>NC_083703.1:71077500-75877500 GCF_033118175.1 Dama dama
AGGCTATGGGGACTCACATAGATGAGCCAGTTGGATTATTCCTCACAATCTCTCTCAGAGGAAAGAACAACTTCCCGGACTGGGTTTAAGGCAAAAAACAAATGTCCCACGAGACAGAAGCCTGAGATTCCTGGTGGGGGCAGGAACCCAAGCATGTCAACGTTCAACCATTTCATAAGCAACAGCTTCCCACAGGCCAGGCAATTTTTCCTTCTCAAAGAAAACAAGCAGCTAATGCTCCAAAAGCTGCCTATGCCCTAAATGTTATCTTTAATCCTTACAGCAATCCCACGAGATAAATCTTGTTCTGATTTCACAGAAGCCAAAACGTGATTTTCCCAAGAGATTAAATGGTTCACCCAAAGGCAGAGAGCTGGCAATGTGGGAGCTCTAGGTATGAACCTCAGGCTATCCAGCTCCAATATTCTTGTCCACGGTGTGTATTCTCCTCTCTCTTCCTAATCCTACTTTACTCTGCCTCTGCACACCTGTTGAGAGACACTGCACTCCTGTGTGTGGACATTTTTCTGTTATTAACCTCACAGGCTATGAGAATGCTATGACTCTTACGGGTCTCTGGCTATGCTGCAGAAAAATGAAGGTAGTAACAGTTCACTCACTGGGCTCAAAATGAAATGAGGACGTGCACGGAGCAGCCATCACAACGCCTGAGGAGGTCCCTACTCTCCCTATTAGTTGCGCAGACGTGACACCACTTTTGGGCTAACAGATCGGCAGAAATGAAAATATTCCTTTAAGTTCAAGTGTTGACAAAGATGGGAGGAAAAGATACTCTTTCATACCACTGATGGAAACAATTGGTAGAGTCACCTAGGAGAGCACTTCGGTAAGATGCAGCAAAATCTAAAATTTTACCTCTATACAGTTACGCAAGGGAAATGCCCTGTGCCCGAAGAAGCAGGTTAGGGGAGGGTCAATAAAGAATTTATTTTGGGGACCTCCCTGGTGGTCCAGTGGTTGGACTTCTCTCTGCTGCAAAGGTGGCGGGGTCGGGGGTGGGGGTGGGGGAGAGTGCATATTAGATTCCTGGTTGGGGAATGGGGAACTAAAATCCCATGTGCTGTGCGGCAGAGGCTGAAACAAAAAATTATTTTGGTAATGGCAAAACTGTATAACCAACCAAAATGTCTGAAAGTGAAAATGTTAAGTCACTCAGTTTTGTCCGACTCTTAGTGATCCCAGGGACTACAGCCTGCCAGGCTCCTCTGTCTATGGGGATTCTCCAGACAAGAATACTAGAGTGGGCTGCCATGCCCTCCTTAGGGGATCTTCCCAATCCAGGGATCGAACCCAGGTCTCCCACATTGCAGGCAGATTGTTTATTGTCTGAACTATCAGGGAAGCCCAAGAATACTGGAGTGGATAGCCTATCCCTTCTCCAGGGGAATCTCCTCAACCCAGGAATCGAACTGGGGTCTCCTGCATTGCAGGCAGGTTCTTTACTGGCACACTGGAAGGGGTAGCCATTACCAAAATGTTGGTCCCGGTATATGCAGCCATCACCAAAGTGTCTACTGATGGACTAATGACCAAATCATTATAGTATAGCCCTTATATGGAATATTTTCCAAGCAGTAGAGATAAATGGGAAAAAAGTAAATTCGAGAATACAAGCAAATATCTTTAAAAAACTCAAGCATGACAATAGGTTTTACAACACATAGAGAAGTATGAAAAGCACTAGGTGAAGCCTTTTATCCTGATAAGCATGGTGCCTACAGAGCAGTGGGGGAGGGCCACAGGTCAGAGTAGACTTGGTATTATCTAATCTGCTCTAATTTTTCACAAGGCAAAGTTATATTCACATCTGATTTATGTATTTACAAAGGTAAAATAATTGTAGTAATAATTATAATGTATTAAGTGCTAGGTCTGAGTATTCGTTTTCATTTGAAATAAAATAGATCAGTTAATAAATAAGCGTATGTGTATCTGCTCTAATTAGTATACTTTCATATGCCATCTTTCTCAAAACCACAACAGGAATAATCATCTTCACTATGCTGATAACGAAATTAAGGTTCAGTGTAACCAACCTGCCCTGTTCATAATGAAAAACTTCAGGACTGAAAACCGACAGTCTGCTTTCACGTTCGGTTCTCTTTCCATCTCGTCATTCATTCAACAAGTCTGAGCGCAACTCAGAGCCCGGGCACCATGCTGGGTGCCAAGGCTGCATCAGGGGACAGGACGGATGCGCTCCCTGACTTCACTGCCTCGCGGTCCGGTGAGGAACTACAGAGACCCACACACCGTCAGGACTAGGGGACTATGCTTGGGCTTCACAGGGAATAGCTCACCCTTTACTAATGTCTGAAACAAAACAGGGAGCGCAACTAAACAACTAGATTTGGGTCTGGCGCATCATCATAATGGACATGAACTTGGGCAAACTCCGGAAGATGGCAAGGGACAGGGAAGCCTGGCGTGCTGCCGTCCATAGGGCTGCAAAGAGTCGGACACGACTGAGTGACTGAAAAACACCACCAGTGCCATAAAGTCCACCACTAGTGTGGCCTGCTGGTTCAGATTCTGGTTCTCCCAATCGATTCTTCAATCAGTGGTCAAAATTAAAACTGTGATTGAGCATTAACTTTGTGCCAGGCAGCATCTAACATTTAAATGCTTTGACATTTGATTTTCCTGTTATCCCTATGAAATGGCTAATGTTACAATTTTCATTATACAAATGAGGATACTGAGGCACAGAAATGAAAACACACACACACATGAAACAAATAAAAATTTGCTTGAGGTTTTATACTTAGCAAATTCTAGAGCCAAAGTTCAATGCAGGAACATTTCACGCTTGATGTCTAATGTGAAATCCCCAAGTTGAATGTTCCAAAGTGTCCAACAAAACATGCACGTATCAAGGTTCCTTCTCCTAGTCTTCCATGAAATCTGAGCATATTCATTAAGTATTAGATTGCCTCTCCTTTTTCAAGAGTCAGAGGTGGCTGGAAAGAAGATGAAGGCATGGGTTTTTTAGGACTAAATATGTCACTTGTTAGCAGAAATTAACAGGCTCAGCAGAGAAAGTTGACTTTTTCTTCAGCAACTGCAAGTATGTAAGAGCCTCTTGACCACAGTCCCCTAATCAGAGGAGCATCTTGCTAATTGTCACTAATGTGATTAGCAGAATTAATTGGCTACTCAAAAATATTACACATCAAGCCACAGAGGGAATAACCTGGGCCATCACTGGGAACATTACTGCTCAGTATAGAGAGTAGGAGACAACTGGCCTCCACAGGGACATCCCGATGCTCTCATTTATTCCTCTCATGCATTGTGAGGAGTGTGCTGTGTGTTAGAGAGATGGCTAACTCATCATCTAACTCATCTAACTCATCATCTAACTTATTTCACCAACAGCAGTCTGTCACCTCCAGGGCCTATCTCCTGTAGCACAGAACCTCTTCCACCCGCACCTCCTTCCCCCACATGTTAGACCCTTCCATACTTCCACTCCATGGAGTTATCTCTAATTCTCCTCCTTGCGTAGTTCACAGTGATACATACAAACTTCTACTGCACCAACACTATGGGACCAGTTTTCCATTGGCAATAGAAGCTCAGGGTCAGATACTATGCTGTTTTCACTGCTGTATCCTCAGATCCTATTAATAATTATAGTGCGAGGTGTTCTGTAAGGCTCAGAATTTGCTGGCTGACTGCCTCTGCCTCTCTAGGCTGGGCACACACTTACTTTGGTTCTGAATTCAAGGGCATGGATTTAGGGAATGTGCACTTTGCACTGTCAGGGAATTATGTGAAAATACTACACACAAGATTGGTTATACTTTTTACCAGGTTGGGGGAAAAAAAAGCCATATGCCACAGAAAACTCAAACTCAGCATTTTTCACACTAAACAGTTTCCTCCTAACTCTAATGTTCCTATTGTGTGTTTCTGATCCTGGTGAATCCAAAAACTAAGGAATCACCATCCCTTTCTTTATTTTCCCCTGCTTTAATTAGGGGTTAATTTCAATATATCTATCTCTTTAACGGGTCTCTTATCAGAGTTGTCTTAGTCTAAGTCAGAGCATTTCTTACCAGACTCAGGTATCGAGGAAATGCATCAAACATGAGAGATAAAGATCAAGACAAATATCATATGATATAGCTTATATGTGGAATCTAAGAAATGGATACAAATGAACTTATTTACAAAAGAGAAACAGACTCACATAGAAAATAAACTTATGGTTATCAAAGGTAAGGAGGGATAAATTAGAAGTTTAGGATTAAAATATACACACTACTAAATACAAAAGTGAGAACTTTCCTGGTGACTCAGATGGTAAAGATTCTGCCTGCCACTCACGAGACACAGGAGACATGGGTTTGATCCCTGGGTTGTAAAGATCCCCTGGAGGAGAGCATGGCCACCCACTCCAGTACTCCTGCCTGGAAAATCCCATGGACGGAGGAGCCTGGTAGGCTACAGTCCATGGGGGTCACAAAAAGTCGGACATGACTGAGCAACTTTCACACACACACAAAAGCACGAAAAAGATAAGCAGAACAAAGCAATTTGGAGGGAGGGAAATGGACAACTCAGGAGTGAAGATAAATTATAAGAAAAAACTATTATTAACATCCCAAGAGACATAAAAGAACATATCATAAAACTATAGGCAAAATGTTAGTGGAAAAGGAACATTCCAAAAACAAGAAAAAGCCCTTGGAAATTAAAACCATAGTAGTGTGTACTGAAATTCAATAGAACGGTCAGAAGATGAAGCTGAGGAAATCTCTTGAAAAGCAGAGCCAAAGAAGCCAAAGATCTGGAAAAGAGCAAAAATAGGAGCCAGCAACCCAGCAGTTCCAACAAACAAATAATAAAGTTCTAGAAAAGGAAAGTTGAGAAAATGAAGGGAAAGAAAAATCAGCAAAGAGAGTTCAAGGAAGTATCCTTGAAGTCAAGGGCATATGTGGCCAGAATGAAATAGCACATCTGTGTGCAACAGAAATGGATAAAAAGTGATCCACATTAAGGTATGCACTTATGAAATGTTAGAGCTATGAGACACTGATGACATCCAACAAAACTTGGCTGGGGGGTGGGAGCAGGTAATAATCAGGAATCAGAATGGCTTTAGTGTTCGCGAAAGCCATGTTGGTAGGACGGTGTGGGGCGGTATCCTTGGTGGTCCAGTGGCTAAGACTGTACTCCCAGTGCAGGTGGCCTGAGTTCCATCCCTGGTCAGGGAACTGGATCCCAGATATCGCAACTGAAGATGCTGCATGCTTCACTGGAGATCCAAGAACCCATGTGCTGCAACTAAGACCCAGCACAGCCAAATTAAAAAAAAAGAAAAGCAATGCTGGGGGCTAGGATACAATAGGAACTATGCCTTCCATTGGAAGGAAATTATTTCCAATCAAATCACTCATTTAGTTAAGGGTTGACTATTTAAGTACTCCACATATTGACCTCCTGGACACACTTCCTCAGGAAGCAGCTGAAGGAAGTATCCCTCCAAGACAAGGCAACAGAACAAGAAAAAGGAAGCAGAGGCCATGGGAGCAGTGACACAGAAGTGATGCATGGAGAAGACCCGGACTGACGGCGAAGGAAGATCCCAGGATGACAGCGGAGCGGCAGGCGGAGAGAACAGGCCACAGGCTCTGGGAGAGCTTTCTGTGGGAGGATGAAATTTTTTAAAAAATAAGAAGCATCTGAATATCTGGAGAAGAGCTTTAGATAACTGGCAGAGAGTTTGGGCTGAATTAGGAATAAAAACATAAAAATGAAGCAAACAAACCATAAACAAGGCAAATGTTAGCTTCAGGGAAAACATAATAGTTGTGAAGGAAGGGAAAATAATCATAATTTACTGGCTGGTTCAGTTTTGAATGGCATTTACATGGTCAAAATATTGTCAACACTGAATGCTGATCTAACCAAAATTAGGATATAATTTGATTAGAAGGATGGGGAAGCTGGATGGGAAGGCCTGTGAGTGTGTTAGGTGGGGGAGCAGGAAGAGCTAAATCCTCTTCCTCAGTGAGAAGTTAACAGATAATGGTAGGGACTTCCCTGGTGTTCTAGTGGCTAAGACTCCGTGCGTCCCATGCCTAGGGCCCAGGTTCAATCCCTGGCCAGTGAACTAGATTCCACATGCTACAGCTGAGTTTGTATGCCCCAACTAAAGACTATATGTTGCAATGACAACCCGATACAGCCACATAAACAAATACTTTTAAAAATAGATAATGGTGAAATGGAAAAATTACAAGTACTAATAAAAATTGCTAATTTAGAAATACAGGATTAACACAATCATGAGCAGGTGAAAAGTGCTTGCTAGTGGGAGAGAAGGGCGTGGGTCTATCCCTACCCCAACACACACTGAAGAACAATTTGATTCTGGGCATGGACACCTTGGATAAAAAAGTTTAAATATGAAGAAAGTTGTACAATATGATGCTAACACTCCCTGGGTTGATTCAAATGTAATGTAATCCCAATAAAAATGCCATGAAGATGATTCTAAATTTCATAAGAGGAATAAACACTGAAAAACTCTGAAAAGATCATTAAGGTGGGAGTGATAAGGGGCAGGATGGGTAGCTTAGGTCTCCCAGATATTAAAGCCTATTTTAAGTTTTAGTAAATAAAGTTGTATAATTCTGCTACAGTAGTGGGCAAAAGGAATACATTAAAAAAAGAGAGAAATAGATCAAAACACACCATGGATTTAGACTACGGTAAAGCTGGAACAGAAATCAATGGGAACAGAGATAAATTATTTAGTAAATAGTGCTTGGTGGCCGCTTGGGGAAGAAAAATGCAATTGGATCCATAGTTTACATGAAGGTGAACTTCAGATGGATCAAAGCATCAAATGTTTAATGCAAAAGATGAAAGTATAAAAGTAATAGAAGAGTCTTCTATTTACCTGTAAATTTAGAGTGGGGAAGGTACAGGTGTGACACAAAATCTAGAAGCCATAAGAGGAAAGATTAATGACAACGTATTACATAAAATAAAAAATAATCTGCATGGCTAAAGTCACTATAAAGCAAAGTCAACCGTCGAAACTGGAATAAATTAGAGCTCACAGTAGTTTTCCTAACACAGAAAGAAACACTACAAATCAATAAAATCAAGAACTACCACCCAACAGAAAAAAGGGCACAGGAGATAGTTCCTAGGAAGAAAAAATGTAAATGACTCAAACATTTGAAAAGAAGCTCAAATTAATTTACAATTCCAGTCATAGAAACTGATATTTGACTGAGTTACAATTTTCAAATATCACATTGAAGAAGTTAAAAATGGATACAATATACTTTGTTGGTGAGAATGTAGAGAAAACAAGTGCTTTTATATTTTTCTGTAAAAACGGCAATGTTATACAATCTCTATGGAGAAGATAATTTGGCAAATCTACGAAAATTACATCCACAAACACCTTGGGACCAACAATTTGGCTTCTAAGAATTTTTCTGACTAATATACTCACACATGTATGAAACAATGTTCATAAAAAAAAACAACTACAAACTGGTTGTACATCTATTAGCATGAAAATACCAAATCCATTGTTACATCCACATCATGATAAAGAGCCCTAAAAGCGCCTTCATGTTACTGAATAATTTCCAAGCTATAGTAATAAGTGAATAAAGCAAGATGCTAAATAGTAGGTCTACTAATACCTTTGTTTTAAAAAAAGGTGTTGGGAAGCTATGCGTACATATTTGCTTGTGTGTTGTGTGTTAGTCGCTCAGTCTTGTCCAGCTCTCTGTGACCTCATGGACTGTCGCCCACCAGGTTCCTCTGTCCATAGAATTCTCCAGGCAAGAATACTGGAGAAGGTAGGCATTCCCTTCTCCAGGGGGGTCTTCCTGACCGAGGAATCACACCTGGGTCACCTGCATTGGCAGGTGGACTCTCTACACTGAGCCACCGGGTACACATTTGCTTATAGATGCATAAATACTTCTCTACTTATCAACTCTATCTTCGGTTAACTGCAGGAAAGGGAATTATGCAGCTGAGTGGCATACACTGAAGGGAAAGTTACTTTTTATTGTACACTCTTTTGTGCCTTTTGAATTTTGAGCTTCAGAGATACATCACTTATGTAAAACTATAACATGCTGAATTAACTTAAAACTTTTAAATATGCCACTTTAGGTTTTGTAGATTAAGTGAGAAATTCAGAAAAATGGAAAATACTTGATTTAGACACAGAAACCAAGAAACATTAAAATTAACTTTGAATGATCTTATGTACCTACATTCACAGAAATGATTCCTCTCCTCAATTAATATGAATTAAGCTCTCCATATATATGTGAAAGAAATACTATTAAATTCTATACATTTGTAGCAGGTAGATTATTTTACACATAAGGAAACAGGTGATTTTTATTAACAGAAAAGTAGAGTCTCAGAATAAACTGTAAGAGAAAAATCATAAAATTATCCCAAGTGATAAAAAAAAAATTTATAAAGCTCAACTTCTACTTTTGATTAAAAACTCTAAGCAAACCAAGAATGAAATATAACAGCCTTACATAAGTCCTACAGTTAATAGTATACATTTCTGAGAAACTTCAGAAACATTCTTTTAATATTGGCAACAAAATAAAGATACCATCACTGTTCTGTTTATCACAAAAAGAGGAAAGCAAGGGACTAAGGTGTAAATACTAGAAGGGAACAGATACAATTTTCATTATTTTCAGATAATACAATCATATATACAGAAAGTGTAACACAATCAACAAATAATAAATAAAGGTTTTACTAGGTAGCCAGATACAATATCAATTCAGAAAAATCAATAGCATTTTTCAACACCATCACTAACTAAAAAACATAATAAAAAAGATATCATGTACTATGGCAAAAAAGACTATAAAGTACACCTAAGAATTAATCAAGAATTCATAAGACTCTCAATGAAGATAGTTTTAAAAAATTTAATGAAGGACATGGAGAAGTTGAACAAATCCAGGCATTACATGTTCTTTGAAAGAATAAAATAACATAACCAATATACCAGTTTTTTGATTAAATTAATCTATAAACTCAATGCAATCTCATAAAAATTCAAATTAGGTTCTTTTTTGAAGTAGATGAACAGTTTAAAATTTATGAGAAAGAATAAAAGTCCATGACTAGCTAAGGTGGGGCATGGAAACATGCCCTATCCAATACTGAGAAAGACTGAAATGGCATAGTTACAGTAGAACTGAATAGCAAGCTCTGAGACAGACCATTGAAAACATAAGAATATATTAAATGATAAAAGTTAAATTGCACATCAATGAATAAGCAAATGGACAGATTAGTAAATGTGTTAGAAATACTGTCACTCTATGGAGAAAAATAAAATATAACACAACAAAGGTGGATTCCAAATGAATCTAATACCAAAGTAAAACAACTAAAAATAATAGGAAAAAATATAGGAGAACACCTTTACAATTTAAAGGTGGAGTACTTTGGAAAACTTTAAAGGTACAATTCACAAAACATCAAGGAATTTTATTATATAAAAATTATGGATTTATGTTCATTAAAAACAGAACATAGATTAGGAAAAGTTATCTTCAATGTCTAAAATCAACAGCTGAATAATATGTAGAATATAAACTCAACTTGTGAAAATTTAATAAAAAAAGACAGGAGTCCTTCCTCCAAAAAACAAGCAAAAGTTCTACAAATAGACCATTAATAAAGAAGAAGAAACCTACAATGCTAATAAGCATTGGGTTGAAGTTTAAATTTATTGCTAGTCAGAGAAATGAAAATCTAAACAATGTACTGTCATTTACACTTAAAGACTGACAAAAACATAAGCACGCTGATACTGTCAAGTAAGGGCAGAGCTGTGAGGGTCTAGGAACACGTAACCACAACCCTGGGAGTGTAGCTATTCCAACTAATACACATGATCCAGAAATTCAGGCCCTGATTTACAGTCCAAAGAACTTCTAACAGAACCCTGTGAATAAAAGTGTATCATGATGTTCACATGTGGTGGGAGTGAATTAGAGACCATTTAGGCACCCATTCTGGGGGAACAGATAAGAAAAGTGTAGAAAATAATGCAAGGGCTAGAAGGAATGGGTGAAAGACTAATTCGGATTAAATTTTTACAATATAATGCTGATTGGAAAAAAAGGATGAAACAGAAAAAGCTATCAATGATTACTTTGTGTAAATGTAAAATACTCAAAATTTTTAAAAATGCATTTTCCCCAGCACACAAACAAAGGAATGTAGATCAAATGCATTAAAAAGCCACTGGGGATTGGGGATTGGGGATTGGGGAGGAGGAAATGCGACAGGTGGCTGATCAAATAAATGAAAGAAGGGTTTGGGGGGACTTCCCTGGTGGTCCAGCGGCTAAGACTCTGTGTTCCCAATGAAGGGGGCCTGGCTTTGATCCCTGATCAGGAAACTAGATCCCACATGCCACAGCTAAGACTTTGCATGCCTGCAACTGAAGATCCAGCACAGCTAAATAAATAATTTTTAAAAAAGGAGGAGTCCTTTATAGACCAGTGTGATTAGACAGCATAAACGAAGGGATATCATTAACTCTACCTGCACAAGAGGTCAAAAGGAAAGTCAGTTTCATCTTATCTCCACAAAATAAATATTGAGCAAGTATCATAAAATCACCCACGCGAAGAGGCATCTGCTTATTCATGTCATTGACTGAGAACCCTGTGTAAAGGCATTTCCTTTGGTAGCAGTCCACCATCACAGCTGCAGAATGGGAGGGAAAGGCTGTCTTTCATGTTATGTACAATTTCCAGAAGCTGGCCGTGCCCCATTGCCTTCTCTCCTATTGGTCAGACACACCTAAGGTATTTCAGCACCTCCAGGGAAAGCTGTGATCGGGTCATTCTCAAGGGTACAATTCCACCCTGATTCATTTCTATCTCAAGGACCTACCTCATTAAATCATTGCATGAATAATTTTGAACTTAGCCAGAAGTGCTTAGACAAAGACCAGTCTGCTTCAAATAAAAAAAATGGGCATGAACCTGTGAACTGTTTGAGATTTGGGAGGAGGGGAAATCTGGGATGTGGTCTGGTCTAAAATTGAAAAAAGAAAAAAAATTATAGCTTAAATAAAAAATATAAAAAAACTTTTATAGATGAAAGATAATAACACACATAAAACATTTGGAAGGATTCCTACACGTCGATGACCCTTAGTAAATCTCCCTCTTGTAAGGTGTGTGTTATATATATTTAGGCATATTAGACTTTTTAAGGCATTGATCCTGGTGTGTTGATGAAAACATCTGCCTTGTTACTCTATCATCATACCCTGCACAGAACGGGGCCACTCCCACTTCATACGCTTCCCAGCGGGCTCATTCTTTTAGAAATAGTCATCAGGCACACACACAAAAAGCAATTTAAATGGTTCATCTTTCCTCTTTTCATCCATAGACAAATTTCAATAATTATCTTAGTCAACCCATTAATTAGTCTAAATTTGCCCAAGCATAATTGATGCTGCCTACACAATTTTCTATAAAAATTTGAAATGGATGGCTAAACAGAGATTTTTTGTTGTCTCTGTTTGTTTGACTAAGTGCATCTTCCCCTTATGCAAAATGTGTTAGTCAATGCTTATCTAGTGTAATAAGCTAGCTTTTGGTGTCCTTGTCTGCATCTGTGACAGGAAGAAGCTGGAATCTCAGAGTTCAAATTATGCATTGTCAATTTCTAACGTGTTAACCCATGGTCTGCTCCTTGAACTCTCTTTAAAAAAAATACCTTTCATTACCTTACTTGTTGAAGGAGGATATGGTTGCCTATGTTTGTCTCCTGGAAACCTTCTGTCTTGGCTTTTCTAGATGAACACTGGTCTGATTTCTACCTTCAAGTACCCATATCTTTGAGTACGTTTCGTTTTTCTGGGCCTTTACTTGTTGGGTTTCCCAAGGTTCCATTCTTAGACCTCTTATTTAGCAGCACAGGTAACCTGATAGATCTCAAATCTTCATCAGCAGATGAAGGAGAATGGTCCTTATATATCAATATTGATCTGTAACTCCAGCACTGCTGTACATAATTCTTTTCTAACATCTAGACCATTCTCTTCAACAGATTCTGTTTCTCATGTAAATGATTAAGATAGGGAAACCTGCAACAGCATAAAAACTGGAAGCTTTTTTGCTGGGTTCCTAATGAAGATAAGACTGTAACAAAAGACTAAAAGAAAAGCGTAACTTTCAAACCCACTTTGTGAGAAATTTCAGATACCTTAGGAATTACATGTGAAAGAACAATGTTTCCTTGATCCTAATAGGGAGGATGCTGGCTGTAGATACAGAAAAAGCAGAGAGAGTAGAACATAATATTCAGAAGCAAACACAAATATAAATTTAAAAAAATCAGAATCTAAAGGTGCCATTACAAAATAGCAAAATGGTGCTGGATTATTCAATAGTACAAACTGGCATAGTTAAAAATATGAAAAATAATCTACCCTGCCCCAAATAAATGACAGGTAGAATAAAACTCTCAGTATAGTACAAAAGCAAATTTAAAAATGACACAATTCAGTAAATAGGAAATTTGTTTCTCCACTGGAAGCTTGCAAAGACAAAACATTAAAAATGGATAAACTTAATCACATAAAAGGTAATATTTTCTCATTACCAAAGACTTAACACATGCAAAAGTAAAATCTTAGTGGGAAAATATTTCCCATACATGGAACCAACCAAGATTGATGATGCTAATATATAAAGTGTTCTTACAAATCAATAAAAAGAAAAAATGAGTACCTACAAAGAAAAATACATGAGGAAGGTAAATTTGTAGCATACAAAAGAAGAAATACAAGTAGCCAGGAAACATGAAAAACTGTTCCACCTCAAATATCAAGGAACTTAAAATTAAAACAATATGATGTTTGACATAAGATACTGTTATGGATTAAGGAGGGCATGGCAACTCACTCCAGTTTTCTTGCCTGGAGAATCCCATGGACAGAGGAGCTGCTGTCACAAAGAGTCAGACACAACTGAAGTCACTCAGCATGCATGCACAGTCATGGATTAACATGAAAAATAACTCCAGGTATTGGTGAGGGGGCAGGGTACTAAAGAATTCCCTTCAGAAGTGGTACAGTCAATTTTAGAGGTCAGACTGGTTCTCTATATTCTATATCTACAGCTAAAACCTCAGTAACAGAAATAATTTTTCACTCAGCAACTCTATTGCTAGGAAGTTTTATGAAAAGTATGTATTGATGCATGTATAACAAAGCTCTCTGAAATGGTATAATAATGGGAATTGGAAATGAAATAAAAATTCAAAGAAGCTAGCTCAAATCAAATGTCTTTTCCAAAGAGTTCCTTAAACTTATTTCCATTTCCTCACCATGTCCGAAGAACTGATGCTTTTGAACTTTGGTGTTGGAGAAGACTCTTCAGAGTCCCTTAGACTGCAAGGAGATCAAACCAGTCAATCCTAAAGGAAATCAGTCCTGAATATTCACTGGAAGGACTGATGCTGAAGCTGAAACTGCAATACTTTGGCCACCTGATGCAAAGAGCTGACTCACTGGAAAAGATCCTGATGCTGGGAAAGATTGAAGGCAAGGGGAGAAGGGGACGACAGAGGATGAGATGGTTGAATGGCATCACCAACTGGATGGACATGAGTTTGAGAAGGCTCCAGGAGTTGGTGATGGACAGGGAAGCCTGGTGTGCTGCAGTCCATGCGGTCACAAAGAGTTGGACATGACTGAGCAACTAAACTGAACTGAACACCATGTCCCATTTTGTCCCAAACCCATACCAACCTTGTTTCAGTCCTTAAGTCTTAGTAAACTCAAAAAGTTGCCAATGGCCTCTGTCACTAGATTTGAGGTACACTCTTTGGTCTTTAGCTCACCTGATACTTCAGCAGCATTCTACATGCCAGGCCCTTTCTCTCCTGAAATTTTCTACTTCCCAAACCAATTATGGCCAGTGCTGTTTTCTTGCTACTTTACCTGTATTTTCTCATTAAACACTGGCATTCTTCAGGCCTTTTCCTATTCATTCTCAGTACAGGTGCTTCTCAAAGTAAGGCTTCTGGTCTAAGCATTATCAGTATCATCAGGGAACTTGTTAGAAATACAAAGTCTTGGGCCCCGCTCTAGACCTGCTAAATCTGTAGGTTTACAGACCTAGCAATCTATATGTTAGCGACTCCTCTCAGAGACTATGATGCACGTGAATGATTGAGGCCCACTACAGTACATTGCTCTTTGCTAGCTAGAAGAGCCAGAATAGCAAGTAGTCTCATGCAAGAGCATGGGAGACGGTATACCTAGATTCAGTACTCTCCTCTGCAAGTATTGTGACCTTCAACTGATAACTTAACCTCTCTATGCCTCAGTGTCTTCAACCATAAAATGGGCCAATAACTGTGCCCACCTCTTAAGCTTGTTGCCGAGATAAAATGAGCTAATTCATGTTAAGGTCCTGGGCTAGTCCTGCCACACAGAAAGAGCCCAGTAAATGGAAGCATCGGTGCTCATAAGCTGATGTCTTTAGGCCAGACCTCTTCTCTGAGCTCCTCACCTACAGTCTCTCAGTCTGCTTACCATCCCTACTTGAATGTTCCTCAGGCACAGGTCCCCAGATGAACTTCCAGCTTCTGTGCAAGTTGTTCACCTCTGGGGCTTCAGTCTCAGCCCTGGCCACCTGTTTCTCAAGGCGGAAACTCCAGAACCAGCTACGGTCTCGTCCTGTTTTACCCATCACAGCCAGCCACATGCCGAGTCCAAAATCTCTGGAAGCCACCCAAAGCGTCTTCGTCTGCTCCTCTAACATCCCAATTAGAATTGACTACCATTTCTGCATACGGCTCCTCGCTGGCCTTACTTCTCTGTTCAGGTTCACTGATGCATTCTCCTCACAGGAGCCAAAGGGATTTTTTAAATACAACAATCACATCATGTTACCTCTCTGCTTAAAAGACTCCAGACACTACCATCATATTTGAGGAAAATCTAAATTCATCCCGGTGGCCGAGAGCCCTTCCAGGACCAGGCACTGTCAGGGTCTCCACCCTTACCCCATGCCCTCTCTCCCTCACTGACGAGGAACCTGGTGCTCCTTCAAGTCCTTGGAGGCACAGAGGTTAACCCCTGTTAGGGGCTTTTTGGGCTTCCGTGGTGGTTCAGTGGTAAAGAATCTGTCTGCAGTGCAGGAGACCCGGGCTGGAATGCAGGAGACCCGGGCTGGCTCCCTGGGTTGAGAAGATTCCCCTGGAGGAGGGCATGGCAATCCACTCCAGTACTCTTGCCTGGAGAATTCCGTGGACAGAGGAGCCTGGCGGGGTACTGTCCATAGGACTGTACAGAGTCAGACGCGACTGAAGTGACTAAGCAGCAGCAGTCTTTCCAACTGCCCAGGGAGCACAGCTGGGACCCCCGGTCTGGTTAACCACTGTTCTTCTGGCTCCGGGGCAAGGCCAGTCACCTCCTGTGATGCTTAATTCTGTGTGGCCATTTGACTGGGTCACCCCGATATTTGATCAAGCATGACCCTGGGTGTCTGTGAGGATGTTTTTGGATGAGCTTGATATTCAAACTGGTAGACTTAAAGCAGACTGCATTCCCTAATGTGGGTGGGCTTCAGTCAATCAGTTGAAGGTCTGAATAGAACAAAAAGGCTGACCCTGCCTTGAGTAAAAGTAAATTCCTCCCGAGTGACTGCTTTTGAGATGGGACATCATTTTTATCCTGTCTTTGGACTGGAACTGAAACATCAGCTCTCCCTAGGTTTTGAGCCTGGGAGCGGCCTTCAGACTGAAACTGTAAGCCATCAGCATTCCTGGGTCTTGAGCTTGTCAGTCTCCATAATCATGTACATTAATTCCTTATAAATAAATACATGTATTTCCCATTAGCTCTTTTCTCCTGGAGAACTCTAACACACTTCTTTAGATAGTTTTCCATGACTCAACAAGACGATTTTTGTTGGCCCTTTATACACAAAGACATATATATACACACAGGCTGAATGTCTTGCAATACCTAGCTCTGCTGACACTCTCTGTCCAGACCACAGAGAATATGCTGATTTTGTTCACAGTTCTATGACCAGTGCTAATGTTGTGCTTGGCAGTTAGTAGACTTACATTTGTGAAATAAAGACCTATGTAGAATAATGTATCCCATCTTTTAAAAGATACATTGTAACAGAATATTTGCTATCATGATACAGAAGTATATAAACATTATAAAAATATGTTTATATGATATAGAAAAAATACTGCATAAAAAGATAAGAATGCTTAACTCCGGTTGGTTTTTCTGCCTCTCTGTTCCTAAGTTCTCTGACTTGAATATGCACTAACTTCTGTAATTAGCATATTTAATAACAAATATTGCTACGAAATTCTTCTGCATATCCAAAATACAATAAAAATTAAAAGCTGGGTGATATCAGTAACATATGAAACAACATGCTTCTATTTTATATGTAAAGATCTCTATAAATCAATAAGTAAAAGATAGGGATGTTTTTACAAACGGGCAAAGAATATAAATAGATCTCTGTATATAGATTGTCTACATTCAGAAAAGACATTAAGATGACTGATAACTTATGTGCAGCACCACTATTAACTAGTAAAGAACAACCATAGACAAAGGATCCATTTTCTTCTTGTTATTGGCCAGATGAACAAAGAAATGATAAAATCTAGTGGTAGCTTAATTCAATATAATTTGACTTAATAATTCAATTTCTTGGCCTTTATTCCAACTAATAAATTAATGATAGAATATAAAAGATGCCTCTCATCAAACATTTAACAGTAGTGAAAAGTTGCGGATATCTTTAAAAAAACAAAACAAAACAACCCTCTACTGGGATTTAGGTCCATTACAGGCGCTCCATAAAATAGAACATTATTCCTTCACCAAATATGATGCTTTAGAGCAATAGTCACCATCTGGAGAACGATTTGATCTATTTTAACTATAAAAAATAGTGTACTGAGAACTTCACACACCATGATCTCAATTTTAGAGGAAAATATATACATGGGAGAAAAAATGCAGCAAATAGAATGAATTAGTAGCAGGATTCATCCTGTGTGGTGGAACTGCTAATTCATTTTGCTTCTTTAAACCTTTCTCAGTCATTCCGTAGAAAATATCTTTCTTTGCTCAACCAAGAGGAAATTATATTCTGGTGAAAGAACAACAACAAAAAAAGGTCAGAAATGTTGAAAGTGGGGGGAGTCAACTGTTTTAGGAGCCTGTGTCTAAAGTAAGAACAAGGGGTGACTGACACAACAGGTGGGAGGGGAGGATGCCTACATAGATGAAGGGAGAAGTGCATGAGTTATTTCAGCAGGAATCAAGAGAATGTAATGAACAATAGGGCGTGTCTATAGAAGGATATCTCTGCCTATCATTTTTTTTTTTTTTGAATGAACATGAATTAAGACCTAAACTACAGAATGTAAGGTGACCTTTTGGAGAAAGTCAAGAGGCATGTAAGCACCTTGGGAACTGTCCAATGGCGTATCGGAATCTATTACTAGCGCTCATATACACCAAAGCAGGGGCTATATATTAATTATTTCTGTTTTCTCTATGCCAAGCACTCAGCTTAGAAACTGACTATGAGAGGAATAAATGAGGCAGTGGGAGAACACCTGACTTGAAAACAATTTAAAATTGACTATTTAAACATTATCATGCACAAACCAATGATAAATATATTAAAAAAGAAAGTCAATCTAGTCGACTAATAGAAACTCCTTTGCATAAAACCACAGACCTTTTAAATTCAATCCAGCTCTTTAAAACAAAACCAGAAAATGTAGTGTCTCAAGGGCTGACATAGTCTGAAACACTGAATACTACTTATCTTTTTTTTTTTTTTTTTTAAATAGCACATTAGATTTATGCAATGCATTCTATTTGGGCATTCATTAGTAAGTCCAGTTTGACATGGTTTCTTTTTGTGGCATAGTTTAATTATTGCACTTTTGCTTTGACATTTACATTTGCTCCTGTCCCTAAAGACTAATGACTACTTGCCCTTACATCCCACCTCCATTTTGAAGCCAATCGATAGCAACAGAAAACACGCAGAAGTAAGGTAACAGGTAGAAAAGCAAGCTGTTCATGTGTAGATTTTTACACCTCCACTCATGTCAGTCTCCACATGCACTTATGCCCATATTTCAACCATTAATTCTGCCTAAGCATAAAGCTTAACTGGGGCAGGGCTTAAATATTGGATGGGCCACAAGGTTTTTCAGTAAGATATTACGGAAAAAATCCAAAAGAACTTTCTGGCCAACTAAGGAGAAAGCGAACTAGTGTCTCCTTAAGAAATACGGGTTGAAAGTCATACTTTGTTAGTCTGGCACTATCCCCTTTGCTTTTCTCCAGGATAACCCATTTCAGTCACCTTCCAAATACCTGCATATTCTTAGCCAGGAGCTGGGGTCTTATAGAGTTCCCTCCCATGGTGGCTAGTATCAGGAAAGGATTCATCTCTAAATAATGTACCCCATCTGCACCCCAAATCATATACTGTGAAAGCCTTAAACGTGATGTGCCAAGATGGCACCTTCAATAGAACCTCTGTAGAACACAGGCACATGTGTATCTCGCTTCTGATACTGTGCGGGGCTGGTCTGAGAAAACAGAAGGCCTGGAACGCAGCAGAATGAGCCGCACAGGGGACCTGGGAGCCTGCTGCATGCTGTGGAAGGGGGCTCCCGGCACAGGCGGTCTGGGATATTATGTCTGTCTCTCTCTCCCTTTTTTCCTCATGCTCCTTCCCTTCTTTTCTCTTTGTAGCCACAATTTCCCTCAACTCTTCTCTCTCGCATTCACTTTTCCTTTTTCTCTCTCACACCCTCACTTTGTCTGCCCCATACAATGCTCCGTTCTTTCTCCCACTTTTAGTTTTTTCTCACGCACTCTTACTTCCTGTGTCTCCCTCTACAACTTCCTTCTCTCAGCCCAGTTTACTTTCCTTCTCTCACACCTTCCCTTTCTCACACACTTTCCTTTTCTCCCCCATCAGTTTTCCTTTCTTTCTCCCATATATACCATTTCTCACACACACATACTTTTCCTTCTTTCACTTTTACTTTCTCTCCATTCAATTTTCCTTTCTCTTCCTCCCCCACACACTTTTTATTTCCCTCTCACTCACTTTTATTTTCTATCTCAGTTTTACTTTCTCCTTCCCTCCCACTTTTAATCTCTTTCCTCAGGTGTTCACTTTCTCTCTCACACACACTCTTTTCCTTTCTCTCTCCCCTCCACACACTTTATTTCTCTCTGTCACACATTTACTCTCTCCCACAGTTTTACTTTTACTCTGCAAGATACTAAAAATTTCTCTCCTCCTTATGCTGATTTCCCTCTCTAATCCAAAGGATTTTAAGCAGAGTGACATGGCCAGATCAGTGTTACAGGGTCAGCCGGCAGCCAGGACTTTGTTGAGAACTCAGACAGGAAGGCAGCTCCACTATCCCCGGGGGCGGGAACTGAACTCCAAAGCAGCAGCAGTGAGCTGGAGAGGGAAGGCAGGAACACAGAGACAGTTCAGGAGGAATCGATGGGCTTGAGGGACTATTTGGATGGAGGGTGAGTGGAATGCAAAATCTAGGGTGATGTCAAGGTTTCCAGCTAGGCCAGCAGAGCAGAAAGTAACATCAAGAGCCATGGAAAATGGAGGAAGGAGCAGTCCAGGGCACTCCTTGATCTTACGTACGATAAGAAAAAACTTACGGCATTTCAGACAGAGAAAGCTCTTGCATGAAGAGAAAAGGATTCATAATTACATAAGGCAGTCCTTGAGTTTTATTTGTTCAACTTTGAACAATATTCCCTCTTGACTACTGTTCAGAAACACAGTTCAAACACCCTTTTCTCTGCAGAATTTATGCTCTGTGCATTAACAGATTAAAAAAAAAGTTATCACATGATGGCAAATTTTGTCATCCACCAATTAAATGCTGGCTGTATCACTCCTTTGCATAATATTATTGATGTAATTTTCTGCCTCAAAGGTGTGCACACTCCATGAGGGCAGGGAAGCTGATCTCACTGCTCACCTGCTGGATACCACCTGCCTACTAGGGTAAGACACACTGGACAGTTGCTCAGAAAATAGATCTGGGGAAAAAAATGAACGTTTGAAATTGTTTTTCATGTCGTTACTCATTAAAATTATTATATGAAGATGGAAGACTGAAGTGAATTTATGGAAGCACTCACATTTGTGACAAGAACTGTTGTTCCATAAATCCAAGGCGTCCAGCAAGGCTGAAGGTGGTGAATGTGCAGCCTCCACCGGATGTTCACTGGGCTTAAACTGGTCAAAGTGCACTCAGTTGTCAATGACATGAACATAAAGCTATGTTCAACGCAGGACTAATACCTTCATTTTATTTTTTTTCAGTGTAAGATAGAGATCACTGAAGATTTTATGCTACAAGGTGAGGGTGGTTGGTGGATTGTTATTATATTTAGACTTCTTGAAATCTAAAATCCCTACCCCTTGGGATATGGTATGAACAAACACGTGTAGCAGGGCCACAGCCTGCAGTGGGCCTGTGAGCCCACATGCCCAGTGGGACATGTGAGCGAGGAAGAGCAATGCTTGTTGTATACGCTAATGACAATTTTGTTGTTGTTACCACAATAAGACTAATTATTATAAAATGATTTTTCTGAAAGGGTGCCAGTTTAGCAAAGATCAAAAGAAGAGAAGATCACACAAAGGAGGCCTAGAGAAGTGATGCAACTTCTCAAGTCACACACCTATTAAGTGGTAAGGACTGTACCAGAAACTCCTGCATCTGGTTTGTCTGCACTGTCCTCTCGGGCAGGGACATGGCTAGGTCAGATCACAAAAGTCACATCACCACAATATTTCTCTATCCTGGTTGGTTGTATACCTATCTCTCTAAGGGGGACCCTAAAGTGACAAGCCCTCAATATCAAACCAGCAGCCCCAAGTGATGTGAAGCACACTGTGCTCTCCTGCAGGTGCGGGCAAGTGTGACGGAGTCTGCAGCTGAATCCTTCCATCTCCTCCTCCTCACCTCACCCAAACCTTGCAATAAGCCTGTGAGACAAGGCAGGATAGTGATGATCACCACCTCCCATTTACAGATCAGAAGGCTAAGGCTAGGACCTAAGTGATGTCCTAAAAACCATGGAGGAAGTGGATGCTGGGGAGCCACATCCTGATGTTTTGAATCCATAAATATCATTAGATTGCTAGAATGTTTACACATTTGATTATTCAAGCTTTATTACAATGCTATGAGTTGGTTTGCTATTTCATTGATCCAGAGGAGGAAACTGAACTTCAGAGACATGAAGTAACTCTCAGAAGATCTAACAGCTTAGAAGAGCCAGATTAGAACTGAAGATTTTTCTCACTCTAGAAGCTGTGTGCAGCATGGGGCCCTGCTCTCCATGAAGTTTTTTGTTTTTTGTTTTTTAATGAAGATACAAAACTAGGGCTGTTGGCAACCAAACACATTGCACACTGGGGTTAGTTTGAAGAAGTTTCGTGAGCATCACTGCTTAATCAATTCATCCATGACTTGATGACAGGAAAGGCAGAAGCTGATACGCAGGGAAAAGCTAGACTGTACGTGAGGAAACCACATGTCGTGGTCTCCGCTCAGACAGGGCTACGCCCACCTGGTTAGGAAACCACCAGGAGCCCCAAAAGAAGGAATGAGTCCCTCTTCTTTGCTCTTCTGCTCTGCTGGACACATTTCCCAACTGGGGACTACGAGCATCCTGTAAACACAAGAGGCAACCCAGCGTGACAGAGACTGGAAAGGTGTCATTGGAAGTTTAGCTCCTCCATGGAAAAGCTATATGGTCTCAAGAAAGGTCTCCCAAAGGCTTGTTTGCAGTGTTCATTCCAGAACACATTCCTTGATTCATTCAGTCAATCCCAAAAGGGATTTAATCTGTATAAAGCTTTGCAAAATTCTGCCCTTTGAGGTGGGCTTAATTTTAAGGTTAAATTGCCTATTTTGTGATATACACAGGGATTCCAAACTAGGTAAGTTCTCTGGGAATCTGAAATCCACCCTGGATTCTGTCCTTACCACCTTTCTTTTTGCTACCCTACAGGCCACAGCTACAGGAAAGTAAAGGTGGTTGAAGTAAGCTCTGTTTGGGACAAAAGTGATACGTATTTAAAGCACTTGTGAAAGTGCCTGGCACTTACTACCTGAACGACAAACCTGCATTTCCTTTCCCCATGCCATCCTTTTTTAAAAAAATAAATAAATAAATTCATTCAAAATATTTCCAAAGTATTCTGATTTTCTGCTTCATGATGCCTTAATAAGACAGGAGTAGTATGTGATCAGGAAGAGGATGGAATGATTCCTAGAGGCTTGGAGGGCTTGGCCAACATTACAATCCCTTCCATGGGGGCTCCTCTGAACCCCGACTTAAAGAAACTGGGTTCTGAGAAGAGAGAATGACTTGGTCTTCACACATCCCTGCCAATTCTATTCTAAATGCAAATAAATGTCAAAGCTGAAATAACCATAGTGCAATTGTACTTAGCCTGTTTACTGAAATATCAGTCATGGCTTTGCACAGCAATTCCATTTTTAAAGTTCATTGTGCTAGAAAAATGTTGCAACTCCTTAATTCTTACTTTCTCATCCAAGCTGGGTAGGAGGTGAGAAGTTTTTGAACTGTATGAAAATCCACATGAGACATCTGAGCAGCATCGTGGAGCTTTCTTTAAGCATCCTGCACTCTCCCTCTTCCCTGAACTCAGAGAACGCTCCCACCCCCAGGGCCTGCCCTCCTTCTGGTACCAAACATGAAAAGAGCATCAGCAGAAGCAGACACGGGATGCGGTCTTCGCACCAGGGATGTTGAGCACCTGTGCTGCTGTCTCTGGAGGTCAGGGCTCACCTGGAGCTGGGGTTCAGCCTGGTCCCCTTACCTTGGAGTGTTGGCCCTTATGCCTTACAATGGATGCTGGTGTCAACCATCAGTGTTCAGGAAGCTATTTTTTACAGACTGCCCCACTGGGCTCTCTCAGTCTGTGGCTTCTGGTTGGGTTCAGTTCATAGGAAGCGTGGGTAAGACAGAAGAACAGGAGGAAGGAAAAGTTAGGACAAGCACTCTCTCCCTGCTTCTTCGGGTTTGGTCATGGCTACCTCATTCTAGAGCAGGGTTTCTCTATCTCAGTTCTACTGGCACTTGGAGCTGAGTAAGTCCTTGCAGTGGGGGCTTGTCCTGTGCATTGCTGGATATTTCACACTGGCCTCTGTTCCCTAGATGAAAATAGTACCTTCCCCAAGGGGTGACTAAAATGTGACCAAAAATGTCTGTAGACATTGCTAATGTTCCCCAGGGGACAGAACTGTCTCCAGTTGAGAATCACCCCCTTCATCTTTGTAAACAGCCTTTCCTCTACCATCCTTTGGCTGCCCACCCCGTGCGCCATCTGCCTGTAGCCGGGACCCCGAGACGTGTGCATGTACATATCAGCAGGCATGGACCTCAATCTGGATTTGCGTGAGCCACTGAGGATCTGTTGTGTCCCTCTGTAGACTGAGCTTCTGGGGGACAGGAACCAGGGCCTGTCATTGAGGACATCCCCACCCTGGAGTGTTTCTAAGTGTCTAACTGGAATCCCAGGGGCTTCACCGAAAGCTTTTTTCCTGACTTCCTCCTCTGTGCAAGTAGGAAACAGACATGCTGTCCCAGGCACTCTCCAGCCTCTTTTCATAATGACCCTTCGAGACTGTGGGCAATTTCCTCCCAGGGACCAAAAGGTCTAGGAGGCTTCTGTGTTGGCCCCAGTGCCCTGTGGTTAACCTGTGGCTGGTGGCAAACTCCACTGGTCCCCAGGATGCAGCAATTGCCTCGAAATGAGGTGTGCTATTGTCTTCGTTTAAGGATGGTAACAACTGCTTTTTCTTTCTCAGAAATATAACCTTCGCGCCAAACTGCTCTTGAGTCAGTAAATGTGTGGGATGGTTTCCTTAGAGTTCCATGAGGAGGTACTGGCCTTCCCCTGCAAACTCAAGCAGAAAATCACAGGCTGCAGTGACTGCCTACGTTCCTAAGTTCTCATAAAGGGCTGAGCCAACAGAAGGAAGTCTGATTTACTTCTGGATGGTTATTAAGGAGTATTTAATGTCTACAAGGAGGTCCTCCAGTCACCATCAGTGTTCCATGCATGCCACAGGGACATCTGAAGACAAAAAACTGGCACAAATGATCCCACAGGTGTGCACCAGTGAAGCCAGGTGTAAAATTCTCTGAGAGTATATTTAGATTCTTGGGTCGCTTCTCTAGCTCTGGAACTGTATGTACTTTGGCTTGTTTCTTGCCAAGACTTGTTTCTCATGGACTTAGGGGGTGGGGTTAGAACGCTGGACTCCATACCTCATCATGCTGCCTGCCTCGGTCAAGCCAGATGTGCCTCGGGGGCAGGGAGGTCAGGAGAGCCCTGCTCCTTAAGCCCAACATGCACGGACCTCCAGTTCATCATGACATGCACTCCATGCCTGCTTCCCTACTTACCACACCAGATTTCTGTTGTCATTGCAATCTCATTGACTGTGATGCTAGTCACATCAATTGACTGTGGTTCCCCCAGGGTCCTCTCAGCAGTTTGAATCCTAGGCCTGCATCTTTATCCTACAGCTGATCAAGGCAATCACAATTCCATCCTCATCTGACTGACTGCAGTCTTGAAATCAGGCAACCCTGTTCTAAAATATCAACTCAGAACAAATCACACCACCTCTATGGGCTTCAGTCGCTTCTTCATCTATAAAATGAGGTAGAACATTTTTATCCATTCCCAAGATACATTTTGAGTTATAATATGCATGCAGCAAAATCTACAAATCTTAACTGGCTAGTTTGATTAATTTCTATATATTACACATCCATATAACTGCCATCCAAACTGATACATGGAACATTTAGTCCCATCATTCTGGAAGGACCCTCATTCCCCACCTCAGGTAATACTACACCCCCATAGGTAAGTACTATTCTGCCTTTTATCCACATCAGAGTAGTTCTGAACATCATATAAATGGAATCATATAGTATGTACCCTTATGTTTAGCTTGGTTTGTTCAACATAAAGGTTTTGAGATTAACCCACCTTATCAAATGTGCCAATAGCTTGTCCCTTTCTACTGCTAAGTAGTATTCCACTGTATGGATATGGTTGATGACCACTCTCCTGTTGATGACCATTTGGGTTGTTTCCTGTTTGGGGCTATTATGAACATGAAAGTGAAAGTTGCTCAGTCGTGTCCAACTCATTGTGACCCCATGGACTATACAGTCCGTGGAATTCTCTAGACCAGAATACTGGAGTGGATAGCCTTTCCCTTCTCCAAGGGATCTTTCCAACCCAGGAATAAAACCCAGGTCTCCTGCATTGCGGGTGGATTCTTTACCAGCTGAGCCACAAGGGAAGCCCAAGAATACTGGAGTGGGTAGCCTACCCCTTCTCCAGGGGATCTTCCTGACCCAGGAATTGAACTGGGGTCTCCTGCATTGCAGGCGGATTCTTTACCAACTGAGCTTTATGTAAGAAAGTGTATGTATATATGCATTCAGTTCTCATGAGCCTACTCCAAGGTCCAGACTCTAAGACTGAAGCGTCAACTTCATCCAAAGTCCGAGTTCCCATCAGCATATGTGGATGCCCCACAGGCCCCGGGGATCAGTACGCGGAACCCCGTGCCCACCTCCCTGAACTGGCCTGACGACCCCGCCTGCCTCAGTGCCACATGTCCTCCTGCGACACTGTAAATCAGCTGCCCCAACCTTCTTCTAAGTGCTTTGAACATGCCTGGTTCTGTCTCCCTTCCTGGCCTCTAAACTAAATTAAATCCAGACGACTGCATCATCTTTCTATGGAAACATATTCTAAAAAGATTAAAGGCCTAAAGAAAAAAATTGTAAAAATGCTATAAAATCTAGAGAATATGTTCATATTCTGGCCTTAGTTTCCAGAAATTATAATAATGCTAAAGAAAAGATTGAAACAATGCTTAAAAACTTTTCTATAGAACAAATCCAAAGAATACATGTTAAAAACCTAAATAAATTTGAAAGACATATTAGTAATATGCTTATTACTTATTATGCTTATTATTGTGCTTATTAGTAATATGCTTATTAGTAATATCCTTAATATGCAAGTAGCTCCTACAAAATAGAAAGAAATGTATAAAACCCCAACGGAAAAAAAATACATAAAGAAGAGGCAATTGGTAAAAATAGGGTCCAAAATACATGGAAAAGTTGTTTAACATGAATCAGTTTCATATTCAGGCAATTGATGGTTTGGGGAAATTTCACCTCTCACATACTCCTGATGGAATTATAAATCAATGTCTTTTTTCCCAAGAAGTTACTCCTATGAAGAGTGAAGACCATTTAAATGTAGCCAAGTAATTCAATTTCTGGGACTATATTCTAAGGAAATGGTTAGATACTTGCACAAAGACATGTACAGCCTGTTAATAACAGAAGCACTTGTAAGAGTTAGAAGCAACCTAAATGTCCAGGGATAGGGGAATAGTTATGTGAATCATGGTACATAAATATAATGAAATAATATGTAGATCTTACAGTGACTGAGTAAATAAATCTTATGGATAGATGTTCACACCAAAGCAGGTTTCAAAAAGTAACTGAATATATGACTCCATTATTGTACATGTGGGTATGTTTGTATACACACACATCGACCCATAGCAAGTGTTTGGGAGGTGTTTTACTCAGGATAGGTTAACACCTGTAACCTCAGAGACTGAACACAGAAACTCTTTTATTCACTTATTTTTCCTATCACAGTCAAATATGGGTCTGCAAGGAGGCCCTGCTTCACTTGGCCGCTGAGGAGACCTGGCTCCTTCTATCAGTGGCTCCACTGTTCCCCAGAGTCTGAAATCCCCTGCTGGGTCTTCTGCATCTAGCCATCAGAAGAAAAGACAGTGGGTGTGAACCATGGTAAGGGCCAGGTCTCAGGGTGGCACAGCTCATTTCTACCCCTATGTGCTACTTGCTAAAATGCAACCACATGGCCACCCTAACACAAGTGGGAAGCAGAGGGGTGCAACCTGGCCGTGTGCCCGACAGCCAGTGTCTTTTTCACGTAAGGAAACAAAAACAGAAAAATGCCAAAGTGGTTAAGTCTGGCTAGAAGCATTTGGAGTCAACTTTGCTTTTACCTTTCACTTTTCTGGACTGTCTGGATTTCTCCCAACAGATACATATTACTTTTAAAATAAGGGAGGAAAAGCCCAATCCATCTATTTCCGTTTTGATGGTCACAGAGGAATTAGGCACATTCCTCCAATATGGATCAAGCTACAACTGGTGCCGTGGGTCCCCTGTGTCAGAACACGGCATGACGGGTACCTGGACTGCCTTGAGGCTGCCCCTTACACCCCAAGAGACACAGACACCGGCCTCTGAAGCAGCTCAGAGCCCACCTGCCTGGTGCTCTTTCCACGCCTGGGAGACCTCAGGCTGAGAAGCAAACCTCCTGCAGCTTTCTGACAGCACCTGTATTATCAGTCTAGGTGATCAACTCCATCCCATCTCTCAGAAAAGCGTATGCACCACCATTTGTCACTGTCAGCCCGGGGAGCAGTTACATTCCAGCCAGGAACCAACAAACACACGTGACTCTAGTATATCGCCATCCCCCTCATACCCAGCTGTGACTGAGCCTCTGGGCACAGATGCAGCCTGGAGCCTAGTGGGCAAAGCACACCCATTTGCAGGTCCTAAGGGTGCCTCTCTTACCCTCTCTCATCACTTGCTCTTTTAAGGGAGAATGAAGGAATCTGGGGAAAAGCCTTCCTCCTACATGAAACACTTCAGATAAAATGCCCTTGCAGAAATTTATGAGACAGAGATGCAACCCCCTGGCTCATCTGGCCAATCAGCCTGATAGTCTGAAGGCCTCCTGGATCAGGGGAATGAGCGCAGGTTGGTCTGGGTACCAAGGCAGACCTGGGGTTGAGATGCTACAACCCTACTTAACAGCTGTGTCGTCCAGGTTGAGTCCTGTAACCTTCCTGCCTATAATGTGGCAATAATAGCACTTGCCCTTTTTCAGCTTTTATTAATGCATTTTCTTCTGCTTCAAACACCCTCCTATATCCACCTGTGGCAGGTCCCTAACCCTTTTTGGCACCCAGGACAGGTTTTATGGAAGACAATCTTTCCATGGACCAGGGAAGCGGTAGGGTTTTGGAATGATTCAAGTCCATTTACATTTATTGTTCACTTTTTTCTATTATTATTACACCGGCTCTACTTCAGGTCATCAGGCGTTAGATCCTGGAGGTTGGGGACCTCTGGCATAGACAACCAGCTCTCTACCACATTCATTCTCCCCTTCTAAATCATATAGCTATGGCTGGTAAGTAGCTATTCTGCTAGAGAATACATTTTCTACCCTTTTTTTTTTTTTTTTTTTTGGCTATGAGTGGCCACAAGGCCTTTTTTATTTTTATTTTTTAGTAGATTTTATTTTTTAAAGTGGTTTTAGGTTCATAGCAAAATTGAGCAGCAGGTACAAAACCTCAAGGCAAGTTTTCATCGACGAAAAGTGAGTGGGAGTGACAGGCGGGACCTGGCTCTGCCCTCAAGCCCCACATGTGCACACCTCCACGCTCTACCTGCCAGGATGCTTATTGGCTGGAGATGACCAGGACGACCTAAGAAGCCTGGTCAGGGACTCTGTTCAGCTGGGTTCCTGAGTGACCAAGCAGAGGACCATTCATCCTGTCTACCTGCCTAGAGAGCAAAAAGTAAACTTTACTAAGTGCAAAGTGGTGTCATGGATTGGGTCCTAGAACAGACAAAGCATTCATGGAAAAACCTGGTGAAATCCATATAAAATCTGGTGCTTTGTTAATAGTAACCTACTAATGTTAATGTCTTAGTTCTAACAAACATAGCATGAGAATTTGAGATGTAAGCATTAGGGGAACCTGGGTGGAGAGATGGTGAGACCTGTCTATACCATTTTTTTTGCAATTTTTCTATAAATCTAAAATATTCCAAAATTAAAATATTTTAAAATATTAAAATAATTTAAAAACCTTCATATATATGGAGCCATTCTATGTTCGGATCTTTAAGTTAGTGCAATCTAGCCTACCCTACCTAAGGCACACCTCTTCATCTATACCATTCCTAATCACACTGTAAGACTCGGATTTGGTATTTTCTCCACTAAGAAGATTTCTGCGATCCCCAGGGGGTGAGGTGCCCCTCCTATTGTACACTTTCTTCTTCTGTCATTCTCAAGAGAAGCAACTAACAGATCTGCCCAGTTCTCAAACACGCAGGAAGCCTTCTTTAAGCTGGGAGTCCTGTTTCCTTCACAGCTATGATATTCCTCATGCCGCCCTGAGATATTTGTCCAACGAGTTAATGTCAACCTCTCCTATTTGTTGTGAACATTTACTACACCAACCGGAGCGAACCTGCTTCATTAACTCTGAAGTACTGCACAGATGTAGGGATGATTAATCTGTTGCAAAGTATTTATTGAACACCAGGCCTGCTTTACAGTTGTGATGTACTTTTCTGGTGGCCTACAGTATCTGCGTTGATACACAGTACTTGGGCTCATTAGTGTGGCTGTCTTCATTAGTATTGATGCGACAAAATGGCTTAAATGGTCAATTCCATGCTGTCCATGGAACACCCACTGACATTCTAGGCAGGAGCTTCCATTTACTGAGTGTCTACTGGGTGCCGAGCAAGCGAGAGATGGGGGCTTTCACTCCTATTGTTTCATTGAAACCCAGCAGAACCCTCTGAGGTTGGTGTTATTATCCTCCACTTTACAGGTGAGAAAATTGAGGAGCAGAGAGGAAAAGGGATGTGTTTACAACAGCTCACTTTCTAAGTGGGCCTTGGTCTCCAAAGTCCACCTATAACTCGTTTCCTTTCAAAACAGCATCTTGACATATGATTGATTGCCAGTCTCCACTAAGAACTGTCATAAAAAGAAATCCAATTTTTTCCATGCTCCTCTGGGTTGAACCTCAAATAAAAGCTGAATGCCAGAACTCAAACAAATTGCTGTGAACTGAAGTCCAGGTGTTAAACTGGGGCTTGGAGTCAAAGGTGCTCCACCCAACCCACAGAGAACTGTCTGAGCTGTCATACCTAGGGGGCTTGAGGTGTCGTGGAGGCTCCTGGGAATAAGAATACTATTTCAGCACTACTGTGCTAAGCACTTTACACAAAGCATTATCCAACCCTTACAACCTTAGGAGGTAACTGTATTATTATTGCAACTTCAAAGATAAAGGAACTAAGCCTGATATATATAAGGTAACAATTACTGTGAATAAATAATTCACCATGAAGTCAGATGTTCAGTGCCTCCTTTCCCAATAATCTGCAAGCCACTTAAGGGCAGGGACAGCCTCTGCCTTGTTCATCTTTGGTCTAAAGTGTATATCAAAGTCCTGTACACAACAGGGGTCCAGTAAATAGTTGAATAAAATGAAAAGATCAAAGTCACAGGCAAACTACAAAATGACAGCATCTTTAAGACCTCATGATTTATGTGACCATGTGATTACCAGCCAGGTGTCTAAGCTTGCACCCTACGACCAACCCACTTCTACCTGCTCCTCTCCAATGACCACCACCCCCAGAGCACCCAGGGAGACAGATCTCCACGATGCCAAATGGTGATGAGTTCTCTTCAGGCCTCCCATCACTTGGCCCCGAGCAAGCAAGGCTTGTATGTAAAGTCCCATCTGAAGACAGTTACCATGATTCAGAAGCCATTACCCACAGCCCTTCCTAATCCTTTTCTCTTCTTTTTCTTTTTTATTTGGGAGAAGGGGGAGGTGCATATGGTGGATTATACCAAGGATTCCTGTGTTTGCTTTTTGTTTAAATTTTATTTTACATCAGAGTACAGTTGATTAACAATGATGAGTCAGTTACAAGTGTACAGCAAAGTGATTCAGCAGTACCCATACAAGTATCCATCCTTTTCCAAAATCTTTTCCCATTTAGGTTATTACAGAACCTTTCCTAACTCCTACTATCAGGTGTCTGGGCAGGCGGGGCCCAAGATGACCAGTTCAACAGAACATTCAGACCCTGGATCCCAGTTTAGGCTCATGTGGGACCCCGGCAATCTGCCCACTATGAGTTTTCTACAAATGGCATACCATCAGCCTGGGGAGCTATTTTGTGCTGGGAAGAAAGGACACTACCCTTTACTGCAGGGCTGCCTGAAGCCCCCGAATGGCACACAAAGCCCGACAGAGCACACGTTAACCCCCACCTCGGCTCAGAGTCTTTATATGATGCACGCACTGCACTGCTAGGCACAGAAGCCTGGCTTTACTGAATGCCTAACATGTGCTAGGTACTCTGCTCAAGACTTTACTTCAGAACCTTATTAGAAGTCCCTATTAGCAACCCTTACTATTCCTTCCTATCCCTTTGTAATATTTATAATAATTGCCATTAATTCATTTTTGCACATGTACATGATTATCTGCTTAATAGCTAACTAGCTCACTAAGCTCTAAATTACACGAAAGTGTCTTGTTCAGAACTCTATGTCCAGCACCCATAGAGCATACACCCCTCTCCAAAAAATAACAGTTGTATAAAAACATTATGCGGTAGTTGGTGCTGTCAGCTCAAAAATGACCACTGTTCCTGTCAGGGCCTCTGGCCAAGTGACTTTCCAGTTCTTTTCACTGAAGGAATGGCATGGCCTTTGGGCCCGACCATGTGACTTGCTCTGGCTGATAGGATGAAGCAGAAGTGATGGTGTCAGTTTGGATACTAGGCCTCAGAGGTCTTGTCTATTTCCACCCACCTTCAATACCTCTGCCTTCACTGTGAGCATCACGCCTTGACGAGCTCACAAGTCCCAGGAGAAGAAAGGGAGAATTGAGCACAGATGCAGATCAATAGGACTGCACCAGAACCAGAACCATCCCAGCCATTGAGACCAGCTGACCCTCCAATCAACCTGGGGATGTGTCAACAAGGTCAGCTGGGATCCTGCAACTGGCATACACCTGAACTGCACAGATGCTCACCGTTGTACACTGCGGCTATTTTGTGCTTGATTTCTTACACAGTGAGAACTGACTACTGCAAATTCATAAGCCCATGTTGCAGAAGAAGAAACTGAGGATCAGCAAGACTGAGTGACTTACAAGATTAATTAACATCTCAGGGTAAAGGCGGAAGGATTTAAATTCAGAGCTGTGTTTCTCTAACACTGCTGTGTTCCCGCTACCCCCCGGCGTGGTCTTCCTTCATCCCTTGGAAGGCTCATTTACATCTGACAGGATGCCCAGGGTGTGTCATCATTGTTTGGGGCATCTCTTCCATCAGTACCCTGGGAAAGGAGTACAGAGGTGACCCTTTGGCAGATGCTATGCTGAGTCAGGATATTACATCCAGAAACTCTGCTTCTCCTTGCTGAATAACTCCCTTTGACTCTGGAGCTCTCTCAGCATGAACAGGTATTCCTCACTTTAATGTGTAAATGCCATTCCAAATAAGCAACCAAATCCAGCAGGTAGGGGAGCTCCAGGTGATTAATGCATCTCTCAGGTGGTGAAAACCACTTAATCTCCAGCAGCAAGTTTCTGACTCCACCAAACCCAGGTCTAATCGCCCACAAATGCACTGCCTGATGGGCCTTAATTGCTTAATTATCAAGGTGAGAGGTTCATAATTAATAACCCATTTACTCCTACATTTAGATGTTTCCAGGAAATGTCGCCAAATTTTTTCAAGGAAATTCACATTATTTGTCACCTTACTCTGATCTCCTACTACCTGAGTTGGTCCCCTATCTCCATGGTTCCCAAACTTTTCTCCTCACAGCTCACTTGAACAGACAAAGGAAAAGACCCCTCAGCTCATCTACTCTTCCCTGTCTCACTTTCTGACAATGAACTTGGTGATACGTTAAGATCCGACATGGACAAAGTTATCAATGGTAGCAGTACAGCGGTTACACGGAAACAAAAGTAAAACCTAACAGGAACTCTTGTAGATATTTTAATGCAAGAAAAAGAGTTACCAAAAATGAGAGCTAATCCAAGACCATGCTTAGGATGTACAACAAAATGCCTTTTTAGAAAATTGTGGAGACTCCCACCATTTATAAGTGGGCATATCCACTGATACCTTTTTTTAAGTACTTTTTTTTTTTTTAAAAAGGTACCTTTTTGAGTGCTGGCACTGGCAAGGCAGCCAAGACTTTCAGCAGAATAATGAATCAGATCCTCAGAAAGCTCTACTAATGAGCTAATCTTTTAGTTCGAGAACACACATTTTCTTTTCCCTTACAAACCAAGTGACTTTGGGGGTTACTAATAAGTAGCTTTAACAGCTTGTAAAAATGAGCATTGATGGAAATGACTGGATGTACATAAATGGTGCAGTTCTAAAAATGCCCATTTGTAGGTACCGCCCGGCCATCCTTGCTTGGAACCACTAAGTGAGGTTTTGCTTGTTCACTGGGTATAGAGTCTGTCATCAGTAAGCTCTGACCCAGGATCTCAGACCACACTGCAAGAAACACTACTGGCTTTGGGTAGCAAGTTCATTGTCTCCAGTTAGGGAAGCAAATCAAATGATGTCCTTCATCTATTATTCACCCCCACTCCTCCACATGCTTAACACCTTGACTTCAACAGGTAAATGGGAAGTTAGGGCCCACTGGAGTATCCAGTCAACCATCTGCTTTGTGTCTAGAGAGCCCTTTGAACCTCACCTCATTCCTTCCAATCTCTGTCCACTCTAGGCAAGCTAGCTAGCTTTCCTGCTTTCTTTTTTCTGGTTTTTTTTTTTTTTTTTTTTTTTTGCAAAGCTAATAGATTTTATTAAAGCAATGTATTATAGAAAAATTAGGGAAATGCAGAAAGTTACAAACTAACAAATGCACATGATTCAACTACCAGATATATAACAATTTATTTGTAACTGTTCAACTTTTAACATGTCACACACAGCATGGTCATTTTTCAAATTTGCAATTTTCTACCAAATATTACAGCATCAGCAGGGTCCATGTTATAAGTAGCTTCTCATAAACATTTTAATGGTGACATATGCGATGAGGAAGAAAAGATTACATTAACTATTTTCTTTTAAGGGACACAGGGTGTTTCTAACTTTCCACCATCATAGCAAGGCCCTGACAACTACTGTAGTTAAAAGAACAATGCCCCTCCCCAGGCACCTCCCGGACTCCTGAAGATATCCATATCCATGTCCTAATCCCCAGAATCTGTGAATATATTACCTTACATTGTCAAAGGGATTTTGCAGATAAAGCTAATTAAGTGATTACGTTAATTAAGTTAAGGCTTTTGAGATGGGGAGATTAGCCTGGATTTTCCAGGTGGACCTAGTGTAATCACGCGGGTCTTCATAGGTGAAAGATGGAGAGAGGGGAGGAGTGGGTAAGAGAGAGAGATGGTAGGGAGGACGGAGAGTGGGGGTGAGGGGGAAAGGCAGGAGGGTGATATGGGAGGGGGCAGGGAGGGGAGAAGGGGGAAGAGTGTTGAAGATGCTACACTGCTGGCTTTGAAGTTGGGATATGATGCCACAAGCCAAGGATCTCAAGAGACCCCCAGAAGAACACATCATTAGGACTTCTCTGGCAGTCTACTAGTTAAGACTCCATGCTTCCAATGCAGGGGGTTAGATCCCTAGTCAGGGAACTAAGATCCCATGTAGTGAGCACTGTGACCAAAAAGTTTAAAAAAAAAAAAAAAAAAGACTGCATTATTTTAATGAACAATTAATACTACGGGAGTTGAGCAACCAGGTATTGGAGGCACACTGACCAAGGTGCCCAACAGGAAATGGACATAGGAAAGGTGTGTCTTGAAGGATGAAACTCAGCCAGGAGGAGGAGCCAGAAGGCCTCCGGGCAGCACGGGAGCTGAATGTAGGATGTTCACACTGGGAGCCAGAGGCAGCATCCAGCTGAGGAGCGACCGGCAGGGATGCAGGGCAGGAAGATGAGATGAGTGATCCTAGCCGCACAAACCCAGCCTGCCCTGGATGAGGCAAGCAACCGGGTCACTACGGGGGAGGCGGGGTCTCCTCTAGGGAGGAAATCCCCCAGCTGCCCTAGCCGTGATGGTCTGGATGAAACACCCTTCCCTAGAAGGAAAGGGCTTTTCTGGAAAAAGAACACAAACTGCTAGACCCCAGAGAAGGGTCTCAAAAAAAGAGGCAGCACTTGAGAGTCTTGTGGTGAGAATTAAGCCAGCATCTGTCAGTCTCAGAGCCTGGAAGAAATTCTAGCTGATAGCCCAGGTGTGGAGTTGGGGGCATTTACCAGGTGACTATGCCATGAGCCAATGACTTCACCAGACCTTGCTTCCTTCTTAACGTCTATTCAAACCTCTGCCTATACTGGTATTGGGGTAGGCATTTCTGCTTAGGGTGGTGGGGGCAAAAAGCAAGCAAACAAACAAAAAACCCAAAGCCCATTACCAACAAAGTGATGGTCTCAGAGTAGACCAGCACAAACTCCTCCCATCCCTCTGACTGAGGGCCGTTTGGTTCCCAAACCAGGGAAGCTTTGAGCCTGTAGCTTGGGGGCTGCAGGCTGCCAAGCCAGGCAGAGAGTCACAGGTTAAGCCTTTGACATTCCCTGGTCAGTCAGAGAACTGTGGCAGCTGGTATTTTATTTAAGACACTCAGGTTTACAGTTAAAAAAAAAAAAAAAACCCTGTAAGTCTGAACAAATTCTTTAACTGGCAATTCCCCGCAAAGGGCTCTGCAGTTTGCACCATTTCCACTATGCATTCAATCAAAAGGGTATTGGGGACATAACTGTACATTATCACTATTGACATTTTCCAGCCTACTCCACTTTGCTTAAAAAGTGGGTGCACAAAGATGCCACTTAATAACTTTGGGCATCATGAAAATGTCACTTTGACAAGTAGAAAAGTGGATTTATACACCCACCAGGGATGACCTGCTTAGCAAGAGACAGCAAGGATTGTTCCCTGGCCTCTGAGAAAGACTGCCACAGCCCCTGTCCCTGCAGGTTGCCGCTGATGGAGCAGAGGGAGGGAGGGTGGGAGGACGGAGAGCATCACCAGCCCGGGTGATTTCTGGAGCACTGACGCAGGCTCAGGTGGAAGGATGGGCTGCTGGGATTCAGAGACACACCTGGGAGGCGAGCCTGGCCCAGGGCTGGGAAAGTGACTGGTCCAGTTCCGGCCCCAGATGGGGGTTCCATGTACCTGGAGAGACCCAGGAAGGTGGACACTGGCCCTGTCCTTCGGTCAAAGTGGATGGGGACAGCAGGTCATCCTGTGGTCAGGTGGAACCAAGGTCTTGTTTTGGAAGAAACAGGTCAATTTCCACCAGGTTCCAGCTAAACAGAGGAGGAGGACAGAGACCACCTTCTCTGGTAGGAGGCTGGGAAGAGTCCAGTGAAGTATCTACTAAGAAGCAAGGCTAGCCTGGCTATAAGGACTCAGACAGCCCCTTTTCCTTCTCCCTGAGTTTCTGTCTCAGCCACAGGCACCAACATTAAAAACCTAGGAGTCACCCTCAAATTGTTCCTCTCCCTCCCTCCTCCAGAATCTTACATCCAACCCAAGAGTTAGTTCCCTGCTAAGGACCAAAGAGGAAACGTTCGAGGCTTTGCAGCCCATGAGGCTTCCTCAGCAACTCAACTCTGCCATTGTAGTGTGGATGTGTTTCATAAAGTTTTACAAAGCCAGGCACGAGTCTGATTTGGCCCATAGACTATTGTTTTCCAAGCCCTCATCTATCAAATTGCCAAGGCCTGTCAATTTCACCTTCTCAAACTCTCTCGAATCCTCCCCCTTCTCTGCAGGCCCCTCACCCACCCCACTAGTCCGGCCACAATCCTCTCTGGCCTGGAGGTGACCACAACCCTGGATGCCACCTCCATGGATGCTCTGAGTAACTTCTGTCCCCCCTATCTCTCTACCCGGAAGCCAGAGAGACCATTGTAAGATGCAATTCTGATCACGTCCCTTCTTGGCTTAAGACTCTTCTGGGGGACTTCCCTGGTGGTCCAGTGGTGAAGACGCTATGCTCCCAACACAGGGGGCCTGGTTTGATCCCTGCTTAGGGAACTAGATCCCACATGCCACAACTAAAGATCCCATGTGCCACAGCCAAGACCCAGAGTGGTCAAATAAACTAAAAAATAAACAAGGTTCTTCAGGGGGCTCCCCTTGCCTTCACAATGATGTCTACACTCCAGCTGGACCAACCAGCCCCTCCAGAAACCAGTGTCTATTCACCTGCCTCTACCCTTCACACCGGGTCATCCAGCCAGTGGAAGTGCCTTTGGGGACATTAGGTGATGTCTCCCACCTGGACCTTTGCCCCTGGACCACCTGGAGGGGGCCCACAGATCTCTTTGCCACACTGTGCCCCCTTCTGTCCTCACTCTGACTCACCCCGCCTTACACGGCATCTGCTCTGGGCACACCGAGTGCCTTGCACCACAGTGCCTGAGCCGAAGCCAGTGTTCAGAAAGCCTCTGCTGGCTGGCTGGTGTGTCAGTGAGTCAGTCAATCAACTTCCTCAGGATAGGGGGAGAATCAGAGAATATCCAGTGGGCCATTCATCCCCAGGGACCTGAAAACAAGGTAGCTTGGGTTCCTAGTCAGCAGGGAAACATGCTCTCCTGGGTGCTCTGGAACTTGTTTTTCTAACCCAGAGGATCCTGGCCAGAACAGTAACTTGGCTTCTAGAACGTTCCGAGCTTTATAAAATGGACTGAGGTTTGAAGAGATGCAAAGGCATTAATATGTTTACGCATTTTTCTGGATAGAAGCAAAAGTGAATTGATGATCATCTTTTTCTCTGTATGATTAACAATGTATTAATCCCTTCACTATCCATTCACTCCTCAAATATTTCCCTCGCCTCCCCCCATAGAGTTTCTGCCCCTGAACTGGCTGCTTCACCCACAGAGATGGCTGCTGCCCGATTCCTGCCTCACTGTCTGGTGGGGAAGACAGGTCATTTTGATAGAGGGCGGTAAATGCTGTGATGAACGAGCGGTCAGAGACTACACTAGGGAGTAAAATGAGGAAGAATAAAACTGCCAATAAAGTATACTAGGATGTTCGGGTCAAGTAGTATTTTAGAAATGAGTAGACTTAATAGTCTGAAGGAAAGCAGACTAGCCCAAGAAAGAGGACCAACACAGAGGCAGTTAAAAAATACAACTCGATAGGTCAGTTAACGCCAACGGGTGCTGTGACAGGAAGAACATACAGGAAACATCAAGCTCCTCGCAAAACTGAATCACAGAAGTGTGGTGTGGTTTGCAAGGAAATCAGCTGGCTCTTGAGTGATTCAGTCCCCACAAAGAGCTGTGCAGGTGCCCATCATGGTTACCTCCCAAGAGGAAGTAAATGAACCAGCCCAAGGGGATGCAGGGAAGGAGGCAGCTGAGAGGGACCACAGCGAGGGGGGGTGATGGGGGTGGGTGGGGGGAGTGCAGGTGACCTGAGGGAGGGGCAGAGGGAGCACGGAGGAAGCGCTGAGTGTGCCGATCTGACACGGGAAGTAACACAAGCCTGGTGTTTCTTTCCTGACCTGCCCCGGGCACCTCCACAAAACGGTGATGTTTGCCTCCTCTCTCACCGGAACTGCTGCACAGAGGTGGGCGGCGCCTTCCCTTGGCAGTGACGGTGGTTACACTGGGCGAACAGTGGCTGCTCGGACTACTCTCTCTTCTAGTCTGGCCACCAGGAAGGACCAGAGCTCTCAGATTATGGGCCAGAGAGGAAGGAGAGCCATAACACAGGGTCCCACAAGCCTCACATGAAAAGGAGGTTGGCCTGACGCAGCCACTGGCAGACCCAGGGAGATGAGAGCCACCCACTCATGAGAAAACCGGCAGGGCATCACTGGCCTGTGAGTTTCTGCACGGCCGTGCAGGTGTGAGTAAATGTGTGTGGATTCCCCGCAGGAGGCTGTGTGCTTGTGCACGGCCGTGCAGGTGTGAGTAAATGTGTGTGGATTCCCCGCAGGAGGCTGTGTGCTTGTGCATGGCCATGCAGATCTAAGTAAATGTGTGTGGATTCCCCGCAGGAGGCTGTGAGCTTGTGCACGGCCGTGCAGGTGTGAGTAAATGTGTGTGGATTCCCCGCAGGAGGCTGTGTGCTTGTGCACGGCTGTGCAGGTGTGAGTAAATGTGTGTGGATTCCCCGCAGGAGGCCAGACACTAGCTAGCAAGCCTGAAGGTAGAGCTCCTCTAACCCTGAGGTCCCCACACTCATGCAACCTTCATGCCCAAACAGCCCTGAAAGGTTATTCATGCCACTTCTCATTTCACAGGTGAGGAAACTGAGGCCCAGGGTGGAGGAAGTGACTTACTGGAGAGTCTGTGAGTTGAGACTGGAATTCACCCCTGGCCTCTCTGCAAACATAACAAGCAGGGACTCACCTCTGATTCCTTTGCTCCCAGGATACAACCACTCTATTATTCCATCCTCATCTCAGTCTCCAGAGCAGTATATACGGAGAGAATGAGCTCCATGTTAGGAGCATATAATCTGAGACTCAGAAATGTTATTTAGTATTTTCCAAAAGTCTCAGAGCTAACCAGTGGTGGAGCTGTGATTTCAATTAAAGGCCTATTGGACTCCAAAGCTGTCTTTTCTATTTTCTTATGTTGTCTGATAGATGTCCAGGGGATATTTCAAATTTAACATGCCCCACACTGAACTACCGGTCTCCCCCAATAAACCAGCCTACACTCTTCCCCGTCTCAGTCAGCAACAATTTCATCCTCCCAGCATCATGAGCATAAACCTCCTCTGTCTCCCACTCCCAATCCACCAGCTAACCTCTTTGCTTATTTTCAAAAGTCAGTCTGAAATCCAATCATTTCCACCTGTTCTTCCCTTGCAGATGTCATATCTTCTCTATCTTGGATTGGCAATGGACTTCTACCATCTATTCTCAACTCCGTAACCAGAGTGATGCTTCTACATGAGAGCAACCGTCTTACTTTTCTGTTCAAAACCCTTCAACACCTCCCCATGTTCAGCAGTGCAAAAGCCTAAATCCTCAAGTTGGTCTTTGAGGCCTCAAGAGACCAAGTTTCTTATTTTCTCCCAGCCTTCATTCCCTCCTACTCTTTCCCTTACATACTCAGCTCCAGGCCCCTGGCTTTTTCACTGCTCTTGGAACACAGAAAACACACTCCGGCCTCAGGGGCTTTGCAGTAGCTGTCCTAAGGCAGGAATGTCTTCTCTTCTCCCCTTTTCCCCCACCCTTCAAGATTCATTTGGCTAAATTTTCACATCCTCCAAGTCTGTCAATACATCACCTCTTCAATGAAGCAGAGATTAGAAATTAGCCAATCTCTTTAAAATCATAAACAACTTCTACCACAAGCATCTTCAATCTACCTTACTTTGCTGCCTTTCTCCTTAAAGCACATACTGTTTTCTAGGATAGCATGACATTTACTCATTTATTATTCTCCCTCATACTTCTATCTCCCTCATGAGAATATAAGCACTGTGAAGGCAGGGATTTGTCTCTTTTGTTTTCAAATGTGTCCCAACCACCTAGAACAGTGACTGATACCTACTAGGTACACAATAAATATTTGTTGAATTGGATGGTCCCTCTAACAGCAGAAGAAAAAGGCCTAAAGCTACATAAGAGGATATGCTCCTAAATCACAAAGTCATATTTTATCTCTCTCCCATCCCCGATTCTTCAATAGGAGGGGCAGAGTATGTAACCTTTACAAAGAAGTCTGCATAGACAAGTAAATCACACTTGAAATGAGACTAGAAAAGGAGCTTTTGGGAAGGGTAAATTGCATTGCCTTTAAATGGAAAAAGAAGTGACACCTAAAAGCAAAGATGCTTAAGACACCGCCACTGTAGCTGGAAATAACACAGAGGTGGGGGTGGGGGATGGGTACTGTGAGGTACAGTAGAATTCTTACTGCCATCTGGGCTCCTGGGTGACGCTTTACCGGGCAATTGATAGTCCAAATTAATAAACAACTGAAATTCTTCTCTAAAGGAATAACTGAAATGAATGCACAAGAGCACAGGGAAAGCTCAAAGGGGCAGGAATCCTGGTTTTGATTCTCCCAAGTGAACCCAGCACTCTGGTTACTTGCTGAGCATGAAGTGGGGGTCATAATAGCAGTGACTTTGCAGGGAGACGGTCAGCTCAGCCCTCTCTCATTACCCACGGGGGCGTCTGCATCTGGTCTGCTCTGCAGAGAGAAGGGAGGAGGGAGAACGACCCTGTCTGAGGCCCCCTCTGTCGGGGGCGTGGAGAGGTCCTCGCAGCTTTAGTGTAGAAGGCTGGTCCCAAACACAGAGCCTGGAGTGGAGATTCTCACGGTGGAAAAAAGGATGAGCCTCAAACCCAGTGTTAGCCAGATGGAGCCCCAAGGCTAGAGACAGAACCACAGGCTGGACCACGATGTTCACCTGAGCAGAAATGGGATCATAGCAGGTCACAGAAATGACCAGGAGCATCTGAGACACCGGGCCTACCATCTAGGGTTGTGCAATGCACAAAGCCACAGGTTAAGAAGGTGAATGGGGCTGAAACTAATAAGCCTGGGAGCCACGGTCCTTATGGATAGGGTTGGTCCAGATGGAGGGACAGCATTTTGTGATTTGTTCGCCAAGAGGGGTTGCCTTTTAAAAATGTGCAGAGGCCCCCAAAATTATGCTAACTGGACTTGTCTGTGATTGCCCATTAGTGGTTTGCCAGCAAAGTCAGGAATAACAACTTGCTCAAAGACCTAATGTACAGAAAGACAGTAAGTCCATGGGACATTCCAGATGTCATTTTCAGAATTCTGATCTGAGCTACACATTTGACTCCCCACTCTCCCAAACCCATTCCAAAATGGTACTAATTATTCCTTCATTTCATTCATCTCAGTATTCATGGGGTTACTATGAAGTGCTGGTCCTAGGACAGGGCAAGGAACAGAGATGATGGATTTGGCCCTGCGGCCAGCTCCTCATTGACAAAGACTGCATCTCACTCACCTCTATAGCCCTGGGGCTCAGCAACATGCCGGACACACACAGCTACCCTTTGCTTACCCTGTTCCAGCACCTTTAAATATCGGGGAAGGTTGACCCCAATGAATGAATGGATGGTGAGACTACTGGCAACATCCCCTGACAAACAGGTTCATACAGATGATCTTGAGCCTGACTTTGACGATGGAAACATTTTCTTAGAGACTTGGTAGTCTCTATAGATTCAGGAAAAGTGTCTTTAAAATCAAATACACACTGAGATTAGGGTCGTGACAAAGGCATCCAATCGACTCAGAATTATTTGAGCGATGGCCTCCTTGCCTCCTAAACGCTATAGTCCCTGATTAACCATCAGTAGGCAGACTTTAATAGGGGCCCATTTTCAGGAGAATTCTGTCTAAATGGCCATGCAAGGGAGCCTGGGAACCCTTGATCACTACTGAAAGAGGCTGGTGGCACAACAGGCTGAACACTGACCGTCCCCTGCCTGGTAACTTTTCAGAGTGTGTACCTGGGCACACAAACACACACACGCACTCTTCTTCATATACAGCCTGCATTATCTTCCCTTATCCATCAATTTTCTCTGAAAGCACAATTTTATTAGTTGACAAACATTCGGTGATATGGGGCTTTCTAGGTGGCTTAGTGGTAAAGACTCTGCCTGCCAATGCAGGAGATATGGGTTCAATCCCTGGGTCAGGAAGATCCCCTGGAGAAGGAAATGGCAACTGACTCCATCCATATTCTTGCCTGGGAAATCACATGGACAGAGGAGCCTGATGGGCTACAGTGTGGCATAGTGTTGCAAAGAGTCAGACATGACTGACTGACTGAGCACACACGTTCATTCCATTACGTGAGTGTAAATACATGTAAGATATATTTAACCATTTTTCTCAGTTAGCTATTTTGGTAATTTCCACAGTGTCACAATTTTAAATAACACTGAAATAAGCCAGGTACTTTGACCCCTTTCTCTCTTACTCTACACGGTACACTAAATGTGACCGCTAATTCTACTCCTGCCACGGACAGGTGGGGTCTCTTTTGCTGAATCCAGACTGGCTCGATGACTGAATGATCGTAAGAAAGGATTGAAAGTGACCCTGTGCCTATTTCTATTAAAAGACTGACAGCTGCCATTTCCTGCCTTTGGGAACATTCTCCAGGAGCACTAAGATGCTGTCAAAGAAATCAGGCTATTCAGAGACCACCATGCTGGACAGTTCATGGTAGGTGCGTCCAGCAGAGCCTTCCAATCATTCCTGCCCAGGGGCCAATGCAACTGAACCTATCTTGAACCATCCTGGCCCTGAAGACCAGCTGCCCCTCCCGCTGAACACCCGAGTGGCCTCTGTATGTCAATGACACATGGCACAAAGAATCTCCCAGATGAGCTCTGTCCACATTCCTGACCCATAACATTATGAGGCAGTTCTAAAATAACTATTGTTTTAAGCATCAGTCAGTCTTCTAGATGCTCTCTCAGTCCTCACAATGGCCCACAAATCTCTATGAGATCTTGCTGTCTGCTCCTCTCTGATCTAATCTTTGATATTCCTCTGTCCACCCTACTCCAGCTACACCGGCCTCTCTGTTCCCCCTTGAACATGCCAAACGTGTTCCTTCAGGGTCTTCCCTGGTGATCCAGTGGTTAAGAATCTGCCCTCCAATGCAGGAGATGTGCATTTGATCCCTAGTCAGGGAACTCACTGCCCTGGGGCAACTAGGCCCATGCATTACAACTTCTGAAGCCCGACATGCTCAGAAGCCTATGTGCCACAAGGAGGGAAGCCTGCACAACACAATGAGAGACCCCACCTGCCGCAACTAAGACCTGATGCAGCCAAAAATATAAATATGTTTTTAAAATGCTACTTCTACTTCAGGACTTTTGCACTCACTATCCTCTTTGAGAAAACCACCCCCCACCCCTTCCTCACCACTAGATGTGAGTATGGTGTGGTCCATTGCTTTATATAGGTCTTTGCACAAAGATCAATTAATCAGAGAGGTCTGCTCTAATACCTTATTCAAACAGGAATTTGTCCCCCTCCATCTCATCATTCTTGGGGAACTGGGAGACACCCCTCCCTTTCTTATTCTGCTTTACTTTTCTTCACAGTACTTTCATAATCTGATATAGATAGATGGACACAGCTACAGCTATATTCAAACATGGCTCTTTACGTGTGTGTGTGTGTGTGTATATGTTTGTTGTCCAGCCACCCCACGTCTCCTTCCTATCAAAAAAAAAAAAAAAAGCACATACTACAGTATAAACTCCCTGAGGGCAGGAACTTCTGCTTTTATCATGATTGCATCCCTAAGACTCAGAACAGTGCCCTCCGTGTAGTGTTGATCAATACATATTTGTAAATGAATGAATCAATCAATGAAACGTGCTTTTGGGTAGAACTTTTTCTATGCATTTCTGATTATCACTCAGAATAACTTCCCATAAGTTAATTGCTGAGTTGCAGGAATCACACATTTGAGAATCTTTTAGCACTTGTTGACAAAATCCCCTACAGACTGAACTGAACTGGGTTCTGCTCGCAGTGGGAAGGTGTAAGAATGCTAATTTCCTCACATTGCTAGTGATATATGATAAAGTCACTCAAAAATATTTGCTATCTGGGAACCTAAAAAGAAAAAGGTTAACTCTTCATTCAGCTTTGCATTCCTTTGATACTTTGTGAGCCAGCCTCTTTGTACACATGTTTACTGGCCACTAGAATTTAAGTTCCTTGATAGCACAGGGCTTCTTCTCTCAACTCATGGCTATACCCCTGCTTCCTGGAGAATCCAGTGTCTTAACAGGCATGCAGCAAATATTTGTTGAAAGAATGAATTAATCTGAACATCTTCTCTTATGATTGGCCTACTGAATCTTTGGTTTATGTTTCATTTGTGAAGTCTCTTTTCTCTTACTGACGTGAAATAACTACACATACAGAATATTTACCCTTTTTCTGTTATCCAGGTTGGATCTGAAGCTGTCACTTGCATCCTATTTGGCGTATGCTATTTCTTGACATTCAGAAACTAAAAACTTTGTGTAGTCACATTTATTGTTTTCACTGCCTCTATTTGATATCGTGTTTAGAAACAGTCATAATAGTTACCTCTTATTTAGTACTTATCACATGCCAGGCACTTTTCTAAAGACTTTATGACTCATTTAATCTCCACAGCAATGCTCTGAGATAGACACTACTAATATTGCATTATACAGATGAAGAACCCAAGGCAAGGCACTGTGAAATAAATAATTTCTTATATAAGATTTTATATATGTATATTTATCTATATAGTGTAAAAACTGCAATTGTAAATTACAATTTTGTGATTGTAAACTGAAATTTTGAATTATAATTGCATTGTAAAAATCATGGTAAAAAATAATTTTAGTTTTAACATTGGTGATTACTATTTAATAATGGTAATCCATGGAGTTTTTTTAGTTTGGTGTGAGGTGAGGATATAATTATTTTCCATCAAATCATGGCCAAGTGCTCCAATACAGTTTACTGAATAATTTATGCCTCTGCCACTAAATTAAAATTATACCTTTAATATTATATATGTAATGTGCACACACAAAACAGACATGTACACATACAAATATAGTGCTTGCCAATATTCAGGTCGATGGCACTGTCTTTAAGTTGTTGAATAATTTTGTGGTGGGTGCAGTGAAGCAAATGTGTCATTGCTTATGCTCAGACACCCGGTTGTGTCCAATTATTTGCAACCCCATGGACTGTGGCCCTCCAGGGTCCTCTGTCCATGGGATTCTCCAAGCAAGAATACTGGAGTGGGTTGCTATGCCCTCCTCCAGGGGATCCTCCCAATCCACTTCTCTCTTATGTCTCCTGCATTGGCAGGCAGACTCTTTACCACTAGCACCACCTGGGAAGTCCAAATTTATAATACAGAAATATAAAGAAGACACATAAAAGGATTACCAGTCATTTCACACAAATCCTGATGAAATACACAGTTGATGTTGGTCTCATGCAACATGTTACCTGTCAAATTAAAACAGAAGTGCCCTAAACTGAATTATAAACGCACAACAATTTTTGGAAACAGTTTGCATCAGACTTCTGATGACCACAGCCACATGCAGGAGTCTCTTCTACCCCAGAGGAAATACCTACAGTGTATGGATGTTCAGCTTTTTCACTTTTTACTGTTTTTGGTTTCTCGCAAAATCATTTTGATTTCAGTTCAAGCTAAAAAGCAAGCAGTTTACGGGCAGGTTCACAGAGCACGTTTCCACCCTGCTGTGGGGAAGAGACTGTAAGAAAATTGCTTCCAGAGCATCAGGACTCATTTGGCTCCAAAGGTGGGGCTCCTGCACTGGACTCTTCCTCCCCAAGTCCCCACCACACTCAGACGAGAATGCGGACCTCAAGAGGGGGTGGCAGGAGGAAGAGCCACAGCCCTCCAGTCTGCGAAGAAGTACCAGTTCTTAGGGTGGTAAGAAGCTCTCCAAGACCCCATAGCTTGGTCCCTGGACTCCGCTCAGCTCCTTGCTAAGACAACCCTGCTAGACAAACTCTAAGTAACGGTAACTTCGTTTTTCAGTGTCACCTACCTCCTTGGACATTCATGTTTATATTTTTATGTCCACATTTTCTTACACAAAACAGAGCCTACTAGACATCTTGTCCCCAACTTGCTTTCCTCCCAATGATTTATTTGAAAGTTGTTCTTCATTTATTCCTGTGTGTTAATCACTCAGTCATGTCCAACTCTTTGCAACCTCATGGACTGTAGCCCTCCAGCCTTCTCTGTCCCTGGAATTCTCCAGGCAAGGGTACAGGTGTGGGTTGCCATTCCCTTCTTCAGGGGATCTTCCTGACCCCAGGATCGAACCTGGGTCTCTATTTGAGCCACCAGAGAAGCCTCATTTATTCCTATGGCTGAATAGTATTTCACTGGATAGCTATACTGTCATTTATATAATCTGCCCCAGAGGTGACTCCTTGTGGCCCACTGCTTGGCACTTGACTTGTTCTAACAAAAAGAACCTTCTGGCCCTGCTGGAGGTGCTCCCACTTAGTCCAGTCCTCAGGAGCAAGTGGCATGCCAAGCCCTGGGCTCCCCAAATGCTCTGCCCCACGCCGTGGTCCAGCCACACTGGCTGAGTCCTGGGAAGCTCTGCCTCCCTTCTTGCCCTCCACCTTACTGTGACCGCTCCATGCAACACGGCTGCTGGAATCAGTCTTACAGAACCTGGTCCCGTCCAGGGTGGATGTAGTGGAGGCATCTAGCTGCTGTGTCCCTAACAGCCCCCAGGGAACTCACCACTTCTATTAAAACCCCACCCTCCCTGCAGCTGCGCCTCCAAACAAGCATTTGCATTGTTCCCTGGGTGGCCCCGGTCACTTGTTCCCACAACAAGGCAGAGGAATCAATGTCCTGGCGTTTCCAAAGGCACTGGCAAGTGCGGGGGTCTGGCTGACAAGATCACCTTTCAAGGTGGAAACTCCTGTGAGTCTGCTGCATACATCACTCTGCTCCTTGGACAGAAGATGAGCTTAGACCTTGACTCAAAGCAGATCCCTGACCTCAGCCTCAGGTCAAACTGTGACCTGAACGTGGACTCAGTACTGACCCTGGACACAGACTCAACGCTGACCCCTGCACAGACTGGTCCCAGATCCCAATCTCACTCAGAACCACGACTCAGCCCCAAGCCCAAGATTTATCCTGAACACTGACTCAGCCTGTGGCCTGGTCATAACCAAGCCCAGCCAGTACTCCTCAAACAGGGTCACAAAGGAGGCTTGAGGCGCATGTGTCCAGGGCTGTGTGTGAGACCTGCCTCAGGCTCTGGACAGTGTTCATGTTCCATGACCATTAAAACCGAGCCTCTAGTTACTGCTTTGCCATGGGAAGGAGCCTCATTTTCATAGATCTCATTTCAAATTCTGGCTCTGTCTAGCTAGGGGACTTTGGTTCAATTAGATGGGGGCAAAACACTTACTGGCAAGGATGGCTGCAAGGATTAAATTATACGGGATATGTAAAGTGCCTGACACATGGTAGATACTCAATAAAAATTCATCTCTTTGACCTTCTAGGCATCTCATCAGCTGCAGGTGAATTTACAGTGTAGCCTCTCGGGCCTGTGCCTTGCAATGCGGTCATAGGTCACAAAGGGCTACTGAGTCCTTGAACGATGGCCAGTCCAAATTGAGATGTGCTTTAAGAAACACACCGTATGTCAAAGACCAAAGACTTTGTATGAAAGAAAGAATGCAAACTATATCAATTGTTAAAGTGACTGATTAAACATTGAAGTAAATGATAATAGCTTGGATATATTGGGCTAAAGAAAATCTATTACTGAAACTCACTTCATTTTTCTTTCTTTTAATGTGGCTATAAGAAAAGTTGAAATTGCATACACAGTTTGGTCTGGAGGTCTAGGAAGAGCAGGTTATGGGTGACGATGACAATGCAAACAACAACAGCAGCAACACTGGAAATGACAGCCAACATCTACTAAGTGCTTATTATGAGTCAGATGCTCGTGTCAATCCTCACAACAGCGTCTAGAAGCAGGCACTGCTCTTGTCCCTATTACTGAGATGGAACAAAAGAGGCATGGAGAAGTGAGGTGACACACTCCAGGCCTAGTCCACTGCAGAACCTGAATCTGAGTCTAGCATGCCTAGATCCAGAACCAACATTCTCAGATAATTGCCACTTTCATTAAATGTGGTCTCAGCTGAATGCAGGCGCTCTTCTTTCAAAAGGGATCACCTTCAGGGCAGAAGCTTGTACCAGTTAAATGCTGTTATTGAAACACAAGCAGCAGGGACACCTGCTCCCACCCTACCCCTGTACCAGGCATCTCAGGGTCCTCCAGACTGGTCAGGACCCAGCAGGCTCCACACTGTGAATGGGGAGCTTTCTCATTTAATCACTTGCATCTCTCATGTGTTGCCTAGGTCATCGTTACATGGCAGAATCAAAGGGGTCAGTCCTCAAACCCATTCAGCTTCCTCTGAGGCGCCTCTGGGAGCAAAGATGATCCACTTGGTCATTCAAAAAGCAAGTCCTTCAATTTGTGTGCCAGTCAGAAACACAGCACCTTCCATTTGAGCAGAAACCCCACATTTCAGCAGAAATACTTAATGTGTCATTTCTCCTACTCCCATCATCTTCAAAGCACTTACTCTCAAAAGTAGAGGTGGAAAAACAAACTCTAATAACCCTTACTTTAAATGAAAGAGAGGAAGTTTATGATCAGGAACTCAAAATGCTTTACTGACATGATTGCACACATCCACAAACAGCTCCTAAGACTGCTCCCCAGATGGGAAACCTTTTCCAGGAGCCCAGCAGCTGGGCTGCACAGCCAACCTGCAGTGGGCAAGGAGCACATTTACTCGGCTCAGGCACCAGCCCTTCTGTCGATTGGCTGGAGGTGCTGGTTCAAGTCTGGACGTGGAACGGAACCATCCCAGTGATCTTGAATGATGAAATTCCAAGTATTTGACAAAGGTCTCTTGAGCACATTTTTAGCTTACATTTTCCAAAGACAGACATAACCTTGTTACTTCCTATCAAGAGGTAGAATGTATGTTCCCTCTTATTGAAATTGGGTGGATTTTCAGGCCTGTATCAATCAATAAAGTATGGTGTACTTTGATGTGATATTCTGAAGCTGTCATAAGAGGTGATACAGCTTCCACTAGGCTCTCTTGCTCTTGGAGCTCAGCCACCATGCTGTGAGGAAGCCCAGGCCACACGAAGAGGCTATAGGCAGGTGTTCCAGCCAATTCTGTGGGCAGTCAGCAAGTACCACGAGACTGGTGAGTGAGGTAGCCCTCGACATGGTTCCAGCTCCAGGAACTGTCTGGCTCAATCACATGAGGGACCCCAAAATGGGGAAGAACCTCAAAATCCAGCCACCTAGCTGGGCCCAATCACAGTTCACTAAAATAACGAGAGAGAATAAAAAATTAAGCATTATGGTCTCATGCCCTTAAGTTGCAGGTGGTTTATTACGCAGCAACAGATACTGAAGCAAATACCTACTATGTGCCAGGCATTCTGCTCTCTGCTAAAAACTGCAGTAGTGAAGCTGACTGCGTGCCACCCTCAAGGAGAGAACAGTCCATGGTGGGGACAGAAAAGAGGCCGATCACAGGCCTACACATATAAGAAGGTGAAGAGGAGCACATGGGGCACTCTGGCAACAAATCAGGGCTAAGGACATCTGGGAAGCCTCCCCAGAGAATAACTTTTTTAAATTGAGTCTTGAGAATTAATCAGGGTCAATTAGATGAAGGAAACACAATTTTGATTCATTCTAAAGAATTTAGGGGGAAAAGACGAGTAAGATTAGATGGGCAAAAACTATGCGAAAGCCTTCCCACCTTTAAAAACACATGTTGTTTAGTCACTAAGTCATGTCCGACTCTTTGTGACCCCATGGACTGTAGCCCCCCAAGCTCTTCTGTCCATGGGATTATCCAGGCAAGAATACTAGAATTGGTTGTCATTTCCTCCTCCAGGGGATCTTACTGACCCAGGGATCAAGCCTGAGTCTCCTGCATTGGCAGACAGACTTTTTACCACTGAGCCACTGGGGAGCCCTAAAAATACATTATAGAACCTCAAAATTTACACCTTGATAATTGAAGCCTCACTAATGATTGTCATATCAGTAGACTAACTGACCAGTGGAAGATCAGAAAGTCCAGAAATAGACCCTATGGCTCACTGGGCTGCTCCTCAGGATGCTCCGTCACAGGCCACCCCCTGGATTTCAGGCTGAGAGACAAGGAACCCGGGCTTCCACGTCTCACTCCTCCCTTACTGCAGCAAAACTGGAGTCGGGGGAGGCATTAGGTGGATCAAGTATTTTTAGAGCAAAGTGGAGAAAGAAAGTCGTGGGGGTGAGTCATGCTCAGAAGATGTAATGCTGTCCACTCTGAAGGTCCCATCCGTTCATCCCCCTGCAATTTACCCTTCGTGTGGAACAAACAAAGCTCACATGTGGGGTGCCTGCCAGTCATCCTCGGCTCCTGGTTCCATCATGCAGCCTCTAAGGACTCCGCCTAACCATGCCTTCAGTCCCTGCCACATTAAATCAAGGATTTGAAAGGTAGCTTCTAGGAGAGTTCTGTATCTTTGGGAATGAATATGACATTGAGGATGACCTCAAATGTTTCTTCCATTTCCAGTGTAGTGAAATGGTTGCTGAATTTCCTATGTGTGAAAAATTCAGCCATTGCAATAGTACAGGGTCAATTAGGTCATTGATGGGTCAAAGCAAAGAGCTAGGGAGTCTTCAGTTAAGTAACAGGGCAATGAATGCATGGCAAGGTGGAGACAAAAACTGAACTGCAGCATCTAACTCATGAGCCAGGCTTTGTGTGACTCGGATCCCTGCAAAGGCACTGGCGTGATCATGGAATCTCAGAATTACTGGAGGAACAAGATTCTATAAAGTTGCCTACCTGGCTGGAGGTAGAAATGCCCTGCACACCTTCTTCACCGAGTGGCCACCAGGCTGACAGCCCCCAGGCCTGAAACTCTACTCAGAGTACCAGCAGGGGAGGTGGTGTTCCTCATTCAGACACCACCCTCCCCAGGGAAGCCTGCCTGTCCACCTTCCAGGTCACCGTCCCATATGTGGTCCAACTCTGTCTTAATAGCTGTATTAGGTGTGGTACTACACTCTGAGTCACACAAGTGTGAGGTCATGTAGCTCACTTATTGCCATTTAGGCAGAGCATGGGAGCTTGTTTATCTAACCTGTGAAAACTAGATTTGGAGGAGGGTGAGAACTTTGCTATTTCCACATTCGCTGAACCCATAAATTCTCGTAGAGGAGTGGAAAGTCACTGCTCAGAATTGCATCAAGTTAATAATGAGAAGAGAGATTCTAACAAGTACAAAGATGGAAACTATTGCACACAATGGCATCTCTGGTCGCATGAAGGACCCAGTACCCCCCTTAGCAGTACCAAGGAGTGACACATTTCAGACTACTTTAAGGTTGCTTCCTAACCTATGGGGCAGGGGGAATAAGTCAAATATCTCTTTGACTTTTTCACCTTGGGAAGAAGTGAACTGAGTCTCATGAATGTGTTTTCATCTCATGGGCTGGAAGGTCTATGGCTCAAGGAGAGACAGGCTGAAAACATGGATTCAGGAGTCCATCTGCAGAGTCAGCTGGTTGAGGTCTTGAAAATTAATGAAACTGCCACCCATAGCAGAGAGACAGAAGTTGAACAGAGCAGGGGAGGAGTCCCAGAGAACAAGTCAACACAGAAATAGTCAAAGCAGTTAAAACAGGAGGACTGGGAGACCATTGTTAAGGGACGGGATGAAAGTACTGGCACAAAGACAGAAATATAGATCAATGGAACAGAATAGAAAGCCCAGAGATAAATCCATGAACCTATGGACACCTTATCTTTGACAAAGGAGGCAAGGATATACAATGGAAAAAAGACAACCTCTTTAACAAGTGGTGCTGGGAAAACTGGTCAACCACTTGTAAAAGAATGAAACTAGAACACGTTCTAACACCATACACAAAAATAAACTCAAAATGGATTAAAGATCTAAATGTAAGACCAGAAACTATAAAACTCCTAGAGGAGAACATAGGCAAAACACTCTCCGACATAAATCACAGCAAGATCCTCTATGACCCACCTCCCAGAATATTGGAAATAAAAGCAAAACTAAACAAATGGGACCTAATGAAACTTAAAAGCTTTTGCACTACAAAGGAAACTATAAGTAAGGTGAAAAGACAGCCCTCAGATTGGGAGAAAATAATAGCAAATGAAGAAACAGACAAAGGATTAATCTCAAAAATATACAAGCAACTCTTGAAGCTCAATTTCAGAAAAATAAATGATCCAATCAAAAAATGGGCCAAAGAACTAAACAGACATTTCTCCAAAGAAGACATACAGATGGCTAACAAACACATGAAAAGATGCTCAACATCACTCATTATTAGAGAAATGCAAATCAAAACCACAATGAGGTACCATTACACGCCAGTCAGGATGGCTGCTATCCAAAAGTCTACAAGCAATAAATGCTGGAGAGGGTGTAGAGAAAAGGGAATCCTCTTACACTGTTGGTGGGAATGCAAACTAGTACAGCCGCTATGGAAAACAGTGTGGAGATTTCTTAAAAAACTGGAAATAGAACTACCATATGACCCAGCAATCCCACTTCTGGGCATACACACCGAGGAAACCAGATCTGAAAGAGACAAGTGCACCCCAGTGTTCATCGCAGCACTGTTTATAATAGCCAGGACATGGAAGCAACCTAGATACCCATCAGCAGATGAATGGATAAGGAAGCTGTGGTACAAACACACCATGGAATATTACTCAGCCATTAAAAAGAATTCATTTGAATCAGTCCTAATGAGATGGATGAAACTGGAGCCCCTTATACAGAGTGAAGTAAGCCAGAAAGATAAAGAACATTACAGCATACTAACACATATATATGGAATTTAGAAAGATGGTAACGATAACCCTATATGCAAAACAGAACAAGAGACACAGAAATACAGAACAGACTTTTGAACTCTGTGGGAGAATGTGAGGGTGGGATATTTCAAAAGAACGGCATGTATACTATCTATGGTGAAACAGATCACCAGCCCAGGTGGGATGCATGAGACAAGTGCTCGGGCCTGGTGCACTGGGAAGACCCAGAGGAATCGGGTGGAGAGGGAGGTGGGAGGGGGGGGGATCGGGATGGGGAATACGTGCAAATCTATGGCTGATTCATATCAATGTATGACAAAACCCACTGAAATGTTGTGAAGTAATTAGCCTCCAACTAATAAAAAAAAAAAAAGAAAAGAAAACACAAGAAAAATTATTCCAAAAAAAAAAAAAAGAATGAGGAGGATGAGAAAGAACCCTGTTGCGACTGCGGGCTGGAGACACTGCCTACATGCAAATCTCATTTGCCACTGCCGATTCAGATTCTGCACCACTGAGACCCATTCCGAGAAACAGACTCGAGACACAAAAAACACTTCCTTCTGTAAAACTGGTTCATAGAAACAGAACACAGGCATTGTTATCCATTATGGGTGAAAGTTTAGAGCTGATATTTATTCTTCGCAATCCTTGTTTTGTATTGCTTGGGACAGAAAACATGCTGCCAACAGCAACAAACATTTAAAACACACACACACACACATAAAGGCTTGCTCTATCTGGAGTCAATCTTTAAAAAACCTCTTAACATCTGTATCTAGTACACATATGCCTATATGTACACACAGATAAATCAGGTTATGCTTGAGAGACGTAGGTAGCATGTAAAGCTAATTTATTTCAGTTTCACCTTCTCCAGGCTGCTTTAGAAGAGCACTGCCTCGGGAGTTGAGGATTCAAGTAGTCTGTTCTGACTCTCATGTATAGAATGTCCAGCTCAGGCTAAGACATCAAATATTTATCCACTGCCAGAATTTCTAAATCCCAGCCTCCTCCCTCCTCTTCCTGACCCCATCTGGCAGAAACTGTGCTTTAATTTGGGCAAAGAGAACGAATCACCAGAATCAAAGCTGATGTCAGTACTTCTGTGTATTGATACAAGATGTGGAAAGCCTGCCAAACAGTAGTGTGTTGATGAATGCTAGACTTGGAGAGAAAAGATTGTGCTGTACTTCACAAATGGATTTGCTTTTTAATCTCCTATTCAGGTGTGGGATGAGCAGTGGTGCTTGTGGCCAGAACTCTGGGGATGAGCTTAGAGGGTTGAGTCCTCACTCCCACCCCACCCCTAGGCAGTACTTGGAAGAGACCCCAGGGAAAGAGAAAAGGTTTCAGGAGGTTGGTTATTCTCAGAGCCTGGGGAGATACTGTAGGTGTCTCTAACTTGGACGTATCATGAATTCACATCATCCTTCTTATTCCTACTCGACCAGGGTTTCTGAATCTCAGTCCTATTGACATTTGAGGTCAAATAACTCTTTGTTGTGGGGGGACTTCCCTATGTATTGTAGGATGTTTAAAAGCATCATGGCAATGTCACTAAGCATGCTCCCAGTTGTAATAACCAAAAATGTCTCCAGATATTGTCAAATATCCCCTGGGTAGGGTCAAAATGGCCCCTGGTTGAGAATCACTGCTCTAAATGAACCAAAGGAACAAACGAGGGTTTGAATAACTCACACTTGAACTCAGAAGGCTTTTCGGATCTGTTTTGTCATGCCGGTGTCTCCCTTCTGCTCCTGCCAGTGGGGGACCCCAAGTATGTTTCAAGTCTCTACCCAACAGATCTTAATTTCTGCCATTACAGACTGTGGGCAGTACCTCCTCATTTCAGATGGTTTGAAGGATCTTCTAGAGTCTAGGAACAGAACAGGCTACCTGTTCTCTGCAACTGCCAGCAACTGTCATGTGATGTCTAACATATCACTGGATCAGTGTAAAGCTGAACATTTTTTCTCCCACCCACCCAAGCCCTGCCTGGAGACTAGGCTGCTTAGGGTGCTTAAGGGGAAAGGTATCCAGTGTCAAGCATGCCCACTGGATCCTTGCTTGAGCAAACATCCCTGCCCATGTGCTCAGCTTCAAAATCATAGGTCTGTCTAGGGAGGGATTCAAGGAAAATACAGCAAAGAAGGAGGCCTTCATGTCTCAGTAGGGAGGGAAGAAGAGCCTCCATGAACAGTTTATTTATCCAACCCATGGGAATAAAGGCAGAGCTGTGAGCACAGGACATGTGCGCTGCCTGATCAGGGGATCTATGAGGCCCAGAGCCTTTGGTATACAGCTCCGCGAGGGAGAAACTTCCTCAGTGAACCTGCTGATGGAGACAGGACTATACACTGCTTATTTTACCTCTAAGTCGATTTCTCATCTAGCAAACAGTTAGTTCCGAGAATACCAAACCTTGCTGACTATACTTCCAGAATATCTCTGGGCTCAGAACCTTCTTTTCCATCCCTACAAAATCTGATGCAGTACAGGCTTTAGCTTAATTAGTTCACCTGAACCAATGTAACTGCCTCTTCACTGCTCTCTTACCATCAATCTTCCATACAAAGGGGTCTTTCTAAACCCCAAAAGAATGAGAAAACATCTACATTCCTCATTACCAAATATGATAAACAACATTCTAAATAAAAGACAAATCAAGCTCGAGAAACAGAAAACACCTACTTGCAACATTTGCAACAGATAAAATATGTAAATTTTGCCTCTTCACTGTCCTCCACATATGTAAAGAGCTCTCGCAAACCGATAAGCAAAATTCAAAAGTAAACAAAGGATATGATTAGGCAATATACAAAAATAAGCTTTAAAATGGAATATAAAAACACAGAAAATGTGCAAAGTACTGATAACTGAGGGCCACAGATTAAGCAAGTACTTTTTTAAGCTTTTAGATTGGCACAGGTTTACAAGTCTGATAACACCGCGCAGCGCTGGCAAAAATTCATGGAAATGGGAGTTCCTATATTGGTTGGGAGCACATCAGAGGCAGTTTTCCTATACTGTATTAGTTTTGTATTCCTACATAAATCATCAAAAATTGAATGGCTTAAAACAACCCACGTTTATCATCTCACAGCCTCAGTGGGTCAGGAGTCTAGGCATGGCTCCGCTGGGTTCTCTGCTCAAGGCCTCACAAGGCTGCAGCGGTGTCAGTCAATGCTTGCGTCTCATCTGAAGTTTGGGATCCTCTTCCAAGCTCATGCGATTATTGGCAGAGTTCATTTCCTTGCAGCTGTAGACTCACTGTGGCTTACCTCTTCAAGGCCAACAGGAGAGATTCTCTGATTTCTAGACCTTCTGTTAAAAAGCCCACCTGGTTATGTCAGACACACTCCAGATAAGATCCCTTTGGATTAACTTAATGTCAACAAATTAGGGATGTTAATTGTATCAGTAAAATCCCCTCACCTTTGCCATAAAATATAACGTAATCACAGGAGTGACACCCCATCAGCGCTGCCACAATCTGCAGGTTAGAAGCAATCACGAGTCCTGCCTACACTCAAGGGGAGGTGATTATACAACGACAGGTGAGAAACCATCTGATAAACCTGCCAACCACATGTATGGACCCAAATGTAAAAACTGTTCACAATTTTTTTCATGGTAATTTCACTTATAGGATTTTGCTCCAAGAAAATAAACTGACTCCATATACTTACACAAGTGTTTTCATCAATCTGCTCTCTGAAATCATGAACATACAGAAGCAACCTAAATATCCATAAATAGGACATTAGTTATAGGATTTATTTTATATCTACATGGGATATCACATATATGTTTTTAAAAAGAGCACAAGTGATCAAACATGTTTAAATAAAACAGAGAGCTACAATGTACTAAGTGGAAAAGGTAGGCTAAAGATCACATCTGTCTATACCTATATTTGTATTTATTTCTAAGTGTGTACATGAACATAAAATCCTGAAAGAACATACACACAGATGTTAGTAAAAGGTATCTCCAGGTATGAGAACAGCAGGTGATCTTTGTGTTACATATGATTTTCATCTCATAAAACTGTCTGAAATAGCTACGCATTCTTTGTACAACGAAGAACAATGCAGGTGTTTTTTAAATGCTGTGGTATCTGTTAGTAAGAAAAGCTGTGTACAAAACAGTGTATACCCAAGGGCACTTCAAGTTCTGTAAAATATAAATGTGAAGGAGAAAACTTGTTAGGAAAGACACAGTATTTTAATAGAAGCTAGATAGCGAGACGAGGGACATCTTCAGGTTCTATTTCAGCTCTGCTTTTTTGCATTTTCAATAAAACACAAACGTTATTTTCATAGTCTTTTTATTTTTTTCTAAATCAATTCCTGGTATGTCTTTTAATGTAGGAAAGGAATTGCAAGCAGGGAAAAGAATGAACCAAAAGGCCCTCTCACGTCTCCTCTGGTCCCCAGCCCCGCAGCATAGAACACAGAATTCCTCCAGTGGTTTGACCCTGTCTCCTCTACCAGGCGGAGAGTACAGTGATGGCTCCGTCCCATCTCATCCATCTCTGTATCTCTAGTGCCCATCACAGCGCCTGCCACACAGAGGGTACTCCATTGTTGCAAAAGAAATGAATGAAGAAAATACTGGCAGGCCACGGGAGCCACCCAAGCTTGTAGAGTGTAGCCGTGTGTTACAGAGATCATTTTATTAGCAGTGGTGGAGGATGGACTCTCAGGAGGAAACCAGGGAGACCAGACTGCCCGGTGTACAAGGTGTGGGGCCCTGAGGACCAAGCATGAGGACAATAACAAGGCAGATACACAACAAGTAGAAAGGGCAGATTTGGGGGAAGATGAGGCTGCGGTTTCAGGACAAGTAAGCATTGAAGGCAACCTCCGGGGTTTGACTTGGACAAGTTTTGACTGAATAAGGAGTACACCTCATTGAGAGAGAAGAAATGACAAGTCCAAGTTTGGATATACTGGGTTTGAAGTCCATGAGTGAGCCAGGCGGAGCCACCATAGGCCTCTTAGGTCACCCTCCCAGATGTCACATATACATGGCTGATTCTGTAAACCACAAGAACTTAACAGATGCATGTCTAATGAGTAAAATCCATCTATTCCTCCTCAGGGATAAAATGACCCCCTGTCTTAGGGTTCCACCACTTCCTGAAGCCTGGAGAGAGGATGGTGCTTACAGCATCTCGGGCATTGCATGAGTTGGATAACTTCCTGGGCAGCTGAGGCCTTGCCCCTGTACTCCCCAGGAAGGTGCTCACCTGCCCGGCTCTGCTCTGCACTGAGCACGTTCTGGGACAATGTGGGCTGCCTACAACCTCACCCTGAAACCCTTCATGTAGAACTGGTTGCATATTTTACAAAGCTGTAGACGATTTCCAAGATGACAATGAGGAGAGGACTGACTGAGTAAATTACATCTGTAATCAAAGGACCTTGACCCGATGCCATCAAGCTATCACAGAAGGATGGCCTCCCACTAACACCATCTTCCTGCCTGCATCTTGAACAAGATGGGTCTGGGGTTCCTCTGTCTTGAGCCCTGTCAGGGCGCTGTCAGTTTATGATTTGGTGATTCCTGCTAAACTCTGAGCTGCATTCAGATAGCCATGCCAGGCTTCAGATCTTCCATCCTCGCACTTGTCATAGAGTTAGAGGCAAAGAAGTGGTAGTTGCTGCCTGGCTGAATGAGCTACTCCCCATCAAGGAACCATTTCCTGTTTATTCCAAAGAGCACAAAGGACTGCCCCTTAGAATGAAGGCTTCGGGGCCACCTCTGGCTGAACCCTGCCCATCTCCCAACATGTGAACTGCCCTCCACCCTCTAGAATGTGCTAAGTTGCTTCCGTCGTGTCCTGCTCTTTGCAAGCTCCTCTGTCCATGGGATTCTCCAGGCAAGAATACTGAAATGGGTTGCCATGCCCCTCTCCAGGGGATCTTCCTGACCCAGGAATTGAACCTGCATCTCCTGAATGGCAGGCAGATTCTCTACCACTGAGCCACCAGGGAAGTGACCCTTTAAAACAGCCACTCTCATTTTCCATTACATTATTCCAGTGGCTTCAATTCCCTGTTTGCAAATGCTAACCCTACCAGTAACAAAGCATCTTCTACAAATTGCTTCACAAGTCATCAAGCATGCATTATGATTATCTGGATACTCATAAAATCCTAGTGTAATTCACATGGCAGACACCAACTTCCCCATTTTACAGATGAGGAAATGAAGCCCAGTCAATCACACCAGTTCAGATGAGGAGTGGTGGTTTAGACTCGAATACAAGACTTGGCGATTCTCAGGCCTGAGGCCTCGGTGCTATCTTCCTCACACAGTCTGTGGTAAGAGTTCATTGTGGGTGCTCTGCTCAGAACTAGAGAACTTCTCGACTTTCTCCAGCATGGGGCCTTGGAAACTCAATAAATCATTGCTTGAGTTAACAAATAAATAAATGCCCTTTCCATCATGGCTTTAGCTTTCTCATCTGAAAATGAGCATGTTTAGGTGCAATGATTCCCAAGGACCCCTCAGGACCCCCCTTTCCTATAGCTACAGATTCCCAGCTTCCGGACAAGCTGCTGGGGCAAGGCCTGTGACAGGTAGATCACAGGAACAGAGAGCATGAGCTGTACTGGTTGTATATAAAAAGAACAACAATGAAGAATGAATGGAGACCATTTAGGGAAAGAATAATAAAACCCCACTTTTCGTGATGCTAGAAATAATACAGGGCTCCATGACTTGCTACCAGCTCTACTTCTTGATGTCTCTGCCACCCCGATGTCGTTCATTCCCACTTTGCAGGCAGTTCTTTTCTTGTGCAGAAATGTAATTTAGTGGGTGGCTTTTCCCATGACTCTGTGTCGCTAACACATCCATTTCCTTCTCTGCTTTTAAAGTTTATGTTCCTCTGCCGAACAATAGGCTGCCCATTACCACTGCCTCCAAAGCCATACGCAGCAGAGAAACTCCTCTAAAAGCTCCTGCAGGTCTTGAGACAGAGAGACAGACAGACAGATTTGGGGGAGCAGTTTCCAGAGCCCTACATGATACGCGATGTCCTTAAAGATCCCAAGGGGAATTCAGCCACGTGCATGTGAGCTGTAGGATGATGAGAGCGGTAACTAGAGTAGTAAACACTTACTATGCAATGCTGAGCTGTGCCAGACACTTGTTCAAAGCGCTTTCATACATTCTCTTTCATTTAAATTTAATGACAACTCTATAAGGAATGTACAATTATGTCCATTGTACAGATGGAAGAATCAAGGCACAGGGGGTTAAGATGTTTGGCAGGTCACACAGAAAAGGGCAGAGCCAGGCGTGGACCCCCATGCTGTGTGGTCCCACATACATTTCTCACTTTGCTACTTATCTTTTCTGCTAAAATGACTTATGACCCGCTGGGCAGCCAGCATTCCTGGCTACCCCCTAAGCAACACCAAATAGTAGATGGACAAAGAGAAAGGAGATTTATAGTCAGTTCCAACCTGTCACCATTCCTGGCTATTCCAAGATTACTGATGCAATTGTGGGCAGATTGAATAACCTCTTTAAGACTTAACTGCTTTATGTGAAAAATGAAAATGGTACACAGTTCCAGGTACCTTGGCAAATGTTTAAGACTTAAGAGATAATAAATGTCCTGTATGTTCCAAATCTGGAAAGTCCCAAGGCAGAACTGGGGGACAGAGCATCCCTTCATTCAGTTATTCATTTACCCACCAACTGTTTATTGAGAACTGACCACCTGCCATGAACAGCATGGGGTGCTGGAGAAATTCTGATTGTCATGGAGCTTACTGTTGGGCGATGAGAGACAGTAACAGGAGGAAGCAGGGAGGGAGAGGATCCTTTAGACTGGCCTGAGAAATATTTGAGCTGAGACCAAAATGAGGCGCATTGGTCAGCCAAGAGAGTGGAGAGAACATTCCAGAAAGAGAAAAATAACAAATGCAAACCAGCAGAAAAACCTTGAAGAGTTCCAGGAAAAGAAGTAACGCACTGTGCCTGGCAGGGAAGAAAGGAGGTGAGTTTTGAGAGGGAAGCAGGGTTTGACCAGGCTGGCCTCTCAGGCCGCAGTCAGAGTTTGAATATCATCCTACGTGCAACAGGTGCTCACAGGATTTTAAGCAGGGGAGTGACATGATCTACGTCTTCAGAGCTCATGTCGGATGAGAAGTGTGTGAGCTTCTGAGATGAATGAGAACACAGGAGGAATACAGTGAGAGGTAGAACCTGGCGACTGAGATAAATGTCAGATCTCAAAACTTCACTCGATAGATGGACAGGAATGGCATTTCTGCTTTGTCTCCCAGTACACCAAGGAGAGAGGGAATTGGAGCCAACAGGGAGTAATCACTTTCTTCCCACCTTTCGGACTGGACTCCCTTCCTCTGTGGATATCCAGCTCTTTTCAACCCAGGGCTCCCTGAGGAACTGCAGACTTAACAGCTGCCACAAGACCACCATATCCTCCCTTTTTCTTTTGCCTCATTGTAAAAACGTATTTGTACAAACAAATCAAATAGAAGGGACTGGAATATAAAAAAGCTGAAAAAAAAACTGAGGAGACCCTAGGGTGCACAAGCAGTTCTGAGCCTTGCACCACCTGTGAGGTACAAGGCAGGTGGCTTCAGGCACCCAGGGGCTGAACCAGGACTTCCTGCTGAAGCTGGATGGCCATGTCAACAACGCCCTAGTTAATACATCTCCCCAGTGTTTCCCCCGCCTCTGCACTTCCAGGCCTTTTAAACAGTCACGTGGTGAGAACCTACACGTTTTACAATATTTTGCCTTCCCCTTCGTCCCTGTTGATATGCAGGGCCTGCCCAATTTTGAGACTCATCTGAACTACTGCTGTGTGGTCTGAGTTGAGCAGCCAAGACAGAGTCCTGTCGGAGCCAGGGAATCTGATTTGTCTAAACCCTCAGGAGCTCATGGACACTGTAGTTTTAGCTCATAAAGAAAAGAGAGTGAGCAGTTTCTTAGAACAATGCCCCAGAAGCCGATTTCTTTCTCTGTGTCCTAATGCTAATGATCTTTCCAATGTGGGTGGCTAGGGTGGTGGAAAGGGAGGACTGAACGGAATGTGCTGGAAGGAGACTCTCTCCTCCTGTTTGTCTTGTGCACACACCCACCAAAGAGCTAGGTGGAGGTGACTGAGCCCCAACTCCCCTTGGCCCAGAAACCCATCAAGGTCAATAAATTCCCCAAAGGTCCCCAAAGCCAGGCAGCTCTGTTCCCTACATGACTCATGAACACCAAAGCTGCTGCAGAACAATGAAGACACGAGTAAAAGACAAAACAAAAACAACTCCTTAACTCTGCTACCCTTTTGTCTATGCCCTTCCTTACCTGGTCTTGCCAAGCAAGTCCACTTTCTTCCTGGAACTTCTCCTATTTTCCATCCACATGGTCTGCTCTGCCCCTGCCCCACCTCCAGCCACGTGGTAGGTGAAATGCCTTGTCCCTGCCCCCCACACACAGTATGAAGGATCCTATACACTCAGAATCATGAGAACACTGACAGGTCACCAAGTCCAGTCTCCCCCACCATGCCTGGGAATATGCGCCCTCCAGAACACAGCAGATCTTCAGGATATGCCTGCTGGAAGGAAAAGGGGGTGAGGAAGAGGAAGGCAGGGACAAGAATACCCCACCCTTTTCTCTCTCTCCCGGGAGGGCACCTGGCTTTTGAGAAAGAAGCTAGACAGAGAAAGACAAATACAATGTGAACTCACTGATATACGGAAACTAAAAGAAAAAACTAAAAAGCTGAATTTATAGAAAAAGAGTAGAATGGTGGTTTCAGGAGCTGGGGAATTGGGGAAAATAGGGAGAGGCTGGTAAAAGGGTATAAACTTTCAGGAATAGGTCTGAGGACCTCAACAAGGTGACTCTAGTTGTAATATTGTATTATACAATTGACATCGGCAAAGAGAGTAGAACTTAAGAGGATTCACACAAAGAAGGTAAATATGTGAGGTGACAGATGTACTAAGTTGATGGAAGAAATCCTTTCACAATGTATACATATATCAAATCATCATATTATACATTTTAAATATATTACAATCTTATTTGTCAATGATACCTTAAGAAGGCTGGGGGAAAAAAATAATGCATTTATACCTGCCCTGGAGCCTGTGAAGATAGGTTAAGTGGTCAGAGTCAGGCCCGATGGCTGAATCCATGCCCCACAGTTGGGCTCCATCCAATTTTGTCTCAGGCCAGGACTGACCCTTAGGACCTGGCCTGCAGTGGGGGTGGGGCTCTTGGCCCCTGCATAGGGGAAGGCAAAGAGATCCAAAAGCCAGATAGGACTGAGCAGCACTGACCTCCCAGGCCCAACTCTGCTCATCAGCCCCTGAGGGAGAAAAACCATGAGTCTCCAGGCCCTTCTCACTCCCCGCTGGTGTTAATTTACTCACTTCTCAGGCGTCTCCGCAGAAAGGTCAAGGGCTGGGCACCGAATCATGGATGAGCTCATGCCTCAATTCTCACCCTCCATTTTCACAGATGTCTCACTATCTTATCCAAATACACTTCAGACCTTAGAGCAAAGGATGCTCTTGCTGAAGTCTCTGAAAGACTGACTTAAAAGAACTGAGGTTTTCAGAAGTCAGCCCCACCGTAAAGTGTGGGCAAAGACTGACCTCCTGGCACGGGAACCATCCACTGGGGCACTGCTCTGAAGTGATGTGTAGATACCAAGAAAGGGGTCTCCTCCTCGTGCAGGAGCTTAGAACCATCCATATCGGGATCCACAAATCAGAAGTTATCAGGTTCCAGGACACATCAGAATAACCAAAAAATGTGTTCATCATGCAGGGTCTGAGGCCGTGGTCCCAGAGAGTCTGATTCTGTAGATGTGGCCCAAGACTTAGCAATCTACATATGCAGATCAAGATCACCAGTGAGCCTAAAGGAGGTGGGTCCGCCGTTGTCCAACAGTTGGTGGACTATCATCAAGGCATCACCAGAGAACTTACTAGAATCCTGGAATTTCGGGTTCCACCCCAGATCTACAGAATCAGTCTGCATTTCACAGGCCCTGCAGTGATGTCCATGCATGTTGCAGTGTGAGATGTGCTGACTCAGATGGGATCGTGAGCCCCCTCAGCTATTCTCTGGAGCCTGATTTTCCTGTGACCCCACCCCCTACACCTCCACTTCCCTAGGACCTCTGTCCACCCCGGGGTTAAACACAGCTGCTGTCCTTCACAGCAACATATCTCAGAGCAACATATGCACGCATGCCACAACACGGGTGAACCTTGAGGACATTCTGTTACGTGAAATAAGCCATCACAAAAGGACAAATGCTGTGTGATTCTACTTATACAAGACACTTAGAATGGACCACAGAGACATAAAGTAAAAGGATAGTTGCTGGGGCTGGGGGAGGGGGCAGTGGGGAGATGCTGTTTAATGGGTACAGAGCTTCAGTTTTGCAAGATGAAAGGAGTTTTGGAGACTGGATACAATGTAAATGTACTTAACACTACTGACCCGAAAAATGGCCATTATAATAAATTTTATGTTATATGTGTTTTTTCCACAATTTAAAAAAAATGGAAGAAAAAAACCTAATTCTGAGCAGCACTGGCATCAAGATCATTAGAAACTAGAGGTTACAACTAAGCCACCAACTACAGGTGGGATGATGTTTGGACTGAACAAAAGTATACTGCTATGTCTGCCAAAACCACAATTCAGAGGCCGAGCAGGGCTAGGCAGGACATTGTCCTAGGTGTGGCCTTTTTATCAGTCATCACTGACAATCCTTCTACTGGAGCAACAATAAAACACTTCCTGAACACACAGGAACAAAATAACAAAATAAAGCCTGAATGACTGAGATTGCCATCATACAAGGGTGCTGGAGGTGGAGGCATGGGGTGGGGGGCAACAGATTAACACAGGGGCTGGGGGTGCAGGGAAGGGGGAGTTCAAGGGGACAGGGATCCATGGGTGTTTGCTTTGCTGCAGAATCTTCATCATCATCATGGTCCTGGGGAACTTGGGGGAGGGTCCCCTCTCTGCCCTGCTGACCCTCACCTTCAGCTCAGGGTCTGATCTCTCCTGCAATTACAGCTACTTAGAGCATCTTCACTCAGACCCAGAAGCGATAACAGTGAACAGGAGTGTGATGGGTCATGCATTAGAGCATCTTCCCATGACTCGCTCATCATGAAAACTCTGCGCCCTGGTGGGATTCTTACCTCCACCCATTTTACCAATGAAGCACCTGAGACTCAGAGCAGTAAAGCTGTCCCTACAAGGAAGATCCAGAGGGCAGATGCACATCCAGACCCCCAGCTCTAAGTTTCAAACTCTGTGTCTGGCACCTTAAGGCTTCATTTGTCCCTAGAATGAGTGAGACCTCAAGGCCCCAGCTAGCGAGTCCCATGTATCACCAGCAGCCTTAGCTCTTCTTGTCTGATGAACATGGATCAGAATACCACCCTCATGAAGGGACTGTTGCTAGAAAAGATCAATTCATTAATGAATATGAGGCTTCTGGAAAGCCACAGTGTGATATAAATACTCTTGTTGTCAGCTTTGCCTCTCTGTCGCAGAATAAAAAGTACCATAGTCCCCCCGCTGTCCTTGGATAATAGCTTCGATTTGTTGCAGGGCGGGAGGCAGAAGACTGTCTGGGGATAAACAATGCTGAGCTGTTTGCACAGCACAGTGTGGGCAAGGGAGAAGGGGGCAGGGGCTTCCGTCATCCAGGGGGCTCTGTGTCTGCACCCCTGGACCTCTCCCCACACCATCCTTGCTGGACGCACACACACACAGTCCAACTCTTTCCCTAGAAAGGACACATCATAGTGGTCTCTTGTGAAGAGAGCAAAGATAACTCACATCACAAGGGTAGTGAACCTTCGATTTCCTTCCTGGAGGAGTATCTGCAGTATAGACCACACCCATGGTAACCAGAAGATCAGGTGGTAAACAGGGCTCAGACTGGATGTATTCCAGTTTCCTACTACTGCATAGCTGTCTGAGCTTGGGCTGCTGTAACAAGATATCAGAGGCTAGATCGTTTAAACAATAGACATTTCCCTTCACATAGTTCTCATAGTTCTGGAAGTCCGAGATCAGGGTGGGTTCCGGTGAGGACTTGTCTCGGCTTTCAGGAGGCTGCCTGCTCACTGTGTGCTCACATGGTACTTTCCTTGGTACACACACGTAAGGGGAGAGGGTGGGTAGAACGCATGTGCTCCTGTGTTTCTTCATCTTCTTCTAAGGGCCTGATCCTATCATGGTGGCCCAACCCTCATGACCTCATCAAAACCTATTTCTCTGCTAAAGGACCCACCTCCGAATACGAATTGGGGTGGGGGGTGCAAACAGTCATAACAATAGCAAACATTCCAAAACACGGTGGCATAAAACAACAAGCATCTTACTATGCTCGCGGATTCTGAGTACCAGAAGTTTGAGCAGGACTCAGCAGAGATGGCACGCCCTGCTCTACAATGCATGGGACATCACTGGGCATGCTGCAACAGCCAGGGGTGATGCAGGTGGCTCAGGGCTAGAGTAGGTGGGGCTGGAGAAATGCATTTCCAACAAGAAGCTGGAACATTTCAATCACGTCTGGTCCCTGGGTTGGACTGGCTGAAGGTCAGCTCTGCTGGGACTGTCACCTGCAACACTAATGTGTGGCCTTTCCACGTGACCTGGGCTTCTCACTGCTTAGAGAGTGAGTTCTGAGAAACAGCATCTCTGGAAGAAACAAGGGTCCGAAGAGACCACCGTGGGAAGACGCGAGGCTCCCGCTTTTCTCAAGGGGAAGGAGCAGTCACAGGCCTGCCCAGATTCCAGGGAAAGGAGCAGAGAATCTAGTTCTCGATGAGAGGAATGCCAAAGAACTGGGGGTCGTGTTTAAAAATCACCATATGGCTTTGTACAGGACAGAGTCAGAGTTCAGTACAGGACTTTAGAATGGGATTGTGTATTCTAGTCCCAGACGCCACCCCTGGACCCATGGGGGAGGTGAATCAGAACATTCTAATATTCTGGATGATGCAACTTTTTACTCCTCTGAGGCACACGAGTAAGGAATTCTCCAAATGTTGAGGTCCTTGGGGGACCTAGATCCATTATCATTGAGGAAACCGAGAACGAGAGGTCACTTGCGATACCCAATGTCTCACGGCCGCTAAGCGAAGCAGCCAGGATTTGCCAACTCCACGGACTCCAATCCAGAGCTCACTCTGCTCCCTGACTGCTGTCTTGGAGAGCGGGAGCTGCCAGCTCCTTTCAATCAAGGTGAGAAGTTCATCTTTAGAGGTGGAACCCACTGCACAGCAGAACCTTCCAGCTGCCCTCCCTCTAGGGGGCGGGGAAAGGAGCAGGGTGGTCAGGGGATGTTTACATATGGGGGGCCTGTGGGCTGGCAGGCAAAGGTAAACAGGTCAGCCCAGCCTCCCAGGGCGGGTCTGCGATGGGCAATTGGATAAACACATTCAGAGCAAAATGTGTGTGCAGCGGAGTGTGTGCACATTTTTAAATATACATTTCACATCCATATGCAGATCCCACTGACATGTGACAAATGTGCAGTGGCCTCCAGGAACTGTTCTCCAAAGAGGCACTTATTTCATTTGATTCCAGGCAGCCAAGCCTCAACGGATGCCTGGATGCTGTAGATGCCTAGGCGGTGGGAAGCTGACTCCAATTACAGCGGGAAGACCTGAGCTAGACAGTGGGAAGAACTTTTTTTCTTTAAAACAACAGCTTTCTTCCCCAGGTTCTTTGGCAAGGTGGCACTGTGGACTAAATACAGACCCGAACAAATGAGAGTGCTGCCTGGAGGTGTGAGGAAGGAAGCCAGGTGATCAAAACTGGATTTTAGTCCATACCCTAGATTTTGTGGGGCTTCCCTGGCGGCTCAGATGGTAAAGAATCTGCCTGCAATGAAAGAGACCAGGGTTCAATTCCTGGGTCGGGAAGATCCCCTGGAGAAGGGAATGGCTACCCACTCCAATATTCTTGCCTGAAGAACTCCATGGACAGAGGAGCCTGGCAGGCTACAGTCCATGGATTTGCAAAGAGTCAGACACCACTGAGTGACTAACATTTTCACTTTTTCTTTAGATTTTTATGGAACACATTCCTCATGGGGTGTGGCCCTTGGTGAGTACTTTTGATGTAAATGAATGCTCACTGTCTCTCTTTTAACCAGATATTTTAATGGGAGGAATAGGAAGGCTTGAACTTAAAAATCTGAAAACTGACACCCCGTCAAGCTTTTTTTTTGTATGGAGGAGGGGCTGTGGAATAAAACTTCTATTATGATATAATTAACATTCTCTACAATTTATCCAGTGTTCAACTCAGTAAATTTTAGTATATTTGTAGAGTTGTGCTACCATCATCACAGCCAGTTTTAGAGCATTTTAATCACTCCCAAAAAGGAACACCACACACTTTATCAATCATCTTCCCAACTGTCCTTTAATCCCTCAGCCCTTGGCAACTCTGAATCTACTTTCTGTTTCTGCAGATCTGCCTCTTCTGGACATTCCCTATAAATGGAATCATACGCCACACGGTCTTTTGTGACTCACTCTTCTCACTTGGTGTGTTTTCACAATTCATCCATGTTGTGGCATATATCAGAATCTCATTCCTTTTCATTGTCAAATAATAGTCCCTTGTATAGACATACCACATTTTATTTATTCATTCATCAGTTAACAGACAAATGGGTTGTTTCACTTTTGGACTATTGTGAATAATGCTGGTGTGAACATCCTGAAGGAGTCTTTTGGGCCTAAAAAAGAGAACAACAGTCTCAAAGGCCCCTTGCTGAATCATCTAACTTCAGAGAAAACAAAGCATAACTTTAGTTCCATCCTGATGCTCCAGGCCGGTTGCGTCTATCTGGGACTTATCACTCCCTGTCCCGAAACCTACCACCCCCTACACCCGCCCAGAAGACTTATCACCCCCTGCCCAACTACAAATGTCATCTCAACAAAAGAATACTCAAAATATCCCGCCTGACTGACGTTTCCCTTATTGCTTCCACAAAGCTCCCTATAAGTATGAAGCCTCCCTGATCCCTCTCAGCGCTCAGCCTGGTCGTTAGGCCGACTGTCAGCCCTCCTTGTCTGAATAAAGGTAACCTACTTCTGTTGAGGTCGTCTTTCCTTTTCTGCCTCGCCTGAACTATGCCTTACACATCCAAGTACAATTTTTTTCTGTGGACGTACCTTCTCATTTCTCTTGGGTATATAGTTAGGTGCGGGATCACTAGAACAGATCATAAATCTATATTTTTTGAGGATCTCCCAAACTTTTTCAAACTAGTGTTCCATTTTAAATTTGTACCAGCAATGTATGAGGGTTTCAATTTCTCCACATCCTCACCAACACATTATTGTCTTTTTGCTCAGAGTCATTTTAGTAGGCAAGCAGGCACTTTCCTCATATTAACTCATTTAATCTTCACAACATTACTCCTGGAGCAGGCACCACCATCCCAATATATAGGTCAGATGACTGAGGCTCAAAGAGGTCAAGACACTGACCTACCAGAGGTCACACCACTGGGAAAAGAGAATGCAGACTGATGTCAGGTCTGCCAGATGCTCCTCCCTGTGCCGTGGAGCCCCGCCTGCCCTCTGAGGCCATTCTGCCCCCACAGCCGCCTCTGTAGGTTCTCTCTGCTCTACCTGTGACTCGTTGCTGAGATATTCAGGAATGAAAGACACTCAGCACTCTCTCCAAACCATCCTTCCTCACGTGAGAGCATCCCCTTCTGACTGGTGATGGTGGGTGGGAGGCCAGGTGGCCAGGAAAGAAACCAACACGTTTCTCTGTCCCCACCCCTCCCTCGGCTCGGTCCATCCCCATGTGAATGGATTTCGAGATCCAGCTCCAACTTGGCTACTCCTCCATTTAGTGGGGCACATGAGACTCTGTTCAGCCCCTTGGTGACTTCAGGGACACCCCCACATCAGACTCGTGGGGAAAATTTCTTTAATTCAAAAAACTGTGCTGTGCATGACCCTAAACAAGCGGACACCTCCTAACACTCACAGTGAAAGGGGGCCTTGATGGTGGGATGCAGCCCGCAGCCTCATAGAGGCCAGGGGCCTGCCCACTACCCACCCATCTCTCCCTGCGCCCCCTCCTCCCCACCACGCCAGAAGATAAATGTCGCCAGGAGCCGCCAGGTGTGCTGTATTTATGTGATGCCCATCGCTCCTTATTCTCCCTCCATTGTTCTCTGATGTATGACAAAACTCCCAATTTGTCAAATGCTTAGCAGCAGTCAGGATAATCTATTCTCCACACATTCACGGAGCTTTTCATTTTGCACAACTGTCACCAAGAACAGTTTATGAATTTTCCATCATGAGGGAACCAAGAGGATGGGAGAAAAAAAATCCCACCCCACCACAACCTGCTTCTCCCATGAGGCACAGCCTTGATTCATAGAGGAGAAGTCATGCAGCTTCTGAGGCCCCCATCTTATTACATATAATAACAGTCTGCACTAAGCCCCTTTTCTGGGCAGCCACCTCCCAGTGGTGTTCTGTTTGTATCAAATCTTTGCCTACGTCATGGAAGTGAAAATCAGGCAGTGCTCTCCTGCTAACAGGCTTCGTATTTAGACCTCAAAGAATTCAGCTGGATGGACTTGGAATCTGGACGTGTCCCCGCCCGCCCCCCTCCCCTACTGCATTTCTGGATGAACTGCAACAGATTCAACTGCAATTACAGAACCTCAAACTTTATACACATATATATGTATACACATTAAAATGTATACTGACTCATTTGTCTTCGCAAAAATCTAGAATCAATCTAAATTTCCAAAGAGAAAAAAAGATTAAACTATAGGAATGGGCCCAGGAACAACACTGAAATAATGTTTCCATGATGTGAGATTGTGGTAAGGATATAATGTTAACTGAAAAGCAAGTTTCAAAACTGTATTACAACAATGGAATATTACTCAGCCATGAAAAGGAATGAAATTGCGTCATTTGGAGAGACGTGGATGGGCCTAGAGACTGTCACATGGAATGAAGTCAGTCAGAAAGAGAAAAAACAAGTATTGTATACTAATGCATATATGTGGAGTCTAGAAAAATGGCATAGATAAACGTAATTGCAAAGCAGAAATAAAGACACAGATACACAAAACTCACATGTGGATCCCAAGAGGAGGGGCAGACGGGGAGGTGGGATGGATTGGGAGATTAGGATTGACATATATACACTACTATGTATACAATAGATAATTAATGAGAACCTACTGTATAGCTCAGGGAACTCTACTCAATGCTCTGCGGTGACCTAAATGAGGAGGAAATTAAAAAATGAGGGGATATATATACACACACACACACACACATATATATATAGCTGATTCACTCTGCTGTATAACAGGAAATAACACATTGTAAAGCCACTATACTTCAATTAAAAAAAAAACTATTACAATATGTTTCTAAGTTCATAAAAATATGCCTGTGCATATATGAATGGTGGGGTGGAGACCAAATGAAAAGGCATTCAAAAGGTTAAAACTCAAGAGATCATCCATCTGCTTTTTATAGATATTTATTTTCATGTATTTTCCAAATTTTCTTCAATGAAAAAAAATGTTATTTTTTCAAGTACGATTTTAAAAAAGAAGAACTTGGTTTTGCTCCATGTGGTCTATTCACGTACTCTTCCTAAAACTTTAAACTCTGCAGAAAGCGGCCAGTTGTACAGTAAACAAAATTTACAGCCCAGTGGCTTTCTGGCAGCAAACACTTCTTTATCCTCACTGGGTGACACAGAACAGCAGCTGTCCATATGATTTTAATCACAGCAGCTTTTGAAACCACAACCCACTCTCCCCTTTATTTTATGCCATTACAAACTGTCTCTCGAAGCTAATGAGCAAATTCTCTGAGAGCTGGAACCTAGGAAATGCTGAATCACACACGGGGCCAAGAGCCTATTAAATCCACACGAAGCAACACAGCCCTTTGAAGACTCACATAGCTCAGATAACTTGAAAGTCCCTCTGAGAATATATTCGATCTGTGGTTACAGTATGTAAATGGAAGTCAGTGCCTAACAAGAGATGATTATTTGCAAATACCTTGGCTATGATCTAAGCTGAGTTCTAATTTGAGGAGTAACATAGTGATCACTTTAGCAAGAACCTGGAGGCTAAGATTAACCTTTACAGGAAACTTCTGAGGAGGGTTGAGATTTTCTCAGAAACTAAGGTCGTAGGAACCATTCGCAGTTACAACTGCAGGCGCTAAAAGAACGTTTCAACTCCAAACTTCCTCGTTACTTTTTCTTTATGCGTTTTGTCTCCTATTGATATTTTATTTTTTTGCCTTCTTTCCCGGCTTATCTTGGATTCCTTGAGCTATGTCTTTAATAACACTTTTATAATGTGCTCTTAAAATGTTTGTCTGAAGTACTTTACAACCAACTTGAAGATGCAAAAAAAAAAAAAAAAAAAAAAAGGAAAAGAAAAATAAACTCCCTGGCTCCCTTTTGTATTTGTGTGTCAGGACTGTCAGAACAAAGTACTACCGATGGGGTATCTTCGAGCACAGAAATGTACCGTCTCACAGCCTGGAGGTCAGAAGCCCAAGACGAGCAGGGTATCTGCACAGTTGGTCTATGAGTGGGAGTCCATTCTACCACCCTCCCCTCACTGCGGCTGGTGTGCTGACAATTGTTCCCTGGCCTGTAGAAGTATCACCCCAATCCCTGCCTTCCCCTTAGCATTCTTTTTACAAGGACACAAGTCACACCGGAAGAGACAGTGAGATAGCATGACCAACTCAATGGACATGAATTTGAGAAAATCCTGGAGAGACTGTGAAGAACAGGGAAGCCTGGTGTTCTGCAGACTACGGAGTTGCAAAGAGTTGGACACAACTTAGCAACTGAACAACAGTCACACTGAATGAGCGCGCTCATGACCTCATCTTAATTGCATCCACAAGGACCTTATTTCCAAAGAAGACACATTCTGATATTCTGGGAATTATGACATCAACATATGAACCTGGGGGACACAATTCAATCCATGACACCTTATATCAATGTCACAAACCATGTTCCATCTTGGCTGCTGAGCTCTGCTCCAGAAAATAGTATAATCCAAGACTAACAGATGGTTTCCAATGTTAGCTGAGCCATTCTTTCCCCAGTTCCCTGGGCACCTGGCCCCAATTTCCCATTGCTGCTTTTGCAAATTTTCTCCATGCTCCTGCATCCTTTTCTCTTCCACCTTAAGGGGGTGATCTTATCTCTTATTCCATAGAAGCAAAAGAGGCTATCACAAAGGGATGGGCTGATCCCCCGTTATGAAGCCTTTACTTGCATCCCTCCGTCTCCCACTTCTCCCACTCTTCTACTCCAGGGCATTCCTTCTCCTGGGTCTTCAGCCCTCCAGCCTTTTCAGGGCCAAGTGCTTGCCAGTTACCCCTCTTCCTTCTGTCTTCAACCTTCCTCTCCATGGGTCTCTTCCTATCAGCATTTAAACAAGCCTCACTTTTCCCCATAAAGAGAAAATCCTCTCATCTCCATTTTTCTCGCAGGTTATTGTCCAAACACTCCAGCCCACCTCATGGGCACATTAACTGAAAGAGTGAAATGAGACTGATCGCTACTTTTCTTGTCCTTAACTCATTCTATTCAACTTCTGTCCTCATCTGTATTGGAATTTCTCCTGCCATGGATCGATCCCATGTTACTAAACTATGGGTTTCTTTTAGTTCTTTTCTTAAGGGACCACTCAGCAAGCATAGAATTGACCAGTCTTTCCTTTAAATGGGCTTCCCCAGTGGCTCAGATGGTCAAGAATTTGCCTGCAATATGGGAGAACTGGGTTCGATCCCTGGGTCAGGAAGATCCCTGGAGAAGGGAATGGCTACCCACTCCAGTATCCTTGCCTGGAGAATTCCATGGACAGAGGAGCCTGGCGGGCTAGAGTTCATGGGGTCGCAAAGAGTCAGACACGAGTGAGTGTCCTTTAAATCCAATTCCTTGGCTTCTGAGTGATCCTAGAGATTTCTCAAGTTTCCTTCTTGGCTTGCCTTGCAGGCCCTTCATCCCCTGTTCAATTTTTACACTGCTATTGTGTACTAGATCTTTCTCCTCCCCTTCTGATCTCATCTGTTACCTTAAATTAAATCACTATCTATATCCTGGTGACTCTCAAGTCTATATTTCCAAGTCTACATCTTTCTCCTGAATTAAAGATGTCTACATTCCTTCCTACTGTTAATATTATATCTCCCCTTCAATGATCTATGCCAAGTGATAGCTATGAAGAAGGACAGCTAACGGGCAGTAGACAGAGTAATGGGTTGATACAGAGTCAGGACGGGCAAAAATCCTCTTGGCAGGGTAAAGAGAAGCAGCAATGAAATGCAAGCTAAGGGACAGTCAGTTGGATTAACTTGGTATTTCTTTAAAAAGTACTCTCAAATCAAAATGCCTTTAATTGCTTGCTACTCCTTCTGTATGCCTGTATCTTAAAGGACAGGGCACTCCTTGACATGCATTAAAATCTAAATATGCTTCTACCCTAAAAAATATATTTTTCCTCCACCAATGCTCTGACATATGGAGACTGTCCACTGAAAATCATGGATATGTCATCCAATTTCAGAATGCCAGCTTTGGAGTAGGTATTGCTTTTTCCATACAAATGTACAGCTTTAAGCAAAGCATCCATATTAAATTATGCTTCCTGCTGCCGACTCAGCTTGGTCCTAGATTCCAGTGCTGATGGAATTTCAATTGCTAGTAGCTGGGAATTACAAAGAAGTCTGTGTAGAGCAACAGATGTCAAAATAAAAAAACACGGTAAGGAGTAGAAAAGTTTATGGCTTCAAGACTATGTTCATCTAGGGAAAAAAATTGCTTTTACATGAGACTGCCTCATATCATTGTTAATAAAATACACACACACACACACACACACACACACACAGAGGCATTGCTCTTAGAGAACATGTAGCCCAGCATCCTCCTTTTGCAAACAATGATACTCAGGCCCAGAGAAGAAAATGGGTAAACTTCCTCAAAGTTCAACTCTACGGAATGGGAGGAGATGAGGAAAGAATCTGGTGCTTATTCCATCAGCATGTGAGAGGCTTGGAAAACACAGCCTCATCTTGCTAGAACTTTTCAGTATGAACATTCTTGCTGAGGGCATCACCACCTACCCAGCTGGATCTCTGGCACACTCACCTCATCCATGTGCTTCTTCCGGAAGCTTTCATCCTACCCAACCCCATTCCCACACGGCAGCAGACCCTGCTCCTCTTGGCTTCTGAATGCTAGACCCATATTCCCACCACCAACCCTGGCTCTTCTCTTGACCAACCTCGTCTACTCTGCTAGAATGTTCCTTTCTGTTTTCTTCCTCCTTTGGTTCTACGGCAACCAGACTCGCCTAGCAGCATTTTGCTCACCCAGTTGGGTTCCCAGGAGCCCTGCAAAGTGGCCTGAACTCACGCCCCTGTCCAATCCAGCTTGCCCCAGCCCTATTAAAGAACCTGAATGGGAAATGATGGTTGTCTGCAAACCCTTACCCCAGCAAAAGCAGAGTGAAGGAAAAGACAAGGCAAAATCACAGCACCCCAGCTGAGATCAGATTAGGACTGGGCTATGACGCAGCCCTCACCTGGGCCAGGCACTGTGCTAGGTGTGGGCATGAACACTGTCTCCTTTTTAATCTCCCAGCTCTGAATAGAATCTGGCTCTGTGAAGTTTGTACAGGGGCCAGAAGGAAACAAGGCATTATTTATAATAATTGGCTCCCCATTATCCATTCACTTGGCGCTGCCTGGAATAACATGATGGGCCTTTATGCTATTCACAGCCTATAAAAAAGTAGTTCTGTTGTGATTCAACATATAGTAATCTCCATTTTAAGAGGACAATAGAAACACTCAGCCATTATTCATCCCAGAGCCTTAAACAGCAGAGAATTCCTTTATCAGGAACATAAGGTTAGAATGACATGAGTTATTAATATTGCAAGTAGCCCAATGCATTCATTGAGGTGCTCAAACTATGGGGGGAAAAATGGTTTTTAAAAGCCAGATCTAGGAAAAGGCTAGAACCAAACAGCATTTTGAGAGAACTGTGGAGAATGCACAAACTATTCAGAAATGCTTAAGCTAAAATGAGCACGGGGGCTAGAAATCTTCATCCCCAACTCTCTTAGTCCTAAATGTTCTGAAAAAAGCAGACAAAGGAGAAAAGCGATGGATGTTCAAAACCTCAGACTGGAGACAGGAGACAATGTGACAGGAGCTACAAATCATTGTTAATTAACGATCATTAGTGTACATGTATAATGCATTTGGTATTCAACTTTCATTCATTCACCCCCATATTCCACAAAGGATTTGAGACAGTCTATGAAAGGAACAAGATACAACTACAGCAAAAAGTCAATAGGAGTAAAACATCAAGAAAACAGTCTAAAGACAGAGCTGTGAGCACCACGGCAAGAAGGGTGCCTGTGTGCTGACCATAAGGTCCTCACAGGTACCACCATCAGGTTTCAAATGTGACCTGAAGCTTCCTGGCAGCCAGAGCAAAAAGGAGACAGAGTTAGATACAAAATGTTCTTTAACAAGCACTGTTAATGCATTTTTCTTTCAAAGCAGTGTAAAAAAAGATGAACATTGAATTGGCACAGTGGCCCTTCAGATAACTGCAAAGACGGAGGCCCATTAAATTGTAATTAGATGGAAGGGACGAGGGTGTAGGAGAAAGAAAATGAGTTCTGGAGCTGAAAGTCCTTCTGAGAAGGTCTAGCGTAACTCCTTACACTCAGTGGCCCTGGAAAAGATCCTTAATTCCTCTGAGGCACATTCTTAGTAGAGACTTTAAAATATCTAATTTTGCTATGTCATGTGTCAGAGACAGAGAGAGAGAGAATGAACAAAGGAATAATAAGATAGGTGAATATGAAACAAATCATGTAAAACACCCAGCACAGTTCCTGGAACTTGAAATATGCTAGGTCCTTTCCCAGATTTTTTTTTTTTTTTTTTTGCTTTCATTCTTCCTGTGAAATCTGGTAGTAAGAGTATGGCAGCCTGTTTTCTCATTTGGGTGGCACTTATTTTTTAAAGATTTTTTTTGATATGGACCATTTAGTCTTTATTGAATTTACTATAATATTGCTTTTGTTTTGTTTTGTTTTTTTGGCCTAGAGGCATGTGGGATCTTAGTTCCCCAACCAGGGCTTGAACCTGCACTCCCTGAATTGGAAAGTGAAGTCTTAACCACTGGCCCACCAGAGAAGTCCCTGGGGGGCTGTTTCAATCTCTTTTCACTCTTATCCTCTGCCCCACCCATTCCCTCTCAATCCCTACAGAAGGCAGTCTCAGAATGCTAGAGTGAAAAGAAGTACACAAACCCAAGTGAATGAGTCCATCTACAACTGTCAGAGTATTAGTAAAAGATGCAAATGGTGATGGACACCTGAGCAACCAGTATGATGCAGGAGAAAGAGAGTCAACTTGGAAAAGAGTGATGAATTGATAGATGATCATTGAACGCTTACAGCAAAGAACCATCCTATACTAACATATGTTGATTTATGGTAGATATTTGTACCTGGAACACACGCTATTTACTAGCTAATCCATTGTGATCTTGAGGAAAAGTTCTACTTTGCAGGCTCTCTAAGTACCAGATACTCTTCTACTTCAGCTAACAGCACGAGTGTAACTACTGGGCCTTCATGTTCCCAGTGACCATATTTTCCAAGCCCATCATCAAAAAAAAAAAAAAAAAAAAAAAATTCACAATGGTCTAGAAGTTAAATTACTTGGACCCATTTGGAGGGATCATGTAATTTAAGAGAAAAAAAATGGACAGTTGGAGCTGTCTTAGAAATTCTGGGTCATATGGTTGCTACATACAGTCACTGCATTAAGCAACTCCAGCACGTAGGTATCCTCATTTTTCAAATGATTCTCCTTATCTTCAAGATTGGGTGAGAAGCCTCTGTTCTGTGTTTCCTTTGAATCTGCACACTCCTCCATGCTAGGACACACCTCCCTAGACTCTGTTACTTTTTAATCTTATTTTTTTTCTTCCCATTTGAATGATGAATATACTGTTTGAGGCAAAGTCGTGGATGACCTGATAAATGTATGTGATTCTGTGACATTAAGCCTCAAAAATTTTTTTAATATAGTTTTATTTTTTTTTTCATGCTCAAATTCTCATAAAGCTCTGGATCCATTTTTATAGTGTTTAATCACATGTTCATCTTAAAAAGCAATACTCATGTAGTAGAGCGACTCAGTTTCCTCATCTGAATAGACCACAAGTATCTGAATTAACACAGTATGGTAAGCCAAACGGTCTTCTTACCTATATTTGGATTCATATCTGTTCAGACTTCAACAAAATAGTTTCACTGCCTATTGTTGGGAAAAAGATCCAATTTTCAGCCCTAGTTTTCAGTGTTACGGGGTAGTTTTATTTACTTGTTTTCTCTTTTTTCTTTTTCTTGTCTTCACTAAAATGTTAGTTGCAAGATGGAACAGTCTATTTCAGAGATAAAAATTTAAAGCCAGAAGTTCCCATCTGAGAGCTTCTTCAGTTTGTTTTTACCGAATGGGGGGACACCTTTATATTTGGTGGTCTTTTCTTAGGCACTAGTACACTGCATTGAGCAAGGTTTCATCTATCCAGACGGCTTCATGGGACCACGGGAGAACAGATCAGTCATTCACAGAAACAGATCTGAAAATCCTAAGGCCTAGGAGCCATCACAGCTTCCAGACCATCTGGACATCAGCCAGATACTCGGTGGGGAGAAGAAAGGCAGATGAGAGCGCAGTGGGGCCAGAACATGGGCCGCTCCCGGGGCCCCCGCAGCTGGAGTATCAGTCATTTCCCTGGATTCTTTAAAGGAAGTCATGCAGGAGCTTAGGGCCAGGGGGATGGCTCTAACTCTCACAGAAGATAGATCCTGGTGGGACAGGGAAGTAGCAGATAGCAGAAAGAGAAAGAAAAAAAATTTTTTTTTTTTTTTCCTGTGGTGACTCAAGCCTCCGTTTAGCCCTGTTGCTCTGCTCCAAGTGACAGGACATGAGTGACATAATCAGTTTAGCTACATTTGGTCCATTATCCCTATAGCAAGGGAGTATTTCCTCCCAGAAACTGGAAGGTATTATTCAATATATTTAGTTTCAATATGGCTGCTCCTTTTCTCTTTTTTTTTTCCCCCTTCCTCTCTCTCTCTCTCCATCCTTCCCATTCACTCACTAAGCCATCCATCAATTCATCCATTCATCCACTCAACCATCTACTCATCCATCCAAAGATATACTGACCATCCACTGGGTGGCAGGTAATGTTCTAAGCATTTAATAAACAGTATCTCATTAAATTTTAATATCCTCAAAGTCAGCACTTAATATTCATTATGAATGTCATTAAAGTTTAAGAGGGCGAGTATCTTGACCAAGACTCAGCAAAATATAGCCCATGAGCCAAATCCAATCTATTTTTGTAAGTTTAAATGGAATACAATTATGCTCATTTTTTCAAACTTATGCTACAATTCCAGCAGAGCCAAATAGTTACAAGAGACCAAGTGGTCTACAAAGCCTAAACTGTTTACTATCTGGCTATAGAAAACTCTGTCACCCCTAACCTCGCCCATTAATTATCTTGCCTAATCTTCCAAGAAGATAGCAGAGTCAAAGATACAAACTCAGATTCAACTTCTTCAAAAGGCTATCTTCTTCAACAATAAGCCACAGGATAGAAATATCTGAGCTTCATCTGCATGACTCCTGGACACTGAGGGTAAGCTGGTCAGGCTAGGTTTATTGTCCTGAGAACAGAATTGACATATATTACTTAGCAAAGTTGCCAACCGCTGGTGAGGGCCCTCTTTACTAGTGAGAAAAGCCAGTAAGGACTTTTTTTTTTTCTGGTGAAATAATTATAGAGATGAGTGTTGATGCATGTTTTGACTTTGCTGCAAAAGTAGTTCTGTCTTCCCTAGTTTAAGTAATTACATTTGTTTCTAAATAAAGCAAATGGAACTATAGTTGTCAAAGAATGCAAAGATCAGTTGACTGCATTTATGGTGTGCTAGGTAGAAGAAAAGTTAAAGCAATTATAACATTGTAAGGAGAGACACTACCGAGTCTCTTGTGCACATTCAGGTAGGTGAGTGCTGTTGAACACCTTGTGAGCAAGGGGAAAATGGGGAAGATGAGGCCAAATGGAAATGGAAACTTCCACCCAATGAAATATACAGCTTCAAACAACATTTGCTATTATGATGGCCGAACAACTGCTTATTTTAAAATATTTTCTAATGTTGCTGGGTATGAAGCATATATTTGGGGTATTCCTCCAATATGTGCAGAGTTCAATTATTCTGGGGCTCTAAGATACTTCACTTGGCACTATAAGTACAAAGATACCACCTTGTAGAAAGCAAACAGCTTAAGCAAGCAGTGACTTAAGTTTGACACATGAGCTCTAAAGAAGAGAGGCTTTAGAGAGAGGCTAGAATTTAGAACTGGGCTAGAGTAGTGATAAGGAAACTGGCCTGGCCATAGACCAAGGATCCAAAGGACACCAGGGAACCAGGCACAATTCAAAACAACCACTGCTGAGCACCTGTACTGCTAGGGAAAAATGATGGCATTAGATTTCACAGCTCATACAGAGTCCTCACTGTGGAATAGTAATGCACCCCTCACAAAGATGTTCATGGCTTAAAATCCAGAACCTGTGAATACATTACCTTATAAGGTAAAAGGGATTTTGCAGATGTGGTAAAAATCTTGAAATGGATATTATCCTGGATTAGTTGGGTGGGGCCGTGTAATCACAGGGGGATCCTTATCACTGAAAGAGGGAGGCAGAAGATTAGAGTCAGAGAGAGATTTGAAAAGGAAAGATAACTCAGAGTTCCAAAGAATAGCAAGGAGAAGTAAGAAACCCCTGCTCAGTGATCAATGCAAAGAAATAGAGGAAAACAATAAAATGAGAAAGACTAGAGCTCTCTTCAAGAAAATTAAAAATACTAAAGGAACATTTCATGCAAAGATGGGCTCAATAAAGGACAGAAATGGTATGCACCTAACAGAAGATATTAAGAAGAGATGGCAAAAATACAAAGAAGAACTATACAAAAAAGATCTTCATGATCCAGATAATCACAATGGTGTGATCACTCACCTAGAGCCAGACAACCAGGAATGTGAAGTCAAGGGGGCCTTAGGAAGCATCACTATGAACTAAGCTAGTGGAGGTGATGGAATTCCAGTTGAGCTATTTCAGATCCTAAAAGATGATGCTGTGAAAGTGCTACACTTAATATGCCAGCAAATTCGGAAAACTCAGCAGTGGCCACGGGACTGGAAAAGGTCAGTTTTCATTCCAATCCCTAAAAAAGGCAATCCCAAAGAATGCTCAGACTATTGCAAAATTGCACTCATCTCACATGCTAGCAAAGCAATGCTCAAAATTCTCCAAGCCAGGCTTCAGCAATATGTGAACCGTGAACTTCCAGATGTTCAAGCTGGATTTAGAAAAGGCAGAGGAACCAGAGATCAAATGGCCAACATCTGACAGATCATTAAAAAAGCAAGAGAGTTCCAGAAAAACATCTACTTCTGTTTTATTGACTATGCCAAAGCCTTTGACTGTGTGGATCACAACAAACTGTGGAAAATTCTGAAAGAGATGGGAATACCAGACCACCTGACCTGCCTCCTGAGGAATCTGTATGTAGGTCAAGAAGCAACAGTTAGAACTGGACATGGAACAACAGACTGGTTCCAAATAGGAAAAGGAGTACGTCAAGGCTATATATTGTTACCCTGCTTATCTAACTTATATGCAGAATACACCATGTGAAATGCAGGACTGGATGAAGCACAAACTGGAATCAAGATTGCTGGGAGAAATATCAATAACCTCAGACATGCAGATGACACCACCCCTATGGAAGAAAGCAAAGAAGAACTAAAGAGCCTTTTGATGAAAGTGAAAGAGGAGAGTGGAAAAGTTGGCTTAAAGCTCAACATTCAGAAAACTAAGATCATGGCATCTGGTCCCATCACCTCATGGGAAATAGATGGGGAGACAGTGGAAGCAGTGTCAGACTTTATTTTTGGGGGCTCCAAAATTACTGTGGATGGTGACTGCAGCCATGAAATTAAAAGATGCTTACTCCTTGGAAGGAAAGTTATGACCAACCTAGATAGCATATTTAAAAGCAGAGACATTACTTTGCCAACAAAGTCTGGTCAAGGCTATGGTTTTTCCAGTGGTCATGTATCGATGTGAGAGTTGGACTGTGAAGAAAGCTGAGCACTGAAAAATTGATGCTTTTGAACTGTGGTGTTGGAGAAGACTCTTGAGAGTCCCTTGGACTGCAAGGAGATCCAACCAGTCCATCCTAAAGGAGATCCGTCCTGGGTGTTCGTTGGAAGAACTGATGCTGAAGCTGAAACTCCAGTACTTTGGCCACCTCATGCAAAGAGCTGACTCATTGGAAAAGACCCTGATGATGGGAGGGATTGGGGGGAGGAGGAGAAAGGGATGACAGAGGATGAGATGGCTGGATGGCATCACCGACTCAATGCACATGAGTTTGAGTAAACTCTGGGAGTTGGTGATGGACAGGGAGGCCTGGCATGCTGCGATTCATGGGGTCACAAAGAGTCAGACATGACTGAGCGACTGAACTGAACTGAACTCAGATCCCCATCAAGCAGCTAAATGGGTCTCAGGCCAGCTTGCTAATCATTCACTCACTAATTCTCATCTTTGGTGTTGCTTGATTCAGACATTTAATTTTCAAATGTAAAGACAATTGGAAAAATCCTTTAGTGTTCAAAACTCATTCAAATGGACTTTAATTTGAAAACTACATTATTTATCCACCATTCTTTATGTAAATGCGTGCATATAGGGGAAAAGTAGAAGTACTTGTTGAGCAAGTGGCACAAAAACAAAAGAAAATTAGACATTAAGAAGCAGGTCTCAGTAAATCACAATGTCTCAATAATGGTGTGGTAGCTATTAAGAGTGTTGTTCAGGGATTAGTGCCCATGACCTCAGGACTGTAGAATCAACCACACGTGGCGTTCAGCACCACAGATACTAAATGACTGAGGTTTTGCCTACCCTGGAGAGTGGTACTATGCAAGTGACCTTGTCCTCTGGGCCCCTGAACTTAGTCATGATGGAGTAATGAACCATTACAGAACAAGAAAAATCCTCAGTATGAATGAATAAATGATAATAAACTTTGGAAAATTATATTTAGAAGTATATTGAAAAACAGATAAATGTGTCCTCGGATGAGAGATAACTATGTAAATAAAATTTAAAATCACTTTACAGTGTAGAAAATTTCAGTATCAAGAAATGCTTTAAATTCCATGTCATGGTTAATTTTATTTCTGAACTCCATGAACAGAAGGGCAAAATTATGAAAAAAACAGATACATGTTTAAACTGAAATTCATGAACAAGAAATTGAAAAATATAATAGGCAACAATGTGCTGCATCTCAAAATTTAGATTCTTTGATATCCATATTTTCCACCAAAGTGTAATTTTACAAATTTATAATCCTTGAAAATTGTTATTATTTTTGTTGCTTGCATTGCTTATAATAATAATAGCAGGTATATACAGAAATGTGCCTGGATGATTATATATGAAGAAACATCACAGTAATAATTCTTACTTTTAGAAATGCCAGGATTTTGGAATTATACATTTAATTAGTAACTCTCTATCTGAAAATCTTGAGTTTTCTTTTTTATTTTGATTAAGGCTAGATAAAAATCCAACTTTTAGACAATGAATTATGAATTCTAGATTTAGTTACTAGAACAAGATCCAAACAGAGCTCAAAACCTGTTGAATAACACCTGTGAATTTTCAGCTTGAGATCATCTTGATTCAGCTTGAGAATTCGGCAATCTGTGGATCCACATAGACTCAAGGATTTGCATGCAATGCAGTTATACATATTTCATAAAGACAAATTATTAACTACTAAGCTGTGAGAATTCCTCCTTTGGCTTTTAAGGAAAGTCCTTGAGTTAATGCTGAATATGTCTCTAAAAAATTGGTACTTGTGAAATTAACAGAGTCAAATGACAGTTTGAATAATACTAAGATACATTAAGCCCATACTTGGTTGCTTTTAAACATGCAATCAAGAAATCCTGGGGAAGAGCCACGGGCCTTCAGCTCATTGTGGCTGCAGAGAGGCTGCCCAAAGCCCTAGGTTTACGTTATAATTTTAAGGGAGGGTAAGAGCCTCAGGTGGGGAGAGACTGAGCCATAATTAATATGATTTAGATTCAGTGTCATGAAACAATTCATACCAGTTACATATAAATTATATCACCTTTATGTTGTGTTGCAAATTATTCTTTCCGCCATACTTCAAACAGAAGGAAAGAATTCTCTCACAGAAAAAAATTACCAACATGGGGGAATACTTGAGAAAACTGTTGGAGTGAGAAGCAAACCTTTAGAGAAGAGAGTGATTTAGTCGCCATTTGCTTTAGCAATGCACAGGCAGGATTTTTAAATGGAGGTCAATGAAGGGACTTGGGTCAGGTGTATGCCAGTACTCATTCTAGGAGGCACAGATCCGACGGCCTATGAAACCGTCATCAGACTCTCTTGTGTTCTCTCAGGAACCTAACAGTTATTGACACATGGGATGAAAAGCAATGCTTTCACCTTCAGGGAAGATGGCGGCCCTGATCTGGGAGGGATAAAACGAAGTGAGAGCACCACTCTGCAGTCTGGATCTCAAACTCTAGCTTTAATCGGCAGCCCCTGCAGGGTTTGTTAAAGCACGGACTGGCTGCGTCCCGCCCCCAGAATTTCTGATGCAGCAGGTTAGATCAGGTTCTAAGAATTTGCATTTATTTTTTTAATTTATTTTTATTTTTTTATTTTATTTTTTCCCATTTATTTTCATTAGTTGGAGGCTAATTACTTTACAATATTGTAGTGGTTTTTGCCATACATTGACATGAGTCAGCCATGGATAAGTTCTTCGGTGATTCCGACGCTACTAGCCAGAGATCTATATGCTGGGAATGACTGGTCTAGGTGCTCCACCCAGAAGCAGGAGTGGTTCACTCCTGCTCTCTCTCCCTGGCCTAACAATAGCAGGCAAGGCTCTCCATGATCTGGGTCCCTGTGACCTTTCTGACATCATCTTCTGCAGCCCTCTCTGTTGCTGGCTCTTCTCCAGCTTTACGGTCCTTCTGCTGTTCCTTAAACACACCAAGCTTGTTTCCACCTCATGTCCTTTCCTACTGCTGTCCCCTTAACTCAAGAGGCTCTTCTGACGAATCTCAAATGGCTGCTACCTCATTTCATTCAGTCGTCTATTCAGAGAGACCTCCCAGAACCATTCTATTTAAAAGCACCCCTTCTCCAGAGCAACCCCCTTCTTACCACTTTCAATTGTCTTTCCTGGCTTAATTTTTTCACATCACTTTCACCTAGAAAACTAATATTTACTTTCTAATCATCCATCTCCTCCTTAGAACATGAACTTTGGTTCACTGCTATACTCTTGGTAGCTAGCAAAGTAGCTGATAACACAGTACAGTGTCAATGCACATTAGTGAAATGAAAGGATGAATGATTGATTGATGGAATGAAGAAAGAATGACTGCAATTAACCTGCCTCCAAGGTGACAAAGCCAATGGGGTAAAGGTGTAAGTTTTTCAAACCAAATCTGGGTGTATGAAAACAATCCATAAATACAAATGTGCATTACGGGCATAAGAGAACTTATTGAGTAGGAGGCAGGATAAACTGCTCACTCAAGAGAGTTGATCGTGCACGTCTCTTCCCAATCCCACTTACACTGAGAGTTTAAAATTAGCCATGGTGGTACTATTTAAACCATAGGAATTGGCAAACACTTACAAAATCAGGCTTATTTTTGTCAGAGAGCCTGTCCGTTAGCACACCACTGGTCCTACCCATAGAGACACACTTTCCAGTACTCAGTTTAATGGCCAAGCCCACGGACCTGTCATCTGATGAGCTGGATACACATTGAAGGAGAGAAATTAGGACCTATCAGTAGAATGGGAGGATTCATTCATATCCTCCTCTGGGATGTCCATCTAGTGGGGCTGAACATCTACCCTGCCCTGCATGAGAAGTCTAACCCTAACACAGGTGCACAGGTGGACACGGGCTTGTGTTGTGTGTTATCCATGCTTCCCTCCCGCTCCACATGAACTGTGGGGAAATTGCCCCCATCCTTGGTCTTGGGGGTGAAATATATGACTCAGGCTCAGGCTAATCAACCTGAAAGTCAGACCCACCGATGGACTTTCAATTACCTGAGTCAATAAATCCCCCTCTCCTTCACGCACAACCACATGATATTTTCTAAAGACAGGACACAAAATAGTACAAGCTCAAGTATAAGAACAAGTAAATGAAGTACCTGCTCAAGGCCACAAGTGACAGAATGAAAAAAGCAGCAGGAAAGGTTATTTCACAGTTGGTGGCTCTAGGGTTTATTCTTTGTCTAAACATTTTTGCTTAAATTTTAGTTACATTGTCTTTTCCAACTAAAAAATCCATAACACGTGGGTTAGATTTAAGTTTCCTACTCTGTTTATAAACTGTTTTCTCATACACCAGAAAGAAGATATATAAGAAATACCCTCAAATTAATAGGGAATTAAATTGGCAGAGCTGATTTAAATACCATGTATTTAAAGAAAGGAAAAAAATCTCTTGTAACAAAGATTGCCATAGCACATTAATTATAAGGTTTCTGACAGATTTTTATAACTCCAACATGGAGATTTAAAATTACCTTCCCAATTGTTTCTTTTAGCCATTAATGTCTTCAACAAGGGGACATGTTGACCTTTAAGTTTCAACCAATTCAGGAAAATGCCTGAATTCTCATTTGAGTTCTTTTGCAAAGAACTGTTCTTTAGACACAAAGTAACTTTATCCTCTTATGGGTGCTTTGTACCAGCCTCACAATGGCATTTACAGTTTTTGAAACAAATTAAAAAATATTAGAACAAGGGCCACTAGTAAGTCACCAGATGAAATATAAGTTTAGGCCTCTGCTTTATTTTACTACCAATTGTGGCTAAAGGATGCACTTCTTTCACTTCCAGTTTCCTTTATGGCGAAAGAGAGAATTAAAATCTGTATGAGGACCACTGGGCTTCCAAAACCCCGCCCACTGACAGTCTTTACAGGCAGCCCTATTGCCATTCTCCACCAGTTCTCTCTCTCTATTCCCTAAAGCATCCCACAGGGCTCAGTGCTAGTTAAGAATTTGCAGTTTTGCAGAGAACTCAGAAGTGTGGCTTCACCTGGCACAACCTACAGAATTTCACTGAAAAGTGCTCAAAAGACTCTTCCCAAAATCCCCTCCTTAGGACCATGGTCCTCTGAGCTTTTCCAAGCTTCCCTATCTCCTCCCTTCCCCATGTCCCTGTCCCTGGCCTGTCGTTCCTATATACCAGGACACTAGCAGACACGAAGCAATCAAAAGATTCCATGTGCTCTGTGAGGGCCTATCAATGCAATGCCCATATGATATTCAGATGTGAGCTGCTTTTCCACTTATTTGGTGGTCTCTTTCCATTCTGTGCAGGCATTCAGACCCCCTTTTTAGTCTGGTCACAGCCCATCTACATTTCACAATGCCTATCCTTCTTCTGCTTTCCAAATAACCAGAAACATCCCCCAAAAGTGAAGCTGGAACCTTTAACTTGATGCCCCTCCGAACCTACAACATGCTTTTCTTCCATAGCTAAACTTCACGATAGGATTGTCAACACACTCTGGTGTGGACACAGGGAAGGAAGGGGAGGGTGGGACGAATCGGGAGATGAGGTTTGACATAAACACTGTGTGCAAAGCAGACAGCTAGTGGGAAGCTTCCTGAAGCACAGAAGCTCAGCTCAGTGCTCTGTGATGACCTAGAGGGGTGCAATGGGGAGAGGGGGAGGTCTGAGAGAGGGGACATACGTATACATATGACTGATTCACTTTGCTGCCCAGCAGAAACTAATGCATTGTAAAGCAATCATACTCCAATTAAAAAAATAAATAAAGTAGGGATTGAGGATCCCAAGCAGTGGCCCTGGGCAGTAGCCATGACGCAACAAACCAAAACACACTGGCCAACACCTGCCAGGCCCACTGTACCTCGGTTTCCGTTCACATCACTCCATTGCCCCTGCTCTCACCAAGACCAACAGATGCTAAATCAAATGCGCCTGCTGGATGTTTTGTTATTTGAGTCCATGTGCAGTGTGAATCATCATACATATTAGAATATGAGGAATTTGGAGGAATCTTCACATACAGAGTGTCTTTCTTCAACACAAGTTTTGAGATATATAAAGGTTAGAAATAATGGTTATAAATGTTTAAAATTAGTGGAGGGGTTTCAAATCAACATTGTGGTTCTCCAGCCACCTCTGTGTCAGTCCTGCCTTGCTCTCTAGCTGGAAGCTGCCTCTATTCAGGTGGAAATTTGGAATGTGGACTGTCGCTGCAGCCGCACCATTGATGTCAATGCAAACACACATTTCTGCATGGTTTTCATTATTTTGTACATTCCATGGTGTCTCTTGGTGGCTTGTTTATTTGGCATTATATCATAAGCATTTCCCAGGTTGCCCAATACCATCTCTAATTACCATTTAAATGGCTGCATAATATTCCACTAAGTGGATGAGTCATGATTTATTGAACTATCACCATACTGTCAGGCATTTATGTTGCTTCCAGTTTTTGCTACCATAAATTGCCCTGCAGATAACTTTTGCCTAGGTTTGGATTAATTCCTTATGATAATTTCTCCCATATCAGATCACTGGGTTAAAGAATATGAACCATTTTTAAGGCCTCTGGTACACATTTCAAATTCCCTCCAAAAGGATTATCTATCTGTACTGTCCCAACAATGTGTGTGTAGGGGGGGACAGGGAGTAAAATACCCCTTAGAACTGACCAAGTGTGTGCTCTGAACAGTGTGGAACTCTGAATGAACCAGTAGCAGTGGGAGCTGAGAGTAGAGGGTATTTTAATAGATTATAAATCTGTAATAAAAAGAGTTCTCTTTGATGGAGGATTACACATCTCCCCCTGGTCCCTCTTCTCCCTCACCAGTTCCTGCTAGAACATCATTTAAAGAACTACTAAAGGGGGACTTCCCTGGTGGTCCAGCGTTTAAGAATCCACCTTGCAATGCAGGGGACATGAGTCCACCCCTGGGCAGGGAACTAAGATCCCACATGCCACAGGGCAATTAAGCCCACACGTGGCAAAGATCCCATGTGCTGCAACTAAGACCCAACGCAGCACCACTCCCCACTGCACCTACACACACACACACACACACACACCCCACACACACAGGGCAATTAAGCCCACACGTGGCAAAGATCCCATGTGCTGCAACTAAGACCCAATGCAGCACCACCCTCCACTACACCTACACCTACACACACACACACACACACACACACAGCCACTAATAAGAGTCTTCACGGCAAGCGGGAGTCAACTTTCCTATAACCCAAAGCCACAGCATGAGCAACGTGAAAGTACTTCTCCCTCTTGTGGGAGCCAGTAAAGGGTGAAGAGGTGACTCTTTCCAGAGGAGAGAAACTGCAGATAGCTTGGGTGAGTCATTCATGACTGATGGTCCCTTGAGAAGAACCCAAAGCAGTTGGATTAAGCAGCCAAAGACCAGAAGTGATAAGGAGAGCCAAGCAAAGGAGAGGGCGGCATGGCAGGTGGTCCTGTGTGTTTGGGAAGACCTGGCATCCACAACGGGAGCAATGCCAGTTCTAGCCCCCCCTTTACCAACCTTGCGGCCTCATACTGACTCCCCCGCTTCTCTGAGGCCCCTCTTATCTGAGGGGACATGGACACCTGTCTCACAGCTGGTGTGAAGCTTAGCAGGCTAAATAGCTGAGCTTGCCTTGGAAGACCCAAGGACCCACAAATAGCATGACACCAGACAGTCTGTCCTTCAGCAGTGCTCTGGCCTAAACCATATCTAAACATGTCTGGGAGTTTAACTCGTAGAGACGAGTGTCAAATGACCTCTGTCTCTACAAGGCTGCCAGTCAGAAGAGGATCCACACACTACTTGAGGCCCAACAAAGCAGGACTAAGGTCACAGGGCTAAAGCTGGAGGGCTTCAGGTTTGGGCTCAGAATTAGAACTTTCTACCCAGGTCAGAACACTCCTTCATACCACACTATAGGAATGACACTAGACTATTTACCAAGTAAGATCAGTCCTTAGAGAAGCTCTGATCCATATCAGCTGTATGACCTTGGGAGAGTTATTTAACTTCTTTCAGTCTCAGTTATTCATTTGTTAAATGAGGATAAAAAATGCCTACACTGGAAGCTTTTATGGAAGATAATGGTATTAATCACAGTCATGATGGATGACAATAACAAGAAAAATAATAATGGCAAATGCTTGAGTTAATATGATAAATTTGCTCTGAGATAAACTAAGGGATTTCATACATTATCTCATCTAATCCTTAAAATAAGTCTCCTGGGGTAAGAAGTTTTAGTATGTGGCATCAGGACTGAGGTGCCTGGTGAATGATAACTAGTATTATGATCTTCAATACTAATAATTCACAAAGGAACAGCCCAATTAGTTAGTGGAAGAGCGGGACTGTTGCCCACTCAAGGACCGGTGCTCCCCTAGGAGGTTTATTGAAAATACCAAAGTGGTGCTGATTACATCGATGACTATACGTATCCAAGCTATGATACCTGTAACTGCGCACTTCCTTCCACTCGGATGTTGGGCTTGGTCAGGTGACATATTTTGGCCAGTGGGATAAGAGCAAGCTTTATGCACCTGGAGGCTTGAAAAAGTGCTTCTGCATTTCTCCTTCCTCTCATGGACTCCTGCTTCCACCATGAGAACACACTAGCCTGTTGGAGGACATCAGGCCAGGTGGAGCAAAGTGGAGTCACCCCTGCTGAGGCTATTCTATGTTATCTAGCTCCATCAGACTAGCCAGCTGATCAAGATGCCTATCAGCCAGGGTTGGCCTAGGTCAGTAAAATGTTCCAGACAAATACAGACCCATGAGCAAAAATAAGTGATAGTGTGTGTCACTGAGATTTTACTGTTTCTGTTATGCAGCATTATTATGGCAGTAGCTGACTAATACAACCAGTTCTTTTAGCTCACAGACACTTTTTCCTGCGTAATGATAATCACATCTGGTAAACAAACTTACCCAAACAATTTACATTGATTGTATCATTTATGCTTCACACAAAAACCCATGGGGAACATGTTATCGTTACTTACACTGCAGAATGAAAAAAATAATGTAAATACCTTGCCCAAGAAGATCTTGCAAAAAGAATTTAAATACCTTGCCCAAGTTCAAATAGTAAGTCATGGAGACAAGTTTTGAAGCTGAGTAGCTGTCTTAAGGACCTCCCTGGTAGCTCAGACAGTAAAGCGTCTGCCGACAATGCGGGAGACCTGGGTTCAATCCCTGGGTCGGGAAGATCCCCTGGAGAAGGAAATGGCAACCCACTCCAGTATTCTTGCCTGGAAAATCCCGTGGATGGGAGGAGACTGGGAGTATACAGTCCATGGGGTTGCAAAGAGTTGGACACGACTGAGCAACTTCACTCACTCAGCTGTCTTAAGAGCTTTCACACCCAACCAATGGCTGTGTACAAGGTTGAGGAGCAAGACAGCTCCTCAAACCAAGCTGCACCACAGAAGCAGTTGCAGGCTCCCCTCATCAGGCCAGGGACAGTGAATCAAAGCCTGCTATCTTCTTCTCTGAGCTTGTGGCTCCATCTCACTCTTTGAGAAGGTGCTCTGGGAGTGGAGAACATGCTCGGGACAGGACGCCTTCTACTGACACAAGATCCAAAGCTAAAGGGCTGCAGTGGTCGAGAGCAGTATGTACTCTTCATCATGCAGTGCTTGAGAAATCTTAGCTGTGTGAGGTGCATGGGGAGGTGGGCCCTGAAGGTCCTGACTCTGCACTTCTGCGCCTTCTTGGTAAAGCTCCAAGAATCCATGACAAAGTCTTCCACTGACTGAGCAGGTTAAAATATTAGCAGTACTGTTCTCATCCAGACCTCAGCACCTGTCTTCTAGACCTTTGTGACAGCCTTTTCCGGGTTCCTGCAGCCTTTCTAATCTATCCTACACCTCAGACCAGGGAACCTTCCCCAAATGCACACTAGCACATGCCACTCTCTACTTGTGTACCTGCAATGTGTCCCTGAGGCGAATGCAGCACTCAAGTCCCCTCCTGATGTGGCATCAGAAGATGCTCCCTGGCCTAGGGAACAGCTTATTCCCAGAAGAGAGGGTATATTGTCCCTTTGTTTGTGTTCATGCTCCTCTTTCTGGTTCAAACACTCTTCATGACCATGTCAGACTCTCACCAAAGCAGGTTGTATCTGGGTATAGATACAGGAACAGGGGCTGTGGGATGGAGTAGAAGATAGGCTGTCCTGCACAGAAAGCCATGGTGTGGGCTATGTCTCCCTTCTGGCATGATCCCCCTGAGTCCAGACGCTCACCAAGTGGTCTTGAGTGTACCCCGAGAGCCTGACCCTGAGAGCAAGCAGGGGTGTCTGGGATGCAGGCTAAACAGGAAGCCCAGCTCCACATGCAGGAAAGACCTAGGATAATGATTACTAGTTGATTTATACTCCCTTAATCACAGAACTTACTCCCTAATAACTTGTAAATCCTCTGTGCCTCACAGATTGCTAAGTATGTGCTTATCCATCACCTCATCTGAGGTCCAGCAAAAGCCGTGCCATCATTCCCATCACATAGCGCAGGAGAGTAAGACTTAGGGAATTTCAGAACCTTGCTAGGTCAACCAGAAGTAAGACTTAAGGCTCATGTGGTGTTTTCCTCATCTCATTACTCCCAAGTTAAAAGTCTGTAACTTCATGGCCATGCAAACTGTCAAGCAGAGTCTACTGCATTGTAGAAATAGGCAACAAATCTTTTAAACTGAAAAAGCCCATAATTGGAGAACTGCTAGTAGTTAGAGAAAAGGGGGTACGACAGATGCTCCAGGACCTTACCCATCGCCTGGAGGTCACAGGCAGCCTGTTACAGGGGTCACTCTGCCTGAGGGGGACGGGCTCACACTGAGGAAATATGCTCAACCCTGGGCTGTGTAGAAGTATTGGGAAGTTCACCCTCCAGGAGTAACCCTCATCCAATGTGCCATGCCCATGGGAGGATAAACTCCAACCTTCTATGGTATGTGTCCAACAGGACCCCCAGTGGGGACAGGCCTCAGTTGGTCACAATAGTAACCCACCCAGTTACCCATGTGTTAACATGTCCTTTATTGCCTTATTCCCTCCCCGTCTCCTTCTCCACTTTGTCACTGGCCCTTCTGAAATCACCTCCCAAAGAAACTGCCTGAATCCAAATAAGGATCTGTTTCTATGAGAAGTCTAAGATATGGAGAAATGGGCTTCCTATCAAGGAGGAAATCTGGGCTGAAAAACACCCCAGGAAGGCAAAGTAAGTAGGGGCAACTAGTGCAGAAAAGGTTAGGTCACTGGGGTCTCTGAGAGTAGAGAAAAGCTACCTAACAGGAAATAGTATGTTACTGCCCCTTGGTGACATCATAGCTTTATTTCAGATGATATATATCTGTGTGAGGGAGGAGGGAGGGAGAATGTCTTGGGTATACCTAGTAACTAAGCCAACAAAACTGGAATGATGAACATCAATGAATTTTACAGGAACACACTACAAATGCTTGCATTACAGTCTTCCTATGGCTATTCTGACAACTGAATGAATAGGATACACATGAGACACTAACACTGTGCCCAGCACATAGTGAACACATGATAAGAATTATTAATTACTGCAGTATGTACTGTAGTGTTTCCTGAGACTCTCCTTATGTGGCCACTACACAACTCCTAATGGCCACGATGGCATGTGCCTAAGAGATCATATCTCCGCACCATCACACTTACTCCACTTAGCTGACAGAGTCGCCTTGCCCAGGAAGTACCATCCCTCCTCCAGATGACCTACACCAATGGCAGACCAAAACAGGTTAGGCAAAGCTGACCCCTCACTGGGTGCCGTGAAGGGGCAACTCTGCAGTGTGCTTTATGTTCCATAAGCCAAATCCAGCTTGCCACTTGTAAAACCAAGTGTTGGCACATGGCCACCCATTCCATCAGGTGTTGTCTGTGGCTGATTTTCTGCTACAACACAGTTAAGAATTGCAGCTCACATTGTCTGGTCCACAAAACCTAAGTTATTCATATACTGGCTCTTTACAGAAGCTTGCCCACATCTGCTCTAGTGCTGTAGTATCCAATACAGTTCACTATTTGTAAGTATTTAAATTGAAATTATTTAAAATTAAATTAAATTAATATTTCAGTTCCTCAGCCACACTGATCACATTTCAAATGCTCAGTTCTCACATGTTGCTCTGCTACTGGTCAGCACAGAGAGCATTCTCAATGTCACAGGAAGTTGACAGGGCTGCCTTCAGTTTGCAGATCAGGTGAAGGCTAGATAGATGTTCCCTGATAACATTCTTACCCTCCCCGCTCCCGTTCCATGTCCTCTTTCCTCCTTCCCTTACAGGTCCCTCCTTCAATAAATCAGAAGTATCTGCAACCCCATTTCAAGCTCTGCTTCTAAGGAACCTGACCCAAGACATTGATATCCTTGTATTGCATCCACAGATCCGTTTCTTTCCCTCTCCTGTGACAGAGGCTGTGAGCTACTAAGTCACAGGGGAGAAGGTCAGCGTCCCCCCTAAATCTCTAGCCCCCAGCACAGAGCAGTCATTCAACAAGTACAGAACAAATAAATCAGGTAAATAAATGGCCCCCTCACATGCTGTACTCCTGGTGCCCAGCGAACAGCCCAAAACTCCTCTTGACCTGCTCCTACAGCAGATTCAAGCTAAATTTCTCAGCCATTCAGCCTTGTGCAGAAGTCCAGCTGTGACAGCTAATAAATGAAACCTTTCAATTTGCAAGTCTCCCTGAATCTTGGCTGTCGAAGAGGCCAGATCCTCAGGATGCTTCACACCTGGATCTTAGTCCTCAGCCCCTTGACCTCAACAACGCAGACATTCCACCCTTGGTGCCTCTGAGAGGCAGGAGACAAGATAAGGGAGGCTGTGTCTGTGTCCGCACCTTCTTGAACCCACTAACAAGGACAGCATCTTTGACACCAGTCAATGCTTACTAAGCCAAGATTCTTGGGGCCAGTTCCTCTCAGATTTCAGGATCAGGAAACAAGACTATCTTGATTTCTGCTTTTATCACAAGATGTTGCATATCACATCTGAGGTGGTCAGAGGAAAAACAAATCAGTAAGTAATATCAAAAGGAGGATTTTCTCCTCTGAGTTAAGCATCCCAAGAAACTTCTGGCCCCTCATCATGGTATCCACAACACCCGGGAGCAACGGCTCAGCCGGGCTTTCCTCAGAGCCTAGCTGAGAACACTCTCCTCTGACGCTCTGGGGAAGACGCTGACCCTTAAGTTGCCTGGGGTTTCTATGGAACTCTTCCACAGCCCCCACACGTCTGGGGCCTGTAGTTTAATTGGCTGGGTTGTCGGCAGCCATATTGAAAGCAGAGCCGTTGCGGGACAAAATGGCCCAGTAAGAGCTGATACCCCTGCCGCTCCTGTTGGGGGTCCTTCATAAACGTACTTCATTAAGAAAAAAAAAGAGGTGTTGGGGTCTTCCCTGCTCCTGCACCACCCTTCCAGCTCTCCAAGACTCCTTTTGTCCTCCCAGCAGATGAGGCCTAGCAGAGAGAGAAGCCCTCACAGGACCAGTCAGCCTCAGCAACCTTCTGTCTCATATTAAAGCACTTGTTAATGTCTACAACGGCGGTAGGAAGACGGCACTCAGGTGAGGAGAAACATTCAAACCACAGCAACACTAAACAGAGTTCACTGATGTACATTCTTACCTAGTTGAAGCCCAACGCTACAGAAGTAGCTGCAGGTTCTTTGGAGTCCAAAAGGTACAGTCACTGGCTAAGGAAAGTTTTTAGTCCTCTGGTTATATGTGAAAGCAACTGAAGAGCCCATAGGTTTAAGTTGCATTCGCTGCAAGAAGTATTTTCCTCCTTGACTACAGAGTTCTCCTGGAAGTCCCACCCGCCACTCTGCTTACATCTCATTGGCCAGAACTTGGTCATGTGGCCACAATCAGCTGCAAGCAGTGCTGGGAAATGCAGCCAGATTCAGTTCTGATCTCAGTAAGGAAGAAGGTGTGAACAAACATTGGGTAGGGAACTAGCAGTCTCTTCTACCTGGTTAATTTCTTTTTTAAAATTTGGTGATCAAAAACACAGAGGAATTAAGAAACTTGCCCAGGGAACCAGTAGAACCAGGACTGGAAATCCAGGTTTTCCTACCGAATATCCTATATCCTGCCAATTGCTTTCCTAACAGAGGGCTTCCTGAACTGTTGAGGCTTTCACAGAAGTCACTGACAGAGGCCATTAACAAAGGAGTATTCTTCCTCCCTGCTGTACCCCCCCCCCCACCCCCGTCCATCTCCCCAAGCTCATCAGGGTCCTGAAAAATCAGCCTCAGTTTTAAAATAAATCTGTCACCTCCATCAATCATGAAAAACAATCGGTCACTGGGCTGCCGGGGTGGAGGCCATGTCAAATCAGGGATTGGACTAAATTGGAATTGACCAGTGGATTCAGTCCAACCATCATCTTGACAGTTCCAGGAGACAGTCTCAGAGGCCAGGGTTGCTTTTATTGCCTGCTGCTTGTGTTTCTGTCTTGGCGCTACAGCGACAATAAAAAAGAGGTCATCTCCTACGCTTCTCCGAGATCCCTGAGAATAGTTATGCAAAGATAAAGCAGAAGAGAAAAAACCAATTTCCTTCCAATATTTTTAGCTTCTTAGGAAAACAACTACAGTGAAGAAAATATTCATCTCTGCCACTGTGACAAAGAATGACTAGGATATAAAGCAGATGCAATGAGGCCTCATGTAGAGTGAGAAAGTAACACAATTTAGAGACCCCAGTGACACTGAATTTCTTGAGGAAGTGTGTGCACTTCCATTTCTCTGGTGAACTTCCCCAGAAAGGCCCCCAAGCACATAAAGGCTTATTCCTTTACTTTTCAAATGGGTCCTTTTACATATGCAACTAAATGGCTCTTATATCTGGATGGTGTTAGATTACATAGGATTCTATATGCAAAAAAAAACACTTCATAAGGAAAGTGGGTTTTATATATATCATTGTGAAAGAATAGAATAAATGCCTTTAAAGAGACAAAGTCCAACAGGGATGACACTGTAGGAGACAACAGAAAAATATTAAACTGGATCATACAGGAATGAATGAACACATCCAAACCTCACTGCTCACCAAAGTCACACACAAGAAAACATAGGCATACTATAGAATTGATTTCTAACATCAGAACCAATTAGCAGTCGTTTACCTTCTCTGTGCCAACAACTGTGCCAGGTATGTTCTTAAATGGTGTCCATTTAGTACGAGTTCCAAGTCTATGAGGTGGTCACACTTCATTCCCATTTTACAGATGAGAAAGCAGAAGCTCAGAGACATTAGCAACACTTACTAAGGGACAGAGGCAAGGGCAGGTCTGAAACCCACTTGCTGTGACTGCAAATCCAGTGAGGATTCTCTGCGTCGGAGAGCAGGCTCCTTTCTAGAAGGTTAGTGACGATGTTCAAGGGACGTGATACTGTAGAGCCGGGACAGACCAGAGGCTTCATCCAGTGTTCAGAGCTTGGGTCTGCCCTCACACTAGCTTATTAGTGGACAAGTGACTTCCTTCTCTGAGTTTCTTCCTCAATTTTAAAAACAGCATGATTATGCCTCTCCAAGTGCTATTAATGTTTAATTAGAGAATGAAGAAAAATGCCTGCCATATATTCTATTTCTAGTCTAGTCTAATGACAAAAATGGCCCAGGAAACATTCATTATGAAATCAGGACACTTGGAGAGACTCCTTTGGGGGAACCGTATGCTCTGAACTGCGCTGCCGTTTGCGTGGTGGGACCTCTCATTAGTCCAGCAAATCCTTTCCAAGTACTTGCTCATTGTCAGGCTGTGCTGGGCGCTAGGGGACCAGAGCTTCAAAGACACAAGGTCCCTGCCCTTGAGGAATCTGCTGAGGGGCAGTGTGCAGAGTCGCTGTGGTCACTGACTGCCAGCCTGTGTCCACTGAAGGCCCCTGTGACTCACAGGATGGCTGGTGTCCCCACCTGCCATCCAGGTCCGTGCCTGCTTCCCACCTGGAACAGTGGCCTCACCCTCAACATGTGATCCCCAGGGCCTCTGGGAAACTGCATTCAGTGCTCTCAGCACCCACCCTGCCCCCATGCCTTTCTTTTCTGCCATGAAAGCCACAGAAGACTTTGATGCCCAAGGAGCCTCTGAGGTCAGGCAAAGTCAAGGGCCTGATCTCGTAACCAAGCCCCTCACCTCGCCAAGCCCCTTGGCTCTTAACCAAGACCGCTCACCTTTGCTTCACCTTTTCCACCTTTGTGTCACATTGCTTAGTGCAGAGTTTCTGAGCAGCGTGTCCTTCTGTTCACATGGGGTGTACAAGATGGAATGATCTAAACGGGTCTGGGAATAGTCATGCTGAGCCCTGAGCACCCCAAAAAAGGCAAACTCCTCCACATTGCCCTTCTCCATAATGACTCCCCCCAGGACCACCCAGCGATGCTCTTCCCACTAACAACATGGAGAGCCTACACTTGGTGCAAAATTCTGTACTTTCTGTCAGGGACCAGCAGGGAGCAAGGCTAACACCTTCTTAGCCCTGAGGAGTTTACAGCATCAAATATCACAGGACTGAGTGGTCAGGGGAAAAAAGTAAAGGCAGGTGGTCTTATAATCAGAAGGTGAAAACACGTGGCAATAGGCAGCTAGGGAGTAAGGGGCTGCAGGTCAAGGTCAACAGGAAACCCAAGGCAGTCTATCATCTTCATGAGCCAGTCTAGTTTTGGAGCCCTCCTTCATATCACATTAAGATGCACCTCCATTCCATCTCCAACATGAAGTATAATTTTTTGTCATAAAATTATTTTGAAATATTTAAAAAATAATTTTTCCCCAATTTGGCTCCCAATATTATTATTATTGGCTCAATATTATTTGGCTCCTAATAACAGTAACTTATCATCACCTATGCTTTCTCCAACCATTTTGTTCCTTGGGGAATTCTCAGTCTTTGAGAAAAGCTAGCCTATAGTTTATTGCTAAATATAATAAAAATTTTGAACAGTGAATTGACTACACACACACACACACACATACACACATATGAATGTATATATGTATGCTTAGTCGCTCAGTCGTGTCTGATCCTTTGCAATTCCATAGACTTTAGCCTCCCAGGATCCTCTGTCCATGGAATTATCTAGGCAAGGATACTGGAGTGGGTAGCCATTCCTTTCTCCAGGGGATCTTCCCGACCCAAGGATCAAACCCAGGTCTCCTGCACTGCATGCAGATTCTTTATCATCTGAGCCACCAGGGAAGATATATATATATACACACACACATATATGTATATACATATGTATATGTGTGTATATAAAACATAGGCATGCAGATATAGAATTAAAGGCTGATGAGCTTCAATACAGTTTTCCTACACGTTTTTGAGCCATTAAATTGCTTTTCCAGTCTTCAAACATTCCTGCAAGCCCTGAAATCTCCTGGCCACAGTGTCAAAGGATGAAAAGGAGCTTGGAAAGGCAGGTGGGCAGGACAGGGAAGGTTGGGAGAGCTTGTAAAGGCCCTTGAGTGGCAGGCAGGGTATGGAGGTCACTCTAAGGGCTGTGGGGGGACATGGGGACGATGTAAACAAGGGAAGAAATAAGGCCAGGTCTGTGTTGGAGCAGTCATCATCATTGTCCCATGGAGGATGGACGGTGGCGAGGACACGCAGCAGGGAGAGGCCGGGATGTGAGTGGGAACAGGAAGGAGAGGCTAGAGGGCAGATCCAAAGGAGAGAAGAGGAGGCCCCTCCCACCACGGCAAGTGTAAGGGTGGAGAAGACAAATCATCCAGACAGGCAGACGGGGCGGTGGGGCGGGGGGACTTAGGGAGAGAATCTCTGAAAGCTCCAGTGGAACAGGGAAGAGGCACAATGAGAACATAGCACACCAAATACCCAGGGCTGCTCTCCCCCTGGGGATATGCTCACTGAGGGCATGAAGCTCTTCAGGCCACAGGGTTTCCATGGAGACGGAGATGGGAAACAAAAAAGTAAATCTTCACTGCACTCCCAGCCAACACACCCAGCCAACATCAGCCCCCCACCTCCCCAATCACAACCTTTCCCTCTTTATACTTAAGTGTTCATTCAAGCCTCATTACAGCCCAAGGAGATGGACAATTATTCTGAATTTATAGATGAGGAAATGAAGGTCCAGAGAAGTTTAGTAATTTGCCCAGGGTCACACCGCCACCACTAAGCACTGAGATGATAATTTGAATCTGGAAAATCACACTCTTCCCCCAATACCTTGTTGCTTCCAAAACCCACTAACACCAGGGCAAGAATATCAGTATGACTGGCATTGAAGAAAGATGTACAGACAACATCTTATTGTACTGCTGTCCAATGCATTTAAATTCATTTACTCATTTAGTCACCATGAGGCTGTTGTCTCAGCATCACAAGCCAATGGATCCAGTAATGTCATTTCTGTGTCCCTTCCATTTGGTCCTAGTGGCAAGAGGGTCTGCAGATGTCCCTCCCATCCTGCAAGGGCTCAGTGAAACGGATCAAAAAGAAAAGATACAGATATAGCAAAATGAAATTACATTTTAAAAATACAACATCACTTATTGGAAAAGAAATGAAAATAATAATCCACCTTAGAAACTTAATAGGTCTCAAGAGACTGGTAAGACAAGATTGGTAATAGGTGTAAAAGCCAGTGTGAGACTCAAAGAATTCTGATGGCAAAGAATACTCCAGTCACATAGGTGGACAGGAGAGTAAAATTGGGAAAGAGGGGGCAGAAGCAGGGAAATGGACAGCTTTTGTTTTTCCTAGGCATTTAAAACAAAAATGTTTCATTTTTTATTGGAGGATAATTACAATATTGTGTCGATTCCTGCCTACATCAACATGAATCAGTCATAGGTACACATGTATCCCCTCAGTCCTGAACCTCCTTCCCACTTCCCACCCCTTCCCACCAGTCTTGACTGTCACAGAGCAGTGGCTTTGGGTTCCCTGCATCACACAGCAAATTCCCACTGGCTATCGGTTTTATGTACGGTAATGTATACATTTCAATGCTACTCTCTCAAATCATCCCACCCTCTCGTTTCCTCACGTGTCCAAAAGTCTGTTCTTTATGTCCGCATCTCCTTCTCTGCTCTGCAAACAGGATGGCTGATCTGGTGTGAGAGGAGGGAGAGAGAGAGGGAAGGATCTCAAATGACTTCCTGAACTTGCAGTAGGCGGGCTGCTGTTTATCAGAGGCAGGCCATTTTTGGTATTCAACCTTAGGGGTGAGATGGATATAAGGCAGGTAGAAAAAGCAGTTAAATGTGCATACCCGGAGCTCAGAAGAGAGGTGGTAACGGGTTGAAGCAATGGGAACAGGTAAGACATACCCAGAGAGCATAATATGTAATGAAGAGAGAAATGGGGCAAGAAGACACAGTCCTAAGATGGGCCTAGAGACTGTCACACAGAATGAATGAAGTCAGAAAGAGAAAAACAAATATCACATGTTAATATGTATATATTTATGTGGAATTCAGAAAAATGGTATAGATGATCTTATTTGCAAAACAGAAATAGACACACAGATGTAAAGAATAAACACATGGACACCAAGGAGGGAAGCAAGTGGTGGGATGAATTGGGAGATTGGGGTTGACATATATACACCACTGATACTATTTATAAAATAGATAGCACTTCCCTGGTAGCTCAGTGGTAAAGAATCTGCCTGCCAGTGCAGGAGACACGGGTTTGATCCCTGGGTTGGGAAGATCCCCTGGAGAATGAAATGACAACCCACTCCAGTATTCTTGCCTGGAAAACTCCATGGTCAGAGGAGCCTGGTGGGCTACAGTCCACAGGGTCGCAAAGGAGTCGGACATGACTTAGTGACTAAAGAACCACAAGAACAAAATAGGTAACTAATGAGAACCTACCGTATAGCTCAGGGAACTCTAGTCAGTGCTCTGTGCTAAACTAAATTGGAAAGAAATCCAAAAAAGAGGGGATATATGTAAACACGCAACTGATTCACTTTGCGGTACAGCAAAAATTAACACAACATTGTAAAGCAACTATACTTCAATAAAAATTAATTTTTAAAGAAGAAACACCAAGTACAGAAATCAGAGATGAGAAACAGAGGGTATATGATTCAAGAAGCTAGATAGAGTTTTCATTTGGAAACCAACTGACAATGCAGCCCTCAGGGAGGCCAGGGTGGAAATCCCCCCACTGACCCGGGTAAGATGGAATTTTTCTAGGATATGGAGGCATGGTCGTGCTTAAATGGATGAAAAGCCGAGGAAGACAGGAATCCCCTAAGGAAAATAGGGGAATGAATCTGGGAGGGAAAATGTCAGGTGCTAAAAATTCAGAGCCTGCTAAGCCAAGCCTAAAGAAAGATAAGAACCTGCAAATATTTGACATGTGTTAATGCCAACAAGGGAAAGAATTGATTCTGCTCCAAATAGGGGGCCCTGACTTGTAAGTGATGATAAGAAATAAAAGTCATTGATTATCAGCTACAACCACCAAACCACTTATTTGCAGAGTTATTGTCTCAGGGAAATGGAGAAGAACAAAGAGAGGATGTAGACTTATAATAGTTATAGATGAGATGTCCAAAGAAACAAACTGGCTCATCCGCTGTTGCGGACAAGGTGTAAATTGATCGAGTTGTGGACGGACTGTCTAAATCTCGGAGATGCTCACTAACCCGGCAACAATGACACTTCTAGGAATTTATTCTAGGAAAAATATTAAATATGTACATACATATTTGTATCTAAAAGGTAGTAATAGCAATTTCTTAAAAATTAGAAAAGACTTAAATGTCCAGAAATAGAAGTTAGTATAAAATCAATGGTACATCCATATTAAGAGCATATCAAGACATGACTCAAAACAAAGACTAAAATCAAAATTTCCACTTTTCATCCCTGGTTCACCTGTTCTAGGCCACTCTGGCTTCTGCCTGTTTGTACCCCATAATAGTTACTCATATTAACTCACCAGGGGTCACGAAGGTGCCAGTCCTTTTAGAGTGCATCTTACTCGAACTTCAAGCCGTTGACCACTGTCTCCATCCTCAATCTTGCTGTTACCCCAAAGGTTCCACATTTTTCTCCTGCCCCTCTAGCTGGTTTGCTTCATGGTTTGCTTTGCTGGGTCTGAATCTGCAACCCAGCCTCACGGCGGTGGTGGTGGTAGCATTGTTCAGGGTTCCCTTCTTTAGCACCACGCATTATCTAGACAGGTCACATTTACCACCCTGGCTTTGGGGGAGGGGAGCGAGCTTCTGTGGACAACTATGGGCTTCCCTCATAACTCAGTTGGTAAAGGATCCGCCTGTAATGCAGGAGACCCTGGTTCAATTCTTGGGTCCGCTGGAGAAGGGATAGGCTACCCACTCCAGTATTCTTGGGCTTCCCTTGTGGCTCAGCTGGTAAAGAACCCGCCTGCAATAAGAGAGACCTGGGTTCGATCCCCGGGTTGGGAAGAGCCCCTGGAGAAGAGAAAGGCTACCCTCTCCAGTATTCTGGCCTGGAGAATTCCATGGACTACAGTCCCTGGGGTCACAGAGAGTCGGACACAACTGAGTGACTTTCACTTTCACTTATGCATTGTCTAGGGCACAAGTTGTCTTGTGATCTGATTCTGATTCTATGAGAGCTACTTTACAGCCCTGCAAGTTTTACATAACAGACAGCAACACAGAATAATTTTCACCTACAGACATGGAAATGGTTCTGTCCCAAGAAAGGACAATCTTTTCCATTCCCAAAGAGAAAAAGAAAGCCAGTTTTGCCTTTATTCACGTATTCCCCTCAATATTCCTCATCTATAAATGTGTCTGGTTTTTGGATTTTCCTCTGTACTGGCTGTGACACTTCACTGGTTTCCTCATAAATGAATTAAATAAAATCATGTTGATCTTTACTTCTGGAAAGAGTCATGATTTTACATTTTCTGGAAAATTGTTTTTCAGTAGGTTTAAGAGCTATACAGCAACAAAGAGCCAAAGAACCTAAATTATATCTTCCTGACCACCCTCCACCTTACTGATCTGTATACACATAGAGTTGCTTGTCTCTATTTGCAATAGTTATGTTCTAAAAGCGGCTCTGAATTAGTGAATACTGAGCCATTGCTCCTAGGCTCCTGAGAGCCTGGGATACAACATTATTGACAAACGGTCAATACATAACCTTGTTTTACATGTGGTTTTATTTAAAGATACCTTGTTTAATGTATGTTGTTAATTCATTAACGCTGAACTCACAGCCAATAGCTATAACTCATGCTAGAACATAGCTTACCTAACATGCATCTTTTCTCTAAGACACGTTCACAGCCTTCTTGTACTCAGGGACAGCACGTTGGCACTCTGCTTGGGGGTCATTTTAAACAGAAAAATCAGCAACAAAAAGCACAAAAATGGGGAAAACATGGCACTAAATAGACCAAGAAAAGGATATTGTTTACAGGAGGGCTGAGATAAGAAAGCAGAGCATATCCTTATTTAACCTGGGCATGTGTGCATTTGGCAACTCGAATTTCTCACCTCTCTGCGCATGTCTGTGGATGACCGAGAAGACACCATGAGTATTGATTTCGGTGTTACAATTACATTTTAGCAAGGAGATGAATTTGCCATCATGGAGTCTGCAAATATTGACAGACTGTATGTCTGCATCTACATTCAATGTACTGTACACCTTCCCTTAGTTTCAGGATCCATAAAAACCAAGAGTATGTCTATTTTATTCATCATGTAACCTACTTAATACCTATTTGCATTTACTGAAGTCAAAAATAGTAAGTGCACAAAAGAATGTTCATTATACATGGCTAAATAAAGAAATCAGTTAGAGAACATGTACTACTGCTGCTGCTAAGTCTCTTCAGTCGTGTCCGACTCTCTACAACCCCATAGACAGCAGCCCACCAGGCTCCCCCGTCCCTGGGATTCTCCAGGCAACAACACTGGAGTGGGTTGCCATTTCCTTCTCCAAAGCATGAAAGTGAAAAGTGAAAGTGAAGTCGCTCAGTCGTGTCCGACTCTTAGCGACCCCATGGACTGCAACCTACAAGGCTCCTCCATCCATGGGATTTGCCAGGCAAGAGTACTGGAGTGGGTTGCCATTGCCTTCTCCAGAGAACATGTACATGTTGGCTTAATTTTATGCAAGCAGATGTGTATGTCTGCATTAGAAAACAAAAACAAACCATTGGAAGACTTACATCAAAATTTAGAGTAGTTATCTCCAAGTGGTGGGGTTATGGATGATCTGTACATTATCTTAGTGTTTTTAGGTATCTCCCTAAATAAAAATAATGAAACACATTTCTTTTATTACTACAAAATGCTATGGAAATGTGAAGAGCCACCCTAATTTTCCCACCATGTACAAAAGAGTCTGAACAATCCGAGGGACCAGAGTCTATCTAACTTGCAAGCAAACATCTTGGTCAGCATCCCATTCATATGACAAGGTTCACGGCTTATCCTCAGAGGGCCAGCACTCTCCTAGGTAATATCTTTCATCTGGTATCTTTGAAAATATGTGGTCAGAGTTAAGTTTAATGCTCTTGTCATATTATACAGTATCCCACTGCCCAATCATTCTGAATCCTAAATTCTTCATGACTTCCAAAACAGCGGAGTAGAAGGACATGCACTCATTTTCTCCTCCAACAAAAATTGCAACTAGCATCTGAATAACCATCGACAGGTGGATGCTGGAACCCAACAAATAAAGGTACCCCACATCCAAGGACAAAGGAGAAGCCACAATGAGATGGTACAATCACAGTAAAATTCCCATAATATAGAATATCATTACATTCTTAGCCACATCTAATTAAGGATGCAAGCTCACTCCTGCTTCAAACTTCTGGGTGTACCAGCCAGACACTGAAGTGAAACGCACGTGACTCTGTCCCCAGGGAGTTCAGAGTCCAGGACAGCTCAAAACAGTGGGATGGCTCTTAACGGCCTGCTAGAGGCCTTTAGCTGCCTAAGCTGCCGATGGCTTTTATTAAATGCATTGAGGTGGGTGCAGAGATCCAGGCACATACAGTACTAATCATAAAAGGCAATTATGGGTCACATTACTGACTTCTTTCTTCTTGGGGATATTCCTTTGGGCTCAATTTCATTGTGTTTAGTTCATATACCATCCTAAGTATAAATAGTCTGGGTTAACTTTAAATGGATTTTCTGCTTAACCTTCAAATTAAAAAAAAAGAATCAATTAATCAGAACTCCTGCCTCCTCCTATTACCCCTCCACCTTTCCCCCAAGCTATCAGGTAAATCCAAGATTCACAGCACACTGAAACCTTCAACAGTGGCCAGAGGGCAGGATTCATAAATCTGGGGTCAGAAGATGTTATGTCAGAGTTATCCCAAGATCTGAGATATACGGAAGGTCTTCTAACTCCTGACAGTTTCTGTGTGCCCCAGAGTAAAATGGTGGTGATTATCCAGGTTAGTCTCAGAGCCACAGTGAGGATCAAAAGAGATAGTGTTTATAAAAGGCTCTCAGAAGATAGCATCATAAAGGATTTACAAACACAGGTGGTACTGGTCACCTGCACAGGACTGGTGTTTTCCTCCCAAAGTGAGTTTCCTGAATTGTGGTCTGGATGTCTGCCCTGCTATTATGCTAGGTCAAGAGATTCACAACTAGGGCCCTCCTCCCTCTGAAAGGGTTTCTTTGGCACACCTTCTTTGGGTCAGGCTCCCCGCTTCCTTCCCATCTCCATAAACAATTCCCTCTTCCCCTCACGAGTCCTCATGGCTTGCTGCTGCTCAGTCGTGTCTGACTTTATTGCAACTCCAGGGTCTATAGCCCATCAGGCTCCTCTGCGCATGGGATTTTCCCACCAAGAACACTGGAGTGGGTTGCCATGCCCTCCTCCAGAGGATCTTCCGGACCCAGGGATTGAACCCACTTCTCCTGCACAGCAGGCAGATTCTTGACATTTGAAATCCTCAAGCAATTTCAAACCTAACTGTATCCCGAAGAGCAACATAAAGCCCATATTAATTAATGAGTTCAATGTAAACCATGAAACTATTAGAAACACCAACTTGGTAATAGTTTTTAATCATTAATCAATGCCTTATTGGGTCATGAAAACTTTTGTTCAGGTATTTTTCTGATTTTCTAAATTGTCTGCTGGGCGGCAGGGACATCTCCGCAACATCCATGCATTCGACACTGACTTATTGATTGCCTCCTGCGTGGCAGGCATGATTCCCGGCACTAGTGACCAGGGAACTGCTGAAGGCAGCGTCCGGGGCGCGCAAGGTCTAACAGACGAGCATGCAGCAAACACGTGGTCAGATCATCACAAACCGGGTTAAGTTCTGTGAACAGTGTCATACGTGGTTCGAAAGGGGAGTGGGAAGGAGACTAGTTTAGGGGTGTCAAGCAAGGTCTCTCTATGAAGTGACCTTCAAAGGGAAATGGAAAGGAGGAGGATGAAGAACGTGAGCGGGGAGAGAGTTCCAGGAAGAGGGAACAGCTTGGGCGAAGGCCCCGAGGCAGGAAAGAGGATGGCCGTGATGTTTCTGAAGAGAAAAAAAGACTTGAGGAATATAAAAAAGACTAGCATGGCAGCTGGCACATGCGAGCAAGGCAGAGAGAATACAGAGTGGAGGTTGTAGGTAGACATGAATTAAAGCAGACTTAAAATATCACTTTATGCTTATGAAATTGGCAAATTTTTAAAAAACGGTAGTATATAATTTTGTCAAGGTTACACTAAAAGTGCTCATATCATTAAAAAATAGCATAATTATTTCACTGAAAGCAATCTGTGAAATGTAGCAAAAGCCATAAGGATGTCTCTACCTTTTTAATACCTCACTCCTTGAAATTCAGCCTAGAGGATCATTCAAACAGAAGGTTACAAAGCAGAGAGTTGGTGACATTTTGGAAACACCCAAATATCCAGCAATACAGGAACTGTTAAGCAAATTTTGGCAGTTAGACTCTACAGGACATTATGGAGCCATTAAAACAGTATTGAAAATTCCTTAAGAACATATAAAATATTGACATCATGGTGTTGAGTGACAGGAGACTATAAACAGGACCTGGAGCGTAATTACATAAGAATGGGTCAGTGATTGAAAGGGAATATGCACTAGCAAAAAAAGTTAATTGGTGTAGGAGATATATTTTCTGTTTTCAAAAATTTGCTTTGCTGTTGATGCTGCTTAATTTTTTTCAAGTGTAAAGATAAAGAGGACAAAGAAGTAAGAATGGCAAACTGCCGAAGCTGTCTAGCATCCTTAGTGCAGAACCTGGATTCCAACTCAGATGGAGCAGGAGGCAGAGCCCTCATCTGACTTTCCTTTCCTCCATATCATAGTAGTAGCAGCAACTGTACCTGCTTTTAGCCCTGGGTCCAACTGGAAAAGGATTCGCTGGAAGAGTTATCTGCTTCTAATGATTTCAGACATCCCCTGCTAGGGAAATCCATATGGCAACGGTGGATGGACATCTACTCTCTGGTAGGTCCCCACAGACCTTCCAACGCCCCCTCTCTTAGCTCCTGCCACAGCTCCCCTTAAGAATCTCAGAATGACTGAGGGTCAAGCCAGCAGTGGGGGTGACTTAGAAACCACCGCTGATTGACACTCTGTTCAAGACAAGTCTCTGCTCACTGATGCACAGACTCCCCCATTCTTAGTGCAGTGAGACTTCTACATTCCAGAATGCCAGTGATGGGCAAGACACCCTGGGATTCCTCTGGTTCTGATATAATTTTGGCTGAGGGTGCACAACAAGCTCTTGAAATTGTCAGCCCTCCCAGATCCCTGCTGGAATGCAGCAAGTGTCTACCCTTTGCCCCTTGGACTCATTGTAGTGAAGATCTTGGGATTTACTGGTAAGGAGGGCCTGGGCAGAGAGAGAAAAAGAGAGCTTCTAGGATCTCTTAAACTGCCCAAAGTTCCAATTTACTAAACACCTACTAAATTCTAGGCATTGTGCAGGACTTAGTTATTTAGCCAGGTGGGTTAAGAGCAAGGATGAGAGTCAAACTTGATAGACTCTAACCTCGGTCACTTCCAATAAGCTTCATGACTTGAAACAAAGCACTTAACCTCTCTAAGCTTTGGTAGTGATGGCGCTGATGGTTACAGGTACCTTCCTTGTGGGGCTGCAAGCAGAGTCAGCACAATAACAGCCATCATTAATCCTGATAACCTTTATTTCTATCCAATAAGATAAGCAGTATCATCCCCATTTAACAGATGGGTAAACTGGCTCAGAGAAGTTAAGCAAATTGCCCAAAGCTGCCTAGCATTGTAAGTGCAGAACCTGGATTCCAACTCAGATGGAGCTTAGGCAGACCCCCTCATCTGACTTTCCCCTTCTCCATCTGAGCCAAACATAAAGCTTGGTTTGCATCCCAGGGCTCAGCAAATGCACAACTGTTCCTGCACCTTCCAAGAATGTCAATGATTTACTAACTATGATAAAAATAACCTCTCACATTTATACAAGAGTGTTTTAAAACGTATAACAATCTTTCCCATTCAAATTTGACTTTAAGGGGGAAACCTACTTTTATGCTGTTTAGTTTTATGTAACATAGCAAAACAAAGAAAACATTTACAGTGACCCACAATATCTCATACATACACACACATATATACATATATACTCCTATATATGTAAAATATATGCCATATATATTGTATATGTTGTCTGTGTGTGCACAGGAGTGTACCTAGACAATAGATTTTTTAAGGGAGGGTCATTTTCATTGAAAGAAAGGCTTTGATCTCAGTTAAGATCTCTTAGCTAGTCTCCCTTGACTCGCCTTTAATGTTCACCCCAATTCAAAAGATGTGCAAAGAGGGGACTGAACCTGAAGTTGGAAATTGCTCTGGGAATGAAAAAAAAGACTTTGTAACACCTGTAGGAAAGAGATGAGAAGAAAAGGGAGTGGGGGGGGGCGGGGGGAGAATCCTTGCTGACTGAAAGGACCCTTGAGGCTGCGAAAGGACTTTGAGTTGTTTGCTAGGTAGCACAGCAGTGCAATCCCTTGTCTGTGCCCCCTACCCCACCCCCAAGCATCAAGAGAGATGTGCTGCTGCAGAAAACAGTCTTGTGTTCATGCAGCTTTGGGACAGTGGTAGAGAAGGGCCAGTTTCACAGCCAGAAGAAACAGTGATGTTCTGGAACTGAGGGCAGACAATGGAAACAGGGGTCACATGTTCTGGCTTGGGAATCTCCGGGTGTCTTGGGGGCAGGATCAAACCATGTGCAGGACCATGAATGGGGGTTTCTGCTCAGTACTTTAAAGCTCTGACAAACTGGCACCAGCTGAGACATGGCCTGTGTATTTATATTTCAAAAAATTGGGACAGTAATTACACATGTGGTTTCGTAAGCTGTTATTTTTTTAACTAATAGCATGAACACTGACCTATGCGATTAGATATTCCATGAAACCATGGTTTGTGATACCTGTGTAGAATTTCATCGTGCATATGCATAAAAATTTACTTAGGGGCAGTTAAGTGATTTCCAAGTTTTTGCCCTTATAAATATTGGAGAAGGAAATGGAAACCCACTCCAGTGTTCTTGCCTGGAAAATCCCAGGGACAGTGGAGCCTGGAGGGCTGCCATCCATGGGGTCGCACAGAGTCGAACATGACTGAAGTGACTTAGCAGCAGCCCTTGTAAATAATGTAGTGATGACCTCTATGTATACAACTCTTTTAGAGCGGCTGTGATTAGTTCATTAGGAAAAAAATGAATAAACTGTCCTCAAATAATGTTGTGCCAGTTAACTAACCCATTGGCTAAATTCCTGCTTCAATCCTCCTGCCATTGCTGGTTATTATCACTCAAAAGTACACATATTTTGGTAATCTTATAGGTTAAAATGCATTTATTTGATTATGTGTGACACTGGACATTTTAAATTTGTTTTCACCATTCATATTTTGTCTGGCAATTACCTATTGATACCTTTTAGCCCTTTTAAAAAATCAGCATGATGACATTTTTATTGACTTGCTAGAGCTCTTATGTGTAAGAATATATCCCTATTTTCTCTACTTTGTCATATATTTCCCCATATCCAGTTCACCTATTTGCTTTCTGAATTTTGTTAGCATAGCATGAAGATCTTTTTCTTCCCTTTTTACATAGTAAATGTGTAAACCATCACTCAGTAGTGTATGCATTTCCTTTTAATGAACTGTTAAGTCCCTCCTCGTACAGAACAACATTGTCTTTAGTTCCTTCTGGTTCTTGCCTTTTTCTGCTTTTAACTTTTTAATCGATCCAGAATTTATTTAGCATATCATGATATCTTTGCAATGCCTTCTATTTCAATTCCAAATTATTAACCAATTATAAATATACTATGTGTTAAGCAATTGTCCATTCATATAAACTTTGAAAGCCTGTGTCACTCTATGCTAGAATATTTTCTGGGCTTTAATTATTATAGCTATAATAAACACAGATATTTCACACTGAAGTCCTCCTCCCAAACTACCACTTATTCAAAGTGTTCTTCAGTACTTTTTCTTATATCTTCTTTCAGATCAATTTTGAAATCACTTTGTCAAGTTCCAGAAAGAATCTCATTAGGACTTTGATTGCAATTGTATTAAACCCATAAATTAATTTGGGGAGAATTGATATTTTCACAGTATTAAATCTGCTAATCCAGCAACATGATATATCTCTCTCCATTTATTCAGGTCTTGTTTTATCTTCCTCAATAAAGTTTATAAGTGTGTGTGGTTTCATATAGTTTCTGAACATCTCTTGGTTTACTCCTAAGTATTTATATTTTAATTGCACTTGAGAATAGGATACATTTTATTTTTTTTATAATGGTGATTACTGGCATATAGCTATTGATTTTTGTTTATTTGCTTTGTGTCTGACCATAATACTGAAATCTCTTAGTAGTTCTAATAGCTTTTTTTTGTTTGTTTCATTTATTCTCTTAGGCTTTGAGGCTATAAGAACATTTTCTGCTAGAAATAAGAAAGTGCCTTTCCATCCCTAGCTTACTAAGAATTCTGATCGGTAATGAAGGCTGAATTTTTTCAAATTACTTTTCAGTCTCTCTGGAGAAGATATGATGGTTTTCATCTTTTGACCCACCGATACGAAGCATTAGACCAATAGTTTTTCTAATATTCAACTTTTTTCATCAGTGCATTTCTGGTCATGGTGCCTTATGCTTTCATAATTTAGCCGCTGGGTTTCAGGGGTAATAGGAGAAGGATCTGGAGCTTCACAACTATGTAATTAAAAGTTCAATTCCCAACTGGGCCACTTGGGCAGGTATATGGCCTTGGGTGAGTCACTTACCTTCCAGTCAGTGGAGGAAATTATACACACCCCACTAGGTTGCTGCAAGAATTACAAGTAAAATAGTACTCATAACAAGCTTAGTACAACAGGCCTCGAGTATGGTAGATACTCAAGCTGGGTAGCAGCTGTTTTCATTACTATAATCATCCATTTTCTTTGTGTTGTTATTTCAAGATTTCCACAGATACAGGAATGGCTGATATCCAATTTTAATATATTTGGGGGCTATGTCTTTAATCCAGCTAGCTTAATAAACAAACAAAAAACACTGTTAGCTTATATCATTAATACCTCTCTCTGTGGCTCACTTTTTCTTCAAACTCATCCTTCAAGGTTAAGGAGGGATGCAGGAGTGTTGACCAGGGTAGGTTTGCTGACTTCACCCCCCAGGTGGCCCCAGTTCTCTAGGGCAGGGGTCCTTAACCCCCAGGCCACAGACCAGTACCAGTACTGTTAGGAACCAGGCTCCACAGCAGGAGGTGAGTAGTGGGCATGCATTTGAAGCTTCACCTGTATTTTCAGCTGCCCCCCATTGCTCACACTATTTCCTGAGCGCTGTCTCCTGTCAGATCATGACGTGAGAATCTCATAGGAGTGTGAACCCTACTGGGAACTGTGCATGTGATCTAGGTACAAAGAAATAAGCTCGGGGTCCCATGGATTCTGTATTACAGTGAGTTGTATAGTCATTTCATTACATATCACAACAAAATAATAAAAGAAATAAAGTGCACAATAAATGGAATGCATTTGAGTTATCCTGAAACCATCCTCTCTGCTCCAGCCCATGGAAAAAAACTATCTTCCACGAAACCCGTCCCTGGTGCTAAAAAAGGGTAGGGACTGCTGCTCTAGGGAGCAGAGGTTGGCAGAAAAATCTACACGTAACAGGATGTGTCATAGGGCTTTTTGGAACTTTACCTAAGGCTAAAAAATCAAGAAGAGTAAGCGCTGCCACATTCTAGAAAGAACAGTTAAGAGGCTTCCAGATGTCCCCTCCAGGGACTGCTAAGAGGTGTCCAACTGGACCCTTGCTCTTCACTCCAATACCACGCTCAGGGCATCCAGTGAGGAGACTCGGGGCATCCAGGTTGGGAGGAGAACCTCTAAGGCTATGCCTTGCAGGTGGAAAGGAAGAAAACTCTCTTTTCTCCTCCTCTTCCCTCAGCCAAATGATAGGTGGGTCTGAGGTAACCACTCACAGAAACGGGGTGTGGTGGGCAGGAGGGAAGAAGCTCTGCAGGAAGAGGACGTGGATGAGTCCACCTGATGAGCCCCAGCAGATGCTGGCTCCTCTGCAACACGCCCTGGCTCCCGCAGCAGCTCCTGAACCACATGCAGGGAGAGCAGGCCGACCCTTTCATCATCCTCGTGGAGAGAACTCTCTCCGGAGTCCCACACTCCAGGGAAGGAAGGAAGTGGCAAAGCAGCGGAGGCAGCCAAAGGAGGGAGGGGACGTGAAGGAAGAGGCAGCACCCCTTCTCCATCGTTGTGAAGAAGAGGTGGTCGGAGTTCCCCTTCTGTGGCTGCCCTCAGTCTGGGACGGCCTGCACTGCTCTGGCAGCAGGGTCCCTTTGAGCACAAGGTGACCTGCATGGCAGACCCCTCCCTTGGTTTCTCACGCTGTTAAAGAGCTCCTTGGTCTTTAGACTTTGCTTTGATTCTGGGTACAATGGTGATCGGACTTCTGTTGACTAATTCTGCTGTGTTTCCCTAAAATTTACGGATCTTCCCACCAGGATCTTGGCAATGCAGAGATGGAGTCAGATGTTTTTGTGCTCATACTACCATCCTGCTCAGAAGGAAGTCCCCATGTAAATTCTAATTCAGAGCCCTAAAATTTATGCCAGGTGATGCTACCCCCGTCTTATAGAGAGTGAAACTGAGGCTTGTAGAAATGAAAAAAACAGCCTCACAAAACTCTGTTCTATTTTCTAGACCCTGCATTCGTCTTTCCCTCTTTTTATATCCCTACATTCTGCCCTAGACTAAAAACACATCCACCCGAAGATACTCATTGCAGAGGGTCAGGTCTTGCCTCCATTCCCTATTTGCAAAGCCTCATTCATACTAGCCTTGGCCTCCCAAAAGAGAGAAGGGTCTAGAAAACATGCTTCTCTCCCTTAAGACTAGAGACAGAACTATAAAGTGACAATTCCCATCCCCATCAATAGGTACCACTGCAGCCCCCTTCAGGGTCCTGAAGCCATCATCAAAGACCCCAGAAGACCTGCACAACCACTCACCAGAGCTTCTGCAGGAATCCACTGCTGAGAAAGTACAGAGAATAGCAACTAGAGAAATCCCTTCCAGCAGAGTCCATCATGCTACAGTGAGGAAATCTGCTCAGGCCTGAGATTATTTCTAAATATTTAAATATTTGTTAAAAGGGGCTTCTCCACCCTGGGTTCTCTGCTAGGCAGAAGAACTGTCTCACTGAAGCTCCACAAAAAAAAAAAAAAACAGTCTAAGTGTCATCTTTTGCAAATGGACGAAAAGAAACTGAGGCACCGACAGAAATAATTTACCCGTGCTCATCCAGCTAGCAAGTGCCAGCCTGAAATCAAAATCAGAATCTTTTTAGCTCTAAAGCCCTTTATTCTTTTCACTAAATTCTAATGACTACTCTCACTTCATTGAGTCCAGCAATTGGAATTTCTCTTTTTTATCCCCTTAGAGAAAAGAGAGAGGGAGACACATATCATTTCAAGTAGAAACCCATAAATATGTAAATAAAATATAATGTGCAATCAACCCTCCGGTGGAGGTAATAGGGAGAGGGCCCTCCAAATCAGCAGCTCATCTCATACAGTCACATGTCTGGCTATATCAAGTCACTTTTCACTTAGCCTGAACCCTCTGAGACCACGATGAAGTGGATTCCCAGGCAAGGGCCCTTTGATTTCTGAGAGTAAGCAATCTCAGAGGATGTGTGATCACTTGGCTTGCTGGGTGGTTGATGTGTGATACCATAACTCTCATGTGAAGAGAGCTGCCTCAGGTCTGGTTCAAGAAGGGCTTTGGGGGAAAGAGATTTCTGGAGCATGAGACAGACGACTTCAGGTTGCCGAAGACCTGTTTTTGAGATAAGGGGGGAAATGCCACCTGAGAAAATGATCAGAAACTGTGAGTGAGTGTTGCGTGGAGGCAGATTTTGGTAAAAATGAGGGAGAGTCTCTTCCGTGTGATGCTGGGTGATGATTTTAAGACATCAACAGGCAAGTGCTCAGGCCATTAACAGTGGTACCTGCAGAAAAGATGCAGGGCCAGCTTGGATCAGTTCAATGTGTGCACCTCATATTTTCTCACCTACCTTCCCACTTATTGACCTTGGGCCCCATCCTCAATGCCAATGCCCTTGATTCTCCTTGAGGACTCAAGACAGTTGATGAGAACAGCCTGCCTACTGTCCCTACTCTTTCAACCTAATGGATGCTCTCTGCTCCTATATAGGATCCCATCCAGAGTTTAACAATAACCAGGCTAACACTGGGTACTGAATAATAGTAACTACCCCGGATTCCCAGCAGTAGCCTGGTCTTCCATGGGAGAACATGAGCATCTCATCAGAGATGGCATTCAAGATGAGGCTGATATGGACAAGAGAGAGCCCTTCTGGGGCCCAACTCCGATTACTGGTTATCTGCTGTTGTGGATGTGCCAGAGAAAACCACCTGCTATTCTAGACCAGAAAACCTCTGAGAGTCCAGGCTACAACATGATCATCATGTTCCAAAATGGTATTTCCCATGGGATGATGAAACACAACATCACGGGGGATGACCGACCCTCCCAAACACCAGTCAACCCAGAGAAGTGGACAAGTAAGGCTTCCTGTTTTGATATCATGATTCATAATCATAGCACCCATAATAATAATAGCCAAAAATAATGACTTGTTTCATTACAGGCATCTGATGAGCATTTTGAGCTTTTCAGAGCACTTTGATGTACATTATCATCTTTGCTCTCCAGGCCTGTATCTCAGAAAAGATGGTGAATGAGTAAACTGAGCAGAACAAAATGATGACTTGAAAAATAAATGAATGAGGCATCTCAAGAGAATAGCATGAAGAAAGAGACTTAAATTGCTTTCATTGGTACAAAGAAGTCCTTTTGGCTTTGAAATCCAGGTGCAATCAGGTAGTTCTCATAGAAGAAAAAGAGGGAACCTGCTGGTCTCTCTGAGCTCCAGACTAACATCTGTCATCGCCTGCTTACAGCTTCACCTCAGACACAACATAGCCAAACGTGGGCTGGCTTTCTTGACCCTAAATAATCTTTTGTGCTTTCCACCTCAGAAAACAGCTCCATTACTCATTTCCCAGGCATTTGAGCCTTGGAGTGTCATCTGTGGCTCTCTTCTCTTATCCTCCCGTTCCCAGATTCCTGTATGATACATCTATCCAGGCTCCAGTTTAATGGCTAACTCTTGCCTGAAGAATTGGAACCTGTTCCCAGTGCCTCCATGAATCTACCTAGTAACCTGGCAAATCTGGCAGAACCAGAATACACTACCACCTGCCCTTGCTGAATTTGGGTCCCTGGCATCTTCTGGATACCTGAGCTTGTGGCTTCCAGTTGCAAGCCGCTGCCACCAGTACCTAGCACTGAGTTTGGCACATGGAAGGGACCCAGTAGATGTGCGATGAGCAAGACTATAGCGGCTGTGCATGGTGGCTGTTCATTCTCAGCTTGTCTCCATAGTTACCAGTCTCTTTATTACTCAGTCTCACCCACATGTGTAGAGGAACCTCCATCAAACCCTGTGACGGGCAATTCCTTAGGTCAAGAGATTTAGCTATAAGAACATAACTGATCTGCGAGTTTTGTCTGATGATTCTGTGCCTCAGTATTTTTCCATCGACCTCTGAGAACTGCCTCAAGGATCAAAGAATACGATGGCTGTACTACCAAAGTGGTATCTGGGTGTGTCACTGTATCAGTGGTTCTTAAACGTGCGCGTGCAACAGCTTCACTCAAAGAGCTCCCTGCAGCACAGATTTCTGGGCTCCACCCCCAGAATTTCTGATTCACTAGGTCAGGGGACACGGCCTGAGAATTTGCATTCCTAACAAGTCCCCTAGCAATGCCAATGACGTGGGTCCAGGGACAAAACTTTGAAAACCACTACTCTAGATCAATGTAACAGCATTGCTCTTTCCACATCAAACTTGTTTTTCTCCACAAAGTTCACTATTTCAATAGCAGACTTTATGTTTTACTCTTTTTGCTGTTTTGTTGGAATCTTAACCCAGTCTGTAAATTCCTCTGGGTAGAAATTATACCTTCCACACTCCACACTCTCTCATTTTCTGTTTTGTAAAATAATGAGTACATTTCCAGTGTGATTAATAATAGAAGAAAGAAAGGGAGGAAAAAACTCAGACTACCAACCTCAATAAGCAGTCTCTACAAATGGATATCAGCCCTAGAATTCTTTTAAAAATTAATTATGAGGCAAAGAACATTCTACTATCAGCAGCAATTGTGGAAAAGAAGATTACCTTTTTGATGACACATTTTGTAAAATGTGGGTTATTCAAGATTTCAGGCATAACTTACTTAAACACCAACATTTTTGAAATATAAAACCACAAACAGCGTTTTCAACTCATAATTTTTATAGTGATAGTCAGACAATTGTGTTTTCAACATGTAAAATCCATTACACAGCCGTGGCAACAGTTTGCAATAGATTGTAAATTTTTATTGAGATGATCATCTTGCAATTGAATTTCAAAATGTATTATATGATCATCAGCAAATAAGTCCACGGGGGCTGCTAAAGTACTCTGAATATCATTTATAAAGATCAAAACCCCTGGAAACCCTGTAGAAAGAAAAAAAACTCTCATTGGCAGGATCAAATCAATTATTTTTATGGATGAATACTGAATTGCAAAGCTGAGATAAGGCATTACCTGGTTTAATAACATATCCTTATGTCTTTTTAAAGTAGTAAGTTTTATAATCAGGTTTCAATGAGGAATTCTACCAACGATTGGTTTTTGAAACCAATCAAGAAAATGGTGTCTCCACTCATCATAGTGGTTCAATAACACTCAAAGGAATATTCCAAGCAATAGAAGTACTCACCAACTTTGGGTTACACGCTACCAAGAGGCACTGCTGCTGCTGTTCAGCCGTTTCAGTCACGCTGGACTCTTTGCAGCCCTATAGACTGTAGCCCGCCAGGCTCCTCTGTCCATGGGATTTTCCAGGCAAGAGTACTGGAGTGGGTCGCCATACCCTTCTCCAGGGGACCAAGAGGCACTAAAGTGGTTACAGTCAATTCTGCTATAACACTTGTTTCCAAAATGCAAATGTTCCCCAACATGATTGACACATTAGGGAACAATGTGAGTATAACAGGAATTTCACATTGGCTATGTGTGATGTTGTATACAGAAACACCAGCAGAGCAGAAAACTGCACTCAGTTGGACTGAACCACATAGGAACACACCAGACACGCCTGCCTCTAATACCTCCCTGCTCCGTCTGTTCACTGTGTGTTTTACAAGCCATGTTGATCCACACGTGGATCAACTTACCACCACTTTCAGACAGTCCTCCTCCACCGCCTTCCAGTAGCTCATGGACTGCGGCCTTTCTGACACCCACTCCCACAAGCAAACTTCAGGACGTTTCAAGGTAATGCGCCATTTGTGTTACAGTTGTGCGATTGTACACGTGCATACAGATCAACATGTGTAAGTACAGCTGTGCTGCCATTTTTACTAGGTTCCTCTCTTTTGGGTCTGTCACTAATGAAAGGTGTGAGCCTGCCCCACTTTTCCATGAACCTGGAAGCTTTTATTGTGTAACTGTGAACAGTGCAACGATTTTTAGGCAAACATTATGTTGCACTATAGCCTAACTGTTTTATTTGTCTTTCTGTCCCATGGAAATCACTGTACTGATGGGTCCTTCACTCCCCACCCAGAAGGCAGAAGGGATTCCTTCCCCCTCAGAAGTCAATGGCTCATGTTGCCACATCACTGGTCCTCCACTGGAGCACCTCCAGCTCTATATACCAAACTGATGGCACACAGCTCTCTCTATATATTTACCAATGTGTGACCAATGATCAGGGGCATTTGAGTCAGAAAACCTTAGTGCAAACCCTGAGTGCGCTGCTGGCTAATTCTATGACTCTGGATAAAATGTTTAAAAATGTTGTCTTGATTCTTTCATTTATATATGAGATAAAAGTACTTATATCGAATGGTTACTTAAAAATAAAATAAATAATATGATTTACAAAAACAAAAAAATCCCACAGTAACACTCAGTCCTTTTAATTTCTTGAGTTGCATTCGAAGTCAGAACATCTAAGGGTACAAATCAGGGGTATAATCCTAGCTAGCTCCCCTTATTAGTAACAGCACAGAAGCCTAGATTCTTGGGGGTATGGTTGGATACAAAGAACTCTATCAGACACAGTTCTAGTCAGCAAACTCTTGAGCGTCACCAGGAACTTCAGAGAAACTGTCAGAGCCTGGCTGAAGGAAACACTGAGCCAGGAGGCTGCAGGGATTCAGAATTCAGAGGACCTCTGGACAGACCATTCCAACCCAGGCTCCTAGTAGATGCCAGTAGCCCCCAAGGGACACAGAGGCAGGAGGCTCTGAGGGATGAAGGCATTTCCAGAATCCACTGAGAGATGCTTTCAGAACCAGAAGGCACCAGGAGCACCCCAGGCTGAACTAGAACTAGGAGCTCTCAAGGACATTGTTAAAACCAAGAGCTCACTCGGATCACAAGCCCGGCCCGGGGACAAAACTAAAATCAGAAAGACACAGGATATGCAAGATGAATCAGAAGCACTCAGAGACACAGACCAAGTGAAGCCTCAAGTCACATAGTCAGAGCCAGGAGCCTCCAGAGATAAAATCGGAGCTGGACCCTTCAGGGACACAGCCAGGAGCCCTCAAAGAAACAAGATCAGGACCACTCAAAGACAGAACCAGGAGTCCTCAGAGGTGCTGTCAGCAGGAGGAAGCCTCACATACTCCAAAGGTCCCAGGAGTATTTGGGGAGAAAGAACCAGTGTCCCAGGAAATACTGTCCAATCCAGGAAACTCTCCAGGACTAGAGAGGCTAGACTAGAGCTAGAATTAGGTGATTCTTAGACTCACAGGTGAAGCCAGGAGGGCCCCAGAGATGCCTCCAGAACCTCAAAGGCAAAACCAAATACTGTTTTTTACCCCAACAGGATGCACACTCATATCAAAGAAGTTGAGGAATGACTATCACAACTTCAAGAGTAACATCACTCACAGCAACTGCACATCTCAAAACAGAGTCAGGCAGAAGAGTCCTACCTGCACACTTGGTTCTGGTGGTGAGGGGAGGCCCTGGTGGTCCCGTGCCCCCTTCTCCTGGTCGCGTGAGCAGCACTCGGATCTCATACTCCACATCGGGGTCCAGATGCCACAGTTTGTAGTTGGGAGAGTCAACGATGTGGGTCTCCGCCCAGGTGCCTGTCGTGGTGCGGTACTCCACCTCCTTCAGGATGATGGGGCCATCTCCAATGATAGAGTTGGCATTTGGCTTAATCCACAGGTAGGTGGCCCCCACGGCCAGCAGCTCTGGAGGGGCGATGGGCGTGGGAGGCTCTGAAAGACAGGAATCAGCAAAGGATGTCAGACCCAAATGGTTTACAGAATGGACTCCAAACATGTGAGGACAAAGGACAGAATTCCATACAGCCGTAGACAATAACCCAGAATCAATTAAGTTAATTAAATAATTATATGTAAATACCTGAATCAATACTTCTTCTTCAATCAATCTTCTCTGGTGGCTCAGATGATAAAGAATCTGCCTGCAATTCAGGAGACCCAGGTTCGATCCCTGGGTTGGGAAGATTCCCTGGAGAAGGGAATGGCAACCCACTCCAGTATTTCTGCCTGGAGAATTCCATGGAGAGAGGAGCCTGGTGGGCTACAGTCTATGGGCTCACAAAGAGTTGGACACAACTGAACGACTAACACTTTCATCAAAATGCCTTCATTTAAAGAAAGGAAAGAAAGAAGGTCATTGTGAGGAAAAGATTTTTCCTGAAGACTGCAAAGCTTCCTGGGTTAATATTCTGTTTTCTATCCTCAAATGAGAACCAGCCTTTACTAAATCAGAGTTTGGTTCAAAACCCATGGGAGTCAGGGGTTTATAAACACTTCTTTTATAGGAACACACAGATTGTTAGTGGATGATCTGTGGAATGGTGATAGGAGCTGAATTAGCAAAAGGATGATGGCGTAATGGGAGTTCAACTTCTTCTTCCACAGTCCTAACAACTTCCTCCACAGAGAGAGGGTCATGATCACAGTGATGCCAGTGGGAAATCAAGGGTCAAGGGAAAAGTCATGCTGAGCTATTTTGGATCTCCTATGCATTGCCACCTCTCTTCTACTAAGTTCTATTACTCCAGCTAAATAGACTAGAATTTCAACAGGCACTAACGGTGGCCTCTCCCTGGCAATTTTTAGCTCACTGGCAAAGCTGCAGAAATTAACAATTGCTTTATACTTATTTACCAGAAAATTTCATTTGCATTATTAGTGTCATTCTTGGGATATTAGCACCTCCATTTTGGTGGATTAAAAACCTGAGATCATATCTCAGGTGATCATATCACTAAGCCAAGAGAGTGGAGCAGGTAAGGCAAAAGGGAACCCCCATCAGCTTGCCTTCCAACACCAGCTCTCCCTTTGGAAGGCTGTTTATCTCTCGATACCCTCTGTCTACAAACCAGTGTGGGTATATTTGCTTTTATTTGTAGCAAAAATCAGCAGTGGAACAACAATAAAGAAGAGATTAGAAAGAGAAAACAATCCCTCTCCTTACCACCCAATATAACTGTCATTTTTATATCTTCATGTTCCATTCCAATTTCTATTCATGTACTTAAGTCATTTTTGTGTGTAGATTCAAAGATTCAAAGAAGATTTTGTTTTCTTCCCTCATTTATTACAACTAAAGGACTTTGTTGATATACTATGTGGATTTTACCACCACTGTCTTTAGTAGTGATAGAACAGTGCATCAGATAATTACAGTAATTATGCTCTGATTACTGGGCACATGAGTAGTTTCAAGTTTTGCAAAGGTAAATAATGCTGCAACAAACATCTTTGTGCAAATGATTCCAGTCCCTCTTGTCTTATATTTTCTTAGGACCAACTTTCAGGAAGTGGATTATCTGTCCAAGGGTATGAATAAGTTAGTGATTCCTGGTGTAGAACTAGGAAGTAAGGGTGGGGAAGGCATTTGGGATGGAGTACACCAAAGCTATGTTCAAGAACTTTTGGAGGGCCGCTGGGCTATTAAGGCAGGTATCAGTTTCAGTTTGGAACTCAGGTGGGAGCTTTGGGAAGATAGGTCTTATTCAGTGTTTTCTTTCTAATTAATTATCTAGCAATGAAAATTCTCCAGAAAGAGAACAACCACTATGAAGCAAAGATGGACAACATTTTCTCAGTGTGACTTGAAGCAGATCTTCAGGGACAAGTTCAAATTGCTACTATTATAGCCTGCCATTTGGTCAGAGGAGGAAACTAAGCAGATTAGTCAAGCTAGATGCTTTTCTTTACAAAGCCATGGAGGTTATTACTCAATGTCTTGTTATCTCAAAGATGTTTGAAAATTGATTTTTGGATAATTTGTTCCAGGTAAAGAAGTTAAGTTGGCAGGCAGATAATTTCTGGGCTCATCCTTTGTGCATTTTAAATATATAGACCCTTTGATCACCATTATCTACTCTCCAGAGTTCCCATCAGTCTCCAATGAGGCCCCAAGGGTGATATTTTTGTAGCTCTGTGATGACTCTGCCCAATTTCTTAGTAAAATTATTCACAGACAGGCCCTGGACAGAATGAAGATCAGCAGACTTCAATACTTTAAGGCTTGAGCAAGGGATTACAATAAGTTCTCCTCCATGGACTTCCCACCCTAGTTTCTACTCTCCTACTTTAGGTATTAGCAGTAAATTGCTGACTGCCAGAAAGAAAATCAAGTATCAGTCTCTCCAAATGCTTAGTCTCTTTTCATGTATTTCTGATGGTAGGTGCAAGTATAGTAACAAACATTCCCTCAAGTATATAAATGCATCCATCTCAAATGTCACACTAGTTTACATGTCCATGTGCAGACTTGTCCTTACCTGTGATCACTCAAGAATATATCACAAAGTACATCCCAGTGTTTCCTGTATCTGATGCCAAGAAGCCATCAGATTGTTCTTTTGTTCTTTCTGTTTTTAGTAATTTATTGATTTATAATTGGCATTCCTTAGAAGGCACATGAACTAGTGGATCAAAGAGAAAAAAAAGCAGGAATGATTTTTTTTTTTTTTTTTGGTAGGTACTGCCTTTTTAAATAATACACAGAAAGACTGTGATTGTTTTAGTTTTCCTCTCTGAGATGAGCTATTCAGCCAGACACTGCAAGAATTCTATGATGTCATCTAATCCAACCACCAGAGTCATCAGACAGGAAACCAAGAACCAGGGAGAGCCCATGAAGCTAGAAGGAGGTGTAGACAGCTTGAGAACTCAGGGCCCAGGTGGCATTTCTGCCTATGGTTTTCTCCTTCTATCCTTGAGATGCTGAAGCAGATAACCAGAAAGATCATTAAAACAAGTCTATACAAGTAGTCTTTAACTTTGGGGGATACACCAGATGCTATGGAAATGCGAGAAATTCTAGACTCTTCTCAGGAAAATGTATACAAGCATACTGCCTAAAGTTTTGTACATCATTTCAGGAATTCATGAACCTTTTTGAAGACCTTGCATGAATTCTTGAAGATTCAATGCTGAGAATAAAAGAAATCCACAGAGATTCTCCTGACAGCCCACATGGCCCTAAGAGCTGATACTTCTCGGGGACCCTGAAGCCACCCTTTGTTGTAGGAGCTAAAGCCTGGGAGCACAACCATGTAAGAAAATGGAACTTGATGTAGGGGTCATAGATCTAGTGCTTCCGGGCTCCCAAATACTTGGTGATTATAAAGATGCTAATATTTCCACCAGACCAAGCCCGGTAAATGTCTAGGTTCCCATGACCATGACCCACACAACACATTCATAGATTCAACAGTTGGGCTAAAATATTTAAAGGAAAAAAACATGACTCTGCCCATTTAATGTTATATCTTACGTAGAAATCTTCCGCAGAAGCTGTCTTAGGTGTTTGGGCTGCTATAACAAAATACCATAGATTGGGCAGCTTAAACAACATTTATTTCCCACAGTTCTGGAGGCCGAGAAGTCCAAGATCAAGGTGCCAGCAGATTCAGTGTCCATGAGGCCTCTGTTATTGGTGTTTTCACGAGTCTTTTCACATATGAAATGACTAATACCTCTCTATACCTGGCCCCTCACCATCAACTGTGCAAAGCCAGGAGTAAGTGTTTGACATCTGATGATATTCCTTGCTGACAAAGGTTGGAACAAAATCAACAGGGAGGGAGCCTGGTTTTCAGGAAGATGAGATCTGGGTTGGGAGATGGTACCAACCTCCCTCCAGCCAGGAATCAACGCACTTTGAGAACAAGAACCCCAGGAGCCATCATCCCTGAGGCCTAGGCAGCAATTGCCCCCGACCGGTCAAGGCTCTCCTTCAAGAGGTAGGTGGTGAAGTGACCCCTTAATGCAATTCTGCTTCATCCTCAGGCAGCAATCTCCAGACCAATTCTGTCTTCCTCTTCCCCGCTGTGAGCACTTGTAACAGTTTGACTCCCTAGAAATTCCTACAGAGAGCAGAAGTGCTTCAAATAGCTGGAGAGCAAGCTTTGCGCGTGTGTATTGTCTGCTCCTGACAGAAATCAAATATTTTGAGAAAAACTGAATACTACTAAGATTGAAGTGAGCTCTTAGACATGTTTAAGGTGAATATAAATTGGCTTCTGACACTATCACCCTCTGCCTCCCTCCTGGTCACCTTTCTAATTGCACTGCATTTACTGAAGCATATGAGTCCATGGGAACACCCTATTCTGCCCCACCCGTCAACATGCCACATATACCCAGAGACTATTTTATCACTGCCACATCCACACTTGCACACATGCCGTTTTTCCCAACTGGAACATCGTTTCTTTTGCTGTGAACCAAACCGTGTCCATTTTTCTTTTCAATTCTGCTTCATAATGCCTGTTGTGTACACCGCAAGGCTAGGCACCCAGTAGATATTTCAAAAGCATCATGCTGGTTAGTTTTCCTACCAATCAGCATGCAACACTTTTGTATCAAATAAGGCATGGAAGATCAAAGAGGAGAAGAAACTCGAGTTTGGGGCCAGGGCCTGAGTCTTTCTTTGTCTTCCACTACTAGTTAGCTCCGTGACCCTGGACACACCACCCAGTCTTGGTGGCTCTCAATTTTTTTCTTTTTTTGGCTCTCAATATTTTCATCCTTAGCACGAAAGATGGTTCAAATTATAAAAATATCTGAATTTTCTGCCAAGGACCATAGGGGTTCTATGTGGATATGTTTACTGACTCTACCTTGACTGTGTTGCCAGCAGGAGGCTGCACCTTCTCATTCATCTCTGGCCCATGGGTCCCCAAGTAGAAGGCAGAATAAGTAGATATAGCATCCAATCTAGCAGTAGCTGTCGACTAGAATTAGTCTTTGTGTCTAACCTTAATTTATGGCCAATGTGCAATAAATATTTAATGACTTGTTTAAATGGACAGAGAAAATATTGGATAAGTTTTCCCAAAATAAGAGGTCGGGGTGGCAAGACAAAGAGAAAGAAAGTGTTATAGAGAACAGTGGATGGACATCCAACCTAAGAAATTAATATGTTTGGGAGAAGACATCAAATGCCTGGAACAGAACAATAATCAAAGACATAGCTAAAGAAAAATTTTTTGAACTAAATGAAGGTCTGAATTTGCAGACTATGAAGAGCACAGCGGGTTGTAGGAATAATGAATGATGTAGGAATAATCAATGATGAGACTCAAATTTAAGAACATGCTGGCAATATTTTGAAATACCAGACTAAAGAAAAATTCCCTCAAGCATTCCCTCTAGACAGAACATTCCCTCTAGACAGAAACAGATCTTCATCAATACAAAACAAAAAGACTGAAAAATCAGTTCCCATACTTCATCATTTCAGTTTGAAACACAGGAATATAAGAGACGGTGATAACAGCAATCATAACTACAAACAACAGCAGTGGCAGTTAATGAATGATGCACAGTCTTGATGAACCTGTCACTGTCCTTAGTGCCTTAAAGAATTAACTCATTTAATCTTCACAGCAACTCTAGGAATAGATAATATTATGATTCACATTTTTCTGAACAGAAGAAAGAGATGCAGATTAAGTAACGTGCCCAACATCAAACGGTTAGTAATTTAAAGAACCAGGATTGCAGCCAAGAAGTCGTACTGAGGGGGTCTGCATTCCACTCACAAGATTTTAAGAGGATATTTCATATCCCAAGATGTTTATAGACAACTAAGTTGTGGTACACTGGCAAAGCCAATAGATAGACAAGTTTAGATTCTGAAAAATGCAGAAGATGTATTATCTGTATACACTACCTTACAGAAAAATTACTTGATGATAGATCACAGTCCACACTGGGGTGAGCTGAAATCATGACCTCTAAGATGGAGAAACTGGGGCAGTAAAACGATCAGTCCCATGGGATGATTACTAACACAAGACTCTTCTTTCTCAGGTAAAAGTCTAGAAGGGAACCACTGCCTCACGCCAGGCCAAACCAAGACAAAACCTAAACTTTAAAAAAAGACAGAAATCCCAGTGGCATTTAGATTGTGCTTAAATGTAAGCAATTGCACTATGAATGGTTTGCTCTGGCAATTATTCTGAAACTGGACATGAAAAATTTCCATGGAAGTTTCTCCTTAGACAAGACTCTCCAAAGGTACAAAAGCCCAATTTTAACTAAATGAAAGGAAAACAAAAAAATCCCATCTACCTATGCCTATTAAAATGTCTAGGTAGAAATATGCCAAATGTTGATGTTTTCCTTAGGATTGTGGGGAAATCAGTCTTGTTTTCTTTTTTGTGTGTGTCTCTACAAACGTCCTCTAATAAACCTGAATTGAGTGTTTATTGCAAAGATAAGCATATTAAATAAGTGTTTTTACATGTTGAACTTTTCTAACCAGTGTGACCTCTGTTGGGATTCTGTGCTCTCCACCACCAGGAGTATTTAACAGTCAATCTCCCCTCTCATCTGCCCAGACAACAGGTAACAAGAATCAAGAACCACATCCGTGTCCCTCTGCCAAGCCAGTTCTCCCCCCATAGCTCCTAATAAGGAGAAATCATGCCTGCTTTTGGCATGGCTCAGACACCTCCACTGCAAGCTGAGACTTGACTTCTGAAAGGTCCTCTAATCATAGCAACTAATATTTTACAGCACTCTACCTGTTTCCTCATTCATTTTCCTCTAGTGCCCCACACAGCACACATCTTACAAGTGAGGAGACGAAGGCTCGGCCACTTTAGGTAACCTTCCTCATCTCACACAGTGAATGAGCAGAACCAGGTGCAAACCCAGGCCTTTCCAAAGTCTGCCCCTTGTCCTCAACACTGCACCAACCCTCTATGTGCTGTAAGTGTTAATATAAAAAGTGTGCTTCTATTTCAGATCCACAGCCTGTGAGTTCAGCAGAGTGAAAGTGCTCACTTAGGATTCACTGTGTGCCAGGCACTGTGCTAATAACTTTATATGCAGCATCTTATTTAATCCTGGCACATTCTTCAGGCAGGGGATATTAGCAATCCCATTGTATAAACTAATTTTAAAAACCCTAAAGCTTAAGGAGGTTAATGGCTCACAATCACAAGGCTAGTAAGAAAAGGAACCAGGTTTCAAACTTAGGAAGATCCCAGAGCAGGGCTTGTAATCACTGCATTATACTGTCTACTACTACTAGGATCCCCACAATTGAGGAAGATGAAATGATTTCTCTTTCAAGGTCATAGAGGAGTAGTTTTGGTGAGAAGAAGCCAGATATGGTAACTAGCCAGTTGGTACTTTGTTAACTTGGCAGCAATAACAGTCAACTATCTCGGAACCACAGATATGGAAGATACATGGAAAGACATTAGCCCTAACTGCCAGATGCAGAAATCCCTAACATGAGCTAAGACTCAGCTTGAAGCTTATCTCCAGGGGTAAGGAGTACAGTCTACGGTGTTCACACAAGTAGTGAGGAGTTTTAATGGTGAGAAAGTACTTTGAAATACAGTCTTTCTCTACCTGCTGTCCACCAGAATGTCACACCAGGCCTCCAAGAGAGCTGACCTCTCCCAACCTCTCCAGGTTCCCTGACTACTGAGCTCCCCTCACAAGGGATACAGAGGTCGCAGGAGGTGCTCTTGCCTGTGCTGGTGCCTCTGCTGGAACAGTCTCCCCTTTTTATCATCTCACTTTTCTTGTCTGATTCACGTCAATGTATGGCAAAAACCACCACAATATTGCAAAGTAATTAGCCTCCAATTAAAATAAATATATTAATTTTTTTAACAAGTGATCTTATTTTTTTTAAACAAATGAACTTATATATAACACAGAACTAGACCCACAGACATTGAAAACACACACATGTGTACTAAAGAAGAAGGGGATAAATTAAGAGACTGGGGTTAACATATACACACTACTGTATATAAAATAGATAACCAACAAGGAACTACTGTACAACAGAGTGAACTCTACTTAATCTTTTGTATTAATAATGACCTATAAGGGAAAAGAATCTAAAAAAGAATACACACACACACACACACACACACACACATATATGTATATAGGGACTTCCCTGGTGGTCCAGCGATTAAAATTTTATGCTTCCAATGCAGGGGGTGTGGGTTTCAATCCCTGGTCAGAGAATTATGATCCCACATTCCATGTAGTGTGATCAAAAAGTAAAAATAAATAAATAAATAAATAAATAAATAAAGCAAAATGGTATCATAATTAAATGATCCATTAAAAAATAATATGTGTGTTTGTGTGTATAACTGAATCACTTTGCTGTACATCTGAAACTAACACATCATTGTAAATCAAGTACAGGTAAATAAAAAATAAAATTAAAAAACATGCTGGTTCTACAGATAAAAATATGAATGGACATCCGGGAGAGAAAAAGAGCGAGCCGTCCTCTAGGACACTCTCCTGGCTGTGAGCTCCGTGCTGCAGGGTGCCTTAGCCTAGGCTCCCAGAAGCAGAGCTTGAGACAAGGATTCTGTGCAGTGACTAACTGGGGGAAAGTTCTCAGAAGAAGGTGGACCAGGGAGCCAGGATGTGATTTTGTCTAAAGACTAGGCCATCCTCATCCCAGAGGTGCTCTGGGACAGAAAATGCATAACTTCACGGCTCCTCACTGAAGCAAGGGGGGCAACCTTTTGTCTCCCCATGTTATTAATTGGATGTGGGCTGTTTAGGGGTGCAGGCATTGCCCCTCAGTCAAGCAGCTTCCCTGTAGTCAAGGACAAGTATCCTGATTTCCTAGGACTTCTGCAGTTAGACACCACAAACTGGGAGGCTTAAAACATGTATAGCCTCCCAGTTCTAGAGCTGAGAAGTCTGAAACCAGGGGGTCAAAGGTGACCTGCTCCCTCCAAAGACTCCAAGGAAGCCTCTCTGGTGCCTTGATTCTAGTGTTTGATCTTGATCTTCTTTGGCTTGGAGATGTATCCCTCCACCTCTGCCTCCATCTGTACATGGCCTTCTCCCTCTGTCTGTGTCTCTCTGTCCAAATTTCCCTTTTCTCATGAGGTCACTGGACATACTAGGTTGGTGCCTTCCTTCTTTTCCTGTCTCATTTCCCCTCCACTCAACCAGTGTTCCCCTCAAATTCCAAATAAACTATTTGCAAACCCCTGTCTCTCGGGATATTCTCAGTTTGGAGAAATTCCCATTAAGATGTTATGATAGTTTTATTCCTAGTCTTTAAAGGAATCTCCACACTGTTCTCCAGAGTAGTTGTATCAGTTTGCATTCCTACCAACATTTTTAAGAGGGTTCCCTTTTCTCCACACCCTCTCCAGCACTTACTGTTTATAGGCTTTGTGATGATGGGTGTTCTGACCGGTGTGAGATGATACCTCACTGTGGTTTTGATCTGCATTTCTCTAATAATGAGTGATACTGAGCATTTTTTCATGTGTTTATTATAGCACTGAAACATATTCATTCAGTTCAGTTCAGTTCAGTTGCTCAGTCATGTCCGACTCTTTGTGACCCCACGAACCACAGCACGCCAGGCCTCCCTGTCCATCACATATACATAACCATATGTAAAATAGATAACAAGGGTGAGTTTGATGCATGACACAGGGAACCCAAAGTCGGTGCTCTGTGACAACCTGGGGGCTGGGATGGGGAGGGGACACATGTATGCCTATGGCCGATTCATGTTGATGTTTGGCAAAAACCATCACAATGTTGTAAAGTAATTATCCTCCATTTAAGATAAATGAATAAATTTTTTTTAAACATTACAAAAGCTGGGGCAAGTTACTTAACCTCTCTGCACATCAGTTTCCTCATCTGTAAAATGGGGGCAATAATAATACCTCCCCCATGGAGGGTGCTATGAGGATTAGGTAAGGTATTGCATTCAAAACCCTTGTAATAGTCCTAGCACATAACAAGTACGCTGTGTTAGCTGCTATTATCTTCCTCCTCCCAGCCAGGAGTCCATGGAGTCAGTCAGCAGTCGGTGGGAAACAGCTGGTGCCCCCATTTCACGCCCCCCACAGAGAGACACAAAGATCCCATTAAAGGCATTCCCCTCGCTGTGTCAGGATGAAAAGGGGCCACAGTCCTCTCAGTGTTACTCCTGCCAGCTCTTCCAAAGTAAGTACATTTAGAGCTCAGCCTCGGTCTACTTCACACGGCCGTGCTGCAGCCAATGAATTCATTTAAAAATGCATAATCCAGTAACGACTTAGCACCAGGAGAGAGTTTGTGATCTGCAACACTCGACACTCAGTCTGCTCCTGGCTCCACTGTCCTCACCAGAGCCTTGACATTTTTGAGAGGACTCTTGGCTGGGTCACGTCCCAAAATTAAGAGCCGAATCATCACTCTAGAAGGGCCTTTTCTGTCCTCGCCTGCTAATCAAGAGTCCTAAGAAAGTATGACTCGAGAGTCTATCTCCCCCAGAGAGGGGCCTAGGAGAGCCTGGACTCTACATCTTCAGAATCAGAGGCCACACTGCAGCAGCTTCTTGTCCTAGAGCAATCCAGGGTATGCAGACTGCCATCCTTTGCCCAACAGCCTGGCTATGGAGAACAGGGTGGAGGAAACTTGTGCCTTCGCCTATTTGGATCTCTGAGTTCCAAAGACATCCAAGTCTACACTTCTGTATGCTAGGGAGGAGTCCTAATCTCCAGTACTTTACATAGTAGAATTGCCTTTGAGGATGTGATTGAGTTAAAGATTTTGAGTGGGGAGAGGATCTTGGAATAGCCAGACAGGCCTGACGTAATCACAAAGAACTCCATATGTGAAATAAGAAGACAGAAGAAACAGATTCAGAGAGAAACTGAAAGAGGTTGCACAGCCGAACACGGAGGAAGGACCACGAGTTAAAGAATGCAGGTGGTCTCTAGAAACGGGAAAGACAAGGGAATGATTCTCCCCAATGGCACCCCACTCTAGTACTCTTGCCTGGAAAATCCCATGGACAGAGGAGCCTGGTGGGCTGCAGTCCATGGGGTTGCCAAGAGTCGGACATGACTGAGCGACTTCACTTTCACTTTCCACTTTCATGCATTGGAGAAGGAAATGGCAACCCACTCCAGTGTTCTTGCCTGGAGAATCCCAGGGACCGGGGAGCCTGGTGAGCTGTCGTCTATGGGGTCGCACAGAGGTGGACATGACTGAAGCGACTTAGCAGCAGCAGCAGAGCCAAAGGAAATGCAACCCTGTTGACCCATTTTGGCTTCCTTATCTTTAAGACAATAACTATGTGTTGTTGTTGTTGTTTTTTAAGCTGCTAAATAACTTTGTGGTTGTTAGTTACAGCAGCCCAAGAAAACTAACTCAAGGAGTAGATCAGATGGAACAGGGGAGGGAAGGCTTCCTGGAGGAGTCAAGTCATGACATGAAACGATGGGAGAGTCTGACAGGCACCTGGGGAGAAGGGAGCCTTCCCAGAGATGAGAGGAGATGGGGACACATCCTCTGCAACACAGATGAGAGTCGGGGAACAGCAGCAAGGTGATTTGAGAGGTCAGTGGCGGCCAGATCAGGAAGGGCTTCCTGAGAAGCCCGAGGCTTTGTAAGTGGTGGTGTGACATAGACATGTGGTCTCTTTGGACACTCCTCTTGAGTACTGGCTGAATGGGTCTGAAGGAGAGAGACTACAGTCAATGGGAAGTTGTGTCCATTACTGAGAGGAGATGATGATGGACGTCTGGACCAAGATGAGGACCATGGGGTTGGATAGGCAGAGTCAGAGGGACTAGAAGACTGAACAGGACTTGGTCACTGAATGGATCTCAGGGGCAAGGGAAGATGGGACCAGTATAAGGCTAGGAGTCAACAGGCTGGGTGAGGCCACAGTCTCTCCCTAACCTCCACAATGCTCCCCTAGTCCATATAAGTGGGTGTTCACTTCACTTTCCCTACCCAGCACCCCAATGCACTACAGACTTCTCCACACTATGCCCAATGCTCACCACTCCATCCCTTTGCATGTCCATATTCATTTTCACTCACAAAAGGCAGCATGATATATTGAACATTCAAGAATGTTGGATCCAACAGATACTGGTTGGCTTACAACCTCTGTTAACTTAATTGCATGACTGTGGGCAAGTTACAGAACTCCTCTGAGCCTCAGTTTCTTCATGTGTAAAACCAGGATAATGGATCATATCTGACTGGGTCTTTGTGAAGATCAAATGTAAATGCCTGAAATAAGCATGAGTTATTAATATTCTCATCCCTCTTGACCTCCTGTGCTGGTCCTTCTCCCTACCCCATAGCCCTCTCCATTAACGAGCCATTGGATCTAGCTTTTCAACTCTCCTCTGATCTCCACTCTGAGCATCTGGGCACTTGGTAGCACATGCGATGAAATCATTTTCAGCTTCACGCATGAGGAAGCCACTCATTTCCCGCCAGGATAGGCAACTCACACTCAGCAAGGGGCAGGGGGGAAGCATGGCAGCCAGCTTAACAGAACATGTCTTGAGAAAAGCAAGAAGAGAAGAAGAGGGGATGATGAGAGGGAGGAAAGAAATGCGAGATTCAGGGCAACTTGAGCCCAGGCAGCTTCATCAGTCATTACACTGCCAGGCACAGTGAGAGAACGAAGGGGCTGGGGCTTTGGAGATATTGTCATTTTGCAAATTTCTCTCCTTGGCATATCCCTATGTGCAAGGGGGAGATGCATAATTAGTCTCTAAGCTGCTGAAATAGCTGGAAGTGACTAGAAGTATCGACTGCTCTGAAGTGTCAGGAAGGGGTGTCCAGATGGATTAAGAGGCTTATCCATAACAGCCTGCTCAGTTTGTGGGGAGAGTTTAAGAGATGATTACCCCCTTTATGTTAAGAAACTGAAAAATTAGCCTCTTCCAAATCCCCCCAGGCTCCCTCTGCACTCTGCCACATCCAGCCTGGAGAGAAACTTAGCAGAACCTAATAGCAGCTCTTGGGGTAAGAACTTTGAAACAACAGGATAATGCACAGTCCCACAGGCCATGGGCCACTGTCCCCATCCCCAGAAGCCACAATTCTGGCTCAGCCAGGTAGACACTGGATTCTGGGAACAGGATTAAGGGCTTCATGCTGGTGCCCACCGCAGGCACCTGCAGCTGGGTACTTCTGTGCCAGGTAAAGCATCAGTCAGGGAAGAGAGGAGACAAGGAGCAGAAGGCAAATTTCAAGCCCTGGTCTAGACATTTCTAACATCCTAATCATGTGAAAGTGAAAGCCAAAGGTCCTGTCCGACTCTTTGCAACCCCACGGACTATACAGTTCATGGAATTCTCCAGGCTAGAATACTGGAGTGGGTAGCCATTCCCTTCTCCAGGGGATCTTCCCAACCCAAGGATCAAACCCAGGTCTCCCACATGGCAGGCAGATTCTTTACCAGCTGAGCCACCAGGGGAACCTAAAACATGGACTTCTCAAATATAGGCACAGGGAATCCAAAGAAATAAAAAGCAACTTTCAAGGGGATCTACAAAGTGACAGTGCTTTTGGATGGAACATCTTCCTGGGACAGAATTCTACTGGAAGATAGACAGTAAAATAAGCTTGAACTTTTTCACACATGAAAAGGTTTCAGGGAACTACCACCTTGAGACACATTCTTTCATAGAATACCAAGAGAAGAAGTAGTTCCACACTCATTTTACAAGCCCAAGATAACCATTATGCAAAGAGGTTACAAGCACATCACAAGAAAAGACACTTTTAGGCTAATCTCTCTCATAAACATAGAAACAAAAATCCTACACCTTATATTAGCAAACAAAATGTGGGGATATAGAAAATAAATACTAAATCCTCACTCCTTCACCTCACCCTTAACCCCTGGGAACCACAAACCCACTCTAAAATTTTGACATTTCAGAAATGACAATATATTATCTTGCAGTTCAGTTTAGTCACTCAGTGATGTCTGACTCCTTGCGACCTCATGGGCTGCAGCATGCCAGGCTTCCCTGTCCATATCATCTTTGGGGTGTGACTTCTTCTCACTAAGCGTGATTCCCTGAAGATCATTCAGGTTGTCTACATCAACAGTTCATTCCTTTTCGTTGCTAAGTCGTGTTCTATGGTGTGGATGTACTAGAGTTTGTTTAACCAGTTACCTGTCGGAGAACATCTGGGCTGTTTCCAGTTTTCAGCTACTGCAAGTGGGGCTGCTATGAGGAACCATAATTATACAGATTTCTATAGTTCTTGCTTTCTCTGGGATAAATGTCAAGGAGTATACAGTTCCTAGGGCATATGAGATTTCAGACTGTCACAATGCTTTCCAGAGTGGCTATACCATTTTATACTCCCATCATCGCGTGATCCAGTTTTTCTGCATCTTCACCAGAGTTTGGTGTTATCATTCTTTAGCCATCCTGATAAGTGTGTAGTGTTATCTCACTGTGGTTTTAATTTATACTACCCTAATGGCTGATAGCATTTCATGTGCTTTTTTGCCATTAATCTAATCACTTCAGTAAGATGTCTGATCATAACTTTTGCCCATTTTCTCACTGGACTGTTGTTTTGGGTTGCCTGGATTTTCTTGCTGTTGAGTTTTAAGAATTCTTCATATACTCTAGATATTAGTCCTTTGTCATGCAGGTGGTTTGCAGGGTTTCCCCCTCTATAGCTTGTCTTCTCATTTTCTACATATGGAGCTTTCCCAAAGCAAAAATTTTAATTGCAATGAGGTTCAATTTATCAATGTTTGCAGTTATAAATCATGCCTGTGATGTCAAGTCTGTGTTAATTTTTTTGCTTCTGACTATATTCAAAGTCATCAGTGCTCAAAAGTAATTGCAGATTCCAGACTGGGCTCAAACATTCGGTTGACAAACACAAACTATCCTTGGCTCTATTTCCTGCCATACAAGTTTTCTCATTTCAACACAGAAATGTTGAAAAATATGCCTGGTTTGCTTTGAAAGTTTTAGTCGCACTCTTCATTTAATTTTTAGAAGTATAATATTTTTAAAAGCATGTTTTCAATCAAGATGATGGATAGTTGCTTAAAAATGGGAAACAGGAAGCATATTCTCAGAACCATCAAAAAGATGTAAGCCAGTAACATTCAGAACAATCTAGAAGGCTTGGATCCAACACAACACTGTCCTTCAGAATCCCCTCATGGAGCTTAACTGGGAAGAAGATGGGAACACTATCCCAAATTCAATTAGTGATCACTGTTAAGTAGCTCTCAATATGGACAGGGTAAGATAGACTAAAATATTTATTTAATATGTGACTTCTATTCCTGGAGAGCTGCAAAGAGCTAAAACTCAGTATCTCATGTGCAAGAAAATCCTGAACATTTGCAAAAGATCACCCCTTTTATGGCAAGGCTTAAAGACACCCACCCCCATGCCCACCCACAGCGGTTGTGGCCAGTCTCCAAAATGGTCTCTGGTGGCTGACTCCTGGAATTCACATCCCTGTGCCAACACTGCCCCTCTGAGAGTGGGCAAGCCCTCTTGGCTCACTTCTAGCAGTTAAGCAAAGGTGACATGATGATGGAACCTCTGAGTTTAAGTCATAAAAAGACTACCATCCTGCATGCCTTTTCTCTCTGTTCATCTCCTTCTCCCTCTCCACTTGCCCCACGGCCTTTCCCCTTCTCTCCTGCCCTTCCCTCCTTCCTCTTCTCCCTCCCTCTTTCTTTCTTCTGACTCATCTATCTCTCTCTCTCTCCTCCCCTTTCTCTCTCTTCCTCCCCCCTCCCTCTTTTTCTGTCTCTCCTTTCCTCCCTCTCTCCTGGCTTCTCTTCCCTTCCCCTACCCTCGCTCTCTCACCCCTCTCTCCTCCACCCCTCCCTCCCCTCCTCTTTCTGCCATGTTGTGAGTTATCTTAAGTTGAATCACGCATCACAAATAATACCTTCTGCCAACAATTCATGAGGCTCTGAGGCTACCTGCTAATGGAGGCTGTGAGGTCCACAGCCATGGAAGTGGTCTTTTCACAGGACCTTCTAAAGACTGCCATGTGTGGGCATCTGGGCTCAGACCCTCCCTCCGTCAAGCCTTAGGAGGACTACATCCTATGAGAGACCCCAAGCGAGAATCACCCAGTTAAGCTGTATCAGGATTCGGACCCATGCCCGTGAGGTAATGAAGGCTTGTGTTTTTAAGCCACTGTCTTTGGGGGTAAGTTTCTTTGTAGTCACAGGTGACTGATGCACCATACATATCCCACAGATAACTAATAATTTGGAGGAACATCACCAGACTTTTTGTTACTGAAAAGCCTAGGAGTTAGTATAATAAAGAGGCACAATCAAAATGCACACACACACATACATATGCCTGAAGCTTCTTTAAGATCAGTTTCAGTATTACCTTTGAAGTTGAAACTCACAAACTAGGCAAAAGACTGGGGGAGACATAGCTATATCTATTTGAGATAAAAATAAAAGAAGGCAGCCTACTTTTGTGGAAGGATGCCCTCAAAGGAGACATTTTCAATGTATTTAAAAATGTACTTGAACACTTGGTAAGCCCAGTACTTTATTTTGCAGTGGTAAGCAAAGAAGGAAATTAACATCTGGCCATTCAAAATATTTCTTCCATAGATTATATGATACTGATACCTATGAAAGCATTAATTTGCTCATTATTTCAAATAAAGAAGGAATTGTCAACAAGACATGGACAGATATTTGCATGAATGGAACTGAATGGACGACAGACAGAAGAGTTTTTGTGGGGTAGAACAGAGGGGTCTAGACCAAGGAACGGTGAATTCAAGTGTCCTAGCAGTTGGAGTATCATTTGCTAATAAAAGATAGCCCTAAAATCTGCCTCTTTATTCCTTAATGGGGTGATATAAAATGGAGGACAAGTTTAAAACTCACCTTTGTAGTCATAGTTGTAATAAAATGAGGAGTGAATTTGAAAGCTTGCCCTGCTCGGGAGATATACCACGGCCTATTCGAGGGGGCACATTGATGGCCTCAGTGAAATTGCCACCATTCTTCATTGAGGAAAAACACACACACAAGTAATAACAAAGTTTTAAAAAATCTTGCCCAAAACCTCATCTAGATCTTAATCAGGAAAGCAATCTGATTAAAGTCACATATACCAAAGGACAAACAGGTTTAATGTAGCAATTTTCCCAAGGTATTAACATTTTTTTTTTAAAGAATTGATCTCTAATGGCATCATTCCTACCGAGCTCTTCACAGCTTGAAGGCCTTTATGGCCTCTTTAAATTGCCCCATGAATTTCCGCTCCTACCTTTGATTCCCCTAACAGAAAAGAAATGTACCTTTGATTATATGTTCCTACTTGGAAACCCCAATGAGGTTTCCCAACAGTCAGGATGTACTCACGATTGACCCCAAACTATCGATGTTCTGCCCAGAAGGCTGATGTGGGAACACTGGGGGGTCTCAAGGCCAATTCAGAAGCTAAAGTAACCAGTTCCTTTGCAAGAGAGAAGCATAAATGGAGCCCCTTGAAGAAATGGGAAGATTGCTATTAAAACTCTGCAGGGCCTCGTGTTCACAGGAGTCCTTTGAGAAAGCTCAACTCTGCTCACCCTAAATGGCTAACAGACTGGGTTTCTCTAAGTCCATTCCCCACACAGGCCCCAAGGACTATTTTTTACTAAAGGACCCCTGTATGTTCTTTTTTTTTTTTTTTTAAATTTTTTTTAATTTGGAAGACAATTGCCTCACAATATTATTTTGGTTTCTGCTGTACAACAAGATGAATCAGCTATATGGATACACATATCTCCTCCCTCTTGAGCCTCCTACCCACTTCCCCTCATTCCACCCTTTAGGTCATCACAGAGCACTGAGCTGAGCTCCCTGGGCTATATAGCAGCTTCCCACTGGCGATCTGTTTCACAGGAGGTAGTGTGTGTATGTCAACATGTCAACGCTACTCTAAAATGATCTTCGGCGTTGCAACAGTGCTTACTAGCTGCACATTAGAATCACATGGAGAGGTCTGAAAGCCCCTGCCATTTAGGTCTCAATCCTACACCAATGAAATCAAAATCTCTGGGGTGAGGCCCAAGCATCATTTTTTTAAATTTCCCAGTTATTTCCAACCTGCAGCCAGGTTTGAGAATCACAGGGCTGCAGCATTCATTCATTCATCAGAATACTTCCTGAACACTCATTATATGCATGGCCTCTTAGTGACCTTCAACCACCCCCTGTTCTTTAGTAATATTGCATGTAAGAAAGTAAGTGTTAGTCACTCAGTTGTGCCCGACTCTTTGTGACCCTATGGACTACAGCCCACCAGGCTCCTCTGTGCATGAGATTTTCCAGGCAAGGATACTGGAATGGGTTGCCATTTCCTTCTCCAGGGGATCTCCCCAACCCAGGGATTGAACCCAGGTCTCCTGCACTGCAGGCAGATTCTTTACCAACTGAGCTACAAGGGAAGCCCTAATATTGCATGTATGTCGGTGTGATTCCAGCACTGGGGTTAGCAGTGAATGAACACTTAAATGAATGAATGATGAATGAATGAATGACCTTCCTCATCTATCTGCCTCCACCTGACTCAAGATCCAGAGAGGAGTTCTAATGTTCACAGAGAGCCCTGCATTGATTAACCCAATCAACAACTCACAATTATGTAGTGATAATGCACACACACACACACAAAAACAAGTAGGTAGGAAAGGCAAGTGATGGTGGATAAATCCAATCTCATGATATCTCCTTTGCCAACAGCCTAAGAGCAGTAAAAAGCACAGTCCTGAGGGGCCAATGTATCACCTCTTATTCTACGCCCCTACAAAAGCCTTGTGGAGTGAGGCACCCAGCCTATTTACACTGAATCATACATGAAACATCCCTGGTCATCATGCACTTGCTTGAAGAGCTCCATCCTTCAAGGCCCTTCTAACATCTCAGTTATTTCAGAAAGCCTCCCTGACATGTTCCAAAGTGTGGTACCTGGGATGAAGACAGGTGCACACCAATGTGCATTTATCTATAAACTAGTTTAATAGTTGAAAATGTTCTTTTGCTTGTAACTGAAACCTATCTGACTTGAGTTCATTATAGTGATGTAGTGATTACTATAGTGATATGAAATCTCATTTGAAAAAGCAAGGTAGGTGTCTTTTTCAAAAGCAAGAGTGTCAAACAAATGAGAGAACAGATGAGGAAAAGAAAGTCATGATGGGGGCACAGCAAAGACTGAGGTGTAGGAAACGGAGGCCATGATGGCCCCACGACGCTCTGCGTGGTCTTGCTCATTTGTGTCTATGCCTTTCTCCCTAACAATAGTCACTGCAAGGTGGGAAGGTGGCCAGTCCTGCTCTCACACCCCTCACGGTGCCAAGCCCAGGGCCTCACACAGAAGTTTGAATAGAAACCATTTTTTCTTCTATCGCGTTACCAGCCACATTTAGGTTAAAGGCAACTGACAAAGGAACGAGCCCGTGAAACAATTCGGGTCATGGCTAAAAATATAAAATTGATATGATCCTCAGGAGCAGACCTAAATAGATGAGGTGTCATGTTGCCCTCCTCCCAATCCCCGCTCCCCAGCCAGGCACATCCTAATCCTTCTCCCAGACAAACCGCAGCAAGACCAGCATTGCAGACTCTGCTCCACGAGCCTGGCCACCGGCTGACCAGATCTGGGAAGGCACTTAAGTCACAAGAGATTTGAGAAATTTCTTGACACGGTGCTCCCCCGTCTCTAAACTCCTGTTTGGGGTTTCTCAGAGTATGAGGCCTGAGAAAACAAAACACAAACCTCCTGTCAATGGGACCACCAGCCTGAGAAGCCCGCAGAAGTCACCTTGCCCTTCAGGCCCATGCTCCACAGGCTGCAGCTCCTGGGGTCCCTCCAGAGCATGCGGCCCCCTCCATGTCCCTCCCACCCAGACTCAGCATCCCCCACTGAGAAGCTCCCTGGCAGGGGCTTTGTGGTATAAAAGGATCTGACACAGCTTAGGCAACAGGCAGACACCGGGCGCCTCATCGACACAGCGGATATTTTCTCAGTTAAAAAAATGTGTTCTCACTTAAGAATGCTAATGGCCCGTGCACAGAAATAAAATCCCTGACCTACTTTGAAGCTGAACTTATTAAACAAGCCGACCTTATTACTCAGAAGAGACTGTAAAACAGTAGAATAAAGCCCAAGTGGAATTCCTCGCATCCTTCTTTGACAGGCGCTGCCAAGAAAAGTACAGAGGAGAGTGGGAGCTCTGGGCTTGGAGGCAGGAGCCTGTGTTCACGTCCAGCTCTCGCTGGGTCTCGCTGTGTAACCTGAGAGCTATCACTGTCCTCTCTGGTCCTTAGCACCTGCATGCAGGGGCTGGAGCATCCAGAGGCTGGAGGAGATGCTCTCAGTGGTCATTTTCAGCTGTGATAGCTGGTACTTCTTTTTTTTTTTTTTTTAAGAATGTCATGCTAAAATTAAAAAATTAAAAATACATTACCAAGAGCATATCATGATAGACACCATGAGACACGGCGAAGACACACACTCTGCCTCTAAGGAGCCTGGAGCCTAGCAGAGCAAGTGTGGGAGGTCCATACTGATTAATGGATTTATCTCCTAACAGCAATTTGAAAGCTGCCACAAGGCTACAGCAGACAAAACACAACTTGTGTCTGCAACGAGAATGCCCCCTGGCAATCCACCTGACAACTTCAGTTTAGCTGAACGAATCTTTCAGTGCATTTTAAATCGCCGCACGGCCACGAGTGACCATCCGCAAGTGCTAATCAGATTTATCACACTGGGAAGGAAGAGAGTGGTGATACATTTTCGTGGGGTTTTAGGGCAATAATGTGAGTCATCCTCGTTCATTCCAGAGAAAATCCTGAAGCAGCAAGGTAAATTATCCAAGACAGAGCAGGGAGAGGAAGACAAGTTTACTGCTATAATGGTGGGCGTTCATAACCCACACAAGGTTGGATTAGTCAGTAATGATGGGAGTTACAGTGGGATGCTCGGTGATAATACTCAGAAAATATCGTGGTGTGTGTAACTGGAGGACTCCTTTCCAGTCCAGATTTCAGGCTCTGAAACCATCTTTCATTGAGTTTTGAGAACTCAGCCTCAGTGCATGTGTACTCAGTCGTGTCCAACTCTGCGATTTCATGGGCTGCAGCCCGCCAGGTGCCTGTCCATGGGATTCTCCAGGCACGAATATGGGACTGGGTTGCCATTTCCTCCTCCAGAGGATCTTCCTGACCCAAGGACTGAACCCACATCCCCTGCATCGGCAGGTGGATCCTCTACCACTGAGCTACCTGGGAAGCCTGCACTCGCCCGCAGAGAACTCAGTAAACAAAGCTAGAGGGGAGAAGAGATTCCCCAGGAGGTTCAAGAGGACCTGGGGTTTGCGTAAAAGATGACAAATCCCACAGCCACGTCCTAGGATGGCCATGTAGAGTCCGGGCTCTGAAAATTTTATAAACAAAGACCAGGACAGAGCAGGACATGGAGAATCCAGCAGAGACTGGCGCCCCAGGGACAAAAGAAGGCAGTGTCTGCCCAGAAGGACTTGAGGAGCCCTGGCCAGAGACATCTAGATCATTAGCCCGGCCGCCACCATATCCACAGCCCTCACTCCTGGGTGGTCTGTCACAGGGCTCCAGGCATCTCCGTGCCTTAGAGATATTTGGGTGTCTGAAGGTCCCGTGGGACAGCTAGCACCAGAATTCTTTCTCTCCCAAGTTCACAGATGTTGACACTGAGATTCAGAGAGATACGGTCAAGGCCACTGAGCTATAAACTGGCAAAGACGGAATAGAAAGGAAGTGTGTGCAGCCTTCCATCACTGAGGATAACCCCAGCCCCACCTCCTCTCATCCCCAAACAGGAAACAGTCCTGTTTCCCCACTCCACACTCATCACCAGCCTCCCACACCTGCCCCACACAGTCCGCCTCCAACCATGGCCCCTTCCGCCCACACCTGCCACTCCCACCCTCTCCTGGAGGCCTGCGGGCTTATGAGGCTATTCTCTGCCCTCCGCGACTGATGGTTTTCTAATGAAGGGCTTGCTCTGACAGCTATTTTTTGAACTGTTTTGAGAGTCTTCATGTTGCTGGATCCAGAAGGTGTTCTCCACATCATCTCAGGGAGCCATTCTCAGTAACATCCCCAGGGGTCAAACAGTGGAAATAGTGAAGAACAAGCAGAGAGTCAAGGCTTGCAAGGAAGGAGCAGCTGGAAGAGATTGATGTGAAACTCGTTTGTTTCCAGAATCCTGAACACGTTCTCTGGCTTGCACCTGATGAGAGCTTCCCTGACACAACGAACCCTCTACAGATCTGATCTGCAGCATCCTAGTGAACAGAGGGCTTCCAGCCCCTTTGGGATAGCTGCAGTGAATACAAGGCCCTTCGACAGTAGGATGAAAAGTGAAAGTGAAGTCGCTCAGTCATGTCTGACTCTTTGCAATCCTATGGGCTGTAGTCGACCAGGCTCCTCCATCCATGGGATTTTCCAGGCAAGAGTACTGCAGTGGGCTGCCATTTCCTTCTCCAGGGGATCTTCCCAACCCAGGGATTGAATCCAGAACTCCTGCATTGCAGACAGATTCTTTACCATCTGAGCCACCAGGGAAGCCTAGGATAAAGATCTTCAAAACTGGAAGAGTGCCGTGCTAGCCCCATTGACCTAGTGGGATCTGGTGGCCAAGAGACAGCAAGAGAATACTTCCTGGAGTCCCCTAGAAAGACAGTGGCAGTGCTGGGGTAGATCACAGACCTCCTGGACCACCGAGGCACTGCCTACCACAACTGCCACTTGCCTGAGCATCCCTGAGGAGGGCACCCCGAGTTTTGGGTTGGCCTCTCAATTCCAATTCACAGTTCTGGTTAAGCATTGCCCCAGGTTTCTCTTGGAGACTCTTTCCCACAGCCAGCCCATATAGCTTGGGATCTGACCCTGCCATCAGCTCCAGAAACAGCTCTGACTCGGTTTAGCTGAATGAATCTTTCTGTGCCCTTCAAACAGAATCAGGGTCCCTCCCCCAACCTCATCCCCCCACTGCAGGAATAGACAGAGGACCCAAACCTGCCCTGTGGCTGGAAGAAGGAATTTGTTCAACCATTAAAAGAGAAGGTGAGGGTAGGTACCCCTGCAGTCTTCATCTAACCATGTGGGGCCAAAAAAGGAGAACATATAACAAGGAAGTCAGGAAGAAAAGAAAAGGAAGAGGGGAGAGAGAGAGCAAGAGACTGGAATGTGTGATTCATTGAGACTTTGATCAGCCCACGTTAGGAGCCTAGGAGAACTAGGCTTTGGTCATTTATGTCTATAAAGCAATGAATTCCCTGTTGATTAAGCCAAAAACCAGAAAGAAGAAAAGAGAGAGAAAAAAAAGGAAAAAAGGGAAGAAGGGAGGAAGGAAAGAAGAAAATAAGATTACCAGGAGTGTGGTGATTAGATGTTGAGGGCCAAAATGACCCACGTTCACCACACCCTTCCCTCCACTCCAACCTAAAAGCGGTCCCCCGCAGTACCAGTGGGCCAGCATCAGAGTTCTCATGGCCGACCGATGCTCCTGCATTGGCTCTTCTCACTGTTGTGTAGTTGCTAAGTCGAGTTTGACTCTTTGTGATCCCATGGACTGTAGCCCACCAGGCTCCTCTGTTCAGGAGATTCACCAGGCAAGAATACTAGAGTGGGTTGCCATTTCCTTCTCTAGGGGATCTTTCCGACCTAGGGATCGAACCCAAGTCTCCTGCATCAATAGGTGGCTTCTTTACCACTGAGCCACCAGGGAAGCTCTTCTCACTGCAACCTGTTAATTTCCCAGAGAGAGAACCATGCCATCTCAGCTCTTGGGGGAGGAAGCTCAGACTACATGGCCTCACTCCTTCTATTTACCAGGAACAGAGCTGATCTCAAAGAGGGAAGGAACTCATCCAGGGCCATTTAGAGGAAGAGTCAGCCGCAGAGACACCACAGCTGCCCGAGGGAGCTGTGCAGAAATAGATGAGCTCCTGACTTTCCCCACCCATTATTTCTCAGAGGCTCCCTATTGCCCCTGAGAAAGACAGGAGCATCCCTGACACCCAGAAGCTACCCTGGTATCATCAGCTAGGATGTGAGGTTACTGGAAGGGGGCCTGGCACCCCCAGCTAGGGCATGTGGTCCTCCTCTTGGATTTAATCTCACAGAAGGCCAACATCAAACCAAGTCACTATGAAGGGAGGCAAACAAGATCAGTTAATAATTTTTTCTAAGGAAGACAAAGACAAAATCACTGTATGGACCACACACAGTGAGCACCTCCCTCCCTGGCTCCTATGAGTCGTTGCTATATCGCTACCAATTATAGCCTTAGTCTTACCCTAGTATCACCTCCATCTTGATTAAATTTATTTATATAACAAGAATGGTCCTTACTTCCTGATAGCTTCCAGTCTAGGGCAAATCCCCATTTCCATGGACTGTCTGCCAAATCATCCAACCAAAATCCAAATCCTAGTAGTATAGTCGTTTCTGACTCCTTTTTACTAAGTTATAGTATGGTGTGTATTCCCCCTCACTTCAATGAATCATAAACCCAACTTGCTCAACTATAGGTCTGTTCATGGTGGTCTTTAGCTGGAGAGCACTGGCATCTCAAAAAAATGTTCCACTCCCTTGGTCTTACCCTGATTGCCACCCATGATCTAGCCCCTCCAGCAGAATCTGCCTCCACTCCCTAAGGACCAGTCCAGATTTCTCTACCTTCCACAGACTCTGTCACCTGGAAAGTCCCTCCCCTTCTTTCCCACTGGAGGACAAGTTTGGGAAGGCTTCTCTGACCCCAGCTAGAGAAAATAAATCCTCTCTTCTATGACTTCCCTAAGCTGCACATACAATGATTACAGCACATGTCACATCAAATATAATTATGTTTGCCTCCTGGTGACCCTCCCCCACCAGACTGCAAAACTCTTTGAAATAAAGAGATGTGCAGTGTTCAGGGCAGGGGCTGATGCAGAATAGAAGCTCCATACACCGGCTGTTTGCTTTTTTCCCCTGCACTAAACCAAATGTCTTTCCTATTCAATTCACATTCCAAAGAAGAGTCAAAATAATAATGTGCAAATCAAAGCCCAACTGAAAACGCAGGCTTTGGTCTGTTATAATAGTGTCACTTGTCATCTGCTGGGTGCCCTGTGATTTACAAAGCACTTCCTCATTACCTTATCTCACTTAATGCAATCCACATGGCAGCCCCGGCTTCTGTCATGTCTGCTCGCTCTTCCAAGCTGCTTACACATTGGGAGGACTCAAGGCTGGGGCTCAACCAAGGAATAATCAGTAACAGGTGGTTGTTGTTCGAAGTCCATTGGAGACACATCAGCTCATGAGTCCATGGCCAAAGGGTCATTTGGAAACCATGTCTGATATTTATAATCTCATGTTCTATCTGTCCTGCCTTTCATTATACATTAGAATAAATAAATCGTTAAGTCAATGTCACCAGTGTTCGAACAATGGTTGAGAAGTCAGATAAAACTGGATATGAGTTCAGACTCTACTCATCATGAAGTTGATTTAATCTCTCTGAGTTTTGGCTTATCCAACTGTCAAATAGGAGTTGTAATAGTACCTACTTCATGGAGTTGTTCTGAAGATTAAATGAGAAAATATAAGTTGAAAATTTTGGAAAGTATCTGGCACATAGTAATAATAAGCATGTAGTAAATTTTAGCTATTAATATAATTATGTTACTAACATCATTCTTACTGTTAAGTAGGATGAGTTTAGGCCATTTACCATCAGATAGATTCTTAGACCTTACTCTGCTCTGATAAATAGGGGAGAGGTGGGTGGTTAGGTGGGGTCCTGAGGGGGTGTAGAAACAAGTTTACCAAGCTCCTGTTGTCAACTGGCTTCTGATTTGACCAGTTAGGTACACTCACAGGGGACTGGAGGCCAGACAGAAGGGAAGTACATATACATGTAACCCAGGTATCCATATATGCCTGCCTACCTTCCTTCTTTTCCTTTCTTTCTCTCTTTTTCCTTTCTTCCTTTCTTCTGCTCTATCTCTGACTCAGATAGGGGCTCCAACAGCACCTCCAGCTTCTGCTGGGATTTCCCCCATAGTTCCAGCTTCCTCATAGTAACTGAGCTCTGATAATACTGTCTCTGCATTTTGACCATCCAGCCTAAAGGTGGTAGTAGCGTCTGATCATTGTTAATCTCTGAATCAGCATTTATCCTTGTAACCAATTCCCTACGTTAAATTCCTTCTGTTAGAAATATCTATAGAACTCATACTTTCCTCACTGGGTCTTGATAGACAGATACATTAGATACATACATTTGAGCAAGTTTCTTTCTGTACTCGAGTCTCCTCATTTATGAAATGTTGCTAATATCTCAAAAGTACAGTATCTTGTATTAAAGATATTATAGTAAAGCTTTTCCTGTAAGATGTTATGGAAAAACCCAAACAAATTTTTTGGTCACCATAATACAATATAAAACATAAAGATACACATCCACCTCAGCACTTGGCACATAGTTTTCTAGTCACTTTCAGAAACTGAATTCCTACTTCCTCTAATGCGAAGAATTTCTGTGCAGATATCTTATCCAAAGAACTCTACCATAAAGAGGTAATGATGAACAAGGAAGAATGAAACTACATCAGAGTCAATGATAATTACCAGATTATCCACCATACAGTGTCTTGAAACACTGAAAGACTATTGCTGTCATGGGTTGAATTCTGTCCCTGTGAAAGATTTTGAAGGCCTAACCCCTAGTACCTTGTTAGGAAACAGGGTTGTTACAGATATTAATTAGTTAAGAAGTGGTTACACTGGAGTAGAGTAGGCTTTAATCCAATCTTACTGGTGTCCCCGTGAAGACAAAATAAGTGACACCGAGAGAACACCATTAGGAAATAATGGACTAGAATCATGCATCCACAAGCCAAGGGATTACAAAGATCTCCAGCAAACCGACAGATGTTAGGAAGGGGCAGGGAAGGCATTCCCTACAGGTTTCAGAGAGAGCATGGCCCTGACAATACTTTGATGTAAGACGTCTGGCCTCCAGAGCTGTGAGAGAGTAAATTTCTGCTGTTTTACCACACCTAGTCTTTGGTAATTCATTGCCACAGCCCTAGGCAGTAAGTACTATTATAATATAAATGCAGTAGGTAAGCTTCTGAGAGCTCTCTCTGCATCACATTCCCTAAGGTTAATGTCCTGTATAATTCTTGGGACTGTGAGTAGGTTATGGTATGTGGCATAGTGGATTCTACGAAAGGGAAATGATCCTGAGGCCCTGGTGGCTCAGACAGAAAAGAATCTTCCTGCAATGTGGGAGACCCAAGTTCGATCCTGGGGTTGGGAAGATCCCCTGGAGAAGGGAATGACAACTCACTCCAGTATTACTGCCTGGAGAAGCCCATGGACAGAGGAGCCTGTAGGCTACAGTCTGTGGGGTTGCAAAGAGTCAGACATGCCTGAGTGACTAACACTTTCACTTTCAAACCTGATCCAGTTAGGTGCCCTTAAAAGAGACTAAAAGAGATGGAGTTCTTCCTAGAAAAAGGGATTTGAAGTGCAGGAGGTTTTGTTTATGTTTTTAATTTTTACTGGAGTATAGTTGATTTACAATGTTGTGTTAGTTTCAGGTATATGGCAAAGTGTATCAGTTATACATATCCATATATCCACTCTTTTTAAGATTATTTTCCCATATGAGTCATTACAGAGTATTAAGTAGAGTTCCCTGTGCTATAGCGTAGGTCCTTATTATTTTATACATAGTAGCGTGGCTCAGTAGGTAAAGCATCTGCCTGCAATGCAGGAGACGCAGAAGATGTGGGCTCAGTCCTTGGGTGGGGAAGATCCCCTGGAAGAGGAAGTGGCAATCCATTCCAGTATTCTTGCCTGGAAAATTCCACGGACAGAGGAGCCTAGATGGCTACAGTCCAAAGGGTCTCAAAGAGTTGGACATGACTGAGTGACAAAGTATGCATACATAATATGCATACAAAGTATGTATGTGTCAATTCCAGTCTCCCAACTTATTCCTCCCTTCTCCCTGCGTTCACCCCTGGTAACTGTAAGTTTGTTTTCCATATCTGTGATCCGAAGAAAACCATAATTCAAAAAGATACATGTACCCTAATGTTCACTGCAGCACTATTTACAATAGCCAGGACATGGAAGCAACCTAAATGTCTACTGATGAAGGAATGCAAAATTCATAAAAAAGATATCAATAATGTCCTTTGCAGCAACATGGATTGACCTAGAGATTGTCATAATGAGTGAAATAAGTCAGACAGAGAAAGATAAATATCATATGATATTGCTTATATGTGGAATCTAAAAAAAAATGGTACAAACAAGCTTATTTACAAAACAGAAATAAAGTCAGAGATGCAGGAAGATTTTTGATGCATTCTGGCTTTGAAGATGCTAGAGGCTGTGTGACAAAGAATGCGGGTAGCCTCGAGAAGGTGAGAGTGGCTTCTAGATGAGAGCCAGCAAAGAAATGGGGACTTCAGACCTGTAGTCACACAGGAAAGCCGTTCACCAAGGACAAGAATGAACTGGGAAGCAGATCACTCTAGCGCCCCCAGGCAGGAATTCAGCACAGCTGACATAGTTCTTTCAGCCTCTCCGGAAAGGAGAGCCCAGCTACAGAGGGCCTGGGCTCAGGACGTGCGGAATTCTGAACCACAGCTTCTCTTAAGCTGCTGAGTTTGTGGTCATCTGTCTTGCAGCCATAGAAAACGAATACATGTAGGTACATTTACTATGTAAAATTGTTAAATATATGTGTAATGTATGTATTTTTTTTTCTTTTTTTTTTTTTTTAATTATTATATATATATTTTTTTTCCAGTGGGTTTTGTCATACATTGATATGAATCAGCCATGGATTTACATGTATTTTTAACTTAAAAATATATGAAATTAAAATGCTACCCTCTTCTGATGGCATCTCTGCCAAACACACAGAGGTGGATTAAAAAAAAAAAAAAGATCAGAGACTTTGGATGTGCATGGGTGACAAGACTGCAGATTCAAAGTTGTCTTTAGTCTTCCAATATCATTTCCAGAATTTTTAAATTATAAAAGAACAAGACTGTTTTTGTCCCCCAGCCCACCCTGGAAAGACCAGAATAGGGTCTGAGAGTGAGCACAGTCTCCCAGGAGTTCAAGCTACTTGAAAGAGAGGGCCACACAGAGCTGCAGTTTTCCTAAAATTCCACTGGCGAGAGGGGCCGTCATAGTCAGATTAATATACATTGCATCACAAATGATTTTCCCCTGGAAGTTCCACAGGAGCCCGACCTGCCATCACTGACCTCCGAGCTCAAGAGGAAGAAACGCAGACATCTGCCCTTGTGGCTAAAATCCTAGTCTGTGCCAATGGCCTAAGGTGGTCAGCGTGCTTTCCACACTTACAAAGCCCATTTTCTCTTAGGGCTCTAGTTTTATCTTTGTTTGAACCTAAAATCTCCCCGTTGCTGCCTTTCTGAGTATCCTTGAGTCAGCTGGTTAATGTCCCATGGCCTCAGATCGGTAGCAGAATAAAGATTAGGAAGATAATTGCTCGACAGATTGTACTTCTCTGTTTTCCTACTTATTTGCTGCATGACTTTGGGAAAGATACTTAGTCTCTGAGAGTTTCAGTTTCATAACGTGGAAAAGGGTTATTAAGTACTCACACCTACCTCCATAAGAATGACGCAGTGCTGGCATGAACAAGGAGCTCTGCACCGACAAAGCTCAAGTCCAGGAAGAGGACACTACGCTCCATGTGGAGCAGTGGAGATGATGGACAGCCAATGCACGTTGAGCTGAGTGGAGAGAGGCAGCTGTCTTGGTGACTGACAGCCCTAAGACCTGATGGCCCCCATAAACTCAGAAATGTCAGGTTTGCTTTGATTATTAAAATGTGAATGAAGGAATTTCCCTGGTAGTCCAGTGTTTAATGGGCTTCCCAGATGGCACTAATGATAGGGAACCCATCTGCTAACGCAGCAGATGTAAGAGACACCAGTTTGATCCCTGGGTTGGGAAGATACTCTGGAGGAGGGCATGGGAACCCTCTCCAATATTCTTGCCTGGAGAATCCCATGGATAGAGGAGCCTGGTGGGCTATATAGTCCATGGGGTGTCAAAGAGTCAGACATGACTGAAGCGACTTAGCGTGCATGCACCAGTGTTTAAGACTCTGTGCTCCCAATACACAGAGCCCTGGGTTTGATACCTGGTTAGGGAACTTGATCCCGCATGTTGCAACTAAGACCCAGAACAGCCAAATAAATAAATAAATATTTTTTTAAAAACTGTCATCTTTTGAAAAAAAAAAAAAGTGAGTGAAAAGGTACTTATGTCCTTCTGGATATAAACTTAAAGAGCGAGTGCACAGTTCCCCACATCCTCTTTTCGTCTTTGTCACAGTTACCAGCAAAGTTCCAGATGGCGGCTGCTCTATTGTCCTAGGTCTCAGGGAAAAACAGGACAAGAATAAAAACTCCATTCACCCTCCAGCGGTGAAGGAACCTGAACACAACACACTTTATTTTCAGGCTCTGACAGCTGGGGGTTTTTTATTATTGTAACATTGCCTAGCGCGTCCTACCTAGTAAGGTCACTAGTAGGGGAAAAGAGGCTGAGAGATAAAATAATTGGCTCAAGCTCACACAGATGCTAAGTCCTAGCGATGGGACTGAGATTCAAGTTCAGGTGGCTTGATTCTAGAGCCCAAGACTCTTATCCGTTGTGCAAACCTTCCTCTGTATCTTGATGCTTGAATAATTTGACACTGTGTTCAAGTGGAAGCGGGGATGTTGACAAGAGTCCACTTCAAAATGAGGAGCATAATGTACCTGGACTAATGAGTGAGAGGCGATGCGGAAGCCGCCAAGTGCCAGGGCATTCTGACCGCAATAGGGACATCACAAGGTAAAGGATTATGAATAACATCTCTTTTCTCCGCTGAAGAGGATCTTGTTGCCCAGGTGCCAAGGAGGCCCCTTTCATCAAGTCCTGCAAGATCTAATTGTGAGTTCTGCCCAGCCAGGCTTTGTTTTTCTGAGGCCACAGCTGGCTTGCCAGTGGGTAGATTAACACTTACTTAAAGAGAAGATTTTTTCAATTTTTCAATTTCAAATTTCAATTTAAAGAGAAGATTTCAATTTTAAATCCTAAAGGAAATCAACCCTGAATATTGGATAGACTGATGGTGAAGATGAAGCTCTGATACTTTGGTCACCTGATGTGAAAAGCTGACTCACTGGAAAAGACTCTGATGCTGGGAAAGATTGAGGGCAAGAGGAGTACAGGACGACAGAAGATGAGATGGTTGGATGACATCACTGACTCAATGGACATGAGTTTGTGCAAACTCTGGGAGATAGCACAGGGAAGCCTGGTATGCTGCAATCCATGGAGTTGCAAAGAGTCAGACACAGCTGAGTGACTGAACAACAACAAAAGAGATGAGAACAGCACACTGCATCCCAGAAAAGAGGTCTCTCCTGAGAGCTCTGAGTCCTAAGAGTCAAGCTCTGTGTACTTCTCTCCTGGGTAGAGGATGTACAGTGAGATGACATCCCTGGTCAGGGACAGTCCACATCAAGGCACCTTGGGGCTCTGCAGACCACTCAGGCTGAGCAGTGCATTCAGGCCCACCTCTGCAACTGCCCATCAGCTCAACCTTGGTTATAGCTCTGAGCCTCAGATTCTCTATCCAGAGCACAAGGGGAATGGAAAAGGTGACATAAAAGGTGATTTCCAACTTGAAAACACAACAATCAAATGGATGCCAATTCTCACCTATTGCTGGTAGGCATGTAAATTGCACAATCCCTATGGTGAATAAATTGGCAATATCTGTCAAAGTTTAAAATGTTTAGCAACCCTGGACCTAGGAAATTATACTAAAGATATGCTTATACAATGAAATGACATTTGCAAAAGGTTATCTATTGCAGTATTGTTTGATAGCAAAAGATGAGCCCGTCCAAATGCTTACCCATAGGGACCAGTTAAATAAATGATGGTGCATCCATGGTGGTGGTGGTTTAGTCACTAAGTCGTGTCTGGCTCTTGAGAGTCCATGGACTGTCGACGCCAGGCTCCTTTGTCCATGGGATTTCCCAGGCAAGAATACTGGTGTGGGATGCCATTTTCTTCTCTATTGGAGATCTCCCTGACCCAGGGATGGAACCCAAGCCTCCGGCATTGGCAGACTAATTCATTACATCCAAACAATGGAACAAACTGGAGCTGTTAGGAAGACGAGGGAGTTCTTTATGTCCACATACAGAAAGGTATCCAAGGTGCATCAAATGGGGGAAAAAGTAAGACTCAGAAGAACTTGCATAATATACAACAGTCTATGCAGAAAAAAAAAAAAAAAAAAAAGAACACAATAGACTAGGAATTTTATTTATCTATACATAAAATACCTCTGGAAAGATACACAAGAAACACTCTCCAGAGAAGAGAAATGTGTGGCTGGAATAAGGAATGGAAGGATGAACTTACAGTACATATTCTTCTGTGTCTTTCAATTTCTGAGATAAATATATTATCTCAGAAAAAGAAAGTAATAACATTATGATGTTTTTTAACTACTGTCAGCTAAGGGTGGAATAAAAATCAAGACGATCCTTGAGAGCACACCGTGAAAATTCTCGAGTCTCAAGAATCTTCCTCCTGGAGCCCAGAACCCAGAGGCTTCTCACAGACAAAATCTCTCTCTTCTCTTCCCAATACACCTTATACTATTTGCCTTCTTATCTCCCTTGTTCTTCAGAAACGTCACCATAAACCTAAAATGGGGCTCAGATTCCTTTAACATATTCTTTTTCGGTTTTGGGGAAATGACTCTACATATAAGAAAAAAGAGTCATGGAAAGAACTAAGCAGAACTAGGCTCTGGACATTCCCCACGAGGCCACTGGACAAGCCCCTTACTCTGTCAGGGCCTCAGTTTCTCCACTGGTTCAACAAGGTTATGGAATAGGTGATGCCTCAGGTCACCTTACTCCCAGCTTTATCTTTCAGAGTTCTAGGAATCACATGGGATAGAGCAGTAGTCCTCAATCTTTCGGCACCAGGGTCGGATTTTATGGAAGACAATTTTTCCATGAACCAGGGAGGGGTGGAGGGGTGGTTTCAGCTTCACTTGCCCTCTGCTTACCTTCTGCTGTGCACCCAGTTCCTAACAGGCTTGTTAGGACCCCTAGATAGAGCAGAGGCAAGACCACGTCCTGCAGAGAGCTTTGGACCTATTTCCTGACAGCTACTTTCTCACTCTGAATTTGGCAACATCCCAGATGGGTCACCAGTGAGTGTCCTGGGGGCAGGGGTGTGGTGGTTTCTAGACCCCAGTAGAGGGAGGTGGAGCCTAAGCAGAGCAGGGCATTCTTGCTGAGTTAAGGAGGCAGAATTGGAGTCTGTGGGCTGCTGAATTTGGAATTTCTAAGACAGGGTACCAGAGAGCATATGTGGGGATTTTCTGCCAGTCTTTGGGTGATTGCTGGCCTGTATGTATGCAAGGCAAAACTGTACATTCCAGAAGTAGTTGATATAGGGAGGGGAGCTAAACAGAAATACCAGAGGTTGTACAGGGCTAGGAAATACTGACTGCTGGTCCAGCTGCAGTGCCAATTCAGCCGAGACCCCAGAAAGAACAAGTCACAGAAGTATCACATCTGAAAATAAGGACTGTACAATCAGATGACTGACAAAATCGAAGTAGATCCAGCCTAACAAAGAATAAACAATCTTGACAGTTTCAGGAGGATGTGCCAATAATTTAACTGCCTGCCAGGATAAAAGTCAATACCATTTAAAACAAACTGACGCAAGCCAGACTACCTACAGAGTAGTAGACACCGTTCTTATATTAAGTAAATGGAAGAAATACAGACATACACACACACATATACAAACACACACATGGTCAAAAAAACAGGCCTCAAGATGTTTCAGAGGTTAGAATCCACAGATGACAACTTCAAAATAATTAGTATAAATGTATTGAAGGTTTTAAAGGAAATTTGGACAGAATAAAGGCTAGGTAGGGAATCACAGCAGAAGAATGGACAGTAAAACTTCTTAAAAATTCTATGACTATACAATACCAGATTGAAGGCAAAAGTGGAGGAAGACAGCAGAGGATGAGATGGTTAGATAGCATCACTGACTCAGTGGACATGTATTTGAGCAAACTTCAGAAGATAGTGAAGGATAGGGAAGTCTGGCGTGCTGCAGTCCATGGGGTAGCAAAGAGTCAGACACAACTTAGAATCTGAACAACAAAAGCAATACCATGTCTGAAATGAAAAGTTTACTCTGGGCTTAACAACAGTTCAGACACTGTAGCAGGAAGGGTTATTAAACACCAACACATAAACAGAAATATGAACATCACAGAAAAAAATGATTTGAAAACAAAGAGACTCAGTAACCTATGAGACAACATCAAGTGGTCAATCTAACATGTCTATTTGGCACCACAGAGAGAGACAGTGCTAACAGAATAGGCAGAAAAAGTATCTGAAAAAATAATTAAAAAAAAAGAAAGTTAAAAGTAAACAAAAAACACCTCAAAAACACTGCAGAGGGAAAAAAATTAACTTACTGAATCAAGAGATATTTCATATTCATGGATTGGAAGATTCAATTTATTAAGTGGTAACTCTCCTAAAAAAAAGTCTACAGACTCAATGAAAATTTTGGTCCAAATCCCAAAATCCTTTTTTTTTTTTTTGAAAATCAATGTATTAATCCTAAAACTACTACATAAATGAAAAGAACACAGAACAGTCAAAAAATACTGATAAATAAAAGCACATATGTGAATTATGTCTATCAGCAGTAGGATGGACAGACCTGTGGAATATTTACATAAGAAATACTATTCAAGAACCAAAAAAATGAACTATCATACAACACAGACAAGACTCAGAAACACAATTTTGAATGGAAGAAATAAGACAAAGTATACATACTTTATGATTCTATTTATATAAAACTCAAAAACAGGAAAAACTACTCTAGTATTTAGAACACCTTTGAGATGGAAACTGAATGCCTTGGAGCGGACACAGGAGGATTTCTGTGGTACTAGTTATATTCTAGATCTTGATCAGGGTGGTTTTTATATTAGTATGTTTAGTTATTATTCATGTCCTTTTCTGCACTTATACTCTAAAAGCCTATCCCTTCCTCTCAAAAAAAGACATTGAAGAGTCTAGTTGATAATCGATGAGAGTTGATACAGTAATAATAGTGATGGTAGAGACGAAATACAGTCCAAGAAAATTCAAGCAATAAATCAGCAGGTGCATTTTGACTAATTAGATGTGGGGATTGCACAGAGGAAGGATGGAGGGAGAGGTAAAAATCTAAGAGAAATCATAGGTTTCTTTCTGGTGTTGATGATGCAATGAATGGTGGGAGCATGGATGGAGATCAAAAATTCAGGATGGACACCTCAAGCCTCAGTGCCTGCGGCAATCCACAGGAATATCTCTGGCAGCTAATTAGGTGGGAGTTCAGTGGAACTGTCCAAGCAAGGGAGAGAGTGTGGGACACACCAGCATCCCTGGTGATAATTAAAATAATGAGGCTGGACGGAATCACTCAGAGAGAGAACATGGAGCGTGAGGGGGAGGTGAGCAGCACTCTGGGGAACATCACATTGAAGGGAAGGCCACTGAAACAGGAGCTCAGACCAAGCGGAAAAGGTTCAGCTGCAGCAACAGGAAGGAAATCAAGAGGAATCAGCCATGGAAACCCAGTCCTACAGGAATGCAAGACAGCTCTCTCCAAAAGCCTGGCTGAAAGGCAAAGATGTATGCAGCTCCGAAGCTGTAATCCCAGCAATGTATCTCTCCTCTATGATCTCCAGTTTCTTCAGCACTAAGGAAAGAAAATTACTAGTACTTGCATTAAAAGGTGCCTGCGTGCATGCTAAGTTGCTTCAGCCGTGTCCAACTCTTCACCTCCCCATGGACCATAGCCCATCAGAATTCCCCTGTCCATGGAATTCTCGGGCAAGAATACTGGAGCGGGTTGCTGCGCCCTCCTCCAGGGGGTCTTCCTGACCCAGGGATCGAACCTGTGACTTACGTCTCCTGCACTGGCAGCTGGGTTCTTTACCAAGAGTGCCACCTGGGAAGCCCGCATCAAAGGGTATTGTGAGACATAAATGAGATAATACGTAGTGTTTAGGAAATACTGAGAGGGTATTACCTGTATCACCATGATTCCTGCAGGTGAAAATCAAGCACAGTGTTCTTCCTCAGGGTGGAGTTGACAGGAATGAGTTTACAGGCCAGGCAGAAAGAGCCAGCAGGGCCATGTCACCGCAGTCCCCAGGGGCGAAGTGGGAGGGACAAACCCCAGCACCACGGGCGGAGGGGAACACCTGCTGCTCTGACATGGGGTGAGAACAGATACAGTGACGGACGCATCTGATGAGAGGTGGTAAGTGCTGCTGGAAAGGGTCATTCCTACCAAGAGTCCCAGTGAACTCACATGCCTTTGGGCGGGACCCTCATCTTTGGGACAATCAGTGCAGGTATTAGAGAAACCGCAGGAAATAATGAGCTTCAGTCATTCAATGGATCATCCATTGATCCACTCACTCACATTTGACAAGCACACACCAAATGCCTCCTACGTGACTTATGGGAATAAGAAATAGTTCTTACCCTTGGGGAGATGTCCAAAAAGGAAGGAAAGAGGGGTTAACATATTGTGAACACACCCAAACTGTGGGTTTGCCATGTGTGATGAAGTGTGGGAGGTAAAACTTACTATTCTCACTTTACATATGTAAATATCAAGACTTGAAAGTGTAGGTGATTAATCCAAGGTCACAAGGTTGTGAGTGTTGAAGCCAGTAGCAGAGTGCAGTCTGGTGAGATGGGTGTCACAGACAGGCAAACTGACATGGGAATGACCAAGGGGTCAATGAAGAAACTGGCATATAAATTAGGTCACCTGTTTGCTTTTTCTTGGTCACACCATATGGGATCTTAGTTTCCAGGACCAGGGATCAAACCCACACCCCCTGCAGTGGAAGCTCAGAGTCTAAACCACTGGACCACCAGGGAAGTCACTAAATTAGGTCTTGAAATAAGAGTTTTGCAAAAGAGACAGAACCAAGAGAAAGAAAAGGTTGACTAATGTTCAGATGTTACTGGAATATATGTGCCCCACAGCCTACTCCTCCCAGAGAGGGGGAACTGATCTGTGGATCTTGCTTGCCTCATTATCAAAATATAGCTCCTCCTTGAATAAGCACAACTCATTCTTATGACCAAAGTTATACTGAATTTTCTCCACGGTTTCCTGAGTACACAGAATTGTCCTTCTGCACTGTCAGATCCCCAGATCACATACTTAGCAGCTGTTTTCAAGATATTTTGTCAAAATTGCATGTCATATAGGCACAGGATAATTTGTAGCAGGCATTTTTACATCTGGTTGACTCCAATCCAATCATCCAGAGATTAGGTAAAAACTTACCAACTTGATCAGTTTTAATTACTTAAAACAATTTTGATGGCCATTTGAGTCTCTCCCACACCCCAGATACTCAACACAAAGTTTCAGAAATAATAGGGAACAGATGGCAGAAATATTTAAGATTCCGAGTTTTTCTTCTAACAAAAATGATCAAGAAAAGGTTTCATTTATTTATTTTTTTCCTCTCCATTTAGGAGAACACTGCTTTCCATGGAAAAGGACATCTTCAAAAAATCCAGCCTAACTTTTAAGAAATCCCTTTAATCTAATTTTGGCCAAAATGAAGCATTCCTCTGTGTGACTTTGATCAGGATTGACTTAGCACTTGGAGAGATCTCAGAAGTGTGTTAGGAGGAGAAGAGCATCTGTGGGTGATTACGTTTGGTACCGAGAAGCCCGCATGATCTACTTCAACCAAGCAACAACTGGAACACATTTGGGAATTAGATGAGTATTTATGTAGATTTGATAAGATGCAGCTCAATCTCCATGTGCTTGAAGCACAGTAGGGAGCAGTGACCTTGGAGTTTATGAGGTAGACCAAGAATGCCCGATCTGGGCAAAAGAGACCCTGGAGGAAGACTGGCATGTGGATGCTGCAGGGGCAACCACGTCCACGAATCCTTCTGTAAAGAAGAAATTCAGAAGCAGGATGCCCAAAGCCTGTGATAAAGCCTTCAGCAAAATGGCCTCAGGGGCTTCCTTCCAGCTCTCATTTCTAGGATGCTCAGACTGATGTGGAGGAGAAGCCTCTAGAAGGAGGCACTCTGACATGTATATCAAAGCACAAATGGAAATCCAAGCCCTTTAGGGCCATAAGCCTTTAACTCAACTTCTCCTGCCATTCCGGACAAACCACTTAAACTTCCTGAGCACTGCTTCCCTCATCCATAAGTCTTTCTCATTTAATGTTAGAAGTACCATAATACAGTATCTGGTACAAAAGAGCCAACCATAAAGAGGACCCTTCCTCACCTTGATCCCACCAAGCATGGTCCCTAAATTGCAAATACTTCCAATGAGTAATGTACTTCTATTCACCATCTGGTTTCTACCCGTGCTTGATAGAGGGCTCTCGTAATCAAGCTAGCTATCTCTATAAATTATCTACACAGTAAGTGATTTAACACAGTGACCGAGAGGTGTCCACTGTCACACTGCCACAGATGAGCACTGGGCCTGGAGCCAGGTTGGGGCTCAGTTGTCCTTTGATAAATGAATAAAGACCATCTCACTTGGCAGAGATTATCTCACTGTTCACAAGACTGCGTCCCTTTCTTCCTTGGCACGAGGGTGCTGACATTCCTGGTCTCCCCTTGCAGTGAGGTGTGGCCATGTGGCTGAATCTGAGCCCATGGAAAGAAGGCCTGGTCCATTAAAGCAAACAAACAAAAACAGCAATAACAACACAGAACAAACTGTCTCTTCAAACATCTGATGCAGAAGAACAGTGATTTTAGAAGCTACATGGTGAAGATGGACAACAGATGACAGAAAGAAGAGAGAAGATAGAATCTGAGACTCTGAGTCACCATGTGGAGGAAAGTCATCCATCTTAGGGCTTCCCAGGTGGCTCAGTGGTAAAAGAATCCACCTGCCAATATAAGTGATACAGGAAACTGGGGTTCAATCCCTGGGTCAGGAAGATCCCCTGGAGGAGGAAATGGGTACACACTCCAGTATTCTTGCCTGAAAAATCTCATGGACAGAGGAACCTGGTAGGCTACAGTCCATGGGGTCACAAAGAGTCAGACATAACTGAGCAACTAAACAGCAAACCTGTCCCGTTCTAATAATCAGACATTTTTTTGGATTGGTTATGGCACCTGCTTTCAGTCAATGAGTCTCCAATGTGTGCATCAGAATCTCCTAGAGAGTCCTAAGCCCATCCGCAGCCTTTCTGACTTAGCAGGTCTGGGGATGGAGTTGAGAATCTGAGTTTCCAACAAGTTCCCAGGTGAGGCTGATTCTGCTGGTCCAGAGAGCACTTTGAGAATGACTGTCTCTAACACACTTACACCCCTGGCTTATTGGAGCTGGGGTGGGATAATTCTAATAAACTCAGCAAACTGGAGAGATCTAAATGGTGTCTGCACACTGTCTCGGCTGCTCTGAGCTCACAATCTGACTGTGAGAGAGGACACTCAAGTGACACACAGCTGACAAAACTGTGTCAAATGAGAAGAGTGTGAAATGGACTGTGGGGACAGAACTGAGTGTTACCTCTAAATGGGCAGCACTGCTCCAAGGAGACAGGGCTTGAGTAGCACAACAAAGACGGAGAGGCGGCGTCTTCAGGGCAATTTTAAGAACAAAAGATACCTGGGCCTGGACTGGGAGTGGGTGCTTGGAAATGAGTTGATAACGAACGGCTGAAGTCAGACTCAGGGGTTTGAAACGGATCTTAAAGGCAGCAGGGAACCCCTGAAAAGCAGGTGGGGACCTAGGGAATGTACATAGAAGCATGTGATGGGAGCCTGGAGCTGAGGTGGATGGGTGAGAGGGAGGGCTGAAGGATGACTCAGATGATGGGAAGATGCTGACATAATTCAGGCATCAGCAGGACAGCGGATGGAAGGGTGGGGGTGGTGCGGGAACATTCGAGAAACAGTGCTGGTGTGATCACGTGACTGAAAAGGCACAGGGGTGCAGAGGGGACAGTTGAGCTGGTCCTCAGGCTTCTGGCTGAATGAATGGGTGGACAGCGATGCTGAGAGAGGGATGCAGACAAAGAAGCAGGTGGGGGGAACAGGGTCATTTGGTTCAGTTTGGAGTGAGAAGGTGGAAGGACATGGATCTGCAGGCTCTGTGGGGTCCTGGGACAGACTGAGCGGTGGGTCCCACCTTAATCCTGTTGTGAGCCAGGTGCATAGACAATGACTTGACCTGCTCCCAGGAGACTCCTGCTGCCCTATGCTCTCCGTGTGAATGCACAACACAAGATGCACACACACCCCTCCTTACGAACACAGGTGTATCCCCTCCATCTCATTGTACAGATACTTCCTCCATCCGCCCATTCATCAACCCAATCCACTTCAATCAGTCAGTGAATGACCACTGGGTGAGCATCTACCCTGTCGGTGACCCTTCAGTGGTGCTGCCACTTTCTCCTTGGGGCAATGACCTTGCCTCTGTCTTGATGCTCTACTGGGGCAGCTTTCTGCAAGGACACCAAGGCCCCCATGTTGCCAAAAGCTCTCATCTACTCCTTTCCTTCCTTACAGCACCTGACACTGTTCCATCTCATCAGAAGCCCCACCCTACCAAGCTCTTTACTTCCTCCAATTCAACAGCCCTGCCTCTCTGCACATTCCTCCTCATCTAGTTCAGAATCCCTGGTCCTCTGTTCCAGCCTCCCTCACCAATCTGAACTTCCCTTTGCCTTTGTTACCTGTCTGTAAATAAACACTCAAACATCCATAGGAACACTGCTTCTCTAAAGTTAGTGGGTCCATGAATCACCTGATGGACTTGTCAAAATACCGATTTCAGTTCAGTAGGTCTGGGGGCAGTGGACCTAAAATTCTGCATTTCAAACATGCTTCCAGGTGATGCCAAATAAGAATCATCTAGACCCATTGTCTCTACTGTCTCACAACCCACCCAGTGTGGCTTCCGCCACCCACCACACCACCAGAACAACTTGCTTAGCTCATTAACAGCCTCCAGGTTGCTGAGCGCAATGCACATTAACATTCAAACTACCCGCTCCTTGACATGGTCTCTTACCTCGCTTTTGAAATGCCATCAAGACTCTCAGATCTCTACTTCTACACTAAATGGGTTAGTCAGCAAATCCCTTCCAAAAAAAAAAGAGTGCTGCCCAATTCCATCTTCTCCATCCTAGCTAGGAGCTGGAATCCTCACTGTCCCTTCTAAGAGACTCGGATACTCTGGGTCAGCCTGTCCACTATCTGGCCAAACTCAAGGTTCTGTCATCATCCACCATAATGCTGCTGGATAAGACTTTCCTGAATGACAGAGATGCTCTCTACCCACAGTGTCCCATATGGTTTCCACCCGGCACATGCAGCTCTTACGACGAAGAAACTACAATTTTTATTTAATTTTAATTAATTTAAAGTTGAATTTAAAGAGCCACATATGGCCGGTGGCTGCCATATTGGACAGCACAGATCTATAGGAATTGAATACCTTGGAGACAGTCTTGTCACACACCAGATGTTTCTCGGGCCTATGGCAAACTTTTAACAGTTTTCCAAAGCCATCACAGAAGGCAGTAAACATCAGTGAATGGAAAGCATGCCTGTCAGACTCAGATAGTCTGAGTTCAAACCCCCCCCCTCAGATTTTGCTAAGTGAGTGATTTCAGCAAGTCACAATCTCTCTGAATCTCAGTGTCTTCACATGGACAACACAGATTAATAGTAAGTAGGACTGAGGCTTCCCTGGTGGCTCAGTGGTAAAGAATCCGCCTGCCAGTGCAGGAGACAAAGGTTCGAGCCCTGGTCTGGGAAGATCCCACAAGCCTTGGAGCACCTAAGCCGTGTGCCACAACTCCTGAGCCTGTGCTCCGGAGCCCGGGAAGCACTTGTGCCCCTGGAGCCTGTGCTCCGCAACAAGAGAAGCCACTGCGGTGAGAAGTCCACGCACCACAGCTAGAGAGCAGCCCCTGCTCGCCACAACTAGAAAAGCCTGTGCAGCCATGAAGACCCAGGACAGTCAAAAAAATAACAAATAAAATTCAGCTGTGAGCATTAAATAAGTAAAAACATGCAAAGCTCTCAGGTCAATGCTCACGTGTAAGTGCTCAGTCAATGCTATCTTCTTGTTACTATTTTTATTATTATGTCCTAGTCTTACAATGGGGAGTTTATTGTCTTACTGTCTTTGTTTACATGAAGACACGGAGGTGCACAATGGAAAAGGGATCACCCCAAGAACACAGCGAAAGCTAGGATTTGAACCCGGTTCTGCCCAGCTCTGAAGCAGCCAGCAGCCAGGGGACATGGGTGGGATGCGTGCCCAGACACAGAGCAGTCCCCTTGTGGACTGGGGTTACAGCAGAACCTGGAAGGCAGTGAGGCTGGGTGCTGGGAACAGTGCTCTCAGAGCTCATGATGTCCATGCCCTTAGCGGTGGGTGGTCCACAGACAGCAATGGGGGGGATGCCAGTTCCGTGCAGTCCTGGCCTGTGCCCCACCGCCTGGAGGAGACAAGGACTTGCCCTCCTTAGTTTCTAGATCCTCAGGGCCTGGGGGAACACCCTCCTCAGCTCCATGCACAGGGACACATTTCCCTTTCCACTCGATACAGCCAAGTCATGTTCTTCTAAATCCAGAGCAGACCCCCAAAGATGCCACCTGCTTCTCTTGAGATGCACTCCGTGTGCTTCCCTACAGAAGGCGCCCGAGGCCAAGCAGCAGTAACTCAGAGGCAGAACCTGCCACAGGGAGCCAGCCTCCCAAGGAGCCGACAAGGAATGAGCAGAGCAGAAAGCCCAGACACCTGGGCTGGATGGAACAGCCCTGCCTGGGACCCAGGAGACTAGGATTCAAATCCTGGCTCTGGGTGACCCCAGGCAGATGACTTGACTTCTCTGGAGTTGGTCCCTGTTCGTTAAACTCATTAAAATGAACTTGCACTGAGCAATTGGTAACTTTCAAAGTGTTTTCACAGTGAAACTTTCACCTCTTCATTCAACAAATATTCCTGGAGCATCTACTATGTGTTCTGTCCCTGGGGAGACAATGATAGGTAGAGCAATAAAATCCCTGCTTTCAGAAACCTCACTTCAATCTAATCATCTTGTAATAGGTATAATATTACCACTGAGATAAATCCTATGAAGGAGTATTATAGAGCAGTGAAAAGGAATTAACATCAGCTGCATGTTTGTGTTGATTACTCTGTTTGCCCCCGAATCCAGTATCTGCTCTGCCCCGTGTACCTGGAGACCCACCCTGATCACCAGTATTTCTCAGCTCCTTGCTCTCTGGCTCCCAGGTGGTGGGGTAGGTCTGGCTCCCAAATGTGGCTCTGGTCCAGGGCAACCAGAGACTACAGCAGGAGCTCCAAGGGCGAAAAAGAAGCACACTTAGGGTATTTCTTTCTTGTTTCCTCCCCATCCCAAAGTCCTGTCTTTGCACCAGCTGCTCCTCTAGGACTTCAGCTCCCAGTGACCCCATGGTCCCCAGCCCCACCCAGCTCCCACTGGGCTTCAGGATCACCTCTCCTTTTCTCTACCCCTTTGATCCCAGGGAGTAACAGTTTTCTGCTATGCCATGCCCCCAGGTGCAACTTCATTTCCTTAACTAGGCACACATCTCTGTAAGTGATCTTTTCTTTAAACTCTTACAAGAAACAAACACAGGAAGGAAAGAGCCAAGTGCCTGGAGAAAGTGTAATGCAGAAGCAAACTCTGTCTAGGAAGGGAGGGAGGTTTCCCCTGAGAAAATCGAATCTCAGTTGGGATGGGAAGAGGGAGTATCAGGTAACTACAAACTTGCACAATGATCAGCCCCTTTCCCCATTTCATACATGGAAAACGTGAGGCTCAGAAAAGGGAAGAGGGGAAGAAGGGGAAGAGGTTATCTGAATTCAGTCTCATCTGTGTTTGCAGAGCACAGCTGGGTGCTACTGCCTTACAAGCCCCAGGAACCTAGGAACCTGCATTACCTTCCTGTTGCTGCTATAACTGATGAGCCTCGTCTGGGGGCTTAAAACAAAACAAATGCATCATCTCAGTCCTGGAAGCAGGAAGTCCCAAATGCAAGGTGTCAGCAGAACTGTATTTCTTCTGGAAGCTCTGTCTGGGGCAGGGCGGTGGGGGTGGGGGTGGGGGGGTGGCGGCGGGCGGGGGAAGCTTCTCCCTTGCTTTTAATCAGGTTCTAGAAGCCACCTGCATTCCCTGGCCTGAATTCCCTGGCCCCTTCCTCTGCCATCAAGCACTCCATCCTTCCTTTCATCCCTCCTTCTCTTCCTTCCTCATTTCCTCCCTCCCACCCTCCACCTTCTCTCTACCTTTCTCTCTCTCTCCTTCCATTTTTACATCTCCTTCTCTCTCTGTTCCCCTTGCCTCCCATTAGGACCCTTCAGATGACACTAGGTCCAGATAATTCAGTAGCATTCCCCCATCTCAAAATACCATCACACCTGCTAAAGACCCTTTAGCCATATAAGGTAACAGATTCACAGGTTCTGGGGACTAGGACATGAGCATCATGGGGAGTCAGGACTCTGCCCACCACAGGGCCCAGAGGTCTTGGAGGGGCTGGAAGCTTGCCCATCACACAGACAGACTCTTCCTGCTGAGGGCGTTACCAGCAGCAACGTCACCTATACAGAGTGACACAGAGAGCCAGGATTCTGCAGCTGAGCAAAAGGGGCTCAGTCTGGCAAAAGGGGCTGATCCAGCTAACTGGCATCTGTGTGACTCTGAGCAAGACACTTTTCCTTTCGGAACATTACTCTGCTGTTTGTAAAACAGAAACATTGTCTACCGCCTGTGGAAGAGGACAGACGTGAGCTGGTGCATGTCAAGACCCCGGCACAGAGTAGGGCTCCCCAGCCTCCACCTGTCCTCCGGGTCCCCCTCCACCTTCCATTCTCAGGACACAGATGTGCGGCCCACGCTCAGCCTCTCAGTGGCTGCCATCACTATGCTCCAGGGACTGATGAGCTGTTACTAATGGGATTTTTCAGGGTGGTGGTGAGGGGAGGGGGACTAGAAGAGCTTCAGCTCCTCACTCATCCTTCTGAGATTTTGACACAGACACAGATCTTAAGAGAATTAGCGAAGAAGCCCGAAATGCTGTGAATAAATGTCAGCACCCCTCACAAAATGTTCCCTCCCAAGACCTCACTTTTCCTGCCAGTAAATACTCTGAGATGTCAGAGCATCTCTCTGAAGCAGCTCTGATCATGTCACCTGCCTTTTTAACATCTCTTAAAGACTGTCCTGCTCCTGACAGGACAAAATGAGACCTCCTTTGTCTGGAACCTCAGACGGCCTAGTGCCCGTCTCCTGACTGCCCTTCCAGCTTTGTCCTGCAACCTGCATGCAAAAAAAAAAAAAATCCCCAAACCTAATATCCTCTTTGATATCTATGCTTTTCCAAGTCCTGATACACATGATACTACTGAGCTCCTTCAGCTATAAAATGGGCCATTCTGACAGCTAAATGAGACTATGGGACATGTGGGACACCCCAAGAACATTGTTAGGGGATAATAACTAGCAGTGATTCCAATGACAATAGCATTCAACAGGGTTGGCTCTCTTCCCTCATCACAGAATCTAGCAATCGTATCATGATTCTCAGAGGCTGTAGACTATGGATGGGTAAGAATGTTCCTTCACTTGCCTTACATGTGTATCCCTGAATGCTGGGAGGAATGTGGGCACTCAATGAACGTTTGCAGGAAGCCAAGTAGAAGAACAAGTGAAGAACAGGCAACTGGTATACCAGTAAATGTTCAACTTCAGAACATGCCCCCTGAAGACTTTAGGCACCACTGTTTTCCCTGATCTACTGGGTCTTCCTGCTGCCATATTGTAGCCATGATTCATCTTATTCACAACAAATTTGATCTTGTCACTTCTGTGTTTAAAACATCTCAATAGTCCCTGGGACAAAGCTCAAAGTCCTTGGTCTGGTTCAAACAGATCCTTGTGATCTGGCTCTATCAGGCTGCATCTTTACTGCTGTGTTTTCATTCTGCCTTCCCTTTTCTTGAATTTTGTGCCCGAGCAGCATCCAATTTTTGGAGGATGGTTTTGTGCCATCCTCTAAACACCAACGTGCCTTTGGCCACATGATGCCTCCATCCAGAAGGGACCATCCTGCTCATAACCCCAACCATCCTTCTAGAGATGGCTCAAATGAAACCTTCTTGTGAAGTATGCTGTACCCTTGCTCACCACCTGTTATTTTTACGTTGGTGCAATAACAGCCATAAGTATTTTTACTAGCCACTAATATTTGGGTGACTGGTGTGCTGGATAACTTCCACACCTCGCCTGTAACCCAGTGCTCCTCAAAGTACAGCATGTGTCATACTCCCCGGGAGGAGTTTTAAAACACAGATTCCCACACCCCACTCCAAATTCTGATTCAATAGGTCTGGGATAGGGCCTGGGAATTTGCATTTCTAACACACTTCCAGCAATGCTGATGCTGTTGGTCCACGACCCCACTTTGAGTAGCCCTGCCTATTTGTGAGTAAAATTATATTATCATTTTTATAAGGGAGGGGAAGTTACGTGACTTGTCATGGGTTAAGCTATTTAGTGGTAAGGCCAAATTTTGAATCCCAGTCTCTGGAACCACATCCTGAGTTTCCTTACTCAACAAGCAGGAAGAACAGTTGATATTCACTAAGGGTTTATTCCACATGGGGCATTCCACCGAACACAACACTTAGGTTATCTCATCTAATCCTCATAATATTCTGATGGGAATTCTATCACTCCTGTATTGTAACTGATAAGGAAACAGGGTAACTTACCCAAGATCATAAGGCAGTACATGTTATAATATAGAACTGGGCCAAGGGACAATGACAGCACAATCACGCCTTAACAATGATCATTTTCTAAATGTGACATTATTCATCTTTAAGCACAATTGTTGGTTTACATGTAATTGTTCCCACTCAGACTGTATCTTTGAGGTCAGGGAAATTGTCTAATTTCCCTTTGCACCCTAGTCACTGGCAAAATGCAAATAATCCACAGATAAATAGCTGTTTGATGAATGAACAAATATACAAAAACTGAAGAAGTAAATAAAGTGAAAATCATCAAAATCTTAACCACCTGACAAGCAGAGTATCACTCCCAATAAATAGTAAATAAAAAACAAAGACATCACTTTGCCAACAAAAGTTCATATAGTCAAGGCTATGGTCTTTCCAGTTGTCATGTATGGATGTGAGAGCTGGACAATAAAGAAGGCAGAGCACCAAAGAACTGATGGGTTTGAATCAGTGCTGGAAAAGACTTTTGAGAGTCCCTTGGAAAGCATGGAGATCAAACCAGTCAATCTTAAAAGAAAACAACCCTGAATACTCTTTACAAGGACTGATGCTGAAGTTGAAGCTCCAATACTTTGGCCAACTGATGTGAAGAGCTGACTCATTGGAAAAGACCCTGATGCCCGGAAAGATTGAAGGCAGAAAGAGAAGAGGGTGACAAAGGATGAGATGGTAGGATGGCATCACTGATTGAATGGACATGAACTTGGACAAACTTCAGGAGATGGTGACAGACAGGGAAGCCTAGTGAGCTGCAGTCCATGGTGTCACGAGTCAGACAAAACTTGGTGACTCAACAACAACAACAATAAATGATAAAACAGGATTCGAAGAACAATTCAGAGGGCTTTGAGGAGGCCAGTTTGTCTTCAAATAAAGAAAACCAACCAAGCCAAATAATAATGACAACAGAAACACTTTGCCCCCTGAAGCTGTGGGCTGGCATTCAAAGAGGGCTCTAAAGCCAGGCAAAAGACTGCAGGTTTGGCAAAATGAGGCTCCTACCCTGAACTAAAAATGCTTCTCTTGTTTCCCTTTTAGCTAATTTCTCTCCTTTCTGAGCCATCCTGGGGGGGTTGGTCTAGCGGATGCTATTCAAACTAACAGCTGCAAAAGGGGGAAAAAACAGAAAGGAACTTTTCTGTTGCTTGTAATCAAGGGTAAAAATAAAAGAGGCACAATGAAAATTAAGGAAAATAAACAGTGATCAAGGCTTTTCTTTTTCACTTGCCTGCAGAGTCCTGCTGTGTGTCCAACAATGGAAGGAGAACAAGGCTTGGAAGTGGGGGTCCATGTCGGCTTCCATCGCATATGAGGACAGAAGGACGCCTCCACTGAGCCACAATTATGGGACAGGGAAGACACAACTCTCCCAGCCCCCTTCTCCCACGCAGAAGTTGAGGCTGTGGCTGTATCAGGAGAGAATTGGGTAGGAGGAGGCAGAGAGGAGGAATGATTCAGGAATGAATACTTCTTGGCCCTTGACTGGGAGATGTGGGTTTGCACCTAGATGTAGCCCTCAAGGTACCCGTTCATTCAGATCTCTTGGGAACTGGGCTTCCACTTGGCTGGATGGAGGCCCTACAACCAAATAGTGGATGAGCTGTTTCACCATGCTACCTCTTCTCATCTCAAGACTCTCTGCGACACTCAGGAGTGCATTTCAGTATTTGGGTTCTCAGCTGGACTCTGAGATTTGGCCTGGACTACCCTTGGCCAGGCTGAGCTGACCGTGGCTTTCCATGAGGACAAAAGAATGACAACACCTTCCATATGCCACGTGGTATGCTGTGGGCCTATCAAGCAATGTGCATTCCTCACAGATGCTCTATGATGAAGGTAGGTATACTCCAATTTCAGATGTGAAAGGTTCAAAATGACCAAAGTATGAGGCAGAACACATGAATCCATGTCTGTACCACTACTGTCAACAAAGAGCAAACCTGATTTTCACAGGATCACTTTTCTGGAAAGTGGCAGAGCAGGGATCTTCACTTAGGTATCTGACCTGGAGCCCACACATTTCACCACCACACCAGAGAGTTCAGACAGATGGTGGAGTTGGGCTCCTAGACTCACTACTAGGATGGGGCCACCCAAAAGGGAGAACCACGGTGGGAGTGGGAAATGTGGTGAGAAACTGCTTCACATGCAGTTGATTAGCCACGCAGAACACAAGTAAGAGCAATAAACAAGGAGCCCTGGAGGCCAGTGAGGGGTCAGACGCAAGTAGAACAGAGACAAGAAGAGAAACTGGACTCCAAGTAGTCAAGGGACAAGCTCCCTGTCACCCAGAACAGGTGGAGAACAGAGTGGAGAGAACTGGGGAGAAAAGCAGAGGGGTCCAATAGGGGGCAATGCCTTGGAGTTACAGCTGAGGATGATCAAGAATGCCCAGGGAACCATGGGTCCTGAGTCCCAGCCAAACTTGTAGTGGATACTGTAGTGATCTGCTGGCAGGGGGGCAGGTGCACCCCTCCCCCAGCTACTGGACATGTCCGCTGCTGATGCTCACAGCTTCCTCCATCTCTGGGAACTGCTCTACCCCAGGTTATGTCTGTTGGGGGTTAGGGGACATGGCCAGTGGCTGGCTGAGATGGGAACTACAGAGGCCCAGTTCTCTAGCCTCAGCGCAGGACAACCCTAAATTATTACCCAAGCTCTGGGGTTCACCCAAACAATTGGGGGAGCCCTGCTCCTTCAGCTGCACCCACATCACAAGTCAACTTCTCCCTCTGCCCAGTCCCACCTTTCTCACTCCCCAAAAGGTGTACCTCTATAGAATTTTCCTGAATAAAAGCTTCTGCATGAAACTCTCTGTCTCAGATTTTGTTCCCAGGGAATCCAATCTAAGATACTTCCTCTGCCTCAGCGCTTCTCACCACTCCCTTCAAGGAAACTTCTGGAGAGATCCACAGAATCGATGGGAAGGATGGGAGGATGAGCTGGCGGAGGGAACACTTCACCTGGCCCCCAAGCACAGGCCCCTCCTGTCCAGTCAGATTCTTCCACGGTCCCAGGAACCAGCTGCAAGACTTCCACCCTGATTCTGGCACCAGCCGCTCAGCGCAGTCTAATTGCACCAAATTTTATTTGAGTCTTTGCTGGGGCTGTCACTTCATCCAATTAAGTGGAGGTTACAGAAGGATCCACTTGTCATCACAGCCATCCTTCCTTGTGCTAAATGCTTCTGGAATCGTAACTACCAAGCAGGCATGATCAGAAAAGATGGCTCCGGTGGAGAAGGTAGTATTTCTTTTTCATAAGGACAAACACGGGCAGGCCCCTGAGCCTGACATGTCCTACCCGTGTTCAGTGGCTACATAAATTAGACTGGCCTAAATAAGTCAGGCTGGAGGCAGAGATGGAAACAGAATGCAGATGAGGCTTGCCACCAGGCCGGCACTATGTGAGCAGGTGGGGAGCCCGAGGTGCTGGGGCAGCACGGCACAACAGAAGCACTGAGCAAACAGCCAGGAGATGTGGGCTCAGTGCTCTTTCTCCCCCACGTGAGGACATCCAACAAGCCCTTTCCCCCTCCCCCTCTAATACCTTTATTGATCTGACCCCTGACAAGCTCTTTAGCCTCCACTCCTACCATTCACCCATTCCATTCTGATCACATCAACTGCCCTCAATTCCTGCAAAGTCATTCTTGCCTCTAGTGTTTTCCTACTGTTTTCCTTCCCTAGAAAAGTCTCTCAGTTCAGTTCAGTTCAGTTGCTCAGTCGTGTCCAACTCTTTGCGACCCCATGAATCGCAGCACTCCAGGCCTCCCTGTCCATCACCAACTCCCGGAGCTTATGCAAACTCATGTCCATCGAGTCAGTGATGCCACCCAGCCATCTCATCCTCTGTCATCCCCTTCTCCTCCTGCCCCCAACTCCTCCCAGCATCAGGGTCTTTTCCAATGAGTCAACTCTTTGCATGAGGTGGCCAAAGTACTGGAGTTTCAGCTTCGGCGTCAGTCCTTCCAATGAACACCCTGGACTGATCTCCTCTAGGATGGACTGGTTGGATCTCCTTGCAGTCCAAGGGACTCTCAAGAGTTTTCTCCAACACCACAGTTCAAAACCATCAATTTTTTGGTGCTCAGCTTTCTTCACAGTCCAGCTCTCACATCCATACATGACCACTGGAAAAACCATAGCCTTGACCAGACGGACCTTTGCTGGCAAACTAATGTCTCTGCTTTTAAATATGCTATCTAGGTTGGTCATAACTTTCCTTCCAAGGAGTAAGCATCTTTTAATTTCATGGCTGCAATCACCATCCGCAGTGATTTTGGAGCCCAGAAAAATAAAGTCTGACACTGTTTCCAGTGTCTCCCCATCTATTTCCCATGAAGTGATGAGACCAGATGCCATGATCTTAGTTTTCTGAATGTTGAGCTTTAAGCCAACTTTTTCACTCTCCTCTTTCACTTTCATCAAGAGGCTTTTTAGTTCCTCTTCACTTTCTGCCTTAAGCGTGGTGTCATCTGCATATCTGAGGTTATTGATATTTCTCCCGGCAATCTTGATTCCAGCTTGTGCTTCTTCCAGACCAGCATTTCTCATGATGTACTCTGCATGTAAGTTAAATAAGCAGGATGACCATATACAGCCTTGACATACTCCTTTTCCTATTTGGAACCAGTCTGTTGTTCCATGTCCAGTTCTAACTGTTGCTTCCTGATAATCACGATGGTGTGATCACTCACCTAGAATCAGATATCCTGGAATGTAAAGTCAAGTGGGCCTTAGAAAGCATCACTACAAACAAAGCTACTGGAGGTGATGGAATTCCAGTTGAGCTATTTCAAATCCTGAAAGATGATGCTGTGAAAGTGCTGCACTCAGTATGCCAGCAAATTTGGAAAACTCAGCAGTGGTCACAGGACTGGAAAAGGTCAGTTTTCATTCCAATCCCAAAGAAAGGCAATCCCAAAGAATGCTCAAACTACCACACAACTGCACTCATCTCACACGCTAGTAAAGTAATGCTCAAAATTCTCCAAGCCAGGCTTCAGCAATACATGAACCGTGAACTTCCAGATGTTCAGGCTGGTTTTAGAAAAAGCAGAGGAACCAGAGATCAAATTGCCAACATCCACTGGATCATCGAAAAAGCAAGAGAGTTCCAGAAAAAACATCTATTTCTGCTTCATTGACTGTGCCAAAGCCTTTGACTGTGTGGATCACAATAAACTGGAAAATTCTGAAAGAGATGGGCATACCAGACCACCCGACCTGCCTCTTGAGAAAAGTCTCTAATCTCCCTTAAATAGCTGACATCTTCTCATCTTCCAGGTTTTAGCTCAAATATCACTTCCTCCAAATCTCTCTCATTCATTTATCAAAATAGGTCTCCCAACTAATTCTTTGTCACTCTACTCCATTAGATTCCAACATGCTCCTTAGTATAATATACTGACCATTAACTCTTTCAAAGGAAATCCCTTCCTGCAGAATATCACTGCCCAATATGGTAGCCCCTACCTTGTGTGATTATTTACATTAAAAAAAATTAAAATTAAATTCCCAAGTCACAGCAGCTATATTTCAAGTGTTTGTAGCCTCACATGGCTATTGAGTCACAGAGAGCTGACAGCACAGACACAGAATAGCTCCATCATCAGAGAAAGTTCTGCTGGGCAGTGGGGCCTGCAATACACACTTTGTTACTTTGATCAACCCCTGTATCCCCAATGCCTTCAACTGTGCCTGGGCAGATCATGGGCACTCAAAACCGTTTAAGTAAACAAAGTACAGATCAGCAACAAAAGTCTCCAACAGAGGTATGTTCAAAAAGAATATTCACACCTGTCTAGGGAAGTTGAAGAAGTCTTCACAAAGAAACTGGCATTTAAACTGAGCTTCACAAGATGACAGCAGAGAAAAAGGTGAAAAGCCATCATGCAAGGAGAATGGCAGTGGTAAAGGCTCTGAAGGATGAAAGATCATACGGTTTAAGGTTCAGGGATTTGACAAGTTTCTTGGTGGTGGTCCTGTTGGTGGCAGGGTTGAGAGTATCACTCGGGTTTCCCTTCCTTGAAAGTCTGATGCACAGGGCCTCATGGCTGAGATATCCCATTCAGTGGCCAGAATTTAAACGTGTACTAGTGAACTATATCAGTCAAAAACGAGAAAAATAGAGTGATTTTTCTTTTTTTTTTTTTTTAATCCAAGAAGAAAAGAAATGCATCCCGGGTGGCTCAGTGGTCAAGAATCTGTATAACAATGTAGAAGTCCCAGGTTTGATCCCTGGGTTGGGACGATCCCCTGGAGAAGGGAAAGGCAACCCACTCCAGTATTCTTGCCTGGAAGTCCCATCACAGAGAAGCCTGGTGGGCTATAGTCCATGGGGTCACAAAGGAGTCGGATATGACTTAGCAACTAAACAACAACAAAAACCCTCACATCCTTTTTCTGCTCTGCATCTTGTTGCTTTCCTGCTAAACTTCCACACACACAGGAAGCACAGGAGACAAAGTACCAATCTTAGGATGGAGAAACAGAAAAGCTTGGAGGGCGTTATGCTAAGAGAAATAAGTCAGACAGAGAAAGACAAATACTGCATGATATCACCTACATGTGGAATCTAAAAATTACAACAAACTAGTGAATATAACACAAAATAAGCAGTTGCACAGATCCAGAGAACAAACTACTGGTTACCACAACTACTACTACTGGTTACTGTGTGGTGGGGGGTGCACAAATAGGGGTGGAGGAGTAACTGGTTGTAAGATAGGCTCAAGGATGTATTTTACAACATGAAGAATACAACCAATATTCTTTTATAACGATAAATGGCGGCTCAGACGGTAAAGAATCTGCCTACAATGTGGGAGATCCGGGTTCGATCCCTGGGTTGGGAAGATCCCCTGGAGGAGGGCACGGCAACCCACTGCAGTATTCCTGCCTGGAGAAGTCCATGGACAGAGAAGCCTGGCAGGCCACAGTCCATATGGTTGCAAAGAGTCAGACATGACTAAGCGACCAACACAACATTTAAAATTGTACAAAAGTGAATAATAATAATAATTTTTAAAATTTTACTTATTTATTTGGAGGATAATGAATTTATAATACTGTGATTTTTTTGCCATAAATTTTAAAGAAAGGGAAAAAAAAATAAAGCTGACCTCTTGGGAAGGCTTCTCAGCATAAACACACAATGATGCAACCTCAAGTAAAGGTAGAGGTGCACATTCAACATGCTGACCCACGTCTGCTTTCAAACAATGACACACAGTTTAGCCATCCTGCCCTCCAGATGACATGGACACCTTGACCTCCATGTGGATTATGCAGCCTTGGGAAGCCAGGAAGGTGGTGAGGATCACAGAGGGAGGGAAGGGGGCAAATCCTTGGGCTTAACATCCCTTTAGAAGGCGAGGGTTCCCTCTCTTTCGAGAGACTGGCTCATTTATACACTCAGGGAGGAATTCCCAGTGCAAGTCTGGCTCTTTGCTCTGCCTCGTGGAGATAAAAGGCAAAAGAGGCAAAAGACTCGGGGAGAGGAGCTGGCATGAGCCCACGAAGCTGCTCCGCATGAATCACCTCCTCGCCCACACCCGCTGGTGTCCTCTTCCTCACCAGCCCTCCATCTTTTGCTGGGAAGATGCAGGTCGAGCTGGAGCTGGCTGGGGAGCTCATTAGCACCGCACCAGAGCCAAGCGCTGCCTGCCTTCCAGAAGGTGTTGTGAACTCTCTCTTCAGTTACTTCCTGCAATCAATACTATGCTTCTGCAGTCGCTCCATCCACGAACCTTGCAGCCACGGGAGGCTACAGGCTTCTAAGGATAACCTTTGGGCTGATTGACACGCACGCCTTCACTTCATAGGAAATGGCATTCTATCCTTGGCACACTGGTCCTCTGGGCTCCCAACTCAGCGAGGCCCAGAGCTGGGGAGAGGCGCCTCCAGGAAAGTGCGGGGAGTGGAGATCGAGGCCTGGGGACTGTAGCGATGTAAGCAGGAGGCCATGGTAAGAAAAGTGCTGCCGGGGGAGGTCCTTCACGCAGTTCCCGAGATGGCTCAGGAGTCCCAGCTGGAGGCCCTGAAGCCGGGGCTCCAGCTCACACCTCAGACACAGTACTCCTGAGACCTTACATATTTTCCCCCTGATGACCACTTTGCTGCCTTGACCAGCTTCCAGCGGGCCTGCAAATGGCCATCAGGGCCCAGGAGAATCTTAGCTTTCCAAGTGGCCCAGCAGGCCCCATGTCTCTGGCAGGCTGTCCCTCCAGCTGAGACACAGGACTCTGGAACCAGGATCTTCATGGACCTCTGGACAGTAGTGAGCCCTGTGGAGCACTGCTGATTCCCAGTTCTGCAGGGCTGCCTTCCAGAAGCCAGTTCCTCTCTGGGGTGTAAAGGACCACTCTCGGCTTTTCCAAACACTAGCAGGAACCCAAGACATGGAGTCCTTCTTGCCTTCAGACTGTCTCTCAGTTCACCTTTAATATCATACCCCAAACAGTGATGCTGCTCTTTAGGGCCCTCTAACCACAGTCTCAATAAAGAGCTGAGGCTGTCAGATCCCAAAGCTTAGGATTATAGAAGATCAGAGCTGGGTAGGATCCTGGAAGAAAAAGACCTGGTCCAACCACACATGAGAAATGAAGTAAAAGGATACCTACACTAGCGGATGTGCTGTGAGAATTATCCAAGATCATCCTTCAAAAGTGCTGTATTAGTCAGCTTTTGCAGCAGTAACAAACACCCATGAATCTAAAGGAAATTCACCGACACTTGTTTCTTGTTCTCAGGTATGTGGGTCAATGTGGCTTGGCTCCAAGGTGCATTTACATCTGCTCCTTGTTCTTGTTGTTCAATCAGTGGTATCTGACTTTCTGTGACTCCAAGGACTGTAGCACGCCAGGCCCTTCTGTCCTCCACTGTCTCTCAGAGTTTGCTCAAATTCATGTCCACTGAATCAGTGATGCTATCTGACCATCTCATCCTGTGTCACCCCCTTCTCCTTCTGCCCTCAATCTTTCCCAGCATCAGGGTCTTTTCCAGTAAGTGGCTCTTCCTATCAAGTGGCCAGAGTATTGGAGCTTCAGCTTCAGCATCAGTTGTTCCAATGAATATTCAAAGTTGATTTCCTTTAGGATTGATTGGTTTGATCTCCTTGCTTGCTATCTTTATGCCCCAGGAAAAGAAAACATGCACAGAACAATACAATCTTCCAGGGGAGCTTGTTAGCAAAGGTTGAGCACAGTGATCTCTGAGAACACATTAGATATGCTCAACATTAGTACTATTCTCATTCTTAGTAGTGATCTTTAGCTGATGATTTTCTGATGCTCCAATAAGGTTGAGGCAGATGAGGCAGAATGGGGGTGGGGGTGGCCACTGTTGGAACTTAGCAGTGGGCCTGGGAAAGGTTAACCGCTCTTGCCTGGTCCAGACTGGCTCTAAGAACACGATGGGACCAGCTGTGACTGGAGGAGATGAATGAGGCTGCTGCCAGGCCAGGTCTGACTCTGCAGCTCTCCTTGGGACCACAGGCAGGACTTGGAGATGGTGGCACTCCACCGAAAAGTAAGCTCATGACAGGCCAGGACTTTATACCCAGGCCCTTGACCTCCTAAATTGAATTCCCGCTCTACCCACACTAGGAGAGAGAGCAGGTTGAGATAGCACTAACTTTTTTTTTTTTAACATATTTTTCTTAAAAAAAAAAAAAAAAAAAAAACTTCTCAATGTTTATTTTTATTTCTTTTAGGCTGAAGCTTCACTCCAAAAATAGGCAGTCTTTTTCAGTAGCCCTGTCATTAGCAGTTGCTACAAACACTATGTCCCCCACACGTTGAACTGCAGGAATGATGCTGGAAAAGAGCAAAGAGAACAGAAATCTCCTGAGAATCACAATGAGGGCGGGGCTGCAGGCCTGGGGCCCACGTGTCTGCAGGGGCATGGCCAGGAGTCAGGCCTCCCCCAGACCTTCCTGTGTCTCCTGGTGGGCTGCCCACACCCTAGTACCTGCCTCTCCTGTGTACCTGAGTATGTACCTCCCCCAGGAGAACTTGGGGCCACTTAGCCCCCCAACTCCACTCTAGCTGTGTGTTCTTAGCCAGGTCACTGAACCTCTCTGAGTCTTCGATTTCTCACTTAGAAAGTGAAATCTGTAATAGTTGGTGGTTATTTGGGGGCATCTTCATTATGTGCATGTTAAAGAGCTACCTGATTTCATGCAAGCAGCCACTCCTGGACTCTGTGCTCAACACAGTGATCTTGGGAATAAAGGGATGAACTGGACACAGCCCTTGACTTTACAGACATGACAGTCTAGCAGGGGTTCCTGTTCAGTGGATAGAGACTTGGGGGCACCTAACCTAACTTTTATGCTGAGGAAAGCTGCAAGGAAAGGCTTCCCCAGGCAGGGAGATACTTTGGTTGAGCCAGGAAAGGTCGACAGGTAGGGAAGGGTAATCCAAGGAAAGGGAATAGCATGTGCAAAAGGATAGAGGCTGACGATAATCATTTTGACTGGTTTCCAGCCCAGGTGCAGTGCAAAAATATGAAAGAGAAAAGACTGAAAAGGGCTTTTCCCACCCTTCCAAAGTGCTCTCTGATGACCTAGAGGGGTGGGATGGGGGCTGGGTGGAAGGGGGGTTCAAGAGGGAGGTGATTTATGTATTCAAATTGCTGTATTGTACAGCAGAAACTAACATAACACTGTAAAGAAATTACACTCCAATAATTTTTTTTAATTTAAAGCAATTATACTCCAATAAATTTTTTTTTAAAATTAAAGCTCTCATCACATGAAAATAAATAAATTACAGAAATAAAGTATCAAGAGAGAACCATGGAAACCAAACAAAGAGGCAGTAAGTAACAGAGAGCTTCTGAGATTGTATGCAATAAATGTCCACTGGGTGCCCACAGCAGGTCAAGTCCTAGGGACAACGGATGGGCAAGGGCAGACCTGTCCTCATGGAGCCCTAGTCTAAGGCAGTTGACACATTTGCTAAAATAAGTGCAGTTTAGAGAGGCTCCCTTACACGATGAGGGTGGGCAGGGCAGAAGTCATGGGAATAGCTATGTCACCAGCCAGTGGGGGCCAATGTCTGCAGTGAGGTTCAGAAAGGGTACTCACGAAAGGGCTCCATGAGAGCTGTGGCTGGAAGGCACAGGGTCCAGTCAGTGGAGGCAGCCTCCTTCTCTAGGCAATAAGGTCACTGAACATGGAATGCGGGCAGGCTTGAGCCTGACAGCCGGATGCAGGAGGGAGGGACAAAGGTTAAGAGCTGGAAGGAGGAATGTAAAGACCCAGCCCCAGCCTCCTGGCTATAGCTTTACGGCTCCTCCCCCGTCCACTCTCGCCTCCCAGATGAGACGGTGGCCACTGATCACACTGGGAAGACATACTTCGGTTTCATCAGAAAAGAAGGAATTTGATGAACTTGTGTTTGCCAGGGGAGAAAGATGGGGGAAAGGATAATCAGGCAGTTTTAGATCGACATGTGTACACTGCTAGATATAAAATGGATAACCAACAAGGACCTACTGTATAGCACAGGAAACTCTGCTCAACGCTATGTTGCTGCCTGGATGGGAGGGGAGTTTGGGGGAGAAGGGGTACGTGTACACGGATGGCTGAGTCCCTTTTCTGGACACCTGAAACTATCACAACGTTGTTAATTGGCTGTACTCCAATATAAAATAAAGAGTTAAAAAACAAAGACAGCAAGCATAATGGGAAAAAAAAGAAGGTGTTTGAATTCTGTAGCAGCAAAGATGCATAAGAAAAACTGAGGATGAGCTGGAGGGGAGATTCAACATCTACAGAACATGTAAAGGTGTTATGGGTTCCCCTGTGTCCCCCAGAAAGACAGGCTCAAGTCCTAACCCCCAGGTACACATGAACGTGTATGTGGAAACAGGGTCTATGCAGAAGAATGAAGCTGTGATGAGGTCTTACTGGCTTACAGTCGGTTCCTCATGCAGGGACTGGTCTCCTTATAAGAGGAGGGACATTAAGACACAGAGACACGCACAGAGACAAGAAGGCCACATGATGATGGAGGCAGAGACTAGAGTGATGTGTCTACCAGCTGAGGGTCACCAGTGACCACCAGAAGCGTGGAGCAGACTCCCCCTCAGCGCCTACATGAGGAACAAGCCTGCCGACATGCTGATGTTGGATTTCTGACTTCTAGAACTGTGAGAGAGTGAATTCCTGTTACTTTAGTTCAGCCAGTTTGCGGTCATCTGTTCCTGCAGTCTTGAGAAACTCATACAGTGGTAGACTGAATTTGAGCCATTCGGCAGCCTTGGGGAGAGCAAGTTGCAGCACCCCAAGCTGCATTCAGCCCACCTCGTGGGACAGAGCCGGGAGGTGGTACGTGAGCGCAGGGAGCTGCCAGCTGTGGTTCTGGTCACACGTGTCACTTCTGGCTGCACTGCCACACACACAATTCACAACGAGAAGACAACCTCATCGTTCACTTTGAAGATGGTACAGAGGCTTGCAGAAGCACGGGGTCACACCCAGGTCACAGAGCTGGCCAGCAGCTGAGCTGGGGTCTGGTTACAAGTCATCCTGTGCTTTGGGGCCACAGGGATACACGTGAGTGGTCCCTGACCACATTCCTGCTGCTCTCTGAAATGGTCTCACTTGTTGACTCATTTCCCTTTTTTCCTCTCCCACTAGAATGTATGCTTTTGGGTAATAGAAGCCCTGTCCCATATGGCTCTTTGGTGCAACCCCCTGTGTCTAGAAGATTCCCAGGACACAGTGGGTGTTTAATGAATATCTGCCTCCTTGATCAGTCATATAGCAGCAGCGTCTGGAGACAGCACTGTGCAGGTCTATCTGTCTAATAGTGATTTAGCCAAATAGCAAATGATGCTACTTGCTGTCTGTCCTTGATCGGATGGTGGTTGTAGGAAGATGCTAATGCCACATACTGGTGCATCCCAGCCTACATCTCAGCTATCAGAATCAGGGAGCCACTTCCAACAACTCCATTGGTGGGGACAAGTCTGGTGTGACCCAAAACACTGGTATATAATGAGGCATTAAGAAGCAACAAAAGGAGTTACATGTATTCCCCATCCCGACCCCCACTCCCACCTCCCTCTCCACCCGATTCCTCTGGGTCTTCCCAGTGCACCAGGCCCGAGCACTTGTCTCATGCATCCCACCTGGGCTGGTGATCTGTTTCACTATAGATAATATACATGCTGTTCTCTTGAAACATCCCACCCTCGCCTTCTCCCACAGAGACCAAAAGTCTGTTCTGAACCCACTGCAATGTTGTGAAGTAATTAGCCTCAAACTAATAAAAATAAATGAAAAATAAAAATAAAAGAAGCAACAAAAGGGAGAGATGGAGAGTGCGGGAGTCAGAGGGAGTGAGAAGGGAGAAGAAACAGAGTTGGAGAGAGGAGGGTGGGGGAGCAGGGGAGGGATATGCTTTCTGGGAGGAAATGTCCTACCATGGACACTGATCAGCAAGGCAGAGGGAGCTCAGCTACCCATCTGTGACCTTCTGGATGCACAGGAAAGGTGTCAAGAGAGGGTGACAGACAGGGCTGGGCAGACACCCATGGGAGGAGAAAGGATGATGGAGGAGTGGAGAAAGGACATCAGGAAGCAAAGGCACAGAGGCAAAGACCAGAGCTGCTGAGAGGGACTGGACTCCGAGAGGAACAGACATAGAGCAATAATTCACGTCTGAACACATCTGGTTCAAAAATGATGCAGCACCCATGAGAAATTCATTTGAACAAAAGAACTGAAGTACATCCCTTTTATTGAAGCTTGAAATCAGGGGATCCAGATTGCAGACCACAACCTACCAAAAGCCTACCTAAATCTTCAGAAATCTGTAGAAAGCCCAGTAGGAATCGGCAGACATCAGGGGAGCCCGGCCAGTGACAATGTGATTCTTGTCAGCCCAGAATCCCTCTTTAGGGGAAGGGTTCCAGTCCCACCCTGCATCTTCCAGAAGAGCCCAGACTCCTCCCACCCTGCCCCACTGGCTGCTGAGCTGGGCACACAGCTCTAACACTTGGGCACACGACCCTTCCAACCTGCCACCAGGTCCAACAGCTGGTCAACATTGGATACTCAACCCAGGCAAGGAGGATGAAAATCCTTTCCTGGGACTGATGTCCAGAAATGGAGAGAAGTAAATTCTCTTACTCTGGAGTTTGTTAAACTGAAAGGTGTGGATTTGGAGTCCTTGACTTGCCCCCAAAGCTCCCCATGAGCAGGTGTGAGAATTACATCAAGAAGGAACAAGCAAAATAGGAAACGCAGAGGAAAGAGAGCTCTGGGCCCATCATTCTAGGCAGCTCCATGCTTGGCATCCCAGAGGCACAAGCCAATAATCTCTCTCTGGGGCTCTACCCAATTAAGAGGTGGGTTACGGCCACTCACCACTGTGGGGGCCGGGGTGGGGGAGGTGGTCCAGAATGAGAAAGGTCCACCATTTCTCCATCTTCAAGCTCAGATCAGTCGCTGTGAGCCCTCCTGCTTTGATTCTGTCAATCAGGCAGGACAAGTGTGAAGGTATGGACAGGGCTGTGCCCTGCAGAGACCTCCAGGACCAAGGCAAGCATGGGATCCTCGCTGGCAGGGAAACGGGGCTGCTTCTGAGATGCAAAAGAGGGCCAGGGGAGAGTCATGCCTCTGCCAGAGGGAACTAGTCCAAAGCAGTGGGGGAATCACTGGCAAGGGGGACTGGCAGAAATGAGCTGTGCAAACAGGTCCCAAGGAACTGCCTGCTGCCAGACTGCTCTGCCTCAGAGCTTCTGAGGAAGCAAGAAAAGGGAGGGGCCAGGGCAACGCAGCAGGAGGCCAGAGCCTTCAGAGAAGGTCACAGCCACCAAGAACTTCTTCTTTTTTTTTTTTTTTTTTTTTTTTGGCTGTGCTGGGTCTTCGATGCTGTGCTGGGATTTTCTCTAGTTGCAGGAAGCAGGGGTTACTCTCTAGTTTTGGCGCACGGGCTACTCATTGCAGTGGCTCCTCTTGCGGTGGAGCATGGGCTCTAGGACACTCAGGCTTCAGTAGTTGCAGCTTGCAGGCTCAGTAGTTGTGGCTCAACAATTGCGGTGCATGGACTTGGTTGCATATGGGATCCTCCTGGACCAGGGATCGAACCCATGTCTCCAGTTTTGGCAGGTGGATTCTTCATCACTGAGCCACCAGAACAGTCCCACCAGGAACTTCTGATGGGGTGGCCAGAGTGCCTGACAGAGCAGGCACACCTCATATTCCATCTGCGGGCTTGAGCATTTCTGTGCTGACCCCCCTTCCCTCACCCTAAATTCTCTGAAGTGCTACACCACAAAGAATATGTGTGTGGGGGGGTGGGGGGTGGGGGTATGTGCATGTGTGTGTGCGCATGCTTGGAAAAGGAAGAAGGAAAATTAACGAAAGGGGACTGAGTTCCAAATCTGGATGGTGCAGAGTGGACAGAAAGTGTGAGGAGCGAGAGGTAATTGACATTGAAAGCCAGTCGGAATGGAAACCAAATAGTCAGCAGTGACCAGCATAGGAGGCCTTAGGAATATGCAAACACTTGAAGAGAGCTCACTGTACCCAAATCTCAAAGGGCAGGGTAACTTCTGTTGGCATGCAGGTTGCAGATAATCTTGAGGTTAGGGGAGCTCTTCTCAGGTCCAGCCCCAGGAGTATCTGGCATGGCCCTCTGGGCAAAGACAGATGACTGCAGGCGTATCTATAAGCTGCTTCTCTAGAGCTTCTGGAGAAGATAGAGCAGCCCATTGATGACATCAGGGCCCAGGAGACAATCAGGAGTCCTTCAGTCTTGGCTGGATAAGGAAGAGGGAAGGGAAGATGATAGCTCGGAGCTTAGGCCATAAAGGTGGAGACCCCAGGCAGAGCCAGAAAGACCAAATCCACACTCAGCAGACTTCTGGGTATGAATAGGGACCTGGAGATAAGTGTCCTACAGTTCGTTTTATCTCTGCTTATTGTGGAAGTCAAGGAATAAAGCCAGCACAGCCTAGGATTCAGCAGAGGCAAGAGAAGATGCTGGAAGAGTCATCCTTGCCCCTAGGCCTGCTAACTGCCTTGGTCACTTAACGGACTGCATCAGCCTAGTGAGGGGGGAATGAAAGTGAAGAGCAAAAGGGGTGGTCAGCTCAATGCGCCTGAAAGAAAAGTCACAGGGATGAGTCCAGGTACGCCTGGCGCAGCAAAGCCCAGAGAGAAGGGATGGTTTTCTGAGGAGTCAGTCCTGACAGCACTGGGCAGAAAGAACCAGCTACTTTCCCTCGCTGTGAGGCCAGACTTGGAGAACCCACTTCTGGTCACTGTTGGCTTCCCATGAAATGCAGAGTGAAAGCAGGAACTAACGGCCCCGACGCTGGTCCTGTCTGTCCACCACACGTGTGGACACCTGAGCATGAGGTCTCAAGGCCATCAGGCAGGAAGGCCCAGGGTCACAGACAGCATCTCCCCCGGCAGGAGCTGGACCAGCCGTGGTTGGTGCAGATACTGCTCATTCATGTCTCAGCTCAGTGAGGTGATGATGTGGGCAGGGGTGGTGCTGGGCTCCACAGTGTTCAGGGACCCAGCTCCGTCTGGAGACACTGCCTGCCCCAGTGTGTGGTCTCCAGTGTCACAACAGGAGAGGGAAAGATGGGGCCGCACGTGGGGAACTGTCTGTAGGTCTGGCCTGGAAGGGGCGTGCATCACTTTGACACATTCCCCTCTGCCCCAACTAGAGGCAGAAGAGTAGGAAGTGTAACCGTCCTGCTCACCGAGATGGAAAAAACAAATAGTACAGAGAACAAGTCACATGGTCACAGGAGCTTGAACTTCCCCGGCTAGTGCGAAGGAGGTCCTGCTCTGCGATTATCACACTTGATTTCACTGAGCCTCAGAAAATGTAAGGCAACCAGATCATTTGTTCCATTTTACAGATAGAGAAAGTGAGGCTGGGTCACACACAGAGTTTAATCCGGAAGCAAAACTCAGGCAGAGCAAGGAGTCAGCCCCAGCCCCACCTGCCTCTCAAGGGCAGCCTCACTGCCTATCGTTAGGAAGACCGTTTTCAATGGTCTGCTTGCAAAGTTACAGCAAATGCTGTCCGGTCTCACAGTGGGTCCAGCAGGTTCCGAGTCACGTGTGTGAGAGATTAGAAGAGCAAGCCGCGGAGCACATTCTGCTGCTGCTGAACTCAAACAGGAGACTTTCCCTCGTTGAGAGCAGGAGATCAGCCACTCTGCCAAAAACTGTCTGCTCCATCCCACCAGACCGAGCTCCATCGGAGAGAAAGAGCTCCATTTACTGAGCCGTAGGCCAGTCACATCTGCCTCTGGACACGCATCTAAAGCAACAGGCCTGCTACTCTGACTAATAATGAAAAGCAGGAGAAAGCAATTTCATTGAAAAGAGGAGACCGCATCCTAGCCACATTCTCTACCAGGATCCAGGAAAGCATAAAAAGGGGGACTGCATGCACTTAAAAACAACAGTAATAACCTTTCGAGAAACAAAGAAATCCACTTTCCCGGGGGGTGGGGAAACTCAAATTTGACATTACTGCAGGAGCCTCAGGACTCCGCAGAGCTACCTCCTTCGTTTTCCATGCTATTTTAGGATGGCATTCTATTGTTGGAGAGGGAATAAGTTTGAAACCCACCTATAGAATACATGTTCTCCTTTGACAAATAGGGAAGTAGAGGCACAGAGAAATGGTCATTTGAATCTAACTAGCGACAAAATGTTGGCTCCGTCCCTTCTAAGACAAATCTCACCTAAGCCCTGGCTCTGGGTTCCCCGGATCAGGACGGCAGCCCCTCTTAGATGGGGCATGAACATGGAGTTTAAAAGAGGGGATATACGTGTACATAGAGCTGATTCACTTTGCTATGTGGACATGGTAGAAACTAACACAACACTGTAAAGCAACTATAAGAAAAACTAATTTTTAAAAATTTAGAAATAAATTTAAAAATAAAAACAATGCAACATGGGTATGAGAAACCCCACTGATTACATTGGAAGCCCACTGTCTACCCCACCCCACCCTCACTGCTAAGATACTGCTTTGGGGCATCTGCCTCCTGTTATCTGCTCCATCACTGCTTTTTAAAACAGATTTTTTAAAAATTTTGTATTGGAGTATAGCTGATTAACAATGTTGGTGATGGTTTCAGGTGGACAGCAAAGGGACTCAGCCATACGTACACACAGATCCATTCTCCCCCAAACTCCCCTCCCATCCAGACTGCTTTGCTTTTTAAATGCTTAAACATGTTGCCACAATTTTTTCACGAGGATCATTTCTAAATGACTGGTGATGCTTGCTCTTGGAGTGCAAAGTGCTTTACTCCATCCCTTCTCAACCCACCCATCCCCGTTTGGGGGTCTCTGGTCTCTACCAGTAGGTAGACTACATTGGGTTGAAGAGGCGGCAACTGAGGGGGTCTGGGCACAAGGACAGCTGCCACGGTCAGCTGGGCTGGTGTGGACTGTTCACCGAGACATCTTATCTCACTCACTAGGTCAGAACAAACCAGAAGTCAAATGTCAAAGCTTTTAGACAGACCGACTGGGGCTCAGAGAAGCTAAATCATTCCACAGCTAAGGTTATCAGCTCTCTTTTATTTCTCCCACATCTCATGCCCCGCTCTGGACAGAAGCCCACAGAACTGCAGATGAACACAAGAGTATCAGAGATCAAGAAGTCTCCCCACAAGGAGGGGTTTGGGGCAGGGTTTCTTACCCTTGGCACAACTGGCCTTTGGGGCTGAGCAGTTCTTTGTTAGGGGCAAGGGGAGGAGGGCTGCCCTTAAGTTTAGCAGCATCTCTGGCTTCCCCCTACTGGATGCTGGGGCTCCCCTCCCAGGTGTGACAATTGAAAAAGCCCCCAACCTTGCTGAAAGCCTCCTGGGAGATGAAATCACTCTCAGTTGAGAACCACTGGTCTAGGCAGAGGCTGTAACATTTCCGAGGCAAATTAGGCACCAGAGAGAGAACACAGGCATTGTTCTGGAGCATCCTGCCCAAATCTGGAGCCTGAGGTTTAACTGAGTCTGACTGAGCCTGAAACTTAGGTCCTCAGAAAAAATATTCCATGTATATTTGCTACAGAATAGAACATAATGGAAAGTCAGCATAACGAGGGTTAGGAAGAAAGTCTTAGTTACAGTAGGACAAAGACAGACCTTGAGCTCTGAGACACTCAGCCTGAGTGAACAGGCTTCAGCATCCTCATCTGAAACATGGGAGCAGGTGAGGATTCAACAGAATCTCACGTGAAATATATAGGCCGGTGTCCAGCATGCAATAAACAGTCTACAAATGTTAGCTTACTGCAGACTTGCAGCTCATTCCGTACCCTGGATAAGTCTTCCACTGGAACACAGGAGGGTAACGTTCCAAGCGAATGAGGGTTTAATGCAGCCGATGTTTGATTTGATTTCCAAATACGTTAAAAGTGTTAATGTGACCCAGGAGCATGCAGCTGATGAAGTCGTCAAAATAATTCAAGGAAACCAATACTTGTCAGGTTTTATTTACCCACACTGCTGCTTTTTTTTAAAAAAAAATAAGCTGGTCTTTGTGCCCATATAGAACACAATATACATAGATATCTTCCAGTTTGCCTCCCCCAACATGCACATATGTTCAAGTTAAGTTTCCCACCTTCCTCCCATCTGTCTTTTTTTTTTTTTTTTTCTCTCCTCTGGAAAGCTAACAGTGACATCATCTAAAAATGAGGAAGTCAGAAGCTAAGACTGGGCAGCTGGCAAATGGGGAGGATGGAGACTGATGAATATAAATAAACACACGCACAGTTAGTTCACAAAGGATGAACATAACCAAGAAAGTGAAAGTGTTAGTCACTCAGTCAGGTCCAACTCCTTACGACCCCATGAACTGCAGCCTGCCAGGTTCCTCTGTCCATGGGATTCTCCAGGCTAGAATACTGGAGTGAGTAGCTATTCCCTTCTGTAGGGGATCTTCCTGGCCCAGGGATCAAACGTGCATCACCTGCATTGGCAGGCAGATTATTTATCACTGAGCCACCAGAGAAGCCCGAACATATCCATGACCCTTCCCCAAATCCAGAGGAGCTGCACTATTATTCCATTTTATAACTCAGGAGTCATGGGATGAGGCTCTGAATTCACATAGCAAACACATGCCAGAATCCAGATCTGAACCCAAAACCTACATGATTTACAGTTTATGAGTGCTTGCCAAGAGCAGCTATGGTTAAAAAACATGAGGCAGTCCATTAACTGAAGTTATGACTAAGAAAGAAAAAATAAGAGCATCAGGATATTTTTTTTAGAAGGAAGACTGCAGAGAAGATGAAGATGCTGAGGTTTCTTGAAACAGCATCTTCTAGGAAAGCCAAGGTTAGACATGAGGTGGAAGGAGGAAGCAGGTAAGTGTGACATGATAAGGTGCTGCGCTTGTAGACACAGCGTGAAACAGGCATACACCAGCAGGCAGGACTCAGGAAGAACACAGAGAGCTCACTCAGCTCAAGGCGAGCCTTCCCTTGACGACCATTAAGGAAGGCCGGGAAGCTTCTAAAATGACCATTATCAGGGCCACACGGTAGACTGAGTAAGTAGCATGATGCTGGCAGGTCAACAGAGACCCCCAAACTGTAAACCAGAGCAGGACAAAGGGAAGTCATAGGAGGGACACAGGGAATTAGAAAGCTTGCAGCTTCCATAACAAGGGAGAAAAAGGATAAGGGAAAAAACAACAATTAAAGTAAAAGATGATACATATACACGTGTGTGCTGTTGCTTCAGTGTGTCTGACTATGACCCCATGGACTAGAGCCCTCCAGGCTCCTCTGTCCATGTGATTTCCCAGGCAAGAATACTGGAGTGGGTTGCCATGTCCTCCTCCAGGGAATCTTCCCGACCCAGGGATCAAACCCACGTCTCTTATGTCCCCCACGTTGGCAGGTGGGTTCTTTACCACTAGCGCCACCTGGGGATATGTACAGCTGATTCACTGTGCTATACAGTAGAAAATAATACAAAATTGTAAAGCAATTATATTTCAATAATAAAAGGAAATAAAATAAAGAAGCACTCATAAAGGACATAGAACTTGCTCAGAGGTAGGAGGAAAACCTGTAGTTCAAAGAAAACTGAGAACCTCGGGACAAGAAGAACAATAAGGAATCTTATGTGCCACTGCCCCTTGTGAAGAAAGGGTCTGAGAACCCCCTGCTGGATACAGCAAATGTCTGACCATCCTCCGCGTGCTAGGTACTGTACTAGGTGCCAGGGATCCAGGGGAAGCAAGACCTACACAGCTTCTCCCTTCAAGACCACGTGTAACACACAGATGTGAATGACTATTGTGCACAGTGGTAGGATCGGGGTAGAAAACCACAGCCTAGTGCACTGGTACAGAGTCACAAGAGGGAGTGTGGTCAGGGGAGTCTCTTGGGGGAGCTGATAGGTGAGCAGACATCACAGTAAACAAAACAAATGAGCCCCACGTAATCATCGGGAAGAAAAGCATTTCACACAAAGAGAGGGAAACAAGTGCAGAGGTCCTGAGGTCAGACTTGCTTTCCTGGAGTTCAAGTAAGAGGAAATGGACAGGTGTGGCCAGAGAAAAGGATGAAAGGAAAAATATGGGTCTGGGAGGCTAGGATCAGAGACAGAGAGGGGGTCAGAACTAGACTATGTTAAGAAGTTTGGATTTTATTCTGAGGGTAAGAGAGAAGCTAGTGCAGGGTTTTAGGCAATGATGTGCCAAGATTTAACTTGTTTTCAAACTATCACTGAGGCCACAAAGACAGCAGACCTCAGTGGTGCAGAAGTGGAGCAGGGAGGAGGCTGGCAGACTCATCCAATTGCAAAGAGAGAGCTTGGTCCCAAGCAGTGATGACAAACTGTGACCCAAACCCTGCTCTGAGCCTGTTTTTTTAAAAATAAAGTTTTATTGTCACACAGCCTCACTCATTCATGCCATCTTTTCTAGGGCTGCTTTTGCTATAGCAGAGTTGAGTAGTTAAAACAGAGCCTGGGTGGCCCATAAAGATGAAAACATTGACAACCACACCCTGTGCAGGAAAGGTTTGCCCCCTCCTGGTCTGGGGTGTGGACAGGTGAGATGGTAGGGCTGGTGGGGCTCCAGGAAGGCTTAAGCAGGGGAGTTTACAGGGCAGAGGCCAGATTCCAGCCCCAGCTCTCTAACCACTGCACCATACAGCTCCCAGCTCCCCTCTGCCTCTGAAGACTGGTAGAGAACAGATATGGATGCTCGGAGTCTGATTAGGAAGGCAACTTTGCTCCAGTGCCATCCAAGTTGAATGCTCAGAGTGGTTACTGTATTTGCTTCTTCTCTGGGTATGTAGTGGTCCTCCTGGGCTGCTCTCACTGATGGGACAGGAGCCAGCAGCCTTGGTCACCTCAGAAGGCTAAAGATGCTCTCCCGAATTATTCTACCTTTTGCATACATGTTCTCAGCTCACACCTGATTACAGGGTCTGTAATATTGTAAGAAATGTGGTATAGAAGAAAGAACAGGATCTATTTGGCACAGGCAGGCATGGGCTGGAATCCCAACTCTGCCACATATAAGCTGTGTGACCTTGGGATGATTGCCTAACTTCTCTGATCCTCCATGCCCTTATCTGTAAAAGGGAGATGCTACAGCATGTGTATCATATGATTTCTTATAGGCTTAGTAAGATAGTATAGTAGGCGTCTGACACAACTAGACGGCCATGTATTATAGGCCTGCATGATTTTTCCTACTAGACCATGATCTTATCACATTACTTGACACATGGTTGGGGTTCCACAAACTCTTAACAATAAGAACAAGTCAACTATTCTAGTCAAGTAATCTTTAAACCACAGGCTGTAAACTCAAAGGCCTACAGGAGCAAGCCTAGTGTGGTGAGCAAAGTGGGCCAAGTCAGGGCAGGGGTGAACTGTGGAGTGTCCCGAACAGGGCAGCTATACCAGACCACTGATGCCATCCTAAAATGCAGGCTCAGTGTGGTGAAACCAACGCAACTTCAAGAAGCATTTAAGGATTGGAACAAAACGTTAAAAGAAAAAAAAAAAATTCAACCTAAGTCAAGCATCTCTGCAACCAACTTGGACCAGTGGGCTGCGTTTGATGACCTCAATCCCATTCCCCAATGTCGTTCCAGAGAAAAGAGACCTTAAGATGAGTAAGTTTAAATTACCATAGTACAAGAAACACAACAAGGAAAAGTAGCCAGTGTATTGATATTTGATCAATATCTCCTTGAATATAGTAAAATATGATTATCAATAATTACAGATATAACTATTGTTGTTCAGTTGTCAAGTCATGTCCAACTCTTTGCAACCCCACAGACTGCAGCACGCCAGGTTTCCCTGTCCTTCACTATCTCCTGGTGTTTGCTCAAATTCATGCCCAAAGAGTCTGTGATGCTATTTAACCATCTCACCCTCTTCTCTTTTTGTCTTCAATCTTTCCCAGCATCAGGGTCCAAAGAAGGAGGGAATGGCAAACCACTCCTGTATTCTTGCTGCGAGAACCCCAGGAACATGAACAGCATGAAAAAGCGAAGACTTGACTGGATGGCTATTTTGTACTAAGATCTATACATATATTTTCTCCCTCTAATAAGGATCCAACTAGCTATATTTGTCCCCATTGAATAGATGAGGAACCTGAGACTCAAAGCGAATATGTAATTTCCCTGAAGACACAGAGAGCTGGAATTGAAACTTGGGATGTTGACACCCATAAACAAAATCTATATTCTTGACCCTGCCCAGCTGGCTTGATAGAAAGTCACAAGGGACTTAAATCCAAACATCTGACTCTCAGCACCAGTATTGGATTTCTTCGAGGAACTAATCTGTATATTGATAAGAAGTTTTGAACCCATGGTAGGTTGTTAAATGGAGTTAGAAGATAAATTAAAAAAAAAAAAAAAAACACCACCAACAAAATTTTTATGAGTTAGAAAATTGTCATCAAGACCACATCCGCATATTTGAAGACACCTAAGCCCTTGGGACAAGCTAAAATACCTTGGAATCAAAGACTTTAGGAAACCCAGAAACAGACAGCAAATTAGTGCATTTATGAGCAGTGGTCTGGAACAGGTAGGTTGAGGGGCCAGATTGTCAATTGAGCGAAACCTCAATTACAGAGTAATCTAATGTATACCCAGGTACATTATCACAACTCAATAAACAGCTCCTCGGAATGAAGTAATTCCAATTTGCTTGCATTTTGATCTGTGTGTTGCCCTGAAAATTTTGTATTACCTACACTCAAATGAGGTGGTGTTTTCTGAAGCACCGATGCTCACAGCCCCAGGACAGTACACGAGCCACAAGCCAGCCATAAACACACTCACCTAGGGAGAGACGGAGGCAGAAGTGGAGACAGAGGTCTCCACCCTCCACGGCTTGGCCCCGCACAAGCATCTGCCACAGACAGCGTCAGAGGGACCTCTAGCTCCTGGCACCCTTGGGAGCTGAGGGGTCCTGTGACCTCCCAACCCCTACACGGCCTGAGTTCCAAATGAGTGATGCCAGGTGGAGGGGACCCATGAGATCAGGAGGCCGAGCACAAGCAGGACCAGAAACTTTTCTTTTGTTCCAGATCCCTGACCGACTGGTGGTGGATAGAGGAGGAATCTGGGGAGTCTGGTGTAGTGGGAACTCCAGGACCCAAATGTTCCCAAGCCCACATGTTGGGTCCCATTTAAAAAAAAATGCTGGCTGTTCTGTGCAGCAGGTGGGATCTTAGTTCCCCAGCCAGAGACTGTATCTGTGCCCCTGCAGGGGAAGCACAGAGCCCTAACCGCTGGACCACCAGGGAAATCCCATGACCCCCACTTTAACATTCCCTCCTGTATGCTCTGCACATGGGGGAAGCACCAGTCCCCACTATGCATAGGAAGCCTCAAAGGGTCTCTCCGGGGCCACAGATATGGGAACAAGATCATGACCTGGGACAAGTGTCCTGCCCCATCCACCTCAATTCAGTTCAGTTCAGTCACTCAGTGGTGTCCTACTCTTCGTGACCCCATGGGCTGCAGCACGCCAGGCCTCCCTGTCCATCTTCTGGAGCTTGCTCAAACTCATGTCCATCGAGTCAGCGATACCATCCAGCCATTTCATCCTCTGTCATCCCCCTCTCCTCCTGCTTTCAAACTTCCCCAGCATCAAGGTCTTTCCCAATGAGTCAGTTCTTCCTATCGGGTGGCCAAAGTATTGGAGCTTCAGCATCAGTCCTTCCAATGAATATTCAGGACTTATTTCCTTTAGGATGGACTGGTTTTATCTCCTTGAAGTCCCTTGGACTCTCAATCCCTTGGACTCTCAAGAGTCTTCTCCAGCACCACAGTTCAAAAGCATCAATTCTTTGGCATTCAGCCTTCTTGATTGTCCAACTCTCACATCCATACATGACTAGTGGAAAAACCATAGCTTTGACTATATAGATCTCTTTCAGCAAAGTGATGTCTTTGCTTTTTAATACACTGTCTAGGTTTGTCATAGTTTTTCTTCCAAGGAGCAAGTATCTTTAATTTCATGGCTGCAGTCACCATCCACAGTGATTTTGGGGCTCACCGTCCACAGTGAGCCCAAGAAAATAAAATCAGGGATCGAACCCAGGCCCCCTGCATTGGGAGTGCACAGTCTTAGCCACTGGACCATCAGGGAAGTCCTGTGTATGTGTGTGTGTGTGTGTGTGTGTGTGTGTGTGTGTATAGGGAAGGGTTAAATCCATTTCTCCAGAATCTGGCAGTTGGTATCCCACTCCAGAAAGGAAGGGAACAGTGGAAGTATGATGCATGAGTTAAAAATGCAAGTTAGCAACAGGTCAGGGGACCCCTGCTATGAGCCCAGCCTGCAGTCTGGATGCTTTTGACACTGCTCAGGACACGATGCTACCACACGCTGACAAGGCCACAAGCCCCAGGCCCTCCAGGTGAGGCCTAAACAGCACGATCCAGCCCCTGGGCCAAGCCCCGCTCTGCCCCTAAGGACCTGTCTCTGCTTCTCAACCTGGCTGTGGATGTTCCTACAGCTGTAAAACGAATTAAAATAAAACCAAGGTGCAGAGCCACAGTCAGGACTAAATAAGATCATGGATGTGAAGGGACTTCTACACTCAAGGGGTCTAGTTTCCAGCTGACCCCCAAGTGAAAGTAAAAAGAGAAAAAGTGCAACAGGGAAGAAAAACAGGCACTAAGAAAATGCAACATTCCATAAAGGATTTCAGTAAGGTGCAACAAAGCAGGATCCATTACTGGGAGCACAAACCCACCTTCACCCACCATGAAGGAGACTTCTGAAGGAGGTCACCCAGTGCACCCCTTAAAATGGAGCGCTGAGGGCTGCAGGTGGGGGGACAGAGCAGATCCATGGCTCCTGGATCGTATCGGGGTACTGCTCCCTCCAGGCTGAACTCAAGCCCAAGGAACACAGCCAGCAAAGGACAAACCACAGTTCCAGGACACCCTGGCCATCCCTCCAAACAAAGGCCATGATGCTTCACCATGGAAACCACATCCTCCATCCAAGAGGATTTGACCCCACGCCTCCTTCTTCATACCTGAGAACATAAGGAAAGACTAAATGGAGTGTCTTCTGACTCCATTTGTCTGCATGAGAATAGTTCAGAGCCCTACACTAGCCCCAGTAGTCCTTCATCCTATCCAATCGTTACCAACGATGTGCCAGGCATGGCAAGATGCTGGTGAGACTGGGACAACAGGGGAAAACACGGTCCATTCTCAGGATGGGGCGGGAGGCGTCCACTGCTGTGTGGGATATGGGATATCACCATTCAACAGGTATAGTGAGTGCTCCAGAGGGCCCAGCTCTGGAGTAACATATTCACTGACTGTCGGAAAGACCTACAAAGGCCACTTTATCACACAGATCAACCTTATGGCACCAAAAAGTCGAGAGATGAGCCTAACGGGATCAAAACGATAGTATCTTTGATATACATTCACACTCAATGTAAACTGTTTTAAAGATGATTGTTTTTCCTGTTAGTTGTTCTGTTCATAACTACTCAATTTGTTGATCTTCAACTTAAGTGTTCATAGAAGTCCAATGATGAAATGAATTCCTGCTGAGGCCAATAACTCATTCACTGATCCACCACTCAACAAATATTTTAAGGTTGAGTCGTATGAAATGACTGATCGTGCAGGGCAAAACCATGGAACACTGGTGGTCTCAGATGGCTTGGCATGCTCAGCACACATGCCAGGTACTCTGCTAAGCTTGGGGGGCTGACTGTGAACCACGGAACACATGGAAGATGTCCCAAACTCTGCTGAGCTTATATCCTAAAGGGGGGACACAAAACTGCCAAGTAAATGAAGAAAAATATATAATTTTGAAATGTGAAGAGTGGAAAAGAAATAAGGTGATGTGACAGAATGTGACCATGAGAATGGCGGGGAGCTAGGACAGGGTAATTTTCTCAAAGAAGATGGCAAGCTGACAGTCAAGCTGAGATCTAATTAATGACAAATGGGCAGCCATGTGAATATCCATCTGGAGTCAGGACAGCACAGGAGAGTGAATCTCAGATGGCAGACTCCCCCAGGAAAGGTAATCATTACACAGGCAGGCAACAAGAGGTCAAGGTTCCATACCAACCCATCCTTTGACCAAGGGAACCAACTCAGGAGCCTTCTCGGGGGTTGAACAATGCTTCTATCTTCAAACACACTGGGTATCATTCTGCCACTAGCATTAAGATGAACAGCTTCACTATTTCATTCACTAAATTACATTATATTAAAATTTTAACCAGTGAACATAATGCTGGAAAATGAGAACATCCATACACTGCTGTTTTCCTGTATAAGCTGTCAACCTAATTTTTTTTTCAAAAGCAATATTGCAACACAAAGAAAAATCCATAAAGATGCTCATATTCTTTGGCCTAACAACTCTACCCCTAGGGAATTTATCCAAGGAAATAATCTGGTTTAGTAGAATAAAAATATTCTCTTCGGAAGAACTCAATTGAGGTGTTAATTGTTGCAAGCACAGAGGAAAGATAAAAACAAAAACACCTGGAATTATCTAAATGATAACAGAGATTTTTAAAAATAGGATGATTCACTTGACGAAATACCACACAACCATTAAGCACTGTAACAAAGATTATAGAATCTTTTAAAAATGAATCAAATATCCAGCTCCTTGAAAGACACAGAAAAGGGACAATGTACATATTTTCATGGAAAAACACATCAGAGATACCTCAAGGTGAACAAGACAACTGGGAAAAAATTGATTCAAAGTCAGTGTGGTGGGGGTTATTTATTTCAAAAGTCCATCTAAAATATTGTCACTATATCGAGTTTTCAATAAAATATCCCTTAGAAACAATTGTTTTCTCGATCACTGTAACAGAATGCCACCCAAGCACAAGGACACTGGCTCACTCTAAATTTAAATGCAAAAAAAAAAAAAAAAAAAGCCAAATTTGGAGATGTCTTCCATGTCATCTATCCCATAAGCTTTCATGTACAAATCTTACATCTAAAACTCAACTTTGAATGACAGTGAAACATTGCATTATTTTACAGTAACTTTCTCTTTTTTTTTTTTTGAAGTGGGTTGATGAGGAGAATTTAAAGCTGTTTCATTCTATGGAATGAGTGAAGGAACCACAGATAAGAAAACAGCAGTCTTAGCTCTTCCCACCATGCAAGCTTGGGGTCAAAGGATCCCTATGAGACCAGCCACCTGGGTGGTGGCACTCACCTTTCACGATCAACTCGGCGTAGTTGGACACACCAGAGCCACCATCAGAGCGGATCACACAGCGGTACTTGCTCACACTCCGCTGGGTCGTGTCTGCCACACTGACTGTTGCCGAGAAACGCCTGTGGTTGACCACACGGGTGACCATGAGGGCTGTGTCCCTTCCATTCCATTGCTGCAGGACAGAGGAAAGGAGGGAGAAATCATAGTATCACATGCTCCCAGCGTGGAAGCTCCACCCACCCCCACACCCCCGGGGCCCAGGACTTTCCATAATAAGGAGTCTCCATTGCTGATAGCGGTAGGTGACATGATTCAAGAATAAACTTTGCTAGGGAGCTGATGCGACAGGGCAGCTGCCTGGCCGTAGGAAGAGAAGGCACAGCCCCTTCTAAACACCTTGGCTTCTTGCTCATCTGCATCTGGGGTTGGCCCTTGGCCCCTTAAACTTCCTCCCATTTTCACTTGTCTCTTAAGCAAAACCCACAGGCTATCCCCAAGAGCAGACTCAGGTAAGTCAGTGAAAACATAGCCCACAAGTGGTAATAAACAGCTGGTGTGCTGGTACCCCACCCACAGGTTCTGAGGCCCCCTACATGGACCAATCTGCCTCCCAGGTACAGCGTGGATGGGGGCTTTTCAACACCTCTCCTCCTTGGCATATGCTCCTTCCACTGCCTGGAGCCTCCTGTCTGCCTGGAGATACACCCGCTGCCTTAAACGCCCAGGTGCAGCTCATTAGCATCTCCAGTAAGTGCCCTTGACTGTTACACCACCTTCTCAAAAGCTCCTCACTCTCCTATGTGTGGTACAAACTTGCCACACAATTTTTCCAACAAGTGTTTCCCTCGATAGACTGTGAGCTGCCCGAGGGCAGGACTTTGCACTTTTCATCTCCAGCACCATGCCCTGATGCCTCTTGACTTGATAAACGTTTCTAGAATCAACATTTTTAATACAACATTTTTGTCTTTACCATCCTGGATCTTAGATGTGATATTCTGGGTTTGAAAAAGTCCCTGTTTCACAGTAGCAAGTTACAATAACCGATAGGAAAACAAGTGCAATTGAATACCATTTGTGCAACCTCAGGCAAGCAATTTCATTTCTCTGGCCTTCAGCTCCTCATTTAAACCATGAATCTGATACCGGGGCTTGTTTTATGGAGTTATTGTGACAAATAAATGAGAAGGCATGGAAAACATTGAACACATAAAGGCATATTCTGGTGTCAGTGGAGCTCTCTAAATCAGGGATCCCCAACCTCTGGGATCTAATGCCTGATGATCTGAAGTGAAATTGATCTAACAATAATAGAAATAAAGTGCACAATAAATGTAATGTGCTAGAATCATCCTGAAACCATACCCCTCGCCCCAAGGCCTGTGGAAAAAATTGCTCTCCACAAAACCAGTCCTTGGTGCCTAAAAGCTAGGGGATTGCTGCTCTGAATTAACCATGGAATTAGAGGTTTAGTGGGGTAAAGTGGATAACAGCCCTTCAAAGATGTCTATGTCCTAATCCCTAGAGCCTGCAGATACATCACTTTACATAGTAAAAGGGACTCTGAAGAGTGATTACAGGTTTTGAGATGGAGAGAGATCCTGAATCAAAGAAGAGGACTTATATGCAGAAGAGGAAGGCTGGATGGTCAAAGTCAGAGAAGGAGACATGGCAATAGAGGCAGAGGTCAGAGTGACGCGATCGATGGCTTTGAGATGAAGGAAAGAACCATGAGCCAAGGAATGCAGGGCGGGGTAGCCCCCAGAAGCTGGAAAGGGTAAGAGGAGAGATTCTTCCCTGGAACCTCCAGAAGGAGCCCAGCCTGCTGACACCTTGATTTTAGCCTGTAAGACCCAATTCTGACTTTTGATCTCCACAACTGTAAAGTAATACGTTTCCATTGTTTCAATCCACTAAGTTTGCAGAACTTGTTACATCAGCAATAAGGAATTAACACAAACAGCAAAAGACTAATGAAGTGCAAAAATATTACTTTTTTCAAGTTTAAATCTTATGTTGATGTCTCCTCCAGGATTATTTCACTTTTCTTCTTAATGACGTCAGATTCCAGCGAAGATTAAGTGCATCCCCTTGAACCATTTACATTTTTTCTGTTTAGCTCCTGAAACCACCAGTATTTCTCCCGTGGAAGAATAAGATATTGCGGGTTGTCTTATAAAATCTCTGGAAAAACAGGCCTTTTGATAATCACATTTGTCATATTGGGAGCAGGCAACAGCAGGACAGGGACAAGCTGAGGGCCCAGAGCCACGAAAGGCAACAGCGCTGTGATGGACCGGGGCAAGGAGCCGTGGAGGTGAGGTTCAGAGAGATGAGCCCACACGCAAGGGCAAGCAGAGGCTCAAGGTCAAGGCGACTGAGCAGTCACCCAGGAGGAGCCCCGAAGCAGAGATCACAAGGGATTCTAGAAGACCAGGGATGGTGAGAGGCTCAGAGCCCAGAATGCCGGGGCAACACGGAGAAGGGATTTAAGCAGAGAGGATGAGTAAGAAGCACAAGTACCAGCCACTGTCAGCCCCAGACAGAGGCAGAGAAGAAACGGGGAGAAAACAAAGGGAAATTTTACTGTGCAAGAAAGGACTCAGAAACCTCAGACCCCAGGCAATAGATAGGTTTGAGTGGATGCAGGTGGGACGCCAAAAGCCTGAAGTGAACCACAGCCTGGAGGCAAGGGGAGAGAGTAAAGCCTTCCAGCCATGACATTAAATGCCATGTAAGTGCACAGGGATTCAGATGCCAGGATGCTCAGAAAGAGCAGGACAGTGAGGGGAAGTCAAAGTCCTGGGAAAAGCCAGAGAGGTGCAGGACACAGACGGCGCACGCTGGAGCCCATGGAAAATTCCACCAAACCCTTCGGCCTGTGTCACCGCTTCGTCCTGTTGGAACTCTTCTCTTGTCGCCTGTAATATTTTTCATCCATAAGTATGCCCTTCCGCCGAAAGTTCCAGGCATGCCTCTTTTCATCTTGTGGCAAGTGTTTGAGAGTTATATCTGTTATAAAACGAATCATCTTCTAGCCCCTCTGAGTTGATGACTCAATTGAATCAATTTCCCAGTGGGCACTCAAAACGGTGTCTTAGGTTGGGTTCTCCAGACAGAAGCATAGTCTGGGGGCACTGGCTCGTAAAGCATACTTTGATCTATTCTACCCAGCACCTTCCTATCTCTGCCTCTTCCGCCAGTACACTATACGAGCATACATGCTAAGTCATTTCAGTCGTGTACGACCCTCTGTGACCTCATGGACTGTAGCTTGCCAGGCTCCTCTGTCTGTGGGATTCTTCAGGCAAGAATACTGGAGTGGGTTGCCATGCCCTCCTCCCATAGGGTCTCTGGAAAGCCCATGAGCCACTGCCTTGAGATTTGCTGGTTGTCTGCTCCTGAATCTATGTTTAAAAATTTTTTTTAAAAAGAGAGAGACTAGAAACTGATTTCCATAGACAACGTGAGAGACTCAAGCAACCCTGCAATAACACACTGCTTCCTCTGAAAAGTCAATATAGTCCCTGTGAATAAAGGTCCATAACAGAGTTTGATAAATATTTTGTTCAAAGTAATGGGATTTGTCTGAGTGTTTATTAAGTAGAAGTCACATTAACGAACATAGCTGAATGCTCAGTCTGTGTCAGGCATTGTGTTAAGTGGCCTATGCTTAATCCACCTAAAGTTCCTAGGAAAAGTCCTTTTTAAATGGTGGGGTGCAGACTAGCAGTTATCAATGTGACCTGGGAACCTGGGAGAAATGTTCATTTTAATGAGAATTCGAGGACTGCTATACATTTGTGGAGGCTGTTTATTGGGGTTGGTAGTCTGAGTTGTCTTTTCCCTTTCCCTTATTCTATTATTAATCACACTGGAAATGTACTCATTATTTAACAAAACAGAAAATAAGAGAGTGTGGAGTGTGGAAGGTATAATTTCTGCCCAGAAGAATTTATAGGCCAGTGCTAAGAGTCCAACAAAACAGCAAAAAGGGCAAAACATAAACATAAAGTCAAGTATTAAAATAGCATCCTTCAAGGAAGAAAACATGGTCAGCAGAGAATGAACAATGCTCTTAGAATAATCTAGAGTGGTGGTTCTCCAATGATGGTCCCCAGACTCACTGCATTAGCAGCCCCTGGAACTTGCTAGAAATGCAAATTTTCTGTCCCCACACTGGACCTAATAAACCAGGAACACTATGGGGGTGGGGGAAGGACACGTTTGCTTTCACAAATCCTCTAGGTGATTCCGATGTATGATAAGGCATGAATAAATCCTAAGAATATTTCTATTTCTCAAATGAGGAAGAGAGAGGTCAAACAACATGATTTAGAATTATTGTCATTGTTCAGTCACTACGTTGTATCTGAATCTTTGCGACCCCATGGACTGCAGCATGCCAGGCCTCCCTGTCCATCACCAACTCCAGGAGTCTACTCAAACTCATGTCCATTGAGTCAGTGGTGCCATCCAGCCATCTCATCCTCTGTTGTCCTCTTCTCCTCCTGCCTTCAATCTTTCCCAGCATCAGGGTCTTTTCAAATGAGTCAGTTCTTTGCATCAGGTGGCCAAAGTATTGGAGTTTCAGCTTTAGCATCAGTCCTTCCAATAAATATTCAGGACTGATTTCCTTTAGGATGGACTGGTTGGATCTCCTTGTTGTCCAATAAGTTGGAGTCTTCTCCAACACCACAGTTCAAAAGCATCAATTCTTCGGTGCTCAGCTTTTTTTATAGTCCAACTCTCACATCCATACATGACTACTGGAAAAACCACAGCTTTGACTAGATGGACCTTGTTGGCAAAGTAATGTCTCTGCTTTTTAATATGCTGTTTAGGTTGATCAGATTTTTTCTTCCAAGGAGCAAGCACCTTTTAATTTCATGGCTGCAGTCATTGTCCACAGTGATTTTGGAGCCCAAGAAAATAAAATCTGTCACTGCTTCCATTTTCCCCCCATCTATTTGTCATGACATGATGGGGCCAGATGCCATGATCATATTTTTTTGAATGATTTAGAATAGCACTTCTCATACTAATGTGCATACAAACCACCTAGGGAATCTCATTAAAAACACAGACTCTGATTCCTTGAGTCTGTGCTGAATTACTTGACATAATTCTTTTTTTTTTTTTAACTCATTTATTTGGCTTAGCTGGGTCTTAGTTGCAGCACAAAGGATCTTTAGTCTGGGCAGGCGGGATCTAGTTTCCTCACCAGGAATCGAACCCTGGCCCACTGCAACGGGAATGTGGAGTCTTAACCACCGGACCACCATGAAAAAAATCCCTTGATATGCTTCATTTCCACCAAGTTTCCAAGTCTTATTGATGATGCTGGTCCATGAACCATAGGATGAGGAACAAAACCCATACAAGACTCTGCGGAATGATGCTGGAGTTAGGATGTGGACCCAGGTGATCTGATTCTAAACACTGAGGCCTTAATCACGTTGGCCAGCTGCTGGCCAGTACACGACAGTGCAGTTACCCTGTGGCACTGTGAGGAGGGTAGTATGCGGTGTTGCAGAAACTCATTTGCTTGTTTAAAGAACATCAAATGCCATCCTGCAGGAAAATACTGCCCCACAGAACACAGTTTGGAAATCGATGTGATAGATACCTAGGTTTCTAGAAACCTTGGGGGTCTCACAGTCAGAAATATCTCTGTGGGGAGGGGCAAGACATCTTCCTGAATTCCTGGCTAGCAGACTTTCTGGATATATTATTAAGGGACACCATAGCCAATGTGGTACCAGTCTTGGGTGGTTTTCTTACACCAACTCTATCAGTCTAAAGCAGTGGCTGTCAAATGTTAGCATATGTAAGAATCACCTCCAAGGTGACTCAGTAGGTCAGGGGTGAGGCTAAATATTCTACACTTAATTTTCAAAAAATTTTATTTTTTGGCTGCGCTGGGTCATCTTTGCTGCAGGTATGGCTTTCTCTAGTTGTGGTAAGCAGGCATCTCATTGCTGTGGCTTCTCTTCAAGAGGTGCACGGACTCTAGGCACGGGGACTCAGTAGCTGTGGGCTCAGTTGCTCCATGGCAAGTGGAATCTTCCCAGATCAAGGATCAAACTGGTGTCCCCTGTACTGGCAGATGGATCCTTAACCACTGGACCACCAGGGAAGTCCGAGATAATCTGCATTTCTAACAAGTTCCAGAGTGACGCTGAGTCTGCTGGCCTTGTCCTACATCTCCAAGACTTGAAGGCTAATGTCATCTTAAGTCCCTCATTGTTAAGCAAGAGTCCAAATAATACCATGAAACATGTAAACATTCCTTAAATGCAGGCCATCTCCTGAGACTGAGCGACTGATCACCACACCAAGGACGCTGAGCCAGGGGCCATGGGTGTGGCACCCCAATCCTGACGCTGCTCTATTGGCAAAGCAGGAGTCGTGACCACAGGAGGACCAAATCCACCTGGAGAATGGTTACCTGTTTTCTTTGCCAAAAAGGCTGTCTGCCTGCTCCATTCCTTGGGGCCACACATGCCCAGAGAATGAACCTTTTTCCAATCTATCCACCCAGGAGGGCCCGTGTGCTCTAAGCTGAACAAAGGTATTTTTGTAGCCTCACTGGTAGTCCTGCTTAATCCCATTTTTATACCCATGTCTCTCCCACTGTGGCAACAATTCCTTTAGAAATCGTTCTCCCTTTCGCCTCTTCCACCTGCTTCTCGCTCTCCTTTAAAACAATTCAAATTCCACCTTCCCTTAGTATGTTTTGCATTACGTGGAATAAGTCCGCTTGTTCTGAGAGCACAGACTCTGCAACAGCAGGGGTTGCAAAGGCCTAAATCTGAACATTTCTGACCCTGTGGCATTTGTGGATCCCCTCACACCCAGGCAAAAACACCTCTATCTTCAGGAACTATCTAGAAAGGAAGACAAGAAAAGCCCCTGATGCCAGGGAGACTCTGCTGTTTTTATATCACCTGATTAGCTATCAAGGTAGCTGTAATGGCCTTACCATTCTACAACTCCCCATCGTCTCTGCTCCGGTGTCAGGACATTATTCTCTTCACAAAGAGATAAGACACAGCCTGCAAAAACGGCTGTCATTATTACAGGGAGTGCATGCAGGCTTGCAATTGATTTATAATCGGCAGAAGTGGAAACATTACTGTCTTTAATAAAAGGAAACTGTGAGCAACTGACATTGCGCCTGTTTCACAGGAGGTATTCTAACACTCGGGTCCTGGAAGCCTCCTGTGTGCTGATTTGAGCTCCTAGCACCGAGAGTGTGTGCAAACACACATGTAAAATTAGGCCACCATTTCCAGTTGAAAATTACTCCAATTGCTCCAGAAATCTCCTGGCTAGAAAATATTTAGGTGAAATACCCACAATTCATTCGTGATGAAAATTCTTTTCTAGTCACACTGCTTGCTTCAATAGCATGACATTTAGCAACTTGCTAAAATCCGGCCCATTGATTCTCTTAAGACCATGTTTGTACCTGTCTGGCAATCTCTACAGAATAGCTTTTGATTATTCTTTATTAAAAGTTAAAAGAAATTGAAGTGGACATAAATCATTCCTGATTAGCTGTGCTCAAGACCTCCCAAGGGACAACTGCACGCATGGCTGACTGCCCAGCTCAGGTTGATTTCTGGGTTCGGAGTTCCTGCAGTGGCAGGAAGGTCCTGGCAGAAGCCCCACAGGGATCCATCAGCCCTGAACAAAGAAGATGAGGCTGTGGTGAAGGGTCTGTGCACAGGCCATCACCCTGGGTGGCCTGATGTCCCTTTGACTATTTTCAGTTCACCTTTCTGAACTCTGCTCACAGGCCACTTCTTCCAAGGGTGCTTCTCTGAGACTCATAGTACTCCCACCCCTCCCTACTCCCTACCTCCTCAGCGGACTCTTTTAGCCCCTGGGAACCACGTTACATGTGTGATGAAACATTTAACTCGGTGATTAGTTGCTTAACGTTTCTCTCCACTGTTGAAAGGGAAGTTCCGTGAGGGCAAGAAGCAGGCCCAGCACTCTTCTTCCCAGCGCCCGTGTGCCAGGGCAGGGTGAGCTGGCTCAAATCCCAATGTACATAAACAGGGAGTGGGCCGAGGGAAAGCACTGAAGACAAGATATCAGGAATTAAAGGAGCAGGAACTCCCCTGGTGGTCCAGTGGCTAAGACTCCATGTTCCCAATGCAGAGGGCCCAGGTTGGATCCCTGGTGCCACAGGGAACCAGATCCCATGTGCCACAACTAAAAAAAGATCCCACAAGCTGCAATAAAGATTGAAGAGTCCACAAGCCACAACGAAGCCCCAGGGAAGTTTAAAAAAAAAAAAAAAATATATATATATATATATATATATACACACACACACACACACACACATATATATATATATATATATATATATATATATATATATATATATATAAAAGGTGCTTTAGTAAGTAAAGGAGCAAAGAACACACATGAGAGGGGACATTTCCAGGTCAGAGTTGCCTACGGTCCTCAGAGATGAGTTGCACAGGATGGAGGAAGGTAAGAACCATGCATCTGGTGCAGACAAACCTAAGAGAACCCAACCCCATGCAGATCCAAACCCCAGCTAGATGTCCATCTCCTAAGTCACCCTACAGGAGCTTTTTAAAGTCTGGGGTCCCTGCAGGTGAAAAGGGGGAAAGAAAGAGCTTGTGGCTATGATGCCATGACTCTGTAGACACACTAAAACCCATACAGGTGGAGACTTACTGAGCATTACAGCTTGTAAATTAGATCTCAAAGGTAATAATAAAAGACTGGGGTTTCCTAAGTGTGGGGATCCCAAGCGATGGCACAGACCAGCTGGGTGTAAACCCCACCTGGATCCACCTCCACATCATCTTCCCACCAGGACTTGGGGGTGTGGGGGGGAGGGGGGACAAGGGAAACTGTTGCAGACATGAAACTCATGCTGCCTACTGGGTGATGAGTAACAAAGTCCTTGGTCTCTGACCCAAGAGTCTCCTGTCTTCTGCCAGCATCCATGCAATGGGCAAGCCAACTCATAAACTTGCAATGACCTTTCATAGTTGCTGACAGATGATGGAACCAAGAGGGCAGAAAAATTTTCAAGAAGGATGAGCAGTCGGCATCATCAAATGCTGAAAGAAAAGCCAAGTATAGGGAATAATCAAAATAATGATGAAGGAGGAGCGGGGGAGGAGGTAGCCCTTCAGGGAGCGGGAAAAACAGGTTTCCTGGAAGAATCTGCTGCAGGGGACTGACACGTCTGCTTATCTCAGCTCCGGTGTGCTGCTACTGATGGCGTCACAGGGCAGCAGCCTCTTCTGTCAGATTAGGGTCTGCTCCTGTAACAATGCCCGTGATTTGTCCAAACACATATGTGCCCCTCCTGCGATCTGTGCAGAAGCTCTGGATGCATGGCCTCATTTCTGAGACTCTTCAGATATTATTTGCTATACAAACTCCAATGGAGTGAATCCTTTGCAGGGAGGCCTGCAAGTCCACCTTGCTGGTGGGGCTGACAGGGCCAGCCCTAGAGCCCCTGAAAAGTGTGTGTATCTCACAGGCCACAATCTGCGACAAAGACCAGGCAACACACAAAAATACTTCTAAACCTCTACCACCTTAATGAACAGTTATCTAGTGTGGTGGTGATGAGTGGAGGTAACTCCACTCCTCCGAGTGGAGGGTAACTTAACTCGTATTCCCAATGGGGACCACGGCTGCTGCTTCTGTTGGCATGTGTGTATATGTGTGTGTTTCTGTTGGTGTGTGTGTACGTGTGTGTGTGTTCTGTTGGCGTATGTGTATGTGTGTGTGTGTTCTGTTGGCGTGTGTGTACGTGCGTGGGTGTTCTGTTGGTGTGTGTGTACGTGTGTGTGTGCTTCTGTTGGCGTGTGTGTACGTCGGTGTGCTTCTGTTGGCGTGTGTGTACATGTGTGTGTGCTTCTGTTGGTGTGTGTGTACGTGTGTGTGTGCTTCTGTTGGCGTGGGTGTACATGTGTGTGCTTCTGTTGGCATGGGTGTATGTGTGTGTTTGCTCGTGGCGTGGGTGTACGTGTGTGTGTTTCTGTTGGCGTGTGTGTATATGTGTGTTTGTTTCTGTTGGTGTGTGTGTACATGTGTGTTCTGCTGTCATGTGTGTACGTGTGTGTGTGCTTCTGTTGGCGTGTGTATGTGTGTGTGCTTCTGTTGGCATGTGTTTACGTGTGTGTGTGCTGCTGGCGTGTGTGTACGTGCATGTGTGATTCTGGTAGCGTGTGTGTACGTGTGTGTGCTTCTGTTGGCGTGTGTCTACGTGCATGTGTTCTGTTGGTGTGTGTGTACGTGTGTGTGCTTCTGTTGGCGTATGTGTATGTGTGTGTGTGTTCTGTTGGCATGTGTGTACGTGCATGTGTGTTCTGTTGGCATGTGTCTACGTGCGTGTGTTCTGTTGGCATGTATGTACGTGTGTGTGCTTCTGTTGGCGTGTGTGTACATGTGTGTGTGTTCTGTTGTCATGTGTGTATGTGTGTGTGTGTTCTGTTGGCGTGTGTGTACATGTGTGTGTTTCTGTTGGCGTGTGTGTATGTGTGTGTGTGTTTCTGTTGGCATGTGTCTACGTGCATGTGTGTTTCTGTTGGCATGTCTTCTACGTGCATGTGTTCTGTTGGAGTGTATGTACGTGTGTGTGCTTCTGTTGGCGTGTGTGTACGTGTGTGTGTGTTCTGTTGGCGTGTGTGTATGTGCGTGTGTGTTCTGTTGGCGTGTGTTTACGTGTGTGTGTTTCTGTTGGCGTGTGTGTACGTGTGTGTGCTTCTGTTGGCGTGTGTGTACGTGTGTGTGTTTCTGTTTGCATGTGTGTACGTGTGTGTGCTTCTGTTGGAGTGTGTGTACATGTGTGTGTGTTTCTGTTGGCGTGTGTGTACGTCCGTGTGTGTTCTGTTGGCGTGTTTCTACGTGCGTGTGTTCTGTTGGCGTGTGTGTATGTGTGTGTCTGCTTCTGTTGGCGTGTGTGTACGTGTGTGTGTTTCTGTTGGTGTGTGTGCTTCTGTTGGTGTGTGTGTTTCTGTTGGCGTGTGGGTACGTGTGTGTGTGCCTCTGTTGGCATCTGTGTACGTTGTGTATGTTTCTGTTGGTGTGTACGTGTGTGTGTGCTTCTGTTGGCGTGTGTGTACGTGTGTGTGTGCTTCTGTTGGCGCATGTGTGTGTGTGTGTGTGTGTGTGTGTGTCTTCTGGTGGCGTGTGTGTACGTGCGTGTGCTTCTGTTGGCATGTGTGTACGTGTGTGTGTATCTATTGGCGTGTGTGTACATGTGTCTGCTTCTGTTGGCGTGTGTGTGCATGTGTGTGTGCTTCTGTTGGCGTGTGTGTACGTTGTGTGTGCTTCTGTTGGCATGTGTGTACATGTGTGTGTTTCTGTTGGCATGTGTGTACACGTGTGTGTGCTTCTATTGGCATGTGTGTATGTGTGTGTGCTTCTGTTGGTGTGTGTGTATGTGCATGTGTGTTCTGTTGGCGTGTGTCTACGTATGTGTGTTCTGTTGGCGTGTGTGTATGTGCGTGTGTGCTTCTGTTAGCATGTGTGTATGTGCGTGTGTGTTCTGTTGGCGTGTGTGTACATGTGTGTGCTTCTGTTGGTGTGTGTGTACCTGCGTGTGTGCTTCTGTTGGCGTGTGTGTACATGCGTGTGTATTCTGTTGGCGTGTGTACATGTGTGTGCTTCTGTTGGCATGTGTGTACGTGTGTGTGTGTTCTGTTGCGTCTGTGTACGTGTGTGTGTGTGCTTCTGTTGACGTGTGTGTACATGTGTGTGTGCTTCTGTTGGCTTGTGTGTGTGTGTGTGTGTGCTTCTGTTGGTGTGTACGTGTGTGTACTTCTATTGGTGTGTGTGTGTGTGCTTCTGTTGGTGTGTGTGTACATGCGTGTGTGTTCTGTTGGTGTGTGTGTATGTGCGTGTGTGTTCTGTTGGCATGTGTGTATGTGTGTGTGTTTCTGCTGTCGTGTGTGTACGTGTGTGTGTGCTTCTGTTGGCGTGTGTGTACATGTGTGTGTTTCTGTTGGCATGTGTGTACGTTTGTGTGTTTCTGTCTGCATGTGTGTACGTGTGTGTGTGTTCTATTGTCACAAGTGTACGTGTGTGCGCTCAGTTTCTCAGTCACGTCTCCTAGCAACCCCATGGACTATAGCCCACCAGGCTCCTCTGTCTATGGGACTGCCCAGGCAAAAATACTGGAGTGTGTTGCCATTCCCTTCTCCAGGGAAATCTTTCTGACCCAGGGATTGAACCTGCATCTCCTATACCTCCTGCATCTGCTGGCCTAACTACCTCTAATTCTGTTATGTCCTGCAAAGGCTCCTACCATCCTTAGGATATTCTGTACCTAGTAAAATGTGGTCATCTTTCCCCCTTTTAATGGCATTTTTTTTTTCTGTTAACATCAGTTACCTATATATATTTTAGAATATTTGGATGAAACAGAAAAGATTAAAGATGAAAATAGGGACTTCCCTGGTGATCCAGTAACTAAGACTCCAAGCTCCCAATGCCGGGGGCCCAGGTTCAATCCCTGGTCAGAGAACTAGATCTTGCATGCTGAAACTAAGAGTTCCCATGACACAACTAAGGGATCCCACATGCCACAGCCAAGACTGAGGATCCTGCGTGCTGCAACTGAGACCAGGTGCGGCCAATTAAAATTATCAAAAAAAAATTCATCATCCATCATCACAATCAATCATTAAGTATTCTGATATGTGTTTTATAGTGTTATATGTGTACATTTATACAGGTATGCAAATAATTGTGTAAATATGCATGTACATGTGGTTGCTTTTTGATATAGAATTAATATGTTGGGCATACCATTTTATAACTTACTATTTTCACTTAAATGTATATTGTAAAAATGGCCTTAAATATACTTCTATAAGCTGATGTTTAATGGCCCCATTTACTTAATCAGCCCCTTTTGTTGGGACATTTAGGTTGTTTTCAATTTTTCATCCTGTTGAACACACTTGTAGATAAATTTTTTCTCTGTCATTGATTATTTTTTTAGGTAAATTCCCAAAAGTGGAATTACTTGCTGGAAGAATTTGTACATTTAAAGGTGTTACATAGCTCCTGCCAAATTACTTTCCAGAAAAGATGTACCAGGTACATTTTCACGGTGCTACACTGATAATGCTGTCACTATGGTTCCACCTAGTTGCACTCTGATTATTGTCCTTTTCTTCCTGTTTTCAAAAGAGTTCCCCAAACTGTAGGTTGCTTCACTTCCTAGACCATCCATTCAGGATGCACACCATTTACTTGCTTGAAAAAAAAATGCTTAAAAAAATCACAAGTTTGAATTCCTCAGGCCAACACATCACATAAGGAATCAGAGAATTATGAAAGAGGCTCTTGCACAAGAGACAGTGACACTACATGCTTCACCTCAGGAAGAAATCATCCCAGAACAAGACGAGCTTCTTTATAACTTTCAGTTCAGTCACTCAGTCGTGTCTGACTCTTTTTGACCCCATGGACTGCAGCACTCCAGGCTTCCCTGTCCATTACCAACTCCTGGGGCTTACTCAAACTTCTGTCCATTCAGTCGGTGATGCCATCCAACCACCTCATCCTCTGTGATCCCCTTCTCCTCCTGCCTTCAATCTTTCCCAGCATCAGGGTCTTTTCTAATGAGTTGGCTCGTCACATCAGGTGGCCAAAGTATTGGAGCTTCAGCATCAATCTTTCCAATGAATATTCAAGACTGATTTCTTTTAGGACTGACTGATTTGATCTCCTTGCTGTCCAAGGGACTCTCAAGAGTCTTCTCCAACACCACAGTTCAAAAGCATTGACTTTTCGGCGCTCAGCTTTTTTGATGGTCCAACTCTCACATCCATACAAGACTATTGGAAAAACTAGCTTTGACTAGACGGACTTTTGTTGGCAAAATAACGCCTCTGCTTTTTAATATGCTATCTAGGTTGGTCACAGCTTTTCTTCCAAGGAGCAAGCGTCTTTGAATTTCATGGCTTTCATTAGCTTTTATCTGCCTTTTCCCAGATTTTACTTATTTGGGCCTGTGCTGGGTCTTCATGCTGCACATGGACTACTCTCTAGTTGCAGCGAACGGGCTTCTCACTGTGGAGGCTTCTCTTGTTGCAGAGCACAGGCTCGAGGCGTGTGGGCTCAGTAGTTGTGGTATACAGACTCAGCTGCCATGTGGCATGTGGAATCTTCTTGGACCAAGGACCAAATCTGTGTCCCCTGCATTGGCAGGTGGATTCTTAACCACTAGACCACCAGGGAAGTCCATATATACACATTTCTGGATAAGCCTGTCTGTTCATTTTTATGCAGAAGTTGCACTATAAAACCATGAAAGCTGGCACTAGCAGACGGGGTATTCTAAGGAGTATGTTGACTTCCCTGGTGGCTCAGCGGTCAAGAATCTGCCTGCCAATGCAGGAGATGTGGGTTCAATCCCTGGGTCAGGAAGATCCCCTGGAGAAAGAAATGGCTACCCACTCCAGTATTCTTGCCTGGAGAATTCCATGTACAGAGGAGCCTGGCAGTCCATGGGGTTGCAGAGTCGGACATGATTTAATGACTAAACAACAACAAGGAACATATTAAGTTTAGAGATGGGTCAAAACAAGGGTGTGGGTAGTCTTCTTTTTTAATTTAATAAATTATAATCTGAAAGCCCTTAGGGACAAGCAGGCTGTAGATCCCTGTTCTACAGAAAAGGCAAGCATTCTCTACAACAGGCCACAGGGATATACCCCCCAATTCCAATTCCACCAACTGCTCCCTAACCACTGCCAGGAAGAAGGGCCACTAAAGTACTTTTTTGAGAATAAAGTCACTACCTTATCTCCCCAACTTAAAACTGGCAGTTAAAAAAAGTCCATGTTCAGTGACTGAGTGACTGGTCAGCTTATCTTGGCAACTACAGCAAGAAATAACATTGTTGAAAGACACACCTGTTGCAGGTGTGGACTCTTGGCCACAAAGTGGCTGTTTCACTCACTTTGGAAATTCTCATGGTGAACGACCCCGGCCCTGTGAACGGAACAGAACTTTGGCAAGTCTGCAGGCTGGTCCTCTGGTTGCTGGAATAAATCCAAAGCAGTATTTCATGAAAAATCTGCCACTGCCTTAGCCCGCCGGTCTCAGATCAGGGCTGCGACTGTCCCCTGGGTGGCAGGTGTGATGACAGGCATCTCATACATTATAGAAAGATGTTAACCTACTTCCAACTATACTGTTGCATGTAAACCAGGACTTAACTGGCCAAGTGGGCATTTTGCCAGAGAGCCTAGTGTAAGCTGTCTACCTCCCGATATTTCCAGAAATATAGATGAGAGAGACAACATTTCTGGTAGTTTCCTAGTTATGGAAGCTCCTCACTCTCCAGATACATTTGAAGTAGCCCAGGATGCAGATGGATTAGGGGCCTCTCCCATATCACACTGCCAACTCCATCTCCTCCCTCAATGACCACTCCTCAGATTGCCTTTTTAAGAAAATTTATGCATTATTTATTTAATTTTTGGCTGCCCTGGGTCTTCATGGCTGTGCGTGGGCTTTCTCTAGTTACGGCGAGCAGGGAGCTACTCCCTAGTTGGGGTACATGGGCTTCCCACGTTCCTGAGCACAGGCTCTAGGCACAGGCTTCAGCAGTTGCAGTGCAAGGGCTCTAGAGCGCAGGGGCTCAGGAGTTGTGATGCGTGGGCTCAGTTGCTCCACAGCATGTGGAATCTTCCCGGACCAGGGATCGAACTTGTGTCCGGAAGATTCTTAACCACTGGGCCACCAGAGAAGTCCCTCCAAACTGCTTTTAACTCAGAGCATCATTATGGAAAACAAGCCTATGAATCACTTGTGCGCCCTTCGTAAGACTGCGGTGGAAAATGTTGTTCCCTACATCACACGCTGTTTTCTTTATGAGGACTCCTGGGAACAATTCCTGTCTGGCTTCCGTGTGAACAACAGTTAGAATTTCTGGAGCAATTGGTTTGTGTTTATCTCAGGGACAATGTGAACAGTGTAGCTGCCAAGCTTTCCTTCTTCTGTCAGTGGTCGTGGTCCTGTGGGCTCTGCCTGTGACTCACCAGAAGCAGCAGACGTACAGAAATGCAGGGTTTTTTGCATCTGATCAGCTCCCAAGTGTTATTTTCCTTCTGTCTTGTGTTGCCTCACTTTTAATTTATGCTATCTTGTTATGCTTTATGTTCCACTGTAAGCCACCTGAAAAGCATTCTGTGAAATAAGGTTTGGTTTACAATGAAAAGTAGATAAAAAAGATGTAGAAGAGTTCTAAACCTTGTGTTTCTATCTATTTTCTTCAAAACTTCGATTACATTCTGCTTGAACATCCTTTCACTGTTAGACTCAAGGTCTGGAGCACACAATACTCAGAACTGTAGCAATAACATTCATAAAATAATTGGAAAGCCCAAATACAGATGCTGAATGTACTATGACTGTCTCTTCTTACTCTCATGACCCAACTGAGGCAACGCCATTGAAATGACAGAGCTTCCTGGGAGCCTAATGCATTTTAATACTAACTATAATGAATAAACAGCACTACTTAATCCTTGAGTGACACATGGACGTTTCCTGTGCTATCTTGTGGTCTGCATGCAGCCCCGGGAAGCAGGAGGAAAAGGAATTATTATTTACTGCTATTTTTACTCTACTTTACTGCTAAGAAGCAAGAAAGAAGTTCCCAGATGTGCTTTCTCTGCCCAGGGATCTTCTAACTGCAGGAAAAGGGCTCAAATGCAAGAAGAGAAATGACACTATGAACTCTCATCAAAGTGTGCTAGGAGTGAGTTAAGGACCAACATCCAAAACGTCAGTCAGAAGGGATGATAGAGATCTTTAAGTATATGAAGTTTGAGGTAATGGGAGTAAGCTTCTTTGGAGCCATATTCCTCATTCCTTGAATGGTCGGTGATGACTTCAAAGAGCTGTACTCTCCCATAAGACTCTCTGCAAGGTCAGAAATGTTCTCTGTATGTGTCCAACATGGTAGCCACGAGAACAGGTGGCTCTCATGCACTTGAAATGTGACTAGTGTAGCTGAGCATCTGAGTTTTGAATTGAAGGTATTTTAATTGATTTAAATTTAAATAGCCATAGTAGGTCTAACAAGATTGCAGGGTACATGATCAATATAGGAAAGTCAACCGTATTTCTATATATACTAGTAAGGAAAAATCAGAAACTGGGTTTTCTTAAAAGTCTTCTAACAGTAAGTAGCATAAAAAATGGGACATACTTAGGGATAAGTCTGACTAAAGATATACAAGGCCTGGATACTGAAAATTACAAAAGCTTGCTTAGTGGAATTACTAGAGATCTTAGTAAGTAAAGAAATATATACCATATTGTTCACAGTGACAAGTTTCGTTATAGTTAAGATGTCAGTTTTCCCCAAAGTGATCTAGAGATTCAATGCAATAAACCCCCATCAAAACCCAAACAGGCTTTTTTGTAGAAACTGACCAAAAAAGTCATATGGAAATGCAACTGTACTCAGCATGTAAAATATTCAGTTTGCCTCAACCCTGGAAATCTGGGCTTAAGGGACAAAATTTGTTAGAGAACAGTTTTTTTTGTTGTTGTTTTTTAATGTCTTTATTGAATTTGTTAAAATACTGTTTCTGTTCTACGTTTTTGGCTTTTTGGCCACGAAGCATGTGAGATCTCAGCTTCCTGACCAGGGATTAAACCCGTACCTCCTGCATTGGAAGGTGAAGTCTTAACCACTGGACCACCAGGGGAGTCCCCTTGAGAGAAGTTTGGAAAGGTCATAATCGTAAATTCTAGTTCTGGCACTTTTATGTCCGTAGCCTCAGTTTCTCCATCTGTAAAATGGGAATACTGAGGCCTACGTAACAGAATTACCAAAAACATTTAACAAGATCATGGATGCAGAGTATCATCCAAGGAGCAGAGGCATATGAAAGACACCCCTCCCGTTCCCCACCGAGCCCTTCCTCACAGCACACATTTTCTTCCCTTCCCAAAGGGTTGCAGAGGTGTGAGCAGGAGGCCCCTCCCATCCTTACCTGGAGCCAAAGTTTGTCATGCTGAGACCACTTTCCGCCAGCAATGCACTGAAATGTGGCGTTCTGCCCCACGTTCACTTCAACATTTTGGAGCCGCAGAAAATGAGGTGCTTTTCCTAAGAGAGAAGCCAAAAAGCATATGAAGACAGAGTTCAACAGCCTGACCGCTTTCCTGTCAGTGGAGGGCAGCTCAGGATGGACACTGGGCGGGCACATTTGTGCTTGGGAGATGGCCTGGCTCAGTGAAGCGCTCCTATGGACTGATCACTTGCAATGGGCCAGGTACTGTTCTAAGACATTGACATGCACCACCTTACTCAAAACTCACAAAAATCCACAAGGTGGGCAGGAACTCCATTTTAGCAATAAGAAAATTAATGCTCTGAAGGGTTATGGGATCTGGCATGGTCAGACAACCAGAAACTGGGGGAGGCAAGACAGGAGTCCAGGTCTCTGAGAGCCTCAAAATCCGTAAAATTAGCTTCTGGGAAAAACTGTTATGTTTGGAAAAGGAAGTTGGAGTGGTGGAGGGCTCACCCTAGAAGGCACCTCCCTGTAGCCTGGGTAAGCAGAAAGAAAAAAAGTGGAGTGAAACACCTTTGCACCTGAGACCCCACAATACCTAGCCTTGGAGATGATGCTGATACTGAGGACAGTGGTAGGGGGAAGGGGAGCAAAGAGAAGAGGATGCAAGGAAGGAGGAGGGGACCACCACTGGCCTCCACTCACTCATGGCTTAGTACGTGATTGGTCTCACGTGCCATGTCTACTACATACAGTAACTCGTTTAACCCAATGCAGTTGGTGATGGTATTATCTCTACTTTACAGTGAATGAACCAAGGCACAGAGAATTCAAGACCTGATCAGAGTGTGAACTCCTTAGGGTAACTCAGGATGGGAAGGAGGTAGGGCATTTATTCCAAGGACTTGGGAAAGGACTTTCAAATGAATCTCGTGATGTTCCTGGGCAATCAATTATAGAAATAAACATGTGTTTTATGGTGGGTAACCTGGGTTCATCTCTTTTCTTGTTTGTGGAGAGAGACCCACACCTATGGAAGCCCTCCAAAGACACCCGGGTGGATTGACAATCCAGGTCTAGGAGAATGAGTTTCTTCATCAAGGCACAAAAGTGCCAAGGATCCCAATCATATCAACTAAATCAACGATGAACCAATCAATGAACACCTCTGGGCTGTGATCAAATGGAGACTTAAGAGGATCAAGGAGGTTCAGTGAAGGCCCCTGGCTATCTTTCCAGAGGGATTCAAATACCCAGACAGACAAGCAATAATAATACATCATTTACTGAAAGCTCCTACGATGCTAGGTATGGTGGTATTTTACATGTTTTAATGAAGTTAATGTCACAACATTCCTAAAGTAGACTGCTATTACTTCTCTTTCAGAGATGCAGAAACCAAGGCTCGCCAAGTTTCATTTGTCCAATGCTACATGGCATTAACGACAGGAACAGAATTCAGTCCAGGTCTGTTTTAGCCCCACATTTCACCATTTAACCAGCACATCCTCTTGCCTCGTGGGCAACAAGAGATCAATGACTTCACCTAGAGTCCAGGGTTCAAAGAAAGAGCTCCCAGGCAAAGCTGTGCTGATTCTCCAGGTTCTTCTCGTTGCTCTGGAATGTTTTATCATGAGAGATCCCTTTCCATGGCATTGTCCCCATGGTCTTCACACTTTGAACTATCTGCTCCATAAACTGTGTCACTACCCGCAATGCTCAACACATGCCAAAGACCTTGGCGTGATCAGGCAGACCTCCTGTGTGAAAACATACACCTGCTGCTCAGGTTTTTAAACGAAGTGACAACAGCTCAGAGTCCCCCTCATGCCACCCCCACCCCCAGGGCCCCACGATGAGATGGCGTCAAGAGTCCAAGGCCCAGGGAAGCCCTCTCACAAGTTTCTTAGAGTTGAGGATCCGTGGATCTAGTCAGCCTGACAAATGTCATGCTGCTTTGATTGTCTGAAATGGCTTCCTTTTCACTCTCCTGTATAATTTTGTAATGTTATTTTAGGAACTATCAGTTTAAGTCAATTCTTAAGTGGGAATAGTGTGAACCTTGTAAGCCCCATTTATGCCACCGGTTTGAAGGAGGGAGGAACATCTACTCCATGGTAGGGAGGAGGCATGGAGTCTTAGCGCCAATGTTACGAGGCTTTGTGTTGGGTCTCCCGCTCCCCCTGGGGACTCAGGGCAAATGGTTAAACCTCTGAGACTTGTGCGATCTTCTTTGGATCGATGTCTCCTGCTTGCTTCTGGTTCCTCCCTTCTTCAAAGCAGCAGACCTCATTCTTTGGTTCTTTCATCTGCAATCCGTCTTCCTCCCTCCCTTCCAGGTTCAGTGAGACAGAATTTAGAGACTTCATGGCCCCTGGTGTTAATAATGCTGGTAAAGCACCAAGGGTTTACATATAGCAGAGATAATGAACCGATGCACCTGCAGGAGTCTCACAGTTACGCAAAGAGAGAAAGTGGTTCAGTGCAAAACAAACAAAAACAAAACTGCCACCTCCTTGCCCCCATCTTCATTTCCCCACTTTTCATAGAGACTGGGGTTGGGGGGGGGGAATAAAGAGTTCTCTGCATCAGAAAAGCAGCAGTGCAAGCCCACTAATAACTGGAATCCGACACCAGCCTTAGCACCGAGGACACAATAAGGACTGATGAGGACCCGTGACCTGTGGGAAGGGGGCAGCTAGCAGTTCCCTAAATCCAGCAGATGATGGCCACAAAACAATGCTATGCTTGAGATAGCCAATCATCCGACTTCTTACAGCAAATAAGAAATCCAGACTTTAGGTGAAAGCGCTCATTCTAAAGTATTTTTAAAAAAATAGTTGCTAGTATCATTTAATTAATTTATCTTGGCCACACCCTGAGGGATGTGGGATCTCAGTTTCCCAACCAAGGATTTCATCTAAGCCTTCTTCATTGGAAACATGGCATCCCAACCACTGGACCACCACAGAAGTCCCTAAAATCTTGACTGAATTTATTAAAACACAATGCAAGCTCAGCAAAACATGACTATAGGCACACTCTTCTAGTTGGTGGTCTCTGAGACACAGCTTCACAGGGAACAATTTCCACTGGCCAGCCTTGCCTGGGCTGAACCCCTAGGTCCAGAAATGCCCCCACCCCTGCAGGTGTCACACTGAAGTATCACTTGCACGTCAGCTCTAGATCGTGGTTCTCAACACAGAAACCTTTCCAGACCACATTCCTCCTGCTTAACACCCTCTCCACATGCCATCACTCTTGGAGTCCTGGCTTCATCTCCAGCTCATGACAAATCTCTCTCTCTATCTGGGGGATGTTCTTTATGCTGGAGACCAGAGTGGTCCACTTCTCGAAGTTCCTGGCCTCCACATCCTCCTCCCAGCCCAGCCCCCAACTCCAGTCCCCCCTGAGCCCTGTCCTCTCCCAGTGGTGACTTTCCTCCAGCATCTACAGCTCCAAGAAAGATATGAGGCCACCCGCTTTAACTCATCAACCTTCTAACAAACACAGACAACCTCGGGGCCCAGACCAGCCACCAGCATAGGGAGTTTAAACATCCCACACTCACTCCCCACTGAGACCCAGCTCCTCCAAAACGGGACCCTGTGGAATGGGATTAACAGAAAACTGGCTGTGCATTTGGGGCAAAGCGCCTTGATGTTGGTGACATTTAAGCTCCTGCAGATGTCAGTGCAGCATCTGAAGACATATTATTGTGCCCTTTATCTCGCTCTTTAAACCTGACAGTGCTCAGGAGGAAGCCACACAATTGAGGAGAAAGTGCACCACACACATTAAAAACGTGTTGCAGACTGTGGGCTCAGTGACATGGCCCCGCAAGGTTGTGATGGGGAAAAAAAGGTTGAAAAAGCTCTAAAAGTCAACGTAGGAGCTAGAAACTTAGAAACCGAGTGGAAACTTGTGCTGACATTTATCGTCCATGGTTATAACCGCAGTGGCCCTGCTAATGGTGACACAGAGAAATAGCAGCAGAGGGTAACTATGGCTAAAGTACTTTCAGAATAACTCAAAAATGTTAAATGGGCTATAAAATATAGAGGAGAGGTCTGAGTTTGTAAGAGAAAATAATTTCTGTTCAGTATCACACCTAACTTCCGCTCACTGTTTCGGAAGCTGCGAGGCAACTGTTTAGAGTCATTGCTTCAACTCAAATCGAGGGAGAGTACAATTGCAAATCATGCATTAAGCCTCCTGGAATTTTTGGAATATTTAGTGGAATTGCTTATTGATAAAACTCTGACTGTATGTTGATTTTTTAAAAAATGTTTTAGAGAACTGGAGTGGAGAATTACAAAGCCCGAGGATCTAAAGAGGATGTATTTTTTTTTTTTTTTAACATAGCTAAATTTTTAACAATGGCGAGTGAAGTCACAAATGCATTAAGGCTGAGATTGTGGGAAAAACATTGTCAGTCCAAAGGTCAGCAGTTCAGAGTCTACCAGCAAGTTGCAGGACTCTTGAGCTCATGAGCAGACTCCAGGACCCATGTACAGTAGGTGCCTTGAAAGGCAGCACTTCGTCCCCAGAATCAAACGCCCAGCTGATTGTATAAATCTAAGAGAGCACCATTTTTGATGCCTCTGGCTCCTCCTCTAATTCCATAGGACTAGTGAATTCTATCTCCTAAATTCATCTCTCATCTGTCCACCACCTCTCTCCCCCTCTATATTTCTTTATGGCACCGCCTACCCTCTGTCATGAGCTGAATTGTGCCCCCCAAAATTCCCATCTTTTTAGCCCTAATGCTCAATAGCTCAGACTGACTGTATTTGGTAACAGAGACTTAAAAGGGTGACTATGTTCAAATGAGGCTGTTAGGGCAAGCTCTGGCCCAATCTGACTGCTGTCCTTATAAAAGAAAATGTGGACACACAAAGACACACAGAGGCACGTGTGCACAGAGGAAAGACCACGTGAGGACACACACGCCATCTGGATCTTGGACTTGGGGGCCTCCAGAACTATGAGAAAATGAAATTCTTCTGAAGCTACCCAGTTTCTATGTTTTGTGACGTCAGCCTTGGTGGACTCACTCACCATCTGTTACAGATTGATAATTACCCGATTATTGGTTTTTCTTTGCAGTCTCCTTCACATCAGTGGGAGTTGCCCATGAGGGCAAAGAATGAATCTATCCTGTTCATTCCCATGAACCCAGACTAGTGCTTGGCATGGAGCACATGCTCAGTAAACATGCTGGATGGTGAACGGATGTCTTGCCACCACCCTGGTACAGGACACACCATCTCTTGCATAACTCCAGAACTGTCCTCCTGACTGGTCTCCTGATTTCTTTATTCCTTCTCTTTTCCCCCTTCAACCCATCCTTCACAGAATGGCCAAAGTGATCTCTTAACAGTTAAATGAGATCCTATCCATCCCCAACATAAACCCCTCCGGTAGTGCTTCCCTGCACTTACGCTCAAATGTAACAACTCAACAATCATGCTCAGGGCCCTGCTTCCCTTTCAGTGAGAAACAACTTCCTCCATGCTCCCCACACCAGGATACTCTGGCAGTATCAAGGTGATTCCCCTTCACAGACTCAGCAGTTCCCCTTTCCTCTGCCTAGATGCCCTCTCCCCAAACCTTCATACAGTGAACTCCTTCTATGACCCGGATCTCAGCTCAGATCACATCTTCAAAGACATCTCCCCGACCACTCTTCCTAAGGAGCCCCTCCACATCCCAGTCCCTCACATTTATTAGACTCCTAATACTCATCATGATCTAAAATTACATTAGTGATTTATTTAATATTAGTTACTTATTTAGTGTTTTTTCCTCCCTCTGGAGTGCAAACTCAAGTGGGCCTCAGGAAGCATCACTATGAACAAAGCTGGTGGAGGTGATGGAATTCCAGTTGAGCTATTTCAAATCCTAAAAGATGATGCTGTGAAAGTGCTGCACTCAATATACCAGCAAATTTGGAAAACTCTGCAGTGGCTACAGGACTGGAAAAGGTCAGTTTTCATTCCAATCCCAAAGGCAATGCCAAAGAATGTTCAAATTATTGCACAACTTCACTCATCTCACATGCCAGCGAAGTGGTGCTCAAAATTCTCCAAGCTAGGCTTCAACAGTATGTGACTCAAGAACTTCCAGATGTTCAAGCTGAATTTAGAAAAGGCAGAGGAACCAGAGATCAAACTGCCAACATCTGCTGGATCTTAGAAAAAGCAAGAGAATTGCAGAAAAACATCTATTTCTTCTTCATTGACTATGCTAAAGCCTTTGACTGTGTGGATCACAACAAACTGTGGAAAATTCTGAAAGAAATGGGAATACCAGACCACCTGACCTGCCTCCTGAGAAATCTGTATGCAGGTCAAGAAGCAACAGTTAAAACCAGACATGCAACAACAGACTGGTTCCAAATTGGGAAAGGAGTACGTCAAGGCTGTATACTGTCACCCTGCTTATTTAACTTATATGCAGAATACACCATGTGAAATGCAGGGCTTGATGAAGCACAAGCTGGAATCAAGATTACCGGGAGAAATATAAATAACCTCAGATATGTAGATGACACCACCCTTATGGCAGAAAGCTAAGAAGAACTAAAGAGCCTCTTGATGAAAGTGAAAGAGGAGAGTGAAAAAGTTGACTTAAAACTCAACATTCAGAAAACTAAAATCATGGCATCTGGTCCCATCACTTCATGGCAAATAGATGGGGAAACAATGGAAACAGTGACAGAGTTTATTTTCTTGGGCTCCAAAATCACTGCAGATGATGATTGCAGCCATGAAATTAAAAGACACTTGCTCCTTGGAAGAAAAGTTATGACCAACCTAGACAGCACATTAAAAAGCAGAGAACATTACTTTGCTGACAAAGGTCCATCTAGTCAAAGCTATGGTTTTTCCAGTAGTCATGTATAGATGTGAGAGTTAGACCATAAAAAAGGCTGAGTGCCAAAGAACTGATGCTTTTGAACTGTGGTGTTGGAGAAGACTCTTGAGAGTCCCTTGGACTGCAAGGAGATCAAACTAGTCAATCCTAAAGGAAATCAGTCCTGAATATTCATTGTATTTGTTGGAAGGACTGATGCTGAAGCCAAAGCACCAATACTTTGGCCACCTGATGAGAAGAACTGATTCATTAGAAAAGACCCTGATGCTGGGAAAGACTGAAGGCAGGAGGAGAAGGGGACAACAGAGGATGAGATAGTTTGATGGCATCACCAACTTGATGGGCATGAGTCTGAGCAAACTCTGGGAGCTGGCGATGGACAGGGAAGCCTGGCATGCTGCAGTCCATGCGGTCGCAAAGAGTCAGACACAACTGAGCAACTCAACTGTCTGAACTCCCCCTGTCCATCTGCTAAGTATACACCTTGGGGACAAAGGCCTATCTATCTTGGTCACTTGAGTATCCCCTGTGTCCAGCAGAAGTTCCTGACACATAGCTAATGATCAATAATTGACTACTGAAAGAAAGAATGAAAAAAACCCAAACTGGATATGAATGGAGCATGCAGAATGGGCTTTGGCTAGGCCCTGGTCAACTCAACATGACTCACGATAGATCTGAGAGAACTATGTGCACCACCAATATTTGTATGTAGAGTTAAATGGGATTTTCCAATTCCAGCCCCTATCACAGAGTCTTCATATTTTGATTTCTAGGAAGTTTAAACTTAAGCCTCCTGGGCATCTAGGCTGAACTCAGACGAAGCATATTATGCAAGAACACAGTCAGGGGCACATCTTCCTGAGTTATGTCGCATGGCCCATTTGCTGGGTAACTGGTTCTCGGCAATTCCATAACCAAGTCATCTACTCTCTCCTCAGCAGGAGTGTGAAGCTGTCATAAAAATCCTAAACTCAGAAGCAGCCCCGATGGGAGGATTCCAAGAGGAGCCATGAGACTCTGAGGGTAGACACTTCAGAGAGCTCTCGCCCATGGAGATTTCTCTGAGAGAAGGAAGCATGTGGCTGCAACAGTAAACCATAGATGGTGTGAAGAGTTCCGGCAGAGCCAAGACTGAGAGAAGAGAGTGTCAGGTTGGGTGTCATGGTGAAGGCAAAGGTACCGTAGAGGACAGAGTTCTGGGATCCCAGGAAAGAAAACCAGGCCGGATCCTTTGGGGAAGAGCCCAAGGTCACCTACCAGAAAGACCTAGTGCAAGCGTCCTGCACAGGCCAAGCAGCAGGCAGCAGCTGGATGCAGCTCCAAGGATGGGATGCATGCAGGGCTTGGGGAAAGCACAAGGTCTGTTTCAGAGAGACTCACTCAAAACTGGGGGCTGTGCAGGGATGAGTGTGTGAGGCTAGGTGGACCACAGGTAGACCAGACGTCTCCTGACGTGGTCTGAGGTCAACAATCATCTTCCAATGGGCAGCAGGCACTGATGTCCAATATCAAGGGAGGGGGAGACTTCACCCTTGAAAGAAGGACTCATAAGTATATCCACTACACAAAGGTAGATACCTTAGGCCAAAGTAATGGAGAATCATCTGATAGGATGTCAGTATTACTGAGATGCTGGCTGACTTCTAGGAAGGAGGTGTCTCTTGCACAGACCCCAAACACAGTTACCCTAAATGTTGTCTTGCCAAAACCCCTTGGAACTCAGCTCAAATTCCTCCAGAGATGGTGCTCTAGGACAACAGGTCAAACGATATCACTAGAGTGCTGGGGAAGGAAGTGATGCCTGAGGCTCTGACAAATTCACTGCAGTAGAGGTGGAAAGAATCAGTCCAATGAAAGCAACATGGGGACTTCCTGGCAGTGGGGGGTGGGGGGGTGGTGCAAGTGGCAAAGACTCCACACTCTCAATGCAGGGGGCCTGGGCTGAAGCCCTGGTCAGGGACCTAGACCCCACGTGCCACGATGAAGAGTTCACATGCCACACTAAGACTCAGCATAGCCAAAATACATATTTAGAATAAAAAGCAACATGGACGGGGCAGAAATGAGAATAGGCCCAATATGGAAGGAACAAAAGGCATAAAAAGACAGGACATATGACATCTCTTGAGGGAATAGCAAACTGCACCAGAGTCCATAGCATGACTTGTGGCTTTAAGTAAGAAGCAGAGAAAGGACCCTCCTAGGAATTAGTTACTTGATACCTGCCAAGTAACTAATGAGAATCTCCAATCTGCAGACACTAGCTAATGGGGCTGGCAACCTAGCCAGCCCTCATATAGGGCTGCCTTAATCCACATGCATACCCCTTTGATTATAATATCTCCATCAAATGTCACAAGATATGATGCCCTTTCAACTACCTGTACCCAGGATTGGTCCCCTCTGAGATGTATATAGTGAACCCAGGACCCACAGCTCCTTGCTCAAATACATTTAAATATCTTAGCCTAAATACAGTAGAGAAAGAGAACTTTCAGTGGAAATGGTCTGGGCATGGAGTGGAATGACTTTGAGAACTCTCAACCCTGTACCATAAGTACTAACCACTGTGTGAAATCTCTCCCTACGCCTACACAGAGTTGATGAGGGTATTTAAAATTACTTTTAAAGAATTAATAGCTTAGTGGTACTTTTCCCTGTGAGTGAACAGTGTGCTAATTTGCTCAGTGTTTCTGGTATTGGTTCTTTTTTTAAGACAATTGCACAAGATTCTATCCAGAGCCCTCTAATTCTTCCACTTCAGTGGTCTGAATCCCACTAATAAACAATCAGGACTTTAGACTCCTTTAATAATGAAGAGAGATTCAAACGAAGATGTTTTGCCACTCTCTGCAAATTCCTGGAGGTGCTTGCCTGTTGAACAGGCCAGCGAAATTATGGATTTATTCAGGACTGATTGCATTGAGTATGTAAGCATTTTTTGAAGGATTAAAAAAGAGAGAGAGTGAGGGATGTTTGTGAGCTGAATGAATAGCGGGGATTGCAGCCGCCAAACCACATGAAACGAGGCTATGCTTAGAGCAGGGAAGAGACTTACTGCACGGATGGGCAAGGACCCGGACCTCGTCCACAGCGATGTAGCCAGGATGGCCCTTCAGAGAGACGGATTCAAATATCACCTGCAACACACAAGGCAGGAGTCACTTTTGCAGAAGGGGTGGTAGGCGTTCATCACAGCTGCCAACCTCCAAACAATTTATGTTTCAGCTTCCCACCAGAACTATCCTAAGAGGTCTTGAATTAGGCTAGGATATTACCTTGGCAATTGACACGGATTTTCAAAATAAGGTAAAAAGGTCACCTTCTGGTGACCAGCAAAGGAAGAACCAGCCACATGGAACATTTCTAATGACTTTCAGAAATAACCCTCGGATGCAAGGAAAACAACCCAAACTTGGCCTTGAAACTCCAATAGGCACCTTTTTCATTGTTGTTTCAAGCGAAGTACAGAGAAGAATTACTTCCTACTAGCTCCACTTTCTTGTGCAGGGTGAGGAAGAAGCCACCATAAGCCAAGAATGGTTTACCTTGATTTGATTCCACATCCTCAAGGAATATAGTCCATCTGAATGACCTAATGACATCTCTTAAAAATAAGCCCCCCCACACCACTGTTCCTATCCAGGAATCCCAGGGCAACAAGTTCTTTGATCCTCTATTCTGACTCCCACCCGAACTGCTTACTTTAGTAACCAGCTTGTCACCCAATACCCATTTTCACAAAGGAGATATGACCATTTGTGTGGACAGCACGACCAATGCCCTTGATGTCCCTAAGTCCAATGGCCTCATCTTCCAATCAGCTTCAGCCACGTGCTCACATGCGTCCTCCACGTGCCCACACTTGCCTCCACGTGCCCACACTCACCCTCCACGTGCCCACACTCATCTCCACGTCCCCACACTCACCTCCACGTGCCAACACTCGCCTTCACATGCCCACACTCAGCTCTGCATGCCCACACTCACCTCCACGTGCCCATGCTCACCCTCTGCGTGCGCACACTTACCCTCCACATGCCCACACTCATCTCCATGTGCCCACACTCATCTCCACATGCCCACACTCACCCTCCATGTGCCCACACTCGCCTTCACATGCCCACACTCAGCTCTGCATGCCCACACTCACCTGCACATGCCCATGCTCACCCTCTGCATGCCCACACTCATCTCCACATGCCCATACCCACCCTCCACATCCCCACACTCACCTCCACGTGCCCACACTCACCCTCCACGTGCCCACACTCACCTCCACGTGCCCACACTCACCTCCACATGCCCATACTCACCCTCCACGTCCCCACACTCACCCTCCATGTGCCCACACTCACCCTCCACGTGCCCACACTCAGCTCCGCATGCCCACACTCACCCTCCATGTGCCCACACTCATCTCCACGTGCCCACACTCATCTCCACATGCCCACACTCACCTCCAAGTCCCCACACTCACCCTCCACGTGCCCACACTCCCCTCCAGGTGCCCACACTCACCTCCACGTGCCCACACTCACCTCCACGTGCCCACACTCACCCTCCACATGCCCACACTCACCTTCACATGCCCACACTCAGCTCCGCATGCCCACACTCACTTCCACGTCCCCACACTCAGCTCCGCATACCCACACTCACCTCCACGTGCCCACACTCACCTCCACGTCCCCACACTCACCTCCACGTGCCCACACTCACCCTCCATATGCCCACACTCGCCTTCACATGCCCACACTCAGCTCCGCATGCCCACACTCACCCTCCACATGCCCACACTCAGCTCTGCATGCCCACACTCACCTGCACGTGCCCATGCTCACCCTCTGCATGCCCACACTCACCCTCCACATGCCCACACTCAGCTCTGCATGCCCACACTCACCTGCACGTGCCCATGCTCACCCTCCGCATGCCCACACTCACCCTCCACGTGCCCACACTCAGCTCCGCATGCCCACACTCACTTCCACATCCCCACACTCACCTCCACGTCCCCACACTCGCCTTCACATGCCCACACTCAGCTCTGCATGCCCACACTCACCCTCCACATGCCCACACTCAGCTCCGCATGCCCACACTCACCCTCCACATGCCCACACTCAGCTCTGCATGCCCACACTCACCTGCACGTGCCCATGCTCACCCTCCGCATGCCCACACTCACCCTCCACATGCCCACACTCAGCTCCGCATGCCCACACTCACTTCCACATCCCCACACTCAGCTCCGCATGCCTACACTCGCCTTCACATGCCCACACTCAGCTCCGCATGCCCACACTCACCCTCCACATGCCCACACTCAGCTCCGCATGCCCACACTCACCCTCCACATGCCCACACTCAGCTCTGCATGCCCACACTCCCCTGCACGTGCCCATGCTCACCCTCTGTGTGCCCACACTTGCCCTCCACGTGCCCACACTCAGCTCCGCATGCCCACACTCACTTCCACGTGCCCACGCTCACCCTCCATGTGCCCACACTCGTCCTCCATGTGCTCACACTTGTCCTTCACCCCACACACTGGAGTTTTGAGCTTCCTGCATTTTGGCACACCCACACTCCTCTCCCAACTCACTCCCCTTAAATCTGCTTCTTTGGCACATATGGTACCCTGGGTCTCAGCTTTTCTAGAGACTGTATGCTGCCTGTTATAATCTCAACAAGCACACGGTCCCCTCACTCTGTCAACTAATCACCCATATCCATTGCACCTAAAGCCCCAATTCCTCATTTTGTTGTTGGCAAGTCTATCGCAAAACTGCTTTCTCCACCTCTATATCCCCACACAAACGTCTCCCTTTCAACGTCACCTGCCCAATCCCTACAGATAACCACATCACATCTTTAAGAAACAAGAGGACTGCAGAGGAGCTGACTTCTAACTTCTTACCCATCAACCTAACCTTCATGGGTCAGATGACTGCACATCACCCACTGTCCACTCTCTGTAAGGCACACCCCAGTGCCCCTGACTCTACCTCTGCTGTATTTTCCAGCTCCTTGGTGCTCCCTCTTCATCCTGTATCTCCAAACCCTCCCTTTTATTCTGACTCTGACAAACACGCTACTGCTACTGCTAAGTCACTTCAGTCGTGTCCGACTCTGTGAGACCCCATCCCTGGATTCTCCAGGCAAGAACACTGGAGTGGGTTGCCATTTCCTTCTCCAATGCATAAAAGTGAAAAGTGAATGTGAAGTCGCTCAGTCATGTCTGACTCTTCGCGACCCCATGGACTGCAGCCTACCAGGCTCCTCCGTCCATGGGATTTTCCAGGCAAGAGTACTGGAGTGGGGTGCCATTGCCTTCTCTGACAAACATAGATGCTTGGATTTCTCTTACTCTTTAAAAGCTACCCTCTGGAAGCAGTCGTATTTACAGTCCAGTCGTGTTTCAGTCACATTTAAATTTTTTCAATAGCTTTAATTATACTCCCTCTACACTTCCCAACTTCTCAGGGCAAAACTTCAACCCCTGTCACCTGGACTTTGTCCTCGACACCACCCCAACCCTGATCTCAGGGAAGACTCCAACAATCTCTTCGAGGTGCTCTTACCACCTAAGTCCAATAGATATATTGCAATCTATATCTTACTTTAAGAAGGAAAATAGTGTGGGGCTTGGGCTCTGGGTTAGAATGCCTGAGTTTCAGTCCTGGATGTACCACCGTGTGTGTGTACACCTTGATCGAGTTACCTTACTGCTCTGCACCTCAGTTTCCTCATCTGAAATTATAGTGTCTACCTTGTTAGGTAATTATTCATGTTAAGGGAGTTAATATACTAATTTCCGTAGGAAAAAATAAAAAGAAAATATAACAAACACAGAAAACGCATTTAAAAGAAATAGTGTGAAAATATTCAAATTGTGTAGTAAAAGTGATAAAAGTAAAACAATTCTATTGTGTTAATAAATAGGTTAAAACAAAGAAAAGCTCTCAGACTGTCTAAATGAACAAAGTCTAATCACATGTCATAAGATAAACACCTAATATAGAATGACTCAGTAACCTTAAAAATAACAAGTCAAAGACATAGGAAAATATGAAAGTACAAATAAACAGAAAATTATTACTGTAAAAATAATGCTAAAGCATCACAGTAGAATTTAAATGAAAAAGAAATATAAAAACCACAAAAGATCATATAATAGGCTAACATCTAACTTCAATAAATTCTTCTAAGAGGAAACTATACAGGCACGATTCTATATATTTTCTAACTAAATTCCCTGAAGCCATAAACTAATGACAAAAGCTTAAAAATCAATTTCTTAAAGTTGAAATATTGTATATTTCTTAAATACATAATAACTATGCTGTCAAAGTATGTTTTGTTAACAAAAGTCTGAATGAAATAAAATTAAAAGTCAAATGGCAAGTTAAGAACAATATCTGTAATATACATGCCAGCTAAAAGGTAAATATCACATTCTGTGTAAAGAATCCTTGAGAATCATCAAAACAAATAAACTCTCTAAAAGAAAAATCAGCGAGTTCAGCAGGTTATTCACAAAAGATGAAGTAGGATTGGTAATGATTTATGAATGTAATGTTTTTAATGACACTAGGGAGATTATGGCAGATGAATGTTTTCATCTTAACCCTTTCCTAGATTTCCCAAATTCTCTACAATAAAAATGAGCTTCTTTTTATTTACAATAAAAATTAAGTGCTTTAAGCTGTATTACATTTTCATATCTCTCTGCATATTATACTACCCCTGTGTCATGAACATTAACTAACTCCACTACAACACCTATCACAGAAGAGTGTAAATGCCTGTTCACGAATTATTTCATCCTGTAAGCTCTAAGCCTATTGGGAGCAGGAACAGTATCTCATTCATTCATATTCACAGAGACTCTCCTCTGTACCAAGGATTCAGGCATTCACGGGGAGGGGCTAAAAAGTGAACAAGAAGCTTAGGGTTCTAGCGCTGATAAACTTTACATTTCACGAATGGAAATGGAAATTATACAGATAAATAAGGAAATTAAATTCATTTTGTGATTAAGTATAACTAAGTGGGAGAGGGTCTACTTCACTCTAAAAAGGTGATAATTAAGAGGAGACCAGAAGGATGAAACTGGCAATTTAAGGAAGAGGTGGTGGATGTGCAAAGGCCCTGAGGCAGGAAAGAACTTAAGGATAATCTGGGAATATAAGAATGAGACCCTGGTGTGGCTGGGATATAGCGAGTAAGCTAAAGAAGCACAAGGCAAGGCTGGAGTGCTAGCTGCAGGTCAGATGACATGGAGTGCTATAAGACTTATGGGAGTTTGAATTTTCTGGTATTACTGAGGCATTTGAAGCTGGGAAGTGACATAATTTAATTTACATTCAAAAAAGTTCATTCTGGCTCTTCTATGGAAATTGACTAGGGCTGGAGGTGGAGCTTGAGCAAGAATGAAATTGAACAGTTGGCTATAGTAGTGGTCCAATCAAAAGATGAGTACGGCTTGGACAATGATGTTGGCCATGAGGAATAAAGATGCTGATGATATGAGAGATATTTTCAAGGTAGAGATGAAAATAATTACTGCTAGATTAAGAGGGGAAGAGTGAAGAAAAGAGAAAATACAAAGAGAATTCTTCAATTTAAGTCTTGAGCTTCTAGGCTGATTGTGGTGTCATTTATTAACACGAAGAAAATGAATGTGTGTGTGTCTGGGCACACAGGCCGAGATATATCACAGTTTTTTTTTTCAAGATGCCAACTAAACATCTTAGTGGACATCCTGAGGAAGCTGATATTACATTCCGAAGCTCTTGGGTGATCTAGGACCAGAGTTACAAATGTGGTAGTATTGGCATCTAAATGTCATTTAAAGCTATACAACTAGATAAGGTCATCTTGGAAGACAGAGTAGACAGTTCAAAGAAGAGGACCAGGGCCTAAGGCCAAGTGCAGAAAGCCCAAATAGAGGATTTCTTAGGAGAGTAGAGATTGGAACATGGTTTTAGGTAGAGGGGAATGAGTCAGGGAAGTAGCATGAGATACAAGGGAATAAGGAGTTGCTGGAACAGATTCTAGAGGGGACAGAAGTCAAATGGGGTCAGGTTGCTGGTGGAGTTACCAGTACTGAACAGAGGGGGACCTCATCAACTGAGATTGAATAATAACAGAAATAGAGAAATAAAACCATAGTAACAAAGGTCGACCACATTAACCCTTTATTAGCAGGTGGTCTCAGCCTAGCCTCTCAACAACCCTATGCGGTGGGGCTGGCTAAATTACCAAAGCTCAGAAAAGAAGCCAGAGGCAGGTAGGAGGGCTGAGACCCTGGTCTCCTGGTTCACAGCCAAGTCCATTACTGGACTTTATTGGAAAGCAGTCCAACTCTCATTTTTAACCAAAACACTTGGTTAAGCAGAGTTCTGACTTTTTTCCCAGTTACTCAAAGTTCAACTCTATTAATACTCCTCTAATGCTATTTCTCACGCCATCACTCAGTATGCAACCTATGTCATAATTATCAACAAATATTCCATGAGCGAACCCAAGGCTGGTCATGAGAGAATGGATGTGTGATAGTGAAACATACATCTGTTCATTGCTCAGTGTCCTTCCTGTAGCAGAAATAAGAATTCTATAATGAGATAGAGAATCTTTTATTCATCAGAATTCCTCTTGGGAATGTTTTTTCTGTAACACACCATGGTAGGTGAGACTTGGGTTTCTCAAATAGGAGACAGTAATATTCTGTAAGAAATAAGAGGAAGAAGGTACTGCTTTTTTTTATGAAATAAATGAATAATTGTAAAATGCTTACAATACATATTTGTAAGATGCTGGTGAATGGTACTGTTATTACTGCCCTTACTCTGGACAGAGGGATGGGAGATGAGAAGGAAAATTCAAGGGCATGGTGGAGAAGAAGAAAGAAAGGGACTTCCCAATGTGACAACCCCTTGTGCCCTCAGCGCAAGTTTCCACTAAGGTTCCCACACTCACCAGACTCTGACGTGAGCTATGAAAGGTGGAAACCGGTGGTGGCTGGGCCTTGGGTCCATGTGGGGAGGTACACGGAAATTAAGAGGCACGGGTGGTTGCAGGTGCTATGGGAGCTGGGAAGGGGACAGAGTGCAGAAGCATGGGGAAGGGGACAGTGACAACCCACAGACTCCTTGATGAAGGCTCCAGGACCACAAGATATTAGAAGCAGGGTCTGTGGTATGTTTACAACACAAGGCAGGTCCTGGATGAAGCTGAGAATGAAAGTACCTCCCAGAACAGATGGGGAGTATTCTCCCCATCACTGCCAGTGTGCTCAGAGCAGAATGCTCACACAACCTCCAAGAGCAAAAAAAAAAAAAAAAGTCATGCAAACTGCCATGAGATAGAGCCCTCAACAGCCTGACAGCAGAGGGTCACAAGGCCGGGGGTATCAGCAAGAGTGCCAGGAAGTCCACCATCTTCCCCAGAAAGGAAAGAAAAGGACAACAGGCCCATGATGGATGGGCTTGGACCCTCAAGGGCCCACCTGGCCTCACCTGCTGAGCTTGTCCTCCAAACACTGAACTCTCATAAGTGGGCTGACTCTCAGGCCCACACACATGAGCCTGGGTAAGCTGCCTGCTTCCAGAAACAAGGGCCAACCCTGGGGAGCATAATGCCAGGCACTGGAGAGGGAGATCTCAAGTGGTGGCTAGAATGTGCCAACAGTAGATTATGGGATTGCAAATCTGAGTCACAGAGAAGCAATGGGAATGGAGAAGAAGTTGGCAGGGCCAGTATAGCCCCAAAGCCCCAAACACCTGCTCATCCATCCTTGCACGCTTTATAGTTCTGAATGAGATCCTGGCAATGCAAATTATTGCTGGGATTCATGGCTCAAGCTTCTGATCACAAGGAGTTTTGTAAGAAGCCATGGGACAGGGGGCCATGGAACAAAATCAGAGAAATCAGGTTTGGCTGCAGCAAGAGATTATAAGCATAGCAGCATGACCAGGGACATTCAAACATCCGGAGAAATGTGAGTGCCCCTCTGAATTCTCACTGCTGATAAAAAAAAGGAGGAAGCCCTCGTAAACAAACAGAACAGCAGAACAGAATTTGGTCTTGTCTGGTTCAGGAAAAGCAGCTGTCACGCTGCAGCTCGGGCCCCAGGGCGAGGTTCCCGACTGACCAAGCTCTGGGGAATGTGGACGACTAGAGTCCTCTCTTTGGGTCAGAAGGTGCCTGGGAAAACAGCTGCAGCCTCAGGTGGAAAGGGTCACCCTGTCAACGTGCTTCTGGTGCAGGGGTCCTGGTCAGGAAGATCCCACCCAGAATCTTACCAGTTCCAGTTCCTGGGGGCAGACACCACAAAGGGGCAGAGTGAGGTCAAGACCCTCGGTGACAGAAAGACCTGCTCAGGTGTTCTGAAGTGAGGCAGAACCGTCGTCTTCAAGCCAAGCACGCGCATAAGAAAACCCCAACCAAGGCCCTTGAGGAATGATAGTCAGCAATGGGAGAAGAGACAGAGGAGTGAGTGAAGAATTGTGAGAAAAAAGGCTCCTCTAGTGCCATCCGCGTACAGGGGACGAGAGGGGCGGGTGGAGGGAGACAGAAGACCATCCGCGATGCTCCATGTCAGTGTATGAAGACAGGGACGCTGGGGCATAGGAACTGGACCACACCTTCCCTGAAGGAAAGTCTTCAACCCCAAGGCGGCCGTGTGCCCCGACTATCAACTATGCACCCGCAAGCCCCAGACCCTCAGAGATCTCCTGGTATTGGGGGAAACGGAGCTTTCCTGGAAAGGGACAAACCTCTCCCAGTGCAGGAACTGCTGGGCCAAGCCAGGAAGTCAAGTCCCAAGAGAGGCTCAGAGATGAGTCACCCCCCCCCCCCACAAAACCCTCCAAAAAGCAGGGTATGTGCCCATTTGGGGGAGGGTGTGAATACGTCAGGAAATGGTTTAAGGGATTTGACATTTTCTGGTCACTGTCGAAGGTCTCAAGCAGACAATTTGTGGAGCAAAACATTTCAAGGGGCTGCAAACACCTTCTCAAAAGATAAGAGACAGAAAAATCTTGGCTAACCAGAACTTCTCTTTGGAAGGGACTACATATATGTTCATGATGGGGAGATTGCTTGGGGTGAAATCAAGACACTCTTTTCCAGACCAGCCCAAGGAGGCCTGCGTAAAAGAGAAGGAGGAGGGTTTGCTGTCTAGCAGGGAGGGGAGAAGGGTGAATGAAAGAGGAGATGCGGTGGAGTTTAAAGAAGGTAGAGACTCGCTCACCACCCCATGATGCCTCCGGAACTGTGAATGAAGGGACCAATTGCACAGAACACCAGAGGCCAGAGGAACGTCTGAGAAAGGGACTGGGCTTCATGTTCCAATTAAATTCAAGTTGAGTGAGTCTTAAATTTCAGGGGTCTACACAGCTGAATCAAAAGGCAATTTCACTGAGGCAGGTGATGGAGAATAGAGCGAGGAAGTGGTGGCACAATTAATTAAAGTTCTTTTATTTTTTAAAATATTGGGACAGAAAAGCAGAATCATTAAAAAAACTGAAATAGAATTAACATCACCTGGAAAGGAGTAGCCATGTGCAGCACGGCTTCAGCTGCACCAGACAAGCCCCTGCTCCCCTGAGAGGAGGCCAGCGAGGGGTGGATGGCAGAGGGGGGGCCCTTCTCATCTCAGGCCCTGCTGAAGGCCTGGAGCAGAAAGCCCACTAATAAGAAAGATGAAAAGTCCCTGTTTGTTACAGAGCTACAAGTCAATTTTAGGACTGTGAGATATGACTTTAATAAATGAATACATAAGCCATTGGGGTCTGAAGCCCAGCACCGCTGAGAACCAAAATGGTATTTAGTCCACAGAATCAGACGTGCAGATCCAGAGCTGGGGGCCTGATGAATTTTCAAGCTCATTTTGCAAACGTCTCTGAATCTCCTGATGGCCCCCTTTTCTCTCCCCAGATGTACGTGTAGGTGGTGTCCCTGGGTGTCTGGTGAGTCTGAGAACCTGATGGTGAGTGTGTACACCTATGAGTGCAGCCACGGGGCTATCCACTCACGGCTGTGTGTGTGTCTGAGAGACCCGTGCCTTTTCTAAACCGCTGCTCTCAGCGCATTAGTGGCTTTCTCACCACAAAGCTCAGAGGAAAGGAGATGGAACAAAATGACGCTGTGGTGTAACAGGCTGGAAATCAGAACCTTCTGCCAGATGAGGCTGCTCATCACAGGGACAGCTCGGAGCTCAGCCACAGCTGGTGTTCTTTAAGGAGGATCGCTCACCTCCATCCCCTATGTCTGCTCTGCCCTCACTTCCTCCTCCCTTCCACGGTGGGACTCAGGGAGAGCCCGATACAATGTTACATACTACCTCATTTAACCCACGGACCTCTCCAGTTTACAAATGAGACAACTGTGCTCAGAAAGATAATGGGGCAGACCCAACACTGCACTGCTAGTGAGCAACCGATTCTCAGGTTGGGCATGCTTTTTCTTCCCTAAAAGCAGGAAACTGAGCTTGGAGCCAGAGGACCTAGGCAGAATTATGGGGATCTCAAATGGCCAATAACATCCCTTACTCTGGAACACAGGACATAGTGCCACCCAACACAGGAGTTACTATCAGATAAATGAGAAGCAAATATATGCTTACCACAGAGCTGAGACGTAAGAGAAGCCAGGACACATCCTTTCCCCCCTCTGTACCCCATCAAAGAGCAAGGTCAGCAGTGGGTCTAACCCTCACCTGGGTCACTTTTCTTGCTCTTTATCCTTCCTTGCACCTGTGGCCCCCATCCTATATCCATCTGCATCAGGTCCTAGGTAGGGGGTTTCTAAATTGGAACGCTAAGGCCTCCTTGAGGGGATCCACGGACTTACAGAGACACTTCAAGCTATACTTAGTGAAAGAGGGGCAGTTTCGGGACCAGGGCACCAGGGTTTTAGTCCCAGCTTTGCCAATGGTTTGCTGTGTGCTCTCGGACTTCACTGTCCATCTCTGGACCTCAGCTTTATCACCTACATCAGGATTCAGCAAACTATGGCCTGGAGACCAAATCTGGTCCATCACTTTTTTTGTGCAATAGAGTTTTACTGGAACACAGCCATGTCCATTCATTTACACATTGTTCACATCTGATTTCACAGTACATCTGAAAGAACTGTACCATGAGTTTTGAACTGAAGGATGCCTACGAATCTCCCAGGCACTCAGCTTGCCACGCTTCAGTCCCTCTTCTGCTTTAGATTCCAGAGAAATTTCTCCAAAAATAGATCTGACTATGTCACTTTCTGACTTAAAGCCTTCCATCTGTGTGTGTGGATATCAACTGCAAACAGGCACAAAGGAGCTTACGGAGTGAAGAAAACATTCTAAAGCTGGTTTATGGTGATGATTCTGCAATTCAATAGATTTACTAAAAATCACTGGCTCGCATGCTTAAAATAAGTGGATTCTATGATATATAAATTGTACCTTAATAAAGTAATTTAAAAACTTTCAACAGCCCCGGGCCATGACAACATGGAGCTATGTTCCTCTAAGTGTGCCCATGGGCTGGTGGCATCATGTACCATGTATATTAACAGCCCACAATGAGATAAGAAGTGTTCAGAAAGTGTTCCAGCAATTTGGCCTCGCTGTGACACTTTTATTGCAGATTGTAAGAGTATTGGTCCACAGTGAGTTAAGGAGAAAAAACTGGTCTTCACCACAGATGGTTCAAGTAGTGTTGCTCTAGGCTACAGAATAAATCTACTCTCCTTAGCCTGGCATTCAAAGCCCCCCATGACCTAACCATCCCTGCAGGTTTAGCTCCCAGTATATCTTCCTTTCAATCTACCTATAAACAACCTAGTAATCAAACTCTGCCAAAATATCTTACTCTTTCAATCCATGGTATCCATCACCCCTGTCAATGCAAATGCCTTTCCCTTCCTTCTTCAATAAGTATTTGTTCATCTTCAAGACTCAGCCTAGCTGTCTTGTCCTCTTAGGAGCCATCCTAATTGTCTTGCTCCCAACCCCTCTTCCCCAGGGGCAATATTTGACTTGTTATCTTTCTGAACCTCAATTTTTCATCTGTAAAATAGGCATAATAATAGCACCTCCCTCATAAGATTGTTATAAGAAATTATTTGCTAGAAGGCTTCAGTGTCTGCATCCCTCCAGCATCCCGTGGAATCCACACACATCCCACTATACTGTGTTTATATAAATAAACAGTATCAATCAGTCTCCTCCTGCAGACTGCAATCTTCAGGGAGGCAGGGGCTATACTGGATCTCTCCTCCATCCTCCAGGACTGATTAGCATAAGCACCTTGGTAACCATGAGGTGAACGAGTACATGAAATTCTTTCTAGATCAAACTTCTAAACAAGAGGGCAAGTGGTATATATAGGCAATTACTTAAAAAAAAAAAATCAAACTATGATAAAACTCCGTACCTGGTAGAAATGTGGCCAGAAGGTGCTGATGGCAAGCTCTGCCTTCACCCAGCCCTCGGTGACCACCCCAGACACGTTCCAGACGGGGTTTCCCTGGGGTCCACCATTCACCTTCACATAGACATTTAAGGCCCCTGGGCTGGATCGGTCGCGGCTGGAGAAGTAGTAATGGAAATCAATGCAGTGGGTGTCATTCTCCTTCAGGGTTGGCAGGAGAAGGTGGGCCTTCTGGCCAGAGGCCCTCCCAGAGCTGTTCACCATCATGAAGGATCCTGGAGACCCACAAAAAGGGCGGGAGGTAGAGACAAGGAGAGAGAAAGAAAATCCTTCTGAAAATCAGTCACATCTGGAAACACAGTAGCCAGAAATCCAGTCCCTCTAGAAGGGCCTGGTTGACCCCCAGGAACCCACATTTCCTTTCTCAATTCAAGTATCCTCTTCTGCAACTGGGAATAAAAAGTGTTACTCACCAAGGTGGTTTTGTAAGAATTAAGAGAAGGTAACACACACAAAATATTTCTACAAAGTAAACAGTCTATAAATACATACAGAACAACAACAAAACTCACTAAAACCAGTAGCTCCTACAGGAAGCATGGAATAAAAACTCAGGAATTTAGTTAACTGTAACCTCTATGGATGAAATGAGGTGAAATATAACCTCATTTAAGCTCGGGTGGTCTCAATGGAAGCAGAAGCTCTGCAACACCAGGGTGTTGTTCTAACATATTCCACCTCGAGCCTTGCATTAATACAAGAAATATACGGGAGGAAGACATATAAAAGTACAGTACACTCAAGAAGGCAAAGAAGACCTTGAAGATAGGTGAGAATCGACTGAAAGATGGAATGGAGAGTGAGTAATCCTTGCTGAGCACTTAAGGAGTACCGCTGTGAGGCTTAGTTTCTTATTTATATTTTGTTAAATTTAATCTTCAGAACGACCCCCGGAGAAGAAGGCTTTTCATTTTATTTAAAGACTGAGTGACTCGCCCTGGACCACTCAGACAAGGAAGGGTGAGACCCAGATTCTCTTCAACCTCAAAGTTGATGCTATTTTTACGACCTGCAGAAAACATGACTATTATTTTCACAAACACTGAAAAAGGCTATCTCCTAGGAAGGAAGTGAGCCTCTTGGAGTTCTTTGACAGATTAAATGGTTGTTTCTAGATCTTCACCCCTCCCTGGATCCACTCTTTGCCTTTGACTTGCCCCACCTTCCAACAGAGGCAGAGAGCGTGTCCTTATCCCATGCTTTGGGCTCTACTTGCTTTGATCAGCAGGATGCTAAGAGAATGAGGCTTGAAATGTGCCTGCCTAGCCAGGCTTGCCCTCTTGCGCTACTGCTGTCTTCCAGGAGAAGAATGTGCCCCAGGTAGCCGCTGCCCCTTCAGTATGAGATCAAGAACAGACACGTGTGGAAGAGAAATAGGCCCAATGGAGAGTAAAGAACCCAGCCAGGCCTCCCATGCAGCTGGCAGAGCAGCCACAGAGCCAACAAGCCCAGCCCGGGTCAGCCAATCCACGACAGAGGCTCAGACCCAGGAGTGTGAGCACAAAATGTGCACTGTAACTTCCCTCTAGGTTTGCTAGGTGCATTATTGTGGCAACAGTTCACTGATGAAGGTCATCTGAGAGAGCAGCCCTATGAAAGAAGCCACAGCGGGGCACATTTCAGTTCAAAGGCCCTTTTAACAAGTAGAACGGATGCAAAATTGGGGTGGACTACCCGGAGACAAAATAAGTCCCTCATCACCACAGGTGGCTAAACAGAGTCTAGACAAATTGAGCAGACATCTAAGGAAATTTCACCATCAACTGTGAGGGCCGGACTCTGTGACTTAAGAATCTTGTGAGTCTATGGAATAAACTGCATCATAAAACACAGTAGATAAACTCAAGTCATTCTGCAATGAATATTCCCACCAAGAAAACCACTGCTGCTTTGAAATCTTATTTTAGGCACTAAAATCTTCAATCAGAATGAAGCCTTAAGACTATTTATCCTCAACCAAGATGAGCCACTTCAATAGCTATCAGTAGCCTCATTCTTTCACTCTAACCCCCAAAAGACTAACAGTTGCCAGATACTCAGTGCTAGGCAATCCATATCTTGGGGTTCTAAAGGGTACTGGTCATTCACAGCCTGTCTCCTCTGCGTTCATAATAAATTTTAAAATAGATACAGGAGACAGAGTTCAAAATCTCCACTTTATTACAAAGCTGGATTAGAGAAAGGAACATGGACTTGAGGACTAATTAGGCTCTCCTGCACTTTCTCCCCTGAACCAGCATGCAAAGTAGTTGGACCATCGACAACTCCTTCCTTCCGACTCTACCCAGATCCCTAAGGCTCCTTCCTGAAATAAGCCAACAAGAAGCAAGGTGATAAAGGCAGCAACTTGAACCAACAGCTACCAGACTTTCAATATCCAGTATCTTTCAATAGCCAATATTGAATATCCAATAACTTTCAATATCCAAGCAGAAAACTCACCCACCCCCTGAGTAGGAGCCTTGGAAAGTAGAGCAAAAGCAGTATCTTCCACATGTTTCCAAGCAAATCAAACTTCCTAGTTTACAGCTAGGCAGCAACCCAGGTACATGGGGAGCTAGCTGTCCCTTGTCAGATGCTGTCTCTAATCGTCACAACCTCCCGGCAGCAAGGAAGGACCACTGCCGTGGGAAAGGAGGGGCAGAGACAAGTCGGCACCTGTGTCCTCACCTATTTGCTGACCTGCATCCCACAGGGTTCCAAAGGTCTTCCTGGGATGGGAGAGTGCTGACACACAAGACCCACACGCCCCTGGGCACAGACGGGGGTGCAGCTCAGATAGGGAAGGCAGCCTGAGAAACAGCGGTGACTGGGTCTCTCTATCAGAATCTTGGGATGCCCCAGAGACATTTAAAGCTCCTGTCCTCCAGGCAGTTCACACACCCGGCTTCTTACTGCCCACAGCACAGAGAGTCAGGAAAGTTTCCCATCCACCAGCTCAGGTTCCCCCTTCTTTGCATCCTAGCTCTAGTGATGAAGCAGGCCCATTGACGGGGTGGAGCCAGGTAACATCCATCCACCCCAGCAAATCTAGGAATCCTCTCCATTGTGTGGCCTTCATGACAGTTAATAAAGGATGCTGCCATTTCCCTGAAGGCAGAACTGGTGAAAGTGCATGGCCCTCCATCAAGCCTTCATGTAGTAGAAACTGCTGGTTGACCAGCAAGCCTGTCTTCTCTGTGCTGGGCAGAGCTGGACTATATTCCCCAGCCTGCTTTCAGAGTTTGGTGAGGCCATGCAACTGGGTTCCCGCCAACAGGTCCTAAGGATGAAGTCTGCCACTTCCTGGCTTGATTCTTCAAGGTGGACAACCTCTACCCTCAGCCAGCTCCCAATGCTTCATCCTCCTTTAATCTCATCCTTCACGGGATGATTCCTGGACCAGGAGTCTCAGCATCACCTGAGAGCTGGTAAGAAATGCAGATTCTCGGGCCCCAGCACACATCTACTGAATCTGAATTTGCATTCGATCAAGATCATGAGGTGATCTATATGCACACTCAGGCCCCAGAATCACTGTCGTGTTGTTTTTTCCTGTCCACCAACTGAAACGACAGGATACCAGGAGCCTAAGGGACAGCAAGACCACAATTAAAGGAACCGAGTTCCCTGAATGACCATGACCACGAGGAAGGCCATCACTATTAGGAACACTCCTTGTGGACTTCAAGCAAGGAATAAACTATTATTAGGTCATCAAGCCATTGAACATCTGACGTTTACTTCTGCAACTAGCATTATCATTATCATTTTGGCTTCCCTGCAGAGCCCCTACTTCCTGTGAGTTCCTTTAGTTAAGCAGATAACATGAGCAATGATAGTTACGAAGCAAGGGTGCGAGATGCTCCAAACAGGGACATCATTGAGAGAAGCGTCCTTGGGTGAAAAGAAGCAGAAAAGGCTGAGAATGAAAAGCATGAGCTCGCAGAAAAAAACCCTCGAGAAGGAAAGAAACATCCTGAACCTTCGTTAAGATACTTCATGTCTCAGGGGGGCCAGAGTGGGTTGCGTTAGGGTGGCAAACCATGTTCCCCACTACCACTACCCTCACCCCTAATGTCAGTTTGTGGGATTTCACATGCATCCTCAGGCCTGTAGACCAGACAGAAAGGTATACACCAGGGGGCAAGGATCAGAGAGATATATAAGAAAACTGAAACAAACAGAAGAAAATGATGACTGCCCATCCCTCCCCACCCAGCCGACCTGCAAAGAAGGGGAAGGTCAGGCCAGAGGGACGGGTAGGATGGAGCCCTGCTCAGGAATGTCCCAGTAAGGCTGCCTTGGAGTCCAAGTGACAGAGTGTAAGAGAGGACCCTCTGGGGACATGGATCGGAAGGTCAGCAGCATCTGGTCTGCCCACAGATGGGGGGTACGGTGATGCTGGGAGGGGCATCCAGAACAGCACCTGTGGTGAGGGTCTCCTTCTATGCCCTGCAGGCAGTGGGCTTCCATAAGGAGTCCGGAGTATAAGTATGTTCTTATACTCATGCACTCAAGACCAGCCCCCACTCCAGTAATCTTGCCTGGAAAACCCCATGGACAGAGGAGCCTGGCAGGCTACAGTCCGTGGGATCACAAGAGTCAGACACAACTTAGCAACTAAACCATCCACCACTACAAAGTTAATATATGCCTAAATATAATGTGTGAAAAGGATATTTGCCATATACTAGCTAGTTTTTTGGTGGGAGGGTGGGATTTAAGGAAGACTTGGGGTTATTTTTTTATCAACTTCCACTTTATACTTATTTATAATGGCCATTATTTTTACTAATACTGTAAAACTATGAAAATGAATAAAATACTAAAAGTTTCATTAAAAAAAAAAAAACCAGCCCCAAGGATTCTTACAAGTGACTTGGGAGAACCTTACGAAGGCAGAAAGAGGCTTGGCAGACAAGCAAATGGAAACTTGGGGACATAAGATTTAGACCTGGATTAGTGTCCAATCACCACTGTAACTATTACCACAAACTCAGTGGCTTCATTCACTCTTTTAGTAGTCTAAAATCAAGGTGTTATAAGGCTGCTTTCCTTTTGGAGGCTTCAGGAGATAAACTGTTTCCTTGCCTTCAGTGGTTGCCTGCATTCCTCGGCTCATGGACGCTTCCTCCATCTTCAGAAGGCATCACTCCAACCTCTGGTTCCACAGGCACAACTTTTTCCAAATTTGACTCTCCTGTCTCCTTCTTAAAAGGACCCTGAACAATTAGGATCTACCCAGATGGTTAGGATCATCCCTCCACTGCAGTGTCGTAAATTCATTGATATCTGCAAAGTCCCTTTTGTCATGGAAAGTAACATAAGCCCCTTTGCAGATATTTGTATTAATATAACTGCAAACATACTCCTAAGCTACTGGACCAGATACAGAAGAAGGATAACAGATCGAATCAGAAGCTAGCAGGTATGCACTGTCTGAACAGCAGGTGCCCCAGGGAATCTGCGTGCTACTGTAAAAGTGTAAAAGATCCCTTGCAGTATTAGAACCTGTCACCATGAATGTCTTATAACGGAAGCAGGGTATAAAAAGCAAAATGTAGAGTCGAATCATTTGGCTCCCAACCTGGACAGAAAAAGTTCTGGGAATAAAGCAGGGAAGATCCATGTTTCAGCAGTGGAAATTCCTCAGGGCAACTAGCCCATGTTACCATCACGTCATACATGGCTCCTCAGATACCCACTCCCACATGTAGCTGTTCTCAGGCCATCCTCCAAGCTCATCGGACCAGTGATCTGGAGTAGAAACGTGCCCTGTAGTCCGGCCACTCAATATCTGAACTCTCTTCCCAGATCTGGGGAACCCCTCAAGTTTTAAAGCAGAGCCCATATCCTCTTTGGAAAAGGAAAGGACCAGATGCCCTCTGTCCCAGCCTCCTCTGTAGCTAGGACTCAGACACAGGATCTCAGGTCTACCAAACAGGCACACCCCAACCCCAACTTCTGAACTGAGCCCTAGAGACTAGAGTCTCTGAACCAGGGCTCAGTGAAGGACAGCCTGTGTGGTAGCAGCCGTGGAGGAAGGTGCCTCTGAGCCGCAGAGGACCTTGAAGCAAATGCAGCCCGGCTGCAATGGAGCACAGCTCCTGAGCACAAGACACAGAGGCAGGAGAGACTAACACAGGGTGAGTCAGGACATCTTCCACGAATGGAATGAGTTGAGCCGGCATCTGAAGAGTGAAGCCAAACCTCACCAATTACTGAGCACATTATGAACCCTGATAATAGAATCTGACCAGCTTTAAGTCCCTTCCGGTACCTGCAGGAACGCCAGCACCAAGCAACACTCCCTATGTATTGATATTTCCAGAAGTTCCTATAGCACACCCAAGGAATGACACCAATCCCCTTGCCCTCAGGGCACTTCCAGATGCAGATTCCCCCATATGCCCCTGCCACCATTTGTGATGGCTCGATGACTGGGTGGGTCCTTGTTCCTGTCTCTCTGCCCTGGGACAGACTCAGGGGACAAACAATATAACTGCTTTGGCCCCAACGTCTGGAAGGTTCTAGGGCCAGCTGTCTCTGCAAACCCACAAAGCTCTTTTTTCCCCTCCTCCATCAGGGTCTACGCTCACCTCTGCCCCCTACAGTTAGCTCTTAATTCCACTTGACATCATTCTTCATGATGGATTTCTTCCTCCACCCATGGCCAGGCAACAGGCTTCATCCAGTATTCTCATAACTACACGGGGCCGTTTTTTTTTCCTCTCCTGATGCCCATTCCACAGGAGTATTGCCAGCCTATCAGGTTTAGTGTAAATCAGAAGATGTAAAGAGATACAGGTGATATAGCTCTGAACTCCACACATCAGAACACGCAAGCCTCTCCTATTTCCCAGCTGGGGTCGGTCCCTTCCATTGAAGTGCTCCTAGTGGCAATCTGGGAGGGCATTTCTAGTAAATCAAACAGCATGTGCAAAGGCCAGGGCAGGAAGCCGCAGCAATCCGTAGCCAGGCGTCTCAGCGAAGGGCGGGACCCAGCCATCTAGAGCCCCCACGCACATCAAGCCCACCTTACAGAGGTCTGGCCACGCCCTCCAGAAAGGAAGGAAGGCTATCTTTGGGCTGAGCGCAGGCCTGCCTGCCGTCATAGAGATTCCTCAGGAATGAAAGCCCGTACGGCAGCAGCATAGCGGGGCCCTCTTTGATCAACAGGTTGGCTTAATTAATACCATCCCGGGGCTGTCAGTTTCCTGGAGATCAAAAATGAGCCCGTCATTATGCGAGATCAGTCATAAACAAGAAAGAGAAAGACTGTAAATACATTCTCGCCACCCCCCCCCCCCACCTCCATTTTTCTTCCCCCTTCAAAACTCTACTGGCGTAATCAGGAACATAAAACAGCCTTAGTTTCCTCATAGTTATTACACACAGTCCCAAAAACTGTGGAATTAAACCAGGAAGTTTCTCTGGCTGGCCATAAATTTTGCATTTTTTTCCCCTTCGTGCATAATAATGCCTTGATAAGAGCCCCGTTATTGATGTGTCTGCAACACAGATCCCCTTTTTGGAAGCAGAAACGCTTCTCTGCAGCAGATGGTGGCTATTGTGTTTACACATGAGCACCTCAGGATTGCATTTCCTCACGTCGGCAGTAAAAAGAAAGCCCTAATTGAGTTTTTAATGGCTTTGCACATTGTTCATTAAGATTACATGAGTGTGCTCGCGACTGGCAGCTGAAGGCCTGAAGCTCCGAGAGCTGGGAGCCATCCCTGCAGACAGGTGGCCCTGCCAGCTTCCAGCGCCAGCACCTATGAGGAGGGAGCGGATGGTGGCAGGACCCAAACGCTGCCCGTAGCCAGCACAGCTGTGATGGCGTGGAACACGTCCTGGACTTGCAGTCAAGAAAACTGGGTCTCAGTCCCACATCTTTCATTCCTTAGTTGCATCACTTTGAGCAAGTCAGTGAGCCTCCCTGGACCTCAATGTCCTCATCTGTAAAATGGGAATAATGAAAGCTACATGTCCAAGTTTTGTTGTTGCTTGGCTTTCAGTGTATATTACATAAAACACTGGACTTGACTCAATAAACATTAATTTCAGAACAAATGGCCAGCAGCAGGTGACAACGAGCCAAATGCAATTTATGTTTGATGTCACCAAAGCTTATTAAGAACTTAGTACATGTCAGGCATGATCTAGGAAATAAATTTTTAATTTAATTTTAATTAAATATAAATAGGCATGCATTGCTATTAGCTACTAAATCAGAGAATGCAGTTCTAGACCCTAAAGTCTCTGCTTATTGAACAAGTGTAATTAGTATGTTTACAACTTTCTACCTCTGCAACTTGATCTGACATTTTTTCCACATCCCAGGGAAGTCATGCCATGCTATCTCTGATTTAAAGCAAGGAGCACAGAGGAAGAGAGAAGTCCTTTTACCCAAAGTTACAGAGGTATTAAAAACCAGAGACACCACTTTGCAGACACAGGTCTGAATAGTCTAAACTGGTTTTTCCAGTAGTCATGTATGGATGTGAGAGTTGTACCATAAAGAAGGCTGAGCACTGAAGAACTGATGCTTTCAAATTATGGTGCTGGAGAAGACTCTAGAGAGTCCCTTGGACAGCAAGGAGATCAAACCAGTCAATCCCAAAGGAAATATTGAATATTCATTGGAAAGACTGATATGGAAGCTGAAGCTCCAATACTTTGGCCACCTGATGCAAAGAGCCAATCCATTGGAAAAGACTCTGATGCTGGGAAAGATAGAAGGCAGGAGAAGGGAACAACAGAGGACGAGATCGTTGGATGGCATCACCGACTCAATGGATATGAGTTTGAGCAAGCTCCAGGAGTCGGTGACGGACAGGGAGGTCTGGCGTGCTTCAGTTCACAGGGTTGCAGGGAGTCGGCCACAACTTAGCAGCTGAACAACAACGCGGAGGTAGAAACTCACAAACACACCCATTACACTTGTTCAATAAACAGAGACTTTAGTGTCTAGAACTACATTCTCCGAATTAGAAGCTAACAGCATTGTGTGCCTAGTTAAATTTTATTAATATTAAATTAAAAATTCATTCCTTAGACACAACTAGCCATATCCCAAGGACTCAGCTGATACCATGTTTCACAGTGACAACAGAGAAAATCCCCACCATCAGAGACAGTTCTATTGAATAGCGCTGGTCTAGAAATTGCAGATTACTCACCAGAACATAACAAATTATATCCAGAGGAGACACAGGAGGTTAACTAATCCAACCAGCTCATTTTAGCAATCCCAGAGGGGGGGAAGGGACTTGCTTAAGGTCACACAACACAGTGAAGGCTCTGGGTCAGGTTTCCTGACTTCTGCTTCAGTTTGTACCATGAACAATTCTGCCCACCACGCTTGAGTTCCATGCGCATGGTGCTAGTTCCACAAAGAGTTACTTAAGTTCATGGGCTCGGGGAAGCAAAATGCTGCCTCCAAGAGGCAGAGTTCTCCACGCCACCCTCCCCAACCCCAGCTACGTGGCATGTGAGATCTTAGTTTCTGACCAGGGATCACACCCACACCCCCTGCAGTAGAAGTGCAGAGTCCTAACCGGTGGACCACCAGAGAAGTCCCAGAGGCAGAGTTCTTAAGCATTCCAGTGCCAGGTGTCTTTTAGGAGAAGTATGCACCCAGGGCACTCACAGCCCCAGCTCTGAAATGCAGTTCAACCACTACCTGTTGAGCCCCCAGCCCCATGTACAGGGGCTACTGCGGGGCACTCACAGAGAAGGCCAGCACGTACCTGATCTTGACTGGAAGCCCAGCAACCCCTCTTTTGCCTGGATGATCTCAGATGAATCCCCTAAACTCTGAGAGCCTCAGTTTCCTTTTTTGTATTCCACATAGATACATCTAACTGAGTAGTCAGGAGGAGTAAATGAAACAATTTATAAAGTAGCTAGGTAAGGATTGCCGCATTGTAGGTCCTCAGGAAAATAGTCCCTTTCTTTCTGTCGTTCCTCAATTTTTCAATAAAGTGGGAAGGCCTCAAAAGACTGAAGAAGAAAACAGCAAAGACTCCACTGAGAAACAATAGAATCTGCGGCTCCTTTCTCACCCCTTGCAACTCACCAGTCATCAAATTCAGGGGCTGATGCCTCCTTGCGTTTCTCATACCTTCTTCCTCTCCACTCTCACAGCTGCTGGACATTCGTGTCATGGACTTTCTGTCTGTTTCATGGATGTCTGCAACAACTTCCTAACCAGTCTAGTCCTTAATTCTTTCACCATCCAACGCAGCAGCAAGTAGCATCATCTTCCTAAGATGCAAAACTGACTGCGACATGTCTTAAACTTCCTAGGAAGTCCTTTTTTATAGGAAACTTCCTGTCCCCTATAAAGTCCAGAGTCTTTCATGGAGATGTGTAAAGGCCTCCATATCCAGCTTCTATTTCCCGCCTTGTATATGAATACTCTCACCCTACACAGCCCCCAACCACCCTATGGTAAGTTAATAATGGTTTCCCAAAGATGCCCATGTTTTAATCTTTGGAGCCTGTGAATATGCTACCTTACATGCCCAGGGTTGCAGATATAATTGCTAATCAGATGACCTTGAGATAGGACTATTCTGGATGAGAAAGGAGGAAGAGGCTGAATCAGAGAAGGAGGTGAAGAGGCTTCGCTGCTGGCTTTGAAGATGGAGCAGGAAGCCACAGACCAAGAAATGGCAGTGGCCTCTAGAGACTAGAAAAGGCAAGAAAAGCCTCTCCCCTCCCCCAGAGCCTCCAGAAAGAAACACAGCCCTCTGGACACCTCAATTTTATCCCAGTGAAACCCAGTTAGGACTTCGGACCACCAGAAGCTGCTGTTCCAGCAACAATGGGAAACAAATACACCCTCCAGTCTTCCCTGCATCTGGGTCTTTGCTCAGGTGATGCACTGCCTGGCCCAGTCGTGGTCTTTCACCAGATTATTTAAATACACTTCTCTCTCTCTTTTCACCGAAGACTAGAGAACAGTTACTCCTGCATTGCTGACCCTACCCATGGCTCTCTCATAGCTCTCCTGGACACAGCCTAATTTAAAAATCTAGGATGATGAAGTTTGGCTGTCTGATCACAATAAAAGGGCAGAGGGCACAAAAATGTCAAAAGACACAGTGTACCATAAAGTAAGAAAATATACAGGGAAGAGAAACAGAATTCTACCAGAAGTATCATGAAAACTAAACATCATTAAGTCAGTCATAAACATAACAATCTACCAATAGCCAGGGTAACAAACACATTTGACATTATTCATACTATCAATGAAAGCTTTCTAATTATCATGTGTCAAAAAAAAAAAGGAAAGAAATGAGCTTCCTTTCTAATACAACAGACAATCAGGGCAGGAGGGGGATTAATTACAGCTTAATGGATACATAATATCTATTTAGAACAAAGAAAATACATTCTGAAGTTTCAAAGGAACAGAACACTTGTGAACGTTTTTTTTTTCAGAGTCAGTTTGTGTGAACAAGTAATAACTATTTCTGTAATCATTCATTCAGACCAATAAGTTGAGGTTTAAGCATTTCATATGCAAATGTGTTAAGGCAATTCTCCAGGAAACAGCTATCTGATAATCCATGTAGGGGTGGATAATGTAGCTGAAAAATGGAATTAAACTCAGGTGATTGGATTTAAACTCAGGTGATGGAAGGAGGCTCTTAGCATGAACCCTTCCCCCCAAGACCTGGTACCTGGGTGTCTGCATTCCTTCCCCATCCCTGAGCAAAAGATGAAAAGTGAGGGAAAGAGGGAGAGAGGAAAGAGAAGGGAAGGAGAAAGAATGGGGGAAATAAGGAGAGGAGGATAAATCAGAAGAAGATGAGGAGAGGAGACACACAGAGAGATGCAGAGGGGAAGAATGAAGGGGAAAGGGTGGTGGTGACGTCAGGGAAACGCAGTTCAGGTGAGGAGAAGAACACTGAGCCAGGTGGGAGAGGAGGAGAGGAGGACGGTGAGGGAGACAAAGCAGAATAAAACCTGAACTCCTTAACATCTTCTCACCCCTCTGCTCCCCAAATCAAATTCAAGCAAAACCCTTCTCACGACATTCTTTTTCTGGACATTAACAATAATCGTATGATGAAACCAGATGCAGGTAAGCATCACAGGGTACACCGGGTTCTCCCCGTCTATAATCACATAACTCTCCTCCCCCCATATCTCAGCAGCAGCAGCAGCAGCATCTCAACATCCCGGGGGAAAAATAAGCATGATTGCTGGAAAATCAATGGAACCCAACACAGGATAGAACGAGACGTCAGCGGCATAAACGATGGAATCTAAGGGTTTGTCTGAGTTGCTTTCTGACGCTGGATTAGCAGGACTCTTTGGGCAAAGTCAAGACAGAACTGATGGGCAGGAAATGCCACTCTCCCTTCAGACTCCAACCCCTTCCTGTGCATCCATCTTCATCACAGGGTGCCTCTGTGAGTGAGGGATTCTCTCTCCATTTCTTCATCTGGAAAACAGGCATGCAGCTAGAGCTTCTGAAGTCCCCTCCAAGCGGAGAAGTCAAGGAGCTACAGTCACATGACTAGTTAGTGGTATGGAAGGAACCAGGACTGGCTTGGACTTTCTAACTAGGCTCCTCATGGAAAGAGGGTGAAGGAGATGAGACCCTTTGCCTTGGATCTTCTTCCAAGAGAAAGTCATTTTCGTCTTCCCACAAAAATTCCTTCCTCGTATTCGTCACACTTGCTCATTAATAGCAACAGCAAACACATATTATCACATTTGACTTCTATCCATTCAGTGAATTCTAATATCAGCTCTATGAAGTGGTTGCTATTATCATCCTTGTCTTACAAATGAGAAAACTGAGGAACATAGAGGTTAGGTAACTTTCCCAAGGCCACACAGCTGGCAACAGGGCCAAGATTCAAACCCAGGAGGACGTTCTAATCATCTATAAGCTCTTAGGCTCCAAACCACAAGTAGGCGTGTTGTATCTGCTGGCAAGGAATGATCATACGTTGTCTGGGGTTGGCTGGCCTTGCCCTGGGGAGCTGGTGCAGGTAGAAAGAGGGGCAGAGAATGGGAGGAAAGAACAAAATTGAAATCAGTTGTCAACCTCCTGTCACATTAAGAGTAAAGAGAACAACAGGGCTGCCGGGAACCTTGTCAGACCCCAAATTGTTCTTGACATTCATTGGGCTGAGGCCTTTCCTTCTGCAGCTCTAAATCTCTAAATCGAAATGACATGGAACTAAAATATATATATATATTTTAAATCTCCAAACTCTTCACACATCCGTTGGCATGATAATATTTTGATTAGTTACATTTATGCTCCAATTACACTCGGAGAATGTTCAATGGTATTTTTATACATAGCATGTTTGCCATGCTCCATCAAAAACACTAGATTATTTCTTTGTATTTTTGCAATGGGAAAAGCCACAAATGGAAGAGGGGGAAAAAATGCAAAGTGAAGAGATGACTAAGCCTGTTAAAATACTGCTGCTTTGGCTTCACATTACTAAATTGGGTCACTGCTATTATTTCCCAAGTTTTAAAATACCAGGACTTGGAGAGACATAAAGTATTAAAGTCTACTTGTCTCACCTGACACTTGTATTGCCCCCACAACATTTGGGTGTGATTCTGAAAGCAACCTGATCATGTGTCCATGGAGTGTCAAGGTTAATTCTGGGGAAGGTTTGTGTTTTTGTGCTTCTTTTCCTGGGGAGAAGATCCACCTCTTTTTCAAAGAGGTCCATAATCCTGTCCATAATAAACAGATAAATATGTACATAAGTCAAGAGGTCACCTGAGCTTTGCAAAATGCCTGTCCTGGAGATGCTGGGATGGACTTTACCATTAATGTTGACTAGGTGTCCTCATGTTACTTTGTTCTTGGTCAGCAAACCAGACTGTGGTTGGATGGGGTGAGGGTATTACGCTGTGTAATACTGGTATCACATGGGTCTTTGGTCTTGCAGAGATTTGCTACAGGTTGTCTGCACCCCAATTCCACAACAGCCTCCCCTCAAATCCTTAGCCACCAGGGCTCACCTTCTCCACTTTTTTCCTGGTCACTGCATCCTTAAGTTATCTAGTACCTCTCTGCTTCAGTTTCCCCCATGAGGCTACGTGCGTGAAAGCTAGTTCCTCCACAAGTTTCCTTCCCAAATCCCCTGGAGCCCAGCATTTTGTAAATGGAATGACATTCAGTTCTAACCTCAAATATTACCCGCACACTTGCCATGGGTCTGACATTCTAAGGCAGCAGCAGTGAGCGGGACAGTCTTTGCTCTCATGGAGATTATGCCAAGTAAAAGGCAGTTTTGGGGACATGGGAGGTTCCGTGACAGGGTGTGCACATGGAGAGAGATCCAGCCTGGACTTGACTGGGGGAGCAGATGTACGAACAAAGAAAACGACAACTTGCTGGAGCAAAGAAACTCCACGCTGAGCTCTACGGTTGGAGAGGTGTCAGACAGGAGAACAGGGAGCAGAAAGCATGTTTGGACCAAATAGCCTCCTTCAAAGCCAAGAACAAGATGGTCTCTAGACCATACCGGGGACCAGAAAGAACTGTAGGTACAGATCAGGTACCCTGTAGACCGCCTCTCTAGCCTCTCAACCTCACTGTATAGATAAGGAACTTATCAGAGGGGTACTGTGACTTATCCAAAGTCACACAGCCAGAAGGTGGCAGCATCAGGATTCAAACTCACACCTCTCTGGCTCCAGGGTCAGTGCTATTTTCCTCTGAAACAGTGGTTCCCACAGTGAAGCGTGCGAATCACGATCACTTGGAAAGTCTGTTGAAAGACTGCTGGGTTTCACCCCCAGTTTTGGGATGAAGCCCGAGAATTCTGACAAGTTGCTAAGTGAAGCTGATGGAGTGGATGTGCGGGCCACACTTTGAGAACTGCTGGACTGCACCCTGATGAGCTCGGGGTCCATAACCTTGGGCAGGTGGGCCAGCTGTCTTGCTCCCTCTCTCTGCACTGGACTGCGAAGTATGCTAACCTGCTGGAGAAGGCTCCCTCCTCCTCCAGGGCCTCACCCTGTGCATCTCGTTTAGGGACAGGAGGGCTCTGACCATTGACCATCAAACACTGAGGCTCTCTCTACAGCCCAGCCTCCGCGAGGCCTCTCTGCTGATGTGAGCAGGCCCCCTTCAATCATGGCTAATTACCAAGAATATCATTAGACACTTATTGACTCCCCCAAATGTACTAGGATCTGCATAGAAAATAGCACAATAATTATTCCTCCTCTTTTACCATCCTCTAAGGAGCTACAAGAATTTGACAGCTGTTATCCAATTAATCCTGACAGCTTTTGTTTTTAAAATGTAAAGGCATTTCTTTCATCTAAGATAGGAAAAGCTATTTCCTTTTTTGAGGTGAGAATGAGGGCAAAGAGGCCAAATGAAATGGCCAACATCACTAGGGTCATTTCTCGCCCTCTCTCTCTCCTGCAAGGACAGCAGAGTAAGGTAGGATCTGGATTCAGACTGCCCGATCAAATCCCAGCTCTGTCAGCTACCAACTGTGTGACCCTGGGCAAGTTAATAAACCTCTCTGAGCCACAGTTTCTTCAACTGTGATGTGAAAATGATGACAGAAATAGGAGAACCTGTCTCATAGATTTGTTATGAGAATTAAATGTGTTTATATACAGTAAGTACTTAGAATACTGGCTGGAATTAATACATCTTAAGATCTATGTAAATGTCAGTTGTCACGGACATGGGCAGCAGCAGCAGCATCCCCAAGCCCTCCTGTGGATCTCTGACTACACCAGAGGGTAAGACAGTTGGTCCTACCTACCAGCAGGATCAGGTAGGTCCCAGGCTCACTTCCCATGCACGTGATGACTCCAGAAGGCACCAGGAAGCCATGACTCTCCCCAATTTACCCCAAGGAACATTTTTCTTTGCCATTGGTTCTCCAAATGTGGCCCCCAAACCAGCTACATTAGTATCACTTGGCAACTTGATAGAAAAATAAATTCCTGACCTACTGCATCAGAAATTCAGGAGTGTGGCCCAGTCACTATGCTTTCACAAGCCTTCCAGGTGATGTGGAAGGATGCTCAAGTTTGAGAACCACTTTTTTGTGTGTGTCCAAACAGGCTCCCAGGGACCCAGCTCTTTGGGTGGACCATGATAAGCCAGGAGATTAGGCCAGCTCCTGTCCACTGGATGGTCCCTGCATTTCCCATGGACAGATAGGCCCCCTGGGGTCACAACACTGTAATATGGGGCCAGAGCCTGTGCTCTTGACCATCGCCCTACACTACCCTGCATGAAACTGCCTTCTCAATTCACTCCCAGGAATGCCTCTGAGCACCACTCTTTATGGGCCAGATTAGGGTGGGGGCAGGGGATTTCATCACCGTGGGAGGCAACCATGGTTGGCTCTGCACATCAGAGGGCAGGAAGGGGATACCTAGAGGGAAATGCTAACTCACAGAAATAGATGCAGAGGGTCCCCCAGTCTTACCTGTATCTGTGAAGCCACTAGCATGCCCCCCTGGCTCTCAACTGGGGCTATGACACCAAGTCCCTGAAGCTCTGACATTCTTCACGCCTTCATCCCAAACTGCTCCTTCTTCTCCTCTCTTGCTCTACTTCTCAACCTGTTCCCAGTCCCGTTGATTGCAAATCTGACTTCCTATTTCCATCTGACCTTTTCCCTAATATCCATCCCCAGCCTCCTTCCCTTGTCTCACTTTTTCTACCAACATCCACTTTGGACTCCTTGACCATGAGGCAAACACCTCCCTCCCCCTTGGTTACCCTCCCTCTTCCAGTTTCCTCCCCCATCTAGTTCAGGGGGCTCTACATTCCAGACCACCAAAAAGACCCTGCCAGCTCCACCCAGACACAGACAGAAAGACAGAGCAGAACAAGGTGAAGAAGCCCTCGGGCTGAAAGCCACCACGCAGGCGAGGGGCTCTGTGATACTTGTCTGCAGCTGCTATAACCGAGGACCACACACCGAGTGGCTGAAAGAGTGGAAATGCTTTGTCTCCCAGTCCTGAAACCCAGGAGTCTGAGGTCAAGGTGTCAGAAGGGCTGGTTCTTCCCAAGGGAAAAGAATCTGTCCCTGGAGACTCTGTCCCATGTCTCTCCCCCAGCTTCTGGTGGGAGGCAGGCAGTCTTGAGCATTTTTTGGCTCGTAGAAGCATCACCCCAATCTCTGCCTTTAAATTCACACGGCATTCTCCCAGTCTGTCTGCCTTCAAATTCCCCCTTTTTATAAAGACACCAGCCTTATTGGAGCTGGGGGCCTTATATCTGCAATATCCCTGTTTACAAATAAGGTCACGTTCTGAGGTACAGGGTGGAGGGGGGCTAGGACTTCAATGTATGAATCGGGGGAGGGAGGTAAGTTTCAGCCCATAACAAGATTCTAAATCCCTAGGATGCTTGACACCCAAAGACACATCTCAGGTATCAGGTAGGAGAATCCCAGTAGAGATGCCCAAAGACCAAACTTGGAGATGTGGTGTAGCATTCATTGTTTTTCATTTTAAAGTAAAACCCAGGGTGGGGAGGGGGGACAACAGAAAAGAAGAATGTAGGAGAGAAAATTGCCCACCATAGAAAGACACCACCATCAACATCTTGCAGGATTTCCTAGCAGCCTCATTTCCTGGCATGGGTTGGTGCTTTCTACACAGTTGTGGCATTTAACTGGGCTTGTGACTGTGGTTTGTAAACCTTTCCTGAAGAAGAGGCTTAATGAGGGATTACAGTTTATGGTGGACTTTTTTTGCACCGCAGCTACACTCAGATGCCACTGGGGAAGGCACAAGCCTTCCTTCCACAGGGCCCCTGGTTCATTATGTCACAGCTTCGTTCTAGGACAAATGTACACTGAGCACCTGTTAGGCGCTGGGCGCTGGAGGAGGCCCTGGGAATACAGCTGTGAATGAGGCAGCCAAGGGCCTTCATCAGAGAGAATTCACTGAGACGGAAATCCCCCTCCAGAGCTTTGGGACAAGCTGAATAGGGCTTCAGTAGATGTCTCTCCCAGGGATGCTCACCAGCCTTTATCCCATGATTTCTTCATTTTCAGTTCTTGATTTGGGGTTCATCTTTCGATGCTCCAATGTTCAGTGATAATTTCCACAGGAAGGCTCTCTGAATGGTATATATTCTGAGCCCATGAATTTCTGATACTGCATCATTTTTCTAGCATAGATCACAGGGCTGTAACTAAATTGCTTGAATCTCAACCTATTCACTTCTAAATACCCCCAGGCTCTTATACTTTGCTAACAGAACAAGGAGAACAAGCTGACCTCTCATGTGTTAGATCCTCTTCTATACATACCTGCAAAGCAGGTAGACAGGCACAATTCACACCCAGAATCCTAACATACAGAAGATTCTTTCATCCCGTGGGTTTGTACTTGGGAGCACCACAAGCCAATCCAGATGCAGGAGTCAGACTGCCTGCAGTCAAATTCCAGTTCTGTCATTTCCTAAAGTGCACTGTCGGGCAAATTACTTAGACTCTCCATGTATTTGTTTCCCAATCTGAAAAATGGGTATAATAAAATTCCCAGCCTTCAAATATCACCATGAGGATTAACTGAGTTAATATATGCAATGGCTCAGAAAAGAGGCTGAAAAACTCTTCTCATAAAGGGCCAGGTAATCAATATTTGAGGCTTTGGAGGCTATACAATCTTTGCCACAAATACTCAACCCTACTTTTGGAGCATGGTGGCAGTCATAAAAATAGATAAATAAATGAGGCAGTGTTCCAATAAAACCTGACAAAAACAGGGGACAGAGGCAGCCCAGAGGCTGAAGTTGGTGGATCCCTGACTTAGAAGATACTCAGCAAATATGGTAAAGACCCTGCCTTGCCATGCAGGAGACATAGATTTGATCCCTGGGTCAGGAGGATCTTTTAGAGAAGGGAATGGCTAACCACTCCAGTATTCTTGCGTGGAGAGATCCATGGGCAGAAGAGCCTGGCAGGCTATAGTCCATGGGGTTGCAAAGAGTCGGACATGACTGAGCAGCTAACACTTTTTCTACAGCAAATACTAAGCTCTCAATAGATGTCAGGTATTCTTCTTACTAACTACAATTCAATTCAGAAGGCTGGTGGTTGGATCATCTCCTCTGCCCACTGTCTGATTCTCTGACACTATGAACAGATGGTGTACATGAGAGACCACCAAGCACAGAAGCTTTCCTCCCAACCCACCTATAGCACTCCACTTGTGAAAACTACACCATCCAAGATGCAATGTTCTTCCACTTTTCCAGCTAATTTTTGCCCTGTTGTATTTGTGAGTTTCAGCCTCCAGCAAGATGTAAAAAGAAAGGATGGGAGGAAAACAATAGAACTCTGAGCACTTTAGAAAGCTGTGTTCTTACATGTAAATCCATGGCTGACTCATGTCAATGTACAGCAAAACCCACTGCAATATTGTAAAGTAATTAGCCTCCAACTAATAAAAATAAATGAAAAAAAAAGTTAATTATACAATTAAAAAAAAAAAAAAGAAAGCTGTGTTCTTGCCACAAATGGATATCTGTCCCATTTCAGGTCAGACATCCCTTTTATGAGAGAAACAGGGAAGAATGAAAGCCACATCTCACTTCTGTTGGGGGCACAGAATAGGTGGCTGATCTAATGTTTATCCTGACCATTTCAATCAGCTTAAGCGTTGAGGGACATTTCTCCCAGATTCTGTCCAAAGGTTACCTGTCTTAGTTGCTATGGCCTCAGCCTTTGTTGCTGTCCTCAGGGGGATTTTTGTGGGAAGCTGCAAGAGGCTGGATTCCCAAAGGAGTGTAGGGTTTATTTTCACCCTGGACTCTGACCATCCAGAGTAGAGATGCCAAGCCTTGTGATCTCCAGGTGCCCTTTGTTTCACTCCAAACATGTGGCTCCAATTCTTCATCCATGTCTCAAGATGTTTTTTCTTTCACCATCTACACCAAGTAAGTTATATCTGCTTTTTCCATTTAGACCAAAAATGATATATTAGCACCCAGAGTCAAAAGCAAAGACAATATATATGAGCCAAGACTGGCTCTTACCTACCACGTATATGAGTTTCCTAGGCTTCCCAGGTGGCACAGTGGTAAAGAATCCACCTGCTGATGTAGGAGACACAAGAGGGTTCAACCCCTGGGTAGGGAAGATCCCCTGGAGAAGGAAATGGCAACCCACTCCAGTATTCTTGCTTGGGAAATCCCACGGACAGAGGAGTCTGGTGGGCTACAGTCCAAGGGGTCGCAAAGAGTCAGACACAACCGAGCACCTGAGCACGCACGCACACATATGAGTTTCCTAGGGCTGTCATAACAAATTACCACAAACCTGGTGGTTTCAGATGACAGAAACTTACTCTCTCACAATTTTGGACGGCAGAAGTCTGAAATCAAGGTGTGTCTGCAGGGCTGGGTTCTATCCTAAGGCTCTGGGGAGAATCCTTGCCTCCTCCAGCTTCTGCTGTCCGCATCACTCTTGCCTCTGTCTCCATCCTCATGTGGCCTTCTCCTCTGTCTTTATGTTTCAAATCTCTGTCTTTTGTGTACACAAACACCTATATTTGGACATCAAGCCCACCCTAAATCCAGGATGAGCTCTCCTTGAGATCCTTGACTACATCTGCCAAGACCTTTGTTCTCCAAATCAGGTCACATTCACAGGTTCAGGGAGTTTGAACTTGGACATAATGGGTTATTATTCAACACTTTAGAACTATACTTGTATTCCCTGATAGCTCAGTTGGTAAAGAATCTGCCTGCAATGCAGGAGACCCTGGTTCAATCCCTGGGTCAGGAAGATCTGCTGGAGAAGGGATAGGCTACCCACTCCAGTACTCTTGGGCTTCCCTTGTGGCTCAGCTGGTAAAGAATCCACCTGCAATGCGGGAGATCTGGGTTCAGTACCTGGGTAGGGAAGATCTCCTGGAGAAGGGAAAGGCTACCTACTGCAGTATTCCAGCCTGGAGAATTCCATGGACTGTATAATCCATAGGGTCACAAAGAGTTGGACACAACTGAGTGACTTTCACTTTCACAGCTATATTGAGTGACCCTATACAGGTCACCTGCCTTCATGCTGAGACTCAACTTCTATATCAATACAATAGAGAGCGGGAGAAGGAGATCTATCTGGCACAGTTAAAGACACAGGAAAAGCATGAGCTACATGTCTGCTGAACCTGCATCAGGCACCCACCCCCTGGGGACAGAGTGGTTTCACAGAACTGGGTAAAACCTGGAGACCAACCAAGTTCATGCAGAGATTACACACAGTGCTAAGTAAGCCCAATTCACCTTCAGGATTGCCTCAAAAACATTTCCCAGTTCTAACCTATGTCTGGAAGAAACAGAAGCTAGGGTCTGCAGCCCCTCACCTGTTAAACATGTAGGAGGGATAAGGATGGTTTCCAGATTCCTTCCAGCTCTCACAGCTCACGGTTTCAGGATTTCCACAAAACTTTAGGCCTCAGATTCATGACAACAAGAATATGGTACCCCACCCACAGGGGAAAAATGAGATTTCAGAGCAATTTTTCAATGCTCCTTCCTACTTTTGCTCAGGTCATGGCCCATTCTGGCTCATCTCTCCCCATCCTCCAGCATCAAGACTTGAATCACAGCTCCATCATTTAACCTAGGACAAGCATCATCTAACCTAGGACAGACATCTCATTTTTTAATGTATTTAACATCTTAGTAAATGAAAGTGTCAGAAAATAGAGAAATTTACAAAGAAACTTAATAGAGAAAATAAAGAGACAATAACATACAGGTCTCCCCCACTTTTCAACAGTTTGCTTTATACCACTTTACTTTTACAGAAGATCTATACTAGTATCTGTTTTCACCAATAGAAGGAAACCCAAAGAGGATTTCTGCTCTTGGGAAAAAAAAAAAAAAAAAGCTAAAAGCAAAAATAAGGTTCAGCATTTGTTTTGCAGGATGTGTTAGAGAGGCATCTCCAACTCCTTCCCTGGGAACTAGATGGAGCATCTCAGCATCATGTGACCACAGCTTTGAACTGTGTCTGTGAGTATCTGTGCTTTATCTCCATTTATTGTGTGTATCCATTAGCAAGATGTGTCCTAAGGAAATTGCTCCTTCGATTTGTGCCATTTCGACTTAGGAAATGTCTCATAGGAACGCTTTACTTTTGGATAGCAGGGAAACCTGTAATAAACATCCACTGCCCCACCACCCATGATCTGCACTGTTAACATCTTGACATATCTGCTTGCTTTTTTATTTACTGGGTCAGTTGTGTCAGCTTCTGCTATATAGCAAAGTGACTCGGTTACACCCACACACACGTCCCCTCTTTTCCGACTTCCTTCCCACTGAGGTCACCACACAGCATTAAATGGAGTTCCCTGGGCTATACGGTCAGTTCTCATGAGTTATTTTGTACATGAAAGTGAAAGTCGCCCAGTCATGTCTGACTCTTTGTGGCCCCATGGACCGTAGGCCGCCAGGTTCCTCTGTCCATGGAATTCTCCAGGCAAGAATACTGGAGTGGGTAGCCATGCCCTCCTCCAGGGGATCTTCTGGATACTGGGATCAAAACCAGCAGATTTTGATCTGCAGGCAGATTCTTTACCATCAGAGCCACCAGGGAAGTTTATACATAGTAGTATATACATGTCAATCCCGAACTCTCAATTCACCCCACCTCACCCCCTTGTTGGTAGCTTGGTATCCAAACATTTGTTCTCTATGTCTGTCTATTTCTGCTTTGAAAGTAAGTTTATCTATACCATTTTTCTATATTTCACATATATGCGTTAATACATAATGTTTTTCTCTTGACAGATAGCTTCACTGTTACTATGAAAATGATACATAATTCACTTTGAAGAATTCAAGAAGTGCCAAAAAATATAAATATCTAAGTTAAAAATAGTCCCAAGTCTCATCGCCCATAAATAGCTATCATTAACATATGGCTAACAACACTGTAAATATCTTATGATATACATGCAGGCTAAGTTGCTTCAGTCACATCCAACTCTTTGGGACCCCTGGACAGTAGCCTGCCAGCCTCCTCTGTCTATGGGATTCTCCAGGCAAGGATACTGAAGTGGGTTGTCATGCTCTCCTCAAGGGGTTTGTCCCAACCAAGGGATCGAACCCGTGTCTCTTATGTCTCCTGCATTGGCAGGCAGGTTCTTTACCGCTAGTGCCACCTGGGAATCCCATCTTATGATATATGCAGAGACAAAAGGATGGATCTCAAATAGATGGATGGGCAGAAGAATAGGAAGGAATAAATACTATCAAATATGGGATAAAACATCATGTACTATTTAAAAAGTTTTATGTGTGATATTGATTTTTACTTGTATTTAACAGAAGAAAAATATAGCTAAACAAAATGGAAGGAAATATAGACCATCAAATGTTTCTCCACCATAAGCTTTTTGCCAAATGATCCTTTTGAAGTTCTGAACACAGACTGTGAAGAAATCATGAAGAGTCTGGAGTAATTATGTTGTTTTTTAACTATTTATTTTAATTTTAGACACTATTTAATGACTTCATGCTGTGAAAGACAGCATTAGCACTAACACATTTCCTCTCAAATTCCCTCTCCTTAGCTCTCAATCTCTCAGCTTTAATTGTTGGTGGCTGGGTTTATAACCTTCACACCCTGATCTATAACTGTAACTGCCCGAGTTGTTTATTGTTAGTTCTATATTTAAATGGAATCACTACCCATCATCAATCCTTACACTATGAGTTCCGCATTCACGAATCTTTCATTTTTATTCACTCTTAATTGGCTGGATTTTGTGATTCAGGACTTTTTCAAGATCTCATGGAAGTTATACTTATCCTGAGTACATGTATTCTTTTTTTTAAACTGGAGTATAGTTGCTTTCCAATGTTGTATAACAGAGGGAATTTTTTTAAACTGGAGTATAGCTGCTTTCCAATGTTGTATAACAAAGTGAATTAGTTATGTGTGTGTATGTGTACCCCGTCCCTCTTGGACCTCCAACCCCACCTCACCCCCATCCCACCCATCCAGGTCATCAGAGAACGTGAGCTGAGCCGCTTGCACTTCACAGCGGGCTCCCCCTTGGGTATCTGTTTTACACATGTCAGTGCACATGCATCAATCCCCAATTCATCACCCCCCACCCCCTGCCCCATGCCCACACCTCTGTTCTATACATCTGGGTCTTTACTGATGAGCTGAAAATAGGTTTGAAGGAAAGTTACAGGCTCAAAATAGCCCTACCATTCTATGCAAAACAAAGAACTCTCTCACCCGAAGAAAAAAAATGGACATTAAGGTTGATTACTCCCAGCGGTCCCAGCCTCTGGCCAATCTTCAGAATTCCTTGCCCCAGCCGTTTAAGAGATAACTAACCCGAACAACCTTGGAGAAGAACAGGCCCCCCTTAAGACAGTAGCTTTCCACATATTTGCGTATATATACTCACTCTTTTCTTGGGTTAGTGCAGCAGCTCACTAACCTGACTGCTGCCCCTTCTCGCCTCATTAAAGGTGATCTGTGCCTGTAAAGTGCTGGTCTCATTCTTTTTCCGAACCTCGCCTTCTCTAACTCCCTTACCCTACGAGGTTCATCTGCACCATTTTTCCAGATTCCACATGTATGTGTTAATATACAATATTTGTTTTTCTCTTTCTGACTTACTTCACTCTGCATGACAGACTCTAGGTCCGTCTCTATGAACAAGCACATGTACTTTTCTTTTTTAAACTTTTTCTCTTGTATTGGGGTATAGCCAATTAACAATGTTGTGATAGTTCCAGGTGAACAGCAAGGGGACTCAGCCACACATACACACGTATCCATTCTCCTCCATATTCTCCTCCCATCCGGGCTGCCACATAACATTGAGTCGAGCTCCACGTGCCATACAGGAGGTCCTTGCTGGTTATCCATTTAAAATATAACAGTGTGCACATGTCCATCCCCAACTCCCTAACTATCCCACCCCCTCCACAACCATCAGTTTGTTCTCTAAGTTGATGAGCCTCTTTCTGTTTTGTATGTAAGTTCATTTGTATCATTCCTTTTTAGATTCCACATATAAGGGATGTCATAAGATATTTCTTCTCTAACTTCACTCAGTATGACAATCTCTAGGTCTATCCATGTTGCTGCAAATGGCATTATTTCATTCTTCTTAATGGGTGAGTAATATTCCATTGTATATTGAGTATATGTATTCTTGAGGACAACTGTTTGTTAGATCTATAGTCCATGAAACTCTTGGGCTTTTCTATCTTTCTTTCTCCCTTTATATTCTTTTCATAATATATTTTAGTCATACCACTTAGGATAAGAGGAAACAACTTCGTGTAGACAGTTTCCAGAAATTTAATATTTGTTTATTTTGGGGGGCAGCACCCCACAGCATGTGGAATCTTTAGTTCCCCAGCCAAGGATCGAAACCATGCTCCCTGCAGTGGAACAGCAGTCTTAACCACCGAATCACCAGGTTAGTCCCTTTCTTTCCATTAAATCTATTTGACATTTCACTGTCTCCCCAAACTTAAAGCTGCTGTAGAAGAGCTTAAGGCCAGCCAGAATTTGTTTTTCCTTTTCTTTGTCAAGGATCTTCTAGTGTCTGGAAAACTGGGTAATTTCTCTCTTTATCCTAAGGTTTAATAGCTTAATTTGGATATGTCTCAGCCTTCAGCATTATGTACCAAATTTTCCTGGAATGCAATGTTTTTTTGTTTTTTTTTAATGTGGTAAAATGTCTAATACAAAATTGCTATTTTCATGATTTTTAATGCTACAACTTAGTGGCATTAATTACTTTCACAATATTTGCAACCATCACCACTATCCATTTCCAGAACTTTTTTTTATCATCCTAAAGAGAAACTCTGTACCCTCTAAGTGATAACCTCCACCCCCAATCTGGTAATTTCTATTTTCTGTCTCTACAAGTTTGCCTTTTCTACACAGATATATAGAGATACACAGCAAACTAAATAAAGTAGACTCCTATGATCCAAAAAAACCCAAACAATAATTAGGGTTGGGGGAGAGGTGGAGAAACAGAAACCTTCACACATTGCTGGTGGGAAGGTACTGGGTTGTAGTGTCTCACGCAAAAACCCAAATGAACTTTTTGGTCAACCAATGCTACTGCTGCTGCTAAGTCGCTTCAGTCGTGTCTGGCTCTGTGCGACCCCATAGACGGCAGCCCACCAGGCTCCCCTGTCCCTGGGATTCTCCAGGCAAGAACACTGGAGTGGGTTGCCATTTCCTCCTCCAATGCATGAAAGGAAAAGTGAAAGTGAAGTCGCTCAATCATGTCTGACTCTTAGCGACCCCATGGACTGTATCCTACCAGGCTCCTCCGTCTGTGGGATTTTCCAGGTGAGAGTACTAGAGTGGGTTGCCATTGCCTTCTCCAGGTCAACCAATAAAACAATGCTATTGCTTGCAACACTACTTATTTTGAATTGCAAATTTAGTTATTTACTTACTTCTGTAAATTTTTTCTACTTAGATGCAGATAGCATAATTCTGCTCTTTAGAAGCACAGTCCTACTCTATCTACTAATTGTGTGGCCTTGGGCAAATCACTTAACTATGTCTTAATCTCCTCACCTATAAATTGACAATACTAACAGTAACTGGCCTCATACTCCTTATTGTGAAAAATAAATCAACAAGCGTAAACATCTAAAAAAAAGGAACTCATGTATGGTCTGTTCAAAAGGATTTGCTCTTATTACATTAAATCAAGCTATGTTACGTATTTAAATAAATCATGTTTATATATATATATATATATATATATATATATATATATATATGCGCATACCTATCTCTGAATAAATCTTCTTTTCCCTCTAGCTATCTTTAATCTTCCCTTGACGACTTTCATCACTCTCTCATCTGCATTCATGTGCCTGTCAGGTTCCTTCATACTTATTTCCATCAGTGTAATTCTGTTTGGAATCTGTTGTGGTTCATCTTTTGCTGTTCTTAATTTATCTCATTAATCCCACGAAAGCTATTTAGAGGCCTCAACATGCTTCCTTTTGTCCCTCTTAATCTCATCCTGTGAATTTATCACCTCATCCTTGAACTTTTACCTTACTATGAATATCACCCTACAGAGTAAAACAAGTGTGAATAATTAGTTCTGCTCCCCAGTTTGTATTTCCATGTGGGTTGGAAGTACTGCTCTTGCATGCTATAGCCTCCCGCTTGTGTGGTGGTGGTTTTGTGTGGTATGCTCTAACACCGCCTCACCATTTCCCTCCTTGCTCTGCTCGGGTGGTTCTGTCCTGACGCTTTATGTGCTGTGATATATAGCGTGACACCTGACTCTCTTCCCACCAAAGCAGGGAACATATTGTTTTCCCTTTGAAACTGAAGTTTGAAGATTGAGTATTCTCTGTTCTACCCAATTTCTGTAACCTAATGACAATGACAGGAAGGGGAGAGCTCAGCCAAGGTGATATTCTGTCATGGTTACAATACTGGAGATCCAGTCCTTCTTCCTAGAATTTGCGAAATAGCCTCATAATCAAATCACTCCATCCATTTGGAGGCACTGGCTCTTCCTATGAGGAAATGTTCTCTATTTTTATATTATTGCTCCAGTCCAGTATGCAGTCCTGAAGCCTTTGCTATCATCAGAGAAAGTCAGCCTTCCCCATAACCCTTCTCCCTTCACTCCTCTCTACCCCCGCACCTGTCCCAGGGCCCTTTCCTTGGTTCTCAGTCAAAGGAAAGGTTAATGCTACTCATTCAATATGTTTCCTTCCAGATGTTTGGGTATTAGTGAGTAATTTCAGGCTCTGCTTTCTGGTGGGTGGGGAAAGAGAAGTCCAGCTTTACCCCACTATATCCCAACAGTGGTTTCTATTGCTTTCCTTAGCTATCAGTTTGAAGAGTTTATTGCATTTAATTATTCCCTTTACCTTGTTTTGATGTTGTGGTGAATTTTACCTATTTTTATTTGTTTGTATTTTTGTTTGCTCGATTCAATAGGTATTGGGCAAAAGGATTTCTGTAATACAATTTCTGTTGATGATCTTAACCTAAACATCTGAATAATTCTTCCTATACATAAGTTGAGACAATAATAATTATCACTCTGAACTCATGAATTTTTTTAAGAATACTAAACTAGATGATATGTGTAAAATTGCTTTCCAAGTTCTCAATTTTTAATATTGAAGTAAGTTTTCAACAAATGTACTTGTGAATGAATGAGTGTTATTACTCTACGGAAATGAACTTAGTTAACTAACTCACAGGATTACAGAATATTACTACTTAAAGGAATCCTAGAAACCACGTAGCCCATCCCATTTATTAGTATTTTCTACATAAGAAAACAAATGCTTTGCTATCATTTTTAGTACTACTTTTCATCAAGAGGTAGGCAACACAAAAATTCTATCATCCATGATCTGGTGGAAAGCATGTCATTTATAAGAACTCTTCTTAAGAATAACCTTTACTTCTGAGAAAAAATATTCTAATTTATTTTTAAAAGGAAATTCTCATCATTCACAAGCTCCCTTGTATTAACACCATGCTGGGCGTAGGTATGCAAGTTTGTGGGCAGAAGCTTTGAGCAAAGCTTAATTGCTTTCCATTATTAAGAGGAGAAAAAATATAATGGAAGAAAGAAAAGAAATAGAGTAAATTAGACCAAATGCTAAATAAGAAAAAGGAAGAGTTAAACAAAATCAGTGGAAACAGAGATAAGAGTTATCACTGAAAAATAAAAGTCTGATATAAATTTTCACTTGTTTGCTCTCAGTGTTTACTTTCTTCTCACACAAGGAATATTTAGCGAAGTCTACTTACTCTCTGATTAGGGCTTCCTTGGTGGTTCAGACAGTAAAGAATCTGCCTGCAATGCAGGAGACCTGGGTTCAATCCTTGGGTTGGAAAGATCCCGTGGAGAAGGGAATGGCTACCCACTCCAGTATTCTTGTCTGGAGAATTCCATGGACAGAGGCGCCTGGCAGGATACAGTCCATGGGGTTGCAAAGAGCTTAGGATGCAATTGCGCAACTAACACTTCTACCACTACCTACTCACTGAGGTTTTTATAGTAGGTTCTTTGGAAGGAACACTCAAGAATGAATTCAAATCTGAGTAAAGAACAAGCAGACACATTCATTTACAGAAACTAAAGATGTCGGTACCCATTAGATTAGGTATGTTGGTCAGTTGTGCTTTCCTGTATTTAAACACAGCCCTGACGCAGGGGATCCAGTGGGATAAAGGGCTAGCTTGTAAGAGTTCAGGGTTTGCCAGGTGACTAAGTGGATAAATGAGTTTTAACCTAAGCCTAAAGAGACTGCCAACATCTAAAGAGGAGGTAAAGCCCAGGCCATGATGGAAACCAAAGACTGATATCAGGCAAAGCAAAGCAGAAAATAAATTCACTTTGTACTTTTTTGCTTCGGCTTAACAAGGAAGAACTTTTCTGCCAGTCCCAAACCTAGAAGTTGTTGTCTGCTTCCTAGCACACTGTAGTAGTTATGCACAGGTCCAGTATTGATAAAAAATGTAAGAGACAACAAAAATTTAAATATTTTCAGTCCAAAATAGCAAACAAACCATAGTTTTCGCCTAGGGTTTCTTGGAAATAAGTGGATATTTTTAAATAGTAAATGAGCTTAAAAACAAGGACAAGAGAGAATCTCAGGTAACAGGACTTCTTATCAACAACTTTGGATCCTAGAAAGAAAAGTCACCAGAGTTTCAAATGTTTAAGGGAATATTATCTTCAGCTGAAATTTATATACCCAGAAAAACGACTGATTAAATCTGACCCAGACATTTTGAATCATATAAGGTCACAAAAATTTTACATCCCACATACATTCTTAGGAAATTACGTGAGAATGTAATCCTGTTTGGACTGAAAATATTTAATTTTTTGTGTCCTCTTTCATTTTATTTTTGTACCAGGGTTATGTGAATCCTTAAAAGGTATTTGGAAGCAAATAAACGGTCAGGCTTGGGCCTGGCAGAAGATGAAATCTTTCCTTGTTGGGCTGAAGCCAAAAACAGTAACTGTAAAAGGACATTTCAGACGATGGCCAGGAAGAGTGTAAAGCAATGATTTGAACAGCAGGACCAGTGGCTCTGGTGAGTGAGGTCTCTTATAGAATAGGAAAGAGTTGCTAGCTCAGCCAGTATGATTAAAGTAAAGAGTGGACTATAAACAAAAGGAAAAAAAAATTGTTCAGCCTTGAAGCTAGCAGTATTCTCCATTGAGAGGTACTGAAGATGTGGCTGCATCCAGCAGAAGACAAAACAGGATCCTAGCACAACTGTATGGCTTGGCAGTGACACAGTTTGCACATTCATAGTAATTAGGAGTGCTGTTTATGGATTTTCAACTTTTAGAGTCATGCAATTGATCAGTTATGAAACCAAGCAAACATTGCATGGAAGCCTTTCTTGTTTATAGGGAACAGGCTGCACCCTCCATGGCCTTCCCTGAGTTCCAAAGGGCAGATTCTAACAGCAGCTACTCAGGGAAGGGAGGGCATGCAGAGACAGGGAGGAGCAGCCAAGAAACAACAGTGCAGCGGGACAGGGCCTGGTTTCACCTCAAGGGATACACAGAACAGAATCTTTAAACTCTTCAGAGAACTAAAACCCTCATCAAATGAAAGACATCAGCATGCTTCATTCCAGATTACAGGAACCCACAGAAATTCATCAGATTACCTGAGACCAGATTAAAGGCATGTAGGCCTTTCAGTTCAGTTCAGTCACTCAGTCGTGTCCGACTCTTCGTGACCCCCTGGACTGCAGCACTCCAGGCCTCCCTGTCCATCACCAACTCCCGGAGTTTACTTAAACTCATATCCATTGAGTTGGTGATGCCATCCAACCATCTCATCCTCTGTCGTCCCCTTCTCCTCCTGCCTTCAGTCTTTCCTAGCATTGGGGTCTTTTCCAATGAGTCAGTTCTTCACATCAGGTGGCCAAAGTATTGGAGTTTCAGCTTCAGCATCAGTCCTTCCAATGAATTTCCCTGATTTCCCTGAGGATGGATTGGTTGGATCTCCTTACTGTCCAAGGGACTCTCAAGAGTCTTCTCCAACACCACAGTTCATAAGCATCAATTCTTCGGTACTCAGGTTTCTTTATAGTCCAACTCCCACATCCACTCGTGACTACTGGAAATACCATAGCTTTGATTAGATGGACCTTTGTCAGCAAAGCAATGTCTCTGCTTTTTAATATGCTATCTAGGTTGGTCATAGCTTTTCTTCCAAGGAGCAAGTGTCTTTTAATTTCATGGCTGCAGTCACCATCTGCAGTGATTTTGAGCCCCACCCCCCCAAATAGTTTCTCACAGTTTCCACTGTTTCCCCATCTATCTGCCATGAGGTGATCAGACTGGATCCCATGCTCTTAGCTCCCTGAATGTTGAGTTTTAAGCCAGCTTTTCACTCTCCTCTTTCATTTTCATTAAGAGGTCTTTAGTTCTTCTTCACTTTCTGTCATAAGGGTTGTGTCATCTGCGTATCTGAGGCTATTGATATTTCTCCCAGCAATCTTGATTCCAGCTTGTGCTTCATCCAGCCCAGCATTTCACATGATGTACTCTGCATATAAGTTAAATAAGCAGGGTGACGATATACAGCCTTGATGTACTCCTTTCCCGATTGTTCCATGTCCAGTTCTAACTGTTGCTTCTTGACCTGCATACAGATTTCTCAGGAGGCAGGTCAGGTGGTCTAGTATTCCCATCTCTTGAAGAATTTTTCACAGTTTGTTGTGATCCACACAGTCAAAAGCTTTGGTGCAGTCAATAAAGCAGAAGTAGATGTTTCTTCTAGAACTCTCTTTCTTTTTCCACAATCCAACAGATGTTGGCAATTTGATTGCCAACAGGAATCTCTGGTTCCTCTGCCCTTTCTAAATCCAGCTTGAACATCTGGAAGCTCACAATTCACATGCTGTTGAAGCCTGACTTGGAGAATTTTGAGCATTACTTTACCAGCATGTGAGATGAGTGCAATTGTGTGGTAGTTTGAACATTCTTTGGCATTGCCTCTCTTTGGGATTCAAATGAAAACTGACCTTTTCCAGTCCTGTGGCCACTGCTGAGTTTTCCAAATTCATTGTCACAGGGTAGGCCTTTAAACACAACCTAATCTTATTAGCAAACTCACCTTTGAACCAAGTGCTATAAAACTGCTCACCAAATCTTCCCAATTTGGGACACAGTTTCTCAGAACTCTGTCTCTGAGATTCAAGTTAGCACTGGTGCACAGAGGTCAACTTTTTAGAATCAGTTCCAGAGAGAAGTTTAAAAATTACCAACCTTGGACACAAAAGAGTAAGGCTAAGAGATGGAGAAGAGGGAGGTGAGTGGGGGCAAAGTGAGAACATCAGTGGTCTATTCTTACTCAGGAGACTCTGCCAATGGAACCTGGAACCAGAGGCGGACGTTTCCGCATGCTGTCTGTACTGGCTGAGATGACCAGCAGAAGGCATAAAGAGTAAAATCTTACCATAATGACAGGCAGAGTGTGACTTAGAAGGCAGGGCCTTATTTCTCTTTACAGAACACTGACAGATATGCCTGAAGTTAGTAAGTCAAGAAAAACACTGTTAGCAAAGTATTTACACAGATAGACACAACCATGAAGACACAAAAATAGAAATGGACGCCTCAAAGAGTAGGATCTGGGAGACAGAGGAGCTGAGCAGCATATGGTGGCTTCTCAACACAAGGCCCTTCTAAGCTATTTGATATGCTAACCATGTTTATTTTTTTTAACAAACCTTTTAAATTGAAAATTTAACTTAATACTATAGAACAGTCTCACCTATAAACATGTACACACAAAAAAGTTCCAGAATCAATCATAATTAATCATTATAGGAAAAAAATATATGCACATTCAGAGATGATATGCTTATTTTAGGAATGGAAAGATTGTTTGAAAATGTGAAATGCATTAATACATGATTGCTTTAGCAGGATGAAAGTAAGAAAAATGATCTTTAATCTATTGTTGCTGAAGTGGCTTTGGATAAAATCATTTCAACATTCAAGATAAACAAAGCCAGGATTCTAGACATGGAAGAGACTTCCTTAGAATCACAAAGTGCCCATCTGAAACTGAAAGACAACATCACTTATAGAAGTCAAACACTGAAGTCATTTATACTAATTTTAGGAATGAAATATGGTTATACCAATATTATTCAGTATTTATTTGCAAGTTCTAAGCCCTGAAATTAAAAAGAGAGAGAGGGAAGAGCTAGGGAGGAAGGAATAAAGGAATCCATGATAAAAAGTAAATAAAATCATTTGCCTGATGATATGATTAAACACATAGAAAACCCAAAACATCAACTCAAAAATCTATAGGACCAGTGAAAGGGTTCAGTAAGGTGAGCAGTTAAAAAAATAAATAGATAAAACACAACAGCTTTCTTATACAACAGCAATAACCACTTGGAAACTCTAACAGGAAATAAATTAAATCACAATAGTAGCAAATACCTAGGAATCAATTTAAACAGAAATGTGGGAGAGCCAGATGAAGAAACACATAAAACTTTACTGAGGGAAGTAAAACAATCCTTGAAAAAAGTGAAATAAATGTAATGATTCCAAATCTGAAGACTCAATGTCAAGATGAAAATTCTCACAAAAAATAATTCATACAATATTTGCAATTCTAATAAAACCTAAGAGTTTTGTTGGAATTTGGTCCAATAATTCTTAAGACCATGCAAAAGGAAACAAAAAGAGCCATAGTTCTCATTTTATTAAAGTGTAAAGAGAATACAATGTCTTTTCAAGTATTAAATGCCTAATTAACATACAAAAATCAAAAGTGTTGTACTACATAAAAACAGACAAACTAATAATAGCAAGTAGAAAGAACATCAACAGACATTCCAATAAGAGAATGTGTCTGATAAGAAAGTTCTCACTTCAAATCAGTGGAGAAATTTTAGACTATTAATTCATGGTCCTAGGATATTGGTTAATTATTTGGAAAAAACAGACTTAGATTCCTATCCACATGAGAAACCAAAATTAATTAACCAGCTTATTAACACATAAATATAAAGAATAAAGAGTTGAACATGTGAAACATGAAAAAAATCAAATCATTAAAGATCTAAGAAAAAATACAGGAGAGTATTTATCTCATTTAGGGATGGGGAAATAACTTTTCAAGGTCAAAAGCCAAAGAAGATATATTGTTTTATATAATTGACAATTTAAAAATGAAGACTACTAGAATATCAAGAATTCTGAAAGAATGTGAAAACTGAGAAAATATATTTTAATAAAGATGGTTACAGATGAAAGTCGCTCAGTCATGTCTGACTCTTTGTGACCCCATGGACTGTAGCCCACCAGGCTCCTCTGTCTGTGGAATTCTCCAGGCAAGAATACTGGAGTGGGTTGCCATGTCCTCCTCCACGGGATCTTCCTGACCCAGGGATCAAACCCGGGTCTCCTGCATTGCAGACAGATTCTTAACCGTATGAGCCACTAGGGAAGCAGGTAAATTTACTCCATAAAAGCTCCTATAAACATATATGATGAAGATAAAAACACTCATGAAAAGATAATGCACAGAGGACAAAACATATAAAATATGTTTGGCTGTGCAAGTGATAAAGAAAATCCAAATCTATACATGTAGTATCTTTCCTTTTATCAAGTCAACAAAAATTTAAAAACAATGATGATTCCTAACATTAGCAAAGGTTTAGGGATTAATCACTTGATGCTTAGACCAAAGTTGGCAAAAAGATCTTGTGAAGGGCAATTTGACAATATGCATCACTTTATCACATTATGTATTACACATAAAAATATGAATTACATATCAGATTCAAATGCTCACACCATCCAACAAGCAACTCCAAACATAAAAGAAATTATTAGAAACCTAAACTGAGATTTACATGAAAAATGTTACAGCCATACCATTAATAATAGTAAAAAAAACTGGAAAAAAATCTCAGTGCTGAAGATTAAGAACATGATTAAATAAAAAACAACACAGCAATATGATACAATTTAATTGATGGAAAAGTTCAGTTAATAGAGAATATTCAATGACAGAAAAATGCTAATGATATAAATTCAAACAAGAGAAAAGCTATCTAACAAGTAGTTAGAGCTTGTTTCTAAATTTTTTAAAAATGAAATGTATATAGTTAGTAAATATGAGCGTGTGTGTGTGTGCGCACATGTGTGAAGATAATAATCTACATCTATAGAAAAAAAGATGAGAAAAACTTGGCTTAACATAATAAATACATGCATTAATCTCCATTTTTTCAGCAACTCTCATTAAAATGACAATGTAAGAATTAAAAAGGAATAAACCCACAAGTACCAAGAGAATGGGAAAGAAAATGGCAACAATTGAGTGGTGTCAATAACATTTTGGAAGAAGAAAACTGTTTATAGACAAATGACAGATGATCCAATAGAAGAGATGGCTTGTAGGATTTCACAGCCTGCTGAGGACGGGTAATTGCCCCACAAAACCAGGGAGAATCCAGGGAAACCAACATACTGAAGGGAGAGAGCATCTTCCACTTAGCTCTGGGAACACTGGAAATCAGAATTTAAATACACTGCCCATCCCTTCCAAAGAGCAGAGGGTTTATCTTTGCGGAAATGTAAGAGTTGAACAGGAAAGCATCTTAGGTTTGAACATTCCAATGGTCAACAATGAAAAGCCAGTTTACTGCCTTTTCTCTGTATAGTCAAGCCATTCAGTGAACAAGCCCCCTCCTACCTAATATATACATTTTAGTCTCCCTTTCTTAAAGATGAATGGACAGTAAACAATCACCAGCATTTAAGGAAACCTCTAACATGTGCAAAAGATACCAAAACAGAGGGAATAAAAGGAGAGATAGAAAACAAAATTCAATTCAAAGAGCATTTCTAAAAAAGGAAACTTAAAGAGAAGATACTTCATCCAATAATAGAATGCCATAAAAAAAGAGCATTCGGAGAAGCAAAAGAGAATTCTCAGATGTTAAAAATATGAAAGCTGAAATAGAAATTACAAAGGATAGCTTAGAAGATAAATTTGAGAAAACTGTTCAGAAAAGTCCTGAATATTCATTGGAAAGACTGACGCTAAAGCTGAAACTCCAATACTTTGGCCACCTCATATGAAGAACTGACTCATTGGAAAAGATCCCGATGCTGGGAAAGACTGAAAGCAGGAGGAGAAGGGGACGACAGAGGATGAGATGGTTGGATGGCATCACCGATTGGATGGACATGAGCTTGAGCAGTTCCGGGAGTTGGAGATGGACAGGGAAGCCTGGCATGCTGCAGTCCATGGTAAAGAGTCAGAAAAGACTGAGCAACTGAACTAAACTGTCCAGAAAAGAGAACAAAGAGGAAAAACGAGAGAGAGAGAGAAGGAAAAGGATAAGAAAACTGAAGATTAGCCTAGGAAGACCAAAAGTTGACTAAAAGGGTTTAAAAAAAAGGATTAAGATAAAACTAATAGTACATCATCAAAGAAATAGTACTTTGGATAAGAAAATCCAAAGAGTCCTGTGGTATAAATAAAAAATAGCTACTCCAAAACATTATAAAATCTTCAAAAGACTGAGATTTAAAAAAGTTTCTAAAGATTTACAGAAAGAAAAAGTCTGAAGTGTTGGTAAAGTAAGGATAACTCAATGTTCAATGAGAAAGGATTCTTGCCAACAAATGGTGATAGAACACTTCAACATTCATATGCAAAAATAAACAAACCTTGACCTATACCTCTTACCAGATACAAAAGTTAACTCTAAGTGTAGCAGAAGCTTAAATGTAAAATCTAAAATCATTAAACAAGAGAAAATATAAATAACTTTGGATTAAGCTATAAAGTTTTAGATGTCATTCCCAAACACCACTATAAAAGAAAAAATTGATCAGTTTCACGTCATCAAAATTTAAACCTTTTCTCTGTAAAAGATTCTGGTAAGAGACTGAAAAGATAAGCCAGTGATTAGAAGAAAATATTTTCAAATCACATATCTGACAAAATTCTTATGTATAGAATATATAAAAAAATTCTCAAAGCTCAAATAATACAAAATCAAACAATCCCTTTTTTTCTAGTAGGCAAAAGATCTGAACAAACACATCACAAAAGAAGATATTTGGAAAGAAAATAAACATATGAAAAAAGGCTCAACCTCATTACTTATTAGGGGAATGCAGATTAAAGCCACAATGAGATACCATGATACACTTACTAGAAAGGCTATACTTAATCACTTTGTCAAAGAAGGTCCATCTATTGAAAGCTATGGTTTTTCTAATAGTCATGTATGGATGTAAGAGTTGGATGATAAACAAAGCTGAGCACTGAAGAATTGATGCTTTTGAGCTGTGGTGTTGGAGAAGGCTCTTGAGAGTCCCATGGATTGCAAGGAGATCAAACCAGTCCGTCCTAAAGGAAATCAGTCATGAATATTCATTGAAGGACTGATACTGAAGCTGAAACTCCAATACTTTGGCCACCTGATGTGAAGAACCTACTCATTGGAAAAGACCCTGATGCTGGGAAAGACTGAAAGCAGGAGAAGAAGGGGGCGACAGAGGATCAGATGGTTGGATGGTATCACTGACTCAATGGACATGAGTTTGAGCAAGCTCCAGGAGTTGATGATGGACAGGGAAGTCTGGTGTGCTGCTGTCCATGGGGTGGCAAAGATTCGGACATGACTGAGCAAATGAACTGAACTGATAATTAATCTTTTTTTAAAAAAAGGTATAATACCAAGTACTGGTGAGGTTGTGCAGCAAATTGAACTTTTACCCATTGCTCATGAGTATGCAAAGTAGTATAGCCAATTGTTAAAAACAGATTGACAGCTTTTTATACAGTTAAACATGCATTAATCATACAACCAGCAATCACACTCTTGGTATTTATTGAAAAGAAATAAAAACTTACACTATTACAAAAGTCTTGTGTGCTAATGTTTATAACACTTTTCTTCATAACTAGAAACAATGAAAATATCCTTCTAATGGTGAAAAGATAAACCAATTATGGTTAAAGTCATGTAACAGAATACTATTCAGCAATAAAAGAATGAACTAGTAATACAATATGGATGATTCTCAAACGCATTATGCAAAGTAAAAGAAGTCAGACCCGAAAGGCTATGTACAATGTGATTCCATTGATATAGCCTTCTAAACAAGGCAAAACAACGGAACAGAAAGCATACCGGTTACTGCCAAGGGCAGGGAGTAGGAGAGGAAGAGGGTGACTGAAAAGGGTCAATATGAGTGTTTTGTTTTTTTTTTTTTTAAGGGATTGGTTACTATGCATTTGTCAAAACCCATGGAACTACAGAGGAGAAGGAAACGGCAGCCCACCCCAGTGTCCTTACCTGGGAGATCCCATGGACAAGGGAGCCTGACGGACTACAGTCCATGGGGTCACAGAGAGTCAGACACGACTGAGTGACTAACACACACATGGAACTATATACTGAAGAGTGAATTCTACTGTATGTCAACAAAAATGCATTTCTGAGGGAAAATTACATCTCCTAGGATTCTATAGCCAGCCAACCTATCAATCAAAGGTAAAGACAGCATAAAATGATTGTCAGCCACACAGATACTTAAAAAAATGTTGCTTTCCATAAAGTCTTTCTCAGGAAGCTCCTAGACACTATGCCATAACAGAACATGGCAGAAAACAACAGAACAACTACTCACGACACCTGGAAAAAGGAGCAAGAGAACAGGAAACCCCAGGACAACTGCGTTCCCCAGGGTCCAGAAAGTTTGCACTCCAGATTAAAAGAAGTTAGAGGGCTCCAGGCAAATGGCTACAGGCATATAATTAAAAGAACAAAACCAATAGGTTGGCCTGATGACTTTGGACATAACGAAATGACACTTCTGGGGGAAGAGTTGGAAAAACTTAGAGATGAGTTAAAAGAAAACTAAAGGATCAGTTTTTAAAAAAGGAGTTATTAACTCTATGACAGGAGTAATGAATGTAATCCCAATATACTACATTGCCCAGATGTAGATGGTGTTAATAAATCTAAAATGAGGCCAACCCAGAAAACTAGCCTCCCTCCAGGTTTTGATAAGCCAACTATACAGGGAAGATGAAGGAGGAGACCACGCTGGGGTATGTAAATGTGTGCCATGGGGAGGGAGTTTAAGACAGCTTCCAGAGAAATCAGTTGTTGCGGTTTAAGTTGCTAAGTCGTGTCCAACTCTTCTGTGACCCAACAGACTGCAGCCCACCAGACTCCTCTGTCGATGGGATTTCCCAGGCAAGAATACTGGAGTGGGTTGCCATTTCCTTCTGTAGGGGCTCTTCCTGACCCAGGGATCGAACCTGCGTCTCCTGCATTGGCAGGTGGTTCTTTACCACTGAGCCATTAGGGAAGCCTGAGAAGCCAGCAGGTAATATGAAAATGAAACAAACAAAAACTAGATGAATTTGTATGTCACTTAGAAATGCTGTGTTAAACACAAAGAGAAAACAACATCGAATAAGAAGTAAAACGGGTTGCCTTGAGGGAGAGAGTCATGGGAGGGAGGCTGTTTTTCCAGTGTACCTCTTATAGAATTTACTGCTTTTAAATTGTTCTGAACAAGAATATATATATTTTATTTTAAAAGAAGTTGAGAAAAAAGAGAACAGGTAACTAGGACAGATGACAAATTAACAACAATGATGATCTCTGGTTATTGGATTTGTAGGTAATTATTTTCTTCATGATTTACTGAATCTCCCAAGCTTTGTATCTTAATAATCAAAAGGAAGGGAGAAAGAGACATAGGCAGAAAGGGAGAAACGAACAGAGAGAGAGAGAGAGAGAGAGAGAGTGTGTGTGTGTGTGTGTGTGTGTGTATGTATGTGTGTGTGTTTGTGATCAAGAGCAAAAAATACTGCTCTTTCCCCTTAATCAGACAAAACATAGTGACTATCCATGTCATTTTAAGAAGGAATTCTGCACTTTAGCAAGTGGGATTTCAGGGTGCAGAGCAGAAGTTTCTCAGACAGCATGACAGGAATGATTGGGCAAGCAGCTACCATGATGCCTGGCACACAACAGGGGTTCAGAGAGTCTAACCCTCTCCACTTGCCCCATGCTGGGCTCGTTTTCTCATCTGTACCATAAGATGAGAGACTGGGTCAGCCAGATCTCTCCGGTTTTAGAATTCAACTCCTACAAACTGTCAACAAGGAAGCTACCAGGACCACATCACCCAGCCTCCTGATGCCCAGGCTGGAGGCAAGGAGCCCTCCTCTGCCCATCGTTCCTGCAGATCCAGGCTTGTCCCACACCAGACAGTCCAGCCACTGCAAGGCTCCTGGAAATTTTTTCTTCTCCCAATTGTCCACCACCCAGGAGACAAGTTCCCTGAACCAATCACAAATGGCTGCTGGACTTGGGTGTTTCTGATAGCCTGTGCCCACCCAGCTGTTGAACCAACACAAACACCTTGGATGTTTTCTATTCTCTGCAAAACCTTCCCATATTCAAGGCCAAGTCTCATGATCCCTCACAAGTTTGGCAATGCAGAGCCAAGTTGAACATCTAAACATGAGCGGCCACATCTTTGAAGAAACTCAAGTCCTTGAGCTGTAAGACCTGGACACAGGCCAACATCTGATTTCTAGAGCTCATGAGCCAGAGAAAGCACCAAAACAGAAGGTGATGAGCGAGTTTTGGAACAAACTAGCCTAGGTTTGAATCCCCAATTGGCCCCTTATTTCCTGGCATTAATGTAGATACCTTTTGGCAGACATCTCATGCATAAAACTGGGATAATTTCATTGTTAATTTAAATTTAAATTTTCATTTTTAAAAGGTCTACTTTCTATGCAAAATGTCTAGCAAAGAATTATATAATAGTTAGCATTTACTGAATACTAGCTATGTCTATTTCATGGTGCCAGGCACTTTATATTCATTCTTTCATTTAGTCCTCACAAATTCAGTATGAAGAATTAGGTATTACCCTCCTCACATTAAAACTAAAGATGGTGAGGCACAGAAAGAACAAGTAACTTGTCCTGTGTCACTCAGCAAACAAGTTCCAGAGTTGGGCTTCTTTTCATATTTATTTCTCTGCATTTATGGTGAGGGACAGGGAGGCCTGGCATGCTACAGCCCATGGGGTTGTGAAGAGATGGAGGTAACTTGGCGACTGAACAACATTTATTCATTTAATTGGCTGCGCCGGGTCTTAGTTGCAGCCCACAAGATCTTGAGCTGCAGCATGCAAACTCTTAGTTGAGGCAGGTGGGATCTAAGTTTCCTGGCCAGGAATCAGGCCTGGTTGCATTGGGAATGCCGAGTCTTAGTCACTGGCCCACCGAGGGAGTCCCTAGGGTTGTGAGATCAGACTGACCTACACCGTCTCTAATGATAGGCACTTCCTGAAGATGAATGCTTACCAACCCCACCCCCATATCACAGATGGAAAGACCAAGACCTAAGGCAATGATATGGATGGCCCACATGATTTGCTCCAGTTCATTCTTCATGCTGTCCCACAGCGGAGCCCACAAAGGCACATTCAGAGGACCCCTGCACCCCCACTGTGAATGCACCCAGCTGCCCCAAACTGCCCACAACCTCTGACCCTCACAGCACTGCCCACCCCCCGTTCCGACATCGTCTTTGGATGGGAAAACAGGTGTCCGGGCCCTGCCATGCTCAGCCACACCTCGAGGGTTTGCCATCCTATCCTGACCCCTGCCCTCACCCACCCCTCTCAAGATCTCCACTTCCTCCACCATGACAACAAAGAGCCCCGCCCATGCCTGCCACCAAGAGTGGGGGATAGATACACCAGGCCTGCTGGAGTCTAGACTTTCTATAGACCGCTCTGACAGCAAGTGATTCATCTCCTTCCTAGCATTACACTAACTAAAGGTCATGATTCATTGATTCAGGGACCATGAAGTCATCCACAGCTGGATCCTCAGAGCCTATTACGGCACCTGGCAACAAAGAGGAGCTTGATTAATATTTGTTAAGTGACAGAATAAACTGTGAGGCTCCACCCTTCATCCCCATCTTCACACTGCATCTGGAGAGAGTGATGATTTTCTCTCATGTCTTCTGACTCCGGGACACTGCCACAAGAAGATAAACCCAGGTGAGAACACAAGAGAGTACTGTCTTTGTGGGAGGATTTTTTTTTTTCCCCTGAATAGTCCAAGTATCACTTTAAAAATCACCTTCTAAAGGAGTTGGAGTAATGAGCCTCTTTATGTGGACATCCTTGCCGATAAATCAGCAAATCCTCCGAGACAGTCCCCAGCAGCTGAAAGGTTAGGATAGGAAAGAAACAGGATGCTCCATGGAGAAGCCTCCAGGTCACCATCCATGCAAGAATAGTTATGACAGGAGCTGTCATAACACCAGTTTTTTGGAGAAGGTGACATTAAATCCCTCTTGCCAAGGCCAAGGCTTGGAACAGAAGACTCTTAGAAGTTACCACCAGAAAATTCATGGGGCTTTCAAACGCTCAGGACTGGATATTTGGCCCAGCTTTATCATAGACAAACTGTGTGAGCTTGAGCAAATTATTAAATATTACAGAAACTCGGGTTTTTTTTTTTTCACAGATTCATTCATCAGTCATTAATTCATTCAATGTTTATTCAGTGCCTCATGTATGTTAGGCACTGGAATATGAGTCAGGAAAATGGTTTGACTTGGGGAGGGAGCAGGAGATCAACATTCAACAACAAGAATTCTGATCAATACACAGCTGCAAATCATGGTATCTGCCACGAAGGAAAAGGACTGACAGGCCTGATCCCAAGGAGGTGACATTTAAGTTGAGAGTTAAAGAGTGAGACAGGGGTGGGGAGTGTCAGACAGAAAAAGAAAGTATTCCCAGACAATAAAACAGCATGTGCAAATGTCCTGCGGCAGAACAGAACACACATTCAAGGCACTCAAAGAAGTCCATGGAGCTGCAGGGTGAAAACGCTCAGTTACAGAATAAGGTGGGGGGTGGGGATGGGGTAGGGTCCAGGTAATCCAGGACTCTGTAGCTTCTTAAGGAATTTGGATTTTATTCTAGAACAATGCAAAGTATTGAAGGCTATTAGGCACAGAAGAGACATGAGGAGAGTTTAAGTTCTCTCCAGTTGCTATGCGCAAAATGCAGTAAAAAAGATACCAAAAAGAAAGATGACAGCATCCTGGTGGCAAAGGGGAGAAGAGAACAGATCTAAGGGCTATTTGGGAGGAAAAGGGAACAGGATTAGGGGGTTGAGGGGAAGGAGAAGTCAAGGGTGATTCTTATTCTCATTTGTTACCTGGATGGATGGTACATTCCATCCTCCCAGGAAGTGGGAGGGGCAACTGAATACATTTTCCAACAGGAATGGCAGCGTGGGAGTACCTGGCTCTGATTAAAACTGGTAGATGATGAAATGAGACCACAAACAAAAAGCTAGCCTGTTGACAAGGGGACATCATACGAGTCCTTGCCCCTTTCTGGGCATTCTAAATCAGGGAGGGAGCCTGAGCTAGCCAGGCTGGGACTGGGTTCTGTGAAGCTGGAGACAGAAGAGGTGATGTCTTCCCTGAGAGCAGGGAAACCCAGTAAAGACCAGATCCCTGCATTAAAAAGTCACCACTGAAGCTCCATTATCATGGGAACATTGGGCTCAAAGCAATGAGCCAGGGACCTTGACTAGTGATCACTCATTACAGAGAAAAGGAGGAGGAATGAAATTCAAAACTAATCATGCCCTGCCTCTGTTTTTGAACCTGTGATGCTGCCCATTGCTCTGTGGAGGGCCTGAACCTCCTTGGCAGGGAACTCAAGGTCCAGCACAAACGGGTGCCAGGCTTCCTTTCCCACTTCTTCGCTGATGTAGTGGCCAGTGTCGGCTGCCTACCTGGCATCCATTCTCCTCCTCATCCTGCCTAGTGGCACTTTGGGAGCCCCTGTCTGGGGGAAGAGGGGAGCCTGGGTCTTGGGCTGGACTGAAGGGACTTGGGGCTCCCACACCTCTGGATCCCAGGACTGGTCCAGGACGTGGGCTTGGGTATCCTGCATCACACTGCACAGCACCAGCTCCGCTAAGTGCCTGCATCCCCCACCTGGACCGTGAGCTCCGTGAGACCAGAGCCAGGCTTGATTTCCTCCCTGTGCTCCCCCAGGCCCAGCACACAGGAAGAATCTGTCGGGCAGAAGAAGGCCTGGGAGCCAGGAGGTGGTCTCCTCCTGCCTGCCTGCTTTTGGTGCACACACCCCAACCTCCCCAATCCCCATCGGCCCGTCCCATCTCAGACAGGATTCTAATCCCTGGCTCTGTTTATCCTGGAGTGAAAAGCCAGCTCAATGTTGCTCCAAAGCTCAACCACTTACTCTGTTCATTCTCTTAAAAAAAGAAAAAAGCACCTTCATATGATCCAGCTCTTAGGCAAATCAGGGGGGTAAAAAACTTTAATTATAAGAAAGTAAGGTACACATTTCAATCACATCAGAGAAACGTAGCCCTTTTAGCCAGGATAAAATCCTACCACTCTCAGGTCCCCCTTTAGGAAGTGAGGAGAAAGAAAAAGAAAGTGCTTTTATAAAGGTGGCTGGAGAAACCACAGCAGCAGACTCTTACAAAGGGCTTCCTGTGAGCCAAGCTACATGCCTTACCTATGATGAAAAAAAGTAACTATTTTCCTGAACCCTGGTGGCTGAAAGCTAAGAAAAGAGAAGAAAAAGCCAGGATTAAGAAGGATGACCCCGGGAATACTGTATCAGGAGTGCCATGGTCTCGAGGGTCAAGTTGGTGGGAGCCAAGGTCGGACTCCCCTACTCTCAGTGACTACAGGGCCTGGACACCTTGCCCCAGGGCCTGGAAGAGCAAGGACTCTAGGCTCTGGTTCTCAGACACTATGTGGTTCTCAGATACTCAGATTGCTCTGCTTTGCAATCACCTGGGAATCTCTAAAATCCCTGATGTCTGGTCTCATCCCCAGAAATTTTAATGCAATTGGACTGGGGTGTGCAGCCTGCACATCAGGGGAAAGAGTCCCAAAGGTCCGAGCGTCAACTGAGGCTGAAAACCACCACCTAGTGATGTACGCGGGTTTGTTGCTTCCTAGGGCCGCCAAAGGAGAAGGAAATAGCAACCCACTCCAGTGTTCTTGCCTGGAGAATGGGGGAGCCTGGTGGGCTGCCGTCTATGGGGTCACATAGAGTCGGACACGACTGAAGTGACTTAGCCGCAGCAGCAGCAGCAGGGCTGCCATAAGGAAGCACCACAAACTGGGATGCTCACAGTGACAGAAATTTACTGGCTCACAGTTCTGGGGGCAGAAGTCTAAAATCAAGGTGCAGGCAGAGTTGTGCCCCCTCTGAAGCCCGTAGGAGAGGACCCTTCCTCGCTGCTGGTGATGTGCTGGCAATCCTTGGCTTCTCTTGGCTTATAACTGGGTAACTCCACTCTCTCCCTTTACCATCCCCCGGCGTTCTCCCAGTCCGTGTCTTCCTAGGGTCACCTTCTAATCAGGACATCAGTCATACTGGATTAGGGGCCCATCTACACCAATATGACTCAACCAATTACATCTGTAATGACCTTACTTCCAAATAAAGTCACACTGTAAGTATCGGGGGCCAGTAAACTAACATCTTTGGGTTTTGGGGGTCAGCCCACAATGACGGGTAGAGGTCCCAGCTCCTGGAACCCCTTCAGCTCTGGTTCACGGGTTCTGCCTGCCCTTTGTCCGAACCCCATGCTCACAGCAGGGATTAATGATTGGAGCCTTGGTGCCCCCAAATATTTGGGGGATTCCCCAATGGCTTTTATGTGCAGAGAGCTTCTGCCTTTCTCCTTAATGGCCATGGAGGTGTCTGTGCTACTCAACCAAAGTCTTCGCCCTGAGTCAGAGTTTGCCCCTGGCTTCTGAGTCCTCAGCTCCAGACTGCTCAGCGAGCTACTGACAGCTGCTAAGTTCCCCAAGCCCTCTTTCCATGAGAGATATACTGGACCCTGTCCACCTCCCCATCCTACTGCTCGCTAAGGCCTAACCCCAAAGCAGATACCCCATCTGAGACCTGGCACCTGCTTCCTGTTGGGGAACATCAAAGATCAGAGAAAGAATCTCCCTGTGAGTGTGTCAAAGCCCCTCCAAAATCTGCATTGCCTGGACCTAGCTGTACCATTCATGAGTTACATGTCCCTGGGCAAGTCACTTAACCTCTCTGAGGCTCTATCTCCCTAACTCTAAACTGCAGACTGCAGGACTTCCCTGGTGTCCAGTCGTTAAGATTATGATCTCCCAATGCAGGGGACCCAGGGCTGATCCCTAGTCAGGGAACTAGATCCCACATCCTACAGCTAAAGATCCTGAGTGCTGCAACAAAGATCGAAGATCCCGTGTGCCACAACCAAGACCTGGTGCAGCCCAATAAATAAATATTTTTAAAATAAATTAAAAAATAAAATAAAACACAGATTGCCATCTATGTTCTTATTCCTGATCCAAAACCTTCTGGACAAGATGAACTTTGGAATTCACAAAGGATCAGATTTTTAGAAAGAAAACATAGGTACCTATAACTTCCCCAATGGGATTTGAGGCAAACGTACTATGTGCAAACACAAATATTTCCACTGGGAAACATGAAAATTCACACAGGAGAGATAAAGACTATAAATAGTTTCACATCAGTTAGGGTCAGATTTGGCAGGCAAATAAATTTAGTGCTCTACTTAAAAAAAAAAAAAAAAAACTTTTCCATTTTCAGAGCTTCTTAAATTTCTGAACTACTTATAAGAGAATGTTATCTTGAATCTAGTTTATGAGCTTATGGGGAATATAGTTGTTATTCAGTCATTCAGGTGTGTCCAACCCTTTGTGACTTCATGGACTGTAGCCCGCCAGGCTCCTCTGTCCATGGAAATTCCCAGGCAAGAATAATACTGGAGTGAGTTGCCATTTCTTTCTCCAGGGGACCTTCCTGACCCAGGGATCGAACCCACCTCTCCTGCGTTGGCAGGCATTGGTTGGTGGAGGGGATGGGGAATATTACAAGAAAGAATATATGAGTGGCTTCCTTCCAGGATGACTAATTCAGTGTAATCAAAAACTTGTGAATCTAGGAAAGAAAAAAGAAAGCTTTAATCTAGCTCAAGTCAAAGTTTGCCACTCTCCTTAAAACACAGTAATTCAGCCTGAAGAACTCCGACCTCTGCATGAGAAGCGGCTACATGTTCCAGCACCCCACCCTGCCTGCCACTTCATCATCAACCCCAGACCGAGGTCTCAGCATGCTACACAAGACACGTCCATTCTAATCATCACAGTGATTTTTTTTTTTTTTCTTAAACTCTAATTCAATTCCACTTCTCCTAAAATTTGGCACAAACCACTGCTACCAGTCCGACTCTTAAGAAAAATCTTCAGAATCAGAAAATTCCCATATTCTCCAACAGCAGCCTGGCCTCAGGAAAGGCAGCCAGACGTGGATTCACAGGCCTCCCTCCTCAAGCTGGAAGTGGTTTCCGTGGCGGCTTTGCACTGAGAACATTTCCAAAACTCCAAAAGACATGCAAATAGGAAACAGGCCCCATGTCTATCAAACACTAGCTGCCACACAGGACACCTGAGCAGCTAAACCCCAGGAGGCCAAGGTTAGGAAAGCCTATCTAGACCAGCCTGCTGTGATCCTGGAGAAGGGAATTCACTTCCCGGACCTCAAATTCTCTACCTGCCAAATAAGCATGCGGATTACATTCCCTCCAAAGGAGTTTCCGGCTGAAAAACTCCAGGATGAAAAGATTCTTCTATGTGAGATAAACTTTGGTTCCCTAAAGAGATTTGGAAAATACAAACGGCTGTTATTGATAGCTTCCGATAAGCAGCCACAGGCAGGAGGTAAATAAGCAATTACACAGCGTGTGCCACCCACCCCACGCTGCCCCCACATGCTGATGGAATCAGGAGACCCGCGAGGCTCTGCAGTCACCTGGGGGACTCTGCTCCTTGGACCCCCACCCTCCACAACCCCCTCAAGACTGGCTGCTCCCACATGGCCTCTGCTGGAGCGGCGGCCACAAGCAGGGACCTGTCAGAAATCAACCCAAGGAATTACTTCTTTTTGGAAGCAGAAACTCCGGAACTAGAGGTAATTCAGGGAAACGTGGCAGATGGTAGCATCTCGAGTTGTCATTTCTCCAAAGAAAGCTGGCAAGGGTGACAACCTCTGGTGGCCTGAATCCAAAGAAGAGAAACAGGGAGGATGTGGCAGGTGTAACAGGTACATATTAGGGGAAGGAGACGGACTCCCTGAGATGTACAGAAAAAGGGGGCCGTACCCATGGTGCTAGCTTTGGTTCCCAGAAGAGGAGTGAGCATGTGGGGCTTTTGAACTGGATGAAAAGCATCTCTGGATTATTTTGGATGTCACATTCTTATCAGAGAATTACCCCTTCGGGTGAGGACTAAGCTATATCCCATCATATGATGGTGACCTCAGAGGGTACATCTCTCTTCTTAGGCAGAAAAATCTATAACTGGCTAGGGGGAAAAAAAAAGTGTGAGTTGTATGTGAGTGTAAAATCTTAGAAACTCAGCTAAGAAAACCACAAGATTGATCACTTGAACAAAAGTTGTCAGAACAATAGAAAATAATGAAGAAAAACACAGAACTTCAAAACAAAACATTCAAGTTAAAAATATATGTTGGGGACAACATTTATGCAGATGCACAATAGAGAGGAGATAACCTTTGTCTGAATGCCAACTAGGTACCAGGCAGTCAATGCTGAGTACCTTAAATTCATTATTTTGCTTCACTCGCATAAAAATATGTGATGCAGCTTTGGCAGTTATAGTAGCAGTAATTTTTTTTTTTTTGGCAATGAAAAAAATAACATAGGATCATGGTTGGAAGTCTGTAAAATTCAAAAAGCATAAACAGGAAAATGAGAACGCTTTCAAACTCATCTTCACAGATGAGCCTGGTGTCAGTGTTCCTGCCGCCAAAGTGTTTCACTTCACCATTTGAATTAAGAGGTCCTTGTTACAAGATGACTTCTAGGTGTACAGAACTAGTGATTTCAGAAATGCCAGGGGTTCACTTTTTTCCTGGTGGTCCAGAACATTCTTTGTCTGGAAACCAGCATGGTTACCTGCAATGGCAGAAGGCCCCTGGTTGGGACTCCTGAAGTGTATCCATGCCGACCACTCCCTCCTACGACAATGACCACGCATGGTTGCTACGCTTCCTTCCCGCCATCTCTGCTCTCTCCCAATTCATCAAAATGCACTGTCCTTGGGTTCCTCCAACAGATCCAGAGCTAGCTTTACTGCTCTGACATCCATCCATCCACCCATCCATCCATCATTTTGAACCCCTATTTTGGGTCTGACCCTATACTAAGAGATAGGATTCTCAGATTTGACAAGTGTCTACTCTGGAGGGATCCCCGGTCTCTGCATGTCCACCCGTGACACTCCATTCAGCCTTCCTAGTCAGGCACTTTCTCCCAGTATTTTTCAGCTAGTGCTGAATTTGGGATCTCTGACATCCAGCCTTCTAGGAATAGTTAATGCTCTGTTTGACCCTGGACCATCACATTAAGCTCCCATCCCCTGTTAATAGGCAGGTGAAGATGGAGATGTCCCATGGTGGGGGCGGTGGGGGCGGGGGCTGCCTAAGGACGAAGGGCCTGGACAGTGCTTGGCAAGGAGGCACCACTCCCTGGCCTGAGAATATGAATGTTCTCCAGGTCATCACAGCAGTCAAACACATGCCTTATTAAGACGTATGTAATTTTTGTTTGGTTTGTCCCTGCCCCCACCCTTCCAATCACTACAGCAGAAAGAGGTTCAGCTTGCACAAAGTACAAATGGTTAATTTACTGGCACTGAGCAGGTCACCTCCCCTTCCGGATGGCAGTTACTTCGTTTGTAAAATGGGAGGATTGTACTGGTTGACTTTCCAAGGCCATTCTTTCCACATCTGAGGGCTTATTACTCTGTTTAAATCTGTTTACCATCGTATCATAAATTGAAGAGCAAATGTGTATATATACACAAGCATGCAGATGTGTCAATGTGGCCTGTGAAAAATCTGACTCTTGATTCCTGCTGAATACCCACTAGATCACTTTAGAAAGTAATTCCAGGACTTCTGTGGTGGTCCAGTGGTTGAGAGTCCACCTACCAATTCAAGGGACATACATTCAATTCCTGATCTGGAAACTAAGATCCCACATGCCTTGGGGCAACTAAGCCGGTGTGCCACAACTACTGAGCCCGTGAGCTCTAGAGCCTGTGTGCAGAGCAGCCACTGCAATGAGAAGCCTGTGCACGGCAATGAAGAGGAGCCCCCGATCTCAACAACGAGAGAAAGGCCACGTGAAGCAACAAAGACACAGTGCAGCCAAAAAAAATTTTTTTTTTTTAAGTAATTGCAGACTCTCCTTGTTGAGGAAAAAACGGCCTCTGCATGAGTATGGAGGGGAAGTACACCTTCACTGACTGCACCACCCACGGGCTGCACAGGCATGGACCAAAGCCTGGGGGAAAGGGCACATGAGGATGCACGAATGGGCTGGATACAGGAATCCAGGGCGAGCACCAATAGAGCCCTGCGGTCTGCTCTGGGGAAACAAACAAAGTCTCGAGCATATGCTCAAAGGCAGGCTGGATTATCCCAGAACATCTCGGGAAATCAGAGACAGCCCCAGGCCCCTGGCAAATGAGGATGGGGAAGCCCTGGGCAGAAGAAGAATCGAATCTCCAGCTGAGCCAGAGCCTGGGGGGCTCCCGAAGAAAACACAAAATCCCTGCCCTCAGTCATGAGACAGCTATACCTGCTGGGTCCAGGGTGTGTCCAGAGAAAGACAGACTTCTTTGGGGTGTGCAGGGGAGCTGAGAAGCCTGCGGCACCCAAGGATGGAACCCGACCTCGAAGGAGGTAACACCTTCTCATCACCCCCAGACACGCCAAGCCTCCACGTGTCACCAGGAACCATGGACACCAGCTTGTTTTTCCCACTTCTGATAAGGTCACCTACCGTGCTTTATAATGCAAGAATAATATTCTTGCTGCTAATGCACATTGATGTCTGAACCAACTACTTTTCCCTGCCTTATGCAGAAAGCAGCTCAGCAGGGGAGGGGCAGGCCAGGCTGCAGTTACAAGGCTTATTAAGACACCTAATGAAACACCTTGCAGCGGCTGCCCCCTCTGAGGACAGCTCAGCAAAATGCATCACCAAAGCAGATGTCAGGCTTGGGGCAATCACTTCCAAAGCACTAAAGTCAGGCAGGGAGGCACTGGGGCTCGCATCATCCTCACCAAGTGTTCCCTGGCCTGGGGCACTCCTCTCCCTGCTTCACAGTCAAGAAAACCACAGTAACCACTGCAACTCACTTGGCCTCTAGGGGCGCAAGAGGCATCTCTGTTGCTTAATAGGAAGCCTGGGGCTAAGGCTGCTGACATTTGCGGAGCCTCAGATGCTCAAATGCAGAAGGGCTTAGTTTGAGCTTAGCTGCGTCCCTTCGACAGCAAGGAGATCACACCAGTCAATCCTAAAGGATATCAACCCTGCATATCCACTGGAAGGATGGATGCTGAAGCTCCAATACTGTGGCCACCTGATGTGAAGAGCCAACTCACTGGAAAAGACCCTGATGCTGGGAAAGATTGAAGGCAGGAGGAGAAGGGGACAACAGAGGATGAGATGGTTAGATGGCATCACTGACTCAATGGACATGAGTTTGAGCAAGCTCCAGGAGTTGGTGAAGGACAGGGAAACCTGGTTTGCCATAGTCCATGGGGTTGCAAAGAGTCAGACACAATTTAGTGACTGAACAACAGCAACTGCAGAGGTGAGCCCTGGACAGTCAAGATAAGAATATGGATCTGGGGACAAGTTCCAAAAAGCCTACACAGCCTGCCTTTCCTTTATTCTTTCCCCCATTTTTCTCTCCTATTCCTTAGACATGCTTAGAACAGTGACAATGGAATTAAATACCCTCGTGCAGAGGTGGAAAATATGGACAGCCTGATGTACACTCTGTCCCTATCGCTGACAAATAACAGGGCTCTAGGGAAAATGACCAGACCATTCTACACTTGAGTTTCCACACTTTAAAAATGAGAATGGTGCTGATCGTAATCTCTATTTCCTGCAGTTGTTAGGAAGATCAAATTAGATCATGCACAGGTTATCAATCAGGGGCACGCTTGGCAGGTTCACATGGGGAGAATACACAAGGGTTAATAGATGAACTATTTACAAAGGCACACGCAGGGCAAGTGCAAGTGCAGCAAAGCTGTCATCACCCCTGGGGACAGGAGGGGTTAGGGGTGGGAGTCCTGCAAGAGGGAACTGGTGCAAAGGAGAGGGGTCACTTGAAAAGGAGGGCATCTGAGTGGAGCAGTGACCTTCCTCAAGGGCCATAGCTGGCCTCAGGCAACTGTACAGAGAGGAGCCTTAGGGGCATAAATACCCAGACCACACTCTCTTCTCCCCCTCTTCCCAATCTCTGGCATAGAGAGGAAGCCAGAGGGCATCGGTGGGGTCACCAGCAGGCAGCCTTGCAGGGCAGTGAGCAGGATGGAGAAGGGAAGAGAATGGATGAGAGGGTCACAAGGAGGATGCCAGCACAGAACATGGTGTGCGCAAGGAATAAGCACTGAACACCCACGAGACATTGTTTATTAGGCCTGGGAAAAGAGGCTCAGCCCTGGTCATTAGGAGACTAAACAGGAACTTAGAGCCAGATGCCCTAGACGTCAATGTCCTTCACAGGCCTGGCGGGTGCATTGCTCCCCTGTACTTTCCTGTATCTACCAATTTGACCTACCAAGTTCACCTTCAGGACGACAAGGCTTTCAACATGAAGACTCGGGGCAAGCAGCAGGGGATGTTTCCATCTTCACATTTGAAAACAGGGGTCCCTCTGACAGCCAAGACAGCTCTAGCCTTTGGCTGGGTCAGCAGAATTTGCAAATAAAAGAAGCCCATTCTTCCAAGAGTTTCACCTTCTCTTAAATCATAACCAAGTCCCTTCGAAGTCTTCCCCACCTGCTCTGGGTCTGAATTTAGAGCTCTACAAAATAGTGAAACTCTTCCACAAAAGAGTTCCTTGGAGCAACAATCAGTTCAGCCCAGTAGCTCAGTCGTGTCCAACTCTTTGTGACCCCATGGACTGCAGCACGCCAGGCCTCCCTGTCTATCACCAACTCCCAGATCCCACTCAAACTCAAGTTCACCGCGTCGGTGATGCCATTCAACCATCTCATCCTCTGCCGTCCCCTTCTCCGCCCACCTTCAATCTTTCCCAGCATCAGGGTCTTTCCTAATGAGTCAGTTCTTTGCATCAGGTGGCCAAAGTACTGGAGTTGCAACTTCAGCATCAGTCCTTCCAATGAACACCCAGGACTGATCTCCTTTAGGATGGACTGGTTGGATCTCCTTGCAGTCCAAGGGACTCTCAAAGAGTCTTCTCCAACACCACAGTTCAAAAGCATCAATACTTCAGTGCTCAGCATTCCTTATAGTCCAACGCTCACATCCATACATGACTACTGGAAAAACCATAGCTTTGACCATACAGACCTTTGTTGGTAAAGTAAGGTCTCTTTCTTTTGAATATGCTGTCTAGGTTGGCCATAGCTTTTCTTCCAAGGAGCAAGCGTCTTGTTGTATTGGAGCAACAATACAATAAATCAAATCAATCAATCCACCATTTACAGAGAATCAAGCAGTTGCGTTTCTGGGGAACACTAAAACAGATCAGATGTGTCTACAGGCACTGTCAATGGTTCCCTCTTTCTAAGAAGATCATCTTGGAACCCTTTCCCACCTGTCTCTAGGTCAGTCCAAACTCAGGGAGGTACATTTGCCAAGGTAAGATATAGTAGTGGGTAGAACATCAACCATGAGCCACAATACTCTGGATCTGAACCTCGCTCTATTACTCACTCTTTATATAACCTTAGGCAAGTCACTCAGCCTCCCTGACCCGTTTTCTTCATCTGACTCTTTCGGGGAATGATCCCTAACACACGGGATACCTCGGAGGATTCAATGAGATGATATGTGATGTGTCAATCTCCTAAAGCAGCATGTAGTACATACGAGGTCCTCAAGCAACGTTAACTCCTCAGCCCTACAGGTGGTCCAGGTCTCCAGGTGCCTGAGTGGGTGTTTCTCATGTCTTCCCTTGAAATTTCAGACTCAGAGCTGGCAAATCCTGATTTTTTTTTTGGTCTCCTGCAACTTGGGCTGTGTCACCTGTCTCACTTCCTTCTGGCCTAAGTTTCATCACCTGCAAAGTTGGGGGAGGGGTGCTGGTTATTCAGTGGACAAGACAAGTGGTTCCTAGCCTTCCCCACAGGTATACTTCTCTCTGGATGTTTAAGTCTGCTACATAAATGAAATTTCTGAAGTAAAATGTATCTCTTCCTCTACTCTTTCTTTCTTTTTTCTTTGGCTGCACTGCATCCAGGATCTCAGTTTCCCTACCAGGGATCGAACTGTGCCCCCAGCAGTGGAAGCACGGAGTTCTAACCACTGGACTTCCAAGAGACTCCCCCGCTGTTTTCTCTTAATCAAAGCAACACATGCCTGCCCCCTCAGAGATCCTGAGCAGCATGAGATCACCAGCCTTGTTCACTGGGTCAATCATACTGAAACCCTAACTCAAGGAACTTGAGATTTCTTTGAACCTGTGTAGCTTAGGCACATTATCACAAAAGCAACTTGAAATACTAAAAGTGGGTTCAAGGAACACCACTTCTCCTTCCCAGATCCCCAGGTCCTCCAGTTGCAAAGCACCGGACTAGTCAATTCCTAAGAACTCTATCACTGTAAGATCCTAGGTATAAATAAAGATCAGTCCAACTTGAAAACGCATTTACACGGAATGCCACTTGGCCATTTGGCAAAGGCTGGACCCACAAGGATAGAAGGATGGTGTTTCGGTTAGGAAGCTGAGTGCTATTGTCCACTGCTGTGAATTTATCTTCCCAAGGCAAACCTTTTGGCAGCCCCTGGCAGTAGGAAGCCAAAGTCCTTTATGTTCAATTGCTACATAACCACTGCCTTGTGGTGCCAGGCCAAAGGTACCCACACTCATACATTCTATCACCAGACCCATAGCCTGTGACCTGGTCCTTATTCCCAACTCTCAGAGAGAATGCTCAGAGTCTGCATCTGCAAAGTTGGGCTCCAGAATCTCACCTCTGAGCATCCCCTCCTGACCATGCAGACTCCTGTGGGATCAGATGTCCTTAGAGAGCAGCCCCGGGTCCAATCTACCTGGTAACTCCCTTTCTTTTCATCACAAGGAAAGCTCACAGATGAGAAAGAACAAGCTGATTACTAAGGTTTCATTCGCCACAAGCGCCTTCCCTCTTTGGTCCTCATTAGAGCCCTTGGTAGCTGGCTCGTTGCTAAGTCAAACTTGCAAAGCACTGTTTCTCCTGCCGCTTCCTTAGATGTGGACTTAATTATGGTTGTTCCTTCCTCTCGGCCATTCTGCACAATTTCAAGCATCCTAGTTACTGGTCTTCTAATGTCCTTATCTACTCATTAGACTTGAACATTATGTCCTTGTCTTACATTTTCTGTTCCCTGCACAGCTTAAGAAGTACTTGAATTTTTGTTCCCATCTATTACATTGCATAACAAATAGCACTCTGACTGGTGTGGGATTGAGAATAACTGTATCACTTACTATTTTCTATTGACAGTAACTAAAGATACATCAAGAATCTGCTATTAGAAGACTTTGCACTTTTACCAATATCTGATCTCTGTTATTCTGACCTAACTTTATTAATTCATCTTACTCTAATTATCACTGTCTTACATTTCTCCCTTTCTAATATAATTCTCAAAGATCAATTATGCAGAGGTATCTATGCTTAAAATAACTCCCTGTCTGTCTGGGGCATCCATTTCATTCTACACAGTGTCCCAATTAGGACAACAAAATATACTGTCACTCATCCAAAGAGAACAATGTGCTTGCTGTTTATCCGCCATTTGTAGTTGTTTAGTCGATAAGCCGTGTCTGACTCTTTGCAACTCCATGGACTGTAGCACCAGGCTCCTCTGTCTAGAGGAGATTTTACCTGAGATTTTCCAGGCAAGAGTATTGGAGGAGGTTGCCATTTCCTTCTGCAGGGAATTTTCCTGACCCATGGATTGGATTCACATCTCCCAAGGATTAAACTCATGTCTCCTGCATTGGCAGGCAGTGAGCCTCCAGGAAAGCCCCTTATCTGCTGTTGCTCCTACTCAAGTTTCTGCTGCTGGCGTGACAAAGCAGGGGTCAGTAAATATTTTCCACAAAGAGCCAGACTGAAAATACTTCCAGTGTTGTAGACCACACTGTTGCTGCTGCAACTACTCAACTCTGCCACAGCATCACAAAAGCCGCCATAAACCATATGTAAATAAATGGATATGGCTATGTTTCAAAAGACTTTATCTACAGAAATAGCTTGTATTTCTAAAATCAGGTTTGTCCTGTAGGCTATAGTTTGACAACTCCTGTGACAGAAGAAAATGGAATTTAATTTGTATTTGGATTATTTGACATTGAGATTGCTATTTTCCTGCACTTTATGATAACCATGGTAGACACAAGGTCGGGGCAACATTATGGGGAGGTGATGATTTTGGTGGTGAACTTGCTAAACTGAAGAGACCAATCAGATAACCAAATGAACATGTCATGCTGGCAGCTGGATATTCCAAGCTAGAGACTGAGAGAAGCCTTGGCTAGAGATAAAGAACTATGAGTCATCATCCTACAGATGGTCTTCATAAGCCAGGGACCTGGATAAGATCACTGAGTTTTTGTAGCAGGAGGAAAGAGAGCACCCAGAGGCCTCTACCTTTTGAGAGAACTTGGAACCAACAAGGGGAATAAATGAAATCAACATGGTAGGAGGGCCACTAGGAGGGTGTGGTGATTGAGAAGCCAAGCAATGAATGAGTTTCAAGAAAAAAAAGAGACCAACTGGACTTGTAGCCAGGCAGGACCTGACAGCACCTTCCCAGAACAGGCCCCACTCATGTCCTCCAGGTGCCTTTTGTCTGTAGAAAAACTTTAGTCAAAGAAAAAATTTAATTAGAGAAGTATAAAAAAATGAAGAAAGAAACAAAACAGGCAAACAAGACAAAAATACCTTAGCCATTAAAGTGAAGAACCTTTAGTTCTTCTTCAAAAGCTATAGATAATATTCTGAGCTATTTTGCAGGTACTGAACTCCCCACCAGGGGTGAACTGTATAAAGTCCACGCGACTATAGACCTCAGACCTATTGGAAGCAGAAGTCTGAAGATGCTGACTCCAGATTATGTCACCATCAGCCAATCAGAAGAATGTCCACAAGCTGATCACTCGAACACTAAGACTCCTCACCACCGCCCCCAGGATGGGACACGCAGTTTTGAGGGCATTCGTCTGCTGTGGCCCTATTCCTTTCTCAGTTCAGTCACTCAGTCGTGTCTGACTCTTTGCGACCCCATGGACTGCAGCACGCCAGGCTTCCCTGTCCATCAGCAACTCCCGGAGCTTGCTCAAACTCATGTCTATTGAGTCAGTGATGCCAGTATAGAGGCGGAATTTCAGCAAAAGGCTGAACACTGCTCACAGGTCAAGTAGCATAAGAACATAGTATTTAGCAAAAGGAAGACCACGGGAGACCACCTTGATTACACGAGTTCTGGTGGAGCAGAGGGAGCAGAAACGGAGTGACTTCTGTGACCTGGAGTGACTTAAGCAGAGGTCGAGCAGAGAGACTGGAGGCGATAAGAATAAAAGCTCTCTGAAAGGGCACTGCTGAAAAGGGGAATAGAAAAATGGGGTATTTTGGTTTTGTTTCTGATATTTTTTAAAGATTTTTTTTAATGCGGGATATTTTAAAAGTCTTTACTGGATTCATTACAATATCACTTCTGTTTTATATATATATATATATATATATTTTTTTTTTTGCCCCAAGCCATGTAGGAATCTTAGCTCCCCAAGGAGGGATCAAACCCACAATCCTTGCAGTGGAAGGCAAAGTCTTAACCACTGAACCAGTAGGGTAGTCCCCTGTTTCTGGTATTTTTAACATTCATCTTCACATATAATATCAGTCAGTCACTGCAATTTCCAGCTTTGATTTTATTTTTTGAAACATCATTCTTACTCTAGTATCACATAAAATTCAAATATATTATGTTCTCTACATTTAATGCATAAGCAATCTATTTTCATATGTGGACTGAGTTAATGATCTAATTTTCCCCCTAAGTAGCCAATTTTCCTTTCAGCATTAATTAAATAATCTATTCTTTCCCCTGCTGGTCTGAAATCCACCATTATCACATAATAAATATTTACACATACTCAAATCTTTTTATTATTTTACTTTCTGCTCTGTTTCAATTATATTTCATTTCACCAGCCACTAAACTGCTGTAGTGTTAAATTATTTTTATAACCCTTTATAACATTTTACTGTGTAAATCTCCCTTTTGTTTTTACAACATTGTGTTTGGCTATTCTAGTAAGTGTAAGTTTCTATATAAACATTAGAAAAAATTTCGTCAAGTTCTAAACAGCAACTCCTTAAGGATTTTGATTGAAATAACATAAACATGTAATCAGTTTGGGAGAGAACTGACATATTTATATGACTAAATGTCTCCATCCAGAAACAAGGTATTTTTCCAAATTTTTAAGTCTTCTTTGATGTACCTCCATGTTTTAAAGTCTTCATGGAGGCCCTACATTTTTTTAAATTATCTTCAAGCCAAGTACCAGGCTTCAAACATATTCTGTCCTATTATAACTAGGATTTTCTTTGTTCTATATAAGAGAACTCAAAAAATGCTAATCTAAAAATGTTCATTTTTTTTCTGAAATTTATTTTGTATTTGGTTCCTCAAAATGTCTTGCTAATGCAAATGGGTTCTTCTTTGATGTTCCTGCATACATTGTTTAGAACACTAATCATACCTGTTCAGAGAACTATGTCCTTCGACTGTCAGAGCCACAACATTTTTTCGTTGGTTTGAGGATTTTTCTCCACTGGCTTATTCTGATGCATGTCTTTCGCCCATGGATTCTATTCCCATCATGGCCTGCCTACAAGCCTACTCTACTTCACAAAACCCCTCACATGACCTCTCAACATGGATTCCAGCATCTTCTGGTTCAGGAGGCTTAGATGAGATTCATACTAACTCATGGTTAGATGGGGAAGATGACTGGAAGTCGGTTGCACTGGGGAAGCCCACTGGAAAGACTGGATATCTCAGGGAGTGGACACAAGCTCAATGTAAGGGACCAGGAGAATATGACAAACACAGATTGCACCCAGGCTGCCAGGACACTGGAGGAGTCAAAGCAGTGACAGAGCTGGACAGCAGAGGTTCAAATCAAGGATCAGCAGATAGGGATGCTAAGAACCAGATCCTGGATGATGGGGAAACCATCCACAGATTTGTGAGTTTCAAGACAACTGCAAAGGAATTTGAATCTCAAGCATCCTTTGGTCTGAAACAGCAAGATGAATTCAACAATAACAATGCCTCCTGCCTCACATGGCTCAGCCCTGAGGTTTTTTTTGTTGTTGTTGTTGGATTCAGGAATCAAAGTCTTAGCCAGGGCAAGTGAGGCAGAAGTCTCACAAAAAAAAAAAAAATAGGAATAATACAGTTTTCAACGAAGGGAGACTGCAGTTCAGGTGAACCCAAGAATGAGTGCATGCCAGGAATGAGCCAGAAGGCTGATTTCAACCCCTACAATCTTCAGGGATGGGCTCCTGAAATACAGCTGAGTCATATATCCCCGGAGACCAGGCCTGAGATTGAGTAAATCTAGACAGGACTAGGCAGAAAAATAGACCTTCTATTCTCAGTCATGTACCTATCTAGGTAAGTGACCACAAATCCTTTCCAGCCAAATCAAAGCACAGGAAGTAGAACTGGGGAAGCAAGCTGCACCATCACTGCTCACAATTCCTTTGTCACAGCACAACTTTGAATCCCTTATGCCCAAACAGTGCTTGTCTGGAGAGGAAGCCTTGGGAGATGCGATGGTGACATTCCATCTTCCCTCCTCTAAGTATGTATTTGTTTCCTTTGCAGCATTCATGCATCCATTTGGCAAATACTTATCAAGCCTACTCTATGAGGTACCTTGCTAGGTGCTGAGAATACACAAAGGTATGAGACACACTGATCCTGGAGGCACCTGGCTGTCTTCAACCACGTGTGAACAGGCTAAGACTCAGCAACTCTGCCCAACTGGACAAAGCAAACAAACCAGGCCAGTACAGCCAGGGTTGAATCAAGAATTACTTAACCCTTCTACACCTGCTACCCTTCAGAATCCATACCGTGAAGCTCGCCTAGGCAGACAGTGACAGAAGAGAGGAGACCCTTCCTAACACTACCATCTGAACGTGCCTTGCACCCATCATATGACGCCTTGAAGCAACGGAACAGACCTGCCAGAAGGATCATCCCACCTTCACTGCGCCTCTCCCCTTCCTCAACGATCCACAGATAGAGACTCATGAGGACACTTTGCTGCTTAGGAAGCAATATGGTAGTTAAAACAATCACTGGGGGAAAGTTTCTGAAGTCTCTAAGCACTGATCATCAGCATAAACCACGGAAGGTCTGATAAAGTTCAGATGTCACCTCCAAGCCTGCCTGCTCCCTCTCTGCCCAGAGCAGCAGCTGGGCAAGGGATCACCTTCTTTACAAGGAAGTAAACTAAATTAGATCATTTATACCAGTACCAACAACAGCAATGACACCATCAAAAAAAAATTAAGATCTTCAAATGAAAACAAAGAAATTATCTTCTGAAAAACCTAACCTCATTGCCCAGCTAAAAAGCACTCACCACTGAGACTATTTGGGACAACTTGTGATAAAAACACAGGGTAGAGTGTTAGCAGGGGCCTTGCAGAATCTTCTGGCAACTTGGAACTGGGTCTTTTGTTTGCTGCTCTTCTACTCTTAAGCAAACATAATGTACTAGACATATAAATAGGCCATTTCAGTGAATGTGCTCATTGAAAACCTTTTCCAACAAGAATATGTCATACTAGCTGTGCAAGTGGATATTCATAATCACAGCATGGCAGAGTGGAAAAATACCAGGTCTTCTAGAAAATATGGTGGCTTGAATACCATTTCACAGAAGTTCCATGTCTAAAGTTGATGGAAATGAACAGAAAGGGAAAAGAACAAATAATAAACAATGAAACTATGAATGCTGAAACACAGAAGAGTCCTAGCTTCATGGCATAGATTTTAAGTGTCATCTTGGTTCAAAACAAAAGAAGAATCCATGTCCATTTTCCCCTTCATTAAAGGGATAGTGTTATTGGAGAGGAAAAGTGTTGGATGTACATGAAAACTCAATGACAGCTCCCAATTTGAAACGGATGCATTGGAAAGTATTTCCAAACCATGGAATATCTCTGCTGAGTTTATTTTCCCCACTATGGATTTACCTCCTTCCTCAAATCCTACCTGAGTACTACCTGTCAGGCAGAAACCTAGTTATCTCACACCAGGGCTCAAATGGGGGGAAAGAGGCCTAGAAAAATAAAAAACAAAGCCCATGAAATAGAAAAACCTCTCATGAAAGTAGCTGACTCAAAAACAAATAGAAATATTACTCAGCCATAAAAATGAACAAAACGGGGTCATTTGAAGTGATGTGGATGAATGTAGAGTGAAATAAGTCAGAAAAACAAATATCCTGTATTAACGCATATGTATAAAATCTAGAAAAATGGTGCTGATGAACCTATTTGCAGGGCAGGAACAGACACGTAGAAAATGGCCTGTGGACATGGAGCCCTGAGTGGGAAGGAGTGGGCAGGACAAACCCCGAGAACAGCACTGACATATACGCACTACCATTGGAAGACAGACAGCCGGTGGGGACCTGCTCGGCAGCACAGGGAGCTCGGCTCAGTGCTCCGTGATGACCTAGAGAGGTGGGATGGGGTTTGGGAGGGAGGTTCACGAGGGAGGGGATGTATGTATACTTGTGGTTGGTTCATGTTTTGTACAACAGAAGCTAGTACAACACTGTAAAGAAACTATACTTCAATTTAAAAAAAAAAGCAAATAGCAGCTTTCAGGGACCCCCTCCACCTCCAGGAGCTGGACCTCATGTAAGACTCTGGATAAACTCAGAGACAGGGACTAGAGACTAGGCTCCCAGTGGCTTTTCCAAGTCCACATTAATTTCCTCTCTCATAAGAGAAGTCCAGCTGTGCTCAAATAAACAGGAAGAAGCAAAAAAAAAATAAAAATAAAAAAAAACATCACAGCCTTCCCAATGTGGATCAAATAACACCATGATTGAACTGGCCCCATTTCAATATCTAGTCAAGGGGAAAGAAAACCACGTAAGACTTAAAAAAATATTGTGTCCCTCCCAAAGGTGAGTTATACATACAAAGATAGTTGGGTTTTTTTAAAGACTGACTCTAGAAGAAGTACTCCAGGATACATAGACAACTGGTTCATAATTCCAAGAAAATTAAAGAGACTGTTAACTCTTTGAGACAAGCAATTAAAAGGTGACAGAACATGACTCTGCATGTTTGGGAGGGGGCTGTCCCCCATCATTACCAGACCTGCAGTTGCTGAACATGTGCCCATAAAGTGTGTGAACAATGTACACACTATCAGGGCTGGAAGAACACACATTTGGTCCCAGGTAATGACGGGACAGTGAAACCAAGGTCATGTATTTATTTATTTAGTAAGTGTTAGAGCAACTCAGAACCTCACTCTCCCCATATAAAGCAGAGAAAAGAGAAGGGAGATAAGGAGGGGATAAGAGAGGGAGAGAGAATGGAAGACGGAAGGAGCAGCTGGGGTGTAAGGGGATGAGTGCTGGACTCATAGACAGAACACCCACAGTGGATCAAGTCTGAGAGTCTGTTCTCAATTCCTTGGGGTGTATGCCTAGACTTGGGATCACTGGGTCATAACGGTAACCCTACATTTAACTTCTTAAGCAGCTGCCAAGAAGCTTCACACTTCACAATCCCATCAACAATGAACACGGTTCCAAGTTCCCAGCTCTTCCACTTTCTATACTGAGTAACTGGATAATTCATGTCCTTTCTCTGGGTCTTAGTTAACATCTGCAAAGAGGAGGGATTAGGATTTAGTTATCCCATTTCTGCCTATGGTGTTTTACATTCACATATGCTTTCTTTTTGCCAGTTCTGACTTTCCACTGCCCACATCTCATTCCAGGAGTTCCCTGATGCGGTGATGGGGGCTCTGCTCCTTCTCAGAGCTGGAATGATCTCAGTGCATGTTCCCAAGTTATAATAATGTGCTTCTGTTTCCATACGTATCTCTCAGTGTGCTTTTTTCCTCTCTTGTCTATTCTTTTAACCTTTCTGCAAGCATCATCTTGTTCTGTCTGTTGGCTGTCAGCTTTTCTCTCCAAGCCTTCGCAGAGTTGCCAGGTTCTTGGCTATTTCTCCACCCTCAGCTCATGACTATTTTTCCCTCGAGCTCAGAGACTGCTAAGTGGTGTTTGTGAAATCCTATTAGGATAATCTCTCTCTGTCCATGTCTCCTCTCAGCTGGGCTGCCCCTGGAAACCTCAGTCGTCATCTTTCCCACAGTCTGCACACTGTAGGCTAGCTCTGGAGCCATCCAACATCCTACTTATTCACAAAGGTGGTTATACAAGGCTCTGAATCTGTGGACACCGTAGCCCACAAGCAAAGGTTAAACTTACCGGAAACTAGTTCAGATGCCTTCTCTTGCAGGAAGCTTTTCTTGTTCACCTGAGCTGCCCCCTCTTCCTCCACAACCCTAGGAACCAGGAACCTGCCCTCTCTCTGCACTTTTTCCTTTGACATTTGTTTTTATCATCTACCCATCTTATCAGACTATAGGCTTCATGAAGGCAGGAGCTGGAACATCTCAGTCACAGTGGTACCCAGTCCCTGACCTATTACAGGACCTCAGTCCATATGTGTTGAATGAATGAGCTCCTGTTCCACACAGCTGATCACAGGTCTGCCTATCTGTCCATCCATTAGACCCAAAGCTCCCTTTGGGCAGGCTGGGATTTACTCACCATGGTAACCACTGTTGAAGAAAATTTTACTTTGACACTTGTTAAAACTGTAGGGAAGAATTTATTTAAAAGTATTGCAATAAGAAAAATGGCAATGGAGAGCAAGATCAGGCTCAACTGTGAATACAGTGAAGACAGTGGGGATTTATAGCCAAGAAGCAGAGTGAGGGGGCCAAAGGGTGAAAATTTACTAAGAGGAGACATCAAGAAGAGGGAAGAAATCTCGCTAAAGTGACTTAATAGGATTCTTGCCAATGGCAAGCCAGGGTGATCAGATATCAATGGTGAGGGATGAAGAACTTGATCAGGTATCAAGGGTGATCAGATATCAAGGGATGGAGGGATTCTCACTATATTGGCTTAGCAGGATTCCTACTAAAGTTGGGCTAGGCAGGTCAAAACAAGATGGAGGTAGGAAGTGGGGGATAAGGTCAAGGCCTAGTTGAGAAAAGGGATCAGAGGAATCTAAACTGTGGTCAAGGAGTCTTTTTTTACCCTCAGTCTGCCACAAATCCTGTGCTGTGTGGCTGGTATTAACTAAATGTTCATTGTGCTAAGCTGAGAATCGATACTCAGAGTAGCCCTGCTTAACTTGAGCAAAGGTCCAGAGCTCTCTCTTTTTTGCTCTTCTTGAGCCGAAACAGCAAGAGTAGGTGCCCCAGTGGATGGTATCCAAGGGGCTGGGAGGAGGAGAGGAAGACAGGAAAATCCAACAGCCAAAATTAACCACAAATGCACACTATTTTCCCACAATTCCATAGCACCAAGGCTTTTCCAGGGCAATCATTTCAAATGCCTCTCATAGCCATATTGCAAAGAAGCTTATTTATTTATCTTATTGTATTACAAATGGAGAAATGGACAATCCAGGAGGTTAAGTGTCATAGGTCTTACACCCAGAATGTTTCACTTTACATTTATCTCTTACTATTTCCCTGGAATACAGTCTCAAAAATAAAAATGTCTAATGAGAAGATATGCACACTTTATATGTGCACTTTATATCTCCAGCAGATAATAAGTTGTCTTCCCTAAATAGTGTAACTTGCACTCACACCTGCCTGCTTCTCAGAAGTCTCACCAAGAATGAACATATGTCTAACGGATCTTATGTCATTCTCATTGATTCGGAAGAGCTCTTTCAATATTAATAATATCAATCATTTGTTTTGTGTGTGTGTGTGTGTGTATTGCAAATATCAGAATTCAGTTTGCTGTGAATCTTCTAATCTTTTTAATGGTATTTAGGAACAAATACATAAATATTTTTCTGCATTGCTTCTACCTTTAATGGTAACATCAGAAAACTGTCCTACTCTCAAAGATTAAAGATTTACATATGTGTCACATGTCCTGGATGCTTTCAAATTTTTATACTTAACTGGAATGTGTTATTATCTAAAATATATTTTGGTATATAATATGAAGTAAGACCCTAACTCAACTGATCCACATCCTTCCCTGGTGAGTTATCATTATAATTTCACCATGACTTGTTTCATTAACTGGAAATGTTAAGTTTACCTTAGCATACACACACACACACACACACACACACCCCTTTTAGAAAAATATTTTCTTCCATTTACCTCTTATTGGACTGCTATATGACATTTGGGCTTTAATTTAGTTGGTTTTGATTCCAGGATACTTTTCTAAACCTTAGAAGTAGTTGCTAAGCCCTCCCCCATTATTCACTTTTAATATCTGCTTCATGATCTGTGACAATTTATTTTCCCAAATAAACCTTAAAATCATTTTATAACATTTGCTTATAAATCTGTATTAGATTGAGTTGACCAACAAGTTCATTCAGGTTTTCCCCACAACATCTTACAGAAAAACCTGAAGAAACTTTTGGGCCAACTCAATAATTCATATTATATATTTCAAATTAAACTGACAAGCTTTAAAAATATCAAGTGTTCACATCCAAGAAATGGCTTCCTTCTAAAAACTCTTTGTAGTACCTCTCAATTTCTTTGCCTTTTCTATTTTGGGTGCTTTATAGAATTAATCCCCTTATGTTTTCAAGCCAGTTATTGTTACATTTAGGAAATTGTTGATTTTGTATATTTATTCCCTACCTAGTCACCTTACTGGGCTTTTAAAGGGTACTAATGGTGTTTCACTTATTTCTCTTGGATTTTGGGTAGTTAATAATATCCTTTGTGAATAATAACTTTATCTCTTTTTTCCCATAATTATACTTCCAATTCTGCTACTAGAAATCCCTGAATGAATGTGATAGTATTCACATGCATCCTTACATTTTTAGGATAAGGGTTGTTGATTTCGAATAAACATGCTCTAGCACATTAATAAAATCACTTTACATGCCTTTTCAGGATGACAGTTATTCTCTGTGCACTCCATCCCCAATCCAGATCTGTCCCCACCCTACTCTGTTCTCTGAGTGTCTGACTTCCGTGATCTGCATCTGCCAGCCTCCCTCATCCCCTGCTTCTGGCTGAGCTGACAAATAGCAAGTACTGGCAGAAGACCAGAGAGTGAGAGGAATGAATTTTGGTGGTGGTCATGTTCTTCTATAGCCTGTCACGCTGTCTTGTAACACCATTCACAACCATTGCTCTTCGTCTGAGGGGTAGGAACAACTTACTACAGTGGTCAAGCCCCTTCCTACAGTGGTCAGGCCCTGGGCTTGTCACCATGTCTTGTTGATTCCCTTAATCCTGACCTCATGCCTATTTCATCAAACTCTTCATCAAGCCCTTCATATGCCATGCACATCTCACCCATATCTTCCCATAATGGACTGATAAATTAGGACCCCATTATTAAGTATTTTCAAATGTCTTCACAACATCTCAAAATGGTCAAAATATCTTTCTTTGTGACATTTAAACATTCAGTCATTCACTTATCTATTCAATTAAAAAACTGAGTCTCTACTATGTGCTAATTGCTGCGGTAGGCACTGAGATTAGGACAGGGGGAGAAAGACAGATGAGCTCTCTGCCCCTGAAGTTCTCTTCAGAAAACAAATACAAAGACAATTATTTAATAATAAAATACTTAATATTACAATAGTGACTAAGAAAGAGTGTCTGACCAAGAGTAACAGAGGGGTTGTATTTAGAAAGGAGAGAACATTTATCACAAAAGGTGACATTTAAGTTGAGAAAGCACTGGGGAAGAGCCTTCCAGAAAGTGAGAGCAGCAAGTGCAAAGGTCCTGAGGCATGAAGGAGCCTGGTGAGGCTGATAAACTGGCAGAAGGGCCACCAGGAAAGAGGATGCAGTAGAGGACACGAACAAACAGGAAGGCAGGGACCAGATCACTGATACTGGATAGAAATACAGTGCAAGTCACAGTGCTGTAATTTTAAGCTTTTAGTAGCCACAGTAAAAAGAAAGGTAAAAATAAATAGGTGAGATTTATCTTTAAAGTGTTTTCTGTAACCCAATATACCTAAGATAGTATCTCTTCAACATTTAAACAATGTAAAATATTAATAAGACTGCATGTGTGTATATATACACTATACCTATAAATGTGTGTATATATATACATATTTATTATATACATATACATAATATATACATATATATTTACATATACATGTGTATATACATACATATATATATATATGATACATTTTTGAGATGTGGTATGCATTTTACAGGTTTCCGTGGTGGCTCAGATGGTAAAGAATCTGCCTGCAATGCAGGAGATCCAGGTTCAATCACTGGGTCGGGAAGAAGGAAACAGCAATCCACTCCAGTATTCTTGCCTGGAGAATTCCATGGAAGGAAGAGCCTGGCAGGCTACAGTCCATGGGGTCACAGAGTCAGACATGACTGAGTAACACACACAGTTGCATTTTACACCTAGAGCACATCTCAGTTTGGACTGGCCACATTTCAAGGACTCAATAGCCCCATGTGGCTGCTGGCCACTGTCCCAGCCAGCACAGGGCTAGCTCATGCCCGTCACGCCTGGTGACAGAGGAGGTGGGTCAGGAGGGGCAGGACATGCGCAATCCATCTCTACGCTACCAGCATCAAGCCTGGCACGCAGTAGGCGCTCAGTGAAAGTGCGCTGCGCAGAGCAACAGGAAACCTGCAGAGAGATGCTAGGTCCTACAAGTGGAGAAGTGTCACCGAGAGCCCTCAGGTACCTGCTTTAGGAAGCTGGGTCTATTCTGGGTCTGGACGCTGGAGTCCGCCTGCTGGGTCTCCTACTGTGGAGGCCGCCCAGGGCCGCCTCTCCTGTGGCTGGGGCACTTGGCGCAGCTGCTCCCTTAATTCAGAAAGATCACACAGCACCATATGCCAAGAGTGGCAGGGAGGAAGCCCATTAGCATTCATTGTACACAGCTTTTCATTTGGAAAAGCACCTCAAATGTGCCGATCCACATTGCTTTGCTTCATTTTTCAACATTCATGAGTGTAATTGCATTTATTTTTCTCGTCAAGACTGCAAAACAAGTGATAATTTACTATATTACAGCCCATATCGGCTGGGTTTACAGCCACAACAGTTCTAATCTGCCCTAGAAGGGCTGGGTTGGGTAAGCAGGGGTGGTCTTTTTAGCAGAGAAAAATCTATATCTTTGCAACAGGAAGTTTGTTCATCAGGCCAGCTGTTCAACAGGTCACAATAATAGTGACAACAACTAACCCTTAGAGAGACACTGAACTCACGAAGCAGGTTCACCTCCACTATCTTGATTGCTTTTTAAAGTAATAAGGTGAGGCAGACATGTACCTCCATTCCTATGTCACAGAAGAAGAGACTGAAACTCAGAGAGGTCCTCAGCCATCCATGGTAATAGGTTGGTGAACAGCAGAAGTGAAGTTCAAACCTGGATACACAAGATAGGAAACCCCCTGCTTTGTCTATGGTGCCACACGGCAGTACCTGAGCTCTGGCAAAGCCTGAAACCCTAAGTTATGCTGGCAGAAATGAAGTGGGCATGCTCTTAAAATGGTTCAAATCTGATGTGCCCACAGCATCTGTGATCACTGCGAAGACTTATTTCTTTGAATCTACCCTTGCAGAACGCTGACTTTCAAGGTTCACCTCTCTGTTGAAGGGCCCATCCAGGTACACCCCATTTGGGACTATCTAGACATGAAAGCGGGAAAGCACAGTCCAGCCTCGTGTCTGAGGATCACTCCCAGAGGATGCTCCCTTCCCCTTGAAAGAAGAAGCCGAGCCCAAGTGATGCTCAGGCTTCAGGTCATAAATACTAATGAATTAATGACTAATTTTACAACTGATCAACAGGACTCAGCCCTAAAAGCTTACAGATCTGTTAACCTCATTTCCTAAGCAAGATGAAAGTAGTTGATAGGTCAGTGATGGCCAGACCCTCATCTCGTCTTCCACCCCCTAATTATAACAAACTGGAGAAGAGAAACAAGAAGAGCTGGTTATGCCCTAAGGGATCTGAGTGGCATAGGGAAGACCACATAAAACCTAGATTGCAGGCATAAGCGGTTGCTTTGGCAAGGTGGGGCATCTCCTGGGGTCCAGCCCACCTCCGCAGCTCCCCGTGAGGCAGGGAAGAGGGGCTAGGGAGGAACTGCAGCGTCAGAAGATTCCAGAGCTGAAGTGGGTTCAGGAAGTGGGTCCAGGCACCTGGCCAAGGTGCTCTAGTCCACAGGGTGTGCCTCCCCGACCCCTGTCCTGTCCCTTCCCTACAGTCAGACCGTCTTCCCCTCTGGGGTATGGCTCTCTTGACACGGGCAAATGTGCCTTCATGAGCGCTCTCCCACCCCCAGCCAGGGGAAAATGACCAGGCCCAGCCATTCAAGGACCAGGAAAGCACATTGGAAAAGGGACCTCTGACAGCGACCCTTAGTACAAAGGGCCTAAAAGGGTTTCAAAGGCCAGCTGGAGTGACAATGTCACAGCACACGCACGCACACAAGTGCACACACAGATCTCAGGCCTGATAAGACCTCCGCTGTTCCTTCAGTAGAGACAGGTTAACACCCGCTCCCCACGGTGAGCCCGAGCTGAGACAGCACAGGAAGGAGGCACAGGGCGCCACAGAGAGCGCTGACCACGTGCCCCCGAACCATGCATCTGTTCCGTGTTCTCGTGTTATCTCGTTTCATCTCCACATCCTCCAATCACATTACCTTCATCTTCTAGGTTACGGAAAACTCAGAGCCATACCAAAACTAAACAGCTTGGTTTAAGGTGTCCCTCTGCCTGGGCCACCTCTGAATTCTGTGTACATTTTGAGTAGCCTTTCCAAACATCAACTATTCAGAGAATTAAGAACAGAGGTTACTGATGTTTCATTTCCAACGCAGGAAAACAGTCCTTCAATTCAAGCAAATAAGCTCTCTGTTATTATTTTCCATACTGCAAAGCCTAACTGTTTAGTCCAAAGTCTTGAAAATCAAGCTTGGAAGGCTGACATTTTGCTTGAAATGGTCAAAATCAGATAATTGTTTCATTCGTCATGGGTGTTAAATGCACTTTTTCTTCTAATTGCCGCCTCTACGCAGCAAAGAGAAATGAGATTAAATGTTCAAAGTTTGGAATGATAACTAGTGGGTGGCCTGGTGGCCCACAGGCTTGCATGCTCCATCTGCTCCGGCTAACCCTGTCTTACCTCACTTCCACGTACATTTTAGATTTTCCTAGTTCCTGTTTCTTGAAGTCCCCGATAATACAACAAATTATGCAGCAGCAGAACTGCCTCACAGAATGGGCACGCTGTTAGAAGCATGGGAGGGGGGTGACACTCAGGGCCCCTCGTTGTATGCGCAAGGTCAATGGGGCCCAGTGAGGCTAAGCAATTGACTCCAGGCCACACAGCTAGGCACTGACGCAGCAGGCCCAGAACCCAGGCCTCCTTAAACCCACAGGGCACACAGTGCTTTGAACCAAAGCTTGTATTTCAGCCATATCTGATTTTCTGTTTCCTTTAATCATGTTTCCAAGTAGCTCATGTTTCAATCTTCTGTAAACTTACTTATTCAATATTAAATGAGGGCATATTGGCTGTCAGGGCTGGTTCTAAGGCTGGAGGACGCAAAGCTCTGAACAGGAAAGTTGATTCTTGGCCTGATGGAGCTTATATTTGATTGAGGAAGAGGGGTGTTAAATGCAAAATTACATGTGGCTCCACTGCATTAGTCTCTCTAGATGCATAGCCTGGAGCCAGGTCTGGAGACACAAACAGAATTCTGAGACCTGGGTGGTACCCCAGGCAAAGGACAGGAAGAAATCATAGAACCTGGAAAGAAGGGGCACCCCCCAGGGCACATGCCTGGACAAGGCTCTATCTCCTCATCAAGCTCCTGGCCCTCTGTCCACCCCCTGCAGCGTGGGAATTGCCAGTTCTGCTCTCTGCCCCATCTCTCCTCATTCTCTGGGAAGTCCTGACCTTGGTCCAGAGGTTACCAAGCGGACCTCAGAGCAGACTGCTCGTCACTGCTGGAACAGGCATTCCAACTCAGATCACTCTGATTTCCAAGTTTACGTTCCATTTGCTTCTTCCCCGTAAAAAGAACACAGCGGACCTTCCGAACGGAGGACACAATGTCCTGGAGACTGTGTCTTAGAGTTTTGCATCATTTCGACCCTTCTAAGCTCTTCCGTCACCAGCAAAGCCCATTAGCAGCTCCAAGGAGATAAAAATAGAATTGGGGTAATAAAATAAAGAAAGTGAAAGTCGTTTAATCATGGCCAACTCTTTGCGACCCCACAGACTATAGACTGCCAGGCTCCTCCGTCCATGGAATTCTCCAGGCCAGAATACTGGAGAGGGTAGCCGTTCCCTTCTCCGGGGGATCATCCCAACCCAGGGACAGAACCAGGTCTCCAGCATTGCGGGCAGCTGAGTCACCAGGGAAGCTCATAAAATAAAACAAAGTCTAACCTTTCGGGGTTTCTTTTCCTTTACACTTAGTCTAGTTTCACCTGCTCACAGTGAGGCACAAGCAGAGGCCTGCACCGGACCCTTCAGACCAGAGTCCCTCGAGTGAAAAGGCTGCGCCTAACAGCACATCACCTGGGTGTGCCATCCATGTAGAAGCCCTGCACATACATGTCACTGCAATGCAAGGTGGTGATGGCAGACCATGTGGAGGAGCACTGTGCACATGCTTCAGTTCAATATGGTGGCAGTGGGCCATGAGCAGAGATGCTGCACACGACCTCAATTCAAGATGGCGGCAGTAGGCCGCATACACCCAGATCTGGAGCCATGACCATCACAGCTGCACCTGACCCACGAGAATTCCACCCCCCTCCCCACGGCCCCACTGACAGGAACCCTATAAAGCAGCCCCACCACTGGCCTTTTGGGAAGAGCACGTGCTCAAGCAGTGGTCCTCAAACTCATTGGCACCAGGGGCCAGTTTCATGGAAGACAATTTTTCCACGGACTGGCAGAGGGAGGGGATGGTTTCAGGATGATTCAAGCACATTTATTGTGCATTTTACTTCTATTATTATTACATCAGCTCCACCTCAGATCATCGGCATTAGATCCCAGAGGTTTGGGACTCTTGCTCTAGAGCATGAACTCAAAACGTCTCCATTCTTAGACTGAGAATAAAGCTTTCCTTTGCTGCTGAACGAACTCAGTCTTGTTCTTTTGGCTCCAACACCACCAAGCAGGAGGAACCTTCTTGGGGGTCCAACTCAAAAGGGTCAGTAACACTTTCACACATCACTGGGGCTGGAAGTATAGAAACTACATCTTCCTGGTAATTATGGTAAAAACATTTCAGTTTTACCATCTTAATCATGTTTCAAGTGTACAGTTCAATAGTGTTAGCTACATGCACTCCGTGGTATAACCGACCTCCAGACTTTTTCATCTTGCAAACCCGAAACTCTGAACCCAATTGGAATAGAACTTCCCACGTCCCCCTCTCTGGCTTATTTCACTTAGGAGAATGTCTTCAAGATTCACCTATCTTGTAGAATGTGGCAGGATTTTCTTCTTTTATAAGACTGAATAATATTCTCTTACATATATAGAGAATCTTTTCTTGATCCATTCATCCACTGATGGACATCAGAGCTGCTTTCACCTCTTGGATACTATGAATAAAGTTGCAAGGAGTATAAATGTGTCAATATTGCTTCGATTCCTTTCAGTTCTTCTGGATATATACACTCAGAAGTAGGAATGCAGGATCATGCTGTAATTTTATTAACTGTTAATGAAAACTTAATACTGTTTTCCATTGCAGTTGTATCAGTTTACATTCCTACCCTCAATGCACAAGGGTTCCAATTTCTCCAAATCCTTGCCAACACTTATTATTTTCTGTTTTTAAAAAAATGCAATTACATTGTTACTAATATGGCCATTCTAATGCATGTGAGATGATATATCATTGTGGTTTTCATTTGCATTTCTCTAATGGTCTATTGCACATCTTTTAATATGTCTGTTGGTTACTTCTACTTATCGTCTTTTCAGAGGTGACTATTCAAGCCCTTTGCCCATTTTTCAATCATTATTTGCTTTTTTATTGTTGGGTTGTAAGAGTTTTTCATCTATTCTGGATATTAACTCTTCAGTACACATAAGATTTGTAAATATTTTCTCCCATCCATAGGTCATCTTTGTTTATTGCTTCCTTAGATTCACAGAGGTTTCTAAGTTTGATGCAGTCCCATTTGTCTATTTTTGCTTTTGTTAAATCTCCTTTTGGTGTTATATCCAAAGAATCATTGCCAAGGCCAATATTATGAAGGTTTCCTCTTATGTTTCTTCTAGGAGTTTCATTGTCTCAGTCTTATGTTTTTAGCTTTTTAATCTATTTCAAGTTAATTTTTAAGTATGGTAAGCACACATACATTATTATCTCTTATATATTTTTGTTGTTATGGTATAAGATAAGAGTCTAGCTTCATTCTCTGGCATGCAGATATCTAGTTTTCCCAACATTATCTTTGAAGAGACTGTCCTTTCTCAATCACATCATCTTTGCATCTTGTTGAAGACTACTTAACCATATGTGAGGGTTTCCCAAGGTTTTATGAGACTATCTGGAGGTTTTATAATACCCAACATCAAACATCTTCTTGATTGAAATATCTAGGGTGGTTTCTATTTTCCCACTTAAATCCCAACTAGCAGAGTCATCATGCTTATATGTTTCAGCGGCTATAGCTGAAAAGCCTCTTTCCACCTATAAATCTTATTCTAACCTTGAAAACTCTCAACACTCTTAACAAAGGGCATAGAATACTTTTGCTTGTCTGTAGCTTTAACAAGTTGCTTCACTAATAAAGAGCAATGATCTCAAATCTGAGAAAGTACAACTTGAGTTAATGATGAACACTCAGGTAAGAAAGCAATTTTAAAAGAATTGGAACATTCGAGGAAGATTTTTAAAACCGTTTGTTTGAACAACTGTTCCTTTCCAAAGCTGAAGTGTAAAGTGTTAGCACAGAGCACAGTGGGGAGACTAGAGGGATTAAGAAGGGGACAGAAGAACAGGATGTCTTTTTTTAGAAAAAAGAAAGAAAAGGAAATTTTCTGTCAATGAGCAAATGTCTCACTAATCAGCAATCGTGGGAAACTTAAATCTGAAAAGATGCACCCATGATACTAAGGGGGCATGGGGTCACTCACTACAGCTCTGTGGACCTGTCTGAGGACACAGCAAGTACCGTCCACTCATCTGGGAGACTTATCTTCTTGAGCCCCATCTCCACACACTCATGAAGACAAATTTCTCATTCAGGAATCACAAGTAGCTGCATGACTGACAGATAGGAAGACAGCAGACAACAGGAGGTGGTGGGGGGGGTGGGGGGAGTCTCTAGGACAAAAGAATTTTTCACAGATGTTCTATTTTGTAAATGTTATCAGTTAATTCCTACATTTAAAAAAGGTCTCCTTTTCTTTCCAAATCATAAATTACAAATTAAAGAATGCTAGAGTCAGAGGAAATTGACGCCCCATTCAATATGTAAGGTAAACAGAGGTGGTGCTTGGCCCAAGGTTACACAGCATGCTAATGGCAAAGCTAGGACTACAACTCAGGATTCCTTATTTTTAAACTTATTTCATAGAAAAGGATAAAGGAGGCACAGAGGAAAAACTGTTGGCCTGCTGAGAGTCTCAGGTTAGCGGCAGAGCTGGGACAGGCCCTCTGGGACATCCCCCTACCCACGTGACAGAGGGCCAGGCTCACCTGAGGCCTGCTCCCAGCCTCATCAGGGTCCTGGTGGGGAAATGCAAAGAAAACAAAGGAAGAAAGCACCGAAGGGGCCCCAGCGATGCCCCAGACTACTCCTCAGTCAGGAAAACAAGGTTCAGAGGGTCAGTCGGCACAGCGAGGCAGGGACAAAGTCCTGCGTGAGTGTGACAAAAGGTGGTAGTGCTGGGAGACATCGGCATGAGCCACTGGTGGGCGGCTTTGGTTCAAATCCCGTCTCTGCCATTAACTACCTCTGTGACTAAGGTCAAGTTACTTAATCTCTTCATGCCTCCATTTCCCCATGTGCAAATATGGAACAAAATGGTACTGATACTACCTAGGGTTGACGTCAACCATAAAGGAGAAAAGACATTTAAAATGCCTGGCACATCATAAGTGCTTGGTAAATGCCAGCTGTTTTTATCATTGAAGGAAAGTATCCCTGTGGGTGGGAGTGCTATTGGTCCAGTCAAAATCTGGAAATACAGGACAGCACTGAACAACAGAAATATAATGTTAGCCATGTAGCTAATTTTAAACTTTGGAGTAGCAACATTAAAAAGGAAAAGAAATGAGTTAATTTAAATAATTATTGATCTAATCCAGTACACCTAAAATGTGTGTGTGCTCAGTTGCTCAGTCATGTCCAATTCTTCGCGACCCCATGGACTGGAGCACGCCAGGTTCCTCTGTCCGTGGAATTTTTCAGGCAAGAATATTGGAGAGGGTTACCACTTCCTCCTCCAGGGAATCTTCCTGACCCAGGGATCAAACCCACGTCTCCTGCATCTCCTGTATTGGTAGGAGGATTTTTTATCACTGAGTCATCTGGGAAAATCTGTATGTCTAAAACACAATTGTTTTAACATGTAGTCAATATAAAAATTATAAATGAGATTTTTTTCATTTTTTTTTTTGAAATCTGGTGTGTATTTTACACATAAAGGACCAACCATATTTCAAGTGCTCAACAGCCACATGAGGCTGGTGGCCATCATATTGGACTCTGTAGGTTCAGGATACTCCCAAGTAGGATTACAATGTACTGTTGGGCTTTCCAGATTACTGGACCCTATATTATGGAGTCACAGAACCATGTTATTTCACTAAATTACCCCCAAAAAACTGTGCTTAAATTAAATTACAATTTTTCCTTCTCTTATCAAATCTCTCATAATATATTGAACTACAATTCAACAACTTGAACTACAATTCAAATTACTATCATTTTCAAAACACAAAGAAAGCCAGTTTTCTCACTGAAGACAAGGCAATCCATATATTCAAAAAGAAGGTGTCTACTTGGAGGACCCCTGGCCTCTGGAGAAACAGCCCCATCAGATAAACAAACCAAGAAAACAGCACCCACTGCTCTGGGCTGGCATCACCATGACTGTCCTCTCAGGCTGTCTTGGGAGTGGCTGGGGTGGAAGCAGCAGGAGACTGAGGAGGCATGAGGGGAGTCCAGTGAGATGTCTCTAATGCCCGAGACATCCATGATGTTCCCTTCTGAAAAACCATTCAAAACAACACACAGGCTGGTTATGTCTGCATTCAGGTGGACATTGATGGCCTCAGTCAACTCAACAAGCCAGCAGGATGGTCAACCCTCAGTGACGGGACGTAGGGCTTCCCCCTCATTCTCTCAAAAAGAAGACCCCACAATAAGGTTTCAGGCAACTTCAGTTTTCCACACGTGAATAAAGCAGCCAAATGGCATCTAAATTAGTACTATGGAGTCCTACAATAACAAATTTATTACACATCCATATTTAAATCACGTTTCACAGGATAACATATTACCTCAAAAATAAGTCGGGGCTCAGAGCCCAGACTCTAGAACCAAACTGCCTGGATTCAAAGCTCAGCTCGTCTGTTTACTATTAAGCATGAGGTGAGTTCCTCAATATTCTGGGCCTCAGTTTCTTCATGTGTAAAATATGGGTAATAACAGTTCCCAGCAGTAGTGCTGAAGCATGAAAAGAGTTAAAAACACATAAAGCCTTTAGAACGTCATCCAGTAAGTGGTATACATGTATTAGCTAAAGAACAGTGGTTTATCTGTCACCAGCGCATTCCACTTCTCCATGCATGGTTCTTTCTAGGCTCACTCTGTTCTCTCTGTTAAAAAAAAAAAGTTCTTTTCTGCTTGACCTTTGAGACCCTTGCATATCTCATGGTGTGTGTGTTGGGGGGTATCCTCCACATTGCAATAACAGGCTTCCTCCTGTTCCCGTAGACTCTGTCCCGTCCTCTTGCAATAATCCTTCAAATAAAGTCTCTCCTTACTTAAGCCTAGAGATATTTGTTAATTTGACAACTGTTATTTAAAAGGCTGTGTGTTCCATAAATAACAATTTAATGTATAGCAGAGGAAACTATATTCAATATCTTGTAGTAACCTATAATAGAATTGAATCTGAAATAATATGCATGGATAACTGAATCACTTTGCTGTAACCTGAAAGTAACACAATATTTTAAATCAATGACACGTCAATTTAAAAAAAAAAAAAAGTGTGTTCCTCTGTATCTCATAGACTAAAGCAACCCAAATAGCACAAAATTTTGCTCCCAAAACAGTGGTTTATGATCCATTCCCATATATTAATAGAAACTTTCAAACTCTTCACATCTGCCAGTGACATCTTGGTTTGTCATCAGAGGAAGCACTTTTTTAGTTGAGCGGCATGGGTCTACCTCACCTTAATTCATTGATACCATTTGGATACAATACTTTTTAATCCAGGTATGATGTCACAGGAAACTGAAGGTCAAGGCAAGCATCTATGTGAGTATTAGAACAGATATGTTTTTCCATTTATCTGACAAACGTTAAGTCTCACCACTGCAAAGACCCCCTGTAACTTTTCCAAGCTATTCTTGGAGCTTGTCATTATTTGGTCTCTCCTTGAAAAATACTACTAAACTTGTCTTCAATTCCCTTGCCTTTTTCCCCTACCACTTCTGTTCATCCCTGTAAGTGTCCTAAACTAGCACTGACTGGGCTCACTACAGGGTGACGTCATTTTCCCAATTAATTTTATAGCTCACAGAACATAAAAGAGCATCCCATGATAGGAAATGCTTTGTAAGTACTTTTCTGAGAGCTATTTGGAGGCAGAGATCTCGCCTTTTACTTGAGTATCTGAGGTGTATTTTGGCTTTTATCCTTTCTTCTCTCACTGCCATTTGCTGGGTGTCAGTTAAACAAACTACAGTGCCTGTATTCAATGGGATACCAAGCAGCCCTGGAAGGTGAAAGTTAGATCTGAACACGAGGGTCTGAAAAGAGACCAACGGCCCAGCTGCGCGGGAGCCACGACCCTACACGGGACTTGCGTTCTAAAGAGGCGCCAGAGTGAGGCGACCCACTGTAGGGCCCACGGGGCTGGAAGCCATACATCCTGCAGGCAAATCCCAGCTCCATAGCAAGCCTGCAAGTCCTTTATCTTTTGGTGCCTCCAGTTCCCTCATTTGTAAAATGAAGATCATAATATCTATGTCAGAGGACTGTTACAAGGATTAAATAAGCTAATATATTTTAAGTGTTTAGGATAGTACCTGCCACACAATAAATACGATACAAACATCACTTCCTACTATCTTTGTTACTATTATCAAATACATATATGCTCTGACTTCCTCCTCCTCCTTCTCTCCCTTCCCTTTCCCCCTCCCTCTCTTTCTTGACACACATCCATTTGTTGACAGTAATATTTGAGAGAACAAAGACAGGGGTGGAGAAAGCTCATTTATTTATATGTACAAATTCAGCATTTCTTTAAGAATGAATATACTATATTTTATCATTAAAGAGGGGAAAATGTATTGACTCAACAGTAACTAAATGGGAACATAAGAGATTATTGCTTTAAACCAATCAATCATAATATCAAGAGTGATTAAGGCCACCATTCTTCCTGATCAATTTAATGTAAACATGACATTAAAAAACAAACAAACAAAAAAAACACAGCAGTTTCAGATTTTAAATAAGTCACATTTCTCCAACGGGGAGCCTCTTCATGGGTCACAAGCCGACCTACACATGTGTGAGAGTGGATGAGGCCCCAGAGTGAAGACAGGGTAATCCCAAGGGTCCCTTTATTTTCCCCAAGAATCAACTCCAGATCAAAGAAGGCCTGACCAGCCAGGCCACAGCCTCAACAAGCTGACTGGAGGTATTTGGGGTGTGAAAGCTACAGACGCTCCAGGTCCTGTGAAAAACGCCAAAGAAAGAAGCAGCCTCTCATGGTTCTTCCACCAATTTTTAGACATCATTTCTCTCTTGATTTTCCAAATACTATTTATCCCAGTGGCAATTTAGTCCACACACGGACCAACTACCCTATTCTAAACCCCATGCAGGGCACAAGAAATTCACCAATGAGAGGCAGCCCATGCCCTCAACTAGTTCACAGTCTTAATGAGGAATCAGGGAAAATATATCATAACCTTAGTCAAAAAAGCACAGAGGAATTAGGGAAGACTTCCTGGAAGAGGTGACATCCTCTATCAATAAGAAGAGGTAGAACAGGAGGTGCTCTTGAACCAGAGGCCTGATGGTCTGGTCTTCAGTGTTTGTGGTCAAAAACAAGAAAAAGCAATGACAATTTGTCTCGAAAACTGAATGGTCTGGAAGAATATTGGGAGTCTCCTTCTGAACAGAAAGCTGAAGGACAGGTTGAAAAAGAAGCAAAAACTATGGGGGTTCTAGAGGACCAAGGAGGAGGTAGCTCAGCAACCTTTTTTAGGACAACCTCTTGTGGCCCAGCCACTGCCCCTCCACGGACACACCTACTACACAAGCCTCTGACTGCTAACTCATCCTTCCTAGATGATATGTCCTGGCTGAATCCAGGTCACAAGTCCAGCCATACCCAGGCTGTAGGGGGTGGTAAATTTCTAGCACCTTCACCTGCCAGCAACCTGCTCCACAATCCACCAAGATCCCACACAATGAGAGTCCCCAAATTAGGAAGCAGGGTTGGAGGCTGGACTCGCAAAACAAAATCATGAAGGCTTCTCTCCTATGATTACTCAGCAAAGGCAAGGTAAGCGGAGAGGCCAGGAGAGGGGGCTGAGGCTGGAGATAGACACTGGGGTCATATCAGAAGAATATCCAGTTATTAATGAAAGCAGGTCATTTAACATTCACTGCTACTTCCTACATCCCAGGCACCGGCATTCCACATAAGTAAAATGGGAGCTGGGGCCCCAGCTTACATGGAGAACAGGAGTTCAGCACACAGACAATGAAGAGGCTCGCTATTCATCCGGTAGGGAGAGCCCATCTTGCTTTTTCTAGCTGATGTTCACCTTGACTAGCCAGTGCTTGGGCTACTCTGGTTGATTACTATTTAGAACATAATTCCCGCTCATCCCCAGAAGGTCTCCATCTGCTGTGCTAAAAGCTGGAATGCACTGCACTCAGGGGACCATTACCAGTTCCTGACTTGTATGTAGGACTTCAGAATTCACAAGCATTTTTCCCCATATCAACTCATGGGCAAATTTCCAGGATTCCACATTTGACATGTGGATGATGTTCCTCCTCCAGATCTCAAAAATAATACACAACTATTCTGCATTTGGTACACCAGGGAGTACAGAAATATAGACAGATAGATGAAAGCAGATTTGATAACTCCTGTTGGAGATGAGCGCAGAGATCTCTGTACAAAAACACCCATTGAAATGTGACTGAAGAGTCACATTAACTAGGAGGAACTTAAGCCTGCAACAACAAGGTGGCTAAATCAATCACAGAACAGTCATTGGAATGGAAAACTCTGAAGCTTTTAGAAAACATGCTTTTGAGGAATATATAATGTCCTGGGAAAATTCTTAAAAATAGCATTATATAGAAAGATAGATACTTATGTAAGTTTGTGTGCACAGATGACTTTTGTTCTTTATAGCAATTCCTATTGTGCATGTTCTCTACAATGAATATGCATTATTTTTGCCATCATGAATCATGACTGTTCATAGAAATAACTTTAGAAGATGTTCAGCTGATGGCAGCACCAGGTATACAATACATATGTCTCTATCCTGGGGTTGAAGCCTGGCTCCTCTTTCATATAAAATTTACGTGACCTTGGACCAATCACATCATCACTCTGGGGCTTGGTTTTCTCAAAAATAAAGAGGAGGCAATATCTCAGAATTCATAGAAATGGTGGCATGTTAGATGAAATGTACAGGACAATGCCTAACCCAATTCATGTTTAGAGTGATCACACAGTCAATGCCAGTTCCTTTAAAAGAGAGCAAAAGCCCCAGTACTGACAGAACTCTGGTATAAATTCTAAACGTAGCCAAGGGGACAGGGTCAGGGTACAGATGTGTAATTGACCCAGGAATAGTTTTTCAGAGCTGCCCCGTAACAAATTACCACAAATCAGGAGGCTTAAGACAACAGAAACTCATTCCTTCACAGTTCTGGAGTCCAGGAGTCTGAAACCAAGGTGCTGGCAGGGACATACAACCCCCCCACCCAAAGACTCCAGGAAGAACCCTTCCTTGCCTTTTCTGGTTTCTGGGGTCTGCTGGCAATCCTTGAGCTCAGGTACCAAACAGCAAGTACAGACCTGGAAATGCACCACTCCAGTCTCTGCCTCTGGCTTCACATGGCCTTCTCCCGTGTGTGCCATGTGTCAATTCTCCTCCACCAGAGACACTCTTCGAGGGCTCAGGATAACCAGCACGACCTCATCTGTGCCGACTACATCTGCCAAGACCTTAGCTCCAAATACAAGCATATTCACAGGTGCCAAAGACCAGGACTTCCACTTATCTCTTTGGGAACACAATCCAACCCATAACAGACCCCAACCTTCTCTCTATAAATATTAGCAGTTCCAGTGAACTGGAAGGAACTATAAATATTAGAGTGAACTGGCCAAGGGGCCAGTGGCATGAGGAAAAAGCCAGTACCATCCAGGATCCGTGCCTGCTTCCACAGCAGCTGAGTGGTTGAAATATTCCTGTTTGTATGTGTGTATGTTTACTCTGGATCTTTTCCAACCCCTGCCCTTTCCAATCGGATAGCTAATTAGGCTCTTTGTATTTCTCTGCTCTACAGATTTGTACAGGGTGGAGAGAAGAAGCTTCTTGAAGTCAAGGGTTCCTTCTTTCTTCCTTTTTTTTTTTAAGGTCTAAACTTTCTAAAGACATTATGCTGTGGGTCTGAGAAAGGCTGGCCTAAGACGAGTTGTGGCTTTGAGGGCTGGGAAGAAGAGGGAAGAAGTTTCTACACTGAAAAGAGGAAAGAAATGGATCTGTTGATCCCAAATTGCCCAATGGCAATACTTGAGGAGGAGAGAGAGCCCAAAAGAGATTCTGGGTGAGATATCTGGGCTGGGTTGACCCAGGACAAGGGCTCCAAGCCTGGGGAAGAAGCAGCAGTATCACTGGACCCAGAGGGACCACAAGGAATGCAACAGCAAGCTTCTCAGTGGAAACCACAAGGACCTATTGAAGCCCCAGGACATTTATAGACCCCTAGGGAAAGGGGCAGGTCAAATAACAACTACAATGTAATCTCATTCGTTGGAGGCTCAGGGTCAGATCCAGGCTGATGCAAATGCCTCATTTCTCCTGCACTTGGGTTTACAACTTGAGGTTCATTCTGACACTTAATGTTCTACAAGTATCAGAAGGAAATAGAAGGAAACCTCCCAGGCCCACACTGCCTCCCGGCTTCAGCCCCACTAAAAGAGAGCTGATGACACTTCCATCTTCCCTCAGCCCCCCAGAAACCCTCCAGCAGGGCCCAAGGCTGGACCTCACTGCCAATATGTGGAAACTCATGCCAAAGTTGGGGATAGCACAGCTGGGAACCAGAGGCAGTTCTAGTTAGTTCCCTGGGCAAGATGGAAGCTTAGACGGAGGGTCTGAGGGTGCGGTAACACCCACTGTCTGTAACAGACCCTGCAAAGACAAGGAGGGGATGAAACCAGATGTGAAGCATGGAATGCTAGCTAGCCTGAGGGTTTTTCTCAAGGAGAGGGATGAGGAAAGAGAAAGACAGATGCTGAGTGTGGACTAAATTAACAGTGAAGATAGAGGAGGTGACCTCCCTCAGAGGAGCATGTATCCTGGGTATGGAAAAGCCTCTCTGGGCCCATCAGGGGCCACAGCAGACCTCCTGCTGAAAGGGTCACCTGTGCAAACCAGCATCTAGGGTCAGGTGAGCTTGAAGGAAGGGGCAAGGTTCCAAGGTGGACTTAGACTGACAGTCTCAGACGCCTGTAAGAAGCAGAAAAGAACTTAAGGAAAGCAGCACAGATGAACCCTACTGTGTGCCGATACTCATACAGACCCCAGTCCACTTAACTCTCACGCTGGTCCCCACATTAACGATGAAGAAATTGAGGCAGAGGGATGAAGGCCCAGTGTCAGTGGGCTACAGGGTAGGACTGGAAGAAGCTGGCCCAAAACAAGCCTATGATGAGGACTTTCAAAGCGGAGAACAGGATGCTATAATAGAGAACATCAAGGGGGTCCTTCATCAGACAGACCAAGGAGGGGCATCTCCCTGAGAAGGGGTGATGCTGGGACCTGAGGAAACTAGGCAAGTGAAGAGCAGAGACAACCACTGCAGGGAGAAGGTACAACCCACGCAAAGGCCCTGAGTCAGGCAGGAACTGAAAACACGACCAGTGTGTCTGGAGCATTTTGAGAGAGCAGGAAAGGGTCTCAGAAAAGGCACTAGGTCATCCAAGACTTGGCAGGAATGGTGAAGAGTTCAGGTCATCCTATGTGCCAGGGAAGTGCCCAAGGGGCATGGGCGGACTGACCCAGAGCCTAGCACAGAGCCTGACCCACGGAAGGGGCTCAGTAAAAGCTCGGGGGACATCTGAATACATGGCATCATACTAGATTTCCAAGAGGATGGAAACTGCTGGCTGTACCCAAGGAAGAGGAAGATCTCCATCTTTGCCCAAGAGAAGAACAAACAATTTCGCCTAATCCAAATTCACTTTCATGCCTCTCTGCCTAAGAAGCATGCAGAGCTGCTGAAATCCACAGGCGCATCATGACAGAATAATTTCAGTGATCATTATCAAATGCCTCTATTTAGAACAGCTCAAAAGTTTGTATTAGCACACTCCAATATTTATGAAACGCCACTGTGCCATAATGAGGGGCTGAGAAAATGAAGATCAGAAGTAAGGCTTGTTCCTTCCAGGAGCGAGAGTGTCGTGGTGGGAAAAACAGCAGTGCCCCTCGGCTGGGGGGAACCTTGCTTTCCTGATCTATAAAATGGAAGGATGATAACGAAGATTTTAAATGTGTGATCAGTTAATAAAAGGCCCAAAGGCATTTAAGAATGCTTATCATTCATTCCTGCATCAAAGAAACACTTGATAAAGACTATTTGCCCATCCATCCATGCATGCATCCAGTAAAATTGTTATTTCATACATACTGTGTATGATGCGTTGACTTAAACGTTAAAAATAAAGCCAGGAACAAGACTGTCAGGCTCCTTGCTGACATGGAACTTCTCATCTGGGGATACAACATACACTGAACAAGTAACATCAGTGATGCATGTTTTGAGGGAAAGTGTAGGGTGCAATGGGGAACATTTACAGAAAGAGGTGACCCAGCCTGGAGCATCTAGGTAGCACCAGCCTAAGGAAGTGATGCAAGAGTGGAGATACAAAGAGGAAGAACCAGAGAGCAGGGCAGGCAAAGGCTGTACAGAGGCTGCCAATCTTATGTGAGTTCCTGAGGCAGAAAAAGGTCTGGAACATTCTCAATTAATCAGTTCAGTCAGTCAGTCATGTCCAACTCTTTACGAACCCATGGACTGCAACACGCCAGCCTTCACTGTCCATCAACAACTCCCAGAGCTTGCTCAAATTCATGTCCATGGAGTCAGAGATGCCATCCAACCATTTCATCCTCTGCCGTCCCTTTCTCCTTCTGCCTTCAATCTTTCCCGCATCAGGGTCTTTTCAAATGAGTCCGTTCATTGCATCATGTGGCCAAAGTACTGGAGTTTCAGCTTTAGTATCAGTCCTTCCAATGAATATTCAGGACTGATTTCCTTTAGGATGGACTGGTTGGATCTTCTTGCTGTCCAAGGGACTCTCAAGAGTCTTCTCCAAAACCACAGTTCAAAAGCATCAATTCTTCAGCACTTAGCTTTCTTTATAGTTCAACTCTAATATCCATACATGACTAATAGAAAAACAATAGCTTTGACTAGATGGACCTTTGTTGGCAAAGTAATATCTCTGCTTTTTAACATGCTGTCTAGTTTGGTCACAGCTTTTCTTCCAAGGAGCAAGCATCTTTTAATTTCATGGCTGCAGTCACCATCTGCAGTAATTTTGGAGCCCAAAAAATAAAGCCTTTCATTGTTTCCGTCGCTTCCCCATCTATTTGCATGAAGTGATGGGACCAGATGCCATGATCTTAGTTTTCTGAATGTTGAGTTTTAAGGCAACTTTTTCACTCTCCTCTTTCACTTTCATCAAGAGGCTCTTTAGTTCTTCTTAGCTTTCTGCCATAAGGGTGGTATCATCTGCGTATCTGAGGTTACTGATATTTCTCCCGGCAATCTTGATTCCAGCTTGTACTTCTTCCAGCCCTGCATTTCACATGATGTACTCTGCACATAAGTTAAATAAGGAGGGTGACAATATACAGCCTTGACGTACTCCTTTCCCAATTTGGAACCAGTCTGTTGTTCCATGTCTGATTTCTAACTGTTGCTTTTTGACCTCCATACAGATTTCTCAGGAGACAGGTCAGGTGGCCTGGTCTTCCCAACCCTTGAAGAATTTTCTACAGTTTGTTGTGATCCACACAGTCAAAGGCTTTGGCATAAGCAATAAAGCAGAAGTAGATGCTTTTCTGGAACTCTCTTGCTTTTTTGATGATCCAGCGGATGTTGGCAATTTGACCTCTGATTCCTCTGCCTTTTCTAAATCCAGCTTGAACATCTGGAAGTTCATGGTTCACATACTGTTGAAGCCTGGCTTGGAGAATTTTGAGCATTACTTTGCTAGCATGTGAGATGAATGCAATTGTGCAGTAGTCTGAACATTCTTTGGCATTGCCTTTCTTTGGGATTGGAATGAAAACTGACCTTTTCCAGTCCTGTGGCCACTGCTGAGTTTTCCAAATTTGCTTGCATATTAAGTGCAGCACTTCCACAGCATCATCTTTTAGGATTAGAAATAGCTCAACTGGAATTCCATTACCTCCACTAGCTTTGTTCACAGTGATGCTTCCTAAGGTCCACTTGACTTTGCATTCCAGGGTGTCTGGCTCTAGGTGAGTGATCACACCATCATGGTTATCTGGGTGATCAAGATCTTTTTTGTATAGTTTTTCTGTGTATTCTTGCCACCTCTTCTTAATATCTTCTGCTTCTGTTAGGTCCATACAATTTCTGTCCTTTACTGAGCCCATATTTGCATAAAATATTCCCTTGGTATCTCTAATTTTCTTGAAGTGATCTCTAGTCTTTCCCATTCTCTTGCTTTCCTCTATTTCTTTGCACTGATCACTGAGGAAGGCTTTCTTATCTCTCCATGGTATTCTTTGGAACTCTGCATTCAAATGGGAATATCTTTCCTTTTCTCCTTTGCTTTTTGCTTCTCTTCTTTTCTCAGCTATTTGTAATGCCTCAGACAACCATTTTGCCCTTTTTGCATTTCTTTTTCTTGAGGATGGCCTTGATCACTGCCTCCTGTACCATGTCACGAACCTCTGTCCATAGTTCTTCAGGCACTCTGTCCATCAGATCTAATCCCTTGCATCTATTTGTCACTTCCATTGTATAATCGTAAGAGATATGATTTAGGTCATACCCGAATGGCTTAGTGCTTTTCCAGACTTTCTTCAATGTAAGTCTGAATCTGGCAATAAGGAGTTCATAATCTGAGCCACAGTCAGCTCCCAGTCTTGTTTTTGCTGACTGTTTAGAGCTTTTCCATCTTTGGCTGCAAAGACTATAATCAATCTGATTTCAGTGTTGACCATCTGGTGATGTCCATGTGTAGAGTCTTCTCTTGTGTTGTTGGAAGAGGGTGTTTGCTATGACCAGTGCATTCTCTTGGCAAAACTCTGTTAGCCTTTGCTCTGCTTCATTTTGTACTCCAAGGCCAAATTTGCCTGTTACTCCAGGCATCTCTTGACTTCCTACTTTTGCATTCCAGTCCCCTATAATGCAAAGGATATCTTTTTTGGGTGTTAGTTCTAGAAGATCTTGTAGGTCTTCATAGAACCATTGAACTTCAGCTTCTCTGGCATTAGTGGTTGGGGGCATAGACTTGGATTACTGTGATACTGAATGGTTTGCCTTGAAAACGAACAGAGATCATTCTGTTGTTTTCAAGAATGCACCCAAGTACTGCATTTCAGACTCTTTTGTTGATTATGAGGGCTCCTCCATTTCTTCTAAGGGATTCTTGCCCACAGTAGTAGATATAATGGTAATCTGAGTTAAATTCGTTCATTCCAGTCCATTTTAATTCACTGATTCCTAAAATATCGATGTTCATTCTTGCCATCTCCTATTTGACCACTTCTAATTTACCTCGTTTCATGGACCTAACATTCCAAGTTCCTACGCAATATTGCTCTCTACAACATCGGACTTTACTTCCATCACCAGTCACATCCACACCTGGGCGTTACCTACGCTTTGGCTCCGTCTCTTCCTTCTTTCTGGTGTTATTTCTCCACTGATCTCCAGTAGCAAATCAGGCACCTCCCAACCTTGGGAGCTCATCTTTCAGTGTCATATAAGTGGTAAAATCCAGGGTGAAGTGAGCACGGGGGAGATCATGATATGGGGAGGCTGGACCAGGCCTGCAGGGCCTCAGAGGCCACAGCTGGGTATTGGTCTTCTCTCTCAGAGCAAGAGGAAAGCCTCAAAAAGATTCCAGGCAGAGGCTGGGTGGGGGCAATGAAAGGAAGAGTTAATGTGAACAGGCCTACATTCTAGAACAACCTCTGGCTTCTCTGCAGAGAGTGGATTAAAGTCAAAAGAGGAAGCCATTAATGCATGTATGTGGAATCTAGAAAAAGAGTATAGATGATCCTATTTGCAAAGCAGAAATAGAGACACAGATCTAGAGAACAAACATATGGACACCAAGGGGTGGACAATGCAGGGTGGGAGGGACGGGAGGTGGACACTGACACATAAACACTATTGATAAACTAATGACAGCAGACTGTGCAGCGCAGGGAACTCTACTCAGCGCCCTGCAGGGACCCAAACGGGAAGGAAATCCAAAGGAGAGGGGACACATGTGCGTGTATGGCTGGTTTATCTCGCTGCACAGCGCTCTACAGTAGAGACTAATGCAGTATTGTAAAGCAACTATACTCCAATAAAAATTAATTTTAAAAAAGAAATAATTAAAAAAGAAAGAGGAAGCTGAAAAGCCGGTGTGAAAGTCTACCTGTGACCCAGGCAAGGGTGGACGGCACGGCACCAGGGCAGTGGTGGCAGAGATGGAGAGACGTGAGCAGACCTGAGATGGGCTCAGGAGGTGAAGGGGTAGGATGGAGTGATTGACAAGGAGTGGGAGGAGGACAGGGGGAAGAGAGAAGCGTGACCCCTGGGTTTCTGAATCAGCACCAGAGTGATGAAGTGGCCTTTCAAGACAAGGAGCACTAAAGCATGAGTGGATGGAGATGAATCAAGAGTTCAATTTGGGAGATGCTGAGTCTGGAGAGCCTGCATGGGCCTCTAGGGCATCTAGTGGTCTACAGATGGGCCAGAAGAGCCTGTGTGTGTGCAAACACACATAGAGCACATACACAGGTGCACTGTAAGATCTGAGGGCTTCCCTGGTGGCTAAGACAGTAAAGAATCTGCCTGCAATTCAGGAGACCTGGGATCGACCTGGGCCAGGAAGATCCCCTGGCGGGGTGAATGGCTACCCACTCCAGTATTTTTACCTGGAGAATCCCACAGACAGACAAGCCTGGTGGACTACAGTCTGTCCAGTAGCAAAGAGTCAGACAAGACTGAGCAACTAACACTTTAACTTTTCATAAGATCTGAATTTATTTGGCCCACATCAAGGATGGCCGCACAGAGCACAGAAGACCTGGTAAGTAACCTTCAGCACAGGCATGCTACAATCCTGGGGTTTCTAATGGAAAGAGTGATTCTATTACACAAACGAAGACATTCCTGAGAGTAAAAGTCTGCATTTTAAAAAATTATGATGGGACAACAGGCATAGAGGTTGTCCCATGGTCACCTTACTAACCAGCTTGTGTAGTTTTGGTCATTCTGCGCATGTAAAGTAGGATCCTACCATATCTGAAAAGCTCGGTTTTGTACCATGTCACAGCTTTACGATACCTGGTGGGTTACGGCTATATTCAGGAGAAAGGTACACAAGCAATTGATGTCCTTAATAGGAACAAGATAGAGCCAAGATATGAGCCTCCTGCTTTGGAGCCAAACTCAGAGTCCATACGGTCACACTGGTCACACCCTCAGCTGGACATCTTTCAGCCTCACCTGGACATCTCTGCACACCTTTCTGTCTCCAGCTTAAAGACATCCTGGCAAAGCTGCCTCTCAGAGCAGCTAAGACAAGGCCACTGTGCAGTGGGTCACGTACATCAAGTTCCTAAGTGATGTCTGATGGCAACTGAAGTGCTGGGGAGAGTTGAGGCCATCCATGGTGCGACGGTTAATTTTGTGTGTCAACTTGCTGGGCTAAGAGATGCCCCTGTAGCTGGTAAGGCATTATTTCTGGGTGTGTCTAAGACAGGATTTCCAGAATTGGTTAGCATTTGAGTTGGAGACCTGAATAAAGGAAACAGCACAGCCCAGTGTAGATGACCATCTTCCAATCCTCTGAAGGCCCAACTAGAACAAAAGCATTTCCTCCAGGCACACCTTCCCTGGAATACACTGGCTATAATTCTCACCGGCCTGTTTCATGCAGGTATTCATCAGGAATGTATATGAGACCTTCAGTCCCATTGGTAAAGAATAGATTTGGCATTCAGGATGTTGGGACATCAACTTTATCAGTAATAGTTGGACTGTAGAAGTCTCCCTGAATATTTACCAGCTGTGTCTGTGTAGTCCAGAAGGAAAGAAATGACTTCAAATATGGAGAAGTGTTCTTCCCCTAAGGTCCCATTACTCTCAGACTCCCAAACAAAATTCAGGGATGCCTCACTTGTAGCTAAAGTTCAGAATCTCAAAGCTCAAAGAAATCTAAAAGTTTCCTGAATCCAGATGACACATGACTTTTATCATACCCTTAAGAATGCACTCAGCCTTGGTTTGCATACCTCTGGGGGGTGGTGAACTTACTACCAACAGAGTTACCTACTGCCCTCCCCAACAGCTAAACCCAGAATAAAATTCTTCCCCATGAGCCATTGTAAAAGCTACCACCCCCATCAGAGCCCCGAGCACAGCTGGTCACGTACCTGTAGGCACCGCTGGGTCCAGCATTGGTTTCTCCCATGTGTTAATCTGCTCCCAGGTAAACCCACTGGTCCCCAGGGCCACGCTATAACCACAGTTGCTATAGTGCTCCTCAAAGGAACAGCCACCTGCAGACAAAAGAGACATGGGTAAATATATCCTTACGTCTGAGGCTCGGTTCGTTACCCCCGTCTCAGCGGCTCTTCATTTACAGCTTTGAATTTTAAACTCTGGTGGAGATTTTCTTTTCCTAAAAGCAAGCAAATTGGATTTTTATATTTGCTTTGGTGCTCTAAGGAAAGACAGTGGCACCTGCAAGCCCCCTATTTAAAAAAGTTAATAAGGCTAGTTACATTGATTTCAATCTTCCTTCCTGAGAAAGTAAACAGCAACGTCTCCATCTAAGTAGAAAAAATGAATGCCAGGGCATGCCTCTGTAATTGCTTCCTCCAATGTGGAGAGATGCTGCAAGGCAGCGGGCCGAGCACCAGCTTTGGAGCCCTGCAAAACGAGACACAGATCTCAGCTTTACAAAGCCAGGTCAGCCTGGACCAGATGCTTCACCATCTGTGTCTCAGTTTCCTTACCTGGAATACGGAGGGGAAGATCCACTTGGCAGAAATATCAGGAGGATAAAATGGAGTAATATACGGAAAGTAACTGGCACAGCAAAAATTCTCAGCACCCACCTCCCTCCCTATAAGAGTAGTTTTCGTGGAGTAAAAATCAAATTTGTAGAGAATTAGACAATTGTGCCCCAGGAAGATAATGAAGTCAAAGCTGGCAGTATTTAAAGCTTCTCCCTAAAAGTCCAAGCCATCCACCACCAGCACTTTACAATGAGTTGTGTAAACTGGATTGAGCACACGCTCTGGGCTCTAAGTTCCCTCCAGGTGACACTTAGAGAGATGTGATGTATCGAACAGGGGCTACAACCAGGAAATGCTGGTCTGCACAGAGAAGCAAAAGGTGACTATATTCTGGAAGGAGAGGTAGAAGGGGAGAAATAATCAGGGCTCTGAAGTTCAGGAGCATCTCCACTGGCACAGAGCAGGAAGAAGAGCCCTCCAGAGTGAGGTGGCAGGATGTACAGAGGAGAGAGACCACCACAAATGAGCTTTACACGCTGGTCCACATTTCCAGTGCTCCTTCTTGTCTCCTTACTGCTCAGACCACATCACACCATCACCTCCCTTCCTTAAACAGCTACTGGTTCCCCATCACACGTCCAAACCACATGCATGGTTCTGATCCACATACAGAAACCATCCCTTACTAACCCCTGCCTGTGTCTGCAGCCTCATGTAATATCACTCCCTCTCCTCCATCAGCAACAAAGGTCAAAACCCTTCTTCTGTACCCAGACCTGGGGTTTCCTCTGCTTAATGGTGGTGGAAGGCCTGTTGACAGATCAGATACAGAATACAGTCACAACACTGCTAAAGTAAACCTATGAGGGCAAAGCTCTCTCCACTCCCTTTCTTTCTGAGTGTGGAAACCTGGAAGAGTCAATCTTTAGCAGCCCCAGTGAATCGGGCTGGACAAAGGAGGGCTGAATCTATTTTGGTAGTGCAAGTTTGGGGCTTGAGTTCAGAGTTTTAAATAGCTCTGTACTAGACAGCAATAGGAACCTGCAGTATAGACACCTAGAGAGAGAAGGAAAAGAGGGAGAGAGAGGTCCAAGAAACATAATGTAAAGCAGACACCTACAGAAGGTGAGAGACAGTGAGAAATTTCCTGTAATGGGAAATGACTGAGGCCCTGGTAGAAACTAAAATTTCTGTTTGCTTCCAGGTATTCATTCTTTCATTCACAATTACTTAATCGAGCTTTTAGGGTAGATGGAGCAGAGAACAAGGTGCTATCTATACAGTGGTTTATAAGAGGCTTGCCATCACTAGAATGAGTGAGGTAACTGGCAGTAAATAAGCAAACCAGTGAGTAACTGCATTTCCAAATGTGCTACGAAGGCTGGCATTGGGTTGTCTGAGGGGATCCCTGGTTGGTGTGGTCCAGGAAGCCCTTCTGACCATGAATTGGCAACAGTTCCCTGTCCTGTAGTGTGAAGTCCCTCCACTACACCCAAGCCCTCAGCAAGAGCTGGCTGCAAAGAGCAGACATGTCACTGGTGCTTTGGGGAACTAAGGGAAGAATGGGTGGACAATGTGGATGGATAAGGGTCAACAGACAAAGATGGAAGTCCCAAGAGGTAAGAGGAAAGGTCAGGGCAGACAGCAGAGGAGACTGCAGCCAAGATAGAGTGAAGAAGGGTGACCTCTGAAAGGCAAGGGCAGGTGCAATCAACCAGCTTCCACCGGACAGTAAGCTTTAGACTGGCTGGGAAATGGCGCTGGCATAGAGGAGGGGCTGACTAAAAAATCCAATGGGCTTCCCTCGTGGCTCAATGGTAAAGGAACCACCTGCCAGTGCAGAAGATGTGGGTTAGACCCCCTGGGTCAGGAAGATCCCCTGGAGAAGGGTATGGCAACTCACTCCAGTATTCTTGCCTAGAGAATTCCATGGACAGAGGAGCCTGGGGGGCTACAGTCTATGGGGTCCCAAAAGAGTTAGACACAACTTAGCGACTAAATAACCACAAATGAACCAGAAAAAAATTTTTAATAAATAAAAAATTTTTAAAAATAAGGTACAATCTATTTGATAAGTTAACCTTAAAAATGCATTCCAATATATATTAGGTACAGACAAACACTGTTCAATTCCACTCATACGAGGTACCTGGTGGTGGTAGTGGGTTTGTGACTAAGTTGTGTCAGACTGTTTTATATGAGGTACTGCTGCTGCTGCTAAGTCGCTTCAGTCGTGTCCGACTCTGTGCGACCCCATAGACAGCAGCCCACCAGGCTCCCCCATCCCTGGGATTCTCCAGGCAAGAACACTGGAGTGGGTTGCCATTTCCTTCTCCAATGCGTGAAAGTGAAAGTGAAGTCGCTCAGTCGTGTCCGACTCTGAGCGACCACATGGACTGCAGCCTACCAGGCTCCTCTGTCCACGGGATTTTCCAGGCAAGAGTACTGGAGTGGGGTGCCATTGCCTTCTCCGATACGAGGTACTAAGAAGAGTCAAATTCATAGGGTCAGAAAGTACACGGGTAGATGCCAAGGGCCGGGGAACAGGAAGGATGGGGTTAGTGTTTAGTGCGGACAAGGCTTCAGTTTAGGAAGATGAAAACTGAAGGTGGTGGATGATGGTGAGAGTTACAGAGCAATGTGAATGTGCTTAATGCCACTGAAGTGTACGGTTAAATGTGGTTAAAACAGGATATTTTATATTATGTGACTTTTACCACAATAAAGAACATCTTTTAAAACTGAGTGGGATACCAGACAGAGCCCAAGCTACATTCAGTAACAGTGAGCCCACAGCAGTCCCCACACTCCACCTGCTCTTTCTGGTCTCACACTCACCACTTCTACCTAGAAAGCTCCTTCCCCATGCTGCCTGTCGGACAAACTCCGAACTAGCCTCTCCAAACCACTCCCTCTATAGACTGCATCTGACCAAAACAGCAGAGTGAATGCCACACATATGAGACCCAACACACTCCATTTAAAACCTAGGAAAGGGCAGCAGCAACAGTTCCAACTGCTCAGGAAGGGCCGCCCTCTCCCATCCTTACAGCACTCCTGCCTCACCCAAGCCCGGCCTGTGGGAGATAAATGAACCAAGGCAATATCACCAACGGCATCCCGATCCTGTTGTGCTTGAATGGTAAGTGGGGAGCCTGCAGCATCTCAAGCGTCCACTGGAAGAGCTGACTGATCATCCAGAATGAGATCAGCCTCCAGGGCTATAGCGGAACATACAGCCAAGATGATGCTAGGCCCATGGAAAACTGTTGAGGTCTTCTCTCTAAGACACATGAGAACTCTTCATTTCCAGGCCACTTTGCATAAGGTGAAGACAACGTAGTAAACCTTGGAAATGTATCATAAAGTGATGTCCACATGTGCAACACTAGTCCATAAAAATAATCTCTTACCAGCAATCCTTCTCACCTGCCCTACTACAAAGACCTTCAAAGGTGTACTTGAAGACAGGAGCATCAAAGAAAGAAAGATGTCTAGATCCCTGAGACACTCACTGAAAAAGAGTCACCCAGTCACCTGACCAATAATATTGACGTTCAACACATCAGGCGCAAAATGTCAACTTTTCTAGTCTTAATGCCATTGATATCTTAGTGTTTAGTTATTACTGCAGTGGAGCCTTGCATATGCTGAGTAATATAAGAAGCATGCTCTGTTGAGTATTTGCTCTGTGTCAGGTAATGTACTAGGCACTGATCACAGAAAACCGCTGAGGTCATGTTTGTTTTCACTTAATCCTCACGACCCTGTGAAGTAGATTTTTTAATTCTTACTTTAAGTGTAAAGTAACTGATGTATTAAGGGGTTAAACAACCTGCTGAGGTCACAACTCTAGTCCAGCCACAGATGATGGGCAAGCACAGAAGCAGGAAATACAGCATGAGACAGCAAAAAGCAAACTGAAGGAGAGAGTTTCAAGTCCACACCACCATTTCCTACAAGCCCGCCTGCTGAAAGGGAGTCACCTATTTGACTCTGAGCTTCCAGATGCCAGCAGAAAAAGGACAGTCTGTTCAGTTACTGGATACTCTGCGTTCAGACAATAAAAGCCAAATAACTCTGGTAAATTACAATCATTCCAGGTGTTTAGATCACACAAGAACTTCTCCACAGGGGTGCTGGTAACAGAAATCAACCATCCCACAATGCACGATATCTGAAACAACATCCATGCAAGAGGTGCATGGTCAATTTCATGAGTCTATTTCTCATAATCACTCTCAATATAAACTGACAGCATCAACCAAACATACAATTCAGGAAAAGCAACTCACTGGAACCCAGTACGGTACAGTCTAGAGACTTGTTCCCTGTCGACCTGACTCAACCAAGAGCTAAGTTTTGAAAGCTATTCGGGAGGGGAAAACATATTTGATTCGTGTTTTGTAAGCAATTCTCCCTGGACTTTCTTCCTCTCAGACACCACACTGAGAAATAAGAGGGGTTATGAGCTTCAGATTATACACTCTGGCAGCAATCTACACTGCCAGGGGGCACAGCCTTTTCAGCTCACCTCCTTTCTTCCTTTTCAGGCCTTCACTTTCTGGTGTGCAAGACAGATCGCAAAGGAACATTCCAGTGGTCAAAGTTAAGGATTCCAAAGACTCAGAGAGACCTAGAAACTCTCAGGAGCCACAGAGATGCAGAGCCACTTCACCGGCACTAGGACTGGCTACTGAGAACTTCTGGGAAGGAGAAGAAGGAAAAGAAGGCTAGCTTTCTGTGGATCCTCAGCATGAAGTATTCAGACCCATGATCCTAAGTCTTATTGCAGCTCCTCCTGCTCTTTCACAAATTATATTTACCTCTCTTGGTGGAATTCCTTGGCACCGTAACACCTGCTGGAAGAGGCTCCAGACCACAGGTGTCTCTGGCAGGCTACTTGGGAAAGGCTTACAACTGGAGAGATTCCCAAAAGACAGTCATCTGGATGCTCACCTCACTCCATCTTAAAGCGGCCACACTCAACTGATGTCAACTCCATCACCATCAATTTGGAAGAAAACAAAAGCCTCCTAAACCTATCCCCACCCCTAGAATTGGGCTCAGCCTCCAAAGCACATGTCCCAGTTGGGAGAAGACCAAAATAACTGTGGACACTGCCATAAGCTGAGGACTCAGCAGTATCTCCCTACATCGGGACAGAGAAGCTATTTCCCTGGACAGGTTGAGGTCAAAATGTAGCAAAGGCCCCAGATGCTCTGATGTGAGTCAAGCATAAAAAGTCAACAGAGAAATGGAAAACGGTAGCAAGGAAATTGGATTCTGAAAATCCATTTGGGTTTGGTAATGTATAGCATATCAGCATCTGTAAGGGAAGTAAAAATAGTGCAGGATACATACTTTAAGATATATTAAAGCATAAATAAAGTTTATAGTGCCAATCAGGTTTTTTTTTAAACATGAGTTCCTCTTTTGAAAATGAGAGGAATAGAAATTCAATAAAAATATAAATGTGTCTGCCTCTGCATTTCTCAGATATGATCCTGTGTATTCTTAAACAGAATTGAGTTCAGAAAAGAAACTAAAGGTTTGCAGGGCTTCTGCTCCATGCGAGGCACTGTACTTGAGCTATGTAAGTATGTATATAAATATATACATTTTTTTAGTATTTCTATATGTATGTTTATGCATGGAAGTGGGCTTCCCAGATGGTGCAGTGGTAAAGAATCTGCCTGCCAATGCAGAAGATGCAAGAGGATTTGAACCCTGGGTCGGGAAGATCCCCTGGAGGAGGAAATGGCAACCCACTCTAGTGTTAGCCTGGAAAATTCCATGGACAGAGGAGCCTGGCAGGTTACAGTCCACGGGGTCGCAAAGAGTTGGACATGACTGAGCATGCACACACAAATGCATGAAAGTTAAGTCTTACCAACCCCACTCCCTAAGACAAGGGTCAACCAACTTTTTCTATAGAGGGTCAGACAGTAAAGATGTTCACATTGCAGGTATATTGGTTTTTTCTTGCTACCAACATGTTATCACAAACTCAAAACAACACCCATTGATTTTTTTTATCTCCTGGTTTCCACAGGTAAGAAGTGAAGGCCAGGTTGCACCTTATCAGGGCCTCACAAGACTGAGGTCAAGGTAACAGGAGACCCGATTTCCTTTCTGGAGTCCAGGTCAACTTTTGCAGGGTGTTTGGCAGAATTCAGTTCCTTATAATAATTATAGCATCAGGGCTTCTAGAGAAGAGTATGGCTACCCACTTCAGTATTCTTGCCTGGAGAAGCCCATGGACAGAGGAACCTATTGGGCTATGGGGTTGCAAAGAGTCCGAATGACTGAGTGACTAACACTTTCACTCCTGACCTCTGGGGGTCATCGTGTAAGTGCTGCTCTCAGTTCCTAGAAGCCACCCACAGTGCCACAAACCCTCTCTACTCTCTTCCTGAGCAAGGCTCCATCCTGTTTAAGGGCTCATATGATTCAGTCAGGCCCACCCAAACAAGATCATCTTCTTTATTAAAGTCAGCCAACTTGGGACCTTAATTATACCTGTGAAACCCCTTCACCTTGGTCAGTGACATAACCTAATCACAAGAGTAAGATCTGGGACTTCCCTGGTGGTCCAGTGGTTCAGACTTTGCCTTCCAATGCAGGGGGTGTGGGTTTGATCCTAGATTGGGGAGCTAAGACCCCCTCATGCCTTCCAACCAAAAACCCAAAATACAAAACAGAAGCAGTATTGTAACAAATCCAATAAAGACTCTAAAAATGATCCACATCAAAAAAAATCTAGAAAAGGGTGAAATCTATCCTATCCCAGTCCCTCTCAAAGGACAGGGATTAAACAAGACACAAATACCAGGGGCCAGTAACTGTGGAGACCAATTTGGCATTCTGCCCACCACGGAAGGACCCTTGGTCTCCATCACTAAGACTTAGCAGTGCCACTGTAGCAGAAGCAGCCACAAGTCACACAGAAAGAGGGGCAGGGTTGTCTGCTAATAAGACTGGATTTACTGATGCTCCACTTTGAATTTCCTATGATTCCCACATATCACAAAATAGTATTCTTCTTTTGATTTGTCTAACCATTTAAAAATGTGAAAACCAATCTTCCTTTGCAGATGGAGTACAAAATCAGTGAAGGTCCAGAACTGGCCTGGAGGCTCTAGTTGGCTAACCTCTGCTTTGATCCCGTAAAATTTTACAATTTTAACACGGTCACAGAAAAGTACCGTGTTTGCACCCTTTGAGCATTTGATGTCATGTGCTTTTCACACCTCCTTCCCATTTCTCAGTTGTAGAACGTTTCTTCCTTCCTGCAGGAAGTGGAAGGGGGGACATGTCATCCACTGTCTTCCTTTCGAAGCTACATTCCCAGCCTGTAGGATAAAGGCTTGAGAGAAGCACCAAAGGTTACTGGATTTAAATACAGTTAAGTCCCCAACATTTGAACCTTCAAGTTGCAAACTTTCAAAGACGTGAACATGCATTTGGTTCCATCAAGGAACCAGAACCTGTGCCATCAATGTCAGGCGTGAGTGAAATTGCACCTCGCCCATCCCTACTAGTACCCTATTGCTGACGATTCTTCAGCTCTACCACCTCCCACATCTCCTTTTCCTAACTCTTCCTGCCTAATCATTTGATGCCAGTCCCTGTATGCCAGCAGTTGTACTGTACTACTGTACTTTTCAAGGTACTTAAAGATTAAAAATCTTTTTTTTTTAATGTGTTACTTGTGTGAAAAGTATTATAAACATACGATAGCACAGCTGTTGTTCAGTTGCTCAGTCATGTCTGACTCTTTGTGACCCCATGGATTGCAGTATGCCAGGCTTCCCTGTCCTTCACCACGTCCCAAAGCTTGCTCAAATTCATGTCCATTGAGTTGGTGATGCCATCCAACCATCTCATCCTCTGTCGACCCCTTCTCCTCCTGCCTTCAATCTTTTCCTGCATCAGGGTCTTTTCTAATAAGCTGGCTCTTCGAATCAGGTAGCCAAAGTATTGGAGCTTCAGCTTCAGCATCAGTCCTTCCAGTGACTATACATGATTGAGTTCCTTTAGAATTGACAGTACTATATAGCAAATTGCATTGGTTGGGTACCTAGGCTAACTGTGTTGGACTTATGAACAAGTTGGGCTTACAAAAGCACTCTCAGAACAGAACTTGTTCATATGCAAGAGCACTTCACCGACATGAGAGCATGTGTTCTTAATGGGTAAAGACTAGTGCTCCTACTTCACAGACAAGGAAACCAAGGCCAGAGCAGGTGACATTCTCAACATTACCCAATCAATCAATGGCAGAGCCAAGACTCAAATCAAGGACCCCCTTCTTAGCCAAAAAGTCTACCAGGGAGAGCTCAGCTACTACATTCATGGGAGAGCCAGCACAAAGCCAAAATGCAAAGCCATTTGCTTAAAAACTATTAAGAATTTCAACATGACCATTGTAGATCATTAGACGAAGCACAGGGCCCTTCCGAGTGCCAGGCCCTGGCTGAGTGCACAAGTGACACACCCATGAAGCCAGCCCTGCTCTGTGGATACACAGATTCAAGCCATAAAGCCTCACAGCCCCCAAGTCATCAAGATGCTACCCTCGCGCCGACAAGAGTCTCTGAAGGCAGGGCAATATCTAAGTGGCTTATTAATCGTGGGCAGACTATCATGGGCAGGCGAGTCTTGCCCCCAGAATGAATGTAAACCAGCCTGGCATAAATTGAATTCCTTTTTGGAATATCTAATTGAATTTGCAGAAGTGTGTGCCAAGGGGGTGTTTAAATAAGTGCACAAATATGATAAGAAGGCCTTCACACCATTATATCTAATTCAGTAAGCAAAAATAATGGCAGGGCACGTTCCAATTAGCGTTTGATTTATTTGCTTTAACAAATCCAATTAGTAGAATGTTTTATAAAGTCATCCAATGTCAAATACTCATGGACTCAACAGATAGAAACAATACTCCTAATAGGAAAAAAAAATGTTTTAAAGCTCTTTGAACACTGAATGTATTATAAATAAGATGATGTCTCTCTGATGGCTCAGGCATTCCCCAAGGACGCAGAAAACAGTGTCTGATCTGCTCATTTGGTTCTTTCTCCCAGAGACTCTGGGAGGCAACTCAGGTTAATTTGGCCCATTATAATAAATCCAGGAAAACAACAAAGGTGGAAGTTAGCAAAGGGACTTCAAGGGAGAATAATGAACTTGCTGCGGGGTATCTTTTAGACCAGAGACGTGTTCCGACTTCCAAGACGGCACAGTGGAGCAGAAAAAGACAAGGCTAACGGAAACAGCGACCTTCTAGAAGCTGATCCAATGCCTTCACGTCCTTTCCAGGTTCCAGCGTTTCTCTCCGTAAACTGGAGAGTTCAAGGAGATTAGTGACCCTAAAGCATGCCCATCGTGACTGGCAGATGATGGTCTTTGATCAGTGCAATTCAGCATCCATAGGGCTTAAAGGTATGGACTCTGGAGCCAGCACCCCAGCTCTGGTACTCTTTTAACTGTATGACCCTGACCAAGTTATTTAACCTCTAGGTACTTCAATGTACCCATCTATAATGAGGATAATCACAGTGTTCATCTCTTGGGGGTTGTGGTCAGAATTGGTGAAATTTAGTAATTGTAAAGACTTGGAACAGAGCCTGGCACATAGTAGGTGCCAAGTAAGTATTTGTTACATGGCGGTCCTAGTGGTAAAGAACCCACCTGCCAATGCACTAGACATAAGAGACTTGTGTTCTATCCCTAGATCGGGAAGATCCCCTGGAGGAAGGCATGGCAATCCACTCCAAGAGTCTTGCCTTGAGAATCCCATGGACAGGGGGGCATGGTGGGCTGCAGTCCACAGGGTCAGAAAGAGTCGGACATGACTGAAGTGACTCGCATGCACACACATTAATATTTAATCCCAACATATGAACGAGAAATGGGGAAGATAGCTATGTTCTATGTGCCCAGGCTCAAAACATAATCTCCAAACAAAATATTTTAAAGAAGTTATCTGAGCTGGTGCATCACCTCCTGCATGAATCAGCAGTGCCTAGGGTGATATGCTATTGCTACGCACTGTCAAGCCCAGCTTCACTGACCACTTACTGCTGTGTGACCCTGGGCAAACCACCTAACCTCTCAGGTCAGAGATTCTGACCAGGTAATCAAGGAATAAATTAAACTCTCTCGGAGGGCACCTCGATTTCTGACAGGCTGGGAGATGGTGACTGTCGTCTACCATGTCACCCAGCTACGTTTGCTGGGATACAGGAGGGCCAGGTGTCCCCTGGAAATAGGAGCCTCTGCTCAGACCAGCTTCCCTGTGGGGTTTGCCACAGGCCTCAGTCTGGTGCATCTGAATGTCCCGGAGAAGAGAACCCAGGAGGATGTGGCAGGCAGAACCGTGTCTCCTCCCGTGTGCCAGCCCTTCTCAGGCTCCAGGAGAGAGCAGGGAAGACAGCCGTCTGCCGTGCCCCGGGTAACGTCTCAGCAGATGCTGCCGTGCATCGCAACCAGGGAGCAAAGAAGGAGTCATGTGCGGGGTCAGCGCTCACCCTGCCAAGAAGAGGAGGCAGTGGGCAGGGGTGGACAGGCACCACTGGGTAATGTGAAGATGGCTCAGTCTGGAGACCCAGCTGGAGACCTGCCTGGATGGCGGCCCCACCCAACCCAGAAAGCCTGCTTTTGTTTCCCCTCAACAACCCCAGAGTGGATTCAGGGATTCTACTGCTCTCCCACGTGTCAGGAGGGAAAGGGTCACCTGGCCCAACTCCGAAACTTACAGGTGGGGAGACAGGCATGAAAAGGACAAGGCTGCAGAGAGAGGGGGTGCAGAGCTGGGACTGCAGCCAGCTGTCCTGGCCCCGGGCCAGCGCTCTGCCCACTCAGAAGCCAGAATAGCATCTTTCATCTTTTCTCATGCAATGGTGATGTGTTTTTGAATTTCTGTTTTTGAGAGAGGTGGGAAAGAAAGGGTCAGCCAAGGGTCATAACCTGTTTCAGGGAAACTTTAGATCGGCTGGGAAACAGGAGAAAAGGTTTCCTCTACACAGAAGGAAGGGCCGACCACTGCTTTCTAGCAGGAGTTGAGTCATCTTCTCAAGACCCTGGAAGCCCAAGCCAGCTCTTGATGGCCTCAGGGTCTTTCCACTGCTGGTCCCCTAACCTGGAACACTCTCACCCCAGTGCTTCACGGGATATCTTCCACATCAAACATCAGTCTCAGCCTTCTCAGAGAAGCCTCTCTGAAGACTCCATGGGAAACAACCTCCTCTTTCCCAATTCTCTACCACACTGTCTTACTTCTATTTGACAGTGTTGTTATTCACATCCTCTGAAGAACTCTGGAATATTTTTATCTACTCATTTGCTTATTTATTTTCTGTCTTCCCACCACCTGTTTAAGTCCACGGGGGCAGGAAGCATATGTCTGTATTCTTTGCCACTGAATCGTGGGGAGGTATCAAAGACCTGGGTACTTTGATGCTTTGAGAACTTAAGGGAAACTCAATAAACGCCTCAAGAATAATGAACTGAGTGCAAAGAAGTGTCAGGAGTGAAAGACAGCATCAAAGGATGACATTCATGGTTCTGGCACTTCCTCTGACCTCTGGTGGGTCAGAGAAAATCTCGAGCCTCCATTTCCTCGTCTGTGACGTGGGAACGGAAATGACAGCAACTGGCATTTGTTGCGTGCTTACCGTATGCTGTGCGCTGTGCTAGGCCACGGCCATGAGCTTTCTCATTTCATCCTCCAGGAGCCCACAGACATCGATGCTATTACTACCCATGCTTTAGGCACGATAAAACTGACAACTAGCTGAATAACCTGCCCCAAATCTCGCAGCTCAGAAATTGCTGGGCTGGGATCTAAATCAAGGTAGTACACCACAGTCTTGGTCTCTGAGCCATAACCCTCAGTGACCACTAACACTGCTGCCACTAAAGGACTATCTAGCTGACCAAACATGCCTTTTTCTGAAACCAACTTATTTTTAGCACGTAACTATTTTTCAAAGGAAAAAAGAGAAACAGCCACACATCCCAGGCCCCTGTCCAGCAGGGCCTGCAAGGTCAGCCAGCTGGGTCTCCACTCACTGTCTTGATGGTCCAAGGCCAGAAGGAGTCATGTGGTCCACACATGGCTCTCTCCGGGCCCCTGGTGTTCCCTTTGGCCTCACTGTAGACCTCCGCTCCAGTAGTGACATGCCCTAGAGAAGCTCAGGAGAGACCACAGCCAGATGCTCCTGCCTGGACCAGCAAGGAGGGGACTCTCATAACCGTTATATCAAGAGTCTCTGGGAGAAAACATTCAAAGCCTTCCCAAGTTTCACTTTGGAAGAAATCAGCCCTCTGTGCTCACTCTGTGCAATCCTGAATAACAACGTGGCAGGATCGTTAGAAACGCTACCTTACTTCTCTTACAGCAGTTCTGTGAGTTGCTCTCTGGGAATCAATGTACAATTTGGAATCAGGTTCAGAAAGGTTAAGTAACATCCTCAAGGCTACACAGTTTGTAAAGGGCAGAGGCAGGAATCAAATTACTTTCAATTTGACCCCAAAGCACAACCCCTCTCAATTCTATCGTAATGTCTCTTACATGAAAAACCAGTAAACCCCTCCAGTTTGGCAACTCTAGTGCTTCCTTATTACCTTTGAATTAATTTAACCCAAGCTTGAATGATAGACTTTATTTTCCTGGGCTCCAAAATCACTGTGGACGATGACTGCAGCCATGAAATTAAAAGACACTTGCTCCTTGGAAGAAAAGCTATGACAAATCTACATAGCATATGAAAAAGCAGAGACATCACCTTGCAGACAAAAGTACTTCTAGACAAAGCTATGGTTGTTCCAGAGGTCATGTGTGTATGTGAGAGTTGAACCATAAAGAAGAATGAGCACCAAAGAATTGATGCTTTCGAACTTTGGACAGCAAGGAGATCAAGCCAGTCAATCCTAAAGGAAATCTACCCTGAACATTCACTGGAAGGACTGATGCTGAAGCCGAAGATGCAGTACTTTGGCCACCTGATGCAAACAGCTGACTCTTTGGAAGAGATCCTGATGCTGGGAAAGACTGAGGGCAGGAGGAGAAGGGGGCAATAGAGGATGAGAGGGTTGGATGGCATCATTGACTCAATGGACATGAGTTTGAGCGAACTCTGGGAGATAGTGAAGGACAGGGAAGCCTGGCGTGCTGCAGTTCATGAGGCCACAAAGAGTCGGACACAACTGAGGAAGTGAACAACAACAATGCTTGAATGGCACTTAGTAATCCTCAACTGGGTGCCTACTACGTACCAGACATTATTTCGGGTGCCAGATTTGGAGCAGGGATGAAAAATTGTGTGCCCTTCATTCAGGAAGCTTATGTTCTAGAGGGAACCAGACATGGAAAACATGGCAAGAAATAAAGCAAGTAAGGTACCCACCTTGGCTCATCACATATCATCATACTTTGAATGTGGCAGGCACTTGATAAGCATATCCATAAGGTGGATATAGAAAGTGTTCCTTGGGACTTCCCTAGTAGTCTAGGGGTTAAGAATCTGCTTTGCAAGGCAGGGGACACCAGTTTGATACCTGATTTGGGAAGATCCTACATGCCCAGGGGCCACTAAGCCCATGTGCCACAACTACTGAGCCTGAGCTCTAGAACCCGAGAGCTGCAACTACTAAAGTTCGTGGGCCTAGAGCCCATGCTTGGTAACAAAGAGAAGCCACCGCAATGAGACACCTACACACCGTAACTGGAGAGCAGCCGCTGCTTGCTGCAACTAGAGAAAGTCCGCATGTAGCAACAAAGACCTAGAGCAGCCAAAACTAACCAATTAAAAAAAAAAGAATTTAAGTGATCTTTATTGAACAGCTATTTCTTGTCAGGCATCACATAATCCCACATAATCCTAACAGGCATCCCAGGATCCAGGAATTAATCACTCTCATTTTAAAGATGAATAAACAGATTCCAACAAAATAAGAATCCAGTCCAAGTTCCCTATATTTGTGGATTCTCTATTTCCTTTTCCCGAAGGTCATCATCTCTCTGCTACACTATGCTGTGCCTACAAAATCCTCAGACACATTTAGGTCTGGTTGACAGAAATTAGTTTCTGTCCTCAGTTTTTATATGTATATTAACATCTAATGACAAAGTAAAAAATTTAGGGTTCCATATAGTCAATTAAACTCAATAATAGCATCCAGCCTCATATAAATCACCAAACTGGTCACTGTGTAGATAAAACATTTATTGAGGTCTGAATATTATCTTAAGTATAGTTGGTGTGAGCTCTCTCAGAACAGCTAAGCCTTGGCAAACCTGTCTGTGGCGGCCAGCTGGGCTCCATGTATCATGGTCTGTTAAACGTGCATTAAATGTGAAATGAAAGGTTTTTAAGGATAGAGGATAAAAGGAGCCTCCACGAAGTGGAAGTTCATATTACCTGGATGCCATGATCAAGTCCATCGACTAGTAGAAAGGGTTCTGAGGTCTTGGGGATGCTGACGGTGACTTAGATAACCGTGGTTTGAGCTGTGCTAGCTTGTCAACCTGTTAAATCATTAACCCTGTGCAAATCTTTCCTTCAAATGTTGATACTTCAGTTCCCTGGAGAAGTTAATCTCACAAAGACAAAGCACCCACAGACAGGAAGCAGGTACTCGGCTAGTGATCAAGATCACGGCCTTTAAGGAACATTTCAAAACAAGATAGCAGGGGTGTTACTAAGATTCCCAGGCACAAGAAGCAGACCCAGTGCCTTAAAGCTGCCTCATCCCCGCCTCACAAGTGCCAAGGAGTTCATGACAGGGCCACATAAACACATCTCTCATCTTTGGGACAAGCACTCAGGCACTTCTAGCTTTATGCACATTTGTTTTTAATATGAAAAGGCCCAACATGTAGGATCCTATGAACACAGCCCCTGCCAACATGAGTCCCTCTCGGGCTAAAATTCCTCCGAACAGAAATGAACTTCTAACAAAGCCACAACCTCTAAGCCACCTCCTAGCTCAGGCCCTGACAGGATGAGAACAGCAGGTGGTCTTGGAGATGGAGGATTTGCCTGGAAGAAAGGAGCCTGCGTTACAGGCGTGGCTCTGCCACCCACTGGTTGCATGACCTTGGCCGAGTCACGTTCCCTTTGAAGTACAATTTGGCAGGCGCTCCTAGCGGTCTCTCTTAGAACCACATCGCCATGCCTAAGAAAACACTGGAAAAGGTGAAAACTTCCAACAGAACTGAAAACAACAAAACTATCACCAGCATTGGGAAGAAACTGAAATGGATTAAATATTCAAGTGGCCGACCACTTTGTGACACCTTTGTTATAATCTGTAAAATGCATGAGACAAGTGCTCAGGGCTGGTGCACTGGGAAGACCCAGAGGGATGGGATGGAGAGGGAGGCAGGAGGGGGGATCCGGAAGGGGAACACATGTAAATCCATGGCTGATTCATGTCAATAAATATTATTTAAAAAAAAAAAAAAAAGAAATGTTAAACCTCATCTGCCTGGAATTTACTAGGCAGGCCATGTGTTCCTTCCACACTATCAACCCCCAACTTCAGAAATACAGTTTTTTTAATAAACAGGAAACCACACTGTTGGCCCTTTAATGAACAAGACTTGGTCCAAGCACTTGTAATCTCTCTTTACCATCTCCTGCAGTAAGAAAGTAAAATCTTAAGGAAAAATAATAAAAATCATTATGATTTTAAAAAAAAGGAAAACACAAAGTAAGTCATCATGAAACTGAAGAGAAGATTGCTAAAATATTATCTACTAGGAACCTGATGAATGCTTTTAAAAAACATTCAGCATCCTCATAGGATGCAAAGAGATCCAGCCCTTTATGAAATAAGGAGAGAAAGCTACAAAGGGAAACTAACATAAGACGCAAAGACAACAGGATTGTGTGACAAACCTGTGGGTTAACAGAGTTTCAGGAAAAGTTAAAATGCAAAAAGCAGAATCCAAACCAACATTAGTGAGAAAGATGGTGACATGGGAGTAGATTTCTCAAACCCTCCGACTTCAACACTGACTGAAATGAACAAAAATTCCACACAAAAGTGGCAAAGAAACCATAAATAGTGAAACTTCCAGTGTTAAATGTTTTTCCCATAGACTTAGAGGATGCAAGACAACTTGGACCCACCCTGAAGGCCAGCAATTCATATACCACGCAACTCATCCTTGAGAGAACCACAGTCTGATGGATGGAATTCTGGAAAACCAATAGTATCTGTGAGTTTGGATGCCAAGGGCTGTGAGAGGGAGAAGCTATTGAAGAGAGAAAGGATGCCCAGTTGGGATACCCTTTGCCCTTCTTGCATCAACAGCATTTTAGGGCCTCATTAGTCTGTTGCTGGGTTTTCTCCTCTAACCCATCCTCCCCAGGGGCCCTGGGGCCTTCTCGCGTCCATGAGAGCCCACAATCTGAAACCCTTAAGAGTTCAGGGCACAATGAGAGGAGTGAGAAACAGCAAAATGGTTTTTCATGTGAGGACCGAGAGCGGCCACCAAACCATCAACAGTCATGAGGATAACTGTTCCCCATGGCTGACACGCTGAAGCCAGAGGAAAGAGTACCTGGCTTGGGTACCATCAGCAAGGGCATGAACACTTCCCTGAGCGGCAACTACTTAAAGCCTGCAAAGAGCCAGTGGCAGAGAGCCCTTCCACACGTCCCAGGGCTCTGGCAATGCGCAGCTGCAACTCCACTAACACAGGCAGAAGCAAAACCACATCCCAGTCACCCACACCCCACCAGGAAGAGGGCACAGCACACATGTAGGTGATGAGCATCCTGGACCCAGGCTACGACCACGTGACCTTCGACAAGCCACCTAACCTCTCAGAGTTTCAATTTTCTCATCTGTCCGAAGATAATAACATCACCCTCCACCCCAGGAGTAAGTCTGAGTGTTGTGAGCCTGAAGCTTAAACAATTTGGGGAGGGGACATTCTTTAGGGAAAAGACAGCAAACTCAGAAAGGGGACTATTTATTTGAAATGAGAAAAGAAATCACAACAAACAATAAACTTCCAACAGCCTACAGGTACCACAGACATTGTGCAATCCAGAAAAATAACATTTTTTATTAATTATCTTCCTGATAATATTTCCCCTTACCTTCCCGGTTGCATTCCTTCGCATTACCTCTTCATGACAATAATTTTGCAATATCACTTTTTATAGAGTAGAAACTTCAATATCCTAACAGGCTGATTGAAGCTGTTTATTATTATTAACAATCGTTTAAAGTTCCCTTCAAGTCCACCAGTCACTATTTCCATAGTGTAAACTTTAGGACTGTAGTCAAATTGGGGGTAATCACTATCAAATTTCTTTCATGTATATGCTAAAGAATCCACCTTCCAATGCAGGAGATGTGGGTTCAATCTCTGGGTCAGGAAGATCCCCCAGAGAAGGAAATGGCAACTCACTCCAGTGTTCTTGCCTGGGAAATCCCATGGATAGAGGAGCCTAGTAGGCTACTAAGTACCATAGGGTCACAAAAGAGTCAGACATAACTTAGCGACTAATAGAATAATAAAAGAATAATAATATTCTATACTATTAATACTTCAAGGTATTACAAGTATAGTTGTATACTGCATAATCATAAAAAATCTTTGATTTGGTGATATCATTTGTGTTCCTGTCAGTCATTTTCACACCATGGTAGTTAATAATGTGGAAAAAATATATGGGATATAGATAGTATATGTAGCATATATATATATACTATATTGCATATGTATATATATAGTATATAACATAGTACATATATATATTTACATGCATATTATATATGCTATATATTTGACATACATATGTATGTGCATGTATTTTATTTACATATATACATCCCATTAACCCAAACTATAGGGTTGGCCAAGAAGTTCATTCAGGTTTTTCTATAAGATGTTATGGAAAAACTCCAACTCTGGCTAATGCAATAAATTTTTCTTCTAAGATTTTTTGATGTGGGCCATTTTTAAAGTCTTTATTGAATTTGTCAATCCTAAAGAAAATCAATCCTGAATATTCATTGGAAGGACTGATGCTGAAACTGCAATACTTTGGCCACCTGATACAAAGAGCTGACTCATTAGAAAAGCCCCTGATGCTGGGAAAGATTGAAGGCAGGAGGAGAAGGGGACAACAGAGGATGAGATGGTTGGATGACATCACTGACTTGATGGACATGAGGTTGAGCATCTCTGGAAGATGGTGAAGCAAAGAGAAGCCTGGCGTGCTGCAGTCATGGGGTTGCAAAGAGTTAGGTATGACTGCACAACTGAACAATTGAATTTGTTACAATATGGCTTCTGCTTTATGTTCTGGCTTTTTGGCTGCCAGGCATGTGTGATCTTAGCCCCCCGATCAGGGATCAAACTTGCACCCCCTGTGTTGGAAGGTGAAGCCCTAACCACTACACCGCCAGGGAAGTTCCAAGCCAATACATTTCAGCTTCTATTTCAGGTCCCTAAAATGTCCCTGACTACTCTAAAACTCCCGCCTCCAACTCCTCACCTCTGAAAAAAAAAAAAAACAAGTATGGTAAAGGACAGCTGGAGGGGACTCCCACAGCATGGGGAACCCATGGTTAAAATTATCTTTATTTTGATAACTGTCTAAAATATATGACTGTTCTCACATGTTGCCAGGACCTCCCTCTCCCTGGACCTTGGAGCAGAAATGTGACAGTGAGAGACCTGTAGTAGCCTGAAACATCCTCAAGGGAACCATAAAAGAGGCGAGACATGTTTGGCTCCAGAAGTGATCAATATCCCTTCGTGCAGCCGCAACACGTTTCTGATGGAGGCATCTGAGACCTGCCCAGCCTTGATGGGCCTCTACCTGCGCGTCTCATCTTTCTAACTTCACATCAAACCACACAGGAGGTGGGGTGGACCCTGGGGGTCAAGATCTGTAACACCCACTATTATTCACTCACTTTCACACAAACAGTTCAGATTTTATCTTGATGAGAAAAACATTCAACAACTGTGCTAGCAAACATTTCTATTGTTACTGTCCGCAGCTCCAGCAAAATACTGTAATTCAGACCTTTGCCCCGTTCGCTAAAACATGCTGAGACTAATTGGTATTGTAGACTCCGGTTAATTTTTCCACTCCTTCTCCTCTTTTCTCCCTTGCAGCTCCCTCCATGCCTGAGTCACACCTCTGAACCTTTGAACAGGGATCATAAAGTTCGTTTCCTTATCCCCTCTAATCCCTGAGGGTTGCTCAATTGATGATGTTTTTCATGGGAAGCCACATCACATGACACAGTCCAGACCACAGTCCCCAGGTATCACCTAGGAATCCTGCTTTACACTTGGGAGTTTGAAAAAAAGCAGAAACATTACTTTGCTGACAAAGGTCAGTCTAGTCAAAGCTATGCTTTTTCCAGTAGACATGTATGGATGTGAGACAGAGTTGAACCAGCAAGAAAGCTGAGTGCCAAAGAATTGATGCTTTTGAACTGTGGTGTTGAAGAAGACTCTTGAGAGTCCCTTGGACTGCAAGGAGATCAAACCAGTCAATCCTAAAGAAAATCAGTACTGAATATTCATTGGAAGGACTGATGCTGAAGCTGAAACTCCAATACTTTGGCCACCTGATGCAAAGAACTGACTCCTTGGAAAAGTCCCTGGCGCTGGGAAAGATTGAAGACAGGAAAAGAAGGGGATGACAGAGGATGAGATGGTTAGATGGTATCACTAACTGGATGGACATGAGTCTGAGCAAGCTCCAGGAGTTGGTGATGGACAGGGAAGCCTGGCGTGTTGTAGTCCATGGGGTTGCAAAGTCAGACACGACTGAGCAACTGAACTGAACTGACATTCACTAAAATTGACCTGACCTCCTCCTATAAGCTTTTACATAGATTTCTCTCAACAGCTTCCCAAGGCTCTGGGAAACTCCTCAAGGCAAGCCTTAAGAACAGAGCCCTGGCCCTAGCCCATGACATCCATAAACCAGGAATCTGCTGGGAAGCAAGCAACACCTGCTATGGTAGAATCAATGGCAATTTTCCATATCCTCCCCTTCATCATTTCTCTAATTATTTTAGAAATAATAGAGGTTATGTAAGATAGGAAAAATTGTGGTCTTACTGAAAACTTAGAAGAAATGATGTTGATAGAGAGCAGGCTTAAAGGAAATTCATTCCATCTACTCCCCAGGGAATCAACAGTTTGCTCCAGGACCAAACCACACAGATCACTGAGAGCAGCAGGCTGGTCTTCTTCCAGCTCTGAGTCCCGCGAGGCCTCCCTTCTTCACCTGGTACCCACAAGCACATCACACTAAGTAAGGATGAAGCTGAGGTGGAGCAATTCCAGAACACAAAAGCTTCTTTGAAATGACTCATAAAAGACCATTTTCTTAAATCCCAGTGCCCCCTCCAAAAAAAAAAAAAACCAACCTAACATATTTACCTTACTTTGTGATCTTGGTGTGTGTGCACGCATGCACACACAAGCACACACACACACACACACACACACACACACACACACAGACACACTCATAGATTTCTTACAGGAATTAAAAGAGACAATAAACATGTAGAACCTAGAAAAATTCTGGCACATTTTAAGAGCAAAATACATATTAACTGTTATTGTTCTTATTAGGAGTAGAGTGCCTATAAAATGCATTCATAATTTAGCAATCCACATTTTAACAGATTATAACTGTTGACGGATTTTAACTAGTAACTATTCTAGTTACCTTAATGTCACAGATATGCAAAATTTCCACTAGCACCAACATATTTGACAATATGGTATTTTTGGTGTAATTAATATCTGACAGGTGTGTACATTATATAGGGAAGCCCCACATCTATTTATACACAAATGTGTGTATGTACATGTGTATGAAAGGTTTATTAGTTTTTTTCTAATTGCAAAAACAATACATTTTTATTGCAAATAACCTGGAAAAATTTAAGCACAGTCACTGGTATTTATATCGTGATCTATGTATTTTGAGGTTTTTCCCACTGACATATAAATTTTATTTTCTAAAACAAATTGAAAACAGAGTGAACATAAAAGCTTTGCAACCTGCCTTTAAAGTTCATTACTAAAAAAAAAAAATTTAAAAAAAAAATAAAGTGCAGTACTATTTCAGGACTATATTTCACTAAACATTCTTCTACAACCTAATTTTAATGGTTGTCATCCTAAATGTCTATAATTTACTAAAACCAAATTTCATTTCCTTATTTTTACTGTTTTCATAGTTTACTATTTATAAAGCAAATATTTTATTTGCTTATGATAATTTTCTCAAAGTTGAATTTCCAGAATCAAAGGGCACACATAATTTTATATGTATAGTGAAACTGCCTTCCACAACAGCTATTCCAAAAAACACTGCTGTCTGCAACGTGTGAGACTGCTCACTTCCTTTGCATCTTCACCATTACTAAGAATCATTGTTTTTAATCTTTGTCAATTTAATTAGGGAAATGCAGAGGCCATTGTTTTTAGTTATTTGAATACTATGGAAACTTGAATGTTATATATAAGTTCAACTGGCCATGGGCATTTCTTCATTGGCAAATTGCCTGTTCATGCCCTTCACTCATTTTATAATCAGACTGGGTGTCCATTCTAACTTACAAGTGCTCTTAATAGGTTTAAAAGCATTAACCCATTTTCTCTATTTTCAGTTATACACATTCCTCTAAGCTTCTTTTAACCTCTGAATTACTTTTGCCAGATGGGCATCATTGAGTATAAAGTAAAATCTGTAAATCATTTCCCCCTCTAGATTATCTGATACTCTGGTATTCGACACTGCAGAAGAAATAAATATTCATCTGCATCGTTTTGATAACTTACATTAAATGCGTACATACACATGGATCTATTTCTAAACTTTCTATCTATTCCAGTGATCTACATGTCTAAATATATCAGTACCAACATACTATAATTATTGTGGACCTGAATATGGCATAATTAGTGGTAATATTAAGGATTAGCTCAGAAAATAGACGGCCTGCATTTAAATCACTGTCCTATCTCTTACCGTCTATTAATATATGGCTTTGGGAAAGTTTGCTAATGTCTCTGTGTCTTAGTTTCTTCACCAACATAACATCAATAATCATCATCTCTTCCTCAAAGAACTGTGGAGGAAATTACAATGAGGTCATGGATATAAAGTGCTCAGAACAATGAGACTCAATAAAGGCTCACCACTATACCCGTTGCCTGGCGCTGAGATAACAAAGTATCACACGGGTGAGTGACTTAAACAACAGAAATGTATCATCTCGCAGTTCTGAAGTCTGGAAGTCAAAAATCAATGTCTTGGTAGGGTCCCTTCCTTCTGACAGTTTAGGAAGAATCTGTCCCATCTCTGTCCAACTTCTGGTGGTATGCCAGAAATCTCTCGTTTTCCATAGCTTACAAGGCATGGCATTACTCCAATATCCACCTCCATCTTCACATGGTGCTCTCACTGTTACATCTTCACACAGTCTTCTCTCTGTGCAGGCCTGTCTCGATCATAATTTCCCTGTTTTATAAGGACACCAGTCATAATGGATTAGGGCCCACCCTAATGACCTCATCTTCTCATAGTTATTTCTTCAAAGATCCTATTTCCAAATAAGGTAACATTCTGAGGTCCTGAGGGTTAAGGACTTTGACCTACAGTCTTCTGGAGACAATTCAATCCATAACAGCCTTTTTCATCTTGAATGATGGCAGCATCAGACAAATTTGGCATTAATTTTGGCTCTAATGTCAACGTTTCTAATTTTTCATAGCAAATGATGACATCAGATTTAGGTTTAGAAAAGCTTTGGGGCTTTTTGTTGCTGCTGTTGTTTTTATTTTTACATTGAAAGTACTCATCTCTCAGTTTCTAGTTGACCAAAGCATTCAGTGTATTGGGTTGCTTGTTCAACCGAAATGGGTGTTACATTTTTATCAAAAGCCTTTTTGAGACTCCTGGACTAATCATTCTATGGTGATGTATCAATGTGACATATATCACTGTATTTCCTGATACTGAATTTTCCCAGTATTTCTAGGATAAATCCTGTTACATTAGTGCTACACTATTCCTTTAAAAATCTACTGAAGTGAATTCGAGAGTTTTCATTTTGTTGTTTCATTCTGATGGTTGCATCCATCTTCATTTGTGACACTGTCCTATACACTCCCTTGACAAATTTCACAGCCAGGATTGCTGCTACTTTTTCAGAAAAGAGATTTGTGAATCCACCCTAGGTGAACCTCTGCAATCTAATCGCATCATTGTATCTCCTAGGAACTACTCTGAGTATGAGGTAAAAGGAGGATACCCTTTCCTGATCCCAGCCTGGTACAATCTTCTGTCACATCAATTCATTTTAAGGAAGGCAGGATGATTTGTTACCTGTGCTTAAAACCCCCTCTTCCTCTGAAGCCTAACCTGTTGCACATATTTGCATGAATCAACCATAAGGGCAATACCACCAGTGTCCATGGATCCTGGGATCCTTAGAATCCAGTTCAAAAGGCAAATGTGGAATACCACTTAGCAATGAAAAGGAACAAACTAATGATTTACACAACAACATGGGCAAGTATCAGATGCATTATGTTAATTGAAAGAAGCTAGACTCACAAAGCTACATAATGCATGTTTCCATTCATCCAACATTCTAGAAAAGTTATGTAGGGGTGCAAAACCTGTCACCCCAACATACGTCTCTTTGGCATAAGGATTAAATTAGGCTGATTATTTCTAAGAAAATGCAACATCCTGTAATAAGCCATAATGGAAAAATACGAAAAAGAATATATATACAATATATATAGTATATATAAATCAACTATACTTCAGTAAAAATAAATAAAAAAAGAAATTAAAAAGACTCTGGGGCTTTCCTGGTGGCTCAGTGGTAAAAAAATCTTCCTGCCCATGCAAGAGACATAGGTTTGATCCCTGCTCCAGGAAGATCCCACAAGACACAGAGCAACTAAGCCCATGGGCCACAACTATTGAGGCTGTACTCTTGAGCCCAAAAGCCACGACTATTGAGCCCACGTGCTGCAACTAATGAAGCCCACATGCCCTAGAGTGCATGCTTCTGCGTAAGAGAAGCCACTGAAATGAGAAACCCACTCACTGCAACCAGAAAGCAGCCCCACTCGCCACAACTAGAGAAAGGCCCACATAGCAATGACAATTCAGACATAAATAAATAAAGAAAATTACTTTTTAAAAAAGGCTCAGTAAGTCTTTTTACTTCCCCCTCAACTACTTAAAACATTGAGATAAAAAGCCTATTTGTAGAACTGGCCTATCACCAGAGATGTCTGGAAGGATCTGGCCAGGTACAGTGGGGCAAACCTGGCAGGACGGATCAGAGTCCACTCCGTGTCCCATTGTCTCTGCAGGGCCAGCAAGCCTCTGTCTACCAAACTTTTGCTTTTCTACCTCCAGGTAAATTACCTTCCTGCCCTTTCACTCAAATCACTTCCCCAACATCACTCTGTCTTTGGCTGAGGACAGTATTTAAGGTGATGGCTTCAGACGTTTTGGTGAGTTACTCAGTTTTCCTGTCTCCCACTTGTATACATGTTACTAAACTTCTGTTTGATTTCCCTGATTAATCTGCCCCATGTCAATTTATTTCTTAGACCAGCCAGAAGAACCCACAAGTGCAGAGGATTTATCTTTCTCCCCAACAGTCAGAACTACAGGAAGTGCAAACAGATCAGCCAGCCGTTACTAGGAGTGGAGGGTGAGGGAAGGGTTTGGCCACAAAGGGGCAGTATAAGGAAATTTGGGCAATAATGGAAAAATATATTAATACCACATAAGGGGTACGTGGATACAAGTGTAAATTAAAATTGGCCACAGGTGATACTTACTGAAGCCGGTGATGAGGGTTCATTATATTATTCTGTGGAACACATTTGAGGTCTTAAAAAACATACTTAAAAACACAAGCACATAGGCCAAATACGTGTGCTATGGGCTTCAGAAACATAGCCTTAGGGTCCCCCTTTCCAACTCCAATCACACAAGCCCTGAGCCCTCCCTAAATGGCCTGCTTCACGAGTGTGCTATCCAATGGCTTAATAAGTCAAGAGGTAGGGAGGAAAAGAGAGAAGCAATTAAGGAAACAGAGGCAGCCCAAACTGTGGCCCATCGAAGCAAAATGGCTATGCTGATGATTTTGCTAATGTCTTACGGTCAGAGCCAAGAGAAAATCACTCCCAGGATGACAGCCTTTGCCATTTTAGGGCCTCCCTGGGAGTTCAACCGCAATGTTCAATGTGCTTCAAAATCTGAGCTTCTATTAAAAAGTTTATGGCAGGGCTAAGATTCCCCTCCTCCCCCTGAAGGATGCACTTAGCACGTCTCATGCCTGGCCCAGCTAAGGGTAAGGCCTGTGGGTCTCGTCCCTGACAGCAGATCTCGGCACTCACCCGAAGACCCTCTGCAAGCTGCCTTCTCCATTAGCTCTTTCACCTCCCCCTTCCAGGTGTGAACCTGGAACGCAGGCCTGGCTGCCCCCAGGGTGTGGGCGCATCCTCACGGTGGGGGTCCAGGTTGCCCCATGCACTCTGTGCCAAATGCTGTGTCACTTGATTGCCATGATATTTTAGCAGGAGGCAGCTGCCTGAAGAGCACTCCTCCCAATACGTCTGCAGCTTTACTGCAGGAGACAGATAAATTGCTGTTGTTTTTAAAAGCCATTTCCCTCACTAGGAGCGACTTGTAACCAAAGGAAAAATCTCCAAAAAGTTAAACAATTAGCCAGTGGAATCACATTGCTTCCTACCTGCTCATCAATCCCAAATGGAGGAGAATTATCATATGCTTGGGAGCTTGCCAGGGGAGGCAGGTACCACTCTCCCCATTTTATGGATAAGGAAACTGCCTCCGGAAGCCATCCAGCTAATAAAGAACAAAGCTAATGTTTGAAGCTGGTTGGGGTGGGTGGGTGTGGTTGGGCGTGGTGAGTGGGAATGGTTCTCTATCTTCCTTCATCCTCCCAGAGTGGAGGGAACTGCCCATCTGATTGGTAAGCCAGCCATTCCTTGGGCTACATTTCACTACTGGGACATCACGTGTGTCAGGGGTAGCCTCATCGTGCCTACAGCTTCTGCCTACCTGAGCTCAGGTGTCAAGTCCTCCACACTGCTTTGGTCTCCCACTTCATCCCTCCTCCCAGTTCAGGTGCAGTAAGCCCACCTGGGCAGGGTCCAGCACCATCCTTCTCTTTCCCGAGGATCAGCAGTGAGAATTAAGCCAGTGCTGTCCATCCACGCGACAAGGTGAGTGGTGAATCACGACAGAGCCCAGGTGACGATGCTGAGCTTCACCTGGGCCCTGTGTTCCTGGAGAGCAGTGAGGGGTAAGAAAGCTACCTTTCTGTGGTCGGGAATCTGCTTAGTACAAAAGACCTACCCCTTCACCACGTGGCTAAGACTTGAGATGTCCCCTCTATACATCTACGACAAAGCCACATAGATCTCCTCAATTCTGAAATTATTTATCTCCACTGACCAATGCGGACAGAACATGCACTAACTCGCCTCTTCACTCCCCATAGGGACCTTCTGAGGATCGACTGATAGCAAAACAAGCAAACAAAAACCCTAAAAACATTTCCGGCTCCCATGACGGATCAGGCCACCTGCTCACCCACCCATCACAACCCGTTCGCTCCCTCACAAAAGTCCTTCTCCATGATTTGCAAACGTCCCTCTTGATAAACTCCTCGCTACAGGCCAGCTTGCAGTTGTTTCTTTGACATTGTTTTCAAAAGGATGGAAGATGAAACCTAACTCCCGCTTGAGGCTTAAACACAGCTTACCAGGCATGTGGCAACGAGGGGTTAGAGAACCCGCTTAGATGAAAGGAACTGGCACTTGCTTCTAGGTCTGCCTGTGTGTGCTCTGCTGGAACCCTGGGTTGGCTGCCCCAAAATGTACTGCAATAGCATAACAGTTGTTTTTTCTTTAAAAAAAATTTTTTTTGATGTGGGCCATTTTTAAACACATTCATTATTGAATGTGTTACAATGTTGCTTCTGTCTTTATGTTTTACTTTTGGGGTTTTTTTGACCATGAGGCATGTGGACTCTTAGCTCCCCAATGAGGGATTGAACCTGAATCCCCTGCATTGGAAAGTAAAGCCTTAACCACTGGACCACCAGGGAAGTTCCAGTTATTTTGAATTAAAGTTATTTAAGAGTTGGCCAGTGTAAGAGGAACACCCTGACCCTCCCTCTGTCTCCCTGAAAGCAGGAAATAAATCTCTCCGGTGAAAGGTTCACTCCCTCTCCCCCCACCACACCCACCCCACCCTGGCATCTGGAGGTAGAAGGGCACCCTTATAGCCAGAGATAGAACTCCGGCCTAGAAGTGGATATAAACACACTTTGTCACTTTTTTTTTTTTTTTTTTTTTATAAATGGTTATTTATTATGCGTGTTCAACTTGTTACTTCTTTAACTTACTACCCCAAGTCCAAACTCTGTTTTGATTCTTCACTAATTGAGCACCCACCACCCAAATTTCTTTGTTCTGCCAGTTCCTCCCAAATGCATTGTTTCTTTGTCTAAAAGTATAAAAATTGCCTGCTGTGGCCACTTTGAAGGTCCCATTTCTATGAGACCTCCACGTGCATGAATTAAAACTTGTTCTTCCCGTGTGAATCTGTCTTCTGTCAATCTTATTATGAGTCCAGGCACAAGAACTCACGAGGGGTCAAGGAGGAAATGTCCACATTTCTGACAGCTCCAGCAGTTGGACTTCCGAGGAACAGTGAACGAGAATCTCAACTCTGTCCCGGCTCCCTCTTCTGTTCTCGTCCTGCTCCGGACCAGTGGGAGAGGCCCTCTCAGCTCACACCACACCACCACGCTCCTCCCGAAACAGTAAAACAGATTTCCCAGGGCAAGGGACATCGGCACCTCTGACTTCTCAGGCACTCGTGGATGACACTGGAGGCGAAGCAGACATGTGAAAGCTGACGCGCCCATCTCCTGTGCATCAAATGAAACACTTCTGGGGAAGTGTTCTCCTTTGTAGGCTGCTGGGGTATGCATCATCTCTCCAGCCCCTTCAGTGCTAGGGACCCCCCAAAGAAGACATCAGGGCACACCCTCTGATTTGACCCATCAGCTGAGAGAACAAACAGCATGTCTTTAGAAACACAGCTGCTGGGGGCACTGGGCTGCCGGAAAGCTCTGCAGCTGAGGGTGGCTGAGCCCCACCATCTGAGATCCCTTTGAAGACTGAACACTGATCTACAGACATACGACAGTGGGTTTATGAGAGCAGCGCTCAAAGGCACGAGGGTTACGGCTGGTCTATGGGGCCACAGCAGAGACCAGCAGCTACAGAGGACCAAGATCAGAGGGCTAAGTTCTGAACTGTTTTGAAAAGCACGGGCTGGGGGCTTCCCTGTGGTCCAGTGGTTAAGACTTCACCTTCCAATGCAGGGGGTGAGGGTTCGACCCCTGGTCAGAGAGCTAAGATCCCATATACCTCAGGGCCAAATCACCAAAACATAAAACAGAAACAATACTGTAACAAATTCAATGAAGACTTTAAAAATGGTCCACATTAAAAAAAAAAAAAAATGGGGGATTGCTATCTACATACTGCCATATTTTAAATGAGTAACCAACAAGGAGCTACTATATAGCACAAGGAACTGTTTGGTGTTATGTGGTGGCATGGATGGGAGGGGGGGTTGGGGAAGAAAGGATACATGTACATGCAAGGATGAGTCCCTTTGCTAGTCAGCTGAAGCTATCACAACACTGTTAATTGGCTATACCCCAATTTAAAAAAAAAGAAAAAAAGAAAATAGGGTTTATATGTGATTCTAATCAGGTAAGAAATAGACTCAAATCCAAGAAACATTCTCCAGTCCACACTACATGCCAATCCCTGGGCTAATTGTTTTTACCCACATGATCTCATTAAATCCTCCTCCCATCAAAAAAAATGAATAAATAAAAGCATTTGATTTAAAATCACAGAGACTGACTACTAAAATAGACCAGATAGATCTTGGATTTCCACCATGAAATGCAGAATGCCTTCCTCATCCACTCATCTGCATAGTTATTTTCTTTTGGTTCTGTCCTTGAGTCTAGTTCAAGGGACCCTAAACTGCAGTGTGTGTAAGAATTACTCAACCAAACATACTTTATCACGGGGGCCTAAAGGGATTTTTCCAAGGGTAATCTTGACAGTATGCAAGTCCCAATTTATCTGCTGACTTCAAGACCCAATCCTCACTGAGGATTCCCGTCCGCTGAGTTACAATTTATGATCATCACAGAAGGGGAAGTGCAGCGTGCACAGGTACCGGCAGAGCAGTCAGCATTTAGAAATGTCCCAGGTGATCAAAAACATGAACAGAAGCTCTCGGGCTGTCTCTGTCACTGGCAATTTAAGGATGAATAAAGTGAGTGAATTGAGTCAGAGACAGGGAACAAAACGTAAATGAATGGATTAACAAATTGTGGTAGATCCTTGCCATGGAAGACTACTCAGCATGAAATATTAATGCACTCAATGAGATGGATGCCACTCACAAACAGTAGACGTAAGCGAAAGAGTCAAGCGCGAATAACTATACCATATCACTCCTTTTAGATAAAACTGTAGAAATGGAAAAGCTATAGTATCAAAACACAGAAAAGTGGTTTCCTGGGGCAAGGAGCTGGGGCACATGACAGGAGGCAAAGAGGGGCATGGCAAGGGAGGAGGGTTTCTTGAGGTGAGGGAATGACTGTGCATCTCAGTGGGATGATGGCTATACAATTGTGTACAGTGACCAAAATTCACTATCAGTTCAGTTCAGTAGCTCAGTTGTGTCCGACTCTTTGCGACCCCATGGACTGCAGCACACCAGGCTTCCCTGTCCATCACCAACTCCCGGAGTTTACTCAAACTCATGTCCATCGAGTCAGTGATGCCATCCAACCATCTCATCCTCTGTGGCCCCCTTCACCTCCTGCCTTCAATCTTTCCCAGCATCAGGTTCTTTTCCCTGATGTACTATGATGTAAATTCACTAAGATGTACACTTAAAACTTTATAGCCTGGAAACTGTATCTTAATGTATTTTTTTAAAAAGAGGAGGGGGAAAACTCATAATCCTCCCACATGAAAAGATTAGAGAACCTGATCCCAAACAAAATGATTTACCAGTATGGGTCAGAAGCTCATACAAAGCAGAATCAGCTTCTTCCCTTCGGATTTCTCCTCTCTTATTTGTGGAAGAAGAAGAGAAAGAAAGAAAAAAGAAAATGTGAGAGGTGCATTTGAATCTTTCATATCAGGGTGGTAATCAGTGCAGAGAAGTGGATAACGAGTTCTACCAAGAGTGTTTAATTAAACTGAGCAATCATTAAACTGGATTTAAGAGTGCTTGTGTTTGCGAAACAACAAAATATTTACAGCATTTTCTTCATCCCCTTCATTAGTCTCAGACTCCGCAGGAAATATGGAGGTTGGGAACAAGTCCTAATGAGATCATGCAAATTTTAACTACCGAGGTTACAGTGGAAAAAGAGACAGCATAGAAAAACACTCATGATGAAATGTTAAGTGAGAAAGTCAAGGTATCAAAATGACCCTGCACTAACATTACAGGTGGTTAAAATATATATAACCATGGTGAAGGAAGGGGGCTCAAAATTAAAATATATTCTAATAGTGCTGGTACAAGGGAGCTGGGTCTAGGGAATGATTTTCATCTTCTCCCTTTCCCAAAATTTCTTTAGTAATTTTTTTCTTTCAAAATAAAAACCAAAACAACAATAAAAAGGAATTGGTTAGTAGATTCAAATGTATTGCCATAGAAAGAAACTTATGTAATATTGCATTAACTCAAGTTATATAAAAAATACAGTCCGATTTATGTAACAATACGCATGTTGTCTATATATCTATGGATCTATGAGTGAAAGATCACAAAAATACATTCCACAGAAATATATAAATAAATAAAAATTTAAAAATCAAAAACTATCACAAGCATGTAAGGGCACACATGTTCACTGCCTCTTTGCTCCCCCCAGGAACAAGACAAAACTGGAAAGAGTTCTGTCTAGCTACTGCATCCCATCTCATGGCATGGCGTCCATATCCAGGACCCGCTCCCATCAGGCTTTACTGTCCCCAGGAGAGTGAGACCACATTCCCCAAGCTTACCCATGACCCCCGTGTTGCTGGATCCAAAGGCTGCTGAATCTCAAACCTCATCAACTGCCCTGTGAGCAGTGCCTGCTCAGTTGAATATTCCCTTGACGCCTCTCCAAATTCCAGACACTCTTCTCGCTTGCCCTCCCCACCTCACTTTTCTCAGCCTCCAGGCTAGACTCTGTCTCTCTTCCAGATCTCTAGATGTTGCAGCACTCAGGGTCAGTCCTTGAGTTTCTTCTCCTTTCCCTGTTTCCTTGAGGATCTCAATCCAGGCCCATGACTTTAAATACCATCTATACACCGACTGCTCCCAGTTACACATCTCTACTCTAGACCTGTCCCTGGGACTCTGAGACTTGTGTCTGACTGCCTGACACACATGGGTGACCAACAGATATGTCAAGCCCACATGTTTAAAGTTCAGTTCAGTTCAGTTCAGTTCAGTGGCTCAGTCGTGTCTGACTCTTTGCAACCCCACGAATCGCAGCATGCCAGGCCTCCCTGTCCATCACAAACTCCCAGAGTTTACTCAAACTCATGTCCATCCAGTCGGTGATGCCATCCAACCATCTCATCCTCTGTCATCCCCTTCTCCTCCTGCCCTCAATCCCTCCCAGCATCAGGGTCTTTTCAAGTGAGTCATCTCTTCGCATGAAGTGGCCAAAGTACTGGAGTTTCAGCTTCAGCATCAGTCCTTCCAATGAACACCCAGGACTGACCTCCTCTAGGATGGATTGGTTGGATCTCCTTGCAGTCCAAGGGACTCTCAAGAGTCTTCTCCAACACCATAGTTCAAAAGCATCAACTTTTTGGCGCCCAGCTTTCTTCACAGTCCAACTCTCACATCCATATATGACCACTGGAAAAACCATAGGCTTGACCAGACGGACCTTTGTTGGCAAAGTAATGTCTTTGCTTTTTAATATGCTATCCAGGTTAGTCATAACTTTCCTTCCAAGGAGTAAGTGTCTTTTCATTTCATGGCTGTAGTCACCATCTGCAGTCATTTTGGAGCCCAAAAAAATAGTCTGACACTGTTTCCCCATCTATTTCCCATGAGGTGATGGGACCAGATGCCATGATCTTAGTCTTCTGAATGTTAAGCTTTAAGCCAACTTTTTCACTCTCCTCTTTCACTTTCATCAAGAGGCTTTTTAGTTCCTCTTCACTTTCTGCCATAAGGGTGGTGTCGTCTGCATATCTGAGGTTATTGATATTTCTCCCGGGAATCTTGATTCCAGCTTGGGCTTCTTCCAGCCCAGCGTTTCTCATGATGTACTCTGCATATAAGTTAAATAAGCAGGGTGACAATATACAGCCTTGACGTACTCCTTTTCCTATTTGGAACCAGTCTGTTGTTCCATGTCCAGTTCTAACTGTTGCTTCCCGACCTGCATACAGGTTTCTCAAGAGGCAGGTCAGGTGGTCTGGTATTCCCATCTCTTTCAGAATTTTTCATGGTTTATTGTGATCCACACAGTCAAAGGCTTTCACTTAGTCAATAAAGCAGAAATAGATGTTTTTCTGGAACTTTCTTGCTTTTTCAATGATCCAGCGGATATTGGCAATTTGATCTCTGGTTCCTCTGCCTTTTCTAAAACCAGCTTGAACATCTGGAAGTTCTCGGTTCATGTATTGCTGAAGCCTGGCAATTGTGCAGTGTTTAAAGTTAGTACCCCCCAAACCTGTTCCTTGGAGTCTCCCCCTGGTGTCTCAGCTCCTCTCATGGATGCCCTTAGCCATGTCTACACCGCCAGGAGTTGCTTCATGGAATTCTCTCCAGTTACACACCTTTAAGTGGAATTCCATTTTCCTGCAGGGACCCCGAGTAGGATATCATGACATCCCTGGAGAAGAGAGTTCCTTCCCTGTCACCACCCACCTCATGATCCTCACCTCAGCCCCTGCTTACCCAAGGGTCACCCAAACTCACAGTGGCATTTAATGCCTTTGTGTCATTGTCTTTGTAGATAAGTCAAGCCTAGACCACCCTTCCCCCACTGTCCCCCCACCCTTGGAGATGTCCTTCAAGTATCCAGGCTTCCCCAGGACAGCCCTCTCTGACCACCCGCCCACCCGCTGCTGGGGTGGTATCCCACCCTGTGATTCCCACACCTGACTCATGGCTATTCGGGGAAGGGCCCTGCTGATGCCAAACCATGACTGCAGGAGAGCCAGTCAAACCTGTAACAGCCCCTACACCTGGGGACTATACCCGACATCAAGATTTTAGAAGGTCACTTCCAGGGGTTTCTGGGTCCACAGGTAACATAAATGCACAAAGTCACCGATCAAGTAACAGAAAAAGGCAGGAATACTTCAGCAAACCGAAGAACACAGCGCCTACCTAAAGGAATCTGGAAGCAATTTTTAAAGAACATGATGTACTCAGAAGAATTCATGCCCGTGCAATGAGCAGAGCTTATGGTCCGTGAATTTGCCATCTCTAAACCAAATGACATCCAAAGTCCCTAAATGTGCAAGACCACGGGGATTAATACTGAATGAAGGCCTCCTGACAGACAGAAAATGTCTGCATGTAACTTTTCAGGTGACAGATGGGCAGACAAGGTCCGCACATCACCATCTAGGTAACAACACACTTTTCACAAATCTCTTCTCAAGTCTATCCTCTAACAGTCCCAGGAGGCAAGTCCTTATTATCCCCATTTTGCTTTTGAGAAAACTGAAGCCTGGATAGGGCAGATGATTTAACAAGGTCACACAAGGAGGTCCTGAAAGAGCCAGAAACCCTGGCACCGATCCCGGGTCCCTGTGTGTGCTGCTGGGCCGGAGGACACTTCTCAGGCTGAGGGACACCCAGGGTTGCCTTGGGTCAGCAGAGTCCAGAGCTGCAACGCCCATCCCCTCTCAAGCTGGATGGTGCATCCAGATTCAGGCTTTGAATCCACAAAAGAATTCTCATTAACACCACTTTAAATCTTCCTTTTAACCCTTTAATTTTTTTTTTTTTCCAATGAAAACCTATGCTGCAAAGCCCTGGGAGATCCCTGGAGTTAAAACAGCACACAACTAGCAGAGGAAGACCATGGTACTGCATGTAAAACAGCCTTCTATTCTGGTAAAAGCAACAGCCATGGTCTGATACACAGCGTATGCAGTGTTCACTAGCATCTGAAGCCACATTTTGGGGAAAAAAAAATCTTTTTGATGCCCAAAAGCACACCTACAGGAGCAAACCCGGCAAGAAGAACCAACTTGTCCTAAACCCCATACAAACATCTCAACATCTTTGCCAGAATGGTTCAAACATAAATGAAATAGCTTTGAATTACATCCTCAAGATGAAGAAAATTGAGCTTACAGAAAATAGCTAATATGGGCAAAGAACATTACAGCTGGTAATTGCCTGAGCCTCACCCCAATCCTGAAAAACAATTGCTGCTCACCTCACTTTACAGATAAGGAAATGGGGTTTTAAGAGGTGAGGTGAGTTGCCAGGCCAAGTGAAGATATGGACACGGGCTGCTGAATTCACAAATCTGTGCTCTTTCCACCTCACCGGTGATTCTCAAACTGTACTGGACACATGAATCTCCTGGGAGCTTGTTCAATGCAGATTCCTAGCCTGTGCTCCAGAATTCTCATTCAATAGTTCAAGAGTGAGACTGAAGGATCCTTACTTTTAAAGAGCTTCCCAGGGGAATCCAATGCAGGTGGTTCCTTGGCCATAATTGGGAAATCACTGTGGCCATATTGTGCTGCCTTTCAGCAGAGCAAAACACCCTCCATGATGGAGGAAATTCAAAAAATGATGAGAATCCATAAACCCATCCATAAATACATGCAGGTCCATAAGCCGAGTCTCTGCAACAGTGCTGGCGTCTAAGAAAGCCTCCTAAACACCTCAATGCCTCCAGCGCAAGCTCCAACAGACTCTAATACCACCTGTACTGATATTTAGTTAATGCTTTTTAATGACTCACTTTTTCTTAACTTACTTTAAAAAGAAACTCCGTGTCAGTACCAAAAATAGAAACCCATTCTCATTGACCATAAACACATCATGAGGCTAAAAACAAAATTAATAGAAACCCTAAAATAGTAAGTAAATGTTGGCTGGATACTGTTATTCACCTAGGTTTTCAATTCTGAAAGGTACTTTCTTCTAGATAAAAATGGGCACTAGTAAGTGTTACTAGGGCAGGCTGTTACTGATACCCCTAAACTGAGAAGTTCTCCTTGGAGAGAAAGGATAGTATAAGAAATGAATAGCTTGCTCTATGTAATTCAAAGCTCTTGAACACCCATTTCACACATTACCTAAAATTTCACAAACCACCATGTGCCATAATTTGGTTGTCATTGTCCTAAGGCTTCAGATTGGAGGGTAAATTAGAATCACCAAGAGAATCGTAGCATGCTTTGGTTTCTGATTCAGTCAGTTTGGGGTGCTTGGGTGCTTAGTCACTCAGTCATGTCTGACTCTCCGACCCCAGGGACTGTAACCCACCAGGCTCCTCTGTCCATGGGGATTCTCCAGGTAAGAATACTGGAGTGGGTTGCCATGCCCTCCTCCAGGGGATTTTCCCAACCTAGGGATCAAAGCCAGGTCTCCCGTATTGCAGGGGAACTCCTTACCAACTGAGCCACCAGAGGATGCTTATCTATGGGGTGAAAAATCACTAAATGAAAAGATAATAGTTTGCTATGATATTATCCCAAGTGAATGGAGCCTATACCTAAGGGAAATATTCTTCTGTTGTCTCTTTAAACAAGCGTCACTTTAATTCTGGACAGAAAATTTTGCTTCATATGTTAAAATTGATACATAACATTAAAGTTTTCCATGAGACAATTTAAACATCCCCAGTGAAAAATCCTGTCCTCTTACCTTTTCTCCCCGTTCGCTTACAAGAAGTCTTTCCTTGATTCATAGGGAGGAAAAAAGGCTTAAAAACACATGCTCTTACTCCAAAGAGGCTGGCAAATTTCAATAGCTCACAATCCTCCTATTTGTCATTTATATTTGCATGTAGGAAATTGCATTCCTCACTACATGATTAACTTCCTCACATACAGAAGAATTAAAATTCTCTTATTCGTATCTTTAAGGTAAAATCGGCTGGGGATTTGGGGGTGGGACCTGGTAACTCAAATTTCCCAGGTGATGCTGCTGCCTCTGCTCCAGGGACCCCACTTTAAGCAGGACAGAGCAGCTGAGGAAAGGAAGGCGTAAGTCTCAGTTTTCCCAAACACCAATGAGTGGTTGTCAATTGCACCTGAGTACCAGGTACTTGTAATTTCTATAGCCTCTTTGTAGATTCCCAACACCAGACAACCTGTTATCCCAAAGCCTTCAATTACTTGACTCCGATACTCTTCCAGAAGCCTCCTCTAAGAGGGGACTAGACTCCACCAGCTACAGCGTTCAGATGGGCGATCTCGGCTTGTGGTAACTCACGGTGGGCAGGGGACAGGAAGTCTGGCTGGTGTGTTGCCTGCTGACCCCCTGGGCTGCATCAGCAGATGGGGCCAGCCTTGAACCTGACCTCCAGCAGGCCACGCACCTCCTTCAGACCCTGTTGTCTCTGCGATGTGACTTTTGTACCTGCCCGAGGGACCACTTCTAGTATGCTCCCCCTCTCTCACCAAGCCTGAGCTAATGAACCCACATGACTCACCCCACCTTGGATCCCTCCCCACACCTCCTCTCCTCACTTCCTGGAACTGGTCCTCCCTTGGACCCCCTGGCAAGGCTCTTCCCCAGGTCACAGACCCCCAGCGTTGAGCTGTGTTAGCCTGGACCCCACTCCGGGCTCCTCTCTACTAACCATTAGGTTCAGGGAGCAAAGAACAAATATTTTTTCAGAACAGCTCTTCCTGTAATTCACCCCCCCTGAACCTGGTGCCTTTGAGGAACTTATAGCCTCAAAGAAAGGATCAAGAAAAAAACTGATTTTGAGGAAAACAGAAATCTCCCACTGTACGCACTTCCCAGGGAACCTTGGGCCAGGCTGTGCACCCCAATGGGAGGACATCCCCAAGGAAAGAATTCCCCACGGGTCAGAACTTGTATGATGAGCATGTCTTCTGGGTCGACACAGTCTCACACGTCTTCCCAGTGTGTCCCGGGGCCTGTCTCTGCATCTCCACATGTCTCATTTCTTCTTCTTCAATACAGAGGAAATCATACTCACCTGGAGGATTGTTGTGGGAATGCAATCAAATAATATATGTCAAACCCCAGCAGGGTGGCAGCCGGTCTTATAGTGTGTCCCAGGGAAAGGATGGCAGTTGCTGCCAACACTGGCTCTATTATTACTGACAGAGCCACCACTCTGGTGGGGTTATCTCAAATCTTGCTCCAGGCCACCCAGAGACTGTTTAATACCAGGGAAGGGAAGTTTTCCTGCTGGTGCATGCACATGTGTGTGTGTGTGTGTGTGTGTGTGTGTGTGTGTCTGCATGTGCTTGCATACTTAAGGTCCCAGAAGCCCTGGAAGCTAAAACACATGGGTTACGATGTGAAGGTCATGTTTTCACATCATCCTTGAAATGGTTGAAGGTCTACAAGAAGAGGGCAGGAAGAAGAAGCACACCCCTCCATTCCTACTTGCCCCCAGAAACTGGGCGAAGGGTTTGGCAAATCCCAGAGCCAAAGTCACTGCCTCATGAGTGAAACAAGGGGAACAGGCATCAAGATGGCAGGGGAAGAAGAGGGCGAGGAGCCAGGAGTGCGGCATGATGGACCCGTGCCTGTGGGCTCACCAACTGAGGCTCAAAGCCACGCCCCAGCCGCTGCCTCCTATCCATGACTTCACCCCCATGGAGTTCTGTTTCCTCATCTGTAAGCCAGTACGGGATGGTGAACTGGGCTGTAAGGGGCATTAGCTAAAATCCCAACAGGCATCTAACAGCCTAGAACACTAATGAGGCATTTATACTGTGCTCAGTCCTCTGTGCATTTCTCTGTCCTCCCTCAAGCCATCACTAGAGTTCTCTCATTTGACAGAGACGGCAAGTAACCTGTTCAAGGTCACACAGCCAACAAAGGGCAGAGTTAAGATCTGAGCTCACACATCTGCCTCCAAAGCAGCCTGCTGTTAGCCATGAGCCACACAGCACGCTGCCTGGAACCTGGTGGTGGCTCATAAAACGGGGGCAGGGGGTGCTCTCCCAAAGCCTCTATCTGGTTGATGAGAAGGGGAGTGAATCTATAGACTTGATTAATCTAAACCCAAGCCCATCACACAAGGCTCTGGTTCCCTGCCCCAAATTTAAACAGCTGCTCCTTCAATGTAATGGAACGCAAATGTCTGAAGAGCTTCAAGTTTTAATTATCAAAGTCCTGATGAAAATCTGAATCAACAGCTGCTCCCGGCAAGGCAGCCCTCAGAGATGCCCAGAGAAGGGGCAGCAGGAGGGGAAGGGAGGACACAGTGCAGACAGGACGTGGATGACTGCAGCTGTCTGGGGAGCCCTGGCACCTGCGGCTGTGAGCTGTGGGGTGGATGAAACAGACAGGGATCAAGCAGGAGGAGGTGGGAACCTCTGGGGTGCACCTGTCCTCGTGCCCAGGACCTGTGCATCTGGCGTGTGTCCTGTGAAAGTGACAAGGTGGAGGGCTGACAGCAAGGACTGTGGGGATGTCCTGCCGTGATGTGTCTGGTGGGTAGGGCAGAAGTGTGGGCACAGCTGCCCCGGGGGGGCCAAGAAGGGGTCAGTGGGGCAGGAAGCAGGTGTCAGAGCGATGGTCTTCAGCCAGCTAAGAGACAGCAAGTGAGAATGGCTTCAAGGTCTCTGTTGCGGCATTAACTCCTACGTATCAGGTACCAGGGCCGCTATCCACCCCTACTACCTTCTCTTCTCCAGGTGAGAAACATCCCCTCTTCCACAACCATTCCAGGGCAGGTACTGCCACTCAACACAAAAGCCTCTCTTCATTTGCCTCAACATGGAACAGAAAGCTATTTCCTCTCCAAGGACTCACCTTGTCGCATTTTTTATTCTTTTCATATCCAACACCTTTCCCATCAGTGATGTTAGGTAACTCTAAGGTGGAAACACTAAAACAACAAAATGGAATACATCACTGTGTTCTTTTCTGCCCATCAATTCAGCAAGGTGGAAGTGGAAAAGTTATTGACACAGGACATCTAAGTTGCTACCACATTCCTGGAAAGAAGTTTGGGACACAGGCTAAGTGTCCCAAACTATAGAATAGTGAACTATAGAATAGTTCACTCCTAGGAAAGTATTTTATGACTGGCAGGCAAGGGCATTCAGGAAAGGGTTACTCATACAACTGTAAAGGAATTCACAAGTGCTCAAAACCAGGATACTAGCTGAATATGTGTGGTTGACTCAGGCAGCTGAAGGGCATGCTGTTATCACAAATTTCAAGTTCCAAATAACCCAAAGCGGGGGGGGGGGGGGGGGGGGACATATGATAAAATATTAAGTAATAAAGCAGAATGTGAAATAAACTGTCACATACATAATTACTTCAACTTTAAAATATACAAATGCATAAGCGTGAGGATTAAAAAAAGATAGGAAGTATGCCAAATAGAACATTAATCACCTCTCTTCTTATAGATGGTTTTATTTTCTTGTGTGCTTTTCGTTTCTTTTGTACATTTTCTACAGAAAATATGCATTACAGGAAACATTAAAAAAAAACGTTTTCCAATAAAATGTTTTAAACTAATAAAGGAGAATAGAGGGATAAGGAGAGACAGTGCTTAGACTTAACACAGTCCAAATCTTGATTTGAGCAAATCTCTCCTTCCTCTCACAGCCCTCAGAGCCAAACAACGGCAATGTTCTTTTCCCCTTAAATCTATTCTACCAGATAATACCTGGCCTGATGTTTCTGGGAATACAAGGGTTCTCAGCCCTAGCAAGCATATGTCAGAGAAAATGCCTCAAGAACCCATTCCTGAATGGACTCTCCAAGATTAGCAGTTGCCATGGCAATGTGTTAGCAAACAATTTGTTAAGCACTTGAAATTTCTCCTCCACTATTGATTAGTAAATGGGTATTGGAATGGTCCTTGTAACTCATCACAGCCAGTTCTGTGTCCCATCAGTGCCTGATCTGACTGCAAATGGTTCCTTAACTAGGCAGCCTGGCTCCAAGTTGCAGCCATCAGCATGCTTGGTACCTGTTCAAGGAAGCAGTCACTTGGGGGCAAATTTAAGCATCATCTCCCTGTACTTGTTTCTGACAAATCAGGACAAAGGCCTGGTGATGCATGTTGAGGGTGAGAAAAATGAGCCAGGCCTTGGGAACAGTCACTACCACAGACACCAGGCTTCAGCATCAGTGCAATGGAAAGCCACCCAGGTGCCCTCACAGGTTTCTCCTGGGGCCAACATTATTATCAGCCAAGGTTGGGGGCGGGGGGCAATCACTACTATTCCAGGTCCACATTCTGGTAGACAGGAGCCAAATTCTTTCTTCATTTTATGAAGTCTTCCTGCAAGGAACCAGAAGCCTGCCATCTACCAGAGATCTGCTTCTCCTGCCATGTGACCTTGGCCCTTTGGCCTCATATCATTAATTTGACAAAACTCCCCTGAAAGCCCCAACAATGTGATGGGAACTAGTGATGTCCTATGTAACTGCCCCATAGACAATTCCCAGGACTGGCCTTCTGTATTGGAAACAAAGCTTGCACCATAGCTAGAAAATGCACCTTCCAATCAGTGGCATGATATAGCTGCCAGATAAATGAACTGAGGTTATGATAATACTTGTGCATGATATCTAGATACAAAAAGAATATAGCTTTTAAAAATTCTGTTCATCTTAATGCTGTTTGGTCCAGCCCACCCTCCCTCAGCCCCATCCACCATAACCATGACCACCATCAACAACCCTGGTAGTGCCCCACTCAGAGTTCCAAGCCCTCCAACCAAGAGTGGAAGTAAGAGTCAGACATGGGAAAGAGCAGGGCTGTGGACTGAACTGTGCCCCAACACCCAAATTAATATACTGAAGCAATAAGCCCAATGTTATTGTATTTAGAGAAAGCTTTCAGGAGGTAATGAAGGCTAAAAGGGGTCATAAGGATGGGGCCCTGACCCAATAGAATTAGTGTCCTTATAAGAAAAGACACCAGGGAAACACCTCACACCTGTTTCCTGGCCCCACGTGAAGACACAGTAAGAAGGCTTCCATCTGCAAATCAGCAAGAGAGTCCTCCCCAGAAACCAGCCCCACCCAAACTTGATCTGGAATTTCCAGTCTTCAAAAGGCACCCAAATCAGACTAAGACAAGCAGACTTCAAAGGGTAGGAGCCACTGTTTCCTGAAAGCTGAGGGGTTTTCAAGGTGCCTCAGAAGTGGAACCCATACTGGGGGAGAGAGCTCTTGGAGACTCTTGTGCACAGAATGATGGAGACCCTCCTGCACGGGCCTCTGGAGGTGAGCTGGAGGAGGCGGGAGCAAGCAGCATCATTGACACACGTTGCTGTGAGGAAACCTCTACCATGAGTGGGAATTAGCTGACAACACAGGGCTTCCATGGTGACTCAGACAGTAAAGAATCCACCTGCAATGCAAGATGTCCAGGTTCAATCCCTAGGTCAGGAAGATCCTCTGGAGAAGGGAATGGCTACCTACTCCAGTATTCTTGCATGGAGAATTCCATGAACAGAGGAGCCTGGTGGGCTACAATCCATGGTGTCACAAAGAGTCGGACATGACTGAGCAACTAACACACAGCACAGGCACTCAGTAAATATCTGTGGAGTATTTTTCCCTTCTAATTGGAAAGTGAGCACACACAAAGCTGATTACCAGTATTCATCAGTGGGATTCAGAGGGCAGACAAAATACTGGTATGCGTGAGCCATGGCCTGGGAATGTACAGAGTGAAGGTCACATCCGGTGCTTTCCATCTTAGCTACACAGCCCTGCAAACTCCTATCAACACTGTCCCTAACAGCAGTGCTCCTGGTTCTCACAGGCAGCCTGGGAACTACTGTCCGAGGTCACTGCAGCCTCCTGGTCCCCTGGACACCACGCAAAGGCCTGGTTTGGGCACAAGTTCCACTGAGTCAAACCTCTCAGGGGGTTAGAAACCCAGGACAGAAAGGCAAAGATAAGGATGGTGACTCTGGGACCACAGGGCCTGTGGGAAGCCTGGCCTGATGGAAGGCAGGGCTCACCTTGAGGGGCTGAAGTCAGAGGCTAAAAGCCAGGCCCAGGGCTAGAAGTAAGTCTGGGGAGATCCAGGCTCCCCAGGAGAGGGCCTTGGATGAGGGGAGTTCCAACAAAGCAGCTACACCTCCCAGTTGGGTGCAGGCCTGGTCAGGACAAAGCCCTCAGGGCCCAGCTGCAGCTGAGGTTGCAAGTAAAGACATAGGTCTTTACAAGTAGACAGTGCACACCTGTGACAAGGAAACCAGGGGACTGCTATGGAATGCAGACAAAGAAGCCTGAAAATTTAGAACAGAGTAGCATCTGAAGGTCTGGCTGAGAGGGGAGGTTGCGGGCAAATGGGGAGGGACTGTATTTCCCATATCAGGCAGCCTAGACAGCAGCAACTCACTGACTTGGGTGACCAAGGTGCCCTGGTTCAGCCAGGACATCCCTGATTTTAGCACTCAAAGTCCTGCATCCTGCAAACCAGGACAACTGGTCAACCTACTGCCAGCACACCCTCGAGCTGGGCCCTTGTGTGTTCTTTGAGAAGGACCTTGAAAATCTTGTGTCTGCCCTCAACACATAGGTCAGTTCTGAAATGACTACCTCCATCTGAATTACCTCCTGAACAGGTGTCTACCACCACTTAGAGATGGTTGTGGTTGATCCACAAGTAGGAAAATATAGAATTGTAAATAATAGGTGTGGTTCAGAGTGGCACAGAAAAAAAATGTCCTTATCTCTGTTCTCGTGGGTCTATCTGCCCCCTGCTCTCCCAACCTCTCCTCTAAATGCAACCTCAGAGTAACCCTTCCAAACTCCAAATTTGATGAGACCACCCTTCTGGAGACCCTACCTGGGCTCCCTGTTGCCCTCAGGACAAAATCTAAGCTTGAGCCTGGCCCACAGGCCAACCCAGACTGGCCTCACCCATCCTTCTGGCCTCTTTCCTGCCTTATACATGTCTGGCTTGATGCACTTTTCAGTTCCCGAACTTAGCCAAGCTAACCCATGCCTATGGGTCTCTGCACAGGCTGGTCCCTCAATCTAGAATGCCCTCTGCTTCCCTAGCTCCTTATCCTGCCACTTATCAACTGCGTTTATTTGCCTGCTCAGAAAATCCTTCATTTTTTCCTTCCCCATTCCCTGTGTCTAGGACCAACTGCTCCTCTCTCTCTGGCCTCGCATGGAATCTGAGCCCTCATTTCACTATACTGCAATATTTTTATGTTTACATGTCTACTGTCCACTATGATTCCACAAACTCCTTGAAAGCAGGGATTGAGTCTTACTGAAGTATATTTTCCCATCACGAAGCATGGTATTGAGCACAGGTACACTGTTGGTGCTTGCTGGTTGACTGACTGATTGACTAAGCTTACCTCCCCAAACCCTTCCAAATGAGACTGTATTTTCTTCCAAGTTTTCAGCCATTACGAATGATAGACAAGGTGCCTCTTTGAATTTCTAAGTGTTTATCTCCATGTTTTCAGGTGGGACCTACCAGCCTGTGCTGCCCATGGGGTGAGCCTCCCCACTCTGTCAAAGCACCCCTTGTTCTGTTGATTGACTTTAAAATGCCACTCAGTGGCTTCAAGCGAGAAGGAGGAGGCAGCCACGTCTTCAGCCTGTCCTCAGACATCAATCACCTGCCGGCTAAGGAGATGTGACTGTCAACTCCCCAACCCGACAAGATGATTTTTCTCCACCACAATACGAGCCCAGTGAGCCATACAATCATGGTGAATTCCCTATCAGCTCAACATCCTATGCAACTTTTCAGAGAATATGATTCTATCTGAAAATAAGTGCAACAGTCTGGAACTCATTTTTCCCCTGTGCCTAACTTTCAGTTTCCTATAAATATCAGACAGCTTTCCAGGCAGAGACACACCTCAGCATTATCCAACAAGCATCAGTTATGCCTCTGCCTTGAGCAGTGTCTGAAGGCACTGAGAATTCACCATCTTATTAAGGCATCGCTAATGCTGTTTGCTGGGCCTGAAACTGTGTCAAATACCGCCGTCAAGAATGTTTCAAGCTAAAGTGTATGTGTGCATGTGTGTGTGTGCGCATGTGTAACCAAGAAAATAAACAGGAAGGAGAATTCAATTCCTCTAATAGAAATATATATCTTCCAATGGGCAGAGTAAAAATAGAAATGTGTTAGTGATTTACTGCTGCATAAAAAATTACTCCCAAAGTTTAGCAGTTTAAAGTAATATAAAGTAATACATATGGCTTATCTCATAGTTTCTATGGATCAGAAATCCAAGCACAGTTTAACTGGGTCCTCAGCATCCCATAAGGCTTCAATTAAGATACTGGCATGGGCTGTGGTCTCATCTGAAGGCTTGGTCAGGGAAGGACCTGTTTTTAAGCCCATTCAGGTGGTGGCTGGCAGGATTCAGTCTCTTATGGGCTGTTAGACTGAGGTCTCAATTCTTTAAGACCCACTGGTTGGAGGTCTACCTCTGATTCTTAACCTCCTGGGCCTTTTTCTACAAAGCATCTCACGACATGCCAGCTGGCGTGCTCACTCTTATGGGCAAGAGAAATTACCAGACAAGAAAGAGTGCCAGAAGGAAAAAAGTTAGTCTCTTATAACTTAATCAAGGAAGTGGCATCCTATGATGTTTGACATATTTTATTCTTTAGAAGCAAGTCCCTAGGTCCAGCCCGTGACTGAAAGGAAGGGCTTACACAGAGCACAAATACTGAGAGACAGGAACGATTTGGAACTCCGTCATAAACTGCCTACTCCAGAAATTCCAAATAAACCCCAGAAAAGTGTCACCAGGACCTCTTATCTAAGACCTGGCATATAAGAGTATCTGGGAAATTCATTCATTTATTTCTCAATAAATGTTTAATGAATGTCCACTATGGACAAAGCACTGCTCTGAATGGTAGGTGAAAAGATGGAGAAGTAAACAAAGCAAAAACCCCTGTCCTCAGCTTATACTCTAAGGAAAAGTGAAAGACAGTAAACAAGACATGTAATGTGTTGGATGGAGCTAACTTCCACAGAGAAAATGAAGCAGGGAAGGGATGAGGGGTGCAGGTGAAAATATACAGCAGGTAGGAAAGGCCCCTGGGAGAAGGTGGCATTTGAGAAAAATCATCAAAGAAACTGGGGAATGAGCCACCTGGCTATCTGACAGAAGAACGTGACAGAAGGTGCAGGTGCAAAGGTCCTGAGGCAGAAGTGAAACAGAATGAGAATTAGAATGAAACAGAGGGTGTGAGGGGCAGACCACAGAAAGCCTTGGAGGCATTTGTAAGAACTTTGGCTTTTCCATTGAATGAACTGGGGAATTCCTGGGAGTTTGGGACAAAGGAGTGACATAAACTATCCTACAGCTTAACAGGCCTCCTCTGAATAGTGGGTGGAAACAGATTTTAGAAGGTTGACAAGGGCAGAAAGACAGGGATTGGTTAGAGTAGGGAGATCAGTTAGGGAGCTGCTGCTCTAACCCAGATGAGAACTGATGAAGGGTTAACCCAGGGCAGCAGCAGCAGAGTTGAGGAGGTAAGATTCTGGATGGATACACACACACATATATATTTGGAGGTGCAACCAAGGATTTCTGATGTGTTGAATGGAGAGTGTGTTAGAAAAGGAATCAGCGACAACTCCAAGACTTTAAGGGAAGAGAAAGTTAGAAGTGAAGGTCAGGAGCTATTTGGGATGTGGCAGGAAACAAGAGAGACCTTCAGACTGGGAGTCAGAGCCCCTGAGGGTGAGTTCAGCTTGGCCTGGGTGGTTTGGCGGGCTTCACTTGGTACCCTTGGCCTCGGTTTCCTCCTTTTACCTGCCAGTGCCCTGCCCTATGGAAAGCACAGACTCAGCCAGTAGCCCAAACCTGTGCAGTGGGAACTCCAGCTGTACACGTCATCTCTCCATATCACAATGCTGTAGAAAAATGCCGTGTCTTACCGTGCAGGTAAACGATGCAACAGATGATCGAAGCTTTCAGATTATCAAAAGCCAGCATCCAGGACACACACATCTTGGGTGCCATGCACCATTCCAGGTGCTGCTCCTATGTTATCCACATGTAATGAAGGCATAGGGCTCATGGGAACTCTAGGAATCCTAAGGCCATGGCTTTCGGGTTCCCTTTGCCGTTTCCACACTAAGCTTCTCAGAACTGGGGTCCAAGTCTGGGGCTCTCTGTAGTGCAACAGTTACCATGAGAACATAGTCTCTGTCTGCAATAGCAACCTCCCTACCCCAAGAGGAAGCCCACCATCATCATCAATATAGCTGGTGGTAGGAGGACTTCACCAAAATCTGAACCTACACTGTCTCTCCATTAGCTTCTGTTCAACTTCTAGAGCCACCAGGAAAATTTCCTCTCCTTTCTGAATCACAAGTTTTCATAGAATTAAAAGCAACCCTTAAATCTTCATTTGATGCCAATGATAATAGCACTAGCTAACATCTGAATCATACTTTATGAATCACACTTGATAAAAGAGTTTTCACAGACATTATCCCATTCACCATCCATAATAGCTAAAAATTAATTACTAAACATTATTCAGCTATCAGTACCAAATGGGACGATGAATAGCAAAACCCTTGATAAAATTTGTGATGATTTTACTCAGTATGATTATTCCAATTCTTTACATAAAGACATTAAGACCTAGAAGTTAAGCCACATAGAATATCGGAGTAAACTAGTGTTAAAAGATAATTCAAAAATGTGAAATTATGATGCTCATACAGATATAAAATGAACATGTGATCAATTACTTTATTATATCAGTGATTTATTTTATTCTATCATTAATGAAGGTTAAAAAGATATTATAACTGATTCTTAAGAAAACTCAAAGAACAACCACATCCATAGGCAAGAAATATTAAAGAGACATACAAATGGAGGTAAACTTATTTGAGGGAGGTTGCATGGGTCACAGGAATCTCTTCCAGATGGGACAAAATGTACGTATCTATTAGGTACCTACAATCAATAAAAGAAGTTACACAAAGTAAAAATCAGGTAACCCAAAGGGGTGTCCTCTAGAACAGAGGGTCTAAACAATTAGTTTCTCACTGAAGCACCAACCTCCTTCCTACCTTTGCACAGTTGGGATCTGAACTTGGTTCTTTATGACTCTTTACACTACATCATGAGAATCACTGGGCTGGAGGAAGCACAAGCTGGAATCAAGACTGCCAAGAGAAATATCAATATCTGCATCAGATATGCAGACAACACCATCCTTATGGCAGAAAGTGAAGAAGAACTAAATAGCCTCTTGATGAAAGTGAAAGAGGAGAGTGAAAAAGTTGGCTTAAAACTCAACATTCAGAAAACAAAAATCATGGCAATCCGGTACCATCACTTCATGGCAAATAGATGGGGAAACAGTGGAAACAGTGTCAGACTTTATTTTTGGGGGCTCCAAAATTACTGCAGATGGTGATTGCAGCCATGAAATTAAAAGACGCTTGCTCCTTGGAAGGAGAGTTATGACCAACCTAGACAGCATATTAAAAAGCAGAGACATTACTTTATCAACAAAGGTTCGTCTAGTCAAGGCTATGGTTTTTTCCAGTAGTCATGTACGGTTGTGAGAGTTGGACTAAGGTGAGGGTGGGATGATCTGAGAGAACAGCATCGAAACATGTATATTATCAAGTGTGAAACAGATCACCAGCCCAGGCTGGATGCATGAGACTAGTGCTCGGGGCTGGTGCACTGGGATGACCCAGAGGGATGGGATGGGGAGGGAGGTGAGGGGGGGATCAGGATGGGGAACACATGTAAATCCATGGCTGATTCATGTCAATGTACGGCAAAAACCACTACAATATTGTAAAGTAATTAGCCTCCAACTAATAAAAATAAATGAAAAAAAAAAAAGAAAACTGAGCGTCAAAGAATTGATGCTTTTGAACTGTGGTGTTGGAGAAGACTATTGAGAGTCCCTTGGACTGCAAGGAGATCCAACCAATCCATCCTAAAGGAGATCAGTCCTGGGTGTTCATTGGAAGGACTGATGCTGAAGCTGAAACTCCAATACTTTGGCCACCTGATGTGAAGAGCTGACTCATTGGAAAAGACCCTGATGCTGGGAGGGATTGGGGGCAGGAAGAGAAGGGGACGACAGAGGATGAGATGGTTGGATGGCATCACTGACGCAATGGACATGGGTTTGGGTGAACTCCGGGAGTTTGTGATGCACAGGGAGGCCTGGCGTACTACAGTTCACGTGGCCGCAGAGTCAGACACGACTGAGTGACTGAACTGGAACTGGAACACTTCATCACAGTTACCTCTAAGAAAAGCTGTTAAAAACATTCACTGACTTATTTTTAAGCCTCAATCATAAAACAGTTAGACCTTAAATTGCTGGCCACATAGGAGAGAAGGAGCAGAAAAGGGCTCTGAAAAAGAATGAATTCAGTAAGGACATCACATCTCTGGCTGTCTGCATTTTTCTATGTCAAGAATAGCCTTTCCCTTCCTCTTTCTAGCAGCCTATTTCTTATTCAATAACATGTTGTGCTGGGTATTTCCAGCCTGGGTCCCCTCCCCCATGCTCCTTAGAGAGGGCTCCATTGTGCAGTGAAGGGAGGTAAGGGGTTCCGCCTGGTTTGGGTTTTAGGGAAAGTCTATAGTGTTTCAATAGCCTCTTTGTTCTCTTTCTCTCAATAGTTCTTGTGTCTTAAGGAATTACAAAATTTCATTCTTCCTATTGCATTAGTAGTTTGAAAAAAAGAAAAGAAACCAATTAAAAAATAAAGTTCTAAGGCTTAAGAACGGCATTTATAATAACTTCACAGGTCTAACCTGCACTTAACTGCTGGCGGTTTAAACAGAAGGTTCCTTGAGAGGTGAGCAATAAAGAAGCCATTTAGTACTTGTTCTCCAGAGATGCTTTTATCAACTCACTTGCCCCCTTAACCGGCGCTGGTTTCTGTATAATCCATAGAAAAGAGGAGACACACCAACCAGCTCTCACACATTTACATGGGTCAGGGCCTCTTATTAAGTGTGTTTTTCCCAAATGGCAATGCTTAGCATACTCTGATTGCAAACGCTTAAATATTTCATCAATTTCAATGGGATGTCAATTTCGCCTGCCAGATAAGGTAGCCTTCTAGGCTCCTGGAGGGTGAGGGAGGGGAGCCAATTCCAGAGGAGAATGTAACTCCAAAAACATAAAGCTTTCATTCCAGATATTGCTTATTCCTACTCCTTCCACTCAGCTGTGTTTCCACCAACACTAGCTCAGAAATTTGAAACGCTGGACACAACTCCTCCATTTGACTGAGGAATGGAGCTTGTCTATTTTTCCCTTTTCTACTCTTCTCCCTTCCTTCTTTTTATTTTATTTATTTAATTTTTGGCTGCACCATGTACCATTTGGGATCTTAGTTCCCCTACCAGGGATTGAACCCATACCTTCTGCATTGGGAGGGCAGAGCCTTAACCACTGAACCACCAGGGAAGTCCTCCCTTCCTTCTTGCAAGCAAGATTTGTCATGTTCATCTCTGTATTCAGCATCTATATCAGTAACTGACCCAAAGCTGGTGCTCCCACAGTGTTCACTGGATCACATGGAAATCAATCCATTGATTCAATTTTCATTCACTCAGCAAATATTCATTTGCTATCTATTATGTTCTTGGCAAAGAGCTGGAGCTATCCTGGTGAAGCAGACAAGGTTCTGGCTTTCAAAAGGCTTACACTTTAGTAAGAGAGAAGGTTAATAAATAAAAACATGTATCCATGATATCATTCAAGAATAATAACATTTCATGTAGAAATAAAGGCTCTGAAAAAAAATGTAGGGGAAAGTCATAGAGAGTGACAGAGTGTTAAAAGGGATGATAATTCACTTTACCTTCTATCCATCCATCCATCCACACAAACACTTGCTGAGCATTTCCTTTTTCATTCTGGAAGGGCTTGTTAGACAAAGAGATAAAGATAAAGCAAACCATCTCCCCTTCAACACCACTATTCTGTTGCTCTTTGATGGGCAATGGACAAGAATATGCTAGCATTTATTGAGTGTCTACTGTATATCAGCATGTCATACATGGTACAAGACCTTTTATATATAGTTACCTGATTTAACTTCAAAAATATAATCTTCCCAGGAGACAATCCTTATTAATTGAGGTCCACCACTGAGAATAGAGGCTACAAGTCTTTCAAGTACCTTGTCCAACATCACCTAACTACAGATGGTGGAGCCAAAATTTGAGTCTGCTAAGTCACTTCAGTCGTGTCCAACTCTGTGCCACCCCATCCCTGGGATTCTCCAGGCAAGAACACTGGAGTGGGTTGCCATTTCCTTCTCCAGTGCATAAAAGTGAAAAGTGAAAGTGAAGTCGCTCAATCATGTCTGACTCTTCACGACCCCATGGACTGCAGCCTACCAGGCTCCTCTGTCCATGGGATTTTCCAGGCAAGAGTACTGGAGCGGGGATTCCTCTAACTCTAAAATGTACCTCTGCATGTTATACCGGACCAGCTCCTGAGGCATCATGCCAGATAGATACATGGGGGACATAAAATGGTCAGACAGTGACCTTTGACCTTGTCAAAGAGATTGCATGCCCAGTGAAGAAATGAGATATATTTCCACAGCCACAACCAAGGCAAAGAGGATTTGTATTTGAAGAACGAGAAACAGGGATGAGTTGGAACAGCTAGGGAAGCAAGATAAAGTTTGAAATGAGTTCATAAAGGCAGAATAGATCTATAAATTAACGACAAAGGTAAATAGGGGAAGGGAGACTGTTTACTCCATTGACCATCTACAATGTGTTAGGCATATAAGAGATGGAGCAACAGATGTGACACCTGACCTTGGGTCAAAGGACAAGTTCACATCGAGCTCAGACACAAGGGGACCAAAACCTGAAGTGTGTCTCCTTGGGGTAGAGCCTCAAGAGCCATAAGGATGCTCAGAAAATGAGGACTCCATGCCTATGGTTTTATCTTCTCTCAACACTGGGTACAATTCACTACAAAAATAGTGGATTTCTGTTGCAGGATGGCTTCATAAACTCCACAAATGTTATCTGTATTTCTAGGTAAGCCTGGCCCTCAGCAAAATAAAGGTTCAGAAAAGAGCTCCAAAGCCCACTCAGATGGAAACAGCCTAAGCTCTCAGAGACTCAGTTTCCTCATAAGTAAGGATGACTCAGAAGTAAGATGATGACTCAAAGAATTGAAAAGTCACTGTTAATACTGAAAGATGTCCTCCTGCAAAGGACTCTGCATAGTGCCTGGCCAATACAAGTACTCAATAAATAGTAGTTTCCACCTGCCTCCCTTGATTCTCCTCTTCTATAAAGGTAGGTGAGAAGCCCTGCAACCATTCTGCCTCTTCCCATATCCAGTTCAATACATATATCCAATGGGTCAACAAGTCCTGCCAGTGTTCTTACTCAGGTGTCACTCACATCCAACCCTCCCTTTCAAACCTAGTTGAACTGTACAGCTTCTCTTTTTAATATTTTTATTGAAGTATAGCAGATTTACAGTGTTGTGTTAGTTTCAAGCGTATGGCAAAGTGACTTGGTTATATATGTAGTTCCCTGTAGAGTAAGTCCTTGTGGCTTATTTTATATATAGTAGAGTGTGTATGTCACTCCTGAACTCCTAATTTACCTCCCCCATTTTCCCTTTGGGTAACCATAAGTTTGTTTTCTTTATCTGTGAGTCTGTTTCTGTTTTGTAAATAAGTTCATTGGTGTCATTTTTTTAGGTTCCACAAACAAGGGACAGCACGTGATATTTGTCTTTCTCTGTAAAGAGAACACCTCTGTACTGTTGATGGGAAGTAAACTGGTGCATCCACTATGGAGAACAGCATGGAGGCTTCTTAAAAAACTAAAAATTGAGTTACCATATAATGCAGCAATCTTACTCCCGGACATATATTTAGAAAAGATGAAAACTCTAATTTGAGAAGATACACACAGCACCCCAATCTTCACAGCAGCACTATTTACAATAGCCAAGACATGGAAGCAACCTAAGTGTCCATCAACAGATGAATGGATAGAGAAGATGTGGTATGTATGTGTATGTGCGCGCACACACACACACACACACACACACAAAGGAATATTACTTGGCCATAAACAACAATGAAATAATGCCCTCTGCAGTCACATGGATGTGATGGCTTCTTAACCAGTCTCCCTCCAGTCCTCCAGTCTTTTTGAGGGAGGAAGGAGTGCATCCTCTTCTTTGCACCCTCCAGTCCCTCTGAACCCCAGACCACTCTTCTTAAACCACACTTTGAGGCTGTCACGCCCTGAGATGCCAGAAAGAGATGGGACTTAAACTTCACGGGCCACTCTCATATGCCCTAATTGGCCATACACTTCTTGAGGTAAAGAAGTGCTAGTACAACAGGAATATCCTACAAATAGAAAATTATGCTGAAATCAGAGAAGTCCATGAACTCTCCTGAAGGGGATGCTACACGACATCGAGGGTGACATGCTCAAACAGCCCTGCCTTCAGTTACTCCTGTGAAAAGCACAGTTCAGGGAGTGACATGAAAGAGGCCACAACCAAGTAGCCCTTCTTTAGCACAAAGTCATTATTCCCACTAAAAGCAGAAAAATACAACTCTCTCCAAGGGATGCAGGCAGGAGCGGAACCCAGGAGAAGAACACTCAGGCTGCAGAAACACTGTGGCCATGGTTGCAGAGAAATGCAGGCCACCTGGGGGTGGGGGGGAGTCACTGTTCTGAGATGTCCACTGATAGGGACCTGATTCCAGAGGTATCACAGAGCACGTGCAGATGCCCAGCCCAAAGGCATTCTGCAAATAGAAATGGGTGAGGCACATCCACACTGGCTGATGAAAAACAAGAGGGACCAGAGGAGAAAATAGACAGGTCAGCCACTCATCCACCCCAGGCACAGCTCCCAGGGAACACGTACAAACAAATGGCAGAACCCAAGCATGTATTTCCAGATGGAGAATGTTCTTTGGCTACAATGACTTTCCCTTATGGAAGCCTTTCTGGAACAAACCCCATTCAAAAAATAACAGGCTCGGTCATCAACACAACCTCTTTCTGGACTTTGCTTTCAAAGCCTTTATCATTTTTGTAGTTGTCTAAGTGTTTGTCTAAAGTCTGCCTCTTTGTACTAGTCTAAGGATAAAAGACAACCAGGGGGCCTTTTCTGACTTTTTCTCACATCCTTAGTACTGAGTACTCCCACGAGCTGTGGCTCAATGACCTTTAGCTGGTATCCACCTTTTCTAAGTTTCAGCTATTTTATGCCCCCAAAAGGATATTGGAAGTACCCTCCTTATGAAGTTGACTCAGGACTCCTAGAAATAAAATGCACAGAATATTTTGGTCCTCACTGGCCTTTAAGAAGTGTTTAATAAATGTCTATCATCACTTCCTTGCTTTGGTCAGGGGTCCATAAAGGCTTGTTGAATAAACGGAGAATCACTTACATTAATTGCATGTTAATCTCTGCAACAGAGCCTCGGCATGCACAGAGGTTAATATTTAGTACATTCACGTTTCAAGAGAAGGGCTTGTGGCTCACTGTCATGTGACATATTTCTGCAGCATCCATTTCAATCATCCATTTATTTACATCAAAACCCAGACACGACTTCAAGGGGAAAGAGGCCTTTCAACAGGGCTTCCCAGCTTAAAAACCTCCATGTTAAGGACATACAGGCAGAAATCTGGTGGTCTGGCTGCCAAAAGGCTGATGTCAGGAAGACGTCAGAGCGTGGAAGCTGTCCCAAGAGGTCTCCAGACACCCAAAGGCCATCAGCCTGAAGTACAAGATCAGAGCTCACCAGGTGCTAGGACTGACCCAACAGCTCTAAAGCCAGCGCTCTGGAGGACTGGCTACTGGCTGAGTCTGCAGAGCCCTCAAGTTAGAAACTTTGCCCAATGCCTGGATCTGAGCTGGCACGAGAAAGCCCAGCCTAATGAAAGGTGCTGCCCACTGAAGATCCAGCAGCTTACTCCCCCACCAACATCCTCCAGGTGCTGGACAGTGGCTTCAGTTCTCTGAAATGATGTGAATAAGGCAGAGGCAACAGGAAGCTCCACCTCCATCCAGGCAGAATCTCCCACCTTACCTGCTGCTACATCTCCTACATTCCCTTCTTCTTGCTTAAAAGAAGTGAAGGTGCCCAGTTAACCTCTCTCATCATATAACTCAAATAAAGAAACCCCACTGACATTACTTAAGCCCTTTTTGCTCCAGGGGTGTCTGGGCATCAGTTGAACCTCATTCACTAGGGTCAACACATGGGTGAAGACAGCAGCCAAAATAAGAAAAGATCTGGGTTCCGTCTGCCTCCCAAAACACCTTCCACTCCCCTGTGCCCACTACCTCCCCACGGAGTCATGATGAGTTCTAAAGAGCAGGCGTGGGAGCACAGAGAAGATACCAGCTTAGAATCTTAGAGCTGGAGGACCTAAAAGGGCCTCTGCTGACGTTTCCATCTTCCTAAGCAGACAAGAAGAGCAAGGGTGGATTTCCTCCTGGGAATAAAAAGTGCAAGAACCTGCAAGCTGCTCTTCTCCAAACCATCCCCTCCCACAACGGCAACATGACCTTCCTAAAACACAAAGCCAGCCACACACACTCTGCACTGACTTCACTTTTAACCAGGCATAAAAGCCACACCCCTGGCAATGGCCCATAAGGTCTTGCCTGGACAGCACCCTTTCAACTCCTCTAGCTTCTCTGGAGTCACATTCCTTGCTCAGTGTCCACCCCCACCACCCTGCTCTCTATTCACTTCCCTGGTCTTTATTCCCACCTCAGAGCCTTTGCACTCGCTATACCCTCCACCCAAAAAGCTCCCCATGTTTCATTGACCAGCACCTTCTTCTCTTCAATCAAGTCTCAGTTCCAACATCAGCTTCTCAGAAAACCTCTTCCTACCCACTATACAGGAAATCCTAAAGGAAAAGCGGGTGACAGAGCTGAGATGGTTAGATAGCATCACTGACTCAGTGGCCATGAATTTGAGCAACCTCTGGGAGATAGCAGAGAACAGAGAAGTCAGGTGTGTGTGGTCCACGGGGGTCACAAAGAGTCAGACATGACTTAGTAACTGAAAAACAACAATATATTATAAATATTTCTGGTTTATATTAAAATATATATTATAATAATTATCAATGTTGTTAATATAATCATCAGTTCAGTCACTCAGTCGTGTCTGACTCTTTGCGACCCCAGGAACTACAGCACACCAGGCTTCACTGTCCATCACCAACATTAGGAGCTTGCTCAAACTCATCTCCATTGAGTCTGTGATGCCATCCAACCATCTCATCCTTTGTCGTCCCCTTCTCCTCCCACCTTCAATCTTTTCCAGCATCAGGGTCTTTTCCAATGAGTCGGTTCTTCGCATCAGGTGGCCAAAGTATTGGGAGTTTTGGCTTCAGCATCAGTCCTTCCAATGAATATTCAGGACTGATTTCCTTTAGGATGGACTGGCTGGATCTCCTTGCTGTCCAAGGGACTCTCAAGAGTCTTCTCCAACACCACAGTTCAAAAGCATCAATTCTTTGTCACTCAGCTTTCTTTACAGAGTCCAACTCACATCCATACGTGACTATTGGAAAAACCACAGCTTTGACTAGACAGACCTTTGTACTTATAATTGTATTTATATGACATACACATACTATATACATATAAGAACATATATTTACATATGCTCATCTAAGCTTCACCGGTTCCTGTGGGACAAGCATTATCAGGACCATCTTGCAGATAAGGAAACCAGAGCACAGAAAGTTTAGATCATTTGCCCAAAGTCGCAGAGCTAATAAACGACAGCAGGATGACTTCTGTCATCACTAGCCATCACTGGTGGATAGTTTATCTCAGATCTGGAACTAAACGTGCCCCTCAAGGTGGAGCACAGGGTGATGTGGCAAGTAAAATGGGCTGTTTTTGCAGCCCTGCATCTGCTGGGCCACTCGGGTGTCAGAGCCCAGGGAGATGGCGTGCTGGCCACCCTGCCCCTATGATGCTGTTGGCTAGTCGCTCCCCTCCCCAGCTCTGCTTTACACCCTGCAGGAAGCCGGCTACTGGGGAGGATTTAAACTTGTCTGCCAGAGTGTCTGCTGCGTCTCCAGGGACTAATCTGCCATGAAGCAGATGCAAAGCTTCATTTATCACTTCCAATGGAACATGAAAGAGACAAAGCTCCAGCAGAAGCTTCCTGCATCCCGTGTCCAACAGGGCAGAGCCTCACCCACCAGGGCTTCCTAGGGGCCGGCTCCCCTGAGGAAGGGTCTTCCCCCACCCCTGCAGTGCGCACACACCCTGCAGTGGGTCAGGGCTCTGTGGTCTAGTGATGGACCACTGAGCTTCTCTATCAGATTATTATTTTCAATTGAGATGAAATTCACATGGCATAAAATTAATCATTTACAAACGTATGATTTGTAGCATTCTTAGTACCTTCACAACACTGTGTAGCCACCACCCAGAACTAGTTGCAAAACATGTTTTCACCTTCAAAGAAGAACCCCCCACTCACCCATTCAGAAGTCACTCCCCACCCTCCTCCAGCCCCTGGCAATCATGAATCTGCTTTTTGTGTCTATGGATTCTCCTATTTTGGACATTTCACATGGATGGAGTCATCTCATGTGTGAGTTCTGGGTCTGGCTTCTTTCACATCACATCACATTCTGGAGGTTCACCATGCTGCAGCATGGATCGGTATGTCCACTGGGCTTTGCACCACTTGTCAGCTGAAGACGACAAAATGTCCAGCGTGGGATACAGAGAATTCATAGCAGATAGCCTCTCTCCTCCCCTGATACCCTGAGAAGTGGGAGAGTCAGAATCAAATTCACCTGGAATCTTTCTCCAGCTGCAAAAGCCCTGAGCGGGGGACATGCAGCCCATCCCCATGCATCACCCTGGGGAGTGCCATGGGGTGGCAGGTGGCAGGGCCAGACCAGTGAGGGACACCAGAGTGCAGCCCTGCCCGGTCCCGGGAGGCCCAGCACTCAGAGAGAGAAAGGGGAATATTAATATGTATGTGCCTGTATGCTTCTGCTAAAGAAAACAAAACGCGGCAATTCCAAGAAATAAGCAACCCTGAGAGTTTAAATTTTGCTGCATCTTAGCTGCAAGGATAACAAATTGTGGCCTGACCCCACTGTGGCATCAGCAGAGAAAGCTATGCACATGACACAAGGTCAGAATGTTATCAGCTCCTTAGACAAGAGCCTCAAATTGTGGCTATAAATGCAACCACTGAATTCTCTGGTGGGGAAAAAAAAAAAATTCAGTCCTAGCGCTCAACATCCATTATCTTCTAGTGGGAGTCCCGCCATCATTGGCGGTACATACTCATCTAGTTTTTGCTCCAAGTCTTCCTTCCCTCAACATCACGGCCACTCCCCTCTGACACATAAACAGAAGGGTTTCTCAACCTCGGCCCTGCAGACACTTGGAGTAGGTTATTCCTTTCCTGGGGGTCTGCCCTGGCATTGTAGGATGTTTAACAGCATCCTGACTTCTACCCACTAGATACCAGCCACATCGCTCCCCAGTTATGACAGCCAAAAACTGTCTCCAGACCTTGCCAAATGTTACCTGGTGGGGGTGGGGGGCGGGGGGAGTGTAAAAAATAAACCTCAGCTGAGAACCATGGAATGAATGTCAGGTGAAAGCCAGCAGCTACACAGAGGGTTCTGACTGGAATGCATGAGAAGTACAGGTATGGGATCTTGCACTGTGCTTCCAAAATAGGTTAATTACAATCAACTCTCAATTATCCAGGGGCCAGTTATCCACATTACCCCTGTCCCTGCCCCCATGCTACCTAAGGTCTGCCCAATTCCCCATTCACAAGCAGCTGGCACCATGGGTGAGAAGGAGGAATTTAAAAATCAAGAATGCAGGCTCACAGGGAGATTGGATTATTTGTTTTGTTTAGGATGGAGAGACTTGAGCAGGTTAAAATACATCCTCTCTGCATACCAAAAGTGTTAAGTCTCTCAGCTGTGTCTGACTCTTTGTGACCCCATGGACTGTAGCCTGCCAGGCTCCTTGGATGAACCAAGGAAATCTCCAGGCAAGAATACTGGAGTAGGTAGCCATTCCCTTTTCCAGATATTCCCAACCCATACTGAATCCAGGTCTCCCACATTGCAGGCAGATTCTTTATTGTCTGAGCCACAAGAGAGGCCCCTCTGCATACTGTGGGTGCTTAAATGCTGCCCAGGTTTTCCCCAGCCCTGCACAGCAGAGGTACTAAAGGGAGGTGGGAAGGGGTTTCTTCCTCTCCTCTCTGGATGGCAGGACAACCCAGACCTTCTGCTTGGAGCAGGGAAAATTCTAGTACTAGCTCTCTCCCTCCAAAAGCCTACCTGAATCTCCTTTAGGTAAACAGACAGGTGGTGAGGTCTGCTCAGAGTTGATTAGCCCATACACAATATCAAAATATTGAGGCAATCAAAAAATAATTAATATATACATGTAAACAGAGAGCCCCATTCATGTTTTAAAAAAACTAAACTGGAATTCCCTGGCAGTCCAGTGGTTAGGACTCCGTGCTTCCACTTCAGGGAGCAAGGGTTCAATCCTTGGTCAGGGAACTAAGATCCTACAAGCTGTTCAGCCAAAAAAGAAACAATATTCACCCAGTGTCTCATCCACTCCAGCCCTTGATCCTTTTCTCTTCTCCCCTTGACAACCAAACTTCTTGCAAGAAACTGAACTCGCTTACCTTTCACCTCTGGCTTCTCAGGCACTGCAGTGGTATAGAACCAATCTACCAATGCAGGAGATGCAAGAGATACAGGTTCGATCCCTGGGTTGGGAAGATCCCCTGGAGTAGGAATTGGCAACCTGCTCCAGTATTCTTGCCTGGAAAATCCCATGGACAGAGGAGCCTGGCAGGCTACAGTCCATGGGGTCCCAAAGACATCATTTCACCTTCCACTCACTCTTCAACACAGTGCCATCTGCCAGCAACTGAGACAGTCCTCACCAAGGTCTCCACCTTGTTCCTGGATCTAGGATGTAAGATCCTTGAGGGCAGAGGATTTTGTCTGTTTTGTTTGCTTTTGTATCCCCAGTACTAGAACAGTGCCTGACACATAGTAGGTACTCAGTATATATCTGTTAAATGAATGAGTGAATCTCAGTTGATTTCCACAAGGCACTTCCAATACTTACTTACCACTGCCTCTTGAAATGCATCCTTCCCTAGGTTTCTAGAAAGCCACATACCACTGGTTCTCCTCCCACCCACCCCTGCCCTGGGTACTCCATCCCTGACTTTTTCATGGTGTCTGCCTTCTTAGCCAATCCTTAGATGCTACTCAGGGCCCTACCCCAGGCCCCATTCTCATTCATAACTCTCTTCCTGCACCATCTCATCTATTCCCTAAGCCTCAACTGCCCTCTGGAGAGGACAGTGCTGCTCGAGCTGCCCTGTATCCATTCCTCATTCATCTCTGAGAACATCTGGGTCATACTCTGGAGAGCTGGCCTTCCCCACCCTGACCTGCCCCAGGTCTGGACACTTAACTCAGGGTCAGCCAATCAGAATCCTGCAAACCGGCCAGAGTGAAAGGTTCAGGGATGGTCTTGGATCCGATATAAGCTAGCAGAAGTCTGGTCCATGCTTTGAATGGTTGGCGATAAGCAGTTTTCTCCCTAGTACTGATCCTGGAGGCTTAAGGATGTGGCCTTCTTCCTTCCCTAAGAGGAAAGCACGCCTAGGAGTTCTGCCAGGTCATAAGAAAGCAAAGTGAAAAGAAGAGAGAGGCCAGGAACCAATGACTCACATGAGACTCTCGGTCCAGCAATGCTTGAAGAGCCCAACCCCAGGATTTTTTAAGTAAATGGCCCAACCCATTCCCTTTTGGCTTCTGCCACTTTGCGTTGGAGTCCGTCATGTATAACCAGTAGCCGCAGATAGAATCATGACTGCCAGGCCTAACTCCACTCTAAGCATCATACCCACAAGTGCCCATAGACATTCTTCATGATCTCTGCCACATGGACACACTGTGGAACACACTCTCTGAATCAAAACCAGAGCCAAGAGCCCCTCACCATGGGCAATACCAATCTTCCACTCCCTACCATCCTCTTCCCGCCTGTCAGACCCATTGTCCAGTAACCACATTGCTGTAACATTACAATCTTGACTTCCTCTTCACTAGAGTCTCACCTCTTTCCTGAAAATGGAAGTTCAGGAAATTCATCTCCAAGGTGTCTGCCATCAACTCCTTCCCTCCCCAGACATGCATGCCATTTCCCTGCTGAAAGGGAGGGCCCATCCCTCCCCTCCCCTTCAATCTGTTCTAGTCTTAGTAACTAGTTTTCCAAACAGAAGGCAGTGGTCATGATGCTCTGGGATGTCTGAAGCTAGGTCATCATGAGCCTCATAGCGTTCACTGCCATGAAGAAGTCCAACTATCCTGAGAAGGCCATGATGGAAGGAAGCCCAGCTAGTGAAGAGAAGGTATGAGGCCAGTTTGTCTAGCCATTCAGCCAGGTGCTAGACCTGTGGGCAGAAAATCCATTCTTGGACAAGCCACAGCAGATATCAAATGGTGAGAACAATCAATATTCAAACTATTACTCAGCCATCTTGAGCCTTTGAGTTACCCCAGCTGAGGCTGCAAACATGGGACAGAGGCAAACCTTTGCACCATGCCCTGCCCTAATTCCCAACCCACAGAATCACAAACATAGAAAACAGCTGTTGGTCGATGCTACTACCTAGTGCATAGCTTGTTATGTAGCAAAAACTAACTGAAACACTCAGACACTGCTTATCTTTGCCAGCCCCTGCCTGAGATCCAACCAGCTCCAGCCTCTTCTCTCTAAGGTAGCCTGGCCAGAAACACCTCTCTGGTAGAACCAAAATGAAGTTGTCACCTTGCCTGTCTGATTCCCTTACTAAGGTGTGGACTCCTCCAGGGCTCGGCATGGTGTCTGGTGCTAAGATATCAGTGTGTATCTGCTGAACAAATGAATGAATGAAAGGCAGGAGGGCTGTGCGCCACTGCTCTCCGTGGGAATGCTTCTAAGAGTTCTAGAACTAACCGCGTCTTCAGGGGCTCCTCAGAAGGAAGAAGCCCTGCAAGTGTTATTATAATAATAGCGACAGGTTCCAAGCCGGGTAATCAGTAACTATCCCCAGGAGAGCTAGTTAGCTAGCGAAGAAGAAAGGCCCCTCCCCGGGGCTGGGAGTGCCAATGCCCTGACGGCACTTGGCTTCAAACTGAACGCCCCGTGCCTTCTCACACAGCCTCTCTGTCTATAAAATTGGTGGTTTCTATAGAAACAGAAGCACTGTAGTAAAGCGAAGGGAAAATCGTACATTCTGTCAGCGTACAGAGATCAATCCTGTTCTTATACGGGGCCAGGGCTCTTTCACGCTTTATTTTTGAGCATCTCAACTTTCATTTCCATCCCAGCCGTTTCATCTCATATTTATGAGGCTCTTGCGCTGGTAATCTCGTCCCTCCTCACCTAGCTGCCTTTGTTAACTATGACCACAGGCAGAAAAGTCTGTGAAAGCAGCAGAGAATCCCAGGGATCTCTTTTGGGTACCAAGAGTCCCAAACTCCAAGCTCAGAGGCAGAGCCGGGCTGCCTGGTGTGTGGGGTAGCAGCCGGGATGGTGGACAGAGACCCTTAGTGAGACTGTGCCGCCCCCTAACTGGACCCTGTGAAAATCTGCTCTGAAGCAGGTACTTGTTTCACATGCCTCCACCTTCGCTTAGACAGTCTCCAAGCTCTTAAATATTAATATGTCTGCAATCTCTGTTTTGCACCCCAAAGTGCAAGTAGCTTTCTAACAGGCAAGGGATTAGAATTTAGCTTGTATTTGAATTACTCATGCTGTCTCTGATCATCTATGAAGAAAATTAGAAAAAGCACAGGTTGTATTTTAATATTTTAGATGAAGGTCCAAATTTTCAGGCACATGTTAAACTCATGAAAAGTGCCTGCTTTTATCTTGATTCACTCTTAAAAAAGAAATCATATGATGTTTTCTGCATCAAAGAGCCCTTCTATAATACCTATTTCAGTCTGACCTAATAGCACTAAATATGTGTCGCCTTTTTACTGCTCTGGTAAAATTGATTAGATGAATAAAGAGATGGATGAGTGAGGGTGATGAAGGATGGATGGATGGATAGGGAGGGGACAGGTGACGAACAGAGAGATGGGGAAGTGGATGAATGGAGGGATGAGCAAATCACATTAATCAGGATAATTTTCCAAACTGCAAATCTAATCATTCATTTATTCATTCACAACAGTTTTGAGCACCTCCTACATGCCAGGAATGATGTCAAGCACTGGGGATTCAGTAGTGGATATTTGAGATAAGGTCCCAATCCTTGATTTCAATGTCTTTGGAGTAGGAAATGGGCTGAGAGGAAACACGGGTGAGTGCAGGGGAGTCATGCACGGTCTATCAGGGGTCCAGGTGACAGCTGATGGCAGCTTGTCCCAAGATAATGGCAGTGGATGCAGGGAGGCAGAAATAGATTCAAGAGTTATCAGCAGGGCTTGCTGACTGACTGAGTCACCCAGCTCTGAGTCTAAATCTCGGCTCACCCACTTACAAGGCTATAGGAGCCTCAATTTCCTCAGCTGCAGATTGCAGGTAATCATACCCACACCTTCTTCAACAAACTGTGGAAAATTCTTAAAGAGATGGGAATACCAGACCAGCTGACCTGCCTCCCAAGAAATCTGTATGCAGGTCAAGAAGCAACAGTTAGAACTAGACATGGAACAACAGACTGGTTCCAAATGGGAAAGGAGTATATCAAGTCTGTACTTTGTCACCCCACTTATTTAACTTATATGCAGAGTAAATCATGAGAAATGCTGGGCTAGATGAAGCACAAGCTGGAATCAAGACTGCCGGGAGAAATATCAATAACCTCAGATATGCAGATGACACCACCCTTATGGGAGAAAGCAAAGAAAAACTAAACAGCCTCTTGATGAAAGTGAAAGAGGAGAGTGAAAAAGTTGGAATAAAACTCAACATTCAAAAAACTAAGATCATGGCATCCGGTCCCAACACTTCATAGCAAATGGATGGGGAAACAATCAGTGGCAGACTTTATTTTTTTGGGTTCCAAAATCACTGCAGATGGTGACTGCAGCCAAGAAATTAAAAGGCGCTTGCTCCTTGGAAGAAAAGTTATGACCAACTTAGATAGCATATTAAAAAGCAGAGACATTACTTTGCCAACAAAGGTTCATCTAGTCAAAGCTATAGTTTTTCTAATAGTCATGTATAGATGTGAGAGTTGGACTATAAAGAAAGCTGAGCACTGAAGAATTGATGCTTTTGAACTGTGGTGTTAGAGAAGACTCTTGAGAGTCCCTTGGACAGCAAGGAGATCCAGCCAGTCCATCCTAAAGGAAATCAATCCTGGATATTCACTGGAAGGACTGATGCTGAAGCTGAAACTCCAATACTTTGGCCACCTGATGTGAAGAGCTGACACAATGGAAAAGACCCTGACACTAGGAAAGATTGAAGGTGGGAGGAGAAGGGGACCAGAGAGGATGAGATGGTTGGATGGCATCACCAACTCAATGGACATGAGTTTGAGCAAGCTCCAGGAGTTGGTGATGGACAGGGAGGCCTGGCGTGCTGCGGTCCATGGGGTCGCAAAGAGTCAGACACGACTGAGCGACTCAATTGAACTGAACTGATACCCATCTCCTAGAGTTGCTATGAGGAATACATGAGATGAAGTATGTGAATGAGCCAGAGACAAGGCTTGGGAAAAAAAACATTTTTTAAGACCCCAAACTTCCATTTTAGGGAAAGACATTCAGACCCCTGGTTCTATCCCCCAGACCATGAGCCAAGAGGAACACTAGAAGCTGTCAGAGTTAAAGAGTCGGCAGAAGGTCAAGAGAGAGGATGCAGAGCAGACCAGGCTCACTGGCTAAAGAAAGGGTGGGTTTTCTTTAAATTAAAAAATTACATTAAGTTTTTAAAAATCTTGAGCTGAATAAAGAGTGTCTTAATAGACACTTTTATGCCCTTTCAGGTCATGGATGAAATGGGTCCCTTCTCCATCAGCTTTATTCTTTTTAACACCACTCCTTCCTCTGTAGAACCTATATATACAATTGGTCCAAGTCAACTGAGAATACAGGCAGGAGGGAAAGAAAGAAAATCTGAAACAAATGTCAGTTCCCTTATCTGGGGAGGCTACATAAGGTCAGGGAAGGGTGGGCAGAGGCCCCACAAAGGTGGGGAAGGGTGGACCTCTCCACCAGTGCCAAGCTGTCCATCAATAAGCACATGGCAAGGCAGATATGGCCACCTCCAGTGTGTAGATGAGAAGACAGAGGCTCAGAGACATTAAGAAACTTACTCAGAGTCACACAACTCAATAAAAAGTGAAGCCAGGATTGGAAAACAGGTCTGAGTCCATGTTCTTGTCATGATACCCCTTGCCATCCTCAGGTTCAGTCATCGGTGAGTAAGTAGTGAAACCACAGTTTACTGCGTGTTTGAAGGAGAATTTGAGTGACCTCTACTTCTAGTGGGGAAGTCATCTCTCACTTCCACATGCAGTTAGCCCCTACTGAATAGAGTTTACCAGACTCCTAAAAGAAGGCCTGGCCCCCAGATTCAGAGCAGTCATCCATCTGAGGCTTCTCAGCCCATGGAGAAGTTAAATCTTCTCGCTTCTGCAGAGACAGCAGAATTCTCCCTTGGTGACTTTTTAGTGTCCCTGCAAGGCAAACCCCAGATGACTGAGCCTGTCCAGACCAGGGTTTCTCAGTGTTGGCATCACTGGCATTTTGGACTGGATAATTCTTTGTTGGGAAGACTTGTCCTGGGCTTCGCAGGATGTTGTGCAGAATACCTGTCCCGTACCCATCAGATGCTATGGGTGCCTCTCCCAGCTATGACAATCAAACATCTCTCCAGACATTGCTGAATGTCCTTTGGAAGATAAAGTTGCCCCGAGTTGAGACCACAGCCCTGGATGGATGTATCACACCCCGAGGGATAGAGGTGTGATACATTGGAGGCCAGAGTGAGATCACAGGGGCCAAGGGGCCTTCAAGACCTCCCACACAGGAAAGGATGGCTGTCCCATGGTATGGTCATGCAGGCTGAGGTAGACGCTCAGCACTACAAGCTCTGACCCCAAGCCTGTCAAAGTTGGTTGGTCTCAGTGGGACTAACTTAATGGATCCAACTCACAAGAGGCTGATGTGTAACCTAGATTTCAAAGAATGGCTTTCCCAGGAGAAACAGACCTTTCAAGCACACCAGATTTTCCTATTATTCAATCATCACATTTTTCCCTAAAGAAAACTCTGGGGAACATCAGCAGATGAATGGATAAGGAAGCTGTGGTACATATACACCATGGAATATTACTCAGCCATTAAAAAGAATTCATTTGAACCAGTCCTAATGAGATGGATGAAGCTGGAGCCCCTTATACAGAGTGAAGTAAGCCAGAAAGATAAAGAACATTACAGCATACTGACACATGTATATGGAATTTAGAAAGGTGATAACGATAACCCTATATGCAGAACAGAAAAAGAGACACAGAAATACAGAACAGACTTTTGAACTTTGTGGGAGAATGTGAGGGTGGGATATTTCAAAAGAACAGCATGTATACTATCTATGGTGAAACAGATCACCAGCCCAGGTGGGATGCACGAGACAAGTGCTCCGGCCTGGTGTACTGGGAAGACCCAGAGGAATCGGGTGGAGAGGGAGGTGGGAGGGGGGATCGGGATTGGGAATACATGTAAATCCATGGCTGATTCATATCAATGTATGACAAAACCCACTGGAAAAAAAAAATAATAATAATAATAAAAAAAATAAAATAAAATTAAAAAAAAAAAGAAAACTCTGGGGAAACAGAACCATGATGAGGCCTAGTGAGCAGAACTTAAAGGAGGGATTGTTGGAAGACACAGGAGAGTCTTTCCAGGCAGAAGTTCCCTCCCCCGGGGATGGGAACAAGCATCCCGGCATACCATATTCATTTCCATATCTTAATATTATATTAAATATATTTACTATAATTAAGTTAATAAATATATTATAAACGTTACTGAGCTTTGAAATGTCCCCATACGGAAAGTACTAAGATTGCTGTACCCATTTCCCAGATGGAGAGGTGAAGGCTCACTAAGATTATCTGCCCTGCTCAGGAGTCCCAGCCAGCAACTGCACTGCCAGTCCAGGGACAAAGGCTGAAGCAACACACTCTCACTAAGACTGAATGCAATGCCCAGGCAGCAAAAGTGAAAGAAAAGGAGAAGTGAAACAGCAAAGGAGGAAAACCCACACCTAATGGGACATCCTTATGGGGGCCACAGCTTCGCAAGATCATGCAGCCAGTAGCTTGGGCGCAGCTATGTGGGGCCACTCTGCCTCGGATGGTTCCTTCCAGGAAAGGAAGGGAGAGGAATTTATTCTCCTGCCATGTTTCCTGACTCTCATTCAAGTTCACCCTGCAGAGAGTCCCGACTCCTGCATGCACAGGTTGTGATGCCCAATCCCCTCCAGGCAGCCCTTGGAAAAAGATCACACTCCATGGAACAGGACTCATCCAGGCTCTATCTGCTCAAGTTTGGACACCAAAGATGCTGCACCTCCAACCAAAGTGGGTACAGTACGCTGAGCAGGAAGTCAAGGCCGGGGGACAGACAAGCCCAAGAGAATGTGGTAGGCACATAAACTGAGTCCAGGACACACACCGTCTCAGCCCTTTGAGGAGGCCCTCACCATATTCCAGACTGGCTGGCTTACAAACAACAGAAATCTATTTCTCACAGTGTTGGAGGCTGGGAAGTCCAAGATCAAAGCACCGACAAATTCTGTGTCTAGTGAGAACGTGCTGCAACTTCACACGGCAGACAGGGGCATGGGATTTCTCTAGGGCCTCTTTTACCTAATGCATGAGAGTGACCTAACCACCTGCAAAACCCCCACCTCCAAACACCATCACACAGGATGTGAGGATTCAGCAGGTGTATTTTGAGGGGACACATTCAGTCCAGAGAACCCAAATCTTTGAATTAAAAGTAAGCACCAGTTCATTCAGTGGCAAAAAGCATTCGACTCAAAGATCGCAGTGCCCTGGCATCTGTATCTAAAGCACCACATGAAAATGCAGATTCCCTGGCCACACCCGAAACTAAAGGAGCAGCTTCAATCAGAGGATGGGGCCACAGAGTCCATTCATTTTTAACAAGCTCCCCGGGTGACTTTTGTGCACCTAAATTCCAGAAGCAGCTAGAGCAGCATCGTGAACTGTGCTGAGCATGCCTCAACTCCCTGACTCATTTCAAGGGAGAAAAATCGAAACCCAGAAGTGATTAACTACAGATCAATAGAACAGAGCAATGAATTGTGCAGAAGGTCAAGTCATGGCGCACAGAAGCACATGGGAGAGGAGAGTCCTCACGGCAAGCCAACATCATTAGGGGCCCTCGCAAACGTCACGGGCTCATAAACATCTGGTAAAAAAAAAAAAAAAAAGGTCTCCTGGATATGAAGGGAAGTTAATTTTTCATATAGCTGAAGGAAGAGCAGATTTCTGTTTAATCCCATACTCTGCATTGATTCGAGAGTCTATTTCTTTTTTGAGCCACCAAAAGACCCCATCTTTGTTTACGTTCTTCTGTAGGAGTGATGCCGCATCAGAGGGAGGCCAGGGTGAACTTTCTCTCCTCGAGAAAAAATGAAAAACTTCTGATTTTTCCATATTAAGACTCTCACAGCCCTAGCTGATGTCAGATGCTATTTTAAAAAATATATTTATTTACTACTGATTTGGCTGCATTGAGTCTTAGTTGTGACACGTGGTAGCTTCGCTGTGTCACGCGAATCTTGCGCTGCAGCACACAGACTCTCCAGTTGTAGCACAAGGGCTCCAGGGCGTCAGTAGTTGCAGCATGCAGGCTTAGCTGTCTCTCAGAATGTGAGATCTTAGTTCCCCAACCAGGGACTGAACCCACGTCTCCTGCCGTGCAAGGCAGAGTCTTTACATCTGGACCATCAGCAAAATCTCCAGATGCTATTTAATGGAGACAAACGACGCAGGGTGAGTTTGTCACAAAACAGGACCTCCCATGTCAGTCCCACATGCAAGCCTTTGTCATCTGTGAAGATTTTCATCAATAAACTTTCTAGCAGTTACTGTTACAGTGGAATGTACCCACCTCTGGAAATTTTTTTAACAAACTCACATTTAATTTCCTTTTTCATTAATTAATTTTTGTATTAATCACATCCATTAGAGCCTAATACCTCCCAATTACACATTATAAGCTCGAAGGAAAGTCGCTAATTGAGACCGTCCCAGGGTCCCAGGGGCGCCCTGCTCAGAATGTCTGCTTTAATTAGGTTTTCATTAATTACTTTTTAATCAATTAATATTTCGTTCTTTCGGGCCCAGACTTGCAATCTTCACATCATCTGCTCTTAAATGACACCTCATTTATTGTAATCAGTCAAGCAGGGGGGCCCAGAAAAGAGTTTGGCAGAAAGAGTTGGTCCTACAGACAGGCTCCAAGCTTCTTGTACAAATTACACCTTACCCTTTGGGCATGCTTCACCTCCAGAACGTGAAAGCCTAGGCGAGTGTGGAATTAAGAAGAAAGAAGCACAGGCGATGGCTGGTCCAGCCACCTCACCTGCAGATACTGATCTGACGCCCAGGGAGAAAAGGGACCTCACCTCTCAGAATGTCCATCGAGAACATTTTTCACCTGATTCACCTGGTTACTAAGGTGACTATGTAACTAGTCATATATACCAGGACAATGTGGAGAAAGAAAAGGACTGTTATTAATAATTACAGGACTTCCCTGGTGGTCCAGTGTTTAAGAATCTACCTGCCAATGCAGGAGACACCAGTTGGATTCCTGGTCCAGGAAGATTCCAGATGCTGGGCGTCAACTAAGCCCATGCACCACAACTACTGAAGCCCAAGTGCCCTAGAGCCTGTACTCCCCAACAAGAGATGCCACAGCAACGAGAAGCCCAAACACTGCAGGGACGAGGAGCCCCCGCTCGCCGCAACTAGAAAAAGCCCAGTCACAACAACGAAGGCCCGGGGCAGCCAAAAATTAATACTTTTTTTAAAAAAATAACAATTATGCTGGTGAACGAAAGACATAAACCAGGACTGTCCTCAGCCCACTGGGACATATGTCACCCCACCCATCACCCCTACGCCAGCTTGCTCTTCTCTTGGCTATTAGCTTGTAAACCTCCTGGGAGAGAAGCACTTCTTCAAGGTGGCAACTCTGCCTTGGATGCCTTAACTGAGCCCACATTTGCCTGAAAAACCAATATTCATTGATTCATGATAATAATATGATACAGTCTCTACCCTCTGACCTCTCTTACTCTTCCCACTTTCTATCATTTGCATTAATAACACCACATGAGAAACAAATGTACAACACAGAATCATTAACTACAGGCACCGTGCTGTACAGCAGATCTCTAGACTTTATTAATCTTTTATACCTGAAACTTTATATCTGTTGTATGGCACCCTCCCATAATCCCCTGCCCTAACCCCTAGCAGCCATCATTCTAATCTCCATTTCTATGAGAATGGCTATTTTAGACACCTCATGTAAATGGAATCATGCAGCATTTGTTTTTCTGTGGCTGGCTTATTTCACTTAGCATAATGTCCTTCCCATACAACTATGTTATCACATACAGCAGGATTTCCTTCTTTTTTAAGGATGAAAAACATCCCATTGCATGTATATAGCACCTTTTTTTTTTTTAATCCATTCACCTGTCAATGGACCTGCGGGTTGTTTCTATATCTTAGCTTCTGTGAATAATACTGCAATGAACATGGAAATATGCATACATCTCCTCTAGAACCTGATTTCAATTCTCTTAGATATATATTCAGAGGTGGGATTGCTGGATCACATAGTAAGTCTACTTTTAACCTTTTAGGATGCAACCACACTCTTTTCCCTAGAGGCTGGACCATTTTACATTCCCAACAATGTACAAGGGTTCTCATTTTTCCACATCCTTGACAACTTGTTCTCTTTGGGGTTTTTTTATAATAGCCAACCTAAAGTGTAAGGAGACATCTCAATGGGGAAAGGAAAATCTCTTCCACAAATGGAATTTGGAAAACAGGATATACAGATGCAAAAGAATAAAACTGAACTTTATCTTACATCATATACAAAAACCAATTCAAAACGGATTAGAGATTTAAATGTAAGACCTAGAATGTAAATCTCCTGGAAGAAAACATTAGGGGAAAGCTTCATGACATTGGACTTGGTGATAGTATCTCGGATATAACACCAAAACCCACAAGTAACAAAAGCAAAATTAGATAAGTGGGACTACATCAAACTAACTAAAAAAAATTATGCATAGCAAAGGAAACAACCAACAGAGTGAAAAGGCAACTTATAAAATGGAAGAAAATATTTGGAAACATATCTGATAAGGGATTAAAATCCAAAACACATAAGGAATTCCTACTATGCAATAGCAAAAAACAAACAAAAAAAACCTTGATTTAAAAATTGGCAAAGGACTTAAACAACCTAGACAGCATATTAAAAAGCAGAGACATTACTTTGCCAACAAAGGTCCGTCTAGTCAAGGCTATGGTTTTTCCAGTGGTCATGTATGGATGTGAGAGTTGGACTATGAAGAAAGCTGAGCGCCGAAGAATTGATGCTTTTGAACTGTGGTGTTGGAGAAGACTCCTGAGAGTCCCTTGGACAGCAAGGAGATCCAACCAGTCCATCCTAAAGGAGATCAGTCCTGGGTGTTCATTGGAAGGAGTGATGTTGAAGCTGAAACTCCAATACTTTGGCCACCTGATGCGAAGAGCTGACTCATTTGACCCTGATGCTGGGAAAGATTGAGGGCAGGAGGAGAAGGGAACGACAGAGGATGAGATGGTTTCCTGGCATCACCGACTCAATGGACATGGGCTTGGGTGGACTCTGGGAGTTTGTGATGAACAGGGAGGCCTGGCGTGCTGCGGTTCATAGGGTTGCAGAGTCGGATACGACTGAGCGACTTAACTGAACTGAACTGAAAGGACTTAAACATTTCTCTAAAGACAGAGAAATATCCAAAATATACATGAAAAGATGTTTAATTCACCAATCATCAAGGAAATACAAAACATTTCCACTTTCTTATACTTTTCACTTCATCAAGTATCTTTTTTCATCTTATATATTTCACCATTTTCCAACTATTTTAAAATGTTACCAAATTGAACCAGACTTCCTTTCCTAATGACTAACCTAATGGTTAAGAGTGAATTAAAAACACCTGGATTAAAGCTTTTTAGAGAAGTATCTTTGAGCAGGTTTTCTTGTGGTCTCTGTGCCACAATTTTCTCATCTGTAAAACAGAGATGAAATAGTACCTCTACGTCCAAGGGTTCTCACAAAGATAAGATGAATTAATACATGAAAAGTGCTTAAAACATATGGTTCATAGAAAGTGCAACATACATACTGGCTACATTCAAAAAAAATCATAAAAAAGCTAAAGAAGCAATGATGACCAAAAGAAATAATCTTAAAGTGAATTCTAACCCTAAACCAAGCAGAGTATCCCTTATTCAAGGAGAACAAAGGAAAAGAAAATCATATTTGGTTAAGCACAGATTCCAGTGCCAAGGACAAGGGTAAGTAGTTTAAATGTATCATCTCACTTGATTCACACCAAACCCCTGGAAGGCAGGAGTTCTTATCCTCATTTTACCCATGAGGAAACAGGGACTCAGACACATACAATGATTGGCCTCTACCATACCACAAAACCAAAGTTCCCAAGAATTGAACCCAGAGGGGACAACTGGGGAAAACAAAACAAACAAACAAACACAACAAATGACCTCAGTGTCAGCTGACTTCCACCTGCTTGCACTCTTCTTGTTTCTAACATTCACTAACACCTACACCCAGAGAACTCTGCTTTCCCTTCAAAGCCAGGACCCCTGACAAGCCTTTCCGTGGCTCTGTGAATAGCTGACACTCACTAGAACTTTCAGGAAGATGTTCTGAGCCCCAGGGGAGAATCTAGGAGGGAGCAAGCACAGGAGTCAGAGAACTGCTATTGCTGATACTTAATAGAGCTCGGTCCTCCATGGGGAACTCACTCCTAGACACACCGGCTGACCCCGTTGCTGGGATAGTGTGTCTCACCTCCAAGAGCTGGCCCACTTCCTGGTACCTGGTCCTTCCCCTCCATCAATAAAAAGCTCCAGTCCCCAGGTGGCTAAGAGCACCTCTGAACCTTGACCACCCACTTCACTTACTACCTACCTCGTCATTGACCGGTCATATGTACATTTAACATATATTCATGTATATTTTGATAATGTTAATAAAATATTGCATTTCATCAAACAATAAACATATTCCCTCTCTAGGTAGGTGCAGTCATCAGACAACGTCTGTCACCAATACCCCTCACCACACACTAATGTACATGCACACACACACACATGCACACATATCTCTTTAAACAAGTGGCTTGAAAAAGCACCCAGGAATACAGTGACACAGCAGTTCTGTCCGCTAAGGGAGCAGAATGGTCTCAAACAGCATCTGAATAGATGCTCGGCATCCCTAACAACATCCCAAATAATTCATTTCCCTATTTTTGGAGAACATACCAGGATAGGTAGAACTGGCCCCACTTACAAATGACTACCAAAAAATATAACCAATAGGTGCCCTAGAAGGATATTTTGTAAATTAAACAAGAAAGAACAAAGTATGCAGGGAAAACAGAACTTTTCTAAAACATGTGTTGCATGAAATGCCATCAAATTTCAGGCTACCTGCTTTGTGTTCTCCATTACATTTAAGAAAACCTGGTTTGTATGAAAAAAAAAATTTTTTTAACTGAGATGAACAGATAAATGGGATGTCGCTAAAAGGCTAAAAAGTTAAATACAGGTAATTAAATATAAAGACTGTTTTGAAATGTAATCATTGACTAGAGAACTTTAACGTATTTGAAAGCTGTAAGTTGCAGAACCAAGGCCATGGAATTCTGAAGCAGTGATATGTAAAATAAACTTTCCAGAAATGAAGAAAAAAGAAGGTGATGAAGATCCTTATGGCGTTTCTAGTTCTCTAGGAACATAAAACCTTGTTTTAGCCCTCATTAAAAGCAAATCTCCATATATTATAATATCTTTTCTCAGGAATCCTGGGTATTTTAGTTATTTTACTCAATAAGGTGCTACTTGGAAGAGGAAAATAAATAAGAAGTTCCTAAGAAGAAAGGTTATATATAGTTACATTTGGCTGGAAGGAGTAGAACAGGTGTCCTGAGTAGAAGAAAGGGTTAGCAAGACAAGGATTCACACAGCAGACACTTGAGAGAAATCAGAAAAGATGTGCTGGGGGACAAGAGGAAGAAGACAGGCCAGCTCACCCTCCTTCTCCGTGGGAGCATCGGTGAAGCGGGACGGGAACTGTGGCGACTGCATACATCCTCCCTGGGTCGGGAAGATCCCCTGGAGGAGGGCATGGCAACCCCCTCCAGTGTTCTTGCCTGGAGAATCCCATGGACAGAGGAGCCTGGCAGGCTATAGTCCACAGGGTTGCAAAGAGTGGGACACGACTGAAGCGCTTTAGCTCGCACTGTGGTGACTGCATGCATCCGGGAAGGGTACTGTGGTGACTGAATAAAGTCCTCCTCAAAAAAAAAAAAAAAAAAAAAATCTGTATCTTAATGCCTAGAACTTGTGAGTATGTTACTTACATAGCAAAAGAGACTTTGCACCTATAATTAAGTTAAGGATCCTGAGGTGGGGAGAGTCTCCTGGATTATCTGACAGACCCTATGTAATCACAAGGGTCCTAAGTAGTAACAGGGAGAAGGAGGAGAGTCAGAGGAGATGTGCTGACAGAAGCCGAGGTCTGGATAAGGTGGGAGCATGTGCCATGGGATGCAGGTGGCCTCTAGAAGCCATCTTGCCTGAAAGGGCAAGGAAATAGGTCTTCCCCTAAGCATCTAGCTCAGACAGTAAAGCATCTGCCGGCAATGCAGGAGACCAGGGTTTGATCCCTGGGTCGGGAAGATCCCCTGGAGAAGGAAATGGCAACCCACTCTAGTATTCTTGCCTGGAGAATTCCATGGAGAGAGGAGCCTGGTGGGCTATAGTCCATGGGGTTACAAAGAGTTGGACACAACTGAGCGACTAACACACAGAACTAAGCCTCTAGAAAGAACACAGCCCTGCCAACACCTTGATTTTAGACTTCTGACCTCCAGAGCTGTAAGATAATACATCTATGCTATTTTGATGCATTGTCTTTTTTTTTTTTTTTAATTTTTTTTTTATTATTATTATTATTTTTTTTTCCAGTGGGTTTTGTCATACATTGATATGAATCAGCCATGGATTTACATGTATTCCCAATCTTAAGTCATTAAGTTTGTGGTGATTTGTTACGGCAGCCATAGGAAGCTAATACAGGTGCTTTACTAAAAAGACAAATACTGAGATGCAGAATAAACTCCAGCCTCTGTACCTCATACCTGACTTACAGGGTCGATGATTTCCTAGCATCAGTTAAAGTACTAACATGAACTATGATAATAAATGCAGAATTTCCAAAGAGCCTTTGGATTCTTGGGTAAGCCTGTTACTACAGGTACCAGTGCAGACGGAAAGCTCCCTTGATAAAATTACAAGAAAATCAAGACTATGAAAGACAAGAGAGATCTACAGATAATGAGCATTCCTAAAACATAGATTTGTTCTTGCTGTTGTTGTTAATCGCTAAGACATATCTGACTTTTACAATTCTATGGACTATAGCCCACCAGGCTTCTCTATCCATAGCATTTCCCAGGCAAGAATACTGGAGTGGGTTTCCATTTCCTTCTCCAGAGGATCTTCCGGACCCATGGATGGAGCCCACGTCTCCTGCACTACCAGGAAGATTCTTTACCACTGAGCTCCCAGGGAAGCCCAAAAGATTAGAGATCAGACTTTTAAAAAAAAGCTACACTGAAAGTCCTAACATCCTAAATAGTAATTTTTGAAGCAACAAACAAGAAAAAATAAGATATTTCTATGGTTAAACATTTACATAATTAAATGATACTTTCAGACTTCTCCTCCACAATACTAGGGTATAAAAGTGAATGATTAAATATTCACAAGGTTTAAAAGCACTCTTTGTTTATATATGGAAGAATCAAACTGATATTTACAAATGTAAAAGGATGCAGAAAGCTCCTACAAAACCACCACCACCACCATCCACTCATTTCCTCTGCCAATTAACCCTCCTCAGGAAACTACTAAAGTAAATACCCTAGCCAAATAGGGATTTTTTTTTTTTAAATAAAGAATGGGTATTTATATTTTAAAGGCCAGGAAGTGAGCACCACTCACTTTTTTAGCTTGAACAAGCTAAAAAAAAAAATAATTTTCTTTAACAATTATGTAAATCCAGTTATAAACAATATAAATGCTATTAGTAGTTCTTTTAAAAAAGACATAGAGACATATAATTTAAAATAATAATGATTAAATTAAAACATAGATAAAAACCCCATTTGGCATCCCATATCCTAAACAACTGAGAAATGAGTTAGGAAGTTAAATTTAAGTATGTTTCTAACACAGCTAAATGTATGCAATAGTGAAACTAAAAGCAGGGTGCAACAGGAATACCAAATTAATAAACTAGGAATCAGCAATCTCTTTCTACAGAAAAAGGCCAGCTGGTAAATATTTCAGGCTTCTGAGACACACATAGTTATTGTCTGTATATTCTTTATTTTGTTTTGCAACAATTTAAAAATGAAAAAGTCATTCATGGCCTGTGTGCTGTACAAAAATAGGCTGTAGGTTGGCAAGCCCCACACTAGAGTTAAAAAGGAAGGGAGGTGGGAAGAGAGAAAACTCTAAAAACAAGCAGAAGAAATAGAAAGCATCATACAGAGATGATGAAAGTCAGCAAAATAGAGCAGTTGTGACGTTGAGCATAAATGGTCTCCATTTCCCTAGTAAAAGACATTGAGTCCAAAACTGAGGACAATGAAATATTTTCCATGAGACACAATATTAAGCAATGAGATTCAAAAAGGTTACATGTGAAAGAACGGGCAGGTTTAATAGACACCTATTAGTGGAAAAAATGCAGGTGTACTAATAGCCATATCAAAGTAGGATTCAAAGACAAGGCATTAAATAATATAAAGGACCATAAAGAAGGTTAAACCCTGAAGAACTGATGCTTTCAAACTATGGTGCTGGAGAAGACTCTTGAGAGTCCCTTGAACAGCAAAGAGATCAAACCAGTCAATCCTAAAGAAAATCAACCCTGAATATTCATTGGAAGACTGATACTGAAGCTGAAGCTCCAATACTTTGGCCACCTGATGCGAAGAGCTGACTCACTAGCAAAGACCCTGGTGCTGGGAAAGATTGAGGGCAGGAGGAGACGGGGATGACTGAAGATGAAATGGTTGGATGGCATCATCAACTCAATGGACATGAGTTTGAGCAAACTCTGAGAAATTGTGAAGGACAGGGAAGCCTGGCATGTTGCAGTTCATGGGGTTGCAAAGTCAAACAACTTAGCAATGGAACAACAACAACAAATACAAAGGAAGTCATTTTATATTGATAAAAGATGTAACATACAAAGAAATCCTAACTATCATGACATTTTCTGCAACAAGTTAACACTATGTTGAAATATCATAAAGCAAACTTAGAAATCAAGAAATCAACAGAAACATAAAAGAGTAAGGTAATTTAACATACCTCACTGAATGCCCAATCTAAAAAGCAAAATATAAATAAGGATCAGAAAACACTAGTATATTTATTAGCATTGATATAAAAGAGATAAACGAAAGTGTTTTTTTCCTAGAAAGAATTCTTTTTACTGTGCTTTGAGTATTTTTAAATGGTTTTAAAATAAGGATAATAATGCCCCCAAAATAACCTCAGCAGATAATTTTTAAGTGCTTTATAAGCTGTATTATCTGATCACAAAACCAAAGGTTAAATAACACTTAACCACTGATAAATTTTAAAAGAGCAGAGAAAAAGATGGAACACACCATTATTCATTTCACAAAAATTTCTATAATAATCATGACACCAAAATGTGACCAAAATTGCAAAAATTATAAAACTATAAGCCAATATCAAGTGCATAAATCTTTTAAAAAGAACTAAGAAACCATTCCTATTATGTATGAAAACAATAATGCAACACAACTAAGTAAATTTCATTCCAGAAATACAAGGATATTGCAGCATTAATAAATCAATTGATACATTTAATCCAAAGTGAAATAAATTTTAAATTAAAAATCACACAAGTAAATCAATGGATACCAAAAGATACTTGATTAGAATAAATATCCATTCTTCATTCAAATTCTTAGTAAAAGAGTTGAGTTGTTATTGTTTGAAAGTGATTATCTACCTGGGAAAGCCAAGGTAATCAACAGAAAAGCATTATAACTTAACACACAAATTCAACAAGATATTCAGCTTAGAAATAAATAAATAAACTCATAGCTTCATCATATAACATGATCAGCCAATAACAAAATATAAAGCTGGGGAGGAAAATATCCCATTTGCCATGCATACACCTATAAATACACATGTGAATGGGTATAGTCAAATACACATACACACACAATAATACACAAAGTGTGTTTGCAAATGTTTAAATACTGGCTCTCCTGCAAAAAGAAATCCTGATTTCCAGCATTCACTGTAGATTTCTGTGGTTTAAAGATTCACACAATGATGAATTAAAAATGACCAACATGCTACCGTTGAACATAGAATTTAAAAGAGATGTATCATGGGATACCATTAAACAGTAATTCTACCTTACAGATATACAATAAGCATAAATAACTCTAAGAACATAGACAATGATAATGTATAATAATAAAAAGTCATGAGTTCTGAATATTTTAATATAATTTATATCATTGGAATTTTATACTATTTAAAAAGCTTTAAGAATGACTGTGTTTAGTTCAGTACCATCTTATCAAAGTACTGAAACCTTAATATTCAACTCTTGCAAGCAGATATAGACTGGCTTCAGCAAATCACTGTTTAAAAAAGAAAAAAAAGCTCAACCACAAAGATTCAGCACTTACAAAAATATCACTAAATTTCACAGAAAGCCATAAGATAAAACTTCACCAAACAAACATATCATGCTCATAGGCGGGAAGACTTAATATTGATTCTCTTTAGATTCATCTAAACATTTAAGAAATCACAAACAACACCCCAATTTAATTTTCTTCAGGGGCAACAGTCACGGGGAGAGAAGAGGAGCTGACAAAGCTATCTTAAATTTGGTCCATAAAAATCCACATACGGGGGGAAAAAAGCATGTATTATGGAATCTAGGAAAACGGTAACCTATTTGACCTAAGCTAAAATGAGGAACCTATTTGCAGGGAGACGCAGACATAGGAAACAGACTTTGGCACAGCAGAGAAACGAGAGGGTGGGCCGAATGGAGAAAGTGGCACTTTCTCCACGAATGGAGACAGTGACATATACACGTGGCCACGTGTAAAAGAGACAGCTAATGGGAAGCTGCTATAAAGCAGAGGGAGCTCAGCCCCGTGCTCTGCGACCACCTAGAGGGGCGGGATCGGGGGAGGGGAGGGAGGGGAGGGAGGCACAGGAGGGAGGGGATACACGTATAATTATGGCTGATTTGCGTTGATGCTTGGCAGAAACCAATACAACACTGTAAAGCAATTTTCCTACAATTAAGAGAAATTAAACAAATAAACAGGCAAGAATACCTAGGAAAATTCTGCAAAGACAACACTCAGGAAGGCACTCGATTGTAAAGCTATCACTAGGCGAGAAGGGGCTTCCCTTGTGGCTCTGCTGGTAAAGAATCCGCCTGCAATGCGGGAGACCCCAGTTCAATTCCTGGGTCAGGAAGATCCACTGGAGAAGGGAAAGGCCACTCACTCCAGTATTCTGGCCTAGAGAAGTCCATGGACTGTATAGTCCATGGGGTCACAAAGAGCTGGACACAACTAAGCAAATTTCACAGGCTAGAATGTTCAGAAAAATATGGTACCAAGGATCTGGTCCCATCACTTCATGGCAAATAGATGGGGAAAAAGTGGAAACAGTGACAGATTTTATTTTCTTGGGCTCCAAAATCACTACAGATAGTGACTGCAGCCATGAAATTAAAAGACACTTGTTTCTTGGGGGAAAAAAGCTATGACAAACCTAGACAGTGCATTAGAAATCAGAGACGTCACTTTACCAGCAAAGGTCCATGTAGTTAAAGCTATGGTTTTTCCAGTAGTCATGTATGGATGTGAGAGTTGGACCATAAAGAAGACTGAGCACCAAAGAATTGATGTTTTCAAATTGCAGTGCCGGAGAAGACTCTTGGGAGTCCCTTGGACATCAAGGAGATCAAACCAGTCAATCCTAAAGAATATCAACCCTGAATATTCATTAGAAGGACTGATGCTGAAGCTAATGATCCAATACTCTGGTCACATGATATGAAGAGCTGACTCATTGGAAAACACACTGATGCTGGGAAAGATTGAGGGCAAGAGGAGAAGGGGAGACAGAGGATAAGATGGTTGGATGGCATCACTGGTTCAATGGACATGAGTTTGAGCAAACTCCGGGAGACAGTGAAGGACAGGGGAGCCTGATGTGCTGCAGTTCATAAGGTCACAGAGTCCGACATGACTTGGCAATTGAACAGCACTGAAGAACCAGAAGCCCTGATTTCAGTCCAGGGGGACAGGAAGATACCCAAACAAGTAATTCCAATCCCATGTGGCAAGTGCCAAGATGGTAGCCAACAGGACTTCGGGGCACTGAAGAGCCTGCAAAAGCCGCAGAAAGGAAGTGACATCTGAATAGATTTGCTTTTTCAGGTCCTTTGAATCTTTCATCAAATTGCTTTCCAAAAAGCCTGTACCCATTTGAGTAGTTAAGACTATTTTCTAACATGAAGGCCAACGCTGAGCATTATGTCATTTTTATTATATCTTGCCTAGTTTGACAGGTGGAAATGGTACTTTATCTTAATCAGTATGCCTGATGGCTAATAAGGCTGGTAATATTTCACACACTCACTGGGTGTTTCCAGTTCTACTTTTGTGGAAATCCATCTCTCCTCAAAGCTTGCTCGGACCACCGTGCCGTCTTATTACCCCCAGTACACAGTGCTGAGGCCATGTGTATGTTCAAGACTACAAATCAGGAGACCCTTCTCCTGATTTGGTCTACTTTATCCCTATATGTGCAGCAGAAAGCAGTGCCCAGCTTATAGGAGATGCTCTGATAGCATGTGCCAAATGAACAATACGGCAGGCTCTGGAGCCCTTGGTTCTTCTTTGCTGGGGTGTCAGCAGCAGCCGTATCTGAACCACAAAAAAATGGTGCTGCTTTCCCAAAGACAGTCCTGCCAACATTATTAACAGCAACTGGGCACAAACAAGGAGAAAAACAAAAATAGAGCAAGGCTGTAGTTCACCCCATTGTATGTGATCATCCGGCAGGGGAACGTTTGTAAAATTCAAGGAGAATTGTCTTCAGAAAATACATTTTGCTTAAGAGATTATTCCAGGGTACCTGCAAAACTATCAGAGGAAATTAGATTCTCTGCAGAGAGCAGTCACTTGAATTTCTACTCTATTTCTAGAGCTCCCCTCTTTAACTCTTATTTGTTGTGTCTTTACAGCACCTCCTTTCAGAAAGGCAGTTACAACTCATCAGACCCTGGGAAGGCATCATGCAGAGATGATAGAGCACTTCAGCAGATGAGGAGTTTATACAAGCTTGCTGGGGCATCTGTGCAAGAGCCCAGCCCTTCCTGCCCAGCTATTTAAGGGGACCCCAAGAACAGGAGCTTCCTAACCCACTTAGGATCTCTAGTCGGGGAAAGCAGTTTCCCTCCACCAAAATATATGTGTACACCCTAGTCCCTTAAAAGTGTACATGTGGCCTTATTTGGAAAGTAAGTCTTTACTGATGTTAATTTAAGGATCTTGAGATGAGATTGTCCTGAATGACCCAGGGAAGGAAGGGCTAACTCCAAGTACAAGTATCTTTATAAGAAAGAGAAGAGGAGAAGACAGACACGTGGAAGAAAAGACCATGTGAAGACGGAGGCAGAGACTGGAGTGATGCAGCCACCAAGGACGCCAAGAGCTATCCGCAGCACCAGACAAGGAAAAGATGGTCCTCTGGAGCCTTCAGAGGAAGTGAAGCCCCAGTGACATCTTGATTTCCGACTTTGGCTTTCAGAACTGTGTGAGAATAAATTTTCATGGTTCTGAGTGCCCAAGTTCATGGTCATTTGTTACAGCGGCCCACAGTAGCCAGTCTCGCTCACTGGTGCCTGAACACTTCTGCAGCATCTGTATTCCCCAATCCCTCCTGTTGCTTCTTTCCCTCCTAGACTATCTTCAGACCCCCACAGCAGCCTCCTCGTGGCCCCCCTGCCTTCAGCCTTGCCCCCTCCAAGCCAAGACCACTACCTCTGCAAGATGTCAGGATGAGGACTTCCCTGGCGGTCCAGTAGTTGAGAATCTGGATGCCTGCCAAGGCAGGAGACACAGGTTCAATCCCTGGTCCAGGAAGATACCACATGCCATGGGGCCACTCGGCTGGTGCCCGTGAGCCACAACTACTGAGCCTGCATGCTACAACTACTGAAGCTCAAGCATCTAGAGCCTGTGCTCTGCAACAAGAGAAGCCACTGTGGTGAAAAGCCCGCTCACCACAGTGAAGAGTAGCCCAACTCACCACAACTAGAGAAAGCCCACACGTAGCAACAAAGACCCAGTGCAGCCAAAATAAATAAATTAATTTTAAAAAAAGATGTCAGGAAGAGTTTCCATAATTTCTAACTGAAGGCTGATACTCTCCTTCAATCAATGGATGGAAACCCAATTATGGATACTGGGATAACTCAAGGTTCTCAGTCTGATGTCTGAGGCTTCCCAGTACTTGGCCCCAGCTTGCCTCTTGCACCTTATATCTGCCAAGATCAACTCCCTGAACAGTCTCTACTCCAGCCAGGATTATCTTCTCCCTTGTCTGTCAGATAAATACCTTTTAAGACTCAGCTCAAGTGTCATTTTCATTTTCGAGAACTTCGTTTAGTCCTTCCTTCTACCTCTACTACCAACTCAACAGAACTTCCAGACCTCATGTCCCCATTGTCTGCAGCCCACACCTGAGATATAGCATCAACCACACCTAATTTACATTAATGTGTGGGTGGCCTCATCCATTTCCCTGTTAGCCTATGAGGTCCTTTAGGCCTGGGTCCATCCTAATCTGACTCATCTTTGGATCCCAGACCCTAGTCTAACACCTGCACACACAGGGACCCAACAGAGAAGTGGGCGGGTAGGTGGAGACATGGCTATTTGGATGAGTGCACCAACTAGCAAAGTACCAAGTGAACCAAGAGATGGATACCTTGTTGAAAGAGGAGTTAAATGCAAAAGGGGCCAGGACTCTAGAGGAATAGCTGGGAGTTACACAAATGAATTCTAGGTGGTGAATCAAAAGTTGACTGAAGATAAATACATCATAACAAGACTGGCATTTCCTGTAGCATCCCAGTTTATAATCCCTTTCGTATTCTTCAAGCCATTTACTCCTCTCAGTGACCTGGTGAGGTGAGGAATTACTATTATCTCTATTCACAAGGAAGGAAGCCAGAGTCCAGATAGCTTGTGGACATTAGCCAAGGTCTCCTCGTCAGTGAGTGACAGGTGAGGATCCCAGGACCCAGGTCTGTACAGTTCTTTAGTCCATGTTCTTTCTGTATGGGACTCACCCGGCCTCTGCTTTAAATCTCAGACTGTCCATCAAGCACTTGTAGAAAAGTGAACAGAAGTGTGAACATGTGGAACCCAGAGACACACACTGTTTGCCTGAAAATGACTGATAGGATGGAAACTGACAAGTCATCATCCGCTTCTGGTGCTGCTGACGACTGGTTAATGTGAATATTGTGTTGATTCCCGCTAGATGGAAGAAGATGTCACTTATCGTTAATGGAGTGTCACACGTATGCTTGCCTAAAGGAAAATGCTCTTTTGGTTGTTATTGTTGTTGTTGTTGTTGTGCTCAATTTTCCCCTCATTTTACAGCCATAGGAAAAAGAGAAGATTCAGCAGAAAGGCTGATTCTACCTAGGGGAGGGGCAGAAAGACATCCTTCTGATTTCTTCCCTTCTTTCATGACCGGAACAACCAAAAGCCAGTCAAAATGCCAGTGGAAGTCAGAGGATGGACCTGAGTTCTGAGAGCAGTCAAGTGCTCTGGGCTCCAGACCAGAGCTTCCAAATCCAACAGCTACCACTAGAAGGTGTTCAGAGTTCAACCAGAACCACCAGGCTCTTGGCTGAGTGACACTCACCTCTGCTCAATGAAAGATGTTTGAAAATACAAAGAACAACAGATAATGCTCTTGAGCACTTCACTCTGGACGATGGAACGTGCTGAGTACACACTTTACCTTCCTGTAAGCCAGGCAACCACTCCGTGAAGAAGGGACAGATCCACCAACCACGATCGGAGAATTCTGAATTCTCCAAAACTTTGAAAACCAAAAGATCTTTTCCTAAGTTTGGTGCAAACGTATTTGGTGCTAAGACTTAGGTTAAACTGTTCTGAACTTGTTTACAGTTTTCCTCTCTCCTTCTTAATGGTCATGTCTGTACTTCTGCTACCAAAAAAATCAACATGCTTGATTTTGGGATGTGATCCTAGACCCTTCTAGGAGTGTTCTTTATTTGACTGTATGTGGACCATGACTGCATGATTGTGTATGCACACTCAGTCATATCTGAATCTTTGCAGCTCCATGGACTGAGACCCAACAAGTTCCTCCAACCATGGAATCTTCCATGGAAGAATATTAGAGTGCGTTGCCATTTCCTATTCAAGAGGATCTTCCCAACCCAGGGATCAAACCCACATCTCTTGCATCTCCTGCACTGGCAAGCAGATTCCTTACCACTAGCACCACCTGGAAAGCCAATGCCTTCCTAAAAGGTAAATCTAACTTCAGAAACACATTTGGCCCCAAGGCTACAGATAAGGGGTTGAGAATTTGTTCAACCCAGTTTATATATAAGGAAACAGGCTCAAAGAGGATAAAGAACTTACATGAGGTTACACAGCTCAAAAAATGGTAGATGTAGGCCTGGAACCAACAGTCCTTCCCCAGAGCCGGTGTGGTTAACCACTGGACTCTCCAACCTCTGACAGATGCCTTTCCCACCATCTCTGCCCAGAAGCTCAGCCTCTGCTTTCTCCTGGGCAGGAAGGCAGGATTTTCCATCTCAGCTGAGCTGCAAGATGATTCCCCAAAACAACAGGATGGTGTTTAAAATGCTTTATCAAAGCAAACCCTAGGATAAAGACTTGTGTTTCAAATCTTGAGTCAAATGCAATGACACCATCCGTCATAATTAGGTAACTACCTGTCAAAGATCAGGATCTCTACTTGAGTGTTTATGCTGAGAAGCAAAGAAAGACATCTATCATTTTGCTCATGGCTACCCCACACCAAATTATCACATGATCCCCATACTACAGAGGTCCATTCAGTCCCTGGAGTCAGACAGTTGTTCAGTTCAATCGCTCAGTTGTGTCCGACTCTTTGCAACCCCAGGGACTGCAGCACGCCAGGCTTCGCTGTCTATCACCAACTTCTGGAGCTTACTCAAACTCATGTCCATCCAGTTGGTGATGCCATCCAACCATCTCATCCTCTGTCGTCCCCTTCTCCTCCCGCCTTCAATCTTTCCCAGCATCAGGGTCTTTTCCAATGAGTCAGTTGTTCGCATCGGGTAGCCAAAGTATTGGAGTTTCAGCTTCAGCATCAGTCCTTCCAATGAATATTCAGGACTGATTTCCTTTAGGATGGACTGGTTGGATCTCCTTGCAGTCCAAGGGATTCTCAAGAGTCTTCTCCAATACCACAGTTCAAAAGCATCAATTCTTTGGAGCTCAGCTTTCTTTATGGTCCAACTAATCCTGGCTTAGCCACTCAGTGGCTGTGTGACCATGACCAAGTTACTTAACCTCTCTGTGCAACAGTTTCTTCAACTAGAACATGGAGTAAAAATTATACCTATATCTCAAGAGTTGCAATGAGGATTAAATGAGTCTGCATTTAAAGCACTCAGTATATAGCAAGTCCTCTAATAGCCTTTGATTCCTAAACAGATAATGACAGAGAGAAAGACACTTTGCTTCACACTTTAACTTCTCTGAAATTGGAGTCCTTCTTGCCATTGATGTGTAATTTCAGTACAATATTTATGTTGTTGTTGTTCCCAGAAAGCTGCAATTTAACCAATGGGGCCTCTTTTCTCTTCACCACATCTTAGAATTGAGAGAATATGATAAATAATACTATTGGGAGAACTGAATGCATTTTTCCTTTGTTCTCAAGAGAAAGACTTGAGACAAGAGCAGGATATAGATTCAAGCTGTGCTCACTGCCTCTCTGCAGAGAGGTCACACTTTTCCCTTCACAGGCAGATGAATGCTAAAACCAAACACCAGGCTGAACAAGTCTCCCTTCCAGAGAGAGAGCTGAGCAAATTTTTATTTGCATTTCAAAACTCTTAACTGCAATCAACTACTCAGGAATTTTCCTAATTAGTTTTACTCTGTGCCTCTGTCACCTTTTGGAGGAAGCCGAAGATTTAACCTTCAAATTTACCAGCAGTACATGCCAGAAAGTATTTCAAAGAAGAGTCAACGTGTGTCTGGAACCTAATTGCAGCACCTAAAAGCATCGGAGGATTTTTCACTCTTCAGAAAAGCATGTCCCCACCCCTTGGGAAAACTAGTCTCAAAGCTCAAAAGTTTCTCCAAACCATGTATCTGAGAAAAATGTTACAAAATATTTATCCAGAAAGGCAAAGAAATAAAATCATAAGGATAAATAAATTGTAAGTTTGATGCTTCTCCCCTGCTTAAAAGTCCTCCAATGACTTCCTACTCTACTTGTAATAAAATATAATTTCCTTACCACAGCTTTCTGGGCCCCAGGTGACCTGTCCCCTACCGACTTTCCTCAATATTTCTCAATATTTTTCATTCTACTCTCCCATTTACAGACTGTATTTGAAACATGTGTCTTTTTTTTTCTTTCTTTCTTTTTCTCAAACACATCAAGCACAGACCTGCCTCAGCGTCTCTGCATTTGCTATTCTGGGAAGATGTCCCCCTCCCCAACAAGCAGGATTGCAGGGTATTCACTACACAAGGTCAACCATAGCAAAGAGGTGCCTTTTTCGAATGCATACGAAACAGCCATATGAGCTGCCAGCCATCTTGCCTCCCTGTGATGACTCATTCATTCCTGAAACAAGTATTAGCTGAGCACCTACTACAAGTTAGGTGCTGTCCTAGGCATTGGCATTTTATAGCCTTGAACCAGATAAACAAGCTTTCTGCCATTCGAAAGCCCATATACTTGTGGGCTGATACACACAATTCAGCAAAAAAAACGAACAGACAAAACATCCAATAGTTACCAGAGTGTGAAGACAATTTTACTTGGTTCTACTATAGTGACTGGATGGCTACTTTAGATTGGGTAGTCAAGGAAGGCTTCTGGAGGTGGTGATATTTATCAGTATTTTGAGATCTAAATGGCAATAAGGAGCCATCAACACAAAGAATTTGAGTTTGAGGGGGAAGGCAGGGCATTCCATGCCAAGGGAATCCAAGGTGTGAACTCTTATATAAGACCCCAAGGAGTGAACAAGCTCTGTGCTCTAGAAATAGAAAGTCGGGGTATGGCTAAAGAGCAGTAATCAGTGAAGACTGATGGGGTGAGGCTAAACAGATGGGAAGGGGCCAGGTCAGGTGGGACCCAGTACAGAGTCAGAATAAAGAGTTAGGATTTTCTTCCCAGTGAGGAGTGAAACCATCTGAGGTTTCAAGCAGGGAGTGTTGTGATCTGGTGCATATTGTGGAAAGACCATTCTCTAACTCAGAGCTCTCCAAAAGATCTTCCTGCCATGATGGACAGATCCTATATCTATACTGTCAAATGCAAGAGCCCCTGGCTACATGAGGCTCTTGAGCATTTGAAAGGTAGACAATGTAATTGAGAAACTAAATTTTTTTGTTTTATTTTATTTTAATGAATGTAAATTTAAATACCAACACAGAGTTGGTAGCTACTGCATTGGTCTACCTACTTTAACTGCTAGGTGGAAGATACAAACAACACACGGGTTAGGGATTAGGGATCCTACAACACTCTATCACATGTGTGTGAAAGTTGCTCAGCTGTGTCCAACTCTTTGCGACCCCATGTACTGTACAGTCCATGGGATTCTCCAGGCCAGAACACTAGAGTGGGTAGCTGTTCCCTTCTCCAGGGGATCTTCCCAACCCAGGGATCGAACCCAGGTCTCCCACATTGCAGGTGGATTCTTTACCAGCTGAGTCACCAGGGAAGCCCTCTGCAGGGTTGTAAATCTGTGTGTAACCTATAGCTGGCTCTCTGTATCCGAGGTTTCTCTATGTACACAATTCTGCATCAATGGATCCAAGCATGACAGCAGATTCAACCATGACCAAGAAGTACTATTCATGTATTCACTATTAGGAAAAAAATCTGCATATAAGCAGACTCTTGCATTCAACCCCATGTTGCTCAAGGGTCAAATGTAATTATAAGAGGACAAGAGGGGAAGCAGGAAGATTTATCAGGAAGCTCTTACACTGGTCCAGAGGGGAGGTGATGATTGACAGGTGGAGGCAGAGATGGAAGGAGGTGGCAAGCTGGGAACATCTCTCAGGGGTGGAGCCAGGAGGGTGAGAGGGAGAAAGAGAAAGTGAGGGATCGAGATACTCCTAGATTTTTGCTTTAAGCAACTGAGTGGATGGTGGCATTATTTTGATATGGGCAAAGCTGAGAGAGAAGCAACTTTAAGGGAGGAAACTAAAATTTAACAACAGCAAAAATCTTGATTCCTCTCCCCTAACTCTTCATGACACTTGGGCCTCAAATGTCAGCTCCGGGGTCGCTTCCTCAGAGGCTGCACACAACACCCTCCCCTTCGTCACTCTCTCCCTTAGCATCCTGATACTTTTCTTCTCTGCACTTACTATCTGCAATTATTTGATCATTTGACTAAAGCACTGTCTCCCTGTTCTCTAAACTGTAACTCTCTTCACACAGGACCTCACCATCCCCCTCTTGCCTGGAATGATATGTGGCAAAGAGCAGGTACTTCAATATGTGTGGAATTCATTCAAGAGACAGGCACAAATATCTTTATTTTACAAAAAAACAAAAAGCCAGGGCTGAAGCCACAAAAGGTACATTTCCAGTGTGAATTTATACAACATAAAATAGTAGAAAACGTGTAATCACATACCTGCCCCAGGTATAAATGGATAAATGCTGTTTGGGGTTACTTGCCAGTATTCCTTTCAAACAGAAAACTGAGGGTAATCTCCAGGTAACGATCCACCTCCCCTGACAGGTGCAAAAGTGAGAAGCTTATCAGGTAGAACATGATCCCCAGTTCTTTGGTCTTGTTTCTCTTCAACAGTTATTGAGGAGAGGGCAGAGAGTGTGGAAAATGAAAACAGGTAAATCCAGGGCTTCCATTTTTAGAGGACAGAACGTCCTTGAGTGTTACCTGCCCTGAGGAACAGGATCCATCATCATCGCTCACCTATGTGCCCTCAACCAGCAGCAGACTGTATCCTGGCTGAACAGGTGTTACCTGGCAGGGTGCAGTGGTGGGAGCCGGGGTGTGGGGAAAGCATTGCAATTAAGCAGACAGTGATTTGAACTGAGCTGTGCAATCCTGACAAAGTCAAGTAGCCTCTCTGGTCTTTACTCCCCAAACTCCTGCCCTGCATATACATCAGGACATCTTACACTTGCTATCAGTCAAGATTTTTAGATATTTTGGGGACCTGCCTGGCAGTCCAGTGGTTAAGAATCCACCTTTCAATGCAAAGGGTGCAGGCTTGATCCCTAGTCAGGAAGCTAAAATCCCGCATGCCTCATGGCCAAAAAAGCCAGAACATAAAACAGAAACAATATTGCAAGAGATTCAATAAACCCTTTTTTTAAAAAAAAAGATTTTTAGGTATTTTCTCACCAACTTCAGGTAAGCCACATCACCCAAAACCTTTGAGCCCCGGAGCAGATCTTGATATTTTTCCACTGCAGTACGGCCCGCAGGAGTTGCACACAACTTTGTCATTATTGCTCACCTTCTCCTTTCCTCACAGACTTCATTCTCTCTGTAAATGCACTACACCTTGACACACACACTAACACACAATTCCACACCCGCAGACACATGCAGAGCTCTCAGCAGCTTCTTTCATTCTACACTGACTCACAGTCGTGAGAACACATTTCCTTTTCCTCTTCACAGGCTCCTGAAATGAGATCGTTTCTGCTAAAAGCAATCCTAAGCGCTGGGTGAACAACTCCAGAAAATTAGTACAAGTCCCACTAAGGCTGGAGACAGAGAGGAGAAAAATCTGTTCAATTACAACTGGATTCACATTACCCACAAAATGGAACACGTCGCTCATTTTTCTCATTAATTCCAATTCTTAACAAAAATGAAAACAAATGCTATTCCCGGCACCACTCGAAATGGTCACTTTCTATTTGCCATCAGCAATCACTCCAACTCAAGAATGCACCATTTTCTTCATTTTCTGAAGCATGATTCCTCCTCAGAGCTGCTCCAACACCTCGATTTCCAATGGAGATTATAGACAACATTAAAGAAACAGCTAGAATGTATTAAAGATTTAACCATGAGTCATTACAGACATTGAAAGAAGGTGTAATTCTGCCAGCCTTGAGTCTGATATATAGACATTTCAAACAAGGAAATAATTTGAGAAATATCTGATACAGAACAAAGAATAAGAGACAGAAAATATCAGATATGGACAACAATACTGTTTTCCATTGATTTGAAAGTAACTGAAATGAATAATTGTTCTATCTAATATCCACTGAATAAGATGCAGCCATTCAAAGCTATTTTTACAAAGAGTTTTTAATAACATGAGGAAAGTGCTTATTATAGGGTCAAATGAAAAAGAAAGGAAGATGCATGACAATACATACAGCATGATTTTGATTATATGAAAATGCATAGACAACCCAACAGGGAAATACAAGAAAATACTAATAATGTTATCTTCGGGTAGTTAGAAAATATATGTGTCCTTGTTTTCTTAGTCCTCCTAATTTTCTGCATTTTCCAAACTTTGTGGTATTTTTTAACAAAACCCTTGCACTCAGAAAACATTTAAAAATAGTTTATCTAAAATCTTTAAACTCTTTTGATTTTGTGAAAAGTGTCCTTGTGGTATTATGATGTTTGAAGAAAGAAGATAGAATTGACCCTAGGCCCTTATGTACCCCCAGTTTATAGGAGAACTGGCTAAGGATCCAGAGGGGCTACAGATGAGTGGGGAGTCTAGCAGCCTGGCTATTCCCCAAGGAACCCAAGAGAATCAACACAGAAGGCTACAGTACCCACAATTACACTCCAATTTGCAAAAAAAAAAAAGAGGGGAACTGACTTAGATGTGATCTGAAAGCACTTGGTCTTTCCTGTCCCACAATGCCTACATTCTCTCCTGCCCTTTACACAAAATTCCTGCAAGGCTAACGTTATCATACCCATTTTACAGATGAGGAAATGAATACACAGAGAAGAGAAGCGTCTTGCCAAGATCCCAAGTCAGTCATCTACCAAAGTCTGGATGCAAATCCATGTTTGCTGATGCCCGTGATCAGACCCTTTGCATTACCCCACATGACTTCTTTTATCTAGACTGAAATGATTAAAAGAACTGTGTTTGATAGTTGGAGCCAGCACACCCCCTGCATGGTACCTCCTGCCAAAGGGACCCAAACTCTATGGATTTCATGAAGACAAACAACCAGATTTATGCTTTACCCCCTCAGATTCCAAAAATGACACAGGGTTGGAATGAATTATAAATTAGGTGTGAATCTGTATTATCTTAAAACAATAGTTCTTAAACAAGAAATACTAAATCAAAAGATATGAAGATGCTTAAAGGTTCTTGATACATATTTCTTAACTTTCGTTTAAAAAGACTCTATGAGTTTACATGTCCATGAACATGGTATACAAATAACCATTTAGTCACATCTTTGCCATCACTTGTTCAGTCACTAAGTCATGTCTGACTCATTGTGACCCCATGGACTGCAGCATGCCAGGCATCCCTGTCTTTCACTAGCTCCTGGAGTTTGCTCAAACTTATGTCCATCAAACTCACTGCCCTCCCTGGAAACTGCGACTATACAATACTCTGTCAAACTAACAAGAGAGAGCAGAAAGAAACGTCAGAGTCCATACCTCAGCATGATATGATCTGAACATGTCCATTAAAATTTTCAACCATAGTAATGCAAAGGCTAGACAACCAGCCCAATTTAGTCTTCTTTTGGAAAAAAGGTAAGTGGCTATGGTTAAATAATTAGGAAATCCGAAACAGACATAAAATTATAGGAGAAGGACTTCCCTGGTAGTCCAGTGGCTAAGACTCCACACTCTCAATGCAGGGGGCCAGGGTCTGATCCCTGGCCAGGGAACTAGATCCCACATGCCACAACTTAGAGTTTGCAAGCTGCAACGAAAGCATGATGATGTGACATCAAAGATTCCATGTGCTGAAACTAAGACCCAGCCCAGTCAAATAAATAAATATTTTTAAAAACCATAGGAGAGTTCAAAGACTAATCCAGACCCTAAGTTCCAAATCCAAAATGCCAAATAGATCAACAGAGAGAACAGAGAACCCTAGGTAATATTTACTAAAGGTCTATTCAGTGCCATGTTCTTGACTTATATTCTGAATTAGCCCTTAGAAACCAACTTTACCTTCATTCTATAGACAGGAGGAAAAAAGGTTCATAAAGGTCCACAAGGCCAATGAGCCTCTCAATCCAAACCCAGACCCATCTACCCCAAATTTCTTGATTCTTTATCATTCTGTTTTTATTCTAGCATCTTATTTTCATATTATTGTATTAGGTTCTCAGATTTTAAAAGAAACACTTGTTTATTACAGTAAATTTTTAAAAGAGTCTGCAATTTTTTATTAAAGAAGAAATTAAGAACTTCCCATAATCTATCACTCAAAGATAAGAATTGCCTATTCTTTGGTTCATTTTCTTCCATTCATCTATGTATGATTATATACAATTTAAATAAACTCATTAATACAGTGCATATGAATGCTAGTTTCACTTTAAAATTTTAAAGGAATGATTTAAAGTTCTGTACTGTGCTGAAAATTCTTTTTCCCAGCATCTCTAAAACATTAGTTTTTACATTTTCCTATTTTTTGTGGGTTTTGGTTGTTTTTAAATCAATAAGCAATCTAGGATTACCATTAGTGTGAGACTTTTCACATGGCATTCAATAGTACTTGAAACTATTATTTTTTATGTCTAAAAATAATTCCATTACCTAAAACCACATAATTATTTTAGCTACTTTGTATTACAGGGCATTTAAGTCTGTTTTCCTCATTTTTCTCCATCCCAGGTAATATTCTGATAAAAACCCTTTTATACTATCTATCATGTACATCTCCATTTCTCTAAAATAGCAAATTCCTGGGAATGGAATTACAAGTCCAAAGGATATACATATCTAAGATTCTCAAACCACATTTCAAACTGTACTCTAGAAAGACTGCAGAAACTTATACTCTTTTGACAACTATATCATTTCATCCTCACTAAAATCATTGTTTAAATTGTCAGTGTAAATAGAGGGAAATGGTACCTTTATTCTGTAATAATTATATTTCAATAACTACAAGCTGATTTTTTTCAGATTTTTTATTGACTGTGGCAATTTTTCTTACATTAATTATCCAGTCATATCCTTTTTTTTTTCCCCTACCAAGACACCAAGTTTTTTGTTGATTAATAGTGTTCTTTATATATTTCAAGATAGCTGATCATTTTGAACTGCATATGTTGTAAATATTTTCTCCGGGTTTGTCTTTTAACATTTCTGTCACTTTATTTTTACTTAAAAATGTTTATGACTTTTATGTAACCAAGTCGATCATTCTTTCCCCTTATAGTTCATTTCTTGGCTTTGACACTTGGAAAGCCCTTGTTCCTCCTGAGATAAAATAAATATTCACCTATATTTTCTTAAACTCTTCCCTTTTCCACTGCACTGTGCTGGTTCTTATTTCGTATGGGTGAAAACTCAAACAAGAAAAGAAAATCAGTGAAAATATCCTTAAGGTTAAAAAAAAAAAAAAAAGTAAATCCATCTGAAAAGACACATTCTCTGGCAGATAAATTATGGATGATTCTGTCCCCTTTGTGATCTCAGGGATGACAACCACAGGGAACATCAAACACCTCAGAGACGCTCCCTTATCCCTGATCTTCAATCTGGGCTTGGGGAGCCCCTAATGCTGTGATCCCCCAAGGGAGTATAAGACTTGATGCCAGTGGGAAGCAGGTAGTTTCTGTCCCCAAATCGCAAACCAACCAGGTATTCCCAGAATATCAGCTCTGTGCCCAGGCCCCACCTCCACCAGCCAACTCTGGGAGCACACAGGTATGCCTAGCGGGGTCCTGCTGAGGTTCCAGGAGCTGGGCAACAGGCAGGTAGGTCTGGAGGGGTCTTCCTGAGAGAAAGCAATTAAAATTCACATCACAAAAGGAAGAAGGCTTTTTTTATTCTAAACTGCAAAACGTGGTGTGGTTAATCAGAGCAATTATAAATGGTAACATCATTATTCAAGCTTCTATTTCCACACGAAGTCATTTAAATGAATACATTTTCTGCCTTGGAGCAGTAACTGCCAGTGAGCTTTTAAAAAGAAATGAAAAAAAAAAAAAAATCAGGAGAAGCCGCTGATGCAAAGCCTTGGAGGATGGGGCCAAAAGAACTCAAGGTTGGGGATGAGGAGTAGGGAGATCTGGGCTCAGCCTCAGGTCTGACTCCAACTAACTCTGTGACCTTGGACAAGACCTCTTCTCCCACCTGTGCTAGCTGGAGAATAGATTACCTTGTATTCCTGAGCCCTCCAGACTCTGACATTGTGGATCTAAATTCTACAGCTTATTTTAAGGTGCCTTGTACTATATGTTGCATTTGTAATTTTATAGGAACCATGGATGCATCTGATGCATTCTTTTATTCGAATTCTTCAGACACTGCCCTTGCTGCCTCTAAATGATAACAGGTTTACACCCTAACATCCCTGAATTGTGTGTCAGTTCAGTCGCTCAGTAGTGTCCGACTCTTTGCAAACCCATGGACTGCAGCACACCAGGCTTCCCTGTCCATCACCAACTCCCGGAGCTTACTCAAAAATCATGCCCACTGAGTCAGTGATGCCATCCAACCATCTCATCCTCTGTCGTCCCCTTCTCTGCCCACCTTCAATCTTTCCCAGTATCAGGGTCTTTTCCATTGAGTCAGTTCTTTGCATCAGGTAGCCAAAGTATTGGGAGTTTCACCTTTAGCATCAGTCCTTCCAATGAATATTCAGGACTAATTTCCTTTAGGATAGACTAGTTGGATCTCTTTGCAGTGCAAGGGACTCTCAAGAGTCTTCTCCAAGACCACAGTTCAAAAGCATCAATTCTTCGGTGCTCAGCTTTTTTTATAGTCCAACTCTCACATCCATACATGACTACTGGAAAAACCATGGTGTGTGGTCACTATGAATTATGGGGGAAAGGCATAAGTGTTGGAATCAGATGGACCAGGGTTCAAACGTCAGTTCTGACTCAGATAATTTTAATGTTATTCTGGATTTAACTACATTTTACACAAGTTTCTTACTGACTATATGGCTCCCATCTCCCTTTCATTAGAGCATCTACTTTAGAAAACTTGTAATCTTTAAAATTCTCCCTCTGCCTCTTTGAGATAGAAGGAACTCTTCCAGCAGCTTACCATCCCACCAGTTTTACACCCCAAGAAACAAAATGTCCTTCTCAAGGACCTGGGAACCATCTCCTTAAGAGGTAAGAAGCAAAGAATATAAGTCCCTCTTTCCCAGTCTCTGTGGCAATGTAGGAGCCCAACTTCAGTGGGCACCTTGCCCTGCATCATAAAGTCATTAATACCTCCTGCTGTGAAAATATAAGAAAGTTCAATTTTCCTTTAGTAAGACCAATTAACAAACATGGCCTAACAATTCCCCCTATTTTAGCTCATCAAAATTCTCCAGCCCTTCAGTAGAGTTGAGTTCAGTCTCTCTCCCTGACTGCAATAGTCTTGAATATCATCTTCCTTGACTGTTTAACTTTGTCCAGTGCAATTTCTATTTAGTTGCAATTTATACTTAGTTTCAACTGTGTGATTGCACCTCCTTCAACTTCCCTGAGCCTCAAAGTCTCTATTCCTGAAAGACAAACAACAATGAAACTCCTTATTTTAAGATGTGAATGAGATCTGGAAGAAATGAATCAGGGCTTCCCTGGTAGTTCAGTCAGTAAAGAATCTGCCCGCAATGTGGGAGACCTGGGTTTAATCCCTGGGTTGGGAAGATCCCCTGGAGGAGGACATGGCAACCCACACCAGTATTCTTGCCAGGAGAATCCCCATGGACAGAGGAGCCTGGGAGGGCTACAGTCCACGGGGTCGCAAAGAGTTGGACACGACTCAGCGACTAAGCACAAAGCACCTACCATAAAGCAGAGTGGTAAACTGCAAAATCCACCTCCCTATAACCACACTCTTGAGCCATCCCCTCCCACAACAACTGTGGGCTTGGCCATGTGAATTGCTTTGGCCAGTAAGACATCAGCAAACAAGCAGCAAACAGAGGCTTTCCGAAGTCCCCGCGCCTGGCACATGCCCTCTTTTTGCACTTAGAATCCTGAAAGCATCGCAGGCAATGAATCAGAGCGAGCCTGCTGGAAGATAAGAACCCACAAACAGGAGAACCAAGACACCTAGATGACAGCCTTTCAAACGCCTGAAATGGGGTGCGGGGCATTTCAGACACATGAGAGAGCACCGTAGAGACCAAACAGACAGGCCAGACTCCTGCAACCACCTACGTGACCCACAGAATCACGAGCCAAATAAAACAGCTCTTGTTTTAAGGCACCATGTTGTGGGCTCATTTGTTACACAGAAAAAACCAACCGATATTATCAGGCACTACATTTGCATTTATTTGCTTCTTTCCCCCTTGATTATGGATGGCTTTTGGTGGTGGTGAAGAGGGCTGAGCACTAGAAAAGGAGAAAAAAAAAAAAGTTACCAGCCCATACAGACAAGGCTGTGCTGTCTGTAGCTGGTATTTTTACCAGCTTCCTCTAGCTTCAGAGATCAGAATTCCAACCAGGCAGATGTGAGATGTGGATTTCCTAGCAACCTTACCCAGGACCAGCAACATGTGAGTGTCCTGCTTTTGGCTCAAGCACCCTGGTAAAGGGATGTTCCTCCCTTGAAGAACTGAAACATTTCCTTAAGCTGACACAGAGCGTCTACCCCAGGAATGTCCACCTTTGGGCAACGAGCACCCAGATATCTGCATTTCCTCAGCATCGCTCTGGAGCAGGTGTTGGGCTCAGTGATGAAAAGATGGCAATAGCTGGGAAGCCACCCGCCCGTCGTCATAGAGCTCAGAGTCTGATGTGAGGCAGACCATAAAGGAGGAAGCAAGCAGCATGATGAGAGCAGACGACCAAGATGATGAAAGAAACGGGTACAGCAGGTGGCCAAGAGTGACTGAGCCCAAAGTCACGAGTACCCACTTGGCCAGGATGGTCACAGAAGACCTCTCTGAGGAGACGAGATCTGAAAGAAGATCAAAGGGTATGAAAAAGCCAATCTTTACAAAACAAAAACAAAGGCAAAAAAAAAAAAAAAGAGTTTCAGGCAAAAAGAACTGTGCAAAGGTCCTGAGGCAACAAGGCTCCTCTGAGAAGTCAGAGACAGCCAGTGCAGGTGGAGCCAATGGGCAAGGGGAAGAAGGTCGGGACACAAGGCTACAGAGGTGAGTAGGACCCGTTCTCTCTGGCTTGGCTTCCCCAGCATGAGCAACCTCCATCCTTCCATCCAGTCTCAAACCTGCCCTCCAGAGGATGTGTTCCAGGTTGTCATCATTACTCTCAGTTGTGCAGGGCAGAGGTCAGGGGATCTGATGACCAGAGGTACCATTTCCTCTGTGCCGGGCGTTCTGTGGGTTGACCTGCTAACTTTGCCTCACCCACGAGGTAGAGACAACCACCACCCCTTTACCCCAGAGGGACTGAGGTGACCTGCCCAAGGTCGCATGCCTGGCCAGGGTCAGCACGCAGCAGATCTCAGAGCAGATCCCAGCCTGTCTCTGGTGGCTCCTTGGTGAGGAGGTCACTTAATCCTCCCGGGACTTTGTCTCTTCTATGCTTGCTTATTTCAAGCTCTCCGGTCCTCTGAAGGCAGTGTTGGTCAATTCTCGGAGCCCAAAAGGAAACCCTAAAATGCCCTCCTCTTAGGCTTCACTAAGTTAAATTCACTTTGCAGCCTGTTGGAATGACACTGGCTACCAAATGTCCTTGAAGCTCAGCATTGGAAATCACAATGAAAGCAAGTCAAGAAAGAAGATTCTTGTTACCCTGAGTGACTTTTCTCTGCACTAAACACTCTATTTACTTCATCATGCTGTTTAATCCCTTGATCAAGTCCAGGAAGCTAAGCAACTTCCCAAGGTCACAGAGCTGCCAAGGGCAGAGCTACAGAGGGAGTCCAGGCACCCACCAAAGTGAAGCCCTCACAGGCTGGTTGCCAAGTCACGGTCAGAGAGACTCGCCTAAGCCGTGTACTCTGCTCTCCTCCAACTCCATCATCCCTTTCTCCCTCTCAGACAACTCCACTGGGCTCTCAGCTCCCAGGCCTGGCTTTGTCTGCCACGCCCATTTGTCTGCAGGAAAGCACCCAGCTCACTCACAGTCACATACATGCAAATAAAGACCCCTGTACTCACCCATGTCACATACATACATTAACAGACATGCATTTATCTACAGATGCACAAGCACTCAACTCCCACGTACAAGCAAGCATGTTCACAAGCACTTGTGTGTACAAATGGGTATGTATGTGCAAGTACTCAGGCTCAGACACACACACAGCTCTTCTCAATTCACACCAAAAAGAAATAACTAATAAAATGTCATGAAAGTCATTCAGAAGCCAAGTAAAGACTGGAATTGACAGACCATGCAATGAGACAGACAGAAAAAGCCCTGAACACACCAGTTAAAAGACCCCTAGTATTGTCTATCACACAGAAGCCTGTAAAAAGACCACATTATCTCTGACACAAATACAGCTCTCCTCTTTCTGCAGAAGGATTCCAATAAAGATAAGAGCCTTCTCATTATTCTCATGTGGAACAAAAAACAACCTCCCATTCCAAAATCAGCACACTGGAATAAAATATGTTTAGTTAACACTACCTCCCTAGCCCCACCCCATGATGCTAAGCTCACTCAATAGACACTCAACACATTTCTTGAGCCCCTACCATGTGCTTTCACGTACAGTATCTCATTTACTTCTCACAATAATTTCTCAGGTAGGTATCATTAACCATAGTTGGGGAGAGAAGTAACTGGGCTCAGAGGAACTTCTTTAACTTGAGCTAGTCTAAGAGGTAGGGAAGAAGAACTTAGGTTTTTCTGACACCAAAATCCATTCTCCTTGCATAATACCAAACATAAGCACGAAGAGTTCAAGAAAAACTCAAGACCTAAGAATAGTCAATAGTTAAAGGCGTGAATATCACAAGGCGAGCAGAGCCAATGAGGGCTAAGGGGAGGCTGCCAGGTTAGCTGAGAAACCCTTAGAGACCTGTAGGGTGGGTACACTGGCTGGGTGGAAAAGAGAAGGGTAACACGGAGGGGAAGGCAGGAAGCAGGAATGAGGGATACAGAGATAGGAAGGTCAAGTGAATGAATATATTACATCTGGGAGCAAGAGCAGGATGGATCCTGAAAGAAGGAAATCCAAGTTGACATTGGAGGTCAGGACCTTTGACAGCACACTAAAGAGCCTGGATACTGATGCACTCAGTATTTGTAAGGCTCAACCCTTCCATGGATGCCAGGCCTGTTCCAGAAAATGGGGACACAGCAGTGAAGAGGACAGAAGGGGGTCATGATCCCTACTCTTGTGGACCTCATCTGTTTGTTGTAGGGGTGGGGGAGATCAAAAACAATAAATGTTTTTTAAAGTAAATTATCTAGCAGGAAGGCGGTGAATACTATGGGGAAGAAAGAACAGATCAGGGTAAGGAATGTCATCACTGTAAACAGTGTGGTCAGATTTGGCCTCATTGAAAAGGTGACACAGAACAAAGCAGATGTGAGAGGAAGCCTTGCAGACCTCCTGGGAAAGGATGTGAGGATACTGGGATATCCAGAACAATGAACAAGGGAATATACCCCCTCCTCACTCAAAAGACAACCAAGGGGCAGTTACGGCTAAAACCAAGGGAATAAGGGAAAGTGAAGTACAAATCAGGTCTAAATCTACTCCTGTGAACCACGGGTGCTTGGAAAGGTGAAACAGTGAGAAATAAAATTAGTACAATGATATAGAAAGGCTGAGCTTCCTGGTGATTCATTCATTCACCTGTAGAAAGTATTCATTCCAAGAACTGAGCAGTAGGGGGAAAAAGTCTTTTCATGATATCTAACTAACACTTGATAGTAATCAGAAGACCTGACATTAGCTGAAACTAACGTGCCATTGGACACACGTTACCTTCCTGAAGCCACAGGAAATGAGAGAACCCTCAGGCCCAGTTTCCTTGTCTAAGAAAATTAGTATTTCCAGAGTGACATTGGCTCTGAGGGCACAGACCTGGGGGCTGTTGGCTCTTCCATGGTTCACTAAAGAGCATACACTGAGCCCAAAGCCAGCCAGCTTCCTGGGACTAATGCTGCCCATTTTGGGACAATGGCTGACATTTGAGGAAAATGGACCAGAACATTCAGGTATCTCCCCTCTACCTGAGCTCACTCTAGGTTGCTCCCCTCTGCAGCAGTCCCTTGAATCCAATGCCAGAAGACCCCTTAATAACAGCCCAAGAAGCAGTTTCTGAATCAGGCTCTGTCCAGCCCTGAGGCTCCTATGAGGTCTAATGAGATTAGCACGGGGAGCTAGAGACTCCTAGCTCAGAGATGTTGACGATAAAGCAAACAGCAGCAAACAGGCATCAAGTCTACCCTGCACCACTCATTGAGGCAAGTGGTTTACATTGCTTTATCTCATTTGAGGCTCCCGAGATGTCTAGAGACAGACAGTAGTAATATTCCACTTTGCAGATGAAGAACTAAAGCACAGATGATAAGTAGCCTGCAATGGAGGACCGTGCGGACACCTGCCCGGGGACTTCTGCAGGGGCCGGGGGCTGGGGACAGACCCTCGTCTGTGAGAGGAACCTGTCCACCCACTGTAGTGTACGAGACACAGATGTCTTGGAGGCCATGCCCCTGCATTACACCAGACAAAGTGGGGAAGATCGGACACTGACACCCCAGCTTCAGCATCTCCAACCCCGTGTCATTCTGAAGTCACAAGGAGCCACAAGAGGCCACCACCTGTCACTGGACCTCTGCATCTACCTCCTTCCTCCTCCCGGTACCACCCACCTCCATCCATTCTCCCCACAGCAGCCAGGGAGCTGAGCTTGTCCTACAGGCTCCTCTCTCAGCACATCACTGCTCCCTGGAACACTCCCCTTTCTCACACTTTCTCCACTGTATCCACTAAGTCCAAAAATATGAAATAAATAAAATTAAAAATTCAGTGCCTCAGCTGCACTAGTCACACTTCAAGTGCAAAATAGGCCCCTATGGTTAGTGGTTACCCTATCGATCAATGCAGATACAGAATACGGCCACGAGTACAGAAAGTCCGACCAGGCAGAGCTGGCATACATGGTAAAACCCCAACACCTCACCAAGGCCTACATAGGCCGTGGGGCTGCCCCCTGCTTGCCCCTCCAGCCTCCTCTGATGGAACATTTGTCCCACTGCCAGGCTCCAGTTACCTGCCCTCACTCCACGTTCACAAGCAGACCACACTCTCGCCCATCTTGGGGTCTGGACTCCCCCCTGATACTTTCTCAGGCTTAGCTCCTCCATACCCTGCAGGAGTTGCTTCAGACTTCACCTGCTCAAAGGCGCCATTCCTGACACCCCCTAAACCAAAATGTGCGGGTGGTGGTTTAGCCACTAAGTCTTCTCTGACTCTTGCGACCCCATGGACGGTAGCCCGCCAGGCTCCTCTGTCCGTGGGATTTTCCAGGCAAGAATACTGGAGTGGATTGCCATTTCCTTCTCCGGGGGATCTTCCCGACCCAGGAATCGAACCCGGGTCTCCTGCTTTGCAGGCAGTTCTTTACTGACTGAGGTATGAGGGAACTCCAACCGCGTTGTACATATATACATATACATGCTGAAATGTGCACATATACATACACAGGCCCACACATGCCATCACAGCGGCTGTTCTGACCTCTCCTTGTGGCCTGTCTCTCCCTTCACGGCCCTTGCTACACTTGTCACACCTAACAGAAGCAGGCATCTGAGAGACTGGCTAGGGCTGGAGCCCGTCTTAAAGCTCACACACGTGGCTGTTGGCCACAGGTCACATGGACCTGCTCACAGGGCTGCTCGTGACACGGCAGCCCACTTCCCGGAGAGCAACATATGTGACAGAGAGGCCGGCCAAGGTGCACGCTGCTGAGTCTTCTCTTAGAAGCAGCACGTCATCACCTGTACCAGATCCCATCAGTTCCACACACCAGGCCTGCTACAGGGCCGGGGGAGACCACACAGAGGTGCAAAGACGGGAAGGCAGGCGGCCCTTGGGAGCCATCTGGGAGACTGGCTTCCACAGGCTGGTTGTCCCACTTCTCACCATGTCCCCAGAGTACTGAGCATTAGAGTCAAGTTCTCTGTAACTAGAAAGAATGAATGATTGGGGGACTTTCATGGTGGTCCAGTGGCCAAGACTCCACGCTCACGATGCAGGGAGCCTTAGTTCGATTCCTGGTCGGGGAACTAGATCCCACATGCCACAACTAAGACCCAGAGGAGCCAAATAAATAAGTAAAAATAATGACTCACAGAGTGCCCATCTCGTACCTCATCTAGGAAACTAAGGAGTCACGCCTGAAAATATTACATGCTCCTTCTACAACACTCCATATAATACCCATGTTGATGGCATGGTCTCTGAGCATGTGTTGCTCCCAGTTACACTGGTGACATGAAGATGAAGGGGTGTGGATATGTGGCCCCCAGGGCTGCTCTCTCAGGGACAGGGTCTGGGGTGGGACGCACACACGAGGCTTCCCCCCTCTGACTTCAGTTTCGTCCAGGGTTCCCAGCACCCAGGTGCCACCAGCAGTCCTGCCCTACATCACACAGGACAGACCGGTTCATGACAGTCAATGAAATTATATGTCCCATGCATCAGGGAAGCACACACTCACAAAAGACCAGCAGAGCCATTGACTTTTTATTAGATGCTTCTCCAGGCAATAAACGGGGAGAGACAGTGGCTGCAGGGAAACAGAAGCCCCTGGTCAGAACCTGTGATTGAGTCAATCACTGGAGCGGAGATGAACATTGGCTCCTGACACAGGTCAACTGGCAGGAATGTTAGGAATGAGGGCAGCCCTCTAACAAGGCAACCATGTCCCCCTGTGACCTGGGACAACAGTGAGAATAATCCTGATGGAACAGTAACAGCTACCAGGTATTAATCACCTTAACACATCCAGGCCCTTTATATCCTTTATCCCTAATCCATTCAACATCTACTAGATAATAAGTTCACACCTATCATGTACCAGAAAGTCTCAGGACATCATCCCCTGGTATTTGGCACACAGTAGATCCTCCAGAACCACTGTATAAACGAATCAGTGAGTAAATGGGTAGATGCCATGAGATGGATATTATGACACTCTGTACAGAACAAAAAACTTAGGTCGATGTACTGAAATGTGTTAGTCGCTTAGTCGTGTCTGACTCTTCGTGACCCCATGGACTGTAGCCCACCAGGCTCCTTTGTCCATGGAATTCTCCAGGCAAGAATACTGGAGTGGGCAGCCATTCCCTTCTTCAAAAAACTTACATTTATACTGTTGCTCAAAGTCATGTGAATTGAACTGAGTAGAGCTCAGTTTGAACTTTCAACTGTCTGATTTCAAGTCCAGGACCCTTTTCACATGACCTCATATCTTTAAATAGTCTGTATATGGGTACAAGCACAGTTAGTAGGATTCCTCCAGTTGGCATGCTCTGACATGATTCTTCATGAAAACAGAGACCAGAAAGCATTTCTGGGCAGTAAGAGATGAGAAGACTGGACATTTTTGTGGTTTGGGAGGTGGACCCAGGAGTAACAACTTAGTTATCTGTCAGAGTCCTCAGCTAGCCTTTGGCTAGTGCCCTTCTGAGTCCAAGCAGGTGAGCGGGGAGCCTGGCTTCCCCAGTGAGGCTGACAGCAACCTCCCAGCTGGGGTGGGAGGAAGAGGTGCGCTTCCCTGAAAACAAGTGCTGCTTTCTTATTACACAGAACCCCACTGGCTCCCACAAATCAATGCAAATTCTTACTGTTTGCTTTTATTATTCACACTCAATTTTATCATCCCCAACTACATCCTCCTCCTTCCCTCAATGAACTCCCTGACAGCAGAAGAGTATACAGATTTCTCCACTTTGTGACTTTTACTCTATTTACCTTCCTTAAGTATCTTTTCAACTGGGAAAACTGGTGACTAAAAACTGACATTGTAAGATGTGAACTTGAAACCACTGAAAATTTGAAAGTCAAGGAGAGAAGCCAGAAAAACTTCCAATCACAGATCACACAACAACCATATTGTCACTTGGGCTTCTCACAACAACACAAGCCCTCTGGGGTGGGGGAGTGGCAGGGAGCAGCTGAATAAACCGAAGCAGCAGAAGTCAAGGTACGAAGAAGCAGGAGGAGGATGCACTTAGATGCTTGGGTATCATAGATTGGGTATTATGGGTTATCACAGAAGCTAAAAATGGACTTAAGCATCACAACAATCATGTACAAAGTGCCTATCACGTTACGAAGCCATCGCTTTTTCAAAAAGATCTTTAAAATAATGTGTACCTTGAAAGACATTTAAAAGGATTTTTCTAAAAAAAGTAGAAGAAGAAGAAGAATGATCATAAAAGATTCAGAACAGAGGTTGGCAAACTATGTCCTGCTGCCTCTTTTTGTAACTAGTTTCACTAGAAGAATATTTACTAGCCCTCCCTTTATAGGAATGTTTGTCAACCCCTGATTGAGATGTTTCACTGAGATTTTCTTCCATATATTTATAATGTTGACATTTATGAAGATGTTAAGTGGTAAGTGGCTAGTGGCAAAATCATCTGGTACATGGGATTGGTGTTCATTGTCTGAGGAAAGCAAAATGATTGATGTTTTTCAATGTACGTACTTATACACAAATACACCCAAATCAGTAATGGATAAAATTGCTGAGAACTCTAGTGTGAGTCAAGGCAACAGTAAATCCAAGGTCCTAGAAGCTTCTACGTCATTTACAGACATCACTTTCCATCAAAGAGCATGGCTAAAATGATAAATCTCGGGCATTAAATAAATAAAGAAAGAAATAAAGGGCATTAAATTGATAAATTCAAGGGTGGAAGAAGAGTTTTCACAGGTCAATTAAATCTTGTGGAGAGAAAAAATTCAGGGGAGAAGGCATGCAGAATTCTGAAATGATTTTCACTTTTTAACTAAGAAAAATGAGGGTAGGGTTTTGACCAAGCAGAGTAAAAGGCCTTAGTGACTTTCAAAATACTGTAAAAATCCACCATCAGTGGGCTGGAAAAGAGGCTCCTTTCCTACACTAATGAGATAATCATACAGGTCAGCCATCCTCAACTGCATTCAGGAGACTGCAAACTTTTGTGTAAACCAATAGACAGCATATCATGGTCTGCAGCCCATACCTCTTCTATTCCAAATACTTAACCCTGCTGTATTTTTTAAAAGTCTTAATCGAATTTGTTACAATATTGCTTCTGTTATGTTTTGACTTTTTGGCCTGGAGGCATGTGGGATCTTAGTTCCCTGACCAGGAACTGAACCTGCATGCCCTGTATTGGAGGTGAAGTCTTAAACACAGGGCTGTCAGAGAAGTCCCTACTTCTGCTGCTGAAGTGCAAAAATAGCCATAGACAATACAGAAATGAAAGAGCATAGTTGTGTTCCAACAAAATCTTATTTATTAAAAAACAAAGGCTATATGAAGTATCAGATAAGTCCACTTGCATGAGGTAAAACAGACAAATTCAGAGACAGCAAGGAGAAAGGTGATACAAAGGAGCTACAGATGGGGGGAAATGGGGAGTCATTGCTAAATGTGCACAGAGTGTTTCAGGAGTTGATGAAAAAGTTCCAGAAATGGATAGTGATGATGGTTGTATACCACTTCAAATGTACTTTTAAAAATTCCACAAAATTGTATGTTTAAATGTGGTTTTAAAAAAAAAAAACTAAAAATAAGATTAAGTATTAAAAAGGAGATGATATAGTACCATTAGATTTCACATATAATGGATGTCATACAATATTTCTCCTCCTATGTCTGACTCACTCCACTTAGTATGACAATCCCTAAGTCCATCCATGTTGCTACAAATGGCATTATTTCATTCTTTTTAATGACTGAGTAATATTCTGTGTGTGTGTGTGTACCACATCCCTCTCTCTCTCTCTCTCTCTCTCTATATATATATATATATATATATATATATATATATATACACATACACACACACCACATATGCGTGTGTGTGTGTGTGTGTATACATATGTATTCTTTATCCATTCCTCTCTCAGTGGACATTTATTAATATACTACTGTCTACCCTAAAATCTGGGACATAACTAGAAACTATTAAAACTCATAGGAGAGTTTTGGTATGGGAGTCAGATACAAACTACATGCCTAAAACACATCTTTTTACACCAGCAATAGTCAACTTAAAAAAAAAGAGAAACATTTACCCCATACACGATATACACAAAGATATAAGAATAAATAAGAAATAGGCAAGACCTAAAAGATTCAAGTATAAAACTAGTTACCATGATAAATTTCATGTTATATATATTTTACCCTGATGGGAAAAATTGAGGGCAGGAGGAGAAGGTGGTGACAGAGGGTGAGATGGTTGGATGGCATCATTGACTCAATGGACATGAGTTTGAGCAAACTCCAGGAGATGGTGAAGAACAGGAAAGCCTGGCGTGCTGCAGTCCATGGAGTCTCAAAGAGTTGAACATGATTTAGCAAGTGAACAACAACAAAAATTTTTCCATAATTAAAAAATACTTTAAGCACATAAAAATGTGTAGGTATACACCCACATAGATACACCTCTGATGCCTTATTGCAGACATCTATGTCTCACCAGTGTGATCCCACTGATACCTTTCACCTAATGAAGTGAAAAGTATACCATAGGGATGGCTTTACAACCAGGTATAAATGACTCAGCCCATGAAAAGATCTCAGGATTGTTGGCAGATTAAAAGCACTTCCAAATATGGCCAACAGACTTTTCGTCCTGGTAAAGATTTCTTCCTTGTTGGCACAAGAATAACAACAAAAGTTATTCTTTCTGAGTTTTCTATTTACTCAAAGTTTAACATAAGTGACACAACTTCTCTTGAAATTATATGGAATATTTATCTTTAGCATTTCAGAGATAAATAAAATCAATGATTTTTTTTTTTAAAGTTGGCCCCATCTGGCCCCCAGGTCATAGATGTCCATGCCCTGCACAAGATAACCTTAGGAAGAATGTCTTGGGCATTCACCGGTGGTCCAGTGGTTAGGACTCTGCAAATCCACAGCTGAGGACCTGGGTTCGATTGCTTGTCAGGGAACTAAGAACCCACAAGCAACGAGGCAGCCAAAAATTTAAAAAAAGAGGAGGAAAGTCTAAGGCCATTTGTGTTGCACATCAGGAACAAGGACATGAAGGAAAGAATTTGAGTCTTGGATAAAATGACTAAATTGAGGTTGAACATTGAGTACCTTCCCCGCTGATTCTAGGCAAGTTGCTGGAAGTCATAAATGGTGTAGATGCATGTCCAAGTTGCCTTAACCTATTCCCTCCTGGAAAGATGGGGGAAAGGAGAAAACCCATCTTTGGTGCTCTGTGTAAACAGGCCTGGGATTTGAGGAATCGAACTGCCATGTACACCCTTCTCTACCTGCCAACCAGGAAGATTGGTAGCAGAGAAGTAAGTTAACATCTTTGTCCAGCAACCAAAGCAAAACTCTTAAGTGTTTTAATAATAAACGTCATGATAACTGAGCCAAAAAAGGAAGTCAGAAGACAGGATGGTTACAGTTGATTAGGGGAAATTGTTCCAGTTATCTATTGCCATGTAACAAATCATCCCCAAATTAGAGCTGAAACAATAATAATCATTTATTTTCTCTCTGGATAATATGGTCTATGGTCTCTGGAGGAGGAGTTTGGGAACAGCTGGGCTGGGCAGCTCTGGCGTGGGGTCACTAGGGTGACTGTGATTGCACCGGGACTGGGCAACTGAGGGTTGATAGGCAGCTCTCCCTCTCCATGAAGTCTCAGGTCTTGCCATTCCACGTTGGTTGGCTTGGGCTTCCTTAATGTATGGCTGCCTCAAATGTGTTCCATGGAGCTTGAGGGCTCCAACGGTGAGTATTCATGAGATAAAAGGGCAAGAGTGTGCCCTTTTCTAGCCCAGCCTCAGAATCATTCCCACCTCTTTCTATTCATCAGGGGGAGGAGAAATAAACTGCTCACTTGATTAGGGGAGCGAGGAGAATGTTTAGATTCTGGAAAAGCACAAGGGATAGGAACTATTGTTGCAACGATTTTTAAAATATATAATTTGCCATAGGGATTCAAGCTTATTTGAGATTGTTAGTTTATTTACCTATGAATAAAATTAAAGTATAAGTGTTACAAAAATATTCTTGATTCTCTTTCTCTGCTCAAAAATTCCTTTAGCATTTCCCAGGGATAGTGAACCATACGACATAAGCAACCAGAGTTCTCATCACCAAAACCCACGGATGTCAGCTCAAAACATTACATCATACCACCTGTCTGGCAGCACTCAGAACCTGTCTGCTTGGTGATTGCCTTGACATCGTTTGTGACACAGTGAAATAACCAATTTACGTGAGTAAAGCCTGCTGAGATATTGGGACACAAGCAGAAGATAAATTGCCTGGACATTGAACCCAAAACACATTTTCAGGTCTCTTGCTCAACATAATCTTCCAAGTGACAGTCTCAGAACAACACGATCTCAACCACTGAATAACAGGAACAGCAGAAAACTCTTTAGATGTTACTCTTTTGATTGTAATTTAAAATATTTGTGGCATAGGGAATGCTATGCATTTATCAAGTCTTTTTACATTTAAAAAGATCTCTTCCTGTGCATCCCAGACCACTTCATTCCTGTCTTCAGGACCACATGACTGGATTGTTGTCAACTAGATGGGTTCTAAACCACTTTCATGCCGGACCATAAAAACCCTAGGGATGTTCCACACTCATTGTCTCTTCTCTTTCCAAGCTAACCTCAAAGGCCATAAGGGAAAAGGACCACTTGGAGGAGCCACAGAACCCATAATAAAATGTCATTTCAATCAGAAATCACCTTTGTGTATGTGTATTAAGCCACTGAGATTTTTTTTTTCTTTCCTGACCCAAAGGTAAGAGCCAAATTAAAAAATCCAAAACCGGGGTGCTATTGGAATCTGGGGCAATACAACTTTTTGTTACTCAGGTTATCTCATATGTTGAAAAACTAGTAGATGGGAATTCCTTGGCAGTCCATTGGTTGGGACTTGGTACTTCCACTGCAAGGGGCACGGGTTCAATCCCTGGTCGGAAAACCAAGATCCCACATGTCACATGGCTCAGCCAAAAAAAGTCTAACAATTACTATAGGCCAGGCACATTCCCCAATCAAGGAAATCACTGAGATTTCAAGAGCTTGTTATTGTAGTATAACCGAGACAAGCCTGACTCACATAATCTTCTGTTAAAACCAACATGAATATATTAATGAGCAGAATTAAAAATTCACATGAATTTTTAAAGTTAAAACTCAAAACTTTAAAGAAACATCGTGCTTGAGGCAGACTACACTGGCTATGCTCCAGACCCCCAAGACCCACACATGCATTCACTTCTGCTATTAGGAAGACTTCAGTGGAATTATCAGAGATGTATCCTAAAGTATTTGGCAGAGGCGGTCTGCGGAATGAAACAAAACCCAGTTCTATTACTTCCTAACTGACTCACTGAGCAAGTCACTCCCCTTTTCTAAGCCTCAGATTATGCCATGGGGGAACCATTGTTATTGGGTAAGTCGGTCACCATTTAGATCACCTGGCCTGGAAGAATAGCAAAATTTGTCATAGAGAAGCCACAGCCCTTTTGTTTAGGGAAGCACCTGAATGTGTTTATAAAAGATGAGGCTAACTAGACACAGCCAGGCTGAGAGAGAAATTTAAATGCTTTTAAAAAAGAAGCAATATTCCATGGTGTATATGTACCACAGCTTCCTTATCCATTCATCTGCTGATGGGCATCTAGGTTGCTTCCATGTCCTGGCTATTATAAACAGTGCTGCGATGAACATTGGGGTGCACGTGTCTCTTTCAGATCTGGTTTCCTCGGTGTGTATGCCCAGAAGTGGGATTGCTGGGTCATATGGCAGTTCTATTTCCAGTTTTTTAAGGAATCTCCACACTGTTTTCCATAGCGGCTGTACTAGTTTGCATTCCCACCAACAGTGTAAGATCCATGGCTGATTCATATCAATGTATGACAAAACCCACTGGAAAAAAATAAAATAAAATAATAATTAAAGGTGAAAAAAAAAATAAAATAAAAAAATAAAAGTAAAAAAGAAGCAAAATTGTTCATTAGGACACATAACAGGAATTTTGCAGTCCCCAGCAATCTCTGGAGAAGAGTCCTTAAAAAGGACAAATGGGGACTTCCCTGGTGATCCAGTGGTTAAAAATCCACCTTGCAATGCAGGGGACGTGGGTTCGACCCCTGGTTGGGGAACTAGATCCCACATGCTGTGGAACAACTGAGGCTACACGCCACAACTACTGAGCCCACAGACCACAAAAGAGAGTCCATGTGCCCCAGCAAAAGATCCCGCAAGATGCAACAGAGACCTGTAGTGCTGCAACTAAGACCTGATGCTGTCAACTATTTATCAACTAAATAAATGAACCAAAAAAGGCTGAGAAAGGAGACACAGCAACATGGAAAGAGGACAGAGCCTACAAAGGGTACTGGCCCATGCGCATTTCCTGCGGTATTAGTTACCTACACTGCATAACAAAATATCTCACATCCCAGTGGCTTAAGGCAACCAACATTCATTGCCTCACAGTTTCTTCTGATCAGGAATTCAGGAGCAGCTCTGCTGAGTGGCTCTTGTATAGGATCCTTCATGAGGATGCAGTCAAGGTTAATTAATAAACAATCAGAAGTGGAAACAAGCCCATTGATTCTAACTCAGAGTTTATATTGAGAGTACAGTAGACAAAGGAAGAGAATCAGAACTTGAGGGAGCAAGAGATCCCACTGGAGTCTTGTTTCTGCCTTTCAAATCTCGTGAGCACAAGCACTCATCCAATCTGGGCGCCCACTTGAGGACTCACATCATCCTTAAACCCCTTCCAAGCTCTGAAATTCGGGGATCCTGGGACCCAAATGACCATCCCAAGGCACTGGGAGAGATGCAGGCAGAATAGCCCCCTGCACGGGGGACAGATAGCAGGCCTGCTGAGACACTACAAGAAGGACTGTCTTTTTCACACACACACACACACACACACAGACACACACACACACACACACACACACATACAACACACACACACACACGAGTCAGAATCAGGCATCCAATGCATTGCATTTCTACACAGGACAAAAATCCCACTCCTCAAAGCAAGAGACTATCATTTGTTTATTTCATTTTTCTTTTCCTATTTTCTTTTTTTTCTTGAGGGGGCGGGGATTTATTTCTGTCATGACACCAATCCAGCGCAACCCATTGCCACCACTTGATGCAGTTCAACTCCTCTTGAATTAGTTCATTCGATCAGGAAAGCAACAACTCGACTTCCTGGTGAGAAAGGGCAAGAGGACACTTTCCAGCAATGAGTGTGCTTCAAGGAATATCAGGGAGGGAGGAAGGGGAGGAGGGAGGAGGCAAGCCAGCACACATGCGAGCAACCTCTATACGTCTGGCTCCTTCATACGCAATTTTTACACCCTTACAAGAACCCTATGAAGCAGGTGCTATGTTACAGGTGAGAACAGCCAGGCTCAGTCTGGGCAGCTACCTTGGTTGATATGCACCAGCAAGTGGATATGGAAGAAGGGATTGGCATGGCATATGCGAACCTAGCACTTCAAATCCTGGCTGAGGGAAAGAAGAAAAGTAGGAAGGAGGGAGGGACATGAGGAAGCCGTACCCATGAGTGTTTCCTTCAAGGATGGCACTCAAAGGAGAACCTAAAACTTCCTGATGGGATGTGTTGATGGTATGCAAGGTTAGGTACACTTTGCTACCCAAGGTCTTCCTGCTATTGAAAAGAGTCAATGACTCCAACTAAGCCTCAGGATGTGTGGGAGAGACTATTAGAAAAATATCTCATATCTTTGATGCAGAAAGAAAGGGGGTGGGCACAAAATGGTCATTAAAACCAATTTGCGTAGTTATTCGAGAATCAGAAGAGAATACAGTTAAATGTGGTGACTTTGGGGCCTGAGCTTGAATCTCAGCTCTGATACTTACCTGCATGACATTGAGTAAGGCTCATAACAGCTGTGTGCCTCAGTGTCACCATCTATAAAATGGATATAATGATAGCCTCCATCACAAAAGTTTTTTAGAAGGGTGAAATGACTCAATATATTTAAAGTTCTTCCAGTAACAGCCTAATAAATGTTTGCTACTGTGTTCATCACAGGCTTCCCTTGTGGCTCTGCAGGTAAAGAATCCACCTGCAATGCGGGAGACCTGGGTTTGATCCCTGGGTTGGGAAGGTTCCCTGGAGAAAGGAAAGGCTACCCACCCCAGTATTCTGGTCTGGAGAATTCCATGGACTATACAGTCCATGGGATCACAAAGAGTTGGACACAACTGAGTGACTTTCACTTTCACTGTGTTCATCAGTGGTGAAGGGTGTGTTTTCTAGAGCCAGACTGACAGAAACTAAAACCCAGTCAATGATTCCATAGGCTTCTGATCATAGAGAAAGTTCATAACCCTTCTGGAAGCGGGAGAAATGTCCATCTCAGAGGAGTGCTGGCAGATTACATTTTCTAAAGACAGGGGCAAACAGTGTCTCCCAGGCACACAGTCTTCTACGCTTTCTTCACCACTGCTCCATCAACCCATGGAAACTAAGTCCCCTTCCCTTGAATCTGAGTGGGTCTGTGCACCTTTCTGCAAATAGGATATAGCAGAAGTCATGTTGAGTGACTTCTGAGGAAGGGTTAGAAAAAGCCATGAGGCTTCTTCCTGGCTCCCTTGGGATGTTCACTCTGGGAACCCAGGTTCCATGCTGTGAGGAAGTCCAAGCAGTGCATGAGTGGAGAGAAGCAGAGACCCACTGCCCAGCTGAGCTATCGGTACTCACTTGGCAGTCAGGCAAATGAGACATCCTCAAGAACTGACTCATTTGAAAAGACCCTGATGCTGGGAATGATTGAAGGCAGGAGGAGAAGGGGACGACACAGGATGAGATGATTGCATGGCATCATCGACTCAACAGATATGAGTTTGAGTAAATTCCAGGAGATGGTTATGGACAGAAAAGCCTGGCATGCTGCAGTCTGTGGGGTTGCAAAAAGTCAGACCCGACCGAGTGACTGAACTGAACTGAACTAGTACCCAGTCTGACTTCCGCCAACAGACACCGCATGGAGCAGAGAGCAGCTCTTCCACTAAGTTCTGCCCAACATGCAAGAGCAAATAACGGATTGTGAGGGTTTTGAGCCCCTAAGGTTTTTAGTGGTTTCCTATGCAGCAATAATAACTAGAACAGGAGGGACCTTCCTTGGTGGTCCATAGGTTAAGACTCTGCCTTCCAATGCAGGGGATAAGGGTTTGATCCCTGGTCAGAGAGCCAAGGTCCCACATATCAAGGGGTACAGCAAAAAAAAAAAAAAAAAACAATAGAACAGGAGCACGATGGAAATAATTAAATGACAATAAAATAAATATTTAGTTTAAGCCTGGATGTGTTAAGTGCTCTTTAGCTATGTCACTGTCAGTACCTATTCAGTAACTTCCCAAAGTCACACAGCTAAGAAGAATCATGACCAGGATTCAAGTCTAGGCCCTCAGTCTCACTTAATACTATACTGATGATCAGGAAGGTAAACAAATCCAGTCCAAGAATGCAAGGGCCCCACCTGCTCCCAGCTGGGAGGCTGAAATAATAAGAACCCAGGTAGTACCTCTAACGGGCCTCTACACTAGAATCTGGGTTGAAAAAGACAATCAGGAGACAATGGATAAGAAAACAATGACTGGCTTTTCTTTCTTAGTCACGTACCATGAGTTGGAAATATTTGTTTCTCCAGGAAAAAGCTGTCCCCTCTATGGAAAAGTAAAGTATGCAAACACTGACCACAGGATAGATGAGAACACATAATTCACACCTAACTGTCTCCCTGGACAGAAGCAGGAAGAAGGAGATTGAACTTCGAGTTAAAAAAAAAAAATTCTAGCTGTTGCATCCTAGTACCTAAGTATTCAATTACAGAAAAGTTTTTGCCCCTGGAGAGGCCACTGGAGTCTGCATCAGCATCGAAACCTTTCTTAATATGATTTTGCAGTCAGCTGAGATATGCAGTGCCCTGGTGATTGATATGCAAATTAAATAAACAAAACGACATAATAAATAATTAAATCAGTCTAACATGATGAATGAATTAATCATATCAGAGTGATGAGAAGAAGCCAGCACTGTCACCCAGAAGATCATTGATTTGAGAAAAATGAAACATTCATAATCAGGCCATTTCAACAGAGGACAGTACCTCTTCTATTGATTCCTTGTACTGGCCTCTGAACAGAGTAGGTGCTCAATAAATGTTAGTGGAATGAAATGAATTTTTGCCACCAAGAATGTCTTTCTGCAGTATAGGGAATTACTCGTTCAATAAGCAACTGCAGAGACATTTTTTCATTTCAATCTTCTTTAGGAATAAAATAGATTCTTTAGGAATAAAATAGGTCTGTAAAGTAGTCAAGAGCAAGTATTTCCATCCCCCATTTTACATATGGGGAAAATAGAGCTAAGAGGCCACGTGACTTGCCCCTAGTCACATGGCTGGGGTGAGAGAAGACTCATCATGGGACTCCTGACATCTGGTGTATCACCCACCCTCTGCACCCCACTGAAGTGAACATCTGTGCCCACATGAGTGCCGGTGTGTGCACTATACCAGAGGTATATACCTCTTACTCAACCACTTCTCTAATATTGGTTGACCAAAAAGGTTGTTTGGGTTTTTCTGTTACATCTTATGGAAAAGGCCCAACAAACCTATTCACCAACCCAATAAATCAATTCTATGCAAATTTCAAATTTATACCTGAATACAGTTTGTACCTCCTGCCATTTTGCCTTTTTTTTTTTAAGTTACTATCCATAGCATCTCTTTACAGACAATTAAGAAACACAGATAAGTCTGAGGAAAATAAAAGCACTGCACAATCACTAAAATTAATGACAAAGGATATTTATCTACATGAGAAAAATTCCACAATATATTGCTAAGGAAAGAGAAGCTTTCCATGCAGCATATTATTCACACTGTATTAATACAAACACATATACACAGAGACAAGGCTAAACATATGTGTCAAAAAGTTAACACTAGATATTTCCATACAGTGGGTTATAAGGAGTTTTTGTTTCCCTCTCTGGGCCTCTTTAAAGACTTTCAGAGATGTATATAATGAGAATGAATTGTTTTTGTAAATGAAGTTCTCATTTGTAAAACTGGAGCAAATTGTAGTAGGGAGCTGGGGAATAAAAATGCTTCTGAGCTCATATCTAACAGAAGACATAAACAGTGCAGTGGGTTTGTGTGTTTGTTTGTTAAGGAAATTACTTAAGAGTACAGGTAAATTTGGAGGTGAGGGATGGGGAGCAATTTGGACTCTCATCCCACAGTGAGCCAGGATAGGATCTCAAATCAGTGACTCTGAGGCCTGATGAAATACTTGAGAAGACAAGAGGAGAGAGAGAAAAAAAAGTTTTTAAAAGTCTGCAAAGGCAAAACTCCCTAGTGGCAAGAAACCACAGACCCACCTCCTTCTACCTGTCCAGTCCTACAAAGAGCTAAACAACTCAAAACAGAATATAAACCTCAGACACAGCCCTTCTCCCTGATTCTACAGGAGATTTGATGGTACCTAGGAAAACAATTTGGATATCAATGGAAAATCAATCAGACTACTTGGAAAGAAGAAGGAGCCTTGAAAATACTGACTCAAAATGGGTTTAAAAGGCAGTAAAATGTGGAGAAGAGACACAGGTAACACTTCCTCAACTAACAAAAAGAAGTAAATACAACTTTTAAGTCAATTGTAAGTATGCATCTCTAAGGGCTTCTCTAGATGTTCAGATGGTAAAGAATCTGCCTGCAAAGCAGAAGACCAGGATTCGATCCCTGGGTCAGGAAGATCATCTGGAGTAGGAAATGGCAACCCACTCCAGCATTCTTGCAGAGAATCCCATGGACAGAGAGACTGGCGCGCTACAGTCCATGGGGTCACAAGATGTTGGACATGACTGAGTGACTAAGCACACACATGTGTGCACACACACATAGATGCATCTCTAAGAGTATATTTCTGATGAAGATTTACTCCAGGAAATGGACAAAAAAAAAAAAAAAAAAAAAAAGAACATTGTGACAGCAATGGTTTGAACTCTTAAATAAACTGAAAAAAAAATGAAAACAATAAATCTGAATCTAATAAATGAAATCATAAGAAAGTGAAATGATAGAGCTAAGAGAACAAGTTACAGAAACAAGTCCACCACAGCATTAAAGGCAACATGATGAACAGAGTCAATGAGAAAAAACACAGCTTGATATCATTAAGGCTGCACACTACAGAAGTACATTGTAAACTGAAAAAGCCAATCAGGGAGAAAACAGTTGATATGAAAGATAAACAGCAGGGATCTAGATGAGTAGGCCCAAAATAGAATTGAAGAAATAGAAATTGTTTTCAGTGATATGACAAGAAAAAGCTCATTATCTTAAAGAAAGCCTGACTACTGACAGGACTCATAGGCATTAGAAAAAAATTACTTAAATGTGACCAGCATGGAGAAATATCTTAGTGAAATCCCATCATATCAAGGATGAAGACTGAATTGCACGAGCATGCAGGCCAGTCAGTGACATACAAAGGAAAACAGAGGAAGGCGTTCCCTTCGCATCCCAGATTTCAAGGGACAACGGAGAAATGTCCACAGAGACACAAGGAAGAAGGTACTTAACACCCAGACAATCAGTTACGCATGTATAAAGGAAGGAAAAGGCGGAAAAGCAAAAGGGAAAAGGACGACCATGTAGAAATGGGAAGGAGAGAGGAAAGGAAAAGAAAATGCAGAAGCGAAGAGGAAAATCATGATATTCTCAAAACCATAAGGACTCAAGAAGGCTCATACTAATGGACCATGGAGGAAAAGAACAACTCAAAGACATGCTCAAAACAACCAAAAGCTCAATCAAACTACAGAGTTCAAGGATAAGTAAGCAATGATGTGAATGTACTTTAAATTCTTGATGAAATTCAAAACTAGATTTAAGTCTAAATAATCATGGTAAATGTAGCTATAAGATGTTAAATCAAAAAACTTTATTATTCTTAAAATACAAAAAATAAGCTGTACTTGAAAATTACAGTGTAGCAAAGAAGAATATTATAACAAACAGAAAAGAGATTTAAAGGCAAAGATATCAATTAAAACTAATAGCACAAAAAAGATGAACTTAGCAGTAAGAGAGTCTCAAAAATAAATCCAAAATTAATAAAAACAAGTATATGATGTTTATCAGGAAGAAGACTAAAGCTGTAACTCAAAGATAGAAAATACACCAGACAAAAAAATAAAAACAAATACATATAAAGGCAAAAATATACCAGAAACAAATTCAAAGAAAGTGAAAGCAGAGATTACCCTACTTACAGACAATTGGGTTGAATTAATCAAAGAGAACAGTATTCAGTTTTATCAAAAGCTCATTTGGGGGGACTTCCCTGGTAGTCTTATGGTTAAGACTTCACCTTTCAATGCAGAGGGTACATGTTCCATCCCTGGTAGGGGAGCTAACCACATGCCTTGGAGTCAAAAACCAAAACATAAAACAGAAACAATATTGTAACAAATTCAATAAATACTTTGGGATGGGGAATACATGTAAATCTATGGCTGATTCATATCAATGTATGACAAAACCCACTGAAAAAAAAATAAATAAATGAAGGAGAAATTGAAAAAAAAAATGGTCCACATCAAAAAATATTTTTTAAAAAATCATTTTTTAAATTGTCTAATGGCACAATCCATGCTAAGTTTCAGATTTATTGGTTCCAGAGGGATGGATCCAGGACTCCCAGGATACCAAAATCCCAAAAGATGCTCAAGTGTCATATAAAATCACATATCTGTATATCCTGTAGACTTTAAATCATCTCTAGATTACTTTTAACATCTAATAAATGCTATGGAAATAGTTGCTGGCATTTGGAAAATTAAAGTTTTAACTTTGTAACTTTCTGGAATTTTTTTTTTTATATTTTCAATCCATATTTGGTTGAATCTGCAGGTGCAAAACCCATGAATACCGGGCATTGACTATAAATGTCTAAATATCCATGGTCTGAATAACATAGCATCAAACATTATTTTTAAAAACTGCTGGAGATTAAAGAAAATAATAGCAGTAGCTAATTCAGGAAGATAATAAGCATGAAAGTGGAGGATTTGATTAATATTATTAAAGTCAATGTAAAAGCTTTATACTTTGTATACTACAAATAATTTAGTTCCTTTTTGAATGCCTGTTAAATAGTTACAAAAAATCAATATTAAACAACCAAGAAAATCCTATTAAATGCCCCCAACAGAAATTAATAATACAGATTATTTTCTCTACTCAGACTATAATAAACTAGAAATTAATTTCAAAAGTAGAACAAAGTAACTATGCCAACCACTTGGAAATAATTCTTGGGTCAAAAATAAAACCAAAATAGCAATTACAAAATTTTAGAGAATAGCAATAATGAAACCAACTCATATCAAAATACATGGAAAGTGGCCAGTGCTCTAAAAGTAAATTTCACAGCCTTAAATACTTTAATAACTGAGCAAGAAATAAACTATTTAAGAAATTAACTCAAGAAGCTAGAAAATAAAAAATTGAGTGAAATAGGAAGATGGACTTAATAAAGATAAAAGTAGAAATCAATTCATTTTTAAAAATAGTAAAACACCAAAGTTAATAAATAAATCCAAGAGCTGGCTTTAGAGAAAAAGACAATAAATTGGATAAACCATGAAATAGTTCAGTTAAAGAAAAACTTGAGAAAAAATAGAATGAGGAGGTAACAGTTACAGGAAAAAAAAATTCAAAGACTTATTCATCTATCAACACACTTGAGAACTTGAATAAAATTAACTATATACAACAGTGTACACACACACACACACACACACACCTCTCAAAGGAGCACAGGGTCCAACCATTGGTATTTTAAATCCCTTAGGGTCTTGCTACTCAAAGTGTAGACCACTTTGGGTAATTATAATTAAGTAATTAGAGAACCTCCTACTCTATAAAGTAGGTTAGAGGCTTAAATGAAAGCATGTAGCATAACTCTGGACGCACATTAAATATTTCCAAATGTTCCTTATTATTGTTCTGTAAGTGTACTGTTTTTGAAGCATAATGCATATAGTGATATACAAATACTAAGAGTACAGGTCAATAAATTTTTATAGCACCAACTGGGAGCTTATTGGAACAGCTGCCCCCAAATATGCTAAATTCACATTTTAACCAGCTACATAAGTGATGCATAAACAAGTTAAAGCTTGAGCATCATAATTTTAGATCTAGAGAAAAAGAGATCACAATTCTCAGAGATATGTTTAGAAAGCCATTACAATTCCTTAATACACAAAAAATCTACAGATTATCTACATAGATTCAAAATTCTAAAATAAAATTTCTAACAAAAAGAATCCACATTCTGTTAAATAAATATTAATAACACAACAAAAAGTAGAGTTCATTTCAGGGATATGACAATAGTTTGTTACTAAATCTATTAACAGAAAAGAAAATTATGAGTGAATTTACATTTAAAAAATAACAATTTTAGGCTAGGGAAGGCTTTTCTGAATATGATTTCCAAGCCAGAAACCATCAGGAAAGGGTTGAAATACTTTATGAAAGTTTTGTTTTAAATCTCTATTGCAAAAATCACTAAAATCACAGACAAGGTTTAGAGAGAAATGACTTAGAAAATATATTTGAAGCTTCTGACAAGGGGTTATTATCTATAATGTATAAAGAGCTAATAAAACTTACCAAGAAAAAGACAGGCACTCCAGCAAACAATGGGTGAAGGATATTAGCCAGTTCACAAAAAAAAAAGCAAATGGAAAAAAAAATAGGTCTATACTTGGATTTGCTTAAACCAACAAGCATTAAATGAGCATTTACTATTCTTTGCACACTACATTTAAAGTTCTGTTCTAGAAAATTTTAAAAAGTAGCTTCCTACAAGATGATCTCAACAAATACTCAAAGAAATGTCAAATGACATACTCACCTGTAACAGACAGGAAAACATTAAAAGGACAAGTGGATAACCTGGGTTGACAAGGATGTCAGCAAATGGACATCTTCATACATCATGGTGGGAGTTAAAACTAGGACACAATTGTGCTGGCATTTACTTTGGTAAATAATTCTTTTAAAGGCATACTTTCAAACAGAATATGCCGACAGGAAATGGACAGATACATATGAAGATCTTCATCACTGCATTATCTACAACAATGAAAATACCTCAATGTCCATTAACAGAAGAATGACATAATAATGTCAAATAACATTGCTTGACCTCTTATTATATGTTCATTTATTAGGCATGTATTATTTTTATTGTATCCATAGCAGAATGAAGTGTAATTTTTAAATATTTCATTTATTTTGCAGCATTTCAGATGCAAAGCTAAGATGTACAGCAGTGATGGAAACCCTAATACATTTTAAATTATGATAATGGAATAATTTATGTGAGGCTTTAGTCCTGTATGGAAAGCACACACACACACACAGGTTTAGGGATATAAATATCACTAGAAGCTTCCTGTAAGCAAGGTCCAAGGCTGCCTAGGAGCCTCTGCAAGCTTTAGTCCAGGAGTTCTCAGGACAACATTCAAACACAGAGGTGGCTGTCCAAGTACCTGCGTCATTGCTCCTGTAGATGCTGTCATCCTCCTAAGTCTCCGTTCACGCAGCAGCTGGAGGGTTCTTTTTTAAAAATGGGCCTTAAATCCAGGCTCCCCCTCCACTGGCTTTTCAGTGCTCTTACCACAAAAATGCAAACTCCCAACAATAATGGCCACAAAGCCCTGCTTGATGGTGACAGACCACTACCCATTCTCCAGCTCATTCCATCTTTCCTTTTCATCCTATGTTCTACTTCATGAGCCTTCTAGTCATTCCCAGGACTTTCCAAGCTCTGTCCCACCTCAGAGCCTTGGCACGTGATATATTCCACTACCTATAGCGTTCCTTTCTCCTCCTTTTCAGAGCAGGTTTTGTCATCCTTCAAGTCTCAGCTTAAATAGTATTTCCTCCGAGTAGCATCCACTAACCTGCCCTCTAATTATCAGGTATTACAACTCTCTGTCTGTTTCCTTCATTACACTTAATACAATTTTAAAAAAAAGAAAGAAAGAAAAAAACTGTTGTTTGTAAAATTAATTATTGGTTTCCTTATTCGCTGTCTTCTCCATTGGAATGCATGTTCCAGAAAGCAGACCCTATGTCTATTTCACTCTTCAAAGAATAGCTAGCTTTTTCTAGCTCAGAAACTGGTATGCTGAGAGCATTCAAATGCTGTTAAGTAAATAAATGAACGTGAACACAGTTTTGAACAGTGCCATCAGGAACCTTAAACATGTTTAAAAGAAATGTTTTTGATTCTTTTTCTATTTCTGGGACTCGATCCTAAGGAAATAACCAGAGAAGTACACAAAGATTCTCACTGCAACATTCTTCCAACAGCAAAAACTGGAAACAACCCATGTGCCCAATTAGAGGGAAACACTGAGATAAGTTAATATGAAATGGGATAGTTAATTATAAAGTACATGCTAATGTGGTCAGTTTTTAAAAGAGAATAAGAAAGAATACACAGTTGGACCCTAAATGTAGAAAAACAGGGTCTATAGCTCCATAGGTAAAATAGAAGAAACAACCCCAAATTTGAGTAATGGCTTTGGTTTCTTCCATATATCTCCCACATTTTCTAATTCTACATACTTTCTAATTTTTGACATTAAGCAACAGGGTACAATTTTTAAAAATCAGAAATGAAAAGAAAACATCACCTTTTAAAAATTGTTGACAAAAACCACTACAATATTGTAAAGTAATTAGCCTCCAACTAATAAAAATAAACGGAAAAAAAAAAAAAAACAAACAGTTCATTCTTCCCCGAGTATAATCTTCAGGTTTCATGTGAGAAGGGAAGTCTCAGTCCTGCTGGGGGAGGGAGGAGGGCTGAGGGACACCACCCAGCATCTCCTGCCCCGGCAGCTACGAAGAGGGGGAGATTTTCTTTTCACTCTAAGTCCTTCTGTATCTTTTCAGTTTTGTACTGGTACCATGACATATTTGTAAGCATAATGCCTGTTCAAAAATAAACAACTGAAAACAGCAGCCACCACTGAAAAGAAAGAAAAACTTTTATTTTCAAATACATTTGAAACGACAGCTATACCCAATCAAGGAAGATTGCTCCAGTTTAAACTTGCGTGAGATTCTATCAGCATGCAAAGCATGGTAACAGCATCAAATAATTTATTCTGATTCCCAAAACCCAAGGAAAAAAATCATTAACATGGACTCTTTCACCTCGAGATCTACAGAAACACACCACATTCTGAAATTCTCAGTTCTGCCTCTCTCCGCCCTCCTCCCCTTAACTGTCTGCTCAGAATACCCTTTCACTGGGCTCTTGTTTCTCGTCTACATCTCTCTCTGCTTGTCTGTTTCATGCTCAGCTTCCCTCCACTTCCCTTTGAACTTGACATTCCTATCACCCTTATGCTCCCCAGGGCTACATTTTTATTTTTTCTTTATTGGCCACAATATGAAAATATATGAGAAGCATTTACTGAAGTGTTGTGATTTCCTCCCATTAAATAAAACCAGAGGACCAAAATCATCTGTTCACATCTTTCAAAAAGAACTAAATCAAATTATTTTTGTTTCAGGAGGTCACTGACTTTTAGTAGCCCATCAGCACCCCTCAAGACAGGCCCCCAGGAAGACAGACTCACCCTTGCTGAGAAGTCTAGCACTTTGGTACATAAGCAGACATTGATAATAAGCTGATTAAAACTTATCTGAAGAAAAAAGCTGTGAGGTAAGGTGTAACTTGGCAATTTAGAGTCTGCCCAGAAACCTATAGACCACAGTAAGTGTGAAGTTCCTAGGAGTCTGTAAAAACAGTATTTTATTCTAAGTCAGGGGGACAAAGCTTTTGTATATCAGCATGAACGGAACCCAGATGAATCTTGCCCGGGAACACTCATAACCACTGGAAGAATCTAACATCAGGAGCAGCGTCAAAAGAAGTCCAGAAATAGAGCAGATCATGCCACAGGCACGAGATCATGCCATCAATCTAAAGGTTAAGCAAGGCCTGAAACACCATCACTTAAGTTGAAAGTAAAGTATCCATCGTTTAAGTAGAAAAACAAGTATCCAGCAGAGGAAAAGTGAGAGATGTCTTTTAGCCAAGCACTTTTGCTCTTTCCATGGACAATTTAAACGGTTCTGATGGGAACAACATCATCTCAAAAAGAAAAAAGTATTTGGCGGGGCAGGGCGGGGGGTGGCGGTTCTGATTTTTTCACTTGGAAATGGAAACACATTTAACAGTTCTCAGAATGGAAATACTGGCTTTTGGACTTTAAATACATGCAGCATCAGATCTTATTATTCTTCTTTCTTTAGTCATTTTTGCCTTCATGAGTTATTTATCACTTCACTTTCAATGACTTTGATATGTAAATTAAAGCCACTATACCAAATGTTATGATTCTGATAAAGCTCTAGAAACACTAATATCTTTCATCATGGATTTCTGCTGATCCAACTGAATCCAACAGAATTGCTCAATTTGAACCAGGTAGGGAAAATATTTGGGCAGAACTCTGCGGACATTTAAAACTACTTACCATCCAAACACACCAGCCGAAGATTTCTGATTCTAAGTGCCTCTCAGTTGGTCATCACGGCACATTGTCTAGTAACTCTAACACCAGGATCAAATGTTCTGTTTAAAATACAGGAAGAATCATTCCTCAGCCCAATCTGCAAAGTTCTAAGACTTTAGGCTCAAGAAAGTGTTAAGTGGAGTCCTTGATACTTTAGGATTTATCTGTGCTTAGCAGCTGTGTGACCTTGGCCATGTTATAACCTCTCTATGCCTGGGTTTCGTTAACTGTAAAATGGGTGAAGAAACAGAACCTGCTACAAGTATGAAATACAATAATCCAAATAAAAATGCTGACTTAGCCCAGCCCACGTGGCACATGACTACTCAATAAATGTTAGTCGATTATAGTTCCTTAGGCAGAAGCTGCAGCGGCAACTCTGTCACATTCTTAAGACTTAAGGAATTACTTTTCTTAAAGACAGAGAGATGGCCTCACAGTCTATGAGATCAGGAGGTCAGCATGTGGCCCTGTTCAAACAAAGAGGCAAAGGCGGATGTCTCTCTGGACCACACATGCCACCCCGCCTCACTCATTTCCTGTGTCCTGTGATGGTCAGAAGGAACAGGAAGTTACTCCGGTCACTCAGACACCTGTCAGGTGACCCATGAGCATCTTGTGACTGAGTTAATGACCCTGACACCTTGGACAGCTAATGATAAGTCAGGACAAGAGGCCGGAGAGGAGGCAAAGAGTGCCACAACGTCCCTGAGTGTTTTCATGTCCTGTAGCTCCAACGGTTCTTCAAAAGGGCAGAGTTAGAATTTAAGAAGAGCTGTCCCCAAGGAAAAGACCAAACACACACAGTATGTCATCTCTTTACCTATCCACTCACTGGTCACTCACTCACTGATATTTGCATGCCACATGTCCAGCCTTGCAAGAGCAGCTGGAGACACAGAGACGCCCAGGAGGCAGCCCTTGTCCTTGGGGAGCCCTCAGGTTATTGCAGGGCTGGTCTGTCAAGAGCGGTGTTTAGCTAGAGTGTTACAGGCTAGGAGATGCTCGGCTGGGGTGCTGAAGGACAGGAAAGAGGAGGGGGTAAAAGGGGGCAGCAGAAACAGAATGGCAGAGTGGGGGGTGGGGCACCATGCATTCTTCCAATTGTACAAGGGCCAGAGAGGCTGCACAGAGGACGGGATGGGAAAACGGCGTAAGATGCTCCCCGGGCCTCATGTACAAGCTAAAGAGGTAGATGTAACCTTGAGACCATCCCCTGGAGGGTAGATGTAACTGGGGCCATTCCCTGGGGGGTAGGCAAGAGAGAGACATGCTCAGATTTATATCTTTGAAAGATCGCCCCGCCATCTTTGCCTCTTGTGCACTCTTGGCTCGTCACATTCACTGGGCATTTCTGACTGCATCTTCATTTATGTAAAGTCTGATCATCCCACCCCTCAGGATACAGGGGCTCCTCATGCCTCAGGCCCCTTTACTCCAGGTTTACTCAAGCAGAGCGGAGAGGAAGAGCATCTCCCAGCTGCGGACCACATCTCCAGCTGCTGATACCCATCTGCCTCCCAGAGATGGTGCCAGGCAACACATCCAGGACCAAAAGCATCATCTTTCCCACAAAACAGGCACTTCCTTTTCTCAGTATTTTGGTCACCCAGGTTCTAAAACTCCTCTTCACTCCTTGCCACATCCCATCTCCCACCAAGGCCTGCTGTGTCTTTTTTCAAAAATGTCCCACCTCCCCACTTCCTGCCCAGTCCCACTGCCCCTAATCTACAGACCATAGTGACCAAGCCCATGAACTCTTACCACCCTGGCCACCTGGGCTCTCTGCCACCAGTTACATCCCTTTCATCAGCTCATCTTCCACCCCCACGTCACTCCCTGCCAAAGCTTGGCTGACTCCCAACTCCCAGCAGGGTGGGACTGACCATTAGATAAGACATTCAGACCTAAGTTTACCTGCGTCCCAAGGATACTTTCTTTTTTTTTTTTTCAAGGATACTTTCCATCAGTGTCTCCTTCCTCACACTCAGCTGGCTGATTCCTCCTATTGAACAAATCACCCAACCCACCTCGCACTTCCTACTCTGCCTTCTGCTCACAATATGGACTGGGTTAAATAGTGTCCACTGAACCTCAGAATGTGACCTTATTTGGAAATAGAGTTTTTGCAGATGTAACTGGTTAAGATGAAGTCACAGTGCATGAGGGTGGGCCTTCATCTAATGACTAGTGGCCTTATAGGAAGAGAACATAGAGACAAAGACAGACGCAGAGAAGGTGGCTATGTGACAATGGAGGTACCATTTGGAGCTATGGGTTTAAAAGGCAAGGATACAAATGAATGCCAAAGATTGTCAAGGACTGTCGGCAACCACCAGAAGCTAAGAGAAATTCATAAAACAATCTCCCTGAGGGCTCGCAAAAGAAACCTACTCTGCCAGCAACTTGATCTCAGGCCTGATCTTCAGAACTGTGAGAGAACACACTTCAGTTGTTTTAAGGAGAAACTAGTACATTGTTATGTACCAGTCCATCCTAAAGGAAATCAGTCCTGAAGATTCATTGGAAGGACTGATGCTGAAGCTGAAGCTCCAATACTTTGGCCACCTGATAAGAAGAACTGAATCATTGGATTCAGGGATTTCCCCTGATGTTGGGAAAGATTGAAGGCAGGGGGAGAAGGGGACAACAGAGGATGAGATGGTTGGATGGCATCACTGACTCTATGGACATAAGTTCGAGCAAGCTCCAGGAGTTGGCGATGGACAGGGAAGCCTGGCGTGCAGCAGTTCATGGGGTAGCAAAGAGTCGGAAATGACTGAGCGACTGAACTGAATAACACTGTTACGGCAGCCCTCGGAAACAAACACACAGTGCCCTGTGCCACTACCTAGAATGTCAGTGTTTGTCTGTTTACCTGTCAAATGAGACCGTCCCCAAAAACCCCAGCTCAAACTCCTTGTGTTCCTGCAAGCAGTCACGGAGCTCTCCCATCCCTCTGATAAAAACTCCGCCATGTCTCATCAGTCCTGGGTTTCTGGGAACTTTTACATTCCAAAGGCTACTAATACAAGTTTGATCGCCTTTGAATCGCTTCTTGGTATGTCTTTCTTGCAAATGAGAGTCAGTTCAGTTCAGTTCAGTCACTCAGTTGTGTCCAACTCTTTGCAACCCCATGGACTGCAGCACACCAGGCTTCCCTGTCCATCACCAACTCCCAGAGCTTACTCAAACTTATGTCCATCGAAGGGATGAGTGAAGGGATCTGATGTAGCTTCTTCACAGCTAGTCACTGCTTTCTGTCCACAAGCTTCCCTCCTCATGTCAGCCAACACTTACCAAGTGTCTGTGGTCACAAGGAGAGACAGATACACAGCATTCCAACTTCCCATCATTAAACCCCAACCTCCCTTTCTGCATTTACCATCCTCACGCCACCCACTGTGCCATGCCATCCATCCTCATAAATTTGATATCCAGTCACACCTGAATCCTCAATAACCCTGGAACCTCAACACGCATGAAGGTAGGCTCTTCTCTATGTTCCCATCCCCTAAAATCCCTTAGTCTTTCAAGGCTGATTCAAATGCCAGCCTTTCCTAAAGGTCTTTCTTCATCATAAGTCATTGAAAATCTACTCCCTTCTTGTACAATTGGTTAGAGCTCAGTTTACATCTACATTAGGGTATTCTTATCATGAGCCTGGTTGCAACCATGTGTTATACATAAAACTCTGCGCCTTACCAGCCATGTGACCTTGAGCAAGTCACTTAACCTCTTTGGACCTGTTTCCCCACTAATACAACTGGTGTAACTATAGCATTGACCATACAGCGTCATGAGGGCTAGATGAGATAATGCAGGTAAAGTATCTAGCACACAGACTTAAACTTGAAAGTGAACAGTGAAAGTCGCTCAGTCATGTCTGACTCTTTGTGAGCCCATGGACTATATAGTCCATGGAATTCTCCAGGCCAGAATACTGGAATGGGTAGCCTTTCCCTTCTCCAGGGGATCTTCCCAACCCAGGGATTGAACCCAGGTCTCCCACATTGCAGGCAGATTCTTTACCAGCTGAGCCAGCAGAAAAGCCCAAGAATACTGAAGTGGGTAGCCTATCCCTTCTCCAGGGGATCTTCCCAACCCAGGAATCAAACCAGGGTCTCCTGCATTGCAGGCGAATTCTTTACCAACTGAGCTATCAGGGAAGCCCAGACTCAAACTCAGCAGCACTCAATGTGTATCGACAGACAGCACCATCATCAACGATCACCATGCTCATCGAACCCTATTTTCAAATGTCTGGCATCAGCTAGGAACACAGAGTTGTGTAAGTCACCACTTGCAAGGGAGAGAAAAAAAAAACTCTTCAAAATTAATGCCCCCACTAACCATGAGCACTGAGCAGGTTTTTCACGTATCAAGGACAGCATATTATTATCCTCATAAAATTCCTTTCTTCTTAAGAGATTAAAGAGCTGAGAAGATCTCATTCCACTTGGCTTCACAAGTCCCCTGAGAGAGAGGCAACAGGTAAGCATCTCTTTCCCACCGTCCTCAGGTTGTGTGAGGACACAGACAAGAAGCAAGGCAGCTGTCCTGAGAGCTGGAGGCTGCCCTCTCCCCTGGCCTGGGGAACAGGGAAAGCCCGGACAACCCTCTACTTATTCCCCAGGCAGATGCCCTCTGCTTACTCTGAAAGCAATGAGTGTGCTGCAGGCTCAAGTCCAGGGCAGAGCCACCTTCCACATCCTCTAGGACTCATTCATTTGCGTATTCATTCATTCATTCACTCATCCAAATGCTTTTGCTAGACCTAACTACGTTAGGCCTATATCCTATAAACATCAAGAAGGCTCTGGAGAACAACAAGGACCAGAAAGTCAAGTACAGCCTCCTAAGAAAATACTCCAGGCAATAAATGGCCAGAGTCTGTCCTGTATGCTGAATAAAAAGAAAGAATGTTCCTAAAACCTTACTGAATTTAATTTTCTCCTCTTATAGTTGTTTACAAAATGAAAGGAAAATTCAACTGAATTTCTATAAATACTTCCAAAATGCTAATTCCCCAAAATAGGAATCTTTCCTGTCCAAATACATGATCCCTTCCACTTCTGTCAAAGTCATCATGTTCCACAGCCAAAGATACCAATGACAGGTGGAGATTTATGCCTAGGGTGTGGATGCAATGATGAACCAGAACCTCCCATTGTAATAATACTCTGCACCCCCCACCTGCTTCCCGACAAGATAACAATGCATCTGAGCATAAAGTTAGAGAAAGCAAACCGATACTTGTACATTCATGTTCCCAGCAGCATTATTCACAACAGCCAAAAGATAGAACCAACCTAAGCGTCTGTCCATTGATGGATAAACAAAATGTGGTATATACACACAATGGAATATCACTCAGTCCTAAAAATGGAGGAGATTCTGATACATGGTAAGAGAGGAACAAACTTTAAAGATACTACGCTAAGTAAGATAAGCCAGACACAGAAGGACAAATACTGCACGATTCCATTCTTATGAGTTACCTGGAGGAGTCAAATTCATGAAGATGGACAGCAGAATGATGGAGGCCAGGGGCTTAAAAGAGGGAGGAATAAGGAATGGTTTGATGGACAGAGTTTCAGTCTGAGATGATGAGAAATGTCCTGGAGATGGAGAGGGAATGGTTGCACAATAATGGGAATGTACTTTTAATACCACAGAATTGTGCACTTAATGGTTAAAATGGTAAAATTTCTGTTCATTTAAGTATGTGTTAGTGTTAGTTGCTAAGTCATGTCCAACTCTTTGCAACCCCATGGACTGTAACCTGCCAGGCTCGTCTGTCCATGGAAATTTCCAGGCAAGAATACTGGAGTGGGTAGCCATTCCCTTCTCCAGGGGATCTTTCTGACCCAGGGACCAAACCTGGGTCTCTGGCATTGCAGGCAGATTCTTCACCATCTGAGCCACCAGGGAAGCTCCTCGTTTAAGTATATTTTACCACAATTGAAAAAAAAAAAATCAGAAGATTTCTCCAGTGCCATGGAAGGAAGGCTTTGTACTGCAGAGCAGGGGTTCCCAACCTCCGGAATCTAATGCCTGATGACCTGAGGTGGAGCTGATGTAATAATAATAGAAATAACATACACAATAAATGTAATGCACTTGAATCACCCCAAAACCATCTCCCCCACACTCTGGCTTACAGAAAAAATCATCTTCTACAAAACCAGTCCCTGGTGCCAGAAAAGTTGGGGACTGCTAGTGCAGAGGATGCTGGTGTCATTCACCCAGATCCCCTTTACAGGGTTGGGATACACCACCCTCAGTTTCTACGGGTTGGCTGCTAAAGGCCCACAGCTGCTACCTTCTCTAGAGAACCTTCCTTGGAGGCAGGGATAGCTGAGAGATGCCTCCTTCATCCACCCACCTGACATGGGATATAAAAAGCCACCTGCCTCCAGGTGGAACCAACTCTGTGGTACAGTTCATGCTCCAGGGCTCCCTGCAGGATCAGGCTGAGGCTGACCCCAGCTAAGAACACCCCCTTGCTTAACTTTCTTTCCTGCTCCAACCTGTTTCCCCTCATTCTTCTCCTGGGGGACATTCATCCATCAATCACTTTCCCATGAACCCCTGTCTCAGGTTCTGCCTGTAAAACAGAGCTTCTCAAACTCTTTTGCATGACTGTCTTCACTAAGCAACCTTGAAATTTGAAGTTTGTTTCCCTAATCAGTCCCACAATACTTTAAAAACATAGATATACCACCCACGTGGTTATGTACTGTATGGATGGGCTTCCCTAACAACTTGGTGGTAAAGAATCTGCCTGCCAATGTAGGAGACACAGGTTCAAACCCTGGGTTGGGAAGAGCCCCTGGAGGAGGAAATGGCAATCCACTCCAGTATTCTTGCCTGGGAAATCCATGGACAGAGGAGCCTGGCGTGCCCCAGCCCATGGGGTCACAAAGAATTAGACACAACTTAGTGACTAAACAATAACAAACAACTGTATGTATATCTGTGCCTTTGACATAAAAAGAATAAGAACTTTTCACTCTCAAATATCCCATTTCAGAACCCTGGAGGTATGATCAGCCCTGTTGAGAATGCATGTTCTAGAAAACCTGACCTATCACAGTGTGGGTACACCTAAGAGACTGATATGTGGGATTGAAAATTCTCCCCTAAAGCATGGAGGGGCTTTGAAATGATTTCTGCCACCACTAAGGCATTTGATTCCCAATAAGCAACCCTCAAACCAGCCAGCGCAAGAAAATATACAATCTGCCACCTCCTATGTGCCCAGGAGCTACGCTACACCCTAGAGATAGATGAAAGCATGAATAAGTTAGAATCTTGAGTCTGCTTGCATGTGGGCTAAGAAATTAAACAGATGTTGCAGGAGCTAAGATAATGCAGAAAGCAGGTGAGAATACATACCTGGGAGTATGTATGAGGAAGGCCACCCTGCTCAGAACCCTAAACTCTGGAGCCTACAGATTCTCTAGGGAGAGACATCAAGTCATTGTCAGTGAGACATCACAGGGTAAGCATGGCCAGAAGAAGAGAAAGGGATCTATTGCCTTTTCTTACTTGTTCATTCATTTGTTTACTCAGCAACCATCTCCCATCACTTACTCCAGTATCCTGCACCGCATGGACACTGGGATACAACATAAACACAGGAAGAGAGAGGGCTAGAAGAATGGGCTCCAGGCGGTCGGCAGGGTTTGAGTTCTCCACGGCCTTGTGATCTTGGGTGAGTTCCTTAAGCACTCGTGTTCCTTATCTGTGACACCAGGATAGTAACACAGCAAATATCTCAAGGCTGTTGCAAGGATTAAATAACAACGATAAGGCAATAGCTCATTTTCTAAAAAAAATGCTCAGTACATATACTAGTTATCATTGCTTCTTTGTTATCGACTGGACACATTTCCTTTCCTCAAGAACCGGGGCAAAGAGAATGATTAAAGCCTGGTGCCATGTTGCATCACAGGAAAATGGATCTTGTCCCTCTCCATCCTAGAAAAGGAACTCTCTGAGGACCCAGTTTCTGCCTGGCACTCCCCTGTCCTGACTCCTGGCCACTCACTCTGATGGCTGGAACCTTCCCCTGCAAGTCTCGGTTATCTGCACAGAACAAGATAAGCCTACACTTCCAGCTCATTTGGCAGACGCCATGAGTAACTAATGCCTACAACTGTCACCATTTAGTGAAAGATTTAATAAACGGGGTGTTTTTCCAAGTCCAACTCGTGAGCCAAGCTGAGGTTTCGTTCCCCTCAGTGTTAACGCTGGCATATGCCCACCAAATGGACACAAAGGGGCAAAGCAGGATTTTTTCAGCCCCATTCAGAATCCCCAGTGACTTCTAAAGCCAAAGCCACATATTCACAGGACACCAGGAGGAGAATAAAAAAATCAGCATTCGGGGAATGGCATCATCAACACTGAGTTTCAGGGGGTTATTTATTTATTATGTGATAATGGCCCGAATGTATACACTACTCCAAAATCTGCCATGAAAATTCAAACGTCTTTGTAATCCTTGTTTACAAAGCACACAGAGAAATTAAAACAGGCTCAACCAAGCAGCGTTCGTGCATATTAATGAACCTAAATTCTAAATCTGGATTTTGGAAATAAAAAGGGTAAAAGAGGATTCATTTCAGACTAATTTGCTTTTGAATATGACACTCTGCATGTCAAACAGTACAAGGGATGTGGAAGCAGGGGCCTAGAGAGGCCTTTTAAAACATTTGCATACAATCTATAAGGCCTAAGATCTTTGAAAGGAAAAGGAGTACTTTCCATGTCCTACCTAAGGTTTTACAGGACACATCCCTTGACAGTCACCTGTATCCTGTTCAATATAGGAACAACAATGGGTCTCCACTATGACCACAGAATTTTTCTCTTTTCTAACCTACATAACCTTTCCTTGGCTGTTTCCACTATAACAGGACCACAACAACACAGGGTGCCATAAGGGTCACGGTCTTGGAACTTGTACATAAAGACCAGGAGTGTTTGGGCCTCAGGAAACAGAGAGGTAGAGGGAGCCAACACTGCCGAATCTGATAGACCTGAGTTCAAACCCCAGCCCTACCTCTCACAGACTGCAAATTACTCCAACTCTCCTAGCCTCACTTCCTGCATCGGCAAAACAGAGTGATAATTCCCGTCTCATAGTCAAACATGCAGCAGAACATAGTAGGTATTCAAAAGTGTCACTTCCATTCTCTTTGCTTTTCCTTGAAGCAGTAATAAATCAAGGAGGACCGAGCACAAATTTTATGGGTGATATAATTCAATGAAAAACAAACACCCACTTTTCTATGGATTAGGTCTGCAGAAAAAGAAAGACACAAATCAAAAAGATCCCAAAGGACACTTCCCTGTGATTCAGTGACTAGGACTCCACGCTCCCAATGCAGGGGGCCCAAGTTCGATCCCTGGTCAGGGAACTAGAGCCCACATGCTGCAATGAAGACAGAAGACTGCATATGCCACAACTAAGATCTGGCACAGCCAAATAAACAAATACATAAATTTATTTTTTAAATCCCAAAGAGGGTATTTAGGGACAAGGATAGACCTAGGGATGGGAATGGATGAAACACGAGCTTCCTGACCTGCAGTGCTCTCCAGCTTGCTCTCCTTAGCATACAGCACATGTACAATCTGACAGACCTCCAGCGCTAAATAAGAGTTGAGTGTGGAACTGTGGAATCAGACCTCCCAGGCTGGACTTCAGGCTCTGCCATTGACAAGTGACTTCCAGGGGTTGGTTTTCTCACCTGTAGCTGGGGACAACCGCGGTACCAACCTCCCCAGCTTATAGGTACCCCAGTGGTACTCAAAAGCCACCTGTCGGTAGATTCCTTTGGAGACATACATATATGATAAGGGAACAGACCTGGGGAATTATACTCACATCACAAAGATTCACAGAATAAATGGATGTCCACTAAACTTTCTGCCAAAAGGAAAAGAAGTCATTGCACACAGGCATTGAGAGGTGTCTCTTCTGTTAGAAATCTAGCCTGCTCCCCAGCTGAGAGTATCCCCCTCTTCCATCATAGTTCCTGTCCAAGGGGGGCTGCAGGTCAGCTCAGCGACTAGGGCTTGGGGGAGGGGGAGGTAAGGGCCACCCTGCGACAGCTGCCCTCACAGCCTCCACCTCTCCAGCCCAGCATCTCCTCTAAAGCCTGGGGTGCTGCTGAACCAGAGCCAGGCTGGCTTTGCTTTCCAGGAGGGCCATCCCTTGCTCTGCCATCAGCCTCAGCCTCTTCTCACTGCCCCCAGGAGCCTTTTCCCCACTTGCTCCCGAGCTCTCGATCTCTCTCCTTCCCTCCCTCTGTTTCTGTCCTTTACCACTGGACATCAGCCTCTTCTTTGTTTCCCTTCCCTCTGCCTAGGTCAGTCTGCCCTCCTCTCCCCACCATCTTGCTTGCTCTGTCTGCTCATCTCTATAACTACTCTAATGCAGCCTCCTTCAACCCACCCTCCCTCCTGTATCACACTCTTGCTCCTCTTTCTCGCATCTCTTGATTGCTCTCCCTGTATCTCCTCTTGTATTTCTCTCTTCTTCCTCTCATCCCAGCAGGCTCTCACTTGCTTTCTCCCTGTGTATTTCCCTTTTTCAAGACAGGGGCTAGCATGAAGGGCACAAATTTAAGGAAGTACCAAAAAACAAACAAAGCTCAGCCATCATATCAATCCTAAAGGAAATCAATCCTGAATATTCATTGGAAGGATGGATGCTGAAGCTCCAACACTTTGGCCACCTGATGCGAAGAGCCGACTCACTGGGGAAGACCGTGATGCTGGGAAAGACTGAAGGCAGGAAGAGAAGTGGCTGGCAGAGCATGATGTGGTTAGATAGCACCACTGACTCGATGAACTTGAATGTGAGCAAACTCTGGGAGACAGTGCAGGACAGAGGAGCCTGGCCTGCTGCAGTCCATGGGGTCGCAAAGAGTTGGACATGATTTAGTGACTGTACAACAACAACCATAATATTATCTTAATGTAATATTTGAAAAAATCCGAACGAATGTCAAAAACATTCATGATGAAGAATCCAAAAATCTACGTAAAGGCAGGATCTGACCCTGTACTCGTACCACTCCCCCTTGCCTCACCCTCATCCATTCCTGCTCGAAAACTTGCTTTACAAGAACAGGTGGCAACCCTCAGAGCTGGAGTGTGCCAACTGGATTTTTTTTAAACACTACATTGAAATATTATTTATTTGATTAAGTACTGTTGTCCTGGATGGGAATGCCTCTGTTGGGGTCATACCTGCTTCTTTTCTATGTGTTTCCCTTTTTGTCTCTTCCTCTCTTTCTCCCTATTCTTATCTCTCTCCCCTTTTCTTCTTTTCTCTATTTCTGTAGACCCGTGTCTCTCCCCTGCTTTCTGCCCAGCTAAGCCTTCCCCTCTCTCAGTCTCTCTCTCTGTCTGTCTGTATCTCTCGATCTCTGCCCCCTCCCTCCCTCCCTCCCCTGACATGTGTTTGCAGACATCTCTTTCCTTCCTGGGTCTCTCTGCCTGTTTCCCCCTGTGTTGCTCTGAGTTTCTCTCTCTCCCTTGCCACTCTCCTGGTCTCTCCTCATCCTGCTTGCACCTGTGGCTAACCCCGAACATGGCCGAGGGTACAAAGGAAGGACAGACAAGATTCCTCCTGGCACGAAAGCAGGACTCAAAGAGCTCTGAACTCAGACCTCCAGATCCTCTGCCATCTGCCAGCTCTCCTGTCAAGCCCATCTTGAGCAATGAATGCCCAGAGGTAGGCGAGTAGGCAGCTGCCTGATGCTACAGTCCCCCACGGTGGGTGGGGACAGGGGCATGGTGAGGGGCAAACCCCAGCAGAGGAAGCCTGCTGGCAGAACTGCAAACACTGAGGCAGAAGGACCCGGGTCACCAAGGACAGGGTAATTCACTCTCCATGTGGCCTTCCCAGAACAGCAGTTAGAAAAGTGAAGCAGGAAGGATTTGCCTAACATCTCCGAATGTCAGAGCTATCGTGTTGTGTTTAATTGAATCCTACCCACTCCAGTATTCTTGCCTGGAAAATTCCAGGGACGGAGGAGCCTGGTGGGCTGTGGTCCATGGGGTTGCAAAGAGTCTGACACAACTAAGCAATTAACACACACACTCCATCTTAGGTATGACTATTTGTGCAACTGAAGGAAGGGCAGTTCAGAGGGGCTGAGGGATTAGCCCAAGGACTCACAGCCTGATTCAAATTTAGGACCTTGAACTCCTGGTCCTGAGTCCTCTCCTTTTACCACTTTATTTAAAGAGTTAATGTCTTCTCACACACCCCAAGGACTTCAAGGTAAAGGCAGACCAATGGTTCCACAGCCATTCTTCTTCAGAAAACATTCACAGTTGACTATATGATTTGGAAAAAATCAAGTTTAATATCCAGATCATACCACACTCAGAAGAAATGACAAATGAATTAAAAAAATAAATGCAAAGAAGAAAATCATGAAATTCCTGGACAAAAATATAAGAGTGCGTCTCTGATCTGAAAGACAGGAGAATATTTTGAGTATGACACGAAACTCACATGTGAAAAAGTTGACGGTTTCCACACTTTTTTAAAAAAACAGAGGTTTTGTACTACAAAACACAATTAAAAGATAAATGAAAAATGCAAAAAACATCTGCATTCTAAATGACAAAAGGTTAGTGTCCTTAAAATGTGAAAAATGTCTGTCAATCAACAAAAGTCTTAACCTAAAAGAAAATACAGAGAAAGAACTTGAACAAGCAATTAGCAGAAAAGCACTTATACAAGACAAATAAACAAGAAAAAGGGTAAAAAAAAAAAACCTCTCAAGTATTCAAAATTTTAATTAAAACTATGAAGCATCATTTATCAACTATTAGATTAGCAAAGATTAAATATCCATTGTTATCAAGAATTTAAAGAGCTGAGAATTCCTTACAGAATTAATGTGAGTGAACATGGTTACAAACCCCTATTGAGGAATTTGTGAATAAGCAAAATGTCAAATGACCCATGAATCCCACTATTAAGAATTTATCCTACAGAAGTACATGCACACCTACACACAGATGTGGGTACAATGTTATTCATCACCACACTGTTTGAAAGAGGGAAAAAAAAAAAAAAGGCAAACAGTCTAACTGTCCTACAACTGGTTCCTGAGTCAACCATAGCACCTCCAGGCAAGGAAGACAACAGTCAGTTAGAAGGATGAGATCTATACGGACTACTATCACAATGGAAAAATAATCAAAAGAAAAAATGTAGGAAATGTAGATATTATGATCTCTTATAAGACTGCACATATCTATGAATGTGTGTGAGTATATTTATATGAATAGAGAGAAGACTAGAAGCACAGATATAGAGAGACCACAGGAGTTGTACTGAGAGAGGGAGAGATTACAGAAGACTCACTTTTTCCTTCAGGCATTATTCCATTACTTACAAACAATGAGTACCTGTTACTTCTATTTACATGGAAGAAAAACTATTTCCATAACCAAAAAAAAAAAAAGTGTTTAGCAACTATGATCTGAAATAGGACAGTTTTGAACTTAGAAAGCAGTCTTTTCCACCTCAACCCCACTGTGCTCTGCCATCCTCTCTGATCAAGGAGAGTGGCCAGCCTGGAGTGAGTTGGGAATCTGAGACACTCTTCACACCTAGGAGAGCCACATGATACACATTTATTTGTAGTTAACTTAAACTTATTTATATATTGAATGCCTTGCTTCATTTTTCTGCATTTAAGCCTCTACTTCTCCTGTCTTCACAATGGTCCTGTTAAAGCTGATGACATCTATTTTACTGAAGAATCTTAGGCACCCACTCAAAGTTAAGTTACAGCGCCAGGACCTGAATGCAGATCTGCTGGGCAGCCTTGAAGATGACCAAAGATACCCCAGGGCACTGACCAAACCAGTTTCATGGATACTGTGCAAACACCACTTATCCAGAGTACTTTTACAATCAAGAACACACAGTAAATATCTGCTCTGAGGAAACTGTGAGATCCTGATGAAGAGAACCCTCAGAGAGAAAACTTTTCCTCTCACCCACAACTCCTTGCCTTTGCCAAGTTCAGATCCAAGAGGCTGCAGAAAGAGGTCCTAAGGAGGATTCTCCCTAAAATGTACGTTAGCTCAGTCTGTTGAAAGAACCATAGCTCTAAAAGCCAAGCCTGTGGCTATAGAAAATTCTGCACTATTGCCTCAAAGGCAAGAACCCCATTTTTGTCTAAAGCATGCCCACTTTGGAGCCCATCTAGAATATGTGATGCAAGAACAGATTGGAATTCACTTGAATGGAGCCAGTCATAATCCCAGAAGGGTAGGGCATGGGGACCAGGTGAACAGGTTCTACCTGGGCCCTCCTGGATGTGAGGAGGGGCTGTGCTGGATTGAGGGGCAGATCTCCGAGACAAGGGTGACCTAACTCATCCTGGCCAGAGTCCTTCCAAAGCTGTGACTAACAGAGGAGATAACAGTTAAGAGATTCCAAGAAGGGAAGCAGTGTCACTAGGTATATATCTTAACCACACTCAGCTTTAACAGAGACTGAAACAATGCGGCCTGTTCAATAATAAGGGTTTTTCTCCCATCATGAAATGCACAGTAAAAAAATGTCTGTTGCCATTGAGGCAAAGGCTTAAGGTGGTCAAGGTGAGAGGTCTGCAATTCTCTCATCCCCATGGTTTCTTCATTGTCTCTGGGGACCGCTCCACCTCCCACATGGAGCCTCTGTTCCACTGAGGAGGAAGGAACAGACACAGAACAAAAGCAGCATGAGGTGGCTGAGCCAGCCCCCCTTCTAGTGGTCTCTCTTGGAGGCCTTGCCCAAAAGCTCCTCCTTCCATCTCATTGGCCAGAGATGGGTCACATGGTCACTTGCTCTGCAAAGAAGGCTGGGAAATGTAGTTTTTAAGCTAGACACCCACTCCAGTATTCTTGCCTGCAGAATTCTACGGACAGAAGAGCATGGTAGGCTACAGTCCATGGGGTCACAAAGAGTCGGACATGTCTGAGTGACTAATACTTGCACGCTTTCAGGAATGAATAGATATTGGTAAACAACTAGCAGAGTCTATCTTATCAGATAACGTAGGAGAATAAATTTTGTGAATTTCTCTGTGACAGATGATGAAATGGATGACATGCAGCAAGGAAAGTTTCAGAACTGGGGTCCATGGGCTCAATATATGCACGGGAGGGAGACCTCCCCAGAGCCTTGCAACACAAGGAGGGCAAGGGAACTTGCATTCTGGCTTCTGTGGTCTCCCCAAACACTCTTTGTCTCCCTGAACCCTGGACACTGAGATAAGAGCTGAGGAAGGACAATACTGGGTACATTTCCTCCTGCTGAAGTTCAAAGATCACTTCAGGTAAGGGTACAGCAGCAACCTAGGAAGGACTGAGGAGGTCATATCACTTATCCTGTGCCTGGAGCGGGAGTCGTTTCCTAGCACTGAGTCCAATGGAAAGAGGGGTGTTTAAACTGGGCCATCTCACCGGCTAGCCCTATAGAGGAAGGGTGAGGGGGACTGGCAACAGGCTGCTTGCCAGAGAAGGAGAGGATGTCCTACTGCATCAGGAGGCAGGCCTGAAGCAATGAGCATAAACCATGATGTGGCATCAAGAACTCCTGGGGTAGATATCAGGGCAGGTGAGAAAGGGCAAGAAGAGGCCAGGGGTCAGGAGGCAAAGCTGTCAGAAGGCGAGCAGGAGTCTGACTTCTGCCTGGCTGGGGCCGTTTCGGAAGAATCAACAACATGGCTTCACAGACGGTTACTTAAGGGGAGGACCACAGTGGAACTGGACTCTGACGCCCAAGGGCACCAAAGATGTCCAGCCACAGCAGGATGGCACAGAGGCAAAGCCTCTCACGGCAAAAGGTGGGTCCTTGCAACTCGTCCCTTCTGAAAGGAGGGGAAATGATACTTCGACCCTGACGTCAACAGCCTCGCACTGCGAAGGGCTGCTCTGCCCGGCGACGATCGAGGTCTCTGCCGCTCTGAGCCTGCAGGACCAGCGCTTGCCCTGCGGGAACACCGCCCCACACCTCTGCTGTGAGCCAGCTTTCCAGACGGGGTCCACGGCTCGGCGTCTGTTGCTTGAATAACTTTGACCTATTTTGCATCGCGACTTTGACGCGACCTGAAGCGTCCTCACCAGTGCATGCTGGCTGAGCGCTCCAGATGGAGAGCTGCAGCGGCCCACACAGGGAAGGCTGCGGCACACAGCTTGTCCTGCTGTGGGCACGTCTATGTGCTAGGAAGAGGCGCCAAGTCCACGACCGAGCCACGTGGAGGAAACACCAAGTGCCCATCCCCTTCTGACAAACGCACTGGAGGGATGCTTCCTGCCCACTCGAGTCCCGGAAAGCCCATTTGACTCCCAACTGCCTCCCCTCTCTTCCTCAGTGGACGGAGATACGTGGACACCAGGCCCACTGGTTACTGGCGCTTCTCCTTACTGATGTTCTGTAACTGTCCACACTTACTTGGAGCTTCCCTGATGGCTCAGGTGGTAAAGAATCTGCCCACAATGAGAAGGGAATGGCTACTCACTCCAGTACTCTTGCCTGGAAAATCCCATGGACTGAGGAGCCTGGAGGACTGCAGTCCATGGGGTCACAAAGAACCAGACACAACAGAGCAATGAATACTCTGCTTATTGGAGAGGCAGAGAGCCTCCTGAGCAAGAACCTGGTGGCCACAGGCTGCTTCTCCTCTCTCAGCACTACTTTCCTCTCTGGACGACTTCCTCTCAGGCCCAAACCCACATCCCTCCCTCTACAGCAAGCCCTGCAATGACCCCAAATCACTGTAATGACCTCCCCTCAAAAGGCAACCTCAAAGGCTATTTCTTCTTATTTGAGATCATCTCTTGGCCTCACCCTCTACCCCAGATGTCTTATCAAAGTGCCCCCTTCCCACCCCACAGAGCTTCCTCCCAGAGATAACTATTCTGCTAAGTACAGGTTTCTCATCACATTTTGTTCTCAGGAATGCTAATGCCCCTGGATCACCTGGCATCTCAGCTGCCTCTCCGCGGGTACAGCCCTGGGGACCAGCAAGCTCATCAAGCCACAGTCTTTGCAGCACCAAGGTGCAGGAGGTTGAAGTGTGTGCACCGTGGTCACGACCCCAGTGTCTGGTTACGAAGCCCAGCTCTGCCAACAGCTGGTCTGCGAGAATGTGGGCAAGTTAGTTAACCTCTCTGAAGATGGCTGCCTCTAGATGCCGGGCACCCTTACAGCGTTATCATGAAGATTAAGTGAGACAGTACATGGACATTATTCATCACGGTGCTTGGCACACCATCCCACCACTATTAGTGCAAGCATGAGTAACTCGAATCAGTATTAGTACTACTAGAGGTAGTAAAGCAGGATCAGTGTTAGAACTACTAATCAGGTAGTAAACAGTGCTCCCAAAGCATTCCCATGGGAATCAAATGTGCAACTGAAAATGCTTAAGTGAATCTGCATTCTTAATAAAATTACTGACATTAATAGAAATGCTGGCTTGGCCTCTGTGCCACTAGACCTGCCCAGGGTCCAGAGTCAGATCCCAAGAGCCCTCTTGGGACATGTGTGTGGCCATTTCTCAGACTGGCACTTACAGAGACTCACGCCTGCCACCTGCTCCACCCTCTGTCTGCAGCCTACTCCCAGGAGAACTGATTCTGCAGTCTCTCGGAGCTGCCTTGGCACCTAGAACCTCACACAGACATTCTTGTCTCTGATGTTTTATGCAGACTGTTCTCTTGTCCTTCTCTGGCCCCCTGAAAATTGAGAAACCTTTTAAAAGATCATCCAAATCTTACTGCCTCTCCACTGCTGTCCCTGACTGCCACAAACACAGCCAAAAGCTTCTGTGGTCCCAGAACCTCTGTGGGCACCCGGATCCACAGACACCTCACTTACAGGTGATCTGCTCTCCCGCCAGGTAGCGGATCTCGAGTGGGCCCCATCCTTAGCTCACCATGACTGATGCTTCTTAGAGACTTTACAGAGGCCTGCCGGGGGAAAGCAAGAAGTGTCAGAGAGAAATCTCACTGGGCTCACATACATACACATGTGTGCCCACACACAACCTCTGAATGAATGTCTGAAAGCAACAGCAAACTAGAAACGGAAACCTAATTCTGCAAAAAGTAGCCCATCCTTTCACACTGATGGTGAAAATCTTAGCATCACTTGGGTTTGAGTGGTTCTTAGTTTATAAAGCACTTGGAAACAGCGAGAGTCCCAGGGCAGGGAGACACCTCCACAGAACCTGGCCTAAGTCTCCAGGTGAGACAGGAATCTCTTGTGTGAAATCCCCGACCTCCAGCCCCTTGGCTGAATACATCCTATTCTCAGGAACTTTCTTTCATCTGTACTCTCTCTAGAGCTCTCTGATGAGTCAAAGGGTCCCTTCCTCAGATGAGTTAAAATTTGCTTCTCAGGGCTTCCAAGGACTCTTACCTAGCCATCCCAGAATCTTTCTCAGGAACACACAAAGCCTTCTCATGGAAATCTGTCAAGATTCTACCAACAATGACAATCTCTGTCCAGTCTTCTCTCCTCAACGTGACCCTCCCCAGCACTTCAATGTCCCCTCCTTTGTCCAGGACCCCAGTCCTCTCACCATCTGGGACCCTGCTTGAGAAGACTCTCTGCTGCCCTCCTAGGAGGAAGCAGCAATGCCTTGGAGACTGCATATAGTAGGAGTCTGCCCAGGAGAACAGCTGTTATTCCAGTTGGCGTTTCAGTCCTCCCGAGTACAGTTCTGAACTGCCTGCTAGGGACTGGATTGTGTCCCCCAAAATTTATGTATTGAGGACCAAGCTCCCAGGATCTCAGAATATGACTGTATTTGGTGATAGGGCCTATAAGAGGTGACTAAGTAATATAAAGCTACCACAGTGGGACCTAATCCAATCTGACCCGTGCCCTTCTAAGAGGAGGAAATCTGGACACAGAGATGCCAGGGGTGCGTGCACACAGAGGAAAAACTTGCTGAGGACGCAGAGAGAAGAAGGGGGCTGCCTGCAAGCCAAGGAGAGAGGCCTCGGGAAGATACCAACCCTGCCCACATCTCACTTCTGTCCTCCAGCACTGTGAGAAAATAAATCTCTATTGTTAAGTCACCCAGTCTGGGGGGTATTTTGTTTTAGCAGCCCTAGCAAATTAACACACTAACTACATGAAGAACTCATTTATATTATCTACACAGCCCCCAAAGGCATTTAGATTGCCAGTCTCTCCAGTCAAGACATGAATGACAAGATACTGTCTGGAATAAATCTCAGAGCCATTGTTCATTTTCTGAACTTCCCAAAAGGGCACACAGCCCCAGCATCATTTCCATCCCAATCTTGTCCACCTCTTTAAGAAACAACGATTTCTCTGTTAAAAAGAAAGTGAAAGGCGCCTATGTGATATGGGCCAAAATTTTCAAATTAAGATCTTTGTTCTTAAAGAAACATGAAAGGGAAGCAAGAATATCAACACCTGAGCCTCAAGAGTCACTGTGTATGTGCTTTCAACCACCAGCCCTGCTCCTGCACTGCCCATTAAGTCTAACAGAGAACAGAGGTCACGTGCCATGGTCACCGCACATGGACTTAAGTTAGGAGCTGCTGTCCTTCCTCGTACAACTAACCTCAGGCACCTTCAGAAGCTGCAGGACACAAGCATCCCTTCTTAGATTTTCCCTTTTGCCATTTGAACCCAGAAACACATCTCACACCCAAACTCCCCTAAACTGTCACAAGCAAAATACCCTCTCTGATTCAATGTAGTTCTGGAAGTCTTCGCCATCCTGCATACACTGTCATTACTCATGGATTATCCTAATCCTAAAAGAAAGAACCGAATGTTATATAAAATCAATCCCTTTTTAAAAAGATTTTAGCACAGTCTTCCCCTCCAGAGGTCTGATATTTCAGGGGAGCTAAACTGGGGTCATGAAGTGTCCCTAAGGATGAAGTTCCAGTGAAAGGTCTGGACCACCAAAGGAGATGCTCAGTGCTACTTACCTTGGTCATGGCATCCTACAGCCTAATGGCAAGCTACAGATCCCTAGGGGATGAAGGAAGATGGAATCAAATCTGAGCCAAATGCCTTAGAAGCGGCCAGGGCTAAGTCTCAGAAAACCTCCAGCAAATGCCAAACTTGAGAGCAAGAAGAGAACTGAAATTGGGGGCCAAGCTAGAAGGAATAGGTGAAATGGAACAAAAGGGAGGCAGTGGATGGTATGAGAGGGTGCAGAAAGACAGGAAGATATAGGATAAGGCTTCCCATGGTCATTTCTCTACACACCACCCTTCTGATTCCCCAAGCAACAAAGCTGTGCATCTTCGGGTCAGAGCAGGAAAGGATGAGACTGGGGCAGTCTATCCATCACTTCCTCCTCTCAGCTGCCTGCACAGAGGTGCAAGCTTTGAATTCTATCCCCAACCCATGAGATCTGTCTTGCCAGGATTCTCAGCTCCTGCCACAACTCATTGCATCCTGTGGCTGATTGGAACAAGTCTTTAAAAGGCCATGTTTCAAAGCCATGATAGTCCAGTAGTCATGCTGTCTTGGCCCTGACAGCTCCCAACAAGTTACAGGTCCAGAAATTACATGGAGCAGCCATCCATCAAGTGTCTCCATGGTCCACCGACTGCTTGTGAGATTCAGTTAAGTCGAGCATACAGACCATCAATGGGCAGCTGTGATTAGAAGTGTTTTGGCTGTCATTACCAGCATTGGGAGAGGCAGCTTTGGCATCACACCCAAGAATGACAGCTTCCAGAAACAAATAAGATGCAGGATGGGGGAGTTCTTTCTCCAACCTTCAACGGCCATGCTTTCTGCTAAGTGATTCCAAAAGACCCCGGGGCAATTAGCTGTGTTCCCCTTTTCATTCTACGGTATTTTTTTGTGCATGTGCCAAGCACTGTTTTATTTTTTTATTTTCTTTTTTTTTATTGGAGGATAATTGCTTAAAAATATTGTGTTAGTTTCTGCCATCCATCAACATGAATCAGCCACAGGTATACATATGCCCCCTCCCTCTTGAACCTCCTTCCCACCTCCCACTCCATCCCACCCCTCTGAAAGTGAAAGTCACCCAGTTGTGTCCAACTCTTCGTGACCCCATGAATTATACAGTTCGTGGAATTCTCCAGGCCAGAATACTGGAGTGGGTAGCTTTTCCCTTCTCCAGGGGATCTTCCCAACCCAGGGATTGAACTCAGGTCTCCCGCATTGCAGGTGGATTCTTTACCAACTGAGCTATCAGGGGAGTCCACCCACTCCTCTACGCTGTCACAGAGCACCGGTTTGAGCTCCTAGCCTCATCAGCAAATTCTCACTGTCTATCTACTTTACATATGGTAATACACAGGTTTCAATGTTACTCTTTTAATTCATCCCTCCCTCTCCTTCCCCTACTATGTCTACAAGTCTGTTCTCTCTGTCTGCGACTCTGTTGTTGTCCTGCAAATAGGATCATCGGTACCATCTGTCTAGATTCCACATACATGTGTTAATATACGATACTTATTTTTTTCTTTCTGACTTACTTCACTCTGTATAATAGGCTCTAGGTTCATCCACCTCATTAGAACTGACTCAAATGCATTCCTTTTTATGGCTGGGTATTCTTTATTACTGTTCAAAACACTTCCTGGTACAGCCCTACCTCCCCCTGCCCATCCACTCACACAGGGCCAGTGGCTGCGGGGCTACCACATTGGGTAGGTCAGATATGGGGTACATCCATCATGGCAGGACACTCCCTTGGACAGCATCGAAAGGGGTCTGTCTTGGAACCCTGGAGGAATCAACACAGCCTCAATAACGATCCAAGTGTTCTCCAGGCCCCTCACCCACTGTCCCAAATCTTTTCAAAGAAAACACAGTAGCAAATAAATCGAATGGATCTGAAGGGGGTGGGGAATGCATATAATTAATCCATGAGGGAGAAGGGAAACCATTTTTGTACCTATTTATGTTCGCTTGATAAACAGGGAAAAGCTAATGACTCTGTAGTTTCAGAAAAGTCCACAGGGAAACTGGAATCTCTTATCTGAGTCCCCCCGCAGAGCAGGAGGGTCTGTGCTCTGAACCACGCCTGAGATCAAAGAGAATGCGTGCATGTCATTACCAAGTTCCCTCCCCTTTCCTCCTATGTTTTCCAGGCTTCTCATTTTGGAAGACTGGCCTACATAAGCCTGCCAGGGAAGAATGAGGCTTTCACTCCACAAGAATACCAATAAATAAGAGCGAAACAGCTGTAGCTAGATATCCAGCTCCATTTCCAGTCACCTTCCCCCAAACATAAATTTTTGGAGTGTGGAGCAGAATCACAGAGGCCTTGCAGGTTATCTGATCCAACTGCGTATCTATTCATGTCAAGCCACTGTGTCTTTAAACTTGAACTAAATGGAAAGTCTCTGGAGTGCATGTATGGATGTGTGCAGAGCAGCACCTGAGGCGTCCCAAGGAGGACAGCTCTATTTCAGATACCTACGTATGTTACAACCCTGAGCACATTTCTCACACCACATCCAAATTTGCCCCCTTGTCACCACTGCCCATCTCGCTTGGGTCTCTCCTTGGGGACCCAGAGAACAAGTTCAGAACCACATGGCACTTATCTTGAAGACATGAGTTACATCCCCTTGAGCCTTCCATTTTCCCTTTGGAATGTCTCTGGATCTCCCTACTAGTCTTCTCAAGGAGTGATTCTGGATGTTCCTTGTTCCCTTGCCCTGGCTGCCGCCTACCCCTGTGTGCCAATCTCCTCCTGAGAGAGGGACAGCCAAGCCTGAACCCCAGCCTGCAGGTGGATGGGAACAGACCTCCATGCCACCAGGACCCATAAACAAAGGCATCAGGATCACGACCTCAGAAGCAGCTACAGGGACCCACTCCTCCACCCAGACCCACACTCCCACCTGCTGGAATCCACTCCTGGATTCCTCGCTGGCTTCTCCTCATAAAGGCCGGGTTAGGAAGGAGCAGCATTAATTAGTTATAAATTGAAAGCTATTACCATAATAATGAAAAGATGAGTGAATGCAAAATCCCCTTCTTTCACAGTGGTATTTACAAAAGAAAGATTAATAAGGTAATTTTACCCCCAAATCTACAAAGAGCTCAGCAGATGCAGTGCATAACGGGAAGGCTGAGGGAGGGTGTGGGTTGTTTTCCCCAGTGGTTGAGAGCCAGGTGTTGGAGCAAGAACACAGAGGGTACCATTTTACCTGTTGGTCCCCGGGCAGGGTCCCAGAGGACCCCTCAGACTCCCCACCCCACCTCTGTCCCACCCATCCCCTGCCCCCTCAGCAGGACAGTCCTCCCTGTGAACCAGTAGGGAGAAGTCTGTGTTTGTGTGAAGGGCATACCTCTCTCCAGACCTGCAGAAGACAGTGGGCTTTCATACCAACCTCCTACTGAGGCTGAGGGCAGACTGCCCCCAAATATGCCACAATGACATCCTGATTATTCTGAATTAAAGTTATTTAAGCAACAGTCAATGCAAGGTGGACACTCTGACCCTCCTGTCTCCCTGAAAGCAGGGAATACGTCTGTGAAAGGTGTAGCCACTGTGGAAAACAGTGGAGGTTTCTCAAAAAACACAACTACCATATGATCTAGCAACTCCACTCCCAGTTGTGTATCCAAGAAAAAAAAAAAAGCTAATTCAAAAAAATACGAGCACTCCAGTGTTCACAGCAACATTATTTACCATAGTGAAGATGTGGAGGTGACCTGAGAGTCCATCAACAGATTAAATACAGAAGATATGATGATATGATGTGCGTGCATGCACACACACACACTGTCTCTCTCTCTCTCTCTCTCTCTCTCTCTCTCTCTCTCTCTCTCTCTCTCTCTCTCTCTCTGGAATACTACTCAGCCATAAAAAAGAAGGAAATTTTGCCATTTGCAACAACATGGGTGGACCTGGAGGGAATTATGCTAAGTGAAATAAGTCAGACAAAAAAAGACAAATACATGTAAATCCATGGCTGATTCATGTCAATGTATGGCAAAAACCACTACAATATTGTAAAGTAATTAGCCTCCAAACTAATAAAAATAAATGGAAAAAAAATTAAAAAATTAAAAAAAAGACAAATACGTGGAATATAAAAATATACATAACAAACTAGTGAATATAACAAAAAAGAAACAGATTCAGAGATACAGAGAAAAAAAAACTAGTGGTTACCAATAGGGAGAACGAAGTGGGGAGGGGTAACATAGGGGTAGGGGATGAAGAGGTACAAACTATTAGGTATAAAATAAGCTACAAGGATATAGTGTACAACACAAGAACACAGCCAATATTTTATAAGTGTAAATGGAGCATAACCTTCAAAAATGGCAGGTCACACCTGTAACATATAATATTGTACATCAAGTACACTTCAGTAAGTAAAAATAAAAGTCATAAGAACAAAGAAAGAACCACGGACCTCTCTGTATCTGAAGGTAGAATAGCCTTACTATCAGAGACAGGGAATTCAGGCCTAAAAGCTTATATAAACACATCTTGTTACTTCTTTATTACTCCAAGCCCAAACTCTGTCTAGATTCTTCCTTAATTGAGAATCTACAACCTAAGTTTCTTTGTCCTGTCAATTCCTCCCAAATGTATTATTTGTCTGAAAAGTACAAAGTTGCCTGCTTTGGTCAAATTCTTATGAAGACTTCTCCCTTCTATGCGACCTCCATGTGCATGAGTTAAAACGAGCTGCTTCTTCTCCCATGAATGTTTTGAGTAAGTTTTATTATTAGTCCAACGACAAGAACTCAAGACAGGTAGACAGGGAAATAACTCTCTCCATTCTGAAAGAAAGTAAAAGTCGCTCAGTTGTGTCGGACTCTTTGCAACCCCAGGACTATACGGTTCATGGGATTCTCTAGGCCAGAATACTGGAGTAGGTTCCCTTCTCCAGGGGATCTTCCCAACCCAGGGATCAAACTCAGGTCTCCCACATTGTAGGCGGATTCTGTTCCAACTATCAGGGAAGCCCACTTTCCATTCTACAAAGCAGGAAACTGCGGCTCACAGAAGGTAGGGAACATGCCCCTGGACTTGGCATTACGACAGGGAAGCTGAGATTCAAAGCAAAGCTTCCCAGCTCTGCTTCGGATACCACGGGCTCCCCTTAGATCAGTCTCTGCTTTGCTGACCCTCCCTCCAGAGCCCAGGTGCCCCCTGGCTTAAAACTCCTGCCCGTCAGAAAGAGAATGGCTTTGATGTCCCCCAGCCCAGCCCAACCATCATGCCGAAAATATCACAGGGCGAGGCAGCGGCGCCACAAAGGCTAGGTGTCCCCACACCCTGACCCCTCCCTTCTGGGTCCCTCCCCTCTGCCTTTGCAACTCTGCTCCCAAAACACACCCCCACACACACACCCACAGCTCTGAGCAACCTGGAAAGGAGGAGAGTCCCAATCCCAAGTGAAAGGAGAAGACCCTGAGCTTCTACTACATGAGCCAGCTATTTAACCTCTGTGCCTTGCTTTCCTATCTCTAAAATGGACATATGGCAGGGAGAGTGTCAGGGGATTCAGTGATAATGCAGACCAAGGGTCAATAGACCTTTTCTGTAAAGACCCTGACAGTAACAACTTCAGGCTTTGCAGGCTCTAAGGTCTCTGTCACAACGACTTGACTCTGCCCTGGTAATGTGAAAGCAGCCACAGGCAATTCATGGCTGTGTTCCAGTGTTACATAAAAAATAGGCAATGGGTTGAAGCTGGCCTGCAAGGCAACCCCCGATGAAGGCAAAGAAAGTGGCACATACTAAGCCTCAATGAATGACAGCTACTCTCATAATGATGATGCTCATTAGTACTGTTACTGTTGTTATTATCACCATTTTACCAGCATTATTGCTCAGAGTCATCCAGCTATAAAAGCAGGTGGACCCAGCTCCATAGCTAAAGCAACAGATTAGCAGGAAGAGGAAGGAGAGCTGGTCACTGACCATCCCACGTGCCCTCATTTATCTCCAGAGGAAGTCCAGTGGGCTGGCACAGTGTGGGGTTGACTGGAAGAGATCCCTAAGTCTGGGCAAGGAAGGGGGCATGCGAAGCTGCCATTGGCCTCTGCCAAGGTCCTTATGCTGCCCAGACCAGGGCAGGCCATTCCAATGGGCCACTCTAGGAGCAGAGCCCAAGAGCCAATAAGAACACCTCCTGCTCCAAATCACCCAGGAAGTGGGTCCAACCCTCTCCAAGAGCACACGGAGCTTCCAGGCACATTAACGCTTCTGGAGACTGGGTTCTCTCTCTGCCTAGACCTTGACTTCTACATCAGGGGTCAGAAAACTGTGTCTGTAAAGGACCAGATAGCAGGTATTTTAAAGTTTATGGACCTGATGGTCTCTGTGGCAACTGCTTGTCTCTGCCACTGTGATAAGGAAGACAGAAAATACACAGACAAAGGGGTGTTTTCCAATAAAACTTTAGGTGGGTAAGTCGATATGCCTCTAAGACTGTGGGATATGGCCCTTAGGCTGCAATTTTCTGTCTCCTATTCTCAAGGACAAGGGTTCCAATTCATCCTGGTATTTGCCTCTAAACATTTGAAAAGACCCTGATGCTGAGAAAGATTGAAGGCAGGAGGAGAAGGGGATGACAGAGGATGAAATGGTTGGATGGCATCACTGACTCAATGGATATTGGTTTGGGTGGACTCCGGGAGTTGGTGATAGACAGGGAGGCCTGGCGTGCTGCAGTTCATGGGGTCGCAAAGAGTTAGACACGACTGAGCGACTGAACTGAACTGATTGCAGGTGCTCCATGACCCTTTATGGAATGATGGGGGGAAGCTTGTGGTCGAGAACCAGATGATTAAAGATAACTGCTTAAACTGATTAAAAGGTAAAAGTAACACTAATAATTATTCTTAGAATATATGATATTCTTTCAATGGACAGAACTCTGTCTTGAGTAGTAAATAAATAAAGATAGCTGCTAAGGCCTGATGTATCCTGAGGTGTGGGTTGCATGCTCAAAGCCAATGACTGAGTGCAAAGAAGCTTCTAACAGTTTAAGAAAACTGAATTTGAAGTCCACTGAACAAGGTTAATTGCCCTCCTGTGTCAAATCTCTCTTTTCCACACTCACAGCAGGCTGCCCAGTTGAGAGAAATTCCATATAAAGCATATTTATTGAAAATTGACATGGCATCACCATAACTTAGAGTAGTAATATTCATGACCACTTCTGAAAGCTGAGGGTGGAAAAGGGCTGCTCAGAACCCTTAACTATACAATGAGTGCTATGCCTGGACCAATGATGACAGGCCAGTAATTCCCTTTCCTATGAATTGCAGCAGGTCTGTCCCAACATCCAGTAAGGGTCCTGACCCCAAGGACAAAGGCAAATGGGGCTGGGAGAAAAAGCTTCCCCTAGAATGCTTCCTTCAGAGACAGCAAACAAAAGAGGACATTATATTTATGCCAAAACCTATATTACAAAATTGAATGAGCTGGGCAAGGTAGATCATGTATTACTTTATTTTTACATAGTACCCCCACCCTGCCAAAAGGAAGGGGGAAAAAAAGAATAGAATCTAGCACATAATCTAAATGCAATCTAACCCGTGTTCAATTTGAGTGGGAGGAATAGCTCTTTTTAAATTTCTCATTCACTTTTGAGGGTGTATGGTGAAGACAAAAGAAAAGAAGAGAAAATTTAACTTTGTTTTTAAGAATTTACAAGAACTAAATATAAAAATAACTCCCAAAGATTAGCTTATGATCATAGTGGAATAAAATATGAAGTTATGAAAGATAAAATATTTAAAAACTCAACTACTAAGAAACTTTAAAATATGTTAACCTATTGCATTAAAGAGAAAGCAAAATGTAAGTATAGGCTAATTAGAAAAATAGAAAAGAAATAACTACCTTTTAAAGTTTTTTACTTTTTTTGACTTTTTTTAAGTCAAAGTCTTACAGTCATGTCTAACTCTTTGCAACCCCATGGACTGTAACCTCCGTCCAATGGAATTCTCCAGGCAAGACTACTAGAATGGATTGCCATTCTCTTCTTCAGGGGATCTTCTCAAAGGCAAAGTTGTATTCAAATGAAAATGCATATCTTGAGTTTTCCTATTAAATTACAAATCAACTTATAAGTTCAAAAAAAGTGCAATGAAGTAACAAAGTAAAAGAGGTATTTAATGAATTAGAATTTTTAAAAAATGATAGGACTGATCAAAGTAATATCTAGTTCATTTCAAAAGACCCTAAAATAGATAAACATTTGGCAAGAGGGGAAAAGATAAATATGCACAATTGGGAATTGATGACCTAACTATACCTCATTCATAGATTCTTTCATTCAGCAAATACTCATTGAGCCCTTATGAAGTGTCAGAAATCGGTGACACAATGATGAATTAGACAAAATCTCTGCTTTAACTTAACTCGCTATAAAGGAGACGAGAGAAAGAAGTAACTGCATTGATGGTGTGTTATGAAAAATACGCAAATTTTAAGAGAGACTACTCTGTGAAACACCACAGGAAAGCAGATCACAATGAAAGGCATTTATATTTCAGGAAAATATAAAGTCAAGAACTAGTCTGACTAAATCAATAACTCTTATTTTAAAACTTCACTATTTGTCAAATTTACCTCCAAAACCTGTGCCATGATAGTTGGCTTTGCAGGCTACCTGTGAAAAACCTTAATAGAATCAATGATTTTGGTGCATTATAAACTATAACCCATGGCCCAGAAAAAGGGAGAATGGCTTCCCGTGCATTCTAGGCAGTTAGAAAGACTCAGTTAACAAGACTGGAAACAAAACTGCATCACGTGGGGATACTGAGGTCAAAACTGAATACAAGTTTACAACCTCTCTTCCAGAATTCTGAGAGTAGAAAAGCTCTGAAACCTGTTGTTTATTTAAAATTAAAAACAAAAAAAACTCATTGGTGGCAGTGGCCAGTGCTATCCAAGCTCCCCTCCCTTCCTTGTGACCCTCATCCATTTGGGGCACATAGAGGATGAGATGGTTGAATGCATCACTGACTCGATGGACACGAGTTTGAGCAAGCTCCAGGAGTTGCTGATGGACAGGGAAGCCTGGCGTGCTGCAGTGCATGGGGTCGCAAAGAGTTGGACACAACTGAGCGACTGAACTGAACTGATGACTATGTGGTGCGGCTCCTTTGTCCCATGGGGGCAGCTCAAGGGTCCTGGTTTCCACAACTCCCCTGAGAAATGGAGCCAGAGTCACCCTCCCTAGGACATCACTGGCCTCCTCCTCTTTCTGCTCACACTTGTCCACTCATCCATCTGTTTTTCCTGGGAACACTTCCTGATCCACCATCCTCACCCCTTGTCTGAGGTCCACTACTGGAGAATCCATCCCAAGACAGAAAATCTGACCTCAACTTCTTTGCAGCCATCCTTGACCAGAGACTATTTCTAGTATTTATTTATCTGACTTAGCTTTGCATTTTTATGTTTGGCTGCATAAATATTAATGTGTTTGATTACAGGGTACTTCCCCAGACTCCACTGGGGTTATTACATAACATTCACAGGATATGCATCATATTACCTTCCTCAAATCTAATAAAATATGAATTGCAAACACATTTTACCCAAAGGGTTTTAGATAAGGGATTATGGTGCTGCATAAAATACCAGCAAATCAAATCCAGTATTATATTAAAGGAATAATAAACCATAACCAATTAAAGTTAATTACTATAATGGTTTCCTATTTGGAAATTTAGTCATACAATTTTTTAAAATAATAGGTCAATGGGGTAAGAAACCACAGATGATTTCAATACTTATTCTTGATACAAAAAAATAACTCTTAATAATAGAATGTTGCTTTCTTACAATGATAAAGAACATTTATCTCAAAAAAAAAAAAGGCATCGTACTTAATAAAAGCCAGAAAGTGTTGTAACTGAAGCACGAAAAAGAAAATGGATATCTGCTATTATCATTATTATTTAACCTCATTCTGAAATTTCTAGCACAAGCCAAAAAAAACATTAAAAGTCACAGCAATTAAGTACTAAAAGGGAGATGACAGAAGTGCCATTATTTGTAAATTATATTATTGTCTACCTTAAAACCCACGGCATAACTGAAAACTATTAGGACCAATAGGAGAATCTTGGTATGGGAGCCAGACACAAAACACATGCCTAGAAAGCATCTTTTTATACCAGCAATAGCCAATTAAAAATAATAGATACATTTATCCCATATACAAAAGAAACAAGGATGTAGGAATAAACAAGAAATGTGTGAGACCTAAAAGATGAAACTATTAAACTCCACTGAGGGACACAATGCAAGAGTTTTGAGTAAATGGTGAAACTTATCTTATGCTTAGATAAGAGGACTGCATGATATAAAAATGTCTGTGGTGGCTAAATTAATCTATAAATCCAATGCAACATGAACCAAAAGCCAAACAGGATCTTTTAGAGGCCATTTGACAAAATTACTCTAAAATGTTTCCAATACAATAAACATGCAAAAACACCTGTAAAACTTCTGATATTTCAGGGTAATGGGGGAATAATTGTCTCTGATATTAAAACATATAACAGCTACAGTAGTAAAGCAAGATGGTACCACTGTATAAATAAGAAGCAGCTAATTAGACTCCAAAATACACAGGAATATGCTAGTCAGGCTGCATTTCCTACAAGTAGGAACATAAAGATTATTTAATAAAAGATATTGAGACAACTAGCCGTCATCATGCAATAAAATAATAATAAAGCAAACTCTCTATCTCACCTTTTACATCAAAATAAGTGTCTGATATGTTAAAGATTAATTTATTTTTAAAAAGGAGGGAGGGTAAGATGAAGAAACCATAAAGGGATCAGAATAAAAAGGAAAACCTCCTTTATGAATGCAAGGCAACTTTGATGGTGACATGAAACCAACAAATGGAATACTGATAAAGGTCACCACCTAAAAATTAAAGCAAACGATAAAGAACATCTGTGTGACAAAAATAACGACCCCCAACCAAGTAAAAAGAAAACAGCCTAGAAAAAAATAATGCAACATAGGTAGGGAAAGAATTACTCTTTCTGGTATCCATACAAATGAAAACGAGGAAAACCACCTGAAAGCAAACAGTGCAAAAGGCATAACCAATTAAGTCACAGAAAGGAAAGAAAAATGCAAAAACCTTCAATAAATATTTAGAAATATTTTTCTATCTCCCTAATAACTCAATGAATGCTAATTTAAAATATGTTTTCATCTATGCAATAAAAAGATCAAAAAGACTGATGATAACCATGCTGGGAAGAGAGCATTAAAATGCCAACTCTATTAGATGGCTGTTTGCCATTATTCAGAATTAAGAATTATGAGTATCAGTAAAAAACATGCTTGAAAGATACATCTAAATCTGTCAATAGTGGTTACCCAATACAGAACAGAACTAGGGAGGAAGGAGAGAGGATCTTTCACTATAAACACGCATGAAGCAACAGTTTTTCTGCTTTCTTTTTTACAATAAACAAAATAACAACAGCTGATACAGTTGTCCTACGGTATCCACGAGGGATTAGCCCACAGGACCAGGACACAGATACCAAAATTCTAGGATGCTAAAATCCCTTTGATAAAATGGTGAGTACAGTCAGCGCCCAGGGGGTGAGCAACCCAGGGAGCCAGACAGTGTCATAAAACACATTACCTACATCACAGACACCATCCCATAACCCCTGGGGCTACTTTTGCAGGGAGTTAACTGTCTCCCTTCCTTCTTTCATCCTAAAAGAAAAAACTCCTATTCATATTTCTTCCTCTTCTCCAGAGAGTGCAGAAGAGGAAGCCCTGTCTCTCCTTCCTACACCCAACCCTCCTAAGAGCTTCTCTCAAGGAAGCTTCTCTTAAGGAACTATTGACAGTTGGGTCTGTCTAACGCCACTTCTGGGCAGACACGGGGAGCTTTCAGTTCAGTTCAGTTCAGTCGCTCAGTCGTGTCCAACTCCTTGTGACCCCACGGACCGCAGCACGCCAGGCCTCCCTGTCCGTCACCAACTCCCAGAGTCTACCCAAACCCATGTCCATTGAGTCGGTGATGCCATCCAGCCATCTCATCCTCTGTCGTCCCCTTCTCCTCCTGCCCCCAATCCTTCCCAGCATTAGGGTCTTTTCCAGTGAGTCAACTCTTCGCATGAGGTAGCCAAAGTATTGGAGTTTCAGCTTCAACATCATTCCTTCCAATGAGCACCCAGGACTGATCTCCTTTAGGATGGACTGGTTGGATCTCCTTGCAGTCCAAGGGCTCTCAATAGTCTTCTCCAACACCACAGTTCAAAAGCATCAATTCTTCGGTGCTCAGCTTTCTTCACCATCCAACTCTCACATCCATACATGACCACTGGAAAAACCATAGCCTTGACTAGACGGATCTTTGTTGGCAAAGTAATATCTCTGCTTTTAAATATACTATCTTGGCTGTTCATAACTTTCCTCCCAAGGAGTAAGCGTCTAATTTCATGGCTGCAGTCACCATCTACATTTATTTTGGAGGCCAAAAAAATAAAGTCTGACAGAGTTTCCACTGTCTCCCCATCTATTTCCCATGAAGTGATGGGACCAGATGCCATGATCTTAGTTTTCTGAATGTTGAGCTTTAAGCCAACTTCTTCACTCTCCTCTTTCATTTTCATCAAGAGGCTTTTTAGTTCCTCTTCACTTTCTGCCATAAGAGTGGTGTCGTCTGCATATCTGAGGTTATTGATATTTCTCCCGGGAATCTTGATTCCAACTTGGGCTTCTTCCAGCCCAGTGTTTCTCATGATGTACTCTGCATATAAGTTAAATAAGCAGGGTGACAATATACAGCCTTGATGTACTCCTTTTCCTATTTGGAACCAGTCTGTTGTTCCATGTTCAGTTCTAACCCTTGCTTCCTGACCTGCATACAGGTTTCTCAAAAGACAGGTCAGATGGTCTGGTATTCCCATCTCTTTAAGAATTTTCCACAGTTTATTGTGATCCACACAGTCAAATGCTTTGGCATAGTCAATAAAGCAGAAGTAGATGGTTTTCTGGAACTCTCTTGCTTTTTCTATGATCCAGCAGATGTTGGTAATTTGATCTCTGGTTCCTCTGCCTTTTCTAAAACAAGCTTGTTCAATCTGGAAGTTCACGGTTCACATATTGCTGAAGCCTGGCTTGGAGAATTTTGGGCATTACGTTACTAACATGTGAGATGAGTGCAATTGTGTGGTAGTTTGAACATTCTTTGGCATTGCCTTTCTTTGGGATTGGAATGAAAACTGACCTTTTCCAGTCCTGTGGCCACTGCTGAGTTTTCCAAATTTGCTGGCATATTAAGTGTAGCACTTTCACAGCATCATCTTTCAGGATTTGAAATAGCTCAACTGGAATTCCATCACCTCCACTAGCTTTGCTCGTAGTGATGCTTTCTAAAGCCCACTTGACTTCACATTCCAGGATGTCTGGCTCTAGGTGAGTGATCACACCATCATGATTATCTTGCTACAAAAGCTGGAAGGGTCTCCATGCCCCGACCCGTGCTTCCCGAGGACGCAGGAGTCAATTCCCTGCTTCCCGATCCCACTTAAGATGCTCCTCTGACAACCTCTGTCTGTTGGACAACAGTCAGAATCTGAAACATTTAGAATCCTCTTACCCGGCGGTTCTCCAAGTGTGGTCCCTGGGCCAGCAGCGTCAGCACCACCTGGGAACTTGTTAGAAGCACACACTCTTGGTTCTGCCCCAGGCCCACTGAATCAGGAACTCAGCACAGGCAGGCATCCGCCCCCAGTCTGTGCTCTAACAAGCCCTCCAGGTAATTCTAAGGTATGAAAGATTAAGAACCTCACTCTAACCACAACAGTTGAGGAAACCAAGATTCAGAGCTTAAAACAACCTGCTAAGGATGAGCTCAGGGCAGCTAGTATGCTGCCAGGCTGGGAGTGGAATCCAGATTTTTCTGATTACAAAGCCATATTCTTACACACTCTGCTATACTATCTCCTTATGCATTGCCCGTGTGATATGAATCCAGTAAATACAAATTTTCTATTAAAAATACAATGTTCTTAAACGTTGCTATGATTAGCTTTAGAACTGACTTTTCAAAATTTATGAAGGTGACAACAGAGCAGAAAATTAGACTAATCTTGCTCTTCTCGTTTAACTCCATCTGTACCACAATCATCCTGTTCAGACCACAGGAATAAGTGTCCTCCTTTCCCCAAAGCAGCAAGGCTGAGTCATCAAGAAGCACCTAAAAGTGCCTCGTCACCCGGAGGTATGGCAGTCACATGTCACCTGCCTCCTCCGGTGCTCGGCTGGCTGCACAAGACCTACTTCCACGGGGATTATTTTCATTCTAAAAAGTAAACCTGACTATCTCATGGTTACTTGGGCCAATATGGTGTTTACTGTCAGGCTAGACACTCCAAAGCAAGAATTGGCAAATCATGGCCCATAGGCCAAATCTGGCCACTGACTGTTTTGTAAATAAAGTTTTACCAGAACATAGTTAAGCTTATTTGTTTATGTATTATCAATGCTGCTTTGATACTCCAAAGGCAAAGCTAAGTCTCTGAGACACAAACTGTATGTCCCACAATATTTACTGCCCTGGTGGCTCAAGGCAGTAAAGCATCTGTCTGCAAAGAGACCTGGGTTCAATCCCTAGGTCAGAAAGATCCCCTAGAGAAGGAAATGGCAAACCACTCCAGCAATCTTGCCTGGAAAATTCCATGGACAGAGGAATCTATGTAGGCTACAACCCATGGGGTCACAAAGAGTCAGACACAATTGAGCAACTTCTCTCTTCCCTCTTTGCAGAAAATGATGGCCAAACCCTGGGGACATCATGTGTGTCACTCAATGGAGAGAGGAGATTTTTGCAGTCAGTCAGGGCTGAGTTCAAATTCTAGGTCTGTTATACACCAGAGTCTTACCTCCAACAAGCCCTTAACCTCAGGTTCCTCATTTGTATAGTGGTGGCTCCACACAACTGGGGTGAGGATGAGATGGAACAGAACATACTAAAGCCCTGGCATACAGTAGGTGCTCATCAAGGGTTAGCTTCCTCCTTCCCCTTTTTAGGTAGAGACATTCTTCAAGACCAGTGAGTTTCATGGCTCTGGCCCATAGTAGGGGTGCTATCTGATCATCCAAGGCCAATTTCCACTGCAAATTCAGAAGGCAGAGGCTCCACAAAGCCCGCAGGCTGTGGTTTAAAACATCTCCTCGTCCAGTGATCCCAGGGATAATTTACTAACCAGGCAGCACACTTAGAAAGCATACATCATCTCCTAAGCCAAGCCCGTCCTGCCCAGAGCCAACAGTTGGCTCGGCCCTGCAAATGAAAAATGGGCTCCTAGGGACGGCAGATCCTGGCTGCAGGAGGGAAAGAGAAACCGGCCTGACTCCAAAGCATTCTGTCCCCACAAATCTCTGACTTAGAAAGAGCCTTCCTTGGTGACCTTAGGATCTTTCACAAGTGGAGGTTTTATAACCCCCAGCCGCCTGAGAAGTGAGAATTAAATCTGCCTCTTGGTCAAGTACAAGAACGACCACTCAAGAAGAACTGCCTTGGGCCAAGGAGAGCAGTGGGTGTTCTTCCTCCCACTTGCCCACACATCATGCTACCGTCCATCACTGTGCCTCCAGGATTACTCCTCTTCCAAGCTCCAATGGTTCAAGACACTCTCTTCCTCCTCCCAGTCTAAGCATCTGTTCTATCGTATCATCTCAACAGGGGGCTTTGTGCCTAGCTCCTCCTGGTCTCTCCCCCTAATTTGCCTGTACCCTGTGAGGTTACTATCCATATGTGGAAATCATTGATCACTGCTGCAGGCTGACTGTGTCACCCACGCCTCAAAAAGACAGTTTTGAGTCCTAATCCTCAGTATCTCAGAACGTGACCTTATTTGGAAATTGCACCTATCAAGCTAAAACAAGGTCATGAGGGAGCGCCCTAATCCAGTATGATTGGTAACCTTATAAAAAAGTGGAAAGCTGGTCACCAATCAGACACAAACAGGGAGAACACCAAGTAGGCATAAAAGCAGAGATCAGGGTGATGCTTCTACAAGCCAAAAAATGCCGAAGATATCAGAAAACCACCAGAAAGCAGGGAGAAGCCTGTAACAGATCCTCGTCTAGTGCCTTCAGAAGAAGTGTAGCCCCACTGATAACCTGACCTTGGACTTCGAGACTCCAGAATTCTGAGAATGTACATATCTATTATTTAAGGTCGTGGTATTCAGTTTGTGGCACTTTGTTACAGTAGCCTTAGCAAACTACTACAATCACCAGTGCCAAACACCCAGATACCAGGTCTGCTGGCAGTGGCCCTTGGTCCCCATGTGGCCCATCAGAATCACAAGGGCAGGCCACCTTCTGCAGGGGGCAGACGAGATAAACCCACATACTCTGACCTCTAGGACACTGGTCCTAATGCCAGGTGAGCCTTCTTCCATAGTCAGGCCTCCAGCTGCCAGGCACCTGGGACCTGCAGGGTGAGCGTGAACAGTAAGTGCACAGGGCCTGGCAGACGTCTGAAAGGTCGGTCACGGACACCTTCCCTCAGCCTTGGGAGATTCTGGGAGAGCAGTGAGGCGGTTTGATTCCTTTCAGCCCACATGGTCAAAGACAGAAGAGTGAAGCGCTCCATATCCAGAGAAACCAAAGGGAAGCAAGTCGAGAATCAGGACAAGAAGGGAAGAGAAAGAATAAATAACATCTAGCATTTAGCTAATATTTAAACAGATTTTACTATGTGCTAGACATAAGCCAAGTAACTTGTCTCGCTTATTCTCTGCAATCCTCAAAAACGACTTTTGAGCAAGGTTCCAAGGTTGGCCCTATTTTACAAATAGAAAAATCGAAGCTTGGAAAGATTAACTGGCTGACTCCAGGTCATACGGCCAGCAGGCAGCCAAGTCCATCTCAAGTCTCCTGGCCCCAAAATGATCCTAAATACTAGGTTCCCTCACATGACCACCTATGAAAGTTCAAGGCCACAAAACAGTCACAGAGACCCCAGGCCCACAGTCTTGTGAAATTACCCAGTTCAGTCTTCCCATATAACAAACAGGTACACGGAGGGCCAGGCAGGAACATGACCTTCCCAGCATCATCCAGTGAGTTAGTGGCCCAAATAACACAAAGAGTGAGGTTTTTATGAAGAACTTTCACATCACAGGCAAGTTGGTAAGATTCGTTAGGCTCACAGCTCCTCAAGTTTCAGGACACACACTTCCTTCTCCCCCAAATTCCAACCCCGAGAATGGCTTGCATGCCCAAATCTAGCCTCTTTTGATGCTGGGCTGAAGGAGGGTCTTTTCAAAGGAGGCCCAGCAGGAATGCCTAAGAGATGGCACACTTGTGGCTCAAGAGGTCCCTGGGGATTGAAGCAGGACCCCGGAGATCAGCAGGAATCCAGACCTCAGAGCAAGGGTATGCTGAGGCCCGGGCAGAATCTGGGACCCAGCACAGCCTCTGGTCCTGGAATCCATGCAGGGAGCCCAGCACCAGGCTGTACCCACAGGCAGGCAGGCGCAGGAGAAGAAGGCAGTAGGGCTGACCACCTGCAGATCTGGGGGCGGGGGTGGTTCTTGCAGCCTGGAGGTGACAGTGCTGGTCAGGGAGAATACTGGCCCGGGGAGGCTGCGGTCTTACACTGCAGAGAGGAAAACACGAGTGGTGCAGAATGGACTGCACAGCTGCTGATTCTTTCCAGCGGGGCACTCCAGCTACAATCAGTACGTTATCAATTCCTCGGACGCAGACCCCCATCAAATAATCTCCTCTTTCAAGAGTTGCTGGCACTGGAATCAGGGACCCAGATTTGAGTCCCACATCCTCTCGACATGGGGCCTTGCCACTGAGGCAGGCTCCCCAAATGTGCGTTTCACTACCTGTAAAATTCAGATGCTGATGGCACCTGCCCCCTGGAGTTGCTGGACAAGATGGAACAAGGGGGCATAGAATGCTCAGCCTGGGGTTCTCAACAGCCTCTCTAAGAGGCAGGAAGCCTTTCTCCACAGTACCTCCCACAGCTTCCGGGCCAGTGTAGACGACTCAATCAAACAGTAGTGAACAAATTAAAAAAGCTCATGCTGAACTCACTTAACTTGTTAAAGCAAAGAAGCCGATGACTGTGGGTACAGCCCCTTCGGCTTTTAACTCCCCGACGTCAAACTGTTATTCCACTCTCCTGTTCCAGTGCTCGGTGCTAAGGTTATTTGGCGTGTCTGGTGTGTGACTGCTTAAGAAGGGGTAACAGCCTCTAATTAAGCCTGAAAACGTCAGCGTGAGACAGGCAGGCAGCGAGCAACGTCTCTTCATGAAAACATTTCTGGGGCAGGCTTAGGCCAAAGAGCTGTCAATCAGTAAACTGTTTTGTCTCGGAGTTCTTACACTCAACGCATTTTGAGAGCCAGAAGGAAGGCTTCCTGAGCATAATTTCTTTTAGAGACGAGGCTCCCCAGGTCCCAAGGGGCCAGGGGATGTGGTTCAGGTCTCCTGAGTTAGTAACACTCCATCCATCACACCTCCTGACCCTAAGATCTCTCCCTCTTCTCATTTCATTAGTGCTATGGCTCAGCTGCAGTAGGCAGATCACGTATTTACTGAGCAGCTACTGCATCCCAGGGGCTTCCTAAGTGGCACTAGTGGTAAAGAACCTGCCCACCAATGCATGACACATAGGCTTGATCCCTGGGTTGGGAAGATCCCTGGAGGAGGGCAGGGCAACCCACTTCAGTATTCCTGCCTGGAGAATCCCATGGACAGAGCAGCCTGGCAGGCTACAGTCCATTGGGCCGCAAAGAGTCAGACACAACTGAAGCACTGCATACTGGTCACTAGGACAAAGAAGCAAAAAAGACAGAGAAAGGCCCTGTCCTCTTGAGTTCACAATTTCATGGAAGAAGACAAGAGGAAGAAAACAAAAAAAAATTACAAACAGCAATTACAGATGAGAGACAGAGAGAGAATACAAGAGAACAGGGACCAGGGAGGCAAATTTAGATTCTGGGGCTAAGAGATGTTGTCTGAGGCAAACTCTGGGAACTCAGGAGGACCACCCCATGTGGAATTCAGGAATGGGAGGGAAGGCTGACTGCAAAGTTCAGGAAGAAGGGAGCACAAAGGATGAGGGGTTGGTTAGGGGCCAAGTCACGCAGGGTCCTCGTGGGCCATGCTAATGAGTTTGGATTTTATTCCAGGTGCAAAGGGAAGCCAGGTGCAAGGCAGAGTCAACAGGATGGCGTGTCCTGTTTCATGATTTAAGACCATCACTGCATCACTGCAGTTAGCAACAAAGACAGCCAGAGTTGTAGGGACGCAGGGAGAAGTGTTCAGGGGCCCAGACCAGTTGACCTGCTTTGTCCATCCCACCAGAAGGCCTACAAAAGCCACTGGAAAACATCCTCCCTGGATGAGCTGGGCTCAGGCACTGATATCGGGGCACACGGACATGCAATTCTCCAACACCTTCCCCCTCATCTTGCCCAGAATCTCCTCGGGGCTGACAGAACCAGTCATCACCACCCCAGCACGCTGCATGGTCCCCAGGCCTAGACACATCCTGGATCTCAATAAACACTTGTTAAACTGAAATGAACTCAGTAGACAATCCCTCAGGAGATACAAGTTCTGCTATTGACGAAGGCTCACAGCAAGACAAGGATAATGGAGCTCAAATCTCGTTAGCAAGGTCAGAGAACTGAGAAATTTCCCAAGCTCAAAACAATCATTTCCCTTCTGCTTTCAATATTTTAGCATAGTGAGGAATCTTTCTAAGGTGGACAGGAATAATTCCTGGGCAATTATTCAGCATGTCTTGGGCTGGCTTTGCTTCTTTTCACCGAAGTTAAAGATCAGTTCTTCAACAGTTGCGTTTCAATACAGTGCTCCCTCCCTGTCTCTTCCCTCTCCCCCCACATCAATGCCTCAGAATCTAGCTGTTTTCCTTGATTCTCCCTTTGCCTTCCTCCTACCCGCTGAAGCTTCTCCGTTTCATCTTTCTGGGGAGCCCAGGAAGACTGTGCTTGAACACAGCAATTCCCAACATTCTTGTTTGACATCCCAGTGTGTCTCCAGGCATCTCCAGGGGAGCTGTGAAATTTATTTTCATTCACTTTCATTTAAAATAGAAATACAGGTCATTTAGTTCCTTTAAGAGGGGGGGATGTGGCATGCCACTCAACCAGCAGGGAGGTGAATCCTGACTCACCTATCAGCTTACTGGGCAAAACAGCTCCCCCTTCCAAGCACCCCTTGGGTCACTTAAGTGAGTTCAGTGCTTTGCTAACGTCTGAGAAACATCCACTCTTTGGGGGAAATAAAAACTTGAGAGAAAAAAAGAGACATGAGAACATTAATATTCTTTCACTAATGCCATTTCAAAGTCAGAATTCAACAAATGATCCCTTGCTCTCATCCATGTAGTCCTTCCATACAACAAGAACTTATTGAGTATCCAGCATTTTCCAGAAGCTAGTATCAGTGAGGAGGATGATATCATCCAGTGTTTACTTAGCTCACTCACTCTGTGCCGGGTATAGTTCCACAAGCATTACCTTATTCAAGCCCCACAGTAACCGTGTGAAACAGTGGCAGTTTCATCCCTACTGCACAACCGCTGAGAAAAGTATCCAAATTACACAAAGCCCATCAGACGTAAGTGGAATCGGAACCCAAGACTATCTCACTACTACCACAATATATTGGTTTTTTGTCTCAGAGGTACAAAGACAAGGAACTCACAGTGCGTAGTGCACAAAACATACAGTAATCAGTGGTGTGTGTCATTTGCAAAAAGCGAGGAAGGGGAATCTGAGAATTCAGAGGCAGGTCTGGCTTCAGCCTTTGAAGTAGAGGATACATAAGGATGCACTCCCAGAACTCATGGGAGCTGATGAGGCAGATGGGGTAGGGCTGGAGAGAAAGGAGGCTCCAGACAGAAGGAAGGAAGTGGGGTGGGGGTAGCCTGAGAGAGTGAGATGTCCCTGGGCAAGCAAAAGTATGCAGTAGAGGTTGGGCCAGCGGTGGGTGGGAAGATGGTCCAGGAGCTTGGCTGGGGAGCTGGCAGGTACCAATCAGTCATGAAAATCCTTTCCGAGAGGCTAAGGATAAGGATGGGAAAGACTGAAGGCAGGAGGAGAAGGGGACGACAGAGGATGAGATGGTTGAATGGCATCACCAACTCAATGGACATGAATCTGAGCAAGCTCCAGGAGATAGTGAAGGACAGGGAGGCCTGGCATGTTGCAGTCCGTGGGGTCACAGAGTGGGTCACAGAGTCGGACACGACTGAGCAACTGAAGAACAACAACAAGAAAGATGAGTCACGGAGACGCAAGGAAGGATGTATTGTAGCCCCAGAGTGGCACAGCCGGTGGTAGAATTTAGCAACCCTGAGGCAGCTGTGTGCCCAACAGCGAGGATTTCGGATGCAGGGAGAGGAACCCACTGGGAGGTAGTTTGATGGGTGTCTGGGCAGATATGAGAGGATGAGGGCTTGACCCCAATAATGGCCACAGATGGGGAGGAAAGAGCAGGTGTTTGAGAGACATTAAGGAAGTAGAAACAGCAGGTGCTGGTGACACCCACGGAGGCAGTTATGAATGTTCGCCATTATTTTTCCAAATTCTCCTGGGGAAAAAAAAAAAGTGTTTCTGCTTTTACTTTTCTGGTGATGGTGCATTTCTTACATATCTCTGCCATCTGCTCTATAACTGAGAGGGACAGAAGATCAACAACATGCCAAGAAGCCCTGTCCCACCCTTGACTCCACGAGGGGGGCAGGAGGGACTGACCAACAGCAGCCTTTCTGCAAGTGACCCTTTCTGAGGGCCCTGCTCACCTCTGCCCGGCGACCACCCTCCCACTGCAGGGGACACCCCTGCCCCTGCCGTTTCCCTGCAACACCCACAGCCCGGCTCCGCAGAGCAGCAAGAGTGTCAGAGGCAGCCGTCAGCACTGATACGTGACGGCTGAACAAGAAAAAGAAACGAGGCTTGAACATGCAGTGGCGGCTCTGCCTGGGAGGCTGTCAGCCTGCACACATCCTGTCTGCCCCTCAACCCCAGGAACATGGGAAAGGACAACCATCCGCCTCTCCTCTCCCACCAACTAACCCCCTGGGGACAGAGCAGGTGGTGGAGTTAACATCCCAATTTCTAAGAGTCACAGCTTCCTGTCCATCTTGCAACGAGAAAAGATGAACCGTCTTTGGAAAAAGAAGGATCAGTTTATATATCTAATTGATGATCTCTAGAAATCATGAGAGGTCTGGTAAAATTTTGAGATCCCTACATGCATATACACATCAATGCCTTTGAAATTTCAAAACACAAACTCATCTCTCTACTTCAGTGTCTAAAACACTATTTTCAATGTATTTCCCAGGAGGAATGAAGTTGGTAATAGGAGGATAAACAGCAGTGTGCAGCCCGATTATCGTCCTGCATCCACCCATCTCAGACAGAGGTAAACGTAGAGCTTTGCAGAATGCGCTTTTCATGTGGAACTGAATTCCCACCAGAGCCAACAGGGCCATAGACAATCAAGGCGAGATTAGATCTGTGTTTAAACCCTAAATTATACCACTGGCATGAGGCTTTCAGTTCTCACATCCTATGTATCCCCTGTCCAAGTGTATTCTGGGAAAATCTCTCTGAGAAGGAAGCTTCACTCTCCTGGGGGGAATGGCACCTTCTTTTGGATTTAAATATGCTTTAGGTAGCAGCATGAGGCCTGTTAACTCACACTCCTATCCACTAAGTGAGACAGGAGCCAGGAGACTTGGGTTCAAGGACCTGCTTTGTTGCAATCCGACTGTATGAATTTAGACTAGTCAGGAAATCCCCCTGAGCCAGCGGCCATAGATAACAATAATGGCTAATATTTACTGAGTTACTACTGGCTTTATGTAAAGCATTTGACACGGGTTATTTCAGCCAGTCCTCCCAATCCTTTATGATTCCCACTTTACGAGTGAGGAAAGGGAGGCTGGTGAGTGGGAGACCTGGAAAGCTCAGCCTGGGCGATCTCAGGGCAGCCTCCGAGCTGCAGAGCACCACCCACAAGTTAACAAGCCACTCACAACGGGCCTGGTTCATTCAGCCCTGACCACGAGGCAGGCATTGCGCTGACCCTGATGAGAACACAAAGAGAGAGACAGTCTCTTAAATCCAGAAGAAGTGTGGTAATGAGAAAGACCACGGGCAGGGATGGTACTGAGCTTGTTCACAAAGTTTAGGCAGAATTTCAGCTGAAGAAGAGGATGGGAAAGGAAGCCCAGGCAGAGGGGATTGTAGTCACAGAGGTCTGGGCCACCCATCAGTGCTGAGTTCAAGGTCACCCTGGCAGAGCATTCACAGGCCATGTGGGGCCAGCTCTCCCATTCACTGCATTTCTGCCCAGTGACAGGCCCAGTGACAGTGACAGGCCCACCACCTGCGCTGGTGAATGTCTACTCATACCAGGGGTCCAAATCCATGATAGAAAACCAATAATGGTGGCGTGCTTGATCTCTGAAATTGGGTAGGCTTAAGCTTTGATCCTGGGTCTCTCTCCCCAGAGTTGAGTAATCTTGGGCTAACCACTGAGATTCTCTGAGCCTCATTTGTAAAGTGGGAAAATTATATGACTCTTACAAATATTCATCTGAATAGCAGGCTTTGCATTCACTCCTTCTGGTATCAGAATCCCCTCTGCTGTGGGGAACTCATCCCATAAAATATGCTGCTGTTGCTGCTCAGTAGCCAAGTCATGTCTGACTCTCTGCGACCCCATGGACTGTAGCATGCCGGGCCTCCCTTTTCCTCACCATCTCCCAGAGTTTGCCCAAGTTCATGTCCATTGAATCGGTGATGCCACCCAACCATCTCATTCTCTGTCACCCTCTTTTCCTTCTACCTTCAGTCCTTCCTAGCATCAGGGTCTTTCTTAATGAGTCAGCTGTTTGCATTGGGTGTTCGCATAAGATATAGATGGGCTCAACTTCTTCCCTTCCTGCCTACCCCTGACAGAAGCACAGGCATCACACTTGACCAATCAAAGCATAGCATATCCTTTAGTTGCACTCCAACATTCAATGATGAGCAAAGGACCCAACTTCCCTCAATCTGAATTCTCATAGGGCACTTTTTTTGAACTTATCAGGAACTTATCTCTTCTCTGGGATGACAAACTGGCAAGCAACACACGTATGCACAGAAACTTCTAGACAATGCACTCAACAGAGAGAAAGGAAAATACCATAGAACCAAGACCTAAAGAGGGAGAGAGAAGTAGAAAGACAGTCTGCATGCCCCAGTAACATTCTTCAATCTCCTGGATCCAGCTATGCCTGAAATTGAAGCCATTGTTTAAGCTTCCTAGACATATGAACCAATAATAGTGTTCTTCTTTGGCTAATTTCAATCTGAATTGAGTGTGTGCCATGTGCAACAGAGTTCTGAAAGGCAAGTTCGTGAGGATTAAATGCGATCCAATTAAGTGGCATGGTCACTACACAGTGTGCCATTTCCAATAAATGCTCCTTCCCATGCTTTTGTTGCAAAGTCCTTGTCCTGGGAGGATACGGATGGCATCTGAGAATCAACGACATCTACAAAATATTTGTAGAAACCTAAACTGCCATCAAGATATTCTTAACACTCTTAAAACTGAATGGTTTAGTTATAAAACAATATTTAGCCAAATCACTCTTAATTTCTTAAAATTCTTCTTGAATCCACCTGTCCTTCTTGAATCCAATAGGTAGCCAACAGGAATTTGCTATATGTCTCAGGAAACTTAAACAGGGGCTCTGTGTCAACCTGTTGACACAGGGGTGGGGTGGGGAGGGAGACGGGACGGAGGTTCAAAAGGGAGGGGATACATGTATACCTATTAAAAAAATAATAAAAACAAACTGAATGATTTAGTTGTAAGAAAATATTTAGCCAAATCACTCTCTTAATCTCTTAAATTTCTAGAATCCACCTGTGCCAAGAAGTTGCCCCAGACTATGGTCACTTATGATCCTTTCAGCCACTTTATCAAAGAGAAAATAATTATGACATTTTAAAAATAAATCCAATTTCTGTGTTTCACATGACATTTCTCAAGTAACTCTGATTAAACTGTAGCTATTTCTCCTCAGAGGAAAATTTTTTTATTAAAGACAATATTTTACTTTAAAAATTTGGCAAATTTTAAAGCATCTAAATATTAAAGGAAAACTTTTACATATTGACATAGATGTGTATAAATTCTTTAAATATATAAATATACATATAACTAAAATCAATCTATATGTCTGATTTTTCTAATGACTTTTTCAAAGTGAAATTACATGCCTCCAAGAGAATAAAAAAAAATGACCCAAAATCATTTTACATGAAAATGTAGCCAACTTTAAAAAACTAAGTATTTAAAGGTAACTTCAATTTTATATTTTAAAGAATAAATACGAATATGTGAAAAATCCCTGGAATTACTTTTGCTACTTGGACTAATGGTCTATTGGAAACAAAATGGTAAGAGATGAGCTGAAAGGAACACGCATAATAGGAGAGTCCTGGGCCCCCCTCACAAGATTCCCGACATCCCTTCTGAAAGCCCAGTCCTTGGCAGCCCCACCTCACTTAACGCCACGAGGTCACAGCCACTGGCTTTATAGCGATCAAGTTGGCAGGAAACATGGAATCATAACGGGGTGATGATTCAAAATGTAACACAAATGAACAAAGGCACACATGTGCTAAACCCCAAATCCAGGGAAACTGGCTACTCTGTAAAACAAAGCATCATACGCCTATATAATAATAAACCAGTTGCCTGGGCTATAAAAAGCAGATCATCAGTGACCTGACAGATGTTTGCCGGGTGTTTAGTATGTGCCAAGCACCATACAAGTGGCTGGAGACAAGGCACAAAGCTATGTGTGGTCCCTGCTCTCACAGAGCTTTCACTCATACGATTCCACAAACATGTACCAATAAATGTACCATTTTGAACTACAATGGGTGTTTTTACATTTGAATCTGCAAGTTCATTAATGCCCCGGGAGGAACTTCAAAAAGGATGAAATCATTCTATTTCTGTAAAAAAAAAAAATAAAATTTATTAAGATATAACTCACGTACCACACAATTCATCAATTTAAAGTGTACTGTTCAATAGCTTTTAGTATATTCACAGATACATGCAGTGATCACCACAGTTAATCTGAGAATTAACTAATTTTCATCATTCAGTCACGTCTGACTCTCTGTAACCCCATGGACGGTAAGTCTGCCAGGTTCCTCTGCCCACGGAGATTCTCGAAGCAAGAATCCTGGAATGGGTTGCCATGCCCTCCTCCAGGGATTGAATCCAGGTCTCCCGCAATGTAGGCAGATTCTTCACTGTCTGAACCACCAGGGAAGTCCTAGAATTACCACATGACCCACCAATTCCACTCCTAGGTATATACTGCAAAGAAATGAAGACAGATGTCCAAACAAAACCTTGTACGTGGAATGATCACGGCAGCACTATTCACAGTAGCCAAAAGGTGGAAACAACTGAGATTTGTCTATCTGTGGAAGAACAGATAAATAAAATGTAATTTATCCATACAATGGAACATTATTCAGCCATAAAAAGAAATGATCCAAGCTACAAGGTAAATGAACTGTGAAAACATGCTAAGTGAAAGGAACCAGTCACAGAAGACTACAGAGTATATGATTTCATTTCTGTATATTTTCTTCTGACTTGGAAATGATCTTTCTGTGTTCCTTTTCATTCAAACCCAGCATCCACCCATCCCCAACGTGTCACCTCCATTCTATCCTCAGGGCCACTCAGTATGGCTGTCAGTCTGACAACTACTACAGCCTCCCTCTTGGTCCCTTGGTCCTGGGCTTTCCCCTCCAGCCCACTCAAAGCATCAGCTGACAGCATGGTCTCTCTAAACAAACATCTGGTCAAGCTTATTTAAACTCTTCGGCCACATCCCCATCACTTATCAGACTAAAGGAACCCCCTTGGCATCACATACAAACTCCCAGGCTCCATTGCCCAAAATTCATGACAGGTACCCAGGGATCAAACTTGACTCAGGTACGCAAAGCTCCTTGGATTTTGCGCTCTTTCACACACCTCTGTCCCTGCCTCTGTTTCTGTCCTCCCTCCTGCCTGGAATGCCAGCCCTCACCTTTCTTGCCTAGAAAGAGCACTCTGTATTCCACACCGTTCAAGCCTCCCCACTCCCCCTGCAACGATGATCTGCCCAACACCTTCTCAGCCTTCAGGCCCTTGTGGCATTAGAGGACTATTCAATGACCACTGCTGGATGAACATCTGAAAGACGGGAGCTGTATCTGCTGTCATATTTCCAGGAGCCAGCATCCAGTCTGCCTGACACACAGTAGGTTCTCAACAAAAAATATGTTGCAGAAAGAGAGGGAGAAAGGGGCAGAGGAAATGAATACACTGATCTCAGTACTTTAGGTACTTATTTTATGAATTAACAAATAATTATTGTCTCAGATATTGGAAGCTTCTGCCCTCCTTTAGGTTTTTCTCCAGATTCTTCAAGGATGAGTAGGAATAGAATAAAAGGCCAGAGTTGATAACAACAATAGCATCAACAAAGAAACAACCCCCCAACACACCCCAGCTCAAGCCTCAACCAGGGTAATCAAGAGAAGTCCTGCCTTCTTAGAATCTTGTTCATTTCAGAAGTTTTACCTCCAAATCTACTTGTAAAACAGAATAGAGACTGGTAGAGAAGGGTTAATCAACAGTCAAACCTGAAGATGTTACAGAGCTTTTAGGACCCTCGATCAGAATCCACCTCCCAAATCTGTGAGCTTTTGGGGGGTTTTTTGCCTTTACTTACATATCCTGGGTTGATAAGCCCCACAAATGACTCTTGGTCTCATCTCACATTCACAGAAGGCTTTGTGGACTCTGGTCTCTGACAGCCTCTCTTTTCAGGTGAAAGTGAAAGTGAAGTCGCTCAGTCATGTCCAACTCTTTGCAACCCCGTGGCCTGTAGCCTACCAGGTTCCTCTCTCCATGGGATTCTCCAGGCAAGAATACTGGAGTGGGTTGCCATTTCCTTCTCCAGGAGATCTTCCCGACCCAGGGATCAAACCCGGGTCTCCCGCATTGCAGGCAGACGCTTTAATCTCTGAGCCACCAGGGAAGCCCCATAAAGGCAGAAATAATAGAGCTCCCATTTGCCTCTAGGGGGCAATATGGCGGTTTACAAGTAATTCTAAAGACTCCTCTAGCTCTATGTTACTCAGCAAGGAGCAAAACAACATGAAATAATAGCAACATGCGTGAGCCCCATCCAAGACTTTCTTTTCAAAGGTAAACATGCAAAGGTGTAGTTCATGATGATTGAGAGCAAAAAATAATAAGCAGTGACATTCCAGATTGGTCTTGATCACTCCTAACTGATTTCTAAAATCTCCCCATCACCCTACTATTATAATTTCCTGCTAATTACTACAAGCAATTTTATTAATATACTTTTCAGCCTCATTAAATATTACCTTGGGCCTCACATTAAAAATGATGAGGCGCAGTAATCTTAATGAACATCCAAGCTTCACCCACCCCTGAAAACCCAGACGACAAGAGAATCAAATGCCATCCTGCTCTGTTCCCCAGGCATGCAGAAAAGTAACTTCAGAGACATGAAAGAAACGAAATGTATAGCCCGGAAGGAAACCTGACTTAGAAACAAACAGTGTAGCCACGTCTCCTCCAGATCCTGTCGATTAAGGAAGAGGGGAATTGTCCAGCAGGCATTTTAGCTTTAGTTCTTCCTCCTCTTTCATCCAGATGTAAACACAGTATTGGTCAACACAATTACCACTAATATGAAGTCTCACTTGTTACTCTGAGGAACAGAGCTATGGGTGATCATGGGCTGGGCAGACACAGGCCAACTGGAAACATGAGATGTTCACTGCTCTCACCAACGGCAGTCTCTGGCTCCCTCTGAAATGGTGGTAGAAGCAAAAGGATAGGTGGTCAGGAACTAAAGATCAGTTTTCTTTTTCGTTCCTTCCTGGCATGACCAGAATTGTCTGTTATTTCTCAAGCAGTGAGCTAGGCAAGCACAGTGAGACCAGCTTCTTGATCCTCAGAGTAAATAATTTATCAGGAGCTGAATTTACTGCTCTCACGGCTAAACTGTCAGAATCCTCCCAATTGCAATAGCAGTTGTGCCGTGTGGTCCCAGGGCTTCTTTTGTTTCCCTGGGACTCTAGGTTAAAGATGAGTTCATGGCGGTAAACATAGGGTTGGGGGAACAGACTAACTTAGGTTGACTGAACCTCCTCTTCAGCCAAGACCGCAGAGATTTTTCAAATACGTCTGAGAATAAAGGGTCACAACACGAAACCATTAAATGTAAGAGAGGGAGCTTCAGAATTATTTAACTTAACCCACTGTTTGTAGATAATATAAAGCTGAGATCCAGAGAGTGGACATAATTTGCCTTGGTTGCTCAAGAAGAGTCAAATCTAGAACTTAAACTCTTAGATCCCCTCCCATTAGGTTGCTGTTGAGATTATTAATCTGAAATGGCGTCTTTGACAGGAGATGGAGTCGGAGACAGTCAGCCATCCATCAGTAATTGTGCGTTCCCTCTTCCAGAGTGTAGTGCTGCCTTAAAGATGTGGTTGCCATCAGGAACATCATCTTCCCATCCTTCCATCTATTTACAACCTTGCAGCTGACTCCAGCCATCAAACTGTGTCCTGGCTGGTAACACAGGAATGGAAGAAATGGAGGACACCACTTCCAAGTATGACCCATGCTAACCTGCAGCCTGGTGATCCTCCGTGCTCTCCCTCTATCTGATGGCTGGCTCCAGGGGACCTTGAGGTCTTGAAAGATAGCGGAGGTTCATAGCAGAAGTGACCTGCGTCTCCAAATCATTTCATGGAGAAAAGGATTTTAAAGACAGAGTATACATACATGGTCTGTTGCTGGAATGAGATATAAAATTTTACTGTGTGAAGTTACTAAACTTTTCAGGGGTTTATTCATTACAGCACCTAGCATTAACCTCAAAAATACAAGGAACATTTCATAGTTGAAAGGAGTTTCTCAAACACATAAAGATCCATGCAAAACTTAGGGCCCATGAAAAAACTAACTGCTGTAAGAGTGAGAAAAACACTTATAAACCAAATAACAAAATCAATCATCTACCAACTCGCCAATTTGCCAATCAGACAGAAATAAATTAACTGTTCCAGGTCTCTGAGGGGGGCAAAGAACTAGTAAAGGTTAGACTTGAAAACAAAGACTTTCCACAAAGGAATTTCTTTCTCAAGTGCCTGATCCCTTTTATCTTAAAAGTGATGACAAAATGAACTATTGATACACACAACAACTTTGACGGATCTCCAGGGCATCACGCTGAGGGTGGAAAAAGGCCAACCTCAAAAGGTTATATACTGTCTGACTCCTTTAATATAACATTCTTGAGATGACAAAACTATAGATGAAGAACACAGAAGTACTTGCCACAGGTGAGAGGTAGGGGAAGAGTGTCACTTAGTAAGGAGTAACTCAGGGGAAATGCTTTGCGGTTTTGGAACCGTTCTGCTTCCTGATTGCGGGGATGGTCACTAGAATATACACACGTGATCAAAATTCACAGAACCACACATGAAAAAGAATGAGTAGAAGAGGAAGGAGAGGAAGAGGAATCAAAGAAGAAGGGGAGTGGGGACGAAAAAGAGAAAAAAGAACAGGAGAAAAAGAAGAATGCATGTTAACACTGATGAAGTCTGAATAAGGTCTTTCCTGGATTTGACAATGTATTAAGGTAACATAAGCTATCTTTAGGGGAAGACAGAGAAAAGATATAGAGTACCTTCTAGACTATCTTTGCAACTTCTTATGTATCTCAAACCACTTCAAAATTAAAAGTTAAAAAATTGTTAAGGGATAGCCTAAGTTCTGGACCATGAAGCTTTAAGTCAGGAAATAAGCATCATGATTGAGCAACATGAGTAGGAGACCTGCAGAGTGTTTAGGGGCTTGTTACACTAAGTCCCCTAAATGAACCTTCAAGTCGTGAACTTTCAAAGATGCAAACATGTATTCACATGTCCAATCACATAAGTCAGTTCACGCAAAACTGCAGCTTGCCCTTCATCTCCTATTTCTGACGATCCTTCAGCTCTACCATCTCCCACCTTCTCTCCCTCTTCCAGTCAGAGACTCTTCTGGACTGTTCACTCCATGCCAGCCCCTGGATGCCAGCTATTGTACTGTACTACTGTACTTTTCAAGGTACTGTATTATATAAGATTAAAAATGTTTCCTTTGTTTTTTTCTGTGCTTTCTTTTTTACATGTTTCAACGCTTTTTAAATTTTTTAATGCTTCTTTAAAATGTATTATTTGTGTGAAAAGTATTATAAACCTACGATAGTAGAGTACTGGGCTTCCCTGGTGGCTCAGACAGTAAAGAATCCGCTTGCAATGCAAGAGACCCAGGTCTGATCCTTAGGTCAGGAAGATCCCCTAGAGAAGGGTATGGCTACCCACTCCAGTATTCTTGCCTGGAGAATTCCATGGACAGAGAAGCCTGGCGAGCTACAGTCCATGGGGTTGCAAAGAGTCAGACACAACTGAGAAACCAACATTTTCATTTTTCACTAGTATACTAGTTCACTAGTACAGTATGACTTAACTGATTGTGTTAGTTGGACACCTAGGCTAACTGTGTTGGACTTACAAACAAACTGGACTTACGAACACACTCTCCAAACAGAACTCGTTTATATGTAGGGGACTTATTATTATACAGGGTTTCCCTGGTGGCTCAGACGATAAAGAATCTGTCTGCAATGCGGGAGACCTGGTTTTGACCCTTGGGTTGGGAAGATCCCCTGGAGAACAGAATGGCAACCCACTCCAGTATTCTTGCCTGAAGAGTCTCATGGACAGAGGAGCCTGGTGGGTCCATGGGGTTGCAAAGAGTCGGACACGACTGAGCAACTAACACTTTCACTTTCACTTGATTACATAGGACTCTCACTTCTACGTGTTTATTCTTTGTCTCCTTTCCAGAATATAAATAAGTATCGGAGACCATGTCTGTTTTGTTCCCCTCTCAATGCCTAACCTAGCGTCTGGTACATAGAACACTCTCAGTAAATCTCTATTGCACAAATGAATGAAGCAACAGAAGAGAAAGGTATTAACATCCACATTTTGCAAAGAAACAATGGTGCGCAGAGACTTCAGTGCCCCACCCACCCTTGTGCACACAGCTGGGAAGTAGGTGAAGACCCTCAGGGCTCTGGAGGCCTTTCCCCAGTAGCACTGTATGTCTGTCAGTAGCTTGGATTTCTGATAGCTGCTTTTTCTTAGGAAACAAAGTATGAGAGAAAAAGAGAAAGAGGAGGAGAGAAAAAGTGAGAGAGTGAGAACAAGGGCAAGAGAAGCAATAAGAGAGAGAAAAGGGGTTAGAGAGCAGTCAAGGGAAAGAGAACAAGAGCAAAGGAGGGATGGAGGAGAAAAGAGGAAGAAAAAAGAGAGGATGGGAGAAGGGGATGGGAGAGAAGGCAGGAGGGAGGGAAGAAAAATCTGCCCCAACACAGTGACACTGAACAAATAGATTCCAAATTTGAACACGGTCACGCTCCACAGATCCAGGCCTGTGCTCTGAAGTGGCATTGCAATGTGAACAATCTATCATTAAGTAATAAATACTTCAAGCAAAACAAAAAAAAAATATGGTCAGCAATGAGATGTAAATTAGGAGCAACCAAGGGAAATTGTACTTCACACTTGCCGTGCTCCGATTAGCCAACTGTGATCAGAAGTTCTTTTTATCTTTTGAGAAGGTGCTGTAGTTTGCAATGCAGCATGATAGAACGTAAAATGCAATACACCAAGACTGAGGAAAAAAAAAAAAACACCTGGGCTGCATTATTACAGAAACAGTAAAGCTGCTGCAGGCAACAGATCCAAATTTGAATTCAGGCTCTGTCACTTTTCATCTGCATGACCATGGTCAAGTTATTTAATTTCTTTGAACCTCAGCAGTTCAGGGGCAAAAACACGTACTTTGTGAGACTATTGTGAAGATTCAATGAAATAATCAATACAAATGTCACCAGCACAGTGCCTGGCATGCATTCAGCACTTAGCCAGGGCTTCCATGCTATCAAAAGCTAGACACAAAAACAGTGCACATTCTATGGTTCTGTTCCTATGATCAACAGACATAACGTAGCAGAGAGAAATCAGACTGTTTTCCTGGGAGGAGGGGGACTGAGTGCAAAGGGACACAGGGAACTTTCTGGGGTGATGGAAATGGTCTGTATCTTGATTAGACTACAGGTTTTACAAGAGTGTATGCATTTGTCAAAACGTATTGAGCCATGTGCTTGATATCCATGTACTTTACAGTATATAAATTATACTTCAAAACATTTTTATTAATAGTTATAAGATCTACATATTTATCAATAGATACTAGACAGTTAGGTAGCTTAGTAGCTAAATAGCTGGAGAGAAAAGGGGGATGAGGACAGAGAGAGAGAAATGAGTTAAAGTACCTTATACAGCATGTGACTCATGCTAAGGGCTCAATATACGTGTGTGACATTCTGGGATCAAAATGAACACTCCCGCTCTTTCTCCTCCAGAGACAACCCACGCCACTGTGGCATATATGGCTCAGCTAGTTCTCAAAGTGTTTCCTTCTCTCTTCCTGAATCCTGGTCCCTGACACTCCCAGGAAGAGGAAACCTGCCCACCACCCACTCCTCATGACAGAGCCCAGAGGTCTTGACCATCAAATCTACTCTGTCTCCATCTAAGCATCTCAAAGGCTTTCACCTCCAAGTATTTCCATAACCACACTCAACACTTCAAAATCCCCTTAGACTGTGAGCCCAGAAGGGCTGCAGGATGCCGTCTGTGGAGGGTGTGTCCTGGATGCAGCACTCCACTCAGGGCTTTGGGCAGCTCTGCTGCTGTGAAGTGGGGTCCACCATCCTAAGGTCATGCCTTCAGTCTGGAACACAATAATTGCTAATACCTACTGAGCATTTGCTACCATGCCCCGCACTGTCCTGGATGCTACTGGATATCTTCATTCTTCTAGTCCTCACAATAAAGCCATTAAAAAAGTCTAGCATCAGCACCATTTTACAGATGAGCCAGCAGAACTTTGAGGTACCCCTTCACCCTGGTCTTTTCAGATCCCACAGAATCCATCTGCAAATCTGATCTCCACATCTCTGTCCTGTCCTTCACCATAAAGGAGCTGCCACAACTCAGGAAGAACAACTCTTAGTCCAATATATAGAGAAGAGGAGCTCAATTTAAAGCTTGATAGTGGAGCCTTAGATGAACAAACAATTGATACACAGAGCGACATGGGTGATGCTTAAAAACAATTTGCAGAACAAAAGGAGATGCACGTAACAGAGCAGATACTGCAAGATTCCACTTCTATGAAGTTCTAGAAACACAAATCTAATCTACGGCAACCAAAATTAGGTCACTGGTAGCCTGGGGCTGGGAGTGAGAGACAAGACTACAAAGGAGGGGGGGGGAGCGGTAAGGGACATTTCGAGGTGATGAAAATGCCCTACACCTGGATCCCAGGAGTGGTTTCATGCTCACACTTGTCAAAATTCAATCTGTACACTTCAAAAATGTGCATTTATTATATGTGACTAAAGCTGATATTTTAATGCAAAAATAAAGAAAAGCCTTCGGAGCCAAGAGCCCTTGCTTTCCATCTCCTTCTGTCTCTTCCTAGCTGTTGACCTCGTGCAAGTCACTTAACACATCTGAACCCTGGTTTCAGGCTGTTGTCAGGGTTGAAGATGATACATCCTAAACCTGGGAGAAGAGTAGGCCTTCAATAAGCAACAGCTTCTATTATTACCGTTAATTAATAATAATGAGAAGTAATAATCTGAGTAACAGCTTCAATTCGGCACTGCACTTTCCTGGGTGGATCTCAAACTGCTAAATGTTCCTTGCTATTAGCTCTCACTGAAAACCAACACACATTCTTTTCTGGCATGCAATTATTTTAATGTTATGCTGGGACAGATAATCAAGAATGAATACCAAATGTATGTAGATGAAAGAATTCATGTTTATATATGAATGTGGGCCATGGAATCTTAGATTAATTCAAACCTGAACACTGCTGACAATTACCATTTTCTTTCCAAGGAATCAGATTTTCATTCTAAGCAACTCCATGGGGAGTTTTCTACTATATTGTTATCCAGGGTGTAATTTCTTTAATAAGGTCATTAGGGAAAAAAAAAAGAATTCTGGACTCTATAGTCCTTTTGTATTAATTTCTTCCTAAGAGTGTCTTTCTTTGGGAATGAGACAGAGGTCAGCATGGCAAACTTCAAATGTATAGTAATCTGGTTTCAGTGCGTTTTAAAGCTAGAAGCTGTGAGCATATCGCCTTATTTTTCGGTCACCTCCTTCCACATTCAGAAAATTGCTTTGCAGGAAACTGTTAGTTCTATTTAGGTTTACGAATAATTTCTCTGGAGCCAGAGCAAAGGTGAATTAGGAAGTTTCCAGAGTCTCAGCGTGAGTCTGCAGAAGATGGAGCAATATCGGTGATTCTATTGGGTTGGCCAAAAAGTCGGTTCAGGTTTAGCCATACGATATTACAGAAAAACCAGAAGAAACATTTTGGCCAACCCAATATGTGAAATGAATGAAAAAGACCACACAGTGATGGGCTCAGCGTTGCCAGCGGGGTCAGTCAACCCATCTTCTGGTAAAGGTCTCTAATCACCCTTCATTTGGGGTACATCCTTGTCCCCTCTCCAGCCAGCCGAACAGCCAACTTCCAATGACAAAGACTATGCCAGTCTCAGGACAGATCAACTCCGTGCCATGAGCTGTCTCCCTTTTGGTGGAAATCCCTCAGTGCCATAAAGACAGCCAGGGGACTGAGGGCCTTCTGAAGACCTATGGAAGTTTCCAGAGAAGGAAGGAAGCAGTCATCACCTGCCAGGGGCCACAGACACATGGCTCTTCAACCCAAGGGCACACCGTGCAAGACCCCAGGTATCGTGTTCCATCATCAGCCAAGTCAGGTCCTAACTGTCCAGAGGTCTCAGGGAGTAAAGACTCCCTGGCGCACAGCCCCACTTGGATTTGTCAGGAAATAAACCTGCTGAGAGCAGGATGGTTCGGTTTTATGATTTGGCTTTCCTTGTATTTACCTATGAACAACAACTTTTCAAGAAGTCCAGACAACTCTTGGTAAGAATGCCTTCCTAGCTATGGCAGAGACTGCGACTTGTTCATCCTACCCCATTTCCTCCTCTTTCTGGGTTCACGGTGAGACCCCATTTCTCAGGATCCCCTGCAGTCAGGCTCAGGTGCCGCCATGTAACTGAATTCTGCCCAATGAACTGTAGATAGATACAATACTAGCAAATCTTAGGCCTGGCCCATAGAAACCTCCCACAGCATCCTACACCCTACACCCTTCTCTTTTCCCATCCATCAATGGAATGGAAAGGATTCCATGGGCCTAGAAGATGGAAGAACCCCAAGATTTGAAAAAAGTTCTTAGTCCTGAGTGACTGTGAAGAACACAGCTCCTCTGCTGACCGACATGGGATTGGGTGAAAACAGCAAATTTTTATTGTATCAAGACAACATGTTGAAGTTGTTTGCTCCAAGAGTCATCCTGTCCTGACTAAACATACCTTTCTCCTATATAATTATCCCCTTAAAACCTCCACTAGATGATTTCCAATTGGATGGATTTCCAATTCCAAAAACAACAACAAAATGCCAACATCTAGCTCATGCAAGACAAATGTCACTTAATCAAATCCCACCATGAGTCAGACTGTGAGTTATTGCTTCAAGCTCTGAATGGTCTACGGGTATCCTCATGCCCCATTCCCCACAAACATGAAGTTCAAGTAAGTCTTCAAGAAGTCAAGAGCAGACAGGAGCTGACTGGCATAGAAGAGGAAGCCCACAGTCTCAGACTGCCTCTGGTAACACTTCAATTACCCACCACCTGCTCATCATATGGTGCTCAGCACAGCTTTTTCCACTGTCTCCCAAGAAAAGGTTAATGGGATGTATCAGAAGCCAGTAGGCAGGAAAATCCCAGGGCTCAGTTAAGGAAACAGAAGAAGTTATTTCTAGACTCAGTCACTGCCCTGGAAGCCAGCAAATATCACCCTGGCTCCCTCCTGTCTTCACAGTTGCCTTCTCCTCTCACAGGACAAGACCTGTCCTCATTGATGAGGATGATCCTTCCACCCAGGGCCAAGACTTCCTCCAAGCCATCTCCCAAACAGCCTTGCTCTAGACTGGGGGCACCTCCAAAGGGAGAAACCACCTCCTTCCCTCTGCATCCCCAGCCCCAGGCCAAGGCGCAGCAGTCCGCATGGGTGAGCTGCTACCTCCAACAAGCTCAGCGTTTTGGTAACTTATAACTAGAACGGCTTCTCTGCACTCACGCAACCGTATAACAAAGATTCACGGACCCAGGCTTCTATAGGTCCACCAAATCCTATGGCCTCAGTCTTTTGCAGGCAAGGGAAGAGAACAATACAGATTTATGGGCCAGGCCTGAAAGTGACATACATACATTGCAGTACCCACATTCCACTGGCCAAGAACTCCATACAGGCCCACAACTAGCAACAAGAAAACAAACTTAGGGCTACCAAGGTGGAAGGGATACACTGGGAGATTGGGACTGACATATACACATTACTATTTATAAAACAGGTGACTAATAAGGACCTGCTGTAGAGATTAGGGAACTCTACTCAACACTCTACAATGGCCTATATGGGAAAAGAATCTAAAAAATAAGTGGGTATATATATATGTATAACTGACTCACTTTCCTGTACACCTAAAACTAACACAACATTGTAAATCAACTATACACCAATATTTAAAAAAAGAGGGAGGGAGGGAAAGTCTAGGAAACAACTAGACTGCGTCTAATGACTGTGGCTCACAAGGAAAGAAAGAAATGGATTTTGGGGTTCACATACGACCATCATATACAACCCAGTGGGGAAAGAGAATGTCTCCCAGAAGACAAGTCAGCCTTTAGGGGCTTAATCCAAAAATCTGATGATATAAAAATGGCCTTCTCCAGAGCTATGCAAAAAAAAAAGAGAGAGAGAGAGAGAAGTTACCTTTGCACAATAAACCAGGATGATATCCACCACTCTGAGGCCCATGTGAGTGGACACTCACACAAGTTCAGAACAAAGTACCTTGCTCTGTACAAAGTGGACCAAGAAGGCCCAAAGGTGGGAAACAGCTGTGTTGGCCGATAGATACACGCCTGTGGGGACCAGCAGACTCATGATGCTGCAGGCAGCAGAGGGCTCAGGGTGGGGGACCTCTCTCTCACAGAGAGGTTCAGAGAGGTAAAGCATCTCCAAGTCCAGCCAGCAGGAAAGCCATCCTATGACTCCCAGCCCACCTTGTCAGCTGTCTACATTATCCTTTTATCTGCCAAAGCGGGAGCCTTAAAACATGACTAGCCAGAATATTCTCTCAGACAAAACATCTCTGGAAAACACGTTTCCCATCCTGACACTGTGTTCTTCCAAAGTCTCTCCTTCCAGAATTATGTACACCGTTCACGTGGCAGGTGCCCATACGAGGCACAAGGACGAAGACACTCACACACGCCCCAGTCTGTGTCACCCAGATAGCTTTCTGCTCATGCAAGAAGGACTCAGCTCAGTTTCCACCCATAAACGCTTCTTTATTCGTCCCCGGAGGCCTTCCTGTCACCTATAGGAACACTTTCCCGCAAGCTCGGTGAATTACAGCTCTTTTAAAGGGGATGTTCCAGACAATGAACTCCTTTCCTTCCACCTTTTAAAATGAGATTAACCCAAGAACATTGCTGAAGATCTGTGAATGGCTTCCAACGAGAAGGCATTTCTCTAACACAGGTGTGGGAATATCTCCATACCACTTTATTCAACAGAGCTAGCTTGGAAGCCCATGCTTTGTCTGAAGAAGGATGGCAGACAAGGGCAATTCATAAGAATTTATCAAGCTGGAATTCAAGTCCTCGGGGGCTGAAACCAGAGATGCCCCCCATGAGGGTTCTCTCTGGCTCCTATATACCCCCATCAATCACACTTCCCTCTTTTCCACCCCATTTCTGCCCTGTTTTCCACCCTCCTTGTGGCTCAGCTGGTAAAGAATCCACCTGCAATGCGGGAGACCTGGATTCAATCCCTGGGTGGGGAAGATCCCCTGGAGAAGGGAACGGCTACCCACTCCAGTATTCTGGCCTGGAGAATTCCATGGACTATATATAGTCCATGGGGTCGCAAAGTGTTGAACATGACTTGAGCGACTTTCACTTCCACCCTCCACTCCTGTGGTCACGTCTACCCTGTTCTGTTTGAACTGTGGGACTTAAAATAGAGTGGTGAAAATTGGGGAGGGTGACATAATCAGAGTGGACTTTGAATTCTAGTGTGAGGGGCTTCATTCTTTTCTACAGCAGAGGTCAGGAAACTACAACCTGTGGACCAAGTCTAGCCCATCATCTCTGGGTTTTTGGGGTTGTGCAGTTTTTTTTAAGCCACACTGCAGGGCATCTGGAATCTTAGCTCCTCACCCAGGGATTAGCCCATGCCCACTGTAGTGGAAGTGTGGAGTCCTAACCACTGGATTGCCAGGGACTTCTCCATCATCTCTTTTTATAAATAAAGTTTTATTGGAACAGAGTCAAACCCATTTGTTTACATTATTTTTCCATGGCTACTCTTGTGCTACAATGGCAGAGTTGAGCAGTTGAGCCGGAAACCTCCTATGACCCCCCCAAAACTAAAATATTTGCTATCTGACCTTTGACAGAAATATTTGTTGAGCTCTAAAGTGAAATCCACGGCAATAGTGTCTACTCAAACACGTATGCACACATGTTCACAGAAGTACCATTTGCAATAACCAAAAGGTGAAAACAGCCCAATGCTCATCAAAGGATGAAGGAATAAACAAATTGTGGTATATACGTACAGTGGAATATTACTAAGCCATAAGAAAAGAACAAAGTACTGATACATGCTATGATGTGAACGAACCTCAAAAACACGACGCTGAGTAAAAGAAGTTAGATGGAAAATGCCATATATGTTATGATTCCATTTATAGGAACTATTCAGAATAGGTAAATACACAGAGACGAAATGCAGAATGGTGGTTGCCAGGGGCTGGGAAAAGGGGAAATGGTTGGAAAAACTAGTTAATGGGTAAAAAGTTTCCTTTTAAGGTGATGGAAAGGTTTTGGAACTATATAGAAGTGATGGTTAATAAGACTGTGAATGTATTAAGTGCCACTCAATGGCCCACTTTAAGATGGTTATTTTTTTAACATTTTTTTTTTATGTGGACCACTTTTAAAGCCTTTATTGAATTTGCTCCAATATTGCTCCTGCTTTATGTTTTGGTTTTTTGGTTGCAAGGCATGTGGGATCTCAGCTCCCCAACCAGGGACTGAACTGGCACCCCTGCACTGGAAGGCAAAGTCTTAACCATCGAACCACCAGTGAAGCCCCCTTGATGGTTATTTTTAAGTTGTGGGAATTCCACATTTCAATAATGTTTTAGATTCAAAAAATACATTTTTTAAAAGAAGTCAGGGAATTTTGAAACAGAGGAGTGACACGACTGAGCTTTGCTTTCAGGCAAGAACCCCAGCAGTGTTTACAAAACAAGAAGTCCTCAGTTTACTCCTAAGTACCTTGGAAGTGGGCACCACCGTTAACAATCAGAAATAAAGGAGAGGCAGCAGACTAGGAAATCGGGCACTCAGTCTGTGCACCTGTGAGACAAGGGGAAGGAATCTCAGCAGGAAGTCACCAGGGCTGGATTGGGATTTAAGAGCAAGATCAAGGCCAGAGAAAGAGATACTGAGGTCATCCTTAGGGTGGCAATGTTGCCAGGAGAGAAGAGAGGGGCAAACACTGGAGCATCTCGATATAGGGCATGGGCAGAGAGTCAGGAGAAGGCCAGGCAAGAAGAGCCATGGAAAGGGGGCAGCTGGTGGCCCCAGATGCAACAGAAGCTTGGGAGAAGGGGAGGAGGAGGAGGAAGAGGGAGGAGGACTAGTGAAAAGGTCACAGGAGTTGCAGGGTAACAGTACTACTCAAAATCCTGGTTCTCAATTTCTCTTCTGAGAAGGTGAGGTTGCTAGGTAAGCGAGGCCACACTAAAGATAAGTGATGAAGAAGCAGCTTAGCATCCAGGAGACATAAGTCTCCAGGGCTGTGGAGCTCTGCCCTCCCCTGACCCTCAGCTCCATCCTTGGAGGAATAGCACAAGCAACTCCCCACACATGCCTGGTCCCGACTACAGTCCTGGGTGCAAGGCTGAATTCATCCCCAAAGCACAGGGCCTCTCTGACCCTGGCACGCTCAACATACCCCAGGGCCCCGGGGTGAACGGGTCCATCCAGCTGGTGCTCTTCATAGTCCTGGCTTGATGTTACTTCTACCATTCTAGCATCAGTGGCCACCAACTGGACAGTGCTACCACTGTTTCTATTTGCAGCAACAAATCATCCACAGTATTACATTAACTTCAAAATGATGGCATTTGGCATACAATAGCAAATTGATTCCTTAGAAACAAAATGAATTTTACTTGCCATTATTACCCTAAGTGGGAATCCAAAAGGGCTGTAATAAATAATATAACCACATTATATTTATTCACCCTTGATCTCTCCTTTATAACATTAACTAAAGAGGTAAGCACCATGGAGGAGGAAGAATTATTTCTGGTTTGACAAGGAAGGGACTTTGTTGGTGGGGGGAGGTGTTTAAGTAGAAGCAGTGTGGGATGTCTTTTAGCAAAGGCAAGTCTGTAATAAGGATCAGGCTGACTTTTTAAAATAAGAGCTATTCAGGTGTGAAATGGGCTCCCCCAGAAATGAGGTGGGAGTCCCTCAGCTTCTCTGGGGCTATAATAATGGGTTAGTCATGTATGACAACTTGCATAATGGTACCTCCAGTTTGGAAGACTTCGGACAGTCTTCCTGTGATTTATACAATATCAGTTAGAAGAGCGTCCTATTTTGCTGAGGAAAACGTCCTGGAGATTCCAGCTCATTGTGGGCTCTTACAGGGAACACATCAAGTTAATTACAGGTAGCTGTTTGAAAGAAATCCGTCAGCCCCAGCATATGCCCTCTTGGAAAAAAATTGTTAGAAAGACCTTTAGCCCAGTAGTGACCAACTGGCAACTTATATGCCAAATCCAATCTGACCCACAGATATGTTTGAATGGTCCTAGCTTTTTAGTGTTGTCTGTTTTTAAATATCTGACTGTGTTCCCAACCCTTCAAACTTGAGCGATATAGTGGATGCTGCCAGTGCTGGGGACCACACAGACCCTCATTACCAGGAGGTGATCATTCCTTAGGTGTCAATGGCTCACACCTGCCGCCTTCTCCAAGTTTCCCTCCACGGAGCAGACCACCCACTGCCACCACAGCACAGCAGCCAGTGACTGACAAGCACGAGGATAAAGGGGGACAAAAGGCCTTCCCACATCACCTCCAGGCGGAACCAAATTTGGCACAGTCTGTATTCCAGAGAGTCAGGCTGAGGCTGGACACCAGCCAAGGTCACACCTTGCTTTGCTTCTACCCCTGCCAGACCTGTTTTCTTCACCTCCCTTCTTCTTAGATCAGTGGTTCTCAAAATGTGGTCCCCAGACCAACAACATCAGCCATCTCCTGGGAACTTGTGAGACAGGCACATCTCAAGACCCACTGAAAACTTCCCGATTCAGAAACTCTGGGGGTGGAGCCTAGCAATTTGGGTTTAAAGAAGATACAATATTGTAAAGTAATTAGCCTCCAACTAATAAAAATAAATGAAAAAGAAAAAAAGAATCCATCCCCACCTAGAGATTGTGATACTAAATTATACAAAGATAAATATCATATGATATCTTTTATATGTGGAATCGAAAAGAAATGGTACAAATGAACTTATTTACAAAACAGAAATAGTCACCAACATAAAAAACAAACCTACAGTTACCAAGAGAGATGGTGGCGGGGGGAGATAAACTGGGAGATTGGGATTGACATATATACACCACTACTTATAAAATAGGTAACTAATTAAGGACCTACGGTAAGCACAGGGAACCCTACTCAGTACTCTATAATGGCCTAAATGGGAAAAACAGCTAAAAGAGAGTGGATATGTGGATATGTGTAACTGACTCACTTTGCTGTACATCAAAAACTAATACAACACTGTAAATCAACTATACTCTAGTAAAAAATTAATTTAAAAAATAAGCAAGCCATTCCCAAGATTCTTGTGTATGCTAGGGTTTCAAAAGCATAGCCTAAGAGTGTGTTCTCAATTAATTTACCTTCACACGGGCCCCCATCTTGGGTCTGTTTCTAGGGAACCCAACCCCAAACAGTAAAGTTCACATTAAATAATCTGTTCTTTCCAGCGCCTCTTGAAAATTGCTTCTTTCCCACAAGGAAGCCTCACTGCACCTTGAAGACTTGCTGCTCCACTGAAACAGTCGCCATGAATCGCCATTGGTTTATCCCCGGCTATCTCACACCTACTGGTGTGGTCTGTGTTGGCTGGTCTGGACATCTGATCTAGCTCTCTAGACTATAAGCTCCTTGAGACCAGAGCTTGCCTTTCTCATCTCTGTACCATCAGGGCATGACACATAGCTGGCACTCACTTATTTCTACCGAGTTCAATTGGATTGAACCAATGCTGTCTGTTGAAACTGGCCAACATTTCTGATACTCGGAGGCAACATTCATGCAATTAAGAGCCCAAGAAACAATTCCTGCAACGAATTAATATAATGACCTCATAGACATTATAGTTATGCATTGGCTATAATTGTGTAAGGATGCAATATGCAGGAGAAATTGGTTGCTGATTCACCTGGTAGTCATCCTAAGCCCCGAAGCCTGCAGATTAATAACCCCTGTAATATCATCCCAGTCCATGTAATTGCAGATGCCATCTTTACTCATTTAACATCTAATTCCTCAAAGTAGGTTTGCAGGCCCCTGACACACGGTTCAAACATTCACATTGTCTTCTTGCCCTGAGAGACATTTTTTATTAAAGAATCAAGCTGAATATGAAATAAACACAAAATAAAATCTGGCTGCAAACCTGAGTTCTGGAGTAAAAAAAAAAAAAAAAAAAAAAAACTCATTTCCAACCTAGCACTAGCTGGCTGCTCTCAAATTATCCATGTAGAAAATTGCCCAAACTTTTCTACCCAAAATGCATTTGTTTCTGATTTTAAACTAAGTTCTGTCCCTAATTTTTCTTCCTTTCTCCAAAGCTTCTATCTTTAGGAAATATGGAGCCCAAGTTCTATAATTTGCACTTCATTTGAACACTAATGAAAAGAAATGCTCTTCCCCTTCAAACTATTTCCTCAGTCAATTAAACAAATCCTCTAAGTGGAGTGTGTGAAGTGATTTGTGTCCAAGAACTTAATTAGTACTTAATTCTGGAATTTGTATCTTCTTAAGCCTACATCCTTTTAAGTTTCCACCAAGCTCAAAAAACGGTCCAGGTGTGGTCCCTTCCCATAAGATCAAGGCAGAAGCAGATGTGAAGAAGTCAAGAGGAATAAAAGACCATCTGTGTCTTCAGAAAGACATCAGCCTACAAGCGTAGATTCCAGGCAGCCTTTCTGTCACCAACTAAGATCCTTTCAAGTCCACAAAGAGGAAAGAAGCAAACACTACTTGCTTACACTGCAAAATAATTGTGGTTTTATTGTAAAGGGAATCCAGGCTCAGTGTAGAAAACATGGGGGGAAATACAGATTAATATAAAGGAGAAAAAAAATAAAATCTGTTATCTGTTACCTAGTGGTAACTACTCACTTTTTTATAAAGCTTTCCTTCTCATATTCATTCTGTTCGTTTATCTATTTTCATCTTTGGCCACATGGCACAGCATGTGGGGTCTTAGTTCCCCACACAGAGATCGAACCTGTATCCCCTGCATTGGAAGCACGGAGTCTTAACCACTGGACTGCAAGGGAAGTCCGTAATGATAACTACTTTTAACACAGACTTCCATTTTTTAATGCGGAATATACAATGGATGGAATTCCCAAGGAGTTCAGCGGTAAAGAATTCACCTGCCAATGCAGGAGACGCAGGTTCAACCCCTGGAAGAGCAAATGGCAACCCACTCCAGCATTGTTGCCTGGCTAATCTCATGGACAGAGGGGCCTAGCAGGCTACAGTCACGGGGTCACAAAGAGTCGGACACCAATGAGCGACTGAGCATGCAACATACAATGTATATCTTCTATACATTGTGTACATTTCTCTCATTTCCATCACTGAATACAACATTTTTCCATATTGTTCAAAACTGTTTTGCATGTGTCTCTTATTCCAGCAAGAATAAGAACTTAAGTGAGGTTTACTTCAGATGTTCTGGGCTTTTTGTGTAGGTCACACATTCTCAAATCTTTCAGGGGTATGTGTGTGGAGGGGTAAAAATATCTTTTTTTTTTTTTTTTTTAATAAAGCACATACCTAGATACATACAGAATATCTGTAGTATTAAGTTTGTATGTAGGAGTGGTAATTGAGGGGAAATGTCTAAAAGGCTCCTTATGGGGACAATCATGCAAAAAAAAAAAGGTTGAGGAACTATATAGTAAATAACTAGAATATAAATGACTTAACCCAACCTTCTCAAAAAACCTGCCAACATACACTTCAACTTCTGCTTGATATTAGACTGCTAACTAACAGCAAAAACTAAAACAAAATTATATAACGTCTGCTAATGACCATATGTTTTCGTTCAGTGTAAAAGCTATGTTTCCCTCAGGTTTGAATCACCAACAATCTGAGTCATTAAAACAGGGAAAATGAAACTGATCTACTTGTTCGCAATCTGGGTGAGGACTTCCAAAGCTCCATATGTCCACCATTCAACTCAGCAGGACACTGAATAAAACCTCCTGGATCCCCAGCACAACTCCAGGAAGACTGCCTGTGCACTGGCCCCACCTGTTACTTATATTCTTGCTCAAAGTCACTTATTCAGAGGCAGTGCCCAGATGTGGTCCTGACATCAGTTCTCTTTCTGCAACTCCACAGACCCTTAACAAAGTCGCTCTTGGAACCCTCTAGAATTTAGTTTCTCCATCTCTAAAATGAGAGAGTTGGACTAGATTTCTAGTTGGGATTTGCAATTTCAAGTTTTCAGATAATCAAACAGCTAAGTGTTTGGAGTCACTGGTCAAACACTAGGCTGTCAAAACCACCATAAAATGCAAGAATAGCATTTTTTTTCCTACCCTCCTGCTGTATTTTAGAGGCAACATGTCCTCACTATGGATGTTCCACCTGAAAAGCCAAGGCTCTCCAGAAAGGATGTGCTGACTTCAGCTCTGAAAACACCCATCTCACTCTGCCACTTCCCAGAGCTTTTTCTCAGGTTCATTCCCAGCATAGAGCCTCTAGGGAGAGCATGGCCTGGATGCAGAAGATAAATATCCAGTCCCTAATGAACAGTGTATTGTTTTTCTTGAGGCCATCGTCCTGTTTTTCAGCTCTGAACAGTAGAGATGTATCAGCATAAGACCACTGTCTAATTAAAAGAAAGTTTTAAGAACTACAAGCCCTCGTGGGATTCCTCAGCAAAGCATGAGCATCCCTAAGCTGAAAGCACACGCATATTTTAGAAAGCATCCTTGGATGGCATCATTTCAAGTGCATATGGCCCAGTCTATCTTTCCTGATGTATCTGGCACCATGAGGAATGCTCCCCTGTCCCGGTGCACACCCAGATGTTGGGAGTGTAACAGGGAGCTGAAAGGCAGCACGTGCTTGGAAAAGACAGACCAGACGGCTGGTTGCATTTCTTCTATTGCACCTCATTTTGCAGCCAGGCTCTGCTGTAATATACATGTGTCAGTTTCCATCCCACTGGTTGCTGTATCTCTATAATGGAGTCAGGATCCCGCAAATGCGCCCCAGCAGAAGGGAAATGTGAAATGTGTTGCCCAACTGGAAATCATTCTCCTTCCTCGTGAACAACTCAATTTAAAGATAAAAGCACAATAAATCCTCCCTGACTTTGGGCAGGCAACTTGGGCCATTCTCCTGACTGATCTACAGCTACCTTGTGGGCTAAATCTGCATTGGACCCAGGAATGACCCGATAGCAAATAAAATCTGAAATGGAAAGCATGTCTCTGAATGTGGAAGACAAACGTGCAGAAGCTAAACTGCTAAGAGAACAGGTGTGCACAGAGTTAGGATTTTGCAAGCCTTTGCATAATACAGTGATGAGAGTTTTACACTCCCTTTCAAAGCAAGAGATGTGCCTTCTCAGGTCTCAAAGCACTGAACCCCCCTTTTTACTCACCCTGACTCCAGAATCCCATAAGTTACAGAGTTGAAGAACCTCTGGCCAGAGCTTAATTTTATCTGGCCCTCATTAAGTCTGCAAAACATCCACAACTGTCAGTGATCTTAAATCCCCTATTTAAAAGTCATTTCCACTACTTTAACTGGGAAAATACAATAATTGGGGGGGTTTTTAGCCCAGCAGTTGCCAGATGTAACTAAATTCCTCCTCCTATTGGGTGGGCAGATAACGTCTTTTTCTCCTATGCACATCTTTTCCTCTCCTTGTTCCAAGAAAATCCCTGCCTTCTAAATTTCCCTGTGATTCCTGGGGTCCAGGGCTAAGATTCCTGGAATGTAGCACTACAGTCTCTGATTCACCTGGGATAACAAAGTCTCCTTAACTATGCACAACATGAAATTAAACTAAAATGTTACCATGTGATATATTTAATAGGATTTGATCTCATTATCCTTGATTTTAAATGCAAATCAAATGAAACAAAAACAAAAAAAAAAACCTCTCAGAAGAGAAGAAGAACACTAATGAGGCTGTTTTTTACTTTGATGTGGTCTTCAGTTGACCTTTTACTGTAAATACATGGTCCTAATTGGAAAAGAGAAAAAATATTCTCGAGAGTCTTCTCGGGTCCCCCAAAAAAGATCCCAAGGGATACACTCCCAACCCCAGAACCCAGGATTCCTTGTTAGTTGAGACAAAGACAAGGCAAAAATCTGCAGCGCCCATCAGCATCGCTCTCCTCTCTTCACTCCGTGATGGTGATGCCGTCAGCCAGGTACAGGTCCATGACACAGGCCCTGGGGACAGCTTGAGTCCTTCCTCTCTTTCCTGCTCCTCCCACAACATCACTTGATGTCTGAGACGGTTCCTCTGAAACATTTCTAAACACCACCCCTTCCTCTCCTCTCCTCAACAAGCCACAGTCTTTCATCAGGCCCTCTGTACATCTCAGCTCAATTCCCGACTAGCCTTTCAACAGCACTTCTGGTCCTCTCTCCCTCTGTTCCCAGAGTGATGGTTCTAAACCACAGAAGGGGTCACATCAGCCCTTGCTCAGAAAACACCAGCTGGACCCCTACTGTCAAAGGAAAAGGTTCAGGACGCCAAGCATGACTATGAGGGCCAATGAGATCTGGTCCAGACCACCTTCTGGTCCCAACTCCACTCCACTAAAGGTAAGGTTTAGAGGGACTTGATGAATTCAGAGATTGAGAGGCTGAAGAAAAGGAGTGAAAGATAATAACAGCAATCACATCCAAAAACTACAAAACGCTTCCTCTGGGGAGCAGGTCTAAAGGCTTTACACGTATTATCTCAATCTTCTCAACAAAAAGAAAACAGGTATCATTAACTTATGCCATTTGTCAACTAGGTGACAGGCTGCACGTTCATTAAGTACACAGGCAGAGGTGACAGAGCCCATGTCCTTCCCCGCTGTGCCACACTGCCTGCCACGTGAGGTCAACACTGAGGGTCTGGGGGACCTGCATCTGGTGATGTGGCTCAAAACTTCACTGCAGATACGCAGGCACTACTCATGATACCCACTTCAGCTAAACCTCCCATATGTATAAGAGGAAGCCCCTTACTGAAGTGAAGGGTTTGGTTTTGAGAAGGTCCAAAAGATGGCAGGAAGTCTCCAACTAAAGTGAAGGAGGCCAGAACGAACACATGCATGCAATTTAAAACACAACCACTCCATGTGATGGAGAAGGAAATGGCACTCCAGTATTCTTGCCTGAAAAATTCCATGGACAGAGGAGACTGGCGGGCTCCAGTCCATGGGGTCGCAAAGAGCTGGCCACAACTGAGCACTCCATGTGGAGAAAAAGGAACTCTCCTACACTGTTGGCGGGAATGTAAGTTGGTGCAGCCACTACAGAAAACAATATGGAGGTTCTTTAGAAAATTAAAGACAGAATTACCATCTGATCCAGCAATCCCAAACCTGGGCATATACACAGACAAAACTATAATTCAAAAAGATACACGCACCTCTATGTTCATAGCAGCACTGTTTACAATAGCTAAAACATGGAAACAACGTCAATATCCATCCACAGATAAATGAATAAAGATGTGGTATATATACACACACACATATACACACATACACACACACACGACGGAGTACTACTCAGTCATACAGACTAGTGAATGAAACAATGCCATTTGCAGCAACATGGATGGACCTCCATATTATCATATTAAGTAAGTCAGACAGAGAAAGACAAATACCATGTGATATCACATATACGTAGACTCTAAAGTATGGCATAAATGAACCTATCTGAAAAACAGAAACAGACTCACAGACATAGAGATCAGACTTGTGGCTGCCAATGTGGAGAGGGAGAGGGATGGACTGGGCATGTGGAATTGGTAGATGCAAACTATTACATGTAGAATGGATTAAAAGGGTCCTACTGTATGGCACAGCAAAGTATAATCTCCTGGGATAAACTATAATGGAAAAGAATATTTTTTAAAGGGATATATATATATATATAGATCTATATATAGATATATATATGAAACACTGAATCACTTTGCTATACATCTGAAATTAGCACAACACTGTAAATCAACTATACTTCAATTTAAAAAACACACCCACTCAAATTCCCTTTCCCAATCATCCCTGAGTATATACAGAGGGGGAAATGCATGGAGGGATTCTATCTCCCAGTACATGGACCCATGCTCACCAAACCCATTCCTATCCCCTGCTGGTTTTCAGTGTTGAGAAACCTACGAAAGTAAGAACGTGTGAGGCAGCAGACCTCAGGGCCTTTGCCCACACTCTTCTCGCTTCCTGAACTGCTCCTCCCCAGTCAGAGCCCTCACACTTTGGCCTAATTAATGGCCACTCCACTTTCCTAGCTTAGCTGAAGCATACAGTAAATGCTCAACAAATCTTTGTTGAACGAATGAATAAATAAATTAGAATCGCAGGTCATTATGAATTAACAAGTTCATCAATCTGGTTTTAGAACCAGTGTCTCATGGACTCAGTCAGGCAACTGAACTCCCTGACACTGAGTCATGAGTCTGGGGATCTGTGAGAATGAGGAATTAGACCTAGATCTTGGTGACCCGCCAGCCCCAGCCTGGGCACTTAGGTAAGCTCTGTCTCTAACATGGAACCCATCTCATCTCTGGTAGACAACACATCACCCACAGATAATGCTACACACATATCAAGTTTGATGTGATAGCTCCTGTTCCAGGCACGTTTACTCTCTGAAATCAAATAACAAATGCAAGGTGGCAGGGAAGGCTGGTGAACAGGATGGAAAATCTAACTTACACAGTCCTTTTCCACTTAGGGATGATAAACGCAACACACCACAGCGACATAAACTGTAAGCAGGCTCCCCTTTAAAAATACAACCATCAATCTGTTGCTAAGCCCACAACCAGTTGCAGTATTAATCATATTCTTTTGGCAAGAGAATCCATTTCCCAATAAAGTTTGAGTGGCAGAGGAAAGGCAGAGCCAACCATCGGGAAATAAACGATGCCTCCAAATGATCAAAGGAAAGCTGCTCTTCTCACGGGCAGCTCGCTAGCCATCCTGCTGCTTGCACCAGACATACATAACTGCACATGCCACTCCACTTCCCCCACATCATATTTCCATCACTGCAGAGGGCTCTGCGGTTCTGTGTTGGGCCCATTTTTCTCTCTGTGCCAGTTCTGTATGCTTTGAACACAGACCTCCCCTAGAAATGAAGGGTCCCTTCTTGAGCACACCTGTCACCTTTACTTTCTTACTCACAGCTTCCTTCTCTCCCTCGCCTTCTCCCCGTCCTCAACCAATAATCTCATAGCAATCATGCTAAGTAGCACTGTGTTCTGCTTTGCCTCCTGAACCGTGAACACCTACCTGGAAGGCAGAGTCCAAATCTTTTTCCTCTTTATTTCCCCAGTGGCTGGCACCACGTAAACATTTGATGAGTGCTTAGACAGTAGGGTTTTATTCATGATAAGAGAGAAGATTCTAATAAAGGAAACAAACTCGGGAATCAGTGAACTGCTATTCATGAGAAAGTCTAAGCAACCCACTCTCAGATGCTACACTCATATTAGGGACAGTAAGACAAATCCCCACATATTCTGTCCTTTTCCTTTCATTGGCTATTAGTGAGTATTTCTCCTTCCATACAAATGTTAAGATCTGTTTGGCCAATAGCCTCTGGAAATGCTATGATGTTACTTCATCTACACTAATTTATAGATTAATTTGAAATGAATGACATCCTGACAACACTTCAGTTCAGTCGCTCAGTCATGTCTGACTCTTTGTGACCCCATGGACTGCAGCATGCCAGGCTTCCCTGTCTATCACCAACTCCCAGAGCTTACTCAAACGCACGTCCATTGTGTCGGTGAAGCCATCCAACCATCTCATCCTCTGTCATCCCCTTCTCCTCCCGCCTTCAATCTTTCCCAGCATCAGGGTCTTTTCCAATGAGTCAGATCTTTGCATCAGGTGGCCAAAGTATTGGAGTTTCAGCTTCAGCATCAGTACTTCCAATGAATATTAAGGACTGATTTCCTTTAGGAAATTTCCTGACAACACTGTCTTCCTTCACATCCATAAACACAGTCTCTCTCTCCACTTTCTTAGCCTTCTTTTATGCCCTTTAGATTTTCTCGGGGCAAATCGTATGCACTCTTTGAGTAGATTAATTCCTAGATACATTATAGCTGTTGTTGCTATTATAAATGACATCTTCCATTATAATTTCTTAATTTATTATTGTGGTACAGAAAAAACTACTGATAGCTGTATGTTTCTATCATCTGACAAACACTGAACTCACTACTACTGATGATTGGTTTGTTAATTATTTTTTCTCCAAGTAAATGATATTATATGCAAATAATGATGATTTGTCTCTTCCCTTCCTACTCCTTTGGCCTTTCTTTTATTTGTTTTAATGCATTACCCAAAATCTTATTTAGTATGTGGCAGCAGTAATCACGGGTACTTCTTTATAACCCTGAAAAAGAATGCTTCTAAAATGCATTGATGAAACATGATGTTTGCAATAGGCTTTTGGAGGAAAGCCTTTATCAAGTTAAAGGCATCCTCTCCATGATCGAGCATATTGTTCCCAGGTATCTGCTGCTCTCTCCACCAGATCCATCTTCACAGGGCCAAGTATAGATCCCACCACACTGACATTAAGCTTCGTCATATGACTTTCTTCAGCCAATGGACTATGAAAGGAAGTGACATATGACACATCCAACCTGACATCTGCAGCCATCACCTGGTGCTTCTACTGCTCATTCCCTCTGTAATGAATCACCACGTCCCAGAGAGGGCTCCTCCTCCAGGCTGGGTTCCAGAATGAAGAATATAGACGACAGAGATGGCCAACTCAGAGCCAACACATAACATGAACAGGAAATCAACCTCTACTGTATCAGACACTGACATTTGGGGGTTGTTTGCTACTGCAGGGTAACCTAGCAAATGCTGACACTACGCCATCTACTTCTATTTTTCTCTGGACTTCTGCCATAAATAGGTGCCCTTTCTATCTCCTTTGAGATCATCCTATGATGATGTTAATCTGTTCATGTAATGAGGTCCACTGATAGATTTTATAAGGTTAAATCTATAGCAGACATTAGCCATCCAATCAAAAAAAGATGAGTGCCGCTCCTTCCACTGCGGGGCCTTGTCACTGGGAGATGGCTGCCCAGCCTGGAGCTGCACTTACCGGCATGGGGTGGGAGACGGGGGGCGGGGGTGCGGCATGGGACTAGTTCTCAACAGCAGCGCATCAAATGACTGCATCCCGGACAGGCCCAAAGCTCCTATAAAGCAGGTAGAGATTCTCCACACTCTCTCGGGATTCTGGGGCCTTAGACAGTGGCTGAACCCAAAATATAAGAGGCCAGGGTCCTCGAACTGCCACGTAGACCATCTGCCAATCACTGTTTGTGAGCAAGAAATAAACCTTTATGCAGAGGGAGCTTATCTATTAGCCAACTTGCACTCCATGGGTAAATCTAACAATATATGATTTTTTAATATGATGTTGGATTGAAAATAACATTTTATTGCAGATTTTAACTAAAACTGACTTGTCATTTCCCTTCGCTGGCACCATCTTCATTCAGTTTTTAATACTGAGGCTATAAAGTTCGCACTAAGCTTCAGAAAGCAACAAGAGAAACTTTCCCATTTTTATAAGTCTCTGAAACAACTTGTATAAGGCAGGGTCTATCTACTCATATAAAACTGTGTGGGCCTTAAAATTTGGGCAGAAGGAAGAAGTTTTCATCACTATTTCAATTTCTTCAGCAATGATTGTTCCAGTCAAGTTTCCATCTGCCAACAGGCCAACTTCTCAATCTCATATTTTTCCCATAAACCCGTTCATTTCATATGATATTTCACAGTTATTTGTGTACAGTTGCTCATGCAATTCACTTATGAAATCTAAGTTGCTTTCATATCTGTGGTTATTTTATATGCACCTTCTCCCTTTATTCCTTGATAGATCTCACCAGAGACTTGTCTATCTTTCTGATCTTTTCAAAGAACTAATATTTGGTTTTTTGAATCAGTTATTTTTTTCAATCCCTCTTTTATTGATTTCTACCCTGTCTTATTATTTCAATCCTTCCCATTTCATTGGGCCAGAGAATATATGATCTGAATGATATCAATTCTTAGAAATCTGATACTGATGTTCTGATCCATAATTTGATCCATTTTTATGACAATGTCACATGTGCTCAAAAATAATACATATTTAGTGTTTTCCAGGTTCAAGCTTATTAATCATGCTATACAGATCTTTTATATTCTTGCTTATTTTTGTCTGATCTGTTTCCAAGAAGAATATATTAAAATGGCTATCTATAATGGTGGCTTTATCAATGTATTACTATAATTCTGCCAATTTTTTCTTTGTATAGTTTGAGCCTGTGTTGTTGGTTATATTTGTTCATGACTATTGTATCTTCTTGGAATATTGTGGTATTGTGGCATTTTCAGCATAATCACTTTCATCTCTTTTCATGTTGTTCACCTTAAATTCTATTTCATCTGATACTGAAATTGCTAGCCTAGTGTTATTTTGGTTATTTGCCTGGGATACCATTTTTATCTTTCATTCTCAACCTTGCTCTATGCTTTCGTTTATGTGACTGCCTTTAAACCATATATTGCTGGATCTTTTTTGTACTGAGTCTAAGAGTTCCTGTGTTTGAATCAGTGAGATTAACTCATCTGAACTGTAATCAACGATGCTGTAGGATTGATTTCTTCACCCTACTTTGTATTTTCTATTTACCATGGGTTTTTTTCTTTTTAGTTTCCTGTCTCTTGCTGAATCAATCCAACTATCTTTATTTTTTCCTACTGCTATTCTGAAAGTTATAAAATATGTTTTTTAATTATTTTCTTGGTTGTCCCTAACTTACAAAGATCCATATTTATACTTATTTTTCCTCTAAATATCTAAATTTTTCCTCTTAATATCATGACCATGGCTTCCTCCTCACAATACTGCTTCCCTTCCTCTGCTGTTTCATACAAACTCACTGACATTATTCAAATTTCACTTTCTATGTTGGCACTGTCTGGAAACTGAGTTTCAAATCAGTTATGGGATCCCTGTCCCTGTTTTTTCTGGCATATCCAGAACCTCAAGCAGAGGAATAGTCAGCTGACCATCCTTTACTCATCTCATTGATTAGAACTAGAATTCTTCTCTCAGTTTATTATCATTTTGGGGGAAGGCAAATAAGAAGAGTGCTCCTGGGGGGATAAATGGGGAGATTGGATTGACATATACACATATTTCTATATGTAAAATAGATAACTAATAAGGATCTTTTGTAGAGCACAGGGAATTCTTCTCAATACTCTGTAATGACCTATATGGGAAACAAATCTAAAAAAGAGTGAAAATATGTATATGCATAACTGAATTACTTTGTTACATGACAGAAACACATTTTAAATCAACTATATTCCAATAAAAATGTTTTTTAAAGTGATGTACCTATGAATATTCTTATTTTAACAGCTTTGAGTGTGTCGTGTCATGACTCTCAGTTACGAACACTCAGTCATGTCTGGTTCTTTGTGACCCCCATGGACTGGGACATTTTCCCAGTAAGAATACTAGAGTGGGTTGCCATTTCCTCCTCCAGGGGATCTTTCCAACACAGGGATCAAACCCACATCTCCTGCACTGTAGGCAGATTCTTTACTGCTGAGCCATTGGGGAAGCCCCTTTAATAGTTTTATTGAGTACAATTTATATACCATAAAATTCACGAATTTTAAGCATGTGATTCCAAAATATAATTATGTTTACAGAGTTGTGCTACCATCACATTAGTTTCAAACATTTCCATCACCCTAAAAAAAATAATTCCTCTTGCTGCTTTGCAGTCAAACTCAGTCCCTACCTCCAGCCTCAGACAACCACTCATCTATTTTCTGTCTCCACTGATTTGCTGTTTTCTGGACAGTTCATATAAGTGCAATCTTCTGATACATGGTCTTTCTATCTGGCTGCTTTCACTGAGCGTAATATCTTTGAGGGTCATCCACACCATTACATGTATCAATACTTCATTTCATTCTATTCCTGAGTAGTAGTACTGTGTTAAGAGGATGTGCCATATTTTGTTTATCCATTTCCCAGTTTCTGGACATTTTTTCCATTTTTGACTACACTGGATAATATTACTATGAACATTCTACATAAAGGTAAATGCTGCTTGGTGAGCACATAAACTAGAAATCTCACCAAAGCATTCATCCATTAAGTAGTAACTGAGCGTCATCTATGAGTTTACAATCTAATAACAAACCATGTACCTTTCCAAGTACAGGGCAGCAAGGGTCCAAAAGGATAAACACAGAGAGGGTCTACAGGATTTGAAAAAGGAATACATTTTTTCTAGCTAAGAAATGAAAGACATTTCTAGGAAAAAGTCATCTGTGAGTGTGGCTATCAGTTGACTATGGAACTCAGAGGTCCAGGAATTCCATGATGATCCAAACAAGCATTTAGGAGACAAGACCATGGACAGTCCCGCCCCCTTCCCTGTACCATTTCTTGCAAATACTCTTCTCTGTTCTTCATTCCCAGTCACCACCAAATTTCTTAACCTCCCTCCAGATAACCATACAAAGACCAAGTTGTTGTTCAGTTGCTAAGTCGTGTCTGACTCTTTTGCGACCCCATAGACTGTAGGGGGTCTATGGGTCTATTGGTCTATACCCCAGGCTCCTCTGTCCATGGGATTTCCCTGACAAGAATACTGGAGTGGGTTGCATTTCCTTCTCCAGGGGATCTTCCAGATCCAGGGATCGAACCTGCATCTCCTGCACTGGCAGGCAGGTTCTTTACCACTGAGCCACCTGGGAAGCCCCACAAAGGCCAGGTACTCTGCTTTAAATTGATGACTTAGGCAACAATTTAAACGCAGCCAGGCTAGGCCTAATTCAACTTATCCAAAATGAAAATATTGCAGAAAGTACCACCAGAGTTACGTTAATCCTACATCACAATACGGCACTTACAAGCTCTCCATCTTTCTAAGAATATAACATTCGACAAAGTTTTAGCCACTCAGTTGTGTCCGACTCTTTGTGACACCATGGACTGTGGCCTGCCAGGCTCCTCTGTCCATGGGATATTTCAGGCAAGAATACTGGAGTGGGTTGCCATGCTGTCCTCCAGAAGATCTTCCTGACCCAGGGATCGAACCCAGGTCTCCTGCACTGAGGGCAGATTCTTTACCATCTGAGCCACCATTCAACAAAAGAATCATTTAATGTACATCACATGCCACCATTTTATGCTAAAGATCCTACTTTGTCAAATAATTTCAGGAATGACTTCAACATCAAGAGTCAAAGCAAAACTTTCCACTAGAGGGGAACGTGTGTTTTGGACTGATGAATAATTTGCACTCAGTAATGGGGAGTCATCCAAGCCACCATGCGTGAATTACTAATTTTCAAAAGACCAAAAATATAATAAAGTACATTCAACCTTAAAACCATTCTGAACATAATCTTCCTTTGAGGATTCAGAATGCCTGGAAACACTCTAAATTGTGAATAAGGACCACGACTCTAGGTTGTCACATCCATACAAAGTTACTCAATAAAACCCAGCAGGCTCAGAGCTTACTAACCCTTCTGTTCAAAGCTGAAAAGAACGGCTCTTCTTATAGTAAATGTAAGGTAAATGCCGCCAGAATCAGGTATAGGAGATGCGCCTATTAGGGAATGTCACTGGTTTTATTTTCATTGATTCCAGGTTTACTGAAGGCAGCAAAATTCACCCTTTATAGGTATATTGCTTTACAGATTTTCACAAACTTATATAATTGTGTAAGCATCATGACGATCGAGAAATAGAATATTTTCATCATCCTCCCCCCAAAATTCTTTCATGCTCAGCCCTTCCCCTAATCCCTGGCAGTCATGAATCTAATTTCTGTTCCTGTAGTTTTATCTTTTCCAGAATGTCATATAAGTGGAATCATACAGTATATAGCTTCAGAGCCTACCTTCTTTTACTTAGTACTTTTAAGAGTTATCTATGCTATGCAAACTATTATATATAGGATGGATAAACAACAAGGTCCTACCATATAGCACAGGGAACTATATTTAATATCCTGTGATGAACCAGAATGGAAAAGAATATGAAAAAGAGTAATGTATGTATAACTGAGTCACTTTGCCACACAGCAGAAATTAACACAACACTGTAAACCAACTATACTCCGATAAAACTTTTTAAAGTTATCTATGCTGTTTTTTTTTTTTTTTTAAGAAAATAGGACTGGGACATCCCAGAGGGTACTCCTGGCCTCACAGTGGGCTCTTTGTCACTGTTCACAACATATGAGACTTCTTTCCAGGGGGGCCTTCTGAGCAACCTCATACCTTCTTCTTTATATATGAAAAGTGGGACAAATCATTTTTTGAGATCTGAGCCAGGTTTTCAAAGAGCAAAGCTTTCACACAAGGACACAAACTCTGGTCTATGGAACTCTGTAACCCCAGCCCAGCAGGGCCACAAAACCTACTGTTTAACTCACCTGAACTGCAAAATCATCAACAGTCAACTCGGATAGTACTATTTTCACTCAAAAAGAAAACAATCCTGCTGGGTGAATTTCTCAGGAAATGACAGATTATTTTACTTTTTTGATTTGTGTGTATGTATGTCTGTGTGTATACATCTGTGTGTGTTGAGGACTGGCTCTGAAAACATTTCCAAAGGTGGAACATAAAAAAAGCACTCTGGGCAAAGTCAGTACTTTTGGAATGCCTCAGGAGCCTCAGGTAATTCTTGAAGGGCAACATGTATTCTGATAAATCAGGCAGAAACGGGCAGTCAGGCAGAGCCTGCTCAGATTGTTCCTCAGCATCCTCTTCCCAGGTTATCAGAGGGAGGGGCTTCCCCTCACCTCACCCCCAGCACGTCCCATTCCAGGGTCCCCAGTTCCCTCACCACGCACTCACTCATGCATCTTCACATTCTACAAATATCAACATTTTAGGAGCGCCCCCTAGCGACAACACCATGCTCATTGCAGGAGTGATTCCACTCTTACGCAGCCAGCCAGAGTACAGACTCAACAGTGGGTATGGGCTGAGTTCAAATTCCTCCATTTTTGGCCCTTTATCTCCAGCCTTACCACTCTCTAGAGCCACCTGAAAGGTCACCCAGGTAAAGCTTGGTGACCGAGATGTCCACACCAAATACTCACTGCCCAAACCCACCGTCTGGCACCCAGCTTGGTACCAGTGGTTTGGGCAACCTTCCAAACATCTCTCCTCACAAATTTTTTTACCTCTGAATAATAATTTGATTCTCCCCTCACCAAGGGAAAGAACACCTCACTCCAAAGCAGCCTAGCTTCTAGAACAACCCTATCTCCTGTTCATATGCAAGTAGCTATTTAGGGGAGCAACAGCTTGAGAAGGTGACAAATTCTCTCAACTGTGCCTTTCTCATCTTAAGACAGAGTTGAGGGTTTCCCTGCTGGCTCAGTGGCAGAGAGTCCACCTGCCAAAGCAGAAGACACAGGATTGATCTCTGGTGCAGAAGGATCCCACATGCCACAGGGCAGCTAAGCCCGTGCACCACAGTTATTGAGCTCTACAGCCTGGGAGCCACGACTGCTGAGCCCATATGCCCAAGAGCCTGTGCTCCACAACAAGAAAAGTCACTGCAATGAGAAGCCTTCACACCGCAACTAGAGCAGCCCCCGCTCACCACAATGCAGCAACAGAGCCCCGCACAGCAATGAAGATCCAGCACAGCCACAAACGAGTCAACTCATAATTAAAAATTTTTTCTTTATAAAAAAAGCTGATGATCAATCCCTCTCTCCTGTAGAAGGGCATATTAAATAACAAATAATAACAACAATATCAAGTGTTATTTTCTTCAAAAGCCTATTAAAGGGCAAATATATGGAATCTTCGTTATTTTCATTATTGATTTTAACCCATGCAACCAATCCTAAGAGATATGGATATTTTATCCCCAAGTAATAAATGAGGAAAGTAAGACTCAGAGATGCTGAGCACCTTGCTCAAAACTGCCAAATAGTAAGAGGTACAGTGAGATTGTGATCAATTGTTCTCTTTGTTGTCGTTGTTCAGTCGATAGATCATGCCCAACTCTTTGCAAACCCGTGGACTTTAGTGCTCCAGGCTTCCCTGTCCTTCACTATCTTCTAAAGTTTGCTTAAATTCATGTCCACTGATATTGGTGAGGCCATCTAACCATCTCATCCTCTTCCATCCCCTTCTCCTCCCTTGATCTTTCCTAGCATCAGGGTCTTTTTCCAGTGAGTCGGCTCTTCACATCAGGAGGTCAAAGTACTAGAGCTTCAGCATCAGTCCTTCCAATGAATATTCAGGGTTGATTTCTCTTTCAGTTCAGTTCAGTTCAGTTCAGTTGCTCAGTCATGTCTGACTCTTTGCGACCCCATGAATCGCAGCACACCAGGCCTCCCTGTCCATCACCAACTCCCGGAGTTTACTCAAACCCATGTTCATCGAGTTGGTGATGCCATCCAACCATCTCATCCTCTGTCATCCCCTTCTCCTCCTGCCCTCAATCCCTCCCAGCATCAGGGCTTTTTCCAATGAGTCAACTCTACACATGAGGTGGCCAAAGTACTGGAGTTTCAGCTTCAGCATCAGTCCTTCCAATGAACACCGAGGCCTGATCTCCTTTAGGATGGACTGGTTGGATCTCCTTGCAGTCCAAGGGACTCGCAAGAGTCTTCTCCAACACCATAGTTCAAAAGCATCAATTTTTCGGTGCTCAGCTTTCTTTATAGTCCAACTCTCACATCCGTACATGACCACTGGAAAATCCATAGCCTTGACCGTCCAACAGACGGACCACTGTTGGCAAAGTAATGTCTTTGCTTTTAATATGCTATCTAGGTTGGTCATCACTTTCCTTCCAAGGAGTAAGCGTCTTTTAATTTCATGGCTGCAGTCACCATCTGCAGTGATTTTGGAGCCCAAAAAATAAAGTCTGACACTGTTTCCACTGTCTCCCCATCTATTTCCCATGAGGTGATGGGACCAGATGCCATGATCTTAGTTTTCTGAATGTTAAGCTTTAAGCCAACTTTTTCACTCTCCTCTTTCACTTTCATCAAGAGGCTTTTTATTACCTCTTCACTTTCTGCCATAAGGGTGGTGTCATCTGCATATCTGAGGTTATTGATATTCTCCCGGCAATCTTGATTCCAGCTTGTCCTTCTTCCAGCCCAGCGTTTCTCATGATGTACTCTGCATATAAGTTAAATAAGCAGGGTGACAGTATACAGCCTTGACGTACTCCTTTCCAGATTTGGAACCAGTCTGTTGTTCCATGTCCAGTTCTAACTGTTGCTTCCTGACCTGCATACAGGTTTCTCAAGAGGCAGGTCAGGTGGTCTGGTATTCCCATCTCTTTCAAAATTTTCCACAGTTTATTGTGATCCACACAGTTGAAGGCTTTGGCGTAGTTAATAAAGCAGAAATAGATGTTTTTCTGGAATTCTCTTGTTTTTTCAATGATCCAGTGGATGTTGGTAATTTGATCTCTGGTTCCTCTGCCTTTTCTAAAACCAGCTTGAACATCTGGAAGTTCACGGTTCACGTATTGCTGAAGCCTGGCTTGGAGAATTTTGAGCATTACTTTACTAGCATGTGAGATTTCTCTTTACCACTACATTTATCCTCATTTCATTGCTGGCAATCAGTCCCAAGGAAATAATAATGAATGGTTTAAAAGTTTCATCCATAAAGCTGTTCCTCATGGTTTGAGAAGAGAAAATCATAAAAAAAAAAAAAAAAAAGAAAAGTTAACATCCAACAACCAGGCAAGGTTAACATAAATCTTCAGAGTTTTAAATCATTACAATGAATGGTTTATGAAGACCAGGTGAAGATACATGTTCACTTCCTCCTCTCTCCACAAAGCCCACTGATATTACAGTAAATAAGTACAAACAGGACAATGTTACAAAAGCACTGTGAACTTTGGGTGAACTTACAAAACCCAAAAGGCAGTTGCAACAGTGCTGGAGCAGAACCAGGGTATACAGAGCGGGGAGAAGGAGCTATAAAAAGGGGAAGCTGCCTCCCAACACAGAAGCCAAGCCACAGATACCAAAAAGGGGAGGAATGAGTGGAAACTGCAGGAGGGTTACAAATGCTCTTGCTCCATCTGCTCACCCATCACCACTTACCTCCTTACCCAAGAGCAACAAATGAGCTTTTGGCTAAAAGAGGACATAAAAATCCTAAGGATACTTAACCACCTCCCAAAGGGATGCATAAGCTTCCAGCATGGGGATTATCATCCCAGAATACACTCTTCCTCAGCTAAGCATGAGGGCACTGGAATGCCACAACCTGTCTGCTTTTGTCCCATAAACTCAGCTGCCCATGTACTTGGTGGTGGGCAACCAGAACAACTCCAGCTCCACGCATCAATCACCCCAGCCCTGCATTCCTAGAATAAATGAATAACCAGAATCATCAAACACCTGGGGGGAAAACACTACCAAAGAAAGGAGTGAGCTGAACCAACAGAACTGACTCCAAGGAAAATAGAGATAACCCAGAAACAGACAAGAAATCCCAAAGAATCCTTAATAACATTTTCTAAGATATTACATACATAATGCAAAAAAAAAAAAAAAAGGAAGAACAGGTGGCTATTTTTTTAAAAACTAGAAAGACCCAGAAGAAGTGAGTTTATGGGAATTAAGAACATGATAAAACAAATCCTTCCAAAATTAACAGAAAAACTAGAAGAAAATTTTAAGGAAATCTCAAATAGAGAACAAGGAAGGAAATATTTGGAAAACGAAAAAGGAAATAAGAGACATGGATGGCCACTCCATAAAGTAAATATCCATCTACTAGGAGTTCCCAGAGAAATAGCAAAGAAAATGGCAAGAAGGAAATAATGACAAAAGTACTCAAAATAAATTTCACAGAACTGAAGAAAGATATAAGATTGAAAGGGCCTGTCTAGTGTCAAAAAGGATAAATGGAAAATACCATAAAGAAAACATCCTAAAATCTTCCATGGTCTATATATTAAGGGAGGTAGAGTGTGGACAAAACAGAACAGATTATCCATAAAGGAATGAAAATTTTATGTTTTGTGCTAATTAGTGATACTGAAATCAGAGGACAACCACACAAGTTTTTGAAATGTCAAGGAGCAAATTATTCTAAGTTCCTAGAGTCACAGACACGCATACACTCCACCTGTATGAAAGTTTAAAAAGACTTTCCAATCCTCAGGTGAAGAAGGCATCTGCTTCCCCCACCAAGGAAAATGAAAGAAAGCAAACCAGCTGTTGCAAGAAAGCCAAATTCCAACACAGTCAAAACATAACATGCTGCAACCCTAGCAACTGATGGCATGGTAAAGAAAGAAAATCCATCTGACCCTGGGGCCAGGAATGTTTGAGGGATACAGTTCCAACTGCAGAGGCATCGACGCCTCTCTCGCCCAGGTTTTCCCAAAACACAAAGCATTAAGACAGAGGAGTACATAAGGAGGTAGTTTATTTTGGGAAGTGATCCCAGGTGACAGGAGTGGAGGGGCTGGGAAAGTTGAACAAGAACAGAAAGAAAATCAAATCAAGGAAATTCAACAGAGCTGATCACCACTGGAACACCCAGCCTCCATTCCACGGAGGACCCTCTGAGACTCTGCTGCCTGTGGAAGGAAGAGGGGAATGTGTACCCACTGGTTTCCAATCCCCATTGATTAAGGGCTGTCCCAAAGGCCTGGCATTTCCAAATGTGTATATACATCAGAATGGCTGAGCAGGCGGCTTCCTAGATCCAGCAGCAGAAAAAGTCTCAGGAAGAAAAATGAGAAATATACAGTGTACTGTGCAAAACTGTATTTTCCATGTGCGTGTAATATTTTGTAATAACAACTGTGTAAGTGAGAGACATAAATAGTATGCAGACATGAGCACTGCTCCCCAAACATTTTTGGCTTTCGGCTTAAGATGGAAACATACTCTTTGGCTCCTTTATGGTTGAGTGGGCCCACGTGATTAATTCTGGCTAGAGAATTTAACTGAAAGGATATCCCACATCCATTCAGGACATTTAAATGCTGATGCAAGACACTCCAGAGCTTTCTCTCCATCTGTTGTAATAAATGCCAACATTACAGATAATAGTAGCTGTGTTTCCATGAGTTGCCGAGTAAGGAGGACCCAGCATAGAGGCTCTAATCCACCATAATAGACACGAAAGTGAAGGAGAAAGAAGCTTTTGTTGTTTAAAACCACTGAGACCTGGGGATTACTTGTTACAGCAGGCTAACCTAGCCCTTCCTGACTGATACAATGAGTAAAGGCTTTATAGTGTTATGGGAGTAAACCAGTTTACAAAATTTTACACATTCACATAAAGTAATTACACTAGACATAAGAAATAAACCTATACATAAGAAAAGGGATTACAGCACAGCAATGCTAGCAATGTTTGCACTTGGTTGACAGAACTCTAAGAAAAGTCCTCACCTTATTTCTTTCTAAATTTTACATAATAAGCATAAGTATTATTTATGAAAAACAAACAGAACAAACATTAAAAGAAAAATTCAAGTGATTAAAAATGCAGAATCTAGGAAGAGAGACAGGTGGGTCAGACATTTTTGCTTTGTGCTTGTTACAAACAAGTACAAAGTAAAGTACTGTACTTTTCCACTGGAAACATGCAAATCTTCTTTTGCTATCAGGGCAGGGGGTTATAGGGTTCTAAATGCTGAGACGTTTATGTCAGCATTGCAACTCAAGTATTCTGGGCTTCCTCGGTGGCTCAGTGGTAAAAAATCTGCCCGCCAATGCAGGAGACCCAGGTTTGATCCCTGGATTGGGAAGATCCCCTGGAGAAGGAAATGGCAACCCACTCCAGTATTCTGGCCTGGAGAATTCCATGGACAGAGGAGCCTGGCGGGCTACCGTCCACGGAGTTACAAAGAGTCGGACATGACTGAGTGACTAAACAACAGCAGCAGTTCTTAAAGTCTTCAAACGTTTGAAAAAGTTTTCAGGTGCCCTGGGCTATTTCTACCGTCTACTTCCAAATCTCACTATAATGTATACATCTTTGGCTCACAGGGATTATTTTTTCCAAAAGACAATCTTAGAAAATCCGGTTTCCACAATTCAACAACATGAGGGCTTGCACATGCACACATGCTTACATCTCCTTAAACACACACACACACAGCATACGCAACACACATGTTAGGTCAGTATCTAAAATCAGTTCTGGCACCTGTCACCCAATTTCCTTCATGAGCCTCTAATCTATCTTCCAAACAGCAGCTTGAAGGATCCTGAGGAAGTCCCCTCAGTTCAGATGACTTCCCTGTTTCAACACTCTGATGAATTCCCACTGCACGGAAGGAATGAAATCAAAACTCCTAACCATGGCCTGAGAGGTCCAGGTGACCTAGTCCCTGTCCAGCTCTTCTGCTGGCTCCTTACACACCAGCCATGATGAGCTGCCTCTCTGGTCCTTGAACACACCACACTATTCATCCACCACAGAGACCCTCAGGGACAAAATGAAGAACACTCAAAAGAATTTAATATAAGAGTAGGTTCAAAACTTAGTTTTTTTTTCCTCCTCTTAAGCTCCTTAAAAAACATATGACTGTATAAAGCCAGTTCACACTTACACACAGACACACATTATTCCACCCATTAATGGCAGATTAGACATTCTTTTCAGGCACCCACGGAACATTCACCCAGGTAGACCTGGGCCATATCCTGTGCCACAAAATAAATTATAACACATTTAAAAGAATTAAAATAATATCAACTGTGCTCCCTGATCATAATGGAAGCAATGCAGTAAGTAATAAAAGAAAAACAATGGAAAAAATCTCTAAACATTTGGAAGTGAAAGAATAATCTGCAGCTAAAACAGAAAGTCTCAACAAATTTTTAAGCAAATACAACTAAATGGAAACATAACATTTTAAATTATATAACATGTTGCTGTTCCCCCTTCCTGGAATGCTGTTCTCTGCGTTCTCATCCTTCAGTTCAGTTCAGTTGCCCAGTCATGTCTGACTCTCTGTGACCCCATGGACTGCAGCATGGTAGGTCTCCCTGTCCATCGCCAGCTCCCAGAGTTTACTCAGACTCATGTCCACTGAATCGGTGATGTCATCCAACCATCTCGTCCTCTGTCGGCCCCTTCTCCTCCTGCCTTCAATCTTGCCCAGCATCAGGGTCTTTTCCAATGACTCAGCTCTTTGCATCAGGTGGCCAATGTATTGGAGTTTCAGCTTCAGAATCAGTCCTTCCAATGAATATTCAGGATTGATTTCCTTTAGGATGGACTGGTTGGGCTTCCTTGCTGTCCAAGGGACTCTCAAGAGTCTTCTCCAAGACAACAGTTAAAAAGCATCAATTCTTCGGTGCTCAGCTTTCTTTATAGTCCAACTCTCACATCCATATATGACTACTGGAAAAATCATAGTTTTGACTAGACGGACCTTTGTTGGCAAAGTAATGTCTCTGCTTTTTAATATGCTATCTAGGTTGGTCATAACTTTTCTCCCAAGGAACAAGCGCCTTTTAATTTCATGGCTGCAGTCACCATCTACAGTGATTTTGGAACCCAAAAAAATAAAGTCTGTCACTGTTTCCACTGTTTCTCAGCCTTCAAGATTCAGCCTAAATGCCACTTCCTCAGTGAAGCCCTCCCCAAACACTACCATTCAACTGGATCCCCATCCCCAGGATTCTCCCTTCATGCTGTTCCTTTCCTTCAGAGGATTCACAGCAACCCTAGTTCTTTTGCTTATTAATCTTTTTAGGTGTTTATTGCCTGAGGTCTTTATCTAGTTCAAGGTTACATCTCCAACATTTAGAACAAGGTCTGCACATAATAAATGCTTAACACATGGTTTGTTCAATGAATATTACAGACAGGCTTATGTAACATTTGTGAAAGGGCTGACTGAAGGGTACAGTGAGCAACTCAAGAAGAGGAGAGCATCTTCCAGAAGGAGGAGATGCTAGAGGCACGCTCTGAGGGATGAGGGACTGGAGGATGGAGGCTGTAATAGAGGGACATCCCGGGATGTGCAGAGGCCCCACAATGCGGGAGCAGGGCCAGCTCATGGGGCGCTCAGGGTGCAGAGAGGCCCAGAGGTGCTCTTAACCTCTCTGCACCTTGGAGATGAAGTCCAACAATCAACTCAGGAGCTGGGGAGACAGTGTTCCCCGAACGGCCCTTCCCTGGGGAGGGATAAAGCCCATTTCAAACTGGGGCCTGGCCAACACACCTGGGCCCCGGCTCCTGTCCCCCAGCCTGTTATCAAGCAGACTGACACCCAGTGACACCAGGCACTTCCACCCTGCCACTCGCGATCTCTCCCGCCAGCTCTGAGAGGCAAATCACTGTTATTATTTTTCAGCTCTACAGCTGAGAACTGAGGAGCACAGAGGCTAAGTGACTATCAGACAGACAGGATTAGAATTCAGCACCTGTGGTCACATGCACAGCCCGGGCCCACAGCCTTCAAGTCTCTGGGTGCTGAGTCCAGGAGGCCCTGGGGGTCTGAAAGTGTTGGTGGGCCCCCCCCTTCCCCTGAGGACCCCCAGGTCCCTGGCTCACTCCCCTCCCCACCTTTGCCTCCTTTCCCCATCTCTCTCCCTCCGTCCCTCCCTCCCTCATCCTCTTAAACCTTTTTGGCTCTTTAGAGTCAAAACCTCCTCCCACCCAGGGATGGGAGAAGAGATTACTTGCCTCCTCTTCCTGACACCATCAGCAAGGTTTTGTAAACTTAGAGTAAAACCATGAAACCACGTTTGAGGAAGGGCTGGGCCTCCCAGAGTCACTGCCCGGGTGACAGATGAGCAGTCAGCCCACCGGGGAGGGCCTCCTGGTGACCGAGGCCAGATCCTCAGGCAGGGGCCGGGCCCCCCATCCCTCCTCCCGGGAGCTCCAGACAGACGGCTTCCTCCACTCCCGGCCAGCTCCCACCCGGCAGGCTCCCCCACACACAGCTCAACCTGCCCGGAATACTAATAAGGACCCTTCCAGATGCACAGAGAAAGCCAGTCCATCCCTCACGGACCCGGGGGCCAGCTGGACAGGGCTGGAACCCAGGGTGTCGAGGGGGCAGGCCAGCCCATCACCACTCGGCTCCTAAGCGGGCACCAGGCAAGGCTCCTGCTCCCTCGGGGCAGGGACGAGGGCAAGGGGCTGCCGGCTGCGGAGGCCGGAGGTGCCAGGCTTCCCTTCCTGACGGCATAAATCAGCCGGGGTGGGCTCACAGCACGAAGGCCCCAGGTAACTCTGAAGGAGATTAAATTAAAAAGCCAAAGCTTCCGAACACCGGGAGGCCGTGACAACCGTAAATCCACCTGGGGAGGATCTCAGAGAACACGGGGCCAGCCAGCTCTCTCTCGGTGACTGACGAGCGCTGGCCTCCGCGAGGACACGGTTCGGCCGCTCACAGGCCTCGCGGGGACCTGGTTCCAGGCAAGGCCTGGTGAGGCGGGCAAGCTCAGGAAAGGGAAGCGGGGAGGAAGGGCGGCTCAGGGCTCAGGGAGAGGCCAGCCGGATCCCAGCTCTGTGGCTCCCAGGCCGTGGGACCGCAGCCACGTCGCCGAAGCTCCCTTTCCCGTCTCAGAAAATGGGGTTAAATCAGAGGGATCATGCGGGCATGTCAACAGCTGCCCCACAAGCACCGCACAATGGTAGCCATGACAACCAAGAGGCTGGTGACGACGTAAGAAGGTGAAAGTAACAGGCCGCAGAAAAAACATTAATGAGAGATAATGCAAGACACTGCATCAGGCACCTTTCTTTTGGTCTTCATGGTAATTCCACGACAAGAGGCCAGGAGGGTGCCGTCTGACTTTGGAGAATAGCTCTGGAGCTGCGGAGGCGCACAGAGGCTGAGTAACCTGCCCAAGGATACACAGCTGGCTCCGGGCCCAGTGCTGGGATGCAAACCCGGGCAGCCAGGTTCCCCCAGGAGGGTACTCACTGAACTCCCGTGACTCAGAATCCGAGAGCCAGAAGGAGCCCAGGCATCGTTTTCGCCACATTCATGTCAGTGAGGGAGACACAGCCCAGAGAGAGGTGAACAGCTTGGGCACACCGCCAGGAGCAAGTGGACCCCGAGCCCAGGCCCGAGTGCTGTGGAGCAAAAAGCTCCACACAGGACTCTCTGTGACACTAAGAGTCTTCCATGTGGCTTTGACAGCCCCGAAATTTCCCTTCCTCTATGAAAATTAGCACACATTAATATTCAGGCAAGATGCAGGTGCAATGCAGTGATGGGCAATGCATGATGAGCCAGGAGGTTTCCGAAGACATCCCCAGGCTGGCCTCCCAGACCCCCACTCCCCACCACCAGTCACACAAGGAAGGTCCTGGAGGCAGGACCCTCCAGGATTCCAGAGGTTGGGGCAAAGCCAGCAAGCTGACCTATCCCCGCCTCATGCTGGAAAGAAGCCCCAAGGAGCCTGATGACAAACTGATCTGGAACTTTATCACAGACCCATGATGGCCCAAATCAAGTCTTCTGTTTGCAGATGGACTCCCTCTGCTTACAGCCATGGAGAGGCAGCACAGCAGAACAGCTGTAAACTCAGACCATAAGCCAGACTTCCTGGGTGCCAGTCTCAACTGGCAGGCCTTGGCCATGGGAGTCAACCTCTCTGCCTCAGTTTTCTCATCTGTAAAATGGAGATAACTGCACCTACTTCATGGGCTTTTTGGTTGTTGTTTTTTAATACTTACTTCTTTGGCTGTGCCAGGTCTCAGGTGCAGCACACGGGATCTTTAGTTGTGGAATGAGAATTCTTAGTTGCAGCTTATGGGATCTAGTCTCCTGACCAGGGATCAAACCTGGCCCCCTGCACTGGAAGCACAGAGTCTTAGCCACTGACCACCAGAGAAGTCCTTTCAAAGGATTATTTTGGAGCTCACATGGATTCATACGAACAGAGGATATAGAATATCTTTCCCTCCCACCATGGGCATACTATAAGCATTCATTTAATAGAAAGGTCTCTGTGATATGTCAGTTCATTCTTCAAAAACATGACTTTTTTTCTTTTTTGAGGGCTCCCATCCCCTATGGGGCAAGAATCTTCAAAGATTACACCAAAGCCTCAGCATTTGTCCTTAACCTGATGGAATATGTCCTTTGAAGGCTGAAGAAGTGACTCAACACTGCTGAAGCTGACCCCATGGTTTGAAGCAAACCAAATTATATGTTTAAGCAAAAAAAAAAAAATTACTTTAAGGATAAATGCTCAGTGCAGCCACTGTCTACAAAGGCTGATGTTTTAAGTACTCACACTCCAGGCCCCTGGGTTGTGCAGCACGTTAGATGCTCCAAAACTGCAGACCCAGCTTTCAGAAACTCCTAAGTGGTTTCCTATTCTGAATCCTCTCACCTACCCTGTGGTCTGCGTGTAGTGTGAACTGGCTACATACATTCTGACAGGTATTTTTCTCACCACCCACTAATATTCAGGCCCACAGCATCCCTCGCTTAGCTGGACTCTGGCATAAGCAGGATTTATACCAGCCTTTTGAAAGATCCCCAAGTCAGACAGTGCAAGTCTCCTTTCTTTGTACCATGTCCGTCCTGAGTAAAGGCAGCAAAACCACATCTCCTATCCACACCCTCCCCAACACACACACGTACACACACACACAAGGGCATTCCTCCATAATAATAATGTTAAATCTTTATACCATGAGCAGGGAAGTATGATTAGATGTATCCTCTATATCCTAGGTCCAAACAACAACAAAAAGTACTGATTTCCTATAGGCATGTGGAATCTTAAGCATTCACAAGATAATTTCAGCCCTGCCATTTGCTCTGAATGTCATGACACCCAGTGTGGTCAGTAGGTTAGACAGAAATGGTGTCCTGTTAGCTGCAGGTGAAGGAAGTATGGATCAGAGAGGTGAAGTCATTTTATGAAGGACAGCAAGTTGAGAGAAGGGATGGATCTCATACATTAGCCTGTCTGCCCCAGCCTCTTTCCTCCCTGCTCTGGGCTTATTTCCTGAAGGCACCAGGGAAGTCAGTTGACAGGACAACTTGCTTTCTGAGCCATCCCCACTTCTTCAAAGACTCCCACATCTTACCTAAACTCATTTTCCATCCTTGCCTCCCCACCTTCCCCTTCACAAATGGTGCTTCCCAACAGCCCTGCTCTAAAAGTCTTACTCTCATTTTGGCAAATCCAGTCCTCCCGGGCCCAACTCAAACAGTGTTTTCATCGAGAACACTCTCTGAGTGCCCTCACCCAGCAGCAGCCAGCAGCACAAGATGCCGCCCCTCTCTGGATCCCTACAGAGGTTGACCCTTCCTGCTGAGTCATCACCCCTGGCCTTGGGACTTCTCTTCCATTAGCCTGGGGCACCCTGAGGACCGGAGCCAGGGTGTGCCTGCCTTGGAGGTTCCCACAGGCCTCACACAGTGCCTGGTCCATTGTAGGGACTCAGTCACTACCTATGCATTAGTTGCATCCATCTTGGAAGGAAGACCTGTGTGTATCACATACAGGTTTACCTGTATTCAAGAATACATTCAGAATGTAAAGTGGTTGCACTGGGTCAGCGCAAATTTACCTTCAACCCAGGCAATGCCTGAATGTGTCTGTGAATTAAAACAAAAGTTACTAAGGAGGCAAGTTTAAGCATCATGAACACATCAGGCCCTGAAACATAACCTCAAGTTTTCCCCCAGGCTTCGAGGTTGCATCTTTAGTTTTCTTTCCAAACTCATCAAAAATGTCTCTTGTATTCCAGACTTTGAGTTAGTGTCAGGGACAGACGGGGCTCTTGTCCCAGGCACTGACCTGATGGAGCTCACAGACTAGACACACAACCAGACAATGCCAAAAAATACAAAAGCGCTCGAATGGGACACATCTAGGTGACACAAGGGCACAAAACAGGAAGGTTTCCAGGAGGGGAGGATGGGCTAAAAATATGAAGAAGATGGCATTTACTATGCAAGTCTTACAAGACTATGTATGTATGAGTGTGTATGTGTGTGTATGCATGTGTTTGGATGGAGTCAGTAGCAGTTAAGGCATTCAAAGGTACAATACTAAAATTTCCAGACAAAGCAAAAGATTCAATAAATTATCCAAAGAATTTTATCGCAAGTTCCAGTAATACCCATAATGGAAAATATTTCTGGTGCCAGAGAGACAAAACGTGGCTAATTTTACATTAGAATGTTGTGATGCCACATAAACACACATGCGTGTGCATGTGTGTGCTCAGTCATGTCTGATTCTGTGAGACCCCATGGACTATAGCCCCGCCAGGCTCCTCTGTCCATAGAATTCTCCAGGCAAGAATACTGGAGTGGATGGCCATTCCTTTCTCCAGGGGATCTCTCCCAGGGTTCAAACCCCAGTCTCCTGCACTGCAGGCAGATTCTTTACCACTGGGCCACTTGAGAAGCCCTACACACACACACACACACACACACACACACACTCATTACCAAGTTTAAAGCTGACTTGCACATCATTACCTCCAGGGGGTACAAAGATAAGAAAATTCAAGTTCTCCAACCCTCAGCTTTCTCATCAATAGTACAAAGGGAAAAACGTCACAAAGGTTTTTCAAAAGACCTCACAGGATTTGCTATGGGTAGAGTCCATGAGACAATGGACCCAAAACACTCTGCCTTAAAAACCACGCAGCAGGTTCATGATTACTTGTAGCTTAAATGGTAGGAATGTGCATAGTATTACAGGGAGTTGGCAGATGTGAGTTCCACCTCTTACTGGTTATGATCTTAAGTAAAGCTACACAGCCTAAGACTCAGTCTCCTAAGCTGTAAAATGGGGATTCTAATGCAGACCTCATAGGTCTTACGATGAAATAAAGTTATATGGTGAAACATTTATCACAGTACAGGTAGTCAATTCTCAATAAAGCATATTACTGGTATTATGTTACTTTTGTCAGTTTGTCTGTTTCAAAGGTGAGTTAGCAAATTGAGTTCCTGGGACTTCCCTGATGGGTCCAGTGGCCAAGACTCTGTGCTCCCAATGCAGGGGGACCGGGTTCGATTCCTGGTCAGGGAACTAAATCCCACATGGCAACTCAGAGTTCATGTGCTGCAACTAAAGATCCCGCCTGCCACAACTAAAACCCAGTGCAGCTAAAGAAACAAAAATAAATGTTATTTTTAAAAAAAAGAAAAGAAAATTGAATTCCTAATCTAGGTGTTCACGGACACTCAGGTGTCAGAAGCAAGGGAAGAGCACAATATAAGCAAGGTCTCAGAATGCAGATTATTCAACACAGATGTCAGCACAGGGCTGACTCTGGGTAACAGCTGCCCCCTGGCAGCCTGGCAGTGCCAAGGGAGTAGGGGAAATTATCAGGAGAGAAAAAAAAATCAAAAGTTGTAAGCTAGATATTTCAGATTATATATCTAATACACTTAAATCTCAAAGAAAACCAGCTTTTCGTTGGAGGTCATTCACACTCACACACACACACACACACACACACACACACACACACACACACACACATCCCACATGAGACCCCAGACAATTTTTTAAGTGTGTATAACTAGTGTTGGAAAATGAAATATTCATCCAACCTAATTTTAACATTGGGACTAGCAGACATCAGTATATCTTCAAAAAATTCAACAAAATATTTACTTCCTTCCAACATGAAGATGTAATGAGTCAGATAAAGAGAAGGACAGAGGATGGCAGACAGTGTCAGCCAGTTGCCCACCTCCCTTTGAAGGTCACTGCCTGCAGAAATCTCCTGGTCTACACCAATGGCAACCTGCATCTGACCATGGGGGCAGAGCAGGCTGGAACGGGAGTTGATGGACAAATACCCCAGCTTCCCTGCCCCTTGGTGGGTAATTATGGTATATTTGACACCATCTTTTGAAAAGTCCCCAGTAGCACTGCCCTCCAGTTGCCCACAGCAGGAGCCCACTCGTTAACCCACTCCTCGGGGGCTTCCCTCGCTTCTGTGTCTCATGAACCCCCTTCTCTATTGCCTGCTTCTTGGGATCACCTCTACAAGAGACTACTTGCATCCAGGTCCTTGTCTCAGGGTGTGCTTTGGGGAAAACCAAGCTAAGACAAAGAGAGAAAAATAGGAAAATAGTAGAGAAGAAGGCGTGATGGCAAGAAGAATATGACTGGCAGAAAGGTAGATCTGGAGGAAAAGGGAAGATGAGATTACAACTGAGTGGGAGAAAGAAAAGACCAGAGAGGAAATGTCAGCTTTCTCAACCAAGCAGCCCCTCTTTAACTACCCCTACCCATGCCAGGCTGGCAAACCACCAACCCCACAAATCCATGCATCCCCAAAGGCTTGCACATACCTCGTCTCCACCGGTGCTGGTCAGCACTGTCCTCTTGTCCCTGGAACTAGGTCCAGCAGCCAATACAGAGGATAGGGTCTGACCCCACGGCTCTCACCATCCAGATACCACCCCCCACTGCCAACCAGGCTCCACCTTCCTCCAAAATCACCGGATGGGTGACAACTGTCCCTTGTGAGGTTCAAGGAGTGTAGGTATAGCAGGTACCAATACTCTTGATAAAGGTACCCCGGTTGGAACAAATCTCTTTCCCCAAAACATATGCTGCTGTAAGGGACAGCAAAAGGCAAATTTCAGAAGCCTTACTGACAGCCTTTTTCAGATGCAAACAAACACTAAATAAAGCCATGGGGAAGAATGATTTCCACCCCCACCCTGATATCCCAACCTGGACACTCCATTCTTTAGCTTTACAAAGCTTTATACAAATCCTGCACCCCCACAGGGGGACGTATCGCCTTCCCAAAGGGCGAAAACTGTTCTTGGGAGGGGCAAAATAGTCTTAGCTATTACAAGAGTTTGGGGCTCCTCTGAAGCTCAAAGTCTGATTCCATTTAATTTCATGGAGACGTGGGATTAGTAGCAAAAAAGAAAATCTGAAAAGGCTCCTTAGGAGAGTGATAATGAGGAGGGGGAAAAAGCTTAAGAAACAGTGATATAACGATGAAAAGCTCATTCCGGATTTATTTTCAACTCCTTTCAGGAAGTAACATCCACCACAATAAGAATTAAACTCCTATCTCTCATCCCATTTCCTGTGGAAAACAAACATCACAGCAACGCATAGAGAGCACACACATTAAACAGCGCGTGGGTTCACCACATGTAATGACGCTGCGCAACTTCTCTAGCACTTTTCATAAATTCCAGAGGTTATCTTACTCTCTGCTGCCCTGCACTGAGGCAGCAGAAATAAAGAAAGATGACCATCATTTTGAAGTCAGCAGTAAGGCCTATTGTTTTAATGGCCAGTCCTGGGTCACAGAATAAAATAAAGCTCTGTAAGCAAAATATTAGGAGACTTATCCTTCCCCACCCTCATCTCAAATGAAGCTCCTAGCACAAGACACAGTAGGGTCTTTGATGAGATGTTGGTGAATTTCCCTAAATTCAGCACATCCAAAGGGAACTCATCTCTTCCCCCAAACTTATTCTGCTTTCCAGTCTCCTGGGGCCACCAGCTACATCCCTGCTCCCTGAGGTCCCAGGCACAAATCTGGGTGCAGGTGTGACCCAGCCAGTCAATGTACCAGAATAGCTGTGAGTCCAGGCTTTTACATCTGCCACACCCAGGGGTTTCTCAGGTGGCTCAGTAGGAAAGAAACCACCTGCCAATACAGGAGATGTGAGTTCAGTCCCTGGGTGGGGAAGATCCCCTAGAGGAGGAAATGGCAACCCACTCCAGTATTCTTGCCTGGAGAATCCCAAGGACAGAGGAGCCCGACGGGCTCAGTCCATGGGGTCACGAAGAGTCGAACATGACTGAGCATCTACGCATACCCAGGTTGGAACAGTCCTGCCACTTACCAACTGTGACCTCAGGCAAGCTACCCTGTCCCCCTGCAAAACAAAATCATCCACTGCCTCCCTCGCAAAGTAGGGAGGTACTTTGCATGTTTAAACCCTGGTGACAGGGTTTAAACATGGTTTAAGATACATGAAATGTTTTAGCACAGCATAGCATCGGGCACAGAGTAGGTGCTCAAAAGACGAGGCTTGCTACAACTGCTGCTGCCACCAACACCGGGGATGCCTTCACTCGCTGGGCTTCTAGAACGGCTGCAGGGTATCACTGAGAAGCCTAACATGGCACCCAGTCTGACAGAGTCTCATCCCAGCTCCATGCCTCACTAAGGCAGATTCTGCAGAATTCAGTTTCCTCATCTGTAAAACATGGGCAACATAACAACATCGACCTTGCATGGTTGCTGTATTAAACAGAGAACGCATGTGATGCACACAGCAGATGCCCCACAGAGAGTGTGGTGGCTGCTGTGGATTAATCACATCCTATTTCAAATCATCCTCTGTTTCTCCCATGCAATACTATTTTCAAGTACCTGGCCATTTAGGGGCGCAAAACATCAATGGAGGCCCTCTTTTCCAAAATCCTCTTACCAAAAAGAAAATAGAGCATTGCAAGAGAAACTTAGTTCTCATCCAGTCATCTGAAATGTCTGAGAACATGGCCAGATGATCAGAGAAGGGAGGGTGTGGTCACGGCCATGAGGAAGGGGGCTCGACCCTCTTTTACAAAGCCTGCAGGAGAAGCAGGCTAGAAAAATGCAGTTTCTTGGGCCCCCTCAAACCTGCTGAACCAGGAACCTGGCAATGGAACCCAAAAATCTGCTTTCCTGAACCCTCCCGATGATTCTGACACACAGTTTGTGCCACTGGTCTAGAAGATGGAATCAGAGGCTCCCAGCTTCATCCCCTACTGCAACTCCTCCCCCCAGTAATGTAACTGACCCTATCAGCTCATTCTCCTCTCTGTCCTTTCTTGATGTCTGCATTATTTAAGTAACGCAAAGGGACAAAGTGAAAATAAATGCTCAATAAGGTAGCATAAAACCATGGCTCATGGCAGGATTTCAGTTATAGCTGTTCCTGTCCCCTTTGACCCTGGGTGAAAAGGGCTCTATTTTTAGGAGAAAAGTCGAGCTTCAAACTAAGTCATTCGTTGGCATTCAAGGTGCTAGCTTCCAATGGCCAGGGCACTGGATATACTGAGGTCTCCCACTTACAAAGATGCAAGAGAACCAGAAAAGAGACACGGGTCAGGGAAGAGGTCACTCCAGACAGAATGCGCCTCGGTAAGCTGCTCCAGACCAGACCAGAGACGGGGCAGCACAGCACAGCCTCGGGCAGCAGACACAGCGACACAGCTGCTAAACAGCTCAGATACCCTAAGCCAACACCTGCTCTTTCTGGGCCTTGTCAATTAAATCCAAGCTTAGACTGCTTGTCCCAAGATTCCTTCTAGTCTCATGCTTCCGAGCCCCAAAGTTATATACAACATCAAAAAGGAGATGAAGGTCGCTAGTTACTGGAGAAATGCAAATCAAAACTTCTACAGGGTATCACCTCAACATGGCCATCATCAAAAAAATCTACAAACAAATGCTGGAGAGGGTGTGGGAAAAAAGGAACCCTCCTTCATGGTTGGTGGGAATGTAAATTGGTACAGCCACTATAGAGAACAGTGTAGAGGTAGCTTCAAAAATTAAAAATAGAGCTATCATGGCGCGTGCCTGATTCTTTGTGACCCCATGGTCTCCTCTGTCCATGGAATTTTCCAGGCAAGAATACTGTAGCAGGTTGCCATTTCCTTCTCCAGAGGACCTTCCTGACCCAGGGATCAAACCCGTATCTCTTGCATCTCCCGCATTGGCAAGCAGGTTCTTTATGAGCTGAGCTACCATATGACCCTGCAATCCCACTCCTGTGCATATTTCTGGAGAAAACCATAATTCAAAAGCATAAATGTACCCCAGTGTTCACCACAGCATCATTTACAATAGCTAGGACATGGTCACAACCTAAATGTCCATCTCTGGATGAAGGGTACATATATACAATGGATTATTACTCAGCCATGAAAAAAGAGAAAAGAATGCCATTGCAGCCACATGGATGGACCTAGAGATTATCACACTGAATGAAACAAATCAGAGAAAAGACAAATATATGATATCACTTATATGTAGAATCTAAAAAAAAAATGGTACAAATGAAGTTATTTACAAAACAGAAATTGAGTTACAGATATAGAAAACAAATTTGTTACCAAGGGGGGAAAGGGGGAAGGAAAATTTGGGAGGCTGGGATTGACACATACATGCTACTATACAAAAAAATAGATAACTAATAATGACCTACTGTATAGCATAAGGATCTCTACTTGGTACTCTGTAATAAGCTGTATAAGAAAAGAATCTAGAAGAGTGGATATATGTTTTGCTATACACCTGAAACTAATACAATACTGTAAATCAACCGTACTCCAATAAAAATTAATTTAAAAAAATTTTAAGGAGATAAGGGGTTAATATCCCTCCCCCACCAGATTTCTTCCAATTTAGAAAGAGACACATGTGGGAAAGTGAAAATTAAAATTAAATTTAAAATACTTTTAAATTCTTATTTTAACTTTTCTGTTTCCACTTCTAGAGGGACAGGAAAGCAGGCTGCTTTTAAAGATTTTGAAGTGGAAAGAAGACGCCAACAGGGGGCTCAAAACCTTCAGGCAGGGTCAAGCCAGGGGGAAAAATAGTCTCAGATTGATATGCAGCAAGGGGTGTGCGGGAGACAGCTAGTCTGCAGAGGGTGGACATTTCATCTTCCCAGCTATTCATCACCTTTAGAAAAGTTTGCTGCAAGAAAAGGGCAGCAAGGAAAAGAAGAAAAACATGCATTGACCAACCCGTGTGACTAAACTGTCCTGGAAACTAACATGGCAATACGACTTGAAGAATTCCGCATCCTCTGATTAAAAGAATACAGTAAAACACCAGACACCATTTTCCACTGGGTTTTTTTAAGCCAGAGTAAATGATGTCACAGAAAAAATAAAAACGACCATCATTTAACACCAAGTTAACGGTTAATGTCTCAACAGGCAGATGGAACCAGCCGCATAAACAGGCATTTTGTTCACAACTTAAGGATCGATGTCACAGTTACACAATGCCAGCAGAAATTAAAACAGGCTTACTCACAAAGGTTATCTAAACACACGGAGTTAAGGAAAGGATCTTCAGAGACTCAGTTCCTACATGGTAGTTACAGGACTCTGGGAAAACACTTTACAGCTCTTAACACTGGGTGTGGGGGTGGACGTGCAGATCAAGTATGGAAAGAAATGGCATCTTAACCTGACATCTTTTATATCTGTTTATGTGACACCTTAAAAATGTCAGGGGTCATTAGTGAATTAATGTTGAGCAATTGCTCCATATAAAGAATCAATCCCAAGGCTGACTGTCTTTTAGAATAACTGCAGACAGGGAATGCTGAAGAAATGGTCAAGGAAGTATGGTCGACTGTATTCTGCAAAGAAGGCTGCAACCATCTCTCCTGCGTCTGGTGATCTTCTGCAATGTGATCCTGCCACTCCCCCATCAAGAGGTCCACATCTCCACGCCTTGAATCCAAGAGGGGGACCCTCTGACTACTTTGACCAAAAGAATATGGCAGAAGGGATGCTGTGCTGGCTTCAGGCACAGCTCCTAACTGGCCTGCTCTCTTGTGTTCCCTGCCTCCGGGAACACCAGTTTCTCAAGTTGCCAGACAGTAAGAATCTCACTGGTTGGATGGCATCATCAACTCAATGGACATGAGTTTGACCAAACCCTGGGAGACAGTAAAGGACAGGGAAGCCTGGCATGCTGCAGTCCATGGGGTCGCGGAGTCAGTCATGACTTAGTGATTGAATAATAAAGGATTCATGCGATTCGGAGAAACACCTTGTGGGGACTCCGGTTGATTCAAAACTGATGCCCAGTATCATCTGCCCTGAGGGTGTCATTTTGAACATCAAGTCCAGTTGAGTCTTCCAATGACTCCAGTCCCAACACCACTTGACTATAATTTCAGAAACAGGCCTGGTTGAGTCCAGTCAACCCACAGCGTCATGAAAGACAATGATACGCTGTTGTTAAGTCACTAAATTCTGGGAGGATCTGTTACATATCACTAGCTAACCAAAAAACAGACTTAAGAGACAGAGTTGGGGAGGGGGCTTAAGGATAGATAAGGAATCTCCTCTCCTGTGGGTTTTCTAAGAGATGCCCATATCCACTTGTGATGGCTTCCTCAAAAAAAAAAAAAAAAAAAAACCTCCAAATTCCACAGCGTTGTGGAGACATGGGGGATGGGACAATGTACCAGAAGTCAAAACTGTAAAAAACAAACATCTTACCAGACACACCATTTTAAGGGTGCTAAAAATCACTGCTCTGAGCCATGCAATGGAACAATGAAAACAGAATTTTTTAGGTCTGAAATCTAAAAAGCCTTTTTAAAAATGAAGATGAACTTACTGTCTTTAAGTCTCTGTTTTAAAGCAATAAAAAATGCATTAGCCAAATGCACTGCCTCTGGCACAATCCAGGATAAAGACACTTCAATTCCAAGACCAGACCCCACTGCCCCACAGTAACTGGATGGCCATACCTGAGGAATTAGCTAGGGAAGTCAGGACCTCCCTGAATTTTTCTATTCTTTTCCTTTTCTTCTTTCCCTTTCTCTGCTGCTTGCCTTACTCTCTGGCACACAAGGAAGCAGTGGAAGGAAGCAAGTGTCACCACGGAGGGACTGTGGTCATGTGAATGACAATTTCAGGCCAGCGTGGGAAAGGGACCAGAGTCCCGGACAGAGGAAGATGATAAACACAGCAGACCATCTACAAAGCTGATACGGACTCACAGACAGAACAGACGTGTGGCTGCCAAGGAGGGCAGGGGATGGACTGGGAGTCTGGGTTAATAGATGCAAACTATTACCCATGCAGTACTTCCCAGGTGGTTCAGTGGTACAGAATTCACCTGCAATGCAGAAGACGTGGGTTTGATCCCTGGGTTGGGAACAGCCCCTGCAGAAGGAAATGGCAACCTACTCTAGTATTCTTGCCTGGAGAATTCCATGGTTAGAGGAGCCTGGTGGGCTACAGTGCCAGGCACAACTCAGCGACTAAACAACCTATACAATGGATGGACAACAAGATCCTACATTATAGCAGAAGGAACTATATTCAATGTCCTGGGATAACTATAATGTAAAAGAATATATATAACTTATATAAGTATATATGAATCACTTTACTGTACAGCAGAAATGAACACAAGATTGTAAATCAACTATACATCAATTTAAAAAAAAATAGCAGACTGTGGCCAGATGAACCTCCCACATAGCAGAATGGATCTGGGGCCCAGACCTCTTGCTGATTCCTCAGGTGGAAACGGGTGGCCCATGCTATTTGAAATTGGCCAGACATGAAGGCCTCAAACACATGCAGGGCTCAGGAACCACTGGTGCCCAGCAGAAGCCTGGGACCTAAATTAGCCATGGGACCTGAATTTACTCCCTGCGTTTGTCCCCTCAAAACTCAACATTCCAATTCAGTATTGTGCTATTTTTTTCATCTAATATTTATTAATCATCTAGTGGCTAAAGATATGACAATGAACAAGCCAGACCTGGTCCCTCCCTTCACTTGGGCAGACGATTAAGTAGAAAAGACAAGTAACGAGCAAAAACCCCAAGATCTTACAGTGATAAGCCAACTGAGGAGAAAACAGGAGATGTGATAAGAGGGGAGTTGATGAGAAAGGCCAGTTTGGGTTAGGTGACTGGAGAAGACCTCACTAAGGTGGTAGCATCTCAGATAAAGCCTGAAAGGGGAAGGCACTTGGAGAAACAACATTCCATGCAGAATGCTTAGCATGTGCAAAGGTCCTGAGGCTAAAAATGAACTTGGTATGTTCTAGGAATTTAAAGGGAGACCAGTGGCTGGATAATAGAGACAGAGGAATGAGAGAGGTGGGAAGTGGGTTGAGAATGAAAGCAAGGGACTTATACAGAGTGGTTAAAAGTTTGACTTGTTGCCCAGTAGCCACTGGATGCTAATAGGGAGTTTTAAGTAGGAAAATGATTATACCTGGTTGATAGTCATCCCACAGTTAGGACAGTGGTTACCCTTAGGGGGAACAGTGACTAGAAGGGGACAGACAGGAGTTATCCAGAGTGCTGACAACATCCCATTTCTTCACCAGGGTGTTGTTTATGAGGCTGCCTTCCGCTTGTGAAAATTCATCAAGTTGTGTATTTAAGAGGCATGACCATTTCTGCATATATAGCCTATTTCAAGAAAACATTTACAAAAAGTGAAGCTGGGTTCTCCCAAGAATTTATTTCAGAGCAGCAAGAGGAGGTAGGGAGGTCAATTTGGAAACCTGTGTAGACACCTGGGTGTGAGAAGGGAGGGCTCCAGGAGGGGCTGGGGCAATGGAGAGACACCTGCCTTCAGACACGCCAGGACCCCGTTTCTGACTCCATGTCTCCTGGCACCCGGGAAAGGCACTCCACTCCTGAACTGGCCCCAGGGACAGTCCCACCCCGGGCAGCACCACCCAGATCAGGCCCAACATGAGTGGCGGGGAGAAATTCAGATAAGACAAGAGACACAGATGTTTATCCAACAACAACAGACCCATCCACTATTTATGAAGCACCCGCTATGTCTCAGTTGTTGGGTACGGCTGGAGAAGGAACAACAGGTAAGGAGCGGGTGGAACGAACTGAGAGAGTAGCACTGAAATATGTACAATTACCATGTAAAATAGACAGCTAGTAGCAAGTTGCTGAATAGCACAGGGCCCTCAGCCTGGTGCTCTGTGATGACCTAGGGGGCTGGGATGGGTGGCGAGGGTGAGAGGAAGGCTCAAGAGGGAGGGGACATATGAATACTTCCAGCTGATTCACACTGGACAGCAGAAACCAACACAATACTGTAAAGCAATTATCCTCCAATTAAAAATACAAATAAAGAAGGAACAGAGGCTGAGAAGGGTAGGGGGTACGGGTCATAACGTGGACGGGGAGAGTCAGGGTAAGGTGCAGAGAAGGCAGCTGGGGACCAGGGTTAGCAGGCTCCTGAGACCCTCCGTAGGCATAGAGGGTCGCCACACAAGCTGAGGGAGTGAGTCTCTGTCCACTAGGATCTGTTTGACCACCCCTGAGGGACAGTCCCACTCTGGAATTGCGTCAGTTCTTTGCTGAAGATCGATTCATCCACATCTTTTAGTCCTTTGCTAGAGATCCAGGTTCTGTGTACACCTTTAAACAACAGACTGCTTTAAAATGAAAAAAGAAAAAAAATAATCCAGTGAGAGCTGAGACCTTAAAAGCAGAGAGTTGGAGAGCCCACGTTCTCATTTGGAAAGGAAAAGAATAAATTGATTTTGAGAAAAATTTGTACAATGGATTACTCTGAGAATTAATCACCCTGTGAGAAACAGGTCAGGCTAATTATTCCTGGAGTGGGCACACAGCTCTTGAAATGAGCTCCTAGTTATCAGACTTTCACACTCAACAGAGTCAGCCATAGCATCTGTTTAAAAAATAAAAACTCATTTGCATGTCACAGTTCAATGCCCAGGGGACATCATCTCATCATCAGGCAAAATATTTACCATTTTCTTGAAAAAGACATTCTCTACTGACCTCGTACCCAACCCAATTGGGAAGTTTCCAATCCACTTGAATGGAAACATATCCTCATGTGTAGATGAGGATGCAACAAAGACACCCAAATGACATCTACAGATGAAACAGAAGCTAAACTTACACTCTGTTAACAGAGGCCCAGCACACTCTAGTAGCATAGGAGATGATGACATCTAATATCTCTTTCAAATCTCTAAGTGGATGGTTTTTATTTGATTGGCTGGAAGGCAAAATCAATAGTTACAAGCAATCCTTCAATGAACACAGACCCACCCTAGAAGACAAATGCAATCTATCCAACACTAAAGGGTACCAGGAACTACTGATGGGCCATGTAGAAATGGGGCTCCTCAAAATCTGCAAATAGTGGACCAGAGCATTTCCACACAGGATAATGAGAATATACTTGTCTTCGAAATCAGAAATTGTTCATTTCTTTCCATCCCATTCTGTTCTATGTTATGTAAGATAAAGGGCATCTAAGGGTCAGAAAACCGGATGAAGAAATAATGAAATTTGAGGCTGCGTGGAAAAGAAAGGATAGAGATGAAAAGAAAGGAAGTCAGAAAAAATGCAGGATTGCTTTCAAAATAAGATCCTAGTGCCTCTGAAATGAAAATAAAATCAACATGGGAGTACAAGAAAGTTCTCTTTTGGATGAATCTATCCAGCTTCAAAAAGGACTACTTCATAAAGTTAACTGAAGCTCAAAAGTTGAATAGGGAGATTCCTATACAACTTTTGTTAACCCCGGATGGTCCAAGGAGGCTTTCAAAATAAAGAGAGTTGATGTTTCCTCCACCCCTGAATGTTGGGATTTTGGAGACAACTCATTTATGACACAAATGTGTCTCCCGCTTTAATTAAACTCCTTCTCTCATCAAGAGAAGGGAAAATAATCCCAATCTAACATCTCATCCATGTTGAACTCTTCTGTCTCTCTTCTGTTTCCAAACGAATTTGGCTTATTAAAAAAGTAATGAGCTATTAATTAACTCTACACTCACATAAAGCTGTTTAATTCTCAATCTAATTAGCAGCAATCTGTTGAAGGGTTCTAACGATTATTTTAAATTTGCTAACAGAAACATCTTTTCACTTTTCATAAGTTATTTATAGAAGAACTCACATTGGATCCTGCTTGGTTTTTAATTTGATAACATTTTTATTAAATGCACCACTCTTCTCCCATCTGCGAGTGACAGGGTTTAGAACTGTCACCCTCGGAAAGCTCAGAAATAGTATCTTGGGTCAGCGACATGGCCTTGCACTCTTCTGGTCTTTGACAGAACCTCCAAAGGATGAGCTACATGTGGAAGACCTCTGTCCTGATGTCATTCTCGAAGACGGGGGACAAACTCAAGGACTGCAAGCTTCTGGCAGAAAGACCGAAGGCTTAGAGTTACTGCTGGGACTGCATGTGGTAGGAAGGAAAGCACACCATGACACCCTCAGGCAGGACTCTTTGAAACTGATGTAACACAGAACGTTCCCGTGAGCTTCTGTGGCTGTGTGTCCAGGGGTTAAGATTCTGCTCTTCCACTGCAGGGGTCACGGGTTCAACTCCCAGTCAAGGAACTAAGATTCCCACATGCCGTGCAGCGGGGTCAAAACATACAAGAAATAAAATAAAAAATTAAATAGAAAGAACATTCCTGAACCTCTTGCTAAGAAACAGCACACACTGAATTGCATTTCATTTTTGTGTAGGATTGTTACTAAACCATCACAGTGAAATGTAAAAATATCAAATGATATTTTACATGCATGCTGTTTGCATTTCTGTACACATTATAAGTCTCTATGTACATATGAATGTAAAGGGCTATATATTCCAAATTACATACCAAATAAGTATGCATTCATATGTATACACACACACAAATTCAACATAAAGTAAAATGTGTTTATTCAGAGGCATCTTTATTCTTCCGTATAACATAAGAGATTAGATTATTCTTGATATGCCACTTTCTCTAAGCCTCCAAAATCTAATGTGCAGTAAGACTATTTTGCAGTGAGTATCACCATTGAGAAATATCTGGAAAAATAGCTGAGAGACAAAGTAGGTGATTCATTAGCTTTCCCCTAACATCTGAGAGGAAACTGTTTCCTGTACCACCTCTCACCTTTCCTCCTTGGTACATGAAGAGGCAACAGGCATATGGTAAAGAAAACAAATTCTAGAGCGAAACTGCCTGGGCTTGAATCTCAGAAGATACTAAGCTGTGTATCTTTGGGCAAGTTATCAAACCTCTCTGTGCCTTGGTTTACACATTCGAAAAATGAGAACAATAACAGTACCAACTTCATGGGATCCTTATGCTAATTAAATGAATTAAGATCTCTAAAGCCCTTAGAATAAAGTCTGGTACACAGCAGGAAAACTTTTAGCTACTCAGTCATTTCCAACTCTTTCAGACCCCATGGACTATAGCCCACCAGGCTTCTCTGTCCATGGAATTCTCCAGGCAAGAATGCTGGAGTGGTAGCCATTCTCTTCTCCAGGGCATCTTTCCAACCCAGGGATCGAACCCGGGTCTTCTGCATTGCAGGCAGATTCTTTACCACCTAAGCCACCATGCTCTGTTATTTCTAAATAAAATTAACTCTAGTTAGGCACTTCTCCCTGTAAAATAGAAGAACTGAGAATGTTGCAAGGCCATTCTTCCACACACAACACTACTTAAAGAAAAATTCAGAAGCTCAAATTACAGACAATTTGGTCACAGTGTAGAGCTTCTTGTAGGCATTTTTTTCTTTCTTTTCAGAGAAAACACAGGTAAGGTGTTAATTCAAATTCCTTATATTTTGAGCCTTCACTAGTGTTATTATTTATTAAATGTCATTATTCATTAAAATGCTAATAATTCACTAGGTTTTTAAAAAATTAAATAGAGAACCTTGGAAAAATTAAATTTAAATAAGTTGAATATTAATGGAGCAGGAAGCCTGGAGGAGTGTGTTCAGGAAACTAGTTATTTATTTATTTTACAAAAAAGAGTCAGTTATAAATAGTATTAATAATAACAGTAATAATCACCTGCATTTATTAAGCATTTTCCACACGCCAGGCCCTACACTCGGTGGGTTACATGCACCGTTTCATTGCATGTGACAAGTGCAAAGGCGGGCACACTGGTGTTCCTCTCCTCACTGGATTATCGCACTCTTTACATCTCCTTTCCCCAGTTACTCCACCCCTGCAGTAGTACCCTGAGCAGACAGTTTTGGACACTTGTTGGAAGGAGATGCTCATTTCCAACATCTCTGCCCCTGAAGGTCATGGAGGAACTGAGAAAGTACCCAGGAGAGAAGGGTACCACACAGATGGCAGGATGCCAGATTTAGCCCTTAAACTTGGGGCCAAGGACTTCCCATGGGCCTGTGTGTCCAGATGGTCAATCCTGGAGCATAAACAGGCACTTCAATCCACAGCGCCATCACAGACTATTGTCCACTTTGTCCGTGTCCCTGAATCAGAGATCCTGGTGTCCACTGGTTACTCCATCAACAAGGTCAGAGAGCATGGTTCTCACCCAGGGGTGGTTTGTCCCCTCCAGGGCTCTTATAATATCTGCAGACTTTCTTGGTTGTCAAAACAGGGAAGGGAAGAGTTCCTACTGGCATCGGGTGAGTAGAGGTCAGAGTTGCTGTCAAAGATCCTCCAATGTACTAGAGAGCCCCCATTCTCCCAGCAAAGAACTACCCAACAGAAAAAGTCAATTCAATTTCCAATTTAAGCCCAGGATGAGAACCTCTGTCCTTGAATGGTTTACAAATAGCATGGGGTTTGGGTCCAGACAGGCCTGGCCATGGCTTTATTACAACTGTCAAAGAGCCTTGGGTAAGTAACTCACTGAGCCTTACTTCTCTCATCCACAAAATAAGAGCCTGATAAAGTCAGCTGAAAAATCCCCGAGCACAGCCCTGTGAACTCTGCAAACTGCAGCTATTATTATCTCAGCAAACTGCAGCTTTTATTATTATGGGTTTCTCCTCATTGAAATCGTACAATCCACTTTCTGTCAGTACCACCTCTGGGGACTAGTTGCAAACCTTACCTCTGAGTAATGAATTTCAAACCATGACTCTAACTGATCCATGCAGGGGACTGAGCTCCTAACTTTGGCCTCATTAGTACCACTGAGTTGTCCAAAAGAAGGTACATTAAGAATCACTCTTTCCACTTGACAACATTCAGCAACTGACAGCACAATCAGAGCACATGGACCACAGGATCAGCCCTGGAGAATCAGGAGTCTAACTTCCTGACTCCCAGGACTTCCCATGGAGCCAGCATGTCCTAATGGATATTATAAACCAGAACACACAGGTGGTGGGGATTAAATGAGATAAGGCTGGCAAAACACTCAAGGCCTTGTCTTAAACAGTGTTCATTAAATATAGTTAATATAAATATAAAATTAATGGCAGTGCACCAAACCCCAACAGTTATTTACCAGACTCACCTGTGTAGTAATAAATAACAGCAATGCTCACCCCACTTGCCGTATCTACCAAGATCAGACCTACTCATGCCTTTCAGCTCACATATCATCGCCCCCAGGAGACCCTACCTGACCCCAGGTCTGCCATTCTGTGTTCTGGCAATTCACTGGGCTTACCTACCACCATCACAACTGCCTTCTCATGTTACTGCAATTGTTTTTTGTTTTTTTTTCATCACAAATTTGTGGGGTCCTAATGGCAGGGAATACATTTTTGTTCATGTCTATGTTTGCAGCATGTGGCACAGGGCCAGTATATGCTACAGAATAGCCATCCAACATGGATATCATGTGGGCTGAAACATGAATGTATCAGATGGCTCTTGCCACAAAAGCACTGGCCTTAAACTAAATGCCTTAAAGCAAAAAACATTACTCATGATCTACTCATGTGGATCATGGATGTACAGGCTGTCCGGGGACCAGCTGACCTGGATGTGGCTCAGTCAGACTTGCCCTGGGCTTCAGCTTGGGTCCAGATTTATCCCATGTGACTCTCATCCTCCTTGGACCAGTGGACTTGCCACTCACGTTCCTCTCATGGCAATGACTGGACACGAAAGGGGTGAACAGAAACATGCAGTGTTTCTTGGGCTTTCAGAAGACATGTCCACCTATATTTTACTGGTTTAAACAAGTCACATGGGTGATGCCAAGCTCACTGGTTGAAGAAAAAGGCCATCTCTCTATTGGGAGGCAGTGCAGAGATGTGACCAGAGGGTGGGATGCAGAACTGGGAATGGCAATGGGAACTCTTGTATTCAAAGCAGAAGGCTGTTCCTACCTACTCCTAGGATCTGTGTGTGGTTATGAAATGCTATGCCAAGCTGTCCCATTGGAAGTCAGGGCCTGCATTATTCCACACCAGTGTCTACTGCTGTGCCCGCAGCTTATTAATCAGCCCAAACACTCACAACTGGAGAAGGATCATGACGCATGCCGACCAAGGTCTGTCTCATGCCTAAGCACCCCACAGCTACTGCTTCCCAACGAGACCAAGTCAAGTAAAAAATATAATCCTGAAGCCTTCCTCCAATGATATTTTCTTTCCCAAACGTAATTTCTGAAGTATTTTGGAAGCAGTGTGACACGGTCAGGAGAACTATGAAGGGGAGGTGGACAAACAGCCAAAGCCAGCTTCGTGAACTCGTCACACCCCCAAGCTCAATCTCCATCCATGCACCAAAGGGACAGGGTGACAGAACCCCTGGGACACTTTGGAAGTCAAGCTCAAGGCATTCTGGTCCAGAACTGGTTTCAAAAAGTAGGTTCGTTTAGTGGCAAGAGCCAGAGACTCCTGCACTGTAATGACAAATGCTTCTAAAACAGTCCCGATCAAGTCAGGTTTTGTTATAAAACACAGACAACACAGATGAAAAGCATCCCACTCTCATTTGAGGTCAACCTGGCTTTTTCCCAGGGAAATCTAAAAAGATCTGTGTGTCAATCCAAGTTAGAGGTCCAAATCTTCTAGTTCGTCTTGTAACGATGAAGCATCCACATCCCACAGGTAGAATAGTCAAGCTGAGTGATAGATACATAGCTGGCTTGGGTCTAACCCCATCACAGAAACATATTTTTAGGTGTGCCCCACTTTTCAAAATGTTTAATATGTAAAAATAAATATGCCAAACAGAGGAAATATTATATTACAGAATATTAATTTAGTTAACAAAGTGCTCTTTTTAATTGGGTAAATCCCCCATAGCTTTTATGTCTTATTTTCATTATCTTTTGCTATATGAGTTTTTTTTTAATTGCAGTATAGTTGATTTACAATGTTGTATTAATTTCTGCTATACAACAAAGTGATTCAGTTATACATATATATATATATATATATATATATACACATTCTTTTTATATTATTCTCTCTTATGGTTTATCACAGGATATTGAATATAACTCCCTATGCTACACAGTGGGATCTTGTTTATCCATCCTATATATAATGGTTTGCATCTGCTAACCCCTTAGTCCCACTCTATCCTGCTTGTCAATCACAAGTCTGTTCTCTATGTCTGTGAGTCTGTTTCTCATAGAAATATTTTTTCTTTTTTTATATTCTTTTCCAAAATATTTTGATTTTAGATGTACAATGCATGTACCTATCATGACAGGAAGAAATATTTTATGCTTGATTAGACATCAGCAAAGTTTTTCTGTAAAGGGCCAGATAATATTTTCAGCTCTGCATCTGCACCATAAAAGGAATCACAGACTATAAACATATGTGAATAAGAGTGGTTGTGTCCCAACAAAATGTTATTCATAAAACAGCGGGTAAGATGACTCTGGTCCATGTATCATATTTTTTGACCCTTAATTGAAAACAATGAGAATATATTTGGCTCAACTTCTAGAAAATCAGTCAATATTTCCAAGAAGCCAAAAAAAAAAAAAAATGTGTAAAATTTAGGTCACTCTTTGGCAGAGTTTGATTTAAGCAGTACCTGCTTAGAAACCTAGCTATTTATGTAATCCTCCTTACAGGTTGGTGAGATAGAAAATTATATCCCCATTTTGCAGATGAAAACAGTGAGGCTGAGTTCAGAGACCCACCCAAGATCACACGCTAAAATATAATAAAACCAGGATCTCAACCAAAGTCTGTGTTCATTTTAGTTTGCTGATTATCCAGCATCAGTGGGTATAAATGTTAGTTATAAAGAATGATCAGAAAATGTCACTTTTATTCTAAGAAAATCATCAGTGATGAATTCAAATTTGCAAGTAAGATGTTCTTTAAAGCTCTTTTTACAATACAACCAAATTGGAAACAATCTAAATGTCCAATATTAAATGGGAAGTTAAACAAATTACTATGGAACCATTGAAAATAGTATTCATAAGAATATGTAATGATGTTAGAAAATGTTCACAATAATGCTATGTGAAAAAAAACAAGAAAGCAACGCAGTGGCTAAAGCAGGACCCCATTGTTTTAGCATGTATATTATACAGAAAACTCTCAAAAGCAATACTTTAATTGCATATTATCACTTGGCTCTCTGTGGTTTGGAGACAACTGGTAATTTTATTCTTTGAACTTTTTTGGTTTTGCCAAACTTTATTCAATGTACATCTTGAACTTTCATCATCAGTTAAATGTGTCTTTAAAAGTCATTTATCCTTTGAAGATGTGATAGACACACACAATACACACTTACTCACACACAGATACATACAATAGAATATTATTCAGCCAAAAAAAACGAAATAATGCCACTTGAAGCAACAGGGATGGTCTTACACATTATCATACTAAGTGAAGTAAATCAGAGTAAGAAAGATATGGTATCACTTATATGTGGAATCTAAAAAAAATTACACAAAAGGATTCATTTACAAAACAGAGACTCACAGACATAGAAAACAAACTTACAGTTACCAAAGTTTGGGATGGGGGAAGGGATAAATTAAGAGGTTGGGATTAACAAATACACACTACTATATGTAAAATAAATAACAAGGTCTAACCGACAAGGACCTATTGTATAGCACATATCACTATACTCAATATTCTGTAATAACCTATTACTATTGTATAGCACAGGTAACTATACTCAATATTTTGTAGTGACCTATTAGGAAAAAAATCCTGATGCTGGGAAAGATTGAAGGTGAAAAGAGAAGGCAGAAGAGGATGAGATGTTAAGATAGCATCACTGAATCAAGGGACATGAATTTGAGCAAACTCCAGGAGATAGTGAAGGACAGGGGAACCTGACGTGCTGCAGTCCATGGAGTCACAAAGATTTGGACACAACTTAGCAACTGAACAACAACAACAAATAAGGGAAAAGAATCTGATAAGGTATGCATATGTATATACACACACAAACACATATAACTGAATCACTGTGCTGTGAAACTCACATGACTTTGTTAACCAACTATATTTCAGTTTTTAAAAATGAAGGAAAAAAGGCAGTTTATCCTTAATGATTTTCTATTCCCTCCTTTATTGTTCTCTTCTATTTATTCTTTCTTATGGGGAAGCTTTTCATAAATTAAAATTTGAAAACCAACCATTCCATCCTCTATATTCATGAGAGAATCCTGTGTATAGGCCTTAATAATAGGCTGCAATGTACACCTGGGTTTATATCTCTAGTCTTTAAAAGGAAGCAGCAGTGGTCCTTCAAATGTTTGGAACCATCCTCAAAATCACATATGTGCATGAATCCAGTCTTACTGACAAGCCCTTTTGAGTAAAAAGAAACCCTACATCAACATTTATCCTTTCTAAGATTAACGGCAAAAATAATTACCACTAATAATGAGCATAATATCCCAGTACCATTTGCAATATACCTAACATGCTTGGTGTGGTTTTTAATATTGCCTCAGAGATAAGTAATGAATCAGGAGTTTCCTCCGAGCATTGAGGAAGTGGCACCACCTAAGAGCAGTGTGAGAAAATCAGGTCCAGAAGAACCAGGCCTGAGTCCCCAGCAAGGTCACTTAAAGCCGAGTGTCCCATGGCAAGTCACAAATTCTCATCAGCTTAGCATCCTCATTCTTAAACTAAGAGTAACCACACTCTCCTTTCAGCACTCACCACAGAGCTATTAAGATCCAGTGAGAAAATAGTGACAAATTACATTATGTATGTAGTGTTCCTGCCGTTACTACCAGTGATAATACTGGGGATGTTTCCTTTACCTGTCACTTTCAGATCCTGGTTTTTTAAAACAGTTTTCTAGGAAACTGGTTGCCTTCTATATTGGATGAAGACATTGTGGGTATGCATGTTGGGGGGGTGGGGTATGGGTGTGTGGGTGTGTGTGTCACTGTGGGCATGCCTGTTGGTGTGTCTGTCTGTCATCGTGGGTATGCCTATAGGGGTGTGTGTGTGTGTGATCATAAGCATGCCTGTTGGGGTGTGTGTATGTGTGTGTATCATCGTGGGTATGTCTGTTGGGGTGTGTGTGTGTGTATTTGTGGGTATGCCTATTGGATGTGTGTATGTGTATGTGTGTGTGGAGGTGTCATTGTGGGTATGCCTATTGGGGTGTGTGTCTGCCTGTCTGTCATCATGGGTATGCCTGTTGGGGGGTGTGTGTGTGGGTGTGTGTGGGTGTGTGTGTGATCATAAGTGTGCCTGTTGGGGTATGTGTATCATCATGGGTATGCCTGTTGGGGTGTGTGTGTGTGTGTGTGTGTGTGTGTGTGTGTGTGATCAGGCATGTGTGTGTGTGTGTGTGTGTGTGTGTGTGTGTGTGTGATCATAAGCATGCCTGGTGGGGTGAGTGTGTGCATGTCATGTTGGTTATCCTTGTTTAACTCAGCTGTACATAAATGAGAGTCCAGAGAATGTGAAATGATTGACATATTCTTCTAGGTGGGACCCCTCCAAATCTGTGGGGCTTCCCAGGTGGGGTAGTGATAAAGAATCCACCTGCCAATGCAGGAGACACAGGAGACAAGTTCAATCCCTGGGTCAGGAAAATCCCGTGGAGAAGGAAATAGCAACCCACTCTAGTATTCTTGCCTGGAAAATCCCATGGACAGAGGAGCCTGGTGGGCTTAGTCCATGGGGTCACAGAGTCAGACACAACTGAGCACTGAGGTAATTGGGTAATCCTTCTAGGTGGTGCCAGTCCTATTTCTTCCCTCAATCATGCTTTTTGATTTTCCAAACATTTTGCATATTATTGCATAGCTATTTTAAGTACAGTTTTGTACTAACATAAAGCATAAATATAGAAAAGGGTACAAATCATAGATATATTGATTGATAAACTTTCATGACACACATAGATAACTGCCAACCAAACCAAGAAAGAAAATATAACTAACATCACAGAAGCATCCTTCATGCTCCTTCTCAATTAACATCCTGACATCCTCCCAAGATAACTACCATTTGATTTCTAACACCATAGGTTAGTTTTGTCTTGTTTTTGAAATATTAATGGAATCATACACTATTTTACCATCTGTGTCTGGCCTCTCATACCCAAAGTCAGCCGAGATTCACCCACTTTGTTGCACAAAGCAGTTCATTATCTTTGCTTAACAGAATTCCTTTGCATAAATATATCACAGTTTATTCATTCTACAATGGGTATTGGGGTTGTTTCCAGTCTTTCTCGATTCTTACAAATAATGCTGCTGGAAATATTCATATTTGGCTATGAATAAATATGTTGACCCATTTCTGTTAAGTATAGACCTAAAAGTGAAATGACATCTCATAAATTATGCATTTATTAGCTTTATTAGATCTGCCAAATTTATACTTCCAGGAGCAGTGTAGGAGAGTTCCAGTTGCTTCACACCCTCACCAACATTCAACATCATGTCTGTGTCATGTAATGACATGATTTAATCCAGGCTAAGACAGAAAGGAATGGCAGGCAAAATAAAAATGGCAAATGCTTTAAAAAAAATCATTTAAATTTGTCTTTTGGTTTCAGTTTTTATTCTGGCATTTGAATATGAGTTTCTTTGAACTTTTTGAATTCACAAGAGTCATCCATAGAGAAGCTAGAAAAATAATGAGAGCTGTCACCTACCAAGCATTTACTTAAATCAAGCCCTTTGTCATCTCACATAAATCTTAAACATATTCGATGAGGCCAGTGCTCACACACTGTCCCTTTTTACAGACAAGAAAAGTGAAGTTCAGAGAGGTTGAGTAACTTGCCCAACACCACACAGCTACCAAGTGACTGATACAGAATTCAAACCTAGTCTGGTGGCTCCAAAACCTGTGCTCCTGATCACCGAGCTATCCCTTATCATTGTAAGATTATAGTAGATTCCAAACTTTAACATGCCTCAGAACCCCCTGGAGGGCTTATTAAAACAGACTGCTGGGTCCCACCCTTAGAGTTCCTGATTCAGTAAGTCTAGGGCAGGGCCTGATAATCTGCATTTCTAACAAGTTCCCAAATGATGCCAGTAGGGTCACACTTTGAAAACCCCTGTTCTAGAAGATGGAGATCATGTCTGACTTTTCTCCATTATCCAAAAGCCCTGGTCCAGTGCCTGGCAGACACCAGACACAAAAGTGATTACTGAATGATTCCTATCCTCATTTGGCTCTCAGAATGCTGCAGGCTAATGTGAGTGAACCCCCTGACCCTTCTGACTTGGTGAAGGCCACGTGAAGAGTCACAAAGGACCTGTCCACAAATGTGAAGGAGGCAAGTGACTCCACATAGCTCCTCCACTTTTCTTTCTTTTTTTTTTTTTTTTTCCATTTCTTTATTTGGCTGTGCCCCGTCTTAGTTGCAGCATGCAGTATCTTTTTAGTTGCGGCATGTGGGCTCTAGTTCCCTGATCAGGGACCAAACCTGAGGCCCCTCCATCAGGAGCATGGAGTCTTAGCCACTAGACCACCAATCTATAAGTAAGTCAACATAGGGGGAAGAGTAAAACTGTTTCCTGGGTGCATATTGCTCCCAGGCGACTGTGTATCCAGGGCCTCCAATACCCAGAATAGTTCTGGTAACTGGAAACTGTTGTAACTGACTGAATTCAAGCAAACGTGCCCGCACCCTTGCTCAGTGCACTTTCTACAGTAGGGTTTTCAGTTGTGGCAGAAACTGTCAGTTGTCTCCTCAGATCTATTCCTCCTTTTTTCATTAAGTAATAGCACCCCAGTTGTAAGCCAAGAATCACTGCACATGGTGACTGCAGCCATGAAATTAAAAGACCCTTACTCCTTGGAAGGAAAGTGATGACCAACCTAGATAGCATATTAAAAAGCAGAGACATTACTTTGCCAACAAAGGTCCGTCTGGTCAAGGCTATGGTTTTTCCAGTGGTCATGTATGGATGTGAGAGTTGGACTGTGAAGAAAGCTGAGCACCGAAAAATTGATGCTTTTGAAATGTGTTGTTGGAGAAGACTCTTGAGAGTCCCTTGGACTGCAAGGAGATCCAGCCAGTCCATCGTAAAGGAAATCAGTCCTGGGTGTTCACTGGAAGGACTGATGCTGAAGCCAAAACTCCAATACTTTGGCCACCTCATGCGAAGAGATGACTCACTTGAAAAGACCCTGATGCTGGGAGGGATTGGGGGCAGGACAGAGGATGAGATGGCTGGATGGCATCACTGACTCAATGGGCATGAGTCTGAGTAAACTCCGGGAGCTGGTGATGGACAGGGAGGCCTGGCGTGCTGCGATCATGGGGTTGCAAAGAGTCAGATATGACCGGGCGACTGAACTGAACTGAACTGAACAGTGCCTGGGCTTCCCAGGTGGCAGTAGAGGTAAAGAACCCACCTGTCAGTGCAAGAGACGTAAGAGACAGGGGTTCAGTCCCTAGGTTGGGAAGATCCCCTGGAGGAGGACATGGCAACCCACTCCAGTATTCTTGCCTGGAGAATCCCCATGGACAGAGGAGCCTGAAGGGGTACCATATAAAGGGTCGCAAAGAGTCAGACATGACTGAAGTGACTTAGCACACACCATACCCAGGTAAAAGGCTATTTTTCTGCCTTCCTTGTATTTTTACTATACCCACATGAACATGATGAAGTTCTGAGCAAGAACACACAAACAGAGGTAAACCTTCCAGGAAGTTTTCTTAAAAGAGAGAGAATATGCCCTTCTGTATCTCTTTCTCCATCTTGCTACTTCAAATGCAAAGACTGTAACTCAAGCAGCCACCTGGACTATGAAGCTCAGGGTCACAGACCATGTGAATGATAGAGAGGTAAACTGGAAGGAGCCATTGGCTTAAAACTCAACATTCAAAAAACTAAGATCATGGCATCCGGTCCCATCACTTCATGGCAAATAGATGGGGAAATAATGGAAACAGTAACAGACTTTATTTTCTTGGGCTCCAAAATCACTGCAGATGGAGACTGCAGTCATGAAATTAAAAGACGCTTGCTCCTTGGAAGAAAAGCTATGAGCGACCTAGACAGAATATTAAAAAGCAGAGACACTACTTTGCCAACAAAGGTCCATATAGTCAAAGCTATGATTTTTCCAGTAGTCATATATGGATGTGAGAGTTGGACTATAAAGAAAGCTGAAGGCCGAAGAATTGATGCTTTTGAACTGTAGTATTGGTGAAGACTCTTAAGAGTCCCTTGGACTGTAAGGAGATCCAACCAGTCCATCCTAAAGGAGATCAGTCCTGAATATTCATTGGAAGGACTGATGCTGAAGCTGAAACGCCAATACTTTGGCCACCTGATGTGAAGAGCTGACTCATTGGAAAAGACCCTGATGCTGGGAAAGACTGAAGGAGAAGGGGGCAACAGAGGATGAGATGGTTGGATGGCATCACCAACTCAATGGACATGAGTTTGAGTAACCTCCAAGAGTTGGTAATGGACAGGGAAGCCTGGCATGCTGCATTCCATGGGGTCACAAAGAGTCAAACACAACTGAGCAACTGAACTGAATAAGGAGCCCAGTGGGCTACAGTCCATGGGATCAAAAAAAGTCAGACACGACTGAGTGGCTAACACTACTACTAATGACCCTTTTAACCTTTCATTACCACTAGACAAGCAGGATTGCTTCCTCTAAGACAGCATTTACAAGAAGTGGGAATCAACTTTCATCTCGTTTAAGCCAGTTATTTTGAGGCTTCTCTTTTACGCAACAAAACTTCATCTTAATTAGTACATAGATGTTAACAGACAGTGTGAGCCAGCTGGAAGACCCCTGGGCCCAGTTTAGCCTCCCTCTTTCATAGTATGGCCCAAGCAAGTCACTTCAGTTCCCTGCACCTCTGTTTCCCCATCTATAAAATAGGAAGAAAAACACGTGTTGCAATTACTTTAAAAGGCTTTTGTGAGGCCTAGCTGAAATAAGCTCTATGAAATTTAAAGCCCTACAAATATATAAAGGACTTTCACTTCCTACAAACACAAGAATTTTTTTAAAGAGAAAATGAAATAAGAGAAATCCATGTATGAGAAGTCTCTTCTAATTAAGCAGAAGGAAGCTGCATCAGACCAACGGTTTCTCTGCTCATCTCTGCCAAGGCACCTCTCTCAGTCCCATTCAGGTCATTCTTTATTTTCCAAATGAGAACTTAATTTTGCTCTAACAACATTATTACATCTAAATTAAATATTTATTGGACTGAATATCAATTGACTTTTAGAAATAAAGATTTGAAATTTATGTGCTAACATAGAGTAATTCAATAATTGTAAATTTCACAACTGAGCTTTGTAATCAATTACTCTTTAGTAATGATATAAATACACATTCTTCTCAGGAGACCCTAGACAACTATAAATTAGATTCTGCACACACAACAATCTGGCAATGTCTCCGCACAGGTTTTGTCCCTTCTGAGGAGTAACCGAGGCCAGGGATTCATCCCAGACCAGCTCCCCTGACCATGAATTCAGACCCCAGTTCACGCATCACTCAGGCAGTGCCAAAACTAGAGTTAATGAGCACTCACACAAAACACAATTCAGAAGATAAATCACCTGGAACAAAAACCTCACAGCCCAATTCAAGGAGATGCTGTACAATGTGTGGGTAATAGACACGGTCACTCACGCATTCACCCATCCAACATATAATTATTGAGCACCTGCTGTATGCTGGGCACCTGCTACATCCGTGTAGCAAACAAAGGCACCGGCCCTCCTGCAGGGTGGGAATAAAGTGCGATGAACAATAAAAAATAATTAACATAAATAAGCAAATTAAACTGGGCTGAACATCAACTGACTTTTAGAAATAAAGATATGAAATGTGTGAGCTAACACAGAGTACTGGGTGGTCATAAATGCCCATTACACTGAAGAGAAATTTGTAAGCTAAGTAGTATCCTAATTTTGTAATTAAATGATAAATAAGGGTTCAAAGACGAGAAGTTAACTCGCTCAAAATCAGAAATGAAGTTAGATTTGGGATTTGAATTCAGACCAACCGGATGCCCAATTCTGCCTTCATCCTACCCCTCATACCGAATGGGCAGATAAATGACCAAGCCTACACAATCAACTCAGAACTCATTTCTCACAGACTGCAGGACAGAAATCCTTGTTAATGTACCCAGGTCATCAATAAGAGACTCTCTCAGAAAATAAGGCAAAGATTAAGAGAATGCCTTGTAGCTAGCCTGGACACTGGCACCCATTAGCATCACCATGCTTAAATCTAGACTTGGCCTGAGCAAAATTTCCATTTTAATTTCCATGTGATAAACGTTGGCATTATTTTCACTCTGAAAGAACCTTAAAGCAATTGTGTGGATCATTGTTCATTTGAAACCCATTCTTTGTCTTCAAAGGACTGGCCAGCTACAGGAGAATGCATTATAAATTTGGTTTCTATTGGAATTAAGCTTGGGAAAATGGGGTTCTGAAACCCTTGGGGAGACCTCTATCACAGACCCACAGATTCTGGTAATTGATTAGAAAGCTTTTAAGTGAGCGCAGTGATTACATTTTGAATTCTTTTATATTAATTATTAAAGGCAAATTATGTTGTTGAAAAGAAAAGCCAGAGAAAGATGGTGATTTAATGACATAGGTTAGGGAGGCACTGTGGATAGGGTAATTGATTTAAAAAGTGAAAGGCATTGGGGAGAAGGTTTGTCAAAAACGGATTCAAACATTTGAAGACTGTGTACCTAGTCCTTGTTTATGTCTTGCTTGAAGACAGAAAGAAAGGAGCTGAAGATTTGGAGTCTGACTAAATATGAAGGAAAGAAACTGTTGTTATATTTGTAAAATAGGTTCGCCCACTGGTCTAGTCATGCCCGAATGCACAATCCTGCATCTCTCTCTCTGTAAATGAAAGAGCACACATGAGAAAGAAAAAGATTTTACTGGAATGCTGTAATTTTCTTGAGTTATTCCTTTTCAACTGAGATGCCAATACTTCCCAACAATACAGAAAGATGTTACAAAAGTCAGAGCACAGATTTTAGAGTCACTATATGATTGAAACATGGAAAATAAACTTGTGTTCTAAGAATGACACCAACACCTCCATTTCAGCCCCAGTCTCCCTTCCACTCTCAGTAGGAGACAGAGGCGCCAGGTAATAAATAGTAATAGAAGCAGCAGGAGAGTAGGAATACCCCATCCAGCAGCGAGGCTTACTAGTAGTAACAAATGTCCCTGGAGTGCAGCTTCTGAGCTGGGTCCCAGAACTATTCCTTAAAGGAAAGCTGCCCAAGAGAGCCACCCAACCTACTATGGATTTTGCAAGAACAAAGAATAGCCCTATAATTATGACTTTCATTTCTTCTCTGTGCAACAGAAAATGAAACATTGTTTGACAAAATTACTTTTGGGTGTGAACTATTTCTCTCTCCTTTGGCTTCCTCCTTAACCTTAGATGAGAAAAAAAAAAATTGTATCAGAAGAAAGGCTAATCACAAGACACGGCCGGGACACATCAACATCCTAATGCACCTACTAGTATCAAAGCCAAAGAAGACCGGAGGGCCCATCATGTCTTGCAACTTCCTTGGCCATTCCCTAGTCATGTGATTGCAGCCACAAGCATCACCCATAAGGGATGATAAAGCAGAAAGCCCAGGCCATTACACTAAGGCCTCACTGAGTACCACTGTAGCATCCCGTTGCCAAGCTAAGTTCAGAAAGAGGTTCAATACAGTATACTAACGCATATATATGGAATTTTAAAAGATGGTAACGATAACCCTATATGCAAAACAGAAAAAGAGACACAGATGTACAGGACAGACTTTTAGACTCTGTGGGAGAAGGCGAGGGTGGGATGTTCAGACAGAACAGCATTGAAACAAGTATACTATCAAGGGTGAAACAGATCACCAGCCCAGGCTGGATGCATGAGACAAGTGCTCAGGGCTGGTGCACTGGGAAGACCCAGAGGGATGGGATGGAGAGGGAGGCGGGAGTGGGGATCGGGATGGGGAACACATGTAAATCCATGGCTGATTCATGTCAATGTATGGCAAAACCCACCATAATATTGTAAAGTAATTAGCCTCCAACTAATAAAAATAAATGAAAAAAAAAGAAAGAGGTTCAAGAGCCCAAGGCAGGGGGACACAAACCCTTTCTAATTTGACAATCCAAAGAGAATTTCCCCATGGGAGGATACAGGGTCTGAGCTGAGAGAGACTGGGGCCCAGGTCAGATTCTGATGGCAGGGGAGGCTTTTTCTTTGCATGCAGACTTGGGCTAACCTCCACTTCTCGCTTGGTTCTGCTGGGTCTCACTTTGATTAGTTTTCCCAATTTTCTTCCCACCACCACATATCTGAATACTGCTTGATCTTCTGTGTTGACAATTGCCATGGAACAATATGAGCTTCCGAAGAGTTTCATTCTTTCCATTGTAATGATGATGACCCTTTTGAGAATTATACTGTATTTTCAAGCATTGAGCAAAGAAAGGCAATGATAATTAGATGAAACGTGTATGAAGGTGACAAAGACACCTACCATACAAATAACAAGAAACAGAGCAAGTCTGTATCAGGTAATCAAGTTAGAGGCAGGCAAAGACAGCCTGAGGCCCTCCACTGGGCCAGTGAGGGGGTATTCAGCTGCACACTTTTGTGGACAGTCATCAAAAAGGGCAAATAGGTTCAAAAAGCGTTAGAGAATTTTTAACAATGGAAGAGGAAGGAATGACACCTATTGGCTGGTCTTGTCTTGTCTTGGAGCAAATACATTGGGACTATCACAGATGACAAAATGCAGAGATCTGAAAGGTTCAAGCTCCAACAACAAATCATATGGCCTACTGCTCTTGACTGTCTTAAGACTGCCAACCCACCCTTTCTACCCTGTCCCAGCACCACCAAATTGGGTGGGGGGTGGGGGGTGTCACAAAATAGGAAAGGACAAAAGGCAGAAGAGCACCTTCGCTGGATTAAGGCATCAAAGGAAAAAGTTCCAGCATTAAGAAGAGACTTCTGTAACATCAAGAAGTGGGAGAGGGATGGAGAACCTCAAGAGACTTCCCACTTCTACTGCTGCACCTGAGTAAATGGATCTGGGCTTTAAGATCACAGGAGTACCCAGTCCTCGGCTTCACACTGTCCCGCAGCACATTTAAAAGAAAACCAAAAATCAGATTGCAGGCTACCAGCCCTAAGCCTACTCTGCCTGCAATTCAGACCTGGCTGGGGCAATGGGTTTCAAAGTCAGGGAACTGTTGGTATCTTTCAACTGCAGCTCCCATGCTGTAAGCCTGGGACAGATGACCCAGTACATTCTCAAACTATGCATATCACAATAGCACGTCAGCACAAGAGCCTCTTCATCACAATCTAAAATACATTTTTTCAGTTCAGTTCAGTTGCTCAGTCGTGTCTGACTCATTGTGACCCCATGAACCGCAGCACGCCAGGCCTCCCTGTCCATCACCAACTCCCAGAGTCCACCCAAACCCATGTCCATTGAGTCAGTGATGCCATCCAACCAACTTACCCTCTGTCGTCCCCCTCTCCTCCTGCCCTCAATCTTTCCCAGCATCAGGGTCTTTTCAAACGAGTCAGCTCTTCACATCAGGTGGCCAAAGTATTAGAGTTTCAGCTTCAACATCACTCCTTACAATGAACACCCAGGACTGATCTCCTTGCAGTCCAAGGGACTCTCAAGAGTCCTCTCCAACACCACAGTTCAAAAGCATCAATTTAAATAAATAAATAAATAAATAAAGCATCAATTTGGTGTCAGCCTGCACCAACTCTCACATGGTCCAACTCTCACATCCATACATGACTACTGGAAAAACCATAGCTTTGACTAGATGGATCTTTGTCAGCAAAGTAATGTCTCCACTTTTTAATATGCTGTCTAGATTTGTCATAGCTTTTCTTCCAAGGAGCAAGCATCTTTTAATTTCATGGTTGCAGTCACCATCTGCAGTAATGTTAGAGCCCACAAAAATAAAGTCTGTCACTGTTTCCATTGTTTCCCTATCTATTGCCATGAAGTGATGGGACCGGATGCCACAATCTTAGATCTCTGAATGATGAGTTTTAAGCCAGCTTTTTCACTCTCCTCTTTCACCTTTATCAAGAGGCTCTTTAGTTCTTCTTTGCTTTCTGCCATAAGGGTGGTGTCAACTGCATATCTGAGGTTACTGATATTTCTCCCAGCAATCTTAATTCCAGCTTGTGCTTCATCCAGCCTGGCATTTCACATCATGTACTCTGCATATAAGTTAAACAAGCCGGGTGACAATGTAGAGCCTTGATGTACTCCTTTCCCAATCTGAACTAGTCTGTTGCTCCACGTCTGGTTCTAACTGTTGCTTCTTGACCTGCATATGCATAGCACTGTGCCTTCTGTACGTCCGCCCTACAAAGATGTCAGCTCCACAAGGGTCCTCCCTGAGGGTCCTGTTCGTGTGCTTGTTTTACTCCCTCCCGCCTAGCCCTGAGCCTAGCCAGGTCATTCAGAAATTAGTTCAGTGAATGGTTGAAAGTGACTCTGGCAAAAGGGGGAGGGCATAGAGGCCGAAGGCGCAGATGGCTTCCCCAGCCTTTCAAACAGGCTCTGCCCTCCCTGTGTGAGGAGGGGAGGCAGAGCTCTGAGCCCTCACGCCAGGGCCACTCCTCCTGATTCTGCAAGGGGTCCCCTGCAGAAGGGCGGGGGGTCTGAAACCCCCCATTCTCCGTGCACTCAGCCGCCAGGGTCTGTCTGCATCTTTCTCTAACGTACACAACCAAGTGCTGGCTGAGCCCTGCCTCAGTGCCCTTTTCTGATTCCATTATCTTTCCACTCTAATGGGGAAAAAGGACTGACTCTTTGCCAACTTCCTCCCTTCCCATCTTACCAAACAGAACACTGCCTTTAGCTGCTCAGCTGCTTCTCCATCTTCATTCCCTCTTCCCAACTCCAAAGAGTTCTTTTGAGGGGATTTTGGGGTATAGAATCAAGAGAATACAGAAGAAAAGAAACAGAGAGGCAGAAAACAAAAGCAAACAATCTAGGCCAAAAAAAACTAAGCTGATCTAATTTTAAAAGTAACTTGACAAAAAATAAAACAACTTCCCTTCACAAAACTTAAGTTTTTTAAAGTGACTTATTAAAAATAAAATAAAAATACCCTCTCTCTTGTCAAAAAGCTATCTCTCAAAGAAACATTTAAACACAGATGATTCAGAGGTGATTTATTTTGACAAGCTTTATTTTTTTTAAACCGTCAGTATAACACTGATAACAATTTGAGAGAGACCAGAAAAAAGAACTCAAAAAAAAAAAATCTAACTTATGAACATAAGCAAAAATCCTAATTAAGCACTTATCAAATGGAAACCAGAAAACCATTTTAAAAAATAACACACCACGTCCTAATAAGGTTCATCTCAAGAAGAGGACCCATTAAAAATAATCACCATGTTAATACAGTAAAGAGTAAACATTTTATGGTGAATTCAGTAGTTTTAAAAAAAAGCATTTAATCAAGTTCTTCAGTTATGCCTGAGTTGATAAGAAAAAAAAGAAAACTCTCGATAAATTACAACAGAACTCGTGTTTTAACTCCATGAAAAACTAGCACGCGCACACACACATACATACTATTATCACCAACACCATTATCATATCACAAGATAATCAACAGAGTATTCAGGCAGGGGTGGGGGGCCTATAAGTGTTTCCATTAGGCAATGGTTTAAAAAAAAAAAAAAGATGCCCATTTTCACCACTGTTACTTAACACTGTGCTCTATGTGCTACTGGATACAATTAGTAAGGAACGAAATAAAGAGACTTCCCTGGTGGTCCGGTGGTTAAGAATCTGCCTGTCAAGGCAGGGGATTGAGGTTTGACTCCTGATCAGGGGACTAAGATCCCACATGTGGCAGGGCAACCAAGCCTGCTCACCATACCCAGAGAGCCCATGCATTGCGACTAAGAGCCCTCACGCCACAAGACCCAGAGCAGCCAAAACATTTTACAAAGAACAAAACAAGTAGCATATACCGGAAAAAAGACTGTAAAATCATCTTTCTTTGTAGCTGATTGCATTAATATACTTGAAAAATCCAAAGCTAATAGAAAAAACTAGATTTCAGTAAGAGAGCTGGATACTATTCTTAGTATTCTACCCTAATAACTATATAGAAAAAATGAGAAAAGATACTTCCCAAAAGAATAAGGATAAACAAAACATCTAGGAATGGATTTTATACAAACATACAAAACTTTGGAGGTTTTACTGGAGGACAAAAAGGAACTGCTGAGTCCATCATATACGTTGTTCTTGGAAACTTTGTGATATCCAATTTTGTGATAATTGAAGAGGTGATTCCAATCAAAAATCCCAATTTATGAACCATAACAGCATGATCCCCAAATTCACCTGGAAGAATAAAGTCAGCAAGAACAGTCAGAAAAAAATCTGAAATTGTGGTAACCATGAAGATTTGGGATGACTTCGACAACAGATGGGAAAACACATTGGAATGCTATATGGCAGGAAAAGACAGAGATATATAACAGAATATCCAGACGTAGACTCATGTTTACATGGAAATTTGATATAAGATAAAAGAGGCTTTATTTCAAATGAGTAAGGAAGATAGGCAGGATTCAATAAATGATGTTAGGACAACTAGCTGGTCACTGAAAACGTGAATCAAAAGTGTGCATGTGTATGTGTCTGCATGCACACATTAATGAAGACTAGAGGAAAGGTGGGCTTTCCCTGGTGGTTCAGTGGTAAAGAATCCACCTGCCAATGCAGGAGATGCGGGTTCAAACCCTGGGTCAGGAAGGTCCCCTGGAGAAGGCAATGGCAACTCACTCCAGTATTCTCGCCTGGAAAATCACATGGACAGAGGAGCCTGGCAGGCTACAGTCCATGAGGTCGCAAAAGGTCGGAGATGACTTAGCAACTAAACAACAACAAGAGGACAAGTAACATATTTTATTATCTTAGATTGTATAATGAAGTTCTTAACAGGAAACCAAATTCAGAAACTGTGTATGAAACAAATGACTATTTTGATTACATACAAAATAAACTGGGCAGAAAAGGACAGCATAAATACAGCTTAAGCACAACTGTTTACTGTGGAAAGCAGGGAGTGAGCACCAACTAGGGGGAGGTACGGGGGAGTGGGATTCTGGAAATGTTCTATATCTTGGCTTGGATGATGGCTGCATGGGTGTATGCATGTGTAAAATTCATTGAGTTGTACAGTTAAGATTTGTGCATGTTATCATGTGTAAGTTATGCCTCAATAAAAAGGAAATAGAACTATAGGGAATAAATCAAGCATTTATCCTGTCTTTCCTGCAAATACTGTCCTTCAGGGTAAGCAAAGACAATGAGGGAAAATTCTTCCTCATCCAAAAGCTACAGTTAAATGCTAAACAAAGGAATCTGAAACACCATTTTGCAATCTTTAGTGAAATAAACCATTCTAGAAAATGTCCATCAATGTCTGTTAAAACCATTAGCACACACAGAGTTCATCAAACGGTAGAAATAAAAACAAAAAATTAGCACAGTGATTCTCAAACTCTAGCACGCATCAGCATCACTTAGTGTGATGATTAATTTTATGTGTCAACTTGATTGGCCACAGGGTGCCCAGATATTTGATTAAACATCTTCATGAGGGTTTTTTGGATGAGAGTAACATTTAGCGCAGTAGCCTGAGTAAAGCAGGTTGCCTCTATAATGTGGCTGGGCCTCATCATATCAGTTGAAGTTTTGAACAGAACAAAAAGGCTGACCTCCCCGCTGTGCCCCTCCCTGCAAGCAAGAGGAGCTCTGTAGCGCTGGGTCTTCCTGGTTCTAAAGCAGACTGCCTCCGGGCTTCATCTGCAGCACTGACTCTGGCACTGTGGCTTTGCCACCAGCTCTCTGGGTCTCAAGGCTACCAATCTATTCTGCAGATTTTGGACTTGCCAGCCTTCCTAACTGAGTGAACCGATTCCTTATTATACATCATTCTCTCTTCCTCTCTCTCATTCTCAGTCCTTCTCCCTCCCCTCCCTTCCTCTCTCTCTCTGTTTATATGTTGGAGAACTCCAATATAACTGAAGAGCTCGATAAAATGCAAATTGCTGGATCCTACCCCCAGAGTTTCTGATTCAGTAGATCAGGGTAGGGTGCAAGAATTAGAATTTTCACAAGTTCCTAGGTGATGATGGTGCTAATTAAGGGACCACACTGTGAACACCAATGCATTAGACAAAAGGCTGATGGGGACATTTTAAATGGATACATCCCGCTCACAACACCTGAACTTGCTAATTAATCTGAACTTCAATTTACAAAGAAATGGGGGATTAGAGAGACAGTGATACACTATACCATAAAGATGCGGTCAGCCACATCCAGTGTATGGGAAAGTCTACAGAAAAAAAAAAAAATGACCCAGATTCTTTAGCAAATAACTGCCATGAAGAAAAGCAAAGGGGAAATTATCAGAGATTAAAAGAAATTAAAAGACCTTTGGGGAGAGTGATTCAAACTAGCAACACCTATTTTTTTTAACTGAAAAGTGAAAGAAAGCTGTTCTCAGTTTTGTTGGATGTGGTAATAGAATTATGCTTGTATTTTTCAAATCTTGATCCGTTAGACCAGATTTTCTTAGCCTCCACACTGTTGACATTTGGGGCCAGATAATGCTGACTTTATTTTTCTGGGCTCCAAAATCACTGCAGATGGTGATTGCAGCCATGAAATTAAAAGACACTTACTCCTTGGAAAGAAAGTTATGACCAAACTAGACAGCATATTCAAAAGCAGAGACATTACTTTGCCAACAAAGGTCCGTCTAGTCAAGGCTATGGTTTTTCCAGTGGTCATGTATGGATGTGAGAGTTGGACTATAAAGAAAGCTGAGCGCCGAAGAATTGATGCTTTTGAAATGTGTTGTTGGAGAAGACTCTTGAGAGTCCCTTGGACTGCAAGGAGATCCAACCAGTCCATCCTAAAGGAGATCAGTCGTGGGTGTTCATTGGAGAGACTGATGTTGAAGCTGAAACTCCAATACTTTGGCCACCTGATGTGAAGAGCTGACTCATTTGAAAAGACCCTGATGCTGGGAGGGATTGGGGGCAGGAGGAGAAGGGGACAACAGAGGATGAGATGGCTGGATGGCATCACCGACTCAATGGACATGGGTTTGGGCGGACTCCGGGAGTTGGTGATGGACAGAGAGGCCTAGCGTGCTGCGGTTCATGGGGTCGCAGAGTCGGACATGACTGAGCGACTGAACTGAACTGAACTGAATGCTTTGTTTCAGAGGGCTGTCCTTCCGTTGCAGGCTGTTTAGGTGCAACCCTCGCTTCCATCTGCTAGAAGCCAATAGCAACCTTCACCACCCCCAGCTGCAACAACCCAAACTGCCTCCAGGAACTGCTTTTTGTCTCCTGGAGGGAAGAACTGCCCCCAGTTGAGAACCTCTGGCTTAACACATCTTCTGAAGGATTTATGAGTGAAGTGATATGCCTGTATTTTTGTTTTTAACCAGAAAAAAACTATGGCGAGTGGTGCGAGGTGTCACTAGAATGGCAGAATGTGACCACTGCTGCAGCTGGGTAGTGAGGGTATTACTCTAGTCCCTAAACTTTAATATACCTTTGAACACTTCTGATGTAAGATTTTTGCAAGAACACACGCACATACTTAAGGTACTACTGCAGAAACACATTTCTGACAAATATTCATGATATCAAGTGGGAAAAAAGCACATCACCAGGCAATATGTACACTGTGACCCCATTTTCATAAAAAAAGGAGAGTCAGAGAGAGTATGGATCAGAATATTCACATTAATGGTCTCCAGGAGGTGGAATTGTAGGTAATAATTCTTTTCCTCCAATTTGTAGTTTTCAAAGCTCTCCACATGAGCATATACATATGATTCCATGTAAGCAAACAAATAAAATGAAGACTAATAAAGAAGAAAGGGACTGCTTACAGAGAGATACAATGCAGGCAAGGAAAAAAATAAAAAGACTTCAAAGCAAACACAAAATATCAAAAAGTACAACTACCAGGGAGCCACAGCACACAGGGCCAGAGATATCTCATACCCCCTAAGGAAATGCTGCATTAAAAGCAAGCTCACGGCCGCACCTGTGTGTGTGTATGGGTGTGCATGTGTGCTTCCTGATACAGACCTTGGGCATCTCAATTTCATTTGATCTCCCCTGTTTCAGAAGGCAGAGTCACGTGGAATAAATTTTTAGAAAGCCTTTTCTCTAAACACAGAATGGTACTTTCCCTGCCAGGCAAATGTTTAAAGTTTTTAAAATAATCACATTGATGCTTAAATCCATAGCCAAGTGGAAGAAAACTCAGCTATTAAGTGAGACTCACGCCCCAAAGGTTCTGAGTAGCAGAGGTTTAGCTCTTCTGCTTTTCGTCACCAAATATAAATTATTTGCTGTTTAATTACCTGTTACTTTGGCTCACCTGAGCGGCTGCAGTCTGACTTTGGCACAAGTAATTAACAGTAAGCCAGAGTTCCCGATGCTATGATTCCTTCTGCAGTATCTGGCCTAACTTTCGGATGCCTGTCTTTACCCTCCCACTTTACCCTTTTACCCTTCTGTAAAATCATATCCCTCTTCATGGTCATTCCATTCCACTAGAAAGCAGAGTGCATAAAGACAAAGACTTTGCCTTCTTCACTGCTGGTGCCTGGAAGAGGAATTGCTGCATTGTAGGTACACAATAAACAAATCCTGGAAAAAATGATTCAGTTGCATTCCCCTCCCTTTTCCTGATTTCTGGCCTTTGGGGGAGCATCAGTAATTTCTAAGACCACCAAATGGACTGAATTATCAGCAGTCTGATTCCATTAATGTGCCGTCCTACGTATGCTAAGTCACTTCGGTCATGTTCAACTCTTTGCAAACCCATGGACTGTAGCCCACCAGGCTCCTCTGACCCCATGGACTGTAATAGCCCACCAGGTTCCTCTGTCCATGGGATTTTCCAGACAAGAATACTGGAGTGGGTTGTCATTAAATGCTGCTTACCCACAATTCCAGCGGCTTAATGGAAATGTTAAGACGGGTGCACCCCTCTGGACTACAAACACACACACATACACGCACGTGCGCACATACAACACCCTGCCACACCCCCAGACACCTTCCCACCCTCGGCCCTGGTAATACTTTCCATTCAGTGCTGTGCCTCCGCCCAGTCTGTGCTCAATCTCATTGTCTTCCTAATAAAACGAATTAATTTCCAGAGTTAAAATTCATGAGGCAGCGTACGTAACATCTACACCTAGAGCTGCTTCTGAATTCCCCCTAGCTGCAGACTTCTTTATTCCTCCCACAAAGGTTCCTGAACTTATTTGAAGACATGGCCCCCTGGCTTTCCCCAGGTGCTCAGCAGCCATACAATGGATTTTTCTGTTACTCGCAGACACTCTCTCCTCAATTCACTCCAGTGTTTGGCATAGAAATGTCATCGGATTCTGCAATCAAGGTCAACTCTCAACTAAACAATTCCCTTCCCTGTCTTCTGGCCTTCTACCAGTACCCACTCAGAGTTCCCATACTGTCACCCCAAACCCTCTCCTAACCACCCCTTTAGGGGTCTAGTCCATCTTCCTCCTAAGAAGAGGAAACCAAGGCTCTGAAGAAGCAGGTCAGGGGTAGCCTGGTAACTGAGGGGCAGTGCAGGGACTGTGCCCAAGGCCTCCTGACCCCCAAAAGCCCAGCTTGCTTTCTCCAGAGCAGGGATCAGCAAACTAACCCCGATGGGCTACATCTGGCCCTCTGTCCACTTTTGTCAATACTTTTTTTTGGAACACATACACTGTCATCCATTTCCATATTGTCTATAAGTCGTTTCCACCACAATATCAGAATTGACTAGGTATGACAAAGACAGTAGAACTGCAAGACTAAAATATTTACTATCTCACTATTTACAGAAAAAGTTGACTGACCCCTGCTACAGGGTTCAAAAGAACAGGAAGGTGGGAAGAAAAGGCCAATGCAAAAAAACCCCATGAAAGGTTAGCTGATCACTTCACTAGTCTCCTCAAAGGTGGTCAGCTCTAAAAGGCGGGACCCTCTTAAGCAGAACCAGTCATCTCTCTGACCCCTCTTCACCCAGACTACCCTTGGCATCCTGACAGATGCCTGTGCAGAGATTCAGCCCCACACTGTCAAGCACCTCTGGCTGTCCCCTCCAACATACACACACACACACACACAGTTCCAAGTGTGCTGTGGCCTCCATACACAGGTCTGGAAGATTAACCATGAGCTACCACAAAGGAGGGCCTGAACTCTACAGGACAGGAAAGACCAAGAGGCATGAGACATGTCCACAGGGAGGATGCCTTTTTCCTAGTTCATTAAAAAAGAACCCCAGGCTGGTTTCTTAGGGTCAGGCTGCATGGATTCAAGTCCTGTCTACGACTCTCACCCACAGGGTGACCTGGAGTTATTTACTTTCTCTGAGCCCAGGGCTTCTCATCAATAAAATAACAGTGCCTATAGCTGTGAGGACTCAAATGACAGGTGTGGAATTCCAGCTCAGTGCCAGCCACAGGGTAAGTGTTGAGGTGGGTGCTGGTGAGAAGCCCTGGGAGGACTGCCTTGGACATCTGGATGTGACTCGGGTGCGCCAAGGTTCCACTGTCCAGAAGAGCCTCAGAAACTCTGGGTCTGAAGGAGGCTCCTTCCATTCCAAGGGCAACACCCAGAAATGCAAAGCAGAAAGAGGAGTGAGACCAGAATGGGTCACACGGGCTGCCCTGCTTGGCCTGGAAGACAGAGACGGATGATGTGGCAGCTGGAGCATGGTGGGCACTGAGGCTGAGCCGACCTGAGCCCTTTCTTCCCTCGTCCTGAGACACGGAAGCCATGGTGTCTCCTAGAGCCTGTTTCCTCTACCCCACGGCCCTCTGTGAGGACCAACGTCCGGACATGAAATCCCTGAGCCTCAGTACTGAGGTCAGGGAGGGTGCCTCCGCAGATGAGTCATTGCTGCCATCATTAACCTCAGTAACAACTCCACCTTCTGGCCAGATCACAAAACCCCCTTGCTCGGGACAGGGGCACCAGCACCTTCCCCTGGAGGGTCAAAGTGGAACCCCTTTCTTTCCTTGCCCATCCCAGTCTCATGCCCTGCCCCCAGCCAGAGCCCCACACAGCCGCATAGCCACGCCTCGCCATCGACACTGCTATCACATGCCAGAGTTATGTCAGCATGACACCAGACCACCACTGGGGGGACACGGAGCCACTGCCCCACAAAACGGCAAGACCAGAGACGAGGCAGCAGATGTGGCGATGAGGCTCGGTCCTGGCTCCCCGCTTCCTTGCTGTGCGCCCACAGGAGAGCCACTCACCCTCTCTGGTCCCAAACTCAGGCATTTGTGAAACTCATGATTCACATCAGTTTTTCATCAAGTCCCTTCCACCACGTGTATCACTGTAGAGGTTCTACTCTGAAGCCATGAGAAAAGTCGCCCACTGCACTTCACTAATGCCAATGAGAATTTCCACCAAAACAAATCCATTTAATCCAACAGAGGTGCAGTGGGACAGTAAGAGGTGTTGCTTTCCAGTAACGCTGCTAAGGAACTCAGCCGGAGTTCCCACCAATTCACCACATCCTGGCTCCTTTGTATCGCCTCTGACCTTTTTGCTCCTGTCTTCCTCCCCATGCAATTACTATTTTTTTTAATTTTGCCATGCCACACAGCATGTGGGATCTTAGTTCCCCAACTAGGTAGCGAACCCACTCCCTCCTCTCAATTGGAAGCATGGAGTTTTAATCACTGGACTGCCAGAAAAGTTCCTCTATGCAATTAGTTTTACATCTTTATGTTCTCTGTTTTTGCTTACATGGACCTATGGTGTTTCTCTGGCACCCCTCTGCACTCTTCAGCTTCCGGGCCTGTGTGATTTCTCCTGGATTAGAACCATAGGACAGGTGCTGCTGCTCAGAGAGGCCCCACAGAGACATCACTGTCTTGCTCAACATCCCACCAGAGCCCACATGGGTGTGAACAGCCCCACCGTGAAGACTCGGCTGTGGCTGACAGCAGGCAGTGCCAGGGAGCCTGAGATTGAACCAGACTCAGAGCACGCGCATCATTCATTGCTTATTCCCAGCAGGGGAGGTGTGGTCTTCCTCTCCGAGGTCATGGATGAGGAATTCAAGGACAAGGCATCCAAGGTGGTCCAAGTTCAAAAATGGTCACACCAGACCCAGAACCCAGAAAGACCCCAAAGCTGACCTTGTCACTCCTCTGCCACAGCGGGCGCTTCCCTCACCACCTCCAGGGATCAGAGTGCCGTAACTCACCAGGATGAGCACACAAAAGCCTTCAAGAAGCTTCATATAGAACAGGAGCAATATTTTAAATACGTTTTCTATGACTTTCATGAAAATAATCCAGAAATATAGTGAAAAGTAAACACCAAAGAGCATACAATGAAACCTCCCTCCTACCCTGCCCCTGCCCGGCAACAAACTGACCCCAGGCCACCTGGTTCCCACCCCAGGCACTGATGATGAGCACTTTCTTGCATTGCCCTCTGGGGTAAGCTATGCATGTAAGTCCATGAAGTATTACTAGATACAAATACGGGCACATGTGTGTGTATTGTGTGTGTCCTTTTGTTACATAATTGCTAAACCACTAGACAGAGCCCCATACTTTTTCAATTGATAGGTCTTGGATCTTGTTCTGTATTAATACTTGGGAGATCTTGTTCTTTCTCTTTAATAGTCCTCCATAGTAAGAACATTTATATTATGTCCAGTCTTTTACAAGTACAAGGAAAGCTGCAGTAAATAACCTATTACATACACGTCCTGCACATCGACACACACACACACACACACACACAATGAGTCAGGTAGAATTCCTCAAAGTGGAGCTCCTTTTCAATGGACAAGAGTTAGCAAATCTTCTCTGGGTTGTGTGTGCATGTGTGTATGTGTGTGTGATGTGTACAGTGTGCTTGTCTTTTTTTTTTTTATTATTAATACAATGGGATGAGATCTTCCAGTTGTAGAATATTAGAGCCAATTTGAACTCATCCGATTTCACTTCATCTGATTCTCTTTGAGTCTGTTGTTCCTCAATTTCATCCACACTTTCAGTTATTAATGCCTCCATTCAGTGTTTCATATTCACTAGGCCTTCTTAATCCAGTTTACTTTTTTGAGCCTTAATACCCTTACAGAACCACCATGTGTGAAATTATCTTTTACAATGCTGAATCCAAGCAGTTTGTAGTTTTCAGTCAATTACTCCCAACTGCCAGAGCTATGCTCAGGATATTTCTGGCTAAATTTCTTACTTCTTGGATCATGAATTCTCAGACACGACTAACCCCACTGTCTGGTGTGGTCACTTGTTTAGACTCACTCTGGCCAAAGATTCTCTTCCAACTTGGAAATCCATACTCAAAATCCACACGTGTTCTGCAAAATTTAAGTACAAATGCCTGGGTGATAAACTGGGTGGGTAGGTCACAGCTCCTGAAAAGAGTTACTTTTTAAGAAATCTTGTAGCAAATGGGTTTGCAATTTTTTTCCTTAAATCCTCTGGTTAAGGAAAAAAAAAAAAAATCACTTAGAGATAAGTTAAGTCTATCAGTTAGATAGTTAGCTTTCCCCGTGTAGCAAACTAGCCCTAAAATTCAGTGATTTCAAACCACCACCATTTATTTACCCCATGAGTCTGTGCGGTAGGACTTTGATCCAGGCTCAGCTGGGTGGTTCTTCTGCTGATCCAGGTCAGACTCAATCATGGGTCTGTATCAGTGGCTGCTCAGCTAAGGGAGCTCTGTTTCTAGGCTAGCTGGGGTGGTGGGGGCAGCTGGGTCACATGTGTGTCATCATCCAGCAGACTTCCTCACCTAGAGGCGGCAGCAGGGATCCCAGGGGCAGAAGGGAACCCACCCCAACGCACAGGCACTTTTCAAACCTCAGTCGGTGTCCCATTTACCACCATCTCATTAGTCAAAGCGAGTCACGTGGCCAAGCACAGCATCAAAGAGTGGAAAAACAGACTCCTCCTCTTCATGGAAGGAGCTGGCATCTCACTGCAAGTGCCCAGAAGCAGGTCAGGGGCGAACAGACAGACACCTTTACAAATGATCACATGGACTGTTTACAAACTCGGTATCTGTGTAAGGCTTTGCAACACAGAGTTGCTTTCAATTGCATTGACTTCATTCCGAGAAGAGTTTCTTGAAATAAAGTCCACATAACAGCAACCACTGGAGAGACGTCCAAGGCCAACAGTCAGGTATCCACAGAAGGGCTCCAAGCCATCCTATTAATAGAAGCTAGCACTCGGGGACCCTTGATCCGACTGTGGTGCAGTCTCAAGGGCTCCCCGCAAGGCCGGCATGGCACAGAGGGCAGATCACCAGACACAGGGAACAGGGGCCTCAAGCTTAACCTCGGCTCTCAAAGCAAGCTGTTTCAACCCACCCTGCCATCCCTTCCCTCCTCTGCCAACGGGGATGGCAGGAGACAGGCAAAGGGGGGACTCAAACAAAAGCACCTGTGCCCAAGCCGCAGGCTCCTGAAGGGCCCAGTGTTGCGTGGAGGAGACCTTGAAACAGCAAATCAGGCCCAAAGTCCTAGAAAGATTTGATCAGCCAAATAAAAATGATAGATGTGAGCAGGAGGCTGGAAGGAAGACCAAGGCTCTAAGCCAGCACTGAAGGGAAATGGAACAAGTGTGGCCACAGGGCTGCACCCCAGGTGGGACCTGAAATTCTGAAGATGGCAGAACTGTGCGCTCTCTACACCTCCACGGAAACAGACAGGCCTTGGCCCCCATTCTCTCACCAAATGAGAATGAGTCCCCAGACATGTCCTTGCTAGGAAAACAGCCCTACCTGATGAAAAAGCATGGGAAATTTGTGTAGCTCCATTAAATACCTGAAGGAATCACGCTGCTTATGCTTTACAAAAGAACGTAAACCTCTATCACAGCCACTTTTTGTATTTCCAGGTAAATAACAAGAGTGATAGCTACAATTTGTTGCAGATCAACCATAGGGCAGATACTGCCAGTCAACCACCTACATTAAATAATTAGGACCCAGGCCACAAGCACCCATTCAGTAGTTTTTGCTGAGCACCTATTATGCACTAGATTCTACCTGAAGGGCTGGAGACACAGTGATGGTAAATGTCAGGTGCCTGCCCAATTAAAGCAGCTAATGCTACCATCGCTGCCTTCACACACCATCAGCAAAAGAATGCACAGAGCCTTTATGAATGCTCACACTTTCTTTAGCTATAGACATGTTTTCTCAAAGACTTCCATGAATACCCCTGGATATAGACAGACACCATGATCTCCACTTTACAATAAGTAAACTGAGGCACTGAGAGTTTGTCCGGGAGCCCATAACCAGCATACGGCAGAGCCAGATTCAAACCAGGGAGCATCACACTTTTGGGAGATCCTGCCTTAGCAAGAACTCCTCTTCTCCCAATAAGAAGGGGGTCCTATGGACCACTGAAGGGTTCCCGGTAGGATCAGAAGCCTCCCCTCCCCACCACTGTGAGATATTTTCTACCTTTCTCTTCCTATGACTCTTAGACAAAGACAAGTGACACCCACTTCTGCTCCCTCCTCCTCCTCGCAACTTTCCAAAGTCTTCGGCAAATTGATCTCAAATAAATTCAAACGCTCACTGGCGCTAAATCTCAGCTCTGGCTCTTGATCTGCCTACAGGGCTCACAGGGTTGCTAACTCGGCACTTGAGCAAAACTTAACACTTACACATCCGTGCATTCACTCACTCATTCCACAAAAACTCACCAAGGGCCCACCAAGTGCCAGCCCAGAGTGACGGCCCCAAGGAGATGCTCAGGAGCTTTTATGAAGTGGGGTGATGGGATTACAGCTATCAAAAGCTGCTGGGGGAGATGGGGATGGAGTCTAAGAGGTGCCAGCCTGGACAAAGGGGCAATGACAGGGATGGGGCAGAGTGGGCAGGGCCTCCTCTAGCTCGGGTCCAAATCTCAGACGAGGGGTCTCAGTTGGAAGCACAGATTTGGGGGGCCCTGCCGTGTAAAGGTACTGGCTATGGGTGACATCACAAAGGGTGACAGCACTCAGCTGAGAGGCGAAATCTAGCCCAAACTCCTTGGGAAGTTTAGGGCAGGCTCCTGTCCCTAGAGATTCTTGTCTGCCTCCCAAGGCAGGAACCAGGCACTTCAGTTTGCAGAGATTCCCCATGCAATTTCCCCATCTCGGCTCACCAAGGACCAGTGGCATGTGCTAACAGGGAGGAGAGAATGTGGGATGGGACCACACACACACACACACTTCAACTGAGACAAGCCCACAGAGGAGGCTGGAAAGGAAAGAACTCCCAGAGTGCCCCCCACCCCACCCCCAGGACACAGAAGCCAGAGGAGGAGGAGCAATAGGCAAGTAGCATCAAGTGTTGTGGGGTGTGGCTGGGGGAAGACCTTGGGTGAAGGGAGAGGCATAGCTTTGTGCTCATTTCTTCACTTCAGCTCAGTCGGGTCTGACTCTTTGCCACCCCATGGACTGCAGCACGCCAGGCTTCCCGGTCCATCACCAATTCCCGGAGCTTGCTCAAATTCATGTCCATCGAATCAGTGATGCCATCCAACCATCTCATTCTCTGTCGTCCCCTTTTCCTCCTGTCTTCAATCCTTCCCAGCATCAGGGTGTTTTCCAATGAGTCAGTTCTTTGCCAAAGTATTGGCCAAAGTATTGGAGTTTCAGCTTCAGCATCAATCCTTCCAATGAATATTCAAGACTGATTCCCTTTAGGATGGACTGGTTGGATCTCCTTGCAGTCCAAGGGACTCTCAAGAGTCTTCTCCAACAACACAGTTCACAAGCATCAATTCTTCGGTGCTCAGCTTTCTTTATAGTCCAACTCTCACATCTATACATGACTGCTGGAGAAACCATAGCTTTGACTAGACAGACCTTTGTCAGCAAAGTAATGTCTCTGTTTTTTAATATGCTGTCTAGGTTGGCCACAGCGTTTCTTCCAAGGAGCAAGCGTCTTTTAATTTCATGGCTGCAGTCACCATCTGCAGTCATTTTGGAGCCCAAAATAATAAAATCTGTCACTGTTCCCATTGTTTCCCCATCTATTTGCCATGAAGTGATGGGATCAGATGCCATGATCTTAGTTTTTCAAATGTTGAGTTTTAAGCCAGCTTTTTCACTCTCCTCTTTCACTTTCATCAAGAGGCTTTTTATTACCTCTTCACTTTCTGCCATAAGGGTGGTGTCGTCTGCATATCTGAGGTTATTGATATTTCTCTCGGCAATCTTGATTCCAGCTTGTGCTTCATCCAGCCCAGCATTTCTCATGATGCACTCTGCATATAAGTTAAATAAGCACAGTGACAATATACAGCCTTGATGTACTCCTTTCCCGATTTGGAACCAGTCTGTTGTTCCATGTCTGGTTCTAACTGTTGCTTCTTGACCAGCATACAGATTTCTCAGAAGGCAGGTAAGGTGGTCTAGTATTCCCATTTCTTGAAGAATTTTCCACAGTTTGTTGTGATCCACACAGTCAAAGGCTTTGGTGTAGTCAAATAAAGAAGAAGTAGATGTTTTTCTGGAACTCTCTTGCTTTTCCTATGATCCAATGGATGTTGGCAATTTGATCTCTGGTTCCTCTGCCTTTTCTAAATCCAGCTTGAACATGTGGAAGTTCACGGTTCGTGTACTGTTGAAGCCTGGCTTTGAGAATGTTGAGCATTACTTTGCTAGCATGTGAGCTGAGTGAAATGAGTGCAATTTCTTTTCTTGCTAAGATGAATTAGCTGAGCATATATACATGTTGGTGGGAAGGAGTCTCCAAGACCACCCTGGGTTTGATGGTTCAATGCTGGAGGATTCAGCAGACAGCCATATTCATGGCTATGATATATTATAGCAACAGGAGACCAAGAAGATCAGCAAAGGAAAATGGTGCATGGGGTGAAGTCTAGATGAAATCAAGCACAAACTTCCAGGGTCCTCTTCCAGTGGAGTCACTAAGGACACAATTCTTTCAGCAATGAGAACTCAGGTAAAGTGCTGTCCATGAGAAAGGCTCACTACAGAGTCAGTGCCCAGTGTTTTTACTGGAGGCTGGTCATGCAGGCACCCTCTGCCTAGCACATCCCCAAATTCCAGACTCTCAGAAAGAAAGCAGGGCTCGGTATAAACCTCAGTGTTTGTTCAAACACTTGGTCACAGTCTTTTAAGTTAGGGAGTGGTGGGTCCACTCTTGAAATCCAAGTTCCCAGGGAGGTGAAGTCTTACCAAACAAGTTTCTTATCAAGACAGAAGGAAGGTAAACCCATTTTCAGGATTAAAAGGGGAACATGAATAGTTTCAGCTTCCATTTTTCTCTGGTTCTGCCCTGGTTCATAAGTTAATTTCTGGCACTAGGATCTACAACCACATAGCAAAGAATCATGCAGAAGAGCCTTCCCCGATTCAAGGAAGCTAGTGAGAATTACTCTCTTCACAATCGTCCATTTTACAATATGTCTAATTATAACTGAATAAATTACTTCTGCCATTCTGCAGAAATACTTAAAATAAATAGCTCTCTTTCCTTGAATTAAAATCATAGTCTTTTGTTCACTGTTTTCTGTTCCATAAAGCAACAGAGTCTGTTGATTAAAGATCATTTATAGGACTTCATTTTCAATCTATTTTATGATATCACTTTAAAATACCCCCAAATATTCAGCTGCAAAGAAGGATAAGAACTATTGGAAATTGGCTCTTTGAGACTTTTTGATGAGAAATGAAGTTGTGGATGTAACTCTCCACGAGTGAACATATATTAGAAAAGTCTATTTTAATAACTGCTTCGTTCTTCTCCCTGGATTTTTTTCTCTACCCAACTTCCTATATTTTTCTTGAGATTACAACATAATCCCCACTGACACACTACATATTACCTCTCTGTATTGAATGGCTGACACTGAGACAATAAATCACTTTGAGCTAACACAATATGCCAACCAGCCCCAGCTAAGCCAAATATTTGACGAAAGACATACAAACTGAAATTTAGCAAGGCAGGAACGCTCAGGGAATTATGCCCTGAATATCAACCATCTCTAGACCCTCTGCAATGAAAAAATATATATAGACATACAAGGAGGCTATATTTGAATGCATGAGATGATGCTGTGTTCAGAGGAGCCACAACTGGGTGGCCTATCCTAGGAGACATCCTGGAAAGAGGCTGGTTAGGCCACCCACCAAATATGGTGGATGCCATGATAAAATAAATGACTGGTCCTCAGTTATGGGTTAAAATAAAACAAAACTGAAACATGAATCATTGCTTTTCTGCACTGGTGCAGAAATAAGCACAATATGGATGGAAAAGACTGCCTGGGGTGGATTCACATGATGCTAACAAAGCTGACACTTCAGGATCCCTCTCGTGCACATGTCCCTTTCAAGGCCCTGAATCTCACTTTCTATTTAAAATGTTGTGTTCTGTTCCTTAAAGAGTCCCCTCCATTGTGTACACATCTACAAAACCTCCTGGACATGCCCCTGGTGGCCCTGCCTCACCAGTGCTTCTAAACAGGACTTCGCAGATGGCCTCAGTTGTCACGAGGCATCAAGTGCATTCACAGGTCATGTGAATCCCCTAACAGGAAGGTGCAGCACCCACGGCCAGCACCCCAGAGGCTCCCAGAGCAGTCCAGCAGAATCTGCCTGACTCCAACCTCACTCCCCCTCACCTTCCTCTGAAACATCAATGATAACTCATCCCAGTTCTCCCTTAGCTAAACACACTCTGCCTCAGTTTTTCCCTCTGGATATTTCTCCTTCAGGATATTCACTAAAGGGGCACCACCTCTGAGATGCAACTGACTACATCCTCCTCTGTGCCCATCAGCTAGTAGCCACCCAGGGTCTGAATTCTGCCTCCTCCACTTAGCAGAAACCACCCCCATGCCTCAGTTTCCTCACCAATGAAATGCGAGGCTATAGTACAGCTCTCCTAAAATGGACACAAGGATAATCTTTGTGCACAAGAGAAACTCGACAAATGCCAGCACATCCACCACCCCTGCCTGGCATGCATTCTCAACAGCTCGCCCAATCCCTGGGACAAAAGGTAACCATGGCAATACTGCCCATATATTCTTCCTAAATCAACACCTTCATCATCATCATCATATCATCTTACACATCCCACGGTCAGAAACCCCTCAACAATTCATTCTCCCTCCCCACAAGGCCAGGGACTTATTAATGGCAGAGACGTGAGACTGAACACAGAGCCTGACACTCCATAAATGTTTGCTGAACACGAAGGAATTAAGCAATATTTATATCCTGACCAACACAAGTGGGATTCAATAATGCATCCTACAGTCTCTGGTTTGCTGACATTTTAAGTCTACATGCGAGAATCTGATGAAAAGTGGAGAGAGACTGGAGGAGCAAGGAGCAAGGCCACTCTTCATTCTGTTTCTCTGCATATTCTCAAGAGTCGTCCTTCTCCATCTCACGCCTCTAGAGCCCAAAACCGCTAGGTGTCTACAAAATATTCCTCCAAGAACAGTGCCATCCCTCCATCTCTTTTGTGGACAGAGCTCCAAGAAGTCTGCAGATTAAAGGTGAACCTGGTGAAAGGCAAAGCCAGCAGCAGACATTAGGTCTCCCACCCTTGGCAGCCCATCCCATGGAATTAGACATCACAGATAACTGTATAACCCAAGACAAGAAATTAAATCCACAGAAGATCTCCTCCAGCAAAGCAAAGGCTCTATGGGCAGGAGCTGCAGAGAAGGTGTAATAAAAGTTCATGAGTGTGATAACTGGAAAAGGCACGTGCACCCCAATATTCACAGCAGCACTATTCACAATAGCCAAGAACTGGAAGCAACCTAAATGCCTGTCAACAGAGAAATGGATGAAGAAGATGTGATATGTATGTATATGTGTATACACATACACACACACTGGAATACTACTGTCTAAAAAAGAATGAAATAATGCCATTTGCAGCAATGTGGATGGAAATAGAATCACACTAAGCAAAGTAAAGCAGAGAAAGGCAAGTAGCATGTGATATCACTTACATGTGGTCTACAAGTGAACTTATCTACAAAACAGACAGACTCACAGACATGCAAAAAAACTTATGGTTACCAAAGGGGGAGAGATAAATTAGGAGTATGGGATTAACAGATACACACTACTATATATAAAACAGATAACACCAAGGATTTACTGTATAGTACAGGGAAGTATATTCAATATCTTATAACAAACTATAATGGAAAAGCATTGAAAAAACATATCTATATATGTGTATAACTGAATCACTTTGTTGTACACCTCAAACTAACACAATATTGTAAGTCAAGAATACTTTAATTCAAAAAAAAGTTCATGACCTAAACACGGATTACTGATTACGTCTGCACATCTCTAGGCTGGGAGGTATGATCTCCCTTCATGCTTAAACCTCATCTCCTGTCACACTCTCACACCTGACCTTCACTCTCAACTCCACAGAAATGACAGCTCTTAGAATGTTCCTCAACCATTCACGTCCCACTGGGGGACCCACATCCCCCGGTGCGTCCAGCACCCTTGCTTGGCACGCATTCTCATCAACCCTTCACCTCATCCCTGGGACAAGTGGTACCCGTGGCAGTCCTATCTAGTCCTTCCAAACTCATCACCAGCCTGGGAGGCCTCTGGACTCCTCTTCCTCGGAGTCTCCTAGTTCTTCTCCTGTGGTTCTTAGCACTTTCCATACCACATTATACTTATTTATGTGTCTTTCCCTCACCAGACCAGACTACATTTACATAGAATAGGAACTGGGTATTTCCTCTCTAACCCCTGAGCCCAGCAAAGCAGCTGATGCACACAGCAGGAGCTCTATAATTGTCTGAAGGAATGATTCAATGAATAACTCCCCAGAAATCTGAGAATTACATTCCACATAAGCCCTGAATTTCTTAAAAGAAAGTGCATTTCCAAACAATGCATCATTATGCCTAAACCAGCCTAGCTATTTTTTTTTTTTTTCAGAAGGAATAAAGAATATGTGGGTTGGTTTCTTCAGGAAGAAATTACCCATAGCAGAACCACTCTGGAGGCACAGGTGCAGTGGTGGCATAGTTTTAGCATGCCTCAAAAATGAACCGTCTGCTACCTTTTCCATAGACAAAAAACAAAAGAAGGCAGCAGCGGGAGTAAAGAAGATGGGTTTCACTCTCACCTCCGAGACTTCAAAACATCAGTATCTCCTGCTTGAGAAATCGTTAAAGTGCCTGAGGTAGGTCAGGGATGCTTTTTTTTTCAATGTCTGTGTGATATTCTTACTTCTGCAAGACAAATTAATGCTGCAGAGTAACTGGAGAAAAGGAAAAACAGTGTTGATTCATGTTCGCTTGGAACACAGTTTGCTTTGCTTGTTTTCTCATGTAATTACATATATTACCAATGTAATTACAAATAAAACACGTATTTGGTTTGTGCAATTATAGAACAGTATATAATTTTTAAATGTGGTACTTTTCCTTCTCCAAGATTCCTCTGTGAACAAATCGATTTATCACTTCTGAAAAATATGCTTTTGTGCATTACATTTTAATAAAGTAAAAATAGGTAAATATTTGCCTTCCTTTTATATTTTCTCAAAATTAACTTTGTCATGTCATTCAGGTTTTAAAAGGCTCATTTATGCCATGAAAAAACTGTCTCCACTAAGTTAATTCTACCCACTGGAGCAAAGCCAGCTTCATATTATCATCATTAAGAAAGGTAATGAAAAGAACCTACTATGTGCAAGGCATGCTCCAGGGAGACCTTTGTAACGGATAGAGGGAAATAACACCTCTATGAACTGGAAGCCACACGGCCCACACTGAAGTGGAAGAGATGCACAAGGAAGCTAGGCTCTGTCCCACCAGCTGTGCATCTTTGAGCAAGAGGTCAAACCTCACAGAGCTTCCATAAAGTGGAGGTCATACCACCTCACTCCCGGTACCGCATGAGGATTAAATGAGATACTGTATGTGAAAGGCCCTCATGCAATCTCAGTTGGGCAGTACACTCACCAAGCAGTAGGGGCCTCTTGCTGTAACAGCGTAAATCATCACCCTCATTGACGGCTGTTGTATTTTGATTTGCAAGAACACAGTTTATCCCAAGGGCTGCACAGCCTCTGTAACACTGTGGTCTCTGGTCTCATATTTTCAGTAGTAAAATGGCAACAACCTAGACTCATTCAAAGTAGAAGGAAAATTGTTAAGGGCCCAGGAGAGGAAACTCTGAACACCCTGTAAGTTTGCAGGGAGGAAAGGATGAGGAAGGGAATACAGAATTCTCAACTGGAAAGACCAGAAGGGAATTTCTAGATAATTCTAATCCAACTAGTGGCCCATACTTAGATTCTGTTAGATCCACACAATAGAATATATTTTATTTAAAAAGTGGCCAATATTTAAAATCAGGAGATTTCCCACAAAAAGTTAGATTTAGACATTCTCTTGAAAATACAAGCTTGGGCAAGATTAAGCCCAAGCTGCTTCATGGTAGCACCTGGCTGGAGCCAAGAAATATGGCCCTCCAGCTGGCCTACCCTGAAGTCTGTTCTCCACTGTGTTCATTATTTGCATAAACTAAGGCACTCCTGGACTAGAAAATTTGGAGATTCTCAAATGGATCTCAGGACAAGGCAAAAGAGACCTGTAATAATACTGTGGTCTACCTCCCAACCAGTGATCTGTTATATCTGCTGGAGGCTCCTATTTATGTGGTCAGAACTGCCCTTCCCCAAAGCCAGAAGCACAACTGTTGTCATGACCCCCAAATGGCCATCAAACATCTGAAGCTCTCTCAGCTCCAGGGAGAAAAGAAACACTAGAAGAAAATTATTACAGCCTACAGGATGGAATGTTCTGCCTCCCTAGAGATGAAGGCAGGCACGGTCTACCCCCACATTTAACCTCATGTTTGCAAAGGAAATGGACAGACAGATCACAGTTGGTCTGAGATGTCCTGAAGATTCTCCACCTAAATATTAAAGAGTATGTCTCCAATTTTGGCACCCCAATAAGGTAAAAATGGCATAGGAACAGAAAGCTTCCAACAAGGAGCGCTAATAAAGAAACTCAAGGACTCTAACAATGAGAAAACTGAGTCTCAAAAAGTTCTAATAACTCTGAGAACTATGAATTAAATCCAGGAATTCTTCTCCAAGTCTGAATAAACAAAACACATTCATGAACTCTTTTCTAATTAAAGGCACACTCCATTCAATCCACAGATGCATCAAAATTAAGGTACCAAGAACGAGAAGACTAGTGAGATTGGAGGTATACTCCTGATGGAGGGAGGAAGACGACCTCCAGCTGCTGGAGCCAGCCACATTCCGGGACCAGGAAGGGTATTAAGGAACAGACACTCTATTTTACACTGACACGTGGACAAAGATTACAGGTTTCATTCTGGATTCATTCCTGATCATGGAAACAACAGTTCCATCAAATATGGGAACCGCTCAGGAGAAGCCTCTGTCCCATGTCCAAGTTTGAGTTTAGGCTCAAAGACTAAATAAACAGTCTGACAGTTACATTTTAAGAGTAGGCCCAGGACCTACTGTACAGCACAGGGAACTATACTCATTATTTTGTAATAAACTGTAAGGGGAAAGAATCTTAAAATTATATGCAAATATATACATATATATTCCTGTGGAGTAGGAAGTGGCAACCACTCCAGTATTCTTGCCTAGAAAATTCATGGACAGAGGAGCCTGGCGGGCTACAGTGCACAGGGTCCCAAAAAGTCAGACATGACTGAGCAGCTAAGCACACACACACACACACACACACACACACACACGTATGTGTAGCTGAATCTCTGTGCTGTGTGCCTGAAACTAACACAACATTGTAAATCAACTGCAATTCAGTTTTTAAAAAAGATTGAAAGAAAATTTACCAAAATACTGAAGTGGCTGCCTCTAGGTTGTAGGATCACTTAACAGATGGCAGATACCCTTTTTTGCTCCTTTTTGTTCTCTAATATCGTCACTTTCTTAAATGGGCTGATCTTATTTGTTTAAATAATCTATAGTTACATAAGAAAAATAAAATGAATTAGTCTTATTCAAGTGAGGGCACCCAGTCAGGCATCTATCCAGTCCTGATCTAGGACCCAGATACCTATCCCAACGGAGCGAGCCTACATGTTTGCATTCTCTGTCCCCTGTCAACTTAGACAAGGTCCCCCAACACTCTGCCATCTCCACTGTACCTCCTAACCTCAGCAGCAAGGTCCGCAGCACATAGTAGGTACCAAATAAATAGCAGTTAAATGAAAAAATGCACAACCTCTTGTATTTCCCTTCACCTACTCTTTCTCTGGGTCTATCAATTTAAAGGATGTTACTCAGGTGAATGATAGTTCCTGGAAGAGACCATCCAATTAATTACTCTTGTAACCTCAAAAATCATATTTGAAATCAAATCTTCACAAGTGACAAGTAGAGGATATAAAAAATGGCACTCTCCTCAGCCTCTTAATTACATCCTATATATCACACTTCTCCCAAGCTCTGAAAATGTCCCATTTAACATTCTGCACTTGGCATTCAATTCCAAAACCTGAAATGGAGATTGTATTACTTAAACATTTCCCTGATTTTTTTTACTCACTTGTTCCCCATTTTTACCCTTCAACCAGATTTTATCTACTCCCTCATTCCCTATTAGGCTATCATGTACTGACCAAAAAAATTTAGAGGAAGACTCAGAGGAAGCTGAAATACTTCATTGTCCAAAGACTAAGGGGTATTTACCCAGGGGCAAATGTGAACACAAAGGATATGGTGAAGCCAGTTACCACCAGATACATAAAGACAAAAGAAACACGTGAGGGACTTCCCTGATGGCCCAGTGGTTAAGATGCCGAACTGTCAATGCAGGTGCATGAGTTCAATCCCTGGTCCAGGAACTACGATCCTGCATGCCATGCAGTATGGCCAAAAGATGACCAATAAAAAAACACCAAAAAGGAAAGAGAAACACAGAAGTAGAGACATGTTGAAGACAAACAGAGAATTGTCCCTCTCACCACTCCTTTCCACGAAGCTAAGTACCTTGAGTTTGGAGACCAAGGTATATAGCATGATCAAAACGTAGTTTAAAAAGTATGTATGTGTGTATGCATATAGATGTGTCTGTATACTCATAGGAAAAAGAATGGATATACATGAAGCAGAAAATACTAATAAGCCCTGTATGTGCTGCAATGGAGGAGCCGGTGGGCTAGGGAGATAGAAACTTCTACTTCTTCCTGTATGTAGTTCAGATAAATAAAGTAAAAGGACTGTGGATGAATTGTGTTTTTGTGCTCTACCTTTTTTCCAAATAAAAGAGAATGTTGAGTATCTGTGTCTGTATAAAGCTTAGTTCTTTGCCTTCCGGTTAAAACACAGTGTTTTAAACAAACACTTATAAACAAATATGCACTTAGAAGCAACAGCAGAATCACATGGCCTGAAATTTAGCCTTGAGGCATCTAAATGAAAATCCTTAGTTGCCAGAGCCACTAGTCAGTTCTCACATTCAAGGTGAACGTTACATCCAGAGGAAGAGGCGGGACTGCCATCCTCTCTGTCTCCTCATTGGCCCAGATGGCGTCAACGTGTCCACTTATTCACCAATCGCTGTGCCCAAGGAAACGTATGCGCCAAGTGGTTTAAGAACCCAAGCCTAGGCCAATCACTGAGCCTAAGAAAGTTGAGTTAACTCGGATTGGCCAAGACCAGCTCACAGATTGGGGGATGGGGGTGAGGTTGTCAGGAGTGAGATCCTAAGGAAAGAGAATAAAAATCTAAGTGTAATCAGGAGAAAGAAAGGGAGCGCTGATGCTGAGTAGGCTGAACAGAAAGGGTTCCTGTGACCATCTATATCCTGTATTAAGGGTCCTGGGGAGATATACCCTCGAGAGCTCCTTTCCCTCCATAAGATAACATCAAATTCATTTTCTCATCAATTATCACAATGTAGTAGGCACACACACAGAGCTGCTTTTATCTCAAATTGACAAGCCTTAACCTGAACTACTCTAGATACAACCCCCCACCCCGTCTTGTCTTTTCTAATTCATCCTCTTACCAACCATGAGAATTATTATTTCAAGAGAAAACTGAATTATGTCATTTTCCTACTTTGAACCTGTCAGTGGCTTCCCATGGTCTTCACAACTCCTTGGTGTGTCAGCAGGTAGTGGGGGCCCTCCTGGGTCGCCAACCCTTTTCCCCACCACATCCCTTTCATGTCCTCCCGCCAGTCTCACCAGCTCACAGAGCTCCCTAAACCTGCAGTGCTGACTCAGGATTCTGCACGTGTGCGTGCTTCAGTCACGTCCGACTCTTTGTGACCCTATGGGCTGTGTAGCCCGCCAGGTTTCTCTGTCCATGGGATTTCCCAAGCAAGAATACTGGAGTGGGTTGCTGTGTCTTTCTCCAGGGGATCTTCCCAACCCAGGGATTAAACCAATGTCTCCTGCATTAGCAGGCGGGTTCTTTACCACTGGTGACACATGGCATCTCTATTTAATTTCCTCACCTCCAATTCTCTTGCTCTTCTTAAAGGCCAACTTCTATTCCTACTTCAAGATCCAGGTCCCCTAAATCACTCCACCCCAAGAAAGATGATGGAGCACAGTCAGCCTTTCGGAATTAGGTGGCTTATAGAGAAACTTCTAGAGATGGCTCTATCCCTCCCCCAGGAAACAGAACTGCAGCAAGTCCCTTCCAGGTGAGAAGATCCTCACCTTCTACATTCTCAGGTCTTTGGGGGAAGGAAACATCAAACTGTTAAAGCCATTAATACTCTCCTACACAAGAGGTTTTCCTTCACAACTACTTAACTCCCTCTAAAAATATAAATTGACTTCTTACTCTTCAGAAATTAGCAGCCTGAACCCTGTACACAAGACCCTTCCACCTATGTGAAAAGTGCTAAGTCACTCGTCAAGTTGCTCTCTTTCCAAAAATTAAGCCCTGTGTTCAGCATTCCTCCACTGAGAACTTCCCTCCACCACTTTGAAACCTGTTCATCTTTTCACCTGGCTCGTTGGCACACTATCCACACCACTCCCAAGCAACAGTGAACATGCCATGTTCTTATCAGTCCTGGGTTCTTATCAGCTCCTGATGATGCAATGGAAAGATGCCACAAGTAGACTGTTGTGTCCAGCATGATTAGGAGATACCCGCAACAGTGGCTTGTTTGCCTGGCTTGTAATGGGAGCTCTCTGTTGAACCTTCTGTGGTTAGAGGAAGGGTACACACACTCTGATCAGCTCATGGCCAGGATTCATGCAAAGGCAGTGGGCTGGGTGGGATGAATCAATTATTAGAAATCACTTGCCTCTTCATTCAGCATCTATTTTTGAATGCCAGGCATTGGAACACAGCAATTAAAAAAAACAAAAAGATCTCTTGCGTTTACATCTTACTGGGGGTGGGAGATAGAAACAGACAAGAAACAAGAAACAAGTACCTTGTATTGATGGAACATACTAAGGAAAAAAAGAAATAAGAAGAAATCTAAGTGACCCGCCCTTGTTAGTTCACCCAGAGCTGTTCTCTGGGTAGGAGGGAGCAGGCATTTTACAATACCAAATAGGCACCCCCTCAAACAATTCCATCCCACAACAAGCCAAGTGTTATCAAGGAAAACTAGTATAAAAGCAGGCAGCCTGCTGGTGAGGGCCATGCACACATGATCTGAAAACCCAGAAAAGGGATCCCAGCTCTGTTATGGGTGTGACTCCTTAGCTGTGTGACCTTGGACAAATCACTCTACATCTCTGAACCTCATTCCCTCATGTGTAAAATGGTAATAACACCCACCTCATGGGTCTGTTAGGGAGGAGTTAGTGCCAAGACCCATGGAACCAGCTTAGCACAGCACTTGGGACTTAGGAAGTGCTCGGTAAACATCAGCAATTAATTATCACGCTGTAATTAGTCATAGTAGTAGTATTTGACTTAGCGTGAGGTCCCCGAGAGGCAGATCTTGTGACCAGGATTACAGAACGAATAGTTTACTTGGAAAGCGATCCTAAGAAACACTGGTGAAGGAGAAATGGAAGGAAATAAGCCAACACAGGATGTGTTATCAAGTAAGTGACCACTGTGGGGAGCTGGAAGTTAATCCCACCAGTAGAACACAGGACCACCCCACCAGAGGGTGAGGGAGCAGAGAAGCTGATCCACCAACTCCTGTCAATCAGGGTGAGAGCTGCCTGCAGGTGGGGGCGGGGCACGGACGTCTGGCTTTGGAGAAAGAGACACACTGCAATTGGCTGGGGCACCGGATGTGGGCGGGACACACATAGGCATCACCATCCAATCAGGTTTTGCCACTGACACCCAGGCAGTCCACCCACCTTCTCCAAGCGCAGTTTTCATCTATAAAATGGAGCAGGGTGGGGGGAGGATTTTATAGATGATATAAATATATCTATAGATATTATAGATTAGTTTATATCTATCCTATATTTAGATATTATAGATTATTATGTATCTATTATATAGATTATAGGTTATTATATATAATAATCTCTGCAGTTTGGAGTTGGCTTGAGGATTTTACAAAACCGTGTTTGTCAAAGCCTTTGGCGCGGTGTCTGACCCGAAGAATTTTAGTTTTGTTTCTCTCTTTCGTTTTCTCCCCATTACTCCTTTCTCACATAAAGGGAAAAGCTTGCTTCCTCGCAGGCCACAGGGGCCCTTTCAAAAGGGCATTTTCGGTTTTATGGCCTTGCTCTCTGGCTACAAAGCACTCCTTCCCCTTAATGGACTCTCCGACATGGATAACGATCTCTCTCAATACCCCTTTCTGGATGGAGGAAGTGGAGGTGCTTTGAGAGTAAAGATGGCCATTCATGTCCCCAAGGTACGTTTGACTTCTGCTGCTGCTGTTGGTCACACCCACCTCATCAGGACTTTTTATCTCCAAAGCAAATCAGTGAAGACAGAGGCATTCATAACCCGATTACATTCAGCACCGTCACGGGTACACTGCTGGGCTGCTCACACAGGCACTGGCGAGTCGTCCCGAAAAGAGTCAATGCCTTCTGCCCACCCCTCCCCTCCAAAAAAGACCAATCTTGAAAGGGCCCCCGCAGGAAGCAGGCCTGCCCGGTGCCACCCACCAGCCCATACAGCCGAGCCGGGCTTGGGCCCGTGAGACAAGTGCTCATGTGTGAACAAGAAGCCACTGGAATACAAATGAGCTGGGAGGTCTCAGCGCCAGGAAACCCCCACAACGGCCATTTGTTCGGTGTTCTGGGAAAAACACCAACGGAGCCCTCACGGAGGCATCCCACAGCCAGAATGAATCTGAAAGAAGCTGACCATGCTTGGGGCTGACCGGGCTTGGTGATGGACTCACAAATAAGTACAGCTGACTAAGAATTCCTCTCTATGCGGAGTTAGCACCATCCCAAAGAGGTGCCCGCCAGTGTGGAAAAGGTGATATCACTGATGAGAAATTAACTTAGGTGGTCTTTGGACACAGGACTGCATTCAAGACCGCAAGTATGGCATCCAATTGATTTTTCAACGGCCCCCATATAAGCACTAACATCCCCATTTTACAAGTAAAAGAACTGAAACTCCAAGGGTTTATCAGTCATTTGAGTGTGATGCTAAAGTCAGTCATATACGCTGACCAGGAATCAGGTCTGCCTCTTGAGAGTTAATTTTTTTTAATCTATGATGTTTTCATATGTGGGACTTAATGTAATGAAAAATTTATTTATTATGTGTAGAAGTCACTGGTTACCTCTGCAGTAGAAACAGGTAACACATGGGAAGAGGTGTGGGGGCGCTTCAAGACCCTGGCCCTGTTCTAACTTCCTGGCCTCAGGAGTGGTTTCGTGGAAGCATCATCCTGTGACAACAGTTCATCGAGGTGGACACTTAGTGACTAGTGAATTACATACACTATATACTCTTGTTCAGTCACTCAGTCGTGTCTGACTCTTTGCGACCCCATGGCCTGCAGCACGGCAGGCTTCCCTGTCCTTCACCATCTCCCAGAGATTGCTCAAACTCCTGTCCGTTAAGTTGGTGATGCCATCCAACCATCTCGTCCTCTGTCATCCCCTTCTCCTCCTGACTTCAGTCTTTTCCAGCATCAGGGTCTTTTCTAATGAGTTAGCTCTTCGCATCACGTGGCCAAACTCTATGCACATTACACTAACCAGGGATCAGAAAACCATACCTAAGGGCCAGCTGCTTGTTTCTGTACATAAAGTTTTATTGGAACACAGCTGACCCAGTAAGTTACATACTGTCTCTGCCTCTCTGACCCTTCTGCAGAACAAGCTGGCTGAGCCCAGTGCACACTATACTGAACTTGACTTGGGCGCTGAGCAGATTTGTCTTGCTGTTTGTGTTTTTCTTAGCCTATAATGGAAATAAGTTTGCAGACTCTATGAACATATCAAATGACAAGCAGGAAGAGCCTAGCGTTACCCTGACATGTTCATTAAAGCATTTAAAGGTTAGCTGACTTTAAAAAAAAAAAAAACACATACAATCCAAAGAGAATATAAGGACACCAGAATAAACGGAAGAAAACCAAGATCAAAGGGAAGACAGGTATTAGAAAAATCACCTATTGAGAGCTCATACATAATTGACTAAGACGGGGCAGCAAATCCGACTCAGAGTTTCCTGGACACCCAAGCAAAACTGGTAACAAAATGGTAACACATGTGACAGAAAGGCACTAAAGGTGAGGAAACCACACTGGGATTTAAAATATCCCCTACAAAAAAAAAATATATATCCCCTGCACAGTCCAGCGAGTGTTTAAACCCACGCATGCAACTGAAAACTGGCTGTTCTTGATTTTAAAAGTAACTTCACCCTATTTTTCCTGTAAAAAGAGAACTCATTTTTTGCTCTGATGGGCAAAAAAACCCTCAGGAGTCTAATTTTCGCCAACTGCCATGTGGCAGCGCCCGTCCCCATCTGGGCTGGCTGGCACAGACCTCAGTGAACACAGCCCAGGGCCCCAGGAGGGTCCTCTGATCATGGACCACTGCAGTGACCTACTTGGGATTAGAACAACATTTTAGAGTATAACTGTGTTTTATGGGTCATAAATATTGCACAGATGTTCCTTATTTACATCGACTCAGTGGATTATTATTGCAGCATTACCATGCTAATATGGTGATTCCTGTATTTGAAACTGGAGGACAGGAATCAGGGAGATGTAATTAAACAAGCATGGTACACATTTGGGGGGGATCAAGAAAACAAATAGTAGTAATAGAGACCATTGAATGTGGGCTTATTATGTGCTTTATATATGTAGTAACTAATTAAATTCTCAGAATGATCCTATGCAGTGGGTTTTATGATTATACCCTTTTAACAGATGAGGAAACTGAGGCACAGCTAGACTCAGTAACTTCCTAGGGTCAGAAATGTTGTAGTGGCAAAGCCAGTGTCTGACTCTAAAGCTTTTGTTTTGTTAACAATGCCCAGAAAGCAAAGAGTAACTGCTTTCTGCAGAAGCAAAAGCTATTCTGTGTTAAGCTACTCTGAATCACCGAAGCACGCAACTATCAATGCCCAAACCCATCTCAGTGACCCCTGGCAACTAGAACACTGGCCCCCTACTGACAGAGGTCTCCATGGTCCTGCACTCAGAAGCAGCAAAGGAGTCAAGCCTTTTTGGATCAGGTCAAGGGGCTGCCTCTCACTCCGCCCTGCCCCTCCCTTTCCCTCCCGCCACACTAACTCAGCCTGTATGGCTCCAACGATACCAAAGGGCTTGGATTTTCAGTGATCTGCAGTTCTCCCATGCCCTCACCTGCCTCACTACCCCACAGCGAAGCCTCACTGTCTACCAGAAACCATCCCTGGCTCCACCCAAGTGAGTTGTTCCCCAGGCTGCCCACTGCAGCAGCACTTCATCAACACATCTACTGTCTCTATACCATGACCACAAACATGCCCATCTGTTTCCCCAAACCAGACAGTAAGCTCCTTGAGCACAGGAATGGTCCTTTGTGTCTCCCCTGCTGATGGAGCTCCAGTGGATGACCCAGAGAGGGACCTCAGCAAATACTGGTGGACCCACAACTGGCTGGGGAGAGAACAGAGACCTGCATTTGATAGCAGCAAGGATGACCTACCAAGTACTGGAGCCAGGCCTCCTAAGATTTGTCATGAACAGCAGCTGCTTAGCAGCTTTTGAATCTCCAAGATGAACATCTGTGGTCAACACCTGAGACAGAGTGCTGGCTTTGTGACGTTCGCTCTACAACCCAAACCACACTTGCTCTCGATTGCATCAAAGTGTTCTCATGGTCCACGCTGTCACTGTGAGGGGATGAACAGGCTGTATGTGTCAGGCAGTGGCTGGTTCTCACATATTATGTTACAGTTCTGTGGTCCCTCCACTGGACTAGTGTCCTCAGGGAAAGCCATCCAAGGACATCCACCCAGAGCACATCCATCTCACCTGGGCCTCCTTATGTGTGTGTAAAAAGGAGTGGTAAGAGGAGGAGGAGGGAGAAGCACATTCATCCCACACTTTCTCCTTTAGAAAACATGCTCCTAAAAATTAGTTGCAAATCAGAAGTTTGGAATATACAGATCTTTACACACTATACAAGTGGAGTAGAGGTGGTTATCTGTGGGGAGGGAGCTACAAAAAATTATGAAATTTTAATTGTAGTGTCAATGCTTCATTTCTTTTAACTCCACAAGTGTCTACAGTGTACCCCTGATTATTCAGGATTAGCTAAAATATTTTAAAATAAATTAACAAACAATAAATTTAATTTTGTGATGTCTTATCTTAAAATCCAATTATCTCAGCTTACTGAAAATGACATCTCATACGAAGGAGAAAATGAGTTTGTGTTGGGGAGAAGGAAGTCCTGGCAGAGATGTAGCAGAAGATAGGGCTGGAGGTTCAGCACTGCTTTCCATTCATTCACACAGTCTGTCAACAAACATTTACAGAGCACCGGGGATGTGCCAAGTGCTTCCTAAGTGGTAAGACGGAACTGTTCCCTCCAAGAGCTTACATTCAAGTGGGAGAAACAAATGAATAAGTAAATACTTCGAGATGGCAGATGTTATTAACATACACAGAATTAAGCTAATGGGGACAGAAAGTGCTCACTCCTATGAGTACTTGTGTGAAGGGTGAAACAAAGAAGCATCCTTAGTAGAAAAAACAGAGACTTCCCTGGTGGCCCAGTGGTTAAGACGCTGTCCTTCTGATGCACAGGGCGCAGGTTTGATCCCTGCTCAGGGAACCAAGGTCCCACGTGCTGTGCGACATAGCCAAAAAATAAAAATGAGTAAAGAGAACAACAAGGGCAAAGGCCCTGAGGTGGGCACAGATTTTGACCGTTTGAGAAAAGAAAAAAGGCCAGTGTGGCTAGAGCAAAAGTCAGCCAACCTTTTCTATAAAGAGCCAAAGGGTAATTGCTTTAGCCTCTGCAGGGCTTCAGTCCTCCTTGCCACTACTCAGCTCCACCACCGCAGCATGAAAGCTGCCAAAGGCAATCTGCAAACAAATGGACAAAGTTGTGTTCCAAGATGACTCTTTTATGGACACTGAAATTTGAATTTCATACCATCACCACGTGTTACAAAATGCCGTCCTCCTTTTGTTGTTAACAACCATGAAGACGTGAAAACCATTCTTAGTTCACAGTCCACACACAAACAGGTGGCAAGGCCAGATCTGACGCACAAGGGGATGAAGACTGGTGATCCCACCTCCACTTGCCAGGCTAGACTCAATCCGGTAATGGCAGTGGTAATGGGGAGAGATGGGGTTACAAACAGTCTCAGGAGCCAGATCTCAGAGGCAAGAAGCAGTTTGGGTTGGGGGCTTTATTCTAAATCCAAGTGATGCGATTTGAAAGAGAAGAGGGACATGGTCTGATTTATGGTTTTAAAAAACTACTTTGGCAGCTGTCTGGTGATTCTGACAGTGTCATCAACTTTCTTAGACAAAAGTGTCAGAAGGAAGCCCAATGCTGTCCTTTTGATCAAGGATTCTGGAGTCAACCATCTCCCCATCAGAAGCTCTATGGATCTGTTGATTTCTCTCTGAACCTCAATCACTGAAGCTCTTTTTCTTTAACGTTGATTTTCAGTCTGTAATTTTAAAGATTTCCCTATTTTCCTACATTGCAAAACATGGCCTTGGCGCCACAATGTTGGAGGACACATTCCCATCAATTCAGACATGTGCTTCATCTGATTTCCTTTCACAGTGGGAACTATCTGACCAGCAATAAATGGAAGTGAAACAGCCGACACTGTTTTTATATCAGGCTCCATCTTTGCCTCAATGAACTACTGTGACTACCTGCATTTCCATTTTTCTGTTCGTTTTTATAAAATAAGAGAAAACTGAAAAAACCTCAATCCCAGCTGTACAGACAAAGGTGGCAGGGGAAAAAGAGTGGCTTCCTGGCTGGCAGACATGAATACAATGGCTTCATCTGGTTTCATAAAGTCCAGCAGTGGTGGGTGTGAATGAATGATGAAGACAAGCACAGCCTTTCTCCCCTACTTCTTACTTATATGAAAGGAAAGGCTCCTGAGAGACTTGGCCCTTTTTGGCTTCATTGTGCTTACCATGTGCCATCCTTGCCGAGTCCTGAGTTCCAACATTGCCTCCAGAGCCTGACCTCCACATCTGGACAGAGGCTGTACTTCGTGTCCTGACCATCAACTGTGCCCACGGCCTAGCTTCAGCTAATCCTGCTCCAGCAGACAGAAAGCTCCCAGTGTTATCAACCCCAGAAAAGCCCTTCCTCCTAACACCCTCTGACCTCTTTAAAACCCAACGCCTCTCGACCCTCACAAGCTTAGACAAGATTCAGGCTTGTGTCTACATCCTAGTTCCCTCATCTGCCTACTTCTTGGGGTTATCAGTGAGGGTGAAAGGAAATCACATAATTTAAGCCCCCTGCAAGACCCCTGATAGGGCAATCAAGGTAAGTGAGTAACCAGGTCAAACACAACAGATTTTTCCATGCCCCTCTTGCAGTCTCTTACTTAAATTTCAATCCCTCCTATACTCATAGCAGCAAAATGTTTTGTGGCAAGGCTCTGAAGAATACCAAAAAACAGGGTGGGAGGGGGAGTTTGAGATGTGGGTCTATGGCAGGCAGACTCTAAGCTGGTCCCCAATGATGCTCGCTTCCCAGTTCTTATGCTTTCATGTAATCCCCTTCCCTTGAGTGTGGGCAGGACCGGTGACTAGCTTCCAACCAACACAGTATGGCAACGGTGATGAGACGTCACTGCTGCAATTAGGTAGGTAAGACTGTGACCTCTGTCTTGCTAGCCGAGCTTCTCCCTTGCCTGGAAGATGAAGCAGACCAGGGCGTTGGAGAGACCCATGTCCCAAGGAACTAAGACTGGCCTCTGGCCAACAGCCCATAAGGAAGGAAGACCCTTGTCTAGCAGTCTGCTAAAAAACTGACCGATTGTTACAGATGGTCAACAGGCACATGAAAAGATGCTCACCATTGCTAATTATTAGAGAAATGCAAATCAAAACTATGGTGAGGTATCATCTCACACCAGTCAAAATGGCCACCATTAAAAAGTCAAGAAATAATAAACACTGGAGACAGTGTGGAGAAAAGGGAACCATCCTGCACTGCTGATGGGGATGTAAACTGGTACAACCACCACAGAAAACAATATGGAGTTTCCTTAAAAAACTAAAAATAGCGACATACTGTATGATCCAGGAATCCCATTCCTGGGCACATATCCCCCAAAAGTGAAAAGTCTTAATTTGAAGAGATGCATGCACCCCACAGTTCATCACAGCACTGCTTACAACTGCCAAAATATGGAAGCAAGGTAAACATCCACAGACAAATGAGTAGATAAAGAAGATGTGGGATATATGTGTGTGTACACATACAATGGAATACTACTCACCCATAAAAAAGAATGAAATATTGCCATTTGCAGCAACATGGATGGACCTAGAGATTATCACACTAAGTGACATAAGTCAGACAGACAAATACCATGTGATAGCATTTAAATGTGGAATCTAAAATATGACACAAATGAACTTATTTACGAACGGAAACAGACTCACATAGAGAAAAGACTTGGGGTTGCCATGACAGGGAGGGGAAGAGGAAGAGGGATAGACTGGGAGTTTGGGGTTACCAAATGCAAACTATTACACATTCGTATAACTGAATCACTCTGCTACACACCAGGAACTAACACAACATTATATATCAACTATACTTCAGTAAAATTTTTTTAAAAAACTGAATGCTTCCAACAACTACATGAGCTTAGAAAGAGATCCTTCACAGTCAAGTCTTCAGATGAGATCACAGCCCTAGCTGTCTGGACGGCAGCCTCATGAGAGGCCCTGAGCCAGAGGACCCAGCCTAGCCATGCCCAGACTCATGACCTGCAAAAACTATGAGATAACCAATGTCATTGTCAGTGGCCGAAGTGGTTTCATAAGTACTGTTTTCAGTGGCTGACTTTGTGCCAATTTTTAGGTAGCAATAGTTAACATAGAGTTCCACTTCAATTTGAATTTTTCAAGTCGTCCTAATTCAGAAGTCACATGCTTTTGACCCTCCATATACCTCTTACTGCATCGTGCTAGGCTTTCAAACTTAAAAGAACAGATTAGACACTGATTTCTTTCAAAGAACCACTACATTAAACAAATCTTGATCTGTTTCCTCCAAAGAGACATCATTTACTCATTGGAAAAGACCCCGATGCTGGGGAAGATTAAAGGCAGGAGGAGAAGGGGACGACAGAGGATGCGATGGGTGGACAGCATCACCGACTCAACGGACATGAGTTTGAGCAGGCTCAGGGAGATGGTGAAGGACAGGGAGGCCTGGCGAGCTCAGTCCATGGGGTCACAAAGAGTCAGACACGACTGAGCGACTGAACAACGACGACGACAACCTCTTTGGTGACAAAGTGGAAAATCAAACCATGGCATGGCCATCTCTGGGTCTAGGACGAACCAATAACATCACTCAGCCTGGCCTGCCTCACACCAGGAACAGAGTTAGGTGGCTCTGAGCCCCAGGCCTCCTGGATCATTTGGATAGAACCGGCATCAGGGGAAGCCAGAGGTGGGGTATCATACCTTCAGTGGTCATTGTCTCATTGTTTTTCATCAAAACCTCTCGTCCATAGCAATTTTTCTCATGCTAGCATGAATTTCTTATACCAAATAAAAGTTATTTTTAACTAAGAGCCTCAGGCTGTAAACTTGCTCCCCTGAAGAGTCAGGTCAAGCAAAATCAAAGGAGTCAAGAGAAACAGAAGCAGCATACTCCTCCAAGGAAACACCATGTACCCTGTTCCACCCCTGGCCTCTCGATGCTGTTAAGAGAGGCCCTTTGGCCCCTCCCCTCTCCCTCTTTTTACCAATCCTCTTCATGCATTTCCTCCTACTTGACCATCCCCCTCTCCATCCCCTTCCATGATGCCTTCATTCCAGCTGCTCCTGAGATGTTCCTTTATAATATCAGAACTTTCCAGACACCCAAGGTTTGCCTTTTAATTCAACGTACTAAATACTGGAACCCAAGGTTCACTAGGCAGAAGGCATCATGCTAACCACCACAGCAGACACTTAAAGAGCTGTGTCTGCAAAGGCTTTAAAAATATTCTACAAAACTCCCTTCCCTCCCACGTGGGAGAACGGGGCCATGGTGCACACTGCAGGTTCACAATCTAAACAGTGGGGGGTTTCAGGCCTTGCCCCAGGCTTCAGTACCTGTGGGACCTTGGGTTGGTCCTTTGTGGCATCTAAGATTCAACCTCTTCACTACAAAAGAGTGACTGCACCTAAGAGCAAGGATTGAAGTGGAATGATACACCTGAAAATACTGTAGACAACATCGTAAAAATAGAATCACTTGGATTAAAGAAAACAACTTAGCCTTTTCTTATAACTCAAGGTGAGCCGTTAAAAGGTCAGTTATTGTGTTCAGAGCCCACGCCTATTTCTTTCTTCTGACATGATAATTGTCATGACTGTCACAGAATCTTGAGGAAAGCAATAAGGTACAGCCTTCCGGGCCTTCAGAGAGTAACATCTTCTGTCCATGTGCTACTGCTCCAGCTTCTGAGTTTATTGAGATCTCACGGCGACTCCTTATAGTTTTCCTGCTCCTCTCTAGCAATGAGGCCGTCGCTCCCTTTATTAAGCACCACGGCAAGCATGTCCCCCTGGAGCAGCCAGCCTCCTTCCTTCTAAACACTCTGGGGTCTGTGGTCGGAATCATATACAAACTTTCTAGAATTGAAAAGAGCTATGCCACCGGATGACAGTCTAGGGGTGCTCCCTTAGAGAAAAGACCAGAGCTGGGTGGGGGTGTAGCATCTGTTGGGCCCAGAGATGTCTCAGCTTCTTTCCAAAATCTTGACTGCATACCAGAAGGTGAGCCTTCTAAATAGAAGAATTTCAGAGAAGAAAGGAGTTTTACACGACACCTGCTATATGGTTACCACACTTGGACTTTGTGAATAACTTCCCCAGTGGCTCAGCTGGTAAAGAATCCTCCTGCAATGCGGGAGACCTGGGTTCGATCCCTAGGTTGGGGCTATCCCTGGAGAAGGGAATGGCTACCCACTCTGGTATTCTGACCTGGAGAATTCCATGGACTGTGTAGTCCATGGGGTCACAAAGAGTCGGACACAACTGAGCGACTTTCACTATGTGCACAGACATGTATCTGCATATTTAAAATTCAACAGCAGTGAGACCACAGAGCTATTTGATATACAAAAGAAATACCCATTTAGCAATAATAATTTTCATATTATTTATTTGCCATTTTACATGTTATTTCATATGACACTAAGTGTCTAAGGAGATAGGTATCATCATTCCCCATTTTGAAATAAATATATTTAAGGCTCAGAGAAGCTAACTAATTTGCCCAAGGACTACAGCAAGTAAGCAAGGTGATTCAGGATCTCAGGCAGTCTGAGCCCACAGCCAATCCAGACAGGACTGAGAATATCTCCAAAGACTGTTGTGAGTTCAAGTCACATGATCAGTTTTTCCTAATGAAGAAGAGTAAACTCTAAAATCCACCCTTTAGACTGAGACTTATCACAATTTATACAAGAATTACCAATTCTCAAAAAAATTCTTAGAAACCACCACCACTGTTATCACTTGCCAGGTATTTTATATGCATTATCTCAAATGGTCACAGCTGCCCCTGTCAGGGTAGAATTATATCCTATTGATGATGGATGGGGGGAATCTAGGCTCAGAGAGGTACAGTTACTCACCCAAGGACACACAGCCATTAACTGGCAAAAGGTGAGGTTTCAATTCAGGTCTTTCTGACTTAAATGCCTATACTCTCTCCAACATGTTGAGTGACTCAAGACAAAGCATATTTCAAGGCAAACAATTCTTTCACGATGTAATCAATCTTTGCAATTCAGTAGATTTCTCTGAATCTTTTACAGCTCTGAAATTAAAACAATACTGGCCTAGAAGTGAATACAGCTTGATTAAAAGATGCGTTTGGCTGGTTAATAGCACTGTGAACAACAAGGTCCTACTGTATATAGCACAGAGAACTATATTCAATATCCTGTGATAAACCGTAATGAAAAAGAAAATATATAACTGAGCCACTTTGCTGTATAGCAGAAATTAACACAATATTGTAAATCAACTATACTTCAATAAAACAAAAAAAATAGCTACATGACTTTGGGTATGTCACATAATCTCATTAAGATAGCATTCCTTTATAGTGATCCAATTTCACAGAGCCTTTATGAAGATAAATAAAAGAATGTGTGACATATTGCATGTGCCATGTCCCCTGGCACACAGAAGGTGTTTTAAATATTCTTTCTTTAATTCATCAATTATTATTTTCCTTTTTAAAAAAAAAAATAGAATTGCAGGTTGAGATTTCAAATTGGCAGATTTAGGATAAACTAGCAATTATTATATACGACAGAACATAGAATCTTCACATTAAAACTAAAACTGCTAAAAGTGATCTTAGAAACCACTTCTTATCCATTTATTCACCAACACTGAGTACCATGTATAGTAAGTGTCCTGGGCACGGGAGATCAGCAGTGAAAAGAACAAAGTCCTGACCCCTGTGGAGCATTAATTCTAACAGAAAAGAGTCAGGACATCCCTGGGGGTCCAGTGGTTAAGAATCTGCCTGTCAATGCAGGGGACACGGGTTCGGATCCCTGGTCCAGGAAGATTCCACATGCTGTGGGTCAACTAAGCCCATGCTCTCAAGAGTCCCCGTCCCACAAGAGAAGAAGCCACCACAATGAGAAGCCTGCATTCAGCAGCTGGAGCGTGGCCCCACTCTCGGCAACTAAAGAAAGACCATGCACAGCAATGAATACCCACCACAGCCAAAAACAAACAAACAAAAAAAGCAGTTGGAAAAAAAAGAGTCAGAAAATAAACACATAAATACGTAAAAAGACTATTTAAAAGGAGCAAGTGCTATGAACAGAGATGGCAAAACTCTCTCTCATTTGGCTGAGATGGAAACTACACTCCAAACCAGAGAAGGAACTTAACTGGCCAAAGACCCCACATAAAATTAATGGTATTATCTCTGCTCCCTAGACCTGCAATTCTCAAATTTTCACATGTATCAGAGTCACCTAGAGGGCACAGATTACCCACCCCAGAGTTTATGATTTAGCAGGTCTGAGGTGGGTCCCCCAAATTTGCATTTATAAAAAGTTTCCAGGTGATGCTGCTGGTCCAGGGAGCACACTTTGAGAACAGCTGCCGCTGAGGCCTACAGCCCTCCCAGAAAGGAGTGAGGCAGGGAGAGAGGAGGATAAATACCCCAAGCCCTCTCCTCTTGCCTCAAAATCCCCTGCCACCACTCCCCATCTGCTAAACACAATCAGAACCAGAGGGCAAAGGACTCTTGCCTCCTGGAACTCAGAGCAGCACACAAGAGGGCTCTATTAACATAATTCCCTCCCACTGCTCCCCTGCAGATTAAAAGGGACCAATAACCTCCCTCCATTCCTAGGCTCTAGAAGTCTCAGGACCCCTTGTGGGTTCCTGTAACCCCAACCATGTACAGTCCCTACGTTGAAGCCTCACAACACAGTGCAGCTGGATTCTGTTTCACGTCAGGATCCAGAGAGATATACCAGGAGACCCCAGACAGCTCCTCTAATGGTGATATTTTCAGAAACTGACAAAAGCTATTTTATTTCTTCCTATAGTAACATCTATCAAATGCAGGTCAAATATATAATCTTTTTTTATTCTGCCACATAAATAAGAATTGTGTGTGCAACTTGCAGGAACCTGCGCAGCATATGCAATGAGGTCACTCTGAACAGAGCTTTGTGGCCTGGGATGGGCATCTGAGTGGCCAACGCATTTTGGTTTGCCTGGTTTCAGCACTGACGGTTCCACATCCTGGGGAACACCTCTGTCCTGGACAAACCAGGACAACTGGTCCCTCTCGCCCTGTACTCTGGGCTCCACGGAGCTCCAGCAATAGCATCACCACCGAGAATGGCTGGCATTTACTGAGCAACTTCCATGAGCCTGGCCCCAGGCTAAGTATTTTATTAGGTACATCACCTCCTTGATTTCTCACAACTACCCTACAAGCAAGTTACTAAGATTAGCCTCATTTCACAGATGATAAAATTGAGGCTCAGAGGGCTCAAATAACTTGCTCAAGGTCATATAGCCTATAAGTAGCACATCACTGACTTGCCCCTCACATAGTCTGAGATCAGAGCCTGCTCTTATAACAGCTATTGTTTCCTTCACGACAGAGCAGATGGGTCCACCTGCCCCAGACCTGATTCCATGTGAAAAACAGCCAACAACTACCCAAAGTTCATGTTAGGGAGTAAGCTCGAAAACTGCAGTCACAAGAGTAGAAATTGAGAGGGGATTTACATATTCTTTATTGCAGGGAGCACAATGAAAAATTCAATAGGGAAACCTTTGGTACTTTTGGAAAATCAGAGATAAAATTACACAGACCTTCATATTTCAGAGAGCTTCACTGGTGGCTCAGTAGTAAAGAATCTGCCTGCAGTACAGGAGACCCAGGTTCGATCCCGGGGGTCAGGAAGATCCCATGGAGAAGGGAAAGGCTACCCAATCCAGTATTCTTGCCTGGGGAATTCCATGGACAGAGGAGCCTAGCGGGCTACAGTCCATGGGGTCGCAAAGAGCCAGACACGACTGTGTGACTAGCCCTTTCATTATATTTCAGAACCAAAGTCTTGCTGCAAAATCTGTGACATTCAACAGCTGCTGGTGCAAACTCAATAGCAGTCCCACCTGATAGCCTAGGTTCAGCCACTCATTTTTAAAACTCAAATGATATACCTCTGTCTTAAATCCACAGGGTGACTATCCTGTGGTTTAAATAAATTCAGTCAACTATGTCCAACCAAAAAGTGTTTTCCTAAAATACTATGTTTGCTGGAGACCCAGAGGTCCAAAGACCATAGGTCCAAGACTTTATCCCATCTAAGTGCCTAGGGGTGTGGCACCTTCAGCAGCTGAGCCCCCAGTGTGCAGCCACATCAAAGGACCAAACTTTTGTTCCAGGACAAGTGAGGGTCCTATGAATTACCCTCCTTTGAGACTGGTATGGTTGGAGACTTATTTGGGAGTGAGATGGGGCATCTTTCTTAGAAACACAGCCCCTCTCTCCCACTCATTTACAGACCTAAGAGTCTTCTAAAATTCAACATCATGTGTTTAAGGACTTGGGACTTGGAAATGAGATGACTGCATGTGTGACTGTGGCCAAACCCTTTAATACATTAAACCATTCTCTTATCTAATATATGGGATTGTTGTGCCTGCTTCATGAGATCATCATGAGAATTCAATAGAGTCTTAGAACTCCCCGACAGGAATTCTCGTTGAAAATTCTGAAGGAAGGCTTTCCACCCAGGAATTTCAAATGGGACCTAAGCTTTCCTCCTAAGAATGAATCTAGCGCAGCACCCAACACAATGTAAGCCAGAGAGAAAGGAGGAAGCAGAGGCTAAGAAGGCAGATTTCAGGCTCAAATTGCTCAAGTTCAAGCCTTGGCTCTACCACTCACTAAAACTGTGTAACCTTCGTAGCTTAACCACTCTGTTCCTCATTTTTGGTGATAACTGTATCCACTTCATAGGACTGTTATGAAGATGCTATCAGTGACAATTAGCGAAAAGCCTTTGAAAAATATCTGGCTCGTTTTAAGTTCTTAAGGACACAGCAGAGATAGTTTTCCTTTTTTGGTAGTCATTTCCTCTCTTGTATTTGTTCCCCTGAGGTTCAGTTTGAATCCTTCATGCTCTGCAGATATACCCCGGTGCACCTGTGATTTTCATAACTTTGAAATCTGGTTCCCTATTATTATTCCTCTATCATCCATCATCTCACCAAATGACTTGTCATCTCCTTGTATTTCCTGCTTTCCATTCCAACATGAGCCAAATGCTCTGCTCCTCTGTACACTCTTTTGGGTTTAGAAATTTTTATCCCAGGAGAGTGAAAATTCCCTCTGTCATATTCTAATCTGGACTAATGGAGTTGCCCTTTGAAACGAATAATCCAGGAAACTGATTCTGTTTGCTTCATCTCTAGACCTGGGGATTTCACAATTTCTTCCTTTAGAACAGACTATGGATGGTATCGAATAACAAAACTGATTCATCAGGAAAGGGTAGATTTTTAATATTTTAGCCTCCAACAAAGATCTCAGGCTTTGATTTTCTGGGGAAACAATCAAAATCCTAAAGTCAAAGATTAAAACTCCAGCTCTTAAGAAACACAGACGTCATCTCGTCATTTTACAGATGGGAAAACTGTGCCCAGGTTCACAGCATTTCTAAACATTAAAAAGATTCTGCAATCTTATTCCTCTAGGTCAAATGTGCCTTCCACAGCCTTCAAGAATCTCTGTTATTCCTCCATGGAGTTCCCAGGGGAGAGAAGGGGGTGTGGAAAGTGGACGGATGATGGTACCTAAGAAGCCCTCCTCCATCAGGGCCCCCCATCACTCAGGCTCCAGGGCCTCCCTGCATCTGTAATGCAATTCTCTACCTTGCTTCTTCTAACCAGAGGCAGGGGTCTTAGAATTCCCTGTAGGAATCCTCATTACAAACTCTGAAAGGCTTTCCACACAGAAAATAAAACCTCAATTTGTTTTGAAAGAATGACTGAGGAACAGTACATATGTTTAAAAATCCCTATAATTTGCAACAAATCTTAAATTACAAGGGTATCACTTTTTAAGGAAATAATTTAAATGCAGAAACATTGCAAAGAGAAGTGTAATTAACACCTATATTCTTCTCTATCAAGAATTATCAACTGAGTTTTACAAATTTTTAAGTGCATTCTCCATTTCAAATGAAATAGAATATCACAAATTAAGGCCAAAATGCCCTTTATGTAACCATCTCAATTCCATTTCTCTCTATACTTATTTTGCAAAGGGCAGCCTTCCATTTTGCTTCTTATACTAACATAAACATACAGAGTGTGATCAGTAATACAATATTCAATTGTTACATCCATAAAATAGGCTCTCTTTTTTCTTCCTACAGAAAAGGACGTGGCCTTGCAGATGCTGAGTTTGCTTCGTGAACCAGAAGAACATATTTGTAAATATTTGTAAATATCTCTTAATAGATGCTCATATTTTTAGTATAAAATCTTCCAAGATCTTATATGCAGTGGCACAGCAAAATTCGGGCTGCTTCTGTGTATAAACAGGATTCTGCCAGTGTTGAAGGTGTCACTAGCAGATAGACACTCCATGAGGGGAACCAAGAAGCCAGAAAAAGTCAGGCCAAGACACTACATCTGCTTCATCTCTGTGTAGTCACCTCCCTTCCATGATATCCTGCATCTCTGGTTAAATAAATCAGGAATTTATGGGAGTTTGGAGCACAAACAGATAACCTCTAATCCATTTTAACTCTGCCATTGGTGTCAGAAGTGGAACAAGCATGCCTCACTCACTGTCATGGCCAGATTTTAGTCTGAGATCAGAATGCCGAGGTAGGAAACAATAAGTAAGAGACGCCTGAAACGTGAGAATCTTTGTGAGAGGCGCAGAGCCAAGTGAAAGTTATTCACTGTTCTTCTGCCTCCAATCATTTGGACCTTGCATATAAAAAAAAGATGGCTGAGCCAAGAGCAATGAGCTCAAGGCATAATTCCTGGAAGCTTCTATGTAAGCCAAAACAGTAGCCAGACTAAGAATTTTCTCCAAAGGGAGTTCAGACCACAAAAGGAGGAAATGTCAGATTTGAGCCAAAGTGTACAGATCACAAAGGGAGGACCCCCACTTAGACATCAAGGTAGGCTGGTATGGGGAAGTACCAAGATTCCTAGAGCTCCAGGTGAAAGAGGTTATCAGCAATTCTGGGGGGACAAACGACAGCTGCTGAGGTTTTGGAGTTAAGAGAAAATGACAATGGAATTGAGAAATGCTTCAGCGCTTGCTAAATCAATTCTCAGGTAAAAGTAATAACAATGTGATTCTGCATACAAGTGAATTTAAATGTATGCTGAACATTTTATGGGTGAGAAGACATAAAGATAATAAAGTAAGAAAGTTCTGACATCATCAACCTTCACTGAAAGAGTGACCAGTACAGAGAGAGGTCCCAAGTTAAACAACTAAGAAATTCTGTTTTAATGTAAACCTGTGACCGATTCATGTTGATGTACGGCAAAAACCATCACAAGATTGTAAAGTAATTATCCTCCAATTAAAATAAACAGATTAATATTTTAAAAAGAAATATCATAGGTAAAAAAAATTTTTGTTTTTAAAATACACATACATCTTTACACACAATGGTGACCTTGAAACTCTGGGATTTGTTCAGATTAACTGTACTCCTCCACCAAAAATTGTGTTCAAGGGGTCAAGTCCCAGGATTAATGTTCTACGTGGAATACATGTCCTCTGTACAGAAAATTTAAGACTTAATTGAAATGGAAAATTTGCACTGATAAGTGCATCCCCCAGCAAAGTTTTTTAAACTTCTGTTTGAAGCAAGAGTGCTATGGAGTTCAGTTAAGGTATTTCCATGTTTGAGCTGAGCATCTGAGCAGTTGGAAACTGTAAGTTTCCTTTTGCCAGGAGGTTCCACAGTTTCTCCATAAATCCAATTTAAACGGCCTCAAGACAATGCAACTCAAGTGTTAGAGAGCCGCCCTCTGCTCTGTTCTAGACAATTGTGTTTAGAGGAAGATAACTATCCTAAACTGGAGCCAGCTGAGGTATAGAGAAGAGGCTGGCCATGCTCCTAGACCCTGACTATAACTGATCATTCCTCCCACCCCACCCCTCCCCAGTCCTGGTTTGAGACATGTTAGAATCTTCTTTAAAGTCTTTGTTCTGAAGTTTCCAAGCTAAAAACCATTACCCCAACCCAGTGTACACATTTCCTGTAATAAGAAGGATAATGTGAAAGGTAAAGGATAATGTAATAATGTAAAGGATAATGTAATGTAAAAGGATAATGTAAAAGGTAAACAGAGGATAAACAGAAAATATCTGGCAAGTGAAAGAAAAAATAACAGTTAAAAGATCAGAGCTCTGGATCTGGAAATAGGAGAGAGACTAGATATGGAAACAGTTCTGAACTCAAAGCTGGTCCAGTGGAGCAGAATGAGATCCTTTACCCAGTCCTGCGTGTAGAGCTATGCAAGTTTCACGGAACCACGTGCAGCAGCCTCACCAAGACACCAAGGACAAGTATGCCCCCATCTCCTTCACAGCAGGAGGAGTGCCTGGCACCCAACCTTGCACAGCTGGCTCAGAAGGACTGAGGATGACAATGAATAAATGAGAAACTGCTCAAAAATCCAAGCCCCTGAAAGTGGAAGCCAGACAAGCACTTCCCCAAGGCAGATGAAGGGCAAACTCGAGGCATCTTGGTTTCCTCCTTCCTCAAGGTCACCTTGCAGAGGTGAGTCCAAAAGGGCCTGGAGTTGGGACCATTGTAAACTGGTCACCCTCCCACCTGCTTACTTATAGACAACTGCCTAGACAAGCACAGTGGGGACCTTTGCAACCACCACTCCCAACACCGAGCAAATAGGCAATGTGTAAAAACAGGTACATTTCTGGAGCACATCCCCGTCAGGAGCTCTAATGTCTGGTTAGCCCATCTGGATTTCACAAAACCATCCTTCCTGGAAGATTTCATGGGCCCCATCCACACATGTGTAAGTACTAAGTCCGATCCTATGGACAGTAGTCTGCCAGGCTCCTCTGTCCATGGGATTTTTCCAGGCAAGAATACAATAGTGGGTTGCCATTTCCTTCTCCAGGTGATCTTCCTGACCCAGGGATTGAGCTTGCATCTCTTAAGTCTCCTGTGTTGGCAAGCAGGTTCTTTACCACCAGCATCACCAAAATACTGATAGATGTCCTGTAATGACTGTACTACTGCCTCAGCAATCAAATCTAAAAGTTCAGGCAGGACATGTTTTGATCCATATAATAATTTGTATATTTACATTAAGCCTTTCAATCACTGCCAACTTAATTCTCAATTTTAGCCTGTGAAAATTAAAAGTAAAAAAACTGTCTAAAAATAGGTCCAAAAGGCCTAAAATATTAAGTACTAAATTTTTTACTGGGTATCCGTATGCAATAAAACTAACAAATTTGAGCTAAATTTTATTAATACCCTAACCTACTGTTGCCTATTAACTGGGTCTTATGGAGCTTACATACTAGTGTGATCATTTTATAGTTTTACAAAAACACAGTACTTCAACTTTTAGGGTAAGGTTTATAAATTTTTCTGATGAATCTTCATATTAATTCATTTTTCACCTTCTTTCATAATTTTTTTAAGATTTAAGTCAATTGTGAATCTCTTTACTTTTATCTCTTTATCTCTTAAGTAAATCTCTTTACTCAAAGTCCTTTAGAGAGTAAAATCTTGACACTGAACTGACACTGGTGCCAAAATTATAAAAAGAATGAAAAGATGTGAACACACTTTAAAAGTGATATTTGTATTTTTCTCCAAGACCCGAAATTTCCTATACCATGAGTCATTTACTTGAGGTTCCTGAGGCTGAGCTCCTAACGTGGTTCTGAAAGATCTTCCATTGCTGGGAGTCAAGACCTTAGGTGTTCCCTCCCTTTGAGGGTGAGCTGAACCTAGTGACTTAACTTGAACATGGCAAGAGTGATGGGATGTCACTTCCGAAATGAGGTTGCAAAGACTGACTTCCAGCTTGCTCTTACTCTCCCTGACCCCCTCAACATCCCACTCTGGTGAAGCCAGGTACCATGCTATGATGGACAAGTCCATGTAGCAAGGAACCCAGATGGCCTCCCTCCAGCTTATGAGGAACTGAGGCCCTCAAGTCCAAGAGTCATGAGTAACTGAATCCTCCGAACAACCCTGTGAGCAATCTCAGGAGCAGACCCTTCCCCATTTGAGCCCAGGTGATGCCAGCCCCAGCCACTATCCTGACTGCAGCTTGGGAGAGACCCAGAGTACCCAGCTGTGCCACCCAGAGTCCTGATTCAGGGAAATGGTGAGAAGATAAAGTCACCAAGTCTTGAGGGATAACTGATTACACAGCAACAGACAACTCACCAAGCTGCCTTAGGGTGAGACTGGATTTCTGTTTTTCCTTTTAGAAAGTTGGTGCCCCTGTTTATAATAGCCAGGACATGAAAGCAACCTATGCCCATCAGCAGACAAATGGATAAGGAAGCTGTGGTACATATACACAATGGAATATTACTCAGCCATTAAAAAGAATTCATTTGAATCAGTTCTAATGAGATGGATGAAACTGGAGCCCATTATACAGAGTGAAGTAAGCCAGAAAGATAAAGACCAATACAGTATACTAACGCATATATATGGAATTTTAAAAGATGGTAACGATAACCCTATATGCAAAACAGAAAAAGAGACACAGATGCACAGAACAGACTTTTAGACTCTGTGGGAGAAGGCGAGGGTGGGATGTTCTGAGAGAATAGCATTGAAACAAGTATACTATCAAGGGTGAAACAGATCACCAGCCCAGGTTGGATGCATGAGACGGGTGCTCAGGGCTGGTGCACTGGGAAGACCCAGAGGGACGGGATAGAGAGGGAGGCGGGAAGGGGGATCGGGATGGGGAACACATGTAAATCCATGGCTGAGTCATGTCAATGTATGGCAAAAACCACTACAATATTGTAAAGTAATTAGCCTCCAACTAATAAAAATAAATGGAAAAAATAAAAATAAAAAAAAGAAAGTTGGTGCCCAAAAAACACTGACAGTAAGCACCTGGACCCATGCACTTAAGGGCTAATTCCAACATGCTTAAGAAAAGAAGAAATGGTGGCATCAACGTCGAGGCTATACTCACAGGTAAGCACATGCTACAACAATGCCAAAATCATTTTTTAATTAATATATTTGCATGATCAAATCAACTTTTAAAAAAACCCAAAGAGATAAATGGTCATAGAGGCATGCTGTTTAAAAATGTCTTCCTTAAATGGTAACAATGACCCTATATGCGAGACAGCAAAAGAGACACAGATGTAAAGAACTGGACTCTGTGGGAGAAGGCGAGGGCGGGATGATTTGAGAGAAAAGCATTGAGACATTTTTTTATATTACCATATGTGAAATAGACCAGTCCAGGGTCGATGCATGAGACAGGATGCTCAGGGCTGGTGCACTGGGACGACCCTGAGGGATTGGATGGGGAGGGAGGTGGGAGGGGGATTCAGGATGGGGGACACATGTACACCCATGGCTGAGTCATGTCAATGCATGGCAAAAAACACTACAATATTGTAATTAGCCTCCAATTAAAATAAATTAATTAATTTTTTAAATGTCTTTCTTTTTCTCTCCCTAACATTACCAACAGCTCTTGTTTTATTCAGTTCTCTTCCAGTATACAAATAAAACACTGCAATGGGCAGCTCAGGTTACAACATCTCCACAAAACAGGACCAGGTCTCTTTGTAAGAAATAACTGACTGGATGTTTGAAACAGAAAACCTGGAGGTAAGCCTGAAGTTCCTTGTTGTCACAGAAAAGTCAGGATGCTGTCAAAGATGTCTGAAAATGGAAAAAAAGGAACTGGTTTAAAGGCGCTGTCGTTGACCTACTTGTGGCCAATTGAGCAGCAGAGAAAGGCATAATTATAGTCCATTAAAGCAAATCCAGACCATCCAAGGCCACCCGTTCATGAGGATCAAACCCTTAAGCAGTCTTTAAAACATTCTCCTTGTTGATGTTGAATCCATGAATTCATGCTTGGTTCCAAAGAGACAAATACATGACCCTTAAGCAGATGAATAATAACCATCCACCGTGATTTACAAAAGGACCAAAACAAACGGGCTTGGCATCTCATGACTGGCATTGGGACCACTGGGATAAACAGGAGTAAAGCAAAGTCGGGGTGATCTGAGAGGAACAGGATTTCCAGGGTCTTGGGAAGCTGGAGCTGGGAATGTGGGTGACATTCCCCTGGATGCGGTCGTGATGCCCAGAATGTTTGAGGTTAATAAACATTTGAAGAGCAGCACAGGGACGGCCGGGGACACATTCTTCCAGGGTGTTGACAGAAACCCCCAAAAGACAGAAAAATGCAAGGACGGAACTTTTTTCCTCACCCCTAAAAGCTGTTCATCCTGTTAGGAAACTAAGAAGCCAAAAACATGTTGTATCTGCCCCCGAGCAGGGGGCTTCCCAATTTCTACATCCTTGGCTTAATGAGAAAGACAATGGATGAATGGTCTATTCCCTCCGCTTCCACGACCAATCCAAAGCCTACCACAGAACTCCAGGCACAAAACATTCACATTCTCAAATTTAACAGACATTGCCAAATGAGCACTCAGAAAAGCTATTTCAATATTCACTACTCAACAATGAACAAAGCCACCTAATTGCTCCGATCCTTGTCAAAACTTGATAGTCTTAAACTTTTTCATTTTTGCCAAACTGATGAGAGGGAAAAGCTAGCTCATTGATTTATTAATTCACAGCCTAAAGAGCCTAAAGGGGGTGGGAGGAACCACCACAAATAAAGGCTTGTAGAAAACAAATGCAACAAACTATTTTGGAGACTGGCAAGGCTTCCAAGGTGGCGCTAGTGGTAAAGAACTTGCCTGCCAGTTCAGGAGACATAGGAGACATGGGTTCGATCCCTGGGTCAGGAGGATCCCCTGGAGGAGGGCGTGGCAACCCACTCCAGTATTCTTGCCTGGAGAATCCCATGGACAGAGGAGCCTGGTGGGCTACAGCCCACAGGGTCTCAAAGGGTCAGACACGACTGAAGCGACTTAGCACGCACACATGAAAGGCATAAGTAAGAGTGACGTTGTTTACTGGGTAACTGTTTCATGCCAGGAACCGAGCTTGACAATAAACAGGAATTACTTTGGCTCTTGAAGCACTAGGGCACTGGTGTGCCCCACTCAGAGATGCAGAGATAAAGGTTCAGAACAGTGAAGTTAACTTACCAAGTTCATATCACAAGCCAGGAGCTGGGATTTAGAGAGTTACTCAACCATCACCACCTCCCAGTTTTCAAATCTTCCCATCACTCTAAAACGTTCTCTCATGCCCACTGGCTACAAATCCCTGCTCCCATGCCCAGCCCCGGGCAACTACTGTTCTGCCTTCTATCTCCACAGAGTTGTCTTCTCTGAATATTTAATGTAATATGTAATCTTTTGCGTCTGGCTTCTTTTGTTCAATGCACTGTTTTCTGAGGTTCACCCAATGCTACAGCCTAGTATCAACAGCTGATTCCTTTTTCTTGCTAGTAGTAACCCACTGGATGGATTCACCAGTTGAGGGACATCTGGAATGTTCCCAGCTTTTGGCGACCATGAAGAACGCTGCTACAAACATTTGCGTACGTGTCTGTGTTGACATATGTTTTCATCTCTGTTGGGTACATTCCTAGAAGTGGAATGGCTGGATCCTATGGCACGTGTATGTTTAACTTTTCAAAGAAACTGCCAAACTGCTTACTGAAGTGGCGTCACCATTTTTTTTTACCAACCACCCCCCCCCCCATCCAGCCTGAAATGAAAATTGTAAGCTGAATATCCAAGAAATTGGAAATACTTTCTAACTCTTCCCCTCATGTACCAGTGAATGTGTGTATGTGTGTCAGACAGACTTCGGCAGTTTGACTCCAGGGTGAAAAATTAAGTCTAACGCTGTGGACTCGCTTCCATGGATCAGTCACCCATTGATGGTAGATCTGGTTGGGACTTTGGAGCAGCCTTCACCTGGGTAAATAATAATACCTAGGATACTCCAAGGGAAATAGTGCTGACATTTTGAAATAAAACCAAGAAGGCTCACTATTTCTCCTCACCTTTTCACACTCTGCCTTTTTGACACATTAATTCCCATTTTTCACAGCTGATTTCTGGCAGATCTCTTGGGATCTATGCCTTGCAACCTCACTACACCCCTCTATCGTTTTTAGCACCTGTAACTCTTACTGATAGAGAATAAATAATTATTATCATGGTCATTTCTCCCTCTTCCAGGCAACTTAGTGTGTCCAGCAAGGCCACCTCCAATGCTGAAGGCCATCACCCCCACTGGTCACCCTGTCCCACCTGCACACACCACCAGGGATCCTCCGTCTCTTTGGCTGCCTCTGATTGCTCTTAATCCATAAAAAACCTGCGGCATTCTTCCTCTCCAAACCAATTTGAATCCACTTTATAAGATTTCACAAGACACTCTAACTGCTTTCTAATATCTACATGGGTACTGCCTCCTAGCCCCAATTCTGTAATGTGCCTGCAAATGCTATTACACCTGTCAGGCATGGTTTGTTTTCAATAATCTCCTAGCTTTTTATTTCTTGGAATGCCACAGCCCTCCATGTGTTTACTTAGTCTTTGCTTATTTGTCAACTGCACGAAGCATCTTTCTCCCAACTGCCCCAGAGTGCCAAGCACTTGATTTCTAGGTTAGGTAAGAGATAGAAATAGAGCAGGAGGCAGAGCCCGAAGGCAAGGAAGACAGTGTGAGGGGGGTGGTAAGAAGGGAGAGAAGACGCAGGCAGTGGCTTGCCTGTTACATTGTGCAACTACTTGGTTTTCTATCTGTTCTCATTTACAGGATGTGTGCTTGGAAACAAACAAGCCTATCTTTGAATGGCGAAATGTATTAGTAACACCTGTTTCATTCCAAATCTCTTTCTAAAAGTGGCTGCAGAGAATCAAGAACTTTCCCCGCCCCTGCCCAAAAAAAAAAAAAGAAGAACTAAAAATCATCACCAAAACTCAACTAATTTTCAATTCATAACTGAGCTTGACACCGGTGTCCCCTTGGCCTGCGTACACACACCAATGCCAGGGCAAGTACGAGAAAAAGCGCCCCTTCAGGACGAAGCTGTACAATGCACTCACTCTGCGTGTATCATCTTATCTAGTCTTGACAAAATCCAACAAGGTAGCTATATTCATTCTCACCCGACAGATGAGGAGCTGGGGATTCGAGGAGTAAATAAATGACTTGCCCATGCTGGCACAGCTAGAAAGAGGCAGGAGCAGAATTCAAACTGAGGACTTAAGACTCCAAGCTCATACTTTTTTTTTTTTTTTGCTCAATCAGGCTGCCTCCTGAGTTAAACTTCCCCCCCACAGACACCATAGTTGCCATGAGATTCTACCATCTCGTCATCACCATAAATAAATATGTATCAGGGGCCCACCACCTATATGGCACTGCTCTTGTTTCCACAGCAACACACTGCCAGAGTGTCATGGGAGTATCCCGTGTTCAAAAGAAGGATGCTGTGATGTCCTGTGATCGTGGCTCTGAAAGGTGACAGCTACACTACTACCGAGGCCGTCTCAGCCGGCAGTCTGGAGCCTGCAGGAGCCGCGCTGGGGCTAAGCAAGAAGAGGAGAGGAGAAAGGCAGTGGGTTGCAACCCAAGACAGTGAGTGGTCTGCTTTCGCTACGAACACGCTTGCGATTGTTGCTGAAACAGAATCCAAGCCAGCTTTGCATGTTAATTGTTCTTTTATTAGGAAACAAATCAAGCAATCCAGGAGAGAAAGTCAAATTTGACTGTACTGCTAACTGTTCCCCAGAGGTAACGATTATCAAGTTAAACGACTACATCGCTAACAACTGCCATCACAAGTCAGTCCGTCTCAGATCCGCTTTTGCTCTCAATGTACAGATGCCAAAACCCACTAGTACATAAATGAATGATTCCCTCATCCATTTGTTTAACTGTCTCCTTCTTTCCTCATCCCAAACCATGTTTTTGCCACACTTTTCAGAGGCTGATTTTAAATGCTTTTCTTTTTTTTTTTAAACCATCATTCCTTACAAAAATCATCCTGGCTCATAAAACACATCTCACAAGAAAGAAGAAGGAAATTGCCTTTTGATGACAAGCTTTCACCACTGACTTTTGGACACCATGACCAACATGTTACAGCAGAACATATCACCCCAACTGTGTACTTGGATGTAAGCTTACAAACTGAAATTGCTTTTGAGACTGGGAATTTCCAGACAAAAAGACTATGGAGAGCACACCACTGAGTTTTTAAACATATTATTTACCCAAACTTGCCAAAAGTTTTAAATCAGATTCTTTCGAAGAAATCAAACTGAGTCATATTTATACTAGATTTGGATATCAAAATGTCTCCATTTAGAAATAAAGTATGAAGATAAGTCCGTTTTTAAAAGTCAACATTTGCAACATTCCTGCATCTACAAGTGCAGCTGTTAAAAACTTGGGAGAAATAATTAACTTAAATGGTCTAGTTAGCATTAAACCAGAGAGAGGAGATACCACGGAAAATTCCCATTTTTACAAATGAGTGAGGCTCAGAATGCATCAAATCTCCAACACAAGCTAATCCCCTCTCGTTTAAGGAGTCCTTGGAACAAACGCAGCCACTTGCTAAGTACCTGCTACAAGGGGTCTGCAGAGAAGCCACTCTGCTCAGGAAAAATCAAAAGAAACATGGTTCCCTAACAGCAGATTTCTTCCCAAACTGCACTCCAGGATTGCTTTTCTTTCCCCAGCGTTCCGAAGAGCAAACAAAGAAAAGGTGCTCGCTCCTCACACTTCTCTAAATGTTTTAACAAAAGGCTGCTGAATAAACACATTACTCATTTAAAAATTGAAAAGAAGTACTATTCCGGAGATGAAAGCAACCAGATTTGCATTTTAACAGTTGTGGGCGAGCGCCACCTGGCGGGAGCATCCGGAACCGGCGTGCTTCCAGCATCCGGCAGCTTCCCAAGCCCAGACGGATTTTACCGCACGCTGCCCAAGAACGCTGCGAGACCCGTGGAGGAACATTTTTTATATTGATTCTCGCGGAGGGAACGTGAGTATCACTCACGGGTGGCAGACCGCCCAGGCCCTGGAGGATAGTGAAATGTAAGTCATGAATGATGCTTGGTCCCCAGGAATGCCCCCAAGCACCCTCCTTCCTTCCCTGCCCTAGCACACCTACCACAGATCTGAAACGAGGGAAACAGAATTGTGCATCATCTTCAGAATGATGTGCGGCCGTCCCTCCTCTCTTACTGGCTAAGCCAACCTTTCAGCTTCACACACCTCAAAAGAAGTGCCCTAGTCACCTAACTTCCCACGAAGCAGGCTGTCCCCCTTCGCATAAGTCCCAAATTCAGTTTCCACTTTGGAGTAAGGAAGACCCCAGTGCATTTCCCAGGGAAGGTCACTCCAGCGGCTCTTAGCCTCGGAAGCAGCCTATTTGAGGAGATTACACTGCCCACGGTTTCTTTCTCTTTCTCTTCGCTTTCAGCGTGATAATAGATAGGCACCGCGGCTAGTCATCAATTCAAAACGCATCTTATCCTAAGTCCCACCTGCTCATCTCTGCCTGCCCCTGTGATCCCGGCAATCTCCCCTCTGCGTGGTCACACCTGAGCTAATTGGTGCTAGGAAACTTCAAAATGATTCCGAACTTGGAAGCATACCTGCACCACTTCCTCCCTTCTCTCCTTCCCCCACCGCCTACCCTTTGGGGTGCTCAGGGCTGGAAGCTGCCTCCGGTGGGGTCTGGGATGTGTAAGACCCCACCCACCCCGGGTCCTGCTGGCCTCCGGTAGAGGCCAACTTGCCATCAGGAGGCCGCCAGGGTGATCCCACACACACTAGGGGAACTACGTCTACTCGCCTCCTTCCCACGGTCAAGCCCAAATACGAGTCCCCCAAACTTTTCTTGAGCAGACACGCTCACAGGTCAAAGCCGCGACACCGAAAGGGCCTTCACAGGGGCGCCCGTTTACTTGGGATGGAAACCACGGGGTAGGAAGGAGAGCTCGCTGTCTCAGTCTTGAACACGAACACCCCCGCGGTGCTTCCAGCGGCGTAAGGACAAGCTCAGGGGCGCAGCATGGTTAGAGCAAGTCTGGAGCCGCCTGGATCTCCCGAGTGAAAAGACAAGCCACCTCCCTGGCAGCCTCGGCCTGCTGGCGACCAGTCCTCCCCACGAAAAGCGCGCGCTGCCCAGGAAGCTGCGGAGAGAGGACGCTCCCCCCACCACCACCCCGGGCGTCGATGCCGCTTCTCATCTCGCCGCCCCAAACACTCGAGTGACAGATTCCGACAAGTGGGAGGCGGCGAGCGGAAATATTCTCCGCAGCCGCAGAAAGTTACTCGAGCCCGGGGACCGGCAGGAAAGTAAAGCGGAGCACTTGACCGAACGCGGCCGGCCGAGGGACGCCGAGGGCCGGGCTCGCTGGCCCGGGCGCGCCTGGACGAGGCAGCCCGCGGCTGCAGGCGGGGACCCGGGCTCCGGCAAACCCCTCGAGCCCGCACAACTTTCTCCGCCCGGGACCCAGCGGCGGACGCCGGGATGCGCCGGGGAGGGAGCGGGGATCGGGGGCGCAACTCACCTGCGGCGCTCTGCGCCCGGGCGCCGGGCAGCGGCTGCAGCTGCAGCCGCAGGAGCAGGCTGAAGGCGAGCGCGGCGAGGTTCGCCATCCGGGCGGCAGCGGCTCAGCCCCTTCCCGCGGGGGCTGGGGCCGGGACTGGGGCGGGCGCGGGGCGGCCCCGCATTGCCGGCGCGGCCGCAGGCGGTGCGCGCCGCTGGGCTCCGGGAGCCGGCGCCGCTGCGCTCGAAGCCGAGGCGCGGCGCGAACTGAGGCGGGAGGCTGGGCGGGGGCGGGACGCGGGGCGGGGGGCGGTGTCCCCGGAGTCCTAACGCCGCCGCCGCCGCCCGCCCGCCCGCCCGGCGCTCCGCCTCGGCCGCGCACACACCCTCGCGCGCACGCCCGCGCCTCGCACACGCCCGCGCCTGGCCCACGCGGGCTCCCCGCGCACCCTCGCCCGGCCAGCCGGCTCGGGGCCGCTAGCTCGCACAGTCACGCGCCTACACGCAGCGCCCCCGCACCCATGCTCCCCGCGGGGTCTCGCCTCTTCGCCCGGAGCCGAGCCGCCGCGTGCACCGTCTGCCCGGCTGGGGCGCAGGTATCGGCGGGCGGTGGCAGGGAGGGAGAGAGGGAGCTGCCGTTTGAACTCGGAGTGGGCGAACAGGTGAGTGGGGGACGGGTGCGAAAGGGGGGAAGGCGGAGGCAGCCGTCTGGACTCAGGATGGGGAGCCAGGTGAATGGGGGTGATGGGAGGGGCCTCTGCCCTAAACAGAAGCAGGTGTCCACTAACGAGGGTCTCCGGCACGCCCTAAGATGAGAATTCCATGCAAGAGTCCTCACCGCACCACCAGCACACACATAGATACGCACGCACATACACACACACACACTTCTGGGTGCATCGGTGCACCGCAGTCGTCCCCCACCCACCTCATCAGCCTCCCAGGTACCCCTCTTATTCACCCACACCTCCCTCTTTTCGCCACCCCCAACTTGGAAGGGGGGCGAAGACTGGCCGTGAGGCATCCTAGCCTCTTGCTGCCTTCGCCCTTCCCGTTTTTCCGGAGACAGAACCCTGTAGCTTTTTCCTATTTCTTCCCGGTCTGAACAAAGACCCGGTTGAGGCTGAAAGCCTAAAAGCCATCGATCAGAGTCCGGGCTGTCCCTTGCAGCCCACAGGCAGCGACTCTGCCCTCCTGGGATCAGGGGCTCTCCTGGAAGACACCAGGTGCTGCTTGGTCCTGGCTGGGGGCTTGGGTTGTAACAGCCAGGAGAAGGGTCTCTGGGCAAAGCTCAAGGGATTCACACTCTGTAAACCTGACCAGCCCCCTACACCCCACCCCATCCCTGGCCTCATCTTGTTGGGATTCCAAGGATGGGATTGGACAGACTGTTGGGGAGAAATACAAAAGTCAGGCATGGCTAAGGGGGCTCTGGATTGAGTTGCTATGGCAGAGAACACAGTCTCTCTCCCCTGTACCCCAGTTCCCACTAGATGCAGTGGGACACTTGCCTTGAATGAAGACCCATTAACTGCCCCCCACACACACACACTGCACTTGTAATCTCAGGCTAATTCTCCCACTCCTGTCTGGCTCCCCCACCACCTTCAAACAGTGAAGGGCTTAGACTAGGTCGTGGACTAGCCAGTGCTCATCTATGGGGAGGCCCGGGAGTGGACCAGCTGCCTCAGAGACTTAATAATTCTACAGATTTCAACAGGGCACCAAACCATGTGCCTAGAGGCACAGAGCTGACTGGCTCTCAGGACAGCTAGGTTGGGAAGATCCCTTCTACTCAGACCTAAACAGCTGACTACAGCGTGCGTCAAACCCTCATCCAAGGTTTGTCTCAGGAAGAGGAGTTGTTAGCAAGGCCTGACCCTGGCCCATGACCTGTGACTCTGGACATGGCTGATCCCAGGGCCTGACCTGGGAAGCAGGAGATTTCTAAGCCACTAGGGAGCTTCTGATTTCTTATAACTTGTCCTGGCTCCCTTTGGCTCCTCTTCATGCCCTCTCTCAAACTTTCTGGAAAAGCACAAAATGCATTCCTCAATAGTGTCTTCAGAGCACAAGCCCTCCCATATCCACACTCTAAAGGTGCTATATTGCTGCCCTAACCTGCTAAGTGGGGTTCACATGGCCCCAAAATAAAACTCCACTCCAGGGACTTCCCTGATGGTCCAGTGGGTAAGACTGCTTTCCCAATGCAGGGGGCCTGGATTCGATCCCTGTTCAAGGAACTAGATCCTGCATGGTGCAACTAAGACCTGGCACAGTCAAATAAATATTAAAAAAAAAAAAAAAGCTCCACTCCCAAGGTAACCAAGCTGGTGAACAGGACCATCACCTGCCCTTGTCACTGGACTGTCCTGCCCCTGTTGAAGCCAGGGCTCTCTGTGTTTTGCTTGCCACCCTCTGCCTGGAAATTGATCCCTCTATTTCTTCAGGAGCCAAACCCACCACCCAGTAAGACTCTGACTCTGGTCCCACCACTGTGCCTTTGCACCTGCTGTTCCCTCTTCCTGGAAGGCCCTTCCCTGTATCACCTCCCCGAATAGCTCCTTAAATGACTTCTCTAGCCAAGAGGCACTTCCTGCCCATGACCAGTTGCCAAGGCCCCCTGAGACAGCCGCTGGGGCGATGCTTTTCACATGGTGGGGATGTGGTTTGTCTCCTGGGTCTTTTCCACAAGACTGAGTTCTCAAATGGCACCTGGACACGGAAGACAAGGCTGCTGGCTGACGGGAGGTTGAGGGGAGGGATGGCTCAGGGCCACAGATGACTGGCTTCTCAGAGGAGGGACTTCGTGGAGAGTGACAGCATCATCTCCCACCCTCCTTTGCAGGAACTTCAGTGCTGAATGGAAAGGAGGGGCTGCTTTCCCATCTACCCCCATCAGCCCCGGGAGCTGGGGGATTTTGACCACATGTTCACTCCTGGCTCAGGGCCAGATTCAGTGTCAGTGCTAAAGCAAGGAGGCCAGGGTCTGGGGTGAGCTTTGTGATGGCTTCAGAGGGCCCCCTACCCCCTTTCAGTTCCATTCAAGAAGGTGGCCCCTTCTCCTTAATCCCGGGGGACTGTGGGCAAGCCCTCTCTCAGCCCTGGTGTCCCTGTCTACACAGTGACTTCCCTTTCAGCTCTGGGGGCGCCAAGATAGGAGTATTCAGACACTTTAGCTGCAGATCTCTCAGCCCAAGCATACTTTGAGGGGCAGCCTGAAACACATATTCTTTCAACAAGGGAGCTGGCTGACCGCCATGTGCCGTGGCAGGACTATGGGTTTGCAGCTTGTAAAGTAGACTTGGTTTTTGCCTTCCTGGAGCTTGCAGTCTAGTGGTAAAGACAGAACAAAGATCCAGAGGAGACCTCCATCTCCCCAGCCTCTCCCTCTGCCCCCAGTGATGGTCAGCTCTACAGTGGGGATCAAAGGACCAGGGGGACACCTTGGGCCAGGATGCCTTACTTACCCATGGGGAAAGCCTGGTGATGTAGCTGCTGTTTTATCCCCTTCTTATCCACAAGGAAACTCAAAGAGGCTTCACCCTATGTAGGGAGGCGGCTGAGGAGCGGCCCTCCACTGGAGCCTTCTCTCTCCTTGCTGTTGGGCAGGGTACCTCTAATCATTTAAATACAGAATTTAGAAATTGAGTCTTTAGTCACACTAACCACATTTCAAGTGCTCAGGGGCTTTATGTGGTTAGTGGCTGCCATATTGGACAGCACAGATATAGACCATTTTCATTAACACAGAAAAATCTATTAGCACTGCTCAAACTACAGCCCGTGGGCCAAACCTGGCCCACTGCCTACTTTCTTTTTAAATAAAGTTTTATTGGAACACAGCCATGCTTATTATTCATTTGTGTACTGCCTATGGTTGCTTTTAGCAAAAAGTTCTATTAGACAGTGCTGCACTCAAGCAGGGGTCAGCAAAGTACTGTAATAGGGAAGAATCTTTGTATTCTATTACAGGTTAATACTAAAGGGATGTTGCCTATAAGCTTAAATTATACATAATGGCCCATTTCTGGGAAACCTGCCTCCCAGATGAGTGTTATGCTAAAATACCTTTGTTTAGGATCACCTGTGAATGGCTTCAGGAAAGAAGAAATTAGTATACCCCCTGAGGAGCTTGACCAGAACCACAAAATGTTTGAATTTACCCCCTCCCCTTTTAGTATAAAAGAAGCCAGAATTCTAACTGAGGATAAGCTGGTGTTTTGGGACGCTACCATCTTCTCCGTCTTGCTGGCTTTCTGGATAAAGTTGCTGTTCCTTACTCCTGCAACTTGTCTCTGGACTTTTTGGCCTGTCCTGCAGCAAACATTACAAGCTTGAACTCAGCAACACTGCCACCTGTGAGGTCCTTTTTAAAGTCCTGCTTTGGGGTGCAGCAGTGTTATTGGATAATGCATGTTTTTGTAGAACAAAATTGTTGGGTCGTGAGGTTCCACTTGAAAAATACTTACAGTTTTTTAGTTGCATTTGAGTTATTTATATTTGCATGTCTTGACAGAAAGTGTAGCGGAGCAGGATCCTATGGGGACTTCCCAGAAGAGCCCTTGATCTAGGTCCTCTGCCTGCCTCTTGTCTGTAGAAAAACTGTGGCCTCCTGGGTTTCCCTGAGGTCCAAAGAGTACATTTACTCAGAGAGGTGAGAAAATACAGAAAGAAAGGAAAAATAGTCAAAGAAAGTCAAGTCACTCAGTTGTGTCCGATTCTTTGCGACCCCATGGACTATAGCTTACCAGGCTTCTCCGTCCATGGGATTTTCCAGGCAAGAGTACTGGAGTGGGTTGCCATTGCCTTCTCCAAAAATAGGCAAGCACTACAAAATAATAATAGTTTAGCTGTTAAACAAATTCAAGGACTTTTAGTCCTTCCTCAGGGGCTATAGATAATACTCTGAGCCATGTCCTTTGCGCTGTTTTGCAGATACCGAAACCCCCACCAGGTGGAAGAAGTTAACTGTATACCGCCCACAAGCACATAGCCCCAGTCCAGTTGGAACCAGAAGGCTGATGACATTGACTCCTGATGACCTCACCACCAACCAATCAGAAGAATGTCCACGAGCTGATCACACACCCCAGAACCCCCCTCCCTTATCCTGTCTTTAAAAACCTCCCCCTAAAAGCCTTCAGGGAATTTGGGTCTTTAAAAGACTAGCTGCCCTGGACTCCTTGCTTGGTTCCCTGCAGTAAACACTGCACTTTCCTTCACCAGAACCCAGTGTTAAGTAAATTGGCTCGCCCACACATGGGAAAGCAGACCCAAATTTGGTTCAGTAACAACAGCACTAGTGCTTATTAATATTTCTGGCCATAAAAACATTATTCACATAAGCCAGAATCTAGCCCACCTCCTGTTTTTATAAATAAAGTTTTATTGAAACACAGTCCTGCATATTTGTCTACATATTGCCCTTGGCTGCTCCCTGCACTACAGAGGCAGAATTGAGTAACTGTGACAGAGATTATCTGGCCCATTTCACTGAAAATATTTACTGTCCTTGCCCTTTACAGAAAAAGTTGCCAGCCCCTTCTCCAGAGCAGTGTCACAGCACAAGCTGACAATCATTGGTAAAAACTGGTTCTCAAAATGTGGTCCTTGGACTGGTGGCATCAGTATCACCTGGGAACATGTTAGGAATGCAAATTTGGGGGCCCTACCCTATACCTACTGAATTAGAAATGCTAGAAGTGGGGCCCAAGAATGTGTTTTCACCAGTCTCCCAGGTGATGTTCCCAGGTGAGCATGTTTAGAAGATGCAAGCTCATGTTGAAAAATCACAGATCTAAAACAGCCATGGAGAAAATGCCCGTAAGTGACTGGCACAGAGAGGTGTCAATGGGCTCCCAGGGGAACAGAAGAGTTGAAAAGATGTCAGGAGAGTGATAGCCCATCCGCTGCCTGGTCCCTCCACAGCAGACCTTTGACAGCCCTTGGACCAGGCCACGCCAGCAGGGAGGGGACCTCTCACCAGCCACCTGTGCCAGTGCCCAGGCCCCAGTGCCTGGCGGCCCCGCCCTCCCACAGAGTTGTCAGCGCATTTGGAGCTGTCTCCACGCATAAATTCATGGACCAGCTGTCTCTTTTAATCTGGTTGCAAGATGAAACCATTAATAGATGTCAGACACATTGGCAGTGATCTCTTCATTAATAATTTCCTCCTTTCTGAGAAAAAAAAATTAGTAACAAGCAATCATCAATAATTCAAAAATACAAGTTAACCTTTCTATTAGCAGGGTGGTTCTGCACACACCACAGACTTTCAGAGCCAATAGTTCTGGCTTAAATAATGTTTCTACAGCAGGAATATTAGTACATTAATGCTGTCTGTTGAAATATGCAAATCTAAATAACTCAAATGCAACTTAGAAACCATACGTATACTTCAAGCATAAGCTGATGATCTAACCATTTTGTTCTGTAGAAACATGCGTTATCCAATAACATCTCTGCATCCGAAAGCAAAACTTTACAAAGGACTCACTTTGAGGTTGAGGCCTTTGTGGTTGGAAGGATCTCTCTTGTGCTGAACCAATGCCACCACCCTGTCCTTTCTCCCCTTCATAGTCAGCTTCTCTCTGGGGACAGACAGAAAGTCTGGACACACTTCCAAGTGACTTTCATCTGGATGTTGGTGTGCTCTCGGTAAGCCTTCTCAATCCTTAACATCAGAGGTCCCCAGAAACTCATGTAATAATAATAAAGTCCACAGTAAATGTGCTTGAATCATCCCCAAACCATTCCCACCCCGGTCTGTGGAAAAATTATCTTCCACAAAACCGGCCCCTGTTGCCAAAAAAGATGGGGGACTTCTGCTTTGCATCCTTCCTGGGCCTCTTCTTATATGATTTCAGATGCCACCCCCACCGCCAACATCTGTTTCCTCTTCTAGAACATGCTTTAATTCAGTAACACTCCTCTAGTTTGGGATTACTGTACATATACTACTATATATAAAATAGATAATCAACAGGGACCTACTGTATAGCTCGAGGAACTCCACTCAATATTCTGTGATAACCTTTATGAGAAAAGAACCTGTAAAAGGATGAATATATGTGTAACTGAATCACTCTGCTGTACACTGAAACTCACACAGCATTGTAAACCAACTATACTCTAATATAAAATTAAAAAGGCCTTCCAGGTGAGGCCTTGCACCGACCTGCTCACATTCCTTATACCTCCCTTTACCACCGTGGTAACCATGAACTAGTCACTCTTCCTCTGCAGATCTTTCTCCCCATTGGGGTCGTTATTCCCCCAGACTGAGCTGAGTAAGAATTAAGTGCTTTTATGGATGTTAGAACCCCTAGTACAGGGCTGGCCTGCTCAAGAGGTCTCTTCTTTTCCTTCCTCTGCTACTTCCAAGTCTTAGACTCACAAACCACCCCAGCCTTGACACCACGCCAATATCATAGACACCTGGATGCCAACACAGCCAGGAGCGCCAGCTGCCTCATCCTTGGGCCAAACCACCGACACATGGTCCAGACCATTGGCAGGTAGATCTCAGTGCCTGGGATGCTAGGGCAGCATCTTGCTTTGCCTAAGTGGGTTCTGCCAGACAGCTGTTTCTTTTCATGAAAACTCACAGACACACACACACAACTAAGCGATGCATGCCGAACACCCACCACAGTTGTTTGTGTTTCTATCATGTGTGTGGTCCCAGGCTGAGCAACTGCGATGCCAAGGTAAGGTGACCCCCACCCACAGGCACCCAGAGTCAGCCCCAGGGAGAGGTCACACAGCACATCAGGGGCAGGGGGCTGTTAGGGTCACGGACATAATCAATGGACATCTAACGGGATTGAGGCATGGCCCCAGCTGTCACTTCTTGCTTCCAGCAAAGTGCTTCTCTGATGAAGCAGGACAAAAGCCACGGTCCCTATGGTAGCCTGGGGCCCTGTAGTTGGACACGGGCATTTCAGAGCACTGGGGTTCCCCAAGGCTCTCAGCTCCTCCCTTCGTCCCTGACTCTGGATTCTCAGATTCAGGAGGGTCCCAGGTAAAGGATGGATTCACCTGTCTGAGATGGGCTGAACCTGTTGCTTCTCTGAATCTCCCTGCAGCGAGCTGAGCTCAGACCTCAGCTCTGTTCTGCCTCCGGTCTCATTCCTCCCAAGCCCGCCCCACACACAGCAGCCGGAGCGCTTGATGGAGAAGACCTTCAGCCCACAATCCTGTCACTCGCCAGCTTAAAGCCATTCACAGATGCCCTACTGCCCTCAGAATAATGACATGTATACGCTACTATGTGCAAAATAGCTTGTGGGAAGCTGCTCTGTAACATGAAGAGCCCAGCCTGGCACTCTGGGATGCCCTAGAGGGTGGGATGGTAGGGTGTGGGGGATGGGAGGGAGGCTCAAGAGAGGGGATATATATATTCTCATGACTGATTCGCATTGTTGTACGGCAGAAACCAGTGCAACATTGTAAAGCAATTATCCTCCAATTTAAAAAATAATAATAAATTTCCTCGTGGATTAAAAAAAAAAGAATTAAGTCCAAATCCTTAATATGGCTAACAAGTCCCCGAATGACTGAGCCCAGCCAGCCTTTCTAATTCCCTTCCCTAATTCACCTTAAACTCCCCCACATGGAGTCCTCCTTGCCAGGTCGAGGAAGAAAGAAGGGCATTTTTGTGGCAGGAACTGCTAGGCAAACACTCAGAGATGCAGAAGAGTCTGCTCGTTCCCATAGGCTAGGACGTGCCCCAAAGGCTCCCTCCTTCCTCTGACATTATTTACACACTCTCTTTACTCCAAGCCACGGTGGGTGACTCTCCACTGCCTCCTCTGTCTCTGCAATGCCAAATTCAAAATCCTGATCCCGCTTTATCCTTACCTAGGCATCCAAATCACTCAGCTTTGGGAGGACCCAGGAGCTGGACGGTAGTGGAGAGAATGAAGAAGTGTCCAGCAGTTCCGTGTCCATAGGACCACCTGCAGAGCTGCCTTCTCCATGAGGGTGGCCGCCTCTGCAGGGTCAGGACTGTGTCCACATCCTCATACCCTCAACGCCAAGCCCCCAGGTGCATCCAGCTAGCATTCAATATATGTTGATGAGGGCCAAATTTGCCTAGTGGGGCCAAATAGAATATCAGGATGAGCTGTCTCCACACAGGAAGTTCAGTGCTCCTTCTGTCAAGACCTGTGGGGAGGTCAACTCACCAGAGCAAGGCTCCCAGGTACTCAGAGTGAAATGTGTCAGGTGACATTTCCAATGGTCCCTGATGCTGGGATCCCCCAGGAGCTCTTGTTGATAACTCAGAACCCTCACTCAGCCCAGAACTGATGAACCTCAAACTTCAGAGCCTGGCAATGTTCCCTTTTTATCAGACTGTGCGCTGAGGAGGCTCATGGGAGATCCTGGGAGAGAAACTCTGTCCAAGCCGACAAATGAGCATCGGTGGCTACTCTGTCATCAGACTGCTGTTAGCACCCGGCCCAGGCTCAGAGAAGGAAAAGGCCTGTCCTGCCAGAGAGGAACCAGGAGACAAGGCCTGGAGTCTTCAGAAGCCTATCTGCCCCCCAGTGCCAAGCCTGCTCCAAGTGGGGCCCGAGTCTCAGGAACAATGGACACTGGACCTTTGAGGAGAAAATGGGATCAAGAAGTATGAAACAAATGATACAGAAATAAGGCCTCTTTGGGGGATGGGGGTGGGGGTGGTGGGAGCTGAATCAAATCATATTTTTTTAAATTTGCATTTATTTTTATTTATTTGACTACACCAGGTCTTAAATGTGGCACTCAGGATCTTCGATCTTAGTTGCAGCATGTGGGATCTAGTTCCCCGACCAGGGATCAAACCCAGTCCCCCTGCACTGGGAACAAGGAGTCTCAGCCACTGGACCAGCAGGGAAACCCTTCAAATCATATTATTAAGGGACTTCAGGGGAGGGTCAAGTGCTGGGAGGACTTTAACATCTGATGTATGTGGGCTGGCCAGCTTCATGATGGCTAAAAACAAATGCCTTTTTTTTTTTTTAAGAGGGGCTTCCTAGGCAGCTCAGTGATAAAGAATCTACCTGTCAAACAGAAGACTTGGGTTCAGTCCTTGGGTGTGGAAGATCCCCTGCAGAAGGAAATGGCAACCCACTCCAGTATTCTTGCCTGGGAAATCCCATGGACAAAGGAGCCTGGCGGGCTACAGCCCATGGGCTGGCAAAGAGTCATGCACAACTTAGTGATTAAACAGCAGCGGCAGCATTTTTTTAAAAAAAGAAATTCCAAAAACTTCCTTCAGACCTCAAGTTTACAGAATTGGCTTCACCAGAATTCCTGATTCTTAATATACTTTCATGATGTTTCCCTACATAACCCTCTCACTATTTATTTACTTATGTTTATTACTTTTTATGATTATATGGATTTGGCATTTTCTTTTCATTGACTTGTTACTTTATTTTTGTATTTTGAGAAGTATCAGTGAACCTCCCACCCACAGATAAAATCTGTGTTCTTGATGGTGACAGAATTCTGCGCACTCAGGCCAGCATTTGAATGCTCCATAGATCAAATTTAGGTGGGCAACAGAGCCTTTGGGGCGAGCGCACAGTTGTTTCTGGGCTCTCACAAGGCAGCCAGGCCTGGGTTTCTGCTGCAGTGGTTCTCAGCCCTGCTGCATGTTAGAATCACCTCTGATCCCACCCTCAGCCATCATGTGATTTGGAGAGGATCCAGACAACAGTCCTGGTCAATCTACCTTCCCTGCGGCTCAGACAGTAAAGACTCTGCCTGCAATGCAGAACACCTGGGTTTGATCTCTGGGTCAGGAAGATCCCCTGGAGAAGGGAATGGCAACCCACTCCATATTCTTGCCTGGAGAATCCCATGGACAGAAGAGCCTGGCAGGCTACGGTTCACACACAGGATCGCAAAGAATCGGACATGACTGAGCGACTAACACTTTCTTCCATTTCTGGTAACAGTATTGTTTTAATATACCTAATATTCCCACTAGGAACCACTGCAAAAAGATTCCCCATTCATAGTCTCCTGCTGGGTGTGTGTGATATGAGTCATCTGAGAATTGGTGGTGGATGGGGGGAGCAGGGGCTACACCCTTAAATATACCTTTATAAAGACACCCCACCCCTTGCCCACCTCAGGGGCTCCCTACACGTAAGGAGAGATGTTCCTGGAAAGGGAATGGTGGGCAAGTGTATAGTTCAGTTCCCAACACGGGTCCACAGGACACATCTATTCCAGAACCACTCAGGGTGTTGGTTAATTTTGTTGTTCAGTTGCTAAGTCATATCCAACTCTTTGTGACCCCAAGGACTGCAGCACACCAGGCCTCCCTGTCCCTCACTGTCTCCTGGAGTTTGCCCAAGTTCATGTCCATTGAGTCGCAGTCAGCAATGCTTAATCCAACCATCTCATCTCTGCTGCCCTCTTCACCTTTTGCCTTCAGTCTTTCCCAGCATCAGGGGCTTGTCAATTAATTCATTAATTTTGCATGGAACTAAATCAGAATCCCTAGAGACTGAGGCTCGGGTATTTGATTTTTTAATTTGGACACTAGTGAGTCTCAGACATATATAAGTTGGTGAATTGATGTGGCGTCAGGAACAAGGGAAGCTATGAGCCTCCAAGGAGGACAACTCTCCGTCTGCTGAGGCCAGGTCAGCATCATGCGGACATCGGCATTGTGTCCCTGTACCTAGAGGATGAACACTGAGCTTGGAACATGTACACATGATGTACTTTGGGCAGGACTCTTTTTCTTACAAATGACAGACATCTAGCTCAAACAAGCTTAAGTGAAAAGAGGAATCCAGTGGCTTATTTAGCTGAGCAATTCATGGGCACCTTCAGGCAAAGCTGGATCCAGATACTCAAATGCCATTCTCTCTCTCCCCCTCCCCATCCACATCTCAATTTGTGGATAGTCAGAGAAATTGGACAATGACAGCTTCCTGTATAGTTCTCATGACTTACCAGTCTTTGTAAAAAAAAAAAAATGAGACCTTCTGCACCACCCCTGCCAACCTCTAGCAAATACACTGATTGGCTGGATTGGGGCACTTTCCGTTTCCTGAAATAATTCATTCGGCCTGGGATGTGGTAGGGAGGGCAGTTCTAGAACTGACCAGCCTGGGTCATTTGTCCACCCCTCCATACTGGGGCCAGTGACCATAACTGACAGCCCCCTGAGGATCCAATGGAGTGGGAAAAGAAGATTTTCTCCAAAGGATCTTGGGCAGTCAAGTAACATCTATTCACCTCACCTATGAAATGAAATATTCATGAACTCTTTTAATAAGTGATTTACAAACTTGACCACTTACCCAGGGTCTGCTGCTGCTGTTCAGTCACTAACTCACGTCCGATTCTTTGCGACCCCATGGCTGTAGCCCACCAGTCTCTTCTGTCTATGGGATTTCCCAGGCAAGAATACTGGAGTGGGTTGCTATTTCCTTCTCCAGGGGTTCTTCCCAATCCAGGGATCAAACCCATGTCTCCTACTTTGGCAGGTGGGTTCTTTTCCCCTGAGCTACCTGGGAAGCCCCCCTCTCCATCAGATGCTCTATCCAACCCCCCACCACAGACCCTGTGATTTTTACACAACCGTTGCCCCTTCCTCTGTACCAGAGCTTTTTCAACCAGTCAGGTACTCCACAGGCAACCCAGTGGAATAAAGACGAGTTCCTTCAGTTTCAGAAATAGTCTGTTTGAGAAATATTATTTTACTGTACTATACTACAGAGAAAAACACTTCACCCAGAGTGTTAGCCACACACTTCAGTCCCCAGGATCTCCTTCCTCATGCCTGGAACCCAACAGGATGGGGGCAGAGGACTCCCAAGTGCATCAAGATTGTCCCGTGGGTGCAACAGGCCAGACTGTGCATGCTTAAGCCATTATCACGTCAGATAAAATGTTGATAAATCATTATTTCTACCAGCTAAAATAAATGCTAATAACTCAAGGCTGAACGAGGGTGAGTTTGTTGAAATGACGTGAAGAATGGAGGGTATGATCTCGGAATGTAAAACTGCAGAAAATACCATCTGGAAACACAGAAATCATCTGTCTTATCTGGAAGCCTGTCTCTGGCGTGGCAAATTTAGGGATTGGTTGGAGGACAGAGTATGCCCTGCGCCCTGGGGAGCGGGCTGAAAGGCAGGGGGAGCTGGGAGGCTCCTTTATTCAGAAACACTGTTCATCACTGTCTGCCACTGAAGCTTAAAGATCAATAATCTGGGGGACTGTTCACTTTGGTTTGGCTTCTGCCCTCCTGAAATGCTTGAACTTGCATTTACTGTGAGCCAGGACCACAGCTAAAAACCTTACGTGCATCCACCCTACAATTCTCTTATTACTTCCATTAACAGGTGAGGAAACAGAAGCACAAGGAATTCAGTGATTCAGGATGCATACTGGTTTTAGGTTTCTTCTCAGCATCTCCTGGACCTTTTAAAATCACTGTTATCATATCTCCCAACCATGGACAAAAAAAATAATGGAATGAGCAGAGAACTCCAAGCCTAACCATCTCAAAACCCTTTTCATTTTACAGACATTTCAATAGGGCTTTGCTAGTAAACAAAAATAAATAAGTTCAGTTTACCCAGAAGTCAGATCCCCTGTAATAAGTTCTGGGCCAGATTCTCCCCAGAGCAGGAGAATGTGGCATTATAGTTTAGGTTGAGTTTATTTCTTTGAGGCTTTGCTCCCCAAATTTCTCAGGCACTACCTACCTCAGGAAAACTGAGATATGATAACAAAGACTGTATAGCCCCCCAAAATCCCCCAGATTAACAAAGCTCCCCAGGGCGCAGTTGGGGGTCAGGGCTTCTGCTTTCAGAGAACAAACTCTAACTCTTGTTTCCTACGAGAAGAATCTTAAAGACCCATGGATGTTTTAAAATATAAATGTATGGAACTGTGCAATCTCTTAATTATCAGGTTTCTCCTCTCGGGTTTCCAAAACATCAAGAATTGACGAATGTTAAATATTTCCTTACTGCTAATCACGCTTCCCCCCTCCTCCTTTTTCTCCTCCTGTAACTTCTAACATGAATTTATTTTCTATTTGAAAGCCAATCTCACTGGTTATTAGATATTCTCCCTGCTGTCACCACCAGTAAATTATTAAACAGCTGACCAAGCTTTGTTTTAAAATGATTCTCCTATGAAGCTCAGTGACATATTTGCCATGAATACTGAATGGTGCCGCGGTCTCTAAGGACACGTGAGTGATTCCTGTTTACTACCTTTAGCAAAATGTGTGTGCAATTAGCAGCAAGGACTTGACTTGAATCACAGTTAGCAGAGATGCCTGTGGCTGGTTCACGTGGCCCTCTCTTGACACCTCCCCTCCCTGACCGGGAGAAGCAGGTTCAGCTTCTAGACCACATCACGAAATAGCACATAGACCTGCCTTTTGTCATGCCTCACCTCCTTGCTTGTCTTGCCACCCCTGAGCCTTGACGTACCTGTAGGGAATCTCTTCATTGTCGAAAGGAGCAGCTGGCTCTGAGCGAATTTCCCTGTGAAGAAACTAAACCTGATGGAGATGAAATTGCTTAAATTGATCATATCTCCACTGCCTCATCTACAAAACGGAGATCATAGTTCCTACTTCATAGATTCTATAATGAAAACAAAGCACTGAGCACCGTGCCTGGTATAAACCGAGTAAGTGCTTGGCAGCTGCTAGCTACCTTTTTTCCTGTTGACGCCCACCTAAGTCCAGACTCTCTAGGTCGTAAGTGACCCATCTCAAATTCATGTAAGCCCAAGAGGGCACGTGTTGACTTACTGTTTGTCCTAGTGGTTGATCAGTTGAGATCCAATCAGGGAAACAGAAACTGCTTAAAGTACTCACAACAGAAGAAATTTAATTCTGGAAATTTTCTATAGAGGTGATGGGGTAACTGAGATCCCAGAAACGGACTGGAAGTTTAACTGAGAAATACACCAGAGCAAGAAACTACTCCCAGCCTTAGGACAGAGGAACAAAGATACTGGAAGCCCAGGGATGTGGAAGGGCATGGAAGCCTGAACCATGGCAGATATGTCCAGGGGAAGTTGTGACTAAGGTGAACACCAGGGCATGTGGTCTTAACCAATATAGAACAGTGCCTCCCTTACACGATCCCATGAACATCACCCCCCTGACTACACCTGCCTTATTATTTCCTCCCCGGGTGTTGTGGTTATTCCTGTCTTTGATCAATTTAAGGGGCCTTGGTTGGGAAGCTGGTCCTTCCACTGTGTTGGGTTTTCTGGGATCATCCGCCGTGTTTCTGCACAGCATCCTAAATCCAAGATGCAGTTGTCAGTCCTGAGCACCCTGGATCTGGGTTTCCAAAAAAAAAAAACCCCATTAAGAGGTATGACACAGAAGTGGTGGGGACAGAATGTTTCATCTTAGTGCTCAGCACCAGTGTTGGCTGCGTCAGGAAGGGCCAGTGGTAACTTAATAAAAGCAAACCTCATCATTCACTTTGCTCCCACAAGAGTTTACTTATTCACAGACTTCTGTGGTGGTCCACTGGCTAAGACTCCACGCTCCCAGCACACGAGGCCCCAGTTTGATCCCCGGTCAGGAAATTAGATCCCACATGCCCTAACTAAGACACCGCAAAGCCAAACAAACACATAGTTTTTAAAAAAAAAAAAAAAAAAAAAGAATTTTCTTATTGAAAAGTGAATGTTGAACTTGGAAGCCAGGCCCAGAAAGGCCCATGTGCAGAATTGGATTAAATGAATCAATCCAGTATTTTAATTAATGATCATACTTGATAGCAGGCTGTGAAAGCAAAGAAGGAGATACACTGTATCTCATTAGGAGATCTAACTCTAAGAATGAGAGGGGGGTGGTTCTGTGGAGATCCTGGAGTCAAGAGTTGATGCTATTCATGTTCAAAGGGACTAGCTAACATAACAAATGCGCCTTCCTCAACTTTTGAATCCCAAAGCCTCAAGTGAAAATACTTCCCATCTGTTGGAGAAGGATTCCAGTCTGCAGCAGCAGTCTCTTGATAAGGCAGTAATTACTGGAGCAATTTTAGCAGTTACAAAGGCATTTTTAAAATAATTTTAATTATTCAAAAGCCTGATTAATTATCTAGCCCAGGGATCAGAGGCCAAAGAGGAATGAAACTGTATGGAAATTGTTACCATGACAGAGGAGGGAGGGATTCAGCTGCCTTAGAACAGAAAGCTGCTCTCTGTGACCTTGGAGTTACGTTTGTGCCCTGCAGTACTCACAGAGGTCAGACCACCGCACTGAGCATTAGGTGACCAGATTTCCAGGCCTGTCTCCACCACTGGCCCACTGCATCCTTGGTCAAGTTACTTTACCTTATCAGGACCCTGCAAAATTAGTCAAGGGAAAAATAGAGGGGACCCCATAGCTGGTCTCTGAAACTGTGTCAAGTACTGACATCCTAGAGGACTCCTTTTTAGACTTCATAACTTTTCCTGGGACAATGAAAATCCAGGGAAAGTTTATGAGCATGGAAGGGCTTTCATCATATTTAGGTTTGTGAAAACTGTCAGATACTTGTGCATGAAGTAGATTAGTGTGGGGAGAGACAGATTGTGGGCAGTGGGTGGATGGGTGTGTCTGCTTTTGAATGGAAAAAAGTAGCCCCCATTCACTGAGCGTTTATTGAACACCTCATGTATACCTGGCCCTTGTGGGGGTACTGTAGAGACACAGGTTCCGCCTTCGAGGAGTTTGCCAGGGCAAGGACGCCTTACTCAGATGATAGCTCACAGGTGAGTGCATTTGGATGATGACATAAGACTTTGTTCACTTTTGCTGACATGGTGCGTCATGCCCTAAGCCTCTGGATAAGCCATCTCTGCAGACCCAGGATGAGACCATCTCCCCAGGGCTGTGACCTGTGCACATACAGAGTAATCGCCTCACCTCCATCACACCTCCCAACACTCACTCCCACCATCATGTTTCCCACATGAGAAAGTCCCAGTTGGGAATGGAGAGCTTTTAACAGATTCTCTTGGTAATTCCTCCAACAACCCACAGTGTGTTCCTACTTGGCTGCCTCCTAGAGCACAGTGGTTAAGAGCCTGAGCCCAGGAACCAGACCATCAATGAGTTTGAATCCGCTGCTTTCTTGGCTGTGTGACCTTGGACAAGTCACATGACCTCTCTGGGCCTCAGTTTCCCTATATGTAGAAGAAACTTATTATAAAAGTTAAAGTGAAATATCTACACATAGTAGATGTGAGATACTTGATAGATAAATAGCCATGTTAGTTTATGTGGTTTTATTCAGTTCTATAGGATGCAGTTATCCTGTGTCTAAAATGAGATGATAATCGTTATGCCTTTATTCAAAAACTCTTTACTGACATCCTATTAAGTGCCAATCTTCATGGGAGCTGAAGATAACACAAAAAATAAGGAAGGTCACTGTCCTCATGGAGTTATCATCCTTGTAGGTGAAGGGGGCCAATAGGACAACCAAGTAAATGTGTGATATATTGATAAAAAATATTTATATAAAGCAGATTAATGTGGTGGTGTGTATCCTTTTTAAGATAGAGTGGTCAGGGAAGACCTTTCTAATGTGATGTCATTTGAGCAGTGATCCGAATCAGTAGAACAAGTGATCTGAGGGCAGAAAGTAGACAGATGTCATAAGGCACAGCTGGTGCAAAGGGCCTGGGGCAGCATCATGCATGACACATGCAAGGAACAGCTATGGGACCACTGTGGTGAGGGAGAGGAGAGGAGAAAGCGGTGGTAAGATCCCCAGGGGAGACTTGGGGGCTAGAGCACAGATCAGGATGTAGAAAGCATTGCAAGGGTACTTGGAAACCACCATGGGGGTTTAAGGGAAGAGTGATAAGGTCTGACATGCACAGAAATTACCATCATGCAAGGCAGAAGGTGATATACTGGGGAGAGATATGGAGCACCCAAGAAGTTAGAGGAGAGGGGCTATAACAGGCTCAGGAGAGCAAGAAAAGCTTCAGGGAGCTGCATAGATGGTCAATGGGAGAGACCCATATTTCAAAGGACAGGAAATCTGTAAGCGTGATGCTCATGGAATCCATTGGTCGATTTGTTCATTATTTGCTTATCATTGTCCCCTTTTCATGCTGTGCCCTGTCCTAGGAGCTGGGGATACAATGGTGACTAAGATTCGGCCCACTTCAGTGAGTTCACAGTGCAGGATAAGCAGAGGGACAAGATTAGATGGGTGTTAATTCCCGTTAAGTCAGTAAGACGCTGGGCTTATTTGTCACTGCAGCGTAAGCATAGCTAGATCGTGACCTCCAGTATTTTTTTATACTTTTGCTTATTTATTATTTTTTGGCTATACTGGGTCTGTGTTGCTGTGCGGGCTTTCCTCTAGTTGGGGTGAGTGGAGGCTAGTCTCCCGTTGCGATGCGCGGGCATCTCATTGACATGGCTTCTCTTGTGCAGAGCGCGGGCTCTAGGGCACGCGGGCTTCAGCAGTTGCTGCCCTTGAGCTCTAGGGCACAGGCTCAACAGCTGCGGCGCACAGGCTTAGCTGCCCCATGGCACATGCAGAACCTTCCCAGGTCAGGGATCGGAATCGTGTCTCTCGAGCTGGCAGTGACCTCCAGCATTGAACAAGTGCTGATGACACGTGACTGCTCCAACAGCCAGCCAGCCAGACAGACAGACAGACATTTGTCACAGAGGCCATGACACGGCGATGAGTCTCTCTGATTGAGACAGCTCCATCAGTTAACCCACTTTACCTTTGCACACTCATCTTGACGAAAACCTGTAACGCACTTGGTCAATCTTACAAGCCCCTAATCATGATTCAGAATCCCAAAGGAAAAAGTGAGAAACAGAAATAAAATCCATCCAAAAATATTAAATCATCCCAAAGAACAGCGGTCTAGCTTCCGTGTTAATCAAGCTCTTTGAGGAGTGCTTACTCTGGGTGGGGACTTTGCTAAGTGTCACACAATAATTAACTCATTTCATCTTCAAAGCATCTGGCATCGCCCCGCACCTACCCCTTCACTCTGACTTCTCCAGAGGGCACTGCCGGATTTCAAATGCCAGCATGTGCGTCTTTGCCTGAGGGCTTTCTCATCCTGACAGAGCCCACTTTACAGCCCACGAGGCAAGTCAGAAGCATTGGGGAATTAATGCCACTTCCCTGCATGTGCACACGCACACATGTGCACTCACACATGAGTGCGGACCTCATAGAGATGGCTGGAAGTTGGTGTATGCGCACCCCAGCTTTTCCACCCCTCTGGTGCCTTCTTTGCTCTGAGGTTCATGTTTTACAGTCTCCGAAACTCCCAGGACTGTATTCAAGTTCCAGTCACCTCCAAGGGTGGCTTCTTCAGTAAATCACTGCTTCCTGGCCACATCGTTCCCATCTCCCCTTAGCCCTCATCTACCTTTAACTCCCAGTTAATTTATTGTCTTAGAAACATGTCTCAGGGTCTGCTTTTGAAGAACCTAAGTTAAGATATGGGCTTCCCTGGTGGCTCAGATGATAAAGAATCTGCCCACAAAGCAGGAGACATGGGTTCAATCCCTGGGTCAGGAACATCCCCTGGAGAAGGGAACCGCAACCCACTCCAGTATTCTTGCCTGGAGAATTCCATGGACAGAGGGGCCTGGCAGGCTACAGTTTGTGGGGTTGCAAAGAGTCAGACACGACTGAGCGATGAACACTTTGACTTCATTTCAGGTTGAGATACGGCCCTGGGAATAAATCCTGAGTTCTCATCACAAGAAAAAAATTTGTCCTAATTTGTATCTATATGAGATGGTGGATGTTCACTAAATTTACTGTGGTCATCACTTCATGAGGCATGTGAGTTAAATCATTATGTTGTACACCTTAAACAATGTTGTATGTCAATTGCATGCATGCATGCGTGCATGCTAAGTCACTTCAGTTGTGTCCTACTCTTTGCAACCCCACTGACTGTTGCTCTCCAGGCTTCTCTGTCCATGGGATTCTCCAGGCAAGAATACTGGAATGGTTTGCCATGCCCTCCTCAGGAGATCTTGTTGACCCAGGGATCGAACCCTCATCTCTTAACATCTCCCACAGTGGCAGACAGGTTACCACTAGCGCCACCTAGGAAGCCCTATATGTCAATTATTATACCTCAATAAAACTAGAGGAAGGGTGGATAAATCCCTGGAAGGAAGGGTCAGGAGGAGAGAGGCAGGAAGGATGATACCATATTATTATCCTTATTTGGCAGCTGAGGAAACCAAAACAGAGAGGTTGAATAACTTGCCCAAGGTTACAGAGCTGATAAGCAGCAGATCCTGGCTCCAAACCAGCCACCAGGCTCTGAAATCTGTGCTATCAACCTCGACACCCTGTTGCCTCTGGCTGGGAGGACAACCCAAACCACTGAACATCAGTCTCATCTAATTTTCTTTGTGAGACAGACAGGTGGGTAAGCTATGTGGATGCATCTGTAACCTCCTCTTTGGAGATCTGGCATGTAATTCAGAGGTGTGTTTGAGAAGGTATTTGATGTGATTTTCAATGCAGTGGCAGCCACATGGTGATCCATCAGTCAGCTCTCTTTGACAGAGAATTGATCTCTCAGGTCAGGAAGCAAACCTCTATTTACGTAGGCTGCACTTGAAATGCACCCTCTCAGGAGCACACGGAAGATAAAGCAGAGTCAATGACAGTTCTTGTCAATGAGTTTGTTATGGCAAGAGGGGCGATGTGAGGCTCTCCGGGCTGAGTGTCGCTGCTGACACTCCAGATGTATGCTTTTCTGTATGATAAACACTTTGCCTGTGTCTATTAGACCTGCCTGTCAATTCCTTGACGTTTCCAAGTCCTCTTTTGATCCAAGCATCTTCATCCAATAGCACAAAAGCAAAATGAGTGCTTACTTGGTTCCCAGGCCATCAGCCATTCTTTTTCTTTCAAACTAGATCTCTCTGATTTTTCAATTTTGTTTCGTGTCTGGATGAGTAATTTCAAAACCTGGAGGTTGGTGAATTCTGAGCTTCGTCACTCAGGAATTCTTGCTCTTCACACAAAAAGAAAAGCCACTGCAGCAAATTGTCTGTGTGATTCATTTGTTGCAGGCACTGATGAAAAAAAAATTTTTTTTCTTAAAGATATTTCAGAGAACCTGGACCATTATGGTAGGAAATAACCTCAGAAAGTGAGACAAGCGTGATGCAAAAATATAATATTAGATTTTGTCATTAGAAAAGCTTATCCCTTTTGCTTCTAGGGTGAAATTTGAGATGGAGAGGATGAGAAATTGAGGAATGGAAGATCCGATCAAAACTGCCTCTGCTGGTCTAAAAGATGAATGTTTTCAAAATACAAATTTATTTTTTCTTATGGCAAGGTTTTCTGTTCTTTATTCTTACCTTAAAGAAATTAAAAATCATGTGGCTGGCTTATTCCTGCTTCTCATACAAGCTTTTCATGCTCGACCAACAGATAGCACTAAGTTTAAGAGAAAGAAAGGGAGGAGGGATGGAGGAAGGGCAAGAGATGGGAGAGATGAACGGAGGGAGGGAGGAGGTGAAAAAAGTAGTCCATGGAGGACATTCTTTCATTTCCAAACTATAACCACCTCATTGGCCATCTACAATGAGAATGCAATGGACAGTTACTCAATGCCTCACTTAACTTCAAGTAAATCCAATATTTTAATACCTTAAATTCAGAGCATGCCGGTGTTATCTGTTCCATCATCTCAGCCACAGACTGGTAGTGATTCCAGTGAAGAAAGAGTTTCTCAGTGACTTCATTCAACACACACACCTTGTCTTCAGCAGGAAGACATAAGCTGGCTTCTCACAAGGGCTAGCTTATGCTGTGTAACCACAACCCCCAAATCTTAGAGACTTGAAACAACAAAAGCTTATTTCTTGCTTGTGCTACCTCTGCTAGACATCGTCCTCATTTAGGAACTCAGGCTGAGAGAAATCCATCCCCGCCCTTCCGTGATCACTAAAACAAGAAAGCAGATGTGGAGGACCCTCTACTTGTTCTTAAAAGGGATGCCCATCACTCTGCTCATATTTCATTGGCCAAAGCAAGTCACATGGTCACGACTTCCTTCAAGCCAATAGGATGACACATTTCTACTATGTGTCCACGAGGGGATAACCCCAAATATTTGGTGAACAGCTAAAGTCAACCATGCCTGAGACTCTTGATATGGAGAAGCTCACTGTCTTTTAAAGATGGTGGTGTCAAAAACACGTTTTTAGTGGTTCCCTCAGAGAGGAACAGGCCAAATGTCACAAGTTCAAAGAAGGCTGGGGAGCTGGGCTTTAGAAAATGAGCAGAATTTTTATAAGTAAAGATGAGAAACTGGGGGCTTTTTAAGGTGTGAAGCATAGCAGAGCAAAGGTGAGAGGGTCAGAATGATCGTTTTATGTCGCAGAAGAGTAAGTGGTGGGTGCTGCCTTTAAGGAGAGTGTGTATTTAGGCATTCATAAGCTCTAAGAATGGAGGGTGAGACCACACAGCCGGCTAGGGTGGTTGGACTTCTTTCAGCTGATTGGCCACCACTTATCCATTCATTCATTTATTCATTATTCATTCAATCAGCATGTATGAGCGCCTTACTGGGTTCTGAGGATGTAGCAGCAAGGTCAAGAGAATGGAAGAAAGGGAATGAGTTTTGAAAAAGATTTTGGAAGGAGGATTGAAAGAATTAGGTGAATTTATGAAGGATGAACTTATGAGGGTAGGGACTGAGGCCAAAGGTGACCCTGGAGGTAGAGTATGTGTTGAAGCCAAGGACCCAGAGAATACATGAAGAATGAGAGTGGGGAGGGGACGGCTTATGGGCAGTGGATGAGCTGGGCTTCAGGCAATGAAACCCACACTTGTGGGTGTTGTGTCCACATTTCCTTCAGTTATAAGACATGTGGGGAGCCCTCTATTGGACACTCTTGGAGTGTGATTTAATCCTCTAAACCCCGTTACCTCGACTGTGGAACTGTGCCCGGAGGTCTTTGGGGCTTCATCCTCTGGCCTTTGCCTCTAACAGCCCATACCTGTGACTCTCCAGAAGACCAGTTGTGGAGCCCACTTCGTGCCTTGCAATAAGCCCTGTACTTTCCTTCACTGCAATCTGGGATTAGTATGTTGGCTTTGCTGTGTGCAGGTGAGTGGACCCAAGTTTGGTTCCGACTCAGGCTTGAACCCAAGGCTGGGTCCCCATCCCAGAGGCACTTAACAAGCATCCATGCACATCTGCTCATCAACTGATACTGTGACATACGATACAGGCTTCCAGAGACAAATAAGGGATGAGCAGAAACTACCCAACACTTGTCTGGGGAACTTGTCTTTCAACTGGGGTCCTACCAAGAGCAGAATCTGAGACAAGCATTTGAGCAACTGGAATTTATTTGGGAGGTGGGAGAAAATACCAGTCGACCATCGAGGAGTGGGGAAGTGAGGCAGACAAGGCAACCAATTCAGGGCGTGTTGTCAAGCTCATCATCACTGCGGAAGCCTGGAGCCAAATTCCAGGGAAGCTCAGGACAAGATATAGCACTCACCTGAGTTTTCCGGCTTCAGACACTAGGGAGCTGGGGTATTGGTGTCCCAATCGATCTCAGCTTGAGGGCCGCTCCCAAGGAGTGAGAATTCCCTGGAAGGCAGCCATGTGCCACTGGCAACAAAGCGCAGATGCAAGCAGCTGGGAGCCAGGCCGCTGTGCCTGGAGGAGGTAAGGGCAAGGATATCTGAGCATCACACCTCAGCAAGCGCTACATCTGTGCTTTGTGTTTTCTCTTCCCAGCGGTGGAGGACAAAAAGCTCTGAGGCTCTGATGTTCTTCTTCTTTATTCCATGTGAAGGTTAGGAGAAGAGTCAGAAAGGGACTCACCCGTCATAAGGGGCGGGGCGGCGGGGGGGGGGCTTACCAATCCAGGAGCCATTCGAGCTTCATTGTCCCTAACCTATTAGGGACCAGCGTGCCTGTCAGTTGGCACAGACTCATTTCCTCACTCCATAAAGCAAGTGAGCAAAAGAGAAAGCTAGCTCATAATAACCCATCTCCAAAGTCGAAGCGCCATTTGACTTTGGGTTTATACAGAATCTTATTCTTTTCACCCGAGAATGCTAACATATAGTTGTTTTTCATATACCATATTCTCTGAAAGCAGATATGTGCGGACATTTTCGAATGCTACAGCTGTAAGGAAATGGAATTTTTTTTTTTTTAGTCCAGTGGTTTGCAATCTGTGCTGGGGCCAAGGAGACTGACAGAAAGGTCTCTCAGGAGGTGAGGAATCAGGGAGGGAGAGTGTTTTCAGTTCTGAACCCCTGTCTTAGTTAGGTTCACTCTGGAAGTTGACCTTTAGACAAGGGTTTAAATGCAAGTCCTATATTCCCCAATGGTCCAGCAGTAAAGAATTCACCTGCAATGCAGGAGATACAAGAGACATGGGTTTGATCCCTGGGTTGGGAAGATCCCCTGGAGGAAGGAATGGCAACCCACTCCTGTATTCTTGCCCAGAGAATCCCAAGGTTAGAGGGGACTGGCAGGCAACAGTCCAAGGGGTCACAGAGAGTTGGACATGACTGAGCATGCATGCATGCACATATATGTTTGGGAGGTGATCCCAGGAGACACCAGTTGGAGAGTGAGCAAATGAGAAAGGGAAGAAAAAAAAAAAAGGAAGCCAGTAAAGGATGTGTCGGTAATGCAAGTGCTGCTGTGGGCTACCCAAGGCTTGTGGCTTCTTGGGAACCCTAGGAGCCAGTCTACATCCTATGCCTCAGGATGGCCCACCTCAGGTTATAAATACCCTGGCTCCTGTCAGTCACTGGTTGAGTGCTGCTTGTGGGGAATGTTAATTCCCCAGGACTTCCAGCCTGCCAAGTAGGTAGAAAAATGGACACTGGAAGCTAGAGAAAGCCCCTGGGCCAAAAAAAACACCAAAAACAAACAAAAAAACACAGGCTGGCCATTGAAATTCAGTGGAATGAACTGAAAATTTAAGGGCAAGAGAGTATGGAAAAGGTAACAACAGCATGGGTATAGCCCCCTACTCTTACTCCTCTAAGTAGAGAGGCTTAAATCTTACCTGTTCTACATACACCTGGGTGTAGGGTTAAAATGCTGTAGTATAGATACGCTAATCAAAGAAAAGTTTTAAGACCTCTGGTCTGATCCAATGCATATCCCTTACAAGCAAGAGGCCCAGGAAAGGCAGTATGGGGCTCCCCGCAGCAGAGCAGGGGCTGGAAGTGAGGTCTCCTGGGCCACACACCAGCCCTCCTACCACACTGCATTCACCTCGGCCAACGCCTTTACTGCTGCTATTTTCTTTTTTCCCATTCCATTTCTTCACATTATCCTCACTATCCATGAACACCCACCGTGACCCGAGCTGACGATTTCTCGGTATCAACCACTCTGCGATCCCCACTAATTGCACATAACGTCATTCTCTTTCCATCTTTATCCGGCTCCTTTGACAAAACCTTTTATGCATTTGCAAACAGTGACCCAAAGTATGAAGACCAGAGGACCGAGGTTGGCACAACCACTTTGAAATTAAATGTAAATACTCCGCTTCACATTGGACATGCTGGGCTGATAAAACATCTTCAGCAAACTCAGTATCAAGGGATCTGTTTCTAATACAAGTGCCTATTGTCTTTCATATGTGAAGATTATTCAGAAACCTTTGGGCTGCTTTATATATTAGCATGTAGACGTCTCAATTTATAAAGCCATGGTGCATCCTATTAATCTCTATGTCCTCAGTATCTAGAACTCTTTCACTCATACAATAAGTGCTCAATAAACATTTGCAAAATGGATGAAGGAAAAAAATCTCCATACTCTATACCTCACCCTCCAAGTGGAACTGAAAGGGCAGTTGCAAGGATTGTCACATATACCAGAAATTTTGGTGTCATGCCACTAAAATTTGATCATGACTTCTTTGCCAAAGACGTTTCTTGAACTATACAAATGTTAATAAATAAGTTTTTATTCAGTGCTAACTATGTATTAGGTGCTGGGCTATAATGGTGAGAAAAAGGGAAAAAAGATATTTTTTCTTTACTAGGGCAGCCCAGACATATTAATCAAGTAATCACATGAAGTAAAGGTAAAACTGAAACTATAAATGGCTGAGGGATTTTAAAGATAAGTCCACAAATTCTGTGATGCTCCTCCTCTCAAGAAGTGGAGCTCCATTCCCCTACCCCTGAGTGTATTTGATCAGTGGGTGCTGCCAGTCACTGGCCCTCAGCTCTGAAAGGATAAGGCAGACAAGGCCTGAGAAACACAGGAGGAAGTGAGAGGGGTCTCTTCAAGGTCAGTTCCAAAAACTCTGCCAGTGTCGGTGTGTAGGTACATCTGTGTTGTACGGAGACAGTCTAGGGTTTTTATCATGTTCTCAAGAGGATCTGGGTTCTCCAGAAGAGAGCTTGAGCAAGGATTCAGTATCTTGTGAGTTACTGAGCAAAGGTGATAGGAACAGAATGAAGGGACAAAAGAGGTGATTAAGTAGTTAATCCCACTAGGGGATTATAAGTAGAAAAATATGGGAAACTCCTGTAAGTTAATGATCAGGGGCTGCCAGATAAAAACAAATATTTTGATTTGCTAAATATGACAACCCTAAGAAGGGAGCAGCTGTGAGTAGCTAGCTAGCTGCTGGCCTCACAGCAGCTGAGGGATGGGAAGAAAAGGGATCACGTCAGGGCACCAGAACAGGATCTACCAGAGTCGGTGACCCTGGGAACCTTCAGAACCCTCCATCTGCAGGATGGAAAAGGCCAGGTGACCAGTCATGTCTTGGAAACCATGATCGATTCCGCACACTTAGACACTAGGATGGGACCCTGAAGGGAATCAGGACAGAGCGGATGTCCAGTCATGCTCACTCATTCGACAGACCCAAGTTTCCCAGCAAATCCAAACCAAACTCAGAACTTGCAACTTATCGGGGCCCAGGAAGGAGCCTAAGGGACCAAAATTAATCAAAGCATCATTAACTGAAATTGCACACAAATTCCCCAGAGGGACCCCAGGAAGTACAGAGGACTCAGATGATAGGTCCCCTGTGAGTCCAGGGTGGGGCAGACAGTGGCAGTTAAAAGTAAGGACTCTGGATCCAGACTGTTCAAATCTCAGCACCACCATTTACCACCTGTGTGACTCTGGGCGAGCCTGCAGCAATGACCTCTCCGGGACTCAGTTTCTTACCTATGAAATGAGGATGATGATAACAGCCCCCACTTACAGGGTCCATGTTGGTATAGGAGCAACTGAGTTAACTCATGTGAACTGTTCTACACTTGCCTGCCTCAGAGTAAGTGGCAATAAATGTTCATGGTCAACATGATTATTGAGCTATCACTGAGAGGGCGGAGACTTCACCTGAAGCTTTCCCAACCGGCTTCTCCCACAGTCCTGGAAACATCCTTCACACGACACATGTTCTACGGTGTGCTGTCATGGGCTTACCCGCCTGGTGCATGGCTGTGAGCTTCCTGGGGGCCAGATGTGCGTCGTCTTCATCTCTGCACAGTGCTTTGGGCACATGGAAAGGCCTGATAAATGTTTGATCAGTGGAGGCTGCCAGTACCAGAAATTTCACAAAGAGGCTTGCTGTCATTCAGGCCCTATCCAGACCCTTCCACTCCACCCACCGCTACAGCTCATGGCAGGTAGGGCTGCATATTCGAAAGTTCTGACAGGTGACTCTCTGAGTCTCTTCGAGGCATGCAATGGCAGGTTGGTCTAGAGAGAGTCTCCGGCCACTGTTTGGGATCCTTCTTCTGTACCAGGCACTGGATGAAACATTGCATGAGCATTCCCTCCTTTCGTCATCTCTATGACTGCTATGGTCTGCATGTTTGTTTCCCCTCTGCCCCACCCATCCAAATTCTTATGTTGACATCCTAATCCCCAGTGTGACAGAATTACTAGATGGGGTCTTTGAGAGGTGCTGCAGTCATGAGGGTGGAATTCTCATGAATGGGATCTGTGACCTTATAAAGGAGACCCACCCCCACCAGAGACCTCATGCCCTTCCACCATGTGAGAAGTCAGCAGTCTGCAATACAGCAGGGAAACCCAGAAACAGACCATTCTGTTTCACCAGAAATAGACCATGCTGGTACAATGCTCATCTTGGACTTCTAGTCTCCAGAATTGTGAGAAATAAATATCTGTTATTTATAAGCCACCCAATCTATGGTCTTCTGTTACAGCAGTCCAAACAGACTAGGACAACAGCTCTGGGCTCTTAATTACATCCACTGTACAGAGAAGGAAACTGAGGCTAGCCACCTAAGCAGCCAGTGAGTAAAATTCTCTTATTCTCAGACCTGAGTCATGTCCAGCAAGAAAGATACACTCTTGCCAGTGTTGGCTGAGCTCCCTGAGACTGGACGGGCAGGTGCTGAAGCCAAACTCAGGAAAGGGCCAGCCATCTTCTAACTCAAAGCCTGAGCTCTTGCTCTGCAAAGCTGGGCCAGACCAATAGAGGGGACAGGACACCCCCTGGAAGCCCCAGGGAAGTTGCAGAGCCAGGATGGCAGTAGGAGTGATAATAGTCCAATAGCTGGTACCACTTGCTGAGTACTTATTAAATTCCAGGCTTTGTGCTAAGCCCCTGTGTTGGTTGGGTTCCCTCAAAATAGACTTTGAGTCAAGAATATGGGTGCAGGTAGTTTATTTTGGGAGGTGATTCCAGAAGCACTTTGAGACAGTGAGAGAAGGAGACAGGGAAGGGAGGAAGGCCAGTAAAACACACAGCAATGAGCAGGTCGCCTCTGAAAGCAATGGGGACGTGCTCCCCGTTGGGAGCACTTTGGGAAACTCTGTGTTACACACCTGAGAATTATCCCACTGATGTGAGCTTTATCCACCAACTCCCATCCCTCATGAGTTGAGAGTCACTCCTGAGACATTAATTCCCTGGCACTTGTCGATGCCCCCAAGTCGGGGCTGAGGACCCTCCTGGGGCCAGAGAAGCTCTGGGGCAGAAAGAATTCCAGGTGCTTAAGGAAGGAGGCCTTGGGTGTGTACACAAACCTGCAGGTAACAAGAGATGGAGAGAACAGCAGAAGGGTCCCAGCACATCCGCAAGCACGTCTCAAGCCTCGGTCCATATCACATCTAAGAACACTCCATTGGCCAAATCAAATTACATGGCCAAGCCCAACATCAGGGCCAAGAACCGCATGCCTCCCAGGGAAGCATATAGAAAGCGAATGTTTGCTGAACAGTGATCACCCTTCTGACGTATACTGTACCTGTGCTATTGGTATCTTGGGGGAGGAACAAGAAGTAGCGTGATATTAATAGCAGTAGCAGTAAATGTGTTTCTGCCGTAATATTTACTATAGCTCTTGAATCAATGGGAGGCACCATCATAGCATGAAATAACCATTGTTTGAGTCCCTTTTCCAGCACTTACTAGTTGTGTGACTTCGGTTAACTAGCTTCATCTCCCTGAGCTTCTGTTTTCTCATCTATGAAATGGAAATCATGATAGTACTTGCCTCTTGGGGACGTTGTGGGGACAAAATGAGATAACAGGTGTTCTCAGCACTGGTCCTAGCACATCATCCACACTTTAAAACATATGTATTCCTGGACTTCTCTAGTGGTCCAGTGATTGAGTCCACCTTGCAATGTAGAGGACTCAGGTTCACATCCTGGTTGGGGAACTAAGATCCCGCATGTCACAGAGCAGCTTAAGCCTGCACACCACAACTGCTGAGCCCACATGCCAGGGCTAGAGTCCATGAGCCGCAATGAAAGATCCCACAGGACGCAACGAAGGTCCCGTGCGCTACAGCTAAGACCTGATGCAGCCCAATAAATGTGTATATATATATATATATACACCCAAAAACATACATATATATCTAAAAACATATAGATCCAAAAACACACACATATTTATATTTATCCCCAAATACATACGTATGTATTCCTCACCTGTCTCAATGTGCCTTTCCTATTATATGCTAGCTGTGATTATGGTGGGGGGCGGGGTACTGGACAGGGGTGCCTGAAGGTAATATGTTTTGGTGGCAGATCACAAAGAGAATAATTGAGGGCAACCCATGATGTGTGTGTGTGTGTCATACGCTGCATTCAAACCCATCCCCGCCCACCCCACCCCCCACCCACAAGGGCTCTCTACAATGATTGCAAGTGATTCTGAAGAATTCACTGAAACATGTTATAAGCCTTGATTACAAAGAAAAAATGATTTTTCTAAAGTGGATCCTCCATCTAGAGGAGGTTGCTAGGCCCCAGTGACAAGGCAGATGAGCAGTGCAGCAGAGAAAGTCCTGGAACTCCAGGTGTGCTCCTTCCCCCAGCAAGGCTGGTGGACAAGGCCCCCAAAACCCCAAGAAAAGCCCATCCAGCAAGTCAGACCTCGCCCAGGCCTCGCTCCAAAGGCAGCAGCCCACAGAGCAGCCTTGGAAATGAATGAGAAATGGCACCTTCTTATTTATGAGCACTTTCTGTTACGGGCATAATACCGCCATTCTTTCCCAGGTTTGTATATAAACATCTCAAAATAGGGTTATTTTAAAAGGGCCTTGGGACACAATACCTCTGTTTGAAAGAGCGGCTGAGTTGCCAGAGCAGAATGGGCTGGGTTGCTGCTTGCTTCGCCTCCCCTCCAAGGGCACTCTGCATTCCAAGCAAAGAAAAGCAGCTCACTGGGCCCAGAAGTGCAGTGGGTAGCTTCAGAGTCCCACGCCACTCAGGGGTCACATGGTCGGTCCTATAAGTAGTGATCTGGGGACCTGTGATCATTTTGCCTATAACAGTGTCTCACGTTTGCACTAAGTATTTCCAAAGCCCTGGTCACTGGCTTTAAGCACATTTACTCCTCATGCTGTTGAGTTAGTTGTTAGTATTTCAGCTTGGAAAATCGCCCCTGAAATATCAAATACCTTCATCACCCGGAGAATGCGCAGAGGGGCAGTTTGAGGCCAGACTCTCTGACTTCAAGTCCAGCATTCATTCTGCTGCTCCTCCTGCTCCTCATCTCTGACTCCCTCAGTGGGAAGTGGTCCCGTAAGCACCAGTTTGCTGTTGTTGTCCAGTTGCTAAGTCATGTCTGACTCTTTTGTGACCTCATGGACTGTAGCCCACCAGGCTCCTCTGTCCATGGGATTTCCCAGGCAAGAATACTGGAGTGGGTTGTCATTTCCTTCTCTAGGGGATCTTCCCAACCCCAGTGATCGAACCCCTGTCTCTTGCATTACAGACAAATCCTTCTTTTTCTTCAATAAATTAATTTTCTTAAAAAAATTTTTTTTTAATTTGTTTGGCTATAATGAGTCTTAGTTGCAACATGTGATATCTAGTTCCCAGACCAGGAATCGAACCCAGCACCAACCCCCACCCCCTGCATTGGAAGCATAGAGTCTTACCCATTTGACCACCGGGGAAGTCCCTACAGGCAGATTCTTTACCATCTGAGCCACCAGGGAAGCACCAGACTCAGAATCAAATGTTGGAGCCCCGAGCAGGACTTCCGGAAAGTTCCTTCCTCTCTCCCAGCCTCTGTCTCTTTGTGTTTGTTTAGTTTGGGCTGCACCTAGAAACAGACCTTGAGTCAAGGATTCAAGGGTGCGTTGTTTATTTGGAACCTGAAGAACGTACCAGCAGGCCAATAGGGAAGAGAAACAGTAGATCAGTTATCTATTTCTATATGACATTTCCCCCAAACTTAGCAGCTTAACAATAACAAACGTGTCTTATATTACAGTTTCTGGGGATCACAAATCCAGATAGAGCATAGCTGGGTGCCACTGACTTAAGATGTCTTATGAGGTTGCAGCAAACTGTCAGCATGCACTGCAGTCTGAAAGAAAGGCTTACATCAGGGAGGACGTGCTTCCAAGGCCACTGGTGTGACTGTGGGCCTCTCTCGGTTCCCTGCCTTGCGGACAGGGCAGCTCACGGCATGAGCTGGCTTCCCTCGGAATGAGTGAGTGAGAAAGCCAGAAAGAATATTCCCAACCTGGACACGACAGTCCTATTATGGCCTCCTCTTAGGACTGATGTCCATCTCTTCTGCCATATTCTATCATTAGAAGTAATTCAATAAGTCCAACCCTCACTTAATGAGTGGGGAACATACAAGGCTGTGAATTCCAGGAAGTGGAGACCATCCTGAACAATGGTTATTCCCCGGCACTTTGTCCCTTTCTATTCGCAGAGCTGCCTTCTCTGGCTTCAGAGAAAGCTCCCAGGAAAACAGATTCAAATATTGGGGCACATGACTGGGGTATTATGATCATCACTTCCCCAGCTCCCTCACTCCTGGGGGACTGCAAATTGGCTGCATCCTTCTGCTCAAAGCCACAACTCCTATCTGGCAGTCCTCCCCAGTGTTCTCCCCTCTCTAGGGATGTAAGCCTTGTTTCCCCTTTTTGTCACTAAAGGGTACATTACCAAGCCACCTGCTACCTGGATTTAAGCTCAGCTCCACTGGGAACCCACATGTCAGCAATATTCCATCTGAGGGGAGAAAGAACTGGGGTATTTATATACCCATTACCATCAGACATTAATTCTGAGGATGGGTTTGTATTTTTTTTTTCTTTAGTATTTATTAATTTGCTGCATGGGACTTAGTTGTGGCATGCAGGAGCTTTCGTTGCAGCACTCACAGGCTCTGTAGATGTGGCCTGTGGGCTTATTTGCTCCGTGGCATGTGGGATCTTAGTTCCCCAACGAGGGATTGAACCCATGTCCCCAGCATTGCAAGGTGGATTCTTAACCACTGAACCACCAGGAAAAGTCTCAAGAATGGGTGTTTGTTTTTGTTTTTTAAATAAAGTCAAATTGAACCCGGCCTACATGAGCTGGACCCCCTCCAAGTTCCGGTCATCACTTCATTCCCTTGTTCCTCCCAGCCTGGGGTAGGAAGGGGTCCCCACAGTGCTCCTGTCAGTTTCCCTAACCTCTACCCTCCCCTTGTAAACACTTCCTTTATCTAAACCCGCCTTATCTAAACATGTCTTGTGGGAGACTGAGAAGATGACAGTTGCTTAGATCTCTAACACATCTCCTGGTGTCACTCTCTGTTCATAAAGCAAAGATTCTTCAAAGACTTATTTTTTGCTACTTCTGCCCTTTCTCTTTGCTTCAGACCCCCACACTTTAAAGATCTGCTTTTCCTGGTCCATCCATCACTCTCCTTTCATAATTACAAAGAGCCCCAGCTCTATTTTTCACACTGCCTTCTCTATGCTCCCCAAATTCTGAATCTTGATGATCCCATCTTGTGTGTGTGTGGTTTAGTATCTTTCCCTCTGTACTTTTTTAAAAGGCAGGGACACTATCATATCTTTATTGCTTAGGGAAATGACCTGGCACTAATTCATCTGAATTTCTTACAAAGTTCAGTTAAACATGTATTCATGTCTGAATGAACTGTGCAAAGAAGAAAGAAAAAGTTAAGATATGGCCACCGACTTGGGTCAAAGTTCAGAAACTGAGTGGTTACCTGGCAACCAGTGCTCCAGGGAGGGAGCCTGACAAAGAAGACAAATTTTACTTTTGGTGTCTCTTGGATCTCAACTGATTATCTACCAGTGCATGGAAACAACCTCATAATCAAGTAACCTCAGTCCCAAACAGAAATGATGTTAAAATTACTAGCATGGTATTTAAAATACTAAGCAGCAAATACGGCACAGGCAGGAGCAATCAGAACAGACCCCGGGAGGTTTGCTGTAGCCGGGAAACCAGCTGAATATCAATCTTGGGTCTGGATCACATGTGTCCCTTGGAGCTCCCTGTGAACTTTCTTGCTCTTGGGCAATCTCTCTTCTCCATGGGAAAGCAATCTGTTAGCATCTTTGTGAAATACTTCATGATCTCTGGGGAACTGTTTTTCTACAACTAAAGAGTAGTTTCTTATTTCCTTCTTGGTTGTAAGCAAATCTGGATTATTTAGATCAACATGATTTACTCTGCAGATATGCTGTCACAAGTGTTAAAGTTAATAATTCATTAGCAAATCTGTCTGAAATCATCTCCTTGTATTTGCTACAATTTTAATGTGATTGCAGAACTTCCTCCCCGCCCTCTCCCCTCACAAGCTTGTTGCTTTGCTGTGAATGAGGCTTTGGATCTCTGGGCCCAGAGGGCAAAAGGCCTGGACTAAGTCCCAGGAGACGGTGAGGCCTTAACAGAGCTACAGATGATAGCACCCTTTTCCAATCTCTGTGCAGAGAGGAAAGTGATTTTTGCTCCCATGATCTATTTTGAAAACGTTCAATTTAACAGACTTTATATGATAGTTACTATGCTTTGCTATGGGTATTGTTCCAAATGCACTTCAAATCTCAACTCATTTAGTCTTCATAACATCCTTACTAGGTAGATCCTCGTCCTATCCATAATTCATAGATGGGGAACTGAGGCACAGAAAACTTCAGTAACCAATTCAGGGCCCCAGAGCTCACATGCAGAAGAGCTACAATTTGAACCTAGTCTGATTCCAGGACTGTGTTTTCCTAACCAAGACATTACACTCTTGAATGATATTTTTTATAATTCAGGCGATTGTGTCTGGTCACTTACTTACAAGGGAAGTAGTACCTAACTGATGGATGTAGGAAGGAGCTATATTGAATGAGCACCTAAAATATACCAGGCTTTGATCCAAAAACTTTGGTTTGCCATCTTCACTACCTTTCAACAATCCTAGGAAACAAACATCGTAACCTCTAATTTGCGTGCTAAATCACCTTAGTCGTGGCCAGCTCTGTGTGTGGCCCTTGTGGGAAATAGCCCACCAGGCTCCTTGTTCATGGGATTCTCCAGGCAAAAATACTGGAGTGTGTTGCCATGTCCTCCTCTAGCAGATCTTGCCAACCCTAGGATCGAACGCATGCCTCTTAAGTCTCTTACATTGGTGGGAGAATTCTTTACCACTAGCGCCACCTGGGAAACCCAATCTCTAGTTTACAAGTGAATTAATTAAAAGATAAAGCAGAATAGGAATCCTAGCACCATGACTGGTCACTCAACACATATTAATTTAATTAATGTCTAAATACAGACATTTGCAGTGCAGTCTCAATTTGAAACCAAGTCTCTCTGACTTTCACCTGAAAAGTGAGCAAGCTATCCCTAAGTAGATAATTAGAAAGGTATGGATAACAACTTATTTTTTAAAAAAAAGATACTAACATAAATATACTAAACTATAAATATTAATTAAAGTAGTAACCATAGATATTAATTGATTTCTAATCATTGTGCATAAATGACATAATCATTTTCCAACACTGCTTCATCTAACCTTAATTTCTCTTATTTTGTCTTCAAGAGAAAATGTAACTTTCTATCTTGGTTGCTTAGGAATATTTAATCCACAAGGAATTTATTTTGGTTTATGGTATGAATTATATATTTGTAAATAAAACATGTCATATATATATTAAAAATTATATATTTCTTCAAATAGCTAGCTAATAGTCCTCCCATCATTGACTGAATAATCTATCATTTCCCTACCTTATTCTCATAGTAAATTATTTTTAGCTCTTAATTTGAAATGATTTTAGACTTTAAAAAAATTTGCAGTAATAGAATTAGCTAGTTCTGTGTACCCTTTACCCAGCTTCCCCTTATGTTAAGAACTTACACAATCATAGTGTAATGATCAGAACCAAAAAATTACATTGATCTAATACAATCAATGCAAAGAAATAGAGGAAAACAACAGAATGGGAAAGACTAGAGATCTCTTCAAGAAAATTAGAGACACCAAGGGAACATTTCATGCAAAAATGGGCTCAATAAAGGACAGAAATGGTATGGACCTAACAGAAGCAGAAGATATTAAGAAGAGGTGGCAAGAATACACAGAATATTTGTACAAAAAAGATCTTCATGACCCAGATAACCACAATGGTGTGATCACTCACCTAGGGCCAGACATCCTGGAATGTGAAGTCAAGTGGGCCTTAGAAAGCATCACTATAAACAAAGCTAGTGGATGTGATGGAATTCCAGTTGAGCTATTTCAAATCTTGAAAGATGATGCTGTGAAAGTGCTGCACTCAATATGCCAGCAAATTTGGAAAACTCAGCAGTGGCCACAGGACTGGAAAAGATCAGTTTTCTTTCCAATCCCAAAGAAAGGCAATCCCAGAGAATGTTCAAACTACCACACAATTGCACTCATCTCACACACTAGCAAAGTAATGCTCAAAATTCTCCAAGCCAGGCTTCAGCAGTATGTGAACCGTGAACTTCCAAATGTTCAACTGGTTTTAGAAAAGGCAGAGGAACCAGCGATCAAATTGCCAGCATCCGCTGGATCATCAAAAAAGCAAGAGAGTTCCAGAAAACCATCTATTTCTGCTTTATTGACTATGCCAAAGCCTTTGACTGTATGGATCGCAATAAACTGTGGAAAATTCTGAAGGAGATGGGAATACCAGACCACCTGACCTGCCTCTTGAGAAACCTGTATGCAGGTCAGGAAGCAACAGTTAGAACTGGACATGGAACAACAGACTGGTTCCAAATAGGAAAAGGAGTATGTCAAGGCTGTATATTGTCACCCTGCTTATTTAACTTATATGCAGAGGACATCATGAGAAATGCTGATCTGGAAGAAGCCCAAGCTGGAATCAAGATTGCCGGGAGAAATATCAATAACCTCAGATATGCAAATGATACCACCCTTATGGCAGAAAGTGAAGAGGAACTAAAAAGCCTCTTGACGAAAGTGAAAGAGGAGAGTGAAAAAGTTGGCTTAAAGCTTAACATTCAGAAAACTAAGATCATGGCATCTGGTCCCATCATCTCATGGGAAATAGATGGGGAGACAGTGGAAGCAGTGTCAGACTTTCTTTTTTGGGGCTCCAAAATCACTGCAGATGGTGACTGCAACCATGAAATTAAAAGACCCTTACTCCTTGGAAGGAAAGTGATGACCAACCTAGATAGCATATTTAAAAGCAGAGACATTACTTTGCCAACAAAGGTCCGTCTGGTCAAGGCTATGGTTTTTCCAGTGGTCATGTATGGATGTGAGAATTGGACTGTGAAAAAAGCTGAGCCCCGAAAAATTGATGGTTTTGAACTGTGGTGTTGGAGAAGACTCTTGCGAGTCCCTTGGACTGCAAGGAAATCCAACCAGTCTATCCTAAAGGAGATCAGTCCTGGGTGTTCACTGGAGAGACTGATGCTGAAGCTGAAAATCCAATACTTTGGCCACCTCATGCAAAGAATTGACTCAGTGGAAAAGACCCTGATGCTGGGAGGGATTGGGGGCAGGAGGAGAAGGGGATGACAGAGGATGAGATGGCTGGATGGCATCACCGACTGGATGGACATGAGTTTGAGTAAACTCTGGGAATTTGTGATGGACAGGGAGGCCTGGCGTGCTGTGATTCATGGGGTTGCAAAGAGTCGGACACAACTGAGCGACTGAACTGAATACAATTTAATAATCTGCAGACCTTATTTGATTTTCACCAATTTTCCCATTAATGTCCTTTGTCTGGTCCAGGATCCCATCTCACTGCATGTATCACATTCCTATGCAATGTAGGAACATTTCACTTACTTATTTCTTAGCGCTCTTCAATCTGACATTACTCAGGATTTGAACCTAGCCTGATTCCAGAGGAATAATAATAAAGAAGTATGAAATGGTCTTCACAACACTAAAGCAGCACAAAGAAATACAAAATGAAAGCATGGAGGCCTTGTTTTAGACATGACAGTTGGGAAAGCCTCTCTGAAGTGGTGATATTTGAACACAGATATAAATAAAATGAAGAGTTAGTTAAGAAACTACCTGGGGAAAGAACATTCCAGATGAAGAAAATATCCTGAGCAAAGGTCCTGTGGCAGGAATGAGTTTGGCCACTTCAAAGTATACCGTGATCAGGTCTCCTAGAACACAGGTCTAGGAGACAAAGGCAAAGATGAGCACATCACTCAGTCCCTCTGGGCTCAGCCTGCTTATGTATATAAAATGTAATAATTTAGCAGGATCCTCTTGGAGGTTTCTTCCAGCTCAGACATTACAGACTCTCCATAAACTGCATTATCAATAGAACTTGAGTCAGGGACAACAACTTAAAAGAGACAAGCAGGGAGATGAGCCTGGTTCCTACTGCTTGCCCAAAGATACACTGGGACACCCCAGAGCTGGAATCCCCTCCACGAAGAACCATGTGAAAGTGAAATGAAAGTGTCAGTCACTTAGTCATGTCCGACTTCTTACGACCTCATGGACTGTAACCCGTGAGGCTCCTCTGTTCATGGGATTCTCCAGGCAAGAATACTGGAGTGGGTAGCCATTCCATTCTCCAGGGCATCTTCCCGACCCAGGGATTGAACTGGGGTCTCCTGCATTGCAGGCAGATTCTTTACCATCTGAGCTACAGGGAAGCCCCATAGAACCCTGTGAAGTGAAGTGAAGTGAAGTGAAAGTCGCTCAGTCGTGTCCAACTCTTTGTGACCCCAAGGACTATACAGCTATACAGTCTCATATGGTGAGAGTTGGCTATACAAGAACTGCTCTCACTTTTCTAGTTAGCAGAGCTAACAGGTATGTATAGAGCACTGGCTTTCAACTCTATTACACTTGTCAACTGAAACTCTACTGAACACATTATATTTTATTGATGACTCAAGTACCCTTCAAGCTCTGGAAGGAGCCTGAAGGTCATGATTATAATCTCTAATTAGCTTTGTTCTGGAGCTGTGTGGGAGGGCTGGTTAACCAGAAGTTTCAGGTACATGAGTTCCGGATAAAGAATTGCTGCCTCAATGGATTAAGAACAGATTTTGTTCATTTACTCAAGTGCTTGTTAATTGTGAATAATTACTGGAGGGTGTACTTAGCCATCATCTGCACAGATAAATAACCATTCGTACCATGACTCCGGGCTATTAATACCCTCCCAGGGCCATTCTAATATAATGCCGGGAGGAGTGTGGGCTCACAGCCTCTATGTGAATTTCTGTTTGGCCTGACATCAGAGGATGCCAGGAGAAAAAAAAAGAAAAAACTCCACTGGGATCTAAGTTAACCTAAATTAGTCAAGGTTTGAGCAACTAACATCCATAATGAAAACTGCTGAAGGATAAGGTATTTTTGGAAGCTCCCCACCAAGGATTATAAAAGAATTAAACTCTGTGATGCCTCAGATTCAAAGCAGAGCCCCCTGCTGTCTTCAAAGACTTCTGCCTCATCAGTAAGGAGAAAAGTGAGAGGGTGGTCCCGGTGTTTACCAACAGTCATCCGCCCTGCCATCTCCCTGTCAAATGCTGGGGTTTGGGGGTTGTGGAGCAAGTGAATGGGACAGAGGATTGAGCACAGCGCAGCTCAGATCCAGCAAGCTTATTAAGTGGCAGCGCAGCTCAGATCCAGCAAGCTCACTAAATGGCAGGTGGGTTATACATGTTCCTCCCAAGAGTGAATGAGTGAGTGAGTGAAAGTCGCTCAGTCATATCCAACTCTTTGCGACCCCATGGACTATACAGTCTATGGAATTCTCCAGGCCAGAATACTGGAGTGGGTAGCCTTTCCCTTCATCCAGGGGATCTTCCCAACCCAGGGATCGAACCCAGGTCTCCCACATTGCAGGCAGATTCTTAACCAGCTGAGCCATAAGGAAAGCCCCCCAAGAGTGAAGCCAGCCCATTTTATCCCTTGCACCCCACTCCATCAACCTGACCCCTGTGACCACTCACAGCTTCATGCACCATCTTTAGGCTCTGCCTGCAGGTCCCACATCTGTGACATCAGCTTCCACTCTAACACATGCTCTCTTCCTTAACCAGGCCAACACAATCACAATGTGTTCCCCCCAAAGATATGTTGAAGTACTAGCCCCAGGTGACCTGTGAATGTGACCTTATTTTAAAACAGGGTCATTGCAGATGTCATTAAAGTAAGGTCATCCTGGGTTCAGACAGGTCCTAAATTCAACATGAATTGAACTAGACCCACACACATAGAGGAAGATGACCATGAAACAGTGGAGACAGATTGGGGGGATGCACTCACGAGCCAAGGGATGCTGGTAACCACCAGAAGCTGGGAAGAAGCAAGAGAGGATCCTCCCCTGGAGCCTGCAGAGGGGACACGGCCCTGCTGACACCCTGATTTCAGACGTCTGACCTCCAAAACCCAGTGAATAAATTTCTGTTGTCTTAAACCACCAAATTGTGGCCATTAGTACAGCAGTCCTAGGAAACTAGCACACGATGTAGTATAGGAATGTTCAAATTTCTCTGCTCAACCACCCTTTCTTCAAATAAAAATTCATAAGGGAGCCCAGTAAGATACTGGAAGAGCTCTGATTAATAATGGGGTGGGGGCAAGCATGAAGTCAGGCATCCCACTCCTAACCTGCAGCTTCAAGGGGGGTAGGGGGGTGGGCAGGTGGCCCGACCTGACATGCCCTTAGGCTCCATAAAGCACAGCTTGACAGGAGAAAACTGCAAGAAAGGCATGGCACAGGCCTCACCTGGTTGTGAAAGTCAAATCTTCCCCCTACCAGCTATGCGATCTTTGACAGATAATCTTTCAGAGCCTGGGTTTCTTGATCAGTAAGATGCAGATAAAAGCCAATTTGATCACCACATAGCTGAAGGGAGATCCTGTTTGCAAAGTAGCCATGCTGGGCCTGTGTTAGGGGCTGAATTGTGTCCCCCACACCAAATTCCTATGTTGAAACCCTACACCCCAGGACCTCCAAATGTGGATGTGTTTGGTGGTAGGGAAGGAGATTAAGCTAAAATAAGGTCACTAGGGTGGACCCTAATCCAACACAGCTAGTGTCACAGAGGAAAGACTGTACAGACACCGAAGTTACCCATCTACAAGCCAAAGTGAGAAGCCTCAGAAGAAACCAGCCCTACTGACACTGACCTCAGACTTCTAGTCTCTAGAACTGTGGAAAAAGTGAGTTTCTGCTGTGTAAGCCACCCACTCTCTGGTATTTGTTACAGCAGTCTGGGCTAAGTAATACACCTGGTACATAGAGGGCATGCAGCAAATGTTAATTTCCTCCGCACGGTCACATGCCAGACTCACTGAGCAGCATGTTCATCTATCACATTTGACTGATTCTAAATGCATCTTCTTGTCCCACTCAAACATCTCTGAAATGGGGGTGTGTCCAGCAGCCAGGCAAGGTAGGCATCGAGGTGTGGTTGTGGCTGTACATGACTAAATTTGCTGGGGATTCCCACGGCACAAGGGCAAGACCCACACTTCCATCAACAAACCATTTCCAGACTGTGATGGTTCATTTCATGTGCCAATTTGACTGGAATGAGGGATGCCCAGATACTTGGTAGCACATTATTCCTGCGTGGGTCTGTGAGGGTGTCTCCAGTAGAAATTCAAGTTAGAGCAAACAGACTGAGCAGAGATTATCCTCTTCAATGCAGGTGGGCATCATCCAATGTGCTGAGGGTGTGAATAGAACAAAAAGGCAGAGAGAGACTGGATTTACTCCCTCCTTGAGCTGTGAAATCCATCTTCTCCTGCCTTGGGACATGGGTGCTCCTGGTTCTCGGGCTCTTGGACTCAGGCTGGGACTTAGACCTCAGCCCCCCAATTCTTAAGCCTTCAGACTTGGACCAGATTCCTGATTCTTCACCTTGCAAATGGGATCTCTCAACCTCCATAGCCAAATGGGCCATTTCCTATAATAAATCACTATCTCTTTCTCTGTACCCCTCAGATATGTATCCTCTTGTTTCTGTTTCTACAGAGCTATTTAATACAGGAACATGAGTCCTGGTTGTCTGCAAACCTTCCCTCAATGTCTCCTAATAAATTCTAAACATTTTAGCATCAAAATTTGCAGAATGGGCAGCTTGGAAAAAAATCCTGGGGGCAGAACAGACAGCACTCTTCCAAAAATTGCTGCATTGGGAACCCTCTCACCAGCACAAAAGACAAGATTATGTGGAAAAATACTTCAATCCAGAGAAATTAAACTCTGTAGAAAAGTTTTAGGTATACCTTCACCAATTTATTTTGCTTGTATTTTCCTTTTAAAGTACGCCAGCATTCACAGAATCTATGTCTAAATGAATTTAAAAGAACTCTTTCAATAAGCATAAAATAAAAATTCTAAGTGATTAAAAAGCATAGAATCCACTTTAGTTGGCAGCACTTTTTTTTCTTTTTAGTGATGCATAAAAGTGCATAGTATATTTAGGGGTCAGCAGCTTTGATTTGATGAAATACTGTATTATTTTAATTGCTAAAATAATTTCAGGCAGTAGATATGATTGTCCCTATTTTGCAGGTGAGAAACTGAGGCTGAGCAAGCCCCCCTAGCCTTGCCAGGCCAGGACTGGAAATCCGCCTTAACCTCCTGACTCTTAGCATTCGGCTGTAGGTCCAAGTCTCTCAAGCTCGTCTTAGCTGCCCCCATTTAACCCTGAATTCCAATCCTGTATCTAGCCTCAGGCAGGTAGTTACTGCCAGAGAGTTAAATTAGTTGGTTTTTCATGCATATATAATGAACTCTTAGCAATAAATAAGCCTTTATGGATGGCAGATGTATCCGTTTTTATGGTGCAAAAGTAAAACCAGCCTGGTGTATGTTTCTAACGGGTGCTGCCCCTCACACCTGCGTGTGTAAATCACGGAAGTGTGGGATGGCAGCTGGGAGGACCTGGGAGTCTGGTTTCCAAGACGAATGCTCAGAGCCTTGAGAAGCCTGCGGTCCGGGTGGGTAGCAGTGGGGTTCAGACAAATGACTGGAGGCAGGGCAGCTACTGCGTGGTCATAAAAATGGTGTTTCATAGGATTAGTGTCATCTGTAGGACATTGGGCGTGGAGTGTCTAAAAAAGCATGGAGCATGCAGCTGAGGGAGAGAGGGGTGGGAGACAGGAGCCAGCTCCAGAAAAGGCATATGTGGAGCTCTCTGGAAGGAAGCAACATGTTGGAGACTAGAGCTTCACCTCAGAACCACTTGAAGTGCTTGTCAAAACAGACCACTGGATTCCAGAAGTTCTGACTTAGGAGGGCTGGTCTGGACCTGAGAGCCTGTATTTGACCCAGGCGATGCTGAAACAGTATCAGTATCCAGATCATATTTTGAGCAAAGGCACAAATATGTCACATATGACCCAGTGTCCTGAAAAATCAACTTTCCTCTCAGATATGTAAATAGCACAGTAGGCCCAGGCCTAAAATGCCAGCTCACACAGCACGGCAGTTAAGAGCGTAGACTCCATCAGCAGTCCCCAACATTTTTGGCACCAGGGACCAGTTTTATGGAAGAGAAAATTTCCACGGACCAGGGTAGGGAGGGTTGTTTGGGGATGTCAAGTGCTTTACATTTATTGTGCACTGTTATTTCTATTATTATTACATCATCTCCACCTCAGATCATCAGGCATTAGATCCCAGAGGTTGGGGACCCCTGGTCTAGATAACTCCAGGCAAGTTGCTATCTTCCTTCTGCCTCCCACCTTTCTAGGCTGGGAACCTGGACCCTCTTGTCCTTCTACACTCACTCCCACCCTCCCCTCTAAGTTCATGGGAACTGCTGGGGAAATCTCTCTGCTTCAAGTGGGGCAAAGTTCCAGAAAGATCTTTATTTTCCTAAGGAGACCTTTGACCATTCCTTTGTTCATCCTTTCATTCATTCAAAATATAATGTGATATTCCTACCAGCCTGGTTCCGGTCCCGAGTAATAAATGTGAAAGTGTTAAACTACTAGAATATTGGTACTTGTTTGCTATAGCAGCAAGTATAACCCAAGATAACTTCCCTGCCTTTGAAGAGTTCCCTGTCTGGTAAGAGAGGGGACGTTCCCAAGCATTCCAGCAGAGGAGTGATTTGCAGGAACTTCAGACCCTGGATGAAAATGCCTCACGGTGATATCAGGCAGTTCTGCCCTCTTGCATGCCTGCAAGAGGCACCAGCAACTAGGATTCAGGCGACCTCCTGAAACCCTGGGTCATCATTAGTCAATCCATTTCACCTGCCTTCGTTCATCAAGGACTTGCAGGTCCTCTAAACAATAAGATGTTTGCCTGAGTTGTTCTCCAGGAATTTGGAATCAGCTGGGTTTAGTTGGAGCTGAGCTGGTTTAGACTGGATAAAGCCCATGATCCCCCAACTGGGCATGCATGAGTGTCCGCTCCGTGACCTTTGGACCTCAGAGGGCTGAAAACTGCACCATCAGATCCCGCTAAGCCTCCCTTTTTGAACCTGCAGAAGCCCGTAGCTTAGTTAAACCTGTACAGAACAACAATCGCCACACCTTTTTTCAATCACCTTTACCCATGCTCCCATGCTTCTTCATTCCTTATCCCCTAAATACCGCAAGCCCCTTGCTCTTGGGGAGGCATATCTGAGACATATTCTTCCACCTCCTCACTTGGCTGCCTTGTGAATAAACGCTCTCTCTGCTGCAAGCCTCCGCATCTAAGTGTTTTGGTCTGCTTCACGTTGGGCAAAACGAACCTGGTTTGCTAATGCTGTCCCTCAGGTAGCAGGGCAGGCATCCCCGAGGAGTGGGCATTGCTGCTGAGCCTCAGAGGGCGAGTGAGAACCACAACCGTGGAGACGGGGGAAAAGGCGCTGCAGCGGGATGAGACACAGTGAGCAGAACGTCAAGAGGCCTGGATGCGTGGAGCAGCAATGTCTGCCAGGGTTTACTGCGCAGGAACTATAGGCCAGAGGTGGTGCTCAAGTCTTCCCGTACCTTAGCTCCCCTGATATCACAACACCCCCATGAGGCAGGTACTGTTAATATCTTATTGTCTAGATGAGGACTTAGGTGCAGATGCGTGCATGCGGTAACTTACCTGAGTCACAGGGTTAGAAAGCAGCAAAGCCTGGATGCGAATCAGGATTCGAGGGCTGGCTCCAGAGTCTGTGCTTTAACCCACTCATGGACCCTGACATGATCACTAACGCTGACACAGCACTTTTTACACACTCTTTTGGACTCATCCGTTTTTGTCATGGCGGCTGTTCCAGTTTTACAGATAAAGGAACAAGGCTAAAGGCCTTGTCACTTGTCAAGATCGCAGAACAAGTGGAGAGACCCAGACTTGAATCCTGTCCTCCAGCCCTCAACCAAGGATGCAGCAGCAAGGAGTCTGCAGAGCAGTCTCTCTCCTGCTTGCTCTGCACCTGAGGTGAGGCGTCTATATTTAGATCATTACAAGGAGCTGCTGAGAGAATGTCCTCGGGCTATGAATTCAGTCTTAAACACAGGCACTACGGCTCCAGGAGAAGGCCAGGAATAAACGAGCAGGAGAAGGTCCTTGATTCCAAACAGAAATCGAGTTGATCAAACACAACCCGAGTACAAACAAGCTACAGGAGAAAAACCGGATTTATCGCAAACCCTGTGTACTCAGAAGCTGTTCCCGGAACCCAGGTCCCACTGTCAGGAAATTGTCATTTCATGCATTCGTTTATTTTTCCTGTGTACTTTGCAAGGCTCCACGTTTCACTGAGTCCTTATCACCTCAGTCCAATTCCACAGTCTGTTGGGTTGGAAAGTGCTCAAATCCATTCAGACCATTTCAGGGGCCAAGTTGTATACTGGAGAACTGCTTGTCAGCAGGGCAAAGACATGATCCCACCCCTCAGCTGGGCTCACCAAGGCCTCTTTCTGATGGAGCATCTGCTGGGCTCCCAGGGCAGGGGTGGCCACTGCTCATCAAAATGCAAGCTCCCCTTCTGTGATACAGAGTTCTCCCTGAGGCCCACAGCCCAGCCAAGAACTACAATTCCCAGCTACCTTTGCAGCCAAATGAAGTCATGTGACTTGTTCTCCCCAATCTCGTAAGAGCAAAAGTGATCTGTGTCTCTTAGGCAAGGAGGTTAAGAAGCAGCTGAGCTTTATCCCTCTTCCCTTCTTCTGCCTGGATGCAGACGCTGGGGAATGATGGACCCACACGACGGAAGGAACTTGAGTACCCAAATGGTGAAAACACTCATGTGAGGGTACTGAAATGACAGAGGTTATTTGTTACAGCAGCAAAAGTAACCTGAACCAATATATCTCTCTTCCTGACCCCTGGCACCTTCAGCTCCCCATGGAGAAGAGGGTTGGAGTCCCACTTGCTCCCTAACAAAAACTATAATCTTCAGTTTCTCCCTGTTGTGAGCTGGTCTGACCCCCATAGCTGGGTTCCTATCTTAATTTCCTGAAAAAGAGCAATATATTCCCCTCAAGATGGGGCTGACTCTGATCCCAATCCATCTGGGACTGACTGCTCAGACTTGGTCAACATCCCATCAACCCAGCTTTGGACTGAGATCTGTTTTGGAGGGACAATGACCTCAAACGTCAGAGGTGATGCCCTCCTACTCCTCCCCATCTCCAGTTCATGGGACCACTGCCCAGCAAACTTGCTACTGGATTCTGTCCCTGGAATCCTTTGGAATCTGCCCTTGGAATGGGTCCCTTTGATACTGGCACTGGCTGGGTTTGAGCCCAAAATCTCTAGCCTCATTGGTGGGTTGATAACCAGACACTTGGGGGAAGAATGGTGTAAGAAAAGGACAGTAGAGACTCAGAAGAACCTCAAGCTGAACACATACTTTTCAGGATCAAGTTGGTACTCCTCCGTTAGTTCATGAGGCCCTACACAAGCTGCCCCTTGTGTATTTCTCATTCCTCCCCATCTGCTCCCTCCCAAACTTCCTCCTCCCAGGGATCTAACCCGCTTCTACTACCCCCAAGGGTGTGGTGCTACTTAGTGTTCTTTAGCCACACACATGCTATTCCCTGCCTTCTGACTTAAAATAGGAGTTCAGAGCCCAGCAGAGGATCACTGCTGGTTTTTGCCTATTCAGCATCCCTCCCTCTTTTAGAAATATAAACCCACTGTGGGGAAACATCCTTGAGGTTTAATTAGAGCCAACACTACCACCTTCTCCAACAGTGAGGTGAGCCTGAAGTTATGTGGGGCTAATCCAGGAAACTCAGTACTTAACACCAGGAGAGATCAGGCCTCTATATAAGCACATGGGAGACATAAGGAGCACTCAGGGCCTTTGGTGGTCACCTTGTCCGCACGCTATTTGAGAATGGAGCCAAGAAGTAAACCTCAGAATTGGGGTGAGAGGTGAAACCCTAGGTCATTGCTTGAGCCCCTTGATGTAGATAAGGTTGATACCTTGCCCAGATCCCCGCTACCAGACTGTGCATCCATCTGTAAGAACTGTCTATAATTGAGGATTGCTAACAGCTCATAGTTGAAATTTTCAGAGAATTATCCTTAGCCAAAGAGAGTCACTTTGTCCAGAAAGTCCCAGGAGGTTATGTGCCCCATTTCAGAGACAGCACACAGTCAATGACAGACTAATACAAAAGTACCAAAGGCCAAGCTTCTTGCCTTAGAGTGGGACAGCTCTGTAATGTTATCTACACTCCAGGGCTCCTTGTGGGGTCAGGCTGAAGCTAGATTCCAGCTAAAATAGCAGGCTTCGTTGGCTGTTTCTTCCACTCTATCCTGCTTACAGATCACTCCTTTGCAACTCCTCCTGAGAGCATTTTCTCAATAATTCACTTGTACAAGAATCCCCATTGCAAGCTCTGTCTCTAAGGTATCCAATCTAAAACCCCTAGATCAAGCCATGCCTGAAGCTAGAATCAGGCACTTCATAGCCCCAAGAACCCACAGATTCACTTTTTCACTTAAGCTGGTTGGAACTGAGTTTCTGACAGCTGTATTTGACCTTAGAGTGCTCCTAATTTAATGAAAAATAAAGTCATGCGGCATTCCTCATTCCCAGTTTCACCATCATCAACCAAGAGTGAGGTAAGCCTGTAGCCTGCTGGCTCCCCTGGAGACCCATGTGTCTAGCCCACGCAGGCAGACACCCCCACACCCAACACCCCTGTGCTACAAACAGAAATTGTCACACCTCCCCACATGTCTTGGGAACTTTATTCAGTGTCTGATTCTAAAAAGGGTTGCCAGATCGGGCCAGATTTCAACTGCAATAAAAAGGACCAACTGCTTAGTCTCTCTTCGGTCTGTGCTGAATACAAATAATGCTTGTATTTGTAATAAACGTTTAAAGAAAAACTGCTTCAGTTCCCGGCTTTAGAGAGTTGCATGTCTTTCAAGGATTCTTGCATCTGACTGTTACAATGCAGAGACTGCTGGCTATTCGGATCTGTCCTGAAACCCTCCAAGATGTTGGCACTGTACACTATTAGAGAATTACGGTGTGTTGCTGCATGGCCACAAAAAGAAAGATTAGACACAAAGCAGGGTTTAATAAATAAACTTGAAGGTTGCTGAGCAGAACAAGAGCCCACTCTTCATTCCTATGGCCAAAGCCTTGAAAAGTCTCAAATGAATTACACACACCCTAAACTCCAGACCCACCAGTCCCCAACATTTTCAGTCCTTATCTCTTTGAGATGGGCTGTTGCAAGTGATGTAGGTTTTAACTCATGTTGTAGATTTCAGTTGACATGAAGTGTAGCTAAGACTTCTCATTCAATCAGTGTATGTGTATTAAAGCTAAAATTTAGGGAGTTTCCTGGTGGTCTAGTAGTCAGGACTTCAAACTTCCACTGCAGGGGGCACGGGTTCAATCCCTGATCAGGGAACGAAGGTCCTGCAAGCCACATGGTATGGAAAAAAAAAAAAAAAAGCAAGCTATGGTCTAGTGAGACATCTCCCCCATTCCTATAAAGTAGTTAAATCACTATTATCATCTCCATTTTATAAAAGAGAAAACTTGAGCACAGAGAAGTCTGATCACCTGCCTAAGGCCACACTGCCAGGAAGTGGCAGAGCTGAGATCTGAACAGAGACCTGCCTGAATCCAAAAGCCTGTGTTCATGGAGCTATACTGCCTCATGTGTCAAAAATATAAAGTGGATTTAGCCTTTCTTTGCTTTAAAAGTTTGATAACTTTGTATGGGACACCGTGAATAAAGCGGATTTTTGTAGCAAAGACTTCCTTCTAAGGTGAACTTTTAAAAGTCACAGTGGCCAGTAGACTCCAGAGCTGGAATCTGCTTCACTCTGTGGCTGGCAGCATGCTTTCTTGGAATCCCCTGTCATACAGGCTTGGAGATGCGGGGATCAGAGCCAAGCATTATGACCTCAGACAGGGATGCAGGGCCCACAATTTCTGCCACCCCTGTGACATCCCTCTCTAAACCCCCACTTCCTCATCTGCAAAATAGGGGCCTTGATACCTTCCTGGTAGTCCATTCTGAGAATTAAATAGCATTATAAACACGCAAAATCTTAGCACAGAGTCTGGCATATAAATGCTGTTCACTATTTGTTTCTGAATTTGAATGGTCCAACACACTCCATTTGGAGATGAAAACACAGAGGCCCAGAGAGGGGCAGGGACTTGCCAAGATCACATAACAGGTCTGGCTAGAAGTTAAGCCTAAGGCTTCTTCCCCTTCATCTTATGTCCTCCAACCTGAATCTGGGGCAGGGTGGCTCTGTCTCCACTGGGCCACGCTACAGGACATATGGACACCTCTCTGGGAAGGGGGGTACATGCACAGACCTCCTGCCACGGACTTGCAGCTGAGGAAGACAAGTTGGCACAGGGGAATAGAGGGCAAGAGACCTCTATTAGCAAGAATCTCTCTGCCTTCTTTCTTCTTGGTAGGGGCTCTGACTGACTACTGCCATGGAGTAGCTTTACATGCCCCATTCAACCTGAGCTGAGGGCAGGTACCTGGATGAGGCAAGGAAGACAGGAGCAGGGTGTCCCCCATTGGTTGGTAGGGGGAAGAGAGTGGCAAGCTGGCATCTCCTGGAGGCACGGGCCACTCAGCAGACCCTAAACAGGCCACTTCACCCCCAAAACCCCCTACATCCCATGAGATACACAGCCCCTGGCTTACACATCACTCTCATCATTTTTTCAAACCAGTTTGTCCATGGGTCTAAGCCCAAGGGGAGTCCCAACCCTCAACCCCTGTTCCATGGGGTGCTGCTCGATTGGGGTTCATGATATTCACACCTTCACGCTCCATCTCCACCGCCCTCTCCTTCACCCTCCCAGTTCAGACCTAATCTCATTCCTGATTAAACTTTCCCTTCCATTTATAATAGTGAGCAGGGATATGAGTTTTGGAGCCCGTATAAATATGTGCTTTAGAATTAAACTGGTTCAGCGATTCTTGACAACGATTTCTCAGAAATTAAGCCCAGACAATTTGTTTGGCTGGAGCAGAGCATCTGAAACACTGCGTGATGGAAAGGCGGTGAACGTTGCCCGGAGCCCAGCGGCTCCGTGAGCATCCATCCGGTTCTCCTCGGCCGCGAGGCTCCGCGGGAACATGCTGCCCCCTGGCCGCGCTCAGGGTTAGTGCTGCCGGGAGCTTGGGATTTCACACACCATCCAGGGAACAAAACGTCCCTGACACTTGAGCACCTACTACACCCCAGCCCCTCCCTTCACGTCCCTTCACTCTGAGCCGACTCTGGAGCGCCAACAGGTGGAAGTAAATCTGTGAATAAGGAAAAGAGGTGGGATTGATTTTTTGTGTGTCTGGGAGAGCAGGCTCTGGCCACAAGAGATTAATGAGGAATGCAGTACTGAGGCATGCTACAGCACAGAGAAATCTGAAAGACGTGACCCTAAGCGAAAGCAGCCAGACACAAAAGCTCATATAGGTGTGATCCCATTTATATGAAATGTCCAGAACAGGCAAATCCCTAGAGACAGAAAGCAGATTAGTGGTTGTCAAGGGCTGGGGGAAGGGGAGAATAGGAAGTGACTGCTAATGGGGTTTCCCTTTGGGATGAGAAAATGTTTTTTGAACCAAGTAGTGGTGATAGTTATACCACACTGTGAATGAACATAATACCACAGAATTATACCCCTGAGAATGGTTTAAATGAAGGACTTTCCTGGCAGTCCAGTGACTAAGACTCTGCACTTCCACTGCAGGGGGCGAGGGTTCCTTCCCTGGTGGAGAAACTAATGGCATGGGGAAACACATGGCACGGGGTGTGGCCAAAAAAATTAAGATAAATGAATGGAGAAAGTAGCATAGACAGGTATGTCCCACCGTGTGAAAAGTTGACAGCTGGTGAGAAGTTGCTATATAGCACAGGGAGCCGGACCAGTGATCGGTGATGACCTAGAGGGGTGGGATGGCAGGAGGGGAGGGAGGCTCAAGAGGGAAGTGATATATGTATGATTATGGCTGGTGGGCACTGTACCACAGAAATCATCACCACACTGTAAAGCAATTTTCCTCCAATTAAAAAATAAAGGAAAAAAATAAATGGTTTAAATGATACATTTTGTGTTATGTGTATTTTACCACAATAAATAGATCACCATGTCTGTGTCCCCACTGTTGCCCTGCAAATGGGTGCATCAGTACCATCTTTCTAGATCCCATATGTCTGCCTTAATATACAATGCTTGTCCTTCTCTTTCTGACTTACTTCACTGTGTATAATAGGCTCTAGGTTCATCCACTGCATTAGGTATGACTCAAATGCATTCTTTTTTATAATTGAGTAATAATCCATTTTATATATGCACCACAATTTCTGTGTCCATTCATCTTTTGATAGACATCTAGGTTGCTTCCGTGTCCTAGCTATTGTGGACACAGTGGGGGAAAGAAAGAGTGGAACAAACCGAGAGAACAGCATGGAAACATATACATCATATGTATACATCATATACATCACCATAAGTAAAATAGTGAGAATTTGCCGTGTGACACAGGGAGCTCAACCCAGTGCTCTGAGACCACCTAGAAGGGTGAGGTGCGGTGGGAGGCGGGAGGGGACTCAGGAGGGAGGGGACACATGTATACCTATGGCTGATTCACGGTGATGTGAGGCAGAGGCCAATTCTATATTGTGAAGCAATTGTCCTGCTTTACAAAGGACAAAGGAACTTCAGCTCTCATATCATGCCCTGATTCCCCACCCATGCCCCACCTTGAAGTTCTCCTGGACATTTCTGAGCAGCCCCAGAGAGTGTTTTTTGCTGCCCAGCAGTGTCTGCCAATTCTCTCTTCCAGCACCAGGCTGACTGCAATTGAGCCATCTCCACCTGCCCAGAGGACCCTCAGCTCCACCTGCCTCTGTGGCACCTCTAACATCAGGAGGGAGCTGGCGTCTGCACAGAGGGCATCAGCTCCTCTCCTTGTAGGAGACATCGGCACAAAATCTGCAGACTCCAGGCACCTTAGTCTGCAGGCTTTCCTGGTGGACCTTGTACAACGACCTTTCCAGAAAGCTTAGGAATGGCCCATGAGTGGGGCCTGGGGTCCTGCTCAGTGACAAACACTGTCCTGGACTCAGAAGCCTCTCTCTGGTTTGGTGCCCCATCTCCAAGCGAGATTTGAGGATCTGAAACACATCTCCCCAGGGACTCCTAGAAGGCTTGTGAAGATAGGACCCTGGCAGCCTCCCCTACGCTGTCTTCTGGAATCCTAGGAGCTGGCTCCATGTGTTTGGCTCAAGTCTATCATTTAATCCTCATGCCTATATGAAGCACAGGCTTCCCTGGTGGCTCAAAGAGTAAAGAATCCACCTGCAACGTGGGGGACCTGGGTTCGAGCCCTGGGTTGGGAGGATCCCCTGGAGAAGGAAATGGCTACCCACTCCAGTATTCTTGCCTGGAAAATCCCCATGGACAGAGGAGCCTGGCGGGCTACAGTCCGCACAGCCTCAAAGAGTCGGATACAACTGAGCTACAAGCACAGCACACAGCACATATGAAGCACAGATTACTCTTTCCATTTCACTGCTGGTGAAAGTGAAAGTGAAGTTACTCAGCCATGTCCGCTCCTTGCGACCTCACGGACTGTAGCCCGCCAGGCTCCTCCGTCCATGGGATTTTCCAGGCAAGAGTACTGGAGTGGGTTGCCATTTCCTTCTCCAGAGTATCTTCCCAACCCAGAGACCGAACCCGGGTCTCCTGCATTATAGGCAGACGCTTTACCATCTGAGCCACTAGGGTGAAACTGAGGCTCAAAAAAAAAAAAAAAAAGCAGTGCTGGACCTGTTCAACTTGTGCCTTGGATCCTGGCTGCCTCTAGGGGCTGGGCTCCCATAACACGGCAGCGGTCAGAGCCAGAGAACCCCGAGAGAGCCATCGAGGGCCTCTCCCAGAGCCTGGGAGCTCTGAGAGGGCAAGCGGTGCACAGATTCATCTCTAGGGCCCAAAGCCAAACGCAGAGCCTCTGAGATTCAGTGAGCGTTGGCTCAAATTAACTGGGTCCTGGCCCTACTGAAGCTGAGATGACAGAACTGGACTGGAAAATGACAACTGACCTGAATATGTGCTCAGAACTTGAGATAGATGCTGGAGGTTGGGCATCTTACCTGCTTCATTTCTCCTTCCCTTTTATTAAGCTTTGATATTGTAACACACACACACATTCTCTCTCTAAGCCTTCCAGATGCTCATTAAAGAGCACTCGTTCACCTCAACAATCCCCTCCGTGCTCCCCACCCACCCCGACCTGGAACAAACTGTTCTAAAAGGGGCTGGAGAATTGCTCACAATCCCAGGATCCTGCCTCAAACTATTACCATTACTTTTCGCCCACACTTACTGAATGACAGAATCAGGTTTCAGGAAGGTCTTGCCAGGTAGGGGTGGTGGGCCAAACCTAACAATGGAATTCAGAAAGGAAAACTACGAATCCCACACTCAGTTCAAACACTGTTCGTGGATCAAAGGAAGAGGTGTGACATTAAAGTGGATTCACGGTGTGACTTGAACGCGTTTAATTTTATGCTGGGCCAGAAGAACACAAGTTTAGTGTGAGGACAAGGGAGTTGAGAGGGCCGGTCTCCCACAGATTGTGTACAGCCGGTGGAGGTCCTGTGAATAGAGTTCTCCACCCCCTTCTAAGAGAGGCAAACTGGAAGCTTTCTAGATGATCAGTCCCTTACTCTCTGCTCAAACGACTCTGGATTTCCTTTCATCCACACTCAACTTCTGGCATCATGGCATTGTGAAATGAAAATATCTCCTGCCATATCAATAAACAAGAAATGTCACAGTCATCAGCAATTTCTGGCCTCCAAATGTGAACAAGAGCTCCCAAAATTGGGAGCAGTGTACGCTGCCACCTCCAATAGTGATTGCTGAGGAGCTGGGGGAAAGCAAGAAGCAAGGTGAACAAGGAGACGGTGATGCACATGAAAGGAATGAATTCAGTGAGCCCAGAGGCTTGCATCTTCTCATACAGAGAATGCTGAATTCCTTAACTTAATACCTGATCCCTGAAGTTCAGAATGCCTGCTCCCTTTGTTGCAAACTTGTATATAGCCTGACTTCCCCTCCTGCCTCCTTGGAGCAGTTTTCTCAGAGTTACTGAGATGCTGTCTCCCAGGCTCAGAGTCCTAAAAATTCCCACCAAATAGAATAACTCTCTACTTTCAGGTTGTGACTGTATGTTTTAGTCAACAGCATCTTCAGACTCCCAAGAGAGAAACAATAGAAGGATCCTGGCCTAGGCTGCCTCCTTACCTGCCACACCTGTGTAACCAAGTTCCATCCGCTCTACCTCCTGAGCACTTCTACTGCCCTCCTTTTTTCCAGCCCACTTATATCTTACCTCAACATGTCCCGTAGCCTCCTACCTGGTTCTTTGCCTGCCTCATTGTCCCTTCTTCATACTGTTCTTCACATCCTTGTCCCATGGCCTTGAAGGTCACCTCTGGCCCTAACCCAGTGCAGGATATAGTCCAAACAATCCAGTGTAACCGTCTCCTGCCAGCCCTCCCAACCTCCTATCTCTCCCTCCCTACTTCACCGTGTCCTAATCTCATGCTGGAGAATCCATTTTTCTTCTTCGGCTTTGAAGGTGCCATTCCCTTTGACAGAAACACCTCTGATCTCCTGTTTCCCAGCTGTAGAACTCCAACTCACCCTTCTAGTCCGGGGCTCAGCCATCCCTTTCTCTGGGAAACACAAGCAGAGTGGTCCCTCTGTCTTCCAGGCTCTTGGAGCTCTTGTGTCTCCCCTGTCACACTACCCTGGACCTGTGATATGTCTGTCTCCTCCTCCGGACTGTGAGATCCTTTGGGACAGGCTCTTGGTCCTATCCATCTCATATCACCCTGAGCCAGCACTGAGGCTCATGCACTGTATTCATCAGCATGTCCTTAGAATGAAGAGATGCATGGATGGAAGCATGGTGGACACATGGATACATGGAAAGGTGCATGATGCATGAATAGATGATTAATTACTATGTCTGTGATCAGCTTCAGCGTGGCTTCAGACCACCTCTGTCCACCTTCTGCTTAATGAACACAAGCTCTAGAATGGACATGAGTTGAGGGTATGAGTTTGCTATTCCCTTGGTTGGTCTCTGTCCCCTTGAGATTTTCAGTCTCTCTGCATGGATGAGGATTCCAGGGTTGGAAGAAGCATATTTCTTCATCTAAGGCCCTCGTACCAGTAACCTCTTCCAGCTCTGGAGGAAGAGCATCTGACTGGATTCATCCAGAGGTATCACAATGGTCCACACTGAGAAACCTTCCTAAGAGGTTATAGCAGGTTGGGTTCCCCAGGAAGCAGACTCTGAGACAGAGAGTAGCAAATGCCCCAGATTACTCCCCAGGAAGGCAGCAGGACTGGACGGAGAAGCTGGACACAATAAAATTGACCTCCAAGATAGTCCTTCAGAGTAGTGCCAAGTTAGGGCTCCCTTCCCACTTGTCAACACAGGCTGCCCTGGGCAAAGAACATGACCTACAGGGAGGTGACTGTCCTCAGCCGACGCAGTTCTGCAGAGGACCAACAGCCCAGGTTGACAGCCTGCAGCACCCGCAGCAGCCAGGGCATAAGCCCTTTAGTCCTGAGTGAGGATCTTGACAGTGCAGAGCATCCCCACCCATCCATGTGGCTTTTTTCATGTTCTGAGAAGCCCTGTTAACAGCACGTCTACTCATTTCTCAGGGTCCTCACCACGGTGTTAAACCTCCTGTCCCAGGGAAATGCTCCAGCTCTGCATTTCTCTTCCTTGACCTAGTACTCTCAGAACTCAGTTCCACATGCACTTACCGGGCTCCCTGGGGCACATGAGTACTAGGTCTTGCGGTGTCTTTGGGGGCATATAGATCTTCCTTGACTTTTGATGGGGTTATATCCAGACAAACTCATCAAAAGTTGAAAATGCATTTAATATACATAACCTACCAAGCATTCTAGCTTAGCCTAGCCCTCTTTACACAGGCTCAGAACACTTACATTAGCCTGTGTGCTCAATTGCTCAGTCGTATCCAACTCTTTGTGGCCCCATAGACTGTGGTCTGCCAGGCTTCTCTTTCCAGGCAAGAATACTGGAATGGGTTGCCATTCCCTTTTCCAGGGGATCTTCCTGACTCACGGATCAAACCCATGTCTCTTGCATCTCCTGAATTGGCAGGCAGATTCTTTACCATTAGTTTCACCTGGGAAGCCCTACAATAGCCCTACATTAGTTGGGCAAAACCATCTAATAAAAGGCTATTTTATGATAGAGTAATGCACTGAATATTGTACTGAAAGAGAAGATCGGAACAGTTGACAGGGAACTGTGACCACTGCGGCTGCCCAGCATCAGGAGAGAGGATCAGAGACCACATCACTAGGGATGGGAAGGATCAAAATTCAGATTTTGAAGGACAGTTTCTACTGAGTGTGTATCACTTTCACACCATTGTAAAGTAAAAAAAAAAAAAAAAAAATAGTCTTATGGTAAGTCGGGGACTGTCTGCTTTCTGTTTCCTCCATCATCAGGCATAGCGCATCCCTACTGGTTAAATTGACACTTAACCCTAGTTGTGGCCCCTGGCCATGAGGGGAGGCAGATTCTGAGAGGAGCACCAGAGGCCTTGTAGGAAGGAGGGTTCTGCTTCATCTTCGGACAGGATGGGGACAGGGGGGCAATGCCAGTATTCACTTTTGCCGACTTGGATAGTTTCGGGGAATTTGAGAATTCAAGATTTTAGGGTGCATCAACTCAAATGTTCCTGTCTCATGTATCACGGTACCCATCTTTCCCAGTCAGGGACTCAGATGGGATCAAGATGGAAGTCTATCTTCTGCTGCTCTCATGATGAGGGCCTGGGCCTGGGCCTTAGCTTTCTCTGCCCGCAGGTTTAAGAGATGCGAGTTCCTCTCCTTGTTACCAAGAAAGGCCTCTGGTTTTCACATTTTGCTTTTATTTGCTTATTAATCACACAAAGTTATTCCTTATCTGTTTCCAATGTGACCACTGAGCTTAGCAGCAGTTGTCTAATTCCCCTGAGATGCTGGATGCCCTTTGCCCCCATTTCTCAAATTTCTGTAAAATTCAAGAAGCTGAAACTTTCCATTCTCATATGTAACTAGAGTAACATTAGGAATCTCACTCTGATCTGAACTCAGTCAAAGATGCTAAAGACATGTAAAGTGATATGAAGTAATTCTAAAATTCTTGGTTTTAAATGCCAACTTCCCTCTTTGTAGTCCAGACTTTCTGGATCCCCTATCCTCCTCTACGCTTCCCACTAAAGCCTCCCCTACTGCACCCATCACAAACCCAGGAGCATCACCTACAAAGAGCACATGTAAGATTTAGCACAACAGCCCAGGAGGAAGACATGATGAAATTCTGACTCATGACCCAAGCAGCATCTTTTATCTCTAAGACAAAACCACAATAGCTTATTTCTTTAGTTTTTCAGTCTCTTACAAGAGCTGTGACAGTTTCTTACAATTTTTTTTTAAGATGCAAACACTCCAAGGATCAGCAGTGGACAACTTAATGAGAAACACAATTGTTGCTGTTAGAAGTAAAGAGCTGATCGTGGTGAAATGTGAAGAAATTATTCCATTTATCTGGGGCTTGTCAGTTTAAGTACAGGAAGTTAATGTTGGGGAAACACAAATGGTCTTTGAACCAAGAGCATAATGCAGCTGCTTCTTCCTGCTACTTTTTGTAACTGTTTTTACATTAACTGCACAGGAGTTCAAATGTCCCTAAGATAACACATGGAGGATACCTTCTGGGAGTGAGGCATACTACTTGCATTTTGAGATGCCAGTTATGAGCCTACATATTTAAATCCCTTTCCTCTGATCTAACAATGAAAATGAACAAAGAAATCTAGAAATTTGACAAAGGGGAAGAATCCATCTCCATGTTAGAAAACAATGATGGTGTTCTCAACAGTGGGCTTCCCAGGTGGCGCTAGTGGTAAAGAATCCACCTGCCAATGCAGGAGACATAAGAGACACAGGTTTGATCTCTGGGTCAGGAAGATCCCCTGAAGGAGGAAATGGCAACCCACTCCAGTATTCTTGCCTGGAAAATCCTATGCTCAGAGGAGTTTGGTGGGCTACAGTCCATGGGTCTGCAGATTTGGACACGACTGAGCACAACACAGCAGAATAGGCACCACCAGATCACTCACAGTGCAAAATAAGGAAAGGAAAAAAATTCATCCAGAAAGTAGGCAGGGTAGGTCTCTGGTAGAACCAGCATCCCTTCTTTTACCCCAGACCAAAAAAATAAAGAAAAGAAAATAACAAGAGTGTTGGGAGCTAAAGGTGAGACGTTAGGCAAAAGGCAAATTTTAATCCCGTAAGGGGTGTAGGGACAGGACCAAGTGTACAAAAAGCGCAGAGCACAGGCATTGTCAAAGCCCTGGCTGTGTCATCTCAGCACTTAATTATTTCTCTGCATACCGGCCTGACTGACTTCCAACTCCAGCACCAGCAGTGTTCATCTGAGGATGCCCTGTGACCACCAGAGCCAGCTCTGTCCACGTAAGGTGAACCAGAAGGATCAAGTCCCTCGAAGCAGGGTGTACAAATCCCTCAGCTTCCTCACCTCGCGGGCAGGATAACTCTGAGGCGCATGCTCTCCTCTGGTTCTCAGAGTTCCCTGGTGGGAATGAGCTGCAGGTGACCGGAGGCAACCAGCTTGGTTTTATACTTTGTACCGGCTGCCTTTCCTTCCCTAACTCACTCCTTCACTCTCCACATCAGGTGTGTCCTGAAATTACCTTTCAAGTAAAGTACTTGCCCTTCAATTTTTATCTCAGGATCTATGGAAACCCACACAGGGAGGAAGTTAACCCCAGACTTTCTGGTGTGGGTGGGGGGGATCAAATCTAGTGGGGTTATTGCCACAGTGGGGTCCTAGAGCGGTCAACAGAATCCATGAGGAATGAGGGCTGTTGTCTTAGCTAATGTCACTCATATGAACACAGGAAAGGATCCACTCCGGGGGGGGGGGGGGGCGGGGGGGCGGAACCCCTTTAAATGCCTCCACCACCCCATCATACACACAAGCTGGACTCTACTTCTCTCTCTCCTTGGGGAACATTTGAGCAGAGATGCTTACAATATCCGGCAGAACCCATCTCAGTCTTTGACAAACACGAATCTCTCAAAGAATAAGAAAATAAAGAAAAATCACCTACCATAAGAAAACAACAGCCCAATTCCGCAGATGTTTTTCCTACATCTACAGTTGAAAAACCTTTAGGAAATCTCTCCTCAACAAACACAATAAGATCCAAAAACACATGGCAGGATGTTAACACTAGGGGAATCTAGATGAAGGGAATGTGGAAACTCTGTAATATCTTTGCACCTTTTCTGTCAACCTAAAGTAAAACATAAAAACAAGACAAGACTAAACAAAACAAACATGGCATCTATGAATGAAAAACTCAGAAATCAGAAAATACTTTCAGTGGTAAAACAAACATGATGAGTAACATATCTAAATATAGTGGAGGCCAAACAATGGGTTTATATACCGCCAAAATCTAGATTAGTCATTTGGAAGATCAGTGTGAGTGAGTGACTGCCTCAAACTGAGAGGAAGGGGAGGAAAAGATGAATATGATGAGATAAGAGAGGAGAAATGGAGAATGAATCCTGAAGGCAGTAAGCTCCCATTTGGAATTCTAGAAGAAGCAAACAGGACAGATGGAGAAGCAATAATGAAGGAAATAACAGAAGGAAAATTCCCTCAAATGTAAGCAATGGACCAGCTCCCGAGGATGGCAAGTGAGTAAGTGCTGGCAGGAAAACCTGTAGTGAGTGGTGCCATGGACAGGCGCCCAAGCCCAGCCCCCAGACCATGCCTGAGGCCCTCGGCACCTGCCCAGGAGGACATGGCAGAGAAGAAATGCAAACAGTACTGACTTGTCTGCAGATGCCACACAACAATCCAAGCTATGGAAAAGCCCAAGATTCTTGGCATTGTTCCTGGTGACCTGAGCATTTGCATAATCATCCCAGGACATCTGAGGAGCACAGAGAGGAATCCTAGCAGCACGTCTGCATAGCTCTGGGAAATGAATGAAGCTAAGGAAGCCTTGGAGGGGATTTTTCTTAAGGGTAGGGATGGGGGTTAGAATTAGGTCCCAATGCTATGTTTTCCCATACCCACCCAGTTTCCTTGCCTTCCAATGCCTGCTCCCACCCCTGCCACCCCATCACTCTCCTTACCCAGGCTGGAAAGCTTGAATGACTTCGGACTCATCCTGCTATCCCTTAAGTTTATTTGGTCTCCAGAAGATGAATTTTTATGATTGGCATCTGCGTGTGTGTGTGTGTGTGTGTGTGTGTGTGTGTGTGTCCTTTCCTCTCCATCCTCACAGCCTCAACCCAAGCCCAAATCCTTGGGTTTAACAATACCCCACCCACATGGTCTTCATGCTTCTAGACTAAGATATTCAATAGTTCAACACTTGGGCCAAACCAGTAGGGAGTGGTCGGTACTATAATAAACTGGAGAGTAAGTGCTCTATCTAAAGGGAACAGTCACCACTCACCTCTAGCCCCTTGTTTCTCATGGAAACATGGATTCAGAGAGACTAGATCTTCCAATTTTTAAAGAAAAACCAGAAATTCAGACTTTTTTGGTGCTAGGTCTTGGTTTTTAAAAGCTGGGGATTAATTTAATTTTAAACACTCAGACTTTTAAAGTCATGTTGGTCTGTGATGTAGCTGTAACACTTAGTCCTCAAAAATGTTCTTGAAAGTTAAATGTGGTACTGATGTTTACAGAAAAGCAGACCTTCAATCTGAAAATACTGCATTAAGGAATCTTGTCTAATCTTCATACAACATAGTGGATACTGTCATTTGTGCTTAGAGATGAGTAAACTGAGATCCAAGAGGAAAAGACACTTGCCTAAAGTCACACAGCCAATATCAGTGCTGTAATTTAGATCCAGTTCTCCCCAGCTACACTTTACCCCTCAGGAAAGTGGAGCTTCTGAGTTCTGGTCCCAATTGTGTCCTTATGTCAAACTGTGGGTTCTTGGAAAAGCCCTTCTCAGACATGTTCTTGCCTCATAAACCTACCCTGAGCCTTTTCTAAGTTCCCTGTTTGGTTTCCCTTCATCTTTCACCACTAGCCCAACCTCTTCTCTTCCTCTGAACTCTGAAATGGGCTCCTATTTGGTCTCCCTGCCTCCAGCACCTCTTATTTCATTATTGTCTCTAGAATCCTGCCAAATATTATGCCCTAAGTCTTATAAGACTTTCAAGAGAGGTAAAGGTCATACTCCAAGACCTAATACTCAAGTTTCCTTCCTAAGCCATAACTGCCCCAAGGTTTCTGCAGCCAAGTTCTTCAAGCTCTCACCCATCCCTAAAAGCACTGTTTTCACACCTTTTCGCTTTTAACTGGGCTGCTCTTTCACCTACATACTTTTGCTTTGGAGAACTCCTACTCACCTTTAAAGACCTGGCTTAAATGATCCACTGAGAACATCCCCAAGACTCTCAGTGTCAGCTGTAGTTTCCTGGTGGCCTCCTGGTCCTTTCAATGCTTCTAACAAAGCAGGAAGTCTACCCTTGTGTCATAGTCACTTATTCATCTATCTGCATCCTCAACTACATGGCTCTCTGTCTTCTTCTATATGACTGTCCCATGTCTAATGAAGTCCTGTCTTGCAACATGGATTTTAAAATATAACTTGTAAATGAACAGTTACAGCTTTACCCTTAGCAGACACAGAGAAGAGAGGAATAGAGTGTATCTTACAAGTTATTTAATTCAACGACCCTACAAGTCTGTAACTATCTTCCTTTTACCAAAGAGGAAATTGACCCTCAGAGAGATAAATATGCCCAAGATGTTTCCAGTAAGTGGCAAAGCCAGAATTTAAATCCATATCTGTGAGCTTCTAAAATTCTCACTGATACCATATTTCCCTTCCATGGCAGCCCTTTGAATTTTTCCCGGGAGTCTTCTTTTCATCTGGCTCAGCAATCTCAGGTCTTTAAGCTGCTCTTGATATATTACAGAGTCATGATTCATCATCACCTTGAAGATGGTGAAAAAGTTCACCATGGTTCATGCTGTTGATTCCCACACCTGACCTTCTCCTCTGTTTCGCCCAAGGCCCGGACAATGTGGCTTCCTGGGGGCAAATACAGCTGGTTTTAATGGAGATTTGAAGAAAGAATGCAGATAGCTCCATTTACCCTTGTCTCCTTCACCAACAAGAAACATTAAATATATATAAGATAAAGTTTACCAGTTTAGCCACTTTTAAGTGTACAGTTCAGGCATTAAAAGCATTCACTTTGTTGTGCAACACCACCTCCATCCATCTCCAGAATTTTTTCATCTTCCCCAAAAGGAACTCCGTATGCATTAAAAACAAAATTTCAATCCCTCACTCCTCCTATTCCCTGGCAACCACCATTTTACTTTCTGTCTCTATGAATTTTACTCCTCTAGGTACCTTGTATAAATAGAATCACGCAATATTTTATATGATTTTGTATATGGCTTATTTCACATAGCATAAAAGTCTTCAAGGTTCATATATGTTATAGCATGTGTCCAAATTTCTTCCCTTTTTAAGGCTGAAAAATAATCCACTGTAATGGGTGCTGCACGTTTTATTTATCTATTCATCCATAGATGGACACTTGGGTTGTTCCCACATCTTTTCTATTGGAATGGTGCTGTGAACACTGTTGTACAAATATCTGTTCCAGGGACTACTTTCAAAGGTTTTGGATATACAATCCCAGAAGTAAATTGCTGGAGCATAAGGTAAGTCTGTTTAATTGTTTGAGGAACTATCATACTGTTTTCCTGAATCACACATTTTTAAACAGTGAATTCTATGGTATGTGGATTATATCTCAATTTTTTAAACTTTGAGCAATTTAGAGAAGCAGTCTGAAATGTCCTATAAGACAACTAGTCTGGACTCTTTAAATCCCATTCCTAGGCATATATCCAGAGAAGAACATAATTTGAAAAGATATATGCACTCCAATGTCCATTGCAGCACTGTTTATAATAGTCAAGACATGGAAGCAACCTAAATGTCCATCAACAGAGAAATGGATAAAGAAGATGTGGTACATATATACAATGGAGGATTACTCAGCCATAAAGAAGAATGAAATAATGTTATTTGCAGCAACATGGATGGACCTAAATATTATACTAAGTGAAGTCAGAGAAAGACAAATATGATGTATCACTTATAAACAGAATCTTTGAAAAATGATACAAATGAACTTATTTACAAAATAGATTCACAGACTTTGAAAATAAACTTATGTTTACCAAAGCAAAAATGTGGCCGAGGGCATAATTTAAGAGTTTGGGATTAACATACACACAATACTATACATAAAATAATCAACAAGGACCTACTGTACAGCACAGGGAATGCTATTCAATATTCTGAATAACCTATATGTGAAAAGAATAGATATATGTATACACATATATCAATCACTTTTCTGTAAACCTGAAAACAACACGGCATTGTAAATCAACTAGACTCCAATATAAAATAAAAATTAAATTTTAAAAATCTTTATGGTCATGAAAAATCAAAAAGTATATGGAGAAGCTTGTAGATTAAAAAATAACAAAGTGAACCACCAACAACAAAAATATATGAGAGAGAATGTGGTGGACACTGCAGGTTAGGTCACCAAATCCCCATCCCCACCCTTTCTTTCCTATCCTTGCATTGTAAAGGCTAGAAAGGATGGTGGGGGGAGGTATTCAATCTTATAGAACCTCTTGCAGCTCAGGGTGGGCTTGTGACACACTCCTGGCCGGTAAAATGTGCCGGAAACCTACTGAGAATTTCTGGGAAGGCTTCCGCTTTCCTAGCACCCCCTTCTTTCTGCCTACAAACGTAGAGCTAAAACTGGAAATGGAGTGGCCGTCTTGTAACCATAAGTGTAACAAGCACAACAGCAAAGCACCACCATACTAAGCACAGAGGAATGAAACTGGTGGTGAGTCCCTGATGGCATCTTTGATCTGCCATACCAAAGCCCTGGATGCTCTTCATCTCTGGACTTCTTGTTACATGAGAATTTTTTTTTTTAAAGAATTCTTTAAGCAAGTAATAGATTTTTCTGTTATTTGCAGCCCAAAGCATTCCATTATAGGAAGACTTCCAGAAAGATAGCAAATTGCTTAACTTCCCTATTCCTCAGTTTCTTCATCTGTAAAATAAGAGTAATCATGGGAATATGATGAGGTAACATCATAGGGTTGATGTGAGGACTGAAGTAGTTACTACTTATAAGGCATTTAGACCAGAGCTTACACATAGGATCCCAATGCATGTTAGCTGTTATTATTTCCGCTAGTATTACTATTACTGATGTTTGTAAGTAATAGTACTTACAAACTGATTGCAGATTGAAACAATATTCACAAAACTCCCCTCTCTGAATCCCATCAAATTGATCAAAAGGAACCTAAAGTAGAGACAGAGACTCCAGTGACAAACCTAGGCAACACCTATGAATCCATACTGCAGATGCTGGCTCATGAGATGTGGACCAAGCCAAAGGACACACTGGGAGGAAAAGTGTGGACTCTGGAATCAACTGAATTCAACTTCCGCATCTGCAACAGATTGAAATTTTAGGTAGGTCACAACCTCTATGAGCCTCCATTTCCTTGTCTGTAAAATAAAGATGATAATAACAGTCCCTAAATCAAAGAGTTGTTGTGAAGATCAAATGACTTATATAAAATGTTTAACCCAGAGGCTGGCTTATAGTAAGTGCACCATATTATCCACTGCTGTTGATGTTATTTTTGTTACTATTATCTCCAGAGTCTTGGGAGACGTTTGATGAATACTTGTTGGAATCATGGTGGGTGGACAGATGGATGGATGGATCAGTGGTTCAACAGATGGATGAACAGAGTCTCTTGGAGGTCCAGGAGTATGTCTTTACAATTCCCTGTTGGTCTTGGATGAGTTAACAACCTTAGGACACACACAGTGCCATTCATTATAGAATCTGCCTGGGCTCCCTCCTCTGCTTCCACAGAGTAAAAAACAAACAAACAAAAAAAACATGCTCTTAATTCACAGCCTCAGTGTACACAGTCCTACCCACCACTGAAAAACACCTCTTAACAAAACTCTAAAAGAGAAAACATCTTGCTGCTGCCACAGGAATTATAGGTTGTCAGCAGTCCAGCATTAATGCATATCCCTACACTTTATTTTTAATAGAAAAGTTGCTGGGCCCTTTGATCATGGGGGACCATGCCATCTTTGAATCTCCATACTGTTGTCTGAAAGGGAAGGGGGTCACCTATAAGGCCCTACCCCCAAACAAGCAGGCCAGCTTCAACCAGGCCATGATATAAATCATAATTAGCTGTTACCTTCAAATGTGGGTGTGGAGAGTGAGGGGCAGCGAAACCCACACCAACCTCAGGCACAAAGATAAACCTTAGCCACAAAGATAAACCTCAGCTTGACTCATTGAAAGGTAATTACAAGGACTGTCAGAAGCTGAGGCCGGCTTTACTTTCTACTTGAGAAAGCTGTAGGAACCTGAGAATTCCACATATTTGAAAATAATCACTGAATTCCCACTGTGAACTCATGGGTCAAACACTCGCTGCTCCCAAATAAAGATGTCTGAAAAGTACTTTGCTTCTTTCAGATGGAACCAAAAAATGAGATATTGCCTTTTGAATGAGTTTTAAATGGGAGGGGGAAGAACACCCGTGTTTATGAAAAGTCAGCTATGCACTGCTCTAGACATTTTATGTATATGTCTTCAATTCAATCACACATCTGCGAGGCTAGTCATATAGTTTCCCTATTTATGGATGGGGAGACCGAGGCTTAGGAATTGGATCATTGTGCTCAGAGCACAAAGGTGAGAATGAATCTCTACCCATATTTATATGACTCCAAAACTTTGGCCACCTGATGTGAAGAACTGAATCATTGGAAAAGACCCTGATACTGGGAAAGATTGAAGGCAGGAGGAGAAGGGGCAACAGAGGATGGTTGGATAGCATCACTGACTTGATGGACATGAGTCTGAGCAAGCTCTGGGAGTTGGTGATGGACAGGGAAGCCTGGCGTGCTGCAGTTCATGGAGTCACAAAGAGCTGGACATGACTGAGCAACTGAAATGAACTGAACTGAATTGAAAGCTCATGTGAGTTCCCAGAAGCCCCCACTGGGATACTTTAGTAGTCAGTGTATCTTGTGGCTGATGCTGTTTCCTGCCTGGCACAGACCTTCCCAGTTGCCTCTCTGGCCCAGCCAAATAGATGCTCGTGCTGAGCTGGCCTGTGTCTGGTGCCCACACACCGGACAGAGTCCCAAGGGCGATAAAGCTGCTCTGAACCAGCCATCTATATAGTGTCCATGACTGAGCCCTTGAACCCTGCTCCAGGGTTCCACTCTTGTTCCCTGTTGGGACTGACGGTGTAGCTGTGGATAGACGCCGGGACCTAGTTCCTACCACCAGACCCCTAGGGCTGCCCCACCCCTCCAGATCCCTGGCTCATGACCACATCACCTTTCTTCTCTTTCCCCTGAAACGATATTTAGTGAGTGTGTTGTAAGAGCCAGGCTCAGTGCACGTTCTGAGGGTCCAGAGACAAACAAGATAGCCACAGCCCTCGCAGAGCTGATAGTCTAGCAAAAAAGACAGACACTAATCAATCAGAGATCAAACATGATTGATTTCCAGAATCACACATTCAACACACCCAGTGGTCCAGCAGGAGCACTGTTGACAGAGTACCCAGCACTGTGGATAATCTCATGGATTCTTGTCCCATGGATTATTTCAGTTTACCCTCCACAAGGGCCTATGAGTTGAATATCAATTTTATCCCAGCTTACAGATGAAGAGAGTCCCCGAGAGGCTGAGCAAGCCCAAAGGCTCACAGTTGACAAGCGGAAGACTCAGCGTTTGAACCCAAGCAGTGTAATTCTAGACCCCACCCTTAGGGCTGTTCAATGATGCATCCCCCTAGGACAGACTTGGATAGCCAACCACTTAAATTACTTTGAAAAAGAATTTTAAAAAATGATTCAGAGAGAGGCCAGTGTACTCACACTGGCCAGACATCACCTTTTAAAACAGCTTGTTTCCACCACTCGACAGGTGTCCGGGTGACCCTGAGCACGAAGCAGGACTCATGTCTTTGCCAGGAGGGAGAGCTGTGGCTGAAGACAGAGGACAAGCCCTCCCAGCAGCCCTTGGCAGGCCTGATCGTCTGGCCCACTGGTGTCCCTAGCGAGAGGCCACAGCTGACTGCCCTCTCCTCCCAGGCCACAAGAAGGGCCAGCCACTGTGTACAGACAGCGAGCAATTGATTTTGGATCTCTTCCTCTCTCTCCAGACCGCAGAAACTCATCAATTACGCACACACATGCAGCCTATTCGAAGGATGGATATTACCTTCTGCGCTCATGGCAGAGCCGAGCATCTCCATCCAAGCACAGATGGAAGACAAGGGCATGGGGTTAATTGATCAAGCGGCACCAGCTCCTATGCAAGGGTTGGCTCAAAATGGCTAGTTTCACAGATGCGCAGGCCCCTTGCTCGCCGGTCTCCTGTGATTAAACCAGGTCACTGATGTGCTTTTGAACAACACACGTGAACTTACTCATTCAGGTTCATCTTGTCTGCCACAGAGTGGTCACATTGGAATACCTCGCTCACCTTTCTCCATTCTGCAATCCTGTGTTGACTATCAACCAGAAACAAAGCATGAGGCTAGGGCTTGGGCTGGGATGTGGGTTACAGTTTAGCGCAATTTGTTTCATCTCAACCAACATTTTCTGAGAACCTACTGGGTACAAGGCCCCATGGTAGACAACTGGTAAGAAGATATGTCCTTTTGTTCAAAATGTGACAAACAAAAGTGTGTCCTTCAGGATGCAGGGTGTGAGGGGGGCCGGAGGCTGGGGATGGGCAGAGCACAAGTCAGGGGACCACACAAGACAGAGGGTGCTAAATACTAGGAGAAATGGTAGTGAGTGTTGAGCTCAGAAAGGCAAGACTCGTCACAGTGTTATTTCCTCTAAATCTATCCTAGGTCCAGTTTACCAAGCTGGCAGGAAGTTTATACTCAGTGTTTCTTACAAAGAGCCCACTTTGCAGATATCCAGGGGTTGTAGGTCCACACTGGTAGCCTTTGTGAGGGTTGTTCCTTAGCCCTCAGGTTCCTTGGTGGCAGATGGCAATACTGCCTCCGTGCCAAGTTGGGCTCAGGAAACTGCCTGAGTGGGAGCCCCAGTACCAGGGATCCAGCCTCCTTAGAAGTCTTTCATAGTCCTCCTCTATCAATCCTACTATCTTCAGGAATTCCCTTCTCTCAACAGAACCCCAGACAACATGTGCTTCCTGATCTTTGGGAACGTGCTCTCCCTCCCTATTCTGGTCACTTGGTTCCACTTTGTCCCTCAAAGTCCTCTCTCCCGCCTCACTTTGATTTACCTTTCCTGCACCCAGGAAGCCCAGGTTCTCAGGAACACCAAGAAAGAGACTCCTGTTTAGGCAGCTTCTCCTTTCCCCGCTTAGCAAGGGAAGACAAAACCCCTCTCCACTTAGCATAGGGAACACAGGCGCACACACAAATTAACGCATTACGTTATCTCATGTCAAGGCAGACCCAGATGTAGAAGTACTTAGAAAAGTTTACTTGCAGAGTGTAAAGGAGTCAGGCTTCAGAAGGACCAGCTCCCAAACACAAAACACAGCAGTTATTTCGGGGAAAACAATTGATGAGTCTCTAAACTTGCCGGGTTTACATTTATCTGCTTATGGATTAAAAAAACACTTTCTCACACAATTTTCAAAACTGCAAAGGTATCTTCAGAGCTAATCATAACAACAATCAAGAATAAACCTGTCTTTGTTAGGGAATTCAGAATTAAGGAAAGTTATCCAAGGATTTATTATTTGGGGGACCCTGATGTTTGGGGTTTGTCTCAGGGTTATGAACCTGTAGCTGTGCTGGTTCAGAGTCTGTTTTTTCAGCAGATGTGGTATATAAAGTGATTGATCATATGGGAAGCTGGGCAAAGTGGCCACTGGGGCTTCTACACACCTCATGATCAATAAAGAAAATGCAACAGGAATCCAAACTATTAATAGTTGATCAGAGGAAATCATGACTCAGTAAGAGACAAAGCATGGGCAACCTGATATGTGGATGGGGGAGGACCTAGCCATGTCCTGGGGACATGTTTACCCAGCCAGGTGGCTCACCTTGGAGCAATGATGCCAGGTGAGGTGGATGAGCTGATTGAAGGTCAGGCCGAGGTCTATGGGTGGGTTTCTGTGGCACCTTGCCTGTCCAGACTGTGCCAAGAACAGCAACTCTATGCCAGTGGCCTCAGAGTCCTTGAAATATTCATAGGACACCGAAATCACTTAATCCAGCCTCTTCCAACTCAGATGGGGAAACTGAGGCTAGAGAGCTAGGGTGTGTCCCTACAAAATCTTCAGTGATAGTATGCTCGGCCTTCAGGTCGGAGGATTGGGGGCAGGGAGTGGATTTTTGAAAAGAATAAAAAGATTCAGAATCAGGGATGGTTTGTCAGGCAGGGACTGACACGGGCAATGCCATCTCCTATTAACATTTTTGTAAAAGTAATTTTAAAGGATAAAGATGAGAATAAGAACAAATTTCTTATGCCGTTAGCTGCCACAGAAGGCCATTCCCAGGAGAATCCAAACACTCTGAACAGATGATTGGAATATGGACACAGACTCTCAGTAAGGCCAATACTCCTTATAACTGTTATACTGCAGAGGTCTTTCTTTGTTCTTATGTATTATCACTCATTTTATTTAAACGTAATAATGCACATTCACTGTCAAATATCTAAACAATAAAGAAGGAAATAGAGTAAAAAGTGTGAATTCCCTTTAATAGCTACCCCTAATCTCACTCTCCTCCCCTAAATAATCTTAGCAATTTAGCAAATACCTTTCCAGATGTTTGTACTTATTCACCAGTTTGTATGCATATAAACTCATTTATAGACGAGTTTTCCTACTCAAAGGCAGTAAACAATATATCCTTTGGTTTTGCCCTTATTTGCACTGAGCTTGGCATCACAAACATCTTTTCACTGCAAATTATTTTGTATGGGTATTCCATAATGGATGTAAATGTTCCTTATTAATGCACATTTAGAAATTTTCAAGTTTCTTACTAATATAAATAATGCCATGAATATCTTTGTACATATATGTACATATTTTATAGAATAGATTCCTGGAAGTAAAATGCTGATTCAGTGAATTATGTATATTTTGTACTCTTGGCATCAGTTCAATATGGGAGATTCATTTTGTACCTCCCTCACTAAACAAGATATTAAAGACTTTTAAATGTTTGTCCATTTGATTGTAGAAGATAGAATGACATTTTAATTTGTATTTTCTTAATTACAAGGAAGGTTGAATAACTTTTTTTTTTTTTTAATTTTTTTTTTTTATTATTATTATTATTTTTTTCCAGTGGGTTTTGTCATACATTGATATGAATCAGCCATGGATTTACATGTATTCCCAATCCCGATCCCCCCTCCCACCTCCCTCTCCACCCGATTCCTCCGGGTCTTCCCAGTGCACCAGGCCGGAGCACTTGTCTCGTGCATCCCTCCTGGGCTGGTGATCTGTTTCACCATAGATAGTATACATGCTGTTCTTTTGAAATATCCCACCCTCACATTCTCCCACAAAGTTCAAAAGTCTGTTCTGTATTTCTGTGTCTCTTTTTCTGTTCTGCATATAGGGTTATCGTTATCACCTTTCTAAATTCCATATACATGTGTCAGTATGCTGTAATGTTCTTTATCTTTCTGGCTTACTTCACTCTGTATAATGGGCTCCAGCTTCATCCATCTCATTAGGACTGGTTCAAATGAATTCTTTTTAATGGCTGAGTAATATTCCATGGTGTATATGTACCACAGCTTCCTTATCCATTCATCTGCTGATGGGCATCTAGGTTGCTTCCATGTCCTGGCTATTATAAACAGTGCTGCGATGAACATTGGGGTGCACGTGTCTCTTTCAGATCTGGTTTCCTCGGTGTGTATGCCCAGAAGTGGGATTGCTGGGTCATATGGCAGTTCTATGTCCAGTTTTTTAAGGAATCTCCACACTGTTTTCCATAGCGGCTGTACTAGTTTGCATTCCCACCAACAGTGTAAGAGGGTTCCCTTTTCTCCACATCCTCTCCAGCATTTATTGCTTGTAGACTTTTGGATAGCAGCCATCCTGACTGGCGTGTAATGGTACCTCATTGTGGTTTTGATTTGCATTTCTCTAATAATGAGTGATGTTGAGCATCTTTTCATGTGTTTGTTAGCCATCTGTATGTCTTCTTTGGAGAAATGTCTGTTTAGTTCTTTGGCCCATTTTTTGATTGGGTCATTTATTTTTCTGGAATTGAGCTTCAGGAGTTGCTTGTATATTTTTGAGATTAATCCTTTGTCTGTTTCTTCATTTGCTATTATTTTCTCCCAATCTGAGGGCTGTCTTTTCACCTTACTTATAGTTTCCTTTGTAGTGCAAAAGCTTTTAAGTTTCATTAGGTCCCATTTGTTTAGTTTTGCTTTTATTTCCAAAAATATGGAACGCTTCACGAATTTGCGTGTCATCCTTGCGCAGGGGCCATGCTAATCTTCTCTGTATCGTTCCAATTTTAGTATATGTGCTGCCGAAGCGAGCACGGTTGAATAACTTTTTATGTGGACCTGGGGTTGTATCAGTTCACAGCCTCTGAGAAGCAGATGCCAAGATAGGATTATACAAGCAAGACCTTTTCAGGAGAAATACCTCTGGAGGACAAAAGGCAGAAGGAGCAAGAGGCAGGAGAGCCTTTGGACCAAGTGCAGGTCTGACACTTTTGTGACAGAGGAGGGGAAGGAAGCATTAGGTGGGAATATTCTCAGACACAGCACAGTTCTGAGAAAGCCTCCATCAGGCTACTGGGGAGTTTCTGAGGGTCCTGATTCAAAGACCCCGGTGTACTTGGTTGCTGGCTGTGAATAGGCTGGGGGAAGCTTGACCTGGAGTGACCATGGAACAAAAGATACTTTAAATTGAGGCTGTCACTCACTTCTCCCCACAAGAGGTTCTTTGGAAAGGAGATCCGAGCAACATTGCTGTCATCTTTCCTTTCCTAGAAGGTACCTGGCCTCACTCTTTGCCTGAGTTTCTTTCTTTTTAATAATTTTATTTATTTTTGGCCATGCCAGGTCTTTGTTGCTGCATGGACTTTTCTCTAGTTGCGACAAGCAGGGGCTACTCTCTAGTTGCAGTGTGCATGCTTCTCACTGAGGTGGCGTCTCTTGTTGAGGAGCACGGGCTCTGGGGTGCACGGGCTTCAGTAGTTGTGGCTCCCAAGCTCTAGAGCACAGGCTCAATAGTTGTGATGCATGGGCCTGGTTGCTCCAAGGCATGTGAGAACTTCCCAGATCAGGGATCAAACCCGTGTCTCCTGCATTGGTAGGCGGATTCTTTACCACTGAGTCACCAGGGAAGCCCTGCCTGCTTTCCCATTGCATATTTGTCTTTTGTTATTGATCTGCAGAAACTTTTTTATATCTAGTGTAGCAGCTCTTTGTTGCATATGCTGTCAGTGTGTTCTATCAGTCTTTGCTTTCTTTTAACATTGGCTCTGTGTTTCACTGTATACTTTTAAACTTAAATTTTTTTCTACAGTAAATCTGTACATTTTTTTTCCTTTAAGTCTTCTGTGTCTTACTCAAGAATGTTATCTTCCTTAATAGAGAAATGCAAATCAAAACTACAATGAGGTACCACTTCACACTGGTCAGAATGGCCATTATTAAAAAGTCCACAAACAACAAATGCTGGAAAGGATGTGGGGAAATGGGAACCTTCCTACACAGTTGGTGGGAATGTGAGTTGGTGCAACCGCTATGAAAAACAGTAAGGAGTTTCCTCAGAAAACTAAAAATAGAATTTTATGATCCAGCAATCCCACTCCTGGGCATATATCCAGACAAAGCTATAATTCAAAATGATATTTGTACTTTTATGTTCATTGCAGCACTATTCATAGTAGCCAAGACATGGAAACAACCTAAATGTCCATCAGCATATGAATGGATAAAGACGACGTGGTACATACATACAATGGAATACTACTCAGCCACAAAAAAGAAAATAACGCCATTTGCAGCAACATGGATGCAACTAGAGATCATCATACTATGTAAAGTAAGTCAGAAAGAGAAAGAAAAATATTATATGAATTTCCTATATGTGGAATTCTAAAGTATGGCCCAAATGAACCTATCTACACAACAAAAATAGATTCACAGATGTAGAGATCAGACTTGTGTTTGACAAGGGGGGTGGGGGTGGAGAAGGGATGGACAGGGAGTTGGGGTTGGTAAATATAAACTATTATATGTTGAATGGATAAACAAGGTCCTACTCTATAGCACAGGACATTATATCAAATATCCTGGGATAAACCAGAACGGAAAAGAATATAAAAAAAGAATGTATATATGTGTGTAACTGAGTCACTTTGCTATACAGCAGGAACTAACAGTGTAAATCAACTCGACTTCAATTTTAAAAAAAGAAGGTTGTCTTCTTTTAATAGAAAGAAAAAAAGTAGGAGGAGGGTCCCACCACTTTATCTCATACCTTCCCTGGCTGCACAACACATTATGGACATAAATTTAGTATAAATGATTATATTATGCATCAGCCAGGGCTTGATTGAGTTTGCATCTCATCATTTCCAGCTTTTTGCCAGCTAATTATTACAAAATATGTTTCCTTTGGAAATCAGTGGCTGGGCTCTATTTGTTCATGATCTCTCCCTCCACCCCCACATACACACAATATCAATTAATTTTATGCAACAGAAAAAAAATCTTTGCAATAGAAGACATAGAAAGGAAGCTTCAGCATTTGAGAGGAGATGTTGCTTCTGTGGTCGGGGAGACCCCAGCTAAAAGCAAGCTGTGAATGGAAGGCAGAGAGGCCCAGTTGGAGCCCCTGATCAGGGGACCCCACTTTCATGCTCAGAGAGCTGGAGAAACCATTCTGAGGATGGTGACCCTCCCCACACATACCTGGATCAGCTCTGCAGCTCCTTTTGGCTTTCTTTATAGTAGCTCTCATAAGACATAATTGTCTCATTTATGGCCTGGGAACAGGAGTTTCTCAGCACTTTTAAGGCTTCCCATTAGGCAAATAGCTGTGGCTATCTGCTGACCGCTAATCCATCTGGAGAGGGATTTGTGAAGAAGAGCCCACATTGAAGGGGATGGGCCAGCCATCACTGAGCAAGACCTTCTACTGCCCCCAGATTCACCTTATTCTGGCTTATCCCCAATGTCACTACTGTCAGCTCCTTCCAGGGGCTTGCAGGGGACAGCTCAGCATGTCCCTGGATGCCCTCTGCCACACCCATCCACCCTTGGCTGCTCTTAAACACCCCCAAGACCACAGCAATTAGCCCCAGACAATTATCGGTGATCCAGAACTGTCTTGAGCTCACATTTTTATGTCAGGATGAATTTGGATTCTGAAGTTGATCTCCTTGTTGTGAGGGTTTTATGAGGGAAAGATTAAATCGTCCTCTGATGTGTGCTTCCTTAGGTCCCAAATCCTTGAAGAGTCATTAAAGCACCTTCTCACTGAAATGCTCTCAATCTCAGCTTGATGGATATCATCAGGAATAATCTCTCCATTATTTGGGAGTTAAACTGCCTGGGAAGCTCTGCCAGACATGATTTTGCTGAGGTCCTTTGAGCCTGCTCCTTCTGCAGCTGGTGACCCCCAAAAATCCATGAGTGTAACAACACCAGAGGCTGATCTTCTCCTGTTTTTCCCAGGAAACCACATTCTCTATCCCTCCCCTAAAGGAGTGGATTTATCTTGGTTCAACTACACCTCTCACCAGGAGCCCACCACTGCAGATCTCATCAGTGAGCTATGTAGGGGTCAGCCCATGGTCAAGGCACAGCCTGGAGCAGGATCAGGGCTAGGGTCAGGACTCAACCAAGGATGAGGATCAGGGCTCAGTCTGGAAGTAGGGTCAGGGCACAGTCTGGGGCCAGTATTAGAGTTCAGTCATAGCCAAGGTCAGGCCCCAGTCTGGGATGAGGATCAAGGTTCTGTCTATTGTTAGAATTAAGGCTAAGTCTGGAAGCAGTGTCAAAGCTGTGTCTGGGTATAGAGTCAGGACCATTTTATAACCAGAATGAGAGCTCAGTCTGTGGCCAGGGTCAGGGCCTAGTCTGTGACCTGGTTACCAGCTCAATGGCCAAGGCATCAACCCCACCTCAGCTCAGGGCATAGCATTTGGCACCTTGCTTGAGCACTCCGGGTCTCAAATATCACCTGGCCTTGTTACCAGCCGGGTTGTGCCTGAGAGACTCAAGTTGCTTCAGTTGAGAAGCAGCAGGCAGGAGTGTCTGCAGGTGAGGGTCTGGATCAGCGGTGTGGTGAGGAAAAGCTGGGGCATGACCGTGAGAGGTTTGGACCGGTGGCAGGAGAAGCCAGTGTCACCAGGACCTCAGTCTCAGAAATCCCAGGCAAAGGGATCCCACATTATTACAACGCCTTCACAGCAAAACTTGCCACTTGCTCAGCTTTCTGGTTTTGGAAGCAAAAAGAGCCGGAACCTTTGGGGGGGAGCCAAGCCTATGCCAAGTTTCCCTCTCATCACGGTTGAGGGAGGGAGACGAGTGAGGTCATTCTGCTTAGCATAAAGCATGCTGAACATACTGGGTGACCTTCAGCAAATCACTCTTCCTCTCTGGGCTTCAGGAGACTCACCCACTAAAGGAGGAGCTGGAATGGCTCATCTTCAGGGTCCCTTCAGTTCAGCCCACTGTGAGAAAAACCACCAGTTAGAAGGAAGTGTGATGAAGATGTCCCAAGCAAGAGAGAGAGAGGGGGCTTTGTAGATCCGAGCCCCTGGACCAAGTTTGGTGTGACTGGGGGCACTGGGTGAGACAGAACTCGTGGGAGAGGAGGGCAGAAAGATAGGTAGTGCCTGCAGGGCCTGGGTGCAAAGGAAAGGAGTCTGGTTTTTAATCCTGCAGGCAACAAAGAGTCTTAAAGGGTTTTTAACAGGAGAATGAGCACCATTGGGTTTGCAGTGGAGGATGATCTGTCTTCTGTATGGGCAGGACGGATCAGAGGAGACAAAGGTGGAGACAGGGAAAAGACTATGCAGTTGTTCAGCCAAGACATGCTGAATTAGGGAAGTGGGCAGAGAAAACAGTGGGAGAGAAACAAATCTGAGAGTGATTTCGTGGGTAGAATCTACAGAACTTGATGACAGCAGACATGAGGGTCAAGGAGGCGTCGAAGGGAACTGGTGAAGTCCAAGGCTCTGGCTTGTACAACAGCGGGATGGCAGTGAAAACCACTGGGATGGGGAGAGCAGAAGAGAAGGACTGGGGGGAAGATGATGGTGAACTCCAATCTGGACCTGTTGAGTCTAAGATGTCCAAGGGACTTCCAGTTGGAGGTGTCTAAGAACTGGAAGGACTGATGCTAAAGCTGAAACTCCAATACTTTGACCACCTCATGCGAAGAGTTGACTCATTGAAAAAGACCCTGATGCTGGGAGGGACTGGGGGCAGGAGGAGAAGGGGACGACAGAGGATGAGATGGCTGGATGGCATCACCAACTCGATGGGTATGAGTTTGAGTAAACTCTGGGAGTTGGTGATGGACAGGGAGGCCTGGCGTTCTGTGATTCAGGGGGTCACAAAGAGTCAGACACAACTGAGCAACTGAACTGAACTGAACTGACTGAAGAATGAACTGAGAATATGGGCCAGGAGTTCAGATGAGCAAACTGGGCTGAAGACATAAATTAGGGGAATGTGAGCCATCACTGAGGGATCATGTACAAGGAGAGAGGTGAAGGGGTCCCAGGATGGACCTCTGGGACACCCCAGTAATTTAAGGAGCCAACTGAGAAAGATAAGTCAGCAAAGAAGCCTGAGAAAGAGTAAGCAGACTGGTGGGGTGGAGGGGGGCAGGTAACAAACTTGAAGAGATGGTGATATATTGGGAACTGGAGAGAGAATGGTATTGAATGTGGCCCAGAGACAAGTGTATGAGAACTCAAAGGATTCAGTGACCATGGAAGTCATTGGTAACTTCAGAGAGAGCAGTTTCTGGGACCCTTCTGGGGGCAGGAGCCAGGCTGAAATGAGTAGAAGAATGATATGTGGAAGTGGAGACAATTCTTTGGAACCATTTTCTCAAAGGGGTAAGGTAGGATCAGAGATGGAGGAAGGCACGGGGTTGAGGTAGAAAGGTGTGTTCTAAGCAAAAAGAGACTTGGCCTTGTGTAAATGCTGGTGGGAGGGATCCCATGGAGGGAGAAATTAAAGACACAGGAAAGAGAGGAATTGGGGAAAGAATGGGTCACTAGGTGTAGGCTATGTACCACCATACAAGGCTTGTCCCATATATTTTTAATATTTAATCCTCTCAACCTGCCTGTGGTTTTGCATAACCACACTTATTTCCTTCTCAAGCACATCCCAGAGTCAAGAAATTATTTTAATTATTCTTAGACTTGTTTATTGACTCTTTCCCTGGCTCTCTCGAGGGAGTTCCTGCTCTCCAACACTCCTATCTTATCTTGCTTGATTCTTTATCGTGGCACTTAACACTACCTGATATTATATTACCTGCTTGTTACTTGCTTTCTTCTGCCTTCCACATCAGCAAAAATGGAAATCCAGGGGAGATGGGACTAAGTCTGACTTGTTCTCCAGTCCATCCCAGCGCCCAGAATCATTCCCAGCTCACAGTAGGCACACAACAAAAGAGTGTGAAATGAATGAGCAGAATGAATGAACGATCTAAGAAAAGGTTCTAAGAACTACGTAGTACTGTTCAAAGTGAGAGAAAGAGTGAAGAGCCTAATGCTGATCATCTACTGCATAAACAGCTTCATCTAAACAACTACACAGCACCTTTTGGAGGCATGAAATATGGGCCCCTTTTCAGAAATGAAGAGAATGAGCTCCAGAGAGATTTGAAATAGTGTCAGAAATGGCACCACTGATATGTGGTGGCACCAGACTTGAAGGCCAGGATATTTTTATTTTGTTCCCTGTTTTTGTTGTTGACTGGCTTGTTTTTCTCAAAAACCTGGGTTTATTTCCTGCCTCCCATGGCCTCTGGGGATGATCACAGATTCTTCTCTGCACCTGTCCTCAGGATTGCAGACTCGGGAGGAGGGGCTGACAGAGTCTGCCGTGTGTTCCAGAACCATCCCCTGGCTGCAGGCATGCAGAAGGACCCGGTGCCTTCCCCCAGCTGGTAGTGGCCGGGGCCGAGTTGAGGACAATCAGGAGAGAGATTTGAGAGAGAACATGGGCCTGATAAGCGTTAGGATGTGGAGCAGAGAAAAAGCAGGACGTCCAGGACGGTCTCCCAGGTTTCAGGCCCAAGGAGTGGGTGGCTAATGCTGCCAGTGGCTAAGACCCAGAGACCCAAAGAAGCAGCAAGTGTGGGAAGGGAGGTGGCTTCCATCTTGAATGGGCTGAGTGGGTGGGGTCCATGGACACCCAGGTGTGGTGTCCAGTCTGAAGCTCAGGGGAGCGGCCAAAACCAGGTGTGGTCAATGGAGCCCTTGTGGTGACCTCTTGCCAAGGGCAGCAAGGTGAGAGGGAGAGGGTGGAGCAGCCCCAGCATTCCCAGGGGTGGGCAGAGAGGGTCTGTGAACAACGTTCAGAGGAGCGAGCCGATGGTAAGATCGGAGAACGTCCCTTCTGAACAGTGCAGTTGTAGAGACAAAAGACAAGACAAATGAGCTTTTCTGTGTGTTCGCTCAACAGAATATTTTACAGCCTCTCTGGATAAACAAGCTGTCATCTACCACCCAACCCTCTATCAACTGAAGCAGCCTGGGGAAAAGATAAGGCTGTGGGTTTGGATACTCTCAGCTGCTGGTGCCTAATTACTACACAAGCTAAACAAACCCAGAGAGTTGTAGGCAAAGAGGGACTTGGCTGTCTGGGGAGGAGAGCCATTTCCCTGCTCCCTGGGAAGGGATGGAAGACAAGCACTGACATTTATTGAGCTCCTACTATGTGCCAGGCACTTGGCACATGTCATCTCATTTAATAGGGTGTAGAGGTATTGTCCTCTTTTTGCAAATGAGGAAACAGAAGCTCAAGGAGGTCAAGTTAAAGGATCCACACACCCCCTGCACTTCACTGACTCCATGGACAAGGCTCAGCTTTTTTTCCTCTGTTTCTCTGACCCTGCAGAGTTAAGGCCAAATGCCATAGTCATGATTTTGGAGCTATGTTAAGTGTTTCCTTTCATAAGACATCCATTTGTAGGAAAGAAAACTGTTGCGCTCAGCAGCAGGGCAACAACTACAAAGAAAATTGCTATTAAGAGCATAGATTTGGGACTTCCCTGGTAGTCCAGTGGTTAAGAATCCACCTTCCAATGCTGGGGACATGAGTTCGATCCTTGGTTGTGAAACTAAGACCGCACATTCAACAGGGCAACTAAACCTGCACCACAATAACAGAAACCCATACACCATAATGAAGATCCTGCATGCGGCAACTAAGACCCAAAGCAGCCAGATAAATAAATTAATTTAAAAAAAAAGAGCATAGACGAGCTCCCAGCATTACAGTATATTCAGAACAGATTGACAGAGATGGTAGTTCCAAGGGAACCCGTGTGCGTGTTTCTTCCTGCCCTGCCCCAGGCGTGTCTGTCCAAAGTAGAATCGGGATGGGGGAAAGGAGTTGAGGTGGTGTCAGCAGTCTGCTGACTCAGGGGACAAGATGGGAAATGAAGCCAGAGAAGACCAGTCACCAGGTTGTGACCAGATTAGATCCCAAACCCCTTGCCTCCTAGCCCACAGTGCCCTTCCCAAGAAGATACACAGCTTCATAAGAGCAACAAGGACTTCCCTGGTGGTCCAATGGCTAAGATTCCACATTTCCAATGAAGGGGGCCCAATGTTTGATCCCTGGTCAGAGAACTAGACCCCACATGCATGCTGCAACCAAGAGTTTGCATACAGCAACTAATGATCCCGCATCCCACCATGAAGATAGAAGATCCTGCATGCCACAACTGATTCAATGCAGCCAAAGAAATAAAATAAATACTTTTAAATTACATAACCAACAAGGACCTACTATATATAGCACAGGGAACTCTGCTCAATATTCTATAATAACCCAAATGAGAGAAGAATTTGAAAAAGATTAGATACATGTATTATGCAAAATAAAAAAATCTGAAAAAAAATTTTGATCTCTTCACTGATAAGCTGTGCGAATTTAGTCAAGTTGCTTAACCTCTCTGAGTTTTGATTTCCTGATGCTCTCAGGAAAAATCCTGAATGGATAATACCTATGATGAATAGCACTATAACATTCATACACATACACACACAAACACCTTGCAAACTATGTAGCCCCCTATCAATATTACTTATTATCATTATCCCTAGTTTATAACTCCTTTGAGAATAAGGATCATACTTTCTCTGTGTTTTCATCCATCCTTCCTAATGCCTCACACATTGGAAACAGTCTATAAATGTCTTAAGAGATAAACAAGCTATTGGCTATCACACTAGTGATCATCTAAAGAGGCAGTAAAATATTACCAAGACTGCCCTTTTAAACCTTCTCTTTCTCCCTCCATGATGATCCCTGGTTTGATTTTCTCTGTTCTGAGAGATCTGCCCTGACCTACATGCAGAAATTAGTCTGTTTACAGAGAGGAGCCTGCCTCCTGATGCCACAGCCCAGATGACCAGTGAAGCATCAGAAAGTCCTGGTAAAACATTAGGATCTTGAGAATTTGTTTGTTTTTAAGGGTCTAATCCAGTCCATCTTTGTTCAGAGAGTTTGGTTGATGCTGCTCTTCAAAGATTGCTGTCCTTCATTACTCTTGAAATGGGGCTTCCTCTCAGAGCCATCTGGTATCCCAAGTCCCTGCAACCACCCCCTTTTCGCAGCACAGGCAGGAGCAATCACTCCCATATCAAGGCTCAAATACTCTTAGTTGTCACTTCTTAGTTTTAAGAAACACAGAGGCACCTTGACAAATAAGCTATCATCAGTTCAGTTCAGTTGCTCAGTCGTGTCCGGCCCTTTGTGACCCCATGAATCGCAGCACGCCAGGCCTCCCTATCCATCACCAACTCCCAGAGTTTACTCAAATTCATGTCCATCCAGTCGGTGATGGCATCCAACCATTTCATCCTCTGTTGTCCCCTTCTCCTCCTACCCCCAATCCCTCCCAGCATCAGGGTCTTTTCCACTGAGTCAGCTCTTCATGTGAGGTGGCCAAAGTATTGGATTTTCAGCTTCAACATCAGTCCTTCCAATGAACACCCAGGACTGATCTCCTTTAGGATGGACTGGTTGGACCTTCTTGCAGTCCAAGGGACTCTCAAGAGTCTTCTCCAACACCATAGTTCAAAAACATCAATTTTTCGGGGCTCAGCTTTCTTCACAGTCCAACTCTCACATCCATACATGACCACTGGAAAAACCATAGCCTTGACTAGACGGATCTTTGTTGGCAAAGTAATGTCTCTGCTTTTTAATATGCTATCTAGGTTGGTCATCACTTTCCTTCCAAGGAGTAAGCGTCTTTTAATTTCATGGCTGCAATCACCATCTGCAGTGATTTTGGAGCCCAAAAATAAAGTCATACACTGTTTCCACTGTCTCCCCATCTATTTGCCATGAGATGATGGGACCAGATGCCATGATCTTAGTTTTCTGAATGTTAAGCTTTAAGCCAACTTTTTCACTCTCCTCTTTCACTTTCATCAAGAGGCTCTTTAGTTTCTCTTCACTTTCTGCCATAAGGATGGTGTCATCTGCGTATCTGAGGTTATTGATATTTCTCCCAGCAATCTTGATTCCAGCTTGTGCTTCTTCCAGCCCAGCGTTTCTCATGATGTACTCTGCATATAAGTTAAATAAGCAGGGTGACAATATACAGCCTTGACATACTCCTTTTCCTATTTGGAGACAGTCTGTTGTTCCATGTCCAGTTCTAACTGTTGCTTCCTGACCTGCATACAGGTTTTTCAAGAGGCAGGTCAGGTGGTCTGGTATTCCCATCTCCTTCAGAATTTTCCACAGTTTATTGCAATCCACACAGTCAAAGGCTTTGGCATAGTCAATAAAGCAGAAATAGATGTTTTTCTGGAACTCTCTTGCTTTTTTGATGATCCAGCGGATGCTGGCAATTTGATCGCTGGTTCCTCTGCCTTTTCTAAAACCAGCTTGAACATCTGGAAGTTTACGGTTCACATATTGCTGAAGCCTGGCTTGGAGAATTTTGAGCATTACTTTACTAGCGTGTGAGATGAGTGCAATTGTGCGGTAGTTTGAGCATTCTTTGGGATTGGAAAGAAAACTGATCTTTTCCAGTCCTGTGGCCACTGCTGAGTTTTCCAAATTTGCTGGCATATTGAGTGCAGCACTTTCACAGCATCATCTTTCAGGATTTGAAATAGCTCAACTGGAATTCCATAGCCTCCACTAGTTTTGTTCGTAGTGATGCTTTCTAAGGCCCACTTGACTTCACATTCCAGGATGTCTGGCTCTAGGTGAGTGATCACACCATCATGATTATCTGGGTCATGAAGATCTTTTTTGTACAGTTCTTCTGTGTATTCTTGCCACCTCTTCTTAATATCTTCTGTTTCTGTTAGGTCCATACCATTTCTGTCCTTTATCGAACCCATCTTTGCATGAAATGTTCCCTTGATATCTCTAATTTTCTTGAAGAGATCTCTAGTCTTTCCCATTCTGTTGTTTTCCTCTATTGCTTTGCACTGATCGCTGAGGAAGGCTTTCTTATGTCTCCTTGCTATTCTTTGGAACTCTGCATTCATATGAGAATATCTTTCCTTTTCTCCTTTGCTTTTCACTTCTCTTCTTTTCACAGCTATTTGTAAGTGGAAGTGAGAAATAGATTTAAGGGACTAGATCTGATAGACAAGAGTGCATGATGAACTATGGATGGAGGTTTGTGACATTGTACAGGAGACAGGGATCAAGACCATCCCCATGGAAAAGAAATAAGCTATCATAATCTGTGATAAAAAAAAAATGCCCTAAAGGATGGGCTGTTGGCTATTTTGGGGAGAGGAAGAAGCAAATATAACTAAGTCAGTCCCCACCCCAGGAATAGATCTCAGGCAGCTTTTCAGGCTTGAACCTGCTGAGTGATGCTAGGTCTAGAAAATTCACCTCTGAGCCTCCAGGAGTCATTGCTCAGCCTTCAGCATCATTGCTCATTGCAGTTATGTTGTACTGGTGTGCTGTCATGGTGTTCGGAACATTTGGAGGTTGGGGGACACACCTGGAGAGCATAGCATAGGAATGGCATTCTTCATAGGAACGGCAAAGATCACCTCATCTTGTGCAACAGTGGTATCAGCAATAACTGAACATTCCCACGGGAAACTTTGGGCGCCCTGGAAGCCTGTGCACCTCACTGAGAATGTCTTGTCATGTCTCATGTGTAACAGCTTCTCTCCCTGAAATTTAAATCTTAAATGGAGAGACAAAGAAATTGCAAAAATATGATGGAGTCCATCCCATTCCCACCCTATTCTGCTTCCTACCCTCAGGAACTGCCTTGATTCTTAATACCTTTTTCTCCAGCCTCCATCCATTGGCAGGGCTCCAACAGGCTCCCTTCTGTGAGAAGTAGAGAGAGCTGGTTTCTGAATCTCATAATCCAACCCTTAGGGAAGGTGTAGATGGTATAAATATCCAGAAAAGAGGATGATGCCTGGAATACATTTGCTCCAAATGAGGTGGGACTGAACTGTTTCCCCTTGCCCTCTGCAGCAGATATGCACTGATACATGCTCATGTACATGCTCTCTGGCCCAGATCCCTAGGGGCAGGATGAAAGTGGCTAGTGAAGCTTCAAGTTCAAGGATCCTTGCCTGCTAGAAGCAACCTCAGTCCTACTCTCACCTGTTCACATAGTGAGCAAGATAAGTGCCTCTCGGAAGTAGAACCACTTGCCAAGAGCAGTTCATGGTCTTTAGCTATCCCTGATGGAGTTAAATCTATCCTGCATATTGAGATGTGAATTCCTGGATTTGGGACAATTATTCTTGTCTGAAGTTCTTTCTACCCTCCTCAAGAGGCATCACAAAATCCATTTAACTGTGTTTAATTTAACATATGTGGAAGCAGATCTAGACATCCCAGCTCCACACTCCCCAGGCCCTGGTAGAGAGCCCACAGCTTCCTTAATGAATGCTGGGTCAAAGTCCAGCCCATCCTCCTGAGAGCCCAGGGGTTCCCCAGGAGGCCCAGGAGTTCCCAAGCCATTCTGTATGACACTGTATCAGGGCACTGTATCAGTCATGGTGGGATAACTGATGAAAGAAACAACTCCCAAATCTCAGGGGCATAACACATTAATGTTTATCCTTCATATCACAGCATAACCCAGGTCACTTGGAGTTGTGGAAATTTCTACTCTCTGCAGTCATTCAGGAACCCAAGCCCTTTCATCTTGTGGCTCCATACTTGTCTTGGTACTTTGTTGTTGTTCAGTAGCTAAGTTGTGTCCAACTCTTTGAGACCCCACAGACTGCAGCATGCCAGGCTTTCCTGTCCTTCACCATTTCCCAGAGCTTGCTCAAACTCACGTCCATCGAGTCGGTGATGCCATCCAACCATCTCATCCTCTGTTGCCCCCTTCTCCCCCCGCCTTCAATCTTTCCCAACATCAGGGTCTTTTCTAATGAGTCGGCTCTTCGTATCAGGTGGCCAAAGTATTGGAGTTTCAGCTTCAGCATCAGTCCTTCCAATGAATATTCAGGGTTGATTTCTTTTAGGATGGACTGGTTTGATCTCCTTGCAATCCAAGGGATTCTCAAGAGTCTTCTCCAACACCACAGTTCAAAAGCATCAATTCTTCAGTGCTCAGCTTTCTTTATAGTCCAGCTCTCACATCCATACATGACTACTCGAAAAACCATAGCTTTGACTATTGGGACCTTTGTTGGTGCTTGGAGTTCTCTCCATTTACCCAATGGATGGTGAATGAGAGAGGGTGTTGAGAACTGCAAAACTGTGGTGGTTCAGACAGTAAAGAAGCTGCCTGCAATGCAGCAGACCCAGGTTCTACCTCTGGTTTGGGAAGATCCCCTGGAGAAAGGAATGGCAACCCACTCTAGAATTCCACTTGAGAACTCCACTCAAGAATTCTCTTGCCTGGAGAATTCCATGGACAGAGGAGCCTGGTGTGTTACAGTCCATGGGGTTGTGAAGAGTTAGATATGACTGAGTGACTAACATAACATGCCAGAATCAATCTACATTGCTTTTGCCCACATTCCCTTGGTCAGAACTCAGACACATGGTCTCACCTAACTGCAAGGGAATCTAGGAAATGCAGTTTAGCGGAAAGCCCAGGAAGGAAAGGAATGGGAGTTGGTAAACAGAGGAATGCCACTGATCCTTAATGTTTGTGTTGTCATTGAGTAGGGTCTGCCTCCCCTGGGCTATGAGTTCTTTTGAAGCAGGAACTGGATTCATATTTGCCTCTCTGAGTCATGAGCTCCAGGCTTCAAACCCTAGCTGAGTGGTCCAGAAGGTGGCATACCAGAAGTGGATATCACAGCTTAGCATGCCACCCACTAGGCTGCCAGGAACATGGCAAAAACAGGCGGATCACAAAAAAGACCACTAGATAGGAGACTTACAACCACAGCAGACCCTGAAGGCTTAGGGCAGAGATGGGAAGAGGGCCTAGAAGAACCCTAAGCCAAGGACACAACCTTCAGTGGCAGCAGAGAAGGGCACCAACCAAGCTTGGACTGTCGCACTTATCAACATAATACCCTTCACCACAAAAGAGGTCAGGCCTTAATATGCCTACTTTACTGATGTGGGAATAGAGGGGTTTCCCCCACCCCAAGTCAGCCAGCCCTAGAACACAAGTCTCCTGCCTAAGGAACTATATAAAGCTATCAGGCTCTTTATGTTACTAATCCATCTAATCCATGAACATTCAAGGGCACTTCACTGTGGGGACCTCTGGGGATCTGGGCTTCCACCTCTCTGGACATGCTCTGTGCTGTGTCCTGCTCCATGTATCTGGATGATCACACATGCCTTGCAATGAGTTACATCCCCCAGGCATGTTTGAAGGATCTGTCTCTAGTTTTCAGAACATTTTACATCATGGGCCATATTTACAAATCAAGAAATTTTATCTAATGGAGAGTCCTGGATTTTCTTTTTAAAAAGTCAAGAGGTCCAGCCACCATGGGTCCAACTCCCACAAGGAGAGAGTCACTCAAAGCTGAATAACTGCTGCGCTGTTAACAGGACATATGTCCTCCATGTTCCCACAGTCCGCACTTTCTGATTTTTCTTCTTTCTGCACTGTGTTACTCATTTAACTCTCTCCCTGGCTCTTGCAAGTATTTGAGTTTATAATCTCAACCCTGTGCATTTATGAGCCTTCAATCACCTAGCCCCTCCACCATTCATTCAGTCCATCAGCAGGTATTGGCTGAGTGGTTGTTCTAGGCCAGGTTTGTGCTGTACAGTGGGCATGAAAACAAGTTCTGCCCTTGGAGAACTCATAGTCTGGAGAGAAAGACATATACAGAAACACAACATTGCAGGGAATTCCCTGCGGCTCAACGCTTAGGACTTGGCACTTTCACTGATGGGGCCTGAGCTCAGTCCTTGGTTGGGAAACTAAGGTCCTGTAAGCCTTGCAGCAAGCACAGCCAGAGGGGGGAAAAACAACAACAGCAATAACAACATTGTAACTGGGGGATGTTCTATGGATCCCAGATGTTTAATTTTGTACCTCAGTGCCTGATGCACATCCTCTTGGGGACTCACCTGTCCTCACTCAAGGGGATGGCGTCCTACTGTAAGCACTTGCAGCTCCCCGCTTACCGTCCTCTGCATGGAGGCTGGAAAGACTGGAGAATAGTTGTCCCCAGGAACAGTATTCAAACCGCTAACCTGAGTTGGTGGATAATCACCTCAGCTCCCTCCCCCTCAGGCAGGATGACTGATTCTATGCTGCCTACCTGTGATGCGGATTCTATGCTGCCTACCAGAAGTTCCCCAGGGGCTAGTGCATTAACCTGCTCTTTAAGGCACTCTATATTTTCCCTTCCCTGCACCACTTCCCTGCAGATACTTCCTCAGATCATTTCCCAGGGAAATCACAGGCATTTACGCCCTTATCTGCTTCTGGGGGAGCCTACTTCTGAGACGTGTGCCCATAAACAAATGGGGTGCACAGCCTCCGCTGCCCTTCAGAATCCACTTACCTCAAAAGGAAAGTGACTGTCATTTAGCCTGGACTGGTCAGCAGATAAGCCCAAACAACTCATTAGCCTTCCTTTAAAAATAATTGTTATAGTAATCAGGCTAAAAAAATAAGGAACTCTAGTAAGTAAACATATTTTAAACATACTAATATAAAAGAATAAATTAAATAATAAACAGTAATTAAAACGCTGCATAAGCAGGTGGTTGGGCCTGCTGTTTTTTATCTTTTTGTGATTTTGTTACACATTAAGTCAGCTCGTTCATTTCCTCTGTAGAGAAACCTGCAGCTGCTGTGAACTTCCTTTCCACTACCCCCTTCACTGGCTCCTTTTGAAAGAAGGAAGGCCTGTGAAAATCATGGAGGTGATCAGGAGGGACTGATGTTTGTGCATCATTCCAGAAACTTTCTGTGCGTTATTTCATCAGTTCCTCTCAATGGCCCGTGAGGGAGACGAGCTCATCTTCACTCTCCAGGTGCAGCAGGGACTCTGGAATGTCAGGAGACCTGCCTGGGACCACAAGACCCAAACCCACGTGACTCAAAACCCACCCTATGGCCTTCTCCTCCAGCTGTGTGTGTGTGTTGACTGGGATGAGCAGGGAGGGAAGAACAGCAGACCTAACCTGAGGTTAGGTGCTGAGCTGAGGTGTGGCAATGGCCATTCAACCTACAGGTCACTGCTTCCTTCTGGTCCGGAAAGATTCCAGAGAAGAATAAAGGCAGAGAGTCGGTGTGGAATAGAAGGACCAGAATCTGGAGCAGAAGATGCAAATGGAAATCCTTTATCCTTCCTCCCCTCTCTCAGTCCCTTCTTCCCTCTTTCTTTTTTTCTTTTTTTCCAATCATGAGCAAGGGCTCAAGGGAGCCCAGAAATATCTGGCGGATTATTTAAGAGGTGTTAACTCTTTTTAAAGACTCTGATAAAGGCTCATGCACTAATGGTTTGGACAGACAGAGGAAACAAAATCTCTTTGTGTCATCTGATTACTTGGTCATAGGTAGGTAAGGCTAAAAATATAGTGCCTCCCTGCTTCTTGGGCGATACCAGGACTAGGTGGCAACAACACAGGGCCTGGCACTAAGTAACAGCTCAGGAATGGCTCATTGCTCCCTCCTTCTCACCCTTTCCCAGTTCTGGCAAATAAGAGGTTCACCAGCTTGATTTTTCAATACTAATGTCTGCCTTCCAGCATCCCATACTGCCTGCTTCCATCAAGAAGCTAAACCAATATTTCCAACTCATCAACACTTAAACACGAGGCCAATTTGCCCAATACATTGTCTATTTATTTTCCAGGCTGCAATCTTTATGATGCCTATTCCTGAGGCAGTTAATTTGCTCTTGAATACATATCTTTGTGTATTGGTTACCCATTTCATTAGCGGCGATATTGAGACCGGCTGGGACGTGTGGAGGATTTTTCATGGAGTGAAAGAAGGTTTTTAATAAGCCCCATCATTGCTGGCTTTATGGTTCCATTTGATGAGCGACAAATGTATTCATTTGGCAGCTGCATTCCTTAATCAGGTATTCACTGGGTAACAGCACATATAAATATGGAGAAACACAGAGTTTAGGGAGCTGAGTGCAGTCGTTTTCCACAGGGATTGGAGCATTGTCTGTATTCACCATTAGTTTTCAAGCAAGAGCCTCTCCATGCTGGATTTGAAATTCTGTACATAAGCATGCGGGTCCCATCTATGACTCACTGCCCTCTCTCAAGAGCATCCTCCTCCACCAAGGGGCCAGACCCTCCAGAGCGCTCTTGTCCCCTCTTCTACATTAAACAAGTCTCCAGTCACTTGGTTTCTTTGATCGATGGTACTTTTAAACCTTTCCTGTGACTCCCACTCCATTTGCCCTCAAAATTCCCCTAGAGGAAAAAATGACTAAAGTACATTAGCTCTACTTTCAACAACTTTATTGAGGTATAATTGACAAATAAAAATTGTGTATATGTATACCTTACATACACAATTTATATATATATATGTATACCTTACATATACACAATTTTTATTTGTCAGTGTATATGTAAGGTACACATATGGGGGCTTTCCTCATAACTCAGTTTGTAAAGAATCTGCCTGCAATGCAGGAGACTCCAGTTCGATTCCTGGATTGGGAAGATCTGCTGGAGAAGGGATAGACTACCCACTCCAGTATTCTATGGTTTCCCTTGTGGCTCAGCTGGTAAAGAATCCACCTGCAATTCAGGAGACCTGGGTTTGATCCCTGGGTCGGGAAGATCCCCTGGAGAAGGGAAAGGTTACCCACTCCAGTATTCTGGCCTGGAGAATTCCATGGACTATACAGTTCATGGGGTCGCAAAGAGTCAGACACGACTGTGCGACTTTCACTTTCACTAAGGTATACATATAGATAAATATATATGTTGCGCAAGATTCACCAAACTCGAGTTAATTAATATCTCCATTGTCTCACAAAGTTACCATTTTTTTCTTTTTTGGCCTGTGTGACTTGAACACTTAATATCTGCCCTCTTAACAATATGTACCCTCAGGTGTACAATACACTATTGTTAACTACAGTCATATTGCTGTACATTAAATCTCCAGAATCTAATCATCTTGCATAAATGAAACTTCATAGCCTTTCACCAGCAACTCCCCATTTCCCCCTCTGCCTGCCCTTGGCAACCACCATACCACTCTTTGCTTCTGAGTTTGGCTATTTTAGGTTACATATTTAAGTGAAATTGTTACCAAAACCCAAGTGCTTGTGTTCGATGCACAGTGAGGCCAAACAATACCAAAACGTCAGAATCGGGAGCAAAGAAAGGTTTACTGGCAGTGCCATGCAAGGAGATAGGTGGCTCATGCCTTAAAAACCCCAGACTCCCTGGAAGCTCTTAGCAAAGCTCTTTTCTATGAACAATGAGGGAGGGGCATGAGTAGTTGTTGCAAACTTCTTGGTGTCAGAGCCTTTGTTCTTGAGGTCAGGTCATAGAGCCAAGTCTTTCCTGTAAACCTCAACCAAAACCAATGTTATTCTCTGTTCTCACAAGAAAGGACAAGTTCTCAAGGCACAACTTTCCTCCTTCGAGGTCCTGGTCCTGGCAAAGAGGAGGCAGATCTTAGTTGGTGGGTCCTTTGGGGCCAGGTCCCCAGACCCAGTTGTCATTGCTGAAGAAGCCAGGCACCCAGAACCCAGGCTCTCAGGCCACCCAACCGGCAGGGGCAGGTCCCGCAGACTGTGTCCCATGCAGACAGCTACTGCCATTAGGTTGCAGAGGCAGGGTTGGGGAGAGGTTCATCTCAGCCTCAAGGACTGGGCCTGGCCAGTGGGTGGTCTTGGTGAGGGCTCTGGAGCCCCCAGACTGTTCCCTCGGACCCCCAGCTCATCTGCTTGCCCAAAGCTGGGAGAAGGCTGGGATCTACCTCTTACCTCACTCTCTGCTGGACGCCCACCACTCACAACTGTTGGCTGAACGGACCCACTAACGGTTGCTCACTGACAGCCGGTCACTTGTGGGAGGGGCCCACTGTGGCGCCAGCCAATGGCTGAGCAGGACCACTAACGGTTGCTCATTGACTGCTGGTCACTTGTGGGAGGGGCCCACTGTGGCGCCAGCCGGTGGCTAAGCAGGACGACTAATGGTCCCGGGTTAACTTTGCCTGGGAACAGGATGTGGGAGGTGGCGGAGTGCGGGCGGCGGGTAATTGTGCACAGCAATAGCCACTTGCTGAAGGCTTCACTCTGCCGCACTCTATTCCAAAATCATACAGTATTTCTCTTTTTCTCTCCAGTTTATGTCACCTAGTATAGTGTCCTCCAAGTTGAGCCATGTGTCATAAATGATAGGACTTCCTCCTTTTTTATAGCTGAGTAATATTCCATGCCCCGTCTTCTTTATCCATTTGTCTTTCCACAAACATTTAGGTTGCTTCCATGTCGTGGCTATTGTGAATAATAAAGCAATGAATCTGGGAGTGCAGATATGTCTTCAAGATCCTGATTCCAGCTCCTTTGGAAACAGACTCAGAAGAAGGATTGCTGGATCTTATGATAGTTCTATTTTTAATTTTTACAAAAAAACTTTGTAGAAACTTCATACTGTTTTCCGTAGTGGCTACACTGATTTACATCCCCACCAACAATAAGCAAGGCTTCCCTTTTTCCCACATGTTTACCAACGCTTGTTATTTCTTGTCTTTTTTGATAATAGCTATTCAAATAGACGTTTCTAGGAATTTCTGTTGTTTTCCTTGAACCTGGGACAGAAGCCATTCCCCTGTAGATAGTGAGATTGGGTTTCTCAGGAGGTTGAAGACTAGAATGCGTGTGTGGTGTATGTATGTGTGTATGTTAAGTGCCCCCATTGGTAAGATGAGAATAATATGTCTAGCGAGACTGTCATGGCAGGAACCATGTTTGCTTACTGCTGTATCCATGGAACCCAGAGCAGTGTCTGGCATATCAGGATTCTTAGCATATGTTAGGAAAGGATTAATCAATCAAGGTCCTGTTCTCTGTTCACCTACTTCTAGGCTATAAGTGGAAACTCCCAGATACGCCAACAGAAGGTAGCTTAACAATAAGCGGAAAACCTCATCCCCCTACTCAGGCCAAGAGTGGCCTTTCCTAGACAAGCCTCCATGCTGAGAACCCCAAGGGAAAACAGGGGCAAAGAAAGAAGAATGGCAAAGGAGAAAGTGAGCAGATGGGGGAAACCTACCCCAGCTGTTGGCATCCATGAATAAGGAAAACCAATCTCGGTTTGGAAAGGATAATGTTTGTAAGGACTTGGCCAGGATTATAATGAAAAGAGGAAATGCACTAAATGTTGTGGAAATAACACACATTTTTTTTTCCCTTTCATATCTGGAATTGCCTGAACCTCTCATTTTAGTCATGGTGTCAAAACAGACCCTGGATCAGAAAGAGGCAGGCCAGGACCTCTAATGTCAATACATAGGCAGCTGAGAAGTTCAAGGCCATGGCCACAGGAACACGGTGGGTTCAGGTGTGGATAGTCTTGTCCAGAAGACGGGGCACCAACAGCAGCATCCAGGCAACAGGAGGTGAGATGTCATAGAAGTCCTGGGATTCTTGTGTGTGGTCCTTCCGTATGGGAGCAAGCACGTAGGAATCAGGGGATATCCGGACAGTGATAGACTGACAGCTCCTCCCATAAAGAGACTTTCTTGACTCCTTTTCCAGGAGCAAGTCCCCTCAGCAGCCTCCCACCTCCCTGCTCAACTTACCACACACCACCCTTTACAACCAGCAGCTTTCCTGGCTGTTTCAACCACTGAGCTCTTCTTATTGGCAGGAACCACATCTCACAGGAGGTGCAAAATGCTATGAAAAGGGAAGAGCCTACCATTCAGGTTGACTGTTTGGGGAGGAAAAAAAAAATCACTCTGGAACCAAAAGACAGACTAAAGCTTTACCACTCAAAGTTTTGCTGTTTTGAGGACCAGCAGCTTTGGCATTGCCTGGAGCTCTGTTACAAAAGCTGTGTCTTGGGCTCCACTCAGACCTCCTGAATCAGAGTCTGCATGTTCACAGTAACCTCGAGTGATTTATAAGATCATTATAATTTGAGAAGCAGTGGGCTAGAGAATTGAACTTAGATCTCTGAGACTCTAAATTCATAGTTCTTTGAACTCCCACATTTCCATGGTGCTTTGAAAGTCATATAGCACTCTGATAAATTTTCTCTTAATGCTTCCCCAGTCTGAATTGAGTAAGGGAGAAAAAGAATATTGTAAAAAACAAACAAAAAGAATGAAAGAAACAAACAAAAAGCCTAGAACTCACTAACAGAGTGCCTACTCTAAACCAATCACAATGCTATAAGCTGTCACAAAATACATTCTCTTAAGTCACTAAAACAAGCACTAAAGTTAGGGGAGTAATGGGCACCATTTTCCAGATGGAGTCAGATTAAGAATGATTCACAAACTTTACCAAATTCACTCAATTTGGACTTGCTCAGCTGTGACAAACAGAGAGGCCATCCTGGTCTAACTCAATCAGAGGTCCGTATACAGAAATTAGGTGACTCAGTTCCTCTCACTGCTTGGAGCCTGAAGTAGTGGGATTTTAGTCCATCATATATCTAAGCAGACTTGTCTTCACTCAGGGCACCGTGGGAATGGGTTGGCTGTCCATCAGTGCTTTCTGATTCTTGTGGAGTCCGACAGTTGGAAAAAAAGAAAGAAAGAAAGAAAATAGGTGACTCAGAATCCTAGGATAGGAAATTCAACAAGACCAAATGTTATGGAGTCTTAAAGGAGACAGCAGTTGAGAACCAAGGTACCTGTCTTTTCTTCTTGGGTATGCAAATTGCCCTTGAGATGGGAATTCTTGTATAAGTGATTACTGAGGGAGGCTCCTAGGAGGAAGATGAGAGGGAAGCACGACAGGGAAGGGGAGAGAAGAAATCTAAGCAGGAATGTCATCTCAGGTGGAGACCAGCTCCAGCCTGATCCCACAGGGAGTTTCAGGGTATGAATGGCACAGAGGTGGCCCCATCTTGAGTCAGGACGCCAGCCTTCTTACTTCATGTGAGTCAGTCCTCAGCAACTGGTTCCTCTGTGGAACCAACCAACCTAGCTGGGAAGCCCTAAGGTGGAGGGTTTCTCTGGGGAAGGAACAACTATAAGGTGTTAGCAGCCAACATGCACAGAAGCTGAATGTATAAGGGCACCAGTGAAGGGGAGGGTCAGCAACCGTGTGTGTGCCTCTTGTCTTTCCTTCTTGGGAACAACCTCTGCTCTAGCACAAGGCATCACTGTCTCTGCTCTGCTCCATTCTTCGCACCACTGAAAGCAGTCCTCCGGTGGCCCACATGTATCTTCTGTGTGTGTGTGTGTGTGTGTGTGTATGTGTGTGTGCGTGCTCAGTCCCTCAGTCAGTCTGACTCTTTGCAACCCCATGGACTGTAGCCTGCCAGGCTCCCCTGTCCATGGACTTTTCCAGGTAAGAATACCGGAGCAGGTTGCCATTTCCCCCTCCAGGGATCTTCCCGGCCCAGGGATGGAACCTGCGTCTCTTGCACCCGCTGTATCAGTAGGCAGATTCTTTACCACTGTGCCACCTTCTACTGCCTTCTAATTCAAACTTGCACCTGATCCAAAATGACCACTCCAGTTTAACGATGCCTCTGGACCAAAAGGTTTCAGCTCGCATCCTCACTGCTCAAGCCTCTTAGCCGAATGCCAGAGAGTGAAATCTGATTTGCCATCCTTGGGTCCCAGCCAACAGGTGGAGCACCCTTGAGTCACATGTCCACCTCAGTCCAATCACCTGAGACCTGGAATGACATAGTGGAACACAACCAGGGGAACTAGGGGGTGGGCTTATTCTTCTTAGAAAAACTTTCTGTGGGGCAGGCAGTAATGGAAATTTCCAGTCCTGCTCATTAGCTGAAATCCAAATTCACATTTCTCTGATGTCAGAGTTTATATTCCTGCCACATTGTTTCCCCTTCATAATATGGTTGTTCAGAACAACTCTGCCTGGCTTAAAACCCCAGCTCAGCCACTTGCTAATCATGAAATCCTAGTCAAATTAACCTCTCTTTGCCTCCATTTGATCATATAGGAGTTGAAAACAGCACCTGCTTCATAGGATTGTTACGAGAATTAAATGAGTTAATAATGTGCAAGGTGCTTAGAATAATGCCCGGTGCATAGTAAGCATAATAGAAGTGGATGCCAAATAAATGAATATAATAATTGAACTTCTCAGACTCTCTCAGCAAGAGAGAGAAGGAGTTAAACAGGCCTGACCCGACAGGGCATAAACTGGCCAGCACCCCAGAGACTGTTGGCACATTGAGCTGTCTGGGATGAAGCCCTGGGAGACAGACAGGAATGTTACCATTGTGGCTCAGGCAAGAAAGAATTTTCTGACCCCTTTCCAGGGAAACCAGTGCCATGGCAACTCGAGATGGCCTGGGGCAGCGTGACATATAAAAGCTTGCAAGGATCGTGCTGATAATAACATTTCTAATATTCTGCTATGGGTGCTATAGGTGCCTATTATGGATTGAAATGTGTTTCCTCCCCCCACCCTCCCCCTCCCACACCCACATATGGAAATTCATATGTTGACGTTCCAACCCCACTACTTAAGAATGTGACCTTATTTGGAGACAGTCTTTACAGAGATAATCTAGTTAATGATGAAGACTTTATGGTGGGTCCGATCCCAAAATGACTGGTGTCCTTATAAGAAGGAGAGATTTAGACACAGACACACAGTCTTCCTAAAGGGAAGACGATGTGAAGAGACACGGGTAAACGATGGCCATCTACGAGCCAAGGAAGGAGATCCTTCCCTCACAGTCTTCAGAAGGCACTGACCTTAACAACACCTTGATTTCAGACTTCCAGCCTCCAGAACTTTGAGACAATGTTTCTGTTCAAGTCACCCAGTGTAAGGGTTATGTATGGCTAGCACCTAAGCCAGTGCTTTTCAGTCTTCACCAAGCACCATGCTAGACACTTCATGTGGGTGCTTAGTCGCTCAGTCGTGTCTGACTCTTTGTGACCCCATGGACTATAGTCCACCAGGCTCTTCTGTCCATGGGGATTCTCCAGGCGAGCATACTGGAGTGGGTTGCCATGCCCTCCTCCAGGGGATCTTCCCAAACCAGGGATCAAACCTGGGTCTGCTGCATTGCAGGCAGATTCTTTACAGTCTGAGCCACCAGGGAAGCCCAAGAATACTGACATGGGTAGCCTATCCCTTCTCTAGGGGCTCTTTTTGACCCAGGGATTGAACTGGGGTCTCTTGCATTGCAGGTGGATTCTTTACCAGCTGAGCTTCCAGGGAAGCCCACTTCATGGACCTTAGTTAATTAATCTAACCCATCCTGTAGGACTTCTCTGGTGGCTCAGATGGTAAAGAGTCTGCCTGCAATGCAGGAGACTCAGGTTTTATCCCTGCGTCTGGAAGATCCTCTGTAGAAGGGAACAGTAACCCACTCCAGTATTTTTTCCTGGAGAATTCCATGAACAGAAGAGCCTGGCGGGCTACAGTGCATGGGGTTGCACATAGACAGACAGGACTAAGCCACTAGCATTTTCACCCATTCTGTAGGGTAGAGGTTGTACAGTCCCAGTCTACAGACAGGAAACTGAAACTCAGAGGAGGTGAGTGCTCTGTCTGCAATCACACAGTAAGTCAAAGGAAGGGCTGGACCTTGAACTCCTGTCAGCCTGAACAGTGCTGGGCACACAGGACACACTCATCTAGTCCTTGGGGAGCCTTGAGGCATCACCACTAGACCAAAGGCCAGGCTGACATCCAATCCAACAAAGCTTTGAGTGGGAGTCAGAACTGTCTTTCCTCAAAAAATTAAAAATAGAACTACCCTATGGTCCAGCAATCACACTTCTGGTCCATATCTGACGAAAATAAAAGCACTATGTCCAAGAGATACCTGCACCCAGATGTTCATTGCAGCGTTACTCCCAACAGCCAAGACACAGAAACAACATTAAGTTCCTACTGATAGATGAATGCATAAAGAAAATGTGGCACGTATGTACAGCAAAATACGATTCAGCTGTATGAAAGGAAATCCTGCTGTTTGTAACATGGATGGACCTTGAGAGCATTATGTGTCAGGCAAAGAAAGACAGATACTACAAGATTTCACTTACATGTGGAATCTAAAAAAAGGAGGGGTGGAACCCAACCTCATTAAAACAGAGATCAGATTTGCAGTCACCAGAGGAGAGAGGTGGGGGTTGGGGAACTGAATGAAGGTGGTCAAAAGGTGAACATTTCTACTTGTAAAATAAATGAGCACTGGGAATATAGCATACAGCATGATGACTGTAGTTAATGCTGCTGTATGGTATATTTGAACATTGCGAAGAGAGTAAGTCCTAAAAGTTCTTATCACAAGAAAAAAAAATCCAGTTTTTTCTTTTTTTTTTTTGTATCTATGTGAGATGATGGATGTTAAGTTATTGTGGTTATCATTTTGTGATATACGTAACAGTCAAGTCATGCTGTACTCCTTAAATGTATGCAGTGCTCTATGGCGATTATATCTCAATAAAATGAAAGAAAGAAAGACTGTCCCTCCCCTGGGGAAGATCAGTAAGAGGTCAGACCCTAGGGTGAAGCAGGTCTTGCCTGAACCCCTCCCTGTCTCCGTCTTCAAGAAGCAGAAGGACTGGGAATCGAAGTCATTTTAAAGCCCGTCCTGTTTCCTGGTTCCTGCCCCAACCTCCAGCATCCTTTTCTGAACAGTCCCTCTCTCCCCATCTCAGTGCAAGAGCCCCTCATTCCTGGAAGAACAAGAGAACTTCTCTTAATTATCCCCTTGGAGGAGAGGCCATGCTTGAGGCTGGCTTGTATTCCTGGTAGAAAACGTCCTGCCTCTCACCAAAATAAGCTCACTGACAACTCCCTCTGGGGCTTCATATCTGAGACATAGAAAAGACAGTGTCATCCCTTTGTGTGAGAGATGAGAGATCCACCAACAAAAGAAGCCCAGCAGAGGGAAATCAGAGAAGAAAGGAGAGGCAGCTGCAGTCACACTACACACACGGCTCTCTCTCCTAAATTAAATCTTCTTTTAATGAATATACAGTGAACTTTTCTGATTATAGGGGGAAATAAACGTTAATTTGTAGAAAATTGGGAAAACACAAAAAAAAGCACAAAGAAGAAAATTTAAATCACCCCCAACCCCAACTCTTAAAGAACACCACTATTTATACAGGAGAAAAAAAAAAAAGAATTATAGGTACACGCTTTTATTGTGGTTTAGTCGCTAAGTCATGTCCAACTCTTTTGTGACCCCGTGGACCATAGCCAGGCTCCTCTGTCCATGGGATTTTCCAGGTGAGAATACTAGAGTGGGTTGCCATGTCCTCCTCCAAGGGATCATCCCAACCCAGGGATTGAACTGGAGTCTCCAGCATTGGCAAGTATATTCTTTACTACTGAGCCGCCTGGGAGGCCCATAGGTTCTCATAGATGTGTAAAATTGATTGTTTTTTTTTTTTTTCCTACTTTTTCCACCTGATATGAAGTAAGATTTGTTCTGCACCGAGTCAGAGTGCTATTTGTTTTCTAGTATTCACTCTCCCAGGCTTCCCTGGTGGTTCAGACAGTAAAGAATCTGCCTGAGATGTGGGAGACCTGGGTTTGATCCTGGGTTGGGAAGATCCCCTGGAGGAGAGCATGGCAACCCACTCTAGCATTCTTGCCTGGAGAGTCCCCATGGACAGAGAAGCCTGGCAGGCTACAGTCCACATGGTCACAAAGAGTAACTTAGCTGGTAAAGAATCTGCCTGCAATGCAAGAGACTGTGGTTTGATTCCTGGATGGGGAAGATCCTCTGGAGAAGGGATAGGCTACCCACTGCAGTATTCTTGGGCTTCCCTGGCAGGGCTCAGATGGTAAAGAATCCGCCTGCAATGGGGGAGATCTGAGTTCAATCCCTGGGTTGAGAAGATTCCCCTGAAGAAGGGAACAGTTACCCACTCCAGTATCCTGGTCTGGAGAATTCCATGGACAGAGGAGCCTGGCAGGCTACAGTCCGTAGGGGTCACAAAGAGTTGGTCACAACTGAGCAACTTTCACTTTCATTCACTCTCCCACTCTCCCTTTGGTTACAGAATCCACCAAAACCTTGTAAGATTGTTCATGATATTTTTAAAACTACATTTCCCAACAACCTAAATGTCCATTAACAGATGAATGGATAAAGAAGATGTAATATATCTATTATATATATACAATGGAATACTACTCATCCATAAAAAAGATGGATACATAGATGAACTTAGAGATTGTCATACTGAGTGAAGTAAGTCAGACAAAGACAAATAGTGTATGATATCAATTATATGTGGAATCTTCAAAAATGATACAAATGAACTTATTTTCAAAACAGAAATAGACTCACATGTATAGAAAATAGTTACCAAAGGGAAAAGGTGTGGGAGGCATAAATTAGGAGTTTTGGATTAGCAGATACAAACTACTATATATAAAATAAACAAAAAGGACCTACTGTATAGCACAGGGAACTATATTTGATATCTTGCAATAACCTATAATGGAAAAGAATCTGAAAAAGAATACAATTAAACATATTGGGTTGGCCAAAAAGTTTGCTTTATATATATGTATATAAAATGGAAGCCCATGAACCACAACTGAAGAATAGCCCCTGCTCACTGCAAGTAGAGAAAATCCTCATCCAGCAATGAAGACCCAGAGCAGTCAAAAATAAATTAATTAATTTTTCAAAGTCAAGAATCCTTATACATAAACCTGTAGGTATATTACTGATTATTTCTTAGGAATGCTTATAGAAGCAGAACTTCTAGGTCAAATAATACAAAATGTTTTATGTTTTTTCCTTTCACAATTTTTATGTGTTTGTTGTAGGAAGGTATCCAGCTTGAAATTCCACCTGAAAGTTCTCCTATACAAATTTTTATTTATATAGGTTTGTAAGATTTACTTGTATTTATTTTTTATTTTTATTACCCTCTTCTTCCCATTTGGTTAGGAAGGAGTATAATCATGCAAGCTCTGGAGTCAGATTTCCTAGATTCGTGTGTGTGTGTGTGTGTGTGTGTGTGTGTGTGTGTAACCTTGGGGAAATTACTTCATCTCTCTGTATTCCACTTCCTTGTTTTTTTTTTTTTAAATAGGTTCTAACAGCCCACTTTATAAAGATATGAGAATTGAGTAAAACATTCAAAACCAAGCATATAGGAAGTGCTCACTAACCATTCACTGTTATTTCTATTCTTTCTAGGACTGTTTATGACATTTGCACGTGTACTCAGTCGGTCAGTCACGTTCGACTCTGTGCGACCCCATAGACTGTAGCTGGCCAGTCTTCTCTGCCCATGGAATTTCCCACAAAAAAACTTGTGGATGTTTTTACTTTGTCTTCCAACATGCATGACGTCTTGCTTTGGCATAGAATTTGAGGGTAATTTTCCTTCAAAGGTTTGACTCTGTTTCTTTTCTTCTTCTCTATCAAATGTTGTGGAGAAATCTGCTGTCATGTTGGTCTGATTTTTCTCCCTTTCTTTTAAAAATGTTTACCTTCAAGTATACTCATAGGATTGTTCCTTCATCCTTGAGACGTTAAATCTTCCCTGGCAGGGACTATGTGACGGTTCCTTTTTCTTATTTATTATATGGGAAGACTTTCCATCTGTAGATTCCAGTCTTTCTTTAGCTCAGTCAACTTTTCTGTAGCTATGCCTTCAGGTACTGCTGCTTCTACAATAAGCACTGGTACTATTGTTTTCTTTTGCTGAGAACCACGCTCTATATTTGCTGAGAACAATGTTCTATATTTCAAATCTCCTGAATATTCTTTTCCCTCCTTCTGATCACTTTCAGCCCTTCTGTTCTGGGAGAACTTCCCAGTCATCAAGACTTTTTATTTTATTTTAATTTTTTGGCCATACTACTTGGCATGTGAGATCTGAGACCCCTGACCAGAGATCGAACTCTAGTCCTCCTGAAAATCTCTTAAGTCTCTCCATTTCTCTCCATCCCAACTACTCCCATTTTAACAAGTCTTCCTGCTTAGTCCCGTAACTCTACCATTCATTCCCCACTGAGCAGAAGAAAAAAGAGCATCTCTTTTAAAACATCACTTAAGTCACTCTTCTCTCATCTTGTAACATCCTTTATTGATTTTCCATTGCATTTAGAGTAAAATACTATCACCTCAAGGCCTCCAACAAACTGCATGGTTTGGCCCCGTGGTTCCTAAAAGCTATCCACCAACCTATCCGACTGTGGCCTGTTGGGGTTGACAGCATTCTAGAATAGGTCCAGAGCTAGGAGTGGTAGGGAAATGCTAAGAAGGTGGAGACTCGCTTGTGAAATACACCCCAGGCACATCTAGCAGGACAAGGATAAAAAGAGGCAAAGACACAGGAGGTGAAAACACTGTACAAAGGAAGAAGTGGTCACAGTTTTGAGGGGCCATTAGGTTCCAGGTTCTAAAAATCAGACCAGGAAAGTAATAAAGAGCATGTTTGTTGAGCACCAACTACGGGCAAGCACTGTTCTATTTATAGCCAATTTCATCTTCCCGTCTTTATTAATTATCCCCTTTTTCAGTAAAGAAACTCTGAGAAGGTAAATGACTTGCCCAAGATCCCATGGCTAGTAAGACATGGGAACAAAGATAAAACTCAAATCTGCATGACTTTAAAGTTTCTGGTCTTTATCTTTTGGCCTCCCTGAAAGGTAAATTCCAACATGGTGGCTGGGGAAGGAGCCATGTGGAAGTGGAAGGCTTTCATAGGTGACCCAGATGGAGATCAATTCTTTGATTTCAAGGAAACTTCAACCTTTTAGGCTGTTTGCTAAAGCAATACAAGCAGATGTTCCTAGCAAGAGGACAGCTTTTTCCCATGTTCCTTCCTATGAACCCACCATGCTTGTTATCATATGTGTCCACCTAGCAGAAGGAGGCCTTTTGCCATCTGTTCTTCATGATCCTCGGAGATGGCAGAGCCAAGCAGTGAAAGGAGCCTGGACTGCCAAGTCACCACATGGAAGGTTATCCATCAAATGTCCAGTTGCACTGTCTCATACACAAAAAGATGAAAATTTTATTGTTGAAAAGGTCACTGAGATTTTTACTTCTTTGTTACAGTACACAGCATTGATTACACTGACTAATACTAATACAAATAATAACACAAGTTTAAAAGCTGAGGCTCCAAGAGCTAAGGTTCATGTTTAAGTAGTCCCATGTCAAATTCAGGGCTCCTTTCTTTCCCCCATGGCTTGCTACCCCTGGTGACCTGAAGCTAGTCCTGGCTCAAGCTCCAGCTCTCTATAGAACTCAGGGAAAGTCACTTCAGTGACCTCAGCTCTCCCATATGCAGAATGAGAGCTGTGTTCTGGATGGTGCCATGGGGGTACTCGCTCTTTGAAGGCAAGTCTTACTGCTGCTTGCAGTCCAAATGCATTATTTTTCAGTGACCCCATGCACAGTCACCGCCCACAGTCCTTGAGTCAGCGAGTCATTCGCTGCAAGAGGAGGGTCAAAACTTTTCTTTTCCCCAAAAGAGTCATCCCAGCTGGTTATATAATCATCTACATTTAGAATGCCTTTACGGTAACCATGGAAACCATGACATGTGTGCAGTTAAACTTTGTTCAAAATCTGCTGATGAGGATAAAGAAATGGTTCCTTATGTGGACCTGGGAGAGACCAGGATAGTTCTTCTCCTTCTTCAGTGGGACTCAGATTGACTTCTGGCCAAGAGGAGTCAAGACCAGGAAGAGAAGGGCTTTCCATATGGGGGTGACCAATATCTGAGCTGAATTTTGCCAGTTTAAACTGAGATTTTCTATGCACAGAAGAGAGGGGTAGGGAGCTGTAGATGGGAGATAGAGCATGTGCAAAAGCCTGGAAGTGTGAAAGACCTAGGAAACAAGCAGATGGTTATTTTTCAAGCACAAGTGTGGTGAGGGGTACGGTGGAGAGGAGAAAGCTGGAGAGGCAGAGTGGAGGGAGGTCATCAAGGCATTTGTGTGCCAGGCTCAGGAATTTAGACTCAATTCTGTAGAGTCACCAGGAGTGTGGGAGGGGCTTGCGGAGGAGGTGAAAGGGGAGATGCTCAGCTCTTCTACCTCGCCTCCAGACCTATGGAGTCAGCATCTCCCAGGGTAGAACCTAGGCTTCTATACTTCTCCGAACATTTCCAACAGTATGGTGGTCCCTGAAAAAATTAAAAGCATAACTATCATATGACCTAGCAATCCCACTTCAGGGTAGGTATCCAAAATTATTGAAAGCAGGGTCTCAAAGAGGTATTTATACACACACACACATTCACAGCATCATTACTCACAACAACCAAGAGACAGAAGCAACCCAAGTATCCACTGATGGATGAATGGATAAAGAAAATGTGGTCTATACACCCAATGGAATATTATACAGCCTTAAAAAGAAAGTAAATTCTTAAACATGTTACAACATGGATGAACCTTAAGGACATTATACTAAGCAAAATAAGCCGGTCACAAAAAGACAAATACTATATGATTCCACTTATATGAAGTACCTAGAATGGTCAAAACCATTGAGATAGAAAGAATGATGGTTACAAGGAGCCTGGGGAGGGGTAGTGGGGAGTTATTATTTAATGAACATAGAGTTTCAATTTTGCAAGATGAAAAAGTTCTGGAGATTTGTTGCTCAACAATGTGAATTTAATTAACATCAACAGTGGTTAAGATGGTAAGTTCTATGCTACGTGCATTTGCTGTTGTTTAGTCACTATGTTGTGTCTGACTCTTTTGCAACCTCATGGACTGTAGCCCACCAGGTCCCTCTCTCCATGGGATTTTCCAAGCAAGAATACTAGAGTGGGTTGCCATTTCCTTTTCCAAAGGATCTTCCCCACCCAGGGATCAAACCCACATCTCCCCCATTGGTAAGTGGATTCTTTACCACTGACTCACCAGGGAAGCCGTGTGGTTTTGTTGTTGTTGTTCAGTTGCTAAGTTGTGTCTGACGCTTTGTGACCCCACGGACTACAGCATGCCAGGTTTCCCTGTTCTTCACTATCTCCTGGAGTTTGCTCAAGCTCATTTCCATTGAGTCAGTGATGCCATTCAACCATCTCATCCTCTGTAACCCACTTCTCCTGTCCTCAATCCCCCCAGCGTCGGGGTCTTTTTCAGTGAGTTGGCTCTTCACATCAGATGGTGAAAGTATTGGAGTTTCAGCTTCAGCATCAGTCCTTCCAATGAATATTCGGGGTTGATCTCCTTTAGGATGGACTGGTTTGATCTCCTTGCTGTCCAAGGGACTCTCGAGTATTCTCCAACACCACAGCTCAAAAACATCAATTCTTTGGCACTCAGCCCTTCTTTATGGTCCAACTCTCACATCTGTACATGACTTCTGGAAACTTTCCAAGTGTATCTGAGTTCCCATGGCTGGGAGCCCTGGGGGGTCACTGTTAGAGTTATGAATTACTCACAGTTAGGGGCACTATGAGGTCAAATTGACATTTCAGAATGAGCAACCTAGCTGAAAAATGGAAGAGTGGATCAGATGGGATCAAAACTGAAGGTGGGAAACAAAGCAACCAGCTGGGAGATTGTTCCCACAGTCAGCCAAGAGGAAGCAGGGCTCTGAAGTCCTGAACAAAGGGGCTGGGAGTGGAGAGAGGAAGCTGAGAGGTGCTTCATCCAATCAGGTTTCATGAGCCCCATTTTATAGGTGAGAAAATGAGACTCCAAGTGGTAACTCCCTTGCAGCAGGTCCAGAGTAGGTAGGATCACACCTAAGTAAGTATGGTCCCAAGAGGTTAACCACAGGAAGCTACTGCTCTTTATGTCCAGCGCTCAGCTCCTGTTCAAGAAGCATGCTAAAAGATACATGTGGACTTGAAGAAAAGGAGACTCACTAACTGGAGGAAATGGCTGAAGGGCCTCCAGGCCATCAGAGGGCCTTGGACCAGGCCCCACGGAGGGAGTATGACCATGCTGAACACTACTGCAAGCTTCAGGGACCGGAGCTGCTCCTGCTTTGGGCCAGAGGAAACAGCGAACGCCAGCAGGGATTCAGCCTCCTCCCAGGCCCCAAGGACATTTCACTGTCTCCTCCCACCCCAGGCCCTCTCTACTGGCCTTTCCTCTACAGGGAAATTTCTCTTTTCTCTCACTTTCAGACGCCAGTTTAACCCTTACTCATCCTTCGGATCTCAGCTTTAACCACAAAAAAGCATTACTTCACACACACATACCTGCACACACATACGTGCACACACCTGTGCACACACTTACCTGCACACGCACATGCATGCACACATATGCACACACCTGTGCACACACATGCATACATGCACACACACCCCAGATCAACTTGGTGCTCCCTGTCATCCCCTCTACTTCTGTGACCCCATTCTGTCCCCAGAGGAAACACACCGCACAGCCAAGCCAAGTAGCTGAGGGCAGTTGTAAAGAGGGATCATTTTACACAAAGGCTCATGCGGTGCTCTGGACTAGAAACAGCAGGCACGGTGAACAGCCCAGCCAGAGGCCCAGTGGGGGTGAAGCTGTCCAGAACCTGAGAGCTGGGTGGAGTAGTGCTATGGCTATGTGCTATGTGCTATGTGCTATGTGCTATGTGCTAAGGACACAGTCTACCATCAGTGATCTGGGGGAATAAATACCCCGACTGCATTTCCCTCCCTCCTCCTGATCTCCAGCCCGGCTCCCCATTAGTTCTGTCCAACCTGAAGACAGAGAATAGAAGAGCTACTCAGTGCAGTCCTCAGAGGTCATCCCCCAGGGCACAGAGAACAGCGGAGGAGGGAGGAAGGTGGACCGGGAGAGACAGACAGAAGGTGCAGAGCACCCATCCCACCTTGTCATTAAAGGAATACATAAGCCTGAGAAATTATTCAAAGCCTGTCTGTCTGATTCAAACTTAAACTCCATGAGGGCAGGAACAAGATCATCATTATATTTCTTGCAGCTAGCATAGCACCTGCACACAAAGCACTCTTAAATAGTCACTGAGTGAATGAATGAAAAAATAAATGAGCAGATGAATGAATAAACTTCTAAGTATGAGGAGCAGATACTCACAGAGGGAAGGCCTTGGGAACAATCAGGAACAGCCAGAAAACTGAGGAACATTGTCACGAAGTATCAGACATGACCTTCAGCACCTTGTCATCCAGCCAGGGGCTCAGCCCTGTCCAAGGGCAGGGCCTGGACTGGATGGCACTGCCCTGACATACTAAATCCTCCCCACTGACTCAGAGCTGGACCTCCCTGCCCCAGACTCCGTGTGGGACGCCAGAGGACCCTATCCCTGCTACCCACAAGCTCACCTGGAAGGTTCTGCCAACCACCCCTCCACCACCATACCTGACCCTTATATAAGGTCACCTGCCTGATTGTCCTGGGGTCACCATACCTCCTCCATAGTGTGGTAGGACCATGGTCTGTCCCCCTACCTCTACCATCTACCCACCATTTGGTCCTACAGCCATTTTACACCCCACCTCACCAAGCCACATCTAGCCCAGTCTCACTGTCTTCCCTCTTGGCTACTGCTAAAGTCTCAACATTCCAGATTATAATTTCTGCATAACATCCACCCAATCCAGGTGGCTGGTGGGGAGGGAGTATCCAGGATCTACAGGCTTTGTTCCTGAGTTAAATTTCAACCCCAAATGTCCGGCTCTGCCTTTCTGTCACCTCCCTTTACATGGAGAAGGACACCAAGTTTGCTGTGTATGGATACAAGAGTTCATCACACAAAGGTGCTCAGCTGAATGGAACAGTGTGGGTTGGAATCCAACCCACACTCCACTGACCAAACTGTGCGCCTGGCATGAGCTGAGACTGCCCAAAGGAAGGAGTGTCTTTTCTAATTTGAACAAAGATGCCTATCAGTTAGGGGGCCACCCTAAAACAGACTCTACATGAAATCTGGGCAAAAGAGTCCATACCCCACATAGCCGGAGCCTGAAATATTCTCTTTATATCTCTGAATTTCATGAAGTTAGATGGCTTCAAGGCCAATCCTTCACATGGAGATTCATTACCCAAAAAAGACCTTCTGGAGTAACAAAAGATATCATTGCAATTACACTTATAAAAAAAAAAAAAAGCATGACAATCAATGTCTCATGCACAGACCGCATTTCAAATGCCCTTAATCAATGGCTGTGCTAATTACACATTTATTGCAATTAATTTCATTTCAATTATGCCTTAATTACTAACCTTGAGTGAGATTGGGCAGCTCAGAGAATTTGTGTCACCATAGAGCTAGGACCCAGAGATAAGTAGCCATCCTTCGATTGAAAGATGCTGCTCTATTAAAAGTTAGTTTATTGGATCAAGGCTTTTTGGGGGAGGAGGGGGCTGGTTTCTCCAGGGAGGCAATTCATAATGTGAGTCTGAAATTGAATGTAGGAAAGCAGGCAGCTGTGCTTACTAATTAACTGGAGCTGGTGTTTAATTTGCTTCTTATTGATGCCGATTCCTCACTGGTTCATTAGCTATGGTCAGACGATAAATGCCTTCAGAGTTTACTTTTACGATGTCCTCGGCTTCTGATTCATTCAGTGCCATTTGTTCCCTATCTTTCCTTCAGAGGGATTTTTTTTTTCCAGAGGGATCTTCCTTAGTACCTTCTCATGTTTAAAAGGTTCAGCTCTGCATTCCTGCGGCAGAGCCCAGGATAGAGGCTCCTTGTGTTCATTGAGATGCCCATGGAGAATGCCATTTCAACAACACAGAAGGGTGTTAGGAAAGAACTGCTCTGTGGAAAAGCAAGAGCAGTTTATATGGTTAACATAACTCAGGCTCTGAAATCCCTCAGGGAAAAGTGAAGTCACTCAGTCGTGTCCAACTCTTTACTACCACATGGACTGTAGCCTACCAGGCTCCTCTATCCATGGGATTTTCCAGGCAAGAATACTAGAGTGGGTTGCCATTTCCTTCTCCAGGAGATCTTCCCGACCCAAGGATTGAACCCGGGTCTCCCGCATTGTAGGCAAACACTTTACCACCTGAGCCACAATCCCTCAGACAAAGGTTCAAATCCCAATTCTGATACTTTCTAGTGCTGTGGTCTTGGGCAAGCCATTTAATCTCCCTAAGCCAAGTAAATGAAAAACTGAAGCGACCAACCCTTGTTAGGAGCTCAAAAAGTATCAACTGCCTTCCACAATAAACCCTTCTCTAGGACTTACAGAAAGCATTCCTCTGGGAGATCTATTTCCAAAAGAGATCTTTCTGTGAAACAAATTTTTAATCAGCTCAGCAAAAAGGAAGTGTAGAAATTTGCTAGTCCATACCTTCATCCTAAAGATAGGGAAACTCAGGCCAAACACGGAGAAGCCAAAGGTCACATTGTCAACTGGTGCCAGAATTAAACTAGAACTGGCTCACCTGACTCCTAACTGTAGGACTTGCCTGCCACATCATGAAATGAAAGTGAAAGTGAAAGTTCAATCATGTCTGACTCTTTGCAACCCCATGGACTGTATAGTCCATGGAATTGTCTAGGCCAGAATACTGGAGTGGGTAGCCTTTCCCTTCTCCAGGGGATCTTCCCAACCCAGGGTTCGAACCCAGGTCTCCCACATTGCAGGCAGATTCTTTACCAGCTGAGCCATAAGGGAAGCCCAAGAATACTGGAGTGGGTAGCCTATCCCTTCTCCAGCAGATCTTCCTGATCCAGGAATCAAACCAGGGTCTCCTGCATTACAGGTGGATTCTTTACCAACTGAGCTATTAGGGAAGTCCAGACATCATGAAATAATCTCTTTTAAAGAGTCATATGTTAGGGACTTTCCTGGTGGTCCAGTGGCTAAGACTTTGTGCTCCCCAGGCTGGGGGTCCAGGTTCAATCCCTGGTCAGGGAATTAGATCCCACATGCTGCAACCAAGAGTTCACATGCTGCAATGTAAGATCCCACATGCTGCAACTAAGACCCAGAGAAGCCAAATAAATAAACATTTTTTAAAAAGTCCTATGTTAGTATCTGCTAAAGACTGAAGATATAAAGATATCCCAGGTACATGCTCAAGGATAGATGTATAGAGGTGTTTATTGCAGCATCATTTGTCATCAGGATAATAAAAAAATAAGTATCAGCAACTTCAATATCCCTCAATAGAGAAACACAGAGGCAAATGGTGATGAATTCACAGGATGGAATACTACATAGTAGTTAAGATGAACATACTTGGGACTTCCCTGGCTAATACTGATGCCAAGATTCCACACTCCCCATGCATGAGGCCCAGGTTCAATCCCAGGCCAGGGAACCAGATCCCACATGCCACAATTAAGAGATTCTGCATGCCTCAACTAAAGATTCCAAGTGCTGAAAGTAACACCCAGCACAGTCAAATAAGTAAATAAATAAATAAGAAGATTTTTTTAAAAAGATGAATGTACTTGACCTGTATTATCAGTATGGATAAATTTATAAAACATAATGCTTGAATTTTAAAAAGCAAGTTGCAGAATATTTATAGCATGATATCACTTATGTTAATTTTTAAAATTTACAAAAGCAAAAAGAGAGGTTTTATGAGAAAATATGATTAAATGTTCACATATGTTATTTTTGGATGGCGGGTATTTGGCTTTATTTCCAAATTCTTTGTTCTGTTTGAAATATTCCATCATTACAATAAAAAAGTAAAACAGGTAAATTTGATACAGGTTTTTCTGTCTATGGAAACCCCAGTGATCATTGTTTATGAGAACAGAGACACTTAACTTTGAGATAGTTCCAGGTGAACACTGCATGGCACCAGGGATAAGGCAACCACACATCCCAGTCTGCCAGGCTTAAAACCAAGCTATAGGACATTCATGGACATTCAATAAATATTTATTAAATGAATTGATTAATTAAATAATTAAAATATAGTGGATACTCAAGTAATATATTTTCTCTCCTTTGCTTATATAGGTTCACAGGAAAATCAATGTGACTGTGCCTAGTGAGACATGCAGATTGATGATGACTCCATTGCTGTCGTCTGAATCCTAAACTCTTGGAGAAGGATGTTGGTGGCTGGGACTGGAGAGATGGAACTGAAAATAGAGAAACATGGATAGATTTCAAAGGTAACTAGGAAATGAAATTAGTAGGATGTGCTGATGGAATAAATATGAGGATTGAGGAGGAAGATCACATCTAAGACATGGACATCACTACTTCCTGGGAGGGGATCAGGTGAGAGAGATACCTTGACTTCCATCTTGGACACAGTGCCTTTAAGGAGCAACCCAATCTTCAAAGGGGAACATGTGCCTTTCACTTCTGCCTCCAGTGCCAATAATATAGATTCCTGTGGGTCCGTGTGAGGGCTCAGCTCTCCACCATCACAGTGTGCTTCAGAGGACTCCCAGTTTTCATTCCCTGGGTTTTCAGGAAGATTGCATGACTCAGATCTTAGTTTGCAGGCCTGTCAGACAGACTTTGAAGCATCAGGTCAGTCTAAGCCCAGCAAAGCTGCATTGTCAACTTTTGCATTGTCAAACGTGTAACAGTTAAAAAGATCCAGGTAAGAATCTGCCCCCAACCCCACCACAAGGCTTTCATCGAAACTTGATCCCAAAGGGGATCCAAGCTGAGAACCTGTTTGTCTCTGGTTGGAAGCTAGGGGACAGGCGCTGGTGCCAGTCACATAGAAATATAAAAAGGGTCTGGCCCTTGAATTTCTGAGGAAATGCTCTTGTCTGACAAGAGTATTGGCATACAGCCAACAGTCAACGTCTGCCTTCATAGTCCTAAAAAGAGAACACAGGGGAAAACCTTTCTGTGAGTGGAAGGTTTAACAGTGCCAGTAAAAATTATGCACAAAATGATGAACATAATCAAAATCTTTGTGGGCCTTGCTGGAAATGGCTTTTTAAAAAAACATCACTCTTGCTCTTGGGTCTCATTCGATTTTTTTGGTCCTGAAGAGTGAGGAAACTGTGGCTTTATTTAGCGAGATCAGTCGATGCTAGGTGGTTGCAAATGGACTTTCCAAAGGCTATACACAGTTGCTTTTATTAAAATTTTTCATTTATTTTTCTTCCATCCTCACCCTGGCCTTGGGCCAGTGCTTTTGGGTAGAATAAATCTGAATGTCATTACTGATAATGGGATAAGCCAAGCCCACCTTTGAGCCATGTTGCACACTGTAACTTTTCCAGATGGGAGGATTACAGGCCATAAACGGCTCCACTCCCACTTATCTATAAATCCATCAGGCACCAGTGCACCAAGTTCTCAGGCCAAATTCTGTGCAATTCCAGGGTGTCTCCAATTATCTCAATGACTCTTGCAAACTTCTCAAAGTTTTCTCAAAACAAATCAAATTTTCACTCAAAATCCAATTAAAAAATAAGCACATATCATGCAAGATTTCAAAGCAGGGCTTCTTAACCTGGGTTCTGCAGGTCAGTGGATAGAATTCAGTGATCTTTGAAGTCAGGCAGGAAAATTACATCTTCTATTCACCAACCTCTGATTAAAATTTGTCATTTTCTTCCATTATGAATATAGAAGACAAAGCACAGTGGTATTAGAAGGAGGACCTGGGCTTTCACCTGTTAAACCCATGGATATTTTCATACTGCTTAACAACTGTGACATATTTCAAATATTTTGAAATATTTACATTCAGCACTACTTTGAAATTATATTTATTTAGTAAACTCTCCACTGTTGATAGTTAAAGTGTTAATAAAGTACATAGATCACAATTTCACAAATATTTTTCTTAACATTTGGATAACTATATTTCAAATTAATTGGTTTCCTTTGGAAGCCTATGTACTTGTTATGCATTTAAAAAGTTTACACTTGAAGAGAGGTCCATATGAAGAAAAGGAAGGAAGAAATTTAATAATGATGAAGATGAAGAACCTACTAATGCACCATCTGTTCTGAGCTTACCAGTGGGAAAGGTACTGGAGGATCAAAACAATAAGATTCCTTAGGACTTCCCTGGTGGCCGACTGGCTAAGACTCCATGCTTCCAGTGCAAGAAGCCTGGGTTCAATCCCTGGTCAGGGAACTAGATCACACATGTCACAACTAAGAGTTTGTGTGCTGCGACTAAGACACACTGCAGCCAAATAAATAAAAATTTAAAAAAAATTTTTAAGGGTTTATAAAAGCAAGACTCTACCTCTCTTCCATCCTTCTTCCTAAATCAACACTTCTCAAACTTTAATTTTGGGTAGTAAAAATTTAGTCTTGCCCAAAGAGAGGCCTCAACTTTGTTCCCAGCACCTGTGAGGGTAACCTCTTAAACCTTGAAATTCCCTAGATGATAGGAGTGAGAATTTGGGGACAGTTTGTTATGCAGCAATAACTGACTGATACATCTCTGGACACTAGCAGTTAGCTCCACTTGACTGAAATTCCTATGCCCCCATCTTCTCTAGGTCAATTCTTCCAGAATCAAGCTCATGTCAGGGGCAAACCCTGTCCAGTTCCCAACCCTCTCCCTCTATCTTCTCTGTTTCCATTTGCTTCTTATTAACTGTGTGATCTTGAGAGGGGGATATTTAACTCTTCTGAGCCTCACTTCTTTAGGGTTCTTGGGAATTTCGGTTGTAGATATTAACAAATATTCTAGGGCAATTCTAGGTATCTAGAAGGTAAGATGTTCAATAAATGGTAATAAATCAACCATTTCAGAATTATTCCTGAGAAATTCCTCACTTCACTGAGATATTAGAGAAAGGAAAATGTCTAAGGTAGATGGATGGAGGTTGTACAAGGATTTGGGTGGATGACCAAATGGATAGATGATGGATGAGGATGTCTATACATTGGAAGGACAGATAAAGAGGTGGGAGGATGGTTCATGATGGATAAATGGAGCCCCTCATCCCTGGGGATGTCAAACTGCTTCACATTTGCTTCTTTTCCTCTCCCCTCTAGCTCCCACTCATTCCTCTCCATCAAAATCAACTCCTGGGTTTATTTTGAGCGTCCTTTTGAACAAATCACAAATTTCAAATTGGCTGGTGAGGACTTCTAGCATTCTAATTGTGAGGCATGCTTCTGAATGACTTAGGAGCTGAGGGGAGCTTGAAAAAAGCCCGAGATGCTGAGAGAAAATGAGAAACATGACATTTTGAAACAGAAACCAATTTTATTTAACTAAAACTGTTGCCTCTGTAAACTATATTATAAATCCAATATATTCACATAATGCTATGATAAGTTCCTCACAAAAGAGAGAGGTGAGAGGAGAGGAAGAAAAAGGAAAAAAGGAGATGAAAAACCTTGCAGAGATTGCCAAAGTCATTTTTCCCTTTAAAAACAATTGTTTTGATTCTTATGATAGTTATTAAGGGTCAGACTACCTGGATTCAAATATAGGCTCTACCACTTCCAAGTGGAGTAACTTTGGGTAAATCACTTAGACTTTCCATGCCTCAATTCCTTCATCTACAAAATAAGGATGATAATAATATATACTTCATCTGGAAATAATACAGATAAAACTCTTGGAAATCTTCCAGGCGTGTGGTAAATGCGTGGTAAACATGAGCAAATATTATTACCATTACTCCCACACACATTTCCTTGGTGAAGAATGCAGCAGCAGGACACGGGTAACCTAGGAAATATGAATAGGCTTAGCACTACTCTGAAGACTCGTCGTCCTTTACAGCTTCACATGTCGGTGTTCTCCACCCTGACGACCGCTAACGATACTGACACTCGCTGCCGCAAGTTCAATCGCAGACATCATGTCACCCCAGTATGGATGCGGACTATGTCGTCCATCCCAACACAGTGTTATATTGAAAGAAACAGTCCAGCACCCAAAAAGTAATTTAAAATACTTCAAATATTTACTCATCGTCCAAGAGAATTTCAAAGGGAAAAGTATATCCATTGTTAACATTCAACAAATGTCTTTAAAACTTCCCTATCACTGTTGCATTCAACATCCCATGCATATCATTTTCCTAAAACTCTCTCTCTCTCTCTTTCACTCACTTTTAACCTCCAGACCTTGAGGCTTTTCTATTTCTCACCTTCTCCATATGTTTGCACATTAGTTCTTCACTGGGTCAGTTCGGTTCCGTCGCTCAGTTGTGTCCGACTCTTTGAGACCCCATGGACTGCAGCATTCCCCAGGACTTCATTGGGTAAATCAGCTTAATCTCTGACAGCTTTAGTGCTTTCTCTCCATTTCATACTTTACCTGTATTCTATACAACAAAGGTGAGCCCAGGAACTGAATAAGTAGGCTAGAATTCTTCCTTGTTGAAACAGGAAGAAAGCTAAAAGTGCTCATTCATAATCATCCCCGAGACAACAAGTTCTCCAATATCTCCATGCCTTTGCTCAAGCTATTTCCTTTGTGTAGAATGCACTCTACTTTTTTGAATAGTTTTGGTTAGACTAGCATGTCCGATCTGAGAGCTGAGAGTGAGGCTGGTTTGGGCATGGAGAGATAGAGGGCTGGAAATGTGAGGTCTAGTTTAGGCAGTCTGACTCACCTCCAACCAGAATGTGTTCTCCTACAGTCTGGGTGACCACTGGCCTCACATGTGATCCAGGGACATAATGGCTAGGAAACAGTTGGACGAGCTGACTCACAAAAACTCAGATTATGAGCAAAAGGGTCCCTTGTGGGAAAAAAGTGAGCCAACATTCGTCCTAAATGGCCATAGCCATCAACTGCCATACACGGGTCCCTATGAGGCAAAAACTCAGACTTGGAAGGTAGTTCAAAGAAGAACCACTAGACCATACCTTTGAAAAAAATACCCTAAAACCTTATCTTTTACACAACAGCTTACAGTTTTCAGTGGACTTGTACCTCGGTCCTCACAAACCTATGAGACTAACAGGAGTGGAATCCCAGCTCTCACTGCGGTTCTACATGACTTGGAGGATGTCGCTTCCCTTTCTCTAGGTTTCAGTTTTCTTACCTGCAAAAAGCATTCAATATTAACTAAGCTAAGTCATATAACAAGCTCAAAATGGATGCCTTTACACCATAGTCCAGTGCATGAGGCAGACAAAAATCAGATAATCACACCAACAGGAATGTAATGAAACAGTGAGACAGATGCACTGAACAAGAGGTACATCGTGGTAACTGGAATCCTAGACTCGGGCGGGGGCCCAGGAAGACGTCTCTAAGAGTGTCTTTCTTGAATTAAGATCTGAAAGATGACCAGGCATTAAGTGAATAAGCAATGAAGAGAAGGGGGACTTCCCTGGTAGTCCAGTGGCTAAAACTCCTTGTTCCCAATGCAGGGAGCCTGGGCTTCATCCCTGGTCAGGGAAATAGATCCCACATGCTACAACTAAAGATCCTGCCTGCCACAACTAAGACCTGGTGCAGTCATGTCTGGAGCCAAAAATATAAATAAGTATTTTTAGAGAAGAAATGGTGGTATGAAGAGCAGTGTTGGCAGAGAAAACAGCACAGACAAAGGCCCAGGGGCAGAAAACCCCAACATATTTGATGGACGAAGAAAAAGTCTGAGAAGCTCGAGTACTACGACCAAGGGGCAGCTTGGGATAAAAGGGATCTTCAGGTTCAACAGGGGCCAACTCCAATAAAAGGGATTTATTTGTCCTTTAACACCAAAGTGATGTAACAATTGTGGTATTTCACTTAGAAGTGGAAATTGATGCTCAGAGAGACCAGGAGACCCATTTAGAGTTTCACAGCTATTCAAGGAGGACCCAGAATCCTGATTCAGGCCCTAACTATCGTGTGACCACCCCCAAAAGCCACAGGACGATTCAAGACTAAAAACAGTCTTCCCCACCATGAAAAGAACCATTTCCTTCCTGGGGCATGCTCCTCACACCAGCCAGTGTGATGTATGCAGATGGTGTCGCTTTAGCATGAGCTGGGCCAGTTTGAGGCAAAGGGCTAGGGAAAGAAATTACAGAGACCCAGGAACTTCCTTTCCACCACTGAGCCTTTGTATTACCCTGTGAATTTGAGCTGACAATTTCCCTCGTTACCAGCCCTCAGTATCCCCATCTCTGAAACGAAGGCATTGAATCAGATGGTCTCTGAGGTCCCTTCCAGTCACAGGAGTTTTAGGTGTGTTTTCTAGCTGAATAATGAAGGGGAAAGTGAGTAGACTCCAAACCAGTCTTTATCTGGAGAACCGCAATTTGCCAAACAAGAAAATCAAAGGGAAATTGCAAAGATGATGAGGAATGGACCTTTTTTAGGAACAACAACCTAATCACAAGTCACTGCTGGAGAAGAAATGTCACAAAAACCTTGATTTGCAGCTTTAGGCAGCGACGTGCCACAGGAGCCAGGCAATTAACAACGTGAGAAGCTTCACGGAGGCACAGATGAATCACAAAAGGCAGCATCTATAGGCTGCAAAGGATGCCAGACGGCACGTGACCAAAATCCTAGTCTGATTCACAAAGTCTTTGTGGAGCTGCCCCACCAAGAAGTCTGTCTGCACCTTCCTGGTCCCCTCCTGTGATGGGGAGCTTCGTACCCATTCCTCAGCCATTCGTGGCACATAGCAAGAGCGCATCACATATTTTTGAATGAATGAATGAATAGCTGCAGTGCTGCTCCAAAAATGCTCCTGATACTCTCACCCAAAGGTCCTAATGTTATCATCTGGAGCACCCTTGGTCTTATGACTGCCTGTCTTAGGAAGGGAACCCCCAAAGCAGACACTGATTTTGGAGGTGCTTTTAGGAACCCCTAGTTGGTGAATGGGAACTGAGACAGGGAATGGAACAAAACTAATATGGGGGTATTGAGCATGTTACCACTGTGGACAATTATAGCTTAATCCCTCTGGGAAACCTCTGGGAGATTATATAGAACTATGCTGGCCAATACAGCAGCTACTAGCTATGTGGAGCTATGGAATACTTCAAGTGGACTAGCTTCAAGTGTAGCTAGTCCAAATTGAGATGTGGAGTAAGTATGAAGTACACACTGGGTTTTTCCAAAAAGAGTAATATATGTCAATAACAATTATGAATTGAAATTACAATATTTTTACATACCGGGTTAAAATAGAGCATTAAAATTGATTTCACTTGTTTCTGTGTACCTTAATTTAAAAGTACTTGTGTGGGGACTTCCCTGGTGATCCAGCGTCTAACACTCCATGCTCTCAATGCAGGGGGCCCAGGTTCGAACTCTGGTCAGGGAACTAGATCCCACAACACACAACTAAAGATCCCATGTGCTGCAACTAAGGCCTGGCACAGCCAAATAAATAAATAAATACTTAAAAAAAAATAAAAGTACCTATGTGGTTCCCATTTATGGCTCACATATTTCTATTGTTCAGTGCTGTTACTGAGCATACTTTAGAGTTATCCCACCCAAGAGGTGAGGAAGATGTGGCTCTATCCACCAATTTCCATGCATCATTGGCTGAGTGTTGCTCCTGGGGGGAGCATTTCAACCTGTCCAGTGTTTCTGCAAGCTTCAGCAACCAAAGAAAACTCTCAGACGGTTGCGGGGAACTTGCCTTAGGAAGCCATCAGCAAGTTCAAGAGCCTCGAGTGTCAGGGATATGAGAAAAGCACCAACAGCTTCTGCCCTGTGGTTATCTGACAACCACGTGTGTCCTATCACTGTGGGCCAACCTCTCCCCTCCAAACTGAACAGCACAACTTCTCCCTACATGTCCTTCTTAGAAAATATGCTCCCTGTCTCCTCAGCTTCTGAGATGCCTTCTCCAACATATCCCACACGGCCAGTGTCCTTTTCATACAGTGTTGATTGAAATTGTCTATCATTCATTCACACAAACCTCTTAGCCTTCCTGTATCAGAGACTCCTTTGAGATTTTAGTAAATTTATGGAATCTCTTCCCTGGAAGCAAAAAAATTTTTAAAAAAAGCACCATACTCACAAACTTTTGCATTGCTTTTCCAAGGAGTTCTTAACCCCAATGTCCAGACATGGGCCAGTGGACCCAAGATTGAAAGCCCAGTTCTGATGCTTGCCTGTTGGATTCCTGTTTTTCTCTACCACATAGATTCAAATCTTCCTTTCTTTCTTTCCGTCTTCTTACCAGAAGAGGAAAGGAAATCCTAAAGCTGTAGGTGGAGGCAGGCGCTCCCAGAGGAAGCTGCTGGCTAGAGAGCCCTGAGCACTTGAAGTTAACCCCCTCCTCAGCCCCCAGTGATTCTCTCATTCCTAGTAAACAGCCAGTACAGTGAAGATGAGCATCACAGGTGACCAGGATACCAAGGCAAGAGCCCCCTGCCCCAGGGCACAGAATGTGAAGACCAGAAAGAGCCAAGGACTTCAGCATATCTCATGCATGCCAACAATTAAGAGTTTACATGTCATTTCATTTGGACAACTCAGTGAGGGAAACAGGATTGTGGTCTTTATTTCGCAGATGGAGAAGGTGAGGCTACAGTGGAAAGGTGTTTGTCCAAGAGTACATTGCTAACAAGCAGGGAAGCCAGGACTTGAACTAGTATCCTCTGATTCCCAGTCCTATGTCCCTTTCATCTACATAAAGGTGCTTTTTAAGACTGCTAGCTGTCCACCCAAATCCTTCTCCCTTTGTTCCCTCATTGTTGTGATTGGGACATGGCCCTTCAATGCATTTTCCTGCTTCCTAGGAGGCTAAGGATGGCAAAGTACCCATTCCAGTGATGGAATGAGTGAACAGGACATGTGCTATTTCTGTCTCACTTGCTTACTAAGAATTTATGGCACTGATGGCCCTGGATTTGCATATGTTTCCCCTCCTACCCCGCTGGCTCGGTGATAAAGAATCCGCCTGTCAATGCAGGAGATGCAGGTTCAATCCTCCTCTGAAGAAGGAAATGGCAACCAGCTCCAGTATCCTTGCCTGGAAAATCCCAAGGACAGAGGAGTCTGGCGAGGCTACAGTCCACAGCATCACAAAGAGTCACACACAAATGAGCAGCCAAACAACAACACCCCTCCTGCTGATAATCAAAGTGACTTGGAAGCCACATGAAGATGGCATAGGCGCTATCAGCCTGGGCTCCTGAATAACCGTGGCGCAGAGCTACCTCCTGACCTAGGATGTCACCTCTGACTACTGTATGGGAGACGAGCTTCTTGTTCTTTAGTCACATTATTTGGGGTCTTTTGTTAAAATAGCCGTGCCTTTTATCTTAACTAATACACACTCCTGGGGAACATCAAGCCTGTATTATACAGAGTCGTTTCTCCCTCTTGCTCATTCATTCATTCATCTTGAAAGAAAGCATCTGAACTATGGGAATGCTGGCACACCAAGACACTCATCAGGGGGTCTTATTTTATCAGTGCCTCAAAGGATAAAAGAGGAGAAAGGCTTGTGGATTGCTAGCAGAGCTCCTAAGGAGCTGGATCTGATACACTGGATCAAAGGAAGGAGCAGAGAATGACCTCCGAGGTGGAGGATGGAGGTGCCCAGGCTTGACCCTCCCACCTGGCCCAAGGGAATTTGGTCTGAGCAACTCAAAGGTCTAATTGAATTAAACTGAGACAGCAGTTCCATTCTCCAGAGAGTCTAACATGACAGACACCAAGCATGGCTGGGAAGAGAGTCTATTTTAATCATCTCCTATTCACCTTGCTGATGAAGGAGAGATTTCTGCTCTAGGGTTATGGGAATGGCCAAATAATCTGCTCACCCATCACTGAGTAGATATGACAGGCAGATTGATAGTATATACTCAGAGTCTGGGGGAGGAGAACACTGCATGTGACACGAGGCCACACAGGCATTGTACTCCAGAGCACAGAGAACAGACTGTGTGTGGGAGTCTGTGGGAGCCAGGTTTTATTGCATCAGAAGGGTGGGATGACCCCTGGTTCCCAAGAGAGGATGTGATTGTCTTGTTGGAGTGATTCCATGATCTGGCAGAGAACAGAAACCTACTACTTGAGGGATAAGTTGGAACTGCATCCAGTCCCCCTGATAGGGAGGGTTCTTTGGTAAGAGGACCTTAACTGTGGGAACAGAGTGGAGAAAGAAACTTGCAGCTGGGCCGTTCAAGGCCCCTAAGTTTCACCAGATAATGATGGCAACCCATCAAATTGTGCCTTAATTTTAAGACTTACACCACAGAAGCTTCCCCCGGGATCATAACCTTAAGAGACACAAAACATCGTCAGCAACATAAGCTCAGGGAGCCTCAGCATGTATAGGATCTCAACCCAGAGATTCCAGAATCTCAGAAAACCCAACTCATTAGTGCTCAGTGCTGCCCAGAGTGGGCTCAGTGCTGAGCATCAGCCGAAGAGGGGCAAAGGATAGAGACACCGTGCTACTTGCATCTTTCTGACCACCTCCTCCTCCTTGTAAATCACCCTGCCTCATCCAGGTCAAAAATCCCCACCCCCAGCTGTTTAAATCCCTCACCTTCCTTCATATCTCCTGCATTTGACACAAACAGACATTAATACATCTGCCCTTTGCTCCTATGAGAAAACAGGTTCTGTAACCAAGACAACAAGTTTTGGCCTATAGCGCTAAACATGGAAAACAGCAGGCTGTCAGAGATAAGGGTCCATCTTGGGACCCTCACTTATGGACCCCTACCTCCTGTCCTCCGCCTTGTTTGCTCCTGGTGACCTAGCTCAGCCAACCAGAGAGTCGTGTCTGCTTTCTGCTCTGACCTTTCTCAACTTTTAGCATCAGTTTCTGCCTTGAGACGCCATCTTGGCTGAACCCAGAGAAAGAGGTGAACTTTGTTCTACTTTGATTGTGATTCAGGCATTTGGCTAATAATGAGTCTAAAACCCTGTCCAGGAAGGCACGTAAGACCATGTGTGGCAACTCTGCTAGGGTGAGGACTTCCAGCTGCCAGAGTTGGAAAACCCACCTCAGCTACCCACTTCCAGCTTCATTCTGGAGATCAGGCCCCACCAAGACCCTCAGGCCACTGTCCACTGTGATGGGTGATGTTTAGGCACCATCACCTCACCCCCTGGACCTTGGGCATTTAGAAGTATTCCTAGAGTATAGCCAAATCCATGCTGTTCACCAGAATGTCCCTGCTGGTAGCCTTATTAAATCCATTTTCCCTCCATTAGAAATGAAAAGGTGAGTCAGAGCTGCCACTTTGGGCACCTGGGACAATAACCCCACAGTCCAGATGGGGGGAGGAGATAATTCATCACAAGACACTAAAATTAGGATTCAACTTCCTGGAGAAGCACGAAATGCTGTCAAAGTTACGGGAGGCGGGAGGCCTGCTGCAAACTGAAACCGTGTTTTGGGGTTTAGCTTTTTTCTGCTTCAGGCAGAAGTTGCTTTCTGTACCCTGGGCTAGCAGAGGGTGGAGGTTGCGTAGGGACTGACCCTCTGAAAGGGCAAAAAACCAGGAGCAGCCTGGGAAGTTCTGCTGACCAGGACCCTACATTTGTTAGCCAGGGCTGTGACAGCCTGGGAGGCTTAAACCACAGAAATGTATTTTCCTGCAATTCTGGAGGCTGGAAGTTCAAGATCAAGGCATGAGCAGCCTTGAGATCTCCTGATGCTTCTGTCTTTGGTTTGTAAATATCCGTCTTCTCCCTGTGTCCTCACGTGGTCCCCTGCGTCCTGATCTCTTCTTTTGAGGACAACAATCCTACTGAATTAGGGCCCACCCATATGACCTCATTTTTCCTTAATCACCTCTTTAAAGGTTCCATCTCCAAATACAGCCACACTCTGAGGTACTGGGTGTTAGAACTTCAACAGATAAATATTGGTGGATATATGTTAGTCGCTCAGTCGTGGCCAACTCTTTGCAACCCCATGGACTGCAGCCCATCAGGCTTCTCTGTGCATGAGATTTTCCAGACAAGGATACTGGAGTGGGTTGCCATTTCCTAAATGTTGGAGAGAGACACAATCCAGCCACTAACAGACCACTTCCCTCTCAGTGAGGGTCAGCAAGCTCAATGTGCCTCTAGAGTGAGGCTTTATTTTCTCAGGAGATCAACAAGCCCCACCTTGGACTAAAGAATCAGAAGAAGGGCTTCTATGTGAGATTCCTAAATAAGAAGGGGGCCGCACCCTGAGAAGGAGCCTGAGCGAAGTGGCATCAGGATAGGGGTAAGGAGAACTGGTCACCAGGTTTGAACTGTAATTCAAATAACTTCATTGTGCCTAGGGAGGATGGGCAGGCCCTGAAGAAATTTGTAAGATAATAGGGGACATTTAGCTTTAAGAAGAAGGGACCAGGACTTCCCTGGTGGTCCAGTGGTTAAGAATCTGCCCTGTCAAAGCAGAGAATATGGGTTCCATCCCTGGTTTGGGAAGATTTCACTTGCCATAGGGCAACTAAGTCCACGTGCCACAGCTACTGAGCCTGCATACCCAGAGGCTGTGTTCACAACAAGAGAAGAAGCCACTGCAATGAGAAGCCCACACACAGCAACTAGAGAGTAGTCCCCACTTGCCACAAGTAGAGAAAGCCCAGCACAGCAACAAAGACCCAGCACAGCCAATAAATAAATTAATAAAAAGAAGAAGGGGTCCCATCTCTGCCTTTACCTCCCTCCAGAAGGATAACTGGTGTGCCCCAGAGGACAGAACCAGAGCCTGTGGGTGTAAACTAAAGGAAGGCATGTTTCCACCGCAGGAAAATAAGAGCATTCCAGGCATTGAAATATTCAACCTTGGGGTAATTTGCTATGACAGGTAGTGAGTTCCCTTCACTCAGAGCCTTTCAATCAAGCTGGGAGATCATCAGGGTGCTTGGAGGAGAAGTTTTCCTGCAATTCTCAAATTTTGTGATGGATCGAGTAAGAGGGTTGGACTAAATAATTTAGCTCAAAGTCTGCCCTTGTGGTCCTTTAGTCTTCTGTTAACACTTACCAGCCTCTGTCTTGCAGACTAGATGAATTGTAAAGAGAATAGCTAATGACACATAATTCTGGCATGGAATTCACAATAGCCATCAAAAATGCCCAAGTTACCATATATTTAGAGTAGCTACCACTGTAAATGAACAGATCTTCATAAATGCATACATATAGCAGCAGAAGGATAGTTCATCTAAAAACTATAAAAGGACCTCTGAACTCTGTTGAGAAACTAAGGTTTTTAGAAAAATTTAGCTCTGTGATCTATTGGGTCAGGAATCCAACATCATTCTAGAAAGGTGTGGTAGGCAGAATAATGATTTCCTGCCACCCTTCTTGTCATTGTTCAGTCACTCAGTGGTGTCTGACTCTTTGAGACCCCATGGACTGCAGCACACCAGGCTTCCCTGTCCATCACCAACTCCCGGAGCTTGCTCAAACTCATGTCCATCAAATCAGTGATGCCATGCAGCCATCTCATCCAATGTTGTTCCCTTCTCCTCCTGCCTTCAATCTTATCGGGGTCTTTTCCAATGAGTCAGTCCTTGGCATCAGATGGCCAAAGTACTGGAGCTTCAGCTTCAGCAGCATCAGTCCTTCCAATGAATATTCAGGGACTGATTTCCTTTAGGAAGGACTGGTTTCATCATTCATTCAGGGATGGCAGTGGCGACCCCTGAATGAATGAATTCCACATCCTAATCTCTAGCATCTGAGAATATGTTTTTTTAATTGAGGTAAAAATTCACGTAACATAAAACTAACCACTTTAAAGTATACTATTCAGTGTCATTTAGTGCATTCATGATCTCAAGTAACACCACCTCCAGTTTCAAAGCCATTTCATTATCCCAAGATGAAACCCCATATCCATTAAATAGTCACTCCTTCCTCCTTGTCCCCAGGCCCTGGCAACCACTACTGTACTTTCTGTCTCTATGAATTTACCTATTCTGGATATCCCATAAAAACAAAATCACAAAATATCTGTGACCTTTTCTGTCTGGATCCTTTCCCTTTAGCATCATGTTTTTGAGGTCCATCCATGTTGCAGCAGGGATCGGTACTTCATTCCTTTATATGGCTGAATAATACCCCACTGTGCTTAAATTTTGAATAAGATGCTTCTCACTTGCACTTTGCACTGCACTCTGTAATCATGAAGCTGGTTTGAGCTGGCCCTGATGGGGTGCGGGAGCTGGTCACGCTCAGTGGGACCCTTGCCTGCCTCTCCTCCCTCCACGCATCCTTCACCATGAAGCCAAATGATCTTCTGCAGGTGAGGCCTGACGGTGCCATCTCCTGGTTTAAGATCCTCCCATGACTAGCACGCAGCAGCCTCCCCGTTGTCTGGGTCTCAGCCCCTCGGCCACAGGCTCCAACTCTCTGAAAGGGCCCAGCTCTGTGGGGCCCCTCCACATATTCATCTAGACTCCTTCTCAGCTGGGAAGGCCCTCCCTGCATGGCCCCCACCTCCTCTCTCAAATTGATCTGAACCCTGTAACTCTATGATTCTAAGGTCCTCATGCTCAAAAATGAGGCGAAATTGGTGAAAGGGCTGTGAGATCAGGGGTGACAAAGATGCAATTTACTTCAAGGGTGACCTTCCAGGAAGACTGGCTGAGAAATTGATGAGTCCATTTAAGCTCTCACACAGACACTTCGGGGGATCATAGAGCTTACTTATGAGGGAACTTCTGTAACCGATGAGATATAAATAAGCACATTAAAGTATTCCTGCTTCAGCCCAGCTTAATGGCCAAAAAACTAATTGTCAGAGATTGGAAAGGATCTGAAATAAACATGGCTGGAACAGGACTTGATATTATGTAAGGAACCTGCCCAAAAAAGTCAGCATGAGCACACAGATGCTAAGAAGATGCTCCCAGACATCCAATCAGTGGTTTTCATTCAGGTCATTACATTTTCCACTTTTTCACATCAACCTTCTTTAAACAGTAGCCAACACCACCTGGATTCTACTTCCAAGAGTAAGGAGGGTGAGTTGGTGGCTGGAGGTGGGGCTGGAGACGCTAGAGACCCTGGGGTTTCCAGAACCCACCCATCTGACTTGTCCTCTCAGTGGCCAATGCACCTATGGTCAGGGACTTGACCATGAACCGGGATGTCACAGGTCAGCCCTTTGTGGCTGGGCCAAAACTCTAGTCTGGGTCCCCCACCTGTCAAAGCCAGCACCTGCCACCTGAGTCCTCCCCTTCTCCCCCACCCGGCCCAGGGTCACCACCTCCAAGGTCTCCCATTGTGGCAACCCTCTCCTATCGTCGGTCTCTCCCCCTGCCTCACAGATTCCTTTGGGCAACCCCTCAGATGGACGCCCCATCTGGACAAAAGCCCCGGGCCTCGGTTCTGCTTGGCTCCCAACCAATACCTCCTCTCATTCCTTCCAGCTGCCACCGAATATCCACATCTGCGGTCTGTCCTTCCTCACCCCTCCCAAGTCTCCCAGCCTCCAGCTTCACATCACACGTCCCTCTTTCACAGAAAGATCTTTCTGAAGCATAACAGAACCCAAGACCCCCCTGCTGAAGTCTTCCAGTAGCCTTTTAACCCCCAAGAGGAAGCATCAGCCTGGCCCCCTCCCTGCTCATCTCTCAACCCTGACACACCCACAGCACTTGCTCCCCACCTACCCCAAGCTCCAGGCCTGCTCACCATCCCCCATATGTACCTCCCTCCTGTTTATACACCCCTCCCCTCTTTCCTGCTATCCACCTCTATAAGCCTTGGTTTCTCCACCTATATGGAAATGGGTTTGGATCAGCTAATCCCTGAGGTTCTTCTCTCCTAGTTCTGAAACAAAAATGCAGCCCACAAACCACTTAGACTTTGTTCCGAGTATCTAAGTGCTTTCCATGGAAAACTCAGGAGCAGCTAGCGAGGATCCCAGCGGAAGCAGCAGGCGTATTCTCTCTCACGCTTTTTTTCTCTCTACTTTCAGTGTATTTCACCATCTCATGAGCAAAAATAGCCCAGTTTGATTCCCAAAGGAAAACACAGAAAGGAAGCTGAGAGTCAAATTAGTGTCCACTCTCAGAAAATCAAAAGAAAAAGCAAAGATAGGGGAAACAACAACCAAAAAAAGAAAAGAAAATCCACAAGAGACATCAGACCCACAGGTTGATCAGCTAACCTACCTCCCCAAAGCTGGGGATTCCAATGGGGCCAGACACACTGGGAAAGCTGAGGCAGGAAGAAAGATTTGCTCTAGGTTCCCTAGGGGGTCCAGCTCACAGGTATCATAAACCACAGGGCTTTAAATCAACATTGACACATGTACACAGGTCAGACATACAATCCTTCCCTTCTCTCGTGGTTTATCAGTTCCAAGTGTTCACCTGCCAGTGCGTGGACTGATTCTCAAAAGGTAAAGTGCATAATTCTTTATATTAGGGGAAGTGGTCAGCTAATCTTTGTCTTTTGCTTGGTCCTTAGGGCAGCATTGATGTAAGTCTGGCCTTCTGGGGAGGAAGAAGAAGGATAGACAAGTGTGTTTTTAGGATCCCCGAGGGCTGGGACCCCAGCCATTGCCTCTGGGTAGTGGGCCAGAGGGTAAGCAATGAGAAAGGGGACTTCTGTACTTTTGTCACATTTCAACTGTTGGATTCTTTTTTTAAAAGATTTTTTTTGAGTGGACCATTTTTAAATTCATTATTGAGTTGCTTCAACACTATTTCTGTTCTATGTTTTGTTTTGTTTTGTTTTGACCACAAAGTATATGGGATCTTAGCCCCTGACCAGGGGGTCAAACCTGCTCCCACTGCATTGGAAGGCAAAATCTTAACCACTGGAGCCCGAGGGAAATCCCTTAATTGTTTCTCTTTCAATCAGCATACTCTGAAGTTGGCCTGGGTGTTTTGCTTTGCTTTGTTGTTGTTATTGTTGTTGTTAACATGCACAGAGATGACAGAGCAGCTTTTATTCCCCCAAGTTGTTCAAGGAAAAAACAAAAACAAAAGACAGCCCTGGAAGGACAAATTACCTGGTCAGTCATCCCCAGTGTGTTAAATTATCATCTATAGCACCATCTTTTCAAACTATGGCATGCAAATCAAATCCAGCCAGCCATTTGTTTTTGTAAGGTCTTCAGGCTTAGAATGCTCTTTATATCTTTTCATGATTTTTTTTTAAACCAAAAGACTATTTAGTGACATGTGAAAATTATATGAAATTCAAATGTCAATGTTCATAAATAAAGTTTTATTGGAGTACAGCCATGTGCATTCATTGACACATTGCCTGTGGCTGCTTTTACACTATATAACTATATAGCCTGCAAAGAAAAATGTTCATTGGGGAGTTCCCTGGCAATCCAGTGGTTAGCACTCAGTGCCTTCATTGCTGTGGGTTCAATCCCTGGTTGGGGAAGTAAGATCCCACAAGCCTCAGGATACGGACCAAAAAAAAAAAAAGGTCACTGTCTGGCCCTTTCTAGATTTTGTCAGTCCCAGCTCTACATTCCCACATCCTGTCAGTCCAATCCTTAAAGAGTTAAGAATATATTAAAAACTGAAATTTTAATCAAACATCTGTGGAACCTTGAATATATTCTTGAGAAACACTATTTGAAAACATACTTAAGGACTTCATAATGCGGGTTTTTTTCTCTTTTTCTCTTTAAATTTTTCATTATGGAAAATTGTCAACGTATTCAATAGTACTTAGGTATGTGCTAAGTTGCTTCAGTTGTATCAGGCTCTTTGTGATCGTATCGACTGTAGCCTGCCAGGCTCCTCTGTCCATGAAATTTCCCAGGCAAGAATACAGAAGTGGGTTGCCGTTTCCTCTTCCAGAGGATCTTCCAGGAATCAAGCTCGCATCTCCTGCATTGCAGACAGATTCTTTACCACTGAGCCACCAGGAAAGCCCCATTCATTAGTACACAGAATGTATAGCCAATTAAGCCCCCATGTACCCACCACCCAGCTTCAACAATTCTCTCTCTGCAGCTGATCCGGTTTCCACTATACACCACCCTCTTGTCCCTCCTGCACTATTCTGAAGCAACTCCCAAACAGTACAAATTTTATCTGTAAATATTCTGGAGCATAAAATGTTTTAAAATAAAATTTTACAACCAGGGGAGACTGTGACAAGTTGTTTGTAATAAGGAGTTTGCAGCTCAAGAGTCATAAGCCCATGGTGGGCAGGAGTGGGAGACATGCTTCATAACTGATGGAGAAACACACACCAGTGTCTCATCTTCCAATCAAAACTCCCAGCTGGGTGACAGTCACCAGCCACCAGGACAGGGCAGCCCTTTCCTCCCCCATCTATTGTGATCAAGGAAATGAAGCTAGAAGGAGCAGAAACAGGAAAGGGAGCTTATTAACATCACTCAAGACCAGCAGACTTTCCTGGCAGTTTGGTGGTTAAGACTTCACCTTCCAATGCAGGAGATGCAGGTTTCATCCGTGGTCAGGGAGCTAAGATTCCACATGCCTCAAAGCCAAAAAAAAAAAAAAAAAAAAAAAAACCCAAAACATAAAACAGAAGCAGTATTGTAACAAATTCAGTAAAGACTTTTAAAATGGTCCACATTAAAAAAAAAAAAAAAAACCTATTTTTAAAAAAACCTGGGGAGGAGACAGATACACTGTCAGTTGAATGAGTTTCTAAAAGCTGCATGAGCTCTGGCATAAGATTCACGCTGGCAGTGGATGAGGCTGATCCTTCTTTCCTTTAACAGTCAGTGTCAACAGGAAGAAAGCAGTAGCCATCTGTCTCCATGTATCCCGACTCCCTCTTCGGTCTTCCTCCCCTCTGCCGCCCCAAGAACCCAAAGGTCACCCCCTAATTCCCCTACCCAAGGGGGAAATTAGCAAGAAAGAGAGCAGCCATGTCAGAGGTCAGGAATGGAGGGGAGGGGGCAGCCTTAACAGGGGAGGCAGAGGTGTGGGAGCAGAAAGGAAGCCTTCCCGGAGGTCAGACACAGCCAGTCCGAGCAGTCTTCCATGCACGGGAACAAGCTGGCTAGATTAGGAATGTCACACTCTGATGGCCAACTTTATACATCACCTTGGCCTGGCTGTAGCACCTAGCTTATTCCATCAAATGCTCATCTAGGTATTGTGCGAGGTATTTTTGTGGATGTGGTGAACATCTGCAATCAATTGACTTTAAGTAAAGGAGCTTATCCTCCAGGGTTGTGAGTGGGCCTCATCCAATCAATCGAAAGGGCTTGAGAGCAAAACTGAGACTTCTCGGAGGACAAAGAAATTCTGCCTCAAGACTGAGTTTCCAGCCTGCTGACTTGCCCTGCAAACCTCAGACTTGCTAGCCCCTACAGTCATGCAAGGCAATTCCTTGAAATAAATTGTATGTATAAATTGTATACATATAATATGCATGTGTGTATTATATATATACATGTATACATGTGTGTATTATATATATACATATATATGCGTGTATTATATATATATATGTGTGTGTGTATATATATATGGGGAGAGACAGAGGTATAGGTATGGTACAGGTATAGATAAAGCACAGGTCTAGATACAGATACAGATATTTATATGATGTCAATACAGACACAGACCCTCCTGGTCCTGTTTCTCTGGAGAACTCTGACTTCTATATAAGCTAAATAGTTCTCTCCCCCCAACTCTATACATGAGTGATGGTAAAAATTCATTAATTGAGCGCTTAGTATGTGCCAGGCACTTTGCCTATGTTAACTCATTTCATCCTCACAACAGCCGCATGAGGGTGAACCTCGTTCTACAGATGAGAAAACTGAGGCATAGAGAAGCTTTCCGAGTGCTGGGAGCCTGCTGCAAAGAGCTGATGGAGTCTGGGAGCAAAGGTGATGAAGGCATGCCTTCCTTCCTTGCAGGCTTACCTGAGACAAAGAATCCAGTTCTCTCCACCCGAGATGAGAAGATACTTACTTGGAAAGAGGCTGGATAGAAGGAAAAACACCAAAAGCCCAAAGAGATTGCAAGCAATATCTGATTCTACTGTAGCAGCATCAGCAAAGCACAAAGTAATCTCAGTGAATTATCCCATCACATTTCTGTGGTACCCTCAGTGAGCATTTTAATATAGTCAATCTTTCCATCTCCTCATTTACACTTTGCCTCCAACTTTTTCCTATCTATGTTGTGCTTAAGGAACTGCTAATTCAGTCAAAAGTTCCATCATCAAGCTATTCAGCTGGGGGAGAAGGAGAGAGAAGAAGCTGAAGACATCCTTGGAAGCAGCGAGGTGGTCCCTCATGCCCAAGGACTCTTGGCTGGAGGAACCACATCAGGTGGAGCCCTGAGAATCCGTGGTCTCTCACCAGCACTTTCCTCCAGGCAGATTCTCAGCTCCAGATCCAATCTGGAGCCTGACAGGCCTATGGATGTTTCCCAAGAAGACTCTGGTGGGCTGGGTGTAGGGTTTCTTTTCCCCTCTTCTTAAAGACGTTTGACGGCTTTGCCATCCAAACCCAAACAGCCTGACAACGTGCTGAAGTGCGTTAAAATGCAGGGAGCTGAGGCATGGAGGGTTTCAGAGGAAGGATTCCTTTGGCAAGGCCAGCCTGCTGGGAGGAGCCGACGGAGGGCTCTCTGAATAACAGGGCCCATCTGCCGAAGAACCTCTGGAATAAATTCAAGCTTCACAGACGTTAGAAGAGCTGGACGTCTTGGGAGAGAAGAAGGAATTTGTTTTCTAGAATGGAAGCTTCATACAGACATTCCATCCTTTAGCCCCCGAGAAAAGCCTGCCCACAGTTTGGGGAAGCAAGGGGGAACCCCAGCAGCGCACGTGTGGTGGTGAAGACCAGGCGGGCAACCCCATCAGCCCAGTGCCCTGCTGTGGGGGAGCTCACACGGGGAATGAGAGCAGGTGAGCTTTCAGCCTAGGGGGAAGGCAGCCTCCCCCTGAGTCCTCACGTGGCCAACAAACCAGCAGGACCAGGGAAGTCTGGAAACAATGACTCCTCAGCAGCCTTCTCCTCTCCTCTGCCCACCAGCCTTTTCAACCAGACCCTTTCTTCCACTCCTTCTACCTGGAAGGCAATCCCCCCCTTCGTTTCTGGACTTGACTCCAGGAGCCCATCACAGTGATGCCAGACTGTCTCCTAGCAAGAGGTTGCCCCCTGGAACCAAGAGCTCCCTGAGAAGAAGTCCAACCCAGGGAAGCTCTGTCTGATGAGATTCAGTCCCACCCACGAGGGACTCTCCTTCCCTCCACTTCCTCCTCTCTCACAACCCTCCCCTAATATTAACAGGGAGCTAATTCTGTGACTGGTACTGCTCTGGGTGCTGGAGAAACAGGAAGGACCAGACAGACCTGGGCCAGGCCCTTCCGGTGATTCCATGCATTCGTTTGTTCATGCAACCAACACAACTTAGCCCCCACTATACAACCAGGCACTGTTCCTAGTGTCAGTTCACAGAAGTGAACAAACAGAACAAAAATCCTGCCCCCTGGGACTTCCCTGGTGGTCCAGTGGTTAAGACTCGGTGCTCCCAACACAGGGGACCAGGGTTCGATCCTTGGTCAGGGAACTAGATCCCACATGCCAAAAACTAAGTTCGCATGCCACATCTAAAGATCCCACATGTCACAAGAAAGATCAAAGATCCTGCATGTGACCACTGAGACCCGATGCAGCCAAATGAATAAATAAATGTTTTCAATCCTGCCCCCATGGAGTTTACACTCTATTAGATAAGACACTAAATAAGTCATTGCACACATTATTAGTTATAAACGGGTAGCTGCCACAATGGGAGCATTCAGGGCATTAAGAAAACACATGGCAGAAGAAATCTAACCTGGTCCCTCCCTGAGGAACTGCATTAATGGAGGCCTCAGGAAAGGAGGGCAATCAACAAGAAGAAGGGCGGGGTCAGGAGGAACAGTCCTGGTAGAGATTGCAGAGCTGGAAGAAAGGCTAATTCAGACCCCAAAAAAGACCAGAGTGAGGGGGTAGGAGAAAGGAAGTGGCAATAAAGCCGAAGGACACCCAAGGCTCAACTAGATGGGGACTTGTGACTGAGGAGCTGAGTCTTTACCCTGAAAGTCATAGGGAGCCACCGAAGAATTTTAAGCAGAGGAGAGACACGATCCAAGTGTGTTTATAAAGCATGCTGCTGGTGGCTGGGCAAAGAAAAAATGTCAGAGGCATCAGAGTGAAAGCAGAAAGGCAGGTTTGTGAAACCAAGGGTCATTAACAATTAGATCCCTTAAACTATAACCTGCCTAATAAATAATATTCTGGGGACTTCCCTGGTGGTCCAGGGGCTAACAGCTCCACATTCCCATGCAGAGAGCCTGGGCTCAGTCCATGGTCAGGGAAATAGATCCTGCATGCTGCAAGCTCACGTAACTAAGACCCAGCACAGCCAAATAAATAAATAATATTCTCAAACCTGCCTTCACTGACTAAGGTCATTTTAATTGTTCTTGCAAATTGTACACCCAAAAACTTAAACAGGGCTTCCCTTGTGGCTCAGCTGGTAAAGAATCTGCCTGCAAATCGGGAGACCTGGGTTCAATCCCTGGGTTGAGAAGATCCCTTGGAGAAGGGCAAGGCGGTTACCCCCTCCAGTATTCTGGCCGGGAAAATTCCATGGACTGTATGGTCCATGGGGTCTCAAAGAGTTGGACACAACTGAGAGACTTTCAATTCAAAAACTTAAACAATATAGTACAAGACTCCTCTAACTGCCCCTTATAGATCGGTGGCTCAGTGGTAAAAACCCATCTGCCAATGCAGGAGAGGTGGGTTCAATCCCTGGGTTTGAAAGATCCCCTGGCGAAGGAAATGGCAACCCACTCCAGTATTCTTGCCTAGGAAACCCCATGGACAGAGAAGTCTGGCAGGCTACAGTCCATGGGGTTGCAGAAGAGTCAGCTACAACTTAGCGACTGAACAACAGATGACGTCTCTGACATATGAGTCACTATAGTAATGATTGCTTAAGTTGTTTTTCAGGAACATAATCTTGCCCTGTTCAAACCAGTTGAGACCATTGACCATTTAACTGGGCTTGTTGGAGTGTCCAATGAATGACTTTTTATGGTCCCAAAACTTGACCCTCAGATCATGCTGACACTGCCATTTTCTAAACACACATCCCAGGAAGAAGCATGTAACTCAGCTACACCTGTGCAGAACATGGATTACTTCACCTTTTTCCTGCCTCCCATCACCTTTCCCCCTACCTCTGATCACCCTGCTCCTTGATCATACAAATATCCTGAGCCCCTTGCCCTCAGGGAAGTGGGTCTGAGACCTGTTCTTCCATCTCCTCACTTGAATGCCTCATGAATAAACTCTTTCTCTGCTGCAAACCTCAACATCTCAGTGTTTGCCCTGCAGCGCATCAGGCAAACAAAACTGGCTCAGTAACACTAAAAGCTGCTGCAGAAATCCAGGGAGATGATAGAGGTTTACATCACAGTAAAGGCCGTGAAGATGGAGGGAAAAGAGGTTCAGAGAAGTTTGGGAGGTAGGCCCCACTGGCAAGGAAGCTGACTCTGTAAGTTTGCTAAGGAATAAAGTATCAATACCACAGACCAGGTGCTTTGAATAACAAAATTTTATCATCTCACAGTTCTAGAGGCTGGAAGTCCAAAATCAAGGTGGGTTGGTTTCTTTTAGGGCCTCTCTCCTTGGCTGGTAGACATCTGTCTTCATGTTCATGGCTTGCTCCCTTAATGCACGTCTGTCTCCAAATTCTCCCTCCTCATAAGTACACCAGTTACACGGATTACAGCCCACCTTAATGACCTTGCTTTAACTGGATGAACTCTGGCAACACCCTGTCCCAAATAAGGTCATATTCTGAGGTCCTGGGGGACAGGACTTCAACATGAATTGGGGTGGGACAGCATCGGCTGTAACACTGATGAAACAAGTTCAATGAGGGGTGAGGAGAAAATGTAATGGCCTTTCATGTGTTTAGAGAGAAGTGAAAGCAACTTCTCTTGTATTCTTTTCAGCTGACTAGACTCTGTCTGATTGTTTTCTTTGCTTGTCTGAGGCCATGCTTTACAAAGAGGACCACATGGGTCTAAAAGTCCCAATTTCCAGGGATGAAAATCCAACTCCAACAGAACTTCCTACCAGATATTTTAATGGGGGTGGGAAGGTGGGTGACAAAAGACCTGGGCTAGCTGCAAACACAAGCCAGTGGAATCTAAAGAGGGCCATGTAGAAGGCTGAGAAGGGAACACGGTAGGTTATCTGTTTTCCTGTCAATTTCCCAAAACGTCCAGAACTTTATGTACAGCTTTCTTCTCAGAGGTCACCAAATCTGACTCACAGTCACCCTGGGGTACTTGTTAAAATGCAGATTTTGGGGCCCCACCCTTGGAAATTCTGCAGCGAGCCCCTAGACGCCTATTTTTCTCATGTGCCCCAGGGGACTCTGGTTTTCAGTGGCATTTGGAACCTGCTTCTACAGAGGTCCTTTCTTGTGCTCCACCCAAACATAAACATGTGCTCAGAGACCTGTGGAACCCAGCAGTTCTGATCTGGGGGGGACTGGCACAATTCCTAGCAAGTGATTATTTCACTAAATTATTTCAAGGTGGATTCTGATTTCCATCCCTATTCTTGCCTCTCGATTCTGATGACTTCAGCAAGTGCCTTTCAATTGCCCCACTCTTTTCTTCCTTAAAAAACAGCCTCCAACTTCAATTTTTTACAAAATATATCAGCTATTTCCTATGTTCTGGAAGCTTTGTGCTTCCAACCTCAGGGACGGGTTTAGGAGAAGGTTTTATTTCTCATTTCTCCTACTTTTGATTTCTTTAAATCAACAAAGACAGCCTTACATTACATTTTCATCAAGCCTTTTTATCATAGGTAGAGATGGCCATCAATGGGGTTACTCAAATACCGATTTAGATTGGCTCCATGGCTGATGCTGTTCATTCTCTGCCCGTGGAGCTCCATATACTGAAGGCTGCTGCTGCTAAGTCACTTCAGTCGTGTCCGACTCTGTGCGACCCCATAGACAGCAGCCCACCAGGCTCCCCCATCCCTGGGATTCTCCAGGCAAGAATACTGGAGTGGGGTGCCATTTCCTGCTCCAGTGCATGAAAGTGAAAAATGAAAGTGAAGTCACTAGTTGTGTCTGACTCTTAGCGACCCCATGGACTGCAGCCTACCAGGCTCCTCCGTCCATGGGATTTTCCAGGCAAGAGTACTGGAGTGGGGTGCCATTGCCTTCTCCTATACTGAAGGCAGCATAGGGCAAATCTTGCAGTTCATCACCTGTGGGTATGAGCACAGGCTAGGTCAGCATGCAGGGCAAAACAGAAGTCCCAAGGAGTTAATGCCCCAGAAGCAGCCCTCAACCAGTTGACAGATCAGAAAATGGTAGATAAATGCTCCAGCTTCTTCTTTGTTTCCCCATTGGAATAATTTCAAGACTACACTGGTTTCCAGAGTTCCCCAGCGGATTTGAGCTCTGGTTGCCCACAGTGGTGATTTGCTTGACAGCACCTCCCTCATCAGCTTTCTTCTCCTCCCTCTCTCACTTCCTTGTTTCTTCACAAGTGTTTCCTGGGATCACCTCCCAAGGAAATAACTTGTACTCAAATCCTTGTCTCAGTGTCATATCAGTTCAGTCACTCAGTCATGTCCGACTCTTTGCGACCCCATGGACTGCAGCACGCCAGGCCTCCCTGTCCATCAACAATTCCCAGAGTTTACTCAGACTCATGTCCATTGAGTTGGTGATGCCATCGAACCATCTCGTCCTCTGTCGTCCCCTTCTCCTCCTGCCTTCAATCTTTCCCAGCATCAGGGTCTTTTCCAATGAGTCAGTTCTTCTCATCAGGTGGCCAAAGTATTAGTGTTTCAGCTTTACCATCAATCCTTCCAATGAATAGTCTGGACCAGCTTCCTAGAGGGTGGACTTGTTGTATCTCCTTGCAGTCCAAGGGACTCTCAAGAGTCTTCTCCAACACCACAGTTCAAAAGCATCAATTCTTTGGTGCTCAGCTTTCTTTATAGTCCAACTCTCACATCCATACATGACTACTGGAAAAACCATAGCCTTGACTAGATGGACCTTTGTTGGCAAAGTAATGTCTCTGCTTTTTAATGTGCTATCTAGGTTGGACATAGCTTTTCTTCCAAGGAGCAAGCATCTTTTAATTTCATGGCAGCAGTCACCATCTGCAGTGATTTGGAGCCCAAGAAAATAAAGTCTGTCACCGTTTCCATTGTTTCCCCATCTAATTGCCATGAAATGATTGGACCAGATGCCATGGTCTTCGTTTTCTGAATGTTGAGTTTTAAGCCAGCTTTTTCACTCTCCTCTTTTACTTTCATCAAGAGGCTCTTTAGTTCTTCTTTGCTTTCTGCCATAAGGGTGGTGTCATCTGTGTATCTGAGGTTATTGCTACTTCTCCCGGCAATCTTGATTCCAGCTTGTGCTTCATCCAGTCCAGCATTTCGCATGATGTACTCTGCATATAAGTTAAATAAGCAGGGTGACAATATACAGCCTTGACATACTCCTTTCTCAATTTGGAATCAGCCTCCCAAGGAAATAACTTGTACTCAAATCCTTGTTTCAGCATCACATCAAAAGGAACTCAAAGCAGGACAGGTACTATTCTAAATGGTTCTTCCTGTGCTAGATCATAGCTCTTATAGAAGAACTCAAACTCAAGACTGTACTATATGTTGAATTTTATTACAGGATATTTAGGGCAGAACATTATAGACTATAAATGGTCTCTTCTGGCCATGTTAATTCCATCCTGCACTGCAATGAGTGTTCCCCTGAGACTTTGGGCCAAACTGGGCTTGAAGCTCAAATAAACTGGCAGCATCTGCAAACTCATTTTAATCAACAAATACCAAAACAGAGTTTCTGGAGGTGGGGCTGTTAAATGGTGCAGCCACTTCGGAAAATAGTATGGTAGTTTCACAAAAAGTATTGAACATTTACCATGTGATCCGATAGTTCTACCCTTAGTCTACACCCAGGAGAATTGAAAATATATATTCATACAAAAACCTGAAGATGAGGCTTCTCTGGCGGCTCAGTGGTAAAGAATCCGCCTGCCAGTGCGGATCAATCCCTGATCCGGGAAGATCACACATGCCGAGGAACAACTAAGCCTGTGCACCACAACTATTGAGCCTGTGCGCTAGAGCCCAGGAATCACAACTACTGAAGCCCATGGACTCTAGAGCCTGGGCTTCTCAGGAGAAGCCACTGCAACGTGAAGCCCGCACACCACAACTAGAGAGTATCCCCCACTTGCTGCAACTGGCGAAAAGCCCGCACAAAGCAACAAAGACCCAGCGCAGCCAAAACTAATAAATGCAAAAAAAAAAAAAAACCACTGTAAATGAATGTTCATTGCAGCAGTATCCATAATAGTCAAAAAAGAGGGAAACAATCCAAACATCTATCAACTCAACTGAAAAACAGACATGTGGTGTATCAATACAATGGAATATTATTCATCCAGATGGCTTCCCTGCTGGCTCAGACGGTAAAGAGTCCACCTGCAATGTGGGAGACCTGGGTTCGATCCCTGGGTTGGGAAAATTCCCTGGAGGAGGAAATGACAACCCACTTCAGTATTCTTGCCTGGAGAGTCCCACGGACAGAGGAGCCTGGCAGGCCACATTTCATGGGGTCACAAGAGCTGGACACAACTGAGCGACTCACACACATATTATTCATCCATAAAAGGAATGAAATATTAATACATGCAACAACATAGATGAAACTGGAAAACATTTTGCCAAGTAAAAGAAGCCTGTCACACAAAGCCACATAGCATACAATTCCATTTACATGAAATGTCCATAATAAACAGACTCACAGAGACAGAAAGTAAATTAGTTGTTGCCAGGGACATTTGAGGAGTGACTGTTAAAAGGTATGGGGTTTCTTTGGGAGGTGATAAACATGTTCTAAAATTAGACAGTGGTGATGGTTACATAACAACTCTGTGAATATGCTTTAAAACAATTAAACTATTATTTTACAAAGTGAATTTTATTGTATATAAATTATATATCTCAATAAAGTTGTTATTTAAGAGAGAAAGAGTCTCTGAAGTCCCTATGAACCTAGACCTCCAATTCTTTTTTAACAACTTTCTGATTTTCCTGAAATATCTTTTCAAAGCCATGTTACAACCTCAGAAGCAAGTGAAGCTAAAAGTCAGGCTGTGAGTCTTGGTGATGGTAACATTGAATTCCAAGCAGAGTCTGAGCCTGTGAGCTTCAGTGGGCTCCCCACAAAGGATGCAAGCAGATCTGAATCCCGGTGCAGCCACCTGCTGGTTCTGTGACCTCGGCAGGTTGTGTCTGCATAGAAGGTTTTGAAAACATTAAATGAGATTATGTCTATATGAAAATCTGTCTCAGCCAGGCAGAGATCAGTCTTAACACAACATCTGATGAAGGAGGTTGCTCGTGCATTGGATCTTTTGAGGAACCCAAATCTTCACAGCAATGAATCAGCTGGTTCAGCTGTCCCTCTGGAACAAAGCCAGAGGGACTCCTTAATCCAGGAACTCTTAAGGTCGAAAAAGAATTCATTTAGTAGGACCTACTGTATAGCCCAAGAAACTCTGCTCAATGTTATGTGGCAGCTTGGATGGGAGGGGAGTTTGGGGGTGAATGGATACATGTATATGTATGGCTGAGACCCTTTCTATTCACCTGAAACTATTACAACATTATTAAGCAGCCATGCTCCAATACAAAATAAAAAGTTTAATAGTGAAAAAAAGACGGCTAGCAGGAAAAAAGAATTCATCAATAATCCAAATTTACAAATTCATCTGATAATCCAAATTTGTTCATTTACAAAACAGAAACAGACTCACAGCCTTAGGAAACTTATGGTTGCCAAAGGGGAAGGTGAAAGTATTAGTCCCTCAGTCATGGCTGACTCTTCATGGCCCCGCGGATTGCAGCCTGCTGACTCCTCTGTCCGTGGAATTCTCCAGGCAAGAATACTGGAGTGGATTACCATTTCCTTTTCCAAGGAATCTTCCTGACTCAGGGATCGAACCTGGGTCTCCTGCATTACAGGCAGATTCTTTATGATCTGAGCCACCAGGGGGTGGAGATAAATTAGGAGTATGAGATTAACAGATACACATTTCTATATATAAAATACACAAAGACCTACTGTATATAGCACAGGGAACTATACTGAATATCTTATAATAACCTATAATGGAAAAGAATCTGAAAAATACATATATATATAAAACTGAGTCACTTTGCTGTAGACCTGAAACTAACACAACATTGTAAACCAACTATAGTTCAATTTTTTTAAGAATTCATTTAGAAGGACTGAGGTCATTCCCTGAGGTGAGGACAAACACATGCCATCAATTAATTTCAACATCATGATGTTTAACCAACTACAAAACTCTTGAAGTCTATAAAATAATTCCCACTTTACAGAAAAGAAAGAGAGTCTCAGAGAAATCAAATGAGTGACTCCAGATTACATAAATAGAAGCTGTTTTTGCCAGGGCTTGGACCTGCATCTCTAGTCACACAACATGAACATAGGGAGAAGTCAGGCAGGGTCAGGGCTCAGGTGGGTCAGTCTAAAGCTTTCAAGAGAGCAAGAATGAGCTGCTTCTTACATCAGAGAGGCAGAGAGTAGGGCCATCTGAGATGACCCATGGAGGGAAACCTGGAATGATCAACCAATATCAGATTGGTACTGAAGAGCTGGTCGGTTTCCCGTGGAATCCACGCAATCAATCTGTTCTTGGAGATCACAAGGTAAGTGCACAGAGGAGGAAACAGGACGTGGAGAGGTAATGTGACTCACCCAGGGAATACAGCTAGTACCTGGAGGAGGCACAGCTCAAACCCAAGTCTTTACAACTCCAAGTCCTATGCTCCTTGTTCCTTGGTACCCATTTGGTACGTGAGTGCTTTGTCGCTTCAGTCGTATCTGACTCTTTATAGCCCCGTGGACCATAGCTCACCAAGCTCTTCTGTTCATGGGATTCTCCAGGCAAGAATACTAGAGTGGGTTGCATTGCCCTCCCCTAAGGGATCTTCCCAACCCAGGGATTGAACTCGCATCTCTTGCATCTCCTGCATTGCAAGCAGATTCTTTACCCACCGAGCCACCTGGGAGCCCATCCATTTGGTAGACAGCCCCAAATAAAAATGCTTACCTTTAAAATTTTTTTTGTTGAACTTGGATGTGGGTGGGGAGGACTGGAGTATGGCCCCCAAAGTAGCAGCTGCTCCTAAACTTGCAATTTATTAGTTTTTAGCTATACAATGGAAATAGAGCCTATGCCATTGAACATCTATGAGAAGTAATGAGTTGGTTTACATGAAGCACCCAGCAGGTGCCTGGCACACCCTGAGTAGCCCAAATGTTGACTCCTCTCCTTCCATAGGAAGGCTGGTAATCCAAGGTCAATAGTCTGTCCTCAGAGTAGAGAAAAAGACAGATACACAGTTGTAATGCACAGAATTACAAGACAGAGTGGGCAAGGTCTTAAGGAACAGCCAATCCTATCCAGTAGGTGACAGCTTGAGAAACTAAAACTCAGAAAGACAAGCAGTAACTTGTCCAGGGTCATCCACTAAGACTGTTTGGTCATTTGCAGAAAAAGCTATTCCATATTCCCAAGTTCTTTCCCTCAACCTTGAGGAGAAAAAATGATTTCTTCTCTAGTAATCCTTGGCAATTTTTAATAAAGACACTTCTCTGGCATAAATGCTAAAATTTCCTAAATACGGCTAACTCTTGGATAATGCTGGCTAATCCTGGCTGATGTTAGATCCTCTAAAGCATCTTTTCCTATCAGTAAAATTTTTGTGGGAAACTCTCATTTGCCTTGTGTTTCTTATGGAAATGTGATTTGTACATACATCTTCCCTGCATAAATATTTAGCTCATCATTGTGCCACACAAATTCCCTGCAAATTAGGTGGAAATCAGCCTCAGCTAACAGAAGCATCTATACTCATCCAGGGGAAAATCATTATTATTTAGAACTTATTAAGCCCTGATAGTACTGGATGGGCCTGGGAATTTCAATAAATACTCAACACAAATACAAGCCCGATGCTTGAGCTAAAAGGTTGCTCTTGTAATTTCTACCTGCCAAGCAGCTGCAAAAGGTTGAAGAAAGAAAACGGGTTGAAACTTGGTTCTGCCAACTGCAAACTATTGCAACAAGAGCAAGCCACTGAGTCCCTCCTTATCTATAAAATGGGTCTAACCATACCCATCTCATAAGGTATGAGATAATATGTGTAAAGTATTTCACACGAATCCTGGGACACAGCATGTGCTCAACAAATGTTCATTTCTAACAAACTAATGAACCCCAAGTGGTGAGATGTGGAATTGTTGTTTACAATTTTATCCCACCCCACTATGCTACAAATATAACTGACTCCAATTTCAACTCTGTTTTGTTCGGTTTTTTTTTTTTTTTTTTTTGGAGTGGGTTGCCATTTCCTTCTCCAGGAGATCTTCCCAACCCAGGGATTGAACCTGGGTCTCCCGCATTGTAGGCAGATGCTTTACCATCTGCCAGGGAAGCCACCAGGGAAGAACTTTTATTGGAGTATAATTGCTTTACAATTTTGCATTAGCTTTTGCTGTTCAATGAAGTGAATCATCTATAAGTATACATATATCCCCTCCCATGTGTATCCCCTCCCTCTTGGACCTCACACCCACCCACCCCCATCCCACCCCTCTAGGTCATCACAGAGCACTGAGCTGAGCTCCCTATGCTACACCGCAGGTTCCCACTAGCTATCTATTTTACACACAGTAGTGTATATATATATGTATGTTATGTCAATCCCAATCTCCCAAAGGTTGCAGGTTGCAGTTAACTCTGCCAATATGACATAAAACAAAACAGAGGAACAGTTTCATCTAGCATGGGATAAAAGTCTACATGTTTATTCAGATTGCATCATTAGACTTTGCAGCCAATGCTGTCCATGTCCTGTTATACCCCTTACACATTTCATTGTGCCCCAGCAGCTTCCATCTGTCACGTGTGTTATTTCTGTGTATAAGAGCTTTGGCTCCAGAAACTGTGGTGGATAAATACCCCAGCTCCCTCGCCTCTTGTGTGGGGTCATTCTGAGGCATGTGTTTCCCCACATACACTTTGCTGGCTCCTTTCCTTCCCTGTTTCACTTCCCCACCTCCACTTCCCAAATAAAGTCCCTTCACTCAAATCTTGCTTCTTGGCATCCAGGAGAACTCTGAAGGAGTTCAGGATGTGCCACCCTAATGCTTTGGCATAATGATTCTTTTGAGCTCAAGGCACTTGAGAAACTGCAGATGCAGAAAGGGTTCTCTGATCTCTCCTTTTCTACCTAAAAACAGACCATAAAATTTCTCATGAGAAAGGTGCCCTCTCTATACCAGGAAGACAAGACTATCTTTATCACCACAGATTTGGAACAAACACTGAAAATGGTTCTATACAAGCTAGCTAAAATAATCCTATCTTCCAATAGTCTCCCCCTCCAACAGATCTCCTAGTCATTTCTCCATAATTTACTGCCTCTGGTCTAAACCCCTGTGTTTTGTCATTTCTTCACAAACTTATCATTCTTTGTCTACAAGGTATAAAATTTTCTGCTCTGATCACTTTCTCAAGCCTGCGTTCTCTTACGAAAGTCCCATGTGCATGTAAAAATGTAATAAAACGTGTTTGCTTTTCTCCTGTTAATTCATCTTATGTCAGTTTTAATCCTTAGGTCCAGCTTAAGAGGATGGAGAAGAATTTTTCCTCCTCTACAACTCAAACTGAGTCACACACAAGCCGGTTTCACAGGGCTGTGCCTGAGTCTCAAGATCAAACCAAGTATACCGTGGGAGTAAAAATCATCCCCATCCCCTGAAGGCCGGCTCTGCAGAGTGCCAAGCCCCATATACCCAAGAGCACACTGCAATCCCATGTGCTCTTTCATTCAGCCTGAAAAAATGATCTCCCCACCTGCCCCATGTACACCTGGGAACAGCTCCATCAACCATCTCATTCTCACAAACCAGAAACCTGGACTCCAGTTTCAGTTTACCCCTTTCCCTCCTCTGCCCTCCACCACTTCCAACCATTCACTCACCACGTCCTGCCAATTTGATCTCCTACATCTATCATGAAATCAATCACTTTTCTCCATCCCCACAACCACTGAGCCAAGCAAGACCAGCACCATCTTGGCCTTAACCATTGCCGTGCCTCCTATTGTTCCATAGCTACCTTAGTTCCCTGCGATCAATCAATCCTTTCTCAGAACCACAGCCAGAGAAATCCTTCTCTGGAACTGCAAATGATCATAGAGACAGTGAACGCTTACTTTGTGCCGGGCATTGCTCAGACCCCATGACTCCCCCACTTAAAATCTTCCACTTCCTTGGGCACTGAGGATAAAATCCCCAACTCTTTGCTTGAGCCTACCAAAGCCCTGCATGACATGGTCCCACCTTTCTCCACAGCTCTTTCTCTTACTATTTCCCCCACTGGACTGAAAACCAAAGGGTCTCTTTTTGGACAGTTGTGTGCATCAGTTTTCTGCTCTTATTTCTTCATGGAGAACTGATCTCAAAGGCAAACACAGCCAGACATTAGCTAAAGCAGTGAAAATAGATTTTACTCGGTAACCACTGACAGTGGGGGAAAGTGCGGAGCCCCATTCTGATGTGGGCAGAGGTGACTGGACATTTTAAAGGAAGAATGACAGGGAGAGGGAGGATCAGGAAGAGTTTGAACAGAGCCAGGAAACTGAAAAATGACAAAAAGTGGGAAAGGCTGGTTGGTCCATAAGCAACCCATGTGGGTTTGTTAACTGGCACCTATTGAAGTTAAGCTCCTACCCTTCCACAGAGATTGGGAGATGGGCCCTATCTTCAGGTGCAGTCTGGAATAAACAGTGAATTAATTCATTTGGCAGCCTTGAGTTTTTTCACGTAGGAATTTTGAGGGCACTAAGGTCATCTTAGAAATATAGCATTGAGCTGTTAGAAGCTATGTTAGTGTTCACTTCCCAGGTGGCGCTAGTGGTAAAGAACCCACCTGCCAATGCAGGAGACTAAGAAACATGGATTCCATCCCTGGGTTAGGAGGATCCTCTGGAGAAGGAAATGGCAACCCACTCCAGTATTATTGCCTCGGTTTCAGAGTCAGACACAACTGAGCGACTAAGCACACACAAAGTGTGTATAGGCTGAAGTTGAGTCCTACCAAGCAGAGGGCTCAGAGAAGGCTGGCTAGAGTTTGGTCAAGGAGAGAATCTTCATCACTGACTTTGAATGTCCAACAGTGCCAGACCCTCATACTCACTCCAGTCCTACCCGTCATCTTTCAAGGCCCTACTCCAAAACCTCCTCCATTAAGAGGAAGCCGTTCCTCCCTGGAGTGCTCATAGGAACACTTGGGATGAGCATGAGATTAAGGATGGTTCTATTTATCCCCCTTCACCATCCATAGGTTCTTTAGAGCAAGCACTCTCCTCTACCTCCCACAGGTTTGGCACAGGACCCAACACACAGTAGGTGCTCAGAGAATGTTTGTTGAGTTAATTAATGAAGCCATCCAGCCTTAATCACAAATGTTCAGGAAATTCCCTTCAAACCACCTTCCCCCAGGGACCTGTGGTTGATTGGACAATTACTCCAGAGCTGGAACAAATCACCCTCAGGCGCTCGATAAAACTATTCAATGAACGCTGCTGACAAAGGAGCTGATTGCGCTGCTTTGACCCTGAAAGTAATTACATGCACCAGCATCCATCTGCCTGCAGGGTGGCCCGGAAGGGGGTCCTCACCTTGATGCAGCTCTATCTTCTAAATAAACTCAGAAGAGCAAACATTGCCTCTTCCCTCAGGATCGTTGCCACTTGTTAAAAATCAAACCGAGGGCAAGTAAGAGGTGTAATCTGCACATGTTACCATCTCCCCAGGCTCAGCTGCGCTGCCTTAATCATCTCCATCTCAGACACCAAACACTGTTAGCCCCGTACTCCAGGCAAAGTCAGCAGGACAGCCTAGGATCAAACGACTGCTCTGCCCTCAACCCATCATTGGGCTTCCCAGGTGGTGTTAGTGGTAAAGAACCTGCCTGCCAATGCAGGAGATGTAAGAGACATGGGTTTAATCCCTGAGTCGAGAAGATGCCCTGGAGGAGGATATGGCAACCCTCTTCAGTATTCATGCCTGGAGAATCCCATGGACAGAGGTGCCTGGGGTTCTACAGTCCGTAGCATCGCAAAGAGTCAGACACAACTAAAGTGATTTAGCACGCACACACACACACACACACACACACACACAGCCCATCATTGTCACTTGTGTACATCATCCACTCCTGGCCCCATGACCTTCTTCCTTCCATGCTAAAAAAACTGGACTTTATCCTTGGTGCTTATCTGTCTTCCTCCATCCATCCATTCACTTGTTCTCTCCACAAGCACTTATTGAGCACCTAGGAGAAGCAAGTGGGTAGTGCTGGCTTTATACTAATGAACAAGACAAGCACCATCCCTACCCTCATGGAGCTCATCACCTACACAGGGAAATGGACATGAACCAGACATACAAGTGTTCATTTTAAATGAAACACACCAGAAATTCCCTGACACTCCAGTGGTTGAAACACTGCTCTTTCACTATCAGGGCCTGGGTTCCATCCCTAGTGGGGGAACTAAGATCCTGCAGGCCACACAGTATGGCCAAAAAAAATAAAAATTAAAAATAAGTAAATAAAATTATGATCCTGCAACCAAAAAAAAAAAAAAATTAAACATACTTATTACTTGCTGTATTCTTGTCTGCACCTATAGGCAAAGAATGTGGTGTAGAGCAGGAGGTAATTACCAAAAGTGGCCTTCGAATTTCTCTCAGCTTGACCAAACTTTAGACAACAGTCTCCTCCTGACTCTAGGCCCCTGAACTCCCTCTTCTTAGAGCACTTACTTTAGAAAATTCATCATTGTACATTCTTTCTTTGCCCCCTTGAGATGTAAATTTTCTCTCAGCCTCTTACCAGTTTTACAACCCAGAAATGTCCTTCTCAAGGACATGGAGCCATCCCTTAGAAACATAATCATCAAGAAAAGCAGTGCCCTTTTCTAAGTCTCGGCAGGAAGGTAAGAGCCTTGCTTTGAGAAGCACCAGGTAGCAGGCACAGGTTGCTTAATCACATAGACTGATGTGGCCTCCTCTATTTTTCCATTACCCTACACCCAGAGTTTAAAAACCCTCCTGCCTTTTCTTTCAGTAGAGTCGGATTCAGTCTCTCTCCCCTATTGCAATAGTCTTCAGTAAAGTCTTCCTTCCCTATTTACCTCTGTTGAGGGCAATTTTTTCTTTGGCATCATACAGAAATGAATAAAACATGGATGCCATCCCCAAAGAATGCAAAGTCTGATAGGAAGACAAATGAAAACTTTCAAAACTGTAGTAAATGCTATGAAAGAAAACCAGAGGAAGCTCTGGTGAGAGGGTGTAACAAGGAAAACACCTCTACATGAGAAGAAGAACTTATGAGGAGTGATGTTTAAACTTGGCCAAGCATCTTTCTATTCTAGGCTGAGGGATAGTACCCACGAAGGCCTTTAGATCAAACAGTCAGCTTCAGATACATTAAGTCCCTGTCTCCATATAATTCCTGTCATATTTACACATGTGCCTTTTCTTTCATGGATCAAAGCTCAACTCTGTCTGCTCCCTCAGCTCAATAACTTTCCATGGAACCCAAGCATCCCCTGAAAAGTCCATAGCTCTTAACTTCCTCAGCCTTGGGTCAAGATTGTGGCTAATCTAATCCTTTCACCTCTCCAACTCCATGGAGAGGAAATGTCCCAGTGCTTTTTAGGGTGTGACAGAGGAGGGAGCTTCCTACAGAAGCAAATGGAAGACAGCCCAGGACATATGAATGAATAGTATTCATAAGACTGAGAGTCAGTTCATAGAGTTGAAATACACAGAGCTGAAATAGAGTTGAACAGGAAACGCCATGTTCTCCTGTGATGAGCTGGGCCCACGCCCAGTCCACACAGCAAGAAACCCAAGGTCCTAAGACTGGAGCACAGAGCTTAGACCCATGACCCGTGGAGCCTCTGCCACCCTTAAAGCTCCAGTGATAGCAGCTGGCAAGAGAGGGCCTGCTGGCCTGTGAGCACCTCCTCGGGAAGGAAGGAGTGGTTGACATGCACAGCCCGCTGCAGCCTTGCACACAGCTCCCAAGACCCCATCACTGTCCTTGACTATGACCTCTCTGATGGTCAGCTTCTCCTGGGGAGAAATAAGAGCACCTTCCCATCACCTCTGACCAGTCTTTTCAGTTCTCTTGATCTGCTGGCCCCAAGCACAGGATCATCTCAGTCAGACCTTCCTCTTGGGTCATGCTTTACATCTCAGGGCCAAGGCCCTTGTCTCTTCATCTGCCAAAAAAACACCCTCCTTTTTTCACCCCTAGGTCAGGAGACTGCTTTGGCCTCTGAGCAGGGGCCCAAGCATGCAACACCTCCCCTGGCAGAATCAGGAGCTTCCTGGAGAGAAGGCTGCAGCCCAGCAACCCTCTTGGCCTTGACTCTTGCTTCTGTGATGAGCTCTGTCTGCATTCTGTCAAGGGCGATGAGTTACCATGGAAGTGGGGCAGGGCTTTTTTTTTCTTTAATTCAATTAAGCCACATGCTGACTGTGATCCTTTCTCCACTATCTAAGGCAGCAGGTTCCTTTACAATTACTTCCCCTCTGCTGAGGCTGCACGTCAGCCAAGGGTCTCCAGGAGACAGAGATGAGGTTGTGGAATCACAAAGGCAATGTGATGGGGGCAGGGACAGACCAGAAAGACTAGAGGACCAACCAGGGAGTACCTAAAAGAAAGACCAACCAGGGGATGTTCCTGATGGTCTGGTGATTAAGAATCTGCCTTCCAATGCAGGGCATGTGGGTTCGATCCCCGGTTGGCTAGGGAAATAAGATCCCACATGCCATGGGGCATCTAAGCACTGTGCTGCAACTAGGCTCCAATGCAGCCAAATAAATACAAATAAATCAATATTTAAAGAAAGAAAGATCAACCAGGAGTGGGCAGCACAATGTGACCCTGGACAAATCATGCCTGGGAACCAGCGGAGATGTGACTTCCAGTTGCTTGCAAGAGCCTTAGGAGCTGGGAGGTGGGGGGTATGTCTTAATTTGGGTTTCCTCAAAAGCAGACCCAGAGACAAAGATTTGGGTGCAGGCAGTGAATTTGGGAGGTGTTCTGGGGAAGCACAGTGGAGTAGGGAGTGAAACGGGGGAGTTAAGACAGTAAAGTACTCATTAATTAACAGGTTGGTCATGGGGCTAATGGAGCCCAACCCCACCCAGAACTCTCTAGGAAGACTATATAGCACACACCTGAGAAGTGTCCCCAAGGGCAAGGAAGCCAGCTGTTCATTGACTGGAGTAGTTGAATGATCATTTTCAGAAAGATGTCTACATTCTAATTTCCAGAACCTGTGAATATGACCTTAATTGGGGAAAAAATGTATCTGTCAATATAATTAAGGATCTTGAGATAAGAGCACCCCAGACTATCCAGGTGAGACCTAAATCCAATGACCTTGCTGCTGCTGCTAAGTCACTTCAGTCGTGTCCAACTCTGTGTGATCCCGTAGACGGCAGCCCACCAGGCTCCCCGGTCCCTGGGATTCTCCAAGCAAAAACACTGGTGTGGGTTGCCATTTCCTTCTCCAATGTGTGAAAGTGAAAAGTGAGAGAAGTTGCTCAGACATGTCTGACTCTTAGCGACCCCACGGGCCGCAGCCTACCAGGCTCCTCCATCCATGGGATTTTCCAGGCAAGAGTACTGGAGTGGGGTGCCATTGCCTTCTCCTTAGATACACAGTAAAAAAGCAAAAAGCCCAAGTGAGGTGAAAGGCAGAGACTGGAGTGATACAACCACAGGTCAAGGAACGCTGGGAGCAGCCAGAAGCTGGAAGAGTCAGAAATGACTCTCCCCCAGAACCTTTGGAGGGAGCCAGTCCCTGCCAACACCCTGATTCCAGACTTCTGGCCTCAAGAACTGGGAGAGAGGACATTTCTGTTGTCTCACACCACCCAGTTTACAGAATTGTGTTACAGCAGCCACGGAACATGGATACATCCACCAAGTCCCACCCCTCCTTGGTTAAGGGTTATTCCTGGGGTCAGCCCCCTGGCATTGCCAGGCTGCACCACCAAAGGCTGAGCCCAAAAAAGACCTGTTCTTGCAGCAGGAAGCCATCACTGAAGATGAGAACTGCCCAGGGAACCTGAACTGCAGAGGACCTGACCTCTGCTGGGGAGGGGGTGAGGAGGGAGGCGGGCTCTGACAGCACTGAGTGCTACAGGATGGCTCCAACTGGATCCGAGCCCCCTTCCGGTCTGCCTGACTGTGTTTCCCATGGGGATCCCCATTAAGAAACAGGCTCCTCCTCAGAATCAGCCCCTCAGGTAGGAAAGGAAACTCACATTAAGATGTGCCAGTTGTGTGTCCACGTGAACGGCCTCCCTCCCAACACACACATCCTTCCAATGCCCCTGAGAGATATGGAGCATGTGTTGGGAGGAATAATGCCCCACGCTCCAAAGCTGTCCACATCGTAATCCCCAGAACCTATGAATATGTGACCTTATATGGCAGAAGGGATTCTACAGGTGTGATTAAGTTAAGAATCATGCGATGGGAAGATAAGCCTGGATCGTCCAGGTGGGGCCGATGTAATCCCAAGGATCTTTACTAGAGGAAGAGGGAGTCAGAAGGGTCAGCAGGTCAAATTTGCAGAGAGAGGAAGATGCTCTCCTCCTGGCTCTGAAGCTGGAGGAAGGAGCCATGAGCCAAAGAATGCAGGAGCCTCTAGCAGCTTGGAAGGGGTTCTCTCCCAGAACCTCCAGAAGGAATGAAGCCCTGCTGACACCTTGATTTTAGCCCAGGGAGACCCATTGCAGACTTCTGACCTCCAGACCTGTAAAGAGAATAAATTTGCGTTGTTTACAGCCGCTGAGTTTGTGGTAATTTATACAACATTGGATATGTATAGATTTTTGAAAAAAGGGATTCGCCTGTGGGCTGAGAGGAATGGGACGACCAGAAGTGAATTTCTGAGCTAAGAGTTGATGTGTTATTTCCCCGCCGCCCCCCTCACAGTTCACTCTGTTGCTTTCTTCTCTTCCCTCCTCCCACCCCAAGTCTCTGACTGAGTTCATTGCCTGAGAGAACAGACAGGACGTGACCTGGGTAGGGGGAGCAGAAACAAGATACCTGCCTGATTTGGGTCTCCGCAAGCCTGTGTTCTTGCGGGACATAAACAAGTGTGTGAGAGGAACACAGCCTCCTGAGGGAGAGACCAGGCGGGAGGGGCTGGGCATGGCTGAGAGTCCGCAGGGCTTGTGCCTCATGTGTGATGTGATATTTAAGATGGAACAAACCAGACTCGGGGGAACATGCGGAGTACTTTGGGGGCTGTCATCAGAGCTGGGGGCCAGAGGAACCCCTGTGGGTGGAGGAAGGGTTTCTGCTGAAGGGCATACATGTCTCTGCCATGATCCCAGGGCATCTTAGGCTGGGCAACCAAAGGATGTCCTCTTCCTCGCGGGCCAAGGAGGAAACTTGGCTGGGATTTCAAACCTTATGGATGCCCGGAGGCACCAGCTGCTGGCGCTGAGCTGACCCTGCCCTGTGGAGGCCAGCCAGAAGCTCCTGGGGTCTCCGAGGCAGTGCCTGGGTCTGTGGGTTGAAGGAGACACGCCCCAGCTCCACACCCTCAGCTGAGGGAGTGAGGGGGTGTGGACCCCGGGCGGACTGTGAGGAGGATTCGTGGTCGTCCCTGTCCCCAGTCCAGGCTTCTCACTAGTGTCCTTGTTGGCAGTGCAGCCACCACCACAGAGGGTCCTGCCAGACCCCTCCCACACAGCACAAGAAGGCAGCAGAGAAGCCCCCTGAAATAACTGAGGGGACACTTTAGAGGGGCTTTATCACCAGCAAGAGGCCCCAGGAGGGGCTGATGCCAAAACAATTCAATTGTAGGCGGGATGGGTGATCTCATTTCACAGCCTGGGGAGGCTTCCAGCTCACATTTGCAATAAAACATTTTATGGGGAAGAAACAAAATGGAAGCAAATTTGAGTGTAAGAATAAGCAGTGTTCTGGAGTTCTGTATCATTAGCAGAATTAGATCAATTCAAAACATACACCAGGAATAAGCCCCCTCTCTCGGGTCACCCTGTGTATTAAATGAGATCTATTGTGTATAAAGGACCCACCAGAGTCAGTTATATAGTCAGTCTACTACATAACCAGAGGATCATTTTTAACCCCACCCCCCATGGCAAAATTATTCCCAGTAATAATCATGGAACAATCAGTAATAATTACTTTCTCAATTCATTATTTAGTTTTAAAACCACTAACAGTTATCAGTAATAAAGGAGAAATTCAACATTACATATATCATTCTGATTCAGTAAAATATTTACTGTAGGAACTGAAATTGGTACTTACCAAACACAAATTTTTCCAGCTCACAGTATATACCCCATTTCACTGTTCTCAATTTTAAGCACAAATAAAAACTCCAAGTGGCCATATAGAATGATAGAATTAAAGTAACATATTAGTGTTTTTCACCATTTAATTCCTGGGCTGTCATTGTTATTATTGAATTGACTATTTAAATGCACGAATATGTATACCAATGGCATTAGAGACCTGCCTTGGGCCCAAAGCGAACCTGAATGATTCTGTATCATCAGGAACTTACTTTCCCAATGAACACATGTAGCTGAGCCCGTAGCTCTAGAGGGGTGAGTGTATAACATGGGAATTTATTTGATTAAATGCCATGTAAAAATACAATGCTTATAAAAAGAAAAGTGATTAAAATATGTGAGTCTGAATCTTGCATGTATATTAAAATTCAACAGTAACCAGAGCAACTTAGATCGTAGTTCAGCTGAATATTTCAGGGTGAAGGAGTGTTTGATACAGTTTAGAATTGCCAGCATGTCATGATGATAAAAAACAGACTGGATAAACAGGGTCCTACTGTATAGCACAGAGAACTATATTCAATATCCTATAACAGACCATAATGAAAAGGAATGTTAAAAAAAAAAGAAGGTATATATATATATATATATATAACTGAATCACTTTGCGGTATAGCAGTAATTAACATAACAGTGTAAATCAACTATACTTCAATTAAAAAAAATTTCTTTAATACAGATTGGCTTCGTTGGCTTTATTGTTTCTACATTCTCTGTCGATAACATTCCCCATTGTTCCTGGCACCCAGGCAAGTATCCCATCCTCACACACTACTAGTGACTGGAACCTCTTCTGTTCTTTGGGAAAAATCATTATTCCTTCAAAAAGTGAAAATAGTTCACACCGATTGTCTGCTGTTACTCTAAGAACTTCAGATGTATCAGCTCATTTAATTCTCAGTACACATCTACACCGGTGGTTAACTGTCCTTACTGCCATTTTACAGGTGAGAAACTGATGCGTTCAAAGGCTTAGATGTTGTATGTGGAAGTGCTTTGTACACTGTAAGTGTGGGACAAATATTTCTAAGTTGGCAGTCATAACAGTGAAGCTTTCACATATCTGGTGATGACAATGGACCAGATATACCAGGGAGAAAAAGAAGGGTAGATGTTTATGAGGCTGTTAACAACCTGGACAGAATACCACAGCCAGATTCAACAGTGCCAACACTCTGTTCCCAAAATGGAGCCTGTGAAGACGGCCAGACGGTGTGACCAGAGTCTCTGGTGCCAAGCAGCCAGCTGCCAGAGATGCGGTCCAGCTCACAACGGCAGCAAGTGTGTGGGTGTAGAGAAATGGCCTCGGCGCTCACAGTCCCCTGGAAACCAGCAGCAGCCAGCCCCTGCCCAGAGCCAGGTCACACAAGACTGTAGACTCTAGCATATTCACAGGGGAGAACATAGAGAGGCAAGGAACCACACAGCTGCCCGCAGGAATGCCCACCTCGACCTGTGGGTGAGATGAGGAGATCTGGGCAATCCACAAACCCCTCAGTAGAGGCAGATAACACAGAAGCAAGCTGCTCTTAATGAAAATGCTTTTAGTGAACACCCAGGGCTCGGCCTGGAAGCTTCCATTTTTTCCTTTGCTGGTTTGCATTTATTTGATGCATGCTTCATAAAGCCACTCTTTTCTGCCCACTAATGAGTCATGTGTAGTTGAACAGTTAGTTAGCTGGGATGGAATCCAGGGAGAACTGGAATGCTCACAAAGGGCACCAGAGCTAGAAGCCCCAGATGACCCACCACCGACCCCGGGAGCAGCTTGACAACCCCAGAAGGGCCCCTCCCTGGAAGGCCAGCAGGCCACCCCTCCCTTCAGTGAGAGAATGGTCTTCTGCGCTTCCAAGGATGTGCTATGCTTAGTCACTCAGTTGTGTCCAACTCTTCTTGACCCCATTGTCTGTAGCCCGCCAGGCTCCTCTGTCCAAGGGATTGCCCAGGCAAGAATACTGGAGTGGGTTGCCATTTCCTCCTCCAGGGGATCTTCCCAACCCAAGGATCAAACCCAGGTCTCCTGCACTGCAGGCGGACCCTTTACCATCTGAGCCACCAGGGAAGTCACCCCCAAGGATAGGGCACGCCCTGCTGCCTGAAACAACTGTGGACATCTCACACAGTGAGATAAAGCAGCCTATTGCCCAAGCACTCCACGCTGCCCCGTCACTACATGCAAGCCACACCTACGGCTGGGACAGTCTTTCAAAGACCTTCCATGAAGCTCCATGCTACCCACCATGACCCATCCTCCCCAATCAAAATTAATCCACCCCTCCATGTCACCCAGCCCTTGTTCACACAGCACACACAGCTGTCTGTGTTTCAGGCTGTTTTATTAATATGACGACCTGTCTCCCCTATTTGACTGTGAGCTTCTTGAAGGCCTTAACTGAGTTTCCTTCTTGATACCTGATCCCCAAAATGCTTTAAAATCCTTTTGTTTAAAAAATGCATTTCAGGTATTCCCTGGCAGTTCGGTGGCTAGGGTTCAACCCCTGGTCAGGGACCTAAGATCCCACAAGCTGCGAGGCCATGAAAAATAAATAGGTGTTGGGTTTTCTTTTTTTAAATGCAATTCTTTAAATAAATGGGTGTTGTTTTTTCACACACACAAAAATGTAATTCTCTAACAACAATTGCCAAGCTCCCTCCGTTCTCTCTCCCCCTCCCCCCCACCATTTTCTCTCTCTTTCTCCCTCCCTCTCTCCCCTTCCCCACAAAGAGGACCCTCCCTTCTGTGCTGTACACAGTGCTAGATCATCAGCCACCCCTCTTCTCCCACACCCTCTAAATGCAATTCCTAGCTTCACTCCAAACCCTAAAAAAGGAAAATTCAAAGCAATGGTTTAGAGATCTCAGATCAACTTTCTAGTGCAATCTTCTGTCCCCATAGCTCTCAAGCTTGACCAGGTATGAGCATCCTCTGGAGGGCTTGTTAAGACAAAGGGTTTCAGGACATCCCTGGTGGCTCAGTGCTAAAGAATCCACCTGCCAACTCAGGAGACACGGGTTTGATCCCTGATCCAGGAAGATCCCATATGTCAAGGAGCAACTAAGTCTGTTCACCACAACTATTGAGCCTGTGCTCTGCAACCCAGGAACTGCAACTACTGAAGCCCCCGCACCCTAAAGCCCACACTCCACCCAAGGGAAGCCACCGGGATGAGAAACCACTGCAACCAGAGAGCAGCCCCCAATTGCCACAACCAGAGAAAAGTCAGTGCAGCAACAAAGACTCAGCACATCTGCTGGATCATCAAAAAAGCAAGAGAGTTCCAGAAAAACATCTACTTCTTCATTGACTACGCCAAAGGCTTTGACTTTGTGGATCACAACAAACTCCGGAAAATTCTTCAAGAGAAGGGAAGGCCAGACCACCTAACCTGCCTCCTGAGAAACCTGTATGCAGGTCAAAAAGCAACAGTTAGAACTGGACATGGAACAACAGACTGGTTCTAAATCGGGAAAGGAGTACATCAAGGTTGTATATTGTCACCCTGCTTATTTAACTTATATGTAGAGTACAACATGTGAAATGCCAGGCTGGATGAAGCACAAGCTGGAATCAAGACTGCTGGGAGAAATATCAGTAACCTCAGATATGCAGATGACACCACCCTTACAGCAAAAAGAGAAGAACTAAAGAGCCTCTTGATGAAAGTGAAAGAGGAGAGTGAAAATGTTAGCTTAAAACTCAACATTCAGAAAACATCTGATCCCATCACTTCATGGCAAACAGATGGGGAAACAATGGAATCAGTGACAGACTTTATTTTTTGGGGCTCAAAAATCACTGCATATGGTGACTGCAGCCATGAAATTAAAAGATGCTTGCTTCTTGGAAGAAAAGCTATGACTGACCTAGACAGCATATTAAAAAGCAGAGACATTACTTTACCAATAAAGGTCCATCTAGTCAAAGCTATGGTTTTTCCAGTAGTCGTGTATAGATGTGAGAGTTGGACTATAAAGAAAGCTGAGCACCAAAGAATTGATGCTTTTTGAACTGTGGTTTTCGAGAAGACTCTTGAGAGTCTCTTGGACTGCAAGGAGATCCAACCAGTCAATCCTAAAGGAAATCAGTCATGAATATTCATTGGAAGGACTGATGCTGAAGCTGAAACTCCAATACTTCGGCTACCTGATGTGAATAACTGACTCAGTGGAAAAGACCTTGATGCTGGGAAAGATTGAAGGCAGGAGGAGAAGGGGACGACAGAGGATGAGATGGTTGGATGGTATCGCCGACTGGATGGACATGAGTTTGAGCAAGCTCTGAGAGTTGGGTGGTGGATAGGGAAGCCTGGCGTGCTGCAGTCCATGGGGTTGCAAAGAGTCAGACACAACTGAGCGACTGAACTGAATATTTAAAAATTTCAAAAAAATAGACACAGTTTCTAATTCAGGAGGTCTGAGGTGGGACTTAAGAGCTTGTACTTCTAATAAGTTCCTAGGTGATGTGGATGGTCCAGGGACCACACTTTGAGAACCGTGGTGGCACAGTGCTTGAAGGATGTTCCCAGCCACCAGCATGGCTTGCATGTGGGGACAGGAGATGCAAGGAAGACTTGGGCAATACCCTGTCTTTTCTCACCACCCAAGATGTCCACAAGCTCTTCAAGCAGCACAGAGCAACTTGGAGGCACAGAGGCTGAAGGTACCAGACTAAATCATACACACAGCAGCTCCACTGGTGCTTTAACCCCTGATAACTTATTTCCAGCAAAAAGACGACCAATACTTGTCAAGATAGACTACCTCACCATCAGTTATTTCTTATATTGATTGACTTGTCACCTCCTACTTAAAGTTGCCGAATAAAACACAGGGTATCTAGTTAAATCTCAATTTCTGATAAACAACAGATAACTTTTTAGTCAGTATGTCCCATTCAAGCACAGTTAGTTTTATTTGACAAATCTGGCAGCTCTACACTCCTACCCATTAGGTCTCCATGTGCTTGAGCCAAATTCCTACTAATCCTGAAGCAGCCAGGTGAAGTTATTTCCATAAGATGCTATAGGAAAACCCCAAGCAAACTTTTTGGCCAACCCAATACATCCTCATTCAAGTCAAAGCCAAGAACAAACAGTCAGCTTTAGGAAATACACTTGCCAGATTTGCACTTGGAGTCTGGGTCTTAAAGCTAGCCCAGGGTTTGGCTGTTGTTAGGAAGATGACCTACCACCTGGGCCCCTCATGCGTGCACCTCCTTACCTTGAAGCAGATAGACCTTTATGCCCAAGCCCTACCAGACTGTCAATACCTGGTCATCCATCCACACCTATTCCATAGGTAAATGTTAGAGCCGGACTTAAGGCTGCTTCCTCTGAGTCAGTTACTGAGAGGTGACTTCCAGGATCTAGAACAATTGCTAAGTGACAGAAGAACCTTCCTGTGCGTCTTATCATTTTACCATGTATCAGAAGAGTCCTCCCCACTTTCCAATGTCTCTCTTATAGACCACCCAGCCCAACCAGAGAGGGGAAGGGACTTGCCCAAGCTTTAATTCAAGTTTACAGTAGAGCTGGATAAGAATTTAAGTTTACTGACCTTAGTTCACACCTCACCCCCCTCCCTCTGCCAAGACTTTTCCAACCAAAAGAGAACTTACACTGGCAAATGAAAACCACACAGATATACCCATTTTCTCCCATGGAACTAACAATAGTTTGAAAATCCTGACAATACCAACCATTGGAGAGGATGTGGAGAAAATCACACTCCTCTACGCTGCTGTTGGGAATGTAAATCACTTGAGTGGCTGTGGAGAAAACTGGCAGTATCTAGTAAAATTGAGAGAGTGGGTAATATACAACAAAGTGACCCCCACTCCTCGGGGCCTGCCCCCAAGGAAACACTCTCACCCATGCCCAGTGAGATCCGGGGCCAGGATGCTTACGGCAGCTTTGTCTGTTATGGTGAAAAACTGGAAACAATCTGAATATGCAAAAGGAAGCAAATGAGAAACAAAATATGCCTTATCCACATGACAGAATAGCTTGCAGCAATGAGAACAAACGGATTAAAGCTAAATTTGCCAAGAAGAACAGAGGTCAAAAGTGGCCTTGTGTGAAAAGCAAGGTGTAAAGGGACTCAGGGCAAATTTGTGTAAATAACAAAAGGCATTCCCACGAAACAATATCATGTCTCTATTATTTATAATACATCACATATGTATATAAAAATACAAAGGTTTCAAGACAATTTATTTTGAAAGGCTTGCCCAGAAGGAAACACAGCTATTCACAAAAGTCACAATCGTGGTTGATTCTGGGAAAGGGGTAAAGTTTAAAATGTTAAAATAAAATGTCTTTTGTTCACAATACACTTGAAATATATATAACAAGATGTTCAACGTTATCGTCCCAGCGGCTAGCATTCCAATTCATTACTTCTGTATTTTTCTTTTGTTCTAACTTCTCAAAGAAAGACAAAGCTGCTATTCTGAGGCGCTGCTCTCTAGGGTCCCCCCAGGCCTACGTGACTGACCAAATACACATTTCTCAGGCTTCAATAATTCATCACCTGAACGGGAGTGTGAGCGCGGGAAAGGCTCCAGCCTTAAGGGAGGATGAAGGAACACATCCAGTCCAGGCTAAAATCTCCCTCCCTCCTTCCTGACTAGAGATGACCTTGGCTTTGAATGAAGAGGGAGAGGGTTTAATGCACTGGCTGCTTCTCCCAATCTACATTAGAGAGGTGGAAGGGAACTTCCCCCACCGATCAATAATTTATCAGAAGTGTAGCAGGACGAGATGAAGAACCTTCCACAGGCATGGACTCTGAGTTAAGTAGCAACTCTCTATGACCACTCTCTGGTCAGTTTGAGCTGATGGGTTCTTCCAAGCTCAAGGACATTAAGGGGGACGTGGTCTCCATAAATGGGAGAGAGGAAACCCTAATATGCACAACAATCACATGGCCATCCTGTTAGAGTGCAGATCCTGATTCCGTAGGTCTGGGGAGATTACTGGGATGTTGGCATTTCTATCAAGATCACAGTTGGTGGTGGGGGGGGCTGTCCATGGACCACACTTTGAGTAGCAAATCTCTACTTTCTCCATTGTCAGCTGCCACCTTCGATCTCCGCTTCAGCATCTGCCTTACAGATAAAAACTGAGTGCTGTTAGTGTCTGATGGTACTTGGGTCAGGAGAACCAGGAACACCAGTCCCAAGGGAGAGTGGCCACTGGGGGACCAGAGTACCATTTCTTAGAGGCCCTGGGTTGTGGGAAGCAGAGAAAGGGGCCTAGACGGAGCCCATGCTTAGCAGGGGTGACCAACTGTCCCAGTTTACAGAGACAGAGAGGCTTCCTAGGATGTTCAGTGCCAAACCCAGAAAAGCCCCAGATGCACCAGAACATGTCGGTCAGTCATCTTAAAATAATCAGAAGCTGTCAAACCTTAGCCTGCAACACAATGACCTGGAGAACTTGCTGCAGTGGGAGGTCTGGGCCCCACTTCCGGGGCTGATGCTACATTGGGGCCTGAGAATCAGCATTTCTAACAAGTTCCCCAGGGAAGTTGACGCTGCTGACCAAGGGTCTGTACTTTAAGAACCATCGCATCAGACTTTCAACAAATATCTGCTAAATGGATACATGACCAGCACTAGAAGGAGCTCGAGAACTAAGCTCTACCCTGGCTCTGCATCAGTGTGGGAGAAACGGTTTAGGCAAATCTTTCTCCCGTTCTGAGACACAGCTTACCTATTTGCAAAATGGATACAAAAGTTTTGACCGGGACTTCCCTGGTGGTCCAGTGGTTAAGAAACTGCCTGCCAGTGCTGGAGACACAGGTTTGATCCCTGGTCCGGGAAGATCCCACATGCCTAGGAGCGACCGAGCCCGTGCACCGCAATTGCTGAGCTAGAGCCCTTAAGCCGCAACCACTGAGCCCGCGGGTCCTAGAGCTGGTACTCCACAGCAAGGAAAGCGACCCAATGAGAGCCCGCGTACCACAACTGGGGTTGCACTGCAACAAAGACCCAGTGCAGTCAAAAATAAATAAAATCATAAAAATAAATAAATAAAAGCATTGACCTCACAGGACTGTGGTGTGGATCCAATGAGATAATGCAGGTTTTCCTAATAGCCCCATTTGGAACCTATCTCTGCCTGGAAGCTCCCCTTAATCCCTTCTCCCAAATCCTTGAAGCTTTCATTTGCTCTGGACTCCTCCAGTCTAACCAACCATGGGACACTTAAGAGCAATCTGCCTTATATGGGAGGATATATGTATTCCCTTAAACATGTCTGCGTTCAGATCGTGTGCAACAATCTAAGGCTACAGAGATGGGGGAGATGGTTGTTCCCAGGCTGGTGGACAGACAGACATGGAAAGATGCATTTGACCTGCACATGGTCAACACAGGGACAGAGCACAGTGCAAAACCCAGCAAAAGCAGGGAGCGCAGTCACCAACTAACTCTGCAGTCCATCCCCCACTTCCCTGAGTGGCCTGCAAGCAGCTCAGGTTTGGGGACATGTGCCAACCCTCAGAGCACAGATCTGTGCACACAGCAAGTATACTGTCATTGGATTAGAAGGCCCAGCTTCTGCAGTGTCTCCTGGCAATAATGACTTGTCTGACCCATGGCCTGAGAAACCAAAAAGGAACATTGAAAAGACTGCCCTGCTCTGATGAAACTACTAACACCTAAACAAATGGATTTTTGTTTAGATGGAAAAGCAGGCGATCATTTCTCATGTGCAAACTATAAATTCTCCAGTTGAAACAGAACAAAAGGGAGGAGGCTCCCCTGTTCGCATCAGTGCTTTGATTCTAGCGCAGCAGTCATCTGGCTACCACCAGCCCCACAGGCCCCCTCTGGGCCACTGTTTCACCATCATTGGCTCTTGAGGCTGGGGTCTTCCCTGGCGGTCCAGTGGTTGAGAATCCACCTGCCAATGCAGGGGACACAGGTTCGATTCCTGGTCTGGGAAGATTCCATATGATGCGGAACAACTAAGCCCATGTGCCACAATTACTGAAGCCTGTGTGCCCTAGAGCCCATGATCTGCAACAAGAGGCCAGGGTCCTAAACAGCCCTTACATTATTCCTATCTAGAAATCTTAACCCCTCCTCCAGCAGCCAATTTCTGAGGAAGCCTGGGAGATATAAAAGAAAGAGAATCTTTCTTGAGGTAGAGTTAAATGGTCTGAATTTAAATCTGAGTAGAACCACTGATGAGCCATGTGACCTGCGGCCAGTAATTCTCCCAGTGGGTCTCAGCATTGTCATCTGTGAAATGGGGATAAACATGCCCACCCTCAAGAGTGTGGGGAATATTAAAGGAGATCGTATGAGTAAAGAGCCTGGCTCCCAGGTGGACAACTCATGGTCACTGGGTAACTCCCGACCCTCCAGCCCTTGGGATCTGAGTGGTACAAAGGGAACCACCTGTGAAAGAGAAAACTGCTCTGCAGGACTCTTCCTTCAAATTCGACCCCCCAATTTTTGCTGCCCTTTGCAGAGCACTGGGAGCAGAAGTGTGAAGGCCTTGAGTCCTGCCAGCTATTCTCTTTGTGACTTGTCCTTGGGCAGTCAGTGTAGAAATATCACAGGCAAAGTCTGTTCTGGTGACATTTCAAATCCAGAGCATCTTTCACACCCGCCTCCCAGGCTGTGTCTGGTCAGCATCCATGGCTCCAAAACGTCCTAGGGAATTTCTGTCTCCTTTTCAAGGGTCCTTATTGATTCCACTTCACATGGGGATAGTATTTTACAATTTATAAAGAACCGTCACACAATTTTTCATACTGTTCATAGGGTTTTCAAGGCAAGAATACTGAAGTGGTTTGCCATTCCTTTCTCCAGCGGACCTCGTTTTGTCACTTTATTTGAATTGAATTGAAGAAAGTAGGGAAAACCACTAGACCATTCAAGCATGACCTAAATCAAATCCCTTATGATTATACAGTGGAAGTGACAAATAGATTCAAGGGATTAGATCTCATAGACAGAGTGCCTGAAGAAATATGGATGGAGGTTTGTACAGGAGGCAGCGATCAAGACCATCCCCAAGAAAAAGAAACACAAAAAGGCAAAATGGTTGTCTGAAGAGGCCTTACAAATAGCTGAGAAAAGAGAAGCTAAAAGCAAAGGAGAAAAGGAAAGATATACCCATCTGAATGCACAGTTCTAAAGAATAGCAAGGAGAGATAACAAAGTCTTCCTAAGTGATCCATGCAAAGAAACAGAGGAAAACAATAGAATGGGAAAGACTAGAGATTTCTTCAAGAAAATCAGAGATACCAAGGGAACATTTCATGCAAAGATGGGCTCAATAAAAGACAGAAACAGTATGGACCTAACAGAAGTAGAAGATATTAAGTAGAGGTGGCAAGAATACACAGAAGAACTGTACAAAAAATACCTTCATGACCCAGATAACCATGATGGTGTGATCACTCACCTAGAGCCAGACACCCTGGAATGAAAAGTCAAGTGGGCCTTAGGAAGCATCACTATGAACAAAGCTAGTGGAGGTGATGGAATTCCAGTTGAACTATTTCAAATCCTGAAAGGTAATGCTGTGAAAGTGCTGCACTTAATATGCCAGCAAATTTGGAAAACTCAGCAGTGACCACAGGACTGGAAAAGGTCAGTTTTCATTCCAATCCCAAAGGAAGTCAATGCCAAAGAATATTCAAACTACTGCACAATTGCACTCATCTCACATGCTAGCAAAGTAATGCTCAAAATTCTCCAAGCCAGGCTTCAACAGTATGTGAATCATGAACTTCCAGATGTTCAAGCTGGATTTAGAAAAGGCACAGGAACCAGAGATCAAATTGCCAACATCTGTTGGATCATTGAAAAAGCAAGAGAGTTCCAGAAAAACATCTACTTCTTCTTCACTGACTATGCTAAAGCCTTTGACTATGTGGATCACAACAAGCTGTGGAAAACTCTTCAAGAGATGGGAATACCAGACCACCTGACCTGCCTCCTGAGAAATCTATATGCAGGTCAAGAAGCAACAGTTAGAACTGGACTTGGAACAACAGACTGGTTCCAAATCAGGAAAGGAGTACATTGTCACTCTGCTTATTTGACTTATATGTAGAGTACATCATGCGAAATGCTGGGCTGGATGAAGCACAAGCTGGAATCAAGATTGCCGGGAGAAATATCAGTAACCTCAGATATACAGACGATACCAGCCTTATGGCAGAAAGCAAAGAATAACTAAAGAGCCCCTTGGTGAAAGTGAAAGAGGAGAGTGAAAATGTTGGCTTAAAACTCAACATTCAGGAAATGAAGATCATGGCATCCAGTCCCATCACTTCATGGCAAATAGATGGGGAAACAGTGGCAGATTTTATTTTGGGGGGCTCCAAAATCACTGTAGATGGTGACTGCAGCCATGAAATTAAAAGATGCTTGCTCCTTGGAAGAAAAGCTATGACCAACCTAGACAGCATATTAAAAAGCAGAGACATTACTTTGCCAACAAAGGTCCTTCTAGTCAATGCTATGGTTTTTCCAGTAGTCATGTAAGGATGTGAGAGTTGGACTATAAAGGAAGCTGAGTGCTGAAGAATTGATGCTTTTGAAATGTGGTGTTGGAGAAGACTCTTGAGAGTCCCTTGTACTACAAGGAGATCCAACCAGTCAATCTTAAAGGAAATCAGTCCTGAATATTCACTGGAAGGACTGATACTAAAGCTGAAGCTCCAATACTTTGGCCACCTGATGCGAAGACCTGACTCAGTGGAAAAGACCCTGATGCTGGGAAAGATTGAAGGCAGGAGGAGAAGGGGACAATGGAAGATGAGATGGCTGGATGACATCACCGACGTGATGGACATGAGTTTGAGCAAGCTCCGGGCGTTGGTGAAGGACAGGGAAGCCTGATGTGCTGCAGTCCACAGGTCGCAAAGAGTCACGACTGACTGAGCAACTCAACTGAACTGAACGGTCACATGCCTAGTCTTATGCAAGCCTCCCAGCCATCCTGACAAGGAAGAAATAAATCCTCAGAAAGTCAAACCAACTGCCCAAGGTTACCCAGTGGGCTTGTGGAAGAGCCAGGATTTGAACCCACAGCTGCCTGGCTCAGAAGCCTCACCTTTTATACTAATATTAGTGATGCAAACAGAAATGAAGCAAGACTACCATTCCTCTCAGCCCTCTGCACCAGATAAGAGCTGGAGCAGACACTGGACAAAGGCCTGAAATCTCGGGCACCCACTTGCCTCCCACAGACATGCAGTCCAGCCAGAGGGGCCAGGAACCCGGAGCAGCTCCTCTAGGTCCCTTCCCTGACCAAGGCCTCCCCGGGCAGGGTTTGCTGCAAAACCAAACATAAGCACCAACGCACCCACCGTGCAGCACCCCTGCCACATGCATCCATGTCAGCCAGGCTCAGCCCTGGACATAAGTCCCCGCCAACCTGCAGCATAAGTGATACTGTGAACGAGACCAAAACCGAACTGCAGTCAGGGCAATTGTGAACAGTCGGATACAAAAAGGCCACAAACCAACTGCCACTTCTGAGGAGCCGGGAGCAAAAAGCAGGATATTGCATATGAGCTCTGCACACAGCAACACTAAGGGGTCAAGCAGACCACCTAAGCCACCCCTCCGGCCCAACCCACAAATCTGCCCCTTGACCAACCAGCCCGTCTGCCTCAGAGAACAAACAAGGGCCTCTCTTTCTTGTTTTCACTCCCTCATGCTGCAGCGTGAGTCCTAGTCAAACCTTGCTTGACTTTCTTGTCTGGTCTCTCCTATCAATTTCTATTGATTAAAGAGTCCAAGGATCTGGGTCGGTAACACCGGCACCTTCTAGAACAGAGTTTCTCAACCTCAGCAGCACTGATGTTTTAAACCAGGTAGTTCTCACTGTGAAGACTGCCTTTACACTGTAGCATGTTCAGTAGCATCTCTAGCTGCCACCCACTAAATGTCAATAGCACACTCCCCCCAGTTCAGTTCAGTTCAGTTCAGTCGCTCAGTCGTGTCCAGCTCTTTGTGACCCCATGAACCGCAGCACGCCAGGCCTCCCTGTCCATCACAAACTCCCAGAGTTTACCCAAACTTATGCCCATCGAGTCGATGATGCCATCCAGCCATCTCATACTCTGTTGTCCCCTTCCCCTCCTGCCCCCAATCCCTCCCAGCATCAGGGTCTTTCCCAATGAGTCAGTTATTCACATCAGGTGGCCAAAGTATTGGAGTTTCAGCTTCAGCATCAGTCCTTCCAATGAACACCCAGGACTGATCTCCTATAGGATGGTCTGGTTGGATCTCCTTGCAGTTCAAGGGACTCTCAAGAGTCTTCTCCAACACCACAGTTTAAAAGCATCAATTCTTTGGTGCTCAGCTTTCTTTATAGTCCAACTCTCACATCCATACATGACCACTAGAAAAACCATAGCCTTGATTAGACGGACCTTTGTTGGCAAAGTAATGTCTCTGCTTTTTAATATGCTATCTAGGTAGTGACAATCAAAAATGTCTCCACACTGTCCATTGTCCTCCAGGGGACCAAGATCATCCCCGAGTGGGAACCACTAGAGCAATGTCAGCCTCTGAACAAGGTCCAGGGGTCTTGACCACTCCAGCCCCAGTGACCATCACTTCACTCTACTTCCTGCCTCTCCTGGGGCAGCCACCTACCTTCTCCACCTCCCAGGACCATCCAGGAACCAGGTAGAAGCAAGAGGACTGAATCCATCCAGACTGACTCATGCCTAAGCTTCCATCAGCCAGGTTGCTTCCCTCAGAGCACTTTCCTTAACCTGTAACCTGTAACTGTAAATTCACGTTTCTTTCCTGTGTCCACTGTCTTTTCTGCCTCCTTCACTAGGACACAAACTCCATGAAAACAGGAACTTTATTTTCTTCACTGCTCTATCCCTTACACTAGCAGAGGGCCTGGAACAGGAAACAGAGATGGAAGGAAAGAGGAGTGGGAAGGAGAAAAGACAGAAAGGAATAAAAAAGAAGGAAAATTTTTTCAGAAGAAAGAGAGAATGCTGCAGAAAGGGGGAGGTATTTATCAGATAAAGCAACAAGGGTCAAACATAACCTCTGTGCCTTAATATAATCTGTAGCCAATAAAAGGGATAATGAATCTCTGTTTTCACTGACATGGAAATATCCCTAATAAAACTGACTGCTTATATACCCATCTGTGCATGTATGTGCAAAGAAATATCTGAAAAGAAATGTTCACCAAAAAGTTGAAGATTTTTGTCTCAGAGTAGGGATATTCCAGGAGAAATTTTACTTTTTTTTTTTTTTTTAGTTATACCACTTAACTGCTACCAACCCATCTCCCGCCACCCTCGTGCACACATGCTCAGTCATGTAACCCCATGGACTGCAGCCCACCAGGCTCCTCTGTCCATGGACTCTTCCAGGCAAGAATACTGGAGTGGGTTGCCATTTCCTTCTCCATACTTTCTCTTTCACTTCAATTTCCTACAATAAGAATTATCTTTCCAAGCTGAACGTTTTAGAAGTCATGTTTTCAAAAAATATTTTTAACAGGGACTTCTGTGGTGGTCCAGCGGTTAAGAATCCTCCTTGAAATGCAGGGGACTCAGGTTCAATCCCTAGTTGTGAAACTAAAATCCCACATGCCGAGGAGCAACTAAGCCCTCTTGCCAAAACTACTGAAGCCTGTGCCGCCACTAGAGTAAGTCCATGCCAGCCAGGAAAGATCCCACACGATGCAAGAAAGATCCCCCAAGAACTGATGCAGCCAAAGTAATTAATTAATTAATTAACTTTTTAAAAAGAATGTATTTTTCAATGGGCGACATATGATAAAATGTTAAAGTGAGTGAGCTATACAAAGAATTTGCTACCATACATATACATGTGTGTGTATATATATATATAATAGCCCAATTAAAACAACTTTTTAAATTTCATATGGAAATATTAGAAAAAAGATCAAGAGGCAATCCACCATATTTCAGGATAAGTTCCCTTTATCCTTCCTCTTTTATGCGTGTCTTTATTTTAAAATTCTCTAGAGCAGCACTGTCCAATATGGTAGTGAACAGCTACTGACACTTGAAATGTGTCATGTGTGATATGACTTAGGACCTGAATTTTTTATTTGATTAATTGAAATTGAAATTGAAATAGTCTCAAGTGTCCAGTGGCTACTGTTATTTGTGAGCAGAGCTCTAGTGGGAACAAATATTTTTTATACTTAGAAAAAGAGCACAAGATGTGATTTTTTAAATTAATATACATGAAAACTCAGAACAGAAAACCCAAATGCTGCCCCAGCATCTGGCCCAGTTCCAGCCCAGGGCTGCATTCTTCATCTGTTTATTATAAGATCTGAATGCCCCATCCAAACTGTCTTGGCAGATGTATCATTTTTCCCACCTTTTTAAAAAATAAAAATGATTTCTTCATCTCTTATTCAGTCTTTGAAAGTGAGGCAAGTCAATGAACTCACACATATTCCAGAAACTGACTTCCTTAGACCCTAACAGAAGGTACTTAAGTGCACAGATGTTTGCTGGCTTTAAAAGGAGGCCTTGCTGTGTATGTAAAAAACATTCCCCCTAATTTTTTGCTCAATTTGTTTTAAGTTGGTAATGAAATCTGCGAATCTGTGCTCCCTTTCTTCAGGAAAAATGGAATTTTGATCTCTTTTAAAAATCAGAACGCAACAGGATAATGGAGAAATCAGTCTCAATAGCACATTTCATGTTCATTTCAGGGCTGTGATGTAAACATGATGATGCTACGCTTTTGGGGTCTTTGAGATTTTTGCCACAAACATAGTAGCTCAGGTGGATTACTGCCTAAAGCTCGCTTCCTTGGTTGATTTTTGTCAACAAATGGCATGTCTGCTTGTTTGAAATAAACTCGTGAAACTGTTAAGGCCTCTGCACAAAGACTGTTCCATTCTGTTGGCCTTCAGGAAGGAGACTTTGCTCTAATCGTCTCTTCTCTCCGAGAGCAAAGAGCTGAAGGAGAGACAGATAGCCCACATCGATTGCACTCTTACTACAACACGCCAACTGGTCACATCCATAAGAGGTCTGACCATCTCCCGGTAGTCCAGGGACCATGGGAAAGAACAGAGGTGGGTGCTGCTTGGCCTCTGGTTTCACAAAGTCAAAAGCAATAACACATTGAACATGCGTTTTATTCACTACCTTATTGGACGTACTCTGTAGATTCTGCATTCGACAACACAGAACGGGCTAATGAAAACAGTTCCCCCAAATCTCACCACCCAAGGACAAAAGTCACCCAGTTTTGGAGGGCACTCCACGTCTCTGTCTTTTCCAGGGACCCTTGACTGGGGTCCTGGGGACCCTTGGCAATGTCTGGAGGGACACTGGATGTCACAGCTGGGAGGGGGTGCCAGCGGCATTTAGTGGACAAAAGCCAGAAGTGCTGCTTGATGTAAATGATATAATATCCTACAGCTGGCAGAGGACAGCTCCCACCCACAAGGAATGATCCAGCCCGAGTGTTAGAAACGTCAAGGCTGAGAAACCCAACCATGTACATACAGACGTGACAAGCACATAATCAAGCTCGTTCTACACTATCTGTTGATCAGCCTGCAGGAACACATCTGTTGCTTATTCGATTGGGTCAAGGACCGTTTGCTCCCTACAGGGGGCTCCATTTAATTTTTATTGATACCGGAATTCTATAAGAGGGGGAAATATTACAGGTGTTTTTTTTAGCTAAAGAGACTTAGGCTTAGAGCAGTGAAGAGTCTGGTCTAAGGTCGCAGTCATCAGTCACGGTGCTAAGCCTGAAGCCCAGGTCTGAGGGATTCCAAACCCCACCTTTCCCACCATCTGTTGATCCGCCCCTCAGCCCAAGACTAAGTTTACAAAGGGCAATTCGGATCCTGGGAGGAAGACCCTTGAATCACCCTTCCAGAACCTGAGGGAGACAGGGCTTTGGTTTTCATGTACATCATTCAAGTGATTCTGTTACTTAAATTCTCTCTTTAGTCTAATTTATATTTGTGTCACTATGATCTGTCAAGAATTAAAAGCATACTTCCAAGTTTCTCACTAATTACTTTTCTGTGGATTTCTCATTGCATGTGCAATTTCTTCTACGTATATTTGTAAGTTACATTATATTCACAATTACTACATCAAGGTAGTGGATTAAATGACACTGGTTTGTTAACTGACCTTAGTCTCATTAAATAATATCTACTTTGAATTTCCCTTCCTCTGACAGCAGCTTTGTGATCCCTGCCTTCTTTCTATTTGCATTTGGCTGGTGTATCTGCCTTAATAATTTTATTTTAGGGGGTGTCCTAATTGAAATGTCATTTTGTTTTAGAAGGTGTTTTTGTTTTTTTAATGTATATATACTTTCATAACAGATATCTTCTGTCTCAATTCCATTTTCTTGTATTATATTTTATATGCTTCTATCTCTTATTTTCTCATTTTTCCTACCTTGCTAATTTGGCAAACAGAATGTCTTTAGTTTGATACGGTATGAATGTTTGTGTTTCCCCAAGATGCACAGGTTGAAATTCTAATGCCTAAAGTAATAGTATTAGGAGGTGGGGCCTTTGGGAGGTGCTTGGGTCCTGAGGGTGGAGCTTTCATGGTGGGATCAGCGCTTTTATAAAAGAGACCCCAGAGATCTCCCTCACCTCTTCCACCTCACTGAGGACACAATGAGAAGCAAGCAGCCTGTGACCCAGAAGAGGGCATCACCAGAATCCCTGCTGTCACCCTGGTCCTGAACTTCCAGCCTCCAGAACTGTGAGAAAGGGTTTCACAGTCATCCAGTCTGTGGTATTGTATTTTGTTATAGCGGTCAAAGCAGACGTTTAAAAATAAATAAGACATTTATTTTTCTAATTTTTCCTACCTTCTGCAAATTTTGTTGACAAAATATTTTCAGTTCTGGTGATTATTTTCATATCTTTAAATAACATGCTTTCATTTACATCTCTGAAGTTATCAAATTCAGAAATTAAAAAGTAGCAGTTGACTCCTCTTGGCAAAAATCAGTTTCCTTATACTTCCTCACTCTCTGCTCACCCCATCCTCTGGTTTCCAATGGTATACTGTGATAAAATTATAAGATCATTTTGTCATGTATATTTTTAAGAATTAAAATAGCTCCATTCTGTTTTATAATTTTCATGGTTATTTAATTTTAATTTTATGTATAAATTGTTATGGAGCACACCACCATACAACTTATATGCATGGGTGCTCAGTCATGTCTAACTCTTTGAAACCCCATGGACTATAGCCCACCAGGCTCCTCTGTCCATGGGACTTTCCAGGCAAGAATACTGGAGTGGGTTGCCATTTCCACCTCCAAGAGATCTTCCAAATCTATGGATTAAACCCACATCTCTGGCATCTCCTGCATTGGCAGGTGGATTCTTTATCACTAGCACCACCTGGGAACCCACCATACAACTTTCCTTTCCACAATGTTAGATACTTTCCTCATGAGTTGTTTTAATTCATGTCTTGGTTGACTGAAGCACATCTTCAGGTATCTCCTTGCCACTCCCTTTCCCACAAGAAGAATATATGAAATGCTTAGTGAATCCTTGCCTGTTGGAGTCACATATCAACTTTGGGCATGAAATTTTGGATCTCATTCTTTTTCCTTTGATTGTCTTCATCGCTTCATTTTATTTTAGAATCTAATGCCAGAGTTGAAAAGCTAAAGCCATTTGATTTTTATTTCCTTTGAGGACAACCTGTTTCTTCTGCCTGAATTTTCATCAGAGTTATTCCTTATCCTTGAAATATAGTGGCTTCATCAGAGCATGTGTCTCACTATTAGTTTTTTGTATCCCCATTAAATTCACTTGATAACCCCATTTGACTACCTCTCTTCACTTTGGGGACGTTTTCTTCTAGTTCCTCTTTGAATATTGTTTCTGTTACACTTGTTCTCTTTCTTACTATCCTAGAACACAAATTATCCCTACAGAAGTTCCAGATTTTCTTCTGCTCCAGATCTCAGTGTATCAGTCAGCTCTGGTCAAGAGAAAAAAAAAAAAACAGTTATTTTAATAGAAATAACTTAATGTGAATAACTGTCATCTGGGCATAAATGTGCTAACTAGGTACTGAAAAGGCAAAAAGAGAACACTAAGATATTCTAGAAGCAGCAACACCAGGGAGCAGCTGCCATCGTGAGGACTGGAGAAACAAGGGACAAAGTTGGTACCAATAAAACTTAGAAGCTTGGAGGAAGGGCTCCAGAAAGCTGAAAAGCAGACTTCTAAGGAGCAGGCACTGCTTGTCTATACTTGATGCTGGGACAAGATCCAATAGTTCCTGCACTTTAAGCCAAGTGTAACATTCCCTGCAAAAGCCTGGAACAGTGACAGGTCCTATGCAGAGATATTTCTAGGCCAGTGGTTCCCAGCCTTGGCTTTACATTGTAATCAGCTGGGAAATATTAAAAAGTACTGGTGAATGGATACCCTCCCTTGAGAGCTTGAGTTAAGTGGTCTGGAGTGAGGCTTGAATTGTGAGTTTTAAAAGCTCCCCAGGTGATTCTAAGTGTAGGCAAGGTTGAGGGCCACTGGCCTAGAAGTATCTCTGCATGGCACTTGTTACCACACCCAAGAAGGCAGTCTCTGCCTGAGGCTGCATTCACAGCTCTGGTTTTTTAGTATCATGAGAGTCACCTAAGAAAGCTGTTTTTAAACTGGTGATACCCTTCCCTTCCCCCTGAAAGGCCCTGATTGAATTCACTTGAGTTGGGGGTGGGTCAACTTTGGAATTTTTAAATCCCAAGGAGTCGTAGTGTGCATCCAGGGTTTAGGGAGAGGAAAGACCCATAATGCATATTTCTCCTATTAGGGAGTTCTGATGAAGAGGTGCCAGACGTCAGAGGGAAGCAAAAACGTCTTACATTATGTCAACATTGGGCTTCCCAGGTGGCTCAGCGGCGGGTTCAATCCCTAGGTAAGGAAGAGCCCCCAGAGAAGGAAATGGTAACCTACTCTAGTATTCTTGCCTGGGAAATTCCATGGACAGAGGAGCCTGGCAGGCTACAGATCATGGGGTCACAAAAAATTGGACATGACTTAGCGACTATACCATCACCACCATGTCGGCATTAGAATACAAGGCTGGAGAGAGGAGCCTGACAGTTAGATGACTTTAATAGGGGGCCTCTTCCCAATGTTGGGATAGAAATAAACTCAGAGGGCCACACACATACGCATCCATTGGTTGTTCAGTGGAGAAGACAGGATTAGGAGAAAGTTAGGAATATGAGTTGACAAGGTAAGTTTCGGTTTCCTTTAAAGAATTGCAAGTTTGCTTTGGGTGTCACGACCCTAGGGCAGTGGTTCCTGGACCAGCAGCATCAGCATAGCCTAGTATCATTAGAAATGCACATTCTTTGGCCCCACCCCAGACCTGCTGAATCAGAAACTCTGGGCGTGGAGCCCAGCTATCTGTTCTGACAAGTCTTCCAGCAGATTCTCGTGCACACTCAGATCTGAGATGCATTTCCCTATGCCTCAGATGGTAAAGAATCTGCCTGCAATGCAGGAGACCTGGGATCAATCCCTGGGTTGGGAAGATCCCCTGGAGAAGGGCATGACAACCCATTCCAGTAGAATTCCATGGACAGAGGAACCTGGCGGGCTCCAGTCCATGGGGTCGCAAAGAGTCAGACACGAATGAGTGATTTTCACTTTCACTCCCAAAGCACTAACATCTGGAAAAAGTCACACCAGAAAAAAACAAAACACTAAAAGGTCTGTGTCCCCCTCTGTCCCAGGAACCCCTTCAGTGGATGACTGCAGAAAGTAGCCTTTATCCTCCTTCTGGTAGACCAACTGCATCACCATAGCAACATGGATGCTCCTGTTGGGTCTCAGACATTCACCCCAAGAACATCTTTTCCTAATAAACTGAAGAATTTGTATGTAAAATTAGACTCCTGTGTCCTTTGTCCCTTCCGCCTGCCTGTGACAACTTGTATCATCTCTTTGCCATTTCCTTTCACATACTGAGAATTTATTTTTGTCTAATCCTGCTTTATCCTTTCAAATCAATGCACAGTCCTTCCAGATTTTGACAACTGATCATCTGATGGCCCTAGCTTTTATATACTTTCGTAATTTTGCTCCCTTAGCAATACTTTCATTAATGCCTCTGTTGCATTCTCTTTTTATAAAGGGCCACATCAAACCACTGACACTGATTGAGCTCAGGATAAACCAAAGCCCCTGATTTATTTCCCACAAGTGATGCTGAGTCACCTCATCTCCATCTTGCACCTCAGCTGTCAGTATTTTGGAACCAGGTGGCTCAGCAGTAAAGATTTCACCTGGAATGCAGGAGACTGCCTGCAATGTGGGAGATGTGGGTTTGATCCCTGGGTCAGGAAGATCCCCTGGAGACAGAAATGGCATGCCACTCCAGTATTCTTGCCTGGGAAATCCCAAAGACAGAAGAGCCTGGTGGGATACAGTCCAGGGGGTCGCAAGAGTCAGACACAACTTAACGACTCAGTTCAGTTCAGTCGCTCAGTCGTGTCTGACTCTTTGCAACCCCGTGAATTGTAGTATGTCAGGCCTCCCTGTCCATCACCAACTCCCAGAGTTCACTCAAACTCATGTCTATCGAGTCGGTGATGCCATCCAGCCATCTCATCCTCTGTTGTCCCCCTTCTCCTCCTGCCCCCAATCCCTCCCAGCATCAGGGTCCAATGAGTCAACTCTTCGCATGAGGTGGCCAAAGTATTAGAGTTTCAGCTTCAACATCAGTCCTTCCAATGAACACCCAGGACTGATCTCCTTTAGGATGGACTGGTTGGATCTCCTTGCAGTTCAAGGGACTCTCAAGAGTCTTCTCCAACACCACAGTTCAAAAGCATCAATTCTTTGGTGCTCAGCTTTCTTCATAGTCCAACTCTCACATCCATACATGACTACTGGGAAAACCATAGCCTTGACTAGACGGACTAAACCACCACCATACACTCTCATAACATCTCATGAGGTCTTAGTACATCACTGTTTCTTGGTAGAGTGTTACTGTGCCCAGGCAGCAGACTTCGCTCATGCTGGGGTGACCAACTGTCCTGGTTTTCCTGGGATTCAGGGCTTCCCCAGGAGGTAGGACTTTCAGGACTAAAACCAGGACAGCCCCCAGAAGCAGCTTTTAACCAGTAGAAATGGGATCTTCTGGGGAAAGCTAGCAACCTTGCGCTGTGGTGGGTGTGACAGGCAGCCGAGATGGCCCCAGACGGCCCCACTTCCTGGTATTCGTGTCCTTCTGTGATGCCCTCCCCTGGAGAGTGGGTTGAATTTAGGGACTCGATCCTAATGTAGTACACAAGCTGGGATATCACTTCTGAGTTAGATAACAAAATGACTGAGACTTCCAACTTGCTGGCTTTCTCTCTCACTTTCTCCCTTGCTGGCTTTGAGAGAGGCCAGCTGCCTTGTTGAGAGGTGTCCTACACATAGGTGGTCTTCATGGCAAGGAACTTGAGTCTTTAGACAATTGTTACGGACTTCCCAGGGACGAGAGGCTTCCAGGGACGCAGAACTTCCAGCACTAAAACCAGGAAAATCCCAAGCAAACTGGGATGAGTTGGTCATCGCAGTTTAGGTGACCATTTTTGCAAAACAACTGCTTGGAAGTGGCTGTATAGTACAGGGAGCTCAGCTCAGAGCTCTGTGATGACGTAGAGGGGTGGGATGGCATGGGGTGGGAGGGAGGTTCAAGAGAGAGGGGATATATGTATACATATAGCTGGTTCGCACTGTTGAACAGAAGAAACTACCACAACATTGATAAGCAATTAAACACCATAAAAAATAATGTCAATATACGACAATAAAAAATTTTAAAAACTGCTTAGAAACCAAGGAAAACAGCTAAACTTTTGCTCCAGAAGACTCTTGCCTGTTCTGCTCCTGCACGTTCCTCTAGTACTTTCTTCCTCAATCAGCTAGTCACTAAGAGCCACTGTTAATTAATGCTATATTGTAGCCCAGAACTAATTGCAATAAATATTTTATTAATTTTCAAACAAAAGGTTGCCTTCAATTAACCGAGTGTGAAAAATTTGATTACTGTGGTTTGCACATAAGCCCACAGTTACCATCACCAATTAGCAAGCTTGTGCCCCAAAAGCCCTTATTAGTGCATGTATTTATGACATATAAACAAAAATTAAAAGTTATGGTGCTGTGGCATCGTTTTTCTAAATTCTGCCAAGGGCAGGGAAGGAAACACAGTACTATTTATGTCAGGATGTAAAAGCAATCGTTACACATTACGATGTAAAACCCAACCATATTTTCGAAGTGTTTGCCAAGTGTGGCATCTCCCATAGGAGGGATACTTTGCGTGGAAATGCTACCCTGTCTTACAAGTAGTTGGTCCATAATAAATGTTTGTTGACCAAAGTGGCTGAATATTAGAGCTATAAAGATTCTGGGAACAAATTCTGCATGACCCTGAGGCTCAGAAAAGTTAAGTGACCTTGCCAGGGTAGCACGGCTGCAAAGGACAGCTAGGACCAGAGCCTGATACTATATTGAGCCTCAATACTATTTTGAGAAACTGGATTTCTCAATCTTTGAACTACTGCCATTTGGGACTGGATAATCCTGTTGCGGGGGACTTTTTTGTTCATTGTAAGGTGTTCAGCATCTCTGGTTCTCTACCAACTACATGTCAAGAGCAGCCTCTTACCCAATCAAGACAATCAAAAATATCTCCAGAGGGACTTCCCTGGTGGTCCAGTGGTTAGGACTTCATGCTTCCAATACAAGGGATTTGATCCCTGGTCAGGGAACTAAGATCCCACATAGTGCATAGCACAGCCAAAAAATAAAAGTAAGCAATATGACACTAAGAAAAATAAAATAATTTTAAAAATATCTCCAATTGCCAAATGTCCCCTGGTGGGAGTGAGGATGGGGGAAAAGGAAGACAGAATGGTCTTCAATTGAGAACCACTATAAATATGGAGAAGGTAATGGCACCCCACTCCAGTACTCTTGCTTGGAAAATCCCATGGACGGAGGAGCCTGGTGGGCTGCAGTCCATGGGGTCACTAAGAGTCAGACACGACTGAGCGACTTCACTTTCACTTTTCACTTTCATGCACTGGAGAAGGAAATGGCAACCCATTCCAGTGTTCCTGCCTGGAGGATCCCAGGGACGGGGGAGCCTGATGGGCTGCCGTCTATGGGGTCGCAGAGTCGGACACGACTGAAACGACTTAGCAGCAGCAGCAGTAAATACAGACCTGAGATTCTCAAAGTGTGATTCCCCAGATCAGCAGCATCAGCTTCACTGGAAGCTTAGTAAAAATGCAGGTCTGAGGGGCCCCCCACTCTAGACCCATTGAATCAGAAACTCTCAGGGGTGAATCCCAACAATAAAACCTCCAGGAGATCCTACTATTACCTTCAAGTTTGAAAACAGTGGTGTCGACCATCTCATAGCCTCGCGGATGAATACTCTTTATCCTCATTTCATAGATAAGGAAACTGAGGTTCAAGAGGTCACACGCTTTGCCCAAACTCTAATTTAGCAAAAGCAGAGGTAGGACTTGAACCTGACTCAGTGCAACACCAGAGGCTTTCTGCTCTACCCTGTCTCCTTGAAGACAGGCAGTGGGGATGAGGGAAATCTGGGCTGGGACACAGCCTGTCTCTCCCAGGCTGTCAGCACCACAAAGCCCAGGCCACCAGTGCCAGGCCTCTGTGTGGTCACTGTGGTCCTTTGGGGGCTGAGGTCATTATGAGAAGTGTAAGAGCCTGGAGAAGCTTTTTAAATGCCAGGTACACTCAGGTCACGCTAAGCACCTTGCTCCCAAATGAGTATTCTGAACAATCCTTTACTGAAAAAATATTTTACCAACCCAGATGCCCTCTTTCCAGGAACCTCTGCCCCCTCTCCATGGGTAACAACAGAAGCAGCCATGTCATATACCACGACCTTGCTCCCCCAGCCACAGCCAGTTGGCTTGGAATGGGTGCTTGACCAAAGCTGAACCCTTCCCTGGGATTTTAGACTTGGGACAAAGTGAGAATTGAATTTTCCTTCTCTAGTAGCTGAAACTGTGATATTTTGGGACTTTCTAGTGGTTCAGTGGTTAAGAATCTGCCTCCCAGTGCAGGGCACATGGGTTCTATCCCTTGTGGGGGAACTAAAACCCCACATTTGTTGTTACTGTCCAGTCGCTCAGTCCTGTCCGACTCTCTGAGACCCCATGGACTGCAGCACGCCAGGCCTCCCTGTCCATCACCAATTCCCGGAGCTTGCTCAAACTCATGTCCATTGAGTTGGTGATGCCAACCCTGTCGTCCCCTTCTCCTCCCACCTTCAATCTTTCCCAGCATCAGGGTTTTTTCTAATGAGTTGGCTCTTTGTATCAGGTGGCCAAAGTATTGGAGCTTCAGCTTCAGCATCAGTCCTTCCCATGAATATTCAGGATTGATAACCTTTAGGATTGACTGGTTGGATATCCTAGCAGTCCAAGGGACTCTCAAGAGTCTTCTCTAACACCACAGTTCAAAAGCATCAGTTCTTTGGTGTTCAACCTTCTTTATGATCCAGCTCTCACATCCATACATGACTACTGGGAAAACCATAGCTTTGACTAGATGGACCTTTGTTGGCAAAGTAATGTCTCTGCTTTTTAAAACGCTGTCTAGGTTTTCTAGATCCCCCATGCCACAGGTCAATTAAGCCCTCGCCCCACAAGAAGAGAAGTCCACGTGCCACAATGAAGACCCACTGCAGCCAAAATAGAAAAAAAAAAAGTTATTCAACAAATAAATAAAACTGTGATATTTCAAACTCTGGAGCTATCAGGCTCCATGTTGTTCCACTAGTACTATTACCAGCACAGGAGTTTCTTTTACTTAGAACCAAAGACACCTAACTCAAATAAGCAAGACTTAAATAAGAAAAAAAAAGTCCCTTTCACCACCATAAGCAACCCATGGGTAAGGGTGAGGTTTGTCATAACATTCAGGAGACAGGCAGGAAACATACCACTGTAACCCTCACCCATAACTTAGGGAAGTTCATTCTGGGAAGTTCGTTCCCATCTTTGCTATGGCCTGTGGCCTCTGAAGATGACTCTGATCTTCCCTGGAAAACCATACCTGCACAAGACCTCTTATTCTTGATCTCCTCATCATGCCCAGCAACAATCCCTCAGACTGAGAGCAAAATTTCACATGGGAGGGACAAAGAGAAAAGATTATGAGTCAGGACTTCCCTAGTGGTCCGGTGATTAAGAATCTGCCTGCCAATGCAGGAATGATGAATTCAATCCCTGGTCCAGGAAGATCCCGCATGCCATGGGGCAACTAAGCCCATGTGCCACAACTACTGAAACCCACTCACCCTAGTGGCTGTACTCCACAACAAGAGAAACCACTGCAACGAGAAGCTCGTGCACTGCAGCTAAGGAGGAGCCCCCGCTTGCCACAACCAGAGAAAGCCCGCACCCAGCAATGAAGACCCAATGCAACCAAAAGTAAATAAACGAATAAATAAAATTTTTTAAAAATTATGAGTCAAAGTGACTGCAAGTTACTAAAGGGTGGTGACTGATTCAATAACTGAGGAATTGCAGGAATTATGGAGAGATCAGAAGAGAAATATTTACTGAAACAGTTGTGACTCCAGACCCTCCCTGCTTCAACTGTTCTTGTTGTTCAATCACTCAGTCATGTAAGACCCCATGGACTGCAGCACACCAAGTTCCCTGTCCTTCACCATTTCCCAGAGTTTGCTCATATGCACGTTCATTGAGTCAGTGATGCTATCGAACCATCTCATCGTTTGCTGCCCCCTTCTCCTTTTGCCTTCAACCTTTTCCAATGAATTGGCTCTTCCCATCAGGTGGCCAGAGTATAGGAGCTTCAGCTTCAGCATCAGTCCTTCCAATGAATATTCAGGGTTGATTTCCTTTAGGATTGACTGCTTTGACCTCCTTGCAGTCCAAGGGACTCTCAAGAGTCTTCTCCAGCACCACAATTCAAAAACATCAATCCTTCATCACTCAGCCTTCCTTATGGTCCAACTCTCATGTCTGTACATGACCACTGGAGAAACCACAGCTTTGACTATATGGACTTTCGCCAGCAGAGTGATGCCTCTGCTTTTTAATCCACTGTCTAGGTTTGTCATAGCTTTTCTTCCGAGGAGCAAGCATCTTTTAATGGGGAACCCAAAATCACTGCCCCCCTCAATATTCACCTTTGTATAGCCAACAACAAAAAGGGCTGAGGCAGAGATAGCATCGTTGCTCTTTTTTACTAGATGGAGGGATGAATAAATGGATGGATGGATGGATGGACAAACACATGCTGAATGAGGCAGTTGTTCTCTGGAGGCAGAACTAGAACATGCAGTTGAGATAAGCAACAGGGATTCTGGTTGATCATGGCAATACGGCTGGCAGGTCCCCAAGGTGAGGAGGACAAGTGGCTGTGACGGGCATAGAGAAAAACCCTGACCCTCCGCTGACCTGCTGGGAGGCTCTGAGCCACTCGCATTGCCTCTCTGAGCCTCAGTTTCCCTGTCTACACAAATTATGGCTGTCCCAGCTCTCCCCCTCTGCAGTTCCTTCCATCTCCCAGATCCAAGGAATCTTCATGGCTTGGGGTGTCCCCGGGCTGCTAAAGCAGAGCTATGCTCCAGGCCCTCTGCAGAGCGGGTCTCCCCAACCATCTGCCAGTCTTGTTTGCAGAGCGACACCAGGACTGGTGGGCAGTTGGGAGGTCTCCAACTTCTCCAAGAACATCTCTGCAGATGCTTCTGAAAAGGGTGAGACGTGGGCCTTGCAGCGAGTGAGAAGCTTGGAGCGCTGCCACTTGGTCCTGCCTGTCCCCACACTCACCAGACAGACACCATCCCCCGAATGCAAAGTGCTAATGACACCCCAGTGGAGGGGCACCCCTCCACTGTGATGTGACAGGGATTCCACAGAGATGTCAAAGGATACAGTTCTTGGAACCATTGGGATGATGCTGATGTCAGAAACGAGGCAACTCTCCCACCTATGGGGGCATAGAGGGCCACATTTATGGGTACCTCTTTGTCTCAGGGGGACCCCTTTTACTCTACTTCCTGCTCCTCGCTGCCTAGGTCACTGTCAAGTCCCTTTTACAAAGATGTTACTCAGTCCCAGGTCATCAGCTGATGAAAATGAGGAGCTCTCAATTCTATGAACAAACTCCTCTTGGGACTTTCCTGGCAGTCCAGTGGTTAGGACTCCACACTTCCACTGTAGGGGGCAAGGTTCTATCCCTTGGCTGGGGAACTAAAAATCAGCCAAAAGATTAAAACAAACAAACAAACAAAAATAAAACCCTCTTAAACCCAGCCAGGACATCTTGGTGCAAAACATTAACAAAAAATCTCTTTTTATTAGCACTCATTATTTCCTTGGTGCTCCGCCAAGTGTGTTTCATTTAATCCTCACACCAACTCTATGCAGGAGGTTGTCTATTCTCAATGTAATATTGCGGCGTAAACTGAGGCTCAGAGAGCCAGTTCACGTGCCCAAGGCCACTGGGTAAGCAAGTGGCAGAGCTGAGATGGGAATGTTTTTGCCTATCCGCAGGCAAAGCTTGTGCCCTAACCACTGGGCGGCACTGCTTCCCAGCACACAACCCAGATCTTAAACCCCAAGACTCTTTCACCCTCAACAAACTAGCCCCATGCTCTCTGCACTCAGGTGGCAGCCTCACTACACCATTAGCAGTTCACAGCCAGCACTCATCTACACCCTTTGCTCTCCCCAAAATGCTCCAGGCTCTCCTCACAGGTATTCTTCTCCAAGAAGACTTCCTGACCCTTTCCAGGCCCCAAAGTAGAATGAACACATCTCTCCTTCATTCCCTGAATGACTCTGTAGATGTTTCTATCACAAAAACATTCCCACCACTGTGTATATGTTCATCTCAGCCTTCTGGCTTTCAAGATTTCAGGGGTACTGTCCCTATCTTGCTCATTTCTGTTTGCCCAGGACCTAGCACAGTGCTAGACACATGAATGAATGGTCAAGTGAACTGAAACCTCATCAGAAATCCAATTTCAAGCTACCCAGAACATCAAGTTCATGGGTAGGGATGCCTGGCACATGGCACATGCTCACTCAACAAAAATTCAGTTCATGAATTAAAGAATGAGTGAATGAGCAAAACAGTTGGGCATTTACGCACTTATTTCTATTGAACCTCTTCCCAGGTGACCTTGAGGGTTGCTTCCAGATAAAATCTGGGGAAATGGAAACTTCAGGTATTTTCTAGTAGATTGACCATTAACTCTAAGATTGCTGTTATGGACTGAATGTTTGTGTCCCTGCTCCCAAATCCAAATACTGAAACCTTAACCCCGACGTGTTGGTATTAGGAGGTGGGACCTTTGAGAGGTAAGGAGGTCATAAGGGTGGAGCTCTCACCAATAGGATTAGTGCCCTTGTAAGAAGAAGAAGAAGCCAGATTGCTAGCTTGTTCTTTGTCCACTATGTAAAGACACAACAAGAAGATGGCAGTTTGCCACCTTGGAAGAGGATCCTCACCAGAACCCAACGTGCTGGCAGCCCAATCTCAGAATCCCAGCTTCCTGGAACCATGAGAAATAAATTTCTGTTGTGTACAAGCCACTCAGCCTAAGGTACTATGTTATAGCAGCCCAAATGGACTAAATGGTCTCAAAGTAACTTTTTAGACTGTTCTTCTGAGACAACAGAACTTCAAAATGCAATAAGAAAATAAACCTCCAATTTAAACCTTGACAATAAAAGAACATTAGTCACTCCACATTGCACACAGGCTTGGCTTGATTCTGGAGGGATAATGAGATTCTCAAAATCAATGTTTAATACATAAAGGCTTTTTAGTGTCAGGTTCTGCCAGAAACAAACCTTGAGACAAGGGTTCAAGTACAAGCAATTCATTTGGGAGGTGACTCCAGGAAGAACCAGCAGGGGAAGAGGGAAGAAAGAGAAGAGGGACTTCCCTGGGGCCCAGGGGTTAAGACTCTGGGTTCCCAATGCAGGGGGCCTGGGTTCAATCCCTGGTCAGGGAACTAGATCCCACAAGCTGCAATTAAGACCTGGTGCAACCAGATAAATAAAAGTAAATTTTTTTTTTTTTTTAAGATAGAGAAGAGATACAAACCAGTTAACAGTATGTTACCCGTCCAATTAGCACTGTGGATTACTAAATCTTGATCTTACTGGGGACTCTCGGAGACAGTGTAGACTCATCTCTGAATTGACCCACCCAGGGGGAAAGAGAGCTGGGCAGTTTTCTCCAACTCCCATCTGCCAAGCCTGCTCCCAGGGCATTAACTTGTTGGTGGGGCTAGTGATAAAGAAACTGCCTGCCAATGCAGGAGACGTAAGAGATGTGGGTTTGATTCCTGAGTTGGAAAGATCCCTTGGAGAGGGGTATGGCAACCCACTCCAGTATGCTTGCCCAGAGAATCCCATGGACAGAGGAGCCTGGCAGGCTACAGTCCATAGAGCTGCAAAGAGTCGGACACAACTGAAGCGACTTTCATGCACCTGTGCGCATTTGCAGCCTGCCCACACACCCAAGGCGGAGGGATAGCCCTTGAATGGAGACTAGTGGTGCCTGCAGGAGGAGACCTTTGGCAGAGTCAGGGGTGGTGACTGCCAGATGGGGGTGAGCAAATCAACAGTGCTACAAAGCCCAGGGGAAAATGAAGTTGACAAAAGCATTTGTCTCTGACTAATAGGTATCAGAACTGAATATAAATCTAAGCCAGGAAGTGGGACAAAAGCAAGTTCTGGGCAGAAGAGAAGCTAGAACCCTCCATCTGCCTCTCCTCCTCTCTTCCTTTCAAAGTCTGTATGTCTGCCATTCTGCCTTCTCTCTCTCCCTGACCTGGAATCTATTTTTTTCTCAGTCGGAGTCTTTCTTCCTCTACCCCCTCAATATCTTCCACCCACCTCTTCTGTCCTGATTTTCCCATCTCTTAAGAGCCCATAGCACGAAAGTGAAGCATCTTGCTTAATATTTGTTTACTTAGGAACAGTGAGTTTTATGTACACTGTTCTTAATTAAAATCTCAGCAAGTTTCTATTTGTGGATGGAGAGGCATTCTGCCTAAGAAGAGGGGGGCTTTAAAATCTTGGCACCTTCTTTCCAAAGCACCCCCAGCACTTGGAAGGAACACTCAGGATTCAGTGTTGCATCGGGGGCCCGTGAAGCTATTCATGTTCTCAGCAACACCAATTATTGGCAATTTCACTCTGTGAGGGAAGTGGATTTCCTTCCAGACATGCTGTAGTGGCACTTAAGGAGAGGCGGCTCGCTGCTTCCTCCTTGTGGGTGGCCCAATGGATAAATGCTCATCCAAATCGTCAAATGGGGTATCTACAGTCTCCACCCAAACCACAGTCTGCAGTAATTGCTCTCTTCTGGCATTTTTGGGGCTCCCCTCTAAATGACTGCATTAAGAGTCTTACTGTCTTCCAGACTCTCCTGCTCACTTCCAACTCATTCTCTACATGACTTTCCTCAAAATCACTCAACTGTCGCCTCCTCCAAGAAATCTGCCTTGGCTCCCTCACCTGGCAGTCACTCTCTCCTCTCTGTTTCCTGAACTTGGGACCACTTGCTTGTACGGCATATGCTCCAGACTGTGTGGTCTGCTCACTAGGCTGTGGATCCTTAAGGACAGAGTCCGCAACATGGTCAATGTTTCTCACTGGAGGTCCAGCATAGAGTTCAAGGTTGGTAAATGTTGGATGGATGAATGGATAGATGGATGGATGGATGGATGGATGGATGGATGGATGGCTGAATGAAATGCTGGGACTTACTAGAGTCGCAGACCAACTCTTGGAACTCTTGGGCTGACAACCAGTGAAAAAGACAAGGAATCCAAGGTGAGGACGCCCAGTGGTTTTCACCCTGGGGTGGGGGCCGGAGGACTAAACCTATCTATCCCATGTGGAACCAGGGGTTCTCCACTCGGTTGGTTTTACATATTGGCGTTCTGGAAATGGAATTCCATCCCTAAAAAGCTATAAACCATTGTTCTACAGTCTCAACCACAGCATTTTTTTAGAGGGGGCATGACTTATTCAAGGGAAGCTTGGCTAGGACCTAGGTTTACTGACTCCTGGTCCATTGCTTGTCCATGGCTCAGTACCACAGCCAAGCCCAGAGACGTGGTTCTGCCTCCAGACGCCCTGTGCCTGGAGGTCCAGAAGAGGGGACATCTGGCCAGCACTCAAAGGGGAGTTTGGGATGAGGAGATGGGGGACAGACAACAGCAGGCGTGTGGGGCTGCCAGTGGCTACCCTGGACCAGAGTGGAGGCAGGAGTGCAGCCTCCAGATGGGGGAGGAGGCCAGAGGAAATGAGACAGGGAACCCCAAAATCATGGTGGAGCTTAGGAGTCTAGACTGGGATCAGGGAGTCACAGCGTAAGGCCGGGACAAGACCCCTCCCCCGGCCTTCGCGAGTGCATCACGCGTGGCCACAGCCCTGCAGGAGGGCGGTCAGAAGCGTCCCTGGAACACACACACACAGGGAAGGGCAAATCCCTGCTGGACCCCTGTTCCCTCTCCCCGAAGCCCGAAGCCCGCCTTGAGTAGAAGAGTCAGTAGCCCAGCTGTTCCCGGGAGAGGGGGGCTGCGGGACTTCGCAGGGCCTGGAAGCCCACCGCCCACCCCACGCCACCTCTCCTCGGGCCTCAGGCGGCAGCCGGCAGAAAAGTGGCGGTGCTGCCACCTCCTGGTGCCTTCGGGGAGTACAACCCACGTCCAGCCGGCCTCAGCCTTCGCTTAGGCGCTCGGGGATCAGGAGGCTGGGGTTTCAGCAGAGAGGATCAGCTGTTTACTTTTCCTTTTTCTGCATGCTATCACGGAAAGCTTCAAACATAAGCAACAGCAGGGAGAGTTGTACTCATGCCCGTTATTCCGCTTCTCCAGTTAGTTTACGGCTGATCTTATTTCTTCTTCACCCATCCCCACCGCCCCCTTCCAAATTATTTTAAAGGAAATCCCAGGCATTTATCATTTCAACCTAAATGTTTCTGTATATATCTCTAAAATAAGTATTTTTACAAGGTAACCACAACACCATTATCTCTGCAAGACAGAATAGAATTCCTTAATGTCATAAACTGTGTGTCAAATCATCAATTGTCTCACGAATTCATGTTTTCTATAATTTATTAATCAAGATCTTGATAAAGTCTACGAGTTACAACTGGCTTAATGTCTTTTGAGTCTTTTTTTAATCTATAGTTTTCCTTTTCATTTGTAGTTGCATTTGAGGTTTTCATTTGGGGTTTCTTATTTTTTTAACAATTCATTTGTTGAAAGAAATTGGTCATTCATCCTGACATTTTCCACAGTCTGAATTTTGCTTGTTTCATCCCTATGGTATCATTTAACACGTTTCTTGAATTTCTGAGTTGTAAATTCTGTCACTGGAGGTTGAATCTAGAGGCTTGTTCAGATTCCTTTTTGATCTTTGGCCAAGTCTACTTTGGAGGGGCTGCCGTGCCCTAGCAGGGGCTAGTGATACCAACTGGTCTCCCTTCTTGTGATATCATCAACCACTGACCATCACGACCTACATCCACTGTTTCACTGAGGATCTCAAAATGCTGATATTCTATCACAGATGTTTAGTTTTAAATCCAAGATTTATTATTGATGCAGAATTCCTTCCTGCAACAAAAATGGCCTGTGGGAGAAAAGCCTCTTCTGGGCAGTGAAACATCTCCTTCCTTTTCCAGAACTGTGTTGTCCAACAAAAATACCCACATGTGGCCACTAACACCTGAAAATTAGCCAATTGGAATTTGAGATGTGCTGTAAATATAGAGTACATTTCCAATTTCCAAAAGTTGATATGGAAAAGAACTGTGAAATATCATATTAATAATTTTTTATCATTTGCATGTTGAAATAATATTTTAATATAGTCATTAAATGAAATGTATTATTAAAATTAATGACACCTGTTCCTTTTTACTTTTGAAATGTGGCTACTAGAAATTTTTAAATTATATATGCAGCTCACACTTGCAGCTCTTATTCTATTTCTGTTGGCTAGTGCTGTGACTCAGATGGTAAAGAATCTGCCTGCAATGCAGGAAACCCAGGTTCAATCCCTGGGTCAGGAAGATCCCCTGGAGAAGGCAATGGCAACCTGCTCCAGTATTATTGCCTGGAGAATCTCCATGGACAGAGGAGCCTGGCGGGCTACAGTCCATGGGGGTCACAAAGAGTCAGACATGACTGAGTGACTAACACTACTACAAGCACTGGTCTAGCATCTAGTTGCCTCAGCGATTCATGAATTCTCCCAATGATTATTGAGCTCCACCTATGTGTCAAGCACTGTTCAGAGAATATAGTAGTGAATAAACTAGGCAAAGATGCTGTCCTCGTGGAGCTTGCATTCTAGAAGGAAGAAATGAACAGGAAAACTAAATGTATACTACAAAGTAATCTATGAAATAATAAAGTAAGTATAATATCTAAGCAACTAAGTACTACTGCCAAAATTTGGGACAATAGGCTAAAGCAATACCTGGAGGAAAATATATAGTTTTTAAAGTATTTATCATAAAACTCGAGAGCGTTAATGCAAACAAGCTTAAGTCTTCAATAAAGAAGTTGGAAAAGAGCAACAGAGATGATGACATTGCGAACTAAAGTAGGGAAAATGGTGAAAATTTGGGGATTTTTTTGAAGACTGAGTCAACAGGATGGATGGATGTTTCTGGAACTCAGTGGAAAAGGTATAAACTAGAAATATATACCTGGCAGTCATCAGCATAGAGGTGATATTTAAAATGATAGAGAGCAAGGGTAGATAGAGTGCAGGACCTAGGTGAACTCATCGGAGCCTCAATTCTGAAGTTAAACTGGTTAAGTCTTGTTGGGAGCCCCAGGATATATTAGGTACAGAGATGCTGCCTCAGACCAATAAAACTCACCTGGTGTGTAAACCAAAACACCCAACAAGGACTATAACTGTCAGGTAGACCAGATGTCACCATCATCATCCTTGCCACCCTCATCTTCATTATTGCCATCATTTTCATCATCCGTGCATTTATTTATTCAACATCTCACACAGATGGCATTATTACCCCCTGGTATATCAAAGGGGACAGTTAGCCTTAACAACTTTGTCCATAGCAGAACAGTGGTGGGATGTTACCCCAGACCTCGAGCGCTGCATTGACAGCACAAAGATATTCCCTGCCATGCCATTCATAACAGCAAAAGCCTGGGCACAGCATCACCTGCCATCATTAAAAGAGTGCTCATACAATATAGGTGTGAGTGAAATAAACAGACATTTAAGATCTATTCCAGGGACTTTCCTAGTTGGCCGTGGTTAAGAATTTGCCTCCCAATGCAGGGGACAAAGACTCAGTCCCTGATTGGGGAACTAAGAGCCCACATGCTGAGGGGCAACTAAACCCTCACCCCACAAATACTGAGCCCACATCCCACAATGAATACCCAGCACAATAAAAAAAAAAAAAAAGGATCCAAAGGGGAAAAAAGGACCTATTTTAAAATTCAGTAGATGCAGTAGGTTTGGTAGCAGGGGAACTGTACATGAGCCCACCACTGGGACTCAAGCCTGGCTCCACCACTGACAGGTGTGTGACCTGTGGCAAATCACATGACCTCCCTGAGCCTCAGCTTCCTCATCTGTTCAGTGGGGGCAAGACGCCCTTTCCTGTGACCCCACAGGTCTTTAGTGAGAGCCAAACAGAAACAGGTGCTAAAGCTTTTCATTTCAGCAGAGGGATGAGCACATAAGAGGGGTCATGGCTGCTGCTTCCAGAAGTTCAAATAGGCCGGGCTCCACTCAAGTGATACCTAGAACTCTGGAGGCCCAGTCCTGCCAGCAGTGGGACTGCGTCAGATTTTGGGACCCCCCAAGCCTCTCTAGCTTTGCACACACCCAGAAAATCACCCTTAGACTCCAGTGACCAGGGCCTCCTGCCTTATCACTTGGTTTGAAATGCCTTGAGGACCCTGAAGGGTCCTTCTCTGGCTTTCCAATAGCCAGTGCTCCTGCCCACAGGGCAAGGAATCTGGAGGCCCAAGAGGGTGTGCTCACCTATAACCCCTCCACATTCCTAGATCATACTGCTGCTGCTGCTGCTGCTAAGTCACTTCAGTCATCTCCGACTCTGTGTGACCCCATAGACGGCAGCCCACCAAGCTCCCCTGTCCCTGGGATTCTCTAGGCAAGAACACTGGAGTGGGTTACCATTTCCTTCTCCAACGCGTGAAAGTGAAGTGAAAGCTCAGTCGTGTCCGACTCTTAGCAACCCCATGGACTGCAGCCTACCAGGCTCCTCTGTCTATGAGATTTTCCAGGTAAGACCACACTGCAGTTTCCCAAATCCCCAGAATTCCATGCCTAAATGTCACAAGCCTGCTTCCAGCACTGCATTAATTCTTCTCTGGGTCTTTCCTTCCAAGAGTGGACCATCCCCAGTATATGCATTCCTAGCCTCAAAGGGCCAAGAGGAAGTTAACTGAATGGGGATGAAGGAGTTGGAAAGGAATGGGAAATGCAGAGTGGGGTGACGACATGCACGTAGGGAGACCCCATGAGGATGGTGCAGGATAAAAAAGCCAAGGCTAAAAGAGGAGAAGATGGACTGCAGGCCAGAGCCTCTATTTGTACACCTACCCCAGACCTCTCAAGCACAGAAGGTGCACATAAACATCATAACACTGATCATACTCCTTTCCTTCCCTGAGGAGGCTGGTGATAAAACACAGGGAGCAAAAACAATCATTGCTGGAGGCCTAATTATGGCGAGCAGCCTGTTAGTGCTGTATATAGACTCTGCTTTGGGGGAAATGTGCTGATTTATGCAGTTCCCAACATTTAAAGGTGAAGACCAGACTGTGGCTGAATCAGATCAAATCATTCTCTGGGACAAATTACAACACTGAGCTGCTGAGCAAAATTGTGTAAAAGATTGTCTGTTTTTCCTTCCCTCTTCCTGAAACTAGCTTCAGCTTGGGTTCTCTGACCATTCCTTTGAGTCAAAGCTTCAAGTTGGCCATGTGGATATTGAAGGAGAAGTCAGTAATTACCAAGTACCTGCTCTATGCCTGGCTCTGGGGGATTTAAGGCACCTCAAACTGAGGCTTCCAGGAGCTCACAGCCCAGTGAGCTCAAACAGGTCCTCTTGGCCTGTAAGCTGTCTAGCTGTGGAAGATTGCAAAAATGGTACCAACCCCCCCGCCACCCCACATGTGCACCTTATCCTTATTGCCATGTTACTTTGAGTGCCCTTCCACTCTGATGCTGGGCTCAGTCAGGTGACTTGTTTTGGCCAATAGGATGCTAGCAAACATGATGCAAATGAAGATGTGAAAAATTCTTGGGACGTGGGGCTTGTCTTCTTTTGCAGTTCTTGGAATTCTCAATGTGAAGATATTTGGGCTACCCTCCTAGAGGATGAGGACCACATGGGGTTATGCAGAGAGAGACCCTCCTGCTCATCATCTCAGAAGTCCCAGTGAGGCCATCATAAGCCAGCCAGTCCCAGTCAACCCACTGGCACACTGCAGACCAACTAGTGATCCCAGGCTGGTCCAGAAGAACCATCCAGCTGAGCCCAGCCCAGGATGCCAAACCATAAAATTGGAAATTAAATTATTTTAAATTATCCATAACAAAGGAGAGGACTGAGCCAGACCTACAAGAATGAGTAGAATTTACCAAGTAGACAAACCAGGAAGAGTAAATCAGGCAGAGGGAACAACATAAGCAAAGGAACAGGGAACTCTGTTTCCAGAGAATTATGAGTCACCCAGTATGACTAGATCCCAGGGCCTCTGGGAAAGATGAGGCTTGTGAGTTAGGCAGAGGCCTTGCCATAGGGGACCTCAAAGCTGAATATGGAAGTTTGGACTTTATCCAGTCAACAGTGAGAAGCCCCTGCAGAAACCTGAGCAGGAGGGAGCCAAGGTGAGTTGTGTGTTTTTCAAGGTCACTTTGGCACTTTGAGGGGAATCAGGTGCCCACCCTCCATCTCCAGCAAGCAGTCAATGCCACCAGCCTCTAAGAGATGTCAGGAAGCAGTCCTTCCGCTTTCCTCCCCTCACCCCAACCTCGGGCAGGAGGTTCTGCTGGGATTTCAAGGCAAATGCACTTCAAATGAACCAAGGGAAGTCAATTTCCAATGTCAGTTTTCATGTCTGAGACAACAGCAATGCTGTTTCAAGGCCAGTGACAGGTGTGTTGGCTTCTTAGAGTCAGTGACAAAAGGGGACAAGTGTGGACAGTGAGAAGACAGCTTCACAAAATCAGCCTTTTTCAGAGTTGGAGAGGACCTCGAAGGCCAGCTGGTCCAACCCCCTTTGAAGCAGGACTCTACCACACACCCTTCCTTACCTAGCTCCGGTGACAGGGTGCTCAGCATCTTCTCTGCTCAAAGTTTTTCATCCCAGGCTTATTATTGGTTCGGGCCTCCTGCTTCAGTCCACAGCAGCCTGCAGAGGTGACAAGATGCCTACTGAAACCCTTGATTTGTCTCTTCTCCAGCCTGAACATAATTCTGGAGTGATCTGCACAGTATGAAAAGGCCAGCACTTGCTTCATTCCCAAATCCAAATCTCTTCAGTGTAGACTAAATAAGCTGTCATGGCAGTTACATCAGCCCCACCCCCACATCACCTCCAGGATCCCCTCTCTCCATAAGGTGGTATTTTGTATGTCCTTCCATTGTAGCTGAATTGCAATTCTTTTCCGACATGACAAAATGATTGAAAAAACAAGCCCTAGAGCCAATGAATCTTTGTCCCCTCCCCAACCCCAGCCCAAGGTCTGGAATAGAGTAGCAGCTCATAAACCATCTGCTGAATGAATGTCTGCTTCCTTTATGAGTACAGGCTATGGAATGGGACACACCAAACAAAACAGCCTAGCACAGAACATTTGGGCTCATGAACAAGATTGCTTAGGTTCAAGGCCCTGTTTTCACTAGCCCCGCCTTTGCAGACCCACAGTTCCCAAACTATGTTCCAAAATACCCCCGGGCATGTCGGCAAACACACACGGGTACCGCTGCCACTTTTTGGCCACAACACATGACTTAAGGGATCTTAGTTCCCTGACCAGGGATTGAAAACCCTTGGCTGTGAGAGTGCAGAGTTCTAACCACTGGACCAGCAGAGAATTCCCTAAAAGGTGTTTTTTGTTTTGGGGGTTTTTTTGGCTGCAGTGCAAATTGGAAGATGTTTCCCCAGTCAGGGATTGAACCCACACCCTCTGGACTGGAAGCAGGTTAAGCAGTCTTAACCCCTGGACCCCCAGGAGAGTCCCCCACTGGTTATCTGAAATGTTCAAGAGGAACACAATCATATCTACCAGACATCCACAAACTACAGCCCAGAGTAGTCATAGTTTTGACATTAATTTGGGCTACATTTATTCTGATGACATCAAATCCGTGCAAAGCTGGGTTTTCAGTGGTTATAGTAATAAAAAGCAAATACCGTGTGAAAACCAAAGTAGAACAAGAAAAGAAGATGGCAACTTCCCACCTGATTCTGAGTTTTTAGATGTGTAGCGCCCAACAGGCACACACATCCCATTGCTATGTAATTCTGCTTATTTAAGATGGAATAATTTTTTTCTTTCAACTTGTGTGAATTACTTTTTCCAAAAACTACTAAGCTGTTAGGACATAAATATTTATAAGTAGTTGTTTGGACCTAACAACTTAATAAAGAGAACTACTAGGTATTTCTTTTGGCCTTTGGATATCATAAAAAAAAAATTCTGAGATACCAAGGATTATTGGAAAATATGGGAGCCTGTTTTAGGCATTTTAACATCACTTCTCTGGACCTCAGTTTCCCTAAATATAAACTGAGAGGTAAGAATAATAAATAATAAGGTTCTTGATAAGATTAATTGAGGCACCTCAGATGGAACTTGAATCCATGTGCCTGGGCTAGAATCCAGCCTAAACCCAGGTTAGGACCTGAACCCACTGTCTTTTAACTGAAATCACACACCTGGTCTGAGGACTTAATGAAGCACAGGTTCTCTATGTCTAGTTGTAGAAAAGAACTCAGTGAGAGACAAAGTGATAGACAAAGTGGATTTATTTAGAGAGCTATACATTGTGTAGGAGGTCAATCCAGTCCATCCTAAATGAAGTCAACCCTGAATATTCATTGGAAGGACTGATGCTGAAGCTGAAGCTCTAATACTTTGGCCACCTGATACAAGGAGCCGACTCATTGGAAAAGATCCTGATGCTGGGAAAGATTGAAGGCAGAAGGAGAAGGGTGCAGCAGAGGATGAGATGGTCCTATAGTATCAGGGACTCAATGGACATGAATTTGAGCAAACTCCAAGAGATAGAAGAGGGCAGAAGAGCCTGGTGTGCTGCAGTCCATGGGGTCACAAAGAGTTGCAAATGACTTAGTGACTGAACAAGTGGCCCTGGAGTTGCAGGGGAGGGAGCTAAGACTCTCTTCACATGTGCAAACACCTACCGGGACCAGACCCTGGATGGGATACTGCTTCCTGTACAAAAAATGGTGCAAAGCTGGAAACAAGATTGCTGGGAGAAATATCAAGAACCTCAGATATGCAGATGACACTACCCTTATGGCAGAAAGCAAGGAGGAGCTAAAGAGCCTCTGGATGAAGGTGGAAGAGGAGAGTAAACAAGCTGGCTTAAAACTCAACGTTCAAAAAAATAAGATCATGGCATCCGGTCCCATGACTTCACAACAAATAGATGGGGAAACAATGGAAACAGTGATAGAATTATTTTCTTGGGCTCCAAAATCACTGCAACATTTCACGGTGACTGCAGCCATGAACGGAGAAGGAAATGGCAACCCACTCCAGTACTCTTGCCTGGAAACTCCCATGGACGGAGGAGCCTGGTAGGCTGCAGTCCCTGGGGTCGCTAAGGGTCGGACATGACTGAGCGACTTCACTTTCACTTGTCACTTTCATGCATTGGAGAAGGAAATGGCAACCCACTCCATGTTCTTGCCTGGAGAATCTCAGGGACGGGGGAGCCTGGTGGGCTACCATCTACAGGGTCGCACAGAGTCGGACACGACTGAAGTGACGCAGCAGCAGCAGCCATGAAATTAAAAGATGCTTGCTCCTTGAAAGAAAAGCTATGACAAACCTAGGCAGCATATTAAAAAGCAGAGACATTACTTTGCCAACAAAGGTCCTATAGGCAAAGCTATGGTTTCTCTAGTAGACATGTATGGATGTGAGAGTTGGACCATAAAGAAGGCTGAACGTCAAAGAATTGATGCTTTTGAACTGTGGGGTTGGAGAAGACTCTTGAGAGTCCCTTGGACTGCAAGGAGATCCAACCAGTCCATCCTAAAAAAAATCAATCCTGAGTATTCATTGGAAGAACTGTTGCTGAAGCTGAAGCTCCAAAACTTTAGCCACCTGATGTGAAGAGCCGACTCATTAGAAAAGACCCTGATGCTGAGAAAGACTGAGGGCAGGAGGAGAAGGGGACGACAGAGGATGAGATGGTTGGATGGCTTCACCAACTCAATGGACAGTAGTTTGAACAAACTCTGGGAGATAGTGAAGGACAGGGAAGCCTGGCGTGCTGCAGTCCATGGGGTCGCAAAGAGCAGGCCATGACTGGGTGGCTGAACAACAACAACAGGAAGGAGGTGATTAATATTGCACAATTGAGATGCTAATTATGAACCATCTTTATCAGCTTGTTGCTGCAAATTCCCCCGGGCTCTGGAGGCCACAATTTGAAAGAATGAGTTTCTGGGCTTAGTCTGAGTTGAAGGTAATTAAGACCGTCAGAGCTACAAAACCACATGCTTCAAACTGATTCAGACCTTTCACTAAATTAGACCATCTCAGAATGTGTTAGAATCGTGAGGTTTTGCCAGCTGTATAATCAGTTCCTTATTCAATTCCTTAAATAGAGATTTGTTGATAAACCAACCTACTGTTTTTAAAATGAAGTTTTTTGGAAAAAAATAATAAAGCTTTCCTTTAAAAAAAGATTCCAATTGTCATCAGATCAAATTTCCTTTGCCTTTTTGCCTCTAGGGTGCCTAGGGATTCTGAAATTTTTTTTTTTTTAATGCTGAGTTATTCCTTTATTAGATAGTCATTGAAATAGACCTCATTCCCATAGAGGGGTGATTATGGGCACAGAAAATACATTCGTTCCTTTTACAAGGTTGGTAGCTGACAGCAGTGATTCTGCTGGTAGCATCAGTGGAAATGTTGTGTTTTATAAAACGAATACTAAGATTATTATAAAGCTGTTTGGGGCATGTTTTCTGAAATTAAAAAATAATGAAAATGGAAAAATGGTTTCTCTCAGATGAAGGGCTCTACACACAGTCTAAACTCCCTCAGCTCTCAAAGTCTAAACTCCCCCAACCCCTTCCCTCCCCAGCTAATGAAAGAAGATGAGTGTCTCTCTCTGACCTAACCTTCCAGTCCCCTGGGCCACCCAGGTCTGAATCTGAGCCTGGAGCACAAAACAAGCTTCCCAGACCCTCCGTGTGAGTACATGACATTTAGACATTGTGACATCAGAAAGTTTAGGCTTGACTCAAGAAAACAAAAAATTATCTTTAGGGCTTTTGAAAAATCACCATATCCCATCTCCTTGAGACTGACCTCACAACCCCAAAGAAACCCCTGGTAGAAGGGAAGGCCTCTCACATTTAGATGAGGAAGGAGTCTTTGTCACAAAACTGTGAGAGATGGCATTCTGCCACTTACTAGCTGTGTGACCTTTGAGCAAATGACCTAACCATTCTGTGCTTTGCGTTTCTCATTTGCCCATAATCCAATCACAGCACATTTAAATGATGCAAGAGTGAACGCATTGAGTAAATAAAATGAGTAATTGCATGTGTGGCTTGCTTTGGGGGCTCACATTGTATTTCTTTTGGACAGCAACGCTTTAGCAGTGTTTACTATATTTACTATTTTTTTAACTTAACTTTTTAATTTATTTTATATTTTTGGCTGCACTGGGTCTTCGTTGCTGCATGCGGGCTTCCCTATTTGCAGCGAGCAGGGGCTACTCTCTAGTTGAGGGTGTGTGGTGGCTTCTCTGGTTGCAGAACACAGGCTCTATGTGCCTGGGCTTCAGTAGTTCCTGAGAGTGGGCTCATAGTTGTGGTTCATGAGCCCTAGAGCACAAGCTCAGTAGTTGCTACACACAGGTTTTGTTACCCCATGGCATGTGGAACCTTCGTGGACCAGGGATCAAACCTGTGTCCCCTGCACTGGCAGGCAGATTCTCAACCAATGGACCACCAAGGAAGTTCTGTACTTACTACTGATTAGGCTACTTCACTCTGAAAGCATAGATGTTAATCCCAGAAAACCAATGATGACCAATGAATTTTATCCTGTAGAGAAGTAAATGAAAGATGATAACCCAAAGTTTACAGATCTCTTACGTGTACTTTAGCAATCTTATTCCAACATTCTTTCTTTCAAGTAACTATAAGTATTTCTGCCTCATGCTTTTTTGAACTCTCCTTACCATCTTGCAGGTTCCCCTCATTTCAAGGAGTTAATTAAATTTTTGACACATGCTCACTTTATGGAGAGTTATGGAAATTTTGGAAATTATACTTTGAATGGGGATTCTGAAGATAAAGGAGGCTGAAAGGGCTCCTTTTTCTCCCCATCCCCACTCCAGGCTGTTGCCTTTTCTGAGTACAAGCTGGTTCTTAAGGAGATCACCTCCCCATAACTCCGTGAGCCTCCCTCCCTCCTGGACAGTTAACAAGTGAGCAATGCAGGCCATGCGTGCTCAGTCACTCATTTGTGTCCAACTCTTTGTGACCCTTTGAACCGTAGCCTGCCAGACTCCTCTGCCCATGGGGTTTTTCAGGCAAGGATACTGGAGTTGGTTGCCATTTCCTCCTCCAGGGGATCTTCCCAAACCAGGGATCGAACCAGAGTCTTTTGTATCTCCTGCATCACAGGCAGATTCTTTACCACTGTGCATCGAGGAAGCCCAGAGCACTGCAGGGGCAAGAGCCAAAAGTGGTCACTCCAGGGAAAAGCTGGGCTTTCAGGATCTATAGATTCTGAGTGAGCTGCTAAACCTTCCTGACCTTTAAAGCACCCAGAAGTTGCTGGTGTGGGTGGAGTTACCCACCCTCAAGTTTGAGAGTTCAGAGAGACCAGGGAACAGAGAAGCCTCGTTTGGATGTCTTAGAGGGGGCCAAAAGCCTCCCGTAGACCACAGGTCTTCAGGACCAGAGACCCTTTACTGCTGCCCATCTTTAGAGACACATCTCAGCCAGATCTAAACTAGACAGCAGAAGAGAACAGAGGGACCTCAGAGGAGGGTGAGGTAGAAGCATCAGACCACATAGTCGCTGAACAGAACTGCAGCTGCAAGAGACCAACTAACACCTGAATTTTAAAAGTGATAGTGGGTGGTAAGAAGAGACAAGAACCTATCACACACACACACACACACACACACACATACACACACAAAATTAGAACTTAAAAACAAAACCTTTGAGCTTACAAAAAAAAAAAAAAACACGTACACACACACAGATGAATTAAAGGAAAGGATGTCATTTTTGAGCCCTGAATCAGAAACCTGGAAGATCAAGTATAAGAAACATCTTAAAGCTTAGAGAAAAAAGAAAACCAGATAAAAGTCATGAGGGAAAAGATAAAAGATTTAGGGGAAAGATCCAGGAATCCTAACATGCAAAGACACAGGTTCCAGATGGAGACAAAATAGGAGTAGGAGAAGAGGCAAAAATGAAACTCAGACCAGAAGAAGATTTCCCTGAACTGAGGAAGGATGTAGATAGCCTGTACAGCCCATGGAAACAGAAGCACTGCTGGCTAAGAAATTACTCACATGATAGAATGGGAGAAGATAATTGCAAATGAAGCCGCTGACAAAGGTTTACTCTCCAAAATACACAAACAGCTCACACAGCTCAATACCAGAAAAACAAACAACCCAATCAAAAAATGGGCATTAGACCCAAACAGACATTTCTCCAAAGAAGATACACAGACGCCTAATAAACACATGAAAAAATGCTCAACATCACTTATTATTTAGAGAAAAGCAAATCAAAACTACCATGAGGTATCACCTCACACCAGTCAGAATGGCCATCATCAAAAAATCTACAAACAATATATGCTGGAGAGGATATGGAGAAAGGGGAACATGGGACCCTCTTGCACTGTTGGTAAGAACATAAATTGATACAGCCATGTGGAGAACATTATGGAGATTTCTTTAAAAACTAGGAATAAAACTACCATATGACCCAGCAAGTGACCCAGCAATCCCACTATTGGGCACATACCCTGAGAAAACCACAATTCTAAAAGACACGTGTACCACAATGTTGATTGCTGAGCTATGTACAATAGACAAGACATGGAAGCAACCTAAATGTCCATCGACAGATTAAGGGATAAAGTGATTGTGGTACATATAATATATACAATGGAATGTTACTCGGCCATAAAAAGGAACATATTTGAGTCAGTTCTAGTCAGGTGGATGAACCTAGAGCCTGTTACACAGAGTGAAAGTTAAGTCAGAAAGAGAAAAACGAATACGACATATTAACCATATACATCGAATCTAGAAAAATGGTACTGATGAACCTACTTTCAGGGCAGCAATAGAGACACAAACATAGAGAAGAGACTTATGGATGTAGCAGCATGGGGGACGAGAGGGTGAGATGAACTGAGAGAGTAGCATTGAAACATATTTATTAGCACATGTAAAACATGTAGCCAGCGGGAATTTGCTATATGATTCAGAGAGCTCACCCCAGTGCTCTGTGACAACCTAGAGGGATGGGATGCAGGGGGAGGGAGGTTCAAGAAGGAGGAGACATAAGTATACCTATGGCTGATTCATGTTGATATGTGGCAGAAACCAGCACAACACTATAAAGCAATTATCCTCCAATTAGCAATAAATTTTTTTAATTAGACACATGATAGCTTAGAAGAAAGATGCATAAGGATAAGCAAGAAGTCACCATCACTGTGGTGAGCCAGTAGACAGATGACGATGTAGATGAGCCACAAAAATAGCTGCTGTTTCACCTCTGCCCTCAAAATCTCCCACAAGAATCTCTCTTGTGGCCCACAGTAACAAGAAATATATATGTAAGAGAATTTGCAAAATGTACTTCAGCCTAGCCAAGTTCACATATATCAAAGCCACTACAACCAGCCAAGGCTGAAAGAGCTAAACAGATACCCTTAGCTCCATTCTCACTGAGTGGCTTCTGGTCAAGCTGAGCAAGCCAGTGGTACGATGGCTTAGCCACTTCTGCCCTATGTGGGACTCCTTTCATGGGCAACTGTTATCTCAGAGCTCCCCTGTCAGGCTACCAAAGACAGTATTAGTTGTACATCATGATGCGATGGCTTCCCTGCCCAAGCCTACTTCCTCCCATTCCCTTTCACAGGTGTTACAACACCATAAATCTGTCTCTGCATCTGCATCTCAGAAATTCCAACCCACATAAAACACTGTTAAAGCAGCTATTATAATTATGCTCAAGGACTCAGAAGAAAATATGCTTCTGAAAAAAATGAACAAATAGAGAATTTCAACAGATGAATAGACATTACAGAACAGTACCAAATTAACATTCTAGAACTAAAAATTACCATAGTTGGATTTTTTTTTTTTAAGTTCACTGGATGGCTTCAACAAGAGATTGAAGGTGACAAAGAGTCAATATACTTGAAGTTAGGTAGAAGTTATCCAATCTGAAGAGCAGAAAGAAAAAGGCTAAAAAAATTTTAAGAGCCTCAGGGATCTGTGGAACAATACTAAAAGGTTTAACATAAGTGGGGTCCCAGAAGAAGGAGAAAAGGGGACCAAAAAAAAGTTTTTTAAAGAAATAATGGCCAGGGACTTGACTGGTGGTCCAGTGGTTAAGAATCCACCTTCCAATGCAGGGGACACAGGTTTGTGTCCTGGTAAGGAACTAGGATTTCACATGCTGCAGGGCAGCCAAGCCTGTGCACCACAAATGGAGAACTGGCAAGCTGCAACTATAGAGCTCACACAATCCGGAGCCCACACGTCACAACTCGAGGGAAGCCCATGCATCACAATGAAAGGTCCCGCATGATGCAACTAAGACCTGACGCAGCCAAATAAATATTTTTTTAAGAAGAAAGAATGGCCAACACAGTTATAAATTTACAGAGTCAAGCTCAAGCCCCAAGCAGGAAAAAAATACAAAAAAAAAAAAAAAAACAACAACTAAAAAAAAACCCACATGTGGATATTTCACACCAAACTTCTGAAAATTAGAGACAAAGAAAATATCATTAAAGCAGCCAGAAAAAAATTGCACACAGCTGGCAGCAGTGATTTGAATGACTTCTGACTTCACATCAGATGTAATGGAGGGCAAAAGATAACTGAATTGGTGGGACTTCCCTGGCAACCCAGTGGTTCAGAGTCTGCCTTCCAGTGCAGGAGACGCAAATTCAAGCCCTGGTCGAAGAACTAGGATCCCACATGCCGCAGGGAAACTAAGCCCGCCCACCGCAACAAAAGATCCACAGTGAAGATTACACATGCCACAGCTAAGAGCCAAGAGTCAAAAATAAATAAAATAAATATTTTTAAAGGAATAATCTGTAGAGTGATGAAGGAAAAGTCATCAACCCAGAATCCTAAACCCACTAAAATATACTTCAAAAATAAATATATTGCTGCACAAGACATTACTGCAAAATAGTGGCTTTAAAATAACACATGTTTACTACCTCACAGGGGGTCAGGAATCAGAGGATGGCTCAGCTGACTCCTCTGTAAGGTACCATCAAGGTGTCAACCAGGGCTCAGTCCTCATCTGGAAGCTTGACTAACCACAATGAATCCTCTTCCAAACTCACTTAGGTTGGTGGCAAAATACATTTCTTAGAGTGTGTAAGATGAGGCCCTCCTCAGCAGCTAGATGCCACCTACAATTTCTTGCCCTGGCAGCTTGCTTGCTCAGAGCCAGCAAGTGAATGAGAAAGTCTAGAGTCAGCTAACAAAACAGTCTTTTATAATGTAACGTAATCATGGGAGTGGCAGCCGGTCACTTTTGCCATGTTCTTCTGCTTAGAAGCATATCACACGTCCCATCCACACTCACAGGGAGGGAGTCTATAAACACAGCAACACCAGAAGGTGGGGCTTCCTGAGAGTCACCTCAGGGTCTGTCCACCACAATGAATGGGAAATAAAAAACTAAGATAATTCATTGCCAGCAGACCTGCATTACAAGGAGAGTGAAAGTGGCTAAGTCAGTCCAACTCTTTGTGACCCCATGGATTTCTCCAGGCCAGAATACTGGAGTGGGTAGCCTTTTCCTTCTCCAGGTGATCTTCCCAACCCAGGGATTCAATTCAGGTCTCCTGCATTGCAGGCAGATTCTTTACCAGCTGAGCCACAAGGGAAGCCGAAGAATACTGGTGTGGGTAGCCTACCCCTTCTCCAGGGGATCTTCCTGACCAAGGGATCAAACCCAGGTCTCCCAAATTGCGGGCGGATTCTTTACCAACTGAGCTAAGGAACAGAATGTGTGTGTTAGTCACTCAGTCATGTCCGACTCTTTGCAATCTCATGGACTGGGCTCCTCTGTCCGTGGAATTCTCCAGGCAAGAATACTGTAGAGGGTTGCCACTCCCTTCTTCAGGGGATCTTTCTGACCCGGGGTGGAAGCCGGGTCTCCCTCATTGCAGGCAAGTTCCTTACCGCCTGAGCCACCAGGGAAGCCCATGACAAGGAATTCTGTTACTAAATGCTGTTCATCAAGTGAAACAAAATGACATCGATGGAACTTCATATCGTCAAGAAGGAATGAAAATCCCTGGAACTATTAAATATATTAAATATAATGTTAAAATATTATATTCTTCTTAATTTCTTAGAAGAAGGCATCTGAACATTTAAGGTAAAAATTATACCACTGTATTGTAGGTTTATAATGTAATATTGTGATAAATATAGCATAAAAGTTGAGGGAGCAGTAAACTGTTACTTTTGTGTGAAATGGTAAAATACATAAATAAATAAATTTTGTGTAAAATCAAAATGTGGCCAAAGTTCAGATAGTGTAGTCACTAAGCAACTGCTTTAAAAAATGAAAAATGTATAGCTAAAAAGCGAAGCAAAGCGAAGTCGCTCAGACGTGTCCAACTCTTTGCGACCCCATGGCCTGTACCATACCAGGCTTCCCCGTCCATGGGATTTTCCAGGCAAGAATACTGGAGTGGGTTACCATTTCCTTCTTAATAAATTAAAATGGAGCTTTAAAAATTATTTACTTAACCCAAAAGAAGACAGAAAAAGTGGAACACAGAAGCTGAGAAAGACAAGTAGTAAAACTGTAAATATATATCAAGTCATATCTATAATTACAGTATCTTAAAAGACTAAATGCTCCAATTAAAAGTTAGCAGATAAGGGGGATTTCCCTGGTGGTCCAGTGGTTAAGACTTCACCTTCCAATGCAGGAGGTGTGAGTTCAGGCCCTAGTCATGAAGATAAGATCCCACATGCCTCATGGCCAAAAACCAAAACATAAAATAGAAGCAATATTGTAACAAATTCAAGACTTTAAAAATGGTCCACATTAAAAAAAAAAAAAAAAATCTTTAGAAAAGAGTTAGCAGATACGGTCAGAATGGATTAAAAAAGAAAAACAGCAAAACAGGCTATATTTTGACTACAAGACTGACTTTAAATATAATAATACAGGTAGATGAAAGGAAATGAATGACAAAAGATATATTATACAGCATACAATCAGGGCACAAAAAGGAGGAGACTTCAAGACAAAGGGTAATATAAGAGTTTAAAAGGGACATTTCATGAGAGTAAAATGGTCCATTTTTATCAGGATATAAAAATTATAATTACATCTAATGATAGAGCTTCAAAATACATGAAAAAATTTGACAAAATCTATCAATCCACTCAGAAACTGATGGAACAACTAGAGCTTTAAATCATTAAAAATTCAAAAGATTTGAACAATGTCATAAACCACCTGGACCTGATTTATATTTATAGAATACCATAACCAAAAATAGCAGAATACATATTTTTTTCAAACATTCATGGTACTATTCACCAAGATGGAATGTATCCTGGGCCATAAAACAAGTCTCAGTAAAATTAAATTGAAGTGATACAGAGTACATTTTCTGTCCATGATGGAATTAAATTTTAAATTGATAGCATTTAAACATAGAGAAAAAATAAGTCTTGGAATATTAAGCAATAAACTTATAATAATCATTGAGTCAATGAAGAAATCATAAGGAAAAATTTTCAACATTTTTATATGTATAGTAAAAAATACAGTACATCAAAATTTGTGGGATGCAGCTAAAGCAATGTTTAGTGGGAACATCATAATATAAATATTTATATTAGAAAATCAAATAGATGTAAAATAAATTAAGTTTCCACCTCAAGAAACCAGAAAAACAAGCACAAAGCAAACCCAAAGTTAGCAGAAATGGTTTTTATTTAAGAGCAGAAATTTTCAAGATGGAATATAAAGAAAATTAACAAAGTCAAAAGCTGGTTCTTTGAAAAGATCAATAAAATTAATAGTCCCCTAGCTTGATTGACAAAGAAGAGATAAAATACAAATTACCAATATCAGGAATGAAAGAAGAGACAGCCTTACAAATACTATAGACAGTAAAAGAATAACAATAAAATATTAAAGATAAGATTATGCTAAAAATTATTTAGACAATCTAGATCAAACACACAAATGCCTTGAAAAATACAATTTACCAAAATTGATATAAAATAAAATAGATAATCTAAATAGCCACATACCTAATAAGAAATCAAATCAATAATTTAAAACCTTCTGATACATCCACATAGAAAACCTCCCCACAAAGCAAACTTCACATTGTGAATTTTATTAAGAATTAACTTTCATCTTACTAAAAATCAGAAAATGGAAAAGAACACTTTCCAACTCATTTTGTGAGACTAACATAATCCCAATAACAAACCCAGCAAAGAAATCTTTTAATTTCAAACCTATGTCCTTTATGAACACAGATACAAAAATTCTCAACAGAATATTAGCAAATAGAATCCAACAATATAAAAAACAAAATGCATCATGACATATTAGGTGTATCCTTGGACTCTCAGCTTGGTTTAACATATGCAATGCCAATCAATATAATTAACTATATTAACAGAATAAAAAGAAGAAACAAACTTACTCAGATAGATTCAGGAAAACCATTTGAAAAAAATTAATCAACAGCCATTCATTTAGAAAAAAATCTCCCAGCAAACCAGAATTAAAAGGAACTTTCAATCTGATAAATGGCATCTTCAAAAACCCTCTGTTAACATTTTACTTAAATATTGAATGAATATTCCTCCTAAGATTAAGGATAAGGCAAGGATATCCATTTTCTCCACTTCTATTTCACACTGTATCAGAGGGTCTAGCCAGTGAAGTAAGACAAGAAAAAGAAGTTAAAAGATGTATCAATACAAATTGAAGAAAGATGTAAAACTGTCTTTATTCATAAATGAATGACTGTTTACATAGGAAACCTTAAGAAATCTGCAAAACATCTAGGACTAATAAATTAGCAAACTTGTAGATACAAGGACACTATACAAAAGTCAATTGTCTTATATTTTAGCAATGAAACATTGGAAAGTGAAATGAGAAAAGCAATTTCATTTACTCTGTCAAAAAATATTAAATACCCAGGAATAAATTTAACAAAGGACATTACCTCTACATTAAAAACCTCTACTTCAAAACTATATTAAAATTACACTAGACAGTCTCTTCAATAAGTGGTGCTGTGAAAACTGGACAGCTACAGGTAAAAGAATGAAATTAGAACACTCCCTAACACCTTCCCTTGTGGCTCAGCTGGTAAAGAATCTGCCTGCAACGTGGGAGACCTGGGTTCAATCTCTGGGTTGGGAAGATCCCCTGGAGAAGGAAAAGGCTACCCACTCCAGTATTCTGGCCTGGAGAATTCCATGGACTGCATGGACTGCATTCCATGGGGTCACAAAGAGTCAGACACTACTGAACGACTTTCGCTTCACTTCACTAACACCGTAGACAAAAATAAACACAAAATGAATTAAAGACCTAAATCTAAGGTCAGACACTATAAAACTCTTAGAGGAAAATATAGGCAGAACACTTTTTGACTGAAATCACAGAAAGATCTTTTTTGACCTACCTCCTAGAGTAATGAAAATAAAAACAAAAATAAACAATGGAAACTAATTAAACTTAAAAGCTTTTGCAAAGCAAAGGAAACCATAAACAAGACAAAAAGCCAACCCTCAGAATGTGAGAAAATATTTGCAACTGATAAAGAATTAGCCTCTAAAATATACAAACAGTTCATGCAATTTAATAATAATAATAAAAAAAAAAAAAAAAAACTCAAGTGTGCTTCCCTCCCAGCTCAGTTGGGTAAAGAATCTGCCTGCCAGTGCAGGAGACCTGGATTCAAGTCCTGGGTCGGGAAGATCCCCTGGAGAAGGAAATGGCAACCCACTCCAGTACTCTTGCTTGGAAAATGCCATGGATGGAGGAGCCTGGTAGGCTACAGCCCATGGGGTCACAAAGAGTCGGACACAACTGAGTGACTTCACTCACTCATACAAACAGCTCATGCAATTTAATATAAAAAAAACTCAATCAAAAAATGGGGGAAAGAACTAAATAGACGTTTCTCCAAAGAAAACAGACAGATGACCAACAAACACATGAAAAGATCACTAATTATTAGAGAAATGCAAATCACATAGTCAGAATAGCCATCATCAAAAAATCTACAAACAATGAATGCTGGAGAGGGTGTGGAGAAAAGGGAACTCTCTTGCACCAATGGTGGGAATGTAAGTTGATATAAACACCATGGAGAACACTATGGAGCTTCCTTAGAAAACTAAAAAGAGGACTGTCATATGACCCAGCAATCCCATTCCTGGGCATATACCTTGAGAAAAATCATAATTCAAAAAATACGTGCACCCCAATGTTCATTGCAGCACTATTTACAATAGCCAGAACATGGACGCAACTTAAATGTCCATCAGCAGAGGAATGGAGAAAGATGTGATACATATATACGATGGAATGCTAGCCATTAAAAGTAATGAAAGTATGCCGTCTGCAGAGACCTTAGGTGGACCTAGAGACTGTCGTACAGAGTAAAGTAAGCCAGAAAGAGAAAAACAAATACTGTCTAATAGCATTTATATGTGGCATCTATAAAACGATACAGATGAACTTATTTGCAAAGCAGAAATAGAGACACAGATGTAGAGAACAAATGTATAGACACCAAGAGAGGAAAGGGGAGGCAGTGAATGGGGAGACTGGGATTGACAGGCGGCACTAGTGGTAAAGAACCTGATCGCCAGTGCAGGAGACTCAAGAGACACGGATTTCATCCCTGGGTTGGGACGATCCCTTGGAGGAGGGAATGGCAACCCTCCAGCAATCTCGCCTAGAGAATTACATGGACAGAGAAACCTGGCGGGCTTCGGTTCATAGGATCACGAAGAGTCGGACCCGACTGAAGCAGCTTGGCACAGCACATACATGTCACTACGTACAAAGTAGACAACTAGTGAGAACCTGCTATATAGCACAGGGAGCTCTACTCGATGCTCTGCGGTGACCTGAATAGAAGGAAATCCAAAAAGGAGGGGACATAGGTATACATACAGCTGATTCAATTTGCTTACACCAGAAACTAACACAGCATTATAAAGCAATCATATTCCAATAAAAATATATTTAAAAAATAGAGAAAAATTACACTAAATGCTACAAACACTGAGAGAAATTAAAGAAGATCTAAACAAATGGAGATAGATACCAAATATATCAATTGGAATACTTAGTGTTTTTAAGGTGTCAGTTATCTCCATATTTAATGCAATCTCAACCATAATCCAATCAGTCCATTTTGTAGAATTTGACAAACTGATTCTAATATTTATATAGAATTACAAAAGACCTACCAACATCCAAAGCAATCTTGAAAGAGGAAAAATTGATGGGAATTTGCTGACGATCCAGTGGTTAGGACTCCGCCCTTTTATCGCCATGGACCTGAATTTGATCCCTGGTGGGAAACTAAGATCACACAGGCCAAGCTGCACAGCCCCAGCGGACTGGATGGGAGAGAAAAAAAACAAACTGGAAGAAGACTAACACAATTTGACTTAAAAAATCACCATGAAGTGACAGTAATCAAGACATTGGATCAATGGCGTTTGTATTGTTTTTGCCTTTCAGTCACTCTGTTGTGTCCAACTCTTTGCGACCCCATGAACAGCACCACACCAGGCTTCCCTGTTTTTCACTATCTCCCAGTTTGCTCAAACTCATGTCCATAGAGTCAGTGTTGCCAGCCAACCATCTCGTCCTCTGTCATCCCCTTCTCCTCCTGCCTTCAATCTTTCCCAGCATCAGGGTCTTTTCTAATGAGTCAGCTCTTCACATCAGCTGGCCAAAGTATTGACGCTTCAGCTTCAGCATCAATCCTTCCAATGAATATTCAGGGTTGATGTCTTTAGGATTGACTGGTTTGATCTCCTCGCAGTCCAAGGAACTCTCAAGAGTCTTCTCCATTACCACAATTCAAAGCCATCAATTTTTCAGCACTAGCCTTCTTTATGGTCCAACTCTCATATCTGTACATGACTACTGGAAAATCATAGGTTTGACTACACAGACCTTTGTCAGCAAAGTAGTCTCTTCTTTCTAATACGCTATCTAGGTTTGTCATAGCTTTTCTTCCAAGGAGCAAGCATCTTTTAATTTCATGGCTTCAGTCACTGTCTGCAGTGATTTTGGAGCCCAAGAAAATAAATGTCATAAGGACAGACAAATAGCTCAATGGAACAGAGAGCTCAGAAATATATCCTTATTTATAGGGTCATTTGACTTTTTTTAATTTTTGGCCACTCGACTAGGTATGTGGGATCTTAGTTCCCCGACCAGAAATCAAACTATTCTCCCTACAGCAGGAGCTCAGAGCCTTAACCACTGAATGGCCTGGGAAGTCCCTGGGTCAGTTCAGTTCAGTTCAGTCGCTCAGTCATGTCCGACTCTTTATGACCCCATGGACTGCAGTATGCCAGGCTTCCCTGTCCATCACCAACTCCTAAAGCTTGCTCAAACTCATGTCCATCAAATTGGTGATGCCATCCAACCATCTCATCCTCTGTCATCCCCTTCTCCATGAGAACCCCATGAACAATATGGGTCATTTTATTTTTGACAAAAACAAGAAAACAATCCAACAAAGAAAGGAAGATGCTTTCAATGTATTTTCCTAAGACAGCTGGATAACCAGTATGGAAAAATAGTGACTGTCAACCCTTATCTCCTCACACCTTGTACAAAAGTTACATGAAGATGACTCATGGACCTAAACATAAAAGTTAAAACTATAAAATTTCTAGAAGAAAATGTAACCCTTCTTCTCAACTAGGGACTAGGCTTCTTTGGCAGGCTTCTTAGGGAAGACTTAGAAAGCAATAATCATTTAAAAAATCATAAAAGAAAAAATTATAAATTAGACTTATCAAAATGTAAAGTTTCCACTCATCAAAAGACACCTTTAAGAAAATGAATACACAACTCTCAGACTGGAAAAAATGCACAAAACATATATAGCTGACAAACAGCCAGAGTAGTCAGAGTATATTTTTTAAAACCCTCCTGCAACCAACAATACTAAATTTTAAAGTCTATCTTGAAATGGTAAGAACTTTTAAATAACTTAACAAGCACTTCATAAGAAAAAATATGAGTGGCTCATATGCACATGAAAACACGTTCAACATCTTCAGTCATCAGGGAAAAGCAAATTAAAATCACAATGAGATCCCTTTGCATATTTACCAAAATGAATATATTTAAAGACTAACAGTACGGATGGTTGTTAAGAATGTGGCAAGATCAGGACTCACCTCCTATTGAGGCGAGTGGAAAATGGTATGTTTGGGGGAAAGATCTGTCAGTATTTCATGAAACTAAACATGTACCCACCCTACGACCAGCCATCTCACTCCTAACTATTTACACAAGGGAAAGAAAGCACATATCTACAAAAAGACTTTTACACAAATGTTCACAGCAGCTTAATTCGTAATAAACAGAAAATGAAAACAGCTCAGGAGAATGGATGAACACACTATGATGCAATCATAAAATAAGATCCTACTGGGACTTCCCTGGTGGTTCAGTGGTTAAGAATCTGCCTGCCAGTTCGGGGGATGTGAGTTCAATCCCTGGTCAGGGAAGATCCCACATGCCGTGAAACAACTACATCAGTGCACCACATATACTGAGCTCTAGCTCTAGAGCCCATGAGCTGCAACTGCTGAACTCACATACCACAAAACTGCTGAAGCCCAAATGCATAGAACTTGTGCTCTGCAACAAGAAAAGCCAACACAATGAGAAGCCCCAACACCACAAGGAAAAGTAGTCCCCTCTCCCCTCAACTAGAGAAAACCCAAGCAGAGCAATGAGGACCCAGTGCACCCCAAAAATAATTACATTTAATTTTAAAAAAGTAGGATACTACTGAGCAATGGAAAGGGACAAAAAATATAAATAAATCTCAAAATATTATGAAGAGTGAAAGAAGCTTTACTAAAAAGTGTTTATGCTATATTTCATTTAAATGAAATTCTAGAACAGAAAAAAATCATGAAAAATTATTGTCATGAAAAGATCAGAACAGTGGTTTTTTTTCTAGGGGCGTGGAATGGGATTGATTGGGAAGGATCATGAGAGAACTTTCTGGGGTTGATGGTAACGTCCTATAACTTAGCTGGGATTTGGTATACAGACGTACATGCATTTGTCAAAACTTGTTGAAAGGTACACTTGAGATTCAAACAGTTCATTTTATATAAATTATATCTGAAAAAAAAAGCCTGTAAATAAATATTGAACAAAAATTAGTGACACTAAAGTGTGTAGAAGTAAAGAGTATTGAAGTCTGCAGTCTTGAAATGCACCAAAAATAAGATGGATTAATAAAAGACAAATGAGTAACTGGTAGATGGGCAAATACAGCAAAACTTCACTGTAAATATAGTTGATGGGTGTATCAATGTTAATTGCATAATTCTTTCAATTTATCTATATATTTTACATTTTATAGAAAAAAAATTTTAGTGAAAAAAAGCCATAGCATCTCTGACCGAACAATTTCACTCCTGGGAATCTATCCCATAGTAGTGAAAGTGCTAGTCTATAAGAACAGATATATAAAAACATTTATTGCAATGTTCTTAGTGACCAAGAACTTGAAGCAAAGTGAATGTCCATCAGTGAGTTCATCTGAATCAAGTGTGGCATAACCATGCCATGGGCTACTATGTGGACGTTAAAAAGATGAATCAGAACTCCTCTAGGCAGTTAAAAGGAATTTCACTGAGATATTGTCAAGGAAGAAAAGCAAGTGTGAAAATATGATCCTATTTTTTAAAAAACCAATCACACACACTATGGAATTGTATATATAAACAGAAAAACATTGAAGAACATGTATTAAATTGTTAACACAGCTTATAGGGAGAGGCTAAGATAAGGTGTTGAGCACTGCTGCAGGGTTAAGGGGGGAAATCTTTGATCAAAACAGCATTAGGGAATTCCTTGGTAGTCCAATGGTTAGGACTTGGAACTTCCACTGCAGGGAGCATGGGTTTGATCCTTGGTCAGGGGAACTGGGGAACTAAGATCCTCCATGCCTCCATGTACAAGGCAAAAAAAAAAAAAAAATGTGTATCACCCCACTTAAGTTAAAGTGTCTACATGTATACCATGAGTGGTACCTGAAGAGGTACACAGAAGGATGGGAGCCAAGACATGGATAATGGTCAGTCATTCCAGGGTGGTAGAATTCCTAGCTAGGTAACTCTTATTTCCTTCCTTTTGTTGGAAGGAATGGAGGAAGCGGAGGAAGGAGGCTTTCACACTTTCCTCATCCTCACCTCCTAATTCACCCTTCAACCCTGCTCCAACCCCATTCTTGCTGAGTCCTTATCTTATTTGACTCTCCAGTATTTCACCTGTTGATCCTGTCTCCCTGAAATATTCTTTCCCACCAACTACCACAACACCCTGGTCCCCACCCCTGCCTCTCTGTCCTTCACTTCTCCCATCAGCTTCGTGAAATCATCTTCCTCTCTCCATCCTTCCCACCATTTCTCTCTGGATTTTGTCCCGAGACTTTTCCTTTTCTCAATTTATAATAATCACCGTCTATCTGCGACCATCTCCCAAGCTTCTCTCTTGTTGCACCAACCAGACATCCCTATTTGGATATCCCATGAGCTCATCAGACTCAGCACGGCCAAAACTAACTTTATCATATCTCCCCCCAAACCTACTGCTTCTCCTTCTGCAAGTCCAGGCTCTGGACACTGCACACATCACTGCCCACCCAGTTGTTCAAGCCATCAGCTTGAGTATCATCCCTCACTTGTTCTCACTCCCACAACCAGTCACCCAGTGCTGTCAATTCTACCTCCTGAAAGAAAGTGAAGTTGCTCAGTCCTGCCCGACTCTTTGTGACCCCAGGGACTGTAGCCTACCAGTCCTGGAGTGGGTTGCCATTTCCTCCTCCAGGAGATCTTCCTAACCCAGGGATTGAACCAGGGTCTCCTGCATTGCAGGCAAACGCTTTACCATCTGAGCCACCAGGGAAATCCTCCTGGGTCTCTATCAATTCCATCCTCTTATCGGCCCCTCCACTATCACTACCTTGGTTCAGGCAGTGTATCTTTCTTCTAAATGACTGAAACAGCCTATTAACTCATCTTTCCACTGCCTCTCACTCAATTCCCGTGGAAACCAAAGAGATCTTTCTAAACCACAAATCTCATCACATCACTTCCTTGAGGCTTTCCCATTGCCCTTAAAACCAAGATCAAACTCTTTAATCATGACCCATTGGTTTAAGGATATGCTCAGCCTCCCCCAACACACATCACCTCCAGCCCCCTTCTTCCATCTTCACCCCACACCTAAGAAGGGAGAATATGCTGTGGGGCCAGGCTCAAGGTCTAGGATGCTAAGCTAGTTTAGGGCACAGTTTGAAGAACTAAACACTTGGCAGAGGCGACTACCTGTCAGATGGATGAAGGTGGAAGAGGATGGAAGCTGTTTCTCCTAAAGGAACGGCTTGCCCTCTTCCACTTGTCCCTCTGACACCGTCAAGAGGTTGGGCAATGGGCCGGTTGGAGGTTACTGACCACAAGAAGAACAGCTGGAGTAGGGATGGAGCCGCTTTTCTCTCGCTTTAAGGAAAATCTTCCACTCTGACCTTCTGAGTGTCCTCCATTTTAATTCCTAACACTGGAATATCGGAGCCTGGATCCATGCCCAGAGGGCTCCTTTGCTAGTGACCATCCTCTGCACATACACAGCACAGTGCTGGGCACAACTGTTTAATTAAATCTTATTCGTGGAGTGTACAGTACACGTGTCGCCTCAGCTCTGTGGATGAAAAATGTCACCTGCCACATCAGTAAACAAAGGATGTTGTAGCCATCAAGCCAGCAGCCACTGCAGCCACCCCTGACTGTGCACCCTGATGGGATTCAGGATGGAGAAAAGCAGGATTCTGGCCCTAGATAGTTAAGATGCACATCAAAGGAATGATTTCAGTGAGCCCAGGGTCTTGCATCTTCTCATATACAGAAAAGCTCTAAATTCATTAAATTGAGATGTCTGGTTTGCGTTAATTAACAGTCATCTTTAGATGTTCTAACTACCTGGTTTTTGTTGCAAAACACGTATAAATCTTGGCTCCTCCTTTGCCTCTTTGGAGCAGTCCCTCAGAGCTATCTGAAACTGTCTTCTGGGTTTAATTCCTCAGTTTTGTCTGCCCAATAAAGCATAATTCTTGCATTTTTTTTTTTTTTTTTTTTTTTTTTTTTTTTGTCAGTAGACAGCTCCAAGCTCCCCAGCCAAAAGATGAGCCTGAACAGGTTGGAAAAACTGAAGTGAGGAAACAGTAAGGCTGTAGGCTGGTCAGAGGGACTTCCTGCCCTTTGAGTGAAGTGCAAGTCACTCAGTCGTGTCCAACTCTTTGCAATCCCATGGACTATACAGCCCATGGAATTCTCCAGGCCAGAGTACTGGGTGGGTAGCCTTTCCCTTCTCCAGGGGATCTTCCCAGCCCAGGGATCGAACCCAGGTCTCCCACATTCCAGGTGGATTCTTTATCAGCTGAGCCACAAAGGAAGCCACAGACCTTCCCTTAGAGGTGGCCCCATAAAGTGCCACCTGTGCTTTTAGAGCTGGCCTTGCCAGTCACTCGCTCTGTGACCTTGGCCTCATACCCTGAGCCTGACAGAGGGGAGGTGGAGATTACAGGGCGTGTGTGTGTGTGTCCGCTTTCCAGATAAGTCCCAACCTGAATGCTTCCTAAAGAAAGCTAGCTGACTTTCTTTGGAAACTTCCACATTTACATATAAATTGCTACCTAATGGCTCTGCCCTCCTTTATCTTAGCTCCAGGTTCTAATGAGCTGGAAAAATGGTCCTGAACTGAGGAATAATGAAGCTCCCAGACTGGGGAAGGAAGAAGGCGTGGTTCTCCCCCTCTCTGTGCCATGGGAAAGCTAAGGAGAGATGGATGGGGGGAAATGTGACGGCCCCTCACCACTGGGACACCCGCCCCACTGTCCCAAAGGAAGGGAAAAATTTTTTTTTGTAATGGTTTGAAACACAGTGGAAAATCAAGCATGAAAGTATGTGAAATCCACTACACAATTTGTGAAAAGCGAGTCATAATTCTATTTGTTCTGCCCGGTGTTCACATAGCAAATTTTTCACCCAGATAGAAACTAAAAATAAAGATGAACCAGGAGCGCCATCTGGGGTGAAATGTGTCACTACCTCTGCTGCTCAAACTCAGAGGTCTGTGCAGACAGACCCTGCGGGGTGTATGAGGCATGTTATAAAGCCCCCCTACCCAACACATATACACACACACCCTCTACTGGGTGCCAGGCACCTCTTAAAGTCCTTTAATACATCCTTGTATTTAATTTCCACAACCTCTGCGGGTCTGATGCCCATTTAGAGATTGAAGACACTAAGACAAGTCCAGTTAAATAACTCTCCAGCTTAGGATGCAAGCTCAGGTCTGTCTAACTCTGCCCCCTAGGTTCATTCTTACTTTACTGCTGAATGTGTTCACCAGAGCAAGGTTCTTAACTGAGGTCCACGGATAGAATTTGGGGGCAGGGATGTGGGATGGAGGGGGGTCATGGCTTAAAAAAAAACTGACATCTTTATTTTCTCCTACTTCTAATTGCAATTTAATACTTCCTTATAATCTGAATGTGGGCAATAAATCAGTACCTGTAACTCTGTCGCCAACAGAAGTTATAGATATTTTCATATCCTATTGTTGTTGCTGGTATCTCAAAATGTCATTTGTGGTCATCGCTATTTCAAAATGTCAGCGGTTATTCAGGCCTATGACAAGATCTTGTAATTTAATGTGTTAATAAAGGAGCGCTGTGGTAGACAGGTGGCTCCTCCAAAATAAAGCTCTGTGCAGTATTTGCTGATTCGTGTGGTATAAACATTCCTACCACTGCCAATTTCAAGGATGGCTATGTTCAATGACTGATTTGCAAATTTCCTGAAAATTCAACAATTAGAAGCAGGGACAAGATGGTTTCAGCACACCCTTGGCACAGAAGCGGATTTTCCTGGACCCGCCTGCCTTCCTCCCTGTATGCACCTCTCTTTCCTGAAATCCCTTGTGGCCTACAGTATGATGTTAACGACAATAGATTTTAAACGTATATATTAAATCCTTTCACTGTGCCAGGCGTGTTCATAAGCACTTAACATGACATATCACTTAAGCTACCAATGATCTGTTGAAAAACTTTGTACTATGTAAAAGTTGCATGAGAGTTAAGTTTTGTTTGGGGCAAAATGAGGACTGCAGGTCAAGAGACAGCTCTGAGATAGCTCTCAGAAACTGGTCCCAGGAGGTAGGAGGAGGAGCTAGGATATATGGATGTTTTGCAACAAAGGGCAGGTAGTAAAGAACGTCAAAAGGTTACTGTTAATTAAAGAAACCAGATATGTCAACTTAAGGAATGTAGCTCTTTTCTATGTTTGGGAAAGATGCACGCACCTAGGTTCACCGAAATCATTACTTTGATGTATATGTTTCCTCTGTCTGGGGCTAGTATCCTGTGTTTTCACATCTTTGAGTTTCTTCAGGACTCACCGTGGGGAGTGGCTGCAGTCTGATGGCTGCTTGATGGCAGGTATTCGGAGTTCCCTCGGGGCTCACCCGCTCACCCTCCATGGTGGCTGCAATTGCTGATGACTGAAACATCATTTGTTTACTGCTATGACAGGAAATATTCCATTCCTCAGGTCTTATAAGGCAGATATTATTGGAATGGTTCTCAGTGGGGTGGGGGTAGAGGAGGTTTTTACACACTAGATACATTCCAGTCATATCTGGAGATATTCTTCATCGTCATAACTGAGTTTGCTCCTGGCGTTGAGTGGGTGAAGTGAAGTCGCTCAGTCGTGTCCGACTCTTTGCAACCCCGTGGACTGTGGCCTACCAGGCTCCTCCGTCCATGGGATTCTCCAGGCAAAAATACTGGAGTGGGTTGCCATTTCCTTCTCCAAGTTGAGTGGGTAGATGCTGCTAAATATTCTATACACATTACTCGACAAAGAATCATCTAGCCACACATATCAATAGTGCTGAGGTTGAGCAATCCTGTGTTACTTTGAGTCCCATTTTGGAGATGGGAAAACTGCAGCCCATAGATATTAATTTGTCCAAGTTCACAGAGCTATCATACAGTAAATTCTCAGTGAAGACTAGTTCCTACTCCTTGAGTTTCCCTCACCAGATATAGGGAAAGGAGCTTACTGAAAAGAAAGCAGCCGGCTGGGTTTAATCCTGGAGATGGAGCTTGGGCATTACATTTTGGAGAATCCAACCCCAGCCACTTCTAAATAATGATAAGGAGACTTGGCCCCAGAAATGATTCCCAGAGTGGGTCAGTCAGATGGCCCACTGGGCTGGCTACAAAATATATTTAAGAAAATAAAATGGAAAGGGGAAGTGAGGATTGCTCTTCCTCAAATATTTATTAAGCATCTACTATGTGTCAACACTATCTAGGTGCTGGGGATAGTGTAGGAAACAAAACAAAAATGGTTCCCTAAAGTATGCAATCTGGTAGAGGGGACAGGAAAGCAAATTAAAAATGGATTAAAATAATTAAAATAGATGCTGTGAGGGAAGCAAATGAGGCGTTATGAAAAATAAATTTAGGGGGACTTTTTTTCAATAGGGTAGTCAAGGAAGACTTCCCTAAAGAGGTGACATGTGGGACTTTCCTGGTGGTCTAGTAGTTAAGACTAGTGGTCTTAACTAGTCACTAGTTAAGATTGGTGGTCTGCCTTCCAATGCAGAGGACTTGGGTTTGACCCCTGATTGGGAAACTAAGCTCTCACATGAAAAGAAATAACTAAACCTGTGTGCCGCAAACTAGAAAGGCTGCATGCTGCAACAAAGACCCAGTGCAGCCTAAATAAATGAATAAATGAAAGGCCTATGTGGTCAATTACCATTTGAAAAAAAAAAAAAAAATAGAGGTGACATGTGAGCTAAGACCTGAAACGCCAGTCATGGGAAAAGAGGGTAGAAAGAGGAAAACCAGGAGAGAATAGCAGGGCAGGTGACGGGGTCCAAGGAGGGAAAGAGTTGGATACATTCCAGTCATCAAAAGGAGGTCAGTTTGTGACTGGAGGACAGAGGACAGGAGAAATTCAGGACCTAAGAGGCCAGCAGGGGCCAATTCCACACTGGGCGTTATAAGACTATGTCCCATGCACCTTTGTGTGCACAACATGCAGAATAAGCGTGACATGAAGTAAACCCCAGCCTGGGGGGACTAGATAAGTGAATAGACCTAGGGGCGGGGAGGGACTGTAGGCACATCGATGGACACCTGGACCCTCTTCTGCTCCCCCACCCACCTCCCTTAACCCAGCACTTCTGCTGAACCAAGATCCCCAGATGCCACACCCAGGGCCCAAAACATATGAGTGTGTGTATGTGTGTGTACAGTAACGACAATGATCAAATAAGCAAATGGTGTTGTAGAAATCTTCAGCTCCAAAGTCATTCACATCCGGGGAACCCACACACTTCTTTCCTTAGAAAGCTGCATTAATACTTAGTCATTTGGGGAGCTGCAGCCCACTTATGCCTAGTCACTGAACTGTTGAACAGCAGTGGAATGGGCTGGATTAGCTTTGCTGAGCAGGTTAAAAATCCAGTACTAAGCTCTGTATATGGAAGTCCAGAATTCTGGAACAGGGAGGTTCAGCTCAGAGGGCAGGTGACAGCAGGAAGTTGGGGAGGCAGGGCGGTAGACGAGGAAAGGAAACAGATACTAAGGGAACACTCAGTCTATGCCAGCTGCTTGTGAAGCTTTCACCCCACCACCCCCTTCCCCATTGAATCAAGAACATTTATTATCTTAAGAGGAGTGCAGACACCACCTGAAATAAAGAGGTCATAGTTTGACTTTGAGTCTTTCTAGAGACAGTAGTCTTAAAACCTGGCTATGGAGGGGGAAAAAAATAGTTTCTTAATTCCAGAATCTTCCTTTTACATATCAAGGGAAAAGTCTAAACCTGGAGTTTATCATAAGTGATCGGGAGATGGGATTCAGAGAAAGAATTCAGGAAAGTTACCACCCCACTGGAGGCAGATGATCTCTTTCATATCTGGATGTGGACCCAAGGAAGGAGGGAGACTTGGCAAGAATGTGAATAGGAGAAAGACATTGACTGGGCTCAAGAATCTGGTGCCCCTACCTCTCTCAGCCCAAAATGAGAAGATAAGAAAATAGCAATTACAATAGGCAAGGAGATAAGGTCATATCAGAGGGAGTTTTGCTTTGCTGAGGCTCTGAAAGTAGACTGTGGGACTTCCCTGGCAGTCCAGTGGTTGAGACTCTGCCTTCCAATGCAGGGGGCGCAGGTTCGATCCCTGGTCAAGGAGCTAAAAAAATCCCACATGCCTCACAGTCAAAAAAATCAAAACATAAACTGAAGCAGTATTATAACGAATTCAACAAAGACTTTAAAAATAGTCCACATCAAAAAGTCTTTAAAAATAAAAGGAGACTGTGCCTCAGGATACCCCCATGCCCACCTGGAGCACCTAAGACGATGAAGAGAGATAAAGTAGCCATCAGGATTTCGTCACAGAATTGGAGCTTCTGCAAGTGCTATGGGAACAAGATGCTTCATATTGGAAGAACTTACACAGATGTGGGAGGACTTGGAAAAGGGAAGGGAAGGAAGTGAGGGAGGCAGAGGAACAGGCGCTACAGAGTCTGCTGCACACACTGGCGTGTGTTGTGGTGCAGAGCAGAGCTTGCGGGGAAATCCAAGAAGCCGTTCCTGCCTGCTAATGGGAGCCCACGGAGGGAGCCTCACTGCAGCAACGAAGATGGGAAAAGAGGACAGTCTTGAGAGATGCTTGGAGGTGGGCGTGAAAGATGAGTAAAGGGAAGGAGAGGAGCCACAGAGGACCCCGGATTTCTGGCTTGAGTTCCTGAGCAGACTGAGTGCAACCTACCAAGATGGGGACGACAAAGAGGCTGCGGCAGGACCAGAACAAGGGGGAGACGGGTGAGGTATCGCCTCGGGCACCCGATACAAGGGTGTGCCAAAAACTCGGTAATCAAGACAAATAATGTTTCAGTGCAATATTTGTTAATCAAAATGAACACCCCCCCAAAATCCATGATTAACAAGATCACTATTACTGATTTTTTCTTTGCCTCTGGCTTCAATGTGGCTTGGCACCATTACTGATCTGTCTATATTTAAAATTCTGGTATTTTGTTCATTGTGGATTTTTTTTTTTTTCTGCATTCACTCCATTTTTTTAAAATATTGCATTAAACTATTTTTTGGTGGCCATGTTTTTTAATGCCCCCTTAAATGTTGTACTTGGTATGAAGGCCTCACTCACTTCACCCTAGTCCCAGCTCTAAGAAGTAGGACTGAGAAGAGGAGGTAAACTGAGATGCGGTCTTGGATATATACAGAGATTAAATGAAAGGGCAGATGTTACATGCCTGGACCAGAGCAAGTCTCTATGAGTGCCTGGTGCAAATTCACCAGGCCTTACCACTTCAGGGCCTGCCAGCTGCCAACACCTGCATTTCCTGCCTGAGGACTGTCTTAGCCACCAAGTGCAATAGGCTAGAAGCACTGGGTAATTAACGCCCCCAGCAGCAGCCCTCAACCAATGATCCACAAGAGTACAAATAGCCCCACTCTCTCAACCTCCAATGGGGTAACTTTAAAGTATATATGTTCCAGAGTCCCCAGGTAAGATTAAACTCCAACATGAACAATGTAATTGACTTGATAATACACCTTTAAGCTCTGTCCCTTCCCCATCTCACTTCCCTTCCCTCCTACTGGTGTTTCCGAGGATTGCCTCCCAACTAAACTCCATGGACTCACATCCTTGTCTCAGAGCCTGCTTCTAGGACAACCAAACCAAGATCCACATGTGTCCTTCTTTCCCTTACCCTCATCTCTACAGGAACATGGAATGTTCTGCACATACTTGGAATTCTGAGCATGCCCTGAGAGACCCCTGACCTCCGTGCACTCTCCTGGGAGGGAAGTCAGTAGGGGGGTAATTGCCAGCCGGCACTGAGAGGCCTGGATCTGAAATGCTCTCTGCTGTGTTTCTGTAATCTCTGCACCCTGAGTGGAAAAATAATTGGCAGATACCTTTCTCAGCCATTAATTCTTCACAACCAACACTGAGCCCTTGGGGCAGAAGCTGATTGTCTGCTGTTACTGCCAGCCTGGTCCTGAATTCAGAACAGGAATCCTGACTCTCCCCCTCACTCTACAGACAACCACTCCTCTGCCCTGGTGCCATCTCCCACCCACTCCCAGAGCCCAAGAGGGGCCTGAGAAAGCTGTTGGTGCAGACTGAAGGCAAGAAATGGCCCTCAATCACTAGACTAAGGGATGGAGTCAAAAATCATGGAAGGTGGAGAGTTTATGCTTCCTTTTTAGGAAAAAAAATTTCCACATTCACACTTTTCCCCATGATCTCCGTTAACACTTGCAACAACCATATGTACTAGGTATGATTATCACGCCCACTTTACAGATGAAGAGGCTCAGAGAAGGCAAGCACGTTAACTTAGATAACAAAGAGACACTCTTTGAATAAACTTTAATCAGATTTCTCTGAACTCTCTTCCCAGCTAGGGCCTGATTTTGAAGCTTCTGTGTTCATCTCTGCTAATATATACAATTTTTCCAAGAATCCTGTCAAGTTGGTTTAGCTAGAGCTCCCCACCCTAGGTATCTGATCACATTCAATATTTGATCAGGTTCCCTCATCTTCTACCATCTTCCAGGTGATGACTAATCACCCTGGCCTGCCTTCAACAAGAATCCTGTTAGGTTGGTTTAACCAGAATTTCTCCCTTACTCCTGTTGTTACTGCTCCATAATTTTCCACTTGTCAACCTGATACACCAGGCTCTTTGGCTATAAATTACTTGTTTTCCTTACTGTATTCTGATTTGAGCTGAATCTCATTCCCTACTACAAAACCCCATTACAGTAGTCCTTATGTACTTGTGTGCGTGCTAAGTCACTTCAGTTGTGTCCAACTCTTTGCGACCTTATGGATGGTAGTCTGCCAGACTCCTGTGACCATGGGATTCTCCAGGCAGGAATACAGGAGTGGGTTGCCATCTCCTCCTCCAGGGGATCTTCCTGACCCAGGGATCTAACTCACATCTCTTTCATCTCCTGCATTGGCAAGCAGGTTCTTTACCACTAGTGGCACATGGGAAGCCCAGTAGTCCCTATACTTATCTCAATGTTCCCCCTGAATTGAGTCTGCTTTCCCAGTTTGTTTTTTTTTTAAACAAGGGTGGTGAATAATTTTTTTTCTTCAACACAGGTCACAGGATTTGAACCCAGGTCTGCTTGATTCCAAAGACCATTCTCTTCCCAGTGTCGTATGCTGTTTTTCTCCCTTCAGTAAACACTTCCTGAGCACCTACATGCACCAGGCCCTATGCTGAGCCCAAAGGAGGACAAAGATGAGTAGGAAACATTGCTTCTCTCTAGGAGAGAGAAATAAAAACCTCCCCATTCTGCCCATTTTCAATTCTGGGGCAGAACTTGTTTTTCTTTTTTTTGGCTTGTGCTGGGTCTTCATTGCTGCATGAAGGCTCTCTCAAGTTGGGAGCGAGGGCTACTCTCTAGCTGTGGTGTGTGGACTTCTCATTGAGGTGGCTTCGCTTGTTGCAGAACATGGGCTCTAGGGCTCACAGTCTGCAGTAGTTGTGACACACAGGCTTATTTGCTCTGTGGCATACGGAATCTTCCCAAACCAGGGATGGAACCCTGCAATGGCAGGCAGGACCTCCAGGGAAGTACAGAACTTGTTTTTAAGACGTTTATATATACTCTATGGGGGCTTGAGCCTTACAAGGGTAGATTGGAGTAAACGCAACAGAGATTTAGCCCACAAAGCCAAAGTATGCATTGCCTCACCTGTTACAGAAAACATTTGCTGACATCTGGTCTACCGGGCCATGAGTTACTTCTCAACTCAACACTATGACCTTATCCTATAAACATGTCCATTTTACAGATGAGGAATAAGGTTCAGAGTCATGAGAGGACTTGGCAACACTGGCATAAAGTTGAAAAGTTGGGTAATTCCCAAGCCCTCCACCCTGTTCTCCCAGGCACTCCTCCAAGTCACATCAAAAACACTGATGGCCAAAGTTTTGAAACACTGACATTTACTCTTGAAACAGCCCACAGTTCCCACCAGGAGTGGGCCACGGGGTCAGCCCTGGTCTCTACCCTCCCCATCTCCAGACATCTGCCAGGCTGCTCTTAGAGCTGAAGTCCATCTGGTCGCCAACCCTGTATCATGCTTTTCTCCAGCTGGTATCAAAAAGTCTTTCATGTGATAAATATGCTGGGAGGGATTGGGGGCAGGAGAAGATGGGGACGACAGAGGATGAGATGGCTGGATGGCATCACCAACTCAATGGACATGAGTCTGAGTAAACTCTTGAGAGTTTGTGATGGACAGGGAGGCCTGGCGTGCTGCGATTCATGGGGTCACAAAGAGTAGGACATGACTGAGTGACTGAACTGACTGACTGATACATTTATGTGCTAATACAAAATGTGAGGTCCCAATTAATTACTTCTGTTGGTTTTATTATTGAATCTTTATGGGAAGGGCAGAGGGACAATCACTGGGGTTGGCATGTCAGGGTGGGGCTGGTGAAGGCAAGAGTTGGGGGGGTGGGGGACTTCAGTGTTCTACATGACAAAAGTGCCCTAGATCAGTTCACAAGAAACCGACATCAATTCATTCTTAGCAGGGGAATAGGCCCTGAAGACAGAGTTGCAAGGGGAGGAAAGTTGGTCGACCTGCCCATGGCAGATGCTGAGCCAGCTGCTTCATCTTTTCAACACTCACCTGCACAGCCAAGGTCGGAGTGCTGGGAACACCTTGCTTCTCTGCCCCAGAGCTTGATTTCTGGCTGCAAGAGACATTCAGTTACTAGGGCAGCTGGAAGTAGCCCTCCCTCAACACAGGTAGCCAGCTGATATACAGATTCCCCGGCTTCCTACCACAGCTGTGAAAAAAACATTCTCTTCGCTAGCGTGAGGTGTGTTCTGCACTGGCTCCCAGAGTCCTCAGGGGCTTTAGGGCCCAGTGGCTCACTATGACATCAGCCCAGTAACACACCCCTTATGGCTTTCTTCCCTTCCTTGTCCCATATCTTCTCTCTCCTACCACTGTTTCCCGGGATCACCTCCCACATAAACTATTTGCACTTGCATGTTGTTTCAGGGCCTCCTTCCAGAGGACTCCAAACTCAGATAAGCACCAAGAATGTCACAAGCCATCTCATCTGATCTCACCAGAGCCCTGGGAGTTGGAATCATCCCACTTTCCAGACATGGAAACTGAAGAACTCAGAGAGGTTAAGTGATAAGAAAGCCAACCTGACAGGCATCATCAGCAAAGTCTAGAGAGTGCTCAAGAAAGATTTCCAGGGAGACGGGATTGGAGCTTGTCTTCTTGAGAACAGGTCAAAACTGTCCCAGACCCAACTGAACTCACTCTGCTCCAGCTACTACTCCTACCTCTCAAGCGGCCATTCCCTTGGAACCCTCCATCAGTGAAGACAACTGGAATGGGATGGGAGACTGCTTCTAGAATCAGCCTGTCATAAACCATGAAGAACCAAGAGTTCTCAGCTTGCAGCAAGTTCATAAAAATGATCTCCATAGGGAAAAAAGTGGGATGGATGAAATCTGCACTTACTAAATGATAATAACCAACATGTATTTAGTACCTACTATGTGCTAGGCACTGTTCTAAATGCTTTACCATATAATAACTTTTTAAAATTTTCACTCTTTGTGACAGGTGTTATTCTTTTCTCCATTTTACAGATAAGGAAACTGAGGCACAAAGAGGTTAAGAAATGTGTCCAAATTCATACCCCAGGAGATGGTAGAGCTGGAAATGGAAGCCAAGTAGTGGGCTACACTCCACAGGCATGTAAGGCTTGTGCTTGCCCAACTTCAAAACTGGAGAAAGAACTTGGAGTCAGCAACAGAGACATCAATGGTTTTACGGATGAAGGATCTTACATGTCTAAAGCAAGGTCCTGGAGTGACACCCCACCGTGTGCAGTCTGTACTTGGGGTGGGGTAGGGGACAGATCCACATCAGGTTGGCTCCTTGGTTACCAGGGAAACTAGCAGATTGGCACACACCTCACTGCCCCTTTCGTAAGAATTCAGTTGCTAGCTGGGCGTGGGGCAACTATGTAGCAAGGTCAGTCATGTGAGCAGGGTATAGATGAAGCACTGGTCCAGCAGGAGAATACAGAAAGCAAGAAAATAGCAACCTTGAGCGGCCTGACCATATACCAAGTAATCTGGCTTCCAAGATATGCTTTTATTACTTGTTGGAAGATAAATGGAGGCACATTAGATTTTATATGAGAAAAATGGATCCAAATTAGGCAGCAACAAACCAACAAACGCTCTCTCCCACAGGGTCATTGGAAAGACTTAAACAGAGAAGGAGGAGAGGAAAAGAAAGGCTGCGGCTTACAGCCTAGTTGGTTGTGATGGGTTATCCTTACATTTACATTTCTTAACCTCAAGACATATATACCTGCTTAGGTTTTGGTTTGCTTACATAGGGCACCAAAGAGTTAGAGCCACTTCAGCCTGACAGTGTTCCTTGCTTAATTAATTTCACACTCTCTTCACTACACTCTGCCTATAGCAGAAAGTAAATTTCTCCTAATGTCCTATTAAAGGGAGACACTGCAAGAGACAGTGCCCCCATCAGGCCTGGAGAGCCAGGGCTCATTTTTGGCAAGATGAGGAGGAAATTCAGGTATGTGGAGTGAGGTGCAAGACAGTGAGGGGTGGCTTAACCTAGGCTCTCTGGAAACAATACAGATGGTTGAAAGCACCGGATGGTCTTGGTCTTATTGCATGTCTTTTTTTTTTTAATCATTTTTATTGATATATGTGTGTTTGTGTGTGTGTGTGTGTATGTGTGTTAGTTGCCTAGTCGTGTCCGACTGTGACCCCAAGGGCTATAGCCCACCAGGCTCTTCTGTCCGTGGGATTTTCCAAGCAAGAATACTGGAGTGGGTTGCCATTCTCTTTCCTAGGGAATCTTCCCAACCCAGGGATTGAACCCAGGTCTCCAGCACTGCAGGAAGATTCTTTACAATCAGAGCCACCAGGGAAGCCCTATCATTGACATACTATTTATATACAATCAAATACACCCATTTTAAGCATCCACTTCAATGAGTTTTGGTAAATGTATACGTTTGTATTCATACCACCACAATCATGACACAGAACTCACTCCAAAAAGTTCCTTCCTAACCTTCTGCAGTCAATCCTCAACTTCATACATTAGCTCCCTACAACCACTAATCTGCTTCCTGTCCCTTTAGTTCTGCCTTTTCCACAATATCATATAAGTGAACTCACACAGCATATAGATATTTGAATCTGGCTTCTTCCAAAAAGTATGACACATTAATCCACATTGTTCCTTTTTATTGCTGAGTAGTATTCTAATTTGTGAATCTATTTACCCATTCACCTGGGCTGTTTGTAGTTTGGGGTTATTACGGATAGAGTTGCTGTTTACATTTAAGTATGAGGTTTTCCTGGCTTTTGCAAAGATTTTCATTTATTTAATTACCAAGTAACACATAAATACACTCTTCCTTTCATCAAAATAATAAGTAGAGTCAAAAGGAGGACTCCCTTGCAGCTTGCCCTGGCAATGCTTCTCAACCTTGAACGTGCACACAAATCTGCTGAGGAATCTTGTTAAAACGCCTGTTATGATTCAGCAGGTCTGGGGTGGAGTCTGAGATTCTGCATGTCTAACAAGCTCTTGGGGAATGATGATGGGAGGGAGGTCCACAGACCACACTTTGAGTAGTAAGACCCCAGGCCAGTATTTCCCAAGAATGCTCACTTGACCATGTGCTTTACAATCATGCAGGAGGATGTTAAAAATGCAGATTCCCAGGCCCTGCCCCTCCCCCACTGACCCCATCTCTGAAGATAGAGCCTTCATTTGAGTTGAAATCATGCTCACCAGTCTCCAAAGATCACAGCTTTGGGACTAGCTTTTGGAGGGTCTGACTGGATCTGTTTTGACCCTGCTTATGTCGCCTGAGCCCTGCACAATGCCAGGGCCATGCAAAACGCCTTTTATTTATTTTTATTTATTTATTTTTGCAAAACACCTTTTAAAAGACTTAATTCCCCTCCCTCTGCTAGGAGATGGGTTTCGTGCCCTGGGAACACCCCTGGATGCTTTCCAACAGGTTCCACTCAGCTTTTCTGCCCTACAACGTGAGAAGGCCATCATGTGACACAGCTTTTGCTGCCAGGATAAAAGCTGTAGTGACAAGCATGAGCACTGACAAGGCATTCAGGAATAAGCTTCAGTTTAAATTTGTCCAAATAACAGCAACAGTGGAACTAATGATGGGGAAAATGTCTGCAAACTGAGCTCAGTGCCAGGTGGAAGAACAGAAACCTTCATGCAGCAGCCTCAGGGAATATCTGCAAGGGGACCCACCGTTGCCTCTCATGGGACTCTGACAGGCTTGGAGCCCATGGCACTGGCTGAAGTCTGCTGTGGGTTCTGTAGTGATTTTTCTCAGATTTCCTCCCCAGCCCTGTGTTCCTCACCTGACACATGGCCAACTTGGATCTTCCTCATCAGCACTTCTATCTCCCGGCTGACCCAGGAATTGGAGCACTGATTCTGCATCCACCTGCCCAGAAGCCCTGGATTTCCATCCTGCCACCTTGCCTGCTTCCATTCGCAAGCACTGGTTGCCACAGTGGGCTGTTCCAGGAGCTTCTCGAAGCCAATTTGGCTCCATTCAGAAGGAGAGGCAGGGCTGAGTGAGGAATCAGACAGCAGCCACCATCTGTGCCAACAGGGGCCACAGCTCTTAACTGGCCCAGAGAACACTGGGGCTGCAGCAGCAATGGGAAGGTCCAGACAAGGTCCAGGGGAGGCAAGCTTGAATCTGAAGGCAGCGCCTGAAGAGGGTCACAAATGAGTCTCAACACATGAACATTCAGCAGCCCAGGTGACAAACGGACTTGAAAGTAGCCCCGGGAAAGTTTTGGGGGAAACTAAAAATCAGCCAAAAGAAAGAATGAACAGGAAGAGGGTCTGTGTGCTGCCCCCAAATATTTGAAAGACCTACGTGTGGGAAACAGGTATGGTTACTGAATGGCCGCAGGGGCACACTCAGGACCAGAGGGTAGACAATTCAAGAGAGCAATTTTTTTTCACTCTCTTAAAGAATGTAATCACAGTGTGAGATGCCCTAGAATGGACTTAGCTGCCTAGTTAGGCAGTGAACTCTCTATTAGGAGAGGTGTTCAAGTCAGGGCCAGAAAACCTCTGGGTAAGTACTGCTACTGCTAAGTCACTTCAGTCGTGTCCGACTCTGTGCGACCCCATCCCTGGGATTCTCCAGGCAAGAACACTGGAGTGGGTTGCCATTTCCTTCTCCAATGCATAAAAGTGAAAAGTGAAAGTGAAGTCGCTCAGCCATGTCCGACTCTTCCCGACCCCATGGACTGTAGCCCACCAGGCTCCTCCATCCATGGGATTTTCCAGGCAAGAGTACTGGAGTGGGGTGTCTGGGTAAGTAAGGGTTTGACAATTAGAAGGTTTGGATTTAGAGACCTTTAAAGATCTATCACTGAGCTTCATGAAGCACGGAAGAAGCGGCAGGTGGAATTTATCTAATACGCTAATAGCAAATAGCCACCAGGTGGCGACAGAGCCATATCGTCCTGGCCAAGGAGCAATTCAGTAACACAGAAACCTAATTGGAAGCAAACAAACTGATTCAAATTGACATTTATGGACAAAATCTATGAATCAAATCCTCAATAGATCTTTGGTCCCCAGCAGGACCTGGGGGCTCTAAGTAAAGGAAGTTATAATCTTTTCTGAGAGAGGTAATCTTTTTTTTTTTTTTAAATTTTCCACTGAAGTACACAAATCATAAGCATACAGAGCAATGAATTCTCACCACTGGAGCACACCCTTATAACTAACACCTAAATCGGAAAAAATATGACCAGAGCCTCAGAAGCCTATCTAGTCACTCCCACAGACCCCATACCTGATTTCTAACAGCATAACGTAGTTTTGCTTTTCAGTCTCACATACATTGAATCATATAGTGTGGATTCCAGTGGAATCTTAGAGGGTTACATCGTTGTGAGAGCCACTGATTTTGCTGTGTATGGCTGTGATTCCTTTCTTGTTGCTGTGTAGTATGAATATAGTAGTATGCTCTGTAGCGTGAATAAACCACAATTGATTTGTTTACTCTCTGGTCGATGGTATCTGAGTGATTTCTTATTTGGGGGGCTACTACATGTTATGTTGCTATGAATTTCTAGCACATTCCCTAAGGAGAGCATATATGCATGGTTCTGTTGAGTGTATAATTGTTAGGTCATGGGGTAAACACTAGCAGCTTTCACCTTTAGTAGACACTATCAACCAGTTTTTCCAAAGTAAGAGTATTAATTTGCATTCCTACTGACAATATATGAGAATTTTGGTAGCTCCGTAGCCACCCCAGCCTTCTTTCTCTGTCTAGATAAGTGTGGGTGGAGGAAGTGTAGGATACTTATAGCTATAAAAAACCTAGACAACATATTAAAAAGCAGAGATATTACTTTGCCGACAAAGGTACGTAAAGTCAAAGCTACAGTTTTTCTAGTAGCCATGTGAGAGTTGGACCATAAGGCTGAGCACCAAAGAATTGATGCTTTCAAATTGTGGTGCTGCAGAAGATTTTTGTGAGTCCCTTGGAAAGGATGGAGATCAAATCAGTCAATCCTAAAGGAAATCAACCCTAAATAATCACTATAAGGACTGTTGCTGAAGCTCCAATAATTTGGCCACCTGAGGCAAAGAGCCAACTTATTGCCCCTTCATTGCCAACTCAAAGCCCCTGATGCTGGGAAAGATTGAAGGCAAAAGGAGAAGTGGGCGGCAGAGGATGAGATGGTTAGATAGCATCATCGACTCAATGGGCATGAATTTCAGCAAACTCTGAGAGACAGTAGAGGACAGAGGAGCCTGGTGTGCTGTAGTCCGTGGGGTCACAAAGAGTTCGGACACGATTCAGTGACTGAACGTGAAGGACAACACACCTCTTACCCTCAGATGAGAGTGAGTGTCTGGGCAGCATGAGTGGGTGAGCACGAGCCAGGAGGAGGAAAATGCCATCCCACCAGGATGTCCTGATGAGCCCTTCGGAGCATAGGTGTCTGCTGAATGAAGAGCCTCACTTCACAGGCTCTGAACAATGACCAGACTAAGCTCTTACTGTGGGCCTGGCACTTTCCTTTATGCTGGGGATATAGCAGTGAAGAGACAGACACCATTCTCACTCTAATGACACATATGCTCTAGTCGGGGTGGGGAGAGAGTAAACACATGTCACATGGTGAAAGTTTTATATTGTTGTTGAGTCGCTAACTCATGTCCAATTCTTTGCGACTCCACAGACTGTAGCCCACTAGGCTCCTCTGTCCATGAGATTTTCCCAGGCAAGAATACTGGAGGGGGTTGCCATTTCCTTCTCCAGGGCATCTTTCCAAACCAGGGATCGAACTCGAGTCTCCTGCCTTGCAGGCGGATTCTTTACCACTGAGCCACCTGGGGAAGTTTAATAAAGAAAAATAAAAGAAGGTAAGAAAATATAGTGTGCAGGAAGGGATGCTGTTTTTTATATATATATACTTATTTACCCATCTATTTGGCTATGTTGGGTCTTAGTTGTGGCACCAGGATCTTCATTGTGTCATGCAGGATCTTTTGTTTATCAGTTCATGCACTCTCTGGACTTCCCTTGTACCTCAGACGGTAAAGCGTCTGCTTACAATCCAGAAGACCAGGGTTCATATCCCTGGGTTGGGAAGATCTCCTGGAGAAGGAAATGGCAACCCACTCCAGTGTTCTTGCCTGGAAAATCCCATGGACGGAGGAACCTGGTAGACTACAGTCCATTGGGTTGCAAAGAGTCGGACATGACTGAGCAACTTCACTTTCTTTTTCTTTCATGGACTCTCTAGTTGTGGCCCTGGGGCTTAGTTGCTCTGTGGCACGTGGAATCAGTTAGTTCCCAGCAGGGGGGATATCAGTTCCCCTCACCAGGGCTCCAATCCATGTCCCCTGCATTTCGGAGGCGATTCTTAACCACTGGACAAGCAGGGAAGTCCCGGGATGCTATTGTAAAGTGGGTGATCACAGCATCACCTCACATCTGTTAAAACTGCTGTTCGGTCACTAAGTCGTGTCTCACTTTGCGACCCCATGGACTGCAGCTCACCACACCTGTTCAAATGGCTGTGATCAATAAGTGAAGATGTGGGGAAAAGGGAACCCTTGTGCACTGTTGGCGGGAGTGTAAATTGGTGCAGCCACTATGGAAAACAATGTAGAGGTTCTTCAAAATATTAAAAATATTGCTCTTGTATAATCCAGCAATTCCACTTCAAGGTATACAGTATATCCAAAAGAAAAGAGAAAGCTATCTCAAAGGATATCTGTACTCACATGTTCACTGCAGCATTATTCACAGTAGCTGACACATGGAAACTTAAATGTATGTCAACAAGGGAATGGATAAAAACCATGTGGGGGATATGATATATATATATATATATATATATATATATATATATGATATACACACAGTGAAAGGTTATTCAGCCATAAAAAAGAAGAAAGCCCTGCCTTTGTTACAACGTCAGTGGACCTTGAGGGCACTATACTAAGTGAAATGTGAGATAGAGAAAGACAAATGCTCTTACACACAGAATCCAAAAAAGTGGAACTCATAAAATCAGGAGTGAAGAGTGGTTGCCTGGGGCTGGGAAGTGGGAGAAATTGGAAGATGTAGGTCAAAAGGTACAAACTCCCAGCTGTAAGATGAATAAGCTCTAGGGAATCTCATATACAACATGGTGACTAGATTAATAATACTGTGTTAACAACTTGAAAGTTGTCAAGAGAGTAGATCTTAAAAATTATCACCACACACACATTCCAAAAATGGTTATTATGTGAGGGGAATGGAGGTGAAGGGTGTTAACTAACCTTATTGTGGTAATTATTTTGCAATATATACATGTATCAAATCATCACACTGCACATTTTAAACTTACAAGTTATATGTCAATACTGTCTCAATAAAACTGGGAAAAAATAAAATGAGTGGCTAGAGAAGTGACACAGTGATTTTGAGCAGACACAGAAAGTGAGGGAACCATCAGAAAAGAGAGCTCCAAACTCTGGGAGATGGTCAATGCAAAGGCCCATGCGGTGGCTGGGTACTTGGCACATTCAAGGCACAGGAAGAACCAAGTGGGAGGAGGAGTAAGGAATGTTAGGAGAGCATTAGGAGGGAAAAGATTGGGTAGGACCCACCTCTGAGAATGACCAAAGACAACTACAAACCCAACCCTTATAGACATGTATGTTCATATATAGCACTGAGGCATCTTTACAAATACCTAACTTGGGTCAGAGGTAAGCAGACTTTCCGTGAAGAACCAGCAAGTAGGCTTTCTGGGCAGTCTCTGCTATTGAATCTCTGTTGTGACTTAAGAGCAGACAATAGGTAAGTGGATGTTGCTGTGTTTCAAAAGAACTTCATTTACAAAACTCAAAGGCAGGCCTGCTTGCGCCTGGGGCCATAGTTTGCCACAGACACTCCACTTCACCCTCTTGGGTTGTCAAAATCCATTCAAAAGTACAGCCTCTGGTATATAAAATTTTCAAACAAAAGACAGCAAAACCTGTCAGAAACCAGCTTATATCACTTTGAATCACATGGATGCTTGGGAAATACTTTTGATTTCCAGCTAAGTATGTTAAGAATTCCTATTGGATTTAAAACCACAACAACTATGCCCTACTCCAGATTGTACTTTACAATTTCCGTAATCACTGTGGATGGTGACTGCAGCCATGAAATTAGAAGACCACTGGTTGTTGGCAGAAAAGCTATGACAAACCTAGACAGTGTGTTAAAAAGCAAAGATACCACTTTGCCGACAAAGTTCCATATAGTCAATCCTATGGTCTTTCCATCCAACTTCCCTTGTAGCTCAGTCGGTAAAGAGTCTGCCTGCAATGCAGGAGATCTGGGTTCAATCCCTGGGTAGGGAGAAGGAAATGGCAACCCACTACAGTATGCTTGCCAGGAATACTCAATGGACAGAGGAGCCTGGCAGGCTACAGTCCATGGGGTGGCAAGAGACAGACACAAGTTAGTGACCAAAGCACCATGGCCTTTCCAGCAGTCATGTACAGATGTGAGAGCTGGACCGTAAAGAAGGCAGAGCACCAAAAAATTGATGCTTTCAAATTGTGGTGTTGGAGAAGACTCTTGAGAGTCCCCTGGACAGCAGGGAGATCAAAGCAGTCAATCCTAAAGGAAATCAACCCTGAATACACTTTGGAAGGACTGATGCTGTAGTTGAAGCTCCAATACTTTGGCCACCTGATGTGAACAGCTGACTCATTGGAAAAGACCCTGATCCTAGGAAAGATTGAAGGCAGAAGGAGAAGAGGGTGACAGAGGGTGAGATGATTGCATGGCATCACCAATTCAATGGACATGAACTTGGGCAAAATCCTGGAGTTGGTGATGGACAGAGAAGCCTGGCGTGCTGTAGTCCACGGGGTCATGAAGAGTGGGACATGACTTGATGACTGAACAACAACAATCATGGATTTGAAGTTATTAACTCTCTTCTGGATCAGGTTGTGGCTCCTTTCACCCTCTCTTGCTGACAGATTCCCTCTCTTGCTGACAGACACTCCACAACTTTTAAGTGAGCAGTGATCTTTATCTGCCACCATGATTATAGACACTTCAGACACTGCCAAATGCTGTACATCCATCATTTCTCCTTTGAGTTGTTCTTTCAAAATATCAACAGAAGTAAGTTAGATTATCAGCAAGACTCCACAGAATGCTGCTGGCCCAACACTCCCTTCAATAATGATATTTGAGACCATTTCCTCTTAGGCAATTTAAATTTTTCGTTAAGAGTAACCACTGGGAAGGAATTCCCTGATGGTCCAGTGGTTAGGACTCTGTGTTTCCATTGCAAGGGGCAATCAATCCCTGTTATGTAGGAGATAGATGGGCTCCATATTGTAGACATTTACAGCTGGCCTCCTATTTACATTTTATAGGGCAGGAAGACATGGGCTTCAGGCAAGATACTACAACAGCCTTTCCTGAGACAAGAGCTCACATTCCTTATTAGTGGGTGAACAATTCATCGCTTGGTGAATTCAGCTTCACAATGATAGGAAGAGCTGACATTGAAGGATCAAAATGCAACGTCGTTATGAACACTTGGCTGCCACAAGCCAGTTATCACTGTGGTAACTTTTCTGACACTTCCTGCTTAAAACCTCAAAAGTTAGAAGGATGGTGAGGCCCCCTTTTCACAGTCTGTGTTCATACTGAAAATCAAGATCAAGCGAGCTTTAGCCCTTCTTCTGTTCCACAGCTTTCTGTTCTCCCTAAGCTCACCTTAGGAACCTGCATTACCGTTTGACAGGTGTACTGCCCCAAACTCCCCACCTGGCACTGTCCCTTGACGCCAGAAGTGAGAACGCCTTTGGGCTCACCACCCCCCCACCCCCAACTCACTGAGTCAATGAAAAAACAATCAGACAAGAGCTAGGTGGGCTCCAGTTAAGGAGGAGCCTTAACAATCAGCCTGCCATTTACAACCAGCCTCCCTGTTTGCCCTCGAAATGGAAGTAACAACAGAAACAGGGTAAATAGCCAGTGCTTGTCTCTTGTCAACACCTTATGGTAATAGTCATGGCAAGGACAAAGAAGGGCAAGATCCTGTTTGAGTAAAGGATTAACGATCAGGCTTCCCTGGTGGCTGGTAGTAAAGAACCCACCTGTCAACGCGGGAGACAGGGGTTTGATCCGTGATCTGGGAAGATCCCACATGCTGGGGAGCAACTGAGCCCATGTGTCAAGAGAAGCCACTGCAATGAGAAGCCTGTGTACCACAAATAGAGTAGCCTCCGTTTGCCACAGCTATAGAAAAGCCTGCTCAGGAACAAAGATCCAGCACAGCCAAAAACTGAAAAATAAATAAATTTTTTTAAAAAAGGATTAACAGGTCTCCCGTCTCCCCTTCTTTTGGGACAAGGGAGACACTACACAGCACAGAAAGGCTCCTTGTGAGTCAAAAGTCAGGAGATAATGTCAGACCAACCTTCCAGAAGCCTTTACTTCCGAGATTCATGTTGGTTGACGGGTGTGTATGCACTCAAGGGAGAGTCCCAGGGTAGGTCAGGTGTGGAAAAAGAAACCGGTAATTGGCCTGAAGCAAGAGAAAGGCCCAGAAAAACTGCCCTATGTAAATGTCTTAACTGCCTTTTTACTGCACTCCTCCTCACTAGGGAGGACACCCACACCTTTCTGTCCAGGTGTGCATCTCTGCCTTGCTTCTGTCTTAACTAAACAAACCTTTTTCCTACGTCCTCTCCCACTCATTGTGCCTTGTCTCTAATAATAAACTTTGTACCTGCATTTACAGTTTCTGCCTCTGGGTGATAAATGCATTTTTTACTGGGGCAAAGATCCAGGGGGGAAATAGCTTCTAGCCCCTAGCCCTCACTGATTTGGTGGCTAGGATTTCTGGTTTTCATCCCAGCTACCCAGGTTCAACTCCTGGGCAGGGAATTAAGATCTCATTTCATGCCATCGCTCACTGCTGCCTCACCAAGATCATCACCTGGTTAGGGAACTAAGATCCTCCAGGTCCCACTGTGGCCAAAAAAAAAAAAGAGTAGCCCCTGGGCTCTGGAGAAAAAGAGGTGAGGGAGAGGAGGACATGTCAGCTGCATCTTTCTCTGCACAAATGAACTGCAAGGAGAGAGGAGGTGACACCCTACTTCCCATATGCATCTTAGTTCAGAGTGGGGTGTCGCCTCTTGCCAATAATAAACTTTTGGACAGCTTATGGGATATTAGTTCCCGGACCAGGGATTGAACCTGGGCCCGAAGGCAGTGAAAGTGTGGAGTCCTAACCACTCGACCTCCAGGGGATTCCCAGACAACAATGAATTTCAACAAACTTCAAAATACTGACAATTCAGTGAGTGAAAAAAGTTATCCCGTTAATTCTCCTTTCCCCAATTACTATATTCCACAAACACACACACAATTTTTACGATCCACCTATATATTTTATTTTTCTAACTTTAAGCACAGTGTAGCCTCTACCACCAGATGCCAGTTATTAACACTCCCCCTCCCCCAGCCGTGACAACCGACAGACTCTCAGACTTTGCCAAATGCCCCCATGAGGGGAGGGGGAGGGAAAAATCATTGTCTTTAAACCAGAAACTGTAGATCAAGGCTGCCCCGCTGGAATACACGAAGATACCCTAACAGCCAGTATTAACCCCATGATGCCCTTTCCCCTCAGCTTGCGTTACACCTTGCCCTCCGACCCTTCTTCCCACTTTTCTAGTCACTTCTTACCAGCATCTTTTCCTGCACTTAAGTTTCAGAGAACTACAGGGTCTTCTGATCTCCACTTAAACTTACTCCTCTGGGGTTTAAATAGTATTTCTAGTGGTAAACTCCAAAATGTGCGTTTCTGCCACATAGATAAGACACCCTTCAAACCAACGGGTGGGGGCGGGGAGGGATCACGTTGGGACAACGGACGCTCCACTGAGGGAAGGAAATGAGCGTACCTCTGTGGGAGGGCTGTCAGGGCTTGCTCAACTTTGTTGGGCCAGAGGTCTTGGCCCTGCTCCCTGTGTCAGTACCTACAGCAAGTGGGCTTCCCAGGTGGTGCTAGTGGTAGAGAACCCGCCTGCCAAGGCAGGAACCGCAGAAGACGCGGGTTCCATCCCTGGGTCGGGAAGATCCCCTGGAGGAGGGCATGGCAAACCTCTCCAGTATTCCTGCCTGGAGAATCCCATGGACCGAGGAGCCTGACAGGCTACAGTCCATGGGGTCGCACAGAGTCGGACACGACTTAAGCAACTTAGGACGCACATTGATCGTGGGATTGCCATGTATACTTCAATCTGCAGGTCTCCAGGTGTCAGTGCTTCAGAAGACTCCTGGAAGGACAGTTGGACCTACTGGGAGGCAGTGAAGTGAGACCGCAATGGCGGCTGTGGGGGCACGAAGGACAGAAGCCAGCAGGGCTGTGAACCCCGGTGCGGGTCCACACGGCCTCGGAACATAAACTTTGTATGCTGTGGAAAAGGGCACTTAACCCACTAACTAGGTGCCTTCCACACAAGCGGAGCGTGAGCCCAATGATCCGCGAAGAAAATTCGAGCCTCGTTTGGAGGGACCAATCAGAGATCGTGGAGGCCTATTATGACAACCTTCAGAACCAATGAAATAAGGGGATTCTCCGGGATGGCCTCCCGAGCGCCCGTCCAGAAGAGCTAGCATGGAGAAAGTTTGTGGGTTGTTTTTTTTTTAAGCACAAACTAGAAAACAAGTCCTTGGCTGGAGACAGAATGTGACGCTAACAAAGATGTGTGGGAAAAAACTCGGTGAGCGGGTAAAGCCTCACTTCCCCGAAACTTGGCGGGCTGAGGAACAGCAAGTCACCCTCGAGCGCCGCGCTCCGCGCTCCAGAGCGGGAGAGTACGTGCAGCGCGCTGACGTCACACGCAGGGCACCGCCCCCTACCGCCCGCCCTTATAGCGTAGCCCAGGCGCGCGCGCACCATTGTGTGGCTGGACTCGGCCGCCGCTGTGGTGTGAGGTGCGTGTCCGGGCTCTCGCCGTCACCGCACCCGCACCGCGGCTACTGCCGTGCGGTCCGCCATTCGACCGCCAGCCCTCGGGCCCCTTGCCCGCTGCGGACATGCCGCGCGTCTACATAGGACGCCTGAGCTACAACGTCAGGGAGAAGGACATCCAGCGCTTTTTCAGTGGCTATGGCCGCCTTCTCGAAATAGACCTTAAAAATGGGTGAGTCGGGCCCCGGGAGCCCGCGTCCGCCCGCAGCGCCCCGGGCCTGCGGTGGCAGGGTCCGTCTGAGGGAGAAGACGGTCAAGGCCGCGGCGCCGCGTGGCAGGGCCGCCAAGATGGCGGCGGCGCGGAGCCGCGAGAGCGCGCGGGGACGGGGGCGGGTGCGCGCGCGTGCGCGCCCTCGACCTAACGACGCCCGTCGGTCTCCGGCCCTCGCACCGCCCCCCAGGTACGGCTTCGTGGAGTTCGAGGACTCCCGCGACGCCGACGACGCCGTTTACGAGCTGAACGGCAAGGAGCTGTGCGGCGAGCGCGTGATCGTGGAGCACGCCCGCGGCCCGCGCCGGGATCGCGACGGCTACAGCTACGGAAGCCGCAGTGAGTTCCACCCCCGCGCGCTCCGCGTCCTTGGGACCCCGGGGGGTGGGCGCAGGCTTAGGGGGGACGGGGTGGGGCCTCCCAGCCGGGCAGGCGAGGTGGCCGCGGCCGTTTGACTCGGGTGCTCCCGGGGTTCGCTACCTTCGCGCCTGCCCGGGGAAGACACGGGACGCCGGAGCGCGGGGACTGGGTGGTGGGTTTTGCCTAGGCAGGGTTTGGGTGTTTGGGGGCGGGAATTGCCAAGTCGGGGGGGGGAGTGACTTGTTGGGCCCCTGTCAGCACTGTCGTGGGCTCTACCCACGGAGGAAGTGAGGGGTGGCTGTATTTGTTGTATGCCCTCAACTTGCCTATCAGTGCATTAGCTAGAAATGTGAATGACTTAGCGTAGAAGTTTGGGACTGGTTGGGGTGGAGGTGGGGGCGGGGCGGGGAATTAGGTGGGGTTTTAAGTGTAGGTTTTAGCTTTACGAAAATTGACGGGGGCCAAAGAAAATATAAGTAAGGTGGTTTTACACCACAAAGGAGATCTAAATGAACTTTATGCTGTATATGCACTAGTTGGGGCATGTTATTGGGAGGAGGGGGGGGGTTGGTTATGTTAAATGTTTGATGTTGAAATTGTTGCATGTTGAATTCAAACTTTTTAACAAGTCCTTGATGTTTCAATTTGAAAGTGACCAATGGGGCTGAGGCTGTGTCCACTGAGGCTAAGATGACTGCCTTTCCTGATTGGCCTTGGCTTTTCCATACATTGTGTGACCCTTGCCCTATGACCCTTTGGCTGACCTTACCGGAAGCCATGACGACAGCAGCCTTTTGCCATTAGACGCAGGGTGATGGTGAGGATTCCAAGGGTTAGACAAAACTGGTTAATCTGAACTAGGTGACTGTTACCTTGCGTGTTTTGTGGCCAAACCACCACCAAAAACCTCACACTGTGATGTAAGTACTTAGTGTAACTAGTAAACATTTTTGTAAAATGTAGAAATGCATGTAATCAGTTAAGTTTTATATTTTACAATGTTCTGTAAAATAAAACTTAGCGAGGTAAATTGAATAAAGGAGCAGTCACTCTCTAACAGAATGTAGGAGAAGTTTAGTTGGTTTTAGTCTGTTTTGACTTGCCCTTAATTTAATTTATGGCAAATCATAACTGTATCGAAGGTTTAGCAGTATAATAGCAAAGTCCTACTCCAGTAAATAAAAGTTGTTATGTTTGTACTAACTTTCAAAAACTTTATGCATGCCTATCATTGCAAAGCATCTAATTTTTCTCTTCACATGATAAAGGTGGTGGAGGTGGATACAGCAGTCGGAGAACCTCTGGGAGAGACAAATATGGGCCACCTGTACGCACAGAATTCAGACTTATTGTAGAAAATCTTTCTAGTCGTTGCAGTTGGCAAGATTTAAAGGTAAGTGCTATAATTTGGGATAAAAGATTTGACTTAATGTTTAGAAGATAAGTTTTTGTATTCTTTTATATCTGAGAATCAAATACAGCAAATCTTTTTTCTTTAGATTTCTGGGAATGACTAGTCATATTGCTCTTTTAGGATTTCATGAGACAAGCAGGTGAAGTAACCTATGCAGATGCTCACAAAGAACGCACAAATGAAGGTGTCATTGAGTTTCGCTCCTACTCTGACATGAAGCGTGCTTTGGATAAACTGGATGGTACAGAAATCAATGGGAGAAATATTAGACTCATTGAAGATAAGCCACGAACAAGCCATAGGCGGTCTTATTCTGGAAGCAGATCTAGGTAATTTATTGAAGGATATGGGGGGAGACAATATTTGCCACAAACAAAAGAAAATTCAAACAGCAGTATTTCAATTACTGCTGAATTGAAATTAGGTCAGCTTTTAGTTTCTTTTGTTATTGGCCTTTTTGAGTTCTTTTTTAAATATTTTGATACTAGATTTAATTTGTAGTGAGCAATTAAGGAGTTTTATGTTTGGCTTGTCTATAAATTGTTCATTCGTGTTGTGGTGTCTTGAGATGAAAATGTATTTACCACATTTCTTGTTACAGGTCACGATCTAGAAGACGGTCACGATCTAGAAGTCGTAGGAGCAGCCGCAGTAGATCTCGAAGTATCTCAAAAAGTCGCTCCCGGTAAGTGTGTTCTTGAGTGTTTTTTTGAATAACTTATTTTGTTTATAGAGTGCTTGTGTGCTCTGGCAAGGTACTGAAAAAAAAAATCTGACTTTTCTTGTCTAGATCCAGGTCTCGGAGCAAAGGTCGGTCACGGTCTCGTTCCAAAGGCAGGAAATCTAGATCAAAAAGCAAATCTAAACCCAAGTCCGATCGGGGCTCCCGTTCGCGCTCTCGGAGCAGATCGAAGGATGAGTATGAGAAATCTCGAAGCAGGTCTCGTTCTCGATCTCGTTCCCCCAAAGAAAATGGAAAAGGTGATATAAAGTCCAAATCTAGATCAAGGAGCCAATCCCGTTCCAATTCACCCCTACCTGCTCCACCCTCAAAGGCCCGTTCTGTGTCCCCTGCACCAAAAAGAGCTTCAAGATCCCATTCTAGATCTCGTTCAAAGTCAAGGTCACGATCCAGATCAAGTTCCAGAGATTAACCCAGAACTCTCCATTCTTTGCACACTATTACAGAACACTTTCCTACTTGCTTAGTCAGTTACTCTTTCATGTTTCTACTTGGCCTCTTCTGCAAGAAGAAACCTCCCAAAACGGGCACACAGAAATTGGATTTGTAGCCAAATTTGATGAAAAAGATGAGGTTCTAAAGAAATGGCATGAAGTCAAAGATCCTCTCCCTTCTTTGTAGAATTAAGATAACTTTGATTTTATAGCTTTTGAGCTAAAATAACTTTTGTAAAGATTAAGCTCATTTAGATTTTTTTTTTTTTAAGTATTTCAGCAGGATCTGCTGGAGGGGTTTTGTTATTGTTATATTTGTTTGCTTAATTTTAAATTAACTGTTTCAGGCTTTGAATACTTAAGGCTTTAGAGGGAGAACCCAATTTTCAATTATGTTGGCTTTTTATAAAGCTTGAGTTATGTAAGATTTCAATAAAAGTTTGCTACCAAGATGATTGCCTTACTTGAATAGGTCACTCTTATAAATTTCTCGAGATATTGATAATCTATCTGTGGAAACGATGTAAACTCTACTTAAGTGTAAAACAAGGCAAGTCTCAGATGCAATAAGTTTGGATATGTTATTGTGCTGTTAATCAAATTTGCCAAAGTCATTTTGGCCCCTTAAAGAGGTTTAAGTTAAAAATAAAAGATTTTGTAGTGGACCTGTTATACAGTTTTGCCTAAGTTAATAGCTTTTTAAAATGTTCTTTAAACTAAAATTGGTTGAACTCAAAAAAGTAGTTCTAATACTTGGGATCTCATCTAGCCTGGTAATCCCACTTTCTGAAAGTGATCATTGTAATTAGTGTTTTGTAAGAGTAAGGTTCCGTGATCTTTACTGTTTGTTATGTAAAAATAGAAGTAACCTTTCTTTGATCAGAAATTTAGTATGTTATTCACAATGAAAAAGCAAATACTGTGTTTTCTACTGGAAAATCCTTAATATTAACAGGCACTTAACAGATCATTTGGTAAATCAATTACCATTTAAAGCAAAATTCTGCCTAACAGTCATCCTTTTGTAGCTAGTGGGATTCTGTGATAATTGGTTAGATCATCCTTATGAACTTAATGTGGTTGGCTTGGAAAAAACTTAAATGGGTTAAACCCTAGTACTTCATCATAAAGTGTAATAAATACTGTGGAAACCAGATTATAATCTGCAAATTCATAGGAGTTACTGGGTTACAATTAGTCCTTATGTCCGTAAGCCTAGTTAGTCGAAATTGCAGTTTGAGAAATGAATTACCTTATATCTCTCTGTTCAGGTTCGTTAAGGTAATTTCATTTTAAAAACCATTCATTAATCTTAGTCTGAAATTGGGCTGTAGGTTGTTTGGCTCAGCTTTAACATCTTTCTAGGAGCTGTCAGTGTATAAAATGTCATGGGCTGGGTAGTGTTAGGGTACAGTGTGATGGATACCGTCATTTTGAGAATTTCTGGGCTTCCTGTTATGAAATCTTAAAGAGTCTAATCTTAGGAACATAGTGCCCCAAAAGGTTGATGCTTCTTTGACGACCTTATTATTTTCTTAAATGCTTTTGATATTTTTTTAGATATTCATAAGAAATATGGTTTGTTTTTGTTTCCCCATGTAGACCTTGGATTTTGAGAGAAAAAAACTGGTATCTGTAATTATAGTTTATTGTTCTGCCTGTTTGAAAGAAAAAGAGTTGCGACTGTTGCATAAAGAGGCAAGTCTCCACTGCCTTTCAAAATGTGTTTAAGGACAAGTTACTTTTAAGAATTGGCTTTGACCAAAGTTCTCTTGTTTTCAGGGAAAGAACAAAAGCTTTTAAAACCACAGCCTTTTAAAGTGAAGGAGGGGGGAATACTACAATATACAATATGACTTTCTAAAAGTATGCAGCATCCTTCAACTGGGCTGTCTTATGACATCACATGGTAATAGGCAGGTTTTCTATCCTCGTTAGCTGCCACCCCCACAGGTGGGTAATTGTATAGGTGAATGCCTGCACCCATAAGGATTTAATAGCAAAGACCAGTTTATTAAAACTCTAGTTCCTATTCCACGCCTGTGGACCCCCATCATTGGACATGCTAAACTACTGTTTATATATAAACACTGGCCCACTTAGAGTTGACCAATAAAATGCTTAGTTCCTTGCTAACTTAAGTAGAATCTGAGTCTCTGCAACTTGCCACGTTTTTACCTGTGGCTAGATGGGAGTGTTAAACTGGTAGAGAGCAGAATAGAAGTGTGATAACCTGGATCCCCCGTTCTTTTACCTGATAGTGTGTTAACATGCCATAGTGCCTTTATGGCCAGTTCGAGTCTTTCCTGCCCTGTGACTTAACGTTCCACTCCTGTGTTGTTACCGTCTTTTCTCTTGGTATCTTCTTTCTCCCACTTTGTTAACCTATTTTGTGCTTTATTGCCTCAATAAAATGTTCACTGAGGGAAAGGCTTGATTTGAGTTTCTTGTGTATTCCCACTTAGCATCAGATATTTGGCAAATATCTGATATTTGGTGTTTTTTGATTCGGAGTTGCCATTATCAAGTTTGTTTCTTTTCCTGACTTGAATATGAGAAAAGGACTTTTCAGCTCCTCAGAAACATGAGGTTAGGACCAACATGGTATTAATAGATGGTGTATCATGGGCTTCCCTTGTGGCTCAGCTGGTAAAGAGAATCCACCTGCAATGCAGGAGACCTGGGTTCAACAATCCCTGGGTTGGGAAGATCCCCTGGAGAAGGGAAAGGCTACCCACTCCAGTATTCTGGCCTGGAGAAGTCCATGAGGTCGCAGTCGGACACGACTAAGTGACTTTGATCATCATCATCATATCTGGGGCAAGCCATTAACCTTCGTGCTTCAGTGTCACCCACAGTGGTAGGGATAACCCCTCATGGGTTATGAAGAGAAAAGTTTAATACATGAAAAGTACTTAGATTAGCACCATAATAAATAATTGCTGTTATGAAGGGCTAAACATGCTAAGTCTTTTGTATTCAACTAAGTCTTTAGATTTCACATAAAATTTACCTCCTTTTATCTTGTAGCAGTTTATGTGATAGAAACTGTAGAACATTTTCTGTGATAATTACCCAGATAAACTAGGAAACTGTCATCTTTCCCCAAGTCCTCAACCTAATTTCACTCTTACTTACCTTGCTTTCAGAAAATGTTTTCTGATTTCAGTTTTTGTGGTTGTGTGCAATTTTAGTCTTGTGAAAATGGAATGTCTCGTAAAGTATCTCTCTTCTAGCGTCCACTTACTAAGGTAGCCTCCCAAGTGGCGCAAGTGGTAAAGAGCCTGCCTGTCAGTGCTAGGAGACTTGAGAGACAAGGGTTTGATCCCTGGGTCAGGAAGATCCCCTGGAGTAGGGCATGGTTATCCACTCAGTATTTTTGCTTGGAGAATCCCTTGAACAGAAGAGCCTGGCAGGCTACAGACTGTAGGGTCACAAAGAGTCAGACACAACTGAAGCGACTTAGCATGCATGCACTAAGGTAGCTGCTTCGAACACTGTATTTACCCAGGCTAATCCATCCGTAATGCCTGTGTTCTTCAGTAAGCAGTTCATACCATGAGTGTGTTCTGCAGCTCACTTAGAGTAGTACAGAGATCTGCCACTCTAAATGGTGCACTACCATGAAATATATAAGAATTTTTTTCAGTGCCACCTTTTTTAATGAAGTAATTTTTTGGTTTATATAACCAATAGTCCTTCATAAAATATGTATTTTAGAGCTCTTAAAACATTTTAGCGCTTGGTAATTACCAGTTTATACTCAAGTTTTTCTTTTTTTTGTAAAGCTGTGCAGCTTGAGGACCTCAGTTCCCCAGCCAGGGATAAAACCCAAACCCTTGGCACTAAAAGTATGGAATCCTAACCACTGAACTGCCTGGGGATTCTCTAAATTTTGAGCTTTTTGAAGCAGCAACCACATCTTAAACTTCGTGTGCCTAAAACCATGTATGCTTCCATTAATTGAAAGGATGAGTAGGTGCAGTTGTGTTTTGTAGTTGGTCTAGATCCTAAGTAGCTTGCTTAGATTTGACTGTTTTACAGCAACTTCACAGATGGGCCCCAGGGTAGTGATTGGTAGAGTGATTAACTTAAATAGAAAGAAATGGTTCAGAAATCAAAAAGTGAATACAAACGGGTAATAAACAGTAAGTTCCATCCTTGACCCCTTGAAGGAAGTCAGGATTACTAGTTTTTTGAGATCATTACTGTGGAAATTATGATATTTGTATGGGAATTTGTTAACAGGCAGGATTTAAATCCTGGTTCAGTTCCTAACAGCCTTAAAGAGTGTTTTTTTAAAAAAAAAAAAAACACGCCTATTTCAGATACTCAGTTCCTCTTCGTGAAAAGCACGGAAGAAACCTGAATGAGCAGGCTTCTTTTACAGTTGTTTAGACAAAAGTTTCAAACTTAGGGAAAATTTGCACTGTAGTACAAAAAGTTATATCCCCTTTGCCATTTACCAATAATATTTCATTTTACTTACACTGTTCCTGAGCCATCTGAAAGGTAAGTTAGACACATCTGTTTTATTCTTAAAACTTTGTGTATTAACTATAGTTAATACTATCATGTTTACTTAACAAAACCAGGAAATTAGCTTTGATATAATCTTGTCTTTTCCACTGTTTTGTCAGTTGTCCAATAACGTCCTTTATATATATTTCCACTGGCCCTAGGATCACTTACTCCTTTTTGTTGTCATGACTTTAGTTTGCTTTAAACTGGAACAGGTCCTCAACCTTTCTTGACCTTGTCATTTTTTAAGAGTAAAGGATGATTTCATAGAAGTTTTCTCAATTTGGGTTTGTCTGATGTCTCCTCATGATTGCATTTTTGGCAGGAATATCACCCAAGAATGAGATTGTCTTCAGTATATCATATCTAGTGGCATCTTCTAATAATAACCTGAGTCACTTACATAAAGTCACTTTTTCCCTTTATAATCTAATTTGTGGGAGGTAACTAGAGCCTGTTAAACATCCAGTTCCTTTCAAACTGTCACCCACTGTTAACATTTGTTGATTTTCTAAGTTCTGTTCATTGGCATTTCACTAAGGTGGTGCTTTCTGTGTGGGGTAGCCTTAAATAAAGGTCAGGAGAAAAGAAGGGGTGTTTGGTTTTTAAGAGGAAATGGAATCATTTTGGAGCCTGAGAAAGTTGCTGAAGAGAGAGCTTGAACTACATCAGTTTGTATTTAATAGCTCTGAAAGTAGGACAGTGGTTCTTCTGGCCAAGGGCCAAAAAGAGCCGGAGGTAACTTACATAGATGAGAGGAATGTGCAATAGAAAGCAAGCTGCGTCCTCAGCTGTAAAACTGTCTTCTAATACTGTAGACAGTAAATGCTCTTTTCAGAGCATTTGGCACAATCACTTGTGAAATAGTAGCTGCTTTTATCATAAAACATTCCAGGGACTTTGCTGGGGGTCCAGTGATTGAAAATCCATCCATCTTCCAATGCAAGGGACGTGGGTTTTATCCTTGGTCAGGGAACTAGGATCCCACAGGCCATGGGACCCACAGGTTACAATTAGAGGCCCAGCTCAACCGACAGTGGTTAGGACACTGCTTTCACTGCCAAGTGATGAAAAATCATAAAACCAGGAATGCCCAGTGAGGGATCATTTAAATGTGAAGGAGAGGGACTTCTGGTTGTCCAGTGGTAAGAATCTGCCTGCCAAAGCAAGGGACACGGGTTCGGTCTCTGGTCCAGGAAGGTTCCACGTGCTGTAAGGCAGTGAAGCCAGCACACCGCAACAAGAGAAGCCACTGCAGTAAGAAACGTGTGCACCACGATGGAGAGCAGCCCGTCAGTACAACTAGAGAAGTCCCACAGGCAGCAGTGACAACCTAGCACCACCAAAAATGACAACTAAAAAGTAAATTTGAAGGAAAGATAAAAGAGTTTTAGGGATAAGCAAAAGATAAAAAGAGTTCATCACCATTTGGATTTCTGACTTCCAGAACTAAAAGATAATAAATTGGTATTTTAAGCTACTTTGTGGTATTTGTTCTGCAGCAGTTAAAAACTAATAAGCTTAATTCAGAGGTTCTTTTCCCCCTTTGGGTTTTCGGCAGCCGCATGAGACATGAATTCTATCAAATGTGTTGAGAACAAAAGTCAGATATTTAGCAGGGTTGGAGTAACTGAAATAGCTGAGGCTCTGGCCCACACAGACAAATTTTCCTAGTGCTTGGAAATACAAGCTTCAGTTACAAAGCTAAAATATAAATTTTGTCAGTCGAGTCTTTGGAAAGCATACACCCATACACGTATGTCCAGGGGGAAAGCAGGACCTGAAGCTAATTATATTTGGAAACTTGGGCCTCCCCTGCCTTTTCCACTGTGGGGCCCCCAACTATATAGTCTGGCGGTCAGGGGTGTCCAGTCTTTATACAAGGGATTCAGTTTAAACTCCCAGTACTGCACGGACCCAAGATCCCATCTCCCGTCAGTAGTGTGTGTTGAAGCCCAAATCCCTGTCCAGTAACCACCTCCAGGATGAGAGGTGTCAGGCCACCCCCTGGTTCCTCTGTGTCCATCTTTGTTTCTGACTCCTGCTGATTTCTCTTCTTGCAAATTCAGCCATAAATTTACTCTTTTTTCGTTCTTGGCTTGCCTGCATCCTTCTTGTAATATTTTATCCAGGATTTGGGTGTGTTTATGCTAGAAAGTGCTCTGTATTAGCAAAATGTGCCATACCGCTGGAACCAGAAGTGTTTTCCTATTTATAAAAAGGGTGCATTTTCCTAAAATACATGCACTGTCCCAACGGTGAATTAAAATCTAGGAACGGAAAGGTGTGGGCTGCTCACTAGCAGTAGTTTTCTCTCTGCTTCTGTTCACCAATATTTCAAAAAATTTGAGGTCCGTCCACTCTCGACTACAGACTTTCAACTCTAAATATTCACTGGAAGGACTGATGCTGACGCTCCATTACTTTGGCCATCTGATGTGAAGGGCCAACATTGAAAAAGACACTAATGCTGGGAAAGATTGAGGGTAAGAGGGAGAAGAGGGCAACAGAGGATGAGATGGTTGGATGGCATCACCAACTCAACAGACATGAGTTTGAGCAAACTCAAGAAGGTAGTGAAGGACAGGGCAACCTGGCATGCTGCAGTCCATGGGGTCGCAAGGAGTCATAGATGACTTGGCAACTGAACAACAGTCCACTCTTGAGTAGGGAGTTAACTTGAAAATACTGAAGGCTATTAAAACTTGTAGAAAATGGGGTTGTCACTTGAGGGAAGAATAGGACTTCATCACTTTTGAGGGCAGACTGGACCAGCAGAGCAAGCTATGGTTACATTAGAGGTAGGACCTTCCCCAAACACATCTACTTGGAGGAACTCTCCATCCCTGAATGTGTTCAAGGAAGCAAGACCACCAAAATACTGCTAAGGAGCAGAAAATATATCGTCACCTCGGACCTGCATTCTTTGTTTATTCCTGCATCCCACTGGCCCAGATTCCCTTAGTCTAAAAGATACATTCCTTATTGAGAAGCTAAGTGTGTGGCCCAATCACTTTCTTTTAAACTTCTGAATACCTAAAATAAACCTTTTGGAATCTAGAACAAGCACAGTCTGGGTAAAGATGAAAGAAAAGAGTGGATGGGGGTGTATGTTGGTGTGTATAAAGAGACTTATATTGTTATGGCAACCAGCATCCTCAACTGATGCAATCCTGTTCCCAATAATACGAGTTTTAATTAAAATTTGACACTGCAGTGAGGAAGAACACATGTAATGCGTTGGTGTAGCAACCGGAATAAAGTCTGCATAAATTTAAACCTGAGGATCACAACAATTTGTGGGATTTGCCTACAATTAATTAGGAACCCTTTTCTCCTCTGCACTGGCGGTTGAACCTGGTGGCCTGACCTTTGGCCGTGACCTTAGGCCAGATGGACCTCAATATCCTGTTCTGTAAAGTAAGAGATTAAGTCACTATGAGGGAGTGGACACAATTCCAGACTGTACCAGGATCCTTGTTTTCCTCTGCATGCAGTCCATCAGTCAACAGACAGTTATTGAGCACCCACCGAGTGTCCAGCTCTGTACTAGGTACTAGAGATACACGTAGATTATCGTGTTTCCTTCCCTTTTAGAGCTTGCAGTCTCTCAAGCTCTCAATTACGCAAATGTACGTGAAGTCATAGCTGCCATTATGTTTTAAGAGGTGTTTTGTACTACAAGAACCAATAACGGAGATTTGATTAGTTAGATGAACTAAGGAAACTGAAGCACAGAGAAGCAACAATTTGCGCAAGACAACACCATCACGGTAACCCATTCAAAAAACAACAAAAACCCTTTGCGGTGAAGTAGGTGATAGTCTTTACAAACAGAAGAATGGAGGACCAGGAGGATTAAGTGAGTCACACCACCAGCCAACAGCAATGGGGTCAGGTCATCCAAACTCAGGCGCCGCTGATGCTTTCCTTTAGGCTATGAGGGTCAGGAAGGGAACCGCATCTCACAGGGGGGCTCCTTTCTTCTGGTGGCACGGCCCTCCTTTCACCCTCCCTGAGATGGTTTTCCGATGTTCCCTGGCTCGCCTATCTCAGGTGAGGAGCAGGAGCCGAGGAAAGGCGTTGGACAGCGAAGCGACCCAGTTGGGGTGCGCGCGGGGAGCGCAACCTCGCTTTTTGTCACTGACCACTCAGTTCAGGGCCCACCAGGCTCTCCCGGCTCCGTGGTCCCCATTGCGTGCTGTAAGGTAAGGAGTTGGGGGCCGGAAGAATCTCGACCCGCCTCGCCCGCGCAGCAATCCAACCCCGGGGCTAAAGGACACTAGGCCCACGCAGCTGTGGCCTGGCCAGAGGGCCCCCGGCCCGCGCTCCCCAAACCTGCTCTGCCCGCGGTTTGCTCCCCGCGTCCTGCGGGAAGGCGGGCCCGCCCCCCTGTGCGCGCAGGCGCGCGCCGCGCGGGGCTCGGACCGCAGCTCGGCGCTCGGCGGCCGCACGCGGGCCTTGCAGGTAGGGACCCGGGGGTATGAGGCTCCGCTGCGCCCGGCCCCGCCCCGCACGGCAGTGCTGGGGCTTGGAGCCCCCGGGCATTGCTCCTCCCGAGCGTGAGGCGGGGTGCACCGGTCCAGGAGGAGGCTCGGGGAGCTGGCGTGCAAGGGGACCTGGGCGGTCACGGGGCTCGAAGGCGAGGCGAGCGCGTCCACTGTGCTGCCGCTGGAGGCGATCCAGAGGGTGGAGAGGGAGGCGGCTTGGTTTTTAGAGAAATGCAATCAATTAAGAGTTGTTCATTAATAAAGAGAGGGCGTGGAGGGCGGGGGGTTGGTTTTCTTAGGAAATGGGTCATTTGGCAAACTTTCTCTTTCCTACCATTAATTTCCAATTTTTATAACGGAAAATTGAATTATTATTATTATTTTGCCATAAAGAGAAAGAATAAAAAAGAATTCCGCCATTTTGGCGTTTTAAAAAGTAACCGTTCTGCGGGGCTGGCGGATCGGTGACCGCCCCGCCCGCCTCCGTTTACACCAGTCCCGGGAGGACTCGGAAGGCGGGCGGCGGTCCCAACCCTGGAGCCCGCATCCATCCCTCCCGCGTTCCAGCAGCAGCTGCAGGGGGGGGGGGGCGGGGCCGAGGCCCCAAGTTTGAGGCGCTCAGTGTTGCTGGGGCTCTGAGTGTGTGTCAGGGGTTATCTGTCTGGGGCGATAGCGCCCCACCTTCCACACCTAGAGTGAGAGTATTTATTGAGCGTCTGTTGTATACGAGGCCTTAATGGGCAAGAGGTAGGGGAAATCTTGACAGACAGACCAAGAGAAAATAAACACGGACACATTCACTCAATAAATATTTATTGAACACCTGCTATGTGTCAGACACCAATTTGGGTTGGGGATCCAACAGCTGTTTTAGGCCGGGTTCTCTGGAAACAAGACTCTGAGGTTTAAGTGTAGATGTATTAGGGTGCCCTTGGTGTTATCCACCTGCAGGAGAGGGAAGACAGCAGGGCAGTTGGGTGGACGACGTTGAACTGCTGATGTAGTCTTAACAGAGGCCTCCGTCAGTCCCAAAGGAAGTTCTGGAGGGGAGATGGCTCTGCTGAAATGCCCCAGATGGAGGCAAGGGGGCGAGGCCTTTATACCTCGGGTCCAGGAGAGGGCACTTGGGCGAGGCAGCTCCCCTGGCTGAGGGCAATTCAGAAAGGAGATGATAGCTGAGGGCTGCCAGTGACAGCCTTCACTGTATCCCCTCCTCTTCTAGCCTCTGAGAGACACAGAGGAGGAAATAGTGCTCTAGCCCCTAGGGCAAGAATGTCTAAGCCATTTATAGGTTTCAGAAATTTGTGTTTCTTGTGTTATTGACCACTCTTTACTCCCACCTCTTTTTCTTTCTTTTTAAAAATATTTATTTTTTCGGTTGCACCAGGTTTTAGTTGCGGCACGCAGGGTCTTTAGCTGGGGCATGTGAACTCTTTAGTTGCAGCTGTGTAGGATCTAGTTCCCTGACCAGGGCTCAAACCCCGGCCTCCTGCATTGGGAGCATGGAGTCTTAGCCACTGGGCCATCGGGGAAGTCCCCCCATCTCTCATTCATTCCTTCACTGACTTTTTGTGAGTGCAGTCTCTGGATCAGGCTCTTTAATGCTTTGTTCTGTCTCGTGGAAGAGAGACAAGTCAATGCATAGATAGACTGTGATGAAGTAGAGCAGAGCAGAGAGAGCTGTGTGTTAACTTTGTTTGGGGGGGACATGGATTCTGGGCCTTTCAGAAAAGAGGTATCACTCAAGCTGGATCTTGAAGGATCATCAAGAATTTCCCAGACATAGGGATGTGAAAATGGACCAAGCAGAAGAATCAGCACGTGCAGAGGCCACAAAAGTGGTGCTCTGAAGGTGTGACCAGACTGCAGCGGGGGAGTGGATGGATTCCTGGTATCTGGCTCAGGCCTGGGAGCCATGTCAGATTGGTGGTGCTGCTTTGTGGACCTAGTGGGACAAAGCTTATGAAAATGCTGTGTGAGCTGCAAATTTGGGGGTTGGCAGTGGTAGAGGATGGAGAAGGCAATGGCACCCCACTCCAGTACTCTTGCCTGGAAAATCCCGTGGACGGAGGAGCCTGGTAGGCTGCAGTCCATCGGGTCACTACGAGTCGGACATGACTGAGCGACTTCACTTTCACTTTTCACTTTCACACATTGGAGAAGGAAATGGCAACCCACTCCAGTGTTCTTGCCTTGAGAATTCCAGGGACGGGGGAGCCTGGTGGGCTGCCGTCTATGGTGTCGCACAGAGTCGGACACAACTGAAGTGACTTAGCAGCAGCAGTGGTAGAGGAGAAGTGCATTCAAATCACAGAGAAAGTAGTTCCCAGGTCTCAGGAAAAGCTAACAGTCTAGCTGGGGAAAAACACAGTTGGTACTGCTAGCCAGGAACCCAGAGCCACATGCAGTGGGTCTCAAACATCACAGGTGCCCTGGAGCCTCTCCCCTCCTGTGTTGTCAAGGACTTGTCTTCTAGAATTATTCTTTTTCCCCTGCTCTGTCAGTTTCTCCCTCTATAGGCTTATTTCCATCAGTTACAAACAGGCTGCATAGCATCTTCTATTTAAAAAAGCAAAATGGGGGACTTCCCAGGTAGTCCAGTGGGTAAGACTCCGAGCTCCCAATGCAGGGGACCTGGGTTCGATTCCTGGTCACGGAACTAGATCCCACATGCTGCAACTAAGACTGAAGATCCTGCATGCCACAACTTAGACCTGGCACAGTCAAATAAATTAAAGTTTTTAAAAATAGTCTTAAAAAAGCAAGATGGAGACTTCCCTGGTGATCCCAATGCAGGGGACCTGGGTTCCATCTCTGGTCAGGGAACTAGATCCCACATGCTACAACTAAGACTGAAGATCCTGCATGCCACAACTTAGACCTGGCACAGTCAAATAAATAAATTAATTAAAATTAAAAAAAATAGTCTTAAAAAAGAACAATGGAGACTTCCCTGGTCCCAATGCAGCGGACCTGGGTTCCATCTCTGGTCAGGGAACTAGATCCCACATGCTGCAACTAAATAAATAAATATTAAAAAGCAAAACAGGGCTCCCCTGGTGGCTCAGTGGTAAAGAATGTGCCTGCCAATGCAGAAGACAAGGGTTTGATCCCTGGTCTGGAAAGATCCCACATGCTGCAGGGCAACTAAACCTGTGTACCACAACTACTGAGCCTGTGCTCTGGAGCCCCAAAGCCACAACTACTGAAGCTCCCAGAACTAGAGTCTGCGCTCTGCAGTGAGAGAAGAGAAGGGAAGTGGCAGCGCAGACCCCCAACACTGCAATGAGAAGCCCGGACACGGTGCCTAGAGTAGCTCCCACTCGTCATAACTAGAGAAAAGTCCGCAGCAACAAAGCCCAAGCCCAGCAATAAATAAGTAAATAAAACTTTAAAATAAATAAATAAATAAAAAGCAAAACCAACATCCCTTCCTTGAGAACTCATCACTCTCCAAATATTATCCCCCACATCAATGTTTTTTGTATCACAACTCCTGGAAAGAGCTGTTAGTCTCCACTTCCTCCACATCCCCCGACAAGGACCAGTTCTTACTGTCAGTTTCCCCACTAGCATGCAGACTCAACAGAGGCCTTTGTGTCTTCTGTTCACTACAAATTGCATAGAAAAGTGCCTGATACATATTAGATGCTCAATAAATACTGAACTAATTGATGATTTCTCTCCGGAACCCACTCTGATCAGGTTTTTATGTCCACAGCTCCTCTGAAATGGTGCTTGTCAAGATTTCTCATGATTGCCTTATTGCTAAAATGGTCAGCTCTCTGCCCTCATCTGACTTGATCTGCTAGTGGTATTAACACCATTGAGCAGCCCCACTTTCTAGAAACTTCCCTCCAGAAGCTCAGATGCTGCTGGATATTCTTTCATCTCATTGCAGGCTCTTTCTCAGTCTCTGGCTAGATCTTCCTCTTCCCAACCTATTTTGATGAGCTCCAAGGCCCCCACCATTTTCTTTATACCCAGTTTTATGATTTTTCCCTGCCATCTGTACAGGATGGTTTTTAAATTTACATCTCCAGCCTCCACTTTATCCCTTACTTCTAGAATGTAGGCTCCATAAGAGGACTTTCTCTTGTTTGAGACTATTCCCACAGCACAAAAGGAGGATGCTGACTCCCAGTTGGTCCACCAGTGTCTGCTGGGAAAAGGACAGAAACCTGAACAGAAGGGAAGTTCTCTCAACCACCTTCCCTTAATAGACCTTGAGACAGAATGGAATTCTTTCAGGAGTAACCACATTCACTCCTAATGATTGCCAATGTTTTGAATAAAAAGATTGTTTAAAAGAACTTAAAATGGTACAACTATGTCAGCTGTGCAAAGCAAAATAATTTTAATTTAGAGAATGCTATTTTATAATTTTTTTAAACGGGAAGTAGTAGGGAGAACAAACCATGTGTGTGTGTGTGCGCGCACGCATGCATGCATGCAGACGCACTCAGTGGTGTCCAACTCTTTGGGACCCCACAGACTGCAGCCCACCAGGCTCCTCTGTCCATGGGATTTCCCAGGCAAAAATACTGGAGTGGGTTGCCATTTCCTCCTCCAGGGGATCTTCCTGACCCAGGAATTGAACCCATGTCTTTTGCCTATTTCTCCTGCATTGGCAAGCAGGTGCTTTACCGCTTGAGCCACTTGAGAAGGGGTAACAAACCTTGGGTTTTTGTTTGTTTGTGCCACGCTGAGCAGCTTGTGGATCTTAGTTCCCTGACCAGAGATTGAATCTGGGCCCATGGCAGTGAAAGCACTGAGTTCTAACTGCTGGACCACCAGGGAAGTCCCCAAACTTTGGTTTGAATGTTGCTTTAATTAATCAGGTTATATCTCTAAGCCTTTGCCTACTTGAATATTCACTCTATATATACTATATGGGGTGTCCTGTGTATTTTATTTTAGGGAGGAAAAGCTGGAAGATATATCAGTGACAAGAATGGATGGAGGGAGGAGTGGAGGGTGGGAAAGACAGCAACCATTACAAGCTGATTTTCCCATTTTTACTGGAGCTGCCAAGCTCCTCAAAATTTCTGTTCAGAGGGAATGAGTTGGTTTTTGTTGAAGGCCTGCTAGTATCAAGACTTTACATATTTTTTCCACTTAATCTTCATCAGAGCCCTTTAAGATAAATACCATTATCCCCTTCATTTTACACATGAGGAAACTGAGGCTCAACGACAGAAAGCTACTTACTCAGAATCACAGGCGTTTAAGGGGGGATCTGAGATTCAAACTGACTTAAGTCTAACTTAAGCCTGCACCTATGTTCTTTCCTTTAACATATATGCCAGAAGCCATTGTCAAGCCCTACTGACATCTTAAAGCAACCAAATATCACTTACTCATACACTGCTTTTTTTTTTTTTTTTTTTTTTGGCTATGCCTCTCGGCGTGCAGAATCTTAGTTCCACAACCAGGGATCGAACACGGGTCCCCAGCAGTGGAAGCACAGGGAATTCCCTATATTGTTTTTTATTAACAAGTTCAAATTAGTGAAATCCAACACAGCACCTGCTGCATGCCAGCATATTTAAGGAGTTAAGTAAATGATAGATATTAAGTATATTTGTTACGTCACTAGGTCTTTTTTCCCATATATGTACGTGTTCGACCCTTTATTAAAGGGTCTGCCTTTGCTTTATTAAAGCAAAATTTTGCACTGCCTGCATTCTCATACATTACCCCTTTGCTCTTCAGATGATGGGGTTTTTATGTTTTTTGTTTTGTTTTTGTATGTGTGTGTTTGTTTGGCTGGGTTTTTTGTTTTGTTTTTTCTTTTTTTTTACATGTGGGATCTTAGTTCCCCCAACCAAGGATCAAACCTGTGCCCCCTGCAGTGGAAACTTGGAGTCCTAACCACTGGGCCACCAGAGAAGTTCCCTCAACAGATGTTTGAGTGCCCACTCTTTGCTTGGGGTTGGAGGGAGTGGTGGGCAGGAGGCATAAAAGAACACTATCAGGAAAGATCATCTCCCAGGAAAATGACCTGTATGATTGAAGGAGAATCTGGTACTTGAGGGTTCTGAATTCCCAGAGGGAGAAGGGAGTGATTCTACTGGGGATGGAGGTGGAGGTTGAGAAAGAGGGGAGTTTGGACTTGGCCTGGGCTGTGCCATGAGATAGCTGACCAGGTAGAACCTCGGCCGGAGACACTCCCCGAGACTCCCTAGAGAGTGCACAGCAGTTTACAAAGCATCTTCACACATGCCCATCTTACAGGGCCTGGGGGGAGGAGCAGGGTCTGGCCAGAGCTCTCACCTGGGTGACCTGGATAGAGCCAGGAGCCAAACTTTATGCTGGGCTCCTAAAACACCTTACTCCCCTCATGGCTGAGGCTTTTCTCTGAGGGTGGGCAGCTCCTCCTCATGGAGGCCCCCTACCTCCCTGATCCCCTTGGGGGCTGTGTTCCATTTGTAGGCCTACCAGGATGGAGGGGCATGCTGAAATGGAGATGCTGAGGACACTGAAGGGACCTTCCACAGGGGAGGTCAGCGTGCACCTGGTGGCCAGAGATAACCCAGGCTCCGGCTCTCACCTGCCCGCTGCTGCCTTTATCATTCCAGGTGGGCCGAGCCAGGGGTCTGGGGGAACAGGAGCATCCACATCCATGTCCAAGCAGATGTGGGTCCTGGGGAGGAGACGATACTTTTCACCTGCCCCCACACTTGCATGGCAGGGTTGGGGCAGGGTCGTCAGGCTTCACCTGTGTCGTGTCTGTCCGTGTATCTGTTCGCAGCCAGCTCGGCCGCCCTGGGTCTGCCCAGCAGTGCCCTGGATGTGTCCTGCTTTCCGCGGGAGCCGATCCACGTGGGCACCCCGGAGCGAGCGGCCGGCAGCGTACCTGTCACAGCCACGGTTCTCCCGCAGTTGAGCACGGGGCCAGCGGGCAGCCCCAGCGCCAGCACAGTGCGGCTCCTGGAGTGGACCGAAGCCGCGGCCCCGCCTTCGGGGAGTGGCCTGCGGGTCAGTAGCCGTGGGGATTGGAGGGGTCCCGCGAGCCGCAGCTGTGGGGCGGGGCCTGCGGGCCCGGAGGCGGGGCCAGAGGCGGAAGGTGGGGAAGCTGGCCGAGAGGGAGGATTCTGCGGGCGGGGCTTAAGGTGAGGGACTCTGGGGGCGGGGCTTGAAGTGCTGCGCTCCCAAGAGGAGACAGTTGGGAGGTTCTAGGGCCTGTCTTACGGTGAATGAGCCTTGGAGGCGTGGCTTGTAGTGTGGCGGCGGGAGAGGGGACCATGCTGACTGGGGGTGGGTCAAGGGCCAGTCCAGGAGTTGTGCCCCTCTGACCCTCCCGCGCTACAGTTCCGGATAAGCGAGTACGCGCCGCCGAACATGGTGGGAGCAGAGCAACCCCCAAGCCCAGAGCTGCGGCGGGAAGGCGTGGCCGAGTACGAAGATGGCGAGGCCCCGGCGAGGGGTGGCGGCGCGGACCCGCAACAGCCGGGTAGGAGCCTCAGGCCCGCAGCTGGGCCCCTGCGGAGGCTGGGAGAGTCCCGAACTCGCAGGGGAGCCGAAGCCAGAGGCGTGGCCCGAAGGGGCGTGGCCCGGGTCCCGGGGGGTGTGCCCGGGCCGGCGTGTTGGTCTTGGGGCGGAGAAGGCTCTGGCGAGGGAGGCAGGGCTGTCCAGTGGGGAAAGTGGGGAACAGGACCGAGGTGGAGGCCCAGAGTGGGCTCCGAGATTGGCGGAGCCTGAGTGTGGATGTGTTGGGTGGGCGTTCTGAGGTGCCTTTGGTCTCCCCCAGCGGGCCTCTCCCAGGACCCTCCAGAAGGTCCGCCTCAAGACCCACCAGAGGATGATGGCACCTGCCCGTGCCAGGCTTGTGGGCCTCAGCAAGGCGCTGGTCCAGATCCTAGTTCCTGCAATGATGGCTGCCCTCAGCGCTTCCAGGAGCGGTAAGCCGGAAGGAATTAAGCCCCACTTCTCTGCCTTCTCCCGCCCCAAAGCCCCTTTGGGGCTTCTCTGGCCCCAAGGCCCCTGCTCCTGTTCTGAGCTTTGAAGGGAGGTGGATGGTGCAGGGTGGGTGGTTCCTTCCCTCAGGCTGCCTGTCCCTCAGGTCAGTCATAGTGGAGAACTCCTCAGGCCAGAACAACTGCACCAGCGCCTCTGAGCTCCTCAAACCCGTGAAGAAGAGGAAGCGCAGGGAATATCAGAGCCCATCCGAGGAGGAGTCTGAGCCCGAGGCCATGGTAGGAGGCGGACAGCTGGGAGGGCAAGGGAGGCTGGAGGCTATACCTCAATTCTCACCAGCCCCTCCATTAATCCAGATGGTGGGGCTGGGCCACAGAAGACACATAGTAACTCACTCATCATAATTTGGGGTCCTGTCTGGAGTCAGATCCTGGACTTGGTTCCAGGGAAATAAATAACCCCCTTTCCTGTTTTTCTAGAGCCCCCATCTCAGTCTAGAGGCAGGGCTGTCACGTTGACATGAACCAGCACCCAAGCAGGTGTGCAGGCAAATGGACAGATTCCTCAGTGGGGCCCCAGCTCTGGGCTAGAGGCCATGGAGCACAGGGCAGGTATTCATGTCCTCAGTTTCCCCACCTGGGAATGAGGAGAACTATAATCAGGCTGTGTAAACTAGGGGGTATGAGACTGTGCCCATGTGGTAAAGGGTTGTCTACCAGAGCTGTGTTCCTGCTGGTAGCCTAGAAGAATATCCACCCGTTGGGAGCAGAACACCGTGTGACCAGAGAGCTAGGCCTGGATCAGGAATAGAGATAGGGGCTTCACGCCAACTCACAAAGACAGGAAGCTGGGATCTGTTGCCTTCTACAGGAGAAGCAAGAAGAAGGAAAGGATCCAGAGGGACAAGCTACCACTAACACCCCAGAAAGTGAGGAATGGAACAGCAGCCAGCCTGGTATGATAGCCTGTGTATATATATTCATGAGCTGTGTGTGTACGCCTTTGGAGGTGTGAAACTGGGAGTGCAGGTTACCATTGTGATGGTGTATTGTACATATATAGATGACCATAAGTTAGTATGTATGTGTGCGTGTGTGACAGAGCATGTGTGTTTTTGGTTTGTGCCATGGTATATGTATCTTCTTGAGGCTTATATCATGTGTTTGTTTATCCTCTGTTATCCAGTGACTTAGCAGCAATAGCAGCAGCATCCAGTTGTGAGTAGGCCTCATAATATCTAAAGACTTGAGCAGACTTTAATGGCACCACATGGTATTGCTTCCCTGTGGTGGTGTGGGCAAGTCCATACTGGTCATTGGTCTGACCTTGCTATTTGGGCCTCCATTCTAATCCTTTGGATCCAAGAAAAATGGAACAAAGATCATTAATAGCCAGCTGTGGCCCTCAGACCTTCTGCATTACCATCTCCACTTTCTGTGACAGCAGCCAATTGGAGCCAAGTAGAGTTTATCAAACTCACCCAGAGACTGAAGCAATGTCTCGCTGCCTCCCTCAAAACTGAATCTCTTCTGCTAGTCATTATATCCCTGGTCCTTAGCCCAGAGGCTGGTGTGGAGTACACTCTCAATAAATGTTTGTTCAGTGGATGAATAAATGAGTTGTATGTCAGTGCTTCCTCTTGGACCATGGGTTAGTTGCATGAGTTACTGTCTTTCCTGTTCCTTAGAGAGCCAGAGAGTGAGGTCAGTTTTAGGACATCTTTCTCCTTTATGAACCCATTGCTAGTCAGAGGAGCCTGATCTGTGTCCAGGGCTTCAAACTCTATAGTACCTATTCTATATTCTGCCTATCTTAGCCAAATCATATTTTCATGGCTCTCTTTCTCACCCAAGGCTGTCACATCAGAAGTCAAAGTCTTAGCGCTCATTAGTGTTTGTCCTCTTTTAATTAATTTAATTATTTGGCTGTACCAGGTCTTTGTTGTGGCACAAAGGATCTTTGATCTTCATTGTGGCATGTGGGCTCTTTAGTCGAGGCATGCAAATTCTTAGTTAAGGCATGTGGGGGCTAGTTCCCTCCCCAGGGATCAAACCCAGGCCCCCTGCTTTGGGAGAATGGAGTCTTAGCCACTGGACCACCAGGAAAGTTCTGGTTTATGTCCTCTTAAGTCTTAAATAGAGGCTGCTGCTGCTGCTGCTGCTAAGTCACTTCAGTTGTGTCCGACTCTGTGCAACCCCATAGACGGCAGTCCATCAGGCTCCCCCGTCCCTGGGATTCTCCAAGCAAGAACACTGGGGTGGTTTGCCATTTCCTTCTCCAATGCATGAAAGTGAAAAGTGAAAGTGAAGTCACTCAGTCGTGTCCGACTCTTAGCAACCGCATGGACCGCAGCCCACCAGGCTCCTCCATCCATGGGATTTTCCAGGCAAGAGTACTGGAGTGCAGTGCCATTGCCTTCTCCGTAAATAGAGGCAGGAGCTAATATATCTAACTATATTGTATATATCTAACTATAGATATATAGATATATTGGCTCCACTGCTCTGTCTTTCTTAAGAAAGTACGTTCTTAAACAAGCATTTTTTCTGCTGGGTCCTGTTGACCAGGTTGAAGTTATCTTTTGATTTGTACATTTCACCATCTCAACTGTGAACATTAATGTGTGGCATTAGTTTCTGGATATTTTCTCCTTTCTGCCTTTTTCAAGGGAAGAAACCTTGTCAGTAGATAGAAGTTTGCTCTTATGGCTAAAATCTTTTCCCACTCATTTTGGGGATCTTTTGACAGAAGAATCTGGGAGTAGGAGTGGGCACGGCAGGGCTGCTCATGTGTCCTATGTGTGCAGAGAATCTGTGTCTAACATATCCATTTTTTTCTACAGTTAATGCTTTATACATGTTTTTGTAAGAAATAGCTTTCTAATAGTTTTATTGAGTTATAATTCACAAAACATGCAATCTACTCATTTGAGATATACAATTCAGTGGGTTTTGGTCTATTCATGGAATTGTATAAACATCACAATCAATTTTAGAACATTTTCATAACTCTAAAAAGAAACCCTATACCCATTAACTGACATTCCCCCCAAACCACGAATTCCCTTCCAGCCTTAGTCAACCACCAGTCTACTTTCTGTATATGTGGATTTGCCTATTTTAGACATTTCATATAAATGAGATCATATAGTATGTGGTCCTTTGTGACTGGCTTCTTGCACTTGGCACAGTGTTTTCATAGTTTATTCATGTTGTACCATGTATCAGTATTTCATCCATTTTTATTGCTGAATAATATTCCATCATAGGAAATATCACACTTTATCAACTGATGGGTATGTGTGTTCTTTCCACTTTGAGGCTGTTATGAATAACACTGATATGAACATCTGTGCACAAATTTTGTCTGGCCATAAGTGTTCATTTCTCTTGGGTATGTACATAGGAGTGGAATTGCTGGTTGCTGCGGTAACCATATGTTTAGCCTCTTAAGGAACTGCTAGAATGTTTTCCAAAGTGGCCAAACCACCGTATATTCCCACCAGTGGCGTATGAAAGTTCCAATTTATCCACATTCTCACCAAGGCTTGTTATAATTTGTCTTTTCTATTTTTAAAAAGGATTTATTTAGCTGTCCTGACTTTTAATTGCAGCATATGGGATCTAGTTCCCTGTCCAGGGATCAAACCCAGGTGCCCTGCATTGGGGCCACAGAGTCTTAGCCACTGGACCACCAGAGAAGGCCCTCTGTCTTTTTTATTATAACCATCCTAGTGGGTATGAAGTCATAGCTCTTTGAGGGGGGATTTTGACTGTCCTGGGTCTGTTGGCTTGCTTTGGTTGCTGCGAGCAGGGGCTACTCTTCTTTGCAGTGCCTGGGCTTCTCATTGTGGTGGTTTCTTGTTTCAGAGCACAGGCTCTGGGCACTAAGACTTCAGTAATTGCAGCTTTCTAGCTCTAGAGAGTATAGGCTTCAGTAGCTGTGGCCCACAGGCCTAGCTGCTCTGGGACGTGTAGAATCTCCCCAGACCAGGAGTCTAACCTGTGTCCCCTGCATTGGCAGATGGGTTGTTAACCACCTGCCACCAGGGAAACCCTCTGTGTGGTCTCTTCTGTTCTTCCTCCTTGCATGTTTTCCTCTCTGTTTTTTCTCTTTTTCCTCTTCTTTCCCAGTGAGCTTAGGTTCAGTCCTCTGGCTCAGGACTTGTCATACAGCTTTGGCCCTCTGTGGTTGAGACTTTGCAACCTCTGTTAGTGGGCCTGTAATCCAGAGTGCCTTTGCTGACAATGGTCTAGGAGTGGGGGCCGGGCAGGGTAGGCAGAATTTGGTGCAGCCTTACCTGAGACTGAGTCTCACCTGGGCCCTGTGTGTCCGGCACCCCTGTGGCTGAGTGGGCTCAGAAGGCAGCATGTGATCACAGACAGATGTTTGTTTTGGAGGTTAAGGTAGAGTTGGGTTGGGGGAACTGAGGAAGGTAGTATTTAAGAAACAACCTAGGACTTTCCTGGTGGCTCTGTTGGTAAAGAATCTGCCTGCAATGCAGGAGACGTGGGTTCGATCCCCAGATCGGGAAGATCCCCAGGAGGAGGAAATAGCAACCCACTCCAGTATTCTTGCCTGGAGAATTCCAGGGACAGAGGAGCCTGGTGGGCTGCAGCCCATGGGGTTGCAAGAGTCAGGATAGGACTTAGCGAGTAAACCACCAACCACCACCTGAGGGGTCAGCCTGTCTGCCTCCTCCCCACAGCCTCAGAGGAGAAGAAACCAGGCTGGTCGTGGGAATCCTACCTTGAGGAGCAGAAGGCCATCGCTGCCCCCATCAGCCTCTTCCAGGACGTGAGTTGTATACTTCTGTGTTAGAAAGGGCTTGTCTCCCAGTCCAGGGACTCACCTTCAGACTCAGGCCTTCTGCTGCTTTCTCTGTTTGACATGCCTCAAAGGACTGGCAGGATGGAAGGGGGACAGACTGATTAGGGACCCAGAGTAGACAAGGGCTCACTGTAAGGGGCTTCCTGGGTGGGAAGAAATAGGAGGTGGGACTCAGGCTTACCCATCACTGGGCCTGCAGACTTTTGAATTCTGTTGCCTTTAACTTAATTCTACACACTGACTTGGGTAAGATGAAGCCCTAAAGCCCACTTTTCAAGGGACCTGGAGGCTAATCTGTCCTGCTTTGGATCCCTGTAGTAAAGTTCCCCAAATAAGTTACCTCTTTGGTAGTGCTGAGCAGGCGGGCCCCAAAGGTAGTTCCTTTGCCCCCAGCCCACTAGGCTAGGATAATGCCAGAGGGGAGCTGGATCCTCTCCTATCTGTGCGTTAACAGCACCAGACGGTCACTCATAACAAGAATGGCTTCAGACCGGGCATGAAGTTGGAAGGCATCGACCCTCAGCACCCGAGCATGTACTTCATCCTCACCGTGGCTGAGGTGAGCTGAGGCTGGCATCCCCATCCTGATGACTCCCCTCAGGATGGACTGAAGGAGTCAGCCAAGGGCACGGAAGGCCTGGATTCAGACAGCATCCAACCTAATAGAGGGTTGAGGCAGAATATGCAGAACACTAAAATACAAACAAAAAGCAGGAGAAGGGTTGAGATGGTGAGGTTACTGAGGAGCAGCACTCCCTGGGGCAGGAATGGTGGCATGAGTCCAACAAGGTCCTTATCATCTTAGGAGCTCACAGTTGTGTGGGCATCAGCCAGATAAACAGTGATACCCCCCAGGGGTGATGACAGTTGTGTGCAGGGGGCCACTGAAGGGGCAGGAACGGCTTCAGGGGGAAGAGCCTCCATTGCTGAGTCTTGAGAGGTGAGTAGTGTGTCCCAGGCACAAGAGGCAAAGTGAGAAAAAGGCACTGGGCCACGGAACAACACGTTCAAGGGCACCATGTTCAAGGAACCGCCATTGGCAAGCTGAGGTCTGAGCAGTGAGAGAAGGTAGCGGAAGGAAGAGTCCTTGGGGCCCTGAGCTTTAATCAGTGCCTTTAGAATCTGTCCAGGGCTCAAAGGGGCCAGAGGGTGTCTGAGAATATCCTGTCTTGTGCCCAGAGCTCAGGCTCATTAGCACATGAGCTGTGCTCCTTGTAGGATGGGAGGGTGTATGGCAAAGTTTAGGATGCCGGGAAATCTGGGAGGCAGGAGGGGTGAAGGCGGGAACCTTGTAGCAACAGACCCCTGAGACTACCAGGCTGGCCGAGGAGCGGTGCGGGAAGGGAAACAGGGTGTCTGCTGGCATTGGAGTCCCCGTGCTTCCCCCTTACGGGGTCAGGTGTGTGGCTCCCGCCTGCGTCTGCACTTTGATGGGTATTCCGAGTGCCATGACTTCTGGGTCAATGCCAATTCCCCTGACATTCATCCGGCTGGCTGGTTCGAGAAGACGGGGCACAAGCTGCAGCCCCCCAAAGGTAAGACCTAGCTGGGTTGGTCCCAGTGAGGCAGTGAGCCCCCAGACCTTCCCTCACCCCTTCCCTGTGGTCCCCCCCCTTCCCTGTTCCCATTGCACAGCCAGCCTTTCTGCGTCTCATCCTGCTATGACTCGGCCTTAGGGCTTCTGCTCTGCCCTTGCCCTTTGAGAGAAACCCACCCAGGCTGCGTCCTGCATTGGCAGGGGGGTCCCTGGGCAGGTTCCTGAGGGTTGTGGGGTCCTCAGGCCTGCCTGATTCTGCTGCTTCCATGTGGGGTGCCCTCGCCACAGCCCAGCCTCTGTCTGCACGGCGCTCTGTTCATCCCCCCCGAGGGGCCTAGGTTACAAGGAGGAGGAGTTCAGCTGGAGCCAGTACCTGCGCAGCACAAGAGCCCAGGCTGCCCCCAAACACCTGTTTGTGAGCCAGAGCCACGTGAGTGCCCCCAGGACAGTCACTGCAGCCGGCCAGGGCATCTGAGTCGGCAGACGAGCGCTCACCTACGGGTGCTCTCAGCTCAGCTCTGGTCCTCACCGGACGGGAGGGGCTCCCTGGGCAGCTCCAGGGCCAGAGAGGAAAGCAGTTCCGGGTTTCCTCCAGTTCACCCCCCTCCTCCCTACTACTGAAATCCTCTCCTCCACACATACCCTCTGAGCCTGGACACAGAGGTATCCTTCTTTCTTGCTTGGGTTTCCCTGCAATTCTTGTTGTCAGGTCCAAATCTTTATTCTGGGAGCGGCTTTTTCCATCCTTTTGAGCAACATTGAGGCTCTCCCATGTGGTCCCAATGCCCTCCTCTTGTCCTTCTCTCTGTTTGAGGCAACTGGCAACTTTATCCCACAGTTAAAGCATCTTCTAATCCCAAACCAGAGGCCTGAGAGATCTAGGGAACTCCCAGTAAACATGTTATTGTTGTCGCTAAATCGTGTCTGACTCTGCGACTGCATAGACTGTAGCCCACCAGGCTCCTCTGTTCATGGGATTTCCCAGGCAAGAATACTGGAGTGGGTTGCCATTTCTTTCTCCAGAGGACCGTCCTGACCCAGGGCTCGAACCCGAGTGTCCTGTGTCTCCTGCATTGGCAGGTGGATTCTTTTACCACTGAGCCACCAGGGAAGCCCAGTAAACATGTGACCATCTGGAAAGTCCCGGGTCCCCTTGGGCCAGGGCCTGCCCCATGTTGTTCAGGCATGGACAGGTACCACCCACCCCGATCCTGCCCCAGAGACCATACTTACAGGTGACTGGCAGGCTTCTACCAGCTCTTGTGACAGGGGATGCAGATGTTAAAGTCAAACTGTTCAAGTCCCGGCCCCACCATTGACCAGCTTTGTGGTCCTGGGCAAGTCACTTAACTTATAAAAATGGAGACGATGATACCCATCTCCCTAGGGTTGTTGTAAAGACTGAGGGAAGTGATGGCTTTTGGAGTTTCTGTCCACCACAGGGCAGGTGCCTCCCTGCCGCCTCTCCCCACCCCCTGCCCCACATGTCAGCTCGTCTTTCCCCACCACCCCGTGGTGGACCCAGCCCCCTCAGCTCAAGCTGGGCCAGGGTTGTCTGGGGAGGGGAGGCTTGTGCTCAGCCTGGCAGGCTCTTTGGGTGAGTGAGTGGCCTCCTGTCAGTGATGCTTCCACAGTGAGGCTTCCTCTGAGCATCCCTCGGAGGCCAGAAGTGCCTGAGGGCTCAGGGCTGGGGGTTCTGATTCTGCCCTGGAGAGACCCTCTTCCTCAGCCTCTTTCTCCCACCCTCTCCCCGTGCCCACCCAGCAGAAACACAACCCCAGGGAAACTATTCCTCTTCCTTTGCCAGTGGGTCCTGGGCCAGCACAAGCCAGCCTGGGCCTGGCCGTGGCAGCCCCTCTTCTTGCCCCCAGAGTCCCCCACCCCTGGGCTTCCAGGTGGGCATGAAGCTGGAGGCTGTGGACCGCATGAACCCGTCCCTCGTCTGCGTGGCCAGTGTGACCGACGTGGTGGACGGCCGCTTCCTGGTTCATTTTGACAACTGGGATGACACTTACGACTACTGGTAGTGAGAGGGCCCAGACCTGGCCCCAGGGGGTGGGGGAAGGGGAAGGGGAGGGATGGTGGGCATGGGATGGGCCAGGTAGCCCTGGCTCAGCCCTGATATTCATATTGCTCAGGGGACAATTGAGTGCCCTGTGGATCTGATCTACAGGGTCCCAGCCTTTTTGGCACCAGGGACCAATTTCATGGAAAACAATATTTTCAAGGACTGGAGCTGGGGGGTGGTTTTGGGATCATTCAAGCACATTACATTTATTGTGCACTTTATTTCTGTTATATCAGCTCCACCTCAGATCAGCAGGCGTTAGATCCCGGAGGTTGGGGACCCCAGTCTGCATCAGTTAGCAATTATGATGACAATTAAATGTTTCATCTCAAAGTACCAAGGTTAAGATAAGCAGATCCCTGTGACCCATGATTTTCTCTGAGATACTAAGGCGGTGTTAGAATTTTTAGTTACTGTTGGAATTTTCTGACTCCCTCACCAGTCACCAGTCTGACTCTCCCTCAGAAGCGACATGAGGGTGGGCCCTGTCGCCATGATGTCACAGGACAGCGGGCTCCAGGCCTCGAAGTCTCACCTTGAGACAGTGAAGAATTCTTGGGTTTCAGGTGTGATTCCAGCAGCCCCTACATCCACCCGGTGGGCTGGTGCCAGAAGCAAGGAAAGCCCCTCACCCCTCCGCAAGGTGACCCTGAAGCCTGAGCCACCCCCCCTCCCTGGTCCCTTACCAGTGCCTCATTAGCCGGGTCTCTAGGGGCAGGCCGAGGGCGCATGTGTAGCCTGGAGCCTTCGCTTCTTTGCCTGGGAGCTGAGAACCCTTTGATCTTAGGAGAGTCCTGTTCAACCCTGACTCTGTTGAGGCTGAAGGGAAATTCCTGGTCCAGGGGTTAGGACTCTGCCCTTTCACTGCCAGGGTTCAGTCCCTGGTCAGGGAACTAAGATCTCACAGCCAAAAAATAAAAAAGACGAAAGTTAGATGAGCCCTCTCAGTAAGGGAACAGGAATCCAGAGTGAAGAAAGCGTATCCTTCCCTGTCAGGGTATGGCACACCCCTGTAGTATTCTTGCCTGGAGAATTCCGTGGACAGAGAAGCCTGATGGGCTTCGGTCCATAGGATCGCGAAGAGCCAGACACGACTAAAGCGACTTAGCACTCAGAACATACATTAGTGGTTCAGATGGGACTGGGGCTGGAGCGAGGCAATAGAGCCAAGGAGAGGACTGGGAGCCAGGGTTCCCAGATAACCAACTAAACTGCTTGCTTCTGCCCGGCACCCCTCCCCTTCAGGAGACCACTGCAAGGAGCAGGCTGTGACACAGGGGGATTTCTGTCCACGGGCTCCTGTCCTTTCCATGCCCCCGGTCCTGCTTGGAGGGGAGGAGCTCCCCGCTACACCCAGGTGCCTAGACATTACTCTCATCCTCTCCTCCAGACTACCCAGACCCTGACAGCTTCTGTTGGGAGAAATATCTGGAAGAAACCGGGGCCTCTGCTGTGCCCACCTGGGCCTTCAAGGTGGTGAGTTGGCTTTCTCTGCCCCCAGAGCTGAGTTCAGGAAACCACAGAGCCCTCAGTCAGGCAGGATGGGGCCCCGGCCTCCCCCTTTGGCCACAATTTCCCCAAGCACAGCACCTGGGCATCCCTCTTGGGGCCTCAGCTCTGCTGAGCAGGGCCTTGGCCTGAAGACCCCTCTCCCCCTGAAGCGACCCCCACACAGCTTCCTGGTCAACATGAAGCTGGAGGCCGTGGACCGCAGGAACCCAGCCCTAATTCGTGTGGCCAGCGTGGAGGATGTGGAGGATCATCGGATAAAGGTGGCTCTGGGCCCCTCGGGCTGTGGGAGTGGACAGGCCAACGGGGCAGGACTTCCGTAGACAGTGCTGAGGTCAAGGGTATGGCGTGAGCCAGACTGCAGGGAAGCTGCATGTTGCAGGGAAGGGAGCTCTAAACTTGAGGCCGAAGATCTTGGGTCTCAGTCAGGTCTCATCTGCCACTTAACCTTTGTGAGTCAGGACAAGTCCTGTCCCTTCTCTGAGCCTATCAGATGGGCCCACGAATCCTTGTCCTGCCCAAGGACTGATGGGAGATACCAGTTAACTCCCGGGCTTCCCTGGTGGCTCAGCAGTAAAGAATCCGCCTACAGTACAGGAGCCGCAGGAGACACGGATTCTGTCCCTGGGTCGGGAAGATCCCCTGGAGGAGGGATGGCAACCCACTCCAGTATGCTTGCCTGGAGAATCCCCGTAGACAGAGAAGCCTGGTTGGTAGGCTGCAGTTCATGGGGTCCCAAAGAATTGGACACGACTGAAGCAACTTGGCATGCATGCATGCCAGTAGCTTCAGAGGTGGAACCCTTGGGAAGTGTGGTGGTCGAGATGGATTATTGTGAGATTGGCCCCTTGGTCCTTCTGATTCAGGATCTTGCTTCTGACAGGCCCCAGGGATGGGGAGAGCCTCCTGGAGCCTGGAGGACCTCCCGGCTGAGCTGGGCTCCACGAGGAACACCTGACCTCTCGGGCCTTTCCTCCCCAGCTCCACTTTGATGGCTGGAGTCACGCCTATGACTTCTGGATTGATGCTGACCACCCTGACATCCACCCGGCGGGCTGGTGCTCCAAGACGGGGCATCCCTTGCAGCCTCCTCTCCGTGTGTACCCCTGGGGTGCTCTGACCCTTTCCTCCTGATGTCTGGCCCTGCCCCTGAGCCCTGGCACACCCCTTTCTACAGCATGCCCACAGTAAACTCTGGGGTCCCTCATCCTCCCCACCCTGGGGACGGTCTCTGCCGCACTGAGCAGTGCTTCTGGCCTCCCCAGTTGCTGGGTGGGGGACCTGGAGGTGTGAAGGGCCAAGCTCACCCGGGAGCAAATGTTTAGGAGGTAGCTGTGCCCTGAGGAGTCCTCTCAGCATTCAGCAGAGCCACGCAGAGCATGTGCGGTGCTTGCTAAGGCAGTGCGGCTCCCTGCATCAGATCCTGCTCCCCACTGCCGGCAGGGCTTGGAGGTCACCCACATCTGTTTCACATGGGGCGTGGATCCTTCTCAACTGTTCTCCAAGCATAGGCAGAGACTAAAAAATATAATCCCCAAAGTCTTGGGGTTGAAACTGAAAAACAAGAATAACATGAATCTGCCTGATGTAGCTTTTGGGTGCAGCTGTGTCCACACCAGCCCCGAGCTGATCGAGGGCACTCCTCTTTCCAGAGGCAGAGGGTATGGCCTGCAGGTTTCCACAGTGTATATGAGAGCCAAGCCCCCGTTCCCCCAGGAGGGGCTGATGTCCATTTGCAGGAAGTGGTGTCCCAGCCTGGCTCAGGACCCCTGTACCTGGGAACTGGTTCCTAGCGCTGACCTTCCCTACCTCCATGTCCCTTCCCCCAGGCCCACCTCCACCCCCAAGACCCCGCGCTGACCCTTTTCTGCCTGCCCCTCCAGAACCCAGAGAGCCCAGCGCTGCCTCCCCCACGGGCTGTCCGCCTCTCACCTATCGGAGCCTGCCACACAGCAGGACCTCCAAGTACAGCTTTCACCACCGGTGAGTGAAGGGCTCCTGCGCAGGGACCCTCAGGCACTGCTCAGAGGGGTCTGTCTTGTACCCACCATGGGTGGCCAACCAGGGTCCACCCGACCACTCTCCCAGTGGGGCCAGGGTTGGGAAGAGCCAAGTGGGACCAAGCAGCTTCATCTCAAACCTTCTTCTGCTCCAGGAAGTGCCCCACTCCTGGTTGTGATGGCTCTGGCCACGTCACTGGCAAGTTCACAGCTCACCACTGCCTCTCGGGTTGCCCCCTGGCCGAGAAGAACCAGAGCCGGCTGAAGGCAGAGCTGTCGGACACGGAGGCCTCAGCCCGCAAGAGGAGCCTCTCGGGCTTCTCCCTAAGGAAGAAGCCTCGCCATCACGGCCGGTGCGGAGGGCAAGGGTGCGGGGCCTCAAGTCCTCCGAGGCCAGAGCAGGTGCTTAGTCCCTGCCACGGGCCCAGCTCCTCTCTCTCCAGGATCGGGCGCCCTCCGAAGTACCGAAAGATCCCACAGGAAGATTTTCCAAGTGAGTCCTGGGTCATTTGTTCCCTGTGTCCTCCCCCATGTTCACTGTGGCAGCTTGGTGTTTGGTGGGAGGACTCACCAGCATCTCACAGGGTGGGAGAGGCTGGGAGGCAGGTGTCACAATACTTGGAGGTACAGAGCAGTATTGAGACACAGCATGGGGCCTCTAACGGCCTCACATGCTAGCCCCTTTGTACCTCAGGCATTGCTGTGAGTCTGCCAGCAAGATGCAGAGCCTCTCTGGGCTCCTGATCACTCGCTTTGAGGTGGGATGATGCCCCCAGCTCTGCTTTTCTCAGTCTTGGCTTCCTGGGAGGGAAGTCACGGCCGTTACTTTCTAGCTGTGTGACCTTGAGCAAGTCACATTTCTGAACTTCAGCTTTCTTATTTGAAAACATGAATAATACCTGCTTTTCAGGTGTCAGTTACCTGAAATAATAGTGGCTGCTACACTATCAAACACCTGCTATTGGCCAAGCACCATTTCAGGTACTTTATCTATACCATCTCGCTGACTCTCACAAGTGGTCTGCAACATGGATGTGGTACACCTGGTCAGCTTCCATTGTAAGGCTGTGTTCTGACTGCCAAAGGGCGCTGGCCTGCTGTGTTCATTCCAGAATTATCCTGAGAACTTGGGAAGTCTTTCCATGGATGAGGCTGTGTGCCAGATTGGACTGGGAAGGATTCACCCGAGTCCTGAGACACTTCAGGGACAGGGCGGGGGACAGTGCCCAGGCCTTTGACCTCTGGGCAGGGCTCCCCTGTTCCATCAGCTGGCTCTCGCATAGGGGACACTGGTCCCTCTGGGTTTTGTTCCGGAGACTTCTCACGCATCCGTGGGTAGGCCTGCTCAGTGTGGGTCTGCTGGAAAACAGCTCCCTGGGGAAAGCTGCCTGCCTGGAGAGCTCAGGACTTGGCTGTGCTCACGGTGCTCATGGGGCCCTCCAGGGCCCGTGAATGTCAGCTCTTGGAAAGAACGAGGAAACCACCATGATTTCCTTACACAACTTCTTTATCTTTTTATTTCTTCTTAAAATTTATTTGGCTGCACCGGGTCTTGGTAGCAGCATGTGAACTCTTAGTTGTGGCATGTGGGATCTAGTTCCCTGACTCGGGCCCCTGCATTGAGAGCTCATAGTCTTAACCCCTGGACCACCAGAGAAGTCCCCTCAACCAGTTCATTTTCGAATGGGGAAACTGAGGCCCATGTTAAGTGAGGTGCCTGGCATTAAAAAAACAAGTTAGACCAAAAAAAATTAAAAAATTAAAAAGAAATAAAAAACAAGTTAGTAAGGAACTGAGTCCAAGTCCAATTTGTGTTTTCTGTTATACTGAATTCCCCCTCTTCCCTGCCCTCACCTTCCCACAGTGCCTATTCAGCACATAGTTGCTAACTTCCAATAATAAAACTCTGGACTGAATATTTGTAACCCCCTAAACGCATATGTTGAAACTTAATCCTCAATGTCAGGGTATTTGGAGTGGGGCCTTTGGGAGGTGATTAGGTCACAAGGATGGACCCCTCATGAATGGGATTAGTGCCCTCCTAAGAGACCCCTTGCCCCTTCTGCCATGTGAGGACACAGTGAGGAGATGGCAGCCTGGGGGTCAGGAAGTGGGCCTTCAATATATACCCAGTCTGTTGGTGCCTTGATCTGAGACTTCCAGCTTCTAGTACTATGAGAAACACATTTCTATTGTTTTTAAGCAAAAGAAAAAAAAAAGAAGAGGTGCTATAATAGATATTTAGCAGTTAGATAAGATACCACCCTGGTGACTCAAATGGTAAAGAATATGCCTGCAATGCAGGAGACCCAGGTTCAATCCCTGGAGAAAGGAATGGCAACCCACTCCAGTATTCTTGCCTGGAAAATCCCATGGACTAGAGGTCTGGCGGGCTACAGTCCATAGGGTCTCAGAAAGTCAGATAAGACTGAGCAACTAACACACACACACACACACACACACACACACACACACACAAACACACACAGTAGATGTTTTGCAGTTAGATAAGATACTACGGGCTGCCTACAAATGCTTCTGTCCTGTGCTCTGGGGAAGAAAGATAAGGAGCTCAGCCCCCAGACTCCTTGCCAGGATACACGGAGCACCAGATAGCGGACTTCAAAGAGGGACACGGCGGGGACAGGAGGCCAAGTGCTGGTGGCGGCAGCTGTCATGGGAGATCCAGGCTGTACCCTAAACAGGTCCTGCAAGAGCTGACTGGGCTGTGCAGCGGTTACAAGCTCCGGGGTTGTCCTGAAGGCTGGGTCTCTTCAGGGTGTGGATGGGAGCCTTGGTTTGGACCAATGAGCAGACAGACAGGGGGTGGGCAGTTAGAGAAGAACAATCAATGAGACTGGAACCAGGATCCCAGAGGCTCTAAGGATGATTGTGAGGTCCAAGGAGTCAGGGCAAAAGGCTGAAGTGAAGGGGAGGGATGGAAGGACACGGTAATAAGCAAGGTGGGCCTTGGAGAAGAGGGCAGCAGGGGGCCACGTGCATGAGAGTCTGGAATTAGCACCAAGTGAATAGGACAGAGCCGGCTCTCTTGGACTCTGGGCAGAGGCAGGGCAAGCCCCCTGGGACAGTGGCCACATGGCCCAAGGCCAGCCAAGGCAGGTAAGGTAGGCAGAGGCCAGGTTTGCCAGAGTCCCCAGAAGTAGATGAAGTCCAAGCACGCAGCTGCCAAGCCCGGCCGAGGAGGAAGCCAGGGAGAGCAGGGTCACTCACCAGATGGTAGAGCCGCTTGGAGGCTGGAGGTTGGGAGCCAGGGGTTCCAGGAGCAGATGAAGCAGAGGGACAGGCAGTGTGGGTAGGCGAGTGGGTCAGGGATCACCCTGGAGGTGCCAGAGTAGGTGGGGGGCTGGCATGCAGGGAATGAACCAGACCCGGCTGGGGACATAATGGGAGGAGAGGCGCTTAAGGCAGTGGCATCGGCTGGGGGCTTCCCTTCAGACAGGGCAGGCTGGTTCTCCCCCACCACCACCACCACCACCCTGCCATGGCACATGAGGATCTTAGTTCCCTGACCAGGGATCAAACCTGTGCCTCCTCTCGTGGAAGCGTGGCGTCTCAGCCACTGGACTGCCAGGGAAGTCTCCTGAGAAGGCTGACTCCGCTTCTCAAACAGAATCCCCCTGAGGCTGCAACAGTCAGGGCCCAAAAGGACTTAGCAAACGGAGGGCAAACAGAATGGGCTTTTGATGTCTAGGCTGAGGGTACAGCAACCCACTCCAGTATTCTTCCCCGGAGAATCCCATGGACAGAGGAGCCTGGCAGGTTCTGGTCCATAGGGTCACAGAGTCGGACACAAACTGAAGCGACCGAGCGCACGGCACACTGAGGTGGCTTGGATATCGGGGGCCATGTGGATGCAGGGTCTCCAGAGAGTGGTGTTTCCAGGATGCTGCCACAGCTCCAGGAGAAAAGAGCATCCTTGGGGGCCCAGGTGCTATAGCCTGGGGGGAGGGTGAGGTCTTCCTACATGGTCTGTAACATGAGGGACAAGCGCCGGGTGAGGAGTTGCGGGATCTGCCTCACCCCCTTGGCTCTGCAGGGCTGTCTGAAAGGGGCCACAGTCCGGCGCCCTCTGCCAGCCAGTCTCCCAGGTGGCCTGAGGATAAGCAGGCTTTGGAGGGAGACAGGTTGGTCCTCGGCCCTGGCCAGCTGGCCTCTGCCTCTGCCTTGCAGCGCTGACCACCGATGTCACGCAGCAGTCCCTCTTCATGTCGGCCCTGTCGGCCCACCCTGACCGGTCGCTGTCTGTGTGCTGGGAGCAGCACTGCAAGCTCCTGCCTGGCGTGGCGGGCATCTCAGCCTCGACAGTCACCAAGTGGACCATTGATGAGGTGAGGGGCGGGGACCCCTCCCTCTTCCTCTGCCTCCTCTTTGCTCTCACCATGCCCCGGCGGGAGGGCTCAGGAAAGGGCCCCGTCAGGTGGAAGCCCCATACCGCTCCTGACTCATCATCCCTCCATCCACAGCCTCTCCCAGCTGCCCAGTGGGGGCTGCCTGAGCACCATTTGATAGGCCCGTCCTGGGGGGTGGGGAGGGGGACGTGCCGCCAATCCAGCAGGAGAGACCAGCTCAGCCCGGGCCTTGGGAGCAAGTGGCCTCACCTTGGGCCCCCAGCGACACAGAGAATCAGGATCCTCTGGGGCTGCTAAGAAAAATGACACTGTCAGAGCCCAGGAGGCACCAATGCCATGCAGGGGCACCTCCTCCCTCCTCTCCCGAGCCCCGTCCCCTTGGCAACACGTCTCCTTTGGTTTCCAAGGTCTTCGGCTTCGTTCAGACCCTGACAGGGTGTGAGGACCAAGCGCGGCTCTTCAGGGATGAGGTGGGTGCTCGGTGCAGGGTGGGAACCGAGCAGGGTCACGGTCGTTGAGATGGCAGGGCGTGGGCACCCTCCCCAGCACTGCCCCCCAGCTAGGGAGGACCTCTGTTGTCCCACCTGAGGTCGGGGGGACCAGTCACAGTGACCCACGTCTTTGGGAAAAACCCGGTATGGATGACCATGGCCTGGCTTGGGAACCCAACCCTCTGTGTTCAGACTGTCAGCAGGAAGGGAAACCATCCCAGAAACACGATTCCATTCACTCCTTTGCTCTCTGTCCAAACTTAGCTTCCCTAATGGCAACCAATTAAAATGTATTTTGACTGACACGACTATCGCTGTTTACTGCAAGGATGCTAACACACACATAAAATTAAGACCCAAAAACTTACCGAAGATGAGAAAGAGTGAGTTGTAGGTGAAAAACCACTAGCTTCCTGGGCAGGTGGGTGTGAATTCTGATTCTGCCTGTTAGATGTCTTTTGAGTCTGCATCTCCTCATCTGTAAAATAGAGATAAAATGGGTATAATGATGACTACCTTGCAGGGCCACATGAGCACTGGAATTGATGAGTGGATCCTGGTACCAGAATGTCTAGTGTAACTATGTCACTAGTGTCTACATATAGCCACAGGCCCGATACAGGGAGGGCTCAGCCAATAGTGGTTCTGGCTTTCACTGTGTAGTTGTCCTTAAATAAAGAGCTTTATCATGACTTTCCTAATTTGTATAGTTTGAAATCAGATGAGACCTTTTGAGTTTATTTAGGAATTCCTTCCAAAGACTACATGTACCCTCTTCACCTAAGAGAGTGTAGTCTCAGCTCCCCAAAGATGCCGCCTACAGGTGCCCAAGAGAAAGAAGTCTACTCTTTCCCAGGAAGCATCTCTTTATCCAGGCCCAGCATGGCCAGTGTCTTCATCAACCCTTGGGTGGTGGCCCTCCCAAGCTCCTCTCCTTCTTGGTTCGTGATCTTCTTGTCGGACTGTGTGCAGAGCCCTGTGTTTCAGATGCCCTCTGATCAACACAGAACACACTGGGCTGCTGATCCTCTGGGTGTTCGTTCCTTTTGTTTTTAAAAAGACTTTATATGTTTTTAGAGCAGTTTTAGGTTCACAGCAAAATTGAGAGGAAGGTGCAGAGAGTTCCCATGTATCCCCTGCCCCATTATCAGCATCCCCCATGAGAGTGGTCCCCAAGAGAGTGGCTACACCTGATGAGCTGACACCTAGGTTTTTTAAATGGAGGTAAAATATGCATGGAGTGAAATGTACACACACATATATAACTATGCTTCTCAAAAGTATAATTCTACAGGTTTTGTGAAATGTGTACACCCTGAACCCAATATGTCAATCAGATATGAAACATCCATCATACCAGAAAGTTCTTTCTTGACCCCTGTTGTGAGCTCCCATAGACAACTGCTGTTCTGATTTCTAGCTCCATAGATTAGTTTATCTGTTCTTGAACTTCATGTCAGTGGAATCACACAGCACACAGTCTTCTGCATTTGTCTCTTCAGTGTAGTATTTGGAGGTTCATCCGCGTTACGTGTAACTGGTATTCAGCTCCTTTTTGTCGTGAGCAGTGCTCTGTGTTATGAATATCCCACAGTTCTCCTGTTAACGGGCCTTTGGGTAGTTTTCTCCTTCTCCAGATTTGAGCCCTGTATTTTTGTTGGCAGAAGTTCACACGAGCTTTATTATAGCCACATCACACCAGCTTGGAGTTCATGAAAGTCCCCAAGTTGCCCCTTCTATCAATTGTCTACTATAGTCTCACTAAATCTTCCAGTGTGTTACTAGTACCACTGGAGGTTTTTTGGTATTAGCCTTAATGTAAAACTTTACATGTATCCCTATTAAATGATCTCTTGCTGGTTTCATGGTCTCATTGTTTTAAAGCTTGATTCTGTCATGTCTAATATTAATAAGGCTTCCCATCCTTATACAACTTGTGCTAAGCCTTCTGTCTTGCACCAAGTCTTCTCTGCATGTGTTTAATGAGACAGAGCAGAAGATGTAGCATCCATTAGAGGTCTTCCTTTGGGTGGTGACAGGTTGTAAATCAATGCTCTTTGAGTTCAGGGGCTTAGCCAGCCACGGAATCACCCCAGAGTTTGGTCCTCAGGCTTTCTCCCCTTTTTAGGAGAAGAGCAGTCTCTCCCTTGAGCATCTGTTATGTATTTCAGTCCAGCATGATCTGAAATACAAGAAAGCATTTTCTTGTGATACAAGAAAGCAATGCCAAAAGGGGACAGTGTGCTGGTGGCCCACTGACGTCCAGTAGAGTCTGCCCAGGGTAGAGGGGGCCCTTTGCAAGGTCTGAGGGTTGCCTTCTCCAGGGTCTGGTCTACATCATCTGTCATCTCCAGGGAGGATGCTGCTCCAAGGAATGGGCTTTCTCTGGCTGAAGTGATGCTTTGTGGGACATGAGTCAGGATTCATTCCAGCTGGGACAGACCAGTCATTAGAGGAATGCTTCATGAGTGAGAAATTGGATTTGCTCCAATTCGGGATCAGTGGTCTGATGGGTAGCCTGTCCAGTCTGGTGATGAGCACACATCTCTTAAAAACTAAAGTCTTTCTCTGCCTAACCACCACCTTGTTATCCCACCGAACAAATGGGCAATAGCTGCTTTATATCACCTGTGTTCTGCTGTATTCAGATTTCCCTGCTCGTGCCTGGGATATCTTTTGCAGTTGGTATTTTTGAGCCAGGACCCAAGCAAAGTTCACACAGCTGATCTGGGTCATCACATCTCTCAGGTATCTTCTGTTCTAGAATAGTTGCCCTCTGTTTGTTTCTTTTTGCACAACACTGAAAACAGTCTCGGTGAATGTGAACTTGTATACTTGTTTCATTGCTTCCTCGAAGTGTCATCTAACTAATTCCACTCTCCCCTGTGTTTCTTATAAACTGGACATCGGGTGCAGAGGCTTGGTTAGATAGATTCAGGTTAAATCTCTCTCTTTTTTCCTCTCTTCCTTCCCCACCCTGCCTTTTCTTCTCAAAAAGAGCTCACGGGTAACAGCGTAGAGCTTAGCCCACATCCCGTGGGATTGCCCGCGGTGTCTGCTGGTTTATTATTCACGGCACTGATGTAGACTCGTGGGTTTATATGAGGACAGCAACAGCAGGTTCTTAGAAGCCCCTGTCAGTGAGGAGGCAGAGTGTTTTGCAAACACACTCTGAAATCCAGACCAGCCAGCAGGAAGAGAGAGAGAGACTGTGTGTGTGTGTGTGGACACGGGGAGACCAGTGGATGTCTTTCTTTCCTTCTCTGTCCCCATCGCTGTCTTCCTTTTTTCCTCCCTCCCTTCCTTGTCCTTTCTCCTTTTTCCTTCCTCTCCCCGCCTTCCGCTGCCCCTCCCCACACCTGTCCTTCACGCCCATCTTCTTTCTCCCTCCCCACCCTCCACGCATACCCCTACCCTCCTCCTTCCCCTCTCCGCTTTCCACCTCCCTCCCGACCCCTCAGATGATTGACGGCGAGGCCTTCCTTTTGCTGACACAGGCGGACATTGTGAAGATCATGAGCGTCAAGCTGGGCCCAGCCTTGAAGATCTATAACGCCATTCTCATGTTCAAAAACGCCGATGACACCTTAAAGTGACTGGCTCAGGGCTGGGCCCTCCCTCCGCAGCTGATGCTTCTTCCCCACTTGAGTTCCTCCCATCCCACCTGTGCCCCGCCCCCGCTCCCCCCACCCTCTGGCCCTTAACCAGGGTGGTCCTTCTCTCCGGGGCCACTTCCTGCAAGGTACAGGGGAGCAGAGGAGCCCTGGGGAGGATGGAGTCCTAGCCCCCCCCCCCCCCCCCCCCCGAGTCCTGGAGCTCATCCACCACGAGGCACACCAGTGAAGGTGCGAGCGGCCTCGAGAGCGTCACTGATGGCGAAGGTTGAAGGTGCCCCACCCACGACGGCCCCATCTCTCCAGCGACCTGTTTCATCACCAAAGGGTCTTTCTCTCAGCAGTTAAAAGAGAGTATGGTAGAACGGGAGTCCTTCAACCTGAAGCCCTTCTTTCTTAGGCATCTCTCTGTGCTTTCCCCCCATCTCCTTTCCTCCTTCCAGGAAGCCACCCTGCCACAAACACCTTTATTCAAAAAAGCACCTCCCCTGTTTCTGTCTGCCAGTTTTGTTGCCCTCATTCTGCTGTCTGGTTTTCCCAGACATTCCCAGAGGTATGTCTTCATAGCATCCACTGAGGGCTGTGGATGCCTTTCTGTCTCTTGCCCGGAAGTGGGGAATTCTGAGCCAGGATGCCTTCTTCAGCGTGCCCATGGCTGAATTTACTTGGACCGCTCGGTATTTAGTATCGCCCATGCCCTGTCTTGTTCCCAGAAGAGGGGTGGTTAGAACCTGTTTGGCTTCTGCAGCAGAGGCTAACTTTCCCCAGATGTTCCCACACACCCCTCCTGTGTCAACTGTGGAGAGGAGGCAGGCTGGCCGGCTAGGTAGCCAAGGCCAACCCCCTGGGTACATCAGATAATTCCGGGCCATGGGCCTGCAGGGTGGTCGGCAGACATGGTGGCTCTCAAAGCAGAGCAGAGCATCCTTCCCTGCTGCCATGGGTCTCAGCCAGCATGTTTCCCAGGAGGTAAGGGCCCCATGCCTGCCAGGCCTTTTGCCATGGGAATGCCTGCCTGGGATGCACTCTGCCTGGCATGCACCTCCCCCCCATGGCGTCACATTCAACCTGTCTCTTAGATGTCTTGGTTTTGGGAAGTCTTACAAAGGCTCTTAAAAGGTGGGAGTTGGGAAGAAGGTGAATTCCTCTAGCTTTGAATTCTCCATGTCCCTTAAGCTTCTCTTACCACCCTCCATCTGTCTTGCATTGCCAGCCGGGTACCTGCCGCGGCTCTGGGATTTTGACCTTTCTGTCCAAGTGTGGCCTCCACTGAGCCACTGCCAAACCTGCCTCCCAGCCTACAGGGGCATGGGGCAGAGGCCCTGGTAGGACCCGGCTGCACCCACAGAGGTGAGGTGCCACCACCAAGCTCCTGTGGAGCCAGGGGCCTCCCCCGGACCCCTTGTCTCTGCTACGTGATACATACGCGCAGATGTGTGTCGGGTACTCTGAGATGTGCTTGTCAGGGTGCAGAGGTGAGGTTCGGTGTGGGAAAATGTCAAGGGCTATTGTGAAAATATGAAGCTTTATCTTTGGGAAACCCAAAGCTCTGTTGAGTTCCTGCCCCGGCCCAGGAGAGGACCTGGAGAGGACCAGGGCAGCCGTTCAGCCCCCTGCTGCACTGCCACAGGGCTGCGGACAGACCTCAGAGACACCACCTTCCCGGGAAGGCTTGGCCCGGCCCTGCCATGGGCAGGGGTCTGGGTTTACCGAGGTTGCATGGGCGTCCCCTTGCCCAGGAGGAAGGAGGAGCCCGTCTGAGCCTCTGTCCTTGTTGCTCGGGTGGCACTGAAACCCACCAGCTCCATGGCCTCGTCTGCTCCCCGATGAGACCGAGAGATCTCGCTGGTTCTGGCGTGAGAAAACAGCAGGCACACACAGCCATGCTGTGGGGCCTCTCCACGTCTAAGGAGCACAGCTGGGACAGCTGAGCCACGTGGGTCTGCCCTCCGCTGTCCTAACCCTTGTCTACAGGAAGGACAAGATGGACCAAGCGCCCCCGAACTTGGAGCCTCAGCACTGTCTTGCACCAATGTCAAACTCTGAAAAGAAACCAAATCATAAAAATAAAGGGGGGGGGGGGGATGAGAAATCTGCCTTCTGTCCACCCCACTGGCCCTTCACCCCCTCCCTTCCCCAGATGAGATCGTTACACCATGACCTGGGCACACAGTGAGGGATGAAGGAAGGGAGTTGGCATCCTTGCCTTGTGCCCTCTGACCTGCTCTCCAGCAGCAAGAACTGCCTATACTTTGGCCCTGGCAGCCTCTCCCAGCCCTTGCCCTGGGTTAGGACAGCGAGACGCTTTCTGTTTAATTTCTGAAGCAGAGAGAATGATCCTAGAGTTGGAAAATGAAGCCTGTTTGCACTTTCATTCAACACGCACTTTGGTGGAGTTATGTTTTTTCGTACTTGCCTTGTGAGAGTGTGCCTGTGTGTGTATGTGTGTGTGTGTTCATGCATGCACGCACGCGTGCGTGTTCTTTAAGAGAATCTTCTGGTTAAAGATAAAGTCACTCTTGAGAGAAAAATTTACAAACAAAATGTGGTGTATTTTGTCAGTGTATTGAAACAACATAAATAAACTTGAAGAACAGGATGGTTTGCTGTCAGTCTGTTTCTATTTTCATGGTCAGAGATCCAGAAAGCACAAAATGAATTACCGTTCCATTAATGGAGAGAATAAAGCATTCTTTATTGTAACATAATAAAGCTGTTAGAGGTCCTAAAGCATCTGATTTTTATTCTAAAGATAAGAAATAAAGGATAAAGATAGATGGCTACATAATAGTCATATTAGTCAACATAATTTAAACAATGGGAACCCCCTGAGAATAGTGTGAAAATGACCTGATCCTTGACAGTTTATAAATGGTCAAGAGTGGAAAATTCCATGAAGCCTCCAGGTTTTCTGGGTTTTGTTTTTTTTTTTTTTTTTTCTTTTTGTTTTGTTTTTGTTTTGCTGCACTGGGTCTTCGTTGCTGTGCATGGGTTTTCTCTAGTTGCAGCGAGCAGGGGCTACTCTCTAGTTGTGGTGCATGGGGTTCCCATTGCAGTGGTTCCTCCTGTTGCAGACCCCGGGCCCTGGCGCACGCGAGCTTCTGTAGCTGCGGCTCGCGGATTTAGTCGCTCCGCGCATTTAGTCGCTCCGCGGCTTGTGGGATCCTTCCAGACCAGTGACGGGGTGCGTGTACCCTGCAGTGGCAGGCAGATTCTCATCCACTGTACCACCGGGGAAGTCCCTCCAGGTTTTTTAAATGACCTCAAATTGAGGGATGGGGAAATGTCAAGATGAACGGTTAGAATTTGTTAAAGTTCCCAGAGATGGTGTGAGCAGATGCAGAAGTGGCAGAAATAGTCCATCACATCAACGCCAGCAACATCCTTAATTCCTGGGCTCTGCTGCTCTTCCAGACTGCTGGGCTAGAAGAATGCCAGCCATGGAGCTGCCTAAGAGCCCATCTTTCCCACACTGTAACCAGGAATTTATCTTACTGAGCAGGTTGGAACCGTGGTGGACTGATGTTCTTTGGCTTCAACCCTTACGGCTGCCCAGGAAGCAGCTGGAATTTGGGGTGGGGGTGGATTAACTCTGACTTCCCTTTACCTTGCTCCTCAAACCAACTACCCCGTTTACCTTTCACTCTGTCTCAGTAAATGTCTTCACCATCTATGTCACAGAGAAAATGGAGGTCATCAGAGGGAATACCCCACCTTCCTGCCACCTTATCCTGCATCCATCCTTCCTTCTTTCCTACCTATCACAGTGGAAGAACTGATCCTTCCCTTTGTCCGAAGTTAACCATCTATCAGCCATGGCTGCTATAAAAGGAAAAGAAATGGTATTGAGAGACAAATAAGGACTTTTGGAAATTTCAAATGTGATTGCAGAGATAATTCAGCACAAGGGTTGAAAGATTAAGTTGATATTGTCCCAAAAGTAGAATTAAGAAAGAGATGAAAATTAGGAGGAGAAGAGGATGACAGAGGGTGAGATGGTTGAATGGCATCACTGACTCAATGGACATAAATTTGAGTAAGCCCTGGAGTTGGTGATAAGACAGGGAAGCCTGGCATGCTGCAGTCCATGGGGTCTCAAAGAGTCGGACACGACTGAAAGACTGAGCTGAACTGAACTGAACTGAAGAAAATTAGAGGACTAACTAGAAATCCAATATACAACTAATAGAAATGCCATTGAGAGAACAAATAAATTATTATAATAAAAAGGAACTTAAAATAAAAAAGGAAATTTCACAGAGAGACAGATGGAAAGATCCCACTGCATGCCCAGGCCAGTAGATGTAAAAGGAATGATACCAAGCTATAGTATTGTGAGATGTCAGAATAATGAGAACAAAGAGGAGATCTAAAAGCTCCCAGAGGGAATAAAACAGGTCACATCCAAAGGAACATGAAATACAGTAGCATTGACCTTCTCAACAGCTATGCTGGAAGCAAGAAAAAAGAGCAATGTCTTCACAGTTTCAAAGAAAAATTCTGTACCCAGTCAAGCTGTCAATCAAATATGAATGCAGAACATTTTCAAATCAAGGTTTCAAACTTTTACCTCCCATGCACCTTTCCTCAGAAAGCCACTGGACAATGTGTTCCATCAAAATGAAAAGAGTATATCAAAAAAGAGAAAAATCCCAGGAATTCGAAGATACGTCTTTTCAACATAAGAAAATCAATCTATATAATATTCCACTTTACTGGAATGAATGGGAAAGCGTATCATCATCTCGATTGATATATTAACAGAAAAGGCATTTGACAAAAATCCAACACCATTTCACAATAAAAGCTGTCAGAAAACTAGAAATAGAAGGAAAATTCCTCAACATGACAAATAAACGGCAAGACAATATTCATGGGTAGGAAGACTTAACATTGTTAAAACATCAATACTTGCACGCAGTGATCTATAGAGTCGGTGTAAACTCTAACAAAATTCCAGTGCACTTTTTTGCAATATATAAGCTGATTCTCATATTTGTATGAAATTGCAAGTGGCAAAATCTTGAAAAAGAACAAAGTTGGAGGACTCAGACTTCCTAGTTTCAAAACTTACTACAAAGGTAATGTAATCAAAATGGATGATACTAGCATAAGGGCAGACATAAAGAAGAACTGAATAGAACTGAGAGTCCAGAAACAAATCCATACATTCATGGCCAATTGATTTTTTTTTTAATCTTTCAGCAGTACTGCTCGGCATGTGGGATCCTATTTCCCCGATACCAGCAATTGGTGGAACTGGTGCCCACTGTATTGGAAGTATGGCATCTTAATAACTGAACCTCCAGGGACATCCCAGCGGCCAAATGATTTTCTTAAATTTTTGTTTAAAGCCAACTGATTTTTGATAAGAATGTCAAGTCCATTCAATGGGGAAGGAACAGGACACCGAGATTTCCACTTGTGAAAAAGTGAGGTTGGATGCCTACCTTACACTCTATAAAAAATGAACTCCAAATGGATCGATGACCCAAATAGCAGTTAAAACCATAAAACCCTTATAAGAAAACATAGAGGTAAATCTTTATGACCTTGGAATTGTCAGTGGATTCTAGATGTGACACCAAAAGTGCAAGCAACAAAAGAAAAATCAGACAAGTTGTACTTCATCAAGATTAAAACCTTCTGTACATTGAATGAAAAAGTTGAAACAACAGCCTACAGAATGGGAAAGAATATGTGCAAATTACATATCTGACCAGAGTTTAATATCTAAAATATATAAATAATTCCTAAAACTAAACAACAAAAAGACAATCCAAAAAGAAAAATCGCAGAGGACTTGACTGAACATTTCTCCAGAGATACACAAATGGCTAGAACGCACAGAGATGTTCAACATCATTAGTATCAGAAAAATGCAAATCAAACCACAATGAGCTACCATGTCACACCTACCAGGATCACTATAATAAAATAAAGGAAAATAATAATTGTTGGAAAGGATGTGAAGAATCTGCTGCTTGGAATGTAAAATGGTGCAGCCACTGTGAAAAGTTTGGCACAGTTTGGCTCCTCAAAAAGCTAAATATTTAATTACCATACTACCCAGTGAACTTTCCAGGTGGGGCTAGTGGTAAAGAACCCGCCTGCCAATGCACAAGACATAAGAGACACAGGGGGTTTGATCCATGGGTCGGGAAGATCCCCTGGAGGAGGGCATGGCAACCCACTCCAGTTTTCTTGCCTGGAGAATCTTATGGACAGAGGACTCTGGCCAGCTACAGTTCATGGAGTCTCAAAGAGTCGGACATGACTGAAGCGACTTAGTACACACACATCATATATTACCCAGCAATTTTACTCCTAAGTATATATCTAAAATGGAGAAGGAAATGGCAACCCACTCCAGTACTCTTGCCTGGAAAATTCCATGGATGGAGGAGCCCAGTAGGCTACAGTCCATGGGGTCGCAAAGAGTCGGACACGACTGAGCAACTTCACTTTCACTTTTCATATATCTAAAAGATTTGAAGACAGATTATTTATATGCCAGTGTTCACTGAAGTATTATTCACCATGGTCAAAAGGTGGAAGCAACCCAAAAGCCCATTAATAGATGAATAGGTAGACAAAATATAGATGAATAGATAGACGTGTGTGCGTGCTAAGTCATTTTAGTCGTGTCTAACTCTTTGCGACCCTATGGACTCTAGCTCGCCAGGCTCCTCTGTCCGTGGGGATTCTCCAGGCAAGTATACTGGAATGGGTTGCCATGCCCTCTTCCAGGGGATCTTCCCTGCCCAGGGATCGAACCCACATCTCTTATGTCTCCTGCATTGACTGGCACCACCTGGAAATCCTCGAATAGATAGAGAAAGTGTGGTATATCTATCCATACAGTGGAATATTATTCAACCACAAAATGGACTAAGCAACATGGATGAATCTTGAAAATATTACACTAAGTGAAATAAGCCAGGCACAAAAAGACAAATATTGTATGATTCTACTTACGTGAAATATCTAGAATAGGCACATTTATAGAGGCAGAAAGTAGACTGGAGGTTACCAGGTGCTGGGTGAGGAGGGAATTGGGAGTTATTGCTTAATGGCCACACAGTTGTTCTTAGGGGTGATGAAAAAGTTTTGGAAAGAGCTAATGATGATGCTTGCACAACACTGTGAATACTTAATGACACTGAATTGTCCACTTCTTAATGGTTAAAATGGCAAATTTTATTTACATAGATTTAACCACAGTTTTAACAGTTAAGTAAAAAAGAGGACACCCATAGGATCCAGGAAATAGGACATCCAACAAGGAGAGGGACAAAGAAAGAGCTTCTCTGGTTCAGTGGCGAAGATTCCATATTTCCCCTGCAGGGGGCATGGTTTCATCTAAATCATGCTATTTAGACACGTGGAAGTATTAATAAGATTCTGCATGCCACATGGCACACTCAAAACAATTTTTTTTAATTGTTTTAAAAAAGAGAAAGACAAAGGGAATTTCCAGAGTGATGGAAAAAGAAGGGCCAGGCTGACAACTGAGCAGTTGTCCAGGTGAAAAGAGAAGGATGAAAATCTCCAGGAAGAATGAGAAAAAAAAACAACCAAACAAACGCAAATTAATTCATTGGGTTGGCCAAAAAGTTCATTCAGGTTTTTCCCTAAGCTATTACAGAAAAACTTGATTGAATTTTTTTAGGCTAACCCAATATTATTGTATTAGGAGGCTATTTTCAGCTCTATCAGAGCATTTGAGAATTATTTGCATGTGTGTTTGTACAGGTGTGCAATATATGCAGAGGTATACATTGAATATTTCAAACAATCAAATGAGACAATGACCAATTAATTTTAGGGAAAGCAGAGGTGAATGTTTGGATGGGTGAGATGGAATTATTGTAAGGAAACCAGTTGAGAATTTCCAAAGAGTGACAGATGGAGGGAATCTCAGTATAATCGTGCTATTTAGACATGTGGAAGTATTAATAAACACCAAAGGAAGCTCTGTGACAACCTAGAGGGGTGGGATGGGGTGGGAGGTGGGAGGGCAGCTCAAGAGGGAGGGGACATATGTATACCTGTGGCTGATTCATGTGTGGCAGAAACCAACACAATATTGTAAAGCAACTATCCTTCAATTAAAAATAAATACATTTTTAAAAAAATACCAAAGGAAGCAGCTAAAGCGCGTTCCTTGTCCATAAGGAAGGAGATGGGAAGCAGACCTTTCTCATTATCTGCCTCACAGTCCAGCTCCGTTTTTAAAATGCTGTACATTTATCACTTTCTGAAAATCTTTTTCTTCTAAAAGAAAAGTAAGTGAGGTGGGGGGGGGCTCATCTCTAACCTGTGTGTGAACTCTGTTGACCCAAGGGTCTTGCACTCAATCCACATGGATAACAGGCTTCTCAATCCTGACCCCTGATCTCCCTCTGCCTATGGATGAATCTGCAGATGTGAGAGGGTATGTGTAGGTGGGGATATTGGCAGGAGTAGGGATGGGGCGAGACAGATAAAGCAGGGAAAAGTGGGCTGAGGGATGCCAAAGTGGAGGGAGTATTCACAGTGGTGGACTCCCACTGGTTCAGTCTTGTTCCCCCTTCTTATCCCTGAGAACAAATCTTTGACCATCACATCCAAGCTACAGAAGCCAGCCAGCTGAAAGAGAGGATACAGGGAGATTGAGAGGGAAAAGAAAAAGGAAAATGAAGGGGGGAAGGGGGAATGCCTTACTGCCTTGGCCTCAGGGAAGGAGTGGCCTTGGCCATTTTCTGCAGCATCTTTGAGAGAAAAGGGCAAGTTTAAGCACCACCAGTGATAGCATGTCAGTTGGTACAACTTTTTAGAGTAACTTGGTAGGTAGGTCAAAATGAACCCAGAACTCCCACTTGCAGGAGTTTACCAGAGAGAAACACTTGCCAAGGTCACACGATATTAACACAGAGATATTCTCTGCAGCCTCATTAGAATTACTGTGATTTTGGTTAACAGTCTGAGTGTCTATCAGCAAAGGAACGGAGGATGGAAAATAGTAGTGGGGAAATTAATCCCACATTAGGAATGTGATACAGCGAGGCATGCAGGACCTTTAGTTCCCCGACAAACTCAAGCTCCCTGCAGGAGAAGTGTGGAGTCCCTGATACAGATATCTTTAAAATGCTGTATGTGTTGACACGGGCTTCCCAGGTGGCGCTAGTGGTAAAGAACCCACCTGCCAATGCAGGTAGACTTAGGAGAGTTCCATCCCTGGGTGGGTGAAGATCTCCTGGAGAAGGGCATGGCAACCCACTCCAGTATTCTTTCCTGGGGAATCCCACGGACAGAGGAGCCTGGCAGGCTGCAGTCCGTGGGGTCACACAGAATTGGACGTGACTGAAGTGACTTAGCATGCAGCATGTACACGTGTGTTGACACGGAGAGTTGTGTCTGAGGGGAAAAAGCGAGTTGCTGAACAATATGCACAGTATGGTCCATTTTTCAGTGGGATGGGGGGGGATGGATGAGATATGCAGATGAAGGTGTAGGCAAAAGTCTGGAAGAAAAGTCACCTTTGAGTTAATAGCAGTTATCTCTGGAAATGAGGTTGAAGATAGGCTGGAGGAGAAGTTTTCACTTTTTATTTCAAGGTCTTCGGTGGGTTGGAATGCTTCCGTACTGTTTACGCAATACCATCTTGTGGGGTTTTTTTCAAACTGGCTGGAAGAGAGGAGGAGGTTGGCAGAGGAGGAGCAGCTCAGACCAGGAAAGAGGCAGGACCCTGGGCTCTGCCCTGATTTGCTCGGTGCCCTGGAGCCAGCCGCTGCCCCTCTCTGGGCCAAAGCCAGGCAACTGCTGCTGTGTGTGCTGGCGGAGGAGTGAGGCATGCAGAGCTGCCCAGAGCACATCACCAGTTTCTAAGGCACTGGAATGACTGGGAAGTTGTTGACATTTTAAAAAATTTATTTTTGGCTGCACTGGGTCTTTGTTGCTGCTCGTGGGTTTCTCTTGTTGTGGAGCACAGGCTCTAGGCATTTGGGCTCAGTAGTTGTGGCAAAGGACTTAGTTGCCCCAAAGCATGTGGGATCTTCCCAGACCAGGAATCAAACCAATGTCCCCTGCACTGGCAAAGAAGGGGGACACGGGGCAAAGCTTTGCTCACCTGTCCAGCAATCCAGGCTCCACCCCTGCCCTGAGTTAGAACACTCAGTCTGGGCAGCTTCAGATCAAACAGGACAAAGCCTGGGGTGAGCTGAGCCCTGGTTCCTGAGTCTCAGTTCTCCAAAGGGCAAAGTGGGGCATGGGTCTCCAGTCAGACAGGGTGCTCCTCCCAGGTCGGTGCCCAGACAGTGCTGGGGCAGGTGAGCTCTGCGCCCAGGATTTGGCTCAACATAAGAGAGTTCCAGGGGTATCAGGTGGCAGGGCTGGCACAGCGGGCAAATGAGCTGCTCTCCCCCAGATGGATCCACGATTGGGCTAATCAAAGAGGCTGGGGGTCCCCATTAGTGAGAACCGTGCAAAACAAGTGCCTTCCTTGGTCAATTTCTCAGGCTCTAAGTGGAAGGGATAGCGACTCTGCTAATGGAATCAGGGAAGGCTACGTAGAAAGAGTCAGCATTTGAGCAGGGCTTGGAGGTGGGGTTGGTGGGGGCAAGATTTCAGAGAATGAAATGTGACAATGTTAAAGGGACTTCAGAGCCCCTCCCTGCTGGGCAGCATCACAGATTCACACGAGGTTCTGGGAGCTGGAGTCACTTGCCCAAGGTCACACAATGTAAGTTGTGCTGTACCTTTTAAAAGACGGTGCCCAGGGCAGGGCCCGGTGGAGGAGCCAGTGGACACGGCCAGCATTGTGATTCAGGTCCAGCGGTTAATTAGTAACCGGAAAGCCCGGTAGCCAGTGCCCAGCCAGCAGGGCTGAAGGTTGAACTTCAGCTGGTTTGGGAGCCTGAGCGAGTGGGTGACAGGTCGCTCCTGCCTGGGAAGGTTGTTCGGCCAGTCAGGATTGGGTTGTGGGTCAGAGGGACCATGCAGAGAGCCTGGAAGGCAGAGCTGGGTACGGGGCCGGAGCCCAGGACCTGAGCCGGACCTAGTTTTTTTCAGGTGAGCGACTCCACCATGAGCAGGACACCTGCCTGCCAAGGTGTTTGTCTACCAACACGGGAAACTGGTTACCTAGCTAATTTCCTTCCTAACTCCTGTATTGACTTCCTTTCCTTTTTGACACCCTCCTCCCTAACTCCTTTCCTTCATTTTTTGCTTCCTATCACTTCCCTCCCTTCATTCTTCCCTTCTTTCCTTCCTTCCCTCTCAGCTAATTCTCTACCTGTGCTGCCTAATTTTCTTCCTTCCTAACGAATCCATTTCATCCTTGCTTCCTTCCCACTAACTTCATTCCTTCCTTTTTTTTGAATTTAAAAAAAAATGGTAAATGTTTGTTTAATTTCTTGGCAGTGCCACGCAGCATGTGGGAACTTAGTTCCCCAACCAGAGTTTGAACCTGCACCCCCTGCATAGGAAGTGCAGAGTCTTACCCACTAGATCACCAGGGAAGTCCCCGTTCCTTCTTTTTCTAAATTCCTAACTTCTCCCTGAAATTCCAGGCCATGGGCTTCGGCATCAGACTGGCTGGTTTCAAATCCCAGTTATGTCGTTTACTATCTAGATGTCTGAGTCACATCACTTCACCTCTCTGTGCCTGTTTCCTCCTTTCCAAAACAAGAATGTTGATAGTTCTTAACCCATGGCACTGCGGAAACAAAATAAGACCGAAGTGATACATAATGTCACTGGCATGTCATTGCTAGGCGCTGGGCAAGCAGGCTTGTAAATGGATAAACAGCAATGAGTGAAGACTGTAACAACAGAAGTGGGCACAAGGAAGGAAGGGTTCGTGGGATTGGGGGTGGTCTGGTGAAGCTTATGGGAAAGGCTGGTGAGGACAGATGCAAACGGTTAGCGGAGCAGACCTGATTGGTTGAGAGGGTGTTCCAAAAAGAGGGAACTGTGTGACCACCCCCGCCCCCCGCATTCCCACTGCATCCAACAAGTCCAGAAGATGCGAGCAGGAACATGGAGTGATGGGGCAGAAGGGTGCACGTCTAGGCTGGGGCAAGTTAGAGGAAGGAACAGGCTTGAGGGCTCTCAGAGGAACTTGGACCACCTCCTGAGAGTTTGCAGGGGTCTCTGTAGGTCTAAAGAACTGGGAGAAAATGCTGATGCTCATTCAACCTCTAGCCAGAAAATCAGAAGGCAGTGGTGCAGGAGAGAAAGATGCTGAGAACTACTCAGGTGTGGGCGTCACAGTCAAGGTGATGGGAGAGTCTGGTGGTGGGCAATGAGCCTGTCAAAGTTCCCACCAGGACTTAGTACCCAAGTAGTAAATGAACAGCAACACCTTGAGAATTTTTACGTAATGGTACAAAGATAAAAAGATAACTAAGGTAACCCAACCCCACTGTCACCTTGGGTCATGTCCCTCCAGCCATTTTTTGGTGGTTATGTGCATTATGTCTTTATTTTCCTAACAAAGTCACCTACCATTGGTCACCTACCATTTGGAAACCTGCTTTTTTTTACCTTGACATTGTGTTACATATATGTTCCCATTTCTGTTTACATAGGCCAATATGTCATTTTTTAACTGGGTGATTTTCCAAATTATAGATATACTCTAATTTATCTTATCAATTCATTCCTCGATTCATTAGTCACATATGTACTGTGCTCCAACCCGATCCCAGGCTCTGATCTGGATGATAGAGATTCAGAGTGAATAAGAGAAGTCTTTGCCCTTGCAGAGCCAACGTTCAAGTTCAAGACAAAAAATAAACAATCAAAGCGTTGTAAGATAAGGTGTCAGAGAGTGATGTAGAGTAAAGTTGTAAAGTAAAGTATTGTTGTTGTAAAGTAAAATATAAAGCAAAAAAATGTGGATGGGGAACAGGTGGGACTGGTATTGCAGAGTGTTCAACCATCCTGGTTTGCCCAGGATTGCACTGGTTGAAACACTGAAAGTCTCACATCCCGGGAAACCCCTAACCAGGACAATTGGTCGTGAAAAGGGCCTCTCCGGGAGGTGATGTTTGAGCAGAGACCTCTGTGATGTGAGTGGAAGGCGATCACGCAGATGTCTGGAGGAAGAGTACTCTAAGCAAAGGGAAATGTAAGGGCAAGGGGCAGGAGGGCACACAGGGCAAGGCTCCGTGTGTGTGAGGGACAGCAAAGAAGCCAGGCTGGAGCGTAGTGAAAGGGAGAGCCTGGAGACCAAGGAGGAAAGGGAGACAGGAGCCAGGTCACGTGGAATCTCGTAGACTGTGGTAAAGACTGGATTTTAATCCTAAATTTGGTGGCAAGTACACTGGAGCTTTTGAGCAACAAAGTCACATGATCTGACGTCCAGTTATAAAGAGTCACTCTGGTTTTTGGTGAAGAAAGATTGTAGAGGGTCAAGTAAGAAATAGGAACACAGTGGGGAAGTGAGCGCAATAATCCATGCAAGTGATGATGGTGGCTCAGGGCCGGGTGGTTGCAGCAGGAGAGTCTGGATAGATTTAGTTTCATTTATTTATTTATTTAGCATATAATCGCTTTATAGTGTTGTGTTAGTTTCTGCTGTATGATGAAGTGAGTCAGCCATATGTGTACATATATCCCTTCCCTCTTGGACCTCCCTCCTACCTACCCCCATCCCACCCACCTGAGTCATCACAGAGCAGCAAGCTGAGCTTCCTGTGCTTTTTATAGCACGTTCCCCCTAGTTTTCTGTTTTACACATGGTGGTGTATATATATCAATCCCAATCTTCCAATTCATCTCACCTTCCCCTTCTCCCACTGTGTCCACATGTCCATTTTCTACATCTGTGTCTCTATTCCTGCCCTGCAAATAGGCTCATCTGTACCATTTTTCTAGATCCCACATACATGTGGGATTTTGAAGGTAAAGTCTAAGGTGATTCTATGGTGCAGTGGTGGACGCAGGGTGAAGGTGCAAAGTTTCTAGGATGAATTTCTAGTTGCTGGTTAGAACTTTTGAGTAGGTGGTAGTATCATTACGGAGATAGATGTCAGTGGAGGAGCAGGCTGGGGAGAGTAAAAAGAATGAAAGTCAGGACTTTCGTTTTGGACATGTTAAGAGTGAGGTGCCTCTAGACCTTTAACTGGTGAAGTGTCAGAGAATCCAGAGTCAGGAGTGTATCAGAGCTGGAGAGATGAGTTTGGGAATTGTGGGGTTTAGTCAACACTTAAAACCGTTAAACTGGTTGCTATCAACTGGGGAACAAGTATAGAGAACGGCCGGGCCAGTGTTTCTGGGGGAAAAAGAGGGAATCCAGTAGAAAAGATGGAGAAAAAGCAGTTGGCGAAGTAGGAGGAAAACCAGCAGATCCTAACGCCAAGTGGGAAAAGGGGGTCATATCCTCAGAGACACAGAATGACATGAGAACAAAGAATTCATCACTGGCTCTGGCACATGGAGGTTACTGGTCTATTCTTTTGGGAGCATGTTGGGATAACAGCCTCTTTGGAATGGCTCCAAGAGAGGAAAGGAAGAAGGAGTAGGAACTGAGTCCAGACAACTATTTCAAGGAGTTTAACTGAAAAGGGAACATAGAAAATGGGACAGTCTCTCAAGATGTAAGTCCCAGAGAGGAAACTATTACAGTCAGCGAGTATTCTAATGTGCCCTATGCTTGGACCTTGAGGTTACTATTATTTTCATTATTGATTTCCTGTTCTAAGCAGTGCTCCTAAATGAAGGCTGCATCAGGGTCTTGTCCTTGAAAAGAATGACCTTGTTCTGGGCATTATGTTTTGTCAACATAATATCCTACCCATCTGTGTGTTGGCTCAACATTTCCATTTTCTTAAAAAACGAAAGGCTCTGATACTGTTTACTCGGGTTTTCCTTGGATGACTACCCCCACCTACATCAAAGCCCACAGAGGACCCCCCCCAAGGCCACTGGGCTCAGGTCCCTTTCTGACGAGCCCCCTTGGCCCCAGCTCCACAGATCCTCACACTGTGGTGAATTACAGAGGTCTGAGTGTGGCATGTGGTAGCCACACAGAAAGTTCCAGAAGAGCAGGGGCCGTGTCAGGCCCTGTCAACTCCTTCATTCCCCAGAACACCCCGTATAACTTCCTAGAGAGAGGAAGATACCTTGTGAGTACCTGATTATTGCACTAGGTCATCACACACTAGGTTGCCACTGGGACCCTGCTTCCTGGTGATACCAACCAGGGTTCTTGACCTTCACAATGAATAGAAATTGACCAGAGACCAGGCAAGAAATTCAGGCAGGATTTTCTGAGGTCCCTGGTGCAGCAGGGTGAGCGAGAACAAACAAAAGATCCTCTTGCTTGCTCACTCCCTAAGTGGGGGACAAGCTTGTTCCTTACATGGGTGAGGTGAGGGGTGTGTCCAGGGCTTTCATGGTGGCTCAGCTGGTAAAGAATATGCCTGCAATGCAGGAGACCCCGATTCGATTCCTGGGTTGGCCAGATCCCCTGAAGAAGGGACAGACTACCCACTGCAGTGTTCTTGGGCTTCCCTGGTGGCTCGGACGGTAAAGAATCTGCCTGCAATGCAGGAGACCTGGATTTGATCCCTCGGTTGGGAAGATCCCCTGGAGGAGGGCATGGCAACCCACTCTAGTATTCTTGCCTGGAGAATCCCCATGGACAGAGGAGCCTGGTGGGCTACAGTTCATGGAGTCACAAAGAATCAGATGTGAAGGGGCAAGTAAGCACTGCACAGGGGTGTGTCCAGGGGTGGGGGGGCGGGGAGGGGAACTTTAGGTATCTTGCCCCCACCCTTAAGTGGTATTGAGTGAAGGAGGCATGCACAGTACCCTGTTTTTGCTCCAGGCTCCTCAAAAGTGGCAATTGGATTTTTTGGTCTCTTTGTATCCTTTGGGTTCAGAAATTTGCCCCATCTGCCACGCATGCAGTTATTTTTAGCCCCACACAGTTTCTTTGTATTTTGTTGCTAGAGGAGAGGTGTGTCTAGGTGCAAGCACTGCAGCACTGCAGCAGAGTGCTAGGTCCCAGTACTGCTCTGGAGACAATGGTCAGAACCTGGAGGGCCATCGGGAAGGACCCCAAAGTCCAAGTGTTCAGCAAAGACCAAGGCCAGGCTGACTGAACCAGACACCCAGGCCCTGAAACACCTGCAGGTGTTTCTTGGGAGCCAAAGTGCTCCCAGGTCTCTGAGCTTCATCTTCAGCCCCAGATGGTCTGCAGCGGGCCTGGGTAGGCCCCGGGGAACATGTCTCCTCCCAGACAGGCCCCCTACACACACACACACAGACACACACACACACACAGATTTACGGATAAACACCGATATGAACACAGACCCACAAAGACCACTGTCACACATGTGTATTCATAGACACACACACATGCACACAACACATTAACATGTATAGAGGTACACACTGCCATGTCCACACACTATACTACACAGAGACTCACTGAAGCACATCGACACACAGGCCAGTCACTGATGTACGACAAAATCACACAAACATGGTCACACTGATACACAAATATCTTGACACACAGGGACACACTGATACACCAGATAGACAGACAGACACACATCTCTGCACGAAACACCTGCACACACACCCCCAGCCACACACTCACGTGCATTCCAACAAGCCCCAGCATCGCCCCGGCTCTCCCGCAGCTGTCACTCACACCCTTCTACCCACGCCCCCCAGGGGGAGGCGATGTCCCCGAGGGAACAGAGGACTTCGGTCCCTTCTTAAGCTCTGCTGGCTCCCGCGTGACATCAACAGCTCCCTCGCCGCGGCCGGGAGTTCCAAGCTGGGTGCCGGGGCCGGGCCGGCGCCAGGCACAGACACTTCGGCTCTTGTTGGGAGAACAGAGAGGGCTTCTTGTCCACTGTCCACCCTCCAGTTCCCACCGCGGCTTCTCCCAGCGGCCTCTCCGCAGGCTATGCAGGTAGGTGGGGCCGGGGAGGCAAGGGTCTGGCAGAGGGGCTGCCAGGGCTGGGCCAGGAGGGATGTGGGCTGCAGGAGTGTGGACTCGGGGCACTGGCTGAAGCCAGGCTGCGCTCCGTATTTGGGCAGCTCTGCGGCTCACCTTCTCAGGGCTCCGTGGAGCTGGACCTCCCAGAGTAGCCTGGACAGGGAAAATTCCCTCGCTTCCCCTGTGGTCACTTTCTCAGCTCCCGAGAAGACCAAGGCCCCCTTGTAAAAATGGGTGGTCTCTACGGCAGCCCAGGCCCCACCACAGGCCAAAGCTGTGGTCTCAGGAGGCGCAGTACCCTGCAGTCCCTGAGAGCAATCTGAGTTCCTGGACTTGATCTTCCAGTCTAGGGTGGGGCTGTGGGGTCCTGGGCTTGCCGAGCCAGGGCCTGGACATATAAGCATCCTCCACCATGCAGGCTAGGGGGCAGGGAAGACATATGCTCCCAGCTGCACAGACTGTGGTTCACACTCTCCACTGTTTCATCTCAAACAGACACAGCCAGGGGCTTCCCAGCCGGCGTTAGTAGTGAAGAACCCACCTGCCAGCGCAGGAGATGTGAGAGATGCGAGTTCGATCCCCGGGTCAGGAAGATCCCCTGGAGGAGGGCATGGCAACCCACTCCAGTATTCTTGCCTGGAGAGTTCCATGGACAGAGGAGCCTGGAGGGCTACAGTCCACAGGGTCACAAAGAGCCGGACACAACTGAAGTGTCTTAGCTCACTTGCTTGTGGGTCTGTTCGTGATTCTGGTCCAAGGTCCCCAGGGCAGCTGCCCCTCCAGGGACATTAGGCAGAAGTCTTTGTGGTGGAGACATAATAGTCAACACAGCACCCAGCCCAGGGCTGTCTCTAGGGATCCAAGGTGGCAACATGCCTGTATGGGATCCAGGGGAGCCCAGCCTACCCCTCACAAGCTGTGGGACTCTAGGCATGTCCCTTTCGAGGCCTCAGGCTCCCCGCCTCTGAAATGGGAGGAAGAGTCCGGACTTTATGCCCTGCAAGAGTCCTTCCAGCCTTGGCCTTCCCAGACATCAGAGCTGCCCTGGCTATCCCCAGTGCTTGAAAAGACTCAGCCTGGGAAGGGCTACCCCTGACCGTTCTCCCTCTTTCCCTCCTGAGATGTCTGACTGGAGAAGCTGGGCCCAGAGGACATAATTTCTTGTCCCAGGCTGGGGTTGTTGGCCCAGGGCAGGTGCAGGGCATCGGGCAGGGGCGGACAGAGCAGCGGTGCCTAACACCCTAGACAGGCGACACTGATTCCCCAGCGGCACCTCCCTCATCCTGCTCCTCCTTGCGTCCCCAGAGCGTACCTGATCATTGCTACAGCATGGACTCGAGCCCAGCTGGCACCCCCAGTCCACAGGTAGGTGGGTCTTGGTTCCCCCACCCACCACCAGGGGGGTCCCTTCCTCCCAAGGTCGAGGAAACCCAGGGAGGTCCTCATCAGCCAGGTGGACGGTCCCAGGATTGGGGCGCCCACCAGGATCACTGTGAGCTCATGGAATCGGGCCATTTGCAGGGTAAAGAGAAAAGACACTTGGGCAAGGGCTTCAAGAAGTAAGTGAGGTGGAAAAATTATGGGATTGGCTCCGAGGTCACCTGTATTCTCATGCTGGTAGGGCTGCCTGTAAGTCCTCCGACAGCTCTTCTCTGGGTCTCAGTTTCCTCACCCTCACATTTGGTACAACAGCCTCCCAAGGCTATCATGAGAAGCAGGTAAGATGTGGATGGTTGGGTGGGTTGGTAGATGGAGGGAAAGAAGGAAGGGAGAAAGGGATGCAGGAAAGAGGGCAGGCAGGCTAGTAGAGATATTGGAAAAGGGAGCAGGGCTTGGGCCAGGGGGGAGGGAGGAGGCCATTGAGTCGGGAACCTCTGATCTTCATCGCCTCTTTCTTTAAATGTCTTTAGCTCCCAAGGGCCAATGGGAATATCAACCTGGGGCCTTCTGCCAACCCAAAGTGAGTTCCAGTCTCTCAATCGCTTTCTTCCCTGGCTCCCCTCACCTTGCGAATAGAACCCAAATTCTCTGATTCAGCATCAAGACCCTCTACCATCTGAGCCTAGGACCGGCCCCCAGCTTTATCTCCCACTCATTCCCCAGCCTCTTCTCATGCTGAGCCCTGTGGCTGGAATTTCCCCCCAAAGCCTGCATTATTAGCAGCCCCCCACCCTCCAGGCCCTTCTCTGTCTTTGGAGGCCAGATTCCTTGCCTTCTGTGGTTGTGTTTGGTTTTCTCCCCTTCTTGCCTGTTGTTTACTCCATTGTGAGATCCCCAGAGGCAGGGGCCAGTCTGAGAAGACCCCCTTGGATGGAAAAACATGGCCTTCTCCAGCTTCAAAGAGAAGCCCTGATTTGAACTAATGTACCCGGTTTCCCAAGCTGGCAAATGCTGACCTGTGTTCCTTCCTCTTGCCCCAGTGCCCGGCCCACAGACTTTGACTTCCTCAAAGTCATTGGCAAAGGAAACTATGGGAAGGTGAGTGACCTATGAGCATGCGAGACCTGGGTTTCCCCCCTTTCCAGCCCCTTCCATCTCCTACTGTCACTCACGTGTGCAAAGTGGGAGCTTACAACCTGCAGAATCATGGGCGCAGGGCTGGAACTGGAGGTCTGCACCACCATTAAGAAACCCAAAGCTCAGAGGAGTAGTCACCTGTGGGTTCTGCATTTGTCCTCCTGCTCAGGTCCTACTGGCCAAGCACAAGTCCGACGGGATGTTCTACGCAGTGAAGGTGCTACAGAAAAAGTCCATCTTAAAGAAGAAAGAGGTACCAGGGCTTGGGCTCAGGCATCTCCTCTCCTGCTTCTTGACCCCCAGCCTCAGGTGGCTTCTAATGATGGATCCAACTCTGGGCATAGAGGCAGTCCAGTGCAGGGGGGCTGGGTGTTCTGCTGGCCATTTTCCAGAAGGCAGGCTAACCGCCTCACCTGGAGGGCCTGCAGGTGACCCTGTCCAGGCCCTCTGCTTTCCCCTAAAGACCCAGGGCTCCATGGCAAACCAGTCTTCTGCCCTGTCAACTGCCAGCCTCCCTATCTGTGCAATGTGGGGGTCACACTTCAGGCTTGCCAAAGGCCCTTCAGGCCACAGCCATCCAGGGATTCTAGATGCTTCCACTGACTCGAGTCTCTTTAACGCCAACTCTATAAGAAGGACAGAGCAGGCCCTGAGGAAGGACTGAATGTCAAGTCAGAGGACTCAGGAGAGGGAACTGATGTTAAAAAGGAGCTCACGGGGCAGATCTTGCTGAAGGAGGTGGCCTTGAAGACAGGCTTTTGATGATCTGAAAAGAGGACGTCTAGGCAGGGGAACAGGATCAGAGGCCTGGATATGCGTAGTGCCTGCCTTCTTTTCTCAGAGCTTGTCCATGAAACTCATCTATTCAGTCATCTTGCAGCCTTGTTGAGGCTTCCCTGGTGGCTCAGATGGTAAAGAATCTGCCTGCAGTGCAGGAGCCCAGGTTCAATCCCTGGGTCGGGAAGATCCCCTGGAGAAGGGAATGGCAACCCACTCCTGTATTCTTGCCTGGAGAATTCCATGGACAGAGGCGTCTGAGGGGGCTACAGTCCATAGGGTCAGCGAAAGAGTCAGACATGATTGAGCGACTAACACCTTCACTGGGGTGGGGGAGGCAGGGAATTTGGACCCAGGGCTGGAGCTGCACCCAGCTGCACTGGTGGGGGATGAGGTGGACCGCGCAGAGCCCTGAATGCCAGGCAAGACCCCCGGGCTTGGCTCTGAGGGCAGTGAGGAGCCACGGAGGGTATTTGAGCAGTGTGGCCACATGGGTGGTAATGCGACCTGTGTGTGTGTGTGTGTGTGTGCGTGTGCATGCGTGCGTGCGTGCGTGCGTGTGCGTGACTCCGCAGCAGAGCCACATCATGGCGGAGCGCAGCGTGCTCCTGAAGAACGTGCGCCACCCCTTCCTCGTGGGCCTGCGCTACTCCTTCCAGACCCCCGAGAAGCTCTACTTCGTGCTGGACTATGTCAACGGGGGAGAGGTGGGTGACCTGGAGCTCTCCATCCCAAGTGCCCATGGTGCACCAGCTGCTGGAGTGATCTCCCCTCATCCTTACCCCCAACCCGTTTTGCAGCTGAAAAGACTGAGTCTCGGGGAGGTAACTCACTGGCTCAAGGCTACCCTGCATGCAACTGGCAGAGCCAGGATTTGAAGACAGGTCTGTCTGACTCCCAGCCATTTTCATTTCTTGACTCCCATGCAAAGCTGCCCAGAATCCCTTCAGTGAACCTGAGAAAGGTCAAAGTTAGAGGAGCTCTGTGTTCAGTAGTTCTAATTTTACCCATTTTACACCATAGACCACTGCATGGGAGTGAGCAGTCCCTGTGGTTGTGATCTGGGGCCACCTGGTGACCCAGAAGCACAGCTGGGGAAAGCTGGGCTCCCTCCTCTGTCTCTCTGAGCAAGATGGCCCTTCTCAGTGACCCCAGATTTAACCTGTGTGACCTCATGCTCTGTAGCCTGATGCCAAGAGGGAAGTTTTGTGTCCTCCATCCCTAAATTCCCTGGTGGAGGTGACGGACTTTTCTTTGCCAGTAAAATAGACGGAAGCAACTGGCCCAGGGACAGATCTAACCTGGACTCAGTTTGCCCATCATAATCATTTTATCACGTGGGTTAGAGGAAACGCACATATCTGACCCACCCAGGTTCAAATCATGGCTCTGCCAGTTATAGTCCGTGACCTTGGGCAAGTCACCTGGCTGCTCTGACACTTCCAGTTTCGGCCTCCTACTTGAAACCTGGAAGGTAGTCAGAAGGATAAAAGAAAAGTAGAGATGTATTAGGGTGTGACTGGAGCCTGGCACACAGTAGGGGCTCCATTCTTGTTGATTCACCTTTGCTGCTGACACTTCGCCAGCTCTGTAGGGCTGGAGCCAGCATGCCCTTCCTTGTATGAGGGCATTGGAGCCTAGAGAAGGGGTGACTTGCCCAGCTGCCTCCAACCCTGCATCTGAGGAGCAGGAGCCCCCCAGGAACCCGCTCACACGGCTCCTCCCCCTCCAGCTCTTCTTCCACCTGCAGCGGGAGCGCCGGTTCCTAGAGCCCCGGGCCCGGTTCTACGCCGCCGAGGTGGCCAGCGCCATTGGCTACCTGCACTCCCTCAACATCATTTACAGGTGAGGCCTGCCTGTGGCGCAGAGCCAGGCCTGGCCCTTCCGCCCCAACAGCCAGGGGGGTGTGTGGATCCCTAGATCCCAATGAAATCCCGGTGAACTTGGTCCTCTGTCTGAGGAGGAGGGGCGGCGTGGCTTCGACATCACAGCACCCTTTTCTTTCAATGTCTGCAGGGACCTGAAACCAGAAAACATTCTCTTGGACGGCCAGGTTAGTGTGTGTGATTGAGTGTGTGTGTGTGTTGTGTGTGTGTGTGTGCATGCATATAGTTGCACATGTATGCTGTGTGCCCAAGAATATGTATATGTGCATGCATTGTGCATGTGTGCCTATGACTGTGTACATGCATGTAAATGTTTGTTGTGTGTACATGGATGTACATGTACTTGTGTGTGCATGTGTGTATATGAGGCCTGTGGTGGGGCAGGGGTAGTGTTACACAGAGGCTGGAGGATTTTGTAGTGCTTCCATGTCTTAGACTGAGTTCCTTGGAAATAGACTCTGAAACGGAGTATAGGGTGCCGAAGGTTATTGGGGAACACATTTAAGGGGTGACGGGCAGGTTTGAGCAGAGGAAGAAGCACACCTGCACTCTGGTTGCAAGTGAGACCTCAGCTGATCTTTCAGGGTGGGGTGCACCCAAGCTGGGATGGTTCTCTAGAACTCTTCCAAAGTGAGGCAAGGATGTGGGCATCTGTGCCACTGTATTGGCCAGTCATCAGATGGGGATTGCCCCTTGAGAGGGGCATGACTTTGGATGAAGGCAATGGTCCAGCATAGGGGGTGGGCATGACAGCTCCTAAAGAGGGGATCTGGGCAGAACCCGGCAGGATCCACTCTCATCACGACCTCCACCAGCCACCCTCTCGCCCAGCCACAAAGTGTGTTCACTCTCTTGGACCCCGTCCTCCGTTAAGGGGGCTGCTGCCACCAGGCCCCTCCAGCAAGGACATTCTGGAACTGCTGGGTGTGGACGTGAGTCTGTGATGAGCTGGGGGCAGACAGCGCGATGCCATCTCCCCACCCCTGTGCCGTTCTTGGTGTCCAGGTTAGAAGCACAGAGTGAGTGGAGCCTCCAGCTCGGGCTTGTGTCAGGGACACAGAGCCCACAGCCATGACCCGCATGTGGCATCTGTGCTTTAGGGTTAGACCTGGCCATGCCTTTGGCTCAGATCACCCTCCCACCCTGCCCTCCCTCCTCTCCAGGGACACGTGGTGCTGACAGACTTTGGCCTCTGCAAGGAGGGTGTAGAACCCGAGGAGACCACATCCACGTTTTGTGGTACCCCCGAGGTAAGCTAAATCTCCTGGGAGGGGTGAAGCAGGAAGTGGATGAGGCCATGGCTCCTGACTAGAGCCACCAGATTATAGCAGAGGGGCTCACTCCTTCCACCTGCACTTCCCCTGAGCTGACTGCGCGCAGAGCTTTGGTTTCCTCGTCTGTGTCGTGGGCGGACCAGCTCTGGGGGCTTCTGGGACCTGGTTTGTGAGCCTCTGTAGCAGTGCTGTCCAACAGAAATAGAAACAGAAATGCAAATCATATATGCAATTTTTAAATTTCCAGCAATCCACACTCAAAAAGAAATAGATGAAATCAATTTTAATAATACATTTTATTTAACCCAACATATGCAAAATAGTGGGTTTCCCAGGGGGCTCAGTGGTAAAGAATCCACCTGCCAATGCAGGAGATGTAGGTTCGAACCCTGGGTTGGGAAGATCCCCTGGAGGAGGAAATGGAAACCCACTCCAGTGTTCTTACCTGGGATATCCCATGGACAGAGGACCCTGGTGGGCTACAGTCCATGGGATAGAAAGAGTCAGACACAATATTGTAGAGCAATTGTCCTCCAATAATAGTATTTTGTTCTATACTTCTCAATATTGTACAGTTGTAATCTTTGATAATTAAAAAAAAGAAAAAAACCAGCATGTGGGACTTCCCCAGTGGTCCAGTGCTAAGACTCTGGGCTCCCAATACAGTGGGCATGGGTTCGATCCCTGGTTAGGGAACTAGATCCCTTAGGGGACTAAGACCCAATGCAGCCAAAAAAAAAAAAAAAAAAAAATGCAGCATGTAAAAAAAAAAAAAAAAGTCAGACATGACTTAGCGACTAAACAACAGCAATACAAAATAGTATCATGTCAATATACAGTCAATATAAAATAGTTGAAATACTTTGTTTTATTTTTTCTAACTAAGTCTTTGATCCTGTGTGCGTTTTACACTTCTTGTCCTCTCGGCTTAGCTCAGCCACATGTCAAGTGCTTGGTGGTCACACGTAGCTAGTGGTTACTGTGTTAGATAACACTGCCCTGCAGGGTGAGGTCCATGTGCAATAGGAGGCCCTGGTCTGACCTGACAATTAAGATCAAACGTGAAGATACCGATCTCCCTCCTTCTTCCAGCCACAAAGAGCCTGGAGGGTTAAAATTTGTGAACCTCAGCAATCATTCATACATGTCTCTTTGTCCTGCCAAGGCCTCCCTGCAACTTTGGAGTTAAAAACCTTTCCTTAAACTTCTACCAGTGTTGAACCTTGGACCTTGACCCCAAAGGGGTTTCCAGCTGCTTGGACAGATGTCTGGGATGGGGGTGGAGGTCTGAGGCTGCAGGGCTGGCGAGTCCTCTCGAGCTGGCATGGCCCAAGACTTTTTAGCTTTTGTTTTTTTCCATATGCTTAAGTATCTGGGTCTCAGATTTCAGCTGAGCCTCCTCTGTTTGGTTTTAGGAGAGCCAGTGGACAGATAACCTCTCTAACCAGGAGTAGTTGTCTGTGATTGGGTCTGGAAGGGTGTTCACTAGACAGAGCTAGCCTCCCAAAGCCCTGCCAGCCCAACCATCCCTTCTTTGACTACTGCCAGGAGCAGATGGACCATGTAGGAGACATGTGGCTCTAACAGGTCATCTCTTGCATGACTCAGGCACTGCCAGGGTGCCGGGGAGCACAGACAAGAGGTATCACCGTTGCTCAGTCATTCACAGTTTTTCAAGGGCCAACACATATATTAGCTTGTGTCTTTTTTATGTGTGTGTGGCTGCGCTGGCTCTTTGTTGCAGCATATGGGCTTTGTCTAGTTGCAGTGAGGGGGCTTCTCTTGCTGCAGTGTGCAGGCTCAGATGCCCTGCAGCATGTAGGATCTTAGTTCCCCCACCAGGGATCGAACCCGCGTCCTCTGCATTGGAAGGAGAACTCCTAGCCACGGGACCACCAAGAAAGTTCCTCATCTGTGTCCTTAACAGAATCCCCTAGGGAGGGATTCTGCAGTTCCATTATGTGGGATCAGTTCAGTTCAGTTCAGTCGCTCAGTTGTGTCCGACTCTTTGTGACCCCATGAACCGCAGCACGCCAAGCCTCCCTGTCCATCACCAACTCCCGGAGTCTACCCAAACCCGTGTCCATCAAGTTGGTGATGCCATCCAACCATCTCATCCTCTGTCGTCCCTTTCTCCTCCTGCCCTCAATCTTTCCCAGCATCAGGGTCTTTTCAAATGTGTCAGCTCTTCTCATCAGGTGGCCAAAGTATTGGAGTTTCAGCTTCAACATCAGTCCTTCCAATGAACACCCAGGACTGATCTCCTTTAGGATGGACTGGTTGGATCTCCTTGCAGTCCAAGGGACTCTCAAGAGTCTTCTCCAAACCACAGTTCAAAAGCATCAATTCTTCGGCACTCAGCCTTCTTTATAGTCCAACTCTCATGTCCATACACGACCACTGGAAAAACCATAGCCTTGACCAGATGGACCTTTGTTGGCAAAGTAATGTCTCTGCTTTTTAATATGCTGTCTAGTTTGGTCATAATTTTCCTTCCAAGGAGCAGGCATCTTTTAATTTCATGGCTGCAGTCACCATCTGCAGTGATCTTGGAACCCAGAAAAATAAAGTCAGCCACAGTGTGTACTGTTTCCCCATCTACTTGCCATGAAGTGATGGGACCAGATGCCATGATCTTAGTTTTCTGAATGTTGAACTTTAAGCCAACTTTTTCACTCTCCTCTTCCACTTTCATCAAGAGGGTTTTTAGTTCCTCTTCACCTTCTGCCATAAGGGTGGTGTCATCTGCATATCTAAGGTTATTGATATTTCTCCCGGCAATCTTGATTCCAGCTTGGGCTTCTTCCAGCCCAGCGTTTCTCATGATGTCCTCTGCATATAAGTTAAATAAGCAGGGTGACAATATACAGCCTTGATGTACTCCTTTTCCTATTTGGAACCCGTCTGTTGTTCCATGTCCAGTTCTAACTGTTGCTTCCTGACCTGCATATAGGTTTCTCAAGAGGCAGGTCAGGTGGTCTGGTATTCCCATCTCTTTCAGAATTTTCCACAGTTTATTGTGATCCACACAGTCAAAGGCTTTGGCATAGTCAATAAAGCAGAAATAGACGTTTTTCTGGAACTCTCTTGCTTTTTCGATGATCCAGCGGATCATTGGATCCAGCGGATGTTGGCAATTTTATCTCTGGTTCCTCTGCCTTTTCTAAAACCAGCTTGAACATCTGGAAGTTCACGGTTCACATATTGCTGAAACCTGGCTTGGAGAATTTTAAGCATTATTTTACTAGCGTGTGAGATAAGTGCAGTTGTGCGGTAGTTTGAGCATTCTTTGGCATTGCCTTTCTTTGGAATTGGAATGAAAACTGACCTTTTCCAGTCCTGTGGCCACTGCTGAGTTTTCCAAATTTGCTGGCATATTGAGTGCAGCACTTTCACAGCATCATCTTTCAGGATTTGAAATAGCTCAACTGGAATTCCATCACATCCACTAGCTTTGTTCGTAGTGATGCTTTCTAAGGCCCACTTGACTTCACATTCCAGGGTGTCTGGCTCTAGGTAAGTGATCACACCCTCGTGATTATCTGGGTCTTAAAGATTTGTTTTGTACAGTTCTTCTGTGTATTCTTGCCACCTCTTCTTGATATCTTCTGCTTCTGTTAGGTCCCTACCATTTCTGTCCTTTATTGAGGCCATCTTTGCATGAAATATTCCCTTGGTATCTCTAATTTTCTTGAAGAAAGCTCTAGTCTTTCCCATTCTATTGTTTCCTTCTATTTCTTTGCATTGATCACTGAGGAAGGCTTTCTTATCTCTCCTGACTATTCTTTGGAACTGTGCATTCAAATGGGTATATCTTTCCTTTTCTCCTTTGCTTTTTGCTTCCCTTCTTTTCACAGCTATTTGTAAGGCCTCCTCAGACAGCCATTTTGCTTTTTTGCATTTTTTTTCTTGGGGATGGTCTTGATTCCTGTCTCCTGTACAATGTCATGAACCTCCATCCATAGTTCATCAGGCACTCTGTTAGACCTAGTCCCTTAAATCTATTTCTCACTTCCACTGTATAGTCATAAGGGGTTTGTTTTAGGTCATACCTGAATGATCTAGTGGTTTTCTCCACTTTCCTCAATTTCAGTCTGAATTTAGCAATAAGGAGTTCATGATCTGAGCCACAGTCAGCTCCCGGTCTTGTTTTTGCTGACTGTATAGAGCTTCTCCATCTTTGGCTGCAAAGAATATAATCAATCTGATTTCGGTATCGACCATCTGGTGATGTCCATGTGTAGAGTCTTCTCTTGTGTTGTTGGAAGAGGGTGTTTGCTATGACCAGTGTGTTCTCTTGGCAAAACTTTATTAGCCTTTGCCCTGCTTCGTTCTGTCCTCCAAGGCCAAATTTGCCTGTTACTCCAAGTGTTTCTTGACTTCCTACTTTTGCATTCCAGTCCCCTATAATGAAAAGGACATTTTTGGGGGTGTTAGTTCTAGAAGGTCTTGTAGGTCTTCATAGAACTGTTCAACTTTAGCTTCTTCAGCATTACTGGTTGGGGCATAGACTTGGATTACCGTGATATTGAATGGTTTGCCTTGGAAATGAACAGAGCTCATTCTGTCGTTTTTGAGATTGCATCCAAGTACTGCATTTTGGACTCTTTTGTTGACTATGATGGCTACTCCATTTCTTCTAAGGGATTCCTGCCCACAGTAGTATATATAATGGTTATCTGAGTTAAATTCACCCATTCCAGTCCATCTTAGTTCACTGATTCCTAGAATGTCGATGTTCACTCTTGCCATCTCCTGTTTGACCACTTCCAATTTGCCTTGATGCATGGACCTAACATTCCAGGTTCCTATGCAATATTGCTCTTTACAGCATCAAGCCCTGCTTCCATCACCAGTCCTATTCACAACTGGGTGTTGTTTTTGCTTTGGCTCCATCCCTTCATTCTTTCTGGAGTTATTTTGTTATGTCCAATGTCCGAATCCCCGAGCGGGAAGAGAGAAGGCCTCCAAGACAATGCAACTCGCAGGAAGGGAAGTTTATTACTGACTCGAGCCAGGACTCTCCGCCCACAACCAACGCAGTGGTGCGAGTCAGAGAGCCCCGAGCCCAACCTGTTACACAAATTTATAGGGTGAGAAGCGGATTGGTTACACATTTGCAAAGCAATTTCATTGGTCAATACTTTCGTGCGCGCAGGACTTTCCTGGGGGTTTCCGCCCCGTTCCTAATTTCCTAATTGGCAACCAGCGGTCAGTATTAAGTGAAAGCTAATTGGTCCTAATTGGCTAATTGGTTGTATCCAGGTGGCCTGATAATCTTACCAAGTAGGAAGGCCTACTCCTAATCTAAGCTGCGTTATTTCTGCTCGCCTCACAGTTTGTCCACTGATCTCCAGTAGCATATTGGGCACCTCCTGAACTGGGGAGTTCTTCTTTCAGTGTCCTATATTTTCACCTTTTCATACTGTTCATGGGGTTCTCAAGGCAAGAATACTGAAGTGGTTTGCCATTCCCTTCTCCAGTGGACCATATTCTGTCAGACCTCTCCACCATGACCTGGCCGTCTTGGGTGGCCCCACACAGCATGGCTTAGTTTCCTTGAGTTAGACAAGGCTGGGGTCCGCATGATCAGATTGGCTAGTTGTCTGTGATTGTAGTTTCAGTCTGTCTGCCCTCTGATCCTCTCTATGTGGGATAAGGACACCAAATTTCTTGGAGGTTCAATGACCTGCTTGGGACCACACATTCAGTGGGACTCAGTTCAGTTCAATTCAGTTGCTCAGTCATGTCTGACTCTTTGCAACCTCATGAACCGCAGCACGCTAGGCCTCCCTGTCCGTCACCAACTCCCGGAGTCCACCCAAACCCATGTCCGTTGCGTCAGTGATGCCATCCAACAATCTCATCCTCTGTCGTCCCTTTCTCCTCCTGCCCTCAATCTTTCCCAGCATCAGGGTCTTTTCCAATGTGTCAGCTCTTCACATCAGGTGGCCAAAGTATTGGAGTTTCAGCTTCAACATCAGTCCTTCCAATGAACACCCAGGACTGATCTCCTTTAGGATGGACTGGTTGGATCTCCTTGCAGTCCAAGGGACTCTCAAGAGTCTTCTCTAATGCCACAGTTCAAAAGCATCAATTCTTCGGCACTCAGCCTTCCTTATAGTCCAACTCTCACATCCATACATGACTACTGGAAAAACCATAGCCTTGACCAGATGGACCTTCATTGGCAAAGTAATGTCTCTGCTTTTTAATATGCTGTCTAGGTTGCTCATCACTTTCCTTCCAAGGAGTAAGCATCTTTTCATTTCACAGGACTAGTCCTGGTAACTCCCTGCCCCTCTCCACACCCATGCAGTGTCTTACTGTGGCTTGGTCTGTTGCTGAGGGTTCTTTCCTTGGTGGTAGAGTCTAAGAGGTTCCCAAGCCCTCGGGTCTGCAGGAAGCACAATTCTGCCTCAGCTTCTCCACCTGAGCGAGGTGCAGATACATAGCACACATTCAGCTGTCAGTAGGAGCTCAAATGCCACCTCCTCTTTCCCGACTCCTTTCCATCCCTCTGTTACTAAGGTTACCCGTGCAAAGATGGGCCACACTGACTTACACTTCATCTGTGAGTCTTCCCGCTGCCCTGTGAGTATCCCCAGGGCTCTCCTCATTCCAAGACATCACTTGGATGCTTTTGAGCAAATTAAAGGCACTCCCTTTGGGCAGACTAATTAGAACGTGTTTTCCATTTATTTATTCTGTATTTTATTTTATTTCTGGCTGCTGCTCATTACTGGGCATGGGCTTTCTCTAGTTGCAGCAAGCAGGGGCTACTCTTCGTTGTGGTGCTTGGGCTTCTCATTGGGGTGATTTCTCTTGTTGCAGAGCCCTGGCCCTAGGGCACTTGGGCTCAGTAGTTGTGGCATATAGTCTTAGTTGTCCTGTGGCATGTAGGATCTTAGTTCCTGGACCAGGAATTGAACCTGTGTCCTCTGCTGCACTGGCAGGTGAATTCTTAACCACTGGACCACCAGGGAAGTCCCAAGTTTTCCCTTTAAACATATGTGAGTTGCTGGATGGGGATTCCTAAGTGCAGCTAGTGGTAAAGAACCTGCCTGCCAATGCAGGAGACATAAGAGATGCGGTTTGATCCCTCGGTCAGGAAGATCTCCTGGAGGAGGGCGTGGTAACCCACTCCAGTATTCTTGCCTGGAGAATCCCATGGACAGAGGAGCCTGGCGGGCTACAGTCCATCGCAAAGAGTCAGACATGACTGAAGCAACTTAGCACACATGCACACAAGTTGCCAGAGACAGTCTTGTACTAGGGTTATGGTTTGGTGAGTTGATCACAGCCAGGCTTGCAGCCCCCTTTACCCCTTTGGCTGGTGCTTTTGTGTGGTGCACAACATATACAGCCGTACAGGGCAGTCCAGCCAGATTTCCTCTACGTCCTCAGCACACTGGCAAAGGGTCCTGCACAAAGCAGGTCTTTGATCAACTGATGCTGAATGAACACATGCACAACTAAGTAAATATCACAGCAGAATCAGCTTCTGCTGATCTTTTCCTCCAAGTACCTTGTTTACAAATGAGGAGATGGAAGCTGAGTGTCTTTCAAATAAGTGTGTTTTCTCTCAACAGTACTTGGCTCCAGAAGTGCTCCGTAAGGAGCCTTACGATCGGGCAGTGGATTGGTGGTGCTTGGGAGCGGTGCTGTACGAGATGCTACACGGCCTGGTGAGTGGGGTAGAGCTGATTCTGGAAGAGATGGGGAGTGGATCTCTTCCTTGTGTGGCCTCCTCAGGCTCCTCAAGGAATTGAATGAGCCACCTCTTCTCTACAAGCTCAAAAAGGGTGATGCAAACATGGATACAAGGATAAAGTATATATTTTTCAATAAAGTCAGTTCCACACTTTATAATATATTATCTCATGTGTTACTCCTTTGGTGCCTCAAAACAGCCTTTGGATGCGGGCACTGCAGGAAATGGGGTTGTTCTTATTTTACTAAGAAGGAAACTGAGACTCAAAAAGGTCACAGTCCTGGGAGGTGGTAGAACTAGCTCCTGGATCCAATCTTAGACTGCCTGCACTTCTCGTCTGAAAAATGACAATATGTCTCATAACCATCATATGAGGCTGGAATAAAATGATGATGGGAAACTGTTAACTTTGCAAAGTGCTAAGTTGGTGCACAAGCTTTATTAAGAGACGTGGGATAGAGGGGGCACCTGGAGAGGTCCACAAGCCTCATGCTGGAGCAGAGAGACTTCTCGGCCTTCCCAGCAGGCTCTCCACTGTGCTGGAGGCCCAGAGGTCTCTGTCTCCAGTCTGCAGCGTGAGCCATCGCACAAGACACAGGTCTGGCTGAATCCTTCCAGCTGCTCCCCCGCTTTGCTCTAAGTGTCTCTGAGAACTGTGCCCACTTTAGCATGGATGATCCTCCCATCTCTCTGCCTGTCTCTCACCAGCCGCCCTTCTACAGCCAAGATGTGTCACAGATGTACGAGAACATTCTGCACCAGCCGCTACGGATTCCCGGGGGCCGGACGGTGGCTGCCTGCGACCTCCTGCAAGCCCTGCTCCACAAAGACCAGAGGCAGCGGCTGGGCTCCAAAACAGACTTTGTAGGTGCCCCGCCAGCGGGGCGCTGGGCTCTCAGCCTCCTGCAGAGGCAGCCCAGAAGCAGTCACACTTCCAGCTGTTCCCTAAAGCCAGGCACTGCTAATTCACCCATTCAAAGATTCACAGCTGCTGCTGTTTATTTCTTTCAATCTAACGCTTCTAGTCAACCAATATTTATGGAGCACCTACTATGTGCTGGGCTTTAAGTTAAATACTAGGGACTGTTAGATTGGGTCTCTGCCCTTAAGTATATGAGGGAAAGGCAGACAAACAAACATAAATTATTACAGAGTGTGACTATGCTGAGGCCAGACGAGAATTCAGGCAAGGCTTTATTGGGACTTGTGAGGTAGGATGAGGGAGGAGAAATAAGTCATAGGTGCCCTGTTGGCTCTCTGAGGAGGGCAGACTGATTCATTATATGGGGTGAGGGTAAGGGCAGATCTGTGGGTCAGGCAGGAGAGGTGGCTTAGGTGGTCTGCCCACCCCCTTGGCAGTGTTGTGTGCAGGGTTCACGCACAGTACCCTGCTTTTTCTTCCAGCATCCCAGAAGGGGCAGTTGGCTTTAGGTCTTCTTGTATCTTACGGCTCATAATTTGTCCCAATTGCGCATGGGTGCAGTTCTTTTTCGTCCCTTATAGTTTCTTTGTATTCTGTTGCTGGATGAGATATTTCTCTGGGTGTTTGTCTAAGTGCAAGTGCAAACACTCCGGTAAAGGGTCCCAGGTTCCAGCCTGTTTCAGAAAGACATGAACAATGAGCAGAGATAGACAATAATGGGGGAAATTCACACTGGCGTGGTCAGGGCGGGCCTCTGTGAGGAGGTGACAATTGAGCAGAGATTTGAAGGATGGGAAAGAACTGGGAGGAGGCATCCCAGACACTGGACACAGCGTGTGCAAAAGTCCTACAGTAGGAGCAAGGCAGAGAGAGATAATTAGATGATTGATTAATCAGTATATGCTGAGCAGGAGAGTGGAGGCCCCAGGTTAAGTTTTGACAAATTCCTCTGGCTTCTGTACAGAGAGCAAACTAAATTGCTTTTCACAAATATCTGAGCACTTCCCTCTTGCCAGGACCTAGGCTAGACATCTGAATAGAGAGATGAAGAATTCACAGTCTGTTCTCCAAACAAGTTCATGGCTTAAAAAAAAAAAAAATTAAAGCAAAACTTAAAAAATAATCATACATTCTCTACTCAACAAAAGATCATTTGGAGTTATAAGAAGACCACAGTACTTTTCTCCATAGAAGTTTGTTTTTCTAGCGTAGAAGCTGAGATTGCATGAACTGTGAGACAGACTGCCTGGATTCAGATCCTTTCTCCACCAATGACTAGGTGCAGGGTAAATGGCTTAACCTCTCTTTGTTGTTGTTTAGTTGGTAAGTCACGTTCAAGTCTTTTGCGACCCCAGAGAATGTAGCCTGCCAGGCTTCTCTGTCTGGAATTTCCCAAGCAAGAATACTGGGGTGGGTTGCCATTCCCTTCTCCAGGGGATCTCCCACATCTCCTTCTGGGCAGGCAGATTCTTTATGGTTTGAGGCCCCTGGGAAGCCCCTGCTTTAATGTTTCTTCCCATCTGTAATAACAGCACCCAGTTCATAGCTCTTATGAAGGTCAAATAATATAAGCAAACACTTAGGCTAGGGCCTGCCACATAGTAAGTGCTTTTTGAGTGTACAAACTATCCTATATTCCAGATACTGTGAAGTTTAACAACATTTAGGCTTTTGCCTACCCATCCCTGGACAGTTTAAAGAAAAGGCTTTCATGAAGACAGGTCCCTCCTTCCCTGAGGAAATTTGCATTGTAAAAAAAAAAAAAATGTGATTTTTTAAAATAAGGTATACTTTCCCATAGATCAAGATTCAAAGGATATTCAGAAAAGTCCCTTCAGCTACCTAGTTTTTTAAATTTGGAGGCAACAAGTATTACCAGTTTTGTGGGTATTCTTCTGGAAATAGTTTGAATCTGGCTTGTTAACAATTCCCTAGGGGGTTCAGATACACAGAGTTAAGAATCATTCTTTGAGAGACATAGAGAGAGGAAGGGCTCTGCTGGAAAATGTGGAAGTTTTTGTCAACATTAGCTTGGATTAGGAAAGAAGCGATGAATCATGCCCAAGGCTGAATCCTTAATTCTGGATCTTTGCGAAACTGCAGCTTTTCTTGGGGCTTTATTTCTCAAATCTTCCTCAGTGAGTTGATTTGGTCTGTCGAGAATTCTGGAAGAGGGATCTCCCTGGTGGCCCAGTGGTTGGGACTTCCTCTTCCAATGCAGGGAATGTGGGTTCAGTCTCTGGTTGGGGAGCTGAAATCCCACATGCCTTGCAGCCAAAAAACCAAAACATAAAGCAGAAGTAATATTGTAACAAATTCAATGAAGACTTTTTTTTTAAAAAAAAGAATTCTGGAAGAGTCAGGATGCACTGAGAGAGTGGAGTAAGAGTCCCCAGGACCCTCCAAGAGCAGGTTCTGCCGTCTTCTTCACTGACATACCTCTACAGCCTAGTATAGTACAGGGTAGGTGCTCAATAAATAGCTGTGGCATAAACAGATGTTACAGGGAAAAGATCTGGGTTTGAGATAACGGCTAAGGGGAGAGGTCTTATGGAAGACACGCCTTTGTTCCAGGAAACCAGCTATAATGGCAAGTTACCTTCCTAGTAAAGATTTTAGGGCTAGACAACCGGTTGCCGATAGAGTTGGAGCTCCAAGGCATGTGGGGTGGGGCGGGGGCGCCAATGGAGAGGACTGCTACTGATCACCTTCTTCCCACAGCTTGAGATAAAGAGCCATGTATTCTTCAGCCCCATAAACTGGGATGACTTGTACCACAAGAGGCTGACTCCACCCTTCAACCCAAATGTGGTAAGAGGCCATCACGTTCTAGCTTCTGGGTTCCCAGGACTGGTGGAAGCTTGGAGGGTACCTGGGGAGGGTATCCTGGCCTGGCCTCTTCCTAGAGATGGGAGAACCGAGGGTCCAAGAAGCTCAGTGATTTGTCGAAAGCTACCCCGTAAGCTAGAGGCAGAATTGGGTCTGGAACCCGGAAGTCCTGACTGCCAGTTCAGCTCTGTTATGAGGAGCCAGGTTGCCTCCCCTTTACTTTCAATACCAATAACCCTCATCGCAAAGCACTTTACAGCCTTTAAAGTGTTCTGCGTCATGGAGCACACCCAGACAGAGCCGAGTCCTGTAACGATTTTTTTTTCTAGGTTTAGCTTTCTTCCTGGTAATAAAAATGACATGTATTTATTGTAGGAAGTGTGTAAAACAGAGACATTGAAATCATCACGGAGAGGGACTTCCTTGGCAGTCTACTGGTTAAGACTTTGAGCTTCCGCTGCAGCAGGCACAGGTCTAATCCCTGGTTTGGGAACTTAAGATCCTGAGTCCTACACAGCATGACCAAGAAATAAAATTAATTTAAAGCATCAAGGAGAAAAAGCGTATTATCTCACCACCCAAGAGAAAGCACGCACCGTTGGCATGTTTCTTTCAGATCTTTTTTTTGTTTTTTATGTAGGTCATAGTTCATACATAGACACACATATCATCTCCCCCAACATAGATCATAATTCATGTATATAGATAGATCTCATCTCCTCCCTCTTTTTGCTAAAACTGTGTCGTCATTTTCCTAAGTCACATAAGACTATGACTTTAAGTGGCCGTATAATATTTCAACCCTATGTTGGTAACATAATTTATTCCACCATGTTCCTAATGGTGCACTTTAGGTTAGTACCATTTTTTATCATAATGGATTAATGAATGTCTTTAAGTTCACGTTTTTGTCATTTTTTAATTAAATTTTTAATTGGAGTATAGTTGATTTACAATGTTAGGCTAGTTTCTGCTGTAAAGTGAAACAGTCACACATACATAGATCCACTCTCTTCCAGACTCCATTCCCGTGGAGTCTTGACAGAGCACCGAATAAAGTTCCCTGGGCTATACAGTAGGTTCTTACTAGTATTCTTTCATATAATAGTGTGTATATATCAATCCCAGTCTCCTAATTTATCCCTCCCCTGTTCCCCGTGGTAACCATGTTTGTTTTCTATGTCTGTGAGTCTATTTCTGTTTTGTAAATAAGCTCATTTCTATCATTTCTTTAGATCCCACATAGAAGCAATACCATATATTTGTCTTTCTGTCTGACTTCACTCAGTATGACAATCTCTAGGTCCATCCATGTTGCTGCAAATTGTCCAGAGTTCTGATTATTTCAAGATAGATTCCAGATGGGGGATTACCAAGTCAAAGAATGTGAATATATTTTATTTTTTATTGTTGAGGTATAGTTAGTTGGGGCTTCCCTCACAGCTTGGTCGGTAAAGAATCTGCCTGCAATGCAGGAATCCCAGGTTCGATTCCTCGGTTGGGAAGATCCCCTGAAGAAGGAAATGGCAACCCACTCCAGTATTCTTGTCTGGAGAATCCCATGGACAGAGGAGCCTGGCGGGCTGCAGCCCGTGGGGTCGCAAGAGTCGGACACGACTTGGCGACGAAACCACCAGCACCACCCAGTTTGTTGGCTTACAGTATGATTGTAGTCTCAGGTGTACACCGTAGTAGTCCGATATTTGTACAGATTATACTCCATACAGAGTTAAACTATTGAGTATGTTCCCCGGGCTGTCCATTACATCCTTGTAACTTTACACCTAGTGGTTTGTACGTCTTAATCCCCTTCACCTGTTCTGCCCTTCCTCCAGCCCCTCTCCCCTCTGGTAACCACTCATTTGTTCTCTGAATCTGTTGTGCACATTTTTGAGGTTCTTGATTCATACTTTCTTCATGTCACAATCTACCAGCAGCATATGGAGGGTTGATGTAGAGCAGGCAGGGGGCCAGGCAGGTAGAGGAATTGGTAAATGGTTAATGGACTTGTGGAATATGATGACTAGTGTAAATGCATGAAAAAGTGATGCCCCTGGGGCACTCAGAGGGGACATCTGACAGCTCTCTCAGGGCTCTGGGCTCCTCTGGCAGCTCTGACCCAGTGTTCCCTTCTCATCGTTGGCTTACATTCACAGGCAGGACCTGCTGACTTGAAACACTTTGACCCAGAGTTCACGCAGGAAGCTGTGTCAAAGTCCATTGGCTGCACTCCTGACACCATGGCGAGCAGCTCTGGGGCCTCGAGTGCCTTCCTGGGGTTCTCCTATGCGCCGGAGGATGATGCCATCTTGGATTGCTAGAAGAGAAGCTCCCGTAACACCACCAAAGCCAGCTTGAAATCTGTAAGGAATTACCTTCAACTGTTAAGTCACAGAAGCCCGAAGTAACAATGGCTTAAATAAGATTCCCTCCCTGCCCCAGCACATGGAAGGATGGTGTTAGGTGATCCAGGGCTGGTACCACAGGTCATCAGAGGCTTTCTGTATTTCTGCTCTGTCATTCTTGGCAAGTGGCTTCTACTATTAGGATTATTATATTATCCTAAGATGGTACTGGAGCTCTAGCCACTGTTTCTGGGTCCTGGGCAGGAAAAAAAGGAGGAAAGAGCAAACGGGCACTTTTATAGAGCTTCCTGAGAAGCCCCACCCAATGACTTCTGCTTGCATCTCACTAGCCAGCCACCTTACCTGCGTTGGAGGACGGGATATATGTCCAATTAACTGGGCACATGACTCCCCACAATAACGCAGGGGTTCTGACACTAAGGGAGAAGGGAAAATGCTGGGTAGGCAATGAGCACCTCTTAACCAGAGGATCTCTTGGTGTTTGAATTTTGATCTCAATGTGTAAAATGACCAAGGTGTAACAAGCCTATAAGGTATCACCCAACATCCACTTTTTTTCCTATGTCAATGATGTCTTTCTTTGGGTGAGTGGTATTGCACATTTATTAGGTTTGTCTGCCTGGCATCTGAACCCCAGCCTATAGTCAGGGAATCTCTTATTTTATGAGCCATGATGAGAGGTAATTCACTACCTCCACTTAACTCTAGCTGACAATGCCAAACACTAACTTTCCCAGCCTCCCCTGGAGCTCGGGCCAGGCATGTGGCCTCAGGATGCACCTGTTATCAGATTTTTGGCTCAAGGAAGGAACTGGGAGCTCTCTTTCATGTGGTTGCTGTGGTAACAAAACCCACAAAACTGAGTTCCTGGTGTACAAGTGGCAACGATGCTCTTATTGGCAGCACCAGATCTTTTGCTCTTTCCTCCTTTTTTCCCTGCCCAGGACCCAGAAACAGTGGCTAGAGCTCCAGTACCATCTTAGGATAATATAATAATCCTAATAGTAGAAACCACTTGCCAAGAATGACAGAGATCACATCCTGGTGCTTATTGGCAAACACCAGAGATCACATCTGTGCTGCAGTGTCATGCCTCGGAATCCTGGATTCTCCCTCTCTAGTTTTCCCAATGATTTTGAGAGCTTCTGTTAATCACTCCTTTTTTTTTTTGCTTCACCCATCTGCTTCACGTCTTGACCAGAGACGTGTTAATGTGTCTTTTGTCACCTGCATGTTATTAACAGGAGATGTATCAGTATCACTTACAAAACAAATCGCCGGCCACAGGTGTCAGTTTCTGCAAAAATCCTGTGGTGCATAGTTAACTGGTCAAAGTCAGCTTCAGAACACCTGCCTACTCTGATCCAGTTTCTATGCTAGACTTTTTCATGTCTGTTACCAGTTTTCATTCAAACAACCCTAAGGCAGGAATCTCCTTTTTACCAATGAAGAAACACAGAGAAGCTGTACCTTTCCTAGAGGTCACAGAGCTAATAAGGGCCAGAGTTGGGACTTGGAGCCATATAAACTGACTCTGGGGCTCTCACATGTAACCTCTGTGCTGGTCTCCTGCTCACTCTGGCTGTTAGGTCCAAGCAGAGTAAATGTCAAAATCTCTAAGCAGAGCCAAGCCAGGAACTGTCTGGAACAAGCCAGGTAATGGGAAATGGGGTCTTCCAAGAGGAGGCTCAGTTGGATGCTCACGGTCTGAGCCTGGCTGCCAAGTTAATTCTCTGTTCCCTTTTCTGGATGGAAAAGAATCTGCCTGCAATGGAGGAGACCTGGGTTTGATCCCTGGGTTGGGAAGATCCCCTGGAGAAGGGAATGGCTACCCACTCCAGTATTCTTGCCTGGAGAATTCCATGGACAGAGGAGCCTAGCGGGTACAATCCATAGGGTTGCAAAGAGTCAGGCAGGACGGAGCACCTAACACTTTTTACACACCTCTACCTCATATACTTCTGTATGCTTGTCAAGTCTAGGGCCATAAGGAGCCCAGGCAAGGTCTGTACAGGCCTAGTGATTAGCCATTTCTAAAAGCAATTCTGACCTGACAAAAGGTGAGAATATAACACACATGAGTTCAGGACACCCCTCACTTGTCTGATGGATTTTATACTGCCTTATTTCGGTGAAGAAATCTTTTCACTGTAGTTCATCACCTACTTTCAGGGTGGTCTTATTAGCTGGGGACAAGAGGAGAACTTTCATTCTTTTCAACATTAATGTGTGCTAGTGATTTTATCGGCTTTTCCTTTTAACTCAGTCCCACTCTTTGCCTTACATTTTTGTTTGCCCAGCGCCCTGCCCCAGGAATTATGGAGGATGAAGCTGGAAGACCATGGGAAACACACCGATGACACCACAATGACCTACTGGGGATCAAATCTGGGTGAAGGAAAACTAGTTACCCTTTGACATGTGCTGAGAATTCTGAAAGAAACATTCTGATTTGATTTCCATCTTAATAGTGTCTGCTAAGAGACAAGTGTGGAACATGATGAGAGGCCAAAATTCCCCCAACTTCCCAGAGCAAAAAGCGAGAGTACTAAGCATCAGAAATGGAAATAGTACTGTCAGAGTACACAACTTGCTATGAGTTGTGAAACACGCAAAGGTTCTATCTGTTCTAAGACTGTAAAACCACAAAATGTTCACCAGGAGAAAAAATAAAAAAGAAAAATTATGAATATTCATTAAAAATGAATATCTGTTTAATATCAGATTTGTTCACACCTGTTTATTGAGCACATTTAGAGCTTCATATGCATTATCAACCATATGTATTACGCCAGCATTTAGAAATTATTAATCTTACTTTACAGATAAACACTTACTCAGAGATAGCAAGGTCACCTAGCTGTACAAGGCACAGCCAGGAATCGGGACTTGGTAGCAGCTGATTCTCAGGCCCTTGCTCTCTCTGCAGTCTCCAGTACTGGGCACAGTTCTCTGGGCAGGTACTTTTTTGGTTTTCTAGCAAACACTGACTGCAAACAGGATTTACAGAATTTTGTACCAAAAGACAGCATCCTCAGGAAGAGAAATCAGAAACACCCTCTTCTCTACTCTTTAACTTTGCAGGGACAATAGCTGTGAAAAGGCAACAAGAGAGAGTGTGTGTGTACGTGTGTGTTTTAAGACCCTAAACCTCTGTACCTGCTGAAGACGGTAACAAAAATCTTTAAGTCTCTGCATTCATCAGTTTGAGCCAGAGAGACAGGTGCATTGCACACACATCCATGCTCCCTCAGGGCAGCCACTAAGTGCTCCCCTGGGGAGAAGCATGGCCTGTTTGTGGTTACTGCCCGCTATTTTTTTCGATGGCTCTTTCCAAACGCAATTTCTTCTGCTCAAAAGCCCTTCTCCAGCCCTGGCCTTAATGATCTATTCTTTTTTTCTCTTCTCTGCTCAACGAGGATGCCTGTCTACCCAGCTCCAGCCCCTCACAGCTCCCTCAAAACGGTCTATATTTTTTATTAAAAATTTTTTTTTGGCTGCAGAGGGTCTTCGTTTCCGCCAGTGGGGATCTTTCATTGCGGCTTGCGGGCTCAGTTGCTGCCTGGCCTGTGCGAGCTTAGCTCCCCTACCAGGGATCAAACCTGCCTCCCCTCCTTGCAAGGAGAATTCTTAACCAATGGATCACTAGAGAAGTCCTATATTTTTAATTTTTTGGTTGGATTGACAAGGTCCAACGTCCCTAAAGGATCACCGCCCCATCCTGAGCCTGGCACTGTGGCGCTCATAGATGCGGGGCTTATCAAACAGAAAGATGTAAGTCGTATTCCCGTTCTCACCACTAAACCTGCCCGCCCTGCACCTGGATGCCCTCTCTGGTCTCCCAAGAGACCGAAACTCTCCCATAACGCAGCGCCGACCCTCCAGTCCAGCGTTCCCAGTACCGTTACTGAAGATGGCTGGCGCAAACCTCCTCCCTCCGGCGGGCCGCCGCTCTGCGCCTGCGCCCCTGGGATCCGGGCTCGGCATTCCGCACTCCCCGCCGGAAGCCTCCGTTAGACTCGTCCCTCCGGGTGGAGCGAAGTTTCGGCCCTTGGTGGGGCGGGTGGGGGGGTGGTCTCATTTTTCAATTCAGTTCAGTCGCTCAGTCTTATCCGACTCTTTGCGACCCCATGGACTGCAGCACGCCAGGCCTCCCTGTCCATCACCAACTCCCGGAGTTCACTCAAACTCGTGTCCATTGAGTCAGTGATGCCATCCAACCATCTCATCCTCTGTCGTCCCCTTGTCCTCCCAACCTTCAATCTTTCCCAGCATCAGGGTCTTTTCAAATGAGTCAGTTCTTCGCATCTGGTGGCCAACGTATTGGAGTTTCAGCTTCAGCATCAGTCCTTCCAGTGAACATTAAGGACTGATTTCCTTTAGGATGGACTGGTTGAATCTCCCTGCAGTCCAAGGGACTCTCAACAGTCTTCAGCACCACAGTTCAAAAGCATCAATTCTTTGGCGCCCAGCTTCCTTTATGGTCCAACTCTCACATCCATACATGACTACTGGAAAAACCATAGCCTTGACTAGACGGACCTTTGTTGGCAAAGTGATGTCTCTGCTTTTTAATATGCTGTCTAGGTTGGTCATAACTTTCCTTCCAAGGAGCAAGCGTCTTTTAATTGCAAGGCTGCAGTCACCATCTGCAGTGATTTTGGAGTCCCCAAAAATAAAGTCTGTCACTGTTTCCCCTGTTTGCCCATCTATTTGCCAAGAAGTGATGGAACCAGATGCCATGATCTTAGTCATTTCTATCAGCCCTTAATGAAACTAGACATTAATGGAGAAAATCCGATGAGTTTGTTTTTGGCCTAAAGTTATTTCACATTCTGTCTGGATTTACCCCCTATCCAAAATAATGGTACAGTCCCGCATAAGCCCCGCCCCTGCCCACCCGGACTCCGCCTCCTAGAAGAGTTAGGCTTAGCGGCGTCTTCCGCCAGGTCGTCGGCACGTCGCTCCGGAGGTGGGACCACCTCCCGGTCCCCGCCTTCCCAGCGGACAGTTTCCCAACCGCCGTTGCTAAGCGGCCGTTATCTGGCCGCGAGGTGCTGGGCGGCGGCCGGTTGCAGACGGTGGTCACCGGGCCTCAGGTAAGGCGGATTCCTGCTGCGGTGGGCCGGCCAGGGCGCTGAGGCGGCCTGGGAGTTGGCGAGGGCCTCGGCCAGGTGTCCTCGAGGATGCTGGGCACATCCTAGGGAAAATTGAGGTCCACTAAGGTAAAGTAAACAAGGAGCGCAGATAGAGGCCCGGATCCCAGACCTCAGACGGGGCTCGAATCTGACTCGCCTTCTGCTGGAAGGTCTTTGGTCAAGTGGGAAGGAGCATTGACATGAAACTGTAACGTTAACAACCTAGTCCTATCCCCTTTTCCCAGGTATCCTGCTCTTAGGAATTTGTTCTAGGACAGAAATAGTGACAGAAGCAGAAAAATGTAAATTGCAGTAGGCCGGAAATAGAAAAGATGCTTATGAATATTGGGTTTATTGTGGCACCTATGCAACCACTAAGGTAATCAGAAGGCAGGATATAATGTTTTTTGTACACTCTGAAAATAAGCATGGGCGTGGATAAATAGAACATGAAAAGATCATGGGGGGATTTTTTTTTTTTTTTTTTAACCTGTCAAAATCATTTTAAAGTTCAGCTTGAAGAATGAAGATGTGGGACTAGCCAGGAAAATTCTAAAAATTCTGAGTAATAGAGGGACTAGCTTTTTATCAGCAACACCAAATATTATAACATACCTATAGGAATTAAAATAGGTGAGACTGAGCAGAAACTTACAGGCAGATAGATTATATAGAATATATAATAAAATTCAATTTTTAGGGATTTACTATATAGGCAAGGTGATATTTTAAATCAGCATTGAAAAGATAGATTAGTGTCAGGCAGCTTTCTAGTAATTAAAACAATAACAAAAGTAATTTTAAACACCAAAATAAATTCCAAGTGGACTAAAGTTTAAACCTTAAAAATTATAACATCATAAAAATACTAGAAGAGAGCATTGTGAGATGTATTTATAACCTTAGCATGGCAAAAACTCTTCTAAATACACCATTGCAATTCAGAAGCCAAAAAGGAAAACGTTAATACTTTTGATTCTATTAAATGTAAAGCTGTCCCTATAGCCTGCAAAATTCATCCAAACGAAACCAAAAAAACTACCAGTAACTTAAGTCTAAAAACAAACTTCTGAAAATATTTGTTTCATGATCAACTAAAAAGTATTAAGCCTAATAGAAAAATGATCTGAGTATGTGAACAAGAAAATCAGAAGAAATACAAGTGGCTAATATATCCAATGAAAGATGGTCTTCTTATAATTTCAGAGTGCAGATTAAAACAATAAGGGTTTTTTTGCCTATCTTATTTGCAAAGATGAAAAAGTTAAAAAGAGTGGTGTGGAAACAGAAATGTATTAGTGTTAGTGAAAGTAAAAATTAGTACAGTTTTTTGTAGGGCAATTTAGAAATAATTTAGTTAGCCATTCAACAGGAATTTATTCTGAAGATCTGCAAAGTATGCCAAAATGTCATGTTCAATGATGTTCGTAGTACTGTTTTACTAGCAAAAAATTGGGGGAAAAAACAGATGTCCGTTGGTATATGACTGATGACATACATTTTGGTACATCCATAAAATGGAATATTGTGCAGCACTTAAAAAAATAGTGGTATATAGTGACATGGAAAGATGTGAAAGATACAGGTTAGATGAAAAAAGTGTGTTGCAGAATAGTGCATATGGTCCTATTTTGTAAATAAAACTTCAACTGTATGTGTAAAAAGAATTTAGAAAATTGTACCCCACATTTAAGAGTAGTTAAGGGTGAGGAATCAGGTTGGAAACATTGGTTCCCCATGTGGCAGGGTGATGGCAGAGCAGGGCCATGAGAGTGAGCTGGTAGGAAACCCAGGATCTGCCTTGGGTTTCTGCAGCCATGATTATTTATTTCACTTTCAGCCTTTGGGAATTGTAGGTCAGTTGCAGCTGTGCTCCTTTTCTTAAAGAATTATAGGAAATAGACTATTTATTCCTTTTAGGGTCTTTCTTTTTGGAATATTGTTTATTGTTTCCCTTTTTCTGATTCCTTTTTCCCATAAGGAGGTGACCATGGAAAAAGAGCTTCGGAGCACCATTCTTTTCAATGCATACAAAAAGGAAGTCTTTACCACCAGCAATGGCTATAAATCCATGCAGAAAAGACTTCGGAGTCATTGGAAAATTCAGAGGTGACTGAGTATACTGTTTTCGCTTCTAAGCAGTAAAAACAGCTTGCTGTTGAGGTGGGAGGAGTTCCACTAAACATTGTTCAGAAGTAAATTACTAAACCATCTTGTTTGAAAATTGTCAGTTAGCATATTATTAAGTTGTCCCCCCAAATTACAAGTCAAAAAATGATTCTAATTATACATATATGAGTTTTTCAGAGGTTAAAGCCTTTCTCCATATTTTAACTCAGGTCAGTACTTCAGTTTAGGGAAAGGAAAAACTGAAAATATCTCTTGAGTGTGTATGTATGGTTTTTCTTAATGGATAAGGATATGTAGTCATGTGAGCTAATGGTAGAGCTGATTGAATTAGTAGTTGGGGGACTTCTTTATGCTCTAGTGTGGTCTCATGGGACATCTTGTCTTATAGGTATATTTGAACAGAGCCTGATGACTCTGGGGCAGGCCTGTTAGAGAGGAGTCTCACTTTTGATAGAGAAGCTAGACTAGGTACCTCTAAATCCTTCATTTCTGGGCCTCTGTAGCCTCTGATTCCATACAGTCTAGACGCTAAAATAGCTCATAAATTGGTTTAAATCATGGACCTAACACTTGCTTTTAAAATCATATTTCTAGCTTAAAAGATGAAATCACACCTGAGAAGCTCATTGGGGTGAAACTATGGATTACAGCTGGGCCGAGGGAAAAATTTACCGCAGCTGAGGTAAGAAATATTCATAAAGACATGTAGTGAAAAAAAAAAAAAAAAAAAAAAAAAAGACATGTAGTGAGATAGCTAGGAAAATGGGCTCTGAAATCTTGAACGTAAATTCCTCTTCACCACTTAGCTGTGAGGCCTCAAAGTGGTCACTTCACCTCTGTCTTCATCATGGAGTTGTTGTGAGCACAACATGAGTCATGCAGCACAACATGAGTCATGAGCACAACATGAGTCATGCAGCACAACAGCTCCGGTATGGCATGGCTGTGGTGTGGCTGAGTTATTGCATGAAGTGCCAGACACATAGTGCAGGCGAGTTCAGTATCAGCCATACCTCTTTGCCATATTTTTGCTTTAAAAATAGGAAATTCCATTTAAAATTAAGCTATTTTTAAACTCTGTTTCATGGCTAGACAAAGAATGAGAAATGTGAAACCCAAACATAAATGACAAGTGAAGATGTGAAGAAATCAGACCCCTTATGTACCATTGGTGGAGAGGTGAAGTGGTGCAGCCACTATGGAAAACAGGATGGTGGTTCCTACAAAAATGACAAACAATTCCGTGATTCAGCAATCCCACTTCTGGGATATATGCAGAGAATTGAAAGCAGGATCTCAAAGAGGTGTTTGTACACCCATGTTCACTGAGAGCACCATTCCCAGCAGCCAAAAGGCAGAAGCAACCCAGGTGTCCACCAACAGTTGAATGGATAGACAATATGGGATCTATATGGCAGTGACTTGTGATCTTCCTTTAGCTAGTAGTTTTCCACTTTTGCTGTCCAGATAGTCAACTGGGAAAATATCATTTCAGTTTGAGTATTTTGGAGCTTTATGCTAATGACAAATATGGAAATCCTATTGATACGTAGAGAGTAAATTTTATGTTTTCTTAATATAAAGTTATATTTAAGTGCCTTTACAGATTGGAAGTGTTTCTTTTTTAGCTAGTTAAGATCTTATTCACAGTAGTTTTGACAAAGGTCTTTGGCATAAATTTATAGATTGTTTTTCTTTTTCTTTGTGTAGTTTGAAGTCCTAAAGAAATACCTTGAAGGTGGTGGAGACATCCTTGTGATGCTAGGAGAGGGTGGGGAATCCAGATTTGATACCAACATTAACTTTCTCCTAGAAGAATATGGAATCATGGTTAATAATGGTAATTATTATTATTTTATTAGAGGCAGTAACTTCCTACTTATTATTTATATCGTAGTCCTCTAATAGTACAATGGAGAAAGCCCTGGGCTGTGAGGGTGCTTGGTCCTGCATTCTGACCTCCCCAGCAGTCTCACTTTTTTGGTGCTTAGCTTCTTCCATGTATGAAATGAGAGCAATTGGAATACAGTTCCAGGATTCCTTTCAGGTCAAAATTTGTACCTGTCTGTAATATCAAACTTACTTCTCATCTAAGATGCACCTTCTTCTCTTTTCTGCCTAAAGATGCTGTGGTTAGAAATGTGTATTATAAGTATTTCCATCCTAAAGAAGCGCTAGTTTCCAATGGAGTCTTGAATAGGTAAGCATATCAAAAGCGGAAATGACTTTGCCAATGACTCTTCTCTTTCCTCTGTGATTCTTCCCCTCTGTCTTCTCACACATTGTTTTCTCCAGCCTTTTCCTTTCTTGCCTTTTTGTTTTATTTTATTAAATGATAGTTTATTGCATTATATCACTTCTTATCCATCAAATAATATTACTTCCATCTTTTGAAACCTGACTTCACATCACCTTTTGACAGAATATATTCAATTTCAAGTAACAGAAAACCCTGTTCAAATGGGATTAAGCAACAGGGAGATTTTATTGATTCACGTAATTGAAAAGCCTAGAAGTTGGACGGGCTTTGGATATGGACTGACAGAAAGATTCCTGATGTCATCAGGGCTCCAGTCCCATTTCTCTGCAGTTCTCTTGGCTCTGCCCTCCTGTGTGTGTGGACTGAATCGTTCTAACAGTTCCCAAATTGGTATCTTCATGCTCCATGAGTTAGGGCAAGAGTTCAGGCCTTGGTTCCAACCTGCTCAGCAAAAGTAGACCTGAGGTGTGGTTTCTTTGAGCTGGCCTAGACCACGGGCTCATCATGAACTGGTCGCTGTGGCAGAGGGCATGGAAGGCCCTGGGTCATATTCACCCCTGGAACCAAAGGTGAAACTCGTTTTTTCTCATCCATTGGATCCTAAACCATAAGAGCTTTGAGAAAGGAACTGAGTGTATCAGGGGCCATATCAAGGACCCTCTGGTCCCCGTATCCAGAACGATTCATTCCACACTTCAGCTTGCCAGGTACGTAGGGTCTGAAGATCCAGAGTCTAGAATACAAGGCGAGAATGTAGGTCTAACACATATTTGAGCCCTATCCTCAGGACTCAAGAAAGAGCAACTAACTCTTACATTTTCACATTAACTTTTGCAAACTTCCCAGAAGAGATAGAAGTGTATAGGAGTACCTTTATTTAATTTTTTTAAGAACCCGTATTTTGAACAAGTCTGCACAGTCCTTGTATCTGACAGTTAATGAATGGAGTGTGAAATCCCTAAATTTTATTGTCGTTGTTTACTGGATTTTAATTTGTTTTTCTTCAAGGGAGATTAGCCGAGCTGCAGGGAAGGCCGTGCCTGGGATCCTTGATGAGGAGAGCAGTGGAAATAATGCCCAGTGAGTGTGTTCCCCGAGGCCACCTGAAGAGGGCGGAGTTGTCATTTGAAGAGTTTTCTTTTTCCAAGTGAAAAAGTTTTCGTTCTTGATTACAAAAGTAGTTCTCATCAAAAAACCAGTTTGATCATTTCAAAAGGAAGAAAATAGAAGTCCTCCACTCTTAATCCATGCCCTTCTCCCCAAAGATAATCCTTCTAAACAACATTTAGATTTAAAAATCTTTTTTTTTTTCATATATAAGAATAGGGATAGGTACTTTATCCTTCCCTGGTGGCTCAGAGGTTAAGGCGTCTGCCTGCAATGCGGGAGACCCAGGTTCAATCCCTGGGTCAGGAAGATCCCCTGGAGAAGGAAATGGCAACCCACTGCAGTGTTCTTGCCTGGAGAATCCCATGGAGGGAGGAGCCTGGTAGGCTACCATCCACAGGGTCACAAAGAGACTGACAGGACTGAGCCACTTCACTTCACTTCACTTTATCCTTTTAATAATGACTGGATTAAGTTGGATGTATGCTAACCTAACCAGTCTCCTCTTACTGAACATTTAGGTAATTTTATAATATTTTGCATTAATAATACCACCTAACATTTAATGAGCACTTACTATGTTGTCGGCATGGCATGTATTATTACTTCAGTTAATCTGCACAGCAGCCTCTAAGGTTATTGACGAATTAACAGAGGGTGTATTTGCCCAGGCTCACTTGACTAGTGTCAGAACTGAGTTCCGGTGCTAGGCAGTCTGCTCCAAGGCCTGTACTCTTAACTTCTTTTCCTTATTTTTATTATACACAGTTTGATGATGTTGTTCAGCCACCAAGTCGTGTCTGACTCTTTGCGACCCCATGGACTGCAGCATGCCTCCCTATCTTCCACCGTTTTATATTAATTGTCATAAATAACAAAGCACAAAGTGAACATCTTTGTAGGTACAGTTTTTGAGCACTTATGCTAGTATCTTAGTAGGCCAGATTCTTGGTTTTTAAATTTCAGGGTCGCAGATCTTCCATTTGATGCATTGCCAAGTGTGATACATTAAAGTCACCCTCCAGGCATGTGTAATGTTTACAGTTCCTACGAACATGCCCCTTTCCTCTCTTGCCAGCACAGAATATTCTATTGAAAAATGATACCACTTTATTTTCAGTTGTAGTTCTTTGATTATTATGATTGGGATGGCTTTTAAAGTTTATTGACTGATTGTGTTTATCCTGTGAATTTCCTATTCACTGCTTTTGGTCTGTTTTTCTGTTGATGGTATATCTTATTCATTTACCAGACCTCCATGTGTTGCAAGTATTTTTCCCAGTTTATCATTTTACTTTGGGATATTTTGCCCCATAAAAGCTGAATGTCTTTATATTATTAATGCATATTACAAACCTCTAGTAGTTAAAATACTGTGATACTAATTCCAAACTACTGAAAAATAAAAAATTAGACCCAAAATATATGGAAGATAAGGGTTATTTTATAGTAAAAGTGACATATCAGATTATTGGGGAATGAATGGTATAATTTTGGCTAAAATGTTTTTCACTTGGAAAAACATTTCTATTTTCATGCCACATCTCAAAATGTATTTCAAATAGGTTAAATTTTTAAATATTAAAAATCAGACCACAACAGTACTGAAAGAAACTCTTAAGTGAATGTTTTATAATCTTAAAGTAAAAAAACTTTCTTAGTATGAAACCACAGTAGTCATAAAGAGTAAAAATACGTAGCAACATATAAGTTAACGTTTTTGGACATTCAAGAATCACAATCTGATTCTTGGTGAAGAAGTGAAAGAACTGTGGACTTGGATATAGAAGGATTTAGAAGTTCCCGATTTTACGCCTTACTTGCAGGGTGGCCCAGGGCAAAGTAACTCTTCGCTTTAGTTGCTGTATCTGTGTAATGGGGATGATACGAATCTTAGAGAGTTGTTGGGAAACTCCAGTGAGGCAATCCTTGTGGGGGCGCTTGTAAGGTGTGAGGCATTGTACCTTCCTGCTGTCACATTCTCACTTAGTCATTGCACTGAAGGGCAGATGGCAGGTTGTTTGTTTCCTGGGTTATCTCAGAAGCAGAACTGTGACTTGAGAGGCTCTGAGGTTTGGATAAGCAGCCCTGCTTTGTGCTTTGAAATCTCTTAGCTGTTGGAGTCTCAGGCTCTCATTTAGCCCCATGTTTTTTATCATGTCTTTTTTCCTTCTCTCACTCTCCTGTAGCCACACTGACTTTGTTTGAATTCCTTAAGTGTGCTAAGCTCTCTCTCACCTTCGGACCTTTACATACCTGCTTCCTCTTCCAGGAATGCTTTCCCAGCTAATCTTACTCATGCACATGTGTTAGAAGTCCTGTTTTGGGGGTGGGTGTTTAGCTTTAACACTTAAAGTCCCATGAAAATGTCAGTCTGATTGATTTCTTAGTAATAATAAAAGAAATGGAGTATAAATAGCTTGACAGTTTTCATCTTATAGCTGACCATTCTCTGCTTTCTTAAGAATTATCTCCCTTGAGTGCACTTGGGAAACTGTGGGAAAGGATTAGCCCTGACATCCACATAACTGTTTCTCCCTTTTCTTCCTCCTTGGCAACTGCTCACTCCCTTCTGCTCCTGCTCTGGAAATCCTGGGCTGCAGCCCCCTTACTGGGATACTGTTAGGGTAGGGGTAGAAGGAAGAGAATGGGCAAGGTGGGTCAGGTACCTCTTTTCAACCATGATGAGACTTAGAAGTCATAGCTGTAGATGAGACTTTACTGAAGGGACAGGGAAAACTGACACAGGAAGGAAATAATGGAAAACTTAAGCTAAAAAAATGAGTCTGAAGCTAAAAAGAAGGGTCTAAGAGAAAGAAAAATTAAAATCTTCATAGGGAACTCTTCTGGGTATTCCCTCTGCCCTCTGCCCGTTCCTCCCACCTCCTGCCCCAGTTTCTAATTTTATGCTTTGCTTTTAAGACTCCTGTTTCTCTCCATTCTGAGAACAGTTCTTTCAAAAAAATACTTTGGAGAGCTCCTTTTTTCTTTTCTTTCTTTTTTTTTTTTTTTGTGGCTGCGAAGCTCCTTTTGTTTTTTTGGTCACATCGAAAGCAAGATCCTAGTTCCCCAACCAGGGATGGAACCCGCACCCTCTGAATTAGAAGCGCAGAATCTTAACCACTGGACCACCAGGGAAATGCCTCCATTTTTCTTTCACTGAAACCCTAGCTCCTCCTGCAGGGCCTGGCCTCACCCAGGTGTGTACCCCACCCTTAGCCGCTCAGTCCCACACCTTTTCCAGGAGTACCTTGCCCAACTAGTGATTCACTCTGGGTACTCATAGTCTTTGCCAGAACAGTGTGGAGTAGAGGGGGTACTCCAAGATTGGTCTGTGTAGAAGTCTCCAGTGTGGGATAAATATACACCTGTATTCGTATAAGCCCTCAGCCGCTCCACACCCCTCCAATGGCAGACTTCGTACTTAGCAATAACACCAGTCAGGTTTATGAGGGGGAGAAAACTGTCCAAGACATGGTTCCCCAGAGCAGGCTCATGTGTGGTTCTGGTTCAGTTCTTAGATGAAGCCGCCTCCTCTTTTACTTCTCCCATAGGGACTACTTTATTTCTTTCTGTTACAATCATTTACACATACGATTGTACATTTTTCATTTATATTCACATTTCTTAAAATGTTTCATTAAACTTAGAGCTAGAGTTATACTGATTTTGAGTTAACAAACCAAAGCTTATAGATTTTCTGTTTGATCGTAACTTGCTCAGGAAACACTAAGATTATCTTTAAAAACCTTGAACGTTTCTTTTCTTTCTTTCAGGGCTCTCACCTTTGTCTATCCTTTTGGTGCCACACTGAGTGTCACGAAACCTGCAGTGGCTGTGCTGTCCACAGGCTCTGTCTGTTTCCCGCTTAACAGACCCATCCTGGCTTTCTATCACTCGAAGGTACAGCCTTTCTTAGATACGGGTGGATATGTAATTTTTATTACTGAAATTGTGAGAACTACTTTACTGTTTCTATAGGGGTTTCATATATTGTCTCTTTCTTTTTTAGCGGGGGAGGGCTGCACCACTATGCGGGACCTGAGTTCCCCAACCAGGGATTGAACCCGCGTCCCCTGCAGTAGAAGTGTGGAGTTCTAACCACTGGTCCACCAGGAAATGCCTATATTTTCTCATTGGTTTTCACAATAGTCCTGTGAAGTAGAATTTCAATGAATTACATTTTACTTAGGGGGAAACAGTGGTCACTGATGGAGTCAAGACCTAAACCTGCTCTTACTATAAATCCCAAGCTTGTCCAGTGCAGCATGAGACTGCCTATAGTACAGTTGCCTCTGACCGCCAGCTCTCACGCTCAGTGTAAGAGGATCCATTTAGAGGAAGGTTGATTTAGCAAACTATACCACAGAATTGTGCTGCTTGTATTTTAGTGCATTCCAGGAGAACATTCCAGGAGACTGGTTGTTCAGTTCTCATCCTGGAGTACCTGCAAGGTACCAGTTCAGGTGGCTCGAGAGGGCATCATCGTCCTCATCACCCCGTGCATCCACTGCCTTTTAATTCATGTCTGTTGAACCCACCTTCATCTGTCTACCAAGATGTGGAATTCACCAGTGACCTCCCAGTTTTTCCAGAGACCCACATGTCTCTAGTTCAGCAGGATCCTATTTTTCTTTATGGGACCTAGGTATTACTTTTCCTTCTTGTACTTAAAATTTCTGACATCATTTTATTAGGAAATAAGTAAATGTCTATGCTGTGCTTGAAAGATGATTTTAGACAAAATTGGTATAGCTATTATGGCAGTTAGTCTCGTCTAATCAGAAAGAAATACTGTTTTAGAATTAAAGTGTTATTAAATGATTCAAGATGTGAAAATGACCAGTTTACATGAAATGTCTGTTCAGAGGCACAAAAGTCATGAGACACCATCTTAAGGAGCCTCTGGTATTGTGTGTAATACCAGAGCTTTGATTTTTTTTTAACCAGGCACAGAGATGTTACCTGGCTTAATCAGTGGACTTTATGGAGTATCTGGTGGGTATTCCATTCTGTGCTAAGTGTGGCGTTTCCTCTGGAACTCATGAGATTATCATCTGTTCATTGCCTAGCTATTTAAAGCCCATTTTCTCCTCCTAATAGGCTTTCAGTCCTGCCTTGTAAATACAGTCTTTCAGAGAGGTTGCTGCCTGTCACTCTTATTGGTGAGATGAGGCAGTGATCCCCGGGAGGAGTTCCACCTGGTCCCATGAGCAGGGTCAGGCCAGCACTGGAGGGTTCTGCCTTCTTGCCCAGGGCCGTTGCCTTCACTGGACTCATCACGAGCCTTTCTAGGTCTTCAGTTTACTGGTACAGACTCATTAACACTGAAGGAGCAAATGGTCCTTGAGTTAAACATATGCCTATTTAATTGGAACAAGTTATAGACAGATGCTGGAAAAGGCCACTGAACACAATGGTATAATCTGTCAGGATAGAATAAAAGGATTAAAGGACAATCTACAGTCTATTTGAAATAAATGAAGTAGGAAAAAGAAAATACAGTCGACCCTTGAACAGTGTAGGGGTTAGAGGTGCCGACCATCTGCATGGTGGAAAATCATGTGTGATAGAGCCAGGCCTCCATCTGTGCAGTCTGCTTCTGTGAACTCAGTCGACCATGGACTGTGTTGTACAGTAGTATTTACTGTTGAAAAAGTTCACTTGTAAGTGAAACCATGCAGTTGAAACCCATGTTCATTCAAAGGTCAACTGTATATTAAGGAAAAGATAAATCTGTAAATAGAGTTTTATGTATTTACTTAGCCTGTGGGGATTCAAATCACAACCCAGTTCATCCTGTCATTTCCCCATTCTTTCTGTAGAATTCCACCCAATTAATTTCCTATTCTCAGTAACCGATCTGTTTGCAGTGGCTATGGTGTAGAAATAATTTATTTTTCCTATGAAGCATTTGCTTTTCATGTGGGACCTTTTAGAGTTTGTTTTGCAAATTTTGTTTTATTACAGAATTTGTATATTTGTATCCCAACATCTGTGGCTTAGGTGTCATTCTTTTTCAGTACCATTACAACTGTGTCTTCCCTGTATGTGACATTGCTAGAAAATCTGATTTCATTTTGTATTTTTAATTCTGTACTCTTTTTTTCTTATGACAAAATAATATATACTCGGTATTTTAAAATACAGCTATGGAAGGATTTCCCTTGTGGTTCAGTGGTTAAGAAGCTGCCTTCCAGTGCAAGGGATGTGGATTTGATCCCTGGTGAGGGAACTAAGATCCCACATGCTATGGGGCAATGAAGCCCGCCCAATCTAGAGCTCATGCGCCGCATGGAAGACCCAGCGCAGCCACAAAATACAGAGATGGAGGGAAAGCATGCGGCCTCCTGCACTGTTCTGAGGCGGGCCAGGCGGACGTTGTGGTCATTTTCTCCTACTTCTGCTTGTGCTACATTTTTGTTTATTTGTCTCACAGGCTTTAAACTCTCTACAACTGATGGTATACTTTTTTTTTAACCTAATGTTATGGCAGAAGCATTTTCCCAAGTTACTGAAAACCCTTTCTAATATACAATTTAACAGCTGGGGGAAGTTCCATTGTTCTTAACCGTATTTCTGGGTGAATGTTTGGATTTATTTCTAATCTTTTGTGATTATTACTGTAAAGGTGTGCAGAGTGTTTGGTGTATTTCATACTGCTTTGTTGCTTTTGTTGGCAGTTTCAGCACCATGTCAGAGACTGTCACTGAAAGCTGACCAAGTTTATAGTCACTTTTTCTTGCTTATTAATCTGATAGGGAAAAATACTTTATTTTTTAATTACTAATCTTTAAGTTTTTTATTATTAGCTAGTCATTTCTTTTGTGAATTTTTTCATGCTTGTGGCTTAGTTTCCTGTCTCTTAAACACTTTTTTTGTACTCAAAATGTCTAAATCTTCACAGATTGTTTTTGGATTTGTCTTTTTTTTTCCCTTTAAGATTATGATTTTCATTTATAATTTCACTAACAATGGGAAAATACTGTCGAACCAATTTACTTTACTTTACATTACTTTCTGTTAAAGTTGAATAGAAGGGTATAGAAGTGTCTAAATTGAGAGGCAGGTTAGAATATAGTTGTTGTCATAATTGACATTTCTAGACCATTAAAATGCCCATGTGAATAGACCCATGTTAGTATGTAGAAGACATTTGCTCACATGATTGTGATGATGTTTGGTGACTAGGATGCATGTGGTCCATCTGGGGATCTGAATCGCTGACCCTGCTTTGTCATCAACAGAACCAAGGTGGGAAACTGGCAGTGCTTGGCTCATGTCACATGTTCAGTGACCAATATTTGGATAAAGAAGAAAACAGCAAAATCATGGTAAGCTCTTTTCTTTTGTCATACTAATGAATATTGTATATGATTTTCATGCCATTTAAGAAACGTACTGCTGAGTTCATCTATTCATTTAAAACCAGCTCTTCAGAGTCCATTCTATTCCAGGCACTGAGGACTCAAAGGTGAGTTAGGCATAGTCTCTGCTCTGAGGAAGGATATAGGACATTGAGAGAGAGAGTGAGAGACGAACGGTCAGTGCAGAGGGATGTGGTGAGTGTCTAAGCATGCCACCTGGCTGGAAGCCTCCCTGGGGAAGCAGAGGGGAGCAAGCCCAGCCAGGGCCTCGTGTGTAGAGCCTTGGAACTCAAACTCTCTTTGAAAAGCCACGGCGAGCCCTTGTAGAGTGTCTGGCAGCCTTGGGCTTAGTCAGATCTTTGGGTGTGGAAGGGGGAACAGAGAGGGAAACACATAGCCAGTTAGGCTGGCTGGCTCAGCCCTGCAAGGAGGGACAAGGACCTGAATGAAGGCAGGGACGGGGCGAGTGGGGGAGGGACTGGCCAGCACGAGGAGACTGTGATGGGACTGGCTGCTGATTGAGGCGGGGAATGAGGGAAAGGCCTGGCAGGTGTGAAGGAAGCATGTCCTGGGAAGGACGGCAGGGTGCTGGCCAGAGCTGGACTTTGGCGTGATGCTGGTGACTCACTCACCAGAGGGAGAAGGTCCCTCTGAGCTTTCTCATTAGTGAAAGATGTTCCTTCAGCCTTAAGGATTGTTGTTGTATAGAGATTGATTGAAGATCTTGTTTTTATAGAATCCACGTGAAGTTCCATTGTCTTTAGTCACATTCTGGGGGCATCTTGCTGTATTCTACATTTTAAGTCCAGACTGTCATCAGCCCATTATATGGGGATTGTTTCAGAATTGTGAACACATTTTAATATATTTGGGCTTGTGGTTAAAGGCTTGAGTGCCCTAAGATAAATGGTAAATTTCTAAGAATAAAAATGGCACTAGAGTGAGAAAGACTTTTTTTATATGGTTTCACCAAGACAGGGGTGACTGCCCTTTTTCAAATCACTGCTGTATAGTCTCTTTCCTGTCATCATTTTTCTTGATTAAATTATCTAGTCCTGCCTACAGCTTTCTCAAATACCCAGTGTGTAATTCTGTGTTTATTTTTTAATTTAGGATGTTGTTTTCCGGTGGCTCACGACAGAAGACATCCACCTAAACCAGATTGATGCTGAGGACCCAGAGGTAGGTAGGAGGTTGTGAATTACTTAAAAACTTTGAAATAAAAAATGGGTCCAGCTTCTCAGCACCACTTCTAACAGTTCCAAAAACGTAGCTGTCTCTTACCTTATCTGTAAGATACCAAGCAATGATGCTTTTTGTCAAGATGAAGCCTATGCTGTAAAAAAAAAATCAGTAAATTATATTGTTAGTCATAGAATTCAGCAGGGTGGGAGCCTCTCTCTGTATATGTTATAACTGGAACTTAACATATGCTCTCTGGCTGAAATATTCAGAATCAGTATCTGTAGAGAAATACGTCTTCAAAACTATGAAGTATATAAAAGTACTTTTTCATAAAGAAACAAAGACCATCAGAATTTAAGTTTTAAACTCCAATTTGGTTGCCTTTAGGAAGAACAATCCTAAAGGCATTGTGATAGTACTTCATCAGACATGGGAGAGTGGTAAGACCAGCACTGGAGGGACTTCCCTGGTGGTCTGGTGGCGAAGACTGTGCTCTCATTGCAGGGGCCCCGGGTTCAGTCCATGGTCAGGGAACTGGATCCCACTTGGCACAATTGAAGTTTCCTCATGTGGCAACTAAGACCCAGTAGAGCCAAGTAAATAAATATTTTTTTCAAAAAATAAAAGACCAGCACTGGACTGGGAACCAGTAACTGCATTCTTGGTCTCGCTCCACCATGAGCCTTGAAACCTTAAGCAGGTTATTTCTGACCTTTTTTCATATTCATTTTCTCATTAGTTTTGGGGCTACTAGTACCTGTCTCATAGGGTAATTATGAGGCTTAAGTGTATCAACATAAATTTACTTGTTAAACTAAAGTGTATAAAAGGGCTACACATCTATCAAGACTTTTTTAAAAAACCTCTTGTATTTGTTATATATTAATACCAGGCCCTGTATATCACATACTTCCACATAAATCATTCTATTTAAACCTCACTACAGCTCTGGGAAGTAGATGGTTTTATTCACTTTTTATCAATGAAACTGAAATTCTGCAAGACTGCAATATGCCCAAAGTACCAACAGTTACAGAGCTGGGAACTAAACCCAGGACTCCTGACTCAAAAGTCTACTCCTTCTTCATTTACCTCTGTGTTTCTTAACTGCTGACATGTCAGGAAAATTATTTTTTGGCTATGGGTAGCACAAGGCGGCCAGAGACCATCAGAAATGGCTGCCCACAGACGGCGTGTGCCCTCGGCTGAGGACTGACTTGGCTGGGAAACCTCGGGCTGATCAGGTTCGGAAACATGAGAGCCTCACGTCTAAAACATTCCCTCACATGGAAACATGAAGTGTGGGGCTGTTGTGCTTCAACTCCTCCTGAAAAGTGATGTAAGCCCCAAAACCAAAGAATTGGGGTACAACCAGGAATTGGCTTTTGAGGTTTCAGAGGACCCAGCTCTGAGTGGGTGGCGTGTTTGGCAGCCACCACCCTAGTTGGAGTGTTGTGTGTCAGGGGCAGTAATGCTAAGAGGTGCTGCGTCTGCTCCGGCCCCGTCTGGCCACCTTGCTCTTGCTCAGTTTCTGTCACTCCTGTTTTCTAACTGAGGAAACGGAAGTAAGTCAATTCTTCAAGGTTCCCACTTAGATTAATCCCTGGCTGAGCCCTTGTTCCTGGGTCAGGAAGATATCGTGCAGAAGGGAATGGCAATCCAATCCAGTGTTCTTGCCTGGAGAATTCCATGGACAGAGGAGCCTGGCGGGCTACAGTCCATGGGGTTGCAGAGTCGGACACGGCTGAAGCGACCTTTGGGGTGTCTCGGCCTGCACCCATCCCCGGGCCGTGTGCTCTCACCGTCGTCTCTTCCCTGTTAGAGGAAACCTCTGCATCAGCAGATCATGCTAGGAAGGGCGTTAATGATGCTTCCCCTTTGTTTCTGGTCTAAAAAGTTTAAGGATTGGGAAAGTTTATGATGCATGGGGTGTAGAAAAAAGTGCGCCTGTTTGACTCAGTCTCACTGTTATCAAGCTCAGCCGCATCTCCCCAAGCACTGGCGGTGGAGAATGTGTAGCTGTTTGTTGTGAGTTTAGAGATCAGTTTTTAAAACTGTTAGCAAGTTAGCCTTATTAGAAGTCCAGGATAAACGCAGTTCAAAGGGAAATTAGGAACATACAAACTTCAGGCTGCCAGCATGCATTCATTTAAACTTAAATTTATTGCCTGGCTAGGTAATGTCTTCCCATCGTTTGGAATTCAAGAGCAGGCACACTGAAGGCTCTCCCTTCTGCCTTTGCCCAGCCACCTGGTTCTCCTCCCCAGTGACACCAATCTTAGCAGTTTCTCATATGTTATTCCAGAGATAGTTTATACACAGATAAGCAAACGTGTGTGTGTGTGTGTGTATGTGTGTGTGTATACTCTCCTTCCCCCTTGTTTTACCCAGATGGTGCTATATGTATGGTATGTATATATACTGCCTAGCACCTCGCTTTTTAAATATCATGTCTGGGAGATTTTTCCATATTGTTCATAAAAAGCTTTCTTTTGATTGTTTTTTGGAAGCTGTATTGTCCATTGTTTGTACTGCGGTGTACTGACTGTGGTATACCTATTGACGGACATAGGATTTCCTAGTCTTTTACTGTAACCAAGGTGTCATCATTCAAGGTTCTCAGCAGGGCTGCAGGCATGTCCTCGGCTAGGCAAGAAGAATTAGGGTCTAGTGTCCAGGAAGGGGTTGTCTGTGCCGGGGTCACACGTGGTTCATATATAGGACAGGAGAGAAAGCAGAGTATACAGCCTGGATGCTGGTGGCTGGAGAGAGGATAGACTTTGAAATGGGAGCTTGTGGATTTTCTTTTATGGTTGCTTCTGTTTTCTCACTGAACTAGAAAATAAGGTCACCAACTAAAATTAAGAAAGGGAAAATCATTTTAGTTGGTTGAAGTGGCAGACAGAACTGCCTAGGAGAATGGGAATAGGGAATGAACTTGAGAATTGAGTTGATGGCTGAGCCTTCAAGATCACAAAAAGGAGAAGGAGGGCCATCAGCAGGGGTTATGCATTTCTCCAGCTGTGTCCAGCTGTGTGCACACCAGCCTGCACCATGGATTTTGCCAGCGTTGGGGTTTACTCAGGTGACCTTGGTCCTTCTTTCCACAGAAATTGGCATATTTAAGGTTTGGTTGTCAGTGAGCGTAATCAGTGAGATGTCTTAGCAAGAGAAGAGAAATATTGCAGATTCAGACCTGAGGCATTGGAGACCAGACAGTAAATCCTAGCCCCTGCTCTGCTGAAAGGAACCGTCTTGTCACTTTCAGATTTCCGACTACATGATGCTGCCTGACACAGCTGCCCTGTCCGAGCGGCTGCGAGTGTGTCTCCAGGAGGGCGACGAGAACCCGCGGGACTTCACCAGCCTCTTCGACCTGTCCCTTTACCAGCTGGATACCACCTCCCTCCCAAAGGTCATCAAGTCAGTACCGCGGCTCTCCACTGCTCTGCACTCCAATCTGAGTGTTCAGTCTGTAGACACGGGCCTGGGGACAGGAGATAGGGTCACAATAAGTGTGATGGACAAAACGTGTTCTCAGATCTGTGATGAGGTTGACCAGGACAGCCGGGGGATTGGGGCGGGACTTGATGCAGAGGAAACTGCCCGCAGTTATCAGCCTCTGCTGTGTTCCAGGCTTTGTATCAGACATTTAGAGGAACCAGCTTGGCCTGGTTTGCCCGAGACTTTCCTGGTCTTAGCACAGAGAGCCCCACGCCCCAGGGACCCACTCAGTAAATCAAGATGGTTAGTCACCCTGTAAGCACGCCGTGTTGTGCCTTCATTTAATGCTTTCAGTGGTCCTCTGAGTTACCTGCCTTATTTTTGGTCAAGGAGTCTGAGGTTTCTTGGGGAAGGATTCTTCCACGTTGGGAGCAGAAATTTCAAGCCAGGCCCAAGTGACCTTCAGTGTCATTGCCTGCTCTGTTGTGGTTTTTTGCCTGCTCTGTTGCATCCCTAAGGACAGAGGCAGGGACTAACATTTTTGAGCATCTTGGGCTGGGCACAGGATCTATTAACACATCTCTAATAATAAACCAAAGGCTGAACGCACAGCTACAGATGACTGTTTAATGTCCTGTCCCCTGTATTTATGCGCAAGGTCACCAAGTACTCCTAGAGCACCAACTGTGCTGAGCATTGTACCTAAAGTGTAGGGTTTTATGGAGGGGACGGACCAAAGCTGTGATGAAAGGTTATCAATCTAAGGCAAAGTATGAAATGTAAAACTAGAGGCTGTGGCATAATGAGGCAAGAGAAGTCCATTCTGACTGGGGTTGCCAGGAAGGCTTTAAGAAAGAGGGGCCCTTTGAGCCAGCCATTGATGATTTCCAAAAACATTTCTTGGTGACCTGGGTCTGCCTGGTCCTCTACTGGATGCTGCACTTTACGGGGTGAGAGGATTTCAGGAGAGGGTTGGGGGTGCTGGAAGAGAGCCTTCTGCAGGAAGGTCACTATGAGCAAAGGCAGGGTGTGTCCAGGCAAGGAAGGTTATCCCTAGTTGCTGTTTGAACTGCATTTAGCCTTGACTTTTAACAAGTACCATGTTAAGTTTTCTATGTACGTTGCTTTATCATGTAAAATCAGAGTGTGGTTCATTCTCCTTGTTGTATGTGTGAGACACTGAGGCACAGGGAAGCTAAGAGGCTAGTTTTCAGTGGGGCCTGAATTTAAATCCAGCCAATCTTAATGCTGAACCTGGGAAGAAATTATCTGGGGATTTGTCAGGAGACTAGATTGTTTCTCAAAAAGCAAAACAGTCATCCAGTGGTTAAGACTGCACTTCCACTGCAGAGGGCACAGGTTCAGTCCCTGGTCAGGGAACTAAAATCTCACAGGCCATGCGGTGTGACCAAAACCAAAACCAAAACAGCAACAACAGAACCCCGCACCAACGTTCCCAGAGCTGCCTGGGCATCTCTGCACCCCTCGCCGCCTGCAGCTGACAGCCAGGTCATAAATTCTGGCTGCACATCTGGCTCTCTGCTTGCTTGGTTTTGTGCCCCAGTGTTTGCCTTCTCAGTCAGGGCTTCTCTTAGAAGAAAAGTTCGTCACCCTGCTTCGGTGGCTGCTTCCAGTCCATCCGGCTTCTGCCGTTTTGAGCTGCTTTTGTCCTGATGCGGGGAGGGCTGGGCCATCACAGCCACTCCTCAGCGTTGGATGAGGGGTTCACTGGAACCGTCTGCAGTTTTTAGTGTCTGCAGGGTCGGGGGGTGGGTGTTTCCGAGGCCTGGACAGCTCTTTTCATCGTGTTTATCTTTCACACCGCAGCAGAGGGCAGGCATTCCTGGTTTCCGGTTTCTCTGTGGAGTTCGTAGGTATTTTCATTCACACGTAACAACTTTTGAATGCAGCTTCTCTTTCTGAGTAACAGTTCCATTAGTTGTTAAATATTTATGTCAACTGTAAGTATTACTCTGAGGTGACTTCATTTGTCCTTCTGGTCTTGTTTTTTTAGATTATCCCTTTTTTTTTTAATTGAAGGATGATTGCTTTACAGAATTTTGTGGTTTTCTGTCATACATCAACAAGAATCAGACATAGGCACATCCACGTCCTCTCCTTCCCATCTCCCTCCCCCTCCTACGCTTCTAGACTGTCACAGAGCCCCTGTTTGAGTTCCCTGAGTCATAGAGCAAACTCCCATTGGCTATCTGTTTTACATATGACATTTACATTTGTGACATGTAAATGTCATACATGACATGACATTTATGGTAATGTAAATGTCTATGTTACTCTGTTCATACATCTCCCCTTCTCCCTCCTCTCCTCCCACCATGTCCATAGGTCTGTACTCTGTCTCTCCATTGCTGCCCTGAAAATAAATTCATCAGTGCCATCTCTTTAGATTCCATATATATGCGATAGTATACAATACTTCTATTTCTGTTTCTGACTTACTTCACTCTGTATAATAGGCTCTAGTTTCGTCCACCTCATTAGAACGGATTCAAATATGTTCCTTTTTGTGGCTGAGTTGTATTCCATTGTATATATGTACCACAGCTTCCTTATCCATTCATCTGTTGATGTCCTTCTGGTCTTTATTGATGCCTGTGGGGTGTGAGATGAGAGACGGTGTGGCCTGCCTGCCCTCACTGTTCATGGTGGGGTGGGGAGTGAGACGAGGGCGGTGAAAATGCAATGCCAAAGGTCAGGCCAGAGTATTCTGGAATATGGAGCAGCCCCATTTCACAGATTTGTGTATAGTGATGGCATTTATTCTTCCCCTTTTCCCATATTGATCATCTTTCTCTTTTTTTAAAAATGTATTTGGTGGTACCAGGTCTTAGTTGTGGCACACAAGATCTTTAGTTGCAGCCTGTGGGATCTAGTTCAGTCACCAGGATAGAACCTGGGCCCCCTGCATTGGAAGCTTGGAGTCTCAGACAGTGGACCACCAGGGCAGTCCCTGATCATTTTCCTGAATTAGGTTTTGCCTGGTTTTAAGATGAGCTTCTCCACCAACCACACACCCCCATCCGGTATATGTTGGCTCCTCGTAGGAGGAAGATTTGGGCAGGTGGTGAGCTTAGTGGAGAAAGGGAAGACTTAGTAGAACTTGTTTTATTAGTGATACAGGGCTTTAGTAGTCAGCTCTGTCTCGGGACGGAAAACAGAATGTCATGGCTAGGATGACCAAGGTGAGGACTGATAGCAGCAGGGTTCTTTGTGTGGATAGTAGGACTTTTATCTTAGAACTGCCTTTCATTTTGCCTTCTGGGTAGACTGAGTCATGGGGCTTCTGATTAGCAGGGATTGGCCAGATCTGAGTTCTAATCTTGCCTCCGAGGCTTCTTAATCTTGTGACCTTGGGAAGCTACTTATTCTCTGTACCTGTTTCCTCTTCCTGTAAGAGATTACACCCACTGCCCAGAATTGTTTTTGAGGATTCAATGAAATCAGTGCCTCACCCAGGGTCAGGCACAGTGCATGGTATGCAGTAGATGCTCGAGAATCCTTATTTCTCTTCTCTCCATGGGGCTCTTCTGCTCACTGCTAGGAAAGAGGCTCCCCGAACACCTGGGACTAGTAGAGGAGGTGACAGCAGTAAGCTCAGCTAAGCTCCTTTCTGCAGTCACAGATCAGTGTCCTTTCTGCAAGCACCCATGCAGAGAAACAGGCATGAACTTTGTCCACACTTGTTGGCGTTTGCTCATTTAGATGAATTTTGAAAGGCTACACATGAGCATACAGTTTCAGTTGGGTGAGTATATTTTAATTTGCCTCATTTCCAGAGGAGGTCAGCCAGTTGGCAGCCTGTACACGATGCAAAAGGTCGTCAACTGAATGTTCGAGAGAAGGGAGGGAAAGGGGAAGTGCAGTAAAAAAAAAAATGATCTCGGAGGAAGGTCAGCACGTGACTCCATAAACCCCTTCCTCCTGCTCTCCTTGCACTGCAGCCTCACTGGCTGCCCTGCTGTTCTCTGAAAATGTCTCGCCCCCTTTCCCCCTTCTCCTTACTGACCTCTGCCCAGGACACCTCTGAGGGTGGCTGCACGCCCCGGCCCTGCCTTCACTAGGGGCAGCTTAGACCAGCTGCCCTCCCCTCTCTCTGTCCCTCTCTCCTGATCTGCTTTTCTTCCTAATGCTTATTAATCCCTGGCATCATAGCTTTCGTTTATTGGGTGTCTCTCTTCTGCTAGAATGTCAGTCCCCTGAGGGCCTGCCTTGGTCTCTTTTTTTTTGTCCCTGCTGCTGGACTCCTGGTGGATAAAACTGACTGGCACACAGTAGGTGTTCAGTAAATGTTTATGGAGTGAATGGACACAGAGAAGTGCATATCCTGCGGCTCTATTCAGACTTCAGGTTTGACTCCTGTCTCTTAATGGTGAAAACAAATAAGGAAACACAATGAGTTGCAGAATTCAGTGTCCGGTGGGTAAAAATTAGAAGCCTATTCAGAATCCTGATAGGAAACTTGACAGAACTTTCCCTTTCAATTCTCGATAAAGTCACACTGTCTACTACAATAGAGGAGATGTCTGAAAGGCTCATTCCATTGCATGTAACAGCGCATTTTGTGTGACTTTAATTTTTTTTGCCAATATGCTACACTGCCTGATTCAGTGGAGAAGAGCACCGTGTGATCAATTAGACGTGCTTTGCCTTGGTGTCTCATCTTGATTCCCACATTTTTATCTTCTCTACACAGGGCTTATGAACAGCTCAACGTGAAACATGAACCTCTCCAGCTCATCCAGCCTCAGTTTGAGACGCCGCTGCCAGCCCTTCAGCCAGCAGTGAGTAGGTGTGCGTGGAGCATCTGGCTGCAGAGCCTCGATGTCTGCCCTTCCCTTGCCAGCTGGCCTCACGTGGAACAGGCCTCCTCGTGGGGTCATGTGTGTCTGGCTCTAAATATGCAGAGACCAAGCCTGTTAGTATTCTATACGTACTTCCATTTGATGTGGTTCTCAACTGAGGAATCAAGGGCGTGGACCTCTTTGGCTGCTAAACATTTCCCATCCTGTTGGGTTGAGGGCATATATGAGAATTCCTGGGTGAAAAGGAGGAAGAGCTTTGTGCTAGAAAGATTCACAGCACAGTTCTCATAGCCGAGGGGCCAACCATGTGTCTACAGGTTATTTTTCAACATTCCAGTTCAACATGAGCTCCACTTGCCTCTGGAACTGTCTTATGCTGAACTTTTCCCTGGTGGTCTAGTGGCTAAGACTCCACGCTCCCAATGCAGGGGGCCCAGGTTTGATCCCTGGTCAGGGAACTAGATCCCACATGCTGCAAATAAAGATCCAACAACTAACACCCAGTGCAGCTAAATAAATAAATGAATATTTAAAAATTTGTTTTATCCTCCTATATTCTGGAATGTTACAAGGCAGTTAACTGGCTACAGCTTGGTAGCTTGAAAATTGGCCATGGTGGAGGTGTTTATAGAACAGAAAATGACAAATGCTACAGATCAGGCCTCTTGTTTTAAGTGATAGCTCAGCATTTGGCAGCACACTGCTGGTTCATACCTGTGAACTCTGGCTCTTAAGTTCAGCACTTTCTATATTAATCTACATCCATTGCCCTAATTTCTGTCATGATTAGATGAGAAACAGTCAAAAACTCAACACAAATAAAAGCCTGAGAAGCGCCAAGCTTTGTGTCCTTGAACAAGTTACTGGGCGCTGGGACACCTGCTTGGTCGGCTCGGTGGTGTGGTTGGAGCTGGTTCTGCTGGGTTGCCTCCAGTGTGCCACCATCTTGCTTGCTGTGGCCTCATGGGTTAGGGCGGAAGGGTGATGGGCGCTGGGCGTTCCATCCTCTTGTTTTCCTTCTGTCTCATTCCTGTCAGTTACGGCTCTGGATACGCTCTTTCATAAAAGACCTCATTGCCTTTTAGGTTTTCCCTCCTACTTTCAGGGAATTACCACCTCCTCCGCTGGAGCTATTTGACTTAGATGAGACGTTCTCCTCTGAGAAGGCCCGGCTTGCTCAGATTACCAATAAGTGTGAGTTTGGTCAAATTTTTGTTTTCTTTTGTGAGTTTTAGTAAACTGTGAATTTCTGAGATTTGCCACGGGAGAAAGTTTAGTTTGTTTACGGAGAAGAAAATAGGAATGGGAGTATATAAAATGACAGTTTTGCTTATTTCCTGTAAATGATGTTGACTGTAAGAGCCAGTTAGCTCAGTGAGTTAGAGGGCAGTGCCAAGCGGAGGCCAGAATCTCAGCTTTAATTCCTGTGAGTCTTTATCTCTGACCTGTTGAGTGACCCCAGGATGAATCCTGACCTTGGCTGCCACATAGCAAATCTAGGCCAGTGGTCATAGGAGCACTTGAATAAGAAGATTCAGTTAGGTCCAAAAGAATTAGAGACTTCAGACTGGAAGGGACCCTAGAGAGTCCAGTGTGCCCACCCTGACTCACGGGTGAGGAAAGGTCCCGGGCTTCACAGCTGCTCCGTGAGTGGCGCTCCGACTCTCAGCCCAGGGCTGCTCCTGACGTGCCCTGCCCCCAGCACAGCACATGGGCCTGCACACGTGTGCTCAGAGACATAAAAGTAACCATCCATTCTGAGACAGTGACCCCACTCCTGGGAATCTACCCTAGGGAGACAAGTGAAGGTATACAGATGAGACTACTACTTTATTTATTTAAAAAATAAAATACAGTTGGGAATAGCCTTAGTGTTCAGTCACAGGGGAGTGGTAGTAAACTGTGTCATATTCAGTCAGTGGGATAAAACGTAGTCATTATAAAAGAGCTTTACAAAGCCTGGGGTGGGGACACTGAGTGAACTGGAGATTCCTAAATGAAGAAAGCAAAATAGAAAATTGTACCTGTGGTTGGATCTCAACTATGCAAACATCTGTATATGCTCAGAGACGAGAGAGAAGTATGCAAAAGTGAACACAGTTCAGTGTCAGACATTGCATTTCTGTTCCATTCCAGATATTGTGGTAGGTGCTGCGCAATCAGATATTAGTAAGACCCAGTAATTACCCTGTAGGAATAATAGACCTGTGAAGGATTAGATGCTTTGCCCCAGCATTTCTGATTCTAGCAGTCTATCTTCCAGAATTTCTTGTAGAAATGCAAAACAAAAAGGTACACCTATAGAGCAATTAATTGTATCATTCAAAAAATTGACAACAGTCTAACAGCCTATCAGTAGGAAGACTGGTTTAAAAAATATATATATGAAACAAACTGTTGAAAGATGAGCATAGGCTTTGACATGGAATGTCCATGTTACACCATTAAATGATAAAGACAACTTACAGAACTATTGTAGTCTGATCCCTACACATGTAGGGATTTTTTTTTTTACACATGTAGATATGCAGGCATACATAGCAGTATTTATCCTAGATAGTATTGGTGGGGATTAGAATGAGATATCATTTCTACCATAACTTTAAAAATGCAAGTCAGAGGGTAAAAAGAAAGAAGTTACAGTCTAGTGTAAGAAGGGCAGTAATGACCTTCCATTCTTGATATAGAGCCGGTAATTGTTTCAGAGAATTATGGGTGATTTTTTCTTTCATTCCTTTTCTATAACATTGCTATAATAAATGCTCTTTAAAATATCCATATGTCCTTCTCATAATGGTCCCTGTGGCATTCAGAGAATGGTAATTTCATTTCCTGCTGGGTGCTCCTCCTCTTTGTAATGTAGGAATGCTGGATCTGGGAATAGTGAGCCAGAACCAGTGCAGCTTTATTCTATCTAGGAGTGTCACACTTCTGGCCTACTAATTTACAAAAACAGCACATTAGAGATCTCTACAGTCTATCACTGTTTGAGTCCTTTGGTCACATTACCCAAGGGAGAGGTGAGTGACCTTGAGAGATGTAGGAACCCTACCGGGATATCCAGACCACAGTAAGTCTGTACTTGGGGCAGGGCAGAATCAAGGATGAATCTAACCACCCCAACTGTGCTCAGGTACTGAAGAAGACCTGGAATTCTATGTCAGGAAGTGTGGCGACATCCTCGGAGTCACCAATAAGCTCCCAAAGGACCGGCAAGATGCCAAACATATCCTTGAGCACATCTTCTTCCAAGTGGTGGAGTTCAAGAAGTTGAACCAGGTACAGAGCCCAGAAGGCCCACTCAAGTGGTCAAGTGGGGATGTCATCCATATACTGGACTTCTCATGTTATATGCCATTCATTCATTCTGTCGGTATTTCACTGTCTACTAGGTGGACAAAACAGGTGATGATTTCTGCGCTTATGGAATGTGTATTCTAGCAGGAGGAGACAGACAGTAAACAATCAACATAGTATCTTAAGTATTAAATCACACAGGATGCCAGGAGATGAAACGTGGTATAAAAACAGAGCAGGGTCAGAGGGATTAGTGTCCTGACTGTGGCAAGATTCAGGGGTGGTCAGGGTGGGCCACACACACTCCAGAGCTGGCATGGGAGCCAGGACTGGCAGGTGTTCGGGGGCTGGCCATGGAGATAGCTGGGAGATGAGTGTCCTGGGCAGAGAGAAGACCTGTGCAGAGTCCCTAAGCCTGGACTCTGCTTGGCTCGTTTGAGGAACAGCAGTGATGCCTGTGTGGCAGAAGAGAACTTAGCCAAGGACAGAGCAGCAGGATATGAGGACAGAAATCATCTTGCCCTGGACTGAGGACTTAAAATTTATTATGCCAGGCCTTCATCTTGTCTGTCCTTGGGACAGGATTTCTAAAATTAAATGCCCAACCACTGCTGGTAAATGGATATTCATTTATATACTACTGATTGGAGAATAAGCTGGTTCCATTTTTATGGAGATAGTTTTTAGGATATTCAGAAGCCCTGAAATACATGGATACCTCTGACCCAGCAATTTTAATCTTCAGAATTTGTCTTAATAATACAATCCTGGGACTTCCCTGGCAGTTCAGTGGTTAAGACTCCACACTTCCACTGCAGGGGGCACAGGTTCAATCCCTGGTCAGGGAACTAACATCCCAAGTACCACACCACACAGCCAAAAAATAAAAATAAAGAAATAATATAATCCTGAATACATGTCGATTTACCAGTCAGAATGCTCAGCAAAGTATTGTTTTCATAGAAGAAAACCATCAGTAGGGAACTAGTTAAGTACCTAGGGTGCATACATAAGATTAAGAACGTTTAGAAGGATGTTCAAGCACTTGGGAAGACATTCATGATACAGCAGTGGGATGGGGGGAAAGGGCTATAAAACAGTATGAAGAGAATCCATTTTTCACACACACACACACACATTCTAGATGCGGAAGAGAAAGACTAGGGTCTGAGCCACCGCTGAGAAAGGGCTATAAAACAGAATCCATTTTTCACACACACACACACACACACACACACACACACACTCTAGATGCGGAAGAGAAAGACTAGGGTCTGAGCCACCGCTGGGAAAGGGCTATAAAACAGAATCCATTTTTCACACACACACACACACACACACACACACACATTCTAGATGCGGAAGAGAAAGACTAGGGTCTGAGCCACCGCTGGTGGGCGCTGGCACTGCTGGGTATTTATACTGTAGGCCTCGTGTGCTAGCATGGTGCTCGATGTCAGGGTTACGGCAGTGAACGCAGTCCTTGCTGTCTGAGCTCCATGCAGTGGGCAAGGCAGGAATATATGGGCATTTGCGGTACTCTTCAGATAAGTGCCAGGAAGGCACCTCCGAGGCAAGGTGTTGATAACCTGCTCAGCACTGACATGGGGGAGAGGGGGCCAAGTAAATGCCCAGCAGTACTTACACTGCTGACGAGGCAGGGTCAGGCCCCCAGGGCCAAGGTAAGAAGTCTGCTGTGGTGTTTGCATCAGTACCTTCAACTGTGTTTGCTCCCCACTCATCATGGTGGGTGGTGGGTTGTGGTCAGAGCCCTATTCTGGTCATGAAAACTTGATCCTTGGGCTGGATGTAGCCTTAAAGCCAGAGATTACCTATGTGTCCCAATTAGAATCGCTCATCAAAGTCCAAAACAACAGAGCTCACATTTTAGGTTTTGAACTGGAATACTAACATTCTGTCTTATTTCCTCCTCCAGGAACATGACATTGACACACAGCATTCCAGAACAACTTCTGAGGACCAGGCCTCTTGAAGCATCTTCTGCCTCCTGATTCTTTGTAAACTTTTTGAATTATCTCTGTTTTTTATGAAAACTGTCTGTACAGTTTTTCCTCTCTGACCTGTGGGAAGGTCTGTGCATCTTCTGTAGTGCCCAGAGAGGGACAACATTTCTTATGTAAGATATGTTCTGTTTTTTAAATTAAATGTTTGAATCTGTATTTTGATAATTGATGCATCAGTCTTTCATTGAAATCTTTCCTTTCCAGTTCTAGATGTGATTCTCTTTTATCAAAAGCATAAAAAACAAACTTAACCCACAGTCTGTCTGCCCCACTATGCCTATGAATAGGCCTCCCAGGTGGCACTGGTGGAAGGTAAAATAGTTGGTAGATATCTTCCTCACATAGATCACTCACTCCTTCACCTCCCAGCTGCCCACAGGCTCAACCATTTGGAGGCTGTTGTCTTAGCCCACAGTTTGTCCCCCTCCTTTGAGCTCCTGAACCACTCAGTTTTATCATTTTAGGTTAGAATATAGGACAAAAGGTGATCATCTGTCCCAAGGACAATGGGAGAGATTGTACTTGCTTGAGCATGACAGTCAATATGGAAGTGCACAATGTACTGGATACTCTAGGAACCAGCTTTAGGGAAAGCCTGAAAGACAAAGATTGCAGATCCACCACCATGTATGTAAGGGATGTGGTTCAATGGGAGTAGCTTAACTGGTGGGTTCTGTAAAGGTAGGAAGCGTGGAAGGAAGGCCCTTGGGGGCGTCATGTAACCCCAAGAGGAAATAACAAGGGCAGGGATTTAAGATGCTGTTGTAGGGACTTTCCTGGCAGTTCAGTGATTAAGACTCCACTTCCAATGCAGGGGGCACAGGTTTGATCCCTGGTCATTAAGCTAAGATCCCACATGCCGTGGTGGTACAGCCGAAATATTTGAAGGAAAAAAAAAAAAAGGTTCCTAAGATGCTATTGTAAGAAACCTGGCATTCTGAGATAGATTTGGTCTGGGTGTTGAAGGTCAGGTTGGCAACATCTTGCCTGGAACAGTGGTGAAGCTAATGGAAGACAGGGATTCTAAAGGGTGAACTCGTTTGGAGCATAAGAACCAACTGAGACAATGTCAATTCATGGAAGTGGTAATAACCAGTCAATAGCTAGAAGTCCCTAAATGAGGCTTAGAAAAGATGTCCAGTCTTAATACCTTAGTTTTTCACATGGAGTTGATCACTGAAGCCAGAATACACTGTCAAGGAATGAACTTTTTTTTTTTTTTTTTAATTTAAAACCTTGGGAAGAAAGACTCAAGTCACATCCTGAATTCCAAAAGACTTATTTATTCATGTTAAAGCTGTGTTTGTAGGCTTCCATTTTCTCACACACTCAAGCCTGAGTGCAGGGTTTCTTCACTGAATGCTGGGGACAGGGGAGACCACTTTGATGAAAGGGCAGAATCCGAGGGCCTGCTGGGGACAAGCAGCTATGGAACAGCATAGAGTGTTGTGGAAATATATTTGGAATACATTCCAAAAACATGCTCAAAAATTACCTCCCAACCCATGTGCTCTTCTCATACACTCTGGGTCTGGTGCTCCTGCCATTGAGAGGTGAGGTCCGTGATCCGTGCCTCTGATTGTGGCACCATGGAAGTGACACTGACTTCCGAGGCTAGGTCATAATAGGCTATACAGCTTCTGCCTGGTTCTCTTGGGATACTCATCGTTACAGTCACAAGCCTCCATGCAAGAAGTCTGAGGTTACCTGGATTGCTAGGTGGATAGGCCATGAATAGATGTTATATTCTGGCCAACAGCCAACCTATACAAGCATTGCCTGCTAAACTCGTGAGTGAAGAGTCACCAATTGTCCTAGCTGAGGTCCCAGATGCTATGGAGCAAACTGTCCCTGCTCTGACCTTTTTGAATTCCTGACCCACACAATCTATAAATGTAATAAAATAGCAGTTGAAGCCACTGATTTGGAGTGATTTGTTAAGCAGCAATAGATAATTACAATTTTACTATTTTTTGAGGTAACCTTGGTTTGCAAGTTTCATGTGTACATGCCTACTTCTATATTTCCTAGTGTTTCCCCCCTGCCCCCAGTCCCTTCCTCTCTGGTAACCACGACTCTGTTCTTTGTACCTATATGTTTATATCTACAGTTTTAGAAGGAACTTTTTAGATCTAATCCAAATTCACTTTCCAGTGGAGACACAGGGGCCTTGTAGACAGGGGCAGAGGAGCAGTGACTACCTGCCTACTTGCTAACCTGGAGCTTCTCCCATCACACTCCTGACTCAGGAATTCTTGTTTCCTTGGAAGGGGCAAGGCCTGTCTTGCCATGAACTGGCTTTTCCCCTTCATCTATGGATGACTTGTGGCAATGAGGTATGCTTTCCCCCAACTTCTTATGAAAAATTGGAAATACAGAAAAGTGGAAAGAGAAGTACAATAAACCTACTTTTCAAAAGTTAACATATTGCCATATATACTAAATGTATGTGTGTATAATTTTTCTTGCTGAACGTTTGAAATTAAATTTCAGTCTTTTATAACACTTGACCCCTTAAAATACATCACTGTGTAACTACAGTATACCATTATCATATCTAGTATTTAATACTTATTCAGATGTTCCCCATTTGTCCCTAAAATGTGTTTTGTATCTTTTCAAGCTAGGATCCAGTCACATATTGGATTTCATTGTCTCTAGTCTCATGAAATCTCTCCCAACCTCGTGTTCCTTTTTCTTTAGTTTTTTTTTTAAAGTGACATTTTTTTTTTTTTTGGTCATGCCTCACGGCATACAGAACTGCCCCAACCAGTGGAAGTGCAGTCTTAAGCACTGGACCATCAGGGTTGCCCCCACATTGAATTTTTGAAGAGATTAAACTAGGTGTCACACATTCTAGAAATCTGATGGCTTCATCATGGTGTCTATGGTCCCTTCATCTCCTTTATTTCCTGCAAGCTGGAAATCAGGCATAGAGGCTAACTTTGAACAAAACATTTTTGGTGAGAATACTTCACAGGTGATGCTATGTATAATGTCAGATAGGCCCACTACTGGTGAAATTAAATTTAATCAACTGGTTAAGAGAGTGAGTAGCGGTGTTTTTAAATTCAAACATGAGCCCTTAAACACATGCAAAGGGGCTCAACATGCTCATCATTCGAGAAAATGCAAATCAAAGCTACAATGAGGTATCATCTCACTGCAGTTATAATGGCCGTCATCAAAAAATCTACAAACACTGGAGAGGATGTGGAGAAAAGGGAACCCTCTTACACAGTTGATGGGAATGCAAATTGTTACAGCCACTGTGGAGAACAGTATGAATGTAACATTTAAAAAACAGGAATGAAACTACCATATGACCCAGCAAACATGAGCCCTTTATCCCCGTTGCTGTTCACCTGCATACACAAACTTTTTCTGGCACATAAGGCATTTGAGATGAAAAAGTTAACTTGAATAAGTGTTGTTTCACACTTAAAAAAAACAAAGCAACCACAAAAAAGTGATAGAATTTGGCCTAGTAGGTAATAACAACAAAAAATTGTTGGAGATTTTATTTAATAACTCAAACATCTCTGACAAGAGAAACGCTTGTGTCAAAACAAAAAGGAGTTAATATAGTGAGAAAGATACCTATGGGGGACAAAAGGTCTCTCCCTCCCAAAGAGCAAGGAAGAAAATTTGTGCTATCTTATGATAGATGATAGATCTACTATGCGGCTTTTGCTAAGTTACTGTTTACTTATAAAATCAAGTAAGAGAGGTTTTCAGACTCTTCCGTAAAAAGTCCTAGAAGACTATTTATGTCTCAATGAAACTGAAGGATGTTGGAGAGAATTTCAACCTCTTTAGCCATTCAGCTCACCTTTCTACAACCAATGCTATTAATTTCTTCCGCTGCCTTCAAGAGACAGGAAGAAATATATACACTTTTAAAAGAATAATAAATCTTGCTCGTACCAAATTTTAACATGAAGCCTACTAACGTTTCATCCTAGGGCTGTGCTCCTGTAGCTCACAATGTAAACGGTAAAAGAAACTAATCTCTTACGTGGCAAACGATGACAAACAGCACGAAGGAAACCTGCAGCGTTAGGGGCTCGTCCGGGGCTGCTGAGCCACAGAAGGGGGTCAACCGGGCTCCTGGCCGTGACCGCCACGGCGTCAGGGGCCGGCGATGTACCTGCCTTGCTCCCTCTCCCTCCTGAGCATTCCTGTCATCGTCCTCCCACGATCCGAAACGGCAGGCTCCCAGCGAGCACGGCTCTGGAAGGGCAGGACCGAAGGGATCAGCGGGCGACCACGAAAGCGGGGGAAAGGCCGGAGACCCACAACCCAGCAGCACGAATCCACGCCGAACCCGAGCGCCCGCGCCCTTTAGTGACGTCAGGCGGCGCGACTCCCGCCATGCCTCGCGCGGCGCCGGATACGGGGCGCGTGCCTGAAAGTGGGCGGGCTTAGAATCAGGCGCCGGCTGTGAGGTTTACGCTGCCTGGCACCTTCCGCCTTTGTTTACTAGGTGGGGCGCTTCAAAGCAGTTTACGTTTCTAGTTCCTCGTCACTCTGGGAGACCAGGGACCGCCAGGTGGACTCCAAGGCCTGATTTTCCCTGTCTTCACAGAGAAGAGCGATGTTGCTTCCAAGTGCGGCCCTGGATCCTGGCAGAGCTAGGCGGTGCGGGTGGTTTCCACCCGCCTCTGGACTAGGCCTTGTTGTTCGTCGTCTGCTCCCTCCCTGACTGTGTGCCCTATCTCCGTAGTCCGTGACTTCTTCCTGCTTGATTGCTGAACTGCAAGTGGCCACGTTACAAAAGGAAGAACTAAGTGTTTGCGAAAGCTGATGCCCCAGAAGGCGCAGGGTAAGAGATCAGAGGTGTGGGCTGGACTTGGTGTGTATATAAAAGCAGCCCAGGTCCTAGCACTCGTCTCAGAGTCTCATCCTTCTCGTCAGGCATGCAAGAGATTTGCAGTAGATGGTTTCTAAGAGACCAAATTCTCACCGTTGGGACCTGCTATATAGCACATGAAACTCTGCTCAGTGTTATGTGGCAGCTTGGGTGGGAGGGGAGTTTGGGGGAGAATGGATGCATGTATATGTATGGCTGAAACTGCCACAACATCGTTTGTTGATCAGCTATACCCCAGTACAAAAAGTTGTTTTTTTTTAAGTAACAAATTCTCACCCTTTGCAATAGCATATGTGAGGACACAGCTAGACCTGGCATGAATCTGGACAAACCCAGGCAGGATTGATTGCTCTGTTCTGTGGTAGTGACCCCACATTTTCCCCAGTGATTGAAGAGGGACCCCTAGAGTCACCCCGATGGAACATATCCATCACTCCCCCAAAACTGCTTCGTGTCCTTTTGTTATCCCTTCTCTACAGCCGTTGTCACCTTGGATTGGTTCTGTCACTGATTGGTTTGCAGTTTCTAGAGTTGTGCCTAAATGGAATCAGACAGTGTGTACTCTTCTTTCAGCGTAATTATTTTGAGTTGCATATTGTGTAAGTAACCCCCTTTTATGGTCAGAGTGGATATATTTGTTTTGTGTCTGTAATTTGTTTATCCAGTTACCAGTTGGTGGGCACTGAGGTGATTTCTAGTTTGGGGCTGTTACAAATAAAACTATGTCAAAGGCTGTGTGTGGACATGTGCATTAACTTTTCTTGGCTCCATATGGCATTAACAGGTGTGTATGTTTTTAAGAAGCTGCTGAGCTGTTTCTAAAGTGATTGTACAATTTCATATTCCACCAACAGTATTTGAGACACCTGATGACTCCCCATCTTCACCAACATTTGGCGTGATTAGTCTTTTTAGTCAGCGATTCTACTAGGTGTGTAAATCTCATTGTAGTTTTAATTTGCATTTCCCTAATGAAATAGTATTGAGCATCTTTTCACGTGCTTTGCCACTTCATATATTTTGAAGGTGAAGTTGGAGGGGAGAGCCAATAGGATTTGCAGGTAGATCAGATAAGTGATGTGAGAGAAGAGTCAAAAATATCTTCAACTCTGGTCAGCCCCTGAGTCCTTCCTAATAGTTCTGTCCCTAACATGCACTGGCTGTTCCTACAGACCACCTTGCAAATTCCTAAATCACTCAGCTTTGAAGAGCCTTCAGTGACATGTTTGTTTGGTACCCACAGCCCTTGCCTTTATTTTCACCCTTAGAGATCTAATTTTCTGTTTACTCATTGTCTCCCCTGTCAACTGGTGAGCTTCTGGAGAAGATGGATGGTTGGATTGTCTCCAGATGACTAGCCCCTGGTGCAGACTAGCCCCTGGTGCAGCCTCGCCCAATCATTTTGGCATATTTGCACAAACTGTACTCTTCAAATTTGCATGTCAAAGTATGGGTGCTTTGCTTCAAGCTACGTGTCCACTAGCTGCGTGATCGCGGCATCTTAACAGCTGTGTGCCTCAGTTTCCTCATCTTTAAATGTTGATTGATACCCGCTTCTCATAGTGATGAGTATTAAATGCAAAATGAATGCAAAACCTTTACTATGTTGCCTGGCCCTCCCCAGTAAAATCTAGCTTTTCTTTTCTGACCTGAATATTTTGCCAGTCCTTTTCTAGAACTTAAATATAGATGGTTTGCAAATAGTTATCTATAAAATCTCAATCATTTGAAAAGTGGATGGGGAAATTTCGCTGTTGACATTTGATTTCTTGAATCAGATAATTGAATTGCTTCCCTTCATTGAAATGGGAAAGTTTCCCATTTCCAGTGCTGGTCCTGGACCTCTCATGCCTCTGACCACCTGTTACCCTGATCTACAGTGATACCCTTAGGTGTGAGGCAGAAGTATTTTTTTCTTTTTAAGCCACGCCTCAAGGCTTTCAGGATCTTACTTTCCCGACCAGGGATTGAATGCTGATACTTGGCCTTGAGAGCACAGAGTCCTAACCACTGGACACAGTCAGAATTCCATGAGCAGAAGTATCTGAAAAACATAACTTTGTTTCAAAATCTCTTTTGATGGTCCTTATAAGATACAATTCCAACCCTAACATTCCAAGTTCCCCTAATTCTGTTCTGTGCCTTCCTAACAATTCTCCAGCCCAAATGTTAGCTTTAATATTTCATTCATTCATTCAATTAAAAACATGTAAAAGCCCTTCTGTGAGTACCTGCCAAGAGCCAAACATTATGGTCAACCTCTGAAGCTAAAAAAGTGAATGTGGGGACTTTCCCAGCAGTCAGTGGTTAAGACTAAGCTTCCACTGCAGAGGGTGCACATTTGATCCCCGGTCCGGGAACTAAGATTGCACAGGCATGCTGTGCAGCCAAAAAGAATGTGAATATGGGGTTGTCCCTCATCTTGAAAGAGCAATAAAATCATGGGCAGAGGAAGTATGGGTGGGAGGACAAGGATGATGAGGTGCTCAGTGGATAGTCCCTAGGATCGCAAGGAGTTGGACACGACTGAGGCAATTTAGCACACACATAGTAAATGGAGGGGAGACGCCTGGCAAAGGGACTGTGATCCTACTTATCATTTGTGACCCCGTGGACTGTAGCCCACTGGGTTCCTCTGACCATGGAATTCTCCAGGCAAGAATACTGGAGTGAGTTTTCAGAGGATCTTTCTGACTCAGAGATTGAAACCAGGTCTCCTGCACTGCAGGCAGATTCTTTACCATCTAAGCCACCAGGGAAGCCCACTTAGTGACATGTTATCAGTCAGTGTTTGATTTGTGTCCAGCCTGATGCTGTACCCGGAGCATTTAATAAGTAAATTTGATGCTGTCTTCCCAAGCAGGGGCAAGCTCTGGGTCTGGAGCCCGAGGTGGGGCAGATTGTGAAATGACCAAATGACTGAAGCCGCCCTGTCCAAAGAGGCATGTGCAGAAAAAGCTTCCCGGTAGAGTGTAATCTGTATGTTATCAGTCCTGGGCCTAGCGACCACTCCCAGCTGTGGCTGCACCCAGGACACTCAGAATCCTGTCTCCAGGGGTGTCTGTTGGCAAGATGATAACTGGAAAAGACACACTTGTGCAGATAACCAGATTCCATCTGGTACCAGAGTGACCTCCCTGCTCACTGACTCCAGGCTTCTTAGGTTCTGGTGTAGACAAAGAATGTCACCTGAGTCACTTCAGTAAACAAAGGATGTTGTGGCCATCAGCCACTGCAGCCAGCCCTGACAGTGTACCCTGAGAAGATTCAGGATGGAGAAATATAGGATACTAGCCCTAGATAGTTAAGGTGCAAATCAGATGAATAATTTCAGTACACCTAGACTTTTGGATCTTCCTCTACGTAGAAAAGTGCTAAATTCATTAACTCGAGATGTCTTTTCTTTAATTTAACAATAATCACTTGATGTTCTGACCCCTTGTTTGTATTTTTTGTTTTATAAAACTCCTGTAATAGGAAATTCCCTGACAGACCAGTGGTTAGAACTTGGCACTTTCACTGCCATGACCCTGGTTCAATCCTCGGTGGGGAAATAAGATTCCACCAGCTGCGAAGAGTGGCCAAAAACAAAAAATGAACAATTTCTTGGCTCCTCCCTTACTTCTGCAGAACAGTTCCCTCAGAGCTATCTGAGAGGCTGTATGCCAGTCTTAAGTCCTTAGTAAGCCTGCTGAATAAAATGTGATTCTCGACTTTTAGGTTGTACATGTTTTCTTCATTCAGTAAATGTATTGGTCACCTGGCAACTCGAGACAGCTGCTTCCTATCTCTGTCCTTGCCAGTGTTACAGCAGGTAGGTAGCTAGGTAAGTGCAGAGAAACAGGGGCAGGGGCCAAGTGGCAGGAAATCGCGCATCTTGTAAACAGCGGGGGTCCATGGACAGACAAAGAAAAGCAGGAACCTCCAGACTGACAGGAAACCACACATTTTAAGTGATGTGTGTCCTGGAAGCAGACAAAGAAAGGTGCCTAAAGGCGGGTCAGAATGTAACCTGTTGCTCATTAAGCTCTCATTACAATAACATTAGCCTTATTGAGTTAGATAATGTTCCCATCACGCACCAACGCCATGACTCTTCGGATCTAAGCTACATAAGGACAAAAATCCCTCTTCCCCTTTGGAAAATGGAGCTGGGATGAGAATCAGGGAATATGACCCCCTTACTCCTCCTTCCCCAGAGAATATTCCACCCTTTCATTTGTATCCCCCTTAGAGCCAGCTTGCCAGAGAAATCCAGGGCAGTAGCTCCTCACCTGTCTGCCTGCTCTCCTTCGGAGGGCGTATTCTTGCTTAAATAAATTCTCACTTTACTTTCCGAATCTCCTTGCTTCATTTCTAAATTCTTTTGAGACAAAGAAAGAACTTTGACCGAGAACACTAGGTTCTTTTTCCTAAAATGAGACTAATTAGCCGTGTGAGAGTATGTGCTGTGTGCAGTGCAGCTTCCTAGACCTGAAAGGACAAGCATGAGAGCAGCTGAAGAGTAATAATAATAATAATAATACAATAACAACAAGTAATATAGAGCTTATCACATGCCAGGGATTGTTCTCAGGGGTTTACATTATATCAAATTATTTAATCCTACAACCACCTCATAAAGTAGATAACCAGTGTAGTGATCAAGAGCATAGACTCTAGAACTAGACAGCCCAGGTTTGACCCCCTGCTTTGCCATTTATTAGCAATGTGACCTGGTGGAGGCCTGTGTCTCAGTGTCCCCACCTGCCGAAAGAAGAGACTACTATTGTTAGCTCATAGGAATAGATGAGTTAAAATTTGTTGTTCAGTCGCTAAGTCACATCTGACTCTTCCGTGACCCCATGGACTGCAGCACACCAGGCTTCCCTGTCCTTCACCATCTCCTAGAGTTTACTCAAACTCATGTCCATTGATTTGGTGATGCCATTCAACCATCTAATTCTCTGTCACCCCCTTCTCCTCCTGCCCTCAATCTTTCCCAGCATCAGGGTCTTTTCCAGTGAGTGGGCCAAAAGTATCGGAGCTTCGGCTTCAGCTTCAATCCTTCCAATTGAATGTTCAGAGTTGCTTTCCTTTAGGATTGACTGGTTTGATCTCCTTGCTGTCCAAAGAGTCTTATAAAGCAATAAACCAGTGGCTGAAGGTGAAAGTGAAAGTCATTTAGTCATGCCCAACTCTTTGGGACCCCATGGACTATACAGTCCATGGAATTCTTCAGGCCAGAATACTGGAGTAGGTAGCCTTTCCCTTCTCCAGGGGATCTTCCCAACCCAGGGATCGAACCCAGGTCTCCTGCACTGCAGGTGGATTCTTTACCAACTGAGCTATGAGGGAAGCCCAAAGCAGTGGCTAGCACATAGTAAAAAGCTATCTAAGGTCTTGGTAAATATCACTTTTATAGATGAGAAAACAGAGGCACAGAGAAGCTACTTGCCTGTGATCCCACAACTAGTAAACATGGAGTTGGGAATCAAATCCTGGGCAGTCTGGCTTCAGAGCCTGGACTCTTAAATACTATGCTCTAGCAATGAAGAGGGGATGTCCTTGTGAATTACTTTATAAGGGAAGTAGGTGGGGGAAGCCCTGAGATAATTGCTGAGGAAGCTTCCAGCATGGAACATGTCAGTGTTTCCTCTGTTGTGGTAAGTAAAGTTTGCAGCTGCTGGCTGGACTGTCCCCAGGTGGCCAGAAGTTTCTGGAGAGTGATCTGAGGCATAAGCAGGGGCTAAGAGGCTGAGGTTCAGCCCTGTGTCCCCAGGCTCCCATCTCATAATTCATTTACTTTTCTCTCAGCACTCCTTCCAGGACATGGCATGAAACTCATGGTAAAATGGCAACTTAAAATGGAAAATCATTGCTAAGACTCTAGGAGTTTAAGCATTGTGGTAAACTGAATTTAATGCAACCGCTGAATTCTGGGCCTTGGGGATACTGCTGTGAATTGAGGAGCCGGTTGGACTTCAGCAAGCCCATAGTTCAGATGAGGACGTCCATAAGTCAGCAAGTAGATTGTGGGCTGTGGGCTCTTAAGGATCAACAGGAACTAGTTTCGGTGGGAGAGGTGGGAAGTGTATCCGCCCCAGCAAAGACCAGGAGGCTGAAGAGTTTCCTTTCGCGAGGGGCAGGGTGGTGATCTGGCAGAGTACTATAAACCTGATTGCAGAATATTTTACCCGGAGGGAGAGGACAGAGATTTTAAGTTCTGGAGAGGCAACATCAGGTTTGCTTTTTAGGAGGCTTGCTTTGGGCTGCCAGAGCAGGAGAGGGGCAGGAGCCACTTGAGTTCGAGGCTGGAAAGGAAGAAGGGAGTGGGTTCCAAGTCTCAGCCCTGGTCTAGGTCTAGGTGAGGAGGCCTCTTGGGGGTGGGGGGTGGGGGTAGGGACTTAGGAGCTGCTTGGACTAGCGCTGGGCTCTTTGCACAGGTGGTTTCCCCCGGCCTGACTCTCCCATCCTTGCGGCTCAGTCCCTTTTCTCAGTCTTCCTTCCTCCAGGCCTGCCCTACGGCTCTTGGCCGGGCCACGCCTCAGTCGCCGGGTTGCGGGGTCAAAGCCGCGCCGACGAGCTCTCAGCCCTAGGAGCTTCAGTGTGGTGCTCTCAGGCCCCGCCCCGAGCACGGCCCTCCCGCTGGCCCCGCCCCGCGTCGCTCGCTGGCCCCGCCCCCGCGCACCAGCCCGCCCGCGCGCTGGCCCGGGCGGCGCCGACGCGCTTGGCGGGAGATAGAAAAGTGTTTCTGCGAGCGCCGGCGGCGGCCGCAGTCCCTGTGAGCAGCGGCCGGACCTGCGGTCACGCTGACGCCTCGCCACACGGCCCCGGGGCCCGGAGCGGCCGGAGCAGCTCGCACCCTTACCCCGGCCCGGCTCCCGCTCCGGGCTCGGCCGGCGGGCGGGCGAGCGCGGCGCGGCCCGGGCCGGGGGGATGTCGCGGCGGACGCGCGGGTGAGCGGAGCCGGGCGGCGGAGGGCCCTTCCCCCCTCCCCAGGCGCCATCCTCCTCAGCCCTGACCCCTACCCCCACCGCCACCCTCGCCGGGGCCCTTCCGAGCCGGGCCGTGCCGGGCGCGGTTGGGGTCGGCAGAAAACTCAGGTGTCCTGCGTCGCTCGACGCGGGGAGACGCCGGGGGTGCGCGCGAAGCCGGGGGGCTCCCGGGGGCCCCTCACTCGGCACCCCCGGGCCTGCTGGGCCTCGGAGCTGGGGCGGGCGGGTCTCCTGGGACCCGGGCCAAGCCTATATGATGTCATTTTGTCTCCCGCCTAATTGCGGGGTGGGGGTGGGACGGTGGTGTCAGCTGGAAGGGCCTTTACCGGGGAGGGAGGCGACCCCTGGAGAAGAAAAATGATTTTCGAAGTCGCGGCGGGTGGGAGGCCAAAGCCTGGCGGACGCTTGTCTTTCGAGCCTTTGGCGGGGGTCTGGTTTTGCCGGTGGGCATTTCTTAGCATTCGGGGAAGCACGGAACACTCCCGGCTCTCTCCCCTGACCTAGGAGGGTTGCTGGGGCCGGGAGGGACTTTTTGGTCCCCCACCACCTGGCCTCGGGGCCTTAGGTCGGTCTCGCTCCGGAGACCTTCTTCCTGTTCGACATGCGGGGGTTGGGGCAGCTAGGGTTGAAAGCGAGGGGAAGAGAGACTGATCTGTGCCAGCAACCCCTGGGGCGGAGGCGAGAACTGCAGTCTCCATTTTACTTATCCCCCCCAGAGTTTGAGTGGCAGAGAAAAGCCAGGAATCAGGTCTCTGGGCTCCACGTCCCTGTCTTACACCTGTTCCTTCAGTGTCTCAGTTCTAGGCTTTTTAACCAGTCTGGGAGTCACAGTACAGAGTCACGAGGGGTTCTGACCTGTTCCCTGCCAGGATTCATGCATCCCAGATAGCCTGAAATCCGCTTCAGGTGGTGTCTGCCTTCACAGGCTCAGCAGATAGATCTGAGAGGCGATGGTTGCCGCTTTCCCTAGAATTCTTCTCGGCAAGGAAACATCTGATCCCTGGGCAGATCAGGCACAGGGTGTGTCTTCCTCAGGCCATGGTTTCTCAGGGCAGCTCCAATTCCCAGGAGTTATTTTCTGGGCAGGCACTTGTCAGGCCCTGAATTTCTGGTTCAGGAAGTGTTCACTCCAGGCAACAAACCCAAGGCCCCTGACAACCCCCAGGTCCTCTACCATCTATGCCCTGGGGCTCAGTGGAGGAATCCCAGCTCCCAGGTGAGGGATAGGTTCTGCACTCTGGAACCCCACAGCATTAAGTTTGATTCTTGGTCCCTTGCTGTAACTCTTCTGCACCAGTGCCCTACTTCCTGCTCAGCTTCTGACTCACCCCAGCTGGAGCAGAGCCCAGCACATGGAAGGGCATAGAAAGGGTGTGTGGGACCTCCACGTGGTTGCCACCACTGACTTAGCCTCTGCTTTTCCCGCTGGGATTATGAGAAGAGGACCTGCAGGTGCAGGTTAACCCCTGCGAGCTCCGTGTGTGCGTGCTAAGTCGCTTCAGTCGTGTCTGACTCTTTGCAACCTTATGGGCTGTAGCCTGCCAGACTCTGTCCATGAGATTTTCCAGGCGAGAATACTGGAATGGATTGCCACGCCCTCCTCCAGGGGATCTGCCTGACCCAGGGATTGAACTTGTGTCTTGTATGTCTCCCTGCATTGACAGGCGGGTTCTTTGCCTCTAGTGCCACCTGGGAGCTCAGTTTTCACATCTATTAAATGGGAATAGTGAGGATGCACGTGAAGTAGACAGTCATTACTGTGATGGTAATATAAATATATTCAACCTCACAGAATCCTCCCAACCATCTGAACTGCTGTCCCCATTAAATAGAGTATTGGAGCTCCAGAGAGTTCACACAGAAATTACTTTGTCCTTGAAAGAACATTTGCTGAGTGTCTGTTAGAAGCTGGGTGTCAGAGAACCAAAGGTAGTTTCTGTTGAAACAGAGGCTGGGGGCAGTTGATGTTAAAGCCAGCTTCCTTCTGTTATTAGTATCTTGTAGAATTTTTTCCTCCTATTTTGTGATGGTGGAGGACTCCATGAATTGGGTTGGGAATGACGAGACAAGGTTGAATTCCAGCTCCCGTGACTTGTGTTGCTGGGTTTCGATGACGTCTGTCCCTTCCTTACCTAATTCTAAAAGTTGACTTATGTTAGCATTTCTGAACGACTAAGAGGCGGCAGCTTTGCATGTTTAGTCATTCATTCCTATATCTGGCCATTTCCAGAGCAAACATTTCTTAGGCATTTTGGTGCCATCCTCCGAAGGCAAATAGGGAGGTGGAGGTGACCTCTGTCCTGGTTGTCAAGGAGATAGGCAGTTGCAACCTAAGAGCCTATGTTATATGACAGGATTTCTGAGGTGCTGTGGGGAGTGTGGGAGTGACTGGGGAGATGCTGAGAAGGGGAAAGGAGCGTGGCTGCAGAAGGAAGTCCTCTTCCTTCTTTCAACACCTGACCTCTGCTTGGAGACTCATAGACTTTTCCTACTTGAAAATTCATGACTGAAGAATGTCCTGACAGAGATCCACTCGAGTTGGAAGGGTGCTCCAGTGAGTCCCAGACATCCCTGGGGGTGGATAACGTGATCTTCATTTTTCTAACCACATAAATAGGAAGATTTTGGAGTGACTTGGAAAATTACTTGTTAGAAAATAAAAGCATCCAGAATTCAAAGTCGCTTGTATTCTGATTTTTTGCTCCATAAATTAGACCTGTGTGTAGGCAGGGATTGAGAAGGGGTATGCAAAAATGGACATAGTTACTGAGGTAATATATTTTATTTTTTAATATATATTTCTTTGGCTGTGCTGGGTCTTAGTTGTGGCACGCGGAATCTCTAGGAGCTCTGACTTGCAGTATGGGAGATCTAGTTCCCTGACCAGGGTTCAAACTAGACTCGCTTCATTGGGAACATTGAGCCTTAGCCACTGGACGACCAGGGAAGTCCCTGAGAATAATGTATTTTAAATGGTTTTCTCAGATAACCAATATTTCTTAAAATCCTGGTGTATAATGATTACATACATCTTTGGCTTTAATCCTTAAAATATCCATGCAAGTTAAAGTTTAGTTACTGAAAAGGAAATATGAAATGGGTGTCTGGTGTTGAATATCCTAATATTCTTGGTGAAATCTTTTTTCTTGTAGCTTTTGAAGTCATAAGGGTGTTGGTGAAAAGACAAGAATAAAAAAATAGACCATAATTCTATTTCTTCTTTTAATATTTATTTGTATTTATTTCTTTGGCTGTGGTTGGTCTTAGTTGCCACATGTGGGATTTTAGTTCCCTGACAAGGGATCGAACCTGGGCCCCCTGCATTGGGAGCTCAGAATCTTAGCCACTGGATCACCAGGGAAATCCACATAACCCCATTTCATCAAAAACCTTTTAGAAAGGGGGAGGGTGGAAGTACCTACATTTGTACCTACAGTAGAAGCCCGCATCCCTGAAACCTTTCCCTTGAGGTCACTGGCCTCTGTCCACAGTGTCCATCCATCAGGTGGCAGACCTTGGAGACGCATATCCTTGACCTTTGACTTTTTTCCCCTGCAGTGAGGAGCTGGATGAGCTGCACTACCAGGACACAGATTCAGATGTGCCAGAGCAGAGAGACAGCAAGTGCAAGGTCAAATGGACCCAGGAGGAGGTGAGTGACACTGAGGGGCAGTTGCGGAGTGGAGGAGGGGAGGGCAGACTGAGAACCGAACCTGAGGTGTGTCTGCCTGATGCCCCGACCAGTATGATGAAGGCGGGGCGCTGTGGAAAGAAGCCAGTGGGCCCTCTGTTTCTCTCTGATGCTTCTCAGAGCATTCTTGGACCCTGTCAGTATTGAGGACTCTGAGAGGGATGTGTCTCTGAGGACCAGCAATTGCGCTCTCTGGGAAGCTGGTGTGTTCTGTATCCTGAACTTTAATCGTGCTGCTTGTCCTGTAACTGCTGGGAGGTTGAGTCCAATCTGCCAACCCCTACTTTATTATCATTTAGAAAAATAATGATTGTATTGAGTCTGTAATACCGAGCTCTGAATTGATTTTATTCTTTAATCATGTTTATGGAGTGTGTGTATATATATAGTCAAATGCACCTTTTTAAAGTGGACAGTTCCATTGCTTTTAATAAGTGTGTATTACTTACATAAGTGCCATCTTTCTGGCTTCTTTTGTTCAGCGTAATGTTGCATGATTCAGTACTTTGTTCATTTTTTCTTGCTGAATAGTATTCCATTGTATGGTTAGACCATGGTATGTTTCACTTGTTGATAGGCAGTTTGGCTGTTTATAGAATTTGCCTATAGTGGCTAGAGCTACTATGAAAATTCTTGCCTAAGTATTTTTGAGGATTGTTTTCATTTCTCTAGGCGGGATACTTTGGGATGCTCATGGGGTAGGTATATGTTTAGTTTTATAGACTGTCGAGTCTTTTTGTAACTTGACTGTACCATGTTAAACTCCTATTGGCCTTATCTTTTTATTCTACGTCTGTTTTCCTGGATGTGTTTAGTTGTGAGTCTCCCCCCCCCCCACCCCTTCTTAACTTACTGTTTGAGTTGTGAAACACTCTTAAATCATAAAAGATGTTTCTTGACAGGAGTGCTAGGCCAGCCTTTTCTGTTCATCCCACTGTAGACGAGGGACTGTATTCCACTCCTGTGGTCTTAGGAGACCAGACAAGATGGGGTCCTTACCCCAGAGCATCTCTCTCTGCCTGGGATGGAGAAATAAGACTGCACTCAAGGCCCGTGGACATGCTGTGGCCATCACAGTGCTGGCAGGACCGACGTCCTTTATGTCCACCGTGGTGTCTCCTGTCTTACACTATGCCTCCTAGACGTAAGAGGTGCCTATCATTGTCTTAAATGCCTTTAGAAGTTGAGTTTACTGTTGTCTGAGAGGTTAAGGAACGCTTCATGGGTGAGGATTTGGAAATTCAGCCATCAGGGAGGTATGCAAAATGGTGGATAAGTCAGAACAGGAAAGGGGTTGTAGGTGGGAAAAGGCAAGTAGAGGGGCCCTGGTGTGGCTGGAAGGAAGAGTCCTTGAAGAGTTTTTGAAAAGGTTGATTTAGTCGGAAAGATGGAACAGGGTCCAAACAGGAAGGCCTTGAAGGTTGGGTTCAGAGACCGAGGCTTGCTCAGCTGGCAGGGAGGAGCCAGGGACGATTTTTAAAGCAGATGAAGGATATAACCGTAGCCTGGCTTCAGGGAGCCGGTCTACTGGATGTGGAGTGGATAAGAGATCTGGGGGCAGCCTGAGGCTGAATGAGCAGGGGAGGGCGCTGCGTTGTTCAGACAGAGGATGGCTGTGGAGGGACCAGGGCAGTGCAGGTAGGAGTTGACAGGTGGAGGGGCCCGTGGGGTCCGGGAGGAATTGGAGAGGGGGGAAGTTGTCCACCCTAGTTGTCAGGGAGGATGGTGGTGCTGGAGATGGACACAGGGAACATGGGCAGAAGGCAGGGGTTAGCCTGACCAGGTGGGATGGGCAGCATGGTGTCCGGAGCCGACTATGTAGATGTGTGCTGGCCCTGCAACAGGATTTATGGGGACTTTAATCTAGCTGGTGCTGGGCTGTGGCCAAGCTGCAGCTGAGGGTCTGGATGTCTGTGGTGGCCTTTTTTCCCCCTGCCCAGGAGAGAGAGAGTGTGAAAAAACACCTAATGTTAAACCATTGTAACTGTTTTTAAGTGTATGTTCAGTACATGAAGTATATTCTCACTGTGCAGCAGATCTTTGGAACTGTCATCTTGCAAAAAAAAAGCTGAATTATTAAACACTAATTTTCCCCATCACCTCCCCCTAGCCCTTGGCCACCACCTTGTTTTACTTTCTGTTTTTTGTTTCTTTTTTTATTTGGCTGCACTGGTCTTCGTTGTAGCACATGGGGTCATTTTTTAGGTGTCACATGCAGAATCATTAGTTGCAGCATTTGGAATCTGGTTTCCTGATCAGGGATTGAACCTGGGCCCCATGCATCGGGAGCACAAAGTCTTAGCCACTGGACCACCAGAGAAGTCCCTGGTTTTTATTTTTGACTACTTGAGATTCTTCATAGGAGTGGGCTTAGCCTGTCTTTGTCCTTTTGTGTCTGGCTTATTTTGCTTAGCATAATGTTCTCAAGGTTCATCCATGTTGTAGCTTATAACAGAATTTCCTTGTTTTGAGGCTGAATAATATTCCACTGTATGGATAATACTACATTTTCTTTATATATATAAAGTTTAAAAAAAAACAGTTCGGGGGATTCCCTGGCCGTCCAGTGGTTAGGACTCCAAGCTTTCACTGTGAGGGCCTCGGGGTCAATCCCTGATCAGGGAGCTGAGAACCTATAAGTTGCAGGGGTAAAAATGGTCAATTTGCTGGAGGAATATTTTACACACAGTCAGCTAAAATTGTTGAAGTACAATCTAATGAGTTTCAGTGGATGTGCTGCCGTGAAACTTGGAGCTACACCACCTTGTAGGGTGTTTCCATCACCCCAGGCATCTCTTGCTCCCTGCTGTTCATTTCTCCCTCCCACCAACCAACCCTGACCACAGACACCACTATCTTTTTGTCCCTATAGCTTAGTTTACCTTTTCTAGAAGTTCCTCTGCACAGAATTAAGCAATGTGTACTCTTGTTATGTCTGACTTCTTTCTCTCATCCTAATGATACTGTGATTTTAATGTTGTTGCGTGAATCAATAGTTTATGTTCAGGAGAACGTTCTAACAGGTATTGTTTTCCCTTCCAAGTGCCCACATTCCCGCATCTCCAGGGCTGGGTCACTCGCCTCTGGCCTGGATGACTGTAATGGCCTCCTCTCCTCCATTCTGACCTCCTGCAGCCCTTTCTCATGCAGTTGCCAACATGAAGGTCACAACAAGCACGTTGGACCGTGACCACCTGTCAGTGGTGATGCTTCAGTGCATCAGTGGCTTTGCATAACGCAGAGGCCTGAATCAACCCTGTGTGTTGTCTGGTCCCAGCTGCCCCCCTCCCCACCCCCGCAAATCCTCTTGCCTCCCTCTTGCCTGCTTCCTGCAGCCTAGCCTCACTAGAGTTCCTTGGAGTCTGTCCCTTGGTTCCCCCATAGGCCTCACCATCCACCTCTCCATCCCCACAGCACAGGGTGGCCCTCCTTTTGTTTGCAGCAGCCTTTGATTAGCATCTGCTTCCCTCTAGACTTTAAGTCCCAAAAGTTGAGCAGCTCTGATGCTGGCGTGCCTGGTGCGAAGTTAGACGATCGCTTCATGATGTGAATGGATGAATGAGGCTGTTTCCTTTATTGGGGGGAGCAAGGGTCTCGGTCCAGAGCAGCCACTTTCTGCCCATGTGTGAGCTGAGCCCTCTGTCTTCCTGACTTTGGCAGGATGAGCAGCTGAGGGCCCTGGTGAAGCAGTTTGGACAGCAAGACTGGAAGTTCCTGGCCAGCCACTTTCCTGTGAGTGCAGCCCCTCTGCCGCCCGCTCCCCCAGACAGGGGGCCTGGGAGAGACTTGGTGTCAGGGAGAAGAAAGGGGAGTTCCTTACCAAGCCCCCCACCCCCACCCCCCAGCTCTCCCAACAAAACAACCTTCCAGCCTCCTGAGGCCATTTCTACCCAAACTGGAATCAGAGGTGCCCTGACGTAAGCATCCTCACGTGGCAGCCTCTGGGTGCCTGGGGGCCTTAGGCTCCAGGCTCATGCTTCATATCAGTGGCATATTTGTATTTCTTCCTGCAAGTCACTGACGAATTGCTGCTCGGTCTCTGAACCATGAAACTGAACATGAGAGGAAATGATGCTTGAGCAGGCTTCATGGTGAGGCCCCCGCAGAGCTGACTGGAGCCACCATGTCCAGCATCTAGAGCCTCCTGGTGATGTGGGTCCCGCTAGGGTCCCCCACCCCCAGTTCTGCAGGTGGCCGACAGGGAGGGGATGTGGCAGGAGCTGCTGTTCTCTTTCCTGGCTCATGGGCAGCTCGGGGACCAGGTCACCAGACCCTTTGGCCCCATTCCTCACGCCCTGTCCTCTACGGGTTCTGAAACCTTCAGGGAAATGGCCCCTCTCGGAAGCAAGCAAGAATCCCTGATGTATCCCGCAGGCTGGCACAGGGCGGTCATGGGCAGTGGTCCCACACAGGGTTCTGAGTTTGTCTGCTTCCATCCAGGCCCGCTTGTAGCAAAGGGAAGCGTGGTGTCCTAGTCTGTGGGTGTGTAGCATGTGGTGGTTCTGGGAACGAGGCGGGGCCACAGGCCAGGAGTTCTCAAGGATGCCTGTCCTCTTCCCAGAACCGCACCGACCAGCAGTGCCAGTACCGGTGGCTGAGGGTCTTGAATCCAGACCTCGTCAAAGGGCCATGGACCAAAGAGGAGGACCAGAAGGTGAAGCCTGGGCCTGCCACACCGTGGCCCTCACCCACCCCGGGGAAGGGGGTCAGGGGACTGAGGATGACATCCCCGTGGTGGGGGGTGGGGGTCCCGCTGGCCTCACGGCGACTTTCCCCCAAGGTCATCGAGCTGGTCAAGAAGTACGGCACGAAGCAGTGGACGCTGATCGCCAAGCACCTGAAAGGCCGGCTGGGCAAGCAGTGCCGTGAGCGCTGGCACAACCACCTCAACCCCGAGGTGAAGAAGTCCTGCTGGACGGAGGAGGAGGACCGCATCATCTGTGAGGCCCACAAGGTGCTGGGCAACCGCTGGGCTGAGATCGCCAAGATGCTGCCGGGGAGGTGAGCCGCCTGCCGGCGCCAGAGCCAGTCAGGGCATCCCCTGGCCTTTGTGGGGAGGCCCAGTCCGATTTCTCTGGGGTCGTTCACTTTCCCCAGAAGAGGAGTCCTTCGGATTCTTGCCTTGGGCGGTGCAGGGACCTGGCTGCTGGGAGACGGTGGGGCAGGGCGGCCTGGGGGGCTCCTGTTTACTGTGCAGGTTCTCATCTGGTCGCGCTTTCGGCTTCGTGCCCTGGCCATGGTTGCGTGCGTGCTTGGTCGCTTAAGTCGTGTCCTGACTCTTTTGCGACCCCATGGACTGTAGCCCGCCAGGTTTCTCTGTCCATGGGATTCTCCAGGCAAGAATACTGGAGTGGGTTGCCGTGCCCTCCTCCAGGGGATCTTCCCAACCCAGGGATCAAACCCATGTCTGTTGGATTTCCTGCATTGGCAGGCAAGTTCTTTACCACTAGTGATACCTGAGAAGCCACGTGGCCTGGATTGCCTGGTCTTTGTCTTTTTTTTTTTTTAAAGAGAATAAGTCTCTTTCCTCCTGCCTGTGAGATCAGGGCCAGGATCTGGATATCCAAACCACTGTCTGTTTTCACTCTAGTCCTCACTGGGCCTGGCCTCTCCAAACACTGGGCCTCTGGGGTTCTGTAGGGAGAACTGGAACAACTTGAGACTTGGGCTACAATCTTGCCAGATCTTCGTCCAGGGTCAACTCCAGTCTCCTGAGTTGCTTCCCATAATTGCTTTCCATCTTCTGGAAACCTATAAAAATCTCCTACTGCCCACTGCCTTCTACCCTGCTCCCCTTGTCTGTATACGTTTTTTTCTGTGTGTGTTGACCACGTTCTATAGCATGCAAGATCATCGTAGTTCCCTGACCAGGGATTAAACCCATGCCCCCTGCCTTAGGAGTGCTGCATCCTAATCACTAGCCCTGTCCATGTGGATTTTTATTTCGCTTTATTTTTAATCTTTCTTTACCATGGCATTGTGGTGCCGTGGTAGATGGCATGGAGAGAAAGGAGATACCAAATGGCCTTTTTTCCCTGGAGTCTGAAAGCATCTGTTTCCAAACTCTGACCCAAGTGTGTTAATCCTTTTGGTGCTTCCTCTAACCCTTGGAATGGAGACTCTTCCCCGTGTGGCCAGCCTGACCTGGCCGATGCCATGAGCCTCACCTTGATCCGCAGTCACCCTCACTCACCGTCGGCCTTCACGCTACTCTGCTCCCCTCGCCCCCACAGCCACGGAGCCTGGACGCCCCCTGCCTCGTGCCCACTGTGTAGCCGGCTCACGCTCGTCCTTTGGTTGTTGGTGGGGAAGGTTTGTCTGTCCTTCCCAACTGTGGTCAGTCCCTGGCCACCTCCCCGTAGTGCCCAGACCCTCCTCTGAGACTGGTGGTTCAGTCGAGCTGTTATTCTGGTGGAAAAGCACTCAGCTCAGGGCCCCGAAGAAGGCATTGTCTGTGTGTCCGCGCTTCTGCACTGCTGTGACCCGTGTGCTTTGAGGATGTTCACGCCGATGCCGACGTGTGCTTCCACGGTTCCATGTGTCTCCATGCCTTGTCCTGCCTGCCCACCACACCTGCTTCTCTGCTGCCCTGTCCTGCTCTCCTGCGCGCCCATCGGCCTATCTCCATCCGCCCTTCCCTGCTCTCCTGTGCCGCCATGCTGCTCTCTGCTTCTACAGGTCACTACTCTGATTTATACAACTATACGTGTTTCCTCTAATCTGTAACAAGTGATGGAGGAGGAAGTGATCTGATTCTCCAGATTAAAACGCCACAGCTCAGAGTAGTCAGAAGGGGACCCTTTGTCCTCTTGCTCTGCCCTCTCTGGCCATTTTCTATCTATGGGAGGTGATCAGGGCTCGTGTTTGAGGTCCCCTGAACCTCTGGACAGGTTCAGGGGCCGGCAGCCAGCAGCTTGCTTCCAGTTTCTACAGATGCCCAGTGAGCCGGGAAGGGACTAAGAGTTGCCAGAACACTTCAGTGTTAGGATTCTTACCCTGTCGACTGAATAAGATGTTTGCTTACTTCACAGAGGTGTGTGGGAATACTCCGTAAATCATGCCAGGCTGCGGGCCTGTCAGACTTCATCTTAGAGCGGAGAGCCCTTACAGGTCCTCAGGTTGAACCCTCCTTGACAGAAGCCAGAGCTCAGTTCAGGGAGGCTAATGGTGCACCCGGTGGGGCGCGGGCCACGGGGCTGGGGTCAAAGGTCCTGGTTGGTCCCTGCAGGACGGACAATGCTGTGAAGAATCACTGGAACTCTACTATCAAGAGGAAGGTGGACACGGGAGGCTTCCTGAGTGAGTCCAGAGACAGCAAGCCCCCCATGTACTTGCTGCTGGAGCTAGAGGACAAGGACGGCCGTCAGAGTGCCCCCTCCTCGGAAGGCCAGGTGAGCAGCAGGGAGTGGAGCTTGGGAGGACTTGGCCACGGCGCTTGGGGTGCTTGGGTGGGTTGGCTTGTTTTCACGTGTATCCTATGCCATCCCATCAACACCTGCTTCTCCCTTTTCACCCATTCCCACAGCTGTTCTTTAATCCTACAGGAAGGTCTCTGTGGCCACATGTCTCACGAGGGCCTTTCCCTGTGAAACCTGTGTCCACGCTTGGCACTCACCTGCCCAGAGATGCAGGATGCAGAAGCCAGCATCAGGGAGGGTCAGGCGGGGAGGTCTTCAGCGTCATCAACGGCTTCCTTCCCACCTGTTGCTCTCTCCAGCTTTTTCATAGTAAAAGCATGTGTACTTTAAAATCAGATGTGTCAAGGTGCAATCACAGTAAAATTCATCGTTTCCTGTGGAGGTCAGGACCGAAACAGTCATGTCACCACCACCGCAGTCAAGATGGAGAAGGTTCCCATCGCCCCCCAGGCTCTTGTGCCCCTTTCAGCCCAGAATCTCCCATCCTTAGTCCCTGGGACCCTTCATCAATTTTTTTAATCTCTGTAATTTTCTAAAAAGTCATATAAATGAAATCATATGGTGTCACATTTATCATTGTTAACATCTCACATCCCTTGTGGCTCAGCTGGTAAAGAATCCGCCTGCAATGGGGGAGACCTGGGTTGGATCCTTGGGTTGGGAAGATCCCCTGGAGAAAGGCTACCCACTCCAGTATTCTGGCCTGGAGAATTCCATGGACTGTATAATCCGTGGGGTTGCAAAGAGTTGGACACGACTGAGCGACTTTGACTTTCACATCCTACACCCTAGGGCACACTTTTTTAAAAAACTGACATTTCAGTTCAGTTCAGTCGCTGAGTCGTGTCCAACTCTTTGCGACCCCATGGACGACAGCACACCAGGCCTCCCTGTCCATCACCAACTCCCAGAGTCTACTCAAGCTCATAGCCATTGAGTCAGTGATACCATCCAACCATCTCATCCTCTGTTGCCGCCTCCTCCTGCTGCCTTGGTAGTAAATGTTGGCATATGCATTAAACAGTATATCTGTTCTCTCTGGAAGTTGGGATTTACAGGCTCAGTCTTGAGCCTTACAGGCTTGTTTCTGACCCTACAATGACCATTGTATTATTTTTGAAGCACGGAAAACATTTGTAATTGCAAGCATTGACCAGTGAGGTAATCCCATACACACAGAAAAGGCGAGCGTTTTCTGGCAGGCAATCTAGCAAAATGCATTCAAGTTTTTAAAGCATGTGTCTGCCTACCTCAAGGAACTTAAGAAGTGAGCAAATGAGCAGTGATTTAGCTACCGGGACAGTCATTAAAGTTCTGTTTCTAACAACAAAAAGTCGGATGTTAACCTTAGTTAAATAAATTACCAGCACAATAGAATCATTAAAATAACAGTGGAGAGGAATGGGTGAGGCTGGACCTGTGAGGTCCAGATCCAGGTCTAGGCACCCCCTTGGGCCAGCTCCCCAGACACAAAACATCAGGGGGTGTTTTGTGTAAAATTAGACCTTCAGTTTCAGTTAAGTGCTCAGCCGACTCTGCAACCCCATGGACTGCAGCACACCAGGCTTCCCTGTCTATCACCAGCTCCCAGAGCTTATTCAAACTCATGTCCATTGAGTCAGTCTTAGAAATGGGCTTCCCTGATGGCTCAGTAGAGCCATCTACCTGTATTGGAGACACAGGAAATGTGGGTTTGATCCCTGGGTCAGGAAGTACCCCTGGCGGAGGAAATGGCAACCCACTCCAGGACTCCAGTCCATGGGGTCACAAGAGTCGGACACAACTTGGTGACTAAACCACCAGTTTTACAAACATCTTTTTCTCCTTATATCTTCCCCTGTCATTGTGTGTATACAGACCTTTACCCCATTCTTGAATCTGTTGTGCCATCTGTCGTATCTTGTATTGATGAACATCTTGTTACCATGTATGCTGCAGTGAACGTCATCGTTCACATTCCTCGTACATGTGCCTTTTTATGTGTGTGGAATGCTTTGACGAACTGTGTAGACATTTGAAATTTTCTTAAAGTGAAAAGTGAAAGTCACTCAATCGTGTCTGACTCTTTGCAACCCCATGGACTAGACAGTCCGTGGAATTCTCCAGGCCAGAATATTGGAGTTGGTAGCCTTTCCCTTCTCCAGGGGATCTTCCCAACCCAGGGATTGAACTCAAGTCTCCTGCATTACAAGCAGATTCTTTACCAGCTGAGCATCAAGGGAAGCAAATTTTCATAAGGCATTGCCAAAGTCCCATCAAAGGGCAATGTCATTCTGCTGAAGCAGTAAGTGGAGCTGCCTGTTTTCCCACACTGTGGTCACAGCTGGCTCAGATTTTACAGAACGTCTCTGCCAGTTTTATGAGCAGCTGTGCGGTATCACTGCTTCACCTACATTTCTTTTGCTAGTGAGGTTGACCGTTTTCTCTTTTTTAATTAATATTTTACTTTATTTATTCTATGTTAGCCACAGTGTGCAGCCTGCAAGATCTTAGTTCCCCAACCAGGGATTGAACTTTTGCCCCTGCATTGGGAGTGCAGTCTTAGCCACTGGGAGTCTCACCCGTGCTGTGTTCACGGCTCCTCGGGCTGTCAGTTTAACCTGTCAAAGCTTGTTTCCAGATTCTGCAGGAGAACTGTTGCCACAAACAATCTTTGTCTATTTCTTTTTTCTTTTCCTGTCACAAAGTTACTATTCACTCCTTCTACAAACCTTGGTTTTGAAATAGTACTAAACATACAAAGAAGTTGCAGGAGTGCTCTCCTATACCCTTTACTGGGTTCATTCATTTTTAACATTGGTCAGATTTGCTTTTTCTTTCTTTGTATGCATATATATATATTTTCTAACCTGAGCTATGTGAGAGTTGGTTGCATACATTGTGCCTTTTATCCCTTAATACTTGAGTCATATTTCCTAAGAATGAGGACATTCACCAGTGTACCTTCAGTACACACTTGGAATTTAACTACTTTAGGAATTTTAACTAATCTTCCATACAGATTGCGTTTTTTTCCTGCCCAGGATCCAGTCGAGGATTAGACTCTGTTCTGTTGTCCTGTCTCTCTGATCCACTTTAGCCTTTCGTGGTACTGATACTTTTGAAACGTAAGGTTAGGCTTTGTTGTTGTTGAGCTGCTAAGTTGTGTCTGAATCTACGACCCCATGGATGGTAGCACGCCAGGCTTCCCTGCCCTTCGCTGTCCCAGAATTTGCTCAAGTTCATGTCTGTTGAGTTGGTGATGCCATCCAACCATCTCATCCTCTGCTGCCCCGTTCTCTTCTTGCCCTCAGTCTTCTCCAGCATCAGTGAATTATCTCTTCGCATCAGGTGGCTAAAGTATTGGAGCTTCGGCTTCTTTATCAGTCAGTCCTTCCAGTGACAATTCAGGGTTGCTTTGCTTTAGGATTGACTAGTTTGGTCTTGCTGTCCAGAGGACTCCCAAGAGTCTTCTCTTAACTCCACAATTCAAAAGTATCAATTCTTCAGCACTCAGCCTTCTTTAAGGTACAACTCTCACATCATTACCTGACTACTGGAAAAACTATAGTTTGTGACTAGATGGACCTTTGTCGGAAAAGTGATGTCTCTACTTAGTTATGTTATAGACCGTCTTTAAATTGCGGTTCACTTGAGTTTCCTTATCAAGTGATAAGGTTGATAGGCTTCAGATGGTGCATTTTTGCTGAAACACGGCACAGTTTGTATCTCATAATGAGAAACCCAAACTGCATGCCCTGTGTCCCCAGGGAAGTGTCGTGACCAGCTGGCCCCCGGCATTCCCTGCCCTGAAGGAAGAAGAGAGCAGCGAGGAGGAGGTCGCGGCGGCCGCCCCGGCCCAGGAGCAAGAGCCCGTCCCCACGGAGCTGGACGGAGTGCAGACCCCGGAGCCCCTGGAGGACTTCCCCAGGCATGAAGACCAGGAAGGCTCCTCGCCGGAGACCAGCCTGCCCTACAAGTGGGTGGTGGAGGCTGCCAACCTCCTCATCCCGGCTGTGGAGTCCGGCCTCTCGGAAGCCCTGGACTTGATCGAGTCGGTAATGTTGGTTGCAGAACTTCCTGGTGGGCCCTGAGCACCTCTGGCAGGGAGCACTTGTGCCCCTAGACAGATGTCTTTCCGTCTGCTCATCGTCTCGCTGACGTGGTTGAGCCGATGCCGAGCGCCCAGCTGGGGCCTGGCAGCCCCAAGAGAGTGGCGGTGCCGTCCCTATCTTCAGGGAGCTCCTGACTCACCCGTGAAGCCCGGGGTGGTGGGGGAGGCTCCCCAGCAGAAGTGGGGCGACAGAGCCCTCGGGGGATGGGGAGGGGGTGGAGTCCATAGCAGCACCACAGAGCACTGGCGTTCATGGTGGGGCTGACGGTCGGGTTTCCTGGAGAGGACCCCGGGAAGGGCGGGGGCTTGGGGCTGCGGCGGTGAGTGCATCCTGGTTACTCGGGGAGAGCCGCCCCGAGCCACGCTGGCTGTGGGCTGTGCCCCTTGGGGAGGGGCTCCGGCGCGGGCTGCACTTCGCAGTGTGACTTCACTGCTCCGTCCGCCAGGCCTGAGGCGTGGAGTGGGTTTCAGGAGGTGGTGGGCAAGAGGCTGGTGACTAGGCAGGCAGAGGGGTTCAGTGGGCAGCGCCCACACAAGCCTTCCCACTTATGCTTCCTCTTATTAGCTGAGCATAATGATGCTGTTGATTGAACATCAGCTGAGTGTCGGGCTATGGGCCTAACAAGTAGTCCACATGGTATCTTGGGAGGGGTGTCTTGTCTGTGTTTTTATAGATGAGGGTGAGGCTCAGAGATCAGATAGTGTACCCAAGTTCACACAGTGAGTAAGGTCTTAACCATCGTGCCCAGGGTCTTGCCCAGTGAGGGGTTAGACTGTGAAGTCGGTCTCAAGGGGCTGCCTGCTCAGACCCTCTGGCTCTGGGTTTCCCCGCTTGCCACGGTGGCAGGAACTCTGGTGTCTCCTCCACCAGAAGGGACTTCAGAGTTAGCTGGGTGTGTCAGTCTGTTGAGCGAACTGCCCCGGGGCCACCGAGGGCAGGCTGAGATGAGCGCTGTCCCGCCCTGCTGGTGCTGCCTCGGTCCATCCTGACTGTTCTTTCGGGCACCTGTCATGACCCCGTCCTGGTGCTCCTTCTGTGATGATAGTTTCTAACCCGAGTGCCTGCCACGTGCCAGGCGCACTGCTTGCTGCCTCTGTATGCTCTCCGTCCTTAAACAGCCTGTGAAGGGGGTTGGGTGGTGGACTCAGCTCAAGCTCAGAGAGCTTAGGAGGCTCATCCAGCGTCACATAGCTGGTGAGTGCTGAGCCGGGCTGTATCCATGATGACCTTCAGTGACTGATGGGGGGTCACAGTAGCTGCAGAAACACTGCTGTCCGTCCCGCGGGCCAGTCCTTGGCACATGTGCTCAGGTCTGTTAGATGCTGTGTATTCCGGGGCCCCCGCAAGGTTGGCGTTCGTGCTGGGAGGTGGCCCTGGAGTCAGCACTGCCCTGAGCCACCCTCCACCTTCGGGAATGGACTTGCCAGGTTCCTGCGAGCTCCGGGGACCGAAGTGGAAACTTGTGTCTCCAGAAGCCCTAGGGCTAGGTTGTAATTAACTAGACAAAGGCAGAAAGGACCCAAGTGTTCCTCTCAGAATTACTCTTAGAAACTTGGTGACCTTGGCAGGATCACACCCTCTCTGACTTGGCTGCCTCGGCTTGAAAGGGAGAGAGTAATATCCCTCAGGGTGGCTAGCGGGTGGATGCAGCTTAGCTGAAGCACCCGGTGAGGCGCCATGATGGACAGGCTCACGGAGCCCGGGGCCGCCTCCTCCCTGGGAACATGACTGGCAAGTGAAGACCCTTCATCCTGCTCATGGCCTTGGGCCCAGGTCTTCACTTCCAGGTGTCTATCAAGAAACAGATTTATGTCCAAGATGTTCATAAAGAACATCTGTATTTAATCTTTAAGAATTAGGAGGAAGAACCCAAATGTCCAACAGAAGGGGATTGAGTAACATATAGAGCGCCGAGCGCTCTATAACGCTCTATCGTTATCTAACGTTCTATAACGATAGAACATGTTTCAGCTGTAAGAATTATTATAAAAGTTAATGTTTTTATTATAACAACTAAAGTCTACTGATGGTAAACATTAAACTTCGGTAATAGAATGAGGTGCCTGCATTATTCCAGCTCTACTGAAATTTTAAGTGGAAAAAGAAGTGAAATAGAAATGATTTGTACTAAAATTAGGAACATTGAAAATACTAAATATTTAGGGACACATGTAAGTGTTAATTGATAAAGAAATGCGTAAAGATGGTCAATACTTAATTTCAGCACTGGTTTCCTGCATGCAGGCAGAGGTTTGCCAGGTAGACCTGGAGCTTTAGTGATAAGGTTTTATTTCTTACGCTTCTTGATGGGCATATGAGTTTTCTTTGTTTTCTTTCTCGGTGTTTTTTGTATATCTTAAAAACACATAGCACATTTTTTTTTTTTTTTAATAACAGCGAGCAGCCATGTGCATGATAGGATTTCAGTAACGTTTATAAATACAGATATACAGACATCAAAGAATCTTTGAGCAAAGGCAAAGAAAAGAGTGATTGTTCCTGGGCTATGGAATCAGGGTTTTTTTGTTGTTGTTGGTTGTGCCACATGGCATGCGGGATCTTGGTTCCCTGACCAGGAATTGAACCCATGCCCCCTGCAGTGGAAGCGTGAAGTTTTAACCACGGGGCCGCCAGGGAGGTCCCCGTGGGATCATCCTTGACGCTCTGTTATTTTCCAGTAGCACATGAGCCCTGTGGTTTATTAGCCACTGGGAAAGCCAGTTACTCCTAACCCTGCCTCCCGCCTCTGGGCAGGATCCCGACGCGTGGTGTGACCTGAGTAAGTTTGACCTCCCTGAGGAGCCATCGGCCGAGGGCAGTCTGGTGGGCAGCCCGGGGCAGCCCCAAGCCTGGCAGCAGCAGCAGCCCGCGCCACCCCGGCCAGCCGCCGCCACGGCGCCCAGCGTGACCGAGTACCGCCTAGACGGCCACACCATCTCCGACCTGAGCCGTGGCAGCCGGGGCGAGCTAATCCCCATCTCCCCCAGCACTGACGTGGGGGGCTCGGGCGTGGGCACGCCGCCCTCTGTGCTCAAGCGGCAGAAGAAGAGGCGTGTCGCCCTGTCCCCCGTCACGGAGAACAGCGCCAGCCTGTCCTTCCTGGACTCCTGCAACAGCCTCACCCCGAAGAGCACGCCCGTCAAGACCCTGCCCTTCTCACCCTCCCAGGTGCGTGCACCCCGCTCCAACCGCTCACTGGGAGCGGGTGACGGCCCCCCGTTGCCCAGGACAGGCCATTCACTGGGTGTCTGCAGGCCCTGTGCCTGGTGCTGGGGACGTGGGACCCTGGACCAGGTCTGGCCCTGCCCTCGTGAAGCTTAGGAAGACCATTTCAGAGCTACTTTTGTTTTTTCCTTCTGAAAAGAAGCTGCTCTCAGACAGCCAGCTTGCTTTGCCTTAAGTTCACGGCCAGCAGCACAGGGGGGTGGGAGGTGGACCTCCCGTCAGGCTGGCAAAGGGAGGATTGGGCGATGCCAAGCCAAGGGTCCACACGGACCTGCCTGCCTGTCCTGGCCTTTGCTCCCTGGCCCTGAGCTCATCGCCTCGCCTGGTTTCCTTGTCTTCCTGGCAGTTTTTGAACTTCTGGAATAAGCAGGACACACTGGAGCTGGAGAGCCCCTCGCTGACGTCCACGCCCGTGTGCAGCCAGAAGGTGGTGGTCACCACGCCGCTGCACCGGGACAAGACGCCGCTGCACCAGAAACACGCTGCGTGAGTGCCGGGCCTGCCCCTCCGCCCCGGCAGGGACCGGCTCTCGGGGCGAGGGACACCTTGGGAAAACACCTGGGACTCTCGTTTCATGAAGGCAGCCTCCTCCTGGTCATCACACCTGCTTCATCAATGTAGTCTGTTGCTTCACCTTTGTTCTAATTCTGTTTTTTTTTTTTTTCTTGTTTTGTTCTTTTGGCCACATGGCTTGCGGGAACATAGTCCCCAACCAGGGATTGAACCTGTGCCCTCCGCAAAGTGCCGAGTCCTAACCACTGGACCACCAGGGAATTCCTCTTTTTTATTTTTTTAATTGGATGGTTTTCTAAATTCAGAGATTAGACATGTGGAGAGTCTGCCTTGCCACGAAAAATGTAATGTTTGCGTCACTTTTGTAAGTTTCGAGTGCAGAGATCCACTGTGCTTGCGCAGCTCTGCGGGAAGGACCCAAGGCCCCCCCAATTCCCCCCGTCTTTCTGGTGCTCAGGAGGGACGGCTGTGTTTTGCCTTCAGGCCTCTACAGGTTGCTTGCCTGCTTCTGTGGAGGTGCTTTCACAATGTTTTCTTGTATCATCATGACCCTTGAATTCCAGGTAGAGTTGCTTAACTGGTCTTGGCCTTGGTACATTTGCTGGGTTGGGGAGAAGCATTGCTATTTATGTTTCAGGAGTCAAGCTGTAATGCAGGGATCTGTTCAGGAATTTTGGTTCTCGTAATGATAGATAATTTCAGATAAGATGTATGGATCCTTTCAGTCAGAAATCAGTCTTTCAACGACAGATCTAAAATTCAACTTAGATAGGTTTCATGAGAAATGATTCTCCTGTAAGGTTGAAATCTTGGTCTTCAAATCTTAACTCTTAGACATCTGGCACCACAAAAGGAGTTGCTGCTTCTCCGGAGAGATGTGGGGGAGGGGTGTGGTCTTCCTGGCCCCTCGCCCTCCTTGCCTGCCCCTTCTCCCGCTGGTGCTGCAGTCTGGCCACAGGCCGCCTTGTTTTATGGAAAATCCTAGTGACGGCAACACCGTCAGCCGTTCTTCCACCCATTCGGGTCTCCCGGCCTCCCGCAGGCTCTTCCTTTTCTTTGCTCTTTCTGAGGAGGGCCTTTCCTCTCTGCCCCAGGAAGTCCCCCTTGCAGATGGGGAGGTGTGTGGGTGGGCAGATGGGATGGGAACAGACCACCTCTGGGGGCTGCCTTTCTGCCACTGAGACCAAAGGTCAGTTGGGGGTGTGGGAGTCAGGGGCAGCCCACGGCAGAGCCCTCGCCGTCGCCCAGCGCCGTCGCCCAGCCTCCTTCTCCGTGCCCGGCAGGTTTGTAACCCCAGATCAGAAGTACTCCATGGACAACACTCCCCACACACCGACCCCGTTCAAGAACGCCCTCGAGAAGTACGGACCACTAAAGCCCCTGGTAGGTGGTGTGGCCGGGCCAGGCCTCCAGCCGTTCATGGTCACTTGTCCTGTCCTGAGATCCCATTAGCGTCTCCCGACTGCCCTGAGAAGTCGCGATTCCCTAGTTTGATAAACAGGGCCCCCTGTTACAATGAGTTACCAGCTCGCCAGACGTCTCTGGAGCAACCACCACGTAGGCGGTGCTGGCACCACAGCGGCATCCTGGTGGAGCTGGAGGTGGTGGAGGCCGACATCCAAGTGACCAAATAACTCAGCTCATGGCCGTGCCAGGCAGAACGCGGGCAGGCGTTGGGATGGAGAAGGACTTGCTTGGGTGCTGCGAGCTTGTTGGGGAAAGTGGCGAATTGCTCTTCAAGCCTAAGCCTGTTGACTGGCTAGAGACAGCTGGCCAGTGCAGACGTCTCCTGGGTTGCTTTCCCCGCAGTGTGAGGATGGCCCTTCTCCCCCGACTCCTCCCAGTTCATCAGATGGTCCTGCTTTCTCCCAGGGCAAAACAGGGCTGGCACCCTGGGATTTTCTGAAGCAAGCTGTTTCTGAGAACCCAGCTGCAGGTGGGAGGAAGGCAGGTCCTGGAGAAGAATCCCTGCAGCGATCTCCCCTCCCGGCTCACCACTGGGGGCCCAGGTGGGGGGCCGTGGTCTCCCCGTCCTGGCGTGGAGCTGGCGGAGTTGCACAGCCCCGGGCCAGGCGCAGTCAGCCCGGCCGTTTCCCGACCCGGACTCAGCTCCCAGATGCTGAAGTGTCTGTGCTCTCGGGACACATCCAAGAGGGCGGGTCTGACCTTGGCGGGATAGGTCAAGTAGGCGGGGGCTTTTAGAGCGGCCTCCCCGGTTTCCCAGTGCCCTACACCCCCTGGCCTCTGCCACCTGAGCACCCAGGCCCAGGAAACGGACGTGGAACTAAGACCTCTGTTAGCGTGGGGCGGAGGCGTGGAGGAGTTGGGCTCTGAGCGTGTCCAGGTTCTAAGCTCACAGCCATGTGGCCCTGGGCCAGCTCTCGCGCTCTCTGAGCCTCTGTACCCAGCGGAGGTTGCCAGCTGATTCCTTGGGCTGGGTGAGGGTGGCTGTGATGAAGTGGAGTGCTCCCACCCCTCAGGGAGCTGAGGACAGTTAACGGCCATGGACGCCGTGTGTGAGGCCAGCATCCCAGCTCCAGGCTGCCTCCGGCATCACCCAGGGCAGCAGAGGTGCGGCCTGTCTGTCCTGCCGCCCCCACGAGCAGTCTCAGCTGGTGTCCTCTGGCCTGGGCGCGGAGCCTCACCCTGGCCATCCCCACCCGCAGCCCCAGACCCCCCACCTGGAGGAGGACTTGAAAGAGGTGCTGCGCTCCGAGGCCGGCATCGAGCTCATCATCGAGGACGAAGTGAGGCCCGAGAAGCAGAAGAGGAAGGCCGGGGTGAGCGGCTGGCAGGGCGGTGGGGCGGGGGCCCGGCCATCCGTTCCTGCAGCCTGGGGGTCCGCAACATCGGCCGGTGCAGCTGCCTGCCACCCTTCCCTCTCCCCTTGAACTGGTTCCTCGCTTATTCCACGTTGTTTGGACCCTCCTGAAGTGGGCTCTGGGCCGGGCGGGGTGGGTAGAGCAATGATTAAGACCCAGAGCGGGTCGCTCCTGGAGTTGAGTGGGCAGAAATGGCAAACACCCTCAGTGACTCAGTACACGCAGCATTCGGGGACAGAAAAGGCCCAAAGAGGATTTCAAGGGGCATCCTTCAGACGGAGCCGCCGGCCAGCTGTCGGGGCAGCGTGAGGAGGTGGGGCCAGCCGGTTCAGGTGAGGTCGGGAGCGGGTGGGGACACTGCTCCGGACGTCTGGGTGCGGAGGGCCAGGCCGCGCTGGACAGGCCTGTCCCGCCCCCAGCCCACGTGGTTTCCTGACCGCAGGCGGCTCTGTGTCCCCTGTTTTGAAGCCCCTTTCTTCCCAGGCACTCTCTAAGGAGAAGGGAAGACAGGAGTGGGCCAGGGTGGTACTGGGTGGGGAAGGTGGGTGGCCAGGCTGGGAGGGGACCCTCCAGCTGGGCCCCCGGGTGTGTGGGCAGAGCATGACTGGGGCCCTCCCTGGCCTCTCTGTGTCTGAAGGTAGTTCCGAGCCAGGGTAGCAGCTATTTTGGGCACAGGGCTGAGTTCGGGGACAGGTGTCAGTCTCAGAGGCCCTCCCTGGGGTCAGAGCCACCCCCTGATCTGCTTATAGGGAGGCGCAGGGCTTGCGGGGTGGGCATTCCCATAACAGCCTGTGTCCCACGCGGTCTTGTGTGTCTGTAGCTCCCCAGCAGGTGGGTGTTCTAGTTGTAACTTGCCTGTGTGGGGAGTGTTCAGTGTGGTAGAGACTTGGGCTGCACTTGGTCCCCTTGGGGATGAGGTTGGGTGGAGGTGGCTTGGAGGTGGGGTTGCTCACCAGTGAGCAACTGGCAGGACAGCCTGCTCTATGGACAGAGTCTGCGACAGGGCCAGTGTCATCAGGTGCTGGGGGTGACGGGAATCCAGGCGTGTGACTTCACCACCACCTCCCCCCAGATGCGGCGAAGCCCCATCAAGAAAGTCCGCAAGTCCCTGGCTCTCGACATTGTGGATGAGGACGTGAAGCTGATGATGTCCACGCTGCCCAAGGTTGGTAAGGGGTCTGGGAGAGAAGCTGTCCTGTGAGGCCACCCGCTACTCCCCACCCAGCTGCAGGAGGCTGAGAGTATGGAGTTGCCCTGCGCCTCTGGGGCCCTTTAGCCTGGAGAGCCCTGGAGGTGGAGTCAGCGGGGCTTTCGTGTGCCGGGCTCAGTGGGGAGGAAGGGGGCAGGTGGCACTGGGCATCATTCCCCCACTGGTGTCGATCCAGGCCGCCCTGCTCTTGTCCTTCACAGAAGGTTCGGTTGGCAAGCGCTGGCTGCTAGAACTTGGTGGGCACGTGTGTTTTCTGAGTCCCCTGCACCCTCCCTTGTATTACACTGCTAGGGAAGACCCCGGTCAGTGAGGTGCCTCGGGGCCCCGCCAGGTGATCGGGGCACCTCTGCCCTGGCATGGGTGCTGCCCTGTTCCCAGGCCAACCTCTGGAGGGGCCACTGCTTCCACAGAGCCTGGGCCCCAGAAACCATGGCGGGCAATCGATCCCTTGCAGCAGGCAGTGGGGTGAGCTTGTTTTTTGCTGGTGGCCGGTAGCAGACAGTGAAGGCTGTGGAAAGGCCCACGAGACAGATCATTGCTTGGAAGCTCCTATAGGTCCGCCTGCCACTCTCACAGTCCTGGCAGAGAAAGCTCCGTCTAATGAGGCATCCATGGCAGGCCAGGAACTTGGTGCTCTCCAGCCAGACCCTTGAGTGAGTGAAATAACTAGTGGAAAGAAAAAAAAGTCAGGTGAAGTGGTTAAATGCAGAGGAGGTGGAGCGGAGGGCCTGGTCTCTGGCATCTCAGCTGCCTGTGCCTCAGGTTCTTGCCTGCAGGGTAAAGGCCTGTCCGGGAGGCGGCCCAGGCCTGGGGCTGCCTTGACCAGCCCCCCCATGGGTGCTTCTGGTCCCCGGAGAAGCCGGAACACCCTTGTCTCCACCTGAGACGGGGAGGAACCAGTTCATGTAAAAGGAGCCTGTGTTCCTAGGTGTTCATCAGGTGCCAGGCCCTGAAACAGGCACTTGTAGCTGTTTTCCTCCTTCATCTTTAAATGAAGCGGAAGCTGAGGCTCAGAGAAGTATCATCTCCTGCCCACATCTTCTGCCCAGACCTCCCGGAGGTGGTGGCGCTGGGATGTGCCTGCTCTTTTATGTTCTCCCTCCCACGGAAAGCCTGTGGCAAAACGCTGAGCCTCTGACTTGGTTTTGCTTTCAGCCGACCAGCATCCTCACAGCAGGCTCCTCAGGCCTCACCCCGTCGGGCAGCAGAGAGGACAGCAGCCTGCTCAACGAGGGCTTCCTGCAGGCCAAGTCTGAGAAGCCAGCGGCCCCGAGGCCCCGCGGCCACTTTCCCACCCCTGCCCCCGTGAGTGCTGCCCCTCGGGGCCTCACTCTGTGACCTCCACACCACAGGGCCTTTGCACCGGCTTTGCCTCTGCATGATGCCCTTCTGTGGCTCTGCTGACTGATGAATGTGGGCTTCACATCTCTGTCCCGATGCCACTCCCTCGGGGGACCTGGGTACCAGAGATCTCCCTCCACAAAGCCACTCCTTCACGATGTGGTCTCACTCGTAATTAAGACATATCTCTGTGACTTTGTCCTTGAAGACAGGGATCCCCTGCCTGTTTTCCCAGCCATCTGCAGCCTCTCTGCTGCTCTCCAGCCTGCAGAGCTGTAGCTTTTTTTCCTTCCCTGGGGGCTGTTGCCACATGATGGGCACTGGGGAGGGTGGGGGCTTGTGTCCTGGTCCAGCCTCCTTGCTCTATCCCTGAGGACGCCCAGAGATGGCACTAACTCCCCAGGTCCACCAGGAAGGTGCAGTGAGCACAGATTGTGGCTTCTAGAGGGAGGGAGCGTGATAGAAATGTCCCCACCCCACCCCAGCCAGGGTCTCCAGGCTTCCCTAGGAGCCCCGGCCACTGCCTGGATGGTAACCCCCTTTCCTCCTCCCAGATGACCAGCGCCTGGAAGACAGTGGCCTGTGGGGGCACCAGGGACCAGCTCTTCATGCAGGAGAAAGCCCGGCAGCTCCTGGGTCGCCTGAAGCCCAGCCACACGTCTCGGACCCTCATCTTGTCTTAGGGGCTTGGCAGTCACGAGCCCATTCTCATGTTTACAGGGGGCTGGGGGACCGATTCTGGGCTGTGAATTTGAGAATCACACTCAGACGATCGCCTGCAGGGAGCCTTCTGCCACCAGCCCCTCCCAGACTGCTCAGGTGGGGACAGGCAGGCCCACCTACTGACCTGTCTCCGAGCCCGGCTGTAGCTGCGGGCAGTTCCTGGTGCTAACAGAACAAAGTCCCACCTCTGAGCTGGCCTGGCCCTCCCTGAGTGCCATAGGGAGCCCCTCAGCTTCTCCCAAGCCCTGGTCAGGCCTGGCCTCATCTCAGACTCCTGCTTAGGACGGGGGACCTACCTAGCCAGCGTGCTCCTTCTTGCAACTTGTTGGTGCATTTTCTTCAAAGAATAAAAGTTGTCTTTTTCCTGTGCTCTGGACTCCACCTTCCTCCTGGATCCTGCTTGCAGTTACCTGGTGACTGTCCTTAGGGCCCTGAGGGATGGGGGGACCTGACTGTCATCCTCAGAGTGCCACCTTGTCTGCACAGCCCAGGCCTGGGGCTCTGGGCCGTATTGCCCCTGGGAACCCAAGGTGCTGGGAGGCAGTTTTCTCTGCACCCAAGTGTCTCAGGGCTCCAAGGTCTCTTGGCTGTTGGGTGGGGTTGGGGGAAGGTGGGACAGTGGTGGGCCTTTGCCGTAGGTGGCGGGACTGGCCTGTGATCAGCCCCACACCCAGATCAGGCTGGTAAAGCAGGAGTAACCATCAGCTGGGTGGAGCCTGGCCAGTGGTCCTAACTTCCCGAGGCCGTGGCAGCAGCTCCAGCCTGGACGCTGGCCCTCCCTCGTCATGGCCCAGTGCACAAAGACTGGGGCCCTTGGCTTGTAAGCTGGGAAGAGTCCCTGGGTGGGTAGACGAGGGGCAGGTCCCAGGTCCCAGAAGGTCTATATTGAGGAGCGATGTTTATATCAGCAGGATCCCTTGGATGGGGACTTGTGGCCATCCCCGGGGACTGGGATCTCAGTTCACCACAGGACAGCCTGGTATCCACAACCTGCTTCAGCGCCTCTGGTTCCCCAGGGAGACTTGGGGGCAGGGCATCTTGCCTGGGGTCCCCATCCTCTAAAGAGAAGAGGACGAGTTAGCAGGGTTCAAGTCTGTCTGACACACCGTCTCGGTCGAGGCTGTCACCCAGTATTGGCAGTCTTCCCCAGGTGGCCCCCATGTGCTCACACATGGTCAAGCCTGGCTTGAACCCTGACCTGCTGTACCTGATGCCTGCTTGAGACCTGGGACCGGCCTTCACTCTTCCCACCTGCCTCCCACAGTCTCACGTGGCCCAGCTGGACCAGCCAGGCTGGGCCATGCCTGCTTTCCACGCCGTCTGTGACTTCGCTGATTTCTGGGCTTGGATCACCCCTCTGCCCACTGCCAAATTCTTTCCCTGGTCACCTGCGGGACCCTGACTGCCCCGAGCAGGGCTGCTGGCTTTGATGGGCAACCTGCCCTGCAGTGAGGTGGGGGTGGGGCTGTCTTTACTGTGACTGGAACACCCATAGCAGACCCTGTGTGCCTTGGGACAATTTGCACACCATTTCCCCCACTCCAGGTGCATTACGGGGGGAATGGAGGTGGCGCCAGCGGTAAAGAACCCGCCTGCCAGTGCAGGGGATGTAAGAGACGCAGGTTCAATCCCCGGGTCAGGAAGATTCCCTGGAGGGCATGGCAACCCACGCTAGTATTCTTTCCTGGAGAATCTATGGACAGAAGAGGTTGGCAGGCTACAGTCCATTGGGTCGCAGAGTCGGAACACAACCGAAGCGACAACACGCACACACAGGTTCCTCATAAGCTCCCGGGGGGTGGTTCATAGTGACCTGGCCTGCAACCTGTCAGGGGCTTCTGCCCAGCACCCCCTCCCCGCAGTCCTGCTCACCCACTCTGGCTTATCCTGAGGTTCTTCGCTGTCCCCTGAAGGAGGTGGCCACAGTAACTGCAGATCTGTTAGCTTGCCCAGGAGCTGTTCGCTCTGCTTGAAATACACATCCAGGGTTTTTTCAACTCTTCCTACCACCCTCTGGTGAGGCATGGTTCTGCTGCTGAGCAAAAAAAGAAAGTACCCCCTGCCCCTACCACGCTACCCTCAAACAACCTCACTCTCCTGGGTCTTAGATCTTACCAGGGGCAGACAAATCCATACATAACATGCTGGGGGCAATAGGGGCTTAGAAGAAAAATAGCAGGGGAGTGATAGCATGGGGGCTGGGCTGTCTGCTGTGAGGTAGGGGGAGGATTGAGACGTTTGTCCACCGTGTGGAAAGGGAGGAAAGAGCCCACTCAGGAATGGGGGTATTGGGTGCCACTGAAAGGAGGCTGAGGGCCCTGCTTGAAGTTTGACCATGAGATTTGGGCCGCAGAGCTCCAGGGGGGCCTGCGGCTTTGGGGATCTTGACTATTCCGGCTGCTCCAGAGCCTGGTGTTTTCCAGGCCAGAGTAACAAGCCAGGAAGGAACAAGCCCGCAGAGGCCGAGCTGCTAATCTATATACCCAGAAGCAGGAATAATGGAAGAATGGTATTCCTATTTTTTCCTATGTTGAATTATGTTTTGCTCCAATTAGGTTTCTGGTACCTTGAAAAAAACTTCTGGATTAGTAGCACTTTTGCAACGATGATGCAACTCTATCGCCCCCTGGTGGCCATTGATGTGTTTGCGGCAGCAGGCAAAATGCGCCCATAGGAGTTTCTAGGTAAATCCTTGAAGCGTTTTTCTGATTTTTCAGACCCCTTCTTGAATATCTGCATCAAGCAGTTGTCTGGCCTTTGCTTGAACACTTCCACTGATGAGGAGAGGTGACTCTATTACTCAACAGCCAGTTCCATGGTGGACAGCAGTTGTGAAGAAAATGATTCTTTACCCAGAGAAAAAAATTTCTCCCTTGTAATACCAAAGCAATAGGAAAGCTGATTGGGGAACTTCCCTGGTGGTCCAGTGGCTAAGACTCCATGCTCCCAATACAGGGGGCCCAGGGCTCCATCCTTGGTCAAGAACAATCGAAGAGGCCACAACTAAGAGCTTGCATGCCATAACTAAATATCCCACATGCAGCCAAATAATTTTTTTTTTTTTTTTAAAGAAAGAAAAGTGATTGGTGGGGAAATCAGGCTCTCGGAACAGGTAATTGATAGGCCATATTAGCTTGGGACTGAGATTGTCTAAATGAGCCACTTTCTCAGCAGGCCCCAGTGTGAATCATTTCTATATTCCATCTATTTCCAGAGATCACCAAAGCTCTGATGAACGGTGATGGCAGTGATTTAACTCCCTGTAAGATGGATTTTATGTTTCCACTCTTGGCTGGATATGCTCGAAAGCAATTAAGTTGAATTTAGATATGAGCTGAAAATCGAACTTTTCACTGATACAGACCATGGTCTCAGCTGCGCAGGATGAGGGTGTTTTACGTGTTTATTAACTAGGGCTGGCCTATACGTATTTAGGTTATAGTCCATGATGAACGGGACAGTCTGACAAGGACAGGTGCAGACCCTGAGTCTCAAATGCCCTGCAGAAAGGCATGGTTGGGGGATGTCCTTCTGAGAGTAGCAGGCTTGGTACCCAGTAGTTGCTAACTAATATCTCATCCTGCCATGATGTGACGTGGCAGAGAGAGAAGCCTAGGGCAGCTAGAACTAGAAGGGTAGGGAAGGCTTCACCATTTTTAGTGTGAATTCTTAGCTTAATCCTCCTGTTGTCAGGGAGCATGGTCCGTGTGACTTTAAATCTTTGAAGTTTGTTGATATTTACTTTTTTGGTCAAGCATAGGATGGATTCTGTCAGTATTTCTTATGCTTTGGGAAAAAAATGTGAGGTCTGCTAGCATGGGCAGCAGTGTTCCTTTTGTTTTGTTTTGTTTTTGTCTGCTCTTTTTTTTGTGGGCTAGATTAACCAACCCCTGAATGACACATGGTAAGAATGTTGTTGGGACTTGCCTGGTGGTCCAGTGGCTAAGACTCCATGCTCCGAATACAGGGGGCCCAGGTTCAATCCCTGGTCAGGGAACTGGATCCCACATGTGCAAATAAGAGCCTGAATGCCACAACTAAAAATTCCAAGTACCGCAACCAAAACCCACTGCAGCCAAATAAATAAACAATTCTTTTTTAGAAAAAGAATGATGTTTTGTTAAACAGCATTAATGCGGCAATAACTAGCTCATAGGAAGGTCTGCTGAAGAACCTCGAGGAAAATGAAAAATGTCATGGTGGGCTCAACAAGGTGGAAGAGGAACTTAGAAGACTCGGAACTTTGTGGAAATGAGTGGGAGGCAGGATTCTGGAATCCAGAGCTACCGGGAGGCTGCTTGAGTCTTGACTGTCACCCAGGACATCTGGAAAACCTTCCAGGGCTCTCCTGGCAGCCATGGATAAAGCTCTGACTTTGCATCAGACAGACCCAGATGTGAATCTCAGCTTGTCTCTGAGCCTTGAAGTCCTTGGCTATAAAATGGGAGAAGCCTTAACCTTCCAGAGTTGTTGAAGAAGTTGAATAGAACACTGGCACACCCTTGGGGGCTCAGAAGACAGAGGCTCTTGTGATGTTATTACAACATGCTTGTTCATTTCTTTCTTGTGCACAAGAACCCTACAAAGGAGAAGTTCATGTCCAAGTTTCAGTTGACTGTTCTGAGTGGAAGTTACTAGAAAGTGGTCAAGTCAGGACTTGAGCCCAGTCAAGGCCAGCACTTCAGTGCCCTGCTCCATATAACCCATCCGTTTTGTAGCCAGGGAATCAGAGAGAAACAGTAGAGAAAGTATCTGCTTTAGGTATAAGTTCAGTTTTTCAGGACTTTTCATGGAAGTTCAAACTACAGGACAATACACAGATCCCAAGTGAATAGCTGGATGAATTTTCACAAATCGGACACACTAGGGTAACCCAAGTTAAGAAATAGACCATGACCAGCACCCCGGAAACTCCTCCTCCACCTCACCAAAGGTAACTACCATCCTGAATTCACACACCATCAATTTATCTTGCTTTTTAAAAAAAGTTTATGTAAACTGAATTTCACTTTACGTAGGATTTACCCTTGTTGACCAGGTAGTTACAGTCAGTTCATTCTCAGGACCGTAGCATGGTCCGTCATGGATCTTTTCTATACTATACCCATTTCTCCTGAAGGACAGGTGGAGTATTTGGAGACTGGCATTACAAATAGTAATATTCACTGAATATTAATAGTAATTAATAAAGTTTATCAATAGTAACATTCATTGGATATTCATTGGCAGGACTGATGCTGAAGCTGAAGCTCCAATACTTTGGCCACCTGATGAGAAGAGCTGACTCATTTGAAAAGATCCTGACGCTGGGAAAGATTGAAGGCAAAAGCAGAAGGGGGAAGCAGAGGATGAGATGGTTGGATAGCGTCACCAACTCAATGGACATGAACTTGAGCAAACTCCGGGAGACAGTGAAGGACAGGGAAGCCTGGCGTGCTGTAGACCATGGGATCACAAAGAGTCAGACACAACTTAGTGACTAAACAACATTACAAATAGTGCTGTTGAGAATAGCTGTCCTCATCTTTTGGCAAACTCATGTACACATTTCTGGTTTCTACAAATTTAGGAGTGGAATTGCTGGGGATGGGTTCATTAGGCTACTCATCACTTACTAACTTTATGAACCAAGGCAAATTATTTAGCTTCTCTTAGACTCACTTTTCATATCTGTATATTGGAAACAAAAATACTTTCCCCTCAGGATTGTGGCTGGGGCTTAATATCGGCAAGGCAACTGGCGCCAGGGTAGCTCCCCCCAACTTTTTTCCCCCAACCCTGCTGGGTCCTTGTTGCCTCACAGAGGCTCCTCTAACTGTGGTGTGTGAACTTGGCTGCCTCACTGCATGTGAGATCTTAGTTCCCTGACCAGGGATCAAACCCACATTCCCTACAGTGCAAGGTGGATTCTTAACCACTGGACCACCAGGGAAATCTCTAGCCCCCCTTTCTTTTTTCCTTCCTCTGCTGTGCCAGAGCCCCCTCTGCCTGAGCACATGGCTTTTCATGCTAGGCTCTGCCTTTGCCAGGATCCTCACCCGGAACTTCGAAAGTTCACCTGCTGCCCAGGGCTCCTGGGGCTGCCTTTACACCCAGCCCATTCTCCTCTGTGATCCAGTTGCTGGCACCCAGCCCAGCACTGGCTTGCTGCGGTCACTGTCACTGCTAACATGTGTTTTAATGATGGTCCCTGCTAGAGGCTGGCTTGCCTGGATGTCTCCCCTGGAGATAGGCCCAGCAGAGGTAAGGGATGAGGAGACTGAAGAGCTGGCTGAGATGTAACTCGGGAGTTTAGAACAGACATTCCTCTCTTGCCTGGTCTTTCCTCTAGATTTCCAGGTAGGATGTTTTCTTAGGCCCCTGAATTTCTTTATTCTTTCTGGAACACGAGTTGGAACATCAGAGAGCATCAAGTAGGGAACCTGCCTAGGGGTGGATGCTGTCAAGACAGAGCTGACGTCTGTGTAATAGCAGCCTGGAGCCTTGTGTTGAGAAGGATTCCGAAGGTATTGTCCAGGCTCAGGAAAGAATGCCACGATCGATTGGTTATGTCTGTTAGGTGTCTGCGAGGTCGTGGTGGAGGTGGTGGTGGCTGAGTCACTAAGGCGTGTCCGACTCTTTGCGAGCCCGTGGACTGTAGCCCGCCAGGCTCCTCTGTCCGTGGCTTCTGGCAAGAATACTGGAGTGGGTTGCCATTTCCTTCTCCAGGGGATGGGAGCTGGTGGCAGCATGTATTTCTTAAAATCTCTGTTAGTTAGTATTGATAAAAAATGGACATATATTTGATTTAGAACTATAAATAGGATTTTTAAATTGGTAAGCTAAATCCTTTTACATCTATATGAATATTGATATATTTGGGTTGGTTTCTACCACTCAAATTTTTGTTTTCTCTTTACTATCTATGCCTTTTTTCCTTTTCTTCATTGGATTTGTGAAGTTTCTGTAATATCCTGGTCTCTTTTCTCCTCTTGGCTGGCTTGCAACATAGAAAAAATTATTTTGGGGGCTACATAAACATTTTTAATATACACATTTGCTATTCAGTGTTTCTTTCCCTCTGAACAATGCCCCTTCCTAGCTTATTTTTATCATGTTAAATGCAACATTGATGGTTTTTCTGAGTTGATTAAATTTGTTTATATATTTTATAAATTGACTTGCTCATCATTTTTTCCCTTACCATATGGCATTTTCTTTTTGCTGAATACCTCCACCATTACCAGCACTAGCAGTTAACATTAATCCAGGGCTTCCTTTGTGGTAGACACTGTCCTAGTAATCCTGCATGTGTTAAGTCCGATAGTCCTCCACAACATCCTGTGAGCGTATCATCTCTGCTCTGCGGATGAGCAAACAATCGCAGAGGTAGGCAACAGTTGGACATGACTGAGCGACGAACCATGAGGCAGCTGCCCAAGGTCAACGGGGTTGCGGAGAGTCCAGAACTGTGCTCACTGTGTTGCTCTTTGCTCTGTGTTTAAATTTTATTATTTTAAAACCATTTTAGATTTACAGAAAATTTGCATGGGTGGTACAAAGAGTTCCCCTAAACCCTCCAACCAGCTTTCCCTAATGTTAACATCTTGAAAGACCATGGTGCACCCAATAAAATGAAAATTCACACCAGCAGAATGCTGTTAACTAAACTACAGACTTTAATTGTATTTTACCACGTTTCCACTAATATCTTTTTCTGTTCCAGAAGCCAACCCAAAATACTATATTGCATTTAATGTGTGTGTATATACATCTCTTTATCTTACTATTTTTATACAAACTTGAAATATTCATAATATAATACTTAAAATAGTGCATATAAATATATTTATATATTTAAACTTTTTAATTAAAAATGTAATATATAATACACATTTATATGTCATATATAATATATGGTTTTTAAGTTAAAAAATTGAAGTATAGTTAACTTACAATATTGTATTAGTTTCTGTTGTAACAGCAAATTGTTTTATATATATATAATATATAGTTATATTACTTACATTATTATATATTTATATTATTGTATATATTATATACATTATTACAAGATATTGAATATCGCTAATATATTTATATATATATTATTACAAGATATGCGCTATTCAGTAGGACCTTGTTGTTTATCTATTTTATATATAGTGGTTTGTATCTGCTAATTCCAAGTTTCTATCCCTGCTACCTCAGAGGGGGCAGTTGCCTTTGGGCTTCCTTTGTGGCTCAGCTGGTAAAGAATCTGCCTGCAATGCAGGAGACCTGGGTTCAATCCCTGAGTTGGAAAGATTCCCCTGGAGAAGGGAAAGGCTACCCAGTCCAGTATTCTGGCCTGGAGAATTCCATGGACTGTATAGTTCATGGGGTCGCAAAGAGTCAGACATGACTGAGCGACCTTCACTTCACCCATTAATATATATATATATTTATAATATATTAAGTATATCATAAAATATATTTAAAGCTATTTTTATTATGGAAGACTTCAAGTTTATATATAATACATATTTTTAAAACTTTTTATTAAAACATATAACACCTAATATATATAAAATATATAAGATTGTATAATGTATTTATATTAAAATATATTATAAATATATTAAAATACATTTAAACTATTTTTATTATGTAAGATTTCAAATTTATACAAAAGTAGAGAAGGCAATGGCACCCCACTCCACTACTCTTGCCTGGAGAGTCCCATGGACAGAGGAGCCTGATGGGCTACAGTTCATGGGGTTGCAAAGAGTCAACTGAGTGACGTCACTTTCACTTTTCACTTTCACACATTGGAGAAGGAAATGGCAACCCACTCCAGTGTTCTTGCCTGGAGAATCCCAGGGACGGGGGAGCCTGGTGGGCTGCTGTCTATGGGGTCGCGCAGAGTCGGACACGACTGATGTGACTTAGCAGCAGCAGCAGAGAATAATAAAATAGTAAAATAAACATTTAAATAAAAGTAGTATTAAAATTTATTCTTTACTCAGCTTCAAGAATAACTAACTCATGACCAATTTGTTTCATACTCCAAACCATTTTTTTTCCTTGTCTTGTTGACCTGAATTTCATAGATATATATACCTTACATACCACTTTCTTATTTTACCTACTTCCTACTTCCTACCTACTTCTCTAGTCCAAGTATTTTATTAACCATAGAGTTTCTAGGGCCAACACTGGGAACTTCTCTTTTTTTTCCCCAAGAAGTCTTTGCATACCACTTTGTAGAAACAGTTGAAGAGGCTAGGGGTGACAAAGTTACAAGTACTTAAAAAAAAACAAAAACAATTTAGCACCAAAGGTTAGGACACGTGGCCTGGGGACTGACTCATCTCTGTCCTTTGCTTTAGGTTATATTCCCCTGGCCATGCCATTTCTTTTGTTTAAACCCCAATCTCCTAATTTACAAAGTGTGGATACTTAATCTACCTCATTGAATTCTTGTGGGGATACCATTAAATAGTATATTTTAAAGCCATTTTAATATTGCATAGTTTCTATGCACATATAAAGTCTTGTACATCCCTGGTGGTCCAGTGGTTAAGAATCCGCCTGCCAGTGCAGGCGATGCAGCTTTGATCCCTGGTCCCAGAAGATCCCACATGCCGCAGAGCAAATAAGCCTGTGCACCACAACCACTGAAGCCCCTGTGCCTAGAGCCTATGCTCCACAACAAAGAAAAGCCACTGCAATGAGAAGGCTGAGCACAGCAATGAAAAGCAGCCCCAGCTCGCCGCAACTGGAAAAAGCCCGTGTGCAACAAGGAAAACCCGCGCAGCCAAAAATAAATAAAATGAATGTTAGGTAGGTTAAAAAAAAAAGGCACCCCAGTGTAGTTTGCTTTGTATGCCTTTTATTCTGGTGAATTGCACCTCCCATCATGCATTTAAGAGGCTTGTATCTTCTTTCTGCTGCTGGCGGTTCACTCTCCCGGTCTAATGATCTTCTGGGGGGCGGTCAGGAATGGGGTATAGTCGTCTGTCTCTGACTGTCTGGTGTCGCTTTCACAAACAAGCTTCTGGGGAATGAAAGACTTAAGGACAAACATGGGGTGGCAATTTGTGCTATCAACATTCCAGACGTCGGGGCTGGGGAGACGGGGGGACACCGGAGAGGCGTTTCCGTTGCCCTTCTGCCCTGCATTTGGAAGGTTGACCTTCAGGGGACTCAGGCTGTCCTCTTCCTCCACTGTGCTTCTGTTGACACAGGCAGCCTCGTGCTCCTCCAGCTTCTTGATGGGGACCACGTGGCAGGCGTTGTATTTGCAGCTAGCCATCTTTTTGGCTTTCTTGGGGTTCTTTCTCCGGCATGATGCCAGGTGGTACTGAAATCTGCTGAGTGGGATTCGGTGGTGAGGGTTGTAGGGGCAAATTTCTAAGGCTTCTGGCTCCATGGGAACTAGTTCTTGAAGTAGGGTCACCCACTGCCTGGAGTCACAATGAAATGCCCTTCATGGAAAAGCCCTTTGGTAAGAAGGATGGAGCGGTCCTCCGTGCCAGCACTGCCCCTTGGAACTCTGGAGCCGCAGGTCTGAACAACTCGGGCTGCCTATTCTCGGGACCACGAGCGGTGGGTCGGAAGAGGGACAAGGGGCTGAGAGGAGCCACTGCACAGACAACAGGCGGTCATCAAGTGGCATGTGAGACGGAAGGACCACTCAAAGCAGATGCCAGAGCCCAAACCGCAGTGGCTGCTCAGGGAGCTGAAGAACGAACGTGCCAGCCGGCCTTTGCCTTTAACTCTCACTTACGTGCTGCTGCCGGGCAGACATGGACAGTCACAATGGGCATTGTGAGTCACCAGCCGAATTCTTGTTGTCCTTTACTTTCAAGGCGTGAGGTGGGCTTGGGGAAAGCTGCCATTTACTACTATTGGTGACATGTCATCATCTAGCTGTCTATTTTGTTTTTTTGTTCCAGTTGAAGTCTATGTTAGTTTCTGGCACACAGCCAAGTGATTCAGCTATATACACACATATATTCTTTTTCAAATTCTTTTCCATTATGGTTTATTACAAGGTGATGAATATAGTTTCCCGTGCTGTAAAGCAGAACCTTGTTGTTTATCTATTTTACATATAATAGTTTGTATCTGCTAATCCCAAACTCCTAATTGATCATTTACCTGTCTTTAAACCTACATGTTTAATATCATTTGTGATACATTTGGGTTTAAATCTACGATCTTCTTTTGTGCTTGGTTCCTCTTCTTCTATCTTCCTTTAAATAGACTTTTAAAAGCTCCATTTCTTTCACTAGTTTGTAAGTTATACACTGTAGAACTAATCATTTCGTGGTTACTCTACAAGTGAAAACAAAGATAATTTATCAAGGCTTAAAGTTAATAAGTATTAGCTTCTTTCTGGATAATACAGAGCTTTTTCTTCATTTACTTTCCTCATGACTTATTATGTTATTATTCCCTGTATTTTTTTTTTTTTTTTTTAGCCATACCACATGGCATGTGGGATCTTCCTTCCCTGACCAGGGACCAAACCTGTGCCCCCTGCAGTGGAAGCACAGAGTCTTTAACCTCTGAACCACCAGAGAAGTCCCTGTTCCTTGTATTTTAAGCCTAATTTTAAAAAAAGCTTTGCAAGACAGCATTGCTATTATCAAAGTTCAATTACACTTATGTTCACATTTATTTCTCTCTCCTTTTGCACTTCAACTCACTATGTGGGATCACTTTGTTTCTGCTGAAAGTTTTCAATTTTTAGAATTTCCTCTTGACACATACTTCTGATTTCATTTGTCTGAAACCATCTTTATTTCACCCCCATTCTTTTTTGTTTATTTATTTTTAACTTTTATTTATTTATTTTGACTCCACTGGGTCTTCATTGCTGCACGGGCTTTTCTCTAGCTGCCGAGAGCCGGGACTGCTCTCTAGTTGCAGCACGTGGGCATCTCTCTGCGGTGGCTTCTCTTGTTGGGGTGCACAGGCTCTAGGGTGCTCAGGCTTCAGCAGTTGCAGTTCCCGGGCTCTGGAGCACAGGCCCAGTAGTTGTGGTGCATGGGCTTAGTTGCTCCCCAGCAAGTGGGATCTTCCCGGACCAGGGATTGAGCCTGTGTCTCCTGCATCGGCAGGCAGATTCTTGACCACTGAGCTATCATGGAAGCTCTCACCCTCATCCTTGGAAGGTGTTTTTGTTGACAGTAGTCGTGCTATTTTCTTTCTTCGTATTGAATCAGAGCCCAATTTCTTCTAACTTCCGTGTTTGAGAATTCAGAATCTCAGTTACCTCACTTGTTTTGAAGCCCATCTGTGTCTTTTCATAGGTCTGTTTCAAAGAACTTTTATCTTTGATTTTCCTACAATTTCACTAGGTTGTCGACCTGTGGATTTCGTTATACTTAGTCTCTCCTTATGTTTATTGGCTGCACTTCTGGGTTAGTGTCTTTCATTCAGTTTGGAAAATGCTCAGTCATTGTCTCTTCAAATATCTCTTCTACTTTATGCTTTTACTCCCACTGAAATGACAATGTTTTCATTCTACTGACATTTCATGTCTAACGTGAGTTTCATGTTCATACCTAACTACAGGGATCAAGGAAGTCCAGGCTTGTCACATGCGTAGAAGGGGGAGAATAGAAACTTTGACAAGAGTCCTGACAATGTCCCCATTCTGTCTTTTTCGTCACCAGTAATTTTTCCCCCTTTTCTCTACACATGCAGAGTATGCTGCCTCCTCCCCAAGGAAGAAAACCCCCCAGACTGGGAGAAGATGCTCAGTCAGTGCCCACTGGGACCTTCCCAGGTTCCAGGCAGGACCTTACTCTGCATGGGTGGGAATTCTAGCACCTCCAGCTAAGCTATCCCCTATGAGGAATGAGAGGCTTGCAGAGTTATGCTCACTGTACCCCCGCCACCCACTGGAACATCCTCTACACAAGGACAGCTCCTGGTATATTTTGCTGAGAAAGGGTCCTTGGAAAACTGTAACTTCCATACCATATGCAACATAGAGTCCGTTTTCTCTAAGCCTGAAACCCAGTGTTGAAGGGCCCGCGGGGAGTTAACAGATGGTTCAACACATGCTCTGATGTGTCCCCAGAGCCCAGCAGGGTGTGTACTGATGATGCTGACAATGTTTGTTTTTTGTTGTTGTTCCCATTCCCATAGCCTCTTTCATGCCCAATCCAGAGGTAGCGGAGACTTGAGTGATTTAAGCATCTATAAGTCTGTGAATGAAATTGAAAATGAAAGCATTTCTCCTGTCACTGAAATTCACATAATAGGGAACAGGGCATTAGCTGTTGTAGGTTTCTTTGTGGCCAAGAACGCATTAGTGGGGCGGGCTAATGTTTAGTCCATTATGGAGAGAGGGAAGACTAAGCTCATTAATGCTTCTAATGGACCTCTTGAATGGTCCTCCAGCTTTCAGCCTTCTCCCAGCATCTACTTCATCTCCGGGATCCGACAGGTCACTCACCATAGCAACCAGATGGGAGAGAAGGATGCAGATACACCTGTCTGGGCTACACTTCTCAGGCCTGTACATGTCAGAGACCAATAATGAAAGCAAGGTCAGATCTGCCTTCTGCTCGCTCCCTCCCCACTCTGATCATCTTGAGAGATGCTGCCGACAGCTGGAGATGCAGGCGTGGAGAAGGGGTCACAGAATGTGCAGAAACTGTTTCCTGAAAAAGAAAAACTATGTGTCCTGGGCAGCCAAGTCAGCAATCATCATCATGAGGTGGGATGGAGGATCAGAGTCACCATAAATCCAAATCCTTCAGCCTCGGAGAGACTTCAGGTCAGCTTCTCTCTCAGGGCCAACATCCCCTCCCAGGCATCCCTGAAGGATGATCACGTAGTGGCAGGGAGCTCCCTGTGAGCTGCCCCGCCCAAACATTCCCTAGTTAGCCTTATCCTGCTCACTCACTCAGTCGTGTCTGACTCTTTGCAACCCTATGCACTGTAGCCCACCAGGCTCCTCTGTCCATTCTCTCTCTCTCTTTTTTTTAATTACTCTTTTCCCTCTCTGTCCATTCTTAGGAATTCAGTGGCAATGCAGGAGACAAGGAGACATGGGTTTGATCCCTGGGTCGGGAAGATCCCCTGGAGAAGGAAATGGCATTCCGCTCCAGTATTCTTGCCTGGAGAATTCCAAGGACAGAAGAGGAGCCTGGTGGGCTTCATACAGTCCATGGGGTTGCAAAGAGTTGGACACGACTGAGTACACATACAGACAGTAGTGTACTAAATGTGCAATAGTCACACAATTATGTCTAAAGCAACAGTCTACACACTTTAAAATTACTTTATGGCTAAAACATTTCTAACCATTATCTCAGCCTTCAGCAAACTATAATCTCTTTACAACAGTAACATCAAAGATCACTGATTACACAGATCACCAAAGGACATTTAATAATGTCTTAAAAATTCAAAATACTGCAAGAATTGCCAAAATGTGAGACGTAGGGACATGAAGTGAGCAAATGCTGTTGGAAGAATGACTCCAATAGACTTGCTTGATGCAGGATTGCCACAAGGTTTCAGTTGATGAAAAACACAATAAGGGCTTCCCTGGTGGTCCAGTGGTTAGGAATCCCCGTGGTTAAGCCTGCCAACCTAGGGCACACGAGTTTGATCCTGTCTAGGAAGATCCCACATGCCTTGGGGCAACTAAGGCCGTGTGCCACGACTTCTGAGCCTGCAACAGAGAAGCCACCACAATGAGAAGTCCGCACGCTGTAACTAGAGAAAGCCCTGACACACCCGGGGGACCCATCGCAGCCAAAAACCAAACAAAACAACACAATAAAGCAAAGTGCCATAACAATGAAGTATGCCTGTACCAGGACGCTTCATACATAGTTGACCCTCAAGAAATAAGAGAAAACATTAACATGGAATTTCCTGAAATATGTTCCATGGAAAACTAGCTGCTCGAGGCAGTGTGAGGAGTTGGGAGCAATGGCTGCGCTCAGGAGACAGTGAGCGGAGCCAAGGTCCTCAGTGACTCTGACTGAGGGCTTCCTGGGTCTGCACTGGGGGCACCGGAATCCCAAAGCTACTCATAGGATCCGTGCTTCAAGGAAAGTCAGCTTGGAAGAAACAAGCTCTGTGTCATAAATGAATACGAACGGAAAAGACATTTCATTCAAGCATCTGTGAGGAACTGAAAGAAAGATGCCATTCGAGGCCACAGAGACAACCTCTGAGGTGCTGACAAGCTGCCCTTTTCCGGCCGCATTATCTGACCACAAAACAGAAGTTAAAGACGAAGGGATAAACAGAAAAAAATTAAACCGCTTGGAAATTGATTCCTGAATAAAGAACAGAACAAAACTGCAATTATAGGCCATTCAGAACACAACAATTGGAACGCCACATAGCAAAACTCATAGAATGTAACAAAAGACTCCCATGGCTCAAATGTTTGTGTGATTAAATGGGGAAGACTGAAAGTTAATGAAGCGTCCAACTCAAGAAGCTAGAAAATATGCCACAAGATAAACCTAGGGAGAGAATTAAAAGTTAGGGTAAAAATTAATGAGACAGGAAACATAAAATTGGTAAAACTGGTAAACCTAAGACTCAGCTACTTGCAAACTGCTATAAGACATCTAGACTTATAAGAATTCCCTAAAGGGAGGGGGTAGGAAGCAGGTGAGAGAGAGGACATGAAAAGAGAAAGAAAAGGAAAGAAAGAAAGAACAGGGAGAGGGAGGGAGGAAATTAAGAAAGAATAGAAAGAGAGAGAGAAGAAGGAAGGAAAGAAAGAAAGAAAGGGAGGAAAGAAAGACAAGAAGAAGGGAAAAAAGCAAGTTAAAGGAAAGTTAGTTAAAGATGCAGAGACGAGCCCTCACATTAGGCAAGAATATTAAATACATATGGCACACTAGTTCATTCGGAACGTTCAATGGAGAATGCATGTCAACTCAGGCTGCCATAATAACATGCCAACGAAGAGAAGCTAAAAGCAAAGGAGAAAAGGAAAGATATTCCCATTTGAATGCAAAGTTCCAAAGAATAGCCAGGAGAGATAAGAAAGCCTTCCTCAGCAATCAATGCAAAGAAATAGAGGAAAACAACAGAATGGGAAAGGCTAGAGATCTCTTCAAGAAAATTAGAGATACCAAGGGAACATTTCATCCAAAAATGGGCTCAATAAAGAACAGAAATGGTATGGACTTAACAGAAACAGAAGATATTAAGAAGAGGTGGCAAGAATACACAGAAGAACTGTACAAAAAAGATCTTCACGACCCAGATAATCACGATGGTGTGATCACTCACCTAGAGCCAGACACCCTGGAATGTGAAGTCAAGTGGGCCTTAGAAAGCATCACTACGAACAAAGCTAGTGGATGTGATGGAATTCCAGTTGAGCTATTTCAAATCCTGAAAGATGATGCTGTCAAAGTGCTGCACTCAATATGCCAGCAAATTTGGAAAACTCAGCAGTGGCCACAGGACTGGAAAAAGTCAATTTTCATTCCAATCCCTAAGAAAGGCAATCCCAAAGAATGCTCAAACTATCGCACAACTGCACTCATCTCACACACTAGCAAAGTAATGCTCAAAATTCTCCAAGCCAGGCTTCAGCAATACGTGAACCGAGAACTTCCAGATGTTCAAGCTGGTTTTAGAAAAGGCAGAGGAACCAGAGATCAAATTGCCAACATCTGCTGGATCATCGAAAAAGCAAGAGAGTTCCAGAAAAACGTCTATTTCTGCTTTATTGACTATGCCAAAGCCTTTGACTGTGTGGATCACAATAAACTGTGGAAAATTCTGAAGGAGATGGGAATATCAGATCATCTGACCTGCCTCTTGAGAAACCTGTATGCAGGTCAGGAAGCAACAGTTAGAACTGGACTTGGAACAACAGACTGGCTCCAAATAGGAAAAGGAGTATGTCAAGGCTGTATATTGTCACCCTGCTTATTTAACTTATATGCAGAGGACATCATGAGAAACGCTGGGCTGGAAGAAGCACAAGCTGGAATTAAGATTGCTGGGAGAAATATCAATAACCTCAGATATGCAGACGACACCACCCTTATGGCAGAAAGTGAAGAGGAACTAAAAAGCCTCTTGATGAAAGTGAAAGAGGAAAGTGAAAAAGTTGGCTTAAAGCTCAACATTCAGAAAACCAAGATCATGGCATCTGGTCCCATCACCTCATGGGAAATAGATGGGGAGACAGTGGAAACAGTGTCAGACTTTATTTTTGGGGGCTCTCCAAAATCACTGCAGATGGTGACTGCAGCCATGAAATTAAAAGACGCTTACTCCTTGGAAGGAAAGTTATGACCAACCTAGATAGCATATTAAAAAGCAGAGACATTACTTTGCCAACAAATGTCCGTCTGGTCAAGGCTATGGTTTTTCCAGTGGTCATGTATGGATGTGAGAGTTGGACTGTGAAGAAAGCTGAGCGCCGAAAAATTGATGTTTTTGAACTGTGGTGTTGGAGAAGACTCTTGAGAGTCCCTTGGACTGCAAGGAGATCCAACCAGTCCATCCTGAAGGAGATCTGTCCTGGGTGTTCATTGGAAGGACTGATGCTGAAGCTGAAACTCCAATACTTTGGCCACCTCATGCGAAGAGTTGACTCATTGGAAAAGACCCTGATGCTGGGAGGGATTGGGAGCAGAAGGAGAAGGGGACGGCAGAGGATGAGATGGCTGGATGGCATCACCGACTGGATGGGCATGAGTTTGAGTAAACTCCGGGAGTTTGTGATGGACAGGGAGGCCTGGCGTGCTGCGATTCATGGGGTCGCAAAGAGTCGGACATGGCTGAGCGAATGAACTGAACTGAACTGAATTAATTTTTTGGCCTTGTTGGGAGGCATGCAGGGTCTTAGTCCCCTGACCAGGGATGGAACCTGTGCCCCTTGCAATGGAAGTGTGGATTCTTAACCACTGGATCCCCAGGGAAGTCCCTGGATCTCATTTTCTAATACGCCTGCTCTGGTATGCTGGGTTGCCATGTAAAATACAGGACACCCAGTTAAACTTGAATTTCAATTAAACAATGATACTTTTAAAGCTCAAGTTGGGCTCCCCTGGTAGCTCAGACAGTAAAGAATCTGCCTGTAATACAGGAGACTTGGGTTCAATCCCTGGGTCCGGAAGATCCCCCAGAGAAGGAAACGGCAATACACTCCAGTATTCTTGGCTGGAGAATTCCACAGACAGAGAAGCCTGGCAGGCTACAGTCCATGGGGTCATGAAGAGTTGGACATGCCTGAATGACTAACACTTTCACTTCATGTCCCAAATATTGCATGGGACATACTTATGCTGAAAATATATACTTATGTGTCCAAATTGGATCATGTTTCAATGCATGGTGGCTGCATTTTCCCCATGTTAATGTTAGAAGGATCCTGGTGAGAGGATCTTTTTTTTTTTTTTTTAAGTTCTTAGAGGTCTAGCTCAGACTCCCCAAGGATAGAAATTTATTTCTCCACGATGGGAATGGGATGTTAGTCTCAGTCACACTACAGGGGCTGAGATAACTGTGGAATTTTGGAAGCTTAGACACTCAAGCTTCCAAAAACTAGTAGTTAAAGCTGATGCAAGAGCAGATAAAAATAATAAAATTGATTTTTTTTATATTCATTAATAAATGCTGTTGTGCCTGGAGATGATCTATCATATACATGTCAATTTGGGGAGGTTTACTTTTTTTATTTTTTTGATCATTTATTGCATGACATATTTCTCCAAAACTAAGTAAATATTTTTATTAAAAAGTTAAGAAACAAAAAATTCTTTGGTGTTCATCTGAAATTCAAATGTAAAGGGGCAACCTGCATTTTTACTTGCTCTATCTGGCAACCCGTGAGCTGGTGACCTTGTCCCTGTTCTGGTTCAGGCCTAATGATAATAGTGTGGAAACTTTTGGTTTGTATTTTCTTTTTTTTTTTTTTTTTTGGAGAATCTGCCCCTTGGAAACTGCATGAAGAGGGCTGGTTGGCAGAACAGGAATTGGTATTCCTGGGTGCGCCAGCAAACCACCATCAAACATCAGGAAAATCTTACTTTGAAGTCTAATAATTTGGATTTGGATTTGGGATTCAGTTTAAGTCTCTGATGAATATAACCTGTGCACATTTATTGTCTCACCTATTTTGTTTGGCTTAATTCTGTCATTTTGTTTCTAATGAGCCATGTTTTCTCTAGTTAGTTTTCTTTGGTGGTTTAGAAGTCATACCTCTTATTTTTATAATACAAGACATTCTTCCTCTCATGTATCATACTTTTTGGGGAAATAATTTGGGATTTTTACAGGCAGATGATTATGATCATGGTTATTCAAAATAAATTATTTTAACATATTGTGTATCTTCAGCTTTAATAGTTATTTCTGATAAGTATTTAATGCTTATCAGCTTTAATACTTATTTCTGATAATTGGGAATAAGTCGCATGCCTCAATATTTATAGTCAGCATATTTATAGTATGTTATAAATATAGCAATATTTAAAGTCATATTTGCATTGTAGTTGTTAGTTTCTGTTTTCTTTGTAGTGTTTTTACCCTACCCTTGAATTTGCTGTTTGGATTCTTCAATCTTTTTTTTTTTTTAATCACTTAGATGTTTTTGCTTGCACTGAGGCCTTGTTGCTGCACGCAGGCTTTCTCTAGTTGTGGAGAGCAGGGGCTACTCTTCGTTGTGGTGTGTGCACTTCTCACTGTTGTGGCTTCTCATGTTGCAGAGCATGGGTGCTAGGGTACAAGTGCAGTACTTGGGGTGCATGGGCTGAGTTGCGCCAAGGCATGTGGGATCTTCCCAGACCAGGGCTCGAACCTGTGTCCCCTGCATTGGTTGGTGGATTCCTATCCACTGCACCACCAGGGAAGCCCTGGATTCTTCAGTCTTACTCTCTGCCACCAGGCCACTGAACTCAAGAGTCCTCTGGGCTGTTTTCTCTTTTCCCTCTTCCTGTCTGTATTGTAGACAACTCACCATAAGCAGCTCAAGATCCAAACCACCGCTGAGTGCAAACCCACGAAGCCACTTTGCCAACTGATGCCTCCCCTTGGACGTCTCATGGGACCTCACACCTAGCCTGCCCAAACTGTCTGAAAACAACCTTCCGCCCTACCAGGCGGAAGTTTCTGTCTCAACTGACCATGCCGCCGCCTGTCCACTTCCATCCACTCAGCAGAACAGAGGCTCTGATCCTTCCTTTCCCTCACTTCCACCCCAGTGTCGAATCTACCACCATCTCCTGCCACTCTTAACTTCGGGGCAACTTTTGAATCTATCCAGTTTTCCTCACCCCATCTCCAGTGCTCTAATTCTAGGGACGACTGTCTCTGGTCTGGTCTAAGGTCTCCTAACTGGCCTCCCCACTTTCTCTCTGGCCTCTCTCTGGACCAGACCCAGAGGGAACATCCAGAAATCCAGATACACTGCCCCCTTTCTGCTTCCCACTGCTATTAAGATATTGGGGAGGGGCAAGAGCGGGGTCGAGGATTAAGGGGTACAAGCTGCTATGTATAAAGTAAATAATCTACAAGGACATCTTGAACAGCACAAGGAATACAACCAATAGTTTATACTAACTTTAAATGGAGTATAGTCTATAAAAATTTTGCCTAGCCATATTACACACTTGAAACAAATAAAATATTGCAGATCAACTGTACTTTAATAATAATAATAATAATAATAATAATAATAAAAAGAATCCTGATACAGTCAGGATTCCTAAGGTGCCCACGAGACCCTCCACACCTGGCCGGGCCTGGAGCATGTTTCTGCTTCTCTTCTCCTCTCAGCCTGGCATGGGCTCTGCTCTCTGCCACCACGGGCCCTTGGCATCTCCTGCTTTGAACATCTGATTTTTGTCTTTGTGTGTGATTACGCTCCTACTCACCCTTCAGAACTCAGCCTCCCCTGAACTCCCTGCGAGGTTAAATTCCTTTATTCTTTACCCTCGTAGTCCCAGCGCCTTTCCTTCACAGCACTTTATGACAGTGTCACTTTACGATTCGTTACTGCCCCTCTTCTGATGAGCTCTTATGAGCCCCTCTTCTTATGAGCCCCCAGGAGGCTCTAAGCCCCCAGAGGCACGGATCGGTCTGTATCAACTCCCTACTGTATCCCCAGTGCCCGGCAGAGCACCTGGTGCCTAGTGGTACCCGAGAAATATTTGTTAACTGAATGAGTAAGTGGATCTGGTCAAGGCTACCAGTGACACTGAAGGTCACCGCTAGTACTAACAGTGGATCTTGTGGCTGAGACCCCAGGGGAGGGAGGATGCCTGAGAGACCTGAGGGACTGAGCGTCAAATGTTAGTGTTTTGAGTTCCAGAGTGCTCTTGAAAGCTAAGGCTTTTGATTACAAGAGCCAGAAGCAGGAGAGACAGAAATGTTCCTGTTTGCTTGTTTTTGTTCTTTTGTTGTTCTGGAAGCTTGGCTTGGCATATCGCACACAAGGCCAAAGGGACCCCATAGCACTACCATTTACACCATAAACCACAGAGTGGGGAAGCATGCGTGGCGATGAAGAATATTTCCCAGCTCTAGAGGAGATGAGTTGAATTAATGAATGTGGAAGGGCCGGATGGGGAGGCTGGGTCAGGGTTTAGAATTACCAGGTTCCCGGAGAAAGTGTCCGGGCAGCCCATCCTCCAAGGTGAGAGCAACCTCAGTCAAGGTTGTAGGGATCCCAGAAAAGGCCTCACAGAGAAGCCCAATATGGCGCCTGACTAGTGGCGCCTAGTGGCCAAGGGAAGTGTAGAAATGGACTGGCCTGAGGACAGACAACGTCAGTGAGACCAGCGACCCCAGCACAGCGGAGAGGAGCAGGAGGGAGTCCCCCAGCCCCCAGAGAGGGTGTGCTTGTGGCTGACAGTGGACGGACGCTGTCCGAGCGGGCTACAGCTTACCGCTGCTTCGTCGCTTCAGTTGCGTCAGACTCTGTGCGACCCCATGGACTGTAGCCCGCCAGGCTCCTCTTTCCGTGGATTTCTCAAGGCAAGAGACTGGAGTGGGTTGCTATGCCCTCCTCCAGGGGGTCTTCCCAACCCAGGGATCGAACCGGGGTCTCCTGCTTTGCAGGTAGATTCTCTACCAGTGAGCCACCAGGGAAACCCCGTGGGTTACAGGGTCCCAGGAATTATCGGGGGACCACGGCCGAACTGTGGTTCCTGCAGCCGGAATCGAGGGCTGAGGGCGGCTCGCGGCCGGACGACCCTCCCAGATGCTGGTGCGGTGGGTAACCCCCTCCCACCCCAGCTTGGCTTGCCTCTGGGTGGCGTGTGTGCACGTGTGTGAAACCTGAAGACACGTGGCATTTACTGAAAGAAAAGTTGAGTGAAGTGGCTGTTCTACTTGATGTTTGTCACGTTGTTTCCCCACCTTCAGGGGAAACTGGAGCTTACAAGCTAGAATGAATTTAAATAGGAGGCAGTAGGGAAATTAATAGTGTTTTTTTTTTTTTAATGTTGGATTTGCTTTTATGGGGCGGGCGCGGCAGACCCGCCCATGGACGGGTTAGCGTTCTGCCCCTGGAGGCGGCTGAATCCAGGCACGTCCATACGCCACCTACCTGGGTTAGTGGAACATGCAAAGCTCAGTCTGACGGTAGAGATGGGGAGTATTAATAGGTTTTTAATCCCCGAGGAATGTGTGGTCAGGGGAATTTATACTTACTACATAGACTGACCAACGCCTGTGTTACTTGAGCTTCCAGCAAGAAACAGAATTCAATTCAGGTGGATTTAATGAGGGGGGTAATAGTGGAGAGTGGGTGGAGTAAAGGGACCCAATTACCTGGGCGTCAGGGTCCCTTTGGAGAAGGAAATGGCAACCCACTCCAGTACTCTTGCTTGGACAATCCCATGGATGGAGGAGCCTGGCAGGCTACAGCCCATGGGGTCACAGCATCAGACCCAACTGAAGCAACTTCGTTTTCACTTTCACAGGCTCCCAGGGAAGAGCAACAGTGAGAAGACTGGGGGAGGGGGCAAGGGCAGGGGGTTCCACTGAGGACTGGAGGCAGAAAGTAGGGGCCACTCAGCAGGAGCTGTGGTCATGTAGGGGCTGAGCTACTGCCGGAAGGGAGACCCAAAGAAGGGAGACAGCAGGGAAGAAATACTGCCATTTCTGGCTGCTCCCAGCTCTGGGACCTGGAGGCCAGCCAGCAAGGGTGTCAGGGTGGCACAGTCCACAGGGGCCAGGTTTTGGGGCACAGAGCAGGGTGGGAAGATGGGTGGGATGGAGTGGGGGTTGAAGAAGAACTAGCACACCCTTCGGATTGACTGGGTGGGGAGACTGAGGCCCAGGCAGGGGAAGGACTTGCCCAAGATCACTTAGCAGCTGAAGGACAGAGGACTCTCCCGGGGACCTCATCCTCCTCTTGGAGCTCATTGTCCCAAACTGCTCTGCAGTTATTTCCTTAATACACAACTGAATTTTCTCATTTCCAAGCCTTATTATAAAAAGGAATCAGAAAATGCAAAAATATAGAAAGAAGAAAATATCAGTAACATGTTGGTGTCTATTCTTTTAGATTTCCTCTGTATGCTTGAATACACACATTCAATAAAAATGAGAGTGGGCTTAATAAGGCGGGACAAGGAGGGGCGGGCACTCAGTGAGTGAGCAGCTGGTGTCCTTGAAGGTGAGGAAGAGGAAAACAGAAAAAAACCAAACACAAAAATCCAGTGGAGGAGAAGGATGGTGGTCCTGGAGTGGCCTCGGTTTCCCCAGCTGCTCCTGGGCAGGGGTGTTGTGAGGATTAGAGATGAAACAAGCAAACAGCAGAGCACTCATGAGTTCCCCCGGGGAGTTCCTTTCACCCTCTGGGCCTCAACTTGCTCAACCATACAGGGTCATCCCAGCTCCCACGTTCCTCTGGCTTGGGCTCCGTGCTGGGAATTGCCTGGCTCTGACGTTTGCATCCTTAGAGTCGCTCTGGGAGGGGCCGGGTAAAGCCTCATGTGCCCCGAAACTTGGTACAGGCCCTATCGGAGGTATGTGAGTGATGTGTGATGGTGTTTCCGTGGGTATTGTTTCCCTTAATAGTTACATACACGCTTTAATGAACGTCAGCAGGGCTGATCATAAACATATTTAAAGAAATATTTATTTTTGGCTGCATGGAGTCTTAGTTGTTATGCACAGGCCTTCTCTAGTTGCGGAGGGTGCCTGGGCTCAGGGCGCTTGGGCTTCAGCAGTTGTGGAGCACGGGCTTAGTTGCCCCATGGCGTGGGAGATATTCCTGGACCACGGACTGAACTCGTGTCCCCTGCATTGCAAGCTGGATTCTCAACCACTGGACCACCAGGGAAGCCCCCATAAACATATTTGACAACTGGCATGGCACAGGACCCAACCAATCAGGATGGACTATGGCAGTAAATGACCCAGTACGTCGCTAGTTGTCCATAACTGAAGCAGAGCAACTGGCCTGGTGATTGGGGTGCTGACTGTCCCCCAAAAGTGGTTCACGTTGTTTTCAGCACACAGGCTCCAAGACCCTCAAACAGCAGTCCTGGACCCCAGACCTACTCCAAGCTTTTGAGCTTTAATCACAGCCCTGTCTGCCTGCTAAGAGGGTGGGGGGGGCAGGAAGGGATTTGGGGTGGTGTGGAGAGACTGGGAGACCCCTTGTTGGTCAGGCTGTTTCTGAGGCATTTATCCAGGTGGGGCTTCTGGCCCCACCCAGCTGTTTTATTAGGAGGCTAGGGCCTCTTCAGAGGATTCTAGAGCCAGGTAGACCCCCTGCACCCCCTACTGCTCACTGTCATCCCCCTTATCTTCAGGTGTGCATTTGTAAATTACTTGTGTTTCACTGCTTTTTTTCAATTTTCATCAATTTTTAATATGGGATAAAAATACAGGAAAAAAAATACATACAGCTCATAGATTCAGGTTAATATGATTGTAACTGCTTTCTGGGACCCCCTCCATTCTTTCCCAATTACAGCCTCCTTCCTTCACCCAGAGATGACCCATATCCTGACCTTTAGCATAATAATTTCTGTGCTGTTCTTTATAGTTTCACCACTTGGTCAAGTCATTGTTTATATTTGTTTGTAGAATGATAATCTTTATTTTAAAAAGCCTTGGGAATCCTTGTTTTCTTTTTTTCCCCACTCCATGTTTCCCCCTCCTCCTATTTATGGTAAATGAATTTTTTTTCTCCCTTCTACAGTAGGGATTCCAATTTCTCTTTTAAAATGAGTTATTTTATATACAAATATTTAGAGGAAAGAAAATAATAGTTCGGGTGTCATATGAAATGGGAAAACCAAAGTTGGGGAAACACTGTGTTCCACTTACAAAGGGAGAGAAGTCCTGGAGAGTCACTGTAGACTCATCGTAGTCACTGTAGAGTCAGGGATGGAAGGAAGGGGCACCCTCGCTGCGGACCACGGTCCTCCTGGACGCCCGGCAGCTGCAGCGCCACCGTGACCACCAGAGGGCAGCATGGCCCCAGTTTCTGCTGCCCTCGCAGCTTCGCCCCTGGGCAGCTGAAAGGGTGGAGGGCTGGGCGGCTCACCCCATCCCCACCCCTCCTTGGGATTCACCGGAGTTTAGAGACCCTGAAACGGAGGTCTGGGACACACGCCTTTCAAAATTACCTGGGTGCACGTTAACAATGTAGATTTGGGGGCCCTTCTGGATCCATTGAATCCATACCTCTGGAGGTCCAGACATGTGGGAGATGGGATGGTGTGTGTGTGTGTGTGTGTGTGTGTGTCTGTGTGTGTGTGTGTCCAGATATGTGGGAGATGGGATGGTGTGTGTGTGTGTGTGTCCAGATATGTGGGAGATGGGATGGTGTGTGTGTGTGTGTGTGTGTGTGTGTGTGTGTGTCCAGATATGTGGGAGATGGGATGGTGTGTGTGTGTGTGTGTGTGTGTGTGTGTGTGTGTGTGTACACGTACGTCTGCTGCTGCTGGTGGGAGTGGACGATTACCATGACGATTACCATGAGGGGCAGAGCAAGTTTGACAAGTTGGAGGCTTTGGGCTTGCATTTTGGCCCTGTTTCTTATCCCGATGGATGGAAATTTTTGTTTTGTTTTTTAGTATTTTGTATTCATCCATCATCCAACCATCTGTCCATTTATCCATCATCCGTCCAATGTAGTACCTAAACTCTCAGGAGTCCTTTTTAAGCATGGAGACAGAATGATGGCCTCCAGCTTCCTGCAGTTCATGCTTTTGTGGGAGGGGCAGATAATAGCAAATAATCCCACAAACATGAAATTACAAGTTGTAAATAGCTGCTTTGAAAGGAGAGGAAGGCAGGTGTGATTCGAGTAAAGAACTATGGGACCATGTGGGAGGGTAGGAGGAGCTCTTCCTTTAGGACATTAGGCTTGAATTGAGACCTGAAGGGTGAGTAGGAGTTACCTAGGCAGAGAGTCAGGAGGAAGAGTGTTTCAGGTGAAGGGCCCTGTGTGTGCAAAGGCCCTGGGGTGAGAAGGATTCACTGCTTTTGAAGAACTGCAAGGAGGTAGCAGGGAGAAAGGAGGAGAGAGGCTGGACAGTAGATAGGGACATTTAGGCTCTAAAGTGAGGCAGTAAGGCTTGTCTTGGGTCCCCAGGTGGTGCTAGTGGTAAAGAACTCGCCTGCCAGTGCAGGTAGACATAAAGGATGTGGCTTCGATCCCTGAGTCAGGAAGAGCCCCTGGAGGAGGAAATGGCAACCCACGCCAGTATTCTTGCCTGAAGAATCCCGTGGACGGAGGAGGCTGGCCGGCTGTAGGGTCTCACAGTCGGACACAACTGAAGCGACCGAGCACCCATATACACATGCAAGGTTTGTCTTGCAAAGATGATTAGTGTAATAATGAGTCCAAAACATCTTGTTTAGTACACAGCTGGTGTCATAGATGTGGAAGAGTGTGAGGGGAGGGCACCTAGAGGGCACAGCCGAGTTAAAGACTGAGCTGTGGGAAAGCCCGGGCAGGTGTGGGCACTGGAGGTGTCTCGGTTGACGGTCCATGGCAGGGCCCAGCTGAGAAGCGTGTTTTCACCATGGTGAAAATTACCGTTGGCATCACTCTCTTGCTGAAAACAAAGTGAAATTGGGGAACAGGCTGTTGTCTTGAACTAGGCCAAGATGACTAATTATTAGATTCGTTTTCTGAAGGTTACCATATACAGACATGCGATTGGAAGGAGAGAGGAGAGTTTGGAAACCTGACTCATTCTGAAACTCCGATTACATGGAACGCGTGCGAGGTTTCTGAGCAGAATGACTGTGAACATTCAGTTTCACTCAGCTGTCACCACAGGCGTGACACAGAACAAAATGTTTGCATCAGCTCCAGCAAGCATCTCGGGGTAGGTCGCGGCAGCACCTGGGCGAACCTTGGCCAGGCTGCAAAGGCTGTGAATGTGGGAGTGGTATTGAGTTAGGGAGGGAGCACCAGACCCCCAGTCCCAGCCATGGCTTTGACCCTTAGTGACCATGCGGCCTTGGCTAACGCTCTCTTTTCTTTTTTTAATTTATTTTTTAATTGGAAGATCATTGCTTTACAGTGTCGCGTTGGTTTCTGCCATACAACTCGACTCAGACATAAGTATACATATGTCCCCTTGGTCTTGAACCTCTCTCCCTGTTTCATCCCCATCTCACCCCTCCAAGTTGTCACAGTGCACCCAGCTGAGCTCCCGGTGTTAGACGGCAACTCCCCACTTGCTAGCTGTTTTACACATACTACGTCATTGCTATTTACTCAGTTCATCCCACCCTCTCCTTCACCCGCTGTGTCCGCAGTCCATTCTCTACATCTGCATCTCCACTCTTTCCCTGCAAACAGGTTCATCAGTACCGTCTTTCCAGATTCCATATATGCATTGATATATGGTACTTGTTCTTCCCTTTCTGACTTGCTTCACTCTGTGTAAGAGGCTCTAGGTTCATCCACCTCGGTTCAGCTGGTTCACGTTTGCTCCTTTTTCTGGCTGTTACCCTCTCTTTCCTTTGGAGCTGAATTCTCCATCTGGGAAAAGGAGGGCCAGACCAGCTGCATGAGCCCAGTGTGGTCCAGTCTTTCTGAGATGCGCAAGTCCACTGGGGTCCAAATATTCCCAGATCCAAAGGGCCCCTCAAGGCCCTTGAACCCCTTCAAAACTCACTTCCCAACTCTGGGACTTGCAGTGCAATATTCGTGAAGCCAGTATCAGGGTTGAACATGGCTGAGGGCTTTCTAAGAGCCCAGTGCACTGCTGGACACTTGGACATACCTGTTATGATATTAGATCATTGTTAACGATGATATGATTGTTAACAAGGACATACCTGGTCTATTATCCTTTTCACTTGGCTTTTCACATGAAAGGTACCTTTATTCCTAACTCTGAGGCTCAGAGGGGCTAAGCTATTTTCCCAAACCCCCCCAGTGAATACAGGGCAGAGGTGGCTTGTTCCTCAAGTCAATTTGATTCCAAACCCTTCCTGATTTTGGAAACTGACTCTACCATCTCATTTAATCCTTACAACAACAAAGCCATGAACAGATATCCAGGTTGAAAGGCTTCTTAGCAAAACAGTGGAGGAGACCTTGTCTGTGAGCAGGAGGCTTGGTGGTTTCCACACCCATCCTCCACTTCCCAGCCTGGGACATGAAGGCAGAGAGGTTTCATTGCCCACGTGGCTGCATGAGACTGTCCATTAGCCCCTTGCTGTGGTCAAACTCATTGGTGCCAGAGCATCACTGAATAGACCTGAAGCCATGTTTAGTTCACTGGGTTGGTTGTCTAAAAATCTCCCAATGGTGGTATTAAAAACATACAATTTTTGCCTTAAACCTTGGCCTCATGGCTAAGCCAGACCAAGTCAGATGTGTCTTCTTGGGTACTTCCTGAATGTACTCACTACCATGTGGGTATCTGATACCAAACAACTAATTGGTTATGTCTGGACCTGAACCTCACCACCCTACAATGGGATTGCCCAAGAATCAGTCATCCTATAGACCCTAAGCTTGTCATTCTTATCAAGACGAGAATGGTGCTAAAACTGAATGCAAGCCACTATTCATTATCAGCAATATATTTAAGAATATAATGCATAATTTAGGGGCCGCTTGGCGCCAACTGTTGACCACCTCGGCTGGCGCCAAACTCGCGGGACCCTGGGCGGTGTGCGTTGGCTTCTACCTCGGCTTCGGGATGATCGGCCAGAAGACGCTCTACTCCTTCTTCTCCCCGAACCCCGCCAGGAAGCGAAGTGCCCGCAGTCCCGAGCCGGCCGACCCGGGGACCGGCGTGGCGGCCGTAGCTCAGAGCGGGGATGTGGCGGCCAGCCCCGCCAAGAAGCCCCGGGCCGGGCCGGAGGAGCCGGGCACACCGCCCTCGTCGCCGCTGAGCCCGGAGCAGTTGATCCGCATCCAAAGAAACAAGGCGGCCGCGCTGCTCAGACTCGCGGCGCGTAACGTGCCGGTGGGTTTTGGTGAGAGTTGGAAGAAGCACCTCAGCGGGGAGTTCGGGAAGCCCTACTTCATAAAGCTTATGGGATTTGTTGCAGAAGAAAGAAAACATTACACTGTTTACCCTCCCCCTCACCAAGTCTTCACATGGACCCAAATGTGTGACATAAGAGATGTGAAGGTCGTCATCTTGGGACAGGACCCATATCACGGACCCAATCAAGCTCATGGGCTGTGCTTCAGTGTTCAGAGGCCCGTGCCGCCCCCGCCCAGTTTGGAAAACATTTATAAAGAGCTGTCTACAGACATAGATGGTTTTGTTCACCCTGGTCATGGAGATTTATCCGGATGGGCCAAACAAGGTGTTCTCCTGCTCAATGCTGTCCTCACGGTCCGGGCACATCAGGCCAATTCTCATAGAGAGAGAGGTTGGGAGCAGTTCACCGACGCCGTCGTGTCGTGGCTCAATCAGAACGCCCATGGCCTTGTCTTCTTGCTCTGGGGCTTTCACGCTCAGAAGAAGGGCAGTGCCATTGATAGGAAGCGGCACCACGTACTGCAGACCGCACACCCCTCACCGTTGTCGGTGTACAGGGGCTTCTTCGGATGCAGACATTTCTCTAAAACCAATGAGCTGCTGCAGAAGTCCGGCAAAGAGCCCATCAACTGGAAGGACCTGTGACCTTGTGACCTGGATCCTGGGGGTGACGTTGATCCTGGGGATTGGGGTCTCTGAGCAGTTTTTTAGAAGCTGCGAAATGGAAGTATTGGTTGTTTATGAAGTCGAAATAAGAAGAAAATCTCCCTCATGATTCTTAAGCACCCTGCACAAGGGAATGTGTTTCAGGTGGAGCAGCCATGAGCCAGGCTGCCTGGGAGTGGCGACTTTATTCAGCTAGAGATAACTGGACCACACCAGCTGTGGCTCAGGCTTCCCGGAAGGGACCTGAGGTCTAGTACTGACTTTTCCCCTTTGTTACTGTTACCACCTTCGTGGTTAGAGCAGGGAGAGAAGCCCCTTCTGTTAAAGCCAGCTGCTGCTTGTTTTTACCTGATAGGTTAGACTTTAGGTTTGGGGATGCTGACTGTTTTTATTTGGAAAGGCCCCCTTTGCCTACCCTGGCATTTCAGTCTGATCTGTGGTCTTGCATGGAGCCCTCAGGAAGACTGAGGATGTTTTGCCCGTTCCCAGAAATTAGGGATCGATTTCCTGCCTGTAGTAGAGGTGAAAATTGCTAAGGAACCATCCTTGGTGTGAACTTTGAGTGAATAGAAGCTGGGAAAAGCAAACTTGGTCTTGTTTATACAGTAATTCTTCAGGTGTTTCTAAGGAGTAAGCTTTGGAGGTTGAACATGAAGCAGAAAGTGTTTTTAGGAGGAAAGAAATGCTTTCTTCCTGGGTACATCCTGAGTTGAAGTTTTTGAGCCACCAAAGACTGCCAATGCTGTTTTTTCATTTAGAGGGGCGGGGGTTGGACTGAAATCACTTTAGGATTTTTCTTTTCTGCAACACTGGTGAATTTTGCTTTTTTAAAAAGATACACAGATATGTATATATATTTTTAATCTTCTTTTTAAGAGACAGCCTTTATTAGGTGTGCACCTCCATCCCCAGATGACATGGTTTTGCTGTAAGCTGGGTTTAAATGGTTAACCCGGCTGGGTTTAAAGCTGCCTGAGTTTGATAATAAAAGACTGTTGAAGTTTCAAAAAAAAAAAAAAAAGAATATAATGCATAATTTAAAGTAATTTTAAAGAGTTTTCTTGATATGGACCGTTTTAAAAGTCTTTATTGAATTTGTTGCAATATTGCTTCTGTTTTGGTTTTTTGGCCATTAGGCATGTGGGAATCTTAGCTCCCTGAGCAGGAACTGAACCTGCACCCCCTACACTGGAAGGCAAAGTCTTAACCACTGGACTTTCCCACAACCGGGGAAGTCCCTAAAGTAATATTTTAAATCAATGTAAAAGGCTCCACACAAGTAAAAGTTTCTTACTCCAAGTAGACACCTGACACCATCTAGGGATGAAGGTGACCCCCCTCCCATCCCCAGCATCTGAATATGGTTTTTTATACTGTTTCCCAAATCTGACCATTTCTGACCATTTCCACGTTACCACCTTGGTTATTGCAGGAGTCTCCTCACTGGTCTCCATCTCCCCCCACTCCCCCAGCCCCCTATCCGACCTTCTTTCCCTGCAGGTTATTCTCTGCACAGCAGCTGAAGGATCCTGTTAGAAGCTGGAGTCAAATCACACCCGTCTCTGCTCACCGCCCTCGAGTGGTTTCCCTTCCACTCAGAGTCAGAGCCGAGGTCCCTGCGGTCGCCTGGTGGCCTCAGATCTTGCCCTGCTCCCTCTCTGAGCTCGTCTCCTGCTGTTCCTCCCTTTGCTCACCTTGTTCCAGCCGCTCTGGCCTCTGTGTTCTTCTTCCAAGGGTCTTCCCACCTCAGGGACTTTACACTTGCTGTTCTCTCGCCTGAAATGCCCGAGCACATTCCCCCAGGTATCCATGTGGCTCCCTCCCTCTCCTCGTCCAGATTACTGCTCAGCTGACACCTTCTCAGAGGCTGTCTTGGCCACTCTACCTAAAATACCAGCTCCTGCACTCTATCTCTCTGCCTGCTTACTTTTTCTTCATGGTCTGTCTCCACCTGACGTAGGATGTGTTCCTGTATTGTCTTCTTCAACTAGACAACAAGCTTCCTGAGAGCAGGGACTTTGCTCTGCTCACTCTTACATCCTCAAGGCCAAGACCAGTGCTTGCGTAGCCGGACATCAGTAAAACTGGTTGAATTAAATGAAGGATCAAACAAACAAACTGAGTTCCCATTTGATGAGCATTTTTGTCTGTGAAGGAAGCACTTTCTGAAGTTCATGAGTCACATTTTCTGATTTCCATATTGAATGTACTACATTGAAGTCATTCATATGGTCGATTTGAACTATGCTATAATTTGATATTCCTTTTCAGTATATATAACTCTACATCATCACTTTCTTGGATGCCTTCCCTTTTTCTTCATTCTCTCTTCCCTTCTATTACCAACATAAGTAGTTGGATTTATTTTGGAAGCATTTCTCAAAAAACCAAAGTTCCATTACTTCTTGGGAGTAGTTAGGGGACACAAAAGGAGCAGGAGGGAGCAACAAACCCTGCTGAAATGCACCTGTGGTGGACTTGGCTCACCCACTCGCCAAGGGACTCTTTCAATACCTCCTACACCCAGCTCTGCCGTGCACGTAATTTGAGTTCATTCCTCAATGAAATAACAGGTAATCTCATGTTGACATGTTTGAAGATGGCTTACAAATAATTCACAGTGACTTCATAAATGCCAAAGAGTCTGTTGGGTTTCTCTATTCAATCTCTGCTCAACCTTGGTGTCTTCCAGGCTTCTGTGACTCCATCACATTCTGAAACTCTCTTTGTTTACTCTTGGTTCTAGACTCCCAACCACCAGACTTCCATCAAAATCTCTCACTGGGAGCAGAGAGACACGTCACTAGCTGTTAGGCAGTAAGATGGCTATGTTTAGTCTCCCACTGTTCTAATGGACTAAGCTTTTAGCCATGTTCTCCTTCTCCCTTGATTTCTCTCTTACACTGTAGAAAAGTAGACAGTGGTCAGGATTGAAAATTCTGAGATGCTTTTTTTTACCTTTTAAGCTCATGGAGGATTTTGCCCTTGTCCTCTTAATACGTGATCTGCTGTATTCCAGCTGCATGTATTGAAGGCTTGTGTGAACCATGGCCCTCCATGGGATAGAGGAATGAGCAAGATAGAACTCTTGGTTCTCAAGGATGTATGGTCCAGGAAGGGGGTGGAAGAGGCGTGGCAACACCTGTGGAATAAGGAGAGTGACATGCATGCCATGGACCTGAGACTGTAGTTAGGGTAGGGCCAGGGAAGGACTCATTGCTTTCATAAAAAATAGTGCATAGGTGTTAAATTGCAAAAATACAGACGGGTGCAATAAATAAAAAGACTGCCTCCAGCCCCCTCAAACCATCAAACTATGTTTCTATATGGAGTTTCTATATGGAGTTTCTAGGTGGAGAGGTAGGTAGCAATACTTTTGTGAAATGGGATACTTTTGAAAGTAAGTCATTCAGTGTAACTTTACTTGACTGTGATAGAAGAAAAGGAAACCAATGAAACCAAAGGAATTTCTGAACCTCAAACACATATTTCGTCAGTCATTACCAAAGAAATTGTTTCCTAAAATATGCTTCCAGGTTCAACAAGAGATTAGGGAAAGCATTGTGTTTGGAGTCATCTTTTTTAAAAATCTGTGTGTTTTTTGGTTGGTCTTTTTTTTTTTTTTTGGTTTTTGTTTGTTTGTTTTGGCCAAGCCTTGTGGCTGGCTGGTCGGACCTAGGTACCCTGACCAGGGATCAAACCCAGGGCTCCAGCAGAGACAGTGCCAAGTCCTAACCAGTGGCCTTCCAGGGAATTCCCAAAATCTATGTGTTTTATCATTAGCACAATTAACAGTGGTACTCCCAGATAAAATATCTACTTAAATTAATTCAACAATGGAATTTTTGAGAAAGCAACATAAAATTGCCTGTTAGATCAAAAGACATGGCATATTTTGTGAAAAGTCTGTGAGTACTGTCTGCATTCCTGTCCTAATGCATTTTTCACAGAGCAGTGTAGAGTCAGTTCTATGAGTTTTAACAAATGCATAGTCGTGTAGTCACACCATAATCAATCAAGATGTGGAATGGTTTCATCAGCCTCCCTGCACATTTTCTGCACCCCTTTCTTCAGTCAACCCCTTCTTCCACACATGGACCTTGGCATCCACTGATCTCTTTTCTGTGCCTGTTGTTTTGCCTTTTCCAGAAAATCATGTAACATGTACAGAACATGCTTTTCAGTTTGACTTTTTTCACTTAGCATATTGCGTTTGAGATTAACGGGGTCATGCATTTTAGTTCACTCTTTTTTATCGCCGAGTCCATTATATTGATGTTTGTGTGTGTGGTCAGTTGGTAAGTCATGTCTGACTCTTCACCACCCCATGGACTGCAGCACACCAGGCTCCTCTGTTCTGCACTCTCTCTCGGAGTTTGCTCCAGTTCACGTCCATTGAGTCAGTGATGTCATCTAGTCATCTCATCCTTGAGATCTGAGTGTTTTTAAATGACATATTTGCATGTTAGGTAGAATGGAATGTCCTATTCTATAGGACACTACACTGGCCTTCTTCCATTTCTTTCCTACTTCACTCCTCATCTTCATGATTATTACTGGAATTTAATTGCTTTACAATGTTGTGTTGGTCTGTTTTGTACAATGAAGTGAATCAACCATATGTATACCTATATGCCCTCCTTCTTTCATCTCCGTCCCCCATATCCCACCCCTCTAGGTCATCTCAGAGCCCAAGTTGAGCTCTCTGTGCTATACCTCAGGTTCCCACTAGCTGTCTATTTTACACATCATAGTGTCTATAGGTCAGTCTCAATCTCCCAGTTGGTCCCACCCTCCCCTTCCCCTTTTGTGTCCACATATCTGTTCTATATGCCTGCACCTCCATCCCTGCACTGGAAATAGGTTCATCTGTACCATTTTTCTAGATTCCATATGTGCATGTTAATATATGATATTTTTACATTGATACATTTTAGAACATTGATATTTAAATGAAATGACAATTAGTGTAAACTCTAATTTTGGATAGACCCATTTCTCATGCTTAGTCCTTTTCTCTCTGAGTTTTCTGTTTTTTTATTTATTTCTTCCTTGCTAGATTTTATTATTAAGTAGTTTTTCCAAGAGAAAGTCATAAGTAAAGTAGACTCTTAGTTAGCTGATGCCCATTGTCTTTGTACTTGAACAACATCTATACAGGACAGAAAGACCTTGGCTCACATGTATTTTAAACTGAAGCACCATTTTCCTAAATCTTCTGGCTTTGATTGTTGCTGAGTGGAAGTCACAGTCCAGCCTGAGGCCCTTTCTCATTTGTAGATGATTTGCTTTTCCTGCCTGAATGCTTGAAGATTTAATGACTCGAAAGTTTATTTTTCTAAAAAAAAAAAACAAACAGTTTCCTTTTAAAAAAAAAAGTGTAGATGCACATAGTTTGAAAAGTCAAATTGTTTTCCCAGTTTCATAAGGAATATCAACTCTCTCCTACTTTTCTTCATTCTTGCCAACCTCCTTCAAGTCTAAGCTATTTCTTCCTAGTCTTACTTCCATATTTCTAAATAACATCTTACATTGCTCTTATTATTTTTTTTTAAATTTACTATTGAGTTACCCTTGTAATTTTACTTTCCCTTTTCTCATCCTTCTTCAGTTGTGTTGGGCTTTTGGAAGCTATGTTCTGTTTACTTTGTTCTTTATCTTTCAATTTTCAAGTTTTCCTCCAACTATCTGGTGATCCATGGCTATCTGCTTGAATTTAAGAGGAGGCACTAAAAGGCTTATTGGAGTCTCTGAGTGAGTTTGGGATTGGGGTGGTGCTTGTTGGCTGGGTACTTCACGTTGGGGTAAAGAGACAGAATTAAGATGTGCCCTAGGGAGGCCTAAATGTCAGTATCTCTAAGTATTTTCTCTTGGGCTTGTTTTCTCTGAGAGAAGGCCTTTGCTCTCCCACCTCAGGGCACCAGGCTGTCTGCCAGTGTTCTGGGGGCCAAGCAAGGATAGGACTTCCATCTTCCCCTGTTTAGTGTACAGTCTTGTACTAAATTCTAGTGTTTTCATTACAGCACGCCAGACCAACTAGTTAGCTGTGATTGATGTTCATACTTGAGCCTCTGACCTCAACCTTTCCAGGGAGAAAACGTCCCACTTTCTTCTGCTGCTTGGTGGGAGACACCATCACCTGGATTTGCAGGGTCAAGAAAGCAGGTCAGGAGCTCTAAATGCTCGTCATATAGCCTTTTGGCCACTTCTGTTTCAGTGTCTCCTGCATCCCAGCCTCACTGTACGCTGGTCGATGCAGAGTTCTGTGGCTTCTATCAGTTTACTGTTTGCAGGTTCTCCACCCTGCAGGCACACACACACACAAATCTCAATTTTCTCTTTTTCTGGGTCAATTACTACTTATCCTTTCACTTTTTAACTCTTCAAAATTTTGATGTCTCTGTCATTTCTTTCATTATATTTGTTATTGAGAGTTTATGCTTTTAAAATATTTGTATTCTTATTATGCAGTTTTATAGCAGCATTTTGGTAAATTTTTCTTTTCCTTTAGGTTATATTTTCTTCTAGACTGGATACTTTGCCTTTAGATGATTTTTTTCTGGGGCTGTTAGCTGAAGTATGTTTGCCTTATGTCCAGACATTTCTCATTTCTGTCCAGATTTATTATTATTATTATTCTGCTGTTATACAGAGTGGCTTTGAGACTCAGTGTTCAGTATATCTAAGACAGGTTAGTTTTTCTTGCCAAGTCATAGTTTCAGGTCTTGGTATTTTGTGTTCTGAACACTTAGAAAAAGTGTGACTTGGTGGGATGAGGGGCAGGAAAAAAAATGGGAAAGCACATGCAGATCAGTATACAGCCTTTGGAAGAAATAGCTGGTGTAGGTCTCTCACTTCTGAGATTTTTGCCAGCACATTATGCTAAGTTTACAACCCCTTGGGGAAAAGAATAGTTTTTCTTTACAATCTGGGATAGTTAATATTCATTGCTCCCAGTTTTGTTGGGGGTATAGACACTACATGTTGCATCTATTAGAAAATAAAATTTAACTGAGTGAATCAAAGATCTAATTGGCTTTATTAAACAATTAGTCAGGCAGCATCTCATCTGGCAACAAGGAGATACACTGAGGGGTTACACAACATGGAAGCCTTTTATAGCAAGGAGGGCAGGGCAAGGAAAGGCAGTCATCAGCAAGGAAAAAAATTCAAGTTCATTGGAGGACAGTAGGAAAAAAATTCAAGTTCATTGGAGGAAAGTAAAAGTTTAGGTGACCACAGTCTCTTATTGGCTGGACTTGTTGCTGGGCAGGAAGGAAGTCTTCCTTCCTCCTGCTGCAGTAGTAAAATAGTGGCACTTCCTGTCAGTGCAAGGTAGGTATCTTCCTGTTGGGGTCAGTAACTGAGGTCTTCCTGTTGGGGGTGATTGTTGTCTTCCTGTTTGAGGTAATTGATGATGAGTCTGAGTTGGAACTAAACAGCCTCTTGATGGTGAAAGAGGAGAGTGAAAAAGCTGGTCCAAGGAGATCAAACCAGCCAATCCTAAAGGAAATCAACTCTGAATATTCACTGGAAGGACTGATGCTAAAGCTGAAGCTCCAATACTTTGGTCACCTGATGCGAAGAACTGACTCCTTGGAAAAGACCCTGATGCTGGGAAGGATTGAGGGCAGGAGGAGAAGGGAGTGACAGAAGATGAGATGGTTGGATGGCATCACTGACTCCATGGACAGGAGTTTGAGCAGACTCAGGGAGATAGTGAGGGACAGGGAAGCCTGGCGTGCTGCAGTCCATGGGGTCACAGAGAGTTGGACACGACTTGACATCTGAACAACAATGAGTAGGAAAGCACCATCTATAGGCCTTCCTAACTACAAGTTTAGTTGCGATTTCCTTTTATCAGTTTTCATACACCCAATATCTGAAACAAATGAAGGTGGGCGGTGAGCCCAGTGGGGCAGCTGATGGCTGAGTCAGGCTAGTCATTTGGAATAGTTAGGACGAGGTCCCCCGAATCTGGACCATCGCTGGTCTCCTTAATGGCCATTATGAGAGTAAGCAGGTGGGGCCAGGTGGGACGGCCCAGTCTGCAACTGGTGGGAGTGGACAAGAGCCCCCGTGGCTGCTTTTGGAAGGTCAGGATCAGAATCCTGCAGCTGAGAATCTAGAAGGCTCTGACCCAGCGGCTAGAGAGTCCAAATCCATAATAAGGTCGAATCACCAGGGACCATTTTTTGATGTTTCTAGGGAGAAATGAGAAAGAATATATCAATTGACTAAGATGATGTTCGTTTATTACATCCATGGTGTCTTTCAAGGCTTTGAAAAACACTCTTCTTTTGTCTAATTAGTCATTGTGACCAGGTCTCCATGGAAACCATTATGTTTGTACCCACAATAGACACGTGTGCATCCATTAAAGGGACACAGTTGCCAAATGTGAGCCAGGGGCCCAGGGTGGAGTGGCTTTTTACAGCACAGCCATCAGAGCTTCTGTGAGAAGTGTCAAAACGCGAGCAAATAGCTGTCCCTGTCCATAAAGAGAGACGCTCTCTCTGGTGTCAGGCCCTGAATTTAGGGGAGTGTGAAACTCAGGAAAAGTGAGTGCCATGTTCATGGTGTGAGCCCACGAGACAGATTATCTTTTTTTTTTTTTTTTTAAAGTGTTAAAAGATTTTTTAACCCATTAATTACTGAAAAAAACTAATAAAGTGTTAAAAACTGGTTCAGAAGAGATTCCAGAGAGCAGGTGTGAATATAGGAAATTAGGAAAGTGGAAATGAATTGGTTAATAGATGCAAAATTAGCTTCTTTCAAGAGGGGTAAGGTGAGCTGAGAGAAGATTTAGGTTTTCATTAAAAAAATGTTGAGGGAAAAATCCCTGGCAGTCCAGTGGTTAGGGCTCTGTGCTTTCACTGCCGTGGGCCCCACCTTCATTCCTTGGTCAGGGAACTAAGATCCCATAAGCCGTTTGATGTGGCCAAATATATATTTGTGTGTGTGTGTGTGCACGCTAAGTTGCTTCAGCTGTGTCTGACTCTTTGCAATCCCAAGCACTGTAGCCCACCAGGCTCCTCTGTCCCTGGGATTCTCCAGGCAAGAATACTGGAATACCCTCTTCCAGGGTGATCTTCCTGACCCAGGGATTGAACCTGGGTCTCCCACACTGCAGGCAGATTCTTTACCATCTGAGCCAGCAGGGAAGCCCATGTATATACAGAGAGAGAGTAAGAGCCAAGTACCCAGTTGAGATAAGTGAGAGCTCTGATGGAGGGGAGGATAGGCTAGGATGGGACCATGCTACTCAGACCTGGACTGTCCAAGAGGGCTTCACAGCACAGGAGCAGGAGGCTGTCAGGGGAGGAGGCTGGGTGGGTCCCATCCTGCTTCTATGATGCACGCAGTGCAGGTTCAGAACCAGGTAAGTGCACCGCAGACCTCGGGACCTGAGTGTGTGGGAGGGGCCTGCCCAAGGAGCGGGGAGCTGAAACAGACCCATCAAAGCCCAGGATTACAGGACCCCAGCTCTGCTCTGGGGTCAGGAACCAGTCCCTCCCAGTATCACTTCAGCACTCATTTCTGCCTCAGAGCCAAGAGCTGCAGAGGCATTTGTGTTCCTCTTGGCTGCTTTGTCTGATGAGATTTCAGGACTACAAAGACCTGAGCTAACTTGTCAGGCACAGACCATCATCACAAGCTACAGAAATACTACAGGAGTGAAGTCCTCAGACCCCAACCAGAAAACTTTTAATTAAAGCATTCAAAATGAGAAAAAATGTACTGGAGAGGCCCTTGGCTTATTCTAGATACCTCATGTCTGTAGACCTAGGAAACAAACAGAAGTGAAGCTATCACAGATCTCACTGTCTGTAGACCCATGTGAGGCAAGCCCTTATTCACAGCCATTATCTCTTGTTTTGCACACAGTTCTAATAACCCCAGTATTTTTGGCTTCCTGGTCATAATGGATTAGAAGTAACAAGAGCTTTTGGTGTGGCGACTGGCAGGCACATTGACATCAGCAGGAAGGAGCAGCTGAGAGCCTGACAGTGAGGTCAGGAAGCTGAGAAATACAAAATATTTTATAAAATATAAAAGCAGTTACAAGAGGCTGAGGCCTAAGGATGCTGGGGCAATTTCAAGTTGGAGTAAAAAGCCTCCTCCTTACCCCCAGCCTGGTCCAGCTATTGACTTGCTAGTGATAGCCTTGAGTCAGCCAGGAAAAAGGTTCCTAAAAACAGCAGGAATTTGGAGATCACACATTTCTTTCTTTTTTTTTTTAAACATTTATTTTTATTTATTTGGCTACATAGAGTCTTAGTTGTGGCATATTGGATCTAGTTCCCTGACCAGGGATCGAACCCAGGCCCCCTGTATCAGGAGCGCAGAGTCCTAGCCACTGGACCACCAGGGAATTCCCAGATCATACATTTTTGAGTTCAGTTCCCTACTTATTATTTGTGGGACTCCAGGCAAGCCACTTAAGATAATGGTTTCATCTTAAGAGTGTTGCGAGGATTAAATGAACTTACCCAGCACATAGTAAATGTGTGGCCATTAAAAGTTAGCCACTGATAGCAGAGAGGTGGGTGATGGTCAGCTATCTGCCACGATGTGGACAAGTCTCAAAAGCGTCATGAGGACTTCCCTGGAAGCCCAGTGGTTATGACTCCATGCTTCCATGGCAAGGGGCATGGGTTCAATCCCTGGTAGGGGAACTGAGATGCGGCATGCTGTATGGTGTGGCCAAAAACTAAAACTAAAACAAAACAAACACACACAAAAACACCCCAGAACATATGAGAATTTCCTGGTGGCCCAGTGGTCAGGACTCAGCACTTTCACTGTCCAGGTTCAGTCTCTGGTCAGGGAACTAAGATCCACAAGTCAAGTGGCCGAAAACAAAAAAGACAAGGGGGAAAAGTCATGCATGAAAGGGAAGCCACTGTGTGGGTCCATGTACAGAAATTACACAAAAGGCGAAACTAATCTATGACGTGAGAGGTCAGGATGGCAGTTGTGGGATTTAGTGACTCTAAGCAGGCCTTGCCCCTTCTGATGTAAACTAGAACAGATACAGAAATCCACCTAAAACAAATGTGTGGCATCATAATGGATTCTTGTAAGGCCACCAGGAAAGCCGGTCCCGCTTACGGCCCCTTTCTTCCCTCCAAATGTTTTGTTTCTTGATCTGGGTGTTGTGTGTGTGTGTGTGTGTGTGTGTGTGTGTGTGTGTGTGTTTAGTTGTGTCCGACTCTTTATGACTCTATGGACTGTAGCCCTCCAGGCTCCTCTGTCCATGGTATTTTCCAGGCAAGAATACTGGAGTGGATTGCCATTTCGTACTCTAGGGGTTCTTCCTGACCCAGGGATCAAAACTGCATCTCTTGCATCTCCTGCATTGACAGGTGGATTCTTTTTTTTTTTTTTCCCAGGGGGTGATATAAATATAATTCTTTACCACTGTGCCACCTGGGAAGCCCAGGGACTGGTTACCCAGGGGTATTCAGTTTATAGAAACTCAAGGAGCTGTGTACTTAAGATTGATGCATTCTTCTCTATGCATGTTATTGTTATTATTTTGGCCACACTGCACGGCTTGTGGGATCTATGCATATTATGCTTCAATAAAGAATTTAAATGTCAGTTATTATAATTATTATTACTGTATTAGCTACTATAAACCTCAGATTCTTTATCTGTATCATGGGGATGATGATTCCTTTCTCTGCAGAATTGTTACAAGGCATGGTGTTTCCAGCACATTCATCCATTGGTCCATTCAGCAAATATTTTCTGAGCCCCTATAGGCCCAGGCACTTTTCAAGGCTCTGGTGATGAGGCAGTGAAACAGACAGACAAAAATCATGACATGTATGTGCTAGTGAAGGGAGAGATATATGCTAGGCTTTCACTTACAGGAGCCTATTAAATTCTGACGGCACCCTCTAGCTCAGGAAACAAAATCCTGGAGCATGTCTCCACCTCAACCAGTTAAGATATTTGTTTAGTTTAGTTTTGATTTGGCTCCTTAAGTCATTAGCTTCACTTGTTACAAAACCTTGGTTAGGACAAAGTCAGACTGAGAAAGGCTTGTGTATGCTACATTGAGAATTTCTGCCTGTTCTAGAATTTCTGGGTGCAGTCTAATTGTGACTTAGAGTAAACCACCCTTCGTGGGCTGGGGGATGGATCTCCCAGCAAAAGAAATGTCTTCTCCCTCCTGCTTTGAGGAACTTACGTTTCTAGGCCTCGAGCCCCGCAGGCAGGAAAGTGTTAAGAAAGAAATGTGCATTTCCACTGAACAAGAAAATCAACTTAGAAAAGAAATGTGTATTGGAAAATATCTATTTGCCTGCAAAATAATGTAAAAATAATGAGCTCCTATTCCCCTTTGATGTGCAGCGCACGCTTTTAAGGGAAGATTCTGCATTTCTGAGATACTGGGCCTGGCGTGTAATGAAGTGGTTGTTATGGCAACAACTTTCAAAAGCAAGTATTTTCTGAGAGATGTGCTCCACACAGCCAGCGTGAGAGAGGAAAACATGAAAACAGTCAGGGAGATGAGATGAGCCCAACCGAAGGCATCAGGTGCCGAGGGGGAGGGAAAGGGGGCCCCCTCACCTCCACCCCTGCCTGGCTTGGCGAAAACCTGTCAGGGAATCTGGGCCCTGGCCCTGGAAGGAATCCAGGTGGGGGGCTGACCAGGGGCGGTCAGGGCTGAGACAATGTCTCTCACCTGGAATGCAGCCTGAGACTGGGGGCTCCATCACCAAGTCCCTCGTCCTCCTCCTCCTCTTCCTCCAGGCTGGCCTCCATCTTTCCATCTGCTCCCTCCTGCTCCCTTGACCCAAGAGCACCGACGCCCCCACCTCCATTCATTCCAGAGTCCCATCTTCTCACTAGCACTCAGGTCCGCCAAGCTGGTGTCCAGTGTGAGCAAATATGGTGCCAAGAGCTGGCGTTCATCACCCCCTCTCATCTTCACAACAGCCCCAGGAGCCCAGGACACTGCCTGGCACAGAGTAGCTGCTCCTCTCTATTTGTTGAGCAAACATATGGTCCTTCTGTGGCAGCTACTATACTATCAACCCCATTTTGTTTTGTTTTTTTAATGAAAAAAAATTTTTTTTTGGCCATGCCCCACTGCAGTGTGAGACTTTAGTTCCCTGACCAGGGATTGAACCTGTGCCTCCTGCACTGGAAGCTCAGAGTCTGAACCATGGGACCACCAGACAAGTCCCTAACATCCCCATTTTCCCACAAGGCAAGGGAGGCTCAGAGATGTTCAGTGATTGCCCCTGCCCCAAAGACAGTGAGCAGTGGAACTGGGCTGCCCACACCCCTGCCTGGCGCTGTCTCTTTGTACCCCCACTTCTCAGACTCATGTGTTTGTTCACACTGTGTCTCTGCCTTGTACACCCTCTCCTGTGTCCTGTAAGGCCTGGCTCAAGGGCATCTTGACTATAATGTCTTGAAAAAGCCACCTCTAAACTAGAGTCAGCTGTTTTGTCTGGGCAGGGGTCACGGGAACAGAGCCGCTTCTGGGGGGCTGTGTCTGTCTTGTTCACTTTCTTCGCCCCAGCAGTGCCTGGCACACTCAGTAGCCCTTTGTTGAAGGAAAGAAACTGTGGAGCCCAGACAGTTCTGGACAAGTCCATTGGTCGATCACTAGGTTTCAGAGATTCCAGCCAAAGCTTCCTTACAGTTGGGAAACTGGGTCATATGCTGTTCAGGTTCACATCTGACAGTGAGGAGAGGAGCCTATGGGTGTGTAAGTGCATGTGTGTGTGTGCACATCGGCCTTTCCAAAGGGAGTTTACTCTAGAGAAGAGTCTGGGGCCAGGTACTACTCAGCTTCTGAGTCTGGGGTAAGGAAATGGGTGTGCACTCAGGGCTTCAAATCTGCTCTCTAGAGGGGTGTGTGTCTAAATCAGTGTGTATGTTTCAGGAGGAGCAAGCGGTGTGCACAGCCTTGATTGAGGGGACTTACTCTGTAAGGGTGCACGTGCTTACATGCTTGCAAAGTGTGTGTGTGTGTTTCATGGGCATAAGTGAGGGTGTACGTCAATGCATGTACATGCTTGGCCTTGACGTAGACTGTGTGTGTGGGGGGGTGCTGCAAGAGGAGACTGTACAGATGCGTGTAAGAAGTGTGTCTGGGAGGGTGTGTGGATGGGTGCGTGGGGAGAGGGGCGTTTGCATTCAGGGACTGCTGTGTCTGCCAGGTAGAGGCAGAGGCAGCCTGCTGACCACGCGCGGGATTTTCGGTTCAGTGCCGGGCGAGAGCTCCTGGCAGCGGCTGACTGACCTGCAATCACAGAGGGAAGACTATGCCATTGGGCTCTCCCCTGGATCATAAAAGATAATGGTTAGAGCTGGAAGCAGCTTCTCCCGCTGATGTCCATGCCTGATGAGAAACAGAGAGGGAGGTGTGACCTCCCAAGATCACACAGTGAACTCAGGATAAAGCTGGAACTCGGTCTTGTACCTGGGTCTGAGATGCCTTCCATAACTCCAATCCACTGCCAGGCCCCTAAGGAGGAGGGAGGGGGTTAACCACAGAGTAATTAATATCAGGCACCAGAGTATTATAAAATTTCATTCCCACTTTAATTAGGGAAAGTTTTTTTTTGAATAGAAGTCTTTGTTGTGTCAATTAGTTGATTGACTATCATTTCTGGGTTAGGGAAACTTGATCCGAGGTGAATGAATTTGTTTATCAGGGAAAAGGAGCCAGGGGATGGAAAAAGAAATTCAATTAAGTGTCAGCCTGCTGAGTGGCAGGTTGCATTTGATAGGACTTTTAGCTTAATTGCTTGTATTTCATTAAGAGATTTATTTATCAAGAGAATTCTTCATTTTAAAATCTCAGGCGGTGTCTGAGTGGCTTCTGGCTATCTTTTCTGCCTTGATTGAGGATGCTGAAACGTGGACCTGAAGAATTACCTGGCACCTCAGAGATATTCTTCTTTCTACTAAGATCCTGCCTTCTCCTGACTCCCAGGACTGGCAGTCCCTCTCATCCTTCCTGTCCCAAAGTTATACCCAAAGTTTGGCAAGTGTCTGCATGTCTCTGGGGAGAAAAGTCCATATTTCTCTTTAGATTCCCAAAGAGATCTGAGTCCCATAGAAAGTAATATTCAGCAGGCTGACCACCTTTTGGTTTTTTTTTTTGTTGTTGCTGTTTCCACCCCCAGAAACAGGTTGGATTTCATGCAGATTTGTAAAATCGTACGTGAAGGCAGTGCTAAATATTGCTAATAACTAAATATTCCTCTGCACTAACAAAAGTGACTTTCAAAATAAGTATCCTCGAAACTCATTCCTACAAGATTTAATTAGCTAATTTACTTTTAAAATTTATTTATTTTTCAAATTTTTGACTGTGCTGAGTCTTTGTTGCTTTGTGTGGGCTTTCTCTAGTTGTGGCTAGCGGGGCCTACCCTTCACTATGGTGCACAGACTTCTCACTGGGCTGACTTCTCATCGTGGAGCAGAGGCTCCAGACACACCGGCTTCAGTAGTTACAACGTGTAGCCTCAGGAGTTGTGGTGCATGGGTTTAGCTGCTCCGAGGCATCCCTCCCAGACCAGGGATCGAACCCGTGTTCCCTGCATTGGTAGGTGGATTCCTATCCCTTGAGCCACCAGGGAAGTCCCAAGATTTAATTTAATTGGAGAAACGGTTGCTACTTTAAAAAAAAAGTCATATAACCTCAAAAATGGATGCATTCTAAATCATATGGGTCTTGATGTCCTAGAAGTAAATAAACTGTGTGTAATGTGACTTATTTGAGCTATTCTTCTTTGAATCCTTCTTGGTCCTTCTCATGAGAATTTCCCAATGTATAATTTATAACAGTTGTAGGGAATGTTCACTTTGTTTTATAAATGAGAAAACTGAAGCTCAGAGAGGGCAAGAGGTTTTTCCAAGGATACACAGCCAACCAGGAGCAGAACTAGGATCAACGCCTGTTCCCCCAGCTTCTTTTCCAACAATCTGGCTCTCTGTGGGGCCTCTGGAATTGCTGAGCTTAGGGTCTATAGGGGGGCAGTTCAGCTTCTTTTCCTTTTGATAGATAAGGGCAGGCGAGCGGAATGGTTAGGACTGCATAATCGCCTGTACCTAAATCTTGGATCTGCTATTTACTATGTGAGCTTACGCAAGTGCTTCCCTGGTGATTTCCCTGGTGGCTCAGTCGGTAAAGAGTCTGTCTGCAATGTGGGAGACCTGGGTCTCTGGGTCGGGAAGACCCCCTGGAGAAGGGCATGGCAACCCACTCCAGTATTCTTGCCTGGAGAATCCCATGGACAGAGGAGACTGGTGGGCTACAGTCCATGGGGTCACAAAGAGTCATACATGACTGAGTGACTCACTTTCCCTTTCAAGCAAGTGCCTCAACCTCTCCAGTAGTTGAGGGATAGTCAGATTATCTGTTTTCCTGTGTTGTTGGGAGGACTCCATGCAATGTGCTTAGACTGTACCCAGTACATAGCAAATGCTTAATAAATATCAGTTGTAATTATTATTGTGCTTTTCAAGTAAGATTTTACTGGGAAATAGGTTTCCAATTCTTAAAAATAATTGAGGACCATTGTTTTGCACTGCATTAACTCCACTCCCACCCTCATTCTGGAAGAGGAAATAATTTGCTCCAGGAGATGAGTGTCCATGAGGAATGGTGGTGAAAGCAGATTTCCTGCCTCCTCAGGCATTGCTCTTGCTGGTGTTCCCTGGTACCAGAATATTTTTATTTTCTTCTCTATGGTAAATATTTATTTGTGGTTCTCCCTCTCCCTTCCTTCCTACCTTCTTTCTTTCTTTTTTAAAAAGTCCTTGTTTATATTATTTGCTGCATCAGATCTTCTGATGCAAGGTCTTCTGTTGTGACTTGCGGGCTCTCTAGTTGTGGTGCTCAGGCTTAGCTGTCCCAAACGTGTGGGATCTTTGTTCCCTGACCTACATCCCCTGCATTGCAAGGCAGCTGTGTAACAACTGTACCACCACGGAGTCCCCCTTCCTGCCTTCTTCATTACTTCCTCCCTTATTTCTCTTCCTTCCATCCATCCACTCCAGTACAAGAACTGTCTTCTACAGACTTGTAAATGCCAGTTTTGAACCTCTCTTTCCAACTCTGGATTCAGGGTTGTCATGTTGGTGGCCAAGGTGTCAATATTCACACTATGGAAATTGGGGAACTTGTCAAAGGGCTTTTTTGGAATCTTATTTTTTTTGAATAGCTATTTCCCAACATACCATCACTTCCATCCACCCCTCCTTCAATCATCCATCTCTTTGTACGTGCAAACCTCCACCCACCAAACCATCACCCATTGAACTGTCTACTCATCCAACATTTATTAAACACTTGAGGTGGACTGGGCCCTATATAAGATCTACAGGGAGGGCAGAATTGGCCAGAGCCTGCTCCCTGCCCTTTAGGAATTGACAATTTAGTGGAACAGACACCTTACATCTGTCTCACATTCAAGGATTGTCTGGACATCATTTGATTTGATGATCATGGTCAGCATTGTTACCTCAGTGAAACAATTGAGGAGATTAAGGCTCAGAGAGGTTAAGTGAATTGCCTGAGGTCACACAGCTGGCTGTACATTCATTTGTTTACCCGTCTGACAAGGCATGATCTTCAGCTTGCTGAGCTGCTCAAATCTAGCGAGAATGTCAAGGTGAAAACAGATTTTCAAATCTGTCCTTCAGAAATAAGCCTTCTTTTAAAAAAAATAAGTAAAAAGAAAAAAAAAGGGGGGAAAGAATAGGGAAAGTTATTTTTCCATCTTGCTTAGAGGGGGACAGTTTTGAATTTATTTTTTCAGATTGAACAATCGTTCCTCAAATGGATAGTGATAGGTGATCTAAAAAATAATCTTTAAAAACGTCGCCGAGTTGGGCATTTCCTCCGGGTGACATAACTCACTGTGACAGAATGCATTTAAATTCGTGGAAAAGAAATTGAAAGGAGTGGAGGGTGTTGGTGCGAACTGCCAGTTTCTTAACCCTCTGCGTTCACCACCCTCGCCCCTCTCTTCCGTCGCCCAGAGGCCTGTGGGCACTGCCGTTCTCCCCTGCTACCTACATGCTAGCCACATGTCTAGGACATATCAAGCACTGACAGCACTTCTGTGGATCGCAGGTTCCGGGATCTAGCCAGGGATGTGCCTCCTGGGGCTGGGAAAGAGGCTGTGGATTTCCTGACGGGCCAAAGAAAGGGGTGCTTGGACGTTTTTGGAAGATGATGCTCTCACACTTTCTCTCTGGATTCTTATCTGTTCCCTTTGCATTTCTCTCTCTTTTAACCCCTTTGTTTTTCTAATTCCCCCAAATGGCCACCACAGTAACAAGGAGTGGGCTTTGCCTTGGGGAAGGCAATGTGAGGCCAGACGAGGCTCAGGGACCCGGATCAACTTAATGCACAGTGTCCATGGAATCCACGTCACAAGTCCTCCTGGTTTGGTGGGTGGCCTCCCCCCAGGTGGCAGAGCTCCAGGGCCATGCTAGGGTTCCTGGCAAGAGTTTTGATGGACAGCATGGCGTTCAACACTTTATAGTCTCTTTTGTGCAATATTTTCATTGCACTTCCCAAGGCATTTTTTTCCTGTTTTTTCTTTTTGCTATCTGCAAGCTGATTTCTCTTTTTCTGCATCCTGTCTGCCGATACAGCTCTGGAAAAAGAAGAAAGCAGGTGCCACCTTGAGAAAGAAGAGGCGGATCTGGTGTAAGGAAGGGTCTTAAATCAGCTTTCTAGAACCAGAGCCTGAGATGGGGTTTCTCATGAGAGTGATTTATTGCAGAGTGCTCTTACAGAGGCACAGGGGAACATGAGAGAGAGGCCAGCTTCAGCCTGATCCCACAAGAAGCTCTGAGCGTGAATTGTGTCACCAGGGTTGGTCCCACTAGAGACTCGAGGGCTGGCATTTGTGCCTCTGTGCCATCAGTCAAGGGCTACTCAAATGTCACTGGTTGGCTGGGGAGAGTAACCTCCTAGGGGAGGCAGATCCTGCCGAAGGCAAGAGTCCAGGGAAGGAGATAGTAGTATCCTAGCAGTCAGTTCTCCCAGGATCTGGGGCTTGGGACCACTCATCTGGTAAAAGGGTTCAGCTTAGGAACCAACAGCATCAGTGCAGGCAGAGTCCCAGTGAGACAGGAACAGGAAGTGGAGGGGCGGTTCCACTTCCTGCCCTGATGGACTATGCGGGGGGAGACGGGAAACAAGAAGATGAGTAACCAATGAGGCGCTATGTGTCAGGACCCATCTTCTTTGGCTTAGAGATAGAGAGAATGGACCCTGAGCCCTCCTTCAGGAGGTCCCTGCTTGGCTTCCCGTTTGGGCTGCCAGGAGGAGAGAGCTGTGTAGGAGGCCCCCAAAGAGTGAGGCTGGCAGTGAGGTGAGGTCAGGCAGAGAGAAGGCTCCAGCCATGCGGATTCAAGCCAAGAACCTGTCACCAGGACAGCTGTGGTGAGAGGTCAGAGGATCTTACAGTAAAGGCTTGAGGGCAGTATGGGGATGCTGCTATGCTGGTAAGAGTTGAAGGGAGGGGTGGAGATATTCAGAGAAAACCCCGGCCTGATGCCTGCTGGAGAATAGATCACAGACTTAGTGAATCCCGGGGGAATGTCTAGGATTAGGACCTGATGGAGACAGCAAGTGGTCCACCTACCAGTCCTTTGTGCTCACTTTCCCATAGTGTGGAATTGTTGCTAGGAGGTGGCTGACCAGGCAAGGACTGTATTTCCCAGTTAAGCTTGCATCTATGTTTGGCCACATGACAAGTCCTCAAAACATAAGTGAAAATGGTGTGTGTCCTTTCTGGGCAGTAGCTTTTAAGAAGTGGGTGGGACTGCCCTCTGTTATTCTAGGGGCTAGAAAAAGATTCTATGGTCTGAGAGGTTGGCAGAGACAAAGATGAGAGGAGCCTAAGACCTTGAATCACATGGAGGAAAGCTGTCCATAGAGGACAGTGGTGCCTATTTGTGTCTTGTGGAGAAGCCTGATTGGGCATCTAATAAATGTCAGGGCAATGAGAGCTTCTATAACAAATAAATCCCCAAATTCCACTCTGCTTAACACAACAGATTCTCCCCGTCCCCCCTCCCCCCGCCATTGCTCACATAACAGTTCAGTGAGACAATTCCTCTTCTATGGGCAGCTTTCTTCCATGTGATGATTCCAGGACTTAAGCTTCTCCCATCTTTGGCTCTGCCAAACCCCTATGTCTCTCAATGATCAGGTTAATATATTCATTGAATAAATGTTTATGAAGTACCTACAACATGTCCTTCACCAGTGAGCAAAAACTCACCCCACGGCTGTTGATCTTCCTTTTTCCCTGGGTCAGCCCCATTGCTCAAGGGCTCATGCCCAAGTGGCCATGGCAAGAGGCATGCACCCAACACTCAGACTTCCTGGGCTGCCCCCATTGCTCTGTGCCCAGGGTTCCATCAGGGCTTGTCTATTCGAAGCCATTAATGAGGAGCATGACTACATCGAGGGGACCTGATAGTTGATTGGTTAATTGGCCTCATTTGCTATGGAGGGGAAGGGTTCTGTTCTTATCACAATAGACACTGGATTTCCATTTCCATCAGGTTCTGGCAGCATCAACATCCACAAATTGTACACTCTTGTCTTCTAGTGCCCAGCAGCCTCTCCAGATGGTCCTTCTTCACTGTGCCCTGCGTACTACCTACCTTCAGCTGGAACTTGAAAGTAGGTAGGGGGAGACGTGGAGAGACTCACTACCTGGCTACTTTTGTATGAAGGGAAAGGAGTCGTTGATTATCACAGCAGCTGCTGCCTAGGGCTTCTGTGTGATTGGTCCACAGTTTCTCCCAAGGGTGGTTTCTGTTATTTCTCATGATCTTAGATATTCGGTAACACGCTGAGTCCCAGAGAGGCCGAATCTATCTCCTATTGAAACAAGAACTTGGACACAAGGCGAACGCTCTTGAAGGCTGTTTTCTCCTCTGCTGTTGCCAAGGGTTCCTTTCTGAGTTCATCTTCATTTGGGCCACTGAGAGGGAAGAATGAAGTTATAAAAAGACTTGCTTCCAAAGCATATCATTAAGGCGCCTTTTTGTTCACTGACTTCTTCTGCTAGGTTTTTAATAGTGGTCTTTGCAACATTTGGGGGACTTGCACCTGAGCTCAGAGAGAGGCCCCAGGCACCCTTGTGGCTCTGAAACACTCTAGGAAACCCTCTCACACACCTTAACAGGTGGGTCAGCTGAGATCCATAGATGTGTGATGGGGTTTTGGATAAAGAGGGAAGCCGACAGTTGGCCACTTGGGGAGTGGGGACAGATGCATTGGGCAGGGTTGTTGGTCACACCCTGGGGGATTTCTCTCAAACTGGAAAGATGTTTGGTTGGTAGGGAGCCAAAAGTCAACAAATCAATTCTGATTGCCCAGACAACAGAATTTCTTCATTTTGCCATGTAAATAAGGTAACACTTATTCTGATCATTTATTTTAAATGTGAGTTCTGGTTTGCTAGTGCAGAGCTGTCAGGGAGAGATGACATTGTCAGGTCACGAAGTCTCAAAGAGCTAGATGGGATTGCAGGAAGGGCTGGATCAAGAGGACATCCTGAGAGAACTGTGTCGTCGACTCTGCGCATCTCCAGGAAGTCACTTTCTAAGCCTCAGTTTGTTCTTTTGTAGATAGAAGTATTGGATTAGAATTTCAGGGGTTCCAAACTGTCAGAGGCATTTCTAGTGAAGCATTTTTCTGTTTATCAGCCCAGACTTGCTGAAGTAGAATCTAATCCTTCTGGCACTGGCATTCTGCAATGCTGGGTTTTATGATTATGTAGCTTCTCTTGGGCTTAGGTGAGAAAAGTAGCCAGATTGTATACAGGCTTTCTTTGGGTTCCTGGACCCAATTCCAACCTGTGTGGGAGAGTCACCCCTCACTTCCAACAAGCAATTTTCGGACACCAGCAGTGTCCAAGAATTCAACTCAGTCCTCACACTGTCTGGCCAGATTCCACAGCCTAAGGGTCCAGTCCTATAAGACTGCCCCTCCCACCTCCAGCTTACCAATTGCAAGTCCAGGTTGTGATCTGTGCTTCTGACTGACTGGATATAAATCAGAGGTTCCCACGACCCTTGGGTGTGATTCATTTGCTAGAGCAACTCATAGAACAGAGAGAAAACATTTTCCTTACTAGATTACTGGTTTGTTATAAAAGGATGCAACTCAGAAACAGCCAGATGGAAGAGATGCACAGGGCAGGGTGTGGGGAAATGGCCGCAGAGCTCCTGTGCTGTCTCCACATGCACTGTCCCCAAATCTCCATGTGTTCACCAACCCACAGGCTCTCTGAGCCCTATCTTTTTGGTTCTTTATGGTGGCTTCCTTATATAGGCAAGATGGGTTAAATGACTGGCCACTGGCTGTTGGTCTTTATCTCCAGTCCCTCTGAGCTCCTTGGAGGTTGGGAGGTGGAACTGATCACATGGCTGGCTCCAGGTGCAACCAGTCCAGGATTCTTACATGCTTTCCAGAAATTACTTCATTAACATAACAAAACAGACACCTTTATCACTCTCAGTACTTAGGAAATTCCAAGGGTTTGGGGAGCTATGAGTTAGGAACTGTCAACAAAGACCAAATATGGGTGAGAAGTATATTTTGGTCATCTGAATGACCAAGTATGCATTTTTTCTTATAAATCACAGGCCTTTAATGAGCTTTGCTTTTCTCTTAGATGGGAGCCAGTGGAGGGTTTTGAGTGAGGAGTGGTGTGATTTGACTTAGGCTACTACAAAACGTTCCTTCTGGCTGCTATATTGAGGATAATCTGGAAGATGGTAAAGGTAGAGGCAGGGCAAACAAAGAGGCTGTCACAATGGTCCAGGTAAGGAATGATGGTGGTTTGAACCAGGGAGTATGTGCAGAGATGAAACACTGTAAAACAGTCAGTGTAAAACACTGACCAGCTTAAACTGCTTAGCCTCCTTAAGTATCAGTAGGTTGTTGATTAATCAAGCCTTGAGTTATTTTATAGAGACAGCACTATGCATGTGCAAGAAAGAAATCCATGTCTCCACAATGACTCCAGAACCAAGAATCTTCAGTCTATGGAACTCAAAAAATAGAAATGTTGCTGCAGGACCCCTTAAGAAGTGAGAAATCTGTCAATAAGGAAAACCTGGCTTCCAGCAGCTAGAGTAGCTTGTATGGACAGGTTTGAGACTAGCCAGTCAGCTTCCAAGTTTGAAATTTTCCTAACATCTTAAATTTTACCCCAATCCTGGATTGAGGAGTCAGATTCTAGAGCCTTGCCTATCTTTTTTGCTGGTTAGCTTTGCAAATAAAGCACTTTCTTTTCTCAAAAGTCAATGCCAAAGTATTGGTTTCCGTGTGTGTCAGGCAGCTAGCCCTTTGCTCCATAAGAGAGGCAGTGATGAGGGATTGAAAACTGAATCTGTTTTGAAGGTTAATGTCCCCAGATCTGATGTCTATAAAAGAAAGATGTCAGGGACATCAAGGTCTTAGGTCTGAGCAACGGGAGGGGTAGAGTTATCTCTTCCTGAGATGGAGGAACAACTTTGGGGCACAGAGGGGCAGTTTGAATCAGGACTTTGGTTTTGAATGTGGTGCACTTGAAACATCAGTTAGATACCCAAGTAGAGATGGTGGTGGTGGTGGGGATTGTTGAATATCCAACTGGAATTCAGGGGTGAGTTCTAGGTTGGAGGTATAAGCATGAAACTCAGGTGTACATGAACCTTTTTAAGGCTTTTGAAAATAATTGTCAAATTCCTTTTCAGGAAGTTTCATAAATTCATACTCTCTCAAGAGGATATGGAAATTCCCCAAGGCTGGGTATTACCTTAAAAAAATACATACCAATTTGATAAGTGAAAGATGGCATCTAATGTGTAATATGGATTTCCAGAGAGACGAACTTCTTGATGTTTTTTGGCCATTTCTTTTTCATCTCCTATGAACTGCTTGGTCTTGTCCTTTTGTCCATTTAAAAAATTAGAAGGATGTGTCCTTTTCATATTGATTTAGAAGAAATCTTAGATATTATGTTCTTTTATGTGACAAATAGTTTTTCTGAATTTTAATTTTGTAGTGCTTCCTGATATATAAAAGATTGACATTTTAATATAGTCAAGTGTATCAATCTTTTCCTTTTTGAGTCCTAACTTTTGCTTTTTTCTCCTCTTTCTTAGAAAGCCATTTGTCTCCTAACATAAGAAAATATTAATCTGTATTTTATTCTAGTTTTTTATGGTTTAATTAAAATAATAACTCTCTGGTTCATGAAATTTATTTTGACACGTGGTGCGAGGCCTTGAATTTTTTCCTGGCCCCAAATTGATAATGAGTTGTTCTTGCATCATTTATTGAGCATTCCACAACATTTCTCATTAATTTAAATGCCACTTTAATCGATACTAAATTCTTGCATAGAGTAAGGCCTGTTTCTAGCTTTTAATTTTTTCATAGTGATGTCTATTCTTCTATACTGTTTTAATTATTATAATTTTATAACCCATTTAATATCTGGTAGATAAAATCCATTATTTATTTATATTTTTGAAAATTTCTTTATTATTCAACCTCTTTTTATTTTTCTATTCAAACTTTATACTAATATTTTTAAGTTCCAGAAAGTTTCCAGCCAAGTTTTAATTGCAGTTCCATTAAGCTTCTGTATTACTTTGAGCAGAATCAATAGATTTGTAATATTGCTTTCCTATCCTTGAATCTGATGTGCTCCCTAATCATGAATAGATCTTCTTTTATGTCCATGATACAATTTGATTGCTCTTTTAAATACTAATGCATATATCTTAATGGCTTCCCTGGTGGCTCAGTGGTAAAGAATCTGCCTGCCAATGCAGATCTCCCTGTTTGATCCCTGGGTTGGGAAGATCCCCTGGAGAAGGAAATGGCTACCCACTCCAGTACCCTTGCCTGGGAAATCCCATGGACAGAGGAGCCTGGTGGGCTACAGTCCACGGAGTGTCAGAGTCAGATACTACTTAGTGACTAAACAACAGCAACCTACATCTCAATAATTTTATTCTTAGGTTAAAAAAAATACAAACCTCAAAAATCACTTCCCATTTCCCCTCCCCAGTCTAATCTATTTTCTGTCACAGTAGTTCTCAACAAAGAGTGATTTTGTTCCCAAGGGGACAGTTGGCAGTCTGGAGATACTTTTAGTTGTCACAGAGGGGAACGGCTTCTAGTGGGGAGAGGCCAGGGATGCTGGTAAACATCCTACAATGTCCGGGACAGTCCCCACTGTAAAGAATCATCTGATCCCAAGTGTCACTAGTGCTGTGGTAGAGAAACTCTGATCTGTCTATAATGTGCAAAGAGTCTTTTCCCAATGGGTCTTTTCTACTGGACTAATGGAATTTCTGTCAGTACCAGATGTGAATCTACATGAAGTGTCAAAAGGGGTTCCCTGTCCTCTGGGTATCTACTCTGTGTCCTGAGTTGAGCAGCCCCCCATGAGAGGCTGTACCCCTGGTCTGCCTGGCGGCCAAGAGCGCTGAGGTGTGTGGTCCTCAACCGTGGCTCAGACTGCCACGTATCTGTTGGAGAGATCGCGTGTTCTAACGCAGGCCAATCGGCCAGTCTTTGGTGGGAGACCAAAGAAGGCTTGCAAGGCAGCCCATGGTTCCTTTTTTCTGGCCGTGCCCCAGGGCACAGGATCTTAATTCCCTGACCAGGATGGAACCTGTGCCCCCTGCATTGGAAGCCCAGCGTCTTAATCACTGCACCTCTGGGGAAGTCCCCTGTGATTCCTTTTAAATAAACTTCAAGAACTGATAAAAGTCACCATTGGTAACAAATCAGGGATGTGGTTGCTGGGGGTGGTAGGGCCACAAGGGAACTTTCTGGGGATTATTTCTGGCACACTGGGTCTGGTTCTCAGATGAAGAGTGTTTCCCCCACTCTTTCCCTTTTTATTCCTTAAAAAAAAATGTACACCCATAGCTGAAGTCCCTGGCCTCCACCATCTCGTTTATCTTTCTTTCTCCCCAGAGGCAACTAGCATCCCAAAGTTGGGAGGAATCTTTCACATTCATATTTTTGTATTTTCTAAACAGCATAGTTTGTAGTGTGTTTTTAAACATTAAGGAACCACACTGTGTATATCATCCTGCATTTTCTTTTTCACTTAATATTTTTATATTTACTTATTTCATTTTAACTGCTACATAATATTCTACTGCGTGTGTACACTTCTGTTAATCCCATCTCCTATTATTAGACATTTAGGTGCTTTCCAATTGTTCTTCAGGATAATGCTTCAGTGAACATCATTACTTGTGCCTGTATATTTATTTTGTAGTCCATCTGAATATTGTTTTTCAGTTGGTCCTCTTGAGTTCTTTAGAAAGACAATATTATCATGGACTAAAAATGAAACTTATCTTTCTCCTCTATAGTTATGATTCATATCTATTTCTTGTCCTTTTATATTGCTTAGCAATTTCAGAACAATAATAAATAGCCCTGGGAATGGTAGCTATCCTTGTTTAGTTCTCAGCGTTAATGAGATAATTAATTCAGTTTCACTGTTAAGGATGACTTAGGCTTTTGGTTTGAGATAGATTTTTTTGTCACATTGAGGTATCATCTCTTTTTTTTTCATTTATTTTTTTTAATCATTTCTTTTATCTGAGTTTATTAGGGATTAATATCATGAATAATTGAATTTAATAAGCTAATTTCAATATTATGATTTGCTTTTTCTAATTTGAATTATTGTACAATAGTAATAAACTTCTAATATTGAAACAACCTTGCCATTTTTGTGATGTACTATTCTTCTAATTTATTGTAAGATTACCTATATTTTGTATAGTACTTTTGCATATGCAATATATTAAGTGTGATTAGCCTGCTATTTTCTTGACTGTCTTTTAAGTTACGGTTACTGAGTTTTTTCCTAAACATGTATTATTGACGTATAATTCACACACAGTAAAATGCACAGTTCTGAAGAGTACAACTTAATGAATTTTGGCAAATATACACAGCCCAGTAACAATCACTCAGATCAAGGTAGAGAGTCTTCTCATGGCCCCAGAAAGTTCTGCTGTGGCTCCTCTAGGTATTCCTCCATCCCTGCCCCCAGCAAACACTTCTCTAATTTTTATCACCAGATATTAGTTTTGTTCATCCTTGAACTTCATATAAATGGGGTCATAGTTTATACGCTGTGTCTGGTTGCTTTCATTCAACATAATGTTTTTTCAGATTCATCCAAAACATCATGTCAATAGTTTTGCAAGCTTTGGGAACTATTTTGGAACTAACAAGACTTCCATGTTTTTTCATACACTGAAAGGATTTATGTTACAGGGAAATTATTTGTTCCGTGGAAGGTTGAAGTAATGCACCCACGAAATCAGCTGAAGTTGGAAAGCATTTTTGAAGGCAATTCTTTGACAACTTTATAATTTTTCCTTTGTTATTGGTCTATTGAGGTAGCTTAATTTTTCTGATAGTCTGACATTTTGCTATAATCCATTATAATACATAATCTATTTCACTGAGGGTTCCCCCCCACACTGAGGTTTTGAGAGTATTAGCATATAATTATGCATAGAGTCCTCTAACAGTTTTAAATCGTTAGTCTCCCTTTTTGCATTTATAATATTTGTTTTTGCTGCCTCTTAATAGAAACAAGGCTATTTCATGAACCAATTCTAATATTTATCTACTAATTCTACTGCTTTTTAAGATTATTAATCAATGAAGCTTGCTTTAACTGTATTTTCCAGATTACTTTCAGTTATTTTAAATTTTATAAAAAACCAAATCACTTAAATGAATTTTTATTTTATCTACTTTTATGCTTTTCTGATTAACCATAAAGACATTTAAGGTTATGAATTTGCCTGTGAATCAGCTTTGTCTCATTCCATAAGATTTTCTATGTGATTTTCTATTTCTTGTTGTTTTTAAATATTTTGTTTGCAGTTTTGATTTCCTCTTTAATGCAAACATTATCCAGGAAAACACTTAAAGATACCTAGGTGATCGAGTTTTTTGGTTTGTGTGCTAGGGAAGAAATATTTATTATTTTGAATTCCTCATTGCCATCTAGGGAGGAGGATGGTTTGGCTTTTCTGGTTTGTGTGCTGGGGAAGAAATATTTATTACTATTTTGAATATTTTACTGCCTTCAAGGGAGGAGGATGGTTCCTGTCTTTTCAGGGTTCTCTGCCTAGTACAGAGATAAAGAAAAGTGATCTTATCAAAAGATAAGAAAACTAGAGAAACAGACCAAGAGTTCCAGTGTCCAAATAATAGGAGTTCAAGAATGCAAAAACATAGAAAATGAAAGGGAAGGCATCATAAAAGAAATAATTCAAGAAAAACTGCTAGAATTGAAGGATGTAGAATTGTAAATTGATAGGATCCCTCAGATTCTCAATAAAATAGACCTACGTCTTCGAAAAGTTAGCTTTTTCAAGGATGGTGCAGCTGAAGTTTCTGGTTGATATGGAAGATAAGTGATTCATGTTATTGGTTTCATGTTGAGAAATAGATATTATGAAAGAATTTTGTAGATCAGAATGAAGCTCAGAGAGGTTAGATGAACTCTCCAAGTTCATAGAGTTTGCAGGTAGCAGAGTTGGGATTTAAAGAGTTTTCCGATTCTCTTGGTCTGTCTCTTGCAGTCACCTCAAGGTCACGAGTTGATTGAAGAAGGTCACAAGATGGCTGAAGAAAGAGAAAGCATAAAAAACAAAGGACAGAAAAGGTCTTGTGCTAGTCGAGCTTGCCCTGCCTTTAGTGATATTTCATTGAAGTTCAACCAGCAGTTTCTTCTTACCTATCATTTGCTAGATGACATTATGTGGCCATTCCTCTTGGCAAAGGAAACTAAAAAATATAACATTTTAATTTGGTACATCGCTCCTCTGAAACCAAAGTTCTGGTAGGAAGAGAGAAGGAGATTTGAGTAGGCAACCAGGAGTGAAGAGAGAAAGAGATTTGAGTAGGCAACCAGGAGTCCCTGGAAGCCAGAGCAGAAGCAGCCATTTTTCCCTTCCTTTGGGTACCTAGGGACTTCCCTGGTGGCTCAGACAGTAAAGCATCTGCCTACAGTGTGGGAGACTCGGGTTCAATCCCTCGGTTGGGAAGATCTCCTGGAGAAGGAAATGGCAACCCACTCCAGTATTCTTGCCTGGAAAATCCCATGGATGAAGGAGCCTGGGAGGCTGCAGTCCATGGGGTCGCAGAGTCAGACACGACTGAGCGACTTCACTCACTTTTGTACCTAGAAGTTCCTTACATGAGTGAATGAGGGTTTTTTCCTTCTTGACTTTGGATGATGTGTGATATTTTCATGGACTTGAATTAAATTTTCAATATAGTTCATGTATTTAATATTTAAATACCACAGGTTGGCTGGTTTTTTCCTCTGCTCATGACAAGATTATTATGATGGTCCTAAATCCTGTTAAGATTTAATCTCAGTTGTTCTGCTAATAACACAAAGTGATAGCATTTAATGTTCTAAATACCCTGGAAGTGGTTCTATCTTTCTAGCTTCTAATGGTTCTTTTTTCTAGGTTCTACTTTTCTACCTTTTTTTTCCTGCTGTCTCCCCCTGGGCTACTTCCTCTTTTCCCTTCCCCCACTTCCCATTCTCCTCCTCCACCAATTCAGCTGCTATCACCTCTTCCTGAAACTTCAGCTCGTAGAATGTCAGGTTGGAATCCCCATCCCCTTTTCCCTAACACTCACAGACAAAGAATGATCTGGCCACAAAAAAATGACCACAAGGCTTCACATCTAAAGTATGGTTGTTGAAGTGACAGGAAACTAACTTTAACAGTAGATGTTAAAGTTGGGTATAGTATGTTCATCTGAAAAAAAATGACATCTATCAAAATTCTCAGTTTATAAACAATTCTAAAATAGTAGGAGCAAAAAAAGTGAAAGATACATATTTTTCTGATCTCCATGGCTAATGCTCAATCCATCTTCTTCCAAAATATCTTGTAACAACTGCAATTTATGTAATGCAAGCATACATGTAATATATCATTTGGTTCCCCAATACCTTTATGATGTGGGGAGTAATTCACATTTATCCAGGACCTGACATTTTCTAACATGCTTAGATTACCTCACTTGATGTTTATATTCCCAGGGCTCAGTTCAGTTCAGTTCAGTTGCTCAGTCGTGTCCGACTCTTTGTGACCCCATGAATCGCAGCACGCCAGGCCTCCCTGTCCATCACTAACTCCCGGAGATTACTCAAACTCATGTCCATCGAGTTGGTGATGCCATCCAGCCATCTCATCCTCTGTCGTCCCCTTCTCCTCCTGCCCCCAATCCCTCCCAGCATCAGGGTCTTTTCCAATGAGTCAACTCTTCGCATCAGGTGGCCAAAGTACTGGAATTTCAGCTTCAGCGTCAGTCCTTCCAATGAACACCCAGGACTGATCTCCTTTGGGATGGACTGGTTGGATCTCCTTGCAGTCCAAGGGACTCTCAAGAGTCTTCTCCAACACCACAGTTCAAAAGTGTCATTTTTTCAGCGCTCAACTTTCTTCACAGTCCAACTCTCACATCCATACATGACCACTGGAAAAACCATAGCCTTGACTAGACGGACCTTTGTTGGCAAAGTAATGTCTCCACTTTTTAATATGCTATCTAGGTTGGTCATAACTTCCCTTGCAAGCAGTAAGCGTCTTTTAATTTCATGGCTGCAATCACCATCTGCAGTGATTTTGGAGCCCCCAAAAATAAAATCTGACACTGTTTCCCCATCTATTTCCCATGAAGTGATGGGACCAGATGCCATGATCTTAGTTTTCTGAATACTCCCTTTGCAATTCACGCTTCAATAAAGTTCAAGCTACTTTCAGTTTGAACACAATGTCCTGTTCTCCCTAAGCCTTGTAGTTCAGCTTGTGCATGCCTGTTTCTCCTTCAAAACCCAGTTCAGACCCAAGAAAGGCCTTGGTTCCATTGCAGGAAGAGGGAGATGAGTGTAGACACCAAGGTCCCTGAAAGGATCCCAGCTAAAGGACAAAGCACAACCTCAAATATGTCACAGACACAGTGTTATCTGCTGGCCTGGGTTTTTTCAAACTCCCTTGCTTCGGGGAAGAAAAGAAAGTCCTCCTCTAGCCAAATGCATTTCCTTTTCACATTTTCAAGTTGGAAGTGAATACACATTAAATTGCTCATTGCCCATCTTTATTAGTCAATCCTCCATTTGTGGCAGATGTCAAGTCATTTGTCTTGTGGTGCAAGAGGCTCATGGGGGTGATGATGGTGGCTGGGTGCTGTCCCAACAGCAATGTCCCAAGGCTCCAGAGTCTGGACAGTCTGAGGCTCTCTTGCTGGCCTAGGGTTTTAGGAAAGATTCAGTGTGCTTGGCTGGACCTGAAACTTTCTGCAGTTAAGTCTGGTTGAGTGGGAGGGGAACTTGGGTGATCTTCAAGCTTTGGAGACCCCCAAACACAAGATGTATACATAGGACCTGTTTCTGGAACCTCTTCTGCACGTGCCCGGGGTTGTCCCCTCTGTCAGACCAAGAAATTGTTGGCATATATGGGCCACGTGTACTGCCTCTCATTCCTACAAAGCCTAGTCTGAGGCCTGCAGCACGGAGGGCCATTGCATATGTCGGTGAAATTGAAACCACTGTCAATTCCCCCCTCTTTTCATTGCCTGCTGCCCCAGTTACCAAGCCATTGCTCCATAGCCTGTCACGTGACTGTCTACAAAAACAGATAAAGAATCCCAGGTGACTTTGTGGGTTGAAAAGGTTTCAAAGATCCGGCTTTAGAAGCTCAAGCAAAACTTTTACCCTGTGTTGATGGGATAAAGCATTCTGTCAGCAAGCCTGGGCTTGCTTAGGACTGGGGGCAGGGGAGGAGGGAGGGCAACGTTGTCACTTTAATTGCATTGGCATAAATATTTGATATTCAATAAATTAGATCTGGAGCAAGGAAAACATTCTTGCAAATGGATTTTTTACCTGGAGCCCAGCCCCATTAGCTGAGGAGTGGAGGGCAGCCTGCCCCAGGGTCGGTAATTAACTCAAGTGGAGCAGAACTAAGCATTTTTGACAGCCTTCCTGGTCTGGAATTAACTGTCATCTTGGAGGGAGAAAGAAACTGCACTGTCACATTATAGTTTACAAGAGGCTCAGAGTGCTGCCAACGAACTGAGTTTGGTGTGTCTCTCCCTCATGGCCTGAAATGCTTTTTTTTATCATTAAAGACAAGTTCAAAAGCAACTAATGATGTATTTTATATCCACGTACCTGAATCACAGATTTCACCCAAAGAGAAGACATTAGTATGGTAATTCAATTTTTTCTTTTTTTTTTTTTTTTACCTTTTGTCAGTTGTAATGAAACAAGATACACCAGATGCTGTTCGAAGTCACAACACTCTGATATTTGAAGATAGTACAAACTGGATTTTTTTCCTCCTTTCCGTATCAGGACTTGCCTATAATGAGCAATAGCTTAGCCACTGTCTCTCTATGCTATCTCCCTCAGCCCCCACCCAGTGCAGATGAAAATAGCAATTGCTTCTTAGAAAAGGCAAAACCATTGGAGCCTGAAGCTCCTCCTAGAAGTCACTGCTTGTCTTCCTGTTCAGTGGAAACTGATATAGTGGAAATTGGTGTTGTGCTGGGCCTTGACTTGGCAGTGTTGTGTGCAAGCATTTTTTTTTTTTTAAATAAGGTTGGGGAACTTTTAGCCAGACTGAGTGTGCAGGTGTATGTAAGCAGTGCACTGTGATGGGCAGCTGGCTTCAGAGAGGAGAGGCTGAGAGAAGTGTTTGTGTGTGTACATTTGTGTATGTCAGAAGTGGTGAGTTGTGTTGAGTATGCACAGATTATATATATCTGCTCAGATTTTCTGCCTTCTTCAAAGCAGTGTTACCATAAGTCACCGTCCTTATCACTGAACGCAACACTGTTGCCCTTCTGTCCTACGTTCAGTGGGAGCCTGGACCTCTTCATCTTCTGTCTTTCTGCCATGGTATTTACTCTCTGCTTCCATCTGGCCTCATTCCCTGCAGAGTTAGATTTGATGATGGGATCATGTCTCTCCCTTGCTTGAAAATCTCTCCAACTTTCTTCTTAATGCCCCAGCAGGGGTCCTCAACCTTGACTTCTCATTAAAAGCCGAGGGACCCAGACAGGCCGGACCAGAGTTCGCAAAGTTGGAGAACAGGCAATTAGGATGCTCTATTGGGTTGACAGCTGCTGGCTTACAGCATCAAGCCCTACAATCTTAACCTAATACCTCAGCCTCCCTTATTAGTTTCTAGCAGATTTTTTGGTTGTTGTTGAGTCTTCAGTGTTTTCCATGTATATGATTATGCCATCTGCAAGAAGATACCATTTTACTTTTTCCTTTCCAATTTGGATATCTTCCCCCCCATTTACTTACTTATTGTTTTCATTTTTTAAAACTGAATTATAGTTAATTTACAATGTTGTGTTAATTTCTGCTGTACTGCAAAGTCACTCAATTATACATATATATGCATTTTTTAATATTATTTTCCATTATGGTTTATCCCAGGATATTGAATATAGCTCCCTGTGCTATACAGTAGGATATTGTTGTTTATCCATTCTATATGTAAACGTTTGCATCTACTGACCCCACACTCCCAGTCCATCTCTCTCCCATTGCCTTCCCTTTGGCAACCACAAGTCTGTTCTCTATGTTATGAGTCTGTTTCATAGAGAAGTTTGTTTGTGCCATATTTTAGATTACATATAAATGATATCATATGGTATTTGTCTTTCTCACTTCACTTACCATGATAATCTCTAGTTGCATCCATGTTACTGCAAATGGCATTATTTCTTTCTTTTTTATGGCTTAGTAATCAATTTGGGTATCTTTTATTTCTTTTTCTTTCCTAATTGCTCTGGCTAGGACTTCTAGTACAGGCATGCCTCAGAGATGTTGCAGGTTTGGTTCCAGACCCACTGTAATAAACTGAATATTGCAATAAAAATCACACAAACTTTTTGGTTCCCAGTGCATATAAAAGTTATATTTACACTATACTGTAATCTATTAAGTGTGCATTATGTCTAAAAAGACACTGTATGCCTTAATTAAAAAATACTTTATTGCTAAAAAATTCTAACCATCATCTGAGCCTTCAGTGACTTGTAATCTTTTTGCAATGGTAAGAACAAAGATCAGTGATCACAGATCACATTAAAAATATAAAACTAATGAAAAAGTTGTGAGAATTGCCAAAATGTGACACGGAGACATAAGTAAGCAATTGCCAAAATGTGATGCAGAGACATTTTTCCATTGGAAAAATGGTGCTTATACCCTTGCTTGATGCAGGGTTGCCACAAACCTTTAATTTGTAAAAATTTGTAACATATGCAAAGCACAATAAAGTGAAGCACAAAAAAAACAAAGTGTGCTTATATTATGTTAACCAGAAGTGGGTATTCTTGTCTTTTTCCTGATTTTAAGAGGAAGAGTTTTCAGCTTCTCATCACTAACTGATTTTAGCTTTCTGCCCCTTTTTCCTCTGCATCTTCTGGGATTCACATAATTCACATGTATTTTTTCTTGATGGTGTTCTACAAATCATGAAGGTGTTCATGCTTTCTTATTCTTTTTCCTTTTTGCTTCACTGATTAGCTAATTTCAAATGATGTGTCTTTGAGTTCACTGATTCTTTCTTCTGCTTGGCTGAGTCTGCTGTTGAAGCTCTCTATCAAATTCCTTGGTTCAGTCATTGTATTTGTTTGTTTGTTTTAATGGTTTTTATTTGTCAAATGTCTCATTTTTCTCATGTATTGTTTTCCTGATTTTGTTTAGTTGTGTATCTGTGGTCTCTTGTAGCTCCCTGAACTTCTTTAAGGTTGTAATTTATAAACTTCTTGTCAGGAAATTCATAGATCTCTATTTTTTTTAGCATCAGCCACTAGAGCTTTATGTTGTTCCTTTGGTGGTGTTTTGTTTTCTTGATTCTCCCTTTATCTTAAAATCTGTTTCCATCAAAGAAGCAGTTCCCTCCTCCAGTCTTTACTGACTGTTTCAGGAGAGATAGACCTTCACCAGTCAGCCCAGCTAGAGATTTTGGGGGCCTCTTCAGCTTTTCCTAGGATAGATCTGTCCTACTTTTTTTGTTCTCTTTTTAAGGGAGAAGTCTCAAGATATTTTTGCCTTTTCTCAGTCCTGTAAAGTCAGGATGGGTGCTAAGAGCTTCCCATTTATTTTTCCCAGGGCAATGCCCTGAAGTGTTCAAGGTTGTATTCTTCCTATCAATCCTGCAGAGTTGAGCTGCAGCCAGTATCAGAATGCTGTCCATGGGGATGTGTGTGTGACATCTGCACAGGCTTGTGTGTGCCATTTGGGGGAGTGTGTGTGCACACTGTCTTTGGAGACTTGCATATCTTGTTGCAGGCACATGTTGGAGCGCTGCTGGTGTGCACTGGTGAGCCGGGGGTAGCTGGAGGTGAGGCGTCCCGTGGGGTTCATGGGTAGGCCTTGTACGAGAGTCTGCAAGCCAGTCAGTGGCATCTGTTGCTGGTTTTTGAGGTACATGCAGTAGTTGCTTGGAGCCCCTGTCCATTTGCTCTTTTCCTATCTTCCTCCAGACTATTCAGCCATGTTGATCCTCTCAGTGATATGAGTGGGGTGAAGGAGAAGGAGAAGTATACAACATCCTACAAGGCTGAGAAACTGTGCACTCATTCTGCTCTTACCTTCTCCCGTGGGAGAAATTGTTGGCTGAGGGGGCTCTTTCTTGGCACTAAGTTGGGCCACTTTGGGGGAAAGGTAACATGGGTAAAGTGAAACTGTACTTCTTAACCTTTTCAAGGCATCTGTTCTTGGATTTTTGTTTTTGTTTGCTTAACAGGGTGCTAGAACCTCTCCAATGGACTCCCAGTTTCCACTGAAGTACTCACATCTGTGGATGGCTGTCAAAATCAATGTTGCTGGGGAGTATGAGGATTGGAATCACCCATTTCACCACCTTGCTGACATCTCTTCAAGCTTCTCTTTTAATTCTGAAATGTGGCTTCCCTTGGTTCTTCAAATATATTTAAAAGAGCTGATTTTAAGGCTTTGTCTAGTATGTCTAACATCTATGTTTTCTCAGGGGGCACTTTCTATTGACTTTGGGGGGGGCGCTGCTCTGGGTCTTAGTTGCAACATGCAGAATCTAGTTCCCTGACCAGGGATTGAACCTGAGCCCCCTGCATTGGGAGCCTGGAGTCTTAACTACTGGACACTAGATAAGTTCCTAATGACTCTTTTCTTTTCTTGTATATTGATCACATTTTTTTTGTTTCTCTGCATGTCTTATTTTTTTTTTATTGTTGTAGATTGAGCATTCTAAATAGCATAATGTGACAATTCTGGACATTGTAGTCTCCTTTCTTCCTAGGGTTTGTTGTTTTTACTGTTGGTTATTATTGTTGTGTTTATTTGCTTAGGGCCTTCCTGCACTCATTACATAAAGTCTGTACTTTTTGATGTTTCTGACCACTTACTTTTTGATGTTTCTAGCTTAGTAATTAGTATTGATTGGACAGAGATTTCCTTAAATGCCTGGGACCAATGTCTCCCAGGCTTTGCCAAGCGGCTCTGTATGTATGTTGGAGTACACTTCCAGAACTCAGCCTAGCCAACAGCAACTCTGGCTTAGTCTTCACTTGCTGCTTGCAGGGACCTTCAAGGTTAGCAGAGGTGATAGCTTAGGGCTTTTTAATGTCTTTCCTGGTCATACACAGAGCTCTAAGGTGGTGTGTGGCTTTCTTTTCCACTCTCTAAGGAATCTTTCTCCGCTAAACTTGTTTGTCTAAACTGTTATCTCTTCCTCAGGAGCTACAATGTTGAATAATTGCTGCTTATTGCTTTTAACAAAAGCCACACCCCCATCCCCAGGGTTGAAAAGACTTTGCATTGGGTGAGCTCTGAACCAGGTCAGATAAAGAGGAACCTTAGGAGTAGGGTTTTCCAGAGAACTGCCCGACAGGTCAAATGATGATTTTTCTGAGAATGGAACTTTGAAAACCTCCAACCCTGTTCTGACTATACCAGTGGCTGCTGGGCTGTTGGTTTTCCCTGTGATTATGGGCTGTTACTTTTCAAGGCTATTGTGGGCTGAAGAGCAGGAAATGGGACTGGGGCAAGTTAAAATGGCGCAAAGCTCACTGTTCTTATCAAGATTGTTTTTCTTGGAAAAAACAAAAAAAAACAAAAAACACCTCCCAGGTTGCAGCAAGCTTTTGGTTAATTTCTAGAGTTCTGAAGTGGTTGATTCTGACAATTTTTGCCAGTGTTCTGTTACTTTTACAGAAGAGAGGATTTTTGGAGATTCTTACTGTGCCACTTTTTTGATGATGTCGCCGCTATAAAGATACATTTAGTCTTTTCTTGGGCTATCTCTTATAAAACTGTAATGTAACTGTTAATAGTCTTCTTCTAAGTAACACCATGGATAGGCTGTAGTTGAATAAAGTCGAGTTTATTGACTCAGCGCAACAGGAGAGGCCATACATCCTGGGGAATGAATGGTGAGGCACCTCCTAAGAGGTGTTACAAAGCTCTGATAGAATTCGGGGGTCGTGTCAGGTGATTTTGAGATGATTTCAAGGCAACAAAGCTTTTCTCTGAATTGCATGCTTATGGGAAGTGGAGGTAATTCTATGACTGGATATTTTTAATAAATACTGTTTAGAAAGTGGGAGGAATGAAGGGAGATTAAAGCTGTTACTGGTAAGGAAGCTGCAATCACCCTCATTGTGCTCTGATGGGGAATGTAGTAGGCTAAAGAATGACTGCCAAAGGCAGCAGATCCTAATCCCTGGAATCTGGAATTCCTTATGTGGAAAAATTCTTGATATGAAAAAACCGATTCGGTTAAGGACCTTGAGTTGGTTGTGTGTGTGTATGTTTAGTTGTGTCCAGCTCTTTGTGGCCTCACAAACTGTAGCCCACCAGGCTTCTCTGCCCACCAGGCTCATCCTCTGTCCATGGAATTTTCCAGGCAAGAATACTGGAGTAGATTGCCATTTCCTACTCCAGGGGATCTTTCCCACCCAGAGATCAAACCCTTGTCTCTTGCATCTCCTGCGTTGGCAGGCACGTTCTTTACCACTAGTGCCACCTGGAGTTTCACCTACCGTGGCTCAGACTGTAAAGAATCTGCCTGCAATGTGGGAGACCCGGTTTGATCCCTGGGTCAGGAAGATTCCCTGGAGAAGAGAATGACTATCCATTACAGTATTCTTGCCTGGAGAATCCCATGGACAGAGAAGCCTGGCAGGCTGCAGTCCATGGGGTCGCAGAGAGTTGGATATGACTGAGCAACTAACACTAGTGCTACCAGGGAAGCCCGTTGAGATGGGGCCCTAAATATAATCACAAACGTCTGTGTAATAGACAGGCAAAGGTCACACACACCCTCCATCGGTCTGTCTGTCTCTGCATCTGTTCCAGCCCCTACCCACCCCCCACCACCCCCATGAGAGGGTGATGTGGAGATAGAGCTGAGAGAGATCTGAAGATGCTGGCATTGAAGATCAAAGTGATGTGGCCATAAGCCAAGGAATGCTGGCAGCCATCAGAAGTGGGATTCTCTCCTAGCACCTCCAGAGGGAGCAAAGCATTGCCTACACCTTGATGTTGGTCCAGTGAGACTTATTTCTGCCTCCTGGCCTCAAGAACTGCAAGAGTATAAATTTTTGTTGTTTTAAGCCATTCGTTTGTGGTGATCTGTTATAGTAACTTTAGGAAATGAACACACAGGATGTTTGGATGCAGTCCTTTTGCCAAAGTGCATAAGTTGCAAGTTGAGTTGTGTCCCCTACAGATTCATATGTTAAAGTTCTAACTCCAGTATTTCAAAATATAACCGTATTTAGAGACTGCATGATTACAGGTGTAATTAGTTAAGATGGGGTCAGGAGAGTGGGCCTCTAATCTGACAGGTGTCCTCACAGAAAGGGAAAATTTGGACAGAGAGAGCAAATACAGGGCGAGCACCTGGTAAAGGTTAGAGTTATGCTGACACAAGTGAAGGAACTTTGCTGCCGCAAGTCTCCAGGCACTAGGAGATGGGCCTGGAACAGATCCTTGCCTTGCACCTCCAGAGTCAGCACGGCCCTGTAGGCGCCGTGATCACAGTCTTCCAGCCTCCAGAGCTGTGAGACAATAACTTTCTGTTATTTAATCTGCCCAGTTTGTGGCCCTTCTTGTGGCATCCCCAGGAAATGAATACAGTTCAGATATGATTACGGAGTGGTCTTGCTTTCTCATCTTGCTTGATTATGGTCACAATGGCCTTATCTGATGTAGGTGTTCTGTGAAATTCTTTATGTTCAACAGGAAAAGACCAGGACTCTCTTCAAGCGGCGGGCCACCTCTCCCAGATGCCTTCTTTTCTTTTTTTAACCATAAGGTCTAAACTCATCTGATAAACGTTCACTTGATTTTGTCTTTAAAGGTTTTAACTAATTTTTTTTTTAAATTGGAATATAGTTGCTTTACAAAGTTTTGTTGATTTCTGCTGTACAGTGAAGTGAATCAGCCATACATGTATGCGTATATCCCCACCCTCTTGCACCTCTCTCCCACTGTACCCCATTCCCACCCATCTAGGTCACCACAGAGCATCCTTTTTTAAAAAAAAATTTAAGAGGTGGGACGGGGTTGGAGGAGGGTTAAAGAGGGAGGGGACACATGTGTACCTATAGCTGACTCATTTTGATTTATGACAGAGGCCAGTGCAATACTGTGAATCAATTTTCCTTCAATTAAAAATAAATAAGTTTTGGGGAAAAATTTTACCTCTTCAATGCACTTGGCATTTATTTTGGAGTAGGGGATGGGGCCAGAGGTGTGTGGTCTCAAGTAGAGGCCACAAGGATAGAAGCGATTTGAGAAGTAGTTTGAAGGCTGAACTTGCTGGGGTCTGTGTAGACCTAGTCATCTACAAAGCTGATTTCCACTGATTTCTTCAAGCTGGTTTGTATATAGAAATAACCTCAAAACAGTCCTTCAGAGCATTTAGGGGGTCATTTGTTTCTCTTCTTCCTTGTTATTTTTGATGGAAGGAAAGGATACAACATGTCTTTTGTTCGAACATGCCATGGCTGTGAGCACCTTCTCAAGACAGTCATTAATTCAGAGGGTAAATTCATCAGGAAAAAACCCTCCCAGAGCCCCCACGTGCCCCGGGCATCTTCTCCATCTATTTGGATAAGTGCAGCTCAGGATCAATTATGGATGAGGCTCTATGGGAAATGAGTAAGTGGGCTGTTGCCGACTTTGAAAAATTAATGGGAGCTGATTAATACAAGAGTACACTCTCTCTTCCTCGACTCAGGGAGGCTAAGGTCTCTGCGGAAGCCCCAGGTGGGGGCAGCACCCCCGGGTCTGTGTGAGGTCAGGTTTGGTTCACAGAACTGTGCTTCAAAATTATCTACCCCTTTGGCAGACGAGGATACCGAGGTCCATCAAAGATAAGCAATTTACCCAAATAGCAAAGAAGGAAAGACAATAGTCAATTCTTTTAAAAATAAGATTTTTTTTTTTTTTTGGCTATGCTGTGCAACTTGTAGGATCTTAGTTCCTTGACCAGGGATTGAACCCAGGCCATGGCAATGAGAGCCCAGAATCCTAACCATTAGGCAACCATGGAATGTCCTTCCTTTTTAAGGCTGAATAATATTCCATTGCATGTATTGCATATTGTTTATTCATTCATCCACTGACAGACATTTGGTCTGTTTTCCCTCTTTGGCTATTATGAGTAATGCTGCTGTGACCATGGATGCACAAAGGTCTCTTTGAGACCCTGCTTTCAGTTCTTTTGTGTATAGACCCAGAAGTAGAATTGCTGACCAAATAGTAATTTCATGTTTACTTTTCTTAAGGAGCCACCATATTGTTTTCCACGGCTGTAGTCTTACATTCCCACATGCAATTGCATAAGGGTACCAATTTCTCCACATCCATGCCAACACTTGTTTTTACTTGGAGGTTTTTTTTTTTTTTTTAATGATAGCTGTCCTAATGGTGATTAAATAATTTTTAAATATAAACTATATTTATCCCAACAAAAATTGGTAAGAAGAGAGTCACTGTTTTATAGTTTTCAAATTTTTTCGATGTCTGACTTAATAGGCAGCTGAATTCTCAGATCTGCTTCTGTATTTCATCTGTGGTCCCATCACATGCCACTCAGCCTCTGGAAAACTCCACGGTCCACTCATGAGAGGAGAGGGAGAAAGGCAAGTGATATGGTCATGTTATTAGCAAAATAGTTTTGACTTTGCAGACCTCAGCTTTAATTATCAACTCAAGGTCAATCTTGGTTTTTATCTCTTCTTCCTCCTGTGTGCTCCCCAACATCATTTTGAAGCAAATCAATAACCATCAATTGTTACTGGTATTGTTATTAGTTGCTTTCCACATTGCCTTCCCAGTCCTCACTTCAAATCGGTTTTATTAGCATGTATGAGTATGGCTGTTTATTTGAGGGAACCAGGCCTCTGAGATGTTAGGAAATTTTCCCAGGTTCATGTCTCTGGAAGCTGATGACAGCCAGGATGGTGCCCAGGTCAGATCTCTATTACACAGTCTCCTAAATTTGACTTCAGACCGTGAGAGCTGCTGGGGCTGTAGCCTGTTTCTTTTTTCCACTGGGACTTTGGGGGAAGGCACTGGTTTTCTTCCCTGCCTCCATCTCTCATATGTGGGTGCTCTTTCAGTAGATCTTTAAGAAGTCCTCTTGTACTTTGTACCTCGTTGGACAGAGGACTGAGTTGGTTGCTGTTGTGTGAAGCAATTATGAGTAATTTCTTTGTGAATGAGCTGAGAAAGCATTTGCACTCCCCATTCTGAGGCCCAGCCCTGGAAGAGGAGGAAAAACAGCAGAAGAACCGAGGCTGGTGGGGTTTGGTATGGTCTGCTCCAAGGGATCTTCTCTGGGTTGGGAAGACCCCCTGGAGTAGGAAATGGCAACCCACTCCAGTATTCTTGCCAGGAAAATCCCATGGACAGAAGAGCCTGGTGGCTATGGTCCATAAGGTCACAAAGAGTCAGACGTGACAGAGTTCACACATGGCCTCACAGTGGCAGCTCCAGTTGGAGCCAGGAACACCTCCACTCACTACAGAATCATGACATCCAGAGATGATGAGGCTCCAAGGTCACATAACCCTGACTGCATCCAGGAACTCATCTCTGACATACCTTATTCAAAGGCTGCCTGGCCTTTCTTGTACACCTGTCATGACAGGGAACTCACTGCCTACCTCAGTAGACAGCCAGCCCACGGATGGCACTCTTATTATTAGTTAGAAAGCGCTGCTCACATTGAGTGACCTGCCAGGAACAACCCAATTTATGCTGTGATGGGAAGAACCAGATGGGGAGTTGAGATTCCTGGGCATAAGATTAGGGTAACTGTCTGTAACCCATCCCCTCCAGGATTTTGATTTCTTTCTTGTGAAGATTGCTTCTCTGGTTCCTTTTCCCACTAATATTCTTTTTTTTTTTTTTTTTTTAAGATTTATTTATTTTTTGGCTGTGATGGGTCTTTGTTGCTGCACACAGGTTTCTCTAGTTGTGGAGAACGAGGGTTATTCTTTAATGTGGTTCATAGGCTTCTCATTGCAGTGACTTCTCGATGCAGAGCACAGGCCCTAGGCGTGTGGGCTTCAGTAGTCGCAGCATTTGGGCTCAGTAGTTGCAGCTCACATGCTCTAGGCCACTGGCTCAGTAGTCATGGCACAAGGGCTCTGTGGCATGTGGGATCTTCATGGACCAGGGAGTGAACCAGTGTCCTCTGCATTGCAAGCTGGATTCTTAACCACTGGGCCACCAGGGAAGCCCAAATATTCTTATTTGTTTCTTATTTGGTTTCCTTTCCTCCAAGAGCCACCTTCGAGGACTTTGAGAACTGAGATCCTCTTTGAGTGTGGGCATTGCCATTTGTCTTGGTGCATGATCTCGGCTGCTCATCCAGCCATCACCTCTTGAGACATCCCCATCTGCCCCAGCCCTCTCTGCAGAAATGCACCCCGACACAGACCTCCAGGAGTTCCCGAAGCAGTCCTGAATTCCACAGATCCTGCCGCAGCCCAAATCCCCATAGCTGCTTCACCCACCTCCTGTGACAATCCGCAGCCCCTACACCAACATAAGCTGTCCTCTGACTTTACAAAGATTTTGTAATTGCACAGCCATGAGACTTTCCCTGCCTTTGCCAATATCCCATTGATTTTCAAATAGGTGGACTTTCTGGCAGGAAGAAGAGGGAAAAAATAAAGTGGAAGAAATCCCTAAACAGGTAATTGGGGCTCAAGTTGCCTCTTTGGTTTGGAAAGGGTGTGGATGTGGGTAATCCTGCCCTGGTCTGAGAGTCATTCCAGGCTGGCAGACTGGACAGCCCATCTCCATGGCAACTGTTGTTATTGGTAACTGAATGAGCATCTCCAACAACAGCCTCTGGAGCTGCTGATGGTTTTCCCTTCTAGATGAAAGTAAAAGGAGCCAGGGTCTTTGCTGATTGACTGTAAGTGCTGGCTCTTTGCCCCCATTTTCGGATCATCAGTTGATATTGGGCAAGGTGAAGCTACTCTTTAATTATCTCTCTAGCCTCTGTAGCCTAAGAGGTGCGACAAGCTGACTTAACATGTATTTTCCAGCTTCTCTATGAGAAGCTTAGAAACCTGCTCAAGAGCATCTAGCTAGCAAGGTCCAGAACTTGAAACCTGACTTGTCTGATTCTGAAAGCCATGACTGTGATTGCATGGCTGTTGCACCTCTGTCCTTTAACTCTGAGGTCACGTGTCAACTTTGTCAGACTTCCCTTGTGACACCATTGGCTTAACTCTTTGTGAGAACCGGTAGCGTCTCATGGTGATTCATGGGCCACCATGAGGGTCCTTCTAGATGCTGTCTCACTTGGTTATCCTGCAATGGAATCAGTAGGACCTCAAGATGCTCTCTTCTTAGAATTGTAGGGAAGCAGAGGGTCGCTGAATTCTCAAGCCCATGTGCGGGAAGCACAGTGAGGCCCATCAATACTAAACATTAGAGTTTGGAACACAGAAAGGTTTATTACAGATTCATACAAGGAGGTGGGTGACTTATGCCCTAAGAACCCCAAAGTTACTGAAAGCTTTCAGCAAGTCTCTTTAAAGGAAAAAGGTGAGGGATGGGCATGGTTGGTTGTTGCAGACTTCTTGGTGTCAGATCTTTTGTTTTTGAGGTCTGGTCATGGTCAGGTAATGATGCTGCCATAAATCTCTACCAGATAAATGTTATTCTCTGTCCTGACAAGAAAGGGCAAAATCCCAAGGCACAACTTTCACCCTCCAAGGTCTGAGTCCTGGCTAAGAGGATTGCAGATCTCAGTTGGCAGCTCCTTCAGGGCCAGGTTCCCACATCCTGCCCAGCTGTCTTCCCTGAGAGAGCCAGGCATCCAACCCAACTGACCCTCAGTCTCCTCGGGCAGCCCAATTAGGAAGGCCAGGTCTCACAGACTGAAACTCATACAGATGGCCACTGCTAATAGGTTGCAGAGATAGGGATGGGGGGGAGGTTCACTTCCTCAAGGCCTGGGCCAGGCTAGTGGAGGGCCTTAGGGAGGGCTCTGGAGCCCTGCAGGGACGTAGTCCCCAGTCTGCTCCTGGGCCTTCCAGCTCACCTGCTGGCTTAAGGCTGGGTAAGCTGGAGGGCCTCTAGGAGAAGCCCTGAATCTGCCTCTTACCTCACTCTCTACCTGACGACCACCACAACACCCACCCTTGCCTCAATCACTTCCCCAGTGGTCCCTCACCAGTGGGCAGGGCCCACTGCGGTGCTGACCAATAACTGAGCAGAACAACTAACAGTCACTCATTGACAGCCGTTGCTTGTGGGTGGGGCCTACTGAGGCACGGAGCAATGGCTGAGCGAGACCTGTTGCCTAGTAACAGTGTTGCGTGCGGAGTAATGAGGCACAGCGATGGCTGCCTGCTAAGGGCGTGCTCATCCTGCTCTGTTACAAGCGCACTTGCTCACCCACGCTGTCTGCTCTCCCCATCATACTCCCTCTTCTTCCCCGAAGGTGATGTACAATGAGGTAGAAATGAGATTCGGAGCACGGTTATACAGGACCTTTGGGCTCTGCATTCAGTTTTATCATCTTTATCTCTCTGAGTTCTGTTGTTTTACAGAACACCTCAGGCCCACTTCCATGGTTGCTCTTCCTAGATGAACTTTAGAATCACTTTTGCCAGGACTTGGAACTAATCCCATTGAGATTTTGAGTAGAGCTGTACAGTGCCCATAATTGGCGAAGGCCCTGTCATACGGAGGTGAGGAAGAACTCAGAGTTTGGCATCTGGCCATCAGTGTTCACATTTTAGTATCCCTTCTTAAGAAGGACCCTCATCTTTCTTGATCTCTCAGTGGCCTCTGACGGAACTGACCACTCTCTCGATCTTGAAAATTGCCCTCCCATGACTTTTCTAACCCCAACTTTCTCTGGTTTTCCTCTTGCGCTTCTGTCTATTCCTTCACTGTTCCCTTTACTCTTCCTCCTCTACTTGACCTCTAAAAGTTGGAGGGGTTCAAGGCTTGGTCCAAGGTGATATCATCCACTATGGCCATGGCTTCAGTTCTTACCTTTCATTCTTTATTTTATGGCTGAGTCGTATTCCATTGTGTATATGTACACCACATCTTCACCCATTCATCTGTTGATGGACATTTAGGAGGTATCCATGTCGTGGCTATTGTAAATAGTACTGCTGTGAGCATTGGGGTGAGTGTATCTTTTCAAATTAGTTTTCTGCAGACATATATCCAGAAGTGGGACTGCTGGATCATATGGCAACTTTATTTTAGTTCTTTAAACAATCTCCATACTGTTTTCCATAGTGGCTGCATCAATTTTAAGATGATTTGATCATCATGAGGCCACCGTGCTGTGCGGAAGCCCAAACCATGCAGAATCCACATATCAGGGCTTTGGTTGACAGTCACAGAAGAGCCCAGCCTTTGGTCATTCCAGCCTAGGAGTCAGTGAGTGATGAAGTTTCTAGATGGTTCTAGATCCCCTCAACTTCAGCCACTTAATCACCCTTAGCCATTCATGTCTTCCCAGCTGAGGTCCCAGACACTGAAGAACAGAGACAAGCCATCCTTGTGGTTCCGTATTTGAATTTCTGATGCACAGAAAGCATAAGAATAATAAAATGGCAGTTGTCTAGGCAGGTTTATTATATAGCAGTAGAAAACTGGACCAGCATTTAGGTCTTACAGACTTCAAGGCCTGCAGGTCTTTACCTCCAGCTGACACTCCATACATCGTCTCATCTCAGGGTCTGGAATGTTCTTTTAGTTTTCTCCCTGCTCAGCTGGCCACCACTGACTCATCTTTCAATCTCAGCTCCAGCGTCACTTTTGGTGGACACTTTTCCAACCACACAGAGAAGGTCAGGCCCACCATGGACTGTAATCACATGGCAAATGTCTTAGTGACCTTTGGATCTTTTTTTATTAGTTCTTCTGCACTGGACTGTGAGCTCCATAAAGGCAGGGCCCATTCCTGGATCTCCAGCTCCTGGTAGACTTCCTGGCACACAGTAGGCATGCAGTGAATAATGGGTGAATGGAAGGTTGGATAAAGCTAGTATTATCATTGATACTGTTTGGTGGAATTATTTGAGAAGTATAATAGCTTCTGCTGTTGATTGCAAATTACAAGGGCTTTCTTGATGACATTTTTTACTGTGACCAGGGAACAGACAGGAAGGAAAGGTCTTGGGCTGTGTGGGTTTCAGGTATGGTGGCATCAGGTAGGAGAGTCTTAGGGCACGGCAGGGTAGGGTGGTCAGGTAGGGTGCACACCGCATGTATGGCCTCTGTACAGGGGCCTTTGGACCTAATTGTCTAAACTCAGCCGTGCTGAGTGGAGGAAAAGCCCATGCTCGACTTGATGGAGAACTTCGATAGGGTTCACTCACCCTCTCTGTGTCCCATTTTTATACAGGTGTTGCACAAGAGCCCGACAAAAGCCAGTTCTGGCTTTATGGATCTGCAGTAAAGATAGTCTAGAGACCAGGCAAAGTGGCTCATAAATGACTCTATGATCCAGGCGAAGTCAGTAGGGAGGGTTGCAGTTTGTAATTAAAAAAGAATTAACCAATTATATCCTCAATGCATTCAGTTCCTAATCCCCTTTGAAAAGGATCTTTAGGCATCTAATTGACATATTTTAAGAGACATATTGGCTAGTTAGACATCAATTGACATCCTTATTAAATATCAATTAACACATTCCCTGACTTGATATTTAATTAGCTTGCTGTAGCTATTCTTTTAAAAGTCAATTAAATGCTTGGAATATTCTTACAAGTTGACTCCGCTGATAGCGATTATGTATGAATTCCTGTCATAAGTGGTTTTTAGTTAATTGCAGGGCAAGCTGATTCTGAATATAGATTATCAGGCCTTTCAATAAGAATTTAAAAATCAATCATTAGGTATCTAATGAACCCTCTTCTCATTGCTGTTGTGAATAAAAGGCACGTCTGGCTCTGGGACTGTAGGCTCTTGTGCTTTCATTTGATTGTGAAAATACTGGGTCAAACAGTCCACACCCCTGCCTCTACGTAAAACCATTCTTTATTTTTTGTTTTTTTAAATTGTGATAAAATACACACAGCATGAAATTTACCACCTTAACCATTTTAACTGTACAGTTCAAAAGAGTTAAGTACATTCACACTGTTGTGCAACCAATCTTCAGAACTCTTTTCATCCTGCAAAACTGAAACTACTTGTTAAACAACAATTCCCCACTCCCCCCTCCTCCTAGCTGTAGCAACCACCATCCTACTCCGTCTCTGTGAATTTGACTACCTCAGGTACCTCATGTAAAGGTTTTACATGACATAGACATAGAGCATTTGTCTTTTTTGGCTGGTTTATTTCACTTAGCATAATGTTCTCCAGGTTCGTCCGTGTGTAGCAAGAGTCAGAATTCCATTCCTTTTTAAGGCTGAGTAATATTCACATATGGGCTTCCCATGCTGGCGGCTTGGTCTGGAGAGACCAAGGTCAGAAGGTGAGAGTCAAGGACAGACCCGGGTGTATTGGGTGGAGGAAAGCGACACCTGTGAAGGCCGGCTTCTGGGTCTTTGGAGACTCTCTCTAGGCTGGGGGCGAGGAGTATGGAGAGGTTTTCTCCCAGGTGATAAGAACACTGGGGCCTCCAAGAGTGAAGTGATTTGCCCAAGTTCTCTTCAGTAGCATGCATGCCCAGACGTTCAGTCGTGTCTGACTCTTGTGACCTCATAGACTGTAGCCGGCCAGGCTCCCTCCAGTTGGGGACGAACTCTGATGGCACTAGTGGTGAAGAACACGCTTGCCAATACAAGGGATGTTAGAGACGTGGATTCAGTTCCTGGGTCAGAAAGATCCCCTGGAGGAGGATACCACTCCATTATTCTTGCCTGGAGAATCCCATAGACAGGAACCTCGTGGGCCACAGTCCACAGGGTTGCAAAGAGTCAGACACGACTGGAGTGACTAGCATACACACATAGTAACTAAACAGCAGCAACAACGCAGCTAGAAGATCGTTTGACCACTTGGGAAGGGAGTTGCACTGAGGAATATTTCCGGTTCCCAAGCAGCTCATGCCCACGGTCTTTGCATTGACTGTTTTTTTTTTTCTTTCTGTCTGAAAGACTTCTCCCACGTGCCTTCTCATCCTTCAGGTGTTAGCTTTAATGTCACCTCCCAGAGAAGGGTCTTCCTTGATTACTCGTTCAGGGTAGGCTGCTGCTTCTCCTATCCTGCTAGTCTCTGTTTCAGAGACCTATTTGATTCCTTCATAGCATTTTTCACAGTTTGTAATTATTTAGTTTGTTTACTTAATTAATGCCTATATATCCAGGTAGAGACAAAGTTGTATTGCTTACCGTCTGTATCCCCAGTGCCTGGGACATAGTAGGTCCTCCGTAAGCATTTCTTGGATGGATGGATGGATAAATGGATGGGTGAATGAATAGATAGATGGGTGGGTAGGTGTGTAGATGGGTGGGTAGACAGATTACTTCCCAGGGTTTCAGAGTCAAGCTTCTCCTCTGGGTGTTCAGGAAATAAATGTATGAGTATTCTCTTCAGAGAGCTTATCTATGTGTCATCTTCAGTTTCTGTGGACAAGAATTATGGCTTATTTTGGGGGAGTCACTGTGGTGAACTCATTAGGAGATAATTAGAAGATTTTATGTTTTACACCCCAGAATTAACCACATAAACTTTGATGAAAAGGAAAATCAAGAACTGGGTGAATCCACTTGAATATAATTTCACACACCCTTTTAGCATATAGGCAGCTAATAAAAATGGTTATCATTCAAGTCCAAATCCCCTCTGAAGGGTCCTCCCTGGATGTACCACGAGTTACAGCCAGCTTTTTTCAGAGTATGGTCCAAAGAACCCTGAAGAGAGGTTTAGTCTGAGCTTTATTAGAGTGTAGACTCTGGACCCCGTCCTGGACCCATTGAACCTTGGCAGTGAGCCCTGAATGGGGTATTTCTTTTTTAAGCCTTTTACTTTATATTGGAGTAGAGCTGATTAACAATGTTGGGATAGTCTCAGGTGGATAGCAAAGAGATTCAGTCATACATGTGCATGTATTCATTCTCCCCCAGACTCTCCTTCAAGATGGGGTAGTTTTGAAATACTCTGAGATGATCCTGGCTCCGGTACTGTTCATCTCTTCCAGAGAGTGTCAGTTCTAGGGCACCTGGGGGACCACCTACTGCAGACTCTAACCGGTGATGAAACTGAGGCTCAGAGAGGGACAGTGACTCACCTGAAGTCACACAGCAAAGCTGTGACAGAGTTCAGACTAGAACCTGCTCTTCCTTTTGCTAGATCTATAGCCTCTTCTTAATAAGCGTGAGAGAGAATGGAACTTAGGGTCAAAATAATCACAGTGACCCCAACCTTAAGTTTATATTTGATTGTTAGTCTCAATTTTCTACAAATAATGTTTATCAAAAATTAATATTCTTTAAAATAGTCTGGGCTACCTCATGCCTTTTTATTTAAACCTTTTTTGAAACAGAACATCAATCCCTTTCAGATGATAATTAATTAAGACACTTGATGGTCCCTAGAGGTAGCCAGACACCCACAGAAACTTGGTAATCAGTTCAGAATACTGAGAGACGCAGTCTGCATTTCAGAATTCTCCTGACTCAAGGATTGCCGATGGGGACAAGATGGGGAGGGACTGGAGAGGGACTAGTGTGGGCCCGGAGAGCTGCCATGCCTCGGGCAGCTGCAGGGACCTCTTCATATATGTGGGCGTCTTAGCCTCCCAACACTGTAAGAGGGGTGGAATTATCTCCATTTTACAAATTGAGGCCACTGGGAGTCTCAGACTCCCAGTCTCAGACTGAGGCAAGTCTTCAGCACAGTGACATTTCAGGGGGTGTTAAGTCTGTATCACAGAAATAATCACATTCCCACCTGAAGTCAAGGTGGGGATTTGTCGTGTGTGTGTGTGTATGTGTGTGTGTATGTGTGTGTGTTTCTGACCCTTTGCAACTCCATGGACTGTAGCCCGCCTGGCTCCTCTGTCCATATACTGTCTTAAAAACATGCTTTGCCTGTGGTTTGACCAGTCCTTGACCAGCATGGCTGGGTGGAGTGGAATGTGTTTATCCTGGGATGAACCACGGGAGAGGATGAGGAAGGGTCTGCAGTCAGAGCCTGGGATTGGACAGAGGCCAAGCTACAGAGGACCTCTCTCATGGTGAATAGCTATTGTCTGTTTTGAATTATTTATAAATAACCTCCCCAGGAAGATCCCTTGGAGAAGGGATAGCCTATCCACACCTGTATTCTGGCCTGGAGAATTCCATGGACTGTATGGTCCATGGGGTGGCAGAGTCAGACACAACTGAGCGACTTTCACTTTCCCTATTAGAAAAGACCCTGATGCTGGAAGGGATTGAGGGCAGGAGGAGAAAGGGACGACAGAGGATGAGATGGTTGAATGGCATCACTGGTTCGATATGGACATGAGTTTCGGTAAACTCCAGGAGTTGGTGATGGACAGGGAGGCCTGACATGCTGCAGTTCATGGGGTCGCGAAGAGTCAGACACGACTGAGTGATTGAACTGAACTGAACTGAACCCTGCTACACTGTTGGTGGGAATGTAATTGGTGCAACCATTGTGGAAAACAGTCTGTAGGTTTCTTACCATATGATCCAGCAATCGCAATCCTGGGCATATATCCAAAAAAGATGTAAACTCTAATTGAAAAAAGATATGTGTACACCAATCAATGTTCACAGCAGCACCATTTACAATAGCCACGACGTGGAGACCACCTAAATGTCCATCAGCAGATGAGTGGATAAAAAGATGTGGCATATATATATATATATATATATATATATATATATATATAGTAGTAGTAGTACCCAGCCATAAAAGGAAATATTTCCATCTGAAGCAACATGCATGGACATGGGGATCATCATACTAAGTGTAGTAATTCAGGTAGAGAAAGACAAATACTATATGATATCACTTATATGTGAAATCTAAAAAAAAAAAGAACACAAATCAACTTATTTATGAAACAGAAACAGGCTCATAGACATAGAAAACAGTTATGGTTACCAAAGGGGAAAGGGAGAGAAGTATGGGATTAATTATTATACGTAAAGCAGATCAGCAACAAGGATTTGCTGTATAGCACAGGAACTATATTTAATGCCCTATAATAACCTAGAATAGAAAAGAATCTAAACCTGTACGCCTGATACTAACACAATATTGTAAATCAACTATAGTTGAATAAAATAAATTTAAAAATTAAAATATTGCTAATTATTTGAAAAAGAAAAAAGTACAAACCTCCCTTTACATCCATCGAGGCCTTCACGGGGTACTACACGCGGTCACTATTAGCTGCTTGTTCATTCGTTCATTCAACAAATATTTCTTGAGCACCTGTTATGTGCTAGGCACTGTCTCAGACACTGGGGAAACAACAGTGAACAAGCCAAAGCCTTGTGGGTGGCACAGACAATAAACCAGCAAGCAAATGAATGACTCACGACTGTGACCCATACAATGAAGGTGACCAGTGTTGCTGAGGTTCGGGCATCAAGGAGGCAGTCTTCTTCTGATGGGGTGGCCAGGGCAGGCCTCCCTGAGGCATGGAGGTTGCAGGCTGAGAACTGAAGGAGGGGGTGGAAGGAGCCAGCTGTTTGAAGATGGAGAGGAAGAGTGGTCCAGGTGTGTGCTAAGGTTCAGAGGTGAGAAAAAGCTTATCGTTTGTGGAGCCCAGAAGAGGCTTAGCTTCCTGTCTTGTGGGGTGGGAAAGTGAGGCTGTGGAGGGAGTGGCAACTAGGTCTGGGCCAGGTCAGCAGGACCAGAACCCGAGGGCATTTCAGCCCTGGGCAAGGAAAAGCGGGGCTGCTGTCAGAGGGGCCAGAGCAGAAAAGAGACACGAAGTGACATATGCCATACAAGAGCCCTCTGCCCCAGAGTAGACCGGAGGGGGGCCAGGCTGGCGGCAGGGAGCCAGGTGAGAGATGCTGGCGGCTTGGTCTGGGGAGACCAAGGTCAGAAGGTGAGCGTCAAGGACAGACCCAGGTGTATTTGGTGGAGGAAAGGGACACCTATGAAGGCCGGCTTCTGGGTCTTTGGAGACTCTCTCTAGGCTGGGGACGAGGGGTATGGAGAAGATTTCTCCCAGGTGATAAGAACACTGGGGCCTCCAAGAGTGAAGTGATTTGCCCAAGTTCTCTTCAGTAGCATGCATGCCCAGACGTTCAGTCACGTCCGACTCTTGCGACCTCATAGACTGTAGCCGGCCAGGCTTCCTCCAGTTGGGGACGAATTCTGATGACAGGAAGGTGGAGGCCTTCCTGGAGAAGGTGAGGGAACCATAAGACCAAAAACAAGCCAGTAGGGATGTAAGAGATGCAAGTGAAGGTGGAGAGTGGTACCAGGTGAGTAGTAGGTGAAAGAGACCCTCCAGGCGAGAGGTTGGAGGGGTACTAGGATAGATCAGAAATGAGCTGGGGTGGTGGGTAGGAGACCTGGCGTGTGTCCCCACTTCTAGCCCAAGTGACCGTCACAACCCCTCTGTAGGGTCCTTCTCTGTGACTGAGCCTTGAGGGAGTACCTATCAGCATTCCCCATTCATGGCCAAAATAATCTCTCCAACCCTCTATTTCGTTTATTTTTATATGCTTGCTTGCTAAGTCGCTTCAGTCATGTCTGACTCTTTGCAACTCTGTGGACTGAAGCCCACCAGGCTCCTCTGTCCACGGGATTCTCCAAGCAAGAATACTGGAGTGGATAGCCACTCTCTTCTCTAGGGGATCTTCCTGACCCAGGGATTGAACCCAGGTCTCCTGCATTGCAGGCGGATTCTTTATCATTTGAGCCACCAGGGAAGCTGATGTTAAAAAGTAGTTAATTATTTAAATCAGCACACTATTAAGGATTGTATTACAAAGTTCACATTTAATACAGTTGTTATATAGAGAGACATTTCTTATCTTGCTCCTTTAAAAAGATATACACAAAATTGATTTCTTTTGGATTAATTATGTAACAAACTACACAGTTTGCTCACAAATACATCTTTCAATGATGTACTATGTTTGATTTGGGGGAACAAATGCATATTAAAATGTAGACTGACATTTAATCATGTGTTCATCATCGACGCAGAGAGAAATGGCTTCCATAGCCTGATGTTAGGGAGCTTTGCGTTTTGTGGCTAAAATGAAAGCCACCAGCTTACTAGTTCATTCTGAGGTTTTTGTTTCAAATTGACTAAATAGGAGAGACGGCTTTGGGCTGGTGTTGGTGAGACCTTCTCAAGGAACACATTGTGGGTTCCTTTTTTGCCTCCAATACGTGAAAATTCAAGTCAGTTGTACTCATCCCTGAATTTTCTCTCTTGGTGGTTGGTTTTTGAGGGGCCTGAAGCCTACAGATGTGCTTTATAAGGAGTGTGATCAGATGCAACCAATGGGAGTTACCACGAGGCACATAAGTGACTTATCATCAAGGCAACAATGCTCATTCACTTGTGTCTCAAATTCAGAGTCCCCAGGCTTCCTGCCCTTAACCAATATTCTGTTGTGGGTATAAATGAAACAGAGCATGAGTAAGAATGTGAGCAACTTGAACTGTCAGACAGCCAAGATCCTACAAACAAATGTTAATTGACAACAGTGGTGATGCTCACAAGATGCCTGTGATGGTGAATGGAGTGTGTTGGGGTTGGCCAAAATGTTCATTCTAATTTTTCTGTACCATCTTACAGAAAAACCCGAACGAACTTTTTGGCTAACCCAATACTAAATACCCAGTAAAGGTTAGCTATGGGGGTGATGATTAATGCTCTGAAGGAGAGGAGAGTGGTGCTGAATGTGTATAATAGAGGGTTTGGTCCAGGGAGGGAGGACTCTTGAGCTGAACTCCAGTGTGACCGTGAGCAAATTGATGAACCTTTCAGTGTTTCAGGTTCCACCAGGAACATGAAGATGATTAAGGTGCCTGCCTCATCGGTTTGTTGTGAGGTTTACATGCATAAGACTTGCAATGTCCTTAGAATGTTCTGAATACACGGTAAGAGCTAAAAGTCTACTTTAAAAAAAAAAAATCATCATCCTCATTTATCATCATATTGTTATATAGTCAAAGCAGGCTTCCCAAAGGAAATGACTTTGAGCTGAGCTATGAAAGATGAGTCAGTGGTAGCTAGGCAACAACGGGGACAAGCATCCCAGGCCGAAGGAACAAAAAGTCCGATGTTCGAAAAAGCCCTGTGCCAGGAAGGAGTGGGATGTGCTGGGAAGCTGAACAAAGCTGGAGCAGCTGCAGTAGAGTGATCGAGGGGGAGCATGGTGAGAGAAAAGGCTTGAGAGACCGGCTGGGGCCAGAGCAAGCAGAGCCGGGAGCCTTTCCTAGGGCTTCTGGTCTTTAGCCTGAGGGAGTGCCCACAAAAGGCTTTAAACTGGGGAGTGTCCAAATCTGATTTGTAGTTGTGGTTTGAATAGCGCCTTCTAGTGGCTTCGGGGAGAATGAGTGGGACCAGCTGATGGCGGGCTTTGATGGGGTGAAGCTGATAGTGGTGGAGGGAGGGTATCCATTGTGTACACTCATCTCAGCCTTGCCTGCCTTCCACTCCAGCCACCCAGCGTGGAGGGGCAGAAAAGGGGCAGACCTGATCCTGCCCTCCTGCCTGTGAGCCCAGCTTCTAACCGATGCTCCCCCAGCAATGATCTTGGGCCAGTAGGTTAGGTAAGAGGGTGTGCCGGGCACTTCCAGCCTGGCCTGTGTGCACGCATCACCTCTCCAAGGAACCTGGGGGTGGGGGTTATGCTGGGGCTGCGATGCAGTCAGTGGGGACCTTGACACCTTCCACAGCAGAGAGGTGTGGGATAAAGCCAACACCCTGCATCTCTTGGTTCTACCTTTAGCTGCTGAGGCCAGAGTTCCCTGCCAGTGGGTAGCTGATCCAGATCCCAGGCCCTCTCATCTCTGCCAGCAGACCTCTGTGTCTTCAAGGCAGAATAAGAACTAATGAGTCAACCAGGAAAATGGGTAGAGGCCCATTAACTTGGACTCAACTGTTGCTGAAAGCCTCTGTCACCAATGTTTGCTTTAACTGTCATATGGTTCCAGGATGAGGCCTGGTTGGAGTCACCTGAACTTGCCCTTCCCTCCACCCCACAGCCAGGGATTCACTCATTCATTCAACAAACAATTATTGAGCACCTACTATGTGCCAGGCGCTGTTCTAGGCTCAAAGGAGAAATCAGCAAACCAAATAGACAAAACTTTCTACATTCCATCTCAGGGAGACCGATTAAACCATAAAAATAAAAAAGAAGCAAATGAAATGTGTTAGAAGATGGAAAGTACTATGGAAAAAATAGAGGTGGATAAGAGGAATTGGGAATCTTGGAAGATTAAGCCAACAAGACTTCCTAATGAATTGGAGTGGAATGTGAGAGGAAAGGAGGAGTCTGGAGTGACCCCCAGGTTTTGGCATGAGCAATTGAAGTACAGAGTTGCCGACACTTGAGTAAGGGTGTGGGTGGAGCGGGGTTGGGAGACGACCAGGAGACCAGTTTGGACATCTGGAGGTTGAAAGACCTCCTAGACATTCAAGTGGAGATGCTGAGAGTGAGCTGGGTTTGTGGAGCTTGAGTTGGGGAATGAGGCCTAGGCTGGAGTTGCTGGCATGAGGGGATATAAAGCCATGGCCTGGATGGTCACCAGGGGCTAAGCCTCGGGGTTGTGGGGAGAAGAGAAGGATCACGGAAGAGGCAGACAGGAGTGGCCACTGAGGTAGGAGGACAAGTAGGAGAAACATGATGCAATGGGTCTAGTAAGTCAGGTTTAGGAACTAGGGGGTCATCCGTGGCCTTGTGGGAGGAGCCTGGCTGCCGTAATTCTCCAGGTCTGGGTGACTTACTTTTACCTTCATGGCAGGCTGAATGACAGCCCCCAGATATGTGAGGTCCTAACCCCTGGAACCTTTTGTTACCTAACAGTGGGAAATGGTCTTTGCATTCGTGATTAAGGATTTTGAGACTGGAAGACTACACTGGATTATCTGGCTGTCTTTGTAATAGAGGCAGAGGGAGATCTGACCCAGAGATGACAGTGTGACCACGGAGGCAAGCTCGGAAGGGTACAGCGCAAGTCAAGGAATGCAGGCAGCCCCCTAAAGCCAGAAAAGGCAAGGATCAGATTCTGTCCTAGAACCTCCAGAAGAAGTGTCCCCTTGCTGACATCCTGGTTTCAGATGTCTGGCCTCCAGACCTGTGAGAGAATGGACGTCTGCTGCTTTACACCGCTGAGTTTGTGGCATTTTGTTACAGCAGCGACAGGAAACGAATACACACCATCTGGCCTCAGATAGCTCTGCCCGTAACTTAGTCGTCATCATCATCGAACAATTGTAACAGCCCCAGCACCAGACTGCCTTCTGCCTGCCCCACAGCCTTGCCCTCCACACACAGTCTGATGGGTAATTCCTTCTTGAATTCCCTCAGCACAGAGCCCATATTTAATAGCCTGAAGCACAGGGCTTTTCCTGGCATGGTCCCTGAGTACTTCTCCACTCTCGTTTCTCATCACTTGGCCCTATCTCTTTTGCTCCAGCCGTATCAACCTCCCTGCAGTTTTCAACTGTTACATGTTCTCTCAAACTTCTGAGCCTTTGCACATGCTATCTCCTTTGCCTGGGACACTGTTCCTCCCCCCAGATATCTACATGGCTTGTTTTCTCATTGACTTCAGGTCTTTGCCCCAAAGAACTTCCTTGATGATAGATTTCAAAGCACACCCCCCTCTTCACCTTCACATTTCTGATTCCCTTGCCCTACCATGTTCCCCCCGCCCCCCGCCCCCCCCCCCCCCGCCATGGTACTTATCACTGCCTCTGTACTTAACTTATTTGCTCATTGTCTGTTGCCCCTGATTAGAATTAAATTTCACAGGAACAGGGAATTTAAACTGGGTGGCTTAAACAATAAACATTTACTTCTCACAGTTCTGGAGGCGCCGGCACTCAGAGTCAATGTCTGCTGAGAACTCTGAGCTCTTCATCCCCTTATAAGGCCCCAATCCCATACTAGGGGTTCTACCCCATGACCTCTTCCAAAGCTAATCACCTCCCGAAGGTCCCACTTCCAAACACCATCACACTGGAGATTAGGCTTCAACATATGCATCTGGGGGGATACAAGCATTCAGTCCACAGCAGGAGGATTTGGGGGTGATCTGGAAGGTCTCCTGGGATTTTCAGCCCCTTGTAATCCTTGAGATCAAAGATTCCTCTCCTTTCTGAGCCATGGATCTCTTCACTGAGCAAATCTTTTGAATGCATAAGATACATTAGATTACAAAGGATTCTAATTATTTTGAACTGCAGTTATCAAAATATTAAAAGAAGACATTTTGATATAGTAGTAAATTTGTTTCTTTATTAATGAACTAAATACCAAGAGCTAGGGGCGGGTCTAATTAGTACCATAATTTTGAAGCGGTGATGAGCATAAGTGATCTTTCAAGATAGTAGCAGCAACAGCAATGTGATATGAAAATATCTGTGATTTCTCTTGGTGACAAACACTCACAGGCACTGCAAACACTGTGGTCTGTCATTGGTCTTCACAAGGGAAGGAAACGGTGAATTTCAGTAAGAGGTGAGTAAAGAGAAAGACAATTTTTTTTTTTTTTAACATCCAAACCAGCCCTCTCCATTAAGATCCCGTCATTAATGGAATTAGAGGTGAGCTGGGAAGAGCTGGGACCCCATGATTTTTCAGTGTGGAGAGATGCTTCTGACAAGTGTACCCCTCTGGCTAAAATGGGGGCTCCCGGGGGCAGCCTCTTCAACAGGCAAACCTGGTCACTGTGTTGGGCCTGCCCCTTCCTCCCTTCAACCCCTGGGAGTCAGAAACCGTCCATTCTCAGGAAGACCAAATATAAACATTTCGAGATTATCTCGAGAACAAGATGTTTGTTTACTTTAGAAATTGCAGACATGGCAAAGCCCTCAAGCCCACAACTGCAATTAATAAAAATTTAGGTCAATCTTTCCTGGGGCGAAGCTACATCTCGATTTTAGAGACAAGACCAGTGTTTTTCTTGTTTTGTGTTCAGGTAACATTACGTTGTTTATCTGTTCTGAGTCATAGATATTTGTATTGCTTTTTTCCCCTTCAGTTATACAAGCATTACATGCTCATTGTAAAAAATTCCAAACACTGCAGAAAGTGAAATTTCCCCCATTGTAACCTGTTCCCCAGAGAGAATCACTGATAACGGGGCAGAATGCATCATGGGTGCCTTTTGTCATCACGTGTGTGCTTCCTCACATTACCACTCATTTAATTCTTTTTTTCCCAAATAGCGTTCTATGAAAATTGTTCTATAACTTGTGCTTTTCACCTAAGATATCACAAGTGTTATTTGCCTATATGTCTGTCTCCTTAACTGGAATTTTGGGTTTAGACGGGGAAGATGTCTATGTTTTAGTGAAAGTGAAAGTTATTCAGTCGTGTCCGACTCTTTGTGACCCCATGGACCATATAGTCTATGGAATTCTCCAGGCCAGAATACTGGAGTGGCTAACCTTCCCTTCTCCAGGGGATCTTCCCAACCCAGGGATGGAGCCCAGGTCTCCCGCTTTGCAGGTGGATTCTTTACCAGCTGAACCACAAGGGAAGCCCAAGAATACTGGAGTGGGTAGCCATTCTATGCTTTACCAATCTTTATAAATCTAAACCCTAGCCAAATAAATTGTATATAATAAGATTCAACAAATATTTGCTGAGCTAATAACCAAATGAATGACTAAGCGAACTTTTTTCAAAACTACGTCATAAACACCTTTTGGTGTTTGTCCATCGAAGAATATTTCTTTGTTACAGGGTAGCTGAGAATTACATTGTGTGGATGTGATTAACTTTCAATAACCACTACTGGTACTTGAACTTGGGCTGCTTCCAACGTTTTAAGCTTATATCTATTCTTGAATATCCTTGTAACATATATATTTTTGCTTACTTCTTTATGCATTTTTTTAGACTCAGAGACAGGTTTATTTTGATAGGTATTGCCAAATTTCCCTTTCTCTAGGTTGTACCAACTTTTTTTTTTTTTTTGGTTGTACCAACTTATAATCCTATCACCAGAGAATCTGTTTTTCTGTTCCATCACTGAGTATTTAAAAAAATAATATACTTCGAATTTTCAAGCTGATAGAAAACTTGCTAGAGAACTCCAAAGAACTCCCATAGACCCCCTCACCCAGATTCTCAAATTAACATTTTTATCACATCTGTGGTCTCTTTCTCCATGATTCTTTTTCTGAATCCTTGGAGGGCAAGCAGCAGACATAACATCCCTCATCTCTAAACACTTGCAGTGCATATTTCCCCAAACCAAGTTCATTCTGCTACACAACCCCCATGCAACCCTGCAAATCAACAACATTGCTACAGGCACCACCATCTGATCCACAGAATCAATTGTGCTGACTTTGTGCCTTTTCTCTTCTTGTCCAGGATGTTCTCTAAGAATATGTATTGCATTCAGTTCTTAGGCACCTTAAGTTTCCTCCAATCTAGAGCAGTTCCTCCATTTCCCCCTGTCTTTTGAGTTCTCAACAGTGCTAAGGGGTACGAGTCTTAACATTCTGTAGGATGACCCTCAATCCAAAGCTGCCTAACTCCCTTCATTCCATGTTCAGGCCATGCTTCCTGGGCAGAAGGACCACAGAAATTACACTGTGGTCAATGAGTGCACCATGGGGCTCCCCTGGTGGCCCAGTGGTTAAGATTCCGTGCTTCCAAAGCAGGGGACGTGGGTTTGATCCCTGATTGGGTAACTAAGATCCCACAAGCTGAGTGGTGTGGCAAAAAAAAAAGAAAAGAAAAAATCAGTGCCCCATATCAGGAGGCACCTGGCAGTGTTTCATCCCACTTGGAGTTGTTAAACTTGGTCCCCTGGTCACATTGGCGCTTGCCAGCTTTCTCTACCTAAACTCACAATCCCCTTTTGTAATGGATCTGTATGTTGTGGGTAGGCTCTCTGAGATTATGTCAAATCGACCACCTCTGTGCCTGTTGCCAAATGGAGATTTTTCTACTCCCATCACTCCATCTACATGTATTAGTTGGCTTTCTATTGTAAGGAAAACTTTTCCCCTTCTTTTTATTTGTATCGCCAAGAGTTCATGGATTCTTATTTTATAATCAATTTCTATCATTGTTTATTTTCATGCTCATCGTGTCCAGCAGGAGCCCCTTCAAGGACAAAGTGTCTCCTGTGGCCTTTTTGACATGCCTCCATGTTTCACTGATCATTTCCTTATTTCTTGGCACAATGAGAATCTCTAGGTTCATCTTCTTCTCTTGTATTTTCCCAGCCTCAGCCTTGGAATCAGCCATTTATTTGATTAGTTTTTATTCATTTCGGTGGAGGATGGTAATAATACTTAAAAACCAAGATATGCATGCTCAGTGGGCTTGTTGCTATTAGGATGTCATTGCTTCTGTCTATCTATTGCTTGGTTATCTTGGAGTTGGTGATGAACAGGGAAGCCTGGCATACTGCAGTCCATGGGGTCACAAGGAGTATAAAGGACTGAGCAATTGAACTGAACTGAACTGACCTATCTCTACCTATCTGTGTATGTATCATCTATCTTTGGATCCATTTACCTTTGTGTAACTATATACACATATAGTCACTTATAAATTATTTCTAATGTATTTCTATGTATATTACAGAACCATGAGTTTATATCCATACCTCTAATTCCAATCCAACATCTCAAGGTTCTTTACAGGCTTCCCCTTTTATGTTTGTAAATATCTTCTTAGGCAGTGAAAATCTTGGCTCTTGTTATCCTCAACATTTTTCTTTATTTCTTTAATTGATTTGCTTATTTGCTTAATGTCACCTACCTCCCAACCTTGCCTTCTGTCTTCTTTGCCCACCAGCTCAGCATCCCCGTCGTCATCCTGCAGCTTTGGCTGCTGTGACTGCCAGCTCATGTCTCCAGGCTAACCCTGCAAGCCTCCCTTACCACTCAGCTTCCTCGGTCATCCGGCCCACAGGCCCCAGGACCTTAGCACGACCACCCGCCCCGGCATGCCCTTGGCCACTGACTAGTGCCTCCCTCCTTTTACCGCACCCCTCCTTAGTATTTTCAGTTACTAAATTTTGCCAATCGTAGAGTTTCAAAGGGCTGTCAATGTTGTAATTTGCATTCTTTAATCATCAGTGAGGCTGAGTATCTTTTTATGTTATTTCTTACTTGAAAGGCTTACTCATTTATTTTGCTCATTTTCTACGACGTTCAGCTATTTTCTTATTGATATGAAAGACTTCTTTGTACAGTAGAGACCTCGGCTCTTCTGTATATATACTACAGTTTGTCTTTTGATTTTGTTTATGGTGCTCATTACCATTTTAAAATGTTATATGATAAAATTAACCTTTTTTAGGGTGTCCTATTCCTCAATTTTGGTGTATTTTCCTAGCATTTTAATTATTTAAAAATATGTAAACCATTGATCTCTGGAATATATTTTAGTATTAGAAGGGTAGCTGGGTTTTTACCCCCCAAAGAGCCAACCAATTATCCCACCATCTGTTTACTGTATAAACCATAATCTTCTCACTCACTTAAAATGCTGCCATTATTATAAATTAAACTTCAATATATTTTTGGCTCCAAATTGGATTCTCCATTCTGTTTCACTGATTTGTCTATCACCTTAGGCAACCTATCTCATTATTGATTACTGTAGTTTTATAGTACATTTTAATAACTGGTAAGGAAAATTCCCCTTTATTGTTTTTCCTTTTAAAGGATTTTCACAGCTCTGTACATTTATTTTTCTTGGCAAAACTTAGATTTATCATGTTAAGATCACAAAGAGTATTTTTGAGTTTTTAATTTGGATTGTGTTAAATTTTATATGATTTGGGGAAGAATTTATATATTTTGATGTTAGGTTCTACTTAGAAAAAGGTATCTGTTATTATTCATGCAAATCTTTTTTATATTTTATGTACCTATGTGTGTTTTATTTTCTTCTGCGTTAAAGACTCTGCCCATTTCCAGTTATGTTCATTCCTAAGTATTTTCTTGTTTTTGTTACTATTGAGAAGTGAGTCTTTTATTCCATAGTATTTTCTGACTAGTTTTTACTTGTATATGTGAGTATGCTGACAGGAAATTGCAGCCCCTGATGTATATAAACACATGGGCTTTGGAATGGGACTACCTGAATTTCCATCCTAGCTCTGTTATTCACAAGCCGTGTCACTGTGAGTAGGTAACCTTGCCTCTCTGAGCCTCAGCTTCCTCATTTTTAACATAAGGATAAAAATGGTACCTTAAAAATGGTACCTATTTGATGGCAATGTCCCCAGCAAATCCTTGACAAATATTTGCTATTGCTATTATTATTGTTATTTAGCTATTGTTATTATTTACAGTTTTTTTTGAATTTTGAGTTGTTTTCCTGAGCTAAGTTGTGGGGTACCCAGGAATGCTTTCATGGGGAATGTGGCAGAATGATGGACTCTGATTAGTGGGATGGAAGGCTGAGAGTCATAATAATTTGGGTCTTAAAATTACTTTGTGGCCATTGACTGTTGAAATCTGAGGGCGTATCGGTTAACATTTGTTTGAAATGTAACTGTTTAAGCCTATGAATTTTCTTCTCATTATGGCTTGAGCTGTTTGTATTGATTTCTTCTTTGAGGCAAGAGTGGTTGAAGATAGAAAATGTCTCAATTTCTGTTTTCTTTTGCCTTTACTATTACTGTACATTTTTATTGCATCAAGGTCAGTGTTGGTGACCTGTGATATATCTACTTTTAGAATTTTTAGGTTTTCTTTGTGGCTTAGCATACGGCAAACTTTTACAAATAATCACATTGGCAACCCAAAGAAGAGTAATATTCTCTGCACCCCATGTACAGAGTGTAAATATACCATATATACTCATATTTGATCAATTTTTTTAAGTTTTTAATTTAATTTGCTTATTTTATTTTTGGCTGCCCTGGTTCTTCGTTGCTTTGTATGGGCTTTCTCTAGCTGCCGTGAGCGGGGGGCTACTCTGCTGCAGTGAACGGGCTTCTCATTGCAGTGGCTTCTCTTGTTGTGGAGTACAGGCTATAGGCACATGAGCTCCGATATTTGCAGCACATGGGCTTGGTAGTTGTGGCTGGTTGGCTTAGTTGCTTCATGGTATGTGGACTCTTCCCGGACCAGGGATTGAACCCGAGCATGGGCAGGTAGATTCTTAACCACTGCGCCACCAGGGGAAGTCCATAATCAATTTTATTAATCATATTATTAAGATCATTTATATCCTTACTTATTCAACTTAACTGTCAAAAATCAAGAGAGGGGAGTTCCCAACTCTTATATTTCTATTGATTCCACATTGTATTTATATCTATAATTTTTGCTTCATATATTTTGATGCTACATTATCTGGAACATAAAATGTCATGACAGATGTTCTAATGTTTTCTAGCCTTTATAGTTGTGGGCAATGCTTTTCTTTTCATTCAATAATTTTTGTTTTCAATTCAACATTTTCTGATATTCACAACATGGATTGTGGTTTCTTTTTTTCAAGTTTAAGGCGTATGATGTAATCACTTGATATATGTGTATATTGCAATACTACTACCACAATAAGGTTAGTTAACGCAGTCATCGCTTCACATAGTTATAATTTTTTGTACGTGGTGAGAACTTTAAAAGTTGACTTGATTGTGGTTTCTTTTAGTTTGCATTTGCCTGGCACATCCTAGAAAAGCATTTTACTTTCAACTTCTGTTCAGTCCTTCTCCTGGCCTCCCACTTTCTCTGGAGGATTGATATTTCCTCCCCAACCCAATTTAGTTATGATCTGAGAGGGCGCAGTGGTAAAGAATCTGCCTGCCAATGCAAAAGACACAGGAGCCGTGGGTTTGATCTCTGGGTTGGGAAAATCCCCGAGAGGAGGAAATGGCAACCCACTCCAGTATTCCTACCTGGAAAATCCAATGGACAGAGGAGCCTGGTGGGCTTCGGTCCATAGTGTCACAAAGAGTTGGACACAACTGAATATGCACGCATGGCGTGGCTGTCTGGGTTTTATTGCCAAAACTGTTTAAAGAGAAATGTTGGTGGATCTTACAGTCCTTGAGTAAGTATGGATAAAGTATTTGTTGGGTATAATATTCTTAAGTCACACTTGTGTTCCCTCAAAACTTTGCAGATGTTACTTTGGTCTTTGGACATCAAACCTTAGCGTGGAGACCCAGAGGAATTAGGTAGAGAGGGAGGTGGGAGGGGGGATCGGGATGGGGGATACATGTAAATCCATGGCTGATTCATGTCAGTGTATGACAAAAACCACTACAATATTGTAAAGTAATTAGCCTCCAACTAATAAAATTAAATGGAAAAAAAAAAAAAAAAACCCAAACCTTAGTGTAGAGAAATTGAAGGGATTCTGATATTCTTCCTCTTGCTAATAATTTGGTATTCCTGGGTGGGTGTTTATATAATTGCCTCTTAAATCCTTTAAGTTGAACATCTTGAACGTCTAGATTTTCATATACACTTTCAGTCTTCATATTCACTTCTCCCTTTTTATATGATGGATTGTTTTCGTGATGTATGTGTTTTGTTCTCTTCTTTAAGGCGACTCATCTTTATGTTGACCTCCGTTGTCTGTCATCCATAACAATTATCTTCTCTAAGTTGTTCCTAACTCTTTGTTTCTTTTGCATTTTGTATGGTTTTCTTTTCTTTTTTTTAGGTAGACTATCTTTAACATTCTCAAGTTATTTTTCTGCTGTGTCAGTTCTGTCCTTATGGTTTCTTATCTGTTTAGTAGCAGCATTGTGGTATTATTCTGATCCATAATGTCTTACCTTGGCTCTGCAGTTCTTCTAATCTTACTTTGTTATCATCTTATTTTCAGTTTCTTCAGGATTGTGATACATTTGTGGTCTTCTTCTTTTTTTTTTTTTCTGTTTCCTAGTCCATGTCTTTTTTCAAACCAGAGTCTGTTTTTAACATGATCTGTCCCTTCCTTTCCTTTCCTGCTACGTTTTGAAAATTTCTGTAGTTTTAATGTTATTTTGTTGTTATTGCTGTTGTTATTTCAACTTATTTATCTTTGAATTGGAGGAGTTTTATCATGTCTATTATTTGCCTAGATCCAGAATAGCTGAAGTCTTCCATGCTTTCTTCTCTGTTTACCTGGGTCTTCTCTGTACCCATCACATCTTGAATTTCAAGGCTGCTTTTTTGGTGCCTAGAAGGTGACAAAGGAGGAGCTGGGGGCTTGGGCAGCAGTTACAAGTGAAACTTTTGTGACTTTCTCCATATAGCACATGGAGAGCTTAAAGCTACACAGCAGAGTCACTCGGCGCGGTTAGGGACACATGCAGTCGAGGACAGTGGGGCGGGGGCACACTTTTAGTTTCAGATGGTGCCAGCAGTTTCAGAGACAGTCCACCTTTGGAGACCATGTCTTGGCCATCAGAACAATCAGTTTCAGACCATGGGTCCAGTCATGCTCTTCCCTGTTCCTGTGAGATTGAATTTTAAAGATCCCAGCTCCCTCCAGCTACTGACAGGGAGGGACAGAGGCCAAGTGGGTTATCCTTTGCATTCCACATCTTTCCTGGGCTGCCTTGCTCACAGGAAGTGTTGTTTTCTCTCTCCATTCTGCAAAACCTCTATTTATTGTCCGACCATTTGTCCTGATGTTCGTCCCCTTAAAAGAGTTTTGCTTCCCTCTCAGCTAGAGGCAGGGATCCTAGGCTTGTCTGCATTTGGCCAACTCACTCTTTTCTGGGGGTAATGAGGGTGGTCTTCCAGACTTATGATTCTCACCTAGAAGTGATATTGGCCCTTCCTCCCAGGAAACATTCAGCAAAATCTAGGGATACTTTTGGTTGGCACAGTTTGGGAGGGACAGACCAAAGTGTTAGTCGCTCAATCATGCCCGATTCTTTGCGATCCCACAGACTGCAGCCCACCAGGCTCCCCTGTCCATAGGATTTTCCAAGCAAGGATACTGGAGTGGGTTGCCATTTCCTTTCCAGGGGATCTTCCCGACCCAGGGGTTGAACCCAGGTCTCCTGCACTGCAGGAGATTCTTTATCGACTAAGCTACCAGGGATCAAACCTGGGACAGACCAAGGATGCTACTAAGCATTCCACACCACCCAGAAAAGCAAACAATTCTCTTTTCCCATGTTTTCATCATGTGAGGTTGAAAAGCCTGCTCTAGACTGACATTCCCTGGCCTCTTTCTTGGACAGTGCATTCTCCTGGTCCCCACCCCACCAAACAGGATGATGTCATGAGGTTCTTCTGAATGTCACCCATTCGACCTTTTCATCATTGCAGGGGTAATCAACATATCCGTTCTTAAGTCCTATTTTTCTTGTTTCCAAATTGGTCCTATTTTTTTCTTTTTCAGGAAGACAGTTTTCAAAATTCAACCCAGGGGGTTGCGGTCCATTCCTAGCTTCAGAATTCCTGGCTAATTCTTGGTCATTTAAAATGTCTTCTTTCCTACTGTGTAGACAGGGGACTCTGCTCAATGTTATGTGGCAGCCTGGATGGGAGGGGAGCCTGGGAGAGAATGAATACGTGCCAATGTATGGCTGAGTCCCTTTGCTGTCCACCTGGAAATAACATGACGTTGTTGTTTGGCTATACTCCAATATGAAACAAAAAGCTTAAAAGAGAAAATGTATTCTTGCTCATTCTATTCAGTTGGCAGCAAGGGATGTTTAGTAAGCCCATGTTGACTATTCCATCTTCCTTGAATGTTTCAGATAATTTTAAAGAAAACCTTACAAATAATTCAGTTATTTGATTTCCTATGCCTACTGGGGGGTACATTTTCAAATCACTATTTCCTGTGCATCATCTCATTTAATCCTCCAGCAGCCTATTGAAGTAAACATGATTATACCCATGTTTTAGTGGGTTTTACTTGTCTGTGGCTAGAGAGCTGATGTGGCTTAGATCTGCTTGACTTGAAATTTTCTGTCCTTTCTGCTACACTGCAATCTTTATCAACAAATGAAATAATAACCTCCTTGTCTGCTGGCAAGTATGTTGATCAAGGAAATTGGATTCTGACAAGACATTTTCCACCGTATCTATTCTACCTACGGGCATGTTTAATTGAACTTAACTGGAACAACTACCCAGGGTTTCACATTTTTGTTATTTCTTTTTCTATCTCATTGTTGGGCAACTGTAAACATTCACCATTATTATGTTATTAGAAATGCAATGGTATGTGAATGTGGTTTTCTCCCCTGCCTGTTGGAAGTGGAAGGAATCTCACCAAAGTATTGTCTCACCTTGGGTTGGAATTTTCCACCTGGACCCCTTTGAGAAGTCATCCTAGACTCTGAGAAGAAAGTCTAACCACAATAAGGCTCATTTTTGGAAGGATCACTAACTCCCTAGCGTGCCCCTCTTTCCATAAGTCTATAACAAGAAGTTCAGTTGTCTCAGGACTCCTTTATTGGAGGACAGAGATATTTCAAGCCAATCCCATCCCTCCATTTCCTGCCAGCAGCTGCTTTTCCTGTGAAGGCACCTTACCTCTGTGCCTGACCCCAGCATGGCAACCGGTGACTTGTCCAGGATTCTTCAGTCTTCCTCAGTTTCACCATCCAATTAGTTATTCTGTCCTTCTCTGCCCCCCACAGAGCTCAATCATACATCCCCCAGTCTTGCTGGACCCCTTTCCTTGTAGAGGAAGAAAAAGGAGAGAAGAAAAGGTAAGAGGAAGGAAACAGAATTCCTTCTCTTTGTTGTCGGCATATTCTAAGGAATTTAATATCACACAGATTGGGTCAAATCCAACTTAGCTTTGTGTCCTTGGCAAAACAACACATCCCATTTCTGAGCTTGTTTTCTCATCCCTCAAATGGGGGTAACGATACGGATTTCGAACATTAAATGGCACAGTGGACCTGGCACACAGGGATATATTTTCACCAGCCTGCCTGTCCTCTCTTCCTTCCTCTTTCTTTTCTTGCCTCAAAGAGAGTCTGTCTACCGAGCTGTATTTTTCCAACCAGACAAATGTGTCCCCCACCCCCGCCCTCCAAGTGTGTGCGCTGTTTGGGAGGGTGGCCATGAGACAAGACTGTGAGTGGCAAACACGTCAGCTCCTCCAGTTTCCGTTGCTGGCCTACAAATGTCACCTTCATCCAAACAGCGATTTCAGGGCAGACTTCTTTTCTGATGTGTTGGTGCTTCTTAAAATTAAATGGTGAGAACATTGAGATGTCAGAGAACGTGATGAACTCATGGCAGGAGAGAGCTTCCCCAGCCCCCAAAACTCTCGGATTAGACCCTGTGAGGACAGCTTGGTCCACTGCTCCCCCAAAACAATGGGTGTCCCACTTGCCCCGAGGTCCTGAAGTTTGGGGGACAGACCCTCAAGGCTGCCCTGAGTTTGTGGCATCTCTTCCCTCTGGACACTTCCATGTAGAAGTGGGTCCCACAGGAGACCTTCACACCTGCCAGTCAACATCTCACTTTCTTTTAAAGATCAACTTGCTGAGGTATAATTTACATGTGAGAACATGCACCCATTCTAGGTGTCCAGTTCAAGGAGCCTTGACCGAGGCCCCCATTCATGTAACTACCATCACAATCAAGACAGAACATTTCCATCACCTTAATCATTTTTTTAAAATTTAGAGATATTACAACCATCCAGAAAAATACAGAGTTTAGTATTACAAAATAGCACGAATTTGCCACCAAGGTTTAGCAAAGGTTACTGTTTTGCTGTATTTGCTTTGGTTTGTTTTATTTCTCACTCTCTCTCTTCCTCTCCCTTCATCTACTCTCCCTTTTTAAAGAAATGGAATAAAATTATTTTGAAGAAATTAAACGTTGTAGATACACCTGGAGACTTCCTCATTCCAGTCCCCAAAGGTAACTGCAGTCACTTCTTGTTTTGTTTAGTCTGTTCAGTCCTGTCCGACTCTCTGTGACCCCATATAGACTGTAGCCCGCCAGGCTCCTCAGTCCATGACACTCTCCAGGCAAGAATACTGGGGTGGGTTGCCGTTTCCTTCTCCAGGGGATCTTCCTGATCCAGGGATCCGGTCCCCGTCTCCTGTGTCTCTGGCATTAGCAGGCAGATTCTTTACCACTGAGCAACTAGAGAAGCGCAACCACTGTTACTAACTGTATTTAAAGGTAACAAGCTCTCCCCAAGTTTTAAAACTCATTGCATTGTATATGCTCACAGATAATATACTACACTGTTCTGGGGACTTCTGATATTTACATAAAATAGTGTCACAATGTATGTGCATAATGTATACAACTTATTTTTACTCAACATGTGCTTTTAAGATCCATTTACCTTTCTATTAGTAGATGTAGTTCATTTGCCTTAACATGGTGTTATAGCATAAGAATGGTTTTAAATTTCCTTATCCAGTACCCTACTGACAGGCAATGAGTTTGCTTCCTTCTTTTCTTCCTGTTTATATTAATGCTGGAGTGATTATCCTCGAGCCCACGTTTCAGAGCTACTCTAGGTGTTTTCCTAAAAGTGGGAGGATTGGATCATAGGGTCATAGGATCCCAGGACAGACACATCTCTGACTTTACTGGGTTTTGCCAAATCTCCAAGGCGAGAGTACCAACACCCTCACCCAGAATGTATGAGAGGTACTGTTTATCCCACCTCCTCCACAACATTTGGTCTTGTCAGATAACTCGCCTCAAACTGGTTTTATGAGATGGTCTATCAGTTGTTTTAATTTGTATTTCCTGGGTCATCCAGCTTCCTGGCTGGCGCTGGTGGTGAACAACCCATCTGCCAATGCAGGAGACACAAGAGACATGTGGTTTGATCCCTTTGCGGGGGAAGATCCCCTGGGGAAGGAAATGGCAACCCACTCCAGTGTTCTTGCCTGGGAAATCCCATGGACAGAGGAGGCTGGCGGGCCAAGTCCATGGGTTTGAAAAGAGTCCAACACAACTGAAGCGACTTAGCACACAAGCACCATCATCAGTGACGCTGAGTGTGTTTTCATTTATGTATTAACCTTTCAAGTTTCTTCTGAGAATGCCTGTGGATGCCTGACTGTTTCTATTTCCTCTACAAACTAAAAGACAAGGTCCACAGTTGAGATGGTGGGGATTGGAGATTTGAGAGGAGAGGAGATGAAGAGTGTGAGTTATCTTCCTTTGGGTTGCTCAAAAGCAGTATCTGAGACAAGAATCCCAGAGCATGTGGTTTATTTGGAAGGTGATCCCAAGATACACAGGCAGGGCATCGAGGCAGAGAAGGTGAGGAAGCCAGTAAGAGGTGCATGGTCAAGCCCCTGGCCACAGCGGGCAACTGAAGGTCCATCCCAGTGGGGAATTCTGGGATCCACCCATGAGGAGAGGAAGCTGGGGTATCTACATGCCAGCCTGGGTGGTATTAGCTTGAAGGCTGCTCCTGGTTGGGGATTCCTTTAGGTCCCCAGAACTTAGACGGATGCAGGGGTGGGGAGAGAGCTCTGGCCACCAGGGAAAGCCCTTAGGCAATATGCAGATGATGGCAGCTAGAAGTTGGGTCAGCACTGGTATGGTTAGGGTCCAGGGGTCAGAATGAATTTACCAGCAACAGACTCTGAGCAGTACCATAAAGGGTCTCTTGGGGCGAATGGTGGTGGTTTAAAAGAAGCCCCAGAACATGACACGGGCTCAGAGGACCTGGGCCATCACCAGTGCTCTGGCTTATAGATAAGGAACTGAAGTCCCCAGAGGAAAAGAGGAAAAGACACTTTTCCAAAATCATAAAGTACTCTTAGCATGTCAAGGTGGCAAGTTGAGTTCCCTTGGGACATTGTACAAAAGAAAAAGGGATTTAAAACATTTTTATTTTATAAAAGTAAGACATAATTATTAGAGAAAATTCAGAAAAGATAGCTGGAAGGAAAATTAAGAATCATATCTATAACCCAGAGACAACTACTGTCAACAGCTTGGTCTGTATCTTTCTAGTCTTTTTTTCTAGACATATTCATATCATAGCCATATGCTGGGTTTTTTTTTTTTTTTTTTTTGCCAAATTTCAAACACATTATACATTCAGAAACTACTGTCCTGTAACGTGATTTTTTTCATGTTACAGCGTATCATGTATATCTTCATTATCATTGAACATTCTTCTACATCAGTGTTAAAGTGCTTCCCAATATTCCTCTGTTTAACATTTAAGTTGTTTGCATTTTTTCATTATTATAAACACCACTGCAGTAAATTTCCCAGAAACTAACTCTGAGCATGACCATGCTGATTTCCTAGGAATAAATTCCTAGGAATAGAAAAACAAGGGTAACAGCTTTTAAGGCTTCACTACATATTGTCAATTTGATAAACTTTGCTAACTTTAGAAACTGTACCCAACTACTCAGGTCAAAATTCTTGAGTCATTCTACATATAGTAATTTTGTATTTTATGGTAGAATTTCTGTAGAGTCCCTGGAATTGGGTTTGCTGAATAAAAGGGTATAGTTATTTGCCACATTGATAGACATTGTCGATTACCTTCTAAAAGTGTTTACTGCAACCAATTTGTTCTTATCCCCCAAAATATTATTTTTCTTTTTCTTAATTTTTTTAAACTATCAGATAGTTTAATGAAGTAGTAGTTGTTTTTTTTTTCCATTTAGATCAGGAATAGTTTTCAAAGTTAGTTTTTAGGTATCTTTTACTTTTATTGCTTACATGAATGTAATTTTTTAAATCTGCCATATTTTCTAATTGATCATTGTTGAAAATCTAGGAAAACTATTGATTTCAGTGTATTTATTTTTAAACCACCAGCTTTCACTGAGATGATGATTATTTCTAACAGGTTTTTAATTGATTTTCTTGTTTTTTTCCCCTACATAGAAAATTATATAATGTGCAAATATTGATCATTTTGCTTTTATTCTAATATCTAAGCTTCTTTTGCCTAGTGACACTGATAGCACCTCGGAAGAGAGTGCAGAAAGGGTAGTAATAGCAGTCTCTTTTGTTTTTCTCATGATTTAAGGGGAATGTTCCTGAATGTCTTCCCATTGATTGTGAGGTTAACAGTCATTTGTCGTCAGTGTGAAATTCCAGGGGAGGGGGGTTAGTTCATGCTATGAAAATATCCCTCTTATTATTTTATGAAACATTGATATCAAAGATAGATACTGGTTTTTAAAAATGATTTTTAGGCATTTATTGAGATTACTCTTTTTCTTTTTATATGGATATTCTATCAAATTTAGAGCAATCATTGCTTAACCTCACACTTTTTTCCTGTTAACATTTTTAATCTCATCTCACATTGTCTCTTATTTGCTTTATTTTATTTAGTGTTTTTGCAGGTGCATTCAGAATTGGGTTTATAGTGGTCCAGTTCATGCTTTGTCCACTTTTTTACACTTGAGTCTGCATAATTTGTAAAAATAATTGAATTTTAACTTCATTATGCATTGGAATTATTTAAATGGCAAGAGACTGCTATAGTATTTGAATGTTTGAGAGAGTTCTACTTTGATGCTAGCACTGCAGCTCTGCCTTTTTCTTGTTTGTTTGCAATTTCTAGAATATCTTTGCTTTTCCTCTTACTCATAATCTTTTTGAATCATTTTGTTTTACTTAAATGTTTTGTAGACATTCTGGAATTGTGCTTTATGTTTTAATTCAAGTAAGTTTTTTTTAAAAAAATATGTGTTTATCCCATTTTCATTTATTGCCATAACAATTCCTGTTGTTTAAAAGTGTTGTTAAGATATTGTGTTTTTTGTGCTGTGATTCACGGCAGCATTATTTGCTTTGTGTCTTTTGCTGTATTGCTTATAATTTTAAAAGTAATTAACGATCATATAGATTCCATGCTTTGGATCTATTAAACAGTTAACCCTATATTCTGTAATTCATCAGTTTTAGAAGACCTGGTCTTTCAGTTCTCTCTATAAGAGTAAGAAAATATACATTTTTACTTCCTCTTATTTTTTTCGTTAGTCAATCTCAACTCCAGATCTAAACTACCAGATTTATTTATCTATGTATCCTGAATTTTTGTTCCATTGTATTATGTGCATGCTAAGTTGCTTCAGTTGTGTCTGACTTTTTGTGAGTCTATGGACTGTAGTGCAACAGGCTCCTCTGTCCATGGGATTTCCCAGTCAAGAATACTGGAGTGGAAAAAAAAAAAAAGAATACTGGAGTGGCTTGCCATTTCCTCCTCCAGGGGATCTTCCCGACCCAGAGATGGAATGCACGTCTCTTACATCACTTGCATTGGCAAGCAGTTTCTTACCACTAGTGATTCCAGTGTATTATAATGAAATTATTATTAATTTTTGTATCATGTGCCTTTCTCTGTCAAGGAATTGAATATCTTCATTCTGTTTTATATTTCTCATAGTTATTAAGTCAATTCCATATTTGGAATTTGAGGCTCACCGCAACCCTTCCATGACACAACTTTCTTATTCAAAAATATTTATTTATTCAAGTAGTTCTTAAGGAAGAGTTTTAAAGTAAACTCTTCCTCAGATTGTCCAATGTTTAATAACATCTTGTCTGTTTCTTTAACAGGTAACAGGCATCTTGTCCGGGCTTAGAATTCTGGGACCAAGTTCCTTTTATTCCTTCAAACTTTTTTTGTCTTCTGGCAGCAAACTGAATGGCAGAAAAGTCAAGGTTCTATTTCTTCTCTATGTATATTTACATAAATTTCTATTTATATGTAAAATGAAATAATGATATCAGAATTTGCCTTGCTATTGTCTTTTTCTTTTTCCTCTCTTTGGTGGGTTGCTCCCGGCTTCAATCTGAAGTCCTTTTCATATTAGGAAAGATTTCTTCTTTTGTGTTTCAAATGTTTTTTTCTGAAACAGTTTATTCAGGTCTCTTCTTTAAGAATACCAATTACCATATATGGGATCTCTGTTGTTTTTCCTATTTGGGTTTTCTTATTCTCCTGTTTTTCACCTCTACGATCTGTATTATTTTCCTCACATAATCCCACAATCTTGTTGATTTGGGTTCCTTCAATGATGAGTTTGCTTTTCATTGCTTCTTATGCCATTTTTTAAAATGTTGCAAAATCATTGTTCATTTTCTTAATATTTTTCTTAGTATTGCCCATTCTTTTGTTAACCTGATCTGTTGTTATAGGACCTCATTTTTCATCCTTTTTCTTCAAGAGTGTTTGATTTTCCCCCATTCTGTTGAAAATTGATTCACCCAAAATTTTCATATGGGTTCAGTTTTCAGAAACATACTCTTCACATCTCTATACTGCTGTGTTTGTCTCATTCTCTTGTGTGGTGAAGTTTTTGCTTATGTCTCCTTTTTCACCTTTGACTATGATTCTATTTAGGATTTTTATTTGTCTCAGACTAACATGGCCAACTGAGCACCGAAGAATTGATGCTTTTGAACTGTGGTGTTGGAGGAGACTCTTGAGAGTCCTTTGGACTGCAAGGAGATCCAACCAGCCCATCCTGAAGGAAATCAGTCCCGAATATTCACTGGAAGGACTGATGCTGAAGCTGAAACTCCAATACTTTGGCCACCTGATGTGAAGAACTGACTCATTGGAAAAGACCCTGATGCTGGGAAAGATTGAAGGCAGGAGGAGAAAGGGATGACAGAGGATGAGATGGTTGGATGGCATCACCTACTAAGTAAGCTCCGGGAGTTGGTGATGAACAGGAAAGCCTGGCGTGCCGCAGTCCGTGGGGTTGCAAAGAGTCGGACACAACAGAGTGACTGAACTGAACTGAACTGAACATGGCCAAATTTTCCTTGGTGATTCCCCACACCTCACACTCCATCCTTATGTATTTGAGTGGCTTTGGAACCACCTTACAAGTACAATCTAAGTGTCTACATATTTGGATGCAATTAGAGAAAAATTAAGAGGGATACAAAGCCAACAGAATCTATCAATTACTTCGAGGTAGGAGTAGAGGGAAAGAAGAACTCAATTTTGTTCTTTAAAAGTCTCTTTTTAAAAATAGGCAAACGTTATGAATGGCAAATAAAATTTGCTTGCAAAAAATGCTTGAGTTCACTGATATCTATTGAAATGCAAATTAAAACAACACTGAAACATTATCTCTTGAAAAAAACATTAAAATTCTATAATATCTAGCTTGGTAAAAATAGGCAGGAAGATGCACTATTACAAGAAATTTTTTTAAAGGCAATTTTAAAGCTGTGTCATGTAACTGAAAATGCTATTTCAGGCATTTAAAACCCAGACTGAAATGGGGCTATGGATAGAGTGGGTGAATTTAGTCCTAGTATATTTTGCTTTCAATGAAAAAATAATTTATATACTCTTAAGAATACTATGAACAAATTCAAGATCAGACTTAATTTTGCATTAAGATTGCTTTCAGTTTTTCTGGACTGTGATATTTCACCTACAAGGCTGATATCTCTCCACTGCTTTATCATATACCAAATGCATCAACATTGGGAAATAGATACATACAAAGTCTGAGGGCTAAAAGATGACCTTTGAGCCCTAGTTGGTGGCTCTTGTCCTCAAATTCTACCCTGGAGAAACTGTAGAAACTTAGATTTGAGGAATTAACAAAGAAATGTGGGAAATTGCCTGGCAGCCCAGTGGTTAGATCTGTGCTTTTCTACTGCAGGATTTGATCCCTGGTCAGAGTGGCCAAAGCAGCAAAAGCAAAAAAACTGTCGAAAATCCTTGAGGAGTTTGAAGTTTGCCAGGTTGCCTTGAGCTGGTGTGTGTGTGTGTGTGTGTGTGTGTGTGTGTGTGTGGTGTGAGTGTATGTTCATAGTGTATATGTGTAGTGTGGCGCGTTATGTGGGTGATATGTAGTATGTGTGGTGTGTATGTGTGTGTTGCATTTGGGGTGTGCGTGTGTGCACACTCATGTGTGTTGATGGGTAGGGGATAAGGCAAGTAGAGGCAATGGTGGGAAGATGGCTTAGAGCAGTGATTCTCAATCCTGGCTGCACATTAAATATTATCCAAGGAAGCCTCTAAAAATATTCACACCAGATAACAGTAGAAGAATGTTGTTGTTCTTGTTCTTAGGAGGTTCATGCTGAAGTCTTAGAGATGAAAAGTTATGATGTCTGCAAGTTACTTTCAAATGGTTCAGCAAAATAAAACAAAACACTCTGTGCTCTCATGAAGTGGGGAGAGAAAGAGACAGAGAGCGAAAGCAAATGTGGCAACATTTGGTGAATCAGGTGAAGATCACACTCGTGTTCATTATACTATTTTTTTCAACTATTTTATAGGTTTGAATTTTTTTTCCCCTAAAATACAGTGTTGAGAAAATCAATGTGCATCCCCAGACCTCTGGAGATGTGTATTGTAAATTCCCAGGTATTCTGTTTTATCAGTGTGTGATGAGCTGGCACTTTTAAGAACCAGGATAAAAACCCGTTGTTGGGATGAAGGAAAGCTTTTTAAAAGTCCTGCCTTTGCTGCTCCTGAAATGCCATGATACCACCTTTGACGGTCACTTCACCATAGAAACTGGAAGCAACAGCCCAGACCTCCAGTGTCCGTGGAGTAAACACAGAACAGACAGGTGCTCTGCTGGCATCATGGAATCATGAACTCACAGCCCCCAAAATAACGAGACAGGGAGTGCCTTTCTTAGGGAAGAAAGACAGGAAACTAAATGCATCCCACCTGATACAGAATTATTGAGACAGATGGATCAGAATTTAAAATAAGCATTATAAAAAGACTCAAAGAAATAAAGGAAGATGGAAAGACTGTGAAGAAAAACTAAGAAATTGTTTAAAGAAGCGATATTAAGCATGAAAAACAGAACAGCTGAAGGAAAGAATATAAGAGATGCGATGGATCAAGCAACAATTGACAGAACCTCAAAGAGATGTTGATAATTCATTATTTGTCATTAGATATTTTATCATATTCTACTCTGAAATGGACAGATTAAATAGGCTAAAAATAATCAGAAATATTAAAAAAAAATCTTCTATTTGCTCCCAGTGTTTTGAAATTTCACAATGATATCCTTTCAGTGGCCCCAACTTTTTTGGCTCATGGGACAAGTTTCGTGGAAGACAATTTTTCTACGAATCAGGGTGGAGGGCATGATTCAAGTGCACTGCATTTATTGTGCACTTTATTTCTTTTTAAAATTTCTAATCTAACGTCACTGTTGATCTGACAGGAGGTACTGGTCCGTGGCCTGGAGGTTGGGGACCCCCGATTTAGTCAATTTTTTAGTGCATCTTGCTAGATAGTTATGGACTTTTTCAATCTGGAAATTGAGGTCCTTCTCTTTAGGGGGAATTGCTATTATTTTGTTACTGACATACAGTAATATTCTGATTTATAATGAGAAATATGCATTTAGTCTTTGACCTCTTTCCTGGCACAGAGCTACTAACACCCTTCAAATTCCCAGTGAGAAGACTGTCTTGCTATGTTAATGAGGTCACTTTTGGATAGCCCTTAGGTAACCTAAGGGTGGAGGCTGGTTGCCAGGGGAAACAACCACGTCATTAGAGGGTTAGAACTTTCAGTACCCCGCCCTCCATCTCCCACTCCAACCTCCAAAGTTGGGGAGAGGGGCTGGAGGGTGAATAGATCTCCAGTGGCAGATGGTAATGAAGCCTCCAAGAAACCCCCAAAGGACCTGGTTCAGAGAGTGTCCAGATTGGTGAACACAAGGAGATGCGGAGTTGGTGTCTGTCCTGGAGAGGGCTCGCAAGCCTGGTGCCTTCCTCCACACCTTGCCCCACACATCGTTTCCATCTGGCAGTTCCTGAGTTCTATCCTTTCTATAATAAATCAGCAATCTAGTAAATAAATTATTTCTCTGGGGCCTATGAGCCACTCCAGCAAATTGCTGAAACCTGAGGAGGGGGTGATTGGAATCTGATTTCTAGCCAGTGGGGTCAGAAGCACAGGTGACAAGCTGGACCTGTGATTGGCCTGGGTGAGGGAGTCACATAGGATTGAACCGTTTACCCGTGGAATCTGATGCCTCATCCAGGTAGATGGTGTCAGAATTGAGCTGAACTGTAGGACTCCCAGCTGGGGTCTGAGAATTGCTTTTTGGCGTGGAGACCTTCTCCCACATTGAAATTTCTACCAGAACCCATTTATGTATTCTCCTATGCTCCTCTGGAACTCCTCTTATTTGGATCATTTCTTACCTTTCTTGCCAATTTTCTATATCTTTGTCTTTTTGGTCCACTTTCTGGGAGATTTCCTCATCTATATCTTCCAACCCTGCTGCTGATTTAAAAAAAAAAAAAAATTTCTCCTATCTTATTTTTAACTTTAAGAGTGCTACCCTCTTGTTCTCAGAATGTTGCTTTGCTCAAAAATAGAATCCTGTTCCCGTTTCATGCTTGCAATCCTTCATACCTTTGAGGAAATGAATACTTATTAAAAAGAGGTCTTCTTCCTGAATCATATCTCTTTTTTGAAATCCCTTTGTATTGGTTTTTGTTGCTGCTGTAACAAATTAATATGACACAAATTTATTGTCTTACCATTCTGTAGGAAAAAAAAAAGTTCAATATGAGATGGTTAGATAGCATCACCAACTCAATGGACATGAATTCCAGCAAACTCCAGGAGATAACGGAGGAGGCTGGTGTGCTGCAGTCCATGAGGCTGCAAAGAGTCAGACCTGACTGGGCGACAGAACAACAACGCATTTCACTGGGTTGCAATCACAGGACTGTGTTCCTTTCTGGAGGCTCCATTTTCTAGGCTTTCACAGCTTTTAGAGGCCACCACATTCCTTACAGCCCCATTTTTCATCTGCAAAGCCAGAAACTCACGACCCTTTGACTCTTTCTCTAGTTGTCACATCTCTCTCTGACCATAGCCAGGAAATGTCCTCAGCTTTCAAGGATGCATGTCATTAGACTGGGTTCATCCGGATAATCCAGGATAATCTCATCTCAACATCAGTTGATGATCAAACTTACTTGCCTTTGCAGCCATGTAACATATTTAACATATTTACAGATTCTGGGGATTCGGACATGGACATTTTGAGGGGGTCATTATCCTGCCTGCCATTTTTAAAAAAACAAGTTTGAGTTCTGATTTTCACATTAGAGGTTTTCTCAGATATCTGGTAGGCCTTAGTTATCTGAACATATTTAATAATGGGGGACTAAGGAATGTATCAGAAGCTCTGAAAGCATGAGCCAAGCTTGTTGACTGTGAAACTCCCTGTGAGTGATTTGACTGGCCATGCATACGTGCCCACCAGTCACTTCAGTTGTGTCTGACTCTCTGAGACCCCATGGACTGTAGCCCCCCAGGCTCCTCTGTCCATGGGAATCTCCAGGCAAGAATACTGGAGTAGGTTGCCATGACCTCCTCCAGGGGATCTTCCTGACCCAGGGATCAAACCTGAGTCTCCAGCCTTGTGGGCGGATTCTTTCCTGCTGAGCCACTGAGGAAGCCCATTAACTGGACATATCCGTGGGCAAACCCAGTGTTAGTAGCTTCGGGGCTTTCCTGCTGCCCTGCTCTGATCCCCAGAAAAAACTTTCCCAGTGGCCTGCCTGGAGGAAGAGGGCCTGGCCTTCACACTCTGAAGATGAGTCAGGGAGGAGCCGGGGTTCCAAGACTCAGGGTGTCAGTGCTGACTCAGTTCTTTGTTTCCTTCAGTGATGCTTGGTGTCCTTTGCGCAGAGACTAGACCTTCAGTCCTCCGTCTGGGTACTAAGAGTCGGGGAGGGGAAGGGGCAGGGATGTTGGACTGTCTCTCCAACAGACTTTCAACCCACCATCCAGCTTCTACTTGAATCTTCTCTGCCTCTAGAGATTGCTGATAACAATTGCTGATTATTTTTGGCAAGGTGGAAGGGGGTTTATATAAATTGAGTTGGTTCTTGGATTTACCCCTGCTGTCTTAGAACTCAGCTTTCTTAGTTCTCAGTTGAATATGTTTCACTTGTTCCATCTTTCAAAATTTTGTTGTTGCTTTTCCTCCTATTGGTCCTTTTTAATCTGTGCTTTATTTGTTGTTGCTAAATCCCCTTTTGTTGCTTTCATGGAATTTTTAAAGAGAGCAGAGCGCAAAGCTTGGGTTCAATTTATCAATTCATCATCTTTAACTGGAAATTGGTACATTTTTCTATATTTGTTGTACCTACTGGGCAACGTGGAGATGGGGAAGTGCCCTGGCCCACCGTGGGGGAGGGGGGGGAATGTCTTCTGATTCTCATTTTTTCCCCCTTTTTGGGAGTGGATCAATCAGATTGAAGAGATGTCAAGCTAAAGAAAAAGCTCATAACTGTAGGCTTTCTATGTTGAAGACTAACCTTATTTGTTGATGACGGTGGTCTGTATTTGTGAGAATAGTCTCAAGATGACTGTCCCCATCTTCTGTCCCCATGATTCTGCCTTTACCTTGATAACATCTGGCTAGTGTGTGTGTGTGTGCGCACACGCACATGTATGTGCATACACTCCTCATTCTTTAGAATGCTGTACCCTCAGCAGTAGTCGGACTCTGGCTCAGAGAAATGTGATAGGAGCTTTGCTCTCATAGGGCTCCATTACCATGACTTCAGAATGCTGTTTATGTAGGGACCTGGTCTCAGATTTTCTCAGGACTCACCTAGGTCTTTCTCTTCATGCCTCCTATGTGAGATAGCGCCATAACTTTGCATTAGTTTTACAGCCGTGTGTGCATGTGTGCTAAGTCGCTAAGTCCGACTCCTTGTGACTCTATGGACCACAGCCCACCAGGCTCCTCTGTCCATGGGATTCTCCAGGCAAGAATACTGGAGTGGATTGCCATGCCCTCCTTCAGGGGATCTTCCCAACCTAGGGATCCAATCCAAGTCTCTTACATCTCCTGCCCTGGTGGGTTCTTTACCACTAGCACCACTTGGGAAGCCCCTCAACAGTCAGGTTGCCATTTCTTCTTCCAGGGGATCTTCCCCACCCAGGAATTAAAACCAGATCTCTTGCATTGCAAGTGGATTCTTTACCATCTGAGTCATCAGGGAAGCCCTTTACAGCCATAGGAACATCCAATACCATACATGCTCAAATACAGGGCAAACCAGAATATAACACATATCTCCATCCATTTTCCAATTTAGAATAGCCTCCAGATTCTTAGTCATCTTAAATATTAAAAAAAAAAAAAACAAAAAAAAAAAACCTTTAGGGCATAGTGGAAACAGGTGTTTACTTACAAAATTTTTTGGAATAATTACACACATTTAACATTATATATTACAAAAATAATTTTATTTATTGCTTTTTCCCATTTGTTTTTAACAAAATTTATTTATTTATTTAGTTTTGGCTGTCCTAGGTCTCCACTGCTGCCGTTCTCTAGTTGTGATGAGCAGGGGCTACTCGTCATTGTGGTGGTTTCTCTGGTTGCCGAGCATGGGCTCTACAGCACATGGGCTTCAGTAGTTTAAGCTTACAGGTTTAGTTGCCCTGAGGCATGTGAGATCTTCCCAGCGGGCATCAAACCCATATCCCCTGCGTTGGTAGGCAGGTTCTTAACCACTGGACCACCAGGGAAGTCTTGCCACTCATATTTTAAGGAGCAGTTTTGTTCAAGGTCTTCACTAGCATCTCGAGCATCAGTGTTCTTGTCATCTGAAGGGCCATTTTGGGGGGAATCGTCTTAACAGTTTTCCACACCACATTATTTCTGTTTAAGGCATTTGAGATACATTAATGTTTGAATCTATATTTTTGCTTTCACAGAAACCTGTATCCCAAGCCACAATAATGCATTATGTCAGGACAGGTTTGGGTTGTTTAATTTGTCCTGGTGGTGTTTGTGCATGACTTCCACAGACAACCATTTCCTGTATTGATTTTAAAGCGAGCTTTAAGAGGCTTGTTTACAAAGACATCGGACGCCTGCAATTGTGAGGTGATACCTCCAGCAATAATTACTAAATCTGTGTCAAATTTCTTTGCCTTCCTTATTTACTGACTCTGTCAGGTGCCATCTCGAATCATCCCAAACCAGCATTGATTGAGGTCACTTCAGGTCGTTGTTTCTACCCCACACAGGATTTTGTTCGAAACAAAGAAATTGAGAGTGAATTCCCATAATATGAGAGATTTTGTAAGGACTAAAATTTAGGGCAATTCTTTTCTGAAAGTTAATTTTTAGAAATATGTAATACTTAGAGTAAATTCCGTACTGAATTGATCTTATTGCTAATTACCAGCCCTCTTTCATCATGATCTCCTTATTTCTGGTTTTACACTTTGATCCAACAATCAGCAGGCTTTGAGTACAGTTGTTTTTAAATATCATTTACACACTGATGATTTTCAGTTTTATACCTTCTGACATCTCCCTTGATCTCAGCTTATATATTCACCTGGCAACCTAACACTTCCAATTGATGTCTAGTCATCTCCAATGTAAACCATCCAAAGCAGAATATTGAAGTACTGATTGATCCCCTCACTCCCTACTTTAGAATCTGTTTCTCCTTCGTGCGTGCATGCTCAGTCACTCACTTGTGTCCGACTCTTTGCAACTCCATGGACTGTAGCCCGCCACGGTCCTCTGTCCGTGAAATTTTCCAGGCAACAATACTGGAGTAGATTGCCATTTCCTTCTCATTTCCAGGGGTTCTTCCCGACCCAGGGGTCAAACCCACATCTCTCACAGTTCCTGCGTTGGCAAGGCAGATTCTTTACGGCTGAACCACCTCACTCCTCTTTATTTCAGTTAATGACTTCATGCATTTTTCTGCGCAGGTCCAAACAGCAAAAAGTTATCCTTTATTCTGTTCTTTCCCTCATCAACCCCCAATTCCCAATTCATCCCAGGTTCTATTAACGCTTCCTTCAAAATCCACTCATTCTCATGTTCAAAACTTTTCATGTGCTGTTTCCTCTTTCTGCAACACGCCCCTTTGGACATGCATAGGACTCATTTCATTCAGGTCTCTGAATGAAAGAGATGTTTAGATGTCCTCTTCCCAAAAGCAACCCACTGACATCTTACTTTCAACTTTTCTGTATCCTTCTATTTCAGATTTATCTCTTGTTAAAGAACATATGAGTTTTATACTTTTTAATATAGTTTATCTTTGTATTTATTTTGACACTTTTGACTATTTATATTTAGTGTAATTAAGAATGTATTTAAGTTTGAGTCTACCATTTTACTGTGTAATTTCTATTTTCCTCTATCCTTTATTTTTTTCTGTTGAAGTTTGTGTTTATGTGGCCTCTTCTTTTGTCATCTTAGTAATTATACATACTTTTACTATTCCTTTAAAGGCTACCATAGAGACTACAACAAGTGTCCTTGACTTATAAAAGTCCAACATTAATGTGAGTTTTTATCTTCTTCCCAGTCAATGCCAAGGTCTTAGAACACTTTAGCAGTGTTTACCTCTTCCCAACCTGGTTGTGAGAATTAAATGGAATAGGGTATGTAGTGATAGGGACCAAATTTTGCTCAATCTTTGTCTCCTCTTATTGAGGGAGAGGCTTCCTATCCTGTCTTCACCCTTTGGTTCTATGGGCTGTAATCATTGCAGTTTTCTTCCCTGGACCAGAGCTGGAGAATGGAGCCCATTGGGCCAATCAGAAGTCTTCCTAGGAGTTTTCAAATTGGAGTTAAAGGAAGAGGTGTAGCATCTTTCAGATGGCAGAGTGTGGAAGGTGTGAGGCAGGAAGTTGGTGGTGTCCAGGTGGCCCAGGAAGTCAGCGTGTAAGAATAAAGCCTAGAGAGCTCTCTGGAGGCATTTCTCTTTGGTTTCTGGTTATTTCTGCAGCAGCTGTAGCTCGTTCCATATTAAACAAACACACACATCACTTAATCTATGTTGCCCAAGCTAGATTACCATAGATTTCTGACTCATGTCTAAAGTCATCTAATTCAGTGATCAGACACCGAAGGACCCTCAGATGAGGTCATTTTCCTCCTTCATCCTTTCCTCTCTTCAGAGCCTTAATCACTCCAGTTTTATATCATTGTCTTCTCTGTGATTCTTATTTTCCCATCAGATCTGAGGTTGTGTGCAGAGAAATAGTCATTCGACTTGGTCTTCCTGGTGAGCTATCTTGGGGTTCAGTCCATGTTTGAGAGTGTGTTGATTAACTCACAAGGCTCGGGCAACAACAGTTGAGCATCAGAGTCCTTGGTAAGGGAGCGAGGGTACTTAGAAAACTCCAGTATGGTTGCCAGGACTTCTGCCAACTCTCAAGGAGGGCTAAATTTGGACTTCTGTGAATTTCAATGGCTAACCTACCTTCCTTTCCACTCAGTTCCACCAAACCCAAGTTTCTGGAAGTGGGTCCTGAGAATCCGCATATGTTTCAAGCAACTGGGAGATTTTAGCGTGACCAAAACCCAAGAATCTCTGGACTGAGTCTTTTATGAAACTCTAAGTTAATAGTCTTACTTCTTCAGATTTCTGAGCAGAGCAGTTTGGGAAAAGTTATGACCAAAACAAGCCAGTGGGCTTAGTTTCTTATGCTAATGGTTCCAGAGGCCTCATAATTACATGACAACACGAGTGTCCCATAATTAGCGTCTGCTGTTCTGTTCCTGGGGGTCAATTGTTCTGCAACAATGGCCAAGCTCAGCCCTGGACAGCCCGCATCCCGCTCAGCTGCTCCCCTCCACATTCCATTCTCATGAGAGAAGAGCCCCGAGTTCTCAGGACTTTAACCCTCTCCTGCCAGGACCCAAGGACCAGAGCCAAGCTGGGGGAGGTTCACTCACTCTGATCTAACGAAGCATAATTTTGGGGATGGAGGCATAGGAATTCTCCCTGCGACTCTGATTTTACTAGGATTTGGGACAAATTGACTCAATCCTTACCTCTTTCAGGATGAAGAGTTGGCTAAGAGGACAGGGAAACTTACCCCTGACACGTATCTATCACTCAAACTCCCAGAATAGGCTTTCTCCGCCTCGGTGGGATGATGAGTGACCGAGCAGCAGAGTGGTGTGGTGCTAAGAACACCACTGAATCTGACCTGGAAACCTGTGTCTACCCCTGGCTGTCAGCCACCAGCTATGTGACGCTAGGAAACCTGTCTCATCTCTGAGCTGCTGATTCCTTACCTATAAAATGAGGATAAGCATTCGTGCGTGCATGCTGAGTCACTTCTGTCATGTCTGACTCTTTGCAACCCTGTGGATGGTAGCCCGCCAGGCTCCTCTGTCCTCGGGATTCTCCAGGCAAGAAGAACACTGGAGTGGGTTGCCATGCCCTCTTCCATAGGATCTTCCTGACCCAGGGATCGAACCTGTGTCTCTTGTGTCTCCTTGCACTGGCAGACGGATTCTTTACCACACATGCCACCTGGGAAGCGAGGATAAGCATACCCACCTCTATTACTTGGATATTTCTTTCCCCCCTTTCTTTTCTTTTCTCTCTCTCTCTCTCTTTTTTTAAGGAAAGATCCTTTTATTGGGGTGGACGCGAAGCATGCACTAGTCCATGATAAAATGACTTAAGAGAAAGATCCGAAAGGGCTGACTTCTCCCCCGTACTCAGTCTTAGAGCAAGGTCTGGGCACAGAATAGGTCCCACTGTAACTTGAGACAAGGCCTGGACTGGTAGGAGGGGGCTGGGAGAAGGGCCCCCCACTTTTGCTGGCCAGCCACAGCAGGGTTCCAGCTCTAGACCCTCATTGACATGCTCCAGTTTTCCAGAGGAGAACTGGGGGGCAAGAGGAGGAAGGAGAACTGGACGGAGGGGGGAGGTGAGTATTTTTATTTTCTTAAGCATCTACCACATCACATTACTGGGTCTGACGTCCCCTGTAACCATCACTTGGTACGTTTTACTAGCATAAATAAAAACTCAAGGAAAATAAATACGCTGGCTCTTATGAGGTTGGAGGCGGTGTGGAAGGGGCGTGGTGGGCCGCTGGAGGGATGGGGGTGGGGGGCGCTTCCACAAGGCAGGTGGGCGAGGAGCCGACGAGACGGCAGGCGCCTGAGCGTGAGTCTTAAGTGTCCTCGAGCACGTCCGGGCCGTCGTCCGCGCGACCTCGCGGGGGCGCGGGGTGCCGAGCCCTCATCCTCCAGGTCTCTTCTTGGCGGCACTCTTTCTGTCCCATTGCTGATGTAGGAAGTGCAAAAGAATGTTTTTTTCTGTCACGATGACCTGTTCAGATGGGTACTCCCTAGTGGGCAGGGAGACCGAGGCTTTGCACCCAGAGTCGGCATGAAATCCACTAAAATTGCTTTTGTTGTAAACAGACAGTGCTTTCAGAGAATCTGCCATCTTATTTGCTCAGCCGCCGCCACGGCCGCCTTATTGCGGCCCCTCGCCCCTGCCCTTTTACAATATTCTTGGCATTATGACTTTAGCACCCAAGGTTCTGACCAATGGATGGTACTTGGGTGTCCACAAAAACCACGTGGGGAGCTTTTATAGAATGAAGACCTGACCCGTTGAGCTGGAATCTGGCAAAGGCATGATTAACTCGGGAATGAGTGTTTGGGGAGAGCTCTGAAGGTCCTCCTGATGATAATGCTCAGACCCATTCGTGAGAGACTCGGAAGGACTGTGACGTGTAAAAAGTGCGTGATTTTACAGAGGCATCAGTTTAAATTGTGCAGTTGATACGTTTAAGTTAGCAGGAAGTCAGCCTGGCATGGACCCGTCTGTCTCCTAAGATTCACAGGGGTCCAAACACTTTATCTGATTCTTTCATTTAAGCCTGGATTTGTACTGCTAGTCTGGGCTACTGCTGTGAGCTCCAGACTCATGCATCCATCCTCCTACCTGCCTGCTTTCTGCACCTGGAAGTGAACAGACTTCTCCAGTGAATTTGTTCCAACATTTCCTGATCTCCCCCATGCCTGTTGCACCCTCAATCTCAATGGTAGCTCAATTCTTATACTTTCGCAGGATGAACCTTCTAGTCCTTACTACGTCTCCTCCTCCTGCTCTGCCTCCCCAAGGCTCAGCGGTATAGAATCCACCTGCAATGCAGGAGACACAGGAGATGCAGGTTTGATCCCTGGGTCAGGAAGATCCCCTGGAGGAGGAAATGACAACCCACTCCTGTATATTTGCCTGAAAAATCCCATGGACAGAGGAGCCTGGCAGGCTACAGTCCATGAGGTAGCAAAGAGTCGGACACGACTGAATGACTGAATGCATGCACACACACACGCGCGCATACACACACACACTCAGGGTACGGTGTCTTTACCATCTTCATGGCTACCCTTCCTAAACCACCATTACCTCTCTCCTCAGTAATCACTCTAGCACCTAAACTATCTTGCTTCTTTCACCCTTGACTTGCTCCAGTCAAATGTCACCTTAAGAAGAGTCCTTCCTGCCTCAAATGCAAGCCCCTCACTCCATCCCATTTCCTTTTTTTGTTTGTTTGTTTTTCTTTTTAGCATTTACACTAGCTTTGATAATTTTGTTTATTTTGTTATTGTCTGTCCTCTCCTAGAATGTAAGTCCCACGAAGGCATGAGTGTTTTTGTCTGTTTTATCAAACATGCTGGGTTCCCACTGTTGAAAACAAGACCAAGTGCATGGCAGGCACATGCTTGTTGAATGAATGAATGAATTGCCCACAGCAACTACATATTATTGCCTTCATTTTACTAACCAGGAAACAGAGGTTCAGAAGGTGTTACTTTCCCCAAGGCCACACTATAAACAGAGTATGAATAGATTTTTGAAGCCTGGACTGAGGAGTTTAGAAATCATTCTTCTGCATGTAGAGGAGGGGCCACTTTTGCAATCTACCATAATTTCCTTCTAAATGTAGCTCCTGCATTGGCATTTCAAATCGAGATTACTATCCTCATAGATGAACGTGGAAGCTTAACTCAAAGACAAAGTAGCTTTCTTACCCCAGCATCCCAAAGCTCTCCGCTCTGAGCCAAGCAACCATGGTCAGTACTGACATAATAAGGAATTCTACCCTACTTGGCTCTTTTGCTCAGTGTTTCCCACTGGAGAGGAATCATAAAGAGAAAAATACTGAAACCACGGGAAGACCCATTTGTAAAAAGATTTTATTTTTTTAAGACACATGGTGTCAGTAGTTGCAGTGCCCAGGCCTCACTGCCTCATAGCAAGTGGGATCTTAGTTCCCTGACCAGGGATCAGACCCCTGCGTTCCTGAATCGGAAGGCAGATTCTTAACCACTGGATCACCAGGGAAATCCCAGCACAGAGATATCTGTCACTTAAGTACTCACTTATTTAGGAGAATCCTTGAGAATTCTAAGTCTGAGCTCCAGGGCCCATTTGAGAAGTCTAGGAGCAGGGAAGGAGCAAGCAAAAGATTCCATGAAGGAGCCATTTGGGTGGTAGGAGGAAAAGAAGGGGAATGTGATGTCCTGGGAGTCAAGCAAAACAGTGCATCAAGGAGGGTTCCTGGAAACAAGATCAGGAAATGGTTTAATATGGAGAGAATAATGAAAGAACGAGAAAGAGAAAATCATGAATCTCCGCTCAAGGATATAAAATAGGATTTTAATCAATACAATAATAAGTGCATAATAGGGCTTCCTATCCTGAATAGGAAGTATTGGTATAGAAAGGATGTACATTCTTCTTAGATTAGTCTTTATTTTAAAAAATTAAAAAAAATTTTTTTGGCCATACCACATGGCATGCAGTATCTTATTCCTCCATCAGGGGTTGAATCGCACCCCCTGCAGTGGAAGCTCAGAGTGTTAACCACTGGACCACCAGGGAAGTCCTCTTAGATTAGTCTTTAATTCAGGGTAATCCCAATAAAAACCTCTCCCTCAAATTGATGGGGATTTAACAGTTATTATGAATCATGACCATTAGGTTTGAAAGAATAGAATAGCCTTTCCTGAAAAGGAAGCATGAGTGGGACTCACCCATTCATAAAACATGTTGTCAGTAAAAGAGATGGGGTGATGAAGTGAAGAGGCCCCAGAATGAAAATATAGACTGAAGGGTCCATGGCTATTGTCATATAACGAAGTGAGTATTTCACATTTGAGGAAGAAATGATGAATTATTTATTAAATCCTAACTAAATTGACTTGCCCTTGGGATACAAATTTAAGTTAAAAACTATCCTCAGGTCTTACTCCAAAATAAACTTCAGAGATAAATCAAAGATGAAAAGGGCGTCGGGGGGAAGCAATCCTTAAATCCATACAGCATAAAAAAACTCAAGAGAACATTTTAGTGATCTTTTAGAGAAACTAAAGGAAAAGATTGACAGATTTAAATTGGAAGAGAACAGATTTCTCTTTTTGTTTGTTTTTGTTTTTTAGAGGACATTTCTATACAGCAAAAGAAGGCTTGAAGCTAAAAGATAAACACTAATGTGGAAGAAAAACTTTAAAACATCTGAGAGAAGGGGTTAATAGCATTAAGATTAATTTTGAGGTTAAAGTTGAAGGTTAAATAAATGCTTAGGTTGACTGCCTTAGACTCCATTGGCCTTTCCTCCAGTAGGTTTCCACCTCATCTTCCAGGTGGGCAGGCTGGGCCATGAGGAGGTTGCTAAGTACCAGGAGCTGAAAGAACCCCACTCCTCCACCCAGAGGCCCCCCCTGGATCCTCCTGTTCCTCCCCACCAAAGGGGTAGCCATGGGGACCAGGAGGAGTCATCCAAGTCCTCTTTCCCTGAGGCTGATCCCAGGGAACTTGAGGCCATCCTGGGCGTCCACCCTGGAGGGTGAGTGGCTAGAACTGGTGGGTAGGGGGCAAGAGGTGTGCAGCCTGAGGGAAGATGGGGGGAGGGAGATGTGGAGGTTGTGAGCAACGTCAAAGAGGGGATTGGAAGAGAAGATGTGGGGATGAGAGCCATAGGTGGGTAGGATCTGAGGTCAGAGGGGAGTGTCACAGGCCCCAGAAATGTCACTTTTGCACACCCCAATCCTCCAGTTTGCAGTGAGTTCCCTTTGCTAAAGAGGAGGTACCCTCATGTCCTTGCTTTCAGGAAATGATGTCATGTATGAAAGCCCATCTTGGGACATTAATTACTTAATTGGTTCATTCATTCAAAGATGACTTATTGATCATTTGCTCTGATCCACACCATGTTGGGTGCTGGGAATATTCTCCATGCCTTTGTTGACACATTTTAAGGCAATGTGAGAATACAGGTTTAAAATGGAAAACCGTGAATAACAGGTTTCTCAGCAACTCTAAGTCACTGCCTTCTTGGGGAGAAAAACCAGGGTTTGGGTTTCCATTTTGTTTCCTAAACCTGCTGTGTGCTAGGTGTGGGGGAGACACTGAGATAAAGGGCTCATGGACCTCCATTGCTTATTAATTTCATGGAGGCGCAAACACAGGGTCACACAATGTCCACAGTGAAACAATCTTTGAACTGACACAGCCAGTTTCAAAGCAGCTGAGATGGGTTGCCTTTTTGGCATTTGATTTTTGGTGCTAAGCCAAAAAAAAAGGGAGGGGGATTTTATCATAAATACTGCTATCTAATCCTCTGTCACTTTGTAAGGGTCCCTTTGAATTTTTGATGGAAAAGATGTTTTTGTCGGGGTCCAGTTTCAGGACAAAGGGATATTAACGAACACAGAGCTCAGTTGATAGTGTTTAAAAACAAGTTCAAAGATCCTATATTTTGTAACCAAGTTGCTGAGCAATAATGGAAGAATTCCTGACCCAGCAGGGAGAGCCTGGCCAAGCCCTGCCCACAGAGGCTGACAATAAAGGCTCCTCCTCCCAGCTGTCAGTAAAAGCAAATACTCAGTCTTGATGGCCACAGGCTGCTCTCTCCAAGCTCACGCAGAAGAGAGTGATGTGCTGGGCTATTTTTCTGAAATGACACAAAAATCTCAGTCATGTTCTGGGGGACTGATTTAGAGGTCGGGGACTAGGTGGGTCAGCACAAGACTGGGAAACAGATGCCCTGGGTTCTAGTTCTGGCTTCTGACTTTGGCCAAGGTCTTCTCTGAGGCCCTGTTTCCTCATCTGTCTAAATGGGGTCATGAGCTGATGAGTTCTATTTCCCAAGACTCCATGAGGATCCAATGTGAGAGAGTCCATCCCCACCCCCACAAAACTCACCTGCATGGTCCAGTTAGAATCTCAAGCAAGACTGAGAGCTCAATCCAAGGCTCACTTGATGGCTGCTCTTGTCCTTGGCCATGACCACATCTCTCTACCCACCTTCTTCACATCCCTGTCACCTCCTGTGTCCATGAACCAAACATCAGGGCCGCCCCTTCCATTGTTCTGAAGAGGTGTCTTTCCAGGCAGGGACTACATTTCCCAGCCTTCCTTGCATCCAGGGTGAGCTGTGGACTAGTTCTCATCCAGAGAAGGGGAGCGGAAGTGACGGGTCACTTCCTGGTTGGGGTCTGTATGAAGTAGCTGGAACTTCTCCCTTCTCCTGGCCTTTATCTGCCTGCTCAATGCAAAGGGCTCCAAGGCCCTTGGGGTATGATAGAGCCTGAGAGAGAGGAAGCATGGATCCCTGAATCACCACATGGAGGAAAGCTGTCAATCAAAGAGTAACAGTGAGGTTAAACCAGTGACATTGGGGGGTTATTTGTTACAGCAGCTAACATTACCCTAAAAGAGACACTGTCTCTGTGTACTCGCCTCCCCTGGCACACCTTCTCCTGCTTCCTTCCCTTCCAAACCTCTCAGACATTCACAGGTAACATTCAGAATATTGGGGTCATTGATGTTATCAATTCAGTCATTGATTGAACAAATATTTATAGCTCATGTGCCGTGTATAAGAAGCAGGGCTGGGCACCTGGAACACAAAGCAGATTCCAGCCCGTCCTTCCTAGAGGAGCTCATGGTCCAGTTACTGGCCTGAGGCTTCATCCTCCCATCTCAGGATCCAGTTCACGGCCCAGTCTTCTGGTCCTGGACCTCACGTTCTCTCTGAAGGCCAGCCTACCCTCACTGCTGAGGACACACCCAAGAGACTGTCTCTCCCTTAGTGCTGCCACTCCCCTGTATTAAATTAAAACCTGGCGGGCCTCACTATACCATCCTCAGCCTTCTCATAGTTCCTTTAGCCCCATCCCATGGAGACCTCAAAAACCAGAACCTCCACCCCTTTGCATACTCTGTCCCCTCCTGCCCTCTCTTCTCTTAATTAGGAGGTTGAGAGTTTTCGCTGCTCCTTTGCAAATACCTTCACCCTGTGTTGTGGAAGGCTAGAAAATTTGGGTGGACTGGAGTGTGCATCTTCCTGGCAACCCAAGTAGGCCCTAATGATCCTGGTGAAACTGGTAATTTATCCTGATTCTTGCCTGGCCTTCCTTTGGACTTCTCACCCCCTCCCCTCAACAAACACTGCCTGGAGTTTGGACTGAGGACACTGTTGTCCACCCCTGGGAATAGGCATCTGAGTAACTTATGTTTTTGCAAACTGACCTTACTGCCCTTTTAAGTAGAAGGATTTGGACGTGGCCACCGGGCTTAGCCAACAGAATGCAGGCTGGATTTCGACTCTACTCACCCCCTTTACACAGTACACAACATGTACAACTGTTCATGGTCGCCTTGGCTTTGAGCTCCTAAGCCTGGCTCATAGGGTCCTCCCTCTGGCTTTGTCTCTCCAGCAGTATCCAGGCCTCCCTGCCATGCTCTGTACTCTCTACCTATTGCCAGCTTCACGGGGCTATTACATATCATGGACTATTAATACTTCACCACTCTGCCTTTTTGCTTTTGCTGTTTTATCTGAACAAAGCATTATTCTTTGCTCAGCCCGCTCTGGCCATTCCTTTGCTGGGGAGTGTCCTCGGCCTGGAAGTCTTTCAGTGCTCCTTGCATCCTCCCTTCTTGCTTCCTGCAGCCCAGGGTCACTCCCATATTGGGTACTCGCTGTCCTCCACTGCACGGTCTGCACACGCAGCTGTCTGAATGCAGCCGTTGTTGGGCAGGGACCACGTCTGTCATCCGGATAGCCTGCTCCAGCACTGGGCCTGCCAACAGAGGACAGCAGGAATGGAATTAAGTGAGGAAGATGACTTTGACCTCAACGAGTGGTTGGTACAATGAAATGAATCCGGACTGAGAGATTCGCTCATTCTTGATTCACTGGCTCAACAGATACTTTCAGAGTACACGTCTCATGCCGGGCACTGTGCTGGCGCACAGTGAATAAGACAGTGCTCTGTTGGAGATCCAGTCTTAGCTTCTGTTAATACATACATTGCTGGATCAGAAAGAGGAATGTGAAAGATGACGCTGATGGGAACAGTGATAGAGAACATGAAAAAGGCCCTAAGAGCCTCAGCTGAGCCTCACCTGTGGGCAGAAGGCTCTGGCAGCAGTGGGAGGGCCAAGGATGTAGCCTGGGTCTGGGGCTGTTCTCCACCCACCAGTGACCTTGAAGAGCCTAGACCTAGAAGTCAGGATGCTGGGTTCCTGGCTTTGCTGTCACAGGACCAGTTCAGTCATCTCCCTAAGTACTGCCCAGCCCCACCTCCTCCCCAGGATTTCAACTTTGAGGGACGAGGAGAGTCCAAGGCTGAGAGACACACTTGAGCCCCAGATCTGATGCTGGTGTGTGAGGGGTGGTCCTCTGTCCTTAGCACAAGCCCTTGCTCTTGGGAACAGAGATCACTCCAGATCCAAGGGTGGCCAGCATGCTTTTCTGGGCCAGAGCCAGGCCACTTGCTAAAATTTGAAGAACCCATTTGCTCACCCACTGCTGCTGGAGTTGCCATTTAATAACCAAGTTTAGGAGATTCAATTAAGATTGGGAACCGCGTCCCTCTTCCAAGGAGGCCTCACAATTGGTATTTTTTCTTTGCAAGAGCATGAGTGGGGCCCTTTGCAGGGGTTTTTGTACAGCGAGCAGCACAGAGAGAAAAAGGGGGAAAAAAACAACTTTGGCTCAAAGATGCCAATAATAGGGGATTTCTTTTCCCGGTCTCCCCATGGAAGGTTGTCAACAGTGCAGGCATAATCGGGCAGGCGGCTGCCCTGCTCAGAGAGGGGGACGTGTGCTCCTTTGTTACGATGGGCTGAATAGGATGTCCCTGCACCCAGACCTGGCCTCCCGGCTAACAAAGGGCCCCTTTGTCACCCCGGGCAAAGAGTGCTGCCGAGGTTGCCACAGCAACTCAGGGACAGAGACTTAACGTGCAAGTGACATTTCAGATGGGAAGCGGGCATTCGAAAACTCAAATTTCTTTATGTATAGTGGTTTCCTTCTCTGGATATTTTAAAGGAACCATATGGCAAACAAAAGGAAAATAAACAAGCCAACGATAAACACATAGCCAAGCAAACGAACATCACTGCAAGTCGGCAAGCGGGTTCGTCCTCCCTTGATGGGTGAAAAGGCTTGTCGACTGCATCACTGGGGCCCCTGGGTAAGCTGTGTGTTCTCCTTATCCAAAAGGCAATCGGACACCAGTAAAGAAAGTTTGAAAGTAAAATCATCTAGAATTCTACCTGCTGGATTCAGGACACTTTTTCTCTCTCTTTCTGCGTTCCCTAGACAGTCCTGTATGATCCACTGCATGCCAGACGAAGACCTGGGGTAAGGGATACAAAGATAAGGCAGATTCTTTCACTCCAAGGTGGATGGTATGGCGGTGTTCCCAAGTACCATGCTCTCCTTGTAACTCCAAATGGACTTCAGTTGGAGCCTAAGACAGTTGCTCATCAGAGGGAGTAGCCAGTGCTGCTTGGGGAAAGGGGAGCAGCAGCATAGAGGAGGGGGAACCTGAGAAGGGATTTGCTGCCAACCCAGCATTGGCACTTAGTCGCTATTTCCTGGATGAAATGAGGGAGGAAGGGAGGGAAGGAAGGAAGAGTGGGAGGCAGGGCTCTCTCTCCATTCTTTTAAAGGGGAAAGCATCGTAAATAGCAGGATGCAGGCAAAGCAGCAGGCAAACAAAAAAGGTCTTTAAACAATCGCCACCACAATATACCAAGATCTTTTCCTTCAACACTTCTCCATAACAGTTTAATAAACAATACTGAAGGAATATTACAGCCAACACCCGTATGCCCACCACCTGGATTTGGCTATTGACATTTTACTTTTTTTGGCTTTATTACATATTTATCCATCTAGCCATTTCTCCACTCATCCATCGATCCTTATTTTTTGGACGCATTTCAAAAGCTGGCATCTTTTAACTCCCCTAGAACACATCAGTGTGTGTGTAATTAATAAGAGTCTGATATTTGTTTACATTTGTTTCTCTTGATTTGAAATTTACATGCCATGAAACATGGAAATCTTTTTTTTTTTTAAACAAACTTTTATTGAGAGTCTGTTACATTTTTTCTGCTTTGTTTAGTTAGCATCTAATCCAATGACTGGTGCATACTGGGTGTTTAACAAAGGTAGTTTATTTATTTTATTCATTTTTATTTTTGGTTGTGCTGGGTCTTCGTTGCTGCATGGGCTTTTCTCTAGTTGCAAAGAGCGGGGGCTACTGTGGGTGTGAGGGATTCTCATTGCAGTGGCTTCTCTCTTTTTTTTGGTCTTTTTTTAAAGTTTAAATTAATTTATTTATTTTAATTGAAGGCTAATTACTTTAACTTATTGTAGTGGTTTTTGCCAAGCATTGACATGAATCAGCCATGGGCTCACATGTGTTCCCGATTCAGAAACCCCCTCTTGTTTCCGAGCACAGGCTTTAGGGCGCTCGGGCTTCAGTAGTTGCAGCTCCTGGGCTCTAGACCGCAGGCTCAATAGTTGTGGCACATAGGCTTGGTCGCTCTGCAGCATGTGGGATCTTCCCAGATCAGGGATCAAACCAGTGTCTCCTGCATTGGCAGACAGTTTCTTTACCACTGAGCCATCAGGGAAGCTCTGTACAAATCTCAAATGTACATTCTCTGAATTTTAACAACTGCATATGCGTAACCAAACCTTTATTAAGATACAGAACATTAGGGTCACTCCATAAAGTTCCCTCATGCTCTTTCCCAGTCTATTGTTAACACACGTGTGTGTGCACGCACACACACACAGACACACCACCACCACCACCGCCACCATTTTGTTATTTGTTTTTCACTTAACCACTGTAGTAAAATAATTTTTCATGTTGCTTACTAGCCTTCATGGTAACTTGTGCTTTTCACTCATTCCATTCTTTAGTCTCCTAAGGTCTGCTCTGTCCCAGGCATTGGATACATGACCCCATAGGAGATGGTGGATAAGGATTCTGGAACTAAGTTGCCTGTGTGTGAATCTCAGGTCCAGAGTTCTTTAAGGCAAGTCACCTAAACTTTCTGAGCTTCACTTTCTTGACCTGTAAGCTGGGAGTGGTGACAAGGACAACTTCGCAGGTGGTTGAGAGAATTAGGTGAGTAATACAGGTCAAACACTTAGTACATAGTAAGTGCTCAATGGTGTTCTTCAGAGAGTCCATAGCTGAGTGGTTGCTATCAGTATTCCAGGACTGAGAATCCCTTCTTATTTCTCATGGCCATAAACAGATTTCTCTCTGTCCAATTTCAGCTACTCTAAGCCCTACTTTTCTGAACATCTTTGGACCAGGAAATTTAGGCTTCTCCCAAGTAGTTTTTTGAGACCCCCCAAGGAAGAGAATTGGAAGAGAGTGACCAGAGAGTTGTATAGCTTTTATTTTAATGTACTTGTTCTGATATTTCTTCTAAGGCTGGGCCTGTTTACAAACAATCAGCAGTTGGGGAGCGGCTGTCACTCTAAGGGGCTTTGTCAGATAGCTTCTTCAACATGAGAAGTACCAATGAACTCTATATTTATTCTCATTTGCCCAAGCCTGTATATCACTGAGGTTACTACAGGTGATGGAGAATATAGACCAGAGGGGTGCCTGGGCCCAAAGTGGAGCCTTGTTTTCCTTAGAAGAGGGAAACATTGGCAGATATTCTCAAGCTGAGTCAACTGAAGATGGGCCCAAGGGTAGGACCAAGAGATACCCAATTTCTTTATTTGCCTAACTCCTAAATATCCTACAGTTCCCAGTTCATCATCACTGCCTTCAGGAAGCCCTTTTTTGTGTTTCCATTCTCATTATTTTGCTCACCTCTATTGTGTTTCCTACAGTACTTAATTGATCATTTGTTTGTCTGCCTTCTCAATTCAGCTGTGAGCTCCTTGAGAGCACAAATTAAATCTTTATCATATTTCAATCTCTAGTCTCTGGTATGTGACCAAAAATATTTTTCACATATTAGCTTTACTAATATTTGCCAAATACTTTCTAATTGCCAGGTAATTTATAATTGCCTTTCTTTAAAAATATTAATTTTTAATCCAGTTGCTATAGAAAATTTGTAAATTAGAGTATATTCCCCCTCAGGGAATGTAGAGTAAAACATATATAATATAGAAAAAAATATAGTCTAATGACAAAGACAAACCTTGATAAAGAAAAGGAGAGAGAAAGAATAGATAATAGATACAGAAGTATTCTTAAAACCATAAGACTAAAACACCTTTACACTAATACACTTGAAAAGTTAGAGAAAATGATCAACTTTCTAGAAATATAATTTGCCATCACTTACTGGAGAAAAATATGACATAATGATACAATTATAATTTAAGCAGTTGAATCAGTTACCAAAATTCTCCGTCAACTCATTATGCAAAATGAATATAGCCTTGACATGCAAAGCTTGGCAATAACAGAAAAAAATTTTAAGACCAGTTTCAACTACTAACATAGATGCAAAAATTCTAAATGAAATAATGCAGATAGTTTTAGCAGTATGATAAAAAATGAATTATAACTGAATAGAATTTCCAACAGTTATCCCAGGAATTCAAGGATGGTTAACCATGAACCATATTAACATAATATAATTTACAATGTTAGTAGGTTAGAAGATAAAATCCAGATGATTATTTTAATAATCATTATTTATTATTTATTTTAATAAATGCTTAAAAAGCATTATAAATTAGAATTAATCCATGCTCCCCAGAAAAATCTCTTAGCAGAATAGGAACTAAAAAGAAACTTTTTAATTGATAAAGAGTATTATCAAAAGTTTACAGTAAGTGTCTTACTTAGTAGCTTAATGGTGAAATGTAAACTATGTGCTTATTAAAGTAAGGAACAAGACAAGCATTCCTGATATCAACACCTCTATATAGCATTGATTCTAGAGAAGGTGGACAATGCAATAAGAAAAAACAGACAACCAATAAGGTGATTGGAACAGAAAAGCAGATTCAATCTCCCTCCCATCCTCTTTGTACAGATCTTGGGACCATTCATGCAGAAAATTCAAGAGAACCTACAGAAAAACTATTAGAACAAATAAGAGAGTTTAGTTGGTTTTGTTGACACAAGAATTCATCCACAACTTTAATAGTATTCCTTTATATGTCATTGTTGTTGTTTAGTCACTAAGGAGTCTGACTCTTTGCGACCCCATGGACTGTAGTTCACCAGGCTCCTCTGTCCATGGGATTCTCCAGGCAAGAATGCTGGAGTGGGTTGCCATTTCCTTCTCCACGGGATCTTCCCGACTCAGGGATCAAACCCATGTCTCCTGCATTGGTAAGTGGGTTCTTTACCACTGAGGCACCAGGGAAGACCATGTATATAATTTAGTAATTAAATACAATTCCAATAAAGCACTAACAGAGTTTTCTTTTTTGTATAAGGTGAAATTTACATGTAAGATTAGAGAGATACAGTGAGGTCTAGTGGGCTTCCTTGCTGGCTCAATTGGTAAAGAAGCTACTTATAATGCGGCAGACCTGGGTTTGATCCTTGGGTTGGGAAGATCCCCTGGAGGAGGGCATGGCTACCCACTCCAGTATTCTTGGCTGGAAAATTCCATGGACAGAGGAGCCTGGCGGGCTACAGTCCATGGGGTCACAAAGAGTCGGACATGACTGAGCGACTAAACACGCACACAACAAGGTCTGGTGGTTATGAGTGGGCTTTGGAGTCAAATTAACTAGTTGAAAATCCTGGTTACACTGTGTGCTAACTACAAATAAGTTATATGGTCTCTTTATGCCTCAGTTTCCTCATTTGTAAAATAGGGATAAGAGTAGAACCTACCTCATGGAGTTGTTGTCAGGATTAACCGTGGTATTATATGTGCAACATTTAACACAGTCAGGCACACATCTGGTACTCGGTACGTTTTAGCTGTTATAACTTCTTTTAATTTCTTCTTAGAGAATTGCAGATAGTGGTTTATTTAGATTTCTTGTTTCTTTTTTGAGTGGGGTTCATTCACATTTTATTTTTCTGGGTTCTCTCCTTCTGTAACCAGTGCACGGTAATATACAGGTGTGCACACAGCAGAGACAGGTAAGGAATCCTTGAGCGTTCTCAGGGAATGTGTTCCAGATAGCTCACTCATTACAAGCTCTTTGTATTGTAAGACAGTCTGCACGATGTAATTTAAACTCACGTGCAGTATGCTGTTGCAGAAGGAGCATGAATTCCAAGTACTCATGTGGAATCCCAGCTCTGCCAAATTCTGGCTGTGTGTCTGAGGTTTAGGGAATTTTCTCTAAGCCTCAGTTTCCTCATTTGTAAAAAGTCCGTTGATAATAATGTCCACCATGAAGGCTGGTGGTGGATCTGATAATGTGCTGGTTCCCACAGCAGGGCTCCAGGAGCTCTAGTTCCCTCCTAAGGGTTCCTCCCAAGGGTTCTCCACCCTTCCTCCTTCCTCCCAGCACCCCCTCCTCTCCCCATGAAAGTCCAAAGAGTGTAAAGTCTCCCAGATGGGCTCTGGCACTGCCCCTCTGGAAAATTGGAGAGGGATTCACGGGTGGGACATCAGGGTGAAGTTCCCTCCTTTACTGAGGCGACTTTAGAGTTGTTGACTAGGAAAACGTGCCTTAATAACAGTGACTCACAGCTGAGTGGTGCTTCAAAGTTTTAGAAATGTTTTATTGTCAGTGTTCTCATTGCTTTTCACAACAAACCCGTGGAGTAGGCACTACCTTCCCATTTTTCAGAAGAGGAAATTGAGGCTCAGAGAGGTACATTGACTTGGATAGGGCAAAACAGGGAGTTGAGCAGAACTGGGGATTCGAACTCAGAGCCTTTGGTGTCTCAGTGCTGTTACATGCAGGGCCTGAATGAATTATCCTGTGCTAAAGTCTCTGCCACACATGCATTTGGTCCATTTGATCTTTCATCCAGCAGACATTTTGAGTGGAAGTTGTGGGCTGACTTGGCTGGTCAGTGGTCAGAAATCTTAGGTTGGAATGTTGTTGAGGGGATACAATGGTTAGGGCCCCAAGAATGCCTAACAGATGCACCAGATAATAGCCATCCACCTCAACCAAGTTCCTGAAGGAGATGCATGCATGCACACACACACACACACACACACACACACACACACATGACGTGAGAGTACCTAAAGAAAGCAGAGTTCTGCTCTGCTATTAGATGGACTTGAACCCCGTGGCAGACACTACTGGGGCTCTGCCCACATCCCCAGAAACTCACCGTTCCAGTGCATGAGGCCCAAACTTCCAGCTCTTGGTACCTGCATCTCTTTGCCTATTGACTCTGGTTGCCAGAGCCCCATTCTACCTTCCAGGCTGAACTGCCTTCTGAGAGCAACCTTCAACCAAGACTATGAGGAGCTGGTGGTTTAGTAAAGACTCCAGGTCTCTGCCCCTCAAGTGGAATGACTCTACAGCAGTGTTCTACACTGTTTTACAGAATTCCCCAGTGGAGTGAGGCTCCATTCACCTGCAGTAGTAATTTGCTTGATAATGTGCCCTTTACTGACTGTCTTTCTTTCCTGGGATGACTTTTCCACCCCCTTTCCCATGTGTCTTGGAATCCCTCTCCAGTAGATTACATGCACTAGGATGCTTGCTTCAGAATCAGCTTTTGGAAGATTCCAACTAAGAGGTGAGCTTTTCCCCAACCCAGCTTAACATATCCCATCACATCGAAGCCCAGGTCAGATCTTCTGCACAGCGGCCACTGGGAGGGAAGAGACAGAGGTGCAGACACTGCCGGAAGCCACCCACATGTGCTGCATTGTGACTCCCCTCACTGGCAAATGTAGCCCATCTGTTCCCTGGAATCTGAACAATTCAGAGGCTGCTTCTTCCTGAGTGTGTGTGTGTGTGTGTGTGTGTGTGTGTGTGTGTGTGTGTGTGTATAGATAGGAAATCCCTTGAGAGCTCTACCTCCCCTGGAAGTGGGCATGAAACATCCATCCTGTGTTAGTCACTAGAGGTACCAAGATGTATGAGCCATCATCCCTCCTTAAGGTACTCTTAGGGCAGTTGTGTTATTACAGTTGGGTGAAATCTAACACTAACAGTCTTGTGTGCAGACAGTTCTTGGAGCAGCAAATTGGAGCAATGAGTTGGATTCTTGGAGAAATCTTCACTGAAGAGGGGTTACTTTCATTGAGTCTTAGTGAATGAGTTAGAACTTGTTAGGGTTTTCGTGGTGGAAGGAGAAGAGAAGTGGGTTAAGAATGCCCAGACACTTAAATCTCCCACCTGGAAGTGACATGCACCACTTGTGTTCATGTTCCCTTGGTTAAAGCAAGTCACATACCTAAGTACCTGTGGGTAGGGAAGTACAATTCTACCACGTGTCCATATGGAAATGATGCAAACTAGCCAATCCTAAGTTTGTTTATGCTGCTTTGGCTGTTCCTTCACTTGTGTGTGTGTGTGCTCAGTCATGTCCAACTCTTTGCCACCCTATGGACTGTAGCCCGCTAGGCTCCTCTGTCCATGCAATTTTCCAGGCAAGAATACTGGAGTGGGTTATTTCCTCCTCCATGAGATCCTCCTGACCCAGGGACCGACCTGGCATCTCCTGCATTGGCAGTGGGATTCTTTATCACTGAGATACCGGGAAAGCCTGTTTCTTCACATGGAAACCACAATAAATGTTTTTGCCTACAATTATTCCCTCTCCCTTGCCTCCTAACTGACGCTGGTGTTTCCCCATGTGGCCCCTACAGTATGGCCTGCCTCTTGTCTTGGAAACTGTGAGCAACAAATTATCTTTTCAATGGCAGTTTTTTCCCGATCTATCTTCCTTACCATAGCTAAATAATAATAAAACTTATTAAGACACATCCATATTCTGATATCTCAGCTATTGATGATATCAGAAACTGAGAACTGAGAGATGCAAAAGCAGATACTCTGGGTCCTCAAGCTGGATTGTGGCAGGCAGGGCAAGACCAACCCAGCCTCAACCAGCTGTGAGACTCCTGTCTCGAAGAGGAAGAGAAGCCCCACTCCCGTCCTGAGAACAGCAAATGAGGCTGAGGCATTTCTTTGTGGGAAATGAGTCACTGACTTCCTATCTGATCAACTCCCAACGAAAAATGGGCAAGCCCAAGCTCTGGGGTCTGCATGGCTTTCTTGCTGGGCTCCATTGCCAGACTGCCCAGAGACCTCTTTGGTGCTGACCTCGCCTGAGGGAAGGGAATGGACATAGGTGATTGACAGGGATGAACATAGGCGACTGACAGGGTGGCTGAACTGCTTCCCGAAGCTGACCCGTTGCACCTGGGCCTCCATACTCTGGTGGTTATTCTTCTACAGCCCCAACCAGAGCCAATGAGACTAAGACTGTGGAAATATGGGCAATGGAAAGTGGGATTCCAGGCTTAGGTACCACTGATTGATTAGTCCAGCTATTAACACTGTGATACTGAGGATTCCTCCCTAGGCCTCATACTTCTTATCTGTAAAATGGCCACAGCAGTCTTATTTCCTGACCCAGAAGATTTGCTGTGAGGATTGACCTCCTCAATCTGCAAAAACAAAATGAAATTAAACAAAAAAGCAAGTAAAAAACTACAGCAAGAAAGATAATAAATGATGAAATATTGATAGCGTTCCTTTGAGATCAGGAATGAGATAAGGATGCCTGTTACTATTACTTCTTTCCAAAATGTACTGGCAATACTAGCCAGTGCACCAAGGCAAGAAAAAGAAATAAATGTTTAAAGACTGAAAAGGAAAAATGAAAACTCTCATTTTTGTAGATGAAATATAATGTTCGCCTGTGTGCACATGTGCCTGCTCAGATACTCAGTCGTGTCCAACTGTTTGCAACCCCATGGACTATAACTTCACAGGCTCCTCTATCCGTGAGATTTTTCAAGCAAGAATACTGGAGTGGGTTGCCATTTCCTCCTCCAGGGGATCTTCCTGACCCAGGGATCAAACCTGCATCTCCTGGGCCTCCTGCATTGGCAGGTGGATTCTTACCACTGTGCCACCTAACATTCTACAGAAAAATTGTTAGAATAAGTGAGTCTGGCAGTGTTGCTAGATATAAAGACATTGCACAAAAATTTATTTCTATGTATGTTCCATGCCTCTATTCCCAAGTAACAAATCATTCCAAAACTTTATGATTTCAAATTATAATACTTTATTATCTCTCATGATTTCTGTGCGCTTTGGATTGAGGAAGAATTCAGCTGGATGTTTCAGGGTTTTTCATTGTTTCAGGACTACAGTCAGTCAGCATATGGAGCAAGAGTGGCAGGGGACTGGTGGCATTTTCCTCTCTTTTTTTTAGTCTTAAGGCCACTGCATATGGATTCTCTGTGTGGGTTACTTTAGATTTCTTCAAAGCACAGCAGCCTAGGGCTTCTTACATAGTGCTTAGTGTTCCAAAGACAAATGTCCCAAGACAAAGAACCAGGCAAAAGATATATCAACTTTCATAACCTAGACTCAATTCTGTATCACTACTGCTACATTCAATTTGTTAAAAACCATTAAGACCAACACTTTTAAAGAGGAAGGTTATTAGGCTCCACCATTTGGGAGTGTATCAAATAATTGTTGACGTATTTTAAACCACCACACTACACTGGCAACAAACAGAAAATTAAGAAAAAAAAAACCTCACATGTAAAAAAACCATTGATAATAGCATCAAAACCATAAAATATCCAGGACTAAATCTATTAAAACGTGTGCAAGTTCTATACATAAACTACAAAACACTGCTGAGATGACTTTTTTAAAGAACCTAAATAAATGAAGGGACATACTATGTTTATGGATAGGAAGACAATATTTAATAATTTCAGTTTTACCCAAATTGACCTAAAGATTCTATGTGATAGAAATCAAATCTCAGCAGGATTGTGTGTGTGCCAGTGTGTGTGTAAACAGACAACCTTATTTTAAAATTTTTATGAAAAGTGCAAATGTCAAGAATAGGCAAGGCACTCTGGAGGAAAAGTGGGTAGATTTATTCTATGGGACATTAAAGACTTATTGAAAGCTACAAAAATTCGGTCAGCGTGACAACGGCTCAAGAAGAGACAAACAGGCTAATGGAACACGCTAGAAAATTCAGAAACCATCTGATGAGCATATGGACTACCTGGCTTATGACAAAGTTAACACTGCAGAGATGTGTGAGGAAAGGCAATCTCTTCAATAAACGCTGCTGGGTCAGTTGGCTGTTCAGATGAAAAAAAAGGAGAGGGGCTAGTGGGAAATTCATTCTAATGAGATATGACAGTGAATTTTAGAAACAATGATTGATGAAATGTATTTAGAAGTTCTTTCCTTTCTGAGCTGTAATTTCCTTCTGTTGTTCCCAAACCTTTAGTGGAAGCCTCTTTCCCTCACCTATCTTGTATCAGGGGATCCTTATGGCCATAAATAAGTGGTCCTAGCTTGAAGCCAGGACCAGCAAAGCCCAGATCACAGTTGGGAGCCAAGTTCCAAGCAAGAGGCTCACTCCCTTTTCTCCCTGTGCCATCGCATGTCCTGCTGCCACTCAAGCCTCCCATTCTGACCTGCTTCTGCTCCTGGCCTCAGACCCTTCCCAGCCAGGCAGCCTGAATGAGCCAGAGTCAGGAGCCAGAGGGCAGGGGTGGTGGCCCAGTCCGTGGAAGGTGAGGGAGGAGAGGCCCTCCGAGTAGACAATTCTTAGATGGGAAGGGGAGGAGCAACACAGGCTAGCTGCCTGCAGGTGCTGGCAGGAGTTAGGGGCTTTTTTTGTGGGAGCGGGAGCCCGTTTCAGTCACCTCTCTGCCCCACTGTGGGAGCCGTCTCACCTCCGGTCTCTCACTCCAGGAGACCGTGGTGGTTAGTGGTGGTCGTTGGTCGCGGTGATGAGGGTGGTCGATTCTGGCCGCTTCCCCAGAACTTCACTTTCTAGTCTGTTATTTCTATGACCCTTCCCTCTCTCTGTCATTAATGGATGCTTTAGACTCCTCCAGGTGGTTTCAGTCCTGGATCCTCTGGACACCGTGGAGCCCACTCCGTTACCGATCCCACAAGTCCTTGCCTCAGTTTCTTCACCTGTAAAGTGAGGATTTAAGCAGCAGCCCCCCACCCCTCTCAGGGCCACTCTCTCAGAGACTCTGATCAGTGGGACGGGGAGCGAGGACACCCTACGATCGGCCGGCCTCGGGCTCTGGGCAACGCCGGGTAACGCAGCATCCGTCTCCGAAAGTGTTCCTTCTCTTCTGCCACCTTCAGGGCTGATATCTAGGGCGGGGAGAGTCCCACTTCTGGGGAGGGGTGTAGTACGGCTTTCTCCCTCCCCTCACCCTTGGTGGCGGAAGGCGGCACGGGAGAGGGCCGTCTGGACGGGCGCGCCAACCCTCCGGGACCCGCGGGGGCGGAGAGCCGGGCGGGGGACTGGCGGCTGCCGGGACCGCGGGAGCGGTCTCCCCCCAGGGCCCAGGCCCCCGGCCCTCGGCGGCGCCCGCGGCCGGAACAATAGCGCGCGCTGGCGGGCGGGCGGCCGGGGGCGGGGCGCTCCGCCGGGCGCCGCCCCCGGCCCGCCCCCTGCGCTCGCACACCGGCTCGCACACTGGCTCCCACCCGCCGCCCGCCCAGGCACTGCCCGCGGGAGCCGCCGCCGCCGCCGCCGCGCCCGCCATGGACGTCCGCCTGTACCCCTCGGCGCCCGCGGTGGGCGCGCGGCCCGGGGCCGAGCCGGCCGGCCTGGCGCCCCTGGACTATTACCACTGCGGCAAGGTAGGCGGGGGCGGGGTGGGGGCCCGGCGGGCGGGGCCTGCCCGCGCCTTCGGACCCCGCGCCGCGCCCGAGCGTCCCGGGCTGGAGCGCGCGGGCAGCGGTCACCCGGCGGCTCGGGACGCGGGCGCTCTCGGGGACACGCTCGGGGAGATGCCGGCGGTGAGGACGCGCGGACACACGCACCCCCCCAGCCCTGCCGACGGGCACACACGCCGCTCACGCCGATCCCCTTGGCAGGGACACTCAACGCCCGGAGTTGGGATCACAGGCAGAAGTCACCCGACAGTTGCTCACACGAAGTCACGGTGACAAACTCACCACGTTCCCCCTGACGGCCTCGCCTGCATTCACGAGCCGACGCGCAGTGACCCACTGTCGCCCAGCCATGCACCTGCTCACACTCCTGTCCCACACAGGTCACCCTCATCCGCACACAACCACACGCAGTCAAGCGCGCACCTGCACTGTCACCTCGCCACGTACAAGTCACTGTTCTCACGCGCCGCCGCCGCACACCGCGTCCCGGGCCCCCACGCCGCCACACGCAGCCACAGCTGGGGACAAGCACACAAAGACGTCGCTCCGACAGTCACTCGCCCGCGCTCCCAGTGACTCCCACGGTCGCACGCTGTCCCCCACAGCCACCCACCCCGTGGACGGTGAACTTCAGGCACACGAATCACCCCGACAGCCACCCAGTCACGCGCGGTCACACCCAGGGGCAGCCGCATCCCGCCCCCTCTCCCCCCAGCCCGGCCGTCCACACCCGCGCGTCGGGGTTTTTAACTTCTTGCCGCCAAAGCGCACGAATTGGGCCGTTTACCAATCGGTTGTCATCGCCCACCGGGACCTCGGATTCCGAGCTGGCAATGGCCCATCGAGGCCTGTCCCCTCCCAGGAACGGTGAGAGACCGCTTTCCCGGCTGGAGTTGTGGTGAGGGGCGCCCCTTCTTTCCCGAGATCGCCACCCCTACCCGCGACCAGGTCCCACCCGCACAGCCAGGTCGCCGCCGCGCTGCCCCGCCCGGGCGCGGTGCGAGCTCGCGCTTCTGGAAGCCCGGACGGGCGGCGTCCGACCCCGCTCCGCGCTCGCAGCCCAGCTCCGGATCCTGCGGGGCAGCGGCGCAGTCCGAGACTCTTCCTTCGCCCGGGAGGGAACTTTCAAACTTAAGTTAGGAAGCCGGACGGTCCGTGCGTCCGCAGGTCGATGCGTCGGTCCCTGGCCGGCCGGAGCCGAGCGCGGCTTTTCGTCACTCGGAGCCCGGATTGAACGGCGCGCGTGGGTTTCCCGCGGCCAAGGCGCAGACGCGCGGGCTCCGTGGCGCTGCGTGGTGAGTGCCAGTCCCGTGGCTGGGTCGGCGCCCCTCCGGGGTCTTAACCCCACCCCGCAGGCTCTTCATCGAGCTTTTTGCTATGAGGATGCTGCGGGGAGGGGGCGTCCCCGCGCGGAACCTGGGGGCCGCCCCGGCTGAGCCTCGCTGGCTGCGTCCTCAGGCCTTGGGGAGCGGCTTCTGGAGACTAGGGTCAGAGCCCAGCGCAGTTCCCTTGGGGCATGGGGTGGGGTCCCGGGCCCCCAGACCTGGGGCGGGGACCGACGGTAAGTGAGGTCGCGCGGAGGATGGGGCGATTTATCGTTAGTCCAGTGACCGGCAAAGTCAGAAGTAGAATAGGAGGATGGTGTCTTCAAGAGAAGGCCGATTCTCTGGGAGCTTCCATCTGATGGAGGGAAAATTGATGAGAAGTAGCAAGTGGAGTCTTTAGGAAGAAGACAGTTGGATGTGGGGCGGGGGGGTGCAGTGGTCTATCTGCTGCCCTTGGCTTTGTTATTTTTTAAAATGTGAAGTTGGCAAGGTTCCATCCTCTGGTTTGGGGGCATGGGTGAGTCTGGGGATGTGTGCCTCAAAGTCTGGTTAGGTGGGTGCCTGTCGCTTGCAGTGTTCCTTTGCAGGGTGGTGTTTCTGTAAGCCCCTTTAGAGTGGGGTGGTCTCCTAAGGGGGCCTTTGGGAGGTGGCATTCAGCCGAGGCCCCTGCTTTATTCTGATGTTCTGTAAAGCTCTGACTCAGCACCAAGATCCAGTGTGAAACCCCGGTAGGAGGAAACCACTCAGGGAAGGAGAAGCTGGTGATTCTGGTTTCTGTCTGTGATCTCCGGACCCCTGGCCTAGAGTGGAGGGTGTGTCCAGATGGGAGGAGGGTGGCAGTTGGGTCACTAGGATAGATGAAAACCAGGACTGACTTTCTACTTGGATGTGGGATCTGCTTCTCAATCCTGCAGCCTGGTGGCAGGGGGAGACAGAGGATGTCACTTGGCTCAGAGAGGGACGAGTCAGAAGCCTGTTGGTAGCAGATCACCAATGGGCCCTCGCCTTCTGTGCTAGTGGTTGGGGGTGGTGGTGCAAGTTGTACCAAGGAACTGATGCCCCTTGTTCTACCAGGCTTCTTGGTACAGCAAGGAGGGATTGGGGAGATCCTGGTCACTCTCCAGATTGGAGGGGAGACACACCCAAGATGCAGCCATGACCACAGTTGGGATCTATAGAGTGGGGTGCACAGGCAGGACGTGACCTACACTGGGGGCTTGGTCACTGGAGTCTAGATAAGAGCCTGGTCCCCACAAGGACCCAAACCTGAGAAACACAAGGACAAGCCTTTGCCAAGTGATGCTGGACAACCATGGGGCAGTTGACCTGGAAGGGCCCTTGGTGACCGTTCCCTTGGTGACTGTCCCCTTAACAATTCTCTAACACAGAGATTCCAGCCTCTTTAAACCAAAGTCATGAGCAGTGGCTGTTCTTTTGGTATCTTTTATTTGAGAAAATGCACAATGACAAAGCTGCTATGGTTTCATTTTTGCTTTGAAATAGATGTTTATTTTATTAATCACAATATTATTAGCATACATTTGAAAAATAGCTTATAAGATATGAAACAGGCACATTACTTATTTCATGTAGTAATGGTGCCTGGTTGAGCATAGGGATTTGTGGCCTTGTAGCTCTATGTGTGTCTCCCGACTGGGAGCCACTGATCCCTTCCTTCTTCCTTCACACAAGGGGAGACTGAGTCATGGAGTAGTATACTCATAGGTTACATAGCAAATGAAGAGCGCAGCGGAGGCCTGAACCCAAGTTCCTGGACTCCCAGTTTGATGCTTCTCTGGCATTCCCCACAGGTTTCTGTCATGGTTTGAGAGTCAGAAGTTATGATATCCTTCTAGGGTAACTATGAAGTCCCTTTACTTGGGTTTTGGTAAGGTGCTTTATCAGGATGGGCGCATTGCCCGGGGCTCCCCGCTTAACTGTGGCAGACTAGTGGAAACTGGCCAGTGGCATTGAGCAAATCTGGATTCAAATCTCCACTTGTGTCTTTGTGACCTAGGGCAAATGATTTTAGCTCATTGAGGTATGATTTACATGCAATAAAATGGAAATTTGAAGTGTACTATTCCATGAGTTTTGACAAATATAACCATCCTTGTGACCCCTATCCCTATCCAGATATAGAACATTCTGTCACCCCAGAAAATTCTTCTTGCTTCTTTCCAGTCAATACTCCCTACCTCTGGAGGAAACTACTTACCTGATTTCTATTATCAGTGGTTTATCTAAATTCAGTTTACGTGTACTAAGTTAATTTAAGTCCTAGACCTTCATATGAAGCATATACATTTTTGCATCTGGGTTCATTTTGCTCAATGAAGTGTCCTTAAGATTCATCTATGTTGTGTATATCCATAGTTTGTTCTATTTTATTGCTTGGTAATATTACATTGTATTGGTTTATTTGTTCCCCTTGCCGATGGACATTTGCGTTTGTTTCCATGTTGGGGCAGTTATAAAAAAAGCTGCTGTGAACATCCTTATACAAGTTTCTGTGAACGGGGCAAATTATTTAATATGTTTGAGCCTCAGTGTCCTCTTAAGGACAACACTGTCTACTTCTGAGGTTCCGGAGAGTTAATTGAGTTGATATAGGGTATAAAAGTTCTTGGCACATACCGGCTACTAATTAGATAACAATGGTATCAACCACTTGGGACCTATTCCAGTAAGAGGCTTAGCATCTCTGTGTTCCACATATCCTTCATCCCTGTTTCAGACATCTTTCAGGGCCAACTTGGGTACCACTTTCTCCATGCAGTGCTCCATGGTCAGCAACCTTCTGTCTTTTTCCAGGTCTCCCCCCAAGAACTGGTTACTACATGGGTTTTGGCATGTTCTGCCATCCATCATTCAGTCAACAAACAGTTATGGAGCACACCTTTGTGCTAGGCACTGTACTTGGCAACAGAAGTGAAACAAAGTGACTCAAATTGCTTCCCTCTGGAGCTTATGTATCAGCATGGGAAGTCATAAATATATGGATGAGATTATTATGGTGTTGTGACCGATGCTGTCAGTACAACTATGGAGAAAAAGGAAGCAGGGAAGAGAGTTAGGGGTGTCAGGTCCAGGGACTGGTTTGCCGTTTTAAGTAGTGAGGTTGGGGAAGGCCTTGTGGTCTAGACCAGGAGTTCTCAAATTCATGTACACAATAGGAATCATCTGGCAAGATTTGAAACACAGGTTCCGGGGCACCCCTTCCTTCCCTGAGATTCTGATTCAGCTAATTGGTGCTGGGGTCCTGAGGGTCTGCGTGTCTGATGAGCTCCCAGTCCTGCCGCTGCCACTCTGGAGACCACATGTTATGTAGCAGCGGTTCGGTTGTTTGTATACAGGGTTTTGTGGGCTCCCACCAGGCAGGAACCGTGCCCAGCACCTGGCACAGTGCCTGACCCATAATTACTCAGGAAATTGTGCTGGTGGGTGAATGATTCAACTCTCCACCCCCACAGCTCTGGGCACAGCATCTTGCCCCTGGATGGGATCTAGACAAGCTTGGGTAGTGAATGATTGGTGGCTCCTTGTGACAAAAATCCACAAAGTGGGAGGGGCTGGTCCCACCTTCACCCAGACTTGAGATTGGAGAGGCCTGCTCAGCATCCCTGGTAGGTGAGGTCCCCACGGCATCTTTCTGCTGGGACACTGGTGGCTGTGGGCGGGTCCCTGGGGGAGGAGCCCTGGGCTGGCTGGTCCTGGGGGAACTCTGGAAGGGTGCCTGTGTTTCTGTTAGGACGCTTTTGCACTTCTGTCCAAGGATGTTCTCTATAGTCCTCCCCCAGCCTGTCCCAAAGATTCTACAAGGACCACACTTCTATACCTTACCAATGTCAGGAGTAGTAGCCCAGGTCTGGCACAGCTGTCCCCAGTCTACTGGGTGATCTTGAGCGTGAAAGTGCCCTACCCTGGGCCTGTGTTCCCTTCTGTGCAAAAAGGAGAGCAAATTAGTGACCCTTGGCCTTGTGAGATGGGGGGCTGTGGTGTGGAACTATAATGAAATAAAGTCTGGGCATGTCCTTTATAACTGTAGAGTGTGGTCCCCCTGGCGAGGATGAGGATTATGCTTTTTGAAGAGAGCGTAATCCTCATATACTTCAGTATATGAGGGCTCTCATATACTTTAGTAGGTAGGAACCACCGTCTCTGTCTCCCTTTACTTTTGTGTTCCCAGAGCTGGCCTAGCACATAGATGCTAGGTAAATAGCTGCTGAATGAATGAATTCAGGGCTGGCCTGTTTTTCCCTGTGGCTTGAGGAACTTAACATCTGTTTGACTCTAATAATCTGAAGACTTTTGCACTGAGCGCATGGTGTTCAGGGCAGGGCAGAGGCCAAGAGTCTTTTGGCTGACCTGACATTCCTAGAAGAGCTTCCCTGCATAGGCCCAGGGGACTGAGCCCACATGGAGAGCAGCCAGTAAGCTGAGAAGAGCCTTACCCTTATCCCAAGGATCCCCGTGTGGCACAGCTGCCAGCCCCGTGTGATTCTGTAGGGCACTAATTTTGCTCCTCTGATTTCCCAGTGCTGGTCTCAGGTTAGAAAGGCAGTGTAAATTCTGTAACCCAGCAGACTTGGCTTTGATCCTCAATGCAGGCAAGTTATTTCACCTCCCTGGGCCTCAGTCTCCTCATCTGGAAAATGGGCACATCGATACTTCCCTCCCACCCTCAACCCCCATAAGGCTGCTTTGAGGACTAGAAATCCTGCTTGTAAGGCACTCAGCGCAAGCAGGAAATGCTTTCATTTCTATTCACAAAGAGCAGCACAATTGAAAGTTAAAATGCAAGAGGAATCTAGTTTCAGCGCAGGCTGCTGGGGGAAGGGTCTTCCTAACGAGAGGTCTTTTCATGCATGCTCTCTGAATCTGATTTTCCCGGGCCTCCGGTTTGAAGCGGTCTCTGTACAGCATTAAGGAGGGACAAGGAGCTGTGCACTTCCTTTGCATCTTTTTTTTTTTTTTTTTTTTCCCTTTTTGAATCTGTGTGGGAGGGAAGGTGGGTTTTGGAAGCAGAGAAGACCAGTACAAATTGCAGCTGCGTGGTTCACCGGCTAGGGCTGGTGACCCGTGCACATCATTTAACCTCTCCAAGTCTCAGTTTTTTTCATCTGTACAAGGGGGGCATAATGCCTTCCTCATATTGTTGCTATGAGGCTCAGATTAAAGTAATTAGGAATTGCTCAGGTTAAAGATATGGAGGTTTCCTGTAATCTAGAACAGTGTTTTCCCAGCCTCAGCGATATTGACATTTTGGACCTGACAATTCCTTGATGTGGGGGTGGTTCCATGCTTGATAGAATGTGGAGGAGCATTCTTGACCACTACCAACTGATGCCAATAGCACCTCCCCTCGAGTCATGACAATCAAAGATGTTTCCAGACTTTGCTAAGTGTTCCCTGGGGGTTGGGGAGCAAAATCACCCCTGTTTGAGAACCATTGATCTAGAAGGTGGAGCAGGTAAACTAGGAGATGATCGTGATAAGAGTGGCAGAGTTTGAGGTTCACATTTTCTGTCTGGTATTTTAGTCCTGTGTCTCCCTGTCAGCAAATCCTTTATCCACATGGTTGGCCATTATCCTTTTTTATTTGTTTACATGGACCAAAAACCTACGTAGTGATGTTTCAGCATGGTTTGGGAGCAGCAGGAAAAACATATGGTAAGTAATTATTAACTTAATGAGTCGTGGTAAATTGTAATTTTATAACTTAGTGAAAACATGTTGTATAACACAGGATAATAAATTTTGATCAATTATCCTGAGGCTTAAATTTCCTACTGTACAGTTGCTGTTTCTGGTGCCTGCAAGAAGGAGCAAGAGGCTTGTGGTTTTACAAGGCTGGATTTTCTGCTGGGTTTTTCCGATGCTCAACAAGTTTTCTTGAGTGCCTACTGTGTGCTAGGGGATTCAGCCCTGTCCCGAAGGCTCAGTGACTCAATAGGAAACTTGGCTCTCCTAGGTGAAAGACCATGTGGATCCGTGATGTTTTGGTTCAGAATGCAGAGTCACAATTAACTATATAACCGTCTGGGGAAATGACAGTGTCAGAGGTGTGAGTAGGCTTCATACAGCAGAGTCTTACAGGAAACACCAAGCGGGCTATGTGGGGTGCATGCAGAGTGGTGGGAAGATCTTCTAGGCAGAGGGGCAGCTCTTGCAAGGTGGTCTGGGGATACTGTCAGCTTAAGTTGGGGAGACCGGCCTGCAGGAGAGAGGAATACCAGTAGGGGTCATTATACGGAGGGTCAAATTCGAGCTGCTTAGGTTTTAAGTGAAAAGAGGTGGGGTCGCCACAGTTATTGTTCAGTATGAAATGTTCCTTGTTGCTGAATCCAGACCATTGTTGGTGACCGTCTCTTGGTCTTCTGCTGTAGGAAAATTTTTGTTTGTTTTTGGTAGAGGGTTTAATATTATTATAAATGTCTGTAAAACATTCTTCACTTATATGGATCTGGCATCCTCTTTCCCTTTTTATTGCAGTGTAGTTGATTTACAATATTGTGTTAGTTTCAGGTGTACAACAAAGTGACTTAGTCGTCATATATGTATTTTTTTTTCAGATTCTTTTCCATTATAGGTCACAAAATACTGAATATAGTCCCCTGTGCTATACAGTAAATCCTTGTTTATTTTATGTGTGGTAGTGTGTATCTGTTGGGCTTCCCAGGTGGCGCTAGTGGTAAAGAACTTGTCTGCCAATTCAGGAGATATAATAGATGCAGGTTCAATCCTGGGTCAGGAAGATCCACTGGAGGAGGGCATGACAACCCACTCCAGTATTCTTGCCTGGAGAATCCCATGGACAGAGGAGCCTGGTGGGCTATGAGTCCATAGGAACACAAAGAGTCAGACACAATAGAAGTGACTTAGCGTGCATGCAGTGTCTATCTGTTAATTGTATACTCCTGATTTATCCCTCCCCTCCTTTTCCCTTTGTTAATCATAAGTTTATTTTCTATGTCTATGAGTCTGTTTCTGTTTTGTAAATAAGTTGATTTGTATTATTTTTTAGATTCCATATATAAGTGATGTTGTATAATATTTTTCTCTGTCTGACTTAATTCACTTAGTATAATATTATTTAGGTCTGTCCATGTTGCTACAAATGGCAATATTTCATTTTTTATGGCTGAGTAATATTCTATATATATATATATATGTATGTATATAAACACACACACACCACATTTTCTTTATCCATTCTTCTTTTGTTGGACACTTAGTTTGCCTCCATGTCTTAGCAATTGTAAATAATGCTGCTATGAACATTGGAGTGCATGTATATTTTTGAATTAGAGTTTTCATTTTTTCCAGACGTATACCTAGGGGTGAGATTGCTGGATCATATGGTAACCCTATTTTTAGTTTTTTACGAGACTTCCATACTGTTTTCCATAGTGGCTGCACCAATTTACATTCTGCTCTGGAAAAGTTTAATGACTTATGTTTGATTTCCCCCAGTAGTCAGAGATGCTCTGCTTCTCACACTTCCGTGCAGCAGAATTACCTGGCGGGCAGTTAGAGCTCAGAATGCGGTGCTGTGCCGCCCCCTCCGCCCATCCCACAGTTCTTATCCAGTAGGTCTGGGGAGGAGTTGAAAGTGCGCACTGCCCACAAGTTGGCTATGGCAGTGCTGCTAGCCTGGGGAGCACACTCAGAGAACCGGCTCTCGTCTAGACTGTGGGAGAATTTTGTGTCTTGGCCTAGGGCAGTAGGGATGTGCTGCTGGCCTGGGGCATGTAAGCCTGGATTGGACATGGTCAGGTGTCCCTGAGATTCTTGCCTTCTTCAGGACCCCTGTGGGCCAGGGGGAGTGTCTCCTTCATCTGGGAGACAACCTTACATGGGACTCCCTGGAAACAGACTCTGAGATGGAGAGTTGCCTGTGGAAGGTGTATTTGCCAGGAAGTTCTCAGGAGGTGCACCTTGAATGGAGTAGGGGAGGCGCAACTGGGCAGAGGGCGGTGCTGGCCTGGAATATACTTAATGTTGAAAGTGACCCACAGGGAGCTTTGGAGCTGGGCTCCAGTTTGTCCCAAACTGAGGCAAGGGGGCTGCCCACTCCTCGAATTCTTGTGTCCTCTGCTCACTGGCTTCAGGCAGCCCCCACATATAGCTGTGAGCCCAGCAGTTTGGGGGTGAATGAGTGGAAGGGGAAGCATTGCAGTATCCATTTCAGGGAGCCCAAGAAATCAGGGGCCAGCGTGTTGTTAATTTTTAGAGAGTTTTGAGTCACTGACTGGATTCTTCTTTATTTCATGCTGTGAGTGAGAACTGGCGGATAACTGCTTTTTAGGACCAAATGAAGAAAAATGGTCATTAGTGGGATATTCTGGGACCCAGCAAGTTTCTCTGACACATTCCTTGCTAGGATTCCAGAGTTTTTGCTTTGAGATGTCACACATTTTCCTGTGTGGTGGGGAAGACTCTACCACATTGGTTCCTGAGGAGCTTCCGGGTCCTGCCTGCGTGAGTCACATCTGGCTTTCGCTTTGGACTGAAGTCCTGTCACTTTCTTCAAGAGCCTCTTTGCCCTGCCCCAGTGTAAGTCAGCAGCCATGGTGGTCTCCTTACCAATCTTTCATCTTCTCTGAGCAACCAAGAAGCTCAAAGGCAAGTGCCTGGGTCACTTGTAGGCATGGCATAGGATATCATGGGACATCTTTTGCCCATTAATTCACTCCCAATTTCATTTCATTCTGTCATTTCCCTCTTTGTCCTGAAAGTGAAAGTGAAGTTGCTCAGTTGTGTCTGGCTCTTTGCGACCCCATGGACTATAGCCTACCAGGCTTCTCCATCCGTGGGATTTTCCAGGCAAAAGTACCGGAGTGGGTTGCCATTTCCTTCTCCAGGGATCTTCCCAACCCAGGCATCGAACCCGGGTCTCCCACATTGCAGGCAGATGCTTTACCCTCTGAGCCACCAGGGAAGCCAATATTATTTTTTATTTTTATTTTTTAATTTTAGCTGCACTGGGTCTTCCTTCAGAGGCACAGGCTCGTCATTGCAGTGTGTGGGCCCAGTAGTTGCAGCACGCGCTTAGTTGCCTCGAGACTTGTAAGATCTTAATTCCCCAGCCAGGGATTGAACTTGCATCCCCTGCCTTAGAAGGCAGATTCTTAACCACTACACCACCAGGGAAGTTCCCCACCTTTCTCTCTTTTTTAAAATTGTTTTTATTCTCTATAAAATACACTGAAATATATTAAGAGTGAAAAAAAGTAGAGCCTCTCATTCTCTTTCATTTTCCCCACTGCCTTCTCAGCCCTGCTCCCTAGGGTTAATGACAGAGTGAAGTGTGGTGCGTATACTTCCAGGCATAACCATTCTTTAGTTCAATGCTTCTAATAAGCATCATTTCTATTTCTGTAATCACTTTCTCATTTCCCAGAATGCTGTATTGTTTCTTGATTGATCTTATGTTATAGTAGCCCATCCTTTTATAAATGGATATATGAACATCTTGAATCTTTTTGAAGAAGATAATTCAATTGTTTAAAAAAGTCATTTTCTGTTTGCTGCATTAACTCTGTTTTCTTGTTGACTAGCTCTTCGGTTCACTTCCTGGTCCCTCTTTTATGCTGATATTTTCTACAAATGCCTGGTAACTCTTGGTTGACATTTATTTGTAAACAAGGTTCTGGATTGATCTATTCTGTGGTTGTAAGTTTCCTCAACATCTGTGAAAGCCACGAGCATGTAGGTAGGCAATGCAAATGTTGGTTTTCGGTGCCCTGAGTATGGTCTATGTGTAGACATTTGAAGCTGGGGACTTGTGCTAGAGCATGGGACAAGCTCACTTGCAGTTGGGTGGGGACCTCTATCTCTCTTATCAGCCAGCAGTTACCCGTGGGCACTAGTGCACTTCGTTTTTCCTGCATCATGCCCATCCATAGCAAGGGGAAGTCCCCGAGACAGACTTCTTATTTAATTAAAGAGTTCTTCTCCCTGGCTTAGCCCTAGGTTAAAGCCAACAGTCAGCTTCTCTGAGGACTGTTGTTGTTCAGTCACTAAGTGTGTCCAATTGTTTGCTACCCCATGGACTGCAGCACGCCAGGCTTCCCTGTCCATCACCAACTTCCAGAGCTTGCTCAAACTCATGTCCATTGAGTCCGTGATGCCATCCAACCATCTCATCCTCTCGTCCCCTTCTCCTACCCTCAATCTTTCCTAGCATCAGGGTCTTTTCCAATGAGTCAGCTCTTTGTATCAGGTGGCCAGAGTATTGGAGTTTCAGCTTCAACATCAGTCCTTCCAGTGAATATTCAGGGTTGATTTCCTTTAGGGTTGACTGGTTTGATCTCCTTGCAGAGGACTATAGGTTAACACAAAGGTCAATTCTCCCAGGGCTTTCAGCCTTTGCTGCCTGTTCTTTGGGATTTTCTGGGTTTCAGTTAAGAAAATAGCTTTTCCTGTAGCTTTTTCTCTTCTAAACCCCACTAGAATGACAAAAAAAGGGGAGACAGATACAACACAGATATTCATAATTCATATACACACATATATATTCATAATTCAGGTAGATGAAAGCTGAATAACTCCAAAAGGGTCTGTAAGAAAACAAGAAAGGAGTGGGCACCAGAAACAGTGAGAGGGTGCTGGAAGGTAAGAAGTTGAAGAGAAAGAGGGTTGAACCGAAAACCAGAAAACCCCAGTCTAGTGGGGTTTAGAAAAGGGGAGAGGTAAAATTATGTGTTCTACCCACCGTCTTGAAAAAAAAAAGCCCAGTCTCACAGACTTTTATTTCTAATATTTGTGCTGTTTTATGGAGAAAAGCAGGGTCTATATAAGCACAAATTATTCTCTGAGCATTTACTGCAGGCTCAGAGTCAGGCTCTCTTACTTATATCATCTCACTAAGTCTTTGTAAGAACTGTGCTAGACACACACATCCCCACTGTGTAGGTGGGAAGACTGAGGTCCTAATAAGTCACGTTACAGAAGGCAGCAGAGGAGCTGGCTGGCGGAGCTGGGGTTCGGACTGCCCTCCCCGCTCCTATCTCCTGCAGCCTCCGTGGTGCCAGCTAGAGCTTCCTCCCTCTTCAGGGATGCAAGAGTGGGCCAGCTCACCCCTTATTTCAACTGTTTCGGCATTGTCTATTCTAGGGGTCAGGGGATTCCCAGCTGGGCCTCCTGCCTTGGTTTTCAACTTCAAACAGCATTTGGTAGTAGAATGCCTTCACATTAGAGCTAATTAAAACGTGCTTATCTCGAAGTTGGGCCTAATTTGTAGGAATGATTTAGAAACTTGTTGGAAAGGAATCCACCTCAGTAGTCTGACCCAGAGTCAGTCTCATGCATAAATTTTGTTGTTGCACTGTGCTGTGTTTTGATTTGAACTATACTTGATAATTGGTGCTAGTGGTAAAGAAACTGCTTGCCAATGCAGGAGACATGAGAGACTCAGGTTCGATCCCTGGGTTGAGAGGATCCCCTGGAGGAGGGCATGGCAACCCACTCCAGTATTCTTGCTTGGAGAATCCCATGGACAGAGGAGCCTTGCAGGCCACAGTCCATAGAGTAGCAAAGAGTCAGAAGTGGCTTAGCCTACACACTCATACTTGATGATGTGGAAGGTGGACCCTGGGCCTTTCATTGCTCATTTGTTCTGCAAAGATTTAATAAGCACCTATTGGGTGTTACCTACATTATTTAAGGAGATCCCTTTATCCCGCGCCCCTGCAAAAAAAAACCTGGGATGGTTCCTTGCTGTCCTTCAAGGGCCCAAATGACCTGATCAGCAACCCCCCTCTACCCCATGCATTCTCTGCTTTATACGTTCACCTGAGCTGTAAGTGAATTTTTGTGCAAAACCAAATAGTGGATTCAAATATGACTTTGGAGTTCTGTGGAAGTACTTGGGTTCGTATCCTGGCACTTACGAGCTGTGTGACTTTGGACCTCTGAGTTAACCTCTCTGAGCCTCAATTATCTCACATAACTATTTGCATCTCAGGTTTGTGGTGAGGTCTCTGGGAAATCAAGTAAGTCGTATCCTCCCTTGTTCTAGTCCTGGGTGGTGTTCAGGTCATCTGGGCCCTTGAAGGACAGTGAGCATAGGCGGCATCCCAAGTTTTTTTTGTCTGGCTGCACCTCGCAGCATATGGGATCTCAGATCCCTGAACAGGGATTGAATCCATACCCTCTCTTAATCCCTGGATCACCAGGGCAGTCCGCATCCCAGGTTTTCATGTCTTTTGTAAAGGAGAGCTCTGAGGAGCTTTCAAGTTCAGAATAAGTGTAGTGGTGTTTCTGGTTGTGATCATCTCTTTCCTCCTCTCCATCAGCTCTCTTCTTTCACAAAGACTCTAAGGTTCAATGAAACATTCAGCTTCATAAGACTCACTTGGGCGACCCTTGGTACCTGTCTCCTCGAAGGACTTGGAACAAGAACCACTGCTTGGCCAGCAGAACACATGCTCTGTGCCTCCTCTGCAGGAGAAGTTCCAGCAGAGGTCTCTGACGTTGTCCATGGAGGTGGACTTCTCTTTTCTTTGTCAGCTCCCCCCAGTGCCAGGTTTTAGTTCAGATGCAAGAGAAAGAGAGCCTCAGTAGGTGGCTTTGGAAACCACCTGACTTAAAAGCTTCAGTTCCCAAAGGACCATCTCATTCTCTAGTATCTACTTCCCTGCAAGGGGCACGTCAGTTACAAGAGTCATTACACTCGGGGAAAACCTCAGATGTGGCTTCTTTTTAAAATATGTATTAACTTGGCTGTGCCAGATCTTAGTTGCAACACTCAGGATCTTTGATCTTCGTGGAGGCATGGCTGCGGCATGCAGGCTCTAGTTTCCTGACCAGGGGTCAGACTCAGGGCCTCTGTGTGGGGAGCACAGAGTCTCAGCCACTGGACCACCAGGGAGGTCCCAAATACAGCCTCTTAATCAGATAGTTATAGTTTATTTATAGTTCCTTCCAGCCCAGATGCAATTTATCAGTCAAGGGTCATTTTTACCATAAGCAGAGTTGCCTAGTAACACAGTTAGCATCCTGACTTCTTCAGGTTTCCAGGGGAGTTATGCTAGACTATTAACCAAGGTGAAATGCTCTTGCAAAAGGGTTTGGTGAACCCTTTATCCACATTCACCATCCTCTTTTCCCCTAGGGGTGTCGCTTTTCAGTAGCTCTTAATGAAGCTCTTCGTATGTTTTGAAATGTATCCCATGTTTTTGTATGTTTTCTGATTGATTATATAAAGACACACACTCACACTCTGGTCAAGAGATAGGCCTTGGAGTCATATTGACCTGGAATCAAATTCTGGCTTTGAAACTTAGAGCTAATTCATTTATTCCTTCATTCGTTCAGCCAAGCAAAGAACATTCTCTGCCTGCTGTATGTAGGCCTTGGAGGTAGATGCCAGACATGAACAGATGATGAACACCTGGTCCTTGTCCTTGAGAAGCCACAGTCTGTTATATTAGAGAGACAGGCAAAAAGAAACAACTCTAATGGGTGTGAGACTGCCCAGCCAGGCAGAGGGTGGAGTGGGGTGGGGGGAGTCAGGGAAGGCTTCTCAGAGGAGCCGACACCTGGCCTGTGCTTGGAGGTCAATTGGCCAGGTGAAGAAGATAGGGAAGAGCATTCCAGGTAGAAGGAACAGCATGTGCAAACACAAAGAAAGGGCTAAGAGGGCATTTGGAAAGCTACTTATTACCTCTGGGCCTCAGTTTCCTCATCTGCAATATGGAATTAACTGTACTGTTGATTAAATTAAATGAGATAATAAAGTGTGTTTAAGCATCTGAGATACCTAATTTCTTTTTCCCTTTCCAGATCTGTTTATGGATGTCTAAGAGCCAAAGTTTGATTTTATATGAGACAAAGAGGAAAAAAACTCCTCACCTGAAGGGCCTGTCCTCCCACCTGCACAATGCATTTCCTCCATTGGCTCTTCTGTTAGCTGTTTTACTTATCTTGTGAACGGAGCACTAAATGTTTGCACAGTCTCTTAGATTATGTCTTACAGTATCAGTGAAGCACAGAAGTGTGTTTTCCTGATGGCTCCGTATTAACAACAAGCCACGGCCCTGTTGCAGCCTCTTTGGCACAGTGTTCTCTCTGCCAACGGCCTTGCCTCTGTCCCATGCTCGGTCAACATGTACTGTCACTTGCTGCTTTATCTTGCTCTTCCGAAAGATGGCCACCTCCCACATACCAGCTGGGGACACTTAGCTTTGGGGGACAGTCACTATCCAATGGCCACGAGTCACACAGCACGATGCGCTGAGGAGCCACCTCGACCGTGATCGGGTTTTGTTTGATTTGTGAATGAGATCCTGTCATTTTTCTTGGCAGAATTGCTCATGGGTGTCCGTGGTAGCTTAGTGAACTCTGCCCAACCAAAATCAGACCTCTGCTTAAAACCTTCCAGTGCTTCCCCTGGGTATGTAGGTAACGTTAATTGTCTTTTTTGGTCCAGACATCCTGGTGTGATCTAACCTGCTTTTCCAGCCTCACTCCCAGCTGCTCTGTCCGAGGCCCTGGGCTTTGAGTTGGGGATACGATGGGGAGCAAAACCAGCCTCCATTGACTCTATCCTAGCCACCCCAACCTTCTGCTTTTCCCCAGGTGCCCCCACCCACATGCTTATTTTTGCCTGAAGGTCTTTGCATATGCCATTGCCTTTGTGTGAAATGTCCTTGTCTTCATTCTGCACAAGGCTATTTCCTGTTCATCCTTCAGGTCTCAGCTTTATCCTCACCTTCTCCAAGATTCTGACCCCCTCATCTTTGCAGTTACACTGTTATTTTCTGTCTCAGTCCCCAGTGTGTTTTTCCCCCTTGCATGCTAGATCTGTAAGATGACTTGAGTGCCTGTTCCACCTTGAGGACAGTAAGCTTTCCAACCATTGGAGTCACGCTTGTTTCTTTCAACACTGAGTCCCTAGCACTTAAATGTGGGGTCTGCTATGTAGTAGGTGCTCAGTGAAAAGTTGTTGAAAGAATGAATGAATGAGTGTGGTGGTTATATTTGCCAGAGATAGCCATCATAACATATCCCAGGCTGTGTTTCCAAGAATAATTTGGTGTCACCCTCTCTGGGCCTCCATTGTGTATTTGTGCATTGTTGCCAAGAGGATTAAATGCATAAATATGAGAGACACAGTGTCTGGGGCTTTGCAAATGTTAATAAGTGTGAGTTCACATTGTGAAGACATGCTGAGCCCAAAAAGAAGACGGTTGAAATGGGAGTCAAAAGGGTTGGCGGTTGAAACCCTTAGGATTTTTCATCAATGCTTGACTTTCTGGGGAAAGGGCTGGTGGATCTCAGCCGCATTTTGTCCACTTCCGGTCTCCCTGTGGGTGGTGACCTTGCCATTTTCAGGAGGGAGGCATCACTCCCAGTTGCTTGGGTTGGGGGAGCTGGAGTGCAGTCAGTCTGACCTTCAGAGATAAGGAAATCTTTCTCTAGTCCATGGGAATGCTTCTGTTGGGCAGGCAGGACTTTTTTTTTTTTTTTACTTTATAAGGAAAGGTTTTAATTACTTGTGAAAAACTAAATTCACCCTGTAAAATAAACCATGTAGAGCAAAATCACAGTTAACTGAAGTGTAAACATCCATAGTGAATGACAGATATTGTAGAGAAAGGTTCCACTGTTTATGTACTACCCTTTACCAAGGTTGCTAAAGGTCTTCCTTTAAGTGGCGGCATCAGGCTATAATCAAGATCTCTGTGTGGTTGGGGACTTCCCTGGTGGTCCAGTGATTAATCCACTGTGTAATGCAGGGGACACGGGTTCGATCCCTGGTCAGAGAACTAAGATCCCACATGCCATGGAGCAACTAAGGCAGCATGTTGCAGCTAGAGAACCTGTGCACCACAACGAAACATCCTACGTGAGTTCACATCATAAAGACATGCCGAGCCTAGGGAAGAAGGTTGGAATGGGAGTCAAGAGGGTTGGTGGTCGAAACCCTTAGGATTTCTCATCAGTGCTTGACTAGATGGGGGACAGGCTGGTGGATCTTAGCCCCCTGTTTTGTCACAACTAAGACCTGAGGCAGCCAAATAAATAGAAATAAATAAATAGATAAAAAATAAACTTCTATTAAAAAAATCAGTGTCATCACGCAAAATCACCTGCTTCTTCTTATTAAACTATAAATTGTGAAGACTGTGTTCCCTGCCAAGATATTTAAGGATTGGGGGAGAAACCACCCACTACTGTCCAACCACACAGACTCACGAGCATGTTTATTTGGTCTCTTTCCTTCCTTACAATTTAATCCTGCTGATTTCTCCCTTCCACCCAGTCCACAAGAAACCCCTTACCCATCTTTTTCTTTTCTCTTCTCACGTGTCATTTGCCAATTCATTCTGTGTATTGTATTTGTCCCACTAGATTATCAGCTTCACAAGGGCTGGCTCTCTGCCGGTGGCTCATGGACATAGCTACGAGAGCAGCTCTCGCTGTGGTGCCTCTGGTTTGGGCATCCTGCTTGGCAGACTCCTATGGACATGTCTTTTAAGTTTCTGCTCAAGGGATACCTCTTCCAGGAGGCCTTTGCTGCTTGCCCCACTCTAGTACCTGGCACCCCATAGCCTCCCCGAGAACTGGAGTAGTTTCTGCTCCAGGAGATGGGGCCCTGAAGGCCATGTCCAGGAGTTTGAACTTCGTCTCAACGGTAGTGAGAGTTGAGGTGTGTTGAATTTATCTTTGTGGCTGTCTTCTGGGGAAAGCAATGGATGGGACAAAGAATGGATGCAAGGAGACAGTGGGGAGGTGATTACTGTGGTTTAGAAGAGGATTGATGATAGCTTAGGGCTGCACACTCCAATATGGTAGCCACTAGTTACAGGTGACTATTGAGATTTAAAGTAAAATCAAATAAAATGTAGTTCCTTTGTCATGCAAGCCATATTTCAAGTTCTCTATATCCCCCATGGACAGTGCAGATATAGAACATTCCTGTCATTGCATAAAGTTCTGTTGGACCACTCTGGCTTGGACTGTACTGCTGGGATGAAAGTGGAGACAAGTAGAAGGATATGGGAGACGTTAGGAGGTAGAATATGTATGATTTGGGAGTGGATTGGCTGTGGGGTATGCTCGAGATGGGGTGTCAAGGTTCAGACCTAGGCTGTTGGCCACGGCCAAAGTAGAACTCCTGGCTCAAAGGAGTGAATGTTTTTACATCTCTGGATTCAGGACGTGATGCCAAAGGGTCAGCCTGTCCACCAACAGCCCAAGAAAGCACCCATCTTAAGGCAGCCTCCTGGCACGGCTGATTGTCTTTGAAAAACCTTCAGTTGTGTATATGTCTCTTGCCAAATCCGCCTTCACTTGGGGTCTAACATGTGGATCATGAGGTCTTTGTGATCAGGGAATTATATGTATATTAATGCAGATTTCAATCAGAAGAGTTATGTTTGCCATTGTGGTACGGCCTGATGCTGTTTAAATGCCTTCAGTAATACCTTCAATCAGATGGCAAATAGAAAACAGGAAAGTTAGTAATAAAAAATGAATTAGAGCGATTAGCAAAAGGTGAACCGCTTCCCTCCTCAGGCAACAGGCAGAGATGACAAGCTTTGCACCGTTGCTCCTGTCCAAACACCCGGAAGGATTATTGCAGACTCCGGGAATGGCCCTGGGGTCTACTAGGCACGTAGGACTTGGTTATTGCCTTTCCTTTTGCAAAGGTCATAGGCCTCCCCTTGGAGGGGCTCTGTGGGGCTCATTCCCTGGGGTGGGCTGCAATGGGGCCTCTGAAGAGGGGTTTCTGACTCATGGCTGGTCAGGAATGTTCTTCTTCCAAGGCAGTAACATCAGTGGCCTTGCTCCCCCTCCCTCCACCCTCCCGGGCCCTGGGAAATCTGGACCTCTTTGCACCATCTTCCCCTAAAAGTGCCCTTGAGGAAAATTTCCTAGCTGTCTGGTGTTGGGTTGGGGTCCCTTCAAGAAGCCAGTAGAGGACTTCCCTGGTGATCCAGTGGTTAAGAATCCACCTGCCAGTGCAGGGGACATGGGTTCAATCCCTGGTCTGGGAGATTCCACATGCCATGGGGCGATTAAGCCTGTGCACCACAACCACTGAGTTGGTGCGCCTAGAGCCCGTGCTCTGCAAAAAGAGAAGCGACCGCAGTGAGAAGTGTGAGCACAACTAGAGAGTAACCCCACTCATTGCAACTAGAGAAAAACCCGAGCAGCAACAAAGACCCCTACAGCCTGTTTATTTATAAGTAAATAACTAAATAAATTTTTGATAAAAGAAGGTAGTGGAGGCAAGCTCTCTAATTGACTAAGCAAGCACTGGGACTGGTTTCTGGGGGCATAAAAGAAAAGCAGAATTCTGGTGACCGTGTAAAGTGCATGAGACTGGAGCTCAAATCAGAAGCACGTGGTGATTCTACCTCGGTTATGTTGGAGCTCACATCCAACCAGAGCGTGGAGCATGGAGATGACACAGCTGGTTAGCCATACGATTGCCACAAGAGATGGGCAGATGGGTTGGATGATCCCCACAATGGGATAACTATCTGTTAAGCCAGAGCGTCTCAAATTATAACTTGCATGGGAATCACATGCAAGTTGGTTTCTATAAAAAGGCAGTTTCTGATTTAGTAGATCTGGGTGGGGTCGGAGAGCGTGCATTTCTCTTGAGGTTCAGGTGACGCTGTGCTGCTGCTGGTGAGTGGACCACAATTTGAGGACCGAGGACTTTGTGTCAGGCTGAGCTCCCTAGCAGCAGAGCTGCTTCTTGTCAAAGAAATTCAGTGGGGAGTGCTTTCGTGAGAAGGGGAGTCGGGGCAGCAGGGCAGGGAGAAGGTGAGCAAGGAGGTGGTCTCCCTGGAGATTTGCTTCATCCTACAGGGATCCCTGAAACATGAATGATGCTATAGAACTGGTCCCATCTTGACATGGAGGGTGGTCTTCTGTACCTCCATGTCTGGTGGTCATGGCCATGGGCTTCCTCAGGAGGGGTGGGAGAGCTGGGTCATGCCCCCTAGGCTTGTCTCCCTTCAGCCAAGAGCAGTTCTGCAGGGAACAGCCTGCACTGTCGCTGAGGAGTGGGTGCACAGCCTGAAAAGGAAGATCGGGGTGGGAGGGGAGACCCCATCAGCACCCACATTGTGTCCTTGCCTGACAGTGACCTTCAGGAGTGTGGATGGGGACAGGGCTCTTGGCTCTTGTTTGAGCTCGCCGTGTGACCTTGGGTAAGCCACTTCTGCTTTTTTGTGCTGTAGCCTCACAAGGTTTTGGTTGTGATTGGTCCTTGGTCCCTATACTCAGGTTGTGCTGGGGCCTGGGCTAGGGTTGGGTGGATTGGTTTCAGTTTCAGTTCAGTCACTTTGTCGTGTCCGACTCTTTGTGACCCCATGGACTGCAGCACGCCAGGCTTCCCTGTCCATCACCAACTCCAGGAGCTTGCTCAAGCGCATGTCTATCGAGTTGGTGATGCCATCCAATCATCTCATCCTCTGTCGTCCCCTTCTCCTCCCGCCTTCAATCTTTTCCAGCATCAGGGTCTTTTCCAGTGAGTCAGTTCTTCACATCAGGTGGCCAAAGTATATGGGTTTGTGGCTTGGGAAGGACCTGGAGTGCCAGCCCCCAGGGTTTGGATCCTGTAATGGGGGCCATGGAAGGCCGTGGTGAGGTGTAGATGCTCGCAGGGGGAGTCACCCTGTGTCCCCATGCGGGGCCAGCTCCCCCACATGTCAGCCCTCCCTGCATTCAGCTTCATCAGTGTGTGTTGGGGCGGGGGGTGGGCAGTTGCTGAATCCACCCTGGAGCCTTCCTCTTGACCACCTGTTGACATTCAGGGTCGTTGGGGCAGAGGGGCCTCTGCTTTTGTGGTAGGTGCTTTGTGGGACAGAGGCCAGGCTAAGATGCCAGCGTGCTCATGCTCACTCATGTCCAACTCTTTGCAACCCCATAGACTGTAGCCCACCAGACTCCTCTGTCCATGGGATTCTCCAGGCAAGAATACTGGAGTGGGTTGCCATGCTCTCCTCCAGGGGAGGTTTCCGACCCAGGGATCAAACCCATATCTCCTGCATCTCCTTCTTTGGTATGAGGGTACTTTTTTTTTTTTTTTTTACCACTAAGACACTTGGGAAGCCCAAGATGCTGACAGCGGCCTAGGAATCATTCAGGGGTCTCAGAGCTGGTTGCCTTGCCCCTGTGGTGTGCCCACCTGCATCCTTCCTGAGTGACCAGTTCCAGGCTGCCTGCTGGTGCCTTGGCGGTGAATGGAGGAAGGACCACAGGTAATCATCCCAGATGAAGACAGATGTGGGCTTGGGGTGTGTCTGCCTTCAGGGCAGAGGCTCAGTTCTGAACCATCTCCACTTTTCTTTATGCTGTTCACCACAGCCTGAGTTTTCTCCCCTTGTCAGAGCTGCCAACATGCAGCTCTTTCCATCTCATCCTCCAAGCAAGCCTTTTTCTTTCTCTCTCTCGATGTTATGTAAGTTATAGTCCCAACTTGTCACCTGCCACCAGATATTGGTCTGAAACATGGGAACTTGTACTCCACATGGAGTGATGGGGCAGGGTGGCAGAAAGAGGTGCCAGTGCAGTAGAGGTGGGGACAGAGGAGGAGCTACTATTTACACTATTCCTATGTGCCAGGCTGTGTTCCATATCTTTTGTATACTGTCTTATTTAACCCTCACCATAGCCCTGCACATTATGTATTGTTACCAGGTCAGGTGACACCTGAAGCTCAGAGAGGTTGAGAAACTTGCCCAAGGTCACTCAGCCTGACAGCAGCAGAGAGAATCAGGATCCGGAATCTGTCTGCTCTGAAACTGTGATCTTTCTTCTGCAGCACGTGTCTTCCAAAGAATCTTTAGCTTCCTCTGGGCAGCTTTTTCACATCCGCTCCCTGTTTAGACTCAGACCACCCCTCCTGGGGAAACTTGGCTTGGGATGTGTCATTCTCACTGCAGACATGGGAAAACTTAGGCACAGAGGCAGTGCCCACCTTGTCTAGGCTCAAGACAAAGTCACAGACCAGCAGGGCTCAAAACCCAGAGACTTGACCTTCACCCCCCAGCTGCTTTCCACCTCCCAAGAAGCTTTTGTTGTTTTCAGCTTGATGTTTCAGCTTGATGTATTGATCAGACCTGTGCTGTTTGGCTGTGAGCATATCTTAGCTCCTGTATCAGCTACCTCTTGCTGCGTAACAAGTCACCCCAAATTAGTGCTGTAAAACAACCACCGTTTTATTTGGTCACATCTGTGGGTTGGCTGGAGGGCTTTCTGAGCCAGGCTGGCCTCTTCAAGGCTCTGTCCTGCATCTGTGGTCAGTTGGCTGGTCTGTCGGCAGCTGGCTGGTTGAGGATGGCCTCACTGAGGTATGTGTCTGGCAGATGACAGGTAGGGGGCTGACTGTTGGGTCAGCTCTTCCCAGAGTCTCTCCTCCTCCAGCAAGCTCGCTCTGGTGTGCTCATCTGCTGCTCCTGGGTTGTGAGTGCAGCGAGTGAGCCCGTCCTGGGGCAGAAGTGCTTTTCAGGCCTTTGCTTGCGGTACATTTGCTGCCGTCTCATTGGCCAAATGAAGTCACATGGTTAAGCCTGCCTTCAAGACATGCACAGACAGACTTGGGTGCTCGATGGGAGGAGGTGTAGCTTTACAGTGCAGAGGGTGCCTGTGAAGCCTGAGGCCCTGTGGTATCATTTTAGCCCACCGCAGCTGCCCACGTTCTTTCAGAACAGCAAACACTGATCAGTCCCTGCAGTGTGCCAGGCACTGTGCCAGGGACCCCAGCACAAGACAGACCTAGTGCTGCACTTATGTGGCTTTTAGTCTAGTTAATAAATAATCACATAATGAAACACAATGTGACCATGACAAGTGTGATTAGGAGGGCTGCCCGAGTCTGCCTGACTGGGTAACAGGGAGGGTCAGGGAGGACTTCTATGACCCTTAAACCGAGACTTGAAAGAAAACTAGGAGTTGCTAGGTGGTAGGGACAAAGGGGAAGCATTCCATATAGGATGGCCTGTGCAAAGGCCCTGTGGAGGGAAGAAGCTGGCAAGTCTGAGCTCCCAGTGAAGTGCCAGGTCCCTTTCAGTGTCAGCAGGCTTGCGCTGAGAATGGAACTTTTGCTTCATGGCTGTCCCATGTCACACGGGAGTGGGGCTAGACCTTTGCATGGGTGGCCCGCTCGCAGGGGCAGCTGGACTCGGTGGTCTTTGGGAGGAGTGGGGCATTGATGCTCCCGTGGGCATCCAGGAAATCCCAATGGAAGAGAAAGGATCTGAGCATTGGAAAGGGCAAAGAAACAGCGAGGAAGGGGTCATAGGCATAGAACTGAGGATGTGTGGGGTGCTGGTTAAGTAGGAGGCTTAGATTTAGTTCTGTGGGCCAGCGGTCTTTGAACCATGAACTGAGAATGGTGTGGTCAGATCTGGGGTGGGGACCTGAGTGTTAGGTCCCCTGGGGAACTCCCTGCTCACTCCTGCGAGCTGCCTTTGATGTCTCTGAGCATTGGATAGGGTCCTCTCAAGGCATATCAGGAGGTGCAGTTTTGGGAAAAGGCCTGAGTTTCCTGGGAGTCAGAGTAATGATCATAAATGAACCAGCACACAGTTAGAAAAAATGGGACAGGTTAGACAGATCCAAGTTTGAATCCCTGCCTCTCACTGACCCTGGGCAAGTCATGGCCCAAGCCCAAGCCTTGGTTTTCTCATCTGAAAATGGGGTTTGGTTCCATCCACTCTGGATTGGGTTGGAGGGGGGACCTGGGGGCGCTGAGTTACCATCAGTGCCTTTGCTTCTGTGCTTGCAGGCTCTAGCCTGTGTGCAACTGAGGACAGAGCAAGGGACCTCGGTGATTACACGGTCAGAGTGTAGCAAACACTCAGCTTTACCAGGCCTGGATGTCAGGGAAGCTATCTTTCCCAGAATAAACAGAAACCATGGCAACCGGGATGTGTCACGTGGGCCAGCAGCCCATCCCGCTGCGGATGGCCAGGAGGAAGGCCTGTCACTGAGGCCTACCAGAGGTGCGGTGACCCCCAGGGACTTCCTTGACCCCTCTCCCTTCCTGAGGTAGGACGGAGAAGTTCTGGAAAGATCAGACCTGATTTGGGTTTTCTGTTCAAACTCAAATTTTATTACTTAGTTTTATTTTTCCATCTTGTTCCAGAAGGCATGTCTTGAATGAGATAAGTTGGAGCAAACCTCCCTGGCCTCTGGCATCTGCTGATGGAGGCCTTGGAAGGGTTTGCCAGGACGAGAATGGAGGCAAGGCAGCCACCACTTGGTGGCAGATCTACTCGGGGAGAGAGGGTACGGGTGCAGTGGGCTCTGCCAGTCTCCCCAGACATGCAGTGAGGTGGTGATTTTAACACCCAGTATATGGAGAGGCTCGCCCTCATCCGGGGTTCACAGCTAGAGAGTGGCAAAGCTGGGATTTGAACCTGGTTCTGCATGCTTCAAAACTCATTTTCAGGGACTTCTGTGGTGGTCCAGTGGTTAAGACTTTGTCGCCTTCCAATGCAGGGGGTGCAGGTTCCACCCCTGGTCAGAGAGCTAAGATCCCACATGGCTCACAGCACCACCCCCCCACCCCCTGGCAAAAAAAAATCCAAAACATAAAACAGAAGCAACATTGTAACAGATTCAATACAGACTTTAAAAGTGGTCCACATTAAAAAAAAAAAAAATCCTAAAAAAATTAAGTTAAAAATACCAAAAAAACAAACAACAGCAACAAAAAAAAAACCCTCATTTCCACACTGCCTTTGACTGAATTGGGCACTCAGTCACTAGTGTGGCAGGGAAGAGGGAGTTTTTGAGCTCCCTGAATGGGGATGGGTGGCCTGGGATGCCTGCCCCCAGCACAGAAGGGTCCAGGGCGGTGGTGGAGAGACAGCTGAGGTGGCCTTCATGCATGCGTGTGTGTGTGCACTCAGTCGTGTCTGACTCTTTGCGACCCCATGCACTGGGATCCTCTGTCCATGGAATTATCCCACCAGGCCATTCTGTCCATATGATTATCCCGGCAAGAACGCTGCAGTGGGTTGCCATTCCCTTCTCCAGGGGATCTTCCCAACCCAGGGATCCAACCCGAGTCTCCTGCATTGCAGATGGATTCTTTAACACTCAGTTACCGGGGAAGCCCTGAGGTGGCCTTGGGAGACCAGGAAAGCCTTCCGGTCCTCATGTTTCTCCCTGGCAGTCTCTCTTTGCATCTCTGGCAGGAGTGAACTTGTGCCCTGACTCCTAGAAGCGCGGCCTTGGCTTGGCCGGGAGTTGGGAGAGGCGTTTCCTGGAGCCCCTGGCTTTTCCCTTTGTGTCTGCAGCCATCCGGACTGGACAGTCAGAGCCCAAGCTCGGCGACCCGCTGGTCTCTCGAAACCTCACGTCCTTGTCTATAAAATGAGGGACTCAGTTGACAGCATCCTGCTGGGAGCATGCGCGATAGAGCCCAGAACCCTAGTTCCAGCCCTCTCTGTGACACCTAACTAGCTGTGCACCTCCAGTAACTTACCCAACCTGTACCTCAGTTCATGCCTCTGTAAGATGGGAATAATGACCATACCTGCCTAATAGGGTTGTCATGGGGAACACTGTTCGTAAATGTGCGGAAACAGTACCTGGGACAGAGGATGTGCTTTTACTAGTGTTACCTCTTGGGGTTGCTGGGAAGTTGGTGTGGACGTAGCAGGACCTGTTGTGCTTGGCAGGAAGCAGACGCTCGGACACTGTTAGCTTTTTGGTTGAGGAAAGGAGGAAGCAGATGGGGTCAGTATGGAGGGGACCTGGGTAGACAGACTCCTGGACCAGCTGTGGGACCCTGGGACACCCATGGGTGTCTACCTCTCCATGTCTGGCTATTGGTGGTTGCTTAACTTTGGTCATTCTTTCACAGGAACACATACGAAGATGTAAAAGTATGTATAATACACTTAGAAAACTGCTACAGATGGACCTATGTGCAAAATAGGAATAGAGACGCAGACGTAGAAAACGGACATGTGGACACAGGGGGAGGAAAGGGAGGGTGGGACAAATTGGGAGATTAAGGTTGACATATGGACACTGCCATGTCTAACATAGATAGCTAATGGGAAGCTGCTATATAGCACAGGGAGCTCAGTTCAGTGATGATCTAGAGGGCTGGGATGGTGGTGGTGGTGGGGAGGGAGGTCCATGAGGAAGGGGATATATGTATCCATGTAGCTGACTCACTTCCTTAAAGAGCAGAAACTAACACAGCATCATAAAACACTTACACTCCAATAGAAAGAGAATGAGAGCCAAGGAAAATATAAAACAGAACAAATTCTAGGTGGAAAATGAAAACAGATACGTTGACTTTGGGTCCTATAGTTATTGAAGTTGGCATACACATCTGGCTGTCCAGGCTTCCTGGTGGACAAGTGAAAAGGGAGATAGATTTATCCCAGCATTTCTTTACCAGGGGAAGAGGCTTGGCAGCGCCTCACCTTTAACCGGCATTTGGAACGAGGAGAGACCCCTCTGACCTGCTTTATGGACGTTCTCAGGGCTCAGCTTCCCCAGGGAGAGAATGCGCCCCTGCTCTCTTGCCTGTCTGGCTGTTTGTGGGCGTAGGTACGTGTGCACGCCGGGCGTGCAGCGGGCGCCTAGAGGGCGTCGTTCTCAGGCCTGTGTCCCATCACAGCGGCACCTCTGTGTCTGAGCGTACGTTTGAAGTCAGCACGAGGTCAGCGCACACATACCTGCCCATGCTCTAGAGTGCAGGTCTGCCATCAGAACACAGTCGGGGGAGGGTTTTGTGTGTGGGGCACGGCAACTGTTTAATCACAGGACACCCCTGGTGGTCCGCGCTCCCATTGCAGGAGGTTCTGGTCAGGGAGCTAGATCCCACATGCAGCACCTAAGACCCCGCATGGCCAAATAAATAAGTAAATAATAAAAAACAGGTCAGCGGCCAAGGCCAATGGGGACATTTATAAAATGAGACTGGCACGTGGCATGGTGCAGAACTCACTGCAGGCGAGTCCATGCAGTGGTTGGAGAACCGGCAAGGGCCCAGTGGGTGAAACTGTGCGATGAGACGTGAGTTTGAGTGTGGGGAGGGCCGTCGGGATGGAGAGGGGGAAGGGGGAGGCAGTTGCAGAGGACGTCGGGAGGCAGGGCAGGGAGTACCCCCCACGTGTGCAACGTGGCCCCACGGTGATCAGCGTTTCCAGCGAGGCGGCACATGGGATTAAGCAACCACAATCCCTGGTGGGTGTGAGGGTCCAGGCAGGACCCCGTAGAGGCTCAGAGTGGCTCCAGTCACTTCCCCGGGGCGAGATTTGTTCCACCTCAAAGCAGCTCCTTAGCTTCTCAGCACTTGTAGGTGCTGACGGCGGCATCACAATATTGTGAAATTCAGCCTCAAAGCCGACTTCATTACCAGCTTACCTGGCAAGGGAGCGGCCGCCTTAGTTAGTGCCGACGACTGGGTATGACAGAGCTAAAACTGAACTTGGCAATTACCGCTCATGAGCGCGCCTCGGTGCTGTGAAAGGAAGGTTCCGTGGAAATCAACCCTGGTAATCACAGGGTTTAAAATTAGTCAGTTACTATTAAGGTTGCTCTGTCAGTGTATGCTTTGGGGTGATGCAGGGGAAAGGGCCATGGAAAGTGGGGTTCTTGCTGTCTTGCGTTACCTTGTGTTCACCTGCACCAGATCTGTCTTTTTCCATTAGTTCTAGGACAAAGGTTTGAGAGACCCCACCCTGTTGTGGTGCCGGGTGGCTGTTTGAAATCTGGGTCCTTTTTAGAGTCCTTTCCTCTTTATTTGCATGAGCTCACACCTCATTCTCAGCTTTTCGGTTTTCTCTACACTCTGAAGGGGTTTTCCGAACAGCTTCTTGCATCTCCTTGGGATGCTACACAGGCAGCTTTTGTGGATTCCTAGTCCCAGGGGGGAAGAAATGATGTGCTATTATTGAAGGTTTCTTTCTGAGCCCTTCATGGAATTATTTTTATGAAGCCTTGGCTTGAAAATTTCCACCATCTGAGAACAATGATTCCATGCTGCCAGTCAAGAGTGAGGCAGTGAGGGGCTGGTGTGTGCTTGGCTGGGAGAGTCAGATGGAAGGAACAAGCTCGCACAGGTTCAATTCTCAGTTGGCTTGGGATGTGGGCCCTGGTTCTCGGAAATGGGAAGATGGGAACTCGAGGCACCTCATTGCTTTCAGCCTCAGTTTCCTCATCTGTAAAATAGGAACGTGGGCTGGGCAGGTGTGAGGCTTCAATAAGATAACGTAGGTACAGTAGGGCTTCAGCACGGGTGCCTGCTGTTGTTAACAGTGATGTTTATAGTCCACCTCTTCTGTGCCAGGCACCAGACCAAGACCCTTTCCATCGGAGACCACTGCTTTGTACATAGATCCTGCGAGAGATTCTTAACGCAGGCTCAGAGAGGGTTTAACTTTGAACAGGTCCTCTCAGCGAGTAAGGACCTGGGTCAGCATTCAGACTCAGGCCATCTGACTCCCCCCACCCCCACCCCCACCCCAGAGCCTGGCTTTTGTCCCTGTCCCCACTCTGGGAGCAGCTGATCATCAAGGAAAACAAGACGGCCGCGATGAGCTGCCTGGAGAACCGGGAAGAAAGAAGCATTAGAACAGAACCACCTTTTCCAAAAGGGCTGCAGCCCTTTCACAGGAAGCTGAGTCATCTCTCTTTGTTTTGAACCGTAACCATCGAAAATCTGAAAAATAAAAATAAAGCTAAAAAATGCTGAGTTTTGTCATGGTGCAGGGGCCCCTCCCTGGCTCTGCATCACGGGCAGCTGAGCAGAGGATCTTTCAAGCTGGGACCCCCGTCACCCTGCACTGCTGGGCCAAGTACTCAGCGCCGAGCCAAGAGCCCTCCTTCTGGAATCTAGGTGCTGGGGTTCACCTAGCTGAGCTGCCGGTACCCAACCTGCCAGAGGGGCGCTCCTGCCCCACCCAGCACCGTCTGCCCCGTGGGGCTGGGACTTTCAGGGTGAGCGAGTCACGTTGGGACACTGCTCTGTCACTGCACATTGAGGACAGCATGGTCACAACCCCAGCGTTCCTCCTTCCAAGACATCCAGAGTCTTCTGTCCTCAGACTCAGCCTCCCTTCCCCCAACACGTGGTGGAGTTGTGTTTGATGGAGAATGTCGGGACTTCCTGCATTTATCCCATATCAGCCCCCCTCTTAACACGCTTCCTCCCTTCTCTGTGCACCCACACTTGGCCCCTCCTGCAAATCCCAGCCCGATGACAGCTGCTCTGTGAAGCCCTCACTCAGCCCATGGCCCTAGGCCCTTAGTTGTGAGCACTGTCTTCCTTCCACCAGAATCTTTCACTACATGCGTGAGCTAGGGTGTCTTTTTTTTAATTTTTAAAAACATTTATTAATATTTATTTTGGCTGCACTGGGTCTTAGTTGTGGCACGCGGGATCTCTTTTTAGTTGCGTGTGGGTCTAGTTTACTTGACCAGGGATTGAACTGGGGCCCCTGCATTGGAAGTGCAGAGTCTTAGCCACTGGACCACCAGGGACGCCCCTGGGATGTCTTTTTGATGACACAGACAGTGCCCTGCTCACACATCGCCCTGGTGTCTGGAACCCCGCCCTTCTTGATGCGGGACCTAGGCAGAGGGAACAGAACATGCTCAATGAGTGAATGAATGAACACATGATAATTGAAGGATTTTTACCTTCATACTGTCTATGTGCCAGTCAGTTACACCTTTTACTTATCAGTGTCTCTGGTTTCCAGTGAGCGAGTTTAACATTCAACAAACGTGAGCTTCTTTCCATAGCAGTGAATGCTGGCCGTTTCATAGGTACCTAGTATTCCACTCTCCAACAGAGCTATGATTGAACCAGTCCCCTCCCAGTGGATTTTATTTTTGTTTCCATATTCTCAAAAATAATGTTGCAATGAATTGCCTGACAGAGGCAGAAACAGGACTTCTTTCTCTTTGGAGCCTTTTATTTCTTTCTTTTTTGAAATTATTTTTATTTGTTTATTTATTTCGGCCATGCTGTGTGGCATGTGGGATCTTAGTTCCCCAAGCAGGGATCGAACCTGTGCCCCCTGCCGTGGAAGGATGGAGTCCTAACCTCTGGACTGCCAGGGAATTCTCTCTGAAGCCTCTTCTAATCCTCTCAATCCATCCTACTACTGACGTGCTGGGCAGCGACCCCCATTACCGTGTGGCAGTTGCTGTTGCCCAGGCCCTTCTCTCTGTCTCGTGGTTTATTATTGTGATAATGGGGTGATCCCCCAGGACCCCCTCACTTAGTCCTGGATGCCCTCAGCTCTGTGGTGCTTTCTCAGCAGCCTCTGATGGTTCTGTAATGTCCAAAAGATGAAAATTGGTTTCATAGCACCCCACACACTACATGGTATTTAGTAGGCACTGTCCTCCCCATTTAACAGATGAAGAAACTAAGGCTCAGAGAAGTTAACTGTTCCAGCAGGCAGCGCAGCAATTCAGCGCAGTTCTGTTTTATTCCAAAGTCCACCTTCTTCACTGAGCCCTAATTTAACTGCGTTTGTGTGAATGTCAGTGAGGCTGCTCGGGGATCCATAGTGTTTCGGGGCAGCACTGTCCCAAGGCTTAATTCCGCCTTGTGGTGGGTGACCTTGGGCCTTGCTTGGCCTGCTGGTTTCAGAGGAGTGGGAAAGGAACCAAGGAGGCACTTATGTTTTTGTTTTAAACTACAAATGTAGTACATGTTTGTGGAAAAGAAAAAAAAAAAGAAAAAAAGCAGCAGCTGAAAATACCTCCTTCTCCTACTCCCCAGGGTAAGCACTGTTAACAGTTTGGCATCTTTTACAGTGCGTATCCAAATACACACGCAATTATGGTTCTTATAAAAAGGAGATCATGTCCTTGACTTTCTCCCAACCGGTTCTAAGTCAGCACCTACACATCTTCCCCATTCCATCATATTCCATAGAACAGATGCACTTCAATCGATTCAGCCTGACCCCATTTTAGACATTTAGCCTGCCTCTAATCCTGCTCTGTAATGAGCAACATCAGTGGGCTTGCATGGTGCACGCAGTTACAGGTATTTCTGCAGAATGGATATGTGGAAGTCTAATTGCCAAATGAAACGGCATGCAAGTTTCACACGTTGACAGGTGCTGCCAAATTGCCTTCTGAAAGCCCTTGCAGTCCAGCACCCGCTCCCAGGGCAGTCGACATGAGTGGGGAAGGCTCTTAAGCCACAAATAATGTGGAGCCGGGCTGCCTCCCCTTCCGCTCCCTGAGACCTGGAGTGGTGACTGCCGCCAGGAGCTCCGAACGCACAGGCCCAAATTGGGATAGAAGATGGATTTTGATAAAAGAGGTTAAATAACAGGTTTTTCCATTTCACCTTATAGGAATGGGATGGGGGGCGGGGGTGCCGGGCCTCCAGCCAATAGAGGACCAAGAGTTGTCAGGAGGGCTTATAAAGCTTGCTATTTCTGGCATTTTTCTCTTTCTCTGCTGATTATGCAGCAGAATTGCACAGAGGCTGTCGCGGGTGCGTTCTCTCGCTGCCTGGGCTTCTGTGGAATGAGACTCGGGCTCCTACTACTTATAGGACGCTGGTGCATTGCAGGTGTGTTTCAGCGGAAGGTAAGCAGCGGGCGCCCGCCGCCTCCTAGGGTAGAGGTGGTCAGGCTGGCACTGCCAGGGTGAAGACAGACAATGTCTGGGTGGGGGCCGCCAGGGATGGACAGGTGTCTGTCATGTTGTAGAATGAAGATGCTTTGAAAGGTCCAGGAGGCCTGTAGTTGGCAACTCCTTTCTAAAAAGGAATTCTGGCAGTGGCTGGTACCAACCCCTGGAGAGTAGGTGTTGGTGCCTAAATGCTCAGAGAGCATTTGTTCTTTCATTCATCCGTCCATTTAGCACGCCCTGCAGTAGGCCTGGCCAGGTATGATGGGGCGATCTGGCTAACTCAGATTGAAACAAGGATGGAGCTGGCCCATGGCATGGTAGGAGCCCAGCAGATACCTGGGATGAGGCGTGGGAAGGGCCTTTCAAGGCAGGAGGGGTGAGGGGTAGCCGGGGATGTCACCAGGAAGAAAGTTTGAGCTGCCTCCTCCGTTGGATTTGGGAGTTTGTGAAATCAGTGAAAAGCCCTCGCCCATTGTGGTGAGTGCTTCCTTTTCCTTCTCTCCATTAACGATACTGAAAAGATAACCAGTTGAGAGGACAGCAAAAAATGAGAAAGGACACGGTGACAGATTTCAGGGTGAACACATACACACGTAACAGGTGACCGGGAATGTGAATGCAGAAACCCAGCATCCGTGGCATTTTCCCCACTGTCCCTGGGGAGATCGTCTTTGTGATAGTAGTTGGCCGAGCTGGAGGTGGGGCTTGTTACACTTGACAGGACTGCACCCTGCTGAGCCGAGCGAGTGGGAGGCCTGACCTCTTCTGGCGCTCTGATTCATCACAGTCACTGTCAGTGTTGCAAATCCAGCTGTGAGAATGTGCGTCTGAGAAATGGAAGCCCTGCCACACTCTCAGGCCTTCTTTCCCGGTCTCGGAATATCCCAGGTCAACTGAAACCAAGAAGTGTGTGATCTCTACTTTCTGCACACTGGGTCTCAAAGCAGGCAGTCAACAGGCTTTGCTCAGAAGGCTTTGGAGCCAGCCATCCATGGAGGAAGAAGCTATTGAATACCCAGTGTGTGCCAGGGGCAGATTAGGTACTGGTTGCAAATGTCAGCTCTGCCTCAAATACAGTCTGTGACACTGGGCAAGCTTCTTGAGCCCTGCAAGTCTCAAGTCTCCCCATCCATAAAATGGGAACAATGATACCTACTTTTCTGTGTTGTGATGATTGTGTGTGTGTGTGCATGCATAGGTGTGTATGACCTGGGGAGCTCTCCCTTTGTGCTTGTAGCCTGAGGCTCTGTGTTCTGGTTCTCTTCTTAGGGAGCTCCAATGCAGGGCCACAGTCTGTTTTTTGTGGCCCTGGCTGATACAAATTTCTCTATGTCTCTGATCACACCCATGAGCTCTTGACAGAGAGAGGAGTAAATTACAGGGGTTTACTGGCTGTCTTAACACAGAACTGACTCTTATTTTTAACACTTCCTGAAGGCTTACTGAATACCAGTCACCCAGCATTGTATAATACAATTGAGATCTCAAGACAATAGTCCCCTTAGTAAACCAGTGTTTGCTGAGAACCCTGGGTCAGGGAGGAAGACCTGGGGAGAGAGGGAGAAGTGGTCTTGGAGGAGAGGGTGTGGCTAGAGTATCACCCACACCCACCCTGAACTGGGAGAACAGAAGCTGAACCCAGGTTTAAGACTTGGCTGTGAGCTCCCTGCTCGCTGTGTGATCTTCAGCAGGCTACCTTACCTCTCTGAGCCAGTTTCCTCTCCTACAAAGTGATGGATTGTTAGGAGGATTAAACAAGCACTTCGTTGGTGCTCAGTAAATAAAAATACTCGTCTCTCTTGAGGAAGGCACCCTGCAGAGCCTTTGCCAGGGTGTGGCACACAGCAGGCACCCCTGAAAATTTACGGAAAGAACAAAGGTGCCCAGGAGTGGGAAACCAGAGTTGCCTGTATGTAGCCTACTAAGTAATTGCTTCGTGATCTGGGGCAAGTTCTCCACCTTTTTTGGTCCCTGATTCCTTCAGAGAAATAATTTAGGCTGGTCCCAGAAACTCCAGATGCTTTATTCTGTGTTGGAAATCAGGGTTGTTGTGGGGATCCTCCAGAGGAGGATGAACTGTGTGTTTGAAATTAATTTCCTTCTCATGATTAGTAGCCCCTGCAACGGCCTCCTCATGCAGCCACAAACCAGTAATTAATGAAATTAGGAGCAGAGGCAGGGATGTGGGGTTTCCCGAGGGGCCACCCCTGTGGCACCCGCTGTGACTGTCTTGGGGGCCCGAGGGCTATCCAGGAGTCGTGGTGTCTGTCTAGTCAGGGGGCCTGGCAGGTGTTCACATGTGTGGAACAATGACAAAGTCCTGAACTATCATAGATGGGATTGGATTCCTTAGCTTCTCCCAGACCCTGTGGTGCCATTTTCCGGGGAGAGTGTGAGGGTCCCCCGCCATTGAGTGTCTGTTGAGTTGGGCATTGGAATGGGCATAGGTGAGCCTGGATGGGCAGGCTTTGCTCTCGTGATTTCTGACTCTGAGACTTCAGGCAACATTCTCACCTTCTGCAGGTCTTACAACTGAAGCGTGGGAACCGCCACCCACTAAGGATGGGGAAGTAGTGTAGAGAGGCAGCCTTGATTTGCGCATCCTCAGAGCCACCAGAAAGTTCATTTGAAGGAGACGGTGGCTCTGAATTGTCCTTATCTTGACACACGTGTGCCCGTCCCCAGACATGCCCTCTCTCGTCACCCCATCCTGGTAAACCTCACGGCCTTCCGGTCCTTGGCTTAACTCATCCCTGACCCCTCTCTCTGTCTTACTTCCTGATGACTGCATCTTTGGGCTACAGCCACGTCTCCCTGCTTCTCTATCGCCTGTGCTTGGGCGACACAGGAGCCTCTGCCCAGGACTCCCTGGCTGCGCCTTCCCTCTTAGAGTCTGCTCTGTTCACAGACCCCCCAGTGTGATCTCCGTGAACAGCTCCTCTGCTTGAAGCCTTGGTCACTTGGAGCTGTTGGATCTGTTCTGAAATCTTTCATATGCCTGCTAGTGGGGCTGGAGCCCCTGTTGGATCTCAGGCTTTGCAGTCAGAGCTGGCTTCTGCCTCCTCCCTCCCAGGCAGAATCACTGCCCTCCTGCTTCCTAAAGCTCCTCCCCACTAACCGAGCAAACATGCTTCTTGGTTTTGTGCACCCAGACTCTTTTGTCCAGAATATGCTTCCTTTACCCCTCAAACTCCTGCCTATTCTTTTTGTGTTAATAAATTGGCTCAGATGGTTTAAAAAAAAAAGTCACTTTCATTGCAGAAGACCTGGGTTCGATCCCTAGGTTGGGAAGATCCCCTGGAGAAGTGAATGGCTACCCATTCCCAGCCTGGAGAACTGGACAGAGGAGCCTGAAGGGTTACAGTACATGGGGTCTCAAAGAGTCAGACACGACTGAGTGACTAACTCACTTTAAAATTAAGTCATTATTTTTGGTTGTGCTGGGTCTTCGTTGCCGTGCGCTTGCTCTCTCTAGTTGTGGGGAGTGGGGGCTGCTCTTCACTGCAGTGTGTGGGCTCCTTGCGGTGGCTTCTCTTGTTGCAGAGCAGGGACTCTAGGTGTGCAGGCTTCAGTAGTTGTGGTGAACGGGCTTCAGTGCTTCTTGGCATGTGGGATCTTCCTGGACCAGGGATCAAACCTGTGTCCCCTGTATTGGCAGGTGGATTCTTAACCACCGGACCACCAGGCAAGTCCCTCCTGCCTTTTCTTGCTGACAGAGTTGTGGTATCACTGCTCCCTAGAAACCTTCTCTGGTTGCTACCTCATCCCACCCCCAACAGTCTGATCCAGAGGCGCCTTTCCTGTGCCCACTGTATCACAGTCCTTCCCATCAGTGCTATGATGCGCGGAAGTGATTGAAGGCATGTGTGATGTACCTAGACAGCATATTAAAAAGCAGAGACATTACTTTGCTGACAAAGGTCCATCTAGTCAAGGCTATGGTTTTTCCAGTAGTCATGTATGGATGTGCGAGTTGGACTATAAAGAAAGCTGAGCGCCGAAGAATTGATGCTTTTGAACTGTGGTGTTGGAGAAGATTCTTGAGAGTCCCTTGGACTGCAAGGAGATAGAACCAGTCCATCCTAAAGGAAATCAGTCCTGAATATTCATTGGAAGGACTGACGTTGAAGCTGAAACTCCAATACTTTGGCCACCCAATGCGAAGAACTGACTCATTGGAAAAAACCTTGATGCTGGGAAAGATTGAGGGCAGGAGGAGAAGGGGACGACAGAGGATGAGATGGTTGGATGGCATCACCGACTTGATGGGACATGAGTTTGAGCAAGCCTCAGGAGTTGGTGATGGACAGGGAAGCCTGGTGTACTGCAGTCCATGGAGTCGCAAAGAGTCAGACATGACTGAGCGACTGAACTGAACTGATGATGTACGTTTATTCTCATGCCTTCTAAAAGTCTGGATAGCACAGACTATCTGCTTGGTAAACATTACTTTAGATAGTAAATGCAGAGAGTCCCTTTCAAATTATCAGCCTTCAGACCTAGACTGACTGGATCAGAATCCTCAGCCTGTGGTTTGACTTGGCTGTGTGACCTCAGACAAGCTACCCAACCTCTCTGAGCTTAGAGGGTCAAGAGGTTGACAGGATAATACCTATATCAAATTCCTACTTCTTTCCCACTTACTGAACAGGAAATGTCCCCAGAGATACTTGGAACAATTAAACGGCTCCTCCCTGTTGCTCTGAGCAGAGCAAACCTGAAGAGGGGCTGGGCCCAGCAGCCCTTGGCCCCGTGCACAGAGGAGCCCTGCCTTGAACCCCAAACAGGAGCAAAAATAGCAGCCATCGGGGCAACCTGAGATGCAGAAGCCACAGGAAGAAGCCGCAGGCCGAGCGGATGTCAGCTGCTTCGGGGCCCCTCTGAGGTTCCTCGGATGTGCCGAGCTGTGTGTGCAGCCCTCACGCCTGCCCTCGCCCGCTCCTCCAACCACAGCATCAGATAAGGCAGGCGGAAAAAGTGCTGCCTTCCTCTCTCCGGGGAGGGGTAATCTCAGTGCCATCTGGGGGTACACTCTCTCCCCCGTTAACCTCTCTGGCCTCCCCTCCCTTCCCCCCTGCTAGCTCTGCCCACCTCAGTGGTCTCCACCGGCACACGCCTACCTTTGGATCTTCGCCGGGCCTGCCCCCAACATACCTGCCCGGCTGGCTCACTCACCTCTTTCCAGTCTTTGCTTGACTGGTGCTTTCTCAGGGAGGCCCCCCTTGACTACCCTGTTCAAACTCTCACCACTCCCGATTCATCTCACCTGCCCCCACCGTTTCTTCTTCTCATATAGGTCTTAGAACCATCCAACATACTAAGTATATGACTTACTACATTTACCATTTTCCTTTCTTAAATTCCCCCCTGCCACCCAGCAGACTCTGAGGCCTTTGGGGGCCAGGACCATATCTACAGTGGATGCAGGTAGCTCTGGGCTTGTGAGGAGGGTCGATGCTCCTGGACCTGCCTGAGGAGACACACATCTTGCAGGCAACCCAATTTCTGTTGCACCTGGTCTTTTAAAAAATATTTATTTATGTTATTTATTTTTGGCTGTGTTAGTTGCCCCGAGGCATGTGGGATCTCAGCTCCCCGACCGGGGATGGAACCCATGCCCCCTGCATTGGAAGGTGGATTCTTAATCACTGGACCGCCAGGGAAGTCTGCACCTGGTCTTAACTGGATCCCAATGCCACCCATATTCCCTGTAATGCTAAACGCTCTGCCTGGCATTTCAGCAGCCTGGCAGATCCATGTGTGCCTGTGGAAGGATGTGAGATCTGGATTCAAATCCTAACTCAGTTGCCTAATAACCGTGAGACTTTGGGCAGTTTCCTTTACCTTCCTGAGCCTCAGTTTCCTCATCTCTAAGATGGGTATACCCAAGGGCCTAGCACATGTGTGCCCAGTGCTCGAGTCAACTCTAAACTGCCTTATTTGAAATCCAGAAGCCTCTGAAACCAGCAGTTATTTTGCAAATATGCTGCAAACTCATTCGGCTCCCAAGTCTGATCTAAACTGACAGACATAATCTCTACCTAGCCCTCTAGGGATTCACTGTAGAAATCTGAATGTGTCTTAACTCCGACTGCACAGAGGTTACTACCTAATTTGTGGAATTATCACTTCCTCACTTTTATGAAATCCAAACAAATTCTGAATTCTGAAACTCTGTGGGTCCTGGCTAAGGGCTGTGGACCTGGGCATGTGAGTTGCTGCTTGAAGACCCTCCTGGGGTCTCAGAGGCCCCACAGGGCCTTTGACAGCCACAATAAAGCTAGAAACCTCTAGCTTCCTTTTGGTTTCTTGGCAGCCAATGTCTTTTTAGTTACCTGGGGTTAAACTGAGTTTTGTTGGCTGAGGGGCAGAGGTTAAGGCTTGGGCAGGGTAAGCTCCGGAGTTCAAGCATTTTGGGTTTGAATTTAAATGGGGAAATTTTTTTTTCTTATGAATCATCAGAAAAAGAAATCAGAAGGAAGTGTGTGACCAAGGAGAGGAAATTAGGGTTTGCAAAACTGTGTGAGTCACCCCTTTTCTGACTCCTGGGTGATCCCTTGCTCTTGGCAGGTTTCATTCATCTCTGAGACTCTTAGTTCTGAATTTTGGAAAATACACTGGAGATTGTCGTGGTTTTATTCTGACTTCAACCCTGCTTCCCTTTCTAACCATCAATATAAATTTCTATTTTTGAATCACTGCCATGCTCTTTTACTTATTATTTCTCTAGCAAGTGTTTCTACCCTGCTCAGAGTCCTGCTTCCAGGCGCTGGCCCTGGATCATCACAGAAGCTTCTGCTGACTCCCTAGACAGGCTCCAATCCTATCTCCTCCAATCCATTTTCCACCCAAGGCCAGAGGCCAGTTTCTAAAATGCAGCTCATTCTATGAAAAATGCCATTGGTAATTTGATAGGGATTGCACTGCATCTGTAGATTGCTTTGGGTAGTATAGTCATTTTCACAATATTGATTCTTCCAATCCTAGAACATGGTGTATCTGTTCAGCTTTTTGTGTCGTCTTTGATTTCTTTCATCAGTATCTTGCAGTTTTCTGTGTACAGGTCTTTTGCCTCCTTAGGTAAGTTTATTCTTTTTGTTGCAATGGTAGATGGGATTGTTTCCTTAATTTCTCTTTCTAATCTTTTGTTGTCCGTGTATAGGAATGCAAGAGATTTCTATGTATTAATATTGTATCCTGCAACTTTGTTGAATTCATTGATTAGCTCTAGTAGTTTTCTGGTGGCATCTTTAGGATTTTCTGTGTATAGTACCATGTCGTCTGCAAGCAATGACAGTCTTACTTCTTTTTCTAATTTGGATTCCTTTTATTTCTTTTTCTTCTCTGATTGCTGTGGCTCGGACTTCCAAAACTATAGGGAACTCTACTCACTGCACTGTGGTGTCCTAAATCTGAGGGAAATCCAGAAGAGAAGGGGTATATGTATATGTGGAGCTGATTCATTCTGCTCTGCAGAAGAAGCTAACACGGCTACCCTGGTGGTTCCGTGGTCGAGAACCTGCCTGCATTGCAGGAGATTCAGGTTCAATCCCTCGGTTGGGAAGATCCTCTGGAGAAGGAAATGGCAACCCACTCCAGTATTCTTGCCTAGGAAATCCCATGGACATAAGGAGCCTGGCAGGCTACAGTCCATGGTGTCACAGAGTTGGACATAACTTAGTGATGAAACAACAAGCTAATACAATATCTTAAAGCAACTATACTGCAATAAAAATTAATCAGTAAAAAAAATAAAATGTAGCTCACAATCTGGACTTAGGTCTCCACCTCACACCCCCACCCCATGTCGCCCTGAAAAGCCTCATCAGATCTTGTTTGCCTGAGCAGCTCAGCTCTCACTGCCTCCCCTAAGTGGGTCCTCCTCTCCTGCCCTCTGGCCTTGGCAAATGCTATTCCCACCACCCTCTCCCACCTGGTGGTTTCTCCCTCACCTGACTAATTCTGCTCAGCCTGCAGGTAGGTGGGCTTAGAAACCACCTTCCTCCGAGAAGTCTCTAGGCTCCTGTGAGCCCTGGTTCCCAGTTCACTTATCACCCATTTATAATGGCTGGTCCTTCCCTTTCACTACACCAGATGCTCAAAAGGACAAAGACTGTGGCCTGTCCATCACTGGTACCATCCCCAGCATGGAGAACAGAAGCTGCTCCCAGGAAGACTCGGGGGACTTGAGACAAATGGGCGGTGTGGTGAGAGGGTGACTCTTGAGGCAGCGGCAGGGGTCTCGGGCATTCATCTACCCTGCTTCCTGCTGGCTGCCTGCCTGGGGGTGGCTGCTGTGTTCCTTTCCCGTAGGCTGGAAGCTGCTTTCCACGGCAGCAATGTAGGAAGTATCCCAGTTTCATTACAGTGGGTGTGTTTCATGTACATTTCTCCCATGTTCACAGCATCAAGCGCACAGTCTTTCCCTGCGTGCTTGTCTCTCGCTAGATCGCCTCCTGTGTGACGTTCCTGGTCGTGTCCTGTGTCTTTTTGTCTGTCAGCACCTTGCTGTCTCTTTAATTTGACTGCGCCGTTTCTGCATCGTGTACATTAACTGTCTCATAGTTGGTGCTGATATTTCCTTAGTCTGATGTCCTTTTCATTTTGGTTTTATTATGCTTCCCTCAACAGAAGATATGAATGCGTATATATTTGAATCTGTCAATCTCCCTCCCTCCGTGATTGCTTTGAGGACTGAAGAAGTTATCCTGCCGCCAGAGATCTGATAAGCAGCATTCTGTCTGTTTCCTGATATTTCCCTGTAACGTGACTTTTTATACTTAACTCTAGACTCTGTTCTCAGGACGTGTTGGTGGATGGCTTGTGATGGGTATCTAGTCCAGTGTTCCTAAGTGGGAACAGGATAACCCCTCATTCTGTTCATGAAATAATTGGTCTTTGTCTCTTTGTTTCCAAAAGGAGAGGCAAAATAGAGTGGCTGTTATGGGCAGGAGCTAGCAGAGTTAAGATTCTGATTTTGTCACTTTGTAGCCACGTAACCTTGAGCACTCTGCTTACATGGAGCTTTTCTCCTCTGTAAAAATGGGGTCGTAGCATCTCCCTTACAGGCTCAGGCTCCTTGCAAAGGCTGTGAAATATCCTAGGTAAAGCAGTCCATGCTGTGCCTGGCATAGAGTAAGTGCCGGCTGTAACCGTAATGTAATGTGTTTCCATACAGAGCTGGGTCTGATTCTGTACTTTCTCTTCTGTTTAGTTGATGTGAAGTTCTCCTTTGACATCCCTGCCCCGCCGCTTTAATTATTTAACTGTTGCTTCGCAGAATGGTTTATCTCTGGCCAAACTGGATGGCACTCCACCCACCAGCCCCTTTTCTCTTCGGAATATTGTTTCAAACTCACTGTTGTTGTTTTTTTTCAGTGAGTGTTGAGTCTTCCCGTGCACTCTGCCCTATATAGCCAACCTCACAGGTACACACACACTCGTGTGCGCACACACACACTCGCGCGCACACACACTCGCGCGCGCACGCACACACACACACACACACACACACACACACAGTGTTCTCACCCTCCCAGCTGTCTCACGTCCCAGGTCTCTGTTCCCTGTGGCTCCTCTGCCTGGCAGGGGTGTTATCAGCTGACTCACCTGGCCTGTCTCACCTGTGTCTACCTCATCACTCTAGCTGCATTCAGTGCTGGTGTCTGTACCGCCTCTGGACCCAAAGCTTCCCTGGGGATCGTTTCTGTGTCCCTGCTACTCTCAGATCCTGGCAATGGCCAGTACATCATAGATTCTCAGGTTGGGGGTTGGGGAATTCGGATATGCTGATAACACATTAGATTTTGAGGGTAACCAGGATGACTTTGTCATTTTCTGGGAACATAGGGTTCAGAGACCCTAGGAATGTGGTGATTGCAACTGTTGGCATGCTGTTGCCAGTCACTGGGGGCCATCTTCCAGCCTCAGTTTTCCCCAGGGGGATAATGAGGAGGTCTGAGAGCCTGTCAGCCCTGAGGTTCTATATTTTATCTCCTACTGGGTGGCCTGATAGTGAAGATGAATTTGAAGAACTCATTGGCATGTGCTCTGCCTTGGAATGGGGTTTGCTCTCCCTCCCTGAGTCTGGGGAGAAAAGCCCTGTTAAGACAGAGATTCTAACTGCTTCTAACTGCCTTCCTGGCTTCTGTGTTGTAAGGTCCCCAGGGAGAGTCCAGACCTGGGGCATAGGGGTTCCATAGTCAAGAACAGAGGGTGGCCCTCAGACTAGGCAAGTGGCAGGAGGAGCAGAAGGATCTAGCCTCTCTCGGGCACCTCGGTGTGCCCACACACTGCCAGGCAGTGCACATAGTCCTGCCAGTCCCATTGCCATTTTACAGGGGAGACGTGAGAATCAGGGAACTGGGGTCACAGCGACTAAGTGTAGAGCCAGGGCTTCCCAAACTGCCCTGCTCCAGTGTCCTCCTGGCTCCCAAGTCCGAGGGCTGATTTTCATACACTGAAAAATACAGCAGCAGTGTTTACAAAAATCATTTCCTGGGTTATCTGGTACTGACAAAAGGAAGTGAACTTGGTACTTTGTCTGTGTTAGGTTTTGGGGTTAGAGGCATCGGTGCCAAGTTCAGGTGACCTAGAAAACCTTTCTAGGTCAAATCACAATTTCAAAAGATATTGTTTCTTTTCCTTTCTTTTTTGCTTTTTTTTTTTAACCGCCCCACGATTGAACGCTGTCGTTGACATATTTCCCTTCCAACAATACCAGCCCTTTGTGGCATGATTGAGGGCTTGTTTTGTAGCGCTGGGGAGAAAATATCTTCCAAATCATCTGCTTCTCATTGTCTCAGTCACACTCATCCCCCCCCCCCCCATCCCCATGCCACAGTCCCCCTCCTCCCCCCGACGTATGCTCATGTGGCTTTTAGTTAATTGTCTTTGGCAAGGATCAGTTTTGGGACTTGTTCCCAACCACTCAGATGATGGATAATTGTCAGGCACAAATACTGGCAGCTCTGGGCAGCCTGAGGCTCTAGACTGCTGACCACAGCCCAGCCGCTGGGCAGCAGGCTGGAGGCAGGTAGCTCTGTGCCTTTGTGAGTGGCAGCCAAAGCCATATGGAAGTAGCCCAACCCAGTCGTGAGACCCTGGGCTCTGGAGGTGGACATCCTGGCTGTTGAGTCCTGACTCCCACCCCTTACTAGCTGTGTGGCCTCCCAGGCCAGCTGCTTAACCTCACTTGACCTCAGTTTCCTCATCTGTAAAATGGGAGCCTTAGAAGTGGTAACTCAGTGGGAGGGGATGGGAGGGAGGTGCAAGAGGTAGGGGATGTATGTGTACATGAAGCTGATTCACTTTGCTGTGCAGCAGAACCTAACACAACATTGTAAAGCAATTTTACTCCAGTTGAAAAAGTAGCAGCTCACCTCGCAGAGTTGTTGTAAGGATTATGTGAGTTAAAAACTCCCAAAGAGAATGGCTAACCACTCCAGTATTCTTGCCTGGAGAATTCCATGGACAGAGGAGCCTGGCAGGCTACAGTCCACAGGGTCGCAAAGAGCTGGACACAACTGAGTGACTAACACCTTCACGGACATCTTAAGCAGGCTGTAAATGTTGCACAGTTTGGTTACAATGAACAGATGATCATAGCTGTAGTGGAAGCTGTTGTAAATCACCCAGATCCCTCCCCGACTAAGATGCTTATCCTGCCAGCTGTGAGGAGTGGTGGCTACTGCTACTCACAGTGGAGTCTCTCTCTGGGTATTAATTGCGTTTGGTGAAAGGAGGAGCCTTGTCCAAGGTTATCAAACACCCTTCTCTGCCACAGCCTGGACCCAATGGCTGGCCCGCTTGGGAATGCAATGGCTCCTGCCTCATCTCTGCAGAGCCGTCCCAGCTCCAGAGTCTCCTTGGGACAGACTGAAGCCTCTCTTTTTGACTGCATCACAGTTCAACTTGCCCTCTGCCCACCAACTTCCCTTGCTCTTCTATAGTGCTCCCCAATAAACATCCAGCTGGCAGATTTCACTCTGAGTCTGTTTGTACGGAACTTGCCCTAAAACATCAGTTCATCATCAGATGTGAATGGAGCTTGATGTGCATTTTAAAGCAAGCATTTATTTCCCTTGTCTTTTCAGAAGCTCTTTGAGGCGTGGCCTCAGAGTTCTCCACCACCTCTGGTCCCCATCTCTGGGCGGGCGCCCTTTGCACACTCCAGGCTTGGCTTGGCAAGCTCCCTCTGTTCCCAAGGTCCTGGCTGAACCTTTGAATGGGGGTTGGTGGCTTCAGGACCACTCTTCAAGTGTGGAAGAGAAATCTCTTAGCTCCTGGACAAACCACAAAACTTAAAACTGACTGCACTGCAAGGGGCCCAGAGAGCCTCACCCATTCAACCCCTCCATGTCCTAGTGGGGAAACTGAGGCCCAGAGAGAAGAAGGCCTTGTTCAGGGTCACACAACGAGTAGGTGCCTCTCCTCCCCACCCTTGGAGCAGAGGGTGCTATGGGAAAATAGTGGGGCAGGCTGGTCTTAGGAGCTGGGTGTGTGGCAGCTGGATACAGTATTGTTGTTGTGTTAGTTGCTCATTCGTGTCCGACTCTTTTATGACCCGATGGACTGTAGCCCACCAGGCCCCTCTGTCCACGGGATTTCCCAGGCAAGAATACTAGAGTAGGTTGCCATTTCCTTCTCCAGAGGCTCTTCCCAATGCAGGGATCAAACCCGGGTCTCCCACGCAGGCAGATCCTTTACCATCTGAGCCACCAGGGAAGCCCAGTTACAGCATCAGGGCCCAATAAATGCTTCCATAGCTTCCCCCCAGCAGAAGGGCAGCCCGCCTGATCCGGGAGTGGGTATCAGCAATGGCTTTCTGGAAGGGACAGTGTGGGTGTGAAAGGGAGCTGACAGCAAGGAACACATTGAGAAGGGAGATTCAGGTGGAGAGTTCAGAGCCTCAGAGGCCAAGAGGGAGGGAAAGCATGGTCCACGCAGGGAGGTCCACACATCTCCAAAAGAGCAAGGGAGGAATGTGAGAGAGGGATGGGAGGCCAGCCTCAATGGTCAGGCTGGCAGGACTTAGGTCCTTAAGTGCTTTGAATGCTACAGTAAAGCATTTTGATTCCCCACCCCGCCACAGTGGGAAAGATGGACCCTGAAGGACAGTCACCTGGACAGAACCAGACAGGGTCCTCATCTGTCATGATCTCCACTGGCCCCTCACTGCCTGACTGAGTCTGTGCATAGTCTGTCATTGTGGAATAAATGAGTGGACACAGGAGGGAATGGAAGGTTCTGGAGAAAGATGGTGCCAGGTGTAATGCGAGGGATGGGTGAGAGCAGGGACAGCTCCTGAGGGGGGCGGGCTTATCATTCAAGGGTGGGAGTGTGGGTCCCCTTTCACACCCTAGAGACGCCCACTGGCCTCAGCTTAGATGAGACTCTGGCTCACTGGGGCTAAGAACATACATGTTGGCATCTTCTGCAGTGGACACCTGGTGGGAAACCATCAAGGTCATGAGCCAGGTCTGATGGGGTCCTGGCCCTGCTCTTGGACATCCCCATTGGACCCCACCCTGACCCACTTCTCGGGGCCCCAGCTCCCTCTAGCCACAGGCAGCACTGACAGCCCCCTGGGAACCATTCTCCCTCACAGCGGCCAAATGAAAATGTTTGTTGAAAACAACATGTGCATAATTAAAGCTTAATGAGTGCTTGTCTGTTTGGAATGTGCAATTAGATTTATAATCGAGGATGGGAGTGAGCTCCAAATGGCTTTAAATGGAGCTGAGAGAGAGGATAATTTTTGCCATAAATCTGCAGTAACGCAGACGGTGTGTAAGTTGCCACCAGGGGTAGAATCACAGGCCTGCCAGGCGGCCAGGCTGTGCCCACTGAGCCACTCTGTCCATCAGGTTGTCTTGGCAGCTGCTGGGGGTGCTCAGTAGGGGTCTTGGAGGTGGATCTGCTCTGGGTCAGAGCTGGAGTTTTGTTGTGTCTTCCCATCGCTGAGCTCTGTGGTCTGAGCTGACAATGGGGACCCAAGGGGTTGGTGCAAGTCCGGCTACCCTGGCTACCCTAGAGGTCTTGGGCCAGGTAAGGAAACCCGCATCATCACCTTGTCACCTCTGGTCTGGAGTGGGTCCACATTTTGTCCTCTGCTGTATCCTGGAACTTAGAACTCACTGTGGACGGTGACTGCAGCCATGAAATTAAAAGACAGTTGCTCCTTGGAAGGAAAGCCATGACAAACCTAGAGAGCATGTTAAAAGCAAAGATATTTTGCCGACAAAGGTCCATATAGTCAAAACTAAGGTTTTTCTAATAGTCATGTACAGATGTGAAAGTTGGACCATAAAGAAGGCTGAGCACCAAAGAATTGATGCTTTCAAACTATGGTGCTAGAGAAGATTGTTGAGAGTTCCTTGGACAACAAAGAGATCAAACCAGTCAATTCTAAAGGAAATCAACCCTGGATACTCATTGGAAGGACTGAAGCTGAAGCTCCAATACTTTGGCCATGTTATGCAAAGAGCCAACTCATTGGAAAAGACCCTGATGCTGGGAAAGATTGAAGGCAGGAGGAGAAGGGGACAACAGAGGATGTGATGGTTGGATCACCAACTCAATGGACATGAATTTGAACAAACTCTAGGAGATAGTGGAGGACAGGGGAGCCTCGCATGCTGCAGTCCATGGGGTCAAAAAGAGTTGGGCATGACTTAGCAAGTGAACAAGAACATTTGTTGAGTGAATGAATGCCTCTGTGCCAGCCTCTTACCTTAAACATCACTCTCCCTCTATGGGTCTCAGTTTCTCCATTTCTGTAGTGGAGAATTGGATTCAGCTGTTGCTATCTCTAAGGTTCTGAATCTGGAACTGTAGTGGCTGGGACAGCATCTTGACCAGCACTGTCCAATAGAAATATTATGCATACTGCCTATATAATTTCAATTTCTTAGTAGTCATATTTAAAAAAGGAAAAAGAAACAGCTGAAATTAATTTTAATAAAATATTTTAGTTAACCCCATATACCCAAAATGTTATCATTTCAGCATATAATCAATATAAATATATAGCATCTTTATAGTCTTTTTTGCTATTGTTCCAAATCTTTGAGACCTGGTGTGTGTTTTACACATAAACACCTCTCAGTTTGGACCAGTCACATTCCAAGTGCTCACGGACCACTGCACTGTTATAGCCCAGGTCCAGAAAAAGCAAGGTTAGAGCCAGCTAGAAAGGCCCTACTTCCTTGTCTGTAAAATGGGGCAACAACTCTCATCTCTGGAGGAGCCAAGTGCCTGGTAGCACCTTTTGCCACCAAAGTTGTATTGATCACTGTCTTTTCTCCCGACCTCCTGAGAGTTTTTATTGATGAAACAGAGGGAACCATCCTACGTGACTCTTGTCAGTAGTGGGGAGGCAGTGACCACAACACCAAACCTGCTCCAGAGGCTCCCAGCCCCCCAGCAGGCCATATCCAAGGCATTGTCTCTCCTTCCTGGTAGACAGAGTCCCTGGCCCAGGGTCATGAGGTCACCTGCTCTGGTTCACCCAGCTTAGAAACAGTTGAGGTAGGAAGCCAGTATGGGCTTTGGGGGTTCAGCAGCCTGGACTGCAGAAATCAGATTGGGCCCTTGTTGGCTGTGTGGCTTTGGGCAGATCCCCTAACCTCTCTGGGCCTCAATCGGAGCCCTGGATTTCTTGGTGGGCAGAATAAGAATGTGCAAAAGACTGATAAGGAGAAAAACGTTTTTCTTTGGAGAGAAATTGATATTTGATATTTAGGAACAAAGCATGAAAGTCATCGTCATGGGAAAAACAAACCCCATTAGACTCTGACAAAGATTTTAGTTTGCAAATTTTATTTCAAATTACATATGGCAGGTGGGCACCGAATTACATATGGCAGGCAGGAAAGGATCTTTCCCATGCTTAAGACCTCAAAGGTTTGCATGAAACCCCATTCATTTTCTTCATCTACAGAAGAGAAGCAATTATATCAACCTTCTAGGGTTGTTGTAAGGATTAAACAATGTAAGTAATATAATATTACCTTATAAGTTTTATATATATATATATATATATATATATATATATATATATATAAATCTGCAGTAACGCAGACGGTGTGTAAGTTACCACCAGGGGTAGAATCACAGGCCTGCCAGGCGGCCAGGCTGTGCCCACTGAGACCTGGTGTGTATTACATATATATATGTAATAGCTAACAATTTTGAGTGCTTTCTCTGTACCAGGCAATGTTCTAAGCATAGAAGTTAATTTATTTAATCCAAATGATAGTTATACGCGTTTTCTAGATGAGGAAACAGAGACATAATAACTTAGTTAAAAAGTTGCACAGCTTGAAAAGCCAGCAGATTTGGACCCAGGCAGCTTGGCACCCGAACCCATGTTTGTAACCATGGTGCCATCATCCTTCATTAAGAGATGGTGGGCCTGGACTTGAGCGTACGGGATCTGGTTGGAGTTGAGCCCAAGGCCCTCTCCCTATCCAGCTGCATCTCTGCAGGGCCTCTCTGCCCCTCCTCCACCGCCTCCTTGCTCCGAGGTGTATCTCTCTGTGAGACTTCCACATAAAACCGCACTCTCGGCAGGACCCAGGGCGCATCTGCCACATTTGCTGCCTCGCTGCTTTTGAACTGTGTTTTATCTGCGCAGAACAAGTGTTCTCACGGCCCGGCGTGGGGGCAGGCGGGAGCCGTGTAGGCTGCTTTGATTGTTTCCTCTTTAGATCTCCATGAGGCACATCTCTTGGTGTCTGCAACTGGCCGGGCTGACGACTGTGCATCTTTGGTCTTTGATGTGTGTCTCTGTGCAGAGGGGAGGGACAGCAACTTGTACACAACAACTGTTGCTTTGGTACCTACAATTGAGGGTAGATTCGGAACTGATTGGAGAGCTATGCGCAAGCTACCAACCACTTTGAGCCTTGCCTTGCTCACCTCTACAGTGGGGCTGGTCATGCAGCCCTGGGAATTCTGGGGCTGGTCATCCAATGAGATGACCAGGCATGTCTCTGGGACGAGGTCTGGAATAGAGTAGGTGCCCACTGGCCTGTGCTCCCAGCAGCCTCAGATAATCATGTTCCCTGCTCTTTGCCTGGCCAACTCCTATGTGTTCTCCATCATGGGGCTTCCAGGTTACCCTTTTCAGGAGACTTCTTTTGAAAGACCCTTCTCTCTTCTTCCGTTCTTCTGTGATAACTGTATCCCACCATGGTCACATTTGTCAAAGATGAGGCTGCCATTCAATATCAGAAACAAGATGCTAAATTCATTGCTGTACTTTGCAAAGTTAGTCTGTCCAAATCAAGCAAGAGCTGAGTTTTGTAGGGTTTGAGGAAGCATGGAGTCCTGGGATAGGGGACTTTCAGAAGCAGGAGGTTCTTGAGACAGGCTGACCCCCACCTGTGGACGTGTAGCTATGGTAGTGAGGCTGTTAATTGATCTCTTGACTTTCAGAGGCTGGCTGGGTGCAAAACTGTCACTGACCAATTAGGACAAGCTTCAGACAAGGTTTTTATTTGCTCCTGTCGTGAGACAGTGGCCAAAGAATGGCCTGTGTTCACTTCTCAGGTTTGGAGAATAGGAACATGTTATTCGCCCAAGTTCCCCCAAAGGACTGGGGACTCCTTAGGGGCTGTCATTACCATTACAGTATGCCTGGTGTCTGTACAATGTCAGGCACATGATAGACAATCACTAGATACTAGTCAATGAACAATGTTACCCCTTCTGTGACCTCAGAAGCCCTTTGCTGTTATCTCTTTTCAGGGCCCTGTGACCAACTTTGTTTATCATAAACCCTCGATGTTGGGAGACATGTTACTCAGCACATTGTAGGTGCTTGGCACCTGATATAAGGGCCTTGACTGATTTCATTTTGCCTCAGCACATTTAAATTAGGTCTTAGACCTAAGACCACAAGTGGGAGTGAATGAGAGGAAGACACGAGGGGGATGAGGTCAAAGTGAAGGGGCTCACCTTCAACAGAAGGGAGACACTTCACCTATTTAGACTAAAGGAAAGGATGTCAGGAGGGATGTGATGTTAATAAAGTAGGGGAGGGGAGAGAGTTGAGGGGATATCTGATGGCCTCTATGACACAGGAGACATGGTTCTTTGCAAGACTGAGGGCTACTGGGGCTGATGAGGGGATAATAATCTAGCATATAATAATAAACGATAACATTTATTAAACACTTGTCAAAAGTTATCTCCATTATGAAGTATTATGTTATAGAGTATTAGCTCATATCTAATATCTGGTAACAGATATAAAAAAACTTTATAAGGCAGTAATAATTAACTGCCATCATTACCATCTTACAGGTGACGAAACTGAGGCAAGGAGAAGTTAAATTCAAGGCTACACACAGCTAGAAAGTGTTGGAACCAATACTTCTATTCAAGAATCAATGCTGTTGACCGGGATATCACACCATACAGGGAAGATGAATTAATTCCAAAGCTATTTTGAGATGGGGACTTTAAGATTGGGCCCAAGAATATGGGTTTATAGAAGCAAGCTGCACTGGTTGAGGTTGGAGTGTGTAGCCAGGAAAAAAAAGACCTAGGAAGAGTTGGATTTCAGTGGGTAGAGAAAGGGAGGAGGAGGGTGCTCCAGGCTGACGATGGGGAAACATGTGCAAGCTTCAAGGTTCTGGAGGTTTCTGCAGCCTTGATGGGAGCTGAGGCTCAGGGCTGGTTGTCATGGAGGGTCCCAGATGCCAGAGCTAGTGATGTGGAGTCACTGCAGGGTTTTGATCTGAGCAGTGAAATGACTACCAAAAGACTGCTAGTGATAGCCAGGGTGGAAGGAAGATGGATTGGGTGGGAGGAAGCTGAGCAGAAGACTTCTGCTGGTAATTGGATCAGGAGGATGTAGGATGGAAGGGGTCCAGAGTCACCCCAGGGGAACTCTGTAAAAGGTGACATCTCTCATGATGGCCAACTGCCAGAGAAAGAGCAGGCTCATCCATGTGTCATGAGTTTGGTGTTGGGTGTGTTGAATTTGAGGTGCGCATGAACCGAATGGGGAAATGTTCAGGGGTAAACTGTGCATTGGAATCTGGAGGTAGCTTGCTGAAGATGAGTGTTTCAGAGTCGGTGACACGTGGCAACTCTAAGAAGCCACCAGCTCAGTTCAATTCAGTCGCTCATTCGGGTCTGAGTCTTTGCGACCCCATGGACTGCAGCATGTCAGGCTTCCCTGTCCATCACCTACCCCTGGAGCTTGCTCACGCTCATTGTCCAAAGCAAGTGTGAATAGAGGAAATACCAGACTTATCTATCCCACCCACCTGTTCAACCCATTCCATCAACCCAGGCATCTCACTCAGCCATGCCAATCATCTACTTGTTTATCTCACGCACCATCCCAAGCATTTCCCCTTTACCTGTCTCTTCATCACTCAGCCATCCCAGCTCATTCATCCATCTCTCATCCCTCTCATCTCAGCCACTCATCTGCCCATCCATCCATTCATCCCACCTTCTGATTCCATCTACCTGACCATTGAGTCATCTCTTTGTTCACCTACTGGCCCATCTGTCCCATTCATTCCCTAAACCACTCATCTCCCCTGCCATCCATCCATCCATTCATCTCACCCATATACCTCCCCACCATCCATCCACTCATCTTACCCATTCCAGCTATTTACATCTCTATTTACCACCAGCCACTGGTGACTTTTGAGCACTCAGAATGTGGCTAAGTCTAAACTGAGCCATAGTGGAAGGTAAAATACACACCAGATTTCAAAGACAGTACCAAAAAAAAGACTGTAAACCATCTCATTTATGATTTTTTTGTATTGATCATGCATTGAGATCATAATGTGAATATATTGGGTTAAATAAAATGTCTTTAAAATTAATTTTACCTGTTTATACTTGCTTTTTAGACTGTGGCTACTAGAAAATTTTATATTACACTGTGGCTTGCTTTACATTGCTGTGGAACTGTACTGACTTGTACCATCCATCATCCACTTATCCATCCATTTATCCATCCATCCTTCCCATCCTTCAGTCCCTCCCTTCCTTCCATCCATCCCATCTATGCAGTTATCACCTTTGTCTGTTCCACAGATATTTAATTCACATCTATTATGAATCAGTGGCTCTGTGGGTCTTAAGAATAAGGAAACTGAGGATTCAAGCAGTTAACAGAGCTTGCGCGAGGTTTCACAGATGGAGCTGGCATCATCTGACTTGCAAAAATCAGGGTGTCTTGCCTTTCACCTTGCCTGCCTATTTGCTAAGCTTGCTTAAAGATAGAAAAGGGATGTATCCTTTTCTTGGGGTATGTGGGGGATGGCTGTTGGACTAGAGGACTGGGTACCCCTCTCACCAAAGGGACTACACGTTTTGAGGAGAGACAGACCCTTCAGAAGCCTCTCCTTGGTGGCCGTCATGAAAGGGTTATCCTGACACATTCGCTGTTTGCAAAAATGTGGATTCTTTCAGATTCCCAAACTCATTTCCATGACAAAACTCTTGGGAAGAGAAGATGAAGGGCTGGCTTTTGCAGAACAATCTTCCAGCTGTAATGACGACTGAAGATGGCGATGGGAAAAGGAATTATAATTAGAATATGAAATGGGGAAAATTAATCTATTCCAGTCAGTGGTGAGAGATGTTCTCCTGGCGTTTCATGGAAATACTTAGGCCCTTGTCCCCCACCTTCCCACACACACACATTTTTTTCTTCATGTTTTAAAGTGTACAGAAGGTTGTGTGATATGAAAAAAGATTTTTGACTGAGGGATTGAGAAGCTGAACTATGCACAGAATTTAAGTTCTTGGGTGTCTGTGTGTGTGTGCACACGCTCCTGTCATCTGTGTGCACGTTTCCGTGAGTTACACGCGTGTTCAGTCGCAGATGGATGGTATATTTATGCACGTCTGGGCATCCCCTCCCTTCCCTGTGTGCAGACTCTGGGTGCTGTGTACCAGCCACGTCAAGGGTCTGTGCTGTGTGCACTCACGCTTGTGCCCCGCCACCTCTGTCTGTGATGGTTGGTGTCACCCATGCTTGTGGTGTGTGTGTGTAACTGAGTGCTGTCTTGAACACTCAGTTCGTGTTGCATATGTTGCCACTGTGCCAGGCACACTGTGTGCATCACGTCCCTGTGTGTTCATGAACTCATGCAGCGTCGCCACTGTACGCCGGGTGTCCACGCGGGCGCTTCGGAGCTTTTCTGTGCACGTGGGGGAGGAGGTGGCTCTGCTGTGTCCAGGCTCTGTGACTTCTCCCCTTCGCCCTGGGGGCCATGCCAGGGGAGCCCGGGAGGCTTCAGGGTCCCCTCCCCTCCTTCCTTTCCCCTGTGAGGGCTCAGAGGTGGTGGAACACTGGACAGAGGCGGGCAGAGAGCAGAGCCCCCAAACCACCAACTCGGGGCCCTCTCTTCATGGCTCAGCAGCCGGTGCTGAATCCTGTGCTCCAGAGCACCATGCAAAGCTCCCAGAGGGGAACCCAGCGGAGGCTGACCCAGCCCTGCCTTGGAGCTTCTGCCAAATTCTCAGATTTTCCTTGAAGCAGGAAGCAAGCTTTACTCTGCCACATGGCTGCTCTTTCTTGTGTGAATAAAGGGCAAGTGAATAAGCCCACTTGAAGGGGCTCTGATAACCTCATGGGAATCCCCTGCCCAACCCCGGGCACATACACATTAAACCCCTGATTGGTTATGTTTGGGGAGGAGGGCTGCAGCCAGGCCATGATTGCTGCTGCCAAGGAGCTTACACGCTCGTGGGAGAGACCAAGCTCAAGAAGCAAAGAGACCACTGCTGTGCAGCGTCCCCCTAATTGTGTGATCCTGGACAACTGTTCATCTTCTCAGCCTATTTCCTTGGTTTGAAACATTGGTTGCTGTTGTTGTTTTGGTCGTTCAGTCGTGTCCAATTCTTTGCAACCCCGTGGACTGTAGCCTACCAGGCTCCTCTGTCCATGGGATTGTCCAGGCACGAATGCTGGAGTGAGTTGCCATTTCCTCTCCAGGGGATCTTCCCGACCCAGGGATCAAACCCCAGTCTCTTGCACTGGCAGGCGGATTCTTTACCATCTGAACCACCAGGGAAGCCCGAAATGTTGGTTGTTGCGAAGATTAGATGAGTTCTTTTATGGAAAGCATTTTGCTCGGTGCCAAGTATATTCATTCATTCACCAAATGAACAGATACTTACCAGATATTTGTTCATCTCCTGCTGTGCATGGGGGTGGGGGTGGGGGGAGAGAGCAGACCAGGGTGGCTCCATTCTAGCCAGCAGTTAATAAATGGGATATTACACAGAGTTTGGGGCATATCTTTTAACCTATATTAAAAGATGCCCTGAATTTTTAACATACACCATACAGTTTGATGACTATTGCCTTAAAGAATGTTTCAAATACCTTGTTAAATTTAGTCCCCTCAGACTTCCCTAGTACACCTGCCAATACGGGGAACACAGGTTTAGTCCCTGGTCCGGGAAGATTCCATGGGCCGCGGGGTGACTAAGCCCGTGTACTGCAACTATTGAGCCTGCATTCTGGGCCTACGTGCCACAACTGCTGAAGCCCGCCTGCCCGGAGCCCATGCTCAGCGACAAGAGAAACCACTGCAGTGAGAAGCCCGTGCACTGCAGCTAGAGAAAGCCCAGCAACAAAGACCCAGCCTAACCAGAAACATCCCAAAGAAAGGCAATGCCAAAGAATGCTCAAACTACCACACAATTGCACTCATCTTGCACGCTAGCAAAGTAATGCTCAAAATTCTCCAAGCCAGGCTTCAACAATACCTGAACCATGAACTTCCAGATGTTCAAGCTGGTTTTAGAAAAGGCAGAGGAACCAGAAATCAAATTGCCAACATCCGCTGGGTCATCGAAAAAGCAAGAGAGTTCCAGAAAAACATCTATTTCTGCTTTATTGACTATGCTAAAGCCTTTGACTGTGTGGACCACCACAAACTGTGGAAAATTCTGAAAGAGATGGGAATACCAGACCACCTAACCTGCCTCCTAAGAAATCTGTATGCAGGTCAAGATGCAACAGTTAGAACTGGACATGGAACAACAGACTGGTTCCAAATAGGAAAAGGAGTACGTCAAGGCTGTATATTGTCACCTTGCTTATTTAACTTCTATGTGGAGTACATCATGAGAAACATTGGGCTGGATGAAGCACAAGCTGGAATCAGTATTGCTGGAAGAAATACCAATAACTTCAGATATGCAGATGTCACCACCCGTATGACAGAAAGCAAAGAAGAACTAAAGAGCCTCTTGATGAAAGTGAAAGAGGAGAGTGAAAAAGCTGGCTTAAAGTTCAACATTCAGAAAACTAAGATCATGGCGTCCAGTCCCATCACTTTATGGCAAATAGAGGGGGAAACAATGGAAACAGTGACAGACTTTATTTTTTGGGGCTCCAAAATCACTGCAAATGATGACTGCAGCCATGAAATTAAAAGACACCTACTCCTTGGAAGAAAAGTTATGACCAACCTAGATAGCATATTAAAAAGCAGAGACATTACTTTGCCAACAAAGGTCTGTCTAGTCAAGGCTATGGTTTTTCCAGTGGTCATATATGGATGTGAGAGTTGGACTATAAAGAAAGCTAAGCACCAAAGAATTGATGCTTTTGAACTGTGGTGTTGGAGAAGACTCTTGAGAGTCTCTTGGACTGCAAAGAGATCCAACCAGTCCATCCTAAAGGAAATCAGTCCTGAATATTCATTGGAAGGACTGATGCTGAAGCTGAAACTCCAATACTTCGGCCACCTGATGCGAAGAACTGACTCATTGGAAAAGACCCTGATGCTGGGAAAGATTGAAGGCAGGAGGAGAAGGGGATGACAGAGGATGAAGTGGTTGGATGGCATCACCGACTCAATGGACAGGAGTTTGCATAAACTCCTGGAGTTGGTGATGGACAGGGAGGCCTGGCATGCTGCAGTCCATGGGGTCTCAAAGAGTCAGACACAACTGAGTGACTGAACTGAAATGAACCAAGAATAAATAAATTTTTAAAAAGATATTTCATTATTATTTAATTGTTTAAAAAATTTAGTCCCCCTCCACTTCCCCGATCCCATGGACTATACTAAGTCCATGGAATTCTCTAGGCCAGAATACTGGAGTGGTAGCCTTTCTCTTCTCCAGGGGATCATCCCAACCCAGGGATCGAATCCAGGTCTTCCACATTGCAAGCGGATTCTTTACCAGCTGAGCCACAAAGGAAGCCCTCTTTCTTTTAGAACATACGTATCAATTATGTGCGATTTTTAGAAAGGTCTAATTTTTATCAAAGAGTAAATATAGGGCCACAGTGACCTATCAGATAGAACCTAGGAGCTTTTGTTGAGAACTCTCTTTGCTGCCCAAGTCATAGTCCTATCCTTGATACCAGTCTTGCCGGGTGTTGGGGGCTTGGGAAACCATCAGGACACAGTTCCAGCCTTCACGCTGCTCCACGCTGGGCAGAGGATAGATGTAGAGACAATCTAGGTTGTTAGAGGGACAGCTGAAGGAAGTGAAAGCAATGATGTCCGGAGGAGGTGGTTTCTAAGCAGAGACTTGAAGCCGGAACTCCATGTTGTGGATGAAGCCCTGCATTTGGGGTCATGCCCAGACTCTAGGCATGGCATAGCCTTTTCTTTTGTGAATCCAGCAGTCACTGAAGGACTGTCCATCCCTGTGTTGGGAAGGCACTTGGGAATAAATCCTAATGCCACTGCACTGATGAAAAGATTGGTCTGGTAAAAGACAACGCAAGTGATGTAGTGGTTGCTTCATTCATTCATTCAACAAGCATTTATTGAGTACCTATTCTGTGTTAGGTGCTAGTCTAGATATTTGGGAGGCATCATCAGTGTACAGAAAGACTAAGACCCCTTGGCCTCAAAAGCCCTTCATTTTCATAGGGGAAATCCAACTGTGAGTAATGAATGTGGTAAATAAGTAAATTACATAGAAAGCTAGAAGGTGAAGGGGTGACAGAACGATGAGCAAGGGTGAGCAGGGCAAGGGGAGTCGGGTGTGCTGGGCTTCGGGGCCCACCGAGGTCGGAGGCTGGTGTCTGAGCCAGTTTGTTATGAAAACCTCTCTGAGCAAAGAGGGTCTGGATGAACTGATGATTGCGGGAATGTGAGCTTTTCCAACCTCCATACGGACCGCTTGGTGATGTCCATCCAAATTACAGATGCACCCACTGTTGGATGCAGTGATTTTTCGGACTAATCCTACAGATAGACTCATACCCATGCAAAATGACGGATGTACAAAAATATTCGCCAGAGCAATGTGAGAACAGCACAAACCTGGAAACAAATCAATGGCCCATGTGCTCAAGTAGTTCAATATATATGTTACAGCCGTGCTAGGGCACACCAGAAGACAAAATTATGATCTGATATAAAACACTTTCCAGGATGTGTTGCTAGGAGAAATATAAGGTGCGAAATGGTGTGTATAGAGCATTGTCATTTATAGAAAAGAAGTGACTCTAATGTGTATGCAGGGACTCTCTCTGAAAGGATGTATGGAAAGCTGGTAGATGCAGTGATTGTCTCTGGAGAGGGGCAGTGGATGCCTGGGAGGTGGGGGCGGGCGACTTTTCCTTCTGTTGCTCTTTGTGTATTTTGGGAATTTTAAATTTTAAATCATGTGAATATAACCTAATAAAAAATTCTTTTCAATTACAATAAAATGGACAGCTGGTGTTGATACCCCACCCAGATCCCTTTATTGTCCAGCACAGCTGGACAATATTGTCTCCCATCTGCTGGGAAAGTATTAGTTGCTCAGTTGTGTCCGACTCTTTGTGACCCCATGGACTGTAGCCCACCAGGCTCCTCTGTCCGTGGAATTCTCCAGACAAGAATACTGGAGGGGGTTGCCTTTCCCCTTCTCCAAGGGATCTTCCTGACCCAGGGTTTGAACCCCGGGTCTCCTGCATTGCAGACAGATTCTTTCCCGTCTGAACCACCAAGAATAGCACAGGCCGAAAATGGCTCACCGCTGGCTCAGTTCTCTGCAGAAATGTCCTGGGCCGAACGGGGGCCACCCTTCTCAGGTCATGGCTCCCTTTGTCCCTTAAGCCACGGCCAATGAACTGACGTGCATGGGCTACAGAAGCCCCGCCCTTGGCTTCATGCAGAGACAGCTCTGAGGTACCATCCCTGCCCCCCGAGCAAGCTTGTGGTGGGGTAAGGCTACAGCAAGCCTCCCGCTGGGGCCCCCTCCTTGGTTCACTTCTTCCCCTACCCTATTCTGATCCCTCCCCCCCTTACAGGTTATTCCAAAAGCACACTTCTCAAAGATCACATGCCTTTGATTCCTCATCTCAGGCTCTGCTTCTAGAGAACCCGATCGCTTGTCTCAAGTGAAGGGAACTGGAATGGAGCCAACAGCTTTGCGCTTTCTGGTGCAGCATCCCCTGGAGGGAGGTTTACCGTTGTCTCCCCTTTTGACAGGCACCTCCAGAGTTTAGTCTCCAGCTCAAGATCACGCATCTTGAGAAAGGGGAGCCAGAGGCTCCAGAGTCCCCGCTTCTCCAGCTACGCCTGCTCCCTCTTGCAGACAGATTTTCCCAAACCCAGCCCTGGCAGCTTCTCAAAACACAGGGTTGTAGTTCCTGTAGCTGGTTTCTACCATATCCTCAATGCCTGTGGTGAGGGACGGCCTGAAGAGCAAGGGTAAGGGGACAGAGTCCCTTGGGATGGTAATACCTGGAGGATGGGTCGGGGCAGGCTGTCCTGATCCCAGGGCTCTGAAGATCTTGGCCTCCCTCCAGCATGTGGAATTCCAGCTCTAGCTGAATGCCTGATGTCATTTTGAACAGGAGAAATATTTGCATACTTTCAGAGATGGGGAGCTCAGTATCTGACAAAGCAGTCTGTCACATCTATGGACAAGGTGTAAAGGGCAGAAAGGTATTCCTCTCTGTATCCTGAGTGTGATGAACCCAAGCCATGAAGGTCATGGAATAAGGACACTTCCTTCTACCCTAGAGAGAGCTCTGCTGAAATGGAGACTAGGCATCTTGGGTTCAGTCTTTGCTCCTCCAGCTTCCAGTCTTTTCCCCTCAGTACTATAGTCCCCTGACCTCCTTGGGCTTCTCCTGGGCCCTTCCGGAGAACATTTTCATCAGAGCTACCTCTCTGTTTCTCTGTTCCAGTTTGATGGTGAGAGTGCCTACGTGGGGATGAGTGACGGAAACCCAGAGCTCCTATCAACCAGCCAGGTGGGTGCCCAGCCTCCCTTGGGCTGCTGGAGCTGAGCTGCTCTCAGGGTGGGGTGGCAGGGGTGCAGAGCTGGAGGCATAGCCCCCTACTGTCCTCTCAGAATGATCAAGGATATAAATTGGTTGTAACATCTAATTGTTATGGCCTTTGCTGGTGGTCCAGTGGTTAAGACTCTGCACTTCCGATGCAGGGTGCATGGGTTCAGTCCCTGGTTGGGGAGCTAAGATCCCAGGTGCCTTGCGTGCAGCAAAAAATTTTAAAAAATTAAAAAAACAAAAAAAATCTAATTGTTAAGAAGCTTGTCTAAATCATAAATGTCATCATTCTTCTACTGGTAACTTTCCAAATTAGACTATAATTGTTTAACAGGAAAAAAAAACCCTTTATAAGCTTTTTTGAACCAAGTCTATAAACTTCTGATTTTTTTTTAGAAAGCAATGTCGATTGAGTTTTTCCTTCAAATGGACAAACTGGGACTGTAGTGTTTCCTGTAAATCAACTACCTGGCTACTCTTGGCATCATTGAAAACTTGATAAAACTCGAAATGTGTTGTCTGCGCTCTCCACGCACAGAGGGGAGATTTTCAGCAGCACCAAATATACATGTCACATGGCCCTGGTGGCCCTGCCTCTTACCACAACACAGCACCCATGGGGACAGGCGCTGGTGTTTAGGCGCTCACACCCATACATCAGCATTCAGGGTTATCCTGCCCTCCTGGAGTTGTCTCATGCTCTGGGGAGGGTTGTGGACGTGGAGGAAAGGGAGGAGAGTGGAGGCTTCCTGTGCAGTTTTTCTTGGTGGGGACGGGAGCTGAGTCATCCCAGGGAAGACCAGCCCTGGTCCCAGTCCAGCCCCCTGTGAGTCCCAGACACCAGTTGGACAGATTTTCCACTTCTAGCCTGGTCTCTGAAAATTAAGGTCTTTCTCAGCCAAGAGCATCCTCACTCTAGACTCAGATGCCACAGAGGGTCCTCACTGAAGTCTGGGACCCCAAGGAGGGTCCTGCAAAGATCCTGGAAGATGCTCCCCAGTGGTGCCTCCTGGGTGGCAGCAGCTCGGGGTGCTGGATAGAGGGCGAAGGGGTTTCATAGCCATTGACAGACTTGATGGATCTGGGAGACAAGCCTGTCCCTGGAGCTGCTGTGGCCTCTCTGGCTGTGTAATCGTGGCAGTCATGGCAGTTTGGTGGCTGGGATCACATTTTCCAGTTGGAGAAACAGAAGCCTATTAATTCACAAATATTTATGTGCCCTGCTACGTGAGAGGTCCTATTGGGGACACAGATGAGAAAGACATGGGCTTGTGGCACACTACTGACAAGAAAAGAGACTATGTCTCAGCGTGGCATGGAAACTCTGTTACAGGGCACTGGAGCCCACACCCACCCCGACCCCCACCCCACCCCCTGGCAACTGCAGCAAGGTGCCTGTGGGCCCACATGCCATCCCCTTCTCTGGTCTGTGACCATGTGAGCACCTGAGGGGCTGCTGAAAAGCTGCCTTTATATTGCACTGACAAGCTGCAAGAACTGCTGGGTACCTCCAGTTCTGGAAATGCCTATTTTGGAAGAAATCACAGAAGTCATTTAATTGTCCATAAGCCACTAGGAAATGTGGTTGGTTCAAAAACCAGAGCTTACTCCTGAACCTCTTATCTGAGTCCTTTCACAGTGTTTCGATTTGTTGTTGCTCAGTCGTGTCTGACTGTTTGCGACCCCATGGACTGCAGCACGCCAGGCCTCCCTGTCCTTCACCATTTCCTGGAGCTTACTCAAACTCCTGTCCATTGAGTCGGTGATGCCATCCAACCATCTCGTCCTTTGTCGTCCCCTTCTCCTCCTGCCTTCAGTCCTTCCCAGCATCAGCATCTTTTCTAATGAGTCCGCTCTTCACATCAGGTGGCCAAAACTTTGGATTGCCAACATCCTGACTCAGAACTGTGTTACACAGGAGTCTGCTCTGGCTCGGTCCCTAGTGGAGAGGGTTGGTACTGCACTTCCGCCGGGAAGGGCAAGTGAACCTCAGGAGTTCTATGTCAGCTCTAGGCTTGGGCAGAGGGGCACCGCCCCTCGAGGGGGAGCTGCAGGACAAATAAATGTGGTTATTTCAACTGGGCTTTCACGACAGCTTTGAGAAGTGTCATGAAAAAATAAGATGTTATCATTAACCACATTTCATAGAACAGGCGACTGAGGCTCTAGGATGTTGACTGACTCTGCCAGGGAGCGGTAGAGACGGAATGTGAATCTGCACGGCTGGGACTCAGAGCTTCGTGTTACCTTATTGTGTTTGTGGAGAGCTCCGTTCCCACCTCAAGGCTATTGTTAACTTGCTTCGGCCTAAGTGTCACTTCCTTAGAGCACTCTATGTGAGCCCCGAATCCAAGTAGGTCCCTTCTCCATAATTGCCTCTCGTGGTACCACGTCCTTTTAGTTCACAGCGTTTGTAACTGTGGTTTTTGCTTATTTGTGTAATAACTTGTTTAGCATCTGATTTCCACCCTAGACTGTGACCTCCCTGAGAGAAGGATCTGGTCTCCCTTATTGTTGGTTGTGCCTTCCTGATGGGCCATACTGGCTGGCACAAAGGAGGCACTCAGGAAATATTTATGTGATGAATGCATTCCTTAACAGTGGAACAATGTGGTTGGACCCTCTAAGGGTCCTTCCTGGTCTCACGCACTGTCGCTCAGAGAGTCTCCCTAACTTAGAACTTTATAAAGGAGACATCAGGATTCCCAGAGTCCATATGGTGGCGTGAGCTAACCTTGGCCTGAGCAGACTTAGCAATTACAGTCTAGACTTCTTAAAGTGTATCAGTTAGCTTTTGCTACATAACTTGCACACCCCACCCCCCAAATTTAGTGGCTTAAAACACAAATATTCATCTAATTCATGATTCTATGGCTTGGAAGTTTGGTTGAGTTCAGCTGGGTGACTCTTCTGGTCATGGCTAGGATCATTTAAGTGCAACCGTCAGCAGCCAGGTAGGCTGTTGGCTAATTGTTATGGGGGACTCCCTTCTACTTCAGATGGTCTCTCCTGCTCCAGCAGGCTAGACCAAATTTGTTTACCTGGTGGGAGAAGGGTTCCCAGAGCAGCAAGAGCCAAAGCTGCAAGACCTCTTGAAGTCTGGCATATGACTACTTCTAGCACATACTGTTGATCAAAGCAAGTCACAGGGTCAGTCTAGTGTCAAGGAATGAGAAAATAGACTCTGTTGATATGGGAAGCACTGCAAAGTAATATGGTCTTTTGACAAACTGTCACATATGGGAGTCATGTGGGATGTAGTACATGCTAATTTTACTTAAAAATAAAAATAAGACCTGCAGCTCCAGTGGTTTGGTAGGGTTCCACTGACCTCTAGTTCTTTTTGTTTATTGAAGTGTAGTTTATTTATGTTGTTGTGTTAGTTTCAGGTGTATAGAAAAGTGATTTGGTTATTTTATACATACATACACACATAGATATGTATATATATTCTTTTTCAGATTCTTTTCCATGATAATTTATTACTAGCTATTGAATATAGTTCCCTATATTATACAGTAGGTCCTTGTTGTTTATCTATTTTATATATAGTAGTGTGTGTCTGCTAACCCCAAACTCCTAATTTATCCCTCATTCCCTTTTCCCCTTTGGTAACCTTAAATGTGTTTTCTATGTCTGTGAGTCTATTTCTGTTTTATAAATAAGTTCATTTGTGTCATTTTTTTTATATTCCACATATAAGTAATATCATATGGTATTGTCTTTGTCTGGCTTACTTCATTATAGAGTGATATTCTCTAGGTCCATCCATGACAATGCAAGTGGCAATATTTCATTCTTTTTTATCACTGCATAGTATTCATTATATATATATATGCATATATATATAGATACATATATACACACCACATCTTCTTTATCTATTCATCTATTGAATAGATGAAGGACATCTATTGAATAGGACAAGGCCTCTAATTCTTAATGGCAAAAGTTCTGTGTCTTTCCTTCCAGTCTTTTCCCTGGAATGCTTGCTTGAAACCACACGTGCACATTTGTACATGAGAACCAGCCATGGTGTGTGGTCTTATCAACCGTAGGAATTGTATCGTCCCGGTTATCAAGGGATGGACATAAACATGTGGGCAAGCAGAGGCCTCATAGCTAATAGAGGATTCAGAGGATAAACACTTGAAATGGCATGAAATGCATTTTATAAATATGTTATAATAATTGTATTTATATGTGTAAAATAAATTGTTTTTACATTGTATTATTATAAATACAACTGTATTTTATAAATACAGTTAAATACACGCAACATCTATTTACCAAATGTTTATTGGGCACTTACTATGTGCAAAAGCTCTACGTGTAAGACGTTTCCTTCCAGAAAGTCCAATTTCATCATGTTAAAAACCTTGCTCTTTAAGGTAACCTTCTCCTGAAACATGGTATTCCTTATCTCTGTAGCTGAGAAAGAGGTTCCTAGAGGATGTATGTTAGCCAACTGTGTCCCCTCGTAAAACCTTTCAAACTGGTTCTCATAGCTTGACGTTTCTTTTGTAAATGCATGCTTCATTGTTTGCTTTTTTGCAAGTCTACAAAATTCCTGCATAGCAGCCTTAGTTTCCATATATTATCCCTTTTCTTCCCTTCCTTGAGGACCTTGAGTTTCTTTGCTACCAGACTTTACTGGGTGGTCTGAGCCTGAGATGCAGTAGTCAGACATAATTTCTGGCCCATCAGTAGCTTCTAGGGGTGGCAGGCCTGGTAGAGATCAGCTCTTCCCCATCCTGAGAGGATACCCCATTGAAGAGTTACAGGGATTGATCGTTCCTGGTCAAGTGACCCAGAAAGAGTTGCCCCCTTCCTGCCTGGGATGAGAGTGAGGAGGAAAAGAACTGGGCTTAGGAGGTCTTAGCAGACCTGAATTCAGATTTCCATATACCAGATTTCCAGATTACCAAAAATTCCAGATTTCCCATATACCAGCCAAATGCCCTTATTAATTTATGTCAGCTTTCTGTCCAGTGGGAGAAATAATGCCTGCCTCCTAAGGCAGCAGTTCCCGTCGGTTTGGGCACAGTTTCCTGAAGGACAGTTTTTTCACAGATAGGGTGGTGGTGGTAGGTGCAGTAGGGTTTGAGATGATTCAAGAACATTACATTTATTGTGCACTTTATTCTTATTATGATTACATCAACTCCACCTCAGATCATCAGGTTGGGGAACTCTGTCCTAAGATGTTTTGAGAACTAAATGAGGTGTGTGATGTGGATTGTACTGGTACCTCCCCCACGGATTCCCTTCACCTGCCCAAGACATCCACTGCCCAGGTGTTGTGAGTTGGCTTTTACCTGTCCACAGCTGCCCCTTCCCTAGAGAATTCTCTGCCAAACAGGGACCATGAATCAGGAAGGGGAATGGGAGATGGTCTAGAAGGCCATGCCCCTTGTCCCTAGAGGGACCAACTGGGCCACTCCCCATGGAGTTCTAGGCAACTCCAGCTGAGACGGCATCCTACCTCAGTTCCATCCTCTCTGCCCTGTCCTGCTTCCCTCCCTCCCCTTCGCTAGAGTCACTTCTCAGTAAGTCGCTCTCATGGGAATCCCCATCTCAGTGCCACTTCAAGAGAACCTAACCTAAGAGAGGATGTAAAGTACCAGTGTTCAAAAAAAAAACTAGCTGTGTCTTCTTCTTATTGTTTTTATTACTGTAAATAATGCTTCGGTCACAGGAGGTGAGCCTCTGGTCACTTCTTGTGCTCATTTACGGCTCTGTGCCTCTGTGTGCAGGGTTTCCTCTGATGGGAATCCCCTGGCCACTCTCACCCAGCAAATACCTGTTTGTTCTTTCAGGGCCATTGGAAGTGTCACCTCCTCATTACAGCCTCCCTGGCTGTGGGTAGAGTTTTCCAGTCTTGTGCCTGTAAATACCACTTTTTAACTGAAGTATAGTTGATTTATAATGTGTTACTTTTCATTGTGCAGCAAAGTGGTTCGGCTATATATGTACATATATGTTTTTTCATATTCTTTTCCATTGTGGTTTATTACTGCCTATTGAATATAGTTCCCTGTGCTGTCCAGTATGTCCTTGTTGTTTATTTTATATATAGTAGCTTGTATCTGCTAGTCCCAGACTCCTAATTTATCCCTCCCTCACCCCAGTTCCACTTCGGTAACCATGTCTGTGAGTCTGTTTCTGCTTTGTAAGTAAGTTCATTTGTATCATATTTTAGATTGCACATATGACTGATAGCATACGGTATTTGTCTTTCTCTTTCTGACTTAGTATGATCATCTCTGGGTCCATCCATGTTAGTGCAAACGGCATTATTTCATTCTTTTTTTATGGCTGAGTACATACATGCCACATCTTCTTTATCCATTCATCTGTCGATGGACGTATCGGTTGCTTCTTGGCTATTGTGAACAGTGCTGCTGTGAACATTGGGGTGCATGTATCTTTTCAAATTAGAGTTTCCTCCAAATATATACCCAGGAGTGGGATTGCTGGATCATATGGCAATTCTACTTTAGTTTTTTTAAGGAACCTCCATACTGTTTTCTGTAGCAGCTGTGCCAATTTACATTCCTACCAACAGTATAAGAGCATTCCATTTTTCTCCACACCCTCTCCAGCAGTTGTTATTTGTAGATGTTTCAATGATAGCCATTCTGACCAGTGTAAGGTGATACCTCACTGTAGTTTTGATTTGTATTTCTCTAATAGAGATACTGAGCATCTTTTTTATGTGCATATTGGCTACCTACAAACAGCAGTTCTGCTAAATAGTTCAGACTTTGTTTTAAGAATTATTGAAAGAGCTTGTGTATATGTTTGTGTGTGTGTGTTAGAGAGAGAGAAAACTGGCACATGACTACTTCCAGTGTATTTTACTAGTCAAAGCAAGTTACTAGACTTTGTTAGTGAGAGACAGAGAGAGACCAAGATTGAATGATGTGATCAGATTTGCAGAGGGCTTAAAAATTCTCAATGGCAAGACTGGATACAGGAATACCAAATGGGCGGGTGTGGTAATAGTCGAAGTGAAGGATGATGTGTTGTCCTAGACTGTGTAGAGGCAGAGGAGATGGGAAGAAGTGGATGGATCGGAAATGTGTTTTTGGAAATAAAGTCAGAGGGTCTTGATGATGATGAATGCAGAGGGAGAGAGAGATAAAGGAGTAAAGGATGACTCTTAGGCTTCTGTGATGAGTCTGTTTTCCGGCACAATGGCACAGTTTTCTAAGTTGGAAATCGTCTGGGGAGATGGAAGTTTGATAAGGCCAGAATTGGATGTGCTACATTGGAGATGTCCATCCAAGTAAAGATGTCCAAGTACGTAGATGCTTATACAAGTGTGAAGCTCACGGTGGAAATGAATTTAAAAGTCTTTTGCCCAGGGTATTAAAACCTTGAGAGGATGAAATTTACGGAGGGAGAAGGGAGTGAGAAGACCAGAGGGCAAATGATTCTCAAAGTGCTGAGGTCTAACATTTGAAAGCAAAATAGAGGAGAAGACACTGTGAGATAGGTTGAAAATCAGTGGCTGGAGAAGTAGGGACCGTGGAGTCTTAGAAGCCAAGGTCAGGGTTCAAAGAAGGAAGGAGGAGATCTGGGGAAAGGTGCTGTTGGGCCCAGCCACTTCCCTATCAAAAGATAGACTTTAAATAAATTAAAATTTTAAATGTACTCAAGAAAACCATAAAGGCACTAGAAAAAAGTCTTTACAGTACCCATTACAACTTTGGAGTAGGAAAGGTGTTTCCATGACTCAGTCTTAAAAGAAAAGGCATCAAAAGGTTGACCATAAATTAAAATGGAGCAGAACTTTGGCATGACCAAAACACCATGAGTCAAGTCAAAAGACAAACAAAAAACTGGGCAAGAATGTTTTCAACTTATGATATAGTGAAAGGACTGATTTCCCTTCATATATAAAGAGTTCCTAGAAATCAATTCAAAACCCAATGAGCAATAGTTTACAGATAAATATAAACAGATATTAAATATATGAAAAATGCTAAAAATGTTCCTGCATGAGAGGAACAAAACTAACATTTTCACCTATTAGATTGGCAAAAATCCAGAGATTTGATAATAAACTCTGCTGGAGCCCATGGGGGAGAAAGAGGCACTTTTATACATTACTGAAAGGAGAGTAAATTGGTATAACCCTTATGGAAGGCAAATTGGCAGCATCTATCAAAATTAAAAATGCATCAACCTTTAGCCTAGGAATTCACTTTTTGGAAATATATCCTACAGATATATCTGCATACATGAGAAATCATGTATGCAAGCTTATTCATTTTTGCACTGTTTATAATGGCAATAAATTGGAAAAAAAATCAAAAGTTCAGTAATATGGGACTAGTTGCAGAAATTATGTACATCTAGCAAGTGGAATACCGTGTGGTTGTAGAGACAGAATGAGGAAACAGAAGTGATAGAATTCTTTAGACACATTACTTACTGAAAAAAAGCAATGAACAGTAAGTATAGTATATTACCATTTATGCTGAAAGTGTAGTAAGAATGTATGTTTCTGTGTGTTTGTATAACTCTGGAAGGATATATAAAAGTGAAAGTGTTAATCACTCAGTCGTGTTTGACTCTTTGCAACCCCATGGACTGTAGCTCGCCAGGCTTCTCTGTCCACAGAATTCTCCAGCCAAGAGTGGGAAGCCATTCCCTTCTCCAGGGGATCTTCCCAACCCAGGAGTTGAACCTGGGTCTCCTGCGTTGCATGCGATTCTTTACAGTCTGAGCCACCAGGGAAGAATATATGGAAACTAGTAAAAGTGCCTTTGTACCTTGTATGTGTGTGTTATGGTTATTGGGGAGGTAGACAAGGATAACAAAGAGACTTTTCACTGTACCTTTTTACATTTTGGGGGTTTTCAACCACAATGACTTATTATCACTTCAAAGTTAAATAAAATTTAAACAAGAAGAAGCAGAAGGTCCATGCTTCTGAAGGGTTGGTTGGGGAGGGCGTTGAGATTCATTTGATGGTTTTAGCAAAGAGAAAGTCACCCTGGACCTCAGAAGGACCAGCTCTGATGTGTAGGGGATGTCCTACCCGTTCCCAGGGTGGATGGAGGAGGGAGTATGAAGTGAGGACATAAATGCTAAGTCTAGATAGTGTATGAGAAGTCTAGTGGGGAAGGCAAGAGCAAGGACCATAGCTCAAATGAGATGAGGACTCCTTAGAAGGGGTTGTTTTTTTTACGACAAGAGACTCTTCAGAATTCATCTCAGTAGAAGGCATCCAGGAGAAAGGGCGATGCTGAGAGCTCAGGACAGGGAGGAGCTAATTGATGGCTCAAGTTTCTGGAGAGGGTGGGAGGCGCGGGGACTGCTCCACCACTGCCCAGGGGCGGAAGCTCTGGCCTTTTAGCCAGAAGGCGGACTGAGGAGCAAAGGAGTGTTGCTTTACAGATAGGATGGCTGGGAGCAGAGGGCGTCTGTACCAGTAAGCAGCTATTCTCAGAGAGATTGTGGGTGGGTCACCTGCCCAGAGGGCACTGGAGGTTGGAGAGGGTGGGGAAGATCTGCGATATCTGTGGTGGGTTATGGAAGACTGGTGTCTCAGACGGTGCGTCTGCCTACAATGCAGGAGACCCGGGTTCAATCCCTGGGTTGGGAAGATCTCCTGGAGAAGGAAATGGCAACCCGCTCCAGTATTCTTGCCTGGAAAATCCCATGGATGGAGGAACCTGGTAGGCTACATACAGTCCATGGGGGTTGCAAAGAGTCAGACATGACTGAGCGACTTCACTTTCATTTTCATGGAAGACTGAGTTCTTGGGTCAGGTGCTATCGGGGCGGATATTAATAGAGTGAAGCCAGGGCAAGGATTTTCCAAGCAGATGTACCAGAAGGATATCCAAGCTTTGTTGCCCAAAAGAGGGACTGAAATGAAGGACTTGGAAGTCCAAGTTGGGAAAGGAGAGAAGAGAGGGCACCCTAGGCTCAGAGAGCCCCTGGGGGAGGAGCTGGACACTAGGACATCTACATCACAGAGTGGGACGTGAATGGTGATTCGACGCTGAGCAGCCGTGGGCGTCGATGGAGGCTCTCCTCTCTGGGGAGAGGGCATTGACAGAGTGGAGAAGGCATCCCTGGCGATGAGGAGCTGGCAGCCCAGCATCATCAGCATGATGGCTGAGCTGGAGGGACTCGAGGTGATGCTGGGGCGTGATGGACGGGAAGCCAGAGCCAAAGGCTGGGGAAAGGGGACATGCTGGAGAGGCATGAGTCTGAATAGGCTGGGGTGGGATTTGTAGGGGAGGCAGACAGTGGTCTGCCTGGGACCTTGGACAAAGAGAAGGATGTCAACCCCATCCCCAGGGATGCCTGGTCTGTTTTTCTTATCACCTGGATCAAGCATCGACCTCCACTGGGTCGATGGTCTAACCTGGAGGCCAGAAAATAGGTTGCTGGTTAGGGTCAGATCTGCAGTCCCCAGGCACTGTCCCTGTCTTGAAGGTTCAGCCTCCTTCCAGCAGGGGGCAGTGAAGGGTGCCTGGAATGGGGAAAAAGCCGGGAGACTGGGTTTTCGGTTCTGCTCTGCCCTGTTCCCCTCACCTTGCACTGGTATCTCTCTGAGCCTCAGTTGGCTCATGTGAGTAATGAAGGAAGATGGTCTCTTGGCTTTTCCCAGCCCAAAATAGTGCTGCTGCTGGTGATAGTAATGAACATTTACCAGGCACTTCCTTGGGCTCAGGCTCAGGGGCTCCGTGTTTTTCACGGAGCTAGGTAGGTAAGGCTGCTCTCCCGTTTTACAGAGGAAGACACTACAGCCATAGTCTTTTTGAAGCAAACAAAAGTACTTCCAGCAAATGTACCAGGAGACAGAAGACCTCTTGCCACTATTGAAATCTAAGAGTCTAGGCTTAGTAACTCCGGCCCCTGGGTCTGTCTACATTGTAAAGGGCAAAGATGACATGACTTTTATTGCTTTAATTAAAACCTGGGTGAAGAGCTCCCGATTCATATGAAAATGAAATTGTGTTCTGCCTGCTGTGGTGCAGAGAAGGGAACGGCAGCGATTACTGCTAAGATTACAAACAATCAAAGAGAAAAGGCCTTTTGCAAGCATTTCCTATTAAAGCCACAAACATCACACTTTAAAAATAATTATGGTTGGGTTATCGGAACATGATTCATGAATTCTGAATAAATATGAGGGGCCTTAAAGGAAACTGTTTCAAGACTAGAGATTGTGTTCAAATCTGATGAAATTTAATATCACTTCACAGCTGGAGAAGAAAATGCATGAAAGGGGAAAAAAAAAAAACACGCAAGCTATGTATATGGAGAGAATTGAGTATATGTCAGGCTGAACTAATGAACACTCCCTCATGTGTCCTACACATGTGCTCGAAAAAATCGCCCACCTCTCTTGTTTTCATTGAGAGAAAACTGCTGAGAAAGAGTCGGTGCTTACACCTCACCAGTCTTAATTATGTATTGCAATAGCTAATCTATATCTATCTATCTATATATATATTTGTTTTCAAGCTCTAGCCTCCTGGCTGTTAAAAGTTTAAATAGTTGAGGGCACAGGCATGGGAGGCATTAGGGCATGGATTTGTGGGCAGAATTTGGGGCTTCCCTGGTGGCTCAGATGGTAAAGAATCTGCCTGCAATGCAGGAGACCCGGATACGATCCCTGGGTCGGGAAGATCCCCTGAAGAAGAGAATGGCTACCCATGCCAATATTTCTTGCCTGGAGAATTCCATGGACAGAGGAGCCTGGCGGGCTACAGTCCATGGAGTCTTGGAGTCAAACACAACAGAGAAACGAACACTTGTGGGGCAGGGGTTGGGGAGGACCTTACTTACTGCACTTACTATGCCTCCCCCATAATCCTGATATTTTTTGGACAATGAAGTGAATGTTTACAGCACGTAGTTTTGTTTCCTTCCAACTATTATGAGAGAAATTGAATCCAAGGAAACGTTCACTCTCTCTAAAAGGGATGGAAACAATGAAGATGGTGCGGGAAGTTTATGGGTTGGGGGAGGGAACACGCATTGCACTGGAAACGTAATTTCAAGGGTTTTATTGAAAACAACACCCCTTGCCCACTCCCAGCCACCTGGAACTCAACATCTTCTATAGGGCCTGAGTCTTTTCTGGGGAGGATGGGAGAATCCCTGATTTCATACACTTGTTCACTGTTACAGTGCAAGCTCACCCAGGGATTAGCAAGTTGAAATGGGCCAGATGTGGGACCTTTCCAGAGTAGTGCTGGGTCCTTGGCTGCTGGAGGTTCCGGAGCCTGACTGGGGCCCTTTTCAGCCTCTTTCACTGTGTGCCCTTGGGTGGTTTATGTGCTCTGTCTGAGCCCTGGTTTTTGCATCTGTGAATGGGGGCTGATTGGATGTCTCTGAGGGTTATGTCTTTAGATGAGTTGGCATCTTCCACCCCCTGCCTGAACCCTAGAAGGGACAGTGGTCTTTTCAACTAACCAGAGACTGGCCTCCCCCAGCTGGCTAAAGTAGCCCCCAGGCTGGAGGGGCCCCCGAGATGGAGTCTGGTGACTCTGAATGAGGTTCTAGCCCACCATGGGCAACCATAAAGAGATGCTGTTGGTCAGATGAGTTATAAAAGTAATGACAGGGGAAGACAGACTGAGCCGGGCTCAAGTTCTAGTCTTGACATTTCATGACTGGGCAACCATAGATAAGTCAACCAACTTTTCTGAGCCTCAATATTGTCTTTAGAGGTTCTTCAAAGTGATATGGGGGGAAGTAAACAAGATGCATTTATACCCAAAGTTCTTATTACAGTGCTCGGTACGTGGCAGGGTTACAATAGCATGAGGTGCTATGTCTTAGAGATGAAGAAATTGATTTTCAGCAAGGTGAAACAACTTGCCAAAGTCATCCACCCAGGATGTGGTGGGCACAGGAGATAAAAACAGCATCAGAGATATCAGCAAAGAGGAGGCCAGTCAGTTATTTTATCTAATGCCAGTCAAATTATATGAAGGGTTGAAACTGAAAAGATAATATTGGAACTATCTTGCTTTTAAAATGTACCAATAAATGCCTCCCCCATCACAAAAATAGAAGATGCCTCCTGATAATTGCCAGTCGGCTAAAGATGTGTGACCCCTCCCCACTACCCCTCCATTTGACCACGCCCCAGTCTGCTGCTCCAGGCTGGGTTTGCCAAGCCTCCTCTCATTATTATTAAAAAGCCTTCATGTGGTCCAGGCAGCCAGTGTCTCTGTCTCTCATATAGTCAAAGCCTGAGACTCTGATGGAAAACAAAGGCCTGGGTGTGGCATGGTTGCCCCTGCCAGCCCCTGGGAAAGTGTGGAGTGCCATGGACTGAGGGAGTCAGGTTAGAGTGAGAGGCAGATCTGTGCTCCCTGGGACTCCTACCTCTGTTTCATTCTCCCGTGTGACCTTGACCAAATTACTAACCTCTCTTGTCTTAACTTTCTGGTTCTGTAAAATGAGGGTATTATTACTGGCCTTACTTCCCTGATGACTAAGCAGGTAAAGAATCTGCCTGCAGGAGACACAGGAGATAAGGATTCAGTCCCTGGGTTGGGAAGATCCCCTCGAGGAGGAAAATGGCAATCCACTTGAGTATTATTGTCTGGAGAATCCCATGGACAGAGGAGCCTGGCAGGTTATAGTCTAAAGGGTCGCAAAGAGTTGGACATGACTGAGCTACTTAGCGGCAGCAAGCAGCATTACCTACCCTGCAGGCTAAAAAATCTAGAAGCGGGTGTAGCTTAGTTAAGTAGTTCAGTTGAGTTAGACTGGTTAAGTGGGGGTGTACATTAGTTAAGAGGACCGATTAAATGGGTCTAGGATAGCCTGCTTGGCCAGTGCTGAATATGTTTTTGTTTTTGTTGTTGTTAGAATGTGCCATGTAGAGAAGTGAAATAGTGAAGGAGCTAGGTAAATGTTTGGAGCTAGGCTCCAGTTTTTGGTGAAAAAAAAAACACATTTTTTTCCACATAGGGCCAGGGTGGCATGAATTAGATGAGGCTTGTGTTTCAGGTAAACAGGAATCCAGCCCAGAAACCCTCAAGCCAGGCCAGCACCAGGGCCTTGTGGATGCACCTGTTGGGTTGGTGTCAGTCTGAACAACTGCCCAGGGACGTGGAGCAAGATGGTGGCTCTCAGGAGCCTGGGGAGCTGGGGTGCACAGCCTGGAGGGGAGGGTGTGCCTGGCCGGTGAAGGTTGGGGAGATAGTCCGTAGTAATGAGTGTTTCCTTTGGAGAGGGAGATGGAGGAGCGCCTGTGAAAGCCTTCTTTGCATTGTGAGGTGGCCTGACCTGATCAAAGGCCCCTCAAGAAAACCTTAAAGTTTCCTGTAACAGCTCAAGGCCTTTCAAGTCACTCTGTGCTCCTTTGGGTTATTTCCTGTGCTGGGATGGCCCTCTAGAGTGGCGGGTTGTGGCTGGAGATCGTGTCTGTGTGATACATGAACATGGAGCATTGATGGTTTTACACTTGCTGCCAGCCTTAGCAAACATTTGCCAGACAGCAATAGGAGAGCAGGAGAAGGGATGAGGAAGCATTTTGACATTTTATTAAATATTCCCCCCAGAATGTAGAAAGTGGAAAAAATAGAAGAAACCAAATTGGGCAAGGATGTGGAGGCATTGGTGCCCTCATGTGTGTGTTAGCCACTCAGTCGTGTCCGACTCTGGGACCCCATGGATAGCCCACCAGGCTCCTCTGCCCACAGGATTCTTCAGGCAAGAATACTGGAAGTGGGTTGCCATGCCCTCCTCCAAGGGAGTTTCCCAACCCAGGCATCAAACCCAGGTCTCCTGCATTGCAGGCAGATTCTTTACCGTCTGAGCCACCAGGGAAGCCCATGAATACTGGAGTGGGTAGCCTATCCCTTCTCCAGGTGATCTCCCCACCCCTGGAATCACCCCAGGGTCTCCTGCATTGCAGGTGGATTCTTTACCAGCTGAACTACCAGGGAAGCCCTGGTGTCCTCATACATTGCTGCATAAATTGGTACAACCACTTTGGAAAACCCATTTCTCAGTATCGAGAGCTCTATGACCCAGTAATTCAACTCCTGAGTGTTCACTCAACAGAAATGCATTCATCTGATCATCCAAAGACATGTTTAAGAATGTTCATGGCAGCACTTTTCGTAAAAGCACAGAACTAGAAACAGTCCAAATGCCTATCAACAGCAGGCTGGGTAAATGATTGCAGAATACTCTTACACAGTGAAATACCACACAGCATCGAGAAGAGCAATTTATAACCAAGTGCTTAAGTCTCACAAACAACAGGGTGAATGGAAGGAGCCAAATACCCAAACAGAGCATTCCGTATGATTCTATTTACACAAAGCATAGAAACAGACAGAGTTAATCTGGTGATAGAGATCTGAATTGTGATTACCCTGGTAGTGGGGGCAGGGCGGGTACTGAGGGGCCTTGAGGGGCTTTGGAGGTGCTGGTAGGTTTTTCTGTCCTTGTTTGGGTGCTAGTTATGCAAGTATTTTTGTTTTGTGAAGATTTGTCATTGAGTTGTCCACATAGGACTTCAGCACTTCCTATTGATATGCTATGCTTCAACAAAAAGGAAAAAGAATTATCAGGGTATTTGTATAGATGTCTCTGTTTTTAGAGATGTGATATGATGGAGAAGGGAACCTAGCCAGGTTTGGTCATTTGTATCTTGTGTCAATCGACTCACCAGGGTAGTACGTTTCCCACTGGGAGTGTGGAGGGACTGGCCCATTACAGCCTGAGCAATTTATTTAACTTCCTGGGAGGGGCAGGATTCTTTTAGCCTCATAATGGATGATGAGCTGTGAAATTGCTCCAGGGCTACCCCAGGGGAGAAAAGGGTCTGGGCTTCCCTGGATCTTCTGTGCTCTGCTGGCCCTGACCTTCACTCCCATTTCAACATGGACAGAATTTTAGGAACTCTGAAAACACAAACATCTTAAAAAATGTTTGTGTACCTGTGTGTCCTTGTGATGCTATGTTGTGGTGTCAGAAAATCTTGTTTATGGAATATTTAGAGCTCTCTGTGGAAAAGTGCCTCTGGGCACATGCAGATACCACCCACACCCTCCACATACACCCCAGCACACCAGCAGACACACCCACACCCACACACACACGCTTGTCTGTAGTCATTCATGCACAAGTACAAGCATATATGCACATCACACTCACTCTGTCATGCTTGCTGATATACAACTTCGCAAGCGTCAAGCATCATTCTGTGACCCTGGGCAAGTTACTCAACCTCTCAGTGCCTCAGTTTCCTCACTGAGATGGAGACAATAAGAGCACCCAGCTGTTGGCACTTCTATGCACAGTACACACACATATAGACACACACAAATGATATTTTTATTTGTGGGATGTTTGCCTCCCTCCTAGACTGTTGGTTTCATGGGAGTAGGGACCTAGCACATAGTAGGAGCTCAGTTAATGTCTGGTGACGTAGTGAGTGAATGAACAACTCTCACTAATGCCCTGGCACACATGCTAACTTTTGGCACATTCACATACACATTTTTTAAACATGTATACATATCTGCATATACACCCATTCACATGTGTTGACATATATAGGGCATATACATGCACACACCCAAATAGCCATGTCCAGGCCCAGGAATCAGGAGAGTGGGTGGCTAGCTGCAGTTTTGAGACTCTGGACTAGAAGTCAGAACAAGGGTTCTGTTCACGGCTCCACGTTTATTATGTGATCTTGGGTAAGTCTTCCCACCTCTCAGAGGTTAAGGATTCCAAGCTGGGATGTGACAAAATTGGCATTTGAACCATGGTCTGTCTGGGTCAGAGTCTGTGCTCTTAATACCTAAGGCCTTGCTATCCACAGTGTGACCCATGGACCAGGAGCATCCCCTGGAGCTTGTTGGAAATGTAGCATCTCAGGTCCCACCCTAACCTCTTAAGTCAAAACCTGCATTTTATCAAGGTCCCCAGGTGGTTTTTGTGCATATTACAGATTGAGAGGCATAGCCTGGGGTACACTGTCTCCCTCAAACATTAAGGAGGGTCCACATTCAAGGGGCTTACCAGCTGGGTGGGGCACAGACATATGCCCACCTGAGGACTGCTGGAGAGGAGAGATCAGAGAATAAGGGAGGAGACAGTTGGGAGCTGCCCATGGAGACAGAATCAACACAGGCCTTCAGCATCGTTCCTAAGGGAGCCTGTCCCTCCTATTTATAAAGAGGCAGAATCCCACAGAGATTAAGAGCTAGACTTTTAAATATAAAAACAACATGTATTCATTATCTTACAGTTCTCGTGGGTCAGAAATCCAGGTGTGGCTTAGCTGAATGCCTCTGGCTCAAGATCTCTCAGGAGACTTCAGCTGATGTGTTGATCAGGGCTGTGGTCTTATCCGAAGGCTCAACTGAAGGGAGATTTGCTTCCAAGCTCATCAGTGGTTGTTGGAAGGATTCAGACCCCCTGAGCCAGACTTTCAAGTTGGAATCCTGGTCCTAACCCTTCACAGCTTTGTGACTTTCAGCAAGTTTCAAATCTCAGTTCCTCCCTTTCTTCCTCTGTGAAATGGATATAATTGTAGGCCCTACCTCCTAGAGTTGTTGTGAAGACAAATAAATTCATGTATGAAAAGTCATAGGACAGGGATGTGCTGAGTAAATGGTAAGTACTATATAGATGTTTTGCTGTTATTATTATTCAAACAGAGCTTCAGAGAAATGGAACAGCATAAGCTGGCTCACAGAGGGGGCACAGTAAACCTTAGCAGGGTGGATGAGCTCTGGGTTGCAGTCTCCTGATGGGACTTTTGGGGCATATTAGAGTGAATATGGGCTCCAGGCTGTAGAAGGAGTCCTTGCTCCATTCTGTACAGACCAGGCTTAGGGTGCTGGGCTCCGTCCTTGGTGCCACCACCTGGGAAGGCAGAAGGGTACTGTGGTTGTTCTGAGAATGAACAGGTGTCACTGGGAGGACAAGGACCTGAGCAGAGGGTCCAGCACGCCCAGGGGCCTGGTGATACCGGAGCATGCAGTGTCTGGGGTCTTCAGTGGGCTGACCATGCCCGGTGTCAGGTGGTGCTGCAGGGTCTGGTGCAGGGGTCCTTGGATGCCAGACGGGCACTGGACCCCTGCTCTGAAGGCAGGTAAGCCTCAGAAGGGTCTGACAGGGCAGTGTTCCTGGAGCAACGCAAACTGGGGGACTTCCCTGCTTATCCCAGTGTCACAGGACCTCGGAACACTCACAGAGACCAGTCTCTGAGAACTTCAGTGCCTTCAGCCCCAGACAGCTGGCGTGGCACATTTTTAGGTGATGCTGCTTGTGTAGTTTTCAAAAGGTAGAAATGGAAAAGAAAAAAAGCTGCAAACAGACATAATTTTTCCCCAGAAGCTCTTTTAACACGGAAATGACTAGAGAGCCTACTCATCATTTTAAAATGCTTTTAAAATCAACGCTGCTTCATGTCTGCCTGTGTACCTGTGAATCGGTGACACATACATGGATTGAATTTGGGTTTGAAAATCCATTGGTCCAACTCTCTCTTTTCACAGTTGGTATAATTGAGATCCAGAAGCAGCAGTGGCAGTGAGTTTCCTAAAGTTATACAGACTATGAAGGGCAGAGCTGGAATTCAGACACATTTGCAGGAAGATGATTTCTAAGGTGGGGACAGGGAACCAAGAGAATTATTTTGTGCTAAGCAGCATCTCTAAGGAGAAGACCACCTCAGATCTTTGCTGACTTCTTAGAACTTCTTAGAACAGGGAAGATGATGCTGAGCTGGCCCTCTGTACTATCAGTGGGCTATTAGTAAATTCATTCATGTATTCATGCATTAAAAAGTGTTTACTCCATTGTTCTAGGAGCTGGAGACAACAGTCTAAAACCCCTATTCTCATTCATTCATGTGTTATTTCATTCAGCAAATATTTATTGAGGCCCTACTACATGCAAGGCACTGTTCTTGGCCCTTGGGATAATCAGTGACCAAACAGTGGAATTTACATTCTAGAGAAGGGGACAGGCAATTGTTGTTGTTCAGTCGCTAAGTGAAAGTTGCTCAGTCGTGTGTGACTCTTTGTGACCCCATGGACTTTACAGTCTGTGGAATTCTCCAGGCCAGAATACTGGAGTGGGTAGCCTTTCCCTTCTCCAGGGGATCTTCCCAACCCAGGGATTGAACCCAGGTCTCCTGCATTGCAGGCAGATTCTTTACCAGCTGAGCCACAAGGGAAGCCTAAACTCTTTGCAACCTCATGGGCTGTAGCACTCCAGGCTACAGTGTTCCTCACTATCTCCTGGAATTTGCTCAAATTCATGTCCATTGAGTTGGTAATGCTATCTAACCATTTCATCTTCTGCCACCCTCTTCTTGTTTTTGCCTTCAGTCTTTCTTAGCATCAGGGTCTTTTCCACTTCATATCAATTGGCCAAAGTATTAAAGCTTCAGCTTTAGCAACAGTCCTTTCAATGAATGTTCAGGGTCAGTTTTCTTTAGGATTGATCTCCTTGCAGTCCAAGGGACTCTCAGCAGTCTTCTCCAGCACCACAATTCAAAAGTGTGAATTCTTTGGGACTCAACCTTTTTTATGGTTCAACTCTCACATCTGTACATGACTACTGGAAAAAGTATGGCTTTGACTGTATGGACTTTGTCGGCAAAGTGATGTCTCTGCTTTTTAATACACTGTCTAGGTTTGTCATAGTTTTCCTTCCAAGGAGCAAGATTACATGGCTTCAGTCACCATCCACAGTGATTTTGGAGCCCAAGTAAATAAAATATGTCATTGCTTCCACTTATTCCCTTCTATTTGCCATGAAGTCATGGGACCAGATGCCATGATCTTAGTTTTTTGAATGTTGATTTTCAAGCTAGCTTTTTCACTCTCATCTTTCAACTGCATCAAGAGACTTTAGTTCCTATTCACTTTCTGCCATTAGAGTGGTATCATCAGCATATCTGAGATTGTTGATATTTCTCCTGGCAATCTTGATTCCAGCTTGTAATTCATCCAGCCTGGCATTTCGCATGATACACTCTGCACATAAGTTAAATAAGTAGGGTGATAGTATATAGCCTTATCATATTCCTTTCCTATTTCCATTTCCCAGTCTGTTGTTCTATGTCCAGTTCTAACTGTTGCTTCTTGACCCACATACAGGTTTCTGGAACAGGCAATAAGTACCTTTAAAAAGTCAAGAATTTTGTGTGTTAGATGGTAAAAGTTCTAAGGAGGAGAAAAACCACCTCTAGGACAAGGGTCAGCAAACCATGGCCCATGGGCCAAATCTGGCCAACCACTTGTCATTTGTAAATACAGCTTTATTGGAACACAGCTATGTTCATTAGTTTCAATACTGTCATGTCTACTTTCATGCTCCAGAAGCAGAGGTAAAATAGTTGGGACAGAGGCTATTTAACCCACAAAGCCAAAAAGGTTTATTATCTCCACCTTCATAGAAAAAATTTTGCAGACCTTGCCTTTACAACATACAAAGGGAAAGTGTCAAAGAGGCAGTTGGGTATGTGATTGTAAAAATATATATATATATATATATATGTTATTAAAATAAACCTCTGTCAGTTATTAGAAAATAGAGCCTGCTTATCTGTAAAATGGGATAACGATGGTGCTCAGGCCACACCCTCTCATTCAAAAGCTGTGACCCCAAGTTATTCCCAGCCTTGCTACTTCAGTTCTCCTGGAATTGCTTTCTCCTAAAGAAGAAGGAAACCTTTCCACTATAATTGCTCATTTTTCCAGAAGCATCCCCCACAAGTGGATCAGTCTGGAAAGCTGCCTGAAACTTAAAGTGACTCAGATAATTTCCTGAGCAAAAAACCTGCAGGGATTATTATGTTTGTTCCCAGATACTGTTTTAATAAACAAAACTCATGTCAAGTGGGACTGGTTGTCATTGTCACATTATGACGCCTCTGTCTGCTGCAACCTAAGCATTTCAGGGTCAGGACCACCAGTGGGAGAGTTTTCTACGGTCTCCTCCATCCCCGTTGCCATGGCTCGGAGGTTCTGCCTGTAAATAAAGGCTTAAAAAGCTATTATATCCTCCTCCCCTCCCCGCCGCCACCAGAATCCACATTTAATTTTAACAATATGGCTTTTTCACTCCCGTTTCGCTTATATATGGCATGGGCTTTTATTTATTTATTTTTGAGAAGCATTTTTAGCCCTGGAAAATGATAGCCCAACAAGAAGGCATAATTGTACTGATTTTCAGAAGGGTGGCAATACTCCAGATCTGATGGACTGCAAGACATGAATCAGAAAAATTCTATTAAACATCTCTGGGACGGGTGACACAGGGGTATTATCCAAGATGATTAATTTGACTCAGTCATTATGGACACAGACAAGCCTGACAAAATTGCATTTCATTCCCTACTGAATTCATAAAATCACTGTACACATAATAAGTTATGGTGCTGGGTGCCCTGATCCAGTTGACGGGGCTTTAGGTTTGGGTAAGATGCTGTTTTCCTTGTTTTGAAAACAGAGTCAGGAAATGCTGAATTGAATGGCAGTCCTCTATCTGAGATGTTCTTACAGGTTTGGGTTTGATTTGTTAAGATGGTAGATGGCCATATAATTTACTGTCCAAACCAGGACAATTTTAAGGTGAAAGAGGGAATTACCCAGGACAAGAGGCATAAAGCAGGACAGTTCTGGGCTAATCAAGATGGATGTATGTGTTGGGATGGGCGTGAATAATGGTAGAGCATGTGTTGGCCCCAGTCAGTCAGGGTTTCTTGTCTTTGTTACCATAAATACTGCCTGTGTGACTTTGGATAGGTCATTTTTCCATGTTGAACCTCAGTTTCCAAAATAGAAAAGATATTTAACACTTGTACTGCTTACACCCTGAGTTGTTTTTCTTTTTTTTTTTGGCTTCCTTGAGTATGGGGGTGGCGGGGGGCGGGATGTGTTGACCTCTGTCCCTGTGTTTTCATATTGTTTCCTTGTATAATTCTCTCAGCGGTGAGATGGGGTTCGTTCATAGATAAAGATACCCAGGAGTAGGTAGTTGGGATGAATTGCCAGAGGTCCTTCAGCACGTAAGTGGCAGGACTGGAATTCCCCCAGGTCAGTCTAAGTCCAGATTTAAAATAGTACGCACTGATTGTATATTCAAGAATCTTCAAGCTTTTGTGGGAAAAGTATTTCAAATACATGAAAGCATTTGGAGCCTGAAGTCCTATGTCAGCATAAGGTGTTGCTGTCACTCCGGGTTTGCCGGCAGACTGGACTCCACAGGGTTCAAGAAAGCAGAGGTCCACCCTTGTCCTTTCCTTCCCGGCTCATGGTCTTGGAAACCTGCAGTGGGCAGGGGCTGGCCTGTTGCCTCTGCATCCACTCCCATGTCCTGTGATGCTGCCGGAGGCTTCAGAGTCAGGACAGGCTGAGGCAGGATTAAGGAACAGGATCAGAATGTCACGCTCGCTAGTCTTGTTGATATCCTCGCCTTTGTGTCTGCTGCTGTAGCAGACCCTCACACGTGGGCTTTTTCCCATGGGGTGCACTGAACTTGGGGTCTGCTCTGCCGGGGGCATACCTGTTGCCATACCTCCTGCTGCTAAGACACCCCCCCCACCCTATCAGGCTGCTGTCCTGGGTGAACCTCTTTAGATACCTTCAGCCAACCGCTGTCCTTAGCTTTCATCTGCCCCCAGCAACTCACACGTCCCGAGCTTGCCACACCGTGGATGTGCAGATCGCTCTCTGACTCTCTCCTGTTGCTGTCTCTTCTGGCGGCTCCGGCTCTCCCCACACCTTCCAGAACCTCCTAGGCACAGAACCTCTCGACTCTGGAGACACAATTTGAGTCCTCCTGAGAGCTCTTTCTCACCAGACTTCACCAGGAAATGAGGTGCCACCGCCCCTTTTGTGTTGCACTCCAAGTCCTGACCGGTGACAGAGGTCTTTCTCACTTGGCTTGAAAGTGGGGGTTCAGGATGAGAGAAAAGCCAAATCACCCTCAATTCCTATAGATTCCTCCTCAGTGAATCTTCTGCCTTACACAGGATTGGGGTGGGCGATGGAAACTGGTAATCCACATGTCAGCCAGACAAACTTCTAGTAAGCATTAATTGGATAAACCAATCAAATAATGAAATGTATACTTCTCCAAAATACAATAATTGTTCATTTGCAAATACATAACAATGCTCTGAAATATATGAAGCCAAAAATGGACATACAGGAAGAAATTGATAAAATCACAATCATGGTGGAAATTTTTTGAACTACCTGTCTCAGAAACCAATAGATCAAACAGAAAAAAAACACAACTAATAGTTATGTAGAAGATTTACACAACAGAATTAAGCTGAAAATAATAAACATTTATGAAAATTAGCCTTATACTCTGTTACAAGGGAATTCTCAACGATAACTTTCAAAGATGCTATGTATTTTTCATTCCTTTTTGAGGCATCTTTTTTTTTCTTGTCAGTTGTTTATTATTTTGTTAACCTCTTCAAAAAAAATTTCCTACTCATATTTATGTAAAATTTGTCTTCTATAGTACTTTTTTTAGTCTTTCTTCTAACGACTTTTGGTTTATTTTGTTTTCGTTTCTAGCTTCTTGAGTGCTGAATTCATCTATTTTGTCTTTCTTGTCTTCTAATAAATTCATTTAGGTAAAAAGTTATAAATTTTTCATTGTCTGCCTCTCACAGATTTTGTCGGGTGGTATTTTCATTGTCTGTAGTTTCAGTTGTAATTTCCTATTTAACCCCAAATTTACTAGATTTGTTCTTAAAATGTCCAAGTATTATACAAAGTGAAGTAAACCAGAAAGATAAACACCAATACAGTATACTAACACACATATATGGAATGTAGAAAGATGGTAACTATAACCCTATATGCAAGACAGAAAAAGAGACATGGATGTATAGAACAGACTTTTGGACTCTATGGGAGAAGGCAAGGGTGGGATGATCTGAGAGAACAGCATCGAAACATGTATATTATCAAGGGTGAAACAGATCGCCAGTCTAGGTTGGATGCATGAGACAAGTGCTCAGGGCTGGTGCACTGGGAAGACCCAGAGGGATGGGATGGGGAGGGAGGTGAGAGGGGGGATCAGGATGGGGAACACATGTAAATCCATGGCTGACTTATGTCAATGTATGGCAAAAACCACTACAATATTAAAGTAATTAGCCTCCAACTAATAAAAATAAATGAAAAAAAATGTCCAAGTATTTTAGAGGGTCTGTCTCCCTCCATATTTTTCTGCTCCCTCTTTCTCTCTCTTCTTTCTTTGTTGTTAAAAACTAGATTAGTGCATTTAGATCATAGAATGTGGCCCATGTCATCTCTACCTTTTGAAAAGTTTGTAATTATCTGAGTAGTTAGTACATGGTCATGTTTTTTAAGTGTTCCATGCACATTTGAAAAGAATGTGTGTTCTTTAAATTGAGACAAATCAAGAGAGGAAATTGTGTTATTCAAATCTTCTGTCCTTACTCATTTCTATCTGATCGATTTGTCAGTTTTTGAAGAAATGTGCTAGTGTCTCTTTATGTTTATGGTTTGATTAAATCCTCTTTGTACTTCTAACAGTTTGTCAACGTTTTATATTCCTGTGGTTTATCCATCTACATAAAAGTTTATGTCTGTCATTTCTTCTTAGTGGATTGTGTCATTTATCAACTTAAGTATTGCTCTTGGTCTCTTTAATGCTTTTTGCCCCCAGATTGTGCTTAACTTGTTATTAATTTTGCCACTTCTGCTTTTTATTTGCCTGATATATCTGCTTAGTTTTAACTTTCTATGTAATTTTATCTTAGGCATGCCTATTATAAATGTCATATGCTGGATTCATTTATTTTCATCAAAATTTTAATTTTTATATTTTAATAAAGGACTTGAAATCATTTTTATTTATTGTGATTACTAGTAGTCTTAATACTCGCATTTTATGAAGGTTATCATATTTCATAACTAATTTCTATTTTCTTTTTCTTTTCATGTTTTTGTTAGATTGATCAGGTTCTATTTTCTTTTCCATTTGTTTTTATTTTTGTTTTTGTTCCTCTAATGGTGTGGAATTTCTGCTTTTATTTAAAATTATAATAAATGGATAATAAATGAATTCAGCAAAGTTTCAGGGTGTAAGATCAATATTCAAAAATCAGCTGTGTTTCCATGTACCAGCAAACAATTAAAAAAAACAACGACTAAGAAAACAGTTTCGTATGTCACAGCATCCAAAATAATAAAATACTTAGGAATAAATTTAACCAAGGTGGTGAAAGACTTGAATGGTGAAAGCTATAAAACACTGCTGAAAGAAATTAAAGAAGAGCTTAACAAATGAGGAAGACATCTGTGTTTGTGAATCAGAAGTCTTAATTTTGGTAAGGTTGCAGTACTATCCAAGCAATCTACATGTGCATTGCAATCCCTGTCAAGATTTTTAGAAGAAATAGAAGAACTAATCCTCAAATACATATGAATTGCAATGAATCCTGAATTGCTATAGCAGTTATACAAGAGAAGAGCAAAGTTGGATAACACTTCCCGGTTCCTACAAGAGCACCACAGTCAGAACAGTGTGCTCAAAGTATTCAGTTCAGTTCAGTTCAGCTGCTCAGTCATGTCCGGCTTTTTGCAACCCCATGGACTGCAGCACACCAGGCCTCCCTGTCCATCACCAACTCCCAGAGCTTGCTGAAACTCATGTCCATCGAGTCGGTGATGCCATCCAACCATCTCATCCTCTGTCATCTCCTTCTCCTCCTGCCTTCAATCTTTCCCAGCATCAGGGTCTTTTCCAGTGGCTTCACATCAGGGGACCAAAGTATTGGAGCTTCAGCTTCAGCATCAATCCTTCCAATGAATATTCAGGACTGCTTTACTTTAGGTTTGACTGGCTGGATCTCCTTGCTTTCCAAGGGACTCTCAAGAGTCTTCTCCAACACCACAGTTCAAAAGCATCATTTCTTCAGCACTCAGCTTTCTTTTTTTTTTTTTGTATTGAATTAAAATTTATTGTAAAAGGCAGAGTTTTATATATCCTTTTAAAAAATGAAAATTCAAAAGTCTTAGAGTTAAGCAATGAGGCTTCAACATTATAAAGTTATTTATAATAGTAATTAAAGTAGTGGTAACATTTTACCCTTATAAAAATGTCACAGCATTCAAATCACAACTTGGATCCTCAATGATTCAAGCGTATGATCTTATACAGTAAGGGTTTGGTCAGTTTTAAGATAAAATTCCTCCAGATATGCTGTCCTCAAGTCCTCTACCATCACCATCCATCAGCTCACACAGTGGGATAGCTGGCTGCTGTGGCAATTCCACAATGGTTGTTCTGGTCTTTGGCCATTTTTACGTAGCCATTCCAGCCCCATTCTGGACCCCAACTGTTCTTGACAATCCAAAATTTATTGTTATTTGAATCTGTTCCTTCAAAGCCATAGCCAACCACCAAAACACCATGATCCAGGTCTTTGCTGCTGCAGTCTGGATCATAATAAATACCAGATTTATAGAACTGGAAGGATGCATGGCCTGCACCAATAGCAACAGCGATGGGGCCCACCGTTGCCACTGCCTTCATAAGGGCCTTCTCCCGCTGAGGGATGTCAACGAAGCCAGTGTCATTGGCAGCAGAACACTCAGGCTTATAATTACAGCTATTTGTGTCCGTTGCAAGATATGGATAAGATTCCTCTGAGTCCAGGCCTCCGTTGTCCTTAATATACTGGAAGGCATTATCCATGAGGCCACCATTGCAACCCTGATTGCCTTGAGGCCGAGAGCAGTCCACCAGGTTCTGCTCACTCAGTGAAACAAGTTTGCCAGTTTTCCGGAACATCTGTCCTTCAAGAGCACCGGTGGCACTAAATGCCCAACAAGAACCACACTGACCCTGATTCTTCACAGGAGTTACATAGCCTTTCTTAGTCCAATCCACAGATTTGGGGACATCAATAAGGAGAGGTTCACGGAACACTTTCCCCTTCTTATGCTTCTGATTTTGAAAACCATTCATTACCTGCCTAAATTCTTCATTGGTCATGTCACCAAAGGCATTCATTGCCATGGTGAAGCCATGTTTCCCTTGGCTGTATTCCTGATTATGCAGGTCAATTATTTTCTTATTCTTTTCCCACACTGCTCTCCTCCATCCTTCTTCATTCTGCGGCTTCCAAAGCTGCGCAGGCGCACTCCACGGTCGCACGTGTCTCTCCTAAGGTCGCCGAGGTCCGAGGTGCTGAGCACTCAGCTTTCTTTATGGTCCAACTCTCACATCCATACATGACTACTGGAAAACCATAGCTTTGCCTAGATGGACCTTTGTTGGCAAAGTAATGTCTCTGCTTTTTAATATGCTGTCTAGGTTTGTCATAGCTTTTCTTCCAAGGAACAAGCATCTTTTAATTTCATGGCTGCAGTCACCATCTGCAGTGGTTGTAGTATAAGGTTGGACATATAGATCAATGGAATAGGAATAAGAGTCCAGAAATAAACCTCTACGTCTGTGGTCAGTTGCAGTTATTTTCATCAAGGGTGCCAAGGCCAGTCAACAGAGAATGAACAGTCTCGTCATCAAATAGTTTTTCGGGACAACTGGATAACCATGGGCAAAATAATAAAACTGGACTCTACTTCATGCTGTATACAGAAGTTATTTCAAAAGGGATCCATGACCCAAGTCTCAGGACTAAAGCCACAAAATTCTTAGAAGAAAACATAGGGTAACTCTTCATGACCTTGGATTTGGCTATGAATTCTTAGACAGGACATCAAAAGCATGAGCACCAAAAGAAAAACAATGTAGACTCCATGAAAATTTAAAAATTCCTTTGTATCAAAGGGCATTATCAAGAAAGTGGAAGAAAAAAAAAAAACGCCTACAGAATGGGAGAAAAATATTTTGCAAATCATATATCTGTTTTTAAACTCTGTGCTTAGCTTTTAAGAATATTTATTTATTTTTAAATGGAGGATAATTGCTTTAGAACTTTGTGTTGGTTTCTGCCATACATCAACATGAATCAGCCATACTTAAATGTATGTCCCCTCCCTCTTGAACCTCCCTCCCACTTTCCACCCCATGCAAATCATATATCTTATAAGGGTCTATTATGTAGAATATATAAAGAACTCTTGCAACACTACAATGGAAAGACAACCTAATTTTAAAATGAACAAAAAAGTTCTAGATGTTTCCCCACAGAAGATATGCAAATGGCCAAAAAACACATGGAAAGATACTCAACATCACTAGTCATTAGGGAAATACAAATCAAAACTACTATAAGATACCATTTCATACTCACTAGGATGGCTATAATAAAAATGGAATTTAAGTGTTGGTGGCAAGGATGTGGTGTAATTGGAACACTCATACATTGCTGGTAGAAATGTGAAATGTGCAGCCACAGTGGAAAAAGTTTGACAGGTCCTCAATAAGTTAAACATAGAATTATCATATGACTCAACAATTCCACACCTAGCTGTATACCCTAAAGAATTAAAAATAAGGACTCCGACAAATATATGTACACACTTGTTCATAGCAGGACTATTCACAGTAGCCAAAGGGTGGAAACAGCCCATGTTCATCAGTGGATGAATGGATAAACAAAATTGGGTATATACATAAAACGGAATACTGTTCAGCCACAGAAAGAAATCAACTACTGATATATGCTACATTGTGGATAATGTACATCATGCTCAAAAACATTATGCTAAGTGAAAGGAGAAGGTAAAATCGCATATTATATGGTTCCACTTATATTAAGCTATTCAGAATAGGTGAATCCACTGAGACAGAACACAGATCAGTGGTCTCCAGGGGTTGAGGCCAGGAGAGTAGGGAGAAACTATTTAATAAGTATGGGGTTTTCTTTTGGGGATGATGAAAATATTTTGGAACCTGATAGAGGCTGTGATTGCAAAACATTATGAGTGAATGTACTCAATGCCATGCAAGTGTTATTTTTAAAAGAATTATCTTTTTGTTGTGTGAATTTCACCTCAATAAAAATTTTAAAATTATAACAGAAGTATTTAAACTTACATTTTCCTTGCAATATAAACTACTAATCAATATTTGTAATCTTAAAGGAAGGCATAGGTTCTAATGAAATCCTCTAGATTTTTAGTTTGTGATCATTGTTAATTTTATAATTCTATCCTGTACCTTTTCTATTTTAGGAACCAATATAGTCAAATTACATATTGAATACTATAGTCACCTTATGGACAGCTATTTTGAATTAATATACATTGTAATTTTTCAGCTCACTACTCTTTCTAGAATCCTTTTCTTGATTTTTTTTTATCGTTCTCTAGGTTTGAACTTTGAATATTTGCTTCAGAAAGGGTTATTTAGAAGAATATATATATATAGGCTTCCCAGGTGGCTCAGTGGTAAAGAATCTGCCTGCCAAAGCAGGAGACACAGAAAACACAGGTTTGACCCCTGAGTCAGGAAGATCCCCTGGAGAAAGAAATGGCAACCCCCTCCAGTATTCTCGCCTGGAAAATTCCACGGATGGAGGAGCCTGGCAGGCTACAATCCATGGGGCTGCAGAGTTGAACACCACTGAAGCGACTTAGAACACACACACACACACGTACACACACACACATATTTACTTTTTTACTTCCTATATTACAGCCATGTGAGTTCCTATGGCTGAACTGATTCGTTTGTCATTTTATTTTATCGTGGTAAGCAAATGAGTTTATTCTGATAATTTCATGGAACATAAGCTTGTCACTGCAACAGGCTCTGGTCCATTGGATGTTCTTAGACTCCTTCCTCTCCATCACTTTCTCAAGGCCCAGGGCCCATTCCCCACCCTTGCTTGTTTGTTCCCCTACCTCAAGAAGTCATCAGCTTCCGTGTTTAATTAAGACTCTTCCTCCTAGGAATTCCCTGAGAAGACTTAGCCTTCTGACCCAAGGGCAAGCCACAAAGGTCGTTTGGGTCAGTGCAGTAGTCTTCCTTTCCTGGAACTGGTGTGAGAAAAACCCGACAGTCTCCCGGATGCCCCTTCTGCCCCATCTTTATTGCTTTGCCCTGAGTTTAGTTGATTCAACTAACTTGTTCTTTAGTTGATTTGGAAAGAAAAGCACAAAGGGAGGAGTTCAGAAACAAGCTGACTTGGCAGCCTCCTAACACACCTCTGTATGGTAGATGTCGTGTGTTGATAAGCCCCTACTTCCTAGCCCTGCTCTTTGCTTCAGTGCCTCTTTCTCCCCAGTCCCACCCGCTCCCCACAAAGGACACTTACAGATTCTCATGCAGCAGTTCTGAGAAGGGGGGAATGTTGGACTGATTCAAACAGCTTGTGTCGTAGCCTTGGATCAGAGCCTAGAGTAAGCCTTCTCCTTAGAAGGGGGGACTCTTCATGGTCTGCCAATCCATTCATCTTCTTACCACTCTTTCTTCAGGCATTTGCTGAGCAGTTCATTTGTTCGTTTATTCATTCATTTATCAAAGACTTTTTGAGCACTCATTACATGCGAGGCACTGTTGAAGAAACTGGGGATACAGCAGTGGACAAGACAGGTGAAAATCTTCTCCATGAAGATATTCTAGTGGAGTAAGGTAATACATAATAAACATAATAAATCAATAAAATGTGTAGAAAGCATTAAATGCTGTGTGTACATGCTCAGTCACTCAGTTGTGTCCGACTCTTTGTGACCCCAGGGACTGCAGCCCGCCAGGCTCCTCTGTCCACCAGATTTCCCAGGCAAGGATACTGGAGTGAGTTGCCGTTTAGTAAGTGATAGAAACAAGGGAATTGTAGAACATGACTGATGATTTGTGACTTTAAATTGAACAGTGAGGGTAGACCTCAATGAGAAGCAGATGTTTGAGTAGAGACCTTAGAGATGAAGGAATGAGTTGTGTGAATATTTAACAGGAGAATCTGCTAGAGAGAGGAAACCGTCAGTGCAAAGGCACTAAGGCTTATAACCATACCTAGTGTGGCCAGACTAGCACAAAGAAGGGACATATTAAGAGGTGACATCAGGAAGGTAAAAAGGATGTAGGTGGGAGTGGGGGAGCTGGGTCATGTAGCCATTATAAGACCCTTGTTCTTTTTTATTGAATGAAAGATTCTTTAAATTCTGCAGTGCTGGACTTTCCTGGTGGTCTAGTGGTTAAGAATCCACCTTCCAGAATGGGGGACACAGGTTCGATCGAGGATTGGGAAACTGAGATCCCACATGCCTCAAGAAAGCTTGTGCCACAACTAAGGCCCAACGCAGCCATAAATAAATATAAAAACAAATTCTCCAGTGCTTTACAGTTTTCAAAAGTCTCACAAACATGATTCCCTATCATCCCATAATAACCCTTTTCTCTCCTACTCTGTACTCCCCCCTTCCCACTTCCCTCTCCCCACTGGTAACCGCTAATTTCTTATCTATATTTTTGTGTCTGCTCCTTTTTTTTTTTGCTATTTTCACTTTTGTTTTGCTATAATTTATTGTATTTTTTAGATTCCACATGTAAGTGATATACAGTCTCTGTCTTTTTCTGTCTGACTTATTTCACTTAATATAATGCCCTCTAGTTCCATCTATGTTGCTGCAGATGGTTAATTTTCATTCTTTTTATGGCAAAGTAGCCTTCCTCTGTGTGTGTGTGTGTGTGTGTGTGTGTGTGTATGTATATATATGCTACGTCTTCTTTATCCATTCATCTGTTGATGGACCCTTAAGTTGCTTCCATACCTTGGCAATTGTAAATAATGCCACTATTAGCACTGGGGTGCATGTATCTTTTTGAATTAGTATTTTTGGCTTTTTCTAGATTATAACCAGGAATGGAATTGCTGAGGACTCTGTTATTGAGTAAGAAGAGCACCTCTGGATGGTGGTGAGCAGAGGAATTACATGAACTTACATTTTAACATGTAATTCTGGCCTCTGAGTGAGAATGGACCATAGTCAGAGCAAGGGTAGGCAAGCCAGGTAGGAAACTACTGCAGTCCTCCAGGATGGAGAGGATGGTGGCTTGGACAGTAGTGGCTCCATTTGTCTCTGTTCTGAAGGTGGGGCCGTTAGGATTTCCTGACAGATTTGGTGTTGGATATGAGAGAAAGAAAGTAAACAAAGGACAGCTCCAAGGCATTTGGCCTGAGCAATTGCAAGGTTGGACCTGCCATTAGCTAAGGAAGAGAAAACCATGGGTTGACAGGTTCTCTTTCGGATGCATTAAATTTGAGATGTCCATTAAAATGCAAACAAAGGTGTCAAATAAGTGGGGTCCATGAATCTGTGGTTCAGAAGAGAGTTCTGAGCTGGACACATAAGCTGGGGAGTCAGCAGAACATAGATGGTATTTAAATCCAGGAGACTGGATGAAATCCTCAACGACTGAGTGTGTTTAGAGGAGAGGTCTTGGATCTGAGCTCTGTGACATCATTAATAGGTTGAGGGAAAGAATGAGAACCAGCAAAGGGCATGGAGAAGAAATGACTTGTGGTTTAGGAAGATCAACATCTGTGATGTCCTAGAAACAGTTGAAGAAATTTATTCCCAGGAGAAAGCGGGTGGCCAGGTATGTCAAATGCTGCTGAAAAGGTCAAGGAGGACAAGAGGGCAGTGAGATCTGACCATTGGACTTAGTAACATGGAGGTTACTGAAGACCTTGACAAACAGTTTTGGTGGATGGTGGGATGAAAATGTGGTTGGAGTGGGTTTGAGAGAGGATGGATGGATAGGAAGAGTCAGCTCTTTCCAGAAGTTTCCTTGTAAGGTTTTGCTAATATTTTTAGCTTCTATAGCTTTTACAACTTGGCATCTCTTTCTGTATTCTCATGAGGACCCTGGTGCTGAAGAGCAAATTAGGCATCACTGAGTGGCCCATCTCTTATTTAGAGGAAGTGAGGAACTTGAATCTTGAAGAAGTCTCTGACCCAGTGTGGGAGAATGATGGATTCAGTCATAAGACCTGGGCTTGAATTCCAACCAAGAATTGCTTGTGACACCTTCGTTCGCTAAACTTATCGTCTTCATCTACAGAATGGAGAGAACAGTCACTTCTTTGCAAAACTCATGAGTTAAATGGAGAGTGAATGTGGAAATGCCGGGTCCAGCGACTGACGGACAGTATGAATCCATAGCCGGCTGGGCTGGTATTCAGGTGTCATGCATTTAGGATTTAATTTCATTCAGAGGAGGCATGTACGTGTTTGCATGTGTAGTTATTTTTAAGTGTGCTAATTGCCTCTTTAAATGAATTGTCATAATTGTGTGATTCCAATATTTTGATATAACATATGCTTAGTTTTGCAAAAGGCTTCTGGTCCTTTGGGCTGGTTCCAGTGTGTTAAGGTTTTGGTTTTAAATGAAAGGTGTGGACTCAAGCAGTCATTTGGCATTCACTGTCATGTGCCTCATGACAGCACCTGTTGTGGGTGCAGGGAGTAGAAAGGAAATCAGTGCCCACAGACGTGAATAGTGGGTGACTGAGGGACTTCCGGTCTGTTGGGAGGGACAGATGTGGAAATACCCAGATGAAGTCTAAACCCAAAGCCTGGTGCATCACCCTCTTACATGTGCTTACTCATCACATTCTAATTGAGCACCTACTGTGTGCCCAGCACTGGTGACACAATAGCTTTAACCCCTGGCCTGGGGTCTGGAGGAAGGGGACATAAACTGAAAGAAAGGAAAGAGTCACAAATCACTGCCGGCGCGAAGAAGCCTCGGAGAGTGCATGTGAGGCCGCAAAGGGGGAATCTTGTAGGCGGGCTGGGGGAAGACCTCCTGGGACTCTGCTTTCTGGGATGATATGATAGCTCCAATACTGTGGCCACCTGATGCCAAGAGCCAGATCATCGGGAAAGACCCTGATGCTGGGAAAGGTTGAAGGCAGGAGGAGAAGGGGGCAACAGAGGACGTGATGGTTGGATGGACTCACCAACTCAATGGACGTGAGTTTGAGCTACTCTGGGAGATGGCGAAGGACAGGAAAGCCTGCCGTGCTGTAGTCCATGGGGTCTCAAATAGTTTGGACGTGACTGAGTGAACAGTAGCAACGATAGCTATGGTTATCACGGCTGGACCAAATTTGTTTTTTAGTGCTTAAGCCCTCAGTTTGGCCATAAACTGGCACAGCCTCTAACGATTATTAGGACCCAGAGTCCCAGGATCCATGTCACAGACTAGAAAATGTTGCCTTCCTTTGCACACAGTGGAAGGAGTGAGACCTTTGTCTAACTGTGTGTCTTTGGGCAAGTAAATTCCCTTCTCTGTGCCTTAGTTTCTGTATCTGTAAAATGGGCATATAATAACAGAACCTCCTTCATAAAGAGGTTGTAAGAATTTAATACATTAATTGTCTGTAAAATGTTCACAACTAGCATATTAAATGTTCAGTAAATGTTATTTATTTATATTTCCTAATTGAAGAAATGCTCAAGGAAGTTGTTTTCAGTAGAACTGAGACCTATCAGGATATGGTCTCCCCTTATGTGTCAAGCTTCATCAGGAGAAACTGGATCTTCCCTGGGTCCCCTCTTCTGCCCTTCTGTTACTACTGGGTACCAGCTGTGGGACTCCCATCGAGTTGGATTGAAATCTCGTCGATTTGATTGAATAGCCAATGTATATAATTAGCCATGGAACTTGAGAGATGGATGAGCCCATCCCCTGTCCCTCTTGGTGCAAGAGTGAGAACTGAGCGCAGAGAGAGGCGATGATAACCTCAGATCGTGCAGTAAGAGAGATGTAACTTTGGGTATATACATATAGAGCAGCTAGGCAGAGCTTGGTCCCCAAACAAGTGAGCTTGGCCCAGCTCTTGGAAGCAACTTCAGATGGTAGGAAAGAGCCAGATCTTGGTGTGGGAAGACTGAGTCCTATTCCATAGGGCTGCCAGTGCCCTTTCCCACCAACAGGATCACTGCTTCTTGAACTGCTATTTGCCTATAATATGAAATAATCTCACAACATCCCTGCAGAGGGAGCCAAAGAGCAAGAGGTGGCTTGGGGTCTGGGTCTAAGGGCTGGGCATGAATGTGGCAAGGCAGTATCCTCTCAGAGCATGTTTCTGTGAATATCAAGGACAGTCTGGCTTCTCAGGGGGCTCAGTGGTAAAGAATCCGCCTGCCAATGCAGGAGGCACAGGAGAGGCAGATTCAATCCCTGGATTGGGAAGATCCCCTTGAGAAGGAAATGGCAACCCACTGTAGTATTCTTGCCTGAAAAATCCTATGGACAAAGGAGCCTGGTAGGCTACAGTCCATGGGGTTGCAAAGAATCAGACATGACTGAGTATGCTTGCATGGTCCTCAAAGAACAGTCTAGAGTTCTTCCCCACAAGTTGTGGTGAGGTTCAAACCACAGGCACCCGAGGAGAAAGGTGTTGACACCCTGCAGGGGTTTTAGAGACCATGTGGTCCCCACTCCCACCATTGTTGTTGTTTAGTCACCCTGTCGTGTCTGACTCTTTGTGACCCCATGGACTGCAGCCATGAGGGACAGCCCCCCTGTCCCTCACCATCTCCTGGAGTTTGCCTAACTTCATGTCCATTGCATCAGTGGTGCCATCTAGCCACCTCATCCTCAGATGCCCTCTTCTCCTTCTGCCCTCAATCTTTCCCAGCATCAGGGAGTTTTCCAATGAGTTGTCTGTTTACATCAGATGACCAAAATACTGGCGCTTCAGCTTCAGTATCAGTCCTTCTAGTGAATATTCAGGGTTGATCTCCCTTAAGATTGACTGGTTTGATCTTCTTGTTGTCCAAGGGACTTTCAGGAGTCTTCTCCAGCACCACAGTTTAAAAAAAGGCATCAATTCTTTGGCATTCTGCCTTCTTTTGGTCCAGCTCTCATAACTATATGTGACCAGAGGGAAGACCATAGCCTTGACTATACGGATCTTTGTTGGCAGAGTAATATGTCTGCTCTTCAACACACTGTCTGGGTTTGTCATCGCTTTCCTGCCAAGAAGTAATTGTCTTCTTATCTCACGGCTGCAGTCACCATCCACAGTGATTTTTGGAGCCCAAGAAGAGGAAATCTGTCACTATTTCCATCTTTTCCCTTCTATTTGCCATGCAGTAATGGGGGCAGATGCCATGATCTTAGTTTTTTAATATTTAGTCTTAAGCCAGCTCTTTCACTCTCCTCTTTCACCCTCATCAAGAGGCTCTTTAATTTCTCTTTGCTTTCTGCCATTAAGGTAGTATCATCTGCATATCTGATGTTGTTTTGCAAATAAATTCATTTGTACCCTTTAAAAATAATATTCCACATATAAGTGATATCATGATATTTGTCTCTCTGTGTCTGACTTACTTCACTCAATAGGACAATCTCTAGGTCTATCCATGTTGCTGCAAATGCACTATTTTGTTCTTTTTTATGGCTAAGTAATATTCCATTGTATATATGTACCACATCTTCTTTGTCCATGTGTCTATTGATGAACATTTCATTTGCTCATGTCCTGGCTATTGTAAAAAGCACAGCTGTGAACACAGGGTTCAGTTTAGTTGCTCAGTTATGTCCGACTCTTTACGACCCCATGGACTGCAGCACGTCAGGCTTCCCTGTCTATCACCAACTCGCAGAGCCTACTCAAACTCATGTCCATTGAGTCAGTGATGCCATCCACCCATCTCATCCTTGGTCGTCCCCTTCTCCTCCCGCCTTCAATCTTTCCCAGCGTCAGGATATTTTCCAGTGAGTCAGTTCTTCGTATCAGGAGTTTCATCTTCAACATAGGGTTGCATTTATCTTTTTGAGTTATGGTTTTCATTGGATGTATGGCCAGGAGTGAGATTGCTGGGGCATATGGTGGTTTTATTTTTAGATTTTCAAGGACCCTCCATACTGTTCTCCATAGTGGCTGTATCAATTTATATTCCCACCAACAGTGTAAGAGGCTTGCCTTTCTCTATACCCTCTCTAGAATTTATCATTTATAGGTTTTTTGATGATGGCCATTCTGACCAATGTGAGGTGAAATCTCATTGTAGTTTTGATTTGCATTTCACTAACATTAATAATTAGTGATGTTGAGCATCTTTTCATGTGCTTTCTGGCCATCTGCATGTCTTCTTTGGAGAAATGTCTGTTTAGATCTGCCCATTTTCTGACTGGGTTATTTCTTTTGTTGATATTGAGCTGCATAAGCTATTTGTATATTTTGGAGATTAATTCCTTGCAGTTGCTTCTTTTGCAAATATTTTCTCCCATTCTGAGGGTTGTCTTTTTGCTTTGTTTATGTTTTCCTTTGGTGTGCAAAAGCTTTTAAGTTTAATTAGATCCCATTTGTTTATTTTTGTTTTATTTTTATTACTGTAGGAGGTGGATCAAAAAAGATCTTGCTGCAATTTACATCAAATACTGTTTTTGATAACATACTGCCTATGTTTTTCCCCAAGAGTTTTAGAGTTTCCAGTCTTGCATTTTGATCTTTAGTCCATTTTGAGTTTGTTCTATGCATTGTGTTAGAAGGTGTTCTAATTTCATCCTTTTACATGTAGCTGTCCAGTTTTCCCAGCCCCGTTTATTGGAGAGACTGTTTTTCCCCCCGTTACATGGTCTTTCCTCCTTTGTCATAGACAGGGGACCACAGGTCACCATCATATCCACCAGTACCTCTAGTGTCCGTCGTCAGTTCTGGAATATTCCCAGTCATTGTCTCTTCAGTTATACCTCTGCTCCCTCCAGTCTGCTGATTAAAGAGATATCCATTTTTTCCTCACTTTTTCCTCTATGTCTTGAAATTTCTCTTTCATGTTTTCTCAGATCCATCTTGCATTTCACATATATCTCTTCTCCTAGGTCTAATCACTCTCAGAGCATAGAAAAGGAAGAATGATTTTCCAGGCTAACATAACCTTCGTACTGAAACCCAATAAGAGCAGTGTGAAAAAGGAAAATCATAGGCCCATCCCACTCATGAACTAGATGCAAAAATCCTAAACAAAATATCAGCAATCAAAATTTAATAATGGATAAAATAGTAACATATTATGACCAAGTAGGGTCCATTGCAGAAATACAAGGTTGCTTTTACATCAAGAAAACTAAGTGTAGTAATTTACCGTATTTAACTGAATTAAAGGAGAAAAGGTTTATTTGAGCCTTTCAGTAGATGCAGGGGAAGAGAATTCAATAAAATTAAAATGTGATGCCTAATTGAAAGAAGAAGGAGTACAATTAACCTGTTATAGAATACCTATAAGAATCTACGGTAAACGTTATGCATGCTGGGTCACTTCAGTCATGTCCAATTCTTTGCAACCCCATGGACTGTAACCTGCCAGGCTCCTTTGTCCTTGTAATTCTCCAGGCAAGAATACTGGAGTGGGTTGCCATGCCCTCTTCCTCCTCCTTGCCATGCCTTCCCTACTTAGGGATCATGCCTCCTGAATTGGCAGGCAGGTTCTTTACCACTGGCACCACCTGGGTGCTTAGTGGTAAAATATTGAGATACTTAAGAAAAAAAAGCAGTGTGTCCACTCTTACCATTTCTATTTAGCATTGTACTGGAGCTTCCTGGTCAGTGGAATGAGGTGGGGAAGATGAACAAATAATGTTTGGAAAGAAAAGTGTCCAGTGTGGCTCCTGGGGGAATAGCTTGTGCTCCTGGGGGAATGTTTGTACCATTTACCGAGATGAGAAGACCTGTTGAGAGGACACAGTTAGGGACACACAAGAGAAAGTCATCCAGCTGCCCTGGAAGACCGCCAGGCATGGAGCCAGGATACTGCAGTTCTGCTCCTAGCTCTTCTACTAATCCTGCTTGAGCCACTTTCCTCCAGGACCTGAGTTCTTCCATCTGTAAAATAGGTGGATGTAGACAGATGGATTCATGGTGGGCTGCAGTGGCCAGATCTGGTGGGAAAACAGAAAAACAGGTGAACAGGTGGTGGCCCCACTCTCCAGGAGCGCAGGTTTCTGATTACAGACTGTCCGGTAGGAGGAAGCACCCGTTGGGGATGGGTCAGGAGTCTGACTGCGTCATCTTGACTGTGTGCCTTGCAGAGGGACCATCCCCTCTCTGCTTTGCTTAAGGGGTGTTCATTGTTACTCTCACTGGTGCTGAAAAGCCTGTTCTGCAGTTGTATGACATTGACCTGCAACAACCTGCCCTTTTGATGTTTTAGAGCTTCAACAGCCAGAACGAGAGCAACGAAGACTATGAGATCCCCCCAATAACGCCTCCCAACCTACCTGAGCCCTCCCTCCTGCACCTGGGGGACCACGAAGCCGGCTGCCACTCCCTGTGCCACGGCCTCGCGCCCAACGGACTGCTCCCTGCCTACTCCTACCAGGCCATGGACCTCCCAGCCATCATGGTGTCCAACATGCTGGCCCAGGACAGCCACCTGCTCTCGGGCCAGCTGCCCACGGTGAGTCCCTGTCACCCGCCACGGCTCCTGCTAGGTTACAGCAGGGAAGGGAGTCGAGAGGGACCAGAATGCCAGCGCCTTGAGGAGGACCCTCTGCTCAGGTGCAGGGTCTGGGTTCCATCGGTTACTTGCATGGGGGTCCACAGAATATGGGGAGTGGGCATGGAGGGAAGTTTAGGTCATGCTACTTGCTTCTGAAGCTCTGTTTATAATATCTTGGTATTATTTGTTTTATTATTATTTTTAATAGTATAGTCTCACCTTTTAAAGGCTTTATTGAAGGAGAATTCCCTGGTGGTCCAGTGGTTAGAACTCTATGCTTCCACTGCAGGGGATCTGGGTCCAGTTCCTGGTTGGGGGACCAAGATCCTACAAGCTACCTGGCAAGGTCAAAAAAAAGGCTTTATTGAAATTGAGATATTGTTCATCTACTATGCAATTCACCTATTTAAAGTATACGGTTCAGTAGCTTTTAGAATATTCACAGAGCTGTGTGACCATCAACACAAGCTATTTTAGAACCTTTTCATCACCCCACAAAGAAACTTTATACCCCTTAGTCATCATTCCCAACCCCACCCCATCTGTAGCCCTCGGCAACTACTAATCTACTTTCTGTCTCTATATAGTTGCCTCTTCTGCACATTTCATGTAAGTGAAATCATATTATTTTTAAAATATTGTGTCTTGTTTCAGCTGGCAGGGAAGAAGGTGATGACTGACTTAGAGTTTTGAGGATAGGAGGGACTTTGGCAGGCAGACCAGCGCAGGAAAGGACCTTTCAGGATGAGGGAACAGCATGTACAAAAGCAAGAAGCAGGAGGCTCATGTCGTGCTCAGGCGTGGCATGTGGGTCATTCTTACTGGGCTGGAGAGAAAGAACATGGAGTTGCATAGGAAGAGAGGATGTGCAATAATTAGTAGGACTTGGATCGTAAAGATCCTGAATCCCATGCTGGGCAAGGTGTGATTTTTCAGCATTTGAACAATCAAGACCTATAGAAAGTCAGTAGAGAATTCTTTTGTATAATGGGGAAAATCTCCTTAAGGGAATTCTAGTACTTCTTCTGAATGACTGGGGTATATGTTTCTTTTTGCTTTTTCCTTTGCAGTTAATATTATATTGATAGTAACACCTCTTAACTTCATTCTTAAGTGACAAGAATAAAATTCAAAGAAGCTGATGCAGGAAAAAAAAAAAAAAGACTGAAATATCTAGGTATTGAGGGCTTGACAGAGGGTTTCAGGCATGGCTGGATCCAGGAACTCCAGCAATATCATTAGTATCATCCACACAGCAGGCATGACGGCTATCGGCAGCCAGCATCTTCTCTGATGTCTCTGGCAGGTGGTAGTTTGAGTCTTCCAAGGAGGACCATGACAGCATGCATGGACCAACCACTGTATCTAGGAGGAAAACAGTCCTTGATTTTGTCAGAAACACACCTGTGGGAGGGACCGCTAAATTGATTTCTGTAAGAATCACATGATGTTGGATGGACCATGTTTATCCCTACCAAGGCTGTTCAGAGGTCACAGCCAAATTTGTGGCCCAGTTCTATCAGATGTCTGAGACCTTCATTTATATTGTTTATCATCTAACAATCTTGACTATATTCTATTTATTTATTGTTTACTCTTATTACCACCAAATCTCTTTGCTTAAAAAGAAAAAGAAAAACAACCTGGCATACTCTATGTATTTTCAAGAGCCACATCACTTTTATTTTTGTGAAGCTAGGTGAGACATAGAAGGGAAGATGAGAGAGAGGGAGAGCAGGAGGAAGCCAACTCAAGGCCCACATTTTCTACTGTTCACTAAAGTGCTCAGTGGAAATTGCTGCTCCATTTCTTGAGAAACAAGCCCATCAATAATGCAGATCGTCCGCTTCCCTTTCTCTCTTGGAGACCTGCAGATTCCACAATGTGTGGTTTTAATTCCACTTTGTTATAATGCTTTTGCCTTAACTGCTTGCCCAGCTAATTTCCTAGCAAAAACTTCACGACTCCAGACGGTCCCGATTCGGGATTTGTGGTAACCCAGGTGAGGGCAGGGCCCGACTGACATCTCTGTCGTGTGCCCTGGGGAGGCCCATGGATGCAGGGGTGCGTCTGCCTGCGGTTCTGGGTCACAGTGTCACTGGCCTGGGATGCTAGTCTTCAGCGGACACAGTGCGGACACAGGCTCTGACACCCCACAGACTAGTGTTAACCGCAGCCCCAGCTCCTGAGCTTCAGTCCTCTTTTCTTGCAGTGACAGGTATCTGAGATAATGTATGTAAGGTCTCAGCAAATGTCTGGCAGGGAGTAAACAATCAGGGAATATTTGCTATTGTCATTATTAGTCATAAAAATGAGTTCCCACTGTAACCAGTGGCAGTGTTTTCCCATAAGGCTCACTTACCTAAAGGAATAGTCTCTAGATACTCACAGGTAACTTGGTAGGGTCACCTGGTTATAAGAGCTCTGATCATTACAAAGGAGATTATCTGTTTATCAGAGATGACCCCCTGATCCCTTCGCCTAGGAAATGCCTTTGTTGGGCTTAGTCCAGATAGGCACTTTGCAGTCATTTTCCAGATTCCTTTAAAACTAGTGCATGTTTAAGATGCTTCACAAATTCAGATTGCTTTAATTCTTCCATTAGTGAGAGTTATCAACGGTTCACTGGGTTTTCTATTCCCTCGTTATGAAATGAAAGGTAAGCCAAACTATCTTACCCAGAGGAAGGCTGCCAGGCCGAGTGGGAAACCAATTAAGAACATGTCCATCCGTTGGGGCCATATGCTAAAAAGACAGTTGTTTTTAAAAAGTGTCTTTAAAAAATACTTTTATTTATCTACTTTCGGTTGTGCTGGGTCTTCCTTGCTGCGCAGGCTTTTCGCTAGTTGCATCGAGCGGTGGCTACTGTCTCGTTGTGGTGCACAGGCTTCTCATGGCTTCTCAGGCTTCTCTTGCCGCAGAGCACTGGCTCTGGAGTGTGGGCTCAGAAGTTGTGGTGCTTGGGTTTAGTTGCGCTGTAGCATGTGAGATCTTCCCAGACTAGGGACTGAATCCGTGTCTCCTGCATTGGCATCAGAGGTAAAGAACCTGCCTGCCAATGCAGGAGATGCTAGAGACACAGTTTGGATCCCTGGGTCAGGAAGATCCCCTGGAGTAGGAAATGGCAACCCACTCCAGTATTCTTGCCTGAAAAATCCCATAGACAGAGGAGCCTGGTGGGCTACAGTCCATGGGATCGCAAAGAGTCGGACACAACTGAGCACTCACACATTTGCATGCACACTCCTCCATTGGCAGTCAGATTCATTACCACTGAGCCACCGGGGAAGCCCAACAATTGTTTTAAATTTGTCTGAGCTGAAGCTTGAAGGTGTGTGTGTGTGTGTGAGTGTGTGTGGACATGCATGCTATGTGGGTGATGCTGGAGTTTGTGTCAGACCCCCGAGATGTGAAGCACCATGCAGGGAGCTTTACACACATTGTCTCACATAACACTTCCAAGTTCTGAGTGAGGCAGGAACGACTGCAATAAGGAAATGGAGACTTAGAGCAGGTAGGTGATTGTTAGTTTCCTGCAGCTGCTGTAACAATTGTCACAAACTGTGGCTTGAAAACAACAGAAATTTATGCTCTCACAGCTCTAGAAGATGGAGGTCCAAAATCTGTATCATTGGACTAAGAAACCTGTCGGGAGGGGTGACCTTCCTCCGGGGTCTCTGGGAAAGAATCTATCTCGTGCTTCTCCAGCTTCCTGTGTTCGCTGGCTGTCCTTGGCTTGTGGCTACATCACTCCAGTCTCTGTCTGTCATCACATCGCCTTCTCTTCTGTCAGTGAAATCTCCCTCTGCCTTTCTTATGAGGGTGCTTAGGGACTTACAACATATAGGGTTAATCCAGGATCATCTCCCTATCCCAAGAGCCTTAACTTTTAATCACATCTGCAAAGACTCTTTTTTTCCCCAAATACAGAACCATTTACAGGTTCCAGGGATTAGAATCTGATATCGTAAAGGGGCTATTTTGGGGCTTAACCACAGTGATCAGTCTTGATTAAGAGCCAACTAGGTACCAGACCTTGTTCTGAACTCTGGACCTACAAGATGTCCTTGAGGAACAACTAGTACAGGTAGAGAGACAGGTGAGGAGCCCACTTCTGAACATGTAGTAAATCCTCTGATGGAATCAGTGCATGTTGCTCTATGCAGCTAGAAGAGGCACCCGGCCAACTAAGAGTTTACATGCTGCAACAAAGATCCCACGTGCTGCATTGAAGACATGATGCAGCGTAATTAATTAATTAAAATCACAAAGAGGAGGCACCTGGCTCAGATGTGAGGTTATTGCTTCCTAGGGGAAGTGATAACCTGATCCTGGTATTAATAGTTTATGTGCTTTATGAATGAATGAGTATAACATAGTTATTCAGTCCCCAAACCAAGATTCATCCCCAGCTCTGTCCCCTACCACGTACTCTCAGCTTTTAGCAGCTGCCCAAGGGGTGAAGCAGCTTGGCTGCAGGGGGCACAGAGAATGGCCCAAGGACCAGGTGCCCTCTGCATAGGCCGCGATGTGTCAAGGAAGTGGTCCCTGGAGCAGTGGCATTTGACACCGAGGCATTTGACAGTCCTCTCATTAACACCAGGCCCTCTTGGCTCTGATGCCAGAGGTCACCAGCTCCTTTTGGTCCCCTGCCCAGCCCGCGTGGTCTCCTAGCTTGTGTGGGAGTTGGTTCTTCGGTTTTAAAGGTATGGCTGCCGGCAGGAGGCCTGTACAATATTGGCTTCAGGCTCCTTTTACAAAATTAAATATGCTTAAGGCTTCTCCCTCGACTTCAGCATCTTAACTGATTAAACATTCATTTCCAAGACAAAAAGAGTCAATTTAGTATGAAAGATATATTTTGCCAGTTTAATTTAAAGCGCTGCACCTCCATCTGACCCCTATTTTCATAACTCAATAATTTTATCCTGTGTTGATTGTCTCATTTTGAGAGAGATATTGTATGTATAAATCAGTTTCTAAAATACCCAAAGAAACTAGAAGAGTGGAATTTATTAAACAGCCTCTGTTAAGTCTGAAATAATTTATTTTGGAGTCGTCCTTGGGAAATGTTTGAGCTCACTGTCCTGGCTTACCCAGGAGAGGAATTATCCTGTGAAGGGACAAAGCTTGATGCTCCCAGATAAGTTCTCAGGGAACCTGCTCCTTTTTCAAGATCAGAGAAACTCCTTGCAGAGCCTTGGGCAGGTGGAGACGGGCCACGATGGGAAATGAGTTCTGGCAAAATCAGCCACGGGTTCTGGTGATTTGGGCAATATGGGCTCTCCCTAAGATGAGCCCTAATCATTGGGCCATCCTCTGGGTCACTGGAACTTTGTGGTCCAGCCGTGGCTTCAGTTAGCACAAGAGTGGCACACAGTCATCATGCAAACGTTCTCCTCTAGCACTGACTCTTATTTACTGCTTTCTCTGGGGATTTGAGTAAGGAACTTCTCTCCCAGCCTTAGTTTTCTTTCCCATCAATAGGATGGAGACTGGAATTCTAGATCTGGTGAACTCACATATAGGAAGATGGGAGTGATTGCTTTGTCAGCTATGATACACTAAAGAAGTATCTGGGTTTGGGGTTGGGTAGACTTCTGTGACCAGGACCACCACACATGCAACTGGCCTGGGGGACTCAGGGCTCATCAGCGTAGATTCACATCCTGAGTGCTGGACGGGTAGCTTTACACTCTTTGTGTTCCGAGTCCCTGTCCCAAAGCATCTTTGCCAAGACTGGACCTTCTCCCTCCACAGAGAGGGCTGGGGGCGTACAAGTGAAGGATCTTTCCTGGCTAGAATCCTAGGGTAGGCTGAGGGAGAGGGCTGAGCAATTTCGTAGTTACACTTCACCCCCTTGCCTTAGAGATGGTTCCCACGAGACAGCTTGCAGCCCTGGCTTAGGTTCCAGAGCCTGAGGGCAGGGCTCAGAGCTTCGGGGCAGGATCTGTGTGTTGACCCAGGGAGGGGAGGTCCTTCATATTCGTCTCCCCATCACCTTCCCCCTTCTCTTCCTGTTCTCACTCTTCCCCTCCAATCTCCTGTTCCTCCCCTCCTCCCATCCCTGACTCATTCCTCTTCCACCCAGAAGACTTGGTCTCCCTCTAAATGATTCTCACAAATTGAGATGCAGGAGATCCTCTCTGGAGTCTGAGATAAAGGGACCAAAGGCCCCCAACCTTTGATCCTCTGGACTTCTGAGCCGCAGGGCCAGTGGAGACCCATCACCCTGTCCATCCTATTAATTTTATTGTTCTTAGTGCATAAATTGGTTTTTGTTTTGTTTTACCATTGTTATCAGTTAGTTTTTGCTGTGTAACAAAACTACCCCAACACTTAGTGGCTTAAACCCCAACACTTAGTAGCTTAAAGCAAACAATGAACTTTTGCTATTTCCTGTTCTTTTATGGAACAGCAAGGTAGTTATTTTGACCTGCACTGGCTTGGCTGGTTTCTGGGGTCAGCTTGCAGCTTGGTTGGAGCTGCATGGCCTTGGATGGTTTTGTTCACGTCTTGGCAGTTGGCTGGGTCTGTGCAGGTAATGTGGCCACAGGTCTCTCTTCACATGGTGACCTGGGTTTGTTCACATGGTGATGGTGATAGGGCCCCTGAGAGCATCAAGAAAAAGAGGCTCCAACATGCAACCACTTTTCAAAACCTCTGCTTACATCACATTTTTTAATGTTCTTTTGGCCAGAGCAAGTCATATGGCCAAGCCCAGAAATAGACCCCAAAGAGAGAAATGGCTGAGTAACATTGCAGAAAGTTATAGATGCAGCAAGGGCAGGAATTTGTGGTCATTTGTGTGTGTGTTGTTTTCTTGATGTTTAGTATTACCCAGCAGTTGTAAGACCTTGTAGATAGATGATAAAGAATCTGCCTGTATTGCAGGATACCTGGGTTTGATCCCTGAGCCGGGAAGATCCCCTGGAGAAGGGAATGGCAGCCCAACCCGCTCCAGTATTCTTGCCTGGAGAATTCCATGGACAGAGGACCCTTGCGTGTTATAGTCCTTGGGGTTGTAAAGAGTCAGACGTGACTGAGAGACTAATACACACACAAGTTCCCGTAAGACAAGTAACATTACCTCCATTTTACAGATGAAAAAAAGCCTGAGGCATGGGGGAATTAACCCCTTGCTCTGAGTCACAGGGTGGAGAGTAACAAATGGTAGAACTGGGTTTTGGACCTAGGTTGGCCTAACCCCAGAGCCCGTGCTCCTAAGTGCTGGATAATGTGTGTGTGTGTGTGTGACTCAGTTGTGTCTGACCCTTTGCAACCCCGTGGACTATAACCCTCAAGGCTCCCCTGTCCATGGAATTCTCCAGGCAAGAATATTGGAGTGGGTTTCCATTCCCTTCTCCAAGGGATCTTCCCGACCCAGGGATCGAACCAAGGTCTCCTGCATTGCAGGCAGATTCTTTACCATCTGAGCTACAAGGTCTTATGGGAACTTAAGGGAATTCAGTGATCAGATGTAGGCAAGTCCCCAGTGCCTGGCACACAGTGGGCATTCAGTAAATGTAAGCCACTCTATTTGTTCATTTTACTGATAAGGTTTGGGTATCTGTGTTTGTCCAGCCTGACCTGCCCGGGGTTGGCTTTGCTGGAGGTGTCATCAGGCTGACTCGCCAATGCTTGCTGGTCCAAGAAGTGGGTGTTGGGGAAGGCAGATCAGAGGGTGGGGTGGCTGTGGGTGGGGAGTGGGCCCCAGCTGGGGGTGTACAGGGGATGGGCATGGTCATTAAACCAGGACCTCAGTCAAGGCTCAGAGCTTGAGAGCAACAGAAAAGTGACAGTTCTCCTGCTTTCCAAGAAAGTGAGAGACCCGAACTCAACTCTTCTTGGCTACGTGACCTGGAGAAGGTCCATCTTCTGGTAAAAGCAGGGCATCCATCACCGACCTGATGGACCTGAGTTTGAGCAAACTCCAGGAGTTGGTGATGGACAGGGAAGCCTGGCGTGCTGCAGCCCATGGGATTGCAAAGAGTCAGATATGACTTGGTGACTGAACAACAACAAAGGCATCCATAAGGGCTTCTGTAGCTGAGCTTCTCCTGGCTGCCATGTTTTTGGCTAATTTCCCTCTGGGGAGTGGGAGTCGGGGTATTTATCTCCCAAATGGACCTCTGAGAATCCTACACAGGGTGGCGGTGGACCAGAGGTCCAGAGGTCCCTTTTTATTCCACAGAGTCTGGATGAAACTCCCTCCCCCTGTTTTTTAGAGGCAGTAAGTGAAAGAAATATGTCTTTTTACATTTTATAAAACTCAGAAAAATGGCTTTAAACAGCTTTTGCTCTCCTGCTATAATTATTTATTTTCAAACACTCCTGCAGGGGACTGTTCCGTTTTCTTATCCTGCACTCCTTTTTCTCATAAATGAACCATCACTTCAATAAATCATTATGAAAACAGAGACTAACACCAGCTCTGAAAGGTTGAAAGATTTATGTAACACATTTATGTTTCCCATTTTCTCATTCTGGTACTCGGCTGCAAAAGCTAAGCTAATAAAAGCTGCTATTAATATTTCTTGTTGCCTAGCAACCCCAGAGCGGGAGTAATAGCTTCAGCTAGAAAAATAGATGACCGATAAGGAAAAATTCAATTCTTTTATTATCTCAGGGGGAAATGGCCTTTTACTGGAACATTATGATGTACGAGTGTGAAGTTGAACACAAAAGATTTTTTTGTGTGTTTGTTTTTCTATTTTTAATGAACATTATTTTACCTCCACTGACTCTTTCAGGGCACTTTTGTTTTCTTTTGCACTCTGCGCCTCCCTCCATCCCTCATGCTTAATTTAGTAGCTATAGTAGTTAAGAACCTGTCGGCGTATTTTAGTTTAAAAGTGGGTTTTGCAAAGGTTTATAACGCAGTCATAAAAATTCAGTCCCTGTTAAAACTCAGGCCAGTGATAAGCCAACAACACACAGGCTGGTTCCCTGCAAACAGGCTCACGTTCTATTGAGAGATAAGACTTGTGGTTTTCTCTAAGAGAAAGGTCAGAAAAGAACAAAATGTGTTCTTTTCCGTGTCCCAGTTTTCTTTGGAACCCGGGGAAGCTGTTTCTTTTGAGAAGGGTTTGCTCTGAAGTTTAAGTCGGAAAAGATAGGGCTATTTATTGAGCGCCTGCTGTGTACAGGTGTAGTGCCACTGCCTTTCCCCAACAACCCTCCAAAGTAGGTACCACTATTATCCCCATTTTTCAGATCCAGAAACTGAGGCTTAGAGAAGTCAAGGGGTCAGCCCACGGTAGCATGATGCCATGATGTTTCACTCCTTGATGTTTTAGTATGGCATTTCTCAACTTAGCCCAACCAACATTGGTGGAGGGGTATTTTCTGATGTGGAGGGCCATTCTGTGCATTGTAGGATGTCTAGCATCCCTGGCTTCCTTTCAGTATTCCTGGCCTCTAGGAACAATCCTCAGTCAAAATAAAAATTTTAAAATAACTCCTCTCATTGCCAGACATTCCCTGGGAACAAATCACCCCTGATTGAGCACCACTGCATGCCATCCCCTCTACTTGGACTCCTCTTCCCCCTTGTCAAACTGGTGGTCTCCTATTCCTGCCTTAGGACCCGATTCAGAAGTCATTTTATCTCGGAGGCTCTCTGGATCCTTTGAGCTGGATGTAGGCAGAGGCAGGTGAGGCATTTGCCTCCATCACAAGATTTAAGGGCATGTGCCAAAACTCAGGAATCAAGATAAGTCCTTTTTTCATGCAGCATTTTAAAAAAGCAGAATCGCCACCAAAAATATGATGAATCATGTACCAAAATTTTAAATAAAGGTGGTATCTGAGTAAATTCCTGGAAATATGTGGTTGTCCATTTAGGTGCCTTCTGCACCACCAGCCTGGCACAGCCTGAAGGCTGGATCTCTGCTTTATGCTTTGCTCTGCACTAGCATCTAACAAAGGGCCTGGCTTGCAGATAGCACTCAGTTTCTGTTTATTGATGAAATAATAAACAGAAGAGAGATTACTTGTCCAAGGTCACACAGTGAAAAGAAGGGAAGAGGTGGAATTCGGACCCAAGGCTCTGCCTCAAAGCCCAGTGCCCTCTGCACCCTTCAGGCTGTGTATGGAGTGAATCAAGGTTGCCTACAGGGTGGTATCTAAGTCACAGGGCATTCAAAGATGCCCTGGGGTGCTCCTGGCCTGGGGGAGGGGGAAAGGGAACAGCAGCTGTGATTTCAGCTTGGTGTCCACTAGGCTCCCTAGTGGCTGACTTATGCAGCCGCCAGCCTTGTGCCAGGCAAGAGGCAGCAACTCACTGACGCAGAGTTTCTCCTAGAACAGAACTATGACGATGAGCCTCCTGGAGCACCACCAATGCTCCCGTGGCCATGGATTCTGTATCTTGGCCTTTGGAGGGCAAGAAATACTCCTCATTTGACCCCCATTTCCTCTAGGTGGGGCTTCCTTGGTGACTCAGATGGTAAAGAAACTGCCTGCAATGCGGGAGACCCAGGTTCAATCCCTGGGTCAGGAAGATCCCCTGGAAGAGGGCATGGCAACCCACTCCAGTACTCTTGCCTGGAGAACTCCTTAGACAGAGGAGCCTGGTGGGCTACAGTCCATGGAGTCGCAAAGAGTCAGACACAGCTGAGCGACTAACACTTTCACTTTCCTCTAGGTGAGCTTTTTCTAAATGTGTGGACACTGTGCTTAGTCACTCAGTCATGTCTGGCTCTTCGTGACCCCGTGGACTGTAGCCCACCAGGCTCATCTGTAATCTGCTAACAGTTATTAAAACATGTATTATGTGCTTGACATCCACTTAAGCCCTTTATATTTACCTCATTTCGTCCTTCGTCCTGAGAAGGAGGTACTATTATCATTGCCATTTTGCAGATGAGAAAACAGAGGCACAGAGAGAAACACCACTTGGCTACACAACCACCAGATGGTGGTGCCCAGATTTGAAACCCAGGTGCTGCCTGCCTGTGAACTCAGTATCCAGCCACTACAGCCTTCACGTGAATTCATGAATGAGCAAGGGGGTGAGTGAGCCAGGCCTGAGACCCACTTTAACCGGCTCTGAGTCAAGCCGTTCACGTTCACAAGTAACCACAGCATGAAGCGTGAGGTGCTAGTTCAGAATGAGGAGTAGATGAGTACTGACAAGCTCGGAGGAGAGAGGTAGCAGAGAGGACTTCCTGGAGGTGGCATCCTAGGGGCTGGGCCTTGGGAACCAGACAACAGCAGCAGATGCCTAGGAGGAGGGAATTTCACACCTGCCTGGACTTCCTTGTTCAGACCCAATTGCCACCTGTTCCACTGGGATTCACAAAACGATTGTGAAGTTTTCTTAATAGATCACTTGAGCGCCCTCTAGTGTCCACCCTCTGCCAGGCTCCCAGTCGGAGCTGTGACCCTCTGGCCCAGAAGGGTGCAAGGGCCACTAGGCATTTACTTCCATTCTGGGCCAGATGCCCAGCTTGGCAGAGTACCTCTCCGTCTTGAGACCTGCTCCCGAGTCACGAGGGAAAACTCACAGAAAATCTCAGCAACATTCGTCAGCTGCAGCTTCGATATTACCCAGGATAATGGCTCTTTCCTCCTAGTGCATATTCAGTACCACGTTTGGGAAAATGAGCTTTTAATGTACCATCAGCATTGCTGAGAAACCATCTCTGGCTCCGCAGAATGTCTGGAGCACATAAAACTTGAGATCTATTGGAGTCATTTTCCCCCGGCTCTGCTGGATAATGAAAAGTCAGTCGGTCCCCTGCCCTCTTTCTCTCGTCTTGCGGCTTTGTCCATTTAGTACTCGGAGTCTTTATAAAAGGTGGCAAGACAAATAAAACTCATCAAAATATTAAGGCTCCAGAGGAGAGCATCGCTGTATTACTCTCGAGGCCAAGGTGTCCTGGGGGAGGTTTCGGCACATTGGCTGGTCTGGGCTGTGGCCCCAGCTGTGATGGTGGCAGCCCAGGGTCCAAACAGTAGCACTTAACACGGGGTCTGGAGTCCTGGGGTTCCTCCTCTGCCCTAGTGGGTGACCTTGGGCATTACTCCTCCCCTCTGAGCCTCAAGTGAGATGGAGCTGATGCTGTTTACCCTGCCCCTCGCCCCCCGCCCGCCCAGACTGTGTGAGAACCACCTGTGCTGTTGGATAATCCTGATGCTTAGCTTTGTGTGGGATGTAACAGGTGTCTGATAGGGGTTTGTTGAATGACTGAGTGAGTGAGTGGGTGAGTAAATGAATGAAAAATAAATGGTGTCGGGGTAAACCCTTCACAAACTGTAGAGCACTGCCTACGCTATTGCTGGTTAAGTAAGCCAGATGAGGACCCTATTTCTATTTTCTATTCTATTGAAAATAGTCTATTTCATCTTATGGCCCACCTTATCTAACCCTCCCATCAACTTTGGAGGGAGACAGAGTTAATCTCACTTACAGGTGTGTCCCTGAGGACAAGGGGCTTGTCCAGAGACACACTGCCAGGAAGTGGTGGAGGCAGGATAGGAACCTTCTTCCCTTGACCCCAAGTTTTGTGCCCTCAACACTGCACAGAAGCATCCTTTGCCCAGCCTGTGGTCAGAGTTCTCACCAGACACAGAGAAGGGGAGTGGGGTGGGGCAAAAGCATTGGCTCTTTCTCCAGACTCTTGGTAGCAAGAAAAAGTAATTAGAACTTGTCATTGGGTTGTGTTGGTTGGATGAAATTTTGGGCCCTGAGGAATCCCTTCCGAATAAGCCATTGCTAGTTCTTACTATCACTCCAGAACTGGTAGAAAGACCTGAAAGCAGGAAACCTAGGTTCATGGCCCATCTCTCCACCACTGACGGATGATGGAACGCAGTCCCTTCCCTCCCAGCCATACTTTCTTCATGTGTTGAATGGACCAACCCCAGCGAGAGCTGTGGAGAGGATCAAGAGAGACAATATCCCCAAAGCGTTTCATGAATGGGCCCTGCAAGGGGCTGTTGTCTATGGCTGGGGGGTGGGGGTCGAGACGAACTCCGAGGTCAGATGTCTGATTGGCTGTGTGACCTCAGCTACCCACTCACCCTCTTTGCTGCGATTTCCTCACGTGATTGTTGTGAAAAGCAAATGAGATATTTCAGATGGTGTCCTGATCTGTGCTCGAGGGAGGTCTGCTTGGTTCCGTAGGGAGCTCTCAAGCATGAATCAGGCCGCTGTGTGTGGTGTGATCAAGCGTTGGTCACAGGCCAGGCTGGGTGGAGCTTGTGCATAACTTCCTAGGCAAGATGGTTCCCACTGGCCAAAGGCAGTTCTTAGAGAAGGAAGCAGCCGGGAACCTTTGGCAGCCAACACTCCCAAGAATCGATCTCTATGGGACTCCGGCAGTATTGCCATCAAAAATGGGATCATGGCTCAGTGGGTAAAGAATCCGCCTGCAATGCAAGAGAATACAGAAGATGTGGGTTCGATCCCTGGGTCAGGAAGATCCCCTGGAGGGAGAAATGGCAACCCACTCCAGTATTCTTGCCTGAGAAATGCCATGGACAGAGGCTCCTGATGGACTATAGCCCATGGGGTCGCAAAGAGTCAGATACAACTTAGCAATTAGACAACAAGGTCTGCAAGATCCTGGGAAATTAAGAGATGCAGATCCTCAGGTCCCACCCAAACCTTTCAACCTTTGTTAAGCAGTCCCCCAGGAGATTCTGATCCTGCCCGGAACCGCTGGATGGCCGTCAGCCTCAGCTGAGTCCTGGTTTCCATTGTTTTAGGACGCTTGGAACTGTCACTTTTGTTTCTGTCTGCCTTGAGAATTTCATCACACCTGTGACTGTTGCAAACCTTTTATCCCAGAGAATGCAGAGGATCCACACATCTGTGTGACTCCTGACTCCTACCAGCCCCTCCTGCCTCCTTTTGGCTAGGCCTCGAAGCAGACACCCTGGCGTGAGGACCATCCACCCCCTGGGATCAGAAGGACTCCAGGCCACGTCTCCTTAGATAGGCTTCACGGGTAATTGTGCACAAAGGGCCTATGCAGAATTAGAAACAAAATGTAGTAGGGGGTAAAGAAAGGGAACCCCGGGCAGGGGATGTCACTGGGACTTCTGTGTAACCGGGAGGCAGGGTCTGGGGGACAGTGCGGTGCTTGAGGAAGGGTGATCAGGGCAGCCTGTTCTCGGAGATCACGAGAGGACTGAGTATGAGGAGTTGGACACAAAGACTCCAGCAGACAGTGCAGTGCTGGCCGCAGCTGGACCCGAGGAACTGGGCTTTAGTTAGGGGCGCAGGGTAACAGCGAAGCATGGACCTCCCGCCCAAGATCCTGGGCCCAAAGGGTCAGCCCGAGACGGTCACTCCCCAGCCCCACAGGACTCCTCACTTGGGAACCCCGGGCCTCCGGCCTCTCTGCCTTAGCACGTGAGAGTCCTCCTCCCCGCCCCTTTTACCTGCCTATGTATTTGACGTGTTCTTGCTTGCTGTGCCCTGCTAGCAGAATCAGACTAACTCCAGCCAGCGCATTGGCTGAGCCCTTCTCTGCGTGTCCCCCTCCCCTGCAACCTTGGTCACAGTGATGTATCTTCCCATAACTCTGCGCCCCAGCATGGGGCTGAAGCCTGCCACCCCCGCAGGCGTCCACAGCCCAAGTGACCAATGGCCAACCAATGACACTAGAAACAAAATGGTCCTCTGGGATAGGGGCTTAGCCTCCACCGCCGCCCCTTACCCTGGACACTTGCATTGTGTCTTTGTGCCCCTGACCACTGCCCTGCTGAAAGGGGGTTGGTACTTTGCAAAAATTAATATCTCTGACTTTGGACTTCCAGAGACCCGGATTTAAATCTGAGTTCTCCAGGAGTCCGGTGGTTAAGACTCCACTGCAGGGGAAGTTCAATACCTGATTCAGGAACTAAGATCCCAAGTGCCGCCCCCCACCCCCCGCCCCAGCAAAAAATCTGAGTTCCTCCAGTTGCTTGCTGTGTTGAACAAGTTATTCACATACTCTGATCATTAGTTTTCTTATGCATAAAATGGATATGTTAATAACCCTCACCTTATGGGCTTGTTTTGAAAATTAAATGTTATAATGCTTATTAAAATGCTCAGCATGGTAGCCATAAATATGCTATTATTTGTCTCTAAGCACTTCATGTATGAGCTGCCTGGTTTTTTTTTTTTTCCTCTGCCAACCCACATGGAGGACTCTGTATCCTTCCTAGTATCCCCCCAAAAATCCACCTGCCAAAGTACTGGTGGACAAAGTTACTTCCCTGGGGGCCTTCTGGCGGGGGGGTGGGGGTCTCCATCACAGACAGTTGACATGTCTGTGGTCTCAAGTCCCCTCTTTCCCACACTGACACTGTGATGACTTGTCTCTCTCATCTCTGCCCTCATGGCATGCGTGTGAAGTGTCATGATCCTCTTGATTCTCTCACACCATAATCCCCTCAGTTTTAGCATATGCCCCCAGACCTACAGACCCAGACGTACCTCTGAGCTCAACTTCAAGAAGATTTCTCCATTAATAGGACCTGCCTTCCTTGGAGGTTAGTTCAGGGCCCCTTTGGTTTGAACTGAGCATCCTTGGGTCCACCCTCCACCCTGAGCAAGACATTGGTATATTTCTCAATGCAGTACAGTCAAACAGGGACAGTTTGCTCCCAGAGAGGGATTCTGGTTGGCATTAGTTCGAGTGCGCCAAGAAGCAGCACTGGATGGGATGGGACATGGAAGAGATTTGTTGAGGAGGGAGAAAAAGAAGGCAGGACGTGGCGGGTGGGGAGGTGGAATTCCAGACCATGATGCCAGAATCCTACATCCATAGAAGGAAGAAAAGAAGGAAGGAAGGTGGGGTGGCCTGTGGAAAGCGTGGCCGTGGCAAGGACACATTCATGGAGCCAGAAGAGAACAGCTGGGCTCTCAGAGCATTTCTGTGGCCAGCAGAGTCCACACAGACCTGCTTCTCCACGCAGGCACGGGAGCGGCATCTCCCTGGTTGCCTGGACCTCTGTTCCTGTAGGAAATGTAGTGGAACTCATGACAGCCTGCTGTGCTGGGAACGGTGATCAGTCCTTACCCTCCTGGGCCGGCCTCGGCTAAGCTCCCCTCCCCTTCAGCTATCACCCCCGCTGATCTGGTGACTTAGCATGTGTGACCTGCTCCCAGGAGCTCTGTGTCCCTGGCACTCACACCCTTCTCAGGTTCAGGTCGCCGCACCTAGCGCGTAGAGTCGCGGCCGGGAAGGAGATGGCAGGTGGCGGTTCCCTCCTTGCCCCCACGGGGCAGCCCTCCCGCCTCCCGCCAGTCAGGACCCGTTCCTCCTGCCCTGGTGGTGAGTTCTCCTCTCTCATCCACAGCCCCAGACGTAAGAAGCCCAAAGGGCCCTGACAGCAGGCAGGACCTCCTGTGTCCTCTGGCAGGAACACACCCTCCGTGGGTACCAGGTTATCCAGCCCGGCAGAGCCCGGCGCTGCTGGGTCAGGATACTCCCCTCGTGGGGCATTGGGAGTGATGAGGAGGAGGGGCGCTCCCGCTTCCAAGCTTGGGTTCCTCCACCCACGTGTGCTGCCCAGAATCACGTGGAGGTCTCCAGTTGAATGCAAATACCACGACTTCGGGGTTAGCGCCCCATCTTCCCAGAGCATCATCTCCAAGCCCGCGCTTCCTCTGCCTCTGTAGGAGGCCATCCCTGCGTTCTAGAGGCCAGATGCTGGGCTGTTAAGTCATGTGAGCCATAATCCCCTGGGGAGAGTTCCATCCCCCTGCCTCTGTCTTTATGAAGTGGGCCCCCTGGTGGGATGCTACGCCAGGTCCATGCCTGTGGACCAGGCTTTCCGTCCATCCCCAGAGAGTGGTGCTGGCTGAGTCGGACTTTTCCTCCTCGTCACAGCCAGGCGTGTGAACTGAGGCAGGGGCACTGGTGCACCTGTGTCTTGTGGCGTGATATGTGGTCTGCTAGCTCCCATGTGACCGGCTCATGCCCTCTGGTTCCTGCTTGGGTTTGATCCCGGATATACTTTTTTGTTTTGGAATTTCATTATATCTACAGGTTAAAGTGGGGGGATTTTATATCAATATACTCATGAGTTATCCCCTTCAGAAACAATGTGTATCTCCATTTATTTAAATAATTTTCGCTCTATAGCTGTGTGTGTGTATATATATATACCCACACATACGGATCCAACATATTCGTATACGTTTGTTTTTTAGAATTGAATATTTTTGCATTGCTGTCATGGTTAGGACTTTTTGATTATGTTTTCTGTTTTTGTGTGTGGGAGAGTAAATAAGAAATCAGTGTATCTTTTATGTTTAGTTTTATTTGGCTGTCTCAAATTCTGATTTTTTTAAAATTTGAGGTTTTCTAGAAATGCTATCACATCTACAAAGAAGAAGCTTTTCCATCTTCTTTGTTGTTGTAACTCATCTCTCATCTCTTTTTGTTTCATTGCATTGGGTCAAACTTTCACTTAATAGGGACGATATCAGTGACCAGTGATCTTTACTTTCTCCCTCAATTTAATGGGTTAATGGGAATTAAATTCACCCTTGGCAGGACTTCCCTGGTGGTTCAGCGGCTAAGACTCCTCTCTAAGACCTCCCAGTGCAGGTGGTCCAGGTTCAATCTCTGGTCAGGGACCTAGATCCAACATTCTGCAACTAAAACCAGTGCAGCCAAATAAATTTTAAAAATATGAAAAAAATTCACCTTGGCATAAGGTCAGTTTTCTTTAGCATACTTTAAAAGACACTTCTAATCTTTGAGCTTACTCATAATTTTGGTTGAGTTTTATCACATGCCTCTAAGGTGTGCATTGAGATAATCATATGCATTTTTCTTTCTTAGTATATTGAGTTAATAAATTTTATTAATAGGTTCCTGGTACCTATTAATATATTCTGATTGGGTATGGTATGCTTGTATACATACATATTTAAATATATGTACATACACACATATATTTTTAATATGAGGCTCAATTTAATGTTGTACTATTTTACTTAAGATGTTTCTTTTGCATTTTTTATAGCGAAATGGGTCTGTAGTTTTCTTTTTATAAGATAGCTTTCTCATATTTCTATACTGAAATACAAACTATATCATATATAATTACTATACAGGTTATACCATCTTTGTAAAATGAATAGTTATCTCACTGAGATCTATACAGTCATTACCATTAAATCGTATTTAGTGTAATATTATATTTTTTATAGCATTGTACCTCTAATTATACTCCATTCATATTCCAAAAGCTGTGTTTTGTAGTTTTTCTTTTTTTTTATGCTCATCTTTAATCACATTATTGGTTTATAATTTTGTTTTATTCATTTTATTCAAAGAACGAACCATCAGAGTTATGTTTCAATTCTTTTACTTTTCTTTTTTCGTATTCATTTCCTCTTGTATGTTTATTAATCCCTTCCCTTGTTTCCTGTGTACGTTTAGAGTCTCCATTTTAAATTCTTTAATTCATTTGCTTTTATTTTTATTGTTTCATAATAAAAAATTTTATGGCTGTACCTTTTTCCTGAGTATGGCTTTGGCTGTACCCTATAAATTTGAAATGAAGTGTTCTTATATTTTTTACTTCTTTCCGTCAAAAACATAGCTTTATCCATTTTTCTATAAATGGCAGATGGTTGTAGTAAAAATATTAAGCACAAGCAAATATAATGAAGAAATAAGACTGTTAAAACAGCATCACTGGGAATTCCCTGGTGGTCCAGTGGTTAGAACTCTGCACTTTCACAGCTGAGGGCCCGGGTTTGATCCCTGGTCAAGGAACTAGGATCCCACATGCTGTGTGTGGGCTAAATAGCTTCAGTTGTGTCCAACTCTGTGCGACCCTATGGATCATAGCCCTCCAGGCTCCTCTGTCCATGAGATTTCCCAGGCAAGAATACCGGAGCAGGTTGCCATTTCCTTCTCCAGGGAATCTTCCCAACCCAGAGATCGAACCTGCTTCTCTTAAGTCTCCTGCACTGATATGAGGATTCTTCACCACTGGTACCACCTGTGTGGTGCGGCCAAGAAAACAATGAAAACCTGCACCATCCACAGATAACCATGCTTAGACTAATGGTTCGCTGAGTATCCTTTTAGTCATAGCTTTGTGAAAACTAAGATCATGGCCTCTGATCCCATCACTTCATAACAAATTGATGGGGAAACAGTGGAAACAGTGACAGACTTTATTTTTTTGGGCTCCAAAATCACTGCAGATGGTGACTGCAGCCATGAAATTAAAAGGCGCTTACTCCTTGGAAGAAAAGTTATGACCAATCTAGACGGCATATTAAAAAGCGGAGACATTACTTTGCCAACAAAGGTTCGTCTAGTCAAGGCTATGCTTTTTTCAGTAGTCATGTATGGATGTGAGAATTGGACTGTTAAAAAAAAAGGCTGAGCGCCGAAGACTTGATGCTTTTGAACAGTGATGTTGGAGAAGACTCTTGAGAGTCCCTTGGACTACAAGGAGATCCAACCAGTCCATCCTAAAGGAAATCAGTCCTGAATATTCATTGGAAGGACTGATGCTGAAGCTGAAACTCCAATACTTTGGCCACCTGATGCGAAGAGCTGACTCATTGGAAAAGACCCTGATGCTGGGAAAGATTGAAGGCGGGAGGAGAAGGGGACAACAGAGGATGAGATGGTTGGATGGCATCACTGACTCAATGAACATGAGTTTGAGTAAACTCCAGGAGTTGGTGATGGACAGGGAGGCCTGGCGTTCTGCAGTCCACGGGGTCACAAAGAGTCGGACACGGCTGAGCAACTGAACTGAACTGAACTTGTGACTTGCACATGTGATTTACATATAAAGGACCATAATACGGTACCATTTCCTGTAGCTTCTAGTCTCTTCTGTTGGAGCTGTTCTGTGACCTGCTGATTTTCTACAACAGTAGGCAGTGCATGTATTTCCATGCTGATAATTATAGGACGTGCCCTTATTTTTCCTGGTGGCCTAACATTTGAGTTATGGATATCTCATTGTGAACCAATGAGATAGAATAACCAATAGAATAACCAGTATTCTATTGATAGACATTTAGGCTATTTCTGACTTTTCTCTATTATAAAACCATCTTGGAATGGGTTCCTTAGGAGTTGTGAAAATGACTTTTGGAGGAGAGGGAGGGAGAGGAGAACTCTGCCCTGGGCAAGTCCTCTTGAGTCTCAATCTTCTCATAAAATGGGAATCACCATAGTTCCTGCCTCATGGGAGGATGCGAGGATGAAGGAGGAGCCATCTGTGAAAGCTGCAAAACTATTTACAGGTGGTAGGGGCTCACAGCGGGGAGGGGAGACACATATTCCTCTGACCTGGCCATGGAGGGGGCTGGGAGCTCTGAGTTTCAGCCTGGATTTAATCCAGCCTGTTAACCCTGAATGGTTGTACCTGCTTTGGCAGCATTTGGCCATGGCCCTTAGGAAGCTGGGGAGCAGGAAAGGCCTGGCCTCCTCCTATGTCCCTCATATTGACTCAAAGCCGGATGTCTTTAGACCCACTTTATCAGTTAATTTGTGTTGGATTAGTCAGTGGGAACCACCCAGGACTTCTGTGCCTTGGATCTACCGTGCAACCTCAGGGCCAGTCCTTGCCCTCTCTGGGCCCCCCATCTCTGGACCCTTCCAGACTGATCACCCACAACTCTTATGAGAAAGTTTGTCAGAAATAATGTCGGCTGCCTCGCGCCCCTTTCCCAGCATTTCAATTTTCCCTTAACCGGGAACTTCAACAGGCAGCGCTGTTCTCGAGAGTTCATAAAAACATGTAAACACGGGCGAGGATACAAAATATTGAGCAGCAAGGCAGTAAAACATGCCAGTGTTTGTTGTGTTAATTGAATATTCATGAGCTGACTGTTTAAATTACAGTTCACAACTGTTGCAGGGCCTGATGAATAATTTAAACGAGGGTGGCCAGAGAGATTTCAACACCACATTAGCACACCGCTCAGGATCTGCTACAGAGAATTCATAATTAGCTTGGAATATCCTATCATAAATTCTTTGGAAAGATGGTTTTAATTAGCACATGTGTTAATTCAGAATGTAGAATGTTCCCCATTCAGGGGGAGGGGAGTGAGTAACCCTTCCCTTTCCTTTTCTTTCCCTCTCACCTGGGGTCCCGCCACCTGTCAGCAGTCTCTGAGCCATGCTGGGCCTACCTCCTGAGTCCCTCTTACTTCACTGCTCCCGGCTTCAGGCCCACTGCCGCACCCCAGCTCAGCATCCCCTAGTCAGGGCCGGGTCTGGTACAGAAGCCTCTGAACTTGTCTCCTGCCTCCATCTTTCCCCCTCTGGTTCATTCATGAGCTGGTTCCTCCCCACCAGGACAGCTAGTGCAGCTTTCTGAAATGCAAGTCTGATTTCATCTGGAGCCCCTTGATTAAGGAAGCCCAGAGAGAGGAAACCGGTTAAGCAAGGTCACACGGGTCTACAGGGGCACACCGGGACTGGCTGACCTCGGCCAGTCTCTAGACCCGTGGGGATAGGCGAGATCACCACTAGCAGAAGGAACAGCATAAGCAAAGGCAAAGAAGAAGGAAGCTGCCATGTGGGGACAGCCAGCGGGGAGCCGGGCGGGGAGAGGCTTGAAGGAAGCGGGGACCTAGCTATGCCTCGATGCTTGGAGAGGAAGGACGTGGGAGGCGGGTCTCACGGGGCGCTCAGCCTCCATGGGCCTGGCTTCTGGAGGGTGCCATTGTGGAGCCCAGAGCTCCCAGGCCTCCTTGGTTCACTCCTACATCTACCCAGTGCCTGCTGGGTGCCAGGCCTGGGGCTGCCTGGGCACCGGGGAAACAATTCCAAGGAGAGCAGCCACGGTCCCCGCCTTCACGGATGGAGCATATGACCAGGACCTTGTCCACATGCTGGTGAATGTGATTCTGGGCATGACAAGGGAAAAAAAATAGCGAGACGCCTGAGAGGCAACCACCCGGGGACCCTGGTTTAGGTGGGAGAGCCCGAGAGGCCTCCCTGAAGGTGCCGACATTTGAGCAGAGTCCTGTAAAGCGAGTCAGGGTTTGGGAGGCAAACTGGGTTCCCAGCAGAGGGAGCTGGGCCCGCAGGTCAGAGCTGCCCCACCCCCAGAGGGAGGTGCTTGAGGATGGCGGTCTGGCGGAGTCCCCGCCACGTGGTCTGGGGTGGGGGTGGGCCTGAGCTGGTAACAGGCATGGGGTCTGGAAGGAATGAAGAAGGGGTGAATGGGTGTCTGTCCACAGGGAACTCATTGCTGGGAGGAAATAGCCCCCTTTTCTGGTCCTAAATCTTGACTCCGGTGCTTGAAGCTGCAAGACTTTGAATAGAACGTAGAAAATTTCTCAGCTTCATTTCATCAGGATTCCTTCTTGTGTTTTTTCTTTCATTCTGTATGCTTTTATTGAGCATCTACTATGTACCAGGCATGCTCCCAAGCCCTGGGCAGATGACAGTCCCTGATTCGTGGAGCTTACATCCAGTGGGGTAGACAGAGAGACAGACAAGGAGATAAGGGAGTAAAAGACACCCTTCCTGCCCCCCAGATGGGGAAGCCGAGGCTGGCTAATAGCTCAGCAGAGGCATCTTCCCAGAACCTTCCCAGAGGTTCTGCCCCACGGCTGTGGGCAGGGGCACCAGGCCTCCTTCCAGTAGGAACTGAAGATCAAGTTCAGGAAGATGGAGGATTCACAGTTGGACAGGTCATTTTGGTTATCGGCCTCCCGTGACCGAGGGTGCTGGCTCCTTCCTCAGCTCTCCCTTGTCCATCACATCTGCCCCGCCTACCTCCTGACCCCACCTCTGGGGTCAGGAGGTGCTTATCCTGAGCACAGGGAATCTGCCGGGCTGTCTACTGCTCACAGCTACCCAGGCTTCCTCCGCCTGCAGGACCAAACTCTCAGCACCTCTCATGTGCCCCTGGGGGCTCACCGAGCTGCATCCCTGCCTTGACCCCAGTAGGTACCCAGTCCTAGGAGTGCCCTGGGGCTCAGGGATGACCATCGTGCTGACTCCGCACCCCAGGCTTTGCCTCCAGTCTTGCTTTAATCACAGCAGTCTCCTGGTGGATAGTCACCCCCTCCCAGTCCTTCCCAGAGACACAGAGGAGCCTGGCAGTAGTCAAAACAAGGCAGATAACCGAGCTGTTCCCTCGGGCACTCTAACCCCGGGCCTGCCCAGCCCACGCTGCACCCTCCACCCTCAGTACTGAGAAGAGCTCAGATGTGGGGTCCGGCAGACCTGGGGTGGGACCCGGCCCTGCTCCATCTGAGCTGTGGAGGTGGAGCAGCTGAGACCCGGTGGGCTCCTCTGTGAAGTGGAGGCTGCAGCATCTGCCTCACCCGGCTGTTAAAAGGATCACTGGAGACGGGATGAGAACGTGACCCCTGAGTGGCAGAGCCAGGATGTCCCCTATTAGTTCTGCAGCGAAGGTCCTCGTGAGGGCGTTCCTGTGACAGGAACACCCGCCCTCCACGATTGCGCTTCGGCATCTAAATAGAAAGTCATCCTTTGGCACTGTCCTGCTATCCCATCTCACCCAGCAGAGCTTCCAGAAGGAGTCATTGGCCCAGGTTGTCTGTATTCCTTCCCCTCGCATTCACTCTGGCCTCTGCCCACCCCACCCCGAATATGAAACCTGGTAGTATTTTAGGGCCTCCGAGTTGCCAAAGCCAACACTTGACATTTAGCTCAACATTTAGCTCAGTTAGATCAACTCGCCACTCCTGCTTCCTGGAACACCCGCGCTCCTCTGCTTCCTCCGTGTGACAGCGAGGCTCCTGGGGCCCTTCACTGCTCCAAGCAACCCCTCCCGGTCTCCTTTCCAGGCCTCATCTCGGCCCCCTACGCCCTGCCTGACCCTCCATTGTGGCTGGGTACCTCTAGGACCCCAGGCCAGTTTCCACTGCTTGGTCCCCTTCTTGTCAGACCATGTAATTGACCATCCCCACGTGGAGACCCCACTTCAGTGCTATGCCTGAGCTCAGCCTGTTCATGGCTGTCTGCCCTTCCCCACCTGGCTGGACCTGCCTTTTCTCCCTCGTGACCAGCCCAGGAACATCATTGGCTGTCCAGTGTCATCCTTGACCCCTTGCCACGACCTGTCCCGAATCCTGCCTCTCTCCCTCTGTGTCTCTGATAGCCATCTCTTATTTTCCATCTACCCGAATCTGTGATGGTGGTTGTGTCACTTTTTACCTAGGAGCTGCCACCTGCCACATAGCAGCCAAGCTCGCCTTTGTAAAATTCAAGTCTCTGATCTGCTTTTCTAGACTCCCAGTGATGGAACGAAATCTGAAGGTCTTCACTTGGCATTCCAGTGCTGCTCCAGCCTGGCCCCTTCTTGCATCTCAGTCTCATCCTTCCCTGCCCTTCTCACCCCTCCCCACTCTCCTTCACCCCAGCCAGGCTTTCCGGAATCCTTTCTGGATTCCTTTCCGGATTTCCAGTCTGCCTCAAAATAGATTCCTCTGGCCTTGGCTTTCCTTTCAGCACTCGTCACTGTTGTGACTGCTTATTGATTTAGGCGTGGAATTGATTGATGTCTGTCTCCTCCATAAGACCGTCAGCTCTGTGGGGCAGGAACCACACCTGTATTAGTCACTGTGAATCCCCCACACAGGCTTCCTGTGTGTCTTAGAACCTGTCCAGAATCCGCCTGAATGCAGGAGATGCCGGTTTGATCCCTGGTCTGGGAAGATCCCCTGGAGTAGGAAATGGCAACCCACTCCAGTATTCTTACCTGGGAAATCCCATGGACTGAGGAACCTGGCGGACTACAGTCCATGGGGTCACAAGAGTTGGACACGATTGAGCATGCATGCACACACACAATCAATATAGATGGTTCTGCTGTGATGAGAGATGCTGCAAAATCCTAAAAACAGAGCTTATGGGAAAAGCAGGGCTCTCAAGACCTCTGCAGCTTTGTAGTTAGAGAATAGTAATGATCTCTAATGCAGATTCTTGCATGGTGGATAGATTCGTGTTAAACTCTTACCACATGAACTCTCAGTGAGAACTAGGAGGGTGGCTTGATGGAAGGATGTGTAAAGATACCTCTTCACCACTGAGTTACAGCAAAATGCACAAAGACTGGGAGACACTTTCATGCCAGGATGTGTGGCCAGACAGAGAGTTAGATGGTGGCGCGCGTGGGCCAGGGGAGTACAGCTTACTCCTTCACTGCTCGCTGAGTTCAGCTGGATTAGCATCGTCTGCATTCTGAGGCTGTTCCTTGGTGGCACAAAATATTCATGCTCTAGAAGAATGACCTGTGCGTGAGCAGGGCTTCCACGTGGTCCCCCTCCATCCATTCACAGGGATGTGGTAGTTTGTGTTCCGGGAGCACAGGTTATAGGGGACACACTGCACTTGTTGAATGGGCGAGTGCGTTAATAGTAAATCACGGATTCACATGGTTCACTCAGCTGTCCCTCTGCTGGATTTGGTGGCCTTTCCTGAATGACAGGGCCTGTACCTGCCTTCCCTGTATCCCAGGGTCTGTGCCTCAGAGGCAGTGCCCTCTGGACCCTGGGACTGTGACAGATCACAGGCCTCAGTTTCTGCCCTCAAGGAACCAAGAACATGGCTTGTGGCACATGGGAGTAACCCCCAAAACGCTTGCTGGAGACACCCCTGGGCAGCCCAGCAAGAGACGTTTCATTGTCCAGGAAAAAGAAATGAGCTACGTGCCAGTCAGAGTTCTCCAAGGAGACGTAACCAATAGGACGTAGATAGATACATGGAAGAGGAAATTTATTATAAGAATTGGCTCTTGTGGTTTTGGAGGCCGAGAAGTCCCATAATCGGCTGTCTGCTGGCTGAAGAACCAGGAAAGCTGATGATATAATTCAGTCCAAGTGTAAAGACCTGAAATCATGAGCCCCAGTGACTGAAGGCAGAAGATGGATATCCCCGCTCCAGAAGAGAGAGTTCGCCCTTCCTCTGCCTTTTTGTCCTATTTGGGTCCTCAGTGGTTTGTCTGATGCCCACTTACGTTGAGGAGGGCCTTCTTCTTTACTCAGCGGACAGATTTCAAATGCTAATCACATGTGGAAACACCCTCACAGACACCCCGAAATAACATTTTACCAGCACCTGGGCATCTGTTAGCCCAGTCAAGTTGACACACAAAATTAATTATCCCAGGGACTTCCCTGGTGGTCCAGTGGTTAAGAATCTGCCTGTCAATGCAGGGGATATGGGTTCGATCCCTGGTCCAGGAAGATCCCACATGCCCCGGGGCAACTAAACCTGCGCATTCCCAACTAGAGAGTAGCCCTCGCTCGCCACAACTTGGGAAAGCCTTTGAGCAGCAATAAAGACCCAGTGCAGCCCCCCAAATAAGTAAATAAATAAAATTAATTATCCCAAGTTCTGAACCTGGGCAAGAGGGGTGGATGTGGGAGATGAGGAGGAGGTGGCCTTGCCTGACCTGGAGGCGGAGTAGACGGAGGAGGTAAAGGAATGGGATTGAGCAGACAATTCACTCAGCCAACATTCTTCTCTGTGGCAAGTGCTCTTCCAGTACAGACATCTGTGAACAAAACACAGCTGTCTGCTCACGTGGAAAGTACACCCTGGCAGAGGGAGCACAATGAGAAAGACCCTTAACGAAGAAGTCAGATGGTGTGTTCACCGGTGTTCAGTGCTTTGGAAGGAAGACAAAGAAGAGTGGTCCAAAGGGGCTCGGGAAGGCAGGAGGCATGGGGATGGGGATAGGTTGCAGTGTTAGATGGGATGGTCAGGGAAGGCCTTGGGTAAGGGGAGGTTTGAATGAAGACTGGAAGGAGATGAGCAAGTAAGGCAGGTAGGTGTTCCTGCAGGTGGGGAGAACATCCTGAACAAAGGCAACGGCTAACTCCCAGGAGGCCTGCCCTTGGCACTCTTGGCGTATGGGGCTGGGTAGTTCTCCATGGTGAGGGGCTGTTCCATGCCTAGTAGGATGTTTAGCAGCCTCCCTGACCTATTCAATGGACATCTGACTCCATGGACATGAGTTTGAGCAAAGTCTGGGAGATGGTGAAAGAGAGGGAAGCCTGGCATGCTGCAGTCCATTGGGTCACAAAGTGTTGGACCCGAGTTAGCTACTGAACAGCAACCAACCTACTAGATGCCAGTGGCATCTCCTAGTCGTTAACTGGAAAAAAAAAAAGTGAAAGTGACTCAGTCGTGTCTGACTCTTTGCGATCCTGGCATTCTCCAGGCTAGAATACTGGAGTGGGTAGCCTTTCCCTTCTCCAGGCGATCTTCCCAACCCAGGGATCCAACCCAGGTCTCCTGTTGTAACTGAAAGTATCTCCAAATATTGGCAGGTGTCCACTAGGGGGCATCACACTGAGCTAGAGTAGGGCCCTGAGCTTGGGTGTGCAAGGGATGGTAGGAGGTACGGGTGCTGGAGTGGAAAGAACGAGGAAAAAGCGATAGGGAGAGACCAGAGTGGCATGGGTGGTGGTGATGGTGGTGGGTTGGTCCAGAAGCGTGAAATGTAAGTGTTAATCACTCAGTCGTGTCCGACTCTCTGCGACCCCGTGGACCGTAGCCCGCCAGGCTCCTCTGTCCATGGATTTTCCAGGCAAGAATACCTGAACGGGTAGCCATTCCCTTCTCCAGGGGATCTTCCCGACCCAGGGAGACCCGAACCTGGGTCTCCCACTTTGCAGGCAGACTCTGTATCCTCTGAACCAGGAAGCCCCAGGAATACTGAAGTGGGTTGTCATTCTCTTCTGCGGGTCCAGAAGCATATGACTTGGTTAAGACTCAGGCCTTAACTCAGAGTGAAGCTGGGGGCTAGTGCAGGCTCCATCCAGAGGAGTAACAGTCTACATCCTAGAGAGGGGAAGCCTAAGGACCACACTCCCCAGAAGAAATCCCAACCCAGCAGAAATCTCACACCCCCAGCAGGATAATCCCAGTGTCTCAGCATCCTGTGTTTGCAAACCTTTCTTCAAAGACAAGACCATCCGCTAAGAGGACAAATGGCTTTCCATTTAGATCCTTCCCTGCTGGTGCCTTCATATTCATAACGGGATGATGACTGTAACCAGGAACGGGGCTGTTGCTTTCAAGGATAAATTAGTCTGACGCTTAACTCAATAATTAAAACTGTGATGGTGCTCGGCCTGCAGGGATAATGTACTATTATTATAGTCGTTTGTTTCAATTAAATGCTTACTGGTTTTACAATAGCAGCTGGGCACCTGGGCACTGTAGCTATTACTCTGAACAAGACATCTCAGATTTCTGGAGAAATTTGTCAGTGTGTGACGGATCTCCCGCCAAGCATGAAAGTTTATTAGAAATACTTACTGATGAGGCTTCAGGGCAAGAAGCAGGCGCTGAGGAATGCTTCCTATTGGCTCCCTAGCTCTTCTGTGCTGGAGTTTTATACTTTATTTATTTTTGGCTGCACTGGGTCTTCATTGCGGCTCCCGGGTTTTCTCTAGTTGAGGCAAGCAGGGGGTGCTCTTTAGTTGCAGTGCACGGGCTTCTCATTGCAGTGACTTCTCTTGCAGTTTATGGGGGCTAGAGCGTGGGCTCAGTAGTTTATGCTACACAGGCTTCATTGCCCTGAAGCATGTGGGATCTTAGTTCCACCACCAGGGATTGAACTTGTATCCCCTGCATTGGCAGACATTCTTAACCAGTGGACCACCAGGGAAGTCTCTGTGCTGGAGTTTTTTCCTTTAAAAAAAAAAAAAAGCTTTCTGCGACTTCCTAGCTGTCCAGTGGTTGGGACTCTGTGCTTCCACTTCAGGGAACACAGGTTCAATCCCTGCTTGAGGAACTAAGATCCCGAATGCCGCGTGGCATGGCCAAGAAAAGAGTTTTCTGATATTTGACTCTTAAAGCCCAAGGAAGCTTCAGAGAGTGCTGTATCCCTGGGACTGTCCATCTGGGGGAGCTTTGGTTGCAACTCTCCACATCATTGATTCTGGGGTGCAGTAACTAAAGAATACCGCCCCCCCGCCCTGGGATGGCCATGTCCGAATCTTGGAAGCCTTTGCATATATTACCTTATACAGCAAAAGGAATTTTGCAGGTGTGATTAAGTTTAAGCCTTGAGATGGGGAGATTATTCTGGATTATTTGGATGGACCCAATGATGTAAGCAAGAGTCTTTATAAGAGGCAGGCAGGAGGGTCCAGCATTCGGAATAGCTGATGCGACAATGGAAGCAGGGAGAGAAAAGGCCATGTGATACAGAGCCACAAGCCCAGGAGTAAGGACCACATCCATCCTAAAGAGAAACAATCACGGAGACAGACCAGCCCTACCCACACCTTGACCTTAGCCCAGTGAGAGGGATCCTGGCCTCCAGAACTGTACAGTAACAAGTTCGTGTTCTTCTAAGCCATCGTTTGTGGTAATCTGTTACAACAGCAATGAGAAACTGCCACACAGTGTCTCTGCTGCTTCTCAGAGCCCTGGGACAGCTTTCCTCCAGGAAGGCGGTCCTGCTGGAAATCACGGGACAACCTGACGGCTGTTGGTGCACAGACCTGGCTTCTGACTCACCTCTGCCTGAAGCTCTCATCTGGCAGGCACGGTCCTCACATCTTGGCTCTGCACGACCTAGCCTCCGCTACCCCTTTATTCTCATCTCCTGCTCTTCCTGGGATCTGTGGTCAGCAGGCTGGAGGCCCAGGAGAGCAGGCCGTGTGGCTCCGATGTCCCAGCACTCAGGAGGCAGGCTCCCTCTTCAGTTCAGTTCAGTTCAGTCGCTCAGTCATGTCCAACTCTTTGCGACCCCATGGACTGCAGCACGCCAGGCTTCCCTGTCCATCACCAACTCCCGGAGCTTGCTCAAACTCATGTCCATCAAGTCGGTGATGCATCCAACCATCTCATGCTCTGTCAGCCCCTTCTCCCACCTTCAATCTTTCCCAGCATCAGGGTCTTTTCCAATGAGTCAGTTCTTCGCATCGGGTGGCCCAAGTATTAGAGTTTCAGCTTCAGCATCAGTCCTTCAAATGAATATTCAGGACTGACCTCCTTTAGGATGGACTGGTTGGATCTCCTTGCAGTTCAAGGGACTCTCAAGAGTCTTCTCCAACACCACAGTTCAAAAGCATCAATTCTTCAGTGCTCAGCTTTCTTTATTAGTCCAACTCTCACATCCATACATGACCACTGGAAAAACCATAGCTATGATTAAATGGACCTTTGTTGGTAAAGTAATGTCTCTGCTTTTTAATATGCTCTCTAGGTTGATCATAGCTTTCCTTCCAAGGAGCAAGCATCTTTTAATTCCATGGCTGCAGTCACCATCTGCAGTGATTTTGGAGCCCAAGAAAATAGTCTCTCACTGTTTCCATTGTTTCCCCATCTATTTGCCATGAAGTGATGGGACCAGATGCCATGATCTTCGTTTTCTGAATGTTGAGTTTTAAGCCAACTTTTTCACTCTCCTCTTTCACTTTCATCAAGAGACTCTTTAGTTCTTCTTCGCTTTCTTCCACAATGGTGGTGTCATCTGCATATATGAGGTTATTGATATTTCTCCTGGCAATCTTGATTCCAGCTTGTGCTTCATCCAGCCTGGCATTTCTCATGATGCACTCTGCATATAAGTTAAAATAAGCACGGTGACAATATACACCCTTGATGTATTCCTTTCCCAATTTGGAACCAGTCTGTTATTTCATGTTCAGTTCTAACTGTTGCTCCTTGACCTGCATACAGATTTCTCAGGAGGTAGGTCAGGTAGTCTAGTAGTCCCCATCTCTTTAAGAATTTTCTGCAGTTTGTTGTGATCCACACAGTCAAAAGCTTCGGCGTAGTCAATAAAGCAGAAGTAGATGTTTTTCTGGAACTCTCTTGCTTTTTTGATGATCCAGTGAATGTTGGCAATTTGATCTCTGGTTCCTCTGCCTTTTCTAAATTCAGCTTTCTCAGCCTTTTTGTTCTGTTTGGGTCTTCAGTTGATTACATGATGCCCGCCTACATTGGGGAAAGTATGCTAGTTACTCAGTCTGCTGGTTCAGATGCTAATCTCATCCAGAAACACCCTCACAGACACATCCAGGATAATGTTCGGCCAGATGTCTGGGTACCCTGTGGCCAGTCAAGTGGACACACATTAATAGAATGACCCATCACACTGCTCCGTGCCTCTGTGCCTTCCCATATGCGTCTGCACCATCCACCCCCTCCTTGTCTTCTGCAGACCTCCCCTCCAAGAACCAGCTCAGAGTCTTTCTTGTGGGAAGGTTTGCTGGCTCTCCAGCCATTGGAGGGGCTCCTCTCTGTCCCCCCTCCCCAGATCCTGCTATACAACCATGCTATTGCACCGGTTGAAACTATGTGGCTGCATCTTTGCCTCCCCCATCAGACTGTGCCCTCCAGGTGGGGTGTTTTTAGTCCCCTGGTTCTATCCCAGGATCTCAGACATAGCAGCCCTCAGGGAAGGTTTGTTGAGTGAATGAGTAACAGAAGGAGGACTAGAGAAGTAAAAGGACCACAGAGGCAGTTCTGATGAGGGCAGCTGAAGGCAGAGGCCCAGTCGAGGACATAAGAAAGAGGCTCAAGACAGCCATGGAAGCTCAGAGTCAGGGGACAATGGCCAAAGGTCTCTGCCGCCCTTCCAGACCTTTCTGATTTGAAACAGAGGCTGTGATGTGAGTCAGACAGAGCAAGAGCCCAGCTGGTGGCCAGGGCAGGGTTGAGCCCAGAGCAGCACACTGAGCATCTGTTTCCTAGGACAGGGCTGGGCAGGCGGGTGGGGGAGTACCTGAAGACACAGGCCTGGGAGCCAGCCAGCCCTTGATTCGAATCCCAGCTCTGCCACTTACCACTGTTGACCTCAGGCACTTTTCTGAGCCTCAGCTTCCTCCTCTGTAAAATGCTCCTGGTAAACACACCTTCCTCCCACGATTGGGTGAGAATGACATGTAGACAGAAGGTCAGTACCTGGCAGATGTTAACTGCCAAATACAGAGAGGTGCTTCTGTCACCATTTCTATTTACTTAATGGCATTCGAGGGTTGGCAATCCAAGTCTGTAAGTCAAACCTGGCCCTCCACTTGTTTTTATAAATAAAGTTTTATTGAAACGTGGCCATGCCCATTCATTGACTTATTGTCTGTGGCTGCCTTTTGTGCTATAATGGTAGAATTGAGTACTTGCATCTGGTTCACAGAGCCTAAAATATTTAATATCTGGCCTTTTACAAAAGAAGTTTCCCAACTCCTGATCTAACAACTATAACAAGTATCTTTGAAGCACCAGCCCTGTGCCAGGCCTTGTGCTGTTATTTTTATTGTCATCAGCGCCTCCTCTTGGCTTCTTGTATATTTCTCTCGTATTCCAGAAACTGCCATTGCTTCTGCCCTCTTAGTCCAATTGAGATCCAAGTCACGCTTACACCCTGAGCAAGTCCATGAGGGCATGAAGGAAAGGAAACCTCTCGGGTTGAAGACCTACTATGTGCCAGGTTCTCTACAATGCTCTCTTTTCACTGGCTCCTTATAGCTGCCCTGTGAGAGGGGGTTCATTACCCTCCACCCATATTAGAGCTGTTGAGGTCTGTGGGGACACTGCAGGGAAACTAAGCCTGTGTGTCACAACTACTGAGCCCATGCTCTAGAGCCCTCAAGCTGCAGCTACTGAAGCCCGAGCTCCACTGAGCTTGTGCTCTGCAACAAGAGAAGCCACCTCAGTAAGAAACCTGCACACCACGGCTAGAGAGTAGCTCTGCTCCCCACAACTAAAGAAAAGCCTGCCTGCAGCCCTGATGACCCAGTGGGGCCAAAAATAAATAAACAAAATTTAAAAACATGAAAAAAAAAGTAGATCAGTGAATGCAATAAAATGGTCTCAGTCTTTGAAGACAGCAAGAATTCTGACTTTCCCACTACCTAGCTGTGTGACCTTGGGAAAGTCACTTACCCTCTCTGGGTTTTAGCATCTTTATTATAAAATGGAGGCGATAGGAGGCTTTATGTCAAAGTTTGTTCATGAAGCTCCTGCCACAGGGCCTGGGACACAGCACTCACTAACTATGATAGTAAGTATTGGTATCATTATGACTATTCTTACCATCCTCTATGAAGCAGAGATATTAGTATCTGTTGGAAAGAGCTCCTCTGAGACTATGGAAGGGATTGTAAAAATGCTGGTCCGTGGCTTGTTCATTTTCCTTTGAGGTTTGATTGTGCTCAGAAATAAGGAGAAGTTTCCAGACCCTCTGGAGCTGAGGCAGAGATTTCAGTGGGAGAATTAAGCAGAGCCACTGTCACCTCCAGAAAAAAAGCTCCAAGTCCCTGGGCAGAGCATGAGGTCTTGTTGAATGACACCTTGTCCCTGCCTCAGAGGAAGCAGGGCGGATGTGTGGTCGTGAATCAGCAGAAAGTGGGAAGGAGACGGATGTGATTGCTTCTCCCCCTGCTATGTGGGGGTGCTCTCGGCATCTGGGGTGCTCTCCATAGAGATTGCAAATGAAGCTTTGCAGAGAAACACCTTTGTGTCCTGCAGCCCTGAGAATCTATTAAGCCAGGCGAACCTAATTATGTTCACAGTGCCACTGCCTTACCATTTCCTCTGTTTCATCCTTCCGGGAGAGGCTCAGATGTGGCTTCTGGACGTGACCATATGTTTCCATGAGACGAGCAGGAGGCTTGGTTCATTTAGTTACCAGCCATCTCATAAGCGCCAGCTGTGGCCTGGGCCACCTGCTTGGTGCTGGGGAAGCACGTTATATATCTCTGCACATAAGCAGATGCTCCCTCCCCACCGTGATAAGCCCTGGGGAAGGCCCAGGTAAAAGGCATGCTGAAGGAGGGAGGAGGGGGAGAGGTCAGGGAAGGCTTCTCTGAGGAGGTGATGTTTCAGATTAGCCTCGAAGATGATGATACAGAGGAAAGGACCAATGAGCCATGGGGGAAGCAGTCTCCTTTCTAGGGAGAAGACCGCATGTCCCAGGAAGCTCCGGGAAGGATCTGGAGAGGTTGGTCGGAATGAGATGGTGCAGAGGGTGGGGGGCATCCTACAAGGGTGCCAGCAGGTCATGAGGGAGCTGCTGGAAGCTTCTGAGCAGGGAAGAGACAAGTTATACTCCTGAAGGGTCACTCTGGTGGCCAGCAGAGCACCTGGGCTTGAGGAAGCCATGCTGGAAGCCAAGAGGAGGGCTGGTGTCTTAATTTGGGACCCCTGTTTGGGATTCCCCCATAAAGCAGACTCTGACACAAATGTTTGGGTGCACATTGTTTGCTTGGGGGTAATCCCAGGATGAGCTGGGAAGGAAGAAGGGGAGAGGGACAGGAAGGGACGACAGCCAGGAAAGGGCAGGGTGGTGAGCTGTGACCACCTGGAATCCTGTTCCAGACCCTCCAAGAAGTGCATGCGATGCAACTCAGAATTGTCCTCTTGAGCGGAGGATGCCGAGGTTTTATCCACAAACTGCTGTCCCTCGGGGGTTGAGGGTTACTTCTGGGCTCAGCACTTCCAGCCTCTTTGGACAGAGAACACTCTCAGGAAGGGAGACACAGGAAGCCATCAGCAGGTGCAATAACCCTTGGACTTGGGTGGGGGGACCTCCAAAGTGGGCCAGGGGCAAACGGGCAGGCCCCTCACAGCATCTGCTGTAGCTGATTAGGACAAAAGGCAATGGTTGTCCAACCTGTTGGGCAGACCAAGGTGAATTCTGATTGGGGAAAGTGTCCTGTGAGCTGATGGAGAATTCTAGAATGTGTGGAGGGACTGACATTGCCTGCCCTTCTGTGTACTGCTCCTGTGAGCTCACCTTTTCTTCCAAATTCTAAAACTGGCTTTAACCAAAACACTTTCTTAGGCAGGATATGGGAATTTGGAATCGCCTCTGGGGAATGCCCCCTATTTGTAGGCATCCATGCAGAAGCTACGACTCACCTAGGGGGCCTGGAAGAAAGGAGGGAAGGTCAGATAAAGCTGGAGGAATGCCACTGTTGAAGGAATGGGCTGGAAAAGACCAGAAAGGAGCGACTGGTAAGGTAGTTGGGCAACCAGGAACCAGGCCCTGGACAGAGGGAAGAGGGCTGCCTGGAGAGGAGCAGTTCTTGGAGTCAAGGACTGAGGGGTGTCTTTGGGGAAGGTGTCATAGCTTAGAGAGAAAGTACAACGGTCTGGGGAAACCCGGCTCCACCTGCAGTAACTGTAATCATGGGCGAGCCTCTGAACCTCTCTGAGTCTTGGCTTTAGTGGGGATGATGATATTATTCACCTCATTTGATGATTAAATGGGCCACAGACGGAAAAGCTTAGCACTGCTTCTGGCACATATTAGTTGCTTAACAAAAGTTTCTCCTCCTCTTCCTCCTGATGAGGACAGTTGTGAGGAAGATGAAGATGATTAAGTGGTATAGGTAGTAATGAGGGTACACTCCAGATGACCAGCTCTGGATGGGAGGGGTGGTCCTAGTGACAGTGAGCAAGCTGACTGTGCTGGGGGAAAAGTTGAGGCAGAAGTTTTTAGGAGCCTTGGAAATAAGGGAGATTTTCACTTAAAGATGGGAAAGAACTGAGTGTGATTCAATGCCAGTGAGATGTTGCCCCAGAAAAGGTAGACCAGTTGACCAGATGGAGGATGCCTTAGGCCTGAGACAAAGATTTTTGTGTGTTGTTTACTGAAGGAGAAGGAATCAAGGTCCACAGAGGGAAGACTTCAGCACACTTGCACCACAGAGCGAGAGGGCTGTAGTAGGCGTTTTTAGGCCTTTATTACATTTTTATAAGTCTCTAAATACACTATGGGCTTCCCTAAGCCAACCTAGACAGCATATTAAAAAGCAGAGACATTACTTTGCCAACAAAGGTCCGTCTAGTCAAGACTATGGTTTTTCCAGTAGTCATGTATGGATGTGAGAGTTGGACTATAAAGAAAGCTAAGTGCTTTTGAACTGTGGTGTTGGAGAAGACTCTTGAGAGTCCCTTGGACTGCAAGGAGATCCAACCAGTCCATCCTAAAGGAGATCAGTCCTGGGTGATAATTGCAAGGACTGACGTTGAAGCTGAAATTCCAATACTTTGGCCACCTGATGCGAAGAGCTGACTCATTGGAAAAGACCCTGATGCTGGGAAAGATTGAGGGCAGGAGGAGAAGGGGACAACAGAGGATGAGATGGTTGGATGGCATCACCGACTCAATGGACATGGGTTTGGGTGGACTTCGGGAGTTGGTGATGGACAGGGAGGCCTGATGTGCTGCAGTTCATGGGGTCACAAAGAGTCAGACATGACTGAGTGACTAAACTGAACTGAACTGAGTGGCTCAGATGGTAAAGAACCTGTCTACAATGCAGGAGACCCAGGTTCCATCCCTAGGTGGGGAAGATCCCCTGGAGAAGGTAATGGCTACCCACTCTAGTATTCTGGCCTGGAAAATTCCATGGAGTGAGGAGCCTGGTGGGCTATAGTCCATGGGATCATGAAGAGTTGGATACGATTAAAAATCTCTATTCAGATCCTATATAAACACTTTATAGTGGTGTTTTATGTCTTGAATGCATATGTAAAGCTCTTCTACTGTGTGCATCCTTCTGAAATTCTTCACTCACTATTGTTTTGAGTTCATCGTCATTGGTAGGTGTGCCTCCATGCCATTCGCTTGAACTCTGTACAGAATTCCATTGTGTGAATAGATCACAGATTTCCACCATTTCCCAACTAGCAAACATTCAGGTTATTTCCAATTTTTCTGAAGTTAAAAAATGCCATAACAAATGTTGTTGTAATGTGTAATTTTTGAAAGGTAATATCATAACTCTCATATAAATATAAAATGAAACATCAGTTTATTTAATTTATTCATTAGTGAAGAAGCCAGTAAAATATTATAATCAGCTCAAAGAGGAATCTGATGAATAAATACGTATATAGGCAATCAAGAGTGCTGAAATAAATTTTCTAATAAATGCAAAACTGATTGATATCTATAGAGCGAGAATATAATGTTCAGGTTCTTCTTTTCTACATGGTAAGATCAATTAGTACCTCTACCAGATAACATTTTTTGCCTTTTTATGCACAAGAGTCAGTTGCGTTCCACCTCACACCCATTAGGATGGTTACTATCAAAAAAATAAATAAATAAGTAAAGGGAGAGAGAGAGAGAAAACAAGTGTTGGCAAGGATGTGAAAAAACTAGGACACTTGCTCACTATTGGTAGGAATATAAAATGGTGCAAGCCCTTAGGATAACAATATGGCAGCTCCTCAAAAATTAAAAATAGAATTACTATATGATCCAGAAATTCTGTTTCTAGGCATATATCCAAAAGAATTGATAGCAGGGTCTTGAAGAGGTATTTGGATATCCACGTTCATAGCAGCATTATTCACAATGGCCAAAATGTGGAAGCAACCAAGTGTCCATCAATAGATGAATGGATAAACAAAATGCAGTATATGCATACAATGGAATTTTATTCAGCCTTTAAAAGGAAGGAAAGTCTGATGTACGCTACAACATGGATGACCATTAGCACATTATGCTAAGTGAAATAAGCCAGTCACAAAAGAAAAAGAATTGTCTGATTCCACTTCAGGAGGTACCTAGAGTAATCAGATTCATAGAATAGTAGTCAAATTTCATAGTAGTAAAATAATGGTTGCCAAGGACTTCAGCGAGGAAGGAATCAGGAAGTTATGGCTTAATAGATACAGAGTCTCAGATTTGCAAGATGAAAATAGCTCTGGAGATGGATGGTAGTCGCAGTAACACAGCAGTGTGACTACACTGAATGCCACTGAACTCTGTGCTTTAAAATCGTTAAGATGGTAAATCTTATGTGTGGGTGTGTGTGCTCAGTTGTGTCCAACTGTTTGTGATCCCATGGACTGTAGACCACCAGGCTCCTCTGTCCATGGGATTTTCTAGGCGAGAATACTGGAGTGGGTTGCCATTTCCTTCTCCAGGGGATCTTTCCCGACCCAGGGATCGAATTCGGGTCTCTTGTATTGCAAATGGTTTCTTTACTGCTGAGCCACTGGGGAATCCTATGTGTATTTTACCACAATTTCTTAAAAAAATTAATGATAAAAAATAAGTTGCACTAATATCATTTTCGTACAGCTTACAAAGTTGTAAAATAGGGACTTCGCTGGTAGTCCAGTAGTTAAGACTCCACACTTCCAACGCAGGGGGTGCGGGTTTGATTCCTGGTCGGTGAGCTAAGATCCCACACATCATGTAGCCAAAAACCAAATAAAATAAAAGCACCTTATATTTTTAAAAAAGGAAAGGGGGACTTTCCTGGTGGCCTAGTGGCTAAGACTCCACACTCCCAATGAAGGGGGCCTGGGTTCAATCCCTGGTCAGGGAACTAGATCCCACATGCCACCATGAAGTTTATATGAACTAAAGATCCTGTGCATCACAACTAAATCTGTGAAACAGCAAATAACCTGTGTGCATGCTGTCACTCAGCCGTGTCTGACTCTGCAACTCTATGGACTGTGGCCTGCCAGGGTCCTTTGTCTGTGAGATTCTCCAGGTACGAATACTGGAATGGGTTGCCATGCCCTCCTCCAGGGGATCTTCCCCACCCAGGGATCGAACCCACCTCTCTTATGTCTCCTGCATTGGCAGTCAGGTTCTAGCTCAACCTGGGAAGCCCATAGCTTAGTCAAAGACAAAAGTATATATTCCTGTAGAAACAGATGACCCTAAGCCGACACCTAGGATGCCATTGAAAGGGCATTCATTTGCCCATTTCAAAGTCTTTAAAATTTCCTGCAGTATATATATGTTTTTGTGTATGTGGGAAAGTTCTTTATAGTAAATATCTTGGGGTAGGTTTGCTAGATTATAGGATATATATCATCAGATTGCTTCCTAAAGTGTGTATCTTACTAGTTTACACCCCCACCAGTAGTATAAACAGAAATCTAGGTGTCCAGGAAACAAACGAAAAGATGTTTGACTTCTCTAGTAAACAGGGCAGTGCAAATTAGAATGACTTCGGGAGCATTTCAGACTTAGAAAATTTGCAAAAATCCAAAGTCTGCCATTATCAAGTGTTGGTTATATATTATTAAATTTCTGAGTTAGGAATATCTGGTTGAAGAATTCTAAAGCAGGCAGCCAGGAAGGAAAAAAAAAAGAAAGAAAGAAACAACAAGCGCTAAACACAGAGCCCCTTGCTAATTTGCCCTTGAAGAAATAATATCAGGCCCTTGTTTAAAATTCATGGAAGGAAAAGTGTGTACGTTGGAATGGATAAGGGGTGCTTAGAGAATAAATTTTAAAGCCTGCTCTTTTTTAAAAGTGTTTAAAATTTTTTCCAGCTTTATTGAGATATTATTGAGATTTAACATATTTAAGTTTAAGGGATACAGCATGATGATTTGATGCATGTGTATGAAGTGAAGTGAAGTAAAAGCCACTCAGTCATGTCCAACTCTTTGCGACCCCATGGACTATACAGCCCATGGAATTCTCCAGGCCAGAATACTGGAGTGGGTAGCTTTTCCATTCTCCAGGGGATCTTCCCAACCCAGGGATCGAACCCAGGGCTTCCACATTGCAGGCGGATTCTTTACCAACTGAGCCACCAGGGAATGTGAAATAATTACCACAATAAGTGTGTGTGTGTGTGCATGTGTGTGTGTGGTGATAACTTTTAGGATCTAGTCTTTTAATAGCTTTTAACTATATAATAAAGTATTGTTAATTATAATCACCATAGTGTACATGAGGTCCCCAGAATTTATTCATTATATAGCTAGAAAATTGTAACCTTTGAAAACCTTCACCCATTTCCCCCAACCCCCTGGCAACCACCATTTCACTATTTGTGTGTGTGTGTGCATGCTTAGTCTCTCAGTGGTGTTTGACTCTTTGTGACCCCATGGATTGTAACGCACCAGGTTCCTCTGTCCATGGAATTTTTCAGACAAGAATACTGGAGTGGGTTGCCATTTTCTACTCTAGGAGATCTTCCCGACCCTGAGCGTGAACCCACATCTCTTGTGTCTATCTGCATTGGCAGGCAGGGTCTTTACCAACTGGGCCAGCCATGTATGAGTGAGAACACAAAGGTTTTGTCTGTCTCTGTCTCGCTCATCTCACTCAGCGTAATGCCCTCACGGACTGTCCACACTGCCACAGAAGGCAGAGTTTCCTTTTCTGTGGCTGAACAACACTGTAAAATGTAAAAACCAATATCAAATTCCCAAACAAAAGCTTCAAAGAAAGATTTTGATGGAAGCAGAAATGTTACTGGCAACTTAGACAAACCAAGGGGCTCCCCTGGCAGCTCAGTTGGTAAAGAATCCACCTGCAACACAGGAGACCCTGGTTTGATTCCTGGGTCGGGAAGATCCGCTGCAGAAGGGATAGGCTACCCACTCCAGTATTCTTGGGCTTCTCTTGTGTCTCAACTGGTAAAGAATCTGCCTGCAATGCGGGAGACCTGGGTTCAATCCCTGGGTTGGGAAGATCCCCTAGAGAAGGGAAAGGCTACCCACTCCAGTATTCTGGCCTGGAGAATTCCATGGACTGTATAATCCATGGGGTCGCAAAGAGTCAGACACTACTGAGCGACTTTCACCTGCACTTTAAACAAATCAAAGGAATCGAAATAATCGCAACTGACCGGACGGAGAAATGTTACACTATATTAATCTGCAAACACAGCTCCAAATACTGTGAAATGTACACAAAATTTAAACATATTTGGGGGGTGGGAAGAATTTGGAGATTGGGATTGACATATATCACTACTATGTATGAAGTAGATGGCTCGTGAGGACCTGCTGTGTAGCCCAGGGAACCCTACTCAGTGCCCTGTGGTGACCTCAGTGGGAAGGGAATCTTAAAGAGAGCGGGTATATGTACACATGTGTACGTATAACTGATTTCAGTTTGCTGCACAGCAGAAATTAACACAACACTGTAAAGCAACTATACTCCAATAGAAATTTTAAAAAAGAAAGCAGGGACTCAGTATGTGTATCAGTGTCCATAGCAGCATCATTTACAATAACTAAAAAGTGAAAACAACCCAAATGGATGATGAATGAACGGATAAACAAAATGTAACATACTCATGCATGCGTGTGTACTCAGTTACTTCAGTCTTGTCCCACTCTTTGCCACCCTATGGACTGTAGCCCACAAGGCTCCTCTGTCCATGGGCTTCTCCAGGCAAGAATACTGGAGTGGGTTGCCATGCCCCCTCGAGGGGATCTTCCCAACCCAGGAATTGAACCTGCGTCTCCTGTGCCTCCCACCTTGCAGGTGGATTTTTTTACCCACTGAGCCACCTGGGAAGTCCAGTATATTCATACAAGGGAATTAGTATTTAGTCTTTAAAAGGGAGGAAATTTTGACACATGGAACAACATGAATGAACCTCAAGAACATTATGCTAAGTGGAATACTGTTGTTTAGTTGGTAAGTCGTGTCCGACTCTTTGCGACCCCATAGATTGTAGCTCCCTAGGCTCCTCTGTGGGATTTCCCAGGCAAGAATACTGAAGTGGATTGCTATTTTCTTCTCCAGGAAATCTTCCCGACCCAGGGATCGAACCCATGTCTCCTGCTTGGCAGGCAGATTCTTTACCACTGAGCCACCTGGGAAGCCTCTAAGTGAAATAAGCCAGACACAAAAGGGCAAATACTGTATGATTCTACTTAAGTGAAGTACCTAGAATAGTCAAGCTCATAGAGACAGAAAGTAGAATGGTGGTTACCAGGGGCAGAATGAGCAGGAATGGGGAGGGGTATTGAAGGGGTACCGAGCTTTAGTTTTGCCAGATGAAGAGAGTTCTGTGGATGGATGGTGGTGGCGGTTGTGTGAATGGACTTGATGCCATTGAACTGTAGACTTAAAAATAGTTAAAATGTAAGTTTCATGTTATGCATGTTTTACTACAATAAAAAAAGAGTGTTTAAAAACAAGCATGTTTGGGTCCCCAAGGAAACCTGAATAAATTCTCAAAAGTACAAATAGTACAGATTATATTCTTTGATCACTTTTGTTATGAGAAATGACTAGCAAAAAGGAAAGAAACAACAAAAAAATTTTAACCTCAGAAATTTCAAGTCTTATTAAACATCGATTCCGTGAGAGAAGAAATTAAAAATGAAATTTAGGAATAAGTATATCAAAAAGAACAATAACGAAAATCTCATGAGATGAACTCTGGGAAAAGCTAAAGTCATGTTCAGAGGGAAATTCATAGCATGAAGAGTATTTCTAAACATTGAGAATGAAAATAATGAATTGACAATGTTACTCAGAATTGAGGGGGAAGTCAACCAATCTGCAAAAGCAGAAGAAGAGACTAATAAATGTAGAAGAATTAGATAAAGATACTATAAAGAGGCAAATAAAGATAAAATAAAGAATTAGAAAGCAGAGAAAGAGTAGACCTGATAAACAAATTTGAGATTTGAATCTTTTAAGGAGGAAAAAAGAAATCCCACAAAATAAAATAGAAAACTGATGAACTTCTCTAATAAGAAGTAAAAGGAAAACACAGATACTAGATATTAGAAATTATAATTTGACCACAAATTTAAAGGATATAAAAATAATTATAAGGATATGCAAATTGGTAATCTTCACTGAACAGTGTGTATGTATCTATATACATGTATAATTTTTAGGTGAAAAATACACATTGTTCTAAATATGATTAGTATGGGAAGTGCCTGTATATAAAACTCAGTAGTTTTCTTTATATTCCAAAAATAACCAGTTAGAAAATATCCGGGGAATAGATAGTGAGAAAACTACTGACCTATGGTGGTGAGGGGAAAGTGCAACCTTTCTTTAGTGGTTTATTTGTTCTTTGTATTTAACAAACCCTTATACAATATAGGGCTTACCGTGTGCCAGGCATATTTAATCCTTAACAGCCCTAGAAGGTAGGTTTAATCATTATCCACATTTTTCAGATGAAGAGACTGAGGCACAGAGAGGTTAAGTGACTTAAGTAAAGTCACCCAGCGTACAAGCGGAACCAGATTTCAAAGTGCAGGCGGCTTCCAGTATCTCTGCTCTTTGCTGTTATGCTGCACAGGGAATAAATGCAAAGATATACCGTGTTTCAGGAGGGAAGACCCAATATCATCAAATGACTTATTCACAACTGACCCGGGCTTTCTCACAAGGGCTGAGATGCTGACCGTCTGTTCAGGGTGACTGTCAGCAGAATGGCGCCCCCCAGGGGTACACCGAATCGTGCAGGGGTCCCTGAGGAAGCCACAGCTCAGAGCGGACAGCTGAGCCACAGCTCAGACTCCTCTTGAGTCTGACAACGCAGATGTGCTGGCCCTTTCTAACTCAGCACGCGATCTCCTTCTCTCTTAGATCCAGGAGATGGTCCACTCGGAGGTTGCTGCCTATGACTCAGGCCGACCAGGGCCCCTGCTGGGCCGCCCAGCGATGCTGGCCAGCCACATGAGCGCCCTCAGCCAGTCCCAGCTCATTTCTCAGATGGGCATCCGGAGCGGCATCGCCCACAGCTCCCCGTCACCCCCAGGGAGCAAGTCAGCGACCCCCTCTCCCTCCAGTTCAACTCAGGAGGAGGAGTCGGAGGCGCATTTCAAGGTAAGTGGGGATGGAGATGCAAAGGCTTCAGATGCCTTAGAATGCCTTCCTGTCAGCAGGGGACAGGCCCTGTGAGGAAATGGGCATCACCTACCTCTAGAAAAGACTATAAGAGTGTAACTGTCCCCTTTGTTGGAAAACAAGGAAAATTCTGGAAAAACATGATGATGTCTTATTCCTCAATGGCCAGTGGGTCATTTCGGTGGCATTGATGGCATTGGCAAGATCCTCAAGGCCACATCTTGTGGCCATTCTGACCTTTCAGGAGGATCACAGAGATGTGTGATCCAGCAGAGGGCACCTCTGGGCGTCACTGTGGGAGGGAGCACTAAAAACAACCCCCCACTGGGGACATGACCCCCGCATATCCCTGGAACCAGGGGTTGTCCTGCGTCTTCAAGAACATGCCAGGGAATGAGAGGTCACTGCCCGTCCAGCTCCTGTCCTTTCTTTGCACCGACCCCAAGCCTCCCTCCCAGTCAAGGAGCTTCTTGTTGTACTGGAGCAGAAAAGAGAGACCTAGAAAGGCCAAGGATGCTTGTGCTTGCCCGGAATCTCCCAGTGAGCCGCTGGTAAAATCAAGACTTGCTCCTACAATGCCTGCCTGCCTGCCTTTCTTTTTCATAAGGGCCTCTCACCTCTTTCCACGTGGTGTCCCTGAAGAGGCCTGGGGCAGTAATCATGGCATCCATCAGTGACCCTGACCTCCTGGCTGGGGTGGGCGCCTCTGGATCCTGGTCCAGCTTCATCCTCAGGGTAACTTGGTCACCACTGTAGTCCAGGAAGGAGGTGCTTTTAATTTAATTTAATTTTATTTAATAAACCCTTCTAAAACACTTTCATGGGGCAGATACTATTCTAAGGACATGACAGGTATTAATCCATATAATCTTTATCACAACCCTATGTGGTAGGTGCCTTTATTTTCTCTGATTGGCACATGGGGAAATTAAGGCACAGAGGGGTTAAGTGACTCATCAGGTGTCACAGAACCAGGATTTAAACCAAGGTGATTGTAGTCTGGCTCCAGCATACGTACTCTAAACCACCCTCAACGCCCCATCTGCTTGGCAGACAGAACTGAGGCTTGGAGAGGTGGGTGATCGCAGAGAAACACTTAAGAACAGGACTGATGTGGTCACAGACTGCCCCTCACTGTCCCTCAGACCCGCAGACCTGAGTCCGGCCCGTGGTTTCCTTATCAGTTTATGATATTACCTTCATTTTCTTGGAGCATTAGAGCCACAGTCTTCATGGCAGGATCCACGGCCTTTGGCCAAAATCCCTGGTCCTTGGGTGGCCTGGGAGTCCTAGTCGGTGGGGGACATGCCCACCCCCTCCATCCTGGAAGCCAGGTGCCCAGAGTACTGAGGTCCTGGAGTCTGACTGCACTAGAGGCCAGGTATCCAGGGTGAGGTCACCCTGGTGACAGTTACATTAACCTCACTCCCATCCAACAACTTCAAAGAGGGTCAGGCGGACTAAGCCATCTGCCCCAAGTTGCATAGCTGAAATGTGGTGAAAGAGACCAGTCTTATTCAATCAAGGGTAATCTTTGGGGATTATCTGTGATCACAAGAGGGGGGAGGTGTTAAGAAAATATATATATATCCAAAACTTGGAAATAGTCCCAAAACAGATAACTGCACAGTCTTTCAATAGCATATCACAGCCTCATCGAACAGGCTCAAGAATTATCTGATGATTCTCTGGGAGATTATACCTTCCTTTTGATTCCTCCCTCATTATTGATGGGAGCTCTTTTGCATTCTGTAAAGGAAGATGTTAACTTGGGGCAGGGGGGAAATGATGAAGAGGTGAGCAATTTTTGTCTGATTACAAGACAAATTAATTTTTCCCTGTAGAGACACAAATGACTTCTGTGCAGCAGAAAAGACTAAAGGCCCCGAGGTGATAGTTTTATTGCTCTATAGGGCAGTAACTTGTTTCTTTCTCTTGTGTTTTTTTGAATGAACTTTACCATCATTCTGAATGAAAAACCCAGGGCTCGTATCCAGGGCATGTGTGTGCGCTCGCTCGTGTGTTATTTGTGTGTGTGTGTGTGTGTGTGTGTGTGTGTGTGTGTGTATTCAAGCCCAGGGGGTAGCCAGGGCATTGCTGATGTGTGGACAGGGCTGGGCAAGCTGGGAAAAGCCAAGGAAGGTCCAGCTCGGCCTAAGCTGGGTTGGTTAGCTGGAGGTCCTGGGCTTCTCTGGTTTTCTAACTCCCCTCACCCGGGCAGATGTCGGGAGAAAAGAGACCTTCAACTGATCCTGGCAAAAAGGCCAAGAACCCAAAGAAGAAGAAGAAGAAGGACCCCAATGAGCCGCAGAAACCCGTGTCAGCCTACGCACTCTTCTTCAGAGACACTCAGGCCGCCATCAAGGGACAGAACCCCAGCGCGACCTTCGGGGATGTGTCCAAAATCGTGGCCTCCATGTGGGACAGCTTGGGAGAGGAGCAGAAGCAGGTGAGCCCCCATCCCTCTCCAGGCCATCCCCAAGGCTCTGTAGTCAGACTTGGGAGGTCTGGAACCAGGCCCAGCCTTTGCCTAGCCTCTGCTGAGGACTCTACCGGGCTCAGTTTGCCCATCTGTAAACTGGGGAGGTAGGGCTTGTCCCATTTGACTGTTCTGTAGCTGCATTCACTAGCGACTTGGTTAAGTGGGGGAGGAAACTGGACCTCTGCTGCCTCATCTGTAAAACGGGAACAAGCATCTCCATCCGTCATGTGCCTCCAACTCTGAAAGTCTGGGGTCCAGGTCACAGCTTTCCTACCCACTGGCCATAAGCCCATGGCTTCCCCTCAAGGGCCTGCAGCGGGGATAGAAGCAGATCCAGCTTAGAGGTCAGCGCCACTTACCAGCCCTGTGAGCTCAGGCTGACCACCTGACCTCTCCCCGATATCACCCATCTTGGATCTTTCAGGCCTACAAGAGGAAGACTGAAGCAGCGAAGAAGGAGTATCTGAAGGCTCTGGCAGCCTACAGGGCCAGCCTTGTTTCCAAGGTAACAGCTGGGATCCCTAAGCCCAGTCCTTGAGGGATAGAGCAAGAACCAAAGTCCATGGGAACACTCAACAGCACAGGTCTTGAAAGGGATGTCTAAGACCAATGTGGCCCCTTCTCTGGGCTCCCCAGGTGGCACTAGTGGTAAAGAACCCACCTGCCAATGCAGGAGACAGAAGAGACCTGGGTTCAGTCCCTGGGTGGGGAAGATCCCCTGGAGGAGGGCACGGCAACCCACCCCAGTATTCTTGTCTGGAGGACCCCCATGGACAGAGTAGCCTGGAGGGCTATAGTCCATAGAGTTGCACAGAGTCGGAAACAACTGAACAACTTAGCACACAGGCACGCGGTCCCTTCTCCAGGGCACCTCCTGTGTGCCAGCTCATGCTGCGTACTTTACACGCATCTCATTTCACATGATTCTTCCAACAAGAACCCAGTACACAGAGGAGTTAAGCAACTTGCCTGGAAGTATCCAGTCTGTTAAATGGCTCTACTAGGATTCAAACCCAGTTTTGCCTGTCTTCAAAACTGGCCTTTTCTCCTGTCCTACGCTCAGCCTTCTCTGTCGACACCAGCATCACAGGAGGCTCAGCATGGTGGTGGTTGCGTGGTCCAAGCTGGGGAGGGAGGTGGTCTGGCAGCTGCTGCAGAGGACGTGGTTTCTGAATTGGGCCAGAAAGGGTCAAGCAAAGAGGGTGTCCCAAATCAAGGGAACAGCCCATGCAAAGGCACAGAGGCTGGGAGAAGCCCACGGAGAGGATAACCCAGCTGGGCGATGCTCGTGCCTCAGGCCAGGCTGAAAAGCATGGATTCGCCCACGGGCACGGGAACCTCCAGGGATTAAAATACGGGGTGGTTGGATGGTCAAAGCCAAGGGTGGTGGGTCCTGAGTGATCTCTGGTGAGTCCCCTTCTCTCCCCTGAGGGACCCGAGAGCCAGCCAGTCGGTTACAAAACCACGTGGGTTTCGTGGCCCAAGTTCAGGCTTATCCACGTTGGTTCCGGCTTATCCAGATTGGTGTCTGTTTCCTTCCAGAGCTCGCCTGACCAGGGTGAGACCAAGAGCGCTCAGGCGAACCCGCCGGCCAAGATGCTCCCCCCTAAGCAGCCCATGTACGCCATGCCGGGCCTGGCCTCCTTCCTGACCCCTTCCGACCTGCAGGCCTTCCGCAGCGGGGCCTCCCCCGCCAGCCTCGCGCGGACACTGGGCTCCAAGTCCCTGCTGCCCGGCCTCAGCGCCTCCCCGCCGCCGCCCCCCTCCTTCCCTCTCAGCACACCCCTGCACCAGCAGCTGCCGCTGCCACCCCACGCCCAGGGTACCCTCCTCAGCCCACCCGTCAGCATGTCCCCCGCCCCCCAGCCTCCCGTCCTGCCCGCGCCCATGGCACTCCAGGTGCAGCTGGCCGTGAGCCCTTCACCTCCAGGGCCACAGGTAAGCAGGACCCAGTGAGAATGTGCCGCTGGGGGACCCCCTTGCGGAAAGGGGAGGCAGCTTGGGATTCCAAATACTGGCCCTGCCACTCTCGGCCTGTGAAACCTCAGCCTTGGCACTTTACCCCTCTGAGCCTCAGTGACCACATCTGTGAAATGGGATGAGTACACCTCACCTGAGATGCACTGGCTGCAGAGAATAGCTGGCAAGGTGCCAGGAAGATTCTTCAGATTCCTAGGGCATCCCAGGCCCTCCTCCCACAGCTTCTGTCCATTCCTGCTCTCTGGTCGGAGAGGCTGAGGCCAGTGAGCCTTAGCTGCTGGCCCTCCCCAAAGCCTTTGAAGCCTGACCCCTGCTAAGTGCTCCATGGACACTGGGGATTACAAAGCCTTGACCCTGGGAGGTCACTCGGCCCAGTAAGTCCATTTTACAGAGTGGGAAACTGAGGTCCAGTGAAGGAAAGTCCTTCACCACCAGCACCCTACCCTTGCAGCTAAGACTAGGGCTGGATTTTCCAGAAGGTGCTCTACCAGGGAAAAGAAAGAAGTGGTCCAGGCAGAGGGGCAGAGCAGAAATTTCTTATAAGCCGGGGAAGTGTCTCTGCAAACAGCCCCCTCCCCTCCTTGCTGCCTGAGATGCGCCCCTTTGGCTCTCCTTTGCTCACCGCCTCCTCCTCCCCCTCGGCAGGACTTCCCCCACATCTCTGACTTCCCCAGCGGTTCCGGATCCCGCTCCCCTGGCCCGTCCAACCCCACAAGCAGCGGAGACTGGGACAGCAGTTACCCCAGCACCGAGTGTGGCGTCAGCACCTGCAGGTGGGCCCCCCCTGCCCACGGTGGGCGCTGCTGATGCGAGTAGCATGAGGATGGGGGGACGGTGGAAAGGGCAAGGGGGACGCTGCAGATCACTGTCACCCTGCAGGAGGGCCTCGTGGGCACCAGGTGCCCGGCGTCTTCAGGAGAGGAAGTGCAACAAAGCAAAGACCCATAGGGACTCAGCTGTCTGGGGCCAGGCCTGCGGGGGACACTGAGGCCCGCCTTCGCTCTTGCTGTTTTTCCTTCCATCCTGTTATTTTTCTTTTCCTTTTTTTTTTTCTTTTTAAAGATTTATTTATTAATTTAGTCTTCCCGGGTGGTTCAGCTGGTAAAGAATCTGCCTGCAGTGCAGGAGACCCAGATTTGACCCTGGGTCAGGAAAATCCCCTGAAGAAGGGCATGGCCACCCCGCTCTAGTTATTCCTGCCTGGAGGATTCCACGGGCAGATTTCTTTCTTTTTGGCTGCACTGGGTCTTTGTTGGGGCTCACCGCTCTAGAGCTCGGGCTCAGTAGTTGTGGCGCAAGAGCTTAGTTGCCCCATGCCTCGTGGAATCTTCCAGGAGCAGGGATCGAACCGCCAGGCGATTCTTCACCACTGGACCACCAGGGATGCCTCCACCCTGTTTTCTTTTTCAACAAGTGCTTCCTTGTGACATTCATGGCCAGAGCGACTGTCTTTGGTCAGCTTCCCTAGGAGCAGAGCCTGAAGCAGGAATTTGGGTGCCCTTGATGATGTATATTTGTTCAGGGAGAACCTGTACCAGTAGTGGGGGTAGGGCAGCGGCTGGGGCAGAGAGGAGCCTAGCAAGGACATGGCCTCAGCCAGAGACTGGCTTTTAAATTTTTTAATTTATTTATTTTAATTGGAGAATAATTACTTCACAATATTGTGATGGTTTTTACCATCAAGATCAATCGGCCACAGATACACATGTGTCCCCCCAATCCTGAACCGCCCCCCCACATTCCTCTGGGTTGTCCCAGAGCACCGGATTTGGGTGTCCTGCTTCATGCATCCAACTTGCACTGGTCATCTGTTTCCCATATGGTGATATAGATGCTTCAGTGCTATTCTCTCTGGCTTTGGCCTGATCTCAGGGAGCTCTGGGCTCCAATCACAGCACAGATTTGGTCCCATTTTTTAAAACAAAATAATTTTTTATTATTTTTTGGCCGCACCACGTGGCATGCAGAATTCTGTGTTCCCCAACCAGGGATTGAACCAGAGCTCCTGTAGTGTAAGCAGGGAGGTTTGGTCCCAACCTTAAACAGTTCTAGCTTTTTGTATCCTCAGCGCTGAGGACCGGGTGGTCTCCCACCAGGATTCCAGGAAGGGTGTTTGGTTCCCCGCACGCACGCACACACACACCTCTCCGCCAATGCGCCCACACACACACACACACACCCCTCCGCCGCCACACACACACACAGAGGAGGGGTGTTGGTTCCACGCGTGCATGTGCACACACACACCCATCCCTCCGCCACACACACACACAGAGCCCTCCACCGCCACACACACACACACACACACCCCTTTGCGACGCCCGCGGTGGATAGTCAAGAGGGACCGGCCCAGACCTTCACGCATCCTCCGAGGGGCCATCGAGTCCGGGGAGGGGATGAAAGGCCAGTGAGCAGTTGTCCCCATGCACTCGGGCTCCGTGTCCAGCCCCGTGAGGACCAGGGGACGCCTGGACGGGGATGGGGGTCACATCAGCTCTGACAGCCCCTCCTTTCTCCCCAGCCTGCTCCCCAGGGATAAATCGCTCTACCTCACCTAAGCCCGTCTCCCTGTCCTTCCTGAGGCTTGCTGGAAGGGCGCTGCTCAGAGCCTGAAGGGCTGACAGCAGAAAAGAGGCCTCGGCAGGAAGCAGGGCGCCGGCGCAGAGCGCAGTGAGACGCCCGGGCCCAGGGCTGAGGCTCTTCCTCACCTCCCGGCAGACTCTGCAGAGGCCGCCCGCCGCCCAACGCCAGCCCAAAGAACCTGCTGGAACCTCCCGCCCCCTGACCGCTTGCTCCAGGGTTCCTGTGGACCCCGCGCCTCGCCTGCCGCCGTCCCCTCCGTCTGGTCGTCTGGCGCCAGAGCCCACGGTCGCCGGAGCTGCCCCTGGACCGGTGGCCCTGTCGCAGGAAGCCACCCCCAGATGCGCCGGGCGGGATCGGCTCAGCGCCAGACGTGCAAATCCGGTTTTACAGTGTGAACAAGACATTATGACACTTATAAACTGTTGGCTCCATGTAAGTATTAGTTGACTACGTGTTTTAGAAGCTGTGCTGAAGACACCTGTAAGATTATTTTGTTGGGATGGGGTGGGGCGGAAAGTAGATTCCTTAAAGGTAAAAAAAAAAAAAAAAAAAGGCATTTTATATGACCCTTAGCACATTTTTTTTTAAGTTTTATCTTAAGGGAGACGTGCACAAAAGAGGCTGCCAAACCATTTCACCCTCTGTACAGCAGGAACTGGACAATTTATAGCCACACTCAGAGACATTGCGCTTTTTTTTTTTTTTAAATCATACATTCATCTCTTTAAAACAGCCAGCAAGGACTTCTGTCTGTTTACCAGGAACAATCGAGAACAAAATTGCAGTTTCTATCATAAAGTGTGTGTGCTTTGGGGGTCTGGTTTGGGTTTGGGTTCTTAATGTTTGCAGCTGTTTTCTGACCCTGCAAATGTCTGTCTTGGTGCCCAGTGCTTCTCTCGAATTTCTTTATAATAAAACTGATGAAAAGTTGGAAACAAGCCTGTCTCTCTTTACACTTGGTAAGCCAAGGGCAGGCCCTCTGCAGTGGTCCTTGGTGGTGGGATTCACCAGGACAGAGCCCCTGGTGTCAGTTAGGTTGAGGGCAAAGTCCCACCTACCCTTTCCCCATCCCCGAGGGTCTCTATGGGCAGCAGAGCCTCGATGGCTTCAGTCTTGCCATCTGTAGAAGTGAGGTGATGATGGTACCAGCAAGTAGGTTCCCATGATGATTCAAGGTGCTCTGGCCTTGTGTGCTGGCCACAAAGGGAGCTCCCATCGGCAGGTGACCACAGTGAGCCCCTCCCGACCACTCCCTTGCCCCCGATGGAGCTTCTGTCCTCCGGAAGTTTCCGGTCTGGTGGAGGTGAGAGGTGAGTTCAGGGCAGCAGGAGCCGAGGGTGGGCAGAGGGACTCCTCTAAACCCGAGTATAACAAGCATCTCGTCAGGGAACTCTTAACTGGTTTTCCCAACAGATGTTAGGGGTGATAACCTCAAAATAAAGTAATAATTATGTGACTATTTTAACCGTTTCTGGAAAAATCACCATTGCCTGGTGTGGAGGAGCTATGGGGAAACTGTAGCTCTTGGGCCTCATGACACAGCTATTTTGAGATGAGGGGTAGGTGCAGGCAGCCCAAACCAGGCCCGTGACCCATGGGTTTGGCCCCTCATTCTCCAATCACATAACCCTGCTTCACCCAGATGACAACTCCTGGGATAAGGCACAATTTCTCTGAGCTGTTTCCTCACTGGAGGGCATCTTGTAATCCACTTTGGAAAAAGAAAAAAAGAAAACCCAGCCAAACAAACAAAAACAATGTGCTGTCATGTCAGTAGCATCGTTGTAGTGTGAAGCATAAATATTTCATGTGGTTACAATTTCCTGTGTGGAGCTTGTCAGTAACACACAGATGACTTAGGAAGTTTAATATTCGACTCTTGCTTCTCTTAATACATTGGAGAAAGCAACATTACTGGATCACTGGGATCCACGCACACAGTCCCAAATAACAAGAGTGCTAGGCTATTGGGTTATTGCTGCTGAAGTGGACGCTCCCACCTGCTCTCCCCACCACCACCCCACATCGCTGCATCTGGATCTCAGGGTTCCTTTGGCCATGTCCATGTGCTGATGCTGGCCTCTCTCTCAGCTCCAAGGATGCTTGGAGGTACCCAGACGGAGTCTGAATACCCTGCCCACACATATCAGGGGGTGGCCAAGTGGGCGCATCCTGTGGGCCCAGAGAGTGGAAGCAGAATCCATGGATAGTGGAAGGTACAAGAAGGTTGATTTCAGGGCGAGGAAGTCCATGATACCTACTATAGGGGAAACTGTTGGTGCCCCACCCAGACCCCTTTATGGGCTGGCTCCCGAGTGTTGACTGTTCACTGGTCACAGCGGCCCCCTTTGTCCTGGTCATTGCACTGGACCAGGAGGGGATGCCCCACGCCCCAGAGTTGCCCTCATAACCAAATAATGGAGCAGCCAACTCTGTGGTACCACTCGCTCCAGAGCTCTGTGGGATCACAAAGCAGCGGGTCCCCATCTTTGCTTAGCTCCTTCTCCACCCTGCCCTGCTTCCCTCATTCCCCTACTCAGAGCACCTGCCTGGTAAATTTCTTAACCCAGAAACCCCATCTCAGGCTCTTATTTCTCAGACAATGGACCCACGATCCTAGCTGAGCAGAGCGGGGCCACACCAGTAACGTTCCATATTCTTTCCCTGGCTCTGGTCCTGCCTTCAAATATAAGACTCTCAGCCCTTGAAACCAACCCAAGCCTTATGCAGGGGAGATCTAGGTGCTCACACGTTCACAAAGAAATCCTCTCGGAACTTCCCTGGCAGTCCAGTGGTTAAAACCCCACACTCTCAATCCCAGGGGCCCAGGTTTGATCCATGGTTAGGGAACTAGATCCCACATGCCACAACTAAAGCTCCCGTAATCTGCAATGAAGATCGAAGGTCCTGTGTGCTTCAACTAAGACCCGGAGCAGCCAAATAAATATTTTTAAAAAAGAAATTGTCTCCCCAAGGAAGTCCTCTCTCCAGGAATCAGTGTCTGCTACCTCTTCCTATTCTGTCCAGAGATGATGCTGGCTCAGCCCATGGAGCCCCAGGAAGCCCGATGCCACACCCACTGTAAAAGCACTGAGGCTTCTTCACAGATGCCCTCACCCTGTCCCTGTGCCCCCAAAGCTGCCACCCTAGGCTCAGAACAGACCAGCTACCGCTGCAGCCATGGCACCCCCGATCTACCAAGGCCAGTCTGTGGCCTGGACCCTCCAGTCCTCGAGGTCACATGTTATTGTTGCTTGGTCCCTAGTGCAGGGCCCCTGACCTGGTGAGGACCCTCAGCTCCTGTCTGCAGCCCGCCCTCTCCCACCTGTATCCCCTGTCCATGGAGCTGACCCAGGAACCAAAACTGCTTGCCCTTCCAAGTGCCAAATGCTTGATTCAGCTGCCTGCATCTTCCAGCTCCCCCATAAAACCCTGGAATCCTAGCAGGGGCCACAGCAGGGGCAAAGGCCAAGCCTCTCATCCCGAAAAGAAGGCGTGGCTGGTCCTGAGATTGCCCAGCGGTAATCCCTCCATCTAGGGCTACATCTGAATTTCCACGTTAGACAGAATGTGGGCAACATGGCCTGGATGGGCTTTCCGATGAATTTTCAGAGTCCAGGATGCTAAAATTCAATTTATTCATTCAGCAGGAATACAAACAAGTGCACAGTTTACTCTTTGCCAGGTCCTCAGCTGAGCACCCGGAAGACCAAGTGGAACTGGACACAGAGTCTGCCTGTCTAGGAGCTTACTGCAAGTTGGGGAGGCAGAGAATGAAACCAATAATATTAAATTAACCCTCAATTTATAATTTCAGATCATAAATCATTTTAAAAAATATATGCATTTAAAACTACTATGTGGCCAGTGCAAAAAGAGGGAGCTGGGAGAAGGCAGAAGAGGGGCCCCCAGTCCAGCTGGGAGTCTGCCAAGGCTTCCTGGGTAGCTGACACCTGGACTGTGCCCTGCCCGGTGACCAGGACGAGCTGGAGGACTGGCCTGTGTCAGAAGAGTGCCGTATTTTCCTGATCCTGACCTCAGAGGCTGACTCTGTGGTTGTGATTCTGCAAAGGTGAAGGGGGGCGGGGAGGGATGAATTCAGAGTATGGGATTAACTGATACACACTCTGTGTATGAAACAGATATGCAGCAAGGATTTACTGTATAGCACAGGGAACTATATTCAATATCTTGTAATAACCTGCAATGGAAAAGAATAGAAAGAAAAGAACACAGCACACGGGCACACACGCCACACACATCACATACCACGTGCCCGCCAAGCCCATGCATACACCCCAGTACATCCTGGCTAGTACATAATACGAGAAACTTTACCTTCCTGTGTAGAGCTTAAATAACAATAATGATAACTTCAAAGAACTTTCCATGTATTAGCTCATTATTATTCACAACAGCTCTTTGAAGAGGAGACTATTACTCCAAGTCTCATATGAGAAAATGAGGTAGGAGCTTTGCTCGAGGTCATGGGACTCATAGGATGCAGAGCCAATATTCTCCCAGGCAAGCTGTGCCTGATCTGTCCGTCATCACCACGCACGGCAGCCCTTCGTCTCTCTGGCCTGAGTTTCACCCCACATTCAGGGCCTACCTGGGCCTCCAGCCTCCCTTCTCTCCAAAGGAAGGGTGTTCCTGCTGCCAGAAGGCACCCCCACCCCCACCCACCCACCTCTGTCCATCCGACCTTGTCCGTGCTTGACCTTTGGGCAGGAGAGCTAGACCCTGCAGTGGAGGAAGACTGCCCTCCAGAGGTTACTATTAAATACAAAGCGGGTTAATTAGCACTCGCTCTGGAAGATCCCCTGGAGGAAGAAATGGCAACCCACAACAGTATTCTTGCCTGGGAAATCCCCTGGACAGAAGGGGCTATAGTCCATGGGGTCACAAAGAGTCAGACCCACTGAGCAACTTCACTTTCCTTCTTTCCTTTCACCAGTACTTACAAGATATCAATTGGTAGGGCCCCTTAGAAAGTAAAAGTCAAAGTGGCTCCATCCTGTCTGACTCTTTGTGACCCCATGGACTAGTCCATGGAATTCTCCAGGCCAGAATACTGGAGAGGGTAGTCTTTCTCCAGGGGATCTTCCCAACCCAGGGACTGAACCCAGGTCTCCCACATTGCAGGCGGATTGTTCACCACGTGAGCCACAAAGAAAGCCCAAGAATAAGTCCTCTTAGAAGGGCCCCCAAATAGTTGTTCCGTTCAAGAATAGCAGATGGTGGTATGTTAGGTTGGGAGAAAGCGGTGGAGAAAGAGCTCTTGAGGAAGTGATCCTGGCGGCCCTCATGGCTCCAGTCATCCCCTCCCACGGGATGCAGCTGTGGACGGTGTCAGGATGCTGGCTCCAGGAGATGTCCGTTCACCCATTTCATCAGGAGCTCCGCGTATGAGTGTGTTGGGTATGGTGATGTTTGGCCCCGAATCAACTTCTCTAACACATATGCCTCAGAGGTAGCACTGGTCACCCACTCTGGGCCATTGGAGCTGTTCCCTCCAGCCAACATATTTTATACAAATAATGACTAAGAGGGCTTCCCTAGTAGCTCAGTAGGTAAAGAATCTGCCTGAGGTGCAAGAGACCCAGGTTTGATCCCTTGGTCGGGAAGATCCCCTGGAGAAGGAAATGGCAACCCACTCCAGTATCCTTGCCTGGAAAATCTCATGGACAGAGGAGCCTGATGGGCTATAGTCCATGGGGTCGCAAAGAGTCAGGCACGCCTGATCGACTAACACGTCTTAATGAATAAGAAGGATAGTCAGAGATGGTGACAAATGCTCCAAAGACCACATAATAGGGTGACACGAGAGGAATGGGTGGGGGGAGCTGTGGCCACTTCAGACAGGGAATGGAGGTGGCCAAGCAGAGCCCTGAGAAGGTAGAGGAAGCAGCAGTGACCATATCTTAGAGGACAGATTTCCTGAGAGAAGAAAAGTCTCGTGGAGGGGCCCTGGGGCAAGAAGAAGCTTTCTTGTTCTGGAGTAGCAAGGAAACCAGTGTGGCTGAGGGATGAACAAGGGCATGTGGACCAAGATGGGTTTGAGGATGCAGCTGATGGCCTGATGGGGCTCCTAGGCCACAATAAGGAATTTGGACATTGTGGTCAAGGCAGTAGGAAGTCATTCAAGTGGAGGAGGGGCATGATCCAAACTGCCTTTTCACAAGGTCCCTCTGGCTACTGGGGGTGGGAAGTGAAAGTGGGGAGATTCGTCAGGGGGGCTGTGCGGTCATCCAGGGCAGGAACAGTGGCGACATCAGACAGGCTAGTGACAGTGGACGAGAGGGACTGAGATGGCTCAGATGCACTCTGTCACTGGAAGGGATGGGGGCTCGAGGTGTAGTGGCTCAAGGACAGTTGTTGGCCGAGAGAAGCAGCACTCGGGGCAAGGAGTTCATAGCCTGGTTTGTAGGAACCTCAGCCCATCTCTGCCCTGCCGTACATTCACCAGGTCCCACCGTGTACCGTGGGATTAATATTGACTTTGAGGGCTGGGAAGGAATCAGAACCAGAGTACTGGGCAGGAAAGGGCTTGGTCAACCACAGCGTCGAAGCAGTTAAAGAAACTACTATGAAGACCTTCTGGTCAGGGGAGAAGTGGACATGGAGGCCAGCAATGATTTGGCTGTTGCCCTTGGGTATGGACTTAATTATGTCCCCTCAAAATTGTATGTTGAGGACTTCCTTGGTGGTCCAATGGTTAAGAATCTGGTGGCTCAGACGGTAAAGAATCTGCCTGCAATGTAGGTGCCCTGAGTTTGATCCCTGGGTTGGGAAGATCCCCTGGAGAAGGGAATGGCTACCCACTCTACTATTCTTGCCTGGAGAGTTCCATGGACGGAGGAGCCTGGTGGGCTACACTCCATGGGATTGCAAAGAGCTGTGCATGACTGAGTGACTAACGCTTTCACCTTCACTTGCCAACACAGAGGACATGGGTTCCATCCTTGGTCCAGGAAGATTCCACTTGCCTCAGGGCAATTAAGCCCCTGCACCTGAGTCTGTGCACTTTAGAGCCCACGCACCCCAACTAGAGGGTAATCCCCACTTGCCACAACTAGAGAAATGAAGACCCAGTGCAACCAAAAATAAAATATAAAAATTTAAAAATCTAAACCTCTAGGTGGTAGTACTTGGAGGTGACTGGGTTGAGATGAGGTTCTGTGGCGGGGGGTGGGGTGCCCATGCTGGGATTAGTGCTCTTGTAAGAAGAGGTACTGCGGACAGTGACTGCAGCCATGAAATTAGAAGATGCTTATTTCTTGGAAGGAAAGCTATGACAAACCTGGCATATTAAAAAGCAAAGACATCCCTTTGCCGACAAAGGTCCATATAATCAAACTGTGGTTTCTCCAGTAGTCATGAACGGATGTGAGAGTTGGACCATAGAAAAAGCTGAGCACCGAAGAAGTGATGCTTTCAAATTGTGGTGCTGGAGAAGACTCTTGAGAGTTCCCTGGACTGCAAGGAGATCCAAATAGTCCATGTTAAAGAAAAATCAGTCCTGGATATTCATTGGAAGGACTGACGCTGAAGTTGAAGCTCCAATACTTTGGCCACCTGATGTGAAGAGCCGACTCATTAGAAAAGACCCTGATGCTGGGAAAGATTGAGGGCAGGGGGAGAAGTGGGCAACAGAGAATGAGATGGTTGGATGGCATCACAGACTCAATGGACACGAACTTGAGCAAACTCCGGGAGGTGGTAGAGGACAGGGAAGCCTGATGTGCTGCAGTCCATGGCGTCGCAGAGTCGGACACAACTTATCAGCTGAACAACAAAGGGACACGGAAGAGGTAATTAATTCCTCTCGCTCTCTCCTCCCTCTCCTTCCCCCCTCCCCTCTCCCCTTCCCCCTTTTTCTCTGCCAGCAGAGATCACAGGGAGCAGACAGCCGTCCTCACCCCAAGACAGAGCTCTCATCAGACCCTGGTGGCACCTTGATCTTGGACATCCAGCCTCTAGAACTGTGAGAAAATCGATTTCTGTGGCTAAAGCCCCCCGGTCTGCGGTGCTTGTCATGGCAGCCCAAACTGACTGCTATGCCCTGAGAATTAGTAAGGGCTCTGGAGGGGCAGGAAAACAGGGGCAGGACCCCGTAGCGCTTGGAGTGTGCAGAACCAGGCAGGGCTTGGCGGCATGAAATCCTGCCGGTGGGACGTCCACAGTAATTTCATGCTGTCTCCTAACAGCAATTATCAGGGACACGGGAGGAAGGATGTTAATATTCAAGGTCCTCGACTTCAACATTTAAACCAATCATACATGTATGGAGCTTAACAAGTCAAACTACCACGCAGCTTGTAACAACACAGCTCTCCACATCTTCCAGCCCCAACTCCTACCACCTCCCTCCGTACCCTCAACGCTTTTAGTATTTCCTCTGCGGCTTCACACAGAAGTATGGTTGTACTGCTATTTTGTGATTTATCCATTTAAAAAATATTATTTATTCACTTCTTTCCCTCTATCTAAGGGACACTTACAATGAGACAAGCTGGGATCTGGCATCCTTTGCTGCAGTGCTTGCACCTGGATACATCGCTACTCCTTGAGCATCAAAATACAAAGAAACTATATGGGACTAAAAATAACTGCCTACATGTGGAGTTGGGGCAAATGCAAGATGAAAGATACACAGAGACCAAAAAAATCCCAACTGCTGCTTTTGAAGAGCCTGGAGCAAAAGCAGGGTACTGTGCATATCCCCTGCACACAACACCCCCCAAGGGAGGGGGTGCAAAATACCTAAACCACACCCCTACCCTCACCCCACATAAGGAACCAGCTTGCCCCACCTTGGGGAGCAAGCAAGGGAAACTTTGATGCTTTAGGAGCCCCAGTTAAGCCTTGCCTGAATTTGGCCTCTGATCAATTTCTACCAAAACCCTGGTCAGTAACAACAATACTTTTTGAGGACCTACTCTGTGCCAGGCATTTTCTATATAAAGTCCATTTTATTTCTCACACAACCCTGTAAAATAGTTGCCATTAACCCCATTTCCCAAATGAAAAAAGCAGACGCCAAGAGAGATGAAAAAAATAATTGATCCCAGAGCAAGTCAGTGGCAGAGTCAGGGTCTGAACCCCAAGCCTGTAGCCTTCATACTTACTCACACGTCATAGGGTTGCTCCACCATCTCACGTGGACATTTGGGGCTGGATAATTCTTCGCTGGATGGGAGTCGGGGGAAGGGGAGGAGCACTATTCTGAGCATCACAGGATGTTAGGTAGCATCCATGGCCGGTACCCACTAGACACCAGTGACATCCCTCTTCCTGACTTATGACAACCCAAAATACCTCCCTACGCTGCAATGACCCCTGGGAGGCCAAACCTCCCCCAGCCGAGAACCACCGATGTATCGGAAGCTTGGGCCGGAAGTCCTGTTGCTGTGGACGGGTGCTGCCTTAGGCGGGGAGCCAGGCTTGGCCTCTTGAGGGCGCCCCCTCTGGCCACTGCTCTCCCTGCAGTGTGAGAGGTCCATGGAGCCAAGGAGACACGCCTACCTAGAGCTTCCGCCCCTCTGAACAACATTCTGCCTCCCACGGCCTGCCCGGGCTTGAGGCCAGTTCTCCTGGCTACTGAACAATGTCCTTCTACCCCTGAGAGGTGGCCCAGGGTGTTGCTGAGGTTAGAGGGAGGTGCGCAGAGCTGGACATCTGAACTAAGTGGTCTATACACAAATTCCAGGCCCCTCCACTACAGGCTGTTTGTCCGAGCTGGGAAGGACAAACTGGAGGGCATGGCGGAGTCTGGGGGCAAGGTGGACCGGGGGGCGGGGTAGGTTCCATTTGTATCCCGTCTTAACCTGCGAACCTCAGAGCTGGCCTCTGGCTGCCAGTGTAGCCGGTGGGGACTGTGGTGTAGGTCAGACATTTTGGGCACCTCACTTTGAAGAATTTAGTCATCTCTTTTTGTAGAAAAAGAGAGGATTTAGGGCTCATCCGTCTCCACCTTTGCTTCTCCCAACTCTGTCCAGATTTCCTCTTCTTATAAGGACGCCACTCAAACTGGCTGAGGGTCCGCCCTGATGGCCTAACGTTTGAACTTAATTGCCTCTCCAAAGGCCCTATCTCTAAATACAATCACATTCTTATGTATGGAGGGTAGGGCTTCAACACACAAATTTTAGGGGAGACACAATTCACTCCTTGACAGATGGAGTGATTGATATCAATTAGAAACCCCACCATGCTGATGAAGTCCAACCACTAGGTCAAGCAAATGGAAATCCAAATGGAAGCAAATGGAAATCCAAAAAGACACACAAATCGGGCAAGATTCTGCATGGGTCCATGAAGTAGTCAATCACCCTGATCGCCCTGCTTGGGAGGATGCTGTGACATCAAAATGTGTCACATCCACCTCCAGCTCGCTGTCGTCTGTCCCAGGAAACCCACACATCTGACGTGGTGCCACGCACACTGCAGTTACTCGTTTACCGACACATCCGGGGACAGCACTGAAGGACAGCGCTGCCTCCCACATCTCTGGAATGACATTGAGCCAGGACTATTTGTCACCTTTCCTGGCTATCTTCCTAAAACTCTAAGCTTCCACCCAGTTTTTTTTTTTTCAGTCCACCAAATATTATTAATATAAATGGAGTCAACAGGGTCATCGGCATAAATGGAGTTGCAAATTCAAATGACGTCAGAGTTGGGCAGATAAGATACACAAAGGAGAGACAACGGGGAATGGTGAGGACTGTGGCTAAGTGAGGATGATGTGTGTGCTCAGTCGCTCAGTGGTGTCTGACTCTCTGCCGCCCCACAGCTGTAGCCTGCCACAGGCTACAGGATTTCCCAGGCAAGACTACTCGAGTGGGTTTCCATTTCCTCCTCCAGGGGAACTTCCTGACCCAGGGATCGAACCTGGGTCTCCTACATCTCCTGCATTGCAGGTGGATTCTTTACTGCTGAGCCACTGGGGAAGCCCACAAGTGTAGACTGATGCCCTGCCCCAAAGCATTTAAATTTAATGTTTTAAGGCACCAGTCTGGCCCAAACAAAAAGTTTGCCAGCCAAATGCACCCTCCAAGCATTTAGTTTGTGCCTTCCATTGAGGGTATGGTTAAGCATATGGGCTTTGAAGATGGGACAGACAGAACTGGGTTTAAATCTTAGTTTCTAATCTGTGGAACACAGTGGCATTTGAAATCACAGAGCAGTTGTGAGGAATATGTGAAATAATGCATGTAAAGTGCTTGGGCAAAGCCTGGCACATAGTAAGTGTTTAATTTATAGTAGCTTTTATTGTTATAGTGAATCACAGAATGGCAATGGTGATGGTTTTTTGTTTGTTTGTTTGTTTTAATAAAAGCAGCATTCTCTTGAGCACATTTATGAAAGCATTCAGGTGTGGAGTGGTGACACCCCTGGTGGTCATGATCAGGAACTTCAGGGCAATGTTGCCAGCCTAACAGTGTGATTAGGAGCCAAGTTGGTCTTTAGGGTCAAATAGACAAGGAGTTTGAATTCAGATCTGCCAGATACAAGTAGGTAACACAGGTCATTTACCTTCACCCTTATCCTGCATCCCCTGCTCCCAACAGTTACGATTCCATGGAGTGGCTCTATTCTTTTTTTAATATTTACTTGACTGCACCAGGTCTTAGTTGTGGCATGTGAACTCAGTTGTAGCAGGTGGGATCTAGTTTCCTGATCAGGGATAGAACCCAGTGCCCCTGTATTGGGAGCGTGGAGTCTTAGCCACGAGACCAAGCAAGCCCATAGCTCTGACAATTTAATGAGACAATATAATATCACTTGGCATGCAAGTGATATTACTAGCTCTTAATAAGTGCTGGCTATGACCCTAGCACCCAGAACACCACTGGCCACAGACTGCTAATATCCCTCCCTCATGTGAGAAGGGAAATGGGTGGGTGATTATTATTTTTTCTTCTTTTGGGTGGGGGTGAGGAGCTGTTTCTTTGGGTTGGAACACCTGGCCAAAAAAGATACCCCAAAGATACCTGAAATTTTTCTAGAGTAAAATATTCCTTTGGATAATGCATTGCTCTCTCCAGACTTCTCTTTTCAAGTGAAAACTCCCCTGGAAGGATAACTAATATCCTTGTGTCAAATGCTCAGGTGTGGATGAATGAACCAGCTTCTTGCCTCCCAGACCAGAGGGGCCTGGGAGACACTGTGCGTGGTCATTACCTCCTCCCGCCCACTCCACACACCCACGCCATCCTACTTGCTGTTCTGCCTGGAGAGGGGACTTCCTTCCTTCTCAGAGTCCAAAGGCAAGGAGTGAAGCAGGAGGTAGATGCCCCTGCACCCAGGGGAAAGCAATTGGAGATTCGTCCCCTGTGGACCGATACTTCAAGATGAGAATGGCAGGACAATTGAGAGGAGGCCGGGCCCTGCCCAGACAGAAGATAACAGATCACATATTTCTCATTCTCGATGTCAAGACCTCCCTGACTACATCTGCGCAGAGAGGGTTCTTAGAGATCAAACGGGGAGTGATGCTGATGCCAAGCTACCCACAGGCTTCTTCAGCAGAATCCATCTTGGCTAAGAAAGGCATGTGCACACATGGGAGGATCCTGAGATATGCCAAATAGGAACCAGGCACATCAAAATGACTAGCCAAAGGAAAACTGGAAGAAATGCTCCATGTAAGTGATTGAAAGTGCCATGGGGGTGCAACTCTGCAACTGAGTCTGCCTGTGTGTCTATCCACACATACTCTTTTTTCCCTTCTAATAAATACTTCATTTGTTTCATTATCTTCCATCTTTGTTGGAATTATTTTCCAGCAAAGCCAAAGGGCCAGGGCCTTGTCAATCATCACTAGTCTGTACGTGTATTCAGTCGCTCAGCTGCATCCAACTCTTTGTGACCTGGTGGACTGAAGCCCGCTAGGCTTCTCTTGTCCATGGGATTTTCCAGGCAAGAATACTGGAGTGGGTTGCCATTTCCTTCTCCAGGGGATCTTCCTGACTCAGGGATCGAACCCAGGTCTCCTGCATTGCAGGCAGATTCTTTACCACCTGATCCACTGGGGAAGCCCAATCACTCATCCAATGGCTAATATTTGGCGCCTTCACAGCTGTGCCCTGACCTCAGTCTCTGGCTGGGAGCTTCACTACAAGCCACTGAAGGCCAAGGTGACCAGAAATTAGGAGGAGCCTAGGGTGAGAGACTCCCCCCTCCACATCCCCCCACTGCAGGGCCCGAGGCAAGACCCAGGCTCAGACTATAGGGTCTCCCCCCTTCCAGTCCCCCTCTGAAACAGTTTCTCCCTTGTCAGCCTTGCTTCTCTTCCCATATCCTGCTCATACCTATTATAAGGTCCTGGACTCTTTTTCTGGCAAACAGAAGCCCCTTCCAACCGAAAAATGAGGAAGAGGAGCCTCCACTTGCTCCCTGGGCATCCTGTCCCACTGCCAAGTGGGGAAGTAAGAACGGGGCAACAGCTCACGTTGATGCAGCTGACCTTGAAGGAAGTAATCTGCTCGCTTTCAGAGGAGGTGCCATATGGCCAAGAAACACTAATGAGGGAGAAGTTTCACCTCCACAGACAGACTTTTGGACAAAGAAGAAAAGAACTATTTGAATTTCAGCATACATGCAAGTTTTGTGTTTTACAGTTTTGGTACTGTGTTTATTTTGAGCTACATATTTGAGGGGGCACCATAGAATTTTTTCAGGCTTGAGGCTGCCAAAAATCATCATCTGGGCCTTCAAATCTCCAAGAACAGTCAGATCCTTTGTGGGTTCATCAGAAATCATGAAAAATTTCATCTTGTCACAAATCCCTCATCTGAATCCCACAGCTCCCAGGCCCCCCGTCTTTTTTTTTCTGACCTGGAAGAGTCCTGCCAAGACTCCAAGCCAGTGGTAGTAATCACAGGCCCCGGTAACATCCACGAGGTGGTTTTAAATTCCCCTGTGGCACAAGACACCTTCAAAGGATCTTGGACCTGGCAGAGGAGGACAAACTTCTAGAGGTGTCAGTGACCAAGGCTGAAAAGGGGACCAGCCAGGCTGTGTGCTGCGCTTCGGCCCCCAGGGGGCGCCCGACTCCAAAACAACCTTACCTGACTCGGACGTTCCAGTGGGCTCTGGAATGAGCTTTTTACCCCCAAACCATTCAAGGGGATTCAAAGGCTGTCATCTGCCTGCCCCCTCACCCCACACTCCCACTTTACACACACACACAGGGCCAGTCTGCAAATCCCCCAAACTGGGCTGACTGCCCACCCCCTCTTCTCTTGGTGCACTTTATTCAAACCTCCGCAGAGTAGGACTCCTCCCTCCTCACTCCCACCCCCTCCATAGCCCCTGCGGTCCCTCCAAGCTCATCCTTCCTCTTTGGGACCCCTGGATTATTCCAGGGTTTTGCCAACCTCTTTACCACTCATGATCTACCTCACTGGATGCTCACAAACGCGATACCTGTAAAGAAGGCAACGGGGCAGGGATCATGGTCTCCTTGGCAAAAGAGGAAACTGAGGCCCAGAAAGAGGGGGTATCTGGCATGCAGTAAGTCAGTGATGACTCTGGGCAGAGAACCAGGACTCCTGAGCACCAAAGCACTCCGGAACCTGCCTGAACATGCCTACTGACTGGTGAGGGACCCTCCCCTCCAACTATCTCATAAGGGCTGCTGGCTTGACTTATCCTCAAAAATAAGATAAGTACTTTCTTGCCCCTGGCTTGTTGGGTGACCTTGGGCAAGTCTCTTCTCTTGTCTAAGCCTCTGGAGAGTATGATGATGGCCTCTAGGTCCTTCCTTTGACTGAGACGCTCTGTGACTTTCTGACAGGAGCCTGAATCATCTCCACCTCTTTGAGGTTTCTGGGGTCTCAACTAAAATGCAAGAGGCTTGTGAGAGGGCTAATGACTGTACTTAAGGGCAACAGCAGTAATGACCCCAAAACGGGAAGTCTGCACTTCTTACCGCTCTCAATTGCTGGGCTTTACATAAGCTTCAATGTTTAAAGTTATCCTCACTGCAACTCCAGGAGGTAGTAGTAGTATTTTCTGTTTTCTAGATGAGAAATTTAGACTCAGAGAAGTGAAATAAGTATCCTAAACAGGACTAGAGCCTAGGAGGGCCAATCTCAAAAGACAGGCTCTTTTGGGACTTCCCTGGAGGCCCAGTGGTTAAGACTCTCAAAGCAGGGGCCACAGGTTCCATCCCTGACTGGGGAACTAAGATCCTGCGGGGTAGGTGACCAAATATTTTTTCCAAAAGACAAGCTCGCTCTTTTGCTATATGCTGCTCAGGGAATCTTTTAGAAGTCTGCTTTACAAACTCAGGGTCTTCCCTAGAAAGTCTGTGGCCTTTGGGGAGCCCGTCAGGACTGAAGCCTTTCAGCCACCCCTCAGAAGGTATTCCCAGGCGGCGCAGTGGTAAAGAATCTGCCTGCCAATGCAGGAGCCGCAGGAGACCTGGGTTCAATCGCTGAGTTGGGAAGATCCCCTGGAGGAGGAAATGGCAACCCACTCCAGTATTCCTGCCAAGCTGATCCCACGGACACAGGAGGCTGGTGGGCTACAATCCATGGGGTTGCAAAGAGTCAGACACAACTGAGCAGACGCACACACAGGAGGTATTATGGAAACTTTTAAGAGAGAGGCAGAGCCTGACCCAGCATGACCCAGGGTCCTCAGCTTCCCTTCTCCTCCTCAGACCAGTCCCCCGTCCTGAGCCCACACGCAGACCCCGCAGCCCAGGCAGAGCCTGTGAGCAGATGCAAGTTTATTATTGCATAGACGGCAGCTTCCTGAACCTTCACCCCAAATAACAACCCCCAAACAAGGCCCTACCTAGGAGCCCTGGCAGTCAGAAGCTTATCCCCAACCCTGAGCCAGACCAAAAACCCCGGACAGCGACCTCAGAGCCCAGGCCTGGAGCCCGTCTCCCCTGAGCAGCGCCCCCAGCCCACCTCCCTCTTGCCCTAAGAGTCCAGAAAAGCCCACACACGATAGTGGAGCCCCTGGAGGACCGCAGAACCCACAGGCTCCTCTCGGCAGAAATGCAATCCAACAACCTCAAGGCCCCAGCGGTGCTCGAAACAGTAAGTGTGGAGCCAGGGGGAAGGTTCCCAAGTATTGAGGGAGAAAGGGAAAGCTGACCCCATCAGAAACAAACTTCAAGTCAAAGAGCAAGCCCGGGTGGGGAGGCCAGACTACCCCCGCCCCAGCCCCCAAGGAGCGGAGAACCAAAGACAGAAAAGCAGCTGCTCCCCTCCAGCTCGGTTTAGATGTCCTGGTCACGTCCTTCCCCGGCTCAAAGGGGCCTGGACCACTGGCCCTCCATCCTTCCCCGGGCCGAGGCCACAGCCCTCAGCCCCCACCCACCCCCAGCCAGAACCAGGGACCGGGAAACCAGCATGGTACACAGCACATCGGAAAGGGGCTACATGCAAAGACCGGCTCCTGCCAAGCAAGCCGAGGAGCTTATCACAGCCCAGCGGGAGCCCCACACCTGCTCCCCTCTCCCTGGGACACGCTGGCTGACAAGCAGCCTGTCCTCAGCATGGGCCTGAGAGTCTGCCCCAGCGAAATCTGCCTGGGCTTTCATGCTCAGCACCCGCCCCATCCCACCCCGCCCCTGAAGCCTGAGGTGGCCCCTGGGAGCGGAAGCAGACAAATCAGTTCCCGGGGCATCCCTGGGGCTTTATCTCACCAGCCCCATGGCTCCTGCAGGGTGACCTCTCCTCACCCTCAGTATCCTCAAAGCCCCCACGTGTGATGCCAGCCTCAGGCGCAGGCGCCCTCAGAAACAGGACCATCCTAACTACCCCTCGGCCCTTCTCCCCACACCACCCCCACACCCCCTGGCCACCTGGTCAGTGGCTTCCCAGCCAAAGGTCCCAAACCCTCTCGTCTCCCCCTCTCCTGCTGGTCCAGAGGGAAGCTAACTGGACCGCTGGGAGGAGACAGAAGCACTGTATTCTGGGATATTCAAACAGAAGACGTCCATTTCCTCTATTGTCATCCTGAGCATCTGGAAGCAGGGGACAGAGTGTGGGAGGGGTCGGGACTGAAACAGGAAGGCCTGGTGGGCTGAGAGCATCACCCTCCGCGGCCCACCACGGGGATCTCGTCACTTCCTCCGCTTGCCTGGGAGGCCTCAGAAGTTTAAAATAAAGCCAGGGAGGGTACGAAGGAGGGGTCTGGGATTTAACATCCTGGTTTGGTGACTTCTCCCAAAACACACAAAAAAAGCCTGGGATGGGGGTGACCTAGGGGAGGGATGGAGGGAAGGGAATGGATGGGGATGGGGGATGGAGCAGATCAGGGAGTTCAAGACCAGGGTTCTTCTTTCAGGGCTTTCCCTGCCACTGGGCAGAGAGCTCCTGGAGGGTGCCCAGCACTTTTCTCTTCCTCTGGACACCGCCTGCATCTGGGCACAGGTGCCATGGGAAGCCTCCTTAAACGTTTGTGGTGTGGATGCAAGTGGACCCCTAGCATCCAGGTCCAGTCCTCCTCAGTCACCCTGCCTGCCACTGCAAAAGATGGGTCCATGCGTCCTCAGCAGGAACTCCTGGCTCTGCAAAAAGAAGAAAAGAGGTCCAGGTGAGGGAAGGATAGAGGAGGGAGGAAGGCAGGGGTGGGGGTGGGGGCGAGGCTGAACCAGGCTCCAGGCAGGGTTCAAGACGCAGGCCTGATCCTCTCTGGGGCAAGATCTCCATCACCAGCACCATCCCCGCCTCTGCAAGCCCCTGGAGCAGCCTTGGCCCTGGGCTCTGACTCAGTGGGACCAGAGACAAGTCCCAGAGGCCCCTCCTTGGCCCATGCAAGGCCCTGCTGGAGGCTGCCTCTGCCTGTTCCCTTTGCCTGGTACACGCTGCCCTTCTCTCCTCCCCTCCCTCACTGCCATCTGGCTCACTCCACACACCCCCACCCCACCGCCATCCTTCAGACCAGGAAGTCGGCAGTCCCCGCTGCAACCGTTCCCAGATCCCCTAGGAAACGTGGACCCCACTGGAGACAGCATCCACTCCCAGGGCAGCACCTACCAGGCTAATACTGTCACTGGCTATTTACCCTTCTCCTTCTCCTCTGGGACGGAGTAGGAACCTCCAGCCCACACTAAGCGAGGGTCAAGGGAGGGGATCTTGAGGGGAGCTAAGGCAAGAGCAGAAACTCTTGTGAGCAGCACCCAGCACAGGACTTACAGTGTGAAGGCTGGTCCTCGTAGGAGAAAGATTTGATTTGCCTTGTGGCTACTTTGGGCTTCCCAGGTGGTGATAGTGGTAAAGAACCCTCCTGCCAATGCAGGAGACCTAAGAGACTATGGGTTCGATCCCTGGGTAGGGAAGATCCCCTGGAGGAGGGCATGGTAACCCACTGCAGTATTCTTTGGAGAATCCCATGGACAGAGGAGCCTGGCGGGCTTTGGTCCACAGGGTCACAAAGAGTCGGACATGACCGAAGCGACTTAGCACGCATGCATGTGGCTACTTCACCCTGAGACCAGCAAGGGCCACTTTCCTTCGCCCCAGCTCTGCCCACGTCCTTTTCATCGGACCTTACCCAGGCCCTGAGCTCCATCACGGGGAGAAAACCAGCTGATGGAATTGACGGACTGACAGCAGGATTCAGGAAGAGGACCGAGGGAAGGGGTGGAGTGCAAGCAAGAGAGAACCGGAGGACAGGGAAAGAGGACCTGGCCATCCCAGGCAACCTCAGGCTAGACTTCCGGGGCTCTGTGGGGAGGGAGTCAGGAACTATTTTGCTTAATGTTTAAACTGCAAGACTTTTACAGAATGAGCCATAAGTTAAAGGTTTACTCTCATGTTCACCTCATTGCTTAGGGCAGGAATGTGTCCCTGCTGTATCCCTATTCCCAGCAGACCAGGTGCTCAGTAAAGGGTAGTTAAATGGGCTTCCCAGGTGGTTCAGTGGTAAAGAATCCACCTGCCAATGCAGGAGACGCAGGTTTGATCCCTGGGTGGGGAAGATCCACTGGAGAAGGAAATGGCTTCTCCAGTACTCCAGGAAAGAGCCACTCCAGTACTCTTGCCTGGGAAATCCCATGGACAGAGGCGCCTGGCGGGCTACAGTCTGTGGTGTCGCAAAAGAGCTAGACACGACTTAGGGACTGAACAACAACCACAACAAATGAATGATGAGTTAGTGAATGAATGAATGAAGCACCCAGTGTTCACATGACAGAGAGCCAGTGTTCTGCGTATGTTGAGTCAACGAGGGTGCATGTGTGTGTGTGTGTGTGTGTGTGTGTGTGTGTTGGGGAGACATGATCTCTCAAATCCACACTCTAGGTCCCTGCTCCTGCTGGGGGATGGGCCTAATTAACCACAGGATGGTGGCCCAGCAGGCCCTTCCTCTCCTCCCCTGAGACTGCCGTCCCCTCCTCCCAGCCGCACCTGGGGGACGAGGTCAGGTCAGGTCAGGAGGTGAACGAAGAGGATGGCCAGGCCGATGTTCAGCAGGATCACCATGCAGATGAGGACGGTGTTGGGGACCTAGGAACAGCGGAAAGAGGCTGCCTGAGTCCCCAGGAGAGCACACTCCCCAACCCCGACCCTCCGAGGTGTCCAGCACCTGGACAGACCATCCGAGCTGGAAAGATTCTTGGAGGAAATAACCAACCAAACTGCTCAGGGTCCAGAGAGGATCGAGAATGTATCCCAGGGCACACAGCTGGCAGAGCTGGGACTGGAATCCAAGAACTCCGCCGTGCCCACTGCTAATTCCTCTGGGGCTGCATCCCTCAGTCCCTCTGAGCCAGCTTCAGTCTTTGGCACTGTAGCCCCCGGCTCCCATAGCAAGGCCAGAGGGCCAGGACCCAGCCCCCTACTGGGCCGCTCCTCCATCCCCCAAAGCCCTCCCTGCTACACCGTGTACAGGCTATTGGAGCTCAGCCTAGATCCTCCATAAACCGGGGCGCCCCACAGCCTAGCTGCTTGGGACTCCCAGTCGCCTCCTCAAAAGGAGCGCCCAGACAACAGTACAGAGGCCGGCCCCTGCCCCTGCGGTGGCAGCACTCTGCCCTGTAACCCTGGGTCAGGCTGCACTTAACTAAGCCCTGCACTGTGCTATCACCCTGGCCCCCCGGTCATCTGCCCCCCGAATCCCACCTCCAGCTCCCCCCTCCACTCCCCACTTCCACCAGCAGCCTCACCTCCTCCACCTCGACCTCTGCCGCCGCTGCGGCCTCCTTCCGAGCCTTCTTCCTGGCCCCGGCCTTGGTCAGCCCTCGGGCCTCCGTCTTGCGGGCCTTGACCTTGGGCTCGGCCTTGGGCACGATGGGCTTGGGTTCCAGCTTGGCGGGGCTCTCGGGCGCCGACGCGGGGCTTCGGGGCGGGGACGCCGTCCCCGGCGCGGCGGCGGCGGCCGGGGACGGGGGCGCGGAGTCGGCGGCGGGGGCCTCGGGCTCGTCCTCGAAGGGCGGCGGCGCGGGCGGCGCGGTGCGCACGGCGTAGCTGTGATAGCCCTGGTACAGCGCCACCTCCGGCTCCTCCGGCCGCGCGGGCGGCGCCTGCAGCGCCTCGATGGCCATGCGTTCGCTGGCCGGCCGGGCGGGGCTGCGGCGACCCGCGCCGTCCGACGGCGTGACCGGCCGGCTGCCCTCGCCGCCGCCGCCGGGTTCACCGTTCCAGGCGCCAGGGCTCAGCAGGCCGTCCTTGGACGCCGCGGCCGGGCGGGGCCGCTTGGGCTGCGGGGGTGTCCCGGCCGGCGACGGGGGGCCACCCTCGGGCGCCGGGGTCTCCCGTTCGTGCAGCTCCGGGCTCTCGCGGAGCCGTTCCGGGAGGCCCGCGGCGCTGGGGCCCCGGTCGGGGGAATCCAGCAGGCTCTCCGAATTCTCCAGGATCTCCTGGAGCAGCCGGCGCTTCTGATACTCCGGACCTGCCAGGGGACCACACGGGGAGGCGGGATTCGAAGCCGGGTCCCCGCACCGGGTGACCCTGGGCAAGCCGCTCCCGCCCCGCTGAGTCTCGTGGACATACTCAGCCAGCACTGACCTGCAGCCATCAGGTGCCAAAAGCGCTGTTTTTTAAGCCATTCCCCAATACTAACTCATTTACTCCTTTGAATAACCCTATGAGGTGGATGCTATTATTTAGCCTCCACTGCACAGATGAAGAAAAGGAGGCTCAGAGTCGTAAAATGCCTTGCCCAAAGTCACCCAGCTGACCAAGAGCAGGGCCGGGGCTGGCACCCAGGCTAAGTCTGGCTCCAGAGTTTATGCTCTTTATGGTCACACCGGCCTCTTTCCATTCTCTTATCTGAAAAACAGGCCTAATGATATCTATTTCATAAATACTAACTGAAGGATTAATCGGGTGGGGAAAAAAAAATGCCTGTAAAATGCTGAGCGCAGAACCTGACACGTGGTGACAGCTGTTGCTATGACCACCCAAGGTGGAGGCTGCCAGCCAGCGTCGCTCTTCCTGGGACCAGCAGGAGGCGCACTGTGATGGGACGCGCGACTCTTGCCAGGCAGAGATCTGCACTCAGGTCTTGCATCTAGCCTCTCTTGCTGCTGCTGCTAAGTCGTTTCAGTCGTGTCCGACTCTGTGCGACCCCACAGACGGCAGCCCAGTAGGCTCCCCCGTCCCTGGGATTCTCCAGGCAGGAACATTGGAGTGGGTTGCCATTTCCTTCTCCAATGCATGAAAGTGAAAAGTGACAGTGAAGTTGCTCAGTCGTGTCCGACTCTTAGTGACCCCATGGACTGCAGCCCACCAGGCTCCTCCATCCATGGGATTTTCCAGGCAAGAGTACTGGAGTGGGGTGCCATTGCCTTCTCCACTAGCCTCCCTTAGGTCTCCTTAAAAACCCTTCAACTTGGAGAGCACCAGTCGCCCACCCTGATTGGCTCCCACCACTCTATTCAAGGGCAAAGTCTGGATCAGAGCCAGGAGGTCCTCCTCACTCTGCAGCCTCATTTCCCAGAGAGAAGAGACAGGCTGCAGTTGGGGGAGCCTCTGATATTACCACCCCGATCTCAGCCTGAGTCCCCTTGACTCATCCCATCCCGTGCCTGCACGACGTCCCACAGATGCTCACAGGCATGTATGGACCCACCCGAGCATCTCAGCTTTCCACCAAGCAAAGAAAAAGGGTCCACCTCTCCACCCCCACCCCGCGGCCCACCCCAACTCCCCCACCCCATCCTGGCCAGTCCCCTCCCTGGCTGGCCCTACCTGGCTGGTAGAAGTCTGGAGCCAGCTCCCTGGCCAAAGTGCGGGCAATGTTGGACTCTTGGTTGGCAGCCAGGGCAGCCTGTTCTGCTGCCTCAGCTTTGGCCTTGGCGTGGCTTGTCCTAAGGAGACGACATGGTGGAGTCTTAGGATCCCTCCAGAGAACCAACCCTCTCTGCCCTTCCTCCCCAACCCACAAAGAGACATCCTGGACAACACTTTTGTTCATTTGGGCTGTCAATGAATATTTATTAAGCCCTGTGGTCCAGGCTGTTGTGCGTCCCCCAGACAATTTCCCTCTTCTCTCAGGGCACACAGACAGACTACATTTTCCAGCCTCCCTGGGGTTAGGTGTGGTCAGGTGACTGGCTAAAGCACTGTGGGAAGACAGGACGATGCTATTTCCAGGCATGGTCCACAAAAACCTGTCCTGCAATCCACAGTGTCCTCTCTCTTCTCCCCTGTTGCTGGTAAAATGCAGAAGCCAAGTCCCCAGAACAGGGGACTTAACCTCATTTGTGTCACAGATCTTTTCAGTCTGGTAACACCTGTGGACCCCGTCTTGGTATACTGTTTTAAAATGCATAAATTACACAGGAGTACAAAGAGATGCAATTACACTGACACACTGTTACCAGAATATTTAAAGGGATAAATCTGTAATGTAACAATGTATATTCTTCTTTATTAACACATTAGACAAAATATTCAGCAGGCCTATTGACCACCATAATTTAAAAGTATAAATTAGCATAAAGGATATTTCAAGGATACATGCAACAACAGGAATGTGGCATGAAAATATATGTGATTCCTATGAGTGACAAAGTCAGAGATACTGCTAATACTACTGTGATTTATCGCCGACTTCTATAGTTGAAGAAAATGCTAAATTTCAGTTACACGTTAGTAAAAATAGAGAGGTGGTTTTCCGTGAAGATCCCTTCACTAGGACCCACCCTTAGCTGCTGAATGACTGCTGATGGCTCACTGCTCTCTCAGAGAACTGCAACCAATAGAAGCCACCTTGTTCCAAAGGTCCATACCCCTCCCCAACCCAGCGAGCCTATAACCAATGACTCCTGACCCCAGCCAGCCCCTTCCTGCCCCAAAAGGAACCAAGTCCTGAGGTATGACTCAGGCTCCAAAGCCCCACCACGGGATGAGGCTGAAGCAGAACTCCAGAACACATAGCTGCTTGGCTTCTTCTATGTCCCATTCTGCCTCTCTCCCTCCCCCTCGTGTCTGAGAGCACTTGCTCCATAAACTGCCCAAGCAAGAATCCTCATCTCAGACTCAGCTTCTAGGGAATCTAACCTAAGGCAGCATCCAGATTCACAGACAAGCTGAATTCCATCCACAGAACTCCCCTGTGGACCCCAGGGTCAAGAAACACGCTGGAAGGAACTTGGGTCCACAAATGATTGTTGCATAGAGCAAAGCCCGCCTCCCTCACAGTCCCATATTAAATGTGGAATATTTGAGCATTAAATTTAAACATTAAACTCAGCAAGCCTTAAATGTCTACTGCGTGAAGTGCCTGAAATTTGGGGGATGTTTATTTCAGCTGTTAATCTAACCTGACTAGGAAAAGCATCTGCGAAAATATTGACAGCCCCAATAACCAATGGGCTTCGTTGTAAAGAAATTAAAGATTATCTCATGTAATCATCATGATGCCTTAGGAAGCTGGTGTTATTATTGTCCCTATTTTACAGAAAAGGAAACTGAGGCACAGGCAGGGTAGGTAACTTGCCCAAGGTCACAGAGTCCCTAAGTGCAGGAACTGGGATTTTGAACCCAGGCAAGATGATTCCAGACCCTGTGCTGCTCTGAAGTGTGTGCCGTGGTTGGCCAGGAGCCGAGATTCCTAGGGACAAGACAAAGGCTTTTCAAAAGAAGGAGATGGGCTGGACGCAAACAACCAAAATTATCTAATATAATGTAATCAAATAAAAGGGCTTCCCTGGTAGTCCAGCTGGTAAAGAATCCACATGCAATGCAAGAGACCGACCCCTGTTCAATTCCTGGGTCCCAAAGTCCCCCTGGAGAAAGGATGGGTCACCCACTGCAGTATTCTTGGGCTTCCCTAGTGGCTCAGACGGTAAAGAACCTATCTGCCTGCAATGCAAGAGACCGAGGTTTGATCCCTGGGTTAGGAAGATTCCCTGAAGGAGGGCACCGCAACCCACTCCAATATTCTTGCCTGGAGAATGCCACGGACAGAGGAGCCTGCAGGGCTACAGTCTGTAGGGTCGCAAGTCGGACATGACTGAGCGATTAAGCACAGCACAATCAAGTGCAACTGTGAGAAATGCCATAAAGGAAGAGGACAGAAGAGGAAGATGAAAACGTCCAACAGAAAGACTTGATGTAGATCGGTGGTGGAGGGGGGGGATCAGGCAAGGTTTCCTCAAGGATGTGACAGCTGAGACCTGAGACTGACATATCCATTGGCCCATCAGCAGTGAGGCGGGGACAGTGAGCCAAGCAGGGGGAAGAGCATGTGCAAAGGTCCTGAAGGGGGTACGAGCTTCATGCCTTTGGGGAACTGAAAGGTCCAGTCAGTGTCCCCATGGGCAGATGTGTCACTTCCTTGGGGATTTGATCTGCATGTGTCTCCAGCACGGAATTAAGCCCCATTTAGAGACAAAGTTTACTAAGCTCCCTTCAGGTGCCAAGTCTTTTGGCTACATTATGCCTTGCAAGCCTCAAAACTGCCGGGGAGGTAGCTTTCACTGACTCTACTCCACAGGTAGGGAAACTCAGAGCAATACCTTACTCAAGGATGGCAAGTAACAGCTGACATTTACAAAGCATTTACAACATGCCAAGAGCTTTATAGAAACTTATCCATTTAATTTTCCCGGTAACTCTTTGTGGCCAATGTTATCATCACCATCCCTCTTTACAGAGGAGAAATCCAAGGCATAAGAAGGCTTAAGAAGCCCACCTAAACTTATCCAACCAGCAAGTGAAAGCAAGGTTTCAAACAAAGGCTTTCTTGAGTCTAGAGTCTGTGCCTTTTGTCACAGGTTGGCCGTCCACTCAATAATAAGTAGTGGGGGACTTCCCTGGTGGTCCAGTGATTAAGAATCTGTCTTCCAATGCAGGGGACATGGGTTCTATCCCTGGTCGGGGAACTAAGATTCCACATGCTGCTGGGCAACTAAGCCCACACACAGGAACTACTGAGCCCCGGAGGCTCTAGAGCCTGTGGTCTACAAGAGAAGCCCCACTCACCGCAAGGAGAAGCCCATGCACCACAACCAGAGACCCAGCACAGCCGAAATAATAACAAGTAGTGGAGTTCAAACCCAGAACTGTCTAGTTTCTAAGCCCCTGCCCTCTCCACTGCCACAGTAATGTTTACTGAAGAAAACAGTATTATACTAAATGAAAGAATACATAAAAGAATGCATGCATACATACATGGACATCTGTATGAGCAAGGGGGGTAGCATAGAGAATAAGGAGCATAGTTTTGGAATCAGCAGCCCTGGACTCTAATTTTGGCTCGGCCATGGCTGGGGCTAGGGTGCAAATGAGGCCTTCACCTCAGGCTCAAAATTTAGGGGGCTGACCAAAAAAACTCAGTAATCTGGATAAATAGTACTTGAATGCAATATTTTTTAAAGTCAAAATTAATGCAGCAATAATCCTTGATGAACAAGCTATGAAAAAAATGTCAACAGAGTCCAGATCCAGACCCTGCACTTGTACGACTCACCTCACTCGCCTCCCCCTAGTCCCAACCCTACAAGGACTCTAGGACCTTGGGTGAATGGCTTTGCCTCTCTGTGCCTCAGTTTCAACGTCTGTAGGATAATTCTCCCCTCTTGGAGTTGCTGTGAAAATGGCTGAGAAGCAACATAGGAAAGTGTTTAGCCCAGGATGAGGCTGAGTGATGGCGATGATGGTGGTGGTGATGATGATGGTGTTGATGAGGGTGTTGGCAGTGGTAGAGAAGGAGGAGGAGGAGAAAAAGAAGGAGAAAGATAACATTTGTTACACTGAAACCAAGTGTGGAACCAACAAGGGCCTACTGTATAGCACAGGAAACTATATTCACTATTATATAATAACCTGTAAGGGGAAAGAATCTGAAAAGGGGTATACACACACACACATATATCTATAACCAAACCACTGGGTTGCACATCTGAAATTTACATGATATTGCAAATCAACTACACTTCAATTAAAAACTAAAAAAAAAGAAAAAATGTAGTACATGCACAACCCCAGACACACATTTGCCTGTACATGGGCATGTGTGACTCAAAGATCTAAATTTTCAGAGACACTTCCCTGGAAACCTGAAACCCCAGGTTGGATGGGGGAGGAGGGAAAAGACTGGGCAAACCTTCAAACTGAGAAAATGTCCTTTTTTGGTTGTGTGAGCTGGATGAGGCTTGTTTCCTGGGGCTGTGTTGCAGGACGAACTCCTCAGGCCAGAATGGCAGTCTTCACACTGAGCCCTGGAAGGTTCTAGAGGATCAGCAATGGACCCTCCAGGGCAACCAGAACAGGGGTCAGAGGGGAATGGCCACACAGCCCAAGGTAATAAAGGCTGCTGAGTTTGAAGGAGGCACCCATGACTGACTGAATACCTTACCAGCCCCCTCCCCAATGCCTCTGATCTCAGGAATGGCCCCTCAGCTCCCTAGCCCTCAAGCCAGGAATCCCAGTGTCTCCTACACCCTCCTTCCTCATCTTTCAATATTCACAAACAACCACCACCACCTCCTGTCTCTCCTGCTCCCCCTGAAGCTCTTGATCTGCCTATTCTCCACCTTTCCGTGGCTCCTCCTGCCAGGTCCCCCACTCCCCTCTGTAACCTCCCTGCTTCCAGGCTCACTCCCTACAAATCATCACATGCAGCTTGCTTGCCTCACCTCTTGCTGACAGTCTCTGCAAGGCTTCCTATCTTGCTGAAAGTAAAGTCCAAAGTACTGAGCACAGCCTTCAAGGCTACCCAGATTCTCACCCTGAAGCAGCCCTGATGGGGTGTATCTGGAAGCTTACCAGGTAAAGGGCAGGCTGAACTGCTACAGTCCAGAGGCTATCTTCTGGTCCAGTGGCACTCACGGTGTGGTCCATGCAGCCCCTAGCCCCTCATCATCTGGGCACTTGTTGCAAATGCAGACTGGGGGGGCTCCACCCCAGATCCACTGAATCAGAATTTCTCAGGAGGAGCCCAGGAATCTGTGTTGTATAAGCCTTCCAGCTGCTTCCACCGCTCATTAAAATTTGAGAAGCGTGTGCTGGACAGAGAGAAACATCCAGCTCTCTCTTGGGCAGTTCCCAGCCTGCTCAGCCACCCAGGAGCCTTGAGGGTCTCCCTTCAAGCACCAGGATCCCTCCCTGAATCCAGGGCCTACTAGGGAAATGCAGGCACCATTTCTTTCCCTATGACCACGTGGGGAGGGGCTTTTGGGGAGGGTCTCCCAGGATGGCTCTGCCCCTTCTGGAGAGAAGGGAAGGAGCAGTAACTAGGGCAGGGGGTGGGGCAAGGATCAGTCACCCTTCTTGATTTCATCAGATTTTCTTTCGTCAGCAGGTTAAAAATAAGGCTGGTGGTGGCTCAGGGATGAGGCAGGGCCATAACCCGGTGGGAGCACTCCCGAGAGTGTCGACCCTCACTCCTGCCTCCCTTCCCCACCCTGGACCCCTCACCACCCCGGAATAGCTGGCCTCGTTGCCCAGGCATCTCCATCAAGCACTGATGGCTTTACTGGGCCAAAGCGGGGGCACCCACAGGAGATACCCCTGACTCCTCTGCTCCGGCTGTTCCCCCATCTGGAATGTTCCTTTCCCTCCTTCCACCTCCCAGCCTTAAAGGGCCAGCTTCAGACCCACTTTGACTTCCAGATTTATTCAGTTAATGCAACTTTATGGAATGCCTGCTATACATCAGGACTTTTCTGGGTGCTGTGGCTACGACAGCAAGCCAAGTATCTAAAAATCCCTTGTAGGGGGACTTCCCTGGCGGTCCAAGGACTAAAACTCCATGCTCCCAATACAGGGGGCCCGGGTTTGATCCCTGGTCTGGGAACTAAGACCCTGCCTGCCACAAGAAGACCTGGCCCAGCCAAAGTACATAAGTAATTAAGTGAAAGTCGCTCAGTCGTGTCCGACTCTTTTCGACCCCGTGGACTATACAGTCCATGGAATTCTCCAGGCCAGAATATTGGAATGGGTAGCCTTTCCCTTCTCCAGGGGCTCTTCCCAACCCAGGGACTGAACCCAGGTCTCCCGCATTGCAGGCGGATTCTTTACCAACTGAGCCACGAGGGAAGCCCAAAGAACATAAATAAAGATTTTTTAAAAATCCCTTGTAGAACTCACATTCTGTTGCAGGGGTCAGCAAATTAGGGCAACAGGCCATATCAGGGCAAACAGCCTGTTTGTCTATCACCTGTGAGCTAAGAATGCTTTTTATACTTTTCAAAGTTGTGGGGGAAAAAAAAAAAACCCAAATAGTAATTTTATGACACATGAAAATTACACAGAATTTAAATGTGTGTCCATATAAATAAAGTTTTATTGGAACAGAGTCACACATATTTGTTTACTGTTGTCTAGATCTAAGCAGTTGCCACAGAAGCCCATGATCTGCAAGGCCAAAAATACTTACCATCTGGTGCTTTACAGGAAAAGTTTGCCCACCTCTGTTCTAATGCATCCACTCAACAATGGTCTCTCCTACTATTCTAATTAATAATATTAGTCTACTATTGGTTGAGCTCTTTCTGCCCAGTTCTGTGTTGTGGTCACCTTTACACACATGACTTCAGAGAGGCGAAGTCACTTTCTCAAGGTCACACAGCTAGAAAGTGTATCTGCCCAAGCTCCTCCCCATTACACCGAGCTGGCGCTTTCTTGGTACTAACTGGACCAGGTCCTCCACATGCTGGTACTAGGGATGGGGATAAATTAGATCCAGCAGGCACCTGAAAAGCTTCCAGCCTAATGCAGCCCCACCAAGTCAACTGGGCAGCATCTCCGAAAACCAGCGGATGGATGGGGCGGGGGCCGAGCAAAGCCGCTAAACCACATGGCGGCGCAGCTAAGAGGGGCAGCTCTGCCAGGTCTTGGCTCTGCTCCTCATGCTCTCAGGCAAGCCTGAGCCCCCCGAGCCCCCGTCTCCTCATCTGTACAATGGGGATAAATAACAGCACCTTCCCTGGAGAAATGGTGTAAGGAATATAAATGAATAAACACTCATATGGCCCTAAGAATAGTAGCCGGGACACAGGAAGTGCTATGGAGGTGCTTGTTGATAAAATATATGGGGACGTCCCTAGTAGTTCAGTGGTTAAGACTCCACCCTCCAATGCAGGAGACAGGGGTTCCATTCCTGGTCGGGGAACTAAGATCTCGCATGCCACGGGGCAACTAAGCCCGAGAGTTGCAACTAGAAAGAAGCCCCCACACACCGCAATGAAAAGTCCATGTACTGCAACTAAGATCTTATGCTGCCAAATAAGTAAACACTTTTTTAAAAAAATAAATAAAATAAAATATATAAGAAGCATTTTTTTTTTTAAGACTGAAACAAAAACCTGAAAGTACTTAATGTCACTGATTTGCTCACTTAAAATTTTTTCAAAAATTCATCAGAACAAGGAGGCCATGGAAGGTTTGGGGGACAGAGGCAGATAATCACAGCCCTCAACTCAGGCCTCTGCCAGCCTCTCTGAAGCTGCAGAAGTGGTTGATAAGGGCAGTGCGGCCAAGCATCTTCCTGAGGAGGAGGTTGCTTCAGAAGCCACTGCCCTGCCTTCCCCCAAAATAGCCCCTCGCTCCAGACTCTGGCTGCCTGTAGCTGTTTTCCTCCAGAACAATCACGGTCGGAGCAAACTCAAAGAGAAACCGCAGCTGGGGTGTCCAGCCACATGCCCAGATAGCTCCCTGAGAGAAAGTTCCCTGCCCTCCAGCAGGGATGGAGTCAAGCATCCAGTCTTGCCGGGTCTGCATCCATTTGGCAAACATGTGCTAAGCCCTGCTGGGAAGCCCCTCATCAGAAGGGTTAAGGGTAGAAACTCCAGTCCATCACATTCTGACTTTTGCTGTCTGGTCTGAGTTTCCTCAACTGTGAAATGGGGTTAATAATATTTACCTCACAAAATTACTGGGAGTCTGAAATGAGGTCGCACAAGAGTGCTTAGCATAAACTGAGCACTTAACAAATATGAGCTGTCATCATTGTTACAGTTTTGGTTATCATTATAGCAATGTCTGGGGCTCCCCAGGTGGGTCATGGTAAGGAATCGGCCTGCCAATGCGGAGACACAGGAGACTCGGGTCTGATCCCTGGATTGGGAAGATCCACTGGAGGAGGGCATGACAACCCACTCCGGTTTTCTTGCCTGGAGAATCCCCATGGACAGAGAAGCCTGGCCAGCTCCAGTCCACAAAGAGTCGGACACAACTGAAGTGACAGGGCATATAAGTTTACAAGCAATTCTCTTCCAAAAATCTAAGGACTGCCAACAAATTGGTATTTAAATAGGTATTCTTGTAGCAGGATATGTCATGTAAACTTTGTTTCAAAGTTCACCCACCTTGCAGCATGTATAGTATTTCACCCCTTTCCATTGCCAAATAATGGTCCACAGTGCATGTGGATAAACCATATTTAGTTCATCTGTTCCTCAGCTGAAGGACATTTGGATTGTTTCCACCATCTGGTTACTATGTATAATGCTACTACCGATATTCCTCTACAAGTTTGGGGATAGATTTATATTTTCATTTCTCCTGGGTGTACACTTTAAGGCTTGGAATTGCTGGGTCATGCGGTAACTCTTTTTAAACTTCTGAGGAACTTTCAGACTGGTTCTGAATTGACTGCACCATTGTACTTTCTTCTAGTAACATGAGGGTTCCAATCTCTTCACATCCTTGTCAACACTTATTATTATCCATTTTTAAATTTTAGTCACATAATGGTTTGTGAGGCTCATTTCATTGTGGTTTTGATCTGCATTTCTCTGATGGCTAATGATGTTGAGCGTGTTTTTAAATGTTTAACTACCATTTATGTTATCTTCTTAGGAAAAAAATCTTTATTTAGATTATTTGCCTATTTTCAATTTTTTTAAGTTGTAAAAGTTCTCAATATATTCTAGATAAAAGTCCCTTATCAAACATAGGATTTGCAAATATTCTCCCCATTCTATTGTCTTTTCAATTCCTTGATGGTGTCCTTTGAAGCACAGAAGTTCTTAAGCTTAATGATTTCCAACTTATCTATTTTTCTTTTTGTTGACTATACTTACGGTGTCATATCTAAGAAGCTTTTGCCCAACCCAAGGTCACAAAAACTTATCACCATAATTTCTTCTCAGAGTTTTATAGTTCAGTTTTTACATTTAGATCTAGGAAGACTACTTCTAATAAGAAAAAATGGGAAATAAACTAAGGGTTCACACTGCCCTAGGAGACAGGCACTACAACCATTTTACAGATGAAGAAACTGAGGCACAGCAAGGTTAAGTCACTTGGCCATTATTTTTATTGTGAACATTAAGCCAGAAGTGGCCCCTGCTCTGGGAGGATCTAGAGTCTGGCAGGAAAGATAAGACAAGGTGGAAAGTTTTGAGAACAAACAGAAAGCTACAGGGCAGGAGGAAGCCCACGTGGTGAGCTACATGTTCATAATTTTCATTTTTTAATTTTTGTGTCATATATTATAAATACATAAAAGATGTACTAGTGGACTTCCCTGGTGGCACAGTAGCTAAAACTCTGTGCTCCCAATGCAGCGGGCCTGGGGTTTGATTTCCAGTCAGGGAACTAGATCCCACATGCCCCAGTGAAGACCTGGTACAACCAAATAAATACTTTTTTAAAAGATGTAGTATAATATGGTTTCATCAGCACAAAAAATATGAAAAATAAACAGATTTTTTAAATATTTTGGTATGTGAGGTGGTTAACAGCAGTTTTTTCACATAAGAACTCTGGTGACATAAATTCTCTGTACTTTGATTTTTTTTTTTTTCCATATGTAAAGTGGGGATATGAATAGCCCCTGCCTCAAAGAGTTGTAGAATTACCGTACATAATGTACTTAGAATAGAACCTGGCACATAGAAAGCTCTATGCAAGTGTTTTAAAATTTTAAAAAGTTGATTTGTTTTAGTTGAAGTGGAGGGGCATGGGTTTTGAGTCTGGAGGGCTGCGCCACCCCCCAAGAGCTTAAGCAGAACCTCCCCACCTTGGAAGCCCAGCCTGAAATCCCCAGGCCGTGGAGGTGAACTCTTCCAGATGATGTTTTACAAAGACCTTTCTCCTCTTCTTGAAAAAGAATCACCAGCCCATCTGGGAAGTCTTCACCATGTGTGAGTGGGTATGTGACACCCTTTCCCACCCCCCAGTCTCTAAGCAGGAGGCAGAGTAACAAGTTGCTGTTTACGTGGCAGACACTTGACCTATGTGGTCAGCTGAATAACGGCCCCTGGGATATCCAGGTCCTAAATCCCTGGAACCAGTGAATGTTACCTTATACGGCAAAAGAAGCTTTGCAGACGTGATTAAATTGAAGATCCTGAGATGCAAGAATTATCCTGGGTTAGACAAGCAGGCTCTAGATGTAACCACACATGTCCTTATAAGAGGGAGGCAGGAGCAGATGTGACCACAGGAGAGGAGAAGATGATGTGAGGATGGAAACTCAGATGAGAGTGATGCCCTTTGAAGATGCAGGATGGGGCCACAAGCCAAGGAATGGCAGCGGCCACTAAGAAGCTAAAAAATCAAGGAATTGGATTCTCCTGCCAGAACCCTCAAAAGGAACCAGCCCTGTCATCACCTTGGCTTTAGCCCACTGAGACCGATCTCAGACTTCTGACCTCCAAAACAGTAAGAGAGTAAGTCTGTGCTGTTTTAAGCCCCCAAGTTGGTGGTAATTTGCTACAGAAGCAACAGGAAACCGCAGCAACCTCTGTGATCTCATGCCATCCTCAAGACAACTCACTGTGCAGAAGAAAGGAAAGCTCAGGAAATTATTTGCCCATGGCTCATTGCCAGGTGGCGCTAGCGGTAAAGAACCGGCCTGCCAATGCAGGAGACGTAAGATGGGTTCCATCCCTGGGTCGGGAAGATCCCCTGGAGGAGGGCATGGCAACCCACTCCAGTATTCTTGCCTGGAGAATCCCATGGACAGAGGAGCCTGGTGGGCTACAGTCTACAGGGTCGCAAAGAGTTAGACATGACTGAAGCGATCTAGCATAACCACATACACATAGCTAGTCAGATCCAGAGCCAGCCTGAACACGATTCCAGGCCTGTCTGGCACCAGAGCCTTTGCTGACCCACTCATCTGCAGTTAAGCCAGAAGAGCCCAGCAGCTGGAACTGGCCACAACCATGCTGCTTCCCCCAGGGGCCTGGGCAGCCCTAGCATGCATCCTGTCTGCCTGAGAGTCCAGGGCTAGTGGCTACCAGCAGGGACACCGTCAACCTCCCCAGTGAAAGGCTAGTCCATCGGAACCCGGGATCACCTGGCTGACTACATATGACTGAGGTCTGGCTATACTATGGCAGCCAGTGAAGGGACACTGAGGGGACATGAGGCCTTGCTCCCCCTCCCCACATGGGACTGGGCTCTACAGTCCAATCTGAAGCCCAGCTCTCAGCAGTGAGGCCTTTTCTGCATGAGTTGGCTGTACAGAGAAGCTTCCTTTTTAAAAATTCTGTGCCAGCGACTTCCCTGATAGTCCAGTGGCTAAGACCCTGCACTCCCAACGCAGGCGGCCCAGGTTCAAACCCTGGTCAGGGAACTAGACCCCACATGCCGCAACTAAGATCACATGCCGCAACAAAGATCGAAAATCCCACGGGCCACAACTACGACCCTGGGCAGCCAAATAAATAAACAAATATTTTAAAAAATGAAAAGTCTATGCCAGATTTTAAAATCACATTTTATGAATTATGAGAACAGTAATTTCAAAGCAACAGCATTGTGAACCCACTGTGCTAAAACAATGGCTATGTTACCTTTTGAGCCTTCTTTTGAGCCTTTTGTGAACAACTCTGTTAACTGTAAAGTCCAGAATTTAAGAGCATGGAATCTGAAATCACACTACCCAGGTGTGAATCCCTGAGTCAGACATTAGCTGTGTAGCCTGGGCAAATCACTTAACCTCTCTGTCCATCCATTTCTTCTTCTGAAAAGTGAGCATGGCAAGAAGATTTTTCAGATGGTTCCTGGTATTCACACCCTTATGGGATTCAGCCCCCACCCCTCCACCACGGAGTATGGGCTAAACTCAGTGACAGGCTTCTAACTAAAAGACCATGACAATGGTGACGTCACTTCCATGACTAGTTTACAAAAGATGGCAACTTCGCTTTTGATAGCAGACTCTTGCTGGCCTTGATGAAGCAAGCTGCCACGCTGGGGAAGCTTTCATAGCAAGGAACTGAAGGCAGCCTCCCACCAACATCAGCGAGGAGCCAAGGGCCTCAGTTCAAACGCCCACAAGAAACCGCATCCTCCTACAGACGAGTGCATGAGGGTGGAGTGAATCCATCCCCAGTGGGGCCTTCACATGGGACCAGAGCCCCGACCAACAGCAGCCTCGTGGGAGACCCTGAGCCAAAGGGCCCAGATACCAAACCCACGGAAACTGTGAGATAAGAAATGTGTGCTGTTTCATGCTGCTATGTTTGGGCATAAGTTATTATCCAGTGAGAGACAACTAATACAATTGGGATCACAATGCCTACTTCATGGGGTTGTTATGAAAATTACAGGTATTAATATACAGAAAGGGCTTAGAATAGTGCCTTGCATACAGAGTATACTATAGTAGTGTTATACTAGAGTAGTATGAAAGTGTTAGCTTTCGCTATTATACATTTCTCACTTACATAATTTTTCGTGTTTCCACATATTCATGTTTATCATTTCAGACCCCTCAACCTTTTCTCTTTTTAAATTTAACATGAAATTTAACATCTACCTATTTTTAAAATATGTATCTACTTATGTATTTGGCTGCACTGGGTCTCAGTTGCAGCATGCAGGGCCTAGTTCCCTGACCAGGTGTTGAAGCTGACACCAATCTGCATTGGCAGCACAGAGCCTCAGCCACTGGGCCACCAGGGAAGTCCCAACATCCATTATTTTTGTGCCAGTGATTCCTCTTCTGGGAATGCGACCAACTGACACACTCAAACTGTGCAAAATGACACCCATACAAGGGTATTTACTGTAATCCTGTTTGTAATAACAAGATACTGGAAATGAAGCCAAAGCAAGAAGGGGGAACTAGTTGATTACGTTATGGTATAATCAATACTTGTTGAGTACCTACTATGTGTCAACACTGTGCTCAGACGTTTGCATGTATTATTTCATTTAATCCTCACAATACTCTCTAAAGTAGACATCACTATCAATTCCCATTTTACAAGTAAGAAAACTAAGGATGACAGGGTTAGGTAACCTGTCCAACTCACACAGTCAATAAAGGAGGAAAGCCAAGAATTCCAGTGTGTTTAACACCAAAATAAGACAAAGGAGGCATGTGTTAGTGTTGGAGTCAGACAACCTGGTTTCAAACCCCAGTTCCTTCACGTCCAAATTGTATGACTTTTGCCAAGTCATGGAACCTCTCCAAGTCTCAGTTTCGCCATCTGTAACTCAGGTTAATCACTTTGCCAACAAAAGTCCGTATAGTCAAAGCTATGGTTTTTCCAGTAGTCATGTACGGATGTGAGAGTTGGACCATAAAGAAGGCTGAGTGCCAAAGAATTGATGCTTTCGAACTGTGCTGCTAGAGAAGACTCTTGTGAGTCCCCTGGACAGCAAGGAGATCAAATCAATCAATCCTAAAGGAAAACAACCCTGAATATTCATTGGAAGGACTGATGCTGAAGCTGAAGTTCCAATACTTTGGCGACCTGATGAGAAGAGCCAACTCACTGGAAAAGACCCTGATGCTGGGCAAGATTGAGGGCCAGAGGAGAAGGCGGCAACAGAGGATGAGATGGTAAGATAGCATCACCGACTCAGTGGACAAGAATCTGAGCAAACTCCAGGAGACAGTGAAGGACAGGGAGCCTGGTGTGCTGCGCGCAGTCCAAGGGGTGGCAAAGAGTCAGACACAACTTAACAAGTGAACAACAACAACAACTCAGGTTAGTCATTGCACTTAGCTGCCACTAGAACTACACTGTGAACTGTGCCATGTGAAGCGTATACTCACTTGATCATGACAAGTATTTACTAAGCGCCTACTGCATGCCATGTCCTGGGCTAGATCTAGGGGCACAACAATAACAGAAGAAATTTACCTCCTAGAACTTACAGGCTAGCCTAGCATGCGCATAGTGGAACCCCATAAATGGTAGCTGCTACTATTAGAGAGTGATTCTTCTTCCCCAGGGTTGGTCTTCTCACCTGGGTCTACTGGTGACCTGGGTCTGGGTGTGTTCTGCTTCCCCCACTCGCCACCCCCCACCTCGGCTCACCCCCACCACCCCCACCACCACCCCCAAGCCCGGTGAGCCAGCCAGCAATGGCATCCCACAAGGCTCGAGTCAGCAGACATCTCCTGCCTAAATAAGGACAAGGCGCCCAGGAGAGCTTTCTGCAAGCCGGAGGAATGTGACAGCTGAGCCCGCCCGCCCGGCACCCTCCCCCGCCTCCGGCCCCTCCCCAGGTGTGGCTTTCCAGTTTTTCCCAGAGCAGCCCCCGACACCCCCTCCCCCGGCCCAGGCCGCTCTGATAACTGCTAAGGAGCCTTCCGGAGGAATTCCAGGCAGCTCCATCTGCTCCTGGGGGCTGGCATCCCGGCTGCCACACGGAGAGGAAGAAACTGCAGGGAGGGGCCAACCCAGCCCCAGCCCTGGAAAATTGCATCCCTTGGTTCGAAAAGCATTTCCAGAGATATTCTTTGGCCTCGGGCACTGTGTCAGGTGTGAGGGCCCCAGCGGAGATTCTGACCACGCTGCGGTCTCCCCATCCCCACACCAGGCCCCAGAAGTCACAACTGCTCCTGGTGGGGTGGGGGAAGGCAGACACAACTAGTCCAGAGCATGGGGCCCAGGAAGACGTCTTTGAGTTCTTGCTGAGGCAGGGGTTGAGCAGGGGAACTCTGGCACCAGATGACTGGAGTTCCCATCCTAGCCCTGCTTCTTCCGAGCTGTGTGACCTTGAACAAGTTACCTAACCACTCTGGGCTTTCATTTCCCCATCTGTGAAATGGGAGAATAACAGCACCCACCTCAGAGTTGGGAGGACTAAGTACACTGGTTTTGCAAAGTGCTCAGAGCAGCAAGGAGGAGGTCGTGTCCTCAGGATTTGTTCAGGAGAGCCTACCATTTAAACCAGGGTGCCTGAGGGTGAAAGCAGGAGCTGTTTATAAGTATACCCTGCATGATCCAAGGCAATCGCGCGCACAGGAGGCCGCGTGGTCGTCCCAGACTTGACCACAACTAAGGTGCCAACTGTCACCAACAGAGACTATATGTCATCTTTGTAAGCCAGCCCTGCAAGAGGTGAACATCATACCCAGCACACCGATCTGGCCTTCAGATTTCCCAGGAGGAAGACACGTAAGACCGAAATTTGAGCTAGAGTCAAAGAAAAACATTAAGGATTTCAATGCAATAGTTAACAGATATTTATTGAGCCTTTTATGTGGGTCCATGCCTGGGCCCTAGGATGAAGGGGGAAGAGAAAGAAGCATCAGAAGAAGCAAAATAAAGAAGTAAAGGATTCCATTCCCGGTGACCAGCCATGGTTGGTCAGATAATAAGAGAGGATTTGGGGAGAGGATTCAAGACAGAAAAGAAACCATCAGGGAGGGGTCAGGTCATGGGTGGGCCCTAGGGATGTAACCACGGGAACAGATCAAATGCAGAGCAAAGGCAGAGAGGTGGGCAGGAAGGGGACCTCAGGCTTGGGAAGGGCGTGCTGTGATGGCTAAGAACCAGGTCTTGGACCAGAATGGGGGGTCCAAGGTCCATCTCCACCCTTAACGCGCTGGCTGACCCCTGGCAACTCACACAATCTACATCGCCTCACTTTCCACAGCAATAAAATGGAGCAAACAATACCTTTGCCCTTCAGGGTTGCCTGAATACCAAATGAGATGATGCTTGTAAAATTCCGTTCAGTTCACCGCACATCTCAAATGGAAGGGGTTTTGTCTGTTTTGTTCACTGATGAATCGCCAGCACCAAAAACAGGACCTGGCCCACAGTGGGTGCTTAATAAAAATTTGCTGAATGAATAAACAGCAGTCATTATAAATATTATTATCATAATTATTATGCAGTAATAGACCTAGCTGAGCTGGAGCAGAGAAAAACAAAGGAGCTTTTTTACAGATGCGGAAACAGGCTGAGACAGGTGAAAGGATTTGCCTAAGATTATACTCCTAGCAAGTCACAGAGCAGGATCTGGGTTCCCGGCCAGGGTCTTCAACCCCAACTCCTCCGTCCTCCCTACCTATTTCTCGCCTATCTTCTATAAGCATTCCCTGGGTGCCTAATAAGTGCAGGTATCTGACAACATAATGGGGATAAAAAGAAACTTAAAACCAGAATTCTGGCTTTAAGGATCTTATAGACCTCTAAAGAAAATCTACAGGAAAAGAATATAGTTGAGAAAATTCAGATTTTTTTTTCTTTTTTTTAAAAATATGGACTTTTTTTTTAAGTCTTTATGGAATTGTTACATTATGGCTTTTGTTTCATGCTTTGGTTTTCTGGCTGCCAGGCATGTAGGATCTTTAGCTCCCCGACCAGGGATGGAACCTGCACTCCCTGTATTGAAAGGCAGTCTTAAACACTGGACCACCAGGGCAGTCCTAAGTTCAGGCTTTTTTAAAAAGGGAGCTCAGAAGAGGAAGAGACATGGTAAACTTGCCTGCAGATGAGAGCTCTGAGCTACAGCCTGAAACAGAGAAGAGACAGAGAAATCAAGGCTGGTACTAAGCTTGTACTGGAGGTGACCTAGGCAAGCTCTTGACAGGACACTGGTAGCTTGAGATCAGCCACAGCCGCCGTTACACCAAGGAAACTGGCGAACTCCAGGAAGCAGAGTTCTCCAACTCCGTTTCCCACCCATCAGCCCCTCCAAGAGCTACTTAATCAGTACACTGCTTCTCAGAACAGACATGAACCAGAAAAAAGTTAACAGTCTCAGCAGACTCATATCCTTATGTCTTACCTCCTACCTGGACAATCCCCCACCCCCCATCCCTTTGGAAAACACGTTATCAGCTCTCTTGACAAAAAGCACTTAAATTTGCCGTCTCCAAGCACAAAATCTCCCCTCCCTGTTTATCTCAGGACAATTTCTGAGTGGGTCTCAGGTGGCGTCAGTGTATAAAACCTGCAATTTGCTCTGTGAACGAGCTGGGAAAGTGAAGGGCATCCCTCCAGGCTGTGTATAGGCATCCCTTCTTCTCCCTGCCTGTAGTCCTGGGAAAATGACAAAGTCTTATTTTCAATTCTGAGTCTTATTTCCACGTCCATGTGAGCTGGTCAGATGGAAAAGAAAGAAGGGAGCAAAGGATGGTCTAAACAGAGGCAAGTGCAGGAGTCAAGGCAAAGAAAGGTGTGTTTAAAACACACACACAGTTTTCATGAAACTGAGAAAAGTAACCTGACAATGTCAAGAGGGACAGAACTTCACCGAACTGCTTTCCTCTGCTTCCTGAGCACAAGCCTGGACTATTTCCCAGCCTCCCTTGCAGGGGAGTGTGGCCAGGCACCAGATGCGGGCCAATGGAATGTGAGAAGACATGACGCGCCCTACTTCCTGGCCAATAAGAACCTTCCACTGCCTCTTTCAATGCGTTTTTCCTTTTCATTGGCTTGATGCAGAAGAGCATGATCTTGGAAGCCACGTGTGGAAGACAGCAGAGCCACAAGACGGGAGGAGACCGGGTCTTTGAATCATTGCGTGGAACAGAGCTGCCCACTGATAAGAGTACCCATTTTGGATTTTACAGGAGAGAAAAATAAACTTGTGCTGGATGTGTTCTGTGTCTGTGTGTTTGCTGGTTTCCTACAAACAGAGGGATAGAAACAGATGAGGAAAGACAACAAAGGGACTCCTGTGCGCCTTCTCTCCAGCCTGGGGGAAAGGGAGCTTCTGTTTCTGGGCTCCGCCAGCAAGCCTCAGCCAGGAGGTAAACTGTTCGCCACTGGAGGCCAGAGTGAGAGCAGGACACCTCCTCTTCTTGGACAAGATTCAGGAAGGCACCGTTAGTCTGAATTCCTATCCCTCTTTCAAAAGAGCCCCAGAGGCTCATTAATGAGTCGGTCACTGCAGAGCATTTAATGAACGTCTACCGTGTATAATGCCTAAGCTTGGGCTCCACCTGTCCATAGCTCCAGAGTCCAGTTGCCCTTCTGAAGACCCGCTTTCCCTCCCTTTCAGGCTCTGGAAAGAGGCAGAGGAGAAATCTTTCAGGCCAATGACTCAAAAGCTTACTACTAACGAGACCAAAAATGATAGGTGGTACCAGGACATTCATCAGATAATACTGGTCCTTTAAAATTCAAAGTCAACCATTCTGATTTCTTCAATAAGAAAGTCTCATTTCATGCTTATATATCTTTTTTTTCCCTTGGTAAATATTTATTTATTTGGCGGCACCAGATCTCATTTGCTGAATCTTCGATTTTTAGTTGCAGCATGCAGGATCTTTTTTTTAGTTACAGCATGTGGGATCAAGTTCCCTTACCAGGGATCAAAACCTGGTCCCCTGCATTGGGGGCATGGAGTCTTAGCCACTGGACCACCAGGGAAGTCCCTTATATATTCCTAATGAGTCTTATATTCCATTTTTTAACAGAGAAAGACCAGAGCAGCAAGTAGCCTTGATCTGAGCTTTTAGTAGGCAAACCTACTGGGGACGGTTGAATGCTGTTTTGCTTCACTGTATTTTTTCCTTTTTCTCGTGTGTGTGTTGTTCTGGCGTTCTTGTGGTATTATTTGTTTTTGTTTTTTCCCACTAACTCCTCTTTATGTAACACTGGATTTCTATTTATGGTAATGACCTAAAGATCCTTTATGAAAATAAGTTTCGGACTTCCCTGACGGTGCAGTGGATGAGAATCCACCTGGCAAGGCAGGGGGCACGGGTTCGATGCCTGGTCTGGGAAGATTCCACATTCCACCAAGCAACTGAGCCCGGGCTCTAGAGCCCGCGAGCCACAACTACTGAACCCACATGATGCAATTCCTGAAACCACACGCTCCAGGGCCCACAAGCCACAGCTAATGAGTGCCTGCGCTGCAACTACTGAAGCCCATTCACCTGGAGCCTATGCTCCGCAACAAGAGAAGCCACTGCAATGAGAAGCCCACACACAACAGTGAGGAACAGTCCCCAGTCGTCACAACTAGAGAAAGCCCACGTGTGGCTACGAAGACCCGGCGCAACCAAAGATAGATAAATAAAGTAGTGTGTGCATGTCCAGAAAAATTAAAAATAAATAAATTAAGGCTTAGGAAGGTTAAGTGTTTTGTTTTTTTTTTTTAAATAGTAAAGAAATAGCAACCCAAAGGGTATATGGCCATGGTTCGGCATGGGAAGGTACATCAGTGAACAGCTTTTGGGAAACTCCGGCTTACCCCCCAGGGTCACACCTCTGGGCCTTTGCTCAGGCTGGTCCCGCTGCCTGCTCTTCCACGCGGACCTCACTAGGCTCCCTTGACCTTGGTCCGGGCTGAAGTCATCTGCCAAAGAAGCCATGGTAACAATGTGCACGTGGTCAGGCACGGGAAAGGCTAAGCCAAACAGGCAAATCTGGGTGGCTGTTTTTCCCCAGAACAAGGAAAAGACAGTTTGGCGACCCGGGACACGGAGACCAGTGGGGAGCAGGACTTGCCCGGGGTCATTCAGCAGGTTGGGGCAGAGGCCGTCTCCGCCTCACACAACATGGATGAAGGACAGAATGGCACCAGCAGGACAGAGGCTCTGACGGGTAACTGTACTTGGGGAAATTTATTCTAGATACATACTGATCCACGGGTGAAATGATGAATGGACAGCTTTATCTCGCAGAGCAAAATTCTGGAAACTACCTAAACAATCCGTGCAACAACAGGGGCTTGATTCAACAAATGATGATTCAGCCATACAATGAAATACTATGCAGGAGTTAAAGCAGATAAAGTTCTTTACTTAGAAAGATCAAGAAAGCTCTCTGATATATAAACACAGCGAAGAGAAAAAAGCAAGGTTCAGGGCTTCCCTGATGGCTCAGTGGTAAAGAATCTACCTGCCAATGCAGGAGACACGGGTTCGACCCCCGATCCAGGAAGACCCCACATGCCACAGAGCACGGGCCTGCGACCTGCAACCAATGAGCCTGTGCTCTAGAGCCCTGGGAACTGAAACTACTGAGCTCATGAGCTGCAACTGCTGAAGCCACACACCCTGGAGCCTGTGCTCGGCAATGGAGAAGCCACCTCAGTGAGAAGCCTGCACCCGGCAACCAGAAAGTAGCCCCACGTGCCACAACTAGAGGAAAACCCAAGCGACGTCGAGGACCGAGCACAACCAAACATAAATAAATGAATAAGTAAATAAATAAAATTATATTAAGCAGAAAAAAAGGTTCAGACAGGTGTGGATAATATGCTGCCTTTGGGGGCAGAGAGAGCAAAACAGAAACCTACGAAGAGGAAATAGCAAATAGGGTTTGCTCATATTAGATGGAACCATGTGACACTGCCATTTTGCAGGTCAAATAAGTTCCACCTTAATAGAGTGACTCTGGAAGGAAAAGAAAAAACGGCAAATAACAGTTGACTGGGGAGTGTGGAGCAAGCAACCAGAGAAGGACAAGGGAAGAAGGGAGACTTTACATTTTGGTCTAAATGTGGGGTTTTGAACCACATGAGTGTACAACCGATTAAAAATATAAAAGAATGAATAATTAGGGCTCCAGGGCCAACTTTGCTGGCACGGAAAACTTGTGTCCATATCCACGCCAGATGGGGTTCTTAGGGAAGAACTATGTACACCTGATACCCGGGTAGGGGCTGTCCCAGGGGAGCCTCTGACAAATTCCCACCTACAGGACTTGCTCGGTGACATTTCTGAGCCTACCTGCTGGGTCAGAGCTCAGAGGCCCCCAGCCTTGGCCAGGCTTCTGGCAAGGCTGCCGCCAGTCCTGTGGGGTCACGGGGTTGGCAGCAGGCTGCCATGACCTTCGGGTGATACCCCCTTCCCAGATAGGGTTGCACGGAGCGGGGGCTGATGGGAAGAGCGCTGGGGCAGTCACGCGATCGCCCTTACCAGGGATGCGGCTTGGCCAAAGATGGCTTTAGAGAGATGGATCCCCAACACAGCCCCTCCCCAGACTGTGGTCCCACTCCACACCCCTCCTGGAGACGGGAGGAGAACGGCTGTCCCCGGTCTGGGTTGCTCTCTGGTTCCTCATTCAACAACACCCAAAGGAACCACTGAAGAGGAAGCATAGTTATAATAATGACGGCAGTTGCCGCTGCTGAGTGACACCCGTGTGCCAGGCGCTGGGGCTAGGCTGCATGCATGCTCAGTCGCTTCAGTCATGTCCGACTCTTTGTGACCCCCATGGACAGTCGCCCGCCAGGCTCCTCTGTCCATGGGGATTCTCCAGGCAAGAACAGTGGAGTGGGTTGCTGTGCCCTCCTCCAGGGGGTCTTCCGGACACAGGGATCCAACCTGCATCTCTTATGTCTCCTGCACTGGCTGGCCGGTTCTTTACCACTAGCACCATTTGGGAAACCTGTGGCTAGTACTTGACATCAACCATCTCATTTTAGCCCTCATTCGGAAGTTGCCACCATACTACAAGGCCAGGGAAACTGAAGGTCAAGAAGAGTGAGCTGTTGAATGAAGCAGTGTCATCTGACCCCAAAATCTGTGCTCATGATCACTAAAGGATGTCTTATGCCTCTGTTTCTCCACCTGGGAAAGTGGAAAAAGCAACAAGGCTTGTAAACAGGGGCTGAGGAAAGGGGCTGGAGATGTTTAGACCAGAGAAGACTCTCGAAGGTGTTAAGATCACAATCTTTGCATCTCCCCAGCGATGTCCGGGGCAGGCACAGATAATCGCTCACCAAATATCCATTCTTCCCCTTCTTGCCTCCTAACAGAAGTGTAACCTTGCTCAGGGAAGCAATGTGTCCAGCTAAAAATATTCACCTTCCCAGATTCCTTGCATTCAGAGAAGGCCACGTGACCCACTCTGCAGGAGATGTGAGTCCCCGCTGGGATTCTTTCTCCATCAAGAGACACTGGTGCGTTCTGCCACCGGATATGAAGATGAAGCTAGGGGTGCCGTGGCCACTTCTGAGTACAAGGCCAGAAGCCACCTTCTAAGGAGAGCAGGAGGGAAAGACAGAGGGAGGTGGGCCCCCAGAGCGCCTTGGAGCTGCCATGTCAGCCTTGCACTGCCTCTCTGGCCTTCTTCTGGGAGAAGATAAGTCGAGTGCTTAAGACAAGTACTGCGACCCACAGCTGAACATGTTTCTAACCCACACAGCCCCCAGGGCAGGACTGGGACCAACGAACTGAAGTGACAGAGAAGCAGAGCATTCTCCTGGTTTGAGCCAATCTTCAAGCCAAGGCTATGCAAAGTTGGCCTGGACCGGCTCAAGAGGAGTGAGTTTCCTACACCTGGAGACACAGAGGCAGTGACCAAAGGGCCGTTTGGCAAGGGTGATGGGCAAGGCATTCTGACATTGCCTGGGGCTGGACCAAATGGCCTTGCATGCTTTAATCATATCCACTTTGAGAGGTGAAGAAAGGACCCCAGGATGTGTGCCCAGCCATGTGCCGGCCAGGTTGCTGCCCTGCGATGACCTGAAAGGCCCCACCCAGGCTGTGTCTACACTTTCAACAATGAGGGCAACAGTCTACATCTGTGCTGTCCGACCCGGTAGCCAGGGGGCCCTTGACATGTGGCTACTGAGACTGAAGAATGGCATTTTCATTTTAATGTATTGCCATTTAAATTGCCACACATGCAAGAAGAGAGGCACAGACGCGGAGAACGGACTTGGGTACACAGCAGGGGAAGGAGAGGCGAGGACAAATTGAGAGACCAGTACTGACTTACGTACACTGCTGTGCTCAGTCATGTCCAGCTCACTGCAACCCCGTGGACTGTAGCCCTCCAGGCTCCTCTGTCCATGGGGTTCTCCAAGCAAGAATACTGGAGTGGGTTGCCATTTCCTTCTACAGGGGATCTTCCCAACCCAGGGATCGGACCGAGGTCTCCTGCATTGCAGGCAGATTCTTTACCCTCTGAGCCACCAGGGAAGCCCATATATATATATCTACACTAGCACGTGTGAAATAGAGAGCTAGTGGGAAGCTGCTGTATCACACAGGGAGCTCAGCTTCGTGCTCTGTGATGACTCGGAGGGATGGGATGGGGGTGGTGGTGGAAGAGAGGCTCAAGAGGGAGCGGATGTGTGTGTGTGCTGTGTGAGGGAGGGCGTGTATGTATACACATAGCTGATCCCTGGTAGCTCAGCTGGTAAAGAACCTGCCTGCAATGCAGGAGACCCAGGTTCAATTCCTGGGTCGGGAAGATTCCCCTGGAGAAGGGATAGGCTACCCACTCCAGTATTCTTGGGCTTCCCTGCTGGCTCAGACAGTAAAGAATTTGCCTGCAATGTGGGAGACCTGGGTTGGATCCCTGGTTTGAGAAGATCTCCTGGAGGACAGCATGGCAATCCACTCCAGTATTCTTGCCTGGAGAATCCCCATGGACAGAGGAGCCTAGCAGGCTGCAGTCCATGGGGTCACAAAGAGTCAGACAGCACTGAGCGACTAAACACAGCACTGCATAGCTGATCCAAGACATTAAGAAACCTGGGTTCGATCCCTGGGTCAAGAGGATCCCCTGGAGAAGGGAATGGCTACCCACTCCAGTATTCTTGCCTGGAGAATCCCATAGACAGAGGAGACTGGTGGGTCCACAGGTCACAAAGAGTCAGACACACCTGACGTGACTTAGCACAGAGCTGATTCATGCTGTTGCACAGCAGAAGCTAACACAACACTGTAAAGCCATTATCCTCAAATTAAAAGTAAATGAATAAACTGCCACACGCGGCTAGCGGCCCCCACACTGGCAGAGTGACCTGTCCCCACCTCACCCCTAGCACTCTCTCCAGCCTCTTATCCTATGGTTTTCTCTCACTCCACCTCAGTCACGCTGGTCTCCTTGCTGCTTTTAGAACATTCCACGCACCTCCTACCTCTGTCCTCTGCTGGGATGCTCTTCCCTCAGGTACTCCATTAGCTAACCGGTTCAACTCTTTCATGTCACATATTTAGAAAGGCAATTTGCCCCCTCCCACATGCTCTAAAATTTATTTGTTGTCTGCTGTGCTGTCTCCCCAGCTGGAATGTAACTCCATGCAGGCTGGGATCTTGGCATTTTCTTCCCTAAGCATCTACAACACTCCCTAGCACACAGTAGGTTGCTGTTATTCAGCCACTAAGTCATATCTGACTCTTTGAGACCCCATGGACTGCAGCACGCCAGGCTTCCCTGTCCTTCACCAACTCCCTGAGTTTGCTCAAACTCATGTCCATTGAGTCAGTGATGCCAGCCAACCATCTCATCCTCTGTCGCCCCTCAGTCTTTCCTAGCATCAAGGTCTCTTCCAATGAGTCAGATCTTTGTATCAGGTGGCCAAAGTATTGGAGCTTCAGCTTCAGCATCAGTCCTTCCAATGAATAATCAGAACTGATTTCCTTTAGGATGGACTGGTTTCATCTCCTTGCAGTCCAAGGGACTCTCAAGAGTCTTCCCCAGCACCACAGTTCAAAAGCATCAGTTCTTCAGTGCTCAGCCTTTTTCAAGGTCCTGCTCTCACATCTGTACATGACTACTTGAAAAACCTCATATAGCTTTGATTATACAGACCTTTGTCGGCAAACTGATGTCTCTGCTTTTCAATGCATGTTTGTTGAATGTGATTGAAAGCTTAACTGAGTCAAATGCAGGGTGGTTCCCCTTAAGAGCTGTTGAAGACCTACCTATCAGTCAGTCAACAAGGCTTCCTGAGCCTCACTAAGTGCTGGGTGTTGTGCGGTTTGCTGGGACCTGGCAGTGAACACAGCCGACGGGGGTCCCCATGCTCTGGGAGTGGACAAAGCAGCAGGGAAGACAGAATGAGTCAGGACAATGGTGGGGGTGGCAGCTGAGACCGGGGCACATGGGGAACATGTAACAGGGAACCCAGACTAGGAAAGAGCTCAGGGCTCCCCTGAGGAAGAAATATTTGAGCTGGGTGAGGTCTGATCCATGAGAAGATCAAGAGTAAGGGAAAAGCATTTTAGGCACATGGAACAGAATGTGCAAAGGACCAAGGGCAGGAAAGAGCACGGCCCTTTGGAGGAACCTAGGCTGGAGGCGAGTGATGGGGAGAGTGATGTGAGATGGGGCTGGTGGGGGTGAGCTTGAGCCAGACAGGAAGGGTCTTGGGGGGCCAAAGCAAGGAAGCTGAAATTTCTCCTAAGGGCAGACACCCGTGATGCCCACATCACACCACCTCAGTGTAACCCCCAGTTTCACCCATGGCTTTTCGGGACAGCTCCACGCACAGGAGGATGCCCCTGGCATGGCCAGCATGCCATCCAGGCTTTCTGCCCAGAGCCTGCCCTCAATGCTGCAGGAGGGAGGCCCCTTCAACCCACCCCAAATGCAAGCACATCCGAAAGGACAGGGGATCTTTGCCCCCAGAGAAATCTGCCGTGAATGGAGACTGGAGCCAGAGGGTGAGGCCTTGCCCACCTACCCTCCCCCCACGCTCCAGGGGCGCAGTCTCGGGAGTGTTCTGTACTGAGGTTCCCATTCAACCCAGCTCCTGTGGCTGCCACCATGCCTCCATGACACACATTTATATTCGCTTTTCCTTCTTCTCTGTCTCACTCTACCCACCCACTTCCTCTCACCTCCTCCTTCTTGGCATCACTTCCCAAATCAACTTCCTGCCCCTAAATCCTCATTTCAGACTCTGCCTTCAGGGGAAACCAAACTGAAGACTCCATGAAAGTTTTGCTCATTAAAGTGATACATATGGTCAGGCTTACATTTTATTAATTTTTTTTTTTTACTTTTTGGAGGCACCGCAGTGCGTGCCAGATCTTAGTTCCCCAAACAGGGATCGAACCTGCACCCCTTGCAGTGGCAGCCTGTTTTTAACCACTGGACCACCCGGGAAGTCCCCAGGTCTACATTTTAAAATCTCACTCCAGCTGCTGAGCAGACTCTAGGGCAGGAAGAAGACTGAAGAGCTGATGAGGGGCCCTTACAGTGGGGCAGTAAGAGGCACTGGCGGCCAGTTTGAGGCTGCAGACACCAGGGGGTCCTTGGATGCCCCTCAGGCCGAGAAGCTCAGCAGCAAGGCAGGGTGACAGACACTTGGCCCCAGCCTGCCTGTCTGTGAGAACCAGGCTCGCCAATTTCCACCCTGCAAGCCCGCCCTGGCTCTGGAGACCTGTGGCAAAAAGATGCTATTTTTAGAGAGCTGGGTGTTTACTTGAAGGATTTGAAGACTGGGCTTTATTTTTAACTGCTCTCCCAATGGCAGGGACCCGCTGGTGTGGACTTAGGAAGTCAAGTGGAAGTTGGACTGGGCTTTGGAAACCCAGGGGAGTGAAACAGCCTGCGCTTGGGGAAGGATGAAGCTTGGAGGAAATGCCAGCTTGCCTCTCTGAGTTCCACTCGCCTGACTCTCTGGGTAAGAAGAATGATGGTAAAGCTGGCCATGGCCTCTCTTTACTGAGCACCGAGATTGCATAAAATCCTCTACACACATCCTCTCATTTAGTCCTCACTGCAATGTGGGAGGCCAAGGTGTTAACTGTTCCCATTCTGCAGATGAGGAAAGTGAGGCTCACGAAGGACAAGGGACATATGTCTGCAAAAAACAGAGTGGGGGACTTCCCTGGTGGTCCAGTGGTTCAGAATCTGCCTTGCAATGCAGCAGACGTTGGTTCGATCCTTGGTTGGGGAACTAAGATCCCACATGCTGCGGGGCATCTAAGCCCTTGTGCCATAGTGAAGACCCAGCACAGCCAAAAAAAAAAAAAGAGAGAGAGAGAGAGAGAGAGAAAGAAACAGCAGGATTCGAACCTCAATTTCTTCACCTCCCCAGGCTTTCAACTGCTCTGCCATACAAAAGGATGGCTGGCCAGGCACCAAGGTCAAGGCACGGAATATCAGACTGGCAGGATAGTAACCTGAAATGTTATTTAGCACTCAAAGACTTCCAACAGTGCTTAGGAGGGTAGAGTCCGGATCAGAAAATCTGAAGCCTTGTTGTATCAGTTACTTGGGGACTTTGGGCTAGTTTCCTCATCTGTGAAATGGGTTACTATGATATATTTAATCCAGCACTTCCCTCATGAGGATTTGGCTCTGCCCTGGTGACTCAGACAGTAAAGAATCTGCCTGCAATGCAAGAGACCCAGGTTCAATCCCTGTGTCGGGAAGACCTCCTGGAGAAGGAAACGGCAACCCACTCCAGTATTCTTGCCTAGGGAATTCCATGGACAGATGAGCCTGGTGGGCTACAGTCCATGGGGCCACAGAGTCGGACACAACTGAGCGACTAACACTTTCATGAGGATTAAAAGAAATGATGCGTATAAAAGGGAATTAGCACAGAGTCTGGTACCCGGTGGTCAGAACATGGCCCTGACCTGTGCCCGGCCCCATCCTAAGGGCTTGATCCTCTCATATCGCCAAGACTGGTCCCCTTGTGATCCCCATCTTAGAGATGAGGAAATGGAGGGACAGAGGGACTTCCCTGGTGGTCCAGTGGCTAAGACTCCACACTCCCAATGCAGGGGCCTGGACTCGATCCTTGGTCAGGGAACTCGATCCCATGTGCTGCAACTAAAGATCTTGCATGCTGCAACCAATGCTGTGGCCAAATGAACAAAATAAACTATAACTGTAAAAATTAAAAAAACAGAAATGGAGAGACAAAGTTTAGAGGGAAGTCACTTGCCCATAAGGTTACCGAGTGTCCAGAACTAGAACCGAGGCAGCCTAGCCCCGAGTCTGAGCCCTCAAGCACTTACCCTATGGCCACCACTATTATTCTCACCGTTACTGTTATTCCAACACCCTGTGTCCAGGCCCTTCCGGTGATACCCCAAGTCCCTGGAGCTGTTGCACCCCAGCTCAGGTGGCACGGTCAGGGGCTTGGCAGGGTTGGACCTTCTACTGGGACATGGGGAAACCCTGGCATTGGAACAAAAAGTTGATATTTCTCCCCAAAGTGCAGGCTATTGGCCTGTCTGTTCTCTGACTGCTATTTAGGCTGACATATCAAGCTGGAAAGGTTCCAGAGCCAGACCGAATCACAGTTTATAGGGCCAGGGGTGGGGGAGATAAAATGTTCTTTTCCACCTCCCAGATCCCTGTCCTCTTCCTGGTCGATCTATTACATGTGACCCAGAAACCAAGCGAAGTTTCGCAAGAGCCCCCCACACTCTGTCCTGTGGCCATGCTCCTCTCCCTGGGTCACTGCCCCTTTTGAGGCCTCAGTTTCTCCATCTGCTAAATGAACACACTGGGCGGCATCCTCTGACCAGCTTTGTCTGAGGACTGATGGGAGTGATGCTGAGTGTTTTCTCTGCACCTCTACTCTCCGAGCTCCAAAGGCCTGGCTCCACCAAACACTCTGCCCTATAGTCTGAACATCGCCCTGCTGCCAGGGACCCAGGCAATCTCTTCTCTCTCCCTAGACCACTGGGCTCAGAGGCCTTAGAGTCACAGCTGCCTCGTGTATATCATGAGAATCCAGCTCTGACAACTCAGGAAATTCCATTCATCCCCAGCTTTGGTCTCTGGGAGCAAGGGGATTTTGTCCATCTGGCATTTCTCGGAAGAGGAATAGGATGGGGGGCAGAAATCCAGGGTTTGGGGCCTTTCCAACATGTTGAGGCCACCCCCTGGGCATTTAATCCTCCTTGATGGAACCCCATATCCAGGAATCTCTGGAGGTCAGCTGGAAATAGAACAAGGGAGAATTTCTGCTTCTGTGAGCCTGGGCAAGTTGACAGGGACCACTGGGTTCATGGAACACCCGACCGTCCTCAAACAATTTGGCAAAGATGCAAAAGACTGATAATCATGGTGTTGATGATGGTATGAGGAAAATTCCCTCTTATACATTGTTGGGGTGGGTTATAAATTTGGTGTGACCCTTTCTGGAGATGAACTTGGATTCTGATAATAATTAAAACACACATTCTTTTTGACTCAGCAATTCCACTTCTGGGAATTTAACCCATAAAAGTACATCTGTGCAAGCAAGGACGACAGGCAGAGACACGGGAGCATCCCAGGAGGCTAACAACTTGGCTCGCCTTGCAATGATTACTCTTAAATATCTATTGAACATATATGGGGAGGGGGCAGTGGGACCTTAGATAGAGGTGATTTGGATTTTTTCTTGTTTGTGTTAATCCACTCAAGGGTACCACAGACCTTTCCAGGGGAGAGACCACTGAATTTACATTTTGACCATGAATGTCAAGAGTCAGTCCCTTGAAAAGACCTGGGCTAATGACCTTATATTTCCAATGCATTTGAATGATGCCTGAGTAGCCCTGATAGGACAGGGTACCTGGCTGAGCCATCCCTTTAACCAGATCCATGAGCAAGAACATGGGTCCAAGGATGTTCACTGCAGCCTCATTTGTAATCGTGAAAACATGAAATGCTTTCGATCTCCGTCGAGAGAGATCTGGTTAAATAAACCATGCTGCATCCAAACTGTGGAATATTATGCAGTTATTAAAAAGATGAAGGCAGTATGTACATAAGATGAAGAGATTTCAAAACAAATTAAGTTTAAAATCAAAATGAAGAACATTATGTAGGTAGTTTGGTTGTGGAAAATAAAAACAAAAAAATCACAAACCGGAATAGGTAAACGGAATGATTCTGTGAGTGAACTGTTAACAATGGCTACTTTAGAGGTACAATCAAAACGGAAGTAGAAAAGAGGTTTTATTACTTTTTATCTTCTATAATTCTGAATTTCCTTACATTTCAGCAAGTATGCTGTTCTGAACAATGTTTTAAAAAAGAAAAAGAGGAAAGAGAGAAATTACCATATCTGAAGTGGCAGAAACTGTCCTGGGTAAGATCACAGACTCTGGGGCCAGATTTATAGATCTATCACTTACTACCTATGTGATTTGGAGTATGTTCTAACAGTCTCTATGTGCTACAGTTAGAATTAGACGAGTGGACTTAGCTAAGCATTTAGAACACTGCCTGCTGCGTGGTAAGTTCCAAACTCCTTAACCCGGCGTTCAAAGCCATCCTCACCTGGCCCTCGGCTGCCTTCCCAGCCTCATCTCTAATCTCTTTCCCCACCCACGGCACCCCTGCAAATGACTCATGGCTCCCAAAATAAACCACACACATTCCTACCTCCATGGCTTTACCTGGAGTGACCTTTCTCTCCTGCTTTTCCACCTGGCAAACTCCTAAGCAGACTTACCCACAACCTGCAGGGCATCTCCCAGACCACCTCTGGGGCAAGTAGTTACTATTTGCTCCTCTAACACACCATTGATCGTGTCAAATTCCAGCCTGTCCTGTCCACTAGGCTGTGGGTCCCCAGAGGATGCTAGCCACGCTGATCATTTGGGTGTCCAGTGTCCCAGTACAAGCTTGGCCCAGAGTAAGTGCTAATCAACAGTTCTGAAAGAAAACCAGCTAAAGGTTAGGTCATGGTTAAGGCCACTCTAGAACCAGATCTCTTGGCTCTGGGGTCTCAACTCCCAGCTCTGCCATTACTCAGAGGAATGATGTTGTTTGAGATACTCAATCTGTCTGTGCCTCAGTTTCCTCATCCGTAAAATGAGAATAATAGTACCTTCCTCATAGGATTGTTCTGAGGATTGAGTTAATATAACTAAGGTACTTAGAATCCTTCTGGTTCCTAAAAATAAGAACTACATAGATCCTCGTTAAATAAAAATTAGATAATCAGGCACAAACATGGGCAAATTTAGCCCTAGTCCAAGGCCAGCCCCTCTTCCCAGGATGGTCTATACACCCGGGAGGTGCTGGTAATGCGTGCTGGCAGATGTGAAATCACAGCCTGAAACAGCACCAGGACTTCCCTGGGGGTCCAGTGGTTAGGAATCCGCCTGCCAAGGCAGGGAACATGGATTTGATCCCTGGTCTGGGAAGACCCTACGTGCCACCAGACAACTAGGCCCGTTAGCTACACCTACTGAGCCCACACTCCACAAGAGGAGAAAGCGCCACATTAAGCCCACTCACTGCGGCCAGAGAAAGCCTGTGAGCAGCAACGGTGACCCGGTGGGCCGAAACTAAATCAAGAAATAAAAGCTCTTCATAAAAAAAAACAAAAAATGAAATAGCACCAGACCCATTCTTTTTGTTGGTCAAGGACCAACCTTGGTCAGGTGCCTGCAGGTCTCTCATACCTGTCAATCTCTAGTCAATGTCTCTTTTCAGCAAAAATGGACCAGACTTCAGGCTTAGCATCTTTGGCCTTAAGGTTGACCTCAGATTTGAATAGCATTCTGTTTTCAGAACGTCCCACAATATGGGTCTCTCATTTTTAACAGTGTTCCAAAGTCTTCCTTTTCAGTAAGTGTACATATTTTAAAGTAAGTTGATTTAAAGATAGAGATTAAATTGGAAAGGTCCATATAGTCAAAGCTATGGTTTTTCCAAAAGTCATGTATGGATGTGAGAGTTGGACCATAAAGAAAGCCGAGCATCAAAGAATTGATGCTTTTGAACTGTGGTGTGAGAGAAGACTCTTGAGAGTCCCTCAGACTGTAAGGAGATCAAACCAGTCAATTCTAAAGAAAATAAATTCTGAATATTCATTGGAAGGACTGACACCAATGCAGAAGCTCCAACACTTTGGCCACCTGATGCGAAGAACTGACTCATTGGAAAAGATCCTGATGCTAGGAAAGACTGAAGGTGGGAAGAGAAGGGGATGACAAGGATGAGATTGTTGGATGGCATCGCCGACCCAACGGACATGACTTTGAGCAGGCTCTGGGAGTTGGTGATGGACAGGGAAGCCTGTCATGCTGCAGTCCATGGGGTCGCAAAGAGTCAGACACGACTGAGTGACTGAAATGACCGACTGAGACTGGAAAACAGAGGTGATACGTGGATATAGCAAAAATTGGGACTGTGGTCTGCAGAAGATACAAGCCTGAAAAATTGTTGTTGGGACTGTGAGAGAAGACAGGCTTCCCTCCAGCTGATATTAATGTAATTCTCAAGGGAGACTCAGATCAGTACAGAATGACACGTTATAACACATTCATTGTTAACAGCGTACATCTTCTTGCACGCCTTCACAGCAAAGGCCCTTTACATGGTCTATCTCTTTTATCTCTTTCAATACTTTGAAAGAGAATTAATGTGATTCCCAATTGACTGAAATGGAAATTGAGGCACAGAGAGGTGAGGTAACTTGCTTAAGGTCACACAGTTTGTAAGACGCTGAACCCAGATTCAAACCTGAATCTGTCGAATGTCATAGCCAAGCTCTTGGCTCTAAGCTTGCCAAGCTCTTAGCTTCTGCTCATCTGAGAAATTCACCTCCCAGCAACTCACAACGCCAACGCTAACCCTGCATTCAACTTGGGAACTTCCAGGGTCAGCCGGGGAGTAGGCGAGAATCAGGGTGGGGACGTGGAGGAGCAGAGAACACAAGTGTTCAAGGAACCCTATCTTCAGGGTCACACCGATGCCACCATGGTCCAGAACCTGAGATGTTGCAAACGTTCCACCCCAGGGAGGCTGAGAACTCCCGCAGGCCAGCCCCTGCCTCTGCTGCAGTGGTACAACGACAATAATAACAACAAGAATCCCAGACAATGACAACAGCAGCTAATATTTATCCAGTGCTTCCCGCTTCCGGCCCTTGTCCTGAGTGCTGCGTGTATAGTATCTGGTTTAACTTTTGTGAAAATGTTTCGAGGTAAACATTTCATCTCCTTTTAGACATGAGAGAATTGCAATCTGGAGAGAAGACAAGATATGGCCAGCAGCAGCAGAGGGCAAGCTCCACTCAAAACCTCTCGCTGTGCTCCTTCCAGAAGGGAGCCATTTATCAGGGTGTTGGCATGACAACCAGAAGGATTTAGATGCCTCCTCAAACATCCCAGCTTCCCTCCACGGCCCAGCATCCATGACCTTAAAAGGCATTACAAAAAGCGAGAGTAGTCACAAAATCAGAAACCCTGAAGCTAATTCCCCCTTGATCATCTAGTGGCTATGAGCCTTTCTTTGTCCCTTTCTGTACCTCAATTTCCTTATCTGGTCAGTGAAGGAGCTGGACTATCTCCTTAGGGCCCTGAATGGGTCTAGGAGCAACACTGCCCAAGAAAAGTATAACGTGAGACACACATGCAATTTTTTTTATTTTTACTTTTCTAGTTGCCACATTCAAAAATGTTAAAAGAAACAAGTGAAATTTATTACAATAATATGCTTTCTCTAACCCATTTTATCTAACATATAATCATTTCAGGACTTCCCTGGTGGTCCAGAGGTTAAGGCATCGCTTTCCAACGCAGGGGATTGCAGGTTCAACCCCTGGTTGGGGAGTTAAGATCCCACATGCCTCATGGCCAAAAAAAAAACCCAGAACATAAACAACAGAAGCAATATTGTAGTGAATTCAACAAAGCCTTTAAAAATGGTCCACATTCCTCCACCCCCCAAAAATAGAAACATTTCAACCTGTAATCAATATAAAAATTTATTACTAGGTTCCTTTACATTTTTTTCTTACGAACTCTTTGAAAGCCAGGGTCTCCTTCACACTTATAGTGCATCTCAATTTGTACCAGCCACACTTTAAGACCTCGACAGATGCATATGCCTGGGGGCCACCATATTGGACAGCGCAGAGCTAGAGCTGCCTTCAATCTAGAGCCCATCTTAGGGAGTGAGACATCTCAGCTCTCTCCCTTCTCCCTGGGAAAGCGGTCCTGGTCCTGGACTTTTTTTTTCTTTTTTTTTTTAGTTATTTTTATTAGTTGGAGGCTAATTACTTTACAATATTGTAGTGGTGTTTTTCCTACATTGACATGAATCAGCCATGGATTTACGTGATTTCCCATCCCAATCCCCCCTCCCACCTCCCTCTCCACCCGATTCCTCTGGGTCTTCCCAGTGCACCAGGCCCGAGCACTTGTCTCATGCATCCAGCCTGGGCTGCTGATCTGTTCCACCCTAGATAATATATATGTTTCGATGCTGTTCTCTCAACTTTGAACTGAGAAGCTCCTTTCAAGCCCAGAGTAGACAATCTGAGGCCACAGTGGAGAGAAACCCCAGGCTGCCTGGGCCAAGGAAGCTGGTAGGAAGGCTCTCTGTTCTCTGCAGCCTGATTACTCAACAAAGCCCCCGGGAGCAAGACAACTCTGCTTTTCCTCCTAACCCAAAGATTCCCTTAATTGGAAATTCAATCTGAGCTTAAAACCGAGTCAAGCAGCTACCCACGCTCTCCCCCACCCCCCACTGCCACCAGCCCTGTGGGCACCCAGGATAAGGAATCCTAACCTCCCCTCCTGGTGGCACCGCGTGGAGGAAGCTGGCACCACCTCCTCACTGCTGAGACTCAGTGCCCAGCTGTGGGCCTGGCAGCCTTCTTAGAGGGAGCTCAGTGTCTTCATGTTTAAGGGCACATCCTTGGCAGGAAAGACAGGGAGGGTAGGGAAAGCAAGGGGGTGGACAGGGGCAAGCTTTTGCCCCCAGCAAGGGAAGACCTTGGGGAAATCTCTCTTTCTCTGCAAGCTTCCATTTCATCATCTTTAAAATCGAACATGCTAAATGGTGGCAAAGACTGCTTTGACTGTTGGCTGCTCTGTGCCAGGTATTTTTCAGGCATTATCTCATCTACTCCCCAAAACAAACCCAGGAAAGAAAGAAGAGCCAGGGTTCAGAGTGGTGAGGCAACTTGGGCAAGGTCACACAGCAATTCAGCACAAGAGCCAGAATTCCAACTCGTGGACTTCCAAATCAAGAGTTTAAGCTCTTACCTCATTTAAGCTCTTTTGAGCCCCAGGCTGGCACAGGACAGTCTTGGCTTATGCCTGTCGTAACTATATACACTTGGCGTAATAACTTTAAATGTTCCTTTGGAGAGAAGAGACAAATCTTCCATACAGAAGAATTTCTAATAACGTATATGGATACTTTCCCCTCCAAAAGGTAGGGGTTAATTCCAGACCCTTTCTGAGTGTGTGCTGAACTGGGTGTCTGGGATCCAAAGATTAAAATAGGGGAAGGAGAAAATGGTAATTTGACAGCAGAGAAAGCCAGCAGACGCCACCTTAAAGTCTGAAGTTTAGTTAGCAGTAAGGTATGAATGTTGGCTTTGATGAACGTGTCACTGTAATGAAAGAAGCTGACATGAGAAGAATCTGGCTTAAGAGTATATGGGAACTCTCTGTACTACCTTTTCAGCTCTTCAGTAAGTCTACAATGATTCCAACATCAAAGTGCTATTTTTAAAAAGTGACCCCTTGGGACTCACTGGTGATCCACTGGGTAAGACTCAGAGCTCCCAAGGCAAGGGGCCTGGGTTCAACCCCCAGTCAGGGAACTACATCCCACAGGCTGTAAAGACTAAAGATCCCGTGTGATGCAAACTAAGACTCTGCGCAGACAAGTAAATATTATAAAGTGCTCATAAAAGCATCTGATAAATCATATGACTATCTGGCTCTGCCCCTAACCAGGAAATCTTAAGAAAATTACCCATACCTTCTTTCTGCCTTAATGACAGTAACTATTCACACATTCCTAGTAACTCAAAGTTTACAATGTTTAGAGTAGGCAAATGTGCTGGTTAAAGCTTTGGAATCAGAAATGTAGGAGCTGAAGCCCTGGTTCTCTCACTTGCTTGCCAGGTGGCCTGAAGCATACTGTCTTCCTTCTCTGGGTCTCAGTTTCCACATCTGTAAAATGAATTCACTGACGGACACGATGACTAGCAATATCTATGGAGCCCTTGCTAGGTGTCCAGCAGGGCGGTGGACACTGTGATGTGTTCCCCAGTTTCTCCTTCAGAACCACGGATTTATTTCTCCCCTCCTCCTGCCCTCAACCCAGCTGCTCAGAGTGCAGCCTACTGTCAGTCCTGTCCAGGGACTGCCACTAGCTAAAGAGAGCCGACCAGCCCCAGGTCATGTGCCTTCTTGAGGTCAGCTTGGATTCAATGCAGAGGCTCCAAAGATCCGGCTCCCTCACTTCAACTTGGGAGAACTCTGAAGATCATCTTCACTGCAGGGCGCCCCTTGTGGTCTGCTGAGGCATTGCGGAGACTGCATTGCAGCCGAGCATGACCCTCTCTGCCCAACCCTGCCTCCTTCCCTTCCCCAGATATTGATCCTCAGAGTGTGCCCGTAAACTTCCTGCGTATTAATCTCCATCTCAAAGTCAGCTTCCAAGAGAACTCGTCCCATGACAGAAGTGTGGACCGTTGGACGTGCACTGTGTTTCTTAACCCTCAGACCAACCCCTTTTTAGAGATGAGACAACTGAGGTTGATTTAGCCAAGAACATACAACTAAGAAACGGTGGCATCACAGCCTGGGGGTGGAAGTTCAGACGGGCAAACTGAGTTGCCCACGTCTGAGCTGAAAGATGAAAGAGCTAAGACGCGGCCCTTCGCCTGCTTAACCCTGAAGACTACAGTGTGAAAGCCTCCATCCCAGGCCATTTCGAGCCACCAGCAGGAGGGTTCTCGGCACGGGGACAGGCTGGTACCTCTCACTGCTGTCCTGCCACACCCTCTGTTGCCCCCACAGTTCATCAACACCTGCAAAACAGGATTAACAGCAGTACCTACCTCCTCATGATCTTGTAAAAATTAAATGAGTTACTATACACCCCTGATGGCTTCCCTGGTGGCTCAGATGGTAAAGAATCCGCCTGCAAAGCAGGAGACCTGGGTTTGATCCCTGAGTCGGGAAGATCTCTTGGAGAAGGGACTGGCAACCCACTCCAGTATTCTTGCCTGGAGAATCCCATGGACAGAGGAGCCTGGTGAGCTACAGTCCATGGGGTCACAAAGAGTCAGACACGACTCAGCAACTAACACACATACATGAAGACATCAGAATGGTGACTGGCTCACAGCAAGCCCATTATAAGTGTTTGAATATAAACAAATCATATAAGCAGCATAAAGTTGCAACCGTGAATGTTGTAAGAAGACATCTATGCAGCTGAGTGAGAGTCAAGCTGTGACAGGGGATGGGGCCTCAATATGGGGGTCAGACTTGACCCGATCTCTGAAGGAGGAATAGAAATTAAGGGGCAGCAAGAAGAAGGAAGAGTAGTCCAGGCAGAGGAATCAGCAGGAACAAAAGCCTTTGGATAGGAAGAACTAGAGAAGGATGATGAAAGGCCAGTATGACTAGTACAGAGCCAAAAATCCAGGTCCTAGGACAGGGTGGTAGAAAATGAGGCTGGATGGGAGGGTAGGAACCACTTACTACCTGGCCACTCACTACCTGGGTGATTTGCAACTTTATCTTTCAGAACCTCATTTATATCATCTGTAAAATGGAGATAAAAACAGTACAAAGTCATTAAGGAGACTGAATGAGTCAATATTTGTAAACCACTTAAAATAATGCCAAGCACACAGCAGGTGTTATAAACGTTTGAAGGTAACACTGGAACTTTTCCTGAAGTACAGTGAGAAGACATACAGGGGCTTGAATATGGATGAAAGCATAGGTACTGAATGGATGGAGAGTGGATGGATGAAGGGCTGGCAGATGGGTCAGTGGAGGTGGTTGAGAGAATGGACAGGTGGATGGATTGCTGGGTCTGTTTGGGTGATGAAGGTGGTTGGATGGATGGATTATGCGTGGATGGCTGGATGACTGGGTAGGTGGTAGAAGCAGATGTTGTTTAAGTGGACAGAAACATGATTGGGAAAAGGGGTGACTGGATAAATGGAGGAAATCAGACGAATGAAGGTGGTGGGGTGAATGGATGCATGGTTGAATTTAGGATGCCTGGTGGTTCAGTGGATGGGAGAAGTTGAATGAATGTGGGTGCTGGGGATGAGGGGACGGATGGGTGGTTGAACGGGTGTCTGGGTGGTTGGAAGAATGGTTGTGGATGGATGGGTGGATGAGTGCTTGGTTCAGAGGGTGTAAAGAGGGAAAGTTGAATGGACACATGAAGAAATGGTTGGGTGGTAAGGTGGATGTTATATATGGGCTGAGTGGACGGATGGACAGAGGAGTTGGGTGAATGGAGGCATTGCTCAGGTGGGTAGTAGAGAAGTTAGGTGAGCAAAGGGGTTGGGTGGATGGACAAATAACAGGGTGGTTGGATGGGTAACTGGGTGATTGAATGGGCTGTTGGGTAGTTGGATGGGTAACTGGGTGGTAGAATGAGTAAACAGAAAATTAATTGGCTGGGTGGGTGGGATGGTCAGTTGAGTAGAGAGATGGTTGTTTAGATCAATATTATAAAGGTTGGGTGAATGTAAGGTTTACGTGAAGGGAGGGACTGGGTGGACGGAAGGAATCGAGTGTATAAATGGATGGATGATGGATGGACAATGAATGGATGGGTGAATGGGTGACGTGAGATCCCGAAGCACCGCCAACGAACCCTCTATATAAAGTCTTGGGGGGAACCCCTGATGGTGAAAGAGGCAGAAACAGGGCCTCCTAGGTTGCGCTGGCCCGGGACCCCTTCCCGGAGTGGGGCGCTGTCCATTCGCGCCCGCCCGGGGGTCCTACCTGGAGGCGGCGATCTCGGCCTTCTGGCGCGCGATGGCGGCGGCGCGCTGGGCGCCCTCCACGCTGTGGTCCACCTTCTGGCGGACCTTGCTGCTCTTGAGCGGCAGCACGCGGCGTTTGGTGCCCTTGACCAGCACGTTGTGGCGGTACTTGCCCTCCTCGCGGCGGCCGTCGGGCAGCGTGGTGCAGCCGTAGCCGTGGCGCAGGTTGTCCAGCCACTCACCCTCGTAGCGGAGGCCGCTGGAGCGCTCGCTCACGCCGAAGCCCGAGCGCTTGTCGTTCTTCCACTCGCCCATGTAGGTCTCGGTGGTGGTGGCGTCGATGTCGGCCTCGAAGGGCGCGGCCTCGTCGGCGCCCTCGCCCAGGCTGCCGGTGGACGCGGCGTCGCTGGCGCCCGAGCTGAGGTCGCTCTTGAGGAAGCTGACGCGGCTGCGCTGGCTGCCCAGGGACGTGCGCGACTCGGCGCGGCGCAGCTTCCCCAGCAGCGCGCCCCGCTGGAACAGGCCGCCGCCCTTGGCCGCCCGCGCCACCGCCTCGGCGTTGGCCAGCAGGCTGAGCGCGAAGCCGCCGCGCGGGATGGCCGGCCCGGGCAGCGCGGGGCCGTCGGCGGCCGGCGAGGTGGGCGAGTCCGGGGCCAGCGTGCCGTTGCTGTGCTCGCTGCGCAGGGACGAGAGCGAGGTGCGCAGCGGCGAGCGCACCACCACCGCCATCCCGTAGGGCACGCTCTGGCGCACGCCGTAGCCGTGGCGCATGCCGTTGGTGAACTGGCCTTGGTACGTCCCTGCGGGCGAGGAGAGGACGGTCAGTGCGGCCCCCAGGGCTGCCAGGGAGCCTGGCCGTGCCGCGGGCCAGGCCGTCGAGGGGCAGGGGATGTGGAGTGGCCGGAGCCAGAGGGCCTCCGAGGGTTGAGGTTGCCTGAGTGTGTGAGAACACAAGCCTGAAAGGCAGGCGTTGATGCAGTGCTGTGAATAGTCCCGTTGGCGGGAACGTGGCAAGGTCAGAGCATGCCAGATGGAGTGAGGTGGAGTGTCGCAGGGCATGCGTGTGTGAAGCCGTGCCAGCAGGCGGGGTCCCTCGAGTGCATGGAGTTACACGAGTGTGCCCGGACATGAGCAGACGGTGGGTATATTTCTCCTGGTGGGAACACACTAGGGTCTTTAGTGCTCCAAACAGAGTGAGGTTGAGAGAGCCTTTTTAAAGTGAAGTGTGAGCAGGTGAGGCTCTGTGAGTGTGAAGTTAATTGAGCATGCATAGAAATGGAATCACACAAGAGAAATGAAAGTGCCAGAGCGAGAAAGACAGTGAGTTTGTGCAGTAGTGTGAAAATTGCATTTGTGTGAGTGTGCAAGGCAGTGTGTGCACAGAGGGTGACCGAGATCACACCAACGGGTCGTCATGAGATGTATGTAAAGTTATGAGAGCATTTGCGGTCTTCAGTGTGCAAGGACAGGTAAAGTTGAGTGAAGGTGCAAGACTGTTAGAGGATCAGAGAGCAAACTTGTGAGCAGGCAAGGTTTTGTGAGTATGTGAGGTTAAATGTGCATGGTTATCCTGGTGTTCAACGTGAAGTGAAGATCCAAGGTCATGAGTGGCTAAGGCGGTGTTTCATGGTGGTATGAATGTTGGAGGGCATGGGCAAGTGTGTATTTGTGCAAGGCCATGGGTAGAGAAGACTATTAGGGGCATGCCTATCAGTGTCTTTTGACTATATAGGCCGTGTGTGTCTAATGAAGTGTGTACTCGTGGCGTGAGTGCCTAGTGGAGGTGACATTGCGGGCATGCGTGAGGTCTGAGTACGCAAGGCTACCTGAGTGTTAAAGTGCAAAGTAATCTGAGATTGAGACACCTGATGCTGAGTGAGGCTGTGAGGTTGGGCACATTAATGAAACTGAGATCGTGTGACACCACGTGTACGCAGGATAGTGGTGTGTACAGGGAGCTATTAGCAGGAAGGCCTTGCGTGTCCATGAGTGTGAACACATGAGCTCCTGGGAACTAGAATCTGTGCGTGTGACTGTGACATGCACAGAGGGGCAGAAGAGAGTGGTGGTTAGAAGCACAGACTCCGGAGCCAGGCTGCTGGCTCTGAATCCTGCCTTGGCCCTTGCTAGCTGTGTAACCTTGGGCAAGTGACTTAACCTCTCTGTGTCTCAGCTGTCTCACCCATTAAACAGGTACCAGTTGCCTCTTACCTCATAGGGTTGTTGCAGATTTAAATAAGTTAATATTGCTGATGAACTATGAAGGAAAAGATATGCGTGTGATTTTGTGATTCTGCAAAGTTGTGCTAGTGTGTGTGGTCACCTAGCTGCATGAACAAGCTGATACAAAGCTACAAAATAGCTTCATATTCCACCCCCATCCTAACAGGCTGTGCTCCCTGGGGCTCCATCCAAGACCTCCCCACCCCACCCCTGTCCTCCCTGGGGGATTGCATCATCTGGTGCTTTTATAACTGCCTCCTATTCCTGCTGGTTGTCCTGACTATATCCCCAACCTCTTCCCCTCTGCAGTTCCACCTTGAAGATGGGTGCCCCCAGATGTGACACAGCATCTCCAACTCATCACCCCGCCTCCCCGCTCCCCCACACCTGTTCTGCCTTCTTGATCTTTCTCCCCGCAGCAGCAGCACCCCTGAAAACCATTTCTCTGCCTCCATCTTTGTGCCTGGAGTGTACAGAACAGTGCCTGACACATCATGTTCGCTGAAGTGAGGGGGGAATTCAGAGCCTTTGTTTTAAACACAAGCTGATATGCAGCCCTGGCTAACCAAACAACCAAATGGTTTCCCAACAAATACCCAGGATGGCTGCCAAGGGACCCCTAAGGTCAACCCAGCAGGCAGGCTCCCATTCAGACCTTTGCACTGGCTGTTGTCTCTGCTTGGAACTCTTTTCCCTCCCAGTATCCTTGAAGTGTTTGCTCATTGAGGCTTACCTGACCACCTTATTTAAAATTACAATCTGCCTGGGTCGTCCCTGGTGGTCCAGTGGTTAAGAATCTGCCTTGCAATGCAGGGAACATGGGTTCGAGTCCTGGTCAGGGAACTAAGATCCCACATGCCGCAGAGCAACAAAGCCTGCGACCACAACTAGAAGTCCCTGTGCTGCAAAGATCCACGTGCTGCAATCAAGACCCGATGCAACTAACTAAACAAACAAATGCTTGTGAAAAGAAGTAAAATGATAACCCCTACCCAGGTTTCTTTCACCTTCCTTCTTTGCTTTTTGTTCCTTCATAGCATATCTAATACTACATATATTTTGCTTTTTCTTTTGTTTTTTGACTGTCTTCCCTGGGTTTCCCTGGTGGCTCAGTGGTAAAGAATCTACCTGCTAACACAGGAGACACGAGTTCAATTCCTGGATCGGGAATATCCCCTGGAGAAGGAAATGGCAACCCACTCCAGTATTCTTGCCTGAAAAATCCCATGGATAGGAGTCTGGCAGGCTACATGGGGTTGCAGAGAGTCGGACATGACTGAGCACATACACACACACACATGGCACATCTCCCTAGTAGAATGTAAGTTCCATAAATGCAGGGTTTCCATTCTTTTTTGTTCACTGTTGTATCCTTAGTACCTAAAATAATAACATTATTCAATAAATATTGTTAATAATATTCAATAGATATTTGTTGAAAGAATGAGTGCGTGAATAGCATGCATTTTATAACTATTTTCTCTTCTTTCTGCTCTAGTCAGCTAAAAACGGATCTGCGAAAATGACCAGATGGACGTTTAATGACTCCTATAAGACTCACCCAAGATGACACAGTTAATAAATGCAGAGAGTCACAACTCACATCTATATCTGACTGTGCTCCTTCCAAAGTCTCAGAAGAAAAAAGAAACAAATGAGACAGAGAAGTGGACAAGAGACAGGACATTTTGAACAGACAATGAGACAAGAACAGGACAGAGAAGATGGTAAACCGGAGGAAAGAAAAGAAGACAGCTAATCTCTGAATTGAATAAGTTTGTGAAATCAAATCAACCAATCTACCTTTCGCTTAAATTTGGCAAGAGATCGGCTGACGTGGCCCCTTTAAGCCCAAGAAAAACTGAGATTGCAACAGGAGAGTGGCTCTTGGCCTCCAGCTGGGGAGGAAACGGCCAGGCTATATTAGGAAACTTACAAGCAAGTGACAAGAAGCGCAGACACCCAGGGGAGGCTGGGAGTGATGGGGCCCTGGGAAGGAGAAGAGCCAAGTGCTGGGGCCATCCCCTGCCTGACTCTCTCTAAGACAGGACAGTTCTCTCTGGGGACAGGAAGAATGCATCCAGAGAGGGAGAGGGGAACCCACCCATAGCCATCTGGCTGAGAGAAGCCCTCTGTGTATGGAAGTGCTTCCTCATACCCTTTGGGATGGTCCCCTCACTTGAACTTATAGGGCTTGCCTGCAGGGTAAGGACCACGATTCTCAGCAGCCTGCAAGGCCTGACATGGGCTGCCCCTGCCCACCTCTCCTGATTCATCCTGAATGGCTCTCCAGGAACACTCACCTTCTACCTCAGGGCCTTGGCACATGCCTTCCCTCTTCTTCTTGGCGTGCTCTTCTCCTCTCTCCTCCCCTAGTCAACTTCTAGTGACATTTCAAGATTCAGCTTAAATCTGACTTCACCTAGGATGATTTCTTGAGCCCTCCCCACCCCCCCACCCCCAACCAGGTACTGCCACATGACGTCAGTACTTCTGGGCATTGTGTGCAGTCACAGACAAACAACGATTATGATCGTTTATTCACCTTAAGCCTTTCCTACCAGACTGGCTTCCAAGAAGGATGGGATCCTATCTAGCTTATTTGCTATGATCTCAGTATCTACACAGTACCCAGGCATAAGGAAGCCCTGAGTGAACACCTGGTGAATCTGGGAGCATCTCCTGAATGAACCCTGCTGTTCTTTCACGGTCAGGAACTATATCTTGTCTTTTCCCTCATGACTCAGCGCATAGTAAGTGCTCAGTCGGGAAAATGACAGTGGCTGCTGAGAATATTCACGACTAACTCTGGGAGTTATTGGGGATATTTGTAAAAAACTGATGAAGGCTATAACCACGGTAAATGCCATCCTAATATACAGACCAGACTCCTCAGTTTAATAAAACCGAAATATTGCCTTCTTGCAATTCCTGTTCAGGTTTAGAATAGAATAACCTGGGTTGGGCTTCCCTGGGGGCTCAGTGGTAAAGACTCTGCCTACCAGTGCAGGAGACACGGGTTTGATCCCTGATCAGGGAAGATCCCGCAGGCTGCGGGGCAGCTGAGCCCATGTGCCGCAACTACTGAGCCTGTGCTCTGGGGCCTGCGCACCACAACTACTGAAGCCCACTCGCCCCAGAGCCCGTGCTCCGCAGCAAGCGAAGCCACCGCAATGAGAAGCCTGAGGACCGCAACTAGAGAGTAGCCCCCGCTCTCTGAAACTAGAGAAAACCCTGCAGAGCAACGAAGACCCAGCCCAGCCAAAACTAAAAAATGCATAAAATTATATTAAAAAAGAATAACCTGAGTTTTAATCATAACTCTTGACACTGGGGAGTTCTAAAACATGCATAAGTTATTGAAGCCAGTTAAGTCTCAGTTATGTCTATAACTATAACATGGAGGTAATGATACCTACTTCCTGTGGTTTTTCACTCATCCCTTTGAATCGAGTATTTGCAGTGAACTGGCCTAGGTGCTGGGGATACAATGCAAATAAGTAGATGTGGTCACTGCCATCAAGGGGCTTGGAGTCTAGTGCCAGTGATAGATTGGATTTATCATCACAGGAATAAACGTTAGGCAGCCCCAGCAGTGTGATCCAGAGAGATGACCATCCAGTTCTTGGTTGGCAGTGCAGTAAGGAGGGTTGGTTGACCAAAGATTAAGTGAACTCTATGTGAGGCAGCTAGCACACAGCAAGTGCTCAATAAAGGCTAGCTTTTTGGCAGGTCAAAGTCTTTGCTCAGAAAAGCTGGCCCAGAAAGGATTAACTGGGAAGATGAAGAGGAGCCAGGGAGGACAGAGAGAACTTAGAGGGAGAGAATGAGACCAGCTCTGGTTTTCTGCCTAGGTCTGCGTGCTTGTGAGAAAGCGGGCTTGTGTCCTGGAATGCCCAGCTTTTGCTGGTTTGGGGACATGCCTGAGTCAGGGAGGCCTCAGAGCTTCTGTCCTTGGGAGGAAGAACATTTGGGGGATCTGTTCATCAGTGAGAATGGAGGACTTTCTGGAAGACACATCTATAGTATAAGATCCAACCCCCAGGGCCAGAGTTTATGGCTTAATTGACATGGATACTAGAAAGCATATCAGATGATTGTAATATGCATTCTGTCAAAGTTCTCCGCTGACCTCCAGTCAGCCAGCATGCTCTGTCCCTCTGTTGTAAAGCCTGCAAACTGAGGCCCTCAGCACCTTGATGTACCCGTTTGGCATCCAGTGCTCTAGCAGATCCATGCCCCTGTTCCCACATGTGGAGTTGTCTATTTAACTGTTCCTGAATCTATTCACTTCTATTGTACGCCTTATTTATTTACTTGTTTTAATTATCTTTGGCTACGCTGGGTCTTTGTTGTGTGCAGGCTTTCTCTAGCTGTGGTGAGCAAGGGCTACTCGTTAGCTGTAGTGGGTAGGCTTCTTACTAAGGTGGCTTCTCATTGTGGAACACAAGCTCTGGGTGTGCAGGCTTCAGTAATTGCAGTCCACGGGCCTAGTTGCCCCCAAGGCATGTGGAATCTTCCCAGTGCAGGGATTGAAACTACATCCCCTGCATTGCAAAGTAGATTCTTAACCACTGGACCAATAGGGAAGCCCTGGACTCATTATTGAAATATTGTTATTTATTAACATTTGTTCTCTAAACCAATGGACTATGAGTGTACAGAAAAAGAGAGTCTAACTTCTCCAAAAACAAGATGAATGTTTTTGGATGTTCATAAGGGAGAAAGTTCCTTAAAAATCGCTCTCAAACTTGGCATGAATGGGCTAACTATAAATGACTGGGAAAAATTATAAAATTTTAATTTATAAATTAAATTTAATTTCTTGCTCCATTTTAAAGAAACCAACAAACTGGAAATTGTAAATGATAAATTACAGGAATGGAACACAGACAATGAGAAGCTCCACTGAATATCTACACATGGTACATAAATGTGACGGGACTTCCCTGGTAGTTCAGCTGGTACAGAATCTGCCTGCAGTGCAGGAGACCCTGGTTCAATTCCTGGGTCAGGAAGATCCCTGGAGAAGGGATAGGCTACCTCCTCCAATATTCTTGGGCTTCCCTCGTGGCTCAGATGGTGAAGAATCTGCCTGCAATGCGGGAGACCTGGGTTGGATCCCTGGGTTGGCAAGATCCCCTGGAGGGGGATCACAGTCCATGGGGTCACAGAACTGACACAGCACATACCTAAATGTGATATAAATTAAAATAAATATCACAAGAGACTTCCCCTGGCAGTACAGTTGTTTTAAGACTTTTGAGCTCCCAATGCAGGGTATACGGGTTCGATCCCTGGTCAGAGAACTAAAATCCAATGGCCACACAGTGCAGTGAGAAAATAAATAAAAAATTAATATCTTAAGGTTTATAAATCATTTAAAAATCTTTCTCTGCTCTCACTAACATTCAATTAACCAAGTTGTGTTTGGCATTGATGACATCAGATTAGAGGGCTTCTACTTTAGTTTTAAACATCAGTGTGAATATATCTGCTGTGACAAAGAGATGGGTCCATCTCAGGAAAGAAGATACCAGATGGGTAATTGAAACTAAGACAAGGAGAATAAAAGTCGGTGTATGCCAACACCCTGATGTGTGACTCTCCCATAGGGTGTGAATGCAAAGTTTGGATGAGTTTATTTAGGGCAACACTGCACTTTTGTTTTCTCTCTCAAGTAAAGGATGCTTCTGACCTAAGTCACTGGGGACTCTGTCTTCTACCTGGTCCACTGGAATTTTCCCAGCGTGGTAGGTGCAGGTCATTCTGTTCAGATCACAAGAGGCCAAACTAGAGATGTATAGCCTAGAAGATTCTCCCAGCTACACAACCTAATGATCTATAAAGGCAGGCTCTCAAAAAATGTGTTTCTCAAAACTGGTGTTAATAGTTTATCATGAAAAAAAATTCTGAAGTCAAGACAATTTGAGGAGATTAAATGAAATGAGTTTTTCTAACTGTGAGACTATGCCAGAAGAATTATTTTATATATAATTTTATATCTTTTATATAAATTATTTTATATATATTATAAAATATATTTTATATATGTTTGGCAGTGCTTGAGTCTCTGGGTCTTAACTGGGACATGTGGGATCTAGTGCCCTTATCAGAGATCAAACTGGGCCCCCTGCATTGGGAACACAGAGTCTTAGCAACTGGACCACCAGGGAAGTCCCCAGAAGAATTCTTCAAGAATTTTTCTTAATTCTTCACTATTCCTCCCATGTGACTCTGAGAAAGATTCTCAATTCAGGGGTAAATCCTGATTTACACTTTAAGTGCTCCTGGGGACCATGAGTCTCCAAGTGGTATTGCTATTTATTCAGAAAGCCGTCCTGAAGAATATCTATCAGGATTAGTATTCCATGGAACCCACTTTGGGAAATGACATTACAATTACTGACCCAACAGCAATTGTCCACTTTGTTCCACAGAGCCTCAATTTTTGCCCAAGGGTCCAATACTCCTCCCATGTGACTCTGAGAGAGGTTCTCAATCCAGGGGCAAATCCTGATTGCAATAAGTCAAACATTAAAGTCTATCCAGCTTGCCAGTGATTGGATTAGACATGCGCGTGTGATGAAATCTGACATTGAGACTTGAGGGTAAGTTGGCTAGCGGGGTGGGGCAAGGGAGACAAGAGAGTTTTCATAGCTCTTGTAAAGAGATACATGTGGAGAAACATACCCTCTTTTTCTGCTGGATGTTGTTGAATGTGGACATGACTCCTGGAGCAGTGGCAGCCATTTTGGGACCATGAGGGCAACTAGCTGAGAGCAAAACCCACACTATGTGGATGGCAGAGCAAAAAGATAGCAGGAGCCTTGCTGATGCTGTTGCACCTCCAAATTAACTGATCGTGAGACTTCCCTACCTGTGGAGTGTTGTTACGTGCTATTAGAAATATCCTTATTAAAAAAGGTCTGTGCTGTCCAATAATGGTAGCTACTAGCTGCCTGTGGTTATTGAGCACTGGATTGAAAATACTTGGTACAAAAAAGAATGTAAAATATCCCACTAATAACTATATATTGATTACATGTAGAAATGATACTTTTTTGGATAACAAGTTAAATAGAAGATGTGACATTGTAAAGCAATTTTCCACCAATTTTTTTAAAAAGTGATTAAAATTGATTTCACATTTTAAAATGTGGCTACTAGAAAATTTTAAATTACATTTGGAGCCCACATTATATTTCTATTGGGAAGTGTTAGTTTTAGATCATTTGGAAGTTAGCACTTTCTGTTACTTACAGACAGAAAAAAATATCCTAAGAGATACAAGTATAATCATTCTAATTTTACAGCTGGGAAAATTGAAATGAAAAATGTAAATGACTTGCTCATGATCATACCAGTGTGGCAGTTGTTGGAGACTACAGCTAAGCATCCAGACCAGTGCCTCCTCGGCACCTCTAAGAACCTGAGAACACCCTTTACAAGTTAAAGGTTCAGAAGCCCTCACCCAAATCTCAGCCCTAGAGAAGTGCAACCATTCAGAAACCCACAGGGATGTAAAGCAATTATCCTTCAATAAAAAATAAATTTTTTTAAAGTATAAAGGAAATAAAAGTGTGATTTTAAAAAAAAAAAGAAAGAAACTCACAGGGAGTCTAGGAGACAGAGTCCACTTTGAAACAGAGAAGAGATATGTGGATCAGCCCATGAATTCTGCCTCCAAATACAGACTAGATACTGAGAAAACCATTCCTTCTGGCCAGTGACACCTGCCTATTTCTAGGAAACTGTCTGAGGTCCAAACGTCAGTGTCCCTAAGGGACTGATGAGAGATGGAAAGGAAGGGATCAGGACAGGCTCCTCTCCGGGAGTCCCCCCTGTCCATGGAAGTCCTTAACTGACAGTCCAGTGTCTGCATAACCTGGTCCCAGCTCACTTTCTCAGTTTTTGTCTTCCCAAATCCACTAAAACCCACTTTCAAAGCCACCTGCTTCAGAAAACTACCCAGGCCACCTCCTTTCTCCAAACTCTCATCACTTCTTACCACTAACAGCTGCTATCTTGTCAATATCTTGTCTGTTTTGTCCACCAGCCTTCCCTGATCCTTCTCCAGGTCCTCTATTTAGGAGTTAGCTCAAGATCATTGGGCAGGACCATGGAAGCTTCATCAACAGATTCAGACAGGGGTCGGACATGACTGAAGCAACTTGGCATACACATACCAAGTTCTTCTCAAGGCTCAAAGGAAGACAACTCGGGGCTTCTCAGGTGGCGCGAGTGGTAAAGAACCTGCCTGCCAATGCAGGAGACATAAGAGGTGCAGGTTCAATCCCTGGGTCACGAAGATCCCGAAGTAGGCAATGGTAACCCACTCTAGTATTCTTGCTTGGGAAATCCCATGGACAGAGGAGCCTGGGGGTCTACAGTCCATAGGGTCGCAAAGAGTTGGACACAACTGAAGCAACTTAGCTTCATGCTTAGCTTAGCAACATGCTTCATGCATGTACATGACAGGTAGGGGAGTGAGGACCAGGGAGTCCAATGGTCATGGCTCTTGTCCAAGCACCCCCAAATCAGACCAGGTAAACCAGGCATGTACATTATGGGAAACACACATGCCCACACCATGGACACCCACAGAGATGCTCTTGAGTAGAGGGGACCCATCCCAGCTTGGCTCTAACCCACCTTGGTAATGACCACGGACCCTCTGTCCCAGCGAGAACAAGTCAAGCAAGCCTGAGGCATCTCTGGGGCAGCAAAGAATAATGGAAATTGCTTGGGCTTCAGAAACAAACCTGACTCTGAATCTCTCTTTAATACCCCAAAACACCCTTCTCTTCATCTCCACCCCATCCACCTAGTCCAGCTGCCCCAGTTCTCCCGGAGTGATGACAATAGCATCTTCCCTAGTCTCTGCCTCCTCAGATACCCACTTCAGTCCACCCTTGGCTGCCACCGGAGTCCTCTCCCTTCTAAGATGCAGATCTGATCACATAAAACCTGGTTTGTGATGGCTTCCCAGGGCCTTGAGGGAGGATTGTCCCCTAGGAAACATATTCTGAGGCTGAGACTGCATGTGGGTGATTTTGGGGGGAGGAGGACTCTCAGGACAAACACCTGTAAGGAAGGAAGCAGGTTTCCATAAGTGGAAGAAGCTGAACAGATCCCATGGGGTCTGAAGCTGGTATGACCTTCAGAGTAGTTTGAAATTGAAACAAAGAGGCTTTGTACTCCAGCATCAACTCGTTAACTATGGGTCACCCCCAGAGGGAGGCACCTCCTTCTGGCAGAGGGCAGTGCCCAGCTATGAGCCATCAGCAGCCCACACTCCCGGCAGATAGGGGGATGAGGACCCTGGTCCTGAGGGATGTCTGATGGTGTCCCACAGCCTCCCCTGTAAGAATGAAATTCAGACTCCTCGTTGTGACCCAGGAAACCCTCATGGCCTGGGTCCTGCCAACCCTTATCTCATATACCCCCTTCTTCCTCTGAGTCTGTGTGTTCTTGAATACAGATGCTCTGCTCCCGCCTCCAAGAATTTACATTCAATATTCCTTTTATTATTAAAAAAAAAAGTATTTATTTTTGGCTGAGCTGGGTCTTTGCTGTCGTGTGGGCTTTCTCTAGTTGTGACAGGGGCCGCTACTCTCTAGTTGCGGTACGCGGGCTTCTCATTGCAGTGGCTTCTCTTGTGGTGGAGCATGAGCTCTAGGCACATGGGCTTTAGTAGTTGTAGCACGCAGACTCTAGAGTGTGGGTCCCAGTAGTTGCAGTGCTTGGGCTTAGTTGCCCCAGGGCATGTGGAGTCTTCCCAGGCCAGGAGTCAAACCCGTGTCCCCTGCGTTGGCAGGTGGATTCTTAACCACTGGACCACCAGGGAAGTCCTCGATATTCCTTTTGACCGGCACCAGCAGTGTGGTCCTCCGGTCACTCATCCTTCAGATCTTAGCCTCAAGGCTGAGATCACTTCCTCCAGGAAGCCTTCTCTGATTACCCAACCAGATTAGGTTCACCCATCATCAGCTCATAAACCCTTCTACTTACCCTTCAAATTATAAATACCATGTTGTAATTAAGTAACTGTCTGATGCTGGTCTCTGCTGTTAGAATGTACACTCTGAGGGCAGGGACCAAGACTGCCTTGCTCATCACAGCATCTCCAACCCTCAGTGTGATGACTGGACCATGGAAGGCATTCAGCAGATACTGTCAATTTGGTGCATGAGTACTTGGCCTTGGACAAGTTCTCTTTGGATGTATCTCCACCCAACAAAGGCAGAGCCAGCTTCTTTTCAGGGTTGCTGTGAGTAAAGTGTGAGTTATCTAGGGGAGACCTCAGACTGTCAACAAACACTGGCTCCCTTCACTTCTTAGGAGAAGATTGCAGAGTGACCAGACTTCCCCATTTGCCTGAGAGTGAGGAGTTTCCCAAGAAACTTTATTACTTTCAGTACCAAAGCCAGGGCAGTTCCCAGGCAGATCAGGAGGGTTGGTCACCTAAATCTGGATGAGAAGGAGAGAAGGGCATTTCATATTAATTAGTACAGTGTTCATGGCATACTGGTGAAACAGCTCCTTGGAAAAACAACTCTGATTCATGTGTGTGCATGCGTGCTAAGTCACTTTAGTGATGTCCAACTCTTGGCAACCCTATGCACTGTAGCCCACCAGGCTCCATCTTCCCAACCCAGGGATCAAACCTGCTCCTCTTAGGTCTCCTGCACTGGCAGGCAGGTTCTTTACCACTAGCGCCACCTGGGAAGCCCTACCCTCATTCACAGTGTTGACCAATTTCCATCATCTAAATATTCCTCCCCATGGCCAGTTGAACCAACAGTTGAACAGCCAGTTTGCAACGTTCCTGAAAACTTAACAAGGGGCTGCCATGCACCAGGAGGAGCTAGTGGCAGCCCCGTGGCTGATACTAACTGTCGTGATCCTGCTATCTGCACATGCACAATGTGGTCATAGACGACCTCAACGCGGGGGTAAGTGAGGTTATTTCAGTTCCAAGAAGGGCGCAGCTTGAGCGGACCTTGAAGAGCATCTAGTCCAAGGCAACAAGTCACCTGTCCCATGGGCCACCTCTTTCCCATCCATCCTGTGTCCACAGCAGACACTGCTTGTCGATCATGACGCTGTCTCCTAACATGGCCATGCAGTCTCCCTTCACCACGTCTCCAAGCAGCCACAGTCACATAGCTGATGTTGCACATAAAAGAAATTGACTTACCTCTAGGGGTAAGTGTGGTTCAGCCCCTCATACAGGAGAGGCAGCTCGGGCACAGAGAGGTAGAGGGGCCCGCCCAAGGTCACACAGCCGTCAGTGGCTCAGCTGGGACGGAAGAACAGCTTACCTGCCTGGCTTGCCCCAGAGTGGGGTGGAACAAAGGGAAACCATCTAAGATCTGAGCCTAGATTCTGGGGGGCTCTGCCTAGAGCTCCCAAAGTCTTTTGTACCTGAAGACTTCTCAGTATGTCAGCATATAAGTGTTGTTCATCTGTTGAAAGGAGGGCACTTCTGAAAAAATTACAAAGTCGCACAGGTTCACTGCATACAATTCAAACAATTGAGCAGTATTTAAACTAAAAAAATCTTATACTGGGACTTCCCCAGTGGTCCCACTGAGTGCTAAGACTCTGCACTCCCAATATAGAGTGCCCAGGTTCAATCCCTGGTCAGGGAACTAGATCCCCAATGCTGCAACTAAGACCTGGTGCAGCCAAATAGATAAATATATATTTTTTAATTATTAAAAAAAAAAAAAAACTCTGTACTGTCTCCCCAGGAGTAATCACTGTTAACAATTTTGGTCCTTCCAGGATTTCTTCTGCTTATTTACAAGCCTATGCACAGCACAAGTGGACTAAAAGATTAGCTGTTCCTCACACTACCACTCTCCCCTCTTATTGAGAACACTGCCCACACACAGTAGGCACTCAATAAATATTCGTCCAGTTGCTCTTGTTTGATTAAAATGCTTTAGATTCCTTTCTGTATGAGTATAGGTGAATCTGTCTCTTTTTTCCTCCCCTTTCTCTCTTTAAAAAAAAAAAAAAGTTTTTATTGAAGTATAGTTTTGCTTCTATTTTTTTCAGGAGGTTACACCACTTGGCATGCGAGATTATGTTCCCTGGACCAGGGATCCATCCTGCACCCCCTGCAGTGGAAGCATGGAGTCTTAACCACTGGACCTCTGTCTTTTTAATGGTTTTAGTCCTTCCTGGCATGGTCTCATGGATTGACTGAACAGTCCCTTTGGGTGACTGTATAGGCGACATTCTGTTTTTGTTATAACCATCCCAAGGCCTTGCTCTCTGGCTCGCCTGCAAGGTGGCACCAATGTCTCTTCCCATGGCCCCCAAATGCTCCCTCCCATCAAAGCTCCCCTGTCTTCCTCTTTCCAGGATTACTGCCAGGGGACCCAAAGTGGAGGGGCTGACAGCATGGGTGACCAGCTCCCGGAATCAGGGTTGGTTTGCAGTGGGTGTACAACAGTCCTGGTAGCCTGCAGGTTCCACCACCCCCACACATAGAGGCTGCTCTCCTAGCTTGTACAAGAAGCAGGGGATTAATTGAGTGACACTGCCTGGATGCTGACAATCCTGGAGCCTGGGGGAAAGCAACTTTGCCAGGTCCTAGGTCAGTTCAGCCATGCTAAAGGCCTAGGAAGCCAGAAGTAATTGAGGGTGGGGGACACAAAGGGATCAAGGGGAGAAGGTCTGGGTTCAGATGCCCCACTGGTTGCTCCGAGGTCCCTGTGTCTGTGTGCAGGCCTGCGCACAACCCTTCCACCCACGTGGCTTGTCTAAGAGGCATCCCTTACCCTCGGTATCCAACACTGAGTTCCTGACCTTCCCTCTTTGAATCCTCATCCCATCTCAGCTCAGGGCAACGCCATCCTTTGCAGCTCAGGCCTTGGAAGCTTCCCTGACTCCTCTTTCTCTCCACACCCTCTCTGCAACCCATGAGGCCAATCTATCAGCCCCACCTTCAGAATGGACACAGAGTTCAACCACTTCTCCCCACCTCGGCTGCCCCAGGAGGCTGGTCCAAAGCATCGTGGCATCTGAGCTGTATCATTGCAATAAATGATTCTAATCGATCCCCCCTGCTTCTACCTTTCTGCGCCATCTCCTCCCTCAGTCTCCCAACACAAAGCAATCCCTTTAAACAAAGTCAGAGCAAGTCATTTTTCTTTTTTCTTTTTTGGTCATGAGGCATGCAGGAATCTTAGTTCCCTGATCAGAAATGGAACCAGTGCCCCCTGCAGTGGAATCACAGAGTCCTAACCTTTAGACCACAGGGAAATTCGCTCATATTACTTTAAAAAAAATTTTTTTAACTTTTTATATTATATTGGAGTATAGCCAGTTAACCATGTTCTGATGGTTTTCAGTGGACAGCAGAAGGACTTCGCCATACACGTACATGTATCCATTCTACCCCAAACCCTTCTCCCATCCAAGCTGCCACATAACGTGAAGCAGAGTTCTCTCTGCTATACAGTAAGACCTTACGGGTTATCCATTTTAATATAGCAGTGTGTACCTGTCCATCCCAAACCATGTCACCTTCATAGCCCCCATTGTTCTCAGGATCAAAGCCAGATTCTTACCAGGCCTCCCAGGCTCTGCATGAATCTCCCTCTCTCCACACTTATCCCACAGGAATATTACACAGGGGAAGGGACAGCCTTCTCTGTACATCCCACCAAGGGGCCATGTTGCCAGGTAGTCCTGTCATCAGCAATGTGAAATTTGATCACTTTGATAAGATGATAAAGGATTCAAGTTGTATCATAAACAAAAGGAAGAAAAACATGGTGCATTAAACACAGAGCTGTGGGCCGCCTTCAGGCCTTGGGGGGGGCCCCATTCCACACAGTTCAAACAGTGGTCAGCGCCACATCACATGCTTGAATGCTTCCAGGCACGAGGTGGTCACTCCTCGCCGGGGGGGGGGGGGGGGGGGTGGCGCTTCTGGAGTTCCTACTGGCCCTGGGTAGCCCTGTGGATTCTGCCAGGCGGCTCTAGACCACTCGAATCCCAGCTATGCGGGAATAAGTAGGGGAATCAGTCGTGACCAGACCTAACACCCACCTACTCTGTGGCTCCAGCTTAGGAAGGGATAGGAGAGAACTAGGTCTACGGCAGGAAGCAAGCCTGTCTCCCTCACCCCGCGCTCTGCCCTCAACCACGGCCCTTAGAAAATGAGACTGGACATTCCTCACAAAGGTGTGGCAGCCAAGGCTGGTCCAGGGAACAGCTGCTGGGGACACGGAATTAGCAGGCGCTGGAAAAACGCCAGCTTGATGAATGCCAAGGGCCTGGCCTTGGACAGGGGTACGTCTGGGGAGATTTGGCCAGCTAGACACATGCATCCCAGAAAACAAGGCTGCAGAGAGGAAGTACTAATGACATCCACTTCCCTGTCTTACTGAGGGTCCGCTCTGCTCCCCTGGGGTCCCAGATAAATGCCAAGAAGCTGCCATCACAGTAACCCAGCTGCCTGTCACGCTGACCCCTGGCTGTGAACTGGGACGTGCGATTTTCAAGATGAGGTTAAATTATGCTGATTCTACATTCGAAATGGAATCGACCTGATATGGCTTCCATCTACACTGGCAAGACCCAACGCAAAACTAAGCAAATCAAAGTCTTGGCTTCTTAAGTGCTCCAAAATCAAAAGCTAGGTTTTGTACTGAAATATTTTCCCCCAAACAGAGGCAGCTGTGGTTCAGACCATCCTGAATCAGTTCACCCTTTGGTCTGTGAAGGAAACACAGAAAAGAAGGTGGACGTTTCAGCCTTTCCTCTGTGCCAGGCATCACGCTAAGCCCTTTTTGTGGATTATCTCGTTTCATTGTTTTAGTCATATTTTGAGGGAGATTTTGACATCCTTAGTGGAAAAAAAGGAAATGGAAGGTGAAAGAGGTCACATGATGTGCCCATGTTTGTAGAATGAAGAGGTGGCTCCACCTGGACTTGGACTCAGATCTGGCCACTTGGCCCCAAGTGCTTAAGTAACACATGCCTTTAGTCCCATCAGATTCTCTTAGGCCTTCTACACTTAAGCTTTAATAGCAATCAATAATTTTTAAGTTAAAAGATGTTCCTTTTAAATCTGAAGAAACAATTCCTCAAAATCCCACCAAAACTAAGAAATTAATTTAGTAATGTAAAAGGACTGAAGGCTGATGTACAAAAACAATTGTATGTCTATAACCTAGCAATGAACAACAGGAAAGATGAAATTTTAAATGCCATTTATAATATCGTAAGAAATAAAATGCTTGTTAATTTTACTTTTTAAAAAAGTGCAAGATACTGAAAATGCTAAAACATTGCTGAGTGAAATTAAAGAAGATGTAAGTAAGAAAGGATATATACCACACCCATGGATTGGAAGGCTCATTGCTGTTTAGATGTCCATTCCCTCCAAATTGATGTAAAGATCAAATGCATTTTTCTTTAATTATTTTACTCATAATCACTCTTGAGAGTCCCTTGGACTGCAAGGAGATCCAACCAGTCCATCCTAAAGGAAATCAGTCCTGAATATTCATTGGAAGGACTGATGATGAAGCTGAAACTCCAACATTTTGGCCACCTGATGTGAAGAGCTGACTCATTTGAAAAGACCCTGATGCTGGGAAAGATTGAGGGCAAGAGGAGAAGGGGATAACAGAGGATGAGATGGTTGGATGGCATCACTGACTCAATGGACATGAGTTTGAGTGAACTCTGGGAGTTGGTGATGGACAGGGAGGCCTGGCATGCTGCAGTCCATGGGGTTGCAAAGACTCGGACACAACTGAGGAGATAAACTGAACTGAACTGATAGAATAAAAGGAATGTAATGAATGCATCAGTATGAACAATGCATCCAATTGTTAGAAAACTAACTAGGACCCAAAAAATAGAAAAGGAGAATTTAAAAGCAACAAAAGACTTCCCTGGTGATCCAGTGGTTAAGAGTCTGCCTGCCAATGCAGGGAACACAGGTTTGATCCTTGGTCCGGGAAGATTCCGGTTGCCTCAGAGTAACTACAACTACTAAGCCCATGCTTTAGAGCCCAAGAGTTGCAGCTACTGAAGCCTGCACGTCTAGAGCCCGTGCTTCACAACAAGGGAAGCCACCACAATGAGAAACCGGGGCACTGCAATGAAGAGTAGCCCCCACTCGCCACAACTGGAGAAAGCCTACACTCGGCAACGAAGACCCAGCACAGCCAAAAATAATACATTAAATAATTTTTTAAAAAAAGCAACAAGATCGACACTTTGCATAGATCTGTATGGATGAGTTTCTCAAATTCTCTAGTGAAGAGTTAACATAATCACTTCTTTACAAATTGCCTTTGGTTCTTGTGAAGTTGTGCTGAACATACTTCCTCACGATCCACCGAATGCATTTTTAATCCAATTTCCATCAGGCCTTTTTGGTAGCAATTGCCAAGCTGATTTTATAATGTATACAGAAATGGAAATGATCTAGAATAACCTGAAAAGTCTTGAACAAGAGAAGCTGGAGGATTTACTCTGATTGAAAAACTTGTTTGATGGAAAACTGGGATTGACACATATACACTACTGCATATAGAACAGATAACTAAGACCTACTGCATAGCACAGGGAACTCTGCTCAATACTCTGTAACGCCTGTGTGGGAAAAGAATCTAGAAGAGAGTGGGTATATGACAGATTCACTTTGCCGTACACCTGAAACCACCAACATTGTAAACCAACTATACCCCAAGAAAAATTTACAACAAAAATAAATAAAAACTTATTTTAAAGTTCCAGTAACCAAGACATCATGATATCGGCACAAAGATAGACACATAGATCAATAGAAATGATGTTCCTCTGGGGAACGAATATAGAAAGAAATATGAAGGTTAAGTTTCTTCAAGGAACACACGTCACAGGCCCAGGTCATGTGACAGCAGATATTACTCAGGGCTCTGTGCTGCGCTTAGTCGCTCAGTCGTGTCCGACTCTTTGTGACCCCACAGACTGTAACCCGCCAGGCTCCTCTGTCTGTGGGGATTTTCCAGGCAGCAATACTGGAGTGGGTTGCCATGCCCTCCTCCAGGGGATCTTCCCAACCCAGGGATGGAACGAGGTCTCCCGCTTTGCAGGCTGATTCTTTACCAGCTGAGCTACTTCCGGCTCTAGCTTGGCAAATTCATTTAGCTCCCATGTTCAGAGACAGTCAGGCTAAAATGAGCTGAAGCCATCAGCGTTGGGAAGAACAAAGAAATCTGTACCCAGAGCATAGAAGGTTTCATCTTTGACCCAGTTGTCATACTTAAACATAAAAACATCATCATTTCAGCATGTAATAATAATAATAATAATCAAAGCACTAACCACATGCCTAATTCTAAGTATTTAATGTATAACAATGCATCATTTAATTCTCTCAAAAAGAGAAAATAACAATCCTATCAATTGAAAGTTGCTCAGTCGTGTCCGCCTCTTTGTGACCCCATGGACGGTACAGTCCATGGAATTCTCCACGCCAGAATACTGAAGTGGGTACACTTTCCCTTCTCTAGGGGATCTTCCCAACCCAGGGATCAAACCCAGGTCTCCCGCATTGCAGGCGGATTCTTTACCAGCTGAGCCACCAGGGAAGCCCAATTCTATCAATGAGATCACATAAAAGAAAATAGCAAGTACAGCATATAGGGAGAGAAATATTACTTCATGATAACTTGTTTCAGTTTTACATTTTTATATGTAGGCACAGAATTATAATAGAAAATACATATGTTAAAGTGTGTTATAATTACAAAAATTTGAAAGCCACTAGTGTAGTAGAAGAGAGAACTAAGAAGCCTCAATAATATAATACATGTATGATTCTTAGCACAGAGTCTGATAAAGACTAGTAAAAACTCCATAAATGGTAGAGATGGTTATTACTACTGTCACAGAGCCTGGTAAAAACTAATAAAGATTTGGGACTTCCCTGGTGGTCCAGTGGTTACGAATCCACCTCCCAATGCAGGAGACACAAGCTCTATCCCTGGTTGGGGAACTCAGAACCCACAAGCCTTGGAGCAACTAAGCCCGAGTGCCACAAGTAAGACCTAATGGAGGCAAAAAATAAAAACTAGTAAAGATTCAACAAATGGTAGAGAAGACAGTTGTTACTACTTGGTCTTGATAAGGCCAGCTTCCTGGGCATTCAACCTGTACAGTCACACAAGACTCTGAGCTCAGAAGGGCCCTGAACTTGGCTTAAGGCTCTGATGTCACCATCTTGAAATTCTTAATTTTGAAGAAGGGGCCCCGCATTTTTGTTTCGCACCGTGTCCCTAAAGTATGTAGCCAGGCTTGATTATTTTGTATAGTTGTTTATCATTTATTAAAATGCTGATTTACAACATAAAACATTTAATTGTCACTTATGATGATCAAACTCCATCTCGGCCTCTTATCAATTAGAAGACTGTCGATCTCAGTTTCCTCATCTATAAAATAGGGGTAATAATAGTACTTCCCCATAAGGTTATTGTGAAAGTTTAAGTAACACAACGCTTGCCACGTGCCCAGATCAGCACCAGGCACATTGTTCATACTCCAAAAATGTTAACTATTATTAGCTTTAGGGGAAAAAAAAGTCAGCCTTGGGCTTGGTTTTTCCTGCTGCACATTTTGGGGACGGGATTATTGAATTAGATCCATCATCCTGGAATTTATTTGAACACCAGATTAATTGTAGAATCTGATGGCTCTTGCAGGAAATACCTCCCAGAAAAACACAGAGTCCACACACAGAGTCCTACAGTTTCAGGCCATTCATGGGCCTTGGAATCCTAGGCTCAGGCCCAGGTCAAGATCGGAGGAAAACCAAGATCACTAATGGCCCTTCTAGTGCTGGAGTCTGTGGGTCTTGGGTGGGAACCGCCAGGCAGCCATGCAGCTGTGGATTACTACTTAAGGGCTGGGTGTGCTGGCTTTGGGCTTTAAGTCAGCAGCTATTTTTAGCTTTGCTATATATGGCCAGGGGAGGAATGTGGGGCTATAGAAGGGGGAGGGGTGCCAGGAGGCTTAGAGCAGGGTTTGGAAGACTCCTGTGCCTGGACTACCTTCCCCTTCCCACCAGAGAATTGGAACTTCCAGCCAAAGTGAAAAGCAGAGGGGGAAGGGGAAGGTCTGTGGGTTTAGGAATAACGGGGGCAGCCATGAAGATGTCAGGTCAAGTCACTTTAGAACAGTAATATTCCTATTTTTTGACCATGATCTGCAACAAAAAATACATTTGAATCATGATATACACATAAACAGATGTTTTGATACACTATATATATATATAATCTCCAACTGAACAAACATTTCAGGAATCAATACTCTAATCTCATTCTCTATGAAACACTCTGATACTTTCTATTCTGTTCTGTTCTATTCTTTCATTTCTTTTAAAATGCAGGTCACGACCCACTAAGTTGATTTGGCCAATGGGTCGACACCTCCAGTTTGGAAAGCTACTCTTTGGTTTGGAGCAGGCAGACACCTGTAGCATCAGATTGCAAGGTAAGCCAAGGAGTGGAGGAAAGCAGCCGTGATGTCACTTTGATCAATGCTTCTCAAACTGAGACTAAGACGCAAATCTCAGCTCGATCTCCGCTGGGCAGCAAGCTTAGGCTTCAGTCTTTGTACACTGTTCTCACCACCCGGAGCAAGCGTCCTCCACCGTTGTCACCTGGCTCACTTTGTACTTCAGAGCCCCACTTGCCACTTCCTCCAGGAAGTCTCCCTGATTGCCTCAGTCTGGTTAGCCACCTGCTTCTTGCTCGCTTAGCCCCCAGCATGTCCCTGTTTTGCACCCAACACAATTTTTTCTTACGTTGGAAGGCAGGGTGACCTCTCCCATCCTGTTCATTTCTACACTCTCCCCATCCTCCCCCCCTCAACAGCCCACCCAGTGCTGGCTTCCTAATAATCACTCAATAAATATTTACTGAATGAGTTAGTGATAGGTTAATAGTAATAATGGCAACTGCACATTCATCCCATGAGAAAGCTTAGGAGAGGTTAGTATAAATCCATCTTAGGGATGAGGAAACTGAAGCTCCAAGAGACAAGAGAATACGATAGGGGCACGGTGGTGATCCAAGGCTGCCCAGCTCCCAGCCGTCCCTAATCCCAGGATCTTATTTGTCCACATTCCCCTCAGTGCTACCCAGGATGGGGCAAAGGGCAGGTCCTTAACAACCCCTGGGAAAACTGGTGACAGGTTGATTAAAGAGATTTTCCGAAGCAGTGGCCACATCTAATTTTGGAGGGTTGCGCTCGGGGGAGAGGATCTCTGAGGTTTCCAGACCCCCTGGATGTGGGGCTGTCTCATCCAAGCGGAGAATCTGGGCTTCTGACAAACTAGAGGGGCAGACCTCCCTATGACCTGGCCCGAAGGGCTCCTGGACACACCTAGGCTAAAACCCTGGGCCCTGCAAACCTTGGTGCCCTGGCCCGTGCCCACATCTCCAGCGGCAGCCCTGGCAGCCCAGAATGTGCCCCTCATTCACACCTCTCCCACCACCCCGGCGTTCTTGCTGTTCCTCGTACATGCCAAGCCCAGTCCCGCCTCAGAGCCTCTGTAATCGCCATTCCCTCTGCCTGGGGTCTTCCTTCCTTCTCCCATTCTCCCCACCCTAGTACTCAGACACCTGCCCTCCAAAAAAAAATCACCCTCTTCCCTCTCTGCTAGTTTTTCCGTAACACAGGTAACTTTTGGAAATTGCATCCGTGTTTGTTTTCCTGTTTCTTTCTGTTTTCTTCACTAGACAGGGAGCTTCCTGAGGACTTTGCTCACTGCCTCGGACCCTGGGACTTGCTGCGGGAGGGCGCCTGACACATCAGTGGCGTTCTATGAAGGAATGAATGGGTTTTCCCTGTTTTAGACATACTGGGACATCAGCCTGTAGTTTCCCAGAAATATTGCTGTGTCCCTGTGACTCACATCCATGCTCCCAAGACACACACACACACACACACACACACACTGTGTGGAGGAGGAACAGGGTAGGGAAGGGAAGGAACTTTCTGCACATGCATATTTGCACCGCTTTGCCTGGTTCACTGATGCCCAGCAAGCCTGCAGGAACTATCTCCACTTGGTAACTGGAACATGTGAGGTTTGCTCTCTGCTCGTACCCAGTGCTCTGCGCAGCGGCCAGTATAAATGTCTGAATTGCACTGAATTGCAGAGGTTCCAAAAACAGCTCAAAGTCACCAAATTAGGAAACGTGGAGCCAGATTTTGTCCAACTCCAGCCAGCCATTGTGCCACGAAAACTCTGTTAACAACCTGTTACTGTCCAGGTGCATTCGAGGTTGAGCCCTCACCAGATGTCCAGCAGTAGGTAACCCAGCCAGGAGCCCGACCTGTACTAGGGGCCACTGTCTACAAGCCTCACAGACACACTCTTCCCATCAAGATGCAGTTCCGATGTCTCCTCCTCTAAAGCCTCCCCTGACCTCCTCAGACCTAACTTCCCTTTTCTGCCACAGCACTCTGTGAATACTTGCGTATAATTGTTTGTCTGCAAGCCTATCTTTGAACCCATGGACTTTATTCTATTTCTCTCTACCTCTAACCCTTTTTACAATGCCTGGTGAATAAGTGGTACTACAGAAATAGTCACTGAACAAAAGTATGCTTGGATGGATAGATGGATGGATGGATGAGTGGATGGATGACTGAGTGGGTGGATGGATGGATGGGTAAATGGGTAAGTGGGTGGGGGGTGGATAGATGAATGAATGAACGAACACTTCATGATCTACTGGCTGAAAATAACTTTCATGGGAAAGTTAACATTAGGTACCAATTCTTCTGGAGTAAATTCCAGAGCTCTTTGTACACCTAGCCTGCCACAGTCGCAATGGTGTCTTATTGAATGTGTCTTGAATGTGTGTTTCTATGGCAGGCCTTGTACCAAGCATGTCTGCCAATTCTCTCAACAGCTCCGTTATTGGCCTCACTTTTCCTGACAATGAAATGGATGCAGAGGGAGGTGGAGCTGCTTGCCCGATGCCACACAGCAAATCATATCCTGGCCCCTCCTGCCCCACCCTCCACCACCTTCCTCACCCCAGCTGGCCCCTCCCCAGGTCTGCAGGCTGCAGGCCGGGCTCACCTCCATCCGCGTAGGTCTCGGTGCCATAGCCGTCCTGCAGGCCGTTGTTCCAAGTGCCCTCATACTTGGCACCGCTGCTGCTGCTCTGCCGGGTCCCGTAGCGTCCCTTGAAGCCGTGTGTCCACTCGCCCTTGTAGAGCCAGCGTCCCTTGGTCTCTATGCCCAGCCCGTGCCGTTTGCCCTGGCTCCAGTATCCCTCGAAGGTGTTTCCGCTGGGCCAGGTGTAGACACCCGCCACTTCAAAGCCAAAGTTCCAGGAGCCCGAGTACTCACCCTGGCCCTTGGGGCCCGTGCACAGGCCGTGCCCGTGCGCCTTGCCCCCCTCCCAGCCCCCGCAGTACGCCCCGCCATCGTCAAAGTCAAAGCGACCCCCGCTCATCTCATCGTAGCCCCCGACCTCCTCACCGTTCTCCAGCTTTGGGGGAGAAGGTGATGGGGAGAGGGGGTGCCAGCAACTCTCTCCAAGCAGCTCAGGGCTGGGCGCCCCCTAACTCACCGCGCCCCGGGAGGGGGGAAGCGAGATGCCACCCGAGGCTGCAGGAACCCAGGAGCCAAGTCAGCACTGGGTCGGGCGGTCAGTGCCATGCCTGGGAGGCCCCCACTCAGTCGGCCAGAGGAAGGCTGCCAGCCGAGGAGGAAGTGGGAAGGAAAGGTTCGAAGTCTCCACGGAGTGTCCCCAACCTGGCTTCCATGGAGTCAAAGGGAAAAGCGCTGTGATCCCTTTAAGAAGTGCAATGGGAGGGATGGGGTGGAGGGATCCCCAGTCCGTCTTCAAAAAGGAAAACTTTTCCTCGGTGACAGCCCCCAGCCCAGAGGCTGAATTCCCGCAGCCGGCTGGCCCCCTTCTCCTCCACCCCCCTGGGTGTGCCGGGCTGTGATTCCGCGCCCTGCCCCGCCCCCCTCCAATCCTACCCTCCTCCTGGGATGGAAAGGTCAGTGTTGCCCTAACAAGGCCATTGGATCTCAGAGGCTGCTCCCAAAATAACCCCCAGGCCAGCCCAGCCTCCTTCAAAGCGGGAGGGGTGTTTCAAACTGGGCTAGTGCTTCAGACTCCGGGAGTGGCTGGAGGGATGAGGAAGGGAAGCTGAGAGCGAAGTGTGGGTAGCAGGGGCGATCGGGCGGCTTTTCTTCTCTTGGGTAAAGAAGAGCTCCCTTCCACCTTCCCGGTCCCTTGAGCGTCCGGCAGGGTGGGGAGAGGAAGACCCAGTCCTGAAACACTTTCAAATCCCCCTGAGTGTAGAAGCTGGAGAACCTCAGCCCCAGCGCCACTCACATGCCCCGACAGGACACGGGGCTATCAGAGCATCGCTGCCAACCCCATAAAAGAATCTGGTGACCTAAAGAGAAAGGAACGGGCATGGGGTCATATATGCTTTTGAAAGTGGAGGAGGGAACTCGGGAGGAAAGGTGAAGTTCTGGAAACAGAGTGGGGAAGATAAAGTGAATCTGACAGCCCCAATTCCCTCCCTGCCCCCGCACCCTGGGAAAACCCCGGGAAGAGCCCCATGCAAAAAGCATCATCTGGATCACTCCCTTTTCTCTCTTCTCAAGGGTGAGGAGCCCGCCCTCTGCTCTCTAGTTCTGACACTGCATGACTGGTTGTATTGCCAGGAGATCCTCTCAGAAATACTCAAGGATCATGTTTTTGTGTTTTTTTTTTAAATTCTCTTTCCAAACTCTCTTTTGCTGTGCTCTCCTAACAGCCTGGGAGGCCATATTTCAGAAAGCTCCTAGGGCAAGGTCAAGGGCAAAGGGGCTGACCAGCCCTCAGGTTCCCACCGAACTCCAGGAAAAGGGACAAATAAATCTCCATGGTGAGAGGCGGTGGCCAAGACCAAGGGATGGAAATTCCAGACTTCTCTGGTGGTCCAGGGGTTAAGAATCTGCCTGCCAGTGCAGGAGACACAGGTTCGATCCCTGGTTCCCTAAGATCCCACATGCCCTGGAGCAGCTAAGCCCACGAGACACAGCTACTGAGCCTGAGCGCCTAGAGCCCATGCTCCGCAACGAGAGAAGCCACCGCAACAAGAAGCCCGCTCACCGCAACTTGAGCAAAGCCCTCGAGCAGCGACAGAGACCCAGTGCAGCCAAAAATAATAAATAAGTACAAGATTTAGGGTTTTGTTTTTAAAAAATGGAAATCCCAACTGAATCCAGGGTTAATAGGAACACAGTAATTCTGTGAAAGATAGGAGCCGCCAAGCACAGGAAGCTGTGTGTACGTGTGTGTCTGTGTGTGTGAGAAAGATGGGGGGTTGGCAGTGAGGAGGATAGAAATCACACACACACACAAAAAGCCCAGAAGGCACTTGAGAACATTCAACTATTATTATCTGACTTCAAACTGATTTGTCATACTCTGAATCCCATGATGACTTAGGCCACTTCAAGTCACCACCAAAGATGTGTTCTTGTTTAGGAAATGGATAGACAAGCATCTCTCCCTTCACCCTTAGCTGATCCTGGTTCTTATCGCCGCTTGGTTCCTTCCTTCTTCAGTCCCCTGCCTTAAAAAACCCTTCTCTGCCCACGTTTTACCCCCCGATAGAAACACCCAGCCTCGGAGCTCATTGCCAAGCAGACATGCAGCAAGAAGCAGTAGATAAAGACTGTCTCGTCTGGGTTTTGACTCACCCCAGCCCCCTGCCCCGAAGGTTGCCTGACAGCCTGCTCGCCCGGTTCACTGCAGAGACCACCCCAGTGCTGGCCCCATAGAACTCTGCTGTTGCCGCTTCTGACCAACCCTGGAAAGCCACGCGTTCTTTCCACCTCTGCTCTCCAGGGGAGAGGAAAGAGCATCTCCAAATGGAAGCCAGAGGACTCTGAGTTCAACACCCTTTGTAGTTTAAACACCCGGCAAGTCGGCATAATCCGGTTCTAAGGCTGGGTGGCTGGCTGCGGTGTCCTAGCAAGCTGTTCCAAGTGTAGCAACTGTTCATCCATAAGCCTCTCTACAGCGGTTCCCTCCCAAGGGTGGGGACACGTAAGAATCACCTGTGCAACTTAAAAACGTGAACAGATTCTGGAATCCCACCCCCTCCCCAACCTACTGGATTGTCCTGGGAGAAGGCTCTGGCACTTGCATTCTTTTTAAAATCTCCTTGGACAAATCTAACTCTCATTCCCAGGAAAGAATCACTGTAGGTTTTCAATTAAGAAACAGTTTCTTAATAATGTACAGATCCATACCCTTACTTACTTACCATCTGTTGTGTAGGGTAGATAGTCACAGAGCTAGATTTGTGTTCAGATCCTAGTTCTGGCCCTCACAAGCTGTGTGGCTTTGGACTAATTGTTAATTTCTCTAAGTCACAAATTCTTTGTCTGCAAAAGGACCTATCTCAAAGGATTCTCCGGAGAAGAAAATGGCAGCCCACTCCAGTACTATTGCCTGGAAAATCCCATGGATGGAGGAGCCTGGTGGGCTGCATGGGATCGCACAGAGTCGGACACGACTGAAGCGACTTAGTAGCAGCAGCAGCAGCATAGGATTCTCAGGGTTTTTTTTGTTTTTTGTTTTTTTATAATTTATTTATTTTTTAATTGAAGGATAATTGACTTACAGAATTTTGTTGTTTTCTGCCAAATACCAACATGGATCAGCCATAGGTATACATATGTCCCCTCCCTCTTGAACATCCCTCCCAAGGATTCTGGTTCAAGGATAATAGTATCTACCTTATATGGCTGGATGAGGATTAAGTGAGTTAATGGTGGAAAAAGACTTGTGCACACATGCTAAGTCACTTCAGTCATGTCTGACTCTTTGTGATTATTAATATTACCCTCACACGAGAGGTTGCTTTTCACAACCTAAATGTCCATCGACAAGTGAATGGATAAAGAAGATGTGGTACATATGCACAAGGGAATACTACTCAGCCATAAAAAGAATGAAATAATGTCATTTGAGGCAACATTGATGAAATTATGTTATCATAATTATAACTAGAAATTATCACTTAGTAAGTGAAGTAGGTCAGAAAGAGAAAGACAAATACCACATGATATCACTTATGTGTGGAATCTAAAATATGACAAAATATGAAGTTATCTATGAAACAGAAACAGACTCACAGACATAGAGAATAAACTCATGGTTGTCAAGGTAGCAGGCAGGGTGAGGGAGGGATGCGGTGGGAGTTTGAGATTAGCAGATGCAAACTATTATATATAGAGTGGATAAGAAACAAGGTCCTACTGTAGCACAGGGAACTATATTCAATATTCTGTGATGGACCATAATGGAAAAGAATATGACAAAGAATGCGTGTGTACGTATAACTGAATCACTGCGCTGTAAGGCAGAAATTAACACAATGTTGTAAATCAACTATACTTGAATAAAATAAAATAAATTTAAAAAAATAAGTTGCTTTTCACACTATCATGCTTAATAAAATTATTACCAAAGGGAAGAATCACCCCCTAAATACTAAGTACCTTAACAATGAAGCACTCCTTACTCTTCCCAATAGGTATTTACTCAACATTGCCCTGTGGTTTTCCCCTTTTCAAACTGATAAATTATATTATTGGCAAAGGGACACTGATTTCTTGACAGTTTAAGTGAGGACTTCTCTGGCGGTCCAGTAAAGATGCTGCACTTCCAACGCAGGGAACACGGGATCAATCCCTGGTCGGGAAACTAAGATCCCACAGGCCGTGCAGCACAGCCAGAAGTTTCAGTAAATTTTTTGCCAAATTTGGTACCGGATTTACCTGACCAGCCCTCACTTCTTTGCCTCTCCCTTTAAACCAGTGCGTTTCAGGGAAAGGGAGACCCCTTGTGGCCATATGTGCATTACAACAGATTTTTCTTAGAAAAACCAAGTTCTACATTTGAAACGTATACTAAACTTGGAACGAATTTTAAACTGCTTTTAAACGTAGCTATCCCATTCTCTCTTTTTTGCAGGTTTTTCTCACTCCACCGGGTTGTTCTTTGGTCAGAAGGCACAGTCACTTGCTTCCCTTGTCTCCTTCTCAACTTCTCTAGCATGACTGCTTCCTAGGGAGGGAGGAGAGGAAGGGACTAAAAATCCAGAACAGAGAGAAGGAATGCACACAGAAATCTACTTGGGTCTCACGTTCCTTCTCAGCACCGAAGACTTAGTTAAAGAAGCCTCACCTCCCCAGACAAGTGATCTGGCTGGGTTACGTGCCTTCCCACACGCTGACTCCTTCCCCCACCTATGAGCTGTCTGAAGCAAAAACTATCTTCATTCCAAAAAAAAAAAAAAAAAAAAAAAAGCCCAGCACCCGCACAAACTACGTGCCCTCATCTTTCCTTCTGATTTGGCAGCTGACAACTCCCGTCTTGAGATGCTTTTTCACTCTACTCCTAGGGCTTGTCTCTTGGTTCTGTCCTGCCTCATTGGCTGCTCCCACACAAGTCTTCTGCAGGTTCCTCCTCATTGCCCTGAGCTCTAGACTTTGGAAATTGGCCCAGAGCTTGGTCCTCTTACTGTATACCTACATTTACTCTTCAGGTGATCTCCTTTGGTAGTAGAGTTTTCAGTAATACCCACACCCTGATGGCTCCTAACCTTGGATCTCCAACCTGTCCCGCTCCTGATCTTCAGTTGCATATCCAACCACCGACTCAGCATCTCTACATGATATCAAAACCAAACTCCCAAAGTCTCCTCCCAAATCTGCTCCTCCAGCCACCTCCCACTGTATTAAACCTTGGGAATCATCCTTAATTTCAATCCTTCCCTCACACCTTATGTGCACACATGCTAAATTGCTTCAGTTGTGTCTGACTCTTTGAGACCCTATGGACTTAAGTCTGCCAGGCGCTTCTGTTCATGGGATTTCCCAGACAAGAATACTGGAGTGGGTTACCATTCCCTCCTCCAGGGAATCTTCCTGACTTAGGGATCAAAGCCATGTCTCTTATGTCGCCTGCATTGGCAGGTGGGTTCTTTACACTGAACTTCTCTGGTGGCTCAGATGCTGAAGGATCCGCCTGTAATGCAGGAGACCTGAGTTTGATTCTGGGTTGGGAAGATCCCCTGAAGGCAACGGCAGCCCACTCCAGTGTTCTTTCCTGGAGAACCCCCATGGACAGAGGAGCCTGGCGGGTTACAGACCAGGGGGTCGCAGAGTCAGACATGAGCGACTTTCACTCACTCACTCTTTACCACAAGCACCCCCTGAGAAGCCCATATCCTCATATCCATCACACCTTATATCCATCAGCAAATCCCTTTAGCTCGACCTTCAAAATAATTCCAGAATAGATTTTCTCTCCTGCACTGCCAAGGGTCCGAGCCACTTGAAACCATTGTCTGATTCACTGCAGTAGCCTCCTGACTGCCTCCTTCCTTTCCATTTCCTAGCTCCCCTTAGTCTACAGAGCAGCCAGTGCTCTTTATAAAAGGCAAGTCTGACGTCTCTCCTGTCCTCCAAACCCTCTGAAAGGCTCCCTTGTCTCCTCACAAATCAGCCTTTAAAACGACCCACGAGTCTCCATGATCTGCCTGTGACCCATGCTTCTGTGACCTCACCTGCTTCAAGGAATGCTGCCAGGAATGCTCTTCCCCCAAATAGCCACATGGCTCACTCTTGTTATCTTCAGGTCTCAGCTCAAATGTCACCTCCTCACAGAAGCTTCTCTGACTACCCCAAGTGAAACAGCAACCCCTCTCCCTGCCCTAGCCCTTGCTGTCTCCTAATCCTTCTCTCCATAGCATCTTCTCCACCAAGGATAAGATGATGTCCTATTCCCAGCACCTAGTATAGCATGACTGTGTTGTCAGCACGCAGTAAAGATTTGTTGAATCAATGTTCAATGAAGTTACACGTCAGGATGCTACTTTCCAAAACATCAGAGTTTTGGAAAGAGTTTGGAAACCCTCAAACCACAATTTGAATGTTTTCCAAAATACATGTGACAAACATTGGTCCCGTAAGTTGGACTTACAAATGGTTAACTGTTCCAATTAGGGACACATATTAAAGCTGGCCCAACTGGGTTTTGAGTGGAGTGATCTTGGACTTCCAAGATTTACGTTTAAAGGAAGATTCTGACTGAGATGTAAATCTTACAGCTCATTCCTGCAAATCTGGGGTTGCCAAGCTTTTGTCCAAGTGTGGATTTCTCCAACAGGTTACTCAGCCATTGGAACTTGGTCCTTTTCAGTTCTGACTCTCCTAACAACTCTGAAAAAAAAGAAGCGGTCATCACTCACCCTTCTCCTGTGACTGTTAATATACAGAATTAATAATTGGACTGCTGCTTTGAAAAGCAAACTAAAACCTTAAAAGACTTAACAGACTTAGGAACTATTTTAATTCAAGCAACACGTTCAGCTCAATTTGCTCCACTTCTTTCTAGTAGAGCAAAACGCTAGCTGTGTAAGTTGGGGAGTGGGTAGGGGGAGGGGCCATAGGTGCCTTTATAACCTGAAGCACTAATGGCCTAGATTCAGTTCAGCTCAGTTGTTTAGTTGTGTCCAACTCTTTGCGACCCCGTGGACTGCAGCATGCCAGGCTTCCCTGTCCCATAACCAACTTCTGGAGCTTGCTCAAACTCATGCCCATCAAGTCAGTGATGCCATCCAACCATCTCATCCTCTGTTGTCCCCTTCTTTCCTCCTGCCTTTGATCTTTTCCAGCATCAGGGTCTTTTCCAATGAGTCAGTTTTTCGTTATCAGGTAGCCAAAGTATTGGAGTTTCAGCTTAAGCATCAGTCCTTCCAATGAATATTGGAGTATATTCATTGGATATATTCAATTAGAGAAGGGAATGGCAAACCAGTACTCTTGCCTTATATGGCCATATGTAAAATTCACTTTGGAACCACCGGGAAAAGAGAGAGTTCTTCCTCCAGTGGAAACTGGGGACAGACTTTTGTACCAAACTTTGGAGGAGCAGTGGCCTGGTCGGCCTTTAATTACAGGACATGGTCTACGGCCATACCACCCTGAACGCGCCCGATCTTGTCTAATTACAGGACATGGCATGGATAAAATTCTCTTTGGGGCCTGCTGGGGTAGGAGGGCAGTGCAAAGAGATACTGTCCATCCAGAACATTTGAAACTGAGGTATGAGATCTATACTGCAAGTGACTGAAACATACCATATATACCAGAATGCTAGAGATGGAGCAGATACACAGCAATGTCAAACATCACACCCCTCTCCCGCAATGAAGCAGCTCACTCCAAGCTGCTTCTCATGTAAGAAATTTTATGTGACGTGTCTCAGGGTGAATAGCACCAGCAGGGGTCTGCTTGGTGATGGTTAATGATTCTCTCAAACACTATAGGGCAGGCCAGCCAGTTTATTTATACTGAATCTAAACCTTAGATCTCTGGCTTAACAGTAACATAAGAAACCTTTAAAGACACAATAAATCTCATGTAAATCAGATGATTTAAACCAGTTGTGTAACTTCTAATACTGCTGGGCTGGCAACTACAGCATGACACATGTTCAGTCCAGTTACAAAACCACATTTCATTTTCCTTGGCACCCAAATCTTACACACATCTGAAAAATGCACTGTTTTTTCAAAGGCTTTCACCATAAACCCGCTGCTACCAGTCAAGCAATGACCGTTTGTTCATCCCCCAGGGACATTTCTAAATGATCTGCTCACTTTGGTGGGTATGTAAGAACTCAGAAAGTTTAAAGAACGAAGATTAACTGACTGAGATGCCAAGAAAAGTTTTTATTGCAAGCACAGTGAGCAGAAGGAGATGTCTTCTCACACAAAGTAGCTGCAAGGTCTGCTGTTAACTAACTCTCTGACAACCCTTCATTGGTTAAAGCATAGGAAGGAGATTCTCACTCTCAGGTGTACATCATTTCTGCCATGTGGGACATTTTCTTGGGGATATACAAGTAATATTCCATGTAGCCCGAAAGGTCCTCAATGGTCACGTCATCCACATAGACACGAGCCTGCTCAGAACAGGAACGGGGAGAGCCAGCCAGAGTTCTCGTGTGGAGCGACTGGGAGTAGTCCTCGAGTGTGGGTCTTCGCTCTGGGGCCAAGGGAGGGACACTCTGCAGGCCTGAGAAGGAGTACACCTCCATGTCATGCCACCTCTTACACTGGCACTCCTTGCCTATGCATGCACATGGCTTGCCCAGGTTTAGCTTGGAAACCGATTGAAAGTCAGAGAGATCACTGGCCTGGAGACTTGCTTGGGAGACTTGGGGCGCATCAGAGGAATCTTCCTCCTTACTCTCTGATGGGAGCCTTGGAACCGAAGTTCTCAAAGGCTCAGCAACCGCCCCTGTGTGATTAGTATCGAGAGAAGTTGAGCATTCTCCTGCATTGAACTCTTTAGGGGTTGGAATTCCCAGCCCACTGCTGCCATCAGGGGAGTCAGTCTGGCTTTTGTGCTTGAGCTGGCTGCTGGAAGAAGCTATTGTACTGCAATGTATGAACTTTGGAGGATGAAGGACAGGAGACTTGGAACGGCGTCGACGCTGGGTTCTCACTGCTCCTCGTGAAGACTTCCTAGTAGACCTAAGAGGAAAAAACACACAAGAGGATGTTAGGATACAGAGTTCTTCTAAAGAGATCCTTTAACATGGTTGGGAAATTGCCATCTCTTTGGTGAATGAGTGGAAATAAGGTCTCCCCAAAGACGTGTGCCCACTTCCATTGTCAAGCTGCCTGAGTCTGTGCATCTCAAAAACTCCAACACACCCTTACTACAGGACTGGTGAAGGGCAGTTTTAAGTCACGTTTCTCTGACCAAACATTTGGTGCAGAAGACCTGTCTGCCCGGTCTCAACCCTTGGCTTAGGAACCTCTGACCAGTGGTCTGGGGAAGCACCTTGCACAGACAACTTAGAAAAACCTCAGTGCTGGGCTCCATGCTCTAACAGGGCAGTGTCAGTACCATCGCGGGGGGCGCTAATGCTACAAACAGTCACTCGTTCGACAGAACGACAGATTTAGAATTCATTTCTATCACTGGAAACAGCTGAAAAACAGATTTAGATACTCTCAAGTTTTCAGATATTGGGAATTATCAGGCACATTATGTAATTTTTATAAAAAGTCTTTAATAAGAATTGTGCAAAGAGAAAAAGGCTCAAAATTGCCAAGCAAATCTGAAAGAGATAATGGCTGAGCAATTTTCTGAATTGATGCAAAAGAATCTACAAACACAAGAAGCACACGCTAAAGCAGGACAACCAATTGGAGAATACCAAAAACAACAGGAACATCTTAAAAGCAGCTAGAGACTAGATGGATTATTGCCAAAAGAAGAAAAATTAAGTCTGAAAGTAGGCTTTCCAACAACAACATGAAAGCCAGAAGACAATACCTTCAAGTGCTAAGAGAAAATAGCTGTCAACTAGGACCATGATTTCAGGTATATTAAATCAGGTATAACTTTCAAGAAAAAGGATGAAATACAGACATTTTCAGAGAAACATTCTATATGGACAACTAACAGACAGCCCCCCTCCCCTTTTTAACCTAAATAACAGACTTCTTTAGGAAGACATTGATCCTACATGGAAGGTCTGATGCCACAATGGTGAGAGTAAAGAAAGTGTACATGAGATGAATCTAAACAAACACTCTCTAATTTAAATAAAATGAAGTAGGGTAAATAAAACTGAACTGGTAAGACAAAAAATGAGTGACAGAACTAAAGTACCAGGCCATCACATCGCAGAAGGAGACTGGAGCAAAACAGTTCTGAGGAGGAGGGCTAAGAGAAACAAAAGTATGTAATTTCCAAACCAATGAAAGGAAAACTGGTATGGAGAAAAACAAACATATTTCAAACAATTTTTTAAATGGGGAGAAGAGGGAAGGTGGGAATAAAAGAAAGAAAAAAGATAAAGCAGGACAAACAGTATAAAAGAACAGAACAAATCCAAATATATCAATAATCAAAATAAATATAAGTTTAAAAAAGATTAACAGACTGAGTAAAATTAAATAAGCCATACATATTTATATCAGACACACCAAAAATTCTGAAACACAAAATGGTTGAAAATAAAATAGAAAAAGATACACTAGGCAAATACTAAAAGACAGCTGTATTCGTTTTATCAACTCCAGACAAAACAGACTTTATGACAAAAGCCATTATGGGGGATTAAGAAGGTCACTAAATACAGTAAAAGTCTCAATTCATCAGGAAGAAAACATTCTAAACTGGCATGAACTTAGGCTATAAACAAAACAGCTTCAAAACAATAAAGCAAAAATATAGAACTTCCAGGGAAAATAAACAAATGTACTCCAGTGGGGGACAGTTCAACAAACCCTCAATTATTAATAGGCCAAGCTAACAACAACAACAAAAATTATTTGAAAAAAGATCCTGTAAATAAGACAGTTAAAAGCTTACTTTAATGGACATTTATAAAACCTAAGAATGATTAGAGGAGAGCCATTCTTCTCAAACACACATAGAACATTTATAAAAACTGACTACCGACCAGGCCATACAGCAAATTCACAAGGAGAAGAAAGGTTCTTCTTTAATGGTGCATCTTGGGTTCTATATCGTAAGACATTCTCTTTTGAATTTTCAGGAAAGAAAATCCAGTAATACGTCAAGGTGCTGGGATAAAAACCATCTGCACTGAGAAGTTCTTACCCATGCCAACTGTCTTTAGATGCACACACGGTCTTAGGTTTGGTATCCTCTGCTGCTGCTCTGACGGACGCTCTGACACTTGTGCCTTCTCCAACAGACAGAGATGCTATGGACCTGAAGACAAGAACAGAGTTTACTGCTTAGAAAACCACGCAAGGAGAACACACTGCTCTCACCAACCCAAATGCAACTTGTGTTAATACCTTTATTGCCTTTGCCGTTTGCTTTTCTCAAGAATTGCTCAGCTTTTACTGTAAACTGTCCTCCAAAACCAAATTTGGAGGATCCCTAAGAGTTCACAGTTGCAAAATCGTAAGCCAAAGAATGACTCTTAAGTATAACCAGCAGTGGGATATAAATAGACTGTTTATCTGGGGCAGATCAGGCCTTATGTCCAGGGAGAATGCTAATGACACTGACCACTTATTTTATGTGGGCAAAACAGAGCTGTGGAAACTAAGTTCAGGAGGATAAACTTCAGGAAACTCAATCTAACATTGGGAGATTCAATCTAAATGAATCCTTTTTCAAATACTATACAACTTCTACGAAAATATTCTGATTTTTACAACCAATAAACCTGAAATATTACTCAGTTAAATCTCTGCAGTTTAAAACTACACAAGTAACGTGGGTTCTCAGTAAAGAAGATGAAAAAATTTAAAAGAGAAAAGAATCAACTCTAATTTCACAATCCAGAGATCAACATTAACATCAAATTCTTCTGGACTTTTTCAATACACACACACACATACACACGTACACAGGGCTCCTACTATACATACTGTGGTACTGACAAATATCCTATAGAAAGAGACAGTCTACTAAGTCAAAAGATGTTCACTCACTGAAATATAATTTAAAAGCTGGCAATAACTAAATTGTAATTTCTGTCTAATAACAGAAAATACCATACTATATAAAATTAGTGTCATTCGGTATACAATGGGATATTAGGAATTTATTAAAAATTAACTGTACAAAGAACTTTTAATGACATGGGAGAATGCTTATAATATTAAGGGAAAACAGCATGGATGAATACCTGTACATATATTATGATTTCAACTGTGTGAAGAAAGTGATATTACAGATGATTTAGATACTAACAGTGGTAATGCTAAGTTGTAATTTTTACTTTTTTATCCATTTTATGATTTATACATAACAAGCATGTATTATGCTAAATATATATATACAGTCTGAAAAAAAGGACTATATTGTTTTGCAATTAAATATACAGAGTCTATCCTGATAAGACAAATACCATTAGGAACCAAAACCCGTTCAACAGGATCATACTAAATTCCTTGGCAAGGCTTGGTTAGTTTATGAGTCAGTACCTCACATGTTCCGTTTGTAAATCAGCAACAATTCCAAACCACCAACTAGGACTGTCTGATACACTATGCAAGCCGAATTCTGCTTAGTCACAGTAATGACTCACCCCGCGTACCCTTACTTGGTTTTCTCAGATGTTCTCCACTGCTCCTTCTCTTTATAATTTTACACACAGTAGACTGCAAGCTACGAACACATAATATCGGACCATAAACTGTACAGAGTATATTGAAAGATTTTATGTTCCAAGTAATTTTTAGGGGCACAGAAATAGCTTAATTTTATGTTCCAAGGAAAATAACCAGGAAAAAAGTCTGCGTATCAAGAGTTAAGTAAATTTATACGCTAAGGGATTTACGTATACCTGTGCATTTATAAGTATTTTCCTGATTAAAAGCTGCATGTCTATACCAGAAATCACAGAAATCACACCATGACTCAAGTCTGGAACTACGTGTTCCTCTGCTTCCCCAAATAGCAAGTACTAATCAATTCTAACAGCAAGATGACCATATTGGCAAAATCACTAGGAGAAGGTACTTATTTGCAGTATCATGGAAACGAATGTCAGCACCTGTAACAGCTACTGTGCAAATCTATGAGTATAAATTTTCTCATTTGGTAGGCCAAAAACAGTATTAGCAATAGGCAGACAGCTGTAACAACTAACATCTATTTAATTTTACTATGTGCCAGGTACTGAATGCATTTCTTCATGTTGTCTTCAAGGTACCATAAAAAGGAATGGTTAAGAGCAGAGGTTCTGGAGAAAAATTATCTGGGTTCAAATTCTGGCTCTACCACGTCTTACCAATGTGACCTTTTACAAGACAATTCATCTGTAGCTCCTCTGTAAACTATACAGTATACTCTGTACTGTCTATCTTCTAAGTTGGTAGTGAGGATTAGATGATATGTACAGAGTACTTCAGTCAGTGTTGAGGGCATAGTAAAATGAGTAATAAATTTTAATAGTCATTATTGCGTCTTGCTGAGTGTTGGGTTTCCATTCATGAAATGAAATATTGTTATATCCATTAAAATTTAAGATATCTTCTGGCCTGGGGCAAAGAATGGGGATGAAGAGTCCTGTATAAAACATTTTGCAAAGGGTGAAATATTAACATTCAGACAGCAGCTGGTCTGCAGGTGCTCTAATTAGTTTGGCCAAAGGGTCCAAGACTATTGATCTCAGTGACAGAACCCTAATGAATAGAGGTTTCCATAGTGATAGGCTCAGCGATCAGAGCCCATGAAATCGACAATGTCTGCAGAGATTCCTACTGAACCAACTCACTTTCAGTGAAAAATACTGTGATTCCCTAGAGGAGTAGGAGGAACTCTCTGTTGGGACACTGACTGCTAATGTGTGATTAAAAAGAGGCAGGGGGCAGGGAAAGCGGTACTCTTCCAAAGTTAAGGATAATTCCCAACCTTGGAATACAAATGAGCAGCTACTTCTCAAAATTTAACAGAAGAGTTTCTTTTAGAACAATGTTATACAGAATTTGGTAAAATATCACACTATTAACATTTTATACTTCCTACAGATAAAAAGAAACTTTAGAAGAGAAAGAGCTCCCCTGAGGAAATGTCTATTTAAATCTAGTAAACAATTCCCCAATAATATACTTCATATTTAATTACCCTGATGCATCCACTCTTAGTTTCTTGAAAGCAGTTTGTAGACTCTCCTCCTCTCCATCCTTGGCTTCCGATTTCATTGTGAAAGTTTTTATACTACGGATGTTCCCGTTAATACTAAAAAAAAAAGAAAATAAAAATTAAATGAGCAAAGTGGAAACAGGTTAAAATCTGTATTCCTGATACTACCATTGCTTCTTAGTGGGATAAAGTGCAAATTTCTATTTCTAAAAGGAAGTTTCAATGATTAGGAAACTGCAGGTTTTATTTCTTAAGAGGAGACAGATGAATGATACAGAAAACATGTGTTTATTATGATGGTATTTAAATTGTCCAAATACTTGATGCCAATATTCTGTTTCACAGTTTTGGAAATTAGATCACATTACCTAAAATCTGTGTTTCAGTATACTTTTTAACAAGAAGGGAAATCTTTCCAGTTGTAGAAGTCTAGAAACCTACAGAAAAGATGATCATTGCATTGGAAATAAAAGGGAAAAGTTTAGCCTACAAGACTCTGATCTTTAAAATGCTACTCTTAAAAAGTGTATATATGTATATGCAAACATCCACTTTCCTGTGTACTTGAAGCTAATACAATATTGTAAATCAACTATATATACTTCAACAAAAATTTTTAAACAACAAAAAAACCTGCTTTTTTTTGTCTCATCTAACTCTAAACATTTCAGATAAGAGTAACTACATGACACATGACAGCATTTCTCTAAGGCAATCCTGAAGCAGATATCAATATTTATACTTGTATTAATATTCATACAGATAGGTATCAAGTTGTTACCACTATCAAGGCAGGATTACAAACATGTTTCAGTGATACTGACTACTCCCCACACATCTATAAGATTGATACCTTTGCTTTCTTTAGCTTCTAATACTTTCTCACAAAAATAGATGAACTATACTTGTAACTCAAAGGTAGCTAAAAAGATAGGAAGTAAAGGAAAAAACTGAAATTGTTCTACAGATAAGCCTTTAAATGATCTCCACCTAATCAACTAGTTTGATTAACCAAAGTTCTCCATTTCTCCCACCCCGATTTTTATATTTAAACCAAAAAGGTGGGGGTGGGGGTGGGGGGGCAGACGAACCAAAACAACAATAAGATACAATAGAGAAGTTAATCAATTCATTGACTCTAATCTCACCTTTTTTTTTTTTTTTTTTTACTTTTAGGGTAAAAAATTTCCTGATACCAAATCCGGAATGAAAAACACATGAGTTTCTATAAACATATTACTGGAAATCAGAAAGAAAAAAGTAAAACAAAAAAATAATAAAATGAGGAATTTTTTTAAGCATTCACCTTCTCTATTTCTAACCTGCTACCCCATCCCCCCTACCCCCACCCCTCCTTGGGCACTCTCCCAGTGAGCAGTGCCTGGATCCTTGGAGCCTCTTTGATTCTATATCTCCTCATTTCTCAGGGGTGGGTTTGATGTTATTGTGAGATCTCTAATATTCTAAAGGTCAGAGTGTCATGATATGTTTGATAATGTAACCGTGCAGTACCAGAGGCAGAATTAGGAAGCAAGGAATCAAGACTATTTGTTTTATTTATGTGTAAAAGGTATTTTAGGTGGACTTCTCTGAGAACATTGAAAACAGTCTCAAAAGAATTCATCTAGTTTTCACCTCAACTTCTTAAAACAAAATACTGAAATACATTCCCCACATATATTTTGCTGGTTTATTTAACCAGAAGAAACATGTCGATCCTGTATTTCACTAGCTCCTAATTCAGTTCTAGATTTAGAGGAGGCTCCTCTCCCAGATACACAATAACGTCCTATATATATATATATACCTGGGGAAAGGGGTGACCAAAGATCAGATATTCTCTTATTTTTGAAGCTCCACAGCATCTAAAACAGTGCTATCTGTAGGCTGTAAACAAATTCCTCCTGCTGGCAGAACTAAAATAAAGTTTTTATTTATTAGTTTTCCTCAATTACTTTATGACCAGTCAAACACTGGCCCTCACAGACAGACATCATCTGAACCAGTCTCCCCACTTCTGTGGACCCCACACAATCCCTCTTCTGGATCAGCACACATCACATCTACATATGCATCCGGGCAGAAATCCATTCCTTACACAAATATTGACAGAATCGCTACGATGTACTTTTAGCACTAGTCTGGATGCTTAGGCATCTAAGTGTGAACCTGACACCAGGACTATGAACCCCATTCCTGCCCTAACACTGTGCTAGGATGTTTTGCACTCATATAAAACTTTTAACTATACAGGGCTAACTTAATATACTGTAGGTGACCTCCAGATGTTAATACAAACTCCACTAACATTCTTACTGACATAGTAAAAGAGCCATCATTTACAAACCAAAACAGGCCAGAATAAGACTGGCTACTGACTAAAACTTTAGGAATGAAGTTCCATCTACTATTTTCAGACTTCGAGCATTTTGATTACTCTTCTTTTTCTTCAGTTAAATTAACCCAGAGCAAAGGTGAATCTCAGGTATGATCTTAACAGCTAAACAGTAGCGTGTTTGTAATTTTAAAAGGCTTTACACCATGCTCCTCCCTCTTCCCATTCACTCAAATCAAGAGCTGCACAACCAACTCTGGGGATCTTACACTTGACTTATCTTCATTAAGTTTGTGGGAGGCGTTCTTGCCGATTTTTACTGTACTATCTTCTTGAAATTGAACAATCCCCGCAAAGGTCAAACTTTTAAAGTTACTTTAAGTCAAATCACACGGGGATTCGGAGTTTCCCTTAACCTTTCAAAAAAACAAAAACACAAAATTCTTCTAAGTTCCTCCATCAAAAGGGCAAATTCCTGAATGTTCTCTGACTTTAAACGAAGAGTAGATCTCAGAATATTATTTATATCTTGCAGTTTCAACCAAGCCCACTTAACAACCACAAGCCTAGGTCCAAATTTCCCGGACCCTGAAAAGACCTGAGAACGATCAATAAAGGATCCACGCGTAAGCGTGTCATCACAATGTTAAATAAAGCTTTTAGAAAATTTTCCAGCCCAGCAGGAAGCGTGGAGTCCGGGAAAAGAAAATCCTGTCCAGCAACTCTGAAAGACGCAAACAAGACGAAGTTGCAACAATCGGCCGTTCTCGTCTCTCTCTACCCACTCAACTTCTACACCCTCGGTGCCAGAGCACAACGTTAATTCTTTTCACCCAGAAACTGGGTCGGTGGTTAAACAAGATGGGGTGGGGAAAGGTCAGGGCCTGGGGGGGCTTCGGAAAGTGGGAAGCTGTCCGGCGCCCTAACCCGCCCCGGCTCTCCCTCTGCAGTTTCCCCTTGAGGATACTCCCCCAGCCAGGATGAGAGGCCTGCGTCGGGCCAAAGGGGTGAAGGATCCAGAAGGAGGCGGGAACAGAGCCGAAGAGGCAGCCAACGAGACTAGGGCTCGGGAACCAGCGGGAAAGGGCGGGAAGGGGCAAAGGGCGGCCGAGGAGGGCGAAAAGGGGAAGCTGTGGACCGGCGGGAGAGGGCGGAGGCACGGGGCGGGGGCCGCGGAGGCGGGAAGGGGCGAGAGAGAAGAGCCTCTGGCAGGGCCAGGCCGGACACGGAGAGGCGCAGGCCCGGCCCGGACGGCCCGGCCCAGGCGGCCAGCGCCGGCGGGCGACGCGGCTCGACGTGAGGCGGGAGGGCCCAGAGGAAGACGCCCGTGGCCAGGCCGGGCCGGGAGGCCCAGACGCGGTGACGCGGCGCGTCCGCGTCACGTCAGGATACTCACCTTCTCGCAGCAGGGGCGCTCCGGTAAGCCAGTCCGGTCAGTTTAGAACGTCTCTCCCCGATCGCGGCGCCTGACTGACCCGGATCCAAATCCGCCGAGGGACGACCAGCGCCTCCGAAGTCGCACTGCGCCTGCGTCCCCCAGGCACGCGCCCCGCCCCCTTCTCATTCTCCTCCCATCTCGGGGACTCGGCGACGCGGGAGGCAGCGGCTGCGCAGGCGCCAGGCCGTGGCCGCGCGTCTCAAAAGCCTGGCGCCAGCCGCTCACGAAACACGTGCGCCTGACGTCATTTCCTGTTATTCTCTTCACTGGCTCCTCCCTCCGCGAAGGGTTCGCTGGGGCTGGGATTTGGGGGCTTGCCCGCTTCCTCCCCTTGGTCAGGTGATTGAGTGGCAGTGCTTCGGCTCTCCTGGTGTCTGGAGCCGTACCTGTAGTCGACAAGGCTGCGGGATTCCTCGGGGTGAGGCCATGGTGGTGGGGATCTTCACGGCAATGGACCCCGTCTGAGCGATTGGCAAGAGCCCCCTCGACGCGCGAATTGAACTTCCTGCGACATCTCCAGAACTCCGACGAGAGCCCTCGCCTCCCAGGGAATCTTCTAGGGCTGCAGAGAGAGAAAGGCGCTATTAGACACTGTCAGAACCGTGAACGTGACACCGGAATCGGAACTGAAATGCCTTTGTTTTAGTATACCGCTCGTGTTCGACTTGAGGCAACTCGCTCTTTCATCTCTGGGCCTCAGTTTCTCCCTTCTGGCTATTTCAGCGAAGCTCGTTGTTTTTTGTTGTTGTTGTTGTTTTGTTTTTGTTTTCCAGGCATGGACTCCTTTGAGAATCTGGGGAGATCTGTAGACCCTCTCGACAGAGAGACGTACATGCATACTAAATTTTGCAAAAAGGTTTGGGCAGGTCACCTAAGGAGGTGATTTTTAGGTATCTTGTCTATTTGTATGACTCATAACAGGCTGAGAAGGGGTGGGCTTCCCCTCAGCTGCCACTCCCTGCAACAGGAAGAGTGGTTCTGCGGAGTTCACTGTACCTCTCCTCACCGCACCCAAACTCCCGTCTGCACCTCTCAGAGCACCTGTCAGCGCTGTATGGGAAAAGATGACTCTCCTCAATAGAATGGGCTAAAGTTGGTCCTTGCCCAACCTTTATGTGAAGTTGTCACCGGAACTAAAACTGGAACCTCCCACTCCCCAATACCTTAGCTATAATCACCTAACTAGATAGGCTGCTGAAAATGTGTATTTAACCTACCTACAGCTAGATCTTGGAAGGCCTGACCTGTGTACAGGTCACTGGATAAGGTGGTTAAAGCCTGCCATGCTTGCTGGGTAAAACATTCTAAATCTCCTTGTTAGTAGGAGAGGCTCAGTAACTGACAACGGATGAAAAAAGCCTGCTAATTTCAAACTTCCAACATCAAGCCTAATAATGCTAATAATGACTGTCCTCCACTATGCAACAGCCATGCACATGTTTGCACATTTAATATTCTTGTGATTTTTGCCCATTTTACAGATGAGGATAACTGGGACTCAGATAACTTGTTCTGTCGCCCGTTTTTCTGTGTCATACAGTGCTGGAAAGTGACAAAATAAGGATTGAAACAGTCTCAAAAGCTTGGCCATCCACTGCTGCACATCTCTCAACATCTCTTAGAAAAGATTAAGAAACAGGAAAGTATCCCTGGTGGTCTAGTGGTTAGGATTTGGCATTTCACTGCTATGGCCAGGGTTTTGTCTTTGTCAGGGAACTGTAATCCCTCTAGTTGCTTCATGTGGCCAAAATTATTAAAAAAAAAAAAAAAAGAAAGAAACAGGAAAATATGACGCGTTTTTTTTTCCATCAGTGAATTTCCCAAGTGAATTTCATCATGACCAAAGATGTGTTCTTAAGCTGTCATTTGAAAATACTACTTCAGATAAAACCACACATTCTTGAGGGCTAGGACTATATCTAGATGAATTGAATTCCCAAAGCCTAAGCCAGATCCTGGAGGTTAGTAGGTGCTCCATACAGTTTTGATGAATTCCTCATTTTACCTTATTTATACCCATATGGCATTAAAATACTAAAACAAAAGTGGACTGCTATGGCCAGGGTTTTGTCTTTGGTCAGGGAACTGTAATCCCTCTAGTTGCCTCATGTGGCCAAAATTATTTTAAAAAAAGAAAGAAACAGGAAAATATGCATTTTTTTTCCCTCAGTGAATTTCCCAAGTGAATTTCATCATGACCAAAGATGTGTTCTTAAACTGTCATTTGAAAATACTGCTTCAGATAAAACCACACATTCTTGAGGGCTAGGACTATATCTAGAAGAATTGAATTCCCAAAGCCTAAGACAAATCCTGGAGGTTAGTAGGTGCTCCATACAGTTTTGATGAATTCTTCATTTTACCTTATTTATACCCATATGGCATTAAAATACTAAAACAAAAGTGGTTTTAAATGCTTCGTTTTAGGTGAGCATGTCTCCATCATAAAGTTGGATGCTTTCTGAGGATGTAGCTCACTTCTCAGGGAGCATTTGGAAGGTGAGAGAGAGCCTCTAGGAAATAAAGTCTGTTAACTCAGACCTCAGTGATGGGGCCTGAAGTTTCAAGTCATTAGTTATAGGTCTGACTCATTGTGTGGTACCTCCTGACTTAGAATGAGGGAAACACAAAACACGTGACCTGAGGGAACCAGAATCCCAGTCTGCCACCTACATTGGCAACACAGGATCTTTCTAGCCATAGAAAAGGCCCTGAACTTATGTGGAGACTATATGTTCAGGAAATTGACTTGATACTAACACACATAGTAATGCCATCTAGTCAGAATCTATGAAATGAAAGTTATTCGCTCAGTCGTGCCCGACTCTGCAACCCCATGGACTGTAGCACACCAGGCTCCTCTGTCCGTGAAATTCTCCAGGCAAGAGTACTGGAGTGGGTAGTCATTTCCTTCTCCAGGGCATCCGGTCAACCCAGGGATTGACCCATTGTCAACCCATGTCTCCTGCATTGCAGGCAGATTCTTCACTGTTTGAGCCACTAGAGAAGCCCATCAGAAAGCTAAGGTAGCTGTCAGATTCCTTCAACAGTTGATTTCCTTCTTGTTACATGAATCTTACAAGTGACTGAAAGCATGGAAAACATGCGTGTGTGCTCAATTGCTCGGTGTGTCCAACTCTTTGCCACCACATGGACTCTAGCCAACCAGGCTCCTCTGTCCATGGGATTATCCCGGCACGTATACTGGAGTGGGTTGCCATTTCCTTCTCCAGGAAAGTGATTGAATAGAGGAGACAACTCCATCAAATTATACTGCAGAAACAATTTATATAGGAAGATAACTTTTGATTTAAAATAATTTTTTTTTATTTTAAAATTAAAGCTTTTGATTTTCAAAAAATCAGAAGTTGCATTTGACCAGTAGGGGCAAGGAGAGGAAGTCAACAATAACAATTGGCTTTCTGGTTTGAGCAACTGAATGGGTATTGTTGCCTATTTCTCTCTCTTTTTTTTTTTGGCCACGCCACACAGCACAGCATGTGGGATCTTAGTTCCTTGACCAGGGATCAAGTCCACATCCCCTCATCTCTGCATTGGAAGTGTGATGTCTTAACCACTGTACTCCCTGGGAAGTTCCCGTTGCCTGTTTCTAATGTCATTGTCGAATCCAGTTGACAGGGGACAGATGAAGAACCACAATTAAGTAGAAGATCACAATAAAAGCTGGTGCTTCTTTAGCTTTCCTTATGTGTTAGAATTCTCACAATGGTCCTATGTGATTATCCTTATCATCTTCATTTTCCAGATGAGGAAACTGAAGCCAAGAGAAGCTAAGTAACTTGAGCCTGAGGTCACACAGCTGGTGAGTGTTGGATTTGGAATTTGAATGGAGGCGCTCTCACATGGGCTGTGCCTCCCTGTGATATAATACTTCTAAATGATGAGCTCAGTTTAGATACATTGACCTTGAGAGATTCTGGAGGCAGCCACATGGAGGTGTCCAAGGACCAGGAAGAGATACGGGTCTGAAGTTCAAGTGAGAGATTTGGACTGGAAAGAGATTGTAAAGTCAGCACGCAGGTGGCTGATGAAGCCATAGGGAGGGCAAGCCCCACCCCCAGAGAGGTGGGAACTATCAGGAGGAAAGAAACAAGTGGGGCAGGGGGTCACTCCCTTGCAATTCCAGTGCTAAGACTTCGTGGTGGTGGTGGTTTAAACACTAAGTCTTGTCCGACTCTTGTGACCCCATGGGCTACAGCCCACCAGGCTCCGCTGTTCATGGGATTCTCCAGGCAAGAACACTGGAGTGGATTGCCATTCATAGCCAAATTTTTTTTTTTTTTTAAAGGTGGGGGGAACCCTGGGAGGCAAGCGGTAAGCGTTCCAGTTGTGGGGAAGGTATCTTTACTTTGTACATGAATAAACTGGCATCAGATCTCTAGGTCACCAGCCAATATTCATTGAGTCCACATCCTTGAATTTGTTCAGCTCTGGGGCCCCTGACATGGCAGAGTTCCTGGATCTGCAGCCCTAAGGACATATCCTGAGTGGTGGTGACCCTCCCCGCTCTTTCCTCCCTGAGATCCCACTCTGGCCTGTTAGCTTCCTGGACATCTTTTTTATTTTTTTGCCCCCCGCAGCAACTGAAGGGCCTCCGGCTCCTCTGTCTCCCCCCTGTCAGCTTTGTCAGCCCTGGGCCCCTCTCCGTCTCCAGGGCTCCGAAATGAGGTGCCTGGAGTCCCAAGTGACATTTCTCAACTCCAGGCACCACCTCAAGTTAGTTTTTTTTTTAGCCTTTTATTCATACATTTCTTGTGTCTCTAACTAGATTCTAAGCTAGAAGCAAGAAGCATATTTCCTCCTCCAGCTTTCCCCCGTTCCCCCCACCCCAGCCTCTATTGCCCCTGTGGGTATGTAGGTTAAATGTCCCTACACCTGGTGTTCCCCTGGCCCTCACACTTGCCCATCGTCAGTGGGATTGCATCATGTGGCCAGGGTACCTGGCACAGAGCACGCTACAGAATCTACTGAGTCAGTGAGAGCCCACCAATTGATCAATCCATCATCTTGCTCAGTAAATAATTATTTGCCTGCTGGCTTTTGAGACCCGTAACTGGGGCTGTTGGCTCCTTTGATAAGTTAATATTAGTCAGCAGGGCCCTTCACAACAGTCCCTTGTTTGGGGAGTAATAGGCAAGAGGTGGGGAAGCAAAGATTAACTGCACTTTCCTGTCATTCTATTCATAGCCCCCAAAGCTGCTGTGGTCCATTAGTTGATAGTTGCCTTCCTCAGATGTTGGCTGAGGGAATGGGAAGGGAAAGGGGACTTCCAGTTGCCTTGCTAAGTGACCTCAATGTATCCCTGTGCTGACTTAAAAAAATGCACAACTCTCTCACAAGGAGAGTTGTGAGTTAAGTTTTATTTGGAGCAAAATGAGGACTACAGCCCAAGAGACGCTATTTCAGACAGCTCTGGGAAATGGCTCAGAGAGGCAGGGGGAAGGTCAGTATATATGTGATTTTGGTGTACATGCAATCGAGTGCATACTTTTTGCAGAAAGTTTCTGCTAATCATGAGGAGTAGTTGTCACCATGAAGGATTTTAGTGCTTTTCTAGATTTGAAGAGATACAGGAATTGGGCTCATAAAGCGGGCTCCTGAAAGTGTCCAACTATCTGAAGACCTGTTCTGCCAGTTTTTCCCAGAGCAGAGTGCCTCATCTCTGCTCTCCACCCTGAACTCCTTTCAGGGAGTGTTGAAAATCATCAGCAGCAACAGCACACAATTTAATCCTTGTAGACGTAAGTGGCAGTTTGTGCTTGACACTCCTGTGCACTGGTTCACAGTAAGTCTGCAGCGACTCGAGTCCCGGAGAGCCTGGAGAGGAGACGGGAGGCTTTTCCTGGTAACTACTGGTCACCAGCGGAGAAGGCAATGGCACCCCCACTCCAGTACTCTTGCTTGGAAAATCCCATGGACAAAGAAGCCTGGTGGGCTGCCGTCTCTGGGGTCGCCCAGAGTCCGACACGACTGAAGCGACTTAGTAACAGCAGCAGCAGCAACTGGTCACCAGCAGGGGGAGCCCTAAGATCGTCGCTTCCGTAATTGTGATAAAACTCTTTTACAGAGTGGGTTTTCAGAACTGTTGAAGACTGAGAGTTGTGAATCACTTGCCTTCTTGATCAAATTTCATTCAGCTTTGTCATGGAAACTGAATGATGACATCAGGAAGGTATTAAGGTCAAGAAATAGAATCAAGCAATGAAACTACAGAAGAAAAGAGTCTGTAAATGGTGAGGACCAGAGGAATTATTTATTGAGAAGGATTACTTATTTCTTGGTGTGCTGGTAATCCTGTTTCTTGGTCTCATGTCCATTATAGGAGTGTGTTCAGTTTGTGAAGATTCATCAAGCTGTGACATAGTATAAATACATTTTTCTGTATAAAATTTCAATAAATGTTTTTAAAAACTTAAAATCCTCTTAAGTATAACAAGATATGTATTGGATTAGGGTGACTGTTCTTTTTATCCCTTAATTCTTAACCTTATCTGAGTCACAAGACCCTCTGAAAAAGACCCCTGGTTAAGAACTTCTGCAGCAGCAAAACAGAAAAGGAGCCAAGGATATAAACAGATAGGTCACAGAAAAAGAAATTCAAATGACAAACATGAAAAAATGCTCAGTTTTAACTTGCAAAAGATGAATGCTTATTAAAAGTGCATAGAGACACCAATTTTAACCTCTGGTTGACAGCAATCCCAAAGTTTGACAGCACGTGGGGTGGGGTTGGAGGTAGGCCATGGGGGCAGTAAGCAACAGGCTGTCTCAGATATTGCTGGAGGGATTGCAGTGACAAGTCTAGCAACTCCACCCTGCAGATGACATCTGTACGTCTATGCAATGACTTGTGTAAAGGTTAGCTATTGCAGCATTGGTTGTTAAAAGCAAAAGTATGGAAACAACCCAGGTGTCCATCTGCACAGACTAGACACAAACTGGGGGGCAGCCACGTGCGGGGGTGCCAGGTCCTGGAAGTGGGAAGCTCTCTGTGGACTTAGGACAGTCCTCCAAGAGGCAGGCGGTAAAAGAAAGAAAGGGAAAGGACGGAAGGAAGGAAAGGAAAGAAAGAAACGGAGAAAGAGGGAAGAAGGAAGGAAAAAAGAAAAGATGCAAGCTAGGAATATTTATTTGTATTATTTCTGTCTGAATAAAGAATGAAAATATGTATGTACAGGACAGCAAGAGAAGCAGGTCAGAGAATGGTGGGGCGGGGGCAGCCAGACTTCTTTGCCTGGACCTTGTGTTCTGATTTTTGAATCCTGTCCCTGTCTTCCCTACGCAAAACAAGAGCAGCAGATTTTAAAAAGTCCTGCTCTGAAGCTGTTGAGCTAAAGCCTCAAGGCTCTCATACTTAGCTGCCAACTTCACAATGGTGGGGTTTGTTTTTTTTTTTTTTAATTTGAATGAAGCTGTGTTTGGATAAAGAGTCTTCAGCTTATTCTGTTGATACATTTGAGCTGCTGTGTCAAGGATTCCTGGCTCAGCCTTGACTCCCGAGAATTCTTTCCTTGCCCTGCCTGTTCTCTAACGGGGTCTGCCCTCTCAAGTGTTGACATTTACTTATAATTCATGAGCATCTTATTCTGCCTGAGGAAAAAGGAAAAGGTTTCACATAAAAACAAGTGCACCTTTTTTTCGGTGTGTCCACAGACACCACTGGAGATCTTGTTCATTCTTTCATCTTTGCCTGTCTCTGCATTCTCTTCCCCTTCCTCCTCTTCAGAGGGTCTTCCCTCCGAGACCAGCCCCCAGCATAATGTCACTTTGGTGCCTGTCTCTCGTACCTTCTCGGGAAACTCACACTATTTTTTCTGTATGTGTAAACACACCATGTGTCTTCTCCCATATTTAAAAAGAAAAAAATGAAAACAAAAAACAACCCATAAAACCCAAACCCACAAAGCCCCCTTCTACCTGGATTTCCCTTAAACACCTGTCCTTGTCTCCCTTTTAGAACCACAGTCAATGTCTCTTCCCCTTTGATTCTCATTCTTCAACCAGACTTCCATCCACACTGAAGTGCTTGTGGCCAAGGGCAGGAGAGGCTTCCTTGCTGCTGAATCCAGCGGCCCCTTTCTCAGTTCTTAACGTTGCTCGAGTTCTGTGCACGATCTGACACTGGACATGGCCTCCTTAACTCAGTCCCCTCCCAGCTTCCGTGGTCCCAGCATTCAGGGCCATCCTCGCTGCCTCTCCTGTTCCATCTCCTCCCCAGGTTCCTCTTCTGCCCCTCTGCCGTGCCGGGACCTCCCTGCACCACGCTTCTTACCTCCCCTTCACTCCCTTGGATGAACCTGTGTCAGAGCATAGAGGAATCCACTCTGATTTGCCTGAGTGGAAAAGGAATTGACTGCAAGGCAGTCAGCTCACTCAACAGAAGAAAACGCTGAATCGGCCAGACCTCATCAGGCTAGGGACAGAGCCTTTCTCAGGTGCCAGGAATTCGCAGGCAGTATCTCTGGGGCATCAGATGCCACGCATTTGTGACCCACCCCCCTTCATGCCCCTTTGCAGAGGATTCAGGTTCTGATGAGAGAAGCCCTGGGAGGCTCTGCGGCGGTTGGCAGACTTTCTCCCCCAGTGCTGGCACCCGGGGATGACCCCCGTCTGCATTTTGTCATAGTGTTGTCATGTGCCTAAGAGCCAGGCTGGCTTTGTTAGAAGTCTGACTTCACCACATCCACCCCTCTGTGTGGCCTTGGCATGCTGCCCAAGCCTGGTACCTCCATTTACTGCTCTGAAAAATGGGGCTAATGATAGAGGCTCCACCTCAGAGGGCTTGGAGAGAATTGAGTGAGTGATGTAATAGGACACTGCCTGGTTCCTGGTGAGTGTCCAACAAATGTCAACTGCTGTTATTATTATTATTAATTATTAATGTATCTATTTTAATTGCCAATAAACTTATATACAGTTTTATATTCTGCTGTTTTTCCTGTTAACTATTGGAAGCATCTTCCATGGCACAAAATAAGCGCCAAAAACATAATTTTTATGATCGAATTCTAGTCCATTATTTAAATATACTTATAATTTCTATTGTAGTTAACCATTGCTTTATTTTTTGGACAGGTGTGTGTGTGTGTGTGTGTGTGTGTGTGTGTGTTGTATGTGTGTGAGTTTTCTATAATAAAGAACTCTGAAAGAGCACATACTGTGCGAGTCCATTTATATAAAATGCAAAAAATACAACTAATCTATGCTCTTAAAAGTCAGAAAAAAAAAAGAGTCAGGGTCAAGTTTACATGGTGGGGGTGGGGGGCAGAAGTGATTGGAAAAGTGGAGCAGAAGGGCCATCTGGGACTCTCATAACATACGGTTTCTCGATCTGGGTGCTGGGTCCATGGGTCCTCCTAGTTGTGAAAATTCATCAAACTGTACTCTTAAGACATGTGCATTTTTTTTTGTATGTATATTATACTTCAATAAAAATAAGAAGAACTCTGAGCTGAAAAACCCTTGTTTGTGTGCATATACACATAAAAGGGGGCTTCCCTGGTGACTCAGATGGTAAAAAGTCTGCCCGCAATGCAGGAGACCAGGGTTCAATCCCTGGGTTGGGAAGATCCCCTGGAAAAGGAAATGGCAACCCTCTCCAGTATTCTTGCCTGGAGAATTCCATGGATGGAGGAGCCTGGCAGGCTACACTCCATGTTGTTGCAAAGAGTCAGATACGACTGAGCTACTAACACACACACACACACACACACACACACATCAAAGGGCTTCCCAGGTGGCGTTGCAGGAGACATTAGAGTCATGGGTTCAGTCCCAGGGTTGGGAGGAGCCCCTGGATGAGGGCATGGCAAGCCACTCCAGTATTCTTGCCTGGAGAATCCTTTGGACAGAGGAGCCCAGTGGGCTACAGGTTGCCCAGTGTTGGACACGACTGAAGAGACTTTGCACACATGCATGCATACACATAAAAACATGTGTGTGTGTGTGTGTATGTAAGAATGATTATTTGTTTACAGTAGAATTTTATACCTGGAACACTTGAGTAAGAAAGTATGAACTGTTTAAAGTCTCTAGTAACACACTGATAAGTTGCCTGAATGAAAGATTATCGCCCATTTACACACTCAGGCCCACCTCCCTACACCCTCTCCATCAGTGAGATGAGTGTGTTTAAGTCTGCTTGTTGTGGCTGCCCTTCCTTTTATAAGGTCACTTTTATTTAACACATTTCTCTGAGTTGGTGGGAGATGGTTTCCTCCAAGGCACTTCCGCATACATTACCTTTTATAACGTTAATAAATTAACTGAGGTGTCCCACAAACCCTGGATAGGGTTTGTATGTCTGTGTTAACTTGCTTCCTGCCTGGTCCATTTTCCCATGGGTGCAATTTTCTCAAATAAAAACATGGTCAATTAGATAAAGCTGGCTAAAACAAATGAGAAATTGAAAATTGAGTTCAGAACAGGCCCAGTTCCTATTGGTTAGTTTTTGTTATTCAAAAGTAATAGATGTTCAGAACAGAAAAGCTGCCAGTATTTCAAGTTCAAATCCCCCATCCTCTGCCTTCAGAATTTCTTGATTGCTCTTCCAAAGCACCATCTCCCAGCAGACACCCAGGCCTAGGAGCCGCCTCCAAGAATCATTTTAGCCCAGAGAGACACACCTCACCACAGACCAGGGCTCCAGGGCAAAATGTATCCCAGGCTGACCTTAGGGCCCCCAGAGCACCTGCCATGCACCCATCTGCCCAGAAGCCAGGAAAAAAAAAAAAATCCTCAAGCTCCTTTCTCAGCTGTGAAACCTGATATCCACTCACCCGTGTATCTCCCAGGCAGCATGGTCAGCCTTTACTGGGCTTCTGCAGAGCCTGGGGCTGCTGCCATGGGCTCTGATGCAGCAGGGACACTCTCACGTTCCCTCCACTGTCGTTGTTTTCCAGTTGCTAAGTAATATCTGACTATTTATGATCCCATGGACTGCAGCACACTAGGCTCCCCTGTCCTTCACTAACCCCCAGGGTTTGCTCAAACTCATGTCCATTGAATCGGTGATGCTATCTAACCATCTCATCCTCTGTCACCCCCTTTTCCTTTTGCATTCAGTCTTTCCCAGCATCAGGGTCTTTTCCAGTAAGTTAGCTCTTCACATCAGGTATTGGACCTTCTGCTTCAGCATCAGTCCTTCCAATGAATATTCAGGGTTGATCTCCTTAGGATTGACTGATTTGATCTCCTTATGGTCCTACTCTCACATCCACATATGACTACTGGAAAAAACATAGCTTTGACTAGCTTTGACCTCCATTGGGTCTTACCCAAATGGAAAAAGGGCTAGAGCCCCATCCCAAGCCCAACCCAAAATGCCAAGGACCCTTCCAGAAGAGTCCCATTCCTTTTACTTGGCTCAGAGCAAGCCACAGCCAGCCTAGAGGAAATGCCCGTGGAGGACTTGTCAGTATTACCTGGATCCTCCCAGGTAACATCCCAGGTGACAGAAATACAAAGGCCTGCCTTCAGTCTTCACAGATCTCCCAAAAGCAGACTTTCAACGTGGGCAGACAGGACTTCCTGGTGGTCCAGTGGTTAGGAATCTGGCTTCCCATGCAGGGGGCACCAGTTCCATCCCTGGTCTGGGAACTGAGATCCTGCATGCTGTGCACAGCGGCCAAAATAAACACATTTTTTTTTTTGTTTGTTTTGCTTTTTTTAAACACATTTTTAAAAAGCTTTATGAAGTGGGCAGACAGCTCCCGGCCTGGGGCTGGGTGGGTGGGCAGGACTTCCGTCAGCAGCTCAGTGCATTTGCTCTGCAGCCTGCTGTGGTTTTACAAGAAGTAAGGGCCGATGAGGGCTTCCCTGGCAGCTCAGCTGGTAAAGAGTCCGCCTGCGATGCAGGAAACCCCGGTTCGATTTCTGGGTCAGGGAGATCCGCTGGAGAAGGGATAGGCAACCCATTTCAGTATTCTTGGGCTTCCCTGGTGGCTCAGACAGTAAAGAATTTGCCTGCAGTGCGGGAGACCTGGGTTGGGAAGATCCCCTGGAGGAAGGCATGGCAACCCACTCCAGTATTCTTGGCTGGAGAATCCCCATGGACAGAGGAGCCTGATGGGCTACAGTCCATGGGGTCACAAAGAGTCGGACATGACTGAGCGACTAAGCACAGCACAGGGCAGACGAAAGAGGCTGCCTGGGCTTAGGACTCTGCCTGGTCTCTGGAATCCACGCGGACCATCCACACAGCAGAGTGTCCAGCCTGTGAAGCCATGGATGATGGATGCCTGAAACACCCCTGCATTGTGACTTAATGAAAGAGAGAGGGAGGGAGACAGGAAGAGAGAGAGCGCTGTCGGAGGCTCCCAGAGGGCAGGGAAAGGAGCGCGGTGAGGGAAAGGGTGCCCGTCAGCAAGTCGGGGCCTGCGTTCTGCCCCGACCGGCTGCTTCTCCGGTGCACAGAAAGCCCTTTACTTCTTTGGCTCTCAGCTTCCTTGCTCATTGGTTATTGGTAACGTTAACTTTTTTTTCCAATGTGCAATGTTCACAAGTAAAAACATTGTCAATTAGATCAGTTCAGTTCAGTCGCTCAGTCATGTCTGACTCTTTGGGACCCGTGGACTGCACCACGCCAGGCTTCCCCACTGCCTTCAATCTTTCTCAGCATCAGGGTCTTTTCCAGTGAGTCAGTTCTTCGCATCAGGTGGCCAAAGTATTGGAGTTTCAGCTTCAACATCAGTCCTTCCAATGAATATTCAGGACTGATTTCCTTTAGGATGGACTGGTTGGATCTCCTTGCAGTCCAAGGGACTCTCAAGAATCTTCTCCAACACCACAGTTCAAAAGCATCATTTCTTTGGCGTTCAGCTTTCTTTATAGTCCAACTCTCACATCCATACATGACTACTGGAAAAACCATAGCTTTGACTAGATGGACCTTTGTTGGCAAAGTAATGTCTCTGCTTTTTAATATGCTGTCTAGGTTGGTCATAGCTTTTCTCCCAAGGAGCAAGCATCTTTTAATTTCATGGCTGCAGTACCATCTGCAGTGATTTTGGAGCCCCCAAAAATAAAGTCTGCCACTGTTTCCACTGTTTCCCCATCTATTTGCATGAAGTGATGGGACCAGATGCCATGATCTTAGTTTTCTGAAAGTTGAGTTTTAAGCCAACTTTTTCACTCTCTTCTTTCACTTTCATCAAGAGGCTCTTTAGTTTTTGTTCGCTTCCTGCCATAAGAATGGTGTCATCTGCATATCTGAGGTTATTGATATTTCTCCCAGCAATCTTGATTTCAGCTTGTGCTTCATCCAGCCCAGCGTTTCTCATTATGTACTCTGCATATAAGTTAAATAAGCAGGGTGACAATATACAGTCAATTAGATAAAGCTGGCTAAAATAAATGAGAGGTTGATAATCAAGTTTAGAACAGGTCCAGTTCCTGTTGGCTAGTTTTTCTTACTCAAAAGTAACAGATACTCAGAACAGAAAAAGTCAGAAGATAGAGCCAAGCAGAAAGTAGTTCATAGAGAATTCCTAGAGAACACTCATACTATCATTCATCCAGAGACCATGCTGTTGATGTCTTGTTGGGATCCTTCCAGCTTGGAAGTTTTTAACGTGTATTGGTGAATAGCCTTTGGGGGAAGAGAGTTCAGGAATAATTTTTTAAAATATTTATTTATTTAGTTGTGCTGGGTCTCAGTTGCAGCATGTGGGATCTTCGATCTTTGCTGTAGCATGCCAGATATTTACTTTCGGTATTTGGGATCTAGTTCCCTGACCAGGGATTAAACCCAAGCCCCCCTGCATTAGCAGTGTCAAGTCTTAACCCCCTGACCGCTAGGGAAGTTCCCTCCCCAATCCCTGCCCCCCCACCGATGATTTAGCAAACTCCCTCTCTTGGGCAATTTAGGATATTTCAGTTGTTTTACCATTACAATGAACACCATGTAGAGAGAGGCTAGATGAAAAAGAATTCGAACTTAATGAGAAAACAAGAAAAATTCAATCGGAACACCTGACAAAAACGCTTTAAAGGACAACAAAAGGAGTGCACAAAAATTACCATTCACAAACAGAAAAGATTAAACCTTATTTTCAGCCATTTTAACATTTTCACTTTCAGCCATTTACATTTACATCAACAAACATTTACTGGGCAGATGCTCTCATATGCCAGACTGTATGTCAGCTGCCGTGGATCCCACCAGCAGCCCAGCCACTGTCCTCACTGAGCTTTCACGCTAGCGGGTACCCACAGGGAAATTATTTCATGCACCAACAGTTTATATTTAGCCAAACAGCCTTCATGACTGACGGGCACAATGGAACCCTAAATTATCTTGGTCCTCTCACTTCCTGACCGAGCCTCCCTGCCTTCCGGGGCACTATATGTTTCAGCCTCCACCAGGGGTCTCCCCTAAACTCGCGTCGAATCCAGAGGTTGCAACTAGGTGCCTCTGAACGAAGGCCATTCAACTTCCAGGAACAAGAAGCTGCCTCTGCTTGACTCAGGCAGGAATGCTCATTTGAAACTTTTCCTTCTATTGAACTGCAACCTCCATCCCTATGACTCTGGTTGGTCCCAGAACCTCACAAAACAAGTCTGCCTTCTCCAACCTGCAGATCTAAAGAAATTGTCTTCCTCTTTCTAAAAAATATTTCTTTAATTAATTTATAAGCACCAGGTCTTAGTTTCAGCACTCGGGACCTTTAGCTGTGGCGTGTGAACTCTTAGTTTCGGCATGTGGGATCTAGTTCCCTGACCAGGATTGAACTTCAGGCTTCCTGAATTGGAAATGTGGACTCTTACCCCCTGGACCACCAGGGCAGTCCGTAAAGACATCTTCCTGTGAAGCAACCAATCCCACGATCTGGTGCTCAAGTCAATGCCTCACATCTGTGATGTCCTGCTCTGGCACCTGCAAGCCCCCTGTTGAGTCATCAACCAGTGCGCATGCCCAGACCTTCTAACAAAGTATCCACGAACAGATGCCCATGGTATGGGGGCAGCAAGGCCCAGACCTTTGAGAACAGTCTATCTTTTGAGGATAGACTATGCTGGTGACACTAGAAAAGGTTCTGCAGCCTCAAAAGGGGGTGAGTGGAGATGGGAGAAAAGCTGGACCGACCCTGATTGAAGGACTAAACTGCTGTCCTCCCGGCAAAAAGCTTGTGAGCCTGAGAGCAGTGCCTCTCCCATTCATGCTCATCTCCTAGGGGTCTTGTTAAATTGTGGGTTTTGATTTAGCAGGTCCTGGGTAGGGCCTGGGAGTCTGCACTTCTTACAAGTTCCCAGTGATGCACTGATACTTCAGATCGGACTTTGAGTAGCAAAGCCCTAGGGCAGTGGAATCACAGTCTCCACTTTAAAAATACAGAAAGTTTGGCTTATGCCAAATCTACTGAATCAGAATCTTCTGGTCCATTTATTCAGTAGGTCGCAACATGGATTGCATGTTAGAATCATTTGAAGAGTTTTTTTAAATGCTGATTCTGGGACTTCCCTGGTGGTCCAGTGGTTAAGACTCCATGTTTCCACTTCAGAGGGCATGGGTTTGATCCCCTGTTTAGGGAACTGAGATCTCACAAGTGGTGTGGCCAAAAGTTTTTTTTTTTAATGCTGATTCAGAAGATTGAGAATCACGTGATATCTCTCCCTTTCTTCCTCCCTCATTCCTTCCCTTCCTTCCTTCCTCTCTCTTGCTGCTTTAGTTTGTAAATCTCCCCCAGCTCCATTAGATTGGGGACCAGAGGCAGTGTTTCTGAGTCTTGGCTGCACATCAGAGTCACCTGAGAGCTTGACAACAGGTCCATGTCAGGGGCCCTCCCTATGGACCAATTGAATGAGAATTTCTAGGGGTTGGAACCAAGAGATTAGCATTTCACAAAGTTCCCCAGACAATTCCGGGGTGCATCCTGGGATTCTCAGTGAAAGTACAGGTTACCACATTCTCCCCCCAGACATTCAGTTCAGGGTCTGGGATGAGGGCTAGGAATCTGTATATTAAACAAGTGATGCTCACTAGATGGCAAGTCTGGGAAAGGTTAAGGTAGAAAAATGACCCCGCGGTTGGGTCAGAAAAACAGTGCTCCTGGCTATGTGACATCTCATGGGTCAATTTGCCTCTCTGGAATTTGGATCTCCACTGATAAACCAGAGATGATAATAACTGCCTGAGGCAGGGATGGATAAGATCTGTGGATGGGTCTGCAGAATAGAGTTGTTGGAAAGTGGCTGTCACAGGCCAGGGGCTTACAAATCCAGCTCTGATCTGTGTTCAAGTGAGGTGGCCACAGCGTTCTGTCCAATGAAGGTGGGCAGACTGAGGGGTGCTCATCTGGTCTTCTGTTTTCTCTCTTCACTATCTGCCCGTTAGTGATCAATGCCCATTGGATGTCAATGCCTGGGTGATCTTTGAAGCCACCGAGGTAGATTGACTGCACTCCCTGCCTTTCTCCTCACCTGCTGCTAACTGGATCAATATGAGTGAAAAAATAAATTTCAACTGTGTAAAGTCCCTATGACTTGACAGTTTAGCTACTACAGTGGCTAGTGCTACATTAACTAACACACTGCCTCCAGGATTGTGGCAAAAATTAAATTATCAAAAACAGAGGCTTCAAACTAACCGTATGAGAGTTTAACTCTGACTCACAAGTCGTTTTGTTATGCCTTCCCTGTGGCTTTTTTTTTTTAATCTACCAAAAAAATTTTAATTGAACAATTTCCCACGAACCTCTGCATTTCCAGGTTCTTGGAAACCCAGAATAACTGGCAGCTGGGTTTGCATTCCCGTAAGGCAGTATAGGACACATCTGGCCCCACAGGGTGGGACTTGTGGTCTATGACTCACCACAGCCTCTGCCCCACCCTGTGGGTTCATACCTGGTTAACCTCATATTTACGACATTTATGGCATTTCTCTGATCCCTGTAGCCTCCTGAGTCAGCAGCTCCTGATGTAATAAATGTAGCCATTAGAATCATTTGCTGTTAGGATTTTTCCCAGTGAATTCCTTCAGGTGACATCTATTAATAACTTTCAGGAGAACCATTCATCCTGCCCAGAAGTTGGAAGGAAAATCTCCTGACTGATGCTTACTGGCCGAAGGATGTCGGCCACCTCCACCCCACCCATGTCTGTGACCATTTCAGCACTTGCTCCATGGAGACAGTGGCAGGAGGGGAAGAGAACTCAGGTGTATCTGGGGATCAGGTAGACCTGGAGCCCAGCATGAGCTCGGCTGGTCCCTAGATAGTGATGTGAGGTCTGGCATTTCATATTTGCTGAGCCTGTTTTCCCTTTTGTCAAGTGTGGACATTAGTACTCTTCTTGTGGGATTTCTGTAAAAGGTCTGGCTACAGGACACTGAGGGGATTCCAGATGGCTCAGTGGTAAAGACTCCGACTGCCGATGCAGGAGATGCAGGTTTGATCCCTGGGTTCAGTCCCTGGGTGGGGAGGATCCCTTGGAGTATGAAATGGCAACCCACTCCAGTATTTTTGCCCGAAAAATCCCATGGACAGAGGAGCCTGGCAGGCTACAGTCCATAGGGTTGCAAAGAGTCAGACACAGACCACGTTAATTCCTTCCTCTTTGAAGCCTGTAGTGTGGGAACCAAGACTAGTTTTTCTTCCAGGAGTAAAGGGAAATCCAGTAGTATCTTTTTTTTTAATTGACTTTGAATTCTTTTGAAAATATAGGTATATTAATCTGTTGTAGGTATATTAATCTATTCTGGCTGCCTTAACAAAGCATCACAAATTGGTGGCTTAAACAATAGAAATGTACTTTCTCACAGTTCTGGGAGCTGAAAGTCCAAGATCAAAGTCCCGCCAGGGTTGGTTTCTGGTGAGATCTCTCTTGTGGTTTGTCGAAGGTCACCTTCTCACTGTGTCCCCAGATGGCCTTTCCGTGGTGCTCGAGAGAGGAAAGAGAGAGAGATATCTGGTGTTTCTTCCTCTTAAAAGACACCAGTCCTATTAGGTATTTTGATTATTTCAATAAACGCCCCACCTCCAAATACGGTCACACTGGGGGTTAGGGCTTCAACATATGAATTTTGTGAGGATGCAAAATTCAGACAATAATGGTAGGAAAACCAGAAAATCCAATTAAGAAGGAAAAAAAATCACTCATCATTTTCTCTTGCCCCTGTCTCCACCCACCCCAGTCTAACCACAGAACCACTTTTATTGACTATCCTTCCATGATTCATATATTTTTAAAATTAAAATTGAATTCTACATACTTTTTTGTTAACCTGCTTTTTCTTTTCCTTTTACATTTATAGTAATCTAAGCTAAATAGAAAATTTACAGTAACTTATATCATTGTAACTTGTTTTTAATTGTAACCTTCCTCGTATAATGAATATAAATTGTCCCCTTGTAAGGATTTACTCATATATTTAATCCTTAATTGTCTCAATCATAATTCCATTTTCTATGGACTTGGGTGTTTGTTAGGTTCTGGCTTTGACCTAATAATAACTCCATCCTCCTGAGCATCAGTTTCCTCATCTGTGTTATCAGAATGACAAAAATATCACCTCAACTGAGACAATGACTATATAGTGCTTAGCACAGTGTCTGGCACATGGAAAACCCTCAGAGCTGTTATTAAAAAAAAACATGTATTATACATTAGAATCTGCCAGTAGTGGGGCCAAGTGAAATGTTTCCCTAAGACTCTCCATCTCACCGTGCCCTGAGCTCACATTCAAGCCCAGTCCATCCCTAGTTGTCATGGAAGAAGGACAGGAGTCCCATCACTAGCGAGGAAGGAACATCTAGCCTCCAATGTGGATTAATCCATCGGCATGCCAGTATGCACACTTTCAGTTTTTCCACATTTCTGGGACCCAAACTGATGTTACTTCCCTGCTTACAACTCTCCAGGTGGGCTTCCCTGGTGATCCAGGGGTTAAGAATCCGCCTGCCAGTGCAGGGGACGTGGGTTCAATCCCTGGTCTGGGAGGATCTCACATGCCATAAGGCAACTAAGCCCGTGTGCTGCAAGTACTGAGCTGGGCTCAGCACGCGCCGAAACTGCTGAAGGCCTGCAGGCCCTAGAGCCTGTGTGCTGCCAGCAAGCAAAGTCACTGCAGTGAGAAGCCTGCGAACCTCAACTAGAGAGTATCCCTGCTCTCTCCAACTAGAGGAAGCCCGTGTGCAGCAACAAAAACCCAGAACAGCCAAAAATAAATTTAAAAACCAACTCTCCAGTGACTCCCCTGTGCCCTCGGCATGATGTGACAAGTTCTAAAGGTGGCTGAACCGGTCTGACACGGCCTCACCTCTCACCTCTGCCCACAGTCACATGAAAGTCCATTGGTCCCTCAGGCTCACCTAACTCTCACCTCTGGGCTCTGGCACCTGCTGCTCTCTCTCTGCCTGGAGCATGCATCCCTTTCTCCATCGTCTCTTCAACAGACTCATGTCTCCACATCCTTAGAATCTCTGCTTAGAGATCCCTGCAGAAGCCAGTGGTCCTCACTTTTACCATGTCAGTGCATGCTGGCTGACCCCAGCTAGCAGCACCCACATTTGTTGCCTGAGGGCTTTTGTGGTCACTAGAGCCCACTCTGCCAACTTCAAGGCAGGCCTGAAATGCTGGGAGATTAACACTCCCCCAAGGACAAACATTTAAGCAATGACGAACTGGACTTGGTGTACAATTACAAGAGTTCTCTTCCTTTAGTGTATAATGCCAAGGTACTTTACAATGGCCTCAGAATTTTCCCATGGAAACGAAGCTCTAGACATTCACAGTGCTAACTTGCTTGATAACACACCTTCTTTGGCTGCTTTTCCTGTCTCATTTCCCCCCCTTGCCTCCAGGGTTTAATTCATCTCCCAAATCAATTGCTTCTCCTTCAATTCTTGTCTCAAGGTCTGCTTTGGAGGAACCCATATCAAGAGCCTCCATCTCCTGAGAGCCCTCCCTGGCATGTCCATCATCTAGGTGGGGCAGACCCATGGTCCCCTCCCAGCTCTATCTCGACCCCGTGTTCCTACCCTGGTCATAGCCCTCATCACGTGGTGCCATAATTGCCCAGGTCCCCATGGAAACACAGACAACTCACTGGGAGAGAAATCTAAGTGGCTTTTAAACACTTGAGAGGATGGTCAACTCCACTCATAATTAATGAAATTCAAATGAAGAATGCCAGCTGAGAAATGCAAGTGAAAGGACAAAATTAGAAAATCATGGTTCAACCTCCAATTATTGGCTCAGTCAAGGACCATCCATGGATAAGAAACTGGATACCCCAGGTTCTGATGGAAGAGGAGAAACAGACATTTGGGGAGAGACATGATCACCACCTTACCCTGGAGTCAGACTTGGCATCAATAATAATGGGACAGCAAGACATCATGGACCTCCTGGTGCGAGACAGGATAAAGCAAACAGCAACACCCATGAATTATTGATTAAATTCTTGATGTCAAAATGTTTAACCTGAATCTAATCTATCCTAAAAAAAAAAAAAAAAGACCTTCATCACCCAGATAATCACAATGGTGTGATCACTCACCTAGAGCCAGACATCCTGGAATGTGAAGTCAAGTGGGCCTTAGAAAGCATCACTACGAACAAAGCTAGTGGAGGTGATGGAATTCCAGTTGAGCTATTTCAAATCCTGAAAGATGACGCTGTGAAAGTGCTGCCCTCAATATGCCAGCAAATTTGGAAAACTCAGCAGTGGCCACAGGACTGGAAAAGGTCCATTTTCATTCCAATCCCTAAGAAAGGCAATCCCAAAGAATGCTCAAACTACCGCACAATTGCACTCATCGCACACGCTAGTAAAGTAATGCTCAAAATTCTTCAAGCCAGGCGTCAGCAATACGTGAACCGAGAACTTCCAGATGTTCAAGCTGGTTTTAGAAAAGGCAGAGGAACCAGAGATCAAATTGCCAATATCCGCTGGATCATCGGAAAAGCAAGAGAGTTCCAGAAAAACATCTATTTCTGCTTTATTGACTATGCCAAAGCCTTTGACTGTGTGGATCACAATAAACTGTGGAAAATTCTGAAGGAGATGGGAATACCAAACCACCTTACCTGCATCTTGAGAAACCTGTATGCAGGTCAGGAAGCAACAGTTAGAATTGGACATGGAACAACAGACTGGTTCCAAATAGGAAAAGGAGTACGTCAAGCCTGTATATTGTCACCCTGCTTATTTAACTTATATTCAGAGTACCTCATGAGAAACGCTGGGCTGGAAGAAGCACAAGCTGGAATTAAGATTGCTGGAAGAAATATCAATAACCTCAGATATGCAGATGACACCACCCTTATGGCAGAAAGTGAAGAGGAACTAAAAAGCCTCTTGATGAAAGTGAAAGAGGAGAGTGAAAAAGTTGGCTTAAAGCTCAACATTCAGAAAACTAAGATCATGGCATCTGGTCTCATCACCTCATGGGAAATAGATGGGGAGACAGTGGAAACAGTGTCAGACTTTATTTTTCTGGGCTCCAAAATCACTGCAGATGGTGACTGCAGCCATGAAATTAAAAGATGCTTACTCCTTGGAAGGAAAGTTATGACCAACCTAGACAGCATATTGAAAAGCAGAGACATTACTTTGCCAACAAAGTTCCGTCTGGTCAAGGCTATGGTTTTTCCAGTGGTCATGTATGGATGTGAGAGTTGGACTGTGAAGAAAGCTGAGTGCTGAAAAATTGATGCTTTTGAACTGTGGTGTTGGAGAAGACTCTTGAGAGTCCCTTGGACTGCAAGGAGATCCAACCAGTCCATCCTAAAGGAGATCAGTCCTGGGTGTTCATTGGAAGGACTGATGATGAAGCTGAAACTCCAATACTTTGGCCACCTCATGCGAGGAGTTGACTCATTGGAAAAGACCCTGATGCTGGGAGGGATTGGGGGCAGGAGGAGAAGGGGACGGCAGAGGATGAGATGGCTGGATGGCATCACCGACTCGATGGGCATGAGTTTGAGTAAGCTCCGGGAGTTTGTGATGGACAGGGAGGCCTGGCGTGCTGCGATTCATGGGGTTGCAAAGAGTCGGACACGACTGAGTGACTGAACTGACTGAACTGACTAGTTTAAAGAAATCCAGGGGGCAGGGCAAGTGGGGGCGCACCACAAGTTAAAGGATGCTGCAATCAGGCAAATCCCAAAGTGGGACATTGTACAAGACAACCAGTCCAGTCTCTTCGTGAGTCAATGTTGGGGGAGAGTGGGTGAGAACCATTCTAGATTGAGAGACTTAAGAGATGTAACAGAATTAAAACAGAACTCATTGCAAGATCCTTGATTGAAAGCAGCTATAAAGACATTCTGGTACAGCTGGAGAAATTCAAATACAGTGAGTCCCCTACATATGAACCTTCAAGTTGTAAACTTTCAAAGTGTATTCAAACACGCATCCACATGTCCAATCACATGAGCTAGTTCATATGTCTGGTGTACACTGTCACATGCGTAAATCCCCTACAAGTGGTTGCGCTTTTCCATACTTTATTGTACAGTATTGTAGAGTACGGTATCTTTATTTCAAGCTACATTTGCAAGAGGACAGCTGCACTGAACCCCTTGCCATGCAACAGGAGGAACTTACCAATGATGGAATCGGAGGCCCAAAGAAAGGACAAAGAGAGGCAAGAGGAAAAAGTCCCTGAAGAGTCAAAGAGATCCACAATGCAGGAAATGGCAAGAGGATTTTCTTTATTTGAGGAAGCATTGTTAGTTTTTGAGGTATAGGACCTGAACATAGAATGAACATATAGGTTGCAGCCGCCACTCAGAATACAATCCGGTGCTACCATGTCATCTCTGGTGAGAAAAAGAGAGCTACTACCCAGACATCACTGGATTGTTTTTTCAAAAAGGTAGATAGAATTGAACTCAGCGAAGAACCAGAACCTGTGTCATTGACTTCAGGCCTGAGTGAAACTGCAGCTTGCCCTCCATCTCCTGTTGTTGTTGGTCCTTCAGCTCTACCATCTCCCACCTCCTTCTGGTCAGTAACTCTTCTTGCCCATACACTTGATGCCAGCCCCATATGCCAGACGCTGTGCTGAATTACAGTACTGTATTGTACTACTACTTTTCAAGGCACTGTACGGTAAGATTAAAAATGTTTTCTTCATTTTTTGTTTGTTTATGTGTTATTTATATGTGAAAAATAATATAAACCTTTTATGGTGTAGCAGTATATAGCCGATTGTGTTAATAGGGTACCTAGGCTAACTTTGTTAGACTTACAAACTGGATTTATGAATATGCTCTTGGAATGGAACTCATTCATATGTAAGGGACTTACGGTCTAAGCTAGATATTAGGATCTCATTTTTAACCTTTTAAATGTGAAAATGATGTTTAAAAATGACCTAGGTTAGATGTAAAGTAATGCTGAAATATTTAATGAATGAAATATTATACAATTTATTTCAAAATATCATACAATTTATTTCAAAATATCATATAATTTATTTCAAAATACTTCAAGTCCTCACTGCACCCCCCCCCCAATTAAACAAATGTAAAATTTTAACAATGATTCTGTCTTGGTGATTGATTCATGGGTGTTCATTGAGCTATTTTCTTTGTTGTTTCATATGTTGGAATTTTTTATAATAAAAGTCAAAAAAGAAAAGCAAATAAAAACTACAAGATATCACTTTCACCCATAGAAAACGTAAAAAAGGTTTCAAAGTATGCTGTGTTGTCAAGGGTGTAGAGAAATGGGCAGTTTCATAGATCATTAGTGGGGGAATGTAAATTGGTATGGACTTCCCTAGTCACTGAGACAATAAAGAATCTGCCTGCAATGCAGTAGACAAGGGTTCCTTTCCTGAGTCGGGAAGATCCCCTGGAGAGGGGAATGGTGGCCCACTCCAGTATGCTTGCCTGGAGACTCCCATGGACAGAGGAGCCTGGTGGTCTACAGTTCATGAGGTTGCAAAGAGACTGAAACAATTTAGCACGCATGCATAAACTGGTACGGCCTCTTCAGAGGGAACTTTGGCGAAGACATACTTTGGATCCAGCAATTCCAATTCTAAAATGTATCATGTAGATTATCTTCAAACATGTGCATAAGTTTATATGAATAAGGATATTTACTGCTGCATTGTTTTTATAACAAAAGACTGGAGACAGCACGTATATTCATCAGTTTATGTTGCATCCACACAGCGTGGACCGTTATAAAGTATGGGTTATACCTGTGCTGGTAGGAAGGTCTTTCCAAGATGTATTGCTAAGTGAAAAATGCAAAGAACAAACCAGTGTCTGTCTTATTACTTTGCCTCAAAAAGTGTTTTGCACATAGTGAGTACATGATTAATATTAATGTTTGTTGAGATAAATAATACATATTTCAATGTGACTGCTCTGAGTCAGGCTCTCTGTATGCATTCAGGTCAAAGATACAGATAGGGGCCCAGATTTTCCACACTGATCAGATTTCTAAGGTCTTACTCTCCTGTATTCACAGATTTTTGAATTTTCCAAGACACATCATGTCCTTTGCAAAATTTAACTGTGAACAAGACATTTTGAGGAAGAAATAAAACTTTCATAAAAAGAGAATTTGCTAAACTTCTCTGGTTAGCCAGTGGTTAAAAATCCACCTGCCAAAGAAGAGGACACATGTTTGATCCCTGGTCCGGGAAGATTTCACATGCCTACTTGGGGCAACTAAGCCCGTGTGCTACAATGACTGAAGCCTGTATGCTCTAGAGTCCATGTTCTGCAACAAGAGAAGCCACCACAATGAAAAGTCCTCACATCACAACCAGAGAGTAGCCCCCACTTGCCACAACTAGAGAAATCCCAAGAGCAGAAACAAAGACCCCACACAGCCAAAAACAAATAAATAAATTAAATTTTTTAAAAAGAGAAAGATTTTGCTGAACCAGGGAGGTTGATGTGGCAACTAGAACATCGTTTCAAGGTTCTTGGCAACCAACACAAACAGGAAAGTCTCGGACCACAGAACTGTTGTTATCTGGTAGAAGAAAGGACACTCGTTCCACCAGAGATATGCTAACTGATCTGGGGGTGATGGGCTCAAGGGCCCTTGGTAGCATGACCTAGGGTGGGCAGTAGAGGGCAAACTGAGAAGCTAACGTTTCTATTTGCATCTATTTGCTCAATGATAAATAAAATACAGCAAGGCAAGCAAGAATATATTAGGGAACTTTATGTAAAGTTCCATGAATTTTGGGCCTCTCAGGTGGTGCTAGTGGTAAAGAACCCGCCTGCCAATGCAGGAGATGTGAGAGACTTGGGTTCAAGTCCAGGGTCAGGAAGATCCCCTGGAGGAGGGCATGGCAACCCACTCCAATATTCTTGCCTGGAGAATTCCATGGACAGAAGAGACGTGGGCTACCAGCCATGGAGTCACACAGTTGGACACGACTGAAGCGACTTTAGCATGCACACACCCATGAATGTTTAGGGTAAATCATGTGACAGCAAAGCCAATACAGGGCTTCTCTAGTTATGCTTCAGTCTTTTAGGGTGAAGATGTAACCTTGGACCAATGACTTGATGCCTCTGAGCCTCACCTCCCTCACCTGGGAAAAATGATTACTGTGCAGATGAAATGAGCTGATGCATGTAGATTACTTGGGTTGATAAATGCTTGCTCTGCTGTCCTTTATATTAATGTCAGATAATGACCTTATGGCTAAAATCAGAGACTGGAGCTGCTAAGCTGGGTTTGGATCTCAACTCCACCACTTGCTAGCTAGGTGACCTTGCCCAAGGTCACCTAGACCCTCTGTGCCTCAGTTTCCTCCTCTGTTTATAAAATGAAACTAATAGGATTATTGTGATGGTTAAATGAATAGATGGTTGAAAAGCCTTTAGGACAAGAGTCTGGACACACAGGAAGTGCTATGTAAGTGTTTGTTCAATAGATCATAATGTGTTCCCTTTAACCCTTAAAGGTCCTTCTGGAGAAAAGTTAGAAAACAACAGCTTCAAAGAGAAACCAGCTATTTCCAGACTTTAATTGATAAAAGGAATGGATTCCTATAATCCCAGCGGTCCCATTTGCCTTTTAGAAGATTGAGAGGCAGAATGCGTTTGCAATGGTGGAATCTTCGGCAGGTGACTGGCCAGATTGGAGCTACTTGGGGGCATGGTCCACTTTCCTACGGCGCCTCGCGCCCTTCCACCGAGCTTGAGCGACTGACGGCTTTTCCGACACGGGCCAGGGGCGGGCCAAGGGGAGGAGGAGGGAGTGAGCTCCCGGGATCCCCTCGCCCCTCCCCCCGCGCCCAGTGAGTAATGACATTCACGGGGAAGGGAGGGAGCGCGCGAGCGAAGGAGAGGGGCAGGCTCGCGAGGCCATGTGATGCTGGGCGAGAGAGAGCCGCCGCCGCCGCCGAAGCCTCCTGCTTTCCTCCCTCGGATTTCGGGCTGTCATGGCGACCCCCAACAACCTGACCCCCACCAACTGCAGCTGGTGGCCCATCTCGGCGCTGGAGAGCGATGCTGCGAAGCCGGCAGAGGCCCCCGACGCACCCGAAGCGGCCAGCCACGCCCATTGGCCCAAGGAGAGCCTGGTTCTGTACCACTGGACCCAGTCCTTCAGCTCGCAGAAGGTAGCCAGGAGGGAGCCGGGGAACCCGATGCGCCCCGCGGCTAGGAGACTTGGGGGAGGGGACCCGGGAGGGTTTAAAGATCTGAAGATCTGCTCAGAGACTGGAGGGTAGAATCTGGGGTTGGTGGGGGGGAGCCTGGAGGACGAGGGGGCCTGGAGGACGGGGGACGCTGGGCTGCCCTCCGGGGACTGGCCTTGTCTTGGGCCCCAGGAGCACCGTCTCCCATCCTAGGCACAGACATTCTGCCTCTTTCCCTCCCAGAAAGACCCAGTCTGTTGGAGGGCTGAGAAGAGAGACAAAGGCAAGAGGAAGGGAATGGGCACTGCTGGGAAGGCGGCCTGTTGGAGGGGGCGGCTGCTGCGGGGAGGGGGAGGAGAGCTTCCTGGGGTCCAGCCTCCAGCCCCAGTCCCATCGCAGGCCTGCCCTCTGCGCTGCTATCCCGATACCACAGGCCTCGGGTCAAAGCTTCCCTGCCTCTCTGTCCGCCCGGGGGCCGTCTTCTGACTGGGGTTTGAAGGGTCTGACCCTAGCCCTCCCCTTATCCCCTCTAATTTTGAGCTGAGAAGCTACGAGTTAACCCATCTCCCCAAACCTCAGCTCGGCCCATAAGATCTGTGTTTGCGGCTCTTAAAGGCACAGACAACCCCACGGCCCTCTCTCAGACTCAGGGGAGCAGGAAGGTGGTTGGGAATCCAGCCCGGTGTTAAGTTATCGGGGTTCCCGCTTTCTGGGGGTGAGGTCCGAACACCGTGCCTGTAAGACCCGGGCACCTCTAGGGGCGCAATCTCCAACCCTGGGCTGTCCTCCCTATGAGGCACAAATTCAGCACCATGGCCAGGTCCCAGCAGCCGGGTCCTGGTGGAGCCTAAGGGTCACCCATTGCCTGACCCTTCCACTTCTCCCTGGAAGATCCTTCTGTTCCACTCACGTATTTCCCAGATGGAGAAATAGATGCCTTAAAGAGAAATGGCCTTGGAACCAGTCTTTGGTTTGATTTTGGGGTTCAGGCTCAGTTTTCATCATCTGGGAAATGGGATGTTAATAACAATTATAGCTATTTCCTCTAATTGCAGCCCCTTCTCAGGGTTGCTGAGAGGGTTGTTGAAAAGGTGTTACAGCTTATAGTTTCACACTTGTTCAGTCGCTAAGTCCTGCTCCACACTGGCATTAGTCACAGGTGAGCATACATTACTGTTTCAAACACAGAACACTGGGTCCCACCTCAGAGGTTTTGATTCAGTAGATCTGGAGTGGGGTCAAAGATGCTGCGTCCTAACAGACTGCCAGGTGATGCTGATGAAGCTGGTCCACTGACTCTCCTTTGAGTAGTTCCGAGTTTAAAGTACAGAGACTCTGAGGCCAGACAGTCCCCAGCAGAAGAGCCATCTTCCCCAATAATTCACCATGGAGTTTTTGGCAGGTCATTTTGCCTCCCCCAAAGCCTCAGTCTTATAATCTGTAAAATGGAGCTAATGGCAGTACCTTCTACAGAAGGCTATTTGTGATGGTGAAATGAGATGATGCACAAAAAGTGCTGAGAGCAGTGCCTGGCACGAGACCAGGGCTCTGTTGATAATGATATCACTAAAGTGTTAGGTAAGGAGGAGATGGAGTTAACCAAGGTCACGCGGGGACTCGTCCATAAATTATATACATGTGTGCTGAACACCTACTGCACGCCAAGCTCGATAAAGTTGCTGGGGATTTGGGAATGAGTCAGACCCACTTCCAGATGCCAGGATCTCCTCCTCCCCCAGAACCTCAGGAGCCAAGCCCCAGTGTCCAGGACTGGACAGGAAGTTGGCAGTGGCACCTCCCATCACCATTTCCCCAGGAAGCCTCCTGAGTATTTCTTATTCAGGATGAGCTCAGGGCTAAGTTGCCCCCTAAGTCGAGGATGGGACCACCCACTGCAATCCCATTTGTGACCAAGCCTCTGACCAAGGCATTCTCCTGCCTCTCTTACCAGGGCCTTCTCCTTGCCCAGGTGCCCTTGGTGGGTTCTAGAGGCAGGGTAGCCTGGCAGAAAACTCTTGGGCTGTGCAGTCAGATGGTCCTGGCTTCTGGTTTCATCTTGGGTGCTCACCGGCTGTGTGACCTTGGACACGTCACTTCACCTCTCTATGCCTCTATATCCTCCTCTGGAAAGGGGGACATTTGCATTTGGCTCTGCAGGATTTCTGGGGGATTCAGAGGACATGGACACGTGTTAAGTGTCAGGCACACAGCAGCAGCTTAGCATTGCCTTCTTTCCCATCAGTCCTAGAGGTCCCTGCCTGTATGCACAGCAGTTCCCAGAGGGCCCTCCCAGACATGGAAGAAGGCAGGTAAATGGCCTCTACCTGCCTCTCTGGCCTTGCATTTCAAGCTCTTGGGCACCGGCACCCCAGCCCTGTCCCTGCTGCCCTTGGCCATGGACCACCTCCACCCCCACTCCCAGGAGTTCCGCAGGCGAGGACTGCACAGCCCACCACTCCTCTGCTCAGAAGTCTGCAGTGGCTCCCAAGTCCGTCTGGGAAAAAGCCAGAGTTGTCATAATGACCTCAGGCCCTCCTGCAGGATCTAACCTTGCCTGGTCGTGGAACCCTCATCAATCGGGGGAAGCCTATGAAGTTTTCTCAGAATAGTGTTTTTCACTGAGTAACATCAATACAAAGGAGAATTAGATTAGAAGGAAAACCAGTCCTACCGAAGCACAGCTATTGACATATTTTCCAAAACAAATTTATTACATAATAATATGTGTTTCTGTATTAACCCACCATATCACACGATCGAGTGGCAGGACTGATAACTACTGTAATGATGAAGTCATGACAGTTATAACTGCGGCAACTGTGAAGTGATGACAGTATCTGATTCCTAGTGGTGACAATATTGCAGGCACTGCTAACACTACCATGCTTTGTCGCCTACACTCATAACTGAAGAGAATGCTAAGTGTCAGCCTGAGATGACTGAAAATAAACCTGTAATTTTCCCATCCTAGTTCAAGGACTCCCTGATTTTATTCATAGACCCCTGGGTCTAGGAATCTCCATTAAAAGCCCCTGTGCACGAGTCTTCTTGATCCCCTCTCCTCCCTCTCCCATACATCCTGCTCCAGTCACCCTGGCCATCTCACCATTTCTCAAAAATTTCAGACATCTCCACCTCAGTGCCTTTGCACGGGCTGTCCCCTCTGCCTGGAACTCTCTTCCTCAGATCACTGAACTACCCCTTCACTTTGTTCTTTGCTCAAGTGTCATCTTCTCAGAGAGGCCTGCCCTGATGGATCACTCTATTGTTTTTTATTTGGGCTGCCCTGGGTCTTCGTTACGGTGCGAGGGCCTCTCCAGCTGTGGTGCCCTGGCTTCTTTCTTGTTGCAGAGCACTGACTCTACTGAAGGCAGGCACAGTAATTTCGACACAGGCACTCTAGTTGTGGCGTGTGGGCTTCGTTGCCCCACGGCATGTGGGATCTTAGTTCCCCATCCAGGGATCGAACCTGTATCCCCTGCACTGGTAGGAGGATTGTTAACCACTGGACCACCAGGGAAGCCCCTGGATCACCCTATTTTAAATGCCCTGGACCCCCAATTCTCCTTACCCGGCTCTACTTTTTTCCTTTTTTCCCCAATGAACTATCTTTTGCCACACTATCTCATTCTAACTGCTCGTCTTCTGTCTGTACCCAATAGAATGTCAGCTCCTCGGGGGCGGTTACCTTTGTTTTGTCCCCTGCTGAGTTTCGAGCACTTAGAACAAGCCCTGGCACAGAATAAGCATTCAGTAAATAAGTGCTGAAAAAGGGCTCATGTGTAAGCTTTACGATGTTATATTAAAAGGCATTTGATTCTGTAAGCCTAAAACTGCTCTAAGAAATAAAGCTTATTAATTTTTTCAAAAAAGTATTTGAGGCCAATAAACTAAGGTTCAGAGACTCCAAGTGTCTTTTACAAAGTCACACAGCAGCTAAGTGGCTGGACAGAGACACCAACCCAGCCCACCACCATTTGTTCAAGGGCCTGGGTGAGGGGGGACAGTGCCTAACCACGACAGTGAGGCACCAGCAGGTGAATTCCAGGCACCCACAGGGGAGACAGTTTGCCCAGAGATGGCTGATGCCTGGTCACACTGAGTGGTGACCACCTAAGTCTGACCCAGCCTCCAAGAGGTGGAGATGGCAGATGGCCTTGATGGCTGCATGCCCTTCCCCCGGGCCTGGCTTCCTCCCACACTCTCCTCCCCCGCAGAATGGCACATGGCTGTGGCCTGCAGCACAGCTAAAGGAGAAAGTCTCCTTGGCTGCTTGCCAGCGTGACCCTGAAGCAGCTCCAAGCAGGACTGTCATTCCTCTAAAAGTAGTCCCCTTCCCAGGCAGGAGTCCCACCCTAGGCATCCTCACTGAAGTTGAAGGGCAGGGCCCTGGGAGCAGACACCCTACCAGGATGCACCATCAAATGTCTGGACCTGCCAAGGGCAAAGGCCTGATTTAGCTTCTGTTTCCATACATCCAGAGATCCCAGCCTGACCCAGAGGCTGGATGGCCCGGCGGAGCCTGCCAGGATGGGCTGGAGGGGAATGGGTTGGTTGGGTTCCAGCTGAACTCCAGCTTCGACTGCCCTGAAGCTCCTACAGGGCACGGGCACCACCCATGAGCTCAAAGATACACATATAAATGCTTTCCTTCGTGTCCACTCACACTTACACATATACACATGGGCACACACACTCATCCACACTCATGTACACATGCTCACACAAGACTGGATGCTCACACTTATTTGTATCCATACCCACGCACACTCGTGCACACACATGCACAGACATTTGCTCCCTTACACAGCTGCCAGTCAGACACACGCACACACACTCACACGGCTAGATCTAACAAATGCCACCCTGGTGCTCCCTCTGCCGCAGTCCCCTCCCCACCTTAGAACCAGCAGTTCCCACCCTCTGCTGAGGAGGGCAGGGCCAGCCCTGTCTCCCGCAGGATCTGATGTAGCATCAGCTCAAAGCAGGGCTATAGGGCACTCTGAGAACACAGAGTTCACCCTTTCATTTTACTAACAATTAAAAGGAGGTTCAGAGAGGGGCAGCAGTAGTTCTAAGGTCACAGAGCCTTGCTGTGGCAGAGCCAGGCTGAGGACCTGAGTCCCTGCCTCCCCATCCCACCCGCAGGCCCTGCTTTTGGCTGCTGCCGCAAATGAGTCTGGGTGAGGGCTAGGGGCTCAAGGGCTGACTACCTCTCCCTCCCCACAGTCCAGCACACAGAAGGGGTTGTTCATGTCAGCTGTGAGGGTGGGGCTCTAAGTACTCTAAGACATCAGCCAGGAGTGCCGGGCAGGGCAGTCTGTGTGTGTGTGGGGGGGGGTGGGGCGCTAACAGTGATTTTGGAACCCATGTATTAACCTCCCACACTGGCACTTTATCCCCGTCATTCCACCTCAACCTTTTGCCAGCCTTGAAGGAGTAGAATACATTCCTCATTTCACAGAAGCTAGGGATCAGAAAAGTCAAGCGACTTGCCCAAAGTCACATAGCAAATAAGCAGCAGAGTCAGGCTTCAAGTTCAGGTCTGTCTGCCTCCAAAACCTAGTCTAATTCAAGGAGCCAAGACACACATTACCCCTACCATATGCCAGGCACTGTTCCACAGGGACTAATTTATCTAATCCTCACAACAACCCTCTGAGGAAATTACTCGTGAGACTTCCACTGAACAAGTGAGGAAACTGAGGCACACAGATGGAGAGCTACTTGTAAAGCCAAGCCGTCCAGCAATTAAATGCTAGAGCTGGGACTTGAATTGGCACAGTCTGGCACGCAGCTCAGTGTTTTGACCATAACACCATGTTGCCTCTTCTGGGAGCTTACCTCTTGGCATCTGGGAGGAAGACTGGGGACACCCAGGATCAGGAGATACCACCTAGCTATGGATGGGGGTCATCAATGCTTTACCAGAAGAGACCTGTGCCTCTCTCCAGATGCCTTCTCTTTCTCCTGGGCTGGAGTCAGAAGTAGGGAGAGCTTGTAGGTGTGGATCTTGCCATCTTTTTGCTGGGGGACCTTGGACAAGCCCAGCTTTCTCTCTGAGTCTCAGTTCTCAGGGAGGGGACAGTTGGACTAGGTGATTATTAACCATCTCCCAACTCAGAACTGTTGGGCTGGATCAGGAGCAAGCTAGCCTCAAAACTCTCCATTAGCATCTACCAGCTCCAGTCTGGGACCCTCTGAACCTTAGAGAAAGATTCCGGAGAGGGCAGGTCCAGGACTCCCTGGAAGGAGCCCATGGGGCAGAGAACACTAGTCTGGGAGTCAGGAACCTTCTAGTTTTAGGTCTACTGCCAAAGTGGCTGTGTGGATTTGAGTAAGTTATTTGCCCTCTCTGGGCAATTTTCTCATCAAGAAAAACAGGGAGATGGTCCCTGCTCTGCCCAGCTACGAAAGGCTGCCGTGAGCATCCAACAACCAGATCAGAAGGTGTTTGGGGACAATAAAGGGCTAGGCTGATGTCAGCAAATTCTTTTCACCTCACTTTAGATTTCTCAAATCATTTGAGAAATTTTGCTCTTGATTATGATGATGATGAGAAATCCTGCAAATTTCCTGGCCAGATTCATGTTGGGAGGCCAGGCTGAGAGTCCAATCCTGATAATGAGACTCATGAATTAAGTGCTTTCTATGTACCAGACATTGCGTTGGTACTACTGTTAATACTTCAATTCTGCAAAAAACAAACAAACAAACAAACAAAAACCCTGAAGCCCAGAAAGTGTAAGGAATTTGCCCAAACTCACACAGCAGAGCCAGAAATCCTATCCCAGCTACTTCCAGCTATAACACCCAGGTCCTTAACCATAGCACTGCCCCTGGTCCCCAGGGCGGAGCTGTCTTCCTCCCTCCACCAGGCACCAGGCCCCCGGGAGGTACCCCACCCTCTGCTGTGCCCCAGGGGCCCAGGAATGGGTTCCAGCAACAGTGTCCCCTCCGATGTGTGACCTCTGACTCCTCTTCCCGCACACCCCGCCCCACCGGGGCAGAGGGTCCCCGTGTGTCCGCCCGCCTTCCCCGCTCTGACCCTGGCGCCCGCAGGTGCGGCTGGTGATCGCCGAGAAGGGCCTGGCGTGTGAGGAGCGGGACGTGAGCCTGCCGCAGAGCGAGCACAAGGAGCCCTGGTTCATGCGGCTCAACCTGGGCGAGGAGGTGCCCGTCATCATCCACCGCGACAACATCATCAGCGACTACGACCAGATCATCGACTACGTGGAGCGCACGTTCACGGGAGGTACGGCAGCCACGCAGGCCCAGACAGCACCCCGGAAGCTTGGAAAGCCTGGGGACCCACCCCCACCCCCGCCACCCCCGACCCAGGCCTGGTCTCCCCGACAAGGAACCACGGATTACAGGCCGGGCTCAGATACCGCACCCCCAGGACCCGCAGGTCCCCGGGGACACCCAGTTGGAGCACTGGGGCTGTAGCCTCCTCCCGGGAACTCAGGAGTCACAGACTCGGCTGCAGAATCTCCGGAGATCCCCCAGGCTCGAGCAGGGCCCAGACCCCCTTCGAAGTCCCCACAGACAGGACCCAGATCTCCCAGAGAGGCCAGGGCTCGGGCAGGACCCTGAAACCCTGTAAGCATTGTCAGGACCAACAGACTCTCGGGGACCCTGGAGACAGGCTCAGATATCTGAGACCTTTCTAGAGGTGAGCAGGGCCCAGCGCCTCAGAACGCCCCAAAGTCCTCCTCCGCCCCCTCCCTGTCTCCTTCCCTCCCTCTGGCCCTGCTCAAGTTCAGGAGTTCAGTCCCCATGGCAGAGGCAGGCCCAGATGCGCAGTGTTTTGTTTTTGTTTTTGTTTTTTTTTAAATATGAACTAGTTGCCAACATTTAAAAACCAAGGCTGTTTCGGTTTCAAACATCCAGGATTCCAACTTCTCACCAAGTCTGGCAACACTAGGCCTAGACCCCCACCTGGAAACAAGTCCGGGCAGGTGAGGAGCTGTCCCTCGAAGGACAGTCTGGTAGGGCTCCCTTGAAGAGAGGTAGGCAGGCAGGACCACACTGGGATCCCGTGTTAGCCTGGTAAGGACTTTATCTCGAGTCAAGGAAAGAGGGTGGGCCCAAGAAAGTGTTAGTCACTCAGTCATGTCCGACTCTGTATGACCCCATTGACTGTAGCCGGCCAGACTCCTCTGTTCGTGGGATTCTCCAGGCAAGAATACTGGGGTGGGTTACCATGCCCTCCTCCAGGGGATCTTCCCGACCCAGGGATTGAACCAGCATCTCTTATATCTCCTGTATTCGCAGGCAGGTTCTTTACCACTAGCATTACGTGGGAAGTCAAGGAGAGGGAGTGGGCACCAGACCGCTGGATAATTCGTGGTTCCAGGATGCTGCGGTTGGGGGGTGTGGTGCCAGAGGCTGGCCTCTCTGAAGCAGGGGGGCGGGAGGCCCAACACTGGGCCCTCCATCCCCTCCCCAGCCCCGCACTGTGCCCCGCAGAGCACGTGGTGGCGCTAATGCCGGAGGCGGGCAGCCCCCAGCACGCGCGGGTGCTGCAGTACCGCGAGCTGCTAGACGCGCTGCCCATGGACGCCTACACGCATGGCTGCATTCTGCACCCCGAGCTCACCACCGACTCCATGATCCCCAAGTACGCCACGGCCGAGATCCGCAGTGAGTGCCGGGCTCGGGGGTGGGGCCACCGGACCCTCCGGTAAAGTTGGCTTCGCCCTCCTCCTCCCTATAAACCCAATCCTCGCTCCTCCTCCTCTTCCTCCTATTTCTGTGTCTCTTACTCACTTTCTTCCTTTTATTTCTCCTCTTTTTACTCCTTCTCTCCTCTGCCCCGTGGATATCTCTCTCCATCCCTGTGTCTGTTTCTCTGCTCAGTTCTCTATCTCTCACTCTGGGTCTGTCTCTCTCTCTCTCTCTGGCTTTCCATCTCACTCACCCTGTTTTGAACTGAACATCTCTCTCCATCTCTGGACAAGAAAGTCCCTCTTTTTTGTCCCCCTCTCCTGCCCCCTCCTCTTGTCCTGCTATCCCATACAGAGGCTATTAGGCTATAGCCCCAGAGGCTTGTCTGTCCATGGGAGCTTGGACACCTTTCCAAAGGCGTCCCAGCCCCAGACACCTGGGATTGGCAGCCCAGGGCATTGAGTGACATTAGGGCTGGCATCACCAAAGATGACTGCCCAGATATTGCAAGGCCCCCAGTGGAGTCTCTGATTTCTGATTCGTCCATCACCCGGTATTGTTGTAACTGCCAGCTTGAATGTGCCCATAGCCTATGTTATCCTTTCTTTTTTTTTTTTTCAGTACTCAGTAAATAAAGGTTGGATGAAATCAGATCATCCATCAACAACTGCTTACAGACTTTGTTCCAGGCTGTATGCAGACACCATGGTGTCCTATACACAGAGGAAGTGTGACGAGCCTAAGTAAATAGATGCTTGGTAAATGGTCACTTCCTCTCAAGGAAACAAGGCTCATGTCTGAAGGTGAAGCAGGTTGTGGAACTTGATTTCATCCTTTTAGAGTGCCCCTGAACAAGACCCAGGATGTGTCTATATTGTCCTGTCCCCAGTGAATCAACAACATTTTTGAGGTCTTCTATGACCCAGGCCTTGGACAGACAGACAGAAAGAGAATGTCACAGCTTCTACCTTCCCAGGGTCATAGTTTCCTGGAAGCAGAAAGACAGATGACCAGGAAATTACAATGCAGGACTCAGTACATTGAACAACCTCTCAGGAGAGCAGTCTGGCACGCTGTATCGAATATTAAAAGGCCCACACCTTTGGAGATTGTCCTGCAATGACAGTTGGATGTGTGAGCCAAAGAAATATGTACAAAGATATGCATTGCTGCATAGGAGCTAATAGCAAGAAGCTGGAGATAACCTAGTTGTCCATGATCTGGGGAAATGAATGTGTGAATGTGTATGCGTGCTTAGTCATGTCCGACTCTTTGTGACCCTGTGGACTATAGCCTCCCAAGTTCCTCTGTCAATGGGGTTTTCCAGGCAAGAATACTGGACAAGTTTGCCATTTCCTTCTTCAGGGGTTCTTCCCAACCCAGGGATCGAACCCGAGTCTCCTGTGTCTCCTGCATTGGCAGGCAGATTATTTACCCATTGAGTCATCGGAGAAATAACCTTGTTGCCCATGATTTGGGGATTAGGTAGATAAATTCTATTTCTTAAAAACAATGGAATATTGTGCAGCTGTTAAAAAATAATAGGCATATGGTGGTGCACTGGGAAGACCCAGAGGAATCGGGTGGAGAGGGAGGTGGGAGGGGGGATCGGGATTGAGAATACATGTAAATCCATGGCTGATTCATATCAATGTATGACAAAACCCACTGGGAAAAAAAAAAATAATAATAATAAAAATTAAAAAAGAAAAAAAAAAATAATAGGCATATGGAATGCTCTCTAAGACATATCAGTAAAGAGGAAGAAAGTGAAGCATCTGATGCACTATCATTTATATATGTAAAAGGGGGTCCAGTGGCTACACAAGTGCTTGCAAACACAAAGTATATTTCTGGAAGGATGCATGAGAAGATTAAGGGAGCAGGACTAAGGGACTGTAGATTGAGAGAAGAACGATTTACTTTTCTCTGTACATTCTTTAATATTGCTTGAATTCTTAAGCAAGTATGCATGTATAGTCTGTTCAGGACTAATTGATTTAAATTTTTCTTTTCTAGTACCAGTCAGTGTTCTGATCAGGGAACACAGAGGTTAGGGCTGAAGAAGATGCCCATCCCAGCCCCTGGGGTCGTGGAGGGCTTCTGGAAGGCAGCAATATTCAAGGATGACCAGGAACTGGAAAGGGAAGTAAAAGAGAGAATCCTTTTGGGTGAAGGGATAAGAGAGGGCATGGTGTGAAACCGAAGGACACTTAATGGGGTTTATGTATATAGCCCAATGGGGGTAGGTGTGGTCCTGGTGTGAATCTAGGGAGTAGGACTGGCAGAATTGGAATTTTATCTGAAGAGCAGCAGAGAAACAGTGGTGGAAAGTGACAGGATCAGATTTGCATTTTATAAAAATCATTCAACAGAAAGAAGAGTGGGTGGGACAGTTAAAGGGCCCTGACTGTCATCTAGGTGAGCAATGATGCTGGTCTGGACTAGGTGGAAGGAGTTCCTAAGTGCTTCTGAAAGATAGAGGTGCTCCCCTATCCTGTCCCGAGTTATTTGAAGGTACCTAGAAGGCACTGGGGTGCAGAGAGGATCTCAAGGCTCCAGCCCAGCTGAGGGAGAGAGGAAGGACCTCACAGGATGCAGAAGTCATCCTGCAGTGACCCCTCCCCCATCCCAATTAGTCAAATGTCTTTCCTTGGCCTAGTCTGCCCCCCTGGAGTCTAAAGAAAGCCACATGGGCAGCCCTGGGTGACTGGCAAGAGGAGAAGATGCTGTCCTTGAACTTCAAACTCATAAAACATCAATGAGACTTAATATAGCCCCATAGCTGAAAGATCTGGGAAGTGTGCTTGCTGCTATCAAGCCAGGAGATGGGATGGTGGACAGTGAAACCTCAGAGGGCAGAAGGTGAACAATTGCAGTCACTCATTTATTTTCTCATTCTATACCATTCATTCATTCATAAACTACTATTCTGCGCCAGGCCTGTGCTGAGTTTTAAGGGAACAGAGATGAATCAGATACATTCACTGCTCCCCAGAGACTCAGATTCCAGTGGAGGACACGTACATCCAGAGATTAGTACATTGGCATCAAAATCTCCATGTACAGCAGTACATGTTGTGCACTGCACAAATCCAGGGGGCACTTTTCACATAGACTGCAATGTGAATAGATTTGTGCACTGGCAGCTAATTAATGTGCTTGGATTCTCTGGTGGAAATCTGTACAGCATACGCTGGAGGACAAAGAGACCTCCAAGAGGATCAGGAAGGGCTTCATAGAAGAGGTAATCTTGAGCTGGATCTGGAAAGGGAGTTTCAGGAATACAGGAGAAGGCCCTTCCAGTAAGAAGAAGCAGTCAGAGCAAAGGCCTAGAGGTTTGGAATGATCTGGACATTCCTTGAGTATCAAGCATTTGGAGGGGTTGAAATGTTACCATACGGGGATAGAGGCAGTTGGGGGAACTCAGTGGAAGAAGATGGAGTTGGTAAGGGAAGAGGGGGTGATCCTGCTGCATCTTTTAAGGCAAGTTGAAGAGCTTGAACATTTTCTGAGGGCAGTGAGGAGCAGTAGATGAGTTTTCGGCTGGAGTGCCATAGTCAGGTGTGTGTTTGAGGAGGATCTCTCTGGCAGAACCAGGAAGAAGGGCTTGGAGGGGAAAGAGTACAGGTGACCGGGGGTAGGTCACAGCATCCAGGAAAGAGGTCAGTGGGGGAAGGGGGACCTGAATTAAAGGAGAGTCAGAAAAATGAAAGGGAGAAGTTAAATGTGAGAAAGATTAAATAGGAAAATCAACGGAAACTGTGACAGATTTGGTTTGGGGAGGAAAGAGAAGGCAGAGTGAGGACAACCCCTGGACATCTGAGCTTCCCAGGTAGTGCTAGTGGTAAAGAACCCACCTGCCAATGCAGGAGACATAAGAGATGCAGGTTCGATCCCTGGGTCAGGAAGATCCCCTGGAGGAGGGCATGGCCACCCACTCTAGTATTCTTGCCTAAAGAACCCCATGGACAGAGGAGCCTGGCAGGCTATGGTCCATTGGGTTGCAAGGAGTCAAACAAGACTGAAGTGACTTAGCACACGTGCACACCCAGGCATCTGGCTTGGCTTAGTGCTTCAGTCTGGGGAGTATGCAAACAAGGAGGAGGTGGAGCAGAGAAGCTGATGGGGTTGGGTGGGTGAGAATGAGTTTGAGGAGCCCAAGAGATGTCCAAATGGACTTGGGGCTCAGAGGAGAGGGCAGGTCAGGTTTGCACACCACCTGACCCACTATGTCTCAGGCTCACTGGCTAAGAATTCTGGAGAAATTCTACCCCACACATGTAAACCGTTCCCATGCAGGATCTTATCCCACTTAATCTTTCCACCTCCCCTTGTAAAACCTACGGCTCACAGTTAGACTTTTTAAGGTAGATTATAGGACAGTTTCTCTCACCCATTAAGAATAATTCTCACGGTGCTGCCTTGAGTTCCATCACTGACCCATGTTCCATCACTCTGGCCTTTTTGGCATCTTTAAAAAGCCAGCTTTCCCAGAAAACATGGTCAGTGTGTCCCTATATCTTCAGGGAAGTTCCCTTGCTAGAAGTGGATACCAAGCTCTCTTATGATTTTTCATTTGTTTAACTGAACAAGCTTTTCCTTGTAGGTTACAGTGAGTGAGCACCAGACTGAGAATCAGACAGATTCAGCTTCAAAATCTCCACTTGTTGTTTACTAGTATGTTATGTTATTTAGCCTCTTTGAACTTGTTTCTTCACTATAGAAAGGGGTGGGGAAATGTAACTGAAATAGGAGCTTGTCCAGGTTTAGGGTGATATTCATTTCTGGCCAAACTCCTACTCATCCCCCAGAGTCTCATCCTCCTTGAGGTTTCTTGATACCTTATGCTCTAGACAGGTGGCCCTCTGGGTCCCACAGCATCCATTCATTCTTCATTAGAGTTTGGCCATGCTATGTCTCTTAAGGGTCTGTCTCTCCCACTAGCCTGAGCCTAAGGCAGGAAGGCATCTCATCCATCCCTATGTCCTGGCCTGAAGTGACATAGTGTCTGCTAGTTATGCCTGTTGATATTGTTACTTCGCACACTAGTATTTGAGTGGGACCTATTCCAAGTTGTGTGGGGGAAGGGAAAGGAAAAGCACCAGGCGTCAGATGAATGGGACCTTTTCTATTTTCTCCCCAGGACATTTAGCCAATGCCACCACAGACCTCATGAAATTAGATCATGAAGTGGAGCCCCAGCTATCTGAGCCCTACCTTTCTAAACAGAAGAAGCTCATGGTGAGTGCCCTTAGGCCTGCTCATTCCCCTCTCCCACCATCTTTTCCATGGAAGAGAAGAATTGGGAGGAGCTTATTCTAAGTAGAAATCATTTGATGACCTGAAATGGGAAAACCACCTGCTTGCTTTTCCAATCCTGTCTCCTCTGTCATATACTGGCTCTTTGACCTTGAGCAAGTCAATGTGCCCCTGGAGCCTCCCTTTCCTCATGAATTCAGTTGTATCTCTAAGAGCAGAGCTTTGTACTGAGATTCTTGGGTAAATGTAGTATTGAGGGAGTGCTTTAAGGAGACTCCAGTAAGGATGGGTTAGGAATGAAGAAGGAGCTAAGTTCACCTGATCTGGAGCTTAAAGGATACCACAAAGTCACCTTGAACAAAGGGATAGACTTTTATACCCCCATATTAGCCATTGGCACAAGTATTTCTCAAGTATTTTTTGGAAACTCCTTTTTGGCCGAAAGCAATTCTCTGGAGAAGGGGCAGCTGTGAGCCACTATCGACCAGCTTTTACACCCATGAAAGGGGTCTGGTCAGGACAGCTAAGCTCACCAGACTGCTGTGAGCAGCAGATGAGGATGGTTTGTAATGTTGGGGTATCCAATACACTTGAGGAATTATTTGGAGACTGGGTTTGCAGAAGGGGGGTTGGACCAAGATTCTTCCCATCCCTGGTCATCTTTGCCCTATTGAAGCCAACTCAGCTCCTCTAGCTCCTGCCTGTCCTGCCCACAGGCCAAGATCTTGGAACATGATGACGTGAGCTACCTGAAGAAGATCCTGGGGGAGCTGGCCATGGTGCTGGACCAGATAGAGGCTGAGCTGGAGAAGAGGAAGCTTGAGAACGAGGGTGGGTGCCGGTTCTGGGGTAGGTGAGTGCTGGAGCTCACCCAGCCCACCCTGTCTATGTCTCATCATCTTTCCCCAAAGATCTCAGAGGACTATCCAGGTGGTTAGGATCACGGGCCATGGAGTCAGAAAACCTAGGTTTAAGTCCTAGGTTGGCCACTTGCTAGGTGAATGGCCCTGGGCCAGGTACTTCACCTCCCTGGACCTCAGTTCCCTGTCTATAAAATGGGAAGAAGAGAGAGATATTGAGACATTGCATGAAATAAAAGACTGGTGTAGAGTCAGACAGAGTCAGATTAGGGTTCCAGGTTTGCTGCCTGTACTGTGTGACTTGGACAAGTTTCTTTCCCTATTGGAGCCTCAGTTTCCTCATCTGTAAAAGAGGATATGTATGCACATGCACAGTCACTTCAGTCTTATCTGACTCTTTGCAACCCCATGGACTGTAGCCTGCCAGGCTCCTCTGTCCATGGGATTCTCCAGGCAAGAAAACTGGAGTGGGTTACCATGGCCTCCTCCAGGGGATCTTCCCAGGGATCAAACCACATCCCCTGTGGCTCCTGCACTGCAGGTGGATTCTTTACCTCTGAGCCACCAGGGAAGCCCAAAATAGGATGGTAATAGTACACTTTAAAACCCTAACTCCATCCTGTTGAACTCTTTAAATAGTGAAAAGCACTCAGCACAGTGTTTAGAACAAACTAGTTAATTACATGTGACAGCTAAAGACATGTGCATTCTTCAGATCAGAAAACTGAGGCTCAGAGAGGTAACGTGACTTGCTCAAGGTCACACAGCTCTTAAATGGCATAGTTAGGGCGAGAACAGCTTCCATCTTGGTGGGTCCAATGTTCGTCCAGCATTTCACAGCTGAGGCTCCAAGTGCAAGGCACACACAGGTACCTAAAGTCCTAAATAGGGACATTGTCATGCATGCTGAGACCAACTGTCATAAATCCTTTCTACAAAAAAAGCACAGTATGGCTAAATGAGTAAAAAGAATATATGTTGAGTTGGCCAAAAAGTTCATTTGGATTCTTCCACATGATGTTAGGGAAAAACCTGAATGAGCTTTTTGACCAACCTGATACCTCAAGAAGAAATTTTCTCATTTCTATCTGACAGGGTGCTGGAGAAGGGCTATTATGGAAGAGTGTTCAGGGGCCAGTGGACTTAGCTGGACTACATGTTGCCCATCATTGGGAAGGCTAAGCAAGACTAAGCCAAATGATGGTCACAGGGATTCCGAGAGCAGCAACAGAGCAGAGACCCAGTGTGCAAACACATGTTAAGCATCTTCTTGTGCCACATTGACTAAAGCCTCATTGACTAAAGCAAGTGACACAGCAGAGCTAGGATTTAACGGGTGGAGGGTTGGATTCTGCCTCTTGGTGGCAGGATCAGTAAAGCCTTTGTAAATGGGTGCGCCTGCAAGAATGGGAGGAATTTGTGGCTGTTTTTGCAGGCTACTCAGGGTGAAGTGTTCTGATTTTACTTTTACTGGGTTTTAAGGGAGACAGAAACGCAGATCACCACCACCCAGATGGTGGTGGCTAGGACTGAGGTGGCCGTGGAGATGGGAAGGGATGAAAGACTGGAGAGGTATTTTGGAGATCAAAATGGGCAGGAACTTGCTGAAAGGTTGAGGGTGTGGGGGGAGGGGTGGGGAGTAAGAGGGGAGAAAGGAATCAAAGAGGACTTCTGAGGTCTTTGTCTGAGTTACTGATGATACCATTTCCTGATATGGGCAAGGGGGACCCAAGAGTTCAGTTTGGGACACAGTAAGTTTGAGATGCTTTTGCAGCACCCAAGAGGGCGTGTCACATAAGCTATTAGATATTCCAGTCTGACTTTCAAAGGAGAGGTCAGAATTTGGAGATGGAGATTTGCGAGTCTTCAGCATATACATGGCTTTTTTGGTTTTGTTATTTATTTATTTATTTTGGCCATGTGGCTTGTAGGATCTTAGTTCCCTGACCAGCGATTGAACCCACACCCTTGGCAACGAAAGCATAGAGTTCTAACCACTGAACCCCCAGGGAATTCCCACATATGTTGTGATTCAAGTTATAGAATTGGATAATGTCATGTAGAGGATGGTGGAGAGAGAAAGATGCATTGAGACCTGCTTATTAGTTATTTATTGCTTATACCAAACTGTTCCCAAACTCAGCAGCTTAAACAAAAAGCTTTTGTCATATCACACATTTTTCTGTGAATCAGGAATTTTGGAGCAGCTTGGCTGAGTGGTTCTAATTTGGGGTTGCATGATGCAGGCTGCAGTCCAGCTGTTGGCTGGGGCTGCAACACTTTGAGCTGAAGGATCGGAGATGTCTCATTCACATGGGTCTTGACTAGAGGTCCCAGTTCCTCAGTGGCTGATGGCAGGAGACCTCGGTTCCTATGTAGGCTTCATATTAGGGCTGCTTGAGTTTCTTCACAACATGGCACCTGATTTTCCCGAGTGAGTGACCCCAGAGAGATAGAAGCAGCAGAAGCCACATTATCTTTTATGATCTACCCTTGAAAGTCATTCTGTCACTTCTGCCACATTCTGTTCATTCAAAGCCAGTCATTAAATACAGCCTATATTCAAGGGGAAGAAAATTGGGCTCCACAAAAGAGATAAGTATAAAGTAATCTTAGGCATATTTTTTCTTTTTCTTTTTAAGCTGAAGTATAGTTGATCTGCAACATTATATTAGTTTCAAGTAACATTATATTAGTTTCAGGCAGTTTACCTTCTGAGCCACCAGGGAAGTCAGTTTCAAGTATACAGCATAGTAACTGAGTATTTTTACAGATTTTACTCCATCAAAAGTCTTTACAGGGCAATGGCCATAATTGCCTGTGCTATACAGTATATCCTATTACATACATAGTAATTTGCACACATAGTAACTTGCATCTCTTAATCCCATACCCCTAATTTGCCCCCCACTTCCTTCTCCACTTTGGGAACCACTGGGGTTTTTTTAATTAATTAATTAGCTGTTTTTGGCTGCTCTGGGTCTTCATTGCTGCAAGTGGGCTTTCACTACTTGCTGTGCACAGGCTTCTCACTGCGGTGGCTTTTCTTGTTGCAGCTCCGGGGCTCTAGGGCCTGTGGGTTCAGTAGTTGTGATGCACGGACTTAATTGCTCCATGGCATGTGGGATATTCCGGGACTAGGGATTGAACCCATGTCCCTTGCACTGGCAGGCAGATTCTTAACCACTAGACGACCAGGGAAGTCCAACCACTGGTTTATTTTCTCTCTTCTTTATGGAAAGACTTTCTATTTTATTATTTATTTGGCTGCACTGGGTCTTAGTTGCACCATGCAGGATCCCTGATCTTTGTTACCACATGCGAGATCTTTAGTTGCTGCATGTGAACACTTAGCTGTGGCACATGAGATCTAGTTCCCTGACCAAGGATCGAACCCGGGCCCTTTGCATTGGGAGTGCAGAGACTTAGCCAGTGGAACACCAGGGAAGTCCCAGGAATGGACATTCTTAAATAGTAATGCACATGTACATGCTTGCAAACATCTGTCTGCAGGCAAACAACAGATGCACGTGGGAGTACACTTCACTCACGCATGTGGTAACCCAGCCCACTTCATGGACACAGACACCCATGTGTGCAGCTGTCTACATGTCTACATACACAATCAGCTGCACAGATCTGAGCAGACATTCACAGAGCTAAACATACACACCATGCAGGTTGCAGACACATAGGTCCACATACAGACCCAAATCAAAATGCACCCATTGAAAGGGGATTGTGTGTCTGTAGAAACACATACAGATGTGCATATTTGCACATAGAAAGAAGCAGCTTAATGCAGTGGTTATAAGCACAGGCTCTGGAACCAGATGGCCTGTGTTCGAATCCACACTCTGCTCTGCCATTTACTAGCTATGTGACTTCTACTAAGTTACTTAACCTCTCTGGGCCTCAAATTCCCTCACCTGTGAAACAGGGATAATAGCACCTATTTGATTGGATTGATGTGTGGATTAAGGAAACGAAAGCACACTCTCCTGGTTCATCTCATACCTCACAGACTGTGCCTTCTCGTGCACCGTCACTAGTTTCTCTCATTGCCCAATATCTAAACCTTGGCGTGTCCCACGGCTTAGTCCGTGGTCCTGTTCTCAAATCTGTCTACACTCATCCAGTGCGTACCCCGGCACTTCCATCCCTTGGTCCTTCCTCCTCTCACTGTCCCTCACCCTGATCATGATCTTACCCCTCTTCTTACACAGCAGTAATTCCCTGATCCATCATTATTAGCAGCCCCTTGTCTGCACCTCCAGCTCCCTTATCCCTCTCCTACTTCATCACACTTTGCAAAACTTCAGTTCAGTTCAGTTCAGTTCAGTCGCTCAGTTGTGTCCGATTCTTTGCGACCCCATGGACTGCAGCACGCCAGGCCTCCCTGTCTATCCCAACTCCCGGAGCTTGCTCAAACTCATGTCCATCAAGCTGGTGATGCCATCCAAACATCTCATCCTCTCTTGCCCCTTCTCCTCCTGCCTTTAATCTTTCTCAGCATCAGGGTCTTTTCCAAAGAGTCAGTTCTTCGCATCAGGTGGCCAAAGTATTGGAGTTCAGCTTCAGTATCAGTCTTTCCAATGAATATTTAGGACTGATTTCCTTTAAGATGGACTGGTTGGATCTCCTTGCAGTCCAAGGGACCCTCAAGAGTCTTCTCTAACACTACAGTTCAAAGGCATCAATTCTTCGGCACTCAGGTTTCTTTATAGTCCAACTCTCACATCCATACATGACTACCGGGAAAACCATAACTTTGACTAGACGGACCTTTGTTGGCAAAGTAATGTCTCTACTTTTTAATATGATGTCTAGGTTGACCCCATGGACCATACAGTCCATGGAATTCTCCAGGCCAGAATACTGGAGTGGGTAGCTTTTTCCCTTCTCCAACAGACCTTCCCAACCCAGGATTCGAACTGGTTTCAAAACCTCAGACCTAGTTAAACCCAACTCCCCACCTATTCAGCCTATACCCAAGAGCCTAAACATGGCTGGAGAAATGTACAAGGGTGGTGGCTGATCTTTCTTTCTTTCTTATGATTATTTATTTAATTGTGCCAAGTCTTGGTTACAGCATATGTAATCTTTGGTGCCACATGTGGTATCTTTAATTGTAGATTCGAACTCTTAGTTGTGGTATGTGGAATCTAGTTCCTTGACTAGGAATTGAACCTGGGCCCCCTGCACTGCAAATGCAGAGTCTTAGCCACTGGACCACAAGGGAAGTCCCTGGCTGGTCTCGTTTTGAACTCAGGACCACTAGCCTTAGATGGCCTTCCTGCTGCCCCAGGCCTCCCACTAGATGACGATTTACTACCTCGCCTTTCTCCTGAACCCTCCAGCTGCTTCTCCCACATCCTCAGTCTCAACTCACCCCCATGCTACCCTCCCCCCAGTCTTAGTGCCCATACATACACTGTATTTTATCGATTCTAAGATGCATCTTTGTTAAATCACTTGTCAACATCCCTGAAATTGGAAGGTTTTCAGTAGTTTAATTGGCATCGCTTGTTCTCTCTCGGGTGGATATCTTACATTTGAAACTTAGAATTAGAAACTTAGATGTATTGAAAGACGGTGCGGTACTCCCTGTTGCTAACAAGAATGAACTGTTCTTGAACTAGCTAAGCCCAGTCCCTTCCCTGTGTATGGATGCCACCCACGCTCATCCACTCAAGGACAACCACAGCAGTAATTCTCTCCACTCTCTCGTATAGCATCTCTTCCCCTCTTGGCTCAATCATTCCCATCAACATGTTTTTTTTTTTTTTTCTTCCAACTTATGAAAACACTCTTGACTCATCTCATAGTATCGGTGTATCCTTCCCATCACAGCAGAACTCTTTGGAGGGGGGGCTTTTGCTCAACATCTCCATTTCCCTTCTTCCCTTTCTCTCTTGGACTCCCTCCAGCCAGGCTTTCATTGTCAGCATCTCCTCCAGCTGTTCTTGTCAAGGTCAGAAGCCGCCAAATGCAGTCTGCAGTATCAGCCTCCCCTTCTGTGACCTTCCGGCAGCATCTGACCTCAGCTGAGCCCTCTCTCCCTGGCACACTTTCTTATCTTGGTTTCTAGGGCACCCCCCTTTCCTGGGTCATCTCCCACCCCATAGGCTGCTCCTTCTCATGCTGCTTTGCTGGTTGCCTCGTGTTGCCCAAGATCTCAATCGTGATGCCCCCAAAGCTCCGCCCTTGGTCTCGTTCTCAGCTCTGTCTCCACTCATGCCCTTGATGATGCCGCTAACTGTGCCTCTAACTGCAGACACATCATCTCTCCTCAGATGTCTCATTAGCATCTGGAAGGTTCCATAGTCAAGAACAAACTTTTGCTCAGAGCTTTCATTACATTTTAGCTCCTCCTCCCATGAAACCATGAACCTCTTGAGGGAAGACACTGTGTCTTATCACATCTTCATGACCAGCACACATGCTCAGTCGTGTCTGACTCTGCGACCCATGGAACATACCACCAGATACACATTTAAAATGTTTTAAATTATTAATTAATTAATTCTTGACTGCACTGGGTCTTCATTGCAGTGAATAGGCTTTATCTAGCTGCAGTAAGTAGGGACTACTCTCTAGTTGCAGTGTGCAGGCTCCTCATGGTGGCTTCTCTTGTTGCGAAGCACAGGTTGTAGGTGCTCAGGCTTCAGCAGTTGTGGCACACAGGCTTAGTTGCCTCGCGGCATGTGGAATCATCCCAGACTAGGGATCAATCGCATGTCCCCTGCATTGTCAAGTAAATTCTTTACCACTGAGCCACCAGGGAAGCCCAGGGCTTCAGCTTTTACTCTGACCACGACAGGAAGTCATTACAGGGCTTTGATCAGAGAGAAGGACATGATCTGACTTAAGGTTTAACAAGATTCCTCTGACTATTGTGCTGAGAATAGACTCTAGGGAGTCAAAGACGAAAGATAATTGTTGTTAAGACCAGGATGGTAACAGTGGAGGTAACACCCAACTTTGGATGTTTTTTGAAAATAAAGTTGATGGGAACTGCTGCCAAAGTGTATGTGGGTGTGAAACAAAGAGAAGAATTCAATATGGCATGAGGCGTTGGGCCTGAATAACTGAATGGACAGAGGTGCTGTTACTGACGTGTGGGTGAGTGTGGTAGATTTGGGGTGATGGTCAGGAATTCAGTTTTGGACTTGTCCAGTTTGAAACACCCAGTGAACAGGCAAGTAGAGCTGGAAAATAAGCAGTGTGATATGTGAGTCCAGAGTTTAAATACATCTTCTTGACCTAGGAATCGAACCTGGGTCTCTTACATCTCCTCCATTGGCAGGTGGATTCTTTTACCCCTGTGCCACCTGGAAAGTCCCTAAATACATATATTTGCATTTAACAAGTCACCTGAGTTAAAATAAAACAAATAATAGAGGAAGTATATGCATATGGCCAAAATCATGAAAGAAGTACAGAAGTGGGTGACCTTGGGGAAACACTATGGCCGGCAGACAGAAGCCAGAGGTGTAAGTGATGAGAGAGAAGGGAGTTATGGGAAGACAGAAGGGGAGCCCGCCGCACCGCCATCTTGTTTCTCTTCCACTCCAGGGCAGAAGTGCGAGCTCTGGCTCTGCGGCTGTGCCTTCACCCTCGCGGATGTCCTCCTGGGAGCCACCCTGCACCGCCTCAAATTCCTGGGACTGTCCAAGAAATACTGGGAAGACGGCAGCCGGCCCAACCTGCAGTCCTTCTTCGAGAGGGTCCAGAAACGCTTTGCCTTCCGGAAAGTTCTGGGTGACATCCACACCACTCTGCTGTCGGCGGTCATCCCCAACGCGTTCCGGCTGGTCAAGCGGAAACCGCCATCTTTCTTTGGGGCGTCCTTCCTCATGGGCTCCCTGGGAGGGATGGGCTACTTTGCCTACTGGTACCTCAAGAAAAAATACATCTAAAGCCAGGCCCCGGGCTTGGTGTCTGACTGTCGGTGTCTCTGTGCTGTGTGATTCCCAACGAGCTCTCGGTAACCACCGTCTCGTCTCACGAACACTTGGACAGCCCCCTCCCACCCCTTGTTCGGAATAATTCTATAGTCAGTGTGAAAACATTCCATAGTTTAGGAGGAGATATTGTCAATGCCGTGAGTTGAGGCCACGGCTCTACTAAAGGAGAAAAAGATTGAGTGGGAAAGAGAGAGGAAAAACAAAAACACGAATGCCTTTTGTTTGTTTTGATTCAAGGTCTCAAGATGGAACTGTGGGGACTAGTTGGGATCTGAGGTGAGTCCCAGGCCATTTCATTCACCAGGGCCCAAATTCTGGGAGGTGCTGGGGGCTCAGAGGGCCTGACCCTCGCCTCCCCTTCCCTCTTGCCCAGGGAACTCTTCCACAGGACAAAGCCGACATCAAGACTCGACTCTTCTAAGCGGTACTTCCGGGTGGGGCTGGAGACCCAGAGACCCGCATGGGAGACCCCTGAAGATCGGCTTAGGGGCTTCATTCTTCTCCTGGACCTGAACTGAGTCAGCACTGGCTGAAGCCTAGGCCGTGACATCCAACCAGAGGCTGTATCTGGACCGATGCCACAAGCACACCCTCCCATTCCTCTCTTGATTTGAGCAGAGCGCTTGGTCTGGCTTTACCAGAAGTTCCTGAAGGCAGCGTCCATCCCATCCTCCTCCTCCCACCTGGAGTTGAGTTTTCCCACCATCTGAGGTGGACTTGCAGTAAAAGCCATGTTGACCTTCTCTCGAAGTTCAGCCCTGGCCGGAGTGTTGGGTCTGGAGATGGATGGGGTCCTTGGGTCCTTCTCCTGCCTCTGCCAAAGCCATCTCCGTCAACGCCTGCCTCCCCCATCACTCTCGGGGCTTCCTCCGTGCCCCACCATGTCTCGCAGGGGGTCTCTGCATCCACGCTGCCAGCCCCGCGGCGTCTCACTTCCCTGTGCCTTTTGCATGTTGGGAAAGGGTCTGGGTGTCACTGCCCCTCATGCTTAAAAACCACTGAAAGCCCCCAATAAAGCATCCAGGAGGAGCCGCCGCTTTTCATTTCTAAACCTGAGCTGTCCATCTAGCTCTCATTTCCAGAGGTCAGGGCTAGAGGGGTAGAGACACAACATTCAGACTCTGACTCTGACTCTCCCGACTCTGTCTCCATTTTTGACCATTTCACAAATGACTGACGGCTTTGGGGGAGCCCAAGGCATGAGCTGGGGAGACCAGGTTTTAGCTGATATGAGAGGATATTAGAGCACCTGTCCAGTATTTTAAGGCCCAGTCATGCAAGAGGGTCAGGTGACTTCCAATCTTGGTTCAAGGATAAGAATTTAATTGCTGAGTCTCACCCAGCTGCAAAGAAGGCTGGGAAATGTAGTCCCTGGTTGGCCAGCCTATTGCTCGGGAAGAAGAGAACAGATCATAAGGAGAAACTGAACGAGAAGAGGCACAGACAGACTTCTGGAGAGACCTGTAGACTCAAAGCCTCTGTGAGCTCCCATCTGCCAGTTCTACATATGCAGAAATTGAAGCCTTGGATGGGCACGTGCCTGGTTTGGTCAGGATCCCACTATGAATGAGCTAGAGAGCCAAGTGTCCTTTTCCACTCCCATTCCATCTCGGAATATTATGGAGAGAGCTAGGGTGTGGACAAGAGTCAACATGCAAACAATTACTCAGAATCCATCCACTGCTGAACCTTCTGTGAGGTCCCTTGGAGGGATGCAGAGATGAAGAGGAGGTGGGGCTATCAGAGTTCAGTCTAGTCATGAAGACACCACCACCAGCACCAGGACTGTGGTAACGGGTGCCCCCAGTGTTTACACTGTTGAGAAGGTCTCTCCAGCATTCACAGAAAGATGCTGTTGGGCAGGACAGTAAGGGCTGCTGAAGGCTGTATCTTCTTCAGTTCACTGGCTACTCACTGCCAAAGTCACAGAATCTACTGCCCAGGTCATAACAGCATATTTCCGAAGACCTGTTTGGTTCTTCCCTTGCAACCTGGGCCCACATTGCCTAAAACCCTTAGTTTTCTCATCTCTAAATGGAGCTGATAACAATAACTGCCATCCTTTTGAGTCCTAACCAGGAACTAGGAAATTCACATAAATTATTTCTAACTCTGCAAAGCATTGTTTTGCATATACATCTCTCTCTATCTCTCTCTCTCTCTCTCTCTCTCTCTCTCTATATATATATATATATATATATATATATATATATATAAATAACGTTTATTTGGCTGCACCGGGTCCTAGTTGTGGCATGCAGGGTCTTAAGTTTTCATTGTGACACGTAGGCTCTTTAGCTGCAGCATGTGGGATCTAGTTCTAGGACCAGAAGTTGAACCTGGGCTCCCTGCACGAGGAGCATGGAGTCTCAGCCACTGGACCACCAGGGAAGTCCCCAGCAGTTTCTCATGTTTCACTGATGAGGAAACAGCCAGCTCAGAGAGTTAGCACCCTAGGTACAAGTGGTAGATTGGATTGTTGGATTCCCTAATGGATTATGGATTGGATTATGGGCTTCCCTGGTGGCTCAAGGGTAAAGAAGCCACCTGCCAAGCAGGTAGACAAAAAAGACCTGGGCTTAATCCCTGGGTGGGGAAGATCCCCTGGAGAAGGCAATGGCAACCCACTCCAGTATTTTTGCCTGGGAAATCTCAGGGACAGAGGAGCCTAGCAGGCTACAGTCCATGGGGTCACAGAAGATTCAGATACCACTTAGCAACTAAACAACAAATAGGTTTATACATCCATAACCCTTGACATGTGATTTTGTAGCACCTCCCACTGTGGGTGGAGTATATTACCTGCCCAAGGGAATTGCCCATGTGACCCGTGGGCTGTTAGTGGAACGATGTGATGGGAGCAGAGGCTTTAAACGTGCCATGTGGGTGTCTCAGTGTTCATCACAAGAAGAACAAGCCCCTGGTATTATATACATATTCTTAAAAATTGATTAATTAATTTTTTATACTTGGCTGCGCTGGGTCTTTGTGTGCCAGCTTTCTCTAGTTACGGCGAATGGGGGCTACTTTCTAGTTGCGGAGTGTGGGCTTCTCACTGCAGTGGCTTCTCTTGTTGCTCTTCTTCACGGGCTGTGCAGCTTCAGTAGCTGTAGCACGTGGATTTAGTTGCCCCACAGCATACGGAATCTTCCCAGACCAAGGATCAAACTGGTGTCCCCTGCATTGGCAGGTGGATTCTTAACCACTGAACCACCAGTGTAATCTATCCCCAGGTATTATAGTTACTGCATTTTTCACTTGGACCTTAGAATGAAAGTAGAACAGACTCGAGCCCAGCCTGTGACCTGGGACCAAGTCCAGCTTGCCAGGAGCAGAGCTCACCAACTGAGGCCAGCCCATATCTGCAGAGCTGCAGCTACCTGTGAGCATTTGCTGTCATAAGTCATCAGGTTTGGAGGTTATTACTGCAATAGCTGACTAATACAGTGGCAGAGCTGGGATGAAGCCAAAGCCCTTCCTGTTTTCTCTATGGCCTAGTTGGGAACTACAGCTGAGATAATTCACTAAAAATATCAGGCAGCAGATTTAAAAATTCACAACAAATGTTAGTTGTTACTAATTCTTATTCAATGCTGCATTTAAAAGTATTTACTTATTTGGCTGCCTTGGTCTTAGCTGTGGCACGAGGGGTCTTTGATCTTCATTGCATAATGCAGAATCTTGAGTTGCAGCATGCGGACTTTTAGTTGGGGCATGTTGGCTCTCATTCCCTGACCAGGGATTGAACCTGGGCCCCCAGCATTGTGAGTGAGGAGTCTTAGCCACTGGACCATGGGGAAGTCCCAATGCTGCATTTTAAAAATTATATTAAAGACACCAAGCCAGTTCAGGTTACTGGGAACATGTAGAAGTTATAGTGTCCTGGCTTCTGAGAGACAGTCACCAAAGTAAATCTCTTAGCTCAACATTTTAAAGCTTATGACATATCTCCCTGTCTATGATCTCATTAAACCAGTCAAAGACCAGTGATGTAGAAAGAATCATCCCTATTTCATAGTTGCATAACAAGTCCAGAGAGGTTAAGGGACTTGCTTAAGGTCACACAGCTGAGGCATTGAAAGGCAGGATTTGAACAGTCTGCTTATTCTAGTTCAAGGCTTCTAATAACTCCAGGTAAGATTAAGTTTATACCCCCATCTATTCAGCCCTGCATCCCTCCCCATCCCTGGCAGATGCTCAGGAGATGCAAACTGAAGGCAAGAAGGCATGAGAATATGTAAAATAGATAGCTAGTGGGAAGTTGCTCATAGGGAGCTCATGGCGGTACTTTGTAACAACTTAGAGCCGGGGGATGGGATGGGGGGCTGGGAGGGAGGGTCAAGAGGGAGGGGACATAGGTATCCATGGGTGCGTGTGCGCTCAGTCCTTTCCAACCCTTTGGAGCCCCCTGGACTGTAGCCCACCAGGCTCCTCTGTTTATGGAATTTTCCAGGCAAGAATACTGGAGTTGGTAGCCATTTCCTTCTCCAGGGGATCTTCATGGCTGATTCACTTTGTTGTATGGCAGAAATCTATAGAACATTGTAAGGCAATTATCCTCCAATTAAAAAAAAATTTTTTTAAAGCATGAGAAGAGTGGAGCTGGGAAAGGGTGACAGCTGCGTGCTCAGGTGGGGCCTGATACCTTTGCTTTAGAAATTAAGATGCTAATCAGAGTAGCTCTCAGGCTACCCCACCTACGCACCTCCTGGGCACTCAGACACACACCCCGCGGGAGTGACGCCCTGGCAGAGAAGACAGGGGAAGTGATAAGGCTTCCAGCCCAATCCCTCAAATAAGCAGCCTGGAAACCAGGGCCAGGCAGCCCTTAGCTTAGCTCCAAGGGGACAGCATCTCAAACACTTACTTTATGTTGCCCCAAAGGACCCCAGGGATGCATGGATGTCCTTTCCCTTCAGCTCTCCCTGAAAGCACCTCTCACTCTCCCCTACCCCCTAGTTAACCCTGAAATCAGACTGCAATCCCAGAGACTCTGCTTGTTCTAGAGATCCTGGGACATGGCCTTCCACATTTGACTGTGCATTTTAACTACCTCTGAGTCAATTAAAATGGAAACATTGACATCACTGAGGTTTCTTTTTCCAGATTTTAAAGTAGTTATAGTATTGATGGCACATTAGGGACTTACTGTGCACTTGAAAGACATTTATATAGTGCCTCCCTGTTCTAAGGAAGCCCTTTGTAAGTATCGCTTTATTTAATCCTCACAACAAATCTACAAGTTAGGTACTTACATAATTTCCATTTTACAGATGAGGAAACTGAGGAACTTGTTCAAGGTCACACTGCCAGTGTGTATGGCAGAAGCAGAATAATCTCCTCCTTCCTTTTCTTTCCTTCCCCCACCCCCACTCCCCAGTATTTTATTTATTTAATTGACTGCACTGGGCCTTAGTTGCAGCCTGTGGGCTCCTTTAGGTTGCGGTCTGTGAACTCTTAGTTGCAGTGTGTGGGATCTAGTTCCCTGACAGGGATTGAACCCAGGGCCCCCTGCATTGGGAGTGCAGAGTCTCAGCCACTGGTCCACCAGGCAAGTCCCCTTCTCTGCTTTACTGCGTATGTTATGACCATCATCTCTGCCTGAGCTGGGACAGTGTTGAGGTAGGGTGGGGAAACATTCTGCCTTTGATACTTTGCACCCTTTTGGATTTGCCTGTGCCTGGCTAGACTATAAACCCCCAGGGGGCAGAACAGTGTCTCTGAATTAACACTGTGCCCAGTACAGTGCCCCCTCCACTAGCGGGGCAATGAATGTTGAGTGAGGTGTGGCATTATCCCCATCTTTCCCTTCACAAAGAGGCTCCAAGATCTGACCTCACCTAGGTCACACGCTGCAAGTTCTAGCACAGCACAAACGCAGTCTTTCTGCTTCTAGATTCCCTAAATATAATACTATTTATTCTTTGTAGTGACTGTATTATATTCCTGGTAGGTGTGTACATTAGTTGCTCAGTCATGTCCAACTCTGTGCGACCCGATGGACTGTAGCCTGCCAGCCTCCTCTGTCCATTGAATTCTCCAGGCAAGAATATTGGAGCAGGTTGCCATTTGCTTCTCCAGGGGATCCTCCTGAGCCAAGAATTGAACCTGGGTCTCCTGCATTGCCGGCAGGTTCTTTACCATCTGAGGCACTAGAGAAACCCCTGATATAGTTACCATAATTTATTTATCTGATTGGCAACAGATAAATCTTGACAACTTTTCACTATCACAAATAGCTGCAATAAAATCTTTTCTGTTTATCTTTGCCCACCTCGGTGAGCATTCCCATAGCCTAAATCCCTAGACCCGACAGAGATTGTCGGGTCTGCACAAACTTTTGGTTTGTTTTTGCCTTTGGCCACACTGCACAACTTGTGGGATCTCAGTTCCCCAACCAGGGACTGAACCCAGGCCGAGGCAGGGAAAGCCTGGAGTTCTAACCACTAGACCATCAGGGAACTCCCAGGTCTGCACATTTTAAGTTTGGATACTACAAGGTTACCATGTAATCACGTGGGCCCAATGTACCATCTCCTCTCTCCCCAGGGTATGGGAGGACCTGTTTTCTGTGCTGTGTGTGTTCAATTTTAAAACTCCCCAGAGACAGCGTTAGGGGTTTCTGTGACAATTTCTAAAGGTGACTATAGTGCACAGGGTTTCCCTTAACAGAACCTGCCTTCTTCTTGACAGATATTGAAATTGGTTTGATTTTGGAGACTTTTTAAAAAAAGCCTTCTGAAGTTCATTCCTCTGGGAGCCAGGTCCAGCTCTCCATGCCCAGGAAGTTGCTACGAAGCCAAGCAATCAGGTCTGAGCTGCATTCGTTCTGAACTGAACTGCATTAATTGTTGATGCAGAGAAAAGCTGGGGTGTGATCAAGTGCACCCAGAGGTCAGCTCCCCATCACTCACTGGGAAGCCAGCTGCCACCTCAGCTGAGTGGGAGTCTCTTTTCATGCTGTTTCCTTAAATAAAAGTCCTAACCCACTTGGGAGAACGTTTCATCAAGTGCAACAGAGAAAGAGAGTAGAAGAGTTGGTGAGGTTAACCAGTCTGTGCCCACCATTTATCAGATACAGAAATTGAGACCCAGAGATGTTGAGTGACTCGGTTAAGGTCACACAGAAGAGCAGAAAAAGCAGTGGGGGAAGCCAGCTCAAAGCAGGCGTTCGTATTTCTAGCTGAGTGCTCTTGAGAGTGCAGCAGGGTGCATCCAGGATCCCCACTGACATTCTTTAGTCTGCCATGTTTCATTCTGTTGCTCTTGACCATTAGGGGAAAGTTAGGTCTCTTGAGAAAGCGCCATCTGAATGAAAGTCACGGCAGTGCAGGCCTGCGCCTTTGTGTGCTGTTCTCAGGTTCCTGGATTCTGTTCTCAACTGTTTGACCTTTTCCCCATCCTTCAAGACCCGAAAGAACTAGGTTCTGGGGAGATCTCTCGGGATCCTTCAGGGTAGCTGGTGGTCCCCTGCTCTGTGTCGCCAGGCCCTGCCCTTGGCCAGCGCTCGGAACACTTGATGGTGGCTATTGGCTCATCAGGCATCTTCTCCATGAGTGAAAATTCCTCAGATGCAAAGATGTAGCAAATTCACCTTTGCAACCCCAGCACACACCTCAAGCTCTGAAGGCATGAACTTTGGACCACAAGCTTCAGAAGGGAGGGACTTTATTATCCTGCCCCAGCTCCTGGCTCACAGGATAAACTCAAGAAGAGTTTGGTGCTGCTGAGGGCATTTGAACTGGGAAGTTCTGCCATAGGAGGAGCGTCAAATCCTGGAGCCCTTGAACTTTCTACAGACACTGCGTGGTGGTGCCAAGCAGGTCAGGCTGACAAAGGAGTAGGTGCTAAAAGGTACAGAAAGTTCTCACAGACTACAGGCCTCCAGAGTGAGAAGGAGTTTTCACAGATGACCTCGTTTGAGTCAACTTTGTAACCGCCCTTTGTGTTACTTCTATGAGGCTTAGCCTTCCTCCTACTGCCAAGAAAACTGCTTGCAAATCTGGCAGATACAGACCTCAGGGCACTGAGACATGGATGTGGCACAGAGGCAAGGAGTAAAGCAGGCTAAGAAACACATACACGGCAACCCATCCTTCGTTTCCAGGGTTGAGGAGAAAATAATTCAGAGTGACGACAGCCTTGAAATTCCCTATCTGTGACGAGGGGCTCCACTAAGAATTACCCTCCTTTCGTAAAGCGGGCTGAGCTCTCCTGGTTCTGGAATTAGGGGTTGTGGAAAAGAACACACAAAACGCAGCAATGTGGGGTTTTCATTATTTCCAGTTTACTTCATTTGCCTGTTTACACACACGATCTGTGTGTATACAAAAACAGTGGCAAGAGCCATTCGCTAAATACAAACTGGTACTCAGACTATGACAGATGCACGTGGAAAACGAGGCGCCAGTGAATGAACCTCAACACAGAGGCGAAACTAGCACGGCGGTGTTCTGTGATTGCAGATGCCCTCGGAAGCCTCTTGTTCAGCACCGGGGGAACAGACACTTTTCAAAAGACGAGGCTATTTCAACAGGACACCCAGACCCTGAATGGCACTCCAAAGAAGATGCTGGTCTCCCTGCCTTCTCTAGAGGAGCCAAAAAGTCCTCAAGGCGTAATCAAGAAAAAGGAAGCAGGGGGATGGTCACCTGCTCCGCCCATGTGCTGCGCATTTTACCTTCATCATTTCCCTTCATCCCGACAGGACCACCTCCATTTCACAGATGGAGAAATTGAGGCGTGCCCACGGTCAGACAGCTCTCCGTGGTGGTGGTGCTGAGATCTGGACCCACCTCTCACACCTGTCCAAACCCAAACGCTTTCAGTCTTGCCATGATATCTCACATACGGATGGAGAGCATGTCCCCCAGTGACAGGCAAAGGCGGTAAGACTGAGCAGGAAGTGGAGGGAGACTGATGACTCGACAAGATTCGGCAATGGACACGTGCCATGGAGTTAATGTAGGGCTGAGCTTGAATCAGACCTGCAGGAGAGAAATGTCTGGAGATTTACGTGGGACAAACAAATATCTGGCGTCACCTTGTGTCTGCTGCCTTTCGGTGCTGAACGTGACACTTCGGAGAGATTTCGATCCCTTCAGCAAGCCCCTGCCACCTATCCCACCCCCTCGGCCACCCCTGGTTTACAGATGAAGCTCCAGAGAGCAAAACCATTCTCCAGGGGGGCCCATCGCACCTTGCCAGTGCTCCCAGGGCACCATGGCGACACCTCCAGAATCTCACTGCCAGGCGCTTCTGCCACCTCTGGGTGCAATGTGTCACACCTCACATTTTGATCGATACAGGATAACCTGTGGCCGGATGAGATATGTATTTTAAATACATCTTTTAAATACATCTTTGTAAGCAATATGTTTTACACTGAAGATTTCCCAGACATCAAGCTCCTAGCAACCTAAGCTTGAGTTAAACCAGTCAAGTGCTTATCAGTTAATGCTATTACCAGGCGTGACTGGGGGCAAAGAGTATAGAAGAAGCTTCCAGGATGATTATCCAAAATGCAAGGGGCTGGGTGTGAAAGGCTTACGGAGACACTGAGAGCGGAAGGGGTATCTTATCACAGCACTAACTGTGTCTTTGCAGGGCAGACGGAACAGAGTATCTAACCCTTTCCAGCATTCTCACGGTGAAGGCCGCACAAGAACAAGGCTGGAAATTGAGAATGCTGCAAACGGGAAAGAAAAAGTCAAGTTCAAGGGCAGAGGAACAGACCCTGGTTTGGTGTGGTTTTGGTGGTGGTCCAATTAAGAAGAGGGAGGGGTCAAAGTCAAGCCACCATTTAACAGAGACGTTCTTGCAAAGAAGTTGGCTTCTTGCCCTCAGAAGCAAGGGAAGACACCTTCCTCCACTTCTGACTTAGCATAATCTTATCTAAATGGGTAAAAATGCTCTGGGCCATAGCAGCGGACAGAAGACTTATTATCACACGACTCTGAAACACTGTTCAGTCTAACACCACTGATACGTGGTCAGGAGAGTTTCAGTGCAAATAGGCATTTTGCAAAATTACTCTGACTCAGCTTAAAATTCAACAAGTTATTCAAATGTCTGCTTCCCAGTTTGATCCTTAACCAAGAAAACAGCCCCGCAAGCTTGAATAAATACCATAAAGCCAAAAGTGTTTTAGTGTTCTTAAAAACCCTCAAGGCACTTGACATGTGTGCCAAAGTGCAACACTGGAGTCGTGAGTTATTTTTGGAAGTTCTGTCAACAAAGAACAAATACCATGGTTGTTATTAAAAACTATAAAGCATTCACTCAAAACAGAAGGGGAGGGGAGATAACCTTATTGCTTCAAAAACCAATATATACTAGACGACACAGACAGAAAATTATCAGTGTTCGTTACATAAAAAGTATCCAATACTCCGTCGCAGAGGCACTCAAGTGTGACTGTGTTGGCAGTCAATCACAAGTCAGTTGAAGTATTTGACACTCCACAGATAGAGCAAATACTACAACCAGAGTGTGTCTTAGGCGGTTGGTAGTTGATATATATAAAGAACCCTGCTGGAAATAAATGCTTATGCAAAACTGACCAGAGGGCATGGTTGTTAACTAATAGCATCAGCAGCCCTTGACACAGAAGACAGCTAAGAATCAGGGAGCAAGTGACGCAGCAGGGGAGTCCCCCACCTCAATTCAGCCACACCAGAGAGGCCTTCCTGATTCTGCCCTCTCACTGAGCCTGAGCTCGCCATCCAGGGACAAAAGGGACGTAACAGATTAAGGTCAAGTCTTGCCAGGGACGCAAAGTGCCTGACTGGGGATGGCGGTGCTTGTGACACAGCGTGATGTCTCCAAGAACTGTCTGGGGCCTGGCCCAGCTCCCCAGACTCCACCACCGCACCCCCTACCCCAAAACTGCCTGGTAAGCTTCCTTCCCGAAGCGGGATCGATCATTTAGTCAAACAATTAAGGAGAAAAAGAAACGGAAAAACCTTTTAACCCCGGTCCTGCCCTCATCCTTTTTGTTTCTCTTTTATTTCTTGTAAGTGTCTTGCTTCAAATTCAAACTGGAGCTCTGGGGAGGAAGTCCTGGAGAAAAGGATTTCAGATACCAACAGCCGTACGTCCCATACCAGCCCAGCAGACCGAACAGAGTGCCAAACACCTTCTGGGACAAGTTGTGGAAGTAGACGGCCGTGCACAGAAACATCCACACCCAGATGAAGGTCAGGAAGCCCAGGGCCACCACCAGGGTGGTGATGGCCGCGTGGAGACAGTGGTTTCGGTCCGTCTTCACCTCGTGAAGCACGGCCATCTCCTCCACAATCATGAGGGCACAGAAGGTCAGCAGGAAGGAGTGGCCCGAGATGTCGAAGCCGTGCCAAAAGCCCCCTTCCCCGTGGCACTGCTGCTTGCTCTGATGCTCCTTTCTCTCCCCCTCCAGGGTTGGCGACTGGTAGCAGCTGCCCGTGTAGTGCTCAATGTTGGAGAAGATGGCCGTGCAGACGTACCAGATGGCCGTGCCCACGAGCAGGGTGCTCAGCCGCCGCAAGACCAGGCCGGCCTTGCCCGTCAGGTGGTAGTTGGTGAGGGCGATGAAAGGCAGGAGGAGGCAGAAGGTCCAGCCCCAGGCCACTTTGACAAAATACCTGGTAGAGGAGGAAAGCGGAGGTGAAGACCGGGGATGTGGCGGAGCAGCCTGTGTCACGTCTCAGGACTCGGGACTCGTGAGCAGGGAAAAAGGCAAGAGGCGATAAAAGCTAGAGACGACAACTTCACCTAGTTAAGTGAATGAACTATGAATACCTCAAAGAAAGTGAAAGCGTTAGTTGCTCAGTCGTGTCCAATTCTTGGCGATCCCGTGGACTGTAGCCCACCAGGCTCCTCTGTCCATGGAATTCTCCAGGCAAGAATACCGGAGTGAGTAGCCATTCCCTTCTCCAGGGGATCTTCCCGACCCAGGGAATCTCCAGGGGATCTTCCCAATCAAACCTGGGTCTCCCACACTGCAGGCAGATTCTTTACCATCTAAGCCACCAAGGAAGCCATTAACACCTAATCCTCACACAACTCTATGAGGGAGGTACTGCTATTATCCCCACTTTATGGATAAGAAAACTTTATCCGTACAGAGATACAAACACAAGAGGCACAGAGAAGCATCATACTCAAAGCGGAGGTCATCGGTGGTGGAGCTGGGGTTCAAATCCAGGGCCTACTATCTTAAGAACTATGTTATTTGCTCAGGAAAGTAATTACAGACCTTTCACGCACATCCACTTTCCCACAGAACACTCAGTTACCCTGTGAGGAAAGTGTCATTAGCCCCATATTATAGCTAAAGAATAGTTTGGTAACTTGCCCAGGATCACACTCACACGACCAGCAAGCCCAAGTGAGACCAAGGTTCAGCCAGCCCCCAAACCCATGCTTTTTCTATACCAAGGCTTTTTCCTATGTGGCAGAAATGATCAAACAGAAGCTTGGCTTCAGGCTAGAAGATCCAGGTTCCAATCCTGACTCTGACTTAATGACCACACTTCTCCAGGTCTTCGTTTCCTCAACTGTTAAATAGAACTGACGGGACGAAATGACCTTTAAAATCCCTTTCAGAGCCAATAATTCACTAGGTCCCTTTGATTAATTATCGCGTTGACCAGGAAATTCATTCGAGTTTTTCTGTAACATTTTGGCCAACCCAATAACTAGCACAGAGGGATGGAACAAAACACCAGAATTCATGGAAACTCTCAAATTACAGGAACTCGTCTGCCAGGCTGCTGGGCACCCAGCTCACCCAGACCAGATTAAGCAAGCAGCTGCCTTGCCTGCCACCCGAGTTCATCAAAAGTGGATGACCTGGATACCAGGTGCGGTCAACACACATGCAAGTGACACTTGGGGCCAGGACCACTCTCATAATCTAGTCTCAGCCCAGCGTCCGCGAGTGGGTGAGGAAGGAAGGTGGGCCAGAGACAGTAAGACTCTTTATTGGGTCCCAAAGCTTCCTCAGACCATACCCAAGCGCCTGTCATGAAAGTCTTCCCTGGGACTGACATGCGAGGATCTGGCTAGAGTCAAGACCTGTCAGGTATGTGAGGAAGCTGCTGGAGAAAGAAAACTAGGGTTTTAAGTAGATGAGCAAAGTTGGACTGACTCTTGCGAGATACTGCAGACACTGTAATTCCAAAGAAGAATGGAAGCTCACATCAAGGGAGAAGTTTTATCTTTCAGAGTTTCCCTTCACTATTGCAAATCAGTGTTTGTATCAAAAACTTAAAATCCAAGAGGTTTAAAAAAAGAATAAAAGGACTTCCTTGGCCATCCAATGGTTAAGACTCCACACTTCCAATGCGAGGGCGTGGGTTCAATCCCTGGTGGGGGAACAAGCATCCCACATGCCTCAGGACATGGCCATAAAATAAATAAATTAAAAGAAAAAAAGGAGCAGGTGGGTGGACTTAAGGAGAAGTCTCAAAGAGCTCAGTTGGAATTGCATTCCTGGGCCACTGACATGAACTTTGAGTAGCTGAGAAGATCCAAGCAGATCCAGGGGAAAGGTCATAGACTGTAGGGTTCCACTCCGGGGTGATTATCTTGGACCGCGGGGCGGGGGTGGGGGGGTTGTCACAGGCTAGGACAGGCTTTCAAAGGTGGGGGGGCGGGAAGGAAGGGGTGTTGGGGAAAGAAGGCAGGTCTACTTGCCCCACCCAAGTGTGATGGGATTCCGTCACCAGCTGAGGGGGATACAGGGCTTAGGGCAGAGGCTCCGAATCTGACACTGGCAGGCAGGAGGGAAGTGGCATCTCCCCTAGAGCAGGGGCCAACTCCCAATCCCGAGGGGAGCAGCCGCAGAGGCTGGTTCATGCCCCCTTCCCATCTACCACCCCTACACACACAGAGATACACACACCCTGCCCGTCACCCCTGCCCAGTCAAACTCAGACTGTCTGCTCTGGATGTGCAAACGCGACTTGCCAGTGACACTAGCTATCCCAGGGTCCCCTCATCGCGACACGCGTGTAGACACAGCTGCCACGATGCGGAGAAGGACCTCCCCTTCCAATGACCCGTCCATCAGAGCAGCTAAGCCCCGGCTTTCTGGGCAAGCCGACAGTGATGGCTACGGCGCGGGCAGGAGAGGACCCGGGGCGCACTCACACGTTGAGGACGTTGCGCTTGTTGCTGAGATAGCTCTCGGGCAGCGGAGAGAGCTCCTTGAGGAGGGAGCCCGCCAGCATAGAGGCCGCCAGAGCCCAGGGCAGGTATCGCCGCACTGCCGATCGCACCAGCGTCCCCCGTAGGACCCACGCGCAGCGCTCTAGGTGCTCCATGCCGGACCTCGTCGGCCACCGTCCGCCTCCGCGTACCCTCTCGGCCACCGTCTGGCCCTTCATCTGGGCCGGCACCGCCTCCTCCCTTTGGGCGCATGCGCGCCGCTCGCAGGCCCCGCCCCTGAGGGGCGTCGTGCTTCGGAGCCCGTGCGCTCCCCCTCCTGGCCACCTGGAGCCTCTGCAGCGCGCCTGTCTCCGAATTGCTCATCCCTCTTTTTTGTTGTCCCTGGAGAAGGAAATGGCAACCCACTCCAGTATTCTTGCGTGGAGAATCCCATGGACGGAGGAGCCTGGTTGGCTGCAGTCCACGGAGTCGCAAAAAGTCGGACACTATTGAGCGACTTCACTTCACTTCACCTCACTTTATTGTTGTCGTTCAATTGAGCAGTCGTGCCCGACTCTGCAACCGCCTGGGCTGCAGCAAGCCAGGCTTCCCGGTCCTTCACTCTTTTTATTAAATAGCAACTATTTGTTTATCTATCTATTTATTTTTGGCTGCCCTAGGCCCGGATCCATCCTTTCCTTGTTCTCCAAATCTGGCCTGCACAGTCAGGCAGATTAGAATTTCAACCTCTGTGCCTTGCTCTGGCCAGAGGAATAGATGCTTGTGGGAATATTTGCTGCAGGTGGGGGAGAATGAACGTAGCACTGTAGGAACTGGGGCAGTGGTCCCAGCATCATTTAGTCTCTCTTGGCGGCTCTTCTTCCATTGAGCCTTAGTTTTCTCACCTGTAAAATGGGAAGAGGACAGATCTATCTCTCCTAAGAGTTAGTTATGAACTCTAGGTTCCTTATGGTGGTCCAGATGCAGGGAAGTGAGAAAATAACTGCTTGAAATTGTTATTATATCTACATTTTAAAATACTATATCTTCCCTTTAAAAACAACTGTGTATTTGTATTGAGTGAAAATGCTGGACCCTGGGAGTTAATGGCAATCCAATGAGCATGTTAATGAATCAGTCATTCATTTAACACAGAATTAAACCCTTTCATGGGCAGAGGAGTCTCAGGGCTACAGTCCGTGGGGTCGCAAAAGAGTTAGACACGACTTAGTAACTAAACAACAGCAAAACCCTCTCATCCCCTGTCATGGCTGGGTATCTGATTCAGAGTTTCCCAAACTCAAAGCATTTCTTTGCTACTGTATTAGTTTCCTAGGCCTGCCATGACAAATTACGACAACATATTGGCTTAAACCAACAGAAATTTATTCTCTGACAATTCTAGAGGCCAGAAGTCTGCAATCAAGCTGCTGACAGGACCGCCTCCCAAGCAGAAATATCCGTGGAATAAAAGATTCTGTGTTCCAGTTATATTTCTTCTATGACAAAAACAATGTTTCTGTTGAAATATTCATTATCTCTATGGGCTCCCCTGTTGGCTCAAATAAAGAATCTGCCTGCAATGCAGGAGATCTGGGTTCGATCCCTGGGTTGGGAAGATCCCCTAGAGAAGGAAATGGCAACCCTCTCCAGTATTCTTGCCTGGAGAATTCCATGGACAGAGGAGCCTAGCGTCCTGTAGTCCATGGGGTCACAAAGAGTTGGACACAATTGAGTGACTGACACCTTTTTCTATCTGCCTAAAATAATCCTGTGTCCCGAAACCAAGGGTAGCTACTGCACTTTGGGGAACACCTGTCTGATTTATGCCTATAATAGGCTGATATTTAAAATCTCTCATGCAGAGAGTCAATAAAATAATAAAAGCATTAATTCCTTAAAATTGCCTCAAGATGATTTTCCATCTGTAAACTTCATTGATCTGATAATAGTTTTTATATATCAAGATATCTCTGGGTCTTTAAAAAACTAGATTTAAGAAAGCAAATGTGGGACTTCCCTGGTGATCAATAGTTAAGAATCCACCTCCCAATGCAGGGGACATGGGTTCAATCTCTGGTCTGGTAACTAAGATCCCGCATGACCCCGAGGTAACTAAGTCCCATGCCACAACTAGAGAGAAGTTCTCACGCTGCAATGAAAGATCCCCAAGTGCCCCAGCTAAGATCCAACACGGGCCTAAAATGAATACATACTTTCATAAAAAAAAGCAGATGTTTACATTTCCAGTAGTCATAGATGGATGTGAGAGAAGGCTGAACATCAAAAAATTGATGCTTTCAAACTGTGGTGCTAGAGAAGACTCTTGAGAGTCCCTTGGACAGCAAGGAGATCCAACCAGTCAATTCTAAAGGAAATCAACCCTGGATTTCAGGACTGAATCAATATTCATTGGAAAGATGGATGCTGAAGCTTAAGCCCCAGTACTTTGGCCACCTGATGTGAAGAGCCAACTCATTGGAAAAGACCCTGATGCTGGGAAAGATTGAGGGCATGAAGAGAAGGGGACGACAGAGGATGAGATGATTGGATGGCATCACCGATTCAATGGACATGAGTTTGAGCAAACTCTGAGAGATAGTGAAGGACAGGGAAGCCTGCCGTGCTGCAGTCCATGGGGTTGCAAAGAGTCGGACACGACTTAGCAACAATAGTGATTATACAGTCACTAATTTGGCTTTTCATAATTGGGGATGAAAACCACACAGCCGGAAAGATGTTAATTGTGAAGGCAGCTTGTAAATAGTATCTGAAACGATCTCTATCTCCTGCAGATTGTCAGTTGCTCAATTATTGTCACTTTCTAGAGCAAGCTGCATGATGGTTAGGAACACAGAAGTACACTGGACATTATAAGCTAAGTGGTCCCTCCTGGTGAAAATCCAGATGTTGATCCCCCATCCCAAGAGAAAGGGAAAGGGTTCTTCTGGGTGACAAAAACTCTAGACATCACCCAGAGGAACTAGCAAAAAATTTACTTCCTGTAAATTTCAGGATTGGTACTCCTCTAGAAAGGAAATGGGTTTGTTCCAATTGAGACTTTGCAGCTTCATCCCTGAAGATTTTCAAAGACAGGGTTAAACCCAGACCTGAAAAATGGTAGGTCTCTAGAGAATTTTGCTTGTTTTCATTAAATTTCAACCTACAATAAGAAAAACATATTCATGTTGTAAGTCCAGCTGTGTGCCTGTGAGAACAAATTGTTAAATTTTCAGGACTTTTGCAAGTTGATTGTTAAAGCCATCATTAAAAATCACAATGTATACATGAACAATTAAATGCAGAATAAATATTCAAAAGTCATCATTCCCTAATTATTTTACTCTATTTTATTATTATCCATGCCCCTTAGGTTGCTTATATCTCTTGTATGCTACAGTGCAAATTCGCCAACTGTGTGTTTGTTGGCATCAATTTGTAGCTTGAAACCAGCTCTGGTGGGAGTATTTACATTAAGAGAAATGGCAAATACTGTAAATCAGGGCTTTATTTGGTGTATTGAGTGTTTATTGATTGTCTGGACTGAGATGAAACTCCATTTGTCAAAACATGGTTAAACTGAAACATGAGGTTGGCTGTGGAGGCAAGAGACCAGTAGACATCAATGAAAGCATTCTAGAAGAAGCAGTTCACTATATGGAATTTAGAGTGAAGAGTATTTGCATATTTTATTATTTTAAAATTATGTGCTACATTCTTTATATTAAGAGAAATTTATTATACTTTTATGTATGTACAGACGTCCCCAATGGCTCAGCAGTAAAGAATCTGCCTGCAAGGCAGGCGACGCAGGAGACAAGAGTTTGATCCCTGGGTCAGGAAGATCTCCTGCAAGACGAAATGGCAACCCACTCCAGTATTCTTGCCTGGAGAATCCCCATGGACAGAGGAGCCCGGTGGGCTGCAGCCCATGGGGGTCACAAAGAATTGGACATGACTGAAGCGATTAAGTTAACAGCACAACACAATACTTACACATTTTCCCTTAGAGAGAGGGTTGTTAAACATTTATCAACAAATCACTGGTTGTGATCCAGTACACACATATGTAGCATAAGTGACTATGTTTGTTAATAAGCATATAGATATAGCTGTAAGTATAGCTTCATGACAGTTCATGACAGTTTGCCTCTACTGTGTGAGGCACGCCGATAGTTTCTATTCAATTATAAATTGAATTTTTAAAATATGCTAGTCATGACCCACTGAATTGATTTTACAGCTCACTAATAGGTGTGGATCTGTAATTTGAGAAACACTTCCCTAGAAGATTCCAGGGCATTAGAGGACCATGCCCTACCCGTCCCTACAAGGAGGTAATAGAAAAGTACAAACATCAAGGCTTTGCCCTGCCTAAGACTGAGTGGTATCACCTAATTTGTTGGGTTTCAGGCCTTCATTTATTTATTCAACAATAAATAAATAGTTTGACTTATATGGCCTCGGAACTCAAGCAACTTCACCTAGTGAAGGTGATCATCATTAATTTATTCAGCAAACAACACTTATGAACTATTTGCCATGCACCAAGCATTGGGCTAGATGTCAAGACCTCTGATGTTTTGGATGGACGAGTGTCCTTAATAACTATAGATTCATCTCTTAAAAAACAACATTTTTCAAGCCTGAGGCAAGACAAAGCTGGGCCATCTTAACAAAACCAGAAAGTAAGGAAGTCATAACCTACCAAGGACTGCTAAGGTCATTTCAGGAGGACGCAGAAGCCAATTAGAAAAGGTCCCATAGGCCAAAGATGGGACAACTTGAGCCTAAATAAAAGTATTAACTGCAATGGATGGAAACACACATTTGTTTAGGAGCTTTTTTTCTGGTTGTGCTGTGAGGCATGTGGAATCTTAGTTCCCTGACCAGGGATCGAACCTGGAACCTGCACCCCCTGCATTGGAAGCATGAAGTCTTAACCACTGGACCTTCAGGGATGTCCCAAAGGTTCATAATGTGCTTTAAAATTAGTAACTACCGAAAAAAATAAATAAATAAAAAAGAGTAATGGCTACTTTTGGAGAAATCAGCCCTCATTATTTTGACAGCTATTAAATAAAGGGAAATAATCAAGCATTTTTCCTGCCACTCTTATGGGAACAAAAGTCACTGAATAACCAGGGAGCCAGTGAATGTCTTGTTAAAGAAATATCTCAGCAAGTAAATGAAGGAACAACAGAATCAGACATGAAAGTTTAAAATGTTCATTTGAAATATTGGTGAGACAGATTTATTCTTTTTAAAAAGTCAGCTTGCAGATATTCATAAAAAGAAAAGTTTAATACATACTTGAAAGCACTTTCAACTAAATCTCTACAAATCCATCTCATAAGGTTTCAAAATTTAAAATCAGATTATCATAACTGTGACCTTTGCTCAGAATTTTATATTTTAGGTTTTTTGCTGTCAGATTTTATAAGCACATGGCTTCATGTTTACTATAGAAATGGAGAGGAGAAAAATAAAGAAATGGAGAACTAGAATCAAAAATATGTCTGCTATAAAAAAAAAGTAGCTTTTTCTTGCTGAATGCAAAATGCAATTTCATAAGCAAGCTCCACATGTACATCACTTGCTGCAAGAGTTTGGAGATTATAGAATTTATCTTGACATCTAAGTCTCCCTTGGACAGATAAGCAGTATGCTCTTTGAATTTTTTGAAAATCACATTTACTTGTCTTTTTATTTTGATGGCAGTTTGAGTTCTTTGAAAAATGTAAAATTACTAAATCTGTGAATGGTTGTGTGGGAATCTTCTGAGGCTATAACTGGACTTTGGCCAGGCTGAACATGAATATATGTGCACTAAAGAATAAATAAAAGGAAATGTGGGGACTTCCCTGACGGTGCAGTGGTTAGGAATCTGCCTGCCAGTGCAGGGGACATTGGTTCAATCCCTGGTCCGAGAAGATTCCACATTCAGCGGAGCAACTAAGTCTGTAATCTGTGTCCCACGACTACTCAGCCCTTCCTCTAGAGCCTCAGAGTCACAACTACTGAGCCCGTGTGCTGCGACTTCTGAAGCCTGAGGTCTGTAGTAAGAGAAACCACCGAAGTGAGAAGCCCAGGCACTCCAACGAGAGAGTAGCCCTGGCTCTCCACAACTGGAGAAAGCCCTCATGCAGCAATGAAGACCCGGCACACCCAAAAAGGAGAAAGTGTGGGACTTTCCTGGTGGTCCAGTGGCCAAGACTCCATACTCCCAACGCAGGGGGCCCAGGTTCAGTCTCTGGTCAGGGAACTAGATCCCACGTGCCGCAGCTAAGGGTTCACGGGCAGCAATGAAAGCTCCTGCATGCCGCAACCAAGACCTGCCACAGCCAAATAAATAAATAAATGCAAGCTTTGATTGCCTTCCCATATGGAATTTTTCTGCTTTATAACCATATTACATTACAATGCCACAAACTCATAAGGTTAAATTCTACTGGGGTAGAATAACAACAAAAAGTGAGTGTTTCCACTGGAAAAGAGATCTTTATTTTGACAATGATCTTGGTCAGTTTTAAAAGTAAATTGGCCTGTATTACTTGATTTAATGCAAAAAGCAGGAGGTTTTAATGGATTAGGAGTATCATCAAAGAGTCTTTTAAAAATGTACTTTATAAAAAATGCATTTTATAATTTACGTAATTATTTTCTGTCTTTTCTACTTGCTTAACAGCCCTAGAAGGTAGGGAGCATTGCCTGTTTTGTTTACTAATGCATCCCAAGCATTAAAACTATATCCGGCACCTACTAAGCACTCAAAAAATTTTATTTTGTTACATGAAGAATAACTATTAATATGTGAATGTAAAGGAAATTATTTTAAAATTTAAATTGTTTCCTTATAAACAGAAGATAAACAGTAGAAAGTAATAATGATAAATTTTTAAATTTTTTTTTTTTTTTACTAATAAGGGGTTCCCAAGATGATAAATCACTGTGAGAGGGGTTTCTGGTCCATAAAGCCTTGAAAGATGTAGCAAAAAAATGAGAAGGAGTTAAGTAGAGGATGCTTGGGGGCATGAGGAGAAGACCCTGTAGAGTCAGGGAAGGGTCAGGGAAGAATTCTTAGAAGAGAGGATTTCTGTCCAAGCTGGGGTTGGAAGGACTGGCCAGAGGGTGGCCAGAGGAACAGTGGGAAGCAGTCATTCCAGGAAGAGCAACCAGCAGGTGCTTTTTTGTTGGCTGGTGTGCCTGAAATAATTCATTCCTGGTGTGGTGGGGAGGGCAGTAGACAGCCCAATAATTCTCCCAGTGGGCAGACCTCTGTCCACAGCTCCTGGCCAGAGGGCAGAAGTATTCCTCCCCAGCAGCCAGTCCCTTCCTTCTGAGCTCTCCTCTGCAATGCCTCCCTCATTCCGAACCTCTGGCCACATCTCTTTCTGGCTGGAGGGGACGGCTAGCCACTGCCTAGGGTGAGGCAGCTGAGCAAAGCCAGCAGCTGCCAGAGGCCAGGCTGCCTGACTGCCAAACTGGGAGGGGGTTGGATCCACTGGCTGCGCCCCCAGCACACACACGCCCAGCCTCTGGGACTGCTTGGGCACAGGGTCAGGAGAGCTGGCACCTCAGGGCAGCGATCTGGCTTTGCTCATCTTCGGGCCACAGGGAGAGAGGCAGGAGAGCCGCCAGCAGCCCCAGCAGCCCTGAGTGCCTGCCTGCTTTCTCTCTGGCAACTGCACCCTGCAGACCCCAGGACCCTGCTCTCTGAAACAGTCACCGGGCTGAGGCTTGGAAAGTGTTAGTCGCTCAGTCCTGTCCAACTCTTTGCAACCCCATGGACAGTAGCCCACCAGGCTTCTCTGTCCATGGGATTCTCCAGGCAAGAACACTGAAGTGGGTTGCCATTTCCTTCTCCAGGGGATCGACCCAGGGATCAAACCTGAGTCTCCTGCATTGACAGGAGGGTTCATTACCATCTGAACCACCAGGGAATCCCAAGTTTTGGAAGCAGGGCTTTCTGATTGGTTTGGTTTGGTTTGGTTTTTTATTTGTTTTTGCCTGAAAGAGCATTGGTAAAATAAGGGGATGGGGGAAAGGCAAAAAATGACTATGCCAGTGTCAGTATAGCAGTTACCTGTGGGACCGAGGGAGGCCGTTGGGATCAGAGGGTTTTGGGGGTGTAGACAAAGTTCTGGTTCTTTACCTGGGGAGAGTCACAGAGATATTTGCTTTAAAAATATTCATTAAAGTATATGTTTATATTTTATAAATCTCATACATTTGTTATATTTCACAATTTAAGAAATGGTATTTTTAAAAAAAAAAAAAAAGAGAACACCAAACTGGGAATAAAATGCCCAGGTTCTGAGAAGAATGAGTGTTTTGAAACTTTTCTTCCTCCAGTCTTCCCATCCAAAGTATAGCAAAGAATTCAGATGTACCAACATCATAGTTTAATGCCTCTATTCTTAAAGTTGAGTTAAACATGAATTAAATTGTCTCCTTTACTAGTTTAAACATTTAGCTAGTTGTTTTGTTTTTGTTTTCTATGGAAGTGACATTGATTTATAACACACTGAGCCTTGACCAGGGGCCAGGCACTATGCTAAGTGCTTCACTGTACTGAACTCCTCTCTTGCTTCTCACAACAGGTAGGTATTGTGATCACTCTAGTCTGCAGATGGAAACACCAAGGCACAGAGAAGCTAAGTAATTTAGCCAAGGTCACACAGCTAGCAATCCTGAAGAGCCGGGATTCAAACTAGGGTCAGTGCGCTCAAGGGGCAAAGAGCTTAACCTCTGGCCCATACTGCCTGCCAGATCTGACCTTACCTGACTGCTAAAATGACAGCCACATAGTCACAACACTCTGCAAAGTTTACAGCTGGTAGGGTTTAGAGGTCATGGTGGCCAGTGGCTAAGACTCCCTGCTTCCAATGCAGGGGGCCTGGATTTGATCCCTGGTCAGGGAACTAGATCCCACCTGCCTCAAGGAAGACCAGGTGCTGCCATATAAAGAAATTTTTTTTTTTTTTTTTTAAAAGAATACAGTCAGACAGACATGGGTTCAAGTCTAAACTCACAATTTAGTACCTCTATAACTAGTCATTTCTCTCTCACGTGAAAAATGAGGACGGTACTCTACCAACTTTGTTGCCAAGACAAGTAAGTGAAATCTTATTTGCCAGGTATGAAGTACACAGTAGGCACACAATAGATGATCACCTCTAAAATTAAGCTGTTTGGTGGCTCACCGCTTGGGAAATAGACAAGGCCAAGTGTCGCTGTCCGCATTTATCAGATGGGAGATCTGGCTCAGTTCCGGTACCACCAAGGGGTGAGGAGTCCCAGAGGGTCCACCGGTCCCTTACCGGCCCCGCCCGGTCGAATTCTCCGGATCTGGCGTCTGATCTGGCCGCCTGGCCCCCGCCCGGCTCCGCAGGAATGTGGGGCGCGAGCGCTGGTGGCGAGAAGGGGGCGCTGACGCTGAGGCTTTTCCGCTCCAGCTGCGCGGACGGGCGACACAGCAAATTCCGCGGCCACACCTGGCCATGCAGCTGTCCAGGCTGGGCCGGGAGGAGGATTCCCCAGTCCTCCGGCCGCAGGCCCCCGAGGGCACGGCCTTGACCCCTAGCGATCAGGGGTGCGGGGAACACCGAACACTCCCGCAGGGTTAAACGCGCTGGACCAGCCCGGTTCTCCAGCTACTCCTCTTCACCTGGCCTGTATGGAAGGAGGCTAGTCCTCTCTGACACCGGGGAGGATAGGGGGTTCCCCGGCCAAGCCCCTGAAAACACCCTGCTGAGAATGCTGACTGGGAGGAGGAGGATGGAGGACCCCTCAGGGGCACCTCTCTGGTTTCAGGATTCTGGGGGTCGGTGGGAAGTCAGATGCTAAGAGATCATAGTGGGATGACCTGCTCCCATTTCCCCGAAACCTAAGCCATCCTCTCCTCTTCCTGTGTCCCCCCAACCCCTATCCCCAGTGGGGCACCAGGCCTGGGCACAGAGCAAAGCCAAGATGAAACTGAGGTCCTCAGTTCTGCAGCTGCGGTGGCGTTCAAGGCCTCCCAACAGCGTAAATAGCCTCTGCTCACCTCTGCCCCCACCTCTGGGCCACCTCGTACCCTTCTGTCCCCTCTGTGTGCGTGCCTGCTAAGTCGCTTCAGTCGTGTCCGACTCTGTGAGTCGGACCCACGGACTGTAGCCCGCCAGGCTCCTCTGTCCACGGAATTCTCCAGGCAAGAATACTGGAGTGGGTTGCTATGCCCTCCTCCAGAGGATTTTCTCAGCCCAGGGATCGAACCTGTGTCCCTTCCGTCTCCTGCATTGGCAGGCAGGTTCTTCACCACTAGTGCCCCTTCCAGTCCTCCCTAACCTGCCTTTTCTCAGTTCCTCAAATGAACCAAATGCCCTCCAGCCTCAGAGCCTTTGCCCATGCTGTCCCCCCTCCTTGTACTGCTGTCCCCCTTGGCTCACCCCTATGTCCCAGGCTCACCCTCCCCTCATTTTTCATTTTTCTATTGTCTGCTTAATCACCACATATTACTAAGATTATGACTAACGGAGTGTCTTGAGAATTCCTGAGCCATGGCTCTCCTACATGAAGTTCAGAATCCACTTGCCGATTTTCTCCAATAACCTTGCTGGAATTTCCACTGGGATTGTAGCAACTTTAATCTGGTGAGAACTGACAACACCTATGAGCTTACTATAATGACATGCTGTGAGTCATCAAGGATACAGAGACAAATCATGCAACTCCTTCCCTCAATAAGCTTTTTTTGCTCCTGGTCTTCCTTTCTATTTTATTTCATCTCATGAGAGAAGATCTTATTGGGCCCATTTTGCAGATCAGAAAACTGAGGCTCAGAGAAATTACATGACCTGCCCTAGGTCCTGCGGTGAGGAAGTGGGGGAGCCAAGACCCCCACCCAGTCTGTCTGACTCACAAATCTGCCCAAGCCAATTTGGTCTATGGGTTTGGTTTGTGTGTGTCTCTGTGTGTATAAAAGTAAGGTGTGTTTTCACACACACCCAGAGTTGAAAACCATCTATTTAAAGATGGATGTGCTGTGAGGTTGAGTGGGAATGCAGGTATGTCTGCTCTGTTGGGCTGTGACTTCTCTTTGTGTTGATGTTGGGGTCTTTGGCTATGTGTATAAAGTGCTGGGGGTTTTGGTGGGTGTACTGGGAAGGATATGTCTGTGTATTGGGTAGGGAGTGTATGTTGGGGAGACAAAATTGGGATACTTCTGTTGGTATGTGTGTGTGTTTTCTTATTTTGGATTTTAATTTGATACTTGTTGAAAGAACTCTTTGAAATTAAACAAAGGCTTTTAAAACCATCTATAACTCAGTTTTTATTTAAGGTGTAACTTGTGTGTGTGCTCAGTTGCTCAGTCCTGTCTGACTCTTCGCAACCTCATGGACTGTAGCCTGCCAGGCTCCTCTGTCCATGGAATTTTCCAGGCAATAATACTAGAGTGGGTTGCCATTTCTTTCTCCAGGGCTTCTTCCTGACCCAGGGATTAAACCTGTGTCTCCTGCATTGGCAGGTGGATTCTTTATCACTGCGCCATCTGGGAAGACCAAGGTGTAACTTATGGTGTTCAAATCTTAAGTGTACAGCTTGATGAATTTTTATATACATTTATCGAGCTTCCCGGGCCTGGGGAAGAGATGAGCTGGGGCTACTCTCTTCTTGTGGCTTCTGTTGTTGCAGAGCACGACTCCAAAGTGTGCAGGCTTCAGTAGCTGCATCTCGGGGTAGAGCACGGGCTGAGTTGCTCTGTGGCAAGTGAGATCTTCCAAGACCAGGGATTGAACCCATGTCCCCATGCATTGGCAGGCAGATTCTTAACCACTGGACCACCAGGGAAGTCTTCTAGCTTTGCCCATTCTTGAGCATTTTGTCAATGGAGTCATGTGGTGTTTGCTTGGGCAGGTTAATAGCTAACACTGAACAAACTTGCTTTGTGTGTTGACACTTCCTGTATCTCACTGAATTTATCATAATAGCCAAATAATTTAGTGCCTGTTTATTGTTCCCATTATACAGATGAGGAAACTGAAACTCAGAGACTTGCCTCGGGTCACCCAGACCAAGGTCACTCATCTGAGGTCACAGCTCTGGTCCTTGCCACTCCTAAACCATCCTGCCTCACTCTGGTAACCACCGAAGAGGTGACATGACTTGTAGGGTACAAGCAGAAGACCTGGGAGCCCAGAGGTGCTTCTGGGTGTGCTTTAGTTATCTTCCGAGAAGTCGGTGTTTCTGAATCTGTTGTCGGATCTCCCCAACACCCCCCACTGCTGGATCAGGAACCACCTACCACTGGCAGCCCGGCCACAGCAGGGCTGCAGAGACACTCCAACCACAAGGGTTGAGTCCTGGCTCCCAGAGTTACTTGCTATGTGACTATCAAGAAGCTACCTCCTTTTTTGAACCTCACATCCTCAACTGTTGAAAGAAGGCTAAAATCCTCATGCAGGGTTAGGACAGTAACAGATGGAAGGTGTCACTGTATAAATTACCGTTTAAATTAGCCTCTGTATTGAAAAATAAAAAGTAAGTACAGAAAGTCACATAAAACCAACATGGGACCCAATAGTGTGAACCTCTTGTAACCACCAGTCAGATCAAGAAAGAGGAGCCCCTTAAATGTCCCACCTCAATCACAGCTTGACTTCTATATTTCTTTGTGCGCACTCACAACAGTAGAGTCCATAAAAAATTTGCCCATATAAAATAATGTAGGGACTTCCTTGGTGGTCCAGTGGCTAAGACTCCACGCTCCCAATGCAGGAGGTCCGGGTTCGATCTCTGGTCGGGAAATTAGATCCCACAGGCTGTAACCAAGAGTTCCCATGCCACAAGGAACTTTGAAGATCCCACGTGCAGGCAAATAAATCAATAAGAATAAACGTTAAAAAAAAAAGTCTATCTTTTGTCTATCTACTGACTTCCACCTCCACCTCTTTCATTTTCTCATTTGTCTTTTAGAAGAACTTGGAACATTTGACCAAAGAGTTTTGAAGAGTGTGGATCACCATTCCTATCTTTCACATGTGTTCGCCTCCGTCCCAGTTCCCTCTTTCCCTTGTTTGGACTTGGAGTGACACAGATCTGGATTGAAGTTTTGAGTCTGCCAATTGCTGTGTGTCCTTGGACAAGTCACTCACCCACTCTGAACCTATTTCCTCAACTGGCAAATGAAGGGGTGATCTGGAAGATCTCTAAGGACATTCCAACTTTCTTAGTCTCCTCTCTCAAGCACCAGGCTCCTATTCCACAGTCTCTTCTTCTTTTTAATCTCTCTTTTAAAATTAAAGTATAGTTGATGTACAATATGATATAAATTCATGAACAATATAGTGATTCACAGTTTTTAAAGATTATACTCCATTTATAGTTATTAGAAAATTTTGGCCATATTCCTTGTGTTTACAACACGGGCTTTCTTTCATTGTGCATCTGTATTGGGAGTGTGAAGTCTTAACCACTGAACCACCAGGGAATTCCCTACACAGACTCTTCTTAAAAGCAACTTTACTGTCTGAAAAGAACACTGGGGTAAGAATCGGAGACCTGGCACTGGAATCCAGTTTCCACTGGGACTAGCTGTGTGAACTTGGACAAGGTACTGAACCTCTCGGAGTTTCCACTTCTTCGTCTGGTGAATGGAGATTCTGAACCTGTGTCCATAAAACTGGAGCAAAATGTAAATGATCTCGGACCCCTATAGCACTTAGTGCTTGGCACCTGGAAAAAAGATGAAATGTTAGTCGTTCAGTTGTGTCCAACTCTTTGTGACCCCACGGACTGTAGCCCGCCAGGCTCCTCTTTCCATGGGATTCTCCAGGCAAAAATACTGGAGTGGGTAGCCATTCCCTTCTCCAGGGGATCTTTCCGACCCAGGGATGGAACCCTGGTCTCCTGCACTGCAGGCAGATTCTTTACCGTCTGAGTCACCAGGGAAGCCCATCTAGTATGTGCTAAATAAATGTTGACTGTTATTGTTGTTATTATTATCAGCAATTATAGTTAACATTTACTGACTGCTTACTCAAGCCTTGTGTCATGTGTATCAGTTCATTTAATCCTCACAACTCCACAAGGCAGCCTTATTTTATAGGTGAGACACCAAGGTGCAGAAAGGTTAAGTAACTTGCCCATGGTCACACAGCTAGTAAGCCATGAACCTAGGCTGTCTGGATCCAGAGTCAGCAGTGTTAGTCACTGAGATGTACTGCCTCAAATACTACTGCCATCTAGAAGAATTTCCCCTTCACTTGCCCAGGACCAGAGAGAATTCCAGTAGGGGTGAAGATGAAGCAATAGCTGAATCCAGTCTGACAAAATCCAGGGGTGAGTAAAGTTCTTACCCTGAAGTGAGATCCCAGCCCAGGACATTCATCTGGGCCATCCCTGATTATTTCCTGCCTTCACCCCTAACATTTTTATCCACTGGCAACCTGCTGTAGTCATGTACAGATGGGCAAGTTGGATCATAAAGAAGGCTGAGTGCCAAAGAATTGATGCTTTTGAGTTCCGGTGCTGCAGAAGACTCTTGAGAGTCCCTTGGACAGAAAGGAGATCAAACCAGTCAATCCTACAGGAAATCAACCCTGAATATTCATCAGAAAGACAGTTGCTGAGCTGAAGCTCCAATACTTGGGCCACCTGAAGCAAACAGCCGATTTGTCCGAAAAAAACCCTGATTCTGGGAAGAGTTGAAGGCAAAAGGAGAAAAGGGTGGCAAAGGATGAGATGGTTAGGTGGCATCACCGACTCAATGAACATGAATTTGAGCAAACTCTGGGAGACAGTGAAGGAAAGAGGAGTCTAGCATGCTGCAGTTCACGAGGTCACAAAGAGTTAGACATGACTTGGCAACTAAACAACACCAACCTGTCAAAGTGAACCTGGGAAAAGGTTTAGTCAACAGCAAGGAAGGTCCTACCTGGTGCATTGGCCGGGGGGTGTTTCTGTATGTTTGCTACCAGTGTTATTTTCTGGGTTGTTCTGGACGTGTGAACATGTTGGGTGGGAGATAGTGATTTTTTTTTTTTTCCACACTGCGAGGCATGTGAAATCTTAGTTCCCCAACCAGGGATCGAACCTACATCCCCTGCATTGGAAGCGCAGTCTTAAGCACTGGACCATCAGGGAAGTCCCAGGAGATGGTGATTTTGTATACGTGGTTGGACTGCAAGGCTGTGCCTTCTTCCTCAGATGTCTGTCTGTCTGTCTCTTTGAAGAGGCAGTGGGACTAGCCTGGCCTATCCCACCTCTGCCCCCCCCCGTGCTGTGAGACCCCAGGCCAACGACTCACTTCTGTGTGCCTGTTTCCTCACGTATAGAGAAATGGTTATGATGACAATAATAATACCGACCTGATAGGGTTGGTTTGAAGATTGAATGGTCTCATAGAGGTCAAGTGCTTGAAATGGTTCTGAGCACTGAGAAAAGAACAAGTACATGCCACTTATATGTATTAACATGATCAAGTGTGTAAAGGGTGGGTTTCTGTTTATTTATGGAAGGGCACCTGAGGTCCTCTGACAGCAAGAATCTAAGGTACTGGGGGAACCAGCTGTCTCATATTTGTGGGAGGAGGGTATGTGTGCATGTATATGTGCATGTGTGTGTGGTGTGAGCACAGTGGATGCATGTGCATTCTGTAAAATGGGCGAGAATGTTCACTGCCAGAACCCCAGTTAGCAAACAAACAGGCCCTAGGACAAGTCACTGAAGGTCTGTGTCCCCATCTGTCCACGGGCGGGGTTGCCGCCTCAAAGGCAGCTGCAAGGACCAAGTGAGTCATTTATGTAATGCTCTGGATCATTGCAAGTGGCCAGGACATGGGAGAGGTTGGTATTCAGCGCTCAGAGAGAGTGGGGCACACACTCGGGGGTCATCAGTGCCAAAGCTGTTTGTGTCCGCCTCCTGTGCCGCCCAGTATGTCACGGATCTCAGCAGAAAAGCCCTAAGTCCAGTTGCTCCAATGGCCTGGAGAAGGATAGAGACTTGCCCCAGGACACCCAGCCTACTGGAGGCAGAGAGTGGAGCTGGATCAGAGCCAGTGCCTCCTGCCCTTCTGGCATGATGAGAAAGCCACGTAGCGGTCAGAGTCAGCAGCCCCCACCCCCCACTGCCTCTGTGTGCCCCGCCTCCCCCAGCATCCAGCAGTCAGCCTGGGCTGGGGGAATCTGCTCCGATGGGGAAGGTGTGTGCTTTGGCAGCCGGCACTGTCTGGGCTGCCAAGGCTGAGGCTGGGCGGCTGCCTGGGGCGGGAATTCCATGTGTCTGGGGAGGACCGCACTTCGGTAGCCCCATCCCAGTTCCCAGCCCTGCCTCGTCACCTGGGCCAGGGCTCAGCTTGGCACTGGAGGCTGAGTTCTGCCTGGAACTGCTCAGAAAGGTCTCTGGAAGTGGAAGCTGAAGATTACAAGCGCTTCAACTTTGGTTTTTTAATGGAACACCTTTCTGGTAAGTCTGTCCCTTCCCATTGCAAAAGCATCGCGTGTTATTTGCAGAGAATACAAGGAATCAGAGAAGAGAAAATGAAATTCTTTGTCAACAATGAAGTACAGCAACTCAGAGATCAAAGGGGTTCTGTCAAAACACACACACACACACACACACACACGCACATACACATCCCTGAATATGCATATTACACAGAAATCATCAGAAAGATGCGCTTGTATGTGTGTGCTTGCACATTCATAACATACAGGCACATGCATACTCATGCAAGTACACACGCAGGAGATATCTGCATGGTCAAGCACGTGTCCATACATCTGTATGTGACACACAAGCCCTCACGTGTGTGTCTGCGTGTGCTTGTACACCTATAACAAACACACATACCCTCATAAGCACATGCATGCACACCTAAAGAGCACACACTCAGTGCTCCACCAGTTCAATCGGACGTGAATTCATCTAATCCTGGCATCAGTGTTGTAAGGAAAGAACCATTATTTCTCCCATTTTCCAGATAAAGCACAAGTGGTTAAGTAATCTGCCCAAGGACACCAGTGAGCACAAAAAGGCATTTTTTTTAGAAGAAAGAACCACCAAAAAAAAAAACCCTCAAAAACAAAATAATGCGGATTTGAACCCATATCCACTGGCTTAATTAATTAGGCTGCATGGTGCCATGTTTGAGTGGCCTTGCAGCAAATATTCTAATATTCTCATAGGGCTTTTCCCCTCTATGCCTCTATATTTGATTTGGTTACAGAAATGACATCCTTTTTACCTACTAGCAGGACCCTCCCTGGGGTCAGACTTGGATGTGAATCCCGGTCCCACAGCAGACAGGCTAGCTTGACTTTGAACTGTTCCTTCACTTCTTTGGAGGTTTTTCATCTAAAATGGGCAGCGATCGTATCTGCTTCTGAGGGTTTGGCTGAGCTTGTATACATCGAGCTCAGCATTCAAGTTCAGCCAGGCTCATTAGATGGGGCCGTGTGAAAACTGCCAACTCTGGGGCTGGAGGGCTTTGTGGAGAAAACAGAAAAACACTTTCTGGATGCAAGGTGGCCGTAATATGTGGGGTCTGGAAGGCAGAGAAAAGTCTCGGGGTCTGAGGTCTCCTGAGGAGAGGTGGTATTTCGTCCGGGAATCCCTGCCTTGACCGCACCCCCATCCTGACCGGCAGCTCAGCCCCGGCCCCCTTGCACTTCAGGTGGAACAGCGGAGGGAGGAGAGAAAAGGCCACGGTCTGGCAGGCGGAGCTTCGAGCCTGGCCAGGCTGGAAGGGGAGGGGGCTGGGGGGCTGGGACGTCAGATGCCATCAGCTCCTGGCGGACCGCTTAAGTCGCTGTGCGGCAGGCGGGCTGGGCGTCTGCAGAGGTCCCCTGCCTCCTCAGCCGCCTCCTGCCGCTGGCCTGGGCTGCCCATCCTGGGTACGCGCCCCTGGGGAGCCTGCCGCCTTGCCTCCCGGACCCCTCTCTCTGGTTCTCTTCTCAGCATTTCTTTCTCCATCTTCTCTGTTCTTTTTTCCCCTCTTTCTCTCTCCCTGTCTCTCCCATGTTCCTTCTCTTTTTGCCCCAATGTTGGCTCTCTTTCTCTCTGTATCTTTCTACCTTTTTTGTCTCATAGCTCTTTCCTGGACCTCTTTCTATCAGTGACCTTTTTATCTACCTCACATACTTTTTCTCTCCCTCACATACTTTGTCTCTGTTTCTCGATTTTCTTTCTGTCTCCCTCTTTCAGCCTCTTCCTTCTTTCTGTGTCTTGCAAGAGTTTGGGCAAGCTCTGGGAGTTGGTGATGGACAGGGAAGCCTGGCGTGCTGCAGTTCGTGAGGTCGCAAAGAGTCAGACACGACTGAGCGACTGAACTGAACTAAACTCCATCCTGAAATTGCAGCCTCAGGGGAGGTGGGCGCTGCCCCTCTGAGGGCACCGACAGAGCCCATGTGGAGTGAGATTGGTGCAGAGGGTATCCAGTCTGGGCAGGTTTGAGGTCTGCTTCCTGGGCTGGTGGGATGGAACTCTGGCTTTGAAGTGTTGTCTCACTTCCGGGCCTGGTCTGGATTCAGCCACTCTCTGGGCATTTCTTTAATTTTTCTTTCTTTTTTTAAAAAAAATATTGATTTACTTATTTGGCTGCACCGGATCTTAGTTGAGGCACACAGGGTCTTTAGTTGTGGCCTGCATGCAAACTGTTAGTTGCAGCATGTGGGATCTAGTTCCCTGACCAGGGATTGAACCTGGGCCCCCTGCATGGGACCTCAGAGTCTTGCCACTGGATCCCCAGGGAAGTCCCTGTCTGGGCATTTCTTCCCACTGCCCCATCCACTCAGTCCATGAGGTGGGAAGGATGGAGTGTTGCTCCCCGCCACCAGAGCTGTGTTGGGAGGTCTGCGTCAAGCTCCCAGTAGTTAGCATCCTCTGGGGTGGGAATGCTGGGGAGCACTCAGAGTTTGGCGCCCTCATGACCACCCCCTCCAGGCAGCCAGCTCTGACTGCACGAGGCCAGACGTGACCCCCTCCAGCCAGCTATGCCCCCGCTGCCCGGCACTGTGGGCCTGGCAGGTCTGCTCTTCTGGGCAGGCCAGACAATGAACGCCTTGATGCCCAATGCTACCCTGGCACTGGCTCAGACCAAGGGCACAGCTGTGAGGCCCCCAAGTGGCCTGGGGGTGCCCCGGTACCGGCGGAAGCGCCACATCTCTGCCCGGGACATGAGTGCCTTATTGGATTATCACAACCACATCCGGGCCAGCGTGCACCCACCTGCTGCCAACATGGAGTATATGGTGAGTCCCCACACTCTGCCAGTGCCCCCTCTGGCAAACGCCAGTTGACTCAGTGTGCCCTGGAAGGGCTGGACCATTCACGGGTCTAGCCTCTAGCCAGTATCTGGGCATCTGGGCCCTGTGAAGTCTGCCCATTTTACAGAGGAGAAAACTAAGGCTTTATATAGGTCCTTTCTGCAGGCAGGAGCAGAGGACTGCGATTTATGGCACATCCTCTGTGCGCCAGGCCCTTAAATGGAACCCTCTTCCTTCAAGGTAGGATTTATCTGCATTTTCCAAATACGGAAATCAAGAAGCAGAGAATCAATTTGCTAAAGGTCACCCACTTGGGATTACACCCCAGATTTGCCAGCTGCTAAGGCTGTTGTCTTAACTAACACAATGCCTTTTCCAAGAATTCTGGCTTCCTGCTGGGGACCCGCAGAGGGTGGTTGGCTGGAGATTTCCCTGCCATTGTCTCTTTGCCCCAGGGGTTTGATGACACTCCCAGTCTGTCCACAAGTCTCTGGAGGTAGAATTGGGAGAGATGAGGCTTGGTTCCTGGGGTGGGGGTGGAGGGCACAGGCTGGGGGAGAAACAGCAGCTGACCAGCAAAGGCTGGATGTCTTCCTTCAAAAAGGCAGAGTGGGGGGTGGGTGGAGAAGGGGGTGTCTCACCCCATCCCCCTACAGCCTGACTCCTGAGGGGAGGAGGGAACCTTTTTCATTATCGCAGTCCCTCCTCCAGGACCATTGTCCCAAACTAGCCTGTAGAGATAGGCCTCCAGCTCACCTACAGATTTCTTTAGGAAAAAGGATTGTCAGCCAAGACAGATACCTGCTCCCTTAACTGCCTGCAAACACTTGTACTTTTGCAATGTGTTCATTCACTTATGTAGCATCTCCTGCTTGGAGTTAGACACCATTGCTAAGCCCTGTGGACATTGCCGAGAACAGGATGGACATGGTCTTATCCTTCACAGAGCTTCCATTTCAGTGGGCACGATAAAAAACAAAGATCAACCGCAACATTTATGTAGAATACGACATCAGGTGCAATAAGGTGTTGGGAGGGGTGGGGATGGGAGCCCAAATGGCAGGCAGCTAAAGGTGGGAGAGCCATTTATTTGTTCATTAACTGACTCATCCATTGATTAACACAGTGGCTGGCACGTAGAAGGCCCTCCAGTTTTCAAACAATGACACATTTATTGAGCACCAGCCCTGCGTGCAAGGCCCTCCCCACAACAGGTGTTTGACTGTTGCATGTATTGTGGAAGAGAGAGAGCTAGACAGTTCCGCCAGGAGGGGCCCCGGGGAGGGTCAGTGAGTGTGCGTTAGAGGTTTGCATGCCGCTGCCGCAGCTGACCCCTTTGCAGCTTGAAGAAAACATTCCTCTGCTTTCTCTAAGAATGGATGAGTCTCACAACCCCGGGGAGATGTCTGGACCCTTCTTTGGGAGTCCCCATTGCTTCACTAGCTGGCTTCAGCCCACAGGACAGGTATCTTGCTAAACATCCCTTGCTCAAGGAGCCCTTTCTCTCTATGGCTCCAAGAAAGACCAGGTTCCGTTTCACATTCTCACACCAGCCAACTGTAATGATTGCTTAATGTCTCATTTCCTTGCTAGACTGTGAGTCCTTGTTCAATATTTGCTAAATGAACAGATGAAATGAAGGAACAAATAATATCTCAGAATCTCAGGAAGTCAGAGTGGAAGGGAACTAGTATTTTTTTTTTAAGTGATCTTTTCTTGAGATATAAAACTTGGGGCATTCATAGATTGGAAAATTAAGAAGCCGTTACAGAGGAGAGGAGGGTATTCTCTGTGTACTGATGTGGAATCATCGCTAAGATAGAGCTATCTGGTTAAATAAAAACAGCAAGGTGCCAAATAGAGTGTCTGGCGTTCTGTCATCTGTCAAAAAAATTCACATTTATATATATATATGTTGTTGTTTTCTGGTGGCTCAGTTGGTAAAGAGTCTGTCTGCAATTTGGGAGACCTGGGTTCAATCCCTGGGTTGGGAAGATCCCCTGGAGAAGGAAATGGCAACCCACTCCAGTATTCTTGCCTGGAGAATTCCATGGAGAGAGGAGCCTGGCGGGCTACAGTCCATGGGGTCACAAACAGTAGGACACGACTGAGTGACTAACACCTTAGTTGCTAAGTCATGTCTGACTCTCTTGCGACCCCATGGACTGTAGCCCGCTAGGCTCTACTGTCCATGGGATTTTCCAGGTAAGAATATTGGAGTGGGTTGCTATTTCCATCTTCAGGAAGGATTATATGTGTATATATATAATATATAATTATTATATTTACATAATACATATTTATGTATATATTAACACAATATATGCTATATAATTACATATATTACATACATTATATGATATATAATTGCATATATATTTACATATAAACATATATATAATGTTTATATTATATAAACACTACATTATACATATATGTTTATATATGTATATATAATATGCTTATGGGTGTGGAATGTTTTTGCAACCGGACTCAAGAAACTCACGATGATGGTTACCTCCAGGGTCAGGGTGGCTGGAAGAACTAGTATAAGATGAAGATGAAAGACTCTCCACTCCTCCTCCTTTCAACAGCTTACATGTTAAACGTGTGCATGCTTTCACTATTAAAAACAAACACACCTTGAAGCTAAAAAATTTAATGTTAAACACATTTTCAAATTTTGATAAATAAAAAATCCATTCTCTTCCTATAATCCTGGGCTCAGTCACTTCTAGGGATTGCTGGGAGCTCCCAGGCCAATCCCTGGGGCCCCCCCACCCCTCAGAGCAAGGAACCCCAAGCTTGAAGTCCAGTGAAGGAAAAAGGGCATCGGGCTAAGAGTCAGAAGGCTAGGTGTGGATCTCAGTTCTCGTGTGGACTTGCTATTGACCTTGAAGTCACAGGCCTTCTCTAAGGCTCAGTTTTCTCATTAATCAAGTGGATTTATTGCAGGGTTCCCAGGAGATGGAGGAGTCATGATACCATGTATATTTGCATTTCTAGACACTACTGAGATGTTTGTGGTTTTCCTCCCGCGGGGAATTTCATGACCTTTCTGCTTTCCCAGGTCTGGGACGAGCGGCTGGCTAGGTCAGCTGAGGCCTGGGCCTCCCAGTGCATTTGGGCCCACGGGCCCTCACAGCTGATGAGATACGTGGGCCAGAACCTGTCTGTCCGTTCTGGCCGGTGAGTGAGCCCTCCCTCCTCCCCGTCACTTCACTGCCCTTCTTTCACTCCGTCACTCAACAAGCTGGCCAAGCACACAGTCTGAGTTTCTTCCATTGCCTCCGCCCTCCCAGGTACCGCTCGGTGGTGGATCTTGTGAAGTCTTGGTCAGAGGAGAAGCGGCATTACTTGTTTCCAGCCCCGAAGGACTGTACCCCGCACTGCCCCTGGCGCTGCCGTGGCCCCGTCTGCTCCCACTACACCCAGGTACCCCTCTGTAGGGATGAAGGGCTGGTGGGAAAAATAGAATGTGGTGGACAGCAAGTAGAAAAAAAGCATAGGCCTGTACGGACTTCCTTTTACATAGTGAGCCTGTTCCTCTATATACACTGAACTGAGCTGAACTGGATCTTATTTTGAGTGTCTTAGGTCAGTGGACCATGTTGTTTGACCCCAAAATGGAGATGTGTGGTCCGACAAGTTCAAGAGGGCCTTTGATTTCAATAGGTCCAAACATTTCCCAGTATTTTTTCTATTTTCTAAGGCTGTGCTATCTTAAAAAAGAAATGCCAAAGAAGATTACCCAAAAATCGTAGTATATTTTGAGTGCTTATATCGAGATGTTACCACTTATTGTACATAAAAATACAATGCAGTATATAATGTTATAAGAAACAGGATCAGTGGTAGGACAAATGTCTTATTTTGGAGACCTGCCAATTTCTCTGTGACTTATTTGCAGTAAATGTCAAAAACTGAAGATAGAGACCTCCTAGGAAATGTTAGGCTTAAACTAAATGTCCTTCCTGACATCCACGAGATATTATTATCTCCATTTAACCAAAGGAGAAACTAGGCTCAGAGTGGTTAAGTGACTTGGTCAAAGTCACACAGCTTTTGATATTGAGAAACTGACCTAAGGCTGTTTAACTTCAAAGTTTGTGTTCTAATCTCCAACACAACAATGATTTTCAAGCATTGTTCACCAGGGGGGAAAAAAGAAAGAAATCTAATTGAACACTATAGAAAACACTAGCATATATCATTCTATATGATAAGATTAAATATTAGTTTATAAAACTTTTTTGCAACGGGGGTAGGTGAGTGTGTGTGTGTGTGTGTGTGTGTGTGTGTGTGTGTGTGTGTGTGTGTTGGTCCACTAGGTAACAATACAAAACTGTTTTCCCTACTGTTGATTGTAGTAAAAAGTAAAGTTTGGGAAACATTATATTAATAGTACCATATGCCTCCATCCTCTCACTTTTGAGACAGATGCCTCCCCCAGGAACACCTCAGCTAATGCATCCACCTTGAACTGAGCAAGTGCAGGAACCTTCCAGGCCCAAGTCCTTCTCACAGCCTCCCTTGCCTTTGTCCTCCCCTCTCAGATGGTGTGGGCATCTTCCAATCGGCTGGGCTGTGCCATCCACACCTGTGGCAGCATCCGTGTCTGGGGCAGCACCTGGCACCAGGCTGTGTACCTGGTCTGCAACTACGCCATTAAGTGAGTGCAGCTTTGAGGTCGAGGGGACTCTGGGGTGGATCACGAGGTGGAATGGGCAGGATTCTCAGAGAAGGAAGACACATAGGACACCTTGCCTTCCTCTTTTCTAAAAAACCCGAACACCATACAATTTGGTACTTTTAGAGAGTTGATCGAGAATCCTCTTTCTTTACTCAAGCTCCACAGTCAACTGGGAGATAGACAGAGGACCAAGGCAGGTGGTTAGTGGATAGGCAGTCTCCCTGATGAAGCCAGTAGTGGAGAATGTGTTTTAGATCTGCCAGCCAAGTGGGCTTGCAAAGAACTTGCTGTTGACTTAGACCTTCACCTCCATTAACAAGCAACACTGGACAACCAGAGGCCTCTTCTAAGTATAGTGCTGGCCCCTTTAAGCTTCCCACAAGAAACAGAGCAACCAAGGACACATGCTCCCTGCAGGCAGGCAGATCCCATAGGAAAGAAAGGAAGGATGCAGTGAGTATGCTCAGCTGCTTCTTCCAGACTCTCCAATCAGCTAGGTGGGAGAGAGGTCAAGAGAAGTCCTTGAGAGCAGGAAATAGACCTGATTAATTTTGACATCCTTTTACTACAGTGATTTCAAACCCATGGTTTTTTTTTTGTTTGTTTGTTTGTTTGTTTGTTTTTGAGTGAAAGCAGAACTTTCCCTCAAGTGGTTGAATTAAACAATAAAAAGAATGACTTTTATTCCATCATCTCCTGGTGTCTCCACCATCCACATTCCCTGCCCCTAAACTTCCAGGAGCACCTTTTGAAAACTGTGGACTCACAGCATCTGACACAAATCCTGATGCCCACTAAAAGTCTTTGTTGAATGAATGAATGAATGAACCCATATGAAACCAGAAATGCACTTTACTAAGCACTTTGGCTGACTTTACTTATTGTCATTCAGCCATCACTTTTGGAGGAGAAAGATTCCATTTCTGCCTACAAAGAGTGTTTGATGTGTGAGAAAATAAGTCACTGGAACTTGAGAGATCACTAACACTACAAGCCAGTGGTGAGATTATTAGGCTGCCCCAAGCAAGATCCGGGGGACTGATTTTAGGCCTTGAGGTGGATGAAGAGGGAGAAAAGAGAACTCTGTGGGTGGGATGGAGAAGAGAACTGTGGGAAGAACCGGTGTGTACGCTGGATCCATGTGCCACTAGAGCAGTCTGGAAAGTGAAATTCGCTCAGTCATGTCAAACTCTTTTCGACCCCATGGACTATACAGTCCATGGAATTCTCCAGGCCAGAATACTGGAGTGGGTAGCCTTTCCCTTCTCCAGAGGATCTTCCCAACCCAGGGATCGAACCCAGGTCCCTTGCATTGTAGGCATTCTTTACCAGCTGAGCTCTTAGGGAAGCCCGAGCAGTCTGGAAGGCCTGATGCAAGCTGTAGTTGTGACTCATAAGCCAGAGTCCAGCAAACTACAGCCTACAGCCAAAGTCCAACCTGCTGCCTATTTTTATAAATAAACTTTTATTGAAACATGGCCACGACATTTGTTCACATATCCCTTAGGGCTGCTTTCATGCAATAAAGACATTTGGCCCCCAAAGCCTAAAATATTTACTATCTGGCCCTTTACATAAAAAGTTTGCAAACCCCGGCACAGGCAATGGGAAACCACTAAAATTCTTGAGCAGGAGAATGATGGGATGAAGGTTTGTTTTGTTTGTTTGGCTGTGCCTCGAGGCTTGTGGGATTTTAGTTCCCTGACCAGGAATCAAACACGGCCCCTGGAAGTGAAAGCGCCAAATCTTAACCACTGGATGTCCAGGGAATTCCTGGTTTGTTCTTTTTTTTAAAAAACTGCTTAATTGAGATATAATTCACATACCATACAATTTGTCCATTTGAAATGTACAACTTAATGGGTTTTTAGTGTTTTACATTATTCATTTTTTTCAATCTTGGTAAAATATATATAGAGAAAACATAAAATTTGCCATTTTAGTCATTTTTAAGTACTGTATACTATTTCGTGGCATTAATTGCATTCATAGTGTTGTACAACCATCACCTCTATTTCCAAAATGTTTTCATCACCCCAAAGAGAAACCATTACCTTTAAGCAATGGCTTCCTATCCCCCCACCTCCCCAAATCCATTAAGAAGATTAACTCCATAGCAGCTAGAATGGTTTTTGGATAAGACTGTCCATGAAAAATAAATGTACAGCAGAGGTCACAAAGAGGCTTCACAGGCACGTCCCCCATGGTTGAATTACACCCAGTATCTAATTATTCTAGTTCTTATTTGCATATCACCTTGTAAGTTATAGGGCCTTCCTGCATAGCTCAGTTGGTAAAGAATCTGCCTGCAATGTGGCAGACCTGGGTTCAATTCCTGGGTCAGGAAGTTCCCCTGGAGAAGGAAATGGCAACCTACTCCAGTACTCTTGCCTGGAGAATCCTATGGACAGAGGAGCCTGGCAGGCTACAGTTCATGGGATCCCAAGAAAAATAGTGCTATCTTTCTCTCTTTGTAAGTTACAAAGTGTTTTCGCATAATTTTTATGGACACCATTTCATTAACTTATTCAGAGGATAAAATCTAGGCTCAAGAAATGAGGTAGTTTAGGGACTAAACTACCCTGGTGGTCCCTGGGTAAGAGGTTAAGTGGTTAAGTGGTCCAGTGGTTAAGACTTCATCTTCCAATGCAGTGGGTTCGGGTTTGATCCCTGGTCGGGGCCAAAATACCGAAACATAAAACAGAAGCAATAATGTAATAAATTCAATAAAGACTTTAAAAATGGCCCACATTAAAAAAAAAAATCTTAGAAAAGAAAGAAATGAGATGGTTTATTCTGTCACTAGCTGGCAGAACCAGGATCATAACTCAGATCTGCTTGTTGGGGATGGGAGGGAGGGATTTCTGTGTTTGTGGTGGGGGGGCGGTGGTGGGCAGTGGCTGGGGTGGGGTGGTTGTGTGGAAGGATTAAAAAAAATCGCACTTCCTGGGGAACTGCTTATCTGCCAAGCCAGGTGCTTGGATACGCTCATTCCTGTGTGGGAGGAATGTCTTCTCTTGGTTTTAGAGATGAAGAAACTGAGGCTTGCAGTTGTGACCCGGTTACAGGGCCAGTCAGCGGCCCTGCTGATATTTGAAAACCTGTGTGAAGGTAGCTCATGTAACTGTCCCCCCACCCCGCCTCCCTGGGCCCTCTTCTCTTCCAGGGGTAACTGGGTTGGCGAGGCGCCGTACAAGACGGGGAGGCCGTGTTCCGCCTGCCCCCCCATCTACCAAGGCAGCTGCAGCAGCAATATGTGCTTCTCAAGACACAAGTCCAACAAACTCCTGTGGTTCTGAATTTTCCCTGGGCTCTGGCAGGCCTCCAGCTGGGCCTGATGCTCTTCCCCAAGACGGGGTCTTCCCCAAGACCCTTCCCCAAGACGGGGTCAAGGAATACTCTTTCAAGGACGTGAGTTGGGCTCACTGCATCAGCCTGAATCTTCCCTCCTGCTTCCATTTCCTAAACGTCCAGCATGTGCCAGAAGAAAACAGCCTCCTTGCTTTCCTTCTTACCTGTTACATCTTTTTCTCCTCCGGCCTCCGGGAAAGAGGCCTGCCTCCTCAACTGACTCAGTTCTCAGAGAGCCAGGGCTGGAAGAAGCAGAGGCAGCAGCTTTTGGACTCTCAGGCCTCCAACCCGCAAGTCTTTGTGTATCCAATAAACTACCTTCATTTGTTCAATAATAGCCAACCAGCTTCTGGGCCGTCTTTGCAGACCAGTGGTCTCCCTCTCTGATTTGGGACCATTTCAGTTACAGGCTTTTACAAAATACCTGTAGTTGGCTTGTGGACACCCCACCCCCAGTGTACGTTGCTGAAGCCACCGCAGGGTCCAGGCACCCTTTCCACAGGTTTAATCAGGCTTAGCGAAAGGGCGTGACTTACTGAAGCTGCACGGCTTGTCTGGGAAGGCACCCAGCTTGAAGCTCAGGCTCCGACATCTCCTTCAGGCTGTTCTAGACACCTCTCTGAATGCTCAGAACTGACCAGCTAAAAGCAAAGCTCGCCTGAAAGAATTCTCTCTTTTAAGATTTTTTTTTTTTCTTCCTGTGGCTCTCTCTGTCTGTCTCTCCTTTCTTTATTTCTCCCACGGAATCTCATTCTCATTCCCAGAAACCTTTTCTCCTCTCCCCACCCCACCCAGTTATCAAAACACACAAAAGACCTTTTGTCTTTAGAGATAGTAAAATCTCTCCCTCAGACCTTGCCCTCCAGCTGGGGCCCACTCCCTGCCTGGCTGGAGAGAGCTTCATTCAAAGACCCAGATGGAAAACAAGCCCCTTTTCACAGAGTCCCTACATGATCCTGGATGGAATGAGTGTTCTTCCCTCTTGGACATTCCCACCTAGTCTGCAACCTGTACCTGTGTCTCCAACATCAACTTCCTCCGCCCTCAAGAAAGTTCTTTGAGATCTGGTGCAGTGGCTCTTTCTGGTCCCTGTCTGGGTCCTCAGGAGGGTCAAAGAGGAGAGAAGGAAATGGAGCAGAGAAGATGGGGTGAGGGGAAACCAGCTCAAGAAGAAGGCCGAGAGGGCTTCCTTGATGGTCCAGCGGTTAAGACTCCAAGCTCACAAGGCAGGTAACCCTGGTTCGATCCCTGGTCAGGGAACTAGATCCCACATGCTGCAGTGAAGAGCCTGTACTGCAACCAACACCCAGCACAGCCAAATAAATAAAGGAGGCCATGTGCCAACAGCCCCTCGGCTCCTGCTTTGCACCAAGTACATCAGCTAGATCACAGGGGCAGGCGTCTGACTTCTCACTCCACTTTATAACTAAGAAAAATGAGACTTATCAGTAGTGCCCATTTCCAAATGCTGGAGATGCATGAAATAAGAAAAACAAGGACGTGGTTCTGAGTTCATTATTCTCAGATTATATTCTTCCTAAGGTTTTTTTGGGAGGGGGAGTATTAAAATATCCTTTTATGTATCACATAATGGTGATAATGAATGTTAGATTTCCTTGAAAATTATTAATATCCTTATATGGCAGGTGGGGGAAGGACTTGCCAATCTTACGTCAAATTCCCAAAATGTTCTGGAAAAAGTTTTTTAGATTTAAAAAAGTTTATTTATTTAGCTGCACCAGCTCTTAGCTGTGGCATGTGAGATCTTTAGTTGAGTCATGTGGGATCTAGTTCCCTGACCAGAAGTTGAACAGAGGCCCCCAGCCCTGGAAGTGTGGAATCTTAGCCACTCCACTACCAGGGAAAACCTTGTTTTGGAAATTTAAGTGGCAGGTGACCCTCTGGATTCCGTGGCATGTATAAGGTTGCAGAGCTAGTAAAGGAGCAGATATGGGATTTGAATTCAGCTCCCTCCGATCCCAATGCCTATGCTCTTCTGAGGACCCCACTTTGCCTTCCTATATCCTGAGTTAACAGGATAACCAAAGTAATCACCACTGGCATTTATGAGCTGCTGAGAACATAATCTCATAGAATTATCCTACTATGTAAAGATCTTATTCCCATTTTATAGACATAAAAACTGAGGCCATAGAAGTTGGGTCTGAATATGCTCTGTACGACTCCAATGCCCTGGGTCACTGTCTTGCCTCTCAGCTAAGAAGGGAGAAACCCAGAGCCTGGACAAAGTTAGAGATGATGAGGGGCTTCCCTGGTGACTCAGTCGGTAAAGAATCCACCTGCAATGCAAGAGACCCAGGTTCCATCCCTGGATCAGGAAGATCCTTTGGAGAAGGAAATGGCTACCCACCCCAGCATTCTTGCCTGGGAAAGCCCACAGATAGAGGAGCCTAGTGGGCTATAGTCCATGCGGTCGCAGAGTCCGATACGACTTAGTGACTAAACAATAACAGAGATAATGAAGCATAAAGTGCCATTGGGAATTCCGGATGCCCTCCTGGATCCCGCATTTCTGAAACTGTCTCTGAGAAGACCCCAGGTCAAAGAAGGAATGAACCAGGTGGGCATGCTTGTGTTCATCAAGCCTTGGCCCCTACAGACGTGGCAATGGAGACTCGGGTAGTTCCCTAGCTTGGCTAAGCCGCTGTTCCAACTGAAGTTGGGAACTTTTTTTTTTTAATTGAAGGACAATTGTTTTACAGAATTTTGTTGTTTTCTGTCAAACCTCAACATGAATCAGCCATAAGTATACACATATACCCTCCCTTTTGAACCTCTCTCCCATCTCCCGCCCCATCCCACCCCTCCAGATTGATACAGGGCCCCTGTTTGAATTTCCTGAGACTACAGCAAATTCCCATTGGCTATCTATTTTACATATGGTAATGCAAGTTTCCATGTTACCTTTTCCATACATCTCACCCTCTCCTCCCCTCTTGAAGTTGGGAACTTTTGCTGCAAGAAATCTGAGACAGTTAAACCTCCGTAATATTTTATGCATTTTGAAAATCATTTCCCAGTCTCATCTGACTGCTCATTTGTACATTCACCAGCCAAGAGAGTTAAGAGCATGGACTCTGAAACCAGAATGCCTCAGTACAAATTTAACACAAAGTGGCCGAGTGTGCTTGGGTAAGTCAAGATTTTAACGCCTCAGTCTCACCTGTAAATGGGGACATAAATTGTATCTGCTCATGAGGTCCTTCAAAACATGAAATGAATGAATATGTAGAAAGCATCTGGGACAGTATCTGGCACTAGTGTAGACAGTTGTTTTAAAAGTTCAATGTCAAGGGACTTCCCTGGTGGTTCAGTGGCTAACATTCCCTGGTCACAATGCAAGGAGCCCCGGTTCAATCCCTGGTCAGGGAACTAGATCCCACATGCCACAACTAAAGATCAAAGATTCTGCATGCCACAACTAAAACCTGATACAGCCAAATAAATAGCTTTTTAAAAGTTCAATGTCAAGAGGAAGGAGATGTTGTCACTGAGATGGGAAAGTAAACTACGGAGGGAGGTTTTTGTTTTTTTTAATAAAAGACATGTGATAGCACATTTACATATTGATAGGATTCTGCCACTATAAATTTGACCTACCGATATACTCCCACATCTGACATTTGAAGTTTATGAAGACATTCACTGTAGTGGCAAAAGCCTGGAGACAACCTAAGTGTCCAGGAACAGAAGACTAGAAAAATCACTTATGGGACATCCACACAATACATAACCACTCAAAGAATGAGGTGGGCGGGTATGCTGGTGTGGAGATAGCCCTTAGAGACAGAGAAGGTGACAGAAGAGTGTGTTTCATATGTTCCCATGTATTTACATGCATGTACATGTGTGTATGTCCAAATCGGCTTGGGTTGCCATAGCAAAATACCAGGGACTGGGTGGCTCAACCAAGAGAACAAAATTTCCCCAGTTCTAGTGGCTAGAAGTGTGAGTTCAGGATGCTAGCGTAGTTGGATTCTGGTGAGATCTCCCTTCTTGACTTGCAGACAACTACCTTCTCACTGTATCTGCACAGGTCGGGGAGGAAAGGGGTGCACTCTCATGTCTCTTCTTTTTTTAAAAAAAATATTTTTTTGGTCAAGCTGCACAGTATGTGGGATCTTAGTTCCCTGACCAGGGATCAAACCTGCACCCTCTGCTTTGGAAGCACAGAGTCTTAACTAGTGGACTGCCAGAGAAGTCCTCACATGTCTCTTCTTATAAGGACATTAACCCTATTGAATCAGGACCCTACTAATTTAACCTTAATTACATTCATGAATATTCATTGGAAGGACTGATGCTGAAGCTGAAACTCCAATACTTTGGCCACCTGATGCGAAGAGCTGACTCATTGGAAAAGACCCTGATGCTGGGAAAGATTGAAGGTGGGAGGAGAAGGGGATGACAGAGGATGAGATGGTTGGATGGCATCACCTACTCAATAGACATGAGGTTGAGTAAGCTCCAGAAGTTGCTGATGGACAGGGAAGCCTGGTGTGCTGCAGTCCATGGGGTCGTAAAAAGTCGGACACGACTGAGCGACTGAACTGAACTGAACGTCCATGAAGGCCCTGTCTTCAAATACAATCACACTGGCAGTTAGATCTTCAACATATGAATTTGGGGGAACACTTTTCTGTGCAAAGTAGTGTCTATGTGTATAATTTCTGGATATATATACAAGAATTTGTTTAAAAGTGCAATAGAGGGACTTCCCTGGTGGTCCAGTGGTTATGATTCCAGGCTCCCAATGCCAAGGGCCTGGGGTCCAATCCCTGGTTAGGGAACTAGATCCCGCATGCCTCACCTAAGACCTAACCCAAACCCAGTGCGTCCAAATAAATCATAAAGTGAAAGTCGATAAGTTGTGTCTGACTCTTTAAAAAAGAAAAGTTCAATAGAGTGAGATGTGGGAAGTAAGGTTGGAGAAAGGCTTTTATTTTTCATTATATGCTGTTCATATAATTTTCTTTCTTTTTTTTTTTTTTTTTAGGGCATTTTGTTACATCGGCGGGCCCAAGGCAGAGTCTCCTCTTAGCCAAGGACCTACAGTTTTCATTTTTAACACACGAATGTACTAATGGCTTCATTTATAAAACTAGTGTAAAGCAAACAAAAGCCAAAAGAAAGCTCATATCACCTGCTTAAATTAAAAAAGACTGACAACTGCTGGGACTTTGATGGTGGTCCAGTGGTTAAGACTCTGAGCTTCCAATGCAGGGGCATGGGTTCAATCCCTGGTCAGGGAACTAAGATCCCACAGACCATTTGGTGCAGCCAAAAAAAAAGATTGAGAGTAACGAACGGTGATAAGGATATGGAGTAAAAAGGGAGCTCTCTCAGCCTGCTGCAGTAATGGAAAATGGTATGACCACTATAGACAATAGGTTTGGAATTTCTTATAAATTAAACACACACACACACACACACACACATCATAATAACTAGCAATTCTTCTCCTAGAAATTTAACCAAGAGAAATGAAAACATATGTGTAAAAGAAGACATGTTCATGAATATACATCCCTGCTTAATTCACAATTGCCTCAAACAGGCGATAACCCCAAAGTACATTACCAAGTGACTGGGTGAACAAATTTCTGTATATCTACTCAATGGAATACTACTTAGCAAGAAAAAAGGGCCAGGACACAGGTGAAACTCACAAATATACTGAGCAAAAAAGCCAGACACAAGAGTCAATGCCATTCTAGAACAGACAAATGCCATTCTAGAAAAGACAAATCTAACATAGTATGACAGAAAGCAGATGAGCAGTTGCCTGGAGTGGGAGGTACTGGGGGGGATTAATTGCAGAGGAAAAACAGGGACCTTTAGGGGGTGGTGGAAATGTTCTGTGTCTTGATTAAGGTTATAGTTACATAAGAATATACGTTTGTCAAAACTCATAAAAGTGTACACCTAAAATTTTATTATATATAGATTATACCTCAATGAAGTTGATTTTTAAAGTCTAAAGAGGGAGAGGTTGAATATATAAGAGGACTTACATGGTCATGTGGGGCTCCTGGGCAGTGAGAAGAGGGAGGGTGTGGACCCATGTGGATCAGGAGGGAAAGAGGTGAGCAAAGTGCAAACAGGTGAATTTTTGTGGGGAACTGAGGCTGGTCCAGGTTGAAGGCTCCTATTTTTTCTATGAAGAAGGGAAAGCCTCAGCCTCCTGAGAATGAGATGGACAATTTCCGAGGCGAGAAAAGGTCTGAAGTAGAGGTAGAAAATGGAAAAGCCAGGAGAATGGAAACAGGCTAGAGGTTCCAGGCAGTGTGGAGGGACCCATCAAAGTTCATGATTATGAACCTCTGGTGGCCCCCATCTGTCCGTCTATGTGATTTTTTATTTTTCCAACAGTGATCAGCAGCTGGCGTGTAGGCATGAAGAAAGCAATGTACATAGGCTTGTCCAGGGTTGGGTTTTTGTCAGATAGTTAGAAGGAAAGAAACTGAGACAGAAGTAAAAGAGAAGCTAAGATGGACTGTGGGCTACAAACTTGACAGGAGGAAGTGAAGACAGGAAGGTGCCACAGGGAGGGAGGAAACAGAAGGAAGAAAGGACTGGATACACACCAGAGTCCATCAGTATGGGGTGGGAGCTCCCGTTGAGGTGACTGAGTGAGCATACTTGAAAAAAGAGACTGTGGACAGAGAGAAATAGATCAATTATCTGTTTTATTTATTTATTTAATATTTTTAAAAAATGTATTTATGTATTTATCTACTAGGCTGTGTCAGGCATTAGTTGTGGCATGCAGGATCATTTTCTACTTGGAGCATGTGACCTCTTAGTTGCTGCACATGGGATCTGGTTCCCTGATCAGGAATTGAACCCAGGACCCCTGCAATGGGAGAATGGATTTTAACCACTGGACCTCAATTAGCTATCTTAGAAGTGAAGCACCACGTGAGGTAGGTGTTACTATGGGAAAATGAAATACTGAACCAAATCCATGCAGCAAGATAACGATGATGGAGCTGGAGTTTTCTGATCCTAAGTCCCACGTTTTCCTGCCTCTCATTTGAGCACCCCCAACATGATGAAGACCTTGAGCTCAGGATCCCAAGTCAAGCTGTGAACCCCAACATTGTAATAAAAGAAATGGGGCTATTCCCCCCAAAAGCCAGATGGTAGCCTACTGTGCAGGACAGCTAGGATGTAAGCTGGTTCTGCATTCCAAGACCAGAAAGCAGATTTGGGCAGTAGATTGCATTTTGTGAGGCAAAGGAGACCCATGGACCAGTGGAAGGAGCAGGCAGAGCAGACCTGTGTTACCCCATTCCTCTTAGCACTCACCATTTGTAATAATATCTTTAAAAATTATACTTATTTAGTTATTATTTATTTGGCTTTGCTGAGTCTTAGTTGCGGCATGTGGGCACTAGGACCCTGACCCGGGATTGAACTCAGGCGCCTTGCGTTGGGAATGTGGAGTCTTCACCAGTGGACCACCAGGAAAGTCCCTGAATAGTATATCTTTAATGTTATCTAATTGATGCCCATCTCCTCCATTAGTCCACAATTCCATGGGTTCAGGGATGATGTCTCTTGGCTCATTTCTATATCACTGGAGTCTAGCACAGAGCTCAGTATACAGTAGGCACTCAAAAAATATACGTTAGATAATGGAGAGATCGTGGGTTGTCATTCTAACTCCTCTTTGTACCAGCTGGGAGACTCCGGGCAAGTAACTTTTTCCTCTGCCTCAATTTCCTCATCCTAAATTTTAATTTAAATGTGGCAATGCCTGTATGTAACTCTCAGCATCCAGTAGGTGCTCAATAAATACACTCCCCCCAGCTTCCTCCTTTTCTCCTCTACCCCTCCCTCCGGCCTCTTGCCACACCCATTGTTTGGAGCCATAAAACCCAACCCAGGTTGGACTCTCACCTCCTCATCCCCTCCTGGTCAGTCCTTTCCCTTAAGTTGGGGGCGAAGGAATTGGTATCTCCCATATTCTGGCTCCAAGAGCCTCCCAACCCCAAAGGGCAAGACTGGGGCCCTAGTGGACCTCTGGTCTGGCCAGGTTGTCGTTGCCATGGCAACAATGACAGTCCCCAGCCGCAGGTTCCCTAAGTGACTGGTTACTCTTTAACGTATCCACCCACCTTGGGTGATTAGAAGAATCAATAAGATAACCGGGCGGTGGCAGCTGGCTGCACTCACTGCCTTCCTGGTGGACTGGCTCCCGCGGCTGCCGCTGTGTGCCTGGGGCCCCGGCTCCTCCATGCCCCCGGGTCTCCGGCTGGGTGGGCTCGGCCATGGTCAGCGTGAACGCGCCCCTCGGGGCTCCGGTGGAGAGTCCCTATGGTGAGTGGGGTCTGTAGCTGGGGCTTAGGGGAAGACTGGGCGTGGTGGGACCACCGTTAAGTTTGGGGGAGCATGGGATGGCCCTCTGTGTGTTTCCTAGCCCCCAAGACCCTAAAGGGCTTCTCCAGAATGGCCCCTGGGAGGCGAGTGACCTCTTGACTAAGCTCCTAAACCGAGGCCTGGCGTATCCATGTGTGGGAAGCGCTCGGAGGGGCCGCGGGAGCCCCGGGGAAGGGGCTCGGCTCACTTAGCCCGCCCAGAGAGACTGCCTTCCTAGGGATGCATCCGGGAGTATTTCTGAAATTCCACTAAACGTGGGGCTAAAGCATTGTCCCCGCTTTGAAGCCCGCAGAGAGGCTTGCGGGGCCTCGGCCTCCGAGCTGGCTTCGGATCTAGGTGGGATGCGACCCAAGGGGAGTGTTGGCTGGCCCCGAGGGCCATCAGCTCTGGATCATTCTGCAAGGGAAAGCCATAGAAAGCAACGCACAGGGCGGGGCAGTGGAAAACGGAAATCATCTTTGCTGTAAGTGTGTGACTTAGATGCGGGATGAGGGGAGAGTGTGTCCGCTGACGGTGAAGGGCAGGGGGCTTTGATGTTCGGCGTGTAACTCCAAAATCGGAGGTAACCTCAAATGTCCGGCAGTAGCGGATGGGTAAATAAAACTTGATGCCTCTTTAGGATGAAATATTATCCCGTTGCTGAAGAAAAAAAAAATATCCAGATTTGTGTACAAATAGGGAAGGACCTTCAAGTGCATTATGTGAAAAAAAAAAAAAGTAAGCTGAAGAGACTATAGCATATGACATTTCTGATAACAGAACAGATATACGCATATGTATGTACCCACACGTTTGTGTTTGTGTAGAAAATTAGCGGAAGGATACAAAGAAACCTGTAACAGAGCGTTGTTTTTCGGAGGAAGGAAGTTCAGGTAAACGTTTGTTTTCACTTTTTTTGCACATTTTGGATTTTCAAAAAGTAGGTGAATTTTACAACCTGATTCAATCACACGCACGTGCAGAGCTTGGCCTCTGAAAATCCAGTAGATCTTGGCTCTTGTTCCGTGACTTTATACAAATTGCTCATCATCTCTGGGCCTTGGCTGCCTTCTCGCTGAAGTGGACAGAGGGTGTTTTAGGGACTTCCTGCAGGTCTAAAGGAAGGCGAGGGTGTGAGCCCTCCCGCTAAGCCCTCGTCTCCTCGTACATTCTAAGGACAGTTAGTGTTACTTGATATCATCATGAGCTGAGAGAAGATGACCAAGGAATCAGGGACTGTTCTCTTGCCTGGTCCAAGGGAATCTTAGCCCTTTGACCCATCATCCAGCAGCAGTCTGAGATGCAGTGGAAATAGCTGAGGCTGAGGAACCAAAAAAACCACCTGGGGACCTATCCCGCAGGGCTGTGTGACCTTGGGCAAGTGACTTCCCATCTTTCAATCTATTTCCTCATCTGTAAAAAGGAGAGAACAGGACCTATCACACAGGAGGTGGTGGCCAGAAGAGATTGCACAGCTAAAGGGCTGGGCATGCCTGAGGGGCTTCATTCAAGGTTAAAACACAATTGTGAGACTTGGCTGATCCTGTGGCTGGAGGAAGACTCCTAGTCTCCCAAATGGTCAGACAAGGATGGATGGATGGATGGATGGATGGATGGATGGATGGATGGATGTTCTACTCCTATTACTGCACTTAATTCTCAAAACACTTGTCTCAGATAAATAACACTATTATCTCTAAGGATAGAAGTGAAAACTAATGTTTAGAATTGTTTTTAAAAAATCATCTGACTCCAGACCTGACATCGTCCATCTGTCCTGAACCCTCTTAGCTCAGCCACAGGTATAGCTGGGCAGAGAAAGGAGGGCTCCCATGCCCAGGTTTGCAGCAGGCATCAACAAGAGAATACTGCTGTCCTGCAAAAGATTGGGCATTTGCTGATGTGTGTATTTGTGTGTGTATGTGTGACATTGACCAAAAGATCTGGCTTTTTAGATAAATCTGGGTTAGATTCTGGATCTGCCTCCACACCCCCCCCCCCATCCCCCCCAAGCTGTGTAACCTACCTTTTTCTGAGTCTCAGACATTTCTTTTGTAAACTAAATGTGGGCAGTCTGCTGTGAGGCTCTGGGAAAGATGCACTTACTGATTTTAAAGACAAAAAAGTACTTTGAATAAAATCCTTTCTTTTGAAAGTCTCCATTGGGGATAATAATAGTCTCTAAAGGTTGCAATCACAAAGGTAAGTTGCTGAGTAAGCAACATTGTTCACAGCAGAACTTTGGGAGAGGTGATGGAGGGCAAGGCTGTGGTTAGGATCACAGGAATGAATGAATCTACAAGTGCTTAGAATAGCACCTGACCCAGAATAAGCATGAAATCAATCCCAAATGCTGTCTCACATTTTTGAACCTTAGTAGGATAGGTTTCCCCCTCCCCCAATTTTCTTTATTAATTTTTGGCTATGCTGGGTCTTCTTTGCTGTGTGTGGGCTTTCTCTAGTTGCAGCAAGCAGGGGCTACTCTTCGTTGCAATGTGCGATCTTCTCATTGAGGTGGCTTCTCTTGTGGAACACAGGCTTCAGTCATTGTGGCTTAGTTACTCCGAGGTATGTGGAATCTTCCTGGACCAAGGATTGAACCCATGTCCCCTGCATTGGCAGGCGAATTCTTAACCATTGGACCACCAGGGAAGTCCCAGTAGGAGAGTCTTTCTTGAACTGTCTTTGGTGTGGTGGTCCTAAGCGAACTTGACCCTCCCCTGGCCTTAAAATGCATCCGCGGCACACTGGATTCTATTCTGTAGTTCTCATCACTGATCAAGTCACTGTGTGCACCATGGCGTCTGTCTCCCCCACTCGACTATAAACCCCATGAGGCCACGGACCTCAGTGCTTCGTTCATCCTTGCCTGTCTCACATGGTGACTGGCACAGAATAAGTGCTCAGTAGGTAATCAATTGGGCTTCCTCGATGGCTCAGCGTTTAAGAATCTGCCTGCAATGCAGGAGCCTCAGGAGACGCGGGTTCAATTCCTGGGTCAGGAAGATCCCCGGAGAAGGGCATGGCAACCCACTCCAGTATTCTTGCCTGGAGAATCCCATGGACAGAGGAGCCTGGCAGGATACAGTCCATGGGGTCACAAAGAGCCAGACACGACTGAAGTGACGCACGCATGCACAAGTAATCATTTGTTGGATGAATGAACTGATGGAAAATCTAAGAAATAGCCCTAGGACAATGGTCAGCAATGTCAACCAGGTCCACGCTCCTCCCTTCCCTCTTCCCTGCCTTCCTCACTGTTGGCTTTTGCTTCTTGGTTTGTCCCATTATAGACCTAAGGTGGCTGTCACAGCATCAGGGATCATGTCTGCACTTGAGCTGAAAGGGGTCTGTCTGAAGCTGGAAGGGGTTTTTCTCGAAGCCTGATTTTCCCCCAAAGCAAAAATTTCCCGAAAATCTCCCAGCAGACTTCCTTAGTTCAAAGAAAGTTGGGAAGTGTCTAGTGGAAAGAAATGGGAAAGCCAGCACAGGCTTAGACCAAGGGTGGTTTTTTCTTGGGGTCTGACACAATGCTGCTGCAAACCAAATTGGAGTTCCCTTGTAATGGGTTTCTCAGCTTCGACACTACAGATATTTTGGCTTGGATAATTCTTTGTTGTAAAGAGACGTGTGCACTGTAGGATGTTTAGCTGCTTTCCTGGCTTCAACTCACTAGATGCTAGGAGCATGCTGCCTGTCAGTTGTGCCAACCAAAAATGTCTCCTGCCATTTCCAAATGTGTCCTGGGCACATGTAACACCACTGTTACAAGGAAGCAGGAATAGCAGCTGATTCGGATCTGCCAGAGATGAATGTACTGTGACTTGTGTGGTAGTATTTGTTTTGGGTATCAGCATCTAGCTCAGCGCCAAATTTGGGGCTGCCCTTAGCAACTGTGAGGATAAGATGCTATGTCTCTGTGCTAACCTCACTCCTGGCTTCATTATTTTCCTACCCTTGTTTTGCTTTCAGCAAGCTTCCCTTAATGATTTATTTTGGCCCTTTGGGACTTTGTCATTCTTGTAAGCATCTCAAATCTCCTTGAGGGCCAGGTCTGTATTTGTCTGATCTTCTTGTTATACCCCCGGTTAGCACAGGACCGGGGCCCCATGTAGATTATGATAGATGTTTACTTAATGAATAAATAAATGAGAAAGTGGATGTATGAATAGATAAATGAATAAATGGATACCTGGATAGGTAGATAGGTAGATGCTTTGATGAACCAATGTGATAGGCTAGCGAATGGACGGATGGATGGACGGATGGATGGGCATAATATGGATAGACAGATGAATGAATGGGACAAATGAATAAATAACAGGGAATATGGGCAGGTGGGTAGGTGGATGGATGGAATAATGAATAGATGTGATGGATGGGTAAATGGGTATGGTGGATGGTGGATGAATGGAAAGAATGGAGAGATATGTGGATGGATGTGGTAAATAGATGAATAAATAACTAGAAAGGTACATGGATGGATGGATGGATGAAGGAGGTGATGGGTGAGTGGGTAGATGAAAAGATAGATGGATATATAGATGGATGAGGTGGGCTGTGTTGGGGTAGCAGTATCTGCAAGTAAAGAGACCAACAGTGACTGGCCACTGGTCAATAATCCTCCTTCGGGGCAGTAGGCCTAGTTCCTTTGACTAATGCATCAGTCTCAGGCCAGATTAGAGGCTGTTGTCAGAGGAGATAACATTTGATTAAGTGAATCTCCCACTTAAAGCTGTGTGATGCCAGACACTTTGCCCAGCTCTCTGATCATCAATTTCTTCATCAACCAAGTGAACTTTGGTTGTTGTGAAGACTCCATGAGCTCATGAAGAAGAAAAGGTATCATAAACTATAAAATGCTTTGTCTCCCTGAATGGTTAATGAGCCCAAAGTTGGGTAGAACCCCAGATGCTGGTTGGCTACAGGACTATATCTGATACCAAACATGGCTGTTTCCACCCTTCATTCCCTAAATATAGTCTCCCCTCCCTTCCTGTTTTTCTCCCCATGTTATCTTCCTGTCCCACCTCAATTTGATTTCAGCCCCTCTGGTTCAATGGTTTACAAATCTTGCTGCTTATGGGAAACTTTCTTTTCTTTTTCTTTGCTGTGCAGTGTGGCCAGAGGGATCTTAGTTCCCTGACCAGGGATTGAACCCATGCCCCCTGCAGTGGAAGTATGGAGCCCTAACCACTGGATCACCAGGGAAGCCCCTGGAAAAATTTCTTAAGCTGACACCTTGGGGCTCCATTTCAGCCTGGTAAACCAGAATCTCCTGGAAAGAGTTCCAAGAACCTTTAAATTTTTGTTAAGTGCCTTAAGTGATTTTGGCTGTTGGGTCAGCTAGAGTTTGGAAACCATGGCTTTGTTTTGTCCCTTTTTATAAAGAGAGGATATGGATACTCAGAGAGCATTCTGTCTCCATCCAGAAGGCTCCTGCTCACTCATTCATTCTTTCAACAAATGACTCCTCGGGCTTATGGTATGCAAGGCATTCTGCTAAGCACTGAGGTAATGTAGGAGACTATAAAGTGTGGCTTCAGATCTTGGGGAGTGTCCAGTTTGGGGGGTGGTGGTGGTAAACAGATGATCCAGCAGCAATCAAAAACAGAGTGCCATAACAGGGGTGAATAGGGCACCATGGGAGCACAAGGGGCTTAGGAAGAGGGGAAGGGGTCAGGCGCCTCTTGACCGTGGAGGAGGGAACTGAGATCTAAGCTGAAACCTGAAGGTTCAGCAGGAGTCAGCCGGGAGGAGAGAGGGAAGGGGACAGCAGAGGCACAGACCCAGAGCCTGGCCATACACAGCACTTATTTTACCTAACATTTGACTGCAGCTAATTCCACCCTTTATTCACAGTATCTTGGGATTTTTCTGATTGTTTCACAAATGATTTTTCTTGTTCCTAAAAAGACTGGGGAATGCATGCTCAGTCATGTCCGACTCTTAGTGACTCTGTGGACGGTAGCTTGCCAGGCCCCTCTGTCCATGGAACTCTCTAGGCAAGAATACTGGAGTGGGTAGCATTCTCTCCTCCAGGGCATCTTCCCCACCCAGGGATCAAACCCGTCTTTCATGTCTCCTGCATTGGCAGGCAGATTCTTTACCACTGCGCCACTTGGGAAGCTCCACATATATAATTCCTAGAGTACAATCCAATAGTCTTTATTAGACATTACGGATGAGCAGAACAAATCTATTCGTAGTTTAGAAAGAAATGTTCAGACCATTTTTGGAATTTGAATATAAAATATGCCCTTTAAAATCATACAAAACCAAAAAATAAATAAATAAAATCATACAAAACCTTTTTGTTCTGTGATTTAAAAAATCCTAAAGTATCTCTATAAGATAAATTTTACGTATCTAATATTTCATGTTTATTAGAATTGATTATTTCAATATTAAACTGTAAAAAATTAAGAAAAATGTTTTCTAATTTTTTAAAAAAAGAAATAAAGACCAGCAGTATCTATGCTGTCAGGGACACCGAATCTGTTCATATACCCTCACTGTGCAGGATACAGTAATTTCGGACCTCTGATGTTCACATGATTAACTGACTTCTTTCATTTTCATTTCTTACTTTTTCTCTGAGTAAAAATGTACTGTTGAAAAATATGTTTATTGAAGTATATTGTTCACCCAGCAAAGAGCATGAATAATAAATCACAAATAGGTTAATGAAATTTAAAAAGCATGACTTTTTTTTTAAAATGAAGTAGAATAGAAAAACGGCCTAGTGCATCTCATGTATAGGAGATTTTGTGTGTGTGAAACTTTTGTTCTTTTCTACATGCTTCTGGATATGCGTGTGTGATCGTGATAACACCAACCATTCATAGATCACATACTAGGGCTTTCCACATATTAATGCCTTATCTTCACAATAACTCTGTGAGGGAGGGGCTTTTATTGTCCTTCTCCTTTTATAGATGAGTAAATGGAGGCACAGAGAGGTTGAGTCACTCGGCGAAAGTGACAGATGCCTTAAGAGGTGACGTTGATTGAGGTTCCAGCCCAGGCAGGCAGACTCCAGAGTCTGTGTTTTGACTACCACCTTTATTGCCACTGTATATAAAGTATGTGATGTAAAATGTGTTACTTACTAAGAGTCATGGTCAAAAGGGTTTAAAGCCACTGGACAGAATGTTCTCAAATGTTCTTTATAGATCTAAAAATAGCATATTTTTTCCTTAAGTGTCCCCACAGGGAACAAGGGCTGATTTTGGGTAGTACATGGGCAAACACTTTTAAATCTTATTATTTTTACCGCATGTTAGAAACATGTATAACTAGCATACTAAAGCACTACTATAAAATATTATTTAAAAGATTAATGTACATCTTCAAAAGAAAGAAAACTATCAAGTAAATAATTATAGATAAGTGAAATAGACGTGATGGGCAGATATAATAAAAATCATAAAAGGAATGAAAATGTTTGGGGCTTTGGGGTCAAATACTGAACTTGGTATCAGAAGGCTTGGATATGGGTCTTGGTCTAGTCATTCTCTAGCTCTGGTTTATTTTTTCTCTTTCTTTTTTAAATTTTTATTTTATACTGGAGTATAGTTGACTTACAATGTTGTGTTAGTTTCAGGTGTAGCACAAAGAGATTCAGTTATATGTATATACATATATATTATAGGATATTATAGAGTATTGAGTAGAATTCCCTGTGCTATCTAGTAGGGCTTTGTTGATTATTTTATCTCACATATAGCACATAGGATGAACGAGGCACTGTTTTAAACACTTCATAAAAATTACTTCCCTTAATCCTTACAACTGCCCACTGAGTAGGTACTGTCATCATACCCATTGCTCAGAAGAGGTAACCAAGGCTCAAAGAAATTAAATAACCTACCCCCCCCAGACTACCAGAGGCAGAGCTAGGATTCAAACCCAGGCATTACATTAGTAAGGACAACACGAGCTGGTATGATAAACAAAACCAAAATGTCAGAAGAATTTATCTTTTTCATATAGGGACGCAGGTTCCTTCCTTGTTTGGAAGATGGATTTTATTTTAACTATCTTACTGTGATAGGTAGAATTTCCTTTGTCATTCTGGCCTCCAGGTCCTCCTCTGAAAAATAGGATTAGTAATGCTGTTTCTGCTTACCTCTCAGGGCAGCTCTGTAGATCAGGGGATGGGTCCAAGGGTCTTCTGCAAACTGCAACCAAGTCCAGTGGATTTCAGTGTTAGTAACATTATTAAGTTGGCCAACACCTACCTTTCAGTGCTACTATAAAGATTGAGATATTGCATATATTGCATGGAACATATACGGACTCCGTCAGCTGTGAGCAGTAGTAATAATAGGCAGTAGTTGTTCAGTTATCAAGTCGTGTCCAACTCTGCAACCCCATGGACTGCAGCACTCCAGGCCTGGCAAATGAAACAATGCATATTAACTTACCTCCAAACTGGGAAATAGTTTATAGCATCTTTCCTATTAGCAAATTAACCCACAACATCTGGGAGTGAAAAATCAAGAAGTATAGCCACGATATTTAGAAATACAAAGGAAAACACCAGGAGCAGGGAAAACCGAGCTAAGATATTGTGTTGGCCAAAAAAATTCCTTCAGGTTTTTCCATAACATCTTACAGGAAAATCTGAACTTTTTGGCCAACCCGGTAGTTGCAAGTGGTTGCCCTTGAGCTGTGGGAATCAGGTTCAGGAAAGAGTGGGTGGGTAACTACTAGTATTTATATCAAATACTTTTTAGAAGTATTTGACTTTTTCAATTGTGTACCTATAACTATGCTAATAAATGTTTTGAAACTATTTTAAAATTTAATTTAATTAAAAAAAATTTTTTTTTTGGCTGGGCCATGCTGCATGTGAGATCTTCGTTCCCCAACAAGGGTTCAAACCCATGCCACCTGCAGTAGGAGTGTGGAATCTTAACCACTGGACTGCCAGGGAAGTCCCAGAACAATTTTTAAATTAAAGAGGAAAAGAGAATAATTAAACACTTTCAAACATCCTCAACTGTACTTTATTTTTTTTTTTTTCAACTGTACTTTAAAACAAGAGTCCTGGGACAGAAAGTCACAGAAGGAAAAGGCAGAGTTAAAGTTAGAAGTTCAGGATCCAGTTGCGTTTAAAATCTCTGCTGAACACTGTCTAATTGTTCTGTGTCATGCTAAAAAGCTGAGTACTTTTTTCTCACCTCAAGGGCCCCCTAGAAGCCACATGCCCTTCTGTTGGCCTCCCCTGTCTTTCTCCCTTTTGCTCACTCCACTTCAGCCCCCTTGGGCCCTCCTAGGATCCTCCAATCACACCAAGCACATTCCTGCCCCAGGGCCTTTGCACTTGCTGCTCCTTCTGCCAGGGCTTCCCAGGTGGCTCAGTGGCAAAGAATCCATCTGCCAAACAGGAGTCATGGGTTCCATCCCCAGGTCGGGAAGGTTCCCTGGAGAAGGGAATGGCAACCCACTCCAGTATTCTTGCCTGAGAAATCCCACGGACAGAGGAGTCTGGTGGGCTACAGTCCACGGGGTCACAAAGACAGGACTTGGTAACTACACGACGACACCAACAACTCCCAGGAGCACCCTTTCTCCAGATCTTCCCAAAATTGATGTCTTCTTGTTTTTCTTTTCTTTTCCCCCCACTGGGCAAGATCTTTGTTGTGACACTTGGACTTTCTCTAGCTACAGCCCGCGAGGGCTTCTCTTATGATGGTGCACGGGCTTAGTTGCCCTGAGGCATGTGGAACCTTAAGTTTCCCAACCAAGGATCGAACCCATGTCCCCTACATTGGAAGGTGGATCCTTAACCACTGGATGGCCAGGGAACTCCCCTAGTGTGGTTCTTAGCTCAATGTCCCCTACTCAGAGTGGCCTTCCTTGACCACCCCACCTCAGACGGCCCCTCCTGCCGTCATCATTATCAATCTTGTTATCCTCGACAGCCCTGGAATTGTGGATTCACCACTCTGTTTATCATCTGTCTCCTCCACTACAATGGAAGTTCCATTAGGACAGGGAATCTGGCTGCCTTGCGACGTCCTCAGCATGTAGAACAGCGCTTGGCACACAGTAGGCGCTCCATAAATATTTGTGGAATGAACAGAGTCAGAAGGGGACAGCTGAGTCAGTGTGCTGAGGGGCCGGATGGGCCAGGAAGCTGCAAGCCCCTGCCTGGGCCGGCCCTGGGTAAACAGTCCCCCCTCCGCCCAGACAGCCGCCTGTTTGACAACTGTCTGCCACCAGACCGGCCCAGCCAGGGCCGTCACACAGCCAAGGCCCCAGGATTCCCTGGGACAAGCAATAGAGGCAGCCACGCCTCAGAGAGAGCTGGTGTGAAGGAACAGGTCAAAAAGTTACCCAAACAGGCACGAGGAAAGTCAGAGGAGGCGGTGGGACACACAGCAGCTGGCCCTTCCCGGGGCAGAGCCGGGAGAAGTGGGAGCGAGGCCCTGGCACACCCTCTGGGCAGTTTCCCGGGCAGGGCCTGGCCACCGGAACCCAGTTCTGGTCGCGGCTCTGGTCCTGATTTGCAGAAGGACCTCAGACACTTGCCACCTCTGGGCCTCGGTTTCCTCTCCTGTAATTAAGAGACTGGAGGCTGGTCGGTGGTTTTCAAGCTTCAGGGGAAAAAAAAGGCAGCGGCATTCTTTCTTTAAGCAAAATCTTACTGGAAGCCAGTTTGCAGGAATCACACAAAGGAGGCCCTCGGTTTAAAATGTGGGGCTGCAGGATGCTGCCCGCCCCACATCCCCTGGTCCTTCAAAGTAGCCCCGGGTGAAAACCACCAAGTCTCCTCGGTCTCTGAGGTTCACAGTGAGAGTCTTGTCATTAAACCTACCCCCCCCAAAAAAAAAACCTACCTCCAGGTGCAAGCCTGACATTGGCATCTTGGGTGATCTACTCCACCTTTCTGAACCTTGGTTTCCTTCTCTAAATCTGGTGTCTTAAACAGTACCTCCTTCACAGTATCGATGGTCAGCCCGGAACCTGGCACCCAGCAAATTCTCAATAGGAAGAGTGAAAAACCAATGCTGGTTATTAGCAGAAGTAGCAGGAATGACCCAAAGGACCAGTTCTTTGTCTCTACTGTAACCCCTCTGAACCTCAGTTTCCTCCTCTGTAAAACGTGGCCAAAAGTTTAAAGGAGATCAGAGATTGAGATCCAGACCACCCAGTTTTGTTTTGTGTTTATATAAAACTTCAGTTTTTGCTGCTAACCTTTAAAAACCCCAACTCCCAGCCTCTTTCAAAAACTTGGAAGCTCTAGCAACACTGAACCCCCATAACCATGAGACAAAAAGTCCACTGGAGCTAATTTAGGCTTCCACTAGTTTGCCGCAGTCCCCACCATTCCTTAGCGTCTCTACATTAAAATTATATTAATAAACGTGAGCCATTATATTTGCTGTGTTTTCTTATAGGAAAGTGTGAAATTTGCTTATTCTCTATCTGCTCCAATGTCTCTACTGGACATTTAGGATACTTGAGTTTGGGACCCCCTGATTGCTACGACTAAGGGGCAACTCAGTATTTGTGAGCGCAATTTCCTGTTTCATAGATTTACCTTTTTTGTTTTATTTACCATTTTTTAAATTTTATTATTTTTTTATTTACTATTTTTTAATGGGACTACTAGAACGTTGTAAACTGCGTATCATTTGTAATTATAATTATAGTATATATGCAATTATATATAATTATAATTTGTAATTTGTGGGCCACATTCCATTTCTGTTGGACGCTGCAGCTCTAGCCCCTCAGTTTCCATTAATACAGCAGCTAACTCATCCTGCCTCCGTTTCCCATTCTGAATAGACCTGTTCAAGCCAGCCATCCCTGGCTGGGTCTTCTCCCCAGTTCCCAGTTTTCTCTGGTGTCCTCACCCTTGTTGCTTGCCTGTCGGGGGTGGGGTGGGGGGCTCTAGAATTCAAAACTTGTCTTCTAGAATTCTACACTTGGGAAATCTCATCTCCCAGCCCCCATGGGCAGCCATTGTGTTCTTTTCAGCAGACTTTCACATAAAACAATAGTCAATTTGAAACTTAATTACACACCCATTCTTCTCTCTCCAGCCTGTGAATTTACCTCCAAATCCTGTGATTTGGGGGGTAGGATTGTGGGGGAGAGAGGATTATTTTTTTCCCCTTCTCTACAGCAATTCATAGTTTTTCTAGAGATAAGGTGGAGTGAATACGGGGGAGGGACACAGGGCCTTCTACAGGGAAAGCTCTGATTTTGTGTTTGGAGGAGATAATATCCTCCCAGGACTTCTCTGAGATGAGAGAATTTGGAAGGACTTAGGGGGCCGGGAGGAAAAGGAATCTCATAGTGATGAAGACCCCCTTCCAATGTGGAGGTCTTATTTGATAGTAGCTGAGAATTTGTGCTGCAGACTTAGGAAGACTTGGGTGAGAGCTCTGTAAGCTGTGTGACATTGGACACGTGACTTTACACTCTGACCCTCAGTCTCCCCATCTATAAAATGAGGATAAGATCAGTTCTATTCTAGCACAATGCTTTGGACAAACATTCCATAAATGCTAGCGATCATCATACCTTTTGCAAAAGGGCCTATGTTGGTATGTGGAGCAGATTTAATTCCTTTTTATTTCACTTCTATGCATTTTTGTAATTCTTCTACCATGAACTTGCTTCAGTTAAATCATAAAAAGTTAACTGGGCAAAAAGGAATAAAATTGAGTGGAAATGTCATTCTAAGCCTGGGCTCCAGTGTGGGGTTGTAGAGCTGGGAACAAGGAAGAGAATCTTAGAGTCTAAACTTCATACACCCTTTACTATTTTAGTAAACTGAGGCCCCAAGACAGAAGGTGATTTGGCAAGTCAGTGGCAGAGCCAACACTAGAACAGTGATTCTGAGGATTGGAAGGAAACTGGGAGGTAACTAGGTCAGCCTTTCCCAAGGCGAAACCGCTCAGACTGGGAGGATTCTATCCTAAGATGTTTGAAAAAATACCAGCTCATAAGTGTTAGTCGCTCAACCATGTCCAACTCTTTGCGACCCCCACGAACTGTAGCCCGCCAGCTTCCTCTGCCCATGAGATTTCCCAAGCAAGAATACTGGAGTGGGCAGCTATTCCCTTCTTCAGGGGATCTCCCCAGCCCAGGGATCGAACCTGGGCCTCCTGCATTGCAGGCAGATTCTTTACTGTCTGAACCACCAGGGCTGGCTCAGAAAGCTGTATAAATTTCAGTATCAGAGAACCTCTCAGAGCCCTTAACACAAGACAATGAATGCCTTGGGCATTCCAAGAGAAGCCTTCAATGTGTTCACATTAATTCATCACAGAGTCCCCTCGGAAACATCAACACTTAGAAAGCTCTCTGTCCCACCACAGAGACATTTTATAGCTTAATACATTCCTAGATTTAAGAAAAAATATATTGATATTTTAAATATTATGATTTTAACAAGTACATTACTGATTGTTTCTGCTATATAGAAAGACAGTTAATTTTTTTTTTTGGCTGTGCCCCATGGCATATGGGATCTTAGTTCCCTAACCAGGGATTGAACCCACATCCCCTATAATGGGAACGCAGCATCCTGACCACTTGACTGCCAGGGAATTCCCTTGAAAGATCGTTAATTTTTTTCACTACCTTTCTCCTTTAAAAAAATTTGTAATATTTCCTAATATTGCAAAAAAATAGAATAATACTGTGAACATGGATGTACCCATCACTCAGCTTTGTCAAATCCTACACACATGACCATATTTTAATGAGATTCATTTTTTCGTTGTTTTAATGATATGAACCCCCCTGCCCCTGCCACCTGTATGCCTCTCTGAGCCCTTGCTTGTTGACAGAGTTGACCCCTGTCAACTTTTGCTGTGCATCATTGCTAGGCATGATTTTTCTTTTTTCTTTTTCTACTTTGGCCACACTGCTTGGCACACAGGGGATCTTTCTTTAGTTCCCTGGCAAGGGATCAAACCCATGCTCCTGTATTGGGAGCACAGAGTCTTAACCACTGGCCTACCAGGGAAGTACCATAGACAAGTTTTAATACTTTTACTCTCAGTTCAGTCACTCAGTCGTGTCCGATTCTTTGCGACCCCATGAATTGGAGCACGCCAGGCCTCCCTGTCCATCACAAACTCCCGGAGTTTACTCAAACACATGTCCATCGAGTCGGTGATGCCATCCAGCCATCTCATCTTCTGTCGTCCCCTTCTCCTCCTGCCCCCAATCCCTCCCAGCATCAAGGTCTTCTCTAGTGAGTCAACTCTTCACATCAGGTGGCCAAAGTATTGGAGTTGAAGCTTCAACATCAGTCTTTCCAATGAACACCCAGGACTGATCTGCTTTAGGATGGTCTGATTGGATCTCCTTGCAGTCAAAGGGACTCTCAAGAGTCTTCTCCAACACCACAGTTCAAAAGCATCAATTCTTTGGTGCTCGGCTTTCTTCACAGTCCAACTCTCACATGGCTACAATACTATATATATATATATATAATATGTTTTATATATTTATATATATTTAGTATATATATAATATATATTGTATATATATAGTATAGTATATATATATAATATATATAATATTAATATATATAATAATGCCATGTATATATATTTGGCATTATTTTGCCTATCTGGAAAAGTTATTCAAATGTTGTATGTATCCTTCATCAACTTCCTTTTATTTCTGGATCTTCCCATACATCTACAAGCAACACTAGAGCACTCACTGAAAATGCTGTGAATGAACATCCCAAAGTATATTTATTCCAGTTTTGGATGATGGAGTTGTTTCCAGTTTTTCACTATTTTAAGCAGTGCTACAAAGGACATCCTTATATCTGTGGGTGAAATTTTCTCTAGGATCATGTGTAGGAGTGGAATTTCTTGATTTCAGGCAATGAGCATCTTTACTTTGATGAGATGTTGATAAACTGGTCAGTCTTGCCCACCAACTACCACTTTGGGTCTTTAGCAGCTAGGAGTTTTAGTCGCTTTGCATCTTCATCTGCACTTGACTCTGAAAGATGATGGATAGAAAATGAGAATTTGCATTTCCCATATAGCTGGAGAGGGAAAAGTTCCTTCTGCCATTTGAATGTGCCTGTTTCTACCCCTTGCCCATTTTCCTATTGCATTACCTACCTTAACTATTTTAAGGGATTATGAATTCTTGATACAAATGCTCTTTCCAGTTGTATTAGTGGAAACTACCTTTAATCTGTCTATCGCTCATCTTTTCACTCTCTTTAGAGTATCTTTGTTGTACAGAAGTTTACAGTTGTAGTTAATTTTGGTTAAATTATAAATAAAGTCAGTACATTTACTAATCTTTTCCTTTATGCTGTGTGCTGTTTTGTGTTTTTGCACTGCCTTGAGATCATTAAGATATTCTGCTATATGTTTTCTATAATTTTTAAATTCATTTCTTATACGTAGGTCTTTATTCCTTAGGAATTGATTTTGTGAGATATATGAAATAGAGATGCCATTATATTTTTCTTCATATGGATAACCAGTTGGTTCAGACCATTTATTGACTTGAACACCCTTTCTTGACTGCTCTGCAATGCCAGTGCTTTTTTAAGTATTAATTTTTTTACATTAAAACTTTTTTATTTTATAGTGGAGTGTAGCTGATTATCAATGTGTATTACTTTCAGATGTATAGCAAAGTGAGTCAGTTATACATCGTGTATCTTTTTTAAATTTATTTTTTAATTGGAGGATGATTGCTTTACAATGTTGTGCTGGTTTCTGCCGTACAAAGTATGTATCTATTCTTTTTCAAATTCTTTTCCCATTTAGGTTATTGCAGAATATTGAGCAGAGTTACCTGTGCTATACAGCAGGTCCTTGTTGGTAATACAATGCCACTGTTTTTGTCTTTCATTTTTGAACACACATAGCTCCATTTCTAGGCTCTCTATACTGTTCCACTTATCTCTAGTAGTCACTTTCAAACAATGAGGAAAAAAAAGATACGTTAACTACAATCATACTAAAACAAAACACTTGATTTTTATTAAAAGTTGAAAAAAGAAATAGTTAAAATTATTTAATAATATTTTATTCACTCCAGTATAGCTGAAATATTATTTCAGTTATCTAATCAATCAAAAATAACTAATGAGGTATTTTTCTTCTTTCATGTACTAGGTCTTCCAAATACAACCCGTATTTTACACGTACAGCACATCTCAATTTGAACTAACCAGATTTCAAATGTTCAGTGGCCGCATGTGGCTAGTGGTTATCATATTGGACAGTGAAGCTCTGGCTTTATGTAGCAGCAGTTCCCAACCTTTTTGGCATTAGTGACCAGTTTCATGGACTTGGGGTGGGGGGCTGGTTTCAGGATGATTCAAGCGCAATACATTTATCATGAATTTTATTTCTAATCTAATGCCACTGTTGATCTGACAGGAGGTACTGGTCTTTGGTCTGGAGGTTGTGGACCCCTACGTAGAGCATGCTCTCCTCATATTATAATTGTTTTTTAAAAAATGATCTTGTCTATTCTCTTCGCTCATTAATATAAATTTTAAGATGAGACTGGACAGGACAGAACAAAGTTTGGAGACCAATGGCTTATTTGTCTCCACTGGATTTCAATAAAGGCAACTACTATATTTTGAGAGTTTGCAATTTTCCAAGTACAGTGCTAAAGGTCTTTGTCCTTTTGGCCTTCTAACTGAAATTACATTGAACTTATTGATTAATTTGGGAAGAATCGACATCTCTGCATAATGAAGCTATTAACCTATAAAACTAGTCAGTTATTTTTACCAGCAAGATGGGTTTCTTTGGGAGCGGCATAGAAGTGCAATTGAGACATGCAACTATGGCAAATCACATGGAAGTCTGATAAAGCAGAGAAGAAAGTCTTCTATAGAGAAGAAGGGGAAGTTGGAATGGGCTGTTCTAAATAGTCCCTTAGAGGAAAGTGGAAATTGGAAGTATAGTGGCTTTCCATTGGCTGAGTTGTGACAGTTTCTCATTGGCTACACTGTTGCCAGGCAAGGAGAAAAGCTTTCTTCCTCCTGTAGTAAAGTAGTGAGTGTCACTTCCTTCCAGAAATGTAAGGTATATCTCTTCCTCTTGGGATCTGCAGCATGAGAGTATGTACATGAGAGCTCCCCCTTCTGGCCTTCTGACTTCATTTTAATGAGGTTTCCCTTTACTAATTTTTTAAAATCCTTCGGACCATGATACATGTATATAAGTGTTTTTATTTTTTTTTAAATAAAGTTCAATAATTTTAATACATAAAGATCTTTTGTTAGATTAATCCTATTGCTCTTGCTATCATAAATACTTTTAAAAATGGAATCTTCTTGTTGATATTAGTGTATACAAACCAACTGCTTTTTGTTTTTTTAAACCAACTGCTTTTGACATACTGAAAATGTATCCAGCAATTGTATTAAATTCTCTTAGTAGATGTTTTAATTTCTGCTTATTGCATCTCTTGGACTTCTAGTAAAATATCAACTAGAAATAGAGTATTTCAAATAGGGTTTACTTTGTCTATGAGTAGCTGAGCCACAAAATAGCAGTAGAAGATTATTCTTCAGGTTATGAAAGTCCAGGGGTAGGCAGTTTAATGTTAGTATGGTGGCTCTTCCCCACAGCAGTCCTCAGGAACCCGTGTTCCTTCCATCCTCATGAGGTCTTCATCCTCATGGTACAGAATGGCTGCCAGAGATCCAGCCACACAGCCATGTTACAGGCAGAAAGATGGAGCAAGAGACAGAGAAGGAAAAGGAATAAAGGCATGTTTCACATGCCTCTTTTCCCCACAACTTTCCTGGAAGTTCCCACATTACATTTCTGATTATACTTCATCAGCCAGAACATATTCACATAATCTCCCCTAGCTTTAAGGAAAGTTTGAGATAAGTTTTTTTGAGGGGGCATCCCTACATTCAAATGAAAATTGAAGGTTATGTTACAAAGGAAGACAAGGAGACAATGTAACACAGGACAGTTAACTTGAAGCCTCTGCCACAGTGGACAACCTTGTTTTATTCTTGACATTTATAAGGGATACTTTGCCCCTTTTAAGTATATCTGCTTTAGGGTTTTGGTAGGTAAGTTTTACTGGTTTTTTTTAAAGTTTGTTCTAAATAAGCTAGACATTTTGCTTGTTTTTTAATCACAATGTTGAATTGTCTTAATTGCTTTTCGGTATCTACTAAGATAATCACTTTTTTTTTCTCTTTTAGTCTGTCGATTTATTAATATTTTAATGTTAAGCCATTTTTGCATTCCTGAAATTAAACCTAAATTTGTCAGGATGAAATACATATATTTTATACATTGATGAAATTTTTAAAAATTGGGGTAAAATATTTACTACATAAAATTTGCTATTTTGGCCATTTTTAAATGTACAATTCTGAGGCACCAAGTACATTCACATTGTTATACAACCTTTACCACCATCCATCTCTTGAATTTTTTAACCTGTCTCCATTAGATAATAACTCTCCATAGCCCCCTCCCAGGTGGCTTCCCGCATAGCTCAGCTGGTAAAGCATCTGCCTGCAATATGGGAGACCTGGGTTCAATTCCTGGGTTGGGAGGTTCCCCTGGAGAAGGAAGTGGCAACCCACTCCAGTATTCTTGCCTGGAGAATCCTATGGACAGAGGAGCCTGGCAGATTACAGTTCATGGGACTGCAAGATCCAACCAATCAATCCTAAAGGAAAGCAGTCCTGAATATTCACTGGAAGGACTGATGCTGAAGCTGAAGCTCCAATACTTGGGCCACCTGATGTGAAGAACCGACTCATTGGAAAAGACCCTGATGCTGGGAAAGATTGAAGGCGGGAGGAGAAGGGGACAAGGATGAGATGGTTGGATGGCATCACCGACGCAATGGACATGAGTTTGAGCAAGCTCCGGGAGTTGGTAATGGACAGGGAGGCCTGGTGTGCTGCAGTCCATGGGTTTGCAAAGAGTCAGACACACTGAGTGACTGAACTGAACTGATCTGACTTTCCTCCCCCAACTCCTAGCAACTGCTCTTCTACTCTATGAATTTGACTACTCAAAGTACCCTTATAAATGGAGTAATGCAGCATTTGTCTTTTTGTGACTGGCTTACTTCACTTTATGAAGAGTTCTCAGGGTTCATCCATGTTGTAGCATTTATCAGAACTTCCTTCATCTTTAAGGCTGAATAATATTCCATCATATATATAAATTCTGGTTTTCATCGACACTTGTGTTGCTTCTGCCTCTGTGTGTGTGTGTGTGTGTGTGTGTGTTCGTTTCTCAGTTGTGTCCAACTCTTTGCAACCCCATGGACTGTACTTTCCAGGCTCCTTTGTCCATAGAATTCTCCAGGCAAGAATACTGGAGTGGGTTGCCATCGCCTTTCCCAGGAGATCTTCCCAATGCAGGGATTGAACCTAGGTCTTTTGCACTGCAGGCAGATTCTTTATCATTTGAGCCACCAGAGAAGCCTATTGTGAATAGTGTTGCTGTGAAATGGTGTAAAAATATGTCATCCAGGCTTTGCTTTCAACTATTTTGGGTATATACCCAGAGTTGTATTGCTGGATCATATGGTAATTCTATTTTTACTTTTTAAAGGAACTGTTATAGTGCTTTCTTTAGTGGCTGCATTATTTTATTTTCTCACCAGCAGTGAGAAAGTGTTCCAATTTCTCCACATCCTTACCAATGCTTATTATCTTTTTTTTTTTTCTCACATCCATCCTAATAGGTGTGAAGTGGTATCTTATTCTAGTTTTGATTTGCATTTCACTAATAATTAGAATTCACAGATGACTCAGCAGGTAAAGAATTCTACAATGCAGGAGATGCAGATGAGGGCTCAGTCCCTGAACTGGGAAGATCCCCTGGAGGACATTGTGGCCACCCACTCCAGTATTCTTGCCTGGATAATCCCATGGACAGAGAAGCCTGGTGGGCTGCAGTCCATGGGGTCACAAAGAGTTGGACACAACTGAACAAGCAAGCAAGCAATGATTAGTGATGTTGAGCATATTTTCATATGCTTCTTGGTCATTCGTATATCTTTTTTGGAATAATGTCTATTTAAATCCTTTGCCTATTTTAAAATCAAGTTTTGTTGTTGCACTATAGGAATTCTTTATATATTCTGAATAATAACCACTTATCAGACAGGATTTACAAATATTTTCTCTCATTTCATGGGTTGTCTTTTCACTTTCTTAATAATGTCCTTTGGCACACAAAATTCTTCATTTCAATGCAGTCCAGTTTATCTATTTTTTCTTTTGTTACCTGTGCTTTTGGTGTTATCTCCAAGAAATAATTGCTAAATCCAGCATCATGAATATTTCTTCCTGTTTTCTTCTAAAAGTTTTATCATTTTGACTCTTACACTTAAGTCTTTAACCCATTTTGTGTTAATTCTTTTATATATGTAAACTAAGGGTCCAGATTCATTTTTTTCACATGTGAATATCCAGTTTTTCCAACATGAATTTGGTTTTGATCACAGTTTAAGGCTTTTGCACCTGGGAAATGCTACTTGGAGTCAACCTTTGATCCGTTGGAAGAATCCTCTCACCATCCTCCCTGACGGTCATTTAGCTTGGGTTTGTCACTTCTAGTGACAGATCACTCACTACTTAATGAAGCAACTTTTCCCCAGGTGGTGCCATTGTATCCAGTAGAAAAATGTTCTTCATTTTAACCACAAATCTTCCTTCCTGTATGATCCATCTTTTGGTCCTAACTTGTCCTGTGGAGCTCTAAGAACAGTGAGCATCCTTTTCCAAAGGAAAGTACTTTGTCTTCAGTAAATAACACAGTAACGTGGTGGGCAACCATGTACTGGGTTTATGTGGTTTATCGCATTTATTCCACAAAGCCATCTATGAAGAGGTCCTCTTATTGATTCCTTTTTCACAGATGAAACAAATAAGGTTTGAAGAACTTATTTTCACAGGGTAGAACAGTTATGAAAACAGAACCATTAATATTTCAAAAGCAGTAGCCTTGACCACTCTGATACACTGCCCCCTCCTCTTCCCCAACAGTCAGCCCAGAACTTTTTTGGTTTTGTTTGTTTCCTTTTTGTTTGGGGGAGTGGGGTGTTGACTGCACCACCCAGCCTTCACTTGAGGATCTTAGTTCCCACACCAGGGATCCAACGCGCCTCCCTGCAGTGGAAGTGCAGAGTCTTTTTTTTTTTTGAAGTGCAGAGTCTTAACCACTGAACCACAGGGAAGTCACAATCCAGAACTCCTTTGGATCGTCAATTATTGGTTTTCTCACCCTGTCCCATCTTAGGAAAATGTGTTTCTATTAAAATTGAAGTCAAACACAATCGTTTGTGTATGGTCGGTGTATATAGAGGGCTTCTTAGCTCATTTCACCAGAGCACTATAGATTCACGAATGGCACATGAGACCGGGTTAGAGGTTTGGGCTGCTGCAGCCAAGTAAAACCACCAGAGCTTTGTCATGCTGCTTGTTGCTAAGGGAGCTCCCTCCCTTCCACACTTTCCAGGTGACTGTTGTGGGGACAAGGTTGACTGGTGGAGATGAGAAGACGATAAAAATTTGAGAAACCATTGGAGGTGGCAAGAACTGGATTTTCTGATGAGTTGATGTAGGGATGGGAGGATTTTGACTTGAATAATTGAGATATGGGGAGTGGTGGACAATGACAATTAACGAAGGTATTATTATTGTTATTTTTTAAAGATTAAGGAAGGGAAAGTGAATTGACCTACTTCACAAAGCTAGGAAACATCCAATTCAGGTGTATTTAACTCCAAAGGTCAAGCTTTTCTCACTCTCCACACATTAATTTTTATAATGGGGGAGGATACTTAATGATATATTATCATTAAATATTAAGATAAAGAAATGACCCTGAAAGCAAATATGACCTTCCACATAGAGCCTCCACAAAGTCTAGGACCCTCATTAAAGACGCTTGCCTGTTGGGACCGGATATTGGGAATACAAATTAGGCGAATGGTGTAATGGGAGCGCGAAACCGGCCTTAGGGAACCAGTTTTTAAATACTGCGTTCTGATTGGTGCAGTGACCACGTGCCGGTGTGTGACTGGAGGAAAGTTTGCCTGCCTCGTAAATAGAACCTCAGAGAATTGTGTCCAACTGTCTTTCGCCGAGTTCGGCGAGTCGTAGTCCATCTGGGCCTGTGATTGGTGGGATTGTAGTACGACGTCGGCTGTGATTGGTGAAGCCCGTGCGTTTTTTGAAGTTTCTGTCAGCTAGTTCCTGCGTTGGCCACTAGGGGGAGCCCGGGACACGCCAAGCGCGGCGCTGCGGAACGTCTAGGCGGCTTCCTCCTGGAAGACCCCGGGCTCAGCGCCGCGCAGGTTCTACCCTGCGCCCCAAGGGCCATCGGGGGACGGAGGTGGGAGGATGGCGTCAGGGCTCCCCGCTCCGGCCCAGGTGGCCACGCTTCTCTGTACGGCCCTTTGGCCCCTTCCCGTCTCTCAGCCCCGCAGAGGACTTTGACTGGCCGAGGGGGTAGGGCTTCGGGTTCGCGAAGGTTTGTGAGGGCCCAGATCCAAATTGCAAAATTGAGTCTGTCAGGTGAGCCTCGGCTGCGCTGTTAGCTCGCCTCAGAGCCCTTCTCTCAAGTTTAACAGCCTCCACTCCCTTTATGACCCTCAGAGGGCTTTTCCTAGGTAGCCTGTCACTGGAGCTTAGAATTGTCCCTTGAAGGTCAAGGTCACTAGCTTGGCGATCACCCAGGACACAGAAGGGTCCTACCATCCCCAGGTGCTATCCACACTGTGCTGTTTGATTGTCTTCACCGCACTTAACTCATGTTTGAAATTCTCTTTTTTATTTACTTCCTTCTGTCTCCACCGCACCTCCCCACCAGGATGTAAGTTCCGTGAGGGAGAAAATAAGGTGGTCAGATCCAATGTAGAATGCACAGTTATGTTTGAAATGGAGGATAAAACAACTGAAGTTTTAAAGTATGAAAATATATATATATATATATATATATATATATGTCCCCTGTGTTAGTTGGTACATACTTGTACTAAAGGAGTTATTCACTGTTTATCTGAAATTCAAATTTAATTGGGCCTCCTGTGTTTTTATTTGTTAATTCAGCAGCCGTGTCTGGGAGGGATCTTAACTGTTCCCCGTGTCACCTCTAGCACCCACGATAGTGCACGTAGAATGTGCTGAATAAATGTCAAATGATTGGATGGGCAAATTTCTTCATTCACTCATCTATTCATCCAACCCATTACATTAACTGCCAGCTGGGTTCTGGGACTTATAAGGGAAAATGAGACATAGTCCAGTGGAGGAGGCAGACAAATAAACAGTAACCACCATGTGATTGAGCTGTGATGATATAAAGTAATAGGGGCTGTGGGAGCACCAAGGGGAGCCCTGACTTGTCTAAGCCAGCAGGACTGCCTGGAGGAAGATGACCTAGGTGGGACTTGGAGGGTGAGGAGGTGAAGAGAGTGGTGTGACAGCTGCTCCAGGCGGAAGGTGTGATGTGTGCAAAGGCCAGAGATAAGTCAGGGGCTATGGGGTTCCGAAAGCTGCATTGGCTGGTGTGGAGGGCAGAAGTGCAGTGTGGAAGGAGCAGTCAGAAAGAGGTAAGAAGGAGACTCAGTCACTGAGCATCAGTACCCACCAGTCAGGTACCACAGTGATTGTACCCATTATGTAGATGAGGAAACTGAGGCTAGGAGAGGGGAAATGCCTGGTCTGGGTTTGTAGTCTGAGTGGGAAAGGCCTAGCTTCAAGCTCAGCTCTGGCAGATTCTGAAGCCTGACTCTTCTAGAAAAGGTTCAGGGTTAAGGATTATAAGTCCAATTGGAGAATGAAGAAGCTGAGGCCCAGAAAGGTGACAGGGCTCTCCCTGTGAAGGTGGCTCCGTCCAGTGTAACCGGAGAGCGCTGAGACAGTACAGCGAGGTGTATGGAGCGGGACAGGGGCGTTCAGGCCGTGGTGTCTCCCGTTTCTGTTTGGGTTGAGTCTCTAGGAATCCCTTACTGAGCCCTTGGCTAATTCCTTGCATGGGTCCCAGGCTGGTCTGCAGTTTCCATGGAGACTGCCTCCATCCATCCCTGAAATCTCATTGTGACCAGTATTAAGAGATTAACTCTGCCTGGCGGCCCTCACAGGGTCTTGAGTGCCAGAGTGGCTGCGGGAGCTCCCTTAAGGATGAAGAGGTTGCCTGCTGTGCGCGACCCCATAACACCAGGAGGAGGATGTCAGACTGGGGCCAGGGCTTCCCCCGGGACCCCTCAGGTATGATCCTGACTCCACATCTACCTGCAGAGGAGGCTGAGGTGGTGGGAGACAGACACAGGGCCAAGGGGAGGAGTATAGATTTTGGAGCAGGGTAGAGATGCTGTCACCTCAGCCCCCAACCCAGGAAGGCCCGGGGCCTTGACAGGCAGACCCTATTCTGATCAAGGCAAGATTCAGATTCCCTTAACAAGGCAAGGGGAGCCTCACAGAGTTTTTTTTTTTTTTTTTTTTAATACTCTGCAGTTTACAGTCATTATTTTTCATTTTTCATTTTATTTTTTGGCTGCACCTTGAGGTATATGGAACCTCTCCAACCAGGGATTGAACCCACAGCTCCTGCAGTGGAAGCCCAGAGTCTTAGCCACTGGATCACTAAAGGAAGTCCACCTCACAGAGCCTTTTAGGGGTGTTTTAAGGCTACCTGAAGACCAGCTTCCTAATCTTCATTTTGCCTTAGGGAAACTGAGGCACAGAATAGGAAAGTAACTTGTCCAAAGTCAGGCAGTCAGTGAACTGAAGCAGGTCAGGAATCCAGAGGGAGCCCTGGGGTTGCCTGAGCAGAAAACATTTGGTTCAAATGTCATTGCCCCCTCTACCATGAATCCCAGATCCTCCTTCCTGACCTCTAGGCATGACATCCCCTCAGCCTCCTCTCCCCTGGGCCTGTCCCATCAGCCAGGCTTCCCTTCCCTCCCCACCTGCCCCCCTCCTCCTGCCTCCCCCACCACCTGCACAGTCTGAGGTTGCCAGAATGTCCCTGGCAGGCTCCACTCCACTGGAGGGCACGGCCACCAGGCCCTAACTGTCCCATGCAGGGGACATCTGCGCACTGGGTCACTATCTGAATGACCTTGGACATTTTTTGTTCCACACTCCAGCCGCTCTGTGACTTCAGGACCTGGACAAGGTGGGGGGCCGTGAGAACCCGTCCTTATCCCATCTCCTCTTGCCAGGCCTGGGTTGGAGAAATTTAGGCCTGGCTCCAAAGCTGTCTGGGCCAGGCTTCCTGGAAGGCCACACTGGGGCAGGAAAACAAACACTGACTCTAGAGCCAAGTAGCCATAGGTCAAATGCTCTTGACTCAGCATTGTGAGCCTCAGTTTCCTCACCTGTGAAAGGGGGCAACAACCCTTCTGTCCTCAAAGCTCGTTCTCATTTGCTATGGGAAAATCTCCAGGTTATACTGGTAAATGAACAAAGTGAGATGCAGAACAGTTTAAGAGGTGGAAGGTGATGTCATATGATCTTATATGTTAGCTGCTGGTAAAGAGCGCCGTGGACCGGTGGACAGGAGGCAGGGGTGGACTCTAGTTTCCTCAAGTGCACCTTTAAATAAAATTATGTATTTATTTATTTATCTGGCTGCACTGGATCTTAGTTGCAGCATGTGGGAGTCTAGTTCTCCCACTAAGGATTGAACCTGGACCCTCTGCTTTGGGAGCGAGGTGTCTTAGCCACTGTACCACCAGAGAAGTCCCTGCACCTTTTATTTTGTTTTGATTTTTGAGTCATGTGAATGTAGTACCAATTAAAAAAGAAATTTACTTTTTTTTTAAAGCAGATTGGGGAAAATATCAAACCATAAGAACAATCGCTCATACTTCAATAACATCTTGGTTAATGTCATATTATTGACAATATGAAGACCCATGAACTAGAACCAGACCCTGAGTCTCTGAATCCTTGACCTAGAAAGGCCCTTGATTTTAAGCCAATTTCATTTTGCCAATAGCAAAATAATAGTCATCAATACCAAGAATCAGGAGCTCCCTACAGGCCCTCCACAGTGCCAAGCACTGTCTGAATAGCATCTCGTTGAATTGGTATTCTGACTTTATGAGGAAGCTATCATGTTCCCATTCTACAGATGGGGAAATGTAGCCTCATTGCAGTTGCAACCAGGAGCTTGTAGAACTTGGATACACATCTAGGCTTTTCCAGCTCCAGAATTTTAAGCCCTCCTATGATGGGTGTCAATCTTGGCTGAATATCAGGATCACCTGGGAACTTTAAAAATTACTCAGAGCCAGCACCCACTCACCCCTAGATTCGATCACTGGACTGTGACAGGATCTGGGCATCAGTATTCTTTAAAGGTTCCAGGTGATTCTAATTCACCATCAGGGTTGAATCTCTGCTTTATGCTAGACAGCTTTTCAAATGGGAAACCAAGGCCAAGGAGGGAAGTGACCTTGCTCAAGGTCACATAGTAGCTGGAAACAGAACTACAGCAGGGCTCACATGGAGATTTTGTGAAAATGAGTGAGTGGTGCGCCACCCCTGGGCAGACAGATCTCCACGGGCGGTTGGCTTGGTAAGTGGAACATGGTTGGATTTACACCTCCACTTGCTCCCTTACCCAGAGGACCTTTGTGCAGTGAGCAACCTGTGCAACTGTACACAGCAACTGTGGCCTGAATCTCAGGGTCCCAAACACTTCAACTCAGTTGCCTCCAGGCAGATCCCTGTAGTCCTTCAGAACGAGGATGGGGGAGACCAAGCGTGGTTCTTGGGACGTGAGTTCATCCCTCACCTGAATACCAGGACCTGCACCCTTCAGACCCAGCAAGAGCTGGGCAGGCCCCATCCAACTCCCAAAGTCACTTCTGCATATAAAGTCACGAACATACCCAGGAGGGAGGAAGGTACACAGGAGGACAGAAACAGCCTCAGCTCAGAAGTCACAAGCCACCTGCCAGAAGGCAGCCTGCAGGGAGGCCCTGCCCACACAGACCCACGTCCTCCTGGCTTCCTTCCTAATCATTCTCTAGACCACACTCTCTATACTACCTCTTGAGCCTTGCAGACAGCATCTCCCATAATGCCCTGCTCTCCAACCAGAGTGGCTTCCATGCCCTTTCACCCTCACCCACCATGTTCTCCAATTCTGGAAGTTTCCTCTGCTTAGGATGCCACCTCTTCCAGGAAGCCCTCTCTGACTACTCTAGCCCAGAGATAGGTCTTCTTTCTGCCTCCTTCCAGCCCTCACAATCCATACACACAGCCCACATGTGTCTTGGGATGGAGCTTATTTTATCATCACACTGGCCACTTTTCATTGAGCATTTACCGTGTGCCAGCCCTGGAAGGGCAGGGTGGCTTGGAGATTAGGAGAACAGACTCTGGAGCCAGACTGCTTGGGTTGGAATCCCAGCTTCTTAGAAGCTGTGTGAGCTCCGGCAGATGATTCAGTCTCTCTGTACCCTGGGTCTATAAGATGGTGATTAAAAACTTGGCTTTACATCGTAGAGTGGTTATGAGGATTGATGAGTTATTTTGTATATGTGTGTGATAAGTTGCTTTGGTTGTGTCCAATTCAGTGTGACCTTATAGACTGCAGCCAGCCATGCTCCTTGATCATGGGATTCTCCAGACAAGAATACTGGAGGGTTGCCATGTCCTCCTTCAGGGGATCTTTCCAACTCAGGGACTGAACCCGTGTCTCTTATGTCTCCTACATTGGCAGGCAGATTCTCTACCACTAGAGCTGCCTGGGAAGCCTGTTAATATGTGAAATGCCCTCAAAACAGCTTTATAAATGTTGACCATGGTTGTCATAGCGTAGATCCCACTCCATTTCATCCTCACTACAACCTTGTGAGTTAGGTACCATTGTTCCCAATTTACAGATGAGAAAACTGAGACCCAGAGAGGTCGAGAGAGTCAGGGCAGGGCTCTGCATCTATTTCTATGGCCTGAATCTTTCAGAGAGAGGATGTGGCTGGGATGGGGTATAACTTTGAGCCTCTGGTTCGCAGCTCATAACTGCTTCTCAGAGGGCCCACAGGACTCCGGGCCAGGTGACACCCTCATCCCCACCCTTCCTCCCTGACTCAGACCTCCCAGTGGCTCTCAGGCACCACTGTGCTTACAGCCAGCCCTGGGAGGGAGGGTAAACAGCGAAGAAGGGCTTTTCAGTGCCATTTTGTTCGCTAACATCCAGGATACATCCCTGAGTACCAGAGAGAGTTCCTGCCTGCTCTAGCCTAGCTGGAGACCCTGGATGACCTTATATTCCTGGACAAGTCATTTCCCCACTCGGCCTCCATCTCCCCATCTGTACGATGAGGCTGAACCGGTGGTTTTCTGATTCTCATTATTCGCAGCTGGCTCCACTTTGAAATGAAATATTAAGGACCAGTGTTCGTAGGCAGACCAGGCAGACAGGGGGTGAAGTAGGGCCTGGGCATAGGCTCCCTTGGCTCCCAGGACCTCAGAACCCATCTGAAAGACCCCAGGCCGCATCCTCCGAAGGGCTCCCTTGGCTCTATACCGCAGGATTCCAGAATCGCAGCTCAAAGCCGCCGCTTTGCATCCCTGTTTGGAAAACTCTCCCCCCCACCTTGCCCCCTCCAGCTGCTTTTATCTCTGTTTGGTAACACAGCAAATTTGCTCAGGACCCAGAGCAGGGGAAACAAGCAGACTGTTGACTCTTGAGCAAAACCTCCCCTTTGGAGAGCAGCAGAGGTGGCTCTGGCTGTGCGTGGGGAGGCTGATGGCCTCTTGCATAACCCAGCATCCTCCTGCCCACCCAGGCCTTTTGCTTTGCAGGGTTAGGGGTGAGGCAAACCGCAAACTCATGCCCAGTTAATTTTTTAAGGCAAAATCAACAGGCTCAGCAATGATTAGCGAGTAGGTAAGTTGGTCTTAATCATGCTGAAGAGAAGGAGGAAGGAGGCTTCCAGGGGCCCAAGGATGGGGCTTAGTTATCAGTTAACCACATAAATGTTTCCTTCCAAGCCCACTGGCCTTCAGCCCTCAGCTTCCTCCTCTTCCTCTCGGAAATATTGAGTTGACCAAAAAGTTCATTTGGGTTTTTTCATAACATCTGACAGAAAAACCCAAACGAACTTTTCTGCCCACCCAGTACTTCCAGGGCATCCCAGCGAGTGGCCATCAGTCCTTGAGGGATCAGACAGCCCACCCTCTGGGGTCCGTAGCAGGCACTGCCAGGGCCCTGGAGTGAAGCAAAGGGCTCCTCGTGGGGCTTGTGGTCTTGTTAAGACCGAGCTCCCCCCAGCCCCCACCCCGCTGCCTCTGCATGATCTTCAGCATGTGTCCTCCATCCTCAGGGCTCAGTGAGGGGCCCTGGGTCTGTTCAATGGCTGCCACTCCCCTGGGGGCCTCAGTTTCTCCATCTGCCAAATGGGTGGGTTGGCTGAGACACCCTGTCCAGTCTTGAAGTTCCGTGACTGGGTTAAACCAACATGGCCTGTGCTCAGGACGAGGAGAGTGGGATGAGCTGTGGTTTTAGGGAGTATGAGGGGGAGAAAAGAAGCCGGGAACAGGGAGGGGGCCTACCTGATATCTGCTGTTGGTACCAGCCAGTGACAGATCCCAGCTCCAGGAAGAGGGCTGTCCTCTCAGGTGGGAGGCATGGGTCCCTGTGGGGTGGGCTAGGGCTGCAGGCATGACCTGACAGACCCCGGTTGGTGCCCCGAGACCTCGAGAGCTGCCAAAGGAAGCCGAAAGGCCACACTGGGCCCTGCTGGCTGCCCAGACTGGAGTTTGGTCAGTGTTTGGGGACCTATATTGTGAGAAAGTTAGGACTTTGTCCACAAACTGGAATTTGAAATTTCAAAGGGGCGAGACTGAAGGGCCCTACCCCGGAGTGGAGATGGCTCTTGGCTTCTTTCCCCCACGACTTTTGTTCTCTGTCTTGATAAGTCCCTCATTCCCTGCACCGCTCCCTGGGTGATGGGTGGGGGAGGAGAGGCTGGAGACCGTGGGGTCGTGAGCATCCAGGGGCCGTGAAGATGCCTGGTGGCCGTGGGGTAGCCGGTGTCTGGAGGATGCCTCTGAACTTGCGCGTGCACCAGGACAGGCTCCTTGGCTTCTCAGACCCCTGAGTGTTCCAGCAGTAACGTGACGATGGGACCACTAGCCACCAGCGCTCAGAAGTCCAAGGTTCTTTCTGGGAGGGAGCAAGGAGGAGGTGAAGCCCTCAAGCTCTGGAGTCAGACTGGGGTTCCAGTTACAGCCCCTCCTCTTACATCAGGTTGGCCTTAGGCAAGAGGCTTCACCTCTTTGAGCCTCAGTTGTGTCCACTACAAAGTGGGACAGATCAGCCGAGAAGAGTGGAAGGGTCTTAGCACCAGGCCTAGCGTGGAATCTTCCTGGAAACATTATTGTCATTGAAAAGAAAAATGCTGTGGTTCAGAATGGCAGCTCCCTTAACTTCTGTCCGCACCATTGGCTTGAGCACCCTGCCCACCACCCCTCCTCCCCAGCCCCTGGCCGCCCAGGGCCCTGCTCACAAAATGCCCCTCTCCTCCTTCCTGAGGTTCCTGCTTCTCCATCTATGACAAGAAGGAGTGGGACCTCCAAGTGAGCTCTGAGGCCTGTTTTCCCCTGGGATCTGGGACATGTTGAGCTTGGGGGTGGGGGGTGGGGGGCGGTGCCGAAGTAAAGAAAAGCTGCAGATTTGATGGCAAAGAGGCCAGGGTTTGCTCAGGGCTGGGCCAGCTGTCCCCGGAGTTCTCCTGTGTGGGGGTCCCGATTCCAGCTAGCTGACTCTGTAGCCAAGGTCAAGGAATCAGTCCCCGCAGTCTCTGCTGTTCCCTGTATGCCTACACTCGGTCATTTCGTGCCCACACCATCCCCCGGGGAAAAGGTGCAAGCCCTCTTGTGCCAAAAGTAAGGTTGAGAAAGCTGGAGCCCAAGGTCGCAGTTTGGGAAGTTGGCAGTGCCTGAGTGTTTTGTTTTTGTTTTTATTTGACTGTGCCCAGTCTCCACGGCGGCACGTGGGATCTTCGATCTTCGTTGCGGCACGCGGACTCTTTCGCTGCGGCAGTGCCTGACTTTTGACCCAGCTCTTTCTGATTTCAAGGTCCACGGTTTATCCTTTGGGGGGGGGGGTGGGGGGGCGGGGAAAGGGCTAAGAACTTTATAGTATTATCCCGTCTCATCTTCACAACAAATTTCAAGTTTGGCTCATTTTACAGAAGGAGAAACTGAGGCTTGGAAATAATGGCTTGCCAGAGACCACAGAGTTGGTAGATCTTAGAGGTGGCCAGTTGTTTATATGAGGGATGTGTATCTAGAAGATACTGTTTGGGATCAGCTAAGGATGGGCTTCCCTGGTAGCTCAGCTGGTAAAGAATCTACCTGCAATGCAGGAGACCCCGGTTCGATTTCTGGGTTGAGGAGATCCCCTGGAGAAGGGATAGGCTGCCCACTCCAGTATTCTTGGGCTTCCCTGCTGGCTCAGCTGGTAAAGAATCTGCCTGCAATGCAGGAGACCTGGGTTCAATCCCTGGCTTGGGAACATCTCCTGGAGAAGGGAATGGCTACCCACTGCAGTATTCTGGCGTGGAGAATTCCATGGGCTGTATAGTCCATGGAGTCTCAAAGACTCAGACACAACTGAGTGACTTTCACTTTCACCTTTTCAAGGCTGGGGCGAGTCGTGTATGTAATAGATTACGCAAGTTCCAGTTCATGGGTGGGTAGATTTACTTATGTGGTAGGTCGTGATTGGTGGGACATGGATGGGGTATGAAATCGTTTTCTGGAATGTACCTCTTAGGCAGTGGATCACCTGTGTTGTGTGTTTGGTAAAACATCTGTGTCCCTGTGTGTGGAGTAACTTACAGTGTACAGGCTGCCCACCCGGTAGCAGACATGCATGTGGCATTGCTGTCTCTATTGATCATAGACTTTATTTAATCTAAGATGCTGTCTATCAAGATCAAAGATTTGTTATTTTTATTATGGATTAAACTTTGACATTCCAGCGACCCCAGCCCACTTTTGGAAATAGGGAACTGCTCCCCTTAGACTGGATGAGACGCCCTGTGTGTAGGTTTGTGAGAGAGTAGCTGTGTGTGGCCTGTCACAGGTGTCAGACAGGTGACAAGATCCAGAGTCAGCCCTAGGTAGCCCCTTCCAGGACTGTCCCTCCTTCTCCTCTATGTTTATCCCTTAGTTGGGTCTCCTGCCCAAAGCTCTTGGAACCAGGCTCAGATGTCCTTGGAGGAACATGGGAGGAATCCACCAGGAGCTGAAGTCTTTTCCATCAGCCCTTATGGAATCTCTGTCCCTCTCTCCCTCCCTCAAGGTCTTGTACTTATCAACAAACAACTGGGCCAGCATCTTCACCCCACTTTACAGATGGGAAAGTTGAGGCCCTTAGAGAGACATGATTTAAACAAAGTTATCTGAATAGTGACAGAGCTAGTTTGTAAATTACCAGGTTCTGCCATCAGTGGGATTCTCCAGGCAAGAATACTGGAGTGGGTTGCCATTCCCTTCTCCAGGGGATCTTCCCCACACAGGGATCGAACCCAGGTCTCCTGCATGGCAGGCAGGTTCTTACCATCTGAGGCACCAGGGAAGCCCTAAATCTGGTCTCCTAATGCCAAATCCAGCCTCTCTTCTCCAGAACAATTGCTGCCCCCAATTATCTAAGCTTCAGGGGGAAGATGGAGGGAGGAGAACAAGGCTACACAGGCAGGCCGGAGAAAGGGCTTCTAATAGTTGGAAGAATGTGAGGAGGAGGCTTTCACACACCCCTCAAACACAAGCCGCCTCTCCCTCCGATGTGCCCATTCATTAATTCACTCACCGTTTCACTCATTCAGTCCTTTACTCACTAATCCACCATTTCACTCACTGATTCATTTCAGTCTTTCAGTAATTCACCTACTCATCAATTCACTCATTCATGTATTAACACACCCTGTCTGTAATTCACCCACTCTTTTTTTTTTAATATTTATTGACTTAGCTGCATCGGGTCTTACTTGCACCATGCAGGATCTCTTGTTATGGTGCATGGACTCTAGTTGTGGCACTCAGGTTCAGTAGTTGAGGTGCAGGCTTAGTTGCTTCAAAGCATGTGGGGTCTAGTTTCCCGACCGGGGCTTGAGCCCGAGTCTCCTGCTTTGCAAGGTGGATTTTTAACCACTGGACCACCAGGGAAGTCCCTCACCCACTCGTTAATTCACTCCTTCATTAATTCACCCACCCACTCACTCATTAATGCCCTCTTTCACTAGTTCACCCACCCTTGCCCTTATTACCAAATCCCTTAGCTTGGCCCTTCCCTCCAACAAAGGAGGACAAGCTCCCAGGCCTCCAGAATCGTAGGTCCTTCTCCCCAGACCTTCACTTTCCACCTCTACCTCGAGACCTTATCTCCCCAGCTAGGTCGGGAGCTCTTGCCCGTGTCTGTGTAGCGGGCAGTGAGGGCTGGAGGGGGTGAGAAGACAAGTGTGAGCCATGAGTTGAAGGCCACAAGATCAGCAGGGCCCAGTCCCGAACAAAAATGCAGGCCCGTTGTTAAGGAGCCTGAGGGTGGTGCTACTCTGCCCAAGAGTGCACTGCTCAGGTGGCGTGCCCACGAAGCCCACTCTGGAGGGAGGAGAGAAACAAGGGAGATACGAAAGGGAGGCCAAGAGGGTGGGGGTGGAGGGAAATGGATGCTTATTTGGTGTTTTCCTAATGCCAACTCATTTAATACTCAGACCACCCTTTGAAGTTGATTGTGCATTTTCCTAGAAGAGGAAACTGAGGCTCAGAGAGGAGAATCATTTACCCAGAGTCATGATTAGTAGGTGGTAGGCGCCTGAACGTTAATCCGGGTCTAAGGGGCTATAAGCCTCCCTTCTTCCCTGGGGGTTGGGGGAGGCAGGGGGCCGGGGGCGAGGGGCAGCTGGAGGAGGTGACAAGGAAAGGAGTGATAGAGTCTGGGCCTGAGCACCTGGGCACTGTGGGGCTGGTGGTGCCCAGAGTGGGGTCCCGGGGAGCAGGGGAGAGGACCTAGACAGGGGTCTGGTCCTCTCAGTCCTTCCTGCCCCCAGGGAAGTCAGGAAACTGGAAGGGACCTCCTAGAATGAGGATCTAGATGACTGGTATGTGGGGCCTGGGACCACGCTTTTGATTCACGAGCATGAGGCGGCGTTTTCTCTGCAGGAGCACTGAGGGTCGGAGTCAATGATTTGGGAAGTTCCTGAGTTAGGGCATCTTGGAGGTGGGTTGTCAGTGTCTGGGGGCGCATGTGAGCGTGTCAATATCAGCATGACTCGGGGTGACAGTGGCTCGGAGAGTGGCTGAGTCAGGGCCCAGTGAGTGCTGGAGAGGCAGCATGTGTCCGTCGTCTCACAGGACTGGTAACACGGTATTGGGGCGTTAGGGCCCCCCATCTGTTGTAAGAGCACCCCGGTGTCAGCCAGAAACCAACAGACAGCCAAATCCCCGGGGCCCCGCCCAGCTGGTCCACCAAGGGGGGAGCCGATTAACCATTAACCCCCACCCCTCCCCAGCAGAGCCTCCACCCCTGCGCAGAGGCTAGGCCCGGACTCCCGGCAGACCCTCCCAGAGGACGGTTTGAAACGCAGGAAGGCAGAGAGGGCGCCTGGGAGGAGGCGGTGGGAGGGCGGAGGGCGGAGGCCGGGGCTCGGCCCAGAGCCTTCGGGGTGGGCATCCTGGGCAGGGCAGGTGGCCGAGGCGGGGAGAGGGAGGATGCGCCTCTCCAAAACCCTTGTCGACATGGACATGGCCGACTACAGTGCCGCGCTGGACCCAGCCTACACCACCCTGGAGTTTGAGAATGTGCAGGTGTTGACGATGGGCAATGGTAGGTGGGGGCAGGTGTACCCAGGTACCGGAGTGAGTCTGCCGCACTGGGTTTGGGGCTGGGGGGAGAGTGGTGGGTGAGCACGGTGCTCCCGTAGGTGAGAGCTCAGCGCTGCCAGGTGAAGTTGATGTGCCCAAGTACAGTGACCAGAAGCCTTCAGGGTGGCGGGGGGTCTGCCAGGGCCAGTCTGCAGCAAAAGCAGGCCCCGGGTGTTCTGCCAGGCCCTCGCGGTCCCTGTGACCAAAGCTGTCGCCGTGCAGCATGTCACCAGGAGCGGGGACTTTATGGTGAGCGTCCTCTCGGCGTCCAGCCCCGGTCATTGGGCCCAACGGGATCCCTGCTTGAACTCCTTGGGCCGAGGTCCAGAGAGATGGAAAGGTTATGTCCCACTCCCAGAGATGGTGGATGGAGGCGTGACTATGTTTCAGGGTGTCTTTGGGACTTTCTGGGGTGAACGCCCCACTTTGAGAAAATGGAGTTCTCAGGGAAGTTTTGCTAAATGAGACGAGGATCAACAGCGCGCATGCGCACATGCTGTGTATATGTGTGTGTGTGTGTGTGTGTGTGTGCGCGCGCGCGCGTATATGTGCACACACACACAAGCACACTGGTGTGTGATTCTAAACTCCTGTTGGCATGGGTGCTTGAGTTTCCATGTACACACGTGGGCAAGTGGTGGACTTTGTTGAAAATGTATGTCTGCAGGAATCCATTTGCATGTTTGTGTTCACTGGTCTGTGTGTGCATATGTTCTCCGTCTATTTCTAGTTGCATTTCTTCTCTGAGTGGGTCCGTGTTTGTTGTTATCTCTAGGGATATCTGTGTTTATCTTGCTTATATCCGTAAGTGGCAATGAATGCGTGTATAGTAAGCGGCAGTGAGTGTGTATACGCTAAGCAGTGATGAGTGTGTGTACAGTAAGTGGCAATGAGTGCATATCCAGTCAGCAGCAATGAGTGTGTGTACATGTGTCTGTGGACGTTTGCACGAGTGAGCTCTGGACGTGGATTGGTTTGTGTGTCCTGGGTTTCCCGGACGTATGTCCAGTTTGGGCATCCTGTCTTGTGCCCCTGTTTGTACCTGCTTTTGAACGTGTGCACATCCGTGTCCTGGGGGGTCAGCACTCTCCAGCGCTCATGTGATATGCCATTGCCGTTTGACACACGTGAGTCACATCAGCAGCACGTCCATTTGTCTCTGAACGGATTGCGTTGCCTGTGTGTCTCCCCAGGTTTGTACATCCACTCCCATTATCACTGAGAGCACATCTGAAGGGGTGGGGGGAGTTTTCTACAGGAAGGTGGGGGAAGGGAGGAGGCTTGGAAGGCCGGACGCTGGGACCTGAGCGGTCTCAGGGCAGCCTCAGAGGAGGGGGGCAGCCCACCTGCCTTCCTTCCCCGGCTCTGCAGCCTTAGCCGAGCTCTGTAGCACTTGAGTCAGCTCAGCTCAGCCAGAGAGAGGTGTCTGCCCTGCCTGTGGCCAGTGGGCATGATCCATGGTCAGTCTCACCATCTGCTCGCTTTCCCCTGCCATTCACTCACTGTGTGACCTTGGGCATGTCACCTCCCCACTCCTTGCTCCTTCTGCAAAATGGGCTTAGTCACTCCAGGCCTGCTGGCTTTCAGGAGTGTCCAGGGATCACGTGAGGGAGCTGAGGGGAAAACATGTAGGCAATGGTAAACAAGAAGCTGCTGCACTAGGCGGGGTATGTGTGACCCCAGAGAGACGGCGTGTAAGACACCTGACCACCATCTAGCCCTGGACTGCCCCCCATCATCCGTTCAGAGTGGGTGCCTCCAGCTCCTAGGAAGTGTGTATTCCTGAGGCAGGGGCTTACCTGATGTCTTGAAGACGGGGCAGCTCTAGCTCTGGAGCCAGAAAGATCAGGGCTCAAATTCTGGCGTCCATCCTTCCTACCAGTGTAAACTTATGGTCATTTGCCGCTCTGAGCCTCAGTTATCTCATCTATAAAATGGGAATAAATCATAGTGCCTGCCTCCCAGGGCTAACCAGAGGATCCCACGCAATAAGGCACCTGAGGGCTTAGCACTGGTAACTGGTCCTGCGCCCTCCATGAGTCAGGTCAGGAACCCTGAGCATCTTTAAGAAGGGTCTACATTCCACATTGGAGTTTGAAGTGGACCAGAAAGTTGGGGCGATGTTTTGCATATGTGCTGCATTGGTAGCTCAAAGGTTCCAAGCTCCCTACCCACCTCCCATTCCTGATTCAGAAGGAGCAGGGGTTGCTTGTTCATCAGAGGCTCCAGCAGACACCCCAACAGGACAGCACTGGCCAGATCAGCACCAGCCTGCATGCCTGGACCATAAATCCGACTCCTCTACTTAGCAGCAGTGTGATGACTCTGGGCAGGTCCTGTCCTTTCTGAGCCTTGATGTTCTCACCTGGAGAATGGGCACCATCACCTGACCCTGGGGAGCAGAATGAGCTGCTTGACAGCACCCAGCCTATCCTGCCCAGGATGTGTGAGCCCTTCCCCCAGTCTCCGCCTGAGTTGTGGGGTCAGCTCTCCTGGTGGTTGGAGGAGGCAAGACTGGAGGAGAAAGGGCACCAATGCAGCTTAACAATTATCCTCATCTCTAGGAATAATTCACCAAGTGGAGGGGGCCGTGCTCCTGGGCACCCTCAGAGGCGATGAGATGTTCAGCCAGGACATGATAGAAATGAGATGTGGCAGGGTGTCTGCTTGTGCATGGAGGCTGGAAATCATCTGCTCCCAGAGTCTTCTTCTGCAGAAAAGTTTTTATTTTACAAACACTGATATAGTGCTTCTTACCTGCCAAGCACTTCACATATATTGATTCACTGAACCTTCATAACAGCCCTAGAGATTATTATGTGCCCCATTTCACAAGTGGAGAAGGCTATGGCAACCCACTCCCTAGAGAATCCCAGGGACGGGGGAGCCTTGTGGACTGCCATCTATGGAGTCGGACAGAGTCGGACACAACTGAAACGACTTAGCAGCAGCAGCAGCATTTCACAAGTGACGAAATGAAGGCACTGAGAAATACATTAATGTGGCCAAGGTCCCATGGCTAAGAAGTGGGCAGGCTCGGATTTAAACTGGGCAGAAGGGCTAGAGAGGTTATGCTCTTAACCACAGCACTATATCCCTGTCCAGTGCTTAGCTAGATGTTCCCTAGGAGCCCACGATCGGATTCAGGGTGAAAACACGTGTGTGTGTGTGTGTGTGTGTGTGTGTGTGTGTGTGTGACTTTGTGTGGTATGTGTCTGCAAGCATTTTTCTGGGGAGATGGTTCACAGTATCATCTTCTCTAAGAGGTCTATCCTTGGTGGAAGAGTTGCTTAGAAAAACGAGGGTTCAGCTACGGAAATATAAGATAAAATTGAAAACGACTGAACCAGTCAGTCTGCTCTCTTTTGCAATTAGGGAAACTGAGGCCCAGGGGAAACTGAAGCAAGGAAAAGAAATGTGCCCAAGGTCACAGACAACTTAGAGGCGGCACTAATCACCAAGACCACAGCCACCTGCTTCTTATCCCCTCCTCACAGAGATGCAGCAGTTGTGTTTTCTTTTTTTTTTTTTTTTTGACCCCACGGTATGTGGGAATCTTACTTCCCTGACCAGGGATCAAACCCACTCCCCTTGCACTAGAAGTGCAGACTCTTAACCACTGGACCACCAGGAAGTCCCAGTGCAGTAGCTTTTGCTATGGGGTGCCCAGATCCTTGCTATGATCCTCCCAGGAGGCCAAACAAGCCACTGTCCTTGATGTATGTCTTCCTGTTTCCTGGTAGAATTTGCAAGGCCCCTGAGTACCAAGCTGAGACTCACCCAGTCTTGGCCACTCAGTGAGAAATAGGACTTGGTTCTGGAGATGATGGGGGAATATTTGCCCCTCTCATAGCCCCCTCTGCCCAGCCAATCAGGGTCCACAACTGTTGGATGCATCCTAGGAGACAGCCAGTTTCTTCATTCCTTCCCAGAGAAAACTGAGGCTAGCGATTGCCACCATGGGGAGGAGGAGACCCTCGTTAAACAACTCTACGAAGTCAGTGTCACAACCATCCCTAAGTTATAGATGCAAAATGGGAGTTCCAAAACAGCAAGGAGTGCTCACTTCGGCAGCACATATACCAAAACAGCAAGGAACTTGCCCAAGTTCTTTGAAGGGGGGTCAGTAGCACTTGGGTCTAGCTGAGGCCGAAGCCCTTTAAAGATCCCCACAAAGCTCACATCCGTTTCTGAATCTAAACCACCAGGAGAGCAGGGCTTCCTAGAGGTGACTTTCTGCCCCTCCTGCATCCTCACTCTTTGCTTTTCCGGCGCAGACACATCCCCATCAGAGGGTGCCAACCTCAACGCACCCAACAGCCTGGGAGTCAGCGCCCTGTGCGCCATCTGCGGGGACCGGGCCACGGGCAAACACTACGGTGCCTCGAGCTGTGACGGCTGCAAGGGCTTCTTCCGGAGAAGCGTGAGGAAGAACCACATGTATTCCTGCAGGTGAGGAACCTCGATTTCTCCATCTGGGAAATGGGTGCGCTTGGGCTGATGTTCCCCCAGGTCTGTCTTCTCCCTGGGTATGTCTCGGAGCCATCTGCCCCTCAAGGCCTTCAAGCCTCTGATTTCTTTGCGCTTGCAGATCCAGATGGGAATGTCTATTCTAGACAGCCCTTTATTGAGCACTTTCTATGTGCCAGGCACCATATTGAGTTTTTGCCTATATTAACTGCTCCTGGAAGAGCTTTGTGATTTTTCCCATTTAGCAAATGGGGACCTCTGAGGCTTAGGATCAAGTCTCCTCTTAAACCGCAGAGGGTGAGGCCCATCCCCCAACTTGGTGCTTTTTTCTGGGACGGATTGGGGGTTGGCCCCAGGCCTTTCCACTTCTCTCAAGGCCTTGGAGAGTTGTCCTTCAGAAGCATCTCCCCTTCTGGGTAACAACAATAATAAAATAATAGCAGCTGTAGTTACAAGCTCTTACTATGAACAGACACTGCATTGAGCCCCATTTGGGTAATTATCTCATTTTCACCTGTCAACATCCCTCTGCGGAGGTTACTATTATTATCTCATTTTATAGATGAGGAAGCTGTGGCTTGGAGAGGACTGGGAATTTGCCCAAGGTCACCCAGCTTGAATCAACGGCAGAGCCCGGGGGTGACAGGGCACCACCCAGAACCACAGTGGCGCTTGCGTGCCTCTACTCCATATCCCTCTCCAGAAAGTGGCTTATGTGGACCAAGTACTGAAACTGATTCACAGCCAGCAGCCCACTCTGGGCTCTGGGCTTTTAATAAGATACATGGGAAATAGCAGTGCCTTCTACTCATAGCTGAGTGATCTGAGGCCACGTGTCCACTTTCTGAGCCTGTTTCCTCATGTTTAGGGGGTCAGGGTTGGGCTCTCAGAGAGTCCACAGGGCCTTTCCAGCTCCTGGTTGGTTAGCTGGAGGACTCCTGGGATGAAAGGTTTGAGCAAGGAGCCTGGAGGTCAACCAGATGGCCAGGATCCTAGTTGAGCCCTGGGAGAAGGAGGGCTGTCCTTTCTTCCTCCAACCACCCCAAGCCCTCCCCAGGTTTAGCCGGCAGTGTGTGGTGGACAAAGACAAGAGGAACCAGTGCCGCTACTGCAGGCTCAAGAAGTGCTTCCGGGCTGGCATGAAGAAGGAAGGTGAGCCTCGGCCCCCTCCTGCCACCCCCTGCCCCACCCGCACCTACAAGCTCCTGACAGCCATTTACAACTGTGGCCACAACTTTATGACTCAGTGACAGGCCCCAGGTGACTGGCTAATGGCTGAGAGGAGGGAGGGCCTGAAGATCTGACCATAGGGAGGGACTGGGCTTGGTCTTGAGAAAGATTCCAAGAGATAAGCTCCTACTTTCAGCTACTCAGGTTCCCAGCACCACCTCCCCTGCCTGCCTTCACCACCACAAGGCAGCCAGGTTGGGTGTTTTTTCTTTTTGTTTTTTTTTAATGTGATTTTATTTTTTCATTTTTTGGCCGCATTCCTTGGCATGTGGAATCTTAGTTCCCTGACCAGGGATTGAACCTGCACCCCTTGCAGTGGAGACACAAAGTCTTAACCACTGGACCACCTGGAAGTCCCTGGGTGTTTTTGCTTAATATACTATTTCAAGCATCAGGAAAAACTTAGAGAATGGCATGACGAACTTCCATGGCCCCACGACTAGACCCAGCAAATGTGAACGGGGACAGGGCGGGGCTCTATCCCCCATCTTCCTGTTCCAGGGTCAAGTGCCCCAGTTCCTTAGTCTTCATTCTTGGGTATCATATGACCCAGCATCCTCAGGCTCTAGAGAAATGGAACAAGGCATCAGACTTGTTCTAGGTGGAGGAGGCTGGGAGTGCTGGGGCACAACATTTATTAGAGTGTCTCCTGCCTCCTGACACCAGTAGCTGGGCTTTTCCACCTGGCTGGGCTTTTCCACAATTGATAGTTCTTTTCATTATCATGACAGCCCTGCGGGGTGCTATTATCACCCCCACTTTTCATAGACAGGGGAACTGATGCCCAGAATGGGTCAACAACTTGCCCAAGGCCCCCCCATTTGGTCGAATCAAGCTCCGAAGTTTGAACCCCAAGCTTTGGTCTTGAGCTCAATGTGGTTTGGATGATACCTCGATGGTGCCTGCTATGCCCACCACATTCTAGGAATGTTTGAAAGTTTTCTAGCCCAAGCTCAGGAAACAAACATCTTTTAACTGCTTCTCTGAGTAACTTGAGTCCATTTTTAAATCTGTCTCCTTCTCTGCTGAACACACCTTTCCCAGCCCTGAGACTGGCTCCCAGACCTTCACTTCCAGCCCGCAGCTGCGGTGCACACTAGCCAAAACCCTTGGTCTAGTTCTGTACAAACACATACCTGCTCCACCCCACCCCCATCAAGATCCTGGGACCCAGCCTTCCCCCGGCCAACTGGGAAGGGGGGAAACTTGGCTTTGGCAGTCTCCCCTCCCTGACTCTGCCTCTGAGCCCCTGTTTCTCTGCCCACCTCCTGGGAAATATCCTCTGGGTCTCATCCCTATAGGGCCCTGAGAGTTTATGACCCCTGCTGCAAAACCTGGGCTATTACCCTCAGGAACACACCATGATGCTCACAACACCACGATTCTCTCATCTGGACCTCAGTGGTTCTCAAGAGCAAGGAGAATCTTTTTCAAAGGGCAGAGGCCCCCCAGCTCTCCCCCACCCAGTTTTCAATGGGATTGACCACTCTCACCTTGAACTTGAGCACAACTTTGTCGAATGAGAAATGTTATGAATGAGGGACTTTCCTGGCTGTCTAGTGGTTAAGACTCTGTGCTTCCACTGCAGGACGCGAGGGTTCAATCCCTCATCGGGCAACTACTATCCCGCATTCAACAGGCCATGGCCTCCAAAAAAGAAAATAAATAAATAAAAGAGATGTCATGAATGGGAATATGAGGCATGTGTGAACAGCTAGGGCCTTTCCTGGTGGCTCAGCGGTAAAGTGTCTGCCTGCAGTGCAGAAGATGCAGGAGACCCAGGTTCAATCCCTGGGTTGGGAAGATCCCTTGGAGGAAGGCATGGCAACCTATTCCGGTATTCTAGCTTGGAGAATCCCATGGACAGAGGAGCCTGGCGAGCTTATAGTCCATGGGGTCACAAAGTCGGACACAACAAGCAACTGGGTACACACATGAATAGCTAGAGGCAAGGAAACAACTGAGAGCCACAGTCTAAGAGTCAAACAGTTTAGGGTTCTACCAGCCAGTGATTCCATCAGCTCAACAGCCTAAGATTTTATGTTTGAGAGAATGAATCTCTTGTGTTAAAATTCCAAGCCTTGTGACAGGTGGGAGGGAGAAAGGTTGCCAGCTCACCTGAGCAGACGGCTACCTTCCTAGGCTGCAGGTAGCCTGTCCCTGCATCTCACTGTTTTTTATAGGTGTCTCCTATTAAACATTCAGAGTCACTTTCGTGTGTGTTACTTCAGTGGAGTTTCTGCCCCATCTGGGCTTCAGTGTTCACATCTATAAAATCACTGGGGTGGATAATGAACCCTTCCAGCTCTGTCTTGCTATATGCCCACTGATCTACCTGTGCAAGTACACACTGCCCACCAGGACATGTGTGTTTGTTCCCTGGTCCTCCCACTGGACTGCCGCAGAGACGGCAGGCCCAGGGCAGTGAGGGTCCCCAGCCATTCTACCTTGGCTTAGCCTTGAAAATAGCTAGTTGCTTCTTATCTTGGAGAAGGTGGCATTATGCCAGGAGGAGAGGAGAATCAGCTAATGGCAAGTGCGTGTGGGCTGTAGGAAAGGCTGGTGGTTATTTGCATGCTTGGGTTAACCAGAAGATCATGACATATGCAGTGGGCTCAGTTGCTTTGAGAGCAGGCCAGGGTAGCAAAGGGTTCCATTGCCATTGTGGTCAAGTTCTGGGAAGTAAGGGCATGACTAGCTCTTGTTTTTATTGTTCATTTAACAAATGAACTTAACAAGTCATGTCCAACTCTTTGCAACCCCATGGATTGCAACACGCTAGGCTTCCTTGTCCTTCACTGTCTCCTGAAGTTTGCTCAAACTCATGTCCATTGAGTCGGTGATGCCGTCCAACCATCTCATCCTCTGACATCCCCTTCTCCTCCTGCCCTCAGTCTTTCCCAGCATCAGGGTCTCTTCCAATTAGTCAGCTCTTCACATCAGGTGGCCAAAGTATTGGAGCTTCAGTATCAGTCCTTCCAATCAATATTCAGAGTTGATTTCCTTTAGGATTGACTGGTTTCACTAGCTCTACCTAAGTTTTATAGTCCCAATACCCCTCCTTGGCTTGGTGGAAGGTTCTCAGAGCCAAGAGAGATTCTCAATGGAAGCCCCAGGGATTGGGAGAGTTGGGACAAGTTTTTATTTCCCTTCCTTGATGGCCCTAGGAGAATCTGGGAATTAGAACTCCAAAGTTGTCTCTGAGGACAAGAAAGCATGGATTGTAAATGTAGCATTCATAGACCAGTCGGGTGTATAGGAGGTCATCAAATCTCTCCATTTTACAGATGGGGAAGTTGAGACCAGAGAGGTGATATGATTGGGTCAAGGGCAGAGGAAGTCAGGACTAGAACTCGGGCTCCCTAGAGCTGAGCAGACACCAAATTCCCTGGATGAGAACTAGGACTGATGGCCTTGGGAGGCACCTGGATTTGGTCAAGTCTCCTGAAACTTCCTCTCAACCCCAGAGAAGGGCTCTGAATCTCAAAGTCTTGTGAGTTTGGCCAGAGGATATTCCATGGTGGTCAAGTGGGTTAAAGAACGGAGACTCTGGGAAGAAATCTGGGGGTCAGCGGGCCCAACAGCAGGTCCCAAATTCTTTCCTATAAACCTACACCTACCTGAGCCTGAGCTGTCAGACCCAGGACAAATGTCTGACTCTCGACATTGGAAATTCAGCCCAGGAAGTAGGGTCAGGGATGCAGGTGGTACAAGCTGGCGGTAGGCCAGGGGCCCACAGATGGGCCCTTCCTGGGATCCCCAGCCCAGCCCCCCCTCCCCTCACCCCCACTCAGGGGTTCTCTCGGAAGACAAGCTCATCCTCTCTGCCTCTGCCCAGGGCCGGTTAATATTCAATAGAAGTTACATTTAGGTCCCCGACCCTGCTAATACTGAGCAAACATTTGGAAAACATCATTCCGTGACTGAGCTCGCGCCGGGCACTGATAACGCCGGCCTAACCTTGAGGAGCCCAATCCCCGGCTGCTGACAGCAGCCCTTTTCTTAGGCCCGCCGCCACTTGGCGCCCTGGTGGGTGCGGGCTGGCAGTCGCGGGCGGGGTGTCGCAGGTGGGGTGGGACCTGGACAGGGGAGCGCTGCTGGGAGCTGGCCCCCTGTCCAGGGTGGTGGGTCTGGGAAGAGGAGTTTTCTTACCTTGGGACCTCTGTTACACTCCACTAACTCTGGGTTCCCTTTACACTATCCGGCTTTTTTAAATTTTTTTTTGCCATTCCATGTGGCTTGTGGGATCTTTAGTTCCCTGACCAGGGATCAAACTTACGCCCCCCTGCACTGGAACTGCAGTCTTCGCAACTGGACTTCCAGGAAAGTCCTACACTAGCTGACTTCCGTTCTCTGATTTCAACGATGTTTGAAATCAAGAGGGAGTTGAAGAGCGGAATGTCAACATTCCATTGAGAAATGGGGCGTAGATTGCACCCGAGAATCAAAGCTTGTCTCCTTCTGCACCTTCTTTCGGCCACTCAATGAATATTTATTGAGCACCCATTGCACGCCAGGGTTCTAGTTGCTGGGGCTACAGCAGTGGATGAAAGGGAAGATATTCTGGCTTTCTGGAGCTTTCTTTCTCTTACACAGACAGAGAGTGATGAAAGTGAAGAGAGAACAAGTACCAAGAAGAAAAATAAAACAGGAGAAAGGGGCAGAACCTGCAGGAGGGATATCCCCATCAGACAGGGTGGTCAGAGAGGGTGTTTCTGAGAGGTGACATTTGCAAGGAGACAGGAGTAAAGAGAGTGGGAGAGGCTTAGTTGTGGGGGATGGGGGATGGGTGGAGGGAGAATTCCAGGCAGTGGGAACAGCAGTGGCGAAGACTTTGGAGAGTGGCTGAGTGAGTCCCAGGAACGGCTGGGAGGCAGGTTTGATAGACAGAGTATAAGTGAGATGGGGGAGATAGGACCACCATGAGGAAGGGTGACCTGACTCCAGCTATGATGGGGAGGTCCTGGGTTTCCGCAGTGGAGGGATGTGACCTGAGTTGGGTTTTAGGGGATCCCTTTGTCTTCCGAGAGGTGCACAGACTGCAGGGGTAAGACCGGAAGCAAAGCAGGCCGAGAGGAGGGTCTGAACTCCCTCAGGACCCAGCCCAGAGTGGGAGCTGCCGGTGGGTTTGCACGGATTACTGACAGCATTTGGAGTGTGTGTGTGTGGTGGTGGTGGGGTGGTGGGCAGGTGAGAGAAAGAGACATATAGCGAGGTCTCCAGGCTGGGAGGAAGAATAAAGCTGCCTGTTCCTGAGATGGGAAAGACCAAGAGGAGCAGGTCTGGGAAAGAAGCTTACAGATGGGGAAACTGAGGCCCAGAGAGAGGGTGTGGCCCCCACCAGCACATGGAGACTGAGCGGTGAATCCCGCCAGGAACCCAGGTCTCCTGCAGCCTCGTCCTCCCTTCTTACAGCTTCAACCAAGGGGCAGACTCCAGGGGCCTGTCAGGGCGGCAGAAGGACCATCCTACATCTTAGGCCAAGACTGACCCAGGTGGAGGTGCAAGGGGGTGTGGGGCCCAGGTGGACAGAGGCCCCAGATCTCTGAGTTCCTGGGAGGGGAGCCCCATGGTGGAGCAGGAGGGAGCCAGAGCTTTCACGAGCTGTCTCTGAGAAGGTTAGCCTAGAGCACGTGCGCTTCCTACTGATGACTGAGACCCCAGGGCAGGTGGGGCCTCCAGACCCCCTTGTCCAGGCTTCTGCCTCTGTACTCAGGAGTCCCTGGGCCATCTCCATCACCCAGAGCAATTCATTTTGCTTGTCTTATCCACTGTCACCTGGAAAGGAAGGAACCCTTTTCTAAAACACAGCTTGAAAGCCTGTCACCGAGACAGATCTCCTGCTCAAAATTCAAGACCCGCCTGAAGCCCTCTGCCAAGTCATCACAGCCTTGCATGCCTCCCATGACGGGTAGATCACTCCTCAAGCCGCCCTGTTGTGTGAGGAGGAGCAGTGGTGGTGCTGGGAAGGTTCCCCCACAGGCTGGCCTAGGAGCCGTTGAGCCCCATCCCCGCCCGCTGACCTGGGCTCTGCGGCCTGGACACTGTCCCTCCCGCCCCCAACTCCCACCTCCGAGTGCGTTCCCTTTGTTCCTAGACAGCCCTGCAGGACAGCCCTCCGGGCTCACCTCTCTCCCCTCGTCCTTCAGCCACCCCTCCTGCCATGGGACCCCTCTCCTCCCGCTCACTCGCTCTGCCTCCTCACAGCTGTCCAGAATGAACGGGACCGGATCAGCACTCGCCGGTCCAGCTACGAGGACAGCAGCCTGCCCTCCATCAACGCGCTCCTGCAGGCCGAGGTCCTGTCCCAGCAGGTACCCGGGGAGCCTCCCCCACCCACCTGGGGCCTCCTCATCCCAAAGAGGAATCTCAACTCCACCCCTTTCCTCCCCACCCGGGCCTTAGAGCAGCAGACGGGAGGGCCCTCGGACATCGTGAAGGGAAACAGTCCAGGGTCACACAGCCCATTTAGTAGCAAAGACTCAAACCCTGGTGGCTCAGATGGTAAAGAATCCGCCTGCAGTTGCCTGGGTTCCACCCCTGGGTTAGGAAGATCCCCTGGAGGAGAGCATGGCAGCCCACTCCAGTATTCTAGGGAGTTCATGGAGCTCTCCCGTGGACAGAGGAGCCTGGTGGGCTGCAGTCCATGGGGTCGCAGCCAGTCGAGCGTGACTGAGTGACGAGGCACAGCACCAACCCGCGGCTGGCACCTGGCACTGCGCAGGCCAAGCCGTCTCCACTCTCACCGAGGGTCTGAGATGGGCTTCGCCCCGAGAGAAGAGAGGAGTGGGCAGGCGGGCAGAGTAGCACACTGGGGCTCAGCCAGCCCCCCTTGCTGTGTGACCTTAGGCGAGTTGCAGGGCCTCTCTGGGCAGTGGTTTCTGCACCTTCCGATGAGGATGGGGACTTTTGCCCTGCTGCTCCTCTGGGGCTGACAGGTGTTTTTAGGCTTCAAAGGAGCCGGTGGAGGAGGAGGTAGGGGGCGAGCAGCAGATGAAGGCCCAGAGAGCCTCCTTGGCATCCTCCCTTTCCCTTTCCAGTTTCCCCGGAGTGTCCTTCAGAGCTGAGAAGGTGCCCACAGTCCAGCTCCTCTTTCCCAGGCAGGGAAGCTCTCTGGGGGTGGGGCCTCTCTGCAGGGGACAGAGTATATGGAGGGGATATCCACCCCAGCATTTTCCTCCGCCTCCCCTAGATCACCTCCCCTGTCTCCGGAATCAACGGCGACATTCGGGCGAAGAAGATCGCCAGCATCGCGGATGTGTGTGAGTCCATGAAAGAGCAGCTGCTGGTGCTCGTCGAGTGGGCCAAGTATATCCCAGCCTTCTGTGAGCTCCCCCTGGATGACCAGGTGAGGGTGGACACGGTCTGCAGGCAGTGCGGGCCCTGGGTAGGTGGGTCCTGCTGCTCCCCACCCCACCGGATATGGCCTTGGACTGGTTTGATTTATTTCACAAACGCATAGTGCTCATGTGTGCATGGAGCTGTTTAAATCACTTTACAAATGTTAGCTCATTTAATCCTTCTGACAACCCTAGGGAAGGTAAGTGCTATTATGACCATCACACAGGTGAGGAAACTGGGGACATAGAGAGGTTAAATAACTTGCTCAAGGTCACACAGCTAGTATCCAACACAGCTGGTATTAGAACAAGCAGGGAGGCTTCAAAGTCCAGGCCCATAGCCTCTGCACCGCTACATCTGACAGCTCTCCCAGGTAGAATGTGGGTAGGGGCTCAGGGGCAGGGCTTGAGCTGTGGCTCTAAGAAAGATTCTCTGTGTGATCTTGGACAAATTACTTCCTCTCCCCGAGCCTCTGTTTTCTCATCTGTAAAGTATGAATTGTAATATCCCCTTCAGAAAACTGTTGGGCGGATGGAGAACATTACCATTTAAAAAGCGTCAGTGGTGTAACAGGACATCTACACAGTCCTGGCCTCCCTAAATGTCAGTTTCTTCCTTGTATCCCATCAAGATGGATTTTCATTCAGCATGTTATTTCCCAAACTACCTTCTTTGGAATACCAAAAATGTCTTAGGGGGAAAAGCTGGGGCTGAGGGATGGGGCACTGAGGACAATCGAGTTCCTGAGCACTTGATCAGGGCGCCCCCCGAGGCCTCTGCAGACATTTTCTTTGTTTGGGAAAGAGGAGCTGAACTGGGTCATCAACTCAGCTCCTATGGAAGCTGGGCGGCACCAAAGGACAGTGTTCCAGATACCGGCTCCTGGTACGTTTGCTTCTCTGTTTTGTAATTCTGCACAGAAGATTGGCAACATGTGTCAGCCTCTTAAAGTTTCTGAAAAGTCCTCAGGCAAGGCAGCTGTTGAACCTTGGGAAGCCAGGGCTTCTCAAAGTCCTCTGGTGCCCAGGCGCTTCTGGAATGCATTTGCATCACGTGGTGGAACATACTGTGAAAACCCTGGCTTGGCTGGTCCTCACCCTCTCACGGGGGTCAGATCGGATGCCTTCTCACACGGATTCCTCGCTGCTTCAGGAGGGATGACAAGGCAGGGATCTTGGCCAGGCTGCCCTGGCCTTCTTCCCTGCTCCTCGTGTTCTGGCCCCGGTCCCCTCTGCTGGAGAGGCTCCATTAATGTTTAATCCCTCCTGTTCCTTCCCAGGGGCTCAGCAGGACAACAAGATTCCCCCCACAAGCTGAGCAATTGTTAACCTCCATTTCCCACCCAAACCTCCCTGGCTGGGGCTCAGAGCATTCTCAGAGAGCAGTGATGGGTGGCCAGTAACACAAAATAATCATTAACGTCGCCACCCACCACCTGCCCACCCCCAGAACAGTCATGTTTAGGGGGCTGGACCCAGGGCCAGGAGGGTTCCCAGCTCCCCATTCATAGTGTATAAGGAGCTTATCTTGCCTGTGATGGGTGGGGCACAGATGGGAGAACTCGGGGATGTTGTCCGTCAACATTGCCTCAGGAACCAAGTGTGTTTGCTTCTTGGTTTGTTTTGGGCATCGACCCATTGAAACTTAGAAGGCTGGGTAGCATTGGATAAGGGGATGGAGGGTTGGAGAGAAAGAGAGATTTGTGCAAGGTCACAGAGCAAGACAGCCACAGGGTTCGACTCTAGGTCTTCTGTCTCTCGATCGCAGAGACATTGCAGTAAGTGACGAAAGTCCTGCATGGTGCCTGAAGTGTAGGAAGTGCTTGATAATCAGCATGCTTTGGTCTCCTTTTGTCTTGGTCATGGAAAGGGAGTTCTCGCCCTCCAAGGCTGTTTGCCATTCCCCCTCTTTTCCTGTCATCGTCACCAGGCATCACCTTGGGGGTTCACATGTAAGGACATGGCTGCAACAGGGGCTCAATCTGGGAGGATGTTAAATAGACTGGCTCATCCATTCACCTGTCCCTTCGTCTTTCATTCAAACAAATATTTATTGAATGCCTACTATGTGCCAGGTGTCCTCCTTGCCTTAGAACAACCTCATGTCCTTAGCGAGGCCTTTTATGATTTACCCCATTGCTCTTCATCACATGAGCCTCATCTTCCTTTCTTCTTCCCCTCCTTCCTTCCATCCATTTATTTCTTCTTTCTTTCTCCCTCCCTTCCTCTCTCCTTCCTTCCTTCTTTCTCCTCCTCCCTCCTTCCATTCTTTTCACTATTGTGTCCCCAAACAAGCGTCCGGCACTTGTGGTTGTGATTCAGTCTCTCAGTCGGGTCCCAGTCTGGGGTGAGACCCCGTGGACTACAGCACACCAGCCTTCCTTGTCCTTCGCTAACTCCTGGATCTTGCTCAAACTCATGTCCATCGAGTCGGTGATGCCAGCCAGCCATCTCATCCTCTGTCCCCCCTTCTTGTCCTGCCCTCAGTCTTTCCCAGCATCAGGGTCTTTTCCAATGAGTCGGTTCTTCTCATCAGGTGGCCTCAGTATTGAAGCGTCAGCTTCAGCGTTAGTCCTTCCAATGAATATTCAGGACTGATTTCCTTTGGGATGGACTGGTTGGATCTCCTTGCAGTCCAAGGGACTCTCAAGAGTCTTCCTCAGCGCCACAGTTCTAAAGCATCAATTCTTCAGCACTCAGCCTTCTTTATGGTCCAACTCTCACATCCATACATGACCACTGGAAAAACCATAGCTTTGACCAGAAAGATCTTTATTGGCAAAGTGACGTCTGGCACTTAGTAGGCACTAACATCTGATGACTGTAAGAATGAGCAGTCCAACGAATTAATGCATAAAAGCATTTTTGCTTCCTAGTTTAGTCTGCTAAAGAATTTCCGAACTCCCTAACCCAACCTTGCAGATAAGATCCTTGAGGCTAAAAAAAAAAAAAAAAAAAAAAGATCCTTGAGGCTACCAGCCTACTACCATTTGACCAGTCCCATCCTTGGTCCTCATGCAAGCACTGAAGCAGGTAGTTCTGAAAAGGCAGGTGATGCCCTCCTGTGGGCTGGCAGGGCTCCCATCTACCAGACTCCAGACTCAGACTTCAGTCTTCCAAGTCTTCTCTGTCCTCTCTGCAGGGAAGGGGTTGGTCAAGCGGATCCCTGGCCAAGGACCAGTGCTCACACCCTTTGCCTTGGGAACCAGCATCCATGTCCAGATTCTTACAACAAAATCTAGAATCTTCTAGCTTCAAGTGGGTGGATGCTCTAGAGATCTCTTGGAGCAGTGATTTCCCGAACACAACCATGCATCAGAATCAACTGAGGAGTTTATTAATTTCAGATCCCTTGGGCCCACCCCAGACAAAGAGAGTCAGTGCCTTGGGTAGTAAGACCTAAGAATCTGTGTTTTACAAAACACACTTCATCATGTTACATAGCTGATCCATGAGTAGGAATTCAGAACCCCCCAAAAAGCTCTAAAAGTTTTAGAACTTTTTGGGTTTGTAGACCCTCTTGAGAGTCTGATGAAAGCCTTTAAGTCTCTGCTAACACACACACACAGAGTGTTGTTACAATTTTACCAGGCACACAGGCACACAGAAGAGGCCCAGAGGGGAGAGTTCAGGAGCAGTTTACCCCGAATGCAGCAGTTCAAGGGCAGAGTTGGCATGTGGTGTCCCGGCTCTGAGCACAGGTTGTTTCCCCGTTCAGGGGTAAGCCGAAGCTTTTCCATGGTTCTAGTTTTATCAGTTATGAGAGGAAGGCAGCAGTTCTCTGATGCCCATCTTATCATTCAGACAGGTAAAGGCAAGCAGAACACTAATCCTGACTTGCTCAGGGTCACTGGCGGGGAGCAGCCTCCCCAGGGGTGTAGATGCCTTCCCAGGCATACGGACACCGGACACCATCCCCTCTCTCTTCCAGGTGGCCCTGCTCAGAGCCCACGCCGGCGAGCACCTGCTGCTCGGAGCCACCAAGCGCTCCATGGTGTTCAAGGACGTTCTGCTTCTAGGTGAGGGTGCTGTCTGCCCAGCCAGGGCTCTGCAGGGGCATGCCCAGCGTGGAGCGCACCCGGGCATGGGAGATTTCCATGGTGGTGTGCAGAGTGAGGGAGGCAGATCAAGAATGGTCTTGTCCTCAGTATTCTCAACTGGATACCCGATTCCGATGCAAGGAAATGTGGACTCGAGGAATTAAATTCCCCAGCATTCACGTTACAGCACAGTCAGGCTTAGCCCTGGGATAACCTGTGCATTCAGATGCACTTTCTGGAGAGGGAGCAAAAGGCAGCCAGGAATGGCACAAACCTCCAGTCTGTGTTACCTATGCTTTCATAACATGTTTGTTTATTACTCTAACTTCTTATATAGGGCACACCATGGGTCCTAGTCTGAGTACTTTACAAATACTAACTCCTCTAGTACAACGGCCCAATGAGATAAGCTCTATAATTTATTCCCATTTTACAGGTGGAAAAACTGAGGCACAGAAAGTAATTTATCCAGATAGATCTGGCTAGTCAGTCGAAAAAGCAAGATTCAGCCCAGGTGGTCGAATTGCAGAGCCTGAGCCCTTACCCTTGGTGCTTTTATGCATCCCAAGCAGCCCTTGAATGTCATCAGTCTTGTGGTCTGTTGTCGCCATTGAAGAATGGAGCTTGGGTGATGTGAAAGGGGTCCTAAGAAGTCAGGCTCTGGGCCCAGTCCAATGCCTGCAAGTCACTCATTCCTTTAACCTGGGCCTTGGCTTCCTCATCTGTAAGATGGGCATGACAGCCCCCACCAGCCCCTCCTCCCGTGGGCAGCCGCTGCATTTATAACTGCAAACAGCAAAAGCTGGAGGAGAGAGGTACTCCCCAGTGCTTCCCATCCCCTCTCCTTCCCAACCCATCCAGGCAATGACTACATCGTCCCTCGGCACTGCCCGGAGCTGGCGGAGATGAGTCGGGTGTCCGTGCGTATCCTCGATGAGTTGGTGCTGCCCTTTCAAGAGCTGCAGATTGATGATAACGAGTACGCCTGCCTCAAAGCCATCATCTTCTTTGACCCAGGTACAGCCCACTCCTCCCACCCTCCCCTGATGCCCCAGACCCTCTGTCAAACTGCTCCCACTGGGTTACAAACCCCGAGTTTGCCACCTCATCTCTCCAGTACAACAATCAGGAGAGGACATCTTTATCAGCTCCATTTAACAGATGAGGAAAATCGAGGCTCAAATGACTGATGTGACGATGGGGCACACTGACTCCAGAGGCTTGGTTTTTTTCTTTCCCATCTTACCCTTCTTTCCCTTCCTCTCTGCTTTCTGTTCCTTACCTCCTACCATCCTCTTTTTCTTTCCCTCAAAAAAATTTTTTATCAAAATAATATCTGCACCTACTTAAAATGAAAATAGTCCTCCCCACTCTACTTTTCCTGTCCAAAGCCTACTCCCCAGGAGGAACCATTTCTGACTCTTTATACTGTTTCTTTTTATTGCCACCTCTCCAGCTCTAAATAAAATGCTAACCTTTCTACTTCTTGATTTATCCAATTTAGAACGTATTTTTTCCTCCTATGATAGTTGAGAATTGTATTTTTCCCCATCACCACTCCATCTTTTCTCTCCCATCGTCCTAATACATTTTTCTTGCTATTTCAGTGTCTCTACTGATTGCCTCTATAATGTTCTGCACTTATGCTTTTATTTCTTGTTCCATCAACTGTCGGCAGTATCTCCTAACCTTTCATTAGCAGGATAAAGATAATGTATTCGCATTCTCCCTCTTCCATCGACCAACCTTCCACCCATTTTCACACATCTTTTTTTTCTTAAGATTTTTTTCAATGTGGACCATTTATAAAGTCTTTATGGAATTTGTTACAATATTGCTTCTGTTCTATGTTTTGGTATTTTGGCTTCCAGGCGTGTGGGATCTTACTCCCAGACCAGGGATCAAACCCACACCCCCTGCCTTGAAAGAGGAAGTCCCCACCACTGGGCCCCCATACACCATTTTTGTTGTTGTGATTTTGTGAAAAACCTGTTTTCATTTCATGATGTCAAGATGGACGCCCAGGCTCCAAAGCTTCCTTGCTTTCTTCTGTCCTTCCATGTTAGAGAGGTCCTACCTTGTGCCAGGCACCATCCTTAGTGCCAAGCCCTCTCTGAATGGAGATTGAGTCTAGTAAGCATAGTGAGGAAGCGGAAATGAGCACTGTGTATGAAGCACTCACTAAGGCTCTTGTTGATTTCACTCGTTACTTGCAACATGGTATCTGTGAGGTAGGAATTGCTATTATCTCCATTTTACAGATAAGAAAATTGAGTCACAGGGAGATTGATAGACTTGCCCCAGGTCACAGAACTAGGAAATGGCAGAGCTTGGATTTGAACTTCAGACTCTTCAGCTCTCAAGCCCATGTTCCTACCTATCACACGCTATTCCTGGTTTCTTGAGGGGATAAGATTTCTAGTTGCAGTTTCCTCCAGAGCCTGGCCCAGGCTGTGTACCCTGTGGTGCTTGGCGTGGGGCTGGATGACAGTAACTGCTCAGTCAAATGTGCAGGATTACTGATGCTGAGTCAGGGTCAGCAGCCTGGCCTGGAGGGGCTGGTGACCTAGGTCAGGGCCGGGCATGTGGGTGGTGTTCAATAAATGTTTATTGACTGAATGATAGAATGCACAAGTGTGGCTCAGGAGAGAGAGAGCCCTGTGTTGGAAATGTGGGTGAAGTTATCTTTCTGCTGCTTACTTTATCTACAAAAGAGACAATAGATGTCTTCCATGAAGGTTGAGATTAACTATTGAATAACCACCTCAATTACTTTCCCGGTTAAGAATCTAAAATTTATCCATCGCTTTTTTTTTTTTTTCATTCATTCACCCTTCCATCCATGTACCTATCCCTTCATCTAGTTATCTGTTCAACAAATATTGACAATGCATGGTGCTAGGTGGTGGGTTTAAAAGATGCATGTATGCTGTATAGAGATCACAGTCTAGCAGAAGAGACATTCCATCCTGTGTGCTCAGTGGTGACGAAAGAGCCACAGAAGTTTGGGGACCCCATGAACACCCAGAGTGCAGACCTGGTAGGGTAGAATGGAGAAGGCATCCCAGAGGAAGTGTGATCTAAGCTGAGACCCCAAGACCACACAGGCAAGGGAGCAGGCCAGCGGGGAGACAGCAGGAGATGAGGCATCAGATGCCTCCTGATGAGGCAGCAGGAGAAGCAGTGCTGAGGCCTGGATGGTGAGGCTTTTTTTTTTTGGCTGAATCGTGAGACATGTGGAATCTTAATTCCCTGACCAGGGATCGAACCAGCATCCCTTGCATTGGAAAGTGGAGTCTTAACCACTGGACTGCCAGTGGGACCTTAACTGGGAATCAGGAGCCCTAATTCCACATCATGGATCTGCCAACAAGTGGTTTTGTGGTCTGGGCCAAGTCCTTTCCTTTTTGTGTGCCTTGGTTTCCCCATCTGTAAGAGGAGAAGGTTACAAGGTGCCCTCTTGGGAATGTTCCTGAAGTCTTGCCCCAGCACTGCTAGGATTCCCTAGGTGCCCTCGGGTCTAGGTCTCCCATCAGAGCTCCCGGAGTAAGGGGACATTGGGTCCCACCTCCCCAGACGCTCCAGGTTGGCCCTCTGCCTCCCTGGCATGATCCCTCCCATTGCAGATGCCAAGGGGCTGAGTGACCCAGGCAAGATCAAGAGGCTGCGTTCCCAGGTGCAGGTGAGCCTGGAGGACTACATCAACGACCGCCAGTACGACTCGCGTGGCCGCTTCGGCGAGCTGCTGCTGCTGCTGCCCACCCTTCAGAGCATCACCTGGCAGATGATCGAGCAGATCCAGTTCATCAAGCTCTTCGGCATGGCCAAGATCGACAACCTGCTGCAGGAGATGCTGCTGGGAGGTTAGTGTCCACCCGGGAGGGGCTGAGAGGTGGGCGGGGCTGGAGGCCGCTTCTCCAAGAGACCAGCCGCACTCATGCAGAGCTGCGTTCACCTCTCAGCTCCATCACTTCCTCACTCTGTCAACAAGTGAAAGTGTTAGTTGCTCGATCATGTCCAACTTTTTGCGACCCCACGTACTCTGTCCATGGGATTCTCCAGGCAAGAATACTGGAGTGGGTTGCCATTGCCTTCTCCAGGTGATCTTCCCAACCCAAGGATAGAACCTGGGTCTCCTGCACTGCAGGTGGATTATTTACCATCTGAGCCAGTGGGCGGGGCTGGGGGAGGTAGCCTCTCTAAGAGACAAGCCTCATGCAGACCTGAGCTCACCACTCAGCTCCATCACTTCCTTGCTCTGTAGCTTTGGGCAAATCCTTTTATCTACTGGAGTCTCAGTTTACTCATCAGGAAAATGGGGACAGTGGCCTGTTAATTCAGGTGCTGAGAAGTTACCATGTTCCAGTCACCGTTCTAAGTGCTGGAGGTTCAGCAGAGGACAAGAGTCAGTTCTCCTGGAGGTTGTGTATGAGTGTATATATAAGTGTGTGTGTGTGCGTGTGTGTGTGTGTGTGTGTGTGTGCGTGTGCGTGTGTGCGTGCCAGTGTATATTAACACTCGGGGGAACAGATGATAATTGAGTATATAATAAAGAGGGCAGCTACAAATTTTGAAATTACCAAGTAATACAATAGAGTATAACTGAAAAGGGGCCTCTTTAGACAGGTTGGTCAAGGAAGACCACTCTAAAGTGGTGGCTTTTATGCCACAGATCTGATGGAAGGAAAGAGAACATTTAAAAGTCAAAGGAGAAACACTCCAAGCACCAGTAACTAGTGCAAAAGGCCCTGAAGCAGGAGAAGTTTGTGTGTTCGAGAAAGATAAGATTGTGAGATGAGAGGAACTGTATGAAATGAAGATAGAGATTGGGCAGAAACCAAACCATAAGTATAGTCTCAGAGGTTATGGTTAGAGATTGCATTGTATTCTCACTGCGACTCTTAAAAGAAGAGTAGAAAATCAGACTAATGTTTTCAACAAACTATCCCAATTGTTGGGTAGAAAGTGAACATCAGAGGGCAAAATGGAGACAGGAAACCCCTGAGAAATGTCACCATGTTCAATCAGGGGAAGGACAGGGAGGCTTGGACCAAGGCATGACTGGAAATTGACCAACACAGATGCACTTGAACATCTATTTGGAGGAAGAACTCACAGAATTTGCTGATTGATCAGACAGGGGCAATGGGGGGAAGGGAAAGAGTCAAGGATGAAACCTACATGTTTGCTTGTAGGAACAGGAATGGTGGTGGACTAATTTACTGAGATGGGGAAGATTTGGGGGGGGGGGGAACAATTTGAGGCTGAGGGTGGGGGTGGGGGTGAAGATCCATTGTAGAATTTAGTGAAGCTTGAAATGATGTTAGATAGTCATGTTGAGTTATCCAGGAGGCGGATGGATATTTGAGTCTGTTGCTCAAACAAGCCCAAAGTTGGGGATGAGAGGCAGCTTAGTGGTGTCCCAGAAACCAGATGCCAGAGGAGATGGAGGAAGATCTAGTCAGGAGGATAAGAGAAAAGCCAAGGCAAGTCCCAGAAGCCAAGAGCAGAGTGTGTTTTAGTGTGGACAGAGCATTTAATGGTGTTAAATTTCACAGGAGGAGGAAGGAGGCTCTTGGCGATTGTGTTGAGAGCAGTGTCAGTGGGAAAGGAAACCAGGGGAGGGTGTTGCAGAGTGATTGAGTTGGAAAGTGGAGAAGTGGAGACAGCAAGAGTCGACTGCCTTTGGAAAATGTTTTGCTCAGAAGGGAGCTGGGAGAGAGCTAAGGCTGATTGCAGGGGAGTGATTGTGATGATGTGCCATGGAATCTTGGCTGGACTAAGAGGGATGAAGACAGATGACAGTGAAAAGTGGGGGCCAGTGAAATGACAGCCTCAACGGGGCTGAAGAAGTTTTGCAGTGATGGTGCTAAAGGAAGTGAGCTGGAATGATAGGAGGCGGGGTCTAAATAAAGATGCTTGAACGTGAGACTTTGGAGGTGAAGTGACGTGATCACTGGTGATAGCCAAGGGCAAGGTTTCTCAACCTCAGTGGATTCTTGGGTCTGGATCATTCTTTGCTGAGGGGGCTCTTCTGTATCTTCTTTGGCCACATGACTGGCCTCTACCCGTGATACACCAGTAACACTCCTTCAGTGGTGACAGATACTCAGATGTTGTCAAAGGTCCCCTGAGGGGCCCAAATCACCCCTGGCTGAGAACCACTGTCACATGATAACTCACTTCTTTCTCACTTTGACCCTGTGGATGCAGGGTCACCGCGAATCAGGTGTCACTGAGGCTAGGATCAGGAAGGAGCCAGATAAACTTTGGGTAAAATAATCCATCTCTTTGGGCCTTGTCATCTCATCTGTAGAATGAGGTTAATAATGATTCCCAGCCTTTAAGGCTGTTGTGAAGGTTAAGTTATATCCAACCTGGAAAACGCTGTAAAACAGTACCTGGCACATAGTATGTTGATAGCAATCATTGAAACAGGTATAGTTTTAAAATTTTTTCTCTATTTATCTATTTGGCTGCATTAGTTGCAGTATGCAGCATACATACTTAGTTGCAGTATTTCCATTATCCATGGAAATGCAGGATTTCTGTTGCATCTTGTGGGATCTTTTGTTCCGGCACTTGGGCTCTCTATTTGTGGTGAATGGACTTATTTGCATGTCCCAGGTGGCTCAGTGGTAAAGAATCCGCCTGCCAGTGCAGGAGCCTCAGGAGATGCAGGTTTGATCCCTGAGTCAGGAAGATCCCCGGAGAAGGAAATGGCAACCCACTCAAGTATTCTTGTCTGGAGAATCCCATGGACAGAGGAGCCTGAGGAGCTTGGTGGGCTATAGTCCATGGCGTGGCAAAGAGTCGGACGTGAATGAGCACAACAACACGAAGTGGGATCTTAGTTCCCTGACCGGGGATTGAACCCAAGTCCGCTGCATTGCAAGGCAGAGTCTTAGCCACTAGACCACCAGGGAAGTCCCTGAAACAGGGTATTTTAAAGACCCCTTTCAAGCCCTAAAATTCCGTCATTATTGTGTTAGTGCCATAGCCTATTACTAGACCATATGCTATGTATATGGTACTGTCATTCTCTTGACACATTTTTTTGAGGCAGTTGCTGTGTTCCAGACACTTTGTTAGGATCTCAAAGAGAGAAGAAAGATACACCTGTAATTGTAATGTTCACAGACAAAAGTGATTGTTCCCCAAAGACGGGTTACAGATAAGTGACTATGTGAATTCCAAGGAAGGAGAGGTTACTTTCTACTGAAGTAGGGAGAATCAGGAGAGGCTTCCCAAAGGAGGGATCGTATGAGTTGGAATTTGGACTTGGGGATATTGGTGGGGGTGGAGGAAGTGGGGTAGAAGGCATCTTTAGCAACACAGGAGCAAAACACAGAGCTAGGTCAATCCAGGGGATGTGGAGATGCTATAAATAGGCAAGTTGGGCTTCAGATGTGGGGGATGAGGCTGAAAGGTGACTTGGGACCAAAAGGTTAAGGATCTGCATACCAAGGAGCTTTGAGAGACATTGATTGAATCCATTATATTAACATGCAATCTCGTTGCACTGCTCGTTGCAATATCTAAATGATCTCACAGCTTCCTTATATACTCCTTGTTCCTTTCAAATCACTTTTGTCCTCTTGGTTTGTGAGTCCTCTCAATACCTTCATGAAGCCTGTGAATAGGAATGGAAACCTCAGTTTGTATGTGGGCATGTTCCGTCATGTCTGACTCTTTGTGACCCCATAGACTGTAGCCCACCAGGCTCCTCTGTCCATGGGATTTCCCAGGCAAGAATACTGGAGCGGGTTGCCATGTCCTACTCCAGGGGATCTTCCCAACCCAGGGATCAAACCTGCATCTCTTGTGTGTCCTGCATTGACAGGCAGATTCTTTACCACTTCGCCACCTGGGAAAGCCCCAGTTTACTAACCCACAAATAGGAGCCCAGTAGGTGCTGTGAAGATTGGATGCGCAGGTTGATGGCCATACTCTCGGACAATGGTGCCTCAAGATGGTGCCGTGGTCTTTATCCCAGACTCTCCATCCTCACTGAGCATCTTCTACCTGCAGGGTCCTCCAGTGAAACACCTCATGCCCACCACCCCCTGCACCCTCACCTGATGCAGGAACACATGGGCACCAACGTCATTGTTGCCAACACGATGCCTGCTCACCTCAGCAATGGACAGATGTGTGAGTGGCCCCGGCCCAGGGGGCAGGCAGGTGGGCAACTTGGGCTCTCCCCTGGAAGGGGCGAGGTTGGGGCCTGCGAGGGAATCTGGAGAAGGTTGGGTCTAAAAGATGGGAAATGGGGTAAAACAGTTCTCTGTGCTCCAGAGTAGGCAAAGAGGGGTAAGATGGTCCATTTGTTAAGGCTGCTTATTCAGTGAGGTGATTGACAGCTTCCCCTGAATGAAGCTGTCCTTAGATGAGGCAATCCACTGGGTAGATTGGTTGAGGATGTCCATTGCAGTGAAATTTCCATTAGGTGATGTTGTCTACCAGGTAAAATTGTTTACTGAAGTTAGACTTCCCAGTCGGGTAAGACTGTCCATTAGACAACTGGGTGGACTCTTCACTGGGTGAAGGCTTCCGCTGGGCTAGACTGTCCTCTGAGGTGAAATCTCACAAGAGTGAATTTGTCATTGGGCAAGGTCCTTCAAAGAAGAAGATTATCATTGGGATGAGAGGGTCCGCTAAGATGAGATCGCATTTCACTGAGATTGTTCTTTGGGGAAGTTGGCCTTTGAATAAAGTTGGCCAAGAGGATCATAGTCAAAATTACATTCTGAACTAACTTGTCATGGGGGTGGGGACTTCAGTTTCTGCTACTCATCTACCTAACTATCAAGGGAGAGTATTTCTTGAGCCAGTTAGCCAGCCCCTTGGGTCTCATCTACTGCTGTTCCTTTTGTCCAAGAAAGCTTGATCCTGTCACATGTCCCAAAGTCCTTAGGGAGACTCAGACCTGGACCCCAGTTTGGGAGAAGCATCCAGTCTCCATATCAAAGGTTGGAGGAGATGGGGGTTGTAGGGACGTGGGCAAAGGTTCTAACCACAGAACCTGGCCCAGCTATAGCCTTCCAGACCTGATGGAACTTAGACTTGGTGATCTGGGGCTCAGAAGGTTTGAGCTGTAGTAGTCCTTAGAGATAATCTAGTCTAATTCTCTCATTTTGTAGAAGAGGAAACTAAGTGTCAGAGAGTGCGGAGGACTTCCCCAGGGCTCTTCATTGAACCCCCAAAGGGCTGGAGTTCTGAGCAGCCCTGTCTGTCTCTTTGCCCCTCCAGCCACCCCTGAGACTCCGCAGCCTTCGCCCCCCGGTGGTTCGGGGTCCGAGCCCTACAAGCTTCTGCCTGGAGCCATCGCCACCATCGTCAAGCCCCCCTCTGCCATCCCGCAGCCGACCATCACCAAGCAGGAAGTCATCTAGCAAGTCACTGGGGGGCGGGGGCTCTGCTGGCCTCCCAGGCCCCTCCGAGAGCCCCTGATGGTCACTTGGTCACAGTGAAGCAAGCTGTTACCATAGGCCAGTCCCAGAGCAGTGATGGGAAGGGCGCAGGCCCTTGAACTCGGGCTGTGGGTTGCATCCCACGGGCCCCCTTCACCACTTGCTCTGGATAACGGCGCTGTGACTTGGGGAGACCCCAGCTGGAAAATCCTCTGCTGCTTGGACAGCTTTTCTCCTGCTGAAACCATTGCCTTCCCCTCATCCCTCGCCCCACTTCTTCACCCCCAAAGGGCTGCTGCCTGGAGACCACACAAGGCCTTGCTGAAGCACGGCTCCCTCCCCGCTCAAACTGTGTAATGTTGGACACAGAGCCCTTCTGGGCTGGGTCACGTGGCAGCACCTCCCCCACCCCTGTTCTGCTGCCACAGCCACCGCTGTCCCCCTGAGTCATCCTCGTTTCCCCAAAGCCACCTCTCCAGAGGCCGAGGAAGATGTGCAAACAACACCCCCAGTCATCCCGGGAGCGTTTAAAAAGCACTGACGAGCTCGGTGTGGTGTGGGAGACTCTCGAGCAGGTGGACACCATTTCTCCTCTAACCCCTGGCTCTTCCCTTCTTCTGGGACTTGGGAGGGTCCTTTGGGTCAGAATGATGGTCCCTATAGGCTGCTGACCATGAAAGAACAATCCAGGGTGGACACTGCAGCCAGGACCTAGGGGGGAAGCTAGGAGGGGTCAGAGAAGGCAGGAAGGGGTGGACTATCCAGCAGGCCTTTAAGGAAAGGCTGGATTCCGGCTGGTGGAACAGGTGAGCCAGAATATTCTAAGGAAGACCAGGCGGGGAGGTGAGAAGGAGGCCGTGGAAGGAGGCGATGAAAGATGGGGTTGTCTGGAGGAGAGGGGGTGTGCTGGACAGCCTGGGGATCTTGAATGCCAGATGGAGGCATGGCGACTTGGGTCCCCAGTGTGAGTGACTGGAGAGGCATGTGCAGGGAGCCGAGCTTTCAGAAACTGGAAGATCACAGTCCTCCAGAGGTTAGAAGTTTGGGAGAGAGCTGGGAGATCAGATGGGGCCTGATGGTGTCATTCAGGTGAGGGAGATGAAGCTGGGGTTGGAGAAGACAGGTGGGTGAACCTCAGGTGAGAGCGGCATCGAGGAGGAATTATCCCACCGGGCCTGTCTCGAGCGCTTCCTCCCAGCACTTGACCTGCACCATCTGCTTTCATCCTCCTTATTACCCAGAGATCGTTACTGAAGAGGGAATTGAAATCTCAGTGGTTGAATCATTTTTCTGGAACTCACACAGCTAGTAAGTGACCCAGACTTGATCCTAGGTCTGGCAGGCTCAGGCGCTCTTAGCCTCAGTGGTTGAACATCTTCTCTGGAAAGGCCCCCTCTGTCCTCACTGGGGTTGAGTTGAGGGCCTTCCTGCCCACTTCAGCAGCCTTGGAAGCCCTGCCCACTCCCAGGACTAAGACTGACCTGAGGCTGCACTAGAGTCCACTTTGGGCCCAGAATCCTGTTTGCTGATAAATATGGAGAAGTTGTGGTTCCTAGACCCCTTTTCTGTCTCTTCAGTTCCCAAGTGTGGGGAAGGGGCGTTCAGCAGTCCATCGTGAGATGGACCGATGTGACCTGGCATGCCGGAAGTGGGATGGTGTGAGTGGGGGCGGGGGAGAGGGAAGAAGAACTGGGTTTGAGACCTGCTCTGTGAGCATCACTCAGGGTACCTTCTGAAACCATTAAACCCCAGAATCAAGCAGCCAGTACTCATCCATGCAGAATTTTAGAGGCTTTGTGAAAATTCTGGAAAGTGCCACTGGCCAGTGTGAATTAAAGGGATGTGTCCTGGGACTAGCGCTTAGGCAGGAGAGTAAACAGTCAGATTGACTACCTACCCCCTACGCAGGCTTCTGAGTAGATGCAGGTAGCACCCTGGTGCCCCCCAAATTCCACCATTAGGGACTGCTTTTTGTGAGAGAGGCAGGAAGGTTATTGGGACGGGATGTCCGAGAACAATCACCACATCTCCAGTGCTGTCAGAGTTGGGGTTCCCCCTTCCACCAAGCCAAGTCTTCAGTCCCAGGAGAGGTTGTTCCCTGCTCAGGGCAGCCCAGCCTCACATAGCCACCCCTCATTCCTGAGGCATTCCCCCAGAAACCCCAGCCAGGGTGCTCAGATGGGTCTGGGGCAAGGTAGGGAAGCTGGGGTCATTTCTGGTCATTGTCATTCCCCCTCTTTGCTACCCTGATCCCCTCGCCCTGCCTCACTGTTGCCCAGACTTCTGCCATGGGAACAAAGCTGAGATAAGAAGTTCCCTTAGGGTGGGGTGGGGTAGCTGTGATTTTTAACGGTAGCCAATCTTCTGGGCCAGGGGCCAATTCTTGGCCCCAAATCAACCTCCCTGGAAGAGAAATCCATGCCACTTTAATAATTTTATTGCCATGCAGGAAACACAAAACAAACAGAATGTATTTTTCTGACTCTAAACTGAGGCCACCACGTTGGAAAAATCTTTATTTTCACTACCTGAGTCGTGGTCCTAAAACATACAATCTCATAGACTCAAAGAGGGTTAGAGGGCAAGCACGGACCCTGTAATTCCTCCACTGAGACAACCTCTTCTCTGGGTGGCTCTCAGTAGCTTCCAGAACCCACATGGCTCTCCTGAGGGTGGACAAAGGGGAACAGGGCCTTGGAAATGTACGCTCCTCGATTTCTTGTGATGACCAAGCCAATTGCCTTTGCCAAATCGCTCCGTGATTTGCCTTGATTGTGATGAAGTTAGAAATTCACATTGAGCAGTTCTGAAAGTGGTGGGCTGGCGTCCCGCCAGACTGATCAGCATCTTCCCATGGTGGATGTCATCGGGTCCTGTCACTGCCACCCAACGGGGCAAAGAAGCAAAAAAGATTTCTTACTCTTGTGCATTTTAACAAAAGTTTATAAAAAGAAATAAATGGCGCCTATGTTTTCTAAGTCCTCGGATGAGTGTCCTTTCTTCCTTTCAGGTGTTAGAGATAAAAATGAGAATATTTGGAGAGCTCTTTCTATATGCAGAATGCTTTCATATCTGTTATGTTTTTTTCATCTTCTCAAGGTAAGCAGGGTAGACATGATTACCTCTTGCTTTATCAATGAGGTAAATGAAGCTCAGGGGAAGCAATTTTCCTTGAGAGGTGGGAGTTGAAATCTAGTGTCTTGATTCCAACTGCTCAGTATGTAGAGAGAGTAGGGGAGGGATAAGAGAGAAGGTGATGGCAAGAAGAATGGCAAGAAATTTCCAGGGTCTGTCACTGACCATCAGGGTCTAAGATGGAGCCCTGTTCTGGGTCACTTCCAGGGACCTGGGTCAACCTGCCAGCAATAAGGAAGAAGTAGGCATAGGAAATCTTATAAAAGTAAGCATTGTTTTCAAAAAAGAATAAAAGTATTTAAAACAGATAATCAAGAAGATCCTACCATATAGCACAGGGAACTCAACTCGATATTCTGTAATAGCCTAAATGGGAAATTCAGTTCAGTTCAGTCGCTCAGTTGTGTCAAACTCTTTGCGACCCCATGGACTGCAGCACACCAGGCCTCCCTGTCCAACTCCCAGAGTTTATGCAAACTCACTTCCATTGAGTTGGTGATGCCATCCAACCACCTCATCCTCTGTCGTCCCCTTCTTCTGCCTTCAATCTTTCTCAGCATCAGGGTCTTTTCCAATGAGTCAGTTCTTCACATCAGGTGGCCAAAGTATTGCAGTTTCAGCTTCAACATCAGTCCTTCCAATGAATATTCAGGACTGATTTCCTTTAGGATGGACTGGTTGAATCTCCTTGCAGTCCAAGGGACTCTCAAGAGTCTTCTCCAACACCACAGTTCAAAAGCATCAATTCTTCAGTGCTCAGCTTTCTTTATAGTCCAACTCTCACATGCATACATGACTACTGGGAAAACAATAGCTAGACAGACCTTTGTTGGCAAAGTAATGTCTCTGCTTTTTAATATGCTGTCTAGGTTGGTCATAATTTTTCTTCCAAGGAGTAAGCATCTTTTAATTTCATGGCTGCAATCACCATCTGCAGTGATTTTGGAGCCCCAAAAAATAAAGTCAGCCACTGTTTTCACTGTTTCCCCATCTATTTGCCATGATCTTAGTTTTCTGAATGTTGAGCTTTAAGACAACTTTTTCACTCTCTTTCACTTTCATCAAGAGGCTCTTTAGTTCTTCACTTTCTGTCATAAGGGTGGTGTCATCTGCATATCTGAGGTTATTGATATTTCTCCCGGCAATCTTGATTCCAGCTTGTGCTTCATCCAGTCCAGCATTTCGCATGATGTACTCTGCATATAAGTTAAATAAGCAGGGTGACAATATACAGCCTTGACAATATACTCCTTTTCCTATTTGGAACCAGTCTGTTGTTCCATGTCCAGTTCTAACTGTTGCTTCCTGACCTGCATACAGGTTTCTCAAGAGCCAGGTCAGGTGGTCTGGTATTCTCATCTCTTTCAGAATTTTCCACAGTTTATTGTGATCCACATAGTCAAAGGCTTTGGCATAGTCAATAAAGCAGAAATAGATGTTTTTCTGGAACTGTCTTGCTTTCTCGATGATCCATCTGTGCAGCAGTTTGAGCATTCTTTGGCATTGCCTTTCTTTGGGACTTAAATGGGAAAAGAACTTCAAAAAGAATAGGTATATGTTTAACTCAATCACTTTGGTGTACACCTGAGACTAAGACAACATTGTAAATCAACTGTACTCCAATATAAAATTAAAAAAAAAATTTAAAAAGAGAATAAAAGCAGAGATGCACTTGAGAATTCCCAGCCAGGTCTGCACCCACCTTGTTCCCCAGATAACCCAGAAGGCTGGGCTTGTGCCTTGCCCACCACAACCTTGCTTTTGCCCAGGGGTGTGCTGGAGCTGGCCTGGGAGATTTGATTTTTAGCTGCTCTTTCCAGTTCTGTGTTGGACAATGCTACACAGATGGATAGCAATGGTGGGAGCATTTACACCACCAGAAATGGCAAACACTGCAATTCAAGGCGTTTCCTGGCCAGCCAATTGCTCACCATTCACCAGCACAACACAGCATTTGGTGATGGGGGGATGGAGGCTTGCTGACGGCTGGGCGGTGGATGCCTAGGTGTGGTCAAGGGTGACGGTAGAGCAGGGTGACCCTTTCTGTTTCACAAAGGGAAGGGACAAAAGCTCTGACCTGGGAGTCACATATCTCGGTGATTGACTTTCAGGTCACTCCTCTCTGAGCCTCATCTGTAAAACGAAAATGATCCCTCCCTCCAGGGGTGTCATCAGGATTGAACTGAATGAGATCCAGCAGCTATGGCAGCTGCCGTGTATAGAAGGTGTACGGAGTGCCCGCTCGAGGTGGGGTGGGGGGCTTTGTGAGTGTGGACTCTGCACTCAGCTCCTGTCCAGTGAGAAGCTAACCACTGAGTTCTCCAGCCTCAAAAGCACGCTTTCCCTGCAGCCTGATCCCCAGGGCCACTCCTACCATCCCCTGGGCCTTTCCTCCACTCACGAGCACCAGGAAGTAATCTCTCTAATGTTGCATCAGAAACCTCGTCCAGGCCACTGCCAGCATGGACGCGGGGGTGGGGGACAGAGCAGGCTATTGCAGCCCTAGAGCGTGCTTAATAAATTCATATCAAAACCATAAACCCTGGGCCGCCATAAATTCCTCTGGCCTTGGCTCCTCCAACCTCATCAGCCCTTTGCCCCTGTTAATCTCAAATCTCAGCCTAGGCAGCCCGAGCCTCAAGCTTGGTTTCCATTTTCGTTGCAAAGCAACATCAGCTCCGGTGGCAAACAGCACAGCCCATGATCACCATTTTAGACATGATGAAACTGAGGTTCAGAGAGGTGAAGGAAATTGTCCTAGGCACAAAGCCAGGGAGCAGTTGAGCCAGGACTCAAAGCCAGCCTTCTTTAACCAACCCACGTGGCCTCCCAAGAATTGGGAATTCACCTTCCCCCTACAGAGGCTCCTTCCCCAGCCATGACACTGGGTGCTTTGATCTGTTTATCCCAGATGGAACCCCTCAATAAACGGGAAGAAGTGGGAGGGGCTCTGTGTGATGGGCTGTGTGACCATACAAAGGAATGTCCATGCAATCACCCCAAATGGTGGGACCACCCTACTTCCTCTTCTGTGGAACGCAGATCACCTTTGTCCTACATTTCTCGGATCAGTGTGTGATCTGTAAATTTCAAGGCAAGACCTAAGAGACCTGTCTTACAGGATCCTCTGCCACTGTCTAATGATGGAGAAGCTACAACCTCATCCTGTTTCAAGTCCCACATTTATTGACCACTTCTCTGCTAAACATCGTCGGGCATACTTTCACCCCCACGACAACACCCTGAGTCAGGTGTTCCTATTGTTCTATTTTACAAATGAGGATGAGATTTGTCCACAGTTCAGAGCTGGCCCAACAGCCAAGATTCAAACGCCCATTGTCTGACCCCAGGGGCCACTGCGATGGGACCTGGGAGAAAGCCGATGAGTCAGTCACTGTATGCTGAGCACAGAAGCAGTGCAAATGGATAAAAGTTCATCATCTGACAAATATTGAGGGGCAGAGCCTATGCCAAAGCATCCTGGGGTTTACTGAGGGGCAGAACCATGAGGTGCCTCCCTGTTAGTTTACAATTTTCTCTTATAGAAGGGAAAATTACAAGCAGGGACTTCCCGGGTGGTCCAGTGGTTAAGAATCCACCTGCCAACACACGGGACACGGGTTCCATCCCTGATCTGGGAAGACACCACATGCAACAGAGCATACTTAGCATACACCACAACTACCAAGCCCGTGCGCCTGAAGCCTGAGCAGCGCAACGAAGAGTAGCACCCGCTCACTGCAACTAGAGAAAGCGCGGGCACAGCAAAGAAGACCCCGAGCAGCCAAAAATCAATCAACAATATTTTTTAAAAAATTATAAGCAGTTGAATATTGAGAGCCAAAAGAGAGTGACAGCAGGGGAGATGGTCCTTTGAATGGAGGGATGACAGCACTCTGGGAAGGTCTCATTAGCTGCAGAATTTGGAGGCAGGGGTGAGACAGAGAAAAGACGGATGTGTGTTCATGGAGAAGGAGAAAGATGGAGCATCGAGTCATGGCAGGCAGCCTGTGGATGGGAGGGAGGATGGAGACCAGTGTTTCCCAACCTGCAGTCACTGTACTCGTCACATCCCCTCCACACCCGAGTACCACTGCACCTTACTTACCATTTTTCTTTATTTTTTTTAAATAAAGTAGTCTGATTTTATTTAATTAATGATTTTTTTTGGCCATATTGCGAAGCCTGGAGGATCCTACTTCCCTGACCAGGGATTGAACTCCAGCCCTTGGCAGTGAAAGCTCAGAGTCCTAACCACTGGACCATCAAGGAATTCCCACTGTTTTTCTTTCAATCAACTCATAAGCATTCTCTTTATATTGATCACTGATATAAATGGAAAGCCAGTATCACTTTGCTGTGTAGATAGAAGATGATTGCAAAATTAGAGCAAAAAGTAAGTGATTTATTTTTAAGGTGGAGCCAGAGAGGATCACCCAGGGAAAGCTCTGTACTTTCCTCTTCAAATGGGAAATTGACAAATATCTAGAGAGATGTGCTATCCAAACTTTCTCTGTAAAGTTTTTGGAAGGAAGGAAGACTTGTAAAGAGACAGGTTGTGGTGGCAATGGCATTGAATGCCATCTCTGGGTAACCCTAAAGTCACTCAGCACGCCCACTGAAGTCTTCAACCCACACCTGGAAGCAAGCCATGGTGGATGGTCTGGGCCAGGGGGTGGGGGCCTCAAACACTGGGCAACTGGAATTTCTTTGGGGGAAATAGAAAAGTCACCGGAGAGAGGATACTGGGGGAAGGTTGTGGCCGGGTCTGTGTTTTTAAAGGCTCACTCTGGTAGCTTTGTTGAGGATGGATTGGATGGGGTGCAGCTGTACGCAGGAAGACCAGTGAAGATACTCGTGTGCTGGACCAGATGAGAGATGGTGAAGCTGGTACCATGTGGAGGCAATAGAGATGTAGAGGAGGGGCCCAATCCAAAAGACGTGTTCATTCATTCACTCACTCAACAAATATGTAATAGGTGCCCATTGCGTGCCGGAGCACTGTAGGAACCAAGGTACACAGGGGGTGGGCAGGACAGATAAAGTCCCTGACTTCATGAGGCTTACCTCCTAGAGGGAGCAGGCTGACAATGCTTGAGTGAATACATTTAAAAAGGTAATTTGAGGGACTTCCCTGGTGGTCCGGTGGCTAAGACTCTGTGCTTCCAATGCAGGGGACCCAGGTTCAACCACTGGTCAGGGAACTAGATCCCACATACCACAACTTAGAGTTCACATGCTGCAACTAAGACCCAGAACAGCCAAACACATAAATAATTTTGTAAATAGAAAAATGCAATTATTCTTTTAAAAAGATAATTTGAAACAGTCAAGAGCTGTCAGACGGTCCAACAGTCAAGTTCTTTGAAAGTAAAACAAGGTATTGTGAATGAGTGAACAGGAAGTAACAAAAAGGGTTCAATTAAAAGTGCTGAGGATGCGATGACATCACGTCAGGGGGTCAGGGAGAGCCTCCCCGAAGAGGCGAATCTGGGCTGAGATCTGGAGGCTGACGAGGGGCTGGGGTAAAGGAACGCCAGGGAGCCGCAAGTGTCAAAGCCCTGCAGCAGGAGCCAGCTGAGCATCTTAGAGGCTGAGCACAGTGGTCCGTGTGGCTGGAGCAGAGTGGGAGACGATGGAGTCTGAGAGGTGGGCAGGACCAGGTGGGACCATGAGAATGATCATAGATTGTATTCTGGGGGCCATGGGAAACTCTCAGACGTTTTCCAATAGGAAAGTGATGTGATTTGATTCACGTTCTTAAAAGGTCACCCTTTGCTGTGTAGTGCATGGACTCCAAGGAACAAGAAGGGAAGCTGAAAAGCCCAGAGGTGACCTGTGCGGTGCTTCAGGGGAGAGACAATGACAGCTTGAAGAGACTGGTGTGGTAGGAGGAATTCTAAGGTGGTCCCCCTCAAAATGCTCCCCCCCTTCCCGGTCTCTGTGCACTTTCTCCATACTTCTCAATCAGACACCAATTTAGGAGCTTCTGTAAAGGGATTCTGCAGGTGCAATGAAGGTCCCAAGCCAGTGACTTTGTGATGTAGAGATTATTCTTGTTGGGCCTTCCCTAATCAGGGGACACTTGGGGTTAGGAGGTCCTGGGGAGCTCTTTTTGGCAAATAAAATTAGAAGCAGGAGAGGGATTTGCCATGAGGGCTAAAGCTCTCAGGACAGATGCTGTGGTTGCCAGGGGCTAGGGCTGTGTCGGGGGGTTTAAATACAAAGGCGTATAGGGGAGGGGTCTTGGGGTGATGGAAATGTTCTGTATTTTGACTGCGGTGGGGCTACATCACTATATACAGTTGCCAAAACTTGCAGACCCATGCATGAAAAGGAGTCGGATTTAGAATATGGAAATTAATACCTTAGTTTTTTTTTTAATGTAAGAAAAAAAGCCAGAGTTGCTTGAGCTCATTTAAAAGAGGATGTATAGGTTGCAGAGCGCTGTAGGGGTGACTGCAATCTGGGTCCCTCCACCATCCTGGTCAGAAAGAGGAAAAGGAGGACTTCCCCAGTGGTCCAGTGGGTAAGATTTAGCCTTCCAATGCAGGGGATGTGGGTTCGATCCCTAGTCAGGGAGCTAAGACTCTACCTGCTTTGCAGCTCCAAAACCAAAGCATAAAGCAAAAGTATAATTGTAAAAAAATTCAATACTTTTTTTAAAAAAAGAAAGAAAGAAGGAGGAAAAGGGCCCAAAACAGGTGACACAGATGTCGATGGAGAGGGAAAGCAATTCGGGCAACATTGGTGGCGGGCCTACTGTGTGCTGAGGGTGCTGCCTCACTCCCTGTCTCACGTGGCTGGCTCAATGGGCCGGGGGCAGGTTCAGTGAACCGTACTTGATTTACAGATGAGAGTAAATGACTTGCCCTGGATCCACACAGACCCTCACAGCGGTGTGCCTTGCACTCTCTTCTCTGTTTGTCGAATGAATGAACACGTGAATGAATGAATGAACACGTGAATGAATGAATGAATGAACGAATGAATGAATGTCACTGTGCCCCAGGTGCTGAGGCGTCACCAGCAAGTTCAAACTGAGGATATGAGAACATGGTTTTTTTAGCGAAGTCGGGGCCATAAAACCTGTTCCATTTCCCCGACTTGTGCAACCCCGTCCCTCCCCCTGTGACTCTGAAATTGCTCCCCGGCCTTGAGAAGGGCTCCCTGGGCTTATCTCAGGGGGAGAGTGAAACTGTAAAAGGCCTTTATGGCTTTGAGATCACGTCTGGCAGCAGCAGCGATTGTCGCCATAAACCTGAGCAGCCGTGCTGGGGCGATGCCCGGGGCAAGAGAGTCAGGGGACAGTTGAGAGCTGCCCAGGGATGGCTCCGGCAGAGCTGGCCCCATGCATCCCACCCTTCAGCCTTGCAGAAACCCAACGGGCAGCTGTGGCTGAGATTTGTTTTTTAATTCTTCAATGCACCTTTTTTTTCACATGACATGTCTGAGGTTAGGATATGTCTTTAAATCAATCATATCTGACAATCACTGTTGGTCAAATCAGATGGTGGTCATACCTGGTTGGTTCTGGTCATTATTTCAGGTGGCCTGCCTGGTCCACTGCCCTCTCTGTGTATTCCTCACAAACCACTGATTTAAGGACCATTTGAATCCTGGTTGCTTCCTGAAAATCTTCCATTGACAACTTCCAATAAAAGCAAGAAAGCCCCAGGGTCAAACCTGCAGAATTGGAATAAACAGGTTGGAAGAAAGTCCTGAAGACCCCATAGTGGAGCATTCTTTCAAGGAGTGGTGGGTGATCAAATTTTAACAGTAATAGAGGACAATACTGCATGAAAAAATATGGACAAGGAAGATGTTGTGCAGAAAAGTTATCTGAAAAAAAAAAAAAAAGTTATCTGGATGAGCTGGACGCTGACTGGGAAGAAGTTTTAGGAATTCTTAACTAATTTATTTCACATAGATTCTTCTTTATATCTATCTGCAAGGGTGTCATATGCTTTTAAAGATAATGTCTAAATAAGTCTCAGAGCTCTTTAATAAAAATAAAATAAAAATTCTAAGTGATGAGAAAGTGTTATGTCATAACATGTCAGTGTGTTTTCTTTCCTAATAGTACACAAAATGCTAGGGCCTCTTACAGCCTTAAGAAATCTTAGGTTGGATTCTACCCATTTCACAGGTGAGAAAACTAGGGATAAAAGAGGGCATGGGTTAAATAAGGCGGTGGCAGGCGGGGGTGGGGGTCCTCTCTGATCACAGATCCTGTGCTCCGTCTAATACCCAAAGCTGACTTGTACATGGACACTGATTTCCCATCTCCCTCCACAGTCTCACCCCCAGGCAAAGTCTGCCATCCCTAAGGGGATCTGGGAGGCAGCAAGCTTCCCTGTTGTTCAAAATTTAATCAGGAGAGGGCTTGCCAGAAGCCTTTTGCCCAATGGACCAATGGCCTCTTTTACCCATCACCCAAGTCAGCAGCCTCAGCCTGGCTAAGCCCACCCCAGTCTGGGCCAACACACGTCCTTTGGGCTCGGCCTAGAACTATGGCGCATGTGTCCAGCACAACCCCACCCTTAATCGCCTGTCTTGCCCCAAGCAGACTGGACTCCCACCTTATTTTACAGATGAGAAAACTGAGGTTCAGAGGGTTTGCCTGATTCTCTCATGGTCACAGGTAAGTCAGTGTCAGGAAAAGTCTGGAATCCAGGACTCGAAACTGAATGGCCTTTCCAACTTCACAGATGTCCTAGATCCAGAAGAGGCAGGCTGGGATGAGAGATCAGAGACTCCAAGCGGGTCAAGGGAGAGACTTTCTGGCCAGAGTGATTGCCGAGCCCTGAGCATGTAGTTAGACAATAAAATACACTGAAGGTCTTTCCCTGGATCTTCTAAGACCCACAAGTTCTGGGACCACTGTGCTTACAGGGGTGGTAGAGGCGCTGTCTTATTCAGAGGATGGGGCCAAACTACACTCACTATCTTTCCCATTCACGTCAGGTCCAGCCTCTCCCTCTTAAAACCCTCCGGTGGCTTCCCATTATTTCTGGAACCAAATCCGACCTCCTCACCAGGGCCCCAACATCCTACATAAAGTGGCTCCTGACTGCTTCTCTGAGATCCTCTCCTATCACCCTGCCCCTTGTTCACTCTGTTCCAACCCCTTGGCCCCCCCTTTGTTCCTCAAAACACCAAAACGCTTCTCATCTCACAGCTTCACAGCCTTTACCCTGATGTTCCATTTTTCTGGAACATTCTTTCCTCAACTCTCCTCCTGGCCAGTTCCTTTTAACCATTCAGGTCTCTGCTCCAATGTCGCCTTTTGGAGTGGCCTTCTCTGACCAAGTTAGCTAAATAGATGAAGCATTGCAGGCTAGATGGTCTCTGTTGCAACTACTTAAATCTTCCGTTACAGAATGAAGGCAGCCATAAACAGTCTGAAGGTGAATGGGCATGGCTGAGTTCCAATAAAACTTTATTGACAAAAGTCAGCAGCAGGTCAGACTGGGCCAGTGACCATAGTTTGCTGACCCTTGCTCTAACTTATCATCTTGTTTGATTTTTGTCATTGTGCTTACCACTCTCTGAAATGATTCCTTTGTGTAATGATTTGTCTTCCTCTGTTCTTGCCGCCCAAACTGTCAGCTCTAATCTGCTGTCAGTCTTGTCCAACACTGCTGTGGAAGCCAGTCTCCAAGATGGCCCCCAAGGAGAGCCCCTTCCTGGTACACACACTGTCGTGTTGTTCTCTCCCAGACTCAACAGGACTGTCCTGTGTAACCACTAGGATATTGTGGAAATTTAAAAGTGTGACTTTGAAGGCTAGGTTATAAAAGACAGACGTGGTGGTTTTCATTTTGCCATCTTGGATTACTTGCTCTGAGGAATGTTGTAAGGAACCTCAAGCAGCCCTGTGGTGGGGTCCACATGGGGAGGAGCTGAGGCCTCCTGTCAGCTGCCGGCCATGTGAGTGCACCATCTCAGAAGTGGATCTTCCAGCCACGGTCAAGCCCTGGCTGCCAATTTGATTGCAGCCTCATGAAAGACCCTAAGCCAGACCATCCAGCTAAGCCGCTCCTGAAGTCCTATCATACAAAAATTGTGATGTCAAAAATGTTTGCTGTTTCAAACTAGGATAATTTATCATACAGTCATAGATTAAAAAAGAAAAATCAAAACAGTTGCCCAGCACAATGATTGGCTCAGTAAGTACTGGTGAATAAAAAAACTAGGTGCTTAATAAATATTATAGAATAACACATTTAAATAAATATTTAAAAGGTATACATGTAATATTATATAAACATATGTAAAAATACAAACTCAATAATATAGAAGGGCACAAGTAAGACTTTCCAAATTCACTAACAGTCCTTGGACAAGGTGCCTATGCAAGAATTCTTCCAATATTGAGATGCTAAGCTTCTTGAGTTCTCAGTTTCTATGTTTCTAATATTCTGTGATTATATGACTCTGAGATTTTAGGTTTCTGTCTCACCAAGTCTATAATTCTAAGACTTTGTGATTCTCTGATTCTGACATAGTATGAATCATCTATCAATACATCTCATCCTCTCATCCTCGGTTACCTCCTGAGATGGTTAGATGGCATCATTGACTCCGTGGACATGACTTTGAGCCAACTCCAGAAGATAGTGAAGGACATGGAAGCCTGACATACTACAGTCCCTGGGGTCACAAAGAGCTGGATATGACTAAGAACAGAACAACAACATCAACACATATTTTTGTTCAGAAACTCTTTTTTCCAGGCACAATGTCAGGAGCTAGGGGCATGGTAGAGAAAAGACGATGCCTGTTCCTGCCCTCCAGTGCCTCTTGAGCTCCTGGGGACACAGGCAAGCACATAGGCATATATGATCCACAGCGAATTGTCATACAGGTAGACAAGAACTGTGGGTGGGGGTGGGGAAGGAGGTAACAACCTGGCCTCCTTGGGAGGGGTGTGAGCAGAAATAGCTTCCCAGAGGATTTAGGAAAAGAGAGAGAGTATTCAACCAGAGAAAGGGAATGCTAGAGTACACTGTGTTCCAAGTGAGTGGAACAGCAAGTGCAAAGGTCCAGGGGTTAGGGAGAGAGAGAGTATGTGACATATCTGGTAAATTAAACCAAGGTTTTTCCAAGTTGGTGCAGAGCTGGGGGTGGGGTGCTGGAGAGAGGCAGAGTGGCAAGAGACTTATGGCCAGATGACAGATGACTTAGTAAACCATGTCAAGGAATTTGAACTTTATCCTGAGGGCAAAGGGGAGCCCATGAAGGGTTTTAAGAGAAAGAGTGACACAGTCTGCTTAGAGTTTAGAAAAATGCCTCTGGCTGCTGCTTGTAGTTTTGGAAAGAAGAGAGACCAGGGAGGAGGCTGGAACAAGATGCCAGGTGAGAGAAGAGGCCTGAATGCATGGGAAACGAGCCCGAGAGAGATGCTTAATCCATGGTGTGGTGATCAGTGCGTGTGTGGACTGTACTGGTCACCTGTGAACCCAGCCCTCCTGGACTTCTAAGGTTCTCTGACTCTGTGCTCAAAACTCCATACCTCTCCAACACAAAATACCTGTTGATATCACTATGTAATCCCTGACCTCACAGTGCCCTGCATCTCTCCTTTCCAAGCCTCAGTTTTCCTTGTTTGCAAAGTGGGGGTCATCAAGACCTTCCTTGCAAAGTAGCCGGGAACTGAGGGCTGGTGTGTGGTCAGCATCTAAAACAAGGCAGGTGGTCCATCTGTGGGAGGCAACTTTGCCCCAAGTGCTGGAAATACAGGTATTGTCAGGAAAGAACCGAGTCTTATGGTGACAAGACAGATCAGAAAGGAAGAACAGAGATAAGGAATAGCCCTGTTCTCGTCTGCTCCTGGTGACCTGGGTTGCTCTGGTTTCTGGGCTTCTGGCTGGGCAAATGGTGCCCAGATTTGTTTGCTTGCTTCCAGGTACCGTCAGGTATACCAGGTGGCCATCAGGCTCCCTGTAACTGTAGCTTGATAGCCTTCCCAGTTCCTCCCTTTGATCTTAAACTCCCCTGAGAGCTTCACACACCAGCTGGGGGTAGCCCGGCAGGGTCTAGTCTTTCCTGGGCAGCTCAGAGCCAGGCTAAGTGCCACCCAGTTGGTTGGAGCCAACCAGCTCCCAAGTGAGCCCATGCTCAAGGCTACAGTACTGTAGGCACTCTCTTCTTAGACAACGATTCTGTTGGCTCAGTCAAGAACATGTCTTTGGAGACAGAAACCTCATTCATCTCCCCAAAATGACAATACGTGGGCCTGAAAGAGACCCAAGGCTCTTTTGTTACAATTTGCTTCTTGCCAGTGGTTCAGCTTTGAAAAAGTGAAAGTGTTAGTTGCTTAGTCATGTCCGACTGTTTGCAATCCCATGGACCCATGGATCCCAGGCTCCTCTGTCCAAGGGTTTCTCTAGGCAAGAACACTGAAGTGGCTTGCCATTCCCTTCTCCAGGGGGGATCTTCCCAACCTAGGGATTGAACCTGGATCTCCTACATTGTAGGCAGATTCTTTACTGTCTGAGCTACCAGGTTCACTTTTAATTCCATTTAATTCAGAAACTATCAGCTGAACTACACAACTGTGGGCAAACCCCACAGAGCTGACAGGACCCTTGGAGATACTCCTTTCTTGGAAGAGTATATGGGAAGCTGAGAGTGATGTGCCTAAAACTACATGGAGTTTTGTGAAGGGTTGGGCTTGGAGTTCAAGGCCAGAGCTCTCCACCTGTTTCTCTGCACACAGCAGGGGCTCCACAAACATCAGTGAAATTAAGTCAAATTAGGAGTTTGTGACACGCATCATATACATTACTAGCTAGCATTTGCACTGACTATTTCTAGAAGTAAGAGGAGCCTGGAGAGAAAGGTGGCCTCTGGGAGGTGAGTTGGGCAGCTGGGGTCAGGGGTGGGAGGAAGCTCTACTTTTAATTTCCTGGCTTTGTACCTTTCGAATGTTTTAGAACAGAGTCAATCAATCAAACAAACAATCATGATTAAATAAACAATGAAGTGGGAGCCAGGCTCTTTTGTAACTCCATGCCTTTGTACATGCTGTTCCGTCTGGGTGAAATACCCTTTCCCGGTTTGCCCTACCTGGAAAACTCCTACGCAATTTACTACAAGACTGGACTCAAACGTCCAGGGTCTGAGGCCTGCTGCTGCCTCCCTGTGATGGTTCCTGTCTGTCCGTCCAGCACCTCCACACACCCTCATCGGCTCTGTTTTATGCACCAGGAGACGCCCATGCCTCCTGACTTCTCACCGGATTCTGCCAAAGAGAGCCATCAAGGGGAGAATAAAAGGCAGGATGAGGAAAAAGCATGGATAGTTACGCACGTTTCCCCTCAGGTGACAGAGCCTGAATTTCTCCATGGCCTCACTTCCACGGTTCCAGCTACTTCCGGGAGCAGTAACACTGTTCCCTCTCTCGCTCCTGTAGGTCTGGGGGTGAGATCGGTGCCCCACGTTCTAGACCCTGGGTGCCTCAGTGCTCCCTGAAGTGTCCCTTAGCCTGCCCACACCGCTGTAAACACGCCATTCATTAAATCTGCCTGTTGAGCCAGTGGTTCTCGACCTGGAGGTCTTGCTTCTCAGGAGACATTTGGCAAGATCTGAAGACCTCTTCAGTTGTCATGACTGGCTGTGAGGATGCTGCTGGACCAAGTGGGTGCAGGCCAGGGATGCTGCTAAACATCCCCCGATGAACAAGGCAGCTCCTCTCCCCAACAGAGAATTATTCTGCCCCAAATGTTAATGGTGGGACTTCCCTGGTGGTTCAGTGGTGAAGAGTCCACCTGCCAATGGGTTCCATCACTGGTCTGGGAAGATGGGTTCCATCACTGGTCTGGGAAGACCCCACACGTCATGAGGTAACTAAGCGCGTGCTCCCCAACTACTGAAGCCCATGCACCCCAGAGACCACGTGCTCCGTAACAAGAGAAGCCACTGCAATGAGGAGCCTGAGCACTGCAGTGAACAGTAGCCCCCACCCGCCCCTAGAGAAAGCTTGTGCGCAGCAGTGAAGGCCCAGTGCAGTCACAAATAAATAAGTATAAATAAATAAAATGGCTATGTTAATTTTTTTTTTTAAAGTAAGAGCCCCAGTCTGTTATGTTACAGTGAAGGATCACTCTCAGGCAGACCAAAGGTGACCAGTTGATCCTTTTTCGCCCAGAACGTTTCCACTTTTGAATTCCATGGACTGTATAGTCTATGAGGTCGCAAAGAGTTGGATACGACTGAGCAACTTTCACTCTCCAGCTCCTGAAAGCCCTCTCAGTCTTGGGCAAACTGAGATGGTCTGTCACCTTAGCAGGTCAGATGATTGGCCTGCCCACAAAATTTAAAAATAATAAAAGGCTAGCATATGTTGAATATTTATTATTTGTCAGATGCTTGTCTAACGTCGTTATAAGTATTAGCTCATTTAATCTTCATAAGAACTCAGTGAGGTAAATATTAGTACTGTGTCCTAAACTTTGTACTGTGGCACAGAGAGGGACCACAATTACCTGAGGTCACATAGCTCCTGAGTAATAGAGCCAGGATTTGCTTCTAAATCATCAGAATCATATTTAATCATGGCCTTTACTATACATTTGGATACAGTTGACCCCGAACAAAGTTGGGGTTACAGGCACCCATCCCTGGTGCAGTCAAAAATCTGTGTATAACTTATATCAGCCCTCCTTACAAGCAGTTCCTCCATAGTAGTGGTTTCTCCAGTATCCACAGTTCTGCACCCATGGATTCAACCAACCATGGATTGTGCACTATTGTAATATTTACTATTGAAAAATATCTGCATAAAGGTGGAGCCACACAGTTCAAATCCATGTTGCTCAAGGGTCAACTGTATATTTTAAAAGATCTTTTAATTAACAATAGTAATGACAACGGGCTTCCCAGGTGGCACTAGTGGTAAAGAATCTCCCTGCCAATGCAGGAGACATAAGAGATGCAGATTCGATCTCTGGGTCGGGAAGATCCCCTGGAGGAGGGCATGGCAACCCACTCCAATATTTTTGCCTGGTTAATCCCATGGACAGAGGCAGCCTGGTGGGCTAATGGTCCATCGGGTCTCAAAGAGTCAGCACGACTAAAGCAACACCACACACGCATGAAATAATGATAATAACTGTGAAATCTATTTTAAAACATTTTTTGAATTAGTAATAATGATAATATATGTGTGTGTATGTGTGTATATATATATACATATATATATATATTTGGCTGCACCACCAAGAGACCTACAGGATCTTAATTCCCTGACCAGGGATCTAACCTGCGCCCCCTACAGTAGAAGCGTAGTCTTAGCAGCTGATTGCCTGGGAAGTCCTAAATTTTTAAGCATTCGAATATACCTTCCAAACTTTAACCCAGTGGAGACAATTTATATTCTAACTTAAATGACCAGATTTGCCTGTTGTGTAGACCACAGAATAAAGCATGTTGGAGCCACCTCTGCTAAATTAAAGCTGGAGTGGAAGACTCAAATGTTTACAGGGCCAGACAACAAGGTCCTACTAAATAGCACAAGGACCTATATTCAATATCCTGTGATAAACCATAGTGGAAAAGAATATGAAAAAGAATGTACATACATATATGTATAACCGAATCTCTTTGCTGTATAATAGAAATCACCATAACATTGTAAGTCAACTATACTTCAATAAAATAATTTTTAAAAAATAAAGGTCATACGTAACTAACAAACATAAAATGCTTACAGGGCCAGGTGTGCAATGTTGGTGGGTAAGGCGGGCCTGTGCAATAGGGGGTGGTGGGACTGTGGCAAAATGGGAACAGAAAGCATTGTTGAGAAGGGGCAGCCGGGACTCAGCTCCAGGCACTTGAGATTGGGGGCCCAGCAACAGCAGATCTTCTAAGAGAGGCCAGACATTGATTTTTAACAGCAACCAAGACAGTGAAAAAAAAAACAAAAACACCAGGTGCATAAAGCAAAACTTATCTGTGGGTCAAATCCAGTCCCTGCCCACTACCCCCTAGTGACCTACTGTTTTGGGGGTTTCTTTAATCACTATTTGGTGCTTGCTTCAGCAGCACATATAGTAGAACTGGAAAAACACAGAGAATATTAGCACGACTCCTGCGCAAGGGTGACGTGCAAACTCATGAACCCTCCATATTTTGGGGAGGGGACATGTGTAACATATAGCTGACTCTGTTGTACAGCAGAAACTGACACAAAAATGTAAAGCCATTAAACGGCAATAAAAAAAGAAAAAATAATAATACACGTAAAAAACATTTAAACATTTTACAAATCGCTTTTTGAAATTGCGGTATATTCATACAATATATGAATTCATAATAAAAGTACATGCAAAAAACACTTAAACATTTTAAAAATGGCTTTTGAAATTGTGGTATATTCATACAATGGAATGCTATACAGCAATGAGAAAGAACAGACTCTAGCTGTAAAAAATACGGATGAATCTCTCAAATACAAGCCAGGTACAAATGAATACGTCCTGTATTCCATGTCTATGAAAGTTCAACAGACCAAAATAACCTAGGGTGCTGAGGGTCAAGATCATGGTTACTCTGTAGAGAGGTGAGCTGTGAATGACTGGAAGAGTCACAGGAAGGCTTGGGGGGCTGGCCAGGGTCCCTGTCTTCTGGGTGCCAGGGACACCATGGTGTTCTTTTTGTGAGGATTACTGAGGTGTACACTTTGGCTTGGTGCATTTTTTAGAAATGTATGTTGTATACTTTATATAAAAATTTTGAAACATACATGTACACAGACTTTTACCATTTGGAAATGTTTCTCTGGATGAAGCAGGATTGCACTTGAATACAAAGGAAACCAAATGCTGGAATAATTGACTTCAGAGGCTGGGTTTCCCTGCAGAAAGCTTCTGAGAGCTCTTTGTTGGGTATATAAAAAGAACACATTGTCAGGAATGCCCTGATTCGAAATTATGGCATTCAATAAAACAGCTCCATGTTTCTCAAGGATCATTTGTATATCAATAACTGTGCTGAGAATCCTGCCGATTTTCTTCATTTCTTTTACTCAGATTCTTGGGTGTTTGAAATTGTAAAATAACTTTCTATATTGTTTATATATCAGGCTTCCATAGGAAAAGGGGTTTTGTGGCTAAGAAAATACGAGAACCTGAAGGTTGAGCTTCTAAGTCCTGCCTATCAGAAGCAGTGTCCAGACAACAGGACGTGTCTGGAGGTGATTCAAGGACAGGGATGATGGGAGGGGAGTGTCCGTGTAAGGAGGGCGTCGGGGGAGGGGAGGCTGCGGCCATTTCTCAGAGGGCGTGTCTCCACTTACAAAGGGCCTTTTTATCCTTAGTCATCTCTTCAGCAAACACGTTCCAAGTGCCCACCATGCCAGGTTACAAGTGTGCAAGTTAATCTTAGAATCACAAAGACAGGACTCCTAACACTGCCAAGACACCATCAGAGCTTGTGACTAGGACCCTCGCTGGGTTCCGCCCACCTCCCAAACAACCCAGATGGACCCCTCCTCATCACCTCCGCGGTGGGGTTACCATCCCCAACTCCATGGGCGACCCCTCACTCATCTCCCTGCCCCTCTCAGCCCCCTAAATCAACTCTCTTCAGAGTGTTTCTACGAATCACAAATCAGAAGGCGTTCACTCCTGGAGTCCCCTGGTGGTCTAGACGTTAAGGAATCACCTGCCAATCCAGGGGCCACGGGTTCAATCCTTGGTGTGGGAAGATTCCACCTGTCGTGGGATAACTAAACCTGAGTGCCACAACTACTGCAGCTCATGCACCCCAGAGCCCATGCTCTGCCAGAAGAGAAGCTGCTGCGATGAGAAGCCCACAAACTGCAACTAGAGAGTAGCCCCCACTTGTTGCAACTAAAAGCCCACATGTAGCAGCGAAGACCCAAGGAAGACCCAGCACAGCCATAAATAAATAAAGAAATTTTTCTTTTTTTAAAAAAAAGAAGAGGACGCTCACTTCTATCTTAGCCAACTTGAAAGTTACACCCAGGCCACAGAGAGTGACATCCGAATTCCTTCCACGGCTCCCAGGCTCCACACCAATCTCCTCTTCTCCCCTCTCTCCAGTAACACAGGTCCAGTTCAGGGCCATTGCTCTCACTGTTCTCTTGACTTGGACATCTCTTCTCCTACCTCTTCAAATGTCTGCTGATTCTTTTTTTTTTTTTTAAGTTTTTTTGATGTGGACCATTTTTTAAGGCTTTACTGAATTTGTTACAGCATCGCTTCTCCTCTATGTTTTGGATTTTTGGCTGCAAAGCCTGTGCGGCCTTAGTTCCCTGACCAGGGATAGAACCTGCGTCCTCTGCATTGCAAGGTGGATTCTTAACCATTGGGCCACCAGCGAAGTCTCTATCTGCTGGTTCTTGCGATTCAGATGTCACCATAAATGTCAGCCAACCCCAGCAATGGACAACATAGGGGCCTCTCCAGGGAGGACTGCAAAGCTGGGGACAGGAGGATGGCGGGCAGAACCATCCTGGGTGGTGTTGTATACTCTTTGAATTTTATACCATGTGCATATTCAAAGATTATTAATTTTAAACAGAAGTATCTCCTTCGGGAGGCCTCTCTGGAAATTGACCTTTCCCAGTTACTTCCTCTTACAGTGCTTTAATTCTCTTTTATGAAGTGTTTAATACATTTTGTAACTGCCTTGGGTTTTGTCTTGCTTTACTTTAACTCTCTTAAAACTTTTTTATTTTTGGCTGCACACGGAGGGGTTCTCTAGCTGTGGCGATCGGGGGCTACTCTCTAGTTGCAATCTGTGGGCTTCTCATTGCAGTGGCTTCTCTTCGTTGTGGAGCACAGGCTCTGGGGCACACAGGCTTTAGTAGTCGCAGCTTGCAGACACTAGCGCTCGGGCTCAGTAGTCGTGGTGCTCAGGTTTAATTGCCCCACTGCATGTGGAATCCTCCTGGACCAGGGATGGAACCCAGGTCTCTTGCATTGGCAGGTGGGTTCTTAACCACTGGACCACCAGGGAGGTCCTTGACTCTCTTTTTAGTTTATTTCTATCTCCCCATCAGGAGCACAGGAACTTTTGTCTTCTCTACCACTTAGCACAGACTGGGCAGACAGTAGGTCTTCAAAAAATATTTATTGAATAAGTAAAGAAGAGAAGGGAGGATGCCTGGGATGATAATGGAGTTACCCAGGCAAAACTAGGGCTGGGAGCGTTGGGGTTTGAGGATCTGAAGAAGGTCAGGCTTATGGGACTGGAGATGTAAAAGCCAGACAATGAGGCAGGCAAGATAATGTCCATTTTATAGGTGAGGAGTCGAAGACTCAGACAGGGCAAGGGACTTGCCTAAGTCATCCAGGAGGCCAGGGTCTCAATTTGGAATCTAGGTCCCAACTCAAGGTTAAATAGAATCTCATAGTGTTTGAGCACTTACATGTACTGACTTATGAGTTGGGTATTAGTATCACTTCCTCATTTAATTGATGAAGAAATCAGGGCACAGGGTGGTTGAGTGACTTGCCCTGGTCACACAGGAAGTAGCTGAGCCTAAAACCTTTCCCTGGCTCTTGAGGGCTCCCAGTTTCCAATCCACAGTCTTCCCAAGCCTCTGCCCTCACAAAAGTCTCCACTTATCCCCCGGAGGAGCTTTGAGTTCAAAGCCTGACACACTCTAGAGCTTTGGACAAAGCCAGGAAACTGTGAAACGTTCTGGGAGCCGGGTTCCCCCCAACTCCAAACTGAAAGAAGGCAAAAGTAGCCCTGCTGTGAGAAAAAAGTGATAAAAATAATTATACAACTTGTTGAGTGATAAAAAATAATTGTAGGGCTCCTGGCAAACAGCCCGAGCCGTAGAGATACGGTCTAATGATAGCAGGAATTTATGGCTCTGTGGGCCCAGCCTTTCTGAGGCGGGGGTGATAGGAGTTGGGGTCACGAGTGGGGTCACGGGCAGAAAACTCCCAGCAGCCCCTTCTTGGGGTGAGGCCTGAGCCCCTCCCCTACCAGCCTGGGCAGTGATTTCTGGGGCTCTCTGACAGGCACACCCCAGCCAATGGGCCCCATTAGTCATCCATCTGGTTGTGGCTTGGGTCTCTTGCCACTTGCCTCTTTAAAATCCTATAAACTAGGGGACTTTCCTGGTGGTCCAGCGGCTAAGACTCCTCGTTTCCAATGCAGGGGGCCCAGGTTTGATCCCTGGTCCAGGAACTAGACCTCACATGGTGCAACTAAAATCCATGTGAAAAAACCCTATGAACTATTAGCACTTTATAGTGACTTGGTTCAGTCACTAATTCTCGGGGTCCTGGGGGAAGGTAGGGAACAGCCTTTGGAGGTGGAGTGAGATCCTGAGGGCACAGTGACCCATTCCTCCTGCATAAGAGGACGTTTTCTGAGGTCCCCATCTGTGCCTACTCTAACGAGGCCAGGGGGAAGGTGATGACTAGACACTGTGAGTTGCCCAGGGTCAGAGTGCCCCGCAGGGGGACATCAGGGCTGGGCAGTGGGTTCCAGGTCTAAGGACTGCAGTCTTCCCACCACAAAAAAGACTGGGAGTGGCTTATCCCTAGAAGCATTCACAGCTAATTCTTAAAGACATCAAATTAGAACTCTAGTTGTTTTTATGGAAAACAAAATCTATGTACCATAAAAGCTCAGATAATGCAGAGAAGCATAAAGAAGAAAATTCAAAACACTGACGTATTACCACCCAGAGGAAAAAAGAAAAAACACCCGTAGCAGAAGTGGCAGAGTTCTGGGGTCAAGAGCACAGCCTCTGAGACCAAAGTGCCCCGATCCAGGCGGCAGCTCTGTGCTACCTGGGCAGCCTACAGAGTGCTAACTGTCTGCCTGCACAATTGTCTAAGGCAGCGCCTGTCACACAGGTCTGTTAGGAGCATTACTTCCAGAGGACCTAGCACAGCACCCACACAGAATGAGTGCTGTTACCTAAGTGACTGCCCAATGAATCCTTCTCATGCATGTTCTGTACATACAGCTTACACCCATGAAATGGATTTTTAAATATACTCAATGAGGTAGTCTAGGCATCTTTCTACGTCCTTTAAGTTCATTTATGTAAGAAAGGCTTTGCATTTTTCTACAGTAATCAGAACTTTTTAATTAATTAATTGACTTATTAATTTATTGGCCTCAGAAGAGGTGGCAAGAATACACAGGAGAACTATACAAAAAAGATCTTCATGACCCAGATAATCACGATGGTGTGATCACTCACCTAGAGCCAGACATCCTGGAATGTGAAGTCAAGTGGGTCTTAGGAAACATCCCTATGAACAAAGCTAGTGGAGGTGATGGAATTCCAGTTGAGCTATTTCAAATCCTGAAAGCTGATGCTGTGAAAGTGCTGCACTCAACATGCCAGCAAATTTGGAAAACTCAGCAGTGGCCACAGGACTGGAAAAGGCCAGTTTTTCATTCCAATCCCAAAGAAACGCAATGCATGAGAATGCTCAAACTACAACACAATTGCACTCATCTTACACGCTAGTAAAGTAATGCTTAAAATTCTCCAAGCCAGGCTTCAGCAATACGTGAACTGTGAACTTCCAGATGTTCAAGCTGGATTTAGAAAAGGCAGAGGAACCAGAGATCAAATTGCCAACATATGCCGGATCATCGAAAAAGCAAGACATTCCAGAAAAACATCTATTTCTGCTTTATTGACTATGCCAAAGCCTTTGTGTGGATCACAATAAACTGTGGAAAATTCTGAAAGAGATGGGAATACCAGACCACCTGACCTGCCTCTTGAGAAACCTGTATACAGGTCAAGAAGCAACAGTTGGAGCTGGACATGGAACAAGAGACTGGTTCCAAATAGGAAAAGGAATACATCAAGGCTGTATATTGTCACCCTGCTTATTTAACTTATATGCAGAGTACATCATGAGAAACACTGGGCTGGAAGAAGCACAAGCTGGAATCGAGATTGCCGTGAGAAATATCAATAACCTCAGATATGCAGATGACACCACCCTTATGGCAGAAAGTGAAGAACTAAAGAGCCTCTTGATGAAAGTGAAAGAGGAGAGTGAAAAAGTTGTCTTAAAGCTGAACATTCAGAAAACTAAGATCATGGCAAATAGATGGGGAAACAGTGAAAACAGTGGCTGACTTTATTTTTTGGGGCTCCAAAATCACTGCAGATGGTGATTGCAGCCATGAAATTAAAAGATGCTTACTTCTTGAAAGGAAAGTTATGACCAACCTAGACAGCATATTAAAAAGCAGAGACATTACTTTGCCAACAAAGGTCTGTCTAGTCAAGGCTATGGTTTTTCCAGTGGTCATGTATGGATGTGAGAGTTGGACTATAAAGAAAGCTGAGCCCCGAAGAATTGATGCTTTTGAACTGTGGTGTTGGAGAAGACTCTTGAGAGTCCCTTGGGCTGTAAGGAGATCCAGCCAGTCAATCCTAAAGGAGATCAGTCCTCGATGTTCATTGGAAGGACTGATGTTGAAGCTGAAACTTCAATACTTTGGCCACCTGATGCAAAGAGCTGACTACTTTGAAAAGACCCTGATGCTGGGAAAGATTGAGGGCAGGAGGAGAAGGGGACGACAGAGGATGAGATGGTTGGATGGCGTTACCGACTCAATGGACATGGGTTTGGGTGAACTCTGGGAGTTGGTGACGGACAGGGAGGCCTGGCATGCTGTGGCTCATGGGGTCGCAAAGAGTTGGACACGATTGAGAGACTGAATGGAACTGAACTGATGCAGCATGTGGGATATTAGTTCCCCAACCAGGGATCAAATCTGTGCCCCCTGCAGTGGAAGTGTACAGTTCTAACCATTGAACAGCTAGGGAATTCCCTGGAAGGAAAGTTTTGATTTAAGAGTTGAGCAGCTTGCACATTCAAAAGCCCCTTCCTGACTGCATATTCCTACCAACATCCCTTCAGAGGTGTTTGTACCTGCGGAGAGCTTTCTGCAGACGCCCAAGGCAATTCTGCGTAGAGAGATGGAAACTAGAGCCCGCAGACAGCAAATAACATGCCCAGGGTCACAAAGCTGGAACTTGAATCTCTCACATCTGAACTCCAGAGGCAAGACAGAAAATTCGCACTGAGACATCCAGGAGGGTTTTAGAGTCAATTGGATGTGATGCTGAATTCCTGTTCTGCCAGTACTAGCTGAATCACCTCGGGCCAGCCTCTTAACCTCCCTGAGCATCAGTTTTCTCATCTGTAAAATGGGGCTGCTGAGCCCCGTTACACACTGTTGCCATAGAGATTGATGTGCTTGGTCGCGTCTGATTCTTTGCAACCCCATGGACTGTAGCCCTTGAGGAGCCCACAGGCTCCTCTGTCCACGGAATTTTCCTGGCAAGAATACTGTTGTGGATTGCAATTTCCTACTCCTGGGGATCTTCCTGACCCAAGGATCAAACCTAAGTCTCTTGCATCTCCCGCATTGGCAGGCAGATTCTTTACCACTGAGCCACCTGGGAAGGCTCATAGAGATTGCTACTACCTGGGTAACAGCTGTTGTTTCTGGAACAGCAATGCCTGTGGGGCTCCATGCTAAGTGCCTTTCAGACACTATGCCACATAACTCATGAGAGGCCCAGGGAAAGCGCACAGCGGCAAACAGCACCGTGAGAGCCCTGGGGGTGTACATTTCATAACAGGACGGGCTTTGGCTCTTCTGCTCATTGTGTTACTTCAAGGCCTGATGCATAACAGGTGCTCAAAAAAAACTGTTGATAAATAACTAATTCAGCCAGTATTGATGACAAAAGGGCTCCATGACTTAGCAGGTATGTGACTTTCAGCACGTCTCTTAACACCTCTGAACTTCAATTTTCTCCTAGGTCTCATGGGTACCATAACACAGGCAACATTCATCAGGTGCTAACTCTGTACTGGGCCCTATTCTAAGAGATTTATATGTAATATATCCTTTAAACCTTACAACACCCTTTGAGGTACTATTACTAACCCATATTAAAGTCAAACCAGCTGAGACTAAGTCCCTTGGTTAAGGTCTTACAAGTAGTAAGAGGTGGAGCTAGGATTCAAATCCCTCAGGACTCTGATGCCAGAGTACACTGCTTAACACTATCTAGGCTTCATTTCTGAGAGTAACCCTTCCTTCTCCTCAACCATAGAAAGAATAAATGTATCAAGACACATTCATGGAATGGAATACTACACAGCAATGAAAAAGAGTAAGTTATAAATAACCAAAACAATGGAGGTGAGTCTCACAATTATGTTAAAGGGAACCAGGCACAAAAGAGTACTAGAGTTGTCAGAAAAAAATATAGGATATTTGGTTAAGTTTGAATTTCAGATAAACAATGAATTTTTTTAGTATAAAAATATTCCAGCTGAGCTATATAAAATCCTAAAAGATGCTTCTGCTAAAGTGCTATACTCTATGTGCCAGCAAATTGGGAAAACTCAGCGGTGGCCACAAGACTGGAAAAGGTCAATTTTCATTCCAATCCCAAAGAAAAGCAATGCCAAAGGATGTTCAAACTATTGTACAACTGTGCTTATTTCACTGGGAGCAACATAATGCTCAAAGTTCTTAACCGAGACTTCAACAGTATGTGAACCGAGAACTTCCAGATGTACAAGCTGGATTTAGAAAAGAGGAACCAGAGATCAAATTGCCAACATTTGCTGGGTCATAGAGAAAGCAAGGGAATTACAGAAAAGCATCTACTTCTGCTTCATTGACTATGCTAAAACCTTTGACTGTGTGGATGACAACAAACTATGGAAAATTCTGAAAGAGATGGGAATACCAGACCACCTGACCTGTCTCCTGAGAAACCTGCATGCAGGTCAAGAAGCAACAGTTAAAATTGGACATGGAACAACAGACTGGTTCAAAATTGGGAAAGGAGTACATCAAGGTTGTATATTGTTACCTTTCTTATTTAACTTACATGCAGGGTGTATCAAGTGAAGTGCTGGGCTGGATGAATCACAGGCTGGAATCAAGACTGCCAGGATAAATATCAACAACCTCAGATATGCAGATGATATCACTCTAATGGCAGAAAGTGAAGAGGAACTAAAGAGCCTCTTGGTGAGGTTCGTGAAAGAGGAGAGTAAAAAAGCCGGCTTACAAATCAACATTCAAAAAACTAAGATCATGGCATCCGGTCCCATCACTTCATGGAAAATAGATGGGGAAAAAGTGGAAACAGTGGCAGATTTTATTTTCTTGGGCACCAAAATCACTTTGGATGGTGACTGCAGCCATTAAAAGATGCTGCTCCTTGGAAGAAAAGCTATGACCAACCTAGACAGCATATTGAAAAGCAGAGACATCACTTTGCCAACAAGGTCGGTATAATCAAAGCTACTGTTTTTTCAGTAGTCATGTATGGATGTGAGAGTTGGGCCATAAAGAAGATTGAGTCCCGAAGAACTGATTCTTTCAAATTATGTTTCTGGAGAAGACTCTTAAGAGTCCCTTGGACTGCAAGGAGATCCAACCAGTCGATCCTAAAGGAGATCAATCCTGAATATTCACTGGAAAGACTGATGCTGAAGTTGAAGCTCTAATATTTGGCCACCTGATGCGAAGAGTCGACTCATTGGAAAAGAGCCTGATGCTGAGAAAGATTCAGGACAGGAGGAGAAGGGGGCGACAGAGTATGGGATAGTTGGATGGCATCACTGCCTCAACAGACATGAGTGTGAGCAAACTCTGGGAGATAGTGAAGGACAGGGAAGCCTAGTGTGCTGCAGTCTATGGGATTGCAAAGAACCAGACACCGCTTAGCAACTGAACAACAGTGTCCCATAGGAAATTCAAATTTAATTGGCATCCTGGCTTTTTATGTGATAGACCTGGCAACTCTAAACATTATATATGTATAATTTGATTTATATGAAGTTCAAAAACACGCAAAATGAATAAATGGTGATAGAAGTCAGGATAGTGGTTGCCTTGGGTGGGGGGTGAGTGGAAAGGTTGTTATAACAGTTTCACACCTTGATCTGGGTGCGGGTATCTGTGTGTGTACACTTAGAACAACTCACCAGGCTGTACACTCAGGGCTTATACATTTTACATGGTAAATTGTGACTCCATTAAAACATTTTTAAAATTCTAAAGAGCAGTACACCCTATCTTTAAAATCTTTGGTAATAGCATCAAACTAATGAGGTGCTTGGAAGGACAAAATGAGATAAAGTTTGTGAGTCGGTTAGCACATTCTAGGAGCTCATAGCAAAACCTCAGTAAATAGAAGCCACTGTTAATTTGAAGATTGGCATTATTATCATCCTCTTCTGTCATTTTCTCTAATGCAGATTGACTGGAGCGCCCCCAGGTGTCTACATTTTCTCATAGCACCTCAGTTACTGCAAAGAACATCCTTGATACAAGCTTGGAGTCTTAATTCCAAAAGGCAATGCTTTGCTTTTCTTTTGCTCCAGGAACACATAAGAAAATACCAGAATCCACATGAGACCAATGGGTCTCAAGTCCAGCTCCAGTCCTTTTCGCGATAGCCCCCTGAAGTGCGTCAGAAGGAAGGCAGAAGGGGATGCCTGGGTTTGCCTCTCTGACCCACTGTCAAAGCACAGTGACAAACAGCATCCTGTTTCACAGGAACTCTCATGGTAAACCAGTCTATCCTAAAGGAAATCAACCCTGAATATTCGTTGGAAGGACTGATGCTGAAGCTGAAGCTCCAATACTTTGGCCACCTGATGGGAAGAGCCAACTCATTGGAAGAGACTCTGATGCTGGAAAAAATTGAAGGCAGGAGGAGAACGGGGGTGACAGAAGATGAGATGGTTGGATGGCATCACCGACTCAATGGACATGAATTTGAGCAAGCTCTGAGAGACAGTGAAGGACAAGGAAGCCTGGTGTGCTGCAGTCCATGGGGTTGCAAAGAGTCAGAAATGATTGAGTAACTGAACAACAACACATGGTAATATTTGAAAGTAGCATTGGAAGGGCTTTCACATTAATAATAATCACAACTTTCAGTGAGCTCATCACCTGTGCAAGCACCACGCTGAGAGATATACATCCATTTCCCCCCTTAGTCTTAAAATGACCTGTGAGGCGTATATTGTTTTCTAGCCTGCTTTTTTTCCTCTCAAGAGTACACTTTGGGCATCTTTCCATGTCAATAAATATAGCTGGGGCGGTATGTACTTGATTCAAAGGCTGAGAAACTTAAACAGTCAGCAGCCACTGCCCAGGTGAAGATCAATAATAGTTAACATTTATTGAGTGCTTTATTACACACTGGGCCCTATCCTAATTGTTTAACATGAACTATCTCTCATTTGATCCTTGAGGCAATCTTGAGGTTGTTGTTCAGTCGCTCGGTTGTGTCTGACTCTTTGCGACCCCAGGGACTGCAGGCACAAGACTCCAGGTAGCTTCTATTATTATTCGGATGAGGAAGCTGAAGGTCAAAGAGGGAAACAAACTCCAAAGTCAGACAGCTGGTGTAAACGGCCAAGCTGCGGTTCAAACCCCGGTCCGTCTGATTCTGGCGCTGGGCTCTCGACCAGGAGGACAATAGTGAGGAGGACCCAAGGGAAGAGTCCCAGGTGGAGAAAAGGAGCCACTGACAAATCCTAAAGGCAGGGAGGAGGGCAGAATGGGCCAAGTCCACAGGGGATACAGTTTCCAAAAGCCACAGTTCTTAGAGGGAATAACAAGGCTTCCTGGAGGTGGTACCATTTGGACTGATTCTATGAATCCAGCCCAGAAAGGAGGACTTTTAATAACTTATCAGCTCCTGAGTGATTTCATCCCAGATATACAGGAGTTCAAATCCTAACTGTGCCACTCTCAGTTTAAAACAAAACAAACAGCATTACTGAAGTATGACTGATAGACAATACATGATACCTATTTAAATTGTATAATTTGATTAGTATTGATAGATGTATGTACCCACGAACTCATCACCACAATCAAGATGATGAACATTTCCATCCACCAGAAGTTTCCTCAAGCCTCTTTATAAGCTGGCTTCTCATCACATCCCCATTCTCAGGCAACCATGGTCACCATAGATGACTTTCTTTCACTGTGGATTGCTTTAAATTCTCTGGAATTTTACAGAAATGACATCATACAATTTGTACTTTTCTGTCCGACTTCTTTCATTCTATTTTGAGATTCATCCATATTGCTTACATATCAATAGCTTCTTTTTATTGCTAATGTATATTAGCAATAAATATATATTATATATAATAAAATAAAATACAATATACAAAAATAATATATATTAATATAATATATAAATATATAAATATTAGCAATAAAAAGAAGTTATTGATATGTATGGGCTTCACAGGTAGCTCAGAGGGTAAACAATCTGTCTGCAATATAGGAGATGCATAGGTTTGTTCCTTGGGTTGGGAAGATTCCCTGGAGGAGGGCATGGCGGTCCATGCCAGTATTCTTGCCTAGAGAATTCCAGGGACAGAGGAACCTGGAGGGCTACTGTCCATAGAGTCACAAAGAGTCAGACAGGAGTGAAGCGATTTAGCACGCAGGCACTCATATGTATCTACTCTGTGATATGTATATACATACATACATATATATATAGTAATACATATATCTCAGTTTGTTTATCCCATCCTCCTGTGGATGAACATTTTTTCCCCAGTTTTTTTGGCTATTATAAATAAAGCTGTTAAGAAGATTCACGTACACATTTTTTATTACCCAAATGCTTTCATTACTCTTGGGTGAATAAACCTAGGAGTATGTTTGCTGTGCGTGCTAAGTCACTTCAGTCATGTCCGATTCTTTGGGATCCCATGGACTGTAGCCCGCCAAGCTCCTCTGTCCATGGGATTCTCCAGGTAGGATTACTGGATTGGGTTGCCTTTTCCTTCTTCAGGTGATCTTCCTGACCCAGGGATCGAACCCACATCTCCTGTGTCTCCTGCATTGAAAGTTGGATTCTTTACGCACTGAGCCATCAACTGCTGGTTCATTTATTAATAAGTATATGTTTAACTTTTTAAAAAATGTATTTATTTGACTGTTCCAGAGTTGTGGCACACAGGATCTTTTTTAGTTGTGGATGCAAACACAGTTGCAGCATGTGAATTTCTTGGTTACGGCATGAAGGACCTAGTTCCCTGACCAGGAATTGAACCTGGGCCCCCTGCCTTGGCAGCGTGGACTCTGAGCCACTGGACCACCAGGGAAGTCCCATATTTAACTTTTTAAGAAACTTCTGAAAACTATTTTCCAAAGTAATTGTACCATCTTGCATTTCTGCCAGCAGTGTATGAAAGTTACAGGGGCTAGAGTCAGTCTTTTCAATTTTAGCCATTCTAGATGTGCTAGTTTTTTCTTTTTTAACCTATGGACCCCATAGACAGTTTCTCAGACTTTCTGAACCTCTCTTTTCTCACGTATAAGAGGGAGATAATCATGTCATCTTTGAAAGGTGGCTTAGCAGTAAAGAATCCGCTTACAATGCAAGAGACGTGGGAGACGAGGGTTTGATCCCTGGGTCGGGAAGATCCCTTAGAGGAAGAAATGGCAACCCACCCCAGTATTCTTGCCTGAAAACCCTCACAGACAGAAGGAGCCTGGAGAACTACAGTCCATAGGGTCACAAAAGAATCAGATACGACTGAGCACAGCAGATCAGTAAGTTGGAAAGGTAATGAAGACATAGTGAAATGGCACAGACAGAGATAAGCGCACAGTAAATGCTTCGTAAAAGGTGGCTATTTTATTACAAGTGAACCCCAGCCACTCTATGGCCTGGTGACTTATCCCAGAACACAGCATCCTCAACTAGATGGTAACAACTGCCCCCTTTGCACTGAGTCAGTGCCGTTAGCCTGGAAGAATAATGATAGTGGCATTGATGGTGCCAGGCACTATTCTTGGCGCCTGTGTGTGTTTGATCCTTATAAAGCCCTCTGAGGTGGGTGATTATCTTCTTTCACTTTACAGATGAGAAAACTAAGTTGTAGTAGCCAGATACTGGTCAAGGCCGCCCAGCAGTTCATATGATTGTGCCGGGTTTTGAACCTAGGTCAGTCTGATTGGGGGTCCACAGGTCTTGTAACGAAGGACCTGGCTTAGGACTAGCAAGGTGGCCCCGTTGCAAAAGCGTGTCTCAGACTCCTCTGGCGGTCTAGCAGTTAAGCCTCTGTGCTTCCACTGCAGGGGACAAGGGGTCCAGCCCTAGTTAGGGAACTAAGATCCCACATGCCATGTGGCACAGCCAAAAAATGAAAAAATAAAAAGATAAAATTTTTAAAAGAAGGAATAATAAAAGTAATAACTGATAATAATACATGCACACATGCTAAGTCACTTCAGTTGTGTCCAACCCTTTGTGACCCCATGGACTGTAGCCCCGCCAGGCTCCTCTGTCCATGGGATTCTCCAGGCAAGACTACTGCAGTGGGTTGCCATGCCCTCCTCCAGGGAATCTTCCCGACCCAGGGATGGAAACCGAGTCTCCTGCACTGCAGGCGGATTCTTTACCACTGAGCCACCAGGTAAGCCCAGGTAATAAAAAGTATCTTAAAAAATAATACAATGAGCTGGGCTGGGCAGGCTCTTCAGCTGGTGCTGGTGGGGAGGGGGTGTGATGTCTCACGCCCCTCCGATCTCCTCACCATTCCAGGCCCTGATTGGGAAGTGCTTCAGCCTGGCTGCCCGCGCCTCCATGCAGTCATGCTGACTCAGGTTAGAAAGTCAATGTGTGACCAGAAAAACACAGCTAACTCTCACCACTTCTGAGAAATCCACACAACCAGCCCATGCCATGTCTTCATCTCAAGTCAGAGAGCTGACCAGCTCTATGATGGGTACTGATTCTAAGGCTCTTAGGAGCAAAAGTTTGGCACGCAGAGAAACAAATCTCTGGCTCACCGGAGCCATGGATCACAAGATCTGTATGACCCCCTCATGGGGTCAGGTATGCCTGGCACCTGCCAAGCCCCTGACTTCTCCCAGCCTTGGTCTGGACACTCGTCAAGCCAAGTCAGGCTCTGGACGGCTGGTTGAGCAACCCATGACCTCACACTGGGTCAGATCCATCAGGTGAGCATCTGGTTAAGAGCAGGGAACATTTCGTTCTTCAGAATCACAGGGCCAAAGAGTATGAACCCACCCCATCCACAATTCAAATCCCTGACATTTCCTTCAGGTAAGTTCCTGCACCACTCTGAGTTCCCATCTGCAAAGTGCAGGTTAACAAGCTTCTCCACCTCCCAGGACTGTTGTGAGATTCAGGTAATGAGTGTCAAGGGATGGCACAGACATTGGCAGACACTCAGTAAGGGGGAATTATTATCACAAATGGGGGCACTGAACACCAAACAGAAAACAGTAAGTTATACATACAGTGGATGAGAACCACTGGGAAGCCAGGCTGCCTGGGTTCAAAATCAGGCTGCTCCATCACATTCTGTGTGGCCACGAAAACCTTTCTGAGTCTCAGTTTTCTTCTCTGTAAAATGGGAATAATAATAATAGGGTTATGAGGATTTAGTTAGATTCAATATGCTGGGAGCAGTGCCTGGCCAATAATAATCACTTAATAAGCATTAACTATCCTTGATTAGTCACACAAGTTAGACGTGACACTGAAATCACACCGGTAAGGGTGTTTGACAGGATTAACAGGGATGGGAACTCATATTTTGTGAGCACCTTCTATGCACCTGGTGCTCCCAGAAGCCATATTTTCAGAGATGTGTATTTGTACATACATCATTAACACGCAGTGAGGTAGGTGCTTCTACTTTCATTTTCTCAAAACTTTCTATTGTAAAAACAAACTACAGATGAAAAAAATCATGCAAATTAAGTTTGCATCTTAGTGAATTATCACAAGGAAAATGCCCTTGAAAGCACCACCCAGGTCACAAAACAGAACTCTGCAGTCGCCCCAGAGGCTCCTCTGTGTATCCCATCCTAATCATAGCCCCTCCCCCACCAAGTAGCCACTTACCTGACTCCTAGAGTAATTATATCCTTGCATTTCTTAATGGTTTAAACATCCAAGTGTGCGTCCCTAGACAGTATAGTTTTGCCCATTAAAAAAATTTTTTTTTGATATGTCTTGTAAGCCTCTTATAATCCAGAGTTTTCCTTTATATCTCTTTCTTTCCCTTGCATTTTATCTGTTGAAGGATTGAGGCTGCTTGACCTGGAGAGTTTCTCAAAGTCTGGATTTTGTCAATTGCATCCTCATAGTACAGCTCAACATGGCCCTTTGACCTCTTCATTTCCTGCAAATTAGCCGCTGGATCAGACCCAGGCTCCATCCCTTTGGCATGATTATAAGTGGTTCTGTGTTCTTTTGACAAGAAGCATGCAGCTGGCTGGAGCTTTTCTCTTTTCTTGATGTTAGCGGCTATTGTGAAAAATGGCTAAACATATTAATATATTACAGGTTGCAGAATGGCAATATTTTTTATCATTTAGTTTTCATGTATTAGAAGTGATAATTTCACAAGAAGATGCTTTTCTTAACCTATTATTAGGTTACTTGGTGGTAGAATTCATATTGGAAAGGCAATATACTTTTTCAGTGCCATCCTCAGAAGATAAGCAATTAGTGTTTTTGCCAAATATTATGAACTCAGGGACTGAAGCATATTTGAGGTTTCAATCAATGGCAAGTATTGTCTTTGTTGCAGCTGAAATTGTCCCATCTTCAGGTTGGCTTCCAAGTCCTTTGGATGAGACCCTAGGGCCTTTGATAGCTTCCTTATTATCTTATACGACAAGACATTCCAGGCTTATCTTGCATATTTCCTGCTGCTTATCTGGAATCAGCAGTTTCTCTAGGAGATCCTTATATTTTTTAAATAGAAAATAGGATTTCAAGACTAGAATCTGAGTGGTAGGTACCACTAGATTAGTCATTGCTTCTGTGCCATTTTAGTGGCTAGAACTAAATATTTGATATATACAAATATTTATATACATATGGACACATGTACATATGTATGTATATTTTATGTATGTATATTGTTGTTGTTTGTTTAGCCACTAAGTCGTGTCCAACTCTTTTTGAAACCCCATGGCTACAGCCCACCAGGCTCCTCTGTCCATGGGATTTTCCAGGCAAGAATACTGGAGTGGGTTGCCATTCTTTCTCCAGGGGATCTTCCCGACCCAGGGATCAAACCCATGTCTCCTGCCTTGGCAAACAGACTCTTTACCAGTCACCTGGGAAGCCCCTGTATGTATATACACACACATATAAATATGCTTTATGCATATTGTTAATAAAAACTATGGCCTGTTCTCTGAGGTTTTCTGGCTCCATTTCCCATCCTTACCTTTATCTAGTCCTTCTGCTCTTTTTTGATTCCCTTCCCAATAGTTTCTCTCCAGCACAGGGCCTGTCGTGGTGGCTATTTCAAGAATTCAGAGAAGGGACTTCTGGTGATCCAGGGGCTAAGACTCCACACTCCCAATGCAGGGGACCTGGGTTGGCTCCCTGGTTCAGGGAACTAGATTCTACAAGCTGCAACTAAGTGTTCGTACGCCACAACTAAAGATCCTACATGCTGCAGCAAAGATCAAAGATTTTGTGTGCTGCAACTGAGATCCAGTGCCACCAAATGAATAAATATTAAAAAAAGAAAATCATCATTTAGGTTGAGGGTTTCCCTGGTGGCTCAGTGGTAAAGAATCCACCAGCCAATGCAGAAGACATGGGTTTGAAGATCCCAAAGGGAGATGTGGGTTGGGAAGATCCCCTGGAGAAGGAAACGGCAACATACTCTAGTATTCTGACCTGGGAAATCCCATGGACGGAGGGTCCCTGGCGGGCTACAGTCCATGGGGTCACAGGGATCGCAAAGATTAGGACACAACTTAGTGACTAAACAAGAACAACAGAATTTAGGTTATTACAGAAAAAATACTGAGGCTGGTTCTAGATCGTGTGAGTTTAGAATCATGTGCCTTGAAAACAGACAGGCTCCTCCACCACGCATTCAAGGTCCAGCTTTTTTCTTCAGAGACTGGAGGAGGCTTAGAGGGCAGGATATTTAGAGTCCTTCAAACCGAGACGCAGGGCAAGCTGTCTTCCATCCAGTGATCTTTCTGTTCTTGAGTGGGGTGGTCATTATCAATCAACAGATATTGCATGACTCAATGCATCAGAATTCTGCAGATGCCATCCCACTGAAGTCTCCCAAGAACCCCCTACACAAGGGACACCACCTGTCATGGCACACATGAAGAAATGGGCCTTTTCAAGGAGTAGTACTTCAAAGTCCATCACTTCTGAAGGTCCAAGGCAGAAACTTAGAAGACAGAAGCTCAATTCCCAACTCAACCACAAACTCATCATGTGTGGCCACAGGCAATTTCTTCTCCTTCTTTAAGCCTGTTTCCCATCTTGTAAAAATAAAGAGGCAGGAGAAGGAGGAGGCAGAAGAGGCAAGAGTGGGACAGGAATGAGCGACTCAGTACCCACACATCTAGACCTGCACACCTCTCCTCCTGCCAGCAGTATCTGGGGTGGCAACCTGGCCTCGCTGCCACCACGGTGTGGGCTGAGGAGAGGCATTTATCCCAAATGCCTAGTACAACATGGTTTGGACAGGGTCATCCCTTGCCCTTTGTCACAAGAGCTGCTATTTGTAAAAAAAACACTTACTGTTTGCCTAGCATGGGACAAGGTGTTTCCTCTCATGAACTTATTTAATCAGCATTTTGCCCACGAGGAATCAGAGCCTTTGGAAATTTGATCGACTTGGCCAAAGTCACACAGCTGGGAATAAGGATGCCAGACTGTGATAGGCTGAATATTGGCCCCCGTAAAGATGCACTTATGCTAGTCTCTGGAACCTGTGAATATCTTACCTGATATGGTAAAAGGAACTTTGCAGATGTGATTAAGGATCTTGAGATGAGAGACATTGCATCTATCAATTCAGTCGCTCAGTCGTGTCTGACTCTTTGCGACCCCATGGACTGCAGCACATCAGGCTTCCCTGTCCATCGCCAGCTCCCAGAGCTTGCTCAAACTCATGTCTATCGAGTCGGTGATGCCATCCAACTATCTCATCCTCTGTCAGACCCTTCTCCTCCTGCCTTCAATCTTGCCCAGATGTAGTGTATGGGGCTTTCCAGGTGGCACTGTGGTAAAGAATCTGCCCACCAATGCAGGAGATGCAAGAGATGCAGGTTCAGTCCCTGGGTTGGGAAGATTTTCTGGAGTAGGAAAAGGCAACCCACTCCAGTATTCTTATCTGGAAAATTCCATGGGCAGAGGAGCCTGGTGGGCTATAGTACATGGGTTCACATCACAAAGAGTCAGACATGACTGACCTCACACGTGTGTACACACACACTTAAAAATTGATTAAGTGGGTAGATAACATGTTAAATGTTCTTACCAGAAGAAAAAAATTGTTTTAATATTTTTAAAGAGGCAGGCAGGAAGATCAGAGTCAGCCATAGATGTGACACCAGAAGTAAAGGTTGAAGTGATTTGAGGAAGAGACCGTGAGCTCTGGAATGCTAGCAGCCTCTGGAAGCTAAAGAGGCAAGAAGATGCATCCCCACCCCCATCCCCCCAACCCCCTCACCCAACCCCAGGCGAAATCACCAGAGAGAATACAACCCTGACAACACCTTGACTTTAGACTCTCTGACCTGCACAACTATAAGGGAATACACTTGTGTTGTTTCAAGCCTTTCAATTGTCGTTTCAATTATTACTAAGTTTGTAATAATTTTTTTAATAGCAGAAATAGTAAACTAAAACATAGATTTGGGGAAAAAAACAAACAAAAACACAGGACACCCAGCAATTCCCCGGCAGTCCAGTGGTTGGGATGCCATGATCTTATTGCTGAGTGGTAGGGGAACTAAAGGGGCTTCCCCAGTGGCTCAGTGGTGAAGAATCCACCTGTAATGCAGGAGACCCAGGAGACACAGGTTTGATCTCCAGATGGAGAAGTGCAATGCAACCCACTCTAGTATTTTTGCCTGGAGAATCCCATGGACAGAGGTTTGTGGTAGCCTGCAGTCCATAGCGTTGCATAGAGTCGGACACGACTGAAGTAGCTGAACATAAACGCGCAGGGAACTAAAAACCCACAAGCTGTGTGGTGTGGCCAAAAAAAAATTTTTTTAATAAAAAAAGAAAAAGCAAAAAACTCAGGATGCCCAGAGAAATTTGAATTTCTGATGGACAACAATTTTTAGTATTAAGTACATCCCCAAAATTGCATATTTAAAAAGAAATTCTTTGTTTGTATGAAATTCAACTTTAATTGAGCCTTCTGTACTTTATCCTAGAAGTGGTAAAGTCAGAGCAGGAATGAAAACTCCTAACTCCCAAGATCCTTGCGCTCTGCCCCCAGCCCATTTAACATCTAGCAGAAACTTCTGTGTTCTTCTGGCCCACCTATGTCAGTTCACATCTCTATGGGATTCCTCTTGCTCCAGGGGTAAGAAAGGGGCTAGATTGTTTAAAGCCATCTCCTGGATACTGCTTTGGGCTCTTGAGTCCTCCTGGGCCACACAATTTCTATCCAAAAAGTGTTTCACCGCCTTTACCAAGACATTAGTATTATTCTGCTTGAAAGAGGGACCTAGGATATTGTCTCAAAAACTGTACAAAATATGTGGGTGGGGAGGTGGAGAGCGCTGAGGATTTTAATGGACTGGGGTCAGAGGCTAGTAAAGCCTTTCTGAGGTTCAGTTCAGTTCAGTTCAGTCGCTCAGTTGTGTCCGACTCTTTGCGACCCCGTGAATCGCAGCACGCCAGGCCTCCCTGTTCATTACCAACTCCTGGAGTTTACTCAAACTCATGTCCATCAAGTCGGTGATGCAATCGAGCCATCTCATCCTCTGTCATCCCCTTCTCCTCCTGCCCCCAATCCCTCCCAGCATCAGGGTCGTTTCCAATGAGTCAACTCTTCGCATGAGGTGGCCGAAGTATTGGAGTTTCAGCTTCAACATCAGTCCTTCCAATGAACACCCAGGACTGATCTCCTTTAGGATAGACTGGTTGGATCTCCTCGCTGTCCAAGGGACTCTCAAGAGTCTTCTCCAACACCACAGTTCAAAACCATCAATTTTTCGGCACTCAGCTTTCCTCACAGTCCAACTCTCACATCCATACATGACCACTGGAAAAATCATAGCTTTACTAGATAGACCTTTGTTGGCAAAGTAATGTCTCTGCTTTTTAATATTCTATCTAGATTGGTCATAACTTTCCTTCCAAGGAGTAAGCATCTTTTAATTTCATGGCTGCAATCACCATCTGCAGTGATTTTGGAGCCCAGAAAAATAAAGTCAGCCACTCTTTCCCCATCTATTTGCCATGAAGTGATGGGACCAGATGCCATGATCTTAGTTTTCTGAATGTTGAGCTTTAAGACAACTTTTTCACTCTCCTCTTTCACTTTCATCAAGAGGCTTTTTAGTTCCTCTTCACTTTCTGCCGTAAGGGCGGTGTCACCTGCATATCTGAGGTTATTGATATTTCTCACGGCAATCTCGATTCCAGCTTGTGCTTCTTCCAGCCCAGTGTTTCTCATGATGTACTCTGCATATAAGTTAAATAAGCAGGGTGACAATATACAGCCTTGACGTACTCCTTTTCCTATTTGGAACCCGTCTGTTGTTCCACGTCCAGTTCTAACTGTTGCTTCCTGACCTGCATACAGATTTCTCAGGAGGCAGGTCAGGTGGTCCGGTATTCCCGTCTCTTTCAGAATTTTCCACAGTTTATTGTGATCCACACAGTCAAAGGCTTTGGCATATAGTCAATAAAGCAGAAATAGATGTTTCTGATGTTACCACTTTCTAAAATGGACTTCATGAACACCAAAGCAGGAAGCAAATAACTACTGAATCAAGATTCCAGAACAAGAATCATGTTACAAACGACGGAAAGGAGGCCTAAGGAGGAATGGAGACTCGTTCAAAGTCACTTGACTAAAGACAGACAGACGTCGGTCCCTGTACTGTAGTCTTAACCTTTGGAGCAGCCAGTCCTGGCGGCAGCTCTGGAATTCTGAAATGCTAACCCCGAGATCTAGGTTTGAAGCCCTATACTTCATTGGTTGACTCCGTTTCCCTTTCATAAAACAGCAGGATTCCGTTTGAGAATTTAATGAGGTAAGGGATGTAATACACCAGATAACATAGTTAATATGTTCTCGGAAAACAGCAGCTCCTTCTCTTCCTTCTCGAGGCCTCAGCTACCCCACCTATGCCGCCGAAACCGGTGCCTCTCAGCCAGCCTCTAACCAGGCTCAGGAACCCACGGTGCGCTTTCTACCACCAGGTGGGGACTCAAGGCCAGTCCGTCCAGGAGAGGTCGCACATGCGCACTCACGGGGGCGGTGCCCCGCCTTCTCACGCTCTGCGTACGTCACTTCCGGCGCGAGCGGCCGGGCCGGCTGGGCAGGGAGTGCGGGTCGGTTCTGTGCGCGCTGCCGGACCAGGCTCCCGCCGCCGATTGACCCGCGCTCCGCCCCGTAGCCGGGCCGGTGAGTGCCCGCGAGCCCGTGTGCCCCGGGGGCCGGGGAGAGGGACCCCCGAGAGGGAGGGATGACCGGAAGTGGGGCACCCGCGTAGAGAGAGACCCCAGGAAACGGGGACCCCTGGGGAAGGGGTGACAACCGGAAGTGGGGGGCCTCGAAGGGTTGTCGACGGGACGTGGGGGCTCTGGGGTTCCAGGAACGGTGGATTCCTGACCTCTTCTTGGGGGAGGGTGGGGAGGAAGATGATGCTCGAAACATGTTAGGCTCCAAGTGAGGAAGATTCCCGGCTTCCCCCTAACAAATGGTGTTTGCACCCATCTATATGCCCACTCATCAATTCCTTCACCAGACTGACCGGGTCGTGCGCTGTATTCGATACCGCCAGGGCCCTGGAGATTAAACTGGAAGCTCTAGGTGCAGCGTGGAGCCCACTGTGGGGCTGGACACGTCTTTGCTCTGCTTCACGCGATGGGTACCCTTGGGCCCTTCCTCGCATCATCCACTGTTATTTACAGAGCACCGTCATGGTCCAAGCACTGGGAGAGCAATGAATGTAAGAGGCAATTTGTCTGCTCCCATGAAATTCACATTCTAGTGAGCAGATCCCCCCTTTGTAAAATAGTTAACAGTATTAGTGTTCTCACCAAATATTGTGAAGATTAAACGAGAGATGGATGTAAAATGCTAATCATAGTGCTCGATACATGATAAAACATGCATGAACATATTATCTCTTGTCATCATTCCACTGAGTTAAATTTCATAAAGCAAGCAATTATGTTGTATGTTGTTGTGTGCACAGCACTGCTAAGCATAGTGCCTGCCACAGGTGATCAGTAATTATTTAATAAATGAATGGATGGGTAAAACTGACTCAGAAGAGTTTCGGATAAACACACATGACACTGGACTGCAGTTTCTAAAAGAGAAATAGGAACCCAGTGCTGTGGAACACTGGAGTTACCCTGGAGAAGTCAAGGAAGGCTTCATAGAGGAGGTGACATTGAAGCTAGGCCTGGAAGGTGATGATTTGCCTGGTTGGAAACAAATAAGGTGAGGAAACTCCAGACAGAGGTATCAGAAATGCATGAGGTGTTCATTAGTTTGATCATTAATTTGTTTTGACTGACATTTAATGTGCATTGAGAGGAGGAAGGGTGAGAGAGGGGCTGGAGAGGGACTTTAGGTCTGTAGTCCATGGACATTGCAGTCAGTTTTCTGGCTAAGAAATGGATCGGAATTACGGGTATCTGTTGGCGTCCCAAGAAAACAAAGCCCAGGGTGGGTCCTGTGAACCATGATTGTTGATCTGTTCCTCACTCAGGATACCTCTGCCAAGCAGATGAAACTCATTCAACAAATATTTATGCAGCGCAGACAATGTGTCTGACACCCTGTTAAGTGCTGTGTTTAAGGTGATAAACAAGACAGTTGTGGATATTGCACACAAATTGCCTACAATTGCCACAGTGAGAGAGGTGCTATGCCACAGAGTTCCTGCAGGGGGCGCGAGGTGCTCCTAAACTGACCGGAGTCAGAGAGAGAGACGTCTTCCCTGCTTCAAACGCGGTCATCCCTGACCTGGATTATTTCAGTAGCCTCTAAATGGTCTTTTTGCTGCTGTCCTCATCGTCTTACAGTCATCCTCTTACATTCTCGAGACAACCCAGTGATCCTTTTAAAATCTCAATCCGATCATGTCACTCTACTCAAAACCCTCCAAAGTCAGAGTAACTAAGCTCTTACTGGCCTACAAAGCCCAGTACCATTTGGGACCCCACTTCCTCTATAAATCCGTCTGCTAATATTCTCCGCCTTGTGTATTTGGCTCTTGCGATACTGGTCTCCTCCCTGTTCCTTGAAAAAGCTAGGCATGGTCCTGCCTCAGGCTTTGCACTTTCCTCCCCCTACAGACCTACATGGCTTGCTCCCTCATCTCCTTCATCTTTGCACACATGTCACTTGATCAGGGTGAGGACTTCCCTGATCACCCTACTTAAAACTGCAACTCCTATCTCCAGGTACATCCACTCCCTGCCCACCCCCCCCTTGCCTGCAACTCCCTTGCCTGCTTTATTTCTCTGCATAGCCCTTATCATCTTTTTTCCCCCCTTATCATCTTCTAGTAGACTATACAATTTATTTTGCTTATATTCTGTCTCCCTAATTAAAATGTAAGCTCAGTGAAGGCAGGAGTTTTTCTTTGCTCACTGCTATATCCCCCAGTGCCTGGTCAAGGGCCTGGTACCTATTAAGTGCTTGGTATCTGTTGAATGCATAAAGTGACATCTAATGGGGTGAATTGGTATTGGCCAGAGGCACTGGAGAGAAGCCTGCTAGTCAGAGAAAACAAGATGTGCAAAGACAAGAGACAAGAAAACCACCTTTGGGAGAAAGTGAAAGAAACTGGGTAGGGCTGGAGGTTAGCACACAAGCAACATAGTGGGCAGACCTAAGATTTGGAGGAGGTGGCCTGGTCACTGTGGCTGCAGTGGCCTGTGGGGAAGACTGGCTATGCATAGAGGCCCCGAGATGACCCCTGCCTTCCTTGTTGAGCTCAAAGAGGGGGAAGAGTGAGAGCCCATGGACAGAAGAGCTTGGGCTTCAGAACTGGGCAGCCTTGCTGGGACCTTATTCCTGGAATATCTAAGGCAGCTATGTTGTTTTGGGTTTTTTTTCCATTTAATAAGTGTGTTAGTTCAGCTCTTCTAAGAAGCAGACACTAGGGTGAAATTACAGATGGAAGAAATTTAATGGTGGCAACACATAAAAGGGAGAGGCAACTGGAGAAATCAGGGAGAGCTTCAGACAGCTATGTGAGCCTGGTCCCTGTGCAGGAGGTTTGGGCAAGAAGTCTTGGACTGCAGTAAAGATCCGGCCAGGCTGATAGGGGATCCTCAAGGTAAAGTTGCCTGTTTGAGAAGTCCTATGTTTCACTCAGTCATTGGCTGGGCTCAGTCTGGAAAGTGTACATCCACTGGGTGGTGGATCCAGAGGGACAGCAGCTGGGACACCCATCAGTTACGTTCCACCCCAGCAGGAGATCTGATCAGTTTCGCAGCCGCCATGCTAAGTCATGTGTGGGTATGGTAAAAAATTCAAGAGGGCAGTGAAGAGTCTCCTTTTCTCCTCTTAAATGTTCAGTGTCTGGTTCTGTTCCTTAAAGGGAATCATGGTTAACAGTTTTCTTGTAATTTCTTCCAAAAATTTTAGGTGCATTCACACGTATATGTTTTTTAAATATAAATACAAGTCTTTTTTTTCCACACTGTCCTGCAACCTACTTTCTTTTTCCTTAACATGTCAATTCATAAAGATCTATTTAATTCCTTTTCATTATTAAATAGTATTCCATGCATATGGTAATATTATTTAACTAGTCTCCAACAAGAGGATGGAGGTAAAGTATTTTCAGTCTTTTGCCATTACAGTTAATACTTGTAATGATCATCCATATTTTACACACACATATAAGTACATAGAAATGGAACGCTGGGCCAAAGCATATATTTTTTTAATCAAAGTATAGTCAATTTATAATGTTTTGGGTATATAGCAGAGTGATACAGTTATGCAGATGTATCTATTTTTCAGATTCTTTTCCAGTACAGGGTATTATACTGAATACAGTCTGTGTAGTCCTTGTTGATTATCTGTCTTACATATAGCAGTGTGTATCTCTTAATGACAAATTCCTAATTTGTCCCTCCTATCTTTCCCCTTCTGGTAACCATAAGTTTGTTTTCTCTCTCTGTGAGTATATTTCTGTTTTATAAATAAGTTCATCTGTGTCCCTTTTTTTTAGATTCCACATGTAAATGAAACCGTATGACATCTGTAAGGGTATGTGGTTTGGAATCTTGATAACTATTGACACGCTGCCCTAGAGAGGCTATGCCAGTTTATTTTCCCACAAACAACAGGCCCATCAGAATCCCTGTTTTGTATTTTTGCTAATCTGAGATTCAAAGGGGTTTTAGTTTCCATTTCTTTAATTACCAGTAAGGTCAAGCACCTGTTCATACCTCTGTGAGCAAGGTGTGTGTGTGTGTGTGATGATCACACCTCTGAGCAAGGTATGTGTGTGTGATGATCACACCTCTGTGAGCAAGGTGTGTATGTGTGTGTGTGATAGGTGCGTGTATCCTGCTGGAGCAAGGTGTGTGTGTGCGTGTGTGTGTGATGAGGGGTGCTGCAGCAAAATCTGTGTGTGTGATGAGGGGTGTGTGTTTCCTGCTGGAGCTGCCCCGGGGCTGGGCTGGGCTGGACCGTGGTTCAGATACTCCTCCAGGAGAGAACCACTGCTCTGGGGGTTTTGGCTTGACGACAGCATCGCTGCCCCCCTCCCTCACGCCGATCAGGGGTTTGGAGTGACCGATGCCAGTGTCGGGCTTTCTCGGCATCACGCAGGGCTTCTGTTTCGCAGGGATCCTGGGAGCTCATGTCAGAAGAAAGTGACTCGCTGAGAACCAGCCCTTCCGCGGCCTCGCTTTCGGAAAATGAGCTGCCGCAGCCTTCCGCCCCCGCCGGCTATGTGTGCTCGCTGACCGAGGACCTGGTGGCCAAAGCCAGGGAGGAGCTGCAGGAGAAGCCGGAGTGGAGGCTCCGCGACGTGCAGGCCCTGCGGGACATGGTGCGCAAGGAGTGCCCCCATCTGAGCACCTCGCTGGAGGACGCCTTCCTGCTGCGCTTCCTCCGCGCCCGCAAGTTTGACTACGACCGGGCCCTCCAGCTGCTCATCAACTACCACAGCTGCCGGAGAAGCTGGCCCGAAGTCTTCAACGACCTGCGGCCTTCCGCCTTGAAGGAGGTCCTGGCCTCCGGCTTCCTCACCGTCCTGCCGCACACCGACCCCAGGGGCTGCCCCATCCTCTGCCTCCGCCCAGGTACCGCTCTCTGCGGGGGCGCGGGAGGGATGGGTGTGGGTACAGTGTGGGGTGCGTCTGCCCAGGGCGCTCTGTGTGTGTGCGCGCTCATGACTTTTTCCCTTTTGTCCGCTCCTGGCCTCAGTCAAGGCTTGTGTGTGTGTGTGTGTCTGTCTGTCTGTCTTATTCCCTTTTGTCCCCTCCTGGCCTCAGTCAAGGCTCTTTTGACGGCAGGAGAACAGAACCCTGCTCTACTGACGTTAAGACGAAGGGAGGATGTAGTCTGAGGAGCCGGGAGCACAGCAGCAGAGAGCTGAGGGAGCACGGTGCTCGCCCGCCCCAGGAGCTAGACCCAGCATCCTTCCGAGACCACAGGAGCCGAGACCACCGTTCTCCCTGTCTCTGCCTCTGACGGTCTGTCAGTCTGTGCGTCCCTCAGGGCCACGTTTTCTGCTGCCCTCTGCACATCTTCACCTTTCAGTCCGAGTACTGGCTTTTGGCCCCTCTGTACACCCCTCAGCTCCCAGGTTTAGCTGGCCACCCAACTCCGTTCCTTCACTGCAGATTCCAGATCTCTAGGGTTGGGAATCTGGTGAGCTGAGAAAGCAACCCTGATCATCGGGTCTAAGCAGGGCTGCCGGGGCACCCCCGCCCCCACCCTGTCAGTGCTTAGGGAGCAGGTGAGGTACAGATATCAGTGTCTGCCTGCCTCCTCTGACTTATCCCCCTCCCCTCTGCTTTTTGAAGTCAGTGAAAAGCTTCACTTCAGATGCACTTTTTCATCTCAGCAGTGCATGATGGTAAGTGAAACGCCTGACATTTCCTTGATGCAGTAGTTTGCAGTGGGGGTAGTTTTCTCCCTGTTCCCTCTCCCACCAAAGTATCAGAAATGTGAGAGAAGACTTCGGTTAACACAGAGACCGAGGGGTCCTAGAACTCAAGCATTCTGATTCTCCGTCTTCTTCTCCTTCTTCCCTGACCCTAAATACATAGTACACTCGGGAGAGTTCTCTGCTCTTCCCCCTGCCTCAATATTTTCTGTCAGGGCCAAGCTGAGAACAAATTGAAAGTAAGATGGCTCTGTTCTTCTTCCCAAACATGCCAGGAACATGAGAACCTGCTGGCCACCCTCTCTGCTCCTGTGCAAATACTTCTTGAAGGGATAGCTGATGGGGAGTGGAAGCCTCCCTCTGCCTTGAGACCCCATGTTATCATTTCCTTTAGTCATTTACCAAAGCTTATTGGGATACCAGCCATATTCTCGTGAGCCTTTACTACGTACCAGGCACAGTATTAACTGTTTTACCTGCTGTTTTAGGTGTTTTCCAAAATTAGGGGGTATTCATATTAAAACAGGGCTTCCCAGGTGACTCAGTGGTAAAGAATCTGCCTGCCAATGCAGGAAACACGGGTTCCACCCCTGGGTTGGGAAGATCCCCTGGAGGAGGAAACGGCAATCCAATCCAGTATTCTCTTCTGGAAAATTCCATGAACAGAGAAGCCTGGCAAGCTGCTGTCCATGGGTTGCAAAGAACTGGATACAGCTGAGCCACAGAGCATGCATGCATGCATTTTACAATAAACAATGTGGTGGAGAGGTCAGGGCACAAGGAAACCTGGAAACCAGCCAATGGGAGTTCTGCTGCTCCTCTGTACCCGACTCATATGAATATTACAGAACAGTCAGATGTTACCACACTGGTTTCGCCTCTTTGCTTGCATGGTTTCAACTCTTAGCTCCTGAGATGGATTCCGCCCCCCCCCCCCCGCCCCGCCCCACCGCCGATATGTCTGGAGCAGATTTGAACACCTCCCCACCAACTCAACATTTTAGCAGGAGGCAGACAGATTTTATTCTCAGCTAGCTCCTCTGGTGGCTCAGCTGGTAAAGAATCTGCCTGCCATGTGGGAGACCTGGGTTCGATCCCTAGGTTGGGAAGATCCCCTGGAGAAGGGAACCGCTATCCACTCCAGTATTCTGGCCTGGAGAATTCCATGGATTGTATAGTTCATGGGGTCGCAAAGAGTCAGACATGACTGAATGACTTTCACTTCACTTCAGTGTGAAATAAATCTGGAAGGTGTCAGGTTTGCCTTTTTGTAAGTTATTTTGAGACATATGTGATTGAAAAGGATGATAGCCAGCAGGCAGAAGCAGGTTTAATTGGCAGCACTACCAAGCAGCAAGCTGGCACAATTTTTGGGCAAAGGTTTTTTTGTATAGAAATTTTGCACATGTCACAAATCTCATTGGGGACCATCCAGTGGACTTTTATCTTTCTAAGAAAGAGACACACGTATCTTGGTGGGATTTTCTTGAGAATAGTAGTTAGCACTCAGAAGTTGTCATTCTCATCTTTTCCCCAAAGAGAAAAAGACTCCTCAATCATATGGGAAGCATTAAGGGAGCAACCAGCCTGGAAAGGGGAGTTTGTTCAAGCTACACCATTGGGAAACCATCTCCATCTCTGCTGTCTTGGTCTGGGCTTCATCCTCTGACTAGCTCTTGCCTCATGGGTCCCTGGGTCTCAGGCTCCCAGCCTCACCGCTACAAGAGAGAAGAGAGATCTTCTCTTTCCAAAGGGCCCAGGTCCCAGAATTGAGTCCCTGTGCTTCTGCTTGGCCTCACTTGGATTACTCGCTGTGGCCAGGAGGATGCTATGCCCACACTGGCCAAGCCCACCTCTGGACCCAAGAGTAAAGTCACTTTACACACTCAGTATGGCTAGCATGGGAAGAAGTGGTTCCCCCCAAGGAAGATGACGGTGGTCTTACGAAGATAAGGGCACTTAGGATGGCAGAAGGCGCACATGTCCATTAAGGCAAGCATTATTATCCCATTCTACTTAGGAGGAGACGTAGGCCCAGATTGAGGAGAAAACTTGCCTAAGGTCACACAGCTAGGAAGATTCAAACCCCCAGGTGTGTCTGACTTCAGAGCTCACGATTTTATCTTCAACACTCAATTGCTTTTCCATTTCAGAATGTGCTGCTATGTTTGGAGTCAAGAAGCATCAGCTCCCACTTAAAGATCTAAATAGTCGTGCCAGTAGAATTCTTTTCCACTTTTAAGCAATGGTTTAGGAAGGAGATAAATCCTAGCCTGTCTGATTACGTGTTTGTATTCATTTCTGTAACATACTGTCCATCTTTTACGACCTTAGACAGGTGGATCCCAAGCAACTATCCAATTACAGAAAACATCCGAGCCATATACCTGACATTAGAGAAACTCATTCAGTCTGAAGAAACCCAGGTGAATGGAATTGTAATTCTTGCAGACTACAAAGGAGTGAGCTTATCAAAGGCATCTCATTTTGGCCCTTTTATAGCCAAAAAGGTGATTGGCATCCTTCAGGTATGGCTCCTATGTGTCATGTGCCTGTCCTGTGGCTGTGTGTCTTTCCCAGGGCCCTGTCCATCTCCAATTCCACCTAACACACAAACCCCACCTCCCACGCCTCCCCACAGTCAGGACAATACAAAAGCATTATGGGAAGAAATGTAAAAGTCCAGCTCACCACTCATTCTCATCAAGGTCTCCAGTAGCTACTGGGCAAAATCAACTTTAGGACAGGAGCCCAAAAACCAGAGAAATGCTTTCTGCTTTTTTTTTTGTTTGTTTGGGGGTTTTTTTTTGGCCCAGAAGACAGAGAAATTCTCGACAAATGAAACTTAGACGTTTCTGCTGAGGTGATGGAGCCTCTCCTTTTTTCTGTAGAACCTGGGCACGGGGAACCCTGCTGGGCTGTTTTGGTCAGATGCTTTTCACACCTCATGTTGTGCATTTCAGAACACAAGTCTCTGGGAACCATAAAGTTCCTCATGCATCTGCAGTGTGTGAGATGGTTTGCACATGCAAAGTGCTTGTTTTTTTAAATTGAAGTATATAGTTGATTTACAGTATTATGTTAGTTTAAGGTGTACAGCAGAATGACTCAGTATTTTTATAGATTATACGCCATTAAAAGTTATTAAAAAATAACGGCTATATTTCCCTGTGCTGTCCAATATATCCTTGTTGCTGCAAAGCACACTTACAATCATGGTAAGCCATTCAGTCCTTCAGGGAATCCTCTGAGATAGACAAGGTAAGAATTATCTTCCCTTGTTGATAGAAGTGGATACCTTCAGGATGTAGTCTGGCAGCCTGGACCCTCGTTCATCAGACCCAGTCAGTGGGGTGCTGTCTCCTGTGAGCTGGGGGCACCAGTGATCCCACGATTCTCCCCCATAAAATTCCACAGTGTTTGAACCTCTCCTGCATACCAGGCTGATTATTTAAACATTTAAATGTCACTTCCAGTCATTATCAGAAATGTGAATTCTGACATGGAGGTAATACTCGGGCTTCCCTTAGCTTCCACTCTTCTTTGCTTCTGCCAAATGTTGTGCAGATTCAAGTGTCAGGATAATGCGTTCAGTCAGTGGTTCTCTAGTCCTGTAAGATGGTCTGGGGGACAAAAAATGTTCCAGGGTTAAGTGTGTTTGGGAAATACAGGATAGCATGCCCCTTTCTTGTGAATTTCAACATAAATATTTGCATACTGAAAGCCTGACTGGTCCTGCAGTTAAGGAAACCTGTTTGACTGTATTTAGTCTACTATTTCTCAAACTCAGTTGCTTACCACAGAACCCTTTTTGCATCACAGGCTAGTAACATCCTGAGAAATACACGTTGGGAAATACTGATCTAAAAGGCCTGATATTTGTTAGATCCGTCCACACAGGCTCAGACTGCTTTTTTGCCCTAAGAAGGGCAGCTCTCCACCTGCTTGCCTAACCATTTCCTAAACCAGCTCTGGGTCCTTAGACAGACTCTTTGCCTGAGACCCATCTTCCTGTCTAGCCCTGACTTGGGCTGTCTTTGAAGAGACCAGGAGAATCAGACCAGACTGATGTTGGGGCTAAAAATGGGGAAGGCAGGCTGTGGCAACTGACGGTTTTCAGATTCTAACATCGGGATTCTAACATTCCCTTCCCTTCCCCCACAGGACGGTTTCCCCATTCGGATAAAAGCAGTCCATGTAGTGAATGAACCTCGAATATTTAAAGGTATTTTTGCCATCATAAAACCATTCCTGAAGGAGAAGATAGCAAACAGAGTAAGTGATGATCCTATCAACTTAAAGATCTTTAATTTTTTTTGTGCTTCCTTTTCTGTGACATCTCTAAATTCATTGCAACAACTATAAACTTAGCTTATTCTTTTCTTTTTCTTTTTAAAGATTTGCATATTTATTATTTTTTGTTTCACTGGGTCTTCATTGCTGTGCATGGTCTTCTCATTGCAGTGGCTTCTCTTGTTGCAGAGCACGGGCTCGATGCACATGGGCTCAGTAGCTGTGGCTCCTGGGCTCTGGGAGTGCTGGTTCTGTAGTTTGGGCGCACTTAGTTGCTCCAGGGCACGTGGGATCTTCCCAGATCATGGATTGAGCCCGTGGCCTCTGCATTGGCAGGCAGATTCTTAACCACTAGACCACCGGAGAAGCCCAGTTTATTATTCTTGCCTGGGACTACTGAGTTGGAAAGTGCAGGGTTTCAGATAAAATAGATGAACAGTCTTTTCTGTGAAGGGAAGATGAAATTAATGGGAAGATAATACTTGACTGTAGAGAGAGCACACCCAGGGTTGTTTTTGTAGGAGCATCTCTGCTCTTTGATCATTTAGGCTTTTTAATATCCTGGCCTGGGCATTGTGAACCAACATCATATTTTATGTATGAAAGTGAAAGTGAAATCGCTCAGTGGTGTCCGACTCTTTGGGACCCCATGGGCTGTAGTCTACCAGACTCCTCCGTCCACAGGATTCTTCAGGCAAGAATACTAGAGTGGGTTGCCATTTCCTTCTCCAGGGGATCTTCCTGACCCAGGGATCAAACCGAAGCCTCCCACCTTGCAGGCAGACGCTTTACCCTCTGAGCCACCAGGGAAGCCCATTTTATGTATGAGGATGTAGCAAAGGGTGGTCACTGGGTGGGGAGTTAAAAAGAGTCCTGGCAATTTCTTACTGCAGCTCCTTGTGCTTTAAAATTGTTGTTTGTGTGCTAGTGGCTTAGTCGTGCCCGACTCTTTGCAACCCTATGGACTGTAGCCTGCCAGGTTCCTCTGTCCATGGGATTCTCCAGAGCAAGAATACTGGAGTGGGTAGCCATTGCCTTCTCCAGGGGATCTTCCAGACCCAGGGCTCGAACCCAGGTCTCCTGCATTGCAGGCAGATTCTTTACCATCCGAGCTATAGAGAAGTCCCTATAGCTTAAATTGTTGTTTAAGCCTTTCCATTTACTTAATTTATTGTCTTACTGTGTGAAGTTTGTGGAGCAGTTCAAGGTTTATGAGATCTGTGAGTTTATAGTTTAATTTTTATGTTAGAAAAGATAGGTGACCCTTTAAAAAGACAGTCTTGGTACTTTCCTGGTGGTCCAGAAATTGGGACTCTGAGCTTTCACTCCAGGGGACCTGGGTTCAATCCCTGGTTGGGGAGCTAAGATTCTGCAAGCCTCAAGCTGCAGCCAAAAAAAAAGAGACAGTCTTCCTCTGACCCTGAAGAGCCAGTGATCTTTTAAACTTTCCAAGGACCATGATTAAAATATGATGGGTGGTATTTTTCTCCTTCTTTCTTAGGCCTAGGAAAATGGTTATGGTTACTCACATACTCTTCAATTTTGTTCTCTCTTTCAAAGAGGAAATGTAGAATCTCATTTGTGAGGGAGGGAACTTGAAATCCAGATTACCAGGCCCTTTCCCCAAAGATTTTAACTCATCGGTTCAGGGTTAGAGCCCAGGAACCTGTGCTTTTAAGACTTCCTTAGGTGATTCTGATGCAGTTAGGACTGAGGACCTCTCAGTGTGGCCTCCCACCCTGGGTTTGAACCCATGTTGCTTCCTGGAGCTTCTGTCTGGAACCTGCTTATACCAAAGCAGTCTTTGGACAACGTCTTTTACATCTACGAAATGACCTTACTAATGTTAAATAATCTGTTCACTTGGTCCATTGTATGTTAATTCATTGACTCAGAAATATTTTTTGATCAGCTTTGTGCAGGTATGTTCTCAATCAATAAAACAGACAAAAATCTCTGCCCCTAAGAAGCTTACATTCTAGAGAGACAGACAGTGAGTTATGTCTGTTATCCAGTGCTAATGCTACGGAGAAAAATAAAGCAGAGAAAGGAGACGGCAGGTTCTGGAAGAAGGAAAGGAGTGGTAGTATTCTGTGGGATGGTCAGAGGTGGTGTCATTGAGAAGTTGGCGTTTGAGCGAAGACGTGAATGCAATGAGGGAGTGAGCCTTACAGGGATCTGGGGGACTCTGAGTGGGGCAGGGAGTGGGGGAAGCAGGCCTGGAGGAGCAGCAGGGGGGTGTGGGAGGAATGGGAGGCAGAGGTGTAAGAGCCCAGACCGTGCGGGCCATCATGTGGACTGTGGCGTTTAGTCTGCGTGAGATGGGTGCACTGGAAGTCCGCACGTTTTAGAGGAGTGACTTGATCTGACTTATGTTGAAGAGCGCTTAGGTTGTGGTGGGACAAGGCGAGGGGTGTAAGCAAAGAGCCGAGGAAGATACTCTGAGGATCCAGGTAAGAAGGGATGATGACCTGGTCCCACTAGGGTAGCAGGGAAGTGTCAGAATTCTGGACATGTTTTGAAGTACCAGCTAAGAGGATACAGGATACAAGGAAAAGAGGATGAAGGATCCTCAAGCTTTTCGCGGCACTGGTAGAGCAGAGTTGGCATCAAGCATTCCTTTATTCATTTAGCAGACGTGTGTTTGAGCGCCTCCCAGTAAAGGTTACTGATTAACCCGAGGACCTGTGTGCTTTCCTGTCATTCTCTGTAGTTTTTCCTTCACGGGTCTGACCTGAACTCTCTCCACACAAACCTTCCAAGAAACATCCTCCCCAGGGAATACGGGGGCACGGCTGGAGAGCTGGACATCACCGCCTGGAACGCCGTGCTGCTGGCCTCGGAGGAGGACTTCGTGAGGGAGTTCTGCCAGCCCGGCCCTCCCTGTGACAGCATCCTGGGCCAGGCCCTGCCGCCCGAGGGGCTGAGCTCGGAGGCGCCCTGTGATGACTCCGTGCGGGCTGTGAAATCACAGCTATACTCCTGCTACTAGCCAGTCCCCCGCGAACGGCACCATCTTTACAAGCTTTCCTTCCTTCTTCGGAGAGGCCCAAGGAGGATTCGAGCTGCCAGGGATTGTCTTGCTCCTTGGAACAGAACTGCAGCATGGAGGCAAAGCCTGGAGAGCTCTGAGCCACAGGGTGAGGCTTGGGTGGCTTGAATGACTCTGTGGAAGATGTGGAGAAAGTCCCCCAGCAATTCTGAAACATTTGCAATCCCAGTGTGCAGCCACGAATGTGGAAGCCGTATCCGGTTCTTACAGAGCTCAAAGCAAGGAAAATCAGGACCAACAACACTTTGATCCCACATTCCAGGAGAAAACCCCAATTGGCCAGGCAGTGCACTCCTGTGAGACAGTTTGGCCAAGCCTGCCAGGTAGCCACATGTGAGATGATGAGATTGTCTTGAAAGACAGACTACAGACCTCTCAGCTTGAAAGTGTGAGGTCCATCACTGGGTCTGGAAAGCACCTTCACTGAATCATGCAAGAAGACAGCAGCAGCACCTCCTGATCAAACTCGGGAACCAGGGACCTTATGTACCTCTGGGGTTCATGGGTTGAATCTTGCAATAGAACCTTAAAGTTTTCCCGAACCCATAAAGCCTTAGTCCTGGTTCTCAAAAGAATCATACATGATCCTAGACACACGTGATTTTACTCAACCATGAAGCCTGGACGCCAGTCCTGTGTAGCTAAAAGAATTCTGGCCTAAGATTTATGAGACCTGCGCCCCAACCTTAGACGTGTTTCTGTGGACACACGAGCCTCTGTGGGCCTCCAGCCTTCTCATCTGTAAAATGAGGCTGAATGAAGTGATGCTGAGGGCCCTTTTGGCTACTAATGGGCCTCTGCTATTTGGTTATTTATTGAATGTTAGACATTGGTTTTCTGCCTAGAAAGAGCACTCTCTAGATACCAGTAGTTGGATTCTGTACTTTTGTGGTATGCATAGGCCTTCCCAAGAGGGATGCGTCATTGTTTTGGCCCTGTCTTTAAAGAAATGAGTGGATTCAGCAATACCCATTTTCCTTTCACAGGGAGGGTTGAACTTGAAAATGATGGCCTTTGTGAAGGCAGATGAAATGCCCATGATCTTGGATGAATTCCTTCAATCTCTAAGACTCTGGCTTATATTTTAAACTTGGCGAGGTAAAGGGATAAATTAATTGACATTTTTAAAATTTGGCCTCTGGAAATAAGGGCAAGTTATTCTGGGCCACCCCCGCCACAACACACTTGAGTTTCTATCTCTTGTGTCCAGCCAGACTGAATGTTAATTCTGCATTTTAGCACTTTAGACCCTTCCTGTCAAGAACTTAGCCTTAGCCCAAGCATCAAATTAGGTGGTTCATCTGATGGCCTTTGACCTATTTCCTTTCATTCATTCCATGCAAATTGCGGTGTTAAAAAGTGACAGGTACCACGCATTGTGTGTGTTACCTTCTCTGTGCATTTGTTAGAGCAGCAGCAGGCAGCCTGAATGACTCAGTTAGGACTAGAACAGTCCTCTGAAATGTCAAGGCCAATCAGTTGTTCATAAGCTGTTTCTCTCTGTAGCACTTTTTAAAATGTCTGGAGAAGTTGTTGGTGGAAGTGACTTACCTCATTCGTGCCAATTCTAGGAAGAACTGTTTTCACCATAGATACTAACCTTGGATGCTCTAGGGATCTGGCTGGGTGGGAGGTGTCAAAATACACACCCTTGGCTGCCTCTAGTCCCATCTAGACAATGCCATGACAGTGATGGCGTGACCGCCATTGCTGGAAAAGTCTCAATGGGACAAGTGGGATGGCTATAGTAATAAGTTCAGAACCCAATTGTCTGGGAGAATTGGTCAGAGGTTTTCTTAGGTCCCAAAGAGGACAGAGATTAAAAAACACAACAGAAAAGTTAGACGTGAATCAGGCCCACCAAGTTTCCAAGGTTTGAACTGGCATTGCGTTCCTGGCAAGCTGCCTTTGTCCACGTGTCTTAATGTGGGGATGGCCAAGCTCACCTCCAGAAATTTCTCAAAGACCAGGAAGGGTGTTGCCCATTTCCCAGACCTTCCCAGTTAGATCAGGGAGCTGTTTCATTCAGCTTCCGAAAGGAGTCAGGGCCAAGGGTTGTCTGCCTTCTGGAGCTGCTGTGTTTTATGTTGGCTCCAGGGAGAGCAAATGGTTTTGGCACCTCAGGAGGCTTGCTCCAAGCTGTGAAAGCGGGACCTCCCTGGGTGGAAACTATGGCCATCTCTGCCTGGCTTCTGTCTGCGGCTGCCTCAGCAGGGCAGGGGAATGACCACAGGGGCACCCCGGGAGTTTCACTCAGCGGTGGGGGCATAGTGACAGAGCAAGTAATTGAACACCAGGAGAACTGAGTGTATTCCTTAAGGGAAAAGTTCTGATTCATTTCAGACACCTGAAAATGAATGTTTCCTGCAATTTAGGGCTGTGTGCTGTAGGCAAGGGAAAGAAATAGTAAACCAGGAGGCCCAAGTCCAGCTGTACTTTGCCACTTGGCCTTGGTCAGCTGCTGAACTCCCTGAATGGTCCTATGATAAAGGGTGTCTACACTTGGGAGCCCTGAACCCTCTGTTCCTGGCATCAGAGGATTTGTTTCTCCCTGCCCACCCCCCCACCCCCGCCATCTGAATGACCCTTTAGGCAGTTTAGGTCTGAATGAACTGACACCTAACGCTTCCAAATGAGTCTGTCAGCTTAGGTAATGGGTTGGGGGAGTTCTTCCTCCTCTTCTGTACAGAATTCTGGAAAATTGTGCTTCTTCCTGGAATTCTGTTCTTTCACGGCAAGAGGCTGGGAGTAATCTACAGAAATAGCCAAAAGTGCAACAACCCTGGCCTCCTCTCTTGAGTTTCCTATTTTCTGTCAGCAAAGGTGGCCTCAGCTCCCTAGTACTTCACCCTGCTTTCACAAGGAGCAGCCTGTCCTTCAGTCAGTTCAGTTGCTCAGTCATGTCCGACTGTTTACGACCCCATGAACTGCAGCACGCCAGGCTTCCCTGTTCTTCACCAACCTCCCGAAGCTTGCTCAAACTCATGTCCATTGCGTCGGTGATGCCATCCAACCATCTCATCCTCTGTTGTCCCCTTCTCCTCACGCCTTCAATCTTTCCCAGCATCGGGGTCTTTTCTAAGGAGTCAGTTCTTCACATCAGGTGGCCAAAGAATATTGGAGTTTCAATTTCAGCATCAGTCCTCCCAATGAATATTCAGGACTGATTTCCTTTATGATTGGCTGGTTTGATCTCCTGGCAGTCCAAGGGACTCTCAAGAGTCTTCTCCAACACCACAAAAACAAAAGCATCAATTCTTTGGTGCTCAGCTTTCTTTATAGTCCAACTCTCACATCCATACATATGGAAAAACCATAGCTTTGGCTAGACGGATCTTTGTTGGCAGAGTAATGTCTCTGCTTTTTAATATGCTGTCTAGGTTGGTCATAGCTTTTCTTCCAAGGAGCAAGTGTCTTTTAATTTCATGGCTGCAATCACCATCTGCAGTGATTTTGGAGCCCAAATAAAGTCTCACTGTCTCTATTGTTTCCCCATCTGTTTGCCACGAAGTGATGGCACTGGATGCCATGATTTTAGTTTTCTGAATGTTGAGTTTTAAGCCAACTTTTTCATTCTCCTCTTTCACTTTCATCAAGAGGCACTTTAGTTCTTTTTCGCTTTCTGCCATAAGGGTGGTGTTATCTGCATATCTGAGGCTATTATTTCTCCCGGCAATCTTGATTCCAGCTTCTGTATCATACAGCCCAGCATTTCACATGATGTACTCTGCATATAAGTTAAATAAGCAGGGTGACAATATACAACCTTGATGTACTCCTTTCCCTATTTGGAACCAGTCTGTTGTTCCATGTCCAGTTCTAACTGTTGCTTCTTGACCTGCATACAGGTTTCTCAGAAGGCAGGTAAGGTGGTCTGGTATTCTCATCTCTTTAAGAATTTTCCACAGTTTCTTGTGGTCCACACAGTCAAAGGCTTTGGCGAAGTCAATAAAGCAGAAGTAGATGTTTTTCTGGAACTCTCTTGCTTTTTCAATGATCCATTGGATGTTGGCAATTTGATCTCGGGTTCCTCTGCCTTTTTTAAATCCAGCTTGAACATCTTGAAGTTCGTGATTCACATACTTTGAAGCCTGGCTTGGAGAATTTTGAGCACTACTTTGCTAACATGTGAGATGAGTGCAATTGTGCGGTAGTTTAAACCTTCTTTGACATTGCCTTTCTTTGGGATTGGAATGAAAACTGACCTTTTCCAGTCCTGTGGCCACTGCTGAGTTTTCCAAATTTGCTGGCATATTTAGTGCAGCCCTTTCACAGCATCATCTTTCAGGATTTTAAATAGCTCAACTGGAATTCCATCACCTCCACTAGCTTTGTTCATAGTGATGCTTTCTAAGGCCTACTTGACTTCACATTCCAGGATGTCTGGCTCTAGGTGAGTGATCACACCATCATAGTTATCTGGCTCATGAAGATCTTTTTTGTATATTTCTCCTGTGTATTCTTGCCACCTCTTCTTAATATCTTATGCTTCTGTTAGGTCTATACCATTTCTGTCCTTTATTGTGCCCATCTTTGCATGAAATGTTCCCTTGGTATCTCTAATTTTCTTGAAGAGATCTCTAGTCTTTCCCATTCTGTTGTTTTCCCTTACTTCTTTGCATTGATCACTGAGGAAGTCTTTATCTCTCCTTCTGTTCTTTGGAGCTCTGCATTCAAATGGGTGTATCTTTCCTTTTCTCCTTTGTCTTTAGCTTCTCTTCTTTTCTCAGCTATTTGTAAGGCGTCCTCAGACAAACCATTTTGCCTTTTTGCATTTTTTTCTTGGGGATGGTCTTTTTTTTTTTTAATTTTTTTATTAATGTATTTTTGGCTGCTCTGCATCTTCACTGCTTCCTGTGGGCTTCTCTAGTCGCGGCGAGTGGGGGCTACTGTCGTGGGGAGCGGGCTGCTCACTGCAATAGCTTCTCTTGTGGACCACGGGCTCTAGGGCCCTCGGGCTTAGGTGTCCCGCGGCATGTGGGATCATTCCAGGCCAGGGATTGAACCCGTGTCCCCTGCACTAGCAGGCAGATTCTTAACCACTGGACCACCGGGGAAGTCCCGGGGATGGTCTTGATCATGCCTCCTGTACAATATCACGAACCTGACATTGCTCAATGTCACGAGCCTGTCCTTAGAGCTTTACAAACACTTCAGTTCACAAGATACTACATTTTTGCCAGAAAGTGAGTCAGGGTAATAAGAGATATTTTCCCTGAATTCCTGTGAGATGTTGAGGCTTTCAGAAATCTCCGTGGGTGGGCAGTTACTTTAAATGCCATCTGATTCTCAGATCAGTTATGGGGTCGCTTTTTCATTTGGGTAGCCAAAAGCTATGGTACTGTTGTGGCATTATCCTAATACCTCATTTTAAGGTTTTCCTTTGAAACCACTTCTTTCATTTAGCAAGTAAAATGTCCGCTAAGCTAGTGATGTGTGGCTGTCCTGTGGCATGACAGTCGTGGAGATCGCAAACAGAAAACATAGCAACTGTTCAGGAAAGATGTCCAGTCACACTGGACATCTGAAAAGTCACACTTTTCAGGACTGAGGTCCGTGAGTTTTGTAAACCTCGAATAAATTCCCTTCTGCTCTCCTGATGCAGAAATGGCTTGAAATGCAAGTAATAAATAATGTCAGAGTCATATTCTTCCTTCATAGCGCTTGCTCCATGCGAAGGCCCAGGGTAATTTGTGAATGGCCTTGCTAGTGACCGTTCTGCTCTTTGCCAATTAGCCACTTGTCCTTTCATCTCACTGGGCACCATGTTTAGTTGGGCTGTTAAGTAGCTGCCATCCACTGGGATTCTTGTGGATATGCCTTGACCTCAGGTGGGAACCTGTTACAAGTAAAATACTTGAAACTTCTCTGGGGCCAAGAGCCTCTCTCAATGACTCTGAAGGGGTTAGAGATGGACTAATTGTGACCAGATTGGGGCATCATTTCGGCCACTGGTTGCCTTCCTCACTTCAAACTGAAATTCAGTTTGGCTTCAAGTATAGGGACACATGGTGGTGGATTCATCTACTTCAGTGTTTGTTTTGACCAAAAGTTTATTTTTCTAGTGCATTTTCTAAGTCAAAATGGTGAAAACATGTAATTTTAGTATGCATGACTGGGTCTTAAATAATAAAAAAATCTCTGTAAGGCTGAGTGTGTGTGGAGTTCTTTTGTGACTATGGCAGTTTGGGTAAAGGTTATAAGTGTTTTATTTTTCGTGGGCAGGGCTTCCAGCTGGTAAGAAATCCACCTGCAATGTGGGAGACTTGGGTTCGATCCCCTGGGAAGATCCCCTGGAGGAGGGAAAGGGGACCCACTCCAGTATTCTGGCCTGGAGAACCCCATGGGCTGTATAGTCCATGGCGTCGCGAAGAGTTGGACACGACTGAGTGCCTTTCACCCTCACAGTGGCCGGGGAGAGCCTCTCCCCTGCTGAGGCCGGAAGGGGGCGCTGTGGCAGCACGTGCGTTTTCTAGGCAGCGGGCCGGCTGCCTCTGAAGGTCAGGTGCGGTGAGGGGACACCAGTGTGAAGAAAGGAAGTGGACCGAGATGTCCACAGTGATACAAAGGGCCACTCGCCAGGCCCAGGTGTACTTCCCGGACTGGCCCTGAGCCCTGAGAGCTAACAGTCCCTGAGTGCTCTTGTGGGCTGTGCATCCATCTTGTTAAGACAAAATGTCATTTAATCTTCAAGCACCCTTAATGAAATAGTAGTATTGCCCCTGGGGGAGAAGTAAGGTACAGAAAAGCCGCTTGTCCAAGGACACACAGCTATTAACAGTTAAGTAGCACTGGGATTCAAGGCCAGGCGCTCTGACTGGAACACACAATCTCCTCCTGATGGCTGGAGTCAGCCCCCAGACAGACCATAGAAAGAAGGGAGGTATTTATAGAGTCAGAAAGCTCAGTGTAAAAAGTGGCTTGTTTTCTGGCTTCCTGGAGAATAGAAAGCAGAAGTTCCTAATCTCTTGAGACCCAAACTGTAACTGAACACTTTATTTTGGAAGCACCTATCGAGTGAACACTTTATTCAGGAAGTACCTACAAGTGAGTGCAAACGCCTTGAGGGTGACTTGGGTGTGGCCTGCTCAGCTCTGGTCCCCTGCTGCTTAGCTGTTTCTCTAAGCTCAAGGCTGTGTCTCTGCCCTATGTTATCTCCCCAGAGGAGACAGGAGCTAGGTCCCAGTCTGTGGCAGGTCTGGTGTGTTGGTGATGGGCCAGTTGAGAAACCCTCGGAATATTCATATGTTACTGCTGGTTTCTGATGATGCAACAGTAAGTACTTAACACTGCAACGTACCGGCTCTTCAGGTCAGCATTCTCAAAGGAACTGAGTCTGTTTCTCACCTCTGGAAAGACAGAGCTCATGGCTCCAATTCTTTTTACCTCCACAACAGTGTTAAAAGGATCAACTTAGGTACTTTAGAAGCCATAGGAGTTATTTCCATGAGTCGGCTCTTTCTGGTTTCTCTTCTAAAATACCTCTTAGTTTTCTCCAGTGCCCACGTCTCACAGTACTTGTTCAGCACTTCTATACAATGAGTGGCACCGAATGTTTCATGTTATTGCATTTAAAGCTGCTGAGTATGGATGGGGACCTCCCTTGTGGTCCAGTGGCTAAGACTCTGCACTCCCAACGCAGGGGGCCCGGGGTTCGATCCCCAGTCAGGGGACTAGATCCTACATGCTTCAACTAAGACCCGGCCCAGCCGAATTAATTATTAATGTATTATTATTATTAATTATAATATATTATTAATAATTAATATATATATTTAAAGCTGGTAATAAATTTCTTTCAGGGCACTACTTTTCTGGAAGAAAAAAGAAACTTTAAACCGAATGTTTGCTTTCTTATCTGATGAGGTACCAACCCTCTTGGAATACACTGACCCAGCAGGACAGCAGCTGCTGCCTTCAGGGAGCTACTAATTTACCTTCATTAGTAATGGGTAGAGAGCCAGCTGGCCTGGCCCCCCTACATGAAGCAGTCTCTATAGTTTACCTTGTCTCCTACATCCTTACGGGCCAAGGGAGACTGGGATCTAAATCAGCCCTGGATCTGTTTCTCTGCTTTGCTTCTTACTAAAGTGTCTGTGGGCAAGACACTAACCTCTCTACACCTCGGTTTGATCCACAGAAGGGGAGATCATCACCACTTTACAGGGCTGTGGATAGTATCTGTTCCCTGCTTGGTACATGTTGCTATTTTGGGGCAGCTCTTACTTTTCTTCACCTGAGGATACAGGCAGCAAGTGACTTAAGTCACCCAGCAGTAGTGAGGAGACCACCGAGCAGGTGGCCCCATCTGGGCTGTGACAGGATGGATGGACCGACACGAAGTATAAAGAGATGAACACCAGTTCCCATTAATAAGCACGAGGCTGGCATCTGCCATCCATCCTCAGAGATCAAACATATGCCTCAGAGTACTGAATACTCACTTTAGCCTCAATGTGTAAAAAGAAGAATATCATCAAGCAGGGACTTAGAATGAACACAAAAGTTGTCAGGTTTAAATTAGGTCTGGGTTATGGTTTGGTCCAGAATATCAGAAGCACAGAAAACCAGGTCCACGGCCTTTCTTTGGGAGTATCTTTGATCATCAAGAGTTTTATCTCCCATCCAACAGAATGCCTAGCAAGAGCAACCTAGAAAGGGAAATCCAAGAAGGGCTGACAAGCTTTCTCCCAGCTCTAAGCATGCAGAAGTGGCAGCCACACTGTTGCCTTTAATGAATTCCTAGGGCACACAGCTGACCTCGGAGCCAGGGCCCAAGCAACAGTGGGGGACAGACACGCCTGCGTCATGGCGATGAGACACCAGGGGACTCTTCTAGAATAGGATGACACCATGAGGTCTGAGGATTCAAAGTACCCTCTTCCTTTACAGTGGAATCCTGAGCTTACTGAAAATACTGATGTTTTTTTAATGCATGTGTATAATTCAGCACTCAACATGTATAATTCACTTGAGTCTTGAGTACACTACTGGGTATCCTACCAACAGGCCAGCTTTAACTTGCTCTTAGTATATAACCAAGTAAAGTTGGGACACTGCCCCTTCAGTTTTAAAAGAGAATTTGTTATTTCAAATTAATATCGAAGTTATCATCATGAGAAAAAAATAAAAACTTTATTGGACTCTGTTACACTTATTTTACAGTTTAGTATTGCTTTTAAGTGACATAAGGTGGGGGAGGGGTGGTACACAGTGATGTTATTAAAGTTCAGGACCCTTAAAAGTCTTAATCTGGCTGGCTCTTCTTTAAGGAAAATGGGGTGACTGCTTTACACCGGCAGAGTAAGTTATACCTTCCTTAACTGTCTCCCACATCCCTGGCAATTTTATCTCTGAGCCATGGCATAAAGTACTGGTTTAAATGGTGGCAGTTCCAACAGTTCCTATCAAGCCCTGCTTCCTAACCCCGCACCTACAGCTCACCTGAGACTGTCCCCTCTAGGCCCTGTCTAATTCTTTAAGAAGCCTCAAATCTCACCTCCGTTAGATTACAGCTGAACATCTCTGACCTCTGACTATTGATCAGTCTCATTTTAGCCCACATGGGGATGAGCAGCTACCACCAGTGTGCTTATAATGGTTAAGCACTTTGCAAAGTAATTTTACTCTCTAAATTCTCTTCTGTACCAAGATAAACTTTCAAACAAAGGAAACACTGAGGCTCAGATGGCTTGTCATTCGCCTAAGGTCGTAAAGCATAGTATATACTCAGTAAATATTTACTGATCAGTCTGACAGAAAATAACAAAGCATGCTTCCAAACCCAAACAGCCATCTTCAGAGACCACCTCCATCTTTCTTCTAGCGCAGGTTGTTCCTCCCCTTCTGGTTTTTCTCACCATATAAACAGAACCACCAGAGATTTCAGGTGGCTAAACTAGCATCACTCAGGAATCGACCTCTCTCCCACAGCTAATCAACTGCCAAGTTAAAATGTTTAGTTACTGAGGAGCTCTCAGCTGTCCATTTCTCTCTATCATCACTTGACTTCTCTGTTTCAAACCTCGTAAGAACTGCCCCGGTCTCATCTCTAGATCCCTTCTCCAGACATCAGCCGCAGTGACTGACGAGACCATCTGCCCATGGCACTCTCTGTTCCCTGCTGCCCCTGCCCAAGGTCCAAACTCTTCAGTGTGGTTTACAAAGCCCTTCGTGGCCTGGTCCCTGACCACTTCTCCCCATAAAGCTTCAATGAACACGATATTTTTTTTTTAAATCTCCCTACCCTTAACATACAGTTTAGTCTATCTTTCAGCAATGCCACTCCACTTCCCTATTCCTCTCATTAGTGAACTCCTAACATTTCTTGGCTTAGATATCACTTTTCCAGGAAGCCTACCTTGACACTCCCCACCCAGCAGCTCTCTTGTGAGTTCTCTGCAATTCCTAAATCACAGCACTAATTACAACACGCTGTATCACCTGTCAGCTCATTTCACTGTCTTCGAAACTCTTTAGCTCCAAGTTGGCAGAGCCGGTGTCTGTCATGTTTAAGGCTGTATCCCAGGCCTGATGGGACCCAGAACATGCAGTAAACCTTCGCTGAACAAGCAGACTGCTCTATCCTACATCCCTGTGTGCTACCTCTCCCAAAGAAGCTTCCAGAGAATGCAAGCCTTATCTCTCATCTACCCAAGTGTCTTGCCCAGGGAAGATATTTAGTAGAATTTCTGAATGAGTTCAAGACTTTACTCACTGGTCAGAGCTTAAATTTTAGAAGGAATAGGAGGGCATTCCGGAAGATGCTTTATAAACCTTACTGCCCAAAGAAGTCTAAAAAAATGAAAAACCTAGAATGCTGCTAACTCATCAAAGCTGTTAAAGAAAGGACCTTAAAAAGCTTAAGTCTATTTTAATCAAATACCTTTATAGTGCAAATATAATATATTCACATGCATTTATATTTTTACATACTCATAACAAGATAATGACATAGACTAAAGCTGCACCAGTTTTTCAAGTGAATCTTCAGTTTAACCAAACATACAAAGCGTTTATTGAAATTAACATTTCTAGCAAAGCCACAGGCTTGAATCAAGCAGCATCAATGCTGTAGTATAAAAATAAAAAGGAAATAAAAAAACTCAAGACGTAGAAGCAGCAGCCATACCAAAAACCCCTCTTCTGGGACAAGACCTGCACACAGACTCCTTTCCCCAAGCACTGAGTTTAAGGACTGAAGGGCCTATATCACACAGTAAAGACTTTCACAGAAGAAAACTGTCATAGAAATGCATCATTATAATTATCTTGCTCTTTAAAGATACTGCAATAGAAATATATTAATGACAACCTCAAATATCCAGCATTTTTCTGTCTTACATTTTAAATCAAAGTTGTAGGAACCTACAAGTCTTAATAAAGAACTCTCTTCACAGCACAGCTGTAGTTCACTTTAAAACACAATCTGTTCCTTTTGCTCTCTAGCCTTACAAATAAACATAATAGAGATATAAATGAAAGGTTCTGATCCTGCATCAAGCATTATTCCATCTTGCCCTCCGATATAAACGTGGATATAGTCTTATTTGCAGAGCATTTGCTTAATATATTAGTTGAAGCGAAAGTAAACAGTATATGAGCTTTCAGCAAAGGAGACCTTTATGAATTTCAGTGGTGTCCTTGGCACTCAGAGCTTCAGCTGAAGTCTCGATTGGTGAGGACGAGCGGAGCCACGAGAGTCCAGACGTAGAGAAGGAGGCAGACCCAGCTGGAACTGATCTTGACCCACACAGCTGGCCACTTGCTGGTCATGCTCTGAAAGTTTGCATCAGGGCTGAGAAAATAGCAGAGAGTTAGGTGGTTGCTGCTGTTGAGTCACTAAGTTGTGTCCAGCTCTTTTGCAACCCCAGGGACTGTAGCCCGTCAGGCTCCTCTGTCCATGAGGTTTCCCAGGCCAGAATACTCCAGTGGGTTGCCATGCCCTTCTCCAGGGGATCTTCCCGACCCAGGAATCGAACCCACGTCTCCTCTTGGCTGGCAGATTCTTTACCACTAAGCCACCTGGGAAGCCCCTGAGAGTTAAGTAAAGGAGCCTAATTTCAGCATACAGCGGCGCCTCAGCAAAAGCTATGAAATTCTCCACTGAAACTTGCCTGACACTACTCTGTACTCAGTTACCAGAAGGGACTTGAGAAAGTTGCTATTTTTTTGTTTTTATGAGCAGGGGGCTCTGCCACTCAAACAGCTTTTATCTTTTAGCCTGCATGAAGAACCCTGACCATTCCTTGCAAAAAGTTCTTCAGGAACATCTGGCTATTCTGCTGCTGCTGCTGCTAAGACACTTCAGTCGTGTCCGACTCTGTGTGACCCCATAAATGGCAGCCCACCAGGCTCCCCCGTCCCTGGGATTCTCCAGGCAAGAACACTGGAGTGGGTTGCCATTTCCTTCTCCAATGCATGATAATGAAAGTGAAGTCACTCGGTCGTGTCCAACTCTTCGCGACCCCATGGACTGCAGCCTACCAGGCTCCTCCGTCCATGTGATTTTCCAGGCAAGAGTACTGGAATGGGGTGCCAAAGCCTTCTCCATCTGGCTGTTCTACCTACTGGTAAAATTCAAGACTGAAATGAATTTACTGAATCTTCCCTGCTTTACCAGATGTTTCCTTTGATCAGAATACATGGCCATCTCTAGACAAAGAAAACTCGGTGAACAAAGACAAGTCAGATCGCTTTATGTCATGATTTTCTCTCTCAAGTTACTCAAGTTTGGAAGGGCTTCCCATGATTTTCACTGTAAGCATTCCAACTGGATTTTAAATGCAAGAGGAGAAAAAAACAGAAATATTTCAGAAAAGTGTGAGCACTGAACACACTTTCTTTATATGGGTAAAAGAAGGGGATTCTGAGGTCAGGAGCTTTTACGGGCAACCCCAAGGGGCTAAGAGGTCCTCCCTCGGTCCTCTGCCTCCTACCTGTACCAGTTGGTCAAGGTCATCATGATGTACAGCGAGGCCGAGCAGAGCATGAGGTGGAAGACGGAGTAGCTGTACTGCACCCCCTCGCGCTCGTTGTCCACTGCCCGCCGAGGCCGTCCATCCTCCTCATCACTCGCACCGCTGGCCGCCGTATCACGGAGGATCACGCTGTCACTTCCTGACAGCGTCAGCTTACTGACTTGGCTATTGCTGGAATTGCGGATGCTGGAAAGGGATCCCAGGAAGGTAAGTCAGAAGGAGGCCATGAAGATGAAGTGCTGTCACAGGCCTGTACACGTGAAGGTTATTTCTAAACTGCTCCTGCTTTGGAGACTGAAGGGCTTCTGAAGGGTTTGCTTAAAGTTCTGATCTGCTGCCTGCCATCACAAGACAGAGACAGTATTCCTAACAGTTACAATTTGATGCTTTAACTGCCTGGAGGGGCTTCCCAAAATACACTCTGCTTATGGTGTCTGCTTCCAGGACTTCAGAAGGATCTCTCCTTTGCTAGGAATGCAATGCCCATCTTCGCCCAGCTAACTTACTCACTCTTTAACTCTCTCATCATGCCGTGTCCCTCTAGGAAGGCTTCTCTGATGTCACCCCATCACTAGGCTACATTAAATTTCTGTAGCTCCTTACTCTTCCTTCTGCCATATCACTTAACCACTTCTGTCTTCCTTGCTATTCACAGAACTTCTGGCAATGACCTTAGTCATCTATGCATTTCTAGTACACAGCAGATACTCACTAAAAGTTTGTTAAATGATTGAATTTAAAAAGTACATATAAATAAAGGACAAATTCCACATGAACATCTCAGCAGACATTAAAAAAATTTTTTTTGGCAAAAATCTGATACTTTATGATTAAAAACTCAATCTAGAAATAGAAAACTTCCTCAAATTGATAAAGGGCCTCTATGAAAAAGTTGTATTTAATAGTAAAAGATTAAAAGCTTTCCTCTTAAGATCAAGAATCAAAGGAAATAAACAAAAATAGTCACAGAGAGCATGAAAAAAATGAACATAGCTATAAGCCAATAAAACTTTATTTAGAGAAATAGGAAGTCAGCCCAAGGGCTGTAGATTGCCAACCCATATTTTAAGCAATCATTAAAAAAAAAGAAGAAAAGGGTAAAACTACACATTGTATGTGCAAAGCTGTCCAAATTATGACAAATTCATATGTATTTCAGAATAGTATACTGTTATACTATTATATAGTATGTTCTCTTTTTAAATTATATATCAAGTGATATAAAATTATCCAACTATAAAAATATACATAACAATATAGATACAAATAGATCAATAAATAGTAAATATAAACAAAAGAAAAAAGCTTGAAATAATATGTGCCAAAATTTAACCACAGAAGAGGTGAATTTAGAGGGAGGACAATTTCATTTCCTACTTTAAACTGCCCTCACTTACGCTGTTAGTTTATATAAATATATCCTTGCCTATTTGTATTATTTCACATTTTAAAATTACTAAGATATCACATACTATTAGATAGACAATATCAATAAAAATAGGTGAGAGAATGAGTGCAAACTGCTAACATAGGTTGTATCTGGGGTCTTGGATTAGCTACCGACTTGAACATTTCGTGCATAAAATTCTGCTAGTTGCTTATACTGTTTACAATGATCATAAAATAAAGATTGCTTTAAAAAAAAAAAACATAAGCCAACCAAATTTCAGAGCCACTATTCTAGCTAATCTAGAGTCAGGTCAGGTAAGGGCTTTATCTTCCTATACAAAGGAGAACATATCTCTTAGTAAGGCTGGGGGGTATTATTTCACAAGAGGATTTATTGAACTTATAGAAACTACAGGGTTAACTGAGGCAAGTCAAGGACTTTTTAACTTACCTAGAATAGGAAAGGGAGAGAACAAAGACTAACAGCCCAATGAAATTCTCTTTATTCAGAGAAGGCCCACTCTGTGATGGCACAGCAGGGGTAGGGGCTGGAGCAGTTGTATTCGCAGGAGCCAAGGTGGATGAGGTCATGTGCGTAATGATGCTCAACAGGCCAGGGTTGCAGGAACGATCTGATAACGAGAAACTGCTTTTTATCTTTAGGGATAACTCATCGGGGTCCAGAAAGATTTGAGGGGTGTGTTTACACATCACCCAGTCAACACAATTTCAAACATGAGAATGTTTTATACTTCGGAGAACCTGCAACTGGGCAGTCAGCAACACATCTATGTTGCAACCAAAGACTTGGTTTTCGAGAAAGAGTAAAGAAACTACAGCAACAGAGTATTTGTCCAACTTCATAAATGCCAATCTTGATTTCACTGGTTCTGAAGTTTAACTAGCAAGTCTTTGGGGCTCTACAGTTGTGTGCTTAAAGCATAAGGAGTTTACACAGACTTAGAGAAGGAACTTACAGTTACCAGGGGGAAGGGTGGTGGGGAGGTTAGGATGGACATGTACACACTGTTGTATTTGAAATGGATAGCCAACAGGGACCTACGCTGCTCAATGTTACGTAACAGCCTAAATGGGGAAACGTACAACTGAATCCCTCTGCTGCACACCTGAACTATCACAATATTGTTAATCAACTGTAATCCAGTATCAAACAAAGTTTAAAAAAGATAAATTTGTTTGCAAAATAAGGTTTGAGTCAATAAATTTGGCCTGGTTATTTTTTTTAAAAAAAGCACAAGGAGTTTATCCCTAGTCCTGTTTCTGCAGTTACATAGGAATACAATAAAAATAAGTTTGAGTTGTCATTGGATGGTCTGCAGTAATGATTTTCCTTGAAAACTAGTCCACAGGATACCCTATTGAGAAACAATCCCATAAGACTTACAAAACGAGATTTCCCGCAGCTATTTCTTCTGAAGCCTGTACCACCAACATAAATTCAATTAACATAATTCTACAAAGGGCCAAAACAACGCTGCCTTGTTTAGCTCTTAACTAATCGGATTTAGTCCAGGGCAAAGCCTGGACTATACAAAGGTCCTCTAGGTGGTCCTTTAGGCTGTCAGCTCTGAGCAGCTAGGTGCAGACATGGAGAATAAAACTTGAAAGGTAAATACCAAAGACATTGTACATTTAAATGAAGTTTTTGTCTGTTCACCTGTTTGTCTGACATTTGCTCCAGTTCAGTTCTGGCACCCACCAAAGGAGCAATTTCGTGCTTTTTTACTCCTGGTGTGGATGGCACATCTTCTGGGATCTTAAGTTTCCCAACCAGGGATCAAGCCTACACCCACAGCAGTGAAAGCTGAGCCCGAACCACTGCACTGCCAGAGAACTCCCGTTTCTTACCTTCTTTCCATCAAGTGAATGTGCTATTAAAATTTCCTTACCAGGTTCATTGGACATGGCTGACCACGTGAGGTACATGGTGTAGAGGGTGATGAGAGAAGACTGCAGGAGGCCGGAACGAGGCTGGTGTTCCTATGGAATCGAAAAGAAAACCACGCCATAGGAATTGCAATGGCTGAATTTCTAAAACAAAGCGTACTTCCTGGGACCCACTGAGCTGTCATTGAGACCTGCTGATTCTGCTTGACAGATGAAAGATGACAAGTAACCTTTCAGTTTAAGTTAGCTTGAAAAATAACCAAGAAAGAGGAGGCATGTACCACCAATTCTCAGGCATTTCATAACCTTGGAAATTCCTGTGTATCATACAAAGGCTTGGATTTACCACTAGTTCCCTGGTATAGTGAAATCAAAGCTAAGCTTTGCCCTTAACTAGCTAGGTAACCCATCAACTCTCTGGACCTTCAGTTTTCTCACTTTTAAAAGGAGAGGTGATGTTTTTTTCATATTTCATATCTAAAAATCCATTAATTTTTAAAATATGGTATTTAAATGAGCAAACTCAGGAGCACGAGTTATGTTTTAAATATTAAAATCAATTATTTTTCTAGTTTAATTCCCCTAAAATATCTCTGCTAAAGATTTCTAAGAATCATTCTTGTGATATAAACAATTTTATAAGGACAATAAATTCTCAAGTTACATAGTTCTTTTCTTCCCCTTAAACAGGGAAATTATTCATTGAATTATAATACTGACATTCAACGGCACATTTTATAATTAAGATATAATTATGAAGACTTTATCATGCTAAAGTAGAAAAATGTTTAAGTAGATAAACTTGGACATAAATTCATATAAAAGGTTACCTAGGTTTCAAGTTTAGCATTAATTAAAAATCTCTCATAGGAGGAAGAAGCAGAAATCATAACCATACCTGAATTTTTGGATGGATTGACAAAACAGAAATCACCACGCAAAGGATCAGATTAAAACTGATGAAGAACTTGTTTTCCGTGCAGCCGTCTGGTCTGGTGTAGTATTTGTACAGCAACCCAGCAAAGATGATTGACAGGATATAAAACAAGCTTGTGACAGACAGTAAAGCTAGAAAAAAGAAAATGAACGTGCATGCTCACAGCTGTGACAGACTTTTAAACTAACGAGGGTCAATCCTCACCCAGTTTAACACAGGAGAACGCAGTACGGCTCTCCCAGAGGCCCGACACCTACCAGCATACCAGCATCTTGGATTCCCTTCTTCCATTCGGTTCACCCACGACTCGCTCCAGGAGTGAGCGAAGTCCACCAGCAGCACCAGCTGGATGAGGATGAAGAAGGCAGCCCCAACCATGCCAACAGCAAACCAGGCTACAAACCAGACCACAGCGTTATTCTTGACCACAGGAGCAACGTATCACAATGTTACTGTCCCACACACTAAAAAGGTTTCAAGTAAGAGAAGGCGACATATTCTGTCTCAAGCAGTACAGCAAGATTATTCCAATTCCAAACTCAAAGGCATTCTGTGATAAGTGTTCTGTTGGGCTTCAGGCCTTTTAAAATCTATTCTAGCTTGTGCTAAGGGGAGCCCATGGTCTGACATTCCAACTGGAAAAGATATAAGCCCTTTCCTTTACTCATAGGGATATAAATCACAGTGGAAATCTACAAATGTCATGTGATGCCACAATAAGGAAGCAGGTTAAAACAGGGATAGTGGAGTACATGGTTACAAGTCCTTATGTGGACAAGGCCGATTAACTTCGTATTGCCAAGTGAGAAGGGAAACCTAAAATATTGGCAAACAATTAACATCTGGTTTCAGAATAGCTGAGAAGTAGGCTGAATGCCTCCTGGCTTTAATCAGTCAATTAATATCTTAATATTAGTATCAAGTCATGATAATTGGACACCATCTCATTTAATTATCAGTTATGCAAAATCAGTAATGAATGCAGTCATCTGTAGAGTGTGTACACATTATAATTAACCCCTGTTATAGCGAACCATACCTGTGTTGAAGTGGCCTCCAGGGATATAGAAAGATCCAACCATGATACCAACAATGGTAGCAATTTTGAAGAACCAAAATCTATTAAAATATAAAAGTACATTTATGAACTGCTAATTTTTCCCTTTCACTGAGAAAATGAACTTCTGAAATGCAAAAATAAAGCCTTACTAGCCACTTCCAACATGATTGGGCTTGTTTCTTCATCTGACATGAAGCTACTTCACTCAGTATTTCACACGATTTGAGGACTAACATTAGCACAGGGACCAAATCATTCACATTTATAAGAAAGAAACACATTACCTTAGAGTTTCCCTGTTTTAACAGCTCGTTAAAGAACTCCTCCGCTTGTGGCCTTACCTTCACAAGGCTTGTCTAAATTTTTTTCAAATTTCATACCTTCCAACCTACAGCCTAGATAATATATCCCAAGACTCTTTAACCATCACTATAGATACTTGCCTCTGATGTATGAGTTGCTACAGCAACGGGGACTTAAGCTGTTTTTCAGAAACCGGGAGTTAGTTTTTGTCCAGTTCAAGCTGGTTAAGACTGGTTGGGACTACTGACCCTACAACAGGGCCTGCACAGGTGGTTCAATGAATTCAGAGTCCCAAAAACTCCACCCCCTGATTATGTTAAGTATCCTGTTAAGAAGCCTGTAATTCAGATAAAGACCTGTGCAGAACACTGATTACAGCACCTGTTCCTTACCTTCCACTCCCACACCTCAGACTACCCTGCTTCTTTATCCCGTAAGTATCTACAGCCTCTGGCCTTCAGGGAGGCGGACACAAGATGTGTCTTCCCGTCTCTGCTGCAAATCTCAGCATCTGAGTATGGCAAGCAGCACATCAAGCAAGTGGACATAAATCCCTTGCCCACAATCACACAGCTCATCACAGGACCAAATCTGGCTTTCAGTCAACCTTTAAACACTGCTTTGCATGGCAGCGTGGAAAGAAAGCAGCTTTGAAGCTGAACAGATTTGACTTTCAATCCTAGTGCCAACCCTCTCTAGCTGAGAGATCTCAGGCAATTTATTTAACCTCTCTGAAATACATATACAAGAGGAACTGGGGATGAGGAATGGGAAGCAACAGAATATGTGAATCAGTGGCCCAAATATATTCACTATTTATCTTTCTGTATCCTGTCTAACGGAGAAGGCAATGGCATACCACTCCAGTACTCTTGCCTGGAAAATCCCATGGACGGAGGAGCCTAGTAGGCTACACAGTCCATGGGGTCACAAAGAGTCAGACATGACTGAGCGACTACATTTTCACTTTTCACTTTCATGCATTGGAGAAGGAAATGGCAACCCACTCCAGTGTTCTTGCCTGGAGAATCCCAGGGACGGGTGAGCCTGGTGGGCTGCCGTCTATGGGGCCGCGCAGAGTTGGGCACAACTGAAGTGACTTAGCAGCAGTAGCAGCATCCGCATCCTGTCTAAATATATCAGGTATATGTTTATCTTTTAAAAATAGAAAGAAAAAAAATGTGTGTTTGTGTGTGTGTGAAGTGCCTAGTACAATGCTTGAACAGTTTCACAGGTATGCAGAGAAATCTAGGAACCTGAAGCAAAAATATTTTTAAAAAATACTAAATAAATAAATAATACAAAAAAAAAAAAAAAAGATTCTCATTGTCCACTCTACCTCCACTATACTGCAGGGCTCCAACTGAAAATGACCTTGAAACAACTTCCCATGTATAATAGATGAGAAGTGTATCTGGGCCACTGATTTATATACTCTACTGCTTTCATCAAAATTGCAACATTAACTGCTTAAGGCAAAGATACAACACCATGACAAGTTAACAATAAATAATTCCTACGTACCCATTGTGTATTGCTGCTCTGGGATCTTTACTTGTTTTCACATTTAACATGAGCAGAGAGAAGGCAAAGAAGAAGACAGCCAAGGCGAAGTTGATTCGATACACAGCTTTATAACGAACCAGCACATCACAATCTTTATCAATAATATCAGTAATCCTGGTACTAAGTCCTTCATCACAGAATCCAGGTATCTGGAAAAAAAACATTTTAATACTATGGAAATATCCACATTCAAAGAGAGATTTGATTCCACCATAGAAAAGTCTGGATTTATAAAACTGGCCACTTCAACAACCGCAAGACCCTCATCTTGGACTTTTTGCTTTGGCTTTCAATTCACTTACAGTCTTGTCACCAAACAATATGAACAAGTTGCATTTTGAAAATAAAAGTCAAGTGCTCTCTTTTTGGCCCCTGTCTGCAAATGAGGGCTAGTCTAGATTAAATGTTTAAAATTAAATATACTTTATTTAAAAGGTAGAGCTTTAGGGCCACTCTTTTAGTATCTTCTCCAAAGTTGTTAAACTAAAGATGTTGCTTCTGATACTACCTTTACTTTGGAAAAAGACTAATACCTTCCTATTCTGTCTTGACTAGAACTGAAATTTACGATCCCAGCCAATCCACTGAACTTGACTGAGTTTCACAACACTGAAGAAATAAGTACTAATTACAACTAGAATTTTTGCAAAATATAAAAATAATTGAAACCACTACATTAATAAGGCTACTGTTACTTCTACTTACCTTCTTCAGCTGAGTCTCCATCCCCTCATGAAACATGATACAACAGACAATGGTGCCCAGGAAGAGGATGAAAGCATAGATGAGGCGAGTCAAGGTGGAGTTCTTACTGTTGGGACAGCAACTGCACAGCAAACATGACGCACCACCACAAAGGCACGGCACCTGTAACGAGCCCGGCGTCCCCATGTCAGACGGCCTTCAGCGGCCTCCTTCCTGACATCCAGGACAGAAGGCAAGGCCCACCAGGCTCTGAGAGCCGTATCTGAGAATCAGAGCTGGGAGGAAGAGGTTAAAGGCATGAGTTCTGGAGTCAGTATTATTTCTACCATTGTACCTCAGCAAGTTACAAAATGTAAGCTTATTTATCCATCTGTAACAGAATCTTCCTTCTTCAGACACTGCTGTATTAAATCAGCACTCAATACAGTACTTAAAACACAGTAAAGGCCCGATAAGTGTTGGTTATGTTCCCACAGACAGCATATTTTATTTAAAAACCATGAATCTTAATCCTGAGAAAAACAGAAACCTAACTCCACCTGCTGATTTCTGAGAATCCTAGCTACCAAATCTAATGTTACAGCACAAGGCAACATTACACAGAAACCCTTACAAATAATGAAAGCAAAAGACTTCTGGCTTTATTTAAGAGTAACCCAGAGATTCCTCAAAGTTAAACATAGAATTATCATATGACCCAGTAACTCCAACTCACACATACACCCAAAAGAACTGAAGCAAGTATTCAAACAAAACTTGGACATGAATGTTCGAAACAGCACCAGCTACAATTGTTGAAAGGCAGAAACAACCTAAATGTCCATCAACTGATGAATGGATAAATAAAATAGAGTACACCCACAAAGGGTGGAATATTATTTAGCCATAAAAATGAAGTACTGATAGCTGGTACAACATGGGTGAACCTAGAAAACATTATGCCAAGTGAAAGAAGCCAGACACAAAAGGTCACATACTGTGTGATTTCATTCATATGAAATACCCAGAACAGGTCAATCTAGCAACAGAAAGCAGAGCAGTGGTTTCCAGAGGCTGGAGGGAGCAAGGAGGAGAGGTGACTGCTAAGTGGATACTGAGTTTCTCTTTGGGGTGATGAAAATGTTCTGGAACCACACATATGTTATGACAGCACAACATGTGAATGTACTAAATGACACAATTATACACTTTAAAATAGTTAATCTTATGTTATGTGAACTTCCCCTCACTTAAAAAAAAAGAGTCACCTGGTTCTTCGGTCAGCTAAACTCTCCTAACAAGCATTCCAGATGAGAGGACACACTTTGAGTCATTCTTCTATATGACTGATTAGGAAACGATTTGAATTGCTTTGACAGGTGACGTTACCAAGTCACATTACAAGGATAGGCTAATTCAGAATCATCAGCAGAAACAGCAGATGCAGACACTGGGGGATTCTGGTTTACCGTATGGCCCCAGTAACAATCTTTTATGAGATAATGTCAGCAGTATATAGCACCTAGCATAATGCCTTTCATAGCAGGGGCTCCATATATCATGATGACCAGTAATATCCATAATCAAAACAGCCATGGGGAATTGACCACCCAGCCTGAGCCTTCAATTCTTAACTATAATCTGGGTCAAAAGACCATAACAGAAGTCTGTGTCTGGTCACAGACAGAGATACAGACATTTTACAGCTAAAAACAATAACACTAATTGCTTCCGGTTTATTTTGTCCACACTCACATGCTTCTAACTCCTTTAGCTGTTTTTCCTCTAGCCAATTAAATAAACTAATGATAAGTGCCCACTGTTTGCTATCGGTTGAATTATGTCCTCCAAAATTCACACTTTTATGTCCTAATCCCCAGTACCTCAGAATGTGACCTGATTTGGAAACAGGGTCACTACAGATGTAATTTGGTAAAATGATGTCTTACTGGAGAAGAGTGGGCCCCTAATCAAACATTACTGGTGTCATATGAAGAAGAGATCTGGACACAGTTGTGCATCACAGGGAGAACATCATGCGAAGATGAAGGCAGAGATCTATAAACCAAGGAACACCAAAGACTGCTTTACCAAACCACCAGGAACTAGGGAAGAAGCCTGGAACAGAGTTTCAGAAGGAACTAACCCGGCTGATACCTTAATCTCAGACTTCTAGCCTCCAAACCACGAGCCAATCGATTTCTGTTATTTAAGTCATCCACTTTGTGGTCTTTTGTTATCCAGCCCTGGCAAACCAGTACACCTACTTACTTGTTTATAACTGTCTGTACCTGAGGGTGGGGGGGTGACCACCTAAGCATTCTATCTTTTGCACTTTTACATAATAGGTACTCAAACAGCGGAACAAACGTGTCTTATTATATGTCACGTCACTCCCCTATTTTCATGATATGTATGCAGGTTGGAAAATAATTTCCAGACATGAGACAGAATGAGAGAAGAGAGTTTACTGGAGCAGGAGACTGGCTGTTAGCACAGAGGGCCAACGTCCTACAGGGAGACCAGGGACAGCCAACTGGTAGAAGAGCGGGCCGTTCAAGGGAGAGCCGACCCCTTCATGAGTTAGTAGAAGACCCGGGTTTGATCCCTGGGTCAGGAAGATCCCCTGGAGAAGGGAATGGTACCCATTCCAGTAATTTTGCCTGGAGAACTCCATGCACAGAGAAGCCTGGCAGGCTACAGTTCATGGGGTCTCAGAGAATCGGACACAACTGAACACTATCACTTTTCACTTTTATAGCCTCAAGACAAAAAAAAATCCCGCTGGAAGGGTGGCATTAGGTGACTGGTTAGGGTGCTAGAGAGTGAGTATTAGGGTGGGTATTTGTACCTAATATGGGGTGAGGGAGCAGGCTGGTTTAGATCAGGGGGGTTCATGACAACAGTTGCTATGGGGCTCAGACAGTTCTAGAGATGACCTTGGTGTGGAGCTCCACATCTGTGACCTTGGTATAAGGCTCCACACCTGTCTCCGTAAATAACTCTGTTTGAGATAAGCCGGAACCTGGGGACCCGTTCCCAGAGTGCTTGCACCTGGACCAACCCTTGAGCAGCAGAATACAAAGAAACTGTAAGGGACGAAAAATACTGTCTGCATGAACAATAAGATACAACAGGGCCACAAAGCAACCGCTACTTTTGAGCTGGGTATTGTGCACGGTCCCTGCATGTGACAGCACCAAGGCCGGGGGCGGGGGGTGAGGGGGCGGCAAGCAGGCCGCTTCAGCCACATCTCTTACTCAGCCCACTGATCCGTCCCTACCCACATCCCATTTAAGGAACCAGCTCCTCCACCCCTTGGGAGCAAGCAAGGGCACCTGTTGCTTGTTTTTTCTTCCTCCTGCTTGCCTGAAATTCTCGTCTGGCCTCTTACTAATTTTTATTGATTAAAGAGTCCAAGGACCCAGGCATACTCTTCCTGTTGCCCGGGTAAAACACCTTGCAGTCATCCTTGATGCCTTCTTTTCCCAAAACTCTCATTCCATTTATCAGCACATCAGCTCTAACCTCAAAATGTATCCGGAATCTAGCTACTTTCATAGCATCCTCAGTTATCACACTGGTCCAGTCACCACTATCATCTCTCACCTGGATTAAATGCAATAGCTCCTCTCTTGCTGCTATAGCAACCTGCTGCTATTCAGAACCCTGAGGTAGTATAAAAATTTTTTAAGATGAAGACATGTGAGATTCAAAAGACACAGGGAAAAAAATGCCCTCTCAGAGCATTTCTCATCTGATTGAAGGAAGCAACTGCCATAAATTCTCCCTTCAAGGGAGTTTTATTGCCTTGAAGAAGATAAAAAGACCTCTGCACTCACATAAACAAGTACTATCACATACTTTCTTATCTCCTGTTTGTTCTCCTAAAAACCCATTCACCTGTCCTGAAGAAACCTCTTTATTTATCCCAGGGAAGCCCTTTCCTGCACACCTCCACCCATTAAGAAAGGCATATAGTAAGTCCTATATTCTAACCACTCTTCCGATTTATTCATCCCTGAGAACTCCTGCATGTATGTGGGTTGCACAAGTACAAACTTTTTTTTCTTGCTGATTTGTCTTGTCTTAGTTTAATTCGCAGGCCCCAACCACTAACCCACAGAGAATGGAATAAAAGTTTTTCCTCCCCTACACCGCTTTATCCTTTCTATTCTACCATCTAAATATTCTCTACACAGCAATCCTGTTAAAACTCTGGTCAGTTCACATCATTCTTCTTTTCTCTAATGGATCCCCATAATTACCTACGAGTAAAAGCCAAAGTCCTTAGATTGATTGATCAAAGGGTATCTACACGATTTGGCTCCCTTTACCTTTTTTTTTTTTTTATTATTCTTCCCCTCACTCACTCCATTCCCTGATACACTGAATTTCTTGCTGTTCCCAATGAACAAAAAAAAAAAAAAAATCAATAAAATATAAAAGTGATTTATAGGTAGAAATGCTTTGATAGCATCAACTCAAATCTTGGCTTTACATCAAATCCACCATGTGTTTCAGGTTTCAAATTATCAATTTACTCCCTAATTAATGACCTTCTAACTATTTTCCCCTAAATCTTATTTTGTAAATGCTGCAATTTTGTAAATGTACTGTAAGTATTTGCAAAATACTTATTTTGTAAACACTGTAAAATTCAACTGGCCAGGATTTTTTTTTACTGTGACAGAAAAAAGTACAGCAGAGGGCAAAGAATTATTTCATGAAACTTGTATCTAAACAGCTGTATTAAATAAAGCATGTAAGATTTCTTATTTTTGGCAAGGTCAAAAAACTGGAAAGCCACGGTCATCTAGGCCCTTAAGTGACCAACAGCTCTTTTGCTTTATGTTCAACAATCTTAAAGAATGGAAGTATAGTCTGTCCCTAAGATAGGGTAGTGGAATGAGCTGAGATTGACTCCTTGGCCAATTAAGTCAGTCGGGGAATTAGGAAACAAGGAAATGATGTCAAGGAATCATGCCCCTCTGAAGCGCATGTATGAGTGAACTCAGCATATTCTCTTCCATAGATACCATAATTTTCCTTTTGCAAATATGACGTTTACAATTTACAAAGTGATTCAACCCATTTATTCACTTCATCCTCAAAACAGCTCTGGAGGTGAGGAATGCTGGGATGATGGTCCTCATCTTCAAGGGAAGCCAGAAAGAAATGACTTGTACGAGGCCCCAAAATGTTCAGGCCATGACTTCCAATTCTGAATAATAATCCACAAAGCCTTCTTCCCTTGAGCCAGAATCGCATCCAGGCCTTGGTTAAAAATCTCACCTCTGCCACATACTCTGTAGCTTTGGCAAATCCTGTGCAATGGGATAAATATACTATCCACACACCCCCCCTGCCCCCACCGCCCAAATAAATGACGCCACCCTAAGAAGGCGCTTGGAAATGAACCAGAGACCCCGCCCCAGGGAGCCCAGACCCGGGTTGTCCCCCCCAACCAGCTCCAGAGGAGTCCAGAGCCGGAAGGCTGGCGGGGGCGGGGCAATCAGATTGTAAACAATGGAGACCTGGCCTCTTACGTTCCTCAGCAAACGCAGAAGGAGAACCGCCGCATCCGACCGCAGCGCATCGCGGATTTCACCCTGGACCTCCCGGGATATATCTACCCTCTGCAGCCCAGGGCCGGACCCCCAACCCCCGGGCCTCCCGGGCCCAGGCCCGTTCGGGACTCACGGCTTGGGGAGCCCTATCGCCGACCCCCCCCACCCCCGCCCCCAAGCCATAAGACCAACAGAGACACCAGACCCCGAACTCACCCAGCTGGCGAGGGAGAAGACGCCCAGCACGGCCCCCATGGTGACGCGGGTGATGGAAGTGGCCGATACCGGGGTTCCGAGCACGGCGGTTAACTGCCGGCTGAGGCGTCACCCCAGAAACGCGACGGTTTCTCGGGCCGGAAACGTGCGGCCTGCGTCACCGCGTGGCCCCGCCCACCAGCCTTGGGGATTCGGGGAGAAGGCGGGGCTCCACTGGTAGGGGCGGGTGCAGAAGGCGAGCTGGTTGCGTTCGTTCACCGCGTTTGTATTCCGTCGCGCGCGCTCTATCAAGATCTGGGGTACAGGAGTGCACGAGAAGTAAATATATGGGTGAAACTAATGGAAGATAAGGATTGTTTCAGTCAGTTTGTTTTGCTTGTTCCTCTCACTGATAAGAGTCTATCTAGAGTTGTCTCTCCTGTGATTAACTTTTGCTCTTCCTGGTAGAGAGGAGATTAGGGACACCTCCACGAAGGGAAATTCTTAAAAATTAATTTATTTTAATTAGAAAGACGGTAACAATGATCCTACATACAGGGCAGCAAAAGAGACACAGATGTAAAGAACAAAGGGAAATTTACAAGGGGACGGCAGAGAGCTTTTCTGCATCTGCTTCTCAGTTGTCTTCAGCTGGAAATAATCCTTATGCCAAAGTGGTGTATTTGGGGGTGAGAATGATCTCATCACTTATATTCCTATATATTGTTTGAAAAGGTAACCCATGTATTTGATTTTTTAAAATACCGCATAAAAGAAAGTCGGCTGAAAAAAAACAAGCACAACCTAAAAGCTGAGAGTTGTTTTATTTGGCGGACATTCATGGAACTTCAAGCCCAAGCCCGGGACGCAGCATCTCAGATAAATGCTGAGAAAACTGTTGAAAAGAAGAGAAGAGGCCAGGATATATAGAGATTTTGTGACAACCGCTAGGTAGTCAGAACAAAAGGTTACTGTTGTTCAAAGAAAACTAGATATCTCAAGTTAAGGAATTTAGCGCTTTCCTATGTATGGGAAGATGCGAGTCTAGGCTCACTGAAATCATTCCTTTGATAAGCACTTCGGCTATCTGTATTTATCCTGTGTTTTCTCATCCTGAGATTCCTCAAGATGACTGCTAGATGGCTGGCAGTCTGTTTCCTTCCTGAGTTCCCTCAGGGCTCACTGCCTGAGGAGGCTGTAATCTAGTGGCTGGATCCTTTGTTTACTGACCTGACAGGCAATATTTTATTTCACGAGAACATACAGTGAAAATGTATGAGCTTACTTCCTCCATCTCCCAAATCTGTTTCCAGAGTTCATGTATGCCCATGCCAGCACTATGTGTATTATCTACCTCTCCCTTTTTTACCTATAGTCGCAGTCCAACCACGTGGTGTTGCAACATTGCTTATTTCACATAACTTATTCATTCATTTAAGAAATATTTACCAAGCTCTTACTATGTGCCAGGCACTGTTCCCAGTAATGAGAGGAGAGCAGGGAGCAAACAAAATGCTTGCTCTTAGAAGAGTTTATGCTGTTGTCCACTAAAAAATATGCACAATATGAGAGTGGCAAGTTTAGTTTTATTGGGGGCAAAGCAAGGATTGCAGCCTGGGAGATAGCACCTCAGATAGCTCTGAGAGACCCCTCTGAGGATTTTGTGATATGTGATTTTGGCAAAGGGGGAAGTACATGCAATCAAGCACATCTTTTTTTGTAGGAATTTTCTGCTGCTCTCAAAGTTTGTGCTGGTCATGAGAAGCAATAGCCACCACGAAGGATCTTAGTGCTTCTCTAGATTGAGGAAATGTAAGAACTGGGCTCATAAAATCAGCTCCCGAGAATATCTAACTATCTGAAGACCTGTCCTGCCAGTTTCCCAAAGCGCAAGGTCCCTCATTTCTGCTCTCCACCCTGAGCTCCTTCGGGGGTGTTGGAGGTCAGCAGCTGCAGTGCCACATGATTTAGTCCTTGTAGGGGTTGATGGCAAGCACCTACAGCAAGTGCCAATCCGTGGTTGACACTTCCCAGGTGGTCTTAGCGGTAAGGAACCCGCCTGCCAATGCAGGTTAGACGTAAGAGACGTGGGTTCGATCCCTAGGTCAGGAAGATCCCTTGGAGGAGGACATGGCAACCCACTCCAGTATTCTTGTCTGGAGAGTCCCATGGACAGAGGAGACTGGCGAGCTACAGTCCATGAGGTCGCACAGAGTCGGGTACAACTGAAGCAACTTGGCACGCACGCACCGCATGCGTTATACTGAAATGTTAGAGCAGGTAAGGAGCTAGGTTTGAGCAGAAGAATAGGGGCGAGAGGGCAAGAGGCAGGACAATGTGGCCGAAATCTTGGCTCCCTGCCCACTGATGCCAAATAGAAATACGAGATAGAATTGGAGAAAATAGAAAAGAGTAGCTTTATTATTTTTGCCAGGCAAAAGGAATACGCACTAGGCTAGTACCTCAAGAACTGTGCCCTGTTCTCTTGGGAATAGGGAAAGGTCATGAAGGTCTTGCTTTTTTTTTTTTCTCTTTTGTGAAGTTTTAAAACGGCTACAGCTGGCACCAGGCAACTCAGCAACCAGGTCTAGTGTCCCTGAAGTTGTCGGCCCCCGACCTTTTTGAAATACAGAATGATACAACAGAGTGTAGGGGGAGAAGGATGCCAGGTGCAGAGTACAATTCATAAGAAGTCAGAGAGTAATTAGCTTTGTGAAGGACAAGCCCAGCTACAAGTGTTTGTGAGTAGTAACAGCTAAAGAATAACCAAGGTTGTTTAACTCTTCCAAGCCTCTTTGGTTTGTATGTGCCAAAGGCCTTTCACTCATTTCTGTTTTTGCTGTAAACAGCAAAAGTCCAGTGACAGACAAAGAAAGGCAGGAACCTCCAGACTGACAGGAAACCACACCTTTTGGGTGATAAGTATCCTGCAAGCAGAAAAAGAAAGGCGAAGAAAGGTGGGAATCTCCTGCATAGGCATGTAACCTGTTGCTCATTATGCTCTCATCACAATAAAATTAGCTTCATTAAGTGAGCAGATAAGTTCCCATCATGCACCAACGCCATGACCCCTGTGATCCAAGCTGAATAAGGACAAAAACCCTTCCTCTGCTTGGTAAGATGGCGCTGGGATAAAAATCAGGGACTATGACCTCCAAACTCCCCCTTCCCCAGTGAATATTCCACCCCTTCATTTGTATGCCCCTCATATCCGGCTTGCCAGAGAAATCCAGGGCAGCAGCTGCTGACCTGTCTCCCCGCCCTCCCTCTGAGGGCATTGTAGTTCAGTCCCTAAGTCATGCCTGCCTCTTTGAGACCCCAAGGACTGCAGCGCGCCAGGCTTCCCTGTCCGTCACTATCTCCTGGAGCGTGCTCAAACTCATGTCCATCGAGTCAGTGGTGCCATCCAACCACATCATCCTCTGTCGTCCCCTTCTCCTCCTGACTTCTATCTTCCCCAGCATCTGGGTCTTTTCCAATGAGTTGCCTTTTCGCTTCAGGTGGCCAAAGTATTGGAGGGCATATTCTTGCTTAAATAAATTCTCACTTTACTTTCTTAGCCTCCTTGCTTGTCTCTGAATTCTTTCAAGATGAGGCAAGAACCTTAAATTCACTGGGAACAAAAAGAAACAGGCAACAAATAACTGTATAAAATTGTTAGGGGAAGCATACTGATTGAAACCGCCCACCCTGGCCAGGCACCATAGTAACCATTTGCATGAGTTGTTTTATGGCAGGAGATCCTGATAAGGAATACAGAACTAATAGGCCACCACCAGCCAGAAGAGTTCGAGAAAGATCGGAAGAGTTCGGGAAAGATCAAGAGGAGACACTACCTGTCCGTCCACTTCCCAGAATCCCTCTTGCTAGCATCCATCTTGGCTGAGCGATGCGTGCACCACCAGGAAAGACTCTAAATTAGAATGATTGGCCAAAGACCACCCGGAAACTAATCCCATCACCATAAAACCCAAGACTGCGAGCCATGCGGCAGAGCAGTTCTCCTGGGTTCCCTTACTTAGTGCTCTCCACCCGGGTGCCCTTTCCCAATAAAATCTCTTGCTTTGTCAGCATGTGTCTCCTCGGACAATTCATTTCCGAGTGTTAGACAAGAGCCCAGTTTCGGGCCCTGGAAGGGGTCCCGCTTCCTGCAACAAGTGGCGACCACGAAGGGACATCTTCTTCGCTGAGACTGACATCCTGACCACTCGGGGTACTCAGGGGCCAGCTTGCCTGCCAATGGACCAGACCCAGCGGCCGCAACTGGGACCCTTTTGTCCCTGGTCTCCTCCTGACGCGGACAACTGGCCAGAGTGCCCCGACCGGTAAGGAACAAGAGACTTTATTGACCTCCCTCCCCTTCCCTCTCTCTTTCCTCTCCTTAGCCCTTCCTATCCTTCCCGTTTTTCTAGTCCCCCGGTCCTGGACGCAGGAATCTGGTCGAAGGGCCTCAGCTTGAGCTGAGGATTAGAGACTGATCACCTCCTCTTGGCAGAGAACTCGAATTTTCTGGTCTGGTTTCTGGTAGGGCCGAGTTCCAGTCCTCCCTTTTCTGGAAGCCCAGGGAAAAGTCCCGTAACGCCTGGGTGTCTGCAGGTGGCAAGAGACGTCTGTGAGGCCACCCCTTTTACCCCCCTTTCCTGCCTCCTCCTCCTTCTTTCAACCTGGCTTCCTTTCCTCCTTTTGAAATCTTTGAAGACATCTGAAGTTTTGTGTCTCTATAAAAGGTTTTCTGAGAGACTGTATTCTTGTATTTAAGAGAGTGTCGGATGAGGACTGCCAGGTTTATATGTGTGTGTTTTAACTCTGTTCTGTGTTGTGATTTGTGATGGCCATTTTGCTTTGTTTGGCTACCATTTAGACCTGCCACCATTTTGTTAGAGCTTGATTTTCTTTCCCTGTGACTTGAGACCAGGGCTCTCAGGAACACTTATCTAGACCATCTCTAACTCCTGAGACTGAGAAAAAAAAAAAAAAGAAAAAGCCTTTAAAAATGTTATTTATTTCAGCTTATTTTATAAACTAGTAAATTTTATATTGTAATATCTAATTCATGGCCAAACTTAGAAAATGAAGCGAGATCTTACAGTGTGTCTGTCTAAATATGTCTTGGTATGTTTCTGTCTCTGGGTAATATTTTTTAGGTTAATTTGTAAATGAGCTCTATTTAACTGGCTTAAAAAAGGTAAGTGCTTACAAATCAAATAATTCTAAATTAAACAATAAATTCCAGGTTCAGGTGAACTGGGAAATATTCAGTATTAAATACCTGATATTAATGTTTTTTGTTGACCTATCTAATATAGACATGTCTTAGAGTAATTAACATCAAGTAGAATATTTTCATTGTACCTAGGTTTAATATAAGTTAAATATTATACCTATTACAAGTTTGTCAACAAAAAAATTACCTCGAGTAAAAGAACTTCTAAAAAATGTAAATGAGGTATGAGTTTATATATAAACTCTATTAAAAATAATTATTCTTTAAAAATATCTGTCTACAATAGTCTCCCCAAATTGGCGTAACTTAAATTTCTAAGGGTTGTGCTAAACTAAGTATTAAAAGTCTATTAAATAATTAGGTCATTTCCAAATAAAATAAGATTTTAAAACATTTACTACTAAACACTGATTTCCTTTTACAGAAAAACTAAAGAGATTTGAGACTATAAATAAATAATGTTTGATGCCATCCTAAAATGTTTTTAAAAAGCAAGGGTTTTAAAAATTATCACTGGTATTTATTCTCACCAATCTTTAAAATGCTAATATAAAAGTTAGCTCTTGGTTGCTAAAGGAAAGCAAGAAGTGTGCTTTCAGTAAAAAAAGAATAAAAAAATACTAAAAAGAGTTATGCATGATCAAGATTTTCTAAAATTAGATTACAATTAGTTAAATAAATAGATTTTGTTAAAAATGACGCGGTCATAAGAAAACTGGTTAGAGCCAATTAGGTCCAAGATGGCAGAGCTGACTTTCACTAGACCTTGAGCCTTGGTATTTGCGCCCATTGTGACATACTTACAAGCTAAATGATACACCCATCAACATTGACTGAATCTGACCAAATGTTCTAAAGCTTTTAATTGATCTTTTCGATAAAACTTCCTAAATCGAATTCTTTTAAAGTTTCTTTGACATCTAGCTAACTTTGGGGTGTTTCAGAGGGCCCCTGAAACATCCCAAAGAGAGATATTAAACTGTTTATTTGGTTGGTTAAATTACATAAAAAAGATTATCAAATGAGTAATAAATCTGCTCATGTTATAATGTATAAAAAGTTACTAATACAGATAGCCTAAAAATTATATAAAGTTCTTAACATTTTGATATGTCTTGATATTCTGATGAAAAACCTGATGACTTCACAAAAGTTAACAAAGGACTGAATAAACCAGCGAATATGCTTATAACTTTTATGGTTTCTATCTGAAAAATTACAGGTTTAAATCGTGTTTTTTCTGAAAATAAAAAAAAACCTTCCTCTTAAACTAATTATAAAAATAATTTGGTAAAATTACACGTTATAAACAGAACAATTATATTTTCTCTCTATCTGACTCCTCCAGAAATTTAAAACTCTTAAGTTTCCAGTAAGTTTATCAAATGAGCTAAAAAGGTTATCTCACTAACAGGTACAAAAATCTCAAGAAATTTTTGAGACCTTAAAAGAGTTCATCTAGATTTGTTAGGCAAAATCTGTGATAAGCCTTTGGTGTGAGTTTCCCAGTCCTGTTTTATATTAAAAGTTCAGTCTGAGATCCTATAAGTGTTTCAGCAAAATAAAAAGTCTATGATCAATTCTGTTATGTGATATTAATGTAAAAGTTTATTTCTGAAGATTATCTCAGTAATCTATCTTTGGACGAAGATCAGATGCCTCGTGACCTGCAACCAGGACTGGAAAAAGACATAATTTAAGAGACTGTCTCCAACCTGGATGGAAAGACTTTTTATCAGGTACTCTTAACTAGCTCATGCACAATGAAACTGAAGGGAAATTAACTCTTAGATTAATTCCCACTTCCAAAGGCCCCTACACTGGATTGGTCCATAGAAAAGACAGCTGACCTGATCTCACCTTAAAATGATGCTCAAACAAAAAAAACTACAGTACACCAGGATGAGAAGACAACGACATCAGAGGTAGACAGCTTGTCCAAGATACTGGACCTGATTCGTATGATCGTTTATAGTGTTCTCTTGACTTCTTAGACCTTTGTATATAAATCAAATGCTTTTCTATCATAGGCCTGATACTATGCTAGTTTTAAAAATCAATCCAATTGTTGGGTTTCTGGCCAATTATCTGTGTCTAGCTCTGGGTTACCTTGGTAAATTTCTCTACCTACAAGACTCTAACTGGTTGGCCCTGAGGAAATTTACTTGGAAAAATTATAGTCATATTCAGGTTACTATGATACTACCAGATGGGATCCCCTCACTGGGCCAATTAATAATGCCTACTCTGACTCTGGCTATAAATTTGAGCCTTTTTCTATTCCTCAAGCTCAATCAGAGCAACAAAAAAGGTTTTAGCAAAAAAAAAAAAAAAAAATCTCCCACAATTATGAGATAGATTTATATAGATAACACTAAGCTATGGTAATTTAGGTTTAAAGTCTCCTCTGTGTTAAAAACAATTAAATCATACTAAGGATAATCAGTCTAGTAACACTAGAAAACTGGGCTATGTGCCTTATAGATGGTGGTGCCAATGAATAATTTCCCTGAAAGATAAAGATTCGTACAGAGTAGACTAAGTCAGATGACCTGAGATATACTGGGCTACATCTTATAGAAGCTCTTAGGTCTTACTTGTGACTTTACTAATACTGCTGGCTACGTTCTTTGTATTTCACCTGTTTTACAAAATTGCTATTTCTTACAGTGCCAAATGTGTGACTGAGGCCTCTGATAAAATAATATATAGTTCCTTATGAAATCGATGATGATGACAGTGTAACTCTAGATATGAAAAAAAGCAACAAGAGAAAATGTTTTCCTGGACCAAGAAGCTAATAAGACAGGTGGTCCAGAGAGTTTTAGATACTGTTTTATGGCCTAATCCAGTAACAGCACATTGAGAGGCCGGTCGACAAAATCTTTGCGAAACCTGAGAATGGACATTCTCAGCACCGTGGGATAAAATGGTCATGAAATGCCCCCCTCAAAGTCGTGGTCAAGTTTGTGAGCAAAAAGGGGCTTTGCCAACTGAAGATTGACACTTGCCATCTACATCTACAGCGATTCTATCATGGCCACTGCAACTGCTGACTTCCAACGGCCCTGCAAGGACTTCAGGGTGAAGATCAAGAATGAGGTGCTCCGTGCTCTGGGAAAAACTGGCAGGGCAGGCCTTCAGATAGTCAGATCTTTTCAAGAGATTTTATGAGTCCCAATTCTTGCATCTTCTCATACCTAGAGAAACACTGACATCATTAATAGTGCCATCTGCTTTGGCTATTAAAGAAAAAATTTTACAATTAAAAGTCAAAATAGAGTACTCAGTTATGGTTCAGACATTCTGGAAAATAACCAGGTGTTACTATGGGTGTAATTTCAGATTAGACATTATATTGCTAAACACTTGAGTTTTCTGAGTCGTGTCAGGCTTAGATGCCACCATTCTCAAAACAATGTCTGCTAAAAGCTAGTAGCTTCTACCTTACTTTTTATAAAACTAGGCAACTGGCCACCTGGCTACAAGTCTCCGTGAAGTGCCAGGTCCAGACTGGATTTCAGGTCTATTCTTCTAAAAGAAAGAGATTTACTTTGTCTATTAAAACTCCAGTTATCCCTTCTCCAGCTACTACTAACTGGATATGTTACAACAAAATGGCAGACCAAGGGATTGAGATTTTAATCATACAAGGCTCAGATCTAAGACTTGAAACTCAAAAATACTTCCAATTCAGTGTCTCTTCTCCAAGCTGAGGCGGTCCTATGCCCCATTTTGACAAAAAGTTATCACAGTCATAGTTGCCCTGTTCCCTAAATAAAACTGAGCAGGACTCTGTGGGGTGGCGACTCTGGAGTACAGATCTGCTGTACTGTAAAATATAGGCTTTATTCAGCCTCCTTGACCTTCCCTGAGTTCCAAAGGGTAGATTCAAACAATTGCCAATCAAAAAAAAAAAAAAAAAAAAATACAAAAACAGAGGGGAAACAATCAAATGGTGGTACAGCCTTGAGACAGGTCCTGGTTCCTACTCAAAAAAAAAAAAAAAAAAAAATGCATAACAATGTCTTTTGAGTTCTTCTACAGAACTAGAGCCGCCACCCAGGTGGAAGATGGTAACTTCAGACTAAACATAAGATTCTTAGAACACAGCTCTGTTGCTTGACCACCAGCCAATCATCCCAGCAGTGCCTCCTGTTTCTAGGGACCAGTGATGACCATCCTTTTAGGTCTGTTTGGCCCCTGTCTATTTTACCTCTGAGAGGTGCTGACAGTTCCAAACTAAGTGGCTGTTATTACAAGAGTAAAAGCTGGTTTCAGATATAAAACACCCCAACTTAGGTCAGGTATAGAGAGACTTCTGCTCTGCTAGGCAGGCCTACGCCCAGGCACAGCAGGAAAAAGTTACAGAAGAAAGAGACCTCCGCCCCAATTCCCAAGAAGCATCTTGAGTATGAAGTCTCTCAGGGGGGGAGTTGTTAGGGGAAGCACACTGATTGAAACCGCCCACCCTGGCCAGGCACCATAGTAACCATTTGCATGAGTTGTTTTATGGCAGGAGATCCTGATAAGGAATACAGAACTAATAGGCCACCACCAGCCAGAAGAGTTCGAGAAAGATCGGAAGAGTTCGGGAAAGATCAAGAGGAGACACTACCTGTCTGTCCACTTCCCAGAATCCCTCTTGCTAGCATCCATCTTGGCTGAGCGATGCGTGCACCACCAGGAAAGACTCTAAATTAGAATGATTGGCCAAAGACCACCCGGAAACTAATCCCATCACCATAAAACCCAAGACTGCGAGCCATGCGGCAGAGCAGTTCTCCTGGGTTCCCTTACCTAGTGCTCTCCACCCGGGTGCCCTTTCCCAAAAAAATCTCTTGCTTTGTCAGCATGTGTCTCCTCGGACAATTCATTTCCGAGTGTTAGACAAGAGCCCAGTTTCGGGCCCTGGAAGGGGTCCCCCTTCCTGCAACAAAATGACATCAGATACTGACAAGAGCTGTGAAGAAAAAATAAGCCAGGAGAAGACAAGACAGAGTTGGTGGGCCTTTTTTAAAGAAAGTAGTCTGGACAAATCTTTTAGAAGACCTGACATTTGAGCAGATATTTGAAGGAAGTGCGAAAGTCATGGGAATATCTGGAGGAAAAGTGGTTCCAATGTGGAACAGCAGGAGGGAAATCCCTGAGCTAGAAGTATGCATGCATGCCCACTCGCTCAGTTGTGTCTGACTCTCTGCAACCCCATGGACTGTAGCCTGCCAGTCTCTTCTGTCCTTGGGATTTTCCAGGCAAGAGTCATTTCGTCCTCCAGGGGATCTTCCCAACCTAGGGATTGAACTTGCGTCTGCTGCATTGGCAGGCAGATTCTTTACCACTGAACCACTTGGGATTCCCATGATAGAAGTTTGCTTAACTTAAAAACCACAAAGCCAGGGAGACTGGAGCATGGGCAAGAGGGAACATGGTGATAGATAGTATTGGACTGGTATGCGTGGAGATAGTTCACCGGGGGGTGTCTGTCGTTGACCATGGTAACTCTAGATTTTATTCAGTACAAAGTTTTTGAGCAGGGGAAGGATGTGACCATGTTTACATTTTGAAGGGATCATTTTGGTTTTGGGGTAGAGAGGAGACCGAGGCAGGGCTGGAGGTTAGAGCAGAAGCAAAGACAGGACTAGTTAGGGGACTATTAATGTGTGAAATGAAAAATGTTGCCTGCCATGTGTCGACTGAAAATAAATGCACGTGAGAGCAAAATGAGGACTATAGCCTGGGAGACAGCATTTCAGACAGCTCCGAGAAGCTGCTCCAAAGAGGTAGGCAGGGGGGCGGGGAGGGGGGTAGTTCAGTATATATGTGATTTTGATGATGCGGGAGTACATAAAATCAAGCATGCATTTTTGCTGAAGGTTGCTGCTGCTAGTCTCATGAAGACTACTGTTAGTCATGAGAAGCTGACATCACCATCAAAGATTTTAGTGTTTTTCTTGATATGATGAAATGCAAGACTGGGGCTCATTAAAACCATCTTTTGAAACTATTTAACTATCTGGAGACCTGTTTTGCCAGTTTTCCCCAGAGCACAGAGTGCCTCATTCCTGATCTCCATCCCTGACTTCTTTCAGGAGGTGCTGAAGGTCAGCAACTGCAGCAGCTCTTAACTGCCACAAAGGTAGACAGCAAGTACCAGTGGTAAGTGCCAACTTCTAAGTGACACATGTCAGAAAACAAAGGATGTTGCAGCCATTAAGCCATTACCAGCACCTAGGACAGTGAGCCCTGAAGGAACTCAGGATGGAGACAAAACCCTTGGCCACTGCAGTCACTCCAGCTGTGCGCCTGAGGGAATTCAGGATGGAAAAATCTGGATACTGGCCCTAGGTAGTTACGGTGCACATCAAAGGAATGATTTCAGTGTGCTCGACTCTTAACACAGAAAAACCCATACGTAGAAGAGCGCTAAATTCTTAAACTTGAGATGTCTGGTTTTCTTTAACAGTAATCTGTGTTGCAAAAACTCCAACATATCCCAGATCCTCCCTCATCTTTTCAGAGCAGTTTCTCAAAGTTATCTGAGAGGGTGTGTCCTGGACTTAAATCCTCAATTTTGTCTGCCAAAATTCTCAACCTTTAGGTTGTGCTTTTTTTTTTTTTCCAGTTGATAGCTGTATGCACAGCTTGAAGACCCGTCTATAACTACAGTGTATCTATGTCTGTCTCAGTCCTCATTAGTTCTTTCTATGATAATCCATTTTATGGATGTACTATAAAGTACTTAATTCGTTGGTCCTGGATGTTTAGCTTCTTCTCAGCTCTTCTACTGTTATAAACAATGAACCAATGAATATCCTTTATGTTCATTTCCCAAGATTATCTGCAGGATTATTCCACGAACTATAACTGCTGATCACAGGTTACAGTATGTTATTTCTCACACTGAAATTAAATCTGGTGAACTCATTCTCACCATGAACCCAAAGAAACAAGGGGTTTTGTTTGGTTGGTTGGTTTTGTCAGGCAAGTATATGCTCCTGGGTTCTTTGCCTCCTCACACCAAAAATTTGGAGTGACGGATATTAAAGCCCCCTCGGCGGGTCACAGCTCTCGGGTCTTGGACAGAACGTGTTATAGCTCTTAAATAAATCAGTGTTACAGCTCTATTTTATTCAGATAATAGTAGGAAAATCCATCTTCAAGGCGTGAGGGCACGTCGATCCAAAGACGTGAAGAGAAGAGCGCCCCATCGCGGGGGAGAGAGAGAGGGAAGAGGGCTTTGGCTCCTCTTTTTATATGTTTCTCTGTCCCTGGGCCTGTCCTATGTAAATTGGACCAGCCAGAGTGTTGTTTGTTTTACCTGAGGTTCTCATTCCAGTACTCGGACCTTTCTTTGTTCTATTTTCGTGGGCTTTTCCCTTCCAGGTCTTTTAGTCACCATCATTCTGGACTCCTTTTCCCTATTCTAACTACCTAAGTTTGGTTTTGGTTTCAGTTAAAAAAAAAAAAAAAAAATCTTTGGGGAATTGGCTGGCCATCCAGTGGTTAGGATTCGGAGTTTTCACTACCCACGGGTGGTGGGCATGACCAAAAAAAAAAAAAAAAGAAAAGAAAAGAATTCTTTGTCATACCACTGCTTCGGAAATTAAAGAGAGGCATGCGCCACCCCTCCCACATCAGTTTTCTTCTTTAAATATTCCCAGTCTAGCAAGATTCCGCCTGCGGCTCCGTCATCTCTCCCAGAATAGTCTCCATCTCAGGTGCCAGAAAGAGAAACTGAGGCACAGACAGAATCCGAAGCACAAGTCCTTCCCCCGGTCTGGCTGTCCCCTTTTCCCCCTTAACATTTCCTTCCCTCTCCCATCCCTCCGGGCCAACTTTCAGGCTGCCAACCCCAACCCCGGTCCCTCGCGGCTCAGAAGCAGGACTTGCACCCGCTGCCCCTCCTCGGCGCGCTCGGGGGCTGCGGAAGGGGCCGCGACGCCTCCTGGTCCCCTCCGAGCCGCCGTAGCGCGAGTCTCGGGAGTTCGGCAGCTCCAGTCGCCAAGGCAACGGGCTCCGCTGAGCTCGGCGGGCGCCTGGCAGCCCTCGGGAGGCGCTGCGGGCCGGCGGCCCGGGCTCGGCTGGCGGCGGGTCGGCAGGTGAGCAGGGGCCGGGTGGGCAATCGCGGCCCAACGCCCGGCTCCCGGCGTCGATTCTTCGCAGCGGGCGAGGGGCTGGGCGCTGGGGTTTCCGGAAAGGAGACAGGGCCTGACCTTTATCCGCGGCTCCCCACTCCTCCATCCTTGGCGCCGGGGAGGAGCCCCTGGAGCAGTTTAATTTCGTCGGGCGCGGGCGGGGAGTCGCTTTGCGTTGTTCATTATGTTGGGGGTGGGGGTGGGGGCAATTGGCCTGATTCAAAAGTTTTTTTAAAAGCACCTCTTATTTGGGGGTCGACAAAGAACTCCGAACTGCCGAAAACGAGCATCTGTGCGACTCTTCTGGGGCCAGAGAGGATTAACTTCTTTGTACATCAGTTTTCCCATCTGCAGAATGGGGACAATCACAGCACCTGTTTTAGAAGGTTCAGTTCAGTTCAGTTTAGAAGGTTATTACAAAGTAAATAATATATTTCAGATCTTTGCAGCTAAACCCTCAATCCTTGGGAGCTTTTATCATTACTACTACTACTAAAGAAGGTCCATTATCGAGCATGTGTTGTGTTCCAGGGCCTGGGCTGATCGCCAGGGGTAAAAATAAGTGAATGAGACATCTTGTCCTCAGGGAACTCCACAGTGTTAAGGTATAAATAGGAGCGCATTGTGGTTCCAGCTATGATTTTGGACATTCAGGGGGCTGTGAATACACAGAGAAGGCAGTTAACCCAGATTTCTGGAGATGAGGTTGGGGAGGATGGTCAAAGAGAGATTCCAAAAGAAGATGCTTTTCAAAGTGAGACATGACAGCTACCTTTGTATTGGCCGGAAGATGAAGCTGGTGGAGTGCATAGTGTTCTGGGCAGAGAGAACCGACCAGCGTAAGGTCCTGGGGAGAAAATGCAGGCTTCTTGGACATCTGTTAACATTTCATAGCCTGGTTAGAGACGGATTCCGGGAAGTGGAAGTGGTCTAGCTAGGTGTGTCTGAGAGAGAAGCAGGTGCCCTTCTGAAAGACTTTGTTGTATCTCCCTGTAAGTTTGGACTTTGTTGTGAGGGTTGGTGGGGAACACCAAAGGATTTAAATCAGGGCAGTGAGTGTGTGTGGGGGGTGTGTGTGTGTGATCAGAAGTGTGGTTTCCAAAGATCAGGGGTTTGTGTTCCCTCTTGGTCTCGTCACTCCTCCAGTCTGTTTTTCACGTTGCAGCTATTCATTTATGGTGATTAAAAAAAAAATGTATTTATTGAACATCTGTTATGTGCCAGGCCCTGTGTAAGGAATCAGGTTCCTACCCTCATGGCATGTATTCTAGACATGTTCAAAGGTACATCCATGGTGATGGAAGTAGTCCAGTACAACTAGAACTGAATCAATACCGGAAGAGACCCATCCAGAGAGTGTTTTTTTTGTTTTTGTTTTTTTAAGGCCCTGATCATTCAGGGTCACTATCTTGTACACTCTTGGCAGAACCATTCACTTAGAACTACACCAAGAAGAAATGGCCAGAGAAGTGGGAGGAAAACTAGGAGAGTGTCGTAAGGAAAGCCCAAGGAAGAGATCCACTCTGTTGGATGCAGTTGAGATTTCAACTAAAATAAGTTACATGTTAAAATGCGCCTTTTGCTTAAGTAAATATAGAGGTCACCGAGAAACCCAATTGAGCAGATTTGGTGAAATGATGGGGGTGGAATCTATAATATCGGCATCTTCCAAAGGTTCAGTGTAATATGTCAGTGGAATGAGGAGCGAGTGGGATGTGAGAAAGTAACGTGTAGGCAGCTCCAAGAAGTTTGGCTGTGAAGAGAGGCGAGGAGAAGGCTGGAGAGCAGTTGGGGAATCAGGTGAAGTCTTTTTAAGCAGCAGACAGACAGGAGCAGATGTCAATGCTGATGGTAGAGCCAGTAAGGGAGGGAGAGACTGAGAAAATACAGGAGATTTTCTCAGGGGAAAATAAATGGCACAAACAACTTGCCAAAAATGTGAGCATGGATACGATCCACAGCACAGATCCCTTACAAAGAGTCTGATGACGTGTTTCTTGTTTTTTTTTTTTTTTTCCTGGACATATGGTAAGCAAGGTAATTGCTGAAAAGGAATGCGCCGTGTAATGCCAGCAGAAAAATAAAAGGTGTAAATGTGGAAAGTTCTATATTCCTTCTCATCAGATAGGAGACATTTATTGAACTAGCATTGTGTTAAGCCCTCTCCAGGTACACTAGTCTCCATTGAAAGCATGCTCTTTACAACAACCCTGGGAGAGAGAGAGCCTCTAGTGTAATTCCCAGCTTATGGATGAAGACGTTGGGGTATAATGCTTAGCCCGGGTCACATAGGATTTGAATCCAGTCCTGAGCCCAGAACTTTTGCTCTTAATCACTCCTTAAATGATGTGATTGTCTCCCTATGAGATGATTATCTGCTGAAAAAAATCCAAGCGAATTGAGTTAAAAATAGGCAAGCTACAAGAGAGACAAAAAACAATAGCTTTATACCAGCAGTAGGAGTAAGAAAATGGAATTGTAGGTGAATTGGTAGTAGCAACATGAAAAATAAATACTTAAGAATAAACCTTAAAATAAATGTACCCAGGCTAGTCAAATAGGATAAGAGTTGGCTGGAGGTTGGGGAGTATAGGTCAGGAAGTGTGTTTGTATGCAGAGGAAGCAATTTTTTCTTTGGGAAAATCAGGGTATTGATACCGGGAACAAAGCATGTAAAAAACCCAGATGTCTATTATGAAACATCATGAGAAAATAGGCAAAGATGTTGACTGTGATGTTTTTATAATATTGAAAAAGTAATAACAGACTGGCTACATTATGATGCAGTCATGTGATAGGTGCAATCAGCCATTAAAAAAGAGAAAGGTGGTAGCCATATATATATATGAGAAAGATGTTTACATCACATGGTGTGAAAACAGATTTCACTTGGTTGGTTTGGGAGTTTTTTAAGTGTATACATGTATATTGATAGGAAAGATGTCTAGAAAGATGAGTTCTTTATTTTTAAAAAATATTTATTTTTTATTTAGCTGTGCTGGTCTTAGCTGGGGTCCACGGGTTCTTCAGTCTTCACTGTGGCATGAGGGATCTTTTTAGCTGTGGCACGTGGACTCTGTTTCCCTGACCAGGGATTGAACCCAGCCTCCTTGCGTTGGTAGCATGGTGTCTTACCATTGCGTAGAGTCGCTACCATAGTGTAGTGACTTACCACCAGGGAAGTCCCAAGATGAGTTCTTTAAAACAGTTTTTTATTTTTTATTGTGGTAAGCAATCCATACATTTATCATAACCATATTTAAGTGTACAGTTTAGTAGTGTTAAGGATAGTTACATCCTTGTGCAATCAACCTCCAGAATTTTTTCATCTTGCAAATCTGAAACTTTATGCCCATTAAGACAATCCCACATTTACCCCTCTCCCTAGTCTCTGGCAACCACCATCCTACTTTCTGTTTCTATGAATTTGGTTACTCTGAATACTTCATATAAGTGAAATCATTCAATTTTTATCTTTTTGTGCTTTTTTTTTCCCCATTTAGCATAATGTCCTAAGGGTTTCCCTGATGGCTCAGCGGTAAAGAATCCGCCTGCCAGTGCAGGAGACATGAGTTCCATCCCTGGGTTGGGAAGATCCCCTGGAGAAGGAAATGGCAACCCACTCCAGTATTCTTGCCTGGCAAATCCCATGGACAGAGGAGCCTGGCAGACTATAGTCCATGGAGTCACGAAAGACTCAGACACTACTTAGCTACTAAACAACAACGGCAGCAACATAATGTACTAAAGGTGCGTCATTGTTGTGGTATGTCAGCATTTCCTTCCTTTTTGAGGCTGAATGATATTCCACTGTATGGATATATACATTTTGTATATACATTGTATGTATGAACACGTTTTGTTTATTCATTCCGTAGATGGACATTTGCATTGCTTTCCCCTTTTGGCTATTTTGAGTAATGTTGCTACAGATGATGAATGTGCCAGAAAGATAAGTTCTTTGTGTCCTGAGACCCATGGGGAGCCTTTTATTCCTTTCCTTATTGCCTTATTTTTCTTTTTTATGAGCATGAATGGCTTTCATAATCAGAAAAGAACAATAACGATATATCCTATTTGGGGAGATGGGGGAATAAAGGTTAAAAAAAAAGAGAGACAGAGAGAGAAAAAAGAGTCAGACCTAGGGCAGTGGCTGCAGGAATGGAATGGAGTGGGCTGATTTGAGAGACCTTTTGGGACAATCAACAGGACTTGACAACCAAGAGGTAAAGGAGAAAGGAGTTAAGGACAGAACCCTGGGGGCCTGTGGGGAGAGAAGGCTTAGACTTGGGGAAGTGAAGTAAAGTGAAAGTCACTCAGTCCTGTCAGACTCTTGCGACCCCATGGACTGTAGTCTGCCAGGCTCCTCTGTCCATGGGATTTAGACTTGGGGAAAAGAGAGGGAATAAGGTTGGAGAGCCACCTGAGCCTTTTTGTTCAGTGGTTTAGACTCTTTCCTGATAGTAGAGGGAAACCGTTGAAATGAAGGGAAATGACTTAATCACATTCGAGTTATAGAAAGATCACCGTGGCCAATCCATTCTGTGAGCTGAAGCCAGAGTGCAAAATTTCCCTTTGTGTTACTTAGACTTGAACCTTTGTTCATTTCCCGTTATTTGAGACAAAGCATTGGTGTTAAAAGATGCATATCTACTCTTCTAAAAGCACCTGAAATATTTTAAACAAAGTCCTATTTAGGTTACATTGATTCTTAATTGCATTCAGTTTTATCTTAACAACACAGTCTCCTGTTACTTGACTTTCTACCTTTAGCAGGGGAAATATAATTGGGAAAGCAAACAAGAAATATAAACAACTCAAGTTATAGACCTTCAGTTAATTGCAAATATCTTTGTCCTTTGGGGAGAAGAGGGTCAATGAGGTAAACAGTGTCTTACCAAATGCTTACTACACAGCAAAAATTGTTAAGAGTCCAAATGGACTCAGCTCATTACCTACTTCTCTTCCCACAAACCTGTAATGTCTCTGCTCCCAGAGCCTCCCAGAGAGGGAACTAACTGTTGTGCTGACATCTAATAAGCATTTTGCAGTTTTTAAGAGCTTCATGTCCAAAAGATGTGAACCCACGATCTCATTTCACTCCTTCCAATAATCCTTAGATAGGGATTATCATTCCTATTTTCAGATGAGGAAATTGAATTTCAGAGGATTTAAGAAACCTCCTAGCTCCTACATCTAATAAATTCTGGACTTTGAATCTAGGTTTTCTTATTTTCTTTTTATATTATAGCCTCTCCTTATGTACAGTTTTAAACATATACAAAAGTAAAAAAGATGGTATAATACATACCTTATACTCATACCCCAGCTTCAACAGTTACCAACATATGGTCAGTTTTATTCTATCTATACCCTCCACTCCCTCGCCACCACAGATTATATTAAAGCAAATCCTAAGACATCATATCATTTCATCTATAAAGACTTAAATATGCATATGAGAGATAAGGATTTTTCTTTTCCCCCCTATAATCACAATATTATGATCACACCTAAGAAAATGAACAGCAGTGATTCCTCAACATTACCTTGTATCCGTTTGATGCTCAGTTTCTCATTTTCTCATAGATGTTTTTGCACACTTGGTTTGTGTGAATTGGGATCTGAACAAGGATCACATCTGGGTGATAGTTGCTTAAGTCTTTGAATCTATAGCAATTTTGCCTCTTCTTTTTTCCCCTTACCTTTCATTTGTGGAAAACTCAGGTCATTTGTCCTGTCCAGCTACTCTGGATTTGCCTGGTTATATCCCTCTAATGTCCTCCTCCATTCCCTTTATTATTTTTGGCAGTTGCTCTTTATGGCCGGTGCTGTGTATCATGTCAGCAGGCAGTAAAGGCTGATTCTCACCTGGTAAGACTGATCATGGGTTCGGGGGTTTGTTAGCATGATCCCTTCATTTTAAGTTTCTCATCAGCCTTTCACAAAATGGTTTTAGCAGCTGTTGATGATCATTGCCTCGATCTATTTACTACTTCATTGCGTGTGTGCGTGCTCAGTCATGAAGTCATGTCCGGCTTTTTGTGACCCCGTGGACTGTAGCCCACCAGACTCCCCTGTCCGTGGGATTCTCCAGGCAAGAATACTGGAGTGGGTTGCCATGCCCTCCTCCAGGGGATCTTCCCGACCCAGGAATCGAACCTACATCTCCTGCACTGGCAGGCGTATTCTTTACCACTGTGCCACCTGGGAAGCCCCGATCCTGAGTCATGTTCTCAGTATGTGCTCAGAAAACAGAGCCCATATATTCAGTTCAATACTGGTTACTCACAGCATTGCTTTCCTGGGTTGGTCTTATGTGTTGGCAAAACCACACTGTGAGGGGCTGCTTGTATCCGTGCTTTTCAAACTGTACCTGCAGTTGGTTGGGGATTAGTAGGTAGAGGAACTGTTTGGGAGAGACGTTCCAGCGTAACGGGAGTTAATCCGCTTTTCTCCCATTCTCAGTTCCATAAGCCTGCCTGCTGTGTGCCTCTGCCTACCACCAAAAGGAAGCTTGAAAAAGAAGTGCTGGTGATCTAATTTGCAACACAGATTAGTCACTCAGTTGTGTCCGACTCTTTGGGACCCCATGGACTGTAGCCCTCCAGGCTCCTCTGTCCAATGGAATTTTTCAGGCATGAGTACTGGAGTAGGTTGCCATTTCCTTCTCCAGGGGATCTTCCCGACCCAGGGATTGAACCTGGGTCTCCCGAATTGCAGGCAGACGCTTTACCACCTGAGCCACCATAGAAGTCCCATGCAGTTATATTGTCTTGTGTGCATAGGGTTTAACATGCAGTGTTTCTTGATGAGCTCTGCTTGTTGTATGTGGCGCATATGGCCGTCTTTTCCAAACCAAACCACTGGGACTTTTATGGTCTGCTGAGTATAGTGTACTTAGAGGGTCAAGAGAACAGATTATTTTAAAACAGTGCAGTCTCAGGAAAATCATAGATGTGTTTTTATGTATCCAGAGGAAGCAATATGAAGGCATGATTAGGAAGTATTGGAGTCCTTTGGACATGGGTTCAAGTCTTGGCCCTTTCTTCTACAAGTTACTTAGTCTTTCTTTCCTTTTTTTTTTAAAAATGTGTTAATTTCCTTGATAACGTGTAGAAAAGCCCTTATTGTGATTAGCATTTGAATAGGAGGATCATCTTTTTTTATTTTTAATTTTTTTATTGAGTGAAAGTTTCTTTAAATTCTATCATGCTTTACAGTTTTCAGAAGCCTCACAAATATGGTTTCATATAATCCCATAATAACCCTTTTTCTCCCACCCCTATAGTGCTCCTCCCACTTCCCTTGCCCCACTAGTAACCACTAGTTTTTTCTGTGAGTCTTCTTCTTTTTTAAAAGAAAACCTTTCTTGCTAAGCTTCAGCATTTCCTCATTGTAAAATGGACATAATGAAAGTTCCTCGTCTCTTGTGAGGATTGCATGAAAATAAAAGGCTCAGCACAAGGTCTGGCAGGTAGTTAGCAAGCACTTGACATTATCTGCTAACTGTTAGGGTTATTATAATGCCTTTGAAACATGTACACTTATTCAGTGACCTTTTTTTATATATAAATTTATTTATTTATTTTTGGCTGTGCTGGGTCCTCCTTGCTTTGTGGGCTTTCTCCAGTTGCTGTGAGCAAGGGCTACTCTCTGGATATGGTGCACGGGCATCTCGTTGCAGTGGCTTCTCTTGTTCTGGAGCAGAGGTTCAAGGATACGTAGGCTTCAGTAGTTGCAGCTCATGGGGCTTAGCTGCTCTGAGGCATGTGGAGTCTTCCTGGACCAGGAATCGAACCCATGTTCCCTGCATTGGCAGGGGAATTCTTAACCACCGGGCCACCAGGGAAGTCCTTTCTTGGCAGAAGCCTGTAGAAGACCAGAAGAACAAAAAGTTCTGCTAGATAACTCAGTATTTGGTACCTTCCTGTGTGTGTAGTAACTTCTTTATCAGACCTGGTATGGAAAAGGCGTGTGCTTCCCTGGTGGCTCAGATGGTCAAGAATCTGCTTGTAATGCAGGAGGCCTGGGTTTGATCCCTGGGTCAGGAAGATCCCCTGGAGAAGGAAATAGCTACCCACTCCAGTGGGCTTCCCAGGTGGCCAGTGCAGGAACCCACCTGCCAATGCAGGAGACATAAGAGACATGGGTTTGATCCCTGGGTTGGGAAGATCCCCTGGAGGAGGGCCCGGCAACCCACTCTAGTATTCTTGCCTGGAGAATCCTATGGACAGAGGAGCCTGGTGGGCTACAGTCCCTGGGGTCATAAAGAGTTGGACACAGCTGAGTGACTAACACTTTCACTTTTCATGGAAAAGGCACAGAACTGTTAAAGACCCAGTGCCTGACTTTGCATGCCCCTTGGGAAGACCTCCCTTATTTGCCTTTCTCACAATATTTGAATAGCACTCAGCGCCTAGTCCCTTGCCTCTAAGATGATCTCTCTGTACTGTGGATATTTTTTGGCGCATATAACATATAGGCCCCAGAGGTAGCACAGACTTCATCATTAACATAATCCACTGTCTCAGGCCGCTCTGCCCTCCCTGGGGTGTTGGCTTCATCCTCAGCCCAGAAGCAAAATATGGGCAGCAATTCCCGGCCCCAGATCCATGGAAAGCACCTACCAAAGGAATAGAAAGATTCTTACTTCCTCTGTTCTCCCAAGAGTGAGACTCTTTCTCACATCCCCCGCCCCCAGTACTAATCCTGCAATGTCATTGGCCTGAATCGAGTCATGTGCCCACTTCGTGAGCCACTTCCTGTCGCCAGGGCAACGCCATGCCTTGTTGACTTCAGCCTGGTCCTTAAACAAGTTATTTACAATGGGGATGAAATTATCTTTAGGCCAATCCCGAACAGAATTGTGTGTCTGTTAGGAAGTTTTCCTGTGGGTAGGAGGAATGGACACCAAGTAGTTTGGTCAGCTAGGATTTGGGTTGGCTTTAAGGCAAATTATTTTTCTTTGAAAAGACATCAAGTCCAAAATAGGCAATCTGTTGCTGGCATGGCACTGCCACAGTCTAGATCTTTCTCTCTTTCTGCTTCACTGTCCTCATAACATGGCTGGCATGCTCCTGGTCACCTTGAGGTCACAACTGGACTTCTGGCTCTCCAACCAAACAGTCCTTCCTTGAAGCAGGAAGAAGTAGAAGGGAGGGCCAAGGACACCCTTTCAAATACCAGAAACCTCAGCCAGCACATACAGCTTACACCTCATTAACCGTTTATGTCTGTGAGGAGGCTGCTGCATGTCCTTTCTTAGCTGGACACACCACTGTCCCCAACAGTAGAGGGATGCCTTGCTGCGAAAGAGAGGGAAAATGTCAGCAGATATGGTGACGTGCAGTGCCCGCCTCTGAAGGCAGCCAGCCATGACCTCGATACTTTCCATTTGGAGGAAGCCAGTCTTGAATGAGTGTACTGTCTTTTTAGTCATGTTTTTTTTTAATCCAGTAACGAGACATACTTGATATAATGTTTTATAATCTCATATTTTCCATTTAACAACATCACAAGTGTCTCCTCATTCGGTTGATATTACAGTCTGTCTGTGTTAGTTGCTCAGACTCTGTGTGACCCCGTGGACTGTAGCCCACCAGGCTCCTCTGTCCGTGGGATTCTCCAGGCAAGAATACTGGAGTGGATAACCATTCCCTCCACCCAGGGATTGAACCCAGGTCTCAAGCATTGCAGGCAGATTCTTTACCCATCTTAGCTATCCAGGGAAGCCTTAATATTACAGTGAAGTGAAGTCACTCAGTTGTGTCTGACTCTGCGACCCCATGGACTGTAGCCTACCGGGCTCCTCCGTCCATGGGATTTTCCAGGCAAGAATACTGGAGTGGATTGCCATCTCCTTCTCCAGAGGATCTTCCCGACCCAGGGATCGAACCCAGGCCTCCCGCATTGTAGGCAGACACTTTACTGTCTGAGCCACAAGGGAAACCCAATATTACAGTAGGAGCTTTTAATCCAATCTCCACTTAATGAATGCTAACAAAGCCTCTCCTTTGTCCCTGTAAAACTTAGTGTTTAATTTTCGCACCCTTCTGAACGTTCCCAGCTAGTAAATAGCTCTACTTTGCTGTCTGATACAATAGCCACTGGCCATATCTGACTGTCTACTTTTTTTTTTTTTTTAAAGATTTGTTCGTTTATTTATTTATTTTTGGTTCTGCTCTAGAGCCCCAGCACACTGCTGTGCTCACCATTTGGTTTAAGCAAGTCACTAAGCTGGAACCAGATGGCCTGGGTTTGAATTCTCAGTCTGCTGTTTACTAGTTGTATTATCTCAAGCAAGTTACTTAACTTCCCTGTGCCTCAGTTTCCTTATTTGTAAAAGACTGTTACTGTGTATTAAAGAACTTCTTATACGTACAATGGGTTTCTTAGAACAGCGGGCTTCCCTGGTGGCTCAGTGGTAAAGAATCCGCCTGCCAATACAGGAGACTGGATTCGATCCCTGGGTCAGGAAGCTCCCCTGGAGAAGGAAATGGCAACCCACTCTAGTATTCTTTGCCGGGGAAATCCATGAACAGAGGAGCCTGGCGGGCTGCAGTCCATAGGTCACAAAGAGTCAGACATGACTGAGCCCATGCACCCCCACCCAAAAGGTGAATGAGTATTTAAAAAGTTCTTGTCAATTTTAGAGGTAGAAGAGACCTCTGAAAAGATTGAGAGAAAAAAAATTCATCAAAATGTAGAATTTTTGCCATGTCCAGCTCTTTTCAACCCTATGGACTGGACCCCGCCAGACTCCTGTCCGTGGGATTCTCCGGCAAGAATACTGGAGTGGGTTGCCATGCCCTTCTCCAGGGGACCTTCCCCACCCAGGGATTGAACCCAGGTCTCCTGCACTGCAGGCAGACTCTTTACTGTTTGAGCCACCAGGAAAGCCCTTTTGCCTTTGTACAACTTCACAAGTGGCTTTTCAGTGAAAACTGGAGGTCATTTCCTGGGTGTGGTCATGCAGAAACTTTAATTGCTAGAACTTATTCTCAAAGAAACCATCTCCGTCCCTTATCAAGTATTTGGCAAGTGAACCTACATTTCCAACGATTTCTCTTTTTTAACTGGCTGTTTTTGTTTTTAATGGATTCTACTGTTATTAGTCCTGATCCCATCAAGAAGAGAGCTTCTACTTTATTTCATTTTAAATTCTTATGTAGGGATTACTGTGCATCAGTTGCCATGAATGATGATCACCAAACCCTGTTGTTGGACATTTATTTCTCAGTTTTTCGTATTTTGGGTGTTGTGCTGTTGATCTTTACAGGAAGACCTTCTCTATCAGTATATTTTAATCCAAGGACTTGGGAGGAAGGCCAGCCGCTTTTTACTGAGAGGCCTGAGTTTCAGTCTGGAAATCATCATAACACTGTAAAAGAGGGTGTGTGGGCATGCCAGCCCTAACTCTGCTTTTGGATTTAGCTCCAGTTCTCCTTGTGGGCCACTCTCAGAGTCTATATTATACTTACTGTTTGGTACACAGAAATTTCATACTGTCCTAGAAAAATCTGTAATGCAAGTTGTTCTGATGTAACTTCTTTTCTCAATTCACATAGCACTTTATTTGAACCTTTTTTAAAATAGCATTTGTCACAAATAGTCTCCTCTATAATTATTTTTGCATCTGTTTTGTACCTACTCCTAAACTCTTAGCCTGTTGAGGGCAGCAGTCTTTTATTGGACCTTTATAGATCCTAACCTATGGGCCCTCAATTTATGTTCATGGAATGAATGAATGAATTTGTCATTTTCTGTTATTACATAGCCATCTTTCATAACATTTCCTTTGAATTCATTGTTAGTGGATAGTCTTCTAGTTAAGTCAGATTCCACAGGAGAGCAAAAAAAAAAAATGTTTATAAGGTGATGTTCAAACGTAAACATACATAGAGGGACTCCCCTGGTGGTCCAGTGGCTAAGACTCCACACTCCCAGTGCAGAGGGGGGCCTAGGTTTGATCCCTGGTCGGGGAACTAGAACTAGATCTCGCACGCTGCGACTAAGACCTGGTGCAGCCAAATAAATAAATATTAAAAAAAAAAAAAAAAAACAAAGCTAGAGGAGTGTAAAGAAACCCCTACTGCACATCCTCTAAACTTCAACAATTAACATTTTAGAACCAATTTTTGATTTGGGTAGAGAGAACATGAAGGCTTTGGGGTGCCCACTTTGATTTTGGGGGGAAGGCTGCTGGGCATATGTGATGGGCAGTGTGGAGAAAGAGGAGGCTGGTGGTCCACAGACAAACCTGCCTGCCGCCCTCCCAGGGCTGTGGTGAGGGTTTCATGAGCTGACACACACACAGTGCCAAGAGCAAAGCCCAGCCACATGGTGGGTGCAGCTGAAGAGCTGCCCCTGCCGCCACCGTTCCTGCTGTCCACTGCTGTCTCTGTGGCTCGGGTTCAGGGTGCTGAGTTTGGCGGCTGTGGCGCTTACCTTCTGTGGGAGCCTTGGCCATCAGACTTTCTGAGCTGCAGTTTTTTGCATCTGAAAAGTAAGAATGATAATAGCATCTGACCTGCTACACAAGGCAGTGGAATCATGCCTGTAAATGTGTTCTGGGTTAATTAACATTAATCCCAGTTTTCTGGGGGTGGTGTTCCCATCTGGTGAGACCCTTTGGAGCTCTTGGGAGCTTTTTGTAAGTCAAGCTTGTCTCTCGTATGAACTCTTGTTCTGAGATTTTCTGAGCCCCAGAGTCATTTGTCAGTCTAACAAGTACTATAGCACAATAAGCTTCATGTTTATTTGCAAAATGTTTGTTCCTGAAGCATGACAACAATTTTGCTTTATATAGCTTGTCCATACTTGCGATGGAAATGAAATACTTATCAACCAAGTTGATAAAGGGATAAAAATAGTTTTCCTAAGAAACGGTTTGCAGGGGATTAATGTTGGAAACAATTTCATAGCAGAATCTGTTTCACCATCTTTGAAATATAAACAGTATCTTCATTTGTCTATATTTTTCTTATAACACTTTGCTCAACTCCTAATTAAAAATAGCTTTCCCAAAGCCAGAATTCCTCTAAAAAAATCCATTTTCTTTTAAATGAAGGCTAAGTTTTAAACACTCTGCTTTCTCCTTAGCACTGCAAAGAATTCTAATTATGCAGAACATCCATCCAAACCACACACACACATATCTGTCTGAGATAAGAGTTAGGAGATACTGTGGGAAGAGAAATGGAATATCCCTGATGGTTATAATAAATTTCTGCAGTGTTTGTTTGGACAGACAATCAACTGTTAGGTCTCCTGGGTATGAGAGTTAAATAAATCCAAGTCAGAAAGTCAGTGCCCCAAACTTAATTTCTCAGGAAGATAGTCCCTTCTCAAACCATTACTTGCCATTAGGTTTAGCGTTTTAAAAAAGTTCTATTTTTTAAAAAAGTTCTATTTTTTAAAAAAGTTCCTTCAGTTAGTAAAAAATGTTGTCTTTTTACCATTTATAATTTATAGCATCGTAAACTTTTATAAACGTCTTCATTCAAAGAAACTAAACACTTGTTCCGTATCTCCAAATAACAAAAACAAATAAAAACAAAAATGCAGTTTTATGTCAAAAAAGAGCAAGCTCTTAATTCCACTATCTGGCCCCAATGACATATGATCTCTTAGCTTTATTTCCCATAGACTGTTCTATTTAAATGTTTTATTACCCAGGCTCTTGACTATTTTTCCCCTGAAATCCAAGTATATTTTGGTGATGGTTCTTTTCAAAAGACCCAGCACAAATCATCTTTGGTAGTTACCTAGCCAGTTAGAAGGTATGCCACTTCTCATATAAATTTAAATCTTACTGAAACTTGTAGATTGAGAAGATTGGCCGAAAGAATTTTGGATTTTTATAGCCACAGGGCTCCTTTACTTCACTGGGATACGTGTTTATGTCTTTTTGATTGAAGGGGATGTTGGAAAGGGGTCTAAATGTACTGCTTGATCCTCCTTGTTAAATGTTGAAAAATGAAGTCAGGAACTAGTTTTAAATTCTAGAGGAACTGGGAGATTTTATCCAGTGTCTGAGATTCACCTTAGTTTTTTATATGCTGGAACTTCAGGCTCGAATTTTTCTTTCACTTTTCACATATATTGAGCATCTTCTGTGTGCCTAGCAGTGTGTAGGGCGTCTTACACATCTTGGCTCCTTTAATCTTACAGCAGCACTGGTGGTTAGATAGGACTCAAATACCCGGTTGCTTAGGCTGCAAACCTTCTTCCTTGATCCCTTTCATTGTTCTGTCCTCACCCAGTCCATTTGGTTGTGTTGCTATAGAAGCAAATCACACCCTTCCCCAGCTGCCAACTGCGAGCTGCCAGATAGCAGGAGTGGCCTGCTTCCTGGTCTCCCTGGTTCCCTTCCTGTCCCACTGCAAGAGTTTTGGTTGGACACCTAAAACTAATGCACTGTTGTATGTCAATTATATCTCTAAAAAACTGGGGGAGGGGAGGAGAAAAGTGAGCGTGGACACAAATGAGGGTCGAAGTTCCATGCTCACGATCAAAGGCCTTGCTTGGAACTCTGTAGTGGGGCTGTCCAGTATGGTAGCCGTTAGCCGCACGGGACTACTGAGCGCCTGACGTGGCTGGTCCAACCTGAGATGTGTTGTGCACAGTGGATTTCAAGACTTAGTACAAAGATGAGGAATATGTCATTAATGGTTTTTACGTTGATTACATGCTGAGATGATGTTTTGGAAATACTGGGTTAAATAGAACAGATTATTAAAGTTAAAAAAGTTTTGTGTATGTATACATATTATGTAGGTTTGTACACAGTAGCCTTGTAGTAGTAGCCATGGTGTTTGTTTTTTTAAAAACTTTTTGAGATAGTTGGAGACTCATATGCTGTTGCAAGAAATAATGCAGAGTGATCCCACGTGCCCTTTCCCCAGTTTACCTTAGTAATAGATCTCAGCTCAAATGTCACCTCCTCCAGGGAGCCTTCCCTGACCACTCTAATGTAGCCTACTTTCCCCACTTTTGTTCACCTGGCCTATTACTCTGTTTAATTTTATTCATAGAATTTGCTTATGTTTGAAATTATCTTTTTTTTAAATTATTACTGTTTAATTGCCTTTTGCCCAGTAGAAGGTGAACTAAATAGAGTGGGAACCTTGCCTGTTCTATTCATTGCTTTATCTCCTGTGGGAGAAGAAAAACTCTAGAGTCTGTGCTTGTTGCCTCTTTTAGGACCTCTCATTTAGTGGGGGCTGGATTGATTCCCACCCCCCCAGATTTTTATTATGAAAAACTTCAAACATACAGAAAAAATTTTTAAAGAGTACAGTGAGCATCTGTATCAAATACCTAGATCAAACAACATTAACATTTTGCTGTATATGCTTTATCAACATATGTGTCTGTGTTTCAATTTTTGCTGAACTGTTTGAAAATATGGTACTGACATAATTCACCTATGAATACAAAGCAGAGCATCGTCTTCCTTGATATTTACATCCACAATATTTCCATTCTTCCTCCCCCATGCATTCTTGGAAAATACACTGTCTCCATGTAAAAGTATTTTGTTCCATGTGAAAAGAAGTTCTAGGCTCAGATAATTTTAAGCCATCTTTCAACCTACATGAAGGTCTTGGTATTTGAAAGATAGCCAGGGTAAGGGCAGTGTTCCTCTAAGAGTACCTGACAGTTTGCTGGACTTGTAACATCTTGTGTGTGTTAAACACTCAGTCATATCCAACTCTTTGTGACCCCATGGACTGTAGCCCACCAGATTCCTCTGTCCATGGGATTTTCCCGGCAAGAATACTGGAGTGTGTAGCCATTTCCTTCTCCAAGGGATTGTCCTGACCCAGGGATAAAACCCAGGTCTCCTGCATTGCAGGCAGATTCTTTACTGTCTGAGCCACTGGAAGAAGCCGTCAGAAGACTTGTAACATCTCGGGCCTCACCTATTAAATACCCATTTGAGTGAGGAAGCCGTCAAATGTTGTGACAACCCAACATGCCCTCCCCTTCTTCCCCATTTCCAAAAGGCCCTGCGGTGTCTGTGTACGGAGAGTCATTGACTTAGCTAGTTCCCTCAGGAAAGAGCTATAGGTCAAATGAGAAGAAAACTTGGATTCACAGAATAACTGCACTCACTGTAACAATTCAGTATTGATGGAATGGAGGTGGTAGAACCTATCTGCAGCACTCCTTTTGTAATAGAAGCACGTGTGTTCTAGATTTGTATACATATTTATTCAGTTTATTTAATTGAACAAATGTATCCATTTATTTGATTCTACCCCTATACCACCACCACCACTCTGCTCCAGAAAGACTATATGATAATTCTTAATTTATTTAACCACTAAGTATGTCTTCTGTACTGTTCTGAATCACCTAGGGAGTGTTTGTAATTCTTGTGCTTTTCCACACAAAGGGACTTGAAGCAGACCCAGGGCCCCCTCAATTGCTTTATTTCTCCCTGTTTAGCTGGAGGTGCCGAAGGATGTCTCTCAGTGCTTCTGTCTGTTCTGCACTGATCTCTTTACTTTTCACTGTCGCCTGTCAAAGTCCATTTGTCAAGCTTATCTCAAATGCCATGTTGGCTGTGGGTCTTCCTCAGAGCCCTGCTTCAAGATCTAGTCTAAACCCCCCTAACACATTCTTTCTCGTGCCACTGACCACAGACTGCCTTGTGTTATTTTTGAGTGTGTGTTTCCCTTATCTCCTACATATGTTTCGGTCACCATTCCCTGGGCAACTCCTATGTGATAGGCCTTGTTCAAGATTCTGGAAATGGCGATGACTGTCTCCTAGAGAGTCCCATTTTCTTCTTACTTTTCTCTCCTGAGAATAGGGTATCCTCTTGTTCCTTTGTATCCCAGGTGGTGCCTGGTAAAATGCCTTTGCAGTGATTCATGTATATTTCTGAATTGGGCCTGGGATCCAGGCAAAGCAAGCACTTCCCAATGAGATCTGAGTTCAGTCATAGACTGCCTCTGTGCAAACCTGGGTAAATCACTTAACTTCTGTAAGCTCCAGGTTCCTTATCTAGAAAACACTGAGAATGATATCTATCCTACAGGATTGTTGTAAATTTAAAGATGAATAATATGAAGTGCCAGGACTGTTTTCAGCACATAGTAGGTGCTCATTAAGTGGTAGTTATTATAAGGGAAGCTCAGTGCTTCCTTTAGTCACTCCAATGAACAGTACGATTATTTAGGCTCTTAGTTGTCTTAAAGGAAGCACTGACTTTGTCTTGGGGGCTTCTCCCAGAAGAAACAAGCCCTAGGGATGGTCTGGCCCATCACTGATTAACTGTTCCCTTTTTAGAGTCAGTGATCTGAGTCTCTGTTTTTGAACTACTTATATAATATATACCACCTGTTATTTGTGTATTTTTAGCAGTAGGAGCCGAGTAATCCCAATCCTGTCTGTAAAAGAGCAAACTGTTTACCAGAGCAGAGGTTTTTTTTTTTCTTTTTCTTAACACTGACTCACACTGACTCATCCATCTCATTTTCCTTCCCTCCCCTCCTAACAACCTTGCAAGGGAGAGAGTTTTTAGGGAATTTAGTTGGTTTACCTTTTTTTCTTTTTACTTTCCAAAGATGAAAGCTTGAAGGTGTCACGGTGTCACATGATTAATTTCATCTCAGGAAGGGCTAAGGTCTATGCTGCCCTGGGGTGGCCAGAATGACCAGTGCCATGTAGCCAAACATCTCACGTAAAACCTTGTCTAGACAAACCAATTCTGTTGGCTGAGAGATTGGACACGTGCCTGAAACGTACATGTTAATCGGCTTAACACATGTTGTCAACTCAACTTCAGTTCTTTTTGAACCTAGAAAATTTCTTCTGAGCTAGGAAACCTGAACACAATTATTAATAGAACCAGAGCCTATGATGCCTTAAACTCAGATTTGAGATGACAGACACAAAATTCAAGCAGCGGCATATTAGAGTCAGTAAAATGGGGAAGGAAGGTTCTAGATCAGAATGACTGATATCCTTATGCCTCCATCTGACATTTGTTGTGTGAATATTGACTGATCATCCATGATGTGCCAGGTGCTTGGGCTACAACAGTGAAAAATAAAAAGACGATGCCTGCTGTCATGGATCTTCCCTTCTGATGTGTGTTTCTAATAAATGCCGTGGTGCTAGGAATAGAGGATGCTGAGGAAGCAGAGAAGCGCCTTGGCCTGCATGTGTGAGCACGTGGTCGTCCATGAGGATGAAGGGAGGAAGGAAGGCTTCCTGGAGGAAAAGGTACCCAAACTGAGACTGGCTAGATGAGGAAAGGTGTAACCAGAAGAAAGGCAATAGGATGGGGCCAGATGGCAGCAGAGATACCAGATGGACAGGGCCATGGGTGTGAAGGCCTCAAGGTGGAAAAGAGCTTGCCTTTGGAGGAAGTAAAACAAGTTCCAGTGTCAACAAAAGACAGCTGAGTGAGGGTGAAGTTTGGCACAAGCTAACTTTGACAGGAGCATTGTGGATCTGTTTATTGTCTCAGACTGTAAAGAATCTGCCTGCAGTGCAAGAGACCCGGGTTCGATCCCTGAGTCAGGAAGATCCCCTGGAGAAAGGTACAGCTACCCACTCCAGTATTCTTGCCTGTAGAACTCCATGGACAGAGAAGCCTGGAGGGCCATAGTCCATGGTGTCACAAAGAGTCAGACCTGACCGAGCGACTAACACCTTATTAATTAAAAACAACTTATTTTAACTGGGGTAAATTTTCCATACAGTGAAATGTGCATGACAAGTACATATATTTATCCTTGTAACCAATGCTCCATTTTTTTTTTTTTCTTGGCCACACTGCACAGCATGCTGGAAATCCCCAACCAGGGATTGATTCCAGGCCCCCTGCAGTGTAAGTGCAGAATCTTAACCATTGGACCACTAGAGCTTTATTTTTTAAATGTTATATTGGCTGCACATGTCACAGATCTCCTTTGGAGGAGGGAGTGGTTATTTTGAGATGTACTTCTGACATAACTTCATAGGTAAGCCTGCTCAGGATGATTTGAAGTCCTGGGGTATGCTGAAGTGATGGAAAATGGGAGAGAGCAGGAAGACAGACAGTGATAGGTGTAAGAAGGGGAAATGGAATATGAGATGAGAAAGCCAGCGTGCATGCTCAATTGTGTCCAACTCTTGTGACCCCATAGACTATGGCCAGCCAGGCTTCTCTGTCCATAGAATTTTCCTGTCAAGAATACTAGAGCAGATTGCCATTTCTTATTCCAGGGAATCTTCCTGACCCAGGGATCAAATGCCATTTCCTACAGTTAGGGATCTTCACAACCCAGGGATTGAACCTGCATCTCTTGTGTCTGTTGCGTTGACAGGTAGATTCTTTATCAACCGTACCACCTGGGAATCCAGAGGAAAGCAACAAAGGGAAGATGGCATCCTTCCATTTTTTTTTTTTTTTTTTTTTTTTGGCCATGAGGCATACGTGATCTTAATTCCTCAACTAAGGATTGAAGCTATGCCCCCTGCAGTGGAAGCAAGACATCTTAACCACCAGGGAAGTCCCAAGGGATGGGTTTTGAGCAGGACCCTCACTGCTTGCTAGCTTAGAATGCCCTGAGGCTGGGGAGGGGCGCCAGTCAGACAGGACTGGAATGGGTAGTGGTCTGCTGGTGGGTGGGGAATGGTCTGTTTTCCTAAGATATTTTTAGCAGAGGACAAACCCCTACATGCTTTGTAGGATCTGGAGCATCTACACAGAGCACAGAAGACTGGTTTTCCAAGGTCTTCCTGGAAGGAGTCCCAGGCCACCTACATTTTGAAGAAAGCCTCCTGAAAGCATGCCTGGCTTTCCAGGCAGTGTTTCTTCCAACTTCATTGATGAAACACAAGACAACAGTCACCTTATTGGTTTTTTGTTGTTGTTGTTGTTACCTACCATACACGTGACATTTCCCTTTTCTAGAAGTTGGGTATTAAAAATATTGTTACAGTTTGGGGTTTTAGGGATTTACTGAAGTTTTATCATTTAAATGTTCTGACTATTTCAATATCTAGGTTTTTGACATAGTGCCAGAAATCACTGAACGTGTTACTATGCTCTGGCTAGGATTTCCAGGACTATGTTAAATAGACATGGCAGGAGTGGGCATCCTTGTTTTGTTCCTGATCTTAGAGGAAAAGCTTTCAGGTTTTCACTGTTGAGTATGATGTTAGCTGTGGGCTTGTCATATATGGCCTTTATTATGTTGAGTTACATTTCTTGTATACCTTATTTGTTGAGTGTTTTTATCATGAAGGGATGGTGATTTTGTCAAATGCTTTTTCTGAATCTACTGAGATGATCATATAATTTTTATCCTTCATTTCTGTTAATGTAGTATGTCGCATTTATTGATTTGCTTATGTTAAACCATTCTTGCATCCAGGGGTAAATTAAATTTGATCACAGATCTTTCAATGTGCTCTTGAATTCAGTATTCTAGATTTTTTTTTAAGTCCGTATTAAAAAAAAAATTTTTTTTATTTATTTACTTTTGGCTGCATTGGGTGTTGCTGCGTGCAGGCTTGCTCTCACTGTGGTATGCTGGCTTCTCATTGAGGCGGCTTCTCTCGTTGTGGCACATGGAGCCTAGGACTCATGGGCTTCAGTGGTTTCAGCTTGGGGACTTAGTTACCCCGAGGTGTGTGCGATCTTAGTTCCCTGACCAGGGATCAAGCCCATGTTCCCCGCACTGCAGAGAGGATTCTTAACCACTGGACTACTAAGGAAGTCCTATGCTTAAAATTTTGATGGCTATTTCCGTTTTCATCCTTGGAAGTTTTCACTAGTTTCCACTCTAATCTGCAGACTGCAATGGCTTTCTTTTGACTTACAAGATTCAGAGTTCCTTATAACCAGATATTCTATGAATGTCACAAAATATCAAAGCAGGTGGAAAAGCTAGTCCAAATGGCTAGAGTATATAATTTCAAGATTTACCAAGGAATATGTGTATCAAGGGGTTTTGATGAGCTCCTTTTATTTTTCCATTAAAAAGTAACATGTTCGTCAGTATCCAAGATATTCCTGTAGCTATTCTATAAAATGCTAAAAGGTAAATCAACATCCCTTTCTTTTCTCCTTTCCATGTTTATGTTTTCTCAGTGTTGTACCCTTCTATCACTCTACTTCCTATCTTTTCAAAAATATGTTTATTTATCTGAGTAGACAATACCATTTTATAGTACAAAATTCGCAAGTTATTTCAAGACATATGGTAGGAATTTTACTTCCAGTCATGGCAGTCTAGGTCATTTGAATCAACCATGCTGATGACAGTTTAGAAAGCTGGACAAGACGTAAAAACATTTTCTCAGAAGCTTTAATAACTTTGCAAGATATTGGAGGATTCCCATACCAACATCTGGAAGAATGAAAAAATCAAGCAGGTAAGCCTTGCTAGCAAAATCATTTTTGCCCTGAAAACATTTGCTTATCCTAAGAAAGCATCAGTGAGGTTAAGCAGTGCTTTTGGTAGACTCACCCATGAGGGCAGAGTTTATAGTTTGTTGACTGTCAAGGATAGAGACTCGAATAAATCACCCCTCCAGTTTGAATGGAATCCCTAAAACATGAAGGGGATCTTGAACATAGCCTTACCACTAAGCTTCCAGGTTCAGGGAAGCTTTATCTTGATTGTCCTAAGCTAGTAGCATCATTGGGCAACTGATAGAAGCAAGTGACAAAATCCTCTCTAGGGGAAGATGTTATCATCCTGATCATCAGAATAATCATCCTCTCAATATTTTTTTTTATATAATGAGCAGCACATAAGTAAAAAAATTGATTCACAAGGAAATAGGACACCCATGAAAAGAACTAGAACATGAAAACAATCAAAATATTCTCAAAACCATGAGATATTGGAGTATCAGACACAGACTCCAGAACAACCACATTCACTATCTAAAAAGAAACAGAAGTCAAGAGTGAACATGTCAGTTAGTAACTGGACACTGTTAAAAATAACAAGAGGTTTGAAAAATAAAAACCAAATAGACATTCTAGAACTGAAGAATGTAATGACTGAAAACAAGAACAGTGGATTTAAAAGCAGATTACGTAGCTGAAGAGAGTTCGTGAACTATGAGATAGATTAGAAGACAGTGATCCAGAATGAACCATCATGAGACAAAAATATAAAAAATACAGAAAAGATGGTAAGATAATTTAAAAGGATACAGTGAGAAGGTCTAATATACATTTACAGTTGACCCTTGAACAACACAGGGGTTTAATCTGTGTATAACTTATAGTCACCCCTCTGTATCTGTAGCAACTCCACGTCTGTGCAATCAACCAACCATGGACTGTATAATACTGCAGTATGTACTATTGAAAAATATTCACACCTAAGTGTACCTGCGTAGTTCAAACCCTTGTCATTCAAAGGTCAACTGTAACTGGAATCCCAGAAGAAGAACAAAAATGGTACAGTGGTAATACTTGAAGAGATCATTGCTAAGAATTTCCGAGAACTACTAAAAGAGGTGAATTCACAGATTCTAAAGTATATAACCTTAAATGCATATATTAGGGGAGAAGAAAGGCTAAAAACTGAACAAATATTTATCTTAAGTTAGAAAAAGCACAACAAAATAAAGAAAATAAGGGGAAAGAAAGAATAAGGAAAAGAGGAAGAATGAAGTATAAAGCAAATGTATAATAGAGAATACCAATGAAAGCAAAGCTTGGTTCTTGGAAAAGACTGATGAAAATTACATACTTCAATGTTGATCAAGAAAAGGAAAAAAGGGTACACATAACCTGTCAGGAGTGAAAAGGGGGATCACATAGTTATGAACAAGGTAAGCTATAATGAGCAATTTTATGCCAAAAATTTTAGAAATTTAGGTGAATAGATAAATTTATTAGTAATATAACTGTTAATAAAAATTAAATCACCAATTAAAAACCTTTCCACAAGGAAAATTGCAGTCCTATATGCCTTCACTGGGAAGTTATATCAGACACTTAAGAGAGAAAGAATTAATATTACACAAACTTTTCCTGAGAGTAGAAAAAAGGGTTAGTAAAACTAAGAAACCTGATAATGACGTTATGAGAAAAGAAAAATCACAGGCCATATTACTCATGGGTATTTGCTAAGCTAAATATTAGCAAAGCAAAATCCAGTATTTCACTTACTACAGTGGTATAAGAAACTAACCAAAATGCTGTGGCTTAAAACAGCCATTTGATTACGATAGGGATCCTGTGAGTCAGGAATCTGGACAGGGCAGAGTGGTGACGGCTTATCCCTGCTCCATGTTGTCCGGGCCCCGTGTTCGGAAGTCTCAGAGAAAATCTTGGAATCATCTGGGGGCATTTTCACTTGCAGGTCCTGCAGTTGATGCTGCCTGTCACAGAGACCCTCAGCTGGCTGCTGTGTAGAACCTCAGCTTATCTCAGCTGCAGTGGCTGCATGTGACCTCTCCTTGTGGTCTGCCGGAGTGGGGTAGTTCAAGCTTTCTCACTGCATGGCAGCTGGGTTTCAAGTGCAGGGTCCTAAGAGAGCAAATTGGAAGTGCTTAGCATTTTTATAATCTGGTCTTAAAATTCACATACTGCCACACCCATAGTGCTGTCTTGGTTGAAAAAATTGCAAAGGTCCCATCCCGATTCCAGGGAAAGGATCATAGAACCTACCACCCAATGGGAAGGGTGTCGAGGTCATGTTGTAAAAGCATGTGGGATGGGATTATATTGTTGAGGCCATCTTTGGAAAATACAGTTTGCTCTAACATAGGTGAAGTGAAAGTCACTCAGTCATGTCCGACTCTTTGCGACCCCAGGGATATTCAGTCCATGGAATTCTCCAGGCCAGAATACTGGAGTGGGTAGCCATTCCCTTCTCCAGGGGATCTTCCAAACCCAGTGATCAAACCCAGGTCTTCTGCATTGCAGGCAGATTCTTTACCAGCTGAGCCACCAGGGAAGCCCAAAAGGGATAGGACCAAGTTGGGTTTATTTCAGAAATGCAAGATTCATTTCACATGGAGGACTCAGTATAATTTGCTGACACATTAAAAGGGGGAAATGATGATTGCATGATAAAATTCAGCATCCACTCCTGATTAAAACAGCAACCACAGTAACTCTTAGCTGCCTAGGAATAGATGGGAACTTTATTACTCTGGTGAAGGAGTAACTATAAAACAGGTACAGCAGACATCATACTGAATGGTAAATTTTCACTTTGAGTTCGGGAACCAGAGTTGCCCATTCTCATCATGTCCACATTTCTTGGAAGTTCTCGCAATTGCAATGAGAAAAGAAAGATGAAATGTGTAAGTATTAGGAAGCATTAATAACTTACTGTTTATAGATGACATGATTGTTTATATAGAAACCACAGAAGAATTCTATATAAACATTACTGTATTAAAGTTGAAAGTTTTGCACATTTGCTCAATACTAAATCAATATACAAAATCAGTTGTATTTTTTATACACCAGCTGTAAATAGAAAATTGAATTTCTAAGCCACAACATCCACTCTAGCTGGTTGAAGCAGAAGTAGTTAACAGTGTCCAGGAAGTTGATAAGTCTGGACTTTAACGTTACACAGATGGAAATAAAGCAGTCAGGGGCAGTGTTTCCATAGAAATGCCCAGTCACACTAAGGAGGACTGTTTTAGAGAATACACCACTGCTGCCTTGACTCAGTTATTCAGCGCAAGTAGCATAGATGCTGGACATCAGAAACTCTGCCCCAGAACAGCTCTATAACCTGGGTTCATAATTTTATTTAAGGTCTTCAGTGCAGTTAAATGCACTTTCATGACTTTTATGTTCTTCATGCCGTCATTGCCCTACAGCACCACTACCTGAGTTTGAAAAAGGTTTGCATTTAGTATGTACTTTACTTGGGATGGCCATAGGTGATGACTTTTACAACTCTTTCAGCACTACATGCCTTGACTACCAGCATCCCATCCTCTAATGACGAGTGGGCATGCTCTGGCCTGCAGGTCAAATCTGACCTGCCATTTGTCTTGGTAAGTAAGCTACTATTGTAATACAGTCATGCTCATTGGTTTAATACATGGTCTATGGCTGCTTTTGCACTGTGACGAGTTGAGTAGTTGCAACAGAAGTTACTTGCTGTGCAAGTTTTTTAAGACTATTGGCGACTTGTTCAGGGAGACACACTCTGTGCAAGAGGCTTCTTAGAGACAGACAGAGCTCCAACACTCATTCTGGGCCTCTTGGAGCTCCCTGAGTAACATGATGTCCTCATCAGGGTTCCCTTGAGACATTAGCCCCTTCAGTCAAAAGCTTCACCGGGAGTGTCAGTGTTGATCAGTACATTCAGTGCTACAAGCCTGTCTTGATTGCTAGGGTCCAAAGAAACTATGGGCTTCCCAGGTGGCTCAGTGGTAAACCATTCACCTACCAATGCAAGAGACGTGGGTTCAGTCCCTGGGTCAGAAAAATCCCCTGGAGAAGGAAACGGCAACCTAATCCAGAGTTGACCCAACTGAGCCACTGAGACAACAACAAAGAAGCTGTGGGCTCTGTTTCTGTGATTAAAATGTTTTATTTTATTTTTGCCTTTGCTCTGTTAAAGTGTCCCTTTTAGCCCTCAGCTTCAGATAAAACAGTGTCTTCAGCTCGTAAGAGGGTTCCATGGTTAGAAGTCCGAGAAACGCTCTGTGATAATGTATGGATAATCTTGGTATGTGGCCAGAAACTAATGGATACTGAAGAGTCCTTGGAAGAGCAGTCTTTCCTGTAGCTTAAGGCCATTAAATCAGAATCATTCTTGCTGAATTTGTAAAAAATGGAGTTAGTAGTTAGTGCCTTAGAATTGTACGGACCAGAAACTTTGTTCTTCTCCTCTTTGACCACATGTAATATATTTAGCCCACTTTGAAGTCTTCTGATCTTGAAAAGTGAAAATGTTAGTCACTCAGTCATGTCTGACTCTTGGTGACCCCATGGACTGTATGTAGCCCGCCAGGCTCCTCTGTCCATGGAATTCTGCAAGCAAGAATACTAGAGTGGGTAGCCATTCCCTTCTCCAGGGAATCTTCCCAACCCAGGGATCGAACCCAGGTCTCCTGCATTGCAGGCAGACTCTTTACCATCCAAGTCACCAGGCAAGCACAAGGCAGTAGCCTGGTTCTCCTATCATGAGATCCATGGGATAGAGAAGTCTCAGTGTATTTTTCCTCTCTAACTTTTTTTTTTCTCAAATTCAAACTGACTACTTAAGGGCTTTTGGTCAGCTTGGGCTAGTTTCTCTCATAGAAGCATCCTGTCTGCTTTTGTTCTGTTTCTAATTTGTTGCCTTTAAATTTATCTTTAAGTGTATCATCTTTCTTTTTGTTTTCCTTATTGGAACTTTAAAAACTTGAACCTAAGTATCTGCAGAGTCTTCTTATCTCTCAGCCAACAGCCTTTGTCCTCCCATGTCAGAGGGAGGATCCCTTTGATCTTTTGCCAGTCTGCTCTCTTTAAAGACTGCACTGCTTCTGGCCTGGAATTTTTTCCTGGCAAAGAATTTTCATCTGTGGACACGTTAGCCTCTTTGCATCCCTTTAATAAACAGTCTTTTATAAATCATGACAGTGGTGCACATCAGTTTGAAGCTACCTTTAGTTCAATGGGCTATCAGCCTTGTCCTTGATCTAATCTTTCGTTGTATTGAAACCCACTGGATGTATAAGTATCACGGAGCTGCTGGGAGCAATACAGTCCATCATGGGAAATGAGAAGAAGGCTCCGGGGTCCTTTCTCTGTGATTGTCTCATCAAAGCTTTCAAGGCGAGGCTCTGTCTAAGGAGTTCTGAGGCTGCTCAGGGCACTTCCATCTTACAGGCCCTGCCTCACACTGTCACCTCTGTCTCACTTTTCTCAAAATCCTCCTTTTTCTTCACTTATTTTGTTTTCCTTTCCGAGGACCTGCTTCCCTCCATCCTGTCTCCTTTTCCTTTCTCTCTCCTTATGCTTGTCAATCATTCCAGTCATTCAGGTGGCCTGGGTCATGGCTGAGGGACCTGGGCAGAGCTTGAAGACGTCCCCCACCTTCCCCCACCTTCAGTGCTCCTCTCCTTGCTCCTTCTACAGATCTTGGTCCTTCTGGTTTTCTTGTACATCTCCCACGTGTAGGAATGATTCTCTGTGCCAGGCCCAGGCTGGCAGCTCACCTTCTGGGCCAGGTCAGGGGGACAGAGGTCAGGAGCAGGGCCCTGACAGAGTGTGGCTCATGTCTCTCTCCATTATTTTAATGGCCAGTGTGTTTGATATTTTGACTGTTTCCATCTTTTTTCACTATTATGAATAACTACCAATGTCTCTCTCACAAGTTAGAGTGTATGCCTATTTGTAGCAGTTGGTATATATTGACCAAAGGAACTCAAAAGTAACTTTCTATATGTTTTCATTTTATAGAAATAATACTGTATATTTGTTATAAAAAGAATGCTTTGTCATTTAAAAATTTAAATGCCAATAAACTGAAAGAAGAAAATAAAAAGTACCTGTGATATTACTAATAGTTTCATTCATTTTTAATGCAAAATACTATTTTCCCTTTTACAAACATGAGCCCCTTTATATATATTATACACGCATAAACATTAAATGGGGCTTCCCTGGTGACTCAGATGGTAAAGAATCTGTCTTCAATGCAGGTATACCCAGGTTCGATCCCTGAGCTGGGAAGATCCCCTGGAGAAGGAAACAGCAACCCGCTCCAATATTCTTGCCTGGAGAACTCCATGGATGAGTTCTCCTCCATGGAGGAGCCTGGCGGGCCACAGTTCATGGGGTCGCAGAGTCAGACACAACTGAGCGACTAACACTTAAACATTAAATGAGACTTTTCATGTTATCAGGACTGCTTCTATACTTATGACTGCTTAATATTTCATTCTATAAATGCACTAGAGTTTACTTAGCTACTCCCTAATATGGACTTTTAGAATTGCTTTCAGTTTTTCACTGTTCTTAGCCGTGCTGGAGTGAACAACCTTGAGTCTCATCTTTGCACACATCCATAATGCCTTCTCTAAGCAAATTATTAGAAATGAAATGGCTGGGTCAAAGGGCATGTACGTATTTTTAAATTAGTAAACTTTATTTTTTAGACCAGTTTTAGGTTCAAGCAAAATTGAGTCGAAAGTACAGTTTCCATGTCCACAACCTGCCCCTCCAACCTGTGCATGTATAATTTTAAAAATTTCTACATATGTTGCCAAATTGCCTTTTAGGACTATTGTACCAGTTTCCATCCTTACCTACATGTTCCCAGAGCCCCACAACACTTGAGTATTATCGTTAAAAAGAAATCTTTGATACGGCACATTTAAAGCAGAATACCTTTTCCTGTCATCATAAGATTCAATTTTTTTTCTTCTGAAATATATATTTACATTATTTATAACATTACTATTTATTATGGTTCCTTTGCCAGTTTAACAAAAATATAAAAGTAATACATGTACATAAAAATAAACACCTAGATAGGATAGACAGATGCAGAGCTGTCTGGGAGGAAGGTTTCAGGATATTTGGTTCATCGTATTGATTGAAGTGGCCAGTGTCCTAACCCACTCACTCTGTATCCTTTAATTCCCCTCTGTGCAAAATGAAATTATCATGCCTCCACATTACTCTACCTGCTGTTCTCCCCTCCGCCTCCTTACATTCAAATGAGATAGACACTGTTATGTTCGTCATTTTACAAATGAGATGACAGAATTCAGAGCGGTGAAGTGATTTGCCTGAGGTCACGCAGCTAGGAAGTGGAAGAGGGAGCCAAGATTTTCCTTTAAGTCCATACGATTTCAACACCTGTACTTAAAAGATGCCACAGTTCTCCCTCTTCCCTGTCCCTCAAATCTGCTGCCTTTCCTGACGTGCCTGTTTCTGTCATTACTGTCATCTTCCCTAAAGTTTGGGAAAAGGTGAAAGTGAAGTTGCTCAGTTGTGTCCGACTCTTTGCGACCCCATGGACTGTAGCCTACCAGGCTCCTCAGTCCATGGAATTTTCTAGGCAAGAGTACTGGAGTGGTTTAGGTAGGTCTGTATTTTTATTTTGGCTGTAGGACTTAAAAGCTGTATATGACCCTAGGTGGACTTCCCTGGTGGTCCAGTGGTTAAGAATCTGCCTGCCAATGCAGGCAACACAGGTCCAATCCCTGGTCCAGGAAGATTCCACATGCCGCTGGGATGCTAAGCCCATGTACCACAACTACTGTGCCCACCAGCCTAGAGCTAGTGCTCTGCAACAAGAGAAGCCACCGCAATGAGAAGCGCATGCATCACAACTAGAGAGTAGCCCCTGCTTGCTGCAACTAGAGAAAGCCCAGCAACGAAGAACCAGTGCAGGCATAAATAAATAAAATTTTTTTTAAGTTGAAAAAAAATAAATAACCCTTGGCCAGTCTCTCTGCCCTTCTTTGCCTCCATTTCTTCTTCTATAAAATAGGAGTATAATTATCTGTGACAGGATGTTTTGTAGAAAAAGGGACACAGTCCATGTGAAAGTCCCATGTAATGCAAATATCAAGTATTATTATTTCAGAGTCTGGGAAATAATTGCTGATCTAACAAAGTAAACTGGCTATGTGGACATAGGCTTCTCTTAGCATAGATGACTTTTTCAGAAGAATCTTTGAGTTTGCTTTTTTTTTTTTAAAGTACATTGAAAAAAATCCATGGTTACTCTTTATTAAGGAAAAGAGCTCTATTGTTAACTCCTTTTTAAAAATGTAACATTGAAAAAAATTCATGGTTACTGTTTAAGGAGAAAAGCTCAGTTTTTTGTGGGGGGATGGGATATTTTTATGCAGACACAGGGAAATCCCAAGTCCACGGAAGAGCCAGCTGGCTGTTTCCGTGGCCCCAGTGTCCTGATCGGGCGCTGCTTTCCTCTGCTTGTCCTCAGTATTCGTGTAAATCTGTTCCCACCTGTTGTTTCTCTTGTAATTAACAAATCCTGGAGCCAAAAGTTGAGGGGTGAAGTTAGTCTCAAACGTAGGTGGCTCACCCATCCTCTTGTAGCGGTCTTTCTTCTCATTTCCTCCCCTCAGTTGACCGGAATTCCATGAATACAGGGGTCACATTGCATTTACACCACCAGGACCTGGTGTATTAGGTCTCCAACAAATGTTTATAAACGAATGAATGCTGGCAGTGTCCTTAGGCCTTCTGCAAACTACAAGATGGCTTGTGGTCCCTACGGTCAACAACAAGCAGTGTCCTTCAACACTGTTATGGTTTCCCTAGAGCAAGAATTCTTGAGCTTGATCTCTGGACCTGTCATGGATCCAGAGAGGGCCTTCAAGGGTTCCCACAGACCCCTTTAAATCAGGTCCATTTGAAGACAGGCATTTTCGGAAGAGCAGCATCTTAGCTTTCATTGCCTTCTCAAAGGAGGATGTGACCAAAAATAATTAGAAATCACCGTACAAACTGTGGAAAGCTTTTCAACGGGGTGGAGTCCTCTGGCCTACTCCTTTTCCTGCGCACATGCTCATATTGACTCGTACCTTGATCCCATTTGGTTAATGAACCATACCGTAACCAGGAGGAGTTAGCACCTTAAGATCTAGATCAGGTTAGCATGACCCCTGGCTTCACATGCTATAGATAAGCATGACCTCAGGCTTCCTGCGCTGTACAAGTCCAACGTTCCCCAAGATTGTAAAAATTCCTTCTTGAAGCAGGAGTGACTTATATTCTCCTGGTTATCTCTGCCACCTCTTTCTGTTTCTCAGCCTGTCAGCTCATAATAGAAACTCAGTCCCCTCTGGGTTTCCATCAGGAACACAGAGCACACCCACAAAGAGCATCTGTGTCATCATCTTTGCTGATGTTGGAAAATCCCAGAAAGAGGTCACGGTGGCAGAAAACCCAGACCTCTGACATCTTCCGGGCTTCTAGCTCCATCCCCTTCTGCTGTTCCTCACAGATTTCCCTTAGAAGTCCAGTTCACCTTTCATTACTGCGCAGAGCTACTTGGCAATAAAAGCCTTCAGCTTTTATTTCTGTCGTTTTTTGCATGGCTGAACCCCAAAAGAGGATTAGCAGCCAGGAGGGCCTTCCACTTGACAGGAACCTTTCTGTTCAGAAGGCAGATGTGGTTATAAAGACTTTCTTCTTTTTGTACATGCATTTCCTTAAATTTCATGAAGCCATCTAAAAAATTCTTTAGACCTGTATTCTTATTAAGAATTGCTCTCACTTCACTGTGAATGTAGACTCTGCCATGAGATAGAGCCTATAAGCACATTGAAGATCTTGTTCTTACATAGAACAAAAAGGCAGGAACATTTTTATTTGAGATCTACTAAACTAGTTTCCCTGTCCTAAAAACTGAGTTTTTTCTTCTGTTTAAGTTCCTCCAACTTTATTTTCCTCATTATCTTTTTTTTTAAGTAATATATTTATTTTTGAAGAGTATAACACTAATATGCATCTTATAAAGATTAGAACAACGCGGAAGTATACTACTTAGTGAAATCTGTAACCCAGTTTGGTATATTCTGTATCCTTTTAGAGATTTAAATGCATACAATAACAAAACAGTGATTGTGAGCCAGGTACAGTGCATTGTCTCATAAAATTCTCACAGTCTCTGAGATGGGGCCCCTGTTTACCAAAAAGCAAAGTTGAGGCTCACGGCTAACTGGTGACTTGCCTAAACATATTTCCAATAGATTGCTACTTAAGCAATCTGTGATAAATCGAGACGTATCTAACTATGTGTTCTTGTCTGATTATCTCCATGTAATAAATTTCCAAAACTGGAATTGCTTGGTCAGACAGTGTGCATGGTGATGGGACTTCCCTGGGGGTCCAGTGGCTAAGACTCTGCTCCCAGTGCAGGGGGCCCGGGTTCTGTCCCTGCTCAGGGAACTAGATCCCACATGCTGCAGCTTAACAGTTCACAGGCCCCAAGTAAAAATCCTGAATGCCACAACTAAAGAACTCTCATGCCGCAACTAAGACCTGGCACAGCCAAATAAATAAATTTTTTTTTTTTAAAAAGTGTGTACATTGAAATGTTGGTTCATTTGGAGAAAGGTAGTTAAGAGCTTTGGGCTTCCCAGGTGGCACAGTGGTGAAGAACCTGCCTGCCATTGCAGGAGATGCGGGTTCGATCCCTGGGTAAGGAAGATCTCCTGGGGTAGGAAATAGCAATCCACTCCAGTGTTTTCACCTGGAAAATCCCACGAACAGAGGAGCTTGGTGGGCTACAGTCCATGGGGTTGCTAAGAGTCAGACACTACTGAGCGTGCACACACACACCAGTGTTCACATTCCCACTGCCGATTTGCTGGCCACTCACTAGACTTAGAACTTCCTGGTGGCTCAGACGGTAAAGCATCTGCCTACAGTGCGGGAGACCCAGGTTCCATCCCTGGGTTGGGACGATCCCCTGGAGAAGGAAATGGCAACCCACTCCAGTATTCTTGCCTGGAAAATCCCTTGGACGGAGGAGCCTGGTAGGCTACAGTCCATGGGGTCACAAAGAGTCAGACACAGACTTAACCTGAACCTCAGTTTGTTCTTATGTTAAGTGGAGCTGATAACAGAAACCTCTTGTGGCCATGAGGACTGAAAGAGATGATGAATGGTATGTCCCTGGCCAGTGTCCAACACATAGGAAGAGCAGTATATTTAGAAAGACTGGCCCCTGCTCTTACAAAGTTGGCATTTTAATGTGGGGGTAGGGGAGGGAACAGTGAAAGACTGGCAGTAAACAGATTAATGAACAGGGAAAAGAACAGTGCTATTCAGACAATTAAAGTGATGTGATAGGTAGATGGGTGTTTCCTGGTGGTTGCCAAGGGGGAAGGGGTTGATGGAGGAGGGATGGAGTGGGAGGTTGGGGTTAGCAGATATAAGCTTTTATATATAGAATGAGTCAACAACAAGGTCCTGCTGTATTCAGTATTCTATGATAAACCATAATGGAAAAAAGTTTTTTTTTTTTTTTAAAAAGAATGTATATGAATGTATTTAGTTGTATCCCTATCTGTACAGCAGTAATTAACACAACATTGTAAATCAACTACACTTCCACTTTTAAAATTTTAAAAATTAAAAAAAAAGTGGGGGTCATAAATTGACTAAATACTGACAAATTGACCTGCAAAAAATTTCCTAAAATTCCATTCCCTCTGTGTATAGGCGTGTTTCTTTTCTTCACCCTCACTAGCACCTTTCTCCTGATTTTAAACAGGGGCGTTAAGAGATTGTCTTAGAGACCTTTCTGTTCGTCTTCTAAGGAGCTTCACGGGCAGGGGGAAGAGATAAGAAAACCAGCTGATACCTCCGAGGAGTCCCTTCTGCCCCCTCTCCCTCTGAACGGTCCAGCACCAGCCCGCGCACTCTCAGCCTCCCTTCGCCCTGCCCCTTCTGTGCCAGTTCCCGCCTGCACCGTGTAATAGGACTGGAAGCCACCAGCGTTTTAGCCAATATCCATGTGCGTCAACCGCCGCTGTCCCCCTCCGGAATTAGGCAGTGCCTGGCTCAGGGGAGACGGCTGATCAAACATCGCTTTTACTATACAAACAAGGCAGCTTTTAGAGACAAGCTGGTTTTTCCAAGCGAATTTGTTGGCAAGGATCTAGTACCTCCTGTGAGTTAAACCTACACAGAGGGCTCCGTGCCTCTTTCTGTTACAGTCAGACCCTCTCCTGCTTGGCAGCCAGTAGAGGGGGCCTGCCCAGCTCTGAACCCTACATCTGCTTCTGCCCCAGAGTCAGTGGGTAAGAAGACCTCCTTTGTTTGTTTGTAATGCATCTATGATTGCATATTGTTTGTGGACCTGTTCGGTAAAGCCTTTCATCATCCCACACAAACTGTGTCATAAGAAACATTCTCTTCCTAGGTCTTAAGCTTGGAGCCGCAACATTAAATGATACAGCACATGTTAAATTACAGACCTCATTCAGGTCCTGTTTTTATTTCAGTTTTGTTTTTTTTATAGCAGTCACATGGTATTAGAATTTAATGTCTGATTCAAGCCTTAGAATAATATTGTGTAGCTTAAGCCCGTAGACAAATGGATTAAACATCACTAGTTCTTAAAATGCGATTTCTTTTTAAGATCTTTTTAAACTCACTCAGCAACTTAAGTAAAACATCCCGAGGGCAACATGTGTTCGTGATTGGGTGGTGGCTGGGTCGGGGTGGGGGGGTGGGGGGGGAGAGTCTGGGGGTGGCGTGGGGAGGGAATGTGTTCAGTGAAATTGTCCAGGAGCAAAGCACCGCTCACTTGAAGCCCAGAGATTTGTCATCCAAATATGTGCAGATTGCTGGCGCTATAAATAGTTTGAGCTCAAGTAAACAGCTTTCTTCCCCCCTAGCTGCGGTTTGGTCATTGTTCAGATGCCAGAGCTGCCCGGGGAGCAGCAATAGCTTGCGCCCTACTCTTAGGCTGCCGTCAGCGACCATGGTACCCAGGGCTTGAGATGACGGGGGGCCCCCATCCTCAGGCCTTTCAGTTCCCCACCTTCGCTTCCCACCCTGCCCCCGCCTGTCCTGCAGCTCTGCAGAGGCAGAGGAGCCCAGACCTGAGATTCCCAGCAGCTCTAGAAAGCCCCGGGGTCACCTGGTCGTTGACTGAAGTAGACTGAGGCAACACAGACGTTCAGTTTTCAGGGCAGAAGCACACACGACTCGTTCCCTTCTGTTGGAGCTAAGAAGAGCGGTGCGGTGGTCAGACCTGCCATGGGCTGCCGATGCCAGCAGCTGTCCCGCCGTGTGCCAGGCAGAGAGGCAGGCAGGCGGCTGACATTTCCAAAGCCCCATTGGGGACTCAAACAAAATGCTGCCGTTAGAGCAACTGAGGACATTCCACGGTTTATTACTCTACTTCCTTTGGAAAAAATAAGTCTCTCTCTCTCTTAGAATCCCTGCTGCAGCCACGTTCATCTGCTGTGGCTCTCATGTCAGATACCCACGAGGAGCCTAGGAAGATCTTGACATTTTGTTGTTGAGGGCGCAGGGGACAGAAATGCTAGCAAGGACCGGACTGGGATCAGGAATCCTGGGATCCTTGGGCAAGTTACCCAACTTTTCTTAGCTTTAGTTGCTTCATCTGTCAGGTGAGGATAGTCCTGTTTCATGGAGTTGATGAGAAAATGGATGTAGCAGTACTTTCTGGATTGTCCTGAACAGTAGGCTATAAAGGAGAGGTGGGGAAGTGGAAGTCTGGCCTTGTGGACTGTGTGACCTCAAGCCCATGAGCCTGTGCCTCTCGGCCTCAGTCTTTTTATCTGTAAGATGGTAATGTCAATACCTGCCTTGCAGCGGTGTTGTGAAGATTAGCAATAACACATGTAAAGCTCTGACAAATGGCAGATAATAGATAAATGGCAGTCCTGGTGTTGTTACATTTCATGTGGAGATAATCACTCTGGCCACTTGAGGATTCTTCACCTGGAGAAACAGCTTCAGTTTGTAGATGTTGAGATTACCGAAAGGCTCTGCGAAATGCTCATGGCAATCAGTGGTAAAAATAGATAACATTTAAAAAAAAATCAAAGTAATGAAATTATTAAAAAAAATAAAATCCTACAAGTCCAGAAAGGCATCAGTCTACTGCTTACGCCCTCACCTGACACAACCATTGAATTTTTCTGCTTTTAGCCCTTCAAGTGGGGTTTTTTTTTTCCATTTCTTTAAATAAAATTACCTCTCTCACTTAAAAAAAAATGTTTCATTTATTTTATTTATTTATCTTTGCCTGTGCTGGGTCTTCACTGCTGTGAGGGTTTTCTCTAGTTTCGGTGAGCGGGGGCCCCTCTGGCGGTGTGCGGCTTCTCTTGTTGCAGAACGCAGGCTCTAGGGTGCTTAGGCGTCAGTAGTTGAAGCCTGGGGACTCAGCAGTTACAGCTCCCTGACTCTAGAGCACAAGCTCAGTAGTTGTGACTCACAGGCTTAGTTGCCCCGTGGCAGGTGGGATCTTCCCAGATCAGGGATTGAACCCTGTGTCTCCTGCATTGGCAGGCCGATTCTTGGCCACTGAGCCACAGGGAAGCCGTCTACTACTTGAAAAAAAAAAAAAAAGTCAAAATGACACGTGCACACAGGTTTGCTTTGTTCTTTGTAAGGTCAAATATCTTTATAAATTTACACTAGAAAACAGTTGTCCCCTGCTCCCACCCCTTCTTCTTGCTCCCGAGAGCACACACTTTTGACCCTGTTAGCTGTTTGTCCTAGCATTTCTCTCTCTATATCTAAGTAGTATACAGCTGTCTCCCTCTCTTGTAAATTTTTTTATTATGGAAATTTTCAAACATGTTATCATAGAATAGTACAGTGAGTTGTCCTGGACCACTCATTGCTCAGCCCCAGGGTTCATGACCATTTTTGTTTCCCCTGTGCTAGTGGCCATTTTCCCCCTGCTCACAGATAATTTGGGCATAAATTCTAGACAACATTTCATCAATAACTACTCGAGCATGTATCTCTAAGAAAATAAGGACTTCTTTAAAAAAAAAAAAAAAAAAACTACTCTACCATTATTATGCAATAAAATAACTAATAATCCGTTATTACTAGCAAAGATCTCTGATGAACTAAAAATATTTGTTTTTCAAATCAGATCCAAACAAGGGCCACATGCAGCCTTGCTGCTCTTTCTTTGTCAGTTTTCGACATTGCCTGTTGACTTCCTTGGCTGGCGCGTGAGGCCTTAGCCTTTGTTCAGACACCTCAGCCTCGCTCATATTCTTTTCTCCCTTTCCTCCTGGCAGCACAGTTTTTTGGTTAAATTCATATTCAGTGTTTTCAGTGTTACGGCACTGTAAATATTATTTACCACCCAGCCAATAACATTCTAATTATTTTTTTTTCTGTCTGATGGTTTTTCTGGACTTGTTGCTTCTGCTTTAATATGCTCAGTTTTCCTTGTTCCATCGGGCTGAATCTTTCCACACTTCCCTTAGTCTTTGAGTACAGTTTTTGGCAGGCTTGTCAAGGAGTTCCATGAGGTCCATTTCCCTGGAGCTTCCACCTTCCTGCTTTAATCAGGCTGGTGCTCCCCAGGCTCGAGAGTCAGCCAGGCCCTGAAGCCACCTGCTTCATCATCATCGCCATCATCCTTGACGTGTCTTTCACCTCTCTTGTTAGATCCTTCTTGTCAAATTCTTACTTTTTAGTTTAAACCCTTGTTTAGGTAAATTTCTCCTCCAGAAGTTTACTGACAAAACCGTGTACAAGTAAACTTGTTCTAGGTCCTGGCAATTCTGAAAAAGTCTTTATTTTGCCTAGCTGAATATACATTCTATGTCCTGAATCATTTTGAACTTTTTTCTTGGAAAGCATTGCTTCTTTTCTTCAGTCACCAGCATTGCTGGCAAGAGGTCTGATACCAGTTTGATTCTTTTCTATTGAAATAATCTGTCTCTCTACAAAGGTGTAGCTGTTTTTCCTTTTTGAATTCTGAAAGGTCAAGGCACTATGTCTTTTTTCATCCTCTTGGTGCTTTTTAAGCTTTTCAGTTTGAAGATGCAGTCTCCCTTTGTCTCTGAGAACTTTTCCTCATGATTTCTTAGATAACTTCCTGTTGTACTTTCTATTCTATTCTTTTTCTGGAATTCCTATTTAGTCTGACGTCGAACTTCCTGGACTGTTGTTCTATGTCAAGATCTTTTTTTGTCCTATGAATATTTTTTCCCTATATTTTGAAAGATTTCCTTTTCATGTTTTCCAGCCCTTCTCCTTAATTGTCAATTTCAGTTTTCATGTTGTTAATTTCTAAGAGCCCATTTTTGTCTGTTTATTTTATGTTTTATGGACACAGGATCTTCAGAATCTCTCTGAAGACATAAGAATTTTTTTTAGTAAAGCTTACCATTTGTCTGAACCTTTTTACTCATGGTGGAGTCTATTTTTCTCTTTATTTCAGTCTCTCTCATGCTGTTGGCTTTCATCAGATGCCCTATGATAGTTTTTTCTTTCTGCCATTTATAGTCAATAATAAAAGCCTCCTTTTAGGAGTGAGGCCTTGAGTTCCTCCAGAATTGGTTGTCTGTTTGCCCCCAGAGACCCTACCGCTGCCTAGGAAGCTGCTGGGAGCTCTCAGTACAATCCTGAAGGGTGCATCCTACTCTAGGGCACCTGATTCTGAAGGTCCTTTAAAAGTTAAAATAAGGATGCCCACTCTCTTACTCGAAGCCCTAGCTCACCCCAAGGCAGATCATTCCGTTTATTCAAAGAGCCCTCCCGTCTGCCTGGGGTTCTGCAGAGCTTGCTGACCCTCCGTGTGCTGCGGCTGTGTTGTGGGCAGCTGGCTGGCACAAGGCCTTCAGTGGGTTCCCCGATTTTCAGTCCTCTTCCCAAATCCAACTGATGCCCACCGTCCCCAGTCCCAGAGCTTCCCTGGGCTTCCCACGTTTCCACGGGTGCTTTTCTGTCCCTGTGTTCTGGACTTCATCTTCTGTCATCCTGAACATCTTTTAGAAATTATTTGGAGTGAAATCTTTTGTTCTCTAATGATTCTAGCTGACAAGAGGGAAAGCCTGGTTTAAAGTTTAGAAGACATGGTACTTTTTTTTTAAACATCAAACAATTGCATTAAGGGCTTCCCTGATAGCTCAGTTGGTAAAGAATCCATCTGCAATGGAGGAGACCCTGGTTCGATCCCTGAGTTGGGAAGATCTGCTGGAGGAGGGATAGGCTACCCACTCCAGTATTCTTGGACTTCCCTTGTAGCTCAGCTGGTAAAGAATCCACCTGTAATGTGGGAGTCCTGGGTTCGATCCCTGGGTTGGGAAGATCCCCTAGAGAAGGGAAAGGCTACCCACTCCAGTATTCTGGCCTGGAGAATTCCATGGACTGTATAGAGTCCACGGGGCTGCAAAGGGTCGGACAGGACTGAGTGACTTTCACGTACATTCATAAGCCTGGACAATCCGGGATATGTGTGTGTGTTTAGAAAATATTTGTTGAGTTTCCTGTTCTGTACCAGTGAATGAAGGAGACATGTCATTGACCTTGTGGTGCCCACAGTACCTGTAACGTGTTAACAATAACCTGTGTTAGCAAGTTAGGGGAGAGAGGCAGAAGGTTCCTGGAGACGCTGAAGCGTGGGGGAGCCCACGTGGTTCAGAGGGAGACCTCCAGAAGGAAGTGACGTTTAATCAGATCTGATGGCTGAGTAGCAGTTAACCAAAACAAGAGGGTCGGGGAACCTCCCTCGTGGTCCAGTGGCTAAGACTCTGCTCTCAAAGCCGGGGGCCCAGGATTGATCCCTGGCCAGGGAACTAGATCCCACATACCGCAACTAACATTTCACATACCACAACTAAAGATCCTACTTGTTGCGAGGAAGATCAAATATCCCGCATGCCACAGCTAAGACCTGGCACAGCCAAAAATGAAGAGAATAAATAAGTATTAAAAAAAACAAACAAAGAAAAAAACAAACAAATGGGTGGGGCCAATCAGATGCGTGTTCAACAGTGCGGTGTCAGAGAGAGCGCGCCTGAAGCCAACAGAAGGTCTTCCTACGGTTAGAGCACCAGACTGCTCAGCCTCAGAAAATACCCCTGCTTTCTGGGGCCTGGCATTCCCCATCTCAAAAGTGAGGAGACCACATGCTCTTTTCAGCTCTAAAAGTCAACACGTCTAAGATTGTTTAACTCAGGAGTTGGAGATCACACCTGTCCCGCAACTGCTCCCATCTGAAACCCATCTCTTGCTAGGGGGAAGCAGGTCCTTAAGAAAGCTGGAAAAGGTAGGGAGGGGCAGTGTGGTGGTCGCATATCTTTTGGGGAGTTAACCGCCCCCGCCCCTGTTTTGAGTGATGGTGCAGTTCTTTCTGGGTCGGTGCCCCCAGGAGGTTAACAGGCTGTTCCTAGTGATAGAATGATGGGTCACCTTCCTTTTTTTTCTTTTTTCCTGATCTTTTCTACTTTCCTATTTTTATTTTCTTTTTTACAATGAACAAGTATGATTCTAATTCGAAAGTAAACAAAATCTACTTTGATTTATTAAATCTCAGGCCATATGTTTCTCAATTTGTCTGAAAAAAGGGGAACTTACAGCTGTGTGGCATAGGGAATAAGTGCGTTTGAAACGGCATGACAGCTGAAACTGGCCTTTGAGTGGGTGAAAAGTTAATTGTATTTTAACAACACGTGTTTGGACTAGAGGGTAGGTGCTTGCATGTGTGTTTAATTACTTACTCTTGTCCAACTCTGTGACTCCGTGGACTATAGCTTGCCAGGCTTCTTTGTCCATGGGGATTCTCCAGGCAAGAATACTGGAGTGGATTGCCTTTCCCTTCTCCCGGGGATCTTCTCGACCCAGGGATCGAACCCATGTCTCCTGCATTGCAGGAGCCACCTGGGAAGCCCAGAGGGTGGGTGGTTTAGTGGTGGCCAGAATTTGTTCATTCACAACCTCCTTTCAACAGATATCCACCATGTTAGATGTTTACCATCTAAACAAGTTATTCAGGTGATCTGTGTCTGGAATTTTGTCCTGTGTCAAGTGGAGATAATAAATATACCTGCCTCGTAGGATCCTTGTCAAGATTAAATGAGGTAATTTATGTAGAGCAGTTAGAATGTCATCTGATATATGACAAACATTCAGTACAAGTTTTTGTTATTTGTGGATTTCCTTATTTTAATAAATGTCTTATAACATGTACAAAATGCTCATAAACTGGACAGAGCTTTTGCTTAAGAAGCTCAAATTCTACAGCAGAATAAGCTCTGTCCAGATATAAATATGCCTCGAAGGAGAAAAGGATAAGTCTCTTAAGAGAGAAACAGATCAAGTACTTAGAAAATTCAGGGAGAAATCCCTTCAGGACCAGGGTTGAGGGGATGGGAATTAAAGGCAGCTTTGGGGCCAAGGGGCTTCTGGGCCCTGCAGGCCAGCCCTGGGCGCCGAAGCTGCCAGTTTCCTTTATCCTCAAATGGGGCCAGTGCTGCTGGCTGGGGAAGTCCACCGAGTTCCTCCAGGTGAGCATTTAGAAGGCAGCAGAGGAAGGGGCTCAAGGAGACAGGTCTGGCCCAGGCAGCCCCGGCTTGGAGCACAGGCTCCATCTCTTACTCCAGGGGGCCCTCCGGGCAGCCCGGCCAGTCCACCTCGGCACGCATTGGTTTCCACAACTGTCGAGAGACCGTGAATAACTTTCCTGTCGTTGATTCAGGTAAGGATGCCATCCAGCGGGGGTTTTATAGCTCGGCGCGTGGCCCCGGTCCACGCAGCGTGTCCCCTGCCGTGGTCAATAGAGGACAGACTGGGTGTGCTGATGTCATCACAGTTCTCTCTTCTTGGCTTCTGTCACAAATGGACGGTTATTCGGTCCACAGGGCTCGTGTGACAGAATGCGTGTTGTCAAGGAAAACGCTATCTTTGTTTTTATGAATGAGCACCTTCCTAGTATTTTTCGTTCAAGTGACAAACTGTGCTTCAGCGCGCCGAGGGTGATGTCAGTAGACTGACCTGTCAGGATCTGGCCCCACTTCCTGACGCCCACTCAGATGTCTGGAATAAAGGCCCAGCCGAGCACCACCCCGCCTCCGGGCCCTGCACGCGGGAGAACGTCAGAGGCTTTGTTCCTTACTCATCCTGACTTTCTAGACAAGCACCAGCCCTCCTCTCTGGCTTCCCGACATTCTTGACCTTATTCATTGTCACGTCGTGCTCAGGGCAGAGGGTGGTGGCACGGAGTCAGACTGAGAAAATGATGTCTTTAGGATGTGCCAGCTGATTTTTACAAGTGTTTTTGAACTTGTACTCTGTGCTATAAGTCGCCCAAGAACTTTGAAGGGGGAAGCTGTTATTATTCTCATTTTCCATTGGGAAGCCAAAGCCCAAAGTAGGCAGGGTCCTGCTCAGGCAGAAGGTCCAGGGACGAGAAGGGAGCGGCCTCTCCCATCTGTGGACCGCCGCTCTCTGTGGGTGACCAGGCTGGCGTCCCGTGTATTCTCCCGCAGTCTCACACCAACCTGTGGGCAAGCCTGCGGAGTGGCACACTCCCTCCTAACACACACTCTGTTTGCTGGGGCCTTTTCTGATTAACACCAGAGTTTTCTGAGCACTCATTAAAATTCTTGTTCAGTCACACACTGCCACAGCCTTCCTCCCACCTGTAAATAGCTTCTTTCCCAACAGGGCCTAAGTCCCAAATGGCTTTAAGGCAAATCAGGTCTGTGTCTTTGAGGGGAGGAGCCCCTGAAGCCCAGATGTGCCTCAGGCCACACAGTATTTTGGTAGAAAAGCAGGTAAGCACCCCTCTTACCTAGCTGCTCGAGTGTTTCCTGTCAGCCAACAGCCTGACGACCTTTCCCCGTCCCAGGCCTGGTTGAACCCAGGAAGACTCTCCCTCCCACTGCTTCCCCACTGGTTTGAAGAAGCTTCGCCTATTTCCCAAAGTGGGGATGATCCCATTTAGAACTGAGGGCCCGGCTCGGCGGAGTAGCCGTTTTGGGAAGGAGCACTGGCTGTTGCGTGGCTTGTGTGCTGACCTCAGGAGGAGTTCAAAGACTCCGTTTCCAAGTCTGGTCCTCTCCTCTTCAGCCGTGTGCCCTCAGGCACATCTCTTAACTTCTCTGTGTTTCATTTTCCTATCCAGGAAAAGGAGATTAGCAATGACCTAATTCTCCTCAAGTGAGAGTCAAAGATTTTTTAAAAATTTTTTTCTTTCGTTATTCCCGGCCGTGCTGGGTCTTCGTTGCTGTGCCTGGTCTTTCCCTAGCGACGACTGCTCTTCGTCGTGGTGCGCAGGCTTCTCATTGCGGTGGCTTCTCTTGTGGAGCACGGGCCCTAGAGTGTAGCTTCAGTGGTTGTGGCACATCGGCTTAGTTGTCCCTAGACACATGGGATTTTCCCAGACCAGGGATCAAACCTGTGTTCCCTGCATCGGCGGGCAGATCTTAACCGCTGGACGCCCAGGGAAGTCCTCAAAGGAGAATCGTGTACAGCAAGTGAGAGCCACCATCTGTCGTCACTCACGTGGCCAAATACCTTCAGGTCCCTTTCATTTATTATTTCATTCTTAGTGTCCTCAAAATGGAGTCCCTCATATCCCATTTTGCAATTAAAAAAAGAAAGGTTCAGAGAAGTTAAGTCACACAGGAGTCGGAGCAGCTGCGTCCCTGGCTCCGAAATTGATGCTCATAATCGCTATACATGTCACATTGCTTCCCACTGTACATCAAAGCACAGAGGCTTTATTTGTCTTTCTTATCAAGCACTCTTCAGACGCAGGAGATTACTTATTATCTCTCGTAACCATGACTGTTTCATGTTAGTCCCTTAGGACAGTTAAATTCTCTTGCTGCTCTATCTTATCTCATAGTTTATGCTGCCTCTTTCCATATCCTCCAGGACTTGTTCAGTGAATTCTTGGGGGTTTTCTCCCAGAGAAACTGTTCAGCTCCACCAGAAAGGGGGTTGAAGGGGCCTGAGCTGAACCAGGCATCTTGAGCGGTAGCCTCTGACCCCTCCAGGGTTCCTCCTTCCCTCAAGCCTGTGATCAGCCTCTCTGTAGTAAAGTTCCTTATGGTGAATTTGTTGATTAAGCTCATCCGTTACTGAATTCTAGAAGTAGAAGATACCAAAACTCTTATTTTATTGATGAGAAAACTGAGGTCCAAAGAGAGAGGTGACATGTGTGGGGTCATTCGTTCAGTTAGGAGCGTGTTGGGGACCAGAGCCCAGTTCCCAGGCAACAGCCCAGTGCCTGTTCTAAGCCTCCGGTGTGGACACGTGCCATCTTCTAAGAAAAGGACAGACTGTAGCCCTCTGTCCAGCACGCACCTAGGAAACTTTCTGGAGAAATTCCACAGCTTGGAAAATTGAGCAGGAAGAAAAAAGATGGGGACGGTATGCGGTGGGGGTGGGGGTGTGCGGCTCCCCACCCTAACTAGCGTTATCATACACCCAAGAAGTGAACCGGACCACGGCACAGCACCCTGGATCAGCCCAGGGTCAGCAGTGACCAAGAGGCAAAGGGATTCGCGCCGGGAACCCCGGCCCAGGGAGCGAATAGGAAGCCTTTTGTCACTGAGGCCGAAAATGGAAGGAAGGATGTTAGCAAACGTGCCAGCCCGGGATGCAGTTCAGCCCCCGCGGCTCATTGTCCGGAGGAAACGGATCTCTCCTGTGGACAGAGAGGTGGAAACTGAACCAGGGAGCTGAGTGGTTGACATCATCAGGCCGAGCATTGGGTTACAACAAATGGGGACTTACTTGGCCCGAGACGTGGGAAACACCCACTAAAACCTCGAAGTGCATTTCATTTAGGAGAGAGGGAGAGAGAGAGAGGGGGGCACGAGAGAGCCCGCCTGCCCCCGCTGGCCTGCCCTGCTAGTCTTGCTTACCCTCCGAAGGGAGGCATCCTGAATGCTGGCTCCTTAAATTCGACCTTCCCTTCTGACCGATGACTGCTGGTCTTGGAAGGAACTCTCTGCTCTCGTAAGTAGGACTTTCTTCTCTGCCGCCCCCAACCCCAGGGAGAAGCAGGCTGGGAGGCAGGGCTCTCCGGAGAGTTTGCTTTCCAGCCCGTTGGTCACCAAGTGTCTATTTTTATATTATGATATATTATTGCTCTGAAAACCATGGCTTTGTCTGAAACCGCCTAGGGCTAGAGTCTGAACTTCAAGGCTCACAGACAGGGCTCCAGTCAAACGCTGTCTTACTTTGTTTCCCAAAGAACTTGGGCAGAGTCGCTCGGGCTTTAAAGGCAGCTCCTTGCCCCAAATATAGATGAGGAAAGAAATCCTCCCTTAGAAACTGGTGTTTGGGGAAGCTTTTCTTAATTTATTTTTCTGATGACCAAGGTGGGACCCCCAAATATCTTAAAGATTTCTAGAGAGAAATGTCTCTGCCGATGAGAATTCTCTGTAATCTGCCGCTCTCAGAGGTAACAGGGGGTATTTTCAGTTTAAGAATCAGAGACGGTTAGATTTCATGATGTTACCTCATCACTTCTGCCCAGTGCTGCAGGAACTGCCCAGGAAACTCCAAGACAGAAATCTTTACCTTTGGCTTTCTGATCTTTTAATTGCTTCCTTAAAAAAAAAAAAAAAAAAGTGCTGCTTATTCCTAGAAAATAAACACGACTTTGTAAGCCCTTGGGCATTTTCTCTGTTGGGTCCTGTCCTTAGGATTTTAAACCGAGGGAGGCACTCGGGGGGTGGGGGGGCAGCCGTACCTGCGGGGGCTGAGCCGAGGGTTCTCAGGTGGCTGAAGATACAAAGCTTGCAGGTGCTGTGTGTGCTCCGCTCACCCTCCTCGCAGGTAAAAATGGTTGAAAAATCACAGTTAAAGAAGAAAGCCCCCAGCTTTAAAAAAGGAAAAAAAAAAGCAAGAGCCACTATATAACAGAATGGCCACCCAAGGAAACTGTGGGGCCCTGGGCAGGTGTTTTATCCTCTGGACCTCAGTTCCCTTGTTTGTACCTAAATGAGGGGCGAAACTAGATGATCACTCCATCTGAACAACATGCCTTTAAACCGTGAGGGTCCGCTATCCTGCAGATGTTTTCCCATAAGTAACGCGCTACAGAACCAGGAGCTGCCGTTGGTTGAATCCACGGATACAGGCCCAGGATGCTGCGGACACGTGGATACAGAGGGCCGACTGTAAAGTCACACTTGGGTTTTCAACTGCTCAGAGGATCGGTGCCCCTCACCCCTGTGCTGCTCAAGGGTCAGCTCTGTTCCTAAATTCAGCCTGAAAGAAACCACCAAAGCCCTTTCCCCTTTGAGGAGAGCCCTTAGGGCTCGAGGAACAAAGGGCCCTTGGTTGTCAGCATCCCGGAGTGGGTGAAAACTGGTGCCTGTAGGAGAACTAAAAGAGGACACCAAATAGGCACTGTGGTTACTTGCTGAGTTTAAAGTTTGCCAGAGTTTGTGCTCTGGAAGGAGAAATCCTCAGTGTATGTGCGTGTATACCGGGGAGCGAGGAGGAAAAAGAAGCAACAGTGAGTATAGAGCGCCTGGTAAGAGCCAGGCTCTGTGTTACGCTCACCCTTTCACAGAACGCCAGGCGGTCGGTGTCAATATTCCCCAACTCCACCGACAGGGTCACTCTCCACTGTGTGTTACCGTGTTTTCCTGAACTCCTTCCTGTGTTTACCCGAGCTGTGAGAGACCGAATCCTAACCTCTCGACCGTCAGGGAGTCACACCTGAGCTGTGCTGGCATGCCATCCCTTCACTGCTTCCGCTGGACCGCAGGCCTCGTCTCCTCGTTGCCTGGTAGAGAACTTGGGATATAGGTACAGAGGAGACACATCATACTCGATTTCAACTTCAGGCCCGCTGTCCCACTCGCTAGCTTGGCCAGCGAGAGGGAGAAGAGGAGAGGGAAATCTCTGTTTGCCTTCCTCCCCTCTCTTTCACCTCGACACAGTCCGCACCGCTGCAGAGAAACGGGGCATGAGTGTGCCTGCTCAGTCGCTTCAGTCTGACTCTCTGCAACCTCGTGGACCGTAGCCCGCCAGGCTCCTCTGTCCATGGGATCCTCCAGGCCAGGATGCTGCAGTGGGCATTGCAGGGAAAGGTTGGCCAGGGCCAAAGTACAAAGAAAAGCAAAAGAAGCTGTCAGGTCTTGGACTTTGGGTTTCCAAGGCTCCAGGTCTTAGCAGTTGAAGGGTTTTTCTTCTCTTTAAGAGCCTATCAGAGACCCTAACCCTAGGAAGATGCAGTATTTAAGACTATTTGGGTTAAGACCATATTGCAGTACATGGGGTTGCAAAGAGTTGGACATGACTGAGCGACTGAACTGACTGGATTAAGATCGTGGTGAACTGGAGGGCTCGTGAAGCCCCTTGGCAGATCTGAGAGCTGCAGCGTATCTCCTCCCAGCAGCTGAGCCCTTTGAAAGTGGACCGTTGCCGCCAGGGCACCGCCCCGGGGTGTGGGCACCGTCCCAACCTCACCCAGGACCTCGAGCCCCCAGGGCCCTGACACTTGAGCTGCTTAAAAAGTCCGTCCCTCTCCTAGGCTGGTGGTGAAGAGGAGGTGATACCGTGGAAGGAAGGTACCTGGTTTGCGTTTTATTTTTGTTGAATGTGAATGCTTGCCTGGTCTGTCTGGTGCTCTCTAGGCTCCTGCCTGGCGCTTGGCCCCTGTGGGCACTTGTATTTGTGGCCCCCGGGCTGACTGGTGTCCGCAGTGCCTGTCTGTCATCTTAGACAGTCTAGGGTTCCATGAGAGGTTGAGCCATCTCGGAGAGATTCCTCCCCACCCCCCTTCTTTTCTCAGAAATGTGGGGTCACAATTTTACCTACCTCAGGGGGTGCCGGGGCTTCCCTGGAGGCTCAGCAGTGAAGAATTTGCCTGCAGTGCAGGAGATGGGGGTTCGATCCCTGGGTCTCCAGGGAAGATCCCCTGGAGAAGGGAATAGCTACCCATGCCAGTATTGTTGCCTAGAGAAGCCCATGGACAGAGGCGCCTGGCGGGCTACAGTCCATGGGGTCGCAGAGAGTCGGACACAACTGAAGCAACTTAGCAGGCAGGCAGGGGTGCCATGAGGACAAAGCAGCTTAAAGCTCACAACACGCTTAGTTGACTTAGTAATATGTGCTCAGGATTAGCCGCTTTATGGTTTCCAGAAAGAGAATGTTAGCTGACATCCTAGGATGTGAGCTGGCATCCCCTGGCCCCTCAGTCCCAGGATGGCATTTGTGTGAAGAGCCGGAAGTCATCTCTGAATTCCTCAGTCTTCACACACACACACACACACACACACACCCACACACCCACACCCCCACCCCACGCCAAGATGGCCCTGGGGCCGCCATGCTGGCTCTTTAACCCTAGCCCCAGCACCATTTCCTGTCACCCACTGAAGTGCTGAGGCCAGAAGCTGAAGTGGGTGCTTTTTCCTGACACCAGAGGTCCCCGGTCCACCCAGCGACCAAAGGGAAAAGCTGGTGGCAGGCGTTCCTTTCTGAGCATAATGGGCAGCTGAACTCCCCCAGTCCACTCCGCTAGGCTTTCACGAGCGGCCAGGAGTGATTCCTAAGTGGAGACAGACGTGGAAAGTCTAAGGTTCTCGGAAACAAGTCATCAATCAGGACCCAAGGCTGAGCTCACTACCTCCTGGAAATCTTTCAGAAACGCCTCATGAAAACTTTTAAGTACTGCCCCTTCAAAGAATGGTTTCTTTGGGAGTTGCACTCAGCTGCCGCGCTAAGTGATTCTGAATTGCCGATGATAATAAACGCATCCACTCTGACCGGAGGAGGCCAGCCTCTCCTAACTGTAAATGTAGTCTCTCATCTTCCAAGAAATTGCTGTCCTTCAACTTGGCTCTTCCGAACTGAATAATGGACCTTCAGGGCACTCGAATAATGAAGCATTTGGTTGCTAATGCATTCTTACTATGTCCCGGGGACCTGGGTCTGTTATTTTGTTTAGTACTGTATGGCTGTGGGCCCTGCCAGTCAGGGAACCGTGCTGAGGGCTGGTGGGCCCTAAGCGCGAGGCTCAAGGAACAGTCTGATGCGGAGACAGTCTGGTGCAGTTCTCAGAGCATCGTGAGGACAGGCAGATGAGTGAATAATTATGGCGGATCAGCAGCAGGTGGAGGAGGTCCTGATCCTGAGCTGGGTTGATTACCCCCACGCTCCCCTCCATTTCCTGACGCCCAGAGCTGTGCCAGCACTTGCCTTAAGGAGAAATGAGAGCCGCTCCTGGTGAAGCCTTCACCCCCAGCACCTTCCTCTCCCCCAGGGTTTCAGAGGATAGAAAGGAACTCGTCATGAAAATGCAACGGCCCCAACTTAGAGGACACGGAATCCTCGGGATGGGTGATTCTGTCATCTAAAATCACCACCAGGCTTTCTGTTGGTTTGTTTTTACAACATTTATTGTGGCTTTTTTCTTTTTTTCCGGATTACAAAGTTAGAACACCTTCATGGAAGGATAAGCTAGATCCAGTGGCTCAGCCGGTAAAGAATCTGCCTGCAACGTAGGAGACTGCCTACAATGCAGGAGACATGGGTTCAGTCCCTGGGTTGTGAAGATCCCCTGGAGAAGGAAATGGCAACCCACTCTATTATTCTTGCCTGGGAAATCCCATGCACAGAGGGGCCCGGCAGGTACAGTCCATGGGGTTGCAAGAGTGGGACACAACTTTGCAACTAAACCACCCCCATGGAAAGGAAAAGCTAGACAGTACAGAAAAACATACTGAAATCATCACCCAGTAATTTCAGTTCTCTGAGTTTTAAATAAGACATGGTGAGGTCAAAGAGCATGAATCTTTTAGGTCTCTGATCCGCATTTACAGTTAGCCACCGGGAAGTTTTCACCTGTGTGAGTTCTCATTCACAATCCATGGTTTTGCCCCCATCCCCTTCTTAGGTGCACACCCGCTGCATCGGGAGTTGAGCTCGTTTTACTCTCTCCCCGGGCAGAGTCCCTGTTTGTGTATCTCAGAGGTGCTCAGGTTCTCTGTTGCTCTCCCCTTGGGGGGGGCAGAAACCAGGTCTGCCGTTGGTTAAGGACCCCAGCTTTCCTTCGTATTTTCCTGTATGGATGTGTGAATGCACCCATCATTAAGAACCCTTGTGTTTTCAGCATTAGGGGCAAGGTGCTGTCGGCAATACCAGGGTAAGTAAGACTTGTAAGTAGCTCCCAGCCTGATAGGAAGAAAAACTCTTAACATGTGTGATCACGTGCCCCAAGAGAGGGCTAGTGCTATGGAAGCCTGACAGAGCAGCATTTAAGCCGAGCGTTCGATTCATTTCAGGAACTCTTTCATGTATCCAGCCAGTATTTATTGAGCACCTAATATCCGCCAGGCACTGGGGGAGTTGATAGTTGGAGAGCGCTGCACAGAACAGCCATGACCCCTCCTCACCCGTAGCGTCCAGGACTGATAGTGGTATTGTGAAATACCCAGGACGAGTGAGGGGTGCGGAGGAGTGTGTGGTCAGGGCAGGTCTGCCGCAAGAGGTGGTGTTTGAACCCAGATGCGTCAGTTATGCTGAGAGCTAAGGCGGGAGCAGGGGGCTGGGGCGCAAGGGTGCTGCGTTCTGGGAAAGACTGTTCCAGATAGGGGAACACCGGTGAAAGGCCGGAGGCAGGAATGTTGGGGAAACTGAAAGGAGGCCGGTGGGGCTAAAGCCTAGAGGGAAAGGCAAGAGAGAAGATGGAGGCAACGAGGATGGGACCCAGGAAGGATTTTCCTTCTCTTCTTCAGCAGCTGGATTCCAGTATATGAGCAAAATTTATCCCTGAGGTGGCATAGAATAGTCCTCTTGGTCTATAATTTTTTCATAAGGGGCAGGAAAAATCTGGTATTCCCAAGAGCCAGTGTTTTCATTCATTGGCTTGCCTGTTAGTTCCCTTTCTCTCTGATTTCAAATGTGAGCTCCTGACTGGACTTGGGTTTGGAGAACAGAGTTTGTGTTGCCATTCTATCACCAACTTGCTGTGTGACCTTAAAAGATTCTTAACTTCTCTGGGCCTCATTTTCATCTCCAAAGGAGGATGATGCTGATCTGATCCCAGGTCATTGTGAAGATCGAAAAAGATAAAGTATTTTAAAGTGCTTTGTAAAATACGAAGTCTTATAGACACATGCAGTATCATTATTATTTCAGTGAAAGATTTCTTATTAGTGAAGTGAAATAAAATTAAGCTAAAAGCAAAGCCCGGCACCAGGAAAAGGCAGACTGGACCCTTCCAGGTAACTCAGAAGCGGCAGAGTCCACCTAGGGGGCTCGCCCTCCAAAGCTGCTTGTGAGTGCTGTTCCTCTTTCCTCTTTCACTTCATCCATTGGAATAAACCATCTCCTTCCTTTCTGCTTCCGTCAGAATGGGTCACAGAACAATCCATTTCACTTCTCTGGATTCCAGGACCCATTTGATATCGAAGCCAGAGAATCTGCTTGGAGGCCATGAGAGCCTTGTGAGCACAGCCTCTGCGGTTTACTGGGCCCTGGTTCCCGGCAGACACAGGCGCCTGGGAGTGCATTTATTTGGGTTTGGGGAGGAAGGTAACTGGGGGCAGGGAGCCACAGAAAACAGTCAACGGTGTGGAACCAGCCCACACACCACCTGAGCAGGGCAGTGGATTTTTAAAGGGGAGCTTTTTTTTTTTAAGTGAAATAAAACACATAAATGCTTAGGGGAAAAAGTGCACCTTTTCCCCATCTCATGAAGCTTTTAAAAATGTCTTCCAGGGGATTCCCCTGCTGTCCAGTGGTAAAAACTGGGCGCTTCCAATGCCCAGGGCGCGGGTTTGATCCTTGATCAAGGAACTAAGAGACGACATGCCTCAGAGCATGGCCCCAAAAAAATGTTTTTTAGATAAATTGTCTTCCAGCTGTTAAAATGATAGGTTGGAAGACCGGTTCTATTTGGCCAAAAAAAAAAGTGAGAGGAAGTACAGTTAACTGTGCCATGTAAAGATGAACGGGTGGCGGGTGACATAGTTTGCTGTACTGTATGGCTCTGCGCTCGTGTGTTTATTTCTTTGTTGTTGTTTTTGCTTTCTTCATTGATTTCCCCTGGAGATGCATGTGCTCATTGTAACTAACTGAATAATTTGAAGATGTATACAGAGAAAGTTTATAATCTCTCCTCTCCTCCTGCTCCCCATTTCCATCCTTCTGAGATACCCAGGGTAGTTAGTTTGGTGTACATCCTTCCATACCTTTCTCCGAGCTCCCGTGTAGATGGATATTTTGTGTATGTATGTGGTTATTGTGTTTTGTCAGAAGTGGGATTGTACTTCGTTATTTTACAGTTTATTTTTCCCACTAAATAATGCATCCTGTGTAGGTACAAAGCCAGTTCAAGCTTAAATAACTTCAGGGCTATAGATCTAGAGGTACCACAATATATTCAACCAGTTCTCCTTTGGCAGATACTCGAGTTACTACCATTTTTTCTTATTAAAAATCTTGTTGCATTAAATATCTTCATGTACATATCTTTCTTCACTGGTGCTTTTACTTTTATAGATTATATTTTCAAAAATAGTATTGCTGGGTTAAAAGGTATTCATACTTGATATCTTGGTTGATAATATAATCCTACTTTACAAAGAGTTCTAATAGTTTACGTTCTCCCCGGCCACATGTGAGCACTTCCATTTCCTTAAGTCTTTACCAGCATTAGGAACTCTCTCTTCTGTCCATCTCTCCCTTCATCTCTCTTGTTTTATTTGTGACCAAGCTGATGGGGAAATGGCATCTTACTTTTGTATATTCTTTGGTGAGATTGAGCATTGTTGCATGTTAAGTGAGCTTTTCATTTTCCTCATCTGTGAATTTCCTTTGCCCATTTTCCTATGAATTGTTTGCCTTTTCTCAAGCACAGGTAGGAGCTCTTAATGTGTTTATGTATTAAAGATCCCATATGTGTTGCAAATAATTTTCCTAATCTATTATTTATTAATTTGTTTCTGTATTGCTCTTCATAGTACCTGAATTTCTTGCCTTGTTTAGGAATAATTTCCCCACCTCAAAGTTACATAAATATTTTAGTAAATGTTTTTCTAATACTTATACGGCTTTCATTAATTTAATCCTGAACCTTTAATCCCTTTGGAATTTATGTTTGTGCATAGTGAGGAGTAATGATCAGGCTTTGTTCTAGATAGGCCAGCAGCATTTATTAAATACACCATCTTTTCTGTTTTGTATTGAAACCCATCTTTGTCATTAATAAGTTCCTTTATGGTATGTTTCTGAACTTGGTATTCTAGCCCACAACTTATTTGTCTATTCTTCTGTTAATTCTGTATCTTTTTGTTATTATGTCTTTATAGTAACTTTTTAAAATTTTAAGACAAATCCTCTATTTACCTTTTATAATTTTCTTTAGTCCTTGGCTAATTTTCTTGAATGCTTACTTTGGTTACCTCATGCGAAGAGTTGACTCATTGGAAAAGACCCTAATGCTGGGAAGGATTGGGTGCAGGAGGAGAAGGGGACAACAGAGGGTGAGATGGCTGGATGGCATCACCGGCTCAATGCACATGGGTTTGGGTAGACTTCGGGAGTTGGTGATGGACAGGGAGGCCTGGCATGCTGCGATTCATGGGGTTGCAAAGAGTTGGACACGACTGAGCAACTGAACTGAACTGAACTGATTCCATATGAACTCTAAAGTAATTTTTTTCATTCCCCCATCCAAGAAACCTATTGGTATTCTTATTGGAATTTAATTAAGATTATATAGTAAATTTGGTAAGGATGGCATTTTGGGATAACTAGACTTTTCTACCCAGGAACATACTAACTGGTTTGGACTCATGCGTTCTATTTCTATATTTTGTTGTTTTTAAAATTTCAGTATACATCATGGATGAGTTATCTAAAATAAAATAGCATTTCTTTGTCCTGAATAATCAAGGGCCTTGGAATATTTATCTCTGATTTCGGTTCCATCTTACATGTTATCATTGTCAAATACTGTCAAGTTTGTTTTTATCTCCTCGTTTAGCTTTGTTTCACTCAGTCGGTACTTGTTTAAATGTAACCATATTCTTACTGCTTTTGCTCACTGTTGATCCTAAAATCACACTGATACTCTGTGTTCACTTTCTCTTCTGTTGGAGAATGTTTTGGAGTCTGTCAATGGTAAACTTGCTTAGTCTTTGTCCAAAAATGCCTTTTGCCCTTACTCTTGATACTTTAGCATTTAAATAGTATGTATAGTGACTACGAAAAATGTGTGTGCCTCTAATGAAAGTTTTCAGCTGCAACAGAAACAGTTTGTGTAAAAACTGAAAGCCTTTCATTTCTCTCCCCTCGGTTTCTGAGTCCCAGGGGGAGCTGCTGTTTTTGGTTTGCTGTTTGCCTTTTTCTAATATAGATACAAAAAGTGTGTATATACACAAATGCTGTACTTTTTTTCTAAGGATAAACAATCATGTTCATTTTTAACTAGATAGACAATAGTATATACAATTTTACAGTTTTTTAAACACCAGAGTATGTACGTTTTCCCATGTCAGTACAACAAAATCTCCGCTGTTCTTTGTAATGGCTGTATAGTTCCTCCCTGCGTTGATATCATAATTTAACTCTTTTTCCTAGTAACTTGTTTCCTTTTTTTTTTTTTTTTTTACTTTTACACATTATGTTTTACTGGACATTTTTTTTTAAACTTATGTGAACCTATCTATAGGATAAATTTTCAGATGTTTGAGTGAGCCAAAGGATGTACACAGTTAATAGATTGATAGATATTGTGAACTTGTATTCGTAAAAGACTGCTTCAGTTTACAGCCCTAGGGGATGTCTGGCTCTAATTTTTGTTTTTCTTCTGGTTCCTTAGAATTTCCACATTGATTAGTCAACAGTGGAAAATCTGAAGAGATGCGAGCAGGAAAAAGAAACTAAACCAGGTGGGTAGTCCCATTGTTCATACCACTCTGCTGTAGCATCACGAGTGTTTGCCTGAATACTCTTACTTCCGTTTGAAGAAGGAAGAGGAATTGGTTCCAAATGAAATCAGAGAGGACTCAGTGTCCCATGAGGGAAAGGCAGGATGGCCCTTTTCAGAAGTTACGTAAAATCGCACTACAGTTTCAGTCATGATTCCATTTACACCATTTCTCTGATGCTGTAGAGAATCAGAAAGACAATTTACCTCGGTGGCTTACAAGAGAATGGGTTTCTTCAACCATCTACTTAAGCAGATGGACTCATACACAGGAGTTATTAGCAAATCTGGGTGCGATGCCAACTTCCTCATCCACCAGTTGTTTGTTGTAAAAGTATTTTCATAAAGACCAGGGCACATGATGGGGATTTTAATACTGTGGTACAGAAGCAAAAGCAGGCAAAACCAAGCCCAAAGAAGCAAGTACAGCCCAGTGATCTGATGAGGAGAGATGGTGCGGGTCCCTTCCAGCTGGAAGAAGAATGCAGTTCATAGATCCTCTGCCTGGAAGTATGGCTGCCTTGGGTCAGTGTTCGTATCTTTATGGTATCTAAACATTTTTTAACAGCCTCTGATCCGTGGCCCACCCACCTCCCTTGCCCCCAACTTTTCTACCCCTTTCCAGCTCCATCTTCTTGCATTTGGGCAGAATCTCCATTTTTTATTTCACTGTCCAAGTCCTAGTAGTCCTGGGAGTTTGGGGGATTTCCAGCTCCTTCGATTTCCCTCTCATGGCCCAGCCTGCCTCTAACACCACTCCTAAGATTCCTCTTCTGTTGGCAGAGAAAGGATCTTATCTGGCAGGCAGCTGCCCTGGGTCTGAAACTCCCCAGCTGCTTATCAGCAAGGCATTTGGGCCTTGCCCTGTAGCAGCTTCCCATGCCACCAGGCTTGTGTCCTGTTCTGACTCGATGACGCTGGGAAGCCCCTGGATACAGATGTTTGCAGTGACTTGGATGTGGCAGCCAGCTCCCAGGACTGTTTATCTGGCCAAGGTCAGAGGGCCTTCTGTTCCAGTTGCTGTGGGAGCACTGGGACCTAGCCACTGAACCTTGAGGATGCTAGGGTTATGTGAGGTTTAGAGCCAATGGATTTAAACAGGCTTCTTCTGGGATTCAAGATTTTCCTGTAAACATGGGTACAGTTTTGTATGTATACACACACATACTCTCCTGGGCTAAATATCTATAGCTTTCCTTGGATTCTCAGATGTGTCTGTGACCTCTGAATGTTAAGAATCAGTGGTCTAGAGAGGGGCTTCCCTGGTGGCTCAGTGGTAAAGAATCCACCTGCTAATGCAGGAGATGTGGGTTCAATCCCTGATTTGGGAAGATCCCCTGGAGAAGGAAGTGGCAATCCACTCCAGTATTCTTGCCCGGGAAATCCCATGGACAGAGGAGCCTGGCGGGCTCCAGTACCTGGGGTTGCAAAGAGTCGGATACGACTTAGCGACTGAGCACGCACGCATGGTCAAGAGACAGCCCCGAGTGTTTCAGGGTCCCGGGTCTCCTTAGGCACCAGCCTTCCTTATGCCAGGATATCTTGGGCGACTTCATCTAGGTTTTTCTGTTTAGGGGTGAACTGGGACAAACTAGCTAATATCGCTGGAGCTTACAGCCATCTGATGGCATGTCCCAAAGTCTAATCACAAAATTGCACCCCAGCCCCTGCTTCATCTCACTGAGCACACTTTGGGGGTTTTCTGGTTTCTGAGTCTATGGCTCAGAGGGGCGTTACAGCAGTGGGAACAGTGCTCTTTCTGTATGCTCAGGCGTGTCCAACTCTCTGCGGCCCCGTGGACTGGAGCCCGCCAGGCTCTTCTGTCCATGGGATTTTCCAGGCAAGAATACTGGAGTGGGTTGCCATTTCCTCCTCCAGGGGAACTTCCCAACCCAGGGATCGAACCCGAGTCTCCTGCATCTCCTTCCTGAGCCGCCAGGCTTGTGTCCTGTTCTGGTTCAGTGCCACTGGGAAGCCCCTGGACGCAGATGAATCTGCAGGCAAGTTCTTTACCGCTGAGGCACCTGGGAAGCCAGCCAGTGGGAACAGTGTTGATGGATAGCTGAATTTCAGTCTGGTTTACCACCACCAGGAACAGCATCCAGTGCTTTGTATACCCTATCTTATTTGATCATCACAACTTCCCATGTAGGTTGAAGCTCTTATTTTACGTGTGGAGAAACTGAAGCACAGAAAAATCTTGTAATTCACCAGGGGTCACACAGTCAGTAAGTGGTACATGACCCAAGTACATGAGCTTAACCACCAAGCTTTATGGTGAAAGTAAATTCACCGATTTTAGAAAAAAACAGTGCATTCTGCAGAGTAGGTCAAATCACTCTGTATCTTATAATACTGAGAAGATTGCCACGTTATACAAGATACTAAAAACTATGCACACAGCACTGATCTTAAATCATTAAGAAAAGGTTAGTGGGTAATACGCTAATGCATTAGCGCAGTGCCTGAGAAGAGTCTCTCTCCATTTTAATTCAGATACAGGTTTTTTTTTTTTGGTACAACTTTACTGAGATAATTAACATGCCACACAGTTCACCCATTTAAAGTATGTACAATTCATTGGCCTACAGTATATTTCAAAGTTGCATATCTGTCACCATGATCATTTTAGAACCTTTTCATTCCCCTCAGAAGAAACCCCACATTCTGAACTCATCACCCTCCCAAGCCCCCCAGCCTCCCCAGTCCCAGGCAACCACCAGTCTGCTTTCTGTCTCCACAGAAGGTTCTGATGCTTAAAAGAGTAACAGTGTGGGAATCTTGGTGATCTGGAGTGAGTCATTCCCTGAGGAATAATTAGACAAATGAAATTTGACTCTAATGTATTTTATAAATGGTTTTATTAGCTAAAGAAGCTACGAGCTTATCTTTGATATGCTCAAATTTAGGACTGACAAGAGACAAGTTTCTCTGAGTCATTTCCACTTCTCAGCATCACCTGTCGAGTGGGCTTTTCTCAGCGAGCAGCTGTAAGACGATGATGGTCTCCAGTGGCGTCAGAACCAGCGGCGGTTCGGCCATGGGATCTCTTTCCTGTCGCCAGAGTCCCCGGCTCGCTTTCTCTCTCTGCCTGGCTCTAGCTGTCTAAATGAAGGGGCCCTACGCTTGTTGCCCATCACTCTGAGATTCAGGGCAGGACCTCGTCAGGCGCGTGGCGGTTGCGTGCGTACCACACACGCTCTCTTGGACTCTTTCAGGTTGGCGGATCCACTGTGTGTCTCTCCTACCTCACTCGTTCCTTCCGAAAGCATTTCCTGGGTGCTGTGCTGCGGGCACAGTGTGGGCGCTCGGTCAGTCCCTCCGCACACTCCTCATCCCGGTCAGTAGAGCGCCTGGCCTTCCTGGGCCCAGGGGGCCGGGGTCATTTGCGCTGAGACCAGCCAGAGGGGCAGGGAGTTTGGTGACAGAACAGTCCTCTGTTAAGGATGAGACAGATGCCGTGTCCACCCCCTCGATACAGAGCCATCCCCAGAATGCACCATCCTAGAGAAGGCGCTCGGAATCGGGGCGGAGGAAACCCAGGTTCAAGGCCTGATTCGGTCAGTAACTGGTCAGAGGACCTCAGGGGACTCATATGACTTCTCCGAGCCATGGGCTGTCCATTGTGAGGGTTCAGTAATGCAGGGCCTCCCAAGGTAGCTTCAGTCCCAGTGCTGGGAAGAGTGCATACTCTGTAGGTGTTGAAGGGGTCCCTCAAGGAGAGAAGGAGCATCCTGTGATTCTCAGAGCTGGAGCAGAGCCCTCGAAGGTCAGGTGACTAGGTGGAAAGAAGGTCTCAAGGAAGACCAAGGGGAACCTCCTTCTCCTTCTCCAGGAACCTCAGTCCTTCCTGCCGTTTCAGCCCCTTTCAACTCACCTGTCCTCTGCTTCCCCGAGCCAAAGGGAGCCACCACCTTTGAGGCCTTGGGCCTAGGAGCCAGGCACCTGGGCGTGCAGGGCGGGGTGGGTTCCCATACATCCTCGCCGTGTGTAAAAGGGGCCTAATTGTACAGGGCTACCAAGAAGCACTTCTTGACCATACCCGACGCATAGCACGTATACCCTGTAAATAGTACCATTTTTAGTTTATTATTCCCTTTGTTATTTGTTGGGTCAGGGACCAGGGCTCGGGTGGTTGTTTTCATCACTGGCTTGAGAGTGCACATGTTCATTGCTTATTTTGTTTGTTCATTAGTGCGTTCTTATGGATGCATTTACTGAGCATCTTCCATGTGTCACACACTGTGCTATGTGGCGGGGATAGTGACCAGAAGCGATGCCTGTCCTCCTGAAGCCAGTGGGGAAGGCAGATATGGGACAGGTGGGCACATATGGGCAGATATGGGACACCTGGGACAGCAAAGCAGGAAGCCCTTATCTTCTGCTGGGTCAGGGAAGGGGTCACTGGGCCCTGGGGGCTGGCCATCCCCTGAAGACCCTATGCCTGGAGGTAGGGGGCTGAGGGCTGGGGTACTGAACCGAGGGACTGGAATCTTGTGCAGACTCTGGGCCAAAGGCACAGGAGAACCTGATGTTGTTGAGTCACTGTTGTGTCTGACTTTGTGCAGCCCCATGGACTGCTGCATGCCAGGCTTCCCTGTCTGGAGCTTGCTCAAACTCATGTCCATCGAGTCAGTGATGCCATCCAACCATCTCATCCTCTGTGGCCCCCTTCTCCCCCTGCCCTCAATCTTGCCCAGCATCAGGGTCTTTTCCTGTGTCTCTGCTCAGGTCTTTGGAGAAGGAAATGGCAACCCACTCCAGTGTTCTTGCCTGGAGAATCCCAGGGATGGGGGAGCCTGGCAGGCTGCCGTCTATGGGGTCACACAGAGTCAGACACGACTAAAGCGACTTAGCAGCAGCAGCAGCAGCTGCTCAGGTTGGACGGTCCCTGGCTTGGAGACATGTGACTCTGCCAGGTTCTCTTGTTGCCTCGGTCCTCTCCAGTGTTGTGCTGTGTGGATTCTGAGCTCTGCTTCTCTCCAGAGACAGGAGGAATGGAATGAGAACCTTGTCTCTCCTTTAGCTGAAGACTGGAGGCCCCCCGCCACCCCAGCTGGCCCTGCTTTTGGGTCAATAGTGTCTGTGCCTGTGAGGGGTGTGTGATGAGATGTCCTCAGGCCTAACTCCCCGTCCACTCGAGGTTGGGGGGTGGTGTGGGGAGGGGACTCTGAGAACTGGCGTGGAAGGGAGCATTAATGCATTCGTCTGGGAATGGCCCTGAAAGGGTGAAGTCAAAATCGGAGCAAAACTCCAGGTCAGCTCTTATCCTCCAAGGCCCTGCAAGGCCCCAGCCACCCTCAGCCTTCTCTCTCCCCAACTCGCTGCGCACCAGCCCCACGGCCTCCGTGTCCTCTTGCTGGACACCAGGGGGGCCCCGCCTCTTGCATGCTGTTCCCTCTGCCTGGCACACTTACCTCGGTATCCCCCCCAAGGCTCTGCACCCATGTCCCTCCCCCAGAGGGGCTCCCCGTCTGCTCTGAGAGAACCCCCTGCCCCTTGCCCTCTTGCAGTTTTCTCTGAGGCACTGGTGCCCCTGATGGTTGTTCTGTTTGCTCGTGAGTATGAGTCACTCCAACAGAGCGTGAGCTTCCTGAGGGCAGAGACTGTTCTATTCCTTGCTGAATCCTGGGTGCCCAGTGAGCAGTAAGTATAAAGGAGTGGAGGGGGTTATTTCTTTAAAGTTAGTGACTGTGTGTAAGTGGCTGGTTTCTGAGCCCACTCTGCCTTGTACATCTTATTGTTACAGCTCCTAGCAACCAAGCTTTTCAGACTCTTAAAGTTTTAAAAGATTCCTGTGCAGAATCAGTCCCTAAAGTCTCTCCTCTCTCATCATGTGTGTGGGCCATGACACCTTCCATCAGGAACAGAGGCTGATATGGGCAGTGGTCATCAGCGACAACACACACACTGCATCCGCCTCTGGATCATTGTCAGATTCCCCAGGGGAGGCAGAAGGGATAGTTTGAAGCTGTGGTTCACCAGTGATTTTGGAATTCTGGTATGTGCACCCCTGCCCTTCATCCCTGGTTAAGAATTACAGTGTTTGAGTCAACCTCCCTAAGTAGACCTTGACTGTCCCTCTGGGGCCCCTGGTGTCTCACTGCTTTTGTATCTGTGGCACCTGGTCCCAAGCCTGGTATACACTGAGTGATCAGTAATATTTCATTACATGAATAGATGAATGAATTCATATTGTAGATTATATCTTGCTTCTTTTCATTCTCCATCATGGCTTTGGGGCATGTTTTCTGTAGACTTTTAGAGGTACTGTAGAGGGACCCCTAGCTGGAAGTCACGTTAGAACTCACCCTGTTTATCCACTGCCACGTAACACTCCACTGCCAGTATTCAGTGGTTTAAAACGACGGCAGTGACGCGTTAGCTTCCATGCTCTTTCCTGTGGGTCAGGAATTTGGGAGCCGCCCAGCTGGACACTTCTGGCTTGAACCTCCCATGCAGTTGCAGGTGGTGGCTGGTGTCGGAGCCTCGAGGAGCCGGCTTGGGGCCACCTGCTGTATCTCCCTCCATGGCCACCCCAGGACCTTTCCATATGACTGGTTTGGGCTTCCCCAAAACGTGGCAGCCTCAGATTTCCTACACGCAGCTCAAAGCTCCCAAGACAAGTGTCCCAAGAGAGAGCCAGATGGCAGCTGTGAGACTTTTTCTGACCCCATCTTGGAAGTCACACATCATCACTTCACTTGTACTCTGTTAGTTAGAGGCAAGTCACGACAACCAGCTCATTTACAAGGATACAAATTACACTCCACCTCTTGACAAGAGAAATGTCAAAGAACTTGTAGATGTGTTTCAGAAACACCACAGGGATGCCCAGCTTACCCCTTCCTTCTACACTTGAGACCCCCGAGGTTGGAGAGACAAGAACCTGGCCCAAAGGCCCCCATCCTGGCATCGGCAGAGCTGGAGCTCAGTCCAGCCACTGGAGCTCTGGCCAGCCTGTTGGGAAGTGATCTCACTTCACCTTCCGGTCCTCCTTCCACATTCCAGCCGGGACTGCTGGCCTCTGGGAACCTTGTGTTTTAGCAGAGCCCTCACCAAGTACAGATAATGTGCAAACCACAGGAGACCCAGGGAGACTCAGTCTCCAAGCAGTAATATTGTTGGGCTATATTCTGCTTCTTTCCCAAGGCTCCGTAGAAGCCAGACTCCCGTGGATTGAAGAGCTTGTATCACCATCCCAAAATCCCAACCCCAGCCCTCCATGAAGTGCTGACACTGCCTAGCCATAGGGGGAGACACAGTGGCAGAGTGGGCGAGGGTTTTTGAAATGTGTACCCCCAATACTTGTTCACCAAAGTTAGATTACAAAAATTAGAATTTGTTGTGGCAGAGTTCAAAGAATCAATTCAACGTCACTGAATAGGTTCGTAAGATTTTACATTTACAGTCAAACATTCTCAACAGATTTTGCTTAAGCCTGGGTAAAGTGCATCTGGGTATATGCTTTCGCCAGCATTGTAAAATGGTTTCCTAGGACTTCATTGCTTTCTTGTCCTTCCTTCAGAAATGCCTTGTTATGAGGTGGGGGATAGAGGAGAAAAAAGGGGAGAAAGGGAAGTAGACGGGTTTCAATGAATCCTTACTGCCTGCCAGGCCTGATGCTCATTTCTGTGCTTCCTGTCCCAATAGTACAGGCTCCCTCCTCCTCCACACTCAGAGGATGGTATGACCTTGGGCAAGTACTTAGCCTCTCAGTACCTCAGCTTCCTCCTGTGTAGGACAGAAGTAGTAATGCTTCCTACCCCAGAGAGTTGCTGTCAGATTAAGTGAGATGCCTGTAAGATGCTCAGCAGTGTGGCAGGCAGTCAGGACTTGGTAATTGCCGGCTCTGATTATCCCCCACGAGCTCCTTTCCAGGCAGTTGGCACACCCCCATTTTCCAGAAGAGGATTCTGTGGCCATTGAGGTGCGCAGCTCTAGGGACAGCAGCTGAGCGACCCCAGGCCCTCGCGGAGTCACCGTACCACGCAGGATTCCAGGTGTTCAGCCCACACGCAGCTGGGTGACCTGCAGGGCCCCGTGTCAGGGTCCCAGAGCAGGAGTGCCTAAAAAGGCAGGGTCAGGAATCCATTTAAGAGGCTCTATAAAAAGAAAAGTGACAGAGAACGTTCCAGGCAGAGCACGCTGTCTCATGAAGGCCCTGAAGTCCGGAAGAGCTAGTATGAGGAATTAAAGACCCGAATGGGCTGCGAAGAAGGTGGAAACGAGGCAAAAGCTCACAGAGGGCGGGGCCGGGTCAGTGCGGGATGTCAGGGGCTGGTGTAGAGAGCTTGGACTTGGCCAGATGTGAAAAGCTATAGCAACCAAGGCCGGATGAAGCGGGGGAACCACGGGACCCAGTGTCTGAGGCGCGTACCGTGCCCTGGCCCTCGTGGCGAGCGCAGACCTTGGGTCGAGGGCAAGCGGGGAGCAGCGAGGTGGCGAGGCGATGCCGCCGCTAGGGGCGCACGTGAGCAGGGATGGAGAGCAGGAGGTGGACAGGAGACGGGGCCCATTCAGGCTCAGTTACGCAAGTAGAAGCGACCGGACCCGGTGACAGACCGGACCGGGAGTGAAGAAGGAGAATACTCCGTTCCCCAGGGGCGGCCCCAGGTTTCCAGCTTGAGCAGCCTCGACATCTGGTTCCGTCACTGACCTGGGGGGTGGCTGGGGGGAGCAGGCTTGTGACCGGACACGTGAAGCTGGAAATGCTGGTGAGACGTTCAGGGGAAGGGCGGAGTAGGCGGTTAGACTGCCCGTTCTAGAGCTCTGAAGAGAGGCCTGGGGAGCCATCCACACGGACTCTTAGGGGCAGAGGCGGCCTGGTGCTAGGGTGGGGGCCTCTCACGTGGAGGACCCTGACAGGCGCCTGCACGGACCAGGTTAAAAAGTGGCCCGTGAGGCTGGAGGGAGGCCCAGAGGGTGTGGGGTCTGCAGGCCCCCCGCGGAGAGTGGCCTGAGGAGAAGGGCGTCCGTGGAGACCTCTGTGAGTCAGCACCGCCCCACTTCCCTCCCAAAGCAGGTCTCTCCACCGCCTGCCCCCCGGCCGCGTGGCTTGGGGCCCCTGGGTGCAGAGGCCAAGGCCCTGCCCAGCTGCCTCGAAAGGATGCCTCCCTGGGGGCATCAGGTGCTGCCCTGGTAGGAGGGTTCCTCTCTGGAGACTCCGCCCTGGGTGTGTCCCTCAGGGACTAGGTAGAGCTCGGGGCTGGTCCCCAGCAGACGGAGGCACGTTCTCAGAACCACTGCCCTGCCCTTTCCCAGGTTCTGGGAATGCACTCAGTCTGGGGCCCTGGCCTTTTTTTTTTTTTTTTGCCTGCCTCAGTGCTTCTCTGGGTCTGGCTTCTCATCACAGAGAAAAGCCGCTTCCTCTGAATTTGAGGAATGCCAGCTCGGCAGGCCCTGGTATTTCCATCAGGTTTCCACAGCCCTTGCTTTCCCTCAGAGGAGCCTTAGAAAGCATGTTCACCCCTGAGGAGGCCTGTCCCAGGGGACTAAGTCCCACTGTCTGCTCCGTGTCCACTGCAGAAGGGTCTGCTTTCTTATTTGTACGGTCTCTGCAAATACTTAATTTTTTAAAAAGAAAAAAAACAGGAAATGACCTTTCTGGTATATTTGGAAAACAATTTGGCGCTGTCATGGAATCTGCCTGAGCTATGAGGACTAATAGCTGCAGACTTGGAACAGACTGTGTAGCTCTTGGCAAAGGCTGGGGCCTCTTCAGTTTACAGAGCTGGGGGGAGAATAACAACCAAAGGGAGAAGACGGCTTCCTGTGGGGAAACCAGACAGCACCTGGGCAAGCACCTGCGAGCGCGCAGCCTCTGGCCCCAGGCCACCAAGGGTCTGGGAAGGTGAGCCCAAAGCCTCTTCCTTTTCAGGGCCAAAACCTTCACCCCAAGGAAGGCCCCCAAACCTCCCAAAGATGAGGAGGAGCAGAAGAGCGTCAGGCTTGAGCACTGCTCAGGGCTCAAGCTGAGATAGAAGACAGTAGATCACTTATTCCCAGATTGGCTGTTGACTCTGCCTAAATCACCCTCTCTCTGACTTTCCTGTGGACCTCAGTGCAGGATCACATCTTTAAGGAGGCCTTTCCTGACCATACAGTGTTGAACTGAACCACCCCCACACAGAGAAACCTGTTCTCTTCCTCCACAACACTTACCACAGTCCCTGATGATAGATTTGTTTATTTGTTAATGCCCCTCTCTCTTTTATTAATTAAAGTATAGTTGAGTTACAGTGTTTCAGGTGTATAGCAGAGCGATTCAGTCTCTCATATATATATATATATCTTCAGTCTCATGTATATATATATGCACACAGATATATATTCTTTTTCAGATTCTTTCCCATTATAGGATATTACAGGATACTGAATATAGTTCCTTGTCTAATATAGTAGGTCCTTGCTGGTTATCTATCATATGTATAGTATAGTATGTACCTGTTAATTCCAAATTCCAAATTTATTCCTCCCTCCCCTTCTCCCTTTGGAAACCCTAAGTCTGTTTTCTATGTCTGTGAGTGTCTGTGAGTCTATTTCTGCCTTATAAATGAGTTTATTTGTACCATTAGTTTAGATTCACATATAAGTGATATCATATTGTATGTGTCTTTCTCTTGCCTGACTTACGTCATTTAGTGTGATAATCTCTAGGTTCATCCATGTTGCTGCAAATGGCATTATTTCATTCTTTTTTATGACTGAGAAATATTCCATTATATATATATGTGTGTACATGTATATACACATACTACATCTTCATCTGTTGATGGACATGTAGGTTGCTTCCATGTCTTGCCTGTTGTAAATAGTGCTGCTCTGAACTTTAGGGTGCTTGTTTCTTTTCAAGTTAGAAGTTTCTCCAGATATATGTCCAGGAGTCACATGGCAACTCCGTACTGTTCTCCAAGCTGTATCAATTTACATTCACACCAACAGAATAGGAGGGTTCCCTTTTCTCCATACCCTCTCCATTATTTATTATTTGTAGGCTTTTTGATGATGGCCATTCTGACCGACATGAGGTGACATCTCATTGTAGCTTTGATTTCTGGTGCCCTTTTCTGTTATCACATTGTAAATATCTTTTTGGCTCCAATGCATACCCCATACCTGGCGTAGTTCCTGGCATATAAAAAGTACTCAGTAAACACTGAATGAATAAGTGAATGAAATTTCAGGACTGGAAGACATTTAGGGACCATATTTCAACCTGATTATTCTGATGGAGGGAGAGGAAGCTGGGAGAGAGGGAAGGTCCCAGGGGTCGGGGAGCGGTGGCGGGTGGTCACCCTGCTGTGAGGAGACTGAGCCAGACCTCTGGCCCCTGTTATAAGGCAAAGCTGCATAGTCTTTGCTCTGCTCTGGAATCTAGACCGTCTTCTATTATTCACTCATTTATGAAATATTCATTGGGCTTCACCTCTGTGCTAGGTCTATCAGATGCAGCAGTCCACATGTCAGTCAGGGCGTCACTTTTGTGGAACTTAATTCACTCAGCACCGTGAAGCACAAAAGCAGGAAGTGTGAGTTTTGGCTTCTGTGCATCACTAAACACAGAGTGAAAACAAAGAAGCTGAAAGAAAGCGTCAGTAGGACAGTTTTACTGATAAGTCACCCAGTGAGAATGGACTGTAGTAATGACTTATTGTGAGCCTCTTCCCTTGCGCGCATCTTATCAGACTCTTTTTGAGCACACTGTCCCGTTGACTTCACAACAGCCCCCTAAGCAGAAGGTGTTACTGTTATCCCTGTATGGCTGGGGAGGACACTGGGATCCTGAGAAATGGAGGCAGTTGTCCAAGGTCTCTGAGCTCATAAACAGTGACGTGGGCTGCACACTGGTGCTGGAGGCCTCCTGGCAACCACACGCCCTCGAGAGATGGGTCGTATCACTGGGCACCACGACCCCCAGGGGTGCAGCAAGGCATGAGAGAAAGAGCTCTGGACTAGGAGGTCAGATGGCTGGATCAAGAACTTTGGGTGAGTCACTTTCCTTTTCTGAACCTCACTTTCCCCCAGCTATTAATGAGAAGTTTGTCTCTGTGAGCTCAGGGAGCCGTTTCAATTTGATGATTCTACAAGATGTTTTGAGACAAGTGGGAAAAATTAAGGTAGATTCCCTACCTCATACCTCATAGCAAACTCGAGCTCAATCGAAGATTTAAATATGAAAAATAAAGCCACGAAAGTACAAGAAATAAGCAAGAGAGAATTCTTCACTAATCTTGGAGTAGGGAAGACATTTCTAAGTATGATCCAGAACCCGAAAACCATGCAGTAAAATATGGATCAGTTTGACTACATGAATATGAAAAAAAAAAAAAAAAGTGTGCACACAGAGAAATAAAATCAGGGAACAAAAACCAAAAAATACTTGTAATGCTTCTTATTGTAAAAGACTGATTGTCTCAATATATAAAGAACTCCCACAAATCAGTGGGAATGCTACCATCTACTAGAAAAGTGGGCAAAAGGATTTGAGTACAGTTCAAAGAAAAGGAAGTACACATGGAAAGATGCTGTGTTTTACCCCCAGGAGCAGTGCAAGCTGATACAGCCAGGGACTGTTCTCACATGTCAGCTTGCTGACTTACTGGCTCAAGGGTATGAGAAAAGTTGAGGTTTCTTGGTGTATCGTGTCAGGTCACTCCTCAGAGAGTTTCTGGCGTTGATGCTGTCGTTAACAGAGTCTGAGAATGACCGTTTGCAGATACAGCTTCCAACTCTGAGGATGGTTGCTCATATTTCCCCACTTGCTGTTGACTTTTAAGAGCAGAGAGTGAAGGGAAAATATACAAATATTGCAGAAAAATGAAAATAGTATGTTCCCTAGACCTATCCCTGCGGAGGTGGAAGCGGGGAGGCAGCTAGAGCACGCTCGTGGCGGTTGGCGTCTTCCAGGATCGGCCTTTGAGCTGGGCACACTTCCCTCTCTGAGCCAGGGAGGTTGGCCTCCTGCTCTGGGCAGCTTGTAAGGTCAGCTGGGCAAGGGCAGGAGCCAAAGCCCCAGGGTGCCAGTTCGAGCAGGACGCTGGCCTTTCCGATGGAGCCTGTAACTCCATCCGTCCCACAGTGTCAGATGCTGGAGACCCTGGACAGGAACATCAGCAGAGCCGTCTACGGCCAACAGAGGCCTTTCCCACTGGTTCCCACAGGCAGGGAAAGAGGGCTGGAGATGAGACAGAGCGATGGACAGACTCAGATTTAATCTGACAAGTGTTTCCTGAGCACCTGCTGTTTGCCAGGCCCTGGGCGAGAAGCTGGAGACAGAGCAGCCAGAGCATATTTTTCAGCTGCTTGGGGTTAGACCTTTTGGCCTGGCCTGGTGACAACCCAGACAGAAATACCGGTTCTCGTGGAGCCCACATCCTAGTTGGGGGAAAAGCCCTGAGGAGCCGGGGCTTGGTTGCTGGTGTGGCCTGCCCAGGGTCTCCCTCCCTCCTGCCACCTGAAACAGACCTTCCCAGGTCGTGGTGATAAACTCACCTCACAGACCTCAGAGGCTGCTGTGGAAATTTAGTAAGTGAGGTACAGGAAACATAATGACTTGATTACTGTTGCTTTTACTGTTATGGTTAGACCTATCATTATAAATTTTATTCTGTTATTACTGTTATTACCACAGGCCACTCCCCAGTTCTGAAGCTTTGAGCAGTTTCCCCAGAGGGAGAGTGTAGGAGTGAACCTTCCGTGACCTACGGAAGAACCATCTCTTGGCAGATTCAGTCTGGAGTTGGTTTTTTTTTTTTTTTTGGCCAAGAAGCAGCCTGCAGCACTAGGGCAACTTCTTTCTTTCAAGGCAGCTTAGAAAAATTGGCTTGGTGCGCCCCCTGCTGGAGCTGCAGGGATTGCCTTGGAATTCTGGCCCAGCCTTCATTCTGTTTCACAGACCTGGAGGCCCAGAGGGGGCAATCTTGCTCAAGGTCTGACAGCAGAACAGGTCACGTGTCTTTTTCTTTACTCTTCCTACTACGGGATGCCTCCCTGTCTCCTCCTCATTCATTCTCCAGGTGTCTCTTCTCAGCCTGGGGTTGTGGGGAGATGTGGGTGCCGCCCTCCATACTGGCCAGTCCCTCTTTTCTCTCTTTTTTCACACACACACACACACACACACACACACACACACACACACACACACACCACTTACTGAGCCCCACCCTGGGCGCTTTCCGGGAGCTTCCTGCCAATGTCGGTTACTTTCTGAAAGCATTGCACAATGACTTGGGCTTATACAAACTCCTTCCGTTATAAAAAATTTAGTCTTAGGCGTGGAAGTTCCTCTTCGTCATAAAGTACCACATTCGGCAAGGTGTTTTTCTTGTATCTCTCTGTTCTCCACAGAAACTGGGTTATCTTTCTTTCTTTTCTTTTTTTTTAAATTGAAGTGTGGTTGATGTACAATATTTTGTTAATTATTTCTATACAGCAGAGTGATTCAGTTATACATACACACGCACATATACATTGTTTTTAATATTCTTTTCCATTATGGTTAATCACAGGATATTGAATATAGTTCTCTGTGCTATACAGTGGGACCTGGTTTATCCATTCTATGTATAAAAGCTTGTATCTGCTAACCCCAGCCTTCCACTCTGTCCCTCCCAGCCCCCTCCCCTTGGCCACCACTGCTCTGTTCTCTGTTTCTGCTTCTGTTTTGTAGGTAGGTTCATTTGTGTCATATTTTAGATTCTACATATAAGTGATAGCATACATAGTATTTGCCTTTCTGACTCACTTCAGTTACTATGATCATCTCTGGTTGCATCCATGTTGCTGCAAATGGCATTATTTCATTCATTTTTATGGGTGAGCAGTATTCCATTGTGAGTATGTACCACACCTTTATCCATTCACCTGTCAATGGACATGTAGTTTGTCTCCAACGTCTTGACTGTTGTGAGCAGTGCTGCTATGAACATAGGAATTCATGCATCTTTTTGAATTGGAGTTTTGTCTGGATATATGCCTAGGAGCGGGATTGCTGGATCATGTCAGTTTTCTGAGGAACCTCCATACTGTTTTCCACAGTGGCTGAACCAAGTTACATTCCCACCAACAGTGAAGGAGGGTTCCTTTTTCTCCATACCCTCTGTGAGGTGGTACCTCGTAGTTCTGATTTGCAGTTCTCTAATAATTAGTGATTTTGAGCATCTTTTCATGTGTCTGTTGGCCCTCTGCATGTCTTCTTTGGGGAAATGTCGGTGTAGGTCTTCTGCCCATTTTTCGAATGGGTTGTTTTTCTTTTGGTGTTGTTGAGTTGTATGAGCTGAAACTGAGTTTTCTTTAAGGTGTTGCAATCTGCATTTTTCTCTTTTTTAAATTTTTTTTTTTGAGGTGGATCATTTTTAAAGTCTTCGTTGAATTTGTTACAATATTGTTTCTGTTGTATGTTTTGGCTTTTTGGCCATGAGGCATGTGGGAATCTTAGCTCCCGGACCAGGTGTCTAACCCACACCCGTGCTTCAGAAGGCTGAGTCTTAACCCCTGGACCACCAGGAACGTCCCTGAATTTTTCAGCTAATAGTTTATCTCTGACACTTTGCCATCAGTATGTGTCCACCCAGTTTAGGTTATTTTTTGAATACTCTATATTCATGCAATGCCTAGCCTTTTCAGGGACATTTGGGAGCTTCCCTGTCACTGACTGTGTACAGTAAACATCCTCACACTATGAAGAGCATTGGCATTTGCCTTCATATGTCTGGAATTGGGATTTGCTGGGCCCATCTCAACTAGAGTACTGTGAACTCCTATGGTCAGGCCAGTGTCTTAGACCCCACTCCCCCACCCCTGCTTCCTAACTCAGGGTCTGCCCAGTGGCCAGAATCCCTGTGGTGACTGTGTGATTTGATTGCCTTCAGAAAATCATCGGTGCTCAAAGGGAGATACTTCTATTCCCTTAGCAGATTAATCTTTTAAAAATATATATAATAGCAGTATCCATTCTTGACAAGGGTGCAGATAAATGGATAGTCTTACAGGCTGCTGGTGGGAATATAAATAGGAAGAGAACTGAACTTATGAGTTTTATATACTCATCTTCTTTGGTTATTATAGATACCATTATGTCATTCAGGAAGGCAAATGTGTCAAAATATTGTGTCTTAAACATTATTTCACCCTTCCCTTTAGCTTAGCAATTCTACTTCTAGGAATGTACTCTAAAGAAATAGCTAGACACAGGCTGAAATATTTACATAAAGACCTAGTGCTGCCTATTTGTTGTTGTTTAGTCGCTAAGTTGTTTCTGACTCTTTGCAACTGCGTGGACTGGAGCCCGCCAGGCTCCTCTGTCCATGGGATTCTCCAGGCAAGAACACTGGAGTGGGTTGCCATGCCCTTCTCCAGGGGATCTTCCCGACCCAGGGATCAAACCTGGGTCTCCTGTGTTGCAGTCAGACGCTTTACTGTCTGAGCCAGCAGGGTTGTGTTCATGTCTAGGGGACTCTTCAAATATCTTATGATATACCCAAGCACATGTGCAAAAATCATCTATAGAGAACCTTCATGACATGCTTTAGGGAGTTTCAAACAGTAAACTATAAAAGACAGCATACTATAGTATGATCTCCAGGTCTTTTTTCATATGCATGTGGTTCTTTATATATGTGGCTCTCCTCTCTCTCAGCTGTAAAATCAACCAGCAGGGCTGTTGACCACCATCTCTGTAACCGTCTCTGTAACAACAGTGCTTCTTTCTCTGCTGGCTCAGACAGTAAAGAATCCACCTGCAATGTAGGAGACCCAGGTTCAATTCTGGGGTTGGGAAGATCCCCTGAAGAAGGGAATGATTGTCCACTCCTGTATTCTTGCTGGAGAATCCCATGGACAGAGGAGCCTGGAGGGCTCCAGTCCATGGGGTCACAAAAAGTCTGACATGACTGAGCCACTATCTCTTTCACTTTGACTGTAGTAATAAAGCCTAATTACCTGTCTTTCTTCCCCGCCCACCCGGTGTCTCACAAGCCATCCTCTGTCCACCTGCATTATTCACATCAGAAACATCAGCTGCACGTCAAGTCCTGGTGATTGATCCACCAGATCACATCTAGAATCTGTCTGACCATCACCACCTCCTTCCTTCACCCACCATCTTTCTCATACCGTAACTGGCCCCCTTTTGGGCCTGCTCACTCCAGGGGCCAGAGTCATCTTTGGAAATGCTGATCTGATTGTCCTGAGGGAGAAGCTGCAGATGCGAACAGGCCCCTGCCCAGCTCAGCGGTGTCCTGGGTGTCTCAGTGCCACGGCCCTTGCATTTCTAACACCCACCATGCCTTCCCTCCGCAGAGCCTTTGCACTTCCCTGCAATCCCAGACTCCTCCTCTACCTATCCCTCCTGGAATCTCAGCTAAAATATCACCTCCTGTCCCCCAGCCTTGGTCAGGCCCTGGTTGTTCCTCTGGCACACTGCTTTCTCTCTGCAAACCCCGAGCACCGTGGCTGTTACTTAGGTGTTAGAACTTAATTACCCTAAATGACCCAACAGACTGTAAGCTCCCTGAGGGCAGGGACTGGGGCTGACTTGTTCATTGCTGCATCTGTGGCCCCTGGCCAGTGCCTGGTACACAGTGTTGATAAGCGTGTAGAGGGTTATCATGAACTTTAGAGGAAAAAGAAGATGTCCTTTAAAATGGTAGTGGTAGCTGGGGGTATAAAATTATGCATGACTTCATTTGTTCTTTGCAGTTTCCTGTGCTTTCTGTTTTATGGTCCATGAGCAAGGCAGCAGTTGTCATTTTGTCAGAAGCTGCCAGTGCTGGGTCTTCTCTGGAGGGTACGCCTGGGCTCACCTCTGCCCTCCTGCCCTTGCCTCCACAGGCCTGAAGAGCTATGCGACAGGCATGATGGAGGTTGAGTCCTCCTACTCGGACTTCATCTCCTGTGACCGGACGGGCCGCCGGAACGCGGTCCCTGACATCCAGGGAGACTCCGAGGCCGTGAGCGTGCGGAAGCTGGCTGGTGACATGGGCGAGCTGGCCCTCGAGGGCGCAGGTCGGAACCCACGGGCACACTTGGGTTCGAGCACCTGGGGCAGGAGACCCTCTTCTGGGCTCCAGGGCCAGCCTCTTAAGTCCCAGGCTGCCCCCTCTTTCTCAGAGAAGAAACTGCCTTTAAATCGGGCCCCCTGCCCAGGGTCAGTGGCGGAGGGCAGCCAGTCCCCAGGCGGGAGGGTGCCAGCGTCTCAGGCCATCCTCATGCCCTCTGGCCAGGCATCCCAGCGCTTCCCTTGCCCCTCAGCCTCCCTGCCCATCCACAGGCCCCGTCGGTTCCCCTCCGCCATCCCTCCCGGTCCCTCTGCTCCTCTCTGTCCCCACGGCCACCACCGGGCTCAGGCCGCTCCCAGCAGCACAGCAGCCTCTGCCCGGGCCTCCCTGGCCCGCCCTCACCGCAGCCTTCCTCCCAGACAACTGCCAGCAGGATTCATCTATAGCCCCCATCCCACCGTGCTTCTTCCAGTTCATCCCCCGGCCCCCTTCATCTCCCAGTTTCCTCCGCTAGAACGTCCTTCACCCAGTCCTGGCTGCCCCAGGAGCCTCCCCCTCCATCCTCACACCGTCCTATCCATCTGTGGTCAGCCCTCCCTTGTCCTGCGGCCCGATCTCCCCAGGCTCTGGAGCCTCCCCGGGTCTGAACCTGCTCTCCTCCACCCTCCAGGCCCATCTTTCTCCCCTGTGCCTCTGATCCAGCCGAGGAAGGGACTTCCGTTTCTTGAAAATCCCCAGTGGGCCTCCGTGCACTCTCCCTGTCTGGTCCTTCCTGGCCTCCCCGTGCCAGTCTGGCTGTTCCTCTTTGTTCTATAGCCCAGACTGCTCTGCTGAGAAGTCTCCTCTGACTTCATCGCCCTCCCAGGACGGGGAGGCGCCCTCTCTGGCCACCTCCATGATCCCACAGAGCCCAGAGATCCTCTGGGATCCGCGTCCTGACCTCTTGGGGCCTGGCAGTGTTTGGTTCATATCAGGGGTGCCTGGTTGGTGGCTGTTCGCTGACCAGCATATCCAGCTGCCATGCTGGGCCTGCGGCCAGGGGACTGGCTGCCAGGCCTCTGCGTCTGCCTGCTGGACTGTTTTCTGCCTCCCTCGACCTCAGTGTAGCGGCTCATCCACCCACCCAGGCCCTCTACTGCCTGCTCCCACCCGCATCTGATTTGAAATCCCTGAGGTTATCTGGGCGCCTTGGCATCTGTCTGCCCAGGTGACAGACCGTTAAGAAGGGGACCTGAGGAAGGAGTACTGCTAGCTGCAACTCAGTGAAGCCCTCCTGGTGGAGTGCAAGCTACAGTGAGTGGCCAAGGAACCTTCTAGTAGGCCCTGCAACGAGCAGCTTCCCCTGCAAGTCTTACAAGGCGTGCTCAGTCCAGCGGACTCACTAGGTTACAGAGGTTACAGGTGCTGAAGGCCCCGGAGCATCTGCTTGCTTAAATCTCCTGGGAGACAGATGCCCAGCCCGGGTGAGGGAGGAGGAACCAGGGCTTTCACCTGTCCTTGAAGGCCTGGCCTCCAGGCTTCCCCAGGTCACCTGTGTGTTAAGGCTTCTCAAGCCCTTTGCATGCAATCCTTTGTCTGCTCCCGTATTTCCTTCTGTGGGGAGCACCAGTGTTTCCTTACTTGGCCGAATAATGAGACATAAACCAAGCAGGACCTGAAGGAATACGAATGCACCCCCTGGCAGTATGTGACTGGAAATTTTCCAAATCATGCTCTGAAACTGGCCCCAAGGGAGTCCGTTCCAGGGGGGCTTGGGGACCTTCTCTCTGGGCCAGAAGAGAGCTGGGACCTGCAGAGGGGAAGCCCTACCCCTGGGCAAGCTGTCCCCCGGGGCCCTGCGACTGCGGAGGGCTGGAGAGCCGGAGGTGTCGTCATCCTCACTTCCTGGATCAGGAATTAGAGGCTCAGAGAGGTTAACTGTGTTGCCCGAGGCCCTACAGCAAGGACATGGCCAAACAGCAGGTCCTGGGAATCTGACTAGAATGTTCTGCTTGCCAGGGCGGGAGCTTAGGACCCAGCAGGGTGTCACACGTTGGGAAACCTGCCCCAAGTGCCGGCTGCTTTGTCAGGCTTCTGGCGGGCCAGGAGGACCCTATGGGACCAAGTCTTTGCTGCAGGCAGCGCCCCAGGATAGGCAGGGTTGGAGGGGCTGGTGGCCAAGTTCTTCCCACATCCCCGCCCCACCACTCACCCCAGTCCCCAAGACAGCTGCCAGGGCAGAAGGAGGTGGCAGCAGTGATGGGCCTTTACAAACCCTAGAGAGAGATGCTTTAGCGACCGGGTTCAGTCAGGGGAAAGGTCACTGCTCCCTCCACCACTTGGCTCTCAGGCAACTCAGTTCACCTCTCTGAGCCTCAATTTTCTCCTCTGAACCTCAGTTTTTCTCACTCAAATCGTATCATGACCCTCATCATGCCTCCAGGCTGCTGTGTGACCACCTGGAAAGTACTTGTTAGCCTGCAGTCTAGGGATCCTGGTACACGGTAGTTTCTCCTTCATCCTGTAAAGGGCTCAGCCTAAGGATGCAAAGACGGGGCCCAGAGAGGGAGATAGGCGTGGTCTAGGGAGAACACAGCACAGTGAAACAGCCTAGACCCTCTGCAGGCCACCCTTGGTGCTCCCCTGAGTTGGCATCTTCATTTTTAAAATATTTATTTATTTGGCTGTGCTGGGTCTTAGTTGCAGCAGGCGGGATCTTCGATGTTTTTTTTTTGGCATGTGAACTCTTAGTTGCTGCTGATAGGATCTAGTTCCCTGACCAAGGATTGAACCTGGGCCCCGTGCATGAGGAGCGTGGAGTCTTAACCACTGGACCACCAGGGAAGTCGCAAGCCAGCATCATCTGATGCCCTTTTCCCTGTCTTGTAAGAATTACTGTTTGCTGAACACCCATCACATGCTAGAACCTCACATGCCCTCTCCCCCCTACCCCAACCCACACAAATGGTGGGTGAACCCACTCAAATATCCTGACCCTCAACAGCTCTTCACCTGATGCTTGTAGCATCCATCCATGATCCTGGCCCTTCATTGATTTTAATTATTCCCCCGTGGCTTAGTTGGTAAAGAATCCACCTACAATGCCGGAGACCTAAGTTCAATCTCTGGGTTAGGAAGATCTCCCGGAGAGGGACATGGCAACCTACTCCAGTATTCTTGCCTGGGAAATCCCATGGACAGAGGAGCCTGGCGGGCTACAGTCCCTGGCGTCACAAGAGTCAGACACGACTTAGACTAAACTACCACCACTGCATACCAGTAACAGCAGATGCATTTCCTTTGTAGAAATTAAAAGGATGCAGACCCGGATAGAGTTTCCTTTGGCCGCCACAACCCCAGTCCAGCTCCTGTCCTGCTCCCCAGGCTTATCCACACCGTTCCCATTGTGGCCAGGCCCTGCCAGACCTTCTACCCTTTAAGTTTGTGACTATGTCCCTCTCCCTCTCCTCTGCAGAAGGACAGGCGGAGGTGGGCACCTCAGACAAGGAAGCCAGCAGCCAGCCCAAGAGCAGCGATGGCACCACCTCATCTTGAACGTGACCTTGCCCGAGGAGGCTGGACGGGAGATGCGCCGTGGGCCCGGAGCCCTGGCACTGCTCTGAGCAGTGTGTTCCAGGCAAGCAGGGCCAGACTGAAAGGCGGGCCCAGGGGCTCCTGCGGCCCCCTCCCTGGAAGGCCCTCTGCCCGCACCCCCAGGCTCCACGCCCCCACCACCTCCCCCCGCGCCCGGGTACATTTCAAGACACTGTAACCGCAATGATGTAATTTATCCAGGGGGTGCCGGGACTCAGGGGCTGGGTCCTGGCCCCAGGGGTGAGCGGCCCGGGCGGGATCAAGTCCCAGCTCAGCCCCCTTGTCTCCAGCCTTTCCAGCCTTCTGAGTCAGGACACCTTCTTACCCTGTTTTTTAAAAAGCACTTTTAAACTTTTTAGAAACTTTCAACCTTTTCTCAGCAGAGAAGGGAGGGAGCTGACAATTTACTTTTTTTTTTTTTTTTTTGGAAGCCATTGTGAGCTAAACTCTTGGACCATCTATGCAGCTCTGAGGTTCCCTCCTGGAGCTTCACAGATCCATTTTTAGGGAAGGGATTTTTGTGCTCAAAACCATCTTGATTAACTCTCTGCCCTTTCTACCAAGATAAGTGACACCTAGAACCCAGGAAATAAATGCTGACGATTTGTGTGACTGGTTTACGATGACTGTTTCTCCTGTAAACAGCGAAAAGCAGGAGCTGGGCCTTGTTTCCCCAAGGCCACGACTAGCTGAGACCCAGTGCTGCCCCAGGCTCCCACGTACCTGGGAAGTAGCTGAGAAGATGCCGGGGTTCCACAGAGCCGCCACTCCTCGGCCCAGTGGCTAATGAGTCCTCTTCCACCTCACCCTCTCCCACCCCACTTCACAGCTATGGGAACCCAAAAGGAAAGTTTCCCCCTTAGGACCTAGGGTAGAAGGGGGTTAAGAGTTCAGGGAGCATTTAAGAAACTGACTCTTCAGGAGAAGCCTGGTTTTTTCTGGAAACCTTTCTGTCCTCCCTCTTCCCATTCATAACCCCCACCAGGCTCTCAGGACACTGCTGCTGGGCAGACTGCCTGCGACTGGGGGCCCCAAAGCCCCTTCCATTCTCTACAAAACCCAAGTCGCCCGCCCCAGACCGCAGTGCACACACCGTGGGGCTGCACGACCCCAGCCATTGGCTTCTTTATTGAGCACCAGATTTTCAGCACAAGTCACCAGAGGAGGAGGAATTCAGATTCAGCCTGCCCTAGGCCCTGATCCCGGCCCAGTCACACAAAGGAGAGCCACGGCCCTGCCGAGGTATATGTGTGTACGGAAGGAGGCACGTGGGCTTCATGATCATCGGTAGATGATTCTGGAAATCACAGTCTCCCTGGAAGGAGTAAAGGTAAGCGTGTCGCTTGACCCCGGAGCTGTGAAGGCTCCATCCACAGGGCCAGGACTTGGAGAGGTAGCCACGGCGTCTTCACGGACGCTGCTCTGCTTGACAAGTCAGAGAAGCAAAAGATTAGGCAACTTGTAGTATCCAGGACATCAGACAAACAAACAAACAGAAAAAATCACAGGACATCAGAGCCAGAGAGGAATCCCTTTGTACAGATGGGGAGACTGAGGCTTGGAGCAAGGAGGGCTCTGTCAAGGCCACAGAGGAAGGAAGGAGCAGAATAGAGCTGCAACCTGGGCTCAACTCCCTGCCCTTGACTTTGGGCAGCCCTGGAGATGCCCCAGATTGCTGAGACCTTGGGCAGTGGGTTTCAGAAAGTCTTGTCCCCAGACCAGCCTCATGAGAGCCTTACGCAGAACATAAGCTGGTCTTGTGAGGGGATACCACCAGCCAGGGAGTCATCACCCAGCCTTGGTGCTGCCCAGGAGAGGAGTGGAGAGCATCCTGCTAGAAGCCCCCAGAAGCCAGGCGGGAGCCAGGGCAGGACACCAGCCCAGCAGGTCCACCAGAAACATACCTGCAGAGGCCGAAGAGGGCATCCCGTAGGCCTTATAGAGCAGATCCAGAAGCTCCCTCTTCTCATCTTCAGGGAGGAAACTGGACTTTGCCGCATTGATGTTCTGGAAGGGCCAGCACGACAGACAGCATGTAAACCAGACAGCACGGGAGGAAGCCCTTGGCAATCTAGTGACAGTGCAGCCTCTTCATTAAACACGGGCAATTCGTTAAGCTCAGTGTGGGGAGCCCTTGTCCAGGCTCACAGGCAGCAAGTGCCAGAGCAGAGACCATGAGGGTCTGTGTTGTTAAAGTGATGGGACGTGACACACAGATGCGGGAAGAAGGCTGGAGAAACCTTTGAAGACAGGGCAGGATGTGTGGGGCCAGAGAGAGAGTCCTGTGGGGACAAATGGGGTATCAGAACCACTGAAATCAAGGGCTCATCCTGGGGTCCAGAAGTAGCCTGCAAACCACATGTAGGATGTAGAGCTGAGCCCCTTTCTGGGGAGATGTCAGGATGGCTGACAGCATTGAGGGTCTCTCAGAGCACTTGACCCAAGCACAGGATAGAAAATCCAGTCCCAGGTCAGGATCTCAGCCACAGATGTCTTCTCTGTGGAAGACCTCAAACTCTGGGTCTGGCTTGGCCTGGCCTGTTGAGACTCACCCCTAGTTCTCCAGAGGTTCCAGGACCTGCAGGCCACACACTCACACAGCCCAGAGTTAAGGCTCACAGCCACTCACCAGTCTCTTAAACTCCTCTTCGGTGAAGCCCATGTCGCGCTTGGTCATCTGGTAATCAGTGTCCAGCGTGGACTTGAAGATGAGCGGGTCATCCGTGTTGAGTGAGTAGTTAGCCTGGTCGTTTTTGAACCTGGATATGGGGGAGGGGAGCAAGGGAGAAGTGCCCCCCGCCCCATTACTCATGGACGTCCACCCTCCTCTGAGCCTCGTGGCACCCTTGGACATGCCTGGAAGATCTCATCATTGTACAGAGGAAGAAACAAATTCAGAGAACTCCGGTGACTTGTCTTAAGGCCACAAAACCAGCAACTCAAGACTGAGAGCATCCAGCCAGGCTTAGAGCCAGCTAAAGGCAGGAGAGGAGCCAAGCAGAAGGGGGCTTGGGGTGGGCTAGAAAAGCAACACCCACCCCCAGCTACCACCCTCTCTAGCCTTCCCCTTCATAGCCGCCACTCTGGAAGAGTTGTCTGCACCCCTCCTGCCCCAGCCATCCTCAGTCCCACTGGGATCTGACTCTTCAGACCCACCATGGAAACTGTTCTTGGCACCGTCTCTGACTGCCATCTTGTGGAGGCCAGAGGGCTTTTCCTAGCTCTTACCTCACCAGACTTGTGTCGCAGAATTTTATACTGTTGACCTTTTCCCTAGAATTCTCCGACACCACCACTTGGCTTTCCTTCTACCCGTCCCTTCAGTATCACTGTCCTTCTGGGTTTCTCTCCTAGGCCCTCCCGCTCCACCACCTGCTGAGGGCTTCCCCTCTCCTTCAAACACCATGTCTGCTTAGACGACTCGGGTCTTCCTCCAGCCCACAGACTGTAGGAAGTCCTGTAGGTACCACTCACTTCACGTGCTAAAGCAGACTTTGGGCCCCTGTTGTAAATGGAGCCCAAGCTCCTTTCCTTGTTATAATCTTGGCAGACAGACAGACCATCAGTGCTGGCCTGACTGTGATCACCCAGAGTTCTTGGTGAACTTCTCCTGGGTCAGCTTTGCCCTCCTGAGGCTTCTTCCAGGACACCCTGAAGAAGGGCCAAGGCCATGGGGTGGGACTGGATGGATGGGTAGGGGAACAGACTCTCCAGGGGGAAGTGTCAAGATGGTGCTGGGGGAATGCCCAGAGACCACGTGGGCAAGAGAGACTCATCTTCCTCATTGCTAGGAGGCAGAAGTTGGAGTGTGGATGTTCCCTTGTGGGTAACAGAGCATTCTGCTAGAGCTGGATGGGGCTATAGGGCCCCCAGCTCTGCTTTCCAACAGCTGAGTGACCTTGGCCAAGTTATATCACATCCAAGCTTTGGATTCCTCACTTGTCATAGGATGAGGACAATAATTCCTGCTTCCCAAGCACTGGAAGAGATTCTATACCCGAGAGACCCAGCGGGGCCAGCGCCCAGTGTCTGCACCCCCTTCCCACCCTTGGCTTTCCTAGTAACAAAAACTGAGTGGGACCAGGCCTCACCGAACAACCGGGTGCTCCGTGTCCGGCTTCCAGGCGCCGGTGAGGTAGCTGGACCAGGGGCAGACCTGGAAGAGGCGGCGGGTGGCTGGCACGAACCTCCACATCCTCCCGGGCCACGCTGACCCCCTCCCCCTTCCCCTGGCCCTGGCCAGAGCCACCTGCCCTGGCAGCATGCTTGCCCTGGTCACGTCAGTGGCCTTGTAGCTGAGTCCAAAGAACCTGTCAGCCCTGGTTTTCTCCCCCACCTAGCAGCAATTAGGCCAGAGCCCACGCTCCCATGGCCCCTGACCCCGCCCATGTGGCCCTGGCCACGCCCCTTACCTCTGGCCCCGCCCCACTTACACCGCCTCCCTGTCCTCCCCTCCCCGGCCCCTCACCTCGAAGTGCATGTTTTCCTGCCGCAGCCTGTTGTAAAGGGCTGCATCCTCCAGGGTGTGGTAGCCGTGCCCCAGCCTCTCGGTCTTGAGCGTGTCCACGGCCTGCGGACAAGCAGCGTGGAGCCCAGCGTGGGCCTCGGGAGCGGGGGGAGCAGGGAGAAGGACCCCTCCACCAACCCGTACCACTCACCTCTTTCACCACCTCGGCCGAGCCCACCTCCCCGGCGTGGACCGTGCGGTGGACACCGCTCTTCACGGCCTCCTGGAAGGGCAAGGGCAAGTTCAGGGGCGGCCTGGGGTTCTCCCCGCGGGCCTTGCCTTCACCGCACCCTGGGGCTGAGTCAGCTTGGCCTGCTTCCAGAAAGGGAGGTCTGGGTGGGTTTTGTTTTTGTAACCACGTGTAAGTGGTCGCTCTCATTTATTAGACAGTTGTTACGTGTCAGGCACTGTACTTGGTCTGGATACCCGATGGTAACATTCGCAACTGCTCTGATACTTATCTTACAGGGAGGGGCAAGGGATCACAACGGAGGTCAGACAGCTAGGAAGTGGGGGCTGAGCTCTGAAGGCAGGCAGACTCCAGAGCTTCTGTTCTCCACCCCAAGCTTCACCCCTTCCACAGGAAGGATATCATGAGGTTTTAAGAGGTTGGCTCCATTCAACCCCGTCATCCCACCAGTTGGAACAGGGCCAGAGAAGAGACCGTCTTGCCCAAGGTCACAGAGCAAATCATTAGGCAGAAAGGCTCCAACACAGGACCCCCAGCATCCAGTGGGGTTTTTTCCTTCATACCAGAGTTCCAATTTCTAGAGCCCCTTAGATAGCTTCCCTGGTGACTCAGATGGTAAAGAATCTGCCTGCAATGCAGGATACTGAGGTTCAATCCTTGTGTTCAGAAGATCCCCTGGAGAAGGGAAAGACTACCCACTCCATTACTTTTTGCCTGGAGAATTCCATGGACAGAGGAGCCTGGCGGGTTCAGTCCATGGGGTTGCAAAAGAGTTGGACATGACTAAGCCACTAATACTTTAGACCCAAGTCAAGAACACTTGGAAGCCCAGGGGGCCTTAGGATCCCCGGTGCATGTGACCGCTCCCTACTAGGGTGGAGATAAGCTCCCTGCATGCGGCTTCCCCATGCCTGCAGCTCCCCGACCTCCTTCCCCCAGGACCCACCGTGTAGGCCTGCATGTGTCCAGGGAAGAGGCTGCTGCCTTCAATGGTCTCATCTCCGGCCAGGTCAATGGCCACCACAGTCTGCTCTCGGTACTTCTTACACAGCTCCACCACCTCGGAGGACCAGCCTGTGGGCGAGATGCCCGCTGGGCCTCTGGCAGCAGCACGGAAGAGAAAGACCTCCCACCCCACACACCCCTGCCTCCCACCCAAGGCCAGTGCAAGGCAGAGGGCCCTGGGTTCCGTCTTCCAGGCCTGACTCCATAGCCTTCTGGGCCTCAGCGTCCCCTCCTTGCAGAGCGGACGCCACCCACTGTGGCACAAGGTCACAGGGATGCTTTTGCCAAGGCCCCACGGGTGAAACCCTGAGGGTAGGGCCTGGGCTCAGTAAAGGACAAAAGGCAGTTCTCTTTCTCAATCCCTGACACCACGTCAACTCAGCAGAGGGGCTGGAGGTCCACACAGGTTAACATTTAAACCTGAAACGTAACTCACACTCGTGTTACTAAACGTATTCCTAACTACTACACACTTGCAACCAGTGAGGTCATCGTAAAGAATGAACCACACCACAGACTTTGCAACCAGATGGCCCTGGCTTCCGATCCGGGCTTTGTGCTCTTCTGATTGAGCCTCTACCTCAGTTTCATCATCTGTCGAATGGGGGTAAATGGTGGTCGAAATTATCGACTGCCAATGTCAAATTGGTCCTGCCTCCTAGGCCCCTGCGAGGATTAGAGAGAATACAAGCCACTCTGTCCAGGGAGGCCCTGTGGGTTGACATTAGCCCCTCACTGAGGTCTCACTCCTCCGTAGGGCAGAGAATAGGGTGAGTACAGTCACCTCCTGTGACAAGGTGTATCTGAAGTCCAGAGAGGTGATGTGATCTGGCCAGAGTCACCCAGCCTTGGAAGCACAAACCCTGGAGATGTGACCGGTGTCAGCCATAGGGAGACCCTTCAGGCCCCAGAGCTCAGACCCTAGTCCCAAGTTCTGCAGCTCCAACAGGAGGGGGCGCAGCCCACAGAGTCTCCAGCGGGGACTGCGCACTGATGGGAACCTGGCTTAGGCGTCTGTCTATTGCGCAGGCTCCCTTGGTTTTGAGCCTTCTGCAGGTCACATGGCTCTCAGGCTCAGCCTCCCTGGGGAGCCAAGTCTGTTGCAGGAAGTTCTGAGCCTGCCTGGAAGGAAGCCCCGCCACGGTCCAGCTGATGGGCTCAAGGGAGACCACGGGGTGGGGGTGGGGGGACACAGAGGAGACCAGGTACGAAACCCGTGCCCGGCCAGGTCACGGTGGTGGCATCAGATGGGCGGCCGGGGCCGGGGTCACACTCACTGGGCTGGTGGCGCATGCAGCACAGGATGGACCGCACCTTCACACCGAAGTCCCGCTCCCCCTCCTGCAGACCCTGGCTCACCAGCGACACCACCTCATCCGGGGTAAGGTCCCCTCTGTGTATGGGGAAGAGAGGCGTGGGCCCGAGACAAAGGCAGGCGTAAAGGACAGAGGCTGGGACGGAAGAGGGAGGAGAGAGAGGAAGGAGGGGTCTTCCAGGAGAAGCCCTCGGCCCCACTAACCCACTGCCTCTGCGGAAAGGCCAAGGGAGATGGCCCCAAGGCCTAGGACACCCCCTTCCATCTTCCTTGGGTCTGTCTGGGGGGCTTTCAGACCCACAAGTGCTATCCCAACTTGGGGGGTCATCAGACAGCCCCCTACTCAAGATGAAGAGCTCTGCTAAGCTAAGGTGCTCTGATTCCCACTTGTCCACAAGTATCAGAGTCATGGCTAGAAGGGGGCAAGGCGGTTGAGAGGTACCACGGGGGTCATCCCTGGGGTCTAGGCAAAAGGGGCAAGAATGGGTCATATCGCTTCAGCTACTGGGTGAGGAAGTGACCCCTAGATGTCACTGGATATGCAAGTTCACGTTCCTAGACCACAGGCCTGTGCCCAGGACTATGGATGGCAAGACACAGCCAAACGCTTCTGCCCAAGGTAAGACCAGAAGCCTGGGTGAGGGATGGGGACCACGTCCCTCGTGGCAGAGTCAGGCCCATCTTGCTGAGGCTGTGGACCAGCTCAGGATGCAAGATCAAAGTCTTGTGTGGGCCAGGGCTCCCAGTGTGCCCCTCGGCCCCGGGCCCGGCCAGGCCACCCCGCCACGGCCCTCCGGGGGTCACTCACTCAGCCTGGTTCCAGGGGATTGGCTCCACCTTGGAGTTGGCCAGCAGGTGCGGGCTGTAGCGCACCTCCACGTACACCACGCGCTCCTTGGCCTTCATCTCCACAAACTCATAGGCAATCCTTTTGACGGCCTCCCGGCAGCCCCTGGGAAGGGAAGAGAGGACTTCGAGACAACCTTCCCCAGGTCCCTTGGGAGCTCCAGGAGTGACAAAGCTGTCCCCAACCCATGGCAGACCAAACCCACGTGGGGCCCCCAATCTCTCATCCCCCAGCCACAAGCTCTGGGCCTCAACTGGAGAAGATCCTAGAAGCCCAGCACATCCTGTCAGCTCTGCTTCCCAGCTCGATGCCAATCCTCGCCCCCTCCAGCCCGGTTCAACCACCTCACCAGCCTCTCCATCTCCACACTTGCCCGGGTACAGCAGCTCCTGCAGTTTTTTAAAAATGGAAATCAAAGAATACTGCTCTGGGACTTCCCTGGTACAGTGCTTAAGAATCTGCCTTGCAGTTCAGGGAACCAGGGTTCAATCCCTGGTCAGGGAACCGAGATCCCACAGGCTGCCGAGCAACTAAGTTCACGTGCTGCAACTAGAGAGACCCCGCACCGCACCTAGAGAGTCCTGCACCAAACTAGAGAGACCCTGCACCACAACTAGAGTCCTGCACCTCAACGAAAGATCTCACATCACACCATGAAAGATCCTGAGTGCCGTAACTAAGACCCGATGCTGCCAAAAATAAGTGTCGCTCCTCCACTCTGAACCCTAATGGCGTCCCACCTCATAGAGGAAATCTCAACTCCGAGACCCTGCCCACAAGGCCTGCATGATCCGGTCCCTGCCAACCTCCCTGTTCCTTCCTTGAGGCCTCCAGGGCCACCTTTGCACCCAGCGAACAGTCAAGCTAGTTTGCAGGTCGGGGCCTTCGTGTTTGCAGCTCCCTGGCCTGCAGGCTCCTCCTCAGATCACCCTGTCCTCCCTGCCCCCTCCATTCAGAGCCTGGCTCCAGCCTCACCTCCTCCTTCCCTGGCCACTTCATTTTAAAACAGCCCCTCGCCCGTCTCCAGCCGCTTCCCCTGGGCTTCAGTTTTCTCCCTGCCGCTTAACGCCAGCTGACATGACAGTTCACGTGGTTTCTTTATTAGCCGGGTTTCACCTCCCCAACCTAGAACATAGTCTCCATGAGACAAGGACCCTTCTGTCTTGTCATGGCTACGATCCCTCAGCCAAGGACAGAGTCTAGGACACTGCAGCCGCTGAAATATTTCTTGAGTGATAGATGTAGGCCAGCAGGGAGGAGAAATAGGAGAAAAGGACACACAGAGGCAACAAAAGCAAAACTAGAGGAGGGGGACTGCACCAAACTGAAGCGCTTCCACGCAGCAAAGGAAACCAGGAGCAGAGAGACAGGCAACCTACCGAAGGAGAGAAAGTGTTTGCAAACCACACATGCGGTAAGGGGCTAATGCCCCGAATGTGGAAGGAAGTCCTACAACTCAACAGCAAAGCAAACAACAACACAAAAACTGATTTAAAAAAAAAAAAATAGGCAAAGGGGACTTCCCCGTTGGTCTAGTGACTAAGACTCTGTGCTCCCAATGCAGGGGGCCCAGGTTCGATCCCTGGTCAGGGAACTGGTCCCACAGGCCACAACTAGGACCCAGCACAGCCACATAAATAAATAGTTTTAGAAAATAGAGGACCTGAATAGACATGTGTCAAAAGACATACAAATGGCCAACAGGCACACGAGAAGGTGCCTGACGTCACTAATCACCAAGGAAATGCAGATCAAAACTGCCTTAAGCCTTTAGGAAGCTGGCTGTCTTCTGTCTTGTGGCCGAGAGACGGGAGCTGGGTAGCAGCGCAGGAGAGGCACCTCCGCCTGTATATGAGCTCTGCCCGTCCATGTGTCCTGGTGCGGGGTGTCCAGGGGGAGGCAGCATGTGTACCACAGCATCTACTGATGGGCCGAGGATGGGCACCCTGGGGGCCCTCCAGGCTGAGTCCAGAAGCTTCCAGAAGCAGCCAGCAGCCTTGGCACACATCTTCCTTCCTTCCCCAGGACTCCTCATTCCTGTCCTGCCACTTACGCAGGCAAGTCTATCCGACTCACACACCCTCCTCACTGGTCCTCCAACAGCTTGTCCTCCAGACCTTTCCTTAGGTCCAGCCCTCTGGACAATAGCACACCTTTCCCTCCCAAGGATCCGTCCATACTTCCTCCTCCAGGCAGCCTTCCCTGCCTCCTCCAGCCCCCTCCACCTCATCCCCCTCTGATCTCTGGGAGCACTGACTGCCAAGGCCCAGTTATCGCCTGCCTTGGGAAACTCTGCTTCATGCCAGGAAGCTCTAGGTGACACCAGGACGAGAATCTGGGCCTCGCCCCTTGCCGGCTGTGTGGTCCTGAGTAAGGTCCTTCAATTTTTCTGAGCCTTCATCTCCTCCTCTGCCAACAAGGAGGGGGTCCAGCTCTCAGGACTGTGAACAACTACAAAGAGGACAGTTCTGTGAGCTGTACACATTACCTTCTTCTATATCTAAGATAGTCTATTTTTTTTTTTTAATGGAAGGAATGAAAAATAAATTTAAAAATGGAAGGAATGAAAAGTAACATCAAACCAGCAGTGCCTGGCTGTCAATAAAGGTAGCAACTGTCCTAATAGTAACAGGGGGCTTGCTGAGGACAGCGCTGTGTCCATTCCAAACCCCAGCCTGGGAGGGAGAGGGTCATAAGCCTCATTGTCTAGATGAGGGAACCGAGGCCCAGAGAGGGCAAATCTCCCCAGTGTCGCAGTTATCTCATGAAAGATTCTGATACTAGGATCTGTGTTCTCAACCCCCCACATCCTGTCACTTTGCTATGGAAGGAGAGGAGTTTCAGCCCATCACACCCACTTTCCAGAAGGGAAAACCAAGGCCCAAAGGCATGGGAGATTTGCAGCAGGCGTGCAGCCAATGCTGAGAGGTAGAGCAGGGTGGCTCAGTGCCTTCCCCTGCCCCACAGGCTGAGGCATGCAGGCTGGGGGCCGGCAGCATGGCATGACGCTGCCCAGGGCCTAAGGGGTGGGAAGACTCACGCGATGGCAGGCATGTAGTAGTCAAACTTGGCCAGGAAGCCTGGGAGGCTGAGTGGCTTGTCCATGCCAATGATGTTCTGTAGCCCCTCTGGTGTGTCAGCGGGGAGGGGGACGCCCCTCTTCCTGGGGACGAAACAATGAGGATGGTGGATGACCCTGGGCAGGACCCTACCAGTTCCATTGGACAGATGGGAAAACTGAGGCCCAGGGCGTATAGAACCAGGACCCAAGTCCTTCCAGGACCTCCTGCCACCGAAGCCATGACCAGCCAACAAATCTCAAGGAGGACAACTGGTGTTAAAGCCCATTTAACACATGAACACACACACACACACACACACACACGGGTGTCTGGGGACATGCAAGGTGCAAGGGCAAGCTCGCTGTAGAGCTAGCTGATCCTGTGCCAGGTCAAGGGTTATCAGGGGCAAGAACTGCAGCACACAATGCCCGGGGCAGGGGCAGGCGCCGGACTTCCCCACCCCACCCTCCGGTGGCCAGCACATCAGAGAGGCTGGCCCAGCCCATTGTCCCGGCAGAGCACTGGGGCCTCCCCAGCTCTCTCCCCTCCCTGCCCACAGCCCCCCACACGTGGCCGCTCAGTACAGGCTGGCTGAGAACAGCCTTTGTGCTCCAGGGCCTCCGATTCTCCGCAGAGCTCCCGGCCTCCTCCCAGCTGGGGCCCACTGGGTGCAATGCTGGGCTGGCTTCCTCACTTCTCTGCTCTTCTGGGCCCTGTCCCCAACCATGAGTGACCCCGGGCCTCAGTTTTTCCACTTGTAAGATAAAAGTGACAGGCAAAGAATCCCAGACAGTCAAGAGAGGCTTCTCCCATGAGGGTCAAGAGATCAAAGGAACTGTAGGAAACAAACAGGCAGAGAAAGTTTAAAAACCTTAAAACGAACAGCCTCAAGGAGAGGAGACAATGCTCCATCCTTGAAACGAGAACAGTCCTTTTTAAAAAGGGGACATTCAAGGAGGAAGAAAGAGCTTTCGGAGATCTAGAAGAATAGGGCAGTGAACATCAGAATGTAATAATAAAAGGAATGGAAAATAGAATTGAGAAAATCCTCCTGCAAGTAGAACAAAAGACAAGATAAAAAAATAGGAGCAAATGATTAAGAATATTAAGTGATTCAACCAAGAGGTTCGGCCTCCAGTGACCGGCAGAGCAAGAACAGAAGACAGAAGGGATGACACTGTCAAAGAAATGGAAAATGGACCAAAGTGTTGCAGTCCTTTTAATAGCTTGTTATTAAAATACTAAAATGTTTCTCTATATAAATACCTGTTCCCTAAATCTCCCTAAACATGTCCTCTTCCACTTCAAGGTGACCCCAGGCCTCATGAGTGTCCTGTGGGTATCACCAGGGGTCACCCTGGTGCTCAAGCTCCTATCAGGCCTCCATCCCTGCCAGGTGTTCCCAGGGAAGATGATGCTCATGGTGTGGTCCTGGCACCAAGGTCAGGTGCTCAGTGCCCCCTGGGCCTTCCCCTGCTGGCCAGCCTGCCTCAAAGTCACCCTCATGAGGCCATCCCCAGTCACCATGGCCTCTGCAGAGCCCATACCAGTTGTTAGATGCTATATTTGGCATATCTTTCTGGGAGCTGGTGGGTGGAAGGCAGAGACAGTAAGGCTAAGCCTCCAGCTCCCACATTTCCAAACACAGTGGCCACATTTGCTGCAGGCCCCCTGGACCAATCCAGAGATCCAGAACTTTTTTTTTTTTTTCTTTTTCTTTTGCTACTCCATATAGCATGGAGAATCTTAGTTCCCTGACTAGGGATCGAACCCGTGTCCCCTGAATTGGAAGTGGAGAGTCTGAACTGCTGGACCACCAGGGAAGTCCCAGATCCAGAGCTTTCAATCTTCTCCCTCTTCCCATTGCCATCTGAGGACCCACAGTGTGCTGGCCCTGGATAGATAGCCAAGACCAAAGCGACCCTTGTGTCTGACCACCCACTTTGTGCCTCCCCAAAGCCCCACCCTCTCCTAGGCTCCACATTTCCTAATGTGGCTCATCCTTCCTGGCGCTAGTTAGGATAAAGACCCCACCTGCCAATGCAGGAGACACAAGAGACACAGATTCGCTTCCTGGATTGGGAAGGTCCCCTGGAGGAGGGCATGGCAACCCACTGCAGTATTCTTGCCTGGAGAATCCCAGGGACAGAGGAGCCTGGCGGGCTACAGTCCATGGAGTCGCAAAAGAATCAGACATGACTGAAGCAACTTAGCACGCACACACTCCTCCACACACTCAGTTGCCTGAACCCGAGTCAGGAGCCTCCCCCAGATGCCATCTCCCTTACTCATCAACAGCTGGTCCCCAAGCCCCAGTTATTTCATCCTAAATATTTCTCCTATTAGTCTCTTTTTCTCCACAGCCACCCAAGAGAGATCTTTTTGCCCCACAGATAGAGTGACCTGGGAAGGCTTTTTGGAGGAGGTGACAGTTAAGCAAAGAGTAAGATTGTCCTTTTCCCCTGAGGGAGCAGAAAGAGAGATACGGGCAGGTAGGATCAGAGCCCCGCTAGAGCCCCAGGAAAAAGCAATGAGAAAATTCCAGAGCAGGGCAGCTGCAGATCAGAGCGGGGCCAGTGGTAGATGAACCAAGGGGTAGGCAGGGCCAGATGGGGGCTTCGCAGGAGCTGGGACCTTATCCTGAAAGCCCTGGGAAGCCACTGAAGGATTCTAAGCAAGGGGGTGACATGCAAAGATGTACTTTTTAAAGAGCTCCTCCTGGCTGGGGTGTGGGGAACAGAGGAAAACCAGGGCAGAAGCCAGAGCTGCTGCAGCGGTCCCCTAGGAGACGGTCCAGCACCGCTCAGGGGACTGGGCCTCTGGAAGCTGCTAGACTAAGATGTAAAACTCCTCCCTGGGACCCAAGGTTGAGACAGGAAGGAACGGTTCCTAGGTCCCTTGCCACCCGGTGGCTCAAACAGTAAAGAATCCACCTGCAATGCAGGAGACCCGGGTTTGATCTCTGTGTCAGGAAACGCCCTGGAGTAGGGCATGGCAACCCACTCCAGTATTCTTGCCTGGAGAATCCCATGGACTGCGGAGCCTGGAGGGCTGCATACAGTCAGTGGGGTCACAAAGAGTCAGACATGACAACCGAGTGGCTAACACTTTCACTTTTCACTTTCCCCTGCCACCCACAGCCACTCACGGCAGCCAAACCTCTCTCCACCAAGGGCCAAGCTCAGTTCTTAGATGGCGCCCCAATCAGCCATGGTCATGCCCTGGTTGTTGCTCAATTCTCTGCCTTGCTTGGTGTTGAGATACACTAAGAGCCAAGAAGATTTCCTCTTCTTAGGCTCCAAAATCACTGCAGACAGGGACTGCAGCCATGAAATCAGAAGACAACTGCTTCTTGGCAGGAAAGCTATGACACATCTAGACAGTGTGTTGAAAAGCAGAGACATTACTCTGCCCACAAAGATCTGTATAGTCAAGGCTATGGTCTTCCCAGTGGTCACATATGGTTGTTCAAGCTGGACCGAAGAAAAGGCAGAATGCCGAGAACTGATGCCTTCAAACTGTGGTGCTGGAGAAGACTCCTGAAAGTCCCTTGGACAGCAAGATCAAACCAGTCAATCTTAAGGGAGATCAGCCCTGAATATTCACTGGAAGGACTGATGCCGAAACTGAAGCTCCAGTATTTCGGTCATCTGATACAAATAGATGACCCATTGGAAAATCCCTGATGCTGGGAAAGATTGAGGGCAGAAGGAGAAGAGGGCATCAGAGGATGAGATGGCTGAACAGCCTCACCGATGCAATGAACATGAAGCTGGGCAAACTCTGGCAGATGGTGAGGGACAGGGAGGCCTGGAGGGCTGCAGTCCATTGGGTCACAAGGAGCTGGACATGACTGAGCAACTGAACAACAGGAACAACAAGAGCCCAATAAAGAGGATGAACACAGGCTTTGGTGTTCAAAGTCCATCCTCCTCCAGTAGGAACCAAGTCACCTTGGGCAGGAGCTGTCCCCCTGAGGACCTCCACATCCTTGTTAGTAAAACACAGATTGTACTTTCTTTTCAAGGTACAGGAAAGAACAAATGAGACTATTTGTGTGTCCAGGGAAAGATGGCAGACTCTCAAGTCCAATGACCTGGGTTTAAATCCCAGCTCTTATTTAAAGGCTGTGTGATCTTGGGTAAGTTACCCAAATTCTTTGCTTATGAGGTCTGGCATGTTTGAGAACATTTGGCATTAACTAACCAAGATGTAGTAGAAGAGGTCAAAGAGATTAACACAGGCTTTGTAGAACTGCAAGGGCCATGTGTGGACACTGGCTTTGACCCCAAGCAAGTGGGGAGAGTTTGAGCAAGGAAGCGATCCAATTGCACAATGTTCTAAGATGATTGTTCTGACTCCAGTACTGTGGGGACAGTAGATGGGGGAGGTCAGGGTGGACACCTGGAGACCAGTCAGGAAGTCGTTGCACTAGTCCAATGGCTCAGACCAGGATGGTGACAGGGAAGAGACAGTGGTCAGATTCAGAATGGGCTTTGGAGAAGAGTGGCAAAGTCAGGAAGGAGATTGAGAAAGAAATTAAAGCTCCCAGAGACAAGATAGAATAAGAAGAAACAGGTGAGGGGATTCTCTAGTGGTCCATTAGTTGGGACTCTCTAGTCTCACTGCCGAGGGCGGTCAGGGAACCATGATCCTGCAAGCCATGTGGCATGGGAGCCGAAATAAAAAAGAAAGAAACAGGTGAGAACATAGTCAATGAAGGCTCAAGGCACAGGGCAGGTAAAAGGCCACTGGATTTGGCTGGGGTGGAGGAGGCGTCCGAGCATGCTTCTCCCTCTCAGCCCCAGCCCACCCCACCAGGGAGGCCTCCAGCATGTTCTGTCCATATTCCAGTCTGACTGACTCCCCGGTCCCCTGCCTGCTGACCTCACGATCAAACTCCAGCTGGATCAAACCCACACCCCTTCTCTGGAGCCCAAAGAAGTGCCTAGATGGTTCCCAGCATGCCAAGTGGACGTGGGAAACAGAAAACCCGACCAGCTGCCCTACAAGAGCTCCTTCCTTTCCTCCTCCCTCTAACCTGCCCTGGACGCTCTCAGATTCTTGCTCCACTAATGAGCGTGATATGACCCCTCAATCGGTGCCCGCGATTAGATCCCATCTGGGTACCTGGTTAACCCACCCTAATGGCCTCATTAGGGACCCTGTGTCAACAGCTGGTACTTGACATTGGGCAATGGACAGGCAGAGATAAGCCCAGTGGCTTCACCCCACTTAGTCAGAACTACAGGTTATAATTAATAATAGTAATATCATTATAAAGTGACATTTATGGAGCTCTTAGCATGCTTGCCCTCAGCTAAGTAGTTTTTGTGCAATACTTCATCGAAACCTCCAGCTCACTGGGGCAATGGTCAGGGGCATGGACTCAGGATCACACCTGTTTACATCACAACTCACTTCCCCTACCCTGACTTGGTTTCCTTGCTGGTACATTGGGGACAATAATATACCCACCTCATAAGTTGTCACGAGATTTCACTAAGTCAATCCAAACAACGTGGAACTCTCCAGAGGCCTCCTGGGGAAGAAGGCCTCTTATCTGTGGACTTACCTGCCATAATATAAGATGGTTTCGGGCTTAATGGCGCCATCCAGGTGGACATGCAGTTCTACCTGCAAGGGAGCAGAGGGGAAAAGAGAAAACACAAACACCCATAAACTGGAGAACCCTGTGGACAGAGGAGCCTGGTGGGCTATAGTCCATGGGGTTGCCAAGAGCTGGACATGACTGAAGCGACTTGGAACGCGATGTGTTTGTTTCAAGTGGACAGCAAAGGGACTCAGCCATACACATACATGTATCCATTCTCCCCTTGTGTTCCAAGTCACTTCCCCACAGGGAAGACCAAGCAAGAATACTGGAGTGGGTTGCCATGCCCTCCTCCAGGGGATCTTCCCGACCCAGGGGCTGAACCAGAGTCTGTAACGTATCCTGCATTGGCAGGTGGGTTCTTTATCACTAGCACCACCTGGGAAGCCCTAATTGGCTATACTCCAATACAAAATAAAGTTTTTGCTTTTTCTTAAAAGATCTTCCCACAACCCCAGAAAGGGCACTAACTACTTGGCTATCTTGGTGATCCTATCCCGTATGCTCATCCCCACCAATGACACTCGGGACCCAAAGCGAAGAGCTTATAGACAGGGACTTGGGGACCAGCTCATCAGACTGGACTCCCAGCTCTGCCTCTTCTCCAGCTGTGTGATCTTAGACAAGACACTTGAGCTCTCTGAGCCTGTTTCCTCAACAGCCAAAAAGATTGCCTCCCTGTCCAAGAACAATTTAAGGATTTTAAAAGGTGGCAGGTTCAGCCCATGGGCAAGAGCCCCTGCCTCTCGGCTAGGGTCTTTCGCACAGGCTGTTAAGAAAAGCAGAGCAGGTGCTGGGAGATGGTGGGGAAGCAACTGTCATCTCTCTGGAAGAGCTTTTCCCCAGCCAGGGAGAGACTCAGACCATTTTTAATATCTCTACCAGGGTGGGGCCTTCTCTGGAACTTGGGAGTTTGGACAAGAAGTGGTCACCCTGGCTGGGGAGGGAGTAGCCAGGGACCCACTGGCCCAAGCGCATCCTGGGAACACCCACATGAGCTGTCTCCTGTGCGGGAAACCCAGCCTGGGGCCCCCAGGGGGCCAGCAGGGCCAGGGCCGCCAAGCCCCCCATCAGCAGGATATCAGAGTAATCAGATCTCTCCGGAAGTCATTCAGCCGACAAAGAACCGACTCTGTCGCAGACTCTGCATCCAGTGAGTTGTTGGATTCCCTGACAAGATGAATTGAATGCCCACTCAGCCAAAAGTTGATTGGATTCTCGAAAAGTACTCTGCGCTGGGAACACTGAAGGGCGGGGAACTGCCAACCAGCTGTTTGACCTTGGACAGGTGACCTCACCTCTCTGAGCCTCCAGTTTCTTTCTTCTCTTCTTTTTTTAAGTCTTTATTGAATTTGTCACAATATTGCCTCTCTTTTATGTTTTGGGTTTTTTGTCCACAAGGCAAGTGGGATCTCAGCTCCCTGACCAGGGATCCAATCCACACTCCCTGCATTGGAGGAGTCCTGGTCCCATGAGGCTTACAGTTCAGCAAGAAAGACAGACGTTAAGTAAATGTCACACTGGTGAATGCACAGTCACAAGCCAAGTCAGCTCCTGGGAGGCATGAACACAGACCTACCAAAGAGGTAACAAACAAAAGAACTCACTCAGCTAGAGGGCTGATGATGGTTTCCCAGAGAAAGCAGAGGTTGAGCTAAGAGCTAAGGATGAGATTTCCTAAAGGAAATCAACCCTGAATATTCATTGGAAGGACTGATGCTGAAGCTCCAATACTTTGATCACCTGATGCAAAGAGCTGACTCACTAAAAAAGACCCTGATGCTGAGAAAAATTGAGGGCAGGAGAAGATGGGGGCAACAGAGGATGAGATGGTTGGATGGCATCACTGACTCAATGGACATGAGTTTGAGCAAGCTCCCAGAGATGATGAAGGACAAGGAAGCATGGTGTGCTGCAGTTCATGGGGTATCAAAGAGTCGGACATGACCTAGCGACTGAACAGCAATAGGCAAAAGCGGGGGTGAGCAGGAAGGCTGGAAGAGCATCTAGACAGAGGGAACAGCATGTACGAAGGCCATGCAGTGGGAGTAGAACATGGTGTGAGAGGGACTAAACACACGTCCAGAGAGGGGAGCACTGGTGGGACTGGAGAGGCTGTAGGGGCACAAGGAGGATTGGGTTCTGATCTGAGAGTGACAGAGACATGGGTTTGATGCTGAAGAGGGCAATGCCTAGCTAGAGACAGCTGCAGTCAAGTTTTTGAATGATGATGGTGTCTCGGACTGGGATGGTGAGGCCGACATGCCAGGTGGACAGAAAGGGGTGTCAAGGAGGATGTTTCAGGTCAGGCCTGGGTGAGAAGCGATTCTGACTCTGAGACAGAGAGCCCAGGAAGAGGATCAAGCTCTGAGCAGGGAGGAGGGGTGGAGGTGTGGGGAGAGAAGAGCAGTCGGTGTGATCTTGGGTATGTGAAGCGGGGACGCCGCTGAGACCTTCACGTGCACGGGGACTGAGCCAGCATCTGTGCAGGTCTGGAGCTCCCAGAGAGATCCAGGCTGGAGCTATGAGTAGGAATACGGAGGCTGTGGTCTTGAATGAGCTCCCCCAGGGAGGGAATGTAGAGGAAAGAGCAGGAAAGGAAGCCTGGGCAAGCACCAGCGCCCAGTGGCTTACAGAAGCCTGTGAGCCTGGAGAAGAGCTGCCAGAGAGATGGAAGGGAAGCCAGGAGCGTGCGGGCTGCAGAAGGTGAAAGGTGAGCAGATTTCAAGAGGGAGGAGTCCCCTCCCCAGCCCCTGCGGCTGGTGCAGGGGGCTGAATGGTGAGCCCCGCAAAAGACAGCTATATTCTAATCCCCAGAACACAGACTTCTGTACAGGGCAAAAGATGGGATGAAAAATCTTGAGTTTTTCCTGGATTATCTGGGTGGCTGCTGCTGCTGCTAAGTTGTTGCAGTTGTGTCTGACTCTGTGACCCCATAGATGGCAGCCCACCAGGGTCCGCTGTCCCTGGGATCCTCCAGGCAAGAATGCTGGAGTGGGTTGCCACTTCCTTCTCCAATGCATGAAAGTGAAAAGTGAAAGTGAAATTGCTCAGTTGTGTCCGACTCTTCGCGACCCCATGGACTGCAGCCTACCAGGCTCCTCTGTCCATGGGATTTTCCAGGCAAGAGTACTGGAGTGGGTTGCCATCGCCTTCTCCATATCTGGGTGGGCCCTACACCCAATCCCCTTTTCCTTCATGAGGGAGGCAGAGAGTTTTGAGAGACACACACGAGAGGAAGCAGCACTGGGACCACGGCAGCAGGTGAAAATGAGGTGACCGCAAGGGACACCTGGAGCCCCCAGAAGCTGAAGAGCTGACAAATGGTTACAAGAAGGTAGGAGAGGTTCCCTCTAAGGAGAAAATAGAGGAAGAGTCAGCAGGGGGAAGGGACAAGGAAGGAGAGCTATCAGTCGCCTATCAGAGGGACATGCGGGCGTTAAGTGTCTGAATCAGATGGTGAGAGATGAGGCCAGAGAGAGAGTTAGGTGGGTGGAGGGCAGGGAGATCTCACAAGTCACAGGAAAGGGCAATCTGCTGAAGGGTTTCCCACAGGGGAGTCCTGGTAAAAGCTTCCGCTGGCTGCTGTGTGGAAAACAGGATGAAGGAAGTCAGAACAGAGGACAGAGACCTGAGGGTGTGGTCCAGATGGGAGACGAGCCCCACAGGGAAGCCTGGCTGCAGCACCAGACACGGTACATGTTCAGGGAGCAGGAACTGGCTGGTTCCCCGGGGAAGGAGGCCTCAGGGAGCCCGCAGGATACAGGTGGCAAGGGCGCCCCGGGGGAAGGGAAAGCAGAGCCTGCCTCTTGCGCCCACCCCCTGTGCTCTTCAGGGCTTCCTGGGAAGCTGCCCAGACACATTTCAGGGGAGGAACAAAGGCCAGGAACTGCCTGCACTGGCGGTCCATGCTCAGGCAGGCCTCCCACTGCACTTTCTGGAAAACAGGTGACCCATGAAGAAAGCTGTCAGCCTAAACCAGATGATAAGCAGGCACAAGCTCAGAGACAGTGGGGGTGGGGGGACCCAGCTCTGTCGGCCCCCTTCAGGGGAAAGAAATAGCAGTGACCTCCAATTTACCATCTCCTATGTTCTGGACCATCTATATCCATCATTTTATATCATCCTTGCTGGGAAAGATTGAAGGCGGGAGGAGAAGGGGACGACAGAGGATGAGATAGTTAGATGGCCTCACTGATTGAAGGACATGAGTTTGAGTAAGCTCCAGGAGTTGGTGATGGGACAGGGAGGCCTGCGTGCTGCAGTCCATGGGGTCGCAAAGAGTCAGACACTACTGAGCGACTGAACTGAATATCATCCTTACAACCAGGGAGGTAGGGACTTCACTCCCACTTTACACATGAGGAAACTGAGGCTCACAAAAGTATCCAAGGATGCAGAGGCGGTGATGGAGTTAGGATTTGTACCCAGGTCTGAACTGAGCTCCTGTTCCACTGTCTCTGCAGGCCTAACCTCAGATGTAAGGAGCTGCTTACTGTTATCAGACCCTTTATTTCCTTTCATCTTTGCCCCTAGGCAAGCTCCTCAGGGGAGCTTGCTCCATGTTGCAGATGGGGAAATGGACTTGCCAAGCTGAGCTCAGAGAAATTCAGGAATCTGCCGGGTTACCGAGACCAACAGGGGCAGAGCTGGGGCAGAACTCAAGCCCCTCCACCTCTAACCCAAGTCCTGTCCGCAGGCCATACTACCTCCCTAGAGCTTGCAGCACACCTACAAAGACCTCCTGAGTGCCGGGATGGGGGGTGGGGTGAGGGAATCTCAAACCCCGCCCGCTGCACTCACTCTCCACGAGGCTGACTCACAGCGAGCATCTGACAGAACTGCAGGAAATCCTCCAGGTCCGAACAGGAAACATCCCCAGTTACCAAAAAATATTTACTAAGTCCCCCCACCCCCAGGTGCCAGGCACTGTGGGGAACACAGGGAATCTGTGCTCTCAGGAGATACCAGGCAGGCAGGTAAGGCCCAGGAAGGAATCTGCACTCCCCAAGGTCCCTGGTGACTAGTGGTAGAGAATCCGCCTGCCAATGCAGGAGACCTAGGTTTGATCCCTGGGTCGTGAAGGTTCCCTCGAGAAGGGAATGGCTACCCACTCCAGTATTCTTGCCTGGAGAATCCCATGGACCGAGGAGCTTGGTGGGCTATATAGTCCATGGGATTGCAAGGAGTCAGACATGACTTAGCTACTAAACAACAACAACCACAAAGGTGTCACGCAAGGTGTCAGTGGCAGGGCCAGGATGAGGACCCAGGACTTGAACTCTAGGACCAGACACTCCCAGATCTGACTCCCACTCACGACTGGCCAGGCTGTCTACCTTCAAGGCACGCCTGAACTGAGACTACTTCTCCCCAGCGCACCCCACCCCCAACTCACCAAACATACCCATTTTGTTTTCATCTCCCTGACTTTTATTTTTATTTATTTATTTAATGTTGTAGGCCACATTGTGCAGGATCTTAGCTCCTCAACCAGGGATCGAACCCAGGCCCCCTGCATTGGGAGCTCAGAGTCTTAACCACTGGGACCACCAGGGAAGTCCCCATCCCACTGACTTTTTCAGTCCACCTACTTATCATGCCTGTGTCCCTGACTCTCAGTTCCCTTAAAGCGGGGACTCTGTGCTATCCTGCTGTGCCCCCAGTGCCTAAGACAGAGCCCCGCAGAGCAGGAGGTGCTCAGGAGGTGCTGAACAACTAAGTGGTTGTTTTCTCCTCTCCCTGTCCTGGGTCAGCAGGGCTGTGTCCTCTTTCTGCAGCAAGGGAGGGCTGACCTGCTCGCCTTGGGCCTGGCAGAGAACCCGGATGGGGCAGAGTAGCCAGGGTGGCTTGACCAGCCCCCAGGACCCGGCGCTGCAGTCAGTACCGGGAGGAGCCTCAGGTGCCCGTGACCCTTCTTAGCCCCACTCTCGGCACTGAGTTGGGCAACACCAGGGGTCGGTGCCCTCATACCACCACAGCCTCTCAGCCAATTTTTGGGGTGATGTCAGGAGACAGAGTAGCCTCAGGGCTGCCATTGTTTCAACCACACCTCCTCCAAGAAGTCCTCTGGGCTCAGCCCCATCTGCACCTGTGGCCCCGAGGTACAGAGAGAAAGGGCCGAGCAGTCAGTGCCTCTGTGACTGACTCGGGGCCCAGCTGAGCTCCCTGGGCCTCTGTGAGCTTCCCCAGGGGGTTTCACAGATGGCAAGGTGTGTCCTCAGCCAGAGGTCAACCTATGGGGCAACAGCCTAGGAACTCAGGGAGGTTACCCCCATTTTATAGATAAGAAGACTGAGGCTCGGTGAGATTTAAGAACTTGCCCTAGGGCACAGTCTAATGAGTGCCATGCCCAGAAGCTGTTTGATTCTAAAGAGGGAGGTCGTAACCACCAGAGCACACTCTGTTCATCCTGCATGTCCGTGCTGAGTCAGTGCTGGTCAAATCTAAACAGGATGATTAATAACCATAATGAGGGTGATCAACAGCAGCTAGCATCGGCCTGCCCACTCACCCAGGCCTGCACTTGGTGTTTTAGGTAGGGTGGATACAAATATGATTTCCGTTTTACAGATGGGGAAACTGAGGCACAGAGAAGCAACTCTCTTAAGAACCCCAGAGACTTTCTCTCCCCTGACCTTGCTCCTCTGGGGCCTCAGAACCTAAGTAGTGAGGCTGAGATGGCCCCCAACCCTCTCTAAATATAGGCTTGACCCTCACCTTGGCTGCCCTGGCCTTTCTTCTCCCTTGTCCAAATCCAGGCCACAGTCCTACCCTTCTCCAGCCCAGGGGCATCCCCCAGGACAACAGGGCAGGCAGACAAGCTTCTTTCAGCTCCCAGGGGCCCTTCCCACGCAGGCCAAGCCCACCCTGAGGTCAGATGTAGACTCGGGGGGCTGTCTGCCCCGCCTGCCCTGCCCAGCCTCGCTGTGTGACCCCAGACACCGCACCTCCACTCTCTGGCCCTTGCTTCTTCCTCTGTGAAGCACAAGGCTTCAGGAAACCCAACCTCTCGCTTCCCCTCCCTCCCACGTGCATTGTGACGGGTAAGGCCGGAGGGCTCCTCCCGGCCAGGCCGCATTTTTCTTTTAAACAGCAAAGCCCCAGGAGCCACAGCGGTGCTAAGCCAGCGGGCTCTGTGGCCGGAAGACGCGAGGCGCAAGTGAGAGCTGCAGGTGCAGGGGGAGAGCCACCGCAGCCCCACCGCGCTCCCCAGGGAGGAAATGCACCCCCGGGGACCTCCCGCCAGCCAGGTGCTTCACCGGCCCCAGTCAGCATCCATTTCCCCCCAAGAACTGCGTGACCCTGGCTTTATCAGCCCACTTTACAGAGAAGGAACCTGGGGCTCAGGGAACTGTCCACCAGAGCCCTTGTAGCTGCTAAGCGGTGAGGCAAGGATCCCTGCTCAGTCTGTCTGAAGCCCACGACCACCCTGATTCTAACTCCGCCCCGGCCCGCACAAAGTGGGGTGTAGATCTGCAAAGCAGTTAACAGCATCTACCTCCATCTTGGGTGGGTCTGGGTTCACGTCTAGCTCTGCTGTTTTCTGGCCGTGTGACTTTGACAAGTTCCTTCCCCTCTCTGAGCCTCAGTCTCCTTATATGTATATGAAGATAATAACAGGACTGTATTTCTTTTTTTTTTAATATTTGCAGCATATATGTCCACATTTCCCTGACCAGGGATCCAACCTGCGCCCCCTGCATTGGAAAGTGGAATTTTAACCACTGGACCGCCAGGGAAGTCCCATAATAGGACTTACTCTAAAGGACTGCTGTGAGCATTAAATGAGTTAATATACACAAAACAGTTAGAACAGTGCCTGAAACAGAGTGAACATTCAAATAAGAGAAAGAAAAAGGTATGTTAGACATTGAGCCTCAATACTCTGCATGAGAGGGGGGCCTGGGCTGTTGCAACCCGGACTGGCTCCCTCCGCAGCCTACAGCTTCAAGGCTGTCAGATTTTGCGTAGCATTGAACAAGCCACTTCACCTGTCATGCCTTAGTTTCATCACCTGTAAACCCGGACGAAAACATCTGCTTTGTCGAGCTGTCCAGAGGATTCTGCGAGATAAATCACCCAGGTGCATGGTACCCACAAACACTCAAATGGCACATCGTTACTCTTATTACGGTGACAGCCGTGTATCAGGATCGCCCTCCATGGCACTGAACACCTGAGGGCCATGAGATTTTCCAGCCTTGCCTCCTGTGGAAACAGACTGATAAGGGCCACCCCTCCACCCACCTTTGTACCTCCTCCAGTGCCCAGCAGGTGTTCAGGAAGTTATTTGTTGGAATAACATAATCAGAGCAGGTAGGCGGCTGCCTAGGATTTTGCTCCTCAAAGTGTGGTCCGTGGCCCAGCCATGTTAGCCCCTCCTGGGAGCTTGTTAGGAGCTCAGCATCTCAGGCCCCAAACCCAGATCTCCTGATTCAGAGTCTGAACACCAACAAGTGTCAGGTGACGTGAATACACTTGGAAATTTGGAAGACATGGCTTTGCTTTGCCTTCTCAAAGTTGGCCAGTCCTGAGAAACCAAAGAACCCAGCAGTGGCTTCTGTCCCAGAGAGGCCACAGCTGGGGCACACCACCCCCAGTGGCTTTGGCACAGGCAGTTCAGGAAAGCTGGCTAGGGCACGGAATTTTTGAAGCCAGCCCACCCTGGGCTCTAACCACATCTTAACACATCTTAAATGTGTGATCGTAGGCCTCATTAATTTCTGTGTCTCTCTGTTCATCTGTAAAATGAGACGACACCAGCTACCACCCAGAGTCACTGCTAGGATCAAGTGAATTAATGAAGGGTAGTATATTCAGAATGGTGCCTGGCACAGAACAACAATTCAACTCAATAGGGTCTAGCTATTAATTCTAGTGGTTCCCCATCCTGCACACGGGAAGGCAGGGAGTTGGCTCTGGTCACAATGGCTGAGATCCACACCCCTGGCTTCACTGACCAGCTCGGACGCATTCCATCCTCTCAATTATGCAAAATGTATTGCATCTCACGTACGTAGTGGGTGACACTCTATCTTCCCTCCCAAGCATTGCCTTTTAATCTTTGGACACCTCTGTTACAGGTGGAGCCCATTTCCCAGCTGCAGAAACTGAGGCCTAGAGAGGGGAAATGGCCTGCCAGCTTGAAGCAGAGAGGATTGGGAGAGGCCCAAATAATGGGCACAATAATAGTCCCTCCCTCACAGGGCTGTTACAGATGTGTTGTAAGGATCAAGCCGGTGCATAAAGCAAGTTCTACAGAAGGGTCGTCTGTGATCTGTCTCCATAACCCCCATTTCACTCCCAGTCAAGAGGTTTTGTCTACTGCCTTGGGATGCATATTAGGGTAAGGTGGTTCTCCAGCCCAAAGGCAGGGGGACTCCCAAAGCATTGAAAACAGGGAATTCCCTGGCAGTCCAGTGGTTTGGCTCTGTGCTTTCACCAAGATTCTTACTGCACTTCCCCTGCAGTAAGACATTGCACTTCCACTGCAGGAGGCATGGGTTCCATCCCTGACTGGGGAACTAAGATCCATCATGCTGCATGCACAGCCAAAAAAAATAAATTTACAAAAGGGGGGGAAGCCTTCAAAGGAACAAAACACTAGTGATGGGACATAGGGCATCCAGGTGAGCTGCGAAGGAGGCATGTGGATGGCAGATGTTCAATCCCAGTGCCTGAAACATCTGGCAGGAACAGCAGAGGCGTTTGCCCTCTGGTGGGGGGGCGGGGGGGAGCATCAGAAGTGGGGACCAGGCTTTACCTCGTCAGAGTCCCCCTCCCCTTCTCCCCCACACCCAGGACTCTCACCCATGCTTTAGCGATACCTGCCATCATCATTCACACCTATTTCTCAGAGAGGCAAGTTAAGGCTGATTGCAATTCCTTCCTCTGACCCCACCCAATCCGTCTCAAACCCTACAAGCTGATTCACTCTGCTGGACAGACTCCTGGGCTCCTTTCCCTGGACTCTCTCAGTGCTCCCAAGCCTGCCAAGTGGCCCCAGACCCTCCCTGACCCCACCATTCCCAAGACACCACAGCTGGTGGGAGAAGGGACAAGGAATTTATCCCTTGGTGGCTAGTGGTCATGGCTTGGCCCAGAGTGAACCCTATGGGGGCCCAAGGCCTAAGGCCCATCCACCCCCTCTAATGTGGGGAGAGGGGTTACCTGTTCCCCCTTCCTACCCTTTCTGGCATGGCCCACTGCTCTCACAGGCACATCCACAAACCGGGGTTCCTTGGTGCTCACAAAACAGTCATAGTGTTGGAGCATAAAGCTGTTTCCATTCACCCTGCACTCATGTGTTGTTCACACTAGGTGCCTGTGGGTGTAGACACAGGGGCCGGTTTGACAGCCATGGTTCAGAGAGGTTAAGCCACCTGCCTAGGCTGCTCAGCGCAGGCATTGCTAGGATGCCCATTTGACAGACAGTGAAACTGAGACCCAGATGGGCCAGATCAGAGGCAGAAGCAGAACTTGGAGGCCAGCCAGGGGCGCCTCCAGATTCAGGACCCTTCCTGTCTCACTGCCTCTCATTAACCGGCCTGGAGGCAGGCAAGGACTTGAGCTGAGGGAAGAACGCGCCTGCAGCTACCCTGTTCGCTCCGGGAGCTGCGGATGCCCCCGAGCCCTCCAGCCAGACAAGGAGCCGGACCCCGGAACCCGAGCCCCCTCCCGCGCTCACTTTGGGCTTGTCGAAAGCTGGCGTCTGGGCCATGGTGCCAAGCGTGCGCCCCAGCGCTGCTCGCTCTGCCGAAGGAAGATGGGTGGTCCCCGCTGGGTCGATGGCCGGTCCGCTTCTTCGGGGGCCCGCAGTGACCGCGGCCCGCCACGCTCCTCTTAACGGGGCCCGGCCCCGCCCCCACCGTCCGGGCCCCGCCCCGCCCCGCCCCCTCGCCGGAGCCCCCGCCCCGCCCCTCCCCATCGACCGGCGCGCTGCGCATTTCCTGGAATTCCTGCCGCTCTGGGTGGACAGATCCGAGTCCCCTCGGAGCCTTGACCGGCCTCATGTCTCTGGCCCGGAACCCCGGGTTGGAGCCACCTGTGGGCTCAGACTCCAGCCGCCTGGCCGGGCTCTGCGCCGGCCCGGTCCCTCCTGAAGGGTCACAGGACTGCCTGGGCGCCTACATGTGCCAGGCCCCAGCTGGAAACTGGGAAATCGGTGCGCTTCACAAACTTCGTGGGGCTCACACTCTACCGGACAAGACACACGCTCATCGCAGAATCACACAACAGAAATGTATAATCAAGAAGCTTTAATGGGGACCAGTCGTGGCCGGCAGGTGGGGGAAGGCTTCTCCTGGGATCTTAAGGAGTTTATCAAGTGAAGGGGGTTGGGGTGGGTGGGGGTGGAGTGGAAGAGGGCAGCCCGGGTGGAGCGGGCCTTCTGTGTTGGAGACTCCAGGGAGCTGGGGAATGAAAAGAGGAGGGGGCATACAGCAAATTCTCTCCTAGGCGTTTACCCTTGAGAAACGACCCACAGTACAGCCGGAGAACGCCTACAAGAATGTTCCCACAGTGCTGTTTCTAATGGCAAAAACATTCCAAACACCCAGATGCCCATCCCCAGGCAGGTGGGCAAATAAACTGGAATATTCACACTGTGGAATATTATACAGCAGTGAAATTGAATGAACTTCACACAACAACACAGATCTATCTCACAAGCAATGCTAAATAAGTAGCAGAAAACTACAAACACGATGATGCAACATCTAGAACATTTAATGAAAGCAACACCCAAACTATGCATGTTTAGACAAACAGGCATCAGTAGAAAAAAAGCAAGGGAAAATATTTGAGAAGAATGGTTATCTCAGGGGAATGGGGAAGGAGAGGAGGAGGGAGGAGCATACAGGTACTTTCAGGTTATTGGCGATGGTCCAGTACTTGGGTGGGGTGATGGTTCTGTTTCATTTCATTATAGAATAAATACAGTAACAATACATAAGGGAGAAAGAGGGGGTAGGAGAGTGGAGGACAGGGGCCAAAGTCAGGCAAGGAGCAGATCGCAAGGGACCTGTTGGATTTGGTGAGGATTTGGTCTTTTCCCCTCCAAGAGCACTGGAAAATCAATGGAGGGTTTTAAGTGGAGGCAAGATAGGATGAAACTTTCATTGAGAAGAAACATTCTCCAGCAGCTGCTGTGAAATTCAGAGTGTAGTCCTGAAATCATTAGCATGATAACCACCTAGGAGTCGATCTGAACCGCAGACTCTCAGACCCCATTCTAGCCCTCCTGAACTGGAATTTGTACTTGAATATCATCCCCCATGTGGTTCCTATGCAGATGGAGGGGAAGCCCAGGCTCGCTGCTGTGAGGGAAGGCACTGCAGAGGGGCCAGAGGAGGAAGGCGGTAGCTGCAGTGATCTGAGTAGAGATGGCTGTGACCGTGGGGAAAATCAGATTCAAGCCACATCTAGGGGGTAGGATCAATGAGGCTTGGATTGAATTGTGTGCGACAGTGAGGGTGAGAGTGAGTTAAAAATGACCCTTTTTGACTCTATCACCCTAGAACTTCCCTGGCAGTCTAGTGGTTAAGACTCTGGGCTCCCAAAGCAGGGAGCACGGGTTATCTTACCTGATCAGGGAACTGTGATCCCACATGCCACACAGTCAAAAAGTTTTTTTTTAATAAATAAAACACATTTACTAGTGGAAAGAAAGAGTAAGACAACTATCTCAAATAAAAGTGAAATTAAAAAAAAAAAGATCCTTGATGCATTGTTGAAGCCAGAGGAGTTTTCTGTAAGACCGTTTCCTGGCTTCTCATGTCACTTAGAGTGCACGATAATGGCTCCTGTTTACTGAGACATACTTGAAGTCAGGTACTCTGGGAATCACTTCTTAAGCACCATCCCATTTAGTGTCTACAGCAATTCTGTGAAGTAGGATCAGATCCCATTTTACAGATGAGAACACTGAGACTTAGAGAGCCTGCTTGGCACACGTGTTGTATGTGAGGGAGCTAGGATTTGAATTTGAATCTGATTCTAGAACCTTCCTCTGTACCTTATTACTGTGTCCCCATCCCCTGTTATGACAATCCAGTCCCTCTCCAACATCAGTCTCATCACTTCCCAGCACATTCCCCAAACACCAGTCAATCTGGATGGCTTTCTGGCCAGCGAAAGTTGACCCAATTCTTTGCTATTCCTCCCACTGTCCGATGGAATCTAATTTTCCTCCTTCTGTTCCTGCGCTGTGCTGAGTGACTTGTTTGATAGAACGTGATGAACGTGACATTCCTGGACTTTGAGCCTAGATCAGAAGAAGCCTTGAAGCTTCCACTGGGGCCTAGTGAACATTCTTTCTGGAAGCCCCAAGTCGCTATGTAGGAAATCCAACTGCCTTGAGACCATCACACTAAAGAATCCTGTATTATCACTTCAGTCCACCAGCCTTTTCATTGTCTCCACCAAGAAACCAAATACACTGGTGGAGCCACGTTGCACCCTCCAGACCAGAAGAGCTGCCGGCTGAACTTGTGACTTCAGTCTTGCTGTGTGGAACAGAAGAATCACAAAACAGCCAACCCCGGGTCTGGGGTCCTGCCCTACACAATTGTGGTTTATAATACCTGGCTGTTATTTGGAGCCTCTGAGTCTCGGGGTGGATTATTAGGCAGCCGTAGATAACAGAAATGCTGACCCACTCCAGCCCCCCCAGTCTCTGCTCTTAGTTTATTCCACTCTGACATCTGGAAAAGCCTTTTCCTGGATCCTGGAAATTATCCAGATTATGCTTTCCATTCCGGTCAAATGCAAAGGAAAATTATCAGCCTATATGCTGCATTTATATCTCCTGTTTGCCCTCCCAGATGCATTTCCTGCCCTTCTCATTGCTGCTCTGTGCCAGGCAGCCTGACCATCAGCAGGCTCTCTTGCCCTCTGACTTCTGGTTGGATTTGGTCGATAGGGGGCACCACTAGGAGATCGGAAGGTGGGAGGAGGGAGAAGTCAGAATGTTTATTCCCTCTTTTCTGCCGCTTGCACAGTCCCTGGGTGAGCTCTTGTCTCTCTACCAGGGTCAAGGCTTCCAGCAGGTGGCTCTCTCCACACCATTCCATCTCCAGGTTCCCTCCTGCCCCTTGGGCTACTGCACTGGCCTTTATTGATTTCCCAGAACTCTGCTTTCTGGGTTAGGGTCCCCCGCCTGCCCCTCCCCCCGGCCTTCCCCCACCCCAGCCCGGGCCCCAGAGCTTGAGATAAAAGAGTCAAAACACAAGTAGTTTGGGAAGACATCCCAGGAAACACGGGAAGGGGAGGGCAGCAGTGAGACAGGATGTGAGAGCAGCGGAAACTTCCAGGCAGTTTACCAGACGGGACCCTGGACCTCAGCCCCTCAGGGACTCGGAGATTATACAGACGTGTCCCAGAGGCAGCTCAGCTGAGGGGCGAGGGAGCTGCCGGGTTTATCCACCTTCTGCATGCTGTCATTGTTGGGAGGGTTGCTCCAAGTTGTTAAGTTCCTGGTGCTTTTAGCTTGCTCAGGACACTGGCTAAGCTTACCCCCACAGTTAGAGAAAACACCTGCAGGGGAAGAGTGTGGAGGGAGAGGGGGGCAGGAGAGAGAGGTGCTGACTCAGGTGTTAGCAGCAAGTAGCTTCTGGCATGTAGAGGTGATGGTGAGGGCATACAGGCAGTGTACTGACAGCTATGCCTACCTAACTCTTTGTAAATAATTCCTTTTTAAAAATTTTGTGTTTTTTCAGCTTTACTGCTACTGCTAAGTCACTTGAGTCGTGTCCGACTCTGTGCGACCCCATCCCTGGGATTCTCCAGGCAAGAACACTGGAGTGGGTTGCCATTTCCTTCTCCAATGCATAAAAGTGAAAAGTGAAAGTGAAGTCGCTCAGTCATGTCTGACTCTTCATGACCCCATGGACTGCAGCCTACCAGGCTCCTCTGTCCATGGGATTTTCCAGACAAGAGTACTGGAGTGGGGTGCCATTGCCTTCTCCGCTTTACTGAGGTATAATTGACAAACTGGTAAGATATTTAAAGTGTACGATGTGATGATTTGATATACATATCCATCATGAAAGGATTTCTCCCCATTAAGTTAATAATGCATCCATCACCTCACATATTTACCTCTTTTTGTGTGTGTGAGAACGTTTAAGCTCTATTCTCTTAGCAAATGTCAGCTGTACAATAGAATTATCAACTAAAGTCACCATATTACGCATTAGATCCTCAGACCTTATTCATCTTGTTGTTGTGTAGTCACTAAGTCACGTCTGACTCTTTGTGACCTCATGGACTGTAGCCCGCCAGGTTGCTCTGTCCATGGGATTTCCCAGTCATGAATACTGGAGCAGGTTGTCATTCCCTCCTCCAGGGATCTTCCCTACGCAGGGATCAAACATGCATCTCCTGCACTGGCCGGTGGATTCTCTTCCACTGAGCCATCAGGGAAGCCTCATTCATCTTATAACTGAATGGGAATAATTCCCCTATTAAACTGTCCTTGATTACTCAATTTGAGTGAATCACCTGGTTCCTACCGGAACCCTCAGTGATACAGGCTGGTGATGAATCTATCCACATTAGTACACAGTGGGTCAATGTCTACAGAGTTGGAGGAAGGATGGAGAGAGATACTCTCCCCCAAATTCATTATCCACAAAATTCATCATTCATGTGTGAAGAAAAGCAAGACCTATCCTCAAACATGCAGGAACTGTAACCCTCACATACCCTTCCTGAAAAATCTAGTTCAAGATTTAATTCCAGCCAACAGCAACACACACACACAAAAAAAAAAAAGAAAGAAAGAAAGAAAGAAAAGAAAATGCAGAATTAATGAATAAGAATATCCCAATCTGAACCAACCCTGGTCAGGGGTATTATCTCCAGTTAAAGAATTAAGTTGTGACAAAGAACATTGGTAACTTACAACTACAGCACTAAATGTTAACTGTCAAAGTTGTAAAGAGGGAAAGTGACATAATGAAAACAGATCTGATTTTCAAGGCCAGTGTCTTAGAGTTAAGGTAGCTACTGTAACACACAGAGTGTTACAAATACCTGGTAAATAGAGGAGAAGAGTTTCTTTCGTGTAACAATTCTGGGTGGGCAGAAACTCTCCATTCAGTCCTTCTGGAACTCAGGCTGAATCTACAATATGTGGGTCTCAAAGTCACCCCGGGGGTCATCTTTATTAAGGCGCATTGGGAATTTTGAGGGGCCAGGCTCAGAAGCGGCACACAATGCTTCAGTCCACGCTCAGTCTCCACCCCTACAACTGGGTCCTGTGGTCACACTGGAGCGGAGACTGGGAAACTTAATCCAGTTTGGGAAGGAATGGAGAGCCAGGATGTGGGTGAGCCTCTAGCAGTCTCTGTGGGGTTGGGAATGCATCTTCCTGGAGGGAGCACCTTTGCTTCCCTTTCCATAAGACTTGTCATCATCCACATATCGAAGAGTCATGTGACCTTGTCTAACCTCACCAGCCAGCTGGACAGTCTTCAAAGGCAGGACAGTTTCAGTTTCCTCAAAGTCTCCAGCCCTGACGCAGGGCCTGTTGGAGAGTAGGAACTTGTTATATATTGGTGCAGAGATGCAAGGGAAGTTTCGGGTCATTACTCACAAGCTCCTGAAATATGCAAAGCCCTCTGCTAAAGCGTGATCTTGTGTCCAGTCCTTTGAAGGGTTCAAGCTGCCTTGGGTTAAGGGAAGGCAAGTCAAAGCACAAGGGAAAGGATTTCAACCCACAGGCAAATTAATCCCTCCCCACCCCACGGCCTCATACAAAATACGTGTCACAGTAGTAGCTCCCATTTAGTGAGCACCTATTATGTGCTGGTCATTGCGGGAAGGCATGTGGCTTGATCTCATCAAATCCTGCCAGCGGCCCGATAAGGTAAGTGATTAGTTCCATTTTCTGGGGCAGAAACCGAGGCTCAGAGAGGTGAGAGATGAAGCTGGCATTTGAGTGAGAACAAGCTAGGCTTCAGCCTGTGCCCTTGCCCTCTCTCGGCATCCTGAAGAAAGCGGGGCAGGCTGGGTGACAGCCAGGTCTGGAAGAGCCCTAGGTGGGCAGGTGGGAGCCTGGAGCTGGCATCCCATCCCTGCATCAGGCTCTGTCTATGTGACTGAGAGCGGGTCACCTCATTCGTTCAGCACAGAGTTCGCTGGCTGGCTCTGTACCAGACACACGATGTAGAGAGGGGAAAAAAACAAACCATTCTTGAGTTGGTTTGCTCACAGTGTAGCAGGGGAGCCAGGGCCGTTGGTTTGACATGACATGATAAAGGTCATTTAAGTATTTCTTCCTCTTCGGCTGTGTTGTGTTCCTCTGAGGAACTTCAAGCAAGGGATCCAGACCTCAGTGGTTGCAAACTCAAAGGCTGACAGGGCCAGCATGGAATGCAGACGGTCTGGAGTTTCAGGTCCAATGCTTCCAGCTTTGTGACCTATGACTTGGGCAAATCCCCTTTGAGCCTCAGATTCCTCGTCTGTTGACTGGAGACAATACATACGTACATACCAAGCTCATAGAGTACTGTGTATATTGTTTTGTTGTTCAGTCGTTCAGTCGTGTCCAACTCTTTGCAGCCCCATGGACTGCAGCACACCAGGCTTCCCTGTCCTTCACCATTTCCCAGAACTTACTCAAACTCATGTTCATTGAGTCGGTGATGCCATCCAACCATCTGTGTGTGTGAATATATACATATATATATATATATATATAGCCAATACTCTGGCCACCTGATGTGAAGAGCCTTTTCACTGGAGAGTCTTTTCATTGGAAAAGACCCTGATGCTGGGAAAGATTGAAGGCAAAAGGAGAAGGGGATGGCAGAGGGTGAGATGGTTAGATAGTGTTACTGATTCAATGGACATGTATTTAAGCAAACTGTGGGAGATAGTGGAGAACAGATGAGTCTGGCATGCTACAGTCCATGGGAACTGGACTGTACATGTACAGGGAACATGTACAAAGAGTCAAACACAGCTTAGCTACTGAACAGCAACATATGTGTATTAATATATACCTAGCTCATAGGGTTTCTATATAATATAGGATTGTGCTCTGCTTAGTCGCTCAGTCATGTCCAACTCTTTGCAACCCCATGAACTGTAGCCCGCCAGGCTCCTCTGTCCATGGAATTCTCTAAACAAGAATACTGGAGTGCGTAGCCATTCCCTTCTCCAGGGGATCTTCCCAACCCAGGGATTGAACTAAGGTCTCCCACATTGCAGGCAGATTCTTTACTGTCTGGGCCACCGAGGAAGCCCCAAACTGCAATTTTAATATTCAAAATGTGCTCAAATAGCTCCTGATTTTAAAGACTCTGTATGAGCTAAAGAAAATATCTTGAGGTCAGATTTTGTCCCTGGTCCTGTGGATTCCGTAACAGCTAAGTTCTCTGCTGATTCTCATCTTCTAGGATCTCTGAATAGGAAAGAGGACAACAAGGGAGGGATTGCTCCCAACTCAAGTTTACAGGATTAGGATCAGAGGAGAATCCTAAACAGAAAATCCCAAATTTATAGTAGCCAAAACAAGAAAGAAGTTTATTTCTTTGTCATGTGAAAGAAGCAAAGGTGGGCAATGCAGGCTGGTAAGGCAACTCCATGAAGATGGTTTCTTCCATCTCTAGCAAGTGGCCTCTTTCCTCATTGCCCAGTATGGCTGCTGGAGCACTGGCCATCACATCTGCAGCCCAGAGAGCAGAATGGCGAAAGACCATTTCTCTTATAAAAATAGTTCCTCACTTGCTCACAACACTACTATTTATATAGTCACATGGCCATATCTAATTGCAAAAGACTGGAAAATACCTTGGAGCTAGGAACAAGATAGCTATCTAAAAAAGAGATTGTTAATGAAGAAGGAGAAGATAGTAGATAGTAGAAGGCAAATAACCTAGTGTGTGAGGAGGGCATGTGACTAGCTGGAGAGGATGTTACCAGGCAGTCAGCCTCTGCCGCCCACGTGACCTCTTCTGCCTCATGTCTTTGAGCCTCTTTCTGACTCCAAGAAGAAAATTAGAGAACCAGACAGAGAGAGGCCAACTGAATACAATGACAGCAACAGCTCACCCAGGACCTGCTATATTCCCTGCCCTTGCTGAGCCTTGTAAGAACATCCTCTCAGGTCATTCTCTCTCCCAAGAGGCAGCCTTCTGCTCCAGAAGGGAGGGGTCATGTCCTGCCTGTACCTGCTGTGGTAGGAGAAATCCAGTTGTCCCACAGACAGTTACTAACCAGCCTTTCTGCTTTTATCTGCTCTGCATCTCAGCCTTTGAAGATTCCCGGTTCCTCCAACCCCTGAGCCTTTCTGAGGATCTTAAATTGTCTTGTGTCCTGATGAAAGTGAAAGTGTTAGTTGCTCAGTCATATCAGACTCTTTATGACCCTCCTGGACTGTAACCCACCCAGGCTCCTCTGTCCATGCAATTCTCCAGGCAAGAATACTGGAGTGGGTAGCAATTTCCTTCTCCAGGGGATCTTCCCAACCCAGGGATCAAACCCAGGTCTCCCACATTGCAGGCAGACTCTTTACCGTCTGAACCACCTGGCTCCCCCTAAATTGTCAGGTTTTAACCTCTCGGGTTTCTTAAGTCGGTCCCCACTCACCATCTGCTTTCCAACTTACAGAATGTGGTTGACTCTCCAGATCTGCTATCATGGCCTCACATGGTCTCCACATGGTATCCCCAGTGGATTAGTGTGTATTTCTTTTAATGCCTTTATGTCATTATACTGGAACTCCAGAGAACAGTGAAGGTAAATATATGTGCCATGTTTAACTGGCAACCTCCAGCCTGCATCCTTGACTCGGGCAGCCCTCAGCAATCTGAAGGATTCCATAGCATTCCCATCCCACCCCTCTTCCTCCTCACCAGCTCCAGGAGCCTGCTGGACCCGCAGCACATGGGGCTCTCTTTCTCCCACTGAGCCTGGTTGTATATATCTCCTGCTTCGACAGCCCCAGATTTGCTTCTCAAGGTCGAGGTCTTGCCTCTTTCTTCTTTGCCCTCCGACAGGTCTGGGCAAGCCCATGGCAGGTAGCTCTGAGTCTCTGGTGTGGCTCATTCCTGAGAGGTCAGGTGTGGGCCTTCAAGAGTTAAAATTCAAAGCTGGGGATGCAAGCTAGCCATTTCTAAATTGGAATTGCAGAGTAAATCTCTCCCTAAGGGTATATCCCCACTGTGATTACAATGGAATCCAAAGTCAAAAACCTGATAGAGTGCACTCCTCCTTGTAAACCCCTTAAGAAGGTGCTATCCTAAAGGAAATCAGTCCTAAATATTCATTGGAAGGACTGATGCTGAAGGTGAAACTCCAATACTTTGGCCACCTGATGCAAAGAACTGACTCATTGGAAAAGATTGAAGAAATCTCAGAATCACCTGATTCTGAGAAAGATTGGCAGGAGGAGAAGGGGACAGCAGAGGATGAGATGGTTGGATGGCATCACCGACTCAATGGACATGAGTTTGAGCAAGCTCCAGGAGTTGGTGATGGACAGGGAGGCCTGGCGTGCTGCAGTCCATGGGGTCACAAAGCATTGGACACGACTGAGTGACTGAACTGAACTGACGGTTCACACTGCTGCTGGGTGCAATTGACCTGGCCGGCACCTCTTCCAGGGTTTCCTCCCCATGTCTTGGTTAAGCGCCCCCAGGAGGTCCCAGTTTGGGTTCAGAAGCCATGTTGTATGAATGTCTCCAGACCCCTGAATCCCCTCCGTGGGCCGTGATGCTCATGATACTCATAGAGTAAGAGGCACATGGTCCTCAAGAACTAAGTGAGCATCCATCCCTTCTGTTGGGCCTGAGGACTGTTCTGGGATGCAGGAGTTGGCTGCTGAATCCAGGACAGTAGCAGGGCAACCCAGATGCTGGTCCCCCTGTGGGGACACCTGTAGCGGCAGGTTTGCTCCTCATACGCCATCCAGGCTGTGCACTTGTTGCACATGCAGCTTAAAATAGTTACCTCCCATTTCCCAACCACCCCACCCCACTTTGCCCAGCAAGGCAGATGGTGGAGTGGTTCAGAGAGTGGGCTCTTGAACTGGGATGCCTGGGTCCAAACTCGGGCACCAACACCAGCTGTGAAACAAGTCATTTCACCTCTTTCTGCCTTGGTTTCCTCGTCCATAAAATGGGGAGACAAAGTCCAAATTCTACCCTGTAGGGTTACTATAAGGATTAATGCATGTAAAGCACTTCGAAGTTTTATACATTCCTTGCCTAAAATCCCTTACCTAAAATACCAATATCTCATGATCCTCATGCATTTGGGGATTTGGGGAGTTTCGGAGTTTTAGAAAGCATATGCTGCATGTTATATTAAGACACTAGGGAGAGGGATAAATTAGGAGTTTGGGATTAATATATACACTTGTTGTTTTAGTCACTGAGTTACGTCTGACTCTTTTGCGACCCCACGGACTGTAGTCCACCAGGCTCCTCTGTCCATGGGATTTCCCAGGCAAGAATACTGGAGTGGGTTGTTGTTTCCTGTTCCACGGGATCTTCCCCACCCAGGGATTAAACCTGAGTCTCCTGCATTTTGCAAGTGGATTCTTTTCCACCAAGCCACCTGGGAAGCCCAACATATACATACTACTATATAAAAAATAGATAACCAACAAGGACCTACTGTATTGCACAGGGAACTGTACTCAATATTTTGTAGTAACATATATGGGGAAAGAATCTGAAAAAGAATAGATATATGTCTACATGTAACTGAACCACTTTGTTGTATACCTGCAACTAATACATTGTAAATTAACTATACCTCAAAATAAAAAAAAAAAAAATTTATGATACTAGTGGGGACCTGGGTGAGCATGCCATAATTAAACAGATTAATATCTCTGCAGAGTAATTATCAATATTCATACAACTGTTCAGGTTGGGTTTTTACCACCAGAGGAGTTTTGATGCTAACCTTAAATTATTTTGCTCACAACTTTTTCGGCTCCCAGACTACAGGTAGGGGATTGTAAGCCTCTGTAAGGGTTTTTGTTATTAGTGTTTAATGAACATCCGGTGTCATGGCCATGTAATCACTTCTTGACAATTCAGAGCTTTCACGCTCAAGGCTCTTCTGGGTTCATGGAGTTTTCGAGCAGAACCTTTCTGCACCAACAGCTCTGAACAACCTTCAAAGGCAGAGCGGACTCTCTTCTCTCCTTTCTCTACCCAGGCCCTCAACTAAGTGGTTTCCCTCTGTGCCCTTCAATGTGGTGGTGGGCTGTGGACACAAATTCAAGTCTTCAAGAGCCTTCCCCAGGGAGCCAGCTGGCCCTCAACAGGAGGGGGGTGGATAAGCCACGAGAAACTGTTGTTTCTGGCAAAGATGCCGTGGGTTTCAGGCAGGAGTCTGGTCTGAGCAGGAGAGATCATGGAGCCAGAGAAGGATTTACAGCTTCTCCACAGCCCCTGGGTGTCCACAAACATCTCTAGGGCGGATGCAGTCACACTTGTGGGAAAGCTTGGGAAGGGATACTGGGAAGTTTCCTCGGGTGAGCCTCCAGAAAACACGTGTGTGACAGGTGCTCAAGGCATTAAGGGGGCTTCCCAGGTGGTAAAGAATCTGCCTGCCAGTGCAGGAGATGCGGGTTCAGTCCCTGGGTCGGGAAGATCTGGAGAAGAAAATTGCAACCCACTCCTGTATTCTTGCCTGGGAAGTCCCGTGAACAGAGGAGCCTGGCGGGCTACAGTCCGTGGGGTCACAAAGGGTCAGACACAGCGACTAAACAGCAACAACGAAGTATTAGGGAGTTAGAGTGACTGTTGCCGGGGGCAAAGCCCCTACCCCAGCATGGCCACGGAGAGAGGCTTCACCTGGACAACTCTGTCCACATCTCACAGAGTTCCCTCCCCTGCTGCCTGCTTGCTCGAACATTCCTGGCACAGCTTTCTCAATGTGGGACTTTATTTTGCAAATTCATTTCTTTTGGGATTTGTCTGGGAGGGAAAATTCGTTCCTGCGTTCCTGCGTCTTGTCAGTGGAGCTTAGGCAATCAAAGACACGAGCCCTTTCCTAAGAGGGGGAGAAGAGGGTATTTGGACTCAAACTTCTGTACTCAAGCCCAGCTCCTCAGTCCGCCTGTTGGGCACTTCTAAGCCGTATGCCAACTGGAGTCACAGAGGAGCCAGTGTTTCCCCTCCTCCTTTCATCCCCTCCACCATCTGGGGTGCCCCCTTTTCCTCTCGGCCACTTAACGCCCCCTCCACCCCCAAAGGACCTGAGACTTGGAACAGTCCCTCTTTTCTCACTTCCTAAGAAAGGACCCCCCACCCACCCAGGAAGAACCCCGGAGTAGGAGTTAGGAGAATTCAGTCCAAGTTTCAGCTCTGCCCGTCTCACACACTGCGACCTGGAGCTGGTCCCTTGTCCCCTCCGTGCCTCAATATCCCCATATACTGGAGGGAGAGACTGAATTTGAGCAGAAGCTGTAAAATCAAATAGTCGGGGAAACCAGGCAGAGGGAGAGCAAAGATCAGATGAGCTTAGAAAATGCCAGCCCAGCTGAAGGGGACAACAGCTACCAAAGTCCAGCTCCTCACTGCCGTGTAGAAGAGTAAGCCCAGTGTTGTGAGATTTTTGATTTTTCAAGAGAAGATTTACTAGTCAGGATAGGCTGCTATAACAGATAATCCCAAAGCGCATTGCCTTAATATTGTAAAGGTGTTATTTCCTGTTCCCATCACAGTCCAATGTGGGTCAGCGGGGGGCTCCCCACAGCCATGGAAGGGCCCCATGCCTTTCATCTTGTGTCTCTGCCATCTCCTCAGGCCTAGGGGCCTCCCCTGGATCTTCCCCACCTGCCCCACAGACCCAGAAGAGAGTGTGCAGGATCGGGAGGGAGGAAGTGGGCAGTAAGTACTACATATTGTTAATACTTCTGCCCACATTCCACTGGCTACAGTGTAGTCACATGGTCCACATAACCACGAAGGAGGCTGGGAAACTGAGTCTTGCTCTCTTCAGGGGAAAAATAGGTTATAGGTTTGGTGAAAGGCAGACTTTTGGTGCAAGTCTCTGCCACAAGGTGAAAATCTGGATTATATGTGAAATTTTCTAATTCTTAAATATTGGCAAGTCATTAAATTTTTACAAAAGATATTATGTGGATTAAACAAAGCCTTCTTATGAACGGTATAGCCCACATGTTATGTCTGTGGCCACTAGGTTAGAGGGTCTCATCTTGCCCAAATGATTCTACATGGATGGGCCATGGATTGGTGAGGTGGCTGCTTTCAATTACTCACTTACACGTCCACACAGTCATTCAACAAACATTTATTCAACTCCTGCTCCATGCCAGACCTTGTGATAGTCAGTGAGGACACAAGAACAAAAACCCCACTCCTTCCCTTGAAGAGTTCACAGTTGTTTTTACCCCCGGTTCAATTTTTAAAATGAAATTTTAGACTTATTTGACATAGTGCTAGATTTTAGCAGAAGAGCACTCCTTAATAGGAAAAAAATGACTTCCTAGGGGGAATTCTGGGTTAAGGACTGATAGGGAGATAGTGTCAGGAGCCCTGATTGGAAAGCTTGTCCCCTCCAAGCTTTACCATTCAGCATGTGGGTGGGCTCAGGCAAGTGGGTTGTCTTGTCTGAGCCTTAGTCTCCACCCCTGTGAAATGGGGATGATAGTACTTATTTTACAGGACTTCTGGGAAACAAGAGAAGCAGGCAGCAAAGCTGAGCTTGGTGCCTGACACATAGCGGATACCTTACCCCTTGTTTCCCAGCGGCCACGGTGGTGAGCCAGGGGTGATTAGTTTGGGACAAGCAGTGTCCTAGCATCTCATTTAATTCCCAGTCGGCATTTACTGGGTGTGACCCTGGGCCAGGTCCTATACTGGGTGCTGGGGACACAAGGTGAGAAAGGGCTGGCCCACCGAGAGGAATTCATAATCTAGAGGCAGCTGCCTTCTGACCTCGGTGGGTGTGAGGCTCACCCATCACAGATGTGTGCCCTTCATCACCTCAAATCAAGAGGCAGATGGGAGGGCAGGATGCTTGGTCCAGAGTTACTTTACCAACAAGCATGTTGGTCATCTCGGTTGACAGGAGCTGGGGACTGCACATAGGCATGACTATATATAAAATAGATAACCACTCATAACCTACTGAGGAGCACAGGGAGCCACTCAATATTCTGTAATAACCTATATGGGAAAAGAATCTGAAAAAGAATGGATGTGTGAATAACTGAATCGCTTAGCTGTATATCTGAAACTAACGCAACATTGTAAATCAACTATACTCCAATACAAAATAAAACTTAAAACAAACTAGCAAACAAACAAAAACCAAAGAGCTTTGTGACTTGACACTGTCCCCAGGGCCAGAAAGCTTCCTCTGATCTAAGGCTGTCCACAGTCCTCCAGCCAGCACTGCGTGGGGAGGGACAGTCATAAGACTCAGCTGAGAACATGGAATGAAGAAGCAGAGAGATGATTCCAGTTTGTCCAACGCTACCCAGCTGCTAAGGAGTGGCCCGGAGATCCGAATCCAGGTTCGCACTCTTACTACGCTTCACAACAGCGCCAGGGAGAGAGATTTCTGCCGTAGGGCTCAGGTGACCTTCTCTGGGGGATCCTGATCAGCTGCCCCAGGATGGTGGGAGGGAAGCCAGCCAGTGAGGGCTCTGAGGGGTCTGGCAAGAGATAAATTTTTCTGTCTGAGGCCTGCAGGCTGTCTGAAAACTGGAGTTCCTCCCTCCCTTCCTTGTTGACTGCCAGCTCTGACTGTTACGGTGACCTTGGCAGGTCACTTCGGCCTTCCGAATCTATGGTTCTACTATGCACCAGGCTCTGCTCACTCACTGAAGTACAGGGTGAGCTAGACAGACAGACTGGACTCCAGCTTCACGGGGCAGCTGACCTATTCTGGAGGCCTCGTGGACCAAGCGATGCTTGAACACAGATGAAGAAGATAAGAAGCTGTAAGCCACATTCAACAGGAGTGGGCAGGGCAGAGGCTCCATTCTGGGAAGAGGCAGGAATGGATTTACCAGGCTTACCTTGAAGCTCGGAAGCTTAAGCTCCAGAGCCCCGCATTTGCCAAATGCCTTCCAGTGACCAGGCAGGAGCCCAAGCAAGACCCATTCAGGATCATATGCTGACGCAGAGTTTGCCAAAGCAAGCTAGTTTAACTGCAGCTGATTAAGAATGTTGCCGCTTCACTCTTTGACATCCCCCTTGGTCATAGTTCCCCTCACTGGGGTGTCACTGGCACGGCAGGGGCCTTTTTGGGGATCTAGCTAAGGGGAAGCTGTCACAGAATGCCACATCGATGAAAAATAAAACTCAAAATATATCATTGCTAAGAGGACATTAGCAACAAACTGCTTAATAGGCAGCATCTTAGTCAAAGGGTTTTTAAGATGCATGATCAAGGAAACATGAAAAGTCCTGAAATCTTACAGCTCCCCTATGAAAGAAACTTAATACATGTTTTTCTAAATTTGACAACAGTCTTAAAAATTTATGACTTCATCTATCATGAGTTGTGAAGTTGGGAAGAAACTTTTCTAAACTATCAACAATTAAAAAAAAAATCTTTTGGTCAACTGTGCTAGAGAAAAGACTAAGTGCTCTTGTTTTCTCTAAAGAAAATGACACTACAAAACCAATGTCATATGAAGAGGTGATCCTATAAGTATACAGCCAAAACTTAGGAATAAAATAAATATTATGGATGTGTATCAGGCAATAAATATTATTATTTTTCTAGATATTGTCTAGGGTCTATCAGCTTGTTAAAAAATATTCATTTATTTGATTGCTCTGGGTCTTAGTTGCAGCACACAAGAACTCTTAGTTGTAGCATACGAACTCTTTGGGGCATGTGGGATCTAGTTCCCTGATGTGATCAAATCTGGGCTGTCTGCACTGGGAGCACAGTTTTAGACACTGGACCACCAGGGATGTCCCTGTTTATCATCTTCTAAAAATTTGTTGTGGTGGCTTCTCTGGTGCCTCAGTGGTAAAGAATCTGCCTGACAATGCAAAATTTGTTGTGATTTTGTTTCTTATTCTAAATATTCACATTCTCATCTGATTTTGTCTTCTTTTTTCTTAAAGAAGGTCTCCCACCTGTATGTTTCAGGTCCACAAAACCTGGCTATCCTCTTATGGAGAGGGTAAGGCATGTGCAAAGGCCCAATGGCAGTGGGGTGGGAGCTGGGCTGTGATCAAGAAATAGAATCACAGAGAAGACCAGCAGAGGGGAGGGGGGCATACTGCCTATAACCCCGACTTGACTTCTCACTGACTGTGTGGCCAAAGACAGGAGGGAGCCTTCGGACCCTGATCCAAAGAGACGAAGGCCAAAGAAAGGACCTCATAAGTCATTTCCTCCATCTCCTACCAGTCCTGGGATCCTCTTCTTGACAGCTGCCTACTGAGGCTTGGCTCTGCACACTTCCTGAGTTGGGGAGCTCACTTCCTCCCCCAAATCTGATACTACCACAGGTCAAAACCCTGGTTGTTAAACTTCCTTCAAGTTGACCCCGTCCGTGCTTCCTTCTTGGGTTGTCTTCTTCCCTAGTGTCCTCAGAAATAACTGGTTGCTTCTCATCTCATTATAGCACTGCAGACACGTGAGACCAGTGCTCAAGTTTGTTCCTGCCCAGGATTACAGGGCTTCCTTCAGAGATTCTTCCTATGACTTGACTTCTAAAGATTTCCCCACCCATTATGTCGAAGATTTCTAACCACACATACATATGTGATGATGATGATAATAGCTGACACACCTTGAATGCTTACTGTGTACTAGACTCTGTGCTGGGTGTTGTTTGTGCTTAATCCTTATGACAGTCCTGGGAAATAGGGGCAGCTATGAAGCCCATTTTACAGATGAGGAAACTGAGGCTCAAAGTAATTAACCTTTCCGGGTTACATAACATATAGGTGGTATAATCTCCAGCTTTAGAGCTCATGCTTTTAATCACCACATGAAGTAGCTGGAAGTAGGGAATTCCAATTTGTGTAATATGAGAATAATATTGATTGGGCTTTCCTGGTGACTCAGCTTGTAAAGAATCTGCCTGCAATGCGGGAGACCTGGGTTTGATCCCTGGGTTGAGAAGATCCCCTGGAGAAGGTAAAGGCTACCCACTCCAGTATTCTGGCCTGGAGAATTCCATGGACTGCACGGTCCATGGGGTCACAAAGAGTCGGACATGACTGAGCGACTTTCATTTCACATAATCAATGTAGGTCATTTCATCAGGAATCTCTGACAGTTTATAGTTGTACAAGTGTCAAATAACTAAACTGTAAAATACACAATCCAAAATTTGACAGAATTGAAGGGAGAATTAGAATCTATAATAGTTGAAGATTTTAAAAATATTTCTGAATTATAATTATGGTAGAAGACACATAAAAAGTTTACCATCTTAACCATTTAAAGTGTATAATTTTGTAGTATTATGTATATTTACATTTTGTCTAAATGATCACAAAAGTTTTTCACAGTGTACAGCAGAAATTCAATTCGTTAAGCAATTTCCCATTTCCCCTCCCTCAGCCCCTCACCATCATCCTTCTACTTGCTCTCTTTTTTTTAACATGTGTATGACATACATTTTATTTTGTTGACGTATAGTCAATTTACAATGTTGTATTAATTACCGCTGTACAGAAAAGTGACTCAATTATACACACACACACACGTCTTTTTTCATATTCTTTTCCATTGTGGTTTATCCCAGGATATTGAGTACTGTTCCCTGTCCTATACTGTAGGACCTCATTGTTTATTCATCCTATATGTAATAGTTTGCATCTGCTAATGCCCACCCTTCTGCTATGAATCTGACTAGTCTAGGGAACGCATATAAGTAGAATCATATAGTTCTTTCTTTTTGTGACTGTTTTGTTTCACTTAGCATAATGTTTTCAAGTTTCATCATGTTGTAGCACATGTCAGAATTTCCTCTTTTTTAAGGCTAAATAATATACCATTGTATGTAGATATGCATTTTGTGTGTTCATTCCTGTGTGTACAAATATCAGTCGTGGAGATTTTAATACCTTTTTCTCAGTCATTGATGGGTCAGGTAGTGATGAACCAGACCAGTAGAAACATAATGTGGGGCTTCCATGGTGCTCAGTGGTGAAGAATCTGCCTGCCAACGCAAAAGGCTCCGGTTCAACCCCTGGTCCAGGAAGATCCCACGTGCCTCAGACCCCCTAAGCCTGTGCACCACAACGACTGAGTCTGTGCTCTAGAGTCTGGAAACCACAACTACTAAGCCCTCAAGCCACCACTGAAGCCCACACACCCAGAGCCTGTGCTCCACAACAAGAAAAACTACCACAAAGAGCAGCCCACGCACCGCAACTAGAGAGCAGCCCTCACTTGCTGCAACTAGAGAAAAAGCTGCTCAGCAACAAAGACCCAGCACAGCCAAAAATGAAATAAATACAAATTTTAACGAATAATGGGGATATATGGCATCTAGAAAAATGGTGTTGATGAGCCTGCTTGCAGGGCAGCAGTAGAGACGCAGACGCAGAGAACAGACTTGTGGACACAGCGGGGAAGGGGAGCGGGGGACAAGATGAAAGAGTAGCACTGAAACATATGCGTCACCACGTGTAAAATGAATAGCAAGTGGCGATGAGCTGAATGATGCGTGGAGCTCAACCCAGGGCCCTGTGACAACCAGAAGGCTGGGATGGGGAGGGAGGGGGAGGGAGGGGACATGTGTATACCTGTGGCTGGTTCATGTTGGTAAATGGCAGAAACCAGTACAACATTGTGAAGCAATTATCCTCCAATTAAAAATAAACAAATTAAATTAAGAAAACATAATGGGGACTTCCCTGGTGGTCCAGTGGCTAAGACTCTGCACTCCCAATGCAGGGGACCTGGGTTCAATCCCTGGTCAGGGAACTAGATCCTGCATGCCACAACTGAGACCTAGCACAGCCAAATAAACAAATAATAAATATTTTAAAAACATAATGATCTAGATAATACCAGCAACCACCTTGAGCTAATTGATACTTATGGTTCATTATAACCAATGACTTCTCTTTAAGTGCATGGGGTACCTTCACCAGGGTAGATGTATGTGCTGCCTTAAGCCAGTCTCACTATATTTCAAAATACTGAAATCTTACAGAGTGTTCTCTGATCACAGTGGGATGGAATGATATATTAATAATGATATATCTAAAACAAACCCACATATTTAGAAATTACACATTTATAAATAACTCGAGCATCCAAGAAGAAATAATGAAGAAAATTTAAAATATTTCCAACTAAGTGAAAATGAACAAACAGTATGTCATCACCTGTGGGATGCATCAAAAGCAATGTCTAGGAGAATTTTTAGCTTTTAATGCTTATGTTGGAAAAGAATAAAATTCTGATATTCTGGCCTTTAATGAAGAGTCTCTCAAATATCCTCTAATAAATCTCTCCTATTCAAATTAGCTAGAGTGATTTCTTTTGTTTTCAAGTAAGAATTTTGGTTGATCAAGTAATTAGTACCAGGAGTGGGGCCCATGATGATTAATTTTATGTGTCCACTTGGTTGGGCTCTGTTGTCCAGTTGTTTGGTCAAGTATAGAGGTTGCTAAAGGTATTTTATCGATGTGATTAACATTTACAACCAATCAACTTTAAATAAGGAAAGTTACCCTCCATAATGTAGATGGGCCTCCTCCAGTGAGCTGAAAGTCCTAAGTGCAAAAAATGAGTTTTCCCAGAGAAGAAGGAAATCTGCTTCAAGACTGTAACATAGACCCTCTCTCCCTTTCTCTCTTTCGTATGTGTGTGTGTGTGTGTGTGTGTGTGTGTCTTAGTGAGGCATCTAAGATGCCTAATTCTTCCTGATCACCAAGTCCTGTTAGCATGATGTCATCAGTGAATTGGACCAGCGTGGTACTCATGCCACAGTGAGATGGACCCAGGGAGCTGGAGGACTGACCTGGCACTAAAGCGGGGGGTGAGGCTGAGCCACTCTCCCTGCCAATGAAATCAACCTCCTCTGGGGCAGGAGAAAGAGCCCTGAGTGTGATTTTGCTGATTCTGTAACACTGGTAAGTCACTTTCCTTCTCTGGATCTTAGTTTTCTCATCTGTAAACTGAGAAGGCTGGATAAGACAGCCTCCAAAGACCCTGTTTTTCCTTCTAATCCTGAACTTCTGCCAATGATCAGAGCTTCCTGTCTCTCCAGCTGTGGGATGCTGTCCAGTCTACTAATCTCACTCATTCTCAGTCTTCTTCCTTGAGAAATATATTAAACTGATAGGAACAAATACTACACTTGATCTTAGCCAAAAGGCCAAGAAGCGATTCCTTGAGAAATATAGTTAATAACCTACTGTCTCTCAGCATGGCTGTGGAGCTGAAATGCAGCCCCAAGGCAGTAAGCTCCGTGATTAAGGGCACTGGCTTTAGCCATGGTCCAAACTTGACTTTGAGTCCCAGACCCACCACCGCTTGGCCGAGTGAACACCTTGGGCAACATTCTCCTCTGTCAGCCTCAGTTTCCTTATCTGCTAGATGAAGACAATAGTACCCACCTCAAAGGATTGTGTGAGGATGAAATGAGATCCTGATTGTGAAGTGCCTGTCATATCTTAGGTGTCTGATGAGTTTGGGCCTCTTCTTTGCCTGAATCCACATGCTCATTTTCTTTCAAAGCTTGAATTCCCTTGTATATGAAAAGGGAATAGGGACTCCTCATTACAATCACAGTAACTTCATACACAGTTTGAATCCACTGAATGCTCCTGCTAGACAAATACAAGGTTCAGTTGTCTTTTCCACTAGGGACACAGGCATAAAAGGATTCTGTAGGGTAACAGATGAGTCTAGGTGAAGGACACACACTCGGCTTCCTTAAGCACTAAGGGGGCCAGGAATGGGCCAGAAGAGCAGAGGGCGGCACCTGGAACTGGTTATTTAGAGCCTCTGGCATCCTACTGCCCCCTGGGGCTCCCTCTGGGAGGAGAGGAGGAGAGCCGTCAAGTCGGCAGCAATGAGAGACCCCCAATGGCAGAGGCATCAGGGCTGCCCACCCCGCAGCCCACCCCAGGCCCTGCTGGCTCAGGAAGGCGAGGTCAGCTGTCACCAGTTATCTGACCCCACGGAGGCCCCGCCAGCCTCAGCTGGTCCATGCTACAGGCCCGGCCACATCTGGTGGCAATGATCTCAGAGCAATGATCTGTGGAGGCCAGACACGTGCAGCCTGGGGCAAAGTGGGGGCCGGCCTGCCAATGCAGTCCCTCCTTCCCTGACCCCATCCCTCCTGATCATCCATCAGGAAGCTGGGCCCCCAGCTCTCAGCACATTATAATAACAACCATTCTCCCTGCACGGTTCACCATACAGGCTCCACTGTGGGCCTCAGCGGACCCTCCTAAAGGCCTGCAAGGGAGGGAGGGAGAGGAGGGCAGAGAGAGACTGGGCAGATGACCAACTCCACTTTACAGGCGAGGAAACCGGGGCCCAGAGAGGGCCAGTTTATCTGTCTGCCTCCCACTGGACTATGAGCAACTTGAAATGAAGGATTAGGTCCTGCTCATTCTGTCATTTATTCCTGGCAGAGGAAATAGCAAGTGCAAAGGTCCTGGGGCAGAAATGCATTTGGTACCTTAGAGAATGATCTCAGTCAGCAAATGAGAATTACAGGAGATGAGCTGGTGAGGTAGACACTGGCCAGACCACACAAGGCCTCATACAACATGGAAAGGAGGCTGGCTTTTATTCCAATTGCCAAGGAAATCCCTGGAAGGTGTCTACTCTGAGAACAGACACTGAGAAGACAACAGCCAGTCAGGCGGGTCTGTTCTCATCTTCTGGTGTCAAATGTGAGAATCAGGCAATTAAATGTCCAGTCACAGAGCATGACCCATGCCATGCTGGGGACCCAGGGGAGTGGCGAGAGAACATGGGGTCCTGCCCCAGCCCAAGTGGCCAAGAGTACTTCCCAGGAAAAGAGGCGTTTCTGCTGAAACCTGATGGCTGACCCAGAGTCAGCTGGTTTGAAAGAGTTGCAGGAAGGGACAGGAAGGGACATTCCAGGCAGAGGGGACAGTAAATACAAATGCCTGAAATGAGGGAAAGCCTGGGGCTTTAGGGGACCGTAAGAAGTTTAATATGGCAACACAGTAGATGGCAAGCAGGAGTTGGCCTGGGTGGTGGTGAGGTGTGGGGAGGCCTAGCACGTGTCTGCTTCTCTCATTTGACCTTGACATATGAGCCTCGTCCTGTTTTAGGAAGCAGTCCTCTACCATAGGACTTGACTTCTAAGGGCTACTTTGTATTATTCCATTGTACATTCTGTTGTACAGTAACCAGTCCCCCGGCGTTGACCATTCAGAGTCTCTCTAGTTTTTCCCTATTATAAACAATACTGTGATGAACATCTTTGTCCATATATCTTGGTGCACACATATTATTATCTCAGTGTAGCAAAGATGGAAGTCGTGGGGGCTGACCAGGGCCCAGTCCTGGAGGCCTCTTGGGCAGCCCTTTGTTGAGTATCTGCCTAAAGGGCCATAAACAAAGAGATGCTGGGAGAAGGCTTCAGGGAGTGATAAAGAGCCCTGACCATGAACTCTGGCTGCCCAGGCCAGATAAAGACTAGGAAGGAGCCCCAGGCCTTGGGCCCCACATGTACTGTAAGCTGCATGTTTGTCCAGCTGGCCTGGTGCACCGGCCACTGGCCCCTTCCAAGAAGCAGCAAAAATACTTAAGATGCAGGTCTGAAAAGTTAGCATGCCAGATGTGGGGTTCAGACCTTTCACTCCTCAGGGAGAAGGTCAAGGTTTAGAATTCCTTCTTAATTGTGAGTCACCATGCCAGGGATGGGGTCTGTGATGAGATTGTGTCCCAGCCTGTCCTACCTGCTTCCACGTGGGCTTTTTCATGTTCTCCTGATGTGCAGGAGTCCCTCAGCTAGTTTTAGAGGATTTTTCCCATAGGAAACAGTTCCATATGTAGCTGGAGATTCAGTGAGTGTGTGGGAGAAAGTGAATTCAGCATCCTCCCAGGCTGCCATCTTGCATCGGAACTGCAACAAAATACTGCAGGCTGAGCATGGACCTAAAAATGATCCTAGATTCAAACCACAGCTCTACCACTAAAGAGCTGAGTGACTCTGGGCCACTTACTCAAACACTCTGAATCTCAGTGTCCTCATCGGTACAATGGGGAAAATAACCAAGATGTTTGTGAAAGTTAAATGAGCTTACCAAGCACTTGGCCCGAGGAGGAGCCAAGATGGCGGAGGAGTAGGACGGGGAGACCACTTTCTCTCCTACAAATTCATCAAAAGAATAACTGAACGCAGAGCAAACTTCGCAAAACAACTTCTGATCGCTAGCTGAGGTCATCAGGCGCCCAGAAAAGCAGCCCATTGTCTTCGAAAGGAGGTAGGACAAAATATAAAAGATAAAAAGTGAGACAAAAGAGCTAAGGACGGAGATCCGTCCCGGGAAGGGAGTCTTAGGCGGCATTGCTTGGGGTAGGGTCCGGGCCTGAGTGCCCTGAGGACAATTGGAGGGAGCTTCTGTGAGTTGCCAACTTGAACTGTGGGAGACCAAAGGAGAGAGAGTAAATTAGCCGGCCCGAACACACTGCCGGCCGTTCGCAGAACAAAGAGACCGAGAGGGTCCAGAGAGGAGCTCGCAGGCTGCGGACCGGCCCAGCCCCGCCGGAGGCAGGAGGCAGGGGGGAGGGGAAGGTCGCGGCGAGACACAGGGCGCAGGCACCCGACCGGCGCGGGCGGGGACTGGGGCTGGGGACGCGGAGGGCAGAAGGCGCGCGCACCCGACTGGCGCCAGCGGAAACTGAGACTGGGTCCATGGAAGGGAGGGGGCGCGCCACACCTGGGGAGAGTGCGCCCACCAAGCCCCTGGCTGCCTGGACCGCTCTGACGGGGAAGGCACAGAGAGCAGGCGCAGCTTTTCCTTCCGTGCTTTTGTGGAACACCCGAGGGCTGGAGCCTCGCGCAGCGTGGGGCGCGCGCCATATAGAACAGCCGGGAGCCTGAGCAGCGCAGACGGAGAAAGCAGAGTCAGCCTCTCCCGGCAGCGCCAGCCCATCCCCGCGGCGCAAGCCCCGCGGCGCAAGCCCCTCCCCGCGGAGCGACGGACCTAGCTACCTGAATAAGAGTCCACCTCCGCCCGCCTGTGTCAGGGCGGAAATGAGGCTCTGAAGAGACCGGCAAACAGAAGCCAAATAAACAAAGGGAACCGCTTCAGAAGGGACTGGTGCAACAGATTAAAATCCCTCTAGGAAACATTGACTACACCGGAGGAGCCTGTAGATATCGAGAAGTGTAAGCTGGAACGAGGAGCTATCTGAAACTGAGCCGAACCCACACTGACCGCAACAGCTCCAGAGAAACTCCTAGATATAATTTTACTTTTTTCTCTTTTTTTTTTTTAATTTTTTTTATTTTTTTCTTTTTTTTCTTTTTTATTTTTTCTCTTTTATTTTCCTTTAAAATCCTCTATTACTCCCCCATTACTCCTTAACTTTCATTTCCATAGACTTTTACGATTTTTTAATTGGGGGAAAAAAAAAAATTTTTTTCTTTCTTTTTTTTCTTTTTCTTTCTTTTTTTTTTTTCTTTCCTTTTTCTCTTCTATTTTCTATTTTTCTTTTTCTCTTATTTCTTTTAAAGTCCTCTAGTACTCCTCTACTACTCCTTAATTTTCATTTCCAATACACTATAACCTTACAAAAAAAAAAAAAAAAAGAAGAGAAGCCCTATTTTTAAACCGAAGATTATTCTCTCCCAATCTTGACTCTCTGTTTTCTACCTCAGAACACCTCTATTTCCTCCTTTCCCCTTCTCTTCCCAATCCAATTCTGTGAATCTTTGTAGGCGACTGGGCTATGGAGAACACTCTGGGAACAGACAGCTGCGTAGATCTGTCTCTCTCCTCTTGAGTCCCCCTTTTTCTCCTCCTGTTCATCTCTATCTCCCTCCTCCCTCTCCTCTTCTTCATGTGACTCTGTGAACCTCTCTGGGTGTCCCTAACGGGGGAGAATCTTTTGGCCATTAACCTAGAAGTTTTCTTATCAGGGCTGTATAGTTGGAGAAGTCCTGAGACTACAGGAAGAATAAAACTGAAACCCAGAGGCAGGAGACTTAAGCCCAAAACCTGAGAACACCAGAAAACTCCTGACTACAAGGAACTTTAAGTAATAAGTGACTGTCCAAAAGCCTCCATACCTACACTGAAACCAACCACCACACAAGAGCCAATAAGTTTTAGAGCAAGACGTACCACGCAAATTCTCCAGCAACGCAGGAACATAGCCCTGAACATCAACATACAGGCTGCCCAAGGTCACACCTAACACATAGACCCATCTCAAGACTCATTACTGGGCACTCCATTGCTCTCCAAAGAGAAGAAATCAAGCTCCACGCACCAGAACACTGACGCAAGCTTCCCTAACCAGGAAATCTCGACAAGCCAATCGTCTAACCCCACCCACTGGGTTAATCCTCCACAACAAAAAGGAACCACAGACCTCCAGAATACAGAAAGCCCACTCCAGATACAGCAATCTAAACAAGATGAAAAGGCAAAGAAATACCCAACAGGTAAAGGAACATGAAAAATGCCCACCAAGTCAAACAAAAGAGGAGGAGATAGGGAATCTACCTGAAAAAGAATTTAGAATAATGATAATAAAAATGATCCAAAATCTTGAAAACAAAATGGAGTTACAGATAAATAGCCTGGAAACAAAGATTGAAAAGATTCAAGAACTGTTTAATAAAGACCTAGAAGAAATAAAAAAGAGTCAATTACAAATGAATAATGCAATGAATGAGATCAAAAACACTTTGGAGGGAACCAAGAGTAGAATAACGGAGGCAGAAGATAGGATAAGTGAGGTAGAAGATAAAATGGTGGAAATAAATGAAGCAGAGAGGAAAAAAGAAAAAAGGATCAAAAGAAATGAGGACAACCTCAGGGACCTCTGGGACACTGTGAAACGCCCCAACATTCGAATCATAGGAGTTCCAGAAGAAGAAGACAAAAAGAAAGGCCATGAGAAAATACTCGAGGAGATAATAGCTGAAAACTTCCCTAAAATGGGGAAGGAAATAGCCATCCAAATCCAAGAAACCCAGAGAGTCCCAAACAGGATAAACCCAAGGCGAAACACCCCAAGACACATATTAATCAAATTAACAAAGATCAAACACAAAGAACAAATATTAAAAGCAGCAAGGGAAAAACAACAAATAACACACAAAGGGATTCCCATAAGGATAACAGCTGATCTATCAATAGAAACCCTCCAGGCCAGACGGGAATGGCAGGACGTACTGAAAGTAATGAAAGAGAATAACCTACAACCTAGATTACTGTATCCAGCAAGGATCTCATTCAGATATGAAGGAGAATTCAAAAGCTTTACAGATAAGCAAAAGCTGAGAGAATTCAGCACCACCAAACCAGCTCTTCAACAAATGCTAAAGGATCTTCTCTAGACAGGAAATGCAGAAAGGTTGTATAAACGTGAACCCAAAACAACAAAGTAAATGGCAACGGGACCACACCTATCAATAATTACCCTAAATGTAAATGGGTTGAATGCCCCAACCAAAAGACAAAGATTGGCTGAATGGATACAAAAACAAGACCCCTATATATGCTGTCTACAAGAGACCCACCTCAAAACAAGAGACACATACAGACTAAAAGTGAAGGGCTGGAAAAAAATATTTCATGCAAACGGAGACCAAAAGAAAGCAGGAGTCGCAATACTCATATCAGATAAAATAGACTTTCAAATAAAGGAAGTGAAAAGAGACAAAGAAGGACACTACATAATGATCAAAGGATCAATCAAAAAAGAAGATATAACAATTATAAATATATATGCACCCAACATAGGAGCACCGCAATATGTACGGCAAACGCTAACGAGTATGAAAGAGGAAATTAATAGCAACACAATAATAGTGGGGGACTTTAATACCCCACTCACAACTATGGATAGATCAACTAAACAGAAAATTAACAAGGAAACACAAACCTTAAATGACACAATGGACCAGCTAGACCTAATTGATATCTATAGGACATTTCACCCCAAAACAATCAACTTCACCTTTTTCTCAAGTGCACACGGAACATTCTCCAGAATAGATCACATCCTGGGCCATAAATCTGGTCTTGGAAAATTCAAAAAAATTGAAATCATTCCAGTCATCTTTTCTGACCACAGTGCAGTAAGATTAGATCTCAATTACAGGGAAAAAATTGTTAAAACTCCAAGCACTTGGCCCATAGTCTATGTCCTTAAATAAACGACGGTGTATGTTTTCATTGTCATGTTGGGTCTCTATCCCTTTTAAAAAATATTATAGCAGTTTTGTTGAGATAAAATTTGCATGCTATACAATTTACTCATTTAAAGTATATAATTCAATGGTGTTTACTATATTCATCACAATCAATTTTTCATCAACCCCCCCTCATAAAATTCTGTACCCATGAGGAGTCACTCCCCAGCCACCCCCCTCCCTGCTAATCTCCCACCCCTCCCAGCCCAAGGCAACCACCAATTTATTTTCTGTCTTTGTGGATTTGCCTATAAATGGAATCATACCGGATAGAAAGCATACAGAGTCCTCTTGTGACTGGCCTATTTCACTGAACATAATGTTTTCAAGGTTCATCAATGGGTAGCATACATCAGTACTTCATTCCTTTTTATTGCCAGGAAATTGTCTATGGTGTGGATGGACGGTGTTTAATATATCCATGCATCACCTGATGGACATTTAGATCATCTCCATCTTTTGGCTCTTGTGAATAATGCTGCTGTAAACATTTGTATGTGGACATATGTTTTCATTTCTCTTGGGTATAGACCTAGGAGAGGAATTGCTGGGTCATATGGCAACTCTATTTTTAATCTTTTGAGGAACTGCCAGACTGTTTCCCAAAGCAGCTGCACCATTTTATTTTCCCACCAGTAGTGTACAAGGGTTCCCATTTTTCCACACCCAAACTGACAGTTGTTATTGTCTGTCTTTTTGAATATAGTCACCCTAGTGGGTGTGTAGCGGTATCTCACTGTAGTTTTGACCTGCATTTTCTTGATGGTTGTTGTCTCATTTTTTCAATGGAATCCCCTTCTTGTCCAGGGACAGATAAATCCTGGGACATCCCATTCCTAATATGGAAGCACTAACTCATCACAAAGAAAGAAAAAAACCTTACAGGTCCGTTATTAACCCACAACATTTCTTAAAGTGGCTCTTCCATAAATCAACTATTTCCCAGCTTTGGGAGCGTTGGGACAATTCTAATTTTCTTCTATTATTTCTAATAATTATAAATTACTGGCCATTCCATGGAAAATGCCCATAATAAGTGAACACAAGCAGGATAAAAAATACAGTTTAGTTGATATATATACACTACTAAGTGTGAACTAGCTAGCAAGTGAGAAGCTGCTCAGAGCCAGGGAGCTCAGCTCAGTGCTGTGATGACCTGGGGGGGAGGTGGGCGGGAGGGAGGGTCAGCAGAGAGGGAATATATGCATACACAGAGCTGATCCATGTTGTACAGCAGAAAGCAACACAACATTTTAAAGCAATTGTACTCCAATTAAAAAATAATAATAATAAAGGTACACTTAAAAATTCTCAGTTTAACCATCTAAGCTGAAAAAAATGTTTAATCCACCCAAATATGCTTTAAGCACCATCCTGGTGCTAAGGTTCATGCGATCTTATTTATGGACAAAGTCTGAAAAGGAATAGCAAAAACGAAACTACTACATGGGGGTAGAGAAGTAAGAAGTACAAACTACTAGATATAAAATAAGCTCCAAGGATATTCCCTGATAGCTCAGTTGGTAAAGAATCTGCCTGCAGTGCAGGAGACCCCAGTTCGATCCCTGGGTTGGGAATATCCCCTGGAGAAGGGAAAGGCTACCCACTCCGGTATTCTGGCCTGGAGAATTCCATGGACTGTATAGTCCATGGGGTCGCAAAGAGATGGACATGACTGAGCAACTTTCACTTTCAAGGATATATTCTACAATATGGGGAATATAGACAATGCTTTACAATAACTATAAAAGCAAAGCAAGCAAAGTCGCCCAGTCGTGTCCGACTCTGCGACCCCATGGGCTGTGGCCCACCAGGCTCCTCCGTCCATGGGATTTTCCAGGCAAGAATACTGGAGTGGGTTGCCATTTCCTTCTCCAGGGGATCTTCCCGACCCAGGGATCGAACCCAGGTCTCCCACATTGCAGGCAGACGCTTTACCCTCTGAGCCACCGGGGATGCCCCTATAAATGGAGCATAACCTTTAAAAATTCTGAATTGTTATGTTGTACATCTGTAACTTATATAATATTGTACAGAAACCATACTTTAGTTAAAGAGACTAAAATACTACTTGTGTTGAGGGTGACAGGAATTCTGGGTGAGAGATGTCCCACCCTTCCCCACCTCTATTTCCCAAAATAGAACATTGTTGTATTACCTTTGCAATGATAAAACCAAGGGAAAAGGAAAAAGAAAAAAAAAAACTACTAATCTAAGGACGATGGGAGGAACAATTCTTGAGCCAGACCCTCAAAGCCATTATTTTGTGGAATCTCCACACAGCCCCTGGGAGATTATTGGTAATAATAACAACCAACATTATGGAACTTTCTGTGTGTCTAGCACTGTTCTACCAGTTAGGGACCAGTATTGTTCCCATTTTACAGATGAAGAAACTGAGGCTAGGCAAAGAAATGCCCTTCCACTTCGGTGCTCTGTTTTTCCACATCACATACATGTGCAAAGCCTCATATAAACTCAGGCTCACATTTAAGTCCACACGTGCACCCTCAGACAGGAGCACACATACCACGGCCAGATACACGTGTGTACTCACACACGACGGCTCATATCCAAAGGCATGTGTATGGGAATGCATGTGTACATGTGGGCTCATCTGCATATATGTATATGTGTGTCATGTGCACACAGCCCATACACTACTGGACAAGCATCCGTCTGAGAGTGGGAAAGGGGTGCAGATGAAGGGGCCAAAGTCCGGCCTTGCCTCCTCCCCACACCCTCAAAGCGCTGCTGCCGGCAGGTGTGTACAGGCCTGGGTGGGGCACGGACAGGTAGGCCTAGACTCAAAGGGTAGAGCTGACCTTGCACTAGAAACCCAGGATCACCAACTACCTTCCAAACGGGGCTACAGTTACCAAGGGGCCTCACCTGATGGCCACCGCCCCCCCCCCCCCCGGACCAGAGGACCCGAACTGAAGGCCTGAGGTGCGCCCAACCCTGTGCCCGGGACCGCACAGAAAAAGGCATGATCCAGGGCCTCCAGGGCTCCCCAGGGTATCGAGAAGACAAGATTCACATCCAGCCACCCCTCTGGGAGGCCGCATGGCAGAGCGGTCACCTGCGAGCGTTGTAGCAACCAGCAGGCTTAGAATCCTGGTCCCATCACTTACTGGCTGTGTGATCTGAGCAAGCTGGTTAACTGATCCGTGCCTCAGCTGTCCTCCCTGTAAACGGGGTAAATTCTGACACCTGCCCCTTGGGGTTGTTGCTTAACCAGAACCACCAGAGTCTATATTTGTAAAATAAGCTGTTTGGGGCAAAGAGAGAATGAGGATGGAGGGAGGTAGGACAGACACTGAGTGGAAAGGAGCTCCTCCGGATCCCAGCCCTGCGTCCCACTGGCTGGGTAACCTCGGACAGGCCGGACCACCTCTCTGAACCTCAGCTCCTCCTTTGTAAACATTGCCCAAGTCATTCTTGGTCATTAGACATGTTTCTATTGAGGACTTACTACGTATCAGGCATCATGCTAGGCATGGAGAATGCGGCAGTGAGCAAGCCAGCTGGTCCCCGTCTGCCTGGAGCCCGCAGCCCTAGAGGAAGGATAAAGCAGAAACGTCTGGTACATAGTAGGTGTCCCATCAGCATTCCTCCCTGTCTTCCTTTTCTATCACTGTAAAGTCAGTGCATCCACATTGTAGAGAGTTTGGGGACTTCCCTGGTGGTCCAGTGGCTAAGACTCTCTGCTCATATTACAGGGGGCCTGGGTTTGATCCCTGGTCAGGGAACTAGATCCCACATGCCACAGCTAAAGATCCCATATGCTGCAACTGAAAAAAAAAAAAAAAAAACCCACATGCCAATCCCACATAATGCCACTAAGACCCGGCGCAGCCAAAAACAAAAAACAAACTTTGCGTAGAGTTTGGAGGATACAGAGGGGGGCTGAGGTGGGGAATATCTATCACCCAGAATCCCACTACCCCTAACAAAACCCCTAGCTTCATTTTTGCCAATCTTCTTAAGCAGTACAGGGCTAGGTTCATGGTAAGATGCTCAGTACAATGTTCGGATTAATCAACACATTACCTTTGTCACCAACAGGAAACAGCTGATTACACTGTAGTATATTTACTGACTGTAAGCAACACAAACCATCAAGGCTGTACCTTCTCCACAGAGAGGCTTTTCCCTTCATTGGGACCAGTAACATTTCCATTTTATAGAAAAGGACGCCAAGGCTCAGAGAGGTCAAGTCACTTGCCCAAGGTCACGCACACTGGAACATGAAAAGCCCTCTCAGGAAGCCAGAGTCTCTTACCCACACTGTCCTGGGCTGTGGGATGCGGTGAGGAATGGACATGAGGGCTTAGGGAGTGCGAACCAGCAGCCCAAGGTTTGGGGAGCCCTTTTAGGCCGGATGCAACCTGCCCCATCATTGCTCCAGACATAGAAGCACAGGAAACTACCAGGCTCGAGGCTGGCCTTGTGGAATCTCTTTTGGGTCCAGAAACCCCTTGCTCTCACCAGCTTCAGGAGCTCCGGGACGCCTGCTTAGCCAGGGTACAGAGACGGCATGTCATTTGTGGTTTCTGGTGCCCTCCAGTGGGCAGAGGGAGCAAATCTCTGGATCCCTCAAATTGCCGGGATTATCACTTGTTATAAATAATCTGAGACTTGGGAAAACGGCTTTCCAAGGGCACACAGGTGGTTGGTGACAGAACCAGGAATCAAGACATTGGAGCTCAGTTCCTGCGCTGGGAGACAGTCCCTTGGGGCTGGACACAGAGGTGGATTTACACCTCTCTCCCTGGCAGCTCGGCAGTAAAGAATACGTCTGCAGACACGGGCGATGCAGGAAACACGGGTTCAATTCCTGAATCAGGAAGATCTAGAGAAGGAAATGGCAACCCACTCCAGTACTCTTGCCTAGAAAATCCCATGGACGGAGGAGCCTGGTGCAGGCTAGTGTCCATGGGGTCGCAAAGAGTTGGACACGACTGAGCGACTTCACTCACTCCTGTATTCGTGCCTGGGAAATCCCATGGACAGAGGAGCCTGGCAGGCTACAGTCCATGGGTTTGCAAAAGAGTGGGATACAACTTAGCAACTAACCAACCAAGACTTTTGCAGGCTGGGGGGTGGGGTGGGGGGGAGGTTCTGCGATGCATTTACAGGGTCACATTTGAGAAAATGTGCAAAATTAAGACATTTTAGTTACAGTTGGTTAAGACCACTGTCTCTTTCTACTCCAGCCCTAGAACGATGTCTTTGTTTGGTAGGTGATAAAGATGTATTAATAAATAATTTATGTGTTTAATAGATTGTGTTGAATGAGCAACTGCATGATAGGGGAATAAATGACTAAAGTGCCCTTTAATCTTAAAGGAAGCACAGGGTTTTAGTGAGTGGTCCTCATGCAGCCTCGGGGTGCCCTTCACAGACAGATCGAAGTTGGGCCATGGGCGACCTTGAATGTCAAGGCAAAGAATCAGGCAATGCGCAGTCACGGGAGGTTTTAGAGCAGAGGACGGACCTGAGGGTAACCGTCAGTTAGGCAGGAGTTGACTGTCACGTATGAAGACAGGGCCCTGTGGCTGTTTGATTGGCTCATGTGAAAACATTCCTCACCCAGCAGCACCAAAGAGTGTGATCACAGGGGTCCCCTCCATCGGGGTGCTTCTTGGGGAAAAATGCCTCCAGGAGGCCCCCGTGGGTCCCTGGGATGGAGAGTCCAGGCTAGAGGAGCCCGAATGTCTTGGTGGGTGTTCAGCCTGGATTTGCTCAGCCCTCTGTGTGCCTGGCCCAATGTAGGGGGAGGCTGGGGCCCTGCCCAGGTCAGGCATGGGGTCCCAGGGCCCCGGGCATTGCTGCATGTCCCACCCGTGCTGTGAAGTGCAGTGGCCATTCCTCAGAAGAGGAAACTGAGGTCTGGAAGCTGGCGAGGCAATGGTGAACCCGTGGAAATCCAGCCCCAACTAATGTCTCCTTTACTCAGCTCCAGGTCAGCCTTTTTCTCCCCCTCCCTGGTCTTTCTAAACGTCAAGAATTCCAGCTACCAGCAAAACAAACAAACACCCCCTCCCAAGAAAACCCCCAGCTATTATTTATTTAGCTTGTTTTGAGCCATCTCCTCTGTTAAGCTCCTGCACATCCCATTACCTGATTATTCCTCCAACAAAGCTGTGAGTGAGACGAACAGTTATTATTCCCATTTTGCAGATACAGAGTTAGCCCAGAGAGGTGAAGCTATTTACCCAAAGCCACACAGCGGTAAACAGCTGAGTGCAATCAAACTGGGAGTCCAGAGGCACCCGCAGATCCCCCTACCACCCCGCCCCATCACAGAGCTGCCCAGCCTCCTCTGCTGCTCCAAGCTAAAGTGGAGAACTCATCTTTGCCAGCAGAGGGCAGTATGCCCTCAAAAATTAAACCCTGCTCTTCTGGTTTGCTCAGACAGAAAAGAATCTGCCTGTAATGCAGAAGGCCTGAGTTCAATCCCTGGGTCGGGAAGATTCCCTGGAGAAGGGAATGGCAACCCACTCCAGTATTCTTCCCTGGAGAATCCCATGGATAGAGGAGCCTGAGGGTCTACAGTCCATGGACTTGCAAAGAGTCACAACCCAGTGACTAACTTTCTTCCCAGAGGCTGGCCAATTGAATTCTCACACCTGGGAACAGCTGCTGCTGCTGCCCAATGATTCAGAAATCCTCAACTCTGAGAACTGAGTTAGTCCTTAAACCTTAGTCCCAGGTTCTGGTCAGGGTCTGGGGAGCATGGAGAAATGTGTAGAGAAATGGAAAACACAGTCTTCAAACGAGGTGAGCCAGTGGTTCGTGGAAAAGGAAACGCAATGGTTTTAACGTACGAGATGCTTAGCTTCACTCTTAGTAAGAGAAACGTGTGTTAAACCCACAAGGAGCAGGCACTTTATCAAACTGGCAGTTACACAGCTGAGGGCGTGGAGAAACACACTCACAGGCTGCTGGTGGGATTAAAACCTGGTTTAACACCTCTGGAAGGGAATCTGAGAATAGCTACCAAAATTAGAAACACATGCGTCCCACTGAAACAAAATGCCTTCACTGGAAGACTTGACAGAGAAGCAGAGGGGGCATTTCCAGGGGGTGGGGGAGAAGTTTCCAGATCAACACTCCCTGAGTGGGGGGGGAGGTGTGTATGGGGGGGAAGCTGGCAGGGGATCATCTTGGGTCCAGGCCTGTAGGACCTCCCAGAGGGGCAAGAAGCTGGCACTGAATGCTGAGTCCCCAGGGCTGAGCAAGGATGGTAGGACCCCTCGGGAGGAGAAGGGCTGCCCTGCAGAGATGACCGTCTCCAAGGGGCACAGGTCAGCGCTGCCATCCCCAGCCACTGTCTGCAGGGGAGGGGAGGGGAGAGGGAGAAGGAGCCGCACCCCACCTCGTCCACCTTCCCCGCTGCTGGGAGGAAGCGAGGAGAGAGGGTCTAACCCCAAATCAAGCTACAGTTTCCATGAATGTCTTGACATTTAAAATCTGAATGCATGCTTGTGACTTAAAGCCACAGTCCGGCTGTCTGTCATCTAAAAGCTGGCTGAGACAGTGTGGCTTCCCTCTGCATGCCCTTCCATCCTCACATTCTATTGATTAGAGGGTGCTAAGGCCAACCCTTATTTGAGGGGAATAGAGTTTGCCTCTTGAACAGGGGAGCCAGGGCAAAGTTACATTGCAGAGAGGCATGGAAAACCCCTACCCAGAAAGGGCTTACTCCCCTTGCAAGGGAGGCTGGGAGATGTCGACCAGCCCTGTGCCCAGAAAGAGGAGGGAATGGGTTCAGAGAAGAGCTTGCACCAGCCTCTGCCACACTTGCCCCTCCCTGATGATGCACGTTCAGACGGGTCCTATGGTGTGCTTAGCCCTGCAGGGAGGCTTGGTGAGAGCAGGGACCCCGGGGAGAGGCGTCCCGACTCCCCAGCAGCGTGACCACTTGCTCCTGCTCTTGGGACCTCCATTTTCTCATCTGTAAAATGGGCACACTCATCATCCTCTCTTCCCACTGATACAGTGGTCGTGAAGGCATTCTGATTTGTGAAAGCCTCCAAGTCGGCAGAGAAAAGGATGACACTGTCCTTGCCCCCAAAGATGGTCAATAACAAGAGGAGACAAGAATTCAAGACATGTCCAGACCTGGGGTAAGGGTAAGGGTCCTGTGAACAGGGGCAGAGACCAGAGGAGCTACTGCAGGACAGGGCTTGTGGCTGAGCCTCAGTAGATGATGAACAGGCTCAGAATAGACCTAGGGCACAGGGTACCGTATGGCAGGAGGGAGAATCAGCCCTTGTACAGATGTGGAGGCTGGGACACACGTGGTTTATTGAAGGGTCCTGCACCCCCCTTTAAAGCAGAAATTCCCAAAGGGTGAGATGTTGGCTGGGCTGGGAGCTGATGCACACTTTCATGCTTGTTTCTTGGCAGAGTGAGTTTGAAAAAGGAGAGGAAAAAAGGGAATGAGATTGAAAACAGATTATTGGGGAGAAAAGTATTTCAGACTCGAGACAACTGTCTCTATAGCCTCTGGCCCCTGTCCCACTCATTCCCCGGCCCTGACGCAAGTCTGGCAGGAAGAAGGTGTTTCTCCTGGGATTGTTCAAACCGAGGACCAAACCCTGCCTGAGGTTTAAATATCTGCATAGGCTGACAGCATGCCCGAGGCCATGCTAAACGGGTCTCCAGGCTCCTTGAACTCTCCCCTCGAGGTACATGCTGTTATTGCCCCATTTCCCAAATGAGAAAACTGAGGCTCAGAGAAGTTAGCCGGCTTGTCCACAGGCACACATACAGTCAGGGGTGAATCTGATTCTATTGGTTTTTCCTGCAGTTGGGGTGCAGACAGAGGAGGGGGAGGTTTAGGACAGCAAAGAAGAAGGTTCCGGGGGCAGGGGGTTGGGTGTAAGAGGCAGTATGGGACAGTGGTTACGTGCTTGACTCAGGAGTCAGATTTGAGAATTGTTTGTTACAGCAGCATGACCCAGACTATCTGACTGATACAAATCCTGGTAACTAAGTTACCAGTCAAAATATTAGTACTAAAAAAAAAAAGGTACTTTCCATCTTCTTCTTAGAAACAGCAATTTTTTTCATTTTAAAAATTTTGCAAAAAGCACATAACAGGAAATTTGCCATCTTGACCATTTTTAAGTGTACAAGTTCAGTGGCATTAAGTACATTCAAGTTGTGCAATCCATCCCCACCATCCAGCTCTAGAACTTCATCTTGAGACAGAAACTGTAACCATTCAACACTAACTCCCTATCCCCTTGCCTCCAGCCCCTAACAACCACCCTGCCACCTCTGTCTCTGTGAATCTGATCGTTCTAGGTACCTCATATAAGTGAAATCATACATTATTGGTCCTTCTGTGACTGCCTTATTTCACTCAGCGTAATGCCCTACAAGCCTATCCATGTTGTAGCCTGTGTCAGAATGACCTTCTTTCCTTTCCTCTTGCTGTCTTTTTTTTTTTAGTTGAAGGATAATTGCTTTACAGAATTTTGTTGTTTTCTGTCAAACCTCAACATAAATCAGCCATAGGTGTACATATATCCCCTCCGTCTTGAACCTTCCTCCCACCTCCCACCCCATCCCACCCCTCTAGGTTGATCCAGAGCCCCAGTTTGAATTCCCTGAGCCTACAGCAAACTCCCCTTGGCTATCGATTTCACAGATGGTAATGCAAGTTTCCATGTTACTCTCTGCATACACCTCACCCTCTGCTCCTCTCGCTCCGTGTCCATAAATCTGTTTTCTATGTCTGTTTCTCCACTGCTGCCCTGCAAATAAATTCTTCGGTACTATCTTTCTAGCTTCCATATATATGTGTTAGTATACAATATTGATCTTTCTCTTTCTTACCTCACTCTGTATAACAGGCTCTAGGCTCACCCACCTCATTAGAACTGACTCAAATGCTTTCCTTTTATGGCTGAGTAATATTCCATTGTGTATGTGTACCACAGCTTTCTTATCCAAACATTTGTCAGTGGACATCTAGGTTGAGTCCATGTTCTAGCAATTGTAAATAGTGCTGCAGTGCACATTGAGGTACATGTGTCTTTTTCAATTTTGATTTCCTCAGGGTATATGCCTAGGAGTGGGGTTGCTGGGTCATATGGTGGTTCTATTGATTTTATTCCTAGTTTTTAAGGAATCTACATACTGTTTTCTATGGTGGCTATATCAATTTACCTTCCCACCAACGGTGCAAGAGGGTTCCCTTTTCTCCACACCTTCTGCAGCATTTATTGTTTGTAGGCTTTTTGATGATGGCCATTCAGAATGACATTCTTTTTAAAGGCTGAATAATATTCTGTTGCACATAGAGACCTCATTTTGCGGATCCATTTATCCGTCCGTGGACACTTGGGTTTGCTCACACATTTTGGCTGCCATGGATGGTGCTGCATGAACATAGGTGCACAAAGATCGGGCAGCATTTCTCTCTTTTTTAAAGTTATTACTATTTATTTATTTTGGCCATGCCACATGGCATCTGGGATCTTGGGTTCCCAACCAGGGATGGAACCTACTCCCCCTGCATGGGAAGCACAGGCTTTTAACCACTGGACCCCCAGGGAAGTCCTGGGAGGGGGCAGAATTCTATCATATATTAATGCCTAGATATGAGATCTGGTACTGATGAACCTACTTCAGGGCAGCAATGGAGACGCAGACATAGAGAACACACTTGTGGACCCTGTGGGAGAAAGAAAGGGTGGGATGAATGGAGAGAGTAGCATTGAAACACACGCATCACCAAATGTAAAATAGAAAGCTAACGGGAGTTTAAGCCATAAGACACAGGGAGCTCAAACCTGGTGCTCTGTGATAACCCAGAGGGGTGAGATGGGGTGGGATGTGGGAGGCAGGTTCAAGAAGGAGGGGACATATGTATACCTATGGCTGATTCATGGTGATGTATGGCAGAAACCAACGCAATATTGTAAAGCAATTATCCTCCAATTAAAAACAAAGTTTTTTTAAAAAGAAAGTTGAGAGGGAAACAGCACTGATGAAGAAGCCAGGAGACAGGAGGCTAGACTTCGCTGGGTAGCATCAGGTACCTCGCTTTCTACATCTGATCCTCGCTTTCACTGCCTACTTCAGAGCAGCACCCTGAGACCAAGTGAGACCCAGGGCTATCAGCAAAGGAAAGCCACGAGGGACTGTTATTGTTATTACTCAGTGGGGTGAGGGCAATGATTTCCCAAAGGCATGATTCACGAACGGTGGAATTCCAGGCATCAGGAGAGGCAGTTCTGGGCAGCAGAGCCCAGATTCCACACAGAGCCATGACCCTGACCTGGAACCGCAAGGGAGCCGCACCCTCCCTCCTTGGCCCCTGGCCGGTGTGAGGAAGGAATCAGTAAATGTCATAAGCAGATGGGTCCTTAGGCTAGAGCCCACGGTCCCATTGCCTCACACGACTGTTAAGGAGGCCCAGAGAGGGTGATGCATCTGCCTGGGGTCACACAGCCAGAGGGCAGTGGACGCTGGACTAGACTCCTAACCCCGCACCAGGCAGCCTCCCACGTGGCTCCAATTCTAGGGAGAGATGTGAGTGTTAGAAGAGCCATTTGAGGCAGGGGTAGTGGGGGGCTCAGAGGGCCTCTAGGGGAGGGTGGAGCTTTCCTCTTTTGTATCTCATGGAGACTGACCTGAGAACTTTTCAATTCAGAGCCCTCTCTGTATTGGCCCAAATCTTGAGACTAGTGGTAACAGCAATAACGGGTACTTTTAAATGAGCCCTTCCAAGTTCAGCTCTATGAACACTTTATATCCCTGGTCCCTTTTATCTCTCCTCGGAGGTAGGAGCCAGTATTACTCCATTCAGATGCCTCCCAAGGGGCTTCCCTGGTGGCCCAGTGGTTAAGAATCTGCCTTGCAATGCAGGCACCTGGGTTGACTCCCTGGTCTGGAAGCTAGGATCCCACAAGCTGCAGAGTAATTAAGCCTGCGTGCTGCAACTGTGTGCTCAACAAAAGATGCCACATAACCCAACAAATATCCCACGTGCTGCCACTAAGACCCAACACAACCAAATAAATAAACACATTTTTAAAAAATGCCTCCCAAACCTTAGACTGGCGCCGTTTTCAAGGTCACAAAATGAGAGGTGGTCAGAGCTGGGATTCCAACCCAGGGTTGGGCACCTGTGGAGTCTGTCTGTTGGAGCACAACGATTCGCTTCCTCCGTTGAGTTCTGTGTGATGGAGGCAGAAAGAGGAATGTGCTTGTGGTCCAGGTGGAGAAACTGAAGCCTGGCAAAAACTGAGATCGGTGACATCCTGGTAAGAGGAGGAGTCGGGGCTGGGACCCATCTGCCAGGGCCGGCTTCCATGCTGCAGCGAAGAGAAGCTCTTCTCGGGGTGCTGTGGCCCCTGGCAAGCCTCACCTTGGGGACGCAGGATGGGGAGAGGGTGCTGATGGAACCCAGAGGTGGACCCCTCCCCCCAGCGATGATGAGGGCAGCCAACACTTAAGGAGCTGTGACTGAGTTCAAGTCTTTGGCTCAATGCTTTATCTTTTATATTACTTATTTTTGTGCTATGCTGGGTCTTCACTGCTGCACGGGCTTCTCTCTAGTTTCAGAGAGTGGGGGTACTCTCATTAGGCTTCTCACTGAAGCGGCATCTTTTGTTGCAGAGCACCGGATCTAGGGCACCGGGGGCTTGAGTAGTTGCTGCTCCCAGGCCGCTGTGGCCCACGAGCTTAACTGCTCCGAGGCATATGGGATCTACCGGGATCAGGGATCGAACCTGTGTCTCCTGCATTAGCGGGCAGATTCTTCACCACCAAGCCACCAGGGAAGCCTTAACACTTTATGTTGGTGATTTCCTTTCCTCTTCACCCATGTGGATGGAGTTCATTTTATTCTCCCTCTTTGCAGATGCAAACCCTTCTGTTTAGAGAGGTGGACTCACCTGTCCAGGGGAGCAGCCTAGGTAGCTGTGGAATTGAGATGCTAAAGTTTGGCCTCTTATGACAATATTTTCCCCTCTGCATGGAGAGGAGGGAGAAGCAGCCCGAACAACCCTGCCCCAGCCCACCAGGCCCCAAGGGCCTTCGCACCTGAGATTCCGTGTGCTAAAAGTCCCTGAGCACAGGATCCTAAGGAACCCAATTTAATGATATTAACCCCACCTGACAGGTGGGAAATCTGAGGCTCAAGGAAGTGAAGACCCAGGATGCACTTTGAACCAGCTCTAGTTGAGTATCTCCTATGTACCAGACATTGTGTCAGGTGTTTAGATATAGTCTCCCATTAGATTCACAAAGCAGTCCTGCATAGGAAGTAATATTATTGATATTACCCTTGCGGGACAGATGGCAAACCATGGCTCAGAGAGGTGACAAGACTTGCTTACAGGTAGTGTCAAAATGTCCACATTTGAGCCTAGGTCTGACTCCAGCCTTTATTCTTTCTACTATGTATAAGCCTCCCTAATAGAGACCATATCTTTTTGCCTTTTCACACTGTTCATGGGGTTCTCAAGGCAAGAATACTGAAGTGGTTTGCCATTCTCTTCTCCAGAGAAGGGAATGACAGAGGATGTGACGGTAGGATGGTATCACCAACTCGATGGACTTGAGTTTGACCAAGCTCTGAGAGCTGGTGATGGACAGGGAAGCCTGGCGTGCTGCAGTCCATGGGGTCTCAATGAGTCGGACACGACTGAACTGAACTGAATAGAGACCCACAGGCTATTATGATGGTGTTTCAGGCATCAAAGGGATAATAGATTTGGCTCTTAGGGCTGTTCAGGGTTTCATGAAATCATTCCTGACTTCTAGCTGGCTGCCTGCTCAGCCTGTCTGCAAGGTCGTGCTGGTGACAGCTGCATCCTTACTTTCCCAGGAAAACAACAGGAACTTGGGCTGGAGGTTCTCAAGAGAAAGTCTGGCTTGCTCTAGAAGGCAGAACGTTTGAACGTTGTTTTTTTTTTTTAATTAATTTAATTTTGTATTGAAGGACAGTTGCTTATTTGAGCCGATCCATAATGGAGGAGGTTGCCTCTGGATGTGGTGAGTTTCCTAGCCCTGGGAGGGTACAAGCAAAGGCTGGGAGCTGCCTGTGAAGAAGGTGATAGAGCACCTCCGGCATGAAAAGTGATACTGTGGGGACTTCCTGGCAGTCCAGTGGTTAAGATTTCAATCTTCTAATGCAGGGGGCATGGGTTCGACCCCTGGTTGGGGACCTGAGATCCCACATGTCTGCCACATGGTATGGCAAAAAAAAGAAAGACTGATACTGGATTCAAAGACCTTGCCATTTTGAAAGTCTGTAATTGTAAGATTCTCAGATCCTGTTTGCTCAGACCGAGTCTAAAATTGCACAATACTCAAAAGCTAGGAATCAAAGACTGCATGCATTTATCCTTTTTGTGTTTTCTAGTCCCTATGTGGGCAGGTAGACTGTGGAACATCTACTTACTCGGGCAAGAGACAAGTCAGTTAAATCAGTTTGGTTCAGTTCAGTCGTTCAGTTATGTCCAACTCTTTGTGACCCCATCCATCACCTGATGGACAGGCCTCCCTGTCCATCACCAACTCCCGGAGTTTACTCAAACTCAGGTCCATTGAGTCGGTGATGCCATCCAACCATCTCATCCTCTGTCGGCCCCTTCTCCTCCCGACTTCAGTCTTTCCCAGATTCAGGATCTTTCCCAATGAGTCAGTTCTTCACATCAGGTGGCCACAGTATTGGAGTTTCAGCTTCAGCATCAGTCCTTCCAATGAATATTCAGGACTGATTTCTTTTAGTTAAATCAGAGAACAAGTCTTTAGGTTTTAAGAGCACCCCTTCCTCCCCCAAAACACCATTCCTGAAGGGACCTGGGACACAGTGAAACCTCATGAATCAGAGAAAGGTGGGATTTGATACCTTTCTGTCCCTCTGCTATACAATATTTGGGGTGGTGGCTGTTCCATCAACCTGGATCCTGGAGCAAGGAGATCGGAACTATACGGGACACACAGCAGGAGTGGCTGAGGAACAAGACTGGGGGTAGTTGTTACTGCACCCTAACCTGGCTGACCCTGACTGATACACAGCCCTGCTCTCCCCTCTTGCCTTTTTTCCAAATAAAAAATCAGGGAGAGAGCCAGGGAAAAAAGCCATGAGTGAACATGTTTTGAATTTTGTGGGTCAGCGTGACCCCAGAGAACTTTGAAGAGTCCAAAAGTAGACAGTGGGGAAGGGCTGGAGTGATGAATTGGTCATGTGGTGTGTTGAAGCCAAAAGAGCCTGAAACAACCTCACAGTGAGCTGTAATCACAGAGATGCACGCGTGAATGATGGGCCGGGGGGAAATAAATCAAAGTGATCAGGATTAATTTTCTGCCTGCATAGGAAGTAGGGTATGTGTGTGCTAAGTTGCTTCAGTTGTGTCTGACTCTTTTTGACCCAATGGACTATAGCCCACCAGGATCCTCTGTTCATGGGATTCTCCAGGCAAGAATACTGGAGTGGGTTGCCATGCCCTCCTGCAGGGTATCTTCCCAACCGAGGGATTGAACCCACATCTCCTGCATTGGCAGCCAGCTGGGTTCTTGACCACTAGCACCACCTGGGAAGTCCAGGAAGTAGGGTATGGTCATAGAAATTAACTCAAAATTCTGTTTATCAAAATTTTGATTTGAGACACATAATTCGGAAAGTTCACCATCCCAAGGGTCTTGAATTCGGGGCTTTCACCATCCCTCTTTCACTGAGTGGGTAGAAGGTGGATGTGGACACTGGAAGCACCCCAGGCTGGAAACCAGGAGAACTGAGCTCTGCTCTTAGATTTCACCTTCCCAGGGAGACCTTCCCTGACCACGTGGTTTAAAACATAACTCCCCCCACCCCGACCCCACGGATGCCTGATCCCTCTTCTTTCTTTTTCTCCAAAGTACTAATGGATGCAGCATTCTTTACTTATCTCTTTATTGTCTATTTCCCCCACTTGATTGTAAGTTTCAAAAGGGCAGGAATTGTCTCTCTTCCTTCTTTCTTTCTACCTTTCTATCTCACTGCTTTCCCCCCCCCCCACCCTCTTTCTTTCCTAGTTATAGAAAAATTTCAAGCATTCAAAAAATCATGGAAAACAGATGATGAACACCACTTTGCCATTTGTCCATCACCTAAATTTAACAACTGTTAACATTTAATCATCCTCGCTTCATTTTTTTAAATTTTTTTGGGTGCCAGCGTTTTCTAAAGAAAATAATACTCATCATGTTATTTCCTCTTTAAAAACTTGAAGGAAGAGAGCTTTGTCTCTTACTTGTTGCCATGTTACTCACTGCCTGGAAGCTGGTAGAGCTCCAACAAACAGTTGTTGAATGAGTCTCACTTAATCCTCACGGCAACCCTATGCAGTAGGTGTTGTTATTATCCCCATTTTACAGAAGAGGAAACTGAGGCACAGAGAGGTTAAAGTAACTTGCCCAAGGGCACACTGCTAGGAAGTAGTGAAAGGAAATCGGGGGCCCAGGCAGCCTGAATCCAGAGTCCACACATTCATATCTCTCTGGGGACTCCTTCAATTGAGATGTTCATTCATCCTCTGTCTACCTGTCCCATCCAGACACTACCCACAGAGGAGACCCAGAGGGGTTCACAGGCCAGAAACAAGACATCCCCGTCTGGGAACCCAGGTGGTCTCCAGAAAGGCCAGGGCCCTCTTTCCCTCCTCCCTGGGGAGGAGACAGAAGGCTCCTTCCCAGACAAGTGACCTTTGGGGTTTGTTATGAGTAGAGATTCCTTCTGGGGAACGTGATGGCTGATGCCGGGAGCCTGGGTCCTCAGACTTAACCCCCAGGAATCTGGAGAGGAATCGCCAGGCTTCCGCCCTGCAGGCCAGCGTTCCCAACAACCCAGGCCAGCCAGAGGAGGCCACGCTAGGCTGCTCTCCAGGTTGCTGGGCCTTCTGGGGAGATGAACTGAGACCTTCCATGCTAGGCTGGGAGGCAGCTCCTCAGCGTAAACAGAGCTCCAGGCTTCAAAATCAAAGAACATGGCATCTGTCTCTTCCTTCCTAGTCGGGTGACATTGGACAGGTGCTCAATCTGGGGAAGGCTCAGTTTTCACATCTATCAAATGGGGATAATTACTATCCCAAGCTTAAATAGATCCAGGACTAGGGTGAAGCAAGCCAGGTGCCCAGGGCATGGCCTTTAAGGAGGCGCTGGCTCTCAGGTTCAGACCCTGCACTTGCGGGAGCCTGAGGATGAACACCTTCTTAAACATGCACCAAGATGGTCTAATCCCATAACCCACAGATGGCTCCAGGAAGGGACCCCAAAGCCCTTTGGGAGAGATGGACCCCTGAGCTAAGTCAGGTCCCTGGTGACTGGGGACAGGCAGATGGCCCAGAAGCCTTCTGGGCATTATCAAGCCACAATAGGCATTTCTGAGTTCTTCCCAGGTCAGAGAGCAGCCTCTGTCTCCAGGTTGTGATAATAATGACATTGATCTCATATTTATTGAGCTTTCACTCTGGACCACACTGAGATCTTGGTCAATCCTCACTACAGCTTTCTCATGTATTATTGTCTCTATGCTGTGAATGGGGCTTCCCAGGTGGCACAGTGGTAAAGAATCTGTCTGCCAATGCATGAGAGGAAAAAGAGGTGGGTTCAATCCCTGGGTCGGGAAGATTCCCCATAGTAGGAAATGGCTACCCACCCCAGTATTCTTGCTTGGGAAAAGTGATGGAGAGGGGAGCCTAGAGGGCTATAGTCCATGGGGTCACAAAGAGTCAGGCACGACTGAGCACACACACACACACACACACACACACACACACACACGCTATAAATGAGGAAGACCTCAAGGCGCCAGGTCAGGGTCATAGCCTAAGTATATAGTAGGTCCAAGATCCAGACTCTTATTTGTCTGAATTGCAGGTAGGCTGGGGCCTGAGGTTTGCTGCTGAGGGCTTTGTGGGCCCTTGACCCCGTCACCTTTATTTTCTTTGCCTTCTCCCTCTGCTGGCAGCCACTGTGGCCAAAATGGAATTAACCTCAAAGGGTTAACCTGCAAAGTCATTGCATGGGCCAGGCTGGGGTGGGTGGGGAGGAAGGCACGTTTCTGGGCTCTAAGGATCTGAAACCTGTGTGCTCTATGCCCAGGTCCTGGGTCCCCAAGGCAGGCACACGTGGCTCTGGATGAGGTGGAACACGGGGGCAGGTAAGTTTCGATCTGGGGGAGATGGCTCAAGAATGACACTGAGCTTTATTTGTTCATGTTCATTTTCTCCCTGCCTCCGACCTCCTTTCTTGGGAATTCATCTTCCAGCCTAGCCATGTGCTAACTTCGCTCAGGACTCTCCAGGAACTCCCTGGTCACAGGAGCCTCTAAATATTTTCCTGGCTTTCAAGGCTATCTGCGGAGACTAGAGTAGAGGGCTGATCCTGCCTCTTAGCCTTTCCACAGGCTGGTCCCTCTGCCTCAAGTGTCCTCCTTCCAGCAAGATCCTCCTGGATCTCCTTCTCTGGCAGGACTGGGGAATGTAAAATGGTGCAGCTGTGAACTCTCAGACCTGAGGGGGGCTGTGCAATTTTTTAAAGTAATTAATCGATTTATGCAGTTATTTATGGTGGCACTGGGTCTTCTCTTGTGAAACGCAGGCCCTAGAGTATACTTAGTGCACGTAGTTGGGGCGCACAGGCTTAGATGTCCCAGGGCATGTGGAATCTTCCCGGATCCGGGATCAAACCCATGGCCCTGCATTGGGAGGTGGATTCTTAACCGCTGAGCCACCAGGGGGATCCAAGGGCTGTGCAGTTTGATGCCACGCTGGCCTCTGGGGAAGACAAGAGGAGCTTAGCGTTTTAAAAGGCAGGTTTTGAACTTAGACATGAGTTCAGTCCCAATCCCTCCACTTACCACCCGGGCCTCAGTTTGCCTCTCTGAACACAGAAAGAATGATCTTACTTTCTCCACTGGGGCACTGAGGGGCAGGAAGCGGGCCATGCACGTGATGCTCTGGAGTCAGGGCCAGGTACCATGGTCAGAACTCAAAAAGCACCAGGTATTCACCCACTCATTCCACACCAGGTTTAGGCACCCACTTGGTGCCAGTGTTTGACTGGGTGCTGGGATGGAGCTGTGAATGGATTCATGTGGCCCCAGCTCTTAGAGACTGGAGGGGTGGATATTCACCAGTTTGTTGCCACTGTGACTATGATTGGGGAAATCACCCCCTTCCCAATCTCTTAACCCTCCGACCTCCATCCGTCACCTTGACTTTGAAGCACCCTGGGCAGGATCTAAATCAGATGTAGCTCCATAACCTTAGCTCCTCAACTGAGGCCTGGAGGCTCAATAAGTATTTAAACTGAAAAGATTTCTGTAACAAACACAGCCCTGAGTGTGTGCAAGCCACGGTTCTGAGCACTTTACAAATATGAAATCATGTCACTGTGCCTGGCAAGGAAGTACTATTATCACCACCCCCATTTTACAGATAGGCAAACTGAGGTTCAGAAAAGTTAAGCAAACTACCTTAAGTTACACAGCCAGAGAAGGACACAACCAGGATTTGAACTCAGGCCGCCCGGCTCCAGGGGCCACTCGTTCCATGCCTCTCCCGAGCTGATGCCACTTCCCAGTAGGGTCCAGAAAGGGCCTGATAGGTCCACAAAGGGCCAGGTAGAGACCTTGCCTGTCTCTACCACTCGCTAAACCTTGGCGTCCTCAGCTCTCCATTCCCCAGGTGGGCTCTGGAGGAAAACAGGGTCCCCGCTGCAGCCTTTGATGTGCCCTGCCAAGCTGGCACTCTGAGGCCTCGGGCTGCCTCAGGGGATCCCAGGCCAGCAGCTGGGCCAGCCCCGGGGCCAGTGTTTCCGTAAACATCCCCGCGAGCCAGCCCCGCGTGGTCAGACTGTGGGCCGCTGGCTTCGGGGGCTGAGGTTTGGCGGGCCCTCCTCGGCTTCCTCCAACACAGCCACTTCCACCCCCTCTGCCTGGCTGAGCTTCCAGTAATGAAGTGTTTTGCTCTGGGGCTGGTGGGGTCGATCAAATGGGCCATCAGGGCCTCTCTGTCTCACTTGCCCCTACTTGGGCTCCTGGAAGCTGGTTAGATGCCCCTCACCACAGCCTGGGCGACTTATTGGCCACCCTGGGGGTCAGAGGAGGAACTGGTCTCTAAGGGGACAGGTCTTGGGCTCTGAGTCAGGAGAGAGGGTGTGGCTGGAACCGACCCTGTGGTCCTTTCGGAGGGGTTGGGAGGTTGGGGAAACAGCTCCTGGAGACAGAGCCAGGCAGCTTGGTGACAGAAGGGAAGGTGTCTTAACCATAGCCACCGCCTCTCCCCACCAAGACAGTGGCTGCAGGGAGGGGCAGTGGGTGGAGACTGAAGAACCGTCAATCACCACGAGTGTGCCATCCCTGAAGGAAGAAACTTTACCCCAGCCCTTTAATTTTCACAGCAACCCTGCTGGGAAACAGAGGCCCAGAGAGGTGAGGTGACTTGCCCAAGGTCACACAGCAATTGACAGAATGAGAGTGTGACTGATTCTCTCCCTTCCCACTGAACCACTTCTAGCTCACTGTCTGAATCCCAGACAGGAGGGACTGGAAGGTGAGTCCAAGCCATATTTTGAGAGGCAGTATAGCACAGTGGGTAACCACAGGGCTCAGGGGCCAGCTGCCTGGGTTCAAATTCCAGTTCTGCCTGCTTCCTGCTATGTGAATGTAGGCAAATTACTTAACTTCTTGGTGCCTCTCATCTGTGAGACAAAGATAGTAATGATGCATCAATTACAGCAGGGGTCCCCAACCTCCGGGATCTAATGCCTGATGATCTGAGGGTGGAGCTCATGTCGTAATGATAGAAATAAGTGCACGGTAAATGTCAGGCCTTGAATCAACTGAAAACCACCCCCGCCCAGGTCTGTGGAAAAATGGTCTTCCACAAAACTTCTCCCTGGTGCCAAAAAGATTGGGGACCTCTACCTTAAAGGGTTGCGGTGAGGATTAAGTTCATGCCTGATACCCAGAAGCCTTCCATGGATGCAAGTGATTTCCAGTCTCTCCCCAGTCTTCCCACTGCAGAGCTGGGGAGACACAGCCCAGAGATGAAGGCAGGAACTGCCGGGGTCTTATCTGGGGCAGAGCTCAGCTTTAACCCCCGTTCCCTGTGGTGTCACTGAGAAGCTATGATGTTGGGGCTGAAGGAGACCCCAAGAGAGGAGGGGAAGATGGAAGAGATGCTTGCTTTGATCCCCATCCTCCAGGGCTGGAAAAGGGCAGGGTAAGAGCCCCAGGGGGAGAGTAGCAAGGCCACGTGATAGGTGACCCAAGGGGCAGCCCCTTCCCCCTCTGGGTCCCAGTCTCCCCTCCTGGGGACGATTGGACCCTTGAACCCAAGGGGGCTCCTTGGTAGGGCCTCAGGAGCTGCTGAGAGGTGGGAGAAGGTCCGGAGCCCCAGCCTAGGGCTCCCACCCTTTGATTTATCTCAAATAATTTTCCTTAGTGGGAAGCTGCTATGTAACACAGGGAGTTAACTCGATGCTCTGTGATGACCTGGGGGTGGGAAGGCGGTGGTGGTAGGAGGGAGCTTCAAGAGGGATGGAATATTTATATATATATGGCCCATTCATGTTGTACAGCAGAAGCCAACACTACACTGGAAAGCAATTATACTCCAATTTAAAAACTTAAAAAAGAAACAATTTTCCGTGGACTTGCTTTTTGCTGAGCAAGGGACTGCTGGCTTGAGAAGGGGGCTCTGGGCAGGGAGAAGCAGGGGATGGGCCCCCCCTTCCCACACCTGGGGACCCTGGGGCCCAAGCGGATGACTGACTGATGACTCACTCCCCACTCAGCACATCCTGCAATCCCATGACTGGGAGCCCCACGGGGCGGCCCCTAACCAGGGCCCCTAACCAAGGCGCTCCCTCCTCGACACGCACAGGGACTGGGAACAATTAACTTGCTCCCCAGGCCAGGCCAAATGTTCACATGGCTGTTGGTTTTGCTGACCACATGTGGCTCAAGGACATCCTCAGCGCTGGAAGGGTCCCAAGAGGCCACAAAGGGCAACCCTGTCACGTCACAGCAAGGGGACTGAGGCCCAGAGAGGTGAGGGGACTTGCCTAAGGTCCCTCAGGAGAAGGAGGAAGGAACCCAGCCTTCGATGCCTGACCCAGAGCTTTTCTACAGCTCCAGATGGTCCCTGGAGACCCCAAGGTCTCGGTCCCTCTTCCCAGCCCGGGTCCAAGTGTCCTCCCAGACCAACACAGGCCAGGCTCCTCCAGCCTCACCCACCCCCCTTCCTCCCGCCAGGCTTCATCCAGACTCAGCCATGCACAGCGCCCCAGACACCCCGGGTCTTGTGATGACTTCTGGCCTCTATTCTCTCAGTCCCCCTGTGTTGACATTTTGCTTGGACTCCTACTTTTGCTTCAAAATTCAGCTTGGATGTCACCTCCTCTAATAAGATTTCCAAAGCCTCCTCTCCCTCCTCCCAGGCTGGGTCCTCTTCTCATTTCCCTCAGTGACTAGTACTCCCCACTCACTGTTCTGCCATCATCTCTTTGCTTGTCTCCATCTTCTCCTCTAGTCTGTGAATCCATTGTGGACAGAGACCTTGCTTTTTTATTGTGTATCTAATATGAGGGCATGGTCCCTGCATTCAGCGTCTGTTAAATGAATGAATGGATATACGAATGTACAGATGAATGGGTGAATGGATGGATGGACAAATGGGTAGATGGATGGATCATTAAAAGAACAGATAAATGGATGAATGGATATCCTGAATGATGAGGGGGCTCCTGGATGGGGAGGCAGTAACCTAACCTGTTATCTGTCTCCTCTAAGGGATGTCTGGCCAAATGCAAAGCCACTTCTGCTCTGGCGTCTGGTTCCTCCTGACCAGCTAATTCTAACTCAGTGGGGTCCCCTGAACTCTGATAATTATTCAGACATCAGAGAATCTATAGGAACCACCTCTGCTCCTGACCTTTCAGAATTCTGCCTTCTTGAGGGCCCATACTGCATACTTCCCTCTGGGTCAGAGCTGCCACTCCAGAAATGCTTCCAGAAATCCCTAGAGAAAGAGGCACTATAAGATATGGAATCCACCCCTCTCCCATTTTACAGATGAGGAAACTGAGACCAAGCAAGGCCAAGAAATTTGCCCGAGAATGTACAGAGTGAAAAGGAAATTAAAGCTTGGGTTCCTCCATTCATTCATTCATTCATGTATTCATTCATGCAACAAATATACATCTACTATCCAACACATGCCAAGTTCAGTGTCTTTTCTCTGGCATTCCAGGCCTGTGAGTAAACTCTGGTGCCAATTTCTGAATCCCATGTTCCATCATGACGTCTCCCAGCTCCCCAGCCCGCTTGCCTTTGCCTCACCAGCTGCATTCTCGGCCCCCTGTTCCAACCCCCTCACCCAGCAAATGAGGACCACCCCAGTTCACGCTGGCATGAGCATCCATGTACAGAGGCAATCACACGTGTGACCCGAGAGTACCACCTCTCACCCCCTCCTTGCAGGACCGCCTGGTCCCTCACTACACACAGAAGCACACCAGTTCAGACTGAAACCAAGTGTTAAAGCCCCATAACTGTACTGGGGTGTTGGGGGCAGGGAAGGAAGTTCATGGTGGCACCTGGGATCTCAGGGCCAGGAACAGACCTTTGAGCTTCTGCCCAGACTGAGGAATGTGCGGAAGAGGCCACAGAGGGGCACCTGGGGGCTGACTATCTGCAGGCTGGATGAGCAGGCAGCAGCAGCAATTCGCCCACCAGCCCCTCCCAACCTGACCAGAGGCGGGGGCAGTGTAGGGGCTGCCAGTGTAGAGGAGATGGAGCCTCGCCCTCTGGGGCAGGAACCCAGACTGGAGCAACTCATGGCCATTGGCGGGGCCCCCTCTCTGGACCTTCCCAATGGAGGTGGCCTCGCTGACAATGTAGAACACCTCAGGACTGCAAGGGCCAAAATAAGATTCAGCTGCACAATGCCCTGCCCATTCAGAACACCTTCTGGGAATGAACTAAAGAACAAAAGACTATGAAAAAACAATGGGACCCAAAGCCACTTCTGGAACGGAATTCATCTGAGACAGGGTCCTCATAAGATTGATCATGACCAAAGAGTTAAGGTACAGTAGATAAACTATAGTGTGGAAAAGGAGAATAATATTGATTTAACAGGGACTAAGCATAACTTTAAAACTACTGTGAACAGTTATATTGTTAGGAATTTGACAGCTTAGGGAAAATGGATACATTTCTAGAAAGTTATAAGATGCCAAAAGATGGGTCCAAGAAGAAATAGAGAATGTTAATAGGTTAATTAGTATTAAAGAAACTGAAGTGGTAGCCAGAGCTCTCCTGCTGTCCCAGATCAGACCCAGACATCCTTATAGGTGAGTTCTGCTGAATTTTAAAGGAACAATGAATGCCTAGCTTATACAAGTAGCTACTCCACATCCCCTCAAAAGCCAACCTAGTTTATTGATGAGACAAGTGTCATCTTGGTTGCCAAAACCAGAGAAGACAATACAATAAAAGAAAACCATAAGCTCATTTCACTTATGAATACAGGATGGAAAAAATACTAACTACAGTATTAGTGGACTGAATTCAGCAGTGTGTTAAAACAGTGATAATACCTTACCATTAGGAAGGGTTTATCCCAGAAATATATTAACATAAAAAAATCCACCAGTATGATTCACTGAGTCATTAAATCAAAAGCGAAAAAAAAAGGCCAAGGACTTCCTTGGTGGTCCAATGGCTAAGACTGTGTGCTCCTAATGTAGGGGGCCCGGGTTCAATCTCACATGCTGCAGCTAAAAAAGATCCTGAATGCTGCAACGAAGATCAAAGATCCCATATGCCTCAACTAAGACCCAGTACAGCCAAACAAACAAACAAATATACAAAAAATCTTTTAAAAATCCAATGATTGTCAACTGATGCAGAAAAAACTTTTGATAAGAACCTTTGGTACTTATTTAAAAACCTTAGATATTTATTTTTTTTTAATCTTAGCAAACAAGGAGCATAAGAGAAGTTTCTTCATTTGGTTGATAGGTCAGTATCAAAAAACCTCAGAAAATATGATTCCTAGTGGAGAAACTTCATGTGCGTGTTAGGATCAGGAACAAGCCAAGAATGCCCATTATCACTGCTAATGCTTAACTCATCTGGAGAAGGAAATGGCAGCCCACCCCAGTTTTCTTGCCTGGGCAATCCCATGGACAGAGGAGCCTGGTGGGCTACAGTCCATGGGGTCGCAAAGAATAGGACTCAACTTAGTGACTAAACAATAACAAAAAATGCTTAACACATAGTGCCAGATTCAGACTACAGCTAAAAGGAAACAAAATAAGAGGTATAAAGATTGAAAGGGAAGAGAGAAAACTATTCTTTGTTGATGGTGTGATCCATTACCTTGAAAAATGAAATAAACTGACAACATATCAGAACAAATAAGAGAAATGAGTAAATTTGCCAGATACATGATCAATAATAAAAATCAATAATACTTTTACATCAGCAATACTCAAAACAATGGTGGCTTAAACAAAGGGGCATAAACATGCACCTATTATATGTAGACAGAATAATAATAGTAACATTATATTATTACTATATTAATATTCTCATAGTATTCTTGTAGTAATATCTATACTATTTTTAAAATCACGTGAATGGCCTCTGTAGGTGGAATCCAGTGTGCACATGGCAGCTCTGATGTCATCAGAGATCCAGGCTCTGTTTTTATTTCTCCTCTTCCTTTCTCTGCACCTGAGGGCCATCTTTAAGATACCCTCTCAGTCCAAGATGGCTGTCAAGCTTCACCATCACATCTGATGACTGACTGGAAGCAGGAGGAAGGAAGGAAGGGTGGTATTGGGACAGGAGGGATGCTCTTCCCTTTCAGAAGCCTTCCCAGAATTTGCACATAACACTTCTTCATGTATCTCATTGCTGGGACCGGTCACATGGACATGCCTAGCTGCAAAGTTGAGTGCACTGCCAGCCCAAATAAAATCAAGGTTTGATTATGAGGGAAGGAGGGGAGAAAGGATATTGGAATGGGTCTCCATCAGGCTCTGCCATAGATCCCAATTTCCACAAAAGGGAAAGAGAGTCCCAGAGAGGTGAGGGCACTTACAAACAGCCATGTAGCAAGTGTCAGAGCTGGGATTTTCATCTGATTCTTGATCTTCCCATGGTACGGGGTTCCCTCTTACCCGAGTATGTCCAGCCATGACCCTGACTCTCTCAGCCCTGCTGGGGTCAGGGTCTGTTTGGGTTTGTCTGTCCCCACGACCCTACTGTAGCAACAGTGATGTCCCCAGTGTTGAACATTTATTCACACAGACCCACCCCCCCCACCCCAACACACACACCAATCTCTCCAGCTTCTTGCACAGGGCTTGGCATGTAGACGTGCATTGAACACAAAGGAGGAAGGCAGGGAGGAAGCTGACAAGCTGTGAGTGGCTGAAACTGGCTTCATCCTTGCAACTGCAGACACTTGTTCCTGGCTCCCATATGCTGCACCCTGAGCTAAAGAGGTGTTTCCCCAGTTTCACTTTTCAGAGGCATTTCCTAGACTCTCAAGTGTTAGGCCTGGCTTGGGTCTGAAAGAACAAGAAGCCCACCTCAAAACAAACAAAAATGGGTGAAATCAAAGGCCACAGAAGTCTGTGTCCCAGATCCTCAGACACTGTGGCAAAGAATGTGTCATATGTTTCTCACTCTGATTCCTCTTCAGGGACCACAGAGAAAGATCACATTTCCCAGCTTCCCTTGCAGCCAAGTTGGGGTCACGTGACTTGTTCTGGCCAATGAAATATGAGCAGAAGAGATGAGCATCATCACTTCCGGTTTGAGCCAGTGAAGAGCCAGTGTGCCTTCTCCATCTCTCTTCTCCAAGGTGACCTTGGAGCCCACTGGTCTAGAATGGTGATTCACAAACTGCAATGTGCATACGAATCACCTGGGAGTCTTATTAAATGTAGATCCTGCTGTGGGGCGGGGAGGGGAGGATCTGAAATTCTTCATTTCAAACAAGCAACTGAATGGTGTTGCGTATCAGAGCACACATTTGAGTAGGGAAGGGTGGTCTGAGAGGATGCAGCTACAAGATGGAGATGATCTGCCCAACTTCACTGGACCATTTGAACCAAAACTAAACCTTTGTTGGGCTAAGCCATTGAGGTCTGGGAGTTTATTTGTGACCTCAGCATAGCCTAATGTACCCCAATTCAAACATTGGGATAGGGAGTTGTCATTCAGCCAGTCAACCCATATTTCTTGAGTTCCTACCATAAACTCATTTTGTGCAGGTTTTTTTTTTTCCCCTGTGCAGGCAGGATCTTAGTTCCCCTACCAGGGATTAAACATGTGCCCCTGCAGTGGAAGCAAACAGCCTTAACCACTGGACCACCAGGGAAGTATGCCTGGATGCCTCACTTTTAAGGAGTCCCTCACTCTCCCGGTCCTACACGTGCCAGGTTAGCATCTTATAGTGAAAGTTCCTTCCTTTTTTCTCCCTTGGCACCTCTCTTTCTGCATCCTGGTCCCAGTGCCAAAAGTCACTGGGGGAGCCAGGATTTGAAGTGGGGACTTTTTGGCTTACAAGCCTGAAATTTGCTTCTGGTAGTGCAAAGAGCATCTATGCTCATTCTAGGGCCTTATTTAGAGGAACCTATAGCACTAGCCAAAAGTCTCATGGGTTCCCCGGACTGTCACTTCCCTCTAGTGCTGAACTTAGCACTTTGGGGGCCTGAACCCCAGTAACCAGTCAGCACAGGGGCAGCTCCTGCCGCGGATTTTGGGCATTTTGTGATGTGTGTTCATCACGCACACTCTCATCACCCGACGCCGTGATGCCAACCCACGTGCTTCCTGAACTGGCCAGGCCCCAGGACCGCCCGCTGTCCACACTTGCCCAACTTCGGTTATTTAGAGAGAACAAGTTCCAAGCACAAACACATGCTCTGACTCAGAGGGGCCCCTGAGGAAGGAGGCAGCGCTTCCACTGGAGTCTCGTCACCTCCCGGCACAGCACGCTCTGAGCCTCCTTCACTTGCCTCGGAAAGCACACCGGCCTCCCCCCTTGATGGGGGCGGGACTCCTCCTCTGATACGGACACTGCTGTGAACAAAGTGCCTTTCTCCACCTCCCTCTCACACCTCCTAGCTTTTCTATCTTCCTTCTTGCCTCAGAGGCAGAAGTGGTTCAAAGTTGTTCCTCCCAAATGGATACATGTATGTGTATGGCTGAGTCCCTTCACTGGTCACCCGAAACTATCAGCATTGTTAGTCAGCCATCCCCCAACACAAAATAAAAAGTGAAAAAATAAAATAAAAAGCCAAAACAAAACTGTTCCTCCCTGCAAAAGTTAATCCATGGTGATAGAGGTCAGAACAGTGAGTACCTTGGGAGGCAGAGTGTATAGTTTTGGAAGAGGGGTCAGAAACTTTCTGGAAATGTATCTTGGTGGTGGTTACATGGGTGTGTACGTATGTGAAGAGTTGTTGAAATGTGCATTTAACACTAGTGCACTGTAAGCATTTCTGTTTATATGTTACCCCTCAATTTTAAAAAATATATGCCACAGAGAGCTTTCTAAGCAGTAGCAAAAATAAATAACCACAGCATAGGTTTTGGAGTCATATGAACCTCCGCTGAAAATCTGGCTCTGTTTTCTAGCTGTGTGACCTTGGGCAAGTTGCTTAACCTCTCTGGACTTCAGTTTTTCTCTTTTTTTTAAATTAAGGTATGGATGACAAGGATTAGAAACACCACTTTTTATAAAAAGTACTCAGCATAGGGGCAGCTCCTACTGGGTGCTCAATATGTAATCACTTTCATTATTATTAAAACCAAGGACCTAGAACTTCTCTAGCTGTCTAGTGGTTAAGACACTGCACTTCCACTGTGGCAGGCATGGGTTTCGATCCCTGATTGAGGTGCTAAGATCCTGGCATGGCCAAAACATAGAAAATAAATAGATAAATGTGCAGTTGCTTACTCACATCTAACTCTTTGCGACCCCGTGGACTGTAGTCTGCCAGGCTCCTCCCTCCATGGAATTTTCTAGGCGAGAATACTGGAGTGAGTTGCCATTTCCTCCTCCAGAGGAGCTTCCCAGCCCAGGGATTGAACCTGTGTCTCCTGCATTGGCAGGCAGCTTCTTTACCACAAGGGCCACCTGGGATGGTTTAGTTGCTAAGTCATATCCGACTCTTGCAACCCAGGAGACCAGGGTTTGATCCCTGGGATGGGGAGATCCCCTGGAGAAGGGAATGGCTACCCACTCCAGTATTCTTGCCTAGAGAATTTCATGGACAGAGGAGCCTGGTGGACTACAGTCCATGGGGTTGCAAAGAATCAGACATGACTGAGTGACTAACAACAGTTGTATTTTAACAACATGTAGCTAAGCTTCACATCAGCATGTTTTGATTTATCCTTTAATAAACCTCTTCGACATGGAGAATTTCTAGGGATGCAGTTGCCACCAGCACACAGGGTCTCGGGAACACAGGTTCACCAAGAGAGTCAGTTCCTAACAGCTTGGAATCTTTGGTACTTGCTCCAAGTACAGTTCCTGCCTCCAACGCCACAGTATCACATATTTCTGCATCTCACGAGTAGATTAAAAAAAGAAACCAATGACTGTAGAGTGATGGAGAAGATGAAGATACAGGGAGTTCAAGTCTGCCATCCCAGGTGACTTCTTGAAATTTTAATTTGTTTAAAATTTAGAAAAGTCAAACAGTGTAGACTGCGAAGGGTAACATTTTCGCATGGTAAGTGCAAATTCTAGTTCATAAATGAACTATATTTGTTTCTTCTCACATTGATGACTGATAACACTTTGTTATAGGAAGGTGGTGGGTATTCCAAAACTGATCCACCCTGGGTGTAGAATACCCTAAGCCTGCCTCTAACTCAAACACGAGCCTGAATAAACAACACTGTTTCTCCTTCTCTCCAAGTCTGGGGACCCGCAACCCTCACCCTCAGCCACTTCCTCCAGCAGTAAATGATCAAATCCCACATTTTTATCTTCAACCTCTGTTCATATTAACTCCTCGTCCTGGAATTGCTCCCAGTATCGAGTCACTCTTCTTCCGTGCCAACTGTGCTTTCCGGACTCTTCTGCTGGCCAGCTCCATCACTTTGAGATTTGGGATACTGGGGGAGATGATGGGGACCAAAGCCTTCTCCAGCCACACTTGACACCACCTCTAGTATTACCTTTGCCAAATTCTACAGTCAAAGCTCATGTCTTTATACCTTCCCCCTCCTAGTGATACTGGTGGTGAGGTTTTAAAAAATATCTACTTATTTATTTGGATGCACCGAGGCTTGGTTGTGTCTTCGCAGGATCTTCATTGGGGCATGTGGGGTCTGCACTGTTTTTCTTTTACTTCCAGTATTCTTTTTTTAATTGGAGTATAATTGCTTTACAATGTTGTGATAGTTAATGCTGCACAACAAAGTGAATCAGCTATGTGTGTGTATATTAGTCACTCTGTCATGTCCGACTCTTTGTGACCCCATGGACTATAGCCCTCCAGGCTCTTTCATTCATGGAATTTTCCAGGCAAGAATACTGGAGTGGGTTGCCATTCCCTTCTCCGGGAGATCTTCCCAACCCAGGGATCGAACCTGGGTCTCCCACATTGCAGGCAGACTCTTTACCATCTGAGCCACCAGGAAATCAGCTATATGTGTATATATATATCCCCTCCTTCTTGAGCTTCCCTCCCACCCTGACTCCCATCCCATCCTTCTAGGTCATCACAGAGCATCAGGATCTTTAGTTGTAGCCTGTGAACTCTTAGTTGCAGCCTGTGGGATCTAGTTCCCTGAGCAGGGATCAAACCTGGCCCCCTGCATTGGAAGCTCAGAGTCTCTGGTGGTGTGAATTTCATGTGTCTTACCCCCTCATGTGTGACACTGCTTCCCTCCTCACTGTCAGCTCCAGACACAGAAGGCATTCCTGGCTCCCAGAATAGGCCCTGCTATCACGCGGTCCCCCACCTCTAGGCATCTATGTGCTGTTCCCTCTGCCTGGAGCATCGCCCTCTCTCACTACCTTTATCCCTGGTTCCCGCTTCAGAGAGCTCACCCTCACCTTCTGTCTGAACAGGACCCTTCCTCTATATTCCCGGAAATTCCACCTGCCCCCCCTTACTGTCCTTTCCCCCTCTCAGCTTACCTCCTCTCCAGGAACTGGAGACACCACAGAGGGGCCTCAGAGTTGATTGAATTCAACAAAAAGGATTTGGTTCTTGCAGATCTCTGTTGAGGACCCCAGCATGTAGCAGGGCCCAGCAAGAGCACACACTAGGTCCAGCCCGCGTGGGCTCAGCCACCGCAGGTCACCATCCACAGCTCAGCAAGCAGGCCATGGGGAGGCTCCTGATTGCCAAAAGCAAACGGGCCGCCCAGGGAAGTTTTGCTGTGGGTCACACCCGCTTCTGGACGGCTGCCAATCTTCCTGCCAGAAACCGCAGGCCCACTGAAGCCGCCGGGAGTACGGACCATGGGGCTTGGGAGGACTTGGGTCAGCTCTGCAAGGGGGGTGTCTGCAGAGCACTTTCTGGATCCACAGCACCCCGTCCACTGCCGGGGTCGGCCAGGGGGTCTGGGGCAGGGCTCCAGCAGCAGCTTGGGCAGGCCCTTTGGGGCTGGGAGGAGCTAGTGAGGCCCCTGCCAGCCTGTCACAGGCTCTCAGCATTGGCACTGGCTCTGACTTTCACACACACACACACACACACACACACACACGCACACACACTGGCAAGCGCCCCCGTGGTGGCCTCGGAGGTCTCACCTCCAGGTAAATGGGCTCATCAGGGGGAAGATGAGGATGGGAGAGAAACAGGGCTACAAAGGCCAGTGTGTGTGTGTGTGTGTGTGTGTGTGTGTGCGTGTATGTGTGTATGTGTGTGTGTGTGTGTGCCTGGGAGTGACCTCACAGCCGCCGGAACATAAAGACTTACAGGTCCTGCCTCCGAGGCTCAAAGCTGGCTCCGTGGGGGACACAGTGACATGCGAGGCACATTTCAGACCCACCTCCTCGCCTTCTCCCTCCTCTGTCTCCTCTCCAAGGTAAGGGGGCCCCGGGCCTTGAAATGTACTGCTGGTTTCCTTGGTGTGGTGGGGGAGATGTGAAATCACGGTCAAGGACCCCCTGGAAGAATTCCTGTGGGCCTCCTATGATGGGACTCAGCTGAGCTTCCCTCCCAGGTGCCCAGAGAGCTGCCTCCCTTTGGCCAAGTCTGCTCTGTGACCTCAGACAATCCCTTCCCCTCTCTGAGCCTTAGCTCCTTCCTTAGGTAAATGGGTATAATGTCCATGAGGCCTTTGGGAAAGTCATTTATCATAGTTCATCTCCAGAGCCTAGCACAGGACCTAGAATATGACAAATGCTTAAGAGAGGACTTTTATGACTATCAATCCCTAAAGTCCCTTTGCAAACAGAAGTTGGTCCCCTCATTATAAATAGGGAGCCTCAAGAGGGGGCCTGCTTTGTCTAACTAGGAGCCAGGATTTGAATGGATGTTGGGTGCCTAGCCCATTGGAAGGTTCATACAAAGGCATTAATGCTGTTTGTCCCTCGGGCAGTGAATGGCCTGCTGACCCTAGCTGGAGGGGGTAGGGAGACAGCTCTAGAGAATAAAGACCTTCTCCTGTGGGATATTTTCAAAGGGCCCGTTAGGCATCTACCTTGCCTAACATGCCCAACAAACTCATCAGGAATGATTATTTCCTGTTTTCAGTCAAGCAAGGCTCAGAGAGGGTAAGTAACCTGCTTGAAGCCACACAGCATTGGAGCAATAGAGGAGACAGACCAGGACAGGCCTGGGTGTGAGGAGAGGGGACTGCAGTCTGTATCTCTCCACCTCCAACCTGGACCAAGGCCACAGTTGCTGAGCCTGCCATCACCTTAACAAGTGCCAAGTTCCTGGTGTCATGGGGATTGGCCCTGCTGCAAGCTATGATCTCACTATATTTTCATGCTCTTTTGAGAATCACAGGCAGGAACGCCTCTCTCCTGGGTCCAAGCAGTGGTTGGGGGAAGGCTGAGAACCCTGCTGGCATCCTAACCCTGCTTTTTATTCTTCCGAACCAGGATGAGCAGGAGATGATGCCAGGAAGTGTAGCTTGGGTAGTGGGAGCCGGGGACTTGGGGTTCTAGGCCTGGAATTAAAGGCAAGGTCAAAATGAAGCAGTCCTAGACTCCGCGTTCTCTCACCCAGCCCTCCATTCTTCCCAGACCCCAGGGAGCCAGGCAGCATCCCACACAGAACACAGGGACTTAGTCATCACGCACATGAAAGCCGTGACAATCCTCAGAGAGAGAACTGCAAGTCTCGCAGGCGGGCTGTGAGCTCCTGAGCTCAGGCCTGTGGACAGAGGCAGGTGGTAGAGACCTGGAAACAAACCAGGCCACATTGACCAGAAGCTGGCCATGACTTCATTAAATCCCTGACTCCAAGACAGGTGGTCTCCACCCCATTTTCCTGAGGAGGACACCTCCCCTCTCCTGATGCAGCAGCGAAGTGTCCAAGGCCACACAGCGAGTCAGTGGTAGAACTTGGATTTCAACTCTTGCCTGGAAGATTCCTTGTCCAGGGCTCTTGCCCCGCTGGGGACCACAGCAAAGGTCTGGGAGAACCAAGTGTGAAGGGACAGCTTGAACATAGATATGGGCTGGTTGGAAAGGGAATAGAGATAGAGACTAGACAGGACCTGTCTCTCCTTGGCTGTGCTGAAACACCCTCCCTGACTTGTCCCCATCCCTCTTGAGCAAACAGTAAGTTGATGCAGAGGCTGAGCTGGCATCAGAGCCATAGGTGACAAGAGGTGGGTGTCGCAGTTAAGAGCCTGGGCTTGGATCCACATGAGCCTTGATTCTGTTCCTGATCTACCTGTTACTGGTGATGTCACTATACAGCTTTAAGCTTCGGTTTCCCTGTCTTTAAAATGGGTATAATGCTGGATTTCCCTGGCAGTACAGTGATTAAGACTCCGTGGTCCCTCTGCAGGGAGCATGGGTTCAATCCCTGGGGAACTAAGATCCTGCATGCCACAAGGTGAGCCAAAAAAATAAATAAAATGGGCATAACGCTGTAGCTCCCACTGGAGGGTTAAACTAGCACGTTACACAGCTCAGCGCATGGTGCGCCTGTGGTGAATGACAGCCACGGTCATCAGCGGTCCCTCCTGTAGATCCAGCCTTGTCAAGCTTGCCCGGTAGAGAGAGCCCAAAGTGAGAACCCGGGTGCAAAGCACATGGCTTATGTCCTGGCACCTCTGCTTTCAGGAGGAAAGGACCCAAGAGCCAGTTCTGGTCAAAAGCCCACCCCCTCACTCTGCTTACTTCCCCCCAACCCAGGGAGCTCAGCCTCTGAGGGTTTAGAAGGGAAACCCAAAGTCCGGCTGATTGTTTCTCAGGTCAATGCCATGTGGATCACATCTGAATTTATGAAAATGCAGATTCAGAGTCATAAGGAAGGGCCCTAGATGCTGCATGTCTAACAAGCTTCCAGGTGATGCTGCTGCTGTGGGTCCACACCATACTTTGAGGGGTTGAGGCTAGACCATCCTCTCTAGAGCCTGATGTCACCCAGTCTCCTGCTTGAAATGCCCGCAGAGATGGGAACTCGCCCTCTGGCGAGGCTCCGGGCACAGAGCTGCACACTTGCATCTATTGTCACCAGTGCCATCGCTTATGGGCCCTGTCACTGCATCCTGGTCTGCAACCCACCCTCCCACACACACACACCGGAGGTTGGTCTGCTAGTTTGGGGCGGCCCCTAGTGGCCATGATGGGAACTGCATGCCATAGAGAGGTTTGCAGGACTCGGGAGTCCTGGGGTGGGAAAGGCAGGGATTAGGGCAAAGAGGTCATTGCCTGCTTTGGGGCCACACACAGGACATAGGAGGTTATTAATTTCACCTTCCTAAACTGCATCCACTTCTTACATCCTCTATACAAAACCCTCCAGCCCTCCAAGGATCCACAGATGAGGTGGGTCACTGGGAACCTCTTGAATTATGCGTGGCCCTCGGTCCCTACCTTCCAATGGACATATGGGGAACCCAGAGTACCTGGTTTCTGGTTTGGTTGTTTCTCTGTCCTAAGTGAGGAGGGGCAGTCAGGACACTTGGGTTGATACCTTGAGCCTGCCCCCAGGGGTGGGACCCTGGCTGGGGTTTTTCCCTGTTACAGGAAGTCCACACCCACTCTGGGTCCGTGGGTCTTCAGTGGGGAAGCACACTCCCAGCCCTGTAGCTAACCCACGGGGACTGTGTCCCTTCCTCTCTCTGGAACTCAGTCTCCCCATCTTTACATGGTGGGGGGAGGGGCTAGAGTGGAGGTGAGGTACCAGTAACCTAGCTGTGCATCAAATGCCCCTGGATGGCTCGTTAAAAACATAGATTCCAGGGCTAGGCCTCTGGAAGCTCTGATTTGATAAGTCCCATGGGAGGCCAAGTTTCCTGGCTGATTTGAGGCTCATCTGGAAACATATTCTAGATTGTTCCGAAGATCAAAAACATCCATGATACTGTTAGATTTATTCAGTCCTCAGGATAAATATCCACAGTCCTCCTGCTAGAAAACATATAGTACCCTGTCATTTTAATCCTCTGTTCTGTTGCTTTTGCCTCTGTAAGTTCCCAGAAGGCAGAGGCTAAGCCCGCTATTGTAATTCACATAGCAGTCATCATAGCTAAATGCATGGAGCATCTCCTGCATGGCAGGCCGTGTACTAAAGGTTTTATACGCCTCATTTCATGTACTCCTCAGAACAATCCTCTGAGTTATACATTATTGCCCCCTCTTCACAGATGAGGCAGTTGAGGCTCAGAGAGCTTAAGTAACTTGCCCAAGGCTGCTCTGCTAATAAGCAACAGAGTTAAGACTGGAATTCTAATCCAGAGCCCTTGCTCAGGACCACGATGCCATGCTGTCTCATACAGAGTGATGGGGGGGTGCTGGGGTTCAAGGCCAGGTCTATGTGACTCCAGGGCCAAGGTGTGGACACTACTGCACAGCCTGGCAGAGAAGGAGTCAGTCGTGAAGGTCTCACTGCCCGCCTTGAGTGACCTTGGCTGAGGGGGTCTCTGTCTCTGCAGGTGTGTGCCCAGCTGTGTCCCACACCATGTGCCTGTCCCTGGCCACCACCCCAATGCCCACCGGGGGTGCCCCTGGTTCTGGACGGCTGCAACTGCTGCCGGGTATGTGCGCGGCGGCTGGGGGAGCCCTGCGACCATCTCCACGTCTGCAACCCCAGCCAGGGCCTGGTCTGCCAGCCCGGGGCGGGCCCTGGAGGCCGGGGGGCCGTGTGCCTCTGTAAGCAGGTTTGCGGGTCTGGTGGAGGGGGTGGTGGGGAGGGGGTCAAGGCCTTCAGGTCCTGAGTCCAGGAGAAGTCCTTCTCATTCCCAGCCAAACCTGGTGACACAAGGTTCCCTAAGCCCACTCCCCACTTCTTTTCTTTTGTCTTTGCTCGGATCACACCCACCACCCAAACAGCCTACCTCCCTTCTTATCCATCCAGATCTAGCCATCTTTCAAAGCCGAGGGCAAACACCTCCTCCCCCGAGCAGTGCTCCCAGATTCTTCAATCCAGAGGTCACCACCCTTTCTCAGAACCCTGGACACCCTTGGGAATATGAAAGGGCAGCTCTCTATTTCGGGCGTAAGATGTATCAGGCCCTGTGCTAAGCACTTAGCTCCTAAGTCACACAATCCTCACAATAATCCTTTGGGGTAAGTACTTTCAGACCCATTTTATAGATGAGGAAACTGAGGCTCCACAATACTAACAGACATGTTTAACATTACACAGCTGAGGACTGGGTCAAACAGGCTCTGAAGCAGCATTCTATTCTGTCTTTTTCTGGGGTCGGGAGCCCTTGAACCTGTGAATCCTGAGTTTGCTATCTGCTAGCAACCTTGAGCATGTTACAATTCCCACCGCTCTACTCTTGTGCCCTCTGGGTGGGCTTTAGGTCAGGGTTTCTCAACTTTGCTCCCGGGTCATTTGAGACTGAGTGATTCTCTGCTGTGGGATGCAGTTCTGTGCATGGTAGGAATTAAAGCAGCATCCCTGGTCTCTACCCGCTGGATGCCAGTAGCACCCCAAACAGCAAGTTGTGACCATCTCCCTTCAGATGTTGCCTGGGGAGAAAAATCACCCCCAGTGGAGAACCACCACTTTAGAGAAATAGAAAAGGGTGAGGGACTGTTCTGTGCTCTATTTTTTTTTTTTTTTTTTTTAAGTAATAAGCCTTATAGAGCACTTTACCACTCTCATCTTTGTGCATGCAGCACTTTAAAAAAAGAATGGGAGAGAGAAAGGAAGAAAGGTTCATGAATCATTGACAATGAATCGATCTATAGAAAAAAAACTTGTTAAAAAGAAAAACACAACTTATAGGGACTTCCCTGGTGGTTCAGCGGCTCAGCCTCCACACTCCCAACGCAGGAGGCATGGGTTCGATCCCTGGTCAGAGAACTAGATCCCACATGCCACAACTAAATTGATCTTGCATGCCACAACCAAGATGGAAGACCCCGCGTGTTGCAACTAAGACCCAACACAGCCAAATGAATTAAAAAAAAAAAAACTTATAGACATAAAGTTATCAATGGTAAATCCCTGTTAAATACTTTTTTATGATAAGGGGAGTATAATAATGAGAAAGGGAAGATGTGTTTTATAAACTTATAGATGATTGCTAATAAAAAGGTACCTAAAAATGTGGTTGCCCAAGGGAGAAGTGTTGCGGATGGAAGGACTGAAAGTTTGAGATAAGCAGATGTGAACTATTATATATAAGACAGATGGCATGGAGGGGACACATGTATGCCTATGGCTGGTTCATGTTGATGTGTGTCAAAAACCATCACAATATTGTCAAGTAATTATCCTCCAATTAAAATTTTTAAAAAGATGAACAGAAAGAAAGGTCCTACTGTATAGCAAGTGCATAGCACAGGGAACTATACTGGATTCCCTGTAGGCACACCATAGTGGAAAAGACTGTAAAAAATGTCTTTATGTGAATGACTGAGTCACTTTGCCATACAGCAGAGATTGGCACAACATTATAAATCAAATATACTTCAATTTTAAAAATAAAATAAACACCACCTATGAAGGGAGAGAAAAATGTATCTAAAGAAAAAGACTCAGAAAAGCAACACTTAGCTTATAAGGCTGTCATCTAGATAAACCATCACACATGTCAAGCACTTGGCAAAATTTGTTTATTGAACACATGCCTAGCACTTACCATGTGCCAGGCACTAGAGTTTCAAAATATCACCTCATTTAATCTCCCAACAACCATATGAAGTAGCTCCTAATGTCATCCCCATTTTGGAAATGGGAAATAGAGGCCCAGAGAGGTTAAGTAATTTGCCCCAGGTCACACAGCTCAGAAGTGGCTGAGCTGGGATTTGAACTCAAGGAGCTGACTCCACAATCTTTGTTTCTTTCACTCTACTGTCTGACACTCAGTATATGATTAGTTACTGTCACTAACTTTATTACGGGGCTTTTCTTATTCCACCTTGATTCAGACTTTAAATACCTGGAAGCCAAGAATTTATTTGGTCCTTGCTCCTTCCTGCAACTTCCAGCTCTGGTTGGGTGACACCAAATGTGCCTCTTGAATGTATAATGAATTACAGGTGCTCATGAATGTGTAATGATGGGTACTGAATTTGGAGGCTGGGAGCTGGAGAAGCCACAGGTGAGGCAGAACTAAGACTTCACAGAGGCTGAGTCTAGGTCTTGGCTCTGGAGGGAACATGCTGGCCCAAATCTCTCCTCTCACCCACTAGTTGGACAGTCCTTCTCTGAGGGGACCGCCTCTGAGCTGTGTGCACCTTCAGTGTGGCTCGCTTTCTTTTAAGATTTTTTTTTTTTTAATGTGGACCATTTTCAGTCTTTATTGAGTTTGTTACTGTATTGTTTGTTTTATGCTTTGGTTTTTTGACGTCGAGGCATGTGGAATCTTAGCTCCCCAACCAGGGGTCAAACCCGCAGCCCCTGCATTGGAAGGCTAAGTCTTAACCACTGGACCACCAGGGAAGTCCTTCTCCTTCACTTGAAAAGCACAGCTTCTCCCGCTCAGCTAAGGGCAACTCCATCTTTTCTGTGGCTCAGCCTCAAACTCTGAAGTCATCCTTGACTTCTCTTTTGTCTTTTCCCACATCCCACTCACTCCCCAGCAATCAACTCTTCACAATATTTCCACCGGGTCTGATCCCCACCGTAACTCATCTGGATTTTGCAGAAGCCCCTTAACTGTCTCCTTGCTTCCGTCCTTGGCCCCTAGTCTGTTCTCAGCACAGCAGCCTGACGGCTCCTTCAAATATGTCAATAAGATCACAGGTCAAGTCCCTCCTCTGCCTAAAATCCTCCCACAGCCTCCCATTTTCTCAGAGTAAGAGCCAGAGCCCTCTCAGTGAGCGACAAGGACCCTGCTCCTGTTTCCTCTCTGACCACATCTAACTCCCTCTCTCTCTCCTGCTCTCTGCTCCATCCTCACTGGCCTCCCAGATACCCCAGGCATCTCCCGCCTCAGGGCCTTTGCACAGGCTGTTCCTGCTACCGGCACCCTTCTCCCCAGATTTCTGCATGGCAAGTTCTCTCAGCTCCTTCCCATCTTTACCCAAACACCACTTTCTCAGTAAGTCCTTCCCTGATCACCATATTTAAAAACTACAACCCTGCTCTGCTCCTCAACCCTGCCCTCCTTTATTTTTCGAGCACTAATCGCCATCTGACATCACAGACTCAACTTTGTTTCTTGTGTTTGCTTCCACTAGAGCGAAAGCTCCAATGAGGGCAGGATTTTGGCTGGTTTTAGGCATTGCTATGTCACAAGTTGCCTTGAACAGTGTCTGGCACATAGTAGGCGCTCATAATTGTTGAATGCATGAATAATAGTTCTGGTGGGGCTTATATAACAGGTACCATTTGGTGGGGTAATGATGCAGTAACAGGCACCAATTATGGAGCGGGTACTATGAACAAGTCCTTTATATACATGATTTCACTTTATCCTTAATAATGAGGTCCTATTATTATCCTGACTTTGAGTGTGAAGGAAATGGGGCTCAGAGAGGTTAAGTCGCCTGCCTCAGGTCCAACAGTGTACAAGTGTGTGCACGCTAAGTTGCTTCAGTTCTTTCAACCCCATGGACTATAAACCACCAGGCTCCTCTGTCCACAGGATTCTCCAGGTAAGAATACTGGAATGAGTTGCCATTTCCTTCTCCAGGGGATCTTCCCAACCCAGGGATCGAACTTGCATCGCTTACGTCTCATGCACTGGCAGGCAGGTTCTTTACCAATGTGCAAGTGGGTGCAGGTAAAAAAAAAAAAAAAAAATACCCTGTTGCTCCTTCTCCTGCAAGGGACTCTCAGAGGGAAAGAGGGATGCAGAAATTACCAGATCACAAGATTATGCCCTGAAGTTATTTGGGGGAAGTGGCTGGACAAGGAGACCATTGGAGACAGCCCAGAAAGAGAAGGGTTTTGCACGTGTGTATAGGTCTGGGGGTCTCACAGCAAGTACATTGGGAGCTGCCTCATGGTGTCTGGGACCATGCACATGATGCACACAGACCCAGGGTGGGGAGCAGCTGCAGAGGGATCATTACCCCCCCCAACCCCCACCCCAATCAGCTTTGAACTGGAGGACCCAGGAGAGATGCCAGGAAACCTTGCTAAAATTATTACCCCCTGGGATTTGAACCAGGTCTATGTGGTTCTGAAATTCCTGCATGTGTGTGGACCTATTTGAGGTTTTTCTCAGCAGACCTGGGAAAAGCAAGTTCCCGTGAGTCTTGTCCCCCAGATCTAGCTGAAGTGCCACCCACATCTCCAGGAAACCCTCCTTTCTCTGCACTTCCTGAGTGGCTCACCGACACCTCTGCGGGGCTCTCGCTTTATTCTGTCCTGGAGATGCAGCGTCCACACCTGTGCCCTGCACTGACCCTTGAGGCCCCTTGGTAAGAATTGGCTCTCGGTCCTGTCTGGGAGCACAGTGGGTGGTACCCAGGAAGGACGCAGTGTATCTGAAGGGAGTAAGGAATCACAACACTTATCAGTGTCTCTCATGTGCTGAGTCTTGTGCCAGGCATTCATTCCAGGGGCATTTCCTGCAGTTCTGTGTGTCCCACCTCTGCTCTGAGCTGGCACAGGAGAAGCCACGATGAACACTGTCAGCCCCAGCCCCCTCCAGGAGTTCATGCCCAGTGACGGAAGAGGCTGCGATGCCCATAATATTTGAGGGCTTCCTCCAAAGAATGTTTCTTGAATTCCTAACCCCGTGCTAGATGCTGTGTCACTGAAGGTTCTAATTACTGTTCTCATCGTTGCTATTGTTAAAGTGACTCAGAGAAGTTTAGTCACTTACCCCAGGTCACACAGCTAGCAAGTTAAGCCCTGACCTGACGGTGATAACTGTAATACAGCAGATGGACAAGGAAAGCTTGTGGCATGAAATCTCAGTGCGTATATAATAGTCATGATATTTTATATATTTATATTAAATAATGTATATTACTAATCATATTATATATGGGCTTCCCAGGTGATGCTAGTGGTATAGAATCTGCCTGCCAATGAAGCAGATGCAAGACACACTGGTTTCATCCCTGGGTTGGGACGATCCCCTGGAGAAGGAGATGGCAACCCACTCCAGTATTTTTGTCTGGAAAAACCCCATGGACAGAGGAGCCTGGAGGGCTACAGTCCATAGAGTTGCAAAGAGTCAGACACGACTGAGCACTTGTCAGCAATACATTAATATTTATATTATTAATAATATATAATAATTTATACTAATAACAACAACAACAGAGCAGGTAGGTCTGTTGAAGTTCTCCTTCATGTTGTACCCATTACATATACTATTCATTTAGTCTATACCACACGTGTGAAATAAGTACTATTATAACCCACTTTGGGCTTCCCTTGTGGCTCAGCTGGTAAAGAATCCGCCCGCAATGCGGGAGACCTGAGTTTGATCCCTGGGTTGGGAAGATCTCCTGGAGAAGGGAAAGGCTACCCACTCCCAGTATTCTGGCCTGGAGAATTCCATGGACTATACAGTCCATGGGGGTCACCGAAAAGAGTCGGACAGACTGAGCAACTTTCACTTCACTTCAAAACCAACTTTGCAGGTGAGGAAACTAAACCCAGAAGTAGAATCACTTGGCCAAGGTCCATAGCTAGCTAAGGAGCTGAAACCAGGCCAATCTTCCTGCAAAGCGTGTTCCAGGATGCAGCCTGTCACGCTGTCTTCCTGCGGGTGACAGGACAGGACCGCGATGACTGGGGTGGGGGTGGGGGGTGGAGGAGGGGCGGAGCCCCCTGCAGCGCTCACTTTCCCCAAGGGCTCTGCGTCCCCAGCGCCTCCACACCAGCTCTGCAGAGAGGACCCAGCAGAGGATGCGGCGGGCATAGCCGTGCCCAGGGAAAAGTTGGGAGGTCGCCGATGGAGGTCCGGTTTTTCCTCCGCAGGGGGAGAGGATGACGGCAGCTGCGAGGTGAACGGCCGCCTCTACCGGGACGGGGAGACCTTTCAGCCTCACTGCAGGCTCAGCTGCCGCTGCGAGGACGGCGGCTTCACGTGTGTGCCCCAGTGCAGCGAGGACGTGCGGCTCCCCAGCTGGGACTGTCCGCACCCCAGGAGGGTGGAGGTCCCGGGCAAGTGCTGCCCGGAGTGGGTGTGCGACCAGGGAGGGGGGCTGGGGGTCCAGCCGCTCCCAGCCCAAGGTGAGTGCCGGGCTGGTCCAGGGCTGCCTGCGTGGTGGGGGAGGGCGAGGGGCGGGGGGGCGGGAGGGGGAGGGGTTGGGGCGGGGCGGGGGCGGGGCCTCTTAGGTATCAGGACAACTGGACACATCAAAGCCAAGGTTATACTGACAAAAGCAAGGAGGGGCAGGTGGCTAAGGGGACTCTTCGGAAAGTGTAACTGACCAAACAAGATGCAGAGGTGCAAGTGTATAATTTTAAGTGACACACAATTAAAAATAAAAATTGGCGGCAGAGTAGAGAGAGGAAAGGAGGGTTAGGACACTTGAACCAAGTTCTCACATTTCACAGCCGAGTTATAATATGGAGGTAAGTTATTATAATACAGACTATCATTGTACTGACATGGATACATATTAATATAACACAGTTTAAATATTATATAATAGTATTAGTATGTCATTATTGGGGTTTATTAAAAGAGGAATTCTAAACTGAATGAGGCAAGGTGGTTGCCTCCGGGATGGGGGCCTAGGGGTGGGCAGGAAAGACAGTGACCTCAGCCTGTAAACTCTTGATTTGAGAGATTATGTTATGTATGGTAGGTGACTAGGATTTTTGTTTTTTAATTTTTTTAATTTATTTTTAATTAGGGGGAAATTGCTTTACAATGTTGTGCTGGTTTCTGCTATACCACAATGCAAATAAGCCATAATTACACATATTGTCACTAGGGAAACTATTATTATCCGAATATGATTTGTTAAGGCAACCGAAAGGAGCATTGGTTGCATAGAAGACGGTGCCACGGGAGAGGCAGTAGAGCGTGGTGGCCTAAGCACAGAGTCTGCCTGAGTTCTAAGCCCAGCTGTGTGGCTCTGAGAAAATCGCTTAACTCCTCTGAGTCTCAGTTCCTCCAATTACGAGAATAAGAGCATCCGCCTCAGAGAACTGTTGTGAAGCCTGGATGAGTAAATACAAGCAAAGCAGTTAGGACAGAGCCCGGCACACAGCATTCCAGGGGCTGTTAGCTGTTATCCTCCCAACAATGGAATAGGAAACATCTGCTTAAATATTGGGCTGGCCAAAAAATTCCTTCAGGTTTCTCTTAAGCTGATGCAGACAAACCCGAAGGATCTTTTTGGCCAACCCAGTGAATGCCAATGGGTTTGCCTTACATATAAAAAGCAGGACAGGGCAACGTATATGTAATTTGAACTCCACTGTGTGTGTGCATATGTGTGTGTCTACAGTCATATGAACACACAGACATCCTACATACTACACACGTGCATATAACACAAGGTGTATAAACCAGGACACCAGTGACATTTGAGCCGGGTTACGTCTTTGTTGTGAAAGGATGTCCTGTGCAGCGAAGGATGTTTAGCAGCATCTGTGCTAGACTTCAGTGGCCCCCACCCCTCACTGGTGACCAGTAAAAATGTTTCCAAACATTGCCAAGTATCTTCCCAGGGGCAAAATGGTCCCCAGTTAAGAACCACTGGTTACAAAAGAACAGAAGGAAGGACACAAAATATTAACAGAGCCAGCAAGACTGGAGGAGAAGGAAAAGGGGGGCCACGGTGAACCCGCCACCCTGTTCCAGACCTGGCCTCGCCGTCACCAGCATCCCTGCCGCCAGGCCACGGGCAGCGCCACACTCACAGGCCCCAACCTCCTCCCTGGACGATGCTACTTATCACAGGACTTGGAGGATACAGAAGCGAGACACTTGCCCTTTACTGGAGGACCGTCATGGTCGATCCCATCATAGCTTCCTGATAACCAATATTTCGGAAGTGCTGACAAGAACCAGGCACTGTGTTAAGCACTTCACCTCCACTCCTTTATTCACGCCTAACGATCAACTATTAGGAAATTTACATGGGAAGAGACCGAGGTCCAGAGAGGTTAAGCAACGTGACCCAGATTGCACCGCAAGCCAGTGGGTGGATTTGGCTGCCTAACCTTGCCGAGCTGACCCCTCTCTCTCTCCCTCAGGATCCCAGTTTTCTGGCCTTGTCGCTCCCCCAGTCCCTGGCCTCTCCTGCCAGGAATGGAGCACCGCCTGGGGTCCCTGCTCGACCACCTGCGGCCTGGGCGTGGCCACCCGAGTGTCCAATCAGAACCGCTTCTGCCGCCTGGAGACCCAGCGCCGCCTGTGCGTAATGGGGCCCTGCCCACCCGCCAGGGGCCTCAGCCCAAGGAGAAGAGCCTTTTAGAGCCAGGCTGAGGATGGAGACTCGATGTCAGCCGCTGAGGACAAGCGTGTTCCCAAGCCAGCTGGTCCCTCCGGACCCTGAGATGCCGCGGGAAGCATGCCCCAGTCCCTCTCGCTCTCACTCACAGCCTGGGAGAATGGCCAGATTTCTTCTGAGCCATTCACAGCCTTTATCCAAGACGCGCACAGAGCTTTTTCCAGGAGATGGGCAACCATCTCCCCCTTAATCATTAGACTGAAGCAGGTGCTGGGCTGGATGGTCTGTTTTTCTAGGGGGTGCGGCGAAGAGGGGCACAGAGATTCTCAGCCTCCTGCTTCCTTTCCTGGAGTGAGGTAGGAACATCCCTGAACACATGTCTGTGTGTCAGACTTGTGCTGAGAAAACCCTCCCTCCCCACCCTGGGCAGAATTCAGGGATTGAATTCTATGTAAAAATCACAAGGTGAAATCACCCTGTTGTGAAGACAGTCAAAATGGGACCCTTAGATGTCCCTTAAAGGGACCCATCAAACTCAACTCGTATTAGTAAGAATTAACCGTTTCCATGACTCCGCAATGCACCAGGCCAAGCTACACGTTATACAAGTCAGTGCTGGGAAACATTTTGGACCAGAGAAAAACAGGGGAGGATGAAGAATGCCTCCCAGAAACTGGGGAACACGGCCTGAAATAAACCAACCCCCGTGTGAAATCCTGTTTAAGTTGCATGTTTTATTGTTTTGTTGTTGTCCATTTGCTCAGTTGTGTCCGACTCTTTGTGACCCCATGGACTGCAGCAAGCCAGGCTTCCCTGTCCCTTACCATCTCCCGGAGTTTGCCCAAGTTTAAAAGCAAACAAACAAAAATGCCACATACAAATGTTATGTCCTCTTCTGCAGTCTACCTGTATTTGTTTAAAAATGAAAACTGTGTTTTCATCAGAATCCCACCAGGACATTAAAATATATTCTTGGTATTTTACCAGGATTTCTTCTTATTAAACTAATCTGATTGAGGCATGATTCACACCCAGTTAAATGCACAGGTCTTAAGCGCATGGTTTCACAAGTCTTTACAAATGTATGTACCTATATGACCCACATTTCAGTCAAGGTGTAAAACATTTGCCTCATCACAGAACGTTTCCTCTGAGGACTTCCCCAGTGGTCCAATGGTTAAGACTCTGAGCTGCCAATACAGGGAGCACAGGTTCAATCCCTGGTAGGGGAACCAAGATCCCATATGCCGTGTGGCACAGCCAAAGGTTTTTTTTAAAAAGAAGAAAAAAAAGAAGAAAATTTCCTCTGGCCAGGTGATCCCCTCGACCCCCAAGGGCAACTGCTGTTCTGATTTCTATCATAGAGGAAGTGTTGTTATGTTCTTGAACTTCACATACAGGCATACAGTAGGTATTCTTTAATGAAGGGCTTCATTCCCTCAATACCAGCCCTAAGGGTGGAGAGAGGGCAGAGCCCAGAAGCCAGGACCAGAAGGCAGAAGATGGACTCACAGCAGGGCTGTCTGCTGGGAGCGGGAGCCACTATGGAGATGCAGCCTTGATCCTAACAAAAGGCAGATGGAGACCGGGAGAGAGAACCCAGCTTCTGCTCTCTCCCAGCCCCCAGTTCCCAGAAGTGCCTGCCATTGGTCAAACCTCCTGGGCAGACCAGGGAGCCCAGGAATGCAGTGCCCTGAGGTTCAAAGCAGAGCCAGGCGACAGACGATCCCCAGGTGGTCAGTGACCTGCTCCTCAGTACACTGGCTTCCAGCACTTCGGTCGGGTACCACCTCCTTCAGGAATCCCAGTTTGAGAAATGACAGGCAGCATTTGGAACCATTTAATCTTCACAAGATAGAACTAACTCTGATTCACAGATGAGGAAGCAGCTTGGAAGTATGATCTGTCCAGAAGCTAGTTTACAATTAGATGGGATTTTAGTCCAAGCCAAGTTTATCTGACTTTCCAGGCTGGGCCTGTAGTCTCTCAGAGGCCGAGAGCTTTGGTATGTCTGGTTCTATATGAGTAAATTCTGCACACATTACCCAGAACAAGTCTGAGAACATCCTGAAAACCAGGATAAGAGCCATGAACCTTAACTGAACTATTCCTGCATATGGGGCTCTCTCTGCCAAGAGCTCAACCCACATAATCACACATCACCCTTGGGACCTCCCTAAAGGAAAGTGCTACTGATGTTCCCATTTTAGAGAGGGGTAAACTGAGACTCAGAGTGATTAATGAGTTGTCCTGGGGTTATGCTACTGGACTCTGGACCAGGTTGGCTGCAAGGCCCATGACCTCACACCTGAGAAGTTGTGAACAGAGCCATGAAGAGTGGGCCCAGCCAGCCTGCCCGCCCGGTCCTGGCTGGTTGTCTGCTGTGATCTCAGGCAGGGTACTTAACTTCTTTGGGCCTCAGTTTCCTAGTCTCTAAAATGGGGATAATAGCACTACTCAACCCAGAGGGTTGTTGAGAGTATTATGTGATGTAAATGAAAATTTTAGCTATCATTACCTTGACTTGACCTCTTAGTGATTTGGCTTTTTTCATCTGTAAAATGGGCATAAATAGTAATGCCCACCCTACAGCATCATTGTGTTGAGTGAGTACCCATCACATGCTGTGAATGTTGGATGATTCCTTTATGTTCACCTGAAAATAAGCTATCATCATCATCCTGCCTCAGTGAGGCTTTGCAAGTCAGGGACTGATGTGAAGGCAAAGATTGGGGATCTTCTTGTTTGTGAAGAGGGATGGTGCTGGGAACAGAGGTCACCAGGTGAAACTCAGGCCACTCCCACTGAAGCCAGAGTTAGGAGGAACCCAGCCCAGCCATGCCCCATCATATTGTTAACTGCATCCATGATATTCAAGTAACAGTAGTGCCTTCTTTCTTGTCACTGTAGAATATTCCATTATGTGAATAGAGCACATGTTATTTATTCATCCTACCCTCGATGGGCATTTGGGTAGTTTCTAGTTTGAGGCTTCTATGAATAAGGCATTGTGAACATTCTAGGACATGTTTTCTGGTAGATATTGGTCAACATTTCTGTTGGGTACGCGTCTAGGAATAGAATTGCTGACTCAAGGCCTATGCTCTTTCTCCTGGGTCAGATTATCTCTGAGCATGAGGGAGGTCTCTGCACGTAATAGATGCTCAATAAAGACTTATTGCTAAAAGAATAAAAATAAGAGCTAACATTTATTGTGTGCTAAGCACATACCAGCTGTCTTCTATGTAACAGTTCACTTAACTCTCACAATAATGCTTTGAAGTAAGTGTAATTATACCCATTTCATAGATGGAGAAACTGAGGTTCAGAGAAATTCAAGAAACAGCCCACATTTACATAGTTCAAAGTTGGCAAAGCCAGGATTCAAACCCAGAGAGTCCTGCTCCAAAACCCTTGTCTTGGCCACCAGGCTACCCCAAATGCAGTCATGCAGGGTATTAGAGGTAAGGCCCGCAGGAGTGGAAAAGAAGGAACAGAGCAGATGAGAGAATCCAGCAGGGCCTGACCATGCCTATGAGATCTTGCTGAAAGGATGGATGTGAGGACCAGGGGAAGTAAGATGCTAGACACATCCCTGGGCTTTCTGCTGGAGGATGGGGAGAATGGGGGTCCATCGCCAGAAACTGAGAAGGACAGAGTGAGCCTGCATGGGTGGCAGATAGGAGGGGGTGTCCTAGATGTTTTGAGTTTGAGGAAGCATCAGTCATCCCAGGGCAGTGTGGCTAGGGGCAGTTGGAGATGAAAGATGAGACAGATCTGGACATAGAGAAGAGTTCAGGTTGAGAATGTGGGTCACCTGGACAGAGGAGAGGAGTGGATAATTAGACTGACCAGTCGGTTTCATTATGAAACAGCATGCAGGGGTGTGTGTGTGTGTGTGTGTGTGTGTGTGTGTGTGTTGGTGTGTATAACCTTTTAGCACGCTCTCCAGCCCCACTGCTACCCCCTGACTCGGCCACCATCATCTCTGCCCAGATAACTAGGGAGCCTTCTGTTCTCCCGGCTTCACTCTTGCTCCTTACAGAGGGTGCCAGAAGGATTCTGTTAGAACATGTCAGACCATGCCACTCTTTTTCACTCCAAGAAAAGCCTTTGCACAGGCTTCCCTGGTTAAGAATCTGCCTGCCAATGCAGGGGACACAAGTTCAATCCCTGGTCCGGAAAGATTTCACCTGCCTTGAGGCAACTAAGCCCATACATCACGACTACTGAGCCTGCACCCAAGAGCTCAAGCCCTGTGAAAGTAGCCCCTGCTTGCCGCAACTAGAGAAACCCTGTGGGGCATCAGTGAAGACCCAGCGCACTCAAAAATAAATTTAAAAATAACAATTTTAATAAAGAAAAGCCTCTGCAAGATCTACAAGCCCCTCCCCCCTTGCTCCTGTGACTGCTGTGTCCTCATCCTCAGTTATTCTCTCCCTGCTCACACTGCTCTGACCTTATTGGCTTCCTTCTTTTTCTTTTTTTTTTCTTCTTCTTTTTCCTCAAACATGCTAGACTTGCTCACACCCCAGGACCTTTGCACAGGCTGTTTCCTCTCTGCCTGACATCATCTTCCGCCAGACACCCATGGTGAATTGGTCTCTTTCAAGTTTGACTCACAAGTCACCATTTCACTGAGAAATATATCTTTCAATACCCCAGATGCACATAGCCCCTTTTAACATACTAGGTAACCTACTTATTTATAACATTTACAGTTTGTTGCCAGACTCCACAAGCAGTGGGGATTAACTTGTCTGTTTCATTCACTGATGGATTCCCAGGACCTAGAACTGTGCTCGGGATGGACCAAGCCCAGTCATCACTGAAGGAGTGAAATATATCTTGCTTTTTAAAAACGTATTTAATGGGGCTTAGAAAAGTCAATACGCAACTGACCAAGGGGAGTGGCTGTCTATTTCACAATAATTTCCCAGTGGCCCTGTCTGTGAGGGTCAGAGGTCACACTGGACCCTCGCTCCCAATCCTCAACCTTGCTAGTTCTCAAAGTGGGGTCCCCAGACTGGAAGCGTCATCGTAGCCTGGGAACTGGTTCAGTTCAGTCCAGTTCAGTCACTCAGTCGTGTTCGACTCTTTGCGACCCCATGGACTGCAGCATGCCAGGCCTCCCTGTCCATCACCAACTCCCAGAGTTTACTCAAACTCATGTCCATTGAGTCAGTGATGCCATCCAACCATCTCATCCTCTGTCGCCCCCTTCTCCTCCTGCCTTCAATCTTTCCCAGCATCAGGGTCTTTTCCAGTGAGTCACTTCTTCCCATCAGGTGGCCAAAGTACTGGAGTTTCAGCTTCAGCATCAGTCCTTCCAATGAACACCCAGGACTGATCTCCTTTAGGATGAACTGGTTGGATCTCCTTGCAGTCCAAGGGACTCTCAAGAGTCTTCTCCAACACCACAATTCAAAAGCATCACTTCTTTGGCGCTCAGCTTTCTTTAGAGTCCAACTCTCACATCCATACATGACTAGCATTGCAAATATCTTGTGCCTCATGCCAGATCCACAGAAACTCTGGAAGTGAGGCCCGGAAATCTGTATTTTAGCAAGCCCTCCGCCTCCGTTAATCTCTGTGTAAGATTAACAGCGCGGCTTCCCAGGAGAATAGAAAACGATGATGTACTGATGCCCCCTGGTGGCGTTTCGGTGAACGAGCCGGCCAGAGGCCACCGGCAGGGAGGACCCTCAGCGTCAGGAGGGAGGGAAGGGACTTAGCCACGGCCTCAGGGTGAGGCACTGCGGTAGGTATTTAACGCGCGCCTGCTGAATGGCGACGGGAGGCCTGGGTTCTAGCTCTGATTGTGCTTCTTGTTTGTTAGCTTGAGCATCTAATTCTCCTCTGTGAGCTCGTTTTCTGACTCTGCACGGTGGAGATGATTCTCTTGGCCCTGCCTTCCGGGAGGGCTGCAGTGAGGACAAGGTGAGGCCAGGCTTGGAGTTCTCCAGGCCAGAATTCTGGAGTGGGCAGCCTTTCCCTTCGCCAGGGGATCTTCCCAACCCAGGGATCGAACCCGTCTCCCGCACTGCAGGCAGATTCTTTACTAGCTGAGGCACCAGGGAAGCCCAAGGCTTACTAACGTGCTTAGCAAACCCTAGTACTCTGCACACATGGGAGCCACAATTATATTTTCAAGAACGTACATTTTTATCCTAATTTCCTCAGCCTCCTGTTGTCTGTGGGTCCTCGGGGCACACAGCGGGCAGCCTGTTGGAGAGCTGAGCAGAGCGACGCTAACTGCCCCCCATGCCGCCTCCGAGCAACACTAGCCTTGTCGCCCCTAAGGATGAGATCAGCGAGATGGAGCCTGGTGTCCAGCACCTACTTCGCGTGCCCTCCCCGCTAGAAATCCCCGAGACAAGGGGTCCCAGCCTCTCCTTGAATTTGAACACTGCAAATGACATGATAATGATTCAGCAGCTGGCTAGTTGTTCCCCTTCTGGGCACCCAGAGAGAGACCACATCTCCCAGCCCTGGGTGATGGATGACTCCAGACCCAGACCATAATGCCCCTCTCCACCCTCCACACTCCCTCTCTGCCCACATCTGCTGCTCACATGCAGAGGACCCAATGGAGGACTTCAAGGCTCCAGAACATTGTTCTTAACCTTTCTTTATGAACCTAGGACTCCTCGGGCAACTGGCAAAGTCTATGATTGTCCTTCTCAGACTCATTGTATTAAACACATAAAATCAAATATGTGGGATTACAAAGGACACAGTTATTGAAATATGGTAACCAAAACAAAAATGCGTGTGAGATAGTTACATAATTACCATAATTGCAAAGCGGCAATAGTATTTTGCAATATCTGTAATAACTATTTTGTGATATGAAAATACTAGTAATCTCTATTAGTGGCAAATAGGTATTCATAATATCACTTTGTTTTCTCCATTAGTAATCAAAGGAAATGCTAGGTGTTAGCTAGAGGTCAGTGAAAAGATGCAATTATTTTCCCTTTCAAATTCAGGAACCTTGAGTTTTGCCCCAGATCCCCTGGGTATTGTCTCTGGGAAAAGAATCCCTGCATTAGGACAAGACAGAGTCACAAAAGAGAAGCAGGCTTCGTGCCTGGATGACCACGTAGAGCAGAGGCCCCTGCAACGTGTATTCAAACCGGAGGGAAAGACCATATTTTACCAGGAAGATTGAGAGTCTGAAGCCAGGCTTTGTTCCAGCTGGGTGACCCTGAATGAGCCAGCTAACCTCTGAACCTCCATATGAAAGTGAAAATGAAAGTCGCTCAGTCGTGTCCAACTCTTTGCAACCCCACGGACTGTCCATGGAATTCTCCAGGCCAGAATGCTGGAGTGGGTAGCCTTTCCCTTCTCCAGGGGATCTTCCCAACCCAGAGACTGAACCCAAGTAGCCTGCATTGCAGGCGGATTCTTTACCAGCTAAGCCATAAGGGAAGCCCCAAACCTCCATATACTCAAAAGAAAATGTAGACCATGGTCCCAGTCTTACAGGGAAGTCGTGAGAATGAAAGGGGAGAACAGCTCTGGATGTGTGCAAACTCTATGGGAATTTATATGTGAGGTCTTCAAGCTCCAGCCATTCAACTGGTACTAAAAATAAGAACCACACAGTGAAATCTCATCAAGTGAAATGGATTCCATCTGTAAGACCGTGTTTTACTCTGAACTTAAGACCTTCCTCATTTGAAGGGTAATAGAATTCATTCCTTTATAAAATGAGGAGTATAAATATAGTACTTGTGCATTTCCCCCTTTGTTTTTACTTTGTAAATGGAGTTGGCAACGTGATCTGGATTCACAAACATTTTATGCAACTGGGTGGTTTTATGAAGCCCCCAAATTATAAGAATCAGTGCTTTATGCCACCACAAAAATAGCCTTTCTTATTATCCCTCAAAACTAATAAACCTTTGAAAGGATTCAATTTCTGACCTGGCACAAGTTTGAATAATATTAATAATTCCCATGTTTTGAGGGTTTCGGCGTGTCCCAAACTGACCTAAACGCTTCATACGTGTAACTGGCTTATTGAGGAATCTGAACTTGGTGAGGGACACACACAAATGGATCTGGTTTTTCTTCAACCATTGCCTTTGACCACATCCATTCGAATCTCTCCTTGCCCCATGCCTTTCAGTCCAGATTGAACATCTAATGATAAACTATTTAACACATCCTGTAAACCGAGCCTGACCTTTCACCCCAAGAATGCATTGTTATTTAACAAACTATTAAATAGCCTAGTTACGCGCACCTTACAATGCTATGAGGTTACGAAGTACATACTATTATTTATGGCATCTTACAGCTACTAAGGCCCAGAGACGTGAGGTAACTTGCCCAAGGTCACACAGCTAGTGAGGCAGAGACACAGAATTCAAACCCAGGCTGCCTGGCTCCAGAAACTCACCCTGAATCTCTGATTACAGTCCTATGCAGAGAGAGTATGAGGGTCTTTAAAACCCTTTTCCATCCTCTCCTTCTGAGTTCTAGCTTCTCCTGTTTATGACGCCTGGAAAGATCAGTGGAGGCAAGAAGGAAAAAACGTAGTTGGTCCCCTCTCCCTTCGAGTCCCCTCCAGGAGATGGATTCCTTTTCAGTGGCAAGGGTTTAAAGCCTAGTGTTCCTGGACCACATGACCAGCTTATTCAGGGGGCCCTGTAGTGTCTCCTGACTTGGAGGAGATCTGAACCCCCTGACCTCTCTCAGACCCTGTCCCCAAAAGCGCACATCCCAGCCTCTTTCTGCCAGGTTTTGGGAAGCACAAGAATCATTGCTTTGGGGCTGGAGCCTGGTCAGGTGGCCCGGCACCCACTCAGCTCACGGGGAGCTCACTCATTCTTGCTCGGCCAAGTGGTGGGCGTACAGGGTGAGTGTTGTTCTGCCATCTTCCTAATCAAACAGGCGGTGAAGGCGGACCTGCAAGCCTGCCTCGTGAGCCGTCAAGAGTCAGCTGCCTCTCACCACTGCTGGCAGGAACCCCAAACCTCTACCAGTGGGACCTCTCAGGATGGGATGGGGGTTCCTTTCTTCGCCCACAAGAGCAGAAAATGTTGATCCTCTCTCCCCGTTCTCAAATTTGGTCATGGCGGCTGAGGGGGTGGGGACAGAGTGGGAGAAAAGCTGGTATGACACCCCTAAAAAAGCCCCACGGGCTGTGTCTTGTGGTTTCCAGAATATGGGGGTGTTCAGAACCCCGTGCCCAGTGTTGGGGCTCTCACTGGAAAGTCCCATTTACGAGTCTGTGAGGACTCCCCTGGTGGTCCAGGGGTTAAGAATCCACCTGCCAATGTGAGGGACAGAGGTTTGATCCCTGGTCCAGGAAGGTTCCACGTGCTGCGGGGCAACGAAGCTCGTGCGCCACAGCTCCTGAGCCCTGGAGCTCTGCAGCAGGAGAGTCCACCGCCACGAGAAGCCCGTCCCCGCAACGAGGGAGCAGCCCACCCGCCTCCACAACCGGAGAAAGCCCCGCGCCGCAACGAAGACCCAGCACCGTCGGAGATAAACACATGAACAGACGAATACAAGTTTTTGCAAGAGTTTCTTGCATGGGTGTCCTCTCATTTAATCCTCACACTGGCCCCATAAGGGAAGTTTATTCATTAGAGTTACCTTTGTTGTAGCTGCTGTAACAAGCCAACCCCCACATTCAGTGGCTGAAGACAATAGAAGTTCACTTCTTACTCACCTAATATTCCAAGGCAGGTGTTCCTGGCGGGAGGGCAGCTTTCCTTCACATGATGAGCCAGGTGACTCACATGTCACAGCTCCAGCTGCTCCTGGGCTTGGGAACCTGCTGCTTCTAAAGTGCAGGCAGTGATGGAGAGGCTCACCTGCTTCCTAAAGATCCCACCTGGAAGTAAGCCCACGCCCACTCCAGTGGGGTGGGAGGCTGGGAAATGTAGTCTCTGGCTGGGCAAGTGTTTTCCAGAGACAACTCTACACTACAGTCTTTTTATTTTTTTTTTAACTTTTTATTTGGTATTGGGTTCAGACGGTTAAGTATCCGCCTACATTGTGGGAGACCTGGGTTTGACCCCTGGGTTAAGAAGATCTCCTGGAAGTGGGCGTGGCAACCCACTCCAGTATTCTTGCCTGGAGAATCCCCATGGACAAAGGAGCCTGGTGGGCTACATTCCATGGGGTCACAAAGTCGGGCATGACTGAGCTGGTTAATAAACAATACTGTGATATTCAGGTGAACAGTGAAGGGACTCAGCCATATACCCATTCTCTCTCAAGTTCCCCTCCCATCCAGGCTGCCACATAACGTTGAGAAGAGTTTCATGTGCGGTAATATAGGTTCTTACTGGTTATCCATTTTAAATATAGCTGTGTGTACCTGTCCATCCCCAGTTCCCTAACTATCCCTTCCCTCCAACCTTCCCCCCAACCATAAGCTCATCCTCCAAGTCTTACACTACAGTCTTTGACAGAGTCAGTGAGGCAAAGAAGCTCTCTTTATCAATGTCTGTTTAATCAGCTCATAGCCACACCTGTGTGGGAGACACCACTGTTCCCAGGCTGGCGACAGTACTATGACAGTCACTGAGCATGACCCTGTCTCTAGCTGTCGGGATGCACCAGGGCTGCTCAGAGAATTCCTAACACATGTTTGTGGCCATTTGGTTGGAGTCATTGGGAGATTGTTCTTTGCCTTCTCAAGGGTAGATATCTTCTTGCGGCATCTTCACCTGGCAGAGAGCAAAGAAAAGAAGCAAGCTGTCTCATATCTCTTCCTCGGAGGGCACTAATCCCATCCATAAGGGCTTCACCCTCATAACCTAATTACCTCCCCAAAGCCTCACCTCCTAATACCATCACACTGGGGGGTTAGGATTTCTTTTTTTTTTTTTTTAATATATTTTAAATTTATTTGTTTATATTTTGGCTGTGCTGGGTCTTTGTTGCTGGGCGGGCTGTCCTCTAGTTGCCCAGTGTGCTAGGTCTTCTCATTGCAGTGGCTTCTCTGGTTGCTGAGCAGGGGCTCTAGGGCATGTGAGCCTCGTTCGTTTCAGTTCCCAGGCTCTGAAGCACAGGCTCAATAGCTGTGGTGTGCAGGCTTAGTTGCTCCGCAGCACGTGGGATCTTCCTGGACCAGGGATCAAACTCGTGTCTCCTGCTTCGGCAGGCGGATTCTTTACCACTGAGCCACCAGGGAAGCCCGCATTAGGATTTCAATGTATGAATTTGGGGGGAAATACAGACTTTCAGCCCCAAACACCATTCTAAGGGAGAGAGAGCAGAAAGGAGCAAGGATGCCAGGAGTGGCCTCCTAGCTGTGAGCATGCATTATGCCTGGGGTAGGAGTGTTGTGCTCACTTGGAATGGACTGCACTGGCTAGCCTGCTGCAGCTTTTAATTTCTTGCAGCCCAGATCCCTAAGTGGTGCTCAGGTTACAGAAAAGTCACAGCTGCCATCTCGAAGGAGCCGATACCTATCCTCCCCTGAGGCCAAAATAATCCATTCTTTTAGGAGAGAGACCAGAGATCTTATCAGGAAAAATGCTCAGGGCTTCTGAACATCTAGAAAATTACTGAACTATATCCTAACTATAAAAATCAATCCCTTAAGATCTCAGTAGGTCTAGGGAATAACCAGTGTATAAAAGAGAAAGAAGAAATTAACTGGGTGGAGGGGGGGCGCTAACATCTGCTGGGCACCTTATCTGTGCTGAGTGCTCCTTCATGCATTCATTGAATCCTCCCAGGAACACTGGTAGGCAGATACTTTTTAAAAAAAAATGTTTATATTTATTATTTATTTATTTGACTGTGCTGGGTCTTAGTGGCAGCATGCAGGATTTAGTCCCCTAAGCAGGAATCAAACCTGTGCCCCCTGCATTGGAAGTATGGAGTCTTAGCCTCTGGACCACCAGGGAAGCCCCTGGGCAGCTTCTTTTATCCCCATGTCACAGATGAGGAAACCGAGGCTCAAAAAGATGTGGTCACTTGCCCAAGACGAAACTGATGTCTGACTCAGAAGCTCGTGTTCTTTATTAACGCCTGTCCTACCACGTGCTGCCTTAGACAGCAGCCTTTTCTCTCTGTCTATGCCCATTTCTCTCTCTGACGTGGGAATGACAAGGCCTGCCTGGCCTATACAGCTTCCAGAAAGATCTTGACTCATCGGGGATGAGAAGTGCTTTGAAAGGCGTAGAGGACTTATCTGGGGACTGGAACCACCTCTCTCATTGTCCTCAAGGTGGGCAACCTTGCAGCTCTGGAAGAAGACGATCCAAGGCCTGGTTGACGGGTCCCGGGTGCAACTCTAGCCTGGAGGGACGGAGGAAAATCACTAGGTCCGCTCAGGCTCCCAAGAGAAAAAGCAGGGGAGGCAGAGGGAGCAGGAGCTGCAGGGGGTGCCATGGGGTGTTGCTGTTTTTGGTGACTGCTCAGCTGACAGCCCTCCAAGCTGAGAAACACACATAACAAACTCTAACCTCTTCTGGCTTAATATAGAGGTGCTGAACCGAAAATGCCAAGTACAGGGCAGAGTCACCTGCCTCGCAGGGGCAGACAGCTCCCTGTGGCCCCAGTAATACCCATCCCCCCCCCAGAGGGCCCATTTGGCAAAGCACCTTTCAGCTGCATCTCATAAGATGGTCACAAGGGCGGGGGCGGGCAGCCTCCCAGCACCCCCCAAGATCCAGCTTTGAGATGGGGAAAGTGAGGTCCAGAGAGGCCCCCGGAGGGTGATAAAGCCCCCAGCCTCTTGCCTGATGAGGCGGCACCCTGTCTCGGAAGGACTGTGACCTTGGGGGCCAGTCAGCCCCGAGTTCAAGTCCTGACTCAGCTGCTGCCCAACTCTGAGGACTTGGCCCGTGGGGTCTCTTCTCTCCTGCCCCCCAGCTTCCTGCACTGGGAAGTGAGGACCCCCCTTAGCAACATCTGTGAATATGCCTAGTGCAGACAGCGTTCCACAGTCTTAGCTTTGCCCCCCACTTCTGGAAAAAGAATTCAGAACATCTGCAGGCAGATAGTCAGTTGTAAAAAGGGATGAAAAGTGGCTACTGAGCACCCGGAAAGCGACATGCAGCGTCTTTTATAATGCTGGGTGTGGTCCTAGGAGGCAGACGTTACACCCATTTTCCAGATGGGAAAACCAAGGAACACAGATGGGAAAGTCTTCTATCCACAAACTCAGGTAGAAAGTATCCAAACCCAGGCCTTGTTGACTTCAGCTGTGTCCAGGACCAGGACTCATTAGCTGTCCCCTAGGATGGACTCGGCCCTTCTCCTAAGAGCAACCATTCCTCTACCCCCACGCTGTCCCCACAAGCTCTTCCCAGGCCCTTCTCAGGCTGTAGGTCCTTGGTGCCCCCATCCACCCCAGTCTGAGATTGTAGCCAGGTTTCTGATCCTCTGAAGTCTGAGCAGGAATCAGAAAATCAAACTTGCTGATGCCATCAGCAAAAATAAGGCTGACACAGCAGCACCAGCTCCCTAGCTTCTGGGCCACTGAGCTGCCCCCTCCAGCTTCTCAGAAGGGGGGAGGCCTCCAATGCCCCTCTCCTAAGCACTGGACCCCAATTCTGCCCGAGAACTGAGTCAGGGCAGGAGCTGAGTCTAGCCTTGTGCAGACCTGGGCCTTTGCTCTGTTGTGATACTTGCAACACAGGCTAACACTGCTACATGGGTCCTCAGGCCAGGCGCTGCTCTCAGGGCGGCAGGTCTAGCGGCTCGTTTAATCCTTGTAACCACTGTATTAGAGCCCTGTTGCTGCTGTAACAAATGATCACACACGTAGTGCCTCGAATGGGCTTCCTAAGTGGCTCAGTGGTAAAGGATCCGCCTGCCAACGCAGAAGACGGGTTGGATCCCTGGGTCAGGAAGATTCCCTGGAGGAGGAAATGGCAACTCACTCCAGTATTCTTACCTAGGAAATGTCACGGACAGAGGAGCCCAGTGGGCTACAGTCCATGGGGTTGCAAAAGAGTCAGACATGACTTAGCGATTAAACAACAAAGCAGCTTGAACAACACAACCGTATTACTTTCCAGTTCTGTGGGATGGTGGGCTACACAGGTCACACTGGGCTAAAATCAAGACACTGGCAAAACTGCGTTTTTGTTTCCTTGCCTTTTCCAGATTCTAGAAGTAGACTGCTGTCCTTCGCATAGGGCTCTCTATTCCCATCTCCAAAGCCAGCAACATCAGGCCAAGTCCTCCTCTCCTTGGTTTCCTCTCTTCCACCTCCCTCTTCCAACTCTGAGGACCCTTGATCACACTGGGCCCACCCAGAGCATCAGGATGACCGCCCATTTCAAGGTCAGCTGATTCGCTACCTTAATTCCACCTGCAACCTCAATTCCCCTTTGTCACATAACCTAACATAGTCACAGGGCTCAGGAATAGGATGTGGACATCTTTGGGGGGTCCCCAGGTGGCACTAGTGGTAAAGAACCCGAGTGCCAATGCAGGAGACATAGGAGATGTGGGTTCAATCCCTGGGTCGGGAAGATCCCCTGGAGGAGGGCATGGCAACCCACTCCAGTATTCTTGCCTGGGGAACCCATGGACAGAGGAGCCTGGTGGGCTACCGTTCATAACGTCGCAAAGAGTCGGACAATACTGAAGCGATGGCATGGCTAGGTATCTTTGCCGGGGAGCATTATTCTGCTGACCACAGCATCTTCTGAGACTAGAACTTTTCTAACCTCCCTAGAAACTAGGGAGACTGAAGCATCCCAAGTTCATACAACTGGTAAGCAAAAGTAGGATATGACCCCAGGCACTGGGGGTGCAGAGTCCCCGTTCTGAACTTCTATGTACTTCTGCTGCCTGTTCGTCCACAGTCATTGGATATGTGCTCTGTGCCATAGCTGGGTGCTGGGGACAGACCGGTGACCAAGATGGGATCCCTGTCCTCAGCGGGACACACATAGGGAATTCAGTGGGAGGAATGCAAGATGGCAGGAGCCTTAAGCCTCCGAGGAGCCCAGAGGAGGGACACCTGAGGAGTCAGGGAAGCTGTCCCATGAAGGGAGGGGTACAGGACAAAGAGAGCGCCAGGCAGCTGCCTCTACTACATAAAGAAGCTGTGAGGATTAAATGCCTTAACACATCTAAGGTGCTTCAACAAACGCCATACTCCTAGCAGGCATTCAATAAATGTTGGCTGTTGAGTGGGCTGGGGAGAAGGCTGTTCCAAGCAGAGCAAGGGGTTGCAGAAGGAACTGAAAGTTTAATGTAGACGGAGCCAAGAAAAAAGCAAAGGGGCTGTGGGGAGAGGGGCTGGAGCAATCACAGGGGACAAGTGATGCATGTCAAAGACTCAGCAGAGGGACTTCTCTGGTGGTCCAGTGGCTAAGTCTCTGGGCTCCCAGTGCAGGGACACCGGTCACTCCTGCACGTCATGTGAGCATGCGGCTGGCCGAGTGCACCTGGCTCCACCTCCCCAGCATTTCAGACCCACCCACTCATCTCCATCTCCTTCGCACCCTCAGCACAGGTTTGGAGGACAAGAGTCTTCTAACTGGTCTTCAGTCTGGACCACCATCTCTTTCCCACAAGATAGCCAGAATGCTGTTTTTTAAAAAAATGTCAATTAGATCCCTGGCATTTGCCTTCCTACCTACAGCCTTTCCAGGGTCTTCTATTGTACTGAAGAAGTGAAGTCAAGTCAAGTCACTCAGTCGTGTCCAGCTCTTTGCAACCCCATAGACTGTTACGTAACCCACTAGGTTCATCTGTCCATGGGATTCTCCAGGCCAGAGTACTGGAGTGGGTTGTCATTTCCTTCTCCAGCGGATCTTCCCGACACAGGGATCGAACCCAGGTCTCCCACACTGCAGGCAGACTCTTTACGGTCTGAGCCACCAGGGAACTTTTCAGAGGGCCTGTAAAACCCCCTGTGAAGTGGACTCTCTGTCTTCCTTTTAATCCCCCCCCCCACCCTGACCCCCCCCCCCCCCCCCCAGTCACTGTGACTCCAGACACACTGGCCTCTCTGCTTAAAGGACCAGAACTGTTGCCAGTCGCTCCCCAGGGACGCTTTCTCCACCATCTCAGCTGTAAGTGTCCCTTCCACTCCCGCCCTCCACCCGCCTTGCAGGATAGGATGTTTTCCTTCTCACGCTTTTTTTTTTTTTTTTAATTTTTGGCCTGCGGGATCTTAGTTCCCCGACCAGGGATCCAACCCACGCCCCTGGTAGCGGAGGCGCGGAGTCTTAACCGCTGGGCCGCCAGAGAAGACCCTCACACTTTTCTTACATTATCTTTTTGTTTGACTTCCATCCAAGCCTCTATCCGAGGATATCAGCTCTATTTACACCAGGAATGTAATAGACTGTGTGTACCAGTAGGTGCTTGGTAAATATTTGCTGGATGACCGACCGAACGAAGGAATGAATGACTTGCCCAAGGTCACCGGACGAGGAGTGCGGTGGAGATAGGGCGCCTGCAGAGCTGGGCTTTGGGCGCTTCGGTCCCGCTGTCACGACCTGCAGACGCTACAGCCCCGGGGCGCCCCCGGGGAAACCAAGGCAGGGGAGGCGAGGGCAGGTGGCAGCTGCAGGAGCCCTCCGGGTCCTCGTCGCCCCCTCGCCCCGCCCCGCCCCGCCGAGGCGCCGCCCCGGGGTGCCACACCCCAGCCGCCCGCAGCCCCGACTCCTGCCGCGAGGGGGGCGCGGGGCGACCGTCGGGGCGCATGGACGGGGCGGCGGCGAGCGCGGCGCGGGGCCGGGGAGCGGGGCCCGGGGCTCTGCGATGAGGAAACAGAGCGCGCGCACCGCCGCGCTGGTCCTGTGCATCCTCTCCTACCTCCTGGTGGGCGCCGCCGTCTTCGACGCGCTCGAGTCCGAGGCGGAGAGCGGCCGCAAGCGGCTGCTGGCCCAGAAGCGGAGCGAGTTGCGGAGGAAGTACGGCTTCTCGGCCGAGGACTACCGCGAGCTGGAGCGCCTGGCGCTGCAAGCCGAGCCGCACCGCGCCGGCAGCCAGTGGAAGTTCGCCGGCTCCTTCTACTTCGCCATCACCGTCATCACCACCATCGGTGAGCGGCCCCCGGCGCCTCCCCTCCGCGCTCGCTCCATCCCCAGGCGTCCGCGGCGTCCCGGGGTTTCAATCCCACCTCTGCCTCCGCCAGGCGGGGTGACTTTGGAGCAGTCATTTCAGCTCTCCAGCCTCACTTGCCTCCCTCTGTCGAATGGGCTCTCTGTGGTTCCACGCCGGCCCGGCTGGGAGGAGCCAGTAGGTCCCCGTTGCCAACAGGCAGTGGCAGGGGCTTCGAGACTGATAAAGTGGAGTCGGAAGCCCACATCACGTTAGCTGTGTGACCTCAGACCAGTTGCTTAACCTCTCTGAGCCTCAGGTTTTCTCCTCTGTAAAAGAGGGGTGCTAATAGGCCGTATCTCAAGGCGTAGTGAGACAGTTTTCATTAAGGAGATAATATATGTAGAAAGTTTTAGCACAGGACCTGACAAGTAGAAAGCACTAAAAAAAAAGGGGGGGGGGATTGATTTTTGTATTATAACAAAAACGAGAACGGGCGCCTAATCTGTCTTAGTTCCTGCAATATGGCCAGTGCCTAGCCTGTAGTAGACACTCAATAAATATTTGTTAAAGGAATGACTGATTATCACCAGCTTTGGACCTCACCCTCGGGGATTCAGAGCACTTTCTCTGCAGCATCTGGACCGCCAACCGTTGCCATGGCTACCGACTGGTTGGTACCTGCGGAGCCCAAGCCTGGGGAAGCAGAAAAGGGGAGGAGCAGGCTCTCTGGGCTCCATGCTGGGTGCCAGCCAGTCCCCTAGGCTGGCTCTGGAGGTCCCAGTGTCTCTTTGGGCCTGGACCACCACCCCGGAAACCAGTGCTGCGGAGAAAGTTCCTTCTTAACGCTCTTGCAAGTCAGTGTGAGTTTGTGGGTTTAGCAGTGGAGTTGAAAGCCTGCATTCCAAAATTACATAGGCCAGAGTTCTGGTTTTCATCTCTGTTGCCTCCTGCCTTCTCTGGCAATTGATTGTACCTCTCTGAGCCCTGGTTTCCTCAACTACAACTTGCAAATGTTGCTATCTCACTGAGTGATTGCCAGGTTTAAGTGAGGCCAAGCGGGTAAAATGCATAGCACAAGTCCTGAGGCTCAGTAGGGACTGTTAATGAACAATAATGACAATTCGTTATTTGCCAACTGTGGGCCCAGCTCCTGTTCAGCCCTTTTGACCCCTCCTGTCAGCCCGGGCACCCCTGCTTCTCTATCTTGGCTCAGCCGAAGACCCTCCCTGTCACTGCACCCAGTGGTATGCGACCCTGTCCACCTTCTCTGCCTTCCCCCACATTTTGGAGGCCTCCCAGCTGGAGGCGGCCTCCACTTCTGACTGCTGGCCTCTGACCTGCACCTGGGATGGGGAGGGAGTAGGGACCAGGGTGTGGAAAGCGACGGAGGAAATAGCAGTTTTACCGCTTTGGGCCACCTGGGGGCGCCAGTATGGCTGTGTGGCCCAGGCTGCAGAAGCTAGCCTTGCACAGAGCCACGCGACAGAACCCAGGGCTTGAGCTTTGCACCGACAGAAAAGAGCCACTAAGAAGCTATGGAGGATAGTGGTTAATAGCTCAACCCTGTGACCTTTGGGCAGCTTTCTCCCTCTGAGCCTAGTTTCCTTATCTGTAAGATGGGGATAGTAATCTCATACAGTCATTGGGACGATTAAATAAAATAATCCATGTAGAGTACCTAGCATGCTTAGTTATTATCATTATTCATTTTCCTGTCTGTCAAAACCAGACAAGCGGCTGGAAACAGCACTGCCTGGCCTTTTATTCCTAAAGATGCTCCTCCGTTTTGCACTCTGTACCTCCTCCAATCTGGTTTGAGTATTATTGTTATTGGTTATTAAACTTTCATTGAGCTCTTAGTCTGTGCAGGGCACTGGTGATCAGGGACACGGTAAATGACTAGACCTGTCTCTGGCCTCGAGGACCTCACAGTTTAGTGGCAGCAGGGTCCCTGCCCCTCAAATAGATAGAGGCAGACTAATAGGGCCATGACGTAGAAACATGAACGTGGAGTCATAGATCTTTAAATATATATATGTATATAGTGTTGATATTTCAAATGTTATATATGCACACACTTCACACAGTACAAAAGGTATAGGATGAAAAGGAAGTCTCCCTTTCTCCGCATCTGTCAATATAAATTCCTTTCTCTGGATCAAATGCAGTTATCTGTTTTTTGAGTGTCCTTCCAAGTATCTTCTCTGCCTATATATTCCTTTATAACACACACAGGTAGCTCAGTTGGTAAAGAATCCATCTGCAATGCAGGAGACCCCAGTTCGATTCCTGGGTCAGGAAGAGCTGCTGGAGAAGGGATAGGCTGCCCACTCCAGTATTCTTGGGCTTTCCTGGTGGTTCAGCTGGTAAAGAATCTGCCTGCAATGTGGGAGACCTGGGTTCGATCCCTGGGCTGGGAAGATCCCCTGGAGCAGGGAAAGGCTACCCACTCCAGTATTATGGCCTGGGGAATTCCATGGACTGTATAGAGTCCATGGGGTTGCAAAGAGTCGGACACGACTGAGCTACTTTCACTTTTATACATGATAGAGACATTATGTTATACATCCCTTTTTGTCTCTTCCTTTTTTCACTTCGTATATTTTGGTTATTTCTTTACATCAGTCCCTAAAGAACTGTGTCCTCTTTTTCATGGCTGATTCGCAGGGCTTCTCCACCTTGGCACTGTTGACATTTTGGACTGGCTATTCTGGTGGGCTTCCTCGGTAACTCAGTGGTAAAGAATTCACCTGCCAATGCAGGAGTCACAGGTTTGATCCGTGGATCATAAAGTTCCCCTGGAGACGGAAATGGCAACCCACTCCAGTATTCTGGCCTGGGAAATCCCATGGACAGAGGAGCCTGGCGGGCTACAGTCCATGGGGTTGCAGAGAGTCGGACATGACTTAGCGACTGAAAAATAACAACAAATTCTGACTGTGGGGACTGTCCTGTGCATCAAAGAATGTTAACAGGACCCTGGCCTGTACCCACCAGATCCCGATAGCTCCCAGGTGTGACAACCGACACTGTCTCCAGACATGGCCAGTGGTCCCCTCAGGGGCTAAATCGCCCTCGGTTGGAACCACAACCATCATGGGATGGCACCATGGCTGGTTTCCCCAGGCTCTTTTTGATGGACATTTAGGCTGTTTCTTATTTTTGCTGTCACCAACAGTGTGGCAACAACAGCTCACGGGCACACATCACTTTGCTCGTGTGTATGTTTTAGGGGACGACTTTCCTCACTGGGGAACAGCACAGGCCAAAGGTGTATTTATCATTCGGCAGATGGGGCCAATTTGCTAGAAGAGGCATATTCTATTGGGGAAGGGACACCTGACTTTTCCTGGGTTGTGGGGCCCTTTGAGAATACCATGAAAGCTTTCACTCCTTGGGTCCTGGAAGAGAGAACACAGCCACTAATTCCACAATGATTGTTCTGTGTGCTGAGACTCAAGGAAGCCCACTCATGTTCACGTTCCCTACACAGTTCAGGGGACTCAGTGAGGGACTCCACCAGACTGAAGAGGTGTTTCGTGAGAGCTGGCCTGGCACAGGAACTGGGAAGGGCGACATGGATGCGGGCGGGGGAAAAGACCACTGAGGGGAGGGAAGTCACAAGAAAAGGACAGGGTGGTGGGGAAACATGGCGTGAGGCTGGAGGCGGGAAGGAGCTCAGATCCTGACGTTAGCTGAGAACAAGGACTTTACCCTCTGGGTACTGGGGAGCCACAACAGATTTTTTTTTTTCTATCAAGGGCACAATTTACAGACATTCAAATTCATTCTTTTTCAGTGTACACTCGTGCGGGTTTTGCCAAATGAAAACCTGTCGTGTAACTGCAGCCATGATTTCAAGGCAGAACATTTCTATCACTCCCCAAAATTCCATCGTGCTTGTTTGTAGTTCGTTAACTCCCCTTCCTTAACTCCAAGGACTGGCAACCACAGGTCTGTTCTCTGATTCTACAGTTTTGCCACAGAAGTTTTGCCAGTTATCCTACAGAATGTCATTTAAATGGAACCAAGCAATATGTAGCTTTTTGAACTTGGCTCCTTTCACTCAGCATAAAACATTTGAGATCCATCCTCTGTTGCTGAGAAAATAGCAGTTCCTTCCTCCCTGTGGCTGAAAAGAATTATTCCGTTGTATGGACATACCACAGGTTGTTTATCCATTCCCCAGGTGAGGGACATTTTAGGTTGTTTACAACTTGGGCCGATTATGGGTAGTCACGCAAGGTTTTAAAGCCGAGGGAATGACCTAGTTCGAACTAGCATTTCAACATGTTCTGCGGGCTCTGGAGGATGGGGAGAGAGACCTGGCAGGAAGACCTGTGTGTGAGAGTGTGTGAGAGGGACATGGACACTCGTCAGCCTTCCCCTTCCTTCCTGCTCCAGGGTACGGCCACGCCGCGCCGGGCACGGACTCGGGCAAGGTCTTCTGCATGTTCTACGCGCTCCTGGGCATCCCCCTGACCCTGGTCACCTTCCAGAGCCTAGGCGAGCGGCTGAACGCGCTGGTGCGGCGCCTCCTGCTGGCGGCCAAGCGCTGCCTGGGCCTGCGGCGGCCTCGCGTGTCCCCCGAGAACATGGCGGTGGCCGGGCTGCTGGTGTGCGCGGCCACCCTGGCGCTCGGGGCCGCCGCCTTCGCGCACTTCGAGGGCTGGACCTTCTTCCACGCCTACTATTACTGCTTCATCACCCTCACCACCATCGGCTTCGGCGACTTTGTGGCGCTGCAGAACGACGAGGCGCTGCAGAGGAAGCCGCCCTACGTGGCCTTCAGCTTCCTGTACATCCTGCTGGGGCTCACGGTCATCGGCGCCTTCCTCAACCTCGTGGTCCTGCGCTTCCTGGCGGCCGGCGCGGACGCGCCTGAGCGCGCTGCCCGCCCGCTCCGCCGGGGGGCGCCCGAGAGCCGAGCCCCCGCGCAGCGCGCCGGCCGCATCTCCATCTCCTGCCGCCTGCACCCTCTGGAGCTGGGCGCCCGCGACAATCCCGGCTTCTCGCCCCCCGCCAGCCCCGGGGCTGGGGGCGGCGGCAGAGCCGGCAGGCCCCCGGCCCGGCGGAAGTCCATCTGATAGCCCTTCCCTCCTGTGCATCTCTGGAAGTGGTCCTGGGATGGGCCCCGGAAATCCCACAGGATTCATCCGGGGGGTTGAGCCTAGAACCTGGATCCTAGAACCTGGTCTGGATTCACCTGTCCGCGCACCCTCCCCAGAGCTTGGAGAAGGGCTGAGGGGCCGTGGCCTCAATGCCGTCCTCTGCCACGAGCAGTTTCTCACTCCCTTCTGTGGCGCGAGCCCCGCCCTCCTCTCCAAAAATACATTAAAAGTCGCATCATAAGCAAAAGCACGACTCTTAAGTTGCCCCATAGGTGCAAGTCCCCTGTGGTCCAAATTGTTCTAGGAAAGCGTGGCCACACGCTTTCTCCACAGGCCCGTTATTCTGTTGTGTGACGTGGGTTTTCTGTGTTGTGGGGGAAATGCACGGCTTCCCACACTGGAATCCTAACCAGTGAGGTCAGTGGCTCCCACTATGAGAAGCAGGGGGCTCACATGGACCGAAGAGAAACATTTACCATCCAGCGTGGACCGCTGGGCAAATTGTGCACTCTTTAAAGACTACTCATTCTCTTACTCGGCATGTAGAGTGGAATTGGCCCCAGCCCGGAATCTCATATTCTTTGTCCTTGGCCAGCCCGTTTCGGATGGGGGAAGGGGGTCTTGCTGGCACCCACCATGTCACTGGGACCACCTGGGCCAGTCTTCGCCCCCACCCCAGCCCCTGGCTGCTCTGCACAGTTATGTGGGATCTTAGTTCCCTGACTAGGGATCAAATCTTGACTCTCTTAAGTGTGGAGTCAACCACTGGACTGCCAGCGCAGTCCCTGGGCCAGAGTCTCTTCTGGGAACTGTGAGGTCTGGTTATTGCCAATCACCCACAATGGGACTTCAGGGCATCCTCATCCCCTCCCTAGGCCTTAGTTTCCACATCTGTAAAATGGGTTCTCCCAGTGCCCTGTTCCCTCCTGTGCATCTCTGGAAGTGGTCCCGGGATGGGCCCCAGACCCATAAACGGACACTAACAAAGCTGACATCCCACAGCACTCAGGTCATTAAAATTAACAGCCCTCAGCATCCCAGAGAGAACTGCGGCAACACAAAACAGAGCAGGCTGGGTTAGAAAAGCCAAAAACTTTAATTTTCAACATGAGCTACATGGTCATGAACACAATGCAACGTGACCTGCTCCAACCCAGGGGCCCCAGAAACCCTCCCTCCCCCAAAGCCTGAGGGGCTCCTGCTCCTGGAGAGGGAAGAGGGGAAAGGTGAATGGAGAATGGGCCTGAGGACCAGGGGTCTGCCTTCCTGCCACCCCCTGAGGCAGTGGTGGGGTGAAAGGGCTCAGAGATGATGTCTGAGGCCCCGATTCAAGTCTCCACTTTGCCCTCACAGAAGCTATGAGTCAAACGGGCACAGTCAGCGCCTCCCGGGTGGGGTTTGTGAGTCAGATGAGCTCATGGACCTGAAAGCTTTCCGTCCACTCAGAGGTGCCGCTATACAGACATGGGCCTCCTGGAGCCCAGACAAGTCGTTACAGGACAGTGGGCGATGGAGTTGGGGCACCCCGTCCCCTGGGTCTGGCACAGGGCTGCTGCTCAATAAATAAATGCAGGTGGCCTTGCCTAACGCAACAGCTGTGCTCCAAGGGCAGCGGGGCTCAGCGGTGCCTCTCACCGCTGAGATGTGCCCATGACCTCCAGATGTGAGGAGCTGGACGGTGGATCAGCTTGTCAAGTGCATGACCTCAACTCTGCTTTGCCCTGCATTGAAGAAAAGAGATCTGAACCGCTGGAGATCTGGGCTCAGCCATCAACTCACAGTGGGACCTTAGCAAGCACCTTCCCCTCCCCGGGCCTCAGCTTCTTCTGTAAAATGGGGCTGATAACTCACCCAGGCCCCCACTGACTGCCAGGGAGCTCTTGTGAGAGTACATGGGAGATTAAAGCACTTTGAAAACAAAAAGGTATGAAAAGCACTCTGAGAAGTTCCGTTGTTATTCCACCTGAAGGTTTGGGGGGGAATGCCTTAAGGTGAGGTGTACCACCACCCCCCTCACTCCCACACACCCCCAGGAAGTGGTGTTTGGCCCCTCCCTCAGAGTGGTCCCAGAAGGGTTGTGGTCTCTGGATTGGGGAGGAGTCCCCACTTAAGATCAAGACCAGGACCACGGCCTGCACAGCCTCACATCAGTCAAGGCAGACCCTCCTCACCCCAACCCAGGAGAACAAGGTCTCTATGGCAACCCTTCCCCCCAAACCCAAGGCCCAGAAAAACTACTGGCCCATTGAGATGCAAGCAAGGAGGGTCTAAAGGTCACAGGTCCTTATTATGGCAGATGTGCCCTGGAGCAATGGTCTGCTGTCCCCTGGAGTATGGACAGAGCTGCTTCTGCTCTGGCCTCATTGCTGAGGGGTCTTGTCTTGGGCAAGCCACTTACTGATGCTGAGCTTCGGTTTCCTTTCCCCTCAGATGGACAACAATCGGCACTGCCCATCTTTTCAAGGCCCCTGGGGGAAGGCCACGGAGAGAGGGCAGAGGAAATATTGGGGGGGGGTGGGGGAGATGGTGGCCCCACTTAGTGCTGCCCTGGCTCCAGCTCAGCCTCTGGGGGGTTGAGGAGGCCCAGATTGCCAGTGTCGTGAACTCACAGGTGACCCCAGGGGCCTGTGATCTCTTTGTTAAGATGGTAATCATTTCACTGATGGTCCCAAAGCCCCTTTCCTTTTAGTGTGACAGGCAGATTCTGGAGAAGAAAAGTGGAGATGACTCCCTCCCACTGTACACTCCAGCATGTGACCTTTGGCCCAGAGATTGAAAAAAGAACCATCCCCTAGAGACCCCCAGGTCCCCCGCACCCCTAATTCCCCCAGTGCCACCCTCTCAGCTCTTCTCCGAATGGGGGAGTTTGAGCTGGCAAAGGATCAGACAGGAGTGGGCTGGAAGGTTCCCCAGCTACTCCCTCCCCAAGCTCCCATCCCTGGGTGAGGACAGATGGGGCAGGGAGAGGGGGTCCCCACGCTCAATGGTCAGAGCCCCTTGGAAGGCGGCCATGTGCTCACAACGATGATACAAAGAAAGAGGGCTCCAGCCCCCGTGCCACGCCACCCCTCCGGGAGGTGAGCTAAGAAACCACAAAACGAACAGAAAGTCATTGAGGGGGGCCCTCGGTGACCACCCTCAGGATGTTATTGCTTTGGAGCGCCTTCTCTCTTTATAAAGGCTGTGCAGGCCCACCCCCCACCAGGGCAGGCTCAGGTTGGGGGAGCAAGGCTGTGCCCCCCTGTCCTCAGGTTGGGACAACCAGGCCCCACCCCGGCTTTGAAATGCTACCCCTGAACTACCAGAGCAGTGACAGCTGGAGAGAGAAGGCGCTCTCCTGGCTCAAAATATTCCGAATGGTGAGTAATAAACAAACGGCAGAGAAATCACACTGGTTAAAAAAAAAAAAAAGCACAGGGGAGGGGCCAATTCTGAGCCCCGCTGCCTGCCCCCCAGCCTTGGGATTTCAGTTTCAGAAGGCCTCCTGGACCAGGGAGGGGGCGCCTCCATCTCCCCATGCCCATGCAGCGGGGGTGTTATAACTCAACCAGGACTTCAAAGGATGCCCAGGGCTGGGAACAGGCCAGGAGAGAGGAGTTCCAGGTGGAAGGACTCACCTGGTCCACAGCCTAAAGGGGGGTGGGGTGGGGAGTGGGGACAAGGTGGGACAGAACATAGTCGGGCAATCCTCAGTGGAAAACCACCTCCTCTGATGGAGCCCAGGCCCCCTCTGCCAAGGCCCACATCCTCAGAAGCGCTTCCTAAATAAAATCAGTCCCAAGGGTAATAAATCAGAACATCTGAGTGTCAGGGGCGGCTCTGGCTACAACCCTACATGAGGAGGGGGAGGAAAGAGAGGAGGAGGAGAAGGAGGGGCCAGCCTCCCCTGAACCAGGTCCAGGCTTGGACCCAGGCCAGGCCGGCAGGGAGAAGGCTGCCTCCTGGAATTTTCTCCATCCCCTCTGTAAGGACTCTATGTGAAGCTAAGACCAGGCCCAGGGCCAGGCACTCTAAGCCTACCCGGCTAACCAAGACTACGTCCTACACAGCAGGACTGGGGAATGATGGGGGGGTGTGGGGTGTGGGTGGCTGGGTGCCTCCCAGGGGAGGTGGCAGAAATGTGCTTCTACAGAAGGGGCCAGCCTATGTCCTCCCCGCATGCAAAAGGGCTTCCGAAGGCTCCGGGGAGGACCGGGCCGGGCGGGGCGGGAAGGCAGCCCCCTGGGCCTGCTCAAGAAGGAATCTCCCCTTTCTCACACTCCTGTCTCGCCTCACTCTCTTTCTCTCCTTGAGCCAAGGTCACTGAGGCCGGAGTAGTGGGCTCTGCCCTTAGTACAGGATGGTTGGTTTAAAAAGACTAAAACTGGGGAGCTCGGGTGCCTCCCCAGGCCCTTAGCCCGGAGGCAGAGGGCCAGACAAGACGACCTTTGACCTCATTCCACAAGGAGGGATTCTCCTACCAGGGAATCCCTCACCTTGGCACCATCAGTCCCAATCCCAGCTTTCTTCAGAATCCCTCTCCAAACCGGCATCCCCCAAATTCAGAGACTGGCGAGCTCTCTGGGGCTGGGGTTCTTGAAAATTAGGGTCCCGCAGCTCCTAGGACGAAACACAGCCAACAGAGTTCTTTCCAGTCCGCCCACAGTGTGCAAACTAGCTTCTCACAGCCCCACTGAGCCAGGTGCCCTGGGGGTCCCTGCCAGGCCCTGGGCAGCCCCTTCCTTTCCCCTGGTTCCTGCTGGACCCCATGTCCTAGAGCCGGGACGGACAGATGGACTCAAACAGGCGGCGGCAGAGCTCCTTCCATGGGCAGGCGGAGGGAGACCTGAGCTCCTCTTCAAGTCGGGGGCGCAGGGCCCCCGGAGCTGGCGCCGGATCCTTGCAAAGCTGCCCCGTAGGCTCGGGGGGCAGGAGTAGCTGCCTGAACCCGGTGCCGCAGGAAAGACACTTGCTGGTAATTGGCACCATGGAGATGGCCGCTGGGTTCTGGACGTGACTCCGGGCAGCGAGCTTCCAAGGAGGCAAAAAGTGGGTGCGGTCGGACAGAGTCGGGGGCAGGAGGATGGTGTGCTCTGCCGCCTCGATCTTTCCTTTCTCCGGACTGCAGACAGATCCACCAGGTCAAGAACCGGCCAAGTCAAAAGTGCAGCCAATCCCATCGGGAGAGGGAAGGTCTCGGGGAATAGGAGGCAAAGAAGGAGTGAGGAGGGGCCCTGGGGGGTCAGGTCTCCCCATTCAGCTTCCCCACTGGGTGGGGGAGAACCCCGGCCTCCTCTGTTCAATATGCCCCGGGGCCTGGGGTCCCAGGTCGGGGCTGGGCGGTCTCCGGACCATCTCGGGGAGCCCCTCCTCCTCCCCGGCACTAAGATCGCTCGCCGCAGGGCCCCACGGTGCTCTCGAGGGACAGCTGGGACGCCTGCCGGAGCAGGGGGCCCGTGGCTGGGTCCACCATGGAGGAGGTGGGGAAGAGCTTGTACCAGCCCACGGCCAGGGTGGTCAAGTCCAGCTCCTCTAGCAGCACGCGGGCCACGCCCATGAACTGCTTCCGCTCCATCCGCCCGTAGTTCCCCCACACGATCACCTGCGGGGCAAGAGACACAGTGGTTCAGATCCTGCCAACGCCACTCACAGGCCCAGAAACAGAACCTGGGGTCACCGCGTGCCTTATTCATCTCCGGGTCCTGGAAGTCCACCGCCTTAAAATGGCTCAAGTCCCACCAGATGCTCTTGGATGATGGGATTCTTGCCTCCAATCTTGCTCTTTCTTTCGACCTACCCCATCTTTGAGCCACAGCCTTGAGGGCTGACCCTACATTGTGAGTGTCCTACCTACCCCCTCATCCACCTGCCCTCTGCTTCCAGATCCTCAGAAATAAAGGTTTTAAAAGGGGTTAGTAATTGGGACTTCCCTAGTGGTCCAGTGGCTAAGACTCCACTCTCCCAATGCAGGGCCTGAGCTGGATCCCTGGTTGGGGAACTGGATCCCACATGCCCCAACTAAGACCTGGCACAGAAAAATAAAGAAAATAAACAAAATTTTTAAAAAGCTTTAAATAAATTAAAAAAATAAAAGTGGCTAGTAGAACAGCCACATGTAAATCAATAAAGTTAGAACACTCTCTCTCAGCATATACAAAAGTAAACTCAAAATGGTTTAAACACCTAAAACATGACACCAGCGAACTCCCAGAAAAGAACTTAGGCAAAACATTCTCTGACATAAACAGTAGCAATATTTTCATAGATCGCTTGCCCAAGGCAAAAGAGAGAAAAGCAAAAATAAACAAGTGGGACCTAATCAAACATAGAAAAAACTTTTCCACAACAAAGGAAACCATCAAAATACAAAAAGACAAGTGACAGAAATGGGAGAAAATACTTGCAGATAGTAAGACTGACAAAGGGTTAATATCCAAAATGGATAAACAACTCATACAACTCAATATTGGGGGAGAAACAATTAAAAAATGGGCAGATGACCTAAACAGATCTTTTTCCAAAGAAGACATACAGATGGCCAATGGGCACATGAAGAGATGCTCAACATCACTGTTAGAAAAATGCAAATCAAAAACCACAAGGAGGTATCACCTCACACCAGACAATACGGCCATCACCAAAACGTCTACACACAATAAAAGCTGTAGAGGACAGGGGGAAAAGGGAACCCTCCTATGCTGTGCATGAGAATGTAAATTGGTACAGCCCACTATGGAGGGTCCTTAAAAAACTTAAAATAGAGCTACCATATGACCCAGCAATCCCACTCCTGGGTACATATCTGGAAAAAGACGAAAACTCTAATTTTAAAAGATACACGCACCCCAATGTTCATAGCAGCACTATTTACAACAGTCAAGACATGGAAACCATCAGACAACTGGCTTAAGAAGATATGTATACACACACACACACACACACACACAAAATGGAGTATTACTCAGCTTTAAAAACAATGAAATATTGCCATTTGCAGCAAGGTGAATAGACCTAGAATATATTATACTTGGTGAAGAAGTCAGACAGAGAAAGACAAATACTATACGATATCACTTAAATGTGGAATCTAGAAAAATAACACAAATGAATGTATATGCAAAACTGAAATAGACTCACAGACACAGAAAACAAGTTATCGTTACCAAAGGGGAAGGGAAGGGAAGGAAGGGAGGGACAATTAGGAGTATGGGATCAACAAAGTACCATATATAAAATAGAAAAGCAACAAGGATTTACTGTATAGCATAGGGGACTATGGGCTTCCCTGCTGGTTCAGATGGTAAAGAATCCACCTGCAATGTGGGAGACCTGGATTCGATCCCTGGGTTGGGAAGATCCCCTGGAGGTGGGCATGGCAACCCACTCCAGTATTCTTGCCTGGAGAATCCACATGGACAGAGGAGCCTGGTGGGCTACAGTCCGTGGGGTTGCAAAGAGCTGGACACGACTGAGCAACTAAGCGTGCACACGCACATACAGGGGACTATGCTCAGTATCTTGGGATAACCTATAGTAGAATAAAATCTGAAAAAACGAACTGAATCACTTTGGTGCACATTTGAAAGTAACGCAACATTGGAAATCAATTATACTTCAGTTTTTTTAAAAGTGGCTGCCACGTGTAGAACACACATACTAGCCTCCGTCCTTTTTTCCAACAGACTCGTCTGTGCAGTACCTTCCCCACTCCTCGTTCTACCTTCCTCTTAGAGCAGCCAGACGGGTGCTCTCTGTGGCTGCCGGACCCTCATTTGCTCTCCTCAGGTTCTAATGCCCCTCTCTAAAGGTGGGCTGGCTGATCGCTCACAAGACCTACTGTCTTGATGCACACACTTTGGGGTCAGACATATGTAGGTTCAAGTTCCAGTCTTGTCTAGGTCGTTTCGGGCCAAGTCACTTAGCCTCACCGAAACTCAGGGTTCTTGTTTGTAAATGGAATCATCCACACTCAGCTTACCTGGCAGGCGAGGATCACAGGAGATAATAAATGTGGAGGCTCACTGTAAGCTGTAAGCCGTTCCTCAAGCATGCAGAGAGATAGGCAAACAACACGGGCCATGGCTATTGGTTACTGCATGTCAGGAACTGTTCTAAGGCTAAACCAGCCCTAGATTCAATCTTCCCAACAACGCTATAAAAAAGGATTCCAATTTTACAGCTGTTTAAACTGGGACTCAGGGAGGTTAAATCATTTGCCCGAGGTCACTCAACTAATAAGTTGTCGATGCCCCCTTGGTAACTGATCGGATACCACGTGTAAAAGAGTGAGCTAGTGGGAACTGCTGTGTAGCACAGGTGCTCGGTGGTCACCTAGAGGGGTGAGGAGTGGGAGGGAGGCCCAGGAGGGAGGGGCTATATGTACACAGAAGGCTGAGTCACTTCCTTATACAGCAGAAACTAACGTAACATCTTACGGCAACTATATCCTCAATTTAAAAAAAAAAAAAAGAAGCAGCCCAAGTCTGAGTGTGTGAATGGATTTGTTATCATCAGTGTTATGGGCTTAACTGTGTGCCCCTCAATTTCATATTGAAGCCCTAACCCCAGAACGTTGACTGTATTTGGAGACTGGTCCTTTAAGGTGATTACATTAAAATGGGCCATTAGTGTGGGATGCGATTTTAACTGGTGTTGTCATAAGAACAGAAGATTAGGACACACAGTCAGACCCCAGGAATGCCTGGGTGTAGAAAAAGAACCGTATGAGTTCACAGCAAGAAGGTGGCCGTCTACAAGCCAAGGAGAGAGGCCTCAGTAGAAACATAACTTGTGACACTTTGATCTTGGACTTCTAGCCTCCAGAACTGTAAGAAATAAATTTCTGTTGTCTAAGACCCCAGGTCTATGGTATTTTGTTATGGCAGCTTTAGCAAATGAACACAGCTGGCATCGCTCAATCATCGTGGGTGTGTCTTGCCCTGACATTAGTCAGAAGGCTCAGCAGCAAGGACACACATGCCATATTTCTATTTCTCTATCTTTCTGCATCCCAGACAGGATGTGCTCTGGAACTTCTACAAAGATGCTCAGGCCAGAAAACACAGACGTGGCCCCCAGATGGCCTTCTGGTTGTTTTAAATTGTCTTTGAATACCTCTAGATCAGAAAGATTTTTCCAAACTTTATTCTGACTGATATATACAGCAAGATAGACATTTAAATCATCATCCAATGAACACGTGAGATTCACAACTGAAGCACGTGGCTCCACCAAATAAGACTTGCCTTACTAAGAATGAGAAATGTTTTCTTTCCTAGTCCTATTTTCCATTTCTTTCCTATTTCCTATTCCACTCCATTAAAAAAAAAAACAAAACAATCACTAAACCAAGTTCATAAATTGCTGATGGGTCACAACCTACAAATTGAAAGACTGTGTCCTAGACAGGACTTGGACTTTCCAGTTTGCCAACAGCCCACTGTCTTGGAGACGTGTAACACCTTGGCCCTACCCTTATGTGCTTTGCCTGTTCAGGTTAGGAGAAAGGGACTGAGGTGTAAACTAGAGATGCCTAAATAGTGGCTCTGAGGGACCCCCTGGTGGTCAAGTGGCTAAGATTCCACGCTCTCAATGCAGGGCGTCCGAGTGTGATTCCTGGTAAACTAGGGAACTAGATCCCACACGCTACAACTAAGAGTCCATGTGCTGCACTAGGACCCGGAGTGGCCAAAAAGATAAGTATTTTCAAAAACAAAGACAAACAAACAAAAACAAATGGCAGCTCAAAGAGAGTAGGCATGTGGCTCCTAAGGCATCCAGCCTGGGCCCTGCCGACCCCACGATGGGCAGGTATCGCTAGTTTCAGCAAACATCTTTTGTTGTTTTTTGTTTAGTTGCTAAGTCGTTTCTGAACCCATGGACTGTAACCTGTCAAGTTCCTCTGTCCATGAGATTTCCCAGGCAAGAGTACTGCAGTATATTACCATTTCCTTCTTTAAACCCATGTCTCCTGCACTGGCAGGTGGATTCTTTTCTGCTGAACTACCAAGGAAGCCCTAGGTGACCACTGCTGCTGCTGCTAAGTCGCTTCAGTCATGTCCGACTCTGTGCGACCCCATAGATGGCAGCCCACCAGGCTCCCCTGTCCCTGGGATTCTCCAGGCAAGAATACTGGAGTGGGTTGCCATTTCCTTCTCCAATGCATGAAAGTGAAAAGTGAAAGTGAAGTCGCTCAGTCATGTCTGACTCTTAGCGACCCCACGGACTGCAGCCTACTAGGCTCCTCTGTCCATGGGATTTTCCAGGCAAGAGTACTGGAGTGGGGTGCCATTGCCTTCTCCAAGGTGACCACTAGGATCTTCCTAAAAGTCAGGGGGCCAAAGATCTCTGGATCCTCAAAAGGCTTTCCGTCTATTAGCACTGCACTCCATGCTAAGCCCCTGGCCTCCAGAGGTGATGATGGTGATCATCATCATTACTACAGGCCAAACTTGCAAATACCTTTCTCGCACAAAGCACGCATTCCGCTGTCACGGTAACTCTACCAGCGGCTACTGTTACCATCCCCATTTTACAAATAAAGAAGCTGAGGCTCAGAAAGGAACTTGCTCCAAGTCGCACCACAAATGGTGGTGCTCAGATCCACCAGAGTGCTCTGCTTTCTCCAGGTGAGGCCCTGCAGAGGGCACCCCCCTGCCCGCCCCTGGCCCCTCACCTGCAGGACTTTGCCCTGGGGACTCTCCGGAAACAGCAGCACCTGATTATACAGTGGGTCCAGCGACTTGCGAGCGACTTTGGTCTTCTTCTTGGCAATGCAGACGCCGTTCTCCAGCAGGTAGGCCTTGATGTAGGCGGCTGAGGACAGAGGTCAGCTGGGTGAGCGGCAGCCTGGGCCTCCAATGGTGGGCAGAGGGTGCAGCAGAGGGACCCACTGCTGGGAATCGGGGTGCCCCCAGGGAGTCCAGGGACGAGGCAACAGGGGTGGGGTGCAGTCAGGGCTGGCTGGGGTCTACACTACCCTCTTGAGGGGTCCTGCCTGCCTGCCCCTTTGCTCATCCTTTCCCTCTCTGTCCCTGGCCTGCCCACCCTTCCTGGGCTTCAACACTCACGGCTGACCCACTCACTCCAATGTTTGCTGAACACTCAAGGCATTCCATGCACCCTACCAGGTGCTAGGGTAGAATCACAAATGATAGAACCACAAAAAAAAAAAAACCCAAAGATGGTCTCTGAACCTCCAGCTCAGTGAAGTCAAGGAGGTGGACAAGGTCAATGGACAATTTCAACTGGGTCTCCAGAACAAATTCTAAACCGCCAGTGACACAGGAGTCACTAGCTTTAAGGGGAGGGAGACCCAGTTGGACACCATCCTCTCTCCTCTGGACCTAGCTACCCCGCAGGACATCCTCCCAGACCTCCACCCCCGCCTGGCAGACGGGAGGGCAGCCCCCACACCTGGCAGTGTCTTGGAGCCTGGCTTGGCTGTCAGACCCCGAGCCTGGATGATGTCCACTTCCAGCTGACCGTTCCGCTCCTGCAAGCCGATCTCCACGTCCCCTGCAACAGGCCCCGAGAGCTGAGACTGGGAAGCGGCTTGGAAGCTCCATCAGGGACTCAGCTCCTCCTCTCTATTGAGGATGCAATTCCCTTCCCCTGCTCCCAGCCACAAACCAACCAGAACCAACCCCCACGCCGAGCGCCCGGGCTCTGCAGAGTGCCTGGCAGGTGCGACCTGGGCTCCAGGCCAAGTGCTCAGTGGATGTAACCCAGGCAGAGAAGAGACACGGGGCTTCTGGTGGGGACCCCCACCCACTTTGTAACAGGTCTTGGGACACTCACCCATCGGCGTGGTGGCCAGGGTCTGGCGGCCCACAAACTGTGCTGGCCCCATGCTGCCCAGGAAGTCACTGAACTGGGCATCTGATGCCAGGCAAACTCCCCCATAGTTAAGGCTGCAAGAAAGAATGAGACAAAAACAGACGTTCCCAGGGGCCAACTGAGGACTCGGATGACTCAGGCAGTCAGCTCCAGAACCTCCCTAATTCCACAGCGATTCTGTCCACATCCATCTCCCAGTCTCAGGCAGGCCAGTGTCCTCTCTGCTTCTTTCTGTCTACTTTAATGGCCCTAAAATCTCCGCTCTGACTCCAAAATTCTAGGGCTTAGTTTCTATGTCTTGTCTGACCTCTCCTTGCCAAGTCTCAGGTTCTTCTTCCATGAAATGGGTATGATGTCACTTGCCTCTCCAGGTAGGACTCTCAGGAGGTGATGCTTGTCCATGCCTGGCTCTATGGGTTAGGGCTGATACTCAGAGTGTGGTCCAGGGACCAGCAGCACTGCCTGGGAGCTAATTAGAAAGGAAATGGTGGTCCACTCCACTCCCCAGCTGGTGAATCAGAAACTGCCTTTTAACATGAGCCCCAGAGGACTTGTTTGCACTGGACAGTTAAAAAAAGTACACCAGTGGCTCAGCCTCGGAGGTCCACGCTTGTCCTTGCCGTGGGGCTGCCAAATATCCGCTCCCCTTCCTTTGGGAACCAGACTTTAAATCTCCACTGGGGAGCCCCCTCCTCAAGATATTGATTCCCGTGGAGCAGAGCAGACCCAGCTTCAGAGGCCATTCCTTCCTTGGCCAGTGACTGGTTGAGAGTCGGGCGTCTCGCCCAAGCCCACAAGAATCAGCCCAGGAAGATTTCTTTGAACTGCAGGAAGTGACAGACTCTATTTTCTCACGAGGTCTGCACCTGAGACAGAAGCCTGGAGCCTCTCGCTGCTCTTGTTGCCATCGGCAGCCCATGAAGGAGGCCATCACACAGGCAGCACTGCATAAGCTCCTGGATCAAACTCTACCTGAAGCAAGAGATACTTCTTTTTCTTTCGGTTATGTAAGTCAACAACAACTATTATTATATTATTTTGCTAAAGCCAATTTTAGCTTTTTCTTTCCCCATCTCTGAAATGGGAACAATAACACTCCCGTCTCCTAGATCCGATAAGTACTTAACGAGTTATTGTTGTCGTTTGGTCACTCAGTCACATCCGACTCTGCAACCCCATGGACTGCAGCACGCCACGCTTCCCTGTCCTTCACCATCTCCCGCAGCTTGCTCAAACTCATGTCCATTGAGTCAGTGACACCATCCACCCATCTCATCCTCTGTTGTTCCCTTCTCCTCCCGCCTTCAATCTTTCCCAGCATCAGGGTCTTTTCCAATGAGTCAGCTGTCTGCATCAGGTGGGCAAAGTACTGGAGCTTCAGCTTCAGCATCAGTCTTTCTAGTGAATATTCAGGGTTGATTTCCTTTAGGATTGACTGGTTTGATCTCCCTGCTATCGAAGGGACTCTCAAGAGTCTTCTCCAACACCACAGCTTGAAAGCATCAACTCTTCAGCACTCAGCCTTCTTTATGGTCCAACTCTCACATCCATACATGACTACTGGAAAAACTTAATGAGATCAGGCACTAAACACCAAGCTTGATGTACCTATTATCTTCAGAAGTAAAGCACTTGTAACCCATTTTCTCTTAGGAGCCTCGCCACAGCCAAAGGAGGTTGAGGTTTTTTTCATTTTTTGTTTTTTTTTAACCTTTATCAGTATTATGCATGTAAAGAGGCAGATTCGGCCCAGTCTGAAGCCAGAATTCACAGGGCAAAGTCAGCACATGGGTACAACACCTTTAAGGCCAACCCCGGGTGACCTTCCACTTGGGCATGTTCCAAGCACCACAGTTAACTCTGAACAAGCACACTCTGTGCCAGGGTTCACAGCAGCCTGTCCCAGGGTCTTTCAGGAGGAAGGGGCGACCACCTTGGGCTTCGACTGAGGGCACTGCATGCTTCGTTTCCTGCCCTAAGAGCAGCCCCCCACCCTGTCCCCAGCTTCCTTCCAGGGGAACCTGCTGGGCTGTCAGCCTTGAAGGAGCCAGAGGAGAACCCAAGGGGTATCTGGTTCCACCCCGAGGATGTTCCCTTCTGCTTCCAAACCACTCTGTCCACCTTTGCTCCAGTTCTCCAGAGAGAATGACTCATTTACGGTCTTCTATGGCTGTACCCAGCTCTTCACACCCTAGACATGCTCCCTGGTGTTTGAACCACAGCTGTCTGCCTTTATACCTTGCTGCTAAATCACAAATCCTCACAGTTGGCAAAAGATTCACTCTCCAGCTCTGCAAATAGCTCCAGGAAAAGTGTCCTCTGACCCAATTTCACAGATTGGAAGACTGAGGCCTAGAGTGAGAAAGACAGCTGCCTGAGGGCTAGAAAATGGCAGTGCCTGCTGCCCAATTCACGGCACCCAAGAGTCTCTGCATCTTCACGTATAAAATTCCAAGCAAGCTGCAGGAACAAACAAGAGAAGACTCCATGCACAAAGAACTTACCGTTCTGCTGGGCAAACAAATGTGCTGCCCCCAAAGAAACAACTAGAGGACGACTGTCTTCTTACAAGACCACCAGTCCCCTATCTGCTCACCTTGGGTTGTGAGAGCTCAGAGACCATCAGAAGAGAGGAATCACTGCAGACTGCAGTGGCCCAGAATGGACCAGGAGAGGAGAATTTGACCTGGGGGGCCGAAGGATACACAGGGCCCAGTAACAAGGCGAGAGGAAAGGAGGTCACTTCCCACACACTATCTTCTCTCTACACTGAGCAGAGTCATCAGCAGGGGGTCCTGAGGGCCTCAGGACGGTGACACCACAAGAGTGAGGGAGCCCAGTAAGGAGCAGGAGAAAGTACTTCTCTCCCAAGAGGGTGATGGAGACAAGGCAGGGGCAACAGAGTCTAGTTCAGGACCTTGGAGAAGGTCAATGTTGCAGGTTCATACAATGTCATAGAACACAGCAAAGGACAGTCTCAGAGAAAAAAAGAGGGAAACCAATTGTTGTGGGCCTTTGGATATTGAGGAGAAAAGGACCGTATTTAGCCACGTATGATTTTAATAGTGAAAATGGAAACTCTCTAAATATCTGAGAGCAGAGGAATCATAAACACTCATTGGATTATTTAAAAAAAGAATAAAGGAGTTTGGCTAGGTGCAGTGACCAGAACACCTGTGCTGAAGTTTGCGTGAGCAAAAAATAAATGTTTGTATTAAGTCATTGTTATTAACTCATAGGTCATTGACTGAAGAGACTGGTTTGACTTAAACTAAGGCAGTACCTTGTCCCCTGATCAGAGCTGACAGATCCAGGGTCAGACAGCTGATCCAAATTCAGTGAAACAAAAACTCTCTCTGGGAAATTAAGAGAGAATCCTGAAGACCAACAGTCACAAGAACTGAGCCCTGTGAATGGCCTGCCCTCTTACAGAGCCCCAAGACTCTCACAGCGGGTGACCTGGCCTTTCCTCCACACTGGTTTCTTTTCCAGCTCAGCCTCCTGAAGGTCAGGAGTCCATTCTGTGAGGAGAGTCTGGGCTCCTTAAGCCCAAGAAACGGCAGTGCCTCATGGGTTCTAAGGCACCGAAGGGGCCCACCCTCCCAGGCAGAGCAAGGCCTTCTAGAGCCTGAAATTGGAAGTTTCCTCCAACATCGTCACTGTCTGCTCCTCAGTGTCTGGTGGGATTGTGAGCAGACAATAGGGAACTGGCAGGCCTGGTAATTAGCGGTAATTGTTTATAATATCTGGGCGGCTGCCTGATTTCCCATCCCAGGGTGCCTCGCTGGCTGCCAAGGAACCAGGCTGACGCCCCAGAAACCCTGAACGGGTTATCCCCTCCTCCACAGGGCTAGAGGGAGGAAGAATCAAGTGGTGGCAGGTCCCTGCTGGCCAGGGGACCAACTGCATCAGAGACCCCGCTCCAACTCGGGGGTCTTCCCGGGAGAAGGACAGAAGGCAGAAGATACAAAGTCAGGGCTGCTCTAACTCCTAACTGGTCAAGTGCTTGCAGTGTGACGTCTGGCCAGCTGCTGGTGTCTCTGCCCTTGAATCTTATCTGCAGATGTGCCCACACCAACCATGGGACTGGGTACAGCCCTTCCTTCCTTTGCTGGCTGCCTGCACTATACCAGTTTTCAATGATTTGAAAATCTCTACTCAGAGGCTCCATTCCCAACAGGAAAGAGCATGTTGAATTACTATTAAGTGCCACATACTTGCTACTACTGAGACCAAGGCCTTCCAGAGTAGGAACTCAATACATGTTTATTTTTTAAATTTGTGGCTCTTCTGGGTCTTCATTGCTTTTACTGACAAACCCTTGTATGCTAAGTCGCTTTAGTCATGTCTGACTCTTTGTGACCTCATGGACTGTAGTCCACCAGGCTCCTCTGTCCGTGGGATTCCCCAAGTAGGAACACTGGAATGAGTTGCCATGCCCTGCTCCAGGGGATCTTCCTGACCCAGGGATTGAACCCACATCTCCTGGGCTGGCCCGGAAGTGGGAAAGCCTACTGGTTGAGACTGAACTTTGGTATCATATAGACCTTGGATTCCAATGCTGTGCAACCTGGGGTAAGTTTGGTAACCTCTCTGAGCTGCATGTATAAAATCACCCAGCTAAGTTGTTGGAGAGAGTCAATAGGATACTGCAGGCAAGGTGCTTAGCAAATGTACACAGCATTGGCTGGATGAATAAAGGACTGGGACGCTGTGGCCAGCGGGTCTCTGCTGCCTGGCCTGGGAGAGCCTCTTCTCCCTCTCTGTGGTGTTTTCATGGTACTTCTGATTTCAAATCTGTAGGAAGTGCAGTACCTGGGTGCCTGAGAAGAAGCACAGGTCATCTGGGGGTAGGATGGGGGGGCGTGGCTACAGCAGCTGATTCTTCCAAGGGATGAATGTCACGCGGGCAGAGGCAGAGACCCGAAACGGGATTAAATCTCGTGTTCTGCTGGCCTTTTATTTTGTGTTAATGGTGAAATGAGATTTCCTGCCTCTCAAATCCTGTTAGTTTGGTTTGTGGGGCTGAAACCTATTGTCTTTTATTATTAACCTTTGAGCCCGGTTTGGCCCCTGGATTTTCGTGTTTTCCATGGTTAAAGAAATAATTGGGTTATTTGGGGGTTTGACGTCCACTCTGTTTTCCAGATGGATCTCCTGTCTCAACTCATCAGAAATTACAAGGTGGCCCAGCCCTTGTGATGAGCATGGGTTATGTGGTCCTGAAAGGTTCATGGGTTCTCTGTTCATCCATTCACTGCCTACCCCTACCTTTCCATCGTCTATCCGTCCCCCCTCCCACAGCCTGGCAGAGGGTGCAATACAGCCAGTTCTGCTGTAACATGAAATATACATTCCTAAACACTACAGTGCAGGGCAAAGTCCTGCAGTCAAAATCACAGAGAGTATGGGGAAAATATGGTTAGGGGCACAACACCCCAAAAGTTTATCAACAATAAAAGAGATAATAAAAACAGTAGCACAGTCTTACACCTGTAAAATGGTTAAGAAATGCATAGATTGGGGTACAAGGGATACCTTTGCTGAAACTATCACAACACTGTTAATCGGCTATGTTGTTGTTCAGTCACTAAGTCACGTCTGACTCTTTGCGACCCCATGGACTGCAGCACGCCAGGCTCCTCTGTCCTCCACTGTCCCCTGGCATCTACTCAGATTCATGTCCATTGAGTTGGTGACGCTATCTAACCATCCAATATAAAAAAATAAGTCTTTTAAAAGTGAAATAAATGTGTAGATACTGCAATAAATATGGTGCTCTACCTTGAAGACAGTTTGACATTTGCTTGTGGAAATGAGTGTCAGCAGGTCTGCAGTGTGAGTTACTGCGAAGTGGTGATGGAGGGCTCTCCAAACGGACAGGTGGGAACTTGTAACACCTGGTATAGGGGGTGGGGGGCTGAGGGAGCGGGCAGATGCGAGGGCTGTGTTTCGTGCAGTCCCCTACGGGTGTAGTTTCCTGAGTTCCCCTTTTGTTTCTCATGGATGAAATTACACCTGAGCAAAGGCAAAATTTATATTGTGCTCCAATTATTCCAGAATACTTGAATCATGCTGGAACAGATTTGCGTTTTTAAAACAAGCACTGTAGCAGAACTGACCGTGTGCCAGGATATACAGCATCAGCCAACCCTGACTCCAGCTTCTCAAGCTTTCAGGACATTCCCAAACCTGCCTCCTGCTCCCACCCGCCCTGGGCCACGAGAATGTAGCTCCTGGGCGTGAAGCCAAGGATTTGATTTATTTTTTATTGATCAAAAGTTTGCCATGAGCCAAGTGCTGACAGTACTAAGTTATCAATATTAACTCATTTAACAACTCTGTGTAAGCTAGGCACTTACTATATGAATGCCCATTTTCCAGAAGGGGAAACCAAGCCACAGAAATGTTAAGTAACCTGACCAAGATCACATGGCTGGTAAATGGCTGATCTGGGATCTGAACGTGGGAGTCTGATTCTGGGGTTCATCTCAACCTGCTACACTGTCTCCATGTCCCGGGGGACCTCAGGCTTCCCCAAGACAGAGCACGGGGATCTGCAGTCTTGGCCCTGGGGTCAGGCAGGCCTGGATATGAGCCCTGATTCCCCCCGCTCACTGGTCGAACAGACATGGCCTTTGCTGCTTAGACCCTGGGTCTGCTTTTCAGAGAAGCAGGAGTGAACAGTGGTAGCACACCCTTAGTGCGATTGTAAGGATTACGTGAGATAAACGCCTTAGACCCGATTCCGGTGTAGTCAAGTACTCAACCAATAGCAGTGCTTATAAAATAGAAGCAAACAAATCCCCATCTCCTAGCCGCTGGCCACATCCGGTGCCGGTTTGTCCTTTGGGCATGATGTCTGCAAAACAACAGAAGCGGCAAAGGGGAAGGAGGTTCTGACCACTGACCCGAACTCCGGGGCCTTCGGTGATGAGGCAGACAGCCTTGACTGGAAGCCTCCCTGAGGGCGGTTGCAGCGGCCCTGGCGTCAGCTCACACTCTGCTCTCCAGGGCCGTGGGCACCATGACCCGGACACCCAGGGAGCCATGTGCCGATGACCCAAATGCCACAGGACCACGAGGGGTAGAGGGAAGGAGTAGGGCCTCCGGCAGCCAGTGTGGAGAGCTGTGGGTTTACAAGGCGGATGTATGATGCAGGAGGCTGTGGAGGGGCGGGAAAGAGAGGCATGTGTGTGTGTGTGTGCGTGTGAGTGCATGCGTGCATGCATATGTGGGTACATAGTCCCAACCCATCACTCATCCAGATTTGCAGCACCCACTGCGGGCCAGGTCCCAGACTGAACAGGCACCAGACTCAAGTGCCTGGATAGACAGACACGTGTAACAAGTACAGCAGAACTGCTGGGCACTGTGGTGGGGGAAGACCCGGCTGTGGAAGCTGCAGATGGAGGTAGAGGAGTGGCGGATTTCCCCTGCCCACTCCCAGGACGGACACTATCAATCAACCCCAACGCTCCCACCAAGCCTGGACTGGACTTCAGAACCCTTCTCAACACAGCACTTCAGGGAGCCATGATCAATTAGCTGGAGGTGGCACATGGGATAAAATTCATGTTCTTAGCTGAGATCTGGAAGAGGAATGAGTCAGGGGGCTAAGAGGGAGGAGGGGTAGGAAACAGAGTGTCAGGGGGAGGGAGCAATGTATGCAAAGACCAGGAGGTGAGACGGAGGGCAGGGAAAGAGGTTCAGTGATGAAACTGAGGCACACAGCTTGGTGGGGGAAGGGGGGGAGGCTGGCAGAATCCAGAGAAAATAAGTGCTGAGTGACAGACCACCCAGTTCGGACCACAAAGGAGACTTGCAGGTATCCAGATAAGAGTAATGACTGGCCTCATGGCTGGGGGAAAGGGGGGATGGATGGAGTCAAGGACACTTAGGAGTGAAATGGGAGAGCCCAGTTAAGAGTTGGATACGGAGTGACAGAGAGCGAGAGGCGTCTGGGAGAGCCTTCTGGTTTGGGCACCTGGAAGACAGTGGTGCTGTGCATTCAGAAAAGGTACTAGATTCTGCTGTCATCCCCCATATCCTCTGACCCCCACCATGTCAGTGCTCACAGGCTTCTAACTGTTGGCACCTGCATCCCTCTAGCTATGTTTCTCTGGCCCACAAGGAATTTCTCTGGTCTCCGGAGCCCTCATTTCCAGAGGAAGGGCAGGAGACTTAACCGTGAGCAGTTGTCAACCAGTAACCAGTAAGAGTGGAAGTATAAATACCCCAGCTCCCTGGCCTCCCAGGGAGTGACTCCCAGGCACCTGTGTCAGGCTGGTTCTGAGACCCCATCAAGGTTAAGCTCTGGATACACACAGTGGCAGCTGGCTTCTCAACACACATGTTACTGGATGCCTCCCTTGCCCTGTCTCTCTTATGGGTTCCTCCACCATGTTTTCCAGAACCACCTTCCAAGTGAAATGCTTGCACTCAAATCCATGTCTTGCGTCTGGTTTTGGGAAATCCAAACTGAAGCAGATGGTCACCAGGGAGTATCTCAGGATGGATGAGGGGTCTGGGGAGGTACCGTTCTCCTGGCCCTTCCTCAGGAGTATTGAATCCTTGCCCTTTATCTGGGGAGATGCTTAGAGAGGTGGGGAGTGGGAGCTTGGCTGGTTGCCCAACTCATAGCTGTTCCCTTCCATCCTTAACATGCAGAACCAACTTTTCCATCAGGCAGAAAGGGGCACTGGAAAGGAAAACCGTTCCCCAGTCCCCAAGGATAAACCATGACTGGTCCACCATGCTGAAGTCTGCAGAGAGTAAAAGATGGAGAGACCACTGAGCCACCAAACCATGCTGGAAGCATCCACCTCTGGAAATCCTGATAGACACAGCCATTAAATGAGGGAGGGAGTCGAGTAGAATGGTTAAGGGCAGACTCCAAATGCTAGATTTGAATCCCCAAAATTGATGTCACTCACTGGCTGTATGAAACTGTTAGTTGCTCAGTCATGTCTGACTCTTTGCAACCCCACAGACTGGAGACCACCAGGCTCCTCCATCCACGGAATTCTCCAGGCAAGAATACTGGAGTGGGTTGCCATGCCCTCCTCCAGGGGATCTTTCTAACCCTGGGATCGAACCTGGGTCTCCTGCATTGCAGGCAGATTCTTTCCCGTCTGAGCCACCAGGGAAGCCACTCTGGCTATGTGACCTTGGGCAATTTAATTAACCTCTCTTGGCTTTCATTTCCTCATTTGTAACATGAGGATACTAACAGTTCCAGGGTTATCAGCTTACTGGGAGAATTAAATGAGTCAATAAATGTAAAAACAGTTAGCACAGTGTCTGCCCATAGCAAGTGCTCTTATAAAGTGTTCGCTCTAGAACATTATTACCCTTAAGCCAGAGCTTCTCAACCTTAACCCATGAAACACCTGGGGATCTTGTTAGAAGCTTGAGATGATGCATTTATTTTCTTTTTTTTTTTGGATGTGCCACACAGTAGGCGGGATCTTAGGATCTTAGTTCCTGCACCAGGAATGGAACCCCGCCCCCCTGCAGTGGAACTGTGGAGTCTTAACCACTCGACCGCCAGGGAAGTACCAGGAGATGCTATACTTCCAACAAGGTCCCAGGGGATGGTGCTGCTGCTGGGCTAAGAATCACACTTTGAGCAGCAAGGGCTCAACCCACTGTAACTGGTACTGTGTAAGCTGGAGCCCAAGGATCATCACTGGCAGAATGGCCTACTCCAATGTGCACCCCTTCCCCAGCCCTGAGTCCTAGTGAGGACACAGCATTTCCAAAGTTCTCTATGCCTGTCCTTTGCAGCTCTCACTACACTACTAGTTGAGTGGTCGGTGGAAGGCAGGGTCTCCGAGGTGCTCAGTCTGACTGTCCAGCATACTGTAGGTGCTGAATGAAAACCCACATGGTAGCATCCCTGGGCCCACTTGCAGGAATATGCAAGCCCTGCAGCGCCAGGGGCTGCAGGCTGGTGGGGGCTGCACAAAGGCACTGGCTCTCTGTAAGCCTCAGCTGGGCTGGCAGAAGCCCAGGGGGAGGACGGTCACACCCCCTCCTGTTTCACAGCCTGGCATCTGGGTCCTGCTAGTGCCCAAAATACCTCCAAAACAAAGAGGAGGCCAACTACTGCTCAGTGTCCCCACCTGTTCCCCCGTCCCTTCGACCTCCCTTCCTCAGCCAGGTGCGTGTTGGGGGTGGGTAGCAGCACCTGGCTGGGCTCCACCAAGACCTAGTCCCTCTCAGGAGGGCAAGACTCTCCCCTCTGCGGGACAAAGGACCCTCAAATCCACTTGATCCTTCCTCAACTGTCTCAAGACACCCACCACAAACCTTTTAACATCACAGGAGACTTCCCTGGTGGTCCAGTGGCTAAGACTCTGTGCTCCCAAAGCAGGGGGCGCAGGTTCCACCCCTGGTCAGGGAACTAGAACCCACATGCCACAACTAAAGATCCTGCATGCCTCGACTAGGCCTTGGCACAGCCAAGTAAAGAAAGAAATTTTTTAAAAATCATAATCATTACCACCAACATTTATTCCATGCTTACCTTGTGCTAAGCACATTCTAGACACAATTATAACAAGGAGAAAATGCCCAAATAACAGTGGCTGAATCGACAAACAATGGTAATAGCTATAATAACAAAAATGCTTGCAATGTGCCAGCCACTGTTCTAAGTGCTTTGACATATGTTAGTTCATTGAATCCCCACAACAACTCTATTAATGGTCTGTACTATTCTGGACCTCTTTCTATAGATGAAGAAACTGGGCTCAGAGAGGTAAAGTAACTTCCCCTAAAGTCACACAGCTCTGAAGAAGCAGAAATGAGGCCCAATCAGTACGGTCTGACTCCAGAGTCCTGACTTTAAACATGTTTGTAATATAATCTGACTCTCTGGGCCCTTAAAGCAGGTGACAGCAAACGACAAGAGCCATGTCCCAAGCATCTGTCACGTGCAGGCATCATTTTCTTTCTTCCTCACGACGCCCTCCTACGCTGCTCCCCGTAGACAAGTCCTGTGGCCTCTCTGAGCCATCAGTTCCTCTTCTGGAAAACTGGAATGTAGGTTTGACCCCCTGCTGCTGTTCCCTGCACCATGATACCGCCTCCTCAACCTGGTCCTCTGACCTGCCCATGAGGCTAACAGACAAGACGTGTCTCAGCCTCCTTAAAGCTTAAAGAGGACTAGGGACATGCCCAAGGCCACTGGGGGTCAGTGGCCAGGCTGGGACCAGGACCCAAATCTCCCAATCCCCTGAAACTCAGCAGGGACCCACTGCTACCCTGACGCCTAGACTGCCTCCCTCCAAGTTTTGCTGTCTTGCCGAGTTTCTCAGGTTAAAGCAAACATTTGTTCCCTTCATCCTCCTCTTCTCCCTCTGCCTTCCGCATGTCCTCCTCCTCTTCTCGCCCTCCGGAAAGTCTCCCTAGGAGGTGGGCGGACCAGCAGCATCTGCCAAGGCAAGGCCATTCAGAGAGACCGGAGATGCCCAGTTTAGGAGGGGCTGGAGGCGGGAAGGCTTTCAGGCGGCAGAGCCCCCAGCTGCAAGGCAGGGCAGAAACTGGAGGGTGTCTGCCCGTGGACAAGCCACTCAGCCAGAACCATCCAGTGGAACTTTCTGCGCCAATGGAAATGTCCAACGCCTGCACAGTCCAATACGGTGGATGCTGAACACAGGCTGCCACTGAGCACTTGAAATACGGCGAGAGCGACAGAGGAACAGAATATTTCATCTTCATTCACTTACACTTAAATAGTCACATGCGCCTGGGGTCTACCATACTGGATAGCAGGGAGCTTAACTTTTCCACGCCCCAGTCTTCCCGTGTGCTTGAGAAGGGTCATGATACCCCTGTCCTCCCTGGCTGAGGATGGCTGAGATAATGAAGCAATGGGGTACTGTGATACAAGCCCCACTAAGAGTCTGGATGCCTGGGTTCCAGACCTATGAACGTGCTGTGTGATCCCGGCCAAGCCCCTCAACCTCACTGAGTGCCCTGGTCATCTGTACAATGAAGAAGTCACTGGGGATCACAGTTTCTTTGGCAGAGGGATTTGGGGGAATCTGAGACCCCCCTACAGTTAAAATGAAATGTGTCTGTGTGACCACGCATGTGAGAATGAGTGTGTGTGGTGTGCGTGTGTTAGGGTGCACATTTGCCTATTTATCAGGGGAAAGCAGGCTCCAAGCTTTCCCAAAATTCTCAAAGTGAAAGTGCAATGTCAGTCGCTTCAGTTGTGTCCGACTCTTTGCGACCCCATGGACTGCAGCCCACTAGGCGCCTCTGTCCATCGGATTTTCCAGGCAAGAATACTAGAGTGGGTAGCCACTGCCTTCTCCAGGGGATCTTCCCCACCCAGGGATTCAACCCGGGTCTCCCGCATTGCAGGCAGATTTTTTACAGCCTGAGCCACCAGGGAAGCCCGACAGTGAGAGCCTCAGTCGAGACTGACCTTGTCCCAGGGAGTCTTTTAAAATTGGAACTCCCAAGCTCCACCCTCATGGAGTCTGAGTCAGTGGCTTGGATTCAGGGTCCCAAGATTGGTATTGGTAACAAGTTCCCGGCAATTCTGATGTACAGCCGGGGGAGAGAAATAGGCGAGGAGCCAGCTGGACCTCATGTGCTACTCCTTATCAGGCAGTAGTACATATTTTTAAAAACCAATTGGGATTTAAGGCGACTAAGAGAGTTAAAGAGGAAATAACCACCATCCCAACAAAACCCCTCTCAATCCCCTTTTTTCATTAACCTCTGCTGTGGCAGCCATTGTGCCAGGAGTTTTATAAATATTAACCCATTTAACCCTCCTACCACCCCCTATGAGGTTGGTACTACTGTCTCCATGTTATAGATGAGAAAACCAAGGCCCAGAGAGGTGACTTGCCCAGGATCACACCGTCTGTGAGTAGTGGAGCTAGGGTTGAGACCCAGATAGTTGGGTACCAGATCCATGCCCCGCTCACACCTCCTCGAAGAATCATTGGCTTTCATCACCTCCCTTCCGAGGCTGAGGATGACCCAGGAGCCCAGAGTGAGCACCCCTCCTGGCCTGAGGCTGACCCAGGGCTCCTAGAGGGCACTGTTCCGTCCCTCCCGCCCACCCCACACCCAAGACGACCTCGGGCCCCACACTCACTTGCCCTCGGAGCCGTAGCTGTTCATGCTGTCCTCGATGGACTCGTGGCTGGCCTGGCGCAGGGTCCGGCTGGGCATCTCCACAGCCAGGCCAGTCTCCGTGCTCCTCTGGATGGCCCCCTTCAACCTCCGGCTGTCCCCTTCTGGGCAGAGTGGTCCAGAGAGACGGGGAGAGATACACAGGGTGGGAGAGAACAGAGAGACCAGTCCTCTGGTTAGTCTTTCAGAGGCTAGTGGATGCCCAGCGTGGGTTTTCACGCCGCACCTGGTTCATCAACCTCCTCTAACCACCAGCCTCACCTCTACGCACCCTCCCAGGGGTAGCTTGCCCAAATACTCACCCATCAAACAGCATCACATGAGTTCTATTAACTGGCAGATTCATTTACATGTACTTTTTTTAAAAAAATTGAAGCATAGTTGATTTACAACATTGTATTAGTTTTAGGTATACAGCAACGTGATTCAGGTTTTTTTTTCTTTTTAAATTAAATTCCATTATAGGTTATTACAAGATATCGAATATAATTCCCTGTGAAGAAGTGAAGTGAAGTGAAAGTCGCTCAGTCGTGTCTGACTCTTCGCAACCCCATGGACTGCAGCCTGCCATGCTCCTCTGTCCGTGGAATTATCCAGGCAATTCCACTGGAGTGGGTAGCTATTCCCTTCTCCAGGGGACCTTCCCGACCCAGAAATCGAACCCAGATCTCCTGCATGGTAGGCGGATTCTTTACCATCTGAACTACCAGGAAGTCCTATAATTAATTCCCTCTGTTGTACAGTACATCTTTGTTGTTTATCTATTTTATGTACAGTAGCTTGAATCTGTTAATCCCATACTCCCAATCTCTCCCTCTCTCCCCTTTGGTAATCACAAGTTTCTTTTCTACGTTTATGAATCTGTTTCTGCTTTGTATGTAGATTCATTTGTATTATTTCTAGATTCCACATATAGGGTTTATCATATAGTATTTGTCTTTCTCTGTCTGACTTACTTCACTAAGTATAATATTCTCTAGGTTCATCCAACATGTACTGTTTCTTGAATTCATTTCTGCCCTGCAATCTTCTCCAAATCATTTCCCTCCTTCTCTTCAGCTACTATTTATCGAGCACCTACGATGTATCATATTCTCTGTCAAGCGCTTTTCGTGGATTTAAACCAGGGTTTCTCTACCTCAGCACAGCTGGCAAGGGGACACATTATTGTTTAGTGGTCAGGCTGTCCTGTGCACTGTGGGAGGTCTAACCCGTCTCCCTGGCCTCTGCCCACAGATGCTAGTCCTCCTTCCAGGTCAGTCGTGGCAGCCAAAAATGTCTCCAGACATGGCCAAACATCCCCTGGAGTGGGAACAAAAATCACCCTTGGTCGAGGATCACCCAATTAGATCACTGGCTCTGAAAGCACACCGCCCCAGGTTTAAGTCCTGGGTCCCCTTCTCACTGACGGTGAGACTCTGGGCAAATTATTAACCTCCCTGTGCCTCCATTTCCTCCACTGTAAAATGGGAGAACAACGTGGTCCTCTGCCCTTCTTTTCAATTTTTTGGCTGCACCATATGGCATGTAGGATCCTAGTTCCCCGACCAGGGATTGAACCCATGTCCCCTGCAGGGGAAGTATGAAGTCCTAACCACTGGCCAGCCAAGGAAGTCCGATCCTCTGCCCTTCTATTCACTGCCTCTCAACATCCTCTCCCCATCCGGCAGCTCTCACTTTCGCTTCCACTGTGAGCAGACATCATCCTATCCAAGCTGTCCTTGATCCTCTCCTGGCCCGGCCTCTCTCCGCCCCGTGCCCTGCCGTGGTTTTCTTCCTGATGCTCACCACCTGTGATGTGTTCTACACCATCGGTTTACTGCCTAGCTTCCTCCACACAGAAGGTAAACCCCGTGAGAACAGCGAATTTCATTGTGTCGAATGTTGAAGCCCCAGGGCCAAGAACGGAGTCTAGCCGTTGGAAAGTGAAAGTGAAAGTCGCTCATGTCCTGCTCTTTGCGACTCCACAGATTATACAGTCCACAGAATTCTCCGGGCCAGAATACTGGAGTAGGTAGCCTTTCCCGTCTCCAGGGGAATCTTCCCAACCCAGGCAGTGAACCCAGGTCTCCTGCACTGTGCCCTGCAGACAGATTCTTTACCAGCTGAGCCACCACGTAAGCCCAAGAAAATTGGAGTGGGTAGCCTATCCCTTCTCCAGTGGATCTTCCCAACCCAGGAATCAAACCAGGGTCTCCAACACTGCAGGCGGATTCTTTACCAACTGAGCTAGGAGGGAAGCGCCTAGCCTTTGAAGTGCTCAAGTAGTAACTGCTGGATGAACGGGTATCCGCCCCGAGAGTGGGGCTAATCCTCAGTCACCCAGGAAGCAGTTGCTCCTGCTTCCTCCATATTTAGCACCGAGGACATGGGGTTAAGGGGCTGGTCCATGCCCTAGGCCCAGAAGGTGGAAGTGGAGGCATGGGGGTGAGGATTTGACCCCAAAGGGGTCTCTCTGCTCCGTGCTCCACAGCCTGGTGATCAAGGCAAGCTTTACATCCCCCACCACCCTGGAGGGTGTGGCTTCTAGGGGTGGAGGTGGACCTTTAGTGGGGTCTTCCCTGCCTCCCCAGAGTCTGGGATGAGCTGATAGACCTCAGGGCCTTCAGCAGTGCTCGCAAACGGACCCACCCAAACCCCATCATCCTGCTGAGTAAGAGGATGGGGAGCTGGGTCTGTGTGAGGAGAGAGGGCGAGGCCAGGGCACCTCCTGCTGGACTTCTCCCTGTCTTCCTCCTCCCAACTCACCGATGGTGCCCCCTTCCTCCCTGGCCTGCAGGCAGACAGACATGTGCGTACACACACAGAGATATAGATGCTTTGTGTGTGCTTCTCAGAGGGTGTACCCACATGTTTCTCTCCTACACACATCTGCGTAATTCAGGCACACAGATGCCCACGTACTCAGAAAATCACACACACACACGTGGAGGAATATACCTGCAAAGATGCAGTTTGTTAACCTACGTCTGAGTGTCCACATTTGTGTGTTGCCATGGGTCTTGGCCCTGGAGGAGAGCATGGCAATTCACCCCAGCTTTCTCACCTGGAGAACCCCACGCACTGAGGAGCCTGGGGAACTGCGGCCTATAATGTCGTGCAGAGTCAGACACAACTGAAGTGACTTAGCACGCACGCACCCCTGGGTCTCTGCACCCCTGCCATTCTGCTTCTGAGGCTCAATGGGCAGGTGTCTGGGCGTGTGCCTGGCACACACAGACGCATCACCGCAAGAAGTGTACACCAACCCACTCCAGAAAGCCCACCGGGAAACTGACACAGCATGCGTGCGTGTGTGTCTGTGTGTCCGCGTGTGTCACTCTGCTGTTTCTTGTCCTTATGGGGGAAGGCGTGTCTCCCTCTGTCTGTTTCCTGTCATCCCACCCCTTGCTCTTTCCCTCATTTGTATCTGAAGTCCCTCTCCCAACAGTTCTCTGTTTCTCTGTGTACAGCAGGGTCAGGGGCACAGAAAGATTCAGAAACACACACGTGTTCACACAGACTCACAGGCACAGAGGAACATCCCTCCACTCACACACACACGCGCGCGCACAGTCATCTCCAAGGACAACACCCTCCCTACACCGGGGTTACACCTACACACAAATCTCATCTCTGGGTCCTCTTGGGAAACCTTGACCTAAAACACGTGGCTAAGCTGTTATCCTAAGGAAGTTAAGGTTCAAACATCATTGCACAGGTGGGTTCCAGCACCACAATGGAAACACCATTCCCTCCAAGAAAACCGGTGATAAAAAGAGCAGATGCACAAAGATGAAGGCATGAAGTTCCGAGGGGATGGTTAACGGGGTCAGATGAGAGGTCTGTCGTCCATGGTTATCAGAAGGCTCCACTGAAGAGACCCCGAGTTTGAGTCCTGTACCCTCTGGGTTTCAGCTATGAGGCTGCCCTCAAGCTGGCCACAGTGATGCATGAGTAAATGGAGTGTGGATGACCTATTTTTGGCGACCCACTCCTGCCTGCTCTACCCTGCGGGTTTGAAGTCCCTCCTCTCCCAACCTGTGCGGAGTGAATGTGTGTGTGTTTGTGTGTGTGTAGCTGGGGGTGGGGGAAGGCAGCAGGCAGAGGGTGTGTGTGGATGGCCAGAGTCCCATCAAACCCCAGCAGCAACTTTTCGGGTACCAACACGACTACGTGCTAAACACACACCTGATGAGGACGGAAGAGGGAACAAGAAGGAAGGGGTTCCTGCCTCCCTGGAACTCACAGTTCAGAGGTGGAGGTGGACATTAAACACAGGATCACGCTGATTAATCACAAGTATGTAAACGGTTTCTCGGAGCAAGAAAAAGATGTAATGACAGCACCCAGCAGGGGAGGGTAATAGGAGGGAGACTAATGCAGGCGACTGATTACTTCATCGTTCGAATGACAGTCACTTCAGACCCATCCCTTGGCCTCCGTGACGGTGGATTCTAGTAGATCCCTCCTGTGCCTCAGCATTGCCAGCACCCTATACATGAGACCCTGGCTACCCAGTCCTTAGGTTTTCTTTCTCTTTAGAGGCTCTCCCTTGCTGATTTCATTCCCCTCCCCCATGAGCACCACCCTAAGCAAAGGAATCCTACGCCTCAATCTGTGGCCCTTAACTCTATCAAGAGCAATACTTTGGGGCTTCTGTGGTGGCTCAGTGGTAAAGAATCCGGCTGCCAGTGCAGGAGACCTGGGTTCGATGCCTGGTCTGGGAGGACCCCACAAGCAACCACAACTACTGAGCCTGTGCTCTAGGGCTCAGGAGCTATAACTACTGAAACCCACACGCCCCAGAGCCCATAGTCTGCAACAAGAGAAGCCACCATGGAACTTCTCTGGCGGTCCAGTGATTAAGACTCCAGGCTTCCAATGCAGGGGGGCACAGGTTCGATCCCTGGTGCAGAACTAAGATCCCACAAACTGCGCCACATGTCCCCCAAAAAAAGAAAATAAGAAGCTCAGATACCACAACTAGAGAGTAGCCCCTGCTTACTGAAACTAGAGAAAAGCCCTTGCAGCAACAAAGACCCAGCACGGCCATAAATAAATAAAATTATATATCAAAAGAGAGCAATTCTTCCAACTGCATTTTGGACATCACTACCTGGATGATAACTGGCTCCCTGAATGCAACTTGACCCACCCCACTCCCCACAAACAATTCTTTTTGACTTCTGTTCCCAATTTTCCCAGCCACCCAGACTCAGAACCCCGAAGGACATCTCTGACCTTTCCCCCTTTCTCACTAGATGCCAGGTTGTATCAAATCTTTGCCCTTAATATCTCTTAGCTCTCTCCTTTTCTGTCCATTTTCGCTGCCAACCACCCTAATTACCCCAAGTCTAAATTATTTTAACAACCTCCTAACTAGTCCCCCTGCTTCCAACCCACCCACTCAGCAAGTCATTAACAGATTAACAATCTTAAAATACCACTTCAGACCAAGAAATTCCCTTCCTAGTAATTCATAAATTCACAAACAGACAAGTACACCAAGCTATGCAAGAAGAGACTTCCCCACAGTATCATTTACACCAATGAAATGCTGGAATTAAAGGTCTGTCAATGGGGATGGCTTTACTAAACAGCACATCCCCACAATAAAACACTGCAAATGTTAGAATCATCAAGACCTACATCTACAGTGACATAGAAAGGCTGCCTCAGCATACTGTGGAGTTAAAAAAGCATGCTGCGGGACAGTATGTAAAACAGAAGACCATTTTTGTAAAGCTATAGATAGTGTATGTAGCTTTATCCTTCTCTTTATGCACAGACACAGAAAAACCTGGGAGGATGTGACCCAAACTGTTAATGGGGAATAACGATACGAAGGAAGATCGTTAGAGGGGATGCGAGAAGATTGTTTTTCTGGTAACTTTTTAAAAATTCATTAATCTTTGGCTGCACTGGGTCTTCGTTGCTGCATTTTCTCTAATCGCCAAGAGCAATGGCTACTCTGGTTGCAAGGCACGGGTTTCTCGCTGCGGAAGCTTGTCTTTAGAATACAGGCTCTAGGGCATTCGGGCTTTAGTAGGCTTGGCTGTTCCGTGGCACGTGGAACCTCCCTAGACCGGAGACCGAACTGTGTCCCCTGCACTGGCAGGCAGATTCTTTTTTTTTTTTGGCAGGCAGATTCTTAACCACTGAACCACCAGGGAAGTCCTTTTGTGACTTTTTCATCTAAGTGTATGATACAGACAGAAATGTGAACAAACCTTTAGTGTACAGCTTGATGGGTTTTCGCAAAGTAAACACCTGTGTAACCAGCAGCCAGATGAAGAAACAGCGTTGCCAGGACCCCTGACGTCCACAGTGCCCAATCTTCTAGGCTATATTGCTCCATGAGGGCAGCCACTATCCTGATCTCAAACATCGGATATTAGTTTTGCCTGTTTTTAAACTTTATACACAGAGCATGGTCTTTGGGGGGGGCGGGGCTGGCTTCTTCTGCTCAACATTATATTGACTATATGAGATGCACCCACATTGTTGCACGTACCTGTAGACTGTTTATCATCACTGCTATACAGTCTTTCACTCTATGAATATTCTGTAGCACAACCTACTTATCCATTGTACTGTTGATAGGCATTTCATTTTTTTCCCCCAGGCTGGGGCTATTAGAAATAATCCTGCTGTGATTACTTTAGTGCATGGCCTTTGCTGAATATTTGTACCTGTGTATCTCAGAAATATACCTAAGGGTGGAACTGCTGGGTCATAGGGCAAGCATCTCTTCAGCTTGCCAAATGATTTTCCAAAGGAGCTGTACCAATTTACACTCCAATCAGCCCAGTGGGGATATTTTATTTCTCTTTTGTAGGCTGTGGTATCTTTTCAAGGTTTTATAGTTAAATGTATGAATTCTAAAATGGAAATGAAGGTAAAATATAAATTTATAAATAAATCATAAACTCATGCCATGATCCTATTTAAAACATTAGAATGGCTCCCCACTGCCCCTCAAATGAGGTACCCCCTTCACACCCAGGTATTCACAACTCTCCATTACCTGATTCCCCTCCATCTGTCCTGGTTTCCTGTCCATCTCTGCACTCCAGCCCAGCTGAGCACCTCTTTGCTCCAGGTACATCCTCAATAGCTTCCTCAGCCCCATTCTCTCTCCTTTACTTTCCTGCCATCCTCATTTTCCCTATCAAAATTTGAACCATACTCCAGAGTTAAGCTTTAAATAATAGTTTATCAGGAACTCACCAAACTCTTAGGGCTGTTAGGAGGATTAAGTATAATAAGGTAATGTAATAAAATAATGGCATTTAATCCTCTGGACATCCTAGGTGGGCTGTGGCACACAGTAAGTACTCAAGAAGATGACTATTATTAACATTAGTATCACCAAAAAACTATTAGTATCACCACTGTGCCAGATGCTATGCCTAGTGTTTTACATAGGCATCTTCTCATTTTAATTCTCACAATAAGTTGTGAGATAACTACTATCCCATTTTAGAGGGTAAGAAAATGAGGATAAATAAGATTAAGTAACCGTCCCAAGGACACACACAGCTATCAAGGGCAGAACCGGAATTCAAGCCCATGTCTTTCTGACTCATGTTTTTAATGAACCACTAAACTCACTATGCTCTATCACAGAATTCAAATGCCATCTCTTCCACAAAACCTTCTCTGATCAAACTCTCTGAGTCCCAGGGGGCACTTCATCTTCACTCTTATTGGGTATCTATTCCACTGCACCTTGAAATACAGTCCTTGGTCAACCTACTTGATATCCTGTCTACTGTGTAAGCTCATTCCGCCTTCATTTCCCTTCAGAACCATGGACAGCACCCAGCATTGCCCATCCCACTAACTGTGTTTAATTGAATTGCTTTTATTTTTAGAACATCCTCAAGAAATGTGTAAATCCTCCAGTAAAGAAAACAAGTAAGTCTCATTCAGTTGTCCATACTGAGTATGAATGTGTTACTGTACCTCCTCTCAAAAGCAAGTATCCATGAAGAAACAGGATAACAAAATGACAATAAATTATTAGTTGACATTATTTCTGGCACTTACTCTTTAGCAGACACTATTTATATATATATATACACACATGGTATTTTACATGTGTTGTGCTTAGTCGCTCAGTCGTGTCCAACTCTTTGCGACCCCATGGACGGGAGCCCACCAGGCTCCTCTGGCCTCAGGGATTCTCCAGGCAAAAATATTCGAGTGGGTTGCCATGCCCTCCTCCAGGGGATCTTCCCAACCCAGGGATGGAACCCAGGTCTCCTGTATTGCAGGCAGATTCTTTACCGAATGAACCACCAGGGAAGCCCTTATGTATGTTAAATTAATATAAATTACAACATACAAATTGTACATGTGTGTGTATGCCAGGTCGCTTCATTCATGGCTGACTCTTTGTGACCCCATGGACCACAGACTGCCAGACTCCTCTGTTCATGGGAGTCTCCAGGCAAGAACACTGGAGTATGTTGCCATTTCCTTCTCCAGGGGATCTTCCCGATCCAGGGATCAAACCTCTCTATCTCTTCTGTCTCCTACATTGGCAGGCAAGATCTTTATCACTAGCACCACCTGGAAAGCCCAATATACAAATTGTAAATTTATAAATATATATTTATTTACTTATATATGTTCTTATATGTGTGTGTACATGTAAAATTTAGCCATAACTCTGAGAGCCAAGTATCATTATCCTAATTTTACAAAAAGGAGCCAAGCTCAAAACAGTTCAGCAACTGGCCCAAGGTTACAGAAGACAAGACAGAGCGAGGTTTTAAATCCAGATCTCTGTAAGACCATATATTCTTAAGCACTTAAGACTGCAGTGATGTGGTAACGGGAGGGAAAGGAGGGAAAGAACACGACCGTTCTCCACTTTGACATTTTATCCAAGATGGATCTTTACAGCTTTGTTTTCTAAATGAGAAGCCCAAAGCTGAGATAGGTTATATGACTTGCTGCAGGTCCCCAGGCTCTAAAACCCCTAACCATGTCACTGTCCACAGTATAATCCCATGTCTGTGAGTGGTCCTCCCTCAGTCCATATGATAGACTGTGAAGTCCTCCATACATAGAGCTCCGGGTCAGAAGGTTACTTCAAACTAGGATAATCCCCTGGGGCTCACTGCTCTCCCTTCCCACAGCTCCTGCCTTTCCTGTCCCTTTGAGATAAATACCCTAGCAGTTCCATGGTCAGCCTCTTCCTGACCTAGCCATTCCCAATGACTTCAAGTCTCATGTCTCGCCCCTGCCCAGGTCCTAAAACTCATCTGAAAACCAAGGACTGACCTGACATGCAGGAACTCAGGCCTCCACAGCCCTGATGCTGCTTCTGGCTGTGTCTCCAAGGACAAGTCAAGGAACCACAAACCCTCAGTAAGAACCCTTTCCCTTTCTCCTCTTCTCTCCAGAACTGGCAACATCTGCCTTCCCTTAAAATCAGAGAAAATTTCTTTTGGGTGGAACTTAGTGGTCATCCACAGCAATGCCTTCCTTGTGCAGAAGGGCTACTGAGGCCCAGGAGGAACATGGGGCAATGGTCATGTTGGCATCAGGATTCAGGTCTCAGGTGATGCTAGTTGTAAGAGACATGAGTTCGATCCCTGGGTGCGGAAGATCCCCTGGAGGAGGGCATGGCAACCACTCCAGTATTCTTGCCTAGAGAATCCCATGGACAGAGGAACCTGGTGGGCTATGGTCCATAGGGTCACTAAGAGTCGGACATGACTGAAGTGACTTAGCATGCATGGACTCCTAATTACCAGCCTCTCAGCTCCTTATCACAGTAAACAGCCATTCATGACTATTTCTGAAGCATTTTCAAGGGGCAGCAAAGCATAGTGGTTAAAAGAACGGACAATGGATGGAACTTCCCAGGTGGTCCAGTGGTTAAGACCGCGCTTCCACTGCTGTGGGCCCAGGTTCAATCTCTGGTTGGGAACTGAGATCCTACATGCCACATGGTGCAACCAAAAAAGAAAAAAAATCAAAGCATGGACAACGAAGCCTGATGGCTTGGGTTGTATAGCTGGCCCCAGTCACATTATTAGTAGTGCAACCTTGGGCAAATTATTTAACCTGTATCTCAGTTTTCTCCTCTTAAAAAAAATGAAGACTATAATAGTACGTGCCTTGTAGGATGTCTATGAGGATTAAATTAGTTAGCATTTTTTCTCTTAAGTACTTAGAATAAGGCCTGGCACATAGTAAGCACTATTTACTATATGACACACAAATATGTATCAATCAATTAAGTAAACTGTCTAGAAAAAGCAAGAGAGTTCCAGAAAAACATCTACTTCTGCTTTATTGACTACACCAAAGCCTTTGACTGTGTGGATCACAACAAACTGGAAAATTCTGAAAGAGATGGGAATACCAGACCACTTGACCTGCCTCCTGAGAAATCTGTATGCAGGTCAGGAAGCAACAGTTAAAACAGGACAAGAAACAATGGACTGGTTCCAAAATGGGAAAGGAGTACGTCAAGGCTGTATATTGTCACCCTGCCTATTTAACTTATATCAGAGTACATCATGAGAAACACTGGGCTGGAAGAAGCACAAGCTGGAATCAAGATCGCTGGGAGAAATATCAATAACCTCAGATATGCAGATGACACCACCCTTATGGCAGAAAGTGATGAGGAACTAAAAAGCCTCTCGATGAAAGTGAAAGAAGAGAGTGAAAAAGTTGGTTTAAAACTCAACATTCAAAAAATGAAGATCATGGCATCCAGTCCCATCACTTCATGGCAAATAGATATGGAAACAATGAGAGACTTTATTTTCCTGGGCTCCAAAATCACTGTAGATGGTGACTGCAGCCATGAAATTAAAAGACACCTGCTTCTTAGAAGAAAAGCTATGCCCAACCTAGACAGCATATTAAAAAGCAGAGACATTACTTTGCCAACAAAGGTCCATCTAGTCAAAGCTATGGTTTTTCCAGTAGTCATGTATGGATGTGAGAATTGGACCATAAAGAAAGCTGAGCGCCGAAGAATTGATGCTTTTGAACTGTGGTGTTGGAGAAGACTCTTGAGAGTCCTGAGGACTGCAAGGAGATCAAACCAATCCACCCTAAAGGAAATCAGTCCTGAATATTCACTGGAGGGACTGATGCTGAAGCTGAAGCTCCAGTACCCTGGCCACCTGATGCAAAGAACCGACTCCTTAGGAATGATTGAAGGCAGGAGGAGAAAGGGACGACAGAGGATGAGATGGTTGAATGACATCACTGACCTGATGGACATGGGTTTGAGTAAACTCCGGGAGTTAATAATGGACAGGGAAGCCTGGCGTGCTGCAGTCCATGGGGTCACAGAGTCAGATACGACTGAATGACTCAAGTGAACTGAAACTGTCTCCATGCCTCCTTTTTGGGGATACAAATTAGAGTCTGCTCTGCATCACCAAGGTCATAGCTCACATCCCCACTTACTCTGGCCTGGATGACTGCTAGAGTCAATTAATTCAGGGGCTCCCAAGCACCTGCGTAGAGGCCAGTGTGAATTTGTTGAGAACTTAGTTAAAACAGATTCCTTGGTCTTCTCTTGTGGAGATTCTGGTTCAGTAGGCCTAGGGTGGGAACCACAAATCTGAAGTTTTTGGAAATCTCTGGATAACTCAAATGTTTGGTCAGGAGATCACCCTTACTCTAGCTGGTGTCGCCAGCTGAGAAATGTCCTTTTCTGTCAGTTTTCCACTCGGTGGCCTGCATGAACTTTCTAAAACTCAATCCTGAATATGTCATCTCTTCGATTTAAAATCTCCAATGGTACTCCACTGCTGGCAGAATAAATCCCAATAGCATTAACACACACTGCCTTTCTGACTTGGGCCCAAACTACATTTCCGGTCTTTTTTCCTCCCTTTCCCCAGTGGGCTCTGCATTCCATTCACACTGAATAATTCAGTTAACTCCAAATAGTCCACATGACCAACTACCCCCAAATATCTTACCTATCATCTCACATAGGAAATTCTCAGCATTCTCCTCTCTGGAGAAAGATGCTTTTAAAAACCACTGCTTGTTGATGTATAATATACATAAGTGTGTACAATTACACAGTGTACAACTCTAAGCGTACAGCTGGCTGAACATTACAAAGTGCACTCAATTACAGAACCAGAACCGAGACTAAGAAACAGAGGATTATCAATGTTCCAGAAACACCTCATGAGTAGCAGTTACTTCCCCGCCAAGAGTAGCATTATCCTGGCTTCTAACAACCCAAATCGGCTTCATTTGTTTTGTACTTCCATATACACAGAATCACCTAGTAAATACTCTTCAGTGTCCGACTTCTTCCACTTAACATTACGTTTGTGAGATTCATCCACGCTGATTGCTTCATTGCAGTTCATTTATTCTCATGGCTTCATTGTCTAACATTGTATGAATATATCCAAATTATTTTTATTCTTTCTACTGTCGATGAGCATTTGGGTAGCTTCCAGTTTGGAGATATTACAAATAGCTCTGCCAGATACAATCTTGTGCATGTCTTTTGGTGACCATCTGTGTACACTTCTCCTGGCACATACCTAGGAATGAAATTACTGGGTCACAGGGTATGCATCTGACATGGTCTTTAAATGGGTTAAGCATGATGTGGCCTGGAAAGCTTAACACGTTAGATTATCCTTCGGCAAGAAGCAATACTCTGAAGAAATGAGGCTCAGGGCTAGATTATTTTGGGAGCAATACTGAGAAAACTGTTAAATGTCTTTCTAACTTACATTTATATTTCTCAAATGTAGTGTTTGTTAAGTGAATGTACAGAGGGCAGAGAGCATCAGGACAAGAGAAGGAGAAGTGGAAAAGGCCTGAGACACAGTAGGCTTTCAAAAAAAGCTGGGGATTATAATTAACCTCTTCAAGGGTCAGGGGTCAATGGCCCACTGATACTATGCATGCATACTTAGTTGTGTTCCACTCTTTTGTGACCCCATGGACTGTAGCCCGCCAGGCTCCTCTGTCCATGGGATTTTCCAGCCAAGAATACTGGAGTGCGTTGCCATGCCTTTCTCCAGGGGATCTTCTGGACTCAGGGGTTGGACCTGAGTCTCCTGCATCAGCAGGCAGATTCTTTACCAATGAGCCATCCGGGAAGCCCACGGATACCACCTCTCACAAAGTTGTCATTATTTCACTGATTCTAAGACACATTTTCCAACATCTATGAAGTTAAGATGTGAATGACAACTGAGCATGTCAGAGTTAAATTCTGACATTTTTTTTTTAATCTCTCTTGGTGGTACAAAAAATAAAAGTTGTGATGTAATTAGCCTGACAGCCAAGTGCAGGTGGAACTGTCCGTGGTGCTGACTGGGGCGGGGGTTCTGGGCTTGCCTAGGGCAAGAGGCTCACAAGGAGGGGAGACCTCAGAACCAAGGAACCCTATCCCCTGTTTGTTTCAGAACCACAGTCACTTCCCACAGGCTTGCTGATGTCTCAAATTCCACCCTTCCATGTAAAGACAGGATCTCCTGCTTACTCGGCTCTACCAGAGCCTATGATAGGTGCTCAGGATCCATTACTTCCTCCAAGCCACACAACCACTATTGTCTCCATTTGCAGAAGAGGAAACTGACTTAGGGAGGTTAGTGAATCTACCCAAGATGGCAAAGCTGTTACCTGGAAGCATGATCCTGGTTCAGGGCAGACCAGAGTGTAATTTTTGCCCTTTAGACCACTTTTCACCAGGCAAGGGGGGGCAGAGTCCCACAGACTTTTTTCCAAGAGGATTTGAAGGGGAAAGAGGGAGAAATCATGAAGATGCACAGAGGGAACAGGTAGGAGCAAGGGAGGCAAAGAGCACACGAGAAGGATTTGAGAACACTAGAGAGGCAGAATTTGAAGATTTCAAGAGGATCAACTGGATAATGAGCTTTGTGACTCTAAAGGGTTCTGTTCCCAGAAAGAAATGTCATTCTCACTTATCCAATGAAGTATATATTTATTGAGCTCATTTTCTATACCAAGCTTTTCTTGGTCTTGCAGATTCTTTTTTTAATATTTATTTTTATTTATTTGCCTGTGCCAGGTCTTAGGTGCAGCATGAGAATTCTTCATTGTAGCACATGGGATCTAGTTCCCTGGCCAGGAATCAAACCTGGGCCCCCTGCATTGGGAGTGTGGCATCCAAGCCACTGACCACCAGAGAAGGCCCTGGTCTTGCAGATTCTAAGACACAGTCCTTGCCCTTAAGGGACTTATAATTAACAGACAGGGAGGGGCGATGAAACAGAAATATTGATCATTTATTCAAAGAACTCTTACTAAATGCCTTTTCCATGCCAGGGCCTGTGCTGAAGACTCCTAACACAGGTGAACTAAACCAAGACCTGCCTGAAAGTCCCAGTCTACCAGGAGTCAGCCAAGTAAAGCGGCAATTTTTAACACAAGCCATTATAATTACAACATAGTGTAGTTCAAGGGCAGAGATACACACCATATTACAAGAATTGAGGAAAAGAGTAATTAATATAGCACTGGAAATAGAGGCAGGGTCTGGGTTGTAAGCATTACTTAGCTACTGAGTTATACTTGACTGCAAATAAAATCCTAAGATTTTATTGCTGACAGAAGTGCTACCTTTTAGGAGACTACAACCAAAGGCTATACCGACAAATGGAAAACATGTAGAGGGAAGGCAAAATGTGAAACCAAAATATACACTGAGGGCAAAGAGTTCTGAAAGCAGAGGAAATGCATTTGGGGAAGGGGAAGGTCATGTAACTTAGCTGGGATGGCCAGGGAAAAGCCATTCACTCTCCTCAAGCTTCCAGTCTATTGCAAGCGTGGGAAGATTCCAGAGTGGGAAGATTTCCTGGAGAGGGGGCATCTCAGCAATTACTGGAAGGAAGATCATTTACAATTCCCACAAGTTTCCACAGGAAGCCATTCCCACCAGCTCTTGGGACAAGCTGAGCAAGCTTTGGGAGAGTTGTGCTGTGAGCAAAAGGTAGAGTCTATGGTTCCATCTGGCACTAGGAAGCTTCACAATCCACACAGCTTTCAAGGCTTCCAGGATCTGCCCCAAACCTATACTACAGGTCTGACGTCACGCACATGCCAGGTGTTCCACACCGATTACTCATCACTCACCAAACAGCCCACATACTTCCGTCTTAAGAGCAGAGGCTCTGAAGTCTGAATAACCAGTCTTGGGACTTGAAACACCCCTCCGCTACTATCTGAGTAAACTAAAGGAAGTTACTGAACCTCTCTGAGCCTCGGTTCCCTCAAAAAACTGAAATAGTCATAGAACCCATCTTACATTGCTGCAAGGATTAAATGTATTGGTCAGCCCTCACTAGGATGTGCTGCAGTAACAAATGACCCCCAAATCTCAGTGGCTTATAGAACCATGGTTTAGTTCTTCCTCATATTAAATGTCCTCTGTGAGTTAGGTATGGCCCTACTCCATGAATTCTTCTGGAATGCAGCATGAAGAAGGAAGAGCAAGTCTTACCTAGGACATGCTCTTCTCATGGCAGAGAGAAAACAGAAATGATGGAACCATGAGACAGCTCTTCTAGTTACTGCATTTTTCTCTCTTGTTGCTGTTTAGTCTCTAAGTCCTATCCAATTCTTTGTGACCCCATGGACTGCAGTGTGCCAGGCTTCCCTGTCCTTTACTATCTCCCAGAGTTTGCTCAAACTCATGTCCATTGAACCAGTGATGCCATCCAACCATCTCATCCTCTGTCACCCCGTTCTCTATGTATATTTCTCTAGTCTTATTTTTTAATTTTAATATATAAAAGTAAAGATAAAAACATGCCTCCCAATAATGTGAAAAGGCCAAAGGTACAGGGGAGCTAAGGAAGTTCTCTCCCTAGGCACAAACATTGGAAGGAGACCTCATCAAGCTACCAAATGATTTGCTGTAACGAGGCAGCATGTTTAGTCCATTATAGCACAAGCCCATTATTTCACATTAAATGTGAAATAAATCTCCTCATGCCCCTCGTGGGGCTGAACTCTAGAATGTAGCACATGTACAGTGTCTGTCATGATAAGATAAAGGCACTCAGGGGAATTCCCTGGCAATCCAGTGGTTAGGACTCAGCACTCTCACTGCCAGGGACCCAGGTTCAGTCCCTGGTCAGGGAACTATGATCCCCAAGCTGCACAATGTGACCAAACAAACAAACAAACAAACAAAAGATAGAGGCACTCAGTAAATGATAGCCACTGTTTTCAATAATGGCTTTCCTGATAGCTCAGTTGGTAAAGAATCTGCCTGCAATGCAAAAGACCCTGTTCAATTCCTGGGTCAGGAGGATCTGCTGGAGAAGGGATAGGCTACCCACTCCAGTATTCTTGGGCTTCCCTTGTGGCTCAGCTGGTAAAGAATCCGCCTGCAATGCAGGAGACCTGGGCTTGATCCCTGTGTTAGGAAGATCCCCTGGAGAAGAGAAAGGCTACCCACTCCAGTACAATACTCTAAGTCAGACAGCAGCAACCCCATCCCCAGAAATTCTCAGAAAACTGAGCCTCTGAGAACTGAAGCAGTTTGCCCAAGGTCCCACAGCAAGTGAGTGATGGAGGGACAGTGCAAAACAAACCCGTCCTATCCATGCCTGGAGCCCAACACCGTGCTCATAGCAGCATTATTCACCATCATCAAAAACTGAAACAACCCAAAGGTCCATCAACAGACGACTACATAAGCCAAATACATATTCAGCTATTGGAATATTATTCAGCCATAAAAAGGAATGAATTACTCATTAATGCTACAAAAGATGAACCTTGAAAACATGCAAAATGGAAGAAGCAAGTCACAAAACAACACATATTCCATTGATGTGACTATATGAAGTGTCCAAGAGGAGGCAAATCCACAGAGATAGAAACACAGACTAGTCGTTGCTAGGGGCTGGGTTGAGGGGGGACGAGAGTGCGACAACTTATGGGTACACGTTTCTTTCGGGGGTGACGAAAATGCTCTACAACTGACTGTGGTGATGATTGCATACCTCTGCAAATGTAGCAAAACCCACCAAACTGTATACTTTAAATAGGTGAATTGTACGGTATGTGAATGATCTCAGTAAAGCTCTGTGTGTGTCTGTGTGCATGTGTGTGTGTGGTTTCCCAGGCCCTGCTGTTAACCCCTAGTCTATACTGACCCCAGAGAATCAGGCGGCTGGCAGTGTCAGGGTGAGTAGGCTTTTCAGGTCATCACTGACCTTTGCCAGGGGCAAGAGAGGACTCCAGCTAAGCAAGAGGCCAGAACACAAAGCCTGTCGCAAAGGCCAGATGAATCCTGGGCTGTGCGGTTTGGACCTCAAAGCACACACATGGACTCGGATCTCCACCGTGGCCCATGGAAGAAGCATGCGGTGATCACATGGAGGACAGGGGTTGAATGCCTTAATGACAGCCCCACCACAGCAAACCTCCTTCTGTGCCCCACTCCCAATACCACCTTCCTTGGTCTATGCAGGGTCAGCTTCCCTCAGAGCCCATCAGACCCAAAAAAACTAGCCAGGATCACCTGAGACCCACTGGTACCAGCTGGAACCACCTGGGACAAGTACTCATCAGTGCAAAGCCACCTTAGATGAGTGGCTCTCGGCACCAGAGGCTGCTGGAGATGCTGGCCTCAAGCATTGCCGTCTCTCTCAGTTCAGTTCAGTCACTCAGTCATGTCCGACTCTTTGCGACCCCATGGACAGCAGCACGCCAGGCTTCCCTGTCCATCACCAACTCCTGGAGCTTGATCAAGCTCATGTTCACTGAGTCGGTGATGCCATCCGACCATCTCATCCTCTGTCGTCCCCTTCTCCTCCTGCCTTCAATCTTTCCCAGCATCAGGGTCTTTTCAAATAAGTCAGTTCTTCGCATCAGGTGGCCAAAGTGTTGGAGCTTCAGTTTCAGCATCAGTCTTTCCAATGAATATTCAGGACTGATTTCCTTTAGGATGGGCTGGTTTGAACTCCTTGCAGTCCAAGGGACTCTCAAGAGTCTTCTCTAACACCACAGTTCAAAAGCATCAGTTCTTCAGCTCTGCTCCCACTCAACTCAACCAAATCCCATGAGTGCTTAAAAACCAGTCCCTCCAGAGACAGACTTTATTTTCTTGGGCTCCAAAATCACTGCAGATGGTGACTGCAGCCATGAAATTAAAAGATGCTTGCTACTTGGAAGAAAAACTATGACCAACATAGACACTGTATTAAAAAGCAAAGACATCACTTTGCCGACACAAGTCCATATAGTCAAAGCTATAGTTTTTCCAGTAGTAATGTAGGGATATGAGAGTTGGACTATAAAGAAAGCTGAGTGCTGAAGAACTGATGCTTTCAAATGGTGGTGCTGGAGAAGACTCTTGAGAGTCCCTTGGACTGTAAGGGGATCAAACCAGTCAATCCTAAAGGAAATCAACCCTGAATATTCACTGGAAGGACTGATGCTGAAGCTGAAGCTGCAATACTCTGGCCACCTGTTGCCAAGACCCAACTCACTGGAAAAGACCATGATGTTGGGGAAGATTGAAGGCAGGAGGAGAAGCGGGAGACAGAGGATGAAATGGTTGGATGGCATCACCGACTCAAATGAGTTTGAGCAAACTCCTGGAGATAGTGAAGGACAGGGAAGCCTGGTGTACTGCAGTCCGTGGGGTTGCAAAGAGCCAGACACAACTTAGCAACTGAACAACAAACCAGGCACCACCGCACGGGAGGGCAGCTAAGCCAGCACCTTCCTAAGGCTTTCCAGGTGAGAACCTCCCTACACAGTCAATCAGTGCATGCTGGGGTCTCCTATTCGCTGGATGGAAGTTCTATCCTTTTCCTTTCAACAAGTCTCTCCTTTGATCTGGTCTGTTTAAACAAATCCCTCCTTTTAAGCAAATCCCTCCTTTGATCTGGCCTAAACAGAGTCACAGAATAGCTGGGACCCATCTTGGAGAAGGGGCCTAGGTTTCTTCCCACTCCCTCAAATGACAGCAAGGATCATGGCCCTCCTGTAGACCGGCAAGGGTGTCTAGACCTCAGCAAGTACTCCATACACCTTCAAGAAACCAAAGGCGACACTTTCCAACTCCAGACCTATGCTTCTCAAACTTTAAAGTGCAATTGAACCAACTGGAGATTTGGTTAAAATGCAGATTCTGATTCGGTAGGTGCGGGTGGGGCCTGAGAATCTCCATTTCTATCAACTCCTAGGTGAGGCTGATGCTGCTGATCTGTGGCCCACACTTTGAGTAGCAAGACATTAATCTGTTCCTCTCTTTTCTGACTGCTTTGCCTTTCTTAGGTTGTACAAGGCTCTTCTTGAGAAGCTGATGGAAGCTATTCTCCTTTTCCTTAGAAAAGCACCTGTCAGCACATACACACAGAACACTGCATAACATTTTCAGGCTTGCAGTCCCTGGGTTAAAAAAACCCTTCTTTTGGACAAACCTTAGTTCTCATGGAAAAGAGGATATATATGTTAGAGGACAGATGGAAAAAAGTCCCAGCAGAGTTAGGAGTCCTGGGTCTGGTCCCAGTTCCACTATGGACTCCTGTGTAAAATCCACTAAGTTTCTGTCCCCCTCTGAGCTTCAGTTTCCCCACCATGAGGGGACTGGACTAGACTGTGATGATAAATAGGTTTTTTTCTTTTTTTGCCAACTCTGATAGCTGTTACCTAAAATATTCATTGTTAAGAATTCTTAGACTGTGTCTAGATTTGGCAGAAAGGGTGCTGTGATTGATTGGTGATGCCTGCCACGGTCCCAGGAAAGGTGGGGGGGGGGGTGGTGGTAATTGATTGGTAATGTCTGCCAAGGTTCGAGGCCTGGAGGGCTATGGGCTTCCTGCCAGGTAACTAGCCTACACTGGAGAGCCCTTCCAGCTGCAACAATCCATAACTCATTTAGAGTCACCCCAGATTGGGGAAAGTGAGGTCTGTGCTTGTCCTCAAGGGGGCAGGAAGGGATAATTCTTTAAGCTGCTGGCTTCTCAACCTGCTTTCCTGCAGCCCCCTTTGAGAGGAGGTAGCAGAATTCTGGGTTCATGGCAGAGAAGGACAGTGTGTCCTTGCGCTCCCATGTTTGGTTATTTTTAACTCCAAGGACAGAGACGCAAGCAGGAACTGAAATATAGAAGGGCTGCAGTGGGCCACCCAGCCTCCTGAGGGAGGGGAAGCCCCCACCCTCCCATCATCACCAAGTTGTTCCATCACTGGCCAAGTGAGAGTCAAGGCAAGCCGCCAAGGGACAGGGGAGGGTTCCTCGCCTCCCGTGTGAACTCTTCCATGGCTCTGCAGGCCACAGACCCTCAGCCAGTTCCTACCCCACCACCAACGTGTCCTATCCATTCATACATCCAGCGCTGGCCTTGTCCCAGTGCTGAGGACACAGTGTCAAGCCAGAGAGATGGGGGTCCTTGTCCACTGTGCCCTCCAGTCTAGGGTGGAGGACAGAACAGGATGGCAGGACAGTTCGGAGGTTACAACTGCAGTAAGTGCTTGGAAGAGAGCATGGCTGTGGCCACCCCACCCCCACCCCCAGGCCCATGAGCTCTCAAGAGCGGAGATGTGCTTCATCTTCCTATGCCTAGAACCTGAGACTTAACCTGGCACAGAGGAGCGATTTATTGATTGCACATATTACATAGGTTTGTGATTCATCCAGCCCGGCATTTCACATGATGTTCTCTGCATGTGTTAAACAAGCAGGGTGACATGAATTTGAGCAAACTCCCGGAGAGAGTGGAGGACAGGGAAGCCTGGCGTGCTGCAGTCCATGGGGTCACAAAAGAATCAGACACAACTTAGCAACCGAACAACGTTACATCGGTGACATCGCCTGGAGTTTGAGGATCCTACGGGTGCCTGCCTCAGACTAAAGGAGATCCATTGGCTCATTCACTCTCTCACCAAGCATTTCTCTGAGCACCTTCTATATGTCAAGTACTGTTCTAGGCACTGGAGCTAAAGCAGGGAATAAAAATAAGGGAAACCATCTGTCCTCCTGAAGCTCCGATCCAGGAGAGGCAAGCGAACACCAAAGCCCACAAATACATGAAGACAGAGCGGGTGTCAGAAGGTGGTGTGCGGAGGGGCGAGTGTTTCAGCTTTAGACAGAGGTCGGGGGAGGGGCTCCCCATGACACACGGAGAGGGTGAAGAAATGAGTCATGTGGCTATCTCAGGGGTAAGTGCTCCCAACACAGAGGACACAAACATACAGACCCCAGGGTGGACTTACATCTGGCAAACAAGGAGGCCAGAGCAGCCGGAGCAGAATGAGCGAGGGGAGTGGTCTGAGACGAAGTCTGAGACGATGCAGCAAGTGAGGAAGGACAGACGGGGAAACAGACATCAAGCGTGGCATACAGCGCATGACAACAATGGTGATGGTGAAGACCACCCGGATGACGACGGTGACGATACAGGCAGCTGGCATCTGCTGGGCGCTATGCTACCCGATTAACAGGGACTCGTATATTGAATTCTGTAATTGAAACCGCTCCGATATTACCCCATTTTACAGATGGGGAAGCTGAAGTTCAACAAGATTTATGCAGCTGAGAGGTGGCGGGGCTAGAACTGGAATGCTGGCCATCTGGGGCCAGAGTCTACTATCTTCTGATCAAACCAGCCCTGTTGCACAGACCCTGTGAGTTACACTTTCCTTCCCTCCCTGAATTCTTAAACCTTTTGGACTCCTTTAAAAATCGTTTGAAAGCTGTATATCTCCATTAAAAAAAAAAAAATTCTGGTTTTTTACAAAAAAAAAAAACACAGATGCACAACAACACAACTTGTACATGATTTCAAGAAGTCAAGGTGATGACTTCTGGCCCCCAAAGGAAACCCTTTACAAACATTTGTAGCAAAAGCAAGAATTGTCAGAGTTTTCCAAAGAGGCAGGAGGGGAACCTGGGTTCCTATAAGACTTGTTAAAAATACCACAGTTTGTCAAGAGTCTATCAGGAGTAAGGCTTAGAGAGTTGTTGTAGTTCATTTAGCCCTGAGAGGTGATGGTTAGTAAGCCCACTTTACAAATGGGGACACTGAAGCACAGAGAAGTTAAATGACCTGACCAAGATCACACAGCTGGAATTGGGCAAAACTGGAATCTACTCCAGATGTAGCTGACCCCAGACCTCAGTCTCTATTCCAGACAGCCTCTTTCTGGGTTCCTGAACTGCACACCTCATCTTCCCAGAGAGGGCAAGAAATATGCTCCAGGTCTCAGAGTTCAACCTATTCAGAACTGGGTCTAGATCTATATTGCCCAATACAGCAGCCACGAGCCACATGTGACCACTTAATTACAACTTTAAAAAATTCAGAATTTGATCCCACAGTTGCACTAACCACAGGTACAGTGCTGAACGGCCACATCTGGCCAGGGCTGTTTTGGACAATGCAGAAACAGAACTTTCCATGGCAGAAATCTCGTATCGGACAGCACCGATCTAGAACTTTGTTTCTTGACCCTCGGCCCAGTGTTTCCCCACTGTCAGAGGCTGTTAGAAATTAGATTTGCCTGATCAATGAAATGGATGGAAGTAGAGACAGGAACAGGGCAGCTAAAGTTATGCAAGGGAGACAGCAAGCTCAGAGAGGCTTGAACGAGGGAAGCTTAAGTCGACATCTTGTACAGAATAAAAGACATGGGAACCATGGGCTGGGGACCCACCTTGCCAGCAAGGAACCCACCTGTATGTCTAATTACAGGGACCTTCTGCTAGCCATGGGCTTCCCTGGTGGCTCAGATGGTAAAGAATCTGCCTGCGATGCAAGAGACCCAGGTTCAATCCCTGGGTCAGGAAGATCCCCTGGAGAAGGATTAGATGGAAGACATGGATTAACTTCTCATCCCACCTCTCAGCAGCTGAGTGGGCTTTAGAAACCCCTTGCACCAAGTCACTTCAGCCATTGTCGGTCTCCTGCTGCCCCTATGGACTACAGTCCGCCAGGCTCCTCTGTCCACGGGATTTTCCAGGCAATAGTACTGGAGTGGGTTGCCATTTCCTTCTCCAGGGGATCTTCCCGACCCAGGCATTGAACCTGTGTCTCTTATGTCTCCTGTACTGGCACTAGCGCTGGTTCTTTTACCACTCGCGCCACCCCTCTGAGCTTCAACTTCCTATCAATAAAAAGTGGGCGACTTTACCACCTTCTACAGCAACTCTGCAAGGCTCAAATCACCCTGCATGTCTGTTAGGCGCTTAGTAGTGCCCGACTCTTTGCGACCCCATGGACGGTTGGCAGCCAGGCTCCTCTGTCCACGGAATTCTCCAGGCAAGAATACTGGAGTGGGTTGCCATGCCCACTGAGCCACCAGCAAGTCCCCAAATCACCCTAATGATACTGATAATGACGACTGCCAATTAGTGAGAACTTTTTAACAATGTAGCTCATCACCCGCAGTAGGGCCCATATTCAGCACTCAATGAAAACCTCGTGGATATTGAATTTACCATGTAAATATTTTACATAACAGTAATAGCAGTAATAATCATCATAATAAATTATTGAGGAGTGAGTGCCTTACTACTGTCGTGAGCCTGTAGAATGCATGTTAGTCAATTCTCCCACTGACCTGAGGGGTAAGCATCATTATTATCTCTATTTAAGTGGTAAGAACACTGGAGAAGACTTCCCTTGTGGTCCAGCGGTGAAGACTTTGCCTTCCAGTGCAAGGGGTGCAGGTTTGATCCCTGGTCAGGGAGCCACATGCTTCGTGGCAAAAAACCGAAACATAAAACAGAAGCAATACCATAACAAATTCAAAGAAGACATTAAAAATGGTCCACATCAACAACAACAGCAAAAAATCTTAAAAAAAAAATATAAGGACACTGAGACATGGAGAGGTTAAGTCATTTATTTAAGGACACAGCCAAGAGAGCAGAACAAAAGAGGGGGATAGGGTTTAAATGCAGGTCTGTCTGAATTTAAAATCTATCACATCTCAAATTCAATAAGCGTTTTGCAGACAACAAAGGACTGTACAAATTTGATTTTTCAGTGTCATTGCCGTGTTAGGATTAATGGTGACGGTGACTCAGGGCACAAGGGGAGAGGACCTTCCTATAGTCAGGCTGTCTGTCTGTCAATGCAAGGAACTGCTCTGAGAGGGTGTGAGCTCCCTTCACCATCATCTGAGGGAGACTGGACCGGGGGGTCTGAGGCTTTGGTCTCCAGATGGGAGCCTGGGTCAGCACCACGAACCTTAAATGTGGTCAAACAACAGAATCACCTGGGGAGCTCGTGAAGCAGTAGATTTCCAGGTTCCATTGAGGTTTTTAATTGAGTGGCTCAGGATCTTAGTTCCAGATGGAAGTGCATGGGCAGAGCAGGTGAGGAATCACTGGGCCAGTGAAACGCTGAGCAGCCTCTTTACCCAGAAGGATCCTAGAAGCCATGGATCCTAGAAACCATGGGAGCCTCCAAAGAAACCCATCATATGCTCTCCAGAAGCATGCGATCACTGATGACAAAACCTTGCTCTGTGCCAAGCACCACACCCATGGGCCCACAGACTCCTTCTCCTAGGTGCCCCCTCTCCAGGTTCCCATCTCCTCTTTTCCTTTTCCAGCTTCAGCGTCCCCTCCTCCAGGAAGCCTCCCCTGATTCCCAGAACTAGGGACCCCACCCCACCCCCCACTTTGTGCTTCCCCCATCACCAGATTTTCATTTGCAGACGTGTGTGTTCACATCCACCCCCACCACCCCAGGCTGTGATGGGGCTGGTGGTGGCTTGCTCAAGTCCGTGTGCCCAGGACCTAGGCCCAGTGTAGATGCTCACCAAGCATCTGCAGAGAGGGACCTGCTCTGTTCCACGAAGGATGGGGCAGAGGAGGCAGCGAGGGAAGTAACCACTGCAGGAAGTAATCCAGGTCACCAGGTTCGGAGGGAACAGGACCTGCAAATTCTCCCTGCCACTGTTCAGAAGCAGCCTGGTCTATTTATAGTTCGCAAGCCTTCTGCTTCTCGCATTTAAATGCCGGGCCAGGCATGGAATAAAATCCTGGGTAGGTCTGTCAGTTTTTAAATTTATTTTATTTTAACAAGAACAGGAGCAGAAAGCAGGGACAAAAATGAACCAGGGCTATTAGGGTGAGCTGCCTGCTGCTGTCTCGGGTCCTGCCTTGGCAAGCCTGATGTAGTTTTAGACCTGATCCTCGAAATCAGTGCCCCTGTAGAGACCAGCCTGTGAAGGTGCTTTTAAGGTGATTGTTAAATAGTGGCTTTGGTTTACAAAACAGTATCACAAGCATGACCCTGCCTTGGTTTAAACACGCATTTCTGCACACACTCATTGTATGCACGCTCACGCATACACACACACACACACACACAACTGGAGAGAAACAGCCCCAACGGTTAAACATTCTGCTCTTGGATTATAGAACTGGAGTCATTTTAATTTTCTTTCTGTGTGCTTTCTCTGCATTTTCCCAAAGTTTGGGTACACAGAGCATAGACTGAGGAGGTTGGGCTCGAGGAAACTGGTTCTGCCATTTGCTAGCCAGGTGATCCTAGGAGAGGTCCTTCATTTCGTCATCTGTAACATGGGAATAACAACAGGACCCCCCTGCAAAGGTTCATTCTGAGCACTGTCCAAAATAACATGCATGAAGTCTTAGCACAGCACCGGGAACATGGCGTGTGCTCAGAAAACGCAAGCTAGACTGACTCTACCAGCAGCGTTTGTAACTTGTGAAAGTGCGAGATGGTTTTAAGAAACCAAAATGACAGGGAGTGACGCTTGCAGCTCGTGAAGGGACTAGACTACAGCCGGGGGAGGGGATACCCGGAGGCCTGGGTCCCAAACCCAACTGGCAGGAAATGCACAAAAGGACCCTTCCCTCCCCTTTCAATCTCACTTTTCTGACGTTGAAAAGGATGGTGCTGGCGGGTGGATGGTAAGTACCACCCCTCTGGGCAGGGGCCCAAGAGGATGATGACACAGCTCTGGTCTTCAAGAAGGGCCGGGTCCTGGACATAGCTCCAGAGCCTTTCCCGACCTGCCCATCCCCCTTTCCTGGCCCCACCTCTTCCCCACACTTCTCTCTCTCTTTTTCTAAATTTTTATTGGAGTAGACTTGATTTACAAGGTTGTGTTAGTTTCAGGTGTGTCAGTTTTCTAACTGTGTCAGCAAAGTGAGTCAGTTACACATATCCACACATCCACTCTTTTTTAGATTCTTTTCCCATATAGGTCATCACAGAGTACTGAGCAGAGTTCCCTGTGTGATACAGTGCTGTGTGCTTAGTCACTCAGTCGTGTCCAACTCTTTGCGACCCCATGGACTGTCACCCGCCAGGCTCCTCTGTCCATGGGGATTCGCCAGGCAAGAATCCTGGAGTGGGTTCCCATGCCCTCCTCCAGGGGATCTTCCCCACCCAGGGATAGAACCCAGGTCTCCAGCACTGCAGGCAGATTCTTTACTGTCTGAGCCACCAGCGAAGCCTGTGCTATCCAGTGAGTCCTTATCCACTTTACGTATAAAATAGTGTGTATATGTCAATCCTAATCTTTCAATTTATCCCTCTCCCCCAACCTCCTAGTAACCATGTTTGTTTTCTACAGCTTGGATTCTATTTCTTTTTTTTAATAATTTATTTACCTATTTTTGGCTGCGGTGCATTTTTGTTGCTGCGCGGGCTTTTCTCTAGTTGTGGCAAGTGGAGGATACTCTCTGGTTGCAGTCTGCGGGCTTCTCATTGCGGGGGCTTCTCTTGTTTCAGAGCACAGGCTCTAGGGTGGGCAGAATTCAGTAGCTGCGGCTCCTGGGCTCTAGAGCGCAGGCTCAATAGTTGTGGTGTACGGGCTTAGTTGCTCTGAGGCACGTGGGATATTCCCAGATCAGGAATCGAACCCATGTCTCCTGCACTGGCAGGCGGATTCTTTACCACTAAGCCACCAGGGAGCCCTTCTAGACCCCCACCTATCTCTTAATGCACATACCCACAAGGTGTCAATAAACCTCAGAGTGCTCCTCCCTGACCACATAGGACCCCCAGTGGCCTATAGCACTCCCCCTGGCCACCCCCTACTCCACCCTGGTAAACAGCTCCTCACCCTTCTAGGCTCTACTGAGCACCCCCTGCTCAATGGGGTCACCCAGTTACCTGCTCTGCTTGTCTCTCCACTTTGGCTGAGGGAGACCCCCGTCTTACTCGACATCTACCTCCACACCCACCACATCGGAGCAGGGGGTCAGTAAATATGCTGAGTGCATAAATGACGCTTTTTAAAACAAGAAAGGGTAGGGCAGAGCAGTGGTTTAGGCCTATGGATTCACAGGTCAGGCAGATCTGCATTTCACCTTACTGTTGAACGAGCCTGGGCCAAAGATAAGCCTCTCTTCTCAGAGCCTCAGTTTCCTCATCTGTACAATGGGCATGACAACTGTACCCCTCCCCATCCCCACTTCATATCCTGGAGGGGGTTTCAATAGGCTAATGCAGATAAAGAGCTTAGAATACTTGGCATGTAAGAAACACAAAATAAACATTTGCTATCATGATGAGGACGATTATTGAAAATGTAAAATGACTTAACCTTGGGACCTTGGAGTCTCAGCACTTTCCCTTCTGGTCTTGCCCAGGGACCCTCTCTGCTTCAGGTCCAGGGAGCACTATGGACCATTGAACAAGCTGCTCCTGCACAGAGGTGCCCAATTGAGGTGGGCAGAAATACAGCCTGTTTTCAGTGGCCAGGCAGCACACCCCACAGGCGCTGGAGAAGGGGAAGCCTTCTAATTCATCCTCCTACAGCAGCAGTCCAACTCTTTTGGCACCAGGAACTGGTTTCATGGAATACAGTTTTTCCACAGACCAGGGTAGAAGGGATGGTTTCAGGACAATTCAAGTGCATTACATTTATCATGCACTTTACTTCTATTATTACATCAGCTCCACCTCAGATTATCAGGCCTTAGATCCCAAAGGTTGGGGAGCCTGACCTACAGGAGGTACTATTCTTTTTTTTTTATTTTGGTTGTTCGATGTCTCAGTTGAGGCACTTGGGATCTTCAATTTTCGCTGTGGCATGTAGGATCTAGTTCCCTGACCAGCGATCAAACCCAGGACCTCTGCATTAGGAGTCTGAGCCACTGGTCCACCAGGGAAGTCACAGGAGGTAGTACTATGTTAAATTCCATCACCTGGAATGGGGGGTGGCGGTGTCTTTGTCTACCTGGTACAAACATGCTGTGCAAACCATGTCTGAGGACCCGGGCCCACGCGTGGCATCCGGAGGGAACGGGCCACCCCTGGGCAGCTCTCAGCCTCAGCTCAAAGGATGACGCAAATCACCCACCCAACAGTGTGGGGTCCAGGGCGAAAGGACCGTAGGTCACATTTATTCTAAATACCTAAAAGTTATAAATCAAGCTCTTAAATAAAACATGTTCTATCCTTCCACGCTGACAAGTATGCCTTCATAATGACCTTGAAGGCCAGGACAGGTTCAGATTTAGACTCCTCAGAGTTCCACGGCTGAATATGGACAGAGGGGTTGAATATGATGGGCCCTTCGGCACTGCCCCCCCTTCCCTTCATCCCCCCCATGAATCCGGAGGCCCACTCTCTACACCTGTGCTCTGTTCTCACCTCCACACACAGCTACTTCAGGGCCATGTGTCAGGACACCAGTGACAGAGGATGGGCCTAGGGGAGGGGTCTGGGCAGGCACCCTAGATACTGACTCAGGGCCATCTGGATGGGGAATTCCAGGGTCCCACATAGCTGGAATGTGGCCTAGAAAGAGGGGTTCAGGTGGGCATGAACCCACTGCCCCAGAGATTCCTCACCCAGTGAGGAGGGCTGGAGACGACCCAATAGTGCTGGGGACTCCAGATCAGAGCCCTTCTCGCCAAGATCAAAGGCGGGAGCAACACAGCCCATGGTTCGGCCAGCAGTCAGGTTGACCACCCACCAAACTGGTCATGAGAAAACACGTCAGAGCCTGACACAGGTCAATCCTCCTAAAGACTAAGGTCCAACGTTTAACCAAACCTTTTCACAAACCTACAGGTTTGGGAGTGAGGTGGGCACGCGGCTTCTCCCACTTTTCTTTCCTAGCAAGGCCCAGATTTAGGGGTTTAAATATCCTGGGAGGCCCAGGGCACCTGTAGGCCCCGTTCTACTCCGAGCCTTCTCTAGGGCTGGAAACATAACACACCCCACTCTCAACTCTTGCCAGGGCCGGGGTTGCAGACAACCCTTAAAACCCAACCTTTAACTAAAGAGTGGTTTTCCTTTATTATTTTTTTTATTTTAATTTTTTTAAGGATGTAGACATTCACCTCTGGAGAGAAATTATGGGTTTCAAGAGTCCCTGACAAAGGGCTTCATTCCAGAAATGTAAAGCCGGCATTTTAAATTTGGTTCTTATTCACTGCTGGGAAGTATTAGAATGAAGATTACAAATTTAATAATGCAACACGACAGGAACTGGCCCGGCCTCATCTCCAGGAGAGTAATTTGTTCCTGCCTTCAAACTGGCACTTCCCAGCCCCCCCGCATCACCAGACCAGCCTGGTGACACGCTCCTGACTTCCTGACGTGTGCTCTGACCCGCACGGCCGGCCTAGTCAGCCGAACATCATCACAGCCAGGGCCTGAGGAGTCCACGCTGGGATGGTCCGATCCACTTGAGGAGTGTCATTATCACTAAAGGGAGCCTCTCTGGGCCTCTTGGCTCCATTCTTCCAATCCACAGCCACGGAGGTCTTTTTAAGCCCCAGATCTGAGTCTGTCACCTCTCTGCCACAAAAACCTGACAGGTGTTCAACTGTCCTGAAGTTCAAGGCCAAGATTCTTGACTTTAAAGACCTAGCATGATCCAGTCCTGGTACTTCACTAAGCACATGTGCCTCTGAAACCATATGCTCTTCCTACCCCAGGGCCTTGGCACAGCTGCTAATAATAATAATGCACTAGTATCTACAGCACATTAACTGTAGCCAAGCACTGTGCTAAGGGCTTGAAAGGCGTCCTCTCACGGATTCTCATCCCTACCCCGTGAGGCAGGTGGCAGAGTCACGTGGGTGAGCTCAGACTCTGGAGTCAGACATCTGGGTTTCAATGCCGCTTCTGACACTAAGCGGTGTCCTCTTGAGCAACATGCTTCACCTCTCCAAGCCTGTTTCCTCATCTAAAAAACAGGGACGGTGACAGCACCTGCTTCACAGAGTAGCTGAGGCTCTAATGAGTTAAGGGAGGTGAAGTGTCAGGATGTGATGTGATGTGATGGGCACCGTATGTTAATCATCACTGTCTTCATCTTATAGAGCAAGAGACAGAAGCAGGAGTGATTAGACAGCATGGTCAAGGTCACACAACTACCAGTGGGAGTGTGGTCTCTGGATGCTGAAGACTTCATTTATTGCCATGACACATCCACTGTGGAAAATACCAAAGAAGTGCAAACTATAAAACAAAAACTGTCCATAATTCAGCAATTACAGACAGTATTTCCTCCCCTATGCAGGTGTGTATGTGTGCACGTTAGAGAGAAAGAGGAGGGAGAGAGACAGATTCGGGGGTGGGGGAGACAGCCACACAGACTGACAGAATCCAGGATTCGATCCCCCCAACTCCCATAGCTGGCTCCCAAGTCATTCTGTCTCATTTCCCTCCCCTCCCCTGCCTTCATCTGGCCAACTCCACTCATGCCTTAAGTCTCAGCTTAGCTGCCTCCTTCCCACCCCTCCCCCAGGTCATTTCTTCCAGCTCCACAATCCTCCTGCACCCTGCACTTGACATGCATGGCACTTAGCACAGTAATGATCAAATTATTCACTGTTCCTTTGGGTTCTCGAATGTCTAACCCCACCCCTACCCCCACCAGACTGTAAACTCCATGAAGGCAAAGACTGGGCTTTTCTTGATTCACCAGCACCTAGGACAGGGCCTGGCCATCAGCAACTACTGGAGAACAGGGAGACACGGAGGGGAGAGGATGGAGGGAGGGTGGGAGGGAGGCAGGGGAAGGTTTGGGGTTCATTTCCACCCTTCCCAAATCAGTGCCCCCACTGGAGTGCAGCTGAGAATCACACAGTCCCTGACCTGGAAGGGCTCTCAGGGTGGCAGTGAAAACTGGTATCAGTCAGACTTTGTAACTGCTGAGAAAACACACTCAGGTGAACACCCAGGAGGAACAATCAACTCCACCTGAGACAAGAGAGGTATGCTTCCTGGAGGAGGTGGCATCGGAGCCCTGAAAGGGAAGGGCAGGGCATCTTGGAAGATGAAATTGCTGAAGCAGAGGCACGGGAGGAAGAAAATGCTAACAGGACTGCCAAGAATGGAGGAGCTGATTTTTGCCTGGAAGTAACAACTGGCTGAAAAGGCTAGAAATACAAAGTTAAATCATCTGGCCCTCCTAGAAATTCATTTTCCTGTTCATCATGCCACTTTCTCTCTGATACACTCTCCAAACACAGTCAGGCCTTAGAGCTGGCAAGAGTCATTGTCCCCTACCCCATCCACCTTTCCCACTTCAGTGACCACTGGCCTGACCTCCTGGGGCCAGCCCCTGTTTTTCTTGGCTGAGGGTTTCAGACAAGCCCTGGCACCCACCCTATCCCCACCCCTCAACCAGTGCCTGATGGGGGTTGTATAAACACCCCAGCTCCCTCACTCCTGGGTGAGATAACAGAGGTATATGTTCTACTCCAGGGGTCTGCACACTAGGGCCCATGGGCTAATCCAGCTCGCTGCCCATTTTTGTAAATAAAGTTTTATTAGAACACAGCCCCACACATCCATTTATATACTGTCTTTGGCTGCATTCCAACTGTGTAATTGAGCAGCTGAGACAGGGACCTTATGACTCATAAAGACTAAAACATCCAGGGTCTGGTCTTTTACAGAAGTTTGCCGAGCCCTGTTATATCACCTCCCAGAGCCCCTGGTACAACCTGACTCGGTTGCCCTTGGTCAGGGGTAACATGGCTGATAATACTGACTGCCTTTCTCACTTCCCTCCTGGAGATTCACCCATCACCGTCATGAACCACATAAACCACATACAACTGCTATTCGACTGTTTCGACTCCCACAAATGGCAGTTTCCTATGGTTCAACGTAATAATTTTAAAAATATTTATCTATTTGGCTGCACCGGGTCTCAGCTGTGGCACACAGGATCTTTTAGTTACAGCATGTGGGATCTAGTTCCCTGACCGCGGATGGAACCCGGGCCCCCTGCATTGGGAGCATGGAGTCTTAGCTACTGGGTGACCAGGGAAGATCCCAACCTAATACTTGTACTCAAATGCTTGTTTCATGGGAAACACAAGCTAGGACAGCAAGACGAGCGTCACTGAGCCCATTTCACACGCAGGCCCTGATCTGACTCTTGTTTCTGCACACACACACAGCAGAGGTCTGCTCTGGGTTTTGGACTCCTTGTCCCCACCCCCAGTCAAAGCCTTGCCAGGTAACTGCTACATGCAATGTCCTTAGAACACCTGCCAGGCTACCCAAGGCTTAGAGTCATGGACTTGTTTCACCTAAAGAGGAAAGCAGGGCTCAAAGAGACCTACCCAGATTCACTCGGCTGGCAAATGGGAAAAATGAGGTTTCAAACCTAGGTTTTCTTATGACAAATTCCTGGCTCATTCCCTGACAAATCAGCTACCCCTTAGTCTTTCACCTCAAGCAGCCTGTCAGGGCCCCTGCCCACCTCTCTGGAAACCAAGCCGATTTTCCATGAGGCTCAGCTGAGATCAAACAGGCAAACATGCTCTATCAGGCCCAAAACGTTTTTATGTTTGCAAGGTGCCAAACAGAAAACCAAGACAGACACCTTTCACAGAGGTACCTGGAAAGAAACCCACTGGGAAGCACAAAATATACATCTATAGTCATGAACAGAATCAACTGCAGCACAGACTGTTTTTATTTTCTTAGTTTTCTGGCTGTCCCGTACAGTACATGGGATTTTAGCTCCCCAACCCGGGATTGAACCGACGTTCCCTGCACTGGAAGGCGGATTCTCAACCATTGGACCACCAAGGAGGTCTAGCACAGAGTGTTGTAAAGATCAGAAGTGTTGGAGGCAGGCCTGGTGCAGTGGTAAAGAATCCCCCTGCCAATGCGGGGGATGCCAGAGACTGGGGTTCGATCCCTGGGTCAGGAAGATCTCCTGGGTAGGAAATGGCAACCTGCTCCAATATTTTTGCTTGGGGAATCCCATGGACAGAGGATCCTGGCAGGTTACAGTCCATGGGGCTGCAAAGAATCGGACCCAACTGAGCACACACACTCATACACACTGGGATTGAAGCCCTGTCCTACCCTTCACTAGCCTGACAGTGGCCAAGCCAGGAATCCATCCAGACACTTGATTCTTCCAGCCCCACCTAGCCCTATGGCCATGCACATCTTGCAGGACTGTAGAGAAGGTGACCTGTAACAGGGGTGGACATTGCCCAGCACAGAGCTGGCCACACCTGTTCTCCCCACTCTGTCGCCAGAAGTTCCCAGACAGTGGATGGGTGCACCCGCCCCGCCAGAGCCCCTCCAAGGACACCAATCCCACAGCTGCTGTGAATTTCTGCCATTCTGGCTCCCAGCTGCCCGTTCCTTGGAAAACTTCTCTGAGCAAATCTGAGTTGCCTTGCCCAGTTATGTCCCCACCCTCCACGTGTGGGGCTGTCCACAGCCCATGACTGTCTGATACAGTAGGACAGAAGGCTGATCAACTTTCTGATGCCATCTGCCCTCCAGAGATTTCCCTGGGTCAGACTGAGACTGGCCTGGGGGAGAGTGACTGTTATTAGCTGCTTTTTTTTTTTTTTTTGACGTGGACCACTTTAAAAGTCTTTATTAAATTTGTTACTATGTTGTTTCTGTTTTATGTTTTGATTTTTTTGGCCACAAGTCATGTGGGATTTGAGCTCGCCAATCAGGGACTGAACCGTAACCCCTGGACTGGAAGGTGAAGTCTTAACCACTGGACCACCAGGGACATCCCCAACTGCTTCTTTTCCTGCTCATCCTGCATCCTGGTCTCACCTGAGATCACTGCGTGTCACCTGCATCTTTTATAATCTTTTCAATTTGAAGACCACCGAGAGGAGTCTAAGAACACCACACATGTTCACTTCTCCCTCCCTCGCAGCACCCACCTGATTCCCATCAGAACGAGGCTCCCCAGCCTGGGGGTCCCTCTCCCCAGACTCAGCACAACCAACAGAAGCTAAGCAGAAGTGGCTGCAGCTTCCAGGGGCCAGATGGCTGCAGGGTGGGTTGGCTGGGTCTGGGTGGGCCCCCGAGGCCCCTGATCCAGTCTTGGTGTTGGGCCCAGGCAGATGAGAGATGTTTCTTGGGGCATTTGCTGAGGAAGTAATGAATATCCATTCCAGGCCCCAATTAAGGACACGTCCTCCCACCTACTCCCAAGGCACCAAGCAGCGTTTCTCAGGGACCCCGAGATCTGGAAACGCAGGAAACGGACCGGAAGCCTCGGGTGCCAATAGGGTCCAGGGTGGCCACTTGGGTCACCTGGGAGAGAAAGAGGCCCTGGCTGGCATCCAGAAACATCCATTCTGCCCCTGGTTTTGCCAGAGACCTGCTGCGAGGCTTTGGGCAAACCATGCAATCCCTGTCTGGGCCTCAGTGAGAGGACTTCAAGAGACTTAAAGGTTCTGAGACAGTAACAATACTCTGAATACACCCTTACTGCGGGCAGGCTCTCCACAAAGCATGTCACAAATATGTACTCATTTAATCCTCCCGACACCTTCAAGGCAGGAAGGAGCGATTACTTGCCCTTTTCGCAGCTGAGGAAACTGAGGCTCAATGAAGTAACTTCCTCAAGATCACGCAGCATTAAGTGGCAAAGCCAGGCTTCAAACCCAGGACATCCAGCGATGGATTGTGTACCATAACCACCGCTCTGGTGATCCACAGTGCGTATCATCTGACAACTCTTGAATCCTCACAGGACTGGGCACCGCCAGAGTTTCCTCTCAGTCGTGTCCGACTCTTTGCAACTACATGGACTGTGGCCCGCCAGGCTCTTCTGTCCATGGAATTCTCCAGGCAAGAATCCTGGACTGGGTAGCCATTCCCTTCTTCAGGGGACCCTCCCAACCCAGGGATCGAACCTGGCACCAGCATAACAGCTTAATAAGAATTTGCTAACTGGAAAATAAAGAAAAACCTGGTAACCTAAATGACCGAGATGTTGGGTTATGGGAGTGGGACAAGGTAGCTGAGGTGTCAGGGAGACTGATGGTTCCCTGGGTGTCCTTTGATGCTGTTTGGCTTTTCACCACGTAACAAGCTGCAGTCAGTAACGGCAGAATAAAGGGTTGTGAAAGCCGGAAACAGTGTTTGTCCAGGGGAGGGGACAGGAAACCCAGAAGACGGAGGTGCCTGGGGCCCTTTTAGCTGGGTAATTTTTGTGCTTCTAAAATGTACCATCTGCACATATTACTTAATCCAAATAATACTCATTCTTTTAAAAAGTGTTCAGGGACTTCCCCGGTGTCCAGTGGCTAAGAATCCGCCCGCCAACGCAGGGGACATGGGTTTGATCCCTGCTCCAGGAAGATCCCACATGTCTCGGGGCAACTAAGCTTGTGAGCCACAATTCCTGAGCTCACGTGCCTGGAGCCTGTTCGCAACAAGAGAAGCCTCCACACCGCCACTCCAGAGGAGTCCCTGCTCACCGCAAGCAGAGAAAGCCTGCCCACAGCAACGAAGACCCGGAGCAGCCAAAAAAATTTTTTTTGAATTTTAAGTAGTAGTAGTGTTAGTTGCTCAGTCATGTCCAACTGTGATCCCATGGACTGGCCCGCCAGGCTCCTCTGTCCAGGGGAGTCTCCAGGCAAAAATGCTGGAATGGGTTGCCATTTCCTTCTCCAGAGGATCTTCCCGACCCAGAGATCTAACCCAGGTCTCCTGCACTGCAGGCAGATTCTTTACAGTCTGAGCTACAGGGAAGACTCATTTAAAAATAATGGTATTCAATGACCCATCAGCCAAGAATCAACTAGAGAGAAACAGGTAGGGGAGGAACACTAAGAAGGAGATGCAGGGTTGGGAGACTCTGGTTGTATATAAACCAAGCCCACTAGACGCCTCGCTCTGAAAACGGGGATTCAGAGGCCCAAAAGAAAATGCAAAGTGGCTTCAGGAGATGCTGCGATCCAGTGGCTGAATGGAGACCTCTTCTCCTGACTCCTAACGCAGCCTCTCAGGCTCCACCAGGCACACAGTAAATTTTACCAACTGTGTTTGTGTTTGGGACCCGAGCCAGGAGTCCCAGCCGCAGGGAATGCACTCCCACCATCCCGCCCCTCCTGCACCCAGGATGTCTCCAACAGCAGGAAAGGCAGCGCTGCAGCGGCCCAGACGCCTTCTATGCGCCACACTGGCATTTTCCCTCATTCTCACAAGGTAGAGTTACTCACTCCAGTTGACAAAGGATGAGGCTGAGGTCCAGAACAGTGACACATCGAGAGACACAGCTAGGATGCAGCAGAGATTCAAACCTGGGTTTGGGGGCCTTCAAAGTCCGTGCTCTTTCGCGATCCTGAGCCACCCCTCTTGGAAGAGTCCTTCCCATCAGTTGAGGACAAATCCCAACTGGAATGTACTGGTGAATGCCTTTGTCTTCAGACTCTGAATTTTGTCGGACTGGATAAGATTCTTATCACATCATAAAGTTTGTCCCCACCACGCCTCGAATCTGAGCTAAACCTCAACCTTCCCTAAGAAATTACCAGCGACCCCTTTCTTAGAAACATCTAAATAAACTGACTCAGTAAAGTCCCTCGGAAGAATTTCCCTACTTTTTACCCTTTTACATTGATGGTTCCTTTAATTTACTTCTTCCCAGTGGAGACCTGTCCTCAAATGAACCTCCTGGTTATAACACATAGTTCTGCCTTTCCTCAATGCAAGAAAGGGGTGGCATCGTATTCCTTTTGGTAAAAGGGGCTAGGCCTGGGCCCCTCAGAATCTCCAGAGCTGTCTGAGGCCAATATGTCACAAAAGGATATTATGGGTTGATGCGTTATTCATGTCGACTCATTTATCATTTATACCGATGGCTTCCAAAAGGATTGATGGGGTCCTTCACATTAAACCCGGTGCAAAGCAGGGCAGCAGCTGAGCCTCATCTGATCTGAGACCTTGTGATGGAAACAGGTGTGCCTGAAGATTACATCCGGGTACCGAATCTGGTACCCAATGTCCCAAGCATCTAAGACATCTAAGGAAACATCCCAAGTTCAGAAGAACCCTTCATCTCTCCAGCTTTTTTCTTTAACCCAGTGATTCTCCAAGTAGGTCTGGACCAGTATCAGCATCACCTGGGAACTTGTTAGCAATGAGATTTTTCAGGAACTTCCTTGGCAATCCCGCGGTTAAGACTCTGAGGTTCCACCACAAGGGGAGTGTGTTTGATTCCTAGTTGGGGAACTAAGGTCCCACATGCTGTGTGGTGCGTCCAAAAAATTTTTTTAAATAAATAAGAATTTTAGGTCCCAACCCAGATTAAAGGAGAAACTTGGAGAGAGGCCCAGCAATCTGTTTCAACAAGTCAACTTGAGGATTCTGACCCAACAGGAACAACCACAATGACAGCGGTCACCTCTAACTGAGCACCTACTATGTGCACAGGATTAAACCCATCATCTCATTGGTCCTTATAACTGAGGACCACATGCCCAGCTCTGAGGTAGGTGTGTTTTGTGCACTATGTCAATTTACTCCCTACAATAACCTTTTGAAGAACTTACTTTTTTTTTTTTTTGGCTGCATCACACAGCTTGTGGGATTGTAGCTCCTCAGCCAAGGAGCAAACCCATGCCCCCTTCAGTGGAAACACAGAGACTTAATCACTAATGAGACAGCCAGGGAAGGCCATTATTATGCGCCCATTTTACAGAAGAAGAAACTGAGTCCCAGAGAGCTGAAGCCACTGGCCCAAGGTCGCACAATTTAGAAATGGCAGAGGTGAGATAAAAATGCAGGTGTGTTGGATTCCAAAGCCACATTCTTTCTGTCCCACCCTGGAAGCTCCCCAGCTATATCACCCCAAGAAGTGATACAGCTGGGTCAGATGAGAGCTGAGGAGGAGAGAGGGGGCAGGCAGGGAGAGCCTGCCTGGGCAGAAGCAGCCCAGACTCCACACTACCTTCCAGCTACAATGGGAAAGGAAGCCATATGACGCATTTAAAGTCACCTGTGTCTAAGGAACTCAAAAGACTGGGATTCAGGAGGCGGGAGTTCTTGGCTTCTGAATTTACCCAGCTGAGGGTCTTTCTCCTTCCCACTCTGAACCTCAGTTACCCACACTCATATTCCTTGTTCCTATCTACAAGGCTCACTTGTGCCCCCAGCTTGCTTATCTGACCTCGTCTCCCCTCATGCAGCTTAATCACGCTGGTCTGCTGTCTGTTCCCTGAACACCCACATTCACGCTGACCTCAGGGCCTTTGCACCACCTGTTCCCTACGCCTAAATCCCTCTCGCCCTTCATACTCCCATGGCTGGCTCTTTGTCAGGTAGGGCCTCAACTCACCTGTCACCTCCCAGTAAGCCTTTCCTGACTACCTTACTTCATGTCCTATCCCATCAACCTGTCTTCTTTTCATTTCACTTAACACAGTCTGAAATTATTTATTGCTTAATTGCTTCCCTGTTTATTATCTGTCTCCTCCACTCCAGAACATAGCTCCATAAGAGCAGTAACTGCCTGACTTGTTCCCCAGATATAGCCCCAGCACCTAAAGAGACGTTTGGCACTGAGCAGCTAATTAAATATGAGTTGAAGAAATAATAACACCAAAGAAGAAAACCTAGACTCAAAGTCCAGAGCCCTGGATCCTTAACATGTGACCCTGGCAAGGTGCTCTGCCTCATAGAGCCTCAGTTTCCCTCCTTGCCTAATGAAGAGCATGGACTAGATGCTCTCCAAGAGGCCTTCCAAGATCGCTAGTCTTGGAAAGCCAGGCCTGGAAGCCACCCAGCTGGTCCATCCAGAAGAGGCACCTGGCCAGGGTCTCTGCAGCAGCTGCCCCCTCCCCACCCCCACCCGCATCCCTGCCCAGCCACGCACTCATCTCACTCCCCCGTCGCAGAAACTGTTAATGAAGTGCGCACTGCTAAATGCAGTTACAATTACGGGGGCTAAGAATAAGGCGCTGACATCAGCCTTGTCAGTTTCCGAGTGAATCAGAAGGGGAGGGGGGAGGAAGGAGAAAAGGGGAGGGGGGAACGGTGCTCCTGAGCTGTCAAGTGGAAATAGCACAGCGTTAAATATAATCCAGCATTGGCCTACATCGGTCTGGAGAGGCAGGTGATAGATCGGCCCCCAGGGCTGGGGCAGACAACTGGATTCTTCAAGGAGGCCAGGCAGCCCCGTGATGGAGATCATCCAGGAACCGATGGGCAGGAAGGCACTCCAGTGAGCTGGGGTGGAATGGAGTGGGATGGCAGATCCCAGAGGGGCGCATCTGAAGCTGAACAGGCCCACACACCCTTGCCTTTGTCAGTGGCTGTTTTGCCAGCCCAAGCACAGCCGCCAGGCCTGACACTGCCCTTTCCCCCCTGGAATCTCATTTCAGGCCAGGAGGCAGAGGATGGTCTCTGGAGTCAAACACGCCCAGGTTTGAATCACTACTGTGCAACCCAAGAAAGTCACAAAACTACACCAAGCTGCCTGGCTTTTCCTCATCTGCAAAATGGGTACATCGACAACAGTAGCTACCCCTTCTGGCTGCTGTAAGATTCAGGGAGACTATGGAAGGCACTGAGCGCAGGAGAACAAGCCCTTCAACCATTTTTATTTTTACAACCCTGATACATGCGCAGACAAGGATAATTAACCCCTTTTTCAAGAGAGGGAAACTGAGGCCTGGGATTTGCCTGAGGCCCTAACACCAAAGTAGAGTCAAATCCAAGCCGCATCGAGTAAATGGGGAGGGTAGGGACCGGGAGGGAATTCCCATTGGTCTTCCAGGGGACTGGGGGTGAGGGTGGGAACTGAGCTTCGACAGGAAGACAGAAGGCTTGACTGCCAAGGGGGGGAGGGGGTACACAGACGACAGTGTGTGTGCGGGGGGAGGGGGGGCGTCTACACCCTTCTGAGCACATTCTCCAAAACTGGTGCCTTTCCAACAATTCTTAAAAGACATGCTGAAGCGATGGTTGTTAAGGCCACCGTGAAGAGATGTTAGGGGAGGCAGAGAGGAGAAGGGCCCTGAGATGAGAGAGAGGGTTAGCTGGCTCGCATCTGCTCTCCACCTCTCTGCCCTGCACTCTCCCAGCCCTCAGTCGGAACAGGCTCACCTCTGGGTGGAGGTGGGCAAGGAGGAAGGCAGCGCAGAGTTCTCAAAGGGAGACAAGGCAACGGGTCCCTCCTTTTCCCTTCCCACCAAACACAAGCAGGGGGGCCTCTCTGATAGCTGCAAACGCCAAGGAAGCTGCAGCCATGAGTCTGGCAGCCTGGGGACAAGGAAGAGGGGGCGCCAGAGAGGGGGGAGAGAATTTTCGGAAAGAGCTCTAACAGCATCAGAATAGATCTGGAGGCCAGTGAGCTGTGCACCGGGGGAAAGGATGACTCCTGTGCATGCTATTTTTCTGAGATGCCTCTTTCAGGGTCATTCAAGACAGCGGAGTTTGGGGTCCGCACTCTCACCCCACCCACAGCCTGAACTATGAGAAGAGCTGGTTCCATTCTTTACTGTGCCTCAGTTATCCAAATCCAGAAGAGTTCTGCCCAATTCCCAGCCCATAAAGGAGATTACAGCACTTGGTGGTAACTTAGGGAAAGCGGCAGAGGGGGAACAGGAAGTGGCGTGCCCCAGGGATGAAGGTGGGAACAGAGGCTTCCGAACCTCTACCTCGTGCCCTCCAGCGGCCCCGATCCTGAAGGATATTTTCAGGCTCCTCCCCTCACCATTTCCCCTCATCCACCCAGCCCCAGCCCCCCTTTAGGGACGAAGTCCTCTGTTCCCACCACCTCAGGGTGGAAGGGGTGGTTCAGCAGGACATTTTGTTTCCCAGGAAAAGCTCAGGTCAAATTTCAAGGACAAAAGTTAGCACTGGGGCTGGGAAAGAAAACTCTGCCAAGAGGAGAAAACTGGGGAAGGGAGGGGGAGTCCAGGGCGGGTCATTCCAGGTGCCTGGGGTGGGGGCGGGATTTGGAGCTCTCGGTCCCCCTGCTGAGATCTGTCTGGCGAGACATGAGTTATCTCCTCCCCACCAGCCAGGAGAGGTAACGCAGACAGCCCCCTCCATCTTCCCTCCGTCCAAAAATAGGGGGACTGGGTTTCGGCACTAGTTGGTAGGTCCCAGCCACCAGGCCACCCCACCCACCAGATTTGGCCTGATCGGAAGAAGGCGGTACCACGAAGGGCTTTCCAGCTCAGAGATGTGGCCCGAACTGCTAGGAGAGGGACCGGTAGCCGGCCGGTGTTGCCATGGCAACTTCCTCCCTGCACTGGATCGAAGCATCCTATGGGCAAATCGGAGCTGGCTGCTCCATCTTCTCCGCCCCTCTCCCGAGCGGGTGGGGGAGAACTGGACGCCAAAACCACTTGGTCAGACTCAGGGACACCATCCTCAATTTCAGACCCTGATGTAGCAACCCCCTTTGGCATTTGCTGGAAACTGGAGACACTCTCCAGACACACTCCCCAGCCATGCCCCAAGGCAGACTGGCAGGTCTGGGACTGTAGATGTAATAAAAACGAACTGTTGAAGAGAACAGGGACATGGGGAGCTGGGTGCTCCCCACCCTCTTGTTCCACATGTAAGTCCCCCAAATCCCCTTCTTTAAACCCCTCCCAAGAAGGAGGGCCCAATTCTGCCTTAATAGCTATAACAATGCAATAAAATTAGCTTATAAGTTAACGTTTTGAGAACCAGGCTTCCCCCCTGTCTCAAACCCACAGATTCCTTTTTACAATCTTGCTCAGAAACAAGCCTTACTTCTTGGTAAGAAGAAAGATTAATAGCTAACAGCTACTGAGAGCCCATCTCGTGTCAGGCGCTGTACTCTGCCCTCTGCACACACAGCGTAACAATCAACAGCATAGATGCTTGAGGCAGACTGCTCAAGTTCAGATCCTACCTCCCTCATTTCCTGGTTCAGTGACCTTGAGTGAATACTCTGTCTGTCTCAGTTTTCTCCTCTGAAAAATGGGGATGTTAACATGAATTCTGTCTCAGTTTTCCCATTTGAAAATGGGGACTGTCAAATGTTAATTTTATAGACTTGCTGTGAGGAAAGAAAGCAATATTGAAAGTGCCTAGGAGAATACTTAGCAGAAGGAATCATTTAAAAAATGTTTACCCTCTGTGGTCCATACTCTTTATTTTCTTCCTGATATAAGAAAGCAGAGGTCACATGTCTAACTCCCCACTGCCCCATCCCTCCTCAATTACGAAGCCAGAAGGAGCCAGGTTGAGCCATGAAGACACAAACATGAAAAATGCCTCCCAAAAGCATGCCTCTCTAAAGCCCCAATATCTTTTTTTTAATTAATAATAATTATCTATTTATTTATTTTTTGCCTGCATTTTTTTTTTCATTTATTTTTATTAGTTGGAGGCCAATTACTTTACAACATTATAGTGGTTTTTGCCATACATTGACATGAATCAGCCATGGATTTACATGTGTTCCCCATCCTGATCGCCCCTCCCACCTTCCTCCCCATCCCATCCCTCTGGGTCTTCCCAGTGCACCAGCCCTGAGCACTTGTCTCATGCATCCAACCTGGGCTTAAAGCCCCAATATCTTTCTAAAAAGGGGCAAAGCAGTGTAAGAAGTGGGTTCAGAGTGCACAAGGGAAGATGCTTCTTGGGAAGAATTCTAGGAATCCGAGGTTACCAGCCTCCTGAGCCCCAGGATGGCTAGAACGGGGAGGAAGGGGCAGCTTCCTTTGCTGACAAAATGTCCAAGGCTCCCAAGCTCAAGGGAACAAAGTGCTCTGGCCCAGTTAAGGCTAATGAAAGTCTCCTCCTCACAGTTTCTCAGGAAACCAGCTGAAGGGTAGCATATAAGCTCTGAAGATGGCTCTGAGTCAATCGAGTTGATGAAAAAGATGCAGTGGACAGGAGGTGGAAGCAGCAACAAAGGGAGGACCCTAGATAAGCCAGAGGACCATCGGGGGCCCTTCTGGGCCACCGGGAACAGAGAGGGGCATGAAACCGGCCAGGCGAGGGAGCAGAAAAGAGAAAGGTAGAGTCAGGTCAGTTCTGACAGCCCTCCGACTAGAGCAGTCTCTGTCCACTATCTGAGACATATTCAAACTGCTTTTTGAAATTAGTTCAGTGCAGCGCCGCTCTAAAAGAATGAATCTAAAAGGCTTCTTTTCTAAAAGAGGAAATTAATGACTTTGAGAAGAACAAGAAAAATTAAGAACCAAGACGACGTTCCCTACTTCTGATTCTCACCAGACATTCATTAGCCTTCCAGAAATGAAACTTCACTTTCTTCCTCCCCCTCCCAAATTTGAAGCATCTCTTAAGAAGAGCAGTTGAGCACAAGACGCGCAAACCAAACTCTTGGCTGTCGGCCGCTCCCTGGGGCCTCTTCACCTGGGAACCATTTTCTACACAGCAAGATCTGACTTTAAAAAAAAAAAAAATCATCTTTCAGAGACAGGACTAGTGCTTTACTGGAAAGAGAACCGGAAACCTGATTTTAGTCTCGGCTCTATGCCCGACTCACTGGGTGACCTTGGGTTATACACACACACACAGGGACTTCAATCTCACACACATTCACACACACAAACACACACACATCCATTTGGGGGCAAAGAGATGTTGGACAAGATGATTTTGAGGTCCCCCAAGTGAAAAAAAAGTTAAGAATTTGAAGAAATCTGCTGGGGGGAAAAAATCAGGTGGACCTTTAAAAATCTCTAATATTGCATGAAGTTACCTATTGTAACTTAAGTAAAACCAGAGCAAGTCGCCTGCAACCAACGATAATAACCAAAGCGTCTGAATCATGACAAGGAGCATGACTCTGGAGAAAAACCCAACTGTCCCTACCACAGCGACAGTTGGCTCTTGAGACCCAAGTGGCCTGCTGAACTTCAGGATTGTCCTTGAACATCAAGGGAGGGATAGGGGAGCCTGCCCACCGAGGCAGGTGGGGCTCCGTCCCCAAGCCCTGAGTTGAGCCAGATTTCCTCTCTCTGATTTTGCTCCAGGGGAGGCCACTGGGTTAGGAGAGCCCCTCCACCCCTCCTCACCTTGCCTTGTCCATAATAATAATAATACTACGCTCCCTCAGCGGCATCAAGGGGGAAGCGAAGCCTCAGTTATTCTTTCTGTAAAATGGTGATTCTGTAAATTGGCTCTGCAGTAACCATTTCACTCCACCCCCTCTTCAGGTCAACAGCAAGACAGCTGCGTCAGGGGTCAACCTCACACGCCCCCATTCACCCACTTAGCCAACACATTCTGCTGTAGAACTTTCTCCCCACTTGCCTCCTGATCCAACAGGAAGAGGTGAGCACCCATCACCCACCGCTCCATCCAAGGCTTATCAGATAACTGGCTGACCAGAATAAGCGTCCCCACAGGCAGAGAGTTTTAAGCAGAGCCCTTGAACTCCCTAAAACTATGGACAAAAATGTTTGGATGGTGCGTGTATGTATTTGGGGGAGAACTCATCCATATTGTCATCAAGTTTCCCAAAACGTCTAGGAAACCATTTTGCTCCTCCCCACCACACACTCCCCTCCCCTTTCATCCCCTCACTGAACTAAAATACTCTCAGATCAGCGTACAAAACACTTTTAACTTAACCTTGTGTCTGAGGTACCGTCATCCCATTTTACAGATCGGTATATGGAGGCTAGGGGAGGCAAGACTCACCCAAGGTCACGGCTAATAAAGAGATAAGCACGCCCAAGGCCGGAACCTGATTCCGACTCCCTCTCTGGCACTCTGGGGAACTCTCACCCAAAGCCCTCTAGCTACCCCACCTGTTGGTGGATTCGCTTCCTCACCGCAAAAGCGTATCCGAAGCCCTTGTTTCCTCTGCCTGGTCCCAGGGCCGCCAGGAGCCGGTTTCTCCACATTTCCCCGCCCCTTGGGCTCCGGCTGAGGTTGCGCGCAGGCCTGGGAGCCTGAGGTTCGGGCCGATGAATGATGGCCCGGTCCAGCCCACCCAGAAAGGCCACTCCAGGCCCAAGAGCACCCGGGATCAGGGGCACACTCGGAAGGGCGCGCAGGTGTAGAGTCGGCGCCGCCCTACGCCTCCCTCCGGGACCAGCCGGGAGGAACCGAGAGGAAAGGCCGTCCCCCGGCCGGTCCCCTCAAGGTCCACCCCAGTCCTGGAGCCCGAAGCCCCCGCCCCTGGGGGAGGACGAAGAGAGACAAACGGGGGGCGTTCAAGGCCCTGGGCGCGGGGCAGGGGTCTGGCCCAGGGAGTCTCAGGATGCAGCCAAGACAAAGATGGAGCAGGAAGGTTGCGCGCCACCTCCAATGGCGGGGGGCGCGTCGGAGCCCTGCGGGTGAGGCGGCCAGAGCCCCGGGGTCTGAGGAGGGGGCACTTACAGGAGGCTCGGGGAGGGCGGCAGGTCGGATCCAGGGACAAGAATGGGAACATTCAGTAGGCGCAGGTGAGTAGGGATAGCTAAGTCCAGGAGACCCAAAGGGCCCACCTGCGGAAAAGGGGTGAATGCAGAGGATCTAGGTCCCTGGGGGCGGCGGGAGGCGAGAAGATCCCACACCCTAGAGACTCTGAGGCCCCGTGGGTGGGAAATTAGACCCTGGGGGCGCATCCCCGAGGGTGTCTGGGATTGGGGGTGGGGAGGAAAGAGTGGCCACCTCTTAGGGCGCACCGGATCGGGGATGGGGCCTCGGGATCCGGCTCCCGGGACGCCCCCCGGGGGTCGGGGGAGGGCAGCGCGCTTACCCGCGTCCTCATCGTCGAAGGAGTTCATGCACGGGAAGTAGATGGCGAGCGCCTCGAAGGAGGCGGACAGGCTGAGGCGGCTCTGCGAGCGCTCCATGCCCGCGCCGGCGCCCGGCGCCTCGGCCGCGGCGGCGGCGGCGGCGGCCGGCTTGGGCAGCTTGGCCGCCCCATTCTTGACGCGGAGTACGGCGCGCGGCGTGGTGGCGGCGGCCCGGGGCCGGGCCGGGACTCCGCGGCGGGGCGGGCGGGCGCGGCGGGGCCGGCGGGCGGGCGGGTGGGCAGGCGGGCCGGGAGCTGGCGGCGCGCGGAGCCCGAGGCGCGCGGTGCTCCCGGCGGCGGCGGCGGTGGCGGCGGCAGCGGTGGCGGCGCAGCTCGCTCTGGCCCGCGGCGCCCCCAGCCGGCCGCGCGGGGCGGGCTCCAGCCGCCGCCGCAGCCAATCGGCGCCGCCCGGGGGAGGGGGCGCCGCGCGCGGGGCGTGGGAGCCGGAGGGCGCGGGCGGGGCCCCTCCTCGCCTCCGGGGCCCGCAGGTTGTGCGCGCCCCGAGCGACGAGCGCGCCCGACTGCTGCGCCCCCAGTCCCGGGGTGCGGCCCCACGCTGTCCCCACCCCCACACTGAACCCCCGCAGACGCCTCGAATTCCAGGCGTCCGGTCCCCACCTGAGACTGGCCAACCCCAGGGACAGAAACGCACTCGAAAGGGACACAGTCCCGGTGACCGGCGCTGGTGACCCTCAGGTTCACACGTGAACCCGCAGAGCAGCTCAAAGAGGCACCCCCACGACTGCATCCACTTGTGCAAGATACACCGCGGACACCCTCAGACTTACACACCCAGAGAGACTCACCCAGGCTCACTCATAGCGACACTTGGAGAACCAAGCGCCAGAATCCCCTAAGACCCCCGCAGGTAGATACGTCCACGGACACACACGGATTCACACCCAGAGACCTGCAGACACAGTCTAAGCAACAAATAGGCACACCCTTGGCCACACAGGAGACCCTCGGAACCCACACGAACTGAGACGTTCAGGTGGGCACACACACTATCGTGAACCCACCGTATCCAGAGAATCCACACTCACAGACACACCTACTCAGTGACACACTCATAGTGACCAGACCTTCATGTAGAAACACCAGTGCCCCTCCAACACTGACCTCTCTCACAGGGATTCGGGCACACCCAGAAATACCCTGGCAAACACCATCGGACTCACACAGTCACCCTCAGACTCAGACACACCTCAGTGGGCACACACAGGTTCACACCCAGACACAGTCGCACAGACTTAGTCACTGCTGGTGATGGATACATTCTGATGCATAGACACCCGCAGACTCATACAGGCTCACTGATAAACACTCCACCAGACTCACATGTTCACCCAGACACGCCCACGTATAAACCCCCAGGGACTCTCACACACACACACACACACACACACACACACACACACACACACACACACACTCAGATAATGTAGAGCCCCCTAGGTGAACACAGTCATAACTCAAAATCTGCACTCCATTCCCTGGCCTTGACCCAAGACCTAGGTCCCTACATAGTTGAGCCCAGATGTCTAACTTTTCCCAGCTGTTCCTACATCTGCTTCAGGAAGCAGCCTGCTGAGATGGCAAGAAGAGCACAGTTTCAATCCAGACTGTGATGCTATCCTTCACCTGCCTGTTTTTCCATCTGTACAAGGGGGATTCAACCCGCGCCCCACTTTTGGATGGTGGTGAGGATTAAGTAAGATAACATGTCCTAGTTTTTGGTTGTTGTATAACAAAAAGACTTAAAAGAAACACACCCATTTATTAGTTTACCATTCTCTCAGAGGTCTGAGCAGGCTTGACTGGGTTCTTTGCTTAGGACTTCACAAGGTATGGGCCAGACTGGGTTCTTATCTGGAGGCTCTTGAAAAGAATTAGCTTCCAAGCTCATTCAGGTTGTTGGTAGTATTTGGTTCCTCGGAGCTGTAGAACTGAGGGTCCCATTTCCTTTCTGGCTCTTAGCCAGAAGTCACTTGCCATTCCTAGAAGCAGGTCTGTGGTCCTTGCACATGGCCTCTTCATCTTCAAGATCGTTATTAGGATGTCGAACACTTCTCCTCCTTAGCATCTCTCTCACCTCCCTTCTACTTCCTGGACTGAGAAAGCTCTGCTATTAAAGTGCTTGTGTGATTAGATTAAGAATATACATGCCTGTGTGTATATATATTAGTAGAGAGAGAGACAGGCTTCCCTGGTCACTCAGCAGCAAAGAATCTGCCTGCAATGCAGGAAACGCAGGTTCCATCCCTGGGTGGAGAAGATCCCTTGGAGGAGGGCAACCCACTCCAGTATTCTTGGAAATCCCATGGACAGAGGAGCCTGGCAGGCTTCAGTCCATGGGGTCACAAAAGAGTCAGACTTGAGTTAGCAGCTAAACAACAGCGATAATATAGATAGACACACATATATATGTATGACATATTGTGTATATATCACTTGTAAGATATATATGTATGTATGTAATTTATAGTGCGTGTGTGTTCATGTATTTGCACCTGCATGCGTGTGTGTGAGGGTATCTCACCCAGCCCGAGGGGATTTAAGAAGGCTTCTTTGGAGAGGTGACATTTAAGCTGAAAATGCTATGTGCCTGGCACTGTTCTTGGCCCTGGGGATATAAATACCAGCAAATGAAATAAAGCCACTGCCCTCACATTTGCATTTAAAAATCATCTCTGGGACTGCTCTGGGAGGAATAGATTGGAGTGAATTTAGAGGGTTGCTTCCCCCTCTTCTCTTCAGATAAATCCTGATTTGAACCCAAAAGCCACTGATTGTTTCTAAAATGCAAATGGCAGGGGAGGCTGAGAAAGCATGTCCCGTGGGAAGGTGAAATGGAGGAGGTGGGGGGACCGTGGGTCCCGAGGCCAGATGGGAGGCTGTGGGCCCGGGGTGGGAGGCAGCAAGGGCCAAGGCTGGGGAGAGGGCAGGAAGGGCTGAGCCTGAGAAAGTTGCTGAGACAACGTTGGGCAGGATTAAGAGGCAGGCTGGATGGGTGAGGATCGAGAAGGGAAGAGGGGAGCGAGGCTGCCAAGCTTTGCAGCATCAAGAGAAAACGGCACAGATGGATGAAACTCCTCCTCTTCAGCATCCGTCCTCTAAGATGAAGAGCGCAGCGAAGTGGCCCCGAAATGTTCTGTGTGTAGCAAGACTCAGGTGAGCACCTTTCTAGAGGAAGGGAGAGGCGGCTGGAAGGTAGCTGAACCCAAGAGAGCCCTGGTTGCTGCTGATAAGGAAAAGACTCATCCTGTTTGTGTTCCGCCTGCTGGGGTAGGGGTGTGTGGATTTGTGTGTGTGTGCACGTAAATATCTCTGTGGGTGTGTCTCTGAATAGATGGGCACTTCTGCATATCTGTGTCCTTGTCTGTGAATGACCTTGTCTCTGAATATGACCTTGGAAGATGCATGTCTTTGTGTTAAGTGAATCCAATCTAGCTTTAAATGCAACATACATCCTGGTCTTTGTATGCACTGGTGTGTGAGTGTGTGTGTGTGTGTGACTGTGTGTGTGCATGTGTGTGACAGAGACACAAGAGAGACAGACACACAAGAGAGCACTTGTCCATTCTTTATGTGTGTAACCCGCGCCACGTGTCCCAGTCTGTGTGGGTCTGTATCTGCTTGAGTGGGCTGGTGTCTCCTACTGATAGTGTGTGCTTCTCAGCATCTGTTTTACCTCTTAGTGTATCAGGATCCATGTGTGTGTGTATGTAACTAGGCTGTATTGGTTTTATTTGGGTATCAATGTCAGATGTCTCTTCTTGTCCATGTGTGTATGTATCTGTCCCCTTAAATCCTGGTAGTGAGAATTTGACTGTGTGTGAAGGCTGCTGTCTGTGAACTTGTCCATGTAGGCTGATAGCTTGAAAGGGGACTCATCTTCTTGGATTAATTTTTGCGTTTAATTGGCTAACACAAGACTGAGCTGATGGGGATAGAGATATTAAGATCTTTTATTAATTCCAAGTCCCTTAGACAACTGTCTCAACCATTCATTTATGCTTCCAACCATCCATTCAGTCATCCACCCAACTATCCACCCTCCCACCTTTTCATCTCAATTGCACTGACACTTACTAGCTACATAATAAGTGACACTTACTAGCTACATAGTTATCTTTTAGACGAATGACTTTATCTCTCTATGTCTCTGCCTTCTCATCTATGAAATGGGAATGATACCCGATAGATCTGGAAGTAGGGGTGTGGGAGTTAAGTGAGATATTGCTTATAAAACAGTAACCACATGGCATAGTGCATAGTAAGTGCTTTCTGCATTAACAATTATCATCATCATTGTGGCAGTCAGTGTATTTCAGCAAATTCTCATCAGCACTTTACTACAGGCCAGCCCTGAGCTAGAGGCTGGTGGGGCCCTACTTTAGCAGAAACCATTAAGTGCCTCTGCCACCACCTTCTGGTGTGACCTTGGATAAAGCCTATGTCTGCTCTGGACCATACAATAGATAGAGCACACTTGCCTCACCTCCGTTATGGAAATTCTCAGTGCACCTGACTTTCAAAAACTGCAAAGAGCTGAGCACAGTTATGGAAGCAGGCTGGGGACCCCTCCCCTGCCAAGCCTAAGAATGGCAGGGGCCCGTCCTGGGTCATCTGGAGAGTCAGGCAGAGCTGGAACAAAGCCAGGACCCATTTTCACTGTGGGGCTCAGGCCGCTGCTTCCTCCCAACCCCTGCTGGCCTGTTTTCCCTCTGGGGAAGCATCTGATATTCTCTCATGGCAGGAGACGAGCATGTGGGGGAGCAGGGAGCGAAGAGGGGCAGGAACACACATTCTGGTCCAGGAAGAGCATCTTCACTTACTATTTGGTGAGGGGCCTTATGGCTAAAAAAAAGAAAGAAAAATAATAAAGGAATTGGGTACGGGGTGTGATTTCTGCCCCCCAAAACCACCCTTTAGGACAAGAGAGAGAGAAAGAAAGAAACAAAGGGTAGAAAGAGACAGAGACTAGACAAGAGACAGGGACATAGTAATAGAGACACAAGAGGCAGAGAACAAAGAGGCAGAGACAGAAACAAGCGAGGGGAGAGAGAGTTAGAGATGGGAAGGCAGAAGGAATGAGGTCAGGCTTTACCGCACACCTGGTTTGAGCGTCTCCAAAGCAAGACTTACTGCAGCAGCCCTTGCATCGGGCGCTGCTGCACTTCTTGGGTCATCCTCAACAAACACATACACACACACTCACCCACACACACATTCACACCAACTCACACATGCACACACATACTCACAGAGCAGCAGGTGGAGGAGGAGGCAGGGGCTTGAGGTAGGGGCAGATCCTGGCCATAAGAAACCCCCTGTGTGACCTTAGGCAGTGCTAAGCCACCGTGTTCTCATCTGGAAAATAAACTTCAAACCTCGTTCAGTGACTTCAAGGCTAAATGGGATGATGCGGTAAAAGAGTTTTAGAAATAATGGAGAAAAAATGGAAAAGAACCCTGAGAACTAGACAAGCTGATTTTACAATTCATAGGAAAAATAAGCATGTAAAAATTGTCAGGAAAATGCATTGGGAAGAGTAGGGAAGAATACAAGATAACGAGCCCTATCTGATGGTAAAACATTATAAAAGTACAGTAATGTTTTTGTATATAATTTTATTTACTTATGTTTGGCTTGCTGGGTCTTTGTTGCTGTGTGGGCTTTTCTCTAGTTGTGGAGAGTGGGGGTCACTCTCTAGTTGTGGAGAGCAGGCTTCTCATTGAAGTGGCTTCTCTTGTCATAGAGCACAGGCGCTAGGGTTGTGAGCACAGAGCTCCAGTAGTTGCAGAAGGCGAGCTCAGTAGTTGCATCACCAGGGCCCTGGAGCACAGGCTCAGTAGCTGGGGCACACCGGCTTAGTTGCTCCACGGCACATGGGATCTTCCTGGATCAGGGATCGAACCCATGTCTCCTGCACTGGCAGGTGGATTCTTTATCAATGAGCCATCAGGGAAGCCCAAAACTACAGTAAGTTTTTCAAAGGATAAAAAAAAAAGAGTTTCCTTAATATATATAATATATGAAGAGTTTTTACAGAACTATGGAAAGGCCATTGCTCCAATAGGAAATAGAGAAAAGTCATGATCAGACAGTTCTCAGACATATAATTTATAAATGGCATGGTTTCCCAGGTGGCATAGTGATAAAGAATTCACCTGCCAATACAGGAGATGGTTCGATTCTGGGTCAGGAAGATTTATCTATGTTATGTGATTCTCAGCATGTAACATGGATAAATGTCATGTAAACAAGAAAATATTATTGTGTCTCTCACAATTAAGGGAATGTTAATTAAAACAAAATCGAGTCACCTTTTTTGACCTACCAGTCTAATAAAGAAGAAATTGCTCGACAATTAATCGTAGGGAGAGGGAATGGGGAAATAGACAAAGATACACAGTGTTGGGAGTATATATTGATGGAAACTCTTGGAAGATTATGGGCTTCCCAGGTCGCTCAGTGGTAAAGAATCTGCCTGTCAGTGCAGGAGACACCAGAGACACAGGTTTGATCCCTGAGTCAAGATCTTCTGGGGTAGGAAATGGCAACCCACTTCAGTATTCTTGGCTGGAAAACCCCATGGACAGAGGAACCTGGCAGGCTACAGTCCGTGGGGACACAGAGTTGGACACAATTTAGTGAGTAAGCACTTATGCTTTGGAGATTAATTTGTTGGCACCTATTAAATTTTCAAATCTACAAATCATTTCATTTAGAAATTTGCCATTTAACTCAGCAATTCTGCTTCTATGCATTTATTCTATAGGTATACCTGCACATACGCACATATATAAAATAAGAATGTTGTAGCATTGTTATAATAGCAAGAGACTGAGAACAAGCTGCATGCCCATTAAATAAACTATGGTACATCCATACAAGGAATTCTACAGTCACTTTAAAGAACAATGTAGGTCTCCATATGCACTGATATCCTAGATACACAAATAAAAAAGCAAAATCTGAATAGTATATATAGTATGATCCCATCTGTGTGTGTTTATATACATATGTGTGTATATACCTATATACATATAAATATATATTCATACTTAAATATATGTCTTTGAGTAGACATGCAAATTTCAGGAGCAATATACAGGAAGGAAGCTATTAACTGTGGTTTCCTTTGGGAAGCAAGACAGAAAACTTTCAGGCGGGAGTCAGGATCTTTTGCTCTATGCCCTCCTCTTTTATTGTTCAGTTGCTCAGTCATGTCTGACTCTCTCTGATCCCATGGACTGCAGCACACCAGGCTTCCCTGTCCTTCACCATCTCCCAGAGTTTGCTCAAACTCATGTCCATTGAGTCGGTGATGCCATCCAACCATCTCATCCTCTGTCGTCCCCTTCTCCCCCTGCCTTCAATCTTTCCCAGCATCAGGGTCTTTTCTAATGAGTCAGCTCTTCACATCAAGTGGCCAAAATATTGGAGCTGGAGCTTCAGGTTTTTTTACAATGAATATGTATTTTTCCAAATTAAAAAAATTTAAGTACAGGGATTTCTCTGGTGGTCCAGTGGTTAACACTTACTTCATGCTTCATCTGCAGGGAGCATGGGTCGATCCTTGGTTGGGGTAATTAAGATCCCATATGCTGCATGGTGCAGCAAAAGGAAAAAAAAAGTATATTTTTCACCTAATAAGGGGTGATTAGTAACTATTTGTAAATAATTGAGGTGTCAGTGTGTTACTTGGGCCAAGGCTGCACACTAACTCTCTAACTCTCTGCTAACTCTGTCACTAGCAACATGGATCAAGTGAGAGCATGCTTCCATATCCAGCTCCTGGGAATGAGGAAGTAAGCTTAGCTGCCCAAAATAACCACCTGTCATTTCCCAAGCCATCACCTGCTCTCCCAAGCCAAGGGAGGCTCTGTCTGGGTGTGAATGGTGGATTCCTCTCTTCAGGACCCAGAACCTTTTCCTTTGGTACCCCTTCTCCCACCAGGAATCCTCAGCCTCTGAAGCTCTCCTTTGATGGCATCCAGATCAAAAGAAGGAGCCACTGGGGTCTAGAAACCTAGAGGAAGATGAAGATTTCCTGTCACAAGCGGAAAGACCTCACAAGGGGGAAGACCTTCCCTCTCTCTAGGGCTCACTTGTCAAAAGGGAAGTGGCACAACATGACCACTGAGAGGCCTCCCAGCTCTGACGTCTTGTTGAGTCTAATTTGGTCTGGATGTTCCTTCCACTTCTGCTGAATTACCCCTTCAGGTTGGATAGTCTTGAGTTCAAAACTGAGTAATGGACTTCCCTGGTGATCCAGGGGTTAAGACCCCTGCCAATGCAGGAATCACAGGTTCAATCCCTAGTCTGGGAAGATCCCACATAATGCTTTGTAAAGCAACTAAGCCTGTGTGCTACAACCACTGAGCCTGCATCTAGAGCCAAGTCGCAACTACTGAGTCTCCAAGCTGCAACTCCTGAAGCCCGCAAACCTACAGCCCATGCTCTGCAATAAGAGAAGCCACTGCAACGAGAAGCCAGAGCACCATAATGAAGAATAGCCCTTGCTTGGTGAAACTGGAGAAAGCCTGTACACAGCAACAAAGACCCAGCACAGCCAAACATAAATTAAAAAAAAATTTTTTTTAGATGAGTAACCGAAAATAACTGGCTTCTGAGAGTCACTAGCTATGTAATATTGGGTAAGGTGCTTTCCTCTCTGAACTTTAGTTTCAGTTCAGTTCAGTTCAGTCGCTCAGTCGTGTCTGACTCTTTTCGACCCGTGGACTGCAGCACGCCAGGCTTCCCTGTCCTTCACCAACACCCGAAGCTTGCTCAAACTAATGTCCATCGAGTCAGTGATGCCATCCAACCATCTCAGCCCCTGTCATCCCCTTCTCCTACTGCCTTCAATCTTTTCCAGGATCAGGGTCTTTTCCAATGAGTCAGTTCTTCACATCAGGTGGCCAAAGTATTGGAGTTTCAGCTTCAATAGCAGTCCTTCCAATGAATATTCAGGACTGATTTCCTTTAAGATTGACTGGTTTGATCTTGCAATCCAAGCGACTCTCAAGAGTCTTCTCCAACACCACAGTTCAAAAGCATCAATTCTTCGGTACTCAGATTTCTTTATAGTCCAACTCTCACATCCATACATGACTACTGAAAAAACCATAGCTTTGACTAGATGGACCTTTGCTGGCAAAGTAATGTCTCTGCATTTTAGTATGCTGTCTAGGTTGGTCATAGGTCTTCTTCCAAGGAGCAAGCGTCTTTTAATTTCATGGCTGCAGTCACCATCTGCAGTGATTTTGGAGCCCCCCAAAATAAAGTCTGTCACTGTTTTCATTGTTTCCCCATCTATTTGCCATGAAGTGATGGGACCAGATGCCATGATCTTCGTTTTCTGAATGTTGAGTTTTAAGCCAACTTTTTCACTCTCCTCTTTCACTTTCATCAGAAAAAATAATATACCTCAGAGGATAGTTGGCAGATATAGTAGCTCAATAAATACTAACCATCATCTAAAGAATATGTGGTACATGTACACAATGGAATATTACTCAGTCATAAAAAGAATGAAATAATGCCTTTTGCAGCAACATGGATGGAACTAGAGGTTACCATACTAAGTGAAATGAAGTTCAGAGAAAGATACCATATGCTATCACTTAAACATGGAAGCTGAAATATGACCCAAATGAATTTATCTACAAAACAAAGACAGGCTCACAGACATAGGGAAAAGACTTGTGGTTGCCAAGGGGGAGGAGAGATGGGGGAGGATGGACAGGGAATCAGGTTAGCAGAGGCAAACTAGTTAGTAAACATGGAATGAATAACAATAAAATCCTACTGTATAGCAGTGGTAGTCAATCAGTGGTATCTGACTCTTTGGGACCCTAGGAACTGGGGCCCACCAGGCTTCTCTGTCCATGGGATTTCCCAGGCAAGAATACTGAAGAGGGTTGCCACTGCCTCCCCCAGGGGATCTTCCCCACCCAGGGATCAAGTCCATGTCATTTCTGTCTCTTACTTTAACAGATGGGTTCTTTACCACCGGCACCACCTGAGAAGCCCCGCTATTATAGCACAGGGAGCTAGATGGTCTGAAGTCACTGAGATTTTAGACTTCTTTGTTGTAGCCATTAGTCTAGCCTGCCTAATGTATTCACTAGTGGGACTTGTACTTCAATTGGGATGCGAAATTAAGTTGGGGCCAAAGGAGCCTTGTCTGGGCCATGAGCCACGGCAGGCAAGGAAAGCCAGACTTCCTAGGGCGGCAGGAGACTGAAAAAGAACTCTATAAGAAATGAAAAGAAAATCAAGCTGTGGAACTAGGGAGGGGGCAACCTTGGTGCCTGGTTTGGTGTGTGTGTGTGTGTGTGTGTGTGTGTGTGTGTGTGTGTGTTTTGCAGTCCTCAGTTTCATTTATTTGTGAGACTGAAACACGCATATTGGGTTGCTTGCCCAAAGCCATCTTCCTATATCTTTCTCTGTTTTTATCTGGATAATTCACCCTCCACTACGCAGTCATTCCTCCTGCCAGTCTTTGGTTTATGCATATGATGCAATTCTGACCAATGTGATGTGAGTGAAATTTTAGGGAGCAGCAGCTCCTTGGAAAGCTTCCCTCACTTGCTTTTTAAAAAATATTTGTTTATTTATTTGACAGAGCCGGGTCTTAGTTGTGGTACTTGGAACCTTCACTTCTGGCCTGTGAACTCTTAGCTACAGCACGTGGGCTCTAGCCCCCTGACCAGGGGTCAAACCAGAGTCCCCTGCATTCGGAGTGTGGAGTCTTAGCCACTGGACTGCCAGGGAAGCCCCTTCCCTCACTCTTCAAAACTAAACACCTTAGAAAGAAACACTGCCTTTTCCACTGCTGGACATATACTCATTGAAACCAGGAGGGAAGCTAAATTAGGACAGACCTGAAAAATTGGGTGGCAGAGCAGGTAAAAGAAAGAACCCAGATCCTTAATGATGTCATTGAGCCCCTGAATTAACCAACCTTGGAACTGCCCTACTTAGTGACTTAGTGTAATTGTTAGCATGTACATTTCATTACTGCTTAATACACGTGGCTTGGGGCCTTTTGATTGTGTTTTCAGCCACCGACAGCATCCCAGCAGATACACTTACCTGCCTATATTTTCTGCCAATGTCTTTGACATTGCCCTGTGTCCCTGCACTAAAACCCTCTCCATGTCTTCTTTCTTGAAACCAAGTAACCCCAGACTCAGCCAGAGCTGAGACACTAAGACACTTCTAAATGTGGGTTTTAATGCAGGTGTCTTTGTTTCTGATCCAGGGAAGAAAGGGGCAAAAAGGAGGGAGGAAAGTTGGGTGCAAGTCTCTTCTGGACCATGGGAGAAATAGGTGGAAGAGGAGGAAGGTAATGGTAGCCATTTCCCCAGTCTTGTACCTCCAAACCAGGCTGACTCACTCACACATCAGAGAGCCCTTGGATAGTGAGTATTTACCGTGCACTTCCTTTGAGCCAGGCACTGTTATAGGTCCTGGGAAGTGCAGAAAACAATGCCCAAAGCGACAGTAAATTTGTGTCCTCATGAAGGTGATATTCTGTGGGGAAAAACAGGAGATGAAGATGAGAAATAAGTTTAAAAAAAAAAACTGTGTATAGTGTTTAGGGTCTTCCCCAGCGGCTCAGTGGTAAAGAATTCGCCTGCAATGCAGTAGCCACAGGAGACATGGGTTCTATCCCTGGGTGGAGAAGATCCCTTGGAGGAGGGCATGGCAAGCCACTCCAGTACTCTTGCCTGGAGAAGCCCAAGGACAGAGGAGCCTTGTGGGCTACAGTCCATGGCGTCACAAAGAGTTGGACACGACTAAAGTGACTTAGCATGCACATATAGTGTTTAGATGGTAGAAAGTAATGTTGAAAATAAAGTATATAAAGTAGAGAAGGAGGATTGGGAGTGTCTGGAGACAGATTTATAGTGTTATGCAGGGTGGCCATAGAAGCATCATGAGAGAGTAATGTTTGAGCAAGACCTGAAGAGGTGACTCAAGCAGATAACCAGAGAAAGAGTGTTACAGGCAAACGCAACAGCAAGTGCAAAGGCCCTGAGGTGGGAGAGTGCCTGGTGTGTTAGAGAAAAGGAAAGGAGGCCAATGTGGATGAATGAAAGGGAAGGTGGTACAACATGTGGTCAGAGAGGCAATGATAGAAAGGAGTGAGAAGATGGTCTAGGCCTCCTTGATTTGTGCAATAGGTGTAAGCCACAAATATTACTATTTTATTCTATTCCTTAAATTGACTTACTTTTTGTTTAGGTTCATTTATTTGAGGTGAAAATTTTATACTACTGCTATAGAATAAGAACCATTATCAGGGCTAGGTAAGTGTCTGGGTCGTTTCGTGGTTGGGGGGCGTTTGTGACGGTGGCTTAGGAAGCTTCTCTTCTGGGCCGGAGGGGAGCTCTGACTCGCAGCCGGGCCCCGCCTTCGCACTGACGAGACCTCGTTCCCGAGGTCAGGCCTGACCTGCTCAAGCCCAGAGAGTTGTAAGAAGTTGGATATAGAAGTTCTTCCTTGATCAGCAGCTTCCTATGACACATCTGTAATTCCCTGCTTCTACCTCATATCCTATAATCATGGACTTGTTAATGTGACCTTCCAAGCCCCTAACAAATCAACTGGCTGGTCGTCTCATTTCTCTTGGAGATTAGTTCCCCTGGATATGCTGCTGTACGTTACTTTGGGCTTGTTTGTGCACTTCGTGTTCTTCGCCTCCATCTTCGACATTTATTTTACCTCTCCTTTGGTTCATGGAATGACTCCTCAGTTCACACCCCTGCCTCCCCCAGCGAAACAATTAGTGCTGCTTGTCGCTGATGGCCTGCGAGCAGATAAACTTTATGAATTAGATGAAGATGGAAATTCTAGGGCACCATTTCTTAGATTTTGCAAATCACCCTTAGCTTAAAGAATGGTGATACATTTCAGCAAAAGAAACTTTTGACTTGTTTTAATCTCAATAACCTCAGATATGCAGATGACACCACCCTTATGGCAGAAAGTGAAGAGGAACTAAAGAGCCTCTTGATGAAAGTGAAAGAGGAGAGTGAAAACATTGGCTTAAAGCTCAACATTCAGAAAACTAAGATCATGGCATCCAGTCCCATCACTTCATGGCAAATAGATGGGGAAACAGTGGAAACAGTGTCAGACTTTATTTTTTGGGCTCCAAAATCCCTGCTGATGGTGATTGCAGCCATGAAATTAAAAGACGCTTACTCCTTGGAAGGAAAGTTATGACCAACCTAGATAGCATATTAAAAAGCAGAGACATTACTTTGCCAACAAAGATCCGTCTAGTCAAGGCTATGGTTTTTCCAGTGGTCATGTATGGATGTGAGAGTTGGACTGTGAAGAAAGCTGAGCGCTGAAGAATTGATGCTTTTGAACTGTGGTGTTGGAGAAGACTTTGAGAGTCCCTTGGACTGCAAGAAGTTCCAACCAGTCCATTCTAAAGGAGATCAGTCCTGTGTTCATTGGAAGGACTGATGCTGAAGCTGAAACTCCAATACTTTGGCCACCTCATGCGAAGAGCTGACTCATTTGAAAAGACCCTGATGCTGGGAGGGATTGGGAGCAGGAGGAGAAGGGGACGACAGAGGATGAGATGGCTGGATGGCATCACCAACTCGATGGACATGAGTTTGAGTAAACACCGGGAGTTGTTGATGGACTGGGAGGCCTGGCGTGCTGTGATTCATGGGGTCGCAAAGAGTCAGACACGACTGAGCAACTGAACTGAACTGAATCTCAAATTTAGAAAGATAACTTCACTCCTACTTGAGAGTATAGCTGTTTCCTCTCTTAATTTTTTATTTTGAAAAACTTTTAGCTACAGAAATGTTGAAAGGATTATATCATGAATATTCATCTGTATATCCTTAATCTAGATATGACCATTTTAAACATTTTTCCTATTTGCATTCTCTGTCTCAATACACACGCACCCATATACACACTTAAACTTTAATTATTTTTTCCTGAAAAATTGGAAGGAAAGTATTTTAACACTTTACCCCTAAACACTTCAGTGTGTACCTCCTAAGACCAAGGACTTCAACATGATCACAACACCATCATCACACCTAATAAAATTTAACACTGACAAAGTAAAAAAAAAAAAAAAGAACCATTATCACTTGCCATAAATAGAAGGTGACCGAATAAATAAATAGGACAAAACTGAAACAGTATTAAATTATAGGGAGATACTGTGGCCTGCAAGGAGATCCAACCAGTCAATCCTAAAGGAAATCAACCCTGAATATTCACTAGAAGGACTGATGCTGAAGCTGAAGCTCCAATACTTTGGCCACCTGATACAAAGAGCCGATTCATTGGAAAAGATCCTGATGCTGGGAAAGATTGAGGGCAGAAGGAGAAGGGGGCTACAGAGGATGAGATGGTTTGATGGCATCACTGACTCAATGGACATGGGTTTGGGTGGACTCTGGAAGTTGGTGATGGGCAGGGAAGACTGGCATGCTGCAGTCCATAGGGTCACAGAGAGTCGGACACAACCTGGCAACTGAACAACTATGGCTTGCAGAAGGTTTGGGTCTGAAGTCAGCAATCTCTTTGATAAAAGGCTGATTGACAACCTAGAGAAGTGAAGAGACACAGTAGCACAGAAAGAAGACTTTCTCAGTAAAATGGAGGCCACCTAAAATCATTTTGTGTTCTGCCAGGTAGGGTGACCAACAGTTCTGGTTTCCCTAGGACTGAGGTTTCCCAGGATGTACTTTCATAATTAAGGGCTTCCCCTGTGGCTCAGCTGGTAAAGAACCCGCCTGCCAGTGCAGGAGATGCAAGAGACATGGGTTGGATCCCTGGGTGGGGAAGATCCCCTGGAGGAGGGCATGTCAACCCACTCCAGTATTCTTACCTGGAAAATCCCATGGACAGAGGAGCCTAGCAGGCTATACAGTCCTTGGGGTCACAAAGAGTCAGACATGACTGAGCGACTAACACACACACACACATACACACACACATATATGTATTTTCATAATTGGGACAGTTCTAAACAAACCAGGATGATTGATCACCCTACCACCAGGGATCCCCATTGCACTCTTTGGTCTCAGACCATCTTGCTTTGACTTGTCTTCTCTAAGTTATCCTTTATGATGGGCTGACTCTAAGATGATATTGCCTCCTGGATTCATACCCAGGCACAGAGAACCCTCAAACACCCTTGCCTGTGATAGGAAATTTAAGGAAAAAATAAGCACAAAGGAAAAATGAAAAAACATACTACCCAGGGATAGCTATTTTTAAAATCTGTTTTCTCCCTTTTTTTTTTTTTTTCCTATCTAAGTGCATTTCAATGCTCTCATGCCCTAAGTAGTTTCATGGCCTGTGTTTGTTTTTTTTTCCCACTTAACTTTCTGTTGTAAACATTTTTCCACAGCAATAAATATACCTCGGACTTCCCTGGTGGTCCAATGGTTAAGACTCTGTAGTGCGGGGCGGGGGTAAGGATTTGATCCATGGTAGGGGAAAAAATCCCACGAGCTGCTTGGTGTGGCGAAGAAAGAAAGAACAACTCTCCCAGTTAAATTGGTGACACATCCATAGTGGGTTCACTTGAAGTGGAACCTCTGGGTCAAAAGGATGCATGTTTTCAAAGCTTTTAATAAACATTGACAATATTGGAACATTCTTTACTCTCAACAGGAACACATACACTATTCCTCACTCCCTCAAACCAGTTCGTCTTTGTGGTTTTGTTGCTGTTGTTTGCCATCACAATGCCATGATTTCACAGCTCCCACCATCACCAGACACCCACCCACTCTGATATGTCACATGTATAAACTTAAACAATCCACCCTCAAAACCTTTCTTTACATGTATGTGTATCCACAAGTAATATACAGTATTGCTTTGGGAGGGCATTTTTTAAACCTCATGTAAGTTCTAGCATGTCATATATTTTATTCTATTGTCCCATTTCGTTCAATCAATATGGTATTTGAGATTTGTGTTAACTCTTAATTTATGGAACTACTGCTTAATGTTTGTCTTCATTTTTTTATAAATTCATTTTCAGACTGATGTGTTTGCCATCACTTTACTGTTATAAGCAATGCTGTGATGGATATATTTATATTGAATTGGCCAAAAAGTTCATTCAGGATTTTCCATCAAGGCTTATGGAAAAACCCAAATGAACTTTTTGGCCAACCCAATGCCTGTCTTTTTGTCTTTGCTAGAGTGTCTAAGCAGAGGAGGTATTCCTGGATGGTAGGGTTGAAGGGTCTTTCAAACTTACTTGACTGTGACTCACAATGAGAAATACATTTTATATCATAATCTGGTAAGGCCGCCTACACACACGCACACACACAAGTAAAACAAAAATTTCGTAAAATAATACCTATCTTTATCATGAGAAAAGCATTCTGATGTGTTTTATTCTAGTTAAGTCTATTTTATTCTATTTTGATCACAACCTACTAAACAGATTATTTAGCATATTAATGGGCCATGACTCACAATTTGAAAAATAATAGATTAAAATGTCTTTGTCTCACTACATGCTTTGAAATTACTCTTCAGAATAGCTATGCTAATTTATAAGGCATTAGGGTTTTTTCTCTACATCCCACTCAGCACTTGAAATTATCTTTTTTTTTTTTGCCAGTCTGATGAATGTAAAGCAGTATGTCATTGTTGTTTTAATTTTTCCTTCTCTAGTTACTAAGTTGAGTTTCTCTTCATCTGTTTATTCACTACTTGATTTCCTCAGAAAGTGCGTTTGCCTATTTTTCTGTTGGGTTGCTAGACTTTTTTCTTGCTGACTTACTACTGAGTTTCTTGTGCAGCTTAGATTTTCATTCTTTAATGATTGTTGTTGCCAATAGGCTGCAGATACCTTTTCCCAATCTGTTACTCATTTGTTAACTTTGTGATGTCATTTATTGAACAGAAATCAATCATTTTCTTTATGTGTTTTATTTAAGAAATACTTTCTTCACTCCATATCGTAATGATTTGCCTTGAATTTTTTATAGCTGCTTAAACCATCTGAGGTGTCCCTATGTGGTATGAGATAGGATATAATTTTGTTTATTCCATACAGTGGATCCACTTTCCCCAATACCATGAAAATAATGTACCCTTTCCCCTACTGACTTTTGTTGCCACCTCTACTGCATACCAAATATCCATATACGTGAGTCTGCCTCTGGGTTCTTCCGTCCCATTGGTCTAGCGTTAATAGCACACTTTGAAAATTAGAATTTATTATGGGGTGGCACAGAGTCAGACATGACTGAAGCGACTTAGCAGCAGCAGCAGCAGAGGAAGTTTCCCACCTTTGAGTTTATTTTTTTAATTTTTTATTTTATATTAGAGTATAGCTGATTAACAGAGACCCTGATGCTGGGAAAGACTGAGGGCAGGAGGAGAAGGGGACGACAGAGGATGAGATGGTTGGATGGCATCATCGACTCAATGGACGTGGGTTTGGGTGGACTCCAGGAGTTGGTGATGGACGGGGAGGCCTGGCGTGCTGCGGGTCATGGGGTCGCAAAGAGTCGGACACGACTGGGCGACTGAACTGAACTGAGCACAGCGGAGACTTAGCCTTTCTCCCCTAAACCCCTCTCCCACCCAGGCTGCCGCATAACATTGAGCAGAGTTCCCTGTGCTTTTATTTTTGAGATGACTTGTCTTAGCTATTTGTGATAATTTATTCTTCCATGCACATTTTCAAATTGGCTTATTTAGTTCTTCTCCCTCAAATATTAGTGAGCATTCCATGAATTGATACCATTACAATACTATGCCTTTCTTTCCACACACATAGTATATTTCTCCATTGATCCAGGAGATAAAAATCTCCTTTTGTAGGTTTTACCTGGCATGCTTGACTAAATTAAATTCTAGATAATTCATTTTCTCTTTTTCTAAAAAAATACTCTGCAATCTAATAAGTGGGAATGGTATCTTCTTTCAGGGGATCCAAGTTTTTCTATACACTTCCCTTTATAACCTGGATCGCCTCATTGGCAAGGAACAACGTCAAAATCTTGGAAACCCAGGGCCCTATAGAGACTAAGCAAAACCAGTAATGCCCTAGTTAAATGGGAAATTGCCGAGAGCATCAATCTATAGAAGGTGCTAAGCATCCCTGGGGTACTAAAAAACACCTCTAGATATGAAAGGAGGTTTACGGTATTACATTGACCTGAATTTCTCAGGTGTGACACTATACCTATTGGAAGGTGATACTTTCAAAAACTACTTGGGGTGTTGGGGGAAAGAGATGCTTTGAACCATTAAACTGCCTTCTAAGGAAGATGTGGATGTGTGTGCTTAAATGCAGGGTGCTAGTTTCATGAAGAGATATGCAAATTTGGGGCCAGAACTGAATTGCTTGTCACCACAAGGAGTCTTCCATCTCAGCTCTTCCTTCATGCATCACTCTTATTTCTAAACAAAACTTGAACAGACACGTATTTAAAGAAAAAAATAGACACTGAATGATTGGTTGCTGGGCACCTACACTTTGCAGGCTGCCAAGGGGTGGGGAAAAAGGGATCACCATATATCTGGGGGTCCTAGCAAAGTATGAAGCAGAAGCTTATACATAGAAGAACCAAGAAATCAGATAGACCACCCAGATGGAAACTTGGGAATAGGGACCAAGGCCAAAGTCCTCTTACAGGGACTGCAGCTCATCAGGATGGAATAAGACCTCTTGAATGGAAGCACCAACATGTTCCCCAGCAGGAAAAAAAAAGGCAAAAGATCTGACCAGGCAAATTTCCAAATGACGAAAAACAAATGGCTAATACAAAAAAAATTTTTTCAACTTCACTAGAAAGCAAAACAAAAATAAGGGATTTTCCCCCCTATCTGATTGGCAAGGTTTCCTTCTTATTTTTCCTTCCTCTTGCTTCTTGTTTTTTCTTACTTTCTCTTTTAATGATGATACTCATCGTGGAGAGACCAGGGAAAGGGCACTCACACACAGCTGGTAGTTCTGTGAATTGGCACAGCTTATCTGGAGGGCAATTTGGCAGACTGGACTCAAAACCTACAGACAAGCATGTTTTTTGATCCAGCACTTCTAGGAATTTTTCCTACGGAAATAATTAGAAACGAACACAGGATGAATAATAGCAGTTTAGCATTTACTTGGTGCTCGCTCTGTGCCAGACAATATGCTAAGAACTTGACACTTTACTTACTTAGCCTTTACAGCAACACATGATGAGTATTATTGTGTCTATTTTTCAGGTGGGAAAACTGAGGCTCAAAGAGGTGTAGTAAGTTGTTCAAGTTCAAGCGACTGGTAAATGATAGATTGGGGAATGGACCCCGATCTCTAACTCCAAAAACCATGCTCTGAACCATGCTATACACCCTCTGAAAAACTATGTAGAAAAATGATGCTCTGCCTGGTACTCTTTTAAAATAGCAAAAATTCAGAAATCACTTTATTGTGAAGGAATTGGGGGATACTTACATAAATCATATAGAATCATATGATAAAATACTTAGCCATGAAAAATAAGTTGTGAGAAAATGAGGACATGGGGAAATAGAAATGGCATATACTAAGTCAAAAAAAGAGGTAAAACGGTTATGTCCCATTTTCATTTTTAAGATCCATTTCATTTTTATAAAGTTCAAAAATAGGAAAGACTAGTCTATGGTGATCAAGATTTGAGGGGGATTATGAGTTGGGAAGCATGCTGAGAGCACTGGGGATGTTCTAGAATTTGAACTGCATTGTGGTCAACTTGGTGTATTTATGCATAAAAATTCAGTGTATAGTTAAAACGTGTGCTTTATGAAAGTTTATACATCCTATCTCACTAAAAAGAAAAAACAATGCATAAATGCATAGAAAAAATCCTGGAGGGAAAGAACAGAAAAATGTTAGTAGTGATTGTTGCTAATTTTCCTTTTATTCTCTTTTTAAAAATTTCTTTGGCCTTGCCACACACACAGCTTGTGGGATCTTAGTTCCCTGACCAGGGTTTGAACCTGCTCCCTTAGCAGTGGAAGCACAGAGTCCTAACCACTAGTCCACCAGGGAATTCCCTCATTTTATTCTTTATACTATTCTTTTTTTCCTTTCTTCTTTTAAAAAATAATAAACCTGTATTACATTTATAACCAGAAAAAAAATAATACCCAGTTTATCCTTGGAGAGGAGTAGGGGGAAAGGACATGCATATGAAAACCATTTGAGGTTCAGACCTGGGATTCTTGGAGTGGACAGAACTCTTCAAGGGTTTCCAGTCCTGGGCACCCTCCTGAGTCTGGTCTTGCAGGCAGGATGCCCAACTTCCAAAGACAGAACAGAAGAGAGAAGCCCAGCACCCAGCCTGGCTTGATGGGTAAAGCTGGGGAACAAGCCCTGAAGAGCCAGGGATGGACGAGAAGAAATACCCTTAAGACAAATCCCATCAGCTTTAAAATCAGATGAGATCGGGTGCGTTCAGGGTGGTATAGACCCCCCAGCTTTAAAATCTTGCTGGATGGGTACTGCACTCTTGCCCCCATGCCGGTCACAGCAACAGATCATCATTGCGCTGCCAGTTAGATGCCTTGCTGTTCGCTGGCGATGACATCAGGCCTCCAGGGAGCCCACTGGTTGTTAATCAAAAGTCCTTCTGGCAGCAGTAAGTTGTCACTCTGTTTCAAAGGGACAGATTCTGCCTAGATAAGGGGGCCAGGTATGGACCACTGTGACTCTTTCTTTCTGTTTAGAGTTTCGATTCCAGGCCAGTAAAGAAATTAGGGTACTGCAAGGCAGGTTTCTGTGGGGCCTTCATGAGATCACCTGTGGCAATGAAATCCTGCCAACCAAGGGATGAATCAAAATAAAGAATTTGGATATAAAGAAGCTTTGGCTTATAAAATCATAATTATTTAATAGAGTAAATAATATGCTTAAATATAGAATAAGAAAAAATAATTGAGAATTAGCATCTCTTCCTTTCTTCCTTACTAAGAAATACTAATTTTACTGGGGCCATCACATATTCCTAGTAAATAAAACTCAATATTTCCTAGCCTTTGTTGTAGGTAGGGGTGGCATGTAACACAGTGATGGCTGATGAGGTACAGATGAGGAAATTGTAGAAAGTTTTCCTTTCTTGAAGGAGTCTTCTCTCTGTCCTTAGTGAAAGAAAATTGTGATGGCTGGAGCTACAATAGCTGCTTTGCAATCATGAGGAAAATCCCAGAAGACTTGCAGAGAACTCAGTCCTGACATCCTTGAGGCACTGAACCAGTAACAGCAACTGCCTGACTCTTCATTGTTTGTTTATTTAAGCTGCTGTCTGTTCAGATTTTCTGCTCAGGTTTCATTACTAAAGGCAATCTTTAACTGATTTGCCCAACAATATAAAAATAATAACTAATACAAAACAGGACATTTGAGGGAAAGTGTAACAGTGCCAATGTTTCACTGCAGGTAGTCACCATCTAAAATTGAAATATATGGCTGAAAATGATGATGGTTGCAATGTCTTGATGTTTTCCAGAGGCTTCTTTGAGGAACTAATATATCTTCTGATGTAGAAAAATAGCTATCTGAAGTTCAGAAATTATTTCATCTTCACTGTTACATCCAAGTAAAATAAGACATCTTTCAAAATTTAAGAAGAGTATTATGTGAAACAATTTTTAAACAATTGTTTCTGATGATCTCTCTCCATACATGCATTGAACAGTATATGACATGATGTTCATCTCATTTGAATTATGCAAATTTCATAATTTTTTTTAACCTTTAATTTGAAAATGATTGTAGATTTAGGGCAGAGTTGCAGAGTACAGAAAGTATTTTTCCATTTGCTCTTCACCCAACTTCCTTTAATGTTCACATCTTACATAAGCATGTACATTTATCAAAATTAAGACATTAACTTGGGGGACTTCCCTAGTGGTCCAGTGGTTGGGAATCACCTTGCAATGCAGCGGATGTGGGTGTGATCCCTGGTTCGGGAACTAGTATCCCATGTCCTGAGGAGAGACTAGGCCCTCACACCACAGCTTCTGAGCCTGAGGCCCACAGCTGGAGAGCTGTGAGTCACAGTGAAAATCCCTCATGCCACAGCTAAAGACCTGGTGCAGCTAAATAAGTAAATATTTTTACAAGAAGAAATTAACTTGGTAATCGGTATGGTACTATTGTTGTTGTTTAACAGTTAAGTCGTGTCTGACTCCTTTGTCACCCTGTGGACTATAGCCTGCCAGGCTCCTCCATCCATGAGATTTCCCAGGCAAGATCACTGGAATGGGTTGCCATTTCCTTCTCCAGGGGATCTTCTCAACCCAGGGCTCTAACTGGCCCCTCCTGCATTGGCAGGCAGATTCTTCACCACAGAGCTACCAGGGAAGCCCTATGATACTATTAGCTACACTAAAGACTTAATTCAGATTTTTCCACTGATGTCCTTTTTTGATCCCAGTTTTCAAACCATGTTGCATTTAGATGCCATGTCTTCTTTATCTCCAGTGGCCTTTGAAAGTTTCTCAGTTTTTCCTTGTCTTTCACAGCCTTGACAGTTTCTAAGCATTTTGTTGTTGTCATTTAATTGCTAAGTCGTGTTCAATTCTTTGCAACCCGATGGACTGCAGCATACCAGATTCCTCTGTCCTCCACTGTCTCCCAGAATTTGCTCAAATTCATGTCCATTGAGTCGGTGATGCTATCTAACTATCTCATCCTCTGCTGCACCCTTCTCCTTTCGCCTTCGATCTTTCCCAGCATCAGGGTCTTTTCCAGTGAGTCAGTTATTTGCATCAGGTGGCCAAAGTATTGGAGCTTCAGCTTCAGCATCAGTCCTTCTAACGAATATTCAAGGTTAATTTCTTTCAGGATTGACTGGCAGTCCAAGGGACTCTTGAGTCCACTCCAGTACCCCAATTCAAAAGCTTCAATTCTTTGGCACTCAGCCTTCTTTATGGTCCAACTCTTACATTTGTATATGACTACTGGAAAAACCATCGCTTTGACTATATCGACCTTTGTTGGCAAAGTGATGTCTCTGTTTTTTAATACATTGTCTAGCTTTGTCAGAGCTTTCCCTTCAAGGAGCAAGCATCTTTTATTTTCATGGCTGCAGTCACTGTCCGCAGTGATTTTGGAGTCCAAGAAAATTAAATCTGTCACTGCTTCTATTTTTTCTTTTCCTGTTTGCCATGAAGTGGTGGGATTGAATGCCATGATCTTAGTTTTTGGAATGCTGAGTTTCAAGCCAGCTTTTTCACTCTCCTCTTTCACCCTCAACAAGAGGTTCTTTAGTTCCTCTTTGCTTTCTGCCATTAGGGGGATCAGACATTTGGTAGAACATCCCTTAATTTTGGCTTGTCTGATGTTTTCTCATGATTAGACTGAAATTGTGGGTTTGAGGGAAGACGACCACGGAAGTTACATGTTTTTCTCATGACATCCTATCAGCGATACATGATCACAATATGACGCCTCATTGGTGATGTTGACCTCGATCTCTTGATTTCTTTCAACTTTCTTCCTTGTACTTTTCCATTTGCTTTAATTCTTATAATAAGTATGTGAAAACCGTGAATCTGAAAGTGCTTCAGAAACCGAAGATGTCCACAAATGTGAGGGTTAAATTTTTCATTTGATAAGGAATTGATGTCCTAGGCTGGAAGAGGGAAAAGGAGATAAGTATAGCTACAACATCAATGTTTAATTGCTCTGGAGGCTAGCCAGGGCAGAGAAAGATGGAGATGACTTTAGAATTTATGTAACTGCTAGCAAAGAATTAGGGCCTCATCTAGATATTTTTAATATATTTCCCTTTACCCTACAGTCCTGGGTAAGGATAGAGGCCACTCCACTAGCCCAACTGAAAATGACAGGACAGAAGAGAGCTGATTCCACTGGAAAAGCAAGTGAGGATGGAAATGAACATTGACTAAGCCCCATCTGTGTTCCTGGTGCTTCACCTCATTCATTGAATCTTCCCAAGTCTTCTAGCTAAGTACAGTGGTCACCTTCATTTTAGAGATGGGGACACTGAGACTCAGAGAAGGGAAGTGACTTACCCAAAGTCAGTTAACCATCACATGTCACTCAGATAGTGCTCTGGGTGTGCATGGGATTGCCACTCTGAACCTAGGACTCTGTGACATCAGACCTCACAGCACATGCTGCCCAGGAAGAACTGTGGGTGAAAATTCCAGTTGTGGGGAAAGATGATGAACTTTGGTAACTGTCCCCTATCCATAAGATTCCTCATAGTCTTAATGAACTGTGTCCTCATTGATCAGAGAATCTCTTGGGCGTGTATCCCCTGGTTCCTGATCCTGTGACCTTCCAGATGCCTTGAACAAGTACCATCTGCAATCAGATGGGGCTGGGGGCCCGGGATGACTGGGACAGTGTTCACTTAGCCCCTCCTTGTAGGATGCTAAAATGCAGACAGAAACAAAGAAAGATATGGGGGGGGGGGGGGAAGAGGAGACAGAGGGACAGAGAGAGGGAGAGAGAGGAAGAGAGAAATTGCTTCATTTTGGATTCCAGACTCTTCTTTGAGTCAGCCTTAAGAGCCCCAGTAGCACTCATCTTAGGGATGGATTTGAGCCAGTGAAGAACTCTTTCATTGAATTTAGTTCAAGATTGGTTTCTATAACTTGAAAACAAAGCATCCTGATGAATGCATTCTACTTACTCTAGTTTTTACTCCCTCGTAACATCACCATGTCTGTGCTTTTTGCCTATCTAAGCCCCTAGCACTGATTCATAGGTGATTATGAATGCAGATTCTGGAGGCAGAAAGACAGTGGATTGAACTGAATTTTACTTCCTCCACCAAACTGTGCGGTCTTGGGCAAGGACTTCACTTCCTTGAACTTGCGCCACCTGAAGAAAGGGGATGGTCGTATCCTGCATTGGATGTTACGAGAATTACACAAGATAATGTGTGCAAAGTGCTCAGTGCATCACAACTTTTGCTTAGCTTGCAAGTAGCTCTGATGATTATTTTTATTCAACTCTACTTGCCAATTGACCGTAATTTATTGATTTCCCAGTTCCACGAGACATCTGCTGGCCTAAGCCATTTTTTCTCCCCAGGCCACATAATTCATATGTCACCGGTAGCTTACAGATAAGTTTCTCCAGGGGCAGGAGTCTCTCTCAGCTCCTTAAGTTACAACTTAGGATTTTCAACTTGACGGTGGTGCAAAAGTGATATTCATTCAATAGAAACTGTACTTTGAATTTTGATCTTTTCCAACCAAGGTTTGGAATTGTTTGGAATTGTATGGGCAACCTATGCCAGGTGGTATGCTGGTAAATATTTAACAACCAGCATTTCAGAGCACACAAATGAAAACAGGAAAATGTTTCTGCCAGTTTCCACAGTGCAAGTTCTCACACCATGGCTGATTTCAAGATATCCGTGTGATGTCTCTGAACACAGAGTTGGGAAGAATGTGGGTGACTGACTTTCATGAGCTCGAGCTGGCCAGCTCCAGCAAAGCCCTCTGTGTAGGCAGAATTCCCTCCAAGAGGGGTGTGGGCAGGGAAGGCAGTCCAAAATGTGTCCACTAGGACAGTCATGAAAGTGGTAATAGTGTGTCTTGCATTGGGTTTCTCAAAGTAAAGTCTGAAATGGCATTCTCTCTTTTTTTAATTACTTAATTTTATTTTTGGCTGTGCTGGGTCTTTGTGGCAGCGTGCACGCTTTCTCTAGTTGTGGTAGGCAGGGGCTTCTTTTGTTGCAGAGCATGGGCTCCAGAGGGCTCAGCAGTTATGGCGTGTGGGCTCAGTCACCCCACGGCATGGGGGATCTTTAGTTCCCTGACCAGGGCTTGAACCTGTGTCCTCTGCGTTGGAAGGCGGACTTTTAACCACTGGACCACCAGGGAAGTCTCTGGGATTCTTGTATAATTGATCGAGGGACTTTGGTGAATTCTACCAGGAGATGAAGGAAGCAGATGGGAGGATGGAGAAAGCTAAGCTAAAAATGTGGGCTCATCTGAAGTCTAGCCTCTCTAGGCTGATCCCATAAAGAGCTTTGGGGGCACGTATACAGTCAGCCATGACTTACGATGGTAGGACTTAGGATGTTTCAACTTGATGGTGGTGCAAAAGTGATATTCATTCAGTAGAAACTGTACTTTGAATTTTGATCTTTTCCCAGGCTAGCAATATGTGGTACAAGACACTTGTGACGCTGGGCAGTGGTGGCAAACCGCAACTCCCAGTCACTCATGTGATCACAAGGGTGAAAAACCAATACACGTACGACCACTCTGTACTCAGACAACCCTTCTGTGCGCTTTCAGTACAGTGTTCCATAAAGACATTCAGTACTTTACTATAAAGGAGTATTCATGTTAGATTATTTTACCCAACTGTAGGTTAATATAAGTGTGTGGGTTAGACTAAGCTAGGATGTCCAGCAGTTTAGGTGTACTAAATGCATTTTCAGCTTACAGTGTTTTCAGCTTATGATGAGTTTCTTGGGTCATATCCCCATCAAAAGTTGAGGAAGCTCTGTACCACCACAGATTTGTCCCAGCTTGAGGCAAGAGGGCAGGGCACTTGTACATGCCAGTCAGTCATTGGGTGCACGCTACCTGCAGGGGTGTAACTTTCTGGCCATTTCCTGGCACAGAAGTTCCATTGACTGAGGGGGAATTCTCAGGAGAAGGGAGTAGCTGTAACCTGTGAGCAAGCAACTGTCCCAGCAGCTGGGGGATGAGTGTACCAACCTGGTGAACCCCCCGGGTGGGACCCCAGTATCATGTATTATGTAGTGATAACAATGCTGATGACAATTTTTATAGTGAAGATGAGGGAGATGGAGATGCTGGAAATGGAGAATATGGTTTTGCTGAGTGTTGGGCTTGGTTGGGTTGGTGGTGGTGGTATTGATGGTAATTGTGGCACCGTGGTGATGGTGATAATATTGGTGGAGTACCAGTCGTGGAAAATGGTGGCGGTAGTGGTCATCAGGGGTATGGTGATGGTCATGCTTCTGAGGGTAGTGAGGAACATGGCAAACGTCCTGGTTATTGGAGGGACTCAAGATACCTAAGGGCTTCCCCTGTGGCCCAGCAGTAAAGAATCCGTCTGCAATGCAGGAGCCACAGGAGACAAGGGTTTGATCCCTGGGTTGGGAAGATCCCCTGGAGGAAGGCATGGCAACCCTCCAGTATTCTTGCCTGGAAAATCCCATGGACAGACAGGAGCCTGGCAGGCTATGGTCCAGAGGGTCACAAAGAGTCAGACGTGACTTAGCATGCACGCACACAAAGATACCAAAATCCCAATTTCTTCCAGGTTTGCCTCTCTTTTTTATGCTTTGTATTTCTGCCATGCTTCTGGGGTAGGAACCAGCTTAGAAACTTGGATGAAAACAGGACTGAGAGAGTTGACGTCAGTTCACCAGGGAAGTCCCACCGTGTGTGCTCTTTAAAACAAGGCACATGTTCTGCAGGGCTGTAATTTATTCTATTTGCCATTGTATGCCACGGTTCACTGTGAAGTGTGGGGTCGTGGTGACTTCAGACGTCTTAACCCGTCAGACCTAGAAGCCAAATAGTACACGCCAACATTATACCGGAGCCCTGGAGATGGCTGGACCAGATCCATCCTGCCCTTGACACGCCCTGTTGTTTTCAGCAGAAGAGCCTTGCTTGTGAGGATGAAGGCTGATGACTGTGATGGGAGGACACAGGTCAGCATGCTGGTGCGGAGCGTCTCAAAGGAAGAGCCTACAGAGTGGACATCTTTGTATCCATCTCAGTGGCTGCCTGTATCTCCTCTTTCTCCCTCCCCAGAGTGAGGTGATGAGGCAGGAGGGGCTGCTCATTTTCTACTCCAAGTACCTCTATCGCATTATATTTCCAGTAAAATATCTTACTAACAACTATTTTGGGACAAATGTAAAGTTCATTCACTCATCCTATAAATATGCATTGAGCATCAGTTACAAACTGTGCAGAAGGGAATTTCCTGGTGGTCCAGTGGTTAGGACTCTGAGCTTCCACTGCAAGGCGAACAGGTTCGATCCCTGATCTGTGAACTAAGATCCCGCATGACTTGTGGCCTCCCCCCAAAAATACTCATGCACTAGTCTGGATGCTGGGGATATAACAGTGGGGGCAAAACAAAAATCTCTGCCATCAAGAGTTTACTTCCTGCTGGGTTCAATCATGTCTTACTCCCATCACGCACAGATGAGAAAACTGATGCTTAAAGAGGTTAACTGACTTAACCAAAGATAGATAGTAAAGGGAAAAGCTAAGATTTTAACTTAGGTCAGCCAGCTCCCCAAACCCTTGATATTGACTGATCCTATACTATCTGCAGGGGACTTTTTTTTTGTTTTTACCACCCAACTTCCTCTTGCCAATCTCTGGTACTTGAACCCTCGGGATGCTTCAGGAAAATCATTCTTCCCTACATATATACAATGGAGCCATGAAAAAGAATGAAATCATGCCATTTGCAGTGACATGGATGAACACAGAGATTATCATACTAAATAAAGTCAGAAAGAGAAAGACAAGTACCATTTGCTCTCAGTTTTATGTGGAATCTAAAATATGACACAAATGAACTCATTTGTGAAACAGAAACGGACTCACATGCATAGACAACAAACTTGTGGTTGCCAAGGAGGAGGAAGATGGGAGAGGGATGGATTGGAAGTTTGGGACTAGCAGATGCAAGCTATTCCATATAGAATGAATAAACAACAAGGTCATACTGTATAGCACAGGGAACTATATCACTATATATTATCCTGTGATAAACCATAATGGAAAAGGACATGAAAAAGAATGTATATATGTGTACACACACACACATATATAACTGAATGACTTTGCTGTACAGTAGAAATTAACATAGCATTGTAAATCAACTATACTTCAATAAAATAAATTTTTTTAAAATATATTCTTCCCAATAAGCTTTAGAAAGACTGTCAGTCGAGGTGTCCAGCCCTCCTTTAACCATGGAATGAGCTCATGACCCAAGCTGTCACCCCAATGCTTGTTTCTGCCACCCAGACCCCCAGAACTCTGTTTGCCTTTGTGTCCAAGCTGGATTTTCAGTCTCATGTGCAGTTCTGTGAGCCATCTTATATTCATCCCCCATGTTATTTTTTTCCCAGTTATAGAGGCCAGGTAGTTTCATGCAGTCAAATAACATAACACATGGTCCTTCTACCCTCTGGACCTCAAGCTAGTTTCATCACCTGCTAACTAGGAGAAATAACACCCAACTTGCAGGAGGCAGAACAAATGGAGATCTTGTTTCTTGAGCCAGACTTTGCCAGCATCCCCTGGATTTAGCATCTTTTCAGACCCTAACCTCCCAGGAGAAGCTTCCCCCTTTTTCAGTGAGGCTGCCAGACATGAAGATGTTGCACACTCAGCAAAAGCCATGGAGGAGCCCGAGCTATATTTGAGCTTCCCCGAGAACACACAGACATCTTCTGTGCTCGACTGGCCAGGGAGAGTGTAATTAACAGCACTCTTCTCCAGAGCATGGATGGAACAGGTGATGACTCAGCAATTTCAGAATCACATCCATGGCCAACCCCTCCTCCCCCCAGGTCTATTTTTGGGTCACCACAGATGCTTATTAAGGCCACATGTCAGGGCTCCAGGGTAGAAGAAAGACTTTTCTTGGAGAACTTGTCAGTTTGAATTGCACGGAGTTGCATGCAACAGAAATCTGCCCAAATAACTTTCTTTTTCAAACAAAAAGGCAGGCAGTTCAGGCTGGTACAGAAGCTCAAAGAAACCATTAGGGACCGAAGCTCCTTCTATCTTCCTGCTCTGTTACCCTCTGCAGGTGGCTCTCACCCTCACAGTCACAAGGTGACAGCTTCACTTCCAAAAATCTCACCTATATTCCTGGCAGAAATGAAAGTTAAAGCAAGGAGGAAAAAAATATGTGCCTGCTAAATTCCTCCACCCTTTCTTATGAGGAAGACAATAGATTCCCAGGAAGTTCTACCCAAATCTCTACTCACATCTTGTCAGTCAGACCTGGGTGAGAAGATCACCCCAGCTGCAAGGATGTATGGGAAGTATTTTTTCACTGGGCACATTTTATTCAAGCCAAGTTGGGGTTCTGTTACTAAGTAAGAAGAGAAGATTAGATATTGGTTAAGCAGTTAGTAGTGTCTGTCGAAGAAAATGAGATGGGGAATGGATCATTGTGAGAGAAGCCTCCGAGGGGTTGAGTCAGAGTTTCTGAGAAATGCAAGCGATGAATCAGTTTCCAGAGCCCTGATGTGGGAAGTTAGAGAGGATGGAGAATGGCCTGAGGGCTGGTCACAGCCCCTCGAATCATCCACATTATGACCTACAGAGAAAACTGGGAGCAGCATCAATATGTCTTTTCAAGAAAGCCTTGGGGTCTTCCCTGATGGGCCAGTGGTTAGAACTCCACACTGCCAATTCAGGGGGCATGGGTTTGAACCCTGGTCAGGAACTAAGATCTCACATGTCACGTGGCCTGGCCAAAAGATAAAAGAAATAAAATAAAAATAATAAAGATGGCCTTGGACTCTGAAATGTGCAAAAAGTTTTTAAAATCTCAGCTCTGCCAGGTATTTACTCTGTGACTTCAGGCAAATCACTTAACCTCTCTGGGCCTCTCAATTTTCTCAATTATAGAAAATGGGAATGATATCTCGTACTTGAACCAGACTATATGTATAAACTGTCCGTTGTAGATATTCAACAAAATGGCAATTAGTTTTGATTTAATTTTCTCATTTTCTAAACAGTGAATATGAAGCCCAGAGATGGGAAGCAAGATAACCTAAGTCACACAGCCAGAAAGAGACAGGGTGAGGACTGGGACCCAGCCTTTCTGACGTCCAACCTGGAGCGTGTTCTATTTCACCACTACTTCTTCCTGTTATACAATTATTAACTTTTCCCAAAGTGTGAAATTAGGCCTAAGTAGTGGAAGCTAGTTTGGATTTTTACTTCTGGGGACTTTCCTGGCAGTCCAGTGGTTAAGATTCTGTGGTTCCAATGCAGGGGACACATGTTTGATCCCTGGTCCAGGAATTAAGATCCCACATCCTGTGCTGTGCAGCCAGAGACAACAACAACAACACACAAAGTCCCCCAAATAAAACAAACAGAAGTTTACTTCTTTTTAAACTGCAGACAAAGTGCTTTCAGACGCCTAGGACGCCAAAAGTTAGAAGTGGAAGAAACATCCCAGTGTGCCCCTTCCAGTGAATTCGTCTGTGTTGCTGTTGTTTGTTGTTGTCGTTCTGTTTTTTATTTATTTATTTTGGCTGTGCTGAGCTTTCATCGCTGCACAGGCTTTTCTCCAGTTGCAGCAAGAGGGCTCCTCTCTAGTTGTGGTGTGCAGGCTTCTCAATGAGTCGGCATCTCTTGTTGCAGAGCACGGGCTCTAGGGGAAAAGGGCTTCAGGAGCTGCTCCCGGCTCTGGAGATCAGGCTCTAGAGCATAGGCTCACTAGTTGCGGCCCAAGGGCTTAGTTGCCTGTGGAATCCTCCTGGACCGGGGATCGAACCTGTGTCTGTTACATTGGCAGGCGGATTCTTTATCACTGAGCCACCAGAGAAGACCCCAGTCTTTGTTATTATCATTGTGGTTGGGGTTTATTGAGGACACTAACTACTCGTCCTGATGGTCATACCTAACGACAAGAGCTAACATTTATTGAGAACTCTGTCAGTATCCTATCATTGCTGTAACAAATTAATACAAACTTAGCGCTTGAAACAGCACAAATATATTCTCTACGGGCCTGGAAGGAAGAAGCCCTGAAATCAAGGGCACCCAAGACAAAAGAAAGAAAGAAACTGGCTGATGGGAGGTTGTGAGTATCATCCTTAAACCAAGATTTCAAAGATTTCTATTCAACAGATAGCTCTTCCCCAGACATTCTCCAGCACCAAACTCACTCCCTGATTTCTTCCAGGCGACTTCTCAAATGTCAGCTACTCAGGGACGCTATGACCACTCTATCTAAAATAGCTGCTCTCATCCCCCTCTATCCTCTTTATCTCACTTTAATTCTCTTATTGCTTGACACACATATCATTTTTTTGTTCATTTATGGCTTCTGTGCTAGGATGAATGCTTGACGATAGTAGGGGCTGGCTATCTTGTGCACTGCTTCCTTCCTTGGCACACAGAGGGGCCCTCAATACATTTTTAAAAAAAATATTTACTTATCTGGCTGTTCCTGGTCTTACTTGTGGCATTCGAGATCTAGTTCCCCTACCAGGGATAGAACATAGGCCCCCTGCATTGGGAGCTCAGAGTCTTAGCCACTGGACCACCAAGGAAGTCCCCTCGATGAATTTATATAAATAAATACATGAGTAAATGAATGATGCTAATCTCATTGCCCCATCAAACGACTTTAGAATAAACAAGCGTTGGGAGCTCCCTGGTGGTCCAGGGGTTAGGATTTGGCACTATTTTTTGCTATAGCCTGAGTTCAATCCCTGATCAGAAAACTGAAATCTTTGCAGTGAAGCCAGAAGAAAAGGAATAAACAAATGCTATTAACTTACATTTTAGATATTGGGGCTTTTGATATTTCAGTTGAACACAAAGCTTTCATAGAGATGAAGATTAGATAACATGGAATTTTTCATGGTTTCTACACATTAGCAGTAATCAGAATTGTAAGAAAAGTTTGTTCACAATGCCAGTCTTTGGTGCCTACCCTCAGAGATTTGGGGGAGTGGGCTGGCCATCAGTATTTTTAAAGCTCTTCAGATGATGCTAATGTACCTCCGAGACTGAGATTCCCAACCCTGGACCTCCTAAAACAGAATCTCTGTGACAGTGGTTCACAGTCTAAGCAGCTTTGGAAAGTACACTACAGTCCCAACCCCAGAGATCTGGACACTGCTAGACTGGGGTTCCCTGGTGATTCAGACGGTAAAGAATCTGCCTGCAGTGAGGGAGACCTGGGTTCGATCCCTGGGTTGGGATAATCCCCTGGAGAAATGAATGTCTACCCAAGCCTGTATTCTTGCCTGGAGAATTCCATGGACAGAGGAGCCTGATGGGCTACAGTCCATAGGGTTGCAAAGAGTCAGACAAGACTGAGCAGCTAACACTACCTATCTAGGCTGGAGTGTTTCCCTGGTGGCTCAGCGGTAAAGAATCTGCCTGCAATGAAGGATACCCAGGTTCAGTCCCTGGGTTGGGACAATCCCCTGGAGGAGGACATGACAACCCACTCCAGTATTCTTTTTTTTTCTTTAATATATTTTATTTATTTTATTTGGCTGCACTGGGTCTTAGGTGCAGCATGTGGGATCGTGTTCCCTGACCAGGGATCAAACCTGGGCCCCACGGACGGCAAACGCAGAGTCTTAGCCACTGGCCCACCAGGGAAGCCCCTCCAGTATTCTTGACTGGTGAATCCCATGGACAGAAGAGCCTGGAAGAAGAGCCATGGACAGAAGCAGCCATAGCTTCTCAAAGAGTCGGACATGACTAAAGCAACTGAGAGTGCATGCAGACTAGGGTGAGCCCTGGGCATCAGATTCTTTCTTTCACTTATTATACTTTTCAGCTCCAGAATTTCTATTTAGTTTCTTTTAATCACATCTATCTCTTTTGATAGAATATTGATACTCATATTTTGTTCATACTTTTTTTTTTTTAGTTCTTTAAAGTATTATTGTCCATGGTTTCCTTCAGTCCTCCGAGCATTTTTAAGACAGTTGGTTTAAAGTCTTTGACTGGGGACTTCCCTGGTGGTCCAGTGGTTAAGACTTCCCCTTCCAATGCAGAGGGTTCAGGTTTGATCCCAGGTCTGGGAGCTAAGGGGCTGCCCCAGTGACTCAGCGGCAAAGAATCTGCCTGCATTGCAGAAGACACAGGAGACATGGGTTCGAACCCTGGGTGGGGAAGGTACCCTGGTGGAGGAAATGGCAACCCACCCCAGTATTCTTACCTGGAGAACCCCATGGACAAAGGAGCTTGGCAGGCTACAGCTGATAGGGTCGCAAAGAGTCAGACAGGACTGAAGTGACTGAGCACATACCCATGCACTGGAAGCTAAGATCCCATGTGCCTTGTGGCCCAAAAAGCCAAAACATGAAGCAAACAAACAAAAAACAAAGTCTTTGACTAGTCAGTCCAATGTCAGGGCTTCCTCAGAGTCAATTTCTGTCAATTAATTTTGTTCCTTTGACTGGACCATACTTTCCTGTTTCTTTGTATGTTTCATGAGTTTTTTTCTGAGATTGGACATCTGACTATCATAATGTGGTAACTGGAAATCAGATTCTCCGCCTTCTCCAGGAGTTGCTAATTGTGATTGATGAAGACTGCAGTCATTTGTTTGGATAGTGATTGTCCCAAACTATTTTACAAAGGCTGTATTTCATGTCATATGTAGTCACTGAAGTTTGTTCTTCAGCTAATGTTCAACTAGCACCCTGACAGAGATGTCCTGAACATCAGGAACTGAACATAAAACAAACACAACAAAACACACCTCTCAGTCTTTGCAGCTGGGCTCTGCACTGTGGCATCCCAACTCTCAGCCAGGGTGTCTGCAACTTAGCCTTAGACCATACACCCCGCTTGCACTGAGCCATCTTTGAGTTGCCTTTTTTTTTTTCTTGATTCAGCATTCACTTGGTTGCTGTAAGCCCTGATGGCTTTCCAGAATTCTTTCAAAGTTGTTTCTGACAGTTTCTGCTTCTTTTTTCAATGTTTCTATGGAGGAGCTTGGAGTGTTGGGCTGCTAATAACAGAAATATCAATACTATAAACTGGGTGGCTTATAGACAACAGAAGTGTATTCCTCACAGTTCTGGAGGCTAGAAGTCCAAGATCAGGGTGCCAGCATAATCAGGTTCTGGTGAAAGTCCTCTTCCAGGTTGCAGACTAGTTATTACTCCCTGTTGTATCCTCTCATGGCAGAGAGCAGAAGGAGGAAGCAAGCTCTCTTGTGACTCTAAAGGGCACTAATCCCATTGATGAGGGCTCCACCCTCATGGTCACATCTACTCCTAATTACCTCCCAAAGGCCCCACCTCCTAAGACCATCACATATTGTGGGAGGGGAAGGTTTCAACATGTGAATTGGGAAAAGACACAAACATTTAGTCCGTAACACTTGCTGACACTTTGCTTCCTAAAGGCTTCCCTGGTGATTCCAATGTGTAGCCAAGGTTGATATCCACTTATCTGGAAGCAAAACCTTGGCACCCCTACTTTCAACAAGCTCCTTAGGTGATTCTGATGTAGCCATTCTAAGCTTTGGGATCCCTCGGATAACCCTGAGGCTCAGGAAGTCCACTTCCTCTCATCTTCCTCACTTCCGCATTTTCCTGGGAGCCACAGTGGATGAAGAGATCAGTCTTTGTGGGCGTGGCCTCCAGCCACGGACTACCGCGCGCTGCCAGGGAGACACCTAGTGGTGAGTTACAGCACTGGATGGCGGGGGTAAGGAGACAAGTGACTTCTTCCTCCCGTTTGTTTCACTGAAGACTCAGAACCCAAATAAAGAAGGCAGCCCAGGATGCGCCAGATTCCTGCCTGCGCACTCTGACTGTAGAGATGAAGTTTTTCAGCAATAGATCTCTGCTGGGATTCAGCATATGGGTCACCTGCACCCGAGCTAGCATCCTCTGAATTTGCTAAGATTTCCAGTAGCATAAGTTACACGTTTTCAGGTAAATGCAGCTGAGAGGATGAAATTTTCTCAGTTCAGCTGAACTACAGGGTTTACTCTCTCACAGACATGCGGTTCCAGGATGACCAAGAGATTTCTTCCTCTCTCATCAGGTGTGGTCATTGACAAGGCTTTGATTCGTCCAAGTTTCCCTTTCCTGAGCTGTATGGTGAACATAATTAACTTGCCTCAATTCTTATTATTGCTATGGAAGATAAACACAATGTATTGTTTATTAAAATAATAATAATAAATGTGTAGTTCGATCCCATTTTTGTTTAAAACTATGTATATATCTTTAGAAGACTTCCCAGCTGGTGCAGTAGTAAGAATCCACCTGCCAAAGCAGGAGACACACGAAATGGGAATTTGATCCCTGGGTCGGGAAGATCCCATGGAATAAGAAATGGCAACCCACTCCAGTATTCTTGCCTGGGTAATCTCACGGACTGAGGCTGGTGGGCTACAGTCCATGGGGTTGCAAAGAGTCAGACACGACTGAGCATGGACACATGCACACATATATCTTTATACCGACATTTATCTTTATGTAAGTTTGGGTGGCTGTGTATGCGTATTTTTGTGTATATGCACCTGGTGCTGTCTAGAACAACGTTCACCAAAAAGGAAGTGAGGTTGGAGGTGATTTTTGCTGTCTCCTTTTTACTTCTCTAATTCACTTATGTTGTGCGTGTACTATTTTTATAAAATAAAACTAAAATTTGGGTCTAGAGCACTGATTAAGCATATCGATTCATCTTTTCTCCCTCCAAACATCTCATTGAAATGACAAAGTGAGCATTTCCAAGTACCACTACTACTGCCAATGACACCTGCTCTTAGAGGGATGAGGGTTAAAATCTGGCACTTAGTACTTAATGGCTGTTGCCTCCACTCCCTGTCCACTCACACCTCTAAAGAGAACACAGATACAGGGATTCTTAACCCCTCTTGTGCCATAGATCCCTTTGAAGTCTGATGAAGCCCCTGGACCTCTTCTCTACACATTATTTTTTTAATTTTAATATTTATTTATTTGGCTGCTCGATGTCTTAGTTGTAGCATGTGGGATCTAGTTCCCTGACCAGGGATCAAACCTGGACCCCCTTGCATTGAAAGCATGGAGTATTAGCCACTGAACCACCAGGAAAGTTCCCTCAATATATTTTTAAATGAATAAACTTCCATACAGAAGATTACAGATGAAATCTTTTATTTTGAAATACAGTTATCAAAATATTTTAAAAACAAATCTGTCATATAGTAACATATGTGCTTCTGTATTAGAACATTTAGCCATGTGTCTAATAACTAAGATAATTGCAAAGTCATGATGAGCAGAAATAATATTTTGAGATACCTTCAGCAAGACCATTGTGATAGGAAAATATCTGCTTTCCACTGAGGGTGAAGTCACAGGAACTGTTAATATTACTCTGGTTTGTTGCTTATGTTCGTAAATGAAGGAAATGCTGAGTTTCAATTGAACTTAATGAAAATAAAGACCATTTTCTCACCCAACTTCATGGGCCTCCAACTTTCATAGATTATATTCTCCCACAGGTCTTTGCTTAAGTCTGAATGTTTGATCTCTTTCACATTTGTATCTTTCCTTAAATGTATGATGAGCTTTGGCTGTCTGCTCACATAGGACAGGACCTAGGCTGTATTGATTGGACACTGAATGCACATGAAGAGGTCTAATTATTAACCATGAGCTTTGATGTGACTGTCCTTTAGGAGGGCTTCTTTGATAGCTCAGTTGGTAAAGAATCCACCTGCAATGCAGGAGACTCCAGTTCGATTCCTGGGTCGGGAAGATCCGATGGAGAAGGGATAGGCTACCCACTCCAGTGTTCTTGGGTTTCCCTTGTGGCTCAGCTGGTAAAGAATCTGCCTATAATGTGGGAAACCTGGGTTTGATCCCTGGGTTGGGAAGATCTCTTGGAGAAGGAAAGACTACCCATTCCTTAGGAAGCACCCAATGTCCCAGTGTGTCTCTTTAGAGTTTGCCTCCTGATCTGATCAAATTCTCCAGAGAAGACTCTTATATCTTCTCTTTAGGAGAGTATTATCCTCCGAGTCCTTGGGTTTCCCTGGTGGCTCAGACAGTAAAGACTCTGCCCGCAATGCGGGAGACCTGGGTTTGATCCTTGGGTTGGGAAGATCCCCTGGAGGAGGGCATGGCAACCCACTCCAGTATTCTTGTCTGGAGAATCCCCGTGGACAGAGGACCCTGGTGGGCTACAGTCCATGGGGTTGCAAAGAGTCAGACACAACTGAGCAACTAAGCACGTATCCTCTGTGTCAGTACTCTGGAATCTGCATTGGGAAAGAAGCTGGAGGGAAGAAGGTTGGGCAGAACATCTTAGTCTTCCACGTGTAAGCTTTCACTTCATCCCTCTGCTTTTAGGATGCCATCCCATCAACCACTGCACATGGTGTTTCCAATTCAGATCCCCTTCTGCTACTCTCTACAGCTGTACTATCCAACACAGAAGCCTCTGGTCTCCCACAACTATTTAAGTATGAATTGATGGGCTTTCCAGGTGGTGCTAGTGGTAAAGAACCTGCCTGCCAATTCAGGAGATGTAAGAGACACAGGTTTCATCCCTGGGTCAGGAAGATCCCCTGGAGAAGGAAACGGCAACCCCCTCCAGTACTCTTGCCTGGAGAATCCCATGGACAGAGGAGCCTGGCAGGCTATGCTCCATAGGATTGCAAAGAGCTGGACACGACTGAAGTGACTTAGTACTAGCACAAAATGAAATGAACTTTCAATTCCTTAATCACACTACTCACATTTCAAACACTCAGTAGCCACATGGAGCTAGTGGCTAGTGACTGTATTAGATAGCACATGGCATTTCTTGTCACTGCAGAAAGTTCTATGGAATATAGCTACTGTAGAGCACGGGTTGGCAAATCTTTTCTGTAAAGGGCCAGATAGTAAGTATTTTTGGCTTTGAACACCACATGGTCTCCTTTGCAAATACTCAACTATGTCAATGTAGCACAAAAGCAGCCATTAACAATACATGGAACATGCATTGGAACACACGGCTAAGTTGCAACAAAACTTTATTTCGGAACACTAAAATCCAAATTTCCTAACATTTTCATGTGTCATAAAATATTAATCTGCTTTTGATTTTTTTTTTCCCCAACCATTTGAGACTGTGAAACTAGTCTTCGATTACAAGCTGTACATAGACAGGGAGCAGGCTAGATTTGGTGTGTGACCATAGCTGGCTGCCCTCTGTCTTAGGATATTGTATTTTTTTTAATTCATTTTTATTGAAGCAAAGTTGACTTACAATGTTGTGTCATTTTCTGCCGTACAGCATAGTGAGTCAGTTATATATATATATACATACTTCTACTCTTTTTTAGAGTCTATTCCCATGTAGGTCATTGAGTATTGAGTAGGGAGCCCTGTGCTAGACAGTAAGTTCTTACTAGTTATCTGCTTTACATATAGCTGTGTGTATATGTCAATCCCAGTCTCCCAATTTATCCATCCTCCCTTCCCCATGCATTGTAATTTTTTTTTAATCCCTGCACTGCTATTTTGGTAGTTTCAGAGAGGAAGCAGAGGCTAAGGTGTATGGTCTTTTTTTTTTTTTTTTTTTTTTTTAATCTAGAAGCCTTAATCTCTGCTCTGGGCCTGTCTTCTCTGTGTAGCCTAGGAGCTGTGAACATAGAGTCCTATCTCTCCTACTGGCTGCTTTCCGCCTTGGGTCCAGCACAATGTTTGACATGTAACAGGCTCTTAGTCAATAGAGCTGAGGGGCAGAATGCTCACCAAGCCATCTTCTTTCCTTTATTTTAGATAATTTTGCTTTTCACTTAAATCTGTCTTCAAGAAAGACTGTGCTGGTCAGACTGATGAGAGGTTTGCAGTCTGTTTAACAATTCTATTTCTTATTATCGGTGAATACATTGACATTCCGATTTTCCACATCAGTCTCCTGAGCTTGGTAAATGTAATTCTCCCTCTGAGAGAAGACACCAGCTCCTAAGCCTGTGTAGAATCAAATGAATCTTGGTTACCATAGTGTAAGTCTCAATTGGATCTGATAAGAAGACTTGTAAAGAGAGGGGAAGTAATCTGACGAACACAAGTACTTGGAGATTTTGAATGCTGGGCTGAAATTGCTTTCTTAGCAAGATAAGGAAGAGAGGGTTATAGAATGTTAACACTGCCATGACTGTCAGAAGATAATGAGCCAAGGGCATCGGTTAGAAACCAGTTGGATGCGAGGCAAAAGCCACAGGTTAGATGAAAACCAAACTTCTACAAGAGAACTTTGTACAGGAGAGAACCTGTAGAAGAGAACCTTCTACAGGAGAAAACCTTGAGTATGATAATAATTTTTTAGATATAACACCAAAGGCATGATCCACAAAAGAAAAAAATTAGATAAACCAGACTTCATTAAAATTAAATTTTTCTACCCTGCAAAAGACAATGTGAGGATAATGAGAAAGCTACAGACTGGGAGAAAATATTTGCAGATGACACATCTGATAAACGACTTATCCAAAATATACAAAAACTCTTTAAAACCCCAACAATAAAAAAACAAGCAACCTGATTAAAAATTGAGTCAAATATCTAAACAGACACCTTACCAAAGAAGACAAATACACGGCAAGCAAGCATAAGAAAACATGTTCCACATCACATGTCATCAGGGAAAAGCAAATTAAAACTATACACCAACAAAAAAAAAAAAGAAAGAAAGAAAAAAGAAAACTATACACCCTTTAGAATGGCCAAACTCCAGAACATGGACCACACCAAATGCTAGCGAGGATGTGAAGCAAGAGGAATTCTTGTTCATTGTCAACAGAAAATGCTGCTTTCTTACTCTGCTCTTCATCTCCTAGTTTACCCACACCAGATCCAAGCAGTACAGTTTTTCTGGTTCACTGATTATGTGACCTCTTTTTAATGATATGAGTTCACCACTTGTGCAAGTGATTTAAGGTACAATGAACCACAGATTTTTAAAAATATTTATTTATTTGGCTGTACTGGGTCTTTGTTGCAACCTGCGGGATCTTCAATCTTCATTGCAGCATGCAGGATCTTAAGTTGTGGCATGTGAGATCTAGCTCCCCAACCAGGAAATGAACCTCAGTCCCCTCAATCGGGAGCATGGAGTCTTAGCCACTGGGCCACCAGGGAAGTCCCTAGATTCTCAAATTTAACAAATATGTCCTAAGCACTATCATTAGCCGTATTCTTTTAGTTATATTTTTACTCCCAATTTACAGCTGAGGAAACTAAATCTTCAAGAGGATATATGATTTATTGTATGATTCCACTAAGTTTCAAAAAGCAAGAGGAGCTCATTGACAGAGTTAGAACAGGAAAATGGGTGATCTTTGGGGAGAAGGGGTGGGTAGTGATGGGGGTAGCACAAGAGGACAACTACTTTCTGGTAATAATCAATATCTTGACTTGAGTATCCTTATCTAAGTGTGTTCACTTTGTGATAATTCATCTATTTGTACACTTATGATTCATTGATTTTTCTGTTTGTTATACTAATATAAATATTGTTAAAATTTCTGAAACGTACATTATTGCTAAATGTAAACTTTAATAGATGGCTGAAAGTTAAAGAAAGTTCCTCCAACATAGAACAAAGAAATAGAGGTGGAAAAGACCAAGAGAGAGAACATGAGAAAAAGGTTAAAAGATTGTGTCAAATGCAATACATTTTAAAGATTCTGAGTTTCTCCTGGATTTTAAAAGTATTCATTTATGAAGGGAAAATACTCAGCCCAGTATCAGATTTCTCACCAGAATCCAAAAGCCAGAGGCCAATACCCCAGTATGTTGAAAGTTCTGAAGAGATTTTTAACATGCAATTCTATTCCCAGGCAAACATAACCAAGTGTGAGGGCAAATAAAGATGTTTTCACATGTGCCAGGATAGAAATAGCTTATGTTTATTGTAATCTGTTCATTTTAAAGTATGGACAAAGTGTTGGTTGTAGTTGCAGGACAGAATATAATATTAACTGCATTAGTCAGAATATGTTTGGTTATGCTGCAGTAACAAATAACCCCCAAATTCTCAAAGTCTTAGAACAAGACGACTTAGGTCTCCCTCATATTACATGTCGACTGAATATTGCAGGGGTGGGGGTTGCTCTGCTGTCCTGGGGCCCAGGCTGACAGAGATTCTTCTACATGGAATGTTGCCAGGAGTGGCAGCAGGTGGGAGCATATATGTGTCTGGCTGGCGAAGAGGAACTCGTGTGTGTGTGTGCTAAGTGGCTTTAGTTGTGTCCAACTCTTTGCAACCCTATGGACTGTAGCCTGCCAGGCTCCTCTGTCCATGGGATTCTCCAGGCAAGAATACTGGAGTGGGTTGCCATGCCCTCCTCCAGGGGATCTTGCTGACTCAGGGGTTGAACTCACATCTCTTATGTCTCTGGCATTGGCAGGCAGGTTCTTTACCACTAGCACCACCCAGCTCTGGAGACAGAGTGAATTCAACCTTCCTCCACATTTTTGTACTAATCAGGCTCTCAATGGATTGGAGGATGCCCACCCACACAGTGGACGACCTTCTTTACTCAGTCTACTGCTTCAAATGTTAATTTCTTCCAGAGACACCCTTACAGACACAGCCAGAAATCATGTTTTGCCAACTATCTGGGCATCCCATAGCTTAGTCAAGTTGACACATAGAACAAATCAACAGGACTTCCCTGGCAGTCCAGTGGTTAAGACTCTGTGCTTCCAAGGCAGGGGTTGTGGATTCAATTCCTGGTCAGGGAACTAAGACCCCATACGTTGCACTAAGAAAACAAAAAACAAAAACCCAAATCATCGCAATCAACCTCATTCCATTCAAACAGCGTAGCCTTTGAGATCAGATGTGTAAACTTCATCACACTGGACAAGTCGCTATCATTAAGCTTTCCTGGACTTCAGCTTCCTTTTCTATAATATGGGGGGAGACTCGTATGGGCTTATATGAGCTCATGTATGGTGAGCATTTGGCACAGCTCCTGGCATTCCCTGATAGCTCAGTTGGTAAAGAATCCACCTGCAATGCAGGAGACCCCAGTTCGATTTCTGGGTCGGGAAGATCTGCTGGAGAAGAGATAGGCTACCCACTCCAGTATTCTTGGGCTTTCCTTGTGGCTCAGCTGGTAAAGAATCTGCCTGCAATGTGGGAGACCTGGGTTTGATCCCTGGGTTGGGAAGATCCCCTGGAGAAGGGAACGGTGACCCACTCCAGTATTCTGGCCTGGAGAATTCCATGGACTGTATAGTCCATGGGGTCGCAAAGAGTCGGACACGACTGAGCGACTCTCACTTTGTTTCACTTTCTGGCATGTATCATGTGCTGGCTAAATGGACTTTTCGCACCATCACTGACACCAGGTCCACGCTGGCTCTGTGTGCAAGAGATTTGGGCCCTGAGTCATGACGGAGCAGGTTCAAGGAGAACATCCAACATACATGCTTATACTCCAGTTGGGTATGTGTGGCCTGGTCTTATTGGAGGAGTCAGGCCACGAGACCAGTATGAGAACAGGCTTGGAACCTCCCTGCGGGCCACCTCTGTGGTCTCAAAATCAAAACTGCATTTGGGGACTCCTCTGGTGGTCCATGGGGTCGCAAAGAGTCAGACACGACTGAGCAACTGAACTGAACTGAACTGATGGCCTGGTGGTTAAGAATCCTCCTGCCAGTGCAGGGGATAGGGGTTCGATTCTTGGTGCAGGAAGATTCCACATGCCTCGGGGCAACTAAACCCATGTGCCATAGTTACTGAAGCCCTCATGCCCTGGAGTCCACGCTCTGAAACAAATAAAGCCACTGCTATGTGAAGCCCACAAACTGCAACGAGAGAGTAGTCCCCACTTGCTGCAACTAGAGAAAGACCAGGTGCAGCAACAAAGACCCAGCGCAGCCATAAATAAAAAGTTAATTAAAAAAAAACAACTGCATTTGCCTCTGGACATAAGGGAAAAGAGAGCCATTTGGAAGGAGTTGAAACATTTCCTCCTGTGCAAATTTTGCTTCTTTTATGCTGGCAAGTCCAAGGTGTTCCGACAAAGGTCAAAAGTATTTATTTTCTTGGGTACCCCAGGGGTGAAAGTGAAATACACATGAGATGTATACCTATGGCTGATTCATTTTGAGGTTTGACAGAAAACAACAAAATTCTATAAAGCACTTATTCTTCAATTAAAACAATAAATAAATTAGAAAAAAAAAAAGAAATACACATGAGGGTGAGCCCAAGAGAGTTTTGCCAAGTTTGAGAGCTGAAAGGACTACTAATTATCACAGGAAATGGTTGCATGGCAGGGAATAGAAACAACCTCTAGTTTTCTATCAAAAAGAGCAGAATTACAATGTGGGAAAATTAAGAAATAGTTGCATATACACGTGATGTGGTCAAGGCCACCCTCCATAGGGCCCTGCCCATTTCCCCAGGCTCATCTCCCCTTGCTCCCCACCCCCATCTGAACTTGAGCTGCCCATCTGCTGGGTTCCTGAGCACAGAATTTCCCTGGACTGTTATCTGTGCTTGGACTGCTCCACCCCAGTTTCTTGGCCTGCTGAGATCTCCTCTAGGACACAGTTCAGGGGCAATCTCCTTCTCAAAGACCCGCCTCTTCCCCACCCCGGCTTTTCTTCTCTGCCCCCTGACATCATGTCTTTCCACCTTTCCAGTCATCAAGCTGTGTCAAAACTGCCCATACGCCTCACCCATCTGTCTCTCTCAGTGGACCCTCAGGCTCAGATGTGGCACTCAGAATCTTGCTTTGCTTGGCTTCCACCATTTGGGCCCGCATTGCAATTAAAAATTTTCTTTGCATTCATTGCCAAAAATGAAGCATCAAGAGATTTCACACAAAAATCCAGATTTCTGCTTCTCTTGACAATTTGGAAATCCAACAACATGGGTGCACGTCTTCACCCTGTGACAAGGGTCCCCTCTGGACAGAGCGTGGTCTCTCCATTTCTCCACAGTCCCCACTGCGCCCTTGTTTCAGCCTTGAAGCCTCAGATCAGAACCATTTGTCATCAACCTTACAATACTGGTTTTTATCTTTCGTAAACAGTGGATTAAAGAAGAAAGTAAAATATTTCTTTCACCCATGTTCCTTCTTCACATCTGGCCTACTTCCCTCATCTACATCAGCAGACTAGAGCCTGTGGGTTCCTGGGCTCACCAGTCTTTGCACAAATCAAGCGAATTGTGGTGGGAGTTAGGTGGGATGATTGCCAAAGGGAGATCAAGGGGCAAGAGGCTGGGCAGGCAAAAAGAAGAGCTATCGACTCAACCCCTGCTTTTAAAGAGAAAGAAACTGAGGCACAGAGAGGTTAAGCAGTTTGCTTTAAGTTACATAGCTAGGGGATGGAGGAGCTGGAATTTGAATCCTCTCTGATATTAAAGTCTCAGCTTTTGTCATTGCTTTTCCCCTGTGGCTTGCAATAGTTTTCTTGGTTTTGTTTTGCTTTTAAATCCACTTTCCTAATTAAATACTCTCTATAAAAATTTTTAAATATATAAAATTACAAGGAAGAATATAAAATCCCTTAAATTCTCATCATGGTATAGGGCTACTGTTTAATATTTTAGTGGGTATCTTTCATGCGTATCTTTATACTCATGAGCAACAGATGTAACCTTTTATAGAAATTGAAACAAATAATAAATGTTCCTTATTTTTTCAAAGACAAAAATTGCACTGAATCTCTAGAATCATTTGGAAGGAATTGACTCCTTGGCAATATTGAGTCTTCTGACCCGTGAACAAGTAATACCTATTTATTTAGAGCTTTCATTTCTCCTGGTGATGTTTTAAGCTTTTCAATTTACAGGTCTTGCACATATTTCTTTAGACTTACTCCTAGCTATCGGGGTTTTGTGATACCAAGTAAATGTTATTTTTTTCTTTTGAATGTTATTAACATTTTATTTCATTTTTATGATAAATAAAAATACAATTGACTTTTGTACACTGACTTTGTATATGGTGATGTTGCTAAATTTACTTTTAATTCTAATAGCTTACTGGTAGACTTGGGATTTTTCCCTTATATGTAACCATGTTTGCAACTTTCTTCCTTTCATATCTTTTATTTTTCCACTGACTAGGATCTCAAATACAATAATAAATAGAAATGGACATACTGGGAATTTGTTTCTTTTTTTATCTCAGTGGAAATGTTTTCAATATTTTCCCATTAAATATGCCATGTGTTCTTTGTAGAAAATCTTTATCACATTAAGGGATTTCCCTTCTATTGCTAATTTCTGAAGGTCTTTTTTTTTTAAATCATAAACTTGTGTTCTATATTATCAAATGCTTTCTTTGCATCTACTGAGATGGTTGTATGACACTTCTCCTTACTCTATTAAAGTGGTAAATTATATGAGTTCATTTTCTAATGTCTGTTTTCTTTTTAATATTTTTAAATTTACTTTACTTATTTGGCTGCCCTGGATCTTAGTTGCATCACTCAGGACCTTTTAGTAGCGGCATGCAGGATCTAGTTCTCTGACCAGGGATCAAACCTGGGCCCCTTGCACTGGGAGTTTGGAGTCTTAGCCACTGGACCATCAAGGAAGTCCCTCATTTTTCTAATGTTAAATCAACTTTATATTCCCAGAATAAAGTCATATTGGTTGTTATGCAAAATAATAATAATTCTTTCAATCATGAACATCCTTTTTAATGTGATTTTTTTTCTCACTTAGTCATCTTCTTTTGCTATCCTCCATTAATCTTTCTAACTTACTCCACACCTTCTGGCCTGAGACAAGCCATGTTAACAGCTGATGTGCACGTTTACAGACTTTTCTCCAAATCAGTACAATCTCATTCTCTCTCTCTTTCTCACATACACACACCCCTACCTATACAGAGGAGTTCTGTTCTTCTGCTCTTAACTCTCACAATTTTCACTTTAAGGGACAGTGAAGCACTAATGGTGACATTTAGGGCCCAGAGCCTGGTTGATGAGAGAGGGATTTCATCTGTGGAAGAAGCCCTTCTTGGCACCCCTAAACTGCACTGCTGGGGTGGCCTTCCGGTGCGTTCATTCCCCCACAGCTGTGGAGTGGGTGAGAGAAGGCTGAGGGGGGCGCCTCTGTCCCACCAGGACCTCAGCCTGGTCTCCTGGCTTCCAGGGATGGTGGCTAACCGCAGGCACAGCTGAAGGAACTACTGCAAAGTCGCTTCTCCCAGGAGCTCCTGCGTTCAGGCTGACTGACTCCTCTTCCCCCCAAGCCTTCAGCATCATCTCCTTCACAGATTTTTTTTTTCCTTTTTTTCTCCAACTGGGCCATTTTAACAGTCCAGGAACCCTGTGCTGGGCGCTCAAATCGACGGCCCTTGGGAAGGACGGAGGATGGTCTCTGGGGAGCCACCTTAGCCGCCCCTGCAGAGGAATCATCTTCCTGCCTCAGCTTCACTCAGATCAAGCTTCTTGGGCTTTAGCGCTTTATTGAAAGCAGCCTCCTTTAAGAACACGAGTTGGCAGCAAGTCAGGACCAGAACAAAATCAGTGGCTAAAACTTGTCTTTTTTATCTGTAAAAGTCCAGCTTGCCAGCAGGGTCTTGGAATTTTATTTCTTCTCTTAAAAAAAAAAAAAAATTATTTATGTATTTATTTATGGCTGCGCTAGGTCTTAGTTCCACGCACAGACTTCTCTCTAGCTGTGTCATGTGGATTCCAGGGAGCAAACCCACATCCCCTGCATTACAAAGTGGATTTTTAACCAGTGGACAACCAGGGAAGTCCCTCTTTTGTTTTATTTTGTAATCAAATGCTTAAGAAAGGATGCTTTAGAAGGGATTTAAAGCTGCTCTTTGGCTGGAGTAAGAAATCAGTAAGCATGCATTGAGAAAGGAATGAAAGAATAAATGATGAAATAGCCCTTGAGAAATGGTTGATGACAGACTCGAACGAGATAATCCCTATGAAACTGATGTCAATCTGTGAATAGTGAGAATTGTAACTGAGCTGGACAGGACTGCAGCCTTACCCACTGGCGCCATCTGCTGGAAAGAACTTCACACAACAGATCCATTTCTGCCCTGGTGAAGTATGCGGACACTGGCTTTTGGAAGACCCGGCAAAGATCTGAGTAAAAACGGAATACATTTCAGCACAATCTAACATGTGCCAGGTACCATGTGACTTACATGTATTATTTCTCTTCATCCTCACCATAACTATAACAGACATATGCTACTATTATTTCGCCTTCAGAGATTAAAAAATTGAGGCTAAGGTGGTTGTATCATGTCTAAGGCCACACAGCTTGTGAATATTTGGGATGAAACTCAGAACCCAGTTCCATCTGACATCAGAGCCTGTTGTGGGTTAGAGTCGCCAGAGGCCTCAACTAATGCAAAGGGGTAAGTGTGGAGCTAGGATGGCATGGAGGCTGGCCTTTGGGACTCCTACTTCATCCAGTCATTGGATGGATAGAACTTGGACTAGGTTGCTTTCCTCAGTCAAGGGCAAATCCTCAAGAAGGATTCAACTGAGAGCTGTCAGAAGACTATGCTTCCAGCAGCTGGGGGAATATAAGTGCTTCAGTCCTAGAGTGAGGGGTCTGGGCAGCATGTTACTGTATCCACTACAGAACTCACGTAACTTGTTCCATCTGCACTGCTGTTCAAAGAGGGGGAACGACTGGTAGATAACAAACGTCAATGTCATGGGTAGGGGGAAGGGGGATTTAGAGAATGAAAACTGTTGTGCTTGTCATCCACTCAGTGAACCTGTGACCCAAGCCTTGCCAATTGTAATAACTGATGTATTTTGACCAATTCACATAGAAATAATACATATATTATTTTATGGGTTTCATGCCATTAACAATGATGACTATTCCCAAGTGCTGACTGTTTCATCATTCATGTTATGCAACGTTCAACTAACTGGGCAAGTGGTTGGTGATGGATTCCTTGACCTCTTTAAATAAGCAATGGAACAATCAAGGGCCACAACTTGACTAAGGCATTTGAGTGATTTATTTAAAAATCAATTTTCTGGCAAGTTTAAATTGTTTAAAAACATTTCACTTCCTCTCCCACACCACTTCTAGAGGAAGAGCGAAATTTTGATGTTGGGGATGTTGACCTGGATCATGTACCTGTATACTTCTCCACCTGCTCGCTGACCTTAGGTTTGGCTGCATGACTTATTTTTCTCAATGGGATGTTAGCAGTTATTGGCTCAAGCAGAGGCTTAAAAATGTGCTTGCAGGGTTGGCCTTGCCCTCTGTGCTTCTGCCACACCAGAGAGTGCCTGGCTGCTGGATCAGCCAGAGTGCGGCAGCATACATGAAAGTAAATCACTGTTGTTTTATATCACTGAGTTTTAAAGTGGTTTAAAAAAAAAAAATAAAGTGGTTTGTTAGGCAGTCCTGGCTAACTGATACACATTTACAAAGTCATGCAGGATAACAATGTATCAGTAATAAGTTTGACTGATTTTTCTTTAAGAAATGTCTTAGGGACTTCCCTGATGGTCCAATGGCTAAGATTACACTAGCTCAAAGAAGGGGGCCTGGGTTTGATCCTTAGTCAGAGAACTAGATTCCACATGACACAACTAAAGATCCCGCATGCCACAATGAAGGCCAAAGATCCCATGGGCCACAACTAAGACCCAGTGCAGACAAATGAATAAATAATATTTTTAAAAGAAAGAAAAGAGAAAAGAACTGTCTTTAGAACTTAGCCTCCATATAGGATGACTCCTGTACTAAAAACACAGAAAAAAGTGGGCTGGGCATTATTCTGAGCATCTGAGGAAGAGACCACTAAATGTCCCCTAATAAACATCTCTACCTTTATTTCTTCCTCAAAGAAATGAGAAACTCTAGGGTCTCCAAACTATCAGGAAACAGGGGCATAGTATCTGTGCAGTCCCCAAAAGAGTAACACTCATATCTATTAAAATTTAGCCATAAGAATACTGAACAAGGAGGAGTATCCCCAAGGAAAGGGCCAGGGGTTATGGAGGTCAGAGGACAGGTACACTCCTCCTAGAAAGTGAGACCCACTCACCTTCCAGAGAAGGATATCTGTCCAGTTCCTGGGCTTTTAAAAATAGCATTTACAGGTCATCTTCCTTGTGCCTAGGCACATAGTCTCCCAAATAAATGTTAATCTTCTCAACTTTCGTTATAGCCAAGTATGGCCATGTAACTGAGTCCTGTCCAATAAGATATAAATCAGGTAATCACATAGCAGATTCTAGAACCATTAAGAGGCAGTGGGGTTGCACCCAATACCTCCACCTTTTCCCCTCTGGCTTCTTTTTTCCTTCTGGTTTGGATGCAGATGCAATGGCAGGAGTTTGAACAGACATTTTGTACCCATAAGGTGATCTTGGTCCAAATGAGCAATTAATATAAAATGAAGCAACAAGACTAAAGTCGCCCAGGTCCCAGAAAACTTGGTGGTACAAACCACCAAATCAACCCCATTGTTTCTACAAACAGTAACAACAAGCTCTCTTTGCTTCTAATTAAATGTAAACACTATGAATTGTCAATAGTTGGATGCTGTATCACATGAGTCTATAATCTTTTTGGCATCAGGGAAGATAATTTTTCCACAGGCTGTTGGGCGGGGTGGGGGGGGGGTGGTTTCGAGACAATTCAAACACATTACATTTATTGTGCACTTCATTTCTCTTATTATTACATCAGCTCCACCTCAGTTCACCAAGCATTAGATCCTGGAGGTTGGTGACCCTTGCTGTAGCAGTTAGGGTTAGATTATTTAAACCTAGCTTGTCTGGGTCTCTGCATTATAAACAGAAGTCCTCACTAATAATTGTTGTTCAGTTGCTAAGTTGTGTCTGACTCTTTGCGACCCCGTAGACTGCAACACACCAATAGTATCCTTCACTATCTCCTGGAATTTGCTCAAGTTCATGTCCATTGAGTCAGTGATGCCATCCAACCATCTCATCCTCTGTTTTCCATTCTCCTCCTGCCCTCAATCTTTACAGCATCAGGGTCTTTTCCAATGAGTCGGCTTTCCACATCAGGTGGCCAAAGTATTGGAGCTTCGGCTTCAGCATCCGTCCTTCCAATGAATATTCTGGGTTGATTTCCTTTTGGGTTGACTGGTTTAACCTCCTTGCAGTACAAGGGACTCTCAAGAGTCCTCTCCAGTACCACAATTAGGGCAATGCAAGTTCAAAGTGCACTTTTAAGTACCTTATTTTTTCTTATAATATTGGCAAGCAATTAGGTCATTTCTTGTTCCATGGATAAGAGAATGGATGCGTATCTTCTATTTGCTCCTTTAGATTGGCTTTCTATCCTTTCTGCCTCTTCTATGTTCCAGAAGGCAGTCCAGGATGGGCTAGATAAACAGACTCCCTGGCTGTCTGTTATCTGGTTGCGGTCAGTCCCATAGGGGACCAGAGGGAAAAGAGTGATTTGAGACATTTACTGCCTTTTCCCCTTCCCTATGGGGCCATATTGGTCTGGTCTCACCCTTCCCTTTCCAAGTGACTACTCAGGGCTCTCTTGTTCCTTCAGGTCTAGCCTCACCATTCTCAGTCCTGGGATACTACACTATTCTTCGTAAATAGTCTTTGTGTCAAACTCTCTGAAATTCTCCTGATGAGTGTGCCATACTAGGATACAGAGAGAGGATTGGCAGTTCCTTTGGAACTATTCATGAGCTATTCACGAACAATTCCACTTCTCTGTACCCATCCCAGAGGAACACTTGCATATGTGCACACGGGGCAAGTCTAAGGATATTTACTACACTTTGTTTGCAGTAATAACACATTGGAAACAATTTGAATGTCTTCAAATAAGGAAATAGCTAACTAAACAATACTGCATCCATATTATGGCATGTTAATACAACTGTTTAAAAAAATTCCAAGGACAGAGAAGCTTGGTGTGCTGCAGTCCATGGGGTCGCAAAGAGTCGAACACGACTCAGCACCCATACAACAATAAAGAAAAAGTAAGCTTAAAAAATAAATAAACAACTAAAAAGGAAATGGATCTGCTATCCTCATGATCCAGTGTCTGAGACACTGTACTTGCAATGCAGGGGGACCAGGTTTGACCCCTGGTCAGGGAACTAGATTCTACATGCTGCAACTTAGACATAGTGCAGCCAAGTAAATAAATAAATATATAGATATATTTTAAAGTGAGAGACGGGTCTATTTTCATAACATGGAAAGACTTCTAAGACATTTTTGCATGAAAAAAGTAAAGTTCAGTATTGTAATAAATTGTATTAAAATGACACCTGGGCATTCCCTGGCAATCCAGTGGATAGGTCTCTGAGCTTTCACTGCCAAGGAAGTAAGATCCTGCAAGCTGTGGCCAAAAAAAATTTTTTTAATAAAAATAAAATGATGTCTATTTCTATAGTTTTATGTACTCGATAAAACTGCAGAAAAATTTTTACTGCCTTTCTCTATGGAAGATTATACATCCCCACTGAAGTAGACTTTGCTATATATAATTTGCTTTGACCAAGGAAATGTGGGTGAAAATGACATGTGCCTTTCAAGCAGAGGTTCCTCACTGTTTCTTTTCCCTCTGCTTTGAGATTACTATAACCTTCTTGCTTTCTCAATCTGTGTCCAGAGATACAGTTGAAGCCAACACATGATGAACATGTAAGGATCAAGAAAGAAACCTTTGTTGTGGTAAGGCACTGAGATTTTGAGGATGTTTTTTATTGCAGCAAAACCTCACCTCCCTTGACAAATGCATGCTGCTATATAACTGATACTTGGTTAGTTTCTGGGGCTTCCCTGGTGGCTCAGACTATAAAGAATCGGCCTGCAGTCCCTGGCTTGAGAAGATCCCCTGGAAAAGGGAATGGCTACCCACTTGAGTATTCTTACTAGAGAATTCCATGGACAGAGGAGCCTTGTGGGAACAGTCCATGTGGTTGCAAAGAATCAGACACAATTGAGCAATGAACACTCTGACTTTTCACTATTTCCTGGGGAAGAGAAATGGCATTGAGGGTGGGGATCACAGAAGACTTTAGTTTTTATCTGTAATAATTTAGCTTTCTTACTAAAATAAGTGAAAATATATTCATGCATAACCAGGTAATAAAAATACATGAGTTAAAATGAATACAGCAGGTGTTTGCTTATTTAAAATTAAACGCTACAAAATATCATTCTTAAAATACACAGACAAACACCCAAGAAATTAATGGCTCTTTTTGCCCAGCTGGCACTCTGAAGAAAGAGACTGGAGGTGGGTAGTACCATGAACTTTCCAAGGTTAAAGCAAGTACTGGAGGGTGATAATGCCTCACCACTTCTTCAGCAGGTACAAATTTGCAAAACCTAGACACATTTTGAAACTTATTTCTAGTTATCATGAAATCAAAATACAGATTCATATTTGTTTCCATAAAGATGCCTACCTTTCCAGTGACTTCATTTACTGGAATGAAGTAAATAAAGAGCCAAAGTGATTATGTGACCAAAATTCAATTCAGTGAGTTTGGGGAACTCTGGTCTCCTTGACACAGCCTACTCTGGTCTGGCAAAGTTAGTGAGAGCTATCAGAAATCTGTTTCTGATTACACCTTACAACTCTCTGAGTCAGGAGTTCAGCCTCTGTTCCATTAAAAAGAAAGCCCAAAACTGGTTGGATGGACATCAAAGTCCTCATGCGAGTTGACATGTCATAGACTACCCCACAATTTCAACTTCTTATTCAAGCCAAACAAAAACCCTCTTGTCTTTAAACTTTACTTTTGAACCAAATGTCAGTAATCAGACTCCCTGATTCAGTACCCAGCTCCCAGCTTCCTGTGGTCAGGAAGGTACAATCGCAACAGCAGGAGTAGCAAAGGTAACCTCTCAGTCACAGCTTTGGAGACTCTGAAACAAAAATCTCCCTGATTTCATCAACCTCAATCCTATATTAAATTCCTTTCTGCTTGAAATACCTAGATTGGTTTCTGATCCTGTGTCTTGCACAGAGCTCTGACTAAATACAGGTTGGAAGATACTACTCAGAAAAACAGACCCAAACACATAAAGGTAAAAAAAAATAAAATAAGAGAGGGAGAAAAAAAAGGCAATAAAATTAGGGACTTCCCTGGTGGTCCAGTGGCTAAGACTCTGAGCACCCAATGCAGGGAGCCTGGGTTCAATCCCTGGTCAGGGAACTAGATCCTACATGCCACAGGTAAGATTTCACATGTTACAACTATGACCTGGCACAACCAAATAAATCAGTAAAAACAAACATAAAAAAGTAAAATTAAAAAATCCTTCCAGGACTGCAGATTCCAAATAATTGGAGTGAAGATGTAGAAACTATGGAAATCTTTGAAGAAATAATCCGCAAAAATATTTCAGAGCTGAAAGAAATGAGTTTTCAGATTGGAAGAGATCATTGAGGAACAATTAGACTTTACATGCTTCCTGATCTGATGAAATAAAAAATACACAGTCTCACCTATAAAACACTCTTGCCAAAAACTGACATCTAATCAAGCCACTAGATCTCACTACCTGTTTACAGGATGTTCAAGGGATAGTGTCACATTTTAAAAACATTGCAAAGATTCAGTCAGCCAAATTCAGACTGTTAGAAACTCTGTAAGAGAAATTACTTAGTTTCTTCATCAAATCAACTGCATTTTTTAAAAGGAGGAATAGGAGTAACGGTTACAGATTAAAAGAGGCTTAAGAGATTTAGCAGCTAAATTCCTTGTGTAGACCTTGTTTGGATCCTGATCTAAATAAACCAGTGTGAAAAGTAATTTTTAAGACAATTAGGGAAAATTGGACCTGGGCTCTCTTATAAGATAGTAGGGAGTTATTGTTAATTTCCTACAGTGCAGTCATGAATTATGGTTATGTAAGTTCTTAGAGTCAGAGCTACTTACTAAGATATTTACAAAAGCAATGATATAAAATGCTATGTCTGGGATTTGCTGTAAGATGGTGCTGCCAAAAACTCTGAGGGATAGTAGAATAGTAAAATAAAGCTGAGTGATGAGTTCATAGAGCTTCAGTTCAGTTTAGTTCAGTTCAGTCGCTCAGTCATGTCCGACTCTTTGCGACCCCATGAATCGCAGCAGCCAGGCCTCCCTGTGCATCACCAACTCCTGGAGTTTACTCAAACTTATCCATGGAGTTGGTGATGCCATCCAGCCATCTCACCCTCTGTTGTCCCCTTCTCCTCCTGCCCCCAATCCCTCCCAGCATCAGGGTCTTTTCCAATGAGTCAACTCTTTGCATCAGGTGGCCAAAGTATCAGAGTTTCAGCTTCAGCATCAGTCCTTCCAATGAACACTCAGGACTGATCTCCTTTAGGACGGATTGGTTGGATCTCCTAGCAGTCCAAGGGACTCTCCAGAGTTTCTCCAACACCACAGTTCAAAAGCATCAATTCTTTGGCGCTCAGCCTTCTTCACAGCCCAGCTCTCACAATCATACATGACCACTGGAAAAACCATAGCCTTGACTAGACAGACCTTTGTTGGCAAAGTAATGTCTCTGCTTTTTAATATGCTATCTAGGTTGGTTATAACTTTCCTTCCAAGGAGTCTTTTAATTTCATGACTGCAATGACCATCTGCAGTGATTTTGGAGCCCCCAAAAATAAAGTCTGACACTGTTTCCACTGTTACTGTACTATTTACTGTTGTATTTGTTTGAAAATTATCATAATAAAAAGTGAAAGAAAGAGAAACAAAGACCGAAGAAGGAAGAAAAAGAGGGGAAGAGACAGGAAGGGAGGGATGGAGCTAAGGAGAAAAAACGGAAGAAAGGATGGAAGGAAACATACTGGCTGACTAAAGACCATGAACTACAAAATTTCAGACTAGTAGGAACAAAAAGAAACTTTGGGGGAGACAAACTAGGATCTTACGTCACACATTTATGTTAAGAATGGATGAAATTGAAGTACAGAACAGACTTTTGAACTCTGTGGGAGAAGGTGAGGGTGGGATGTTGCGAAAGAACAGCATGTATATTATCTATGGTGAAACAGATCACCAGCCCAGGTGGGATGCATGAGACAAGTGCTCGAGCCTGGTGCACTGGGAAGACCCAGAGGAATCGGGTGGAGAGGGAGGTGGGAGGGGGGATCGGGATGGGGAATACGTGTAAATCTATTGCTGATTCATGTCAATGTATGACAAAACCCACTGGAAAAAAAAAAAAAAAAAAGAATGGATGAAATTAAAAGCAAACAAAACAAAATAAAAACAAACTTGATAATACCCAATGCTGGCATGAATATGGGTCATCAGAAACTCTCTTTCATTGATGGTGGAAATGCAAAATGGTATAGCCACTTTGGAAGACAGTTTGGCAATTTCTCTGCAGCTAAACAATCTTAACACATGATCTAGGATTCATGCTCCCAATTGTTTATCCAAACGAGTTGAAACCTCGTGTCCACCCAAAACCTGCACACGGATGTGTGTAGCAGCTTTACTCATAATAGTCAAAAGCTGAATCAAGATTTCTCTTGACAGGTGTATCATTTTTATAGGGCTGCTGTAGCCAAGTATCACAAACCAAGGGCTTAGCCAACCAAATTTATTCTCTCACAGTTCTGGAGGTGAGAAGCCCCAAACCAAGGTGTCAACAGGGCCAAGTTCACTCTGGGACTCCAGGTAGAATCCTTTCTTGCCTCTTCTTAGCTTTTGGTGGTAGCTCTGAATCTTGGAGAAGGAAATGGCAACCCACTCCAGTATTCTTGCCTGAAGAATCCCAGGGACAGAGGAGCCTGGTGGGCTACTGTCTATGGGGTCACACAGAGTCGGACACGATTGAAGTGACTTAGCAGCAGCAGCAGCTGAATCTTTAGCTTTCCTTGCTTTGTAACTGTATCACTCCAATCCCTCACTCTGTCATCAAAAGGCATTACCCTCTCTCCTCCCCCACCACATGTGTGTCCATTTGACCTCTTCCTCTTTTTTAAAACATTAATTAATTAATTTAGCTGTACCAGGTCTTAGTTGCAGCATTCAGGATCTTTGTGGTGGTATGTCAGATCTAGTTCCCAGACCAGAATTGAACCTGGGCCTCCTGCATTGGGAACAAGGAGTCTTAGCCACTGGCCCACCAGGGAAGCCCCCTCTTGCTCTTTTTATAAGGACATCAATTATACTGGATTAGGGCCCACACTAATGACCTCATCATAACTTGATTACATCTGCAAAGGCTTTTTATTTTTTTCCAAATAAGGTTACATTCACAGGTACCAGAGATTAGGACTTCAGCATTATCTTTTTGGAGAACTTGAGTCAACCCATTGTGACAGGTGAGTGGACAAACTGGGCTACATTAATACAACAGAATATTATTCAGTCATAAAAAACAAGCTATCAAGCCATAAAAAGACATAGAGGAATCTTAAAATCATAATGCTTCGTGCAACAATGCAGTTAGTGAAGGCTACAGACTGTATGATTCTAACTACATGACATCCGGAAAATGCAAAACTAAAAGAGAAGTGACTGCCAAGGGTTGAGGGGAGGGGAGAAGGTGAGAGCTGAGTAGGTGAAGAATGGGGCGTTCTAAAAACAACATATTGAAACAACAGTGAAACTGTTGTATATTATAATGGTAGATACCTGACATTATCCATTTGTCAAAATCTTTACAACTGTACAGTAGAAGGAATGAATCCTAATGCAAACTATGGACTTTAGCTTAAAATGTATCAATATTTGCTCATCAGTTGTAACTAGTGTACCATAATGATGCAGGATGTTAATAACAGGAGAAACTGTGATGGGGAGATATTGGATATATGGGAACTCTCTGTACCATCTAGTTTATTTTTCTATAAACCTAAAACCATTCCTAAAAAATAAAGCCTATTAATTAAAAAAAAATTCATTATGAAATTTAGGGCTCCAGCATGACCTTTTGAGAAATTCTTTCCTGCTCTCTCACCGTTCTCTCAAGATGGGTTAGGTGCCTTTCCCTTAGGCTCCCATAATGCCCTGGGCATATACATTTCTCTGGCTGCATCTGCCGCATTGTATTTTAATATCTCCTTGCTTCTCTGTTAGTTAATAGTTGTGGTTTGCTGACCCCTGGCTGGGAATGCAGAGATAATGAAAGGAACTAACCCTGCAGCCTGTTAGCAGGCACCCAGGGATGCCTGGCAAAGGGCACCTCTGCTCCCTCAATGCACGGATGATATCATTTGCAGTGTGATTAACATGAGCCCTCCAACCCTCTAGGGTATTTACGGGATGGGGACCTAAGGTCATATCACAGGAAGGTTTATTTCAACCTGAGCAGTCTCTGGACTATGGATCTTTGGTTTGCCGAAGATGGATTCTCACGGGGAAGTTTTTGCACTTGGGAAACTTTTCCAGGGTCCAAATCCTGTGGTTTTGATGTCAAGTCCATGCCGTGTATATTACACAACACTTTCAATCTTGCTCAAGTTAAAAGGGGGTATAGTAAGGCGACGCTGGCACAGATGCCTGTAGGACAGACATTGTAAATGATGAAAGCAGTCTCAGGTCAGGTGGGTACCTTGGCACTTGGGCAAGTCCAAGCCTGATCTAAACCAAGGACAGTCATTCCTGGGTGTCAGCCAATTGTTGCCACACAGAAATGTGGACACAGGGTTGCCAGACAAAGGCAGAGATGCAGATTTTCCTTCACACAGAAATCTCTCAATCTTTAAAAAATGTTGGCTACTAACACCAATGGTTTAAAAAGACTGAAACTGGCACAATGAGAGGATAAAGAACTGGGGATTTGAGATGGGGAAGAAACAGCAAGGAGAAGCTGAAAGATGAGGGCAGCTTCTGGAGAACCTTGACTGTCACATTCAAGGAGCTTGTCGATTGTCTTCAAGGTCTGAGTGATCACCGAAGGCATTAAGAAAGAAGAGACACCAATTAGAACGGGGTTTTTCAACAATCACTTTGGTAGTTGATAGGAGCAGGTCTGAGGGAAGGATGATGCATTAGAAGTTGATCTTCTAAGTAACCTAAGTAAAGGTAAAGGAGAAATGACAAGGACCATTTACTTAGTTCTGTCTCCTGCTGCTGCTGCTAAGTCGCGTCAGTCGTGTCTGACTCTGTGGATCCCATAGACGGCAGCCCACCAGGCTCCGCCGTCCCTGGGATTCTCCAGGCAAGAGTACTGGAGTGGGGTGCCATTGCCTTCTCCGGTTCTGTCTCCTACCAGCCTGTAAACTCCAAAACAGCAGGGCCCCGTCTGCCTTGTTCTTGCTTTGTTTCCAACATTAAACACAAAGCCTGCTTATTAAGTATTTGCTGAAAGAATGAATGACGGGGGTGGGGGCGGGGGGAGTAGAGGTGAGGCATTTTGAAGAACTGCCTTGGGAAGAGCTTAATGTTGATAAATGGTGAGAGCAGTCATGGCGAGTAGGGGGCAGAGAAGGCCTGGTTCCTTTCTTTAAACTTCCTTTAAGATCTTGAGTAGAGAGTTTTGGGGAATCCCTGATAGCTCAGTTGGTAAAGAATCTGCCTGCTATACAGGAGCCCCTGGTTCGATTCCTGGGTAAGGAACATCCCCTGGGTAAGGAACATCCCCTGGGTAAGGAACATCCCCTGGGTAAGGAACATCCCCTGGAGAAGGGAAAGGCTACCCACTCCAGTATTCTGGCCTGGAGAATTCCATGGGCTGTATAGTCTATGGGGTCGCAAAGAGTCAACGGGGACACGACTGAGCGACTTTCACTTTTCACTTGCAGAGGGTATTCGATTAAGAGAGTACAGACACAGGCTTAAAAAAAAAAAAAAAGACCATCGGCAGTCTGATTCCCGGTTTCCTCAGTCCACAAAATGACGTACCTTGAAGGACTGAAGGGAAAACTAAAGCAAAGCTCTATGGACGAGCAATTGCAGCCCTCTGAATCGAGTATTTCCAGAGCACGCAGCAATAGGGGGCTGACTTGCACCTCCGACTCCGTAACGACTCCTTTTTGGGAGAGGTGGGAACCAACCTCGGACACTGGGCCTGGCCCCGGCGAGCTCCGAGCCTAAGCCTCAGGCCCGCCCAGCCCCAAGCCTCGCCCAGTCCCCCCAGTTTCCACACAGCCCCTTTCTAGAGCCCTCTCAGCCCCGCCTGCACTCCACCCACCTCCTTCTTCCGCTCCCCGCCCCCATTTCCGTCCCCCCCACGACAGCCTCCTCCGCGCTCCGGGGCCAGACCCCCGCCTCGCCCCGGCCGCGGCACCCCTGCCCTCCGCTCTCCTCCCTCCTCCCTCGGGCGGCGCCCCTCTCGGGCGGCCGGGGCGACCCCGTGCCCCGCTCGCCCAATGAGGAGGCGGCGCAGGGGCGGGGCTCGAGCCGGAGCGGAAGTGGTGACCGGAGCGGAAGTGGAGCCGCCGCAGCCGCCGATTCCGGAGCCGGGGTAGCTGCCGCCGCCGCCGCCTCTGCAGCCGCCGCCGCCGCCGCCGGAGGAGTGGGCTTGGGAAGGAAGTGGTCACCGCGTCCGGAGCTCCGCTCGCAAGGTTCTCTGCTCCCTGCAGTCCTCCCACGGTGAGTGCGGCGCGGGGTCCGCCCGAGGCCCCCAGGGGCCCGAGCCCACAGCTCCCCCATCACTGGCGGCGGCGAGGGCGACCTCCCGGGTGGGCTCCGGGGGCGGCGGCGCGCGGCCTTCTCGGCCCCGCGAGGCTGCCCGCGGCGCGGGCTCGGCCTCACCGCGGCCCCTCCCTGTTTCCGGGGCCGGGCCCATCGTTCTGGGAGAGGCCCGGGCCGCCCTCGCCGCCCGCGGCCCTGCCCGGCGGGCGGGGTGCGGCTCCCCATACCGGGCGGGAAGGGACGAGGAGCCGCGTACTCCCGACTCTTTCTCACGACCCAGCTTCGATCTCCGCGCGACCTCTCCCTGCACCTTGAGCTGCCAGATCCGACCCTTTCAGCTCTGTCACCCTCGCTCCTCGCTTTCCGGTTTTCAAAAATGAAAATGTAACCAAATGCAGGCGAGCTCTCAGGCCCAATTCCTCTGTTCGTTACCCCCACGGGATGGGTAACGGGTTTAACCTTGGGAGAGAGCAAAGGGAAAACCCCCCTCCCACTTTGCAGTAAAGCCATTTCATCATCATTCGCTGGTTTGGGAGCCTGGCAGGACCCGAGATTCCCTAGGAGGCACAGGGTTGAGATTTGTATCAAGAAAATGCATTTGTTGGAACTGGTTACTGAGTCAGGCCGGATCCCCAGGAAAAAAATAAAATAATGTCTGAGGTTGAGAATCGGAATATTTTCCCGACGGCATTTACCTCATTTAATGCCAGAGTCATTGTGTCCTCGCCCCAAATTCCCCTATACTGTGTGTTAGTACGTTTTTAGGACTGAAATTTGCCTGGTGGCCTCCCTGGTGGTGGCGGAGGGGTGGGAGTGATTAGGACCCTTTTCTGCACAAAATGAGTGCATCTTTGTCTATTGCAAATGGAGAACTCTGCGTGTAATGGGGTTTTCAAAGGTGGCAGTATTGGTAAGACAGTTTGCCAACCTTTCTGTAAAAATTTTTGTCTCTTGTCCTTGCTGTCACTGTTTTTCCTTTTAGTAAGGCTAGATCGCATCAGGTTCTGATTTTACTTGCCCTGTGTGGGAGACAGGATTTGGCAAGATGCTATTATGAACATAGAACATCAGGCGGCCACAGGAGCCAAAACAGAAAGATGAGGCACTTGGAAGAATATGAAAAATAGTCTGCATTTCTCACTCTATCTCAGTTATTCATATGAAACCACACACAGACACAGCTTACAGAACTAGACACATGGGTTCTCTGCTTTTTGCCTTTTCATGTTAGGTATTTATGTAATAATATGTGTTCTTGATTCTTGGTCATTTTCTTCTTGACTGCTTCCAGGGCACCCCATTTCTTATTTAGGAATGCGTCAGTTGCCTGAGCCCTCATATTTTTAGGATCTGTGTCCTTAGCACACATGGTGAGCATGAAACCTGTCATTGTACTGGACCCAAGTTAGAATTTTACAGGTGATCTTCATGGTGGAAGGCTAATAATCCAGTAGCAACTGCTGAACTATTTCCATATTATCTCCTTTCAGTGAGATAAGAAACCCTTCACCTGTCTTACAGATAAAATCCTTCAGAGAAAGGAGATGATTTGGCCTGGACCACACACCTGGTTTCCAAGTTGAATATCCTCATTCATCAGTAGCAAATATTTATGGCCTGTCAGTCCCAGGAGTATGGCTCCTACCCTATAATCTTCTGTACATTTCCCATCAGGCAGTGCTTGTGTTAGGTTGGAGCCATTTTAGAATCAGAGCTCTATAGATCGGGGAGGCAGCCTCCAGAGAACCAGGCTGAGCACATTCCCATAATGCTTGTTCTTGAGGCAGAGTCTCCAGAGATTTGGGCCACTACAAAAAGTGTATTTTACCCATTTGGCTGTGGATGTGGAAGCAGAAAGAGCACTGGACTTGGAGTCAGATAAATTCGATTCCACCCTTCCTTGCAGCGTTTTCTAGTTGTGTGATCTTCAGTATTCTGCTTAATCTCTGGTTCCTGGTTTCTCTATCTCCAGGCTTGTCAAGAAACTTTTTTACAAACTGTAAACTGTTAAATGTAAGCTTTTGTGTTTTAATCACAGAGTTCACTGTTAAGGGCTTTTCCCCCCTTGGTTGCATTCTGATGAGACCCAATGCTACTTTGTATACATGTTGCTTTCAAAAAAAAAAAAAAAGGTACCTTGTTATGGAACTGGATTTGTGGAGCATCTTCAGTCTTTCTGAGTCCATTTTCTCATTGGTCAGTGCAAATGGTAATAGTCTTTGATCTATTATTGTGACAAACTCAGTAGTTAAAATAAGGGTGTGAAATATACCTGATGTTTAATAAATGTTATTTGACTATATTCATGAATATACGTATATGTAGGTAAGACACATGCATATGTGCTATAGTGCATAGAGAGTCCATCCAATGTTTATTCATCAACTGATGAGGTAGTGTCAAGCTGTAATAATAATAATAGCTGCTATTTATATGTGCCAAACTTTGTTCTAAGCACTCTCCACATCTTAAATAAGTCTTCATAACAATCTATGACAGGTAAGTACTGCTAGCCCCATTTTACAGTTGAGGAACCTGAGGCCCAGAGAAGTTAAATAATTTTCCTGGAGGCATACACACATGCAGCACTGGGTAAATGCCAGAGCCAGGCATCAAACCCAGGCAGTCTGACTCTAATGATAGATTTGTACTTGTGGTAGAAACAGCACATGTATATCTTTCGTGTGAACACCATGTAGTAGTTGATTTTTCTTTACATGCATCTTATTCAAGTAAATGTGTTTGGACAAGAATTTTAGCTACTTTTGGGAATATAGTTTATTGCGGGGGGAGGGGGAGCATATTCATTGTGGAATGCAGGGAAGATACTGCTGATGTGCTCTAGGAAGGAACCTTGTGAAAAATCCAGTTTTTCTAGTATTTGCTTTATACTAGAGAGAAAATTCATCAATTACTTTATGGCACACTGATTTATCCAATCCTAGGTGGTTCTAATAGAATTTGGTCAGGACCAAATATCTATTAATACATTTCCATAAGTAGAGAAAGAATTCTAAATTAGAACAGCCTTTTGTGCTGCCTACTCTTTCAGTGGCAGCAAACTAAGCCGTTTTCCTTTAAATGAGGGTACCTTAGCGAATGAACTAAAATTTACTTGGAATTTAAGTTCCTAGGTTCCTTTGTTTTTCTAGGGAGAGGTGACAGTTCACACTATAGGCAAGATATTGGTTGTATAATAGCAATTTCTGAGTTTTAGAACCATCTTGGTCTCCCCACGAATAGATTCTAGTCTTCTGTGTAATGATGGAGAAACTGACAGAGCTGGATTCTGAGGGAATTTTTTTGAAGCGACTACTTGGGGGGGGAAATGGACGAAAGTACTTTCTGCTTTGTCACGTGCATGTTGAAAGTCAACCATTCTGCTTTCTCTGCTAAAAGGTATTCTAACGTAAGCATAATTATGTGTTTCTGTTACAATGAAATGAAATTGATTGATGGCCTCAAGAAGAAGGTGTTTCTAGCAGACTATAGGTTAGTAAGGTGACTTTTTTTAATAATCTGGCCAGCCCTCTATTATGTAAGTTTTTTCCTGTACTGGTTAGTTTATTTTATTGTTTTCCCTAAGAGACCCAACAATAAAAGTTATTTCTGAATGGCCTTGACCTGAGCAGAGATTGGAGGAGACAATAAAGTTGAAATGAGTCCTTGCCATTTGTTACTGTTTGCCCAGAAACCTCACTTTAAAGCTTGTTTGACAGTCTGATGAGTTTTTGGCATATACTGTCTGAACTGCTAATTTGATTTTGATTTTTAAAGCTAGATAAATTATGGCCAGTTCTCAAACAAACCTCACTGATAACTCTGTGTGGTTCTTTGAAAAAGTGTTCTTTCTCTCTTTTCCTTCAGTAATCATTCAGAATCATCATTGATTTTTAGGAGATGGTGCTACACGGAGGAAAGAGCATGTGCCAAGTACACCTGTGGAACCCTGGACAGGTTACTGGGATGGTGATGCCTACCCCTTAGGATATTTAAGATGAAAGGAGTTGATACAACCTCCTGTTTTGCACATTGAGGCAGACCATAAACGAGGGATATTTTGTTATTATTTACTAATAAGCTGGTGTGGTATAGCTAATCGTTTCGACTTCTGAAGAGAGGAGTCAAAGGGCTTTTGGAACTCAGTTTGAACCTATAAATAGAACAAGGGGTACCTGAGAAATGATTGGTCAGAAAGTGTACTGTGGTCTCCTGGTTGGAGCTGAGATGGCTCTTTTCAAAGAGCACTCTAAGACAGCGTATAAATGTACTCTGTATTTTACAGGCCAGATGTGGTCTGCTTACCTCTCTCCACATCGGAAATAGCAGCCTTGCTCACTTCTTCAAAAAACTGCATCAGTTGGTCAGATAGTTTCACATGCATCGTGCCAGGCATCATGCACATGTTGGGTGCCCAGAGATGGAAGTCTAGATTCCCACCTTAAGCTCATGGTCTAGTGTGAGAGCCAACAAAGACATTGCTCTAGATTCTGATAAATGCTGTCTTAGAAGTAGGCATGGGTAACTTAACATGTACCTTCCTCTTAAAAGTCTTAAAGAAAGCCATATGGATTGAAAAGAAATCAGGTGTATAGGTAAGTGTCCCTTCACCGGCTGACCTTTTGTTAACTTCTGTGTGAAATACACTGTGGCTGCCGTTTTAGTGCTTATGGAGACTGCTAAATGTTTTGCGTTGTGAACTAATTTACCCCTTACAAGAACCCTCTAAGGTAGATTTGCCTATTTTATGCGTGAGAAAACGGACTTCACAGAGGTCAGGTAGCCTGTGGAGTTGGTGTGTAGATCTGGTAAATTGGACTGTGTTGTTCTATTGTGTTGGTGGGCCCAAAGCCTTTCAACCCTATTCACATGGTTGACCAATTGGTTATCTTTCTGAATCAGAATTAGCATGTTAAAAAAAATTTTGTCCTATCTTATCGATCACTTCAAGCCAAGAGATCAGTTTATCGTCCTGTCTGCTATTGATTCACATTATATGACCTTGGGTATGACACCTTGGTTGTTTTAAGTTTGATTTTGGCTAATTGGACATAATTAACAGTGATATTCAACAACTGATATGAAAGAAGGAACAGATTTTGAAATAGAAGTGATATTTCCCTCCACCGTTCAGTGTTGGCTGGATATCAGAGCTACTGCCTATGTATTTTAGACATGCTGTGTTTCATTTTCTAACAAAGAGCCTGTAAGCGTGTGAATGGAATTAAATTTATTACAGGACTCAGAATTTTGTGTGTAGAATGGCACACAGACCTGTTTTTAGAGCGGGTGTTTTTCAGTGACTAGTTAAAATTCTTTAAGAGCCAGGAGCACTTCAGTTTTTTTTTGAGTAACACCCACCAAACACCTGGTCCCACCGGCGCTCTCGGCCCCTCCCACACTGGCCTGGCATCTGTTTCTCCTTCAGAGTGACTCCAGAACTGACTTTGACTTGATGGTGCTATGGATGCTGTGTCTGGGATGGTATATCAGTGAATGCTATTCAGAATTTACTGTCAGGTCCGTACCCCATGGACCCTTCTAGCATAGATTTTTGTCCTTTGAGTCGGTGATGCTAGAATCTCCAGATCCTACCTTTTCTCATTTCCTTGTGTACTTTGGCCTGTGATTTCTTTTGCATCTAGAAACAAAAATGCATTTTATTTGTACATCTGTGTTTCTTGTCTCAGCCTAGAGCCCCCTTTTTCTCCCGGAACCCCTCCAGCCCATAAAACCGGGAAGGACCTAGCCTCTTTAAAACTAAACCTCCTCCCTGAAATTCTACCTGGTTGCAACACATACTAAATTATGTACATTATATTTTTGAGAAGTAACTTCAGAGTAAGAGTATAGGCCTGTTTATGAGCCTTCACTTTGGCCAGCACTGTCTAGGCATTTTTATGTACATGATCTTTTTTGATAGCTATTAATGTTTCCTTTTAACATGTGAGGAAACTGAGATTCAGAGATATTAGTTTTAAAATCACCTGATTTCTCTTTAGAAGCCCAGATTTGTTGTGTGTAGGGCTTCCCTAGAAACAGATCCCACTCACATGGGTTTCATGCTGGAACTTCGGTAATCCTGTGAAGTGAAAGTCGCTCAGTCACGTCCTACTCTCCAGGCCAGAATAGTGGAGTGGGTAGCCTTTCTCTTCTCTAGGGGATCTTTCCAACCCAAGGATCAGACGCAGGTCTCCCACATTGCAAGCGGATTCTTTACCAGCTGAGCCATCAGGGAAGCCCTCGGTAATCCTGACACCTGATAATGGAATCCTCATTTTAAATTTCTAGCAAATTGCTAAACTCAAAACCTCAGTTTCAGAATTGAGCATTTTCTTTTCCTTGAAAACAAAACATAACTGAAAGCTAATACTTCTAAAACCCACATTCCATAAGGTCCTTTGCAGTGCTTTTTTTTTTTAATATTAGCAATGGATAGTCATTTTTCATTTTTTTCCTTTCTTGGATGTCTCCTTCTGGCCACTGGAAGATGACTTCTCAGGATTCTGACCCATGCTTTAAAAAAAAAAAAAGTCCCTTAGGCAAAGAATCCAAATAGAGGGGCTAGTTGATTCATTTATGCTTTTGTTTCAGCATTTACTGTCTATTTAGGATTTTGTTTATTTGAGGGAAATCCTCTTGTTTCACGGGCACCTTTAGAATGATTCTTCATAGTATTCTTTAGGGGACATTTTACAAAATGGAAGACTGTCGTAAACTCCACCCCCCGCCCCCCCCCCCCCCCCATTATACCTCTTTAACAAATCTATGACATGAAATCCCTTCTTTTGCTGGCCATGTAATCTTGTATCAACTGTGTCTTTTTAGCCATTCCCCTGTTGGCTACTTAAGACAGTGTCCCTTTCTTCACTAAGCAGTTGCTGGTTTAATCAGCCAGTGCCCCCCAGTCCTCTAAAGCGCTGCCTGCAGTGGCTGAGAAGAGATGGGGACACCTGTGCTTGAGGCCTCTGCTCTGACACGTGTCAGCGGCTTCCTCTGTCCACTCCGGTGTCTTGACTCTGCTTTAGTGCCAGGCAGGCCTGATGAGGAGACTGGTCTTTTAAGGCTTTTTAGGAGCAAATGAAGGTTTTCTTGCCAGTGTTTTCCTTGGTGGGTCCTTGATTCAAAAGTCTCACCAGGGGATTGGTAGGTCCCGATACATAAACCATGACTGCTTGCACCTGGGATTCCCTGGCGGCTCTGATGGTAGGGCATCTGCCTGCAATGCGGGAGACCCGGGTTTGATCCCTGGGTCCGGAAGATCCCCTGGATCTTCTTTCCTGCCATCTTCTTGCAGGAAATGGCAACCCACTCCAGTGCTTGCCTAGAAAATTCCGTGGATGGAGGAGCCTGGTGGGCTACAGTCCATGGGGTCACAAAGAGTCAGACAGGACTGAGGGAATTCACTTCACTTTCACTGGTACCTCCTAAGGAAATTAGGAACTAATGAATGAAAGTGTTACAGTTAACAAGTGTGTCCCATTTTTCAGGACATTGAAGGGTGGAGTCTTATCTAGGAATGTGAACCTTATAACATACTCTCTTCCTGTACAAGATTAATCTAGACTTTCTTTTCCTTCTCATGGCTCCTTTATTTTTCTTTTTTTAAATTTCAGGCTCACATTTGTGGGCTAACAGTGATGTGTCGATACTATTAGAGGAATCACACTACTTCCAATTTGTTTTGCCCTGTGTACTTTTTTAAAAAAGATTTCCACATTTATTATTAATTCCTCGTCTGTCTTTTTCACGGGTGTAGCTGTTCTGCCCCTAGGAAGCTGCTGTTAGGGCAACAGTTCAGAAATTGAAAGACTGAGTTTGACCAAGCTGACAAGGCTGTGTACATTTCATGCAAAGATGGGCACAATAAGGGACAGAAATGGTGTGAACCTGACAGAAGCAGAAGATATTAAGAAGAGGGGGCAGGAATACACAGAAGAACTGTATAAAAAAGATCTTAATGACCCAGATAACCACAGTGGTGTGATCACTCACCTAGAGCCAGACATCCTCGAATGCAAAGTCAAATGTGCCTTAGGAAGCATCACTATGAACAAAGTTAGTGGAGGTGATGGAATTCTAGCTGAACTGTTTCAAATCCTAAAAGATAATGCTGTGAAAAGTGCTGCACTCAGTGTGCTGGCAAATTTGGAAAACTCAGCAGTGGACACAGGACTGGAAAAGGCCAGTTTTCATTCCAGTCCCAAAGAAAGGCATTGCTAAAGAATGTTCAAACTACCACACAATTGCTCTCATTTCACACGCCAGCAGAAGTTATGCTCAAAATTCTCCAAGCCAGGCTTCAACAGTACATGAACCGAGAACTCCCAGATACTCACGCTGGATTTAGAAAAGGCAGGGGAACCAGAGTTCAAATTGCCAACATCTGTTGGATCATAGAAAAAACATGAGAGTTCCAGAAAAACATCTACTTCTGTTTTATTAACTGTGCCAAAGCCTTTGACTGTGTGGATCATAGCAAACTGTAAAATTCTTCAAGAGGTGGGAATACTAAACAACCTGACCTGCCTCCTGAGAAATCTATATGCCAGTCAAGAAGTGACAGTTAGAACTGGACATGGGGACTTCCCTGGTGGTCCAGTGGTTAAGACTTCATCTCCCCAGGCAGGGGGTGAGTGTTCGATCCCTGGTCAGGGAGCTAAGATCCCACATACCTCCTGGGCAGAAAACCAAGATATGGAACAGAAGCAACATTGCGGCAAATTCAATAAAGACTTAAAAAAAAAGAACTGGACATGGATCAATGGACTGGTTCCAAGTTGAGAAAGGAGTCCATCCAGGATATGTATTGTCACCCTGCTTATCTAACTTATATGCAGAGTACATCATGTGAAACGCTGGGCTGGATGAAACACAAGCTGGAATCAAGATTGCTGGGAGAAATAGCAATAACCTCAGATATGTGGATGACACCACCCTTAAGGCAGAAAGCGAAGAGAAACTAAAGAGTCTCTTGATCAAAGTGGAAGAGGAAAGTGAAGAAGCTGGCTTAAAACTCAAATTCAAAAAACTAAGATCATGGCATCCGATCCCATCACTTCATGGCAAATAGATGTGGAAACAGTGGCTGACTTTATTTTCTTGGGCTCCAAAATCACTGCAGATGGTGACTGCAGCCGTGAAGTTAAAAGATGCTTGCTCCTTGGAAGAAAAGCTATGACCAACCTAGACAGCATATTAAAAAGCAGAGACATTACTTTGCCGACAAAGGTCCATCTAGGCAGTTATGGTTTTTCCAGTAGTCATGTATGGATGTGAGAATTGGACCATGAAGAAAGCTGGGTGCAGAAGAATTGATGCTTTTGAACTGTGGGGTTGGAGAAGACTCTTGAGAGTCCCTTGGACAGTGAGGAGATCCAACCAGTCCATCCTAAAGGAGATCAGTCCTGAGTGTTCATTGGAAGGACTGATGCTGACGCTGAAACTCCAATACTTTGGCCACCTGATGCGAAGAGCTGACTCATTGGAAAAGACCCTGATACTTGGAAAGATTGAGGGCAGGAGGAGAAGGGGACGACAGAGGATGAGATGGTTGGATGGCATCATCGACTCAATGGACATGGGTTTGGGTACACTCTGGGAGTTGGTGATGGACAGGGAGGCCTGGTGTGCTGTGGGTCATGGGGTCGCAAAGAGTTGGACCTGACTGAGCAACTGAACTGAACTGAACTTTGGTGTTGGAGAAGATTCTTGAGAGTGCCTTGAACAGCAAGGAGATCAAACCTAGTCAGTCCTAAAGGAAATCAGTCCTGAATATTCATTGGAAAGACTGATGCTGAAGCTCTGGTACTTTGGCCACCTGATGTGAAGAACAGACTTATTGGAAAAGACGCTAATGGTGGGAAAGATTGAAGGCAGGAGAAGGGGATGACAGGAAAGGAGATGGTTGGATGGCATCACCGATTCAATGGACATGAGTTTGAGCAAGCTCCAGGAGTTGGTGATGGCCGGGGAAGCCTGGTGTGCTGCAGTCCGTAGGGTTGCAGAGTTGGACACGACTGAGACTGAACTGACAAGGCCATGTGGAAGCCCCTGCTCTCACACAGAGGCCTCTCTTCACACCACGTACAAGTAGCCTCTCAGTAATGACTTGCTGAAAAAATTCACAGATACTTACTTGAGTATTAGTTTTGTACTTGGCAGAGTTTTAGGCATTAGATGAGAAAGAAACGTGAAGCCTTCCTTCAGAAGACATACATGTGACACGCTGTACATGGTCCACCACTCATCACCTGGACCGTAGAACATATAGAACGGAGGCCTAGAGAAGCGTGGACTGTGTAGGAGGCTACAGTGTATTTGATTTCGTAGTTCGGGTAGATCAGGGGGACTAGGGTAGTCAGGGAAGGCTTTCTAGCCCTACATGGATGGATAGCGTTTGCCTCGGCAGGAAGTAAATAGGGAACTACAGAAGTAATTTCAGACATGTTTATGCCTGACATTTAAGGGTATCTGGTGATGCTCATCCTGGGAGAAGGGTACATGTTGGAGAATAGTGGATGAGAAACAGGTACAGAGGATCCAAATTATGAAGGACTTTGCAAGCCAGACAAGAATTTCAGTTGGATGGAGTAGCCAGAAGAGAGTCATCAGAAGTTCTTGAGTAAGAATCTGGGCATGACTGAGGGGAGTTTTGGAATCAGAAGTACATGGAGAAAAAAAAAAGAAGTACATGGAGAGAGGTACGGATGTAATGAGGATCTAATGTGCTTAGGAAGAATAGGTGATTTGAATTATTTGAGAAGAGACAGAACTCGACCAGATTTGCCATTTTAGGATCTGTTCGTTCATTCAGTGAAAATTTGTTCATGCTGATTCTCTGCAAGGTGCTGCGGGGGATGTGCCCTAAAGGGGTTTGTAGTGTGGGAGGGGACTTAAGGGATGTAGACAAATAATTTTAGTACTGAGGAAACGTGATAAGACATTAAAGAGAAGTGTAGATGAAATGCTTTGTGAAACTCTTTTCAGCTTAGAGCAGTGCTGTGCAGTAGACATAGAATGTGAGTCCCATGTAGTTTAAAATTATCTGGTAGCTACCTTTAAAATGTGAGGGGAAAAGATGAAATTAATTTTAGTAATTTAAAAAAATTAACTCCATATATCCGAAACAGTAAAATTTTAACGTGTGGCCTGGGCAGTCTTAATAGACAGCTTAGGTTAAGCAGCTTAAGAAAGGTTTCATGGAGGGGGTGTCATTTGAGCCATGCTCTGAAGAATTTTAAATGCAGAATAAATGGGAAAGGCTATTCCAGGTAGAGGGAGTACTGGATGAGCAAAGAGCAAAAAGCACGTGGAAGAAAACCATTCTGACAGAAGCACTTACTGTGTAGAAGGCCTCTTTGGGCAAAAGTCTGGGAAGATGGCTTGGAAAGCCTACACTGACGAGGGAGGACGTCTGACTTTACTGGCAGTAGTTGGGAACTTTAAAGAATTTTGAGCAGAGAGTGACTTGATCAGAGGTTTAAAATGGATCTGATAGTGGATATGAAGGGGGTTAAAGAAAGTGAAAGACTGAAAGCAGTGGGACTAGGGAAAGATGATGGATAGGAGGTTTATTAGGATGTAGAAATAGGAACAATTTCATTTCTCCCTTGTCTGCTGCCTTCCTCCAAACTGCTGGGTGTTGTGTAACCCATTTCCTGTTGAAATTGGTCTAGCTGCTTCAAAATCCTTGTTATATAATAAGCACAAGTTATGTAAGCAGTAGGCATCAGACATTTAGCTATGGATTTTGTTTGTTGTAAGTTGGGGGGGGGGTTGTAGGTAAGAAATTTTTAAATAGATGGGTACATTTTTTAAGGCATGCATTCAGTTTTACTGTATCATGATGGTTCTCCATCTCTAAGAGCTCTTGCAGGGATCCCAAAAAAGCCTGAAATAGTCAGCTCCAAACCAGAAAGGCCACATTTTATTTTGAGAAATAGGGCGTGTACGTTTGGTCTCAGGGAGTAGTCAGGATTCTTTGGAAAGGTATGGTTGAACTTTTAATGTTTGGGAAGAGAAGAAGTGGGGGATGAGGGGACCTTAATTGAGGAGCCTAGTAGGCTGAAGAGTTTCACAGTATCCTTTAGCAGTGCTAATTGTATTTTCTATTACTCTTTTGTAATAACTCCATGGGATGGCTTCACTTTGAATTGGCTTTGGCCAAGGACTGTTATTAATTAGAATTGTTCCTAGGTAGAGTTGCACAGGTGCTGTTTATGTACTAAGTAACTTCTAACTCTGAATTAGTCTACAGACTGGAAAATTTCTAAAAATTTGTTAAAAGTTGGCTTCCCTCTGCCTCTTAGACCGTGCAGTAGGGTTGTCTAATGGTGAAGATAGTATCCTGATCAGAAAGATGTCATGATCAAGAAAGATGTATGGAGAACGTATGTAATTTTAAGAGGATGGCTAGTGTACCTGTGATGCACGTGTATCAGAGTAGACTTAAGTTGTGTTGCCATAACAAACAGCCCCGGTGTCTAAATAGCTTCAGCCAACAGGGTTTATTTCCTTTTCACCCTGCATGTCCACTGCACTACCCAGTCTCTCGGGGACTCAGGCTTAGAGACTGCAGTTCTGTGACAGCACCGTCTAGGTGACGTGGCTGCTGTAAGGCAAGAGAGCCTCGCGTGGCTTTTTGCAGTTTCAGCACCTGGAAGTAGCATCATTTATCCTTACTGAACAGAATGAGCCATATGACCCCTCCTGAGTGCAGAGGGGCTGCTGGGAGATGTAGGTGAGCAGATGGATTGCTATCTCTGCTGTAGGCTCATGCTAGTGATGTGGGTGAAGATGTCAGACAGGTCAAGGTGAGTCTTACCTTAGAGTGTAAGATTAGAGTCACCAAGCCTTACATAGGACACAACTCTTAATATGATTTAGATAAAAAGAGGTGGGAAGAAAACTCACAGTTCTGAACTGGAGCACCAACTCTTTCTAAATTGTCTAGATTTAGGGTGTATCTTAAAATTGTCCTTCATCTAATAAGACATTTTCATGTGGTAGAGTCTTGTCTGGAGAATTTCTCTCTTGAAAATACAGAAATGGCTGTGAAGGCAAAACCAGAGTCTTAAATTGTGATATGATGTATAAAGTAATGAAAGCATTTGTTTTAAAAATACTAGTATTCCCACTACTGTTATAAGATACTATAAGTAGTAGTTTATTTTTTTCCACCTCAAGATATTAGTGTATTTTAGCACTGTGGCATAGGTGAATACAATTGAAATTTAAACCAACAGTACATAAAACTTATCTCTTATTGGTTAATATTTTTTTTAGCTACATGTTATGCAAAAATTATTGCATTATATTAATGGTGGCTATTTTTGCCTTGTTTGTTTTTTTGGCCTTGGCTTGAGGCTTGCGGGATCTTAGTTCCCCAAGCAGGGATCAAATCCACGCCCTTGGCAATGAGAGAGCAGAGTCCTAACCACTGGGCCCCCAGGGAATTCCCATAATGGTGATTAGTATAGTTGGGAATTGACTGAGGTGAAGTGAATCATTTTAAGAGGTATTCACTGATTGGTGTACAGAGGGTTTGAAAAAATGAAAAGCTGAAATCACCAAGATTTTTGTCTGTTTCAGGAAAACTTTTAAACAGACTCAGTTACGGCTCACAGTTCTGTTGCCGTGCGTCTCGGTGAATCCACCCAGGTCTGTCGCAGTCTGTACCATGTAGAGTCAGTGCCTGGTATTTGTGTATAATGCTCTCGACCAGGGGTCCCTGACCTCCAGGCCATGGACTGGGACCTCCTGTCAGATCAGCAGTGGCCTCAGGTTAGAAATAAAGTGCACGATAAGCGTAATGTGCTTGAATCATCTTGAAACCATCCCACCCCCATCCCCGGTTGGTGGAAAAACTGTCTTCCACGAAATCAGTTCCCGGTGCCAGAAAGGTTGGGGCCCGCTGCCCTAGGCTCTCCGCAGCGCCTCCACACAGATGAGGTCACTTGCGCCTCACAGCGGCCCCCTGAGAGTTCGCAGTGTTCTTCCTCTCCAGTTAGCAAACGGAAGCTCTCAGAAGCTGAGTGATTTGACCAAGGTCATGTTTCTTGTAAGTAGCTGAGCTGGTGCAAGGTGGAGCCAAATCTGCTCTCCGTGGACAGTGTGTCCTTGTACCAAAGTTAGCACTTTGCAGAAGATGGGATAAAAATGGCTCGTATGTTTAAGGTACCTACCACTTGATGGGCACTGCCAAATATAACACTGAAAGTCCTATCTTTTGCTTTAAGGTTGATTGAAACAATCATCGCATGGTGTTTTTCCCTGTAGTATGGGGAAAAACAGATTTGGTGAAAACCAGATATCTCTTGAAAGAAGAAAAGGCTGTATGTTTAACGTAAGCTTCTAAAGAATTAAGCCATCTCTGGCATTGAGGAGGCAGATTAGGAAAGTGGAAGAAAACAGCTCAAGAGACAGATGTGCGTTTGAGTTCTGGCTCTCTTGCTTTCCTGGCTGTGTTGCCCTGGACACAGCAATTGGCTTCTCTGAACCTCCACTTCTTCACCTCATGGAGGGGGAAGGGAGTGTTATGAACATATCTACCTGTAGGACTGCTGGGAAGATTAAATGGCTAAAAAGTAAAAACACCTTTTTAGCAAAGTTCCTAACCCTGTGGGTGCTTCTGCCCAGTATTACCGGAGGCTTTTGGAAATAGACATTTCCCATTTAGCTGTGTTTCCTCCCAGATGGGTTGGAAGGAGATTGGCACAGATGCACCTCCTGGGCCTTGAAGCCTGATGTTCACTTTCTCTCTCCCTCTCGTTCTAGGGAATGACCATGGATAAAAGTGAACTGGTACAGAAAGCCAAGCTCGCCGAGCAGGCCGAGCGCTACGATGACATGGCTGCGGCCATGAAGGCGGTCACGGAGCAGGGGCACGAGCTTTCCAACGAGGAGAGAAACCTGCTGTCGGTCGCCTACAAGAATGTGGTCGGTGCCCGCCGTTCGTCCTGGCGTGTCATCTCCAGCATCGAACAGAAAACTGAGCGGAACGAGAAGAAGCAGCAGATGGGCAAAGAGTACCGCGAGAAGATAGAGGCCGAGCTGCAGGACATCTGCAACGACGTGCTGGTAAGGGGCCCGTGTTCCTGCTCTAAAGAACACCTCCTAATAGTGTTCATTTCATGAACAAATGCCAGCTCTCAAACAGCTCTTGAGAAAGGTGTCTGAATATACTGGGAAGCCGCACACCATTTGCAACTAAGTTTTAAGGACACGATGTGATTTTTTTTTTTCCCCCTCAGCTCTTACCTGATCAGAGGTTGCTCATCACTTGTGGGATATTTTCCTCTCTCTTCTAAAGAACTCTGGAAAATGGGAACGTTTGCTCAACATCCTTCCATCTTTTCTTTAAAAATTGAGGCCAGAGAGGCAGAATTTTCGATAGATGCAACCACAGAGAGGCTGTTCTCTGTGTTAGTCTGACGGCGGTGCCCTCTCCAGTAGGGGAGAGGGGAGCCGAAGGCTGACCTGTCTTTCAGCCGCTCCCTGGCCCCTGCACGATGGTAGTTTTTGTAAGTTAGCCCTGTCTATCAGTTTGAGCCTACGTTCTAAAGGCAAATCACAAGTGGTGGGATTCTGCGCTGCAGTGTTTCATGTGAACCTAAGTTGGACCACTGATTCTTCACTGCATTCCCTTGAGCCATGACCTGGGGGTGGGTGGGAGAGCCTCATACCCTCGAGCAAATCATGATCACACTGTCTATCCCTCACGTCCTGAGCCCACTGGGAACTTTCTTTTTCTTCCAGGTGAAATCAGGTAAAAATGAATGGTTGAGGGCTGCTTTGAAGGGAAAAGGAATTCACACTTGTGGATCTACCTCCTCCCCTGCTGGCTGCCTTTCTGAGTTACTGCCCTTGACACCTTTCTTTTGAAAACCAGTACAGAGCTTGTTAGCCATCAGGCAGGACTCCTCATGTCTAACCCATAAGGAGTCGCACCCTGTCTGAATGCACAGATTATTAAAACGACTACCGCCCCCTCGCATCCTCTCACTTTGATTGATTCAGTCCCCCTTACTGCTAAGCTTTTGCATCAAGCTGCTGTTTAAATTTTTTTTTTTTTTTTTGTTAGACTTCATGGTGTAAGAGTGTCGTGGCTAAATTTGTTGCCTGTTGGTCATTTGGGGGTTTGTTAATGGTGCGCTAATTCCTGAATGTTAGGTACATCTGGTTCTCAGATGAAGTATGGCATGCACTCCCAAGGCAAGAAAGTTCCCTAATTCCTGAACGGTAGACCAGCTTTTACGAGCATCTGAAAGAATGTGAAGAAAAGCATGGTACTTACTGCCTCTTAACCAGTTTTTCAGGATGCCACATTCTAAAACAACTCTTCGAAAATATTGCTCTGTATACGAAGCGTGGACTCCTTCAGAACTGCTTTTGTTGTAAGCATAAATGTTTAAAGGAATTTATTATTAATAATAGTCTTAGCTACTTTTGGAGTGCTTACTAGTGCCAGGCGGCGTGTTAAGCACTCTGTGAACATTGGCTCATTTATCCTCGTAACTGCACTAGGAGATGGCTGTTAGGCTTCCCCTTGTGTAGCTGAGGAAACAGGATCAGGGCGATCAGGTCCTTTGTCCAGGGTCATACAGATGGTAAGCAGCAGCGGAGGGATTTTTACCCAGGTCTGAGCGATTCTAAAGTTAGTTCTTGGAATTTCTCCCTAGTATCACCCTTTTTCTTCCCTAGTGGAAAGTTTTTTTTTTTTTCTTTAATTACAGAATTAATACGAATTTTTTTTTTTAAAGCACAAGGCAGAAGAGTATAAATAAGAAAATAAAAAAATCACTTCTAATACTACCACCTAGAGAACCATTGTTAACATAAATATCCTTCTAGATTTTTCCCTTAGGTATTTATATGCATGTGCACATATCTATTTTAATATTAAAATAGGATTCACTTGGTATTTATTATCCGTTTTTCTTTTTCCCCACTCAGACTTCTTTTGGAGAGCCTTTCCACATTATCAGTGTAGTTCTACATCGTCATTTTTAATGCCTGTGTAGCATGCCATTGTATGGCTGTATTTTAACCCTTTATTGGACTGTCAAAGTGGATTTTAATAGATACTGGCATCTGTTATGACCTGGGCTAAAAACTATTTTAAAACTTTGGATGAAAATCATGTATTTTGCAATCACGTCCCCACTCCCCCCAATTATTTAGAAGTGGTAGTATCTCAAATCTCAAACATAATTTTAAGATCTTGTAAGTAATATTTCCAGATTCTTAACAGAATGTGGATCATTTTTTAGGAGCTGTTGGATAAATACCTTATTCCCAATGCTACACAGCCAGAAAGTAAGGTGTTCTACTTGAAAATGAAAGGCGATTATTTTAGATATCTTTCTGAGGTGGCATCTGGAGACAATAAACAAAGTAAGTAACTTTTTGTTTCCTTTTCTTTCTTCTTTTTTTTTTTTTTGAGGAATTTGACCAGTAGCAAAGACCATCTTCATAATAATTTTGAGTTTTTGCTTGGTCTGTAGTCAGAATTTAAAGAACCACAGCATGTGCTGACCAGTGATACACAGTCATGAGTGCTGTGTGAGTGAGCTCAGTTGCTCTGTCATGTCTGACTCTGTGACTCCGTGGAATGTAGCCTGCCAGGCTCCTCTGTCCATGGGATTTTTCAGGCAAGAATACTAGAGTGGGTTGCCATTTCCTCCTCCAGGGGATTTTCCTGACCCAGGGATCGAACCTGGGTCTCTTGTGTCTCCTATGTTAATTAGCAGACAGGTTCTTTACCACTAATGCCACCTGGGAAGCCCCTGAACAGGGTCATGGGGTTGACAGATACACCGGGTTGACAGATACACCGAAGGGACAAGTATGGGGGTATTCAAAGTCTGGTGCAGTAGTGCATTTAAAAAGATCTTTATTTTAAGGATTGTTTGGTGACTGTCTTAGATGTGAAACTTTAAAATGTTTGATAGAGTAAAGCTGCCATGGTAAAGAGAGATGTGTTTCTTCTGTCATACACGTGTGTGAGTGTAATGGTGGTGGCAGCTCTGCTTTATTAAGTGCCTCCTGTGTGTCTCATTTATTCCTCACACAACTCTAGGAGAGTTGGTGGGAGTCTGTCCTTTTTTTCTGATAAGGACACCAGGACTCAGAGAGGTTTTCACTCAGTCCAAACTACACAATTAAGAGTTGGGAATTCATTCCAGTTTTGCGTCTTGACTCTGAAGTCCACGATCTTTTCATTAGAGCACATTGCTTTCCATGTTCCGTCTTGTTCAGGGTTATTCCTGTATTTCCTAACTGCTTTTGTAGACTTTGTCATCATTGTCTTTGTCTTCCCTCAGAGCATTTCACACAGTACTCAGATTAGAGTCCATATGTAACAGAGGGTTACTAAGTGGGCAGTAGAGACATTTGACGGCACCTTTGCTCCAGCCCAGCTTGGCAAAATAATTCGGTAGTGGATCGGGCGTACAATGCAGCCTTATGAAAGACCCACCCTTTCATGTTTTTTCTCTTTCTTATAGCCACTGTGTCGAACTCTCAGCAGGCTTACCAAGAAGCATTTGAAATTAGTAAGAAAGAAATGCAGCCTACACACCCCATTCGACTGGGCCTGGCACTTAATTTCTCCGTCTTTTATTATGAGATTCTAAACTCTCCTGAAAAGGCTTGCAGCCTGGCAAAAACGGTGAGAAAGACCTTCTGGGGTTTCTGATAGTAAAAATGCTCATGCTTTCTAGAACCTTGTGTTTTAAAATTACCTGAACTTAACTCATTGTTTTGGACTTCTGTGAAGATTTTTCTGGGGGTAGGAGAAACCATCTGTATTGACTCCATCTTTTATGGAGTCAATACAGAGCTATGACTTCTTGACGTCTTCTCAGTGCCCCGTGCTGATTGGCATTTGAGTTGTTCGGTTTCTCTCTTGGGGTGGAGGTTGTAGACAGTCCAGGGAGGACGAAGTGTGTTGCTCTCGGCACGCCCTGGGCTGTAGGCCTCTGCTCCACAGTGTCGTCCTTGTACTGAGGCGGGAGGTTATGGCAGGAGGTGTAGAGAAGGAAATCAGATCCTGTTTCTTTGTGTCCTGAATTACGTCTTGTCTTCTTTGGGTAGAAAACTGCCTTTTCTTCGTGTTTTTGTCATGTTTCAATATGCACAGTCCTTGAACATTTTTTTAATTGGTAAAAACTGTGTGAAATGAATGCTCAGAGTTCCATCACTTAATTGAAGTTTGGATTTAGTGATGTGAACTTCTGTTTTCCATTTATCTCCTGTATCTAAACCTTTAGTTTTTCCGCTTAATGAAAAAGAGGAGGAGGGACTACTAGAAATGTCTTTGGTAATTCAAATATCATGTGAATTCATTTAGAATGAGTAATACTTGTTGACTTGATAGGTACAGTAAAGTTCTTACCTAGGAATTTTTGTCATGGTTGGTTGATGCTTTGGAAACCAGCATCACATGTTTACTGACATGACTAGCAAGCAAGGTAACAATAACCTAGGTTCCCCAAGAATACTGTACAGGAAGAGAAATGGTAAGTCACTTGGTAGCAGGAGGAAAACGGGGCTAAACTAGTTCCAAGGAAGCTGTAACCTCTTAGCTAAAGGCTCTTTGTTTCAGGCGTTTGATGAGGCGATTGCTGAGTTGGACACGCTGAATGAAGAGTCCTACAAAGACAGTACCCTGATCATGCAGCTGCTGAGGGACAATCTCACTGTGAGTGCCGCCGGCCCGTGACTGCTCCCGCGGGGGGGTCATGGCTTGTCCTGGTCCTCTGCCTCATAGCCCGAGACTCAGGACAGGACTTGTGCCCTGGACGTGTAATTTGTTTAATGGGTTATAAACGCCTGCTGAAGTTTGGACCTTTGCCATCACTGTCTGCAGTCATATGAGAAGAATTATAAACAGTTGAGATGAGGTGATACAGAATGGGCCACCTCCCCGAGAAAGTCCTAAGAGCCCTACTTTGTTTATAGCTCTGTTTTTCTCTTGCAGCTGTGGACGTCGGAAAACCAGGGAGACGAAGGAGATGCTGGGGAGGGAGAGAACTAATGTCTACCGTGCTTCGTGATCTCTTCAGTGTCACTCTGTACCCTCCACATATATCCCTTTGTGCGATAAAAAAAAAAAAAGAAACGTACGTCGACTTTCAATTTTTCACAGCCTCAGCCTAGCAAAAATGGTCCATGGGATGAACAGCTGGTATTTGTATCTAAAATTCAGATTGGTCACATAAATGCCACGGCATTCTGAAGTTTTGATTTTGATTAACATTGACAGGATTACTGTGTGTTTCATTTAAAAAAAAAAAAACAAAACTGAACACTGTGATTATGGGGTTTTGTAATTTAGCAGAACTCTTACTGCTAGAAAAAAAATAGACCTGAATTATGTGTAACTTTTTGGAAAGTTAAATTTGATTCAAAACAGTTGTCCCTGAAATACAGTTCCCTTGTAAAGTTGTACAGAAAGTTATAGATTCTGTTGTGACACTGGGACTCGGAGTGGGTCACCTCTCGTTTGGCATTCGAGTTTTACAGTAATTTCTAGTGATTCTGCCCATTCTTATCAGGGCTTTTAGACACTTGGTATGTTGGGGCTTGTTGCCACTGAAAAGTTCGTGACCACAGATGGCCACAGTGTCTTCCTCCATGGAAACTCGAAGCCAGAAATGAACATTGCTGGCGGCAGATAACTGGGTTATGACAGCATGCAATGGTCCAGTGCTCATAGACCACCTGTGACTCCAGCCCCTTCCCCTATATAGCAGCATGTTTGCTGATTGGCAGCTTGTGCTTAGGTAGTGGAATCTGTTTTCCCTGTAACCATGAGCTCAAGATGGGGAAAAAAAGCCGTGTATCTTATGAATGGCCTTATCTGTTTCCTGGGTAATACCTTTAAGAATAATGTTCTGCAGAGATTGTCTTTCACTTGAGGAGTTAAGTACTCAGTGTTTGGGTTCTTCCTAGCTCGGGGCTTTAAAATTTTGAAATCTAAACATTCTTTCCCACAGTCCTTTTTGACTGTAGACTTTAGTCTTCTCTAAATTTCTGTCCTGCTTCCATACATTTTTTTCTTTGTGCATTCTCTCTCTTTGCCTTTTGTTCATGATTTAGTACTAGATGGGCAGGGACAGGGGGCCCACAGGGGGGTGAGGGATGTTGGCGAGCACTTTGGTGAGCCAGCCTTGCTTCAGAGAGTTGAAAAGAGCTTCCCACGTTTCAGCTCTGTCTTCCTCCAGTTCTCAGCATGGTGGTTGCTCTTCAGTCACACCAAGATCTGACTCCAAAAAGTATTTTTAAATATCCATAGTTTCTCTTTATATTGCAGCCAACCCTGATAATGCTTGTTAGCACCTGTCACCAGCTCTCCCAAGGGTACCCATCCCGTCAAGTTCACAGACAAATGTCAGGGAAGTTGCATGAACACAGCGATGGGGAGAGTCAGGAATAGCCCGGCCTACCAGTCTCAGTCTCCACCTTCCTCCCCGAACATTCCACGTAGCCGTAGTGTCCCATCTGTTTGTCCATCTGCTGAAATAAGAAAAGAAACATTCATGCACTGATTTCAAACAAACCAAAAGGAAAAAAAAAAAAAAAAAAACACCTCTCTCCTTTCTAGCTGAACAAAAATGTGCAGTTAATACTTGCCGCTTGAAAATGCAGTAGTGAATGTGGAACGAGCCTGTCTGTATATCTGGTAGCTCTCTTGCTCTGTTTTTCCTCACCAGTATTCTGCCTCACGTTTGCTTCTGTGATGGTTATATTGCCTAGCAAGCACACCCGTGGTTGTGAAAATAGTATAGCAAAAAAGAAAAAACCCCGGTTATTGATGTACTAGATTTGTGTATGTCTTTTAAACAGTTCTAGTTTCCACCTTACACGGAATAATCAGGAAAAGTGTAAAAACTCAAAAGTGAAATAAAAATTTTATCAGTTAGTTGGCTGATGCACTGATGTGTGGCGTCCCCCGTATCATCACCGGAACTAGCTGACTCCTGAGCACACTTACTTGGGGCTCTACTCTTCAAAAGGAGGCAGCAGCTTCATTTCATCTCTTTGAGCCAGATAGCCCAGTTGGTAAAGAATCTGCCTGCAATGCTGGAGACCTCGGTTCAGTTCCTGGGTCAGGAAGATCCACTGGAGAAGGGATAGGCTACCCACTCCAGTATTGTGGCCTGGAGAATTCCACGGACTGTATAGTCCATGGGGTTGCAAAGAGCTGGACACCAGTGAGTGACTTTCACTTTTCAGTCTTCAAAAGGAGCCAGAAGTTGTGTTGGGAAGAAATTGCCTTGAATGAACACAGAACCTGTCCACCTTCCACAACAAACCATCCAGGTGTTAGATCCTCATCTGTGGCTTCAGTGACTTAGTGATATGTACTATTACTTTGCATCCCACTCATACACCACCACCACTTTTTTTTAAAACCCTGAGATGTAACCAAAGGAGATCATAGCAGAAGTCCTAGTCATCTCCAAAGTTGTACAGGCTCTGTTATCTGCCCTAACATCATCTAAGAGCCTGCAGCATTGAGTTTGCTCATGGGGTTTGCCCCAGTCTCATAACATCCACATTGGGAATTCCCTGGCAGTCCAGCGTTTTCACTCACTGCACCTAGGTTTGCTTCCTGATCAGGAAACAACATCTTGCAAGCCAGGGTGGGTGCAGCCAAAAAGATGAAAACATCCACATTCCCACAAGGATGAAGGAGTGGGTCAAGACAGGAAGATAAATTAAGCCCAAGACAGAAGTGGTTGATGCTTGATAGTGGAGGTGGGGCAGCCAAGATGCACTCCTGCCCCTGGTTCCCAAGCTGTTTTCACTTGTCACACCCAACCAAAGGTCAGTGGGAACCTGCCTGTTTTGTTGAAGCAGGAGAGGCTCAGGGGAAGTATCATTTCATAGTAGGTTGGACCAATATTTTCAAAAAGGACTCCACACCACAGATTGAGGCTGCAAACGAAGACTGACAGAAGGGTCTTGGTGCTTAGTTTGAGACCACCACCATGACCTTGATCTGTTAGGTCCCTGCAGTTTCCACAGAGGTTGGACTTGGTGAACCTTCAATGTGGAGCACAGGTGGGATGCCTTCGCTGAAAGATGATCAGGGAATGTCCCATGAAAGGCTCTTGGCAGAACTCCGGTCAACGAAGGCCGGCCTTAGAGCGGTCCGGAATTCTCACATGGAGCCTTCAGTCCCAAATCACCAAGTCGGGGGATTTCCCTGGCCTATTCTAGTGGTTAAGAACCCCACCGCGTGCTTCCAGTGCACCCAGCATGAGTTCGATCCCTCGCTGGGGAACCAGGATCCCCCATCCTGTGCCGTGGGGTGCGGACGCAAAAGCATATCACCAAAAGGGTTCCAGATGGCTGGGACCAAACCCAGGCTGTCTTGATGACAGAAAGCCTCCTTTTAGGAGGGTAGGTCCACAAGTTTTCAAACGGCATCCTGCAGGGAATTCTCGCGTTTGTGTGTAAAACGCACAGAGCACTCAGTAGCCTTTTATCCTTGTGAAGAGGGAATCCTCTAAATTTCACAGCGAGGGGAGACGGGCGAAGAAGGACAAAGACGTGATGGGGATCAAAAGGTCTCTTGCCATGGAGTGCCGCCTCTCTGCGCCGCTGGCGCCAGCCCGGAGCCCTACCCGGGGCCAGGTGAGGTCTCTCCCCGCTTCCCGTCCCGGGGGCCGAGATGCCCCCCACCTGGGGCTTCTAGAAGGCTGAGGCGGGTCCCAGCTGCGGGGGCGGGACCCGAGCGCTCTGGCGATTGGCTCGGGACGGCGGGCGCGGTCAAGGCCGGGGGCGGACGTGGGTGGGAAGAGCGCCGCCGCCCCGCGCGCCCCCGCTGCCGTGTCCCGCCCAGGTGAGCGCACGCGGGCGCCGAGCGCGGGGCCGCGCGCCCACCATGAACGCCAGCGGCCCGGGCTACCCGCTCGCCTCGCTCTACGTAGGCGACCTGCACCCGGACGTGACCGAGGCCATGCTCTACGAGAAGTTCTCGCCCGCTGGCCCCATCCTGTCCATCCGCGTGTGCCGCGACGTGGCCACCCGCCGCTCGCTGGGTTATGCCTACATCAACTTCCAGCAGCCAGCGGACGGTGAGCCCCCGGGAGGAGCCGGGGGCGGGGAGGGCGACGGACAGACAGACAGACAGACAGACTGTATCCCAGCCACCTGTGCGCTTTCCCGCTGGCTACTCCCGCGTCTTCCATTTTGCAGCCAGGGAAACAGATCCAGAGTTACAGGAGGGGGGCCCTGAGACAGGACCTAGCGACCAGTGTGCCCCGTACCCTGTTTGATGCTCCGCCTTCCGGAAGAGAGGCGATGCTGCTGAGTGAAAACAGCCAAGGGCTTTGGGGTCAGCCAGACCTGGGATTAGAAGGCCAGCAACGGTGCGACCTTGACTGAGCAAATGAGTCGTTCTGAGCTTCGGTTACCTGTCTGCAAAATGGGGGTGGTACCTGCCTTGTAGAGTGATTGGGAGGAGAGCAACGCACACCACCCGGTGGGGAAGATTGTGCCCAAGAAGGCACAGGTGATGGTGGGTGGGGCAGCCAGGAGTGCTCGGCCTCGGTCTGCGGCCCTTCCTGACAGCGGATCCCGAGGTCTGCATCAGGCGCCTCCACTTTGGGGAACCCCGAAAAGCTGCCTCCCCTCCGGAGTCCACAGCCCATTTCTCAGAACTGATAGGCTCGATCAGCGCTTGCCAGCTGGGTATGTCCTGACTTCTGTTCAGAGCCGAGAGGAGAAAAATCAAGAGCGCTGGGTTTTGTTGGAGCTCTGCCACGAGGGTGTGAACTTGAGCAAGTCGTCACACTTGGCACCTCTTCTTCTGTAAAATGGGACTAAGGCTTGTTCCCCAGGAACCTGGAAGGAATGGGAATTGTGTCTAGGAAGCAGTTCCAGTGTCATATGGTACATTATAAGCCCTCGGTATGTGCTAACCTAAGAAAAATCCTGGTAACTATAGCAGGTGTGAGACTCTGGAGACGTAACCAGAAGAGGCCTGCCCCAGACAAGTCCACAAGGGGGCGCCTTTACCTGAGGCTCCTGGGAGGCTGGGGAGGTTCCTGCCTCGGGGAGTTTGCTGGGGAGGTTTGGCTGGTTTCCCAGCAGGTGACTGAGCTGGATTCCAGGGAGCTTTCCCCTCTGCTCTGCTTCACCCCGCCAGTGCCTCTTGCCGTCTTCTGCCAAGTCCTGTACAACCTGATTTTATAGAATGGGAAATTGAGCTCCAGACAGGAGAAAGAGTTTACTCCTGGCTGTTTATGGCAGGACTGGATGGAAAACCCAGACTTCTCCAAACTTGCCCACTGAGTATTCCACGGTTCCTCTCCATGCCTTTGAAACCAGAAGTGTCCCTGTAGCTGGGGACAGCACGCCACCTGGCAGGACGATAGGCATATGCTCTTGTGCTTAGACATTCTACTGTTTACCAAATACCTATTTGAGCTAGGCACAAGGCGCTTTGCACAGGTTATTTAATTTTTTAACACTTAAAAAAATGATTTATTTATTTATTTGGCTGCACCTGGTCTTTACTGCAACATGCGGGATCTCTTTTAGTTGCAGCATGCAAACTCTTAGTTGCAGCATGTGGGATCTTGTTCCCTGACCAGAGATGGAACCCGGGCACCCTGCATTTGGGAGCATGGTGTCTTAGTCACTTGACCACCAGGGGAGTCTCACATGTTATTTAATTTTCAGTCTGTCTGACAAGCTGGAGGTGGATGATATTCTCTCCCATTGTTAGATGTAGAAAGTGTGTTAGTCAATCAGTCGTGTCCAATCCTTTATGACTCTGTGGACTGTAGCCCACCGGGCTCTCTGTCCATGGAGTTCTCCAGGCAAGAATACTGGAGTGAGTTGCCATGCTCTTCTCCAGGGAATCTTTCCAACCCAGGGATCGAACCTGAGTCTCCTGCATTGCAGGCATATTCTTTACCCACTGAGCCACCAGGGAAGTCCTTGAGTAGTATAATCAGCACCTCTTTCCAAGTGTAGAAGTGGGCTCAGAGATGTGATGTTCACTTTCCCGAAAGCCATCCTCTTTGGGATCAAATCTCAACTCTGCCACCCAGCACCTCTGAGCTTCGCTTTCCGCAAACTGCTGCCACCCTTGTCATAGGGACTCTCCTAATCATTTCCCCTTTCTGATCCTCAGTTTGTCTTTATAAAATGGGGGTAGGAATTCATGCTCATTTCACTATGATAAAAGAGTTGAAGGAGATCCTTCCTGGAAGTCACACACATGAATTCTGTTTATTCCTCTTGAGCCTTCAAGCTCTTATCTTGAATGAGACCCAGCCAGTGGCTCATTTATTGATTGGCTCAGCTCCCAATTAAGCTGTTGAGGGCTCAGGGAAAGAAAATACCCTTAATTAGCTCCTTTCTCTCCTCCTGTCCAGCGGAGCGGGCACTGGACACCATGAACTTTGAGGTGATCAAAGGCCAGCCCATCCGCATCATGTGGTCCCAGCGAGACCCAGGACTTCGTAAGTCAGGTGTGGGCAACATCTTCATCAAGAACCTGGAGGACTCCATTGATAACAAGGCCTTGTACGACACCTTCTCCACCTTTGGGAACATCCTGTCTTGTAAGGTCGGTGTGCCTGTTGCAGCGGGGTGGGGGGTGGGGCGGGCGGGTGGTTCTGGGTTAGACCCCTGGATGATGGTAGAGAGTTAGCAAGCAGCACCTCACTTTACACTTTACAAGGTCTTATCAGTAAAGTTTCAGGTTCACCTAGCACCTGCATGATAGTCGTTCTCAGTTTTATCTTCATAGAACTGTCAAGTGGTCACCTGTGGATCGGCTAACTATTACCGAATAACCACCTCTTAATATAGCAGGTGTCAACAGCAACTATTTATTTTGCTCATAATTCTGCCATTGGTGGTTTGGGCTGAGTTCAGCTGGGCTGTTCCTTTGCTCTTGGCTGGATCCTTCGTATGCCCACTGAGAGCTGGATGACTCTGCTTCTAGGGAGTGAGTGGTCATCAACTGGACTGTCCTGGCTTTCCTTCCTGTGGGCTTTCATCCTCCAACAGGCTCGCTCAGGCTGTTCTCATGGCAATAGTAGGGTCTCAGCAGATGGAGAGTGGAAGCTCGCCAGGCCTCTTGAGACCTAGGCTCAGAACTAGCACACTGTCATTTCATTGCATTCTATTGGCCAAAGTAAGTCATGAGAACAGCCCAAATTCAGAATGAGAGGGCAGTAGACATTATAGGACAGAACAAGTGGATGCAATAAGGCCCTTAATTGGGGCCATGGTGGCAGTGGACATCATGTTTGTAGCATTTCTCTTATGATAGAATGGAAATTTCCTAAGAATAGGGATCTTGTTCACCACTGTCTCTCAGTGGTGAGAGATATGGAAACACAGTAGGTGCTCAATAAATATTTGTTGAGCTAACAACTGTATTATCACTTGGGAAGGGATGTAGGCATTTCTCTGACTTATAGTTGAGGGTCAGGGGGCCATACAGCTGGCTAGTCTGTCCTGACAGGCCTAACCCTGGGTGTTTTTGCCCCCTGATTTTATGAGGATGGTTGGTTAGTTACCTTGCAGCCTTTGGCATGTCCAGCCTTCTGGGGAGGTGGCCTGGGGAAGGGGGAGTGATGGCGCCCCCATGTGTTAGAACTCTTCCTTGACTCCTACTGTGTGCCAGGCACAGTCCTGAAGTTAAGTGAGGACTTACCCCTCTCTGTGAGTGATGGGGTATTCTCGTGACTCAGAGGGGCACACAGACTGGACGAGGTGGATTAGCTGCTAAAGGCGCTGCATGATGGAAAGGGCTGTTTCCTAGCTCTGAGGATCAGTGGAAGGGGAAGTCTTAACTGTGTGCTAAGTTCCTACAATAAGAATAGCAGATTTCCCAGTACTTTCTGTGTGCAGATCTTCTGCATATACATCCTCATTGAATTTCCTCCAGTGGCCTCTTAAGATGTAAATAGGAGGATGCCTGAGTTACCGTGGAAGGCAGAGAGGCTCAGAACTGGGATCACTTATTCCCGGTTACATGTTACGGGGGTGGGAAGTAAGTGCGGAACCAGGATCTGAAGCAGTGAGTTTGCCGGCTTAGTTGAAACTAACTTAACGGGGATGAGTATGTCTGTCCCCATCATTGAGGGCTTGAGGCTCCCTCTGGATCACTGAGGATTGGAACGAAAGCTCTGTGTGACTTGGGCAAGTCTTTGAAGGCCTAATGAAGCCCTGTTGGGGGCCAGGTTAGGTACAAAGCATTCAATGTGGTCCATTACCCTGAGTGTTTGCCTTTATATATTATGAGGATGGCAGGTCAGTTACCCTACCCAAGACCCTGGTATATCCAGCCTTCTGGGGAGATGGCGAGGGCGGGAGAGAGGTTGGGAGCGATGGCACCCTCTGTGTTAGAACTTGCCCTCGCGTGCTCTCAGGCTGTTGGGAAATTGTGAGACTTTTAGCAACAGCAGGAAATTGAGCTCTGAGGGAGATGCATTGGGATCCAGGGAGACAGAGGCCCAGGAAGGACAGTGCCCTGGGGCTGAAGAAAGGTTTATGAGGTACGGTGGGTCTCCCCTGGTCTGGAGCCAGGCTACCCAAGTGCAGAGGCCAGCCCAGCCTACCAAGCAGGGAGGCAATGTAACATAGTTGGTTAGACCTTGGACTTTGGGGCCAGGAGTCCTGGATTCAAATCCTGCCTCTTCCATTTCCCGGCAGTATGGCCTTGGGCTGGTTGTTTCAGCTCTCCATTACCTCAGTTTCCTCTAAAAGGGGGCAATGACAATACCTACCACATAGGGTGGTGGTGAATGTATTGGTTGGCCAAAAGTTTCATTTGTGTGTTTCCATAACATCTTACAGAATCCCTTGAATGAAAATTTTGGCCACCCAGTGTTAACTCAGGTAATTTTCACAACACGGGTAGCCCTTGAAAGAGTAGTGGACTCCCCATTAAGCGTATGTCAAAGTGTTACTTGCTCATCTGTGTCCGACTCTTTGTGACTCCATGGACTATAGCCCACCAGGCTCCTCTATCCATAGGATTTCCCAGGCAAGAATACTGGAGTGGGTTGCCATGCCCTCCTCCAGGAGATCTTCCTGACCCAGGAATTGAACTAGGCTCTTCTGCATTGCAGGCAGATTCTTTACCACTGAGCCAGTAGGGAAGCCCATTAAGTGTCTACAAGAATCAAATGATTTTTTTCTGCTGGCTGGCTGACCTTGGACAAGTCATTTATTCCCATTCTCCCCAATCAGGCATTTGAGACTCAGAGGATAAGAATGGCCTGGAAGGGTTCTTATGACAAATATATCAGTATGGGATGCCCTTAGCAGGTGTTTGGCTTGGAGTGTGGCACAGTCAGTGTGATTAAATCTGAACGGCAGAGCTGGGCTTGAGTTGAACGTGGAGAGGCCCTACTTGGGGCTGGACGGGTGTGTGTTGTTTATGGATTTGGAAGCAAGACTTGTGCAGCGCCAACTGCAGAGCCTCAGTTGTCAGGCTGGTGTAGTTCTGTGGATTGTAGGAGCTGCTGGGGGTTATTCCCAGAGAGACATGGTCACAGTTTCATGTTAGAAAAAGTGTCGCACAGGTCAGCCCAGAAAGAAACTGGGTTGGGAAACTGGGATGGTGGTCAAGGTAGAAAAGTGTCACTTAGCTGAGTGGGGGCTGTCCCCTCAGTGAGGGGAGCCAGGGACCCCATTACATGGTCACTAGGGGTCTTAGTGCAAATTCAGTCGGAGGAAGGGGGACTCTATGAACCCAAGATCTTTCCTATTGTTGAGGTCTGTCCTAACTTGAGTCGGAAACCTTGCAGAACGGCGGTAGGATGTTTGTGGATCTTTTCAAAATTAGAAACAAGTCTGCTGTTGAAACAACTAATTGGTAAATGTTTTTTGAAAATATTTATTCAGCTGCAATTTTTTTTTTTTTTTCAGCTGCAATTTTTGTTGAAGCATGTGAACTCTTAGTTGTGGCATATGGGATCTAGTTCCTTGACCAGGGATCAAACCCAGGCCCCCTGCATTGGGAGCATGGAGTTTTAGCCACTGGACCACCAGGGAAGTCCCATTAATTGCTACAGTGTAAACAATGTTGAAAGAAATAAAATAAAAAAGATTCCATCACTTTCAACTCTAGTTCCCCAAAATAGTAATTCTTAACAGTTTTGCATGTCTGTTTAAAGATTTCTTTGCCAAGGTATGGAAGCAACCTACGTGTCCATCAACAGATGAACGTATAAAGATGATGTGGTTTATATATGCAATGGAATACTACTCAGCCATAAAAAAGAATGAAAAATTGCTACTTTGCAGGAATGTGGATGGATGTGGAAGGCATTATCCCAAGTGAAATAAGTCAGGAAAAAACAAATACATATGATATCATTTATATGTGGAATCTAAAAAATACAACAGATGAGTGAATATAATTAAAAAAAGAAGCAGCCACACAGATATAGAGAACAAACTAGTGCTTACCAATGGAGAGAGGAGGAGGGACAGTATAGAGGTGGGGGAGAGGAAGGTACACAGTAGGTGTAGGGTGTAGGATTGCTCAGGGGTATATTGTATAACACACAGACTATAACCAATATTTTGTAATCACTGTAAATGGAAAGTAACCTTTAAAAATTACATAAAAAGAAAGATATAGCCATCTCACACTTTCTCTCTTCCTACTTCCTTTCCTTCCTTCTTTTATCTTTCCCCTCTCTGTCACTTTTCCATTCTTTCTCTCTTTGTCTCTCTCACTGCCCATATGTTTTCCACTACATATGTATTTCTTCTGTTAGCAGAAACTTAAATGTTATAAAAAAATGCCAAAAAAATTTTCTCAAATGTGTAGATGCCCATTTGAATCCAAGTGGACTTGATTTTTTTTTTCCCCCAAGTAACAATATACCTTACAGGTAACTCTACCAGCCATGAAATCTCTTCAACTATGCATACAGCAGACCAAGATGAATGTAATGTTATTTACTTAACCAGTCTTCTCTCTCTCTCTTTTGTTTTTTTTTTTGGTCTGCCAATAAATAGATTTGTTTATTTACAACAGATTAGCATTAATAAAATGTACAAATTAAGTGTATAAATATTAGAAACAGTGTATCATTATTACTTTACTATATGCCAGAGACAGTGAAGTGAGGTGGTTCAAGTCTCAGTTTGGGTAGTCACTAGCTGTACAGTCTGGAGCAATTTACGAAGCCTCTGTTTCATTTCACTTATCTGTAATAGGGGTTAATAACTTCTACCTCATAGTGTTATAACAGGGATGAAAGAAGTTAATTTCACACAAGCAGCATTTGGGACGCCAGTCTCCTCTTGATGGACACTTGGGTTGTTTCACGATGCAGCAAGGGAGGGCAAGTGACTTGAATCTAATCCTTTTATCCATTGCATTAGGAAGATCATTAAAAGCTGGTCTGTGGTATAGACACGACCTGTGTTCAATCTGAGCATTCTGTCCCTCTTTACTGTGTGATCGTAAGCAAATAGATTGACCTCCCTGAGCTTTCATTTCCCATCTGTAAAATAGGGCTGTTGAATGACACAAGATTGTCTTGACAGGCAGGGAGCCAGCCCTCAGATATTGGTCATTTATCACGATTGTCGCTCTTTTCTACGGGAACCTCCTGTTGGGTGCTCTGTGTCCTGTTTCCCTGTGGCGCAGGTGGTGTGTGATGAGCACGGCTCCCGCGGCTTCGGCTTTGTGCATTTTGAGACCCACGAGGCCGCGCAGAATGCCATCAGCACCATGAACGGAATGCTGCTGAATGACCGCAAAGTGTGAGTGAGGAGCTGGGGGGCGTGGGGTCAGGGCCAAAGGAGCAGAATCATGGTACAGCCAGCCTGGGACCAGTCCTACTGCTGCCAGCTAACGGACACCAGACACGGAGCGGCTGCGGTATTACCGGCAGTGGGACCTCGCGTGAGCTGCTCAATCTCCCGGGGACTGCCTTTCCTCAAGTAAAACATGGGGCTGCTGACATGTGTTAGAGGGTGATTCTGAATAGTAAATGAGGGCATGCTTTGGAGATTCCAGCTAATGGCCAAGTCATCCATGGACTCAGTGATCTGTGTCTGTTTTCCAGCCTTCTCAGTACGGCTGTGAACTTTATTAAACCTTTTGTTTCCTGGGATTTGGAGACAGGGAGGAAGGTTGGCATATGCTTAGCCTGCCACTTTCATGCCTTTAAGTTTGGCGTCTTTCCCACTTTACAGATGGGAAAATTGAATCACAGGTGCTGGAGAGAATCTGCTCTGGTGATTTTCTCAGTTAGTTCTGGTTCTTTTTTTTTGGCTGTACCGGGTCTTAGTTGCAGCATTTGGGATCTAGTTCCCTGACCAGGGATCAAACCCAGCCGCCTGCATTGGGAGTGTGGTGTCTTAGCCACTGGACCACCAGGGAATTTCCCCCTGGTTCTGGTTCTGCTCATCAGGTGGCCCAGCCCTAAGCCTGAGGCTGTGCAGTGGAGGAGACTTTGAGCTGGGAAATGCCCGGGGTCATTTTGTCCAGAGTTTCTCCATCAGTGAAGGTGAACTTTGGTGGGCTTTTCCTGAATCTCCAGAAGCGTGTTTCTATTTTTGGCAGCTTTAGTTTGTCTGTTTTCCTGTTACCTGGTTTTCTTCCATTTTTGGTGCCAGCTATAACTATCTGCACTAAATGTCTTATAAGTACCTCAAGTTTTCTTATGCTTTCTTTGTTTTCCTTAATCTAGGATAGTTTCTTAGATTTTATATTTATGTTGACTTGGAAACTACAATTTTTAAACTTCATATTACATTTAAATTATTTCAGTGCCCCCAGCCCCCACCCTGCCACCTGCCCTAGTGACACTGGCATAAACTGCATCTGGTTCTCTCACAACCAGCGCACCCAATACATGTTAAATGAATAAGCAAATCCCTGTGGTGTGAGCTTGATCCCCAGTTTTACTGGAATGAACACTGAGGCTCAGAGAGGTTAGTAACTTGCCTGGGGTCACACAGCTTGGCAGCTACCGAGTGAGGATTCAAGCCCTTTTCTGTGTGACTCCCAACTTTGTGCTCTTGTCTCTTGGGCACTCAGCTGCCTCATGTGCAATAGGAGATCCAGTGCCTTTGTCCCAAGAGGAAAGTCATCTGAACCTTATTCTGGGACATAGAGTCTTGGCTGTTGGAGGTGGTTTGGTCTTGGAATATTGTCCTGCCCAGTCCCCAGATGAGGAGTACAGAGGCCCTAAGGCCAGCGGCAATTGACTCAAGGAACCCAGGCCTGCTGCGTGGGCTGGAGCAGGAATGGGGGCAGTTGATGGCAGCTGTAGGCAGCTGCCCACCCTGTGTGTCCACAGCTTCGTTGGCCACTTCAAGTCCCGACGGGAGCGGGAGGTGGAGCTGGGTGCTCGGGCCATGGAGTTCACCAACATCTACGTGAAGAACCTCCATGCGGATGTGGATGAGCAGCGCCTGCAGGACCTCTTCTCCCAGTTTGGTGGGCGTGTTACCCAAGGGAGTTGAGGATCACTTCTACTCCTAGCTCAGGCTGTGGGGAGGGCCCCCTGGGGCTTCCTGAAGGCTTGGGGGGAGCGTGGGGGACTTCTTGGGGCTTCCTTGATACCCCTTTGAGCCGAGTTGCCCTTCCCAGGGAAGATGCTGAGTGTCAAGGTGATGAGGGATGACAGTGGCCACTCCCGCGGCTTTGGCTTTGTCAACTTCGAGAAGCATGAGGAAGCCCAGAAGGTAGGAGCATCCCCATGGCCCTGTTTCATGGAGGAGGTGCGGAGCCAGGCCTGGGAACAAGCGAGATTAGGAGCGGAGGGCTCCAGCTGCCCATGGAGGAAAAAGTCCCTCCCCAGAATAGATCCACAGGAGCCAGCGCCCTTCATGCCTGTGGTGAAGGCAGATACCTTCTGCTTCCTCTGGTTGCTTCCATACCCTGAGGTTGGCTGGCTTTTCACAGAATCTTATTACACGGGAGCTAGTAGGGGCCTTTGAGACAGCCATTTTTTTGGCCCTGCACGTGGCATGTGGGATCTTAGTTCCCTGACCAGGGATCTAACCCTCACTCCCTGCAGTGGAAGTGCTGAGTCTTAACCACTGGACCACCAGGGAAGTCCCAGCCATTACCCTCTTCTTGACTTGATGGTGGGACTGAGGCCAGGGAGGGGCAGTGCCATGTTATTCCTTGCTTCCAAGGCTTTGGAAACGTTTTCTCAAAACACTTCCCCTCCCGTATTCTTTAGACCAGTGCTGTCCACTGGAAATATAACATGGGCTACATGTGCAGTTCAAAACTGTCCAACAGCCATGCTAGCAAGGATAAGAAGCCCCCATAATTTTAATAATATATTTTGTTATTCAAATGATCACTTCAATGTGCTATAACAGTAATATAATTGTGATACAAAATTTATATTGATAAACACTGAGATTTTTACATTTCCTTTTTTGTATTAATTCTTTGAAATCTGGTGCCTTTAGCACATGGCAGTTCAGACTAGCCATATTTCAGGTATTCAGGAGCTGCATGTGACAAGTGACTGCCATGTTGGACAGTGTAATTATAGATTATTGACAGGTCTCAGCTTATACTTTTCCCTCATCAGGAAGCCACCTCTTCCTGTCCTCAATGCTTCTGATGAGGTGCCCCTCCTGTCTATCTCCATCATTAGCCCAGATTCTCCTTGGATAGAACTGAGGGCAGAGACTGGGTCTTGTGTCACCGTTAAATCTCTAGTATTGCTGGTAGGTACTAGGTACATATATCCTGAGCTAGGGAAAGGTTCAAGGTCATACCATGAGTAACAGAGGGTTAATGTCCTATTCTGCCTCCCACCATGAAGCTGGTTCCATGGCTGCTGCTCCATTAAGCTCACTGGTCATGGAAGAGCTCAGCCTACGGTGGGATCCTGGGCCCATCTTGAGAGCAGTCACTTCTCCCTGAGCATGCACCACAGGCCAGGTGCTGCCTAGTTTTTCATACGCTCTCCTGTCTCTCCCACCAGTGTGGGTTCTCCTGTAATTATCAGGATCCAGCAGGTTGTAGCTAAGAAGACAGATCATTGGAGTTAGGACCAGTTCTTTCTCTGAAGTTTTATCCTTAAGTAAAGGGCTCCTTTGAAAACTTACTTTTTGTGTTCTTGAACTAGTCCTGTCCTTTTGTAGACTTTGATTGTCCCAACTATAAAATGATAAGTTGGAGTAGATGGATGAAGCTGGCAGGGGAAACCATAATCTCTAAAGTCTTAGGTAATGACCTGAGACTCATGTAGACAGTCAGTTCTTGGGGGCTCAGTGTTTTTACATATATTTATGTTCGTCTGCATGTTTAGGTAGAGAAGCAAGTCATCATCATGTGAAAGTATTTACTAATGAACTGACCACTTAAAAATTCAGTTCCCTTCCAAACATTTCTCCTCCCTAACACCAGTGTCTAATCCACATCTTTGAGTCAATACACATATGGGTCTGCCTTTTGCAGATTTTTGCAGATGAACTGATGCAAATTCAGTTCATTATGAATGGGCTACAGAAAGACATTGTACCTCTTAAAGAAGATGTAGGATTTCATGGAATCAAAACCACTGACAGTTTGGGATCTGGCAGGCTTAGGTCCATTAACTGAAGAAAAATCAACAAGGGTTAAGAAGTCAGTGCTTTTAAACTAAAGCCTTCATAGTTAGCAGAAAGGGTTCTCTGTGCTGTGAAACCCCAACATGAAGGCAGTGGATGATGGCATCACACCATTTTGAAAGAATTATGCTTGTTGCTTTGTTCAAATCATCAGTGTGTAGTTACACTTGGAACCTACTAAATATTAAGTATGGGAAATGTCGCAAATTAGAATTTCACTTTTTAAAATAAAGCTCAAAGCAATTAAAAAAAATATCTATACAGTTTACTCTGAAATTTTGTCCCATGTTTCTTAAAAAAATGGATTCACTTTAAATGGCCTTGATCCTGGTACCAGTTACTCTCAGCTAACGAGGCTGGCCTGACTTGCAGGTGGCGCCCCCTGGACCCAGAAGATGGGACTGGAGGCCAGGTTAAGGCCAAGGGCTCATGAGAGTGGTTACCAATGAGGTAACTGGTTGCCTCTTCTCTGCACAGGCTGTGGTGAACATGAACGGGAGGGAGGTGAGCGGGCGGCTGCTCTACGTGGGCCGGGCCCAGAAGCGGGTGGAGCGGCAGAATGAGCTGAAGCGCAGGTTTGAGCAGATGAAGCAGGACCGGCTGACCCGTTACCAGGTGAGGGTCAGGCTTCCTGGGGCAGCTGATTCAATGTGACAGTGTGCGTGCTGAATGTGGCTCCCTCCCCCAGCAGTCCCACTTCCAGAAACTTGGCTTTGGGGATGGGAAGAAGGGGAAGGGGTTACAGCTTCCGGGTGCTGGGCTGGCTGAGTGATGGGTGGGGTGCCGGGGCGCTGCCTGCTGGGAACTGGCGGCTTGGTGGGCAGAGCCCATATAAGCCCCTCCTTCCATCCCAAGGCATTCTGGGACTTGGAGGGGAAGGGTTGCATCTAGCCGGTATCCTTTTCCTTCCAGGGCGTGAACTTGTATGTGAAGAACCTGGATGACTCCATAGATGATGAGAAACTGAGGAAAGAGTTCTCTCCCTATGGAGTGATCACCAGTGCCAAGGTGAGGGCCTGGGGCACCCACAGGGGGTCCGTAGCCTTCCCTCCCATCCTCACTGCCCTTGAACACCCCACCCCCGCCCTGCCTTGTGGTTTTCAGGGAGTTGGTGGTGCTATGCTGCTCCTTCCGGAGTGAGAACTGGGTCTGACCCCACTGAAGCTTGTTGTTTATCTGCATCTTATCTGGACTGGAGGGGAAGAGGGTAGAAATACAGTCCCACTCACACAGCTAGCCTTGGGGCTCACTGTAACCTAGGTTCATGCAACAAGCATTTATTGAGTGCCTACTGTATGCCAGATACCAGAAATTATGTCTCAGAATTTCCATTGACTTATGTTGTCTGGCCCTGGCCAGTGATATAACCCCTTTCTGGACCTCAGTTTCCCCATATGGAAAATGAAAGAGTTGGCCTGCATCATTCTTTGCTCATTATTTATTGAGCACCTGCTGTGTGCTCAGCCCTCTTAGCATCAGAGACGTGGTGTTGGCTCTGTGACCTTGAGCAGATGTCTTCCTAGCCCCCTCTGTAAGATGAGGGTGTTGGACTCCCTGGATGGTTCTGAACCCTGGCTTCTCATTAAAATCCCCTGGAGAGCTCTAAAGTAGACTCCCAAGTCAGAGAACCTGAATGTAGATCTCTGGGCATCTTAATTTTAAAAGCTCCCCAGATTTTAAAAAATATTTATCTGGCTGTCTCAGGTCTTGGTTGTGGCATGTGGGTCTTTGTGGTGCACAGATGCTCTAGTTATGGCATGCAGGCTCAGTTGTTGCAGTTTGCAGGCTTCGTTGCCCCAAGGAATGTAGAATCTTAGATCCCTGACCAAGAATTGAACCCGTGTCCCTGGCATTGCAAGGTGGATTCTTAACCACTGGACCACCAGGGAAGTCCCTCCCCAGATTATTTTTAAGAAGAAAGACACAGTGATCATTCATTCCGTACTTGAGCACCTGCTGTTTTGCCATGCCCTGTGGGGAGCACACAGGAATAAGTCAGATGTAGTCCTTGCTCTTGAGTAGCTTATAGTCTTGTGGGGAAGTCAGATGCATCACTAACTCAAGTCTACTATAGGGTGTGGGGGGGGTGAGGTCAGTATAGGAGGCAGAGATGTGGTGGCTTAGCAGAAGAGGAAGGAGGACTTCCTGTAAGAAGTAGCAGTGGCAGCAGCATTTTCCTTGGCTGTGAAGAGGTAGGGAGCTGCAGGTGGGAATGAAGAAATTTCCGAAGAGACCAGTGTAGGTGAGGGCCTTGGGACCTACACATGTAGTGTGATGGTTGGGTTCTTAGGAAGTGGTCTAGAAGTTCTTTTGCCTGTTGAATCCTTTTTAAATGTCCTTCAGGGAGCCTGTTACATGGGGATGAGGTTCTAACAGTTTCTGAGTTAAGGACCTTTTCTCAAAAAAAAAAAAAAAGAAAGCTATGGGACATGTGAATTAAACACCAGTAACTCTGATTCAGTTGAACAATCAGTAAGCTGAAAAATTTGATTTGTATAAGGCTCTGGGCCCTCTTTGCTGGCCAATGCATACTTTATATAGTACTGTGGTTGTAAGCTGGGATTTTAAAGTTAATCAGAACTAGGTCTAAATCCCAGTCCTAGCATTAACTAGTTATAGAACCTGAAGGAAGCTATTTGGTTTACTTACCCATCTGTAAAATATGGGGGTAATATTACCTACTTTGAGAGGTGTCCTGAGAACTAAAAGGCCTGCAAGTGGAGCACCTGCCCTTGATAAGTAGTGAAATAATGATCTAATTGTTTACACTTCTTGCATATAACTTCAGAAGGCTCACTGACCTCCTTGAGGAACTCTTGAATTGAAGGGAATTGTTAAAATCTGATTGCTTAGAGATGAGGCACACTGGGGTGATAATCTTGTTATAAAATGGGAATTTTATATAATCTTACATAAACTTACATAATTTATTTTCTATTTTATAAAATAATGGTTGAAAATGAGATGATAGTGTTGTAAACATGTTATGTAGATTAAGTTCATAGTAAGCTCTGCATAAGTATTCATCGTATAATTTTCTCTCTTTTTAAAACTACCCAATAGTAGTTCTTATTAACTTGTTAAAACATTGTTTTTGTGCCAAGAAAATTTGGTTGTCTGATAAAGCTTATGGACCCCTTCTGAAGATATTTTTAAATGCATAAAAGAAAATTCATAGTATTACAAAAAACAACTGTATTGAAATATATTTGTTAAAATACTAAGGTGACAGCAGTATGTGCTCCTTTAGTAATGCATCAAGCTATAAGATCTAAAAAAAAAAACTAAGATCTGGGGGAATTCCTTGGCCATCCAGTGGTTAGGACTCTGTGCTGTCACTGCTGAGAGCCCAGGTTCAATGACTTTCGGGGAGCCAAGATTCCCACAAGCCACATGGCACGGTCAAAAGGAAAAAAAAAACTAAAACTAGTGAAGTGACAATGAGCCTAAAAGATCGAGGTCAGCAATAATTAATGTGATAGGAAAATATCCCTCTTGACAAAGTCTACACAGCTAATGCTACTTTATTTTTTCTTTGCCTATATTCAGAATAGAAGGAAATGCTAATGTGAAAATACACCATTTTTTCCCCATCGAAGTTCACAGACCCCTAGAGTTCTATCCAGTGATTTTTCTGAGGGGATCTGTGAATGCTCAGGTTAAGACCTTGTATGAATGGGTAGCAAAGTGCAGTTGAAAATCACTGATGTTAGGGTGTGGCCTCTAATAGAGCAGATTTACAGTGTTCTCAGCTCAAGTCCTCATGGAGTCAGGCCAGTGTCTTGACCGTAAAAAAAAAAAAAAAAAATCAGGAATCGTAAATGCAATATGGATTGAATCTTGGAAGAGAGAAATGTTAGGAAGGCCAGTGAAATCTGAATGAAACTGGTGGTCCAGTTAATAGCATTGTAGATAATAATTCATAGTAATGTCCCAATCAGTTGATATTGTAGTTTTGTCCCAGTGTTAACATGGTACATATGTCAAGCTAGGTGAAAGGTATGTAGTAAGTCTGTACTACTTTTGCAACTTTTGTATAAATCTAAAGTCTTTCCACAGTAGAAAGGTTTTGTTTTTTCCTTAAAGATCACCTTTATGACTGATATGAGCCAGGTTGGAAAAGTGGCTTCTTTTTTCTTTTTAAATATGTATTTGACTGCTCAGGGTCTTAGTTGTGGCATTCAGGATCTAGTTCCCTGACTAGGGATTGAACCCGGGCCCCTAGCATTGGGAGCACAGAGTCTTAGCCACTGAACCATCAGGGAAGTCCCAGAAAGGTTACTTTAATAGTTTGAAAAAGACTAAGAACCTCTTCCCGAGATTTTCAAAGAACTTGGATCATGCCTTGCCAAGGCAGTGGAGGTTTTCCAGCACTGTGCATTGGGTTTAGTTGTGGCTAATTTGTGACCTGCTGTCTGGGTGACCCTGAACAAGTTATTCTTTTTTTTTTTTCTTAGTAGTGAGGATTTTTGTTTCTATTGCAAAGAAAATCAACATGATAAAGCACCAAAAATAACAATTCAAATTATTTTCCTCTTCCAAACAAATCCCTTTAATGGAATCTCTAGAAACTACAGCTCTTAAGAGCATCTCACATTGTCCGTAATTCACAAATGAACTACAGAACTGTATGGGTAGTTTAATGAAACCCAGGGAGTAGTTGAAATACAGATTTTTCATCACAGTGACGCCCACCAAGAGGTTTAAGATTGTGGCCTGGCTGATGAACCCTGCCCCTAAATTTTAACCTGTCCCAAACGATTGACCCACTTCATTATAGCCTCACTGATGAAGGCAGATATAGTAACAATTTAAAGCAGCTTTCCATCACTACTTAGGAACATCTTTTAAAAAATATTTATTTATTTATTTGCCTGTGTCGGATCTTAGTTGCAGAGCGTGGGCTCTCTATTTGCGGCTTCTGTGGTTGCAGCTCATGGGCTTAGTACCTCTGAGGCATGTGGGAATCTTAGTTCCCTGACCAGGGATTGAGCCTACATCAGCTGCATTGTGTGGTGGATTCTTAACCACTGGACCACCAGGGAAGTCCAGGAAAATCTTTAGGAGGAAAATCTGGAGGTCAAAATGCACTCTGAAATGCACCTGTTCTCACTAACTCTGGGGGATGGTCTAGTAATTGAGGAACAGCCCCCAGGTAGCAGGCGGGCTGGTCTTGGGCAGGTCATCCTGAGCCTCACTTCCATCACCTGTAAAGTGGGTGTGGCCATGCTTCCCCACTCAGGTGGCTCTGTATGTCAAATGAGAAGGCCTGTCAAGCATCTGGCATGCGGTGGGCCTCAGTAAATTTAAGGGTGAGAGGACCTCCATCAATTGCAACTTCTCCTGGGTGCCCTCTGCACCAGGCCTTCCCCCTCCCCAGGGAAGGGAGGGGAACTTGATCCCCGGAGTCTTCCTTCTTCACCCCCAGCAGCCCTTGTCTTGTCTTGCTTTTAGGTGATGACAGAGGGTGGCCACAGCAAAGGGTTTGGCTTTGTGTGTTTTTCCTCTCCAGAAGAGGCGACCAAGGCCGTGACAGAGATGAATGGGCGCATCGTGGGCACCAAGCCACTGTATGTGGCGCTGGCCCAGCGCAAGGAAGAGCGGAAGGCCATCTTGACCAACCAGTACATGCAGCGCCTCTCCACCATGCGGGCCCTGGGCGGCCCCATCATAGGCTCCTTCCAGCAGCCTGCCAGCTACTTCCTGCCTGCTGTGCCCCAGGTGACTGCCTGCCCGCCTTCCTTCCCTGACAGCCAGGGAGAGCAAGCAGATCCAAACTTTGCTGGCATAGAGGGATTCCCAGGGTGCTTCTGCTGGAAACTCACTCGGCAGGCGGCCATGGTCACCCCATCTCTGAAAGGGGTAATCGTGTGTCTGTCCAACAGTGCTTCCTGATCTGGGAGAGATTTGTGAATTTTGTGCAGAGAAGGATACTCTGTGGTCAAATACTGGGTTGGCCAAAAAGTTCATTCACGTTTTTCCGTGAGTTCAGTCCTCAGTCATGTCTGAACTGACTCTTTGCGACCCCACGATCCACAGCATGCCAGGCCTCCCTGTCCATCACCAACTCCCGGAGTCCACCCAAACCCATGTCCATCGAGTCGATGATGCCATCCAGCCATCTCATCCTCTGTCGTCCCCTTCTCCTCTTGCCTTCAATCTTTCCCAGCATCAGGGTCTTTTCTAATGAGTCAGCTCTTTGCATCAGGTGACCAAAGTGTTGGAGTTTCAGCTTCAACATCCATGAGCTGTGATGGAAAAATCTGAACAAACTTTTTGGCCAACCTAATACATTGGGAAAAGATTGCATTAAGCCAGACAAGCCTAGATTGCTTCACTGTGTACCTTCTTCCACGGTAATATGCCAGCAGGCACCGTGACTTTCCCAAACTGGCAGGATTTGCAGAGTCTCCCAACTGAGATGGTCATTTTTGTGGGCTGTCTGCTAACATCTCTCCTGGATGTTGATGTCCTGAGGGGTCTGGTTTGGGGAGGGAGCTTGTGTGACCTGGAGGGGTAGGAAGATGAATGGCTCAGAGGATGGGGAACATTCCTTCCCCTTAGCGGTTACTTAAGCTGACAGGAGGACAGTGGGATGTGTCACCATTTTATCTAGGTCACTGGGCTAGTACCACTGATCAGCAGAGCAAGGACTGAGCCTGAGATCTTGCCCTGAAGGGCCCAGGGCTAACAGACCTCCTAAGATGGGGAGCAGGAGCCTTCACCCCAACTTTGTGGGTATTTGCTGACCAGTTCCCAGGAGGGGAGACTGGCATTCCTGCAGTGGTGTCCTTGAGGGGTGCAGTTGCTCATCGCCTCCCCCTGCGCCCCCCGATGCTGCCACCCCCCTTCACTCCAGGTCTTTCTCTCCTACACAGCCTCCAGCCCAGGCTCCGTACTATGGCTCTGGCCCACCCATCCAGCCTGCCCCCAGGTGGACAGCCCAGCCACCCAGACTGTCATGTGAGTGACCCAACCCCTCCCCCATCACGTGCCCCCCCCCGGAGGGGGCAGAATGTGTTAAACATGTGGACTTGGGGGTCAAGCCTGGCCCTGCTGCTTCCTAGTCATTTGGGTGGGTAACATCACCCCTCTGAGCCTCGGTTTCCTTCTGTGAACATGAGCCTGAGTGAGATGCATGTAAAACACCAAGGACAGGGCTATGTGCATGTAGAAGACACGCACACATGAGCTGTTACCTTCGGTGAGCTCCAAAGGCTCTCCTGATTGGTGGTGGTGAAAGTTCCTGCAAAGCCTAGGAAACGAAACTCTGTTGGCAGTACTGTTGAGGATGGTCCTTCTCTTCAGAGGGAAGTTCACCCTGACCTGAAGCTGACTTTGGGGGGCCAGGGTGTGCGGTCCTGATACCTATGCCTCTTGGGGTCCCGGGTAGACAGAAGTTGGCTTTGTAATTGCAGTTTTCCATCCCTCTCCCCTGGAGGTCTGGGTCTCCGGTGAGTTCCCTCCCTCCTCTGTCTGCCTTTCATGTTCACCTTGCCACCCCTTCCTCACCTTGGAACTGTCAGGGTGCAGTGTGTGCCTCTGATTGTTCCACTCGGCTAAACTCTCTCCGTGTTCCCTGTGCCACAAGCCGCTTACTCGCCCAGGGCCTCGGTGGTCCGGCCAGCAGCCATGTCTCGGCGCCCCTTGGCCCCCGTTGGAAGCTCCAGGCAGGTCTCCACCCACATGCCACACCTGGTGCCCCACACCCCGCAAGTGGGTGAGTGTGGGCAGGGCCAAGAGGAACCGAATGGAGAGCGGGGGCGGGGGGGAGCGGGAGGCAGCGCAAGGGCTTGCTGCTGGGGTTGATGCTGGTGGGGGGTCAGAACCGGCCTCCACGGTGACCCTGCCGCTGGCCCTCTTGGAGGGCAGTGCTGGCACGGGAAGCTGTGCAGTGTGGCAGTCTGCGTGGGCTCCAGGGTCCTACAGACCCCGTTCTGGGGCTGACTCACTGTGATCTTGCTTGCTGCTGACCCTGGTATCCTCTTCCCTAAAATCCGGGGGAAAACAGTGTTCCTGCTGTGTTATGTGAATGAACGCAGTCATACCTGCAGGGGCTCAGCTCCAGATCTGAATCTTAAGTACCTCGGCAGCTGTGAACAGGGGCGTAGGTGCTGGCTATAAGGCAAGCATCTGTCCCTTCCCCCGGCAGGTGTTTGCACATCTGTGTGCTGACCCTTTGCGCCGTTTAGGGAATTCAGTGTGAATGCTGGTTTTGAGCTGTTAGGCTTTTGAGTTGCTGTTGGGCCTTATCATCCCTACTTGTTTCTTCCAGCCAACATTGGTACCCAGACCACAGGACCCAGTGTGACGGGATGCTGTACCCCTAGCAGGCCTCTCCTGACGCACAAATATTCCACGCCAGCACACTGCACTGATCGGGTAAGGCTGGCCCAGCTGCCCTCTTAGTTTGGGCTCCAGGGGTGCCTGGCTCAGAACCTTCTCTAAGGCGTTGCTGGTCTCTGGGCCTTGGTTTTCTTCTTTTCTTGGCTTGTAAAGTTTCATTTATTAATGTGTACCATCAGAAGAGATATTCTGCCCTTCCCTGTCCCCCGCCTCCGCATCCCACCCTTACTAACAGAAAGGGAAAAAAGGCTAGGATCACGTTTTGTTTTTTTCATCACAAGCCCCTTTGCCTTATTACCAGAATTAACTTGGGTTTCCTTAGTACTTAAGTGGTGAGCAGTGAGAATGTGATCAGTCTGCAGAACGGAACTGAAAACATCTGTAATTAAAAGACTGTGTGTTTATTTCCCTGCCCCCTAAAAAAGTCTCGAAGTCAGCATTTTCATATCATGTCTAGAATTTCTGTGTATATACTTCAAACTATTTCCTGCAGAATGAACAAAAGTTGGCTTTAGAGAGCAAAATGATTTTGAAGTTACCAAGATGTGCAAAGTGAAAGCTGAGTCTGACTCTTTCCAGTGACATGGACTACATCCCCCAAAGTCCTCTGTCCATGGAATTCTCCAGGCAAGAATACTGGAGTGGGTTGCCCTTCTTTTCTCCGGGGGATCTTCCTGACCCACGGATCAAACCCAGGTCTCCCACATTGCAGGCAGATTCTTTACCAGGGAAAGCCCACCAAGAGAGGGTCAGAAATCACGCTGGGGATGCGGCCATAAAGCTACCTGATTAAGAGGTGCTTATTTGGCACCAGGTGGTCAGTAATGTGTAGCTTCACTTGGCCACATGCACTGGTTCCTAGCACCACAGAACAGGTTTGTATTAGAATGTCACTTTGTCTTCTAGTTCACTGTGCCCTTGTTAGGGATTCTGCCCGCCCCTCCCCCCTCCCCAATTGTCCCCAATTGTCCATGTCTTGCCCCCTGTTCCCCCTCTTCCAGAGACTTCCTGGAGGCCTGTGCTCAGCTGCTAGGGGTAGCTTTGCCCGCCTGTGTGGTTAAGGGATGTGTCCCCGTACCATGTGCAGGTCCAGGAGCCCGCCGTGCGTGTCCCCGGACAGGAGCCCCTGACCGCGTCCATGCTGGCCGCAGCGCCGCTACATGAGCAGAAGCAGATGATCGGTGAGTGGCTGGTTCTCCTACCCCGGAGCAGGAGGGGGCGCCACCAGCTGACTCACCAGCTGGAGGTCAGATGTGGAGACCAGGTCCCCAGCCTTAAGCTGACCCTGCTGGGTGACCTTGTCCAAAGCACCTTTACTTCCCAGGCTCCTGTTCATCTTAGAACACTGGTCAGACCAGGCAGTCCAAGATTTCTTCCAGCTTTGCTGTTCAGTGACTTTGACTCAGGCTGGGTGAAACCCCAGATGTGGGGAGATGGGTGGGGGGAGCTCGAGGGGGTAGGAGGAGGAGCGGGAGGGTAGGGTCTCGGGTTTTTGCCAGCAAATGGCCTGTCGGGGGGCTGCTGATGGGAAGAGGCTGTGACCACGTTTCATCAGTCACCCAGTGCCCACTGCTGGGAGGCAGGCTATAAACACGCACTGGGGAAATAAACGGTGTCCCCCCCACCTGAGCTCCTGTGCATGCATCTCCCTCCTGGCGTCTGGCAGGCCCTGCTGAAGGGTTAGGGTTAGGATTAATTAAAAGAATGAAATGAATGAGCTCGCCGTGGTCCCTAGGCTTTCTCTTCACCAAGACCTCTAGGCTCTTCTCTGAAGGCCCCCACTGCCTTCACCCCATTGATTACTCAGCTCACTGGGGCTTCTGTCACTTTCCTACCCACCCCTCAAAGAAAAACTCCAAATGGGCTTCATGGAGAGGGAAGGCTCTGTGGGCAGTGCCCTGGAAACTTCTTCACTCTCCTCGTGGGAGAAGCCCTCCTGCCCCCACCAGTGGCACCTAGCACCCCGTCCTGGCTGCTCCCTCCACACATCGCCACCAGCACGAGGCCCCGTCCCTGGAAGTGCCCACTGGCGGAACGTGAATTTATGTTGTCTGTTTGGCTCCATCGTCCCTCCGAAAAATCAAGTTCCACATTATTGTATCCTGTCTAGAATTCCATGTGATCCTTCAGATCACTTCTTGCCCAGTGAACAAAAATGACTTCTTGCCCAATGAACAAAAATGAACTCTTGCCCAATGAACAAGAATAGTTTGGTTTTTTTCCCCGCCACACCACAAGGCATGTGAGATCCTAGTGCTCCGAGCAGGGATCGAACCCACGCCCCCTGCATTGGAAGCACAGTCTTAACCACTGGAGTGCAAGGGAAGTCCAGCAAGAGTAGTCTTTAAACTGCAATCAAGGCTGTGCCAGAGCGCCCATGTGCTGTAACGTATAATGTCAAATTGGATTCTTCAAGCCAGCCTCCAAGGTGGGGCTTGCTGTGTTCACCTTACACTTGGGGAAGAGGCTTCTAAGCAGGTTCAGTGACACACCTGGAGGGAGCCACTCTGGAACCGAAACCTGAAATGCCTCTCTGTTCGGTTCCACGATATACACCACCCCCTCCCGCCCCCTGCCCCCAGGATGCCGGGCTAGCCACCAGGTGTGTGCCTAAGCCTCCGGGACTGTTCTGTACAGGTGAGCGTCTCTTCCCCCTTGTCTACAATGTCCACGCCCACTTGGCCGGCAAGATCACCGGCATGCTGCTGGAGATTGACAACTCGGAGCTGCTGCTCATGCTGGAGTCCCCGGAGTCCCTCAATGCCAAGGTGCGCTGGAGTCTGGGGGCAGCGGGGAGGCCTGAGGGTGGAGGAGGGTTACAGAGCCAGGTGTCTGCTGCTGGGACTGAGGAGGGGGGGTTTCCTGGCTAATACCTGCTGGGGGTGGGGGTGGGGGAGAGCCTGGTAAAGGCCTGCGGCTTCAGCCCCTCCCATTCTCTGCAGCTCCGCAGGCAGGACTATGTTACAGGGAGCTGTGTTCTGACCCAGCCTAGGGGAAGGATTCCCCCTGCTGTCTGGCTAGGGTAGAAGGTGGCCTTTGGGGGTTTCTGTCCTGGGAGCTGGTGAGCAGTCAGATGACAGCTCTGCAGCAGTGCTGGGGAGGTGAGGGAGGAGAGGCTGTCTCAGGACCCTGCTGGGGCTGCTGCACTGGCCGCCGCCCCCCCCCCCCCCCCCGCCCCCATGTACCCCACAGGTCGAAGAGGCTCTGGCAGTGCTGCAGGCCCACCAGGCCACGGAGCACATGCGAGGAGTGAACCTGCGCTGAGGCCAGGTGGGTGGGTGCGGGCGGGAGAAGGGTGGGCTGAGCCCAGAAGCTATAGGAACAGGGCAGGGACATTCAGACTCCCTGAGAAGGCAGTGGTGTCACTGGCTTATCTTGGAGGCATTCGGGGAAGCGCTGAGGATGAGAGGCAAGGACAGACTGTGTAATGGGAACTGGTATGGACTCGGGTGCCCAGTGGAGGGGTGGTTCTCTCACTGGCTGCCCACCGTGGGGGTCTAGCTTAGAACAGGCTGGCCTTGCCCTGGGGCCCGCCTGGTGGTGCTTGGGCTAGCCTGCATCCTTACTTACACTGCTGTGGTAGTTTTAGAAGCATCTTATCTTTTCATCCCCAGAAAATGGAATCCTCACTCCCTTGGCCGAGGAACAGCGTTTCCTGCTCTTGTCTCTAAGGCCCTGTGAGCCGTGACTTCCCGATTGGGGTGTATCTTACTTGAGCTTTTTGTGGAATGAAGGCTGGTCACCGTGCCAACCTCTAACCTGTTGCTTTATGTATTAAAAGTGCTGCAAACTCCACCTTGTCTCTCAGGAGGCCTTGTGTCAGAGGGAGGTGGGCGGGGCAGAGGGTAGCCTTGGTGGGGGCTTTGGCTGCAAGGAACAGGAGCCTAGATGTGTGGTAATGTACACAGAGGGCCTGTCAACCATGCGCCCAACAGAGCAGAGCTGCCAGCGACTGAGCGGGGCCACCCGCCTACGGTGCATCAGGGGGCTAAACAGTCATCACATGGCACCGAAGCGCCACACGTGGGACGTGCCTGGGGGTTCTGGACGCCTGGCTTGAGCAGCCCGCATGCTCAAACACTCTGGAAGCACCAACCACTGCTCTTCTCTGGGCTGGCTGGCTAAGGGGTTGCGTGGCAACTCCACTCCTGTAGAGGTGCCTCAGGATACCCTCCCAGGTGGTTGATTTATGCTGCTGTACCTCCAACATTTTCATGAGTAAATTAAGATATTTGCCTTATATGAGGACCTCAAGAAGGAAAAGTCAGCTGTGACTAGATGTTACCACTGAACCTGCCTAAAATAATTAGGGGAAGAGTCAGGCCTGCTTAAGAGGCAGGGAGAAAAGGGGGGTGCAGCTGCCCAATTTAAAATGGTGCCAGGGCCACAGTTACTGTGACTCAAATCCGCTTCAGCCTGGAGGTCTGGTTGCTCGGAGACTCTGCCTTTGGAGAGGACTGAACCCTCCTGCTAAAAGCTGAGTATTGCCCAGCACTGAGCCTGACGGGGGAGCAGGCAATAAAGACCCGGTCTGCTCGGCTTTATGGAGTCACGATGTCTCCATTAAGACGAAAATGATTTAACAGAAGAAAAGACAAACCCGGTAAGGCGAGGGGGTGGAGGGGAGCCCTTCGTTCAGGCTGGTCCTCAGATGCTCCCAGCCTCACCCACACCACGCTTTGGGAGGCTGAGACTGCCGGCCGTTCTCCCAGCCAAGGCCTTCAGCAATGCCGTTCATCTGCCTGGGCGGCTCTTCCCTCCCCTCTTCACCCACTGACCCTCCCCACCCCCATGTTAGAACTCAATTCAAACTTGACTTCCTCAGAGACCCCTTTTTCTCCACAGGGTCGAATCTCCCTGGTTGGGGGGGAAGTGTGACTGCTCCTTTACAACACTAAAGCCGCTGCAGTTTCACTGTGTGTCCGATGGGACCGTCACTTTCTGAGCGCAGGGACCCTGTCAGTTCATTCACTGCTGTTTCCCCAGCACTATGAGTAGGGCCTGGCCCATGCAGACACATGCCAGTAAATGTGATCAAGGAAAGGATGAGTGCACCATAACCAGTTTTTTATTATTGCAAAGTTCCAAAGTGAACCAAAGCAGAAGAACCATAAATGAAAGTACAACAGACATTCACGTAGATGACGTTAATGCAGTTGCTTAAACTTGCAGTTCAACAAAAGTCAGTCTGTTCAGTTCAAATTAACTTCAACGTATTACAAAGAACTAAGAAGGCTGGGGGGGCTGGCCTAGGGGGGCACTGTGGGAGTCAAAAGGCAAGTCCCTGCTGGGAAGGGAAGGACACAAATTTCAAGGAGGTTTCTCCCCATCCCACCCTCAGGAGCAGCAGCCACACCTCTGGGCTCTTGAAAGAACTTAGGTATCTTTATGTGGGCAACAGCAGCACAGAGCCACAAACGCTGGCCAGGGGACAGGTTCTGCATCCCTGTCATAGGAGGCTCGGCCAAAAGGCACTGGGGCTCGGAACACGGAGCGCTGTGCCAAGGACAGGGGAGGGGTCGGCAGCCTTGGAGAACCAGCTCAACTGGCTGCCGTGGGTGTAGGCGGGCCAGGGTTTTCCAGTCCTCCTCCCCCCACCAGCCTGTGTCCCACGGGACTGTCAGCTTTCTGAGCGCCCAGATGGACGGGGGTGAGAGGACCTGGTGACGCTGAAGGGCAGCACTGGGGCTGGAGCATGCTGGGCCGAGACCAGGCCGAGCACCTGTCGCCACACGGTGTGCAGAACAGGGGGAGACTTTCCCAACAAAACGTCTGGTTTCTGACTACACTGAGCTTAACGTGAACAGGCGGAGCCTCCTGAGGGGTGGGAGGCCATCACGTCTCTGAGGGGCAGACGCGGCGACTTCGGAGCCCACTCAGGGGCCCGCCAGGTCCCGGGAGCAGGCAAAGAAGGCGCTCAGGCAGACAGGTGTCCTGCTGCCCTTCTGGGATTTTAGTTTAAGCTCCGGTTAACCTCCTGCCGCAACTTCCGCGCAGGGCCGTTCCTAGGCTCTATCTCCAGGAGGCTGTCGATGTCTGCAAAGCTGGATCTGAAGTCCTGAGAGGAGAGACAGCTTGTGAGGATCTGCAGTCCTGAGAGGAGAAAGAGGCTGTGGGGACCTGTATTCCTGAGAGGAGAGAGAGGCTGCGGGGATCTGCAGTCCTGAGAGGACAGAGAGGCTGTGAGATCTGCAGTCCTGAGTGGAGACAGAGGCTGTGGGACCTGCGGTCCTGAGAGGACAGAGAGGCTGTGGGACCTGGGGTCCTGAGAGGAGACAGAGGCTGTGGGACCTGGGGTCCTGAGAGGAGACAGAGGCTGTGGGACCTGCAGTCCTGAGAGAAGACAGAGGCTGTGGGACCTGGGGTCCTGAGAGGACAGAGAGGCTGTGGGACCTGCAGTCCTGAGAGGAGACAGAGGCTGTGGGACCTGCAGTCCTGGAGGAGACAGAGGCTGCGGGACGGAGCCCGGGCCCCAGGAGACCAGGCGGGGGTGGGGACCGCTGCCGAGCTGGCTTTCTGCACCCCAGGCTGGAGGCCTGTCAGCACCTGGGGCCCCTGGACAAGGAGGGACGTGGCAGGCCCCCCCTCACCTGGACCATGCTCTGGAAGTGCCACCAAGGGCACGATTGGCTGTGGCTCTTTGGTGCCTCTGGACAGGATCTCTTTACCTTGAGAGCCTTGTAGGCTTGAGCCCGGCGGTAGAACGCCTTCACGTTCTTTCCGTCCAGCCTGAGGGCTTCTGTGCAGTCCTTCACCGCCTCCTGGAACTGCTTCAGCTGCAGATGGCAGAGCGCCCTGCGGGGAAAGACCGGGCTGTCAGCTGCTCCCTCAGGGCCACTAACTCCGAGGAGCGCCCTGAACGCTTTATGCTGGGTGCTTCTCACCTTCCTCAGTTCTCACAGCCACCCAGCCCCCTTTTACAGAGGACAACGGCTCAGAGGTGTGACGCGACTCCCCTGGCTTCCTCCACTACTCCTGTGCAGACCCAGGACTTGATCTGGGTTTGAACAACTTGTGATCCTGACTGTGTTCAGAGCTATCGTCCACCTCATGCTTCCACACTTAACTCTTTCAAGCAGGAAAAGGTTTCTGGAAACCTTCCCCTTGACAAAAAATTATCTACTTTAAGAAAAAAACACATAAATGAAAGTGTTAGTTGCTCAACCATGTCCGACTCTTTGCGACCCCGTGGACTATAATCGGCCAGGCTCCTCTGTCCATGCAATTTTCTAGGCAAGAACACTGGAGTGGGTTGCCATTCCCTTCTCCAGAGGATATTCCCAACCCAAGGACTGAATCTGGGTCTTCTGCATTGCAGGCAGATTCTTTACCATCTGAGCCACCAGGAAAGCCACATAAATACTAGGCTGTAATTAATTACATGCACACACTGACATGTTAGGGGTGAAATGTAAAGAAGATGGATCAACAGATGGCCATAGTGACCAACCAAACTGTTGTGATAGGTGTCTAACAGTGTTACACAACACTGTTTTTAACTGAAGTTATAGTTGTTTCTATAAGTGTTTATAAATTTAATTGGGAAGTATATGGGTGTTTGATATACAATTCTTCCAACCCATATTTTGCATCATTCTTACATTCTCCATCAGTGAGGGAGAGGTATATATTTGTGTACATCTTTCTTATTCAATTCTAGTCCTCTTCCCCAGTGACTAAAAATGAAACAGACACTGTTTTCAGTGGCTATGGAATATTCACTTGTCTGTATCCTAATTTATTAACTCCTTATCAGGAGACATATTTCACTATTTCCAGTTAATAATAAATGATGCTGCTATGAACATCCTTGTACATCAGTCTCAGGAGAGACTGCTACATCAAAAGGTACATGCATTTGAAATTTTGACTATTACCAAAATGCTTCCCAAATAAAGCAGCTGATCTTAGCAACACAGGTTTGAACTGTGCAGGTCTACTTATGTGCAGAATTTTTTTTCAGTAACAAATACTGCAGTATTACATCATCTGCATTCGGTTGACTCCGTGAATGTGGCAGAATTGCAGGTATGAGAGGTCGACTGTAAACTATATAGAGATTTTTTGACTGCGAGGAGGGTCAGTGCTCCTGACAGCCGACTTTTCCAAGGATCAATTGTACTTAAAAACAGTTACTAACAGAACCCATTTTCCTGCAACTGTACCAACCCTGGGGCTCAGCCTTTAACTTCTGCCAGTATAGAAGAAAACAGTGTCTGTTTTAATGTAGTTGCTTTAAATACAGGTAAAGCTAAATACTTCTTAAATTTTATTTATTTTGGCTGTGCTAGGTCCCAGCTGAGGCACACAGAATCCAGTTCCCTAACTAGGAATTGAACCTAGGCCCCTGGCATTGGGAGCATGAAGTCCTACCCACTGGACCACCAGGGAAGCCCCCAAACTGAGCATCTTTACAGAAGTTTTAAAATCTAAATAAAACTTATCCAACTTATTTAATGACTTCTGTGGGTCCCCCTCCACCAATACCTTCCCCACTGCAAGATAATTAATCCACATGTTCTTTTAGAACTTAATGGTTTTACTTCTTCCATTTGAAACTGATCCATTTAGATTTTATTTTAAAATAAGGAGTAAGGATGGAGGTTCAAGTTTCTTTTTAATTCTTTCCAGCCAATCCAACACCATTTATTGAATAATTTCTCCCTTTCCCCATAATTTATCATGTACTAAATTCTATGTTATTATTCTTTTCCTCATGGAATTATTACCAAGAATGTAAAAAAAAATTCTAGTATTTTCGTTAAGATTGCATGAAACTTAAAAATTAACTTAGAAAAAGCTTCTCCTTGTATCAATTTTAAAGCAGACACAGGGATTTCTCTGGTGATCCAGTGGCTAGGATGCCGCATTTCCAACTCAGGGGACCAGGGTTCGGTCCTTGATTAGGGAACTAGACCTCACATGCCACAACTAGGACCTGGTGTAGCCAAATAAATAAATAAATAAAAACTAAATAAAAGCAGCACAAATTGTGTGGCATTCTTCCCACAGAAGGGGTGCTATGAATCAACACTCTCTTCTTGAATTTAGGCAGGTTCTGTGACTGCTCTGGCTAGCAGAGCAGAGGAAAGGACACAGTGTGCGTCCCAAGACTAGGCCTCAGGGGTCCTGGAGCGCCGCCCGCGCTCTGGGAACACTTGCTCTTGGAGCCTTTAGCTGCCCCAGTGAGAAGCCAACTACCCAGAGGCCACCACACTGTGAGGAAGCGCAAGCTGGCACAGGTGAACAGACTGCCAGGAGAGGAGGAACAGAGTCTCCAGCTTGCTCTCTCAGTTCCCTTCCCAGCCAGGTCAGTCATCCCAAGCCTAGTGCTAGATATGCAGGAGAAACCTCTGTGCTGTGCTGAGCCACTCAGCCGTGTCCGACTCTCTGCGACCCCATGGACTGCAGCCCACCAGTCTCCTCTGCCATGGGAGTTCTCCAGGCAAGAATACTGGAATGGGTTTGCCAAGCCCTTCTCTAAGGGATCTTCTCAAGCCAGGGACCGAACCCATGTTTCCTGCATTGCAGGCAGATTCTTTACGGTCTGAGCCACCAGGGAAGCTGAGGAGAAGCCTTTAAATGACTCCAGTCCCAGCACCCCATTGCTGACCCTGAATGAGACCCTGAGTCGAAGAACTGCCTTTCCTGAACTCCTGGTTCACAAATGATGAGCAAAACAAAATGGCTGTTGTAGGCCACTAAGTCTTAGAACAGTAGGCCCTGATCTTAATTTGCACACACAAGAATTCTAAGGAAACTGAAGTGTTCTCCCAATGGACTCTAGCAATTTAAAGAATAAGCCAAGTTTCTGGGAAGTAGAAAAAGCACAGTGTAAGCATTAGGTACTATTTGGTGACGTCTGAATGTAACTGTTATAAGGAAAATGATTACATATGAATGCCAAAGATCATATTTAAGGTGTTAAAAATGTGTAACTTTGGCCTATAAAATAATCACCCGTGGCTTTTGGTAAAATGAATATTCTGTATCCAATGAGAAGGGTTTTCATTACAAAGTAGGAGTCTGAGAGACAAGATGAATGAGTGAAAAGGAACCCAAATTTTCATCTTCAGCCTGTTTTCTTAGGTAAAATGGGACCATGACCTAACCTGAAGAATTGCTGTGAGTACTCAATGAGAATCTTCTGGAGGTCCATTCAGGACCTGGCAAACTGTAGGTGCGAAGTACCTGATGGTGATACCCACTGAGATGTCAATGCACAGACAGAACTGAAGTCTTAAGATGACACACCATACAGATGCATATGCACGAAGTGGAGCATTAAAATGGCATCTGGAATGCAGTATATTCAACCACGTGGATAGAAAATTCAGTTTTGTAACAGGTTCAGTCTTTAATTCAATCTTCTAAATTTATAAAATCAATGTAATTACAACCAAAAGCTCAATGGACTGAAATTTATCAGTGAGCCCAAGGCTGAGCTAGAAGATCAAATTGTCAGCGATGCTCTGGTTAAGAAGAATAATGAAGAGATCAGCCCTAAAGATATATTACAAAGCAATAGTAGTTAAAATGGTGTGGCATGGACACATTTGCATGGACACACATATTAAACCAGTATTTAAACAAAACATTGTCCTGAATGTGGTAAAAACCCAGGAAAATGGGTTAACAGAGATCTCCAGCAACATGAGGTAAGCAAGGGCATAGTCCACAGAAAAAGGAGTTAGAAGATGCTCCTGCACGAACATGCACAAATGGGCTCCTTGATCCCAAGTGCTACTGGCTGACTGAGGCACCCTCGGGTCCAATCAGCCAATAAAACCACAGGTCCCAAAGGCCAAAATCCAAGCTGTGAAACTAAAGGTTCCCTTTTTAAATCATTTGGCCAAAAAAAATGACCTCAAGTGACGAGGCTGCTTCGTCCTTCTCGATACTATTCTGTGTGATCGTGGACTTTCCACATTTCACTGCAGAAATGCTACTGATTAACTTCAGCAAGTTGCCCAGACACTGCTGGAGTGTTAGACAACTCATTGTATGCACTATCATCCCTTTCTAAAATCTGAAAACACATTTTATCCCAAGAGTTCCGGATAAGGAGCAGTGAGCCTACAGGAGATCCAAGATCTCTGAACTTAAGAGTAATGAGAGTATGTTGGCTGGGAAGGGAAAACAGACTCACAAGATTTATTCATGTTTTATAGGAAATGTTTAGAGCAGATCTGGGCCCTGCCTGAATGTTTTAAGCCTCTGACAGTAAAACGAACAGATCTCACTGGAGCCAGGTTCCAATTCTATCTCCACCCTTTACTGGCTGGGTGAGCTGAGGCAAAGCCCTACCATCTGAGCCTTGGTTTACTTGGCATTAAGACAGGAAGAGCACCCACTACCAAAGCCTTTGTGGGCTGTTGCAGAGCAGGTCCTCACACACGATGAAGGGATGTTGCCCTGGCTCCCAGGCCCTCACTGCTGGTGGAAAGGATCACTGACCACTGGGGACAGCTCAGGATAAAGGCTTTTCTACAGCCCCACAAGTCCGACACCTCAGGCTCAACTAGACCCTCTCTCTTGCTCAGGTCAGGTTCTACCTGGGTTCTACCCTGGTGCTCACAGACAGACTGGCAGAATTTATAACCAGTGGGTCTTAGAGAAGCCATGGGGTGAGAGTCAGGGAAGGCGCAGAGGCTTTGAGACTTGTGTTGGGGCTGTGTTTGCACAGCAAGCCCAGAGCATTTACTTACATCCTATGCTTACCTGGTCAATGAAAATTCTGGAATGGGCTGAAACAAAGCCCAGGCTCCCTGTGGGAAACCCCAGTTTCCACCCATTTAAGAGAGTGAATGCCACTGGCAATGCCCATCTCATGGTGACCAAAGGGAATGTGAACACACGTTCTGAGATGTAACATACAGCCATACCTCATTTTACTGTGCCTCACAGATACTTTGAAGACACCAAAACTGAAGATTTGTGGCAACCCTACATCGAGCAAGTCTATCTATGGGCGCTATTTTTCCATCAGCTTTGCTCACTTTGTACCTGTTTCACATTTTGGTCATTCTCACAATATTTCAAACTATTTCATTATTAGTATACTAGTTACAGTGATCTGTGATCAGTGATTTTTGATGTGACGATGACGACTGGGGGTTGGCAATTTGTAGCCATTAAGTATTTTTAAATTAAGGTATGTACGTTGTTTTTTTTAGACATGATGCTACTGCACATTTAACAGACTACAGGAGAGTGTAAACACAACTCTTCTATGCACAGGGAAACCCCAGAACTTGTGTGACTCCCTCTCTCCCGATATCCGCTTTACTGCCGTGGTCTGGAGCCGACCTGAGACGGCTCCGAGGTCTGCCTGTACTGACTAAACGCCAGGATGCAGAGCCCGTCACAGTCCCAGAGAGGGCTGCGGGAGAAGGTCCGGCGTCCTGAGATCCCCCAGGCAGCCGTGTGGAAGGTACCTGTTGCTGTACGTGGCGGATTCCAAGTTACTAAACCAGAGGCTCTCACTGTACTTCTCAATCGCTTGCTTATGGTTCCCCTTCTTTACAAGCTCATTGCCTTCCTCCTTCAGAGCTCTGGCTCTCTCCACATCCCCAGCAGAAGGCACTAGATACAAATTCAGAAGAGGAAAAAACCATGGAGCGGGTGCCCAGCTCAGCCTGCGGAGCTCTCCTGGGCAGCGCCTCTTCTAAGCCGTCTACCGCGCTCCGTCCCCCGAGGTCTCCTGCACTGTGCAAGGCACCCTTCCTGAGTCAGGAGTTCCCGCGAGCAACGTCTTCTGGGAAAAACACCGTTTTTCATTCAGAAGAGGTTGGGGGCTCCTGATGTAGATAAACTTCTGCACACACAATGATATATACGCAGTAGAAAGTAACCCAGGTTGTGGCCTCGGCATTGCCGCTCAGGAGCTGGAAGTCTTGTGGGACCTAATGCCTCTGGACCTCAACTTGCTCACCGACATGTGTGGGGCAATACCTACTCCACCCTGGGCTACTGTCAGGATGAAATGGGGAGAAAACAGGAGAAAGTGTAGAGCACCATATAAACTTAAAGCAGGTGAGTAAATGTGGAAGTATTTAAATAAACAAGCATCTGGTAAAACAAAAGAGAAGAGTGGAGCTCTTGGGCTTGCAGAAAAGAGAAGGGGAGCCCCTACTCCTCAGCTGTTCTGGTCTGAGTCTGGCGGTGTTCTCCCCGACCCGACAGCTGAGCTCTGTCCCAGCCTCCAGGAGACAGAACGAGAACAAGGCGAGATTCAAATTGCTCCATGGAGCCCTGGGGCTTCACCTCCCTGCACGGCCCTGATGAATTACTCCAGCCTCAGCTCCCGTATCATCTACTTTGTCAATTTTTAAAAACTTTCTTCATAAAATACTGAATATTTACGACAAGGGTAAGGTTCAAGGAATAAAACTAATACCCTTCAACTCATCCCTCATCTTAAGAAACAGAACATTTACTAAGACCTTTGAAGTCCTATGAGCCTCTCCACACCCCCCCACCCTGGTCAATCCACCCCTAGAGGAAACCATTTTCTTCAATTCTGTGTCCCCCACCGCGTTCTTTTAAAAATTTTTAATTAGAGGATAATTGTTTTACAACGTTGTGTTGGTTTCTGCCAAACAATGAGACCACCTCCCCCTTTTATATATGACAGTATCTAGAAACTATTTACTGTTGACTTTGTTTGAGAACTTCAAATAAAGGAATACACAATCCTATGTATCCTACTATGACCTCATCTTCTTTTTCCCCTCAAGATTACATCCCTGGGAGTTTTACACCCATAGCTGCTTCACTCTTACTCTTCCTGCTGCAGTGCAACGGTTTCATCTGTTCTGTTTATAGGGACTTGGGTTACTTTGCTTTTTGCTCTTAGCAAGTTTCTGCTCTGAACACCCTGTATCCATCTCTTTGTGGGCACATGCATGAGGTTTTCTAGAAGCAGAGCCAGTGGGTTGCAATGTACACAGCATCACCTCCTCAGCTTCACCTGGACTCTGTAAGGCACCCTACGCTGCACCATGTGATACCCCCACTACTACCTCATTCTCTAACTCCTTCCACTGTCTCAGCTGAAAACTCCCTTCCTTCTCACCTGAAGAACTCACTTTTTAAGGTCCAGCTCAACCTGTCACCTTCATGAGACTTTCCCCAACTTCCCCCAGCACCCTGACATCAGTTCCCAATTTGAATTCCTCAAACATTAGAGGCTCTAAAGCACCCATTCTTCCTCCTGTGTTTTAAATCACCATTTATGTGTCTCAGTCTCTCACTGGGCTGGGACCTTTCTGAGAGGGCCTCTGCAGACCACACATGGCTGTGACTTCAAAACAGTGGAATAAATAGGAGGTGCACTGAAGCCATCAAGTTCATTAGTGGCTCATGTTCTCATTGTAGGGAGTGAATACTACCCATGGCCAGACAGGCTTCCTGTTGGGAAGGGGAGAATCCCTGTCCCCCTGTACACCCAAGGCCAGGCTGCAACCCTGCCCCCCTGAGCCTCCCATCCTCAATACCTAGCCTGCTGGGCTAGGAGAACTCCCCTAGAGCCTCATGTTTCCAGTCACCCCTGCCCAGGGAAGGTCCTCTCTGTTTCATAGAGCTGAGGTCTCCTGTTTGGGGCTACCTGGCCTTGATCTCCCTTCCCTTGTTCATTCCCTTCCAGAGACTAATAAGTATGTGAATTCCTCTGGCTATGGAGATGGAGCAGATGGTGTCAGGCTGAGCTCATCACAAAATCTCAGGCTCTGGGACTAGTTAAGGGAATGGCCTGTGTTTATAGGATAGACTGTATTAAGAAAAGATGAGCCAGGGATTTTAGGGGAAGAAACCCTCTCTTTCTTAGGGAGCGATCAGAAAAACAACTCTTTCTCTCCCTCTTGGTCATGAGGCACGGCATGTAGCTGTGAGGCATAGAACTGCTACTGCTACTGTACTACTGAGGAGGGAAGACTGCCTGAAGACAAAGCTGACACATCGTAGAGAAAAGAGTCGAGAGAAGGACAGAGAAATGGAGCCTGATGCTGCAGTGAGCTGCTGGATCAAGCCTTGCCTGAAGGCCCTTTTTGTTATATGAGCCAATACGTTCTTTTTATTATTTTTACCACATGGGAGTTTTCTGTTCCTGCAACCTAAAACATCCTAAATAATACATCCCAAATGCTGCCAAAGGAATGAGAAGGGAACTAACACCAGATAACTGGGTGTGCCAGGCTGGGAGTTCATTGTTCCTCACATCACCTTACCCTTACACCTGTGGGGTTGGCTTTCTCACTGCCCACTGTAGTGCTGAGGAGACAGGCCCTAAGGGGTTACGGCTTCTTGTTTTTTTACTTTGTTTATAGGACTTTAAAAATAACTCATCTTAAAGGAGGCCAGTTTTTTATAGGATTACTCTAAGGAACGTGGCTCTGGGGAGACTGCAACTCTCTCTGGGTAGGAAGTCACTGCTTACCTCTGCTCTTCACGGTTGTGGTTTCTTTGGATTTGCTTTTAGATGTCTCTTTGTGGTTTTCCAAAGGCAGACACTCCCACCTCTTCTGAGATGAAATAGGCACCAAGGGAATAGAGGGCAGCTTCAGGCGCCACTCGGGCCCAAAGGAGTCCATGAGAGTTCTGGTCATTCTGGAAAGGCATGCGGGATGACAGAAAGGTTTCCAGCTGGGTCAAAAAGGTATTCTTTCTCTCATAAGCCCAAAGGAGGTGTACAAGAGTCAGTTATCATCTTCCCCTGGTTTGAACCATCGCTGTGTACCCTTCTGACTTGCAATAGGAGAGGAACAGGAACCTGCCACCCATAAGGGTCTTTTCAGGGGTCAGCCACCATGACACGCCCTCCCTGCCTGGCCCTTGATTGTTCACACTGTTAGCTTCAAAGAGAGGGATCTGGTGCTTGTTAAGGTAATTAAACCTTACCCCCAAGGAACCACACATGTCCCCAAGAATGGACCCCATGTTTTCTTTTTTAAGAAATTATATTTATTTTTAATTGATTGGATTGTTTTACAATATTGGTTTGATTTCTGTCATGTATGAACAAGAATTAGCCATAGGTGTACATAGGTCCCCTCTCTCCTGAACCTCCTTCCCACATTTTATGTTTTCTTAATCTATTTGAGCTTCCCTGGTGGCTCAGTGGTAAAGAATCTGTCTATTAATGCAGGAGACCACAGGTTTGACCCCTGGGTTAGGAAGATCTCTTGGTAAAGGAAATGGCAACCCACTCTAGTAACCTCACCTGGGAAATCCCATGGACAGGATCCCGGTGGGCTATAGTCCATGGGGTCGCAAAAGAGTTGGACATGAATTAGCGACAAAACAACAATGATGACATATCTATTTACAAGGCCATGGAAACACCTGACATCTGATTAATGCTCAGAGATTTTTAAATGTAAATCCTATGTCATTCTCAAAATTTAAAACCTTTCAGTGGTTCCCATTGCATTAGGCTGGCAGGGCCTGAGACCCGGACCCCTCCCACCCCTCCATCCTTACCCATGTGCCACTGCCCCTCTCTCGATCTTCATGTTCAAGTCTTTCCCCTCCCCACCCCACCCAGGGACAAACCCCTCCACTCCCCACTCTCCGCTTTTAGGCTCAGGGAACATGCTGGTTTTGTTAACTGATCTCCAGCACTCAGCATAGCACCTGGCACCCGGCGGGACCCAGAGGTATGTACTGAGTGAGCAGATGAAGCCAACGGTAACTTCTGCTCCTACAACCATGTTCCTGTGTTACTACAAGGAAGAGCTCTCAGATGCTATCACTACAAACTCACGGTCTCTGCCTCAGCCCCCAGAGCTGTTTTCCTTTTCGTTCCAAACCTACTTCAAACCTCTACCCTCCTCCATCTGATGCTCCTTAACCTTCCTCCTTGGACTTCCTCACACCCTGAACACAAACCTCCCTGCCTGGGCACACTTCCCACTTCTCTATCGTTACAGAAGACGTGACAAGGCCAACCCCTCCACCTGCACTCAGGATCCACTGATCCCGGCCTCTCGGGCCACCCTCGGCCAGCACCACCCTCTCCCACACCTGGATCCTTTCTCTCTGACTCCAGCTACCAGCACCAAACTCCTTCTTCCTGCACAGCCCTCTGCCCCTTCACAGCCACATTCCTTTAATCCACTGCCATCTGCTTCTGACAACAGTGGACTGACCCCGTCAGAGTCACCGGTGACTTCATTCTGAGACCCTCAGTGGACTTAAGCTGACTGCAACACCTGATATGAATGACGTCTCCATCCTTCTGGAAACACTTTTGTGACACTAACGCTCTAAGTCTCCTCCCGCTGCACAGGTTGCTGTGCCCCTCAAATGTCGGGATTCCTCAAAGCTCCCCCACTCCCCCCACTCCCGGTGGTACTCCATTTTTCTCCCAGAACCTCAAGCCATCTCTAGGTTGATGACCTTCAAATCTCTATGTTCAACCTGTACTTTTCTCCTTTGCTCCAAAGGCGTGTAAACACCCAGCCGGCCTCCTTGCACTTCTGTCTCCGGCCCCCTGGTCGCCGCCACCTCAGCGTGTCGACCACCTGGACACCTCTTCTGTTCTTCCCTTCTCCCCACCCTCCAACCACCAGAACTTGTTGAAATACTGCCTAAATGTCCCCTGAATTGGTCCCTTTCCACTGTTCTCTTTCCACCGTCTCTTTTGGATTACCGCCCACCCCCTTCCTATTCTCTTCTCCTTCATGGTCAACATGGCAGGGAGCCAGTCAGCTTTTCTCTCAAATCTGCTCAGGCTGCCTCCCCTGCTGCAGATCCTTTCATGATGCCTCGCTGTGTTCGGATTAAGTCCAAGCCCCTGGGCCTCATCGCCCGTCCTTATCCAAGCGCCTCGCCCGCTGCACCACGAGCAGTGGGGTTCTCACCACTCCTCTGACACCTTGACTCACTCATGGTGCACGTGCCGCCCAGGCCCCTTGCTGGCCCTGGCCCAGACAGCTATGCATTTCTGTCTCGGCTCACCTCCTGCGAAAAGCCCTCTCTGGCCCCCCGCTGGCTGTCAGGTACCCGCCGCCACAGCCCTCATCACGTTGCCCAAGTCTGCCTGTGAATGACTGCTGTTCTCCAGGAGACTGGGAGCTCTTCGAGGGTGGGAAGAGGTCTATCTCCTCCTCAGCCCGAGCCTGAGTGCAAAGTCTGGCAGAGAAGTGGCAGATTTTGTTGAATGATAGAGACTCAGAGGAAGCACAGAGAAAATAAGTCAAGCCAGAAAAGATGCACTGAACAGATACCAGGCAAAGAGGGGAAATGTGATCAGTTACCCAAATGAGGGCATCCTGAGATTAAAGACAACTGCTCAAGAGACCAGAAAGAATTTCACCTGAGGGGCCTTGTGAAGGGGTCACAGTATAACACACTGAACCACATCCACTAACAGCCCTATTGCCCGGGGTCACAGCCGCTTGCACCGTGTCTTCCTTTCCCCACTCTAGGAAGCTCTCTGAAGCAAGTGGGGTCTGTATCTCTTTTTTATTTCAGTATTTCCCAATGAACCTGGCTTAGACAGAGCTCAACTAAGTACTATTGTGTGAATGTATTTGAGCATCCAGGCAAAACAATAACAAAAAACCAAAAACCCCACAAACTCAGTAATTCTGACTCCTTAAAAACCTGCTAAAATACGACAGCAGATCATCCTCCCACACTTTTTGCCCGTGCTCATTAGAAGTTTCTGAGCCTAAAACACAGGGTTCGCCCCAGAGGACGTGCAAAGCCAAGGTTCCAAGGCAATCGGAGAGGACAGGACAGGACATCCCGGAGAGATGGCCCGCAGTGACCCGAGCTCACCTGCTGCTGCCTTCCAAGGCTGACGTCACGCTGTCATCGATCTGCAGCACGGTCACGTAGTCCACGTAGGCCAGGGGGTACTTCTCCAGGGCCTCGTAGGCTGACGCTCGCCGCAGCAGGGGCTTCATGCTGAAGGGAACCAGGGCCAGTGCTCTAGGACATGAGGCAGAGATGTCACCAGGCTGCTGAGTCCCCAGAGCTCCCCCCCCAACGCCCCCACAGCTCGTCCCGGTCTGGGTCATCAGCAGCATTCAATGCACGGCAGCTGCGAAGGCTGTCAAGTCTCAGAAAAGGGACTTTTCAACTTAGACTGAAGTGGAGGAGGGAAGGAGGGCAGAAGACCACTACTACCGGGAAATGTGTGTGTGCACATCAATTTTCATAGTTGCGATCCCTCTGAAATCAAGATTAAGTGCCTCGTAGCTTTCATGCTTCTCTGTTTTCCTTTCTACAGTGTGGCCGAGTGGGAATAACAAACAGGCTTTGGAGTCAGAATTCCCCCTCTGCCACTAACCATGAGACCCCAGCTACATCACTTGACCGCCTCAATCCTCCACAATCCAGTGCCAGCCTGGGCAGGGTGGCAAACTTACCCCACAGAGCACTCATGAGTGCTTCACAAAGGAGACCTAGCACACGGCCTGGCACAAACCAACTGAGCCCAGCTCCACGAGTGTGCTCACCTCTCTCCTCCTTTCCCACCCACCACCAGGGCCCAAAGCTAAGGCAATGTCCCAGGGTATCAGATTCCTGAGGACACATCAGATGCAAGTGCGAGTTCAGTGATGACCATGAAGGCAATCTCAGACTGGCTTCAAAAAGAAGCATGAGAAATGGTTTAACATCCTCTATACCTGGTCATTGATGGATACCATTTTCTCCTTTCGAGGCCATCTATTAACCACCATCCCTCTTTCTCTCCCTCCCTCCTTCTCTCACCCACGTCCGTCCCAGAAAAAAACCTGAGCAAGCCAGTCACTGGTCTGCAACTCTAGGTCATGCCCAGGTTCTACATCTCACAAAGACTAAAGGTCGTCCTCTTAACTGTCCACCCTACTCCTTTCAGCAGCAGAGATGAGGCTCCAAGGACAGCTTCCTATTTTCAGTGACCGGTTGACCCTGAGTGACACTTCCTAACATTATAGATAATTAGCGGGGCCAGAGAAGGCCGGTCTCCTCTCCCGAGCCACGGGCACCCCAGGCGCAGCCCTGCCCGCTCACGAAGTGCAGTCCTTGATGCAGTCGGTGCAGTTCCCGTCCTTCAGGTGGCAGGCTGCTCGGTTAGAGTAGAGAATACTTTCTTTTTCTGGGTCCGAAGAACCTGCCTCGGGTGGAAGCAGAAAATGCACAATTAACAGGCTGGGAGATGGATGCCTTGGGACATCGGGTGCGCATTCCACACCTTGAGCTCTCTGGGGTTTAGTAAAGGGCAGCAGAGATGACTATAACCCCATCATGCATGTTGGTCTGATGGGCTAGCAAGGGAGCAAGAACACCAAGCTTCCTGCTATCCACAGGGACCAAGCATCTGCTCATCTACACAGTCCTGCACTAACTTGGTACCAGGCCAGAGATCAAAATGAAATAGCTCAAAGAAATCCACAGTGTAACTACTTGGGGGTGTGTGTATATGTTAATTTTATTACAAGAAGCATGTAAATCCAATAAAGAAAAAAAAAGGAGACAAAAATCTGATAAATGCTATCATAAATGGACTGAATAAGTGTTGTGGGGACACAAAAAACAGACTAATTCGACTTGGTCAAATCAGAGAGGACTTCGCCAGGGAAAAGACCTCTGAGTCTGGCAGGACTATGGAGAGCTTAATCAGGGGAAAAGCTCAAGCTATCAAACGGGGAGGGGAATTATCATAGACGTTTCCCTAAAGATCGTCTTTATCCTCAGGAATCTCACAGGCTCAAGTCCTTTATTGCAGCCATGATGATTTTCATTTTCAAAAATAATTTTTCAACCACTAGCAGAGGTCATAATGAAAATAAAACATGGAAACTATCAAGTGTTGACCCAGTGATTCCATCTCGAGGCACATGCCCAGAAGAATAGAAAACAAGCTCTCCTTTGAAAATGGTAAAACATATAGACAACAGTGTAATAGATACTTGCTATCCATCACTAAACTCAGCATACATTCTATTAATATTTACTTCCCACCTTTTCGGGGGTTTTTTGTTCATTTATTTTTGGCTGCATACCAACCACAGATCAAACCTGTGTCCCCTGCAGTGGAAGCACGGAGGATTAACCACTGGACCACCAGGGAAGTCTCATCACCTTTTTGGTTTTGCTATGACTCAATACCCCTACTCTCTCCCCTCTGCCCCATCCCCGGGTCCTGAGAAGTTGCCACAGTCCTAAAGTGGGTGTCACATTCTCATGTGTGTCCGTCTTTATTACATAAGTATTCACAGGCAAGACACAATATCCTTTAAATAACTTTTCCTAAGTGGCATCATATTTGCTCTCCTTCTGCGGCTTGCCTTCTTTGCTAATTATGTTACCACATTGATGCAAAACCTGCTTCATTCACTACCAAACCTAATACAATTATCTTGTGTTCCCTTTTGTTGCCGGACCCCGAGGGAGACAGCAAAATACAGAGATAAGTAAAAGACATCCTGGCCCTTGAGGAGTAAGTGCAAGTATTCAAACCTTGCTACCCATCTCAAGTCACTGGAGCATGGTTGCTCAGAAAACAGCAGTGATGCGGCAGAAAGGACATCAGACCCCCAAATCCAGCCTGTGATCCTGAGCAAGTCATTCAATCCCCTCTGATCACATGTGCTTACCTATCAGATGAAGATATCATTTCACAGACTGGCTGGAAGGTTCACTGTGTTAGGTTGCTCCCTGCTCTCCCTTCAAGATCAGGGAAATTGATCAGAGAAATCAAGCAACTTGCCCATAAATTACCCAGAAAATTAGTAGCAGGATCAGAACCAAATTCTGGTCCCCTGCTAAACTGAGAAGAGATATCAGCATGGCTCTTCTTGGGGCCTAGAATAAATCTCTACAAAAAGGCAAGTTTTTCCAAGCAGCTGGGGTAGGATGCAAAAAAAAAAAAAAAAAGCAACTTTACCAAGTTGAGATGAGGTGGTGGGCCTACAGAGAAAAGTTCTAGGGAAAAAAAAAGATGGGCGGGGGGCAAAAGAGTGGCTTGAAACTGCAAAAATTCAAACAAAATTGACTGGAATTAGGAGAGGATTTGGGAAGAAGTACACCAAAATGAGTAAAAACTTGGACTTGGGAATTGGAGAAACCCCTGCTCAAATTCTGCCTCTGACTTCAGAAGAAGGGATTTAAGTCTTCTGGAACCCTCATCTATAAAGCATCTTACCCCTAAGTTAGTGGGAAGATATTAACAAGGGAGAAAGTCTATCCTGTCTAGCAAGTACTCAACAAATGCTAGTCGAGGAAGTGAGAGAGGGGAGGAAAGCAATGGGAAAGAGAGACTACAGAAAAGGAACTCTACTGAGGCTCTGGGATAAGCCACTTCAGAGAGGCCTTGGACAGGGGGCTTAGTTGGCTGAACTGAGCCAGAGGCCGGGAGGACTGGTAAAAACACGTTATTCCTCTGTTGAAAACTCTCCAGCAGCTTCCCATTAGGGAATAAAATCCAAACTCCTTCCCATTGAACTACCGTGTAAAATGCCTGTCTTTGTAACTGATCAAGTGTTGCTATTCCCTCCATTGGCTCCCTATGCTTTGGGTCCTGGAACAAACCAGGGTACTGCCTTTGTTAATTATGGTCGTCTTCACCCGGGGTGCTCAGCACTCAAAATTTCATGCAGCTGGCTTCTTCTGACCATTAAGGTATCACCTCAAATGTCACTTCTTCAAAGAAGTTGTCCTTGACCTTGCATTTCTTCATAAAGGAGCTCCCTAGTCAAATTTACCACACCACCAGATTTGTCTTCTTCACAGCCCAGATCATTTCCACATAGTTCTTGTTTAATATTCACTAGCTTAACACATTATCGGCCAGAGATGTACTAATATGTTTCTTGTTGAAAGTCCAAAGTGTGAGCTGCTCAGTTGTGTCCGACTCTTTGAGACCCATGGACTGTAGCCCACCAGGCTCTCCTGTCCATGGAACTCTCCAGGCAAGAATACTGGAATGCGCTGCCATTTCCTATTCCAGGGGATCTTCTCTCAGGGATGGAACCTGGGTCTCCTGCATTGCAGGCAGATTCTTTACCATCTGAGCCACCAGGGAAGCCCATGTTTCTTGTTACCCAAACATTACTGACCAAAAACATCCATATCACTTACAGAACAAATGACTAGCCACAAGTATTTCTGCAAAAATCGCCCAGTCAATGAATTAAGATCACATCTGGGGCCTCCTCATTAACAAGAATGAATGGCCCTTGACAGAAAAGACCTTCTCTGTCTTACTATACACTCTTCACATACAGGTGCTTAACAAATGTTAATTAAAGAGTGTAGAGTTGAGGAAAATGAGAGTTGTCTCAGGGATCAGAATGAGGCTTGAATATTAGAATGAGGTCCAACAAGACAGTTAAAAAGCAAGCAATCTATCAGGATGGTCACTATCAAAAGAAGAAAAAATAAAGTGTGTTGGTAAGGATGCTGAGCAGTTGGAATTATTGTGCCCTGTGGGTGGGAATGTAAAATGGTACAATTATTATGGAAAACAGTTGGGAGGCCCCCTCCTTTCCTGCAAATTAAAAATACACTTACAATCTAATCCAGCAATCCCACTTCTGGGTATATATTCAAAAGAAATTAAAGCAGGATCTTGGGAGATTCTTGCACACTCATGTTTTTCATAGCCAAGAGGTGAAAACAATTCAAATGTCCATTAACGGATGAATGGATAAAGACAATATGGTATATCTACACGATGGAATATCAGGCAACCTTAAAAATGAACGAAAGCCTGTCACATGCTACAACACAGTTTATAATGTCAAAGATATTATTCGGTCACAAAAGACATATATTGTATTACTCTATTCATTTGAAATACCTAAAGTAGTAAAAAATCACTGGCACAGGAAAAAAAAAGAGGTGGATACCACGGGCGGAGGGGGAAATCAAGAGTTTAGTGGGTACGGCGTTTCCGTGCTGCAAGATGAGAACGTTCCAGAGATCTGTTGCACAACAATGTTACAAGAGGTTAAGGTAAGTTTGATGTCGTTTTTTACCACTATAAAAAGTGATAAAAGATTTATTAATATGAAAATGTGTTCCTGTTATGTCATTAAGTAAAAAAGGGCCAATAATAAAGCCACGTTACAATAATAATAAAAGCGGAAAGAAAGGCCAAGGAAGTTTCTCGTAGGATGCCCAAGGTGGGGGAGGGGAGAAGGAATGGGCAAGTGCTGGGAAGACCCGGTGGGCCGCTCAGCCGCGGGGTAAACGGAAGCCCCAGGCCGAGGGCCAGAGCGAGGTCCGGGTAGCTGGGGTCGGGGGAGGAGAGAGGGGGGAGCAGGCCTGGAGGAGAAACGGGGGGCGGGGGGCCGGGGTCGCACCTTGTTCCTGCAACATCCGCAGCGCGCGGCTGTAGAGTGTGGCGGCCTCGGCGAACTGGCCGTTGCGGAAGCTCTGGTTGCCGGTGGCGCGGAGCTCCTCCACTGACTCTGGGAGTATGGGGGCCATCCTGGCGCTGGGCTGGTAAACTGGGGGGGGGGGGGGCGCTACAGTTCCCGCCGCCAAGACGGGTGCAACGCCGCCCGGGCGGAAGCTGCGAGTAGCCGTGCCGGCCGGCTACCCGGGCGGGGAGTGGGCGGGGCCTGCGCGGACAGGAGGCGCCTAGTGCCCCGCCCTCCACGCACGCTCAGTTGGGTACCAGCGCGCTGGGAGTTCGCAGCTGCGGTGGGCACCTTGGCATGATAGGACCATGCAGGTGAAACTCTAACAGGTCCCTGCTCGCCTAGGGTTTACATTCTACTGGGACCTAATATTCAGTTACCTCATGAGCACATGAAGACGATAATTTCATTAATGTGATAGTGCTCTAAGGAAAACAAAACAGTAATGCTATAGAAGGTGACCACGTGGAGACTTTTTAAGAGGGATGGGAAAGACATGTCCCAGAGACTAATAATTGAGCTGAGATCTGAGAATATTGTAGGGAATGCTGGTTCAGACAGAGGGTTAGCAAGTGCAAAGGCACTTGGGCTGGAAACTGGCACCTAGTTACCTATAGATACTGATTTTATAAAGGAATGCACTGATAGGTTGATGTAAATCGCTGAGGGAAACGAGCTTATCATCAGCCTCATCTGACTTCACTCTATGTCCCACTTACTACTCCGTTTTTTTTTTTTTTTAAGCTGCTTGTTGCTACCTGTGCACATTATGCTGTTTCCGTTGCTTCCTAACCTTTGCTTATGCTCTCTTCTTCCTGTGATTCTTTTCCAAATACTTTTTTTTCTCTTGCCTAATCCTCACTGAGCCAAAAGTCAACTCAAACATCATCTCCTTTATAATTTTCCTCCTCTGCTCCTATTGCTCCCAGGTTGTATTCCTAATTTAGCTCTTATTCTGTGACTGTCAGTTGATGAAAATTAATCAAGAGTCAATCTAATAAAGAAGTGGAAAATTTTACCTGAGCCAAGTTGGAGGATTGTAACCTGGGACCAGCATCTCAGTTCAGAAAACTGTTCCACACATTAGAAGTCAGGGCACAGTTATATAAGTTTTTTGAGACAGAAGGCAACTGTCATCATGACCCCTTACAAGATCAAGAAGGAATGTCATCTTTTAAGAAGTTCTTTTGATGCTAGCAGAATGTTGCTCTTTATGGTTGAGCAGGTATTTCTGCCAACGGGGAGGTTTGGTTGATGTGTAATGCAGATGTATAATGCACAGTAGAGGGGACAGAGGAGGCCAAAGGGCAGAGAAAAACATTTATGTTCAAGTTTTTCTTCTCCTGGGACCTCCCTGGTGGTCCAGTGGTTAAGACTCCATGCTTCCAACACAGAGGGCACGGGTTTGATCCCTGGTCCGGGAACTAAACTCCCACATGCCATGTAGCACAGCAAAAAAAAAAAAAAAAAAAAAAATTCTTGTCTTGCCATAAAATATGTATTTTATTTCACATTAGTTTACAGTGTTTCTTAGACTGTGAGGTCTTTAAAGGCAGTGAGTAGGTCTTATTTTTTCCTCCCCAGGCCCTGTAAGATCTGGCATGCAACACGCACTTATAAAGTTTTGTCAACAAAAACCTAGTCTCTGCCATCAGGTCACACAGTTGATGGTTAGGGACATCAATTGCTGCACAATTGAATCCATGTGTACCTTTAGTTGCCCCTCTTTGTCTGAGGTTCTGCATCCTGGGATCCAAACAACCTCAAATTGTGTAATACTGTAGCACACATTTATTTTAAAAAATCCACATGGACCCATGCAGCTAAAACCCATGCTCTTCAAGGGTCAACTGTAATTATTTCTGTAAACTCATAACCCAACCAGACCTTAAACTTTCTGAGGGCTGGGTAGCTCTTTCATCTGAATCCCCTCAGTACAACACAGGCCCCACAAAAGCAAAGAAGGAACACGTAGTGGGGTGGGCAAACCAGATCACTCAAACACACACACACACACAAATGAGTATCTACTCAACAACCTCCATCTTTAATTTCATAATTTTGCCTGAGATTGTCTGGGCCTAGAAAATGAATCAAGATTTCTCTAAAGCAATCATAATAATCTCATTCTTTTACCAATGACTGGGCAAGGAGTGAGCATGTGACCCTGATCTAGCCAATGAGACAGAAGGATGTGTGCTGGGTGCTTATGGGAAAGGTTTCCTTCCCAGGTAAGAGATACAGGATTTCAAATAGCCTTTTTTGATGTTTTTCTGTTGGGTTAAGGATATGACCTGGAGTTTTGGCAGCCATTTTGCATCTGGGTCAATAAGCACAAGAATGAAAAGCCAACATGCTGAACTGGGCCAGGGGGGAATGATGAAATTGACCTTGTTGTGCCAGTGAATTAACCCTACAAGTGACTCCTGGACTTCTTAGTAATAAACAAGAAATGTGATACGGCTGGGCCACTCAAATGGCTGTTCTCTTATTCTCTGTACATCCCCTGTCCAAACAGAGCCTGCTTCACCTACACCCTACTTACATGACTGACCTTCCTATGTACCTGTCCCAAGCCCCAGCTAATCACAGCTTACCAAAGGGATGGTGAATGGCTAGCCCCTTTGCTGGTTTCCTTGGCTACTAACGAGCCCACCTGAGATCAATTCCTCTGTAACTGATAATTCCCTGTTTCCCAGCTGGGGAGCAAAGACTGCCACTGTGTCCTGCCTGCCATGTCCTGCACCCCAGGACCTTGCTTCAGATGTGTAACATCCTCCATCTATTAAACCACTGATGTCTCTGTTGGTGATTCTGGGCTCTTTCTTTGGTCTTGAAGCTTGGCACACACAGGCCTGCAGACATAAGGAGTGCAGCCCAACAAATGCATGATGTCTTAAGCCACCTTTTAGAGTCTTCTTCAACTGTTTGAAATGGAATATATACTAAGTGTTACACCAGACAAGTAGTATGCCAGACAAGTACACGTGTGGCAAGTTGTATTTTCTCCAAATAACTGAAACAATATTCCCAGTTCTCCATGCTCTTCTAGAACCTTGTCAATCCCCTAATAAGAGATGGAATCTCATATCCACTCAGCTTTAATTCACGAGTGTCTTTCAGTTGCCCCTTCAACAGGGGAAATGACATTACGTATCTGCCTACTCTATGCCATAGAATGGCATGACACCTTCCTCCTCTTTCCAGAAATATACTTTGGAACTCAACCTTTATTCTGTGAGGCTCAAGAAAAGTGGAGTCCACCCCCCCAACCCCATCCCAAATCCCTGATCACCAAGTGGGCTCCCAGCCAACAACCGCAGGAACTTGTCAGCCTTGTGAGTGAGCCATTTTGGACAGAGATTTGTCCAAATGTTGACTGCCCCTGACTGACACCAGGAAGCAGAATTATGAGGATAACTCCTATGTCATAAGGTTTTAAAGATAGCTTAGAATTGTGCCCAGCACCTAGTAGATTTTCAGTAAATATTTTCCTCATGTGTCAGGAAAATGACCCCATTACTCTGATTTTAACACGTGGTGGTCCATACCTGGTGACCCTGAAAGGTGGTTTGCTCAGGCGTTAAAGTTTTGTAGATGGCATACCAGACGCTGCTTTGAGTAACTTTCTCTACAAGCAAACTGGGATTTTTCCATTTTCTTAATTCATTGATGGTGGTAGCAACTGAGGATTTATGAATTTCCATAGCTGGAACTGGAGTTCTGAGTGGAGCCAAAGCTTTGACTCTCATGCCCAATGAGAGGGTCCAAGTGGTTGTCCAGTTTGGTGGTGCAGGCTCTGGAATTCTATCCATCTGGATTTAAATCCCCAAACCTATACTTTTAGCTATGTGAGCTCACCTCTCTGGCCTTATGAGAGTAATATTACCTAACATAAACAGTTTTAAAACTACTAAGTGAGGTAGTAGTAGTTGTTTAGTCTCTAAGTCGAGTCCGACTCTTGCGACCCCATAGACAGTAGCCTGCCAGGCTCTTCTGTCCATGGGATTCTCCAGGCAAGAATACTGGAGTGGGTTGCCATTTTGAGTTAGTAGTAGAGTATCGAGAACATGATAAGCAGTGGAAAATAATAGATAAGACTGGGATAGTTACAGGCTTGACATAAGGATTAAATGAGATAATATAAAATGGCAAGTACATGGTAAGAGCTTCAGTTCAGTTCAGTTGCTCAGTCCTGTCCGACTCTTTGCGACCCCATGAATCGCAGCACGCCAGGCCTCCCTGTCCATCACCAACTCCCGGAGTTGAGTTTACTCAAACTCATGTCCATCGAGTCGGTGATGCCATCGAGCCATCTCATCCTCTGTCGTCCCCTTCTCCTCCTGCCCCCAATCCCTTCCAGCATCAAGGTCTTTTCCTATGAGTCAACTCTTCGCATGAGGTGGCCAAAGTTTTGGAGTTTCAGCTTCAGCATCAGTCCTTCCAATGAACACCCAGGACTGATCTCCTTCAGGATGGACTGGTTGGATCTCCTTGCAGTCCAAGGGACTCTCAAGTCTTCTCCAACACCACAGTTCAAAAGCATCAATTCTTCGGCTTAATGTGTGCTAAATCGCTTCAGTCGTGTCCAGCTCTTTGCGATCCTATGGACTGTACCTTGCCGGGCTCCCCTGGTCATGGGATTCTCCAGGCAGGGTTACTGGAGTGGGTTGCCATTCCTCCTTCAGAGGATCTTCTCCACCCAGAGATGTAACCCGAGTCTCTCTCGTCTCCTGCACTGGCAGGCGCGGTTCTTTACCATTAGCGCCACCTGGGAGGCCCCAAGAGCTTAATAAACCTTGGCTATTTTTATGTCCGCAAGCTGAGTCAAAGGTAAGGCTCTTACGAGGGTGGGGCAGTTTGTAGGCTGATGCTCCGTGACATCCAAGGAGACGTTAAGCACGTTTCACCGTCCACCTGAAACAAAAATTCAACCACGGAAGAACGGCAGAAAACCACAAATAGCTCCAGGGATACCAGCAGCAGCGCTTCCCAGCAACAGTGTAAACTTGGCTGGTTAAGAATTGACAGTTTTTTATTAAGTCGGTTCTTCGCAGGAAGTCTCAGTATGTGTCTGAGAAACGAGGGGGGCAGGGCGCGAGGCAGAGATGAGTTCTTGGGTCTCAGACCGAGTTTCTTGGGCGAAGTGTCGCAGAGAGACAAGAGCGCCAAATCTCGAGACCTGACTGAAATTTCCTCCCGGGAGGAGCCTCCACGGTTCCGCGGTTCCGGGTCCGCGCCCCAGCGCACCACGTGACTTGTATCCGCACCACGTGACCCGGGGGCCAGCCCTCGCGGCCCCGCCCCGCTCCCGCGCAGCACGCGGCTTCCGGTAGGGGCGGAAAGCGGAAGTGTGGGAGGGTCTGCTGGGCGGGATCGAGGAGGTCCCGGGGGAGGATGGAGCAGTGAACGGTCTGGGCGGCTGCCGGCAGCGCCATGGAGACGGTGCAGCTTAGGAACCCGCCGCGCCGGTGAGGGGCCGCTGGCTAAGAAGAAGGGGGTGGAGGGAGGGAAAGACGGGGACCGGCGGAGGGGAGACCTGGGCGTGCGAGCCCCCTTGGAGGGGACGGACCTGCGGGGCGAGGTGATGCGGCTGAAGGGGCACCTGCTGAATGGGGGAACCTCCGGCCGGTGGGGGTCCGGCCCCGGGGAGTAAACGTGGGGCTGGTTAGAGAGATCGCTTGCCGAGGCGGACATCCTGGCGGAAGGTGGGGGACAGATGGGGAGGGCAGCCGCTGGGGGACTGGAGAGAAGTTAGGGAGAGCACCTGCTGAGGGCGGGGGCCGCTGGGTGAAGCCTGTCCTAGAAGGGGCTCACTGAGACAGGGAGGATGCTTAAGCCAAATGAGGACCTACGAGGGGGTTCTGGCTAAGGGGTGGGTCGCGAACTAGCAGAGAGGAGAGCTGGGCAGACTTTCTAAGGGAGGGAGTCCCACCAGAGGTGCAGTGGGGAGGGTCTGTTGAGGGGAGCAGCTTTGCTGCCTGAGGCCGAAGGTGTGCCATGCCAGGTGGAAGGTCTAGTAAGGGAGGCTTCGTGCAGGGCAGCGATTTAGATGTTTTTGGTAGTGTCCCCTCTAGATGATGGCATCTTTCCTCTCTGATATCCAGGATCTTCCTAATCTTCCTCACTCCCGCACTGGGAGGTAGATAGAGAAATAAGAGGCTATTTTCAAGATGGGCAAATTGAGGCCCAGAAGAGTTGAGACAATCCTGTGTGTTTCCTTTTTTTTTTTTTTTTTGCTCTAGGTCTGGCTCACTGGACTCAGCCACACTGTGCCCTTTTTTCAGGTCTCTATTGTTTTGTATCAGCTCCAAATCCTACTGCTCCCTGGAACAGTTTTAAGTCAAGATCGGGGAAGTGGCCGATCCTAGATAGTCTAACCTCCTGAGTTGGTTGCAGTTGTATCCGTGATTTGCTCTGTGGACCCCCGGGGTTTTTCAATCACTCTGCCACATCTGGAGAAAAATGGAGAGTACTGCTTGAGGTGCCATGAAGTTTGCTTCAATTTCACAGAGCCCTCTGACTTCCTGTAGCAGAATGAGCTCTAAAGTAGGAAGTGTTCAGTGTGTGGGAGTGCGGGGCAGTGGAGAGGTGAAGGGAAGGGTTCCACAGCTGGGCCTGTGCCCTTAGCTTTGTTTGAAGTGCACAAACACTGCAGAAGGCAAATAGCTGGTTGGGACAGACTCGTAAGTCACCCTACTGTAGTGCGCTGAGTCTGAAATAAAATGATTTTTGTATCCATCTAGCACTTACTGGGTGCCAGATGTTATTCTCAGTGCTTTCCATGTCTCTCATTGAACCTTATGGATTTGCTGATATTTGACCATTTTTGATGTATAAAAATATTAGTTTCATATGGTTCACCTTCACTGTTGACTCATTTGACCATCACAGCAGTCTTCTCACCTGTATCTCTGTTTTCAGGTGATGAAACTGAGGCCCAGAGAGGTTAGCAATTGGCCAGAAGTTGCAGTTACTAAGTGACAGAGCTGGGATTTTAATCCAGGCAGTTTGGTCCAAAGTCCATGCTCTTAGCTGTATCACTCTGATTCTTCTCTGGGAGTACCCTTGTTTCACAGGGCCTTGTGTATATTAGTAGGTATTTGCTGTTGCACCGTAGATCCAATTATAAATGGACACTGGTTATATTTCCTTCTGAAATATGTTCGTTCTCTCCTGGACGTGCTGGTTTAATTGAAGAGAGGATTAGGAATCTGAGTTTTGTTTCTGCTTTTACTTTATGCTGTATAATCTTGGGCAAAAAAGTAAACCTTTTTGGTTTTTGACACACTCATTCCTGTGCCTTTTGGATTTAAAAAATTTTATTAAATGTGCAAGAGAAAAGTGTTACAGGGTTGAATTCTTTTTTTATATTTGAATTTATTTTAACTGGACGATAATTACAATATTGTGATGGTTTCTGCCGTACATCAGTATGAATTGGCCACAGGTATCCATGTGTCCCTTCCATCCTGAACCCCTCTCCTATCTCCCTCTCCATCCTGTCCCCTCAGGTTGTCACAGAGCACCAGCTTTGGGTGCCCTGCTTCATCCGTTATTTGTTTTACATATGGTAATGTATATGTTTCGATGATGCTGTTCTCTGAAATCATCCCATCCTCTGCAGGGTTGAATTCTTGAATGACAGGTGCTTTCCTGCTCATCATAGCTAGTGAACTGCCTTTCAGCCAGTTAACTTTATTACCAGTGATATTAGTTTGTTAGGACTGCCATGTTGATCTCACAGATGGCATGAGTTAACAGAAATTTATTTTCTCACAGTTCTGGAGGCTAGAAGTCTGAGGCCTAGGCATCAGCAGGGTTGTTTCTTTCGAGGCCTCACTTCCTGGCTTGCAGATGGCTGCCTCCTTCCCGTGTCTTCACACGGTCCTCCCTCTGTACGTATGTCCTCATCTCCTCTTACGAAGACACCAGTCGTGTTGGATGAGGCCCCACCCATATGACCTCATTTTTACCTTAATTAGCTCTTTAAGGGCCCCATCTCTAAATACAGTCACATTCTGTAGTATTGAGCATTAAGACTTTAACATGAGTTTGAGGAGGTTGGGGTGGGCACGTAAATTTTATTTTCATTGAAAAGCTCCATCCATTTATCTTACATATTTGTTGTATCCCATAACGAATTCTGTGTGGAAAGAGAATAGGTATATATAAATAACCTTACAAAAAAAACTTAACAAAAGTTCTAAGATGGGAGAAAGAGGTTTGGGAGCTAGCCAGACCAGTGAGTTATGACTTCATGAACATCCTTATTTGTGTTTGGAAAGGTACTGGTGTCTTTTCAGAGATTCACATGGCATGTGTTTCCAATAAGGGAAAGCAATCCCAAGGTAGGAAATGCTCTTTGTGTTCCTGAGTTTGATATTTGCGTGTGACTAAGAGAATGATGATGGTAAAGAGCCCACCTGCCAGTGCAGGAGTCGGATTTGATCCCTGGGTCGGGAAGACCCCCTGGAGAAGGAAATGGCAACCTACTCCAGTATTCTTGCCTGGAGAATCCCATGGACAGAGAAGCCTGGCGGACTACAGTCCATGGGTTGCAAAACAGTTGGTCGTGACTTAGCGACTAAACAACAACCAACAACAAGAGAATAACGATAAGGTTGACAGGTTGCATAGGAGTTTTATGTTTTTTCACTTTCTGTTTATTTTTTAGAAGTTTATGATTTTAAGAAGTGAGTTGCTATTAGATACTAATACTGTGGTGGAGTGTGTAGAGTGCATTTCTGGGATACTGACCATCCATGCAGCTGACTTAGGAGTGGAACATCCCCTGGTATCTAGTCCTTGGAGGCTGTGTTGGCTCAGCCTGTTCAGTTATGAGCAAGCACTAAAACTACCTAGGACCTGGGGAAGTACAGTCGAAAGGGCTGAATCATCAGAGTTGGGCTGTTTGCTTAGAGTGCTTCTTCCATGAAGACTCATGTAGAAAACATCATTGAGTCCCTTGTCAAAAGTTTTTCCATAGAGTTGTTATTTGTTGATAGCACAGTAATACTTTCTCGGGGCGAACTTCTTTTTAATTTTGAAAGCTCATGAAGAGTACTGAGAAAGGTTTATGATTCTCATCATTGCATTCATTAGTCCATTTAGCAAATGTTCTTATAGACCACCTCTAGGTTCAGGCACCAGAGATGATGAGATAGTTTAAGCTCAAACCAAACAAAACCCCACCTAGATTGTTTTAAAGGAGCATCTGAACACTCATATAAAGTTTGTCTGTCAAGAGTATTATCAGAGGCTTGCAGCTGTCTCATGGCAGTGGCGGTTTCCTTTGTTGATGCTGTGTTTCTAATAGTTGAAATAGTGAGTTTTGCTCTTTATAAACCACAGAGCCACCACTTCAAAGGGACACATCTGATCTTTCTTTACATAAACTGTTTATAAAACTTTATAGTTGAGAAAAGAGGTATTGTCCATTGTTTATACAGTTACAAATCAATGCTTTACCCACTCCTGCCCCCCCATCCCCATTGTGAGATGTTCATTCTGATTTCTGGGTTCATAGAAATTTCACTTCTGACATTGAAGTTTCACTTCAACCCTTTTTGTTTTGAACCTGGGAGTTTTTGTGATGTCATTGGAATTTAATTTTTAGGACCTTTTGATTTTCAAAGGTCAGTGTGGTTGTTTCTTTGGTTAATTTTCAAGTCATGGCAATTATTGACCTAGAGCAGTTCTCCCTTTCTCTAGTCTTTGATATTTTATAAAATCCTGTTGAGATTGTCTTCTTGAAATCAGCATTTACTGGAAGATACACTTGATGTGTTCAGGTATGTGGGGGTTTTTTGGCTTCTCTTACCGTTTTGTCATTTTCTCTAGGAAGGTACACATTTGTGTGCGTGTGTATTTTAGTTCATCTTTCCTTGTAAAAGCTGGTATTGTCCAGCTAGTTTAAACATTTTTCTTTACAAAGAAATTTCCAGGGGACTGCTTCCATATTTCACCACTTCCTGAGCTCCCCTTTCTTTGTTGTCCTTTGTAGTTTCAGGAAACCATGGTGTAGAACACACACATGCACGCACACAAATGTTCCTTAGCAGACAGCTCATCTAAGACTGTTAACAATTTTCACAGTTCTCAGTTAAAAAAAAAAACCTATGCTTAATTTATAACCTCTGTGTTGATCATGGTTTGTCATAGAAAAATCTGAATTATCTGGAAGTTGTGTGCAAAATCTTTGATTTTGGGGAATAGTCAGCTACACAGTCACCCCAGGAGAGTCTTGGTGAGACTATATGAAACTTCCAGCTGTCTGGTTATTTTTTCACTTTTAATCACATCTAAGCATGTGCTCTCCACTTTCTGTTTCTGTGATACCTTATAGAATCCATGTGTTTCAACAAAAATAAGTACCAAAATCTTGCTAATGGAGAGCAAGATTCTTATCCATCTTCCTTGACCTCCAATCTAAGACCATGTTTCAGTTCATTACCAAGCTTGCATTAAGCATCTTTTCTGAACAGAGTTATGCCATCTTAGTTGACGGAATCTCAAGATTTAAACGGTCTCTAGCTAATGCTTAAATCTATTCTACTGCATTTCAGCTACACAAGAACTCGTTTTCTGTCTAGATGCTCCAGTGATGGGAATCTAGGGACTTCTTAATTGCAGTCTAAACCACTTCAGAGCAGCTTTTATTGTTAGAAAATTCTTACACCTGTGGAACTGAAGTCAGCCTCATGGTAGCTCTTTACCCTCCGGTACTGATTTTGCTCCTGAAGGTGACCCGGGACACAAGTAACATTTCCACAGACCAGCCCTTCAGCTTCCCTTAAAGGTCTCTTAGCTTGCCTTTATTGGCATTTACCAACGAAGGCTTTGTAGAGAAATTCCTCAGATGCTAATTGTAAAATAAATAATGTGTTTTGTGTTCTCGCAAGTTGCTGGTAAGTACAATGTTATTTTATGCTTAAATTTCTTCATTCACAGGCAGCTGAAAAAGTTGGATGAAGATAGTTTAACTAAACAACCAGAAGAAGTGTTTGATGTCTTAGAGAAACTTGGAGAAGGGTGAGTGCCCAGAAAAATGTAGGTGCACTGCTGCTAAGTTGCTTCAGTCCTGTCCGACTCTGTGCAACCCCGTAGATGGCAGCCCACCAGGCGCAGCCGTCCCTGGGATTCTCCAGGCAAGGACACTGGAGTGGATTGCCATTTCCTTCTCCGGTGCATGAAAGTGAAGTCGCTCAGTTGTTCAGTCATGTCCGACTCTTAGCAACCCCATGGACTGCAGCCCATCAGGCTCCTCCATCCATGTGATTTTCCAGGCAAGAGTACTGGAGTGGGGTGCCATTGCCTTCTCCATCGGTGGACTAGTAGATCTCAAGTCTTTTTCCTGCCCCAACACCAGCAGAATATGAACCTTTCTCATGCAATAATTTGTAAAGCTAAGGAAAAGAAAGGGAAATATTGCATATCAGCCTTGCTCTGGGTGGGGTGGGAGGTAAATTTACAGCTTGAAATGCCCTTTCTCTCATCCCCCAATCACTCGATAGACAGAGTTAGTGATTCCTGGTCTTTTCAGTACCATGGACATCTGTTGTTTTCTCTCATAAAATCTGTGGTATGCATGATTACATCTATTCAACAGATAAAACTAATTAGTTTATACTTTGTTCAAGTCAGACATACTTTAATTTTCTGTTTGTAGCCTCTGAGAGATATGCAATAACTTGTTTCATTTTTTTTTTTTTTTTTATAAAAAAGGAATCCAGCATTTTAGTTAGTCACTTTGGGAAATACAGAAAATAAATCAAGGAGTCACTACCTTTACAACTTCCTAAGAGATCTAGGATCCCAGGTTGGGAACTGGAGGACTTCTTGAAACTCAGATTTCTGAATGAGTTTATAGAATACAAGTAGTATGATATTTGGTAATAGATAGTGACCATCATTGGCTTTCATGATACAATAAAGGTTACATCATAATTTTTTATACTTTTGATATTTGTATATTTATTTCTTTTTCTGTAATGACCAAGACATTAAAATATCAAGACACCCTTTCAAAATTTTCGTTGTTCATTTTTTAATGGGTGATCAAGTCACATGATTCAAGATTTGAAAGGCATAAAAAATGGCCTGAAAAAAATCTGCCTCTTATCTCTCTCAGCCATTCAGAAGCAACCAGTATAGCAGTTTTTTATGTATTTTTCAGAGGTAGTTTATACATCAGTAAGCATGTAAATGTGTGGGTGTGTGTTTGTGTATTATGTAAAATCTCTTGGAAGTAATTCTGGTTCAAGAGAAGACCTGAAATGTTAATTTATAAAAATGTCTATTGTCTAATTAGTGTTTGTTCTTTACAATCAGCTTTTATATATCATAAGTTTATTTTGGAGTCAGTGTTATTTATGCCTAATGTAGATAACAAATGCTAAACCCAATCCTGGATTACATGGAATAGGATTTCATGGATTACCTCCTTGTGAAAAACATTAGTCATCATCTTTTAGAAGGTTGGAAAAATACTCTTTGGAATCAAGCAAGAAATCAAGCAGAGAAGGGAAGTAAAAGATGACAACATCTGTGCTACTAAAAGACAAGTACATGATGAATCTGAAACTACAAGTTGACTTGGCATCCTTAAAGGTATGGGGAAAGAAAATCCAGTCCCTCTATGTCTTTGGCCTGCCATTTTCAACTCTAGCGTGATATCCTCTGTATTTTCCTCCATGTAGTGAGTGCAAGGCCCTTAATCTAACCATGCTTATAGGTTATACTTAAAATAAGATCAAGAGTGGTAGGCATAATTGACTACGTATGTAACTGACTTGTTTTATTTATTTATTTATTTTTGACTTGTTTTATTTTTAATGAAAATGTGTTAGAGTAGTAAGAACATAGACTCTGAAGGTTGATGAACATCTTGAAGCCTCACAAGCCTCAGCTATGAAGTGAGGATATTAACATCTCCCTCATAGGATTACATTGAGTATTACATGAGATAATGAGACTAAAGTATGTGGTACAGTGCTTGTCACCTAGTAAGGGCTCAGTAAATGGCAACTATTATTTTATTTTTAAATATATCAATAGAAGCACTTTTCAGATCTTATCTTGCCCAAACAAAGTTAAATCTTAAATCTTAAAGTATATTTAGATGTTCTTGAAGGGAGCTCTGTTTGGGTGGATTGGGTTTGAGGAATGTCAAAAGAAAACTGCAGATAGAGAGTGATCAGAAATATAATGTAAGGAGAAACTAAGCTAATTATGATTATTTTAAATTACATTTTAGATCTGTGGATGTCTTCCTTAAGGACCTTGGAAATGTCCCTGTAAATCTATCACCAGAAAGAAAACAAACAAAGCTTCAGATCTTCGCATGTTGTCATCATATTGTTTTAAATGTTACCACAAGTGCTTGCATTTCTATCATCCTGACTGAATGAGCCTGAACAAGCTTCATTTAATCAGCAGAATCCTGAAGGAAGACCTGAACTGCACTTCCTTCCTGAACACAAAAGACCATGCCATGGTTCTGGAAAATGAATGGGTTGTGAACTCGCATGGACTTGGGCCTTGTGTAGTGAGCCCTGGCTAAAGGATTGTGTCGGATTCCCAAGACTGCTGCCATTCTGTGTTTGGAGGAAATCGTGGATCTTTGGCAGAGCAGGGCCACAGCTCCAAACCAGAATGGATGGACAGCCCTCAGAAAGTGTTTTGATTAGAGCTTTCACCTTTCTTCCTTCTATTATATTTAAAGTTTTACCCATTGACTCATTTAAGTTTTTAATCAGGGGAGAAGAGCAAAAACATTTTGCCCATAGTTTCATAATTAGTGAGTGATGTGGTTAAGACTGATACCTGGTTAATTTGGCCTCAGATACTGTATAATTTCTAATTCTCTGCATTGACCCTTGCCTTGCAGAGCTTGTGTGAAGCACCTCCTTTGTGGTATTATTTGTTTTGTTCTCTGCCAGTTAAAATTCATTGAGTCACTGTAGTTTTTCTTTGTAGAGAGTCAGGTCTTGGACTTACCTTCAGCAAGTGGTTCTTGCTGAAGCCTTCTAAATTGTACTCTTAAGTGCAGTCTGGAATTGTGAATATTAATTGCTCATATGAGCTCTTGGAGTTTTCTTGGCTGTCAAGAGAGCATAGCGAGGTGTGGAGGGTTTTCCAGGCAAGATTTCTCAGTAAGTGCATGCAGGAACCTCTCTTTTCCATTTCAAATATAAAAGAATAATGAATGAAAATTAGTTTTTAAAATATAAGGATACATAGCCAGCTATAAACCAGGGATAGAAAAGATAGCTGTCATAGTAATAGGAGGGGAAAGCATTTCATGTTGTTGTCCGAAGATTGGGCTTCCTGCAGGAAGTTTTTGTATCAGTTGCCTGTGGCCTGGGGAAAAAGAGGGACTAGTCTGACTATAGGAACTGGGCCTGGAGTGTATTTAGGTATGGTGTCTTGAGGGCTGAAAACCCTAAATCCTAGTGCAAGATCTAGTTTAAATTGTACAGCCTAGATGACTGAGCTAAGGAAATCGTGAAACCATCACGATGTCATGAAATGCTCAAGAACAGTGAGCACTGTATAGAAAAGAATCATTCAAAGTAAAACCCATACGAGGAAATCCAGTGCCATTAAATAATCAACAGATGTAACAAATAGGAAATTCCCACCCAAGGAAATAGAAATAATGGAGCAATCTGAAATGGAATTTCATGTTTGTTTGCAATTTTCAAAAAGATAAAAGGAGGGAATAAAATCCTTAAAAGACAAACACAAAATTATTAACATGAACAGCTCCATGAAAAAGAAACAGTTGAAGGGCTTGACAATGAAAACTATAATAATTGAAGTTCTAATGCCCAATAAATTGCAAAAGCTGTCAACTGGACAAACTGAAAAGAGAATTTCTGAGTTGAAAGCTATAAATAAGACTGATCACAAAATGCAGGACAGAAATGCAGTGTTGGAAACTAGGGAGACAGCATGGATTGACAAGGTCCACTATAGGTTCAGTAGGAGCTCTAGAAGACAGTTGGAAGAGACAGGAAATAAGTAATACTAGGAAATTTCCAGACTTGAAGAAAGACATATGTCTTCACATTGAAGAAGTTTATGAAGTGCCGAATAAATCGACTGCTAGTTATAGTAAAATTATAGATTGTGAAGGATAAAGAGGAAGTCTTAAGAACTGCAGGAGAGATTGCCCAAGATTACCCATGAAAAATGATAACCTGGTGACAGTTGACTTCTCTACAACAATAGAAGCTGATAAACTATAGTACAAGTGCTGAGAGAAAGCTATTGTCAAAGAAGAATTCTATATCCAGCAAAATTCATTCCAAAGTGAAGATGAAATAAAGAACTTCTTTACGCATATGGGACCTAGGGCAGTGGTCCCCAACAGTTTTGGCACCAGGGACCAGTTTCATATAAGACATTTTTTCCAGGGACCGGGAGTGAGGGGAATGGTTTTAGAATAATTCAAGCATATTGCATTTATTATTCCCTTTGCTTCTAACCTGTGGCAATCTCAGGCTATTCTGCCTTGACTTTAGGTTAGGATGTGTGCTCCCATGAGAAGCTAATGTCACTGCTGATCTGACAGGAAGCAGAGCTCAGGTGGCAATGCGCGAGGTGGGGAGCGGCTGCAAATCCAGATGAAGCTTCACTCATTCAATTGCCCTCCACCACTCACCTTCTGCTCAGAGCCTGGTTCCTAACAGGGAGTTGGGGACCCTTGACCTAGGGTATCAAGAGCAAATTTGGATGAAAGTTACAGACTACCCAACTAACAGTGTAACCAGTAAGGGCATTTAATAACGAGCAGAAAAATCTGGGGGTGAAAAATTCCAGAATGGCTAAGTGTTTGATAATGATTTAGCATTTGTGTAAGTCACAGTCTCAAGATGGCCACTTTAGAAGCAGGAAAGGAAGAAGCAGGTAAAAATGGGCCACCTTGTAAGCTTCTTTTTTTTTTTTTTTTTAATCAGGGAAGAAAGTCTTTCCCAGGGACCCTTCAGAAGAATTCCTCTCAAATTTCACTGGTCTGTACTGGGTCTTAGACTTACTGCTAGTTCAGTCACTGGCAGAAAGGGATCAGAATCCTGGGACTGGCTTGGACCACCAGGCTTTATCCCCTGGGACCAAGCATTTGGTCACAAAGATTTGGTCACAAATCTTGGGGTTATCCTATCAAGGAAGATAAGGCAAGGCATGTTTCCTGTGGATCTTAGTTCCCTGACTAGGGATTGAACCTGCACCCCCTGCATTGGAAGACACAGTCATAACCACTGGCCGACCAAGAAAGTCCCCCTTGCTTTTTTTCATTATACTTTTGTGGTTACTCTCAACTGGCTAATACCCTCATTTTTCTTGATTGGAGGGACCAGAGTAAGGTAGCAGGTTTTGTTTTGTTTTGTTTTGTTTGTAGTTTCTTTTGTCTTGTGCATAAGATATATGATGGCAGATTTTTCTAGTGGGCAAGGAAGAAGAGGCAGTGGTTGGATCTTCCACACATGGTCAGTGGTTGTCTTTCCCTTGCAAAAAATAAGTTTTAGGCAACATTTAAATATCATTATATTAGTTTTGCCAATAAAAGAGTCTGATGGAATGGAAATTTTTTATGTGCTTTGCATAGACTTGAAAAAAAATTTTTGTGTGACTTTCACATTGAAATAATCCTTGAGTAGCATTTTGTTAGCTAGAGCACTCAGCTACTTTGATGTATTAGGTGCACTGTTATTTTGATCTTTTTTTTCACCAAGGGAGTATGAAGAAACAGGTGTGTTTGGGAACTATGAAAGACAATTTGCTCATTATTTCACTGACAGCCATCCAAGATTTAAGCGAATATATAATCTATGTAAGATAATGATAATGATACCTCATTTAACCATTGCAATTCTCTTGTAATGTTGTCATCTTACAGGTGAGAAAATTGAGGTACAAGGTTAATAGTATGTCTGATATATACTGTAATACTGTAATAATACTGATTAGCAGTGGTGGTAGGACTCCAATCCTGGGTCTTTAGATTCTAAATGTATTGCTTTTGCTGCTGCTGCTAAGTTGTTGCGTCAGTCGTGTCCGACTCTGTGTGACCCCATAGACTGCAGCCTACCAGGCACCTCCGTCCATGGGATTTTCTAGGCAAGAGTACTGGAGTGGGTTGCCATTGCCTTCTCCTGTATTGCTCTTATAGCCCCCAAATTGAAAGGCTACCTAACCTTTTATTTATCTTGATAATAAACTCTTAAGGGAAGGTGAAGCGAAAGATAAAAAGAATTAGGAGTAAAAATTTCCTAATATTTTAAATATTATTGCAAGTAAGAGGAGCAAGGACTAAAGACAGCAAGGACTAAAAGACCTTGTGATGCTAGAATGAGTGCAAGAAAAGGAAGACCCCCCCCCCCCTTTTTTTGCCCTAATACAAATGTAGAGAGAATATAGGCTTTGTGTTCTGACACACCTGGATTCATAGCCTGGACTGACTGCTTATTTATCACTTAATGTAACCTTGGGCAAGTCATGTAACTTCTCTGAACCTTTTCTCATTTGCCTGTAAAATAGAGATAATGACCCCTTCATGGCTTTTCTGTAAGGGTGAACCTCAGAGGATGCTGCTTCCAGCAGACCTGGTAGCTACTGCCCTTATGACTGTTACTTCATACTTATACATTCAGTAAATTTTAAGTTTATAAGATAGTAGTTCTCTTAAGGACAGTTTTTCCCCAAAGTATCAATACTTTAGCTATCTCAGTTTTGCAAGTGTAGCTAAGTATATATGTCTTGGGCACCTGGGGATGTAAATTAGAATGGTGAGTTGCTTGAATTTTAAGCACTTTTTAATCTCTTGGCTTGTTTTGACTTTGTACGTATCCTTGGCCCCCCCAATTACAGGTCCTATGGCAGTGTGTACAAAGCTATCCATAAAGAGACCGGTCAGATTGTTGCTATTAAGCAAGTTCCTGTGGAATCAGACCTGCAGGAGATAATCAAAGAAATCTCTATCATGCAGCAATGTGACAGGTAAAGGCTTATGGTGTTGCTCTGGAGATAATAACAGTTTTGAATTTGCTGTGATTATTTAGAGTTTGATTCCTAGAATTGCATCGACTTAGATATTTTGCAAAAGGGAGAGTTAAGTGGACTTACTACATGTTTCTTTTCAGAAAAAAAAGGATGAAAAAGTTTGTGTGTTTCAGCAGCTAAACTTTCAGAGTTTCTATTTCTTCGTTGTTTTGTTTTGTTTCAGTTTAGCTCTTTTCAAAACTAGGAAGAAGAGGCAGAGAGGCAGAAGGTGGTGCTGGCTAGCCTTTTTTTTTTTTTTGATAATGATCTCTCTTACTTCCTACTGAGAAAACATTTCTGCAGACAGCTCAGAAGAGATAGTTCAAATGCTTTTACTTCCAGAAACCTTAGAACAGCAAACGGTCCTATAAAAAGAGAACGCTTATTTATATATTACTGTTCTGTCCCTTCCTTCACAAGTTTAAGAAACTATTCCAACTGAGAGTAGTTAAGTGTTTATTTTTGGGGAACTAAGATTTGTCAAATGCTGCAAGCAGGAAGTCGGGCCACAGGCAACCGCAGAAATGCACGTGGTTTGCCCCGAATTTCCATGACAACATGGTGGGGTCACTTCAGGGGAGCAGGCTTCCTCAGTTCAGACTGAGAAGCACAAACTGAGGGGCTGGGGCAGCTCTTGGGAGTTGAGAATGAGATAGTTGTGCAGCCCAAGGCTGTCTCTGTCCTTCTGAAGCTCTTTGGGTCAGCAGATCAACTCAGTCTCTCCTGTTGGTAAAGCTTAAGATAGATGGGGCTACCTGCTAGGCATTTTGCCCAGGAGCCCCTCAGTCTTGTAGACTTGTGAATGCAATCACTTCTGTTCTCCCCACCTTTTTTTTTTTCCTTTTCAGGAATAAATTTGTTAAAGATTTTTTTATATGGACTGTTTTTGAAGTGTTCGTTCCTCAGTTGTGTCTGACTCTTTGCAACCCCATGGACTGTAACCCGCCAGGCTCCTCTGTCCATGGAATTCTCCAGGCAAGAATACTGGAGTGGGTTTCCATTTCCTTCTCCAGGGCATCTTCCTGATCCAGGAATCAAACCCAGGTCTCACACAGTCCAGCCAGATTCTTTATCATCTGAACCACCAGGAAAGCCCTAGACCATGTTTATAAAATCTGTATTGAATTTGTTACAGTATTGCTTCTGTTTTATGTTTTGGTGCTTTGGCCATGAGGCATGTTCCCCGTGGATCTTAGTTCCCTGACTAGGGATTGAACCTGCATCCCCTGCAGGGGGTTAACACAGGTTAAGACACAATCTTAACCACTGGACCACCAAGGAAGTCCCCTTTTTCTTTTTTTCATGATACTTTTGTGGTTACTCTCAACTGGCTAAAACCATCCTTTTTCTTGTTTGGAGGGACCAGAGTAAGGTAGCAGTTTTTTTGTTTTGTTTTTGGTAGCAGTTTCTTTTGTCTTGTGCATAAGATATATGATGGCAGCTCTTTCCAGTGGGCAAGTTGGACTTTGCCACTTTTGATAGGCTGTGTAAGAGCCGTGTTTGAAACAGTGTGCACATGTCTCTAAAGATGAACGATTTCAAAGAGCCTGCTCTATACTAAGCATCATAAGTAGTACAGAGAAATACAGGGCAGCACGCTTGTCCTCTTGGAGTTTGTAGGTTGTAATTGGACAGCCCAGGCTTATATATGCACGGGAAAATCTAGTTGATGATGCATGATTGTATAGGATATATTCCAGCGGTAAATACCTGACAGTAATTGCCTTATGGAGACAATAAATACTACAGAAATTCAGAGATGGGAGCGCAGATGTGGTACTATGTATCTTAAGAGATTTATTCATCCATTTCTCCATTAATATTCATTTTGCTTGTGTGTGTGTGTTTTCCTGATATCCTGTCATTTTGTTTGTTTCCCAAGGATGAAGGGGCATTTGAAATTTTGAGAGTTAATGCAACTGAGTTGGTTTTAGCCTGTTCCATTACCATATTGTGCAATATTACTTAGCCCTGATAATGATCTAGCTCGTTAAAGCTGGTAGCTTCAGAAGATGCATTCTTCTTTTTTTTTTTCAAATTATTTCATTTTAAAGGGATTTTGACTTTTTCCTGAAATCTTTCTTCAAGACTTTATATTTCAGGTCTAATTCTGAATATTTTTCCCTTATAATAGATTGTAGTGTAGTTTTATTTTTCCTTATTACAAAGTATATGTGACTTGTTGGAAAAATGCAAATCAGAAAGGAAAACCATGTTTCCCTTTGGAGAGATAATCATTGTTAAATACTCCTTGGTATACATGTCCTTCTGTATGTCTTGGAGTTTTACTGTGCTCACTATTATGTAATCTGCCTTTTTTGTTTGTGTTTTGGTAAACAGAATCTTCTTATCAAGTATTCTTCTATTACATTTTCCATGGATTCATGGTTATTCCATTATACGGATATATCATTATTTCTTAAATAAACTCCCTAATGTCAGACGTTTAGATGCTTTCCAGATTTTCACTTTTTTAAGCAGTTCTGTGACTATGGTAACTATTTCTTTTTGAAATCTGTGATTCTTTTCTTAGGGTGAGTTGCAGACTTAGAAATGCTGGGTTAAGGGACCCACACAGTTTTTGCACTGCTGTTATTTATTGGCCTCCAGAAATCAATACAATTTTAATTTGTTATCAAGAGGGTGCCCATTTTAACCTTAAATACGAATAATGGATCTTTTGAACTGAGAAATGGATTTTCATGTATTTTACAGCATGAATTCATGGGGATGTTTGAAGGTTGTTCCACTAATTAGTATTGTCTCTCTCCCTAGCCCTCATGTAGTCAAATATTATGGCAGTTACTTTAAGAACACAGACTTGTGGATCGTGATGGAGTACTGTGGGGCTGGTTCTGTATCTGATATCATTCGATTACGAAATAAAACGGTAAGTTTACCTTCTGGAATTGTGCAGCTGCACTGGTCTCTCACACTATCTTCTTTTCTCTGCTCTGTATTCATGTACACTCTCCTACTAATGTATCTAGACAGATGACTGTTTCATCTTCCCCTTTCCATGGTTCTTTCCCCTCTCTGCTTTTTGTTGTCTACTAAATGTGGCAGTTTTGATACCAACCAACCTAGTCCAGTGAAGTGCGTTACTTATTTCTAACTGGGGAAAATGACTCTCAGATCTCAGTTAGGTCAGGATCTTTCTTGTATTTTGGCCGTGCCAGGTCTCCGTTGCTGTGCCGGCTTTTCTCTAGTTGCAGCAGGTGGGGGCTCCTTTCTAGTTGCAGTGCACGGGCTTGTCATTGCGGTGGCTTTTCTTGCCATGGAGCACGGGCTCTAAGACACGTGGGCTTTAGTCGTCTCGGCTCTCACGCTCTAGAGCACAGGCGTGGTGCACGGGCTTGGTTGCCCCGTGGCATGTGGGATCTTCCTGGGTCAGGGACTGATCCTGTCTCTCCTGCATTGGTGGGCAGATTCTCCACCATTGAGCCACCAGGAAAGCCCAGCAATGAGTTCTGAGTGTTTAAAGTTGGTTGGGTTTTCTCCTTCTGCCCAGGTGTTCACAGGTTAGCTTCCACTAAGTCCTCATCAGATTCCTCTCTGTGAAAGATAGTTTGCTGTTACTGTGATGTCTGGGAGAAAAGCTAGGAGTCACGGTTTCTAGTTTTGGTTCAGTTGCGTTAACTCTTTGTTTATTCATTTAGTAAGTATTTCTAGAACACCGATCTAGGCCTTCGGGATCCAGTAGTCAGTAGAACAATGACCCTGCTCTTGTAGAAGTGCATTTTCTAGTTATTAAACCCCATGGATTCTTCCATGCCTTACTATATCGTTTGATTTTTGTGACACTCTTTGAAAAAGGTGATTTGCCTATTTTTCTAGATTGAGAAACTGAGATTCAGATACATTACTAGATAACTTGCTTAAGTCATGACAAGGAAGTAGAGCCAAGGCTAAAGAATAGATCTTTCTAAACTCAAATCACATGTTTTTTGCCCCACTGCATATTCTCTTCTAAATGTGAGTTGTTGTCATGAGGCACTGACTGAGGGTCTGTTGGTGGAGTTTGTGTAGGACTGGACTGGGAGCAGCACAGAGGCAGCTTTGGACTGATCAGGTATTCTGTGTCAGCCTCCTGCATTCTTGCTTACATTTATTCATCATCATTTAACAGATATTTTTCTCAGGACCTGCTATATGCCAGGAGGCTTTCTTAGTGCTGGGATCCAGTAGTAAGCAAATCAAAGGCATTTTAAAATGGAGTTCACATGTTTAGTAGCGAAGATGTCACATGAATAGGTATACAGATTATGTATAGTATGTGAGATGGTGATAATGTTGCATTAAGCTATAAGTAGGATAAAGGGATAGAGAATGACCTAGGCGTGGAGGGTTCTAGTGAAGGCCTCTCTAATTTCCTAATGAGGTGACGTTTGGGCAGAGACAGTGATGTAAAGAACCATCTCATCCAGAAATCTGGTTGAAGAGCACTGCAGGCAGAGAGAACGGCAGATAAATGGGCCCAGAAGTGGGAGTGTGTTTAGAATGTTTGTGAAATAGCAGGGAAGCCTACGTGGCTGAAACAGGATGAACGAGGTAGAAAGTGGTAGAAGATGAAGGTAGCGGGGAGCCAAATAAGGTGAGGCCTTAGTGAGGACCGGCTCTCATTCTGAGTGACTTAGGAAGCCATGGGGATTTTGAGCAGATATTGAGCTGACTCTTAGTTGCAACATGTGGGATCTAGTTCCCTGACCAGGGATCGAACCCAGGCTCCCTGTGTTGGGAGAGCAGAGTCTTACAGACCGAACCACCAGGGAAGTACCTGGCTTACATTTTAAAAGGTTCATTTTGGCTACTGTGTGGAATGTACATTATATAAGGTTACGGGCAGAAGCAGCGAGACCAATTAGGAGATTATTAGAATAATTCAGGCAGGGCATGATGGTGGCTTCAATCAGGGTGAACCCAGAGATATAATTGCATATAGCTTGAAGATAGAGAAGAGGCAAGCATGACTTCAAGATTTTTGACCAGAGCAGCTAGAAGAATTTAATTGCCTTTTACTGAAAAAGAGAAGACCGTGGGAAGAATAGAGTAGGTGGGTGGTATGGAAAGGGATAGCTTGGTGGTAAAAATAAAGAATTTGATTTTGACATGTTATGCTTATGATGCTTGTTAGGTATTCAGCTGGAGGTGTGGTGTGGGAAGATACATAAATCTGATTTTTGGGGAGAGATCTGGCCTGGAAATATAACTTTCGGAGTGGTCAGCATAGCAATGGTACTTTAAGCTGTCAAATGCTATTTTACACATTGAATGAGATCTTATTTATATTCTGGGAGAGGATTTTGGATCGAAATTTTTTCTCCTTTCTCAAATGTGCTGATGTAAACTAATAGAATTTTAATTTTTCACTTTTTCAGTTAACAGAAGATGAAATAGCTACAATATTACAGTCAACACTTAAGGGACTGGAATATCTTCATTTTATGAGAAAAATACACCGAGATATCAAAGCCGGAAATATTTTGCTCAATACAGAAGGTCATGCAAAACTTGCAGATTTTGGGGTAGCAGGTCAACTTACAGTAAGTGAAAATGTTACTTGTGTTGGTAACTTTTAGGTCTTTCTTGAGAACTGTTCTTTTTATTTATTTATTTAAAAATGTAATATTTGATATAATTGTGTTGTAAAAGATTGAAGAATGTGCCAATCGGTTACAAACGAGCTGGTAGATCCTTCCTTGGAGCTCAGGTCCCATAGTTTAACTCTGTTTAGCTTGAAAAAAATAAAAACTAAAACAGGAAATGATAGAGTAGATGTTTAAATTCTTTTGGGCTACATCATCATATTTACAAAAGGAATAAAAATTAACCAGCTTTCCTTGAATAAGACATAATGTCATCTCATTCACCCTCTAGGTAGCAGTTGGCAGCTGCTTTACTGAAAGCATTCTCCTCATTTGGTTCCAAAATACAGGCTCTTGATTTTCCTCCTACCTTAGTAGTGCATGGCAATGAAAACACTATGCTTTCAAAACAGGAAGTCTAAAATTATATGATTTTGTGAAATACATAAGATGTGTGAAATTTGTGTAGAAAATAGAGTTCTAGACAGATGTATACAAAAATTTGCAGCAATGTCATATATCAGGTTTCTTGGGTAGTAGACAACTATATGCATACATAATTTGTTTAGAGCTGTATCATGTATATTTTTTATTTTTAAAAAATTTAAATGAGAAACAGATCAAAAATTGCTTTGATGTTATTAAAAAAAAAAAAAAAAACCACCTCAGGAACTTACTCCATATCATGATTTGTGAGCCCTTCAAAAGATTTTGTTGTTAACACATAAATAAACAATATCAAACATTTTTATGTAAATTACAATCTTAATAAGGAAACCAAATTGAAAAGAAAAATTCTTCTGGAGCTGTGTAAAAGATATTATAAATTTAAAGTATCAGTTGTTTTTAATAATTGATGGTTTTCACAGAAATAGAAAGTAACAGTCTTGAAATTCATATGGAACTAGAAAAGGCCCCATATATCCAAACCAGTCCTGAGAAAGAACAAAGCTGGAGGCTTCATACTTCTTGATTTCAAACTATGTTACAAAGCTAAAGTGATTAACACAATATAGTATTGGCACAAAAATACACACACACACCAATGGATTGGAATCAAGAACCCATAAATAAACCCATGCTTAGACAGTTAATATTTGACAAGGGAGCTAAGAGTGCTCAACGAGGAAAAGATGGTCTCTAATAAATGTTCTTGGGAAAACCTGATACGTGCAGAAGAGTAAAACTAGACCTCTTTCTTATACCACTCACAAAAATTAGCTCAAAATGGATTAAAATAAATGTAAGGTCTGGAACCCCAAAACTCCTGGAAGAAAACATAGGGGAAAAGCTCCTTGACATTGGTCTTGGCAATGATTTTTTAGATATGACACTAAACGCACAAGCAATAAAAACAAGAATAAACGTGGGACTTCATTTAGATTTTGGTTGGGATTGAATTGAATTGTGTTGAGATTGTGTTGAATCATAAAATCAATTTGAAAAATACTCCCATCTTCATGATGTCATGTTTTAAAGTCCTTTTCTGCTCCAACCTTATATAACTATTCATCTGTAATTTCCTTGAGTGCTTTTTGGATTTTGTTCTTTACATTTAAAATTTTAACCTATTTGAACTTATTTTGCTGAAAGTATAAGTTAGGAATTCAGGTATATAGTTTTACAAATGAATAGACAGATGCCCTTTTTCCAGTCCTTCTATTATAATTATTTTTACAATACTTGTGCATCTATCTTGGGATACTTATACATAGGATACATTTCTAGAAATAGATTTCAATCAAAGGATATGGACATTTAAAGTTAATAAATATTGCTGAATTGCCTACTAAAACATTGTACCAACTTATGTTCCTTTATCATTGTATTTTGATATCTGATTTTTTTCTATGCTATTATCCATATGAGTTATTAGTAATCTTTTTAATTTTTGTCCATCTCATTTTAGTGTTTCATTAACTGGTTGATAGTTATTTTTGTGTTTTAATAATTGATTGAGAATCTTTTATGTTTCAATGTCACTTGAATTTGTTTTGTGACTTACTTACTTGATCGTGTTTGAGTATGGTTTGTGTATGTATTTCAAGCCCATGACAGTTACTATTGTTAGAAGGACTCTTTCTCAACAGTTTCAATGATTAATGTTGATCTCTCTCCTTTCTGTTTCAGGATACCATGGCCAAGCGAAATACAGTGATAGGAACACCTTTTTGGATGGCTCCAGAAGTGATCCAGGAAATTGGATACAACTGTGTAGCAGACATCTGGTCATTGGGAATAACAGCCATAGAAATGGCTGAAGGAAAGCCTCCATATGCTGATATCCATCCAATGAGGGTAAGGAAATGGACAGGAAACCAGTGGGATGGTCAGTTACTGGTGATAATGAGAAACTGAGTTAAATGAGTTTCTTGGTTAGGTACCAAACAGTAAATGAATTAATTGTAAATAATTGATAAGTGTCAATCTAGACTTCAGATGATACACCTCCACTAGTTGTAATCACTAATTAAGTCAAATGTAATCCACCCCTGTTCATTCTAGAGGTTGTGTATTGATATCCCTCTGGCAGGACTTGATTGGTTTGACTTGTGCAGTGTATATGTTTTTAGTAATTCAAGCACTCACATATTAAAAAAATTTCTTTTAATTTATTTAAACATTTTTGACCGTGTTCCACAGCATGTGGGATATTAGTTCCCCAACCAGGGATCAAACCCACACCCGCTGCATTGGAAGCATGGAGTCTAAACCACTGGATCACCAGGGAAGCCCCCAGGTGCTCCTATTTTAACATAACAACATTAATTGGAGCTGAGAAACAGTCCTCTCCTTTTTACAGGGCATGGGCTTTGCACTGACCTCCACAGTTCCCTGTTCACCCGTATCAGTTATAATGTATTGCTGTGTTTTCTCTGTTTTTCTTATGCTAGCCTTAAGAGGAAAGCAGATTATTCTTTTCAACTCATATCGCTAACACCCAGCCTGATTCATTTGTTGTCTTCTTCCTGCCTGGCCTGGGTAGGGATTTACATCTGTGATTTCTAGAGGCCCTGTGCTCCCTGACCTCCGTCCGGTTCTGGAGTGTGAAGAGCACAGATTGTCTCCATTGACACTCCTTCGGTGTTTCTACATTAAGCGGTTTCCTGACTTTGCCCACCTCTAGAACACCTCATCACAGCACTGTTACAAGACCTCGACTCCTGCCTTCCTCAGAGGCCCCAGAGTCTTTTCCATGCCACCCAGCTCAGCTCCTCCTCTCCTCTGATTAAGCAGTGCTTCTTTTAATAGACTTAACAGTTTTTTGTTTTTTGTTTGTAAGCTATTCACATGCCCAAAGGTAAGCACCTCTCTTTTTTGGGGGACAGAAATAGAGAAGGATGGGAAGATGTACTGGCTTTATTTTTAGATTCAAATAACATAATTTAAGCTGCCTATTGCAAAGAGTTTTATTTTTTTTAAATCTGTACCTTTTCAATTGGAAACTCAATAAATAATTTTACAAGCATACCTTATGTTATTGCACTTTGCCTTATTGGATTTTTACAAATTGAAGGTTTGTGGCAACACTGCATCAAGAAAGTCTGTCAGTGCCGTTTTTCCAACAGCATTTGCTCACTTCATCTCTGTGTGACATTTTAGTAATTCTCACAATATTTCAGGCCTCTTCACAATGATTATATTTGTTATGGTAATCTGTGATCAATGACCTTTGATGTTACTATTGCAAAATAACTCCCTGAAGGTTCAGTTGAAGGTTAGCATTTTTTAGCAATAATTTTTAACTAAGGTATATACATTGTTTCTTTTGATATAATACTAGTGCATACTTAATAGACCACAAAATAGGGTAAGCCTAACTGTCATATGCACTGGGAAACCACAACAATTCATGTGACTTGCTTTATTGTGATATTCACTTTACTGCAGCAGACTGGAATGGAACTTGCAATATCTCCTGTAGTTTTCTTTTTCTTTTTTTTTTTCCCATGGAAATACCTTTATTGCCATAATCTCATTTTCTCAAAGCACTGAGGAACCTTTTTAACTTTCCCCATCTTATAAATGATATATCTTCTTCAGTTTTTTTTTCCCTCTTTCTGGTTAATCCCTCTGTAGTTTTCTTTTTTGAAATTGTAGAATTGCAATGCAATGTAGTGGGCCAGTTTTTAATTTTCAAGTATGTAGAGTTGCCGTGACTTGGAGGTTGATGAATCCCTTGTGATTTGGGGGGACTTCTGGTTTTATGACCTCCTCGCAGTAACCACTTGCATCCAGTGGTGGGGGTAACTTTCAGGAAGGAGGGACATTTAACAGCTCTGGGGCTGAGGTCATGTTCAGGATATTGATGCTCTTAGAGCTCACCTTTTCACTTTGAAAGGCAACATGGTCAGCAAAAAACAAACAAAAGTCGCTGGATATTGTTTCAGTTCAATTTGGTCCCTCAGTTCTGTTCGACTCTTTGAGACCCCTTTGGCTATAGCACACCAGCCTTCCCTGCCCATCACCAGCTCCCGGAGCTTGCTCAAACTCTTGTCCCATTGAGTCAGTGATGCAGTCCAGCTATCTGTTGTCCCCTTCTCCTCCTGCCTTCAATCTTTCCCAGCATCAGGATCTTTTCCAGTGAGTCAAATTCTGCACATCAGGTGGCCAGAGTGTTGGCGCTTCAGCTTCAGCATCAGTCCTTCCAATTCAGGACTGATTTCCTTTAGGGTTGGATGTTTATTGTTTAGGGGACAAGAATACATATGCAGGAGAGGGCGGGAGAAAAGAGAGGAAGAGGGGGCAGGAGAGCTGCATCAGATTCTCTAATGCAGTGTTTCCCAACGTTTTTGGCACCAGGGTCTGGTTTCATGGAAGGTAATTTTCCCACTCTCTGGTTGGGGTGGGTGTTGGTTTCAGGATGATTCAAGCACATTACATTTATTATGTTGCCGCTGTTCTGACAAGATGTGGAGCTCAGGTGGTGACGTGAGTGATGGGGAGCAGCTGTAAGTCCCGATGAAGCCTCGTTCGCCTGCCCACTGCTCACCTCCTGCTGTGCAGCCTGGTCCTTGGGGACTCCTGCTCTAATGGTCACACTTCCTCCTTTGAGATACTTAGATTTTTGTTGCAATTAGGATGGGCTTATAGAGGAGAAGAGGAAAATCATTTTATCAAACTTCGAACTTATGTCTAGTCCTATTTTTATTGCAGCATCACTTTTATTTTGCCAAATCTTTTTCTTTTTCTTTCCAACCAGGCCATCTTCATGATTCCTACCAACCCACCCCCCACATTCCGAAAGCCAGAACTGTGGTCAGATAGCTTCATGGATTTTGTGAAGCAGTGTCTGGTCAAGAGCCCTGAGCAGAGAGCCACAGCCACTCAACTCCTCCAGGTATGACTCACCCTGGGATGCTGCCTTTCTCTCTGTTTCATTCACAAGTTATCCATCCAAGATGCTGTTGACCCACCCACATGGAGATGGGGAAGAGCTGTAAGGCATATTCCTTGCGTCCTGTGAGGTTTGAATGTAACTGCTTAGAAGAACGTAGAAAAGAATGTTAAATCACTGACCAGGACAATCATGCAAGAAAATACAGGACCGTATGAGATTAGAGAACAGGAATTGGCCGTTATTGAGCACCTGCTGTGTGCTAGATACTTTACATGTTGTGCCATTTAATCTCACCCTGTGAGAGAGGAGTGTTATTTTACTTTTATAGATGAGAAAACAGAGATTTGGAGAGATTAGCTCATTTAGAGCCACTCGGTTGGTAAGCAGCAAAGCCAGGCTTAGGAGCTCAGTCTTTTTGACTCCGAAGCAGGAGTGCCATACCCAGTTCTGGCAAAGAACTGGGATCAGTGGTAGGTCTGCCATTTTGAACTGGTGATGCCAGGACTGCTTTCCTGGAGGAGGTAACTTCTGACCTTGGGCCTTGAAGGATGGGTAGAATTTGGCAGGCAGTATGCTTAGTCGACTCAGACAGTAAAGAATCTGCCCGCAGTGCGGGAGACCTGGGTTTAATTCCTGGGTTGAGAAGATCCCCTGAAGAATGGAATGGCAACCCACTCCAGTATTCTTGCCTGGAAAATTCCATGGACAGAGGAGCCTGGTGGGCCATGGTCCATGGGGTCGCAAAACGTCAGACACAACCGAGCCACTAACACTTTCACACTTACTTGCTTAATATTTAGGAGCTTGGATTCAGGAGCCTGACTGCCCCGGTTTGAATCCTGGCTTCCTGTTTGCTAGCTCTGTGACCTTAGGCAAGTAACATAACCTCTCTATTTAGTTTTCTTATCTATACAGTAGAGATCAAGTACCTGCCCCATAAGTTGGTTGTGAAGATTAAGTGATACAATATGTGTGACTTTGAATAACATTTTCATATATTAAAGATAGTATATTATGGATTTGACATGTAGCTATTATTGAGCTAGGCCAGTGGTTTTCAATCATGTCAGATCCATTGCTCCCTTACCAATACAAATTTTTTAATACTTATTACCTTTTTGGAATGAACCCCATAGATACTAAAATCTACTTGTGCCCATAATTTAAAAAGAAACAGTGTAATATCTGTGATATGATGGAGAAATATAAGGATAATTATTTATAATAAAGTAATATATGTGTTAATATAGAAACGCTCCAGCTTTTCAACTTAGAGATGTAATGAAGTAATCAGACACCTGTACTTAACATCATGAATGAGTTTAAATTTAAGAGCAGTAAGAAGAACAGAAACCGTTCCATTCAAGAAACACAGGAAAATGAGTGGGTGGATACTAACAGAAATCTTATGTTAAGTAATAACAGAGCAGACTGATTTGTATAAGAGGAGGGAAATGACCTTATGGACTTGCCCAGTGGAGAGAACAAGGAAATAGTTACTCTTGCAGACGAGCTGAGTCCTTTTTCTGAGTAGTGGCAAATTCTTTTCCTGCCTGGATGAGGTACCGATACAGTTTTATAGAAAAGATATCTCCCATATTTCAATCCCACTACACGTTGAGGCATACTGTCCACTTCTAGAGTTCTTGCAAAGACCTTGGAGCCCATAGCTTCTGATGGGTGGGAGGGAACAGAGAATGAATTGCAGATAAACACTGGGGACAATGTTAGAACAAGTTTGGAAAACAACAGCAACCCCCACCCTTCCAGAAAAGAATTTGCCTGTGTAACTTTCACAGCATAAATTTTTTTATTGTGTTATAAAGGCAAACAACAAAATTGTAAGATGATATTAATACTAAAAACTTTGAGCCTAGGATGGATGATCAGCAAGTTCCTACTGTATAGCACAGGGAACTATATTCAGTATTCTGTGTTAAACCATAATGGAAAAGAATATAAAAAAAGAATGCCTATATGTGTATAACTTAGTCACTTTGCTGTACATCAGAGATTGGTGCAACATTGTAAATTAACCATATACTTCATTGAAAAAAAATTTTAAAAAAAGGACTTCCCTAGCGGTTCAGTGGTTAGGACTCTGCTCTTTCACTGCCAAGGGCCTGGGTTCAATCCCTGGTTGGGGAACTAAGATCCCACAAGCCACATGGTACAGAAAAAAAAAAAAATCCCAAAAGTTTTAAGTCCTTTTTTCTATTGAGGAAAGTCAACAATATCCCTCTGTTTCAAGTGCCTTTGCAGAGGCATAATACTTGGGCTTAACATCTGTTACGTATTTGTGACCAGTTGTATTATTTCTGCAGTAACTATCTTTTGGCACTAAAATCTTTTTGCATATGCATGCATGCTCAGTCATTCAGTTGTGTCCAACTCTTTGCGACCTCATGGACTGTAGTCCGCTAGGCTCCTCTGTCCATGGGATTTTCCAGGCAGGAAAACTGGAGTGAGGTGTCATTTCCTCCTCCAAGGGATCTTGCCAACCCGGGGATCGAACCCAAGTCTCCTGAATTTTCTGCACTGGCAGGCGGATTCTTTACCACTGAGCCACTTGGGAAGCCGCCAAATCCTTTTTACCCAAATGCATAGTTGGAAATGCTATAGGACATTGAATAGAAAGAATAAGCAAGATGAGTAACCTGTTCAGTGATTTCTAAACAGTGTCTTTATCTCACTTATGCCCCCCTCTCCGAAATCACCTCCCAAATTAACCAGACTATGCTTATCTCTTGAAAAAATTTGTCAGGGTACATGTATCAAAGTGTGTATGTACTCTGCGACATTTGAAAGGTGTGAAGAATCAGCTACGGTTTGTTTTTGTACGGGACTCTTCTGCATTTTAAACAAGATTGCTTGTGTCCCTGCTCCGTATCCTGTGTCCCATACAGTTTGTGTTCTCTAAACATTTTAACCATAAGCTCCCTACATATTTACAGAGCTTCCTCTCGGGGGGCAATGCCAGCCTGTTGAGACTCTCTAGAGTTGCTAGAAATGGAGGAAACATTCCAGCCAAGCCAAAAACCACATGGGCAAAATTGAACGTACCTGCTCAGAGTTATAAAGCGAGTGTGAGGTCAGTTCAGTCGCTCAGTTGTGTCCAACTCTTTGCGACCGCATGGACTGCAGCACGCCAGGCTTCCCTGTTCATCGTCAACTCCTGGAGTTTACTCAAACTCGTGTCCATCGAGTTGGTGATGCCATCCAACCATCTCATCCTCTGTCGTCCCCTTCTCCTCCTGCCTCCAATCTTTCCCAGCATCAGGGTCTTTTCAAATGAGTCAGTTCTTCGCATCAGGTGAGAGTGTGCGTTAGGGTTGGCTGTTGTCCAGAGCATAAAGAGAACGGTTAGATGCACTGGTTGAGTCAGCAAAGACTCTGTGCCGGCTAGTATTTCGGCACCAGTGCCACGTAAACCATCTTCAACTTTTCTTGTTGAAGCACCCATTTGTCAAGAGTGCCAAAGGAGTGTCCATACTGCGGGACTTGATCAACGAAGCCATGGATGTGAAGCTGAAACGCCAGGAAGCCCAGCAGCGGGAGGTGGACCAGGATGAGGACGAAAACTCGGTGAGTGCAGGTGTTGTGGTGGGCCTCAGGCGTTAATGCTTGTCACTTTGTGATTGCCAGCCGGGTAAGACGAGTCAGAGTTGTGGGATCTGCCTGGAGCTGGAGACGCTCCTCGCTGCACCGTGTCCTGTCGTGGACCAGGGCTTGCTGGATGTATGTTTGTTCTCCCAGTGCTTCCTGAGACACTTCCACATTTTGTTCTTTTGCCTCCATATCTTTTCTTCAGTTTAACTTTTTATTCAGGAAAGAGAACATTCAGGTCTGAGGCTGTGTTTTTCTGTGCTCTTTTGGGGCATTTAGTATCCATACTAGCTATGTAGACTTTACGCGGATAGACTCTCTCACAACCCTGCGATTCCACAGGTGTGTACCTTAGCTCCTTAGAGCAGTGTTAAAAAAATATGCAGGTTAGATATGCGGCTCTCATATGGATAAATGTATGCTCTTCTTTGGTTGACTAGGAGTGTTCTCATGGAGTATAGCTTTTAGAAATTGTGAATCAATATACTGTCACCTGTAACATATATAATGGTGACTCAGCAGTAAAGACTCCACCTGCCAATGCAGGAGACGCGGGTTTGATGCCTTGGTTAGGAAGATCCTCTGGAGAAGGCAACCCACACCAGTATTCTTGCCCATGGACAGAGGAGCCTGGTGGGCTACAGTCCATGGATTGCAAAAGAGTCAGACACAACTCAGTGACTAAACAACAACGACGTATATAATACTGTACACCAACTACACTTGAATTAAAAGAGTGTTCTTAGTTCTACGAATAAGCCTGAAATCCAGAAATATTTGCAACAAGATGAATAAGAGTAATTCAGAAAACTCAATCTTTTTAATTAAATTAGCCCTCATTTGGGATTTCCCCCTTTTCCAGGAGGAGGATGAGCTAGATTCTGGCACGATGGTCCGAGCGGCAGGGGATGAGATGGGCACCGTCCGCGTAGCCAGCAGCATGAGTGACGGGGCCAATACGATGATCGAGCACGATGACACGTTGCCATCCCAGCTGGGCACCATGGTGATCAACACGGAGGACGAGGAGGAGGAAGGCACGATGAAAAGTAAGGCTCTGATTAGACAGGCTCACTTCACAGGCAGACCTGGTGCATTCCAGAGAAAGCAGATTCTCGCAGTCCACGTGGACTCAGTCTTGAGGCTCCACTCTGTGGTTACAGTCTAAGGAGCGAGAGCATTGGAGCCTGGGGGCAGCAGTGGAGGGTTGGAGGAGGGAGGAAGCTGGCATCTGCAGTCAGAGGCAGGAAAACAGCAGCAGTGAGGATTGACTTTCGGACCTGAACGGCCATTCGCTTGCTGAATGTCATCATTTTTTTTTTTCTTTTTTTCCTTGATCTGCAGAGGCAAGCACATAGATTGTTTTTTCTTTTTTCCTCCTAAAGTGATTGTTTATTTTATTTTTAATTTATAGTGTTCATTATTGATTTAAGTGATTAGGTGACTGTTCGTATTGCCCAAATCAGCGGTTCCAGTGGTTATCTGGTCTACTTGATGTGGGTGGTCTTTGTCTATGTAGACAATCTAGCTGGTGTGTTGTGGTATTTCATAGTGGTTTTAATTTACATTTCCGTATTGACTAATGCTTTGGAGCATACTTTCCTGTAGTTCTTGGTTATTTGTATCTCTTCTTTTGCTTCTCCCTCTTTTCCTTTGTATATTGTTATACATTTTACTTCTAGAGTCGTGCATACATCATTTTGATGCGTAATTCAGAGTGTAGTGAAACTGAGCTATTTACCATATGCATTATCTTCAGTCTGTTGTCATGATCTTTAGTCTGTGTGTCTAAATCAGGTTTATGAATTCTCAGTCAGTATCTTAAGGATGAGTGTACAAATTGAAGCGTCCTATCAATCACTTCTAGTTTAAACACATCTCTAATGTTGCTGATCATTTTTATTTGGCCTGTGACTGAGGCCTTATACCTGTGCTCAGTTCCCATCGAAGGGGGCCATCCTCCCCTCTCCTTTGAGTTATTTTCTTTTCCCCTTTCTCTCTGCATCACAGACCAAGTCACAGAGGAAAGGAATTTGGGAGTACAATGTGGTAATAATAATAATAGAGTTGAATTCTAAACATACAGTGTAGCCTAAACTCTGTGTAGGTTTAAAGCATTAAATATCTATGGTCTTTTCATCATTTTTTTTTTTACTTCATCTTTTTAAAACTTTGAGTTTTAAACTTCTAAATCAGGGATTATTTGGCAAACTATGGTCCACAGACCAAATCCGGCCTGCCACCTGGCTTCGGCAGTTAAGTTTTCTTGGAACACAACCATGCCTATCCCCTTGCTCATTGTCCATGACCACTTCCACTACAAGGACAGAGCTGAGCAGTTGTGAAGGAGACCAGGTGGCCCCTAGAGCCTGAAATGTTTGCTGTCTGATCCTTTACAGACAGAAAAAGCTCTCTGACCAGCGCTTTAGACCTGCTGCTTTGTGACTCATTCATTCATTCAGTAAACTTCTCTTCAGTGCCTACTACTGTATCCCAGGCACTTCACTAGATGCTGAGGATACAGCAGAGAATGAAGAAACAGTCCGTGCCCTGAAAGAAGTCGTTGTCTAGTCTGGGAGACAGACCATTTAATTATACTTCAGCGTACAAAATGAGCTTTAAAGCAGAGGTAATCTGAGGGTGTTGGCGAAGCAGAGTGGAAGACTATTTAACTTAGGCTGGGGATTACTGACAAATCCTAGAGGGAAAAGGCAGGGAGGCTGGCAGTGAGTAGGGTGGGTAGAGAGATGCCAGCAGAGGAAGCCGGGTCCACAGCGTCCAAAAGGCAGTGCGTTCAGGGGGACTGCAGCTGGTTTATTGCAGCTGGAACAGACCGTTCCAGGGCTTTGGTTCTCAGGTAGCCCCCTCAAATTTTCACCTTCCAGGTCTGTGTATTTATAATCAGCCCTTTGTTTCTGAAGGGAAAAGGTTTTCTTGTTTTCTTTTTTCTAGTTTGGGGCCCAGGCTCATCATCTGTGTTTGACTCTGGGTCAGAATTATACAGATGGTGAAAGAGTAGTCACACTGCCGATGGATGTATAAATTGCTCTGACTTTTCTGGAATGTAGTGTGTATCAAGAGTTTAAAAAATGCAAACCTTTGACCCAGTAAATTCCATTTCTAGGAATTTGGCCCAAGAAAATAATTGAAGATCTAGGCAAATTAATATTCCAGCTTTATAAAAGTAAAAAAATAACATGTTAATATGTTCATAGAAAAAAAAGACTAAAAAAAAGAACCAATCAAAAGGCTAGAGAAAAATCAACCAAATATTAAAAGTAGGTAAAGGGGTTATAAATAGGTACTTTCAATTGTGTTTATTTTCCAAGTTATTTTCTAGAGTTATTCTCAGAGGAAAAAAATACCACTAAAAATACTGCTGATATCGTAGTGTATCCTGTAAATTATTAATAGGACTTTGAATTCTGCATTTCCTTAAGAATCTTTATTTTTCTTCCTTCTTAGTCCTTATATTGTTGTTTATGGCCTTAAAAATGGATATTTACAAAGAGTTTATGGGCTTCCCTGATGGCTCAGATGGTAAAGCGTCTGTCTGCTACCTGGAAGACCTGGGTTCGATCCCTGGGTTGGGAAGATACCCTGGAGAAGGAAATGGCAACCCACTCCAATATCCTTGCCTGGAAAATCCTATAGACAGGGGAGCCTGGTAGGCTATAGTCCATGGGTTGCAAAGAGTTGGACACAACTGAGCGACTTCACAAAGAGTTTATAAAAACATTTTCACTCCCTGCTAGTCTCAATTCTTATTACAGAACTGTTCTTAGGGTATATTTCATCCCCTGAATGAAAGATTTGGTGTTCCATAAATTGTCAAGTGAATGCTATGTACTAAATTTAGTTTTTCTTTTGCTCTTTTAAGTAGCTAGCCTATGTAATTTGTTAGGTTTGTTTGTTTTGCAGTAATGAGCTGCTGACTCCTGGTTCTTTTCATTGACTCTAAATGCTATATCGTCTCCTTGTTTTAAGGGCTTTAATTATGAAGATGATTATAATCCCTGTGTAATATAACTTGGCTGACCCATTAATGGGTGTTGTGCATGCACGTGTTATGGAAAATCTGCCTTTTTTAAATTTAAAGAATTCATTTTGTTCCAAATGTAATTGTCATATTTTAAGTGCTCATTAATTCAGTGGGTTGTTTGTTCAGTTTCTGAGCTTGGACAGTGTTAGAATGTCTAATGAGAAACATGCATCTTTTATTATAGCCATGAGGGAAAAACCCACTTAAAAGCCTCAATAGTCACAGCTAAGTGACATTAAGTAAACTTTGTTCACAATCTGTTTCAGGTTGTATAATTCAATTTTTGAGTCACAGGTTAGATTTGCCACTTATTTTGAGATCTTTACTCATTACTTTAGGAGTTGTTGAAACTTTTCACTATGGAAAATTAAAATAATTTTAATTTTCAGAATAATGTCATAACCTCTATGCAGAATAATGTCATAACCTCTATGGACATATAGCCAGTTTCAAAAATAACTCACTGCCCATCATATTTCAGCCTTATGCCAAAAAAAATAACAAACTGAATTAATTTAAAGCAGATCCCAGACATTAGACCATTTCTTCAGAACTGATTTTTAAACATTTAAAGGAGACCAACCAAGCCTGACTCAGAAACTGTGTTATGTTGGACAATTCTCTTTCCTTGTATGGGCCTCAGTGCCCCTAATCAATAAAAGCAGAGTTATCAATCTTATTTTTTCCCTTGTCCCTTATAGTTCTACTTGCCCACATGTTTAAAATTATAGAACTCATGACTAATACAGAACTGAAGTTTCTGCAAGTTTAAATTTTGTGATAATAAATAGGCTTTCACTTACTACCTTAGAAAAGGTTTGATATTGCAATTGCCTCTATTCTCATTTACTGTATTAAAAATTATTTGTGTCAGCAGTATTCTAACAGTATCAGTGCCCTCTCATAAAAGAAATTAGTTCACCCCTAAGTCCTCTCATTCCAGCAGATCACTCCTGTTCTTGACCATATGCCTGTATAGTTCCTATATGATAATAATTTGCCTAGATGTTCTACTTTCTGATTATTTTCTGCTGAAAAAGCATATACATTTTCCATGTTGTTTGCATAGTCCTTTTTATATTCATCGCACTTAACAGTGTTTTTTGGTCATTTACCCGTCGCTGGGCATTTTGGCTGTGTCTAGTTTTTCACTAGTATAAATAACTCTGCAGGGAACAAACATCCTACATATAAATTTTGCCTTCCTTTTAATGTTTCCTTGGAAAAATTTCCTAGGAACAATTTTTGTTTGAATAATTATTTAAACAACGTAATGTGCATGTGCTACCATATTGTCCTCCAGAAGGCTTGTACCAGTATACATTCCACAAGGATTAATAGCAGTTATCAGTATCCTTTGTTTCTCCCCTGGACGGCCAGCTATTTCCCCTTTATAGTTTCCATCTTTTAAATCTCTGTGTGCTACTTCTTGAGTGTTTTCCCTGGGTTTATCTTCTAATTCTAAAATTCTTTTTTGAGTCATGTCTAATCAACTGTCTGACCCAGACATTGTGGTTTTTTCAGTAGCTAATATTTGCTTATAGTCATATGACTAGTAAACACTGGAGTTGGAAATTGAAAGAACTCCCAAGTCTATGGGACTTCCCTGTAGCTCAGATGGTAAAGAGTCTGCCTGCAATGCAGGAGACACAGGTTCAGTCCCTGGGTCAGGAAGATCCTCTGGATAAGGGAATGGCAACCCACTCCAGTATTCTTGCCTGGAGAATCCCATGGACAGAGGAGCCTGGCGGGCCACAGTCACAAAGAGCTGGACACGACTGAGCGACTAACACTAAAGTTTCTTAATCGTAGTCCCAAAGTCTGTGCTCTTTTCATTCTACTGAACTTCTGGTTTGTTTAGGAAGACTATCCTTGTGTTAATGTGTATTGTGTATGTGTGTACATGCATACACACACACACACTCAGTTGTGTCCTACTCTTGGTGACCCTCTGGAGTGTAGCCCGCCAGGTTCCTCTGTCCATGGAGTTTTCCAGGTAAAAATACTGGAGTGGTTTGCCATTTCCTTCTCCAGAGAATCTTCTCCACCCAGGGATCAAACCCGAGGCTCCTGCCACGTCTCCTGAATTGCAGGCAGTTTCTTTACCCCTGAACCACCGGGGAAACCGTAATGTGCATTAGATCCATAACATAAACCTATCAAAATTCATGTTAAGACTGGTGTTGGCTTCTGAGGAAATTCCAGAGATATCTTTTTTTCTAAAAAGAAACAGTTGTTTTTTATATATATTAACTGTACCCCAGAGGATAGACGTTATAACTGGTAATGATAATCATTAATGATTAGGCACTTAATATCTACCAGGTGTGATGCTTAATCCTTTGTAAGCATCTCATATATTTTAATCATTGCAGTCATGCTGTGTAGTTTTCCATAGCCACCTCCACCCTTTCAGAGCAGCAGAAACTGAATTGCAAAGCGATTAAGTAACTTGCTCGTGATTACATAGTGAGCAACAGAAGAGCCAAGACATGGGGCCAGATGCATCTGATTTCCAGGCTCATGCTCTTAACCATTATGTCACCCTGCCCCTCAGCAGAGCCCCTTCATTAAGTTGTGGAGGGACAGGACCAGGGCGTCTGATGGGAGGCCTAAGCTTGCCATGATCCATGTTGGTAACTCACCTCTCTACATGTTTCCCCAGGATTTCCAGAGGCAGAGAGCACAAAGTTTTCTAAGGGGACCCACCTCTGATGATTCTGTTAACATCTGAGGGAGTGTGTCTTGGTTGTATGTGTCTGACTACCATAAAGAATCAGATTGCAGTTGGAGAGAGGGTTGAAGAGGGGTGCGATATGCTTGTTTTATGAGAGACCCCAAGAACAACCTTTCACAACCACAAAGGTCAATCATGGCCCACGCTACTTTGAAAACCCCTGTCTGGATAAAATGCCTGTTTGGGGATTTGGGTAGGCTGCTTCTGTGTGTCTGTGTCAGTGGGGTCCCATTTTCCTTTTTGCATAAGGACTGGAGAAGAACTTTTGCCCCCATGATTTGAAGTTCACCTTCCTGAGATGACTTGAGAGGGTTCTGTCAGTCACGGTCGTCGTACTTTCTCTGCACCAGTAGAGGGAGCTCTGTCATAGGTTATGAGTTTAAATGGTGTTCTCACTTGTGTCCACAAATCCCCTTTCTATGGAAGGCTTCATTCTAGATCAAGGCTGTGAATTATTTATTTTAACATCTATTTTAAGTAACTACAGCAACACTAGGGCAATGTCTTTATTTTATTTAGGTAGGAGTTTGAATACCTCATACTTGGCAAAGTTCAAGTAAGACCAAAGTCGGTCAGAATGTCTCAAAATAGTTTAAACTTTTCCTCTCTTCCCAGATTTCTCGGTAGCCCTTAACCAGAACTGAGGTGTTCTTTCTGCAGCATGGTACCATGCATATAGTTTTGAAACTGTCATCTGCCAAAGTGTCCCTAACAAAGTAACTGAATATATATATATATTTTTTAAAAACTTAAAATTCTTCTGCAGAAACTGACTTGGGAAAAGTTATTTTATGTATCATAATAAACATTAACAATGACAGTTTATATCTTTTCTTGTGTAGCCACCTTAGTTTTCCTCTAATTTATTTCTATATTGACTTCACAAATCCAATACTTCCTTTGAGAGTAGATGTTGTCCTTTTTTTTTTTTTCTTTCTTTTTTTGTTACTGGTTTGCAGTGGTTCTTTGTGTGTTGGATACTAATTTTTCATCAGTTATATGCATTGTAAATATTTTTTCCCAGCTAGTGACTTGTGCTTTTAATTTTTCAGGATCTTTTCTTAGAAAGCAACTTTTGTTTTCATGAAGTCACATTTGTCAGAATTTTCTTATACCATACGTTTTTTTGTGCCTTCTTTAAGAAATTCTTAATAATGTATTTTAAAAAATTTTATTTTTATATTGGCATATAGTTGATTTACAATGTTGTGTTAGTTTCAGGTGTATGGCAAAGTGATTCAGTTATGCATATATCCATTCTTTTTCAGATTCTTTTCCTGTAGGTTCCTACAGAATATTGAGTAAGGTTCCCTGTGCTGTATATAGTAGGTCCTTGTTGATTATCTGTTTTATATGTAGTAGTGTGTATATGTTAATCCCAGACTCCTAATTTATCACTCCTCCTACTCTTTTGGTAATCAAGATGTTTACTGGACAATGCATGGTGATCATTTCATAATGTATGCAAATTTCAAATCATTATTTAATACACTGAAACTAAAATAATGTCATGTGCCAACAATATTTAAACTAAGAGAAATTCTTTGCTACTCAAATGTCTTAAAAACTGTCTCCTTTTTTTTTTTCCTAAAGGTTATGAAGTTTTACTGTCCACATTTAAGACTTTTATATATCAGATATTTTAAAAAATTTGCAATATGAGCTATAGTCATCTAATTTTATTTCTTCCATGTGCAAGATTTGCTTTTCCCTCCTTTCAGATCTTTGGTCCTGTTAACCTTCTCAGGCCTTCCTTGCCTATCTATGAAAAATAAATTCTCCTTCTCTTGTTTTTCTTTTCAATTACAGGTTACTATTGAAATTTGTGTTAATCTTCCATGCCAATTTTAGTATCAGTCTATGAAATTTTGTAAAATACCTCTGGGATATTGACTGAATTGCATTGAATACCCAGATTAATTAGGCAGAATGGCCATCTTTATGATGTTAATTCTTCCTATTCGTGAACACAGTTTATCTTCTCGTTTGGCTTATATCTTCTATTCTTAGATAACTTTATAATTATATCCATAAAGATATTTTAGATCTTTTTGTTAAATTAATTTTTGTAGATTATTTTATGTGTTCTAATAGGTTCTTTTTTTAAATGAAGACAATCTAATTGTCTGTGAATTGCATTCTTAGTTTTTCCTTTTGATCTTTTATACTTAATATATTTTTCTGTCTTACTAAGACCTCTAAAAATAGAGGTGGTAGTGGACATTCTTGTCTGATTCCTTATCTTAAAGAAATTTCTTCTAGTAATTTCCACTAAGTCATTGTAGTGGATCTGGTATATTATCAAGTTAAAGAAGATGTTGTCTATTTCTAGTTTAAGAGATTTCTTTTTAAATCAAAATTGGTAATTTTATTGTTAGTTTTTTTGGTTGAACACAGCTGTTCAGTTTTCTTGCTTACTATTGTATTCAGCTAACATTATACTTTTTTCTCGAAGTTCAGTTTTCTCTGCATCCTACAGGTTTTATATGTGGGACATTGGAAATATTTTTTCCCAGTTTGTGGTGCTTTGTGCTTATTACATATTTCTTTTTTAACTCTTGAATTATTCAGAAGTGCTTTTTAAAAACCAAATTGTATGAATTTTTTAAACTACTTACTTTAAATTTTCAATTTCAGAGAATTATAGCTAATGAACACATTTGACCTAATATGTCAGTAGTTTTTGTTAAATGTTGTTTGTGTGCCTTAGAAAGAATGTGTGTTTTCAAATTGCTTGTAGGAATCTATATGTATCTGGTAGATTTAGCTTACTAATTGTCGTCAAATATAGCTATTCAGAACTAATCCTTGATATTTGATCTTTTGGTTTCTGAGAGGGATATGTTAAAATTGTTACTCTGTCGTTGTGATTTGTCTATTTATTTTTGTTAATTTTGAGATTTATGTTTTTTGGGGAGAGGTCTTTTGTATTTTGAGGTTGCATTGTCTGATGCATATAGATTTAGAATTGTTAACTCTTCCTGGGAATTGTTCCTTTTATATTTGACTCTCATAACTTCCCTGAGATATGGGTTTATCAGTTATGAACTTCCTGCCATACATAATGAGGAAGTTCAAGTTAGAAGTTCAGTGTCTTATCTAAAGTCACCCTAGGCAAGCCTTTGGCTTCTGTCCTCATTGCTTCTGTGATTTAGGGCATCTTGTTAAAAATTGTGAAAAGCTTGCCTTTCTTACCTTTTGACACCTATTTCCAGGATCTTCAAACCTAAGACTTTGGTGTTTTGGGTTATCAAGACTCACAACTGTGATAAGGTTTTATAGCTAGCTAGCTAGGTTGACTGAAGGATGAGAATGCAAATGTAATAAGATGTTAACATTTGAGGAGCCTGAGTGAAGGTTATCTGGATAGTCTTTGTAACCTTGAAGGTTTTGTACATCTGGTACATCAGCATAAAACTACATTATTTTTAACTGATGATTTTCAGTTTTTAGAAATAAATCTCAAGAGGCTTAATTTGAGATATAAGTTGGAAAGTGCTTCACTTAACAGTTTCCTAATAAAATAATATCTAGAGGTTGCTGGTTTCTACTGATTCAAGTATTACATCTGTCTTTAATATTGATAGAAATATGTGCTTCAGAAAATCAAGCATATCCCACAGATTTATAAAAATGTTAATTTAAAAAAAAATTAGCAGCCCTCTTAATTGAAAAAAATTACAGTGTCCATTTTTTAAATTGAGGTATAGGTGTTTTACAGTGTCATGTTAGTTTCAAGTATACAGTACAGCAAAGTGATTCAGTTATATTATTAATATATGTCATTCAAAGTAATATATTGGGCACTGAAGATCATTAGTAGTGCTATGAAGATAATGAAATTTTGTTATATGTGAGGGTTTTTTTTTGGTGTGTCTTAATATGCAGGAAAACGGCTTCACCATTTCATCCTCAAGCGAGCATCTTTTCTTAAAGGAAGAGAATTTCTTCTGTTTTACTTCATCATGATCAAATAGGATATTATAATTAGGAGCTCAAATGAGAATTTCTACGTCTATATAAGAAGTAGACAAAGAATCCAAGCTTTTAAAACATATTAAAAATATTTTATCACATAAACTGTGTTGTTATACTTTAATGATACTTTAGAGTATCTTTGAAAATAACAAAAAAATTTTTTTTCAGAGGCAGAGATAACAAAAAAATCTTGGAGCAATTTGAGCCTGATTGGCATAAATTTGTAGTTTAGCAGTTAATGCTTTTGTCCCAGATGAGGAAATGACAGGCCAAAGGAGGACCCCTTAAAATACGTACCTCATGTGCTAAAGATTTGACACGCAGTGGTTCTCCCTTCCAAGACTCATTGGCTATGATAAATGGTTTTCTTGTCCTCACTGCATTCCCAAGAGATACATGATGGCCTGTTCCTCTTCTTATCTCCAGGCTGATTAGGCCATTGATTAGGCAGAACTTGGACCACTGAATTAAAAGATTATTTCCACTGACGCAAACCTTTTAAACTAGACTCAGTGAACTAAAGGGAGGGACTGGATGGTTTCCATTTGAAACTTAAATTTCTAATTGCATTCTAATCTCTTGTTGTTGTTGTTCAGGCTCTAAGTTGTGTCCGACTCTTTGAGACCCTATGAACTGCAGCACGCCAGGCTTCCCTGTCCATCACCATCTCCTGGAGTTTGCTCAAACTCATGTCCATCGAGTTAATAATGCCATCCAACCATCTCATCCTCTGTCGCCCTCTTCTCCTCCTGCCTTCAGTCTTTTCCAGCATCAGGGTCTTTTCCAGTGAGTCAGCTCTTCTCATCAGGTGGCCAAAGTAGTCCTTCTAATGAATATTCAGGGTTGATTTCTTTTAAGATTGACTGGTTTGATCTCTTTGCTGTCCAAGGGACTCTCAAGAGTCTTCTCTTGCACCACAGTTTGAAAGCATCAATTCTTCAGCGCTCAGCCTTCTTTATGGTCCACCTGTTACATCTGTACATGGAAAAACCATAATTTTGCTTATACGGACCTTTGTTGGGAAAGTGATGTCTCTGCTTTTTAATACACTGTCTAGGTTTGACATAACTTTTCTTCTAAGGAACAAGCATCTTTTAATTTCATGGCTGCAGTCACCGTCTGCAGTGATTTTGGACCACAAGAAGGTAAAATCTGTCACTGCTTCCACTTTTTCCCCATCTGTTTTGCCATGAATTGATGGGACTGGATGCCATGATCTTAGTTTCTTGAATGTTGAGTTTTAAGCCAGATTTTTCACTCTCCTCTTTCACCTGTATTAAGAGGCTCTTTAATCTCTTCAAAATATTATTTTATTTTTTAAAGATGTCTTTGCTGTGGGTCATTTTTAAAGTTTTTTATTGAATTTGTTACACTATTGCTTCTGTTTTACATTATGGTTTTTTGTTTGTGCGGCATGTGGGACCTTACTAAGCTCCCTGACCAGGAATTGAACCCACATGCCCTGCATTGGAAGGCAAAATCTTAACCATTGGACCACCAAGGAAGTCCCGAAATGGAATTCTAAAGCATCATGGCATTATTAACTTAGAGCAGCTCAGAACTATGTTTTGGGTAAACTGCTGTGATAGTATTATGTGATAAAAACTTTATGTATTCATAGTTTCCCAGAAAGTCCTAGGTCTTGTGAAGGCACCTATTGTTGTGAGTTTGCTCATGTTAAAACCAAAGTCAGGATCTTGTTGAAATGATTTTATTTCAACACCATCCGTCGGATGCTAATTTCAGAGCCACATAAGATGGAATTCTTGACTCACAGCCTGTTTTCTTTCCACCTGCAGTTTTTTGAGAGGACTTTGTAACACTGCCTCCCTTGTGTTTTCTCTGTCTCATTCTCTCAGACTCAGATTTTAATATTTGCAAGGATGGTAAATAGGACATAAAGTACTACAGAATTTGTTTTAAAGCTTCTTTACTACAGTGACCTTACTGTCTGATTTCAGATCCCTTCAGATTGTTTAAAACTATCATCAGAGAATATTTGTATTCTCAAAAATACAGTCCATATATCTTTGTCATGCACAGCATCGTATGAGAGTTTCAGATAGCATTAGTGTGCTTGTATGTACCAAAGCTAAAAGCTAAAACATGTAGTTTGGTTAGAAACGTATCTCTCAGTAAGGGTAGGAGAAAGAAAAAGGAGTAGTAGAGGGAACATTAATTTTTGGAATCAGAATCTTTGGTTTGAAACTTTGTTCAGAATCTTATAAACTTTATCAAGCTTTGGCAAGTTACTTCCTTTTTGGAGCCTCAGTTTCCTAGTCTGAAAAAGTGGAGCATAAAAGTTCCTATTTTGTCAGATTAAGATGGTAAGAAATACATATTTAAAATGCTTAGCATAGAAAAGCTTAAAAAGAGTAAGTAGTATGATATTTGATAGGGTATGACAATGGGTTTTTGTGTTTTTTTTTTTTTAGTGTATGATGGTGTTTTTTTTTTCGTTGGACCTTCGAAAATTCCTTCAACCAGAGCTACTTTTCTGCATTGTAATTCCTTATCTCTTGCTAGTCATGTTTTTTTCGTTTTTACTCTTGGTATTAATGGTATTTTATAAGTGCCACTTCTATGACCCTGACTTGAAGCTGACTGATCTAAAGAAAGGTCACTTGTCAATTTCAGTAATGTTTTTAAAATGTGGAGGAGGGAGGGTAGGAGGGGAGACCTAGGGGGAGAGAAAGACAGATTAATTCTAATTCCTTGGCAAAAAGGTAACAGATGTTTTGAGACTCCGTTAAGTAGTACCTCAAAATATGAGACTGTAGATTTTAGAGGCTAGATTTTGGATCCTTGTGAGCCTTCCTTTTTGAAGTTTCAAAAGGTTATCTTAATACTGTGGGATTTATTACCCACTTGATTTTTTTTCCATCCCTGAAAGATAATCTGTGGCGTTCACTGAGCATTTATCAGAAGCTCCCTCTAGGGTGGGATTCACAACAGAAGAGCAGAAATCTTGGTCTTTAGACCATTCTCACAAATAATTTTTACACAAGTAATTCAAGGTCATTCTGCCAGAGCGGAGACTAAATCCTAATTGTTTGTGCAGTTTTTCTAATTATGTCCAGATGTCGGGCTCACTTTTATCTTTGGAAACCTTCTTGATTCTTGTGGGATGAGCCAAAAAGCCCAGACACATGGTGCCTGAAAATTCGTTCAAACCCCTCATTGCCAGACCACATATTAGGATATGAAAGTACTGGATCTCAGGGTGACGTGGCTGATGGGCTCACAGTCTATATTTTGGGGAAGATAAGGTGCTGCTCCACTAGAGTTAGGTTGGTGAAAGGAGAGCCAAGAATAGCCATGGGGGGAAAAAATCTGATTTCCAAAAGAGGGTAGTCATAATGAAGATCAAAGGGAAAAGTCCAAAAGATATTCTTTGGCTCTTATGTCTAAGAGGCTGATAAATCAGTTTTGATCAGTTAGGGGAATATATTTTCCTAGTGCTCTAAGCTTTCCGACCTGCTTACCCTTGTTCAGCAAGAAGACTGAGATGCATTATGATCAAATTAAATGGGTCCCAAAGAAAAAGTAGATGATTCTCTTAAATGTTTATGCTCTAAAAAATATCAGCTTGGAACCAGTATTTGTTAAAAAGAAATATTTAATCCCAACCAAATAACATTTATTATGTATTCAGTATATGCCCTTACTGTGTAGTGTACAAAAAACCAAATGAGACGTTTGCGGTCAACCAGGAATTTGTAGACTGAAAGGAGATGATGACATTTGTCATTATCGTTGTCTAACATGTATGGAGTGCTTACCGTATTCTTAATGTTCTTTCTAATTCCTTCTGTATCTGGAGCTTTACCCTGGGTGCTTCTGATAGTGGTATTTATGTTGATATCACTTAGTTAAGTAGGACCTTTGCAGAGGCAAGTAGTAAGGTTAAGCCAAATACTGGGTAAGTGATTCAGAGAAGTGTTAAAGGATTTGTGAGAACTTAGGTATACAGAGAGGTGGGGAGGATGATATTCCAAGCAGGTGCAGACTCAGAAAGGAGGGGGTATGTTACACATTAAATATTCAGTTTGGCTGAACTGTGTGGGTGTTGCCCAGATATTGGAGGACCTTGAATGCCAGAGTAAGAAGTTTGAACTTGATCTTGTTGGTAATAAGGTAGTTCAAAGACATTTCGATCAGAAAACTGATATAGCAAAGGGTTTTTTTTTAAAGGAGATTCAGTTGTATGATACGGAGTTTGAAAAGACTAGGAACAGTAAGACCAATTAGGAAATTGTTGCAGTAACCATAATTGAGTATGGATCACTGTCATCTGTGAACCTTTTGTGTCTTTTTGGGTAAGCCGCCTCTGTTGTTCTAGTCAGTAACACCTTGAAATCTGGATTTAGATCTCTTTGAATAGGTATGTGGTAGCATACTAGACTTAAAGAACCAGAGCATCATTGCCCAGAAGTCAGTTTACATAGAGGCAGTTACCAAAACTGGTTCCTAGAAGAGTTATTTGGGTTGGACTCCAGGGAACCTTGTAACTTAATCATTCTGGCAATTCTTAGTGGTTTCAAAGAACATTCAAAGGAATATTTATGGCCACATACAGAAACTTGGATAATAACTTGTGCCATTAGGTGGGTTAATACATGTAAAGCACTTAGGTGCCCCAGTCTTGAAACCAAAAACCACACAGATAATGAAAGTTAGATTAAAAAACAAAACAATAACCCTATGATAAGGCATATTATTCCATGCTAGAAGAAAACATGTGAGAGATTACTTGTTTTCTTGTAAATATTCATGCACGAAACAGAGAAGAAAATGGAGACTTTCTCCAGTTCTGTATTTTAAACCAGGTAGAAAAGAGTGACTGTAGAAATTAAGGAAAGAATAGATTGACCATTGTGGATTACTTAGTGACAGTCTTAAAAATGAACATTTTAAATGGAAGGCCATGAAGTTTAGTGTCTAATAGATGGTCATTCCAAAGGAAAAGGGCCTCAGTCTTTGGTCAAGCTTCTTCCCAGTTATGAGTGCCTTGGCATTGTGTTATAGTTCATATAAATCCAGAAATATAAGTAAATAGGGAAAGGGGGTCCTTCTGTTCTTTTAATTGAGTTATTGATATATAATTCACTCATTTAACATGTACAGTTCAGTGAACTAATTTTTTATGGACTCACCATGGTCCAATTTTTTTAATTTATTATTTTTTAATTGAGATATAATTCACATATAAAACCCACCATTTTAAGGTTACAGTTCTGTGGTTTTTAAGAATATTTTAGCAGGGTTGTGCAGTCATAACCACTGTTGAATTCCATACATTTTTGTTACCCCTGGAACCAATGTCCTGTTAGCAGTCACTTCTTGTTACCCTTTTCCCCCATCCCAAGGCAACCATTGATCTGCTTTCTGTCTCTTAAGGATTTGCCTATTCTGAAAATGTTATATAAATGGAATCATGCAAAATGCAGCCTTGGTATCTGGCTTCTTTCACTGAGTTTATGTGTTCAGGGTTCGTCAATGTTGTAGCATATATCAATAGTTCATTCCTTTTCATAGCTGAATAATATTCCATTTGTATGGATATACCCGATTTTGTTCAAAATCTAATTTTCGAACATTTAGATCACCCTCTAAAGAAACTCTGTATCCATCAATCCTCACTGCCCCAATAACCCTAGGCAACTGCTAATCTACTTTTTGTCTCTGCAGATTTGCTTGTTCTGAACATTTCATATAAATAGAGTCATAGAATGTGACTTTTTGTGACTGGCTCCTTGCATTCAGCATCCAGTTTTCAGGGTTCCTCTATGTTGTACCATGTGTCTGTATTTATTTTTTATCTACAGATAATACTCTATTGTATCTATATATAGACGTTGTCACATTTTATTTACTCCTTCATCAGCTGATGATTTTTGGATTGTTGTTTCCTTCTGCTTTTACATAGCATTTTTTCAAAGAAAACTAAATATAAGATACAGTTGCTTATGAATTTGCCCTTTTGTGGACTTTGACAGATTGTCCATTTAGCTTACCAGGTGCTGCTTACAAAGAGAAACAGGCCTGTCATAATGTAGGAATTCAGGCTTTCCTTGCATCAGATAAAAGAATCAGAGCAAGACATGGCTATTTTCCGAGTTTGACTTTTCTATTGAGTCCATTCTCCCAGTGGCTTCAGGTTTCTGGTATTATCATTCAGTGGAACGTCTTCATTTCCTGGGATACACCTGAGAAAAATACCACAGCTCACGTTGAAACTCAAAGCCCACCGGCTGGCAGAAGCCCTGGGGACAGCATTGTCTTTAGTCAGTGGGGAGCGGTTCTCTGACACCTTTCAATGTCGTCAGGCTGTTGTCCAGCGTGCCTGATGGTCTCCTCAGGAGTGCTGAAAGAAGAGTCCAGAGATAATGTTACTGGGAAAATTCCATTCCCCCAGTCTTTCTGCACTCAGCCTAATGGCAGTTCGGACATGTCAAGAATTTTCATTTTGATTTTAGAGCATTTGCAATATGAGAGGCAGCCTTGAAGCTTGATGATCAGGGTTCAAATCCTATCCTTGTATAACTTAGGCAAATTTCTCATCTAGAAAGTGGAAGTGATAGTGGTGGTGGTGGTTTAGTTGCTAAGTTGTGTCCGACTCTTCTGACCCCATGGACTGTAGCCCGCTGGTCTCTTCTGTCCATGGGATTTCCCAGGCATGAATACTGGAGTGGGTTGCCAGTTCCTTCTCCAGGGGATCTTTCCGATCTGGGTTCTCAAAAGATGGGAGGACAAAGGGAAACAATACATCGTGTAGCACTTGGTAGGTGCCTACAAGGGCAAATCATCTTCCCTCCTACTTTATTTACATGGTGTTCGTGAAGTTTGGATGGCAACATCCTGTGGAAGCATCAAGTCAAGGGCCTGAAACTTAGAAAAGCATTCAGTCAGTGTTAGTTGCATTTGAACCTGAGTTCCCAAAGTCTGGAATTCCTCTTGTAGGTATAGTTTGGTGTGTGGGGGGTGTGATGGAAAGAGATGGAGACAGATCTCAGATCCTGTATCAGTCAGTTTTTGCTGTGTAACAAACCACTTCAAAAACTTAGTGATCAGCTGGGGCTGACTGACTTCCAAAGGTGTCATCTAAAACCATGTTGTCGAGGCTTCTCTCTGCTTCCAGGTTTTAAATACATTGCATTTACACATGTTTTCTTCTAGTACTTATGATTTCCATTTTTATAATTAGAGCTCTTTTTCATTTGGAGTTTTCCTGAAGATAGGAGGTGTGGTTACAATGTAGTCTTTCCCCAAACAGCTGTCCAGTTGTTTGATATACATTTAGGCTTTCTGCCTTGTTCTGGTCATTCTATTCTCTTCAGCTGGTCTGAACCAGTCCCTTTTTTTTTTTTTTTTTTTTGGTGGTTTGTTTTTTGCTGCACTGTGTGGCATACAGAATCTTAGTTCCCCTGACCAGAGAAGAAACCCATCCCCCCTGCATTAGGAGCACCGAGTCTTAACCGCTGGACCACCAAAGAAGTTCCAAGATAGTTTGTGTAAAAGTACACTGCGTATTGCCTGTGTCAGCCACCTATAGCATGCCACAGTTGCTCGGTTCCAGGAGGCCCTCTAAACACCCATTTTTGTTTGTAGGATTATGGGTAGACTTGCTACAGAGCTGTCTCTGAGCCAAACTTCTCCTTTGGTGATCTCCATAGGAAAGGACTGATCAAAAGGACTTTATGTCCTAAGTTGTTGGAAAATCCAAAACACCCCCATTTTTACAAGTTTTATTTTGTTGCAGTTCCTTCAGAACTATATTATGAAATAATATCTTAAATTTAACTTTAAAAGTGTGTAAAAAAATTAAAAAATAAGTGTAAAAAGCACTTAAACATCATACCTAGAACAGACATAACAAAACAGACATTGAACACGATTATTGACTGGTCCTAGCAAATATCATGTTTAATCCCTAATAAATGAGGGGGCAACAGTGAAGTAAGCTACTGGCAGCATCTGGAAGTGGGTAGATCTGGGATTGGCTGCTGTTGAACTTGGCAATGGTGATGGTAAGTAAGAGAAACATCTGAGAGACAGTCAGGATGCTGGCTTGAAACTGGGACTGAGCAGATGTCAGGAAATGAGACTGCAGGGAACAAGGGTGCTAGGAGAGAAACACGTGCTGTTCTTTATGTTCTGGGCCCCTACCTGTTCACTTCTTATAGCTCTGAACCTTTAGTCTTTTTTCCTGGTTACTGAGGGAAAAGGCAGTATAAATCCACATGCAGAGTACTGGAAAAAAAAAAAAAAAAAAGCTTCTGTACTTCCCAGGATTAGATTGCTGTGAACTAGGTACCTTCGGTCAACTAGGTTTTTAAGTCATTCCAGGTAAAGTTGCTCTTTCTGCGATTGTTACTAGTTCTAGTGAGTAACTGCTGTATTCTGGTCTCATGTGATAACTGCTGTTACATAACCACTGGTTCTGCTCTGTAAGCTGCCCTGCTGTGGGACTGCTAACCTGAGTCCTTCAACCAGTCTTCCCCGACCACCTGTCTTACAAGATCTTGCCATCTCCTGGGCATGTGTAACTCTTACAGTCAACTCTATATCCTAATACGATCCTAATAATAGGATCATAATAATATATATCGTAATAATATATATCATAATAATATATAATATATCCTAATAATATCCTATACGATCTTCTTTACATAGTGAAGTAAGTCAGAAAGAGAAAAACGAATATCATATATTAACACGTGTATATGGAATCTAGAAGAACGGTACAGAGGAACCTGTTTGCAGCACAGGGATAGAGATGCAGACATAGATAACGGATTTGTGGACACAGCGGGAGAAGGAGAAGGTGGGACCAATTGGGAGAGTAGCACTGAACGTATACATCCCCATTTGTAAAACAGATAGCTAGTGGGAAGCTGCTGTTAGCACAGGGCGCTCAGCCCGGTGCTCTGTGATGACCTCGAGGAGTGGGATGGGGTGGAGGGTGGGAGGTAGGTTCGAGAGGGAGGGATATATGTACAGTTATGTCTGATTCACTGTTAGATGGCAGAAACCAACACAGCATTGTAAAGCAGTTATCCTCCAATTAGAAATTTAAAAAAGCTTTGGATCAAGGAAAAAATATTTAAAAGAATTCAATAAAATCACCTATAATCCTGCTATCAGAGATAAATCCCGGTAACATTTTAGTCATATTTTTTTCTAGTCATGTTTTTTCTCCTATGTATATAATTTTATCGAGTTGAGATTGTACTGTATATATAATATTGTATCTTATTTTTCCTCCTTAACTTTATCATAAGCCATTTGTAAACAGTGTTTTAAAAGTTATATAATATTTCATGGAGCGGATTGTGGCATACTTGGACTTTCTTTTTCAGACCTGTTTTTCTCATTCGTCAAATTGGATCGTGAGATTGCCAAGGGAAATCAATCAGTCTGTGGTGTCATCCCTTTCCTGACTCTGATGCCTATGGAGCATATTATATATGTAGACAATTAATAAATATTTTGGCTTGTGCGCCTCTTTTCAGTCTAAATGTTATAGAAAACTCTTTGCTATCAGGCTTCCGAAAACTATGACTTGCAGCTGACTCAGAGTCATTGCATCACCAAGTCTTTCCGTTTAGAAAAAGGGATCCAGAGAGGGCCATGAATCCTCTGAAATCCTATGGAATGTATTATGAATGAGAATTTTTTGGGTGCATTTTCCTATACTTTTCACTAGAACATTAAAGGATTATCTTACCAAAAAGCCACTGATTCTGTAACAGTAGCCCACCTGGAGACAGATCCATTTACTAAACTTGTCTGAAATCTGAGATAGTATATTTCACCTTGTATTTGTCTTGGTTTTCAGGAAGGGATGAGACCATGCAGCCTGCCAGACCGTCGTTCCTTGAATACTTTGAACAAAAAGAAAAGGAAAATCAGATCAACAGCTTCGGCAAGAGTGTCCCTGGTCCACTGCAGAACTCTTCAGACTGGAAAGTTCCCCAGGATGGAGACTATGAATTCGTAAGTAGAGCTGGAAGCAGATGGTCATGTCTGCTGGGGAAAGCTGTTTGAAAGATCACACATCCAATTCTATCATTTCTCTTAAAGTGCAAAGTGCTTGAGCATTTTCTTGTGCAGCTCACACTTCCCCTAAATGCCCCTGGCAGTAGCTCCTGGCCTGAGGGCCTCCAGGGTCTTGAGACAACATTTTGACTGACATTTGAACTGTTCCGAGGACCCCCAATTAGTGGCATCCACTTTTTTTGTGACCATCCAAAGCAGCTTTAATAATTATTTCCTCACTTGCCATTTTTCTTTTGTTGAGTTTGAAATTGTTAACGGTAAAAGAAATATTCAGTCATCCGATGAAGATGCACTGTCTTTCATAGCCTATCTGGGCTTGTGATTTTTTTAAGAATTAGACCGCAGGGAAATTAGTACTGCTTTATTGTGTCTTTGTTGTTTGGTTAACCATTATCCTAATATTAGGCTCTCTGAGAGGATTATTCTGAATTTTGTCTGAGGATGAATATTAAATCATTCCAAAGTTTCCTATGAAAAACTGGGTGTGTTTTTCCTTTTTCTGCTGTGGAACATTCTCCCTCAACCACAGACACTTGCTAATGTTTGCAGAGATTTAATGAGTAGAGTCAGTTAAAAAAAAAAAAAGTGGAAAAAAATAAGCTAAAGAGTCTGCATTCCTTTTCTAGAATTTTCTCTTTAGGATTACTTAGTTTTTATATTTGTCAATTCTATCATAGTTTTGTTGTTGTTTATAAGAGCTTAGTTTGGGCATTCTGTTTGGACTTGGGGAGACTTTCCAGTCCTGGCTTTCTTCTGTCTTACTAACTGGCCCAGAGGAAATGGTGTCATTCTTCCACAACATAGTTTCTGCTTTTGTAGAGTAGCAGGAATGTCAGAGTTTATACAGCTAAGGATAACAATCTTCTGAGGACCAGAATAACTCACCTGAAGTTACTTAACCTATTAGTCCCTGAACCCATGTTAGGACCCAGATTCCTTTGTTTTTATCATCTGTTTGTTTACTCACTGATTTATTCATCATCTGCTATTATCATCTATTTTTTCATTCATTTATTTATTAATTCTTTGGGTGCCAGTATGTGCCTGACACTTTGCTAAGGGTATAGGGGTGAACAGAACCATCAGAAACCCATTCCTCATGGAGGTTCATTTTAGAAGAAGAAAAATTAAAAAAAAAAAAAAAAAAGGAAGAAGAAAAATAAGAAAGTAAACTATTGTGTCCGATAGTGATAAGTGTTATAGAAAGTATGCAACAGGAGAGGGAGATTGGTGGGGAAGGGAAGGGAAAAAGGAGGTGGGGGGGAGTGTGTGTAAGTGTGTGTGAATATGTAGCAGTTTTAAATAACCAGTTGAGGAAGGTCTAATGGGTAAGAGGATAAGAGAGTGAAGTTTGTGACTACCCAAAGTGGCTGGAATAGCAAGTAAAGTCCCAAGGCAGCGATTTGCTTAGTGTGTTGGCAGAACAGTGAAGTGAATGGTACATCTGGAATGGCATCAAGGGGACATGCTGTAGCAGGAAATGAGATCAGAGGAATAATGAGGAGTCAAATAACATAGGGCTTTTTGTGTAATAATAATAACTTCAACTTTTACTCTGAGTAAAATGGAAAGCTACTGGCAAGATGTGACTTGATCCTACTTAACGTTTTGAAAATATTATATTGGTTGCTGTATTGATGCACTATAGAAAAGCTAGATTTGGTGAACACAAGTGTACCTGTTATACAAAACAGGCTTGTCTGCTGCCTTTTCTCTCTTCTAGATCTTTGGCATTCTTGGTTTTCCACTGTGTCAGGATTCAGCTTCAGAATCCTCCTTAAGACAGTGTTCCAGGCTGCCACCATTATTTAAAGTAGACCCATGAGACTTGAATCATCAGGTTTGTGATTCCATCTTGCCTCTGTAGTTGTCTTGGACATCTTTGAAAGGACTGATTTTCTCAGTGAGTCTTTAGGCAAAGTGAAACAATTCCCAGGTGCCAAATCACATCACCATTGTGATGGGATGCTTGAGAATCCTCAGATCTGTAGTCCCCAGGTCTAGTTAGTGTTCCTAGAGATTCTGGTCACTTTAATCATTAATTTGGGATCAGTAGTTCCCATGTTTGAAGAACCCATTTCTCTCTGCCATCGTTTTCCCAAACTCAGATCCCTGGCAGAGAATTTATTTGGACGGGCAAGCTACTTACACACAGGGGCTTTAGTAGGTCTTTAGAGAAAGAGCTTTTTATTTGGGAAGCAGATGACCACTGGGGCGAGTGTGCCTATGAGCACAGTGACTAGATTAGAACTTTGCACAACATGTATTCTTCCCGGCTGGTGCAGGAGGAAGGTTCTGAGACTTACCAGAAGTTATTACCTGGCATCATCCAGCTCACATACCTTTCTTTGTGTCCTATGCAGTGTTTAAACATTTTAAATTAGTTGCCTGTGTTTGAAAATTGAGAGCTTCTACATAAAATGTTGGAACTCCAGCTTATTTTGAAAACTTGGAAGAGCTGACCGTAAAAGACCTACATTAAAAGGAAATCTTTTTTATTAACTTATTGGTTGTGCTGGGACTTCTTGCTGCGCAGGCTTTTCTGTAGTTGTGGCAAGCAGGGGCTCCTCTCTAGTTGGGGTGGGCAGGCGTTGCCGTGGCTTCTCTGGTTGCCAAGCACGGGCTCTAGGGCGCTTGGACTTCAGTAGTTGCAGTGCGTCGGCTCAATAGTTATGGCTCCCGGGCTCTAGAGCACAGACTCAGTAGTTGTGATGCATGAGCTTATTTGCTCTGAGACTTGTGAGGCTTCCCGGATCAGGGATTGGACCTATGTCTCCTAAACTTGCAGGGGGACTCTTTACCACTGAGCCACCAAGAAAACCCCCAGACCTACATTTTTTAAAAAACTTTTTTTTTGCATTTTTGGCTGCACTGGGTCTTTGTTGCCGCATGCAGGCTTTCTTTGAGTTGCGGTGAGTGAGCTTCTCATCATGGTGGCTTCTTTTGTCGTGGAGCTGGGGCTTAGGCATGCCAGCTTTGGTAGCTGTGACTTTCGGGCCCTAGAGAGTGGACTCAATAGTTGTGCTGCAGTGAAGAGTTTGCATGCTCCAAGACATGTGGGATCTTCCAGGACCAAGGACAGAACCCATGTCCCCTGTGTTGGCAGGTGGGTTCTTAACCACTGGACCACCAAGGAAGTCCAAGATACACGTTTTTTAAATTAATTTATTTATTTTAATTGGAGGCTAATTACTTTACAATATTGTGGTGGTTTTTGCCATACATTGACATGAATCAGCCACGGGTGCACATGTGTTCCCCCATCCTGAACCATCCTCCCACCTCCCTCCTACCCCATCCCTCTGGGTTGTCTCAGAGCACCAGCTTTGAGTGCCCTGCTTCATGCATCGAACTTGCACTGGTCATCTATTTTACTTATGGTAATATACATGGTTCAATGCTGTTCTCTCAAATCATCCACCCTCACCTTCTCCCACATAGTGCAAAAGTCTGTTCTTTACATCTGTGTCTCTTTGCTGTCTTGCAAAAAAGGGTCGTCATTACCGTCTTTCTAAATTCCATATATATGCGTTGGTGTGTTGGTGTTTATATTGATGAATTGGTTTTGATGTTGGTGTTTCTCTTTCTGACTTACTTCACTCTATGTAATAGGCTCCAGTTTCATCCACCTCATTAGAACTGACTCAGATGCATTATTTTTAGAGTCAAGATCCATTTTTGATTGATAGGTTGTCTGGAGCTGAGTAGAAGCTGCTTTCTTCAGATCTGACTACCCCAGTTCTCCTCAAGATCCTATTGACTTCATTCACTTGTATTAAGTTTCTGACCTGTCTGGCATATAAGCCATTTGATCTGGGGACTCCTGGTCTAAATCATTTGGATTTATATATGTCCACATTGTGTCTGAGTCACCCCATCCTGACAAAAAATTTTATTCTAATGTTACCTTGAAAATTTCAAGAGAACTCCCTTCTAAGAGAACTTCAGACTAAGCAGTGAGAGAAAATTGAGGTAGGATGTACATGATCTGGGCTTCCCTGGTGGCTCAGATGGTGAAGACTCCACCTGCAATGCAGGAGACTCGGGTTCGATCCCTGGGTTGGGAAGATCCCCTGGAGAAGGGAGTGGCTCCCCACTCCAGTATTCTTGCCTGAAGAATTCCTTGGACAGAGGAGCCTGGCGGGCTATAGTCCATGGGGTCGCAGAGAGTCAGACACAACTGAGTGACTACCACTTCTTTTTCCATACATAAGCTACTACACCAAAAGGTTCCAAAGATCAGATGAAAACTATTCTTAATGCCTCAGTACTCTTGCTGTATGGCCTGAATCCCAAATCAAGTACTTAAAATAATATTCTAAGTAATCAGGTACCTAAAATATTAGTCCTCTGTCCATGGAGTTCTCCAGGCAAGAATACTGGAGTGGGTTGCCATTCCCTTCTCCAGGGGATCTTCACAACCCAGGGATCAAACCTGGGGCTCTGCATTGCAGGCAGATCCTTTACCATCTGAGCCACCAGGGAAGTCCCCTAATCTAAAATAGTGTTTCTCAAAGTGCAATTCCCAGACAAGCAGTGTCAGCATCACCTGGAAACTTGTTGGAAATGCAGGTCTCCTGCATTGCAGGTGGATTCTTTACCAGCTGAGCCACAAGGGAAGCCCTTCTTTTCTCAGTTCAGTTCAGTTCAGTCATTCAGTCGTGTCCGCCTCTTTGCGACCCCATGAATCGCAGCACGCCAGGCCTCCCTGTCCATCACCAACTCCTGGAGTTTACGCAAACTCATGTCCATCGAGTCGGTGATGCCATCCAGCCATCTCATCCTCTGTTGTCCCCTTCTCCTCCTGCCCCCAATCCCTCCCAGCATCAGGGTCTTTTTCAATGAGTCCACTCTTCACATGAGGTGGCCAAAGTATTGGAGTTTCAGCTTCAGCATCAGTCCTTCCAATGAACACCCAGGACTAATCTCCTTTAGGATGGACTAGTTGGATCTCCTTGCAGTCCAAGAACTCTCAAGAGTCTTCTCCAATACCACAGTTCAAAAGCATCAATTTTTTGGTGCTCAGCTTCCTTCTTTCCTACTAGATGCTATAAAAATTCAGAAATCAGGGTGAATCCATATTTTGACAACATTGCATGATTTTTAAATTTCCTTTCTACTCCCCTTTTGAGTCTCCTATACTCTTAGTGGAGGAACCAAAGCAATACCTAAAATCAGAGAAGTGTTTGTGTGAAAGTGACATCTGGCAGGGACTTCCCTGGTGGTCCACTGGCTAAGACTCCGTGCTTCCAGTGCAGGAGTCTGGGTTTGATCCCTGGTCAGGGAACTAGATCCCATGTGCTGCAATTAAGAGTTCACATGTCACAACTAAGACCCGGTGCAGCCAAATAAATAGATATTTTTAAAAAAGGAAATATAAAATGACATCTGGCAAAGAAAGAGCCAATCCATTGAGTGAAGAAAGTGTTCTGAGTAACCCCACTAAGCTTAAGAGAGAGGGGTATGTGTCAGACAAGCTGCCATGTTCCCCTCAGTGGTCTTTCAGAGATTTTCTGATTTCCCAGCAGGCAGTGTTTAGTTATAAAGAAGATATTCTCTTTGTTCCTGTGAAGGCAATTGCTATTTTGAAATGAATTTTTTTGCCCAGACATGGCAAATGGGAAGTAATTTAATCAGTCAAAAGTGGCAGAATTTGATACTGACAAAAAAACTTATTTTCATCTGCAACTGAATTCTTGTTGCATTTTTAAAATTGAATTGCCTTGTTTGCCACGCTGAAAAAATAACAAAGATTTCCTTTAATTTTTGAGACATAATAGTGATTAAAGTATAAATAAAATATACTTATAAATGCAGTATTCTCTAAAATTTATATTTCATAGTCTATAAACACATGCATTTTTGGAAATGAATGTTACTTTTATGAGAGTTCAAACCCTCCCATTTGCCATCATAAAAGCCACAAAAAGCTGTCTGCTTAAACCCAATTTGGCTCACGGACCTTCCAAAAACACACTGTAGTATTTTCGTCTAAGGAGGCTCAATACCGAAGGGGATGAAGAAGACAGACCAGCCCCAGGCTCTCCTGGAGTTGACTGTGGTGAGGGAAACAGACATTAAGTCAGACAATATACCAGTTCAGGTAATAGTGGCTATTTTTATTTTAAAGGAGCACAGTAAGAGATAGTGTAAGAAAAGGCCTTGCAGAGGACAGAGCTGAGAAACCCACCTGTGTCTATATAGGAATTTTTGTGTGTAATAGTGATAAAATGCAGAATAATGCAAACAGTGTGATATCATTTGTATAAATTTTTTAAAAACCACAAACTGTGCTACCTATTTCTGTTATGCACACATGCAACTGAATAGGTAGAAAAGGATATGAAACTACTTGGTAAGAGTCAGTACATTTGAGGAGAAGAACTTCCGTTTTAACTGTTTCTAAGTTAGAATGTATTGCCATATTAACGTATTACTTGCGTAAATTTAAAAAATAGAGTGAGGTATGTCTTTTTTAAATTCCCCTGAGGTCTTCCTGGTTTTAGTATAAATGGAGTTAGCTGGAGCTTCCGCAGAACTAGGTGAACCACGGTACTTTTCAATCTTAGTAACTTTGCAAAGATTGCTGATTATCAGCTCTTGGTATATAAGGTCTAAGAGTAAGTTTCGTGTTTATTCAAATAATGTTTCCAGATTTCTTATGACTTATTCTTTAAAAAAAGAGTTGATAGTAACTGGACCCCACATCTCATTCAGTCTGTGTACACTGAGTCCTCTATGTGTGAGTAGCCAAGACTGTAAGACCCTTGATGGCTGGGAGTTTACTCGTCTTCACATTCCTAAACCCAACAATCGCCTGGCTTATAGTTAGTACGGACTTTTCATAACCTCAGAGACAGCCTCTGAATTGATTGATTCTCTTAATTCTTAAAAATTAAGGGTAATAATTCTTTAATGCCATTAATTAATTCAGGTAATTAATTGAATTAATTCAACAAATATCATTACCCTGAGAAAGCACATAGTGTAGCATAAAAATGTAATCAAATAATTTCGATACCTTGTGCTAATAATAGCTTACATTGCTTGAGAACTTACTGTGTGCCAGGCATGGGTCTAAGGTCCTTTATAAACATTAGCTCAGTTCTCATAACCATTCCGGGTGGTAGGCAATATTATTGCCATTTTATGGATGAGAACACTGAGACTTAAGGGAAGCAAGTCATTGATGAAAGTTGTACAGGTTGTAAGTGGCCGAGCAAGGATTCAACTCCAGAGCCTATCCTCTTAACCTTGTTTTGGCCTCTCTCTAGGCTCTTCTCGTAAATTCTGTTCATAAAGTACTTACAAAAAATGCTGTAGGAGCCCAGAAGAGGGAGCAAGAACCTCAGGAAAAAGAACCCCAAGAACAGCATCAAGAAATCTCATTTGAAGTGTGTTTTGAAAGATGAGTAGGAATTCTGCAGCTGGAGGAGGGAGGGCCCTGCAGGCGGAGGAGAGGGAGGGCAGTGTGTGTGTGTGCTGGCAGAAGGGGTGTGGCATGGACGGAAGTCACTAGTCGTGATGCTGGGAACGTGGGTGTGGGTGTGTGAGGCCGGGGGTGGGTGCAGTGCTGTGCCCTTCAGGTGAAGTAAATTAGTGCCCACTCTGCCCTTTTTTTTTTTTTTTCTGGAAATACTTAGCGCTCTCCTAGATTTTTTCCCTTGATGTAGCAGAGAAATTAAAAATAGAATCCAATGCAGCACAAAGAACTAAGCTAATAGCCCTCTGACATTGTCTGATAATGGGTCCGGCAGGATACAAAACCACCAGACTCTTAATTCAAAATTAATTTGATCAACAGAACCTGAACAAGATTGACTGTTTGGATTCTGTGCATAGTTATAAACCATTTGGATGGCTTTTTGTGGTAGTGAAGGATACATTTTAGCCCTGACTTTTTCCCTGGAGGGTGACAAAAGCCTCTGATTTTGTGAAACTATCTTAAGCATTCTTTCCTGGATCAGGCCTTCAAATCAGATTGTTAAGTAGAGATTTCTTTGGGCTTTTATTAAGCTTTCCTGAACTGTCAGGACGTAGTCAGTTACTAATTTTTTATTGGATGACACTTTTTGCTTTTGGCTGTATGCTTTAGAAATTAGACATTTGGTGAGTGATGAGAATTATTGCTGTCTTATTTATAATTTAAATTCATGATTGATATGGTGGCAGAAATGTTTGATTTACTCATGTTTAAATTAATACTCCTAAGGATGCTTCTTAATGTTTTCTGGGAACCCAAATATCTACAACTTGAAACTTTATCTGCCATTTTATGGAAATAAAAGAAACACTCCTAAAACTTTCTATCTTTGGATTTATTGTCCATTTGTTTCAAGATGAGTTTTAAAAATGCATATCCTCAAATATCCTTGCCTCCATTGGTAAGACAGGCTCTAGTGAAGCTCCTGTCACTCAGCTGTAACAACCATCAACTCATGGCTCTTATTTCCTCTAATCCTCCTCTTCTATTGTTCATTACCCCTACTGCGTGGTTATTCTGAAGCAAATTCCAGGCATATTTCATTTTAAAATTCTTCCATATGAATCTATAAAAGATCTCTTTAAAAAAATAACCGTGATACCATCATCATACGTTTAAAAGTTAAGAACAATAATTCTTTAAAGCTATAAAATACCCTGCCGGTATTCCGTTTTCCTCAGTCATTTCATGCTATTTTCTCATTGGCTTTCTGTTTTTAGATTGTTTTTTATTGTTTATTTTTTATTGTTTTTATTTTTATTTTCACTTTATAATTATACAAACTAATTGGTTCCAAAGACAAACTACGAAACAGAATTACTCAGATTTGGCTTCTGTCCCTATCCTCTCTACTTTATTTCCTCCTTTATCGGTTGCTTCATTTCAGTTACACACACACACACACACACACACACACACACACACACACACACACACAGAGCCATCTCTCAACATCTGTGGGGCATGCACACACACACACACAGAGCCATCTCCCAGCATCTGTGGGGCACGCACACACACACACACACACACACACACACACATAGAACCATCTCTCAGCATCTGTGGGGCACACACACACACAGAGCCATCTCTCAGCATCTGTGGGGCGCACACACACACACACACACACACACACACACACACACACAGCCATCTCTCAGCATCTGTGGGGGATTGGTCCTGAGCTGCTGATGGCAAAAGCCGAGGATGCCGATGTCCTGTAGTCTGCACTCCATATCTGTGAGTTCTGCATCCATGGATTCAGCCAACCATGGGTGATCCCCTGAGGGCCAACTGTATACAAATACATGGATATTTGTACTTCCATTCTTAAATAAGTAGATACACATAAGATATCCCATTCTTGGTTAAGTAGATACACATAAGATATCCCATTCTTAGATAAAGATACACATTGTCATCTGCCTTTCTGTTTTCACTAAACTCTATGTCCTAGGAATCACTCCACAGCAGTATATAGGGATAGTCCTTATTTTGTTTTTCCTGATGTTTTAGCATTATATTGTGAAGAGGTACCATAGTTTATCCAGCCAGTTCTCTGTTGATAGACGTTTAGGTTGTTTGTAGTGGTTTTAAAATTGATTACTTCGTAAACCTGTTCATAAACAGAGATTGAAACTTTATAATTCTACCTTTGTTTTTTTAAAGGTATTTAATAGCTGTAGCCTTTCAGTTTTGAGAAGCAAGTTACATACTTTAAAGCTTTGTAACTTTTTTTTCTTTTTTGTAGTTATGTTGTCTTTTGTTAACAATGACTAGATTGATTCGGTGATATCTCTCTGCTACAGTCTGGGGCTGGTGATAATAAACTAATGAAATTCTAATTTAGTCATAACACTGTGTCACAGGAGTGCGTAATCAATGTCCCAGCAAACATTGTTAGATGCTCCTGATATCAGAATGTTGCCAGGCTAGTTTTAAGAACTGAAGGAATTCCTGGAGGTCTGGGATTCCCAATTGCTGTAACAGAACCTGAAATTTCTTTAGTTTGAATCTCTTTACACCTGAAGCCAGATTTGGTCAGTTACTTTAATGTTGCTAAGTCTGAAGTCAGAAAAGAAAAACAACTATAAGTTTAGTATCATTTACTTGTCCTCAATCAGAAGCTTCCAAATACTTAAAAATGGTAATTAGTTATTAATCTAGAAAGTAGAGTTTTCCATTTTCAGTTGGGGTGAGTGTCAGTTATCTTTTTTTCTGCTGAATCCACAGCCATGACATTGAATTGTGGTCTCATGTACCCAGACCTATCCTTTTTCACTCTTCTTCCTTTGAGCTGTCAGATCCTTTCTTCAGTCTTTCTTTACACTTCCCCTCCCATTTTTTTCTCACATGGACTCTCGGCAGGTCAGTAATCTATATTCCTGGGACATGAATTGTTGAGAAAGACAGGGAAAAGGTTTATGCCAATTTTCTCACCCCCACCCAAAAACACTCTCTGTTAGAATTCTGAAAGCAGTCTTTGCTTTTGTAGCCCCAGTGCCTTTGAAAGAAGGAAGATAATGCAGGACTCTTCTCATTCCCTGAGATGTAGTACTTGTATCATTTCCCTCCCCAAATGTGACCACATTTACTTAAAAATCCTGGTGCTTTTTCATCACTCAAGTGAAATACAACAGAATTGAGCATCTTTTGTCTTTGCTGACATGTTCTCTCCAAGCACCAATAACTGAGTAGAAAGCGTGTCTTTGCCTTTCTTCATCTCACCATTGGAATGCGATGCTAATGTTACTGAGATTTTGAGCTGACAGTGTAAGAAAGTACTGACCGCTTTGAGACGCTGACTCAGCACGGAGAAGGCTGATCCATGGTAGTTTATTGTATGGTAAAGACACAACTCATCGTGTGTTACTGATCGCTGGAGACATCCAAGTTTTTGGACAGGAAAAGTGTTAGATTTCACATGCATTTAAATGTGAAATGGTGTCTGTTTCTAAGGAAATATATTATGCTTGTGGGTAGTTGGTGTTGATTTTGGTTGAGGTGGTTTGCGTGCCTGGGGTGTTTAGGTCATATGGTCAGACCTTTAGGTTTCTAATCCTGACTTTACCGTTTATTGAGTAGTTTGGAGTTGGTTTCTACTCGCTATGCCTCAGTTTCCTCACTGTAAAATGGAGATAATACTATTACCTATAGTATAACTTTCATGTGGGAGTGAGAATTAAGCATGGTAATGCTTATAAAGTGCCTTCAACACAATAGGCATTTCATAAATGTTAACTTCCTTCTCTTTCCCTCCCCCCCACCCCTCCATTCTTGAAACATCATTCATGGAGTAAATTTCAGTGACCTGAACACCTTTCCCCAGTGATTTACCATTGACTTTCATTATTAAACCAGAGATACATTCCCAAAGAAAACTTGCTCCCAAAGAGACTGATTTAAAACTGCTCTAAAAGAAAGGAGTCAGAACTTTCACCAAAAGTGATTACCCAGAGTGGTCATGAGTCACATTTTTAGAACATCCTAGTACTTGCTGGCTTTCCCCTACTTCTCTATTCCATATGTTTTTTGCCTTGTACCCTCCCCTCATTTCATAAACTATTAACATTACTGATCTTTTTCAAATCTTAAAGCACTGAGCCTCCACTGCAGTGCACACTTTGACCAGTAGATGTCACTGTCTCTCTGCTTGTGTGTGCAGCTTCCTGGTTGGAAGAATTTCCTTATGATACAGAGGTTGCCAGCTGCGTCAAATTAGTGATAGCATTACTCCATCAGCCTGGAAGTTGGACATTATGTGAAGTGAGTTTCCTTGAAAATAGGGGTGCCTTGTAACTCTCCTAGACCAGGAGAATGAATAGCAAAGTATGTCAGAAGAGGGTTGAATGGCCCTGGCTTCAGCTGGGAACTAGGATGGGTGACTTTTCTCTTTCAGGCTTGTGTTTCAGGTTTGCAGTCTGTAAAAATCAAGTGTAATTCCACCTGTCCTGCTTTTCCTCCAGGGTTAGAGGAAGGATCACATGACCGTCGGTCGGGGTTTTTTGAATCACATTTATTAGAACAGTGATAGAATTCTATTAGCAGAGGGTTGTAAGGCTGTTTATGTTTGCTTTTGGTTCATTGTATATTACTGTTAGTGCTTACTTTATTATTATTATTTTACTGTTTATCTTTGTGAAAAAAACTAGGTCTTTGAATAAGAACAGATAATCCAGAGAGAAGGCCAAAGGGGCAGTTAAGCCCAGACTTCTGGAATGCATCTATTGCTCATGACGGTAATATTATCATCACTTTTGTTAATACAACATTTAATACAGTTAAAGGTGCATTCATATTTTCCTCTTTAACTTGGCGATTCTTAAGGGTACCTCTGAGGGGGCAAGATGAGTTTTCTTATCCCTTTTACAGTTTGAATATCTGAAATCCAGATGCTAAAAGACAGCTTTCCCACTTAATGCCAAAATCAAGTCTCGAACCAAAACTCCCAGGTTGCTTCCTACCTCTGTTTACTCTTGGGTATTTTCTCACAGGAAAAACAAAGCAAGCTAATCGTGAGCTCCAGTGGCATGCATGCATGCATGCTCAGTCATGTCTGACTCTTTGTGACCCCGTGGACTGTAACCCACCAGGCTCCTCTGTCCTTAGAATTTTCCAGGCAAGAATACTGGAGTGGGGTGCCATTTCCTCCACCGGGGGATCTTCCCAACCCAGAGACTGAACCTGCATCTCCTGTGTTGGCAGGCAGATTCTTTACCCAATGACATACTACGTACGTACTTAACTTTACAAAGAGGATGAAAGAATCCTCTTTCAAATAATACGTGATGGGGGTTCTAGTGACCAGGAAGAATGGTTTCAGGTTTATCACATCTTACTGGGAATTTTGTAAGAAGAGTATTTATTATTGACTTGAATTTTTTTCATGCTTATTCAGAGTCCATGCAGATTGGCCAGCTTTGCATTTCATTATTTATATAACTAATCCCCCTTGTCAGAACAACGTGATTTTTACCTTCTCTTGATGTTCTTTATTATTTACTTTGTAACTGTGGGTGTTACACTAATCGTGCTGTTGTTCAGGAAATGTCATGCTAAGTATAAAAAGTCATTGTTACTGAGTTTTGACGAAATATAACCTCTGTGAAAACAAAGGTATCAATTGTAGAAGAGTCTTAATGGCTACAGCAAACAGTTCATATGCCCTCAGGTGCCTTTTGGTCTCATTCAAGCACTCATTCCCAAATTTTTCCTCCCTCATAACCCTGTTATCTCCTCAGTGTTAACTTTTCTGTCAACTTACTCTTCTTACCTTAGTGGTAGAGATGGAATATTTTTACTTTTTATTAATTAAAAAAATTTTAATACAATTGTTAAAGGTCCCACTCCATTTACAGTTATTAGAAAATGTTGGCTATATTCCCCCGGTCATGTAATACCTCCTAGCAGCCTGTCTTACACCCAACAGTTTGTACCTCCCACTCCAATAATCATATTGGCTGTTCATCATCTTGTCTTCTTTTCCTTCCCACCTTCTGTACTTACTTTATTATATAATTTTTGTATTTTTGATAAGAACACTTAACGGAGGAACTACCGTCTTGGCAGACTTTTAGGTACATACCATACGGGATGTTTGCTGTAGGCACCGTTGCGGCATGGCAGTAGATCTCTAAGACATACTCATCTTGTGTACCTGAGCTTGGTACCCTTGGGCTAATACCTCCCTGTTTCCCTGTTCATCTCCTTTTCAGTTTTACTGTCGGGGACATGTGCTCTCTTCAAGTTGTAGAATTTGAGAAGAACTGATAATAGCAGTTACTGTGTGTTTCTCCTGTGTCGGGTCCCTCAGGCATCTTGGTTCATTCGCCTCTCACAGCATCTTGGCCTAGAAGATGCCAGCTCTTCCCCCTTGTTGACTGAGAGGCCCAGACACTCACTCATGTGTCCCCCCGACTCCCCCTCACCCTCAGGGCACCTGATTGATGGATGGTGAAGTTAGGCTCTCAGTTTAGATTTTCTGATGTCAAGACCATTTGCTTTTTTCAGAATAACATGCTTCTGTGGCAGGAAGCATCACACATGTGCCGGTGGTGAGTGTTCATTGATTCAGGGGCTGAATTGTCTTTCTCGGTGGGGCCCAGCCCTTGGCAAATTGCTGGGCACACAGGCGCTCAGAAAGCATCATTTGATTACACTGTTCAGATCCTTTGTGCCTTCTGTGACAAATTTTCCAAGTCTTTTCATATTTTTTCCTGTGATACCCATTTGTCTGTGTGTAGAGGATCATGTTAACCACCTTATAAAACTGATGTGTGACATTTAAGTCGAGGTCCCCTTCTGTGGTCTGTGTTAGTAGAAAGCATTGATTGGAACAGCAGTGTTGGGAAACCCCTCCCTCAGAGTTGGAGAGAGGTGTAAAGCATCTAGCAAAGTGCCTGGCATTCCTGCTCTATTATTAATAATGTTGGTTCCTTTCAGAGCGAGAGCTTAGATGCGGTGAAAGAGAGCGGTGGGTTGGCAGCCAGACCTCGGCTGTGACAGTAACCAGCTTTGTGTCCTTCAGCAAGCCACCTAATCTTTCTGGGGCTCTCGTTTCTTCATCTGCTAAGTAAAAGTGAGATGAAAAAGTCTTCAGGAGCCCTCAAATTCTCTCAGGCTGTGTTCGCTAACCTTTAAAACGGAGATAACGCATGCCTGTCAAAGGGGTTATTTGAGCCGGAAAGACAGAGCCTGTGTAAGGCATATAAAAGATGCTCAGTATATGTCAGGCTTTTGTCCCTCCTGTCCTTTTACAATGCGGGGAGGTGCTCTGGACACCCTGGAGGCCAACATGAAACCAGGAGGCAGGATAACATACTGACCAGAGCCAGACACACCTGGATTCGATCCGGCTTCACTGTTGATGAGATCTCTAGCTCTGGGCAAGTCCCTTAACCTCCAAGCACTAGTCATATTTACTTCAGGGTTATTGGGAAGGTTAAATTAGAAAAAGCTTTTAAAGTGTTTTAAAAGAGTGCTTCACACACAGTAGGCATTTAGTAAATTTTCTATTGATTTGTAAGATGTTGGTGGGAGAGATGAACTACCAGAGGGAAAGAGTTAAAGACGATGAGATGTGTTGCCCCAAACAAGAGAGGCAGGAGGCAAGCCCCAAACTCACCTCACGGCTCAGTCCAGGGCCTTGCTGCTGCAGCTTCCGCCTCCTAGTTAAATGGGGTTTGCCTTGAAGTATTTACTTAACACCTGTATGAAAGTCACTCAGTCGTGTCCGACTCTTTGCGACCCTATGGGCTGTACAGTCCATGGAATTCCCCAGGCCAGAATACTGGAGTGGGTAGCCTTTTCTTTCTCCAGGAGATCTTCCTGACCCAGGGATCGAACCCAGGTCTCCCTCATTGCAGGCGGATTCTTTACCATCTAAACCACAAGGGAAGCCCAAGAGTACTGGAGTGGGTTGTCTATCCCTTCTCCAGGGGATCTTCCTGACCCAGGAATCGAACTGGGGTCTCCTGCATTGCAGGCGGATTCTTTACCAACTGAGCTATCAGGAAAGCTGCACTTAACACCTGAAATGAGCTTAATTCTGTTGAGACTTTGTTGTGCACGGGGTTTGAATATCAAACCTAACCAATTCCTACAGACCTTGTGTGTCTTCTCTGATGAGATCACTTCCTTTCTGTGCCTGCCTGGAAGCTGTAGGACCTGGAAAGTTCTCACATCAGTGTTCTTTTTCAGGACAGTTTTAATCCGGATGGGTGTGGATGTTCTTATAAAATAGCTCATGTGAATGTGTATGTGTGTGAGTGAGTGTGAGAGAGGATGAGTGAGATAAAGATAGAGACCCAGAGCCAAATCTGGGATCTGTCACCTGCCGAGTGCCCTGGCCCGTGTAGCTGAGTTCAGATTGCACACGTCAGATCAGGAGGTGGGCAGCTGCTGGAGGAAGAGCAAACTCAGATCGACTTTACAGACCCCACCCATCACTTCCGTTTGCTCTTTACTTAGCACAGTTGTAGTAAAGACTATTCTAGGATTTTGTAGCCTTCAGATTTGGATATCCCTTTTTAAAAAGGAATATAGATTTTTATTTTGAGATAACTGTAGATTCACATACAGTTGCATGAAATAATACAGAGAGATCCTGTGTACTCTATACCAGGAGTCCCCAACCACCGCGATCTCATGTTTGATAATCTGAGGTGGGGTTGATATAATAACAATAGAAATAAAGTGCACAATAAAAGTGATGTGCCTGAATCATCCCCAAACCATATCCCACCCCTCCTGGTCCATGAAAAATTTGTCTTCCACGAAATCGGTCCCTGGTGCCCAAAAGGCTGGGGACCACTGCCCTCTCTACAGTTTCCCCAGTGGTCACATCTTGAGAAACCACAGCACAGTTTCACAATGAGGATATCTAGATTCATCCATCCAGACGAGAGATGAACATCCATTGGGGATGAAAGAACAGTTCTGTCACCACAAGGATCGCTCCTGTTGGCTTTTACAGGTACACCCTCCCCACACCGTTCCCTAATATGTGACAACCACTCATCTCCATTTGACGTACCTTTTTGGGAATTTAACAGATCTTAAGGAAGTGGTATTTAAAATGCAGTAAAATCAAGAAATTGGCTGTCCTCTCCCAAGGGTTCTTACCCCAGATGGGGCAGGACCAAGCGGCAAGTTATTTTCTCTGGGAAGAAATGTTCCATTCCACATTCAGGTGGACATTTTCTACGTCTGACGTGCTGCCGAGACTGAAATTATAATCTACAACCATTCTGGGATGAATTTAGTTAAACTGGTTCCTGGGATGAATTAAGATCTTGTGAGAAAAATACTACACATCATGTCATATTATCCATGGCAGCCCTTCCCTGTGCCAGCTTGGTTAATGAGGACAACAGCTGCCCAGAAGTTTATTGCCGAAGGAACACGTAACAGTGGGGCTGGGAACTCAGCACTTCGTGCGAGAATTTTCAGAAATCATGCCTGATTTCCTGGTGTTTGATCAGCATGTGCAGTTTTAGGGACACTTCCATAGAAGGTATGTGATTTGGAGGACTTCGCCTTTTTTCATTCGCACGACCCCTCCTCCCGTCTCAGTTTTGTTCTTATGAAAAATGAAAATCCCACAAGAAAGCCTTCTTGCCTGACTACTGGCCTTCCCCCCATCCCTGCCTTCCCCTCCCCGTCTTCCTTCTGTACCTGGGACTGTTCAACGAGGCGGAACTGACCATAGCCTCGAGGAAACGTGGAGACAATGACCTTCACGTTTTTATCTGCTCTGGGAGCCAGTGATGTTGCATCAGTGAGCTCTTGTAGCTTCTCCAGTGCGATGGGCTAGAGGAGCATCCCACATTCACAGTAAGGGGGTCCTCCTGGGTGTGTCTCAGAGAGACCAGGCTGCCGTACGTGCTGTGGATCACACATCCAACCCTGAGGGGCCGTGGAGACTGGGGAAGGGAGAGCCAGTGTGGCCGTGAACACATAATTGTTACCATTTGGATTACCAGAAAGGGTCTGAACTCTCCACTTCACCCCAGATCTTAGCGCTTCCTGCTTCCTTGTGTTAAAACTAGCCCATTGAGGTCATTTTCCTTGGCCATACTGACTTCTGAAAACAGCTGCGTTTGTGACCTCTGATTTAAGTAACCCCCAAATCATGGACCTCAAGGTAGCGTCCAACTTTTTGATACTAAGCATGCTTTAATGAACCTCTTTGCACAATATGTATGTCCTTAGAAGTAATTCTTACAAGTAGAACACTTGAGCGTCAAACCTTATAAATTTGGGATTGTGATACAGATGGTCACATTCCCCTTGTCATTTTGGTGTCTAAATTGTCACTTTGTGTTATTCATCAGTGGAGTTTTTATTTTCCTATTGATTCCAAAGAGTTCTTCATATATCAAGTGAGCTTATGAATTTTTAAATAAAGGTATTTTCCTAGTTTTAAAAAACTTTATGTAAGGTGTCTGTTCAGGTATTTTTAATTCTATGTATTTTCATTTAGCAGCTTTTCCTTTGTGGTTTCTGGGATTTAATGCCACATTTAGAAGTTTTTCAGATCCCAGCATTATAAAAATATTGACCCTTACTTTGTTTTAGAATGTTTATGTTTTTCTTTTTCAATATTTATCTTGTCAGGATGTGTCTTGGTATGAAGACTAAGGTTGCAATCCAGTTTCATATTTTTCTAAACAGCTAGCCAATTTCCCTAACAACCAGTATTTTTATTATACATGGTGAATTTGGAATTACCAAATCTCAATGACTTCTCATAGCTATTAAAGTGGCTTTGTTTTTACAGATAGCAAGTTTCCACTTCAGACTTTGAGTTTAAATATTTTTCTGCTTTTAAAGCCTCTAGAAAGGATCTGTGAACAGAACACCATATTGGTTTTGGCATTAACTTTAATGCATCTCAAAGAGGCTGATTCTACAGAATTTGATCCAAAGCACTTCTATGTCTTGATGCCTTTTTTGCCAAGCAAAATTGATTATTTCTGACCAAAAGGCCTTCAGTGCTGGACTGAAAAAAGAGTCGGGATCCTCTTAGGCTGGTTGCAGGTTATATAATTTGGCATCAAGTACAATGCTTTTTTCTTTTTCTCCTAAGTTTCTTTCTATTCTCTAGTCTTTAAGAGTCAGTGCCCCTTGTTGCTGGGTACTTCATATTTGGAGGGCAAATGCAGGTCCTCTTTGTCCAAACCTTAGTAATTATAACTTAAGTGTGCTAAGTCGCTTCAGTCGCGCCCGACTCTTTGTGACCCCACAGACTGTAGCCTGCCAGGCTTCTCTGTCCGTGGGGTTCTCCAGGCAAGAATACTGGAGTGGGTTGCCATGACCTCCTCCAGAGGATCTTCCTGACCCAGGGTTTGAACCCAAGTCTCTTATGTCTCCTGTATTGGCAGGTGAATTCTCTACCACTGAGAGAGTTCAGTCTCTCAGTGAACTCTGCAACCCCATGGACTGCAGCACGGCAGGCCTCCCTGTCCATCACCACCTCCCAGAGTTGACTCAAACTCATGTCCATCGAGTCGGTGATGCCATCCAGCCATCTCATCCTCTGTCATCCCCTTCTCCTTCTGTCCCCAATCCCTCCCAGCATCAGGGTCTTTTCCAATGAGTCGGTTCTTCACATCAGGTGGCCAAAATGTTGGAGTTTCAGCTTCAGCATCAGTCCTTCCAATGAATATTCAGGACTGATCTCCTTTAAGATTGACTGGTTGGATCTCCTTGCAGTCCAAGGGACTCTCAAGAGTCTTCTCCAACACCACAGTTCAAAAGCATCAATTCTTCAGTGCTCAGCTTTCTTTAGAGTCCAACTCTCACATCTGTACATGACTACTGGAAAAACCATAGCTTTGACTAGATGGAACTTTGTTAGCAAAGTAATGTCTCTGCTTTTTAATATGCTGTCTAGGTTGGTCATAACCTTTCTTCCAAGGAGCAAGTGTCTTTTAATTTCATGGCCACAGTCACCATCTGCAGTGATTTTGGAGCCTAAGAAAATAAAATCTGTCACTGTTTCCATTGTTTCCCCATCTATTTGCCATGAGGTGATGGGACTGGATGCCATGATCTTAGTTTTCTGAATGTTGAGTTTTAAGCCAGCTTTTTCACTCTCCTCTTTCACTTTCATCAAGAGGCTCTTCATATCCTCTTCTCTTTCTGCCCTAAGGGTGGTGTCATCTGCATATCTGAGGTTATTGATATTTCTCCCAGCAATCTTGATTGCAGCTTGTGATTCATCCAGCCCAGCATTTCTCATGTTATACTCTGCATCTAAGTTAAATAAGCACAGTGACAATATACAGCCTTGACATACTCCTTTCCCAATTTGGAACCAGTCCGTAGTTCCATGTCCAGTTCTAACTGTTGCTTCTTGACCTGCATACAGATTTCTCAGGAGGCAGATAAAGTGGTCTGGTATTCCCATCTCTTGAAGAATTTTCCAGTTTGCTGTGATCCACACAGTCACAACACTAGCGCCACCTAGCCAGTCTCTACCTCTAGCACCAGCTTAAAATGCTTTTATTTATTTATTAGTTTGATGAATAGCTACCTGAGGTCTTTCTTTTGACAGTGATCCCCAGCTTTCTCTTGTACTGTAGAATTCAGCTGTGGGTTGAATTTGTTGTGCTGGTATATTTTCACCTACAGTGATGATTCACTCTTTCACATCAGTTCTCTTTAAAACTTTAATTAGAAAGTGCTTTTAGTTTTTCCAGTTTGAAACTCAAACCCAAGTATCTTAGCATCTGGGCAGATTCCTCTTTTGTAGTCATTCTCCTCCATTATGATAGTGTCTTTTCAAGATTTTTATCGTCGATGCTTGTTTCTAGGTCCAGCTTGCAGGCAGAAGGGCAGATTCTGCTGTTGTGTTCAAGAGGTGGTGTAAGTCTTTGTTAAAACCACCAGCCATGCTGAACGGCTTCATGTCCTGTCTTATCCGTCTGTCATGCCACCTGGCTCACCTTCAGTTTCCTTATCAGATGTGGATAGAAGTCACACTCATCTCACAGGGCTGTTGTAAAACAAATGTGCTAATGCATGTGAAGCCCTGAGGACAGTTGCCTGGCCTGTGCTAAGCCCTTAATAAATGCTGTTTCTTATCTTCTTCTTCAGTGCTTGTTTGCTCTTCTGGATGTTGCTATGCTGTTTTCCTGCCTTTAAGGTGTAAAAAGAATACATGCCCATTGTATAACGTTTAGAAGTTTAAAAGCTTGGGGAAGACAATTTCTTCCATGGTTCCACCCCCCCCCCCCAACAATAATCCCAGTTTACATTTTAATGTATTCATTTCTGATTTCTTATACTTAGATATTGTACACAGCTGAAATCATTTTGTGTATATAATATGGCATCTTGATTTTTTTTTTCACTTAACATGTCAGATATTTTTTTCATATCATTAGAAACATCTATAAAATTATCATTCTGATGGTTATGTAGTAGTTCACCACATCTTGTGATTTATTTATTTTTTAAAATATTTATTTAGCTATTTGGCTGTGCTGGGTCTTAGTTGTAGCATTACAACTAAGTACGTTACAGAATGTGAATTCTCAGTTATAGCATGTGGGATCCAGTTCCCTGACCAGGGTTTGAACCCAGGCCCCCTGCATTGGGAGCATGGAGTCTGAGCCACTGAACCGCCAGGGAATTCCCCCACATGCTATTTTGATTAACTTCCTCATCTCCTTTGATGTTCAGTATTGGGAGCTTTTTTGGTTGCAGTTAGGTTGCTTTGAGGAGCTTTCCAGGTGGCACGAATGATAAATGCAGGAGACATAAGAGACCCAGGTTCAGTCCCTGGGTTGGGAAGATTCCCTGGAGAAGGGAATGGCTGCCCACTCCAGTATTCCTGCCTGGAGAATCCCGTGGACAGAGGAGCCTGGCGGGATACAGTCCATGAGGTCACACAGAGACGACTGAAGCAACTTCACAGGCATGCAGGTTGCTTTGAGATCATTCGAACTTACTAGGCCAGGCCTTCTCTCTTGTCAGTGAGAGGTTTAGGAATTGAGGCTTCCTGTTTGCTTTTGTTGGTGGTGTTTTATCTGGGGAGTGTGTGAATGAAGTCAGGATTTTAAACCTCAGATGCTATTCCCTCTGTAGCACCATCTCTTGCCACCATCTCTCTGTCCTGGACTAACTCCATGCTTGTGTGCTTGTTAGCCTTCCCTTGATGACCTCTTTTCATAATCCTGTGCTGAAAGAAAGGTGAACGGAGACCGTGATTAGTACTCTGGCCTCCTGCCTGCAGTGCCTTGTGAGTGCCCAGAGCCAGCCAGGATAAACACCAGTTGCACATTAATGGTCTTTACTGGGGTAACCACGCTGAGCAGCTCCCGGTGAGAAGACTGTCCTAAATTGTTCCTGACAAGGTATACTATTTTTGTTTCAGATTTCTTATTTTTCCTGTAAAGCTGGGCTTAAAGTATGTTAAGGCTGAATTCATTTGTACGCAGGAATATAACGAGATCTTGTACTTTTTACTGTCAGAAAACCAGCCAAGAACAGCAGTCGGAAAAAGAAATATGTATCCAAAATTGCCCGGGCAACCTGCTGTTTAGATATGCTTTGAGAAACCACATGGCAGATGAATGTCGTCTTTGTCTCGAGTCACAGTGGCCTTGTTCTGCTGGGGAATCGTGCAGCCGAGGGAAGCTTGGTTTTGACTTGGTTATTGACAGGGCTCCAAGAGCAGGGCTTCAGCGCTGTGGCTCATGACCCCAGAGGGTTGCTTAGAACGCTCTCAGCCTGGGCTGGGGGATGGCGGGTGGTGGGATGAACTGGGAGATTTGGATTGACATATATACCCTACTATGTATAAAATCGATAACTAGTTAACCTACTGTGTAGCACGGGGAACTCAGTGCTCTGTGATGACCTGAACGGGAAGGAAATCCAAAAAGGAGGGGATATATGTATATGGTGCAAGAGAGGCAGGATCAGTCCCTGGGTTGGGAAGATCCCGTGGAGTAGGAGATGACAACCCACTCCAGTATCCTTGCCTGGAAAATCCCATGGACAGAGGAACCTGGTGGGCTACAGTCTATAGGGTCGCACAGAATCAGAAGTGACTGAGTGACTGAACACACACGTGTGTAGCTGATTCGTTTTGCTGTATAGCAGGAGCTAACACAACCTCCTAAAGCAACTATGCTCCAATTTAAGGGGGAGAAAAGAAGGATATCGGCATGTGTGAGCGTGACACTCTTTCTCATTGCCTTTGTTTGGTTCTGAGGTGGCCTGATCCCTGTCTGCTTGGCGCTTCTTTCTTTTAAGTTCTGTCTTCATGGCCAGTTATTCTCAGCTGTTACAACATAGGATGTTTTCTTTTTAATCTCAGCCACATGGTGAGCCAAAGAGCAGAGTCCAGACCGTGGGTTCCATGAATTTGGGTAGTGGCAGTGAGAACAGGAGTAGGAAATAATTTAGATCTTGATGGCTCAGAGCAGAAGAGCAGAAACAGCTCCAAAGACCCGTGAACAGTGGACAATGTCAGGCTCTAGGAAGGGCTGTCTTGAGGTCATGTCCACCAGGCTTCACAGAAAGTGCAGGCAACAAATAGCCTATGTCTTGAATTCCTAGAAGCCGTGTCTCCCTCCATAAGCTCTTCTGGCCCCATGTCAGCCAGATGAGTGTTGGGTTTTCAGAATGGAAAGGGGCCTTAAAGGGTATGTGTTCTAGTCCTACTATGTCTCCAGCAAGAGACATCATCTGGCATTTTCTTGCCTGCTTTTTTTAAAAAAAAAATATTTTTTTTCTCTATTCTGTGGGTTGTCTTTTCCTTGATTTTTTAACTTTTATTTATTTGGCTGTGCTGGGTCTTAGTTGCCACATGTGGGAGCTAGTTCTCTGACCAGTGATTGAACCCATGCCCCCTGCATTGGGAGCGTGGAGTCTTAACCGCTGGACCACCAGGGAAGTCCCTTCTTGACCACCTCTGGTCATTTCTGAGAAGAGAGGATTCCGTAGTTGGGAAATATACATACTGTTGCTTTAAAAGGTCTGCCTGCAGATACTATGTTTTTTGATTTCAGCCAAAATTTGTCCTCAGGTGACTTCTACCCACGTGTTTATTTTGGTTATTCCTCACAAAACCTTTCCAAGAGGTTAGTTGGGATTATCTGGCTTTTCCATTTTACAGATGGAGAAGGCCAGTCAGTTTGGGTCTCCGTCCCCTACTGAATGTAACCTCAGACAAAGTATGTCATTCTGCATGCCTCAGATTATGTATACAATCAGGTTGACAGTCACAGCTGTAAGATTTAGTGACAATCAAATGAGACAATACACAAAAAGTGCTTGATGTAGTGACCAGCTAAGAATGTTTTAAAAATACTGGCTTATATAATTGTAATTATTACTATAATCATTATACACTAATTTCCTTAAATCTTACCCTTTCACCAAGGCAACCAGAGCGGTGGGGTGGTGGGGGCTTCTGTTTATCCTTCCATTCTATCATCCTTTATATTTTCTTGATTTACCAGGAACTGCACTGTTAGTATGGAGAAGGCAATGGCAACCCACTCCAGTACTCTTGCCTGGAAAATCCCATGGACGGAGGAGCCTGGTGGGCTGCAGTCCATGGGGTCGTGAAGAGTCGGACATGACTGAGCGACTTCACTTTTCACTTTCATGCATTGGAGAAGGAAATGGCAACCCACTCCAGTGTTCTTGCCTGGAGAATCCCAGGGACGGGGGAGCCTGGGGGGCTGCCGTCTGTGGGGTCGCACAGAGTCGGACACAACTGAGGCGACTCAGCAGCAGCAGCACTGTTAGTATTATAAGAAGATAGGGTTAGTGTTATTAATATAACAATGATTCTGGCCCCTGGAGATTTCCCTTCTTCCATAGGAGGAAGTTTCAGGAGTTCTGCCAGTAATCTGCCTTGTTGGGAGAACTGGAATTCAGTTCATCCTGTATCCTTGTGGTCCATATTTCTTAGTCCGTAGTCTTTTTGGTTTGATTCCAGGTAAATCTATGGTATTTTTCCCCCCACCTGGAAATCTTGATTTCGTATAAGTTTTTGGATTTTTGACATAAAGGTTTAGATTTAAAAATTTATAGAATTCGTAGTGCAGCTTGCTTTTCATTCCCAGTAGTTTTGTTTCCTCTTTTTTTCTTGATTAAACTTGTCAGCAGTTTTCTGTGGGTCTTTTTTTTCCTTTTAGTCATATGAAAGAATTAGCTTTTGGTTTGGGAGATCCTTGCCATTGAGCTTTAGCTTTTGAATTCATAATTTTATATTACCCATATCTACTTTCTTTGTTTTTTTCCTGGGCTTTTTATTCTTTAACTGGATAATTAAATGTAATACTTTTAAATCATCTCTGTAATCTATCCATGTAAGGTATAAAATTCCCTTTAAGTATTACATGAACTACCTTCCACAGTTTTTTTTTTTTTATTATTAAAAATCATTTTTTTTTGGCTACTCTGTGTAGCTCATGGGGTCTTAGTTCCCCAACCAGCAATTGAACCCAAGCTCTCTGCATTGGAAATGCAGAGTCTTAACCACTGGACTGCCAAGGAAGTCCCCCACAATTCTTTATATGTATTTAGTTTTTTGCTTTATATGATCAGGTTTATCGAGGCTTAATTTATATACCATAAAACTGGCTTATTAGTGTGCAGTTTGCAGAGTTGTGACAGATGTATACAGTGGTGGAAACACAACCATAATCAAGACGTAGAGCATTTCCATCGCCTCCAAGAGTTTCCCTCACGCCCTGTTGTTTGTCCTGGTAGTTTTATCTTTTCTATGATGCTGTCTGGATGGGGTCATTCAGTGCATAGTCTTCTGTGTTGGGTTGTTTGAGCGTTCCTTTTTGCAATTCATCCATGTGGTTGCACGTACCTGGAGTCACTCCTTTGGGCCACTGAGTAGCTTTCAGTTGTCTGACTAAACCACGGATTGTTCATCTGTTCATCATTAGTACAGTTTTCAGTGGGAGCAAATGAAGTATTTTAGTTCCTCATTCGGGCTGTAAATAGACATACTAGGCTCTTCTGGATTTGAGATTGTCTGGGCATTTTCACATGGCAGTTTTTCTTTGGGGTGTGGCCTTGTGGATGTTGCTCCGTTCGTGGGCAGGCACGTGCTCGTGTTGTCCTCAGTGGCCGCCTTCCTCCCGGCAGTAGCCTGGGTCCGGTCAGGAGGCAAGAGCCACATAGTAGGTATAACAGGGGAGGTTTAATATGAGGAGTCATTCAGCTAAAACACAGTACAAATGGACTTGCCTGCAAAACAGAAATAGACTTACAGATGTAGAAAACAAGGTTACGGTTACCAGGGGACCAAGAGGGGTCGGATAAATTGGGAGCTGGGGATTGACGTGCAGACACTACTGTCCGTGAAACGGGACTGGTAAGGGCCCACTGTGGAGCCCAGGGAGCAACTGCACTGTGATGACCTGTGTGGGAGAGGGGTCTGAAAAAGAGTGCTGTATATGTGCATGTGTGTGCATGTATGTGTGTATGTGTATATGTATGTATAACTGACTCACTTTGCCATTCACCTGAAACTAACACAGCATTGTATTAATAAATCAACCATACTCCAATAAAAATTAAGAAAAGATACAAAGAGTTACTACCTGTGATAAATGAGGAACTGCAAGGTGTAAGAAAACTCTCTGTGGTTCACTAGGGCTGAGGGAGTGTCCCCAAGGAAGGACGAACTACCAGGGAGGGGTTCAGACCTCAGGAGAGAAGGCAGGGTTCGGCCTGTGGCATCGCAGAGGAGTTTGCTGGTTTCGCTAGACCCAAGCTGGCACATGAGCTCTGGGGAAACCATAGATGGCCCTCCGGAGTGCAGGCAAGGAGCAGGCAAGCGGCAGCCAGTGCCGTGGATGTGCATTGGGGGTCTGGGTACCAGTGGGACCACGAGACCTTCAGAGCCCCCCAGCCATGTGGGGGCGCTGGTATCCACGTTGACAAGACTGCCAAAAGATTATGGCCAGGCTGAGGCCGCAAGGCAACACAGGAACCAGATCCTGGGCTGTGAGTGGGCCACACCCCACCAACTGACCTCCCGCCCACACGGCCCGCCCCAGTGCTAGGCATTCAGGGGAGCCGCCTCCTGCTTGAATTGTCCTCCAGCCTCTCCTGAGAAAGCTTAAGATCACACATGCTTGAAAGGAGAAGCGCTTTAAGTGCGTTTGTTTATTGCAGAGAAAGGTGCTTTCAGAACTGAGAGGCAGTAAAAAGAAATACTATCAAGTCAAAAGCAGTACTAACCATGTACCTGTGCTATTAACAGTTAGATTTTTCACCAAGGAAAAAAGGTTTAAGAAAATGAGGACGTACAAAGACTCCGTTTATAGACACATATCAACATTATCTGAATCATGAAATATACTTTCCCATGCCATATTAGCATATATTATATAGTGAGTGAAAGTCGCTCAGTTGTGTCTGACTCTTTGCGACCCCATGGACTATATAGTCCATGGAATTCTCCAGGCCAGAATACTGGAGTGGGTAGCCTTTCCCTTCTCCAGGGGATCTTCCCAACCCAGGGATAGTACCCAGGTCTCCTGCACTGCAGGCAGTTTCTTTACCAGCTGAGCCATAAGGGAAGCATATTAGCATATATATCATGGTATTAGCATCATTCTCCCCACCCCCTGTCATTAATGATTGCAAATTTTATGCCAGACCCCAGGTTAGAGATAGTTTCTTTCTTCATGCTGCTTGCTCATTATAGAAAATATTTAGGACACACATTTTAAAGAACAGTTTTACACCAGAGGAGTTAAGTGGTTTTTAACTCTGAGCTTGGATGAGCTTACTGCTAAGAATATGGTGATAACTATTTCTAAACCAAAAAACTAGGACACATGGTCTTTACAAAGAGTGCTTTCTGGTTTCTGAATTTATACACATTTGAAAAGTATTACCGTGGCATGAATTAAATCACATTTGATTATCCATAATGATCAAACATTGGTGGAAAAGAATAAAGGACTGCCTCAAAGCATCTAGGACACATACATATTAATACTTTCATTTTTCTGATTTAAGTTTTCTTAAAAAAAGATGGCTTTGTAAAAAAGTCTTAAGTCAGAAAAAGAAAAGAAAATGGTAAAAAAAAAATCCCTGTTTAGCAGTTTTGTGGTTTGGCAGAATAAAAAAGTATTTTATACACACACACATACACACTGCCCTATCTATCTAAATCTGATTTTTTTCTTTTTGACAAGAATTTTGCAAGGAATTTAGGTCCCAAAACTTGATGGCCATTGCAGAAAGATGCTGACATGCCTTGCAGATAGAACCTAACTGCTTTTGTTGCAGAGTTCTTTTATCAGAGGATATTGAGAGACTGTTTCCTTGTGGGCGGGCTTCCCTGGTGGCTCAGAGGGTAAAGCGTCTGCCTGCGATGTGGGAGACCCGGGTTTGATCCTGGGTCAGGAAGATCCCATGGAGAAGGAAATGGCAACCCACTCCAGTATTCTTGCCTGGAAAATCCCATGGATGGAGGACCCTGGTGGGCTACATACAGTCCATGGATTTGCTAAGAGTCGGACATGACTGAGTGACTTCAATTTCTTTCTTTCCTTGTGGGTATTTGGGTTATAAATCTCTGACTCTCCATTACACGGGAGCACCCAGCAGTAAGGCTCATGGAGGTTTCCAGAAATTGAGTGCTATTCACTTACAAGTTTTCCCACTTTGAGAAAGCCCACGCTGAAAAAACTCAGGCCTGCAAAGTAGCTTACTCAGAGAGCTTTTACTTTCCTTCTTTACCGGTTTTCTGTAAACATTGTTATTTTAGTGTATTTAGATTGGGTTTTATGTATCTCTGAAGATACCTTTGGAGACTACCTTTATGAAATAAAGTGAGATTAATTTATATTTCAGTCTTCAGAGTTTGCTTTAGGATTCTTTGAGCTTCTTTCATTTGGCCAGATAAGAGAGAAAAATAGCCTGGACTTTTTGTTATGTTGGAAATTTCCAGCCCTAAAAAGTGTCCAAAGGCACAACCAGTAGGGATTTTTGTGTGACTAGCTAGCTCCTTTCCTGAATTATTCAGCTGCATTAAAACAGCAGCTGCTTGGTGCAGTTGGTGCTTTAGGTTTTCGTATCCTCTGAAAGATTAATATCCTCACAAGAATGATACTGTTGACGTCTCCCTTTAGTGCTTTCAAATATCAGGGCATCATATTCAGCACTGTTCCTATACTCTTCCTCCTTTAGACATCGACAATTATTTTAGGACATTTCATTATTCTAGAAGGCTATGTGTTTGCTAACTTCCTGAAAGTTTTCCTTTTATAGCTTGGCTTCCTTCAGTGTGCAGTCTATAAACCAATTTAGAGCCACTCTTTCTTAAAATTTATTTATTTATTTTAGTTGGAGGATGATTACAACATTGTAATGGTTTCTGCCATACATCAGTATGAATCGGCCATGGATATACACGTGTCCCCTCTATCCTGTGAACTCCCCTCCCACCTCCCTCCCCACCCTATCCCACCAGGTTGTCACAGAGCGCTGGCTTTAGGTGCCCTACGTCATGCATCAAACTCACACTGGTTATCTGTTTTACATATGGTAATGTATATGTCTCAATACACTCTGAAAGTAGAAACTTTCTTAAAAGAGCAGTCATTAGCAATCAAGACCAGCGTGGATTTTTCTGTCCATTTTCTCTTGTAACTTTACTGCAATCATGAGAGTGGATGAGCTGTTCATTTTGATTTGGGCCTGCACTGATCAGTCTGGAGTAACTGACATAACCTTATTTAACACTCTTACATTATACTCAGGCTTATTTATTGATTCCATATTTTCAAAGCTTCTGAAAAGCTTTGTGTCTTACTAGTAATTGCTGGAACCCAATAAAAAGTCAGTATCATTTTCATGCAAAACCTTCAATATTGAAGGATCTGTTTCTTTATTAAATATTCATTGAGAACTCTCTTATGCTGTCCTGACTCTCTGAAAATAGACATTGTTCCCACTCTTAAACAGCTCCCACTTTAGTAAAAGAAAAAGGGAATTGGAGAGAGACACGAGTGGGGGGTTGAGCTGGGCTGCAAGGTTGAATGGGCATTCCCTAAACTGAAGACAGAAGTCTGTTCTGCAGAAGCCTGGAGGCATGAAAAACTGGTACCCGAAGGAATTTTGAGTAGCTGTTAGTGATACTGATACAGAACTCATACATCCCTTCACTCAGCCTAATTTTATTAGCTCCCTGTACCTCAGATGTGATAGTGACTTGAAATAAGATTTGCATTTCAATTTTGAAAGTTCTGCAATTCAGTTAGTGCCCCTTCTGTGCACAATAAATGTATAAAAAGACAAAGTCTTTCTCTCAGAGACACTGACCACAGGGATTCTTCCTTCTCTTAACTAGAGTACATGTTGTCTTGATGCAGAGTTGGCTTGGCTTTGCCCTCAGACAAACAAGGGTTCGTGTCCTAAGCTGATCACTTACATTTATTGGTTCTGGGGTCAGGGGAGAAATTCCTATATCTCCCTCAGTCTCAGTTTCCACCTCTGTAAAATGGATGCTTATCTCATGGACTCGTCTGAGGCTCCCGTGACGTGATGCATGTAAAGGGCTGAGCACATAGCACTCAGCCCAAAGCAGCTCTCACGAGCAGTCACTGGGCACTTGCTCGTAATGCCTCATATGGTAGCTTGGTTCTGTGACTTATCTACCTTGTTTATCTCTGCTGCTTGTGTGAAGGGACCCTGCCATATGCTTTTTGTCCTGTATACACTGTTCCTTGGTCATATCCCTCTATCATCCACATTCCTGCCCAGTCCACGCCAAGCACAAGTGTCTGACACAGAGCTGGTACTCCATCTTTATAAAGTTACAATGTTAAATATTAGCAATGCAGTGCCTCTTGAGATCCATTATTCTTGTATATTTGGAGTATGAAATTTCTTTTTGGGTTTTTGCTGTGAAAAGCCCCATTTATAAAGTCCGGGGAAAATCTGGGTTTGGTCAAAACCTGACTACCTTTGCCAACAGCTATTATAAAACTCACAGAACCAAACCAAAGCAACAAGAAAAAGCAGGTGCACTGTGATTTTCAGAGTAAGTTGTGAAAGTTCATGCCAGAACAGAGTTGGAATAAATTCTAAGCATGTGAAAGTACTACTTCAAAATTCCATTTTGTCATGGAAGTTTAAGGATGACTGTGAGTAAATCACAAATAACTAAGAGAATGCAAGTAATGTATACTATGGTAAAACCGCATTATTTAAAGAAACATTGTGTTTTTATTTTGTTATTGTTTAGTCTCTAAGTCATATCCAGCTCTTTTCGACCCCATAGACTGTAGCCTGCCAGGCTTCTCGGTCCATGGAATTCTCCAGGCAAGAATACTGGAGTGGGTTGCCAGTTCCTTCTCCAGGGGAATCTTCCTGATCCAGGGATCAAGCCTGGATCTCCTGTATTGCAGGCAGATTCTTTACCACTGAGCCACCTGGAAAGCCCACTTTTTGTTTATACCATTTGTCAAATTACATCCTTCATTCGCACACACACAATTCATACTGAGCCCTCTCTGAGTGGGAGGCTCTTTGGATGCAATCTGCGGGTTATCTGAGGCCAGTCTTCTGACCCCTATCAAAGCTCTTGTCATTATATCACCATTCCTGCGTGGAGCCAGATTTGTTTCACCCAGCCTCAAAGTCTGCATTTCATTCCAGTCATCTTAGTAAATATTTTATACACATGCATTCATGTCTTCTTTGGTTAGAATTCTGGTAACAGTTCCATGTATTGATTTGAAGTCATAAACTCAGAATGGGATTGCAGAAATAATTTACTGGTAACAGTTTTGCCACTTTTCTTCCTTATTGGAGAGGAATGAGGAAGATATTATAAGGTGGAAGCATGATCTGGCATGACAATAATTTGAATCAGAGGCAGTCACTCATTAAAATTCTCACAAGGCTTCTTTGAGGAGCAGGATCTTTTGAAATGGAATGGTCCAGTGCTTACTTAATCCTCACAGCTGTCATTTACTTGTCAGCATCCTTGCTCTTCTGCATCACTGTCTTCTCACTCACCTGCTGAGAGGTGACTGCATCACCAAGAATCTTACCTTACTAAAGTCCCCAGTCCCCAGTCCCCAGTCTTGAATCCATCCCTAGATGGAGACAAGGTCACATCAGGAAAGGATACCTATCTTTGGTGGATCTAAATCAATGTCTTCAGTGCCTTTTGCCTGATGTTTATGTTTCCTCTGTTGCAGTTTGGCTAACATCTAGGGGAGGGTATTAAAGGTATGGAGAAGGGACTTCCCTCACAATCGGTGGCTGAGACTCCGTACTCCCGTTGTAGGAGGCCTGGGTTCCATCCCCAGTCAGAGAACTAGATCCCGCATGCCGCAGTGATCGAAGACCCACGTTTCACAACTAAGACCCAATGCAACCAAATATATAAATATATATATTTTTAAAAAGTATGCAGTGGCATCCTGGTAGCTTCCTCCAACTTACAGCCTCTGTCAAGCTTCCTTGTCATCTTGCAAATTCCAAAGGTGTGTTCCTTTGTGGTTCTTGGCCGCAGTAAAACATCACCTGTGCCAGGACATCAGCCTGACTTACCTATCCTGCGAAAGGATGATGTGCTTGAGTTTCGTTTTTAGGGACGTATTGTGACACCATTCTCGCGATAGATTTCTGAGGTGAGTTTCTAGTAGCCACAGAGGACTTAGAAAAAGGTCTAAACCCTGTACCTTGGGTTGTGTGTTCAGTATGGGCCTCATCGCGAAGGGAGGAAGAAACTCTGCTATACATGCTGATACGTTTAGTTTAGCCTGACTCCAGTGACTGCTCATTGTCATTGCAATCTCTGTGACTTGTCGCGTGTGATGAAACACCAGCCGGATCTTCTCGGTTGTTCTCGAGGCCACTTATGCAACTGATGTTGACACGGTGTCGTTTAGAATCTCAGAGGTGCTAAGGCTGTTTGAGAAGTCACTTCCCGTCAGCCTCATGGATCTGTCCTGATGCTGGGAAGCTGAGGACTTGACTGTTCTCTGATCCCGAAGAAACAAGCCAGGTCCATTTGATTTGGGGTTTCTCCCACAGAGTTTGGGCTTCCCAGGTGGTGCTAGTGCTAAAGAGCCTGTTTGCCAATGCAGGAGACACAAGGGACTCGGGTTCCATCCCTGGGTCGGGAAGATTCCCTGGAGGAGGGCATGGCAACCCACTCCAGTATTCTTGCCTGGAGAATCCCATGGACAGAGGAGCCTAGCAGGCTGCAGTCCATGGGGTCACAAAGAGTCGAACACTACTGAAGTGACTTCACATGCACGCACGCACCGTCAGTTCACTGGAGACCTGTCTGTGAGTGGGGTGTGTGTCCTGTACCTGCCGAGCTCACCAAGCTCAGTTCTTAACAACAACAGCCACTATTTCTCTTACTGACCTATTTGGTCCATTTAAAAAAAAAAGATTTAAGGTGGCAGCTCCCACTTGCCCACTTTCTTTCCGTGCAGCAGACACTGTGTTCTGTACTTGACCGGCCCCTCTAAGCCTCACAGCTGCCCTCGGGGAAATCCCGTTGTCCTCCACTGAAAAGCAGACAGGTGAGGCATGTAGTAGAGACGGGTCCAGGGCCGTCCAGCTCGCAAGGGCACAGCTCCCGCGGAACCAGGGCCACCTGACTCAAAGCCACTGCTCTCACCCTGAACCCACCCACTCCTCCAACAGCCCTTCTGGATGAGATGGTCAGAGAAGGCTTGCTCGAGTTCCCTGAGGAGTTCACCCCTGAGCTGAGGCCTAAAGGATAAGGAAGGACTGGGGACAAGCCATCCAGGCAGAAGGATTGTTAGCTGCATAGCCTTTGAGGCCAGAAAAATATATCTGACAATCTGAAATAAAGCTTAGCTAGAGGGTCCTGAGCAGCAGCAGGTAATGAAGTTGGAGGGGATGATGGGCCAGAGGTGTAGGGCCATTGTAGACCCTGGTGCACCATTGGATTTTTTTCTAAGTGCAATAGGCAACATATGGGCAGCTCATTTCTGTATTTTTAATTGTGGCTGGGAGATGTTGGTGGCCTGAATTGAAGAGTTGAAGGCAGAGATGAAAAAAATGGTTGAATTTGAGTTGTATGAGTATTTCAGAGATTGAAGGATTGGATGTGCACAGAGGTGGTGACAGAAAGGGGAGAATCAGGGTGATTTTGAGCATCTGGGAGGATGGGGGCACCATTCCTGAGATGGGGACGACTGGGGAGTAAGGAGAAGAGGTTCGGAGATGAGGAGAGGGTGGGTCTCAAGACTTTGGGTCTGGATGTGTTGAGGGACTGAGATAGCTGGTAGGATCTGATTGGAGTTTGTGAGTCTGGAGTTCGGAGGAGAATTCTGGTCTAAAGGTAGAATTGTGGGGGTTATAGGGTAGAGAGGAGATGCTAAATTGTGACCCTCACTTTAGCTAGTGAAAACCCCTCAAGCTGTCTGTGTGGTCAGTGTGAGCATTTACTCTCTCAGGATGCTGGCTGCAGCAGAACTATAGAGCCATAGCTCTTTTACTGCAGGAAATCCATTTGAAATTTATTTATGCCACCAAGAACCACGATGGTGAAATGCTACACTCGGAGCCATAAAACCATTCTCTTGAGCTCATTTTCAGAAAAATCCATATCTGGATGGTGTGACTGGCTGGCTGTGTTCTAATAGGTCAGGTGTAACTTTCAGCTCCAAGGGCCTTACCGCAATCTGAAGGTGGCTGAGATAAAGTCAGGGTGTTTGTTGTGGCCCAAAGATTAGAATCAAGGGCAAAAGATCCCCAAAGACATTGGAAACCTGGAAGAAGCCTCGACCAGAGACACACAGCAATGACTGTCAGAATTTTGCTGCCAGGAAAACGAGAAGGAAGATGTAGGATCGGGCTTATCCCACTTGAGGGCTTATAAGAAACACCTGAAGAGCATCTTTAGCGTCTGAAGCCCTGTCCCTCCCCTCCCAAGGGAGCCTGATGAAGTAGCTCTGACTGGGGACGCAGGAGTCTGTATTTTCGACAAGTGATTCTGATGCAGGTGACCCATGGGTTATACTTTGAGAAACACTGAATTTCAAAAGACCTTTAAGATCATCTAGGCAGCCCTTTCTTACAAGTGGGGAAACTGAGGCCTAGAGGGAACAGGGGCTGCCTGAAGCGGCAGGACAAGCTGGCAAGCCAGTGCAGTTCCATTGACTTTTTTTTCTTTTCATTTCTTTTTAAAAGAATATTTATTTGTTTTTTATTTATTTATTTGGCTGCTCTGGGTCTTCGTTACTGTATAAGAAATCTTCAATCTTAGTTTCAGCATGTGGGATCTAGTTCCCTGACCAGGGGTCGAATCCGGGTCTCCTGCGTTGTGAGCTCAATCTTAGCCCCTGGACCACCAGGGAAGTCCTGCCACTGAGTTTTTATCTGAATGGATGGACCAGGAGTAAGCCTCCCACCCCAATTCCCAACTCCCCTTCCTTCACTGTATGTTTTTCTTTTCTTTTTTGTATCACCTTCTAATCTGAGTCATTTACTAATTTACTATGTTACTTGCCATATGTCTGTCTCACTTCACTAAAATGTAAGCTTCACAAGGGCAACGATTTGGGGAGTTTTTGTTTTTCTTTTCACTAAAGTATCCTCTGTGCCTTGGACAGTGTCTAGCCCATAGTAGGTATTCAGCGAGTGTTTGATAAATGGATGGATGAAAACTGTTTTGTTAAAGACTTGTTTTAACAGGCATTGTGGGAAAGTCCCAGTCCTTAGGCACTGTTAATGCAAACTAGAGTAGGATAGTTTCATTTTCACTCGTCTGACTCTGGTTTGGATCAGAGATTGTAGGAACAGCTTGTTGATAGGAGATTTGTTGTTGTTTAGTCACCAAGTCGTGATGGGAGGTTAGAGACTCTCTAATAATATTGTTAATAATAATGATGATATTAACAGCAACAAAATCACAGTTATTAATAGCATTGATAGCTACCATTTGTGGCGTGCTAACTGTCCACCAGATACGTGCGACAATGAAGCCCTGCGCTGTGAGCGCCACGCCTAGTATGAACTCACCTAACTCTCATTTCAGCCCAGGGGTGGAGGAACTGGTATTGTCTGTCTCCCCGAGGAGCAAAGTGAGGCTCAAAGAGGCCAAGTTATTTGTCCAAGGTGACACGGCCAGTGAAGAGTTAGGGTCTGTCCTGAACTACTATAACATCCAGTTTTAGGTTTGAGGTGTCCTCCCTTTGGAGAAGGGCTCCAAAAAAAAGCTAAAGACAAGGCAAGCATCGCCCTCTGGGGTGTCCCTGGGCCAAGAATACCAACCTCCAAGATGGTATAAAGCCACACAGGCTGGAAGCAAGATGGAGCTTTTCAGCCCAACTTTCCAGCATTCCCCCACCCTCTCGAGTCTTTCCATTCTCACCTCACAAAGAACCTTTCGTCTTGAACTATGAGGCTTTTCTCACGTCTCAGACCACCTCCCTGAAGCGGGCCAAGGGACATTCCTGTGGTGACTGGTCATTAAGCCATTTCTGCCGAGGCCACTGGAGCGCTTCCCACTCCACCCTCTAAAGGGAGAGGGGACAGAAAGAGGCTCCTTCACCCACCTTTCGACGCCCCCCCCTCCCCTGCTGAGGCCTCAGGAAGGGGCCCGGGCAGCCGATGAGTCTATAAATCTCCTGTGACGCTTGAGTGAACCTTTTCAGTTCCTGAAACACGGCGCCTGTCAACCGGCCGTGGGCTCACAGAATTTCTCACCACCTGCTGTGGAGAATGTTGGCATTCATCCCTGCCCCTGCCCGCCGGGCCCGGCCTCGCTCGGGTGCAGTGAACGCTCCACAGAGACGGCCACGGCCATGAGGGCACGTGCCTGACAGCTGCAGACATAGGTGGAAGACGGGCCCCCCGCCCCCCGGCCGTGGCCAGGAGAGTGTGTTGTCACACGCACTGCCATCTTGAAGCACACAGGGCTCCGGGCACTGTGCCAACAACCCAACAACCCCAGTCTCATTTAATTCTTACAATAAACATGGTGAGGCCCCGTGTCCCACTTCCGTAGATGAGGATGCCCCGGAGAGACTGGTCACTGGCCGGAGTCCCACAGCATCTGCTCAAGGCAGAACCATGTTTCCAGCACAGGCGGAGTGGGTTCTCAAGCCCGTGCCTTGGCAGGTCTGCCTTCTCCTAGTGCTGGTTCAGAGCAAGGGCTCTGGGTTTCAATCTTGACTCTGCCACTTTTCTTTTTTCCCAAAGATTTTTTTGATGTGGACCATTTTTTTTTTAAGCCTTTATTGAAGTTGTTATAATATTGCCTCCATTTTTATGTTTTGGTTTTTTAGTTGAGAAACATGTGGGATTCTAGCTCCCGCAATCAGGGATCGAACCCGCACCCCACTACACTGGAAAGCAAAGTCCCAACCCCTGGATGATCAGGAAAGTCCCTTGACTTGGCCACTTCTTGCCCATTGGGCAGGTCATTGAGCCACCCTCTTCCTTGGCTTGCTCATCTGTAACGTAGGGATAATAATACACTGAAATCATAGGATTGTCCTGAGGATTGAATTAATGGATGTATAATATTAACATACATCAAGCACTCAGTGTCTGGTGCGTGGAGAGCACTGGGGAAACGCTTGCCTTTGTTATTAATGTAGATATCAGGTCCTCTTTTCTTTTTTTTTTTTCTTTCTGCCTGATGGGAAGTTCATCTTAGAAGTTTCAGGGCTTCTCCAACTACCCCCCACCCCCCACCCACACTCGGGGTTTGTGTCTGTATTCCTGAGACACTTACGTAGATGATCCCTGTAAAGTGCTTACTTAGAGTGGTGCCCCCAGTAAATGCCAGCGATGAGCAATGTGCCATTGCCAAGACAGTGTGGGGAGGCGGGACGGTGGGGAGAGCAGCCGTCCTCCTGGTGTAGCGTCCAGGAGACACGGCCACCGTGCACACGCCCATCTTACAGGTAGGACAAGAATGAGGAGGGAGCCATTCTGCTGATTATATACCAAATTACTGTTATGTTAGTGCCCTAACCATGAATCCAGTGTCATTAACTTACCAGAGAGGGGAGGCAAAAGTCTTCTTCATTAGGTTCCTGGTCAAGGAACAGTAAATCAAAGAGAGTAGCACTTAGAACCCTTCCCCGGGGGGATTTCCCTGGTGTTCCAGTGGTTAGGACTCCACACCTTCAAAGCCAAGGGTGCTGGTTCAATCCCTGGTCAGGGAACTAAGATCCCACAAGCCAGGTGGCACGCCCGAAAAAACAAAAGGCTAGGTTGTCTCCAGAAGCCACTGACCCGGGCCTTGTCGTGACTGTGCTGTCTGCCTCTCCCTGTAGCTGAAGAGTTGGACGGTGGAAGACCTTCAGAAGAGGCTCCTGGCCCTGGACCCCATGATGGAGCAGGAGATTGAGGAGATCCGGCAGAAGTACCAGTCGAAGCGGCAGCCCATCCTGGATGCCATTGAGGCCAAGAAGCGGCGGCAGCAGAACTTCTGAGGGTGGCCCGGCCCCAGGCCGCCAGGGGGCGCCCGCTCGCCTCCCTCATCGCTCCAGAGCCCCCTCTGTGAACTCAGGAAGCAGGAAAGTGCGCCCGCAGCCAGGGCTGCGGGGCCAGTCGGCACACCGCCCCGCCGTGTGTATTTGAACTGGACAGGTATATATCATTTCCCAGGACTCATGTGGGCGCTTTGAACCTCAGACTTTCCCACCCCAGAACCAGAGACTCCTCGTCGAGTGAGCGCTGGGAAAGTGTCACGCGGTCTCTTTGTTTTTCTTCTCCCAGTAGCTTTCAGTGGTTCTTTCTGGAAGACTTTTTTTAAAAAAATATATAAATATGCACATATATATATAAATTATAACTAGATTCCCCACGTGGTGTGGTGGCATCTCTGTACAGGTACAGTTTTAAAACAGTTGCCTCTTTTCTGTAAGATGACGGTACTGTGGAACATGAGGGCAGAGGACACTGGGAGGCTGCGGGGGGCCCTCCACCCCCTGGAGCCGGCCTCACCCTCTAGCTGGGCTGTGCTGACAGACGAGATCGGGCTCAGTTCCTTCGCCACGCTTTCAGCCTTACGCGGGCCACCCCTGGCTTCCAGAGCTATTGGTGGTGTCCTGGGAAAGACAATTTGCATTGGCTTTCTGAGTCCCAGGAGAAGCCTGGCATCCTCCTTGCAAGCTTGGCCTTTGCAGTTTCAACACCCTTCATCCACCTCTGCTCTCCCAACTGCCTAGAGTCACAGCACAGACACTGCCCAGTGCCTTAAGAGGAGACGTGATCCAAGCGAGGGCACAGGCCTACCCAGAACTCCCGGCAAAGTGGGGCTGCATTCAGTCCACGAAAGGGGAAAAGGCTTTCCAAGTTCTTGTCATTCATGTGAAGATGACACCCGTGGCATTTTGCTCCATGTTCCTTACAGACAGGGGAAGGGGCATTGCTTTTGTGACCCACATTCAAACATGTGACTGTTTTCTTTTTTCATTTTACTGCTTGGGGTCTGGAAAGGGTAAATGAATATCAGACTTAAGATTTGTCCTCCAGGAGACTCAGCCCAGATGTGTAGGATGCCGAAGCTGGAAGGGACCATATAGACATCATCTGGGCTGATGGCGGCCCAGAGCAGGGAAGTGACATGGCCCAAATCACAAAGCAAATGAAAGGAAGTGCTGGGACTGGATGGTGGGGCCCCTCACTCCTGCTTCACTGGGCCAAGCAGCCCCTTCTCTGAAGGAAGGTGCTCGTGTGCATTTTGGTAAAGTTCCAGGGAACCCTGCTAATGGGAACTTGCCCGGCTTTTCTCTTCAGTAGGCAACTGGCTGTGAAGAGAGTCCCCTGGGGAGCCAAGATCATTCCATTTCAGCCATCCCACAAGCTCTGCGGCATCCGCCGGGTAGCACACGAGCATCACACAGGCAGACGCAGAGCCTAAAGCAGGTCAGAGGGTTTTGCAACAGACAGCATCGAGCCATCCCTCTGCGGCTTTGGCTCTAGGCCACATGTCACTTAGTGACATGGCTGAGAGCAGACAGTTGGGAAAGGCAACTGCCTTTTCATTTTTTAGAATCTCTTCCCCTCAGATAGGGGAGCCGTGACTGGGTTGCACCTAAGGATACTGTAATTTGACCCCATAATTGCTCTTGCTGCCCAAACCTGGAAATCAGTGGCAAGTCAGGGATGTTCCTTTTTGGCCAGATTCTGTTCTTTGCAATGACAGCAAGTTATTGAAAATGCAAGAGGCCATTGTTGGTCTGCAGGGCTTGGCCAGTTACACAGCTGCTTGGCAGATACAGAGAACAGAGGACAATTTGAGAATCCTGCTATAATAATAAAGCAGCTAGCAATCATGACCCCTTACTATATGCCAGGCACTGAGCTAGGTAGGTAGGCTCTCTATGTCAGCTCCAATCTCCCCAGTAACTCTGTGAATTAAGTATTTCATCTTCATTTCACAGCGGATGAAGCAAGTTCAGAGAGGAAAAAAGTTCTTTTCCCTAGGTCATACAGCTAGTAAGTGGTAAAGTCAGGATTCACAGCATCACTATGTGGGACCAGTATTTACAGGGAAAAGGAAAGCCACAAGTCTTCTTTTTAAAATTTTATTTTATTCACATATAGTTGATTTACAGTGTTTTGTTTCTGCTGTATAGTAAAGTGATTCAGTTATACACCCTTTTTCGTATTCTTTCCTATTATATTTTGTCACAGGATATTGAATATAGTTCCCTGTGCTATACAGTGAGACCTTGTTGTTTATCCAACAAGCCTTCTTAAAAATGAAGTGACCACTTTTCTTGCACAGACTAAAAAACCCTAGCTGGCATTCTTAGGTTGGGAAACCACTGAATCAGTCAAGTCTGACAGTCAAGTGAGTTAAAAAACAAAGTGTGAAGCATGAATTTCCCTATCCGTATCTGCTGTGCTGATTAACAGTCCTGCCCCAGTTTCCCTCTCCCTCCCTCCCTCCCTCCCTCTCTTTTTTTTTTTAAAAGGATTTTGCACTTGGCCAGACAGGAGGGGAATGCCCATTTTCTCCCTTCCTAAGCTAGATCCAAGTAAAAGAAGGTTCAGTTTTTCCCCATAAATATTCTTGGGTGATGAGTCTTGATCTGAAGTTTATTTTGTTTCAGCTCCTTGTGTGTATCCAACATGCTGGTCCAACAAAGTACATTGCTCTCCAGTTGAGCTAGACAAAGCCCTCTGGCCAGAAGTCAATTTATTTTGGATGAGATAGATTTTCTGACAAGGTGTGTTTGTTTTCTTATGCCAGGAAGGCAGAGAAGTCAATCCTAGTCATTTTTCTCCTTGGATACTAAATTCACGATAGGTCAGCTGGCTTCCTGTAGAGCCCTGAGCTTCAATCATTTGTGATTCCAGCTTCCATGGGACGCTGGGCCTCTCACTTGTTCTCCCCTAATAAACAATGACCCAGACCTAACTGTGTCTTTTAAAAATCTCAGATCCTCCAGGAATATCTTTATTGCTTCCTCATCAGTAATTTTGCAGCAAGTTTCTATTTTTTATTTTTCCTTGTCTCTTCTCCCAGCCAGCAGCTGATTGATAGACAGATGGACTGGTGGATAAATGTTTAGTGTGATGGATAAATAGATAGATACAGACAGACAGAACCAGTACTCTGAAGCAATTTAAGAACTATGGCCTTGATTCCTTGAAGCTGTAGGTTCTGATCCAAGAAACATTTATTTAGCACCTACTGCCAGAAATTTATTATACCATTTCAAATTCAATAGCACTTACTGGTATCAGGAATGAGAGAGGTGACATCAGTATAGACCCTACAGATATTAAAAGGCTAATAACAACTTAAATAAAACAGACAAATTCCCTGAAAGATACAAAGTACCAAATCTCACTCACGAAGAAGGAGATAATCTGAACAGCCCAACATCTACTAAAACTTAATATCTCTGAGAGATACAGGTATCTTTGTCCTCATTTTACGGGAAAGGAAACTGAGGCTCTGAGAGGTAAAGTCTGTTGCTCAAAGTCAGGTAACTAGAATACAGCAGAGCCAGAGTTCATATCCAGGTCTTTTCTTCCAGTGCCCTTTCTAGCATACCATGTTGCCTCTAAAGACTGCAGCTCCTTTTTTTTACCTGAAAATTGTTCCTGCCCAGTGCACATCCTATCACCCCATCCTTTCTTAAGCACTGTGTCTGTGTTTTCATCAGGATTTCATCAGGATTATAGTCATTGTATTTGGAATTGATGTACATTTTTGTGTTTGGGAGGGGGGAGAAAATCTCTTCCACCAGCTTGCACTCGGACCAACTTGGGGAAAAAAAAAAAAGCTTAAATGCTGTTGCAGACGTACAACTTAAAAATGTGAAGTTTGTAGCTTTAACTTTTTGTAACAAAAACTAATAACACTGGCTTAAGTGCTGACTTGAAATGCTATTTTATAAAGTTTGGATGTAAATAATCAATTGAGGTCAGCAGTTTGTATATGTATGAGACATAGCTTCCTCCACTGCCCTTTTTTTTTAAAAAAAATTTGAGATGCTTCCTATGTGCTTTTATGTTAGAATTGTTCTCCCTCCTTCCTCCACTTTGTCACCTTTGTTTTAAATAAACTGTTCTTTGGACCAGAGACTGTTCTCTTTTTAAAAACATCCTCCTCCATCTATAGCCTGGATGATGGTATTGTGAACCATTGACTCTGTGCTGTGTTTATTTTAGAATCCAAAGCGAGGGGAGAGGCAGGTGGCATAGGGAGTAAATTTTTGTTGGACACCTGCCGTGTGCCAGGTACTGAGCTAGTTGTGAGGGGTTTAAAGATGGAACCAGACACAGGTCTGGCAGGCCACTCGGGGAGTCGGTCCAGCCCACGAGCATACAACATTGAAAATATTATGGCAGAAGGAAGTATACAGCCTGCAGACACAGGAGGAAGGAGCGACAATCAGTTCTTCTGGGATGTCCAAGGAAGCTTTTCTGGAGGAGGTAATAACATCCTGAACTTACTAATACAAAATGAAAAAGAGGGAATTTCCCTGGTGATCCAGTGGTTAAGACTCCACGCTTCCACTGCAGGGGGCATGAGTTCAATTCCTAGTTGGGGAACTAAGATCCTACATGCCCCAGAGCAACTAAACTGACAGGCCACAACTAGAGAGAAGCCTGTGCACCTCGACTAAAGAGCCGATGTGCTGCAACTGAGACTTAATGCAGCCAAATAAAAAAACATTTAATTCATTTAAAAAAAGAAGATAAAGCAGAGTAATGAGGTTGAGAGCAGTGTGTGTGTGGTGGTGCGGGGAAATACAGCTCTACACAGAGGGATCTAGGCCTGCCCCAGAGAAGATGACTTTTGAAATGAGTGACAGGAAGCCAGCCAGGTGGAAGGTATGGACGATACCCATTCCAAGCTGAAGGAACAACAAGAACTAAGGCCCTGAGTAAGAACAAAAGCTTGACTTGCTAGAAGGACAGTCACTGTTCCTGGAACAGAGTGTTTGAAGGACAGAGTAGGCAGTAGTGAGGTCAGAGGGGTGAGACAAGGGCATGCAGGGCCATGTGGTCTATGGGATGGGGCCTGGGTGTTTATTCCTGATAAGATGGAGGCCATCAGAGGGTCACCACCCAGCCCTGTGCACACGTATAGGGTAGCTACTCTTTATCCCTCAGCATTTGTCTCAGCCAGCATCCTGCTTTGATGAATGATGTAACTGAGGCCCCAGATTCGGCCACATTGAGTCTTAACTCAAATTCGAGTTTCTTGACCCCACTGTTCATTCTGAGACCCCAGCTGGGGCCTCGAGTAGAAGAATGAGCCTGACTTGTGATCTCTGGACATGCAGCTACTTCCTTTCCTGTGCCCTATGTGCAGAGTTGCTTTACTAAGGAGAACACGAGCTCCGAAAGGGGTTGCCGAGCTCTCTTTCCTATGTATATTTTGAGGGTTAATATATAATATTACAGTACCAGGCATTTTCACATGTATTATCTCACTTGAACTTGATATTAATACTCTTGAGTTGTAGGAGTTTATTAGATCAAGACAAGTGAAGAACAGGCTCAGAGAGGCAAAGAAATCCAACTAAGGTCACACAGCTCCTAGTAGAAGAGATTCAAGCCCAAGGCTCTCTGGCCTCAGAGCCCATATTCTTTCCTCTGAGCCACAAGGCAAAGCTCATAGTCTCCCATCACATACAGATAATTTTCACACCTTCCCACCTGAGAACAAGCCAACACAGGAAAGCAGAACAGGGAGAGAGAAGCTGGTGACCTCAGCAGAACCTCTGGAACCCCCATACTTAGGACACCTTGTTGGGTTTCTGTCACTCGTAACTGAAAGAGCTTTACCAATCCAAGAAGGGAGGAAGAACTGGGCTTTGGCTACCAACCTGGTTGGAGGTTGACCCTGAGATGGGCTTCTTGGAGACCCAACAGGTCCCATCCAAGGTCATGCAGCTGGTAAGTGGCAGGGCCAATATCCGAACCAGATCTGACTCCAAGAGCAAACTGTGCCCAGTCCCTCCTCAATGCATGGATTTCCTGAAGGTTCTGAACCTATTCCTCTGGAACAAGAGCACCACCAGTCAACATCTGTCCTTGTCCTACTCCTCATTTCTAGCAGTCATGATTCTGAAAGACACTGTCCCTTTCATCTCAAAGGCTCCTGCCATATGAGGTTAGCTTCTCAGCTTATTAAAACTTTCTGGAAAATTCTTTCTACACTCAGGCACAGGACTTGGTTGGTCTGAAATAAGAGGGCTGGTAATCATCAAGGACCATCCCAGCCAGCACCTAAGCACAGTGCCCAGAACCCGGAGGAAAGAAGCAATTCATAACAGGACCCACATTTCAAAGTCACTTCCTTCAGCGATCCCTGGGGAGTTAAGTTTGGCAGAGAAAGTGATGACAGTGGGACGTGATGCCAGGTGAGAACACGACAGTATTAGGAAGCCCGAGCTTGAATCCCTGATTAACTTCTCTTTTTTATTCAGTACTTTTTGACTATGACTAGTTTCCTGAATCTGCCCAATAATGATTACACTATTTTATTACTGTTGCTGCTTCCTTGCAGGGTTATTGTGAGAAGGGTATGAGATAAAGGACGTGAAATCACTTTAACTGTAGTGTGCCAGATACATGAAGGGTGGTTATTATTAGTCCATAAAAAGTGAAGTCGCTCAGTCGTGTCAGACTCTTTGCAACCCCATTGACTGTAGCCTACCAGGCTCCTCTGTCCATGGGATTTTCCAGGCAAGAGTACTGGAATGGTTTGCCATTTCCTTCTCCAGGGGATCTTCCTGACCCAGGGATTGAACCAGGTCTCCCACATTGTAGGCAGATGCTTTACCATCTGAGCCCCCAGGGATGATCTTTACTCTTGAGAGCCTCAAAAAGTACCTTATGAGTCAGCCAGCTTCCCTTCCACCTCCACTTCCCAGTATGAACACAGTGTGTGACTGTGTGTGTTAGTCGCTCAGTTGGGTCCAACACCCCATGGACTGTAGCCCACCAGGCTCTTCTGTCCATGAGATCCTCCAGGCAGGAATAATGGAGTGGGTAGCCATTTCTCTTCTCCAGGGGATCTTCCCAACCCAGGGATCAAACCTGGGTCTGCTGCATTGCAGGCAGATTCTTTACCATCTGAGCCACCAGGAAAGCCCATGAACACCCTGCTTGGTCCTTATTTGAGCTAAAAAGCTCATCTCCACACAAACAAACTCAAGTATGACTGTGGATCTCCCTGGGTCTTTGTTTTCTGATCTGAAATAAGAGATTGCGAATGGGGCCCTGACTTAAGCCACTGTGATAGTTACAAACCGCCACCCAACACCCAGGCTTGAGTTCTTTTATTGATGGAATGAAGTATACACAACTAACCTGGAGGAAGGACTCTGGCATGAGTGGAATGTGAACATTTCTCTTGCAGAAGGACTTGTGGCCATTTTCCAGGGTAACTGGGTGTGGAAGAAAGGGTAAGACCCAAATCTTCTAGGGAACTTTGGATGAAGACTTTGAGCTACTACCAATTTTCAGGGACCCAGAGGACCACTGTAGGTCCACCAGTCATGTGAAAAACCATGTTTTGACCTTGGTCCCTATCACTGGAGGTCTAGTGGGATCCCAAAGCTATCCTGTATCTTCAGTTTCAGAGTGATAGTTGGAAAAGATCCCTACATTGGCTCCAGACCCATGGAGGCCATTATAATACAAAAGGCCAATAGAATTCAATTAACTGTTTCAAAATAGAGAACTCAACAGAGATGCCATATCTTTAGGGAGGCTGAAAGATTAGTGCTTCTACCAAAACTCCTGCAGAGTGATGACTCCTATCAAAACACCATTAGGGGACTTCCCTGGTGGCCCAGCGTTTAAGATTCCTTGCTCCCAACGCAGGGAGCCCGGGTTTGATTCTTGGTCAAAGAACTAGATCCCACATACTGCAACTAAGACCCAGCATAGCCACATAAATTTTTTTTAAAGGATTAGATAATAAAATTAAATAGAATTTTAAAACAAAACAAACAACAAAACTGTTATTTTCCAGTTTGGTGCAAAATGAGAAGAGTCTTAGAAAATGACATTAATCAAGTGGCAATTCCCATTTTAGCTTTTGTGTTAGAAACACGCTCCTAATTACAGTCCCTGGAGCTAATATACATCTAAGGGTTTCACTATTTGAAGAAATTGAAACCACAGGAAGCACTTTACTGTTTGCTGGAAAGGATAACAGTTTTCCAACTCACAGGGAGACCTTAATTCTCCAGCTCTGCAGCAGGAAGACTTTGATTCCCTGATCATCCTTGTCCCACGCATCAAACTGATCCACTGCATTGATTAAGTCACATTAATAGGGCCTGGAGAGCAAAAGGATATTTTTAATTATATACAAGATGGTTTCCTCATGTTAGAAACATTTATAAAATTGTGCGAATTGGGAAGAAGGTGTGAGCCTATGATGTGGTGGGCAGTCAGGGGTTGGAATGTAATTACACCTGCAATTGTCGCCTATTAACATTCCTCCGCTTTATTTTGCTGACATCATGCGGATTTTCTTTGTGTAGCTACCCTTCTTCCACCCTAAGTGATCTGTTGTAGCTGTTTATCCAGGTACCCTGCTCTCCACCCCATCAAGGGAGAGGCATATGACTCAAGCTAAACAAATCCACCTCTCTCCTGGGATTGGAGAGAAGGATACAAGGAGAAGGATACAGGGAAGGAAGGAGATTGGACGTGGATCATTTGAATGGCAGTGTCCTCAGTAGAAGGTTCATGGGTCCTGCCACTGAGGTCCCTAGAGCTCCCCTCATTCCTGTTTCCTGAGGCCTGGCCAGCTTTTCCTTTGATTGGGTGAACTTCACTCATTTTTAAACTTTTTATTTGATTTTGGCTATGTGAGTCTTCTTCGAGGTACACCACTTCTCCTTCAGAGCAGTAAGAATGCACGGGCTCAGTAGTTGTGGCAAGAGGGCTTAGTTGCTCCGAAGTATATGGGATCTTAGTTCCCCAACTAGGGATCAAACCTGCATCCCCTGCATTGAAAGGCAGATTCTTAACCACTGGACCACCAGTGACGCCCCCTGTGAACTTCACCAATACTTTCCTGTTGTGGGCTGAATGGTGGTCCCAGAGATATGCTCACATCCTAATCCCTGGAACCTGTAAATGTTACCTCATTTGGACAAAGGGTCTTTTTGCAGATGTGGTGAAGGTAATGATCTTGAGATGAGATTATCTTGGATTATCCTATTGGGCCCTAAATGCCATCACAAGTCTCCTTATGAACAAGAGTTTTTGGGAGATCTGACACATAGAGGAGAAGGCAATGTGATGACACAGGCAGAAACTGGAGTGATGCAGCCACAAGCCAAGCGATGTTGGCAGCCCCCACAAGCTAGAAGAGGCTAGGACTGGGGTTCACCCTGGAGCATCTGGAGGGAACGTGGCCCTGCTCACACTCTGATTTTGGATTTCTGGCTCCCAGAACTGCGAGAGAGTAAATTTCTGTTGTTTCAAGTTTGTTTCATCAAATTTGTAGAAAATTTGAAGCCACCAGAAACTAATATACCTTCCAATAAATTAAGTATCATTTTAAAGAAGTCAGTTTCTCTTGCTTGCAAACAAAGAACTCTTATTGTAACTGTTGTTCATCATTTCAATTATTTACTCTAACGAATTATGCTTTTTGACTAAGTAATCAGCTGGATTCCTGTTCCTATCTCTTATGTGCTAAGTCAATTCAGTCCTGACTGTTTGCAACCCTATGGACTGTGACCTGCCAGACTCCTCTGTCCATGGGGATTCTCCAGGCAAGAATACTGGAGTGGGTTTCCATGCCCTCCTCCAGGGGATCTTCCCAACCCAGAGATTGAACCCGCATCTCTTATGTCTCCTGCACTGGCAGGCAGGTTCTTTACCACTAGCACCACCATCGCTTATAACCTGTGCCTAACTGAAGACTGGAACCAGAGATTGCAGATTCTGAGTCACTCCACGTGTCACCCTCCGTCCCCAGTCATCCAGAACGCACACCAGCCAGCCAGCTTCACACAGGCAGACACAGGTCCCTGGACCCAGACTCTTTATTTGCATCATGGTTTTCACTGATACACAGGAGTGGGAGTAAGCTGTTGCTTTTCTGCCAGGACTACATGTAGCCTCGTGATGGACGCAGGCCAGACGATTCTTCCCTGAGCTTTCCTCACACCCGCTCTAGGGGCTCAAAGGCTGGAAGTTATCTGGCTTCTCGGTATGTCCAGCAAGACAGTAAGGGTGGTGCATGCAGCCTTCCGGTCTCTGTGCCCTGACCTGGGCAGAGCTGGGCTAGGAATTATGTGAGTGTGTAGGAGGGCTGGTGTGTGCGTGGTGAATTCATAGGCAGTCCCTTGGCTTAGCTCCAGTCTCTGCTCCAATCTGGAGACCCAGAATCCATCCACCTGTGGGGGCTGACTGTGTCCTAGGCCCTGTATGGGACCCAAGGCCTTTGCACATGCTGTTCCCTCTGCTTGAAACATGCTTCCAGGCAGCCTCACTGCCTGATTTGGTATTTATCCTTATGATGGGGTGACCACTTGCTCAGAAAAGTCTTCTCTGACCTTCTTGGTTAATGGTCCCTGCTCCCTTACAGGCTTACAGTTCCTTTTACTTCATAAAACTATTACATATTTATGTGATTATTGGATTAAAATCCACTTCCTCCACTAGTCTGTAAGTTTCATGAGTGCAGGGATATATATTTTCCTCCCCATTGTATCTCTGGAACCTAGTAAGCAGTTAATAATTCAAAAGCCAGGTGGGTGATGTAGATCTGAGAAGTGGTGGGGCTGACACATTGGCGCCTGTGTGTATGAGCAGGTATGTGGGAAGTGGGGGTTGCTATGGGGAACTGGAGACAGCGTGCCTGCCCCAACGATGTCTGAATTAAAAAATACACTAGAAATACTGTTCGGCCGAACAACACACATCTGCAGGCCACACGTGTAGTCCCAGCTTATGCCCCTTCCAAAAGGTATTGGTTGAATGAGTGAGGAAAGAATCTATAAGGAAATCATTTTTAAATCCTCAAAAATCAAGGAGGAGGGAGGCAGAACCTCCTTTCGATCTCGTCTCCACCCTCTTTCTTGAGGACAAGTTCTCTATTTTCTCTTTCTCTTCAGCACCCAGCACACAGTGGACTGTACAAATCGGTCAATCCATTCAACATTGACAAAACACCTGTTCCGAACCAAGCCGGGCTCAGTGGGACAGTGTCTTCCATCTTGGAGCTCAGCGTAGGGAAAGACAGAGCCACAGTCCAGCCATGATGGTCCCGTGATGGCTCTCCTAGCCACAGTATGTGGAAAGGGCTGCAGGAACCCTTCCCTCCCAACTTTCTCAGCACGTAGAGAGAGGATTCAGCAGGTCATAAGAGACATGGCCCCAGAAAAGGTGAGAGAGCTGGACCTGGCCAAAAGGGACAGGAGACTCAAGAATCTGCCTGGCTGGCGACCCAAGGCAGGGCTGGAGGTCTGCGTCAGGGGGAGAAGGGACCTGCCAAGGTCAGCCTAGGGGATCTGGGAAGGGGAGACAGATGTCCAGGTACACTAGCTCCTTGCCATCAGTACTTCAGAGCTGAGTTGGCTCTAAATCAATGCCACCCCTGAACCATTTGGCTTTCATCTCCCTCTGGGGCACAGACTGTGACCATCTGATACAAGGGCTGAGATGTGAAGATGGAGCAGCCCTAGCACAGCTGAGTCTAGACTTCAGGCCTCATGCCGGGGCCCCTTCAGATTTTCTGGATCTTAAGCCAGCTCTGGGAGGAAGCCTTAGGACTATTGCTTAGCAAGTCTTACCCATCCACTGAGGAGGCAGCCTCCTAGTCCTTCCTCCCAGACCTCCTCTTTGAGAGCTAACTCTTGTTGGAAGGTCCTGGAAAAGAACCACAGATGAGGTCCAGGGATTCTACATCTGAATCCCCTGTCTGGTCCTTTCCCTAGCTCTAACAGAAGTGTCTAACACTATGAACCAACTCTGGGGGCCCATGAACCACCTAAAACCACCTGCAAACTTTGTGAGGGTAGAAGAAAGACCAGAGCAAGAAATATTGGCCTTGGCAGATCAACAAGTTGGGATTCCAACCTTGGCTCCACCTCTTCTAGCCGTGTGATATTTAGGCAAGTCATTGTGCCTCTCTGAGCCTCAGTTTCCTCATCTGTGAAATGGGGATAATTCTCATCTGCTAACATAGGGTCAATGTGACATGGCTAACAGACAGGAAGTGTTCAGGAATTGTTAGCATCCTTTTGACTTTCCCTCTTTGGCTCATGCCTGTACTATAGGTGGCTTGAAGGTTCATTTATAAAGGTCTTTGGGTTGCTCTGCAGGCTCATAGAGTCTAGGATAACACTATGCTTCCCTGTGTCTTTAGAGGAAAGGACCCAGCCTCCAGGTGTCATTTCTGAGGCCAGAGTGAGTGAGCCTGTGAGGTCATTCACTAAGAAGTTAAGCAGGGGAGGAATCTCTGCTCCATTTCAGCTGACTGCAGGGGTGTGGGAAGGGGGTGCATGGAGCCCTGGTTTTAATAAACCTGAGTGTTTGGAGGCCCACTGGAGGCCTGGGCCTCCAGGTCTTCAGACCTGCCCTCCTGGGAAGTCTCGCGAGAGGTCTCCAGAGACGCCTCTGACACCCCATCGATGCTGCTCAGCAAGTCCTCAAACTCCCGGTGGTCACTGTTTCGCACGGCAGCTTCCAGAGCCTTCTGGCGCCGGTAGAAGTGGGAGAACTTGTTGAAGATGATGGTGATGGGGAGTGCCACCACCAGGATGCCCCCCAGGATGCAGCCCGAGGCTGCCAGCTTGCCAGTCACCGTCACCGGTACCACGTCCCCATAGCCCACGGTGGTCATGCTCACCGTGCCCCACCACCAACAGGCCGGGATGGTGTCAAAGCCCACGTCCTCATCCTTCTCGGCTGTGTAGGCCACGCCGGAGAACACGGACACTCCCACAGCCAGATACAACAGCAAGATGCCCACCTCACGGTAGCTGTGCTGGAAGAGAATGCAGGAAGCCACGTGAGAGCCGGCTGGGCTTACAGACCTTGTGTTGGGCAGGTGTGGAAACTGAGGCTCAGAGAGTCCTAGGGGCAGGCCTGAAGTCACCCAGCAAAGCAGAACTGATGCCAACACCCAGGTCCCCCTGCTTCACACTAAGATCTTTCAACTACGATAGCCAGCAGATCGCCCTAGGATTGAACACAGGCCTGATTTCTGTTGTCCAAGGTGCCTGCCAGCTAAGCCATGGCTATTTCTTCTAGTGCAGGGGCCACTGGTGACAGCAACCAGTTATGGAAAGTTCATAATTTTTTCCACTGTTGCAGAACCAAGAGAACCACAGCTTATATTCCACAATGCAAAGAGGTGGGCTCATGTCCTTTGGTCTGTCCTAGTTCTGATAAGGACAAAAATATTTTCTGCCGCTCAAGGAAGCTGAGAGGATACATAGGTTCCCTGGACCACCTATTGAATGCACTTGCCTGTGGGTATGTATATCTGTTCTGCCCCTGAGACCAAGCCCTATGACACTGATTCTCTAGGGTGACTGTGCCCCCACGGGACATGCAGCAATGTCTGGAGTCATTTTGGGGGCAGGTGTGCTATTGGCATCTAGGTAGAAACATCTAGTACTGGCATCAGTGGTAGAGGCCAGGGATGCTGCTAAACACCCTACAATGCACAGGACAGCCCCACCAACAAGGAATTATCTGGCCCTAAATGTCCCCAGTGCCAGGGCTGAGAACCCCTGGTCTGGAACAGGGCCTCCCAACTATAAGGTGGAGAGACATCATGTCTGCTGATGTACTTAGTTGCTCAGATGTGTCTGACTCTTTGTGACCTGTGGACTGTAGCCCGCCAGGCTCCGCTGTCCATGGGGATTCTCTCAGCAAAAATACTAGAGTGGGTTGCCATGCCCTTCTCCAGGGGATCTTCCCAACCCAGGGATCAAACCCAGGTCTCCAGAATTGCAGGTGGATTCTTCACCATCTGAGCCACCACAGAAGCCCGTAAGGTGGAGAGAAATCAGGTAGGGGGGACCAATTCAGTATTTCTGGGGTTATTGCTTAGTTGTCAAGTCATGTCTGACTCTTTTGCAACCCCGTGGACTGTAGCCTGCCAGGCTCCTCTGTCCATGGGATTTCCCAGTCAAGAATACTCAGGTGGGTTGCCATTTCCTTCTTCAGGAGATCTTCCCAACCCAGGGATCAAACCCAAATCTCCTGCATTGGCAGGCAGATTATTGCTGAGCCATCAGAGAATCCCAGGTCTGCGGTAGGGCCAGAGATTTTGCAAGTGCCCGGGTAATAAGAAAGTGGCTGCTGGCCAGGGGCCTCATCAGGAGTCTTTCACCCGTGTCTCAGACTCTGCTGCTTTGGTCAATACTCTTCTCCTTCCTTGAAAAAGTTAGCAGCATCAGGCCCTGGCTCCCTGCAGGGTGGAGGCAGGGTTCCGGGGCGCTGGAGAGATGCTGAGTTCAGGAAGTCTGGCAAATGAATTCCCTCTACCTGCCCCAGCATCCTGCCCAGCTGCCCTGCTTGCATTCAGCATCCTAGCTGCCCTGCCACAAGAGCATTTCCTAAGCTATGCGCGGAAGGGACCTTTTAGCATCTTTTAGGGATTCTTAACAGGGTTGCATGGACCTTCAGGAGAAAGAGCCGAGGTGCTAGAGTCAGGACCAGCCGAACTCCTCTCTGGGCTGTCCCACTTACTCCCTGAGGAACTTCTGACAAGTCCTGCCACCTCTTGGAGCCTCAGTTTCCACATCTACAAAGTAGTCATAGAAATACCTACCCTGTTTAAAACTCTCACAGGATCCCCTATTCCCGTGGAATAAAATCCAAAGCTGTGGGCCAGGGACTTCCCAGGTGGTCCACTGGCTTAGACTCCATGTTCCCAGTGCAGGGGGCCTGGGGTCAATCCCTGGTCAGAGAACTAGATCCCACATGATCCAACTAAGAGTTCTGGTGTGCCACAACTAAGACCTGGCGCAGCCAAATTAATTAAAATAAAATATTTAAAAAAAATTGAGGGCCCTTCAGTACCCTGCCCCACTTACCTCTCCAACCTCTTCAGTGGGCATGTCCTTCCCTTCAGGTCCCCCTCCCAGCATCACCCTTATTCCTCTCCAGACCTTCATCCAAGCTGTTCACATTTCCTCCCTCCTCCAAACAGGTCAATTTCACCCCCTTGAGGGTAAGCTTGGGGGTGGGGCAGGGATTCATCCCCAGTGCAGGGCCTGACACAGGGCAGCTGCTCAATAAGTTGCAACCAGACTTTAAAAAGCCAACCCTCGAACCTCAGCTTCTTCATCTACTGGAAGGGAATAAATAATAGCATCTTCCTGAGGATAAAATCGAGAATGGATATGAAACTGGCACAGAGGCAGCATTCGGTAAGTGTTAGCTCTGGACCCACTGCTAGGCTTAGCCTAGGCAGAGAGACCTATGATACCTGTGTTCTCGGATAACGCCAGCACAAAGGCTCACTGGGAGAAGCCTGCTTTGCGTATTTTTATGATGGTTGACTTGCAAAGAGTCGGACACGACTTAGTGACTGGACAACAACGATGTTTTGACAGACAGCTCCAAAATAATCTGTCTTGGTTTTTTTTTGTGTGTGTGTGTATGTTTTTGGTTTCGTTAAGCTCTGCCTCGATTTTCCCCTTCTGCCCTGGGAAATGGATAACAGAAAGACCTCCTGTTGAAATGCACACCTGGTATCCTGAGCCTGGACACCGCTGACCAGGAAGGGCCCCTGCTCAACCCGCCCCACGGTTACACCCACCTCCCCGAAACCCGCACCCCCTACCTTGAGCGTGGCGCCCAGCGAGCGCAGACCGGTGGAGTGGCGCGCCAACTTGAGCACGCGGAAGATGCGCATGAGACGGAACACCTGCACCACCTTGCCCAGATCGCCCAGCTCCTCGCCACCCGCTCCGCCCCGGTCTCGGAGCGCCGCACCGGCCAGCAGCGTGAGGTAGAAGGGCAGGACGGACACGATGTCGATGAGGTTGAGCGGGTGGCAGAAGAAGTTGCGCGTGCTGGGCGCTAGCAGCAGGCGCGACGACACTTCGAAGCTGAACCAGGCGATGCAGAAGTACTCGAGGCGCCGCAGCACCGGGTCGTCGCGCACGCCCTCAGGGCTGCGGCCCGCGGCCACCGCCGCCACCGCGACCGCCGCCTCGCGGGCCTGGTACTCGGGCAGGCTGTGGATGCACATGGCGGCGATGGAGGCGAGCACCACGCCGATGGAGACGCAGCTGAAGAGCTTGCTGGGCAGCGAGTAGCCCGGGTTCTCCATGGTAAGCCAGAGGCGGCGGCGCAGGCGGCCGCAGCGCGCCGCCCCGTAGCGCGCCAGCTCGCGCTGCACGTCGGAGATCTCGTCGGGGCACGGGTCCACGCTGCTCGGCGTGTCGCTGTCCTCGTCCCAGGCGCGCGGCCGCGTCACCCGCCGCTCCAGGTAGCGCGCGCGGCAGCACGTGGCCAGCGCGCTCTCGCCCAGGCCCCAGTAGTCGGCCTCCTGGCCGAAGGCGAAGACGCACAGCTCATCGAGCACGTGCAGGTGGCCGGTGCGGTAGAAGTGCAGCAGGCCTAGGAAGAAGCCCGGGTGCCGATCGAAGTAGAACTCGCGCGCCGCCGCATCGTAGTCATCACACAGGCGCCGCGCCTGCTCCTCCGACGCCGCGGCCTGCAGGCGGCCCAGCCGCGTGCCCGGGAAGCGCGCCACGGCGCGCGCGCTCAGCCGCCGCCGCACGCCGCCCACGTTCACGCGCAGCGCCTCGTCGCTTCGCCGCCAGGGGACCCGGGCGCCGGGCCCCGGGGACTCGCTCACCATGGCTGCGGCGCCCTGGCCTACGGACAGAAAGGGTCACGCTGAAGGGGGCGTCCTCGGACCTCCCTTCCCCAAAATGAAAGTGAGGTCGCTCAGTCCTGTCTGATTCTTTGTGAGCCGATGGACTGTAGCCCGCCAGGCTCCTCTGTCCATGGAATTTTCCAGGCAAGGGTGCTGGAATGGGTTGCCATTTTCTTCTCCCGGGGATCTTTCCGACCCATGGATCGAACCCAGGTCGCCCGCATTGCAGGCAGATGCTTTACCATCTGAGTCATCAGGGAGCCCTAGTGCCTGGCCCCTTCCCCAAAGACCAGGTCTAAATTCCCTCCCCGCGACATCCACCAGCCAAGCGTGTTGGAGGCTCCATGTCAAGCGTCTGGTATGCCATAGATGCACAGTGTCAGGTGCCCTCTGGCCTCAAGAGTCAGGCTTGGGTTTGAATATCTCTCATTCCCCGACTTGCGGGGGGGTCTTTGGCCAAATCACCGAGTCCGCCTCCTTCATTTACATAAAGGAAATGCTGAGCTGTACCTTGGATGATGAGAGCTATTGAAGGCAGGATGTCCTGGCACCTGCTGGCTGCCCATACAGTATGTCTCCTTGCCCAAACCTGGATTTTCGCACACCTGAGCATTCCTACGGGATCTTGGACAAGCCAGTACTTTGAACCTCAGTTTCCTCTTTTACACAATGGGATAGCAATGCTTACTATCTAGGGTTATTGGGAGAATCAATTTAGACCAGAAGGTCTTAAGTTGCATTCCCTGAGCTAGCAGAGTCACCATCACTTGGGGATTTGTCAAAGATGCAGCATATTCTTAGCCTGCTGGGGACTTGCTGAATCACAAACTCAGGGGAGGAGATTCAGCAGTGTGCGTTTCAACAAGTTTGGAGGGTGATTCTGATGCACGGTCAGGATTGAGAAGCATTGGCTTAGACTTTTTAAAACATCTGTAGAGTCTGTCAGAGGGCTTCCGTGGGGGCTCAGCAGGAAAGAATCCACCTGCTAATGCAGGAGACATGGGTTTGATTCCTGGGTCAGGAAGATGCCCTGGAGGAGGGCATGGCAACCCACTCCAGTAGATTGCCTGGAAAATCCCATGGACAGGGGAGCCTGGCGGGCTATAGTCCATAGGGTCCCAAAGTGTCAGATACAACTTAGTGACTACACAGCAACCATAAGATTCAACCTGACTGAATTTTGGCACTCTTGTGTGACCATAAGCAAGTCATGTCACCTTTCAGAGCTTCTGTCAACCATTGCCAAGCGTGCTTAAAAATGTTAAATGATCTAATGCCTTTAGCAGGCCTGGCTCCAGAAGGGGTGTAGTAAGTCTTTCACCTGTTTTACTGTCTCCCAGAGTCAGGCAAACCTGGGCTTATCACCACCCCAATGCAGCTGGAACCTTGAAGAAGATGCTTTTCTCCAGATTTCTATTTCTGGCACGATGCACAATTCACAATGCAGACAATAGCACCTGCTCTCAAAAGCTGGAGGATTAAGGTAGGTTATGGACATGATCAGCCTTAGCGGATACTCAGGAAATGTTAGCTCCTTCCACTGCTCACTGCCTCCAAGCTCTGCTGGATTCAAGGGCTAGTGACTCACCTCCTGACCCTCAGTAATCTCATCAGATTACTGAGGTTACTTCAGTAATGCCTGCTTCTCAGGCTGGACCGGGGACTGAGTGCCCATCCAGCCGCTGGCCCAGTGCCTGACAGGAAGCATGCAGGGTACCTGTCACTCACCCTAGGCCTGGTGTCTAAGTAGGTGGGGATTTCTTCCTTACCTCTGTCACTTGTGTGACCTCTGGCCAGTCTCCTGCAGCTCTGGGTTTTAGCTCCCTTATCTACAGAATGGAGATAATACATTCCGGTGAAGAGTTATTGTGAGTATGTGTGCAGAGGCCCCTGGAACACAATAGATGCTCAATAAATGTCAGTTCATCACACTTCCCTCATTACACTTGGGTTCAAATTCTGTGTCTGCCATTAACTAACTGTTGACCTTGACCAGAATCAGGCCCCTCTCTGAGCTTCGGTTTTCTCATCTGTGAACTGGGGAACATCTTAGGTTCTATGAGAAGTTTGGAGGATTAAATGAGGCAAATTGCTTATGGGCAGCACCATTCCTGGCACATAATTCGTGCACAATAAATATATATGTGATGCAGCTCCTATGCCTCTACTGGACTTGGATTCAAAAAATGGGGTTTCTAATCCAGTTCTATCACCCATTAGGCACATGTCTGTGGGCAAATTCTTTTTCCTTTTTTCTAGAACTCACCTTCCTGCTCTATGAAACAGGATGAATAATTTAACAAACCTTCTCTGACAAGAATCTGAATATCAGTAAGAAAGATTAAATGATTTGCTGAAAATTATTACCCAGCTAGCCCATGGCACAGTTGAGACTGGAGACTAGACTTTTTGATTCAAGACTCTACATACATTAATTTTGAGCACCTATTATGTGCTGGACAATTCTCTGGGCTCTAGATACACTTCACTGAGTTTAATCCCTCCACTAACCCTGACTGGGAGGTTTTCGACTCCTTCTGTACAGATGAGCCGATGGGACAGCCCCAAAGCTCAGCCAGTTCCACGCTGCTCACTCCTTGAGGGAGTTCTCATCGTGGGGTCTCGGGCACTGGGAACCCCGGGGCAGCCTGGCTTCCTATTCTTGCAGCCCACGCCCCTTCCCCTAACCTCGCCGTCGCTTCCCGCCCCCCAAGGGAGGTCCCGTACCTGTAGGGGCCTTTCCAGGGCGCCCGCGGGCCGTGCGGGCCGTGTGGTTCCCGAAGGTGCAGAGGCTGGAGAGCCGCTTTCCGGCGGGATCGCTCTGCCCCGCGGCCCCTCTGCGCCTCTGCAGCCTGCAGCCTCTGCCCAACCTTCCTCCGACCCGGGTGGCTGAGGTCTATTGATCGCTGCCGCTGCCCGGGGAGGGAGCCCGGAAGCGGTGGTTTCTATTCCTGACTCGGTTGAGTGAAGAAGCGGGATGTGTGGAGACTGGGCCCCCACAGCCCGGGCATCCTCACCAAGTCAGAGGCCACGGGATGAGGGCTAAGTTGGTGGGGGGGGGGGGGTGGTCCCTAGAGGACAGCAGGAATAATAGCTTCCTTAGTTGCGTGCTTAATATGGGCCAGGGGCTGGGCTTCAGGTGACTTATCTAAGTTCTTGCCGACAGGGTCTTCTCTTCCCTGTTTCACAAGTGTCACTTGCTCAGGGCACTTAGCTAGACCTTGTGGACCTGGGATGGGGACTCACATATTCCAATATTTAAGCAGGGACATGTTGAAACAGGGAAGCCTGAAACAAATCGTTTTGCCCCTGAAATTCAGTGTCCTCACCTGCCCACAGAATTCCTGATTCACTGTGGCAAGGGTAAGACAGAACCCTGCCAAAGAGCTTTGTCAAGGTGTGTGACCCACAAGCTTTTATTAAACACCTACTGTGTGCCTGGTCCTGAAGATTAGGACCATACAAGAAAGGATTCCTACTTTACAGATATTGTTATTAATAATGATGATTTATTTATTGGGAACTTACCTTGGTTCCAATATCGTATAGACCTCATCTCTTAAACTGCAAAATGTTTGTGACATAGGCACTATTATTATTTTTCCAATGTTGCAGATAAGAAATGTAAGGCTTTGAGAGGTGAGGTGACTTGCTCAAGGTCATATGGTCGACTTCTGTGTCCTCTAGGCCATCACTGTCTGATAGATGTAATGTGAGCCACAAATAGACTTTAAATTTTTCTTAAGGCAACTTTTAAAAACAGTAAAAAGAAAGGGGTAACATTAGTCTTACTGCTACATTTTATTTCACCCCAATATTATTAATATAATTTCAACATGGTATCAATAAAGAAATTATGAATGATATATTTTACATTTTCATTTTTGTCCTAAGTCTTCAAAATCCAGGTATTTGTTTTGGGGGGTTGTTTTTTTTTAATATTTATTTATTTGTCTGTACCAGGTCTTAGCTGCGGTGTGTGGAATCTTTACGATCTAAAGCACCAGGGATGCCCCACATGTGGGCTCTTTTACTTGCAACATGTGGGGTTCTTTTTTCTTTTTCTTAGTTGCAGCATGCAAACACCAGGGCTTCCCTGGTGGCTCAGACGGTCAAGTGTCCGCCTGCAATGCAGGAGACCTAGATTCGATCCCTGGGTTGAGAAGGTCCCCTGGAGAAGGAAATGGCAACCCACTCCAGTACTCTTGCCTGGAAAATCCCAAGGATGGAGGGGCCTGGTAAGCTGCAGTCCATGGGGCCTCAAAGAGTCGGACACAACTGAGCGACTTCACTTCAATTCATGCAAACTCTTGGCTGTGGCATGTGGGATCTAGTTCCCCAACCAGGGATTGGAACTTGGTCTCCCTAGCAACTTGAATAAATATGAAATTAATCACCTCATAATTTCTGTGGATCAGAAATCTGGGCATGGCATGGCTGGATTCTCTACTCAGCGTTTTACTAGGTTGAAGTTAGGTGTCAGCCAGGGTCATGGTTCTCATCTGGGGTTTGGGTTTCTCTTCCAGCTCACAGAGTGTTGGCGGAATTCATTTCCCTCTGGTTGTAGGATGGACCTCCCTCTTTTCCTGCTTGCTGTCTGCTGGGGATCACTCTCTAGAATGTCCGTTGGGATGGGTGTGGGTGTGTGTTTGTGTGTGTGTGTGTGTCTGTGTGCACGCACGCTAAGTCGCTTCAGTAGTGTCTGACTCTGCTATCCTATAGACTGTAACCCACTAGGCTCCCCTCTCCATGGGATTCTGCATGCAAGAATGCTGGAGTGGGTTGCCATTTTCCTTCCGCAGGGCATCTTCCCGACCCAGGGATCGAACCCTAATCTCTTACATCTTCTGCATTGGCAGCAGGTTCTTTACCACTAGTGCCACTTGGGATGGCTGTCATTCCCTTAACACCCCCACTCATTAAGCTCTGGCCATGGACCAGGCCCACAAGAAATAGAGGCCAGTGACTTATTATCCAATGGTAGAGTCAGACCCACCCATAAATAATGACATCTCAACTGTTCAGACAACATTTCCCCAAATGTGGAGCAATTTGAAATGATCTTAGGGTGTGTCTGGATGCAACATCATACACCAGTGACTCTTGCATTGAGAAAGTTCTTTTCAATCCTGAGTATAGCAGCAAGAATATCCCAGATTAGAGATCTGTGTCTTTAACATCTCTTTATTCCTCGTTAATCATCCTTCATCACAACAGAGACAGAGAGCAGGCTTCAGGCTCACAGGCAGGTGGCAGTATCTAGCCAGAATCTAATATTATTATTTCATATCATTTAATCAGACATGATTTACTTACATGGAACTTCATTGCTTTCGTTGTATCTGCTTTTACACTTGCATTCTGTTTGTGAGAAGTGACCCCGTTTATCCCATTTAAAGTAGTGATATCCAGTTTTTCTTCTCAAGTAAATTTATTTTTATACAAAAGTGAGTCCCTTGGAAGAAAAACATTAGGTCAATAGGAGTACAGGCAATACACAAAATATCATGATGCTATTTTGCAGGTATGGTGAACATTGTGAACAGATTGGTGTTTGGAAAATTCTTCTAGAACAGAGTTTATTAAGGTTGGAATTTCCACTGGCAGAGGGGCTTCTGTCTGGGTTGCTGGGTCCCAGACCCCGCCCATCTTCATATCTTCCTGCAGGGAACCCCATCCCGAGGTTCCGAGTTATGGATCCTAAGCCAGAATTAGCCTGAGGAGAGACAAGGAAAAGGTTAACCCCCTTTCCATAATAAAGCTCTGGGTTCTGGGTCTGATTCCCCCATCCAGACCCCATCAGCCCAGCCAGGAGGGCAGGACCCCCCACCCTCCTTCACAGGGGCAAACTGAAGCTCAGAGCGTTAGGGCCGTGGTCCAGGTGATACTAGTTCAGCAAGAGAACAGGGACACCCGGTTCCTCTGTGATGCTAGGAGAACCCCTCCCACCCCATCCACTTCTCCAGGGCTGGCCACAGGAGGCCCAGGCTTCTGGGAAGGTTCCTGTTCAGCTGGCTGAACTCGAGGGATCTCTTAGGGCTGGGGCTCAGACAGGGAAGGAGCTGGCCCGAGGCACACACAGCCCTACCTCAGACAGGGTTTCTGCAGTCCCGGCCGCAGGCACCCAGGCAGCACCGCTTGCGGCCCTGGCAGTCCGAGTCCTTGGAGCAGAGGTGCTGCACGGGGCTCAGGCAGCGCTGACGGTCCTCGGGGCATCTGCCCATCTTAACTGCAACACAGGGACCGGGGGAGTCCTGCCGGTGCGCCGGCCCTGGGGCTTGGGGTCTGGCTGGCGGTCAGCACGGTGGAGAGGGACCCTTACCTGAGACCTTCCGCACGCACTGGAGGAAGCACGCTTGGCGACAGCACTTCATCCCTGAGGGACACTGGCTGTCGTGCAGACACTGGTCAGGCACCGAGAGGAGGCAGGGCCCATCATCCGGTGGGCAGCCCCCAGACTTCTCTGTAAGAGAACTCCCCAGATTTTGCTGCTGGAGGCAGTTCAGAATTCAGTATAAGCGCTGTCCTGGGGATCGCGCCATCTAAATTCTCCACTCCGTACTTCTTTGCCCATCGTTTGCAATTTTTTTTTTTTAATTTTGGAATGGACTTGCTTGTTTTTTATTTATTTTTTTATTGACATCTAAAGTGAAATGTAATATATCAGTTTCAGGTGTGCAACGTGATGATTTATTTTTGTATGTCCTGGAGAATGATCACCACAGTGTCTTGTTAACATCGGTCACCATACATAGTTATAATTTTTTTTCTTGTGATGAGAACTTTTAAGATCAATTCTTTCAGCTACATCCAAATGTGAATTGTAGCATTATTAACTGCAGTCACCAGGCTGTACATTATATCTTTGTGACTTATTTTATGTCTGGAAGTGTGTACATTTTGACCCCCTTCACCCATTTCACTCCCACCCCTACACCCTACTTTTGGCAACAACCACCAACTGTTTTCTGTATCTATGAGCTTGATTTTTTTAAGATGATACCATACAGTATTTATCTTTCTCTGTCTGATTTATTTCATTTAGCATAATGCCCTCAAGGTCCATCCATGCTGTTGTAAATGGCCCGCAAGGCTTTTTTTGTTGCTGTTTTTTAGTTTGGTTGTACTCCAAGCCTCAGTTTGCTGTGAAATGGGAAGCTACACTGCATCCTCTCAGGGTTGGTTTGAGACTCAGATGACATAAAAGGCAAGGGAAAAGAAAAACAATCTTAAATTCAAAATCTCCACCTGGGCAACTAGACCGTGCCTGATCTGGCCCCAGCCCATCTGTCTGGTCTCTTCGTCTACCCTGTTTCCACTTGGCGGCTCCTGATCAGCTCCAAGCTGCTTCTCTTTGCAGGCCCTGTTTTTTGCCCAGTGATTACTCTCAAGTTTGCATCTGCCTTCGGTCACGTTCTCTCCAAATCAGGCTCCCCACTCACAGACATGTACACAGAGACACAGTCATATACACACACCGGTGTGGTCAGAGTGTTACAGGCCCAGAAGGGATGGAGGTGGAGGCATCGCCTGGGTGGGGAGGCACCTTTCTGGCTATCTCTGCAGCCCCAGCCTCTCCCATCTGTTGACAGGTCAGACTCAGCCTTTTAAAGGAGGCGGAGGAGAAGAGAGGTAGGGTAGGTAGAGCTTCCTTCTGAGAGATCCCCAATCCCAGAGACCACGCCCCCTACTCAACTCCGGAGTCCCTTTCACAGATTGGGCTGGGAGACAGAGAAGCCTGGAGAAGGACACAAACAAGATGGGCAGGGGGCCAGACCAGACCTGGTTGGCCACAAAGGATGACAGAAAAGATCATCTCCCTGCTGTGCAGACCCACATGTCCAGACACCCCCATGGAGACACCAAAGAGCGGGGACCAACCATCCCCTCCAACCCCCCGCAGAGGCACAGGAAGACACCAGTTCTCACATGGACGCCCATGCAGGCTCAGACACACATGTGTGCGGTCGTCCCTAGGGATACATGGGCAGACTCGGATCACACCGACACTCAGGCACAAAGCTACACGTATAACTAGAGGGAGATGCATGCGTGTGAACACAGTCCTACAGTCAGACGTGTAGACAGGCAAGCACTGGGAAACTGGCAAGAAGACATTTACAGCTGCACATGCAAGCAGGCTGACAGGCATGAAGATGTACAGACAAGAGGCAAGCTGCTGAAAGTACTAAGAAGCAGGCGCACACACACACACACACACACACACACACACACACTTGCACTTCATTGCCTGCCTTCCCCCAAACCCTTATTCTTGCCTAAAAGGTAGAAACCACCTCTGTCCCTGGAGCAGAGGAACCTACCCATACTCACCTCCCTTCCTCCTGCCCAAGGCAGCAGGTAACTGGCTCCCCAAACTCAGGAGGGCCACCAGGAGGAGGAGGCTCTGGCCCCTCATGTTTCTGTTGCCGACACCTGATAAGGTAGAATCCAGAGGCCCCCAGATTAACACCTTCTAACCTGGGGGAGGCTAGAGCAACTGAGTTGAGGGAGGAAGGAGAGGGGATAAACAGAGTGGTATGTGTCTGCCTCATCCTGGCCCCACCCCCTGCCCAAGAGCCACCGTGCAAGGGTGCTTGTGCAAGAACTGATGACGGGTGAGGACCCGCCCTGGGTGTCCAGGCTGGAATCCGGTTCTACCTGTATCTCCTACTTGGGTTGTGATTTGGACAAGCCTTGTTCGTGTTTGGACCTCAGTTTTTCTCATTTGTATGAAGGATAGAGTCATTGAGTCAGGTGGTCCCTTTCCTGGGTCTCAAACATCTTGAAGACCCAGCCATGGCTTATGTGGAGGATAGAAGTCGGCTTTGAATGTCCAGGAAGGGTTTGCAGAGATCTGGACACTTGAAAAGGGAAGCATTCGCATTAGGGTCAGTGCTCTCTGCTGGAGATGGCTGGCCCAGGCTGGCAGGGTGAGTGGGGCCAGCCCTGGTCTCTCCTCTAGGGCTCCGGTGGATGAGAGGAGGGACCACTCTGCCTTTGGTAAGATCACCTCCAGTGGCATCTGGTAGAACTGCCCTCTGTCTGGAGCTGGCTGAGCTATCAGAGGTGGACAGAGCGAGGCTTTAGATTTGGCTGTGGTGGCTAGTCACAGAGGATGAAGGTGGCCTCTGGGACCCCTTCCCTGGCCCTAAGGGATCCTGAGCAAAAGGTCATCTCAGCCAACTCTCACACCGCCCCCCCGACCTAGATTTCACATCATCCGGCTCCTGTGTTTGGTGGAAGAGAGGCAAGTGGCTCTCAGAGTCCTAAGGGGCCCCAAGTGGAAACGCACTAAATCTGAGTAACTCACCAGGATGGGAGGAGATCAGGGACATCCTCCCCGCCCTCCCGTCTGAAAGATGAGGGAACAGTTGCCTGTAGATGGGAGGGGGCTGGCTCAAGGACACAGTTCATTCTTAACTAGGCTGGGACGTCTTCTCCATGGGAACATCACTTCTCCATGATCACCTTCCTGTTCTCGGAAGTGAGGCAATCCCTCCTCTGACCCTGAGCAAGGAAGAGAGATTTCCAGTCCAAGACAAACTCACAGTGAGGAAGTGCTCGCGGGGGTTTAACCTCATGCTGTCTTCTAAGCTCTCAGGAAAAGAGCGGCCCTGTAGTTCATGATCTGATGTGACTTTGGGAATTCTGGCATCCCCTTGGCAGCTTTCTTTAGAAGGAAAGTTTTATGAGGCTGATTTTTATTCCTGATTACAAACTACACAGACTACTTGGCTGTTGCTCACAAGCAAGTTCAATAAAAATCGAAACCCTAAACTGAAGCTCAGAGAAGGAGAGTTATTTTCCTGAGGTCACACAGCAAGTTCAGGGCAAAGCTGAGACTGACTTCCAGGCCATTGTTCTGGAAGTCACTCACAGTATCTCCTCCCAGGAAGTTGAACTCCCTGGCACCTCCTTGGAACAGGACAGACCAGTGCATGGACAGCAGAGCCATGAGGTCATTGGGGTCTGTCTAGGCAAGTCCCCCTTCCACTGTAGGTTACTGCCACCCCTTAAGTCTTCCCTATCCCCAAATTATTATTGTCTAGAGAAACGCTGGGCTGGATGAAGCACAAGCTGGAAATAAGATTGCCAGGAGAAATATCAATAACCTCAGATATGCAGATGACACCACTGTTATGGCAGAAAGCAATGAAGAACTAAAGAGGCTCTTGATGAAAGTGAAAGAGGAGAGTGAAAAAGTTGGCTTAAAGCTCAACATTCAGAAGACTAAGATCATGGCATCCGGTCCCAACACTTCATGGCAGATAGATGGGGAAACAGTGGCAGACTTTATTTTTCTGGGCTCTAAAATCACTGCAGATGGTGACTGCAGTCATGAAGTAAAAAGAGGCTTACTCCTTGGAAGGAAAGTTATGACCAACATAGATAGCATATTAAAAATCAGAGACATTACTTTGTCAACAGAGGTCCATCTAGTCAAGGCTATGGTTTTTCCAGTAGTCATGTATGGATGTGAGAGATGACTGTAAAGAAAGCTGAGTGCTGAAGAATTGATGCTTTTGAAGTGTGGTGTTGGAGATGACTCTTGAGAGTCCCTTGGACTGCAAGGAGATTCAACCAGTCCATCCTAAAGGAGGTCAGTCCTGAGTGTTCATTGGAAGGACTGCTGTTGAAGCTGAAACTCCAATACTTTGGCCACCCGATGCGAAGAGCTGACTCATGTGACAAGACCCTGATGCTGGGAAAGATTGGAGGAGGGAGGAGAAGGGGATGACAGAGGATGAGATGGTTGGATGGCATCACTGACTCAATGGACATGAGTTTGAGTAAACTCCGGGAGTTGGTGATGGACAGGGAGGCCTGGCGAGCTGCAGTCCATGGGTTTGCAAAGAGTCGGACACGACTGAGCGATTGAAGTGAACTGAACTGAGAGGATGGCTCATGCCACTAAGTTATTGTAACATTTCAGAGACTCAGAGCGTTTGGCTTATCATTTATTTCTCAAAAGAGACCACAGGAAGGAGGTAACTATGCCATCCAGGCAGGTGGAGTGCCTGCCAGTGGAGCTGAATCTCAGACTCCAACAGAGAAGATGCGTAAAGAGCAGGGACCTCCCGGTAAACTGTTGCAGCAACACTTTCTGATATTCCTGGGACATAACGAGGTGAGATGACAGGGCTAGCAGACTGAGGGTCGGTGGTCCGGGTTGGAGCCTGTAGTGAAAGTGGGTGTGCCCAGTACGGAGCTACCTGCAGGTGTGGGGAAGGGATTTTTAAATGTGCAAGACCCAGTGTGGAGACTTCATTTTCCTCCACTGTCTGTACTGGCTTCTGGGTATTAGATCAAATAGCAATGTCTTCCAGTCTTAACTATGTGACCATGTATAGGAAAGGAACCTTGTTGTCCCAACCCTCCTAAGCTCTTGGTTGTGTCTCGAAACCTTGTAATTGTCCAAGCCGCCTTCTTTGTTCTTCGTGGCTTGAGGGTGTGCCAAGGCCCTCTCCAATGTGAGTATTTTCTTGCTTGCCCAATCTGTAGCACTGGCTCAACTCATTACTGGATTTCTTTCAATGGCTTTGTGTTGTAGCTGTCAACTTTGTGTGAGCAGGGGTGGAGGTGAGTTGAGGAGCCTCCTGTGTCTCAGTCATGGACCAGAACTTCCTGTTTTCAGTTCTTTTACATATACATCTGGGAGTGGAATTGCTGAGTCATCTGGTGATTCTATGCTGACCTTTTGCAGGAACTGTCAGGCTGTTTTCCACAGAGTTTATACCATTTTACCTCTTCCCCAGTATGTATAAGGGTTCCAGTTTCTTCACCTCCTAGCCGATGCTTGTCATTTTCCATTAAATTTTTTTCTTATAATCACACTAATGGTATGAAGTGGTATCTTGTGAATTTGATTTGCATCTGCCTAATGACTAATGATGTTGAGCATCTTTTCCTGGTGCTCACTGGCCACCTGTGTATCTTCAGAGAAATGTCTAAGTTCTTTGCCCATTTTTAAGTTGGGGTATTCATTTTTTGAATGTGGAGTGATGAGAGATCTTAGTATAGTCTGAGTCACAGGCCCTTATCAGAGACCTGGTTTGTTGCTTCTTCTCAGCAGGATCTTCTCACTATCCTGATACGATCCTTTGATGCACAAGTTTTTAATTTTGTTGAACCTTATGTGTTTTAAATATTCTTTGACTTGAAGCTATTATACATAAACCAGTCCAGGGACTTATTCTTTGAACTACCTCTCTCCCTCATCCTCCTATCTGACGGAGGTTTTGCTATTTGTAGATTATCACAGAAGGTCATATTTACATACTATTTATTACTCCTTCATCAGACTTAATTCCACAATTAAAATGTTCAGTACTCAATAAAAATCATGTTGCTAATTTCCGCAAACATTTCTTGATTGAATAAATCTTGTCTCTTGGAAACTCCCCAGGAAAGTTCTCAGAAACAGTATTTCTTGAGTTCTTGCACATTTAGAAATATATTTCAGTCAAGGACAAATTAGTTGTACAAAAATCCTCAGTGCATATTTTCTTTCATAGAGTGTCTAAGTTTTGCTTCACTATTTTCTGGCATTGAGCATTGCTATCTGACAACCTGATTTTTTAAGATTTTGTTTCCTTTTTAGCTGGAGGGGAGAGTGTTGGCCTCCTGAAGGCTTCTATTTTTATCTTGAAAGACCACAATTTTTACTTGCATTTATCTTATGTTTACTATAATGTGAGCTTTTAATATGTAGACTCAAATCTTTTACTTCAGAAATATTTTCCTCAAACATTGTTTTAAATAATTTCTGTTTTTGACTTGGTTTTCTTCCTGGTAGGACTTGATTTTCATGTCTGGTGGACCTTCATTGACTTTTTAATATTTAAGACTGTGTTTTTAAGCTACTTCTTTCTTTAGTTTTATTTTCTGTTATATGCTTTTCCTATGTTCCCTTTTTCTTCCTTACTTTTCTTAGTCCTTATTTATGAAATAGTTTTGTCCTTTTCTTCAATTCTCTTCTCCCATCAGATTCTATTTCACATCTTCCTGTTACCTTGCTATCTCCTCTTTGAGTTTCTATATTTCTGTCTTATGATGGTTCCTGATACCTATGGGCTTCCCTGGTGGCTAGATGGTAAAGAATCTGCCTTTAGTGTGGGAGACCTGGGTTCAATCCCTCAGTTGGGAAGGTCCCTTGGTGAAGGAAACGCTGCCTACTCCAATGTTGTTGCCTGGAGAATTCCATGGACAGAGAAGCCTGGTGGGCTACAACCCATGGGGTAGCGGAGTTGGACATGGCTGAGGGACTTTCACTTCTCCTCATACCTTTAATTTGCTTCACTAGTTTTAAAAATCTATTTTAGTTTATAAGTTTTTCTCAGCTTTGTGGTGACATTTTACCTGGGATTTTAAAACTCCTCTTTCAACTGCTTTTAAGGTTTGCTTCTCATTTCTGTTGTTTTAAAAAGGAGTCTCTTTATACAGCTTATATGATTTCCAAATTTCTTATTTTAAAATCAGAGTCAGGGACTACCTTTTGAGAGGAGTATCTTATTTGAGTGGGAAGGGTTGGAAGTAATAGGTTTCTTAATTTAGCTCAAGGGCCCCCTCCTTTGCAGTTCTCCTAACACACAGGTGGACTTCTCTTTCTTAGGTACTTGTCTGAGAGAGGAGGGCTCCACCGTCAGCCCTGGCCACTAAGAGATATTACTCCAGCATTGCAAGGTAACGACTGCTCTCATAAATACCCTGCATTCTTCTCTAGTGATTTTATTCATATCTCCCAGCTCTTGTGTCCTGCCTTGCTTATTCTCAGACCCACTCACTTCAGCTCCCACTCAAGTGGGCAAGCTTTGCCTTCTGAGAGGTGAAGAGTTTCTAACTGGCCGTGTAAGTGTGGGAGGGAGCTGGGGAATGGCAGGTACTGTGCAGTGTCTCCACCTGCACGCATTTCAGCTGCTCCCAGAATGCCTTCCTGCAGGGGTTGTAAATCAAATGCCTATCTTTTCCCAGACTCTTTCATATCCAGGATTTCACGCGTGATTTTGGTTCTTACAATGGGATGTGCTCATACAATAGCTGAAATTCTTTCTCTGCTTGAACTACCTAGGTGATTTCTTTTGACGGCCTCTGATTGATGCACTGTTTTCCTTTTACATTATGACATATTTTAAACATCCCTTTGTAATACTTACATTAATGATTATATGTATATATAATCATTTCTTTTGATGCAACTCTTAATTACTCTGTTTTCTCCACTCACGTGATTACTTGAGTGCTTTATTCTAACCTATAATGAATTTTGGTGGTTCAGTGGTAAAGAATTTGCCTGCCAATGCAGGAGATGTGAGTTTGATCCCTGGGTCGGGAAGATCCCCTGGAGAAGGAAATGGCAACCCTCCCCAGTATTCTTGCCTGAGAAATCCCATGGACTGAGAAGCCTGCGGGGGGCTACAGTCCATGAGGTTGCAAAAGAGTTGGACACAACTTAGCCGACTAAACAACAACAACAACAAATTATGAATTTTAATTTTCTTTATTTGATATGTTCAGATCATAAGAGATTTTTGCTGTGATGAAATAAAATTCTTATTTCCTGGCAGGACAAGAAAAAACTAAACACAGAATTCTCTCTCTACATCCTCTACCCTCCCTCCCTAGTGTGTAGTGTGTACCTGCATTACATATTAAACAAACTTCCTCAAAGATAGTAGTGTCTGCTTAACCATAAAGATAACCTTTTCCCCTTTCTTCTGACATTAGCAATACAATTTCTTCAAAGGATAGCATTCTTTCCCAACTCTGCAGGGGATCACGGACTTCCCGCTCTCTTTATACGTGCTTACCTGCACTATGTGTCCTTGGTGAACTTTGTATAAAATATCAAGATGTTATTTTGATGTATGATCCTGTGTCTCAAAAATGTGTATGACTGTGCCTTCAACTTGTACCTGGTGGAACACTTTCTCAGAGCTTTCTGAGAGTCTCTCTTCTGGGTTATAGTCCTCAGTCTGGTTCAAATAAAATTACCTTTCTTCTGAATTGTTAACTGAGCTTTCATCAACAACTATAACAAGAAAAAAATTAGAAACTAATATGGATAAAGGCAGAGCTACTCATGCTTGTCCCCTTTCCACTCCCATCATCATCATGTAACCAGTATTCATAGCAGTGGATATTCCTTCAAACCCTTTTCGTTTTTCACACATAAGTATTTTCATATACAAGAATGTTCAACTGAAGTATTGTCAAAACCCATATATTACTCTCCACCTTTTTTTTTCTGTTGGTAAGATTTCATAGACATCACTGGAAGACAGTAAACAGAGATCTAGTGATATTCATTTTTTTGGCCATATATTTATAATTGTAATAAAATTCCATGAGACATGATGAGTATTTTGGTAAATCAACATTTATTTATTTTTCTTCTTCTATCCTACCTTCTTAACCTGAAACCTCCTTCAGCCACTTAGGGAATGTATATTAATATTATGATGTGCAGCCTTCTAAATATGACTATAGTGATATTTATTTACTATAGCCAAGTTAGAAACATACTCTCATCATGTCCAGTCATCTGTTTGAGGACTCTCTATTCTGTTTCATTTGCATATCTGTCTATGATTGTTGTAATACCACTTTATCATAATTATTACAGCTTTAAAATAAAGATTGATATCTCCTACATCAAGTCTTATTAAATTATTCTTCAAGAGTATTTTGGCTATCTTGCCTTTTGCATTTTTCGTATGCATTTCAGAATTGCATTGCCAAGTTTCTCTTGGTTTACTTTTGCAAAAACTTTTCTGGGGGTTTGAGCGCATTTAGACTAAAAATCAATTTGAAGAGAATTGCCATACTTATCATATTGAGTCTTCCAATCCATGAACATGGTATACATACCTGATTTGGGAGTGTTAGAAAATGTCTCTCACTAAAGTTTTATACTTTTCTCTGTAGTGATTCTGCACAAAATTTATTACATATATTTATAAGCTTTTCATATTTTATATGATTATAAAAATTATTAAAATTTCATTTGCTGATTTGTGTTGTTAATGCATATAGTACCATTGATTTTTGTACATTTCCTTTGTATGCATCTGTCATGATAAACTCTCATTGATTCTAACAATTATATGTAGATTTGTTTGGAATTTTATGAACACTGTTGATTTTTATATTCATGAATCTGTGTTCTATGAGTGAAATTTGCTAAAATTTCACTTTTTAGCAAATCTTTCTTTTTCATAGTATCCTTGTTGATAATTTTATTTTTAAACAACTTTATTGACATATAATTGGTATAAGTTCTTATTAAGCTCTGGTATCAAGATTATGTTTACTTCATAAAACATAAGAAACTGGGAATTGTTTCTTATTTTTATTTATGTTATATTAGAATTAGTTGTTCCTTGATTGCCTTGTAAGAGGTCTAATGAAGAGGTCTTATGAAGAGGTCTAATCCTGATGCTTTAATTTGGTCAAATATTGTTGGCTGTTGTTTCCATCTTTGTAATGGTTACAGTATTATTCAGATTTTCTGCTTTTTCTTGTGGCAGTTTCAGTTTAGAAAATTATTTTTTTCTATGACTCACTTGTACCATTAAGATTTTTTTTGGCACACAAATTGAAAACAGATTAATGAACCAGTTTCACCAATCTAAGGATATCATGAAGAAGAAGTGCAGAAATCCAGAGCAAAAATAACCAAACAACAGTAGGTAATCTCTAGATAAGAGCAGAAAAGAGTGCCACCCCAACTTCCTGGTGGCTCAGACAGTAAAGCGTCTGTCTACAATATGGGAGACCTGGCTTCAATCCCTGGGTCAGGAAGATCCCCTGGAGGAGGAAATGGCAGCCCACTCCAGTACTCTTGCCTGGAAAATCCTATGGACAGAAGAGCCTGGTGGGCTACAGTCCATGGGGTCACAAAGAGTCAGACACGATTGAGCGACTCCACCACTACTGCCACCAAGAATGAGTTAAAATTTTTACTTGCAAACCTTATCACAGATAAAGACTTTTATAATATGTAAGGAGTGCTTAGAAGTTGAGAAGAAAAAAGCTAATGACTATATAGGAAAATGAGCAAAAGAAATGAAGTTTTCAGATAAAGAAATATAAGTGGCTTTTAAGATGTGAAAAATGCTTGAAATAATTGATAGAGAAATGCTAACTAAAAACTTCAGCAGCGTATCACTTCTTACTCATCAGATTGGCAAAAATCTAAAAGATTTTGCTCATGTTTAATTTTACTCAGTTCAGTTCAGTTCAGTCACTCAGTCATGTCCAACTCTTTGTGACCCCATGAATCGCAGCACGCCAGGCCTCCCTGTCCATCAGCAACTCCCAAAGTTTACTCAAACTCATGCCCATCGAGTTGGTGATGCCATCCAGCCATCTCATCCTCTGTTGTCCCCTTCTCCTCCTGCCCCCAATCCCTCCCAGCATCAGGGTCTTTTTTCAATGAGTCAACTCTTCGCATCAGGTGGCCAAAGTATTGGAGTTTCAGCTTCAGCATCAGTCCTTGCAATGAACACCCAGGAATGATCTCCTTTAGGATGGACTGGTTAATTTTACTAGCTGATGCCAAACTTATTTTCAAATAGGTTGCATGAATATTCACTCTCACTAGTAATGAGTGAGAGTTTCTTCTCTCTACAAAACAATGAGAAAAAGGTAGACAACCCAGCTAGAAATGGGCAAGATGCTTGAGTTAACAGAAAATTAGAAAATCCAAGATAGTCGTTACCTCTGTGAAAGATGGAGAGGGAAGAAATTGGTGAGGAGTAAATGTTGATAGGGCCTATATACGGGAAATAGTCTCCTTTTTTACCTGGTAAGTGAGTGCAGGCTGCCATTTTAATGCTTTAATTCTTTAAAGAATATAAGTTCTACACACTTTTTTTGTTTGTATAATTTATTTTGTGATGAGGGTTTTTTTTTTTTTTTAAGTAGCCTGCCAACTCCAATGTCTTGCATTTATTATAGCTCCTTAATGTTTCAGCAGCATTGGTGGGCATGATGAGATCTGAGTCCAAAGAGACAAAGGATGGAGATTTAAACAAATATTTGACTATAAAATACTTAGTTTGCTTTCATCCCTGTCTCACCCAGAACTCAACTATTATTTCCACACTTCATTTCTGTTCCTGACAATGTCTAACATCTGTGTATTCATTTTTATTACTCTGAACTATGACAGCAGTGACAAAATGTGAACTCAGACTAGCTTAGGCAGTTTATTGGGTCCTAACCGAACTATGGCAAAGGTATGGGAAGAACTGCTCTCAAGATAGAGGGGAATGAAGGGCTGGCTTCCAAAGCTTAGTCCCTTCCAGAACCTCTCTCACCATCATTTCTCTGCTTTTCTAATTGACTTAAGTTTATTTTTCTCAAACAGTTGCCTTCCTCCCAGACTGGAACCCATAGCTTCAGGAGTTCCTAGGCTCATCTCTCTTACCTTTACCAAAATGAGGGACTTCCCCTTAGTGTCCATTTAAATAAAGGATGTCAACTGACCACATACACACTCACACACCCTGATCTGTGACTGGGTGTCAAGCTTTAATGATCAACATCCCCATTAGATTCCTAAGTTGATGGTACAAAGAAACAGGAGTTCTTCAGAAGACACAGGGTGCCTGTTTTAAAAAGGAAGAAGTCATATTGGATGCATGCACTGTAGATTCCACCTTATAGATGATTTCTGTTTTCTTCCCTTACTGGGTATTCCCTCTCTTCTTACTGTGATTTCAAGAGCATCATGCCACTCCAGATGTCGAATGCCACCTTCTCTATTAGCTTCTTGGTGCGTTTCAGAGACTGCCTGTGAAATGGAAAAGTATAATGATTAGTCATTAAACATTCAAGGCAAATTTGCCTTTGGGAGTTTTTCTTGGGATCAGAGGGAGAATGAAAGAAAAGCCTAGCATGATGCTGGGAAGGGTAAATTGTTAGGGTAGGTCTGGGTGGGGCTTGCAGGAGCTGGGGAGTAATGGGGGAACACCTTGGCTATGAAAACAGTATGCCGGACCTACCACTGACTTGTTGAATGACTGTGGGTGATTCCTGTCTCTCCTTTGGGCTTCATACTCTTTAAGTATAAAGAATTTGGTCATGATGATGCGTACAGACCAGCCAGCCCAACTTCTTTGTGAGAATGTGAGACAGCTCTTGGGGCTATTAGAAATGATGTAACAGTCACCATATCTCCCCGTGGATAATCCCTGGGGAAGGGCCCAAGGTCCCTCCCAGGATGGGGGTGGATATTTCCTGGTAGAACTAAGGAAAAGTAAGTCTTATCCTTTGTGAAACCACAGATCCACCCTTGGCACGTGGCCAAGCTGAAGCTGCATAAAACTAGGCTTAGTTACAGCTCTCAGTCATACACCTTCCTGACAACATGAAGACCAGAAGCTTCTTGGTCCAGGTTGTGGTCCTTCTCGTCCTTGGGACACTGGTGGCAGAGGCAGCTATTGTAAGAGGTGAGTGGACAAGTGGCCTGGGTGAGGCCGGCTTGGGTTGAGGAGAGGTTGTTAGGGGCAGCCTGGGTCTTGACAAGGGGCAGCATGCAGAGCTGGAGCCCACTCTTCAGCCTGGAGTGTATCCAGAGAAGTAGGAAGTTGCCCACTAGACTCCATGTACATTCTGCCCCAGGACTGAGAAATCAGGGCTGTTTGTGGAAGGAGTGTTGTAACATGACCTGGTCTCAAGCACTGATACTTGGACAGAAGATGAAATGAAGTTGAGAAGCCCCAGGAATCTGGGCCCTGGGTGTGGGGGTCTCCTCCCTGTCTGTTTGCTCCATCAAAGCACCTGAGTCATCAGTCCTAGAAAAGGAGGTTAAGAACCAACAGGGCCTCAGAAATCATGGAGTCTGAAGACTTTTGTTTTCCAAAGCAGGACACTGAGATCCAGAGTGAGGTTGAGGGATTGTCAGGGCAATCTCCAGAGCCAGGCTGGAGCTCAGGTCTCCTGGCATGTGTCTCACAGCTCCTTGCCCTTCCACCAAGTTTCCTCAAAGATGACCATGTGTCCTCATCTCCTGAAAGTCACTCCTCCCTGGCATATCCTCATGAGGGCCCAGGACCCAGAATGGAGGGTGAGGGGAAGAAACGGACACCCATAGGAAACCTGGTCCTATGGACCTTTCCCCCAAAGCCCAGGGAACAGCCATCTGAGAGTGCAGACCCCAGCTAGTCCTGGTGAGCCTCCTCTGTCTCAGTGTCCCTCAGCTTAAGGGACACTGCAGTGAGCAGTGGCTGGACCTGGAGGAAAGACTAGATCTTTGAAGCAGACCCATTGGTCTAAATGTGGGGATATTTCTTTCAACAGGTAGTCCGAAAAGTCAAGGCATTAAGAAAGGAAATGTTGTAGTCAATGGAAAGGGTCCAATCAATGGTCAATCGCCTGTCAAAGGACAAGACCCAGTGAAAAGTCAAGATCCAGTGAAAGGTCAAGGTCCAGTGAAAGGTCAAGATCCAGTCAAAGGTCAAGATCCAGTCAAAGGTCAAGATCCAGTCGAAGGACAAGAACCAGTCAAAGGACAAGATCCAGTCAAAGGACAAGAACCAGTAAGGGGACAAGATCCAGTCAAAGGAAAAGATCCAGTCAAAGGACAAGATCCAGTCAAAGGACAAGAACCAGTCAAAGGACAAGATCCAGTCAAAGGACAAGAACCAGTAAGGGGACAAGATCCAGTCAAAGGAAAAGATCCAGTCAAAGGACAAGAACCAGTCAAAGGTCAAGATCCAGTCAAAGGACAAGATCCAGTCAAAGGTCAAGATCCAGCCAAAGGACAAGAACCAGTAAGGGGACAAGATCCAGTCAAAGGAAAAGATCCAGTCAAAGGTCAAGATCCAGTCAAAGGTCAAGATCCAGTCAAAGGACAAGATCCAGTCAAAGGTCAAGATCCAGTCAAACGACAAGATCTAGTCAAAGGTCAAGATCCAGTCAAACGACAAGACCGAGTAGGAGGTCCATTCCTCATTAAACGTGGCTCTTGCCCCAGGATCCTGATCCGGTGCGCCATGATGAATCCCCCTAACAAGTGTCTGAGAGATGCTCAGTGCCCAGGAGCCAAGAAGTGCTGTGAAGGCTCTTGTGGGAAGACCTGTATGGATCCCCGGTGAGGTGAGAACTGGGTGGAGGAAAGGGTGACTCGTGAGGGTACAGAGAGGCTGACTGGTGGAGGGTGATCCTAGGCTAGTGGGGGAAAGGACATGGGGAGGTGATGGAGAGACTGAGGGGTCTCAGAGGCTCTAACTGGGGTCCTGAGAAGGATGACATGTAGACTTGGTCCTGCCTCCCACTGCCTCTGAGTCTTTCACCTGCTGACTCACATTTCTGACTCTCTTTTCTTCTACCAGGTAGAGTCTTCTTGCTGCACCTGTGATGTCCCCAGGGAGGTAGGCCCCGGTGCCTGTCGCACGACCCTCTCCCAGACTGCCCCTTCTTCCTCTCATCCAGGAGGCCCAAGCTTGAGCATGGACTGCCTCCCTCATGAACTTTCCAATAAAAGACTGCTTTCAACTCCATTTGTTTCTGGCTCCTGTGACTTCTGGGCTCCTGAGAGCTCTGGGTGTGGGTTTGAGACTTCCTGTCCCCAGTGGAGAGTGAAGTGGGACCCATGGCAGATGTTCTTGGGGTGTGAAGCAGAGCAGGGGCAGGAACAAGAGGCCTGTTCCTAGGGTTCACTGTAGAAATCAAAAAATCAACCCAAGAACCACAGCCTCCATTTCACCAGGAGATGGAAACCTAGACATTTGCCTCTGGCCTCGGACCAGGGAAATAAAGCCCCCAAACCTTCCCATTGATATCCACTTCTGACCTGGCTGTGATCAACCCTGCCAGTGTGACCAGCCAGCCCTCCTGGCTAAACCTCTGACTCCCGCCTTCCCTTTCTCTAACGTTTCCCATGAATCTGTATCGTCCAAGAAGACAGAAAGACAGATGCCAGGAAATCCCTGCTCTTGAAACATTTCACCTGTTCACACCTGAGATGACCTCCAATAACACACAATTCCTTTGGGTGAAGCAATATCGTCTCCCAGCTTTCTATTTCAAGATGTGAATGAGGAGGAAAGACACATCGATTCTTCCATGTCATTGCTGAATAACGTTCTCTGGGGACATACAAGTTGGGGTAGAGTAGACTGGAGGAGTGAAGACAGCAGGAAGGCATATGTTGGGTAATTTGGATGACCTCATGGCTCTGCTGTTGGCTCATCTGCCCCACTGTCGTTGTGCAATGGAGTTCTCCAGGAAGAAGTGGGAGGGGCATTGGGGTTCAGTGGGCACCCCACTTGGGAGTCAGGAGACCTGAGTTCTAGCTCTAGGCTCCTCCCAACTTGCTAGATGACTGCAGATAAATCTCTTTCTTGCTCTGAGCCTCAGTTTTGTCTGTTCAGTTTGAGGGGAGTTGGGTGAAATTATGCTGGAAGTCTAGTAATGAATGTCAGTTCAGCCCTGATATTCTGGCACTGAAACATGTCTTCTTTGTGTGTGTGTGTTGGTCTATTCTAGAGGGGAGTTGGGGAGCAGATGCCTTGTTGGGGGTGAGAGAACAGATAGCCCAGTGTCCCTTAGACACCACCCCCCCACCCCACGAGCCAGGGTTCCCCTCTAATTCTCCAGGGGATGGACTGGACCACGCATCTTGGAGCACAGACAAGAGCAGGGCTTAAACTTCTGGCCTGAGAAGCATAATACACCACTGGTGGTGAGGATGGTTTCTGTTTTCGTGTTTTGTCTCTTCCAGACCCTGTACTAAACATGTCATAAGCGTTGTCTTATTTCTCATTAGAACTCCCTCACATGGGTCACATACACCTCTTTAATTTTGTTAAAAGATTGAGACCATGGGACTTCCCAGGCAATCCAATGGGTCAGAGTCTGCACTTCCAGTGCAGAGGATGTGGCTTTGATCCTCGATCAGGGAACTGAGAGCCTGCAAACCACACAGCACAGCCAACAACAACAGCAACAAAAGATTGAAGCCGAGAAAGCATCATTAATCACCCAATGACACGGAGCTAGTTAGTGATGATAAGTCCAATTTTGTCAAAATTTTTTATTGAAGTATAACTGATTTACAATGTTGTGTTCATGTCTTTTGTACAGCAAAGAGATTCAGATATATATATCCATACACATATTTTTTCATATGCTTTTCCATTATGGTTTATCACAGGATATTGCATATAGTGCCCTGTGCTATACAGGAGGGCCTTGTTGTTTATTCATTCTATGTATTATAGTTTGCACCTACTAATCCCCAATTCCCAATCCATCCCTCCCCACCCCCACCCCTTTGTAACCATAAGTCTGTTCTCTGTTTCGGTGAGTCTGTTTCTGTTTCATAGATAAGGTCCTTTCTGTCATATGTTAGATTGCACATGTAAGTGATATCATATAGTATTTGTCTTTCTCCTTCTGTCTTACTTCATTTAGTGTGATCATCTCTAGGTTCACCCAAGTTGCTACAAATAGCATTATTTCATTCTGTTTTATGGCTGAATAGCACTCCATTTTGTGTATATCACACCTTCTTTACCCATCCATTGTTTTGTTCTTGTTGTTGTTCATCTATTGATGGACATTTAGGTTGTTTCCATGTAATGGCTATTTGAGGAGGGCTTTATGGACATAGGGGCGCAACTAAATCCTATTTTAAGTTTTTGGCTGCACCACATAGCTTACGGGATCTCAGTTTCCCAATCAAGGATTGAACTCAGGTCCAGCCCACCGCAGTGAAAGCACCAAGCCCTAACTGGACCCCCAGGGAAGTCCCATGAATTCTATTCTTATTATAAACTAGCAATAATCAGAAAATGGGAAAAATTCCCAATACTAATATCAACACAATTAAAACACTCAATAAATAAAGTTAATGACAGAAGGGAGAACTGTAAAAAAGAAATGTAAACAAGTATTCACATAGCAAATAAAAAAGTTATGCATAAAGAATTAACATGTTCCAGAATGTGAAGATTCTGTATAGTGAAGAACAGAAATATTTACCCTTTTGATTTTGTCTCTTTCTTACATTTCATTGAGATAAAATTGACATAAACATTGTATAAGTTTAAGGTGTATAACCTGGTGATTTGATATATGTATACACTGCAAAATATTTGCCACAATAAGAATAGTTAATAAATCCTTCTCCTCAGGTAATGGCTATTTTATTGTTGTTGTTATGGTGAGAACATTAAAGCTCTACTTTCATAGCAACTTTCAAGGATGCATTAGTTTTGCCCGTGCACAGCCTCCCTTGGTGATTTTGGCACCAGATTAACACAACAATCCAAGGAGGGGTGGTTGTTATTATTCTTCGGTCATTCAGTTGCGCAGTCACGACTGATCTTTGTGACCCCATGGACTGCAGCAAGCCAGGCTTCCTCATCATTAACCATTTCCCAGAGTTTGCTCAAACTCATGTCCATCGAGTCAGTGATGCCATCCAACCATCTCATCCTCTGTTGCCCCCTTCTCCTCCTGCCTTCAGTCTTTCCCAGCATCAGGGCCTTTTCCAACGAGTCATTTCTTCGCATCAGGTGGCCAAAGTATTGGAGCTTCAGCTTCAGCATTGACTTTAGGATTGACTAATTTGATCTCCTTGCTGTCCAAGGAACTCTCAAGAATCATCTTTTAGGGTTTCAAATCGCTCAAAAGATGAAGCAAGGGGTCAGGGACAATAAAATGTCTTTAGAGGGGACCTACTTGGTGGTTTAGTTGGGTCCACCTGCCAATGCAAGGGACATGGGTTTGATCCATGGGCTGAGATCTAGGAACCCACATACAGTGGGGCAAATAGGCCCACAAGCTGCAGCCACTGAGCCTGTGTGCCCTGAAGCCCATGCTCTGCAGGAAGCAAAGCCACCGCAGAGAAGCCTGCACACCGCAACTAGAGAGTAGCCCCATACTGCAACTAGAGAGTAGCCCCCTTTTGCTGCAACTAGAGAAAAGCCTATGCACAGCAGTGAAGACTCATCGCAGCCAAAAATAAATAAATAAATAAATAAAATTATATAAAAAGGAAAAGTCTGTGGGTAGATGTACTTTCCCTTTTTGTTTTATATCAGTTGTATAAGGAGAAATTTAGGAAGAAATGCTTTTACCAATTTCACTCAGCAAATCAGGGCCACCAAGACCTGATTCCCTCTCTCCTAGACCAATGTTCATTCTACCTAACTTTGGAAATTGCGTATTTGATCAAATTCCTGTAAATTTCTCTGATTCCGACTGATGCTTGGACATTTGTCTTCTGGACACGTGGAGTGCACTGGCATTAAAAAATTTTATTCATGTATAGTGTCAAGGGGGAGTTATTCACTCAAAGAAATAAGGGATTCACATCATGATAAGGGGCCCAAATGGGGCAACATGTCTCTGGACCAAGTATCCATAAGTTCCATGTCCCCATTTGGACCAGGTTCTGCTGTCTTGGGAGCCTGTACCTGGGCAGAGAAGAGAGTCTTTTCATTCCTATTGAGACATCCAGCCTCATATTCCTTCCAGGTACCTGCTATTCTCTGTCCTTGCTGGATTCAGAAGCAGGCAGTACTGTGCCCAATCCACTTAGACTCAGAGAAGTTCCACACACTCTCTGGACCTCACTGACACCATCTGTAAAAGAGAAGCCCAGAGCAGGTGGAGGTTTCCAAGCTCTTTGCACTAAAACTCCAAATGACCTAGAACCTAATACAGGCATATCTGACATGTGAATAACTCCAGGCAGGAAGTCAGGGGGAGGGTCAGAAAGTGGGTTTGTGACTTCCAGGCACTGTTAAGGTCACACACACACACACACACACAGAGCTTTGAGCTATGTATAGTAGCTTGAGAAGAACAAACATCAAATGTTCAGTGCCAGTGGGAGGACTCATTCTTGCTCCCTACTTCCACCTGCTGGATCTAGCAGCCAACAACCTGGAGCGCCCATGAGAGGCTGGGAGCCTTCTGCCCGTCTCTGAGGTTTCCTGGTCATCCCTGGGGCAGAACAGCTGAGCATCACTCAAAGGTTACAGAAAACTCTAAGTGCTTCTGATGCCCTAAGAACAGGACCAGTGATGCTCTCTTCCCACTGGGCCTGTGTGTCGTCCTTCTCAGGGTGCCAGTCCTGGGCGTCAGAAACATGCACCCGGTATTTATCAGCTCTTTCAACTTCCCTGATCACACAGCCTTCCATCTAGTTAGAACAGGCAGTACACTTTGAGATGATCATGAACCACTTCTTTACTTAAACATGAAAAACCTGAGGCTCAGAGAGGAAGATGATGGGCTTTCCAAAGTCACAGTGTCTTCTCCAGCTGGGTCCACAACCAAGATGTAGAACTAACTTCTTGATCGTGTTGTCACTACTGCGTAATCTGTTTCCTGCAGGGCAGTCCCTAAGATGAGATCAATACTCTTGAGTGATGGGACAGCACACGGAAATATGTTGATGGAAACGTATACAAATGGAGAAGATGGTGCAGATGGAAGCAATTTGGCTGAGATGATCCTCTACAAATCTGTTGAATCAGCTATTCTCAATGTTAAGGCAATTATCCTCAATGTCAAGGCAGTTATCTTCAGTGTCAAGGCAATTATTCTCAATGGGGTCTCTGGCTCCCCCTTATTCTTCCTTTTCAATGATCTCAGCTCCTTGTGTTTTCCAGGTTCACAGTATTGAGAACAACAGCTCCTGTAGAATCTTTCAGCCTCTTTCACTGTTTAAGGGACTGATGGAGCCCTTGGCGACAATCTCTCCAGCTTCCTCATTTTACAGTTGATAGAACTAAAACCCAGAGGAGGGAAAGAATTGCCCAAAGTTGTTAGTGAATCAAATATATTGTAGTAAAATGCAATGGAAACCATGTTTTCCAAACTGGCGTTTCATGATCAATGAGATGGTGCATCTTTCATATCGATTCAGGTGTTAGTTAACACTTTCTCCCCCTCCATGAGCTGCCTTTTCATGTCCTTGTTCCCTTTTCTATTGAGCTGTTCTGATCAGTTTAATTGCCTTGTCACAGCTCCTCCTTTTACATTTATTTTATTTATTTTAAATGGAAATATATTTGACATATAACTCGGTAAGTTTAATGTGTGCCACATATTAACTTGATACACATATATTGAAATATGATTGCCATTGTATCAATAATTAGTGTCACCATCATGTTACATAATTATCTTTTTTTTTAGTGGATGAAATAAATTCTAGTCTCAGCAAATTTAAAGATCATAATACAATATTATTGTACTTATTCAGTCTACTGTGGATTAGATCTTTAGGACTTATTTCCTACTGTTTACAAATTTGTACCCTCAAATAATCCATCTCTTATACCTCCCTATACCCTAGAACTACCATTTTTCTCTCTGTTTATATGAGTGTGGCTTTTTAGATTTCGTATATAAATAGTTTCATACAACACTCGTCTTTGTCTGACTTATCTCACTTAGCATAATGTGTTCAAGGTCCATACATGTTGTTGTAGGTGGCAGGCTTTCCATCTTTTTCATGGCTGAGTAATATTCCATTATATATGGATCTACATATGTCACATCGTCCTTATCCATTCACCTCTATGGGCACTTAGGTTGTTTCCGTACCTTGGCTCTTGTGACAAACGCGGCAATAAATGTAACAGTGCACATATTGTTTGTCTATCTCGGACTGATCTCACCTAGCCTAGGGTCCTCAGGATTCATCCTGTTGTCACAAATGGCAAGATTTTCTTATTTTTTAATGGCTGAATAACATTTATATACATGAATAATAGAATGAAATGTTAGAAAAAAATCAAGAATTTAACATAAAGACCTAAAAAAAAAAAAATACAGAGTAAACCAAAGGAGAACTAAAAGGAAAATAATAAAAAAGATAATTAAAATTTCTAAAATCAGGAATAGGAAAACAGTAGAAGATATAATCAATAAATAAAAGTCCTATTTAAACACTACAAAACAGTGAGACCACGAGCTATTTCATTAGTTCTTTTCTTTTTAAAGAAAGAAGCAGAACTAAATATAATAAAGCGTGTTGGTGGAAATCACCATGGAATGAGAAAAAGTGATCCTGAGATATTTCACAGATGAGCTTCTTTTCTCACCCCTTTTGGCTGCTGTCCTGGCCCCGAGGTTCTGAGGATGAGAAGGCTGGGTGAGGGATAAGCTGGCTGAATAATATTTCAGCGTCACAAAGTGGGACTGAAAACAAAGCTCATGAGATTTAGAGTACAGGCTTTTAAGTAGCTGATTTGTCAAGCCAATCAGAAGGGATTTTTCCTAAACTTGAATTGCATCTCAGAGAGGGCAGGCCCGGCAGAACTGGAGGGGAGCGGTGAAGATGCACAGAGGAAAAGCATAATGTCTTGGTGTTACCTTCCCTACACGACCTGAAACAGACCAGTGCCGTGACCGTGGCCTGAGAAGGGTTTGCTGACACTCAGGATGAGGGTTTGGGTCACACCACCAGGTAAGCCACTGAGAGTAGCTCTGATGGTAGCTGAGGACAAGGAGACGAATGGGGTGACGAGGAGGGGTGATGACGATGGCGAGCACCTGCAGCAGGGACTGGGGCTGTAGTCTGCCCCACGGACCCCCACCCTCTATGGTTTCCTACGGGAAGAGAGCCCACAAGAGCTGTTCCCCAGTGTGAACGGAGGTGTGGATCCCCAGAGCAGAAGGAGGTGTGCAGCTCAGAGCTCCTTCAAGAAGCAGCTCGCCACCCAGCTGCGAGGAGTGTGTTAGCTGATCACAGACAGGAAGTGCCTTTCAGACACCTGATACTTGAGCTGAGATCACACTATACCCAGGGAAGCCCCTGGCCAGGAACAGAGTAAGGCTGTCTTTCAAGGCTCTTTCCTTTTCTGCCTAATATAGGACCCCCACTATGGAAAATCCTTGCTCCAGAGCTGCCCCAGGGGGCTGGCAGGGATGTGATCAGGTCAGCAATGTGATGCTCCTGGTACCTAGTCCTGCATCCTCTCCTTCCCTTTCACAGATGTTGCTTTGCCATGAAACTTGCACTGCTAACTCTGTCTCAGCTTCTGCTCCCTTGAGAATGTACTTTGCAAAGCGTGGATCATAGAGTTATGAGGCTTCAGGCTCAGGGCACTGTAAGAATGAGCGTCCAGGCAGCGTGATCACAGCCAAGCACAGCTCAACAACTGTGCGATGTGAACACCTTTACTCTGTCCTAGACACTCACCGCAACCCCTAGTGGTCCCTGACTGGGTGCTGCTGTGGAGGAAAGTACTGCATTGCCCTGAGAAAGGCTGCCCTTTGGTCCTTGCTGCTTAGAGTCACTCAGTGGAGATCTAAGTGTCAGGTAGGAGCATCAGATTTGCCAGGCATCTTAGTGCAGCCCTAGCTGTCAGGGTGAAGCATGATTTGTTCAGTGTCTGCAGCAGGAGTCCAGAATGTCCCTCAAGACTCAAGTATGGGGACTTCCCTGGTGTTCCAGGGGCTAATCCTCCATGCTCCCAATGCAGGGGACCCGGGTTCAATCCCTGGTCAAGGAACTAGATCCCACATGCCACATCTAAGAGCTTGAATGCTGCAACTAAAGTTCCCGCATGCCACAACTAAAGATCCTGCCATAATAGAAGAACCCACCTGCCACATCTAAGATTCAATACAGCCAAGTAAATAAAAAAAATTTTTTTAAAAAGACTCAGGTATGAACTCAAAAGGGAGGTACCAAAATACAGTGGGCAGTCAACAAACATCAGATACCCTCTGCGTACTCCCCGTGAAACTCCAGAGAGTCTTCACATTGGCGGTTACAAACGGGACATCACAAATGTTGCCACCTCTGAAACAGAAGCCACACTCCCTGGTCACCATGGCAAAGCCCTGGAACGTGCCTTCTCTTATCGGATTCCTCTTTTACCAGTTTCTCTCTTAGCAGTAGTTTCTTTCATAAGGTCATTTTTAATGGATCTGAATCATATTTCTACCCATTTTATTTTTTAATTTATTCGGTTGCTCAGGGTGTTAGTTGAAGCGCTTGGGATGTTTAGCTGCAGCATGTGGGATCTAGTTCCCTGACTGCGGATTGAACCCAGGCCCTCTGCATAGGGAGCGTGGAGTTCTTAGCCACTGGACCATCAGGGAAGCCCCTCTATCCAGGGAACCAGTAAAGTTGCTCAGTCGTATCCAACTCTGCCATCCCATGGACTATAGGCTACCAGGCTCCCCCACCCATGGAATTTTCCAGGCAAGAATATTGGAGTGGGTTGCCATTTCCTTCTCAAGGGGATCCTCCCAACCCTGTGTGCATTTCAGGCAGATGCTTTACCATCTGAGTCATCAGGGAGCCCTAGTGCCTGGCCCCTTCCCCAAAGACCAGGTCTAAATTCCCTCCCCGCGACATCCACCAGCCAGGCATGTTGGAGGCTCCATGTCAAGCATCTGGTATGCCATAGGTGCACAGTGTCAGGTGCCCTCTGGCCTCAAGAGTCAGGCTTGGGTTTGAATATCTCTCATTCCCCGACTGGGGGGGTCTTTGGCCAAATCACCGAGTCCGCCTCCTTCATTTACATAAAGGAAATGCTGAGCTGTACCTTGGATGATGAGAGCTATTGAAGGCAGGATGTCCTGGCACCTGCTGGCTGCCCATACAGCATGTCTCCTTGCCCAAACCTGGATTTTCGCACACCTGAGCATTCCTACGGGATCTTGGACAAGCCAGTACTTTGAACCTCAGTTTCCTCTTTTACACAATGGGATAGCAATGCTTACTATCTATTGTTATTGGGAGAATCAATTTAGACCAGAAGGTCTTAAGGTGCGTTCCCTGAGCTAGCAGAGTCACCATCACTTGGGGATTTGTCAAAGATGCAGCATATTCTTAGCCTGCTGGGGACTTGCTGAATCACAAACTCAGGGGAGGAGATTCAGCAGTGTGCGTTTCAACAAGTTTGGAGGGTGATTCTGATGCACGGTCAGGATTGCGAAGCATTGGCTTAGACTTTTTAAAACATCTGTAGAGTCTGTCAGAGGGCTTCCGTGGGGGCTCAGCAGTAAAGAATCCACCTGCTAATGCAGGAGACATGGGTTTGATTCCTGGGTCAGGAAGATGCCCTGGAGGAGGGCATGGCAACCCACTCCAGTAGATTGCCTGGAAAATCCCATGGACAGGGGAGCCTGGCGGGCTATAGTCCATAGGGTCCCAAAGTGTCAGATACAACTTAGTGACTACACAGCAACCATAAGATTCAACCTGACTGAATTTTGAACTCTTGTGTGACCATAAGCAAGTCATGTCACCTTTCAGAGCTTCTGTCAACTATTAAAAAGAGTGGTCAAAAATATTAAATGATCTAATGCCTTTAGCAGGCCTGGCTCCAGAAGTGGTATGAAAAGTCATTCACCTGTTTTACTGTCTCCTAGAGTTAGGCAGGTGGGTTTATTGTCACCCCGATGCATCTGGAGCCTTGAAGAAGATGCTTTTCTCCAGATTTCTATTTCTGGCACGATGCACAATTCACAATGCAGACAATAGCACCTGCTCTCAAAAGCTGGAGGATTAAGGTAGGTTATGGACATGCTCAGCCTTAGCAGATACTCAGGAAATGTTAGATCCTTCCACTACTCACTGTCTCCAAGCTCTGCTGGATTCAAGGGCTAGTGACTCACCTCCTGACCCTCAGTAATCTCATCTGGGCTGTGGCTTCAGTAATGCCTGCTTCTCAGGGTGGACCAGAGACTGAGTGTGTATCCAGCCACTGGCCCAGTGCCTGACAGGAAGCACGCAGAGTACCTTTCACTCATCCTAGGCCTGGTTTTTAAGTAGGTGGGGATTTCTTCCTTACCTCTGTCACTTGTGTGACCTCTGGCCAGTCTCCTGCAGCTCTGGGTTTTAGCTCCCTTATCTACAGAATGGAGATAATACATTCCGGTGAAGAGTTATTGTGAGTACGTGTGCAGAGGCCTCTGGAACACAATAGATGCTCAATAAATGTCAGTTCATCACACTTCCCTCATTAGACTTGGGTTCAAATTCTGCGTCTGCCATTTACTAACTGTTGACCTTGACCAGAATCAGGCCCCTCTCTGAGCTTCGGTTTTCTCATCTGTGAACTGGGGAACATCTTAGGTTCTATGAGAAGTTTGGAGGATTAAATGAGGCAAATTGTTTATGGGCAGCACCATTCCTGGCACATAATTCGTGCACAAGAAATACATATGCGATACAGCCTCTATGCCTCTACTGGACTTGGATTAAAAAGATGGGGTTTCTAATCCAGTTCCATCACCCATTAGGCACATGACTGTGGGCAAATCCTTTTCCCTTTTGCCTAGAACTCACCTTCCTGCTCTATGAAACAGGATGAATAATTTAACGAACCTTCTCTGACAAGAATCTGAATATCAGTAAGAAAGATTAAATGATTTGCTGAAAATTATTACCCAGCTAGCCCATGGCACAGTTGAGACTGGAGACTAGACTTTTTGATTCAAGACGCTCCATATATTAATTTTGAGCACCTAGTATGTGCTGGACAATTCTCTGGGCTCTAGATACTCTTCACTGAGTTTAATCCCTCGACTAACCCTGACTGGGAGATTTTCAACTCCTTCTGTACAGATGAGCCAATGGGACAGCCTCAAACCTCAGCCAGTTCCACGCTGCTCACTCCTTGAGGGAGTTCTCATCGTGGGGCCTCGGGCACTGGGATCCCCGGGGCAGCCTGGCTTCCCATTCTTGAAGCCCACGCCCCTTCCCCTAACCTCGCCTTAGCTTCCCGCCCCCCAAGGGAGGTCCCGTACCTGTAGGGGCCTTTCCAGGGCGCCCGCGGGCCGTGTGGTTTCATAAGGCGCAGAGGCTGGAGAGCCGCTTTCCGGCGGGATCGCTCAGCCCTGCGGCCCCTCTGCGCCTCTGCAGCCTGCAGCCTCTGTCCAACCTTCCTCAGTCCCCGGTGGCTGAGGTCTATTGATCGCTGCCGCTGCCCGGGGAGGGAGCCCGGAAGCGGTGGTTTCTATTCCTGACTCGGTTGAGAGAAGAAGCGGGGTGTGTGGAGACTGGGCCCCCACAGCCCGGGCATCCTCACCAAGTCAGAGGCCAGGGGATGAGGGGTAAGTTGGTGGGGGGTCCCTAGAGGACAGCAGGAATAATAGCTTCCTTAGTTGCGTGCTTAACATGGGCCAGGGGCTGGGCTTTAGGTGACTTATCTAAGTTCTTTCCGACAGGGTCTTCTCTTCCCTGTTTCACAAGTGTCACTTGCTCAGGGCACTTAGCTAGACCTTGTGGACCTGGGATGGGGACTCACATATTCCCATATTTCAGCAAGGACATGTTGAAACAGGGAAGCCTGAAACAAATCATTTTGCCCCCGAAATTCAGTGTCCTCACCTGCCCACAGATTCCTGATTCACTGTGGCAAGGGTAAGATAGAACCCTGCCAAAGAGCTTTGTCAAGGAGTGTGACCCACAAGCTTTTATTAAACACCTACTGTGTGCCTGGTCCTGAAGATTAGGACCATACAAGAAAGGTTTCCTACTTTACAGATATTGTTGTTAATAATGACGATTTATTTATTGAGCACTTACCTTGGTTCCAATATTCTATAGACCTCATCTTTTAAACTGAAAAATGTTTGTGACATAGACACTATTATTATTATTCCAATCTTGCAGATAAGAAATGTAAGGCTTTGAAAGTTGAGGTGACTTGCTCAAGGTCACCTCTGAGTCCTCTAGGCCATCACTGTCTGATAGATGTAATGTGAGCCATAAATAGACTTTAAATTTTTTTAAGGCAACTTTTAAAAACAGTAAATAGAAAGGGGTAACATTAGTCTTACTACTATATTTTATTTCACCCCAATATTATTAAAATAATTTCAACATGGAATCAATAAAGAAATTATGAATGATATATTTTACATTTTCATTTTTGTGCTAAGTCTTCAAAATCCAGGTATTTGTTTGGGGGGGTTGATTGTTTTTAATATTTATTTATTTGTCTGTACCAGGTCTTAGCTGTGGCGTGTGAAATCTTTACGATCTGAACCACCAGGGATGCCCCACATGTGGGCTCTTTTACTTGCAACATGCGGGGTTCTTTTTTCTTTTTTTTAGTTGCAGCATGCAAACACCAGGGCTTCCCTGGTGGCTCAGAAGATCAAGTGCCCGCCTGCAATGCAGGAGACCTAGATTCGATCCCTGGGTTGAGAAGGTCCCCTGGAGAAGGAAATGGCAACCCACTCCAGTACTCTTGCCTGGAAAATCCCAAGGATGGAGGGGCCTGGTAGGCTATAGTCCATGGGGTCTCAAAGAGTCGGACACAACTGAGCGACTTCACTTCACTTCATGCAAACTCTTAGCTGTGGCATGTGGGATCTAGTTCCCCAACCAGGGATTGGAACCTGGTCTCCCTAGCAACTTGAATAAATATGAAATTAATCACCTCATAATTTCTGTGGATCAGAAATCTGAGCACGACATGGCTGGATTCTCTACTCAGCATTTTACTAGGTTGAAGATAGGTGTCAGCCAGGGTCGTGGTTCTCATCTGGGGTTTGAGGTTCTTTTCCAGCTCACAGAGGTTGGCAGAATTCATTTCCCTCTGGTTGTAGGATGGACCTCCCTCTTTTCCTGCTTGCTGTCTGCTGGGGATCACTCTCTGGAATGTCCGTTGGGATGGCTCTGTGTGTTTGTGTGTGTGTGTGTGTGTGTGTCTGTGTGCAGGCACGCTAAGTGGCTTCAGTAGTGTCTGACTCTGCTATCCTATAGACTGTAACCCACCAGGCTCCCCTCTCCATGGGATACTGCAGGCAAGAATGCTGGAGTGGGTTGCCATTTTCCTTCTGCAGGGCATCTTCCCTACCCAGGGATCGAACCCTAATCTCTTATATCTCCTGCACTGGCAGGCAGGTTCTTTACCACTAGTGCCACTTGGGATGGCTGTCATTCCCTTAACACCCCCACTCATTAAGCTCTGGCCATGGACCAGGCCTACAAGAAATAGAGGCCAGTGACTTATTATGCAATGGTAGAGTCAGTCCCACCCATAAATAATGGCATCTCAACTGTTCAGACAACATTTCACCAAATGTGGAACAATTTGAAATGATCTTAGGGTGTGTCTGGATGCAACATCGTACGACAGTGACTCTTGCATTGAGAAAGTTCTTTTCAATCCTGAGTATAGCAGCACGAATATCCCAGATTAGAGATCTGTGACTTTAACATCTTTTTATCCCTCGTTAATCATCCTTTATCACAATAGAGACAGAGAGCAGGCTTCAGGCTCACAGGCAGGTGGCAGTATCTAGCCAGAATCTAATATTATTATTTCATATCATTTAATCAGACATGATTTACTTACATGGAAGTTAATTGCTTTAGTTGTATCTGCTTTTACACTTGCATTCTGTTTGTGAGAAGTGACCCCGTTTATCCCGTTTAAAGTAGTGATATCCAGTTTTTCCTCTCAAGTAAATTTATTTTTATACAAAAGTGAGTCCCTTGGAAGAAAAACATTAGGTCAATAGGAGTACAGCAATACACAAAATATCATGATGCTATTTTGCAGGTATGGCGAACATTGTGAACAGATTGGTGTTTGGAAAATTCTTCTAGAACAGAGTTTATTAAGGTTGGAATTTCCACTGGCAGAGGGGCTTCTGTCTGGGTTGCTGGGTCCCAGACCCCACCCATCTTCATATCTTCCTGCAGAGAACCCCATCCCGAGGTTCCGAGTTATGGATCCTAAGCCAGAATTAGCCTGAGGAGAGACAAGGAAAAGGTTAACCCCCTTTCCATAATAAAGCTCTGGGTTCTGGGTCTGATTCCCCCATCCAGACCCCATCAGCCCAGCCAGGAGGGCAGGACCCCCCACCCTCCTTCACAGGGGCAAACTGAAGCTCAGAGCGTTAGGGCCGTGCTCCAGGTGATACTAGTTCAGCAAGAGAACAGGGACACCCGGTTCCTCTGTGATGCTAGGAGAACCCCTCCCACCCCATCCACTTCTCCAGGGCTGGCCACAGGAGGCCCAGGCTTCTGGGAAGGTTCCTGTTCAGCTGGCTGAACTCGAGGGATCTCTTAGGGCTGGGGCTCAGACAGGGAAGGAGCTGGCCCGAGGCACACACAGCCCTACCTCAGACAGGGTTTCTGCAGTCCCGGCCGCAGGCACCCAGGCAGCACCACTTGCGGCCCTGGCAGTCCGAGTCCTTGGAGCAGAGGTGCTGCACGGGGCTCAGGCAGCGCTGACGGTCCTCGGGGCATCTCCCCATCTTAACTGCAACACAGGGACCGGGGGAGTCCTGCCGGAGCGCCGGCCCTGGGGCTTGGGGTCTGGCTGGCGGTCAGCACGGTGGAGAGGGACCCTTACCTGAGACCTTCCGCACGCACTGGAGGAAGCACGCTTGGCGACAGCACTTCATCCCTGAGGGACACTGGCTGTCGTGCAGACACTGGTCAGGCACCGAGAGGAGGCAGGGCCCGTCATCTGGTGGGCAGCCCCCAGACTTCTCTGTAAGAGAACTCCCCAGATTTTGCCGCTGGAGGCAGTTCAGAATTCAGTATAAGCGCTGTCCTGGGGATCGCACCATCTAAATTCTCCACTCCATACTTCTTTGCCCATCGTTTGCAATTTTTTTTTTTAAATTTTGGAATGGACTTGCTTGTTTTTTATTTATTTTTTTATTGACATCTAAAGTGAAATGTAATATATCAGTCAGGTGTGCAAAGTGATGATTTATTTTTGTATGTCCTGCAGAATGATCACCACAGTGTCTTGTTAACATCGGTCACCATACATAGTTATAATTTTTTTTCTTGTGATGAGAACTTTTAAGATCAAGTCTTTCAGCTACATCCAAATGTGAATTGTAGCATTATTAACTGCAGTCACCAGGCTGTACATTATATCTTTGTGACTTATTTTATATCTGGAAGTGTGTACATTTTGACCCCCTTCACCCATTTCACTCCCACCCCTACACCCTACTTTTGGCAACAACCACCAACTGTTTTCTGTATCTATGAACTTGATTTTTTTAAGATGATACCATACAGCATTTATCTTTCTCTGTCTGATTTATTTCTTTTAGCATAATGCCCTCAAGGTCCATCCATGCTGTTGTAAATGTCTGGCAAGGCTTTTTTTGTTGTTGTTGTTGTTTTAGTTTGGTTTGTACTCCAAGCGTCAGTTTTCTGTCTGTGAAATGGGAAGCTAGACTGAATCCTCTTAGGATTGGTTTGAGACTCAGATGACATAAAAGGCAGAGGAAAAAAAAAATCAACGAAGTTCAAAATCTCCACCTGGGCAACTAGACCGTGCCTGATTTGGCCCCAGGCCATCTGTCTGGTCTCTTCGTCTACCCTGTTTCCACTTGGCGGCTCCTGATCAGCTCCAAGCTGCTTCTCTTTGCAGGCCCTGTTTTTTGCCCCGTGTATTACTCTCAAGTTTGCATCTGCCTTCCCTAACCTTCTCTCCAAGTCCAGGCTCCCCACTCACAGACATATACACAGAGACACAGTCATATACACACACCAGCGTGGGCAGAGTGTTACAGGCCCAGAAGGGATGGAGGTGGAGGCATCGCCTGGGTGGGGAGGCACCTGTCTGACTATCTTTGCAGCCCCAGCCTCTCCCATCTTTTGACAGGTCAGACTCAGCCTTTTATTTTTTTTAATTAATTAATTAATTTATTTTATTTACAACATTGTATTGGTTTTGCCATACATTGACTTGAATCCTCCATGGGTGTACATGTGTTCCCCATCCTGAACCTCTCTCCCACCTGCCTACCCATTCCATCCCTCTGGGTCATCCCAGTGGACCAGCCCTGAACATCCTGTATCATGCATCAAACCTGGACTGGTGATTCATTTCACATATGATAATTTGCATGTGTGAATGCCATTCTCCCACATCATCCCACCCTTGCCCTCTCCCACAGAGTCCAAGGACTGTTCAATACATCTGTGTCTCTCTTGCTGTCTTGCATCCAGGGTTATCATTACCATCTTTCTAAATTCCATATATATGCGCTTGTATACTGTATTGTTGTTTTTCTTTATGACTTACCTCACTCTGTATAATAAGCTCCAGTTTCATCCATCTCATCAGAACTGATTCAAATGTATTCTTTTTAGTGGCTGAGTAATATTCCATTGTGTATATGTACCACAGCTTTCTTATCCATTCATCTGCTGATGGGCATCTAGGTTGCTTTCATGTCCTAGCTATTATAAACAGTGCTGCGATGAACATTGGGGTACATGTGTCTCTTTCTGATCTGGTGTCCTCACTGTGCATGCCCAGCAGCGGGATTGCTGGGTCATATGGAAGTTCTATTTCCAGTTTTTTAAGCAATCTCCACACTGTTCTCCATTGTGGCTGTTCTAGTTTGCATTCCCACCGACAGTGTTAGAGGGTTCCATTTTCTCCACACCCTCTCCAGCATTTATTGCTTGTACACTTTTGGATAGCAGCCTTTCTGACTGGTGTATAATGGTACCTCATTGTGGTTTTAATTTGCATTTCTCTGATAATGAGTGATGTTGAGCATCTTCTCAAGTGTTTGTTAGCCATCTGCATGTCTTCTTTGGAGAAATGTCTGTTTAGTTCTTTGGCCCATTTTTTGATTGGGTCATTTATTTTTCTGGAATTGAGCTGCAGGAGTTGCCTGTATATTTTTGAGATTAATTCTTTGTCCATTGCTTCATTTGCTATTATTTTCTCCCATTCTGTAGGCTGTCTTTTCACCTTGCTTATAGTTTCCTTTGTTGTGCAGAAGCTTTTAATTTTAATTAGGTCCCATTTGCTTATTATTTCTTTTATTTCCAATATTCTGGTAGGTGGGTCATAGAGGATCCTGCTGTTTTTTATGTTAGAGAGTGTTTTGCCTATGTTTTCCTCTAGGAGTTTTGTAGCTTCTGGTCTTGCTTTTAGATATTTAATCCATTTTGGGTTTATTTTTGTGTATGGTGTTAGAAAGTGTTCTAGTTTCATTCTTTACCAAGTGGTTGACCAGTTTTCCCAGAACCACTTGTTGAAGACATTTTCTTTTCTCCATTTTATATTCTTGCCTCCTTTGTCAAAGATAAGGTGTCCATAGGTGTGTGGATTTATCTCCGGGCTTCCTATTTTGTTCCATTGATCTATATTTCTGTCTTAGACTGGCTGACTGGATACAAAAACAAGACCCATATATATGTTGTCTACAAGAGACCCACCTCGAAACAAGGGACATATACAGACTGAAAGTGAAGGGCTGGAAAAAGATATTCCATGCAAATAGAGACCAAAAGAAAGCAGGAGTAGCAATACTCATATCAGAAAAAATAGACTTTAAAACAAAGGCTATGAAAAGAGACAAAGATGGACACTACATAATGATCAATGGATCAGTCCAAGAAGAAGATATAACAATAGTAAAATATATGCACCCAACAGAGGAGCACCGCAATATGTGAGACAAATGCTAACAAGTATGAAAGGGGAAATTAACAATAACACAATAATAGTGGGAGACTTTAATACTCCACTCACACCTATGGATAGATCAACCAAACAGAAAATTAACAAGGAAACACAAACTTTAAATGATACAATAGATCAGTTAGACCTAACTGATATCTATAGGACATTACATCCCAAAACAATGAATTTCACCTTTTTCTCAAGTGCACAGGGAAACTTCTCCAGGATAGATCACATCCTGGGTCATAAATCTAGCCTTGGTAAATTGAAAAAAATTGAAATCATTCCAAGCATCTTTTCTGACCACAATGCAGTAAGATTAGATGTCAATTACAGGAGAAAAACTATTAAAAATTCGAGCATATGGAGGCTGAACAACACGGTGCTGAACAACCAACAAATCACAGAAGAAATCAAAAAAGAAATCAAAATATGCCTGGAAATGAATGATAATGAAAACACAACAACCCACAACCTATGGGACACTGTAAAAGCAGTGCTAAGGGGAAGGTTCACAGCAATACAGGCTTACCTCAAGAAACAAGAAAAAAGTCAAATAAATAACCTAACTCTACACCTAAAGCAACTTGAAAAGGAAGAAATTATGAACCCCAGGGTTAGTGGAAGGAAAGAAATCTTAAAAATTAGGGTAGAAATGAATGCAAAAGAAGCAAAAGAGACCGTAGCAAAAATCAACAAAACCAAAAGCTGGTTCTTTGAGAAGGTAAATAAAATTGACAAACCATTAGCCAGACTCATCAAGAAACAAAGGGAGAAAAATCAAATCAACAAAAATAGAAACAAAAATGGAGAGATCACAACAGACAACACTGAAATACAAAGTATCATGAGAGACTGTTATCAGCAACTATATGCAAATAAAATGGACAAGTTGAAAGAAATGGACAAATTCTTAGAAAAGTACAATGTTCCAAAATTGAACCAGGAAGAAATAGACAATCTCAACAGACCCATCACAAGCAAGCAAATTGAAACTGTAATCAGAAATCTTCAAACAAACAAAAGCCCAGGACCAGACGGCTTCACAGCTGAATTCTACCAAAAATTTAGAGAAGAACTAACACCTATCCTACTCAAACTCTTCCAGAAAATTGCAGAGGAAGGTAAACTTCCAAACTCTTTCTATGAGGCCACTATCACCTTAATATCAAAACCTGACAAAGATGCCACCAAAAAAGAAATCTATAGGCCTGTATCACTGCTGAACATAGATGTAAAAATCCTTAACAAAATTCTAGCAAACAGAATCCAACAACATATTAAAAAGATCATACATCATGACCAAGTGGGCTTTATCCCAGGGATGCAAGGATTCTTCAATATCCACAAATCAATCAATGTAATACACCACACAAACAAATTGAAACATAAAAACGATATGATTATCTCAATAGATGCAGAAAAAGCCTTTGACAAAATTCAACACCCATTTATGATCAAAACCCTCCAGAAAGTAGGAATAGAAGGGCCATACCTAACATAATAAAAGCTATATATGAGAAACCCTCAGCAAACATTATCCTCACTGGTGAAAAATTGAAAGCATTTCCCCTAAAGTAAGGAACAAGACAAGGGTGCCCACTCCCACCATTACTATTCAATATAGTTTTGGAAGTTTTGGCCATGGCAATCAGAGCAGAAAAAGAAATAAAAGGAATCCAGGTTGGAAAAGAAGAAGTAAAACTCTCACTGTTAGCAGATGACATGATCCTCTGCATAGAAAACCCTAAAGACTCCACCAGAAAATTACTAGAGCTAATCAATGAATATAGTAAAGTTGCAGGATATAAAATTAACACACAGAAATCCCTTGCATTCTTATACACTAACAATGAGAAAACAGAAAGAGAAATTGAGGAAACAATTCCATTCACCATTACAACAAAAAGAATAAAATACTTAGGAATAAATCTACCTAAAAAGAAACAAAAGATCTATATATAGAAAACCATAAAACACGGATGAAAGAAATCAAAGAGGATACAGGTAGATGGAGAAATATACTGTGTTCATGGATCAGAAGAATCAATATAGTGAAAATGAGTATACTACCCAAAGCAAGCTATAGATTCAATGCACTCCCTATCAAGTTACCAAAGGTATTTGTCAGAGAACTAGAACAAATAATTTCACAATTTGCATGGAAATACAAAAAACCTCGAATAGCCAAAGCAATCTTGAGAAAGAAGAATGGACTGGGAGGAATCAACCTGCCTGAATTCAGTCTCTACTATAAAGCCACAGTCATCAGACTCAGCCTTTTAAAGGAGGCAGAGGAGGAGAGAGGTAGGGTAGGTAGAACTTCCTTTCGACAATCCCGGATCCCAGAGGCCACGCGCTGTACTCAACTCCGGAGACCCTTTCACAGATTGGGCTAGGAGACTGAGAAGCCTGGAGCAGGACACAAACAAGATGGGCAGGAGGCCAGACCAGACCTAGTTGGCCATGGAGGATGACAAAAAAGATCATCTCCCTGCCTTGCAGACCCACAGGTCCAGACACCCCCATGGAGACACCAAGAACAGGGACCAACCGTCCACTCCCACCGTCGGCAGAGGCACAGGAAGACACGTGTTCTCACTAGGACGCCCATGCAGGCTCAGACACACATGTGTGTGGTCGTCCCTAGGGATACATGGGCAGATGCAGGTCACACCAAAAAGCGGGCACAATGCTACACATATAACTAGAGGTAGACGCATGAGTGTGAAGACAATCCTACAGTCAGACGTGTGGACAGGCAAGCACTGGGAAACTGGCAAGAAAACATTTACAGCTGCACATGCAAGCAGGCTGACAGGCATGAAGATGTACAGACAAGAGAGAAGCTGCTGGAAGTACTAAGAAGTGGGCACATGCACACACACACACACACACACACACACACACACACAAAACCTACACTTCATTGCCTGCCTTTCCCCAAACTCTTATTCTCTCCTAAAAGGTAGAAACCAGCTCTGTCCTTGGAACATAGGAACCTACCCATACTCACCTCCCTTCCTCCTGCCCAAGGCAGCAGGTAACTGGCTCCCCAAACCCAGGAGGGCCACCAGGAGAAGGAGGCTCTGGGCCCTCATGTTTCTGTTGCTGACACCTGATAAAGTAGAATCCAGAGGCCCCCAGATTAACACCTATAACCTTGGGGAGGCTAGAGCAACTGAGTTAAGGGAGGAAGGAGAGGGGATAAACAGAGTGCTATGTGTCTGCCTCTTCCTGGCTCCACCCCCTGCCCAAGAGCCACCGTGCAAGGGTGCTTGTGCAAGAATGGATGATGGGTGAGGACCCGCCCTGGGTGTCCAGGGCTGGGATCCAGTCCTACCTGTATCGCCAATTTGGGTTGTGATATGGACAAGCCTTGTTGTGTTTGGACCTCAGTTTTTCTCATTTGTATAAAGGGTGAGAGTTGATGAGTCAGATGGTCCCCTTCCTGGGTCTCTAACATCTTGAAGTCCCAGCAGTGGCTTAGGTGGAGGATAGAAGTCAGCTTTGAATGTCCAGGAAGGGTTTGCAGAGCTCTGAGACCTGTGAAGGGAAGCATTCTAATTAGGGTCAGCGCTCTCTGCTGGAGATGGCTGGCCCAGGCTGGCACGGTGAGTGGGGCCAGCCCTGGTCTCTCCTCTTGGGCTCCGGTAGATGTGAGGGAGAGACCATTCTGCCTTTGGTAAGATCACCTCCAGTGGCATCTGGTAGAACTGCCCTCTGCCTGGAGCTGGCTGAGCTATCAGAGGTGGACAGAGTGAGGCTTTACGTTTGGCTGCTGTGGCTAGTCACAGAGGATGAAGGTGGCCTCTGGGACCCCTTCCCTGGCCCTAAGGGATCCTGAGCAAAAGGTCATCTCAGCCAACCCGCCCCCCACCCCCGCCCTCCCACCTAGATTTCACATCATCCAGCTCCTGTGTTTGGTGGAAAAGAGATAAGTTGCACTCAGAGTCCTAAGGGGCCCCAAGTGGAAATGCACTGAACCTGAATAACTCACCAGAACGGGAGGAGATCAGGGACATTCTCCCCACCCTCCTGTCTGAAAGATGAGAGATCAGTTGGCTGTAGATGGGAGGAACACAGTTAATTCTTAACTCAAGGACACAGATAATTCTTAACTAGGCTGGGACATCTTCTCCATGGGAACATCGCTTCTCCATGATCCCCATCCTGTTCTCGGAAGTGAGGCAATCCCTTCTCTGACCCTGAGAAAGGAAGAGAGTGTTCCAGTCCAGGACAACCCTCACAGTCAGGATGTGCTCGCAGGGGTTTAAACTCATGCTGTCTTCTAAGCTCTCAGGAAAAGGGTGGCCCTGTAGTTCATGATCTGATGTAACTTTGGGAATTCTGGCATCCCCTTGGCAGCTTTCTTTAGAAGGAAAGTTTTATGAGGCTGATTTTTATTCCTGATTACAAACTACACACACTACTTGGCTGTAGCTCACAAGCAAGTTCAATAAAAATCAAAACACCAAACTGAAGCTCAGAGAAGGAGAGTTATTCTCCTGAGGTCACACAGCAAGTTCAGGGCAAAGCTGAGACTGACTTCCAGGCCATTGTTCTGGAACTTGAACTTCCTTGGCACCTCCTTGGAACAGGACTGCGAGACGAGTGCATAGACAGCAGAGCCATGAGGTCATTGGGGTCTGTCTAGGAAGGTCCCCCTTCCACTGTAGATTCCTGCCACCTCTTAAGTCTTCCCTACCCCCAAATTATTATTGTCTAGAGAAACGCTGGGCTGGATGAAGCACAAGCTGGAAATAAGATTGCCGGGAGAAATATCAATAACCTCAGATATGCAGATGACACCACTGTTATGGCAGAAAGCAATGAAGAACTAAAGAGGCTCTTGATGAAAGTGAAAGAGGAGAGTGAAAAAGTTAGCTTAAAGCTCAACATTCAGAAAACTAAGATCATGGCATCTGGTCCCATCACTTCATGGCAGATAGATGGGGAAACAGTGGCAGACTATTTTTCTGGGCTCCAAAATCACTGCAGATGGTGATTGCAGCCATGAAGTAAAAAGAGGCTTACTCCTTGGAAGGAAAGTTATGACCAACATAGATAGCATATTAAAAATCAGAGACATTACTTTGTCAACAGAGGTCCATCTAGTCAAGGCTATGGTTTTTCCAGTAGTCATGTACGGCTGTGAGAGGTGACTGTAAAGAAAGCTGAGTGCCGAAGAATTGATGCTTTTGAAGTGTGGTGTTGGAGAAGACTCTTGAGAGTCCCTTGGACTGCAAGGAGATCCAACCAGTCCATCCTAAAGATCAGTCCTGAGTGTTCATTGGAAGGACTGCTGTTGAAGCTGAAATTCCAATACTTTGGCCACCTGATGTGAAGAGCTGACTCATGTGAAAAGACCCTGATGCTTGAAAAGATTGAAGGCAGGAGGAGAAGGGGATGATAGAGGATAAGATGGTTGGATGGCATCACTGACTCAATGGACATGAGTTTGGGTAAACTCCGGGAGTTGGTGATGGACAGGGAGGCCTGGCAAGCTGCAGTCCATGGGTTTGCAAAGAGTCGGACACGACTGAGCTATTGAAGTGAACTGAACTGAGAGGATGGCTCATGCCAGTAAGTTATTCTAACATATCAGAGACTCAGGGTGTTTTGCCTTATCATTTATTTCTCAAAAGAGACCACAGGAAGGAGGTAACTATGCCAGCCAGGCAGATGGAGTGCCTGCCAGTGGAGCTGAATCTCAGACTCCAACAGGAGAGATGCATAAAGAGCAGGGACCTCCCAGTAAACTGCTGCAGCAACACTTTCTGATATTCTTGGGACATAATGAGGTGGATTGGCAGCGCTAGCAGAGCTGAGGGTTGGTGGAGCAGAGCTGAGGGTCGGTGGTTGGGTTGGAGCCTGCAGTGAACGTGGGTGTGCCCAGTAGGGAGCTACCTGCAGGTGTGGGGAAGGGATTTTCAAACGTGAAAGACCCAATGTGGAGACTTCATTTTCCTCCACTGTCTGTACTGGCTTCTGGGAATGAGATCAAATAGCAATGTCTTCCAGTCTTGACCACGTGACCACATATAGGAGAGGAACCTCATTGTCTCACCTTCCCAAGCCATTGGTTGTTTCTTGAACCCTTGTAATTGTCCAAGCCGCCTTCTTTGTTCTTCGTGGCTTGAGGGTGTGCCAAGACCCTCTCCAATGTGAGTATTTTCTTGCTTGCCCAATCTGTAGCACTGGCTCACCTCATTACTGGATTTCTTTCAATGGCTTTGTGTTGTAGCTGTCAACTTTGTGTGAGCAGGGGTGGAGGTGAGTTGAGGAGCCTCCTGTGTCTCAGTCATGGACCAGAACTTCCTGCTTTCAGTTCTTTTACATATACATCTGGGAGTGGAATTGCTGAGTCATCTGGTGATTCTATGCTGACCTTTTGGAGGAACTGTCAGGCTGTTTTCCACAGAGTTTACACCATTTTACCTTCTTCCCAGCAATGCACAAGGGTTCCAATTTCTTCACCTCCTAGCCGATGCTTGTCATTTTCCATTAAATGTTTCTTTCTTATAATCACACTATTGGGTATGAAGTGGTATCTTCTGGTTTTGATTATCATCTGCCTAATGACTAATTTCTGCTTTATTGACTATGTCAAAGCCTTTGACTTTGTGGATCACAGTAAACTGTGGATAATTCTGAAAGAGGTGGGAATACCAGACCACCTGACCCACTTTTGAGAAACCTATATGCAGGTCAGGAAGCAAGAGTTAGAACTGGACATGGACCAACACACTGGTTCCAAATAGGAAAACAAGTACGTGAAGGCTGTGTATTGTCACCCTACTTATTTAACTTATATGCAGGGTACATCATGAGAAACGCTGGGCTGGAAGAAGCACAAGCTGGAATCAACCTTCCTGGGAAAAATATCAATAACCTCAGATATGCAGATGACACCACCCTTATGGCAGAAAGGGAAGAAGAACTAAAGAGCCTCTTGATGAAAGTGAAAGAGGAGAGTGAAAAAGTTGGCTTAAAGCTCAACATTCAGAAAACTAAGATCATGACATCTGGTCCCATCACTTCATGGCAGATAGATGGGGAAACAGTGGAAACAGTGTCAGAGTTTATTTTGGGGGGCTCCAAAATCACTGCAGATGGTGATTGCAGCCATGAAATTAAAAGACACTTCTTGGAAGAAAGTTATGACCAACCTAGACAGCATATTAAAAAGCAGAGACATTACTTTGCCAACAAAGGTCTGTCTAATAAAGGCTATGGTTTTTCCTGTGGTCGTGTATGGATGTGAGGGTTGGACTGTGAAGAAAGCTGAGCACCAAAAATCTGATGCTTTTGAACTGTGTTGTTGGAAAAGACCCTTGAGAGTCCCTTGGACTGCAAGGAGATCCAACCAGTCCATCCTAAAGGAGATCAGTCCTGAGTGTTCATTGTAAGGACTGATGCTGAGGCTGAAACTCTAATACTTTGCCCACCTGATGGGAAGAGCTGACTCATTTGAAAAGACCCTGATGCTGGGAGGGATCCGGGGCAGGAGGAGAAGGGGATGACAGAGGATGAGATGGCTGGATGGCATCACCGACTCAATGGACATGAGTTTGAGTAAACTCCGGGAGTTGGTGATGAACCAGGAGGCCTGGCGTGCTGTGATTCATGGGGTCACAAAGAGTCGGACAGAACTGAGCGACTGAACTGAACTGAAGGACTAATGATGTTGAGCATCTTTTCCTGGTGCTCACTGGCCACTTGTGTATCTTCAGAGAAATGTCTAAGTTCTTTGCCCATTTTTAAATTGGGGTGTTCACTTTTGAATGTGGAGTGGTGAGAGATCTTCGTATAGTCTGGGTCACAGGCCCTTATCAGAGACCTGGTTTGTTTCTTCTTCTCAGCAGGATCTTCTCACTCTCCTGGTAGGATCCTTTGATGCACAAGTTTTTAATTTTGTTGAACCATATGTGTTTTAAATATCCTTTGACTTGAAGCTATTATATATAAAGCAGTCAGTGGACTTATTCTTTGATCTACCTCTTTCCATCATCCTCCTATCTGATGGAAGTTTTGGTATTTGTACATTATCACAGAAGGTCATATTTACATACTATTTATTACTCCTTCATCAGACTTAATTCCACAATTAAAATGTTCAGTACTCAATAAAAATCATGTTCCTAATTTCCGCAAATATTTCTTGATTGAATAAATCTTGTCTCTTGGAAACTCCCCAGGAAAGTTCTCAGAAACAATATTTCTTGAGTTCTTGAACATATGGAAATATATTTAGGTCAAAGACAAATTAGTTGTATGAAATTCATCAGTGCATATTTTCTGTCATAGAGAGTCTAAGTTTTGCTTCACTATTTTCTGGCATTGAGCATTGCTATCTTACAACCTGGTTTTTTAAGATTTTGTTTCCTTTTTAGTTGGAAGGGAGAGTGTTGGCCTCCCAAAGGCTTCTATTTTTATCTTGAAAGACCACAATTTTTACTTTCATTCATCTTATGTTTACTATAATGTGAGCTTTTAATATGTAGACTCAAATCTTTTATTTCAGAAATATTTTCCTCAAACATTGTTTTAAATAATTTCTGTTTTTGACTTGGTTTTCTTCCTGGTAGGACTTGATTTTCATGTCTGGTGGACCTTCATTGACTTTTTAATATTTAAGACTGTGTTTTTAAGCTACTTCTTTCTTTAGTTTTATTTTCTGTTATATGCTTTTCCTATGTTTCCCTTTTTCTTCCTTACTTTACTTAGTCCTTATTTATGAAATAGTTTTGTCCTTTTCTTCAATTCTCTTCTCCCATCAGATTCTATTTCACATCTTCCTGTTACCTTGCTATCTCCTCTTTGAGTTTCTATATTTCTGTCTTATGATGGTTCCTGATACCTATGGGCTTCCCTGGTGGCTAGATCGTAAAGTATCTGCCTTTAGTGTGGGAGAGCTGGGTTCAATCCCTTGGTTGGGAAGGTCCCCTGGAGAAGGAAACGCTCCCTATTCCAGTATTGTTGCCTGGAGAATTCCATGGACAGAGAAGCCTGGTGGGCTACAATCCATGGGGTAGCAGATTGGACACGGCTGAGTGACTTTCACTTCTCCTCATACCTTTAATTTGCTTCACTAGTTTTAAAGATCTATTTTAGTTTATAAGTTTTCTCAGCCTTGTGGTGACATTTTACTGGGGATTTTAAAACTCCTCTTTCAACTGCTTTGAAGGTTTGCTTCTCATTTCTGTTGTTTTAAAAAGGAGTCTCTTTATACAGCTTATATGATTTCCAAATTTCTTTCTTATTTTAAAATCAGAGTCAGGGACTATCTTTTGAGAGGAGTATCTTATTTGAGTGGGAAGGGTTGGAAGTAATAGGTTTCTTAATTTAGCTCAAGGGCTCCCTCCTTTGCAGTTCTCCTAACACACAGGTGGACTTCTCTTTCTTAGGTACTTGTCTGAGAGAGGAGGGCTCCACCGTCAGCCCTGGCCACTAAGAGATATTACTCCAGCATTGCAAGGTAACGACTGCTCTCATAAATACCCTGCATTCTTCTCTTTTTATTTTATTCATATCTCCCAGCTCTTGTGTCCTGCCTGGCTTATTCTCAGACCCACTCACTTCAGCTCCCACTCAAGTGGGCAAGCTTTGCCTTCTGAGAGGTGAAGAGTTTCTAACTGGCCGTGTAAGTGTGGGAGGGAGCTGGGGAATGGCAGGTACTGTGCAGTGTCTCCACCTGCACGCATTTCAGCTGCTCCCAGAATGCCTTCCTGCAGGGGTTGTAAATCAAATGCCTATCTTTTCCCAGACTCTTTCATATCCAGGATTTCACACGTGATTTTGGTTCTTACAATGGGATGTGCTCATACAATAGCTGAAATTCTTTCTCTGCTTGAACTACCTAGGTGATTTCTTTTGACGGCCTCTGATTGATGCACTGTTTTCCTTTTACATTATGACATATTTTAAACATCCCTTCGAAACACTTACATTAATGATTATTTCTTTCGAAGAAACTCTCAATTACCCTGTTTTCTCCACTCAAGTGATTATTTGAGTGCTTTATTCTAACCTATAATGAATTTTGGTGGCTCAGTGGTAAAGAATCTGCCTGCCAATGCAGGAGATGTGAGTTTGATCCCTGGGTTGGGAAGATCCCTTGGAGAAGGAAATGGCAACCCTCCCCAGTATTCTTGCCTGAGAAATCCCATGGACAGAGGAGCCTGGGGGGGCTACACTCCGTGAGGTTGCAAAAGAGTTGGATACAACTTAGCGACTAAACAACAACAACAAATTATGAATTTTAATTTTCTTTATTTGATATGTTCAGATCATAAGAGATTTTTGCTGTGATGAAATAAAATTCTTGTTTCCAGACAGGATAAGAAAAAATTAAGCACAAAATTCTCTCTCTGCATCCGTTTGGGCCTCTTCCCTCCCTCCCTAATGTGTAGTGTGTACCTGCATTACATATTAAACAAACGTCCTCAAAGATAGGAGCATCTGCTTGACCATAAAGATAACATTTTCGCCTTTCTTCTGACATCAGCAATATAATTTCTTCAAAGGATAGCATTCTTTCCCAACTCTGTGGGGTATCATGGACTTCCCACTCTCTTTTTCCGGGCTTACCTGCACTATGTGTCCTTGGTGAACTTTGTATAAGATATCAGGATGTCATTTTGATGTATGATCCTTTATCTTGAAAATGTGTATGACTGTGCCTTCAACTTGCACCTGGTGGAACAGTTTCTCAGAGCTTTCTGAGAGTCTCTCTTCCAGGTTATAATCCTCAGTCTGGTTCAAATAAAATTCCCTTTCTTCTTAATTGTTAAGTGAACTTTCTTTGACTGTTGTAACAAGAAAAAAATAAAAAGTAATATGGATAAAGGCAGAGCTATTCATGCTTGTTCTCTTTCCTCTCCCATCATCGTCATATAACCAGTATTCACAGCAGTGGCTATTGCTTCAAACACTTTTCCTTTTTCACACATAAGTATTTTCATATACAGGAGTTCTATGTTCAACTGAAATATCAAAACCCACATAGTACTCTCCAACTTTTTTTTCTGTTGGTAAGATTGCATGGACATCACTGGAAGTTAGTGATCTAGTGATATTCATTTTTTGGTAATATATTTATAAATGTAACAGGATCCCATCAGACATGATGAGTTTTCTAATAAAGCAACATTTACTTATTTATTTTTCTTCTCCTTTCTTCTATCCTGCCTTCTTAATCTGTATCCTCCTTCAACCACTTAGGGAAAGTATATTAATATTATGATGTGCAGCCTTCTTAATATGACAGTAGCGATATTTGTTTACTATAGCCAAGTTAGAAACATACTCTCATTATGTGCAAGTCATCTGTCTGGTGACTCTATTTTTTTCTTTTGCATATCTGTCTATGGTTGTGGTAATACCACTTTATCATAATTATTACAGCTTTAAAATAAAACTTGATATGTCCTACATCAAGTCTTAGTAAATTATTCTTCTTCAAGAATATTTTGGCTACCTTGCCTTTTGCATTTTCTGTATGCATTTCAGAATTGCATTGCCAAGTTTCTCTTGGTTTACTTTTGCAAAAACTTTCCTGGGGGTTTGATTGCATTGAGACTGAAAATCAATTTGAAGAGAATTGGCATACTTATCATATTGAGTCTTGCAATCCATGAACATGGTATACATTTCTGATTTGCGGGTGTTAAAATATGTCTCTCTCTAAAGTTTTCTAATTTTCTTTGTAGTGATTCCTTACAAAATCTATTATGTGTATTTATAAACTCTTCATATTTTATATGATTATAAAAATTATTGAAATTTCATTTGCTGATTTGTGTTGTTGATTTATGTAGTACCATTGAGTTTTGTATATTTCCTTTGTATGCATCCATTGTAATAAATTCTCATTGATTCTAACAATTATCTGTAGATCTGTTTCTTTTTTTTCCATTTATTTTTAAGATCTGTTTCCAATTTTATGAACACAGTTGATTTTTGTGTTCATGAATCTATGTTCTATGAATAACATTTACTTAAAATCTTTCTTTTTCATAAAATCCTTGTTGATAATTTTATTTTTAAATAGCTTTATTGACATATAATTGATATAAGTCCTTATTAAGCTCTGTTATCAAGATTATGTTTACTTCATATGACATGCTAGGAATTGTTTCTTATTTTCTATTTATGTCATATTAGAATTAGTTGTTCCTTGTTTGCCTTAGAGAATATGCTTACAAAGAAGTCTTTTTTGTAAAAAGACTTTTTTTGGTCAAAAATTGTTGACTATTGTTTCCATCTTTGCAATGGTTTTCTACTTTTTCTTGTGGCAGTTTCAGTTTAGAAAGTTATTTTTTCTAGGATCCTTTTGTAGCATTTAGATTTTCTTTTGGCACATGAATTGAAAAAATTAATGAAACAATTTCTCCAATTTAAGGATATTATGAAGCAGAAATGCATAAGTCCAGAGCAGAAATAATCAAACAACAGTAGGCATTATCTAGAGAAGAGGAGAAAAGAGTGCCACCCTGAGCTATTTTGAGCAGGTCTAAGAATGAGTTAAAATTTTTACTTACAAACCATATCACAGATAAAGACCTTTCTCTATAATATGTAAGGAGTGCTAGAAATTGAGAAGAAAAAAGCTAATGAGTATATAGGAAAATGAGCAAAAGAAATAATGTTTTCAGATAAAGAAATATAAGTAGCTTTTAAGATATGAAAAATGCTTGAAATAATTCATGATAGAGAGATGCTAAAGTCTCTCAATGTTTCCATTGTTGGTCCCATCTATTTGCCATGAAGTGATGGGACCGGATGCCATAATCTTAGGTTTTTGAATCTTGAGTTTTAAGCCAGCCTTTTCACTCTCCTCTTTCACTTTCATAAAGAGGCTCTTAGTTCCTCTTCAGTTTCTGCCATGAGAGAGGTGTCATCTGCATATCTGACGTTGCTGATATTTCTCCTGGCAATCTTGACTCCAGCTTGTGCTTTATCCAGCCCAGCATTGCACATGATGTACTCTGCGTATAAGTTAAATAATCAGGGTGACAATATACAGCCTTGATGTACTCCTTTATTTTCTTGAGCTCTAAAATCGCTGCAGATGGTGACTGCAGCCATGAAATTAAAACACACTTGCTCCTTGGAAGAAAAGCTATGACCAACCTAGACAGCATACTAAAAAGCAGAGACATTGCTTTGCTGACAAAAGTCTGTCTAGTCAAAGCTATGGTTTTTCCAGTAGTCATGTATGGCTGTGAGAGTTGGACTATAAAGAAAGCTGAGCACCGAAGAATTGATGCTTTTGAACTGTGGTGTTGGAGAAGACTCCTTGGACTGCAAGGAGATCAAACCAGTCAATTTGAAAGGAAATCAGTCCTGAATATTCAGTGTAAAGACTGATATTCCAATATGTTGGCCACCTGATACAAAGAACTGATTCATTGGAAAAGACCCTAATGCTGGGAAAGATTGAAGGCAGGAGGAGAAGGGATAATGGAGGATGAGATGGTTGGATGGCATCACTGACTAAACAGACATGAGTTTGAGCAAGCTCCGGGAGTTGGTGAAGGACAGGGAATCCTGGCATGCTGCAGGCCATGGGGTTGCCAAGAGTTGGACACTACTGAGTGACTGAAATGAACTGAACTGAACTGAGAGAAATGCTAACTAAAATCTTCAGCAGTGCATCACTTCTCTCTCATCAGATTGGTAAAAATTTAAAGATTTTGCTCATGTTTAATTTTACTAGCTATGCCAAATTTATTTTCAAACAGGTTGCATGAATATACACTCTTACTAGTAACGTGTGACAGTTTCTTCTCTCTACAAAACAATGAAGAAAAGGTAGACAACCCAGCAAGAAATGAGCAAGATGCTTGAGTTAACAGAAAATTAGAAAATCCAAGAAAGTGTTTACCTTTGTGGAAGATGGACAGGGAAGAAACTGGTGAGAAATAAATGTTGATATGGCATATATACAAGAAGGAGTCTCTTTTTGTTTTTGGTAAGTGAGTGCAGGCTGCCATTTTAATGTTTTAATTCTTTAAGGAGTATCAGTTCTACACACTTTTTTGTTGGTATAATTTATTTTGTGATGACTTTTTTTTTTTTTTTTTTAAAGTAGCCTGTCAACTCCAACACCTTGTATTTGCTATAGCTCCTTAATGTTTCAGCAGCACTGGTGGGCATGATGAGGCCTAGTCCAAAGAAACAAAGGATGGAGATATTAACAACTGTTTGACTACAAAATACTTAGTTTGCTTTCATCCCTGTCTCACCCAGAACTCACTGTTATTTCCAAACTTCAGGTTATGTCCCTGACAATACCTAACTTCTGGGTATTCATTTTTTTTACTCTGAACTTTTACAACAGTGACAAAATACCAACTCAGACTAGCTTAGGCAGTTTATTGGGTCATAACCAAACTATGGGAAAAGTGTGGGAAGAACTGCTCTCAAGATAAAGGGGGATGAAGGGCTGACTGGTCCTTCTGAAGCCTCTCTTATCATCATTTCTCTGCTTTTCTAATTGAATTAGATTTATTTTTCTCAAAAAAAGTTCCCCTTTTCCCAGACTGGAACCTTAGCTTCAGGAGTTTCCAGGCTCATCTCTCCTACCCTTACAAAATGAGGGACTTCCACTTAGTGTCCATTTAAACGAAGGATGTCAATAGAACACACACACACAGACACACACACACACACACACCCTGATCTGTGACTGAGTGTCAGGCTTTCGTGATCAAAAATTCCCATCAGATTCCTAAGTTGATGGTACAAAGAACCAGGAGTTCTTCGGAAGAAACAGGGGGCCTGTTCTAAAAAGGCAGAAGCCATGTTGGATATATACACTGTAGATATCCACCTTATAGATGATTTCTACTTTCTTCCTTTTATTTTATGGGTGTTTTCTGTCTTCTTACTGAGATTTCAAGAGTGTCATGCCACTCCAGATGTCGAATGCCACCTTCCCTATTACTTTCTTGGTCCACTTCAGGGACTGCCTGTGAAATAGCAAAGTATTATGATTAGTCATTAAACCTCAAGTCAAATTTGCCTTTGAGAGTTTTCCTTGGGATCAGGGGGAGAATGAAAGAAAAGCCTAGCGTGATGCTGGGAGGGGTAAATAGTTAGGTCTGGGTGGGGCTTGCAGGAGCTGGGGAGTAATGGGGGAACACCTTGGCTATGGAAACAGTACACCAGACCTGCCACTGACTTGTTGAATGACTGTGGGTGATTCCTCTCTCTCCTTTGGGCTTCATACTCTTTAAGTATAAAGAATTTGGTCATGATGATGCCTACAGACCAGCCTGCCAGACTTCTTTGTGAGAATATGAGACAGCTCATGGGGCTATTAGAAATGATGTAACAGTCACCATATCTCCCCGTGGATAATCCCTGGGGGAGAGCCCAAGGTCCCTCCCAGGATGAGGGAGATATTTCCTGGTAGAACTAAAAAAATTTAAGTCTTATCCCTTGTGAAACCACAGACGCACCCTTGGCACCTTACCAAGCTGAAGGTGCATAAAACTAGGCTTAGTTACAGCTCTCAGTCATACACCTTCCTGAAAACATGAAGACCAGAAGCTTCTTAGTCCAGATTGTGGTCCTTCTTGTCCTTGGGACGCTGGTGGCAAAGGCAGCTGTCATAACAAGTGAGTGGACGAGTGGGCTGGGTGGGGCTGGCTTGGGTTGAGGAGAGGATGTTAGGGGCAGCCTGGGTCTTGACAAGGGGCAGCATGCAGAACTGGAGCCCACTTTTCAGCCTGGAGTGTATCCAGAGAAGTAGGAAGTTGCCCACTAGACTCCATGTACATTCTGCCTCAGGACTGAGAAATCAGGGCTGTTTGTGGAAGGAGTGTTGTAACATGACCTGGTCTCAAGCACTGATACTTGGACAGAAGATGAAATGAAGTTTAGAAGCCCCAGGAATCTGGGCCCTGGGTGTGGGGGTCTCCTCCCTGTCTGTTTGCTCCATCAAAGCACCTGAGTCATCAGTCCTAGAAAAGGAGGTTAAGAACCAACAGGGCCTCAGAAATCATGGAGTCTGAAGACTTTTGTTTTCCAAAGCAGCACACTGAGATCCAGAGTGAGGTGAGGGATTGTCAGGGCAATCTCCAGAGCCAGGCTGGAGCTCAGGTCTCCTGGCATGTGTCTCACAGCTCCTTGCCCTTCCACCAAGTTTCCTCAAAGATGATAATGTGTCCTCATCTCCTGAAAGTCACTCCTCTCATGAGGGCCCAGGACTCAGAATGGAGGGTGAGGGGAAGAAACGGACACCCATAGGAAACCTGGTCCTATAGACCTTTTCCCCAAAGCCCAGGGAACAGCCATTTGAGAGTGCAGACCCCAGCTAGCCCGGGTGAGCCTCCTCTGTCTCAGTGTCCCTCAACTTAAGGGACACTGCAGTGAGCAGTGGCTGGACCTGGAGGAAAGACTAGATCTTTGAAGCAGACCCATTGGTCTAAATGTGGGGATATTTCTTTCAACAGGTAGTCCGAAAAGTCAAGGCATTAAGAAAGAAAATGTTGTAGTCAATGGAAAGGGTCCAATCAATGGTCAATCGCCTGTCAAAGGACAAGATCCAGTGAAAAGTCAAGATCCAGTGAAAGGTCAAGGTCCACTGAAAGGTCAAGATCCAGTCAAAGGACAAGATCTAATTGTAGGACAAGAACGAGCCAGCCTTCCATTCAAGCGTGGCACTTGCCCCAGGGTTCTGATCCGGTGCGCCTTGTGGAATCCCCCTAACAAGTGTCTGAGAGATGCTCAGTGCCCAGGAGCCAAGAAGTGCTGTGAAGGCTTTTGTGGGAAGACCTGTATGGATCCCCGGTGAGGTGAGAACTGGGTGGAGGAAAAGGTGACCCGTGAGGGCACAGAGAGGCTGACTAGTGGAGGGTGATCCTAGGCTAGTGGGGGAAAGGACATGGGAAGGTGATGGAGAGACTGAGGGGTCTCAGAGGCTCTAACTGGGGTCCTGAGAAGGATGACATGTAGACTTGGTCCTGCCTCCCACTGCCTCTGAGTCTTTCACCTGCTGACTCACATTTCCGACTCTCTTTTCTTCTACCAGGTAGAGTCTTCTTGCTGAACCTGTGATGTCCCCAGGGAGGTAGGCCCCGGTGCCTGCCGCACGACCCTCTCCCAGACTGCCCCTTCTTCCTCTCATTCAGGAGGCCCAGGTTTGAGCATGGACTGCCTCCCTCATGAACTTTCCAATAAAAGACTGCTTTCAACTCCATTTGTTTCTGGCTCTTATCACTTCTGGGCTCCTGAGAGCTCTGGGTGTGGGTTTGAGACTTCCTGTCCCTGGTGGAGAGTGAAGTGGGACCCATGGCAGATGTTCTTAGGGTGTGAAGGAGAGAAAGGGCTGGAGCAAGAGGTCTGTTCCTAGGGTTCACTGTAGAAATCAAAAAATCAACCCAAGAACCACAGCCTCCATTTCACCAGGAGATGGAAACCTAGACATTTGGCCTCTGGCCTCGGACCAGGGAAATAAACCCCCAAACCTTCCCATTGACCTCCACTTCTGACCTGGCTATGATCAACCCTGCCAGTGTGACCAGCTAGCCCTCCTGGCTAAACCTCTGACTCCCTCCTCCCCTTTGTCTAATGTTTCCCATAAATCTGTATCGTCCAAGAAGACAGAAAGACAGATGCCAGGAAACCCCTGCTCTCGAAGCATTTCACCTGTTCACGCCTGAGATGACCCCCATTAACACACAATTCCTTTGGGTGAAGCAATATCGTCTCCCAGCTTTCTATTTCAAGATGTGAATGAGGAGGCAAGACACATCAATCTTCCATTTCATTGCTGAGTAAAGTTCTCTGAGGACATACAAGTTGGGGTAGAGTAGACTGGAGGAGTGAAGACAGCGGGAAGGCGTATGTTGGGTAACCTTGGATGACCTGATGCCCCACTGTCCTTGTGCAATGGAGTTCTCCAGGAAGAAGTGGGAGGGGCATTGCGGTTCAATGGGCACCCCACTTGGCAGTCAGGAGACCTGAGTTCTAGCTCTAGGGTCCTCCCAACTTGCTAGATGACTCCAGATAAATCTCTTTCTCTCTCTGAGCCTCAGTTTTGTCTCTTCAGTTTGAGGGGAGTTGGGTGAAATTATGCTGGAAGTCTAGTAATGAATGTCAGTTCAGCCCTGATATTCTGGTGCTGAAACATCTCTTCCTCGTGTGTGTGTGTGTTGGGCTATTCTAGAGGGGAGTTGGGGAGCAGAGGCCTTGTTGGGGGCAAGAGATAGCCCAGTGTCCCTTAGACAACCCCCACCCCAGGAGCCAGGGTTCCCCTCTGATTCTCCAGGGGATGGACTGGACCACGCATCTTGGAGCACAGACAAGAGCAGGGCCTAAACTTCTGGCCTGAGAAACATAATACACCACTGGTGGTGAGAACGGTTTCTGTTTTCGTGTTCTGTCTCTTCCAGATCCTGTACTAAACATGTCAAAAGTATTGTCTTACTTCTCATTAGAACTCCCTCAGATGGGTCCCATACACCTCTTTAATTTTGTTAAAAAATTGAAACCATGGGACTTCCCAGGCAATCCAATGGGTCAGAGTCTGCACTTCCAGTGCAGAGGATGTGGCTTTGATCCTCGATCAGGGAACTGAGATCCTGCAAACCACACAGCACAGCCAACAACAACAGCAACAAAAGATTGAAGCCGAGAAAGCATCATTAATCACCCAATGACACGGAGCTAGTTAGTGATGATAAGTCCTAGTTTTTTTGAAACTTTTTATTGAAGTATAACTGATTTACAATGTTGTGTTCATTTCTTTTGTACAGCAAAGAGATTCAGATATATATATCCATACACATATTTTTTCATATGCTTTTCCATTATGGTTTATCACAGGATATTGCATATAGCGCCCTGTGCTATACAGGAGGGCCTTGCTGTTTATTCATTCTATGTATTATAGTTTGCACCTACTAATCCCCAATTCCCAATCCATCCCTCCCCACCCCACCCCCTTGTAACCATAAGTCTGTTCTCTGTGTCGGTGAGTCTGTTTCTGTTTCATAGATAACGTCCTTTTGTCATATGTTAGATTCCACATGTAAGTGCTATCATATAGTATTCGTCTTTCTCCTTCTGCCTTACTTCATTTAGTGTGATAATCTCTAGGTTCACCCAAGTTGCTACAAATGGCATTATTTCATTCTGTTTTATGGCTGAATAGCACTCCATTTTGTGTATATCACACCTTCTTTACCCATCCATTGTTTTGTTCTTGTTGTTGTTCATCTATTGATGGACATTTAGGTTGTTTCCATGTAATGGCTATTTGAGGAGGGCTTTATGGACATAGGGGCGCAACTAAATCCTATTTTAAGTTTTTGGCTGCACCACATAGCTTACGGGATCTCAGTTTCCCAATCAAGGATTGAACTCAGGCCCAGCCCACCGCAGTGAAAGCACCAAGCCCTAACTGGACCCCCAGGGAAGTCCCATGAATTCTATTCTTATTATAAACTAGCAATAATCAGAAAATGGGAAAAATTCCCGATACTAATATCAACACAATTAAACCACTCAACAAATAAAGTTAATGACAGAAGGGAGAACTGTAAAAAAGAAATGTAAACAAGTATTCACATAGCAAATAAAAAAGTTATGCATAAAGAATTAACATGTTCCAGAATGTGAAGATTCTGTATAGTGAAGAACAGAAATATTTACCCTTTTGATTTTGTCTCTTTCTTACGTTTCATTGAGATAAAATTGACATAAACATTGTATAAGTTTAAGGTGTATAACCTGGTGATTTGATATATGTATACACTGCAAAATATTTGCCACAATAAGAATAGTTAATAAATCCTTCTCCTCAGGTAATGGCTATTTTATTGTTGTTGTTATGGTGAGAACATTAAAGCTCTACTTTCATAGCAACTTTCAAGGATGCATTAGTTTTGCCTGTGCACAGCCTCCCTTGGTGATTTTGGCACCAGATTAACAAAACAATCCAAGGAGGGGTGGTTGTTATTATTCTTCGGTCATTCAGTTGCTCAGTCACGACTGATCTTTGTGACCCCATGGACTGCAGCAAGCCAGGCTTCCTCATCATTAACCATTTCCCAGAGTTTGCTCAAACTCATGTCCATCGAGTCAGTGATGCCACCCAACCATCTCATCCTCTGTTGCCCCCTTCTCCTCCTGCCTTCAGTCTTTCCCAGCATCAGGGCCTTTTCCAACGAGTCATTTCTTCGCATCAGGCAGCCAAAGTATTGGAGCTTCAGCTTCAGCATTGACTTTAGGATTGACTAATTTGATCTCCTTGCTGTCCAAGAAACTCTCAAGAATCATCTTTTAGGGTTTCAAATAGCTCAAAAGATGAAGCAAGGGGTCAGAGACAATAAAATGTCTTTAGAGGGGACCTACTTGGTGGTTTAGTTGGGTCCACCTGCCAATGCAAGGGACATGGGTTTGATCCATGGGCTGAGATCTAGGAACCCACATACAGTGGGGCAAATAGGCCCACAAGCTGCAGCCACTGAGCCTGTGTGCCCTGAAGCCCATGCTCTGCAGGAAGCAAAGCCACCGCAGAGAAGCCTGCACACCGCAACTAGAGAGTAGCCCCATACCGCAACTAGAGAGTAGCCCCCTTTTGCTGCAACTAGAGAAAAGCCTATGCACAGCAGTGAAGACTCATCGCAGCCAAAAATAAATAAATAAACAAAATTATATAAAAAGGAAAAGTCTGTGGGTAGATGTACTTTCCCTTTTTGTTTTATATCAGTTGTATAAGGAGAAATTTAGGAAGAAATGCTTTTACCAATTTCACTCAGCAAATCAGGGCCACCAAGACCTGATTCCCTCTCTCCTAGACCAATGTTCATTCTACCTAACTTTGGAAATTGCTTATTTGATCAAATTCCTGTAAATTTCTCTGATTCCGACTGCTTCCTGAACATTTGTCTTCTGGACACGTGGAGTGCACTGGCATTAAAAAATTTTATTCATGTATAGTGTCAAGGGGGAGTTATTCACTCAAAGAAATAAGGGATTCACATCATGATAAGGGGCCCAAATGGGGCAACATGTCTCTGGACCAAGTATCCATAAGTTCCATGTCCCCATTTGGACCAGGTTCTGCTGACTTGGGAGCCTGTACCTGGGCAGAGAAGAGAGTCTTTTCATTCCTATTGAGACATCCAGCCTCATATTCCTTCCAGGTACCTGCTATTCTCTGTCCTTGCTGGATTCAGAAGCAGGCAGTACTGTGCCCAATCCACTTAGACTCAGAGAAGTTCCACACACTCTCTGGACCTCACTGACTCCATCTGTAAAAGAGAAGCCCAGAGCAGGTGGAGGTTTTCAAGCTCTTTGCACTAAAACTCAAATGACCTAGAACCTAATACAGGCATATCTGACATGTGAATAACTCCAGGCAGGAAGTCAGGGGGAGGGTCAGAAAGTGGGTTTGTGACTTCCAGGCACTGTTAAGATCACAAACACACACACACACACACACACACACACACACACAGCCCTTTGAGCTATGCACAGTAGCTTGAGAAGAACAAACATCAAATGTTCAGTGCCAGTGGGAGGACTCATTCTTGCTCCCTACTTCCACCTGCTGGATCTAGCAGCCAACAACCTGGAGCGCCCATGAGAGGCTGGGAGCCTTCTGCCCGTCTCTGAGGTTTCCTGGTCATCCCTGGGGCAGAACAGCTGAGCATCACTCAAAGGTTACAGAAAACTCTAAGTGCTTCTGATGCCCTATCCAGAACAGGACCAGCGATGCTCTCTTCCCACTGGGCCTGTGTGTCGTCCTTCTTGGGGTGCCAGTCCTGGGCGTCAGAAACATGCACCCGGTATTTATCAGCTCTTTCAACTTCCCTGATCACACAGCCTTCCATCTAGTTAGAACAGGCAGTACACTTTGAGATGATCATGAACCACTTCTTTACTTAAACATGAAAAACCTGAGGCTCAGAGAGGAAGATGACGGGCTTTCCAAAGTCACAGCGTCTTCTCCAGCTGGGTCCACAACTAAGATGTAGAACTAACTTCTTGATCGTGTTGTCACTACTGCGTAATCTGTTTCCTGCAGGGCAGTCCCTAAGATGAGATCAATACTCTTGAGTGATGGGACAGCACACGGAAATATGTTGATGGAAACGTATACAAATGGAGAAGATGGTGCAGATGGAAGCAATTTGGCTGAGATGATCCTCTACAAATCTGTTGAATCAGCTATTCTCAATGTTAAGGCAATTATCCTCAATGTCAAGGCAGTTATCTTCAGTGTCAAGGCAATTATTCTCAATGGGGTCTCTGGCTCCCCCTTATTCTTCCTTTTCAATGATCTCAGCTCCTTGTGTTTTCCAGGTTCACAATATTGAGAACAACAGCTCCTGTAGAATCTCTCAGCCTCTTTCACTGTTTAAGGGACTGATGGAGCCCTTGGCGACAATCTCTCCAGCTTCCTCATTTTACAGTTGATAGAACTAAAACCCAGAGGAGGGAAAGAATTGCCCAAAGTTGTTAGTGAATCAAATATATTGTAGTAAAATGCAATGGAAACCATGTTTTCCAAACTGGCGTTTCATGATCAATGAGATGGTGCATCTTTCATATCGATTCAGGTGTTAGTTAACACTTTCTCCCCCTCCATGAGCTGCCTTTTCATGTCCTTGTTCCCTTTTCTATTGAGCTGTTCTGATCAGTTTAATTGCCTTGTCACAGCTCCTCCTTTTACATTTATTTTATTTATTTTAAATGGAAATATATTTGACATATAACTCGGTAAGTTTAATGTGTGCCACATATTAACTTGATACACATATATTGAAATATGATTGCCATTGTATCAATAATTAGTGTCACCATCATGTTACATAATTATCTTTTTTTTAGTGGATGAAATAAATTCTAGTCTCAGCAAATTTAAAGATCATAATACAATATTATTGTACTTATTCAGTCTACTGTGGATTAGATCTTTAGGACTTATTTCCTACTCTTTACAAATTTGTACCCTCAAATAATCCATCTCTTATACCTCCCTATACCCTAGAACCATTTTTCTCTCTGTTTATATGAGTGTGGCTTTTTAGATTTCGTATATAAGTAGTTTCATACAACACTCGTCTTTGTCTGACTTATCTCACTTAGCATAATGTGTTCAAGGTCCATACATGTTGTTGTAGGTGGCAGGCTTTCCATCTTTTTCATGGCAGAGTAATATTCCATTATATATGGATCTACATATGTCACATCGTCCTTATCCATTCACCTCTATGGGCACTTAGGTTGTTTGTGTACCTTGGCTCTTGTGACAAATGCGGCAATAAATGTAACAGTGCACATATTGTTTGTCTATCTCGGACTGATCTCACCTAGCCTAGGGTCCTCAGGATTCATCCTGTTGTCACAAATGGCAAGATTTTCTTATTTTTTAATGGCTGAATAACATTTATATACATGAATAATAGAATGAAATGTTGGAAAAAAATCAAGAATTTAACATAAAGACCTAAAAAAAAAATACAGAGTAAACCAAAGGAGAACTAAAAGGAAAATAATAAAAAAGATAATTAAAATTTCTAAAATCAGGAATAGGAAAACAGTAGAAGATATAATCAATAAATAAAAGTCCTATTTAAACACTACAAAATAGTGAGACCACGAGCTATTTCATTAGTTCTTTTCTTTTTAAAGAAAGAAGCAGAACTAAATATAATAAAGCGTGTTGGTGGAAATCACCATGGAATGAGAAAAAGTGATCCTGAGATATTTCACAGATGAGCTTCTTTTCTCGCCCCTTTTGGCTGCTGTCCTGGCCCCGAGGTTCTGAGGATGAGAAGGCTGGGTGAGGGATAAGCTGGCTGAATAATATTTCAGCGTCACAAAGTGGGACTGAAAACAAAGCTCATGAGATTTAGAGTACAGGCTTTTAAGTAGCTGATTTGTCAAGCCAATCAGAAGGGATTTTTCCTAAACTTGAATTGCATCTCAGAGAGGACAGGCCCGGCAGAACTGGAGGAGAGTGGTGAAGATGCACAGAGGAAAAGCATAATGTCTTGGTGTTACCTTCCCTACACGACCTGAAACAGACCAGTGCCGTGACCGTGGCCTGAGAAGGGTTTGCTGACACTCAGGATGAGGGTTTGGGTCACACCACCAGCTAAGCCACTGAGAGTAGCTCTGATGGTAGCTGAGGACAAGGAGACGAATGGGGTGATGAGGAGGGGTGATGACGATGGCGAGCACCTGCAGCAGGGACTGGGGCTGTAGTCTGCCCCACGGACCCCCACCCTCTATGATTTCCTACGGGAAGAGAGCCCACCAGAGCTGTTCCCCAGTGTGAACGGAGGTGTGGATCCCCAGAGCAGAAGGAGGTGTGCAGCTCAGAGCTCCTTCAAGAAGCAGCTCGCCACCCAGCTGCGAGGAGTGTGTTACTTGATCACGGACAGGAAGTGCCTTTCAGACACCTGATACTTGAGCTGAGATCACACTATACCCGGGGAAGCCCCTGGCCAGGAACAGAGTAAGGCTGTCTTTCAAGGCTCTTTCCTTTTCTGCCTAATGGAGGACCCCCACTATGGAAAATCCTTACTCCAGAGCTGCCCCAGGGGGCTGGCAGGGATGTGATCAGGTCAGCAATGTGATGCTCCTGGTACCTAGTCCTGCATCCTCTCCTTCCCTTTCACAGATGTTGCTTTGCCATGAAACTTGCACTGCTAACTCTGTCTCAGCTTCTGCTCCCTTGAGAATGTACTTTGCAAAGCGTGGATCATAGAGTTATGGGGCTTCAGGCTCAGGGCACTGTAAGAATGAGCGTCCAGGCAGCGTGATCACAGCCAACCACAGCTCAACAACTGTGCGATGTGAACACCTTTACTCTGTCCTGGACACTCACCACAGCCCCCAGTGGTCCCTGACTGGGTGCTGCTGTGGAGGAAAGTACTGCATTGCCCTGAGAAAGGCTGCCCTTTGGTCCTTGCTGCTTAGAGTCACTCAGTGGAGATCTAAGTGTCAGGTAGGAGCATCAGATTTGCCAGGCATCTTAGTGCAGCCCTAGCTGTCAGGGTGAAGCATGATTTGTTCAGTGTCTGCAGCAGGAGTCCAGAATGTCCCTCAAGACTCAAGTATGGGGACTTCCCTGGTGTTCCAGGGGCTAATCCTCCATGCTCCCAATGCAGGGGACCCGGGTTCAATCCCTGGTCAAGGAACTAGATCCCACATGCCGCATCTAAGAGCTTGAATGCTGCAACTAAAGTTCCCGCATGCCACAACTAAAGATCCTGCCAAAATAGAAGAACCCACCTGCCACATCTAAGATTCAATACAGCCAAGTAAATAAAAAAATTTTTTTTAAAAAGACTCAGGTATGAACTCAAAAGGGAGGTACCAAAATACAATGGGCAGTCAACAAACATCAGATACCCTCTGCCTGCTCCCCGTGAAACTCCAGAGAGTCTTCACATTGGCGGTTAGAAATGGGACATCACAAATGTTGCCACCTCTGAAACAGAAGCCACACTCCCTGGTCACCATGGCAAAGCCCTGGAACGTGCCTTCTCTTATCGGATTTCTCTTTTACCAGTTTCTCTCTTAGCAGTAGTTTCTTTCATAAGGTCATTTTTAATGGATCTGAATCATTTTTCTACCCATTTTATTTTTTAATTTATTCGATTGCTCAGGGTGTTAGTTGAAGCGCTTGGGATGTTTAGCTGCAGCATTTGGGATCTAGTTCCCTGACTGCGGATTGAACCCAGGCCCTCTGCATAGGGAGCGTGGAGTTCTTAGCCACTGGACCATCAGGGAAGTCCCTCTATCCAGGGAACCAGTAAAGTTGCTCAGTCGCATCCAACTCTGCCATCCCATGGACTATAGGCTACCAGGCTCCCCCACCCATGGAATTTTCCAGGCAAGAATATTGGAGTGGGTTGCCATTTCCTTCTCAAGGGGATCTTCCCAACCCTGTGTGCATTGCAGGCAGATGCTTTACCATCTGAGTCATCAGGGAAGCCCTAGTGCCTGGCCCCTTCCCCAAAGACCAGGTCTAAATTCCCTCCCCGCGCCATCCACCAGCCAGGCATGTTGGAGGCTCCATGTCAAGCATCTGGTATGCCATAGGTGCACAGTGTCAGGTGCCCTCTGGCCTCAAGAGTCAGGCTTGGGTTTGAATATCTCTCATTCCCCGACTGGGGGGGTCTTTGGCCAAATCACCGAGTCCGCCTCCTTCATTTACATAAAGGAAATGCTGAGCTGTACCTTGGATGATGAGAGCTATTGAAGGCAGGATGTCCTGGCACCTGCTGGCTGCCCATACAGTATGTCTCCTTGCCCAAACCTGGATTTTCGCACACCTGAGCATTCCTACGGGATCTTGGACAAGCCAGTACTTTGAACCTCAGTTACCTCTTTTACACAATGGGATAGTAATGCTTACTATCTAGGGTTATTGGGAGAATCAATTTAGACCAGAAGGTCTTAAGGTGCGTTCCCTGAGCTAGCAGAGTCACCATCACTTGGGGATTTGTCAAAGATGCAGCATATTCTTAGCCTGCTGGGGACTTGCTGAATCACAAACTCAGGGGAGGAGATTCAGCAGTGTGCGTTTCAACAAGTTTGGAGGGTGATTCTGATGCACGGTCAGGATTGCGAAGCATTGGCTTAGACTTTTTAAAACATCTGTAGAGTCTGTCAGAGGGCTTCCGTGGGGGCTCAGCAGTAAAGAATCCACCTGCTAATGCAGGAGACATGGGTTTGATTCCTGGGTCAGGAAGATGCCCTGGAGGAGGGCATGGCAACCCACTCCAGTAGATTGCCTGGAAAATCCCATGGACAGGGGAGCCTGGCGGGCTATAGTCCATAGGGTCCCAAAGTGTCAGATACAACTTAGTGACTACACAGCAACCATAAGATTCAACCTGACTGAATTTTGAACTCTTGTGTGACCATAAGCAAGTCATGTCACCTTTCAGAGCTTCTGTCAACTATTAAAAAGAGTGGTCAAAAATATTAAATGATCTAATGCCTTTAGCAGGCCTGGCTCCAGAAGTGGTATGAAAAGTCATTCACCTGTTTTACTGTCTCCTAGAGTTAGGCAGGTGGGTTTATTGCCACCCCGATGCATCTGGAGCCTTGAAGAAGATGCTTTTCTCCAGATTTCTATTTTTGGCAGGATGCACAATTCACAATGCAGACAATAGCACCTGCTCTCAAAAGCTGGAGGATTAAGGTAGGTTATGGACATGATCAGCCTTAGCGGATACTCAGGAAATGTTAGATCCTTCCACTACTCACTGTCTCCAAGCTCTGCTGGATTCAAGGGCTAGTGACTCACCTCCTGACCCTCAGTAATCTCATCTGGGCTGTGGCTTCAGTAATGCCTGCTTCTCAGGGTGGACCGGAGACTGAGTGTGTATCCAGCCACTGGCCCAGTGCCTGACAGGAAGCACGCAGAGTACCTTTCACTCACCCTAGGCCTGGTGTCTAAGTAGGTGGGGATTTCTTCCTTACCTCTGTCACTTGTGTGACCTCTGGCCAGTCTCCTGCAGCTCTGGGTTTTAGCTCCCTTATCTACAGAATGGAGATAATACATTCCGGTGAAGAGTTATTGTGAGTACGTGTGCAGAGGCCTCTGGAACACAATAGATGCTCAATAAATGTCAGTTCATCACACTTCCCTCATTAGACTTGGGTTCAAATTCTGTGTCTGCCATTTACTAACTGTTGACCTTGACCAGAATCAGGCCCCTCTCTGAGCTTCGGTTTTCTCATCTGTGAACTGGGGAACATCTTAGGTTCTATGAGAAGTTTGGAGGATTAAATGAGGCAAATTGTTTATGGGCAGCACCATTACTGGCACATAATTCGTGCACAATAAATACATATGTGATGTAGCTCCTATGCCTCTACTGGACTTGGATTAAAAAGATGGGGTTTCTAATCCAGTTCCATCACCCATTAGGCACATGACTGTGGGCAAATCCTTTCCCCTTTTGCCTATAACTCACCTTCCTGCTCTATGAAACAGGATGAATCATTTAACGAACCTTCTCTGACAAGAATCTGAATATCAGTAAGAAAGATTAAATGATTTGCTGAAAATTATTACCCAGCTAGCCCATGGCACAGTTGAGACTGGAGACTAGACTTTTTGATTCAAGACGCTCCATATATTAATTTTGAGCACCTAGTATGTGCTAGTCACTTCTCTGGGCTCTAGATACTCTTCACTGAGTTTAATCCCTCGACTAACCCTGATTGGGAGATTTTCAACTCCTTCTGTACAGATGAGCCAATGGGACAGCCTCAAAGCTCAGCCAGTTCCACGCTGCTCACTCCTTGAGGGAGTTCTCATCGTGGGGCCTCGGGCACTGGGATCCCCGGGGCAGCCTGGCTTCCCATTCTTGAAGCCCACGCCCCTTCCCCTAACCTCGCCTTCGCTTCCCGCCCCGCAAGGGAGGTCCGGTACCTGTAGGGGCCTTTCCAGGGCGCCCGCGGGCCGTGCGGGCCGCGTGGTTCCCGAAGGTGCAGAGGCTGGAGAGCCGCTTTCTGGCGGGATCGCTCTGCCCCGCAGCCCCTCTCCGCCTCTGCAGCCTGCAGCCTCTGCCCAACCTTCCTCCGTCCCCGGTGGCTGAGGTCTATTGATCGCTGCCGCTGCCCGGGGAGGGAGCCCGGAAGCGGTGCTTTCTATTCCTGACTCGGTTGAGAGAAGAAGCGGGGTGTGTGGAGACTGGGCCCCCACAGTCCAGACATCCTCACCAAGTCAGAGGCCAGGGGATGAGGGGTAATTTGGTGGGGGGTCCCTAGAGGACAGCAGGAATAATAGCTTCATTAGTTGAGTGCTTAATATGGGCCAGGGGCTGGGCTTTAGGTGACTTATCTAAGTTCTTGCCGACAGGGTCTTCTCTTCCCTGTTTCACAAGTGTCACTTGCTCAGGGCACTTAGCTAGACCTTGTGGACCTGGGATGGGGACTCACATATTCCCATATTTCAGCAAGGACATGTTGAAACAGGGAAGCCTGAAACAAATCATTTTGCCCCCGAAATTCAGTGTCCTCACCTGCCCACAGATTCCTGATTCACTGTGGCAAGGGTAAGACAGAACCCTGCCAAAGAGCTTTGTCAAGGTGTGTGACTCACAAGCTTTCATTAAACACCTACTGTGTGCCTGGTCCTGAAGATTAGGACCATACAAGAAAGGTTTCCTACTTTACAGATATTGTTGTTAATAATGACGATTTATTTATTGAGCACTTACCTTGGTTCCAATATTCTATAGACCTCATCTTTTAAACTGAAAAATGTTTGTGACATAGGCACTATTATTATTATTCCAATGTTGCAGATAAGAAATGTAAGGCTTTGAAAGGTGAGGTGACTTGCTCAAGGTCACCTCTGAGTCCTCTAGGCCATCGCGGTCTGATAGATGTAATGTGAGCCATAAATAGACTTTAAATTTTTTTAAGGCAACTTTTAAAAACAGTAAATAGAAAGGGGTAACATTAGTCTTACTTCTATATTTTATTTCACCCCAATATTATTAAAATAATTTCAACATGGAATCAATAAAGAAATTATGAATGATATATTTTACATTTTCATTTTTGTGCTAAGTCTTCAAAATCCAGGTATTTGTTTGGGGGGGTTGATTGTTTTTAATATTTATTTATTTGTCTGTACCAGGTCTTAGCTGCGGCGAGTGGAATCTTTACGATCTGAACCACCAGGGATGCCCCACATGTGGGCTCTTTTACTTGCAACATGCAGGGTTCTTTTTTCTTTTTTTTAGTTACAGCATGCAAACACCAGGGCTTCCTTGGTGGCTCAGAAGGTCAAGTGCCCGCCTGCAATGCAGGAGACCTAGATTCGATCCCTGGGTTGAGAAGGTCCCCTGGAGAAGGAAATGGCAACCCACTCCAGTACTCTTGCCTGGAAAATCCCAAGGATGGAGGGGCCTGGTAGGCTATAGTCCATAGGGTCTCAAAGAGTCGGACACAACTGAGCGACTTCACTTCACTTCATGCAAACTCTTAGCTGTGGCATGTGGGATCTAGTTCCCCAACCAGGGATTGGAACTTGGTCTCCCTAGCAACTTGAAGAAATATGAAATTAATCACCTCATAATTTCTGTGGATCAGAAATCTGAGCACGACATGGCTGGATTCTCTACTCAGCATTTTACTAGGTTGAAGTTAGATGTCAGCCAGGGTCGTGGTTCTCATCTGGGGTTTGAGGTTCTTTTCCAGCTCACAGAGGTTGGCAGAATTCATTTCCCTCTGGTTGTAGGATGGACCTCCCTCTTTTCCTGCTTGCTGTCTGCTGGGGATCACTCTCTGGAATGTCCGTTGGGATGGCTCTGTGTGTTTGTGTGTGTGTGTGTGTGTGTGTGTGTGTGTCTGTGTGCACGCACGCTAAGTCGCTTCAGTAGTGTCTGACTCTTTGCTATCCTATAGACTGTAACCCACCAGGCTCCCCTCTCCATGGGATACTGCAGGCAAGAATGCTGGAGTGGGTTGCCATTTTCCTTCTGCAGGGCATCTTCCCTACCCAGGGATCGAACCCTAATCTCTTATATCTCCTGCACTGGCAGGCAGGTTCTTTACCACTAGTGCCACTTGGGATGGCTGTCATTCCCTTAACACCCCCACTCATTAAGCTCTGGCCATGGACCAGGCCTACAAGAAATAGAGGCCAGTGACTTATTATGCAATGGTAGAGTTAGTCCCACCCATAAATAATGGCATCTCAACTGTTCAGACAACATTTCCCCAAATGTGGAGCAATTTGAAATGATCTTAGGGTGTGTCTGGATGGAACATCGTACGACAGTGACTCTTGCATTGAGAAAGTTCTTTTCAATCCTGAGTATAGCAGCAAGAATATCCCAGATTAGAGATCTGTGACTTTAACATCTCTTTATCCCTCGATAATCATCCTTCATCACAACAGAGACAGAGAGCAGGCTTCAGGCTCACAGGCAGGTGGCAGTATCTAGCCAGAATCTAATATTATTATTTCATATCATTTAATCAGACATGATTTACTTACATGGAAGTTAATTGCTTTAGTTGTATCTGCTTTTACACTTACATTCTGTTTGTGAGAAGTGACCCCGTTTATCCCATTTAAAATAGTGATATCCAGTTTTTCTTCTCAAGTAAATTTATTTTTATACAAAAGTGAGTCCCTTGGAAGAAAAACATTAGGTCAATAGGAGTACAGGCAATACACAAAATATCATGATGCTATTTTGCAAGTATGGCGAACATTGTGAACAGATTGACGTTTGGAAAATTCTTCTAGAACAGAGTTTATTAAGGTTGGAATTTCCACTGGCAGAGGGGCTTCTGTCTGGGTTGCTGGGTCCCAGACCCCACCCATCTTCATATCTTCCTGCAGAGAACCCCATCCCGAGGTTCCGAGTTATGGATCCTAAGCCAGAATTAGCCTGAGGAGAGACAAGGAAAAGGTTAACCCCCTTTCCATAATAAAGCTCTGGGTTCTGGGTCTGATTCCCCCATCCAGACCCCATCAGCCCACCCAGGAGGGCAGGACCCCCCACCCTCCTTCACAGGGGCAAACTGAAGCTCAGAGCGTTAGGGCCGTGGTCCAGGTGATACTAGTTCAGCAAGAGAACAGGGACACCCGGTTCCTCTGTGATGCTAGGAGAACCCCTCCCACCCCATCCACTTCTCCAGGGCTGGCCACAGGAGGCCCAGGCTTCTGGGAAGGTTCCTGTTCAGCTGGCTGAACTCGAGGGATCTCTTAGGGCTGGGGCTCAGACAGGGAAGGAGCTGGCCCGAGGCACACACAGCCCTACCTCAGACAGGGTTTCTGCAGTCCCGGCCGCAGGCACCCAGGCAGCACCGCTTGCGGCCCTGGCAGTCCGAGTCCTTGGAGCAGAGGTGCTGCACGGGGCTCAGGCAGCGCTGACGGTCCTCGGGGCATCTCCCCATCTTAACTGCAACACAGGGACCGGGGGAGTCCTGCCGGTGCGCCGGCCCTGGGGCTTGGGGTCTGGCTGGCGGTCAGCACGGTGGAGAGGGACCCTTACCTGAGACCTTCCGCACGCACTGGAGGAAGCACGCTTGGCGACAGCACTTCATCCCTGAGGGACACTGGCTGTCGTGCAGACACTGGTCAGGCACCGAGAGGAGGCAGGGCCCGTCATCCGGTGGGCAGCCCCCAGACTTCTCTGTAAGAGAACTCCCCAGATTTTGCCGCTGGAGGCAGTTCAGAATTCAGTATAAGCGCTGTCCTGGGGATTGCGCCATCTAAATTCTCCACTCCATACTTCTTTGCCCATCGTTTGCAATTTTTTTTTTAAATTTTGGAATGGACTTGCTTGTTTTTTCTTTATTTTTTTATTGACATCTAAAGTGAAATGTAATATATCACTTTCAGGTGTGCAACGTGATGATTTATTTTTGTGTGTCCTGCAGAATGATCACCACAGTGTCTTGTTAATGTCGGTCACCATACATAGTTATAATTTTTTTTCTTGTGATGAGAACTTTTAAGATCAATTCTTTCAGCTACATCCAAATGTGAATTGTAGCATTATTAACTGCAGTCACCAGGCTGTACATTATATCTTTGTGACTTATTTTATATCTGGAAGTGTGTACATTTTGACCCCCTTCACCCATTTCACTCCCACCCCTACACCCTACTTTTGGCAACAACCACCAACTGTTTTCTGTATCTATGAGCTTCATTTTTTTAAGATGATACCATACAGTATTTATCTTTCTCTGTCTGATTTATTTCATTTAGCATAATGCCCTCAAGGTCCATCCATGCTGTTGTAAATGGCCGGCAAGGCTTTTTTGTTGTTGTTGTTTTAGTTTGGTTTGTACTCCAAGCGTCAGTTTTCTGTCTGTGAAATGGGAAGCTAGACTGAATCCTCTTAGGATTTGTTTGAGACTCAGATGACTTAAAAGGCTGAGGAAAAAAAAACAATGAAGTTCAAAATCTGCACCTGGGCAACTAGACCGTGCCTGGTCTGGCCCCATCGCATCTGTCTGGTGTCTTCTTGTACCCTGTTTCCACTTGGTGGCTCCTGATCAGCTCCAAGCTGCTTCTCTTTGCAGGCCCTGTTTTTTGCCCCGTGTATTACTCTCAAGTTTGCATCTGCCTTCCATAACCTTCTCTCCAAGTCCAGGCTCCCCACTCACAGACATATACACAGAGACACAGTCATATACACACACCAGCATGGGCAGAGTGTTACAGGCCCAGAAGGGATGGAGGTGGAGGCATCGCCTGGGTGGGGAGGCACCTGTCTGACTATCTTTGCAGCCCCAGCCTCTCCCATCTTTTGACAGGTCAGACTCAGCCTTTTATTTTTTTTTAATTAATTAATTAATTTATTTTATTTACAACATTGTATTGGTTTTGCCATACATTGACTTGAATCCTCCATGGGTGTACATGTGTTCCCCATCCTGAACCTCTCTCCCACCTGCCTACCCATTCCATCCCTCTGGGTCATCCCAGTGGACCAGCCCTGAACATCCTGTATCATGCATCAAACCTGGACTGGTGATTCATTTCACATATGATAATTTGCATGTGTGAATGCCATTCTCCCACATCATCCCACCCTTGCCCTCTCCCACAGAGTCCAAGGACTGTTCAATACATCTGTGTCTCTCTTGCTGTCTTGCATACAGGGTTATCGTTACCATCTTTCTAAATTCCATATATATGCGCTAGTATACTGTATTGTTGTTTTTCTTTATGACTTACCTCACTCTGTATAATAAGCTCCAGTTTCATCCATCTCATCAGAACTGATTCAAATGTATTCTTTTTAGTGGCTGAGTAATATTCCATTGTGTATATGTACCACAGCTTTCTTATCCATTCATCTGCTGATGGGCATCTAGGTTGCTTTCATGTCCTAGCTATTATAAACAGTGCTGCGATGAACATTGGGGTACATGTGTCTCTTTCTGATCTGGTGTCCTCACTGTGCATGCCCAGCAGCGGGATTGCTGGGTCATATGGAAGTTCTATTTCCAGTTTTTTAAGCAATCTCCACACTGTTCTCCATTGTGGCTATACTAGTTTGCATTCCCACCAACAGTGTAAGAGGGTTCCTTTTCTCCACACCCTCTCCAGCATTTATTGCTTGTACACTTTTGGATAGCAGCCTTTCTGACTGGTGTATAATGGTACCTCATTGTGGTTTTAATTTGCATTTCTCTGATAATGAGTGATGTTGAGCATCTTCTCAAGTGTTTGTTAGCCATCTGCATGTCTTCTTTGGAGAAATGTCTGTTTAGTTCTTTGGCCCATTTTTTGATTGGGTCATTTATTTTTCTGGAATTGAGCTGCAGGAGTTGCCTGTATATTTTTGAGATTAATTCTTTGTCCATTGCTTCATTTGCTATTATTTTCTCCCATTCTGTAGGCTGTCTTTTCACCTTGCTTATAGTTTCCTTTGTTGTGCAGAAGCTTTTAATTTTAATTAGGTCCCATTTGTTTATTATTTCTTTTATTGCCAATATTCTGGTAGGTGGGTCATAGAGGATCCTGCTGTTGTTTATGTCAGAGAGTGTTTTGCCTATGTTTTCCTCTAGGAGTTTTATAGCTTCTGGTCTTGCTTTTAGATCTTTAATCCATTTTGAGTTTATTTTTGTGTATGGTGTTAGAAAGTGTTCTAGTTTCATTCTTTGTGAAGTGGTTGACCAGTTTTCCCAGAACCACTTGTTGAAGAGATTTTCTTTTCTCCATTGTATATTCTTGCCTCCTTTGTCAAAGATAAGGTGTCCATAGGTGTGTGGATTTATCTCTGGGCTTTCTATTTTGTTCCATTGATCTGTATTTCTGTCTTAGACTGGCTGACTGGATACAAAAACAAGACCCATATATATGTTGTCTACAAGAGACCCACTTCGAAACAAGGGACATATACAGACTGAAAGTGAAGGGCTGGAAAAATATATTCCATGCAAATAGAGACCAAAAGAAAGCAGGAGTAGCAATACTCATATCAGAAAAAATAGACTTTAAAACAAAGGCTATGAAAAGAGACAAAGATGGACACTACATAATGATCAATGGATCAGTCCAAGAAGAAGATATAACAATCATAAAATATATGCACCCAACAGAGGAGCACCGCAATATGTGAGACAAATGCTAACAAGTATGAAAGGGGAAATTAACAATAACACAATAATAGTGGGAGACTTTAATACTCCACTGACACCTATGGATAGATCAACCAAACAGAAAATTAACAAGGAAACACAAACTTTAAATGATACAATAGACCAGTTAGACCTAACTGATATCTATAGGACATTACATCCCAAAACAATGAATTTCACCTTTTTCTCAAGTGCACAGGGAAACTTCTCCAGGATAGATCACATCCTGGGTCATAAATCTAGCCTTGGTAAATTGAAAAAAATTGAAATCATTCCAAGCATCTTTTCTGACCACAATGCAGTAAGATTAGATGTCAATTACAGGAGAAAAACTATTAAAAATTCCAGCATATGGAGGCTGAACAACACGGTGCTGAACAACCAACAAATCACAGAAGAAATCAAAAAAGAAATCAAAATATGCCTGGAAATGAATGATAATGAAAACACAACAACCCACAACCTATGGGACACTGTAAAAGCAGTGCTAAGGGGAAGGTTCACAGCAATAAAGGCTTACCTCAAGAAACAAGAAAAAAGTCAAAGAAATAACCTAACTCTACACCTAAAGCAACTTGAAAAGGAAGAAATTATGAACCCCAGGGTTAGTGGAAGGAAAGAAATCTTAAAAATTAGGGTAGAAATAAATGCAAAAGAAGCAAAAGAGACCATAGCAAAAATCAACAAAACCAAAAGCTGGTTCTTTGAGAAGGTAAATAAAATTGACAAACCATTAGCCAGACTCATCAAGAAACAAAGGGAGAAAAATCAAATCAACAAAATTCGAAATGAAAATGGAGAGATCACAACAGACAACACAGAAATACAAAGGATCATAAGAGACTATTATCAACAACTATATGCAAATAAAATGGACAAGTTGAAAGAAATGGACAAATTCTTAGAAAAGTACAATGTTCCAAAATTGAACCAGGAAGAAATAGAAAATCTCAACAGACCCATCACAAGCAAGGAAATTGAAACTGTAATCAGAAATCTTCCAATAAACAAAAGCCCAGGACCAGACGGCTTCACAGCTGAATTCTACCAAAAATTTAGAGAAGAACTAACACCTATCCTACTCAAACTCTTCCAGAAAATTGCAGAGGAAGGTAAACTTCCAAACTCTTTCTATGAGGCCACTATCACCTTAATATCACAACCTGACAAAGATGCCATGAAAAAAGAAATCTATAGGCCTATATCACTGATGAACATAGATGCAAAAATCCTTAACAAAATTCTAGCAAACAGAATCCAACAACATATTAAAAAGATCATACATCATGACCAAGTGGGCTTTATCCCAGGGATGCAAGGATTCTTCAATATCCACAAATCAATCAATGTAATACACCACACAAACAAATTGAAACATAAAAATGATATGATTATCTCAATAGATGCAGAAAAAGCCTTTGACAAAATTCAACACCCATTTATGATCAAAACCCTCCAGAAAGTAGGAATAGAAGGGTCATACCTAACATAATAAAAGCTATATATGAGAAACCCTCAGCAAACATTATCCTCACTGGTGAAAAATTGAAAGCATTTCCCCTAAAGTAAGGAACAAGACAAGGGTGCCCACTCCCACCATTACTATTCAATATAGTTTTGTAAGTTTTGGCCACAGCAATCAGAGCAGAAAAAGAAATAAAAGGAATCCAGATTGGAAAAGAAGAAGTAAAACTCTCACTGTTAGCAGATGACATGATCCTCTGCATAGAAAACCCTAAAGACTCCACCAGAAAATTACTAGAGCTAATCAATGAATATAGTAAAGTTGCAGGATATAAAATTAACACACAGAAATCCCTTGCATTCTTATACACTAACAATGAGAAAACAGAAAGAGAAATTGAGGAAACAATTCCATTCACCATTACAACAAAAAGAATAAAATACTTAGGAATAAATCTACCTAAAAAGAAACAAAAGATCTATATATAGAAAACTATAAAACACTGATGAAAGAAATCAAAGAGGATACAGGTAGATGGAGAAATATACTGTGTTCATGGATCAGAAGAATCAATATAGTGAAAATGAGTATACTACCCAAAGCAATCTATAGATTCAATGCACTCCCTATCAAGTTACCAAAGGTATTTGTCAGAGAACTAGAACAAATAATTTCACAATTTGCATGGAAATACAAAAAACCTCGAATAGCCAAAGCAATCTTGAGAAAGAAGAATGGGCTGGGAGGAATCAACCTTCCTGAATTCAGTCTCTACTACAAAGCCACAGTCATCAGACTCAGCCTTTTAAAGGAGGCAGAGGAGGAGAGAGGTAGGGTAGGTAGAACTTCCTTTCGACAACCCCGGATCCCAGAGACCACGCCCCGTACTCAACTCCGGAGACCCTTTCACAGATTGGGCTAGGAGACTGAGAAGCCTGGAGCAGGACACAAACAAGATGGTCAGGAGGCCAGACCAGACCTAGTTCGCCATGGAGGATGACAAAAAAGATCATCTCCCTGCCTTGCAGACCCACAGGTCCAGACACCCCCATGGAGACACCAAGAACAGGGACCAACCGTCCACTCCCACCGTCGGCAGAGGCACAGGAAGACACGTGTTCTCACTAGGACGCCCATGCAGGCTCAGACACACATGTGTGTGGTCGTCCCTAGGGATACATGGGCAGATGCAGGTCACACCAAAAAGCGGGCACAATGCTACACATATAACTAGAGGTAGACGCATGAGTGTGAAGACAATCCTACAGTCAGATGTGTGGACAGGCAAGCACTGGGAAACTGGCAAGAAAACATTTACAGCTGCACATGCAAGCAGGCTGACAGGCATGAAGATGTACAGACAAGAGACAAGCTGCTGGAAGTACTAAGAAGCGGGCACATGCACACACACACACACACACACACACACACACACACACACAACTTACACTTCATTGCCTGCCTTTCCCCAAACTCTTATTCTCTCCTAAAAGGTAGAAACCAGCCCTGTCCTTGGAACATAGGAACGTACCCATACTCACCTCCCTTCCTCCTGCCCAAGGCAGCAGGTAACTGGCTCCCCAAACCCAGGAGGGCCACCAGGAGAAGGAGGCTCTGGGCCCTCATGTTTCTGTTGCTGACACCTGATAAAGTAGAATCCAGAGGCCCCCAGATTAACACCTATAACCTTGGGGAGGCTAGAGCAACTGAGTTAAGGGAGGAAGAAGAGGGGATAAACAGAGTGCTATGTGTCTGCCTCTTCCTGGCCCCACGCCCTGCCCAAGAGCCACCGTGCAAGGGTGCTTGTGCAAGAATGGATGATGGGTGAGGACCCGCCCTGGGTGTCCAGGGCTGGGATCCAGTCCTGCCTGTATCGCCAATTTGGGTTGTGACATGGACAAGCCTTTTTTGTGTTTGGACTTCAGTTTTTCTCATTTGTATAAAGGGTGAGAGTTGATGAGTCAGATGGTCCCCTTCCTGGGTCTCTAACATCTTGAAGTCCCAGCAGTGGCTTAGGTGGAGGATAGAAGTCAGCTTTGAATGTCCAGGAAGGGTTTGCAGAGCTCTGAGACCTGTGAAGGGAAGCATTCTAATTAGGGTCAGCGCTCTCTGCTGGAGATGGCTGGCCCAGGCTGGCACGGTGAGTGGGGCCAGCCCTGGTCTCTCCTCGTGGGCTCTGGTAGATGTGAGGGAGAGACCACTCTGCCTTTGGTAAGATCACCTCCAGTGGCATCTGGTAGAACTGCCCTCTGCCTGGAGCTGGCTGAGCTATCAGAGGTGGACAGAGTGAGGCTTTAGGTTTGGCTGCTGTGGCTAGTCACAGAGGATGAAGGTGGCCTCTGGGACTCCTTCCCTGGCCCTAAGGGATCCTGAGCAAAAGATCATCTCAGCCAACCCGCCCCCCACCCCCGCCCTCCCACCTAGATTTCACATTATCCAGCTCCTGTGTTTGGTGGAAAAGAGATAAGTGGCACTCAGAGTCCTAAGGGGCCCCAAGTGGAAATGCACTGAACCTGAATAACTCACCAGAACGGGAGGAGATCAGGGACATTCTCCCCACCCTCCTGTCTGAAAGATGAGAGATCAGTTGGCTGTAGATGGGAGGAACACAGTTAATTCTTAACTCAAGGACACAGATAATTCTTAACTAGCCTGGGACATCTTCTCCATGGGAACATCGCTTCTCCATGATTCCCATCCTGTTCTCGGAAGTGAGGCAATCCCTTCTCTGACCCTGAGAAGGGAAGAGAGTGTTCCAGTCCAGGACAACCCTCACAGTCAGGATGTGCTCGCAGGGGTTTAACCTCATGCTGTCTTCTAAGCTCTCAGGAAAAGAGTGGCCCTGTAGTTCATGATCTGATGTGACTTTGGGAATTCTGGCATCCCCTTGGCAGCTTTCTTTAGAAGGAAAGTTTTATGAGGCTGATTTTTATTCCTGATTACCAACTACACAGACTACTTGGCTGTTGCTCACAAGCAAGCTCAATAAAAATCGAACCCCCAAACTGAAGCTCAGAGAAGGAGAGTTATTCTCCTGAGGTCACACAGCAAGTTCAGGGCAAAGCTGAGACTGACTTCCAGGCCATTGTTCTGGAACTTGAACTTCCTTGGCACCTCCTTGGAACAGGACTGCGAGACCAGTGCATAGACAGCAGAGCCATGAGGTCATTGGGGTCTGTCTAGGAAGGTCCCCCTTCCACTGTAGATTCCTGCCACCTCTTAAGTCTTCCCTACCCCCAAATTATTATTGTCTAGAGAAACGCTGGACTGTGTGAAGCACAAGCTGGAAATAAGATTGCCAGGAGAAATATCAATAACCTCATATATTCAGATGACACCACTGTTATGGCAGAAAGCAATGAAGAACTAAAGAGGCTCTTGATGAAAGTGAAAGAGGAGAGTGAAAAAGTTAGCTTAAAGCTCAACATTCAGAAAACTAAGATCATGGCATCTGGTCCCATCACTTCGTGGCAGATAGATGGGGAAACAGTGGCAGACTATTTTTCTGGGCTCCAAAATCACTGCAGATGGTGATTGCAGCCATGAAGTAAAAAGAGACTTACTCCTTGGAAGGAAAGTTATGACCAACATAAATAGCATATTAAAAATCAGAGACATTACTTTGTCAACAGAGGTCCATCTAGTCAAGGCTATGGTTTTTCCAGTAGTCATGTACGGCTGTGAGAGGTGACTGTAAAGAAAGCTGAGTGCCGAAGAATTGATGCTTTTGAAGTGTGGTGTTGGAGAAGACTCTTGAGAGTCCCTTGGACTGCAAGGAGATCCAACCAGTCCATCCTAAAGATCAGTCCTGAGTGTTCATTGGAAGGACTGCTGTTGAAGCTGAAATTCCAATACTTTGGCCACCTGATGTGAAGAGCTGACTCATGTGAAAAGACCCTGATGCTTGAAAAGATTGAAGGCAGGAGGAGAAGGGGATGATAGAGGATAAGATGGTTGGATGGCATCACTGACTCAATGGACATGAGTTTGGGTAAACTCCGGGAGTTGGTGATGGACAGGGAGGCCTGGCAAGCTGCAGTCCATGGGTTTGCAAAGAGTCGGACACGACTGAGCTATTGAAGTGAACTGAACTGAGAGGATGGCTCATGCCAGTAAGTTATTCTAACATATCAGAGACTCAGGGTGTTTTGCCTTATCATTTATTTCTCAAAAGAGACCACAGGAAGGAGGTAACTATGCCAGCCAGGCAGATGGAGTGCCTGCCAGTGGAGCTGAATCTCAGACTCCAACAGGAGAGATGCATAAAGAGCAGGGACCTCCCAGTAAACTGCTGCAGCAACACTTTCTGATATTCTTGGGACATAATGAGGTGGATTGGCAGCGCTAGCAGAGCTGAGGGTTGGTGGAGCAGAGCTGAGGGTCGGTGGTTGGGTTGGAGCCTGCAGTGAACGTGGGTGTGCCCAGTAGGGAGCTACCTGCAGGTGTGGGGAAGGGATTTTCAAACGTGAAAGACCCAATGTGGAGACTTCATTTTCCTCCACTGTCTGTACTGGCTTCTGGGAATGAGATCAAATAGCAATGTCTTCCAGTCTTGACCACGTGACCACATATAGGAGAGGAACCTCATTGTCTCACCTTCCCAAGCCATTGGTTGTTTCTTGAACCCTTGTAATTGTCCAAGCCGCCTTCTTTGTTCTTCGTGGCTTGAGGGTGTGCCAAGACCCTCTCCAATGTGAGTATTTTCTTGCTTGCCCAATCTGTAGCACTGGCTCACCTCATTACTGGATTTCTTTCAATGGCTTTGTGTTGTAGCTGTCAACTTTGTGTGAGCAGGGGTGGAGGTGAGTTGAGGAGCCTCCTGTGTCTCAGTCATGGACCAGAACTTCCTGCTTTCAGTTCTTTTACATATACATCTGGGAGTGGAATTGCTGAGTCATCTGGTGATTCTATGCTGACCTTTTGGAGGAACTGTCAGGCTGTTTTCCACAGAGTTTACACCATTTTACCTTCTTCCCAGCAATGCACAAGGGTTCCAATTTCTTCACCTCCTAGCCGATGCTTGTCATTTTCCATTAAATGTTTCTTTCTTATAATCACACTATTGGGTATGAAGTGGTATCTTCTGGTTTTGATTATCATCTGCCTAATGACTAATTTCTGCTTTATTGACTATGTCAAAGCCTTTGACTTTGTGGATCACAGTAAACTGTGGATAATTCTGAAAGAGGTGGGAATACCAGACCACCTGACCCACTTTTGAGAAACCTATATGCAGGTCAGGAAGCAAGAGTTAGAACTGGACATGGACCAACACACTGGTTCCAAATAGGAAAACAAGTACGTGAAGGCTGTGTATTGTCACCCTACTTATTTAACTTATATGCAGGGTACATCATGAGAAACGCTGGGCTGGAAGAAGCACAAGCTGGAATCAACCTTCCTGGGAAAAATATCAATAACCTCAGATATGCAGATGACACCACCCTTATGGCAGAAAGGGAAGAAGAACTAAAGAGCCTCTTGATGAAAGTGAAAGAGGAGAGTGAAAAAGTTGGCTTAAAGCTCAACATTCAGAAAACTAAGATCATGACATCTGGTCCCATCACTTCATGGCAGATAGATGGGGAAACAGTGGAAACAGTGTCAGAGTTTATTTTGGGGGGCTCCAAAATCACTGCAGATGGTGATTGCAGCCATGAAATTAAAAGACACTTCTTGGAAGAAAGTTATGACCAACCTAGACAGCATATTAAAAAGCAGAGACATTACTTTGCCAACAAAGGTCTGTCTAATAAAGGCTATGGTTTTTCCTGTGGTCGTGTATGGATGTGAGGGTTGGACTGTGAAGAAAGCTGAGCACCAAAAATCTGATGCTTTTGAACTGTGTTGTTGGAAAAGACCCTTGAGAGTCCCTTGGACTGCAAGGAGATCCAACCAGTCCATCCTAAAGGAGATCAGTCCTGAGTGTTCATTGTAAGGACTGATGCTGAGGCTGAAACTCTAATACTTTGCCCACCTGATGGGAAGAGCTGACTCATTTGAAAAGACCCTGATGCTGGGAGGGATCCGGGGCAGGAGGAGAAGGGGATGACAGAGGATGAGATGGCTGGATGGCATCACCGACTCAATGGACATGAGTTTGAGTAAACTCCGGGAGTTGGTGATGAACCAGGAGGCCTGGCGTGCTGTGATTCATGGGGTCACAAAGAGTCGGACAGAACTGAGCGACTGAACTGAACTGAAGGACTAATGATGTTGAGCATCTTTTCCTGGTGCTCACTGGCCACTTGTGTATCTTCAGAGAAATGTCTAAGTTCTTTGCCCATTTTTAAATTGGGGTGTTCACTTTTGAATGTGGAGTGGTGAGAGATCTTCGTATAGTCTGGGTCACAGGCCCTTATCAGAGACCTGGTTTGTTTCTTCTTCTCAGCAGGATCTTCTCACTCTCCTGGTAGGATCCTTTGATGCACAAGTTTTTAATTTTGTTGAACCATATGTGTTTTAAATATCCTTTGACTTGAAGCTATTATATATAAAGCAGTCAGTGGACTTATTCTTTGATCTACCTCTTTCCATCATCCTCCTATCTGATGGAAGTTTTGGTATTTGTACATTATCACAGAAGGTCATATTTACATACTATTTATTACTCCTTCATCAGACTTAATTCCACAATTAAAATGTTCAGTACTCAATAAAAATCATGTTCCTAATTTCCGCAAATATTTCTTGATTGAATAAATCTTGTCTCTTGGAAACTCCCCAGGAAAGTTCTCAGAAACAATATTTCTTGAGTTCTTGAACATATGGAAATATATTTAGGTCAAAGACAAATTAGTTGTATGAAATTCATCAGTGCATATTTTCTGTCATAGAGAGTCTAAGTTTTGCTTCACTATTTTCTGGCATTGAGCATTGCTATCTTACAACCTGGTTTTTTAAGATTTTGTTTCCTTTTTAGTTGGAAGGGAGAGTGTTGGCCTCCCAAAGGCTTCTATTTTTATCTTGAAAGACCACAATTTTTACTTTCATTCATCTTATGTTTACTATAATGTGAGCTTTTAATATGTAGACTGAAGTCTTTGATTTCAGAAATATTTTCCTCAAACATTGTTTTAAATAATTTCTGTTTTTGACTTGGTTTTCTTCCTGGTAGGACTTGATTTTCATGTCTGGTGGACCTTCATTGACTTTTTAATATTTAAGACTGTGTTTTTAAGCTACTTCTTTCTTTAGTTTTATTTTCTGTTATATGCTTTTCCTATGTTTCCCTTTTTCTTCCTTACTTTACTTAGTCCTTATTTATGAAATAGTTTTGTCCTTTTCTTCAATTCTCTTCTCCCATCAGATTCTATTTCACATCTTCCTGTTACCTTGCTATCTCCTCTTTGAGTTTCTATATTTCTGTCTTATGATGGTTCCTGATACCTATGGGCTTCCCTGGTGGCTCAGATGGTAAAGAATCTGCCTTTAGTGTGGGAGACCTGGGTTCAATCCCTTGGTTGGGAAGGTGCCCTGGAGAAGGAAACGCTGCCTATTCCAGTATTGTTGCCTGGAGAATTCCATGGACAGAGAAGCCTGGTGGGCTACAATCAATGGGGTAGTGGAGTTGGACATGGCTGAGCGACTTTCACTTCTCTTCATACCTTTAATTTGCTTCACTAGTTTTAAAAATCTATTTTAGTTTATAAGTTTTCTCAGCCTTGTGGTGACATTTTACCTGGGATTTTAAAACTCCTCTTTCAAATGCTTTTAAGGTTTGCTTCTCATTTCTGTTGTTTTAAAAAGGAGTCTCTTTATACAACTTATATGATTTCCAAATTTCTTTCTTATTTTAAAATCAGAGTCAGGGACTACCTTTTGAGAGGAGTATCTTATTTGAGTGGGAAGGGTTGGAAGTAATAAGTTTCTTAATTTAGCTCAAGGGCCCCCTCCTCTGTTGCAGTTCTCGTAACACACAGGTGGACTTCTCTTTCTTAGGTACTTGTCTGAGAGAGGAGGGCTCCACCGTCAGCCCTGGCCACTAAGAGATATTACTCCAGCATTGCAAGGTAACGACTGCTCTCATAAATACCCTGCATTCTTCTCTAGTGATTTTATTCATATCTCCCAGCTCTTGTGTCCTGCCTGGCTTATTCTCAGACCCACTCACTTCAGCTCCCACTCAAGTGGGCAAGCTTTGCCTTCTGAGAGGTGAAGAGTTTCTAACTGGCCGTGTAAGTGTGGGAGGGAGCTGGGGAATGGCAGGTACTGTGCAGTGTCTCCACCTGCACGCATTTCAGCTGCTCCCAGAATGCCTTCCTGCAGGGGTTGTAAATCAAATGCCTATCTTTTCCCAGACTCTTTCATATCCAGGATTTCACACGTGATTTTGGTTCTTACAATGGGATGTGCTTATACAATAGCTGAAATTCTTTCTCTGCTTGAACTACCTAGGTGATTTCTTTTGACGGCCTCTGATTGATGCACTGTTTTCCTTTTACATTATGACATATTTTAAACATCCCTTCGAAACACTTACATTAATGATTATTTCTTTCGAAGAAACTCTCAATTACCCTGTTTTCTCCACTCAAGTGATTATTTGAGTGCTTTATTCTAACCCATAATGAATTTTGGTGGCTCAGTGGTAAAGAATCTGCCTGCCAATGCAGGAGATGTGAGTTTGATTCCTGGGTTGGGAAGATCCCTTGGAGAAGGAAATGGCAACCCTCCCCAGTATTCTTGCCTGAGAAATCCCATGGACAGAGGAGCCTGGGGGGGCTACACTCCGTGAGGTTGCAAAAGAGTTGGACACAACTTAGCGACTAAACAACAACAACAAATTATGAATTTTAATTTTCTTTATTTGATATGTTCAGATCATAAGAAATTTTTGCTGTGATGAAATAAAATTCTTGATTCCAGGCAGGATAAGAAAAAATTAAGCACAAAATTCTCTCTCTGCATCCGTTTGGGCCTCTTCCCTCCCTCCCTAATGTGTAGTGTGTGCCTGCATTACATATTAAACAAACGTCCTCGAAGATAGGAGCATCTGCTTGACCATAAAGATAACATTTTCGCCTTTCTTCTGACATCAGCAATATAATTTCTTCAAAGGATAGCATTCTTTCCCAACTCTGCGGGGGATCATGGACTTCCCACTCTCTTTTTCCGGGCTTACCTGCACTATGTGTCCTTGGTGAACTTTGTATAAGATATCAGGATGTCATTTTGATGTATGATCCTTTATCTTGAAAATGTGTATGACTGTGCCTTCAACTTGCACCTGGTGGAACAGTTTCTCAGAGCTTTCTGAGAGTCTCTCTTCCAGGTTATAATCCTCAGTCTGGTTCAAATAAAATTCCCTTTCTTCTTAATTGTTAAGTGAACTTTCTTTGACTGTTGTAACAAGAAAAAAATTAGAAAGTAATATGGATAAAGGCAGAGCTACTCATGCTTGTTCTCTTTCCTCTCCCCTCATCATCATGTAACCAGTATTCATAGCAGTGGCTATTCCTTCAAACACTTTTCCTTTTTCACACATAAGTATTTTCATATACAGGAGTTCTATGTTCAACTGAAATATCAAAACCCACATAGTACTCTCCAACTTTTTTTTCTGTTGGTAAGATTGCATGGACATCACTGGAAGTTAGTGATCTAGTGATATTCATTTTTTGGTAATATATTTATAAATGTAACAGGATCCCATCAGACATGATGAGTTTTCTAATAAAGCAACATTTACTTATTTATTTTTCTTCTCCTTTCTTCTATCCTGCCTTCTTAATCTGTATCCTCCTTCAACCACTTAGGGAAAGTATATTAATATTATGATGTGCAGCCTTCTTAATATGACAGTAGCGATATTTGTTTACTATAGCCAAGTTAGAAACATACTCTCATTATGTGCAAGTCATCTGTCTGGTGACTCTATTTTTTTCTTTTGCATATCTGTCTATGGTTGTGGTAATACCACTTTATCATAATTATTACAGCTTTAAAATAAAACTTGATATGTCCTACATCAAGTCTTAGTAAATTATTCTTCTTCAAGAGTATTTTGGCTACCTTGCCTTTTGCATTTTCTGTATGCATTTCAGAATTGCATTGCCAAGTTTCTCTTGGTTTACTTTTGCAAAAACTTTCCTGGGGGTTTGATTGCATTGAGACTGAAAATCAATTTGAAGAGAATTGGCATACTTATCATATTGAGTCTTGCAATCCATGAACATGGTATACATTTCTGATTTGCGGGTGTTAAAATATGTCTCTCTCTAAAGTTTTACAATTTTCTTTGTAGTGATTCTGTACAAAATCTATTATGTGTATGTATAAACTCTTCATATTTTATATGATTATAAAAATTATTGAAATTTCATTTGCTGATTTGTGTTGTTGATTTATGTAGTACCATTGAGTTTTGTATATTTCCTTTGTATGCATCCATTGTAATAAATTCTCATTGATTCTAACAATTATCTGTAGATCTGTTTCTTTTTTTTCCATTTATTTTTAAGATCTGTTTCCAATTTTATGAACACAGTTGATTTTTGTGTTCATGAATCTATGTTCTATGAATAACATTTACTTAAAATCTTTCTTTTTCATAAAATCCTTGTTGATAATTTTATTTTTAAACAGCTTTATTGACATATAATTGATATAAGTCCGTATTAAGCTCTGTTATCAAGATTATGTTTACTTCATATGACATGCTAGGAATTGTTTCTTATTTTCTATTTATGTCATATTAGAATTAGTTGTTCCTTGTTTGCCTTAGAGAATATGCTTACAAAGAAGTCTTTTTTGTAAAAAGACTTTTTTTGGTCAAAAATTGTTGACTATTGTTTCCATCTTTGCAATGGTTTTCTACTTTTTCTTGTGGCAGTTTCAGTTTAGAAAGTTATTTTTTCTAGGATCCTTTTGTAGCATTTAGATTTTCTTTTGGCACATGAATTGAAAAAATTAATGAAACAATTTCTCCAATTTAAGGATATTATGAAGCAGAAATGCATAAGTCCAGGGCAGAAATAATCAAACAACAGTAGGCTTTATCTAGAGAAGAGGAGAAAAGAGTGCCACCCTGAGCTATTTTGAGCAGGTCTAAGAATGAGTTAAAATTTTTACTTACAAACCATATCACAGATAAAGACCTTTCTCTATAATATGTAAGGAGTACAAGAAATTGAGAAGAAAAAAGCTAATGAGTATATAGGAAAATGAGCAAAAGAAATAATGTTTTCAGATAAAGAAATATAAGTAGCTTTTAAGATATGAAAAATGCTTGAAATAATTCATGATAGAGAGATGCTAAAGTCTCTCAATGTTTCCATTGTTGGTCCCATCTATTTGCCATGAAGTGATGGGACCGGATGCCATAATCTTAGTTTTTTGAATCTTGAGTTTTAAGCCAGCCTTTTCACTCTCCTCTTTCACTTTCATCAAGAGGCCCTTAGTTCCTCTTCAGTTTCTGCCATGAGAGAAGTGTCATCTGCATATCTGAGATTGCTGATATTTCTCCTGGCAATCTTGATTCCAGCTTGTGCTTTATCCAGCCCAGCATTGCACATGATGTACTCTGCATATAAGTTAAATAATCAGGGTGACAATATACAGCCTTGATGTACTCCTTTATTTTCTTGAGCTCTAAAATCACTGCAGATGGTGACTACAGCCATGAAATTAAAAGACACTTGCTCCTTGGAAAAAAAGCTATGACCAACCTAGACAGCATACTAAAAAGCAGAGACATTGCTTTGCTGACAAAAGTCTGTCTAGTCAAAGCTATGGTTTTTCCAGTAGTCATGTATGGCTGTGAGAGTTGGACTATAAAGAAAGCTGAGTACCGAAGAATTGATGCTTTTGAACTGTGGTGTTGGAGAAGACTCCTTGGATTGCAAGGAGATCAAACCAGTCAATTTGAAAGGAAATCAGTCCTGAATATTCATTGTAAAGACTGATATTCCAATATGTTGGCCACCTGATACAAAGAACTGATTCATTGGAAAAGACCCTAATGCTGGGAAAGATTGAAGGCAGGAGGAGAAGGGGATAATGGAGGATGAGATGGTTGGATGGCATCACTGACTAAATGGACATGAGTTTGAGCAAGCTCCGGGAGTTGGTGAAGGACAGGGAATCCTGGCGTGCTGCAGGCCATGGGGTTGCCAAGAGTTGGACACTACTGAGTGACTGAAATGAATTGAACTGAGAGAAATGCTAACTAAAATCTTCAGCAGTGCATCACTTCTCTCTCATCAGATTGGTAAAAATTTAAAGATTTTGCTCATGTTTAATTTTACTAGCTATGCCAAATTTATTTTCAAACAGGTTGCATGAATATACACTCTTACTAGTAACGAGTGACAGTTTCTTCTCTCTACAAAACAATGAAGAAAAGGTAGACAACCCAGCAAGAAATGAGCAAGATGCTTGAGTTAACAGAAAATTAGAAAATCCAAGAAAGTGTTTACCTTTGTGGAAGATGGACAGGGAAGAAACTGGTGAGAAATAAATGTTGATATGGCATATATACAAGAAGTAGTCTCTTTTTGTTTTTGGTAAGTGAGTGCAGGCTGCCATTTTAATGTTTTAATTCTTTAAGGAGTATCAGTTCTACACACTTTTTTGTTGGTATAATTTATTTTGTGATGAGGGTTTTTTTTTTTTTTTTTTTTTAAAGTAGCCTGTCAACCTCAACACCTTGTATTTGCTATAGCTCCTTAATGTTTCAGCAGCACTGGTGGGCATGATGAGGCCTAGTCCAAAGAAACAAAGGATGGAGATATTAACAACTGTTTGACTACAAAATACTTAGTTTGCTTTCATCCCTGTCTCACCCAGAACTCACTGTTATTTCCAAACTTCAGGCTCTGTCCCTGACAATACCTAACTTCTGGGTATTCATTTTTTTACTCTGAACTTTTACAACAGTGACAAAATACCAACTCAGACTAGCTTAGGCAGTTTATTGGGTCATAACCAAACTATGGGAAAAGTGTGGGAAGAACTGCTCTCAAGATAAAGGGGGATGAAGGGCTGACTGGTCCTTCTGAAGCCTCTCTTACCATCATTTCTCTGCTTTTCTAATTGAATTAGATTTATTTTTCTCAAAAAAAGTTCCCCTTTCCCCAGACTGGAACCTCAGCTTCAGGAGTTTCCAGGCTCATCTCTCCTACCCTTACCAAAATGAGGGACTTCCACTTAGTGTCCATTTAAACAAAGGATGTCAATAGAACACACACACACAGACACACAGACACACACACACCCTGATCTGTGACTGAGTGTCAGGCTTTCGTGATCAAAAATTCCCATCAGATTCCTAAGTTGATGGTACAAAGAACCAGGAGTTCTTCGGAAGAAACAGGGGGCCTGTTCTAAAAAGGCAGAAGCCATGTTGGATATATACACTGTAGATATCCACCTTATAGATGATTTCTACTTTCTTCCTTTTATTTTATGGGTGTTTTCTGTCTTCTTACTGAGATTTCAAGAGTGTCATGCCACTCCAGATGTCGAATGCCACCTTCCCTATTACTTTCTTGGTCCACTTCAGGGACTGCCTGTGAAATAGCAAAGTATTATGATTAGTCATTAAACCTCAAGTCAAATTTGCCTTTGAGAGTTTTCCTTGGGATCAGGGGGAGAATGAAAGAAAAGCCTAGCGTGATGCTGGGAGGGGTAAATAGTTAGGTCTGGGTGGGGCTTGCAGGAGCTGGGGAGTAATGGGGGAACACCTTGGCTATGGAAACAGTACACCGGACCTACCACTGACTTGTTGAATGACTGTGGGTGATTCCTCTCTCTCCTTTGGGCTTCATACTCTTTAAGTATAAAGAATTTGGTCATGATGATGCCTACAGACCAGCCTGCCAGACTTCTTTGTGAGAATATGAGACAGCTCATGGGGCTATTAGAAATGATGTAACAGTCACCATATCTCCCCGTGGATAATCCCTGGGGGAGAGCCCAAGGTCCCTCCCAGGATGAGGGTAGATATTTTCTGGTAGAACTAAAAAAATTTAAGTCTTATCCCTTGTGAAACCACAGACCCACCCTTGGCACCTGACCAAGCTGAAGGTGCATAAAACTAGGCTTAGTTACAGCTCTCAGTCATACACCTTCCTGACAACATGAAGACCAGAAGCTTCTTGGTCCAGGTTGTGGTCCTTCTTGTCCTTGGGACGCTGGTGGCAAAGGCAGCTGTCATAACAAGTGAGTGGACGAGTGGGCTGGGTGGGGCTGGCTTGGGTTAAGGAGAGGATGTTAGGGTCAGCCTGGGTCTTGACAAGGGGCAGCATGCAGAGCTGGAGCCCACTCTTCAGCCTGGAGTGTATCCAGAGAAGTAGGAAGTTGCCCACTAGACTCCATGTACATTCTGCCTCAGGACTGGGAAATCAGGGCTGTTTGTGGAAGGAGTGTTGTAACATGACCTGGTCTCAAGCACTGATACTTGGACAGAAGATGAAATGAAGTTGAGAAGCCCCAGGAATCTGGGCCCTGGGTGTGGGGGTCTCCTCCCTGTCTGTTTGCTCCATCAAAGCACCTGAGTCATCAGTCCTAGAAAAGGAGGTTAAGAACCAACAGGGCCTCAGAAATCATGGAGTCTGAAGACTTTTGTTTTCCAAAGCAGGACACTGAGATCCAGAGTGAGGTGAGGGATTGTCAGGGCAATCTCCAGAGCCAGGCTGGAGCTCAGGTCTCCTGGCATGTGTCTCACAGCTCCTTGCCCTTCCACCAAGTTTCCTCAAAGATGACCATGTGTCCTCATCTCCTGAAAGTCACTCCTCTCATGAGGGCCCAGGACTCAGAATGGAGGGTGAGGGGAAGAAACGGACACCCATAGGAAACCTGGACCTATAGACCTTTTCCCCAAAGCCCAGGGAACAGCCATCTGAGAGTGCAGACCCCAGCTAGCCCGGGTGAGCCTCCTCTGTCTCAGTGTCCCTCAGCTTAAGGGACACTGCAGTGAGCAGTGGCTGGACCTGGAGGAAAGACTAGATCTTTGAAGCAGACCCATTGGTCTAAATGTGGGGATATTTCTTTCAACAGGTAGTCCGAAAAGTCAAGGCATTAAGAAAGAAAATGTTGTAGTCAATGGAAAGGGTCCAATCAATGGTCAATCGCCTGTCAAAGGACAAGATCCAGTGAAAAGTCAAGATCCAGTGAAAGGTCAAGGTCCAGTGAAAGGTCAAGATCCAGTCAAAGGACAAGATGTAATTGTAGGACAAGAACGAGCCAGCCTTCCATTCAAGCGTGGCACTTGCCCCAGGGTTCTGATCCGGTGCGCCTTGTGGAATCCCCCTAACAAGTGTCTGAGAGATGCTCAGTGCCCAGGAGCCAAGAAGTGCTGTGAAGGCTTTTGTGGGAAGACCTGTATGGATCCCCGGTGAGGTGAGAACTGGGTGGAGGAAAAGGTGACCCGTGAGGGCACAGAGAGGCTGACTAGTGGAGGGTGATCCTAGGCTAGTGGGGGAAAGGACATGGGAAGGTGATGGAGAGGCTGAGGGGTCTCAGAAGCTATAACTGGGGTCCTGAGAAGGATGACATGTAGACTTGGTCCTGCCTCCCACTGCCTCTGAGTCTTTCACCTGCTGACTCACATTTCCGACTCTCTTTTCTTCTACCAGGTAGAGTCTTCTTGCTGCACCTGTGATGTCCCCAGGGAGGTAGGCCCCGGTGCCTGTCGCACGACCCTCTCCCAGACTGCCCCTTCTTCCTCTCATTCAGGAGGCCCAAGCTTGAGCATGGACTGCCTCCCTCATGAACTTTCCAATAAAAGACTGCTTTCAACTCCATTTGTTTCTGGCTCTTATCACTTCTGGGCTCCTGAGAGCTCTGGGTGTGGGTTTGAGACTTCCTGTCCCTGGTGGAGAGTGAAGTGGGACCCATGGCAGATGTTCTTAGGGTGTGAAGGAGAGCAGGGGCTGGAGCAAGAGGTCTGTTCCTAGGGTTCACTGTAGAAATCAAAAAATCAACCCAAGAACCACAGCCTCCATTTCACCAGGAGATGGAAACCTAGACATTTGGCCTCTGGCCTCGGACCAGGGAAATAAAGACCCCAAACCTTCCCATTGACCTCCACTTCTGACCTGGCTATGATCAACCCTGCCAGTGTGACCAGCCAGCCCTCCTGGCTAAACCTCGGACTCCCTCGTTCCCTTTCTCTAATGTTTCCCATAAATCTGTGTCCTCCAAGAAGACAGAAAGACAGATGCCAGGAAACCCCTGCTCTCGAAGCATTTCACCTGTTCACGCCTGAGATGACCCCCATTAACACATAATTCCTTTGGGTGAAGCAATATCGTCTCCCAGCTTTCTATTTCAAGATGTGAATGAGGAGGCAAGACACATCGATCCTCCATTTCATTGCTGAATAAAGTTCTCTGAGGACATACAAGTTGGGGTAGAGTAGACTGGAGGAGTGAAGACAGCGGGAAGGCGTATGTTGGGTAACCTTGGATGACCTGATGCCCCACTGTCCTTGTGCAATGGAGTTCTCCAGGAAGAAGTGGGAGGGGCATTGGGGTTCAATGGGCACCCCACTTGGGAGCCAGGAGACCTGAGTTCTAGCTCTCGGGTCCTCCCAACTTGCTAGATGACTCCAGATAAATCTCTTTCTCTCTCTGAGCCTCAGTTTTGTCTCTTCAGTTTGAGGGGAGTTGGGTGAAATTATGCTGGAAGTCTAGTAATGAATGTCAGTTCAGCCCTGATATTCTGGTGCTGAAACATCTCTTCCTTGTGTGTGTGTGTGTTGGGCTATTCTAGAGGGGAGTTGGGGAGCAGAGGCCTTGTTTGGGGCAAGAGATAGCCCAGTGTCCCTTAGACAACCGCCAGCCCCAGGAGTCAGGGTTCCCCTCTGATTCTCCAGGGGATGGACTGGACCACGCATCTTGGAGCACAGACTAGAGCAGGGCCTAAACTTCTGGCCTGAGAAACATAATACACCACTGGTGGTGAGAACGGTTTCTGTTTTCGTGTTCTGTCTCTTCCAGACCCTGTACTAAACATGTCAAAAGTATTGTCTTACTTCTCATTAGAACTCCCTCAGATGGGTCACATACACCTCTTTAATTTTGTTAAAAGATTGAGACCATGGGACTTCCCTGGCAATCCAATGAGTCAGACTCTGCACTTCCAGTGCAGAGGATGTGGCTTTGATCCTCGATCAGGGAACTGAGAGCCTGCAAACCACACAGCACAGCCAACAACAACAACAACAAAAGATTGAAGCCGAGAAAGCATCATTAATCACCCAATGACACGGAGCTAGTTAGTGATGATAAGTCCTAGTTTTTTTGAAACTTTTTATTGAAGTATAACTGATTTACAATGTTGTGTTCATTTCTTTTGTACAGCAAAGAGATTCAGATATATATATCCATACACATATTTTTTCATATGCTTTTCCATTATGGTTTATCACAGGATATTGCATATAGTGCCCTGTGCTATACAGGAGGACCTTGTTGTTTATTCATTCTATGTATTATAGTTTGCACCTACTAATCCCCAATTCCCAATCCATCCCTCCCCACCCCCACCCCTTTGTAACCATAAGTCTGTTCTCTGTGTCGGTGAGTCTGTTTCTGTTTCATAGATAACGTCCTTTTTGTCATATGTTAGATTCCACATGTAAGTGCTATCATATAGTATTTGTCTTTCTCCTTCTGCCTTACTTCATTTAGTGTGATAATCTCTAGGTTCACCCAAGTTGCTACAAATGGCATTATTTCATTCTGTTTTATGGCTGAATAGTACTCCATTTTGTGTATATCACATCTTCTTTATCTATCCATTTGTTTTTGGTTTTATTGTTGTTCATCTATTGATGGACATTTCGGTTGTTTCCATGTATTGGCTATTTGAAGAGGGCTATATGAACATAGGGGTGCAACTAAATCCCATTTTATTTTTAAGATAGGGCTGCACCACATAGCTTACGGGATCTCAGTTCCCCAATCAAGGATTGAACCCAGGCCCAGCCCATGGCAGTGAAAGCACCAAGTCCTAACTGGACCCCCGGGGAACTCCCATGAGTCTTATTTTTATTATAAACTAGCAATAATCAGAAAATGGGAAAAATTCCCAATACTAATACCAACACAATGAAACCACTCAACAAATAAAGTTAATGACAGAAGGGAGAACTGTAAAAAAGAAATGTAAACAAGTATTCACATAGCAAATAAAAAAGTCTTGCATAAAGAATTAACATGTTCCAGAATGTGAAGATTCTGTATGGTGAAGACAGAAATATTTTCCCCATTTATTTTGTCTCTTTCCTCCATTTTATTGAGATAAAATTGACATATAACATTGTACAAGTTTAAGGTGTATAACCTGGTGATTTGATATATGTATACACTCAAAATATTTACCACAATAAGAATAGCTAATAAATCCTTCTCCTCAGGTAATGCTATTTTATTGTTGTTGTTGTTATGGTGAGAACATTAAAGCTCTACTTTCATAGCAACTTTCAAGGATGCAATAGTTTTGCCCCTGCACAGCCTCCCTTGGTGATTTTGGCACCAGATTAACAAAACAATCCAAGGAAGGGGTGGTAGTTATTGTTGTTGGGTTGTTCAGTCGCTCAGTCACAACCGACTCTTTGTGAACCCATGGACTGCAGCAAGCCAGGCTTCCTCATCATTAACCATTTCCCAGAGTTTGCTCAAACTCATGTCCATCGAGTCAGTGATGCCACCCAACCATCTCATCCTCTGTTGCCCCCTTCTCCACCTGCCTTCAGTCTTTCCCAACATCACGGTCTTTTCCAATGAGTCAGTTTTTCGCATCAGGTGGCCAAAGTATTGGAGCTTCAGCTTCAGCATTGACTTTAGGACTGACTGACTTGATCTCCTTGCTGTCCAAGGAACTCTCAAGAATCATCTTTTAGGGTTTTAAATAGCTCAAAAGATGAAGCAAGGGGTCAGGGACAATAAAATGTCTGTGGAGGGGACTCACTTGGTGGTTCATTTGGGTCCACCTGCCAATGCAAGGGACATGGGTTTGATCCATGGGCCGGGATCTAGGAACCCACATACAGTGGGGCAAATAGGCCCACAAGCTGCAGCCACTGAGCCTGTGTGCCCTGAAGCCCATGCTCTGCAGGAAGCAAAGCCACCGCAGAGAAGCCTGCACACCGCAACTAGAGAGTAGCCCCCACACCGCAACTAGAGAGTAGCCCCCTTTCGCTGCAACTAGAGAAAATCCTATGCACAGCAGTGAAAACTCATCCCAGCCAAAAATAAATAAATAAATAAAATTATATAAAAAAGAAAAGTCTGTGGGTAGATGTACTTTCCCTTTTTGTTTTATATCAGTTGTACAAGGAGAAATTTAGGAAGAAATGCTTTTACCAATTTCACTCAGCAAATCAGGGCCACCAAGACCTGATTCCCTCTCTCCTAGACCAATGTTCATTCTACCTAACTTTGGAACTTGCTGATTTGATCAAACTCTTATAAATGTAAATTTCTCTGATTCCGACTGATGCCTGGACATTTGTCTTCTGACACGTGGAGTGCACTGGCATTAAAAAATTTTATTCATGTATAGTGTCAAGGGGGAGTTATTCACTCAAAGAAATAAGGGATTCACATCATGATAAGGGGCCCAAATGGGGCAACATGTCTCTGGACCAAGTATCCATAAGTTCCATGTCCCCATTTGGACCAGGTTCTGCTGACTCGGGAGCCTGTACCTGGGCAGAGAAGAGAGTCTTTTCATTCCTATTGAGACATCCAGCCTCATATTCCTTCCAGGTACCTGCTATTCTCTGTCCTTGCTGGATTCAGAAGCAGGCAGTACTGTGCCCAATCCACTTAGACTCAGAGAAGTTCCACACACTCTCTGAACCTCACTGACTCCATCTGTAAAATAGAAGCCCAGAGCAGGTGGAGGGTTTCAAGCTGTTTGCACTAAAACTCCAAATAACCTAGAACCTAATACAGGCATATCTGACATGTGAATAACTCCAGGCAGGATGTTAGGGGGAGGGTCAGAAAGTGGGTTTGTGACTTCAGGCACTGTTAAGGTCACACACACACACACACACAGCCCTTTGAGCTATGCACAGTAGCTTGAGAAGAACAAACATCAAATGTTCAGTGCCAGTGGGAGGACTCATTCTTGCTCCCTACTTCCACCTGCTGCATCTAGCATCCAACAACCTGGAGCGCCCATCAGAGGCTGGGAGCCTTCTGCCCGTCTCTGAGGTTTCCTGGTCATCCCTGAGGCAGAACAACTGCGCATCCCTCAAAGGGTACAGGAAACTCTGAGTGCTTCTGATGCCCTATCCAGAACAGGACCAGCGATGCTCACTTCCCACTGGGCATGTGTGTCGTCCTTCTCAGGGTGCCAGTCCTGGGCGTCAGAAACATGCACCCGGTATTTATCAGCTCTTGGCAAGTCCCTGATCACACAGCCTTCCATCTAGTTAGAACAGGCAGTACACTTTGAGATTATCATGAACCACTTCTTTACTTAAACATGAGAAACTTGAAGCTCAGAGAGGAAGATGAAGGGCTTTCCAAAGTCACAGAGTGCTCTCGAGCTGGGTCCACAACCAGCATGTAGAGCCGGGTTCCTGACCGTGTGTTCAGTACTGCGTAATCTGTTTCATGCAGGGCAGTCCCTAAGATGAGATCAATGTTCTTGAGTGATGGGACAGCACACGGAAATATGTTGATGGAAACATACAGAAATGGAGAAGATGGTGCAGATGGAAGCAATTTGGCTGAGATGATCCTCTACAAATTTGTTGAATCAGCTATTCTCAATGTTAAGGCAATTATCCTCAATGTCAAGGCAATTATCCTCTATGTCAAGGCAATTATTCTCAATGGGGTCTTTGGCTCCCCCTTATTCTTCCTTTTCAATGATCTCGACTCCTTGTGTTTTCCATATTCACAATATTGAGAACAACAGCTCCTGTAGAATCTTTCAGCCTCTTTCACTGTTTAAGGGACTGATGGAGCCCTTGGCAACAATCTCTCCAGTATCCTCATTTTACAGTTGATAGAACTAAAACCCAGAGGAGGGAAAGAATTGCCCAAAGTTGTTAGTGAATCAAATATATTGTAGTAAAATGCAGTGGAAACCATGTTTTTCGAACTGGCGTTTCATGATCAATTAGATGGTGCATCTTCCATATCGATTCAGGTGTGGGTTAACACTTTCTCCCCCTCCATGAGCTGCCTTTTCATGTCCTTGTTCCCTTTTCTATTGAGCTGTTCTGATCAGTTTATTTGCCTTGTCACAGCTCCTCTTTTTACATTTATTTTATTTATTTTAACTGGAAATATATTTGACATATAACTCTGTAAGTTTAAGGTGTGCCACATATTAACTTGATACACATATATTGAAATATGATTGCCATTGTATCAATAATTTTTGCCTCCATCATGTTACATAATTATCTTTTTTTTAGTGGATGAAATAAGTTCTAGTCTCAGCAAAATTAAAGATCATAGTACAATATTATACCACATATTCAGTCTACTGTGGATTAGATCTTTAGGACTTATTTCCTACTCTGTACAAATTTGTACCCTCAAATAATCTATCTCTTACACCTCCACATACCCTGGAACTACCATTTTTCTCGCTGTTTATATGAGTGTGGCTTTTTAGATTTCGTATATAAGTAATATCATACAACACTCGTCTTTGTCTGACTTATCTCACTTAGCATAATGGGTTCAAGGTCCATCCATGTTGTTGTAGGTGGCAGGCTTTTCATCTTTTTCATGGCAGAGTAATATTCCATTATATATGGATCTACATATGTCACATCGTCCTTATCCATTCACCTGTATGGGCACTTAGGTTGTTTGTGTACCTTGGCTCTTGTGACAAATGCGGCAATAAATGTAACAGTGCACATATTGTTTGTCTATCTCGGACAGATTTCACCTAGCCTAGGGTCCTCAGGGTCCATTCTGTTGTCACAAATGGCAAGATTTTCTTATTTTTTTCATGGCTGAATAACATTTATATACATGAATAATAGAATGAAATGTTGGAAAAAAATCAAGAATTTAACATAAAGACCTAAAAAAATACAGAGTAAGCCAAAGGACAACTAAAAGGAAAATAATAATAAAGATAAAACCATAAAATTTCTAAAATCAGGAATAGAAAAACAGTAGAAGATCTAATCAATACATAAAAGTCCTATTTAAAAATTACAAAATTTAATTGTTTTGTTTTTCTTAAAAAAGGAAAGAAGCAGAACTAAATATAATAAAGCGTGTTGGTGGAAATCACCATGGAATGAGAAAAAGTGATCCTGAGATATTTTGCAGATGAGCTTCTTTTCTCGCTCCTTTTGGCTGCTGTCCTGGCCCCGAGTTTCTGAAGATGAGAAGGCTGGGTGAGGGATAAGCTGGCTGAATAATATTTCAGCGTCACAAAGTGGGACTGAAAACAAAGCTCATGAGATTTAGAGTACAGGCTTTTAAGTAGCTGATTTGTCAAGCCAATCAGAAGGGATTTTTCCTAAACTTGAATTGTATCTCAGAGAGGATAGGCCCAGCAGAACTGGAGGAGAGCGGTGAAGATGCACAGAGGAAAAGCATAATGTCTTGGTGTTACCTTCCCTACACGACCTGAAACAGACCAGTGCCGTGACCGTGGCCTGAGAAGGGTTTGCTGACACTCAGGATGAGGGTTTGGGTCACACCACCAGCTAAGCCACTGAGAGTAGCTCTGATGGTAGCTGAGGACAAGGAGACGAATGGGGTGACGAGGAGGGCTGATGATGATGGTTAGCATCTGTAGCAGGGACTGGGGCTGTAGTCTGCCCCACAGACCCCCACCCTCTATGATTTCCTACAGGAAGAGAGCCCACCAGAGCTGTTCCCAGTGTGAATGGAGATGTGGATCCCCACAGCAGAAAGAAGTGTGCAGCTCAGAGTTCCTTCAAGAAGCAGCTCGCGACCCAGCTGTGAGGAGTGTGTTAGCTGATCACAGAGAGCAAGTGCCTCTCAGACACCTGATACTTGAGCTGAGATCACACTATACCCGGGGAAGCCCCTGGCCAGGAACAGAGTAAGGCTGTCCTTCAAGGGTCTTTCCTTTTCTGCCTAATGGAGGACCCCCACTATGGAAAATCCTTACTCCAGAGCTGCCCCCAGGGGGCTGGCAGGGATGTGATCAGGTCAGCAATGTGATGCTCCTGGTACCTAGTCCTGCATCTTCTCCTTCCCTTTCACAGATGTTGCTTTGCCATGAAACTTGCACTGCTAACTCTGTCTCAGCTTCTGCTCCCTTGAGAATGTAATCTGCAAAGTGTGGCTCATGGAGTTATGAGGCTTCAGGCTCAGGGAACTGTAAGAATGAGCGTCCAGGCAGCGTGGTCACAGCCAAGCACAGCTCAACAACTGTGCGATGTGAACACCTTTACTCTGGTCCTGGACACTCACCGCAGCCCCCAGTGGTCCCTGACTGGGTGCTGCTGTGGAGGAAAATACTGTACTGCCCTGTGAAAGGCTGCCCTTTGGTCCTTGCTGCTTAGGGTCACTCAGTGGAGATCTAAGTGTCAGGTAGGAGCATCAGATTTGCCAGGCATCTTAGTGCAGCCCTAGCTATCAGGGTGAAGCAAAGTGACTCACTGATTTGTTCAGTGTCTGCAGCAGGAGTCCAGAATGTCCCTCAAGACTCAAGTGTGGAGACTTCCCTGGTGTTCCATGGGCTAATCTTCCATGCTCCCAATGCAGGGGACCCGGGTTCAATCCCTGGTCAAGGATCTAGATCCCACATGCTGCAACTAAATCTCGAATGCTGCAAATAAAGTTCCCTCATGCCACAGCCAAAGATCCTGCCAAAATAGAAGAACCCACCTGCCACATCTAAGATCCAACACAGCCAAATAAATAAAAAAAATTTTTTAAAAGACTCAGGTATTAACTCAAAAGGGAGGTACCAAAATACAGTGGGGCAGTCAATAAACATCAGATGCCCTCTGCCTACTCCCCGTGAAACTCCAGAGAGTCTTCACATTGGCGGTTTCACAGGGGACATCACAAATGAATAGCCAGGACATGGAAGCAACCTAGATACCCATCAGCAGACGAATGGATAAGGAAGCTGTGGTACATATACACCATGGAATATTACTCAGCCGTTAAAAAGAATTCATTTGAATCAGATCTAATGAGATGGATGAAACTGAAGCCCATTATACAGCGTGAAGTAAGCCAGAAAGATAAAGAACATTATAGCATACTAACACATATATATGGAATTTAGAAAGATGGTAATGATAACCCTATATGCAAAACAGAAAAAGAGACACAGAAGTACAGAACAGACTTTTCAACTCAATGGGAGAAGGTGAGGGTGGGATGTTTTGAAAGAACAACATGTATATTATCTATAGTGAAACAGATCACCAGCCCAGGTGGGATGCCTGAGACAAGTGCTCGGGCCTGGTGCACTGGGAAGACCCAAAGGAATCGGGTGGAGAGGGAGGTGGGAGGGGGGATCGGGATGGGGAATACATGTAACTCCATGGCTGATTCTTGTCAATGTATGACAAAACCCATTGAAATGTTGTGAAGTAATTAGCCTCCAACTAATAAAAAATAAACAAATAAATAAATACATAAAAAAAACAAAAAAACAAATGTTGTCGCCTCTGAAACAGAAACCACACTCCCTGGTCACCATGGCAAAGCCCTGGAATGTGCCTTCTCTTATCGGACTCCTCTTCCACCAGTTTCTCTCTTAGCAGGAGTTTCTTTCACAAGGTCACATTTAATGGATCTGAATAATTTTTCTATCCATTTTATTTTTTAATTTATTCGGTTGCTCTGGGTGTTAGGTGCAGCACTTGGGCTTTTAGCTGCAGCATGTGGGATCTAGTTCCCTGACTGCAGATTGAACCCAGGCCCTCTGCATAGGGAGCGTGGAGTTCTTAGCCACTGGACCATCAGGGAATTCCCTCTATCCAGGGAACCAGTAAAGTTGTTCAGTCGCAACCGACTCTGCCATCCCATGGACTGTAGCATACCAGGCTCCCCCACCCATGGAATTTTCCTAGAAAGAATATTGGAGTGGGTTGCCATTTCCTTCTCAAGGGGATCTTCCCAACCCTGTGTGCATTGCAGGCAGACGCTTTACCATCTGAGTCATCAAGGAGGCCCTAGGGCCTAGCCCCTTCCCCAAAGACCAGGTCTAAATTCCCACCCCCCCACCCTCCGTGCCATCCACCAGCCAAGCGTGTTGGAGGCTCCATGTCAAGCGTCTGGTATGCCATAGGTGCACAGTGTCAGGTGCCCTCTGGCCTCAAGAGTCAGGCTTGGGTTTGAATATCTCTCATTCCCCGACTGGGGGGTCTTTGGCCAAATCACCGAGTCCGCCTCCTTCATTTACATAAAGGAAATGCTGAGCTGTACCTTGGATGATGAGAGCTATTGAAGGCAGGATGTCCTGGCACCTGCTGGCTGCCCATACAGTATGTCTCCTTGCCCAAACTTGGGTTTTTGCACACCAGAGGTTTCCTATGGGATCTTAAACAAGCCGGTACTTTGAACCTCAGTTTCCTCTTTTACACAATGGGATAGCAATGCTTACTATCTAGGGTTATTGGGAGAATCAATTTAGACCAGAAGGTCTTAAGGTGCGTTCCCTGAGCTAGCAGAGTCACCATCACTTGGGGATTTGTCAAAGATGCAGCATATTCTTAGCCTGCTGGGGACTTGCTGAATCACAAACTCAGGGGAGGAGATTCAGCAGTGTGCGTTTCAACAAGTTTGGAGGGTGATTCTGATGCACGGTCAGGATTGAGAAGCATTGGCTTAGACTTTTTAAAACATCTGTAGAGTCTGTCAGAGGGCTTCCGTGGGGGCTCAGCAGTAAAGAATCCACCTGCTAATGCAGGAGACATGGGTTTGATTCCTGGGTCAGGAAGATGCCCTGGACGAGGGCATGGCAACCCACTCCAGTAGATTGCCTGGAAAATCCCATGGACAGGGGAGCCTGGCGGGCTATAGTCCATAGGGTCCCAAAGTGTCAGATACAACTTAGTGACTACACAGCAACCATAAGCTTCAACCTGACTGAATTTTGGCACTCTTGTGTGACCATAAGCAAGTCATGTCACCTTTCAGAGCTTCTGTCAACTATTAAAAAGAGTGGTCAAAAATATTAAATGACCTAATGCCTTTAGCAGGCCTGGCTGCCGAAGGGGTATGATAAGTCATTTACCTGTTTTACTGTCTCCCAGAGTTAGGCAGGTGGGTTCATCACCACCCCGATGCATCAGGAGCCTTGAAGAAGATGCTTTTCTCCAGATTTCTATTTCTGGCATGATGCACAATTCACAATGCAGACAATAGCACCTGCTCTCGAAAGCTGGAGAATTAAGGTAGGTTATGGACATGCTCAGCCTTAGTGGATACTCAGGAAATGTTAGCTCCTTCCACTGCTTACTGCCTCCAAGCTCTGCTGGATTCAAGGGCTAGTGACTCACCTCCTGACCCTCAGTAATCTCATCAGATTACTGAGGTTACTTCAGTAATGCCTGCTTCTCAGGCTGGACCTGGGACTGCGTGCCTATCCAGCCGCTGGCCCAGTGCCTGACAGGAAGCATGCAGGGTACCTGTCACTCACCCTAGGCCTGGTGTCTAAGTAGGTGGGGATTTCGTCCTTACCTCTGTCACTTGTGTGACCTCTGGCCAGTCTCCTGCAGCTCTAGGTTTTAACTCCCTTATCTACAGAATGGAGATAATACATTCCGGTGAAGAGTTATTGTGAGTATGTGTGCAGAGGCCCCTGGAACACAATAGATGCTCAATATATGTCAGTTTATGGCACTTCCCTCATTACACTTGGGTTCAAATTCTGCGTCTGCCATTTACTAACTGTTGACCTTGACCAGAATCAGGCCCCTCTCTGAGCTTCGGTTTTCTCATCTGTGAACTGGGGAACATCTTACTTTCCATGAGAAGCCTGGAGGATTAAATGAGGCAAATTGTTTATGGGCAGCACCATTCCTGGCACATAATTCGTGCACAATAAATATATATGTGATGCAGCTCCTATGCCTCTATTGGACTTGGAGTCAAAAGATGCGGTTTCTATTCCAGTTCCATTACCCATTAGGAACATGACTGTGGGCAAATTCTTTTTCCCTTTTTTCTAGAACTCACTTTCCTGCTCTATGAAACAGGATGAATAATTTAACGAACCTTCTCTGACAAGAATCTGAATATCAGTAAGAAAGATTAAATGATTTGCTGAAAATTATTATCCAGCTAGCCCATGGCACAGTTGAGACTGGAGACTAGACTTTTTGATTCAAGACTCTACATACATTAATTTTGAGCACCTAGTATGTGCTGGTCAATTCTCTGGGCTCTAGATACACTTCACTGAGTTTAATCCCTCCACTAACCCTGACTGGGAGGTTTTCGACTCCTTCTGTACAGATGAGCCGATGGGACAGCCCCAAAGCTCAGCCAATTCATGCTGCTCACTCCTTGAGGGAGTTCTCATCGTGGCGCCTCGGGCACTGGGATCCCCGGGGCAGCCTGGCTTCCTAATCTTGCAGCCCACGCCCCTTCCCCTAACCTCGCCTTCGCTTCCCGCCCCGCAAGGGAGGTCCCGTCCCTGTAGCGGCCTTTCCAGGGCGCCCGCGGGCCGTGCGGGCCGCGTGGTTCCCGAAGGTGCAGAGGCTGGAGAGCCGCTTTCTGGCGGGATCGCTCTGCCCCGCAGCCCCTCTCCGCCTCTGCAGCCTGCAGCCTCTGCCCAACCTTCCTCCGTCCCCGGTGGCTGAGGTCTATTGATCGCTGCCGCTGCCCGGGGAGGGAGCCCGGAAGCGGTGCTTTCTATTCCTGACTCGGTTGAGAGAAGAAGCGGGGTGTGTGGAGACTGGGCCCCCACAGCCCGGGCATCCTCACCAAGTCAGAGGCCAGGGGATGAGGGGTAATTTGGTGGGGCGTGTCCCTGTAGAGGACAGCAGGAATAATAGCTTCCTTAGTTGAGTGCTTAATATGGGCCAGGGACTGGGCTTCAGGTGACTTATCTAAGTTCTTGCCGACAGGGTCTTCTCCTCCCTGTTTCACAAGTGTCACTTGCTCAGGGCACTTAGCTAGACCTTGTGGACCTGGGATGGGGACTCACATATTCCAATATTTCAGCAGGGACATGTTGAAACAGGGAAGCCTGAAACAAATCATTTTGCCCCCGAAATTCAGTGTCCTCACCTGCCCACAGAATTCCTGATTCACTGTGGCAAGGGTAAGACAGAACCCTGCCAAAGAGCTTTGTCAAGGTGTGTGACCCACAAGCTTTTATTAAACACCTACTGTGTGCCTGGTCCTGAAGATTAGGACCATACAAGAAAGGATTCCTACTTTACAGATATTGTTATTAATAATGATGATTTATTTATTGGGAACTTACCTTGGTTCCAATATCGTATAGACCTCATCTTTTAAACTGAAAAATGTTTGTGACATAGGCACTATTATTATTATTCCAATGTTGCAGATAAGAAATGTAAGGCTTTGAGAGGTGAGGGGACTTGCTCAAGGTCATATGGTTGACTTCTGTGTCCGCTAGGCCATGACTGTCAGATAGATGTAATGTGAGCCACAAATAGACTTTAAATTTTTCTTAAGGCAACTTTTAAAAACAGTAAAAAGAAAGGGGTAACATTAGTCTTACTACTATATTTTATTTCACCCCAATATTATTAAAATAATTTCAACATGGAATCAATAAAGAAATTATGAATGAGATACTTTACATTTTCATTTTTGTGCTAAGTCTTCAAAATCCAGGTATTTGTTTGGGGGGGGGTTGTTTGTTTTTTATATTTATTTATTTGTCTGTACCAGGTCTTAGCTGCGGCATGTGGAATTTTTACGATCTGAACCACCAGGGATGCCCCACATGTGGGCTCTTTTACTTGCAACATGTGGGGTTCTTTTTTCTTTTTCTTAGTTGCAGCATGCAAACACCAGGGCTTCCCTGGTGGCTCAGACGGTCAAGTGTCCGCCTGCAATACAGGAGACCTAGATTTGATCCCTGGGTTGAGAAAGTCCCCTGGAGAAGGAAATGGCAACCCACTCCAGTACTCTTGCCTGGAAAATCCCAAGGATGGAGGGGCCTGGTAGGCTGCAGTCCATGGGGTCTCAAAGAGTCGGACACAACTGAGCGACTTCACTTCAATTCATGCAAACTCTTGGCTGTGGCATGTGGGATTTAGTTCCCCAACCAGGGATTGGAACTTGGTCTCCCTAGCAACTTGAAGAAATATGAAATTAATCACCTCATAATTTCTGTGGATCAGAAATCTGAGCACGACATGGCTGGATGCTCTACTCAGCGTTTTACTAGGTTGAAGTTAGGTGTCAGCCAGGGTCGTGGTTCTCATCGGGGGTTTGGGGTTCTCTTCCAGCTCACAGAGTGTTGGCAGAATTCATTTCCCTCTGGTTGTAGGACGGACGTCCCTCTTTTCTTGCTTGCTGTCTGCTTGGGTTCACTCTCTGGAATGTCCGTTGGTATGGCTGTGTGTGTTTGTGTGTGTGTGTGTGTCTGTGTGCACGCACGCTAAGTCGCTTCAGTAGTGTCTGACTCTTTGCTACCCTATGGACTGTAGCCCACCAGGCTCCCCTCTCCATGGGATTCTGCAGGCAAGAATGCTGGCGTGTTTTGCCATTTTCCTTCTCCAGGGCATCTTCCCGACCCAGGATCGAACCCTAATCTCTTACATCTCCTGAATTGGCAGGCAGGTTCTTTACCACTAATGCCACTTGGGATGGCTGTCATTCCCTTAACACCCCCACTCATTAAGCGCTGGCCTTGGACCAGGCCTATAAGAAATAGAGGCCAGTGACTTATTATCCAGTGGTAGAGTCAGACCCAACCATAAATAATGACATCTCAACTGTTCAGACAACATTTCCCCAAATATGGAGCAATTTCAAATGATCTTAGGGTGTGTCTGGATGCAACATCGTACGACAGTGACTCTTGCATTGAGAAACTTCTTTTCAATCCTGAGTATAGCAGAAGAATATTCCAGATTAGAGATCTGTGTCTTTAACGTCACTTTAAGCCTCGTTAATCATCCTTTATCACAACAGAGACAGAGAGCAGGCTTCAGGCTCACAGGCAGGTGGCAGTATCTAGCCGGAATCTAATATTATTATTTCATATCATTTAATCAGACATGATTTACTTACATGGAACTTCATTGCTTTTTGCATCTGCTTTTACACTTACATTCTGTTTGTGACAAGTGACCCTGCTTATCCCGTTTAAAGTGGCGATATCCAGTTTTTCTTCTCAAGTAAATTTATTTTTATACAAAAGTGAGTCCCTTGGAAGAAAAACATTAGGTCAATAGGAGTACAGGCAATACACAAAATATCATGATGCTATTTTACAGGTATGGTGAACATTGTGAACAGATTGACGTTTGGAAAATTCTTCTAGAACAGAGTTTATTAAGGTTGGAATTTCCACTGGCAGGGCAGCTTCTGTCTGGGTTGCTGGGTCCCAGACCCCGCCCATCTTCATATCTTCCTGCAGGGAACCCCATCCCGAGGTTCCGAGTTATGGATCCTAAGCCAGAATTAGCCTGAGGAGAGGCAAGGAAAAGGTTAACCCCCTTTCCATAATAAAGCTCTGGGTTCCGGGTCTGATTCCCCCATCCAGACCCCATCAGCCCACCCAGGAGGGCAGGACCCCCCACCCACCTTCACAGGGGCAAACTGAAGCTCAGAGCGTTAGGGCCGTGGTCCAGGTGATACAAGTTCAGCAAGAGAACAGGGACACCCGGTTCCTCTGTGATGCTAGGAGAACCCCTCCCACCCCATCCACTTCTCCAGGGCTGGCCACAGGAGGCCCAGGCTTCTGGGGAGGTTCCTGTTCAGCTGGCTGAACTCGAGGGATCTCTTAGGGCTGGGGCTCAGAGAGGGAAGGAGCTGGCCCGAGGCACACACAGCCCTACCTCCGACCGGACTTCTGCAGTCCCGGCCGCAGGCATCCAGGCAGCACCGCTTGCGGCCCTGGCAGTCCGAGTCCTTGGAGCAGAGGTGCTGCGCGGGGCTCAGGCAGCGCAGACGGTCCTCGGGGCATCTGCCCATCTTAACTGCAACACAGGGACCGGGGGAGTGCGGGTGCGCCGGCCCTGGGGCCTGGGGTCTGGCTGGAGTCAGCACAGTGGAGAGGGACCCTTACCTGAGACCTTCCGCACGCACTGGAGGAAGCACGCTTGGCGACAGCACTTCATCCCTGAGGGACACTGGCTGTCGTGCAGACACTGGTCAGGCACCGAGAGGAGGCAGGGCCCGTCATCCGGTGGGCAGCCCCCAGACTTCTCTGTAAGAGAACTCCCCACATTTTGCCACCAGAGGCAGTTCAGAATTCAGTATAAGCGCTGTCTTGGGGATTGCGTCATCTAAATTCTCCACTCCATACTTCTTTGCCCATCGTTTGCAATTTTTTTTTTTTTTAATTTTGGAATTGACTTGCTGTTTTTTATTTATTTTTTTATTGACATCTAAAGTGAAATGTAACATTATATTAGTTTCAGGTGTTCAACATGATGATTTATTTTTGTGTGTCCTGCAGAATGATCACCACAGTGTCTTGTTAACGTCGGACACCATACATAGTTATAATATTTTTCTTGTGATGAGAACTTTTAAGATCAATTCTTTTAGCTACATCCAAATGTGAATTGTAGCATTATTAACTGTAGTCACCAGGCTGTACATTATATCTTTGTGACTTATTTTATATCTGGAAGTGTGTACATTTTGACCCCCTTCACCCATTTCACTCCCACCCCTACACCCTACTTTTGGCAACAACCACCAACTGTTTTCTGTATCTATGAACTTGATTTTTTTAGATGATACCATCCAGTATTTATCTTTCTCTGTTTGATTTATTTCATTTAGCATAATGCCCTCAAGGTCCATCCATGCTGTTGTAAATGCCCCGCAAGGCTTTTTTTTGTTGCTGTTGTTTTGTTTTGTACTCCAGGCCTCAGTTTTCTGTCTCTGAAATGGGAAGCTACACTGCATCCTCTCAGGGTTGGTTTGAGACTCAGATGACTTAAAAGGCTGAGGAAAAAAAAACAATGAAGTTCAAAATCTGCACCTGGGCAACTAGACCGTGCCTGGTCTGGCCCCATCCCATCTCTCTGGTGTCTTCTTCTACCCTGTTTCCACTTGGCGGCTCCTGATCAGCTCCAAGCTGCTTCTCTTTGCAGGCCCTGTTTTTTGCCCCGTGTATTACTTTCAAGTTTGCATCTGCCTTCCCCAACCTTCTCTCCAAATCCAGGCTCCCCACTCACAGACATATACACAGAGACACAGTCATATACACACACCGGTGTGGTGAGAGTGTTACAGGCCCAAAGGGATGGAGGTGGAGGCATCGCCTGGGTGGGGAGGCACCTGTCTGACTATCTCTGCAGCCCCAGCCTCTCCCATCTGTTGACAGGTCAGACTCAGCCTTTTATTTATTTTTTATTTTTTAAAAAATTAATTAATTTATTTATTTTCCTTTACAACATTGTATTGGTTTTGCCATACATTGACATGAGTCCTCCATGGGTGTAAATGTGTTCCCCATCCTGAACCCCCCTCCCACCTCCCTCCCCATCCCATCCCTCTGGGTCATCCCAGTGCACCAGCCCCAAACATCCTGTATCATGCATCGAACCTGGACTGGTGATTCATTTCACATATGATAATTTACATGTGTGAATGCCATTCTCCCATATCATCCTGCTCTTGCCCTCTCCCACAGAGTCCAAGGACTGTTTACTACATCTGTGTCTCTCTTGCTGTCTCGCATACAGTGTTATCGTTACCATCTTTCTAAATCCACATATATGCATTAGTATACTGTATTGGTGTTTATCTTTCTGGCTTACTTCACTCTGTATAATGGGCTCCAGTTTCAATCATCTCATTAGAACTGATTCAAATGAATTCTTTTTAATGGCTGAGTAATATTCCATGGTGTATATGTACCACAGCTTCCTTATCCATTCGTCTGCTGATGGGCATCTAGGTTGCTTCCATGTCCTGGCTATTATAAACAGTGCTGTGATGAACATTGGGGTATACGTGTCTCTTTCAGATCTGGTTTCCTCTGTGTGTATGCCCAGGATTTGGATTGCTGGGTCATATGGAAGTTCTATTTCCAGTTTTTTAAGCAGTCTCCACACTATTCTCCATAGTGGCTGTACTAGTTTGCATTCCCACCAACAGTGTAAGAGGGTTCCCTTTTCTCCACACTCTCTCCAGCATTTATTGCTTGTACACTTTTGGATGGCAGCCATTCTGACTGGCATGTAATGGTACCTCATTGTGGTTTTAATTTGCATTTCTCTGATAATGAGTGATGTTGAGCATCTTCTCAAGTGTTTGTTAGCCATCTGCATGTCTTCTTTGGAGAAATGTCTGTTTAGTTCTTTGGCCCATTTTTTGATTGGGTTGTTTATTTTTCTGGAATTGAGCTGCAGGAGTTGCTTGTATACTTTTGAGATTAATTCTTTGTCCATTGCTTCATTTGCTATTATTTTCTCCCATTCTGTAGGCTGTCTTTTCACCTTGCTTATAGTTTCCTTTGTTGTGCAGAAGCTTTTAATTTTAATTAGGTCCCATTTGTTTATTTTTGCTTTTATTTCCAATATTCTGGGAGGTGGGTCATAGAGGATCTTGCTGTTGTTTATGTTGGAGAGTGTTTTGCCTATGTTTTCCTCTAGGAGTTTTATAGTTTCTGGTCTTACATGTAGATCTTTAATCCATTTTGAGTTTATTTTTGTGTATGGTTTTAAAAAGTGTTCTAGTTTCATTCTTTACCAAGTAGTTGACCGGTTTTCCCAGAACCACTTGTTGAAGAGATTTTCTTTTCTCCATTGTATATTCTTGCCTCCTTTGTCAAAGATAAGGTGTCCATAGGTGTGTGGATTTATCTCCGGGCTTTCTATTTTGTTCCATTGATCTATATTTCTGTCTTAGACTGGCTGACTGGATACAAAAACAAGACCCATATATATGTTGTCTACAAGAGACCCATCTCGAAACAAGGGACACATAGTGTCTGAAAATGAAGGGCTGGAAAAAGATATTCCATGTAAATAGAGACCAAAAGAAAGCAGGAGTAGCAATACTCATATCAGATAAAATAGACTTTAAAACAAAGGCTGTGAAAAGAGACAAAGATGGACACTACATAATGATCAATGGATCAGTCCAAGAAGAAGATATAACAATCATAAATATATATGCACCCAACATAGGAGCACCACAATATGTGAGACAAATGCTAATGAGTATGAAAGGGGAAATTAACAATAACACAATAATAGTGGGAGACTTTAATACTTCACTCACACCTATGGATAGATCAACCAAACAGAAAATTAACAAGGAAACACAAACTTTAAATGATACAATAGACCAGTTAGACCTAACTGATATCTATAGGACATTACACTTCAAAACAATGAATTTCACCTTTTTCTCAAGCGCACATGGAACCTTCTCTTGGATAGATCACATCCTGGGCCATAAATCTAGCCTTGGTAAATTCAAAAAAATTGAAATCATTCCAAGCATCTTTTCTGACCACAATGCAGTAAGATTAGATGTCAATTACAGGAGAAAAACTATTAAAAATTCCAACATATGGAGGCTGAACAACATGCTGCTGAACAACCAGCAAATCACAGAGGAAATCAAAAAAGAAATCAAAATATGCATAGAAATGAATGAAAATGAAAACACAACAACCCAAAACCTATGGGACACTGTAAAAGCAGTACTAAGGGGAAGGTTCATAACAATATAGGCTTGCCTCAAGAAACAAGAAAAAAGTGAAAGAAATAATCTAACTTTACACCTAAAGCAACTTGAAAAGGAAGAAATTATGAACCCCAGTGTTAGTAGTTGAAAGAAATCTTAAAACTTAGGGTAGAAATAAATGCAAAAGAAGCAAAAAGAGACCATAGCAAAAATCAACAAAATCAAAAGCTGGTTCTTTGAGAAGGTAAATAAAATTGACAAACCATTAGCCAGATTAATCAAGAAACAAAGGGAGAAAAATCAAATCAACAAAATTAGAAACAAAAATGGAGAGATCACAACAGACAACACTGAAATACAAAGGATCATAAGAGACTACTACCAGCAACTGTATGCAAATAAAAGGGACAACTTGGAAGAAATGGACAAATTCTTAGAAAAGTACTACTTTCCAATATTGAACCAGGAAAAAATAGACAATCTCAACAGACCCATCACAAGCAAGCAAATTGAAACTGTAATCAGAAATCTTGCAAAAAACAAAAGCCCAGGACCAGACGGCTTCACAGCTGAATTCTGCCAATAATTTAGAGAAGAACTAACACCTATCCTACTCAAACTCTTCCAGAAAATTGCAGAGGAAGGTGAACTTCCAAACTCTTTCTATGAGGCCACCATCACCTTAATCCAAAACCTGGCAAAGATGCCACAAAAAAAGAAATCTATAGGCCAATATCACTGATGAACATAGATGCAAAAATCCTTAACAAAATTCTAGCAAACAGAATCCAACAACATATTAAAAGATCACACATCATGACCAAGTGGGCTTTATCCCAGGGATGCAAGGATTCTTCAATATCCACAAATCAATCAATGTAATACACCACATTAACAAATTGAAAAATAAAAACCATATGATGATCTCAATAGATGCAGAAAAAGCCTTTGACAAAATTCAACATCCATTTATGATAAAAACCCTCCAGAAAGCGGGAATTGAAGGACCATACCTCAACATAATAAAAGCTATATATGACAAACCCTCAGCAACATCATCCTCAATGGTGAAGAATTGAAAGCATTTCCCCTAAAGTCAGGAACAAGAGAAGAGTACCCACTCTCACCACTACTATTCAATATAGTTTTGGAAGTCTTGGCCACGGCAATCAGAACAGAAAAAGAAATAAAAGGAATCCAGATTGGAAAAGAAGAAATAAAACTCTCACTATTTGCAGATGACATGATCTTCTACATAAAAAACCCTAAAGACTTCACCAGAAAATTACTAGAGCTAATCAATGAATATAGTAAAGTTGCAGGATATAAAATTAACACACAGAAATCCCTTGCATTCCTATACACTAACATTGAGAAAACAGAAAGAGATATTAAGGAAACAATTCCATTCACCATTGCAACGAGATTCAATGCAATCCCTATCAAGCTACCAAAGGTACTTTTCAGAGAACTAGAACAAATAATTTCACAACTTGCATGGAAATACAAAAAACCTCGAATAGCCAAAGCAATCTTGAGAAAGAAGAATGGAACTGGAGGAATCAACCTGCCTGAATTCAGTCTCTACTACAAAGCCACAGTCATCAGACTCAGTCTTTTAAAGGAGGCAGAGGAGGAGAGAGGTAGGGTATGTAGAGCTTCCTTCTGAAAATCCCGGATCCCAGAGACCATGCCCACTACTCAACTCCGGAGTCACTTTCACAGATTGGGCTTGGAGACAGAGAAGCCTGGAGAAGGACACAAACAAGATGGGCAGGAGGCCAGACCAGACCTAGTTCGCCATGGAGGATGACAGAAAAGATCATCTCCCTGCCTTGCAGACCCACATGTCCAGACACCCCCATGAAGACACCAAAGAGCAGGGACCGACCATCCACTCCCACCCTCCACAGAGGCACAGGAAGACACGAGTTCTCACATGGACGCACATGCAGGCTCAGACACACATGTGTGCGGTTGTCCCTAGCGATACATGGGCAGACTCAGATCACACTGATACTCAGGCACAAAGATGCACGTATAACTAGAGGTAGACGCATGTGTGTGAACACAGTCCTACAGTCAGACGTGTAGACAGGCAAGCACCGGGAAACTGGCAAGAAAACATTTACAGCTGCACATGCAAGCAGGCTGACAGGCATGAAGATGTACAGACAAGAGACAAGCTGCTGGAAGTACTAAGAAGCGGGCACATGCACACACACACACACACACACACACACACACACACACACACACACAACTTACACTTCATTGCCTGCCTTTCCCCAAACTCTTATTCTCTCCTAAAAGGTAGAAACTGGCTCTGTCCTTGGAGCATAGGAACCTACCCATACTCACCTCCCTTCCTCCTGCCCAAGGCAGCAGGTAACTGGCTCCCCAAACCCAGAAGGGTCACCAGGAGGAGGAGGCTCTGGGCCCTCATGTTTCTGTTGCCAACACCTGATAAGGTAGAATCCAGAGGCCCCCAGATTAACACCTACAACCTTGGGGAGGCTAGAGCAACTGAGTTAAGGGAGGAAGGAGAGGGGATAAACAGAGTGGTATGTGTCTGCCTCATCCTGGCCCCACCCCCTGCCCAAGAGCCACCGTGCAAGGGTGCTTGTGCAAGAACTGATGACGGGTGAGGATCTGCCCTGGGTGTCCCGGGCTGGGATCCAGTCCTGCCTGTATCGCCAATTTGGGTTGTGATATGGACAAGCCTTGTCTGTGTTTGGACCTCAGTTTTTCTCATTTGTATAAAGGGTGAGAGTTGATGAGTCAGATGGTCCCTTTCCTGGGTCTCTAACATCTTGAAGCCCCAGCAGTGGCTTAGGTGGAGGATAGAAATCAGCTTTGAATGACCAGGAAGGATTTGCAGAGCTCTGAGACCTGCGAAGGGAAGCATTCGCATTAGGGTCAGCACTCTCTGTTGGAGACGGCTGGCACAGGCTGGCAGGGTGAGTGGGGCCAGACCTGGTCTCTCCTCTAGGGCTCCAGTGGATGAGAGAGAGAGAGAGACCACTCTGCCTTTGGTAAGATCACCTCCAGTGGCATCTGGTAGAACTGCCTTCTGCCTGGAGCTGGCTGAGCTATCAGGGGTGCACAGAGTGGGGCTTTAGGTTTGGCTGCGGTGGCTAGTCACAGAGGATGAAGGTGGCCTCTGGGACCCCTTCCCTGGCCCTAAGGGATCCTGAGCAAAAGGTCATATCAGCCAACCCCCCCCCTCCAACCCCCCGCCTAGATTTCATATCATCCAGCTCCTGTGTTTGGTGGAAAAGAGATAAGTGGCGCTCAGAGTCCTAAGGGGCCCCAAGTGGAAACACACTGTACCTGAGTCACTCACCAGAACAAGAGGAAATCAGAGCCATCCTCCCCGCCCTCCCATCTGAAAGATGAGGGAACAGTTGCCTGTAGATGGGAGGGGGCTGGCTCAAGGACACAGTTCATTCTTAACTAGGCTGGGATGTCTTCTCCATGGGAACATCACTTCTCCATGATCCCCATCCTGTTCTCAGAAGTGAGGTGATCCCTTCTCTGACCCTGATAAAGGAAGAGAGAGGTCCAGTCCAGGACAACCCTCAGAGTCAGGAAGTGCTCCCCTGGGTTTAACCTCATGCTGTCTTCTAAGCTCTCAGGAAAAGAGTGGCCCTGTAGTTCATGATCTGATGTGACTTTGAGACTTCTGGCATCCCCTTGGCAGCTTTCTTTAGAAGGAAAGTTTTATGAGGCTGATTTTTATTCCTGATTACAAACTACACAGACTACTTGGCTGTTGCTCACAAGCAAGCTCAATAAAAATCGAACCCCAAGCTGAAGCTCAGAGAAGGAGAGTTATTCTCCTGAGGTCACACAGCAAGTTCTAGGCAAAGCTGAGACTGACTTCCAGGCCATTGTTCTGGAAGTCACTCACAGTATCTCCTCCCAGGAACTTGAACTTCCTTGGCACCTCCTTGGACACTGAGACCAGTGCATGGACAGCAGAGCCACGAGGTCATTGGGGTCTGTCTAGGAAAGTCCCCCTTCCACTGTAGGTTCCTGCCATCCCATAAGTCTTCCCTACCCCCAAATTATTATTATCTAGAGAAACGCTGGGCTGAATGAAGCACAAGCTGGAATCAAGTTTGCAGGGAGAAATATCAATAACCTCAGGTATGTAGATGACACCACTGTTATGGCAAAAAGCAATGAAGAACTAAAGAGGCTCTTGATGAAAGTGAAAGAGAAGAGTGAAAAAGTTGACTGAAAGCTCAACATTCCGAAAACTAAGATCATGGCATCCGGTCCCATCACTTCATGGCAGATAGATCGGGAAACAATGGCAGACTTTATTTTTCTGGGCTCTAAAATCACTGCAGATGGTGATTGCAGCCATGAAGTTAAAAGACACTTACTCCTTGGAAGGAAAGTTATGACCAACCTAGATAGCACATTAAAAAGCAGAGACATTACTTTGTCAACATAGTTCCATCTAGTCAAGGCTATGGTTTTTCCAGTAGTCATGTATGGATGTGAGAGGTGACTGTAAAGAAAGTTGAGCACCAAAGAATTGATGCTTTTGAAGTGTGGTGTTGGAGAAGACTCTTGAGAGTCCTGTGGATTGCAAGGAGATCCAACCAGTCCATCCTAAAGATCAGTCCTGAGTGTTCATTGGAAGGACTGCTGTTGAAGTTGAAACTCCAATATTTTGGCCACCTGATATGAAGAGCTGACTCATGTGAAAAGACCCTGATGCTGGGAAAGACTGAAGGCAGGAGGAGAAGGGGACGACAGAGGATAACTTGGTTGGATGGCATCACTGACTCAATGGACATGAGTTTGGGTAAACTGCGGGAGTTGGTGATGGGCAGGGAGGCCTGGCGTGCTCAGTCCGTGGGTTTGCAGAGTCGGACATGACTGAGCAACTGAAGTGAACTGAACTGAGAGAATGGCTCATGCCACTAAGTTATTGTAACATTTCAGAGACTCAGGGTGTTTTGCCTTATCATTTATTTCTCAAAAGAGACCACAGGAAGGAGGTAACTATGCCATCCAGGCAGATGGAGTGCCTGCCAGTGGAGCTGAATCTCAGACTCCAAAAGGAGGGATGCGTAAAGAGCAGGGATCTCCCAGTAAACTGTTGCAGCAACCCTTTCTGATATTCCTGGGACATAATGAGGTGAGATGACAGGGTTAGCAGAGCTAAGGATCGGTGGTCTGGGTTGGAGCCTGCAGTGAAAGTGAGTGCTCAGTAGGGAGCTACCTGCAGGTGTGGGGAAGGGATTTTCAAATGTGCAAGACCCAGTGTGGAGACTTCATTTTCCTCCACAGTCTGTACTGGCTTCTGGGAATTAGATCAAATAGCAACGTCTTCCAGTCTTGACCATGTGACCATGTATAGGAGAGGAACCTTGTTGATCCAACCCTCCTAAGCTCTTGGTTGTGTCTTGAACCCTTGTAATTGTCCAAGCCACCTTCTTTGTTCTTCGTGGCTTGAGGGTGTGCCAAGACGCTCTCCAATGTGAGTATTTTCTTGCTTGCCCAATCTGTAGCACTGGCTCAACTCTTTACCGGATTTCTTTCAATGGCTTTGTGTTGTAGCTGTCAACTTTGTGTGAGCAGGGGTGGAGGTGAGTTGAGGAGCCTCCTGTGTCTCAGTCATGGACCAGAACTTCCTGTTTTCAGTTCTTTTACATATACATCTGGGAGTGGAATTCCTGAGTCATCTGGTAATTCTATGCTAACCTTTTGGAGGAACTGTCAGGCTGTTTTCCACAGAGTTTACACCATTTTACCTTCTTCCCAGCAATGCACAAGGGTTCCAATTTCTTCACCTCCAAGCCGATGCTTGTCATTTTCCATTAAAGTTTTTTCTTATAGTCACACTATTGGGTATGACGTGGTGTCTTGTGAATTTGATTTGCATCTACCTAATGACTAATGATGTTCAGCATCTTTTCCTGGTGCTCACTAGCCACTTGTGTATCTTCAGAGAAATGTCTACGTTCTTTGCCCATTTTTAAATTGGGCTGTTCATCTTTTGAATGTGGAGTGGTGAGAGATCTTCGTATAGTTGAGTCACAGGCCCTTATCAGAGAGCTGGTTTGTTGCTTCTTCTCAGCAGGATCTTCTCACTCTCCTGGTAGGATCCTTTGATGCACAAGTTTTTAATTCTGTTGAACCTTATGTGTTTTAAATATCCTTTGACTTGAAGCTATTATATATAAAGCAGTCCATGGACTTATTCTTTGATCTACCTCTCTCCCTCATCCTCCTATCTGACAGAAGTTTTACTATGTGTACATTATCACAGAAGGTCATATTTACATACTACTTATTACTCCTTCATGAAGCTATTATATATAAAGCAGTCAGTGGACTTATTCTTTGATCTACCTCTCTCCCTCATCCTTCTATCTGACAGAAGTTTTGCTATTTGTACATTATCACAGAAGGTCATATTTACACACTATTTATTACTCCTTCATCAGACTTAATTCCACAATTAAAAGGTTCAGTACTCAGTAATAATCATGTTGCTAATTCCCGCAAAAGTTTCTTAATTGACTAAATCTTGTCTCTTGGAAACTCCCCAGGAAAGTTCTCAAAACCAATATTTCTTGAGTTCTTGCACATTTAGAAATATATTTAGGTCAAGGACAAGTTAGTTGTGCAAAAATCCTGAGTGCATATTTTCTTTCCTAGAGTGTCTAAGTTTTGCTTCACTATTTTCTGGCATTGAGCATTGCTATCTTACAACCTGATTTTTTAAGGTTTTGTTTCTTTTTTAGTTGGAGGGGAGAGTGTTGGCCTCCTGAAGTCTTCTATTTTTATCTTGAAAGACCACAATTTTTTCTTACATTTATCTTATGTTTACTATAATGTGAGCTCTTACTATGTAGACTGAATCTTTTATTTCAGAAATATTTTCCTCAATTATTGTTTTAAATAATTCTTCTGTTTTGCTGACTTGGTTTTCTTCCTGGTAGGACTTGATTTTCGTGTTGGTGAATCTTCATTGACTTTTTAACATTTAAGACTGTGTGTTTAAGGTACTTCTTTCTTTACTTTTATTTTATGTTATATGCTTTTCCTATGTTTCCCTTTTTCTTCCTTACTTAGTCCTTATTATGAAATATTTTTGTCCTTTTCTTCAATTCTCTTCTCTCCATCAGATTCTATTTCAAATATTCCTGTTACCTTGCTATCTCCTCTTTGAGTTTCTATATTTCTGTCTTATGATGGTTCCTCATACTTTTAGGCTTCCCTGGTGGCTCAGATGGTAAAGAATCTGCCTTTAGTGTGGGAGAGTTGGGTTCAGTCCCTCGGTTGGGAGGACCCCTGGAGAAGGAAATGGCTACCTACTCCAGTGTTGTTGCCTGGAGAATTCCATGGGCAGAGAAGCCTTGTGGGCTACAATCCATGGGGCAGGGGAGTAGGACATGGCTGAGTGACTTTCACTTCTCCTCATATCTTTAATTTGCTTCACTAGTTTTAAAAATCTATTTTAGATTATAATTTTTTCTCAGGTTTGTGGTGACATTTTACTGGGTATTTTAAGACTCCTCTTTCAAATGCTTTTAAGGTTTGCTTCTCATTTCTGTTGTTTTAACAAGGAGTCTCTTTATACAACTTATATGATTTCCAAATTTCTTTCTTATTTTAAAATCAGAGTCAGGGACTACCTTTTGAGAGGAGTATCTTATTTGAGTGGGAAGGGTTGGAAGTAATGTTTCTTAATTTAGCTCAAGGGCTCCCTCCTTTGCAGTTCTCGTAACACACAGGTGGACTTCTCTTTCTTAGGTACTTGTCTGAGAGAGGAGGGCTCCACCGTCAGCCCTGGCCACTAAGAGATATTACTCCAGCATTGCAAGGTAACGACTGCTCTCGTAAATACCCTGCATTCTTCTCTAGTGATTTTATTCATATCTCCCAGCTCTTGTGTCCTGCCTGGCTTATTCTCAGACCCACTCACTTCAGCTCCCACTCAAGTGGGCAAGCTTTGCCTTCTGAGAGGTGAAGAGTTTCTAACTGGCCGTGTAAGTATGGGAGGGAGCTGGGGAATGGCAGGTACTGTGCAGTGTCTCCACCTGCACGCATTTCAGCTGCTCCCAGAATGCCTTCCTGCAGGGGTTGTAAATCAAATGCCTATCTTTTCCCAGACTCTTTCATATCCAGGATTTCACGCGTGATTTTGGTTCTTACAATGGGATGTGCTCATACAATAGCTGAAATTCTTTTTCTGGTAGAATTACCTAAGTGATTTCTTTTGACGGCCTCTGATTGACTCACTATTTTCCTTTTACATTATGACATATTTTAAACATCACTTTGTAACACTTACATTAATGATTATTTCTTTAGATGCAACTCTCAATTACCCTGTTTTCTCCACTCACGTGATTATTTGAGTGCTTTATTCTAACCCATAATGAATTTTGGTGGCTCAGTGGTAAAGAATCTGCCTGCCAATGCAGGAAATGTAAGTTTGATCCCTGGGTTGGGAAGATCCCTTGGAGAAGGAAATGGCAACCCTCTCCAGTATTCTTGCCTGAGAAATCCCATGGACAGAGGAGTCTGGGGGGGCTTCACTCCGTGATGTTGCAAAAGAGTTGGACACAACTTAGCGACTAAACAACAACAACAAATTATGAGTTTTAATTTTCTTTATTTGATATGTTCAGATCATAAAAGTAGTGATTTTTGCTGTGATGAAATAAAATTCTTATTTCTGGGCAGGATAAAAAAAAAATTGGCATAAAATTCTCTTTTGCATCCGTTTGGGCCTCTTCCCTCCCTCCCTAATGTGTAGTGTGTGCCTGCATTACATATTAAACAAACGTCCTCAAAGATAGGAGCATCTGCTTGACCATAAAGATAACATTTTCCCCTTTCTTCTGATATTAGCAATATAATATCTTCAAAGGATAGCATTCTTTCCCAATTCTGCGGGGATCAGGGACTTCCCGCTCTCTTTATATGGGCTTACCTGCACTATGTGTCCTCGGTGAACTTTGTATAAAATATCAGGATGTCATTTTGATGTATGATCCTTTATCTCGAAAATGTATATGACTGTGCCTTCAACTTGCACCTGGCGGAACAGTTTCTCAGAACTTTCTGAGAGTCTCTCTTCCGGGTTATAATCCTTAGTCTGGTTCAAATGAAATTCCCTTTCTTCTTAATTGTTAACTGAACTTTCTTTGACCGTTGAAACAAGAAAAAAATTAAAAAGTATATGGACAAAGGCAGAGCTACTCGTGCTTGTCCTCCTTCCCCTCCCACCATCATCATGTAACCAGTATTCACAGCAGTGGCTATTGCTTCAAACACTTTTCCTTTTACACACATAAGTATATCCATATATAGGAGTTCCAAGTTCAACTGAAATTCTATCAAAACCCATATAGTACTCTCCAACCTTTTTTCTGTTGGTAAGATTTGATGGACATCACTGGAAGTCAGTAAACAGAGATCTAGTCATATTCATTTTTTGGTAATATATTTATAAATGTAACAGGGTCCCATCATACATGATGAGATTTTGATAAAGCAACACTTATTTATTTATTTTCTTCTCCTTTCTTCTATCCTGCCTTCTTAACCTGTATCCTCCTTCAACCACTTAGGGAAAGTATATTAATATTATGACGTGCAGCCTTCTTAATATGACAGTAGCGATATTTGTCTACTATAGCCAAGTTAGAAACATACGCTCATTATGTGCAAGTCATCTGTCTGGTGACTTTCTATTTTTTTATTTGCATATCTATGGTTATTGTAATACCACTTTATCCTAATTATTACAGCTTTAAAATAAAACTTGATATCTCCTACATCAAGTCTTAGTAAATTATTCTTCTTCAAGAGTATTTTGGCTATCTTGCCTTTTGCATTTTTTGTATGCATTATAGAATTGCATTGCCAAGTTTCTCTCGGCTTACTTTTGTAAAAACTTTCCTGGGGGTTTGATTGCATTGAGACTGAAAATCAATTTGAAGAGAATTGGCATACTTATCATATTGAGTCTTGCAATCCATGAACATGGTATACATTTCTGATTTGGGGGTGTTAAAAAATGTCTCTCACTAAAGTTTTATAATTTTCTTTGTAATAAATCTGCACAAAATCTATTATGTGTATTCATAAGCTCTTCATATTTTATATGATTATAAAGATTATTGAAATTTCATTTGCTGATTTGTGTTGTTGATTTATGTAGTACCATTGAGTTTTATATATTTCCTTTGTATGCATCTGTTGTGATAAATTCTCATTGATTCCAACAATTATCTGTAGATTTGTTTGAAATTTTATGAACATAGTTGATTTTTATGTTCATGAATCTATGTTCTATGAATAAGATTTACTTAAAATCTTCCTTTTTCATAGAATCCTTGTTGATAATTTTATTATTAAACAGCTTTTTTGACATATAATTGACATAAGTCCTTATTAAGCTCTGGTATCAAGATTATGTTTACTTCATATGACATGCTGGGAATTGTTTCTTATTTTCTATTTATGTCATATTAGAATTAGTTGTTCCTTGTTTGCCTTATAGAATAGGTTTACAAAGAGGTCTGATCCTGGTGGGTTTTTTTTGGTCAAATATTGTTGACTATTGTTTCCATCTTTGCAATGGTTTTGTACTTTTTCTTGTGGCAGTTTCAGTTTAGAAATTTATTTTTTCTATGACCCTTTTGTAGCATTTAGATTTTTTTGGTGCATGAATTGAAAAAATTAATGAAATAATTTCACCAATTTAAGGATATTGTGAAGCAGATGCACAAGTCCAGAGCAGAAATAATCGAACAACAGTAGGCATTATCTAGAGAAGAGGAGAAAAGAGTGCCACCCTGAGCTATTTTGAGCAGGTCTAAGAATGAGTTAAAATTTTTACTTACAAACCATATCACAGATAAAGACCTTTCTCTATAATATGTAAGGAGTGCTAGAAATTGACAAGAAAAAAGCTATTGAATATATAGGAAAATGAGCAAAAGAAATAATGTTTTCAGATAAAGAAATATAAGTAGCTTTTAAGATATGAAAAATGCTTGAAATAATTCATGATAGAGAAATGCTAAAATCTCTCACTGTTTCCATTGTTTCCCTGTCTATTTGCCATGAAGAGATGGGACCAGATGCCATAATCTCAGTTTTTTGACTCTTGAGTTTTAAGCCAGCTTTTTCACTCCCATCTTTCACTTTCATCAAGAGGCTCTTTAGTTCCTCTTCACTTTCTGCCATAAGAGAGGTGTCATCTGCATATCTGAGGTTGTTGATATTTCTCCTAGCAATCTTGATTCCAAGATTGCTTCATCCAGCCCAGCATTTCACATGATGTACTCTGCATATAAGTTAAATAAGCAGGGTGACAATATACAGCCTTGATGTACTTCTTTACCTTCTTGAGCTCTAAAATCACTGCAGATGGTGACTGCAGCCATGAAATTAAAAGAACTTGCTCCTTGGAAGAAAAGTATGCTTCAACCTAGATAGCATACTAAAAAGCAGAGACATTACTTTGCCAACAAAAGTCTGTCTAGTCAAAGCTATGGTTTTTTCCAGTAGTCATGTATGGATGTGAGAGCTGGACTATAAAGAAAGCTGAGCACTGAAGAATTGAAGCTTTTGAACTGTGGTGTTGGAGAAGACTTTTGGAAAAGACTCTTGGACTGCAAGGAGATCAAACCAGTTAGTCCAAAAGGAAATCAGTCCTGAATATTCATTGTAAAAACTGATGCTAAAGCTGAATCTCCAATACATTGGCCACCTGATGCAAAGAACTGATTCCTTGGAAAAGACTCTAATGCTGGGAAAGATTGAAGGCAGGAGGAGAAGGGGATGATGGAGGATGAGATGGTTGGATGGCATCACTGACTCAATGAACGTGAGTTTGAGCAAGCTCCGGGAGTTGGTGAAGGACAGGGAAGCCTGGTGTGCTGCAGGCCATGGGGTTGCCAAGAGTCAGACACTACTGAGTGACTGAAATGAACTGAACTGAGAGAAATGCTAACTAAAACCTTAAGCAGTGCATCACTTCTCTCTCATCAGATTGGCAAAAATCTAAAAGATTTTGCTCATGTTTAATTTTACTAGCTATGCCAAATTTATTTTCAAACAGGTTGCATGAATATACACTCTTACTAGTAACGTGTGATGGTTTCTTCTCTCTACAAAACAATGAAGAAAAGGTAGACAACCCAGCAAGAAATGAGCAAGATACTTGAGTTAACAGAAAATTAGAAAATCCAAGACAGTGTTTACCTCTGTGGAAGATGGACAGAGAAGAAACTGGTGAGAAATAAATGTTGATATGGCATATATACAAGAAATAGTCGCTTTTTGTTCTTGGTAAGTGAGTATCAGTTCTACACACTTTTTTGTTTATATAATTTATTTTGTAATGAGCTTTTTTTTTTTTTTTTTTTTTAACTAGCCTGCCAACTCCAACATCTTGTATTTGCTATAGCTCCTTAATGTTTCAGCAGCACTGGTGGGCATGATGAGGCCTAGTCCAAAGAAACAAAGGATGTTTGACTATAAAATACTTAGTTTGCTTTCATCCCTGTCTCACCCAGAACTCAACTGTTATTTCCACACTTCAGGTTCTGTCCCTGACAATACCTAACTTCTGGGTATTCATTTTTTTACTCTGAACTTTTACAACAGTGACAAAATACCAACTCAGACTAGCTTAGGAAGTTTATTGGGTCATAACCGAACTATGGGAAAGGTGCAGAAGAACTGCTCTCAAGATAAAGGGGGATGAAGTGCTGACTGATCCGTTCTGAAGCCTCTCTTACCATCATTTCTCTGCTTTTATAATTGAATTAGATTTACTTTTCTCAAAATTTCTCCTTCTCCCAGACTGGAACTGTACTTCGGGAGTTTCCAGGTTCATCTCTCCGAACTTTACCAAAATGAGGGACTTCCTCTTAGTGTCCATTTAAACAAAGGATGTCAATAAACCACACACAGACACACACACACACACACCCTGATCTCTGACTGGATGTCAGGCTTTCATGATCAAAAATTCCCATTAGATTCCTAAGTTGATGGTACAAAGAACCAGGAGTTCTTTGGAAGAAACAGGGGGCCTGTTCTAAAAAGGCAGAAGCCATGTTGGATGTATACATTGTAGATATCCACCTTATAAATGATTTCTACTTTCTTCCTTTTATTTTATGGGTGTTTTCTGTCTTCTTACTGAGGTTTCAAGAGCGTCATGCCACTCCAGATGTCGAATGCCACCTTCCCTATTACTTTCTTGGTCCACTTCAGGGATTGCCTGTGAAAGAGCAAAGTATTATGATTAGTCATTAAACACTCAAGGAAAATTTGCCTTTGAGAGTTTTTCTTGGGATCAGGGGGAGAATGAAAGAAAAGCCTAGCTCGGGGCTGGGAAGGGTAAACTGTTAAGTCTGGGTGGGGCTTGCAGGAGCCGGGGAGTAATGGGGGAACACCGTGGCAGTGAAAACAGAACACCGGACCTATCACTGACTTGTTGAATGACTGTGGGTGATTCCTCTCCCTCTTTTGGGCTTCATACTCTTCAAGTATAAAGAATTTGATCATGGTGGTGCCTACAGACCAGCCAGCCCTACCTCTTTGTGAGAATGTGAGACAGCTCTTGGGGCTATTAGAAGTGAAATAACAGACACCATATCTCCCTGTGGATAATCCCTGGGGAAGGGCCCAAGGTCCCTCCCAGGATGGGGGTGGATATTTCCTGGTAGAACTAAGAAAAAGTAAGTCTTATCCTTTGTGAAAGCACAGATCCACCCTTGGTACGTGGCCAAGCTGAAGCTGCATAAAACTAGGCTTAGTTACAGCTCTCAGTCATACACCTTCCTGACAACATGAAGACCAGAAGCTTCTTGGTCCAGGTGGTGGTCCTTCTCATCCTTGGGATGCTGGTGGCAGAGGCAGCTGTCGTAACAGGTGAGTGGACGAGTGGCCTGGGTAGGGCTGGCTTGGGTTGAGGAGAGGATGTTGGGGGCAGCCTGGGTCTTGACAAGGGGCAACATGCAGAGCTGGAACCCACTCTTCAGCCTGGAGAGCAGGTTTTGTGTGTATCCAGAGAAGTAGGAAATTGCCCACTAGACTCCGTGTACATTCTGCCTCAGGACTGAGAAATCAGGGCTGTTTGTAGAAGGAGTGTTGTAACATGACCTTGGTCTCAAGCATTGATACTTGGACAGAACATGCAATGAAGTGAGGAACCCCAGGAATCTGGGCCCTGGTTGTGGGGGTCTCTTCCCTGCCTGTTTGTTCCATCAAAGCACTTGATCATTAGTTCTGTAAGAGGAGGTTAAGAACTAACAGGGCCTCAGAAATCATGGGGTCTGAAGACTTTTGTTTTCCAAAGCAGGACACTGAGATCCAGAGTGAGGTGAGGGATTGTCAGGGCAATCTCCAGAGCCAGGCTGGAGCTCAGGTCTCCTGGCATGTGTCTCACAGCTCCTTGCCCTTCCACCAAGTTTCCTCAAAGATGACCATGTGTCCTCATCTCCTGAAAGTCACTCCTCCCTGGCATATCCTCATGAGGGCCCAGGACCCAGAATGGAGGGTGAGGGGAAGAAACGGACACCCATAGGAAACCTGGTCCTATGGACGTTTTCCCCAAAGCCCAGGGAACAGCCATCTGAGAGTGCAGACCCCAGCTAGCCCTGGTGAGCCTCCTCTGTCTCAGTGTCTCTCAGCTTAAGGGACACCGCAGTGAGCAGTGGCTGGACCTGGAGGAAAGACTAGATAGTTGAAGCAGACATGCTGGTCTAAATATTAGTAATAGTAGGGATATTTCTTTCAACAGGTCGCCCAAAAGGTCAAGGCACTACGAAAGGAAATGTTGTAGTCAATGGAAAGGGTCCAATCAACGGTCAATATCCTGTCAAAGGACAAGATCCAGTGAAAGGTCAAGACCCAGTCAAAGGACAAGATCTAGTGGTAGGACAAGACCGAGCCAGATTTTTATTCAAGCCTGGCTACTGTCCCAGGTTTCTGTACAAATGCGTCTTGTGGAATCCCCGTAACAAGTGTCTGATAGATGCTCAGTGCCCAGGGGCCAAGAAGTGCTGTGAAGGCTTTTGTGGGAAGACCTGTATGGATCCCCGGTGAGGTGAGACCTGGGTCGAGGAAAAAGTGACCCGTGAGGGCACAGAGAGGCTGATTGGTGGAGGGTTATCCTAGACTAGTGGGGGGAAGGACATGGGGAGGTGATGGAGAGACTGAGGGGTCTCAGAGGCTATAACTGGGGTCCTGAGAAGGATGACATGTAGACTTGGTCCTGCCTCCCACTGCCTCTGAGTCTTTCACCTGCTGACTCACATTTCCGACTCTCTTTTCTTCTACCAGGTAGAGTCTTCTTGCTGCACCTGTGACATCCCCAGGGATGTATGCCCCGGTGCCTGCCGCACGACCCTCTCCCAGACTGCCCCTTCTTCCTCTCATTCAGGAGGCCCAAGCTTGAGCATGGACTGCCTCCCTCATGAACTTTCCAATAAAAGACTGCTTTCAATTCCATTTGTTTCTGGCTCCTGTGACTTCTGGGCTCCCGAGAGCTCTGGGTGTGGGTTTGAGACTTCCTGTCCCTGGTGGAGAGTGGAGCGGGACCCATGGCAGATGTTCTTGGGGTGTGAAGGAGAGCAGGGGCAGGAACAAGAGGCCTATTCCTAGGATTCACTGTATAAATCCAAAAATCAACCCAAGAACTGTAGCCTCCATTTCATCACGAGATGGAAACCTAGACATTTGGCCTCTGGCCTCGGACCAGGGAAATAAAGACCCCAAACCTTCCCATTGACCTCCACTTCTGACCTGGCTATGATCAACCCTGCCAGTGTGACCAGCCAGCCCTCCTGGCTAAACCTCTGACTCCCTCCTTCCCTTTCTCTAACATTTCCCATGAATCTGTATCCTCCAAGAAGACAGAAAGACAGATGCCAGGAAACCCCTGCTCTCAAAGCATTTCACCTGTTCACACCTGAGATGACCTCAAATAACACATAATTCCTTTGGGTGAAGCAATATCCTCTCCCAGCTTCCTATTTCAAGATGGGAATGAGGAGGCAAGACACATCGATCTTCCATTTGATTGCTGAGTAAAGTTCTCTGAGGACGTGCAAGTTGGGGTAGAGTAGACTGGAGGAGTGAAGACAGCGGGAAGGCGTATGTTGGGTAACCTTGGATGACCTCATGGCTCTGCTGTTGGCTCATCTGCCCCACTGCCCTTGTGCAATGGAGTTCTCCAGGAAGAAGTGGGAGGAGCCTTGGGGTACAGTGGACACCCCACTTGGGAGTCAGGAGACCTGAGTTCTAGCTCTGGGCTCCTCCCAACTTGCTAGATGACTGCAGATAAATATCTTTCTCTCTCTGAGCCTCAGTTTTGTCTATTCAGTTTGAGGGGAGTTGGGTGAAATTATTCTGGAAGTCTAGTAATGAATGTCAGTTCAGCCCTGATATTTTGGTGCTGAAACATCTCTTCCTTGTGTGTGTGTTGGGCTCTGCTAGAGGGGAGGTGGGGAGCAGAGGCTTTGTTGGGGGGTGAGAGATCAGAGAGCCCAGTGTCCCTTAGACAACCCCCACCCCCAGGAACCAGGGTTCCCCTCTGATTCTCCGGGGGATGGACTGGACCACGCATCTTGGAGCGCCGACAAGAGCAGGGCCTAAACTCCTGGCCTGAGAAACATAATACACCACTGGTGGTGAGGACGGTTTCTGTTTTAGTGTTTTGTCTCTTCCAGACCCTGTACTAAACATGTCATAAGTATTGTCTTATTTCTCATTAGAACTCCCTCAGATGGGCCATACACGCCTCTTTAATTTTGTTAAAAGATTGACACCATGGGACTTCCCTGGCAATCCAATGGGTCAGACTCTGCACTTCCAGTGTAGAGGATGTGGCTTTAATCCCCGATCAGGGAACTGAGAGCCTGCAAACCACACAGCACAGCCAAAAAAGAAAAGATTGAAGTCATGAAAACATCATTAGTCACCCAAAGACACAGAGCTGTAAGTGATGATAAGTCCAATTTTTTCAAAATTTTTTATTGAAGTATAACTGATTTACAACGTTGTGTTCATGTCTTTTGTACAGCAAAGAGATTCAGATCTATATATCCATACACCTATTTTTTCATATGCTTTTCCATTATGGTTTATCACAGGATATTGCATATAGTGCCCTGTGCTATACAGGAGGACCTTGTTGTTTATTCATTCTATGTATTATAGTTTGCACCTACTAATCCCCAATTCCCAATCCATCCCTCCCCACCCCCACCCCTTTGTAACCATAAGTCTGTTCTCTATGTCTGTGAGTCTGTTTCTGTTTCATAGATAAGGTCCTTTTTGTCATATGTCAGATTCCACATATAAGTGATATCATATAGTATTTGTCTTTCTCCTTCTGACTTATTTCATTTAGTGTGACAATCTCTAGGTTCACCCAAGTTGCTACGAATGGCATTATTTCATTCTTTTTTATGGCTGAATAGCACTCCATTTTGTGTATATCAAACCCACACCTTCTTTATCCATCCATTTGTTTGGGGTTGTTTTTTGTTGTTGTTGTTCATCTATCGATGGACATTTTGGTTGTTTCCATGTATTGGCTATTTGAAGAGGGCTATATGAACATAGGGGTGCAACTAAATCCTATTTTATTCTTAAGATTTGGCTGCACCACACAGCTTACAGGATCTCAGTTCCCCAACCAAGGATTGAACCCAGGCCCAGGCCATGGCAGTGAAAGCACCAAGCCCTAACTGGACCACCAGGGAACTCCCATGAATCCTATTTTTATTATAAACTAGCAATAATCAGAAAATGGGAAAAATTACCAATACTAATATCAACATAATTAAACCACTCAACAAATAAACTTAATGACAGAAGGGAGAACTTTAAAAAAGAAATGTAAACAAGTATTCACATAGCAAATAAAAAAGTCTTGCATAAAGAATTAACATGTTCCAGAATGTGAAGATTCTGTATAGTGAAGACAGAAATATTTACCCCTTTGATTTTGTCTCTTTCCTCCATTATATTGAGATAAAATTGACATATAACATTGTATAAGTTTAAGGTGTATAATCTGGTGATTTGATATATGTATACACTGCAAAATATTTACCACAATAAGAATAGTTCATAAATCCTTCTCCTCAGGTAAGGGCTATTTTATTGTTGTTGTTGTTATGGTGAGAACATTAAAGCTCTACTTTCATAGCAACTTTCAAGGATGCAATAGTTTTGCCCCTGCACAGCCTCCCTTGGTGATTTTGGCACCAGATTAACGAAACAATCCAAGGAAGGGGTGGTAGTTATTGTTGTTGGATTGTTCAGTCGCTCAGTCACAACCGACTCTTTGTGAACCCATGGACTGCAGCAAGCCAGGCTTCCTCATCATTAACCATTTCCCAGAGTTTGCTCAAACTCATGTCCATCGAGTCAGTGATGCCACCCAACCATCTCATCCTCTGTTGCCCCCTTCTCCACCTGCCTTCAGTCTTTCCCAACATCACGGTCTTTTCCAATGAGTCAGTTTTTCGCATCAGGTGGCCAAAGTATTGGAGCTTCAGCTTCAGCATTGACTTTAGGACTGACTGACTTGATCTCCTTGCTGTCCAAGGAACTCTCAAGAATCATCTTTTAGGGTTTTAAATAGCTCAAAAGATGAAGCAAGGGGTCAGGGACAATAAAATGTCTGTGGAGGGGACTCACTTGGTGGTTCATTTGGGTCCACCTGCCAATGCAAGGGACATGGGTTTGATCCATGGGCCGGGATCTAGGAACCCACATACAGTGGGGCAAATAGGCCCACAAGCTGCAGCCACTGAGCCTGTGTGCCCTGAAGCCCATGCTCTGCAGGAAGCAAAGCCACCGCAGAGAAGCCTGCACACCGCAACTAGAGAGTAGCCCCCTTTCACTGCAACTAGAGAAAAGCCTATGCACAGCAGTGAAAACTCATTGCAGCCAAAAATAAATAAATAAACAAAATTATATAAAAAGGAAAAGTCTGTGGGTAGATGTACTTTCCCTTTTTGTTTTATATCAGTTGTACAAGGAGAAATTTAGGAAGAAATGCTTTTACCAATTTCACTCAGCAAATCAGGGCCACCAAGACCTGATTCCCTCTCTCCTAGACCAATGTTCATTCTACCTAACTTTGGAACTTGCTGATTTGATCAAACTCTTATAAATGTAAATTTCTCTGATTCCGACTGATGCCTGAACATTTGTCTTCTGACACGTGGAGCGCACTGGCATTAAAAATGTTTAATCATGTATAGTGTCAAGGGGGAGTTATTCACTCAAAGAAATAAGGGATTCACATCATGATAAGGGGCCCAAATGGGGCAACATGTCTCTGGACCAAGTATTCATCGGTTCCATGTCCCCATTTGGACCATGTTCTGCTGACTTGGGAGCCTGTACCTGGGCAGAGAAGAGAGTCTTTCATTCCTATTGAGACATCCAGTCTCATATTCCTTCCAGGTACCTGCTATTCTCTGTCCTTGCTGGATTCAGAAGCAGGCAGTACTGTGCCCAATCCACTTAGACTCAGAGAAGTTCCACACACTCTCTGGACCTCACTGACACCATCTGTAAAAGAGAAGGCCAGAGCAGGTGGAGGTTTTCAAGCTCTTTGCACTAAAACTCCAAATAACCTAGAACCTAATACAGGCATATCTGACATGTGAATAACTCCAGGCAGGATGTTAGGGGGAGGGTCAGAAAGTGGGTTTGTGACTTCCAGGCACTGTTGAGGTCACACACACACACACACACGCAGCCCTTTGAGCTATGCACAGTAGCTTGAGAAGAACAAACATCAAATGTTCAGTGCCAGTGGGAGGACTCATTCTTGCTCCCTACTTCCACCTGCTGGATCTAGCATCCAACAACCTGGAGTGCCCATCAGAGGCTGGGAGCCTTCTGCCCAACTCTGAGGTTTCCTGGTCATCCCTGAGGCAGAACAACTGAGCATCACTCAAAGGTTACAGGAAACTCTGAGTGCTTCTGATGCCCTAAGAACAGGACCAGCGATGCTCTCTTCCCACTGGGCCTGTGTGTCATCCTTCTCAGGGTGCCAGTCCTAGGTGTCAGAAACAGGCACCCGGTATTTATCAGCTCTTTCAACTTCCCTGATCACACAGCCTTCCATCTAGTTAGAACAGGCAGTACACTTTGAGATGATCATGAACCACTTCTTTACTTAAACATGAGAAACCTGAGGCTCAGAGAGGAAGATGAAGGGCTTTCCAAAGTCACAGAGTGCTCTCGAGCTGGGTCCACAACCAGGATGTAGAGCTGCCTTCCTGACCGTGTGGTCAGTACTGCGTAATCTGTTTCCTGCAGGGCAGTCCCTAAGATGAGATTAATACTCTTGAGTGATGGAACAGCACACGGAAATATGTTGATGGAAACATACAGAAATGGAAAGATGGTGCAGATGGAACTAATTTGGCTGAGATGATCCTCTACAAATCTGTCGAATCAGCTATTCTCAATGTTAAGGCATTTATCCTCAATGTCAAGGCAGTTATCCTCAATGTCAAGGCAATTATTCTCAATGGGGTCTCTGGCTCCCCCATATTCTTCCTTTTCAATGATCTCGACTCCTTGTGTTTTCCAGGTTCCCAATATTGAGAACAACAGCTCCTGTAGAATCTTTCAGCCTCTTTCACTGTTTAAGGGACTGATGGAGCCCTTGGCAACAATCTCTCCAGTATCCTCATTTTACAGCTGATAGAACTAAAACCCAGAGGAGGGAAAGAATTGCCCAAAGTTGTTAGTGAATCAAATATATTGTAGTAAAATGCAATGGAAACCATGTTTTTTGAACTGGCGTTTCATGATCAATGAGATGGTGCATGTTTCATATTGATTCAGGTGTTACTTAACACTTTCTCCCCCTCCATGAGCTGCCTTTTCATGTCCTTATTCCCTTTTAATTGAGGTGTTCTGATCAGTTTAATTGCCTTGTCACAGCTCCTCCTTTTACTTTTATTTTATTTATTTTAAATGGAAATATATTTGACATAACTCTGTAAGTTTAAGGTGTGCCACGTATTAACTTGATACACATATATTGAAATATGACTGCCATTGTATCAAAAATTTTTGCCTCCATCATGTTACATAATTATATTTTTTTGAGTGGATGAAATAAGTTCTAGTCTCAGCAAAATTAAAGATCATAATACAATATTATTGTACTTATTCAGTCTACTGTGGATTAGATCTTTAGGACTTATTTCCTACTCTTTACAAATTTGTACCCTCAAATAATCTATCTCTTACACCTCCCCATACCCTAGAACTACCATTTTTCTCGTTGTTTATATGAGTGTGGCTTTTTTAGATTTCGTATATAACTAATATCATACCACACTCGCCTTTGTCTGACTTATCTCACTTAGCATAATGTGTTCAAGGTCCATCCATGTTGTTGTAGGTGGCAGGCTTTCCTTCTTTTTCATGGCTGAGTAATATTCCATTATATATGGATCTACATATGTCACATCGTCCTTATCCATTCATCTGTATGGGCACTTAGGTTGTTTCCATACCTTGGCTCTTGTGACAAACATGGCAATAAATGTAACAGTGCACATATTGTTTGTCTATCTCAGACCGATCTCACCTAGCCTAGGGTCCTCAGGGTCCATCCTGTTGTCACAAGTGGCAAGATTTTCTTATTTTTTAATGGCTGAATAACATTTATATACATGAATAATAGAATGAAATGTTGGGAAAAAATCAAGAATTTAACATAAAGACCTAAAAAAATACAGAGTAAACCAAAGGACAACTAAAAGGAAAATAATAATAAAGATAAAATCATAAAATTTCTAAATCAGGAATAGAAAAACAGTAGAAGATCTAATCAATAAATAAAAGTCCTATTTAAAAACTACAAAATAGACCACAAGCTATTTAAATTTTTTTTTTTAAAGGAAAGAAGCAGAACTAAATATAATAAGGCGTGTTGGTGGAGATCACCATGGAATGAGAAAAAGTGATCCTGAGATATTTCACAGATAAGCTTCTTTTCTCGCCCCTTTTAGCTGCTGTCGTGGCCCCGAGGTTCTGAGGATGAGAAGGCTGGGTAAAGGATGAGCTGGCTGAATAATATTTCAGCGTCACAAAGTGGGACTGAAAACAAAGCTCATGAGATTTAGAGTACAGGCTTCTAAGTAGCTGATTTGCCAAGCCAATCAGAAGGGATTTTTCCTAAACTTGAATTGCATCTCAGAGAGGACAGGCCCGGCAGAACTGGAGGAGAGCAGTGAAGATGACAGAGGAAAAGCATAATGTCTTGGTGTTACCTTCCCTACACGACCTGAAACAGACCAGTGCCGTGACCGTGGCCTGAGAAGGGTTTGCTGACACTCAGGATGAGGGTTTGGGTCACACCACCAGGTAAGCCACTGAGAGTAGCTCTGATGGTAGCTGAGGACAAGGAGACGAATAGGGTGACAAGGAGGGTTGATGACGATGGCGAGCACCTGCAGGAGGGACTGGGGCTGTAGTCTGCCCCACGGAACCCACCCTCTATGGTCTCCTACGGGAAGAGAGCCCACCAGAGCTGTTCCCAGTGTGAACGAGGTGTGGATCGCCAGAGCAGAAGGAGGTGTGCAGCTCAGAGCTCCTTCAAGAAGCAGCTCGCCACCCAGCTGTGAGGAGTGTGTTAGCTGATCACAGAGAGCAAGTGCCTCTCAGACACCTGATACTTGAGCTGAGATCACACTATACCCAGGGAAGCCCCTGGCCAGGAACAGAGTAAGGCTGTCCTTCAAGGCTCTTTCCCTTTCTGCCTAATTGAAGACCCCCTCTTATGGAAAATCCTTGCTCCAGAGCTGCCCCAGGGGGCTGGCAGGGATGCGATCAGGTCAGCAAGGTGATGCTCCTGGTACCTAGTCCTGCATCTTCTCCTTCCCTTTCACAGATGTTGCTTTGCCATGAAACTTGCACTGCTAACTCTGTCTCAGCTTCTGCTCCCTTGAGAATGTAATCTGCAAAGTGTGGCTCATGGAGTTATGAGGCTTCAGGCTCAGGGAACTGTAAGAATGAGCGTCCAGGCAGCGTGGTCACAGCCAAGCACAGCTCAACAACTGTGCTATGTGAACACCTTTACTCTGGTCCTGGACACTCACCGCAGCCCCCAGTGGTCCCTGACTGGGTGCTGCTGTGGAGGAAAATACTGCATTGCCCTGCGAAAGGCTGCCCTTTGGTCCTTGCTGCTTAGGGTCACTCAGTGGAGATCTAAGTGTCAGGTAGGAGCATCAGATTTGCCAGGCATCTTAGTGCAGCCCTAGCTATCAGGGTGAAGCATGATTTGTTCAGTGTCTGCAGCAGGGGTCCAGAATGTCCCTCAAGACTCAAGTGTGGAGACTTCCCTGGTGTTCCAGGGGCTAATCCTCCATGCTCCCAATGCAGGGGACCTGGGTGCAATCCCTGGTCAAGGATCTAGACCCCACATGCTGCAACTAAGAGCTCGAATGCTGCAAACAATCTTCCCTCATGCCACAGCCAAAGATCCTGCCAAAATAGAAGAACCCACCTGCCACATCTAAGATCCAAAACAGCCAAATACATAAAAAAATTTTTTAAAAAGACTCAGGTATTAACTCAAAAGGGAGGTACCAAAATACAGTGGGGCAGTCAACAAACATCAGATGCCCTCTCCCTACTCCCCGTGAAACTCCAGAGAGTCTTCACATTGGCGGTTTCACAGGAGACATCACAAATGTTGCCACCTCTGAAACAGAAGCCACACTCCCTGGTCACCATGGCAAAGCCCTGGAAAGCGCTTCTCTTATCGGACTCCTCTTCCGCCAGTTTCTCTCTTAGCAGGAGTTTCTTTCACAAGGTCACTTTTAATGGATCTGAATCATTTTTCTACCCATTTTATTTTTTAATTTATTCGGTTGCTCTGGGTGTTAATTGCAGCGCATGGGCTGTTTAGCTGCAGCATGTGGGATCTAGTTCCCTGACTGCGGATTGAACCCAGGCCCTCTGCATAGGGAGCGTGGAGTTCTTAGCCACTGGACCATCAGGGAAGTCCCTCTATCCAGGGAACCAGTAAAGTTGCTCAGTTGCATCTGACTCTGCCATCCCATGGACTGTAGCATACCAGGCTCCCCCACTCATGGAATTTTCCTAGAAAGAATATCAGAGTGGGTTGCCATTTCCTTCTCAAGGGGATCCTCCCAACCCTGTGTGCATTGCAGGCAGATGCTTTACCATCTGAGTCATCAGGGAGCCCTAGTGCCTGGCCCCTTCCCCAAAGACCAGGTCTAAATTCCCCCCCTGCGCCATCCACCAGCCAGGCGTGTTGGAGGCTCCATGTCAAGCGTCTGGTATGCCATAGGTGCACAGTGTCAGGTGCCCTCTGGCCTCAAGAGTCAGGCTTGGGTTTGAATATCTCTCATTCCCCGACTGGGGGGTCTTTGGCCAAATCACCGAGTCCGCCTCCTTCATTTACATAAAGGAAATGCTGAGCTGTACCTTGGATGATGAGAGCTATTGAAGGCAGGATGTCCTGGCACCTGCTGGCTGCCCATACAGTATGTCTCCTTGCCCAAACCTGGATTTTCGCACACCAGAGGTTTCCTACGGGATCTTGAACAAGCCGGTACTTTGAACCTCAGTTTCCTCTTTTACACAATGGGATAGCAATGCTTACTATCTAGGGTTATTGGGAGAATCAATTTAGACCAGAAGGTCTTAAGTTGCGTTCCCTGAGCTAGCAGAGTCACCATCACTTGGGGATTTGTCAAAGATGCAGCATATTCTTAGCCTGCTGGGGACTTGCTGAATCACAAACTCAGGGGAGGAGATTCAGCAGTGTGCGTTTCAACAAGTTTGGAGGGTGATTCTGATGCACGGTCAGGATTGAGAAGCATTGGCTTAGACTTTTTAAAACATCTATAGAGTCTGTCAGAGGGCTTCCGTGGGGGCTCAGCAGTAAAGAATCCACCTGCTAATGCAGGAGACATGGGTTTGATTCCTGGGTCAGGAAGATGCCCTGGAGGAGGGCATGGCAACCCACTCCAGTAGATTGCCTGGAAAATCCCATGGACAGGGGAGCCTGGCGGGCTATAGTCCATAGGGTCCCAAAGTGTCAGATACAACTTAGTGACTACACAGCAACCATAAGCTTCAACCTGACTGAATTTTGGCACTCTTGTGTGACCATAAGCAAGTCATGTCACCTTTCAGAGCTTCTGTCAACTATTAAAAAGAGTGGTCAAAAATATTAAATGACCTAATGCCTTTAGCAGGCCTGGCTCCAGAAGTGGTATGATAAGTCATTTACCTGTTTTACTGTCTCCCAGAGTTAGGCAGGTGGGTTTATCACCACCCCGATACATCTAGAGCCATGAAGAAGATGCTTTTCTCCAGATTTCTATTTTTGGCAGGATGCACAATTCACAATGCAGACAATAGCACCTGCTCTCGAAAGCTGGAGAATTAAGGTAGGTTATGGACATGCTCAGCCTTAGTGGATACTCAGGAAATGTTAGCTCCTTCCACTGCTCACTGCCTCCAAGCTCTGCTGGATTCAAGGGCTAGTGACTCACCTCCTGACCCTCAGTAATCTCATCAGATTACTGAGATTACTTCAGTAATGCCTGCTTCTCAGGCTGGACCCGGGACTGCGTGCCTATCCAGCCGTTGGCCCAGTGCCTGACAGGAAGCATGCAGGGTACCTGTCACTCACCCTAGGCCTGATGTCTAAGTAGGTGGGGATTTCGTCCTTACCTCTGTCACTTGTGTGACCTCTGGCCAGTCTCCTGCAGCTCTGGGTTTTAGCTCCCTTATCTACAGAATGGAGATAATACATTCCGGTGAAGAGTTATTGTGAGTATGTGTGCAGAGGCCCCTGGAACACAATAGATGCTCAATATATGTCAGTTCATGGCACTTCCCTCATTAGACTTGTGTTCAAATTCTGCGTCTGCCATTTACTAACTGTTGACCTTCACCAGAATCATGCCCCTCTCTGAGCTTTGGTTTTCTCATCTGTGAACTGGGGAACATCTTAGGTTCTATGAGAAGTTTGGAGGATTAAATGAGGCAAATTGTTTATGGGCAGCACCATTCCTGGCACATAATTCGTGCACAATAAATATATATGTGATGTAGCTCCTATGCCTCTACTGGACTTGGATTCAAAAGATGGGGTTTCTAATCCAGTTCCATCACCCATTAGGCACATGACTGTGGGCAAATCCTTTTTCCTTTTTTCTAAAACTCACTTTCCTGCTCTATGAAACAGGATGAATAATTTAACGAACCTTCTCTGACAAGAATCTGAATATCAGTAAGAAAGATCAAATGATTTGCTGAAAATTATTATTCAGCTAGCCCATGGCACAGTTGAGACTGGAGACTAGACTTTTTGATTCAAGACTCTCCATATATTAATTTTGAGCACCTAGTATGTGCTGGACAATTCTCTGGGCTCTAGATACACTTCACTGAGTTTAATCCCTCCACTAACCCTGACTGGGAGGTTTTCGACTCCTTCTGTACAGATGAGCCGATGGGACAGCCCCAAAGCTCAGCCAATTCCATGCTGCTCACTCCTTGAAGGAGATCTCATAGTGGGGCCTCTGGCACTGAGAACCCCGGGGGCAGCCTGGCTTCCTATTCTTGCAGCCCACGCCCCTTCCCCTAACCTCGTCGCCGCTTCCCGACCCCTAAGGGAGGTCCCATACCTGTAGGGGCCTTTCCAGGACGCCCGCGGGCCGTGTGGTTTCATAAGGCGCAGAGGCTGGAGAGCTGCTTTCTGGCGGGATCGCTCTGCCCCACGGCCCCTCTGCGCCTCTGCAGCCTGCAGCCTCTGCCCAACCTTCCTCCGTCCCGGTGGCTGAGGTCTATTGATCGCTGCCGCTGCCCGGGGAGGGAGCCCGGAAGCGGTGGTTTCTATTCCTGACTCGGTTGAGAGAAGAAGCGGGGTGTGTGGAGACTGGGTCCCCACAGTCCAGGCATCCTCACCAAGTCAGAGGCCAGGGGATGAGGGGTAATTTGGTGGGGGGTCCCTAGAGGACAGCAGGAATAATAGCTTCCTTAGTTGAGTGCTTAATATGGGCCAGGGGCTGGGCTTCAGGTGACTTATCTAAGTTCTTGCCGACAGGGTCTTCTCATCCCTGTTTCACAAGTGTCACTTGCTCAGGGCACTTAGCTAGACCTTGTGGACCTGGGATGGGGACTCACATATTCCAATATTTCAGCAGGGACATGTTGAAACAGGGAAGCCTGAAACAAATCATTTTGCCCCCGAAATTCAGTGTCCTCACCTGCCCACAGAATTCCTGATTCACTGTGGCAAGGGTAAGACAGAACCCTGCCAAAGAGCTTTGTCAAGGTGTGTGACCCACAAGCTTTTATTAAACACCTACTGTGTGCCTGGTCCTGAAGATTAGGACCATACAAGAAAGGATTCCTACTTTACAGATATTGTTATTAATAATGATGATTTATTTATTGAGCACTTACCTTGGTTCCAATATTCTATAGACCTTATCTTTTAAACTGAAAAATGTTTGTGAATAGGCACTATTATTATTATTCCAATGTTGCAGATAAGAAATGTAAGGCTTTGAGAGGTGAGGGGACTTGCTCAAGGTCATATGGTTGACTTCTGTGTCCTCTAGGCCATGACTGTCAGATAGATGTAATGTGAGCCACAAATAGACTTTAAATTTTTCTTAAGGCAACTTTTAGAAACAATAAAAAGAAAGGGGTAACATTAGTCTTACTTCTATATTTTATTTCACCCCAATATTATTATAATAATTTCAACATGGAATCAATAAAGAAATTATGAATGATATATTTCACTTTTTCATTTTTATGCTAAGTCTTCAAAATCCAGGTATTTGTTTGGGGGATTGTTTGTTTTTAATATTTATTTATTTGTTTGTACCAGGTCTTAGCTGCAATGTGTGGAATCTTTACCATCTGAACCACCAGGGAGACCCCACATGTGGGCTCTTTTACTTGCAACATGCGGGGTTCTTTTTTCTTTTTCTTAGTTGCAGCATGCAAACACCAGGGCTTCCCTGGTGGCTCAGACGGTCAAGTGTCCGCCTGCAATGCAGGAGACCTAGATTTGATCCCTGGTTTGAGAAGGTCCCCTGGAGAAGGAAATGGCAACCCACTCCAATACTCTTGCCTGGAAAATCCTAAGGACGGAGGGGCCTGGTAAGCTGCAGTCCATGGGATCTCAATGAGTCGAACACAACTGAGCGACTTCACTTCACTTCATGCAAACTCTTGGCTGTGGCATGTGGGATCTAGTTCCCCAACCAGGGATTGGAACCTGGTCTCCCTAGCAACTTGAAGAAATATGAAATTAATCACCTCATAATTTCTGTGGATCAGAAATCTGAGCACGACATGGCTGGATTCTCTACTCAGTGTTTTACTAAGTTGAAGTTAGGTGTCAGCCAGAGTGGTGGTTCTCATCTAGGGTTTGGGTTTCTCTTCCAGCTCACAGAGTGTTGGCAGAATTCATTTCCCTCTGGTTGTAGGATGGACCTCCCTCTTTTCCTGCGTGCTGTCTGCTGGGGATCACTCTCAGGAATGTCCGTTGGGATGGCTCTGTGTGTGTGTGTGTGTGTGTGTGTGTGTGTCCACGTGAACTAAGTCGCTTCAGTAGTGTCTGACTCTTTGCTACCCTATGGACTGTAGCCCACCAGGCTCCCCTCTCCATGGGATTCTGCAGGCAAGAATGCTGGCGTGTTTTGCCATTTTCCTTCTCCAGGGCCACATCCGACTCAGGGATCGAACCGTAATCTCTTACATCTCCTGCATTGGCAGCAGGTTCTTTACCACTAGTGCCACTTGGGATGGCTGTCATTCCCTTAACACCCCCACTCATTAAGCTCTGGCCATGGACCAGGCCCACAAGAAATAGAGGCCAGTGACTTATTATCCAATGATAGAGTAAGATCCACCCATAAATAATGACATCTCAACTGTTCAGACAACATTTCCCCAAATGTGGAGCAATTTGAAATGATCTTAGGGTGTGTCTGGATGCAACATCATACAATAGTGACTCTTGAATTGAGAAAGTTCTTTTCAATCCTGAGTACACTGGCAAGAATATCCCAGATTACAGGTCTGTGTCTTTAATGTCTCTTTAACCCTCATTAATCATCCTTTATCACAACAGAGACAGAGAGCAGGCTTCAGGCTCACAGGCAGGTGGCAGTATCTAGCCAGAATCTAATATTATTATTTCGTATCATTTAATCAGACATGATTTACTTACATGGAACTTCATTGCTTTTGTTATATCTGCTTTTACACTTACATTCTGTTTGTGAGAAGTGACCCTGTTTATCCCATTTAAAGTAGTGATATCCAGTTTTTCCTCTCAAGTAAACTTATTTTTATACAAAAGTGAGTCCCTTGGAAGAAAAACATTAGGTCAATAGGAGTACAGGCAATACACAAAATATCATGATGCTATTCTACAGGTATGGTGAACATTGTGAACAGATTGGTGTTTGGAAAATTCTTCTAGAACAGAGTTTATTAAGGTTGGAATTTCCACTGGCAGAGGGGCTTCTGTCTGGGTTGCTGGGTCCCAGACCTCACCCATCTTCATATCTTCCTGCAGAGAACCCCATCCCGAGGTTCAGAGTTATGGATCTTAACCCAGAATTAGCCTGAGGAGAGACAAGGAAAAGGTTAACCCCCTTTCCATAATAAAGCTCTGGGTTCTGGGTCTGATTCCCCCATCCAGACCCCATCAGCCCAGCCAGGAGGGCAGGACCCCCCACCCTCCTTCACAGGGCCAAACTGAAGCTCGGAGCGTTAGGGCTGTGATCCAGGTGATACAAGTTCAAAAAGAGGACAGGGACACCCCGTTCCTCTGTGATCCTAGGAGGACCCCTCCCACCCCATCCACTTCTCCAGGGCTGGCCACAGGAGGCCCAGGCTTCTGGGGAGGTTCCTGTTCAGCTGACTGAACTCGAGGGATCTCTTAGGGCTGGGGCTCAGAGAGGGAAGGAGCTGGCCCGAGGCACACACAGCCCTACCTCAGACAGGGTTTCTGCAGTCCCGGCCGCAGGCACCCAGGCAGCACCGCTTGTGGCCCTGGCAGTCCGAGTCCTTGGAGCAGAGGTGCTGCACGGGGCTCAGGCAGCGCTGACGGTCCTCGGGGCATCTGCCCATCTTAACTGCAACACAGGGACCGGGGGAGTCCTGCCGGTGCGCCGGCCCTGGGGCTTGGGGTCTGGCTGGAGTCAGCACGGTGGACAGGGACCCTTACCTGAGACCTTCCACACGCACTGGAGGAAGCACGCTTGGTGACAGCACTTCATCCCTGAGGGACACTGGCTGTCATGCAGACACTGGTCAGGAACCGAGAGGAGGCAGGGCCCGTCATCTGGTGGGCAGCCCCCAGACGTCTCTGTAAGAGAACTCCCCACATTTTGCCACTGGAGGCAGTTCAGAATTCAGTATAAGCGCTGTCCTGGGGATCGTGCCATCTAAATTCTCCACTCCATACTTCTTTGCCCATCGTTTGCAGTTTTGTTTTTTTTTTAATTTTGGAATTGACTTGCTGTTTTTTATTTATTTTTTTATTGACATCTAAAGTGAAATGTAACATTATATTAGTTTCAGGTGTTCAACATGATGATTTATTTTTGTGTGTCCTGCAGAATGATCACCACAGTGTCTCGTTAATGTCGGTCATCATACATAGTTATAATTTTTTTTCTTGTGATGAGAACTTTTTTATTTTTTTCATTTTTTTATTGGTTGGAGGCTAATTAATTCACAACGTTTCAGTGGGGTGATGAGAACTTTTAAGATCAATTCTTTCAGCTACATCCAAATGTGAATTGTAGCATTATTAACTGCAATCACCAGGCTGTACATTATATCTTTGTGACTTATTTTATGTCTGGAAGTGTGTACATTTTGAGCCCCTTCACCCATTTCACTCCCATCCCTACACCCTACTTTTGGCAACAACCACCAACTGTTTTCTGTATCTATGAGCTTGATTTTTTTAAGATGATACCATACAGTATTTATCTTTCTCTGTCTGATTTATTTCTTTTAGCATAATGCCCTCAAGGTCCATCCATGCTGTTGTAAATGGCCGGCAAGGCTTTTTGTTGTTGTTGTTGCTTTAGTTTGTTTTGTACTCCAAGCCTCAGTTTTCTGTCTGTGAAATGGGAAGCTAGACTGAATCCTCTCAGGGTTGGTTTGAGACTCAGATGACATAAAAGGCAGAGGAAAAAAAAAACCAACGAAGTTCAAAATCTCCACCTGGGCAATTAGACCGTGCCTGGTCTGGCCCCATCCCATCTCTCTGGTGGCTTCATCTACCCTGTTTCCACTTGGCAGCTCCTGATGAGCTCCAAGCTGCTTCTCTTTGCAGGCCCTGTTTTTTGCCCCGTGTATTACTCTCACGTTTGCATCTGCCTTCCCTAACCTTCTCTCCAAATCCAGTCTCCCCACTCACAGACATATACACAGAGACACAGTCATATACACACACCGGTGTGGTCAGAGTGTTACAGCCCCAAAAGGGATGGAGGTGGAGGCATCGCCTGGGTGGGGAGGCACCTGTCTGACTATCTCTGCAGCCCCAGCCTCTCCCATCTGTTGACAGGTCAGACTCAGCCTTTTATTTTTTTTTAATTAATTACTTTATTTATTTTACTTTACAACGTTGTATTGGTTTTGCCATACATTGACTTGAATCCTCCATGGGTGTACATGTGTTCCCCATCCTGAACCTCTCTCCCACCTGCCTCCCCATTCCATCCCTTTGGGTCATCCCAGTGGACCAGTCCTGAACATCCTGTATCATGCATCAAACCTGGACTGGTGATTCATTTCACATATGATAATTTGCATGTGTGAATGCCATTCTCCCATATCATCCCACCCTCGCCCTCTCCCACAGAGTCCAAGGACTGTTCAATACATCTGTGTCTCTCTTGCTGTCTTGCATACAGGGTTATCGTTACCATCTTTCTAAATTCCATATATATGCGCTAGTATACTGTATTGTTGTTTTTCTTTATGACTTACCTCACTCTGTATAATAAGCTCCAGTTTCATCCATCTCATCAGAACTGATTCAAATGTATTCTTTTTAGTGGCTGAGTAATATTCCATTGTGTATATGTACCACAGCTTTCTTATCCATTCATCTGCTGATGGGCATCTAGGTTGCTTTCATGTCCTAGCTATTATAAACAGTGCTGCGATGAACATTGGGGTACATGTGTCTTTTTCAGATCTGGTTTCCTCACTGTGCATGCCCAGCAGTGGGATTGCTGGGTCATATGGAAGTTCTATTTCCAGTTTTTTAAGCAATCTCCACACTGTTCTCCATAGTGGCTGTTCTAGTTTGCATTCCCACCAACAGTGTTAGAGGGTTCCCTTTTCTCCACACCCTCTCCAGCATTTATTGCTTGTACACTTTTGGATAGCAGCCTTTCTGACTGGTGTATAATGGTACCTCATTGTGGTTTTAATTTGCATTTCTCTGATAATGAGTGATGTTGAGCATCTTCTCAAGTGTTTGTTAGCCATCTGTATGTCTTCTTTGGAGAAATGTCTGTTTAGTTCTTTGGCCCATTTTTTGATTGGGTCATTTATTTTTCTGGAATTGAGCTGCAGGAGTTGCTTGTATATTTTTGAGATTAATTCTTTGTCCATTGCTTCATTTGCTATTATTTTCTCCCATTCTGTAGGCTGTCTTTTCACCTTGCTTATAGTTTCCTTTGTTATGCAGAAGCTTTTAATTTTAATTAGGTCCCATTTGTTTATTTTTGCTTTTATTTCCAATATTCTGGGAGGTGGGTCATAGAGGATCCTGCTGTTGTTTATGTCAGAGAGTGTTTTGCCTATGTTTTCCTCTAGGAGTTTTATAGCTTCTGGTCTTGCATTTAGATCTTTAATCCATTTTGAGTTTATTTTTGTGTATGGTGTTAGAAAGTGTTCTAGTTTCATTCTTTACCAAGTGGTTGACCAGTTTTCCCAGAACCACTTGTTGAAGACATTTTCTTTTCTCCATTGTATATTCTTGCCTCCTTTGTCAAAGATAAGGTGTCCATAGGTGTGTGGATTTATCTCCGGGCTTCCTATTTTGTTCCATTGATCTATATTTCTGTCTTAGACTGGCTGACTGGATACAAAAACAAGACCCATATATATGTTGTCTACAAGAGACCCACCTCGAAACAAGGGACACATACAGACTGAAAGTGAAGGGCTGGAAAAAGATATTCCATGCAAATAGAGACCAAAAGAAAGCAGGAGTAGCAATACTCATATCAGAAAAAATAGACTTTAAAACAAAGGCTGTGAAAAGAGACAAAGATGGACACTACATAATGATCAGTGGATCAATTCAAGAAGAAGATATAACAATTGTAAAATATATGCACCAAACATAGTAGCACCGCAATATGTAAGACAAATGCTAACAAGTATGAAAGGGGAAATTAACAATAGCACAATAATAGTGGGAGACTTTAATACTCCACTGACACCTATGGATAGATCAACCAAACAGAAAATTAACAAGGAAACACAAACTTTAAATGAGACAATAGACCAGTTAGACCTAATTGATATCTATAGGACATTACATCCCAAAACAATGAATTTCACCTTTTTCTCGAGTGCACAGGGAAATTTCTCCAGGATAGATCACATCCCAGGTCATAAATCTAGCCTTGGTAAATTCAAAAAAATTGAAATCATTCCAAGCATCTTTTCTGACCACAATGCAGTAAGATTAGATGTCAATTACAGGAGAAAAACTATTAAAAATTCCAGCATATGGAGGCTGAACAACACGCTGCTGAACAACCAACAAATCACAGAAGAAATCAAAAAAGAAATCAAAATATGCCTGGAAATGAATGATAATGAAAACACAACAACCCACAACCTATGGGACACTGTAAAAGCAGTGCTAAGGGGAAGGTTCACAGCAATAAAGGCTTACCTCAAGAAAGAAGAAAAAAGTCAAAGAAATAACCTAACTCTACACCTAAAGCAACTTGAAAAGGAAGAAATTATGAACTCCAGGTTTAGTGGAAGGAAAGAAATCTTAAAAATTAGGGCAGAAATGAATGCAAAAGAAGCAAAAGAGACTATAGCAAAAATCAACAAAACCAAAAGCTGGTTCTTTGAGAAGGTAAATAGAATTGACAAACCGTTAGCCAGACTCATCAAGAAACAAAGGGAGAAAAATCAAATCAACAAAAATAGAAACAAAAATGGAGAGATCACAACAGACAACACTGAAATACAAAGGATCATAAGAGACTGTTATCAGCAACTATATGCAAATAAAATGGACAAGTTGAAAGAAATGGACAAATTCTTAGAAAAGTACAATGTTCCAAAATTGAACCAGGAAGAAATAGACAATCTCAACAGACCCATCACAAGCAAGCAAATTGAAACTGTAATCAGAAATCTTCCAACAAACAAAAGCTCAGGACCAGACGGCTTCACAGCTGAATTCTGCCAATAATTTAGAGAAGAACTAACACCTATCCTACTCAAACTCTTCCAGAAAATTGCAGAGGAAGGTAAACTTCCAATGAGGCCACCATCACCTTAATACCAAAACCTGACAAAGATGCCACCAAAAAAGAAATCTATAGGCCAATATCACTGATGAACATAGATGCAAAAATCCTTAACAAAATTCTAGCAAACAGAATCCAACAACATATTAAAAAGATCATACATCATGACCAAGTGGGCTTTATCCCAGGGATGCAAGGATTCTTCAATATCCACAAATCAATCAATGTAATACACCACACAAACAAATTGAAACATAAAAACCATATGATTATCTCAATAGATGCAGAAAAAGCCTTTGACAAAATTCAACACCATTTATGATAAAAAAAAAACCCTCCAGAAAGCAGGAATAGAAGGGCAATACCTAACATAATAAAAGCTATATATGACAAACCCTCAGCAAACATTATCCTCAATGGTGAAAAATTGAAAGCATTTCCCCTAAAGTAAGGAACAAGACAAGGGTGCCCACTCCCACCATTACTATTCAATATAGTTTTGGAAGTTTTGGCCATGGCAATCAGAGCAGAAAAAGAAATAAAAGGAATCCAGATTGGAAAAGAAGAAGTAAAACTCTCACTGTTAGCAGATGACATGATCCTCTACATAGAAAACCCTGAAGACTCCACCAGAAAATTACTAGAGCTCGTCAATGAATATAATAAAGTTGCAGGATATAAAATTAACACACAGAAATCCCTTGCATTCCTATACACTAACAATGAGAAAACAGAAAGAGAAATTGAGGAAACAATTCCATTCACCATTGCAACAAAAAGAATAAAATACTTAGGAATAAATCTACCTAAAGAAACAAAAGATCTATATATAGAAAACTATAAAACACTGATGAAAGAAATCAAAGAGGAAACAAATAGATGGAGAAATATACTGTGTTCATGAGTTGGAAGAATCAATATAGTGAAAATGAGTATACTACCCAAAGCAAGCTATAGATTCAATGCAATCCCTATCAAGTTACCAAAGATATTTTTCAAAGAACTAGAACAAATAATTTCACAATTTGTATGGAAACACAAAAAGCCTCAAATAGCCAAAACAATCTTGAGAAAGAAGAATGGAACTGGAGGAATCAACCTGCCTGAATTCAGTCTCTACTACAAAGCCACAGTCATCAGACTCAGCCTTTTAAAGGAGGCAGAGGAGGAGAGAGGTAGGGTAGGTAGAGCTTCCTTTCAACAACCCCGGATCCCAGAGACCATGCCCCGTACTCAACTCCAGAGACCCTTTCACAGATTGGGCTAGGAGACTGAGAAGCCTGGAGCAGGACACAAACAAGTTGGGCAGGAGGCCAGACCAGACCTAGTTCGCCATGGAGGATGACAGAAAAGATCATCTCCCTGCCTTGCAGACCCACAGGTCCAGACACCCCCATGGAGACACCAAGAACAGGGACTGACCGTCCACTCCCACCCCCCGCAGAGGCACAGGAAGACATGTGTTCTCACTAGGACGCCCATGCAGGCTCAGACACACATGTGTGTGGTCGTCCCTAGGTATACATGGGCAGATGCAGGTCACACCAAGAAGCAGGCACAAAGCTACACATATAACTAGAGGTAGACGCATGTATGTGAACACAATCCTACAGTCAGACGTGTGGACAGGCAAGCACTGGGAAACTGGCAAGAAAACATTTACAGCTGCACATGCAAGCAGGCTGACAGGCATGAAGATGTACAGACAAGAGACAAGCTGCTGGAAGTACTAAGAAGCGGGCACATGCACACACATACACACACACACGCACAGACACAATTTACACTTCATTGCCTGCCTTTCCCGAAACTCTTATTCTCTCTTAAAAGGTAGAAACCAGCACTGTCCTTGGAGCATAGGAACCTACCCATACTCACCTCCCTTCCTCCTGCCCAAGGCAGCAGGTAACTGGCTCCCCAAACCCAGGAGGGCCACCAGGAGGAGGAGGCTCTGGGCCCTAATGTTTCTGTTGCTGACACCTAGTAAAGTAGAATCCAGAGGCCTCCAGATTAACACCTACAACCTCGGGGAGGCCAGAGCAACTGAGTTAAGGGAGGAAGGAGAGGGGATAAACAGAGTGGTATGTGTCTGCCTCATCCTGGCCCCACCCCCTGCCCAAGAGCCACCGTGCAAGGGTGCTTGTGCAAGAACTGATGACGGGTGAGGACCCGCCCTCGGTGTCCAGGGCTGGGATCCAGTCCTGCCTGTATCGCCGATTTGGGTTGTGATATGGAGAAGCCTTGTCTGTGTTTGGACCTCAGTTTTTCTCATTTGTAAAAAGGGTGAGGGTTGATGAGTCATTGGTCCCTTTCCTGGGTCTCTAACACTTGAAGTCCCAGCAGTGGCTTAGGTGGAGGATAGAAGTCGGCTTTGAATGACCAGGAAGGGTTTGCAGAGCTCTGAGACCTGTGAAGGGAAGCATTGGAATTATGGTCAGCGCTCTCTGCTGGAGATGGCTGGCCCAGGCTGGCACGGTGAGTGGGGCCAGCCCTGGTCTCTCCCCTTGGGCTCCGTAGGATGAGAGAGAGAGACCACTCTGCCTTTGGTAAGATCACCTCCAGTGGCATCTGGTAGAACTGCCCTCTGCCTGAAGTTGGCTGAGCTATCAGGGGTGCACAGAGGGAGGCTTTAGGTTTGGCTGCAGTGGATAGTCACAGAGGATGAAGGTGGCCTTTGAGACCCCTTCCCTGGCGCTAAGGGATCCAGAGCAAAATGTCATCTCAGCCAACCCGCCCCCCCACCTAGATTTCACATCATCCAGCTCCTCTGTTTGGTGGAAAAGAGATAAGTGGCGCTCAGGGTCCTAAGGGGCCCCAAGTGGAAATGCACTAAACCTGAATAACTCACCAGAATGGGAGGAGATCAGGGACATTCTCCCCACCCTCCTGTCTGAAAGATGAGAGAACAGTTGCCTGTAGATGGGAGGGGGCTGGCTCAAGGACACAGTTCATTCTTAACTAGGCTGGGACGTCTTCTCCATGGGAACGTCGCTTCTCCATGATCCCCATCCTCTTCTCGGAAGTGACGCGATCCCTCCTCTGACCCTGAGAAAGGAAGAGAGTGTTCCAGCCCAGGACAACCCTCACAGTCAGGAAGTGCTCGCGGGAGTTTAACCTCATGCTGTCTTCTAAGCTCTCAGGAAAAGAGCGGCCCTGTAGTTCATGATCTGATATGACTTTGGGAATTCTGGCATCCCCTTGGCAGCTTTCTTTAGAAGGAAAGTTTTATGAGGCTGATTTTTATTCCTGATTACCAACTACACAGACTACTTGGCTGTAGCTCACAAGCAAGTTCAATAAAAATCAAAACCCCAAACTGAAGCTCAGAGAAGGAGAGTTATTCTCCTGAGGTCACACAGCAAGTTCAGGGCAAAGCTGAGACTGACTTCCAGGCCATTGTTTTGGAAGTCACTCAGAGTGTCACCTCCCAGGAACTTGGACTTCCTTGGCACCTCCTTGGAACAGGACTGCAAGACCAGTGCATAAACAGCAGAGCCATGAGGTCATTGGGGTCTGTGTAGGCAAGTCCCCCTTCCACTGCAGGTTCCTGCCACCCCTTAAGTCTTCCCTACCCCCAAATTATTATTGTCTAGAGAAAGGCTAGCCTGGATGAAGCACAAGCTGGAAATAAGATTGCCAGGAGAAATATCAATAACCTCAGATATGCAGATAACACCACTGTTATGGCAAAAAGCAATGAAGAACAAAAGAGGCTCTTGTTGAAAGTGAAAAAGTTGGCTTAAAGCTCAACATTCAGAAAACTAAGATCATGGCATCTGGTCCCATCACTTCATGGCAGATAGATGGGGAAACAGTGGCAGACTTTATTTTTCTGGGCTCTAAAATCACTGCAGATGGTGATTGCAGCCATGAAATTAAAAGAGGCTTACTCCTTGGAAGGAAAGTTATGACCAACATAGATAGCATATTAAAAATCAGAGACATTACTTTGTCAACAGAGGTCCATCTAGTCAAGGCTTTGGTTTTTCCAGTAGTCATGTATGGATGTGAGAGATGACTGTAAAGAAAGTTGAGTGCCAAAGAATTGATGCTTTTGAAGTGTGGTGTTGGAGAAGACTCTTGAGAGTCCCTTGGACTGCAAGGAGATCCAACAGTCCATCCTAAAGATCAGTCCTGAGTGTTCATTGGAACGACTGCTGTTGAAGTTGAAACTCCAATACTTTGGCCACCTGATGCGAAGAGCTGACTCATGTGACAAGACCCTGATGCTGGGAAAGATTGGAGGCGGGAGGAGAAGGGGACGACAGAGGATGAGATGGTTGGATGGCATCACTGACTCAATGGACATGAGTTTGGGTAAACTCCGGGAGTTGGTGATGGACAGGGAGGTCTGGTGTGCTGCAGTCCATGGGTTTGCAAAGAGTCAGACACGACTGAGCAACTGAAGTGAACTGAACTGAGAGGATGGCTCATGCCACTAAGTTATTCTAACATATCAGAGACTCAGGGTGTTTTGCCTTATCATTTATTTTTCAAAAGAGACCACAGGAAGGAGGTAACTATGCCAGCCAGGCAGATGGAGTGCCTGCCAGTGGAGCTAAGTCTCAGACTCCAACAGGAGAGATGTGTAAAGAGCAGTGATCTCCCAGTAAACTGTTGCAGCAACACTTTCTGATATTCCTGGGACATAACGAGGTGGATTGGCAGGGCTAGCAGAGCTGAGGGTTGGTGGGGCAAAGGTGAGGGTCGGTGGTTGGGTTGGAGCCTGCAGTGCAAATGAGTGTGCCCAGTAGGGAGCTACCTGCACGTGTGGGGAAGGGATTTTCAAATGTGCAAGACCCAGTGTGGAGACTTCATTTTCCTCCACAGTCTGTACTGGCTTCTGGGAATTAGATCAAATAGCAATGTCTTCCAGTCTTGACCACGTGACCACATATAGGAGAGGAACCTCATCGTCCCACCTTCCCAAGCTCTTGGTTGTGTCTCGAACCCTTGTAATTGTCCAAGCCACCTTCTTTGTTCTTCGTGGCTTGAGGGTGTGCCAAGGTCCTCTTCAACATGAGTATTTTCTTGCTTGCCCAATCTGTAGCACTGGCTCAACTCATTTCTGGATTTCTTTCAATGGCTTTGTGTTGTAGCTGTCAACTTTGTGTGAGCAGGGGTGGAGGTGAGTTGAGGAGCCTCCTGTGTCTCAGTCATGGACCAGAACTTCCTGTTTTCAGTTCTTTTACATATACATCTGGGAGTGGAATTACTGAGTCATCTGGTGATTCTATGCTGACCTTTTGGAGGAACTGTCAGGCTGTTTTCCACAGAGTTTGCACCATTTTACCTTCTCCCCAGCAAGGTACAAGAGTTCCAATTTCTTCACCTCCTAGCCGATGCTTGTCATTTTCCATTAAATGTTTCTTTCTTATAATCACACTATTGGGTATGACGTGGTATCTTGTGGTTTTTATTTGCATCTGCCTAATATCGAATTTCTGCTTTACTGACTATGTCAAAGCCTTTGACTGTGTGGATCACAGTAAACTCTGGAAAATTCTGAAAGGGAAGGGAATACCAGACCACCTGACCCACCTCTTGAGAAACCTATATGCAGGTCAGGAAGCAAGAGTTAGAACTGGACATGGACCAACACACTGGTTCCAAATAGGAAAACAAGTACGTGAAGGCTGTGTATTGTCACCCTACTTATTTAACTTATATGCAGGGTACATCATGAGAAATGCTGGGCTGGAAGAAGCACAAGCTGGAATCAACCTTCCTGGGAAAAATATCAATAACCTCAGATATGCAGATGACACCACTCTTATGGCAGAAAGGGAAGAAGAACTAAAGAGCCTCTTGATGAAAGTGAAAGAGGAGAGTGAAAAAGTTGGCTTAAAGCTCAACATTCAGAAAACTAAGATCATGGCATCTGGTCCCATCATTTCATGGGAAATGGATGGGGCAACAGTGGAAACAGTGTCAGACTTTATTTTTGAGGGCTCCAAAATAACTGCAGATGGTGATCACAGCCATGAAATTCAAAGATGCTTACTTCTTGGAAGAAACTAATGACCAACCTAAATAGCATATTAAAAAGCAGAGATATTACTTTGCCAACAAAGGTCCGTCTAATAAAGGCTATGTTTTTTCCAGTGGTCGTGTATGGATGTGAGGGTTGGACTGTGAAGAAAGCTGAGCACCAAAAATTTGATGCTTTTGAACTGTGTTGTTGGAAAAGACCCTTGAGAGTCCCTTGGACTGCAAGGAGATCCAACCAGTCCATCCTAAAGGAGATCAGTCCTGAGTGTTCATTGTAAGGACTGATGCTGAGGCTGAAACTCCAATACTTTGCCCACCTGATGGGAAGAGCTGACTCATTTGAAAAGACCCTGATGCTGGGAGGGATCGGGGGCAGGAGGAGAAGGGGATGACAGAGGATGAGATGGCTGGATGGCATCACCGACTCAATGGACATGAGTTTGAGTAAACTCCGGGAGTTGGTGATGAACCAGGAGGCCTGGCGTGCTGTGATTCATGGGGTCGCAAAGAGTCAGACATAACTGAGTGACTGAACTAACTGAAGGACTAATGATGTTGAGCATCTTTTCACTGTCCACTTGTGTATCTTCAGAGAAATGTCTAAGTTCTTTGCCCATTTTAAAAAAAATTTTTTATTTTTTTTTCTTTGCCCATTTTTTAATTGGGGTGTTCATCTTTTGAATGTGGAGTGGTGAGAGATCGTCGTATAGTCTGGGTCACAGGCCCTTATCAGAGACCTGGTTTGTTGCTTCTTCTCAGCAGGATCTTCTCACTCTCCTGGTAGGATCCTTTGATGCACAAGTTTTTAATTTTGTTGAACCATATGTGTTTTAAATATCCTTTGACTTGAAGCTATTATATATAAAGCAGTCAGTGGACTTATTCTTTGATCTACCTCTCTCCATCATCCTCCTATTTGATGGAAGTTTTGGTATTTGTACATTATCACAGAAGGTCATATTTACATACTATTTATTACTCCTTCATCAGACTTAATTCCACAATTAAAATGTTCAGTACAACAATAATAATCATGTTCCTAATTTCCGCAAACATTTCTTGATTGAATAAATCTTGTCTCTTGGAAACTCCCCAGGAAAGTTCTCAGAAACAATATTTCTTGAGTTCTTGAACATATGGAAATATATTTAGGTCAAAGACAAATTAGTTGTATGAAATTTGTCAGTGCATATTTTCTTTCATAGAGTGTCTAAGTTTTGCTTCACTGTTTTCTGGCATTGAGCATTGCTATCTGACAACCTGATTTTTTAAGATTTTGTTTCTTTTTTAGTTGGAGGGAGAGTGTTGGCCTCCTGAAGGCTTCTATTTTTATCTTGAAAGACCACAATATTTACTTTCATTCATCTTATGTTTACTATAATGTGAGCTTTTAATATGTAGACTCAAATCTTTTATTTCAGGAATATTTTCCTCAAACATTGTTTTAAATAATTTCTGTTTTTGACTTGGTTTTCTTCCTGGTAGGACTTGATTTTCGTGTCTGGTGGACCTTCATTGACTTTTTAATATTTAAGACTGTGTTTTTAAGCTACTTCTTTCTTTAGTTTTATTTTCTGTTACATGCTTTTCCTATGTTCCCTTTTTCTTCCTTACTTTACTTAGTCCTTATTTATGAAATAGTTTTGTCCTTTTCTTCAATTCTCTTCTCTCCATCAGATTCTATTTCACATCTTCCTGTTACCTTGCTATCTCCTCTTTGAGTTTCTATATTTCTGTCTTATGATGGTTCCTGATACCTTTGGGCTTCCCTGGTGGCTAGATGGTAAAGAATCTGCCTTTAGTCTGGGAGACCTGGGTTCAATCCCTTGGTTGGGAAGGTCCCCTGGAGAAGGAAACACTACCTACTCCATATTGTTGCCTGGCGAATTCCATGGACAGAGAAGCCTGGTGGGCTACAACCCATGGGGTAGCAGATTGGACACGGCTGAGTGAGTTTCACTTCTCCTCATACCTTTAATTTGCTTCACTAGTTTTAAAAATCTATTTTAGATTATAATTTTTTCTCAGCTTTGTGGTGATATTTTACTGGGGATTTTAAGACTCCTCTTTCAAATGCTTTGAAGGTTTGCTTCTCATTTCTGTTGTTTTAAAAAGCTCTTTATACAGCTTATATGATTTCCAAATTTCTTTCTTATTTTAAAATCAGAGTCAGGGACTATCTTTTGAGAGGAGTATCTTATTTGAGTGGGAAGGGTTGGAAGTAATAGGTTTCTTAATTTAGCTCAAGGGCTCCCTCCTTTGCAGTTCTCGTAACACACAGGTGGACTTCTCTTTCTTAGGTACTTGTCTGAGAGAGGAGGGCTCCACCGTCAGCCCTGGCCACTAAGAGATATTACTCCAGCATTGCAAGGTAATGACAGCTGTCATAAATACCCTGCATTCTTCTCTATTGATTTTACTCATATCTCCCAGCTCTTGTGTCCTGCCTGGCTTATTCTCAGACCCACTCACTTCAGCTCCCACTCAAGTGGGCAAGCTTTGCCTTCTGAGAGGTGAAGAGTTTCTAACTGGCCGTGTAAGTGTGGGAGGGAGCTGGGGAATGGCAGGTACTGTGCAGTGTCTCCACCTGCACGCATTTCAGCTGCTCCCAGAATGCCTTCCTGCAGGGGTTGTAAATCAAATGCCTATCTTTTCCCAGACTCTTTCATATCCAGGATTTCACACGTGATTTTGGTTCTTACAATGGGATGTGCTCATACAATAGCTGAAATTCTTTCTCTGCTTGAACTACCTAGGTGATTTCTTTTGTCAGCCTCTGATTGATGCACTGTTTTCCTTTTACATTATGACATATTTTACACATCCCTTTTTAACACTTACTTACATTAATGATTATTTCTTTCGAAGAAACTCTCAATTACCCTGTTTTCTCCACTCACGTGATTATTTGAGTGCTTTATTCTAACCTATAATGAATTTTGGTGGCTCAGTGGTAAAGAATCTGCCTGCCAATGCAGGAGATGTGAGTTTGATCCCTGGATTGGGAAGATCTCTTGGAGAAGGAAATGGCAACCCTCTCCAGTATTCTTGCCTGAGAAATCCCATGGACAGAGGAGCTTGGGGGGGCTACACTCCGTGAGGTTGCAAAAGAGTTGGACACAACTTAATGACTAAACAACAACAACAAATTATGAATTTTAATTTTCTTTATTTGATATGTTCAGATCATAAGAGATTTTTGTTGTGATGAAATAAAATTCTTATTTCCAGGCAGGATAAGAAAAAATTAAGCAGAAAATTCTCTCTCTGCATCCGTTTGGGCCTCTTCCCTCCCTCCCTAATGTGTAGCGTGTTCCTGCATTACATATTAAACAAACGTCCTCGAAGATAGGAGCATCTGCTTGACCATAAAGATAATATTTTCCCCTTTCTTCTGACATCAGCAATATAATTTCTTCAAAGGATAGCATTCTTTCCCAACTCTGCGGGGGATCATGGACTTCCCGCTCTCTTTATACGGGCTTCCCTGCACTATGTGTCCTTGGTGGACTTTGTGTAAAGTATCAGGGTGTCATTTTGATGTATGATCCTTTATCTCGAAAATGTGTATGACTCTGCTTTCAACTTGCACCTGGCGGAACAGTTTCTCAGAGCTTTCTGAGAGTCTCTCTTCCGGGTTATAATCCTCAGTCTGGTTCAAATAAAATTCCCTTTCTTCTTAATTGTTAACTGAACTTTCGTTGACAGTTGTAACAAGAAAAAAATAAAAAGTAATATGGATAAAGGCAGAGCTATTCATGCTTGTTCTCTTTCCTCTCCCATCATCGTCATATAACCAGTATTCACAGCAGTGGCTATTGCTTCAAACACTTTTCCTTTTTCACACATAAGTATTTTCATATACAGGAGTTCTATGTTCAACTGAAATATTATCAGAACCCACATAGTACTCTCCAACTTTTTTTTCTGTTGGTAAGATTGCATGGACATCACTGGAAGTTAGTAAACAGAGATCCAGTGATATTCATTTTTTGGTAATATATTTATAAATGTAACAGGATCCCATCAGACATGATGAGTTTTCTAATAAAGCAACATTTACTTATTTATTTTTCTTCTCCTTTCTTCTATCCTGCCTTCTTAACCTGTCTCCTCTTTCAACCACTTATGGAAAGCATATTAATATTATGATGTGCAGCCTTCTTAATATAACAGTAGCGATATTTGTTTACTATAGCCAAGTTAGAAACATACTCTCATTATGTGCAAGTCATCTGTCTGGTGACTCTATTTTTTTTCTTTTGCATATCTGTCTATTGTTGTTGTAATACCACTTTATCATAATTATTACAGCTTTAAAATAAAACTTGATATCTCCTACATCAAGTCTTAGTAAATTATTCTTCTTCAAGAGTATTTTGGCTACCTTGCCTTTTGCATTTTTTGTATGCATTTCAGAATTGCATTGCCAAGTTTCTCTTGGTTTACTTTTGCAAAAACTTTCCTGGGGGTTTGATTGCATTGAGACTGAAAATCAATTTGAAGAGAATTGGCATACTTATCATATTGAGTCTTGCAATCCATGAACATGGTATACATTTCTGATTTGCGGGTGTTAAAATATGTCTCTCTCTAAAGTTTTCTAATTTTCTTTGTAGTGATTCCTTACAAAATCTATTATGTGTATGTATAAACTCTTCATATTTTATATGATTACAAAAATTATTGAAATTTCATTTGCTGATTTGTGTTGTTGATTTATGTAGTACTATTGAGTTTTGTATATTTCCTTTGTATGCATCCATTGTAATAAATTCTCATTGATTCTAACAATTATCTGTAGATCTGTTTCTTTTTTTTTCCATTTATTTTTAAGATCTGTTTCCAATTTTATGAACACAGTTGATTTTTGTGTTCATGAATCTATGTTCTATGAATAACATTTACTTAAAATCTTTCTTTTTCATAAAATCCTTGTTGATAATTTTATTTTTAAACAGCTTTATTGACATATAATTGATATAAGTCTGTATTAAGCTCTGTTATCAAGATTATGTTTACTTCATATGACATGCTAGGAATTGTTTCTTATTTTCTATTTATGTCATATTAGAATTAGTTGTTCCTTGTTTGCCTTAGAGAATATGCTTACAAAGAAGTCTTTTTTGTAAAAAGACTTTTTTTGGTCAAAAATTGTTGACTATTGTTTCCATCTTTGCAATGGTTTTCTACTTTTTCTTGTGGCAGTTTCAGTTTAGAAAGTTATTTTTTTCTAGGATCCTTTTGTAGCATTTAGATTTTCTTTTGGCACATGAATTGAAAAAATTAATGAAACAATTTCACCAAGTTAAGGATATTATGAAGCAGAAATGCAAAGTCCAGAGCAGAAATAATCAAACAACAGTAGGCATTATCTAGAGAAGAGGAGAAAAGAGTGCCACCCTGAGCTATTTTGAGCAGGTCTAAGAATGAGTTAAAATTTTTACTTACAAACCATATGACAGATAAAGACCTTTCTCTATAATATGTAAGGAGTGCTAGAAATTGAGAAGAAAAAAGTTAATGAGCATATAGGAAAATAAGCAAAAGAAATAATGTTTTCAGATAAAGAGATATAAGTAGCTTTTAAGATATGAAAAATGCTTGAAATAATTCATGATAGAGAAATGTTAAAGTCTCTCAATGTTTCCATTGTTGGTCCCATCTATTTGCCATGAAGTGATGGGACTGGATGCCATTTTAGTTTTTTGAATCTTGAGTTTTAAGCCAGCCTTTTCACTCTCCTCTTTCACTTTCATAAAGAGGCTCTAGTTCCTCTTCAGTTTCTGCCATGAGAGAGGTGTCATCTGCATATCTGAGGTTGTTGATATTTCTCCTGGCAATCTTGATTCCAGCTTGTGCTTTATCCAGCCCAGCATTTCACATGATGTACTCTGCATATAAGTTAAATAATCAGGGTGACAATATGCAGCCTTGATGTACCCCTTTATTTTCTTGAGCTCTAAAATCACTGCAGATGGTGACTGCAGCCAGGAAATTAAAAGACACTTGCTCCTTGGAAGAAAAGCTATGACCAATCTAGACAGCATACTAAAAAGCAGAGACATTGCTTTGCTGACAAAAGTCTGTCTAGTCAAAGCTATGGTTTTTCCAGTAGTCATGTATGGATGTGAGAGTTGGACCATAAAGAAAGCTGAGCACCGAAGAATTGATGCTTTTGAACTGTGGTGTTGGAGAAGACTCCTTGGACTGCAAGGAGATCAAACCAGTCAATCCGAAAGGAAATCAGTCCTGAATATTCATTGTAAAGACTGGTGCTAAAGCTGAAACTCCAACACGCTGGTGACCTGATGCAAAGAACTGATTCATTGGAAAAGACCCTAATGATGGGAAAGATTGAAGGCAGGAGGAGAAGGGGATAATGGAGGATGAGATGGTTGGATGGCATCACTGACTAAATGGACATGAGTTTGAGCAAGCTCTGGGAGTTGGTGAAGGACAGGGAATCCTGGCGTGCTGCAGGCAGTGGGGTTGCCAAGAGTCGGACAATACTGAGTGACTGAAATGAACTGAACTGAACTGAGAGAAATGCCAACTAAAATCTTCAGCAGTGCATCACTTCTCTCTCATCAGATTGGTAAAAATTTAAAGATTTTGCTCATGTTTAATTTTACTAGCTATGCCAAATTTATTTTCAAACAGATTGCATGAATATACACTCTTACTAGTAATGTGTGACAGTTTCTTCTCTCTATAAAACAATGAAGAAAAGGTAGACAACCCAGCAAGAAATGAGCAAGATGCTTGAGCTAACAGAAAATTAGAAAATCCAAGAAAGTGTTTACCTTTGTGGAAAATGGACAGGGAAGAAACTGATGAGGAATAAATATTGATATGGCATATATACAAGAAGTAGTCTCTTTTTGTTTTGGTAACTGAGTGCTGGTTGCCATTTTAATGTTTCAATTCTTTAAGGAGTATCAGTTCTACACACTTTTCTGTTGGTATAATTTATTTTGTGATGACGGTTTTTTTTTTTTTTTTTAAAGTAGCCTGCCAACTACAACACCTTGTATTTGCTATAGCTCCTTAATGTTTCAGCAGCACTGGTGGGCATGATGAGATCTAGTCCAAAGAAACAAAGGATGGAGATATTAACAACTTTTTGACTACAAAATACTTAGTTTGCTTTCATTCCTGTCTCACCCAGAACTCACTGTTATTTCCAAACTTCAGGTTCTGTCCCTGACAATACCTAACTTCTGGGTATTCATTTTTTTTACTCTGAACTTTTACAACAGTGACAAAATACCAACTCAGACTAGCTTAGGCAGTTTATTGGGTCATAACCGAACTATGGGAAAAGTGTGGGAAGAACTGCTCTCAAGATAAAGGGGGATGAAGGGCTGACTGGTCCCTTCTGAAGCCTCTCTTACCATCATTTCTCTGCTTTTCTAATTGAATTAGATTTATTTTTCTCAAACAGTTGCCTTCCTCCCAGACTGGAACTGTAGCTTCAGGAGTTTCCAGGCTCATCTCTCCTACCCTTACCAAAATGAGGGGCTTCCCCTTAGTGTCCATTTAAACAAAGGATGTCAGTAGACCAAACACACACACACACACACACACACACACACACACACACCCTGATCTGTGACTGGGTGTCAGGCTTTCGTGATCAAAAATTCCCATCAGATTCCTAAGTTGATGGTACAAAGAACCAGGAGTTCTTTGGAAGAAACAGGGGGCCTGTTCTAAAAAGGCAGAAGCCATGTTGGATGTATACATTGTAGATATCCACCTTATAGATGATTTCTACTTTCTTCCTTTTATTTTATGCGTGTTTTCTGTCTTCTTACTGAGATTTCAAGAGTGTCATGCCACTCCAGATGTCGAATGCCACCTTCCCTATTACTTTCTTGGTCCACTTCAGGGATTGCCTGTGAAATAGCAAAGTATTATGATTAGTCGTTAAACACTCAAGGAAAATTTGCCTTTGAGAGTTTTCTTTGGGATCAGGGGGAGAATGAAAGAAAAGCCTAGCGTGATGCTGGGAGGGGTAAACTGTTAAGTCTGGGTGGGGCTTGCAGGAGCTGGGGAGTAATGGGGGAACACCTTGGCTATGGAAACAGTACACCGGACCTACCACTGACTTGTTGAATGACTGTGGGTGATTCCTCTCTCTCCTTTGGGCTTCATACTCTTTAAGTATAAAGAATTTGGTCATGATGATGCCTACAGACCAGCCTGCCAGACTTCTTTGTGAGAATATGAGACAGCTCATGGGGCTATTAGAAATGATATAACAGTCACCATATCTCCCCATGGATAATCCCTGGGGAAGGGCCCAAGGTCCCTCCCAGGATGGGGGTGGATATTTCCTGGTAGAACTAAGAAAGAGTAAGTCTTATCCCTTGTGAAACCACAGACCCACCCTTGGCACCTGACCAAGCTGAAGCTGCATAAAACTAGGCTTAGTTACAGCTCTCAGTCATACACCTTCCTGACAACATGAAGACCAGAAGCTTCTTGGTCCAGATTGTGGTCCTTCTTGTCCTTGGGACGCTGGTGGCAAAGGCAGATGTCATAACAAGTGAGTGGACAAGTGGCCTGGGTGGGGCTGGCTTGGGTTGAGGAGAGGATGTTAGGGGCAGCCTGGGTCTTGACAAGGGGCAGCATGCAGAGCAGGAGCCCACTCTTCAGCCTGGAGTGTATCCAGAGAAGTAGGAAGTTGCCCACTAGACTCCATGTACATTCTGCCTCAGGACTGAGAAATCAGGGCTGTTTGTGGAAGGAGTGTTGTAACATGACCGGGTCTCAAGCACTGATACTTGGACAGAAGATGAAATGAAGTTGAGAAGCCCCAGGAATCTGGGCCCTGGGTGTGGGGGTCTCCTCCCTGTCTGTTTGCTCCATCAAAGCACCTGAGTCATCAGTCCTAGAAAAGAAGGTTAAGAACCAACAGGGCCTCAGAAATCATGGAGTCTGAAGACTTCTGTTTTCCAAAGCAGGACACTGAGATCCAGAGTGAGGTGAGGGATTGTCAGGGCAATCTCCAGAGCCAGGCTGGAGCTCAGGTCTCCTGGCATGTGTCTCACAGCTCCTTGCCCTTCCACCAAGTTTCCTCAAAGATGACCATGTGTCCTCATCTCCTGAAAGTCACTCCTCCCTGGCATATCCTCATGAGGGCCCAGGACCCAGAATGGAGGGTGAGGGGAAGAAACGGACACCCATAGGAAACCTGGACCTATAGACCTTTTCCCCAAAGCCCAGGGAACAGCCATCTGAGAGTGCAGACCCCAGCTAGCCCTGGTGAGCCTCCTCTGTCTCAGTGTCCCTCAGCTTAAGGGACACCACAGTGAGCAGTGGCTGGACCTGGAGGAAAGACTATATAGTTGAAGCAGACCCATTAGTCTAAATGTGGGGATATTTCTTTCAACAGGTAGTCCGAAAAGTCAAGGCATTAAGAAAGGAAATGTTGAAGTCAATGGAAAGGGTCCAATCAATGGTCAATCGCCTGTAAAAGGACAAGACCCAGTGAAAAGTCAAGATCCAGTGAAAGGTCAAGGTCCAGTGAAAGGTCAAGATCCAGTCAAAGGACAAGATGTAATTGTAGGACAAGAACGAGCCAGACTTCCATTCAAGCGTGGCACTTGCCCCAGGGTTCTGATCCGGTGCGCCTTGTGGAATCCCCGTAACAAGTGTCTGATAGATGCTCAGTGCCCAGGGGCCAAGAAGTGCTGTGAAGGCTTTTGTGGGAAGACCTGTATGGATCCCCGGTGAGGTGAGAACTGGGTGGAGGAAAAGGTGACCCGTGAGGGCACAGAGAGGCTGACTGGTGGAGGGTGATCCTAGGCTAGTGGGGGAAAGGACATGGGAAGGTGATGGAGAGACTGAGGGGTCTCAGAGGCTCTAACTGGGGTCCTGAGAAGGATGACATGTAGACTTGGTCCTGCCTCCCACTGCCTCTGAGTCTTTCACCTGCTGACTCACATTTCCGACTCTCTTTTCTTCTACCAGGTAGAGTCTTCTTGCTGCACCTGTGATGTCCCCAGGGAGGTAGGCCCCGGTGCCTGCCGCACGACCCTCTCCCAGACTGCCCCTTCTTCCTCTCATTCAGGAGGCCCAAGCTTGAGCATGGACTGCCTCCCTCATGAACTTTCCAATAAAAGACTGCTTTCAACTCCATTTGTTTCTGGCTCTTATCACTTCTGGGCTCCTGAGAGCTCTGGGTGTGGGCTTGAGACTTCCTGTCCCAGTGGAGAGTGGAGTGGGACCCATGGCAGATGTTCTTGGGGTGTGAAGGAGAGCAAGGGCTGGAGCAAGAGGCCTGTTCCTAGGGTTCACTGTAGAAATCCAAAAATCAACCCAAGAACCTCAGCCTCCTTTTCACCAGGAGATGGAAGCCTAGACATTTGGCCTCTGGCCTCGGACCAGGGAAATAAAGACCCCAAACCTTCCCATTGACCTCCACTTCTGACCTGGCTATGATCAACCCTGCCAGTGTGACCAGCCAGCCCTCCTGGTTAAACCTCTGACTCCCTCCTTCCCTTTGTCTAACGTTTCCCATGAATCTGTATCCTCCAAGAAGACAGAAAGACAGATGCCAGGAAATCCCTGCTCTCGAAGCATTTCACCTGTTCACACCTGAGATGACCTCCAATAACACACAATTCCTTTGGGTGAAGCAATATCCTCTCCCAGCTTTCTATTTCAAGATGTGAATGAGGAGGCAAGACACATCAATCTTCCATTTCATTGCTGAGTAAAGTTCTCTGAGGACATACAAGTTGGGGTAGAGTAGACTGGAGGAGTGAAGACAGCAGGAAGGCGTATGTTGGGTAACCTTGGATGACCTCATGCCCCACTGTCGTTGTGCAATGGAGTTCTCCAGGAAGAAGTGGGAGGGGCATTGGGGTTCAGTGGGCACCCCACTTGGGAATCAGGAGACCTGAGTTCTAGCTCTAGGCTCCTCCAAACTTGCTAGATGACTCCAGATAAATCTCTTTCTCTCTCTGAGCCTCGGTTTTCTCTTATTCAGTTTGAGGGGAGTTGGGTGAAATTATTCTGGAAGTCTAGTAATGAATGTCAGTTCAGCCCTGATATTCTGGTGCTGAAACATCTCTTCCTCGTGTGTGTGTGTGTTGGGCTATTCTAGAGGGGAGTTGGGGAGCAGAGGCCTTGTTGGGGACGAGAGATAGCCCAGTGTCCCTTAGACAACCCCGACCCCAGGAGCCAGGGTTCCCCTCTGATTCTCCAGGGAGTGGACTGGACCACGCATCTTGGAGCACAGACAAGAGCAGGGCCTAAACTTCTGGCCTGAGAAACATAATACACCACTGGTGGTGAGAACGGTTTCTGTTTTCGTGTTCTGTCTCTTCCAGACCCTGTACTAAACATGTCATAAGTATTGTCTTATTTCTCATTAGAACTCCCTCAGATGGGCCATATACACCTGGTTAATTTTGTTAAAAAATTGAAACCATGGGATTTCCCTGGCAATCCAATGGGTCAGAGTCTGCACTTCCAGTGCAGAGGATGTGGCTTTGATCCTCGATCAGGGAACTGAGATCCTGCAAACCACACAGCACAGCCAACAACAACAACAACAACAAAAGATTGAAGCCGTGAAAGCATCATTAATCACCCAATGACACAGAGCTAGTTAGTGATGATAAGTCCTAGTTTTTTTGAAACTTTTTATTGAAGTATAACTGATTTACAATGTTGTGTTCATTTCTTTTATACAGCAAAGAGATTCAGATATATATATCCATACACATATTTTTTCATATGCTTTTCCATTATGGTTTATCACAGGATATTGCATATAGTGCCCTGTGCTATATAGGAGGGCCCTGTAGTTTATTCATTCTATGTATTATAGTTTGCACCTACTAATCCCCAATTCCCAATCCATCCCTCCCCACCCCCACCCCCTTGTAACCATAAGTCTGTTCTCTGTGTCGGCGAGTCTGTTTCATAGATAAGGTCCTTTTTGTCATATGTTAGATTCCACATGTAAGTGCTATCATATAGTATTCGTCTTTTTCCTTCTGACTTACTTCATTTAGTGTGATAATCTCTAGGTTCACCCAAGTTGCTACAAATGGCATTATTTCATTCTTTTTTATGGCTGAATAGCACTCCACTTTGTGTATATCACATCTTCTTTATCCATCCATTTGTTTTTGTTTTCTTTTTTTTGTTCATCTATTGATGGACATTTCGGTTGTTTCCATGTATTGGCTATTTGAAGAGGGCTATATGAACATAGGGGTGCAACTATCCCATTTTATTTTTAAGATAGGGCTGCACCACATAGCTTACGGGATCTCAGTTCCCCAATCAAGGATTGAACCCAGGCCCAGGCCATGGCAGTGAAAGCACAAAGCCCTAACTGGACCCCCAGGGAACTCCCATGAATCTTATGTTTATTATAAACCAGCAATAATCAGAAAATGGGAAAAATTCCCAATACTAATGCCAACACAATGAAACCACTCAACAAATAAACTTAATGACAGAAGGGAGAACTTTAAAAAAGAAATGTAAACAAGTATTCACATAGCAAATAAAAAAGTCTTGCATAAAGAATTAACATGTTCCAGAGTGTGAAGATTCTGTATGGTGAAGACAGAAATATTTTCCCCATTGATTTTGTCTCTTTCATCCATTTTATTGAGATAAAATTGACATATAACATTGTACAAGTTTAAGGTGTATAACCTGGTGATTTGATATATGTATACACTCAAAATATTTACCACAGCAAGAATAGCTAATAAATCCTTCTCCTCAGGTAATGCTATTTTATTGTTGTTGTTGTTATGGTGAGAACATTAAAGCTCTACTTTCATAGCAACTTTCAAGGATGCAATAGCTTTGCCCCTGCACAGCCTCCCTTGGTGATTTTGGCACCAGATTAACAAAACAGTCCAAGGAGGGGGTGGTTGTTATTGTTGTTGGGTCGTTCAGTCACTCAGTCACAACCGATTCTTTGTGACCCCATGGACTGCAGCAAGCCAGGCTTCCTCATCATTAACCATTTCCCAGAGTTTGCTCAAACTCATGTCCATCGAGTCAGTGATGTCATCCAACCATCTCATCCTCTGTTGCCCCCTTCTCCACCTGCCTCAGTCTTTCCCAGCATCGGGGTCTTTTCCAATGAGTCAGTTTTTCGCATCAGGCGGCCAAAGTATTGGAGCTTCAGCTTCAGCATTGACTTTAGGACTGACTAGCTTGATCTCCTTGCTGTCCAAGGAACTCTCAAGAATCATCTTTTAGAGTTTCAAATAGCTCAACGATGAAGCAAGGGGTCAGGGACAATAAAATGTCTTTAGAGGGGACTCACTTGGTGATTCGGTTGGGTCCACCTGCCAATGCAAGGGATATGGGTTTGATCCGTGGGCCGGGATCTAGGAACCCACATACAGTGGGGCAAATAGGCCCACAAGCTGCAGCCACTGAGCCTGTGTGCCCTGAAGCCCATGCTCTGCAGGAAGCAAAGCCACCGCAGAGAAGCCTGCACACCGCAACTAGAGAGTAGCCCCCACACCGCAACTAGAGAATAGCCCCCTTTTGCTGCAACTAGAGAAAATCCTATGCACAGCAGTGAAAACTCATCCCAGCCAAAAATAAATAAATAAACAAAATTATATAAAAAGGAAAAGTCTGTGGGTAGATGTACTTTCCCTTTTTGTTTTATATCAGTTGTACAAGGAGAAATTTAGGAAGAAATGCTTTTACCAATTTCACTCAGCAAATCAGGGCCACCAAGACCTGATTCCCTCTCTCCTAGACCAATGTTCATTCTACCTAACTTTGGAACTTGCAGATTTGATCAAACTCTTATAAATGTAAATTTCTCTGATTCTGATTGATGCCTGGACATTTGTCTTCTGACACGTGGAGCGCACTGGCATTAAAAAATTTTATTCATGTATAGTGTCAAGGGGGAGTTATTCACTCAAAGAAATAAGGGATTCACATCATGATAAGGGGCCCAAATGGGGCAACATGACTCTGGACCAAGTATCCATCGGTTCCATGTCCCCATTTGGACCATGTTCTGCTGACTTGGGAGCCTGTACCTGGGCAGAGAAGAGAGTCTTTTCATTCCTATTGAGACATCCAGCCTCATATTCCTTCCAGGTACCTGCTATTCTCTGTCCTTGCTGGATTCAGAAGCAGTCAGTACTGTGCCCAATCCACTTAGACTCAGAGAAGTTCCACACACTCTCTGGACCTCACTGACACCATCTGTAAAAGAGAAGGCCAGAGCAGGTGGAGGTTTCCAAGCTCTTTGCACTAAAACTCCAAATGACCTAGAACCTATTACAGGCATATCTGACATGTGAATAACTCCAGGCAGGAAGTCAGGGGGAGGGTCAGAAAGTGGGTTTGTGACTTCCAGGCACTGTTAAGGTCACACACACACACACACACAGAGCTTTGAGCTATGTATAATAGCTTGAGAAGAACAAACATCAAATGTTCAGTGCCAGTGGGAGGACTCATTCTTGCTCCCTACTTCCACCTGCTGGATCTAGCATCCAACAACCTGGAGCGCCCATCAGAGGCTGGGAGCCTTCTGCCCGTCTCTGAGGTTTCCTGGTCATCCCTGAGGCAGAAAAACTGAGCATCACTCAAAGGTTACAGAAAACTCTAAGTGCTTCTGATGCCCTATCCAGAACAGGACCAGCGATGCTCTCTTCCCACTGGGCCTGTGTGTCATCCTTCTTGGGGTGCGAGTCCTAGGTGTCAGAAACAGGCACCCGGTATTTATCAGCTCTTTCAACTTCCCTGATCACACAGCCTTCCATCTAGTTAGAACAGGCAGTACACTTTCAGATGATCATGAACCACTTCTTTACTTAAACATGAAAAACCTGAGGCTCAGAGAGGAAGATGACGGGCTTTCCAAAGTCACAGCGTCTTCTCCAGCTGGGTCCACAACTAAGATGTAGAACTAACTTCCTGATTGTGTTGTCACTACTGCGTAATCTGTTTCCTGCAGGGCAGTCCCTAAGATGAGATCAATACTCTTGAGTGATGGGACAGCACACGGAAATATGTTGATGGAAATGTATACAAATGGAGAAGATGGTGCAGATGGAAGCAATTTGGCTGAGATGATCCTCTACAAATCTGTTGAATCAGCTATTCTCAATGTTAAGGCAATTATCCTCAATGTCAAGGCAGTTATCTTCAGTGTCAAGGCAATTATTCTCAATGGGGTCTCTGGCTCCCCCTTATTCTTCCTTTTCAATGATCTCAGCTCCTTGTGTTTTCCAGGTTCACAATATTGAGAACAACAGCTCCTGTAGAATCTCTCAGCCTCTTTCACTGTTTAAGGGACTGATGGAGCCCTTGGCGACAATCTCTCCAGCTTCCTCATTTTACAGTTGATAGAACTAAAACCCAGAGGAGGGAAAGAATTGCCCAAAGTTGTTAGTGAATCAAATATATTGTAGTAAAATGCAATGGAAACCATGTTTTCCAAACTGGCGTTTCATGATCAATGAGATGGTGCATCTTTCATATCGATTCAGGTGTTAGTTAACACTTTCTCCCCCTCCATGAGCTGCCTTTTCATGTCCTTGTTCCCTTTTCTATTGAGCTGTTCTGATCAGTTTAATTGCCTTGTCACAGCTCCTCCTTTTACATTTATTTTATTTATTTTAAATGGAAATATATTTGACATATAACTCGGTAAGTTTAATGTGTGCCACATATTAACTTGATACACATATATTGAAATATGATTGCCATTGTATCAATAATTAGTGTCACCATCATGTTACATAATTATCTTTTTTTTAGTGGATGAAATAAATTCTAGTCTCAGCAAATTTAAAGATCATAATACAATATTATTGTACTTATTCAGTCTACTGTGGATTAGATCTTTAGGACTTATTTCCTACTCTTTACAAATTTGTACCCTCAAATAATCCATCTCTTATACCTCCCTATACCCTAGAACCATTTTTCTCTCTGTTTATATGAGTGTGGCTTTTTAGATTTCGTATATAAGTAGTTTCATACAACACTCGTCTTTGTCTGACTTATCTCACTTAGCATAATGTGTTCAAGGTCCATACATGTTGTTGTAGGTGGCAGGCTTTCCATCTTTTTCATGGCAGAGTAATATTCCATTATATATGGATCTACATATGTCACATCGTCCTTATCCATTCACCTGTATGGGCACTTAGGTTGTTTGTGTACCTTGGCTCTTGTGACAAATGCGGCAATAAATGTAACAGTGCACATATTGTTTGTCTATCTCGGACTGATCTCACCTAGCCTAGGGTCCTCAGGATTCATCCTGTTGTCACAAATGGCAAGATTTTCTTATTTTTTAATGGCTGAATAACATTTATATACATGAATAATAGAATGAAATGTTGGAAAAAAATCAAGAATTTAACATAAAGACCTAAAAAAAAAATACAGAGTAAACCAAAGGAGAACTAAAAGGAAAATAATAAAAAAGATAATTAAAATTTCTAAAATCAGGAATAGGAAAACAGTAGAAGATATAATCAATAAATAAAAGTCCTATTTAAACACTACAAAATAGTGAGACCACGAGCTATTTAATTAGTTCTTTTTTTTTTTAAAGAAAGAAGCAGAACTAAATATAATAAAGCGTGTTGGTGGAAATCACCATGGAATGAGAAAAAGTGATCCTGAGATATTTCACAGATGAGCTTCTTTTCTCGCCCCTTTTGGCTGCTGTCCTGGCCCCGAGGTTCTGAGGATGAGAAGGCTGGGTGAGGGATAAGCTGGCTGAATAATATTTCAGCGTCACAAAGTGGGACTGAAAACAAAGCTCATGAGATTTAGAGTACAGGCTTTTAAGTAGCTGATTTGTCAAGCCAATCAGAAGGATTTTTCCTAAACTTGAATTGCATCTCAGAGAGGACAGGCCCGGCAGAACTGGAGGAGAGCGGTGAAGATGTACAGAGGAAAAGCATAATGTCTTGGTGTTACCCTCCCTACACGACCTGAAACAGACCAGTGCCGGGACCGTGGCCTGAGAAGGGTTTGCTGACACTCAGGATGAGGGTTTGGGTCACACCACCAGGTAAGCCACTGAGAGTAGCTCTGATGGTAGCTGAGGACAAGGAGACGAATGGGGTGACGAGGAGGGGTGATGATGATGGCGAGCACCTGCAGGAGGGACTGGGGCTGTAGTCTGCCCCACGGACCCCACCCTCTATGGTCTCCTACGGGAAGAGAGCCCACCAGAGCTGTTCCCAGTGTGAATGGAGATGTGGATCCCCAGAGCAGAAGGAGGTGTGCAGCTCAGAGCTCCTTCAAGAAGCAGCTCGCCACCCAGCTGCGAGGAGTGTGTTAGCTGATCACGGACAGGAAGTGCCTTTCAGACACCTGGTACTTGAGCTGAGATCACACTATACCCGGGGAAGCCCCTGGCCAGGAACAGAGTAAGGCTGTCTTTCAAGGCTCTTTCCTTTTCTGCCTAATGGAGGACCCCCACTATGGAAAATCCTTGCTCCAGAGCTGCCCCAGGGGGCTGGCAGGGATGTGATCAGGTCAGCAATGTGATGCTCCTGGTACCTAGTCCTGCATCCTCTCCTTCCCTTTCACAGATGTTGCTTTGCCATGAAACTTGCACTGCTAACTCTGTCTCAGCTTCTGCTCCCTTGAGAATGTACTTTGCAAAGCGTGGATCATAGAGTTATGAGGCTTCAGGCTCAGGGCACTGTAAGAATGAGCGTCCAGGCAGCGTGATCACAGCCAACCACAGCTCAACAACTGTGCGATGTGAACACCTTTACTCTGTCCTGGACACTCACCGCAGCCACCAGTGGTCCCTGACTGGGTGCTGCTGTGGCGGAAAATACTGCACTGCCCTGTGAAAGGCTGCCCTTTGGTCCTTGCTGCTTAGGGTCACTCAGTGGAGATCTAAGTGTCAGGTAGGAGCATCAGATTTGCCAGGCGTCTTAGTGCAGCCCTAGCTATCAGAGTGAAGCATGATTTGTTCAGTGTCTGCAGCAGGGGTCCAGAATGTCCCTCAAGACTCAAGTATGGGGACTTCCCTGGTGTTCCAGGGGCTAATCCTCCATGCTCCCAATGCAGGGGACCCAGGTTCAATCCCTGGTCAAGGAACTAGATCCCACATGTCGCATCTAAGAGCTTGAATGCTGCAACTAAAGTTCCCGCATGCCACAACTAAAGATCCTGCCATAATAGAAGAACACACCTGCCACATCTAAGATTCAACACAGCCAAGTAAATAAAAAAAAAAACTGGAAATAGAACTGCCATATAACCCAGCAATCCCACTTCTGGGCATACACACTGAGGAAACCAGATCTGAAAGAGACACGTGCACCCCAATGTTCATCGCAGCACTGTTTATAATAGCCAGGACATGGAAGCAACCTAGATGCCCATCAGCAGATGAATGGATAAGGAAGCTGTGGTACATATACACCATGGAATATTACTCAGCCATTAAAAAGAATTCATTTGAACCAGTCCTAATGAGATGGATGAAGCTGGAGCCCCTTATACAGAGTGAAGTAAGCCAGAAAGATAAAGAACATTACAGCATACTAACACATATATATGGAATTTAGAAAGATGGTAACGATAACCCTATATGCAAAACAGAAAAAGATACACAGAAATACAGAACAGACTTTTGAACTCTCTGGGAGAAGGCGAGGGTGGGATGTTTCGAGAGGAATTGGGTGGAGAGGGAGGTGGGAGCGGGGATTGGGATGGGGAAGACATGTAAATCCATGGCTGATTCATATCAATGTATGACAAAACCCACTGAAATGTTGTGAAGTAATTAGCCTCCAACTAATAAAAAAATTAAAAAAAAATTTTTTTTAAAAAGACTCAGGTCTGAACTCAAAAGGGAGGTACCAAAATACAGTGGGCAGTCAACAAACATCAGATACCCTCTGCCTACTCCCCGTGAAACTCCAGAGAGTCTTCACATTGGCGGTTACAAACGGGATATCACAAATGTTGCCACCTCTGAAACAGAAGCCACACTCCCTGGTCACCATGGCAAAGCCCTGGAAAGTGCCTTCTCTTATCAGATTCCTCTTTTACCAGTTTCTCTCTTAGCAGTAGTTTCTTTCATAAGGTCATTTTTAATGGATCTGAATCATTTTTCTACCCATTTTATTTTTTAATTTATTCAGTTGCTCAGGGTGTTAGTTGAAGCGCTTGGGATGTTTAGCTGCAGCATTTGGGATCTAGTTCCCTGACTGCAGATTGAACCCAGTCCCTCTGCATAGGGAGCGTGGAGTTCTTAGCCACTGAACCATCAGGGAAGCCCCTCTATCCAGGGAACCAGTAAAGTTGCTCAGTCGCATCCAACTCTGCCATCCCATGGACTATAGGCTACCAGGCTCCCCCACCCATGGAATTTTCCAGGCAAGAATATTGGAGTGGGTTGCCATTTCCTTCTCAAGGGGATCTTCCCAACCCTGTGTGCATTGCAGGCAGATGCTTTACCATCTGAGTCATCAGGGAAGCCCTAGGGACTAGCCCCTTCCCCAAAGACCAGGTCTAAATTCCCTCCCCGCGCCATCCACCAGCCAAGCGTGTTGGAGGCTCCATGTCAAGCGTCTGGTATGCCATAGGTGCACAGTGTCAGGTGCCCTCTGGCCTCAAGAGTCAGGCTTGGGTTTGAATATCTCTCATTCCCCGACTGGGGGGTCTTTGGCCAAATCACCGAGTCCGCCTCCTTCATTTACATAAAGGAAATGCTGAGCTGTACCTTGGATGATGAGAGCTATTGAAGGCAGGATATCCTGGCACCTGCTGGCTGCCCATACAGTATGTCTCCTTGCCCAAACCTGGATTTTCGCACACCTGAGCATTCCTACGGGATCTTGGACAAGCCGGTACTTTGAACCTCAGTTTCCTCTTTTACACAATGGGATAGCAATGCTTACTATCTAGGGTTATTGGGAGAATCAGTTTAGACCAGAAGGTCTTAAGTTGCGTTCCCTGAGCTAGCAGAGTCACCATCACTTGGGGATTTGTCAAAGATGCAGCATATTCTTAGCCTGCTGGGGACTTGCTGAATCACAAACTCAGGGGAGGAGATTCAGCAGTGTGCGTTTCAACAAGTTTGGAGGGTGATTCTGATGCACGGTCAGGATTGAGAAGCATTGGCTTAGACTTTTTAAAACATCTGTAGAGTCTGTCAGAGGGCTTCCGTGGGGGCTCAGCAGTAAAGAATCCACCTGCTAATGCAGGAGACATGGGTTTGATTCCTGGGTCAGGAAGATGCCCTGGAGGAGGGCATGGCAACCCACTCCAGTAGATTGCCTGGAAAATCCCATGGACAGGGGAGCCTGGCGGGCTATAGTCCATAGGGTCCCAAAGTGTCAGATACAACTTAGTGACTACACAGCAACCATAAGCTTCAACCTGACTGAATTTTGAACTCTTGTGTGACCATAAGCAAGTCATGTCACCTTTCAGAGCTTCTGTGAACTATTAAAAGGAGTGGTCAAAAATGTTAAATGATCTAATGCCTTTAGCAGGCCTGGCTCCAGAAGGGGTATGAAAAGTAATTCACCTGTTTTACTGTCTCCTAGAGTTAGGCAGGTGGGTTTATTGTCACCCCGATGCATCTGGAGCCTTGAAGAAGATGCTTTTCTCCAGATTTCTATTTCTGGCACGATGCACAATTCACAATGCAGACAATAGCACCTGCTCTCAAAAGCTGGAGGATTAAGGTAGGTTATGGACATGCTCAGCCTTAGCGGATACTCAGGAAATGTTAGATCCTTCCACTACTCACTGTCTCCAAGCTCTGCTGGATTCAAGGGCTAGTGACTCACCTCCTGACCCTCAGTAATCTCATCTGGGCTGTGGCTTCAGTAATGCCTGCTTCTCAGGGTGGACCAGAGACTGAGTGTGTATCCAGCCACTGGCCCAGTGCCTGACAGGAAGCATGCAGAGTACCTTTCACTCACCCTAGGCCTGATGTCTAAGTAGGTGGGGATTTCTTCCTTACCTCTGTCACTTGTGTGACCTCTGGCCAGTCTCCTGCAGCTCTGGGTTTTAGCTCCCTTATCTACAGAATGGAGATAATACATTCCGGTGAAGAGTTATTGTGAGTACGTGTGCAGAGGCCTCTGGAACACAATAGATGCTCAATAAATGTCAGTTCATCACACTTCCCTCATTAGACTTGGGTTCAAATTCTGCGTCTGCCATTTACTAACTGTTGACCTTGACCAGAATCAGGCCCCTCTCTGAGCTTCGGTTTTCTCATCTGTGAACTGGGGAACATCTTAGGTTCTATGAGAAGTTTGGAGGATTAAATGAGGCAAATTGTTTATGGGCAGCACCATTCCTGGCACATAATTCGTGCACAAGAAATACATATGTGATACAGCCTCTATGCCTCTACTGGACTTGGATTAAAAAGATGGGGTTTCTAATCCAGTTCCATCACCCATTAGGCACATGACTGTGGGCAAATCCTTTTCCCTTTTGCCTAGAACTCACCTTCCTGCTCTATGAAACAGGATGAATAATTTAACGAACCTTCTCTGACAAGAATCTGAATATCAGTAGGAAAGATTAAATTATTTGCTGAAAATTATTACCCAGCTAGCCCATGGCACAGTTGAGGCTGGAGACTAGACTTTTTGATTCAAGACGCTCCATATATTAATTTTGAGCACCTAGTATGTGCTGGACAATTCTCAGAGCTCTAGATACACTTCACTGAGTTTAATCCCTCCACTAACCCTGACTGGGAGATTTTCAACTCCTTCTGTACAGATGAGCCAATGGGACAGCATCAAAGCTCAGCCACTTCCACGCTGCTCACTCCTTGAGGGAGTTCTCATCGTGGGGCCTCGGGCACTGGGATCCCTGGGGCAGCCTGGCTTCCTATTCTTGCAGCCCACGCCCCTTCCCCTAACCTCGCCTTCGCTTCCCGCCCCCCAAGGGAGGACCTGTAGGGGCCTTTCCAGGGCGCCCGCGGGCCTTGTGGTTTCATAAGGCGCAGAGGCTGGAGAGCCGCTTTCCGGCGGGATCGCTCAGCCCTGCGGCCCCTCTGCGCCTCTGCAGCCTGCAGCCTCTGCCCAACCTTCCTCCGACCCGGGTGGCTGAGGTCTATTGATCGCTGCCGCTGCCCGGGGAGGGAGCCCGGAAGCGGTGCTTTCTATTCCTGACTCGGTTGAGAGAAGAAGCGGGGTGTGTGGAGACTGGGCCCCCACAGCCCGGGCATCCTCACCAAGTCAGAGGCCAGGGGATGAGGGGTAATTTGGTGGGGGGTCCCTAGAGGACAGCAGGAATAATAGCTTCCTTAGTTGAGTGCTTAATATGGGCCAGGGACTGGGCTTCAGGTGACTTATCTAAGTTCTTGCCGACAGGGTCTTCTCTTCCCTGTTTCACAAGTGTCACTTGCTCAGGGCACTTAGCTAGACCTTGTGGACCTGGGATGGGGACTCACATATTCCAATATTTCAGCAGGAACATGTTGAAACAGGGAAGCCTGAAACAAATCATTTTGCCCCCGAAATTCAGTGTCCTCACCTGCCCACAGAATTCCTGATTCACTGTGGCAAGGGTAAGACAGAACCCTGCCAAAGAGCTTTGTCAAGGTGTGTGACCCACAAGCTTTTATTAAACACCTACTGTGTGCCTGGTCCTGAAGATTAGGACCATACAAGAAAGGATTCCTACTTTACAGATATTGTTATTAATAATGATGATTTATTTATTGGGCTTGGTTCCAATATTCTATAACCTCATCTTTTAAACCGAAAAATGTTTGTGACATAGGCACTATTATTATTATTCCAATCTTGCAGATAAGAAATGTAAGGCTTTGAGAGGTGAGGTGACTTGCTCAAGGTCATATGGTCGACTTCTGAGTCCTCTAGGCCATGACTGTCTGATAGATGTAATGTGAGCCACAAACAGACTTTAACGTTTTCTTAAGGCAACTTTTAAAAACAGTAAAAAGAAAGGGGTAACATTAGTCTTACTACTATATTTTATTTCACCCCAATATTATTAATATAATTTCAACATGGTATCAATAAAGAAATTATGAATGATACATTTTACATTTTCATTTTTGTGCTAAGTCTTCAAAGTCCAGGTATTTGTTTGGGGGGGGGGGTTTGGATGTTTTTAATATTTATTTATTTGTCTGAACCAGGTCTTAGCTGCGGTGTGTGGAATCTTTACGATCTAAACCACCAGGGATGCCCCACATGTGGGCTCTTTTACTTGCAACATGCAGGGTACTTTTTTCTTTTTTTTTAGTTGCAGCATGCAAACACCAGGGCTTCCCTGGTGGCTCAGACGGTCAAGTGTCCGCCTGCAATGCAGGAGACCTAGATTTGATCCCTGGGTTGAGAAGGTCCCCCGGAGAAGGAAATGGCAACCCACTCCAGTACTCTTGCCTGGAAAATCCCAAGGATGGAGGGTCCTGGTAGGCTACAGTCCATGGGGTCTCAAAGAGTCAGACACAACTGAGCGACTTCACTGCACTTCATGCAAACTCTTGGCTGTGGCATGTGGGATTTAGTTCCCCAACCAGGGATTGGAACCTGGTCTCCCTAGCAACTTGAAGAAATATGAAATTAATCACCTCATAGTTTCTGTGGATCAGAAATCTGAGCATGACATGGCTGGATTCTCTACTCAGCGTTTTACTAGGTTGAAGTTAGGTGTCAGCCAGGGTTGTGGTTCTCATCTGGGGTTTGGGGTTCTCTTCCAGCTCACAGAGTGTTGGCAGAATTCATTTCCCTCTGGTTGTAGGATGGACCTCCCTCTTTTCCTGTGTGCTGTCTGCTGGGGATCACTCTCAGGAATGTCCATTGGGATGGCTGTGTGTGTTTCTGTGTGTGTGTGTGCCTGTGTACGTGCACGCTATGTTGCTTCAGTAGTGTCTGATTCTTTGCTACCCTATGGACTGTAGCCCACCAGGCTCCCCTCTCCATGGGATTCTTCAGGCAAGAATGCTGGGGTGGGTTGCCATTTTCCTTCTCCAGGGCCTCTTCCTGACCCAGGGATCGAACCCTAATCTCTTACATCTCCTGCATTGGCAGGCAGGTTCTTTACCACTAGTGCCACTTGGGATGGCTGTCATTCCCTTAACACCCCCACTCATTAAGCTCTGGCCATGGACCAGGCCCACAAGAAATAGAGGCCAGTGACTTATTATCCAATGGTAGAGTCAGACCCACCCATAAATAATGACATCTCAACAGTTCAGACAACATTTCCCCAAATGTGGAGCAATTTGAAATGATCTTAGGGTGTGTCTGGATGCAACATCGTACAACAGTGACTCTTGCATCGAAAAAGTTCTTTTCAATGCTGAGTATACCGGCAAGAATATCCCAGATTAGAGGTCTGTGTCTTTAATGTCTCTTTAACCCTCGTTAATCATCCTTTATCACAACAGAGACAGAGAGCAGGCTTCAGGCTCACAGGCAGGTGGCAGTATCTAGCCAGAATCTAATATTATTTCATATCATTTAATCAGACATGATTTACTTACATGGAACTTCATTGCTTTCATTGTATCTGCTTTTACACTTACATTCTGTTTGTGACAAGTGACCCTGTTTATCCCATTTAAAGTAGTGATATCCAGTTTTTCTTCTCAAGTAAATTTATTTTTATACAAAAGTGAGTCCCTTGGAAGAAAAACATTAGGTCAATAGGAGTACAGGCAATACACAAAATATCATGATGCTATTTTACAGGTATGGTGAACATTGTGAACAGATTGGTGTTTGGAAAATTCTTCTAGAACAGAGTTTATTAAGGTTGGAATTTCCACTGGCAGGGCAGCTTCTCTCTGGGTTGCTGGATCCCAGACCCCACCCATCTTCATTTCTTCCTGCAGAGAACCCCATCCCGTGGTTCAGAGTTATGGATCCTAAGCCAGAATTAGCCTGAGGAGAGACAAGGAAAAGGTTAACCCCCTTTCCATAATAAAGCTCTGGGTTCTGGGTCTGATTCCCCCATCCAGACCCCATCAGCCCAGCCACGAAGGCAGGACTCCCCCACCCTCGTTCACAGGGCCAAACTGAGGCTCAGAGAGTTTAGGGCTGTGGTCCAGGTGAAACAAGTTCAACAACAGGACAGAGACACCCGGTTCCTGTCATCATAGGAGGACCCTTCCCACCCCATCCACTTCTCCCGGGCTGGCCACAGGAGGCCCAGGCTTCTGGGGAGGTTCCTGTTCAGCTGGCTGAACTCGAGGGATCTCTTAGGGCTGGGGCTCAGAGAGGGAAGGAGCTGGCCCGAGGCACACACAGCCCTACCTCAGACAGGGTTTCTGCAGTCCCGGCCGCAGGCACCCAGGCAGCACCGCTTGTGGCCCTGGCAGTCCGAGTCCTTGGAGCAGAGGTGCTGCACGGGGCTCAGGCAGCGCAGATGGTCCTCGGGGCATCTGCCCATCTTAACTGCAACACAGGAACCGGGGGAGTCCTGCCGGTGTGCCGGCCCTGGGGCTTGGGGTCTGGCTGGCGGTCAGCACAGTGGAGAGGGACCCTTATCTGAGACCTTCTGCACGCACTGGAGGAAGCACGCTTGGCGACAGCACTTCATCCCTGAGGGACACTGGCTGTCGTGCAGATACTGGTCAGGCACCGAAAGGAGGCAGGGCCCGTCATCCGGTGGGCAGCCCCCAGACTTCTCTGTAAGAGAACTCCCCAGATTTTGCCACTGGAGGCAGTTCAGAATTCAATATCAGCGCTGTCCTGGGGATTGCGTCATCTAAATTCTCCACTCCATACTTCTTTGCCCATCGTTTGCAATTTTTTTTTTAAATTTTGGAATGGGCTTGCTTGTTTTTTATTTATTTTTTTATTGACATCAAAAGTGAAATGTAATATTATATCAGTTTCAGGTGTGCAACGGGATGATTTATTTTCGTATGTCCTGCAGAATGATCACCACAGTGTCTTGTTAACATCGGTCACCATATATAGTTATAATTTTTTTTATTTTTTATTTTTTTTTTATTTTTTTAATTAGTTGGAGGCCAATCACTTCACAACATTTCAGTGGGTTTTGTCATACATTGAATTTTTTTTCTTGTGATGAGAACTTTTAAGATTAATTCTTTCAGCTACATCCAAATGTGAATTGTAGCATTATTAACTGCAGTCACCAGGCTGTACATTATATCTTTGTGACTTATTTTATATTTGGAAGTGTGTACGTTTTGACCCCCTTCACCCATTTCACTCCCACCCCTACACCCTACTTTTGGCAACAACCACCAACTGTTTTCTGTATCTATGAGCTTGATTTTTTTAGATGATACCATACAGTATTTATCTTTCTCTGTCTGATTTATTTCATTTAGCATAATGCCCTCAAGGTCCATCCATGCTGTTGTAAATGGCCGGCAAGGCTTTTTTGTTGTTGTTGTTGTTGTTTTAGTTTGTTTTGTACTCGAAGCCTCAGTTTTCTGTCTGTGAAATGGGAAGCTAGACTGAATCCTCTCAGTGTTGGTTTGAGACTCAGATGACATAAAAGGCAGAGGAAAAAAAACACCAACGAAGTTCAAAATTTCCACCTGGGCAACTAGACCGTGCCTGGTCTAGCCCCAGCCCATCTGTCTGGTGTCTTCTTCTACCCTGTTTCCACTTGGCGGCTCCTGATCAGCTCCAAGCTGCTTCTCTTTGCAGGCCCTGTTTTTTGCCCCGTGTATTACTCTCAAGTTTGCATCTGCCTTCCCTAACCTTCTCTCCAAATCCAGGCTCCCCACTCACAGACATATACACAGAGACACAGTCATATACACACACCGGTGTGGTGAGAGTGTTACAGGCCCAAAAGGGATGGAGGTGGAGGCATCGCCTGGGTGGGGAGGCACCTGTCTGACTATCTCTGCAGCCCCAGCCTCTCCCATCTGTTGACAGGTCAGACTCAGCCTTTTATTTATTTTTTATTTTTTAAAAAATTAATTAATTAATTTATTTTCCTTTACAACATTGTATTGGTTTTGCCATACATTGACATGAGTCCTCCATGGGTGTAAATGTGTTCCCCATCCTGAACCCCCCTCCCACCTCCCTCCCCATCCCATCCCTCTGGGTCATCCCAGTGCACCAGCCCCAAACATCCTGTATCATGCATCGAACCTGGACTGGTGATTCATTTCACATATGATAATTTACATGTGTGAATGCCATTCTCCCATATCATCCCACCCTCGCCCTCTCCCACAGAGTCAAAAGACTGTTTACTACATCTGTGTCTCTCTTGCTGTCTCACATACAGCGTTATCATTACCATCTTTCTAAATCCACATATATGCATTAGTATACTGTATTGGTGTTTATCTTTCTGGCTTACTTCACTCTGTATAATGGGCTCCAGTTTCAATCATCTCATTAGAACTGATTCAAATGTATTCTTTTTAATGGCTGAGCTATATTTCATTGTGTATATGTACCACAGCTTTCTTATCCATTCATCTGCTGATGGGCATCTAGGTTGCTTCCATGTTCTGGCTATTATAAACAGTGCTGTGATGAACATTGGGGTATACGTGTCTCTTTCAGATCTGGTTTCCTCGGTGTGTATGCCCAGATTTGGATTGCTGGGTCATATGGGAGTTCTATTTCCAGTTTTTCAAGCAATCTCCACACTGTTCTCCATAGTGGCTGTACTAGTTTGCATTCCCACCAACAGTGTAAGAGGGTTCCCTTTTCTCCACACTCTCTCCAGCATTTATTGCTTGTACACTTTTGGATGGCAGCCATTCTGACTGGCATGTAATGGTACCTCATTGTGGTTTTAATTTGCATTTCTCTGATAATGAGTGATGTTGAGCATCTTCTCAAGTGTTTGTTAGCCATCTGCATGTCTTCTTTGGAGAAATGTCTGTTTAGTTCTTTGGCCCATTTTTTGATTGGGTTGTTTATTTTTCTGGAATTGAGCTGCAGGAGTTGCTTGTATACTTTTGAGATTAATTCTTTGTCCATTGCTTCATTTGCTATTATTTTCTCCCATTCTGTAGGCTGTCTTTTCACCTTGCTTATAGTTTCCTTTGTTGTGCAGAAGCTTTTAATTTTAATTAGGTCCCATTTGTTTATTTTTGCTTTTATTTCCAATATTCTGGGAGGTGGGTCATAGAGGATCTTGCTGTTGTTTATGTTGGAGAGTGTTTTGCCTATGTTTTCCTCTAGGAGTTTTATAGTTTCTGGTCTTACATGTAGATCTTTAATCCATTTTGAGTTTATTTTTGTGTATGGTGTTAAAAAGTGTTCTAGTTTCATTCTTTACCAAGTGGTTGACCAGTTTTCCCAGAACCACTTGTTGAAGACACTTTCTTTTCTCCATTTTATATTCTTGCCTCCTTTGTCAAAGATAAGGTGTCCATAGGTGTGTGGATTTATCTCTGGGCTTTCTATTTTGTTCCATTGATCTGTATTTCTGTCTTAGACTGGCTGACTGGATACAAAAACAAGACCCATATATATGTTGTCTACAAGAGACCCAACTCAAAACAAGGGACACATACAGACTGAAAGTGAAGGGCTGGAAAAAGATATTCCATGCAAACAGAGACCAAAAGAAAGCAGGAGTAGCAATACTCATATCAGAAAAAATAGACTTTAAAACAAAGGCTGTGAAAAGAGACAAAGATGGACAGTACATAATGATCAATGGATCAATCTAAGAAGAAGATATAACAATCATAAATATATATGCACCCAACATAGGAGCACCACAATATGTGAGACAAATGCTAATGACTATGAAAGGGGAAATTAACAATAACACAATAATAGTGGGAGACTTTAATACTCTACTCACACCTATGGATAGATCAACCAAACAGAAAATTAACAAGGAAACACAAACTTCAAATGATACAGAAGACCAGTTGGACCTAACTGATATCTATAGGACATTACACCCCAAAACAATGAATTTCACCTTTTTCTCAAGCGCACACAGAACCTTCTCCAGGATAGATCACATCCTGGGCCATAAATCTAGCCTTGGTAAATTCAAAAAAATTGAAATCATTCCAAGCATCTTTTCTGACCACAATGCAGTAAGATTAGACGTCAGTTACAGGAGAAAAACTATTAAAAATTCCAACATATGGAGGCTGAACAACACGGTGCTGAACAACCAACAAATCACAGAAGAAATCAAAAAAGAAATCAAAATATGCATAGAAATGAATGAAAATGAAAACACAACAACCCAAAACCTATGGGACACTGTAAAAGCAGTACTAAGGGGAAGGTTCATAGCAATATAGGGTTACCTCAAGAAACAAGAAAAAAGTCAAATAAATAACCTAACTCTACACCTAAAGCAACTTGAAAAGGAAGAAATTATGAACCCCAGGGTTAGTAGAAGGAAAGAAATCTTAAAAATTAGGGTAGGAATAAATGCAAAAGAAGCAAAAGAGACCATAGCAAAAATCAACAAAACCAAAAGCTGGTTCTTTGAGAAGGTAAATAAAATTGACAAACCATTAGCCAGACTCATCAAGAAACAATGGGAGAAAAATCAACTCAACAAAAATAGAAACAAAAATGGAGAGATCACAACAGACAACACTGAAATACAAAGGATCATAAGAGACTACTACCAGCAACTGTATGCGAATAAAAGGGACAACTCGGAAGAAATGGACAATATCTTAGAAAAGTACTACTTTCCAATATTGAACCAGGAAGAAATAGACAATCTCAACAGACCCATCACAAGCAAGCAAATTGAAACTGTAATCAGAAATCTTGCAAAAAACAAAAGCCCAGGACCAAACGGCTTCACAGCTGAATTCTGCCAATAATTTAGAGAAGAACTAACACCTATCCTACTCAAACTCTTCCAGAAAATTGCAGAGGAAGGTGAACTTCCAAACTCTTTCTATGAGGCCACCATCACCTTAATCCAAAACCTGACAAAGATGCCACCAAAAAAGAAATCTATAGGCCAATATCACTGATGAACATAGATGCAAAAATCCTTAACAAAATTCTAGCAAACAGAATCCAACAACATATTAAAAGATCACACATCATGACCAAGTGGGCTGTGTCCCAGGGATGCAAGGATTCTTCAATATCCACAAATCAATCAATGTAATACACCACATTAACAAACTGAAAAATAAAAACCATATGATTATCTCAATAGATGCATAAAAAGCCTTTGACAAAATTCAACATCCATTTATAATAAAAAACCCTCCAGAAAGCGGGAATTGAAGGACCATACCTCAACATAATAAAAGCTATATATGACAAACCCTCAGCAACATCATCCTCAATGGTGAAGAATTGAAAGCAATTCCCCTAAAGTCAGGAACAAGAGAAGGGTATCCACTCTTACCACTACTATTCAATATAGTTTTGGAAGTTTTGGCCAAAGCAATCAGAGCAGAAAAAGAAATAAAAGGAATCCAGATTGGAAAAGAAGAAGTAAAACTCTCACTATTTGCAGATGACATGATCTTCTACATGGAAAACCCTAAAGACTCCACCAGAATATTACTAGAGCTAATCAATGAATATAGTAAAGTTGCAGGATATAAAATTAATACACAGAAATCCCTTGCATTCCTATACACTAACATTGAGAAAACAGAAAGAGATATTAAGGAAACAATTCCATTCACCATTGCAACGAAAAGAATAAAATACTTAGGAATAAATCTACCTAAAGAAACAAAAGATGTATATATAGAAAACTATAAAACACTGATGAAAGAAATCAAAGAGGATGCAGATAGATGGAGAAATAGACCGTGTTCATGGATGAGAAGAATCAATACAGTAAAAATGAGTATATGAGCCAAAGCAATCTATAGATTCAATGCAATCCCTATCAAGCTACCAAAGGTACTTTTCAGAGAACTAGAACAAATAATTTCACAACTTGCATGGAAATACAAAAAACCTCGAATAACCAAAGCAATCTTGAGAAAGAAGAATGGAACTGGAGGAATCAACCTGCCTGAATTCAATCTCTACTACAAAGCCACAGTCATCAGACTCAGTCTTTTAAAGGAGGCAGAGGAGAGAGAGGTAGGGAATGTAGAGCTTCCTTCCGAAAATCCTGGATCCAGGAGACCATGCCCACTACTCAACTCCAGAGTCCCTTTCACAAATTGGGCTTGGAGACAGAGAAACCTGGAGAAGGACACAAACAAGATGGGCAGGAGGCCAGACCAGACCTAGTTTGCCATGGAGGATGACAGAAAAGATCATCTCCCTGCCTTGCAGTCCCACATGTCCAGGCACCCCCATGGAGACACCAAAGAGCAGGGACCAACCATCCACTCCCACCCTCCGCAGAGGCACAGGAAGACATGAGTTCTCACATGGCACCCATGCAGGCTCAGACACACATGTGTGCGGTCGTCCCTAGGGATACATGGGCAGACTCAGATCACACCGACACTCAGGCACAAAGCTACACGTATAACTAGAGGTAGACGCATGTGTGTGAACACAGTCCTATAGTCAGACGTGTAGACAGGCAAGCACCGGGAAACTGGCAAGAAAACATTTACAGCTGCACATGCAAGCAGGCTGACAGGCATGAAGATGTACAGACAAGAGACAAGCTGCTGGAAGTACTAAGAAGCGGGCACATGCACACACACACACACACACACACACACGCACAGACACAATTTACACTTCATTGCCTGCCTTTCCCCAAACTCTTATTCTCTTTTAAAAGGTAGAAACTGGCTCTGTCCTTGGAGCATAGGAACCTACCCATACTCACCTCCCTTCCTCCTGCCCAAGGCAGCAGATAACTGGCTCCCCAAACCCAGAAGGGTCACCAGAAGGAGGAGGCTCTGGGCCCTCATGTTTCTGTTGCCAACACCTGATAAGGTAGAATCCAGAGGCCCCTAGATTAACACCTACAACCTTGGGGAAGCTAGAGCAACTGAGTTAAGGGAGGAAAGAGAGGGGATAAACAGAGTGGTATGTGTCTGCCTCAATCTGGCCCCACCCCCTGCCCAAGAGCCACCGTGCAAGGGTGCTTGTGCAAGAACTGATGACGGGTGAGGACCTGCCCTGGGTGTCCAGGGCTGGGATCCAGTCCTGCCTGTATCGCTGATTTGGGTTGTGATATGGACAAGGCTTGTCTGTGTTTGGACCTCAGTTTTTCTCATTTGTATAAAGGGTGAGAGTTGATGAGTCAGATGGTCCCCTTCCTGGCTCTCTAACATCCTGAAGCCCCAGCAATGGCTTAGGTGGAGGATAGAACTCGGCTTTGAATGACCAGGAAGGATTTGCAGAGCTCTGAGATCTGCGAAGGGAAGCATACTAGTTAGGGTCAGCGCTCTCTGCTGGGGACGGCTGATCCAGGCTGGCAGGGTGAGTGGGGCCAGATCTGGTCTCTCCTCTAGGGCTCCGGTGGATGAGAGAGAGAGAGACCACTCTGCCTTTGGTAAGATCACCTCCAGTGGCATCTGGTAGAACTGCCCTCTGCCTGGAGCTGGCTGAGCTATCAGAGGTGGACAGAGCGAGGCTTTAGGGTTGGCTGTGGTGGCTAGTCACAGAGGATGAAGGTGGCCTCTGGGACCCCTTCCCTGGCCCTAAAGGATCCTGAGTAAAAGGTCATCTCAGTCAAACCCGCACCCTTCCCTGCCTAGATTTCACATCATCCGGCTCCTGTGTTTGGTAAAAGAGAGACAAGTGGTGCTCAAAGTCCTAAGGGGCCCCAAGAGGAAACGCACTGAACCTGAGTAACTCACCAGATCGGGAGGAGATCAGGGACATCCTCCCCGCCCTCCCGTCTGAAAGATGAGGGAACAGTTGCCTGTAGATGGGAGGGGGCTGGCTCAAGGACCCAATTAACTCTTAACTAGGCTGGGACGTCTTCTCCATGGGAACGTCGCTTCTCCATGATCCCCATCCTGTTCTTGGAAGTGAGGCGATCAGTCCTCTGACCCTGAGAAAGGAAGAGAGTGTTCCAGTCCAGGACAACCCTCAGTCAGGAAGTGCTCGCGGGGGTTTAACCTCATGCTGTCTTCTAAGTTCTCAGGAAAAGAGTGGCCCTGTAGTTCATGATCTAATGTGACTTTGGGAATTCTGGCATCCCCTTGGCAGCTTTCTTTAGAAGGAAAGCTTTATGAGGCTGATTTTTATTCCTGATTACAAACTACACAGACTACTTGGCTGTAGCTCACAAGAAAGTTCAATAAAAATCAAAACCCCAAACTGAAGCTCAGAGAAGGAGAGTTATTCTCCTGAGGTCACACAGCAAGTTCAGGGCAAAGCTGAGACTGACTTCCAGGCCATTGTTCTGGAAGTCACTCACAGTATCTCCTCCCAGGAACTTGAACTTCCTTGGCACATCCTTGGAACAGGACTGCGAGACCAGTTCATGGACAGCAGAGCTAAGAGGTCATTGGGGTGTGTCTAGGAAAGTCCCCCTTCCACTGTCGGTTCCTGCCACCCCTAAGTCTCCCCTACCCCCAAATTATTATTGTCTAGAGAAACGCTGGGCTGGATGAAGCACAAGCTAGAAATAAGATTGCCGGGAGAAATATCAACAACCTCAGATATGCAGATGACACCACTGTTATGGCAGAAAGCAATGAAGAACTAAAGAGGCTCTTGATGAAAGTGAAAGAGGAGAGTGAAAAAGTTGACTTAAAGCTCAACATTCAGAAAACTAAGATCATGGCATCCAGTTCCATCACTTCATGGCAGATAGATGGGGAAACAGTGGGAGACTTTATTTTTCTGGGCTCCAAAATCACTGCAGATGGTGATTGCAGCCATGAAGTTAAAAGACGCTTACGCCTTGGAAGGAAAGTTATGACCAACATAAATAGCATATTAAAAAGCAGAGACATTACTTTGTCAACAGAAGTCCATCTAGTAAAGGCTATGGTTTTTCCAGTAGTCATGTATGGATGTGAGAGATGACTGTAAAGAAAGCTGAGTGCTGAAGAATTGATGCTTTTGAACTGTGGTGTTGGAGATGACTCTTGAGAGTCCCTTGGACTGCAAGGAGATCCAACCAGTCCATTCCTAAAGGAGGTCAGTCCTGAGTGTTCATTGGAAGGACTGCTGTTGAAGCTGAAACTCCAATACTTTGGCCACCTGATGCGAAGAGCTGACTCATGTGACAAGACCCTGATGCTGGGAAAGATTGGAGGAGGGAGGAGAAGGGGACGACAGAGGATGAGATGTTTGGATGGCATCACTGACTCAATGGACATGAGTTTGAGTAAACTCCTGGAGTTGGTGATGGACAGGGAGGCCTGGCGTGCTGCAGTCCATGGGTTTGCAAAGAGTCAGACACGACTGAGCAACTGAAGTGAACTGAACTAAGAGGATGGCTCATGCCACTAAATTATTCTAACATATCAGAGACTCAGGGTGTTTTGCCTTATCGTTTATTTCTCAAAAGAGACCACAGGAAGGAGGTAACTATGCCATCCAGGCAGATGGAGTGCCTGCCAGTGGAGCTAAATCTCAGACTCCAACAGGAGAGATGCGTAAAGAGCAGGGACCTCCCAGTTAAATGTTGCAGCAACACTTTCTGATATTCTTGGGACATAATGAAGTGAGATGGCAGGGCTAGCAGAGCTGAGGGTTGGTGGAGCAGAGCTGAGGGTCAGTGGTCTGGGTTAGAGCCTGCAGTGAAAGTGGGTGTGCCCAGTAGGGAGCTACCTGCAGGTGTGGGGAAGGGATTTTCAAATGTGCAAGACCCAGTGTGGAGACTTCATTTTCCTCCACTGTCTGTACTGGCTTCTGGGTATTAGATCAAATAGCAACATCTTCTAGTCTTGACCACGTGACCACATATAGGAGAGGAACCTCACCGTCCCACCTTCCCAAGCTATTGGTTGTGTCTCGAACCCTTGTAATTGTCCAAGCCGCCTTCTTTGTTCTTCGTGGCTTGAGGGTGTGCCAAGACCCTCTCCAATGTGAGTATTTTCTTCCTTGCCCAATCTGTAGCACTGGCTCAACCCATTACTGGATTTCTTTCAATGGCTTTGTGTTGTAGCTGTCAACTTTGTGTGAGCAGGGGTGGAGGTGAGTTGAGGAGCCTCCTGTGTCTCAGTCATGGACCAGAACTTTCTGTTTTCAGTTCTTTTACATATACATCTGGGAGTGGAATTGCTGAGTCATCTGGTAATTCTATGCTGACCTTTTGGAGGAACTGTCAGGCTGTTTTCCACAGAGTTTGCACCATTTTACCTTCTCCCCAGCAAGGTACAGAAGTTCCAATTTCTTCACCTCCTAGCCGATGCTTATCATTTTCCATTAAATTTTTTTTCTTCTAGTCACACTATTGGGTATGAAGTGGTATCTTGTGATTTTGATTTGCATCTGCCTAATGACTAATTTCTGCTTTATTGACTATGCCAAAGCCTTTGACTGTGTGAATCACAATAAACTCTGGAAAATTTTGAAAGAGAAGGGAATACCAGACCACCTGACCCACCTCTTGAGAAACCTATATGCAGGTCAGGAAGCAACAGTTAGAACTGGGCATGGACCAATACACTGGTTCCAAATAGTAAAAAGAGTATGTCAAGGCTGTATATTGTCACCCTACTTATTTAACTTCTAATCAGAGTACATCGTGAGAAATGCTGGGCTGGAAGAAGCACAAGCTGGAACCAAGTTTCCTGGGAGAAATATCAATAACCTCAGATATGAGGTCTCAGATATGCAGATGACACCACCCTTATGGCAGAAAGCGAAGAAGAACTAAAGAGCCTCTAGATGAAAGTGAAAGAGGAGAGTGAAAAAGTTGGCTTAAAGCTCAACATTCAGAAAACTAAGTTCATCTTAGTCTGTTCCCATCACTTCATGGGAAATAGATGGGGAAACAGTGGAAGCAGTGTCAGAGTTTATTTTTTGGGGCTCCAAAATCACTGCAGATGGTGATTGCAGCCATGAAATTAAAAGACACTTACTTCTTGGAAGAAACTTATGACCAACCTAGATAGCATATTAAAAAGCAGAGACTTACTTGCCAACAAAAGTCTGTCTAATAAAGGCTATGGTTTTTCCAGTGGTCGTGTTTGGATGTGAGGGTTGGACTGTGAAGAAAGCTGAGTGCCAAAAAATTGATTCTTTTGAACTGTTGTATTGGAGAAGACTCTTGAGAGTCCCTTGGACTGCAAGGAGATCCAACCAGTCCATCCTAAAGGAGATCAGTCCTGGGTGTTCATTGGAGCAATTGATGTTGAAGCTGAAACTCCAATACTTTGGCCACCTGATGGGAAGAGCTGACTCATTTGAAAAGCCCCTGATGTTTGGAGGGTTCGGAGGCAGGAGGAGAATGGGATGACAGAGGATGAGATGGCTGGATGGCATCATCGTCTTGATGGACATGAGTTTGAGTAAACTCCGGAAGTTGGTGATGAACAGGGAGGCCTGGCGTGCTGTGATTTGTGGGGTCGCAAAGAGTCAGACACGACTGAGCGACTGAACTGAACTGAAGGACTAATGATGTTCAGCATCTTTTCCTGGTGCTCACTGGCCACTTGTGTATCTTCAGAGAAATGTCTAAGTTCTTTGCCTGTTTTTAAATTGGGGTGTTCATCTTTTGAATGTGGAGTGCTGAGAGATCTTCGTATAGTCTGGGTCACAGGCCCTTATCAGAGACCCGGTTTGTTTCTTCTTCTCAACAGGATCTTCTCACTCTCCTGGTAGGATCCTTTAATGCACAATTTTTAATTTTGTTGAACCTTATGTGTTTTAAATATCCTTTGACTTGAAGCTACTATATATAAAGAAGTCAGTGGACTTATTCTTTGATCTACCTCTTTCCATCATCCTCCTTTCTGATGGAAGTTTTGCTATTTGTACATTATCACAGAAGGTCATATTTACATACTATTTATTACTCCTTCATCAGACTTAATTCCACAATGAAAATATTCAGTACTCAATAATAATCATGTTGCTAATTTCCACAAATGTTTCTTGATTGAATAAATCTTGTCTCTTGGAAACTCCCCAGGAAAGTTCTCAGAAACAATATTTCTATTTGGAAATATATTTAGGTCAAAGACAAATTAGTTGTATAAAATTCATCACTGCATATTTTCTTTCATAGAGTGTCTAAGTTTTGCTTCACTGTTTTCTGGCATTGAACATTGCTATCTTACAACCTGATTTTTTAAGATTTTGTTTCTTTTTTAGTTGGAAGGGAGAGTGTTGGCCTCCTGAAGCTTCTATTTTTATCTTGAAAGACCACAATATTTACTTTCATTCATCTTATGTTTACTATAATGTGAGCTTTTAATATGTAGACTGAAATCTTTTATTTCAGAAATATTTTCCTCAAACATTGTTTTAAATAATTCTTCTGTTTTGTTGACTTGGTTTTCTTCTTGGTAAGACTTGATTTTCGTGTCTGGTGGACCTTCATTGACTTTAATATTTAAGACTGTGTTTTTAAGCTACTTCTTTCTTTAGTTTTATTTTATGTTATATGCTTTTCTTATGTTTCCCCTTTTCTTCCTTACTTTACTTAGTCCTTATTTATGAAATATTTTTGTCCTTTTCTTCAATTTCTCTTCTCTCCATCAGTTTCTATTTCACATCTTCCTGTTACCTTGCTATATCCTCTTTGAGTTTCTATATTTCTGTTTTATGATGGTTCCTCATATTTTTAGGCTTCCCTGGTGGCTCAGATGGTAAAGAATCTGCCTTTAGTGTGGGAAGCCTGGGTTCAATCCCTCGGTTGGGAAGAACCCCTGGAGAAGGAAATGGCTACCAATCCAGTATTTTTGCCTGGAGAATTCCATGGACAGAGAAGCCTGGTGGGCTACAATCCATGGGGTACCGGATTTGGACATGGCTGAGCGACTTTCACTTCTCCTCATACCTTTAATTTGCTTCACTAGTTTTAAAAATCTATTTTAGATTATAACTTTTTCTCAGCTTTGTGGTGATATTTTACTGGGAATTTTAAAACTCCTCTTTCAACTGCTTTGAAGGTTTGCTTCTCATTTCTGTTGTTTTAAAAGGGAGTCTCTTTATACAACTTATATGATTTCCAAATTTCTTTCTTATTTTAAAATCAGAGTCAGGGACTACCTTTTGAGAGGAGTATCTTATTTGAGTGGGAAGGGTTGGAAGTAATGTTTCTTAATTTAGCTCAAGGGCTCCCTCCTTTGCAGTTCTCGTAACACACAGGTGGACTTCTCTTTCTTAGGTACTTGTCTGAGAGAGGAGGGCTCCACCGTCAGCCCTGGCCACTAAGAGATATTACTCCAGCATTGCAAGGTAATGACAGCTGTCATAAATACCCTGCATTCTTCTCTAGTGATTTTATTCATATCTCCCAGCTCTTGTGTCCTGCCTTGCTTATTCTCAGACCCACTCACTTCAGCTCCCACTCAAGTGGGCAAGCTTTGCCTTCTGAGAGGTGAAGAGTTTCTAACTGGCCGTGTAAGTATGGGAGGGAGCTGGGGAATGGCAGGTACTGTGCAGTGTCTCCACCTGCACGCATTTCAGCTGCTCCCAGAATGCCTTCCTGCAGGGGTTGTAAATCAAATGCCTATCTTTTCCCAGACTCTTTCATATCCAGGATTTCACGCGTGATTTTGGTTCTTACAATGGGATGTGCTTATACAATAGCTGAAATTCTTTTTCTGCTTGAACTATCTAGGTGATTTCTTTTGACGGCCTCTGATTGATGCACTGTTTTCCTTTTACATTATGACATATTTTAAACATACCTTTGTAACACACTAATGATTATTTCGTTAGATGCAACTCTCAGTTACCCTGTTTTCTCCACTCACATGATTATTTGAGTGCTTTATTCTAACCTATAATGAATTTTGGTGGCTCAGTGGTAAAGAATCTGCCTGCCAATGCAGGAGATGTAAGTTTGATCCCTGGATTGGGAAGATCCCTTGGAGAAGGAAATGGCAACCCTCTCCAGTATTCTTGCCTGAGAAATCCCATGGACAGAGGAGCCTGGGGGTGCTACATTCCATGAGGTTGCAAAAGAGTTGGACACAACTTAGCGACTAAACAACAACAGCAAATTATGAATTTTAATTTTCTTTATTCGCTATGTTCAGATCATAAAAGTAGTGATTTTTGCTGTGATGAAATAAAATTCTTATTTCCAGGCAGGATAAGAAAAAATTAAGCACAAAATTCTCTCTCTGCATCCGTTTGGGCCTCTTCCTTCCCTCCCTAATGTGTAGTGTGTTCCTGCATTACATATTAAACAAACGTCCTTGAAGATAGGAGCATCTGTTTGACCATAAAGATAACATTTTTCCCTTTCTTCTGACATTAGCAATATAATTTCTTCAAAGGATGGCATTCTTTCCCAACTCTGCAGGGGATCATGGACTTCCTGATCTCTTTATACGTGCTTACCTGCACTATGTGTCCTCGGTGAACTTTGTATAAAATATCAGGATGTCATTTTGATGTATGATCCTTTATCTCGAAAATGTGTATGACTGTGCCTTCAACTTGCACCTGGTGGAACAGTTTCTCAGAACTTTCTGAGAGTCTCTCTTCCGGGTTATAATCCTCAGTCTGGTTCAATTAAAATTCCCTTTCTTCTGAATTGTTAACTGAACTTTCTTTGACCGTTGTAACAAGAAAAAAATTAGAAAGCAATATGGATAAAGGCAGAGCTACTTGTGCTTGTCCTCTTTCCCTTCCCCTCATCATCATGTAACCAGTATTCACAGCAGTGGCTATTCCTTCAAACACTTTTCCTTTTTCACAAATAAGTATTTTCATATACAGAAGTTCTATGTTCAACTGAAATATTATCAAAACCCACATAGTACTCTGAAACTTTTTTTCTGTTGGTAAGATTGCATGGACGTCACTGGAAGTCAGTAAACAGAGATCCAGCGATATTCATTTTTTGGTAATATATTTATAAATGTAACAGGATCCCATCAGACATGATGAGTTTTTTTGTAAAGCAACACTTATTTATTTATTTTTCTTCTCCTTCCTTCCATCCTGTCTTCATAACCTGAATCCTCCGTCAACCACTTAGGGAATGTATATTAATATTATGATGTGCAGCCTTCTTAATATGACACTAGCGATATTTGTTTACTATAGCCAAGTTAGAAACATACGCTCATTATGTGCAAGTCATCTGTTTGAGGACTCTCTTTTCTGTTTCACTTGCATATCTGTCTATGGTTGTTGTAATACCACTTTATCATAACTATTACAGCTTTAAAATAAACCTTGATATCTCCTACATCAAGTCTTAGTAAATTATTCTTCAAGAGTATTTTGGCTATCTTGCCTTTTGCATTTTTTGTATGCATTTCAGAATTGCATTGCCAAGTTTCTCTTGGTTTGCTTTTGCAAAAACTTTCCTGGGGGTTTGATTGCATTGAGACTGAAAATCAATTTGAAGAGAATTGGCATACTTATCATATTGAGTCTTGCAATCCATGAACATGGTATACATTTCTGATTTGGGGGCATTAAAAAATGTTTCTCACCAAAGTTTTATAATTTTCTTTGTAGTGATTCTGTACAAAATCTATTATGTGTATTTATAAGCTCTTCATATTTTATATGATTATAAAAATTATTGAAATTTCATTTGCTGATTTGTGTTGTTGATTTATGTTGTACCATTGAGTTTTGTATATTTCTTGGTATGCATCCATTGTGATAAATTCTCACTGATTCTAACAATTATCTGTAGATCTGTTTGAAATTTTATGAACGTAGTTGATTTTTATGTTCATGAATCTATGTTCTATGAATAAGATTTACTTAAAATCTTCCTTTTTCATAGAATCCTTGTTTATAATTTTATTTTTAAATAGCTTTATTGACATATAATTGACATAAGTCCTTATTAAACTCTGGTATCAAGATTATGTTTACTTCATATGACATGCTGGGAATTGTTTCTTATTTTCTATTTATGTCATATTAGAATTAGTTGTTCCTTGCTTGCCCCATAGAATATGCTTACAAAGAGGTCTGATCCTGGTGCTTTTTTTGGTCAAATATTGTTGACTATTGTTTCCATCTTTGCAATAGGTTTCTACTTATTCTTGTGGCAATATCAGTATAGAAAGTTATTTTTTCTATGATACTTTTGTAGCATTTAGATTTTTTTTGGCCCGTGAGTTGAAAAAATTAATGAAACAATTTCACCAATTTAAGGATATCATGAAGCAGAAATGCATAAGTCCAGAGCAGAAATAATCAAACAACAGTAGGCATTATCTACAGAAGAGGAGAAAAGAGGGCCACCCTGAGCTATTTTGAGCAGGGCTAAGAATGAGTTAAAATTTTTACTTACAAACTGTATCACAGATAAAGACCTTTCTCTATAATATGTAAGGAGTGCTAGAAACTGAGAAGAAAAAAGCTAATGAGTATATAGGAAAATGAGCAAAAGAAATAATGTTTTCAGATAAAGAAATATAAGTAGCTTTTAAGATATGAAAAATGCTTGAAATAATTCATGATAGAGAAATGTTAAAGTCTCTCACTGTTTCCATTGTTTCCCCGTCTATTTGCCACGAAGTGATGGGACTGGATGCCATAATCTTAGTTTTTTGAATCTTGAGTTTTAAGCCAGTTTTTTCACTCTCCTCTTTCACTTTCATCAAGGGGCTCTTTAGTTTCTCTTCACTTTGTCCCATAAGAGAGGTGTCATCTACTTATCTGAGGTTGTGGATATTTCTCCTGGCAATCTTGATTCCAGCTTGTGCTTCATCCAGCCCAGCATTTCACATGATGTACTCTGCATATAAGTTAAATAATCAGGGTGACAATATACAGCCTTGATGTACTCCTTTATTTTCTTGAGCTCTAAAATCACTGCAGATGGTGACTGCAGCCAGGAAATTAAAAAACACTTGCTCGGGGGGAGGAGCCAAGATGGCGGAGGAGTAGGACGGGGAGACCACTTTCTCTCCTACAAATTCATCAAAAGAATAACTGAACGCAGAGCAAACTTCGCAAAACAACTTCTGATAGCTAGCTGAGGTCATCAGGCGCCCAGAAAAGCAGCCCATTGTCTTCGAAAGGAGGTAGGACAAAATATAAAAGATAAAAAGTGAAACAAAAGAGCTAAGGACGGAGATCCGTCCCGGGAGCTCTTAGGCGGCATTGCTTGGGGTAGGGTCCGGGCCTGAGTGCCCTGAGGACAATCGGAGGGAGCTTCTGTGAGTTGCCAACTTGAACTGTGGGAGACCAAAGGAGAGAGAGTAAATTAGCCGGCCCGAACACACTGCCGGCCGTTCGCAGAACAAAGAGACCGAGAGGGTCCAGAGAGGAGCTCGCAGGCTGCGGACCAGCCCAGCCCCGCTGGAGGCAGGAGGCAGGGGGGAGGGGAAGGTCGCGGCGAGACACAGGGCGCAGGCACCCGACCGGCGCGGGCGGGGACTGGGGCTGGGGACGCGGAGGGCAGAAGGCACGCGCACCCGACTGGCGCCAGCGGAAACTGAGACTGGGTCCGCGGAAGGGAGGGAGCGCGCCACACCTGGGGAGAGTGCGCCCACCAAGCCCCTGGCTGCCTGGACAGCTCTGACGGGGAAGGCACAGAGAGCAGGCGCAGCTTTCCCCTCCCGCTTTTGTGGAACACCCGAGGGCTGGAACCTCGCGCAGCGCGGGGCGCACTCCATATAGAACAGCCGGGAGCCTGAGCAGCGCAGAGGAGAGAGCAGCGTCAGCCCCTCCTGGCAGCCCCAGCCCATCCCCGCGGCGCAAGCCCCGCGGTGCAAGCCCCTCCCCGCAGAGCGACGGAACTAGCTGCCTGAATAAGAGTCCACCTCCGCCCGCCTGTGTCAGGGCGGAAATGAGGCTCTGAAGAGACCGGCAAACAGAAGCCAAATAAACAAAGGGAACCGCCTCAGAAGGGACTGGTGCAACAGATTAAAATCCCTCTAGGAAACATTGTCTACACCAGAGGAGCCTGTAGATATCGAGAAGCGTAAGCTGGAACGAGGAGCTATCTGAAACTGAGCCGAACCCACACTGACCGCAACAGCTCCAGAGAAACTCCTAGATATAATTTTACTTTTTTCTCTTTTTTTAATTTTTTTTATTTATTTTTTCTTTTTTTCTTTTTTATTTTTTCTCTTTTATTTTCCTTTAAAATCCCCTATTACTCCCCCATTACTCCTTAACTTTTATTTCCATAGACTTTTACGATTTTTTAATTAGGGGGAAAAAAAAATTTTTTTTTTCCTTTTTTTTTTTTTCTTTTTTTTCTTTTTTTTCTTTCCTTTCTCTCTTCTATTTTCTATTTTTCTTTTTATCTTATTTCTTTTAAAGTCCTCTAGTACTCCTCTACTACTCCTTAATTTTCATTTTCAATACACTATAACCTTACAAAAAAAAAAAAAGAAGAGAAGCCCTATTTTTAAACCGAAGATTATTCTCTCCCAATCTTGACTCTCTGTTTTCTACCTCAGAACACCTCTATTTCCTCCTTTCCCCTTCTCTTCCCAATCCAATTCTGTGAATCTTTGTAGGTGACTGGGCTACGGAGAACACTCTGGGAACAGACAGCTGTGTAGATCTGTCTCTCTCCTCTTGAGTCCCCCTTTTTCTCCTCCTGTTCATCTCTATCTCCCTCCTCCCTCTCCTCTTCTTCATGTGACTCTGTGAACCTCTCTGGGTGTCCCTAACGGGGGAGAATCTTTTAGCCATTAACCTAGAAGTTTTCTTATCAGGGCTGCATAGTTGGAGAAGTCCTGAGACTACAGGAAGAATAAAACTGAAATCCAGAGGCAGGAGACTTAAGCCCAAAACCTGAGAACACCAGAAAACTCCTGACTACAAGGAACTTTAAGTAATAAGTGACTGTCCAAAAGCCTCCATACCTACACTGAAACCAACCACCACACAAGAGCCAATAAGTTTCAGAGCAAGACATACCACGCAAATTCTCCAGCAACGCAGGAACATAGCCCTGAACATCAACATACAGGCTGCCCAAGGTCACACCTAACACATAGACCCATCTCAAAACTCATTACTGGGCACTCCATTGCTCTCCAAAGAGTAGAAATCAAGTTCCACGCACCAGAACACTGATGCAAGCTTCCCTAACCAGGAAACCTTGACAAGCCAATCGTCTAACCCCACCCACTGGGTTAATCCTCCACAACAAAAAGGAACCACAGACCTCCAGAATACAGAAAGCCCACTCCAGATACAGCAACCTAAACAAGATGAAAAGGCAAAGAAATACCCAACAGGTAAAGGAACATGAAAAATGCCCACCAAGTCAAACAGAAGAGGAGGAGATAGGGAATCTACCTGAAAAAGAATTTAGAATAATGATAATAAAAATGATCCAAAATCTTGAAAACAAAATGGAGTTACAGATAAATAGCCTGGAAACAAAGATTGAAAAGATTCAAGAACTGTTTAATAAAGACCTAGAAGAAATAAAAAAGAGTCAATTACAAATGAATAATGCAATGAATGAGATCAAAAACACTTTGGAGGGAACCAAGAGTAGAATAACGGAGGCAGAAGATAGGATAAGTGAGGTAGAAGATAAAATGGTGGAAATAAATGAAGCAGAGAGGAAAAAAGAAAAAAGGATCAAAAGAAATGAGGACAACCTCAGGGACCTCTGGGACACTGTGAAACGCCCCAACATTCGAATCATAGGAGTTCCAGAAGAAGAAGACAAAAAGAAGGGCCATGAGAAAATACTCGAGGAGATAATAGCTGAAAACTTCCCTAAAATGGGGAAGGAAATAGCCACCCAAATCCAAGAAACCCAGAGAGTCCCAAACAGGATAAACCCAAGGCGAAACACCCCAAGACACATATTAATCAAATTAACAAAGATCAAACACAAAGAACAAATATTAAAAGCAGCAAGGGAAAAACAACAAATAACACACAAAGGGATTCCCATAAGGATAACAGCTGATCTATCAATAGAAACCCTCCAGGCCAGAAGGGAATGGCAGGACGTACTGAAAGTAATGAAAGAGAATAACCTACAACCTAGATTACTGTATCCAGCAAGGATCTCATTCAGATATGAAGGAGAATTCAAAAGCTTTACAGATAAGCAAAAGCTGAGAGAATTCAGCACCACCAAACCAGCTCTTCAACAAATGCTAAAGGATCTTCTCTAGACAGGAAATGCAGAAAGGTTTTATAAATGTGAACCCAAAACAACAAAGTAAATGGCAACGGGACCACACCTATCAATAATTACCCTAAATGTAAATGGGTTGAATGCCCCAACCAAAAGACAAAGACTGGCTGAATGGATACAAAAACAAGACCCCTATATATGCTGTCTACAAGAGACCCACCTCAAAACAACAGACACATACAGACTAAAAGTGAAGGGCTGGAAAAAAATATTTCACGCAAACGGAGACCAAAAGAAAGCAGGAGTCGCAATACTCATATCAGATAAAATAGACTTTCAAATAAAGGAAGTGAAAAGAGACAAAGAAGGACACTACATAATGATCAAAGGATCAATCAAAAAAGAAGATATAACAATTATAAATATATATGCACCCAACATAGGAGCACCGCAATATGTACAGCAAACGCTAACAAGTATGAAAGAGGAAATTAATAGTAACACAATAATAGTGGGAGACTTTAATACCCCACTCACAACTATGGATAGATCAACTAAACAGAAAATTAACAAGGAAACACAAACCTTAAATGACACAATGGACCAGCTAGACCTAATTGATATCTATAGGACATTTCACCCCAAAACAATCAACTTCACCTTTTTCTCAAGTGCACACGGAACATTCTCCAGAATAGATCACATCCTGGGCCATAAATCTGGTCTTGGAAAATTCAAAAAAATTGAAATCATTCCAGTCATCTTTTCTGACCACAGTGCAGTAAGATTAGATCTCAATTACAGGGAAAAAATTGTTAAAACTTCAAACATATGGAGGCTAAATAACACGCTTCTGAATAACCAACAAATCATAGAAGAAATCAAAAAAGAAATCAAAATATGTATAGAAATGAATGAAAATGAAAACACAACAACCCAAAACCTATGGGACACTGTAAAAGCAGTGCTAAGGGGAAGGTTCATAGCATTACAGGCTTACATCAAGAAACAGGAAAAAAACCAATTAAATAACCTAACTCTACACCTAAAGCAATTAGAGAAGGAAGAAATGAAGAACCCCAGAGTTAGCAGAAGGAAAGAAATCTTAAAAATCAGGGCAGAAATAAATGCAAAAGAAACTAAAGAGACCATAGCAAAAATCAACAAAGCTAAAAGCTGGTTTTTTGAAAAAATAAACAAAATTGACAAACCATTAGCAAGACTCATTAAGAAACAAAGAGAGAAGAACCAAATTAACAAAATTAGAAATGAAAATGGAGAGATCACAACAGACAACACTGAAATACAAAGGATCATAAGAGACTACTACCAGCAGCTCTATGCCAATAAAATGGACAACTTGGATGAAATGGACAAATTCTTAGAAAAGTATAACCTTCCAAAACTGAACCAGGAAGAAATAGAAGATCTTAACAGACCCATCACAAGCAAGGAAATCGAAACTGTCATCAAAAATCTTCCAGCAAACAAAAGCCCAGGACCGGATGGCTTCACAGCTGAATTCTACCAAAAATTTAGAGAAGAGCTAACACCTATCTTACTCAAACTCTTCCAGAAAATTCCAGAAGAAGGTAAGCTTCCAAACTCATTCTATGAGGCCACCATCACCCTAATTCCAAAACCAGACAAAGATGCCACAAAAAAAGAAAACTACAGGCCAATATCACTGATGAACATAGATGCAAAAATCCTTAACAAAATTCTAGCAAACAGAATCCAACAACATATTAAAAAAATCATACACCATGACCAAGTGGGCTTTATCCCAGGAATGCAAGGATTCTTTAATATCCGCAAATCAATCAATGTAATACACCACATTAACAAATTGAAAGATAAAAACCATATGATTATCTCAATAGATGCAGAGAAAGCCTTTGACAAAATTCAACACTCATTTATGATTAAAACTCTCCAAAAAGCAGGAATAGAAGGAACATACCGCAACATAATAAAAGCTATATATGACAAACCCACAGCAAGCATCACCCTCAATGGTGAAAAATTGAAGGCATTTCCCCTGAAATCAGGAACAAGACAAGGGTGCCCACTCTCACCACTACTATTCAACATAGTGTTGGAAGTGCTGGCCACAGCAATCAGAGCAGAAAAAGAAGTAAAAGGAATCCAGATAGGAAAAGAAGAAGTAAAACTCTCACTGTTTGCAGATGACATGATCCTCTACATAGAAAACCCTAAAGATTCTACCAGAAAATTACTAGAGCTAATCAATGAATATAGTAAAGTTGCAGGATATAAAATTAACACACAGAAATCCCTTGCATTCCTATATACTAACAATGAAAAAACAGACAGAGAAATTAAGGAAACAATACCATTCACCATTGCAACAAAAAGAATAAAATACTTAGGAGTATATCTACCTAAAGAAACAAAGGACCTATACATAGAAAACTATAAAACACTGATGAAAGAAATCAAAGAGGACACAAACAGATGGAGAAACATACCGTGTTCATGGATTGGAAGAATTAATATTGTCAAAATGGCTATTCTACCCAAAGCAGTCTATAGATTCAATGCAATCCCTATCAAGCTACCAACGGTATTTTTCACAGAACTAGACCAAAGAATTTCACAATTTGTATGGAAATACAAAAAACCTCGAATAGCCAAAGTAATCTTGAGAAAGAAGAATGGAACTGGAGGAATCAACCTGCCTGACTTCAGACTCTACTACAAAGCCACAGTCATCAAGACAGTATGGTACTGGCACAAAGACAGAAATATAGATCAATGGAACAGAATAGAAAGCCCAGAGATAAATCCACGAACCTATGGACACCTTATCTTTGACAAAGGAGGCAAGGATATACAATGGAAAAAAGACAACCTCTTTAACAAGTGGTGCTGGGAAAACTGGTCAACCACTTGTAAAAGAATGAAACTAGAACACTTTCTAACACCATACACAAAAATAAACTCAAAATGGATTAAAGATCTAAATGTAAGACCAGAAACTATAAAACTCCTAGAGGAGAACATAGGCAAAACACTCTCCAACATAAATCAAAGCAAGATCCTCTATGACCCACCTCCCAGAATATTGGAAATAAAAGCAAAACTAAACAAATGGGACCTAATGAAACTTAAAAGCTTTTGCACTACAAAGGAAACTATAAGTAAGGTGAAAAGACAGCCCTCAGATTGGGAGAAAATAATAGCAAATGAAGAAACAGACAAAGGATTAATCTCAAAAATATACAAGCAACTCCTGCAGCTCAATTCCAGGAAAATAAATGACCCAATCAAAAAATGGGCCAAAGAACTAAACAGACACTTCTCCAAAGAAGACATACAGATGGCTAACAAACACATGAAAAGATGCTCAACATCACTCATTAATAGAGAAATGCAAATCAAAACCACAATGAGGTACCATTACACGCCAGCCAGGATGGCTGCTATCCAAAAGTCTACAAGCAATAAATGCTGGAGAGGGTGTGGAGAAAAGGGAACCCTCTTACACTGTTGGTGGGAATGCAAACTAGTACAGCCGCTATGGAAAACAGTGTGGAGATTTCTTAAAAAACTGGAAATAGAACTGCCATATGACCCAGCAATCCCACTTCTGGGCATACACACTGAGGAAACCAGATCTGAAAGAGACACGTGCACCCCAATGTTCATCGCAGCACTGTTTATAATAGCCAGGACATGGAAGCAACCTAGATGCCCATCAGCAGATGAATGGATAAGGAAGCTGTGGTACATATACACCATGGAATATTACTCAGCCATTAAAAAGAATTCATTTGAACCAGTCCTAATGAGATGGATGAAGCTGGAGCCCATTATACAGAGTGAAGTAAGCCAGAAAGATAAAGAACATTACAGCATACTGACACATGTATATGGAATTTAGAAAGGTGATAACGATAACCCTATATGCAGAACAGAAAAAGAGACACAGAAATACAGAACAGACTTTTGAACTTTGTGGGAGAATGTGAGGGTGGGATATTTCAAAAGAACAGCATGTATACTATCTATGGTGAAACAGATCACCAGCCCAGGAGGGATGCACGAGACAAGTGCTCCGGCCTCGTGCACTGGGAAGACCCAGAGGAATCGGGTGGAGAGGGAGGTGGGAGGGGGGATTGGGATTGGGAATACATGTAAATCCATGGCTGATTCATATCAATGTATGACAAAACCCACTGGAAAATAATAATAATAATAATAATAATAATAATAAATTTTAAAAAAATAAAAATAAAAAAAAAATAAAAGACACTTGCTCCTTGGAAGAAAAGCTATGACCAATCTAGACAGCATACTAAAAAGCAGAGACATTACTTTGCTGACAAAAGTCTGTCTAGTCAAAGCTATGGTTTTTCCAGTAGTCATGTATGGATGTGAGAGCTGGACTATAAAGAAAGCTGAGCACTGAAGAACTGATGCTTTTGAACTGTGGTGTTGGAGAAGACTCCTTGGACTGCAAGGAGAACAAACCTGTCAATCCGAAAGGAAATCAGTCCTGAATATTCATTGTAAAGACTGGTGCTAAAGCTGAAACACCAATACGCTGGCGACCTGATGCAAAGAACTGATTCATTGGAAAAGACCCTAATACTGGGAAAGACTGAAGGCAGGAGGAGAAGGGATAATGGAGGATGAGATGGCTGGATGGCATCACTGACTAAATGGACATGAGTTTGAGCAAGCTCCGGGAGTAGGTGAAGGACAGGGAAGCCTGGCGTGCTGCAGGCCGTGGGGTTGCCAAGAGTCGGACACTCCTGAGAGACTGAACTGAACTGCGAGAAATGCTAACTAAGACCTTCAGCAGTGCATCACTTCTCGCTCATCAGATTGGTAAAAATCTAAAAGATTTTGCTAATATTTAATTTTACTAGCTATGCCAAATTTATTTTCAAACAGGTTGCATGAATATACACTCTTACTAGTAACATGTGACAGTTTCTTCTCTCTACAAAACAATGAAGAAAAGGTAGACAACCCAGCAAGAAATGAGCAAGATGCTTGAGTTAACAGAAAATTAGAAAATCCAAGAAAGTGGTTACCTCTGTGGAAGATGGACAGGGAAGAAACTGGTGAGGAATAAATGTTGATATGGCATATATACAAAAAAATAATCTTTTTGTTCTTGGTAGGTGAGTGCAGGCTGCCATTTTAATGTTTTAATTCTTTAAGGAGTATCAATTCTACACACTTGTTTGTTTGTATAATTTATTTTGTGATGAGCTTTTTTTTTTTTTTTAAGTAGCCTTCCAGCTCCAACATCTTGTATTTGCTATAGCTCCTTAATGTTTCAGCAGCACTGGTGAGCATGATGAGATCTAGTACAAAGAAACAAAGGGTGGAGATATCAACAACTGTTTGACTATAAAATACTTAGTTTGCTTTCATCCCTGTCTCACCCAGAACTCAACTGTTATTGCCACACTTCAGGTTCTGTCCCTGACAATACCTAACTTCTGGGTATTCATTTTTTTACTCTGAACTTTTACAACAGTGACAAAATACCAACTCAGACTAGCTTAGGCAGTTTATTGGGTCATAACTGAACTATGGGAAAGGTGTGGGAAGAACTGCTCTCAAGATAAAGGGGGATGAAGGGCTGACTGGTCCCTTCTGAAGCCTCTCTTACCATCATTTCTCTGCTTTTCTAATTGAATTAGATTTATTTTTCTCAAAAAATTCCCCTTCTCCCAGACTGGAACCATAGCTTCAGGAGTTTCCAGGCTCATCTCTCCTACCTTTACCAAAATGAGGGACTTCCCCTTAGTGTCCATTTAAATAAAGGATGTCAATAGACCACACATACACACACGCGCGCACACACCCTGATCTGTCACTGGGTATCAGGCTTTCATGATCAAAAATTCCCATTAGATTCCTAAGTTGATGGTACAAAGAACCAGGAGTTCTTTGGAAGAAACAGGGGGCCTGTTCTAAAAAGGCAGAAGCCATGTTGGATGTATACATTGTAAATATCCACCTTATAGATGATTTCTACTTTCTTCCTTTTATTTTATGGGTGTTTTCTGTCTTCTTACTGAGATTTCAAGAGTGTCATGCCACTCCAGATGTCGAATGCCACCTTCCCTATTACTTTCTTGGTCCACTTCAGGAACTGCCTGTGAAATAGGAAAGTATTATGATTAGCCGTTAAACACTCAAGGCAAATTTGCCTTTGAGAGCTTTTCTTGGGATCAGAGGTAGAATGAAAGAAAAGCCTAGCATGATGCTGGGAAGGGTAAACTGTTAGGTCTGGGTGGGGCTTGCAGGAGCTGGGGAGTAATGGGGGAACATCTTGGCTACACCAGACCTACCACTGACTTGTTGAATGACTGTGGGTGATTCCTCTCTCTCCTTTGGGCTTCACACTCTTTAAGTATAAATAATTTGGTCCTGATGCTACCAACAGACCAGCCAGCCCGACTTCTTTGTGAGAATGTGAGATAGCTCTTGGGGCTATTAGAAATGATGTAACAGTCACCATATCTCCCTGTGAATAATCCCTGGGGAAGGGCCCAAGGTCCCTCCCAGGATGGGGGTGGATATTTACCGGTAGCACTAAAAAAATTTAAGTCTTGTCCCTTGTGAAACCACAGACGCACCCTTGGCACCTGACCAAGCTGAAGGTGCATAAAACTAGGCTTAGCTTCAGCTCTCAGTCATACACCTTCCTGACAACATGAAGACCAGAAGCTTCTTGGTCCAGGTTGTGGTCCTTCTCATCCTTGGGACACTGGTGGCAGAGGCAGCTATTGTAAGAGGTGAGTGGACAAGTGGCCTGGGTGAGGCCGGCTTGGGTTGAGGAGAGGTTGTCAGGGGCAGCCTGGGTCTTGACAAGGGGCAGCATGCAGAGATGGAGCCCTCTCTTTAGCCTGGATAGCAGGCTAAAGTTTTGAGTGTATCCAGAGAAGTAGGAAGTTGCCCACTAGACTCCAAGTACATTCCGCCCCAGGACTGAGAAATCAGGGCTGTTTGTGGAAGGAGTGTTGTAACATGACCTTGGCCTCAAGCACTGATACTTGGACAGAACATGCAATGAAGTTGAGGAGCCCCAGGAATCTGGGCCCTGGATGGTGTCTCTTCCTTGCATTTTTCTCCATCAAAGCACCTGAGTCATCAGTCCTAGAAAAGGAGGTTAAGAACCAACAGGGCCCCAGAAATCATGGAGTCTGAAGACTTTTGTTTTCCAAAGCAGGACACTGAGATCCAGAGTGAGGTGAGGGATTGTCAGGGCAATCTCCAGAGCCAGGCTGGAGCTCAGGTCTCCTGGCATGTGTCTCACAGCTCCTTGCCCTTCCACCAAGTTTCCTCAAAGATGATAATGTGTCCTCATCTCCTGAAAGTCACTCCTCTCATGAGGGCCCAGGACTCAGAATGGAGGGTGAGGGGAAGAAACGGACACCCATAGGAAACCTGGTCCTATAGACCTTTTCCCCAAAGCCCAGGGAACAGCCATTTGAGAGTGCAGACCCCAGCGAGCCCTGGTGAGCCTCCTCTGTCTCAGTGTCCCTCAACTTAAGGGACACTGCAGTGAGCAGTGGCTGGACCTGGAGGAAAGACTAGATCTCTGAAGCAGACCCATTGGTCTAAATGTGGGGATATTTCTTTCAACAGGTAGTCCGAAAAGTCAAGGCATTAAGAAAGGAAATGTTGTAGTCAATGGAAAGGGTCCAATCAATGGTCAATCGCCTGTCAAAGGACAAGATCCAGTGAAAAGTCAAGATCCAGTGAAAGGTCAAGGTCCAGTGAAAGGTCAAGATCCAGTCAAAGGACAAGATCTAATTGTAGGACAAGAACGAGCCAGCCTTCCATTCAAGCGTGGCACTTGCCCCAGGGTTCTGATCCGGTGCGCCTTGTGGAATCCCCCTAACAAGTGTCTGAGAGATGCTCAGTGCCCAGGAGCCAAGAAGTGCTGTGAAGGCTTTTGTGGGAAGACCTGTATGGATCCCCGGTGAGGTGAGAACTGGGTGGAGGAAAAGGTGACCCGTGAGGGCACAGAGAGGCTGACTGGTGGAGGGTGATCCTAGGCTAGTGGGGGAAAGGACATGGGAAGGTGATGGAGAGACTGAGGGGTCTCAGAGGCTCTAACTGGGGTCCTGAGAAGGATGACATGTAGACTTGGTCCTGCCTCCCACTGCCTCTGAGTCTTTCACCTGCTGACTCACATTTCCGACTCTCTTTTCTTCTACCAGGTAGAGTCTTCTTGCTGCACCTGTGATGTCCCCAGGGAGGTAGGCCCCGGTGCCTGCCGCACGACCCTCTCCCAGACTGCCCCTTCTTCCTCTCATCCAGGAGGCCCAAGTTTGAGCATGGACTGCCTCCCTCATGAACTTTCCAATAAAAGACTGCTTTCAACTCCATTTGTTTCTGGCTCTTATCACTTCTGGGCTCCTGAGAGCTCTGGGTGTGGGTTTGAGACTTCCTGTCCCTGGTGGAGAGTGAAGTGGGACCCATGGCAGATGTTCTTAGGGTGTGAAGGAGAGAAAGGGCTGGAGAAGAGGTCTGTTCCTAGGGTTCACTGTAGAAATCAAAAAATCAACCCAAGAACCACAGCCTCCATTTCACCAGGAGATGGAAACCTAGACATTTGGCCTCTGGCCTCGGACCAGGGAAATAAACCCCCAAACCTTCCCATTGACCTCCACTTCTGACCTGGCTATGATCAACCCTGCCAGTGTGACCAGCTAGCCCTCCTGGCTAAACCTCTGACTCCCTCCTCCCCTTTGTCTAATGTTTCCCATAAATCTGTATCGTCCAAGAAGACAGAAAGACAGATGCCAGGAAACCCCTGCTCTCGAAGCATTTCACCTGTTCACGCCTGAGATGACCCCCATTAACACACAATTCCTTTGGGTGAAGCAATATCGTCTCCCAGCTTTCTATTTCAAGATGTGAATGAGGAGGCAAGACACATCAATCTTCCATTTCATTGCTGAGTAAAGTTCTCTGAGGACATAGAAGTTGGGGTAGAGTAGACTGGACGAGTGAAGACAGGGGGAAGGCGTATGTTGGGTAACCTTGGATGACCTGATGCCCCACTGTCGTTGTGCAATGGAGTTCTCCAGGAAGAAGTGGGAGGGGCATTGGGGTTCAATGGGCCCCACTTGGCAGTCAGGAGACCTGAGTTCTAGCTCTAGGGTCCTCCCAACTTGCTAGATGACTCCAGATAAATCTCTTTCTCTCTCTGAGCCTCAGTTTTGTCTATTCAGTTTGAGGGGAGTTGGGTGAAATTATGCTGGAAGTCTAGTAATGAATGTCAGTTCAGCCCTGATATTCTGGTGCTGAAACATCTCTTCCTCGTGTGTGTGTGTGTTGGGCTATTCTAGAGGGGAGTTGGGGAGCAGAGGCCTTGTTGGGGCCAAGAGATAGCCCAGTGTCCCTTAGACAACCCCCACCCCAGGAGCCAGGGTTCCCCTCTGATTCTCCAGGGGATGGACTGGACCACGCATCTTGGAGCACAGACTAGAGCAGGGCCTAAACTTCTGGCCTGAGAAACATAATACACCACTGGTGGTGAGAACGGTTTCTGTTTTCGTGTTCTGTCTCTTCCAGATCCTGTACTAAACATGTCAAAAGTATTGTCTTACTTCTCATTAGAACTCCCTCAGATGGGTCCCATACACCTCTTTAATTTTGTTAAAAAATTGAAACCATGGGACTTCCCAGGCAATCCAATGGGTCAGAGTCTGCACTTCCAGTGCAGAGGATGTGGCTTTGATCCTCGATCAGGGAACTGAGATCCTGCAAACCACACAGCACAGCCAACAACAACAGCAACAAAAGATTGAAGCCGAGAAAGCATCATTAATCACCCAATGACACGGAGCTAGTTAGTGATGATAAGTCCTAGTTTTTTTGAAACTTTTTATTGAAGTATAACTGATTTACAATGTTGTGTTCATTTCTTTTGTACAGCAAAGAGATTCAGATATATATATCCATACACATATTTTTTCATATGCTTTTCCATTATGGTTTATCACAGGATATTGCATATAGTGCCCTGTGCTATACAGGAGGGCCTTGCTGTTTATTCATTCTATGTATTATAGTTTGCACCTACTAATCCCCAATTCCCAATCCATCCCTCCCCACCCCACCCCCTTGTAACCATAAGTCTGTTCTTTGTGTCGGTGAGTCTGTTTCTGTTTCATAGATAAGGTCCTTTTTGTCATATGTTAGATTCCACATGTAAGTGATATCATATAGTATTTGTCTTTCTCCTGCTGCCTTACTTCATTTAGTGTGATAATCTCTAGGTTCACCCAAGTTGCTACAAATGGCATTATTTCATTCTGTTTTATGGCTGAATAGTACTCCATTTTGTGTATATCACATCTTCTTTATCTATCCATTTGTTTTTGTCTTTTTTTGTTGTTGTTGTTCATCTATTGATGGACATTTCGGTTGTTTCCATGTATTGGCTATTTGAAGAGGGCTATATGAACATAGGGGTGCAACTAAATCCCATTTTATTTTTAAGATAGGGCTGCACCACATAGCTTACGGGATCTCAGTTCCCCAATCAAGGATTGAACCCAGGCCCAGCCCATGGCAGTGAAAGCACCAAGTCCTAACTGGACCCCCAGGGAAGTCCCATGAATTCTATTCTTATTATAAACTAGCCATAATCAGAAAATGGGAAAAATTCCCAATACTAATACCAACACAATGAAACCACTCAACAAATAAACTTAATGACAGAAGGGAGAACTTTAAAAAAGAAATGTAAACAAGTATTCACATAGCAAATAAAAAAGTCTTGCATAAATAATTAACATGTTCCAGAATGTGAAGATTCTGTATGGTGAAGACAGAAATATTTTCCCCATTGATTTTGTCTCTTTCCTCCATTTTATTGAGATAAAATTGACATATAACATTGTACAAGTTTAAGGTGTATAACCTGGTGATTTGATATATGTATACACTCAAAATATTTACCACAGCAAGAATAGCTAATAAATCCTTCTCCTCAGGTAATGCTATTTTATTGTTGTTGTTGTTATGGTGAGAACATTAAAGCTCTACTTTCATAGCAACTTTCAAGGATGCATTAGCTTTGCCCCTGCACAGCCTCCCTTGGTGACTTTGGCACCAGATTAACAAAACAATCCAAGGAAGGGGTGGTTGTTATTGTTGTTGGGTCGTTCAGTCACTCAGTCACAACCAACTCTTTGTGACCTCATGGACTGCAGCAAGCCAGGCTTCCTCATCATTAACCATTTCCCAGAGTTTGCTCAAACTCATGTCCATCGAGTCAGTGATGCCATCCAACCATCTCATCCTCTGTTGCCCCCTTCTCCTCCTGCCTTCAGTCTTTCCCAGCATCAGGGTCTTCTCCAACGAGTCATTTCTTCACATAAGGCGGCCAACGTATTGGAGCTTCAGCTTCAGCATTGACTTTAGGACTGACAGGCTTGATCTCCTTGCTGTCCAAGGAACTCTCAAGAATCATCTTTTAGGGTTTCAAATAGCTCAAAAGATGATGAAGCAATTGGTTAGGGACAATAAAATGTCTTTAGAGGGGACTCACTTGGTGGTTCGGTTGGGTCCACCTGCCAATGCAAGGGATATGGGTTTGATCCGTGGGCCGGGATCTAGGAACCCACATACAGTGGGGCAAATAGGCCCACAAGCTGCAGCCACTGAGCCTGTGTGCCCTGAAGCCCATGCTCTGCAGGAAGCAAAGCCACCGCAGAGAAGCCTGCACACCGCAACTAGAGAGTAGCCCCCACACCGCAACTAGAGAGTAGCACCCACACTGCAACTAGAGAATAGCCCCCTTTTGCTGCAACTAGAGAAAATCCTATGCACAGCAGTGAAAACTCATCCCAGCCAAAAATAAATAAATAAACAAAATTATATAAAAAGGAAAAGTCTGTGGGTAGATGTACTTTCCCTTTTTGTTTTATATCAGTTGTATAAGGAGAAATTTAGGAAGAAATGCTTTTACCAATTTCACTCAGCAAATCAGGGCCACCAAGACCTGATTCCCTCTCTCCTAGATCAATGTTCATCCTACCTAACTTTGGAAATTGCTGATTTGATCAAACTCTTATAAATGTAAATTTCTCTGATTCCGACTGATGCTTGGACATTTGTCTTCGGGACACGTGGAGCCCACTGGCATTAAAAAATTTTATTCATGTATAGTGTCAAGGGGGAGTTATTCACTCAAAGAAATAAGGGATTCACATCATGATAAGGGGCCCAAATGGGGCAACATGTCTCTGGACCAAGTATCCATAAGTTCCATGTCCCCATTTGGACCAGGTTCTGCTGACTTGGGAGCCTGTACCTGGGCAGAGAAGAGAGTCTTTTCATTCCTATTGAGACATCCAGCCTCATATTCCTTCCAGGTACCTGCTATTCTCTGTCCTTGCTGGATTCAGAAGCAGGCAGTACTGTGCCCAATCCACTTAGACTCAGAGAAGTTCCACACACTCTCTGGACCTCACTGACACCATCTGTAAAAGAGAAGCCCAGAGCAGGTGGAGGTTTTCAAGCTCTTTGCACTAAAACTCCAAATAACCTAGAACCTAATACAGGCATATCTGACATGTGCATAACTCCAGGCAGGAAGTCAGGGGGAGGGTCAGAAAGTGGGTTTGTGACTTCCAGGCACTGTTGAGGTCACACACACACACACACACACACACACACACACACACACACACAGCCCTTTGAGCTATGCACAGTAGCTTGAGAAGAACAAACATCAAATGTTCAGTGCCAGTGGGAGGACTCATTCTTGCTCCCTACTTCCACCTGCTGGATCTAGCAGCCAACAACCTGGAGCGCCCGTCAGAGGCTCGGAGCCTTCTGCCTGTCTCTGAGGTTTCCTGGTCATCCCTGAGATAGAACAACTGAGCATCACTCAAAGGTTACAGAAAACTCTAAGTGCTTCTGATGCCCTAAGAACAGGACCAGCGATGCTCTCTTCCCACTGGGCCTGTGTGTCGTCCTTCTCAGGGTGCCAGTCCTAGGTGTCAGAAACATGCACCCGGTATTTGTCAGCTCTTGGCAACTTCCCTGATCACACAGCCTACCATCTAGTTAGAACAGGCAGTACACTTTGAGATGATCATGAACCACTTCTTTACTTAAACATGAGAAACCTGAGGCTCAGAGAGGAAGATGAAGGGCTTTCCAAAGTCACAGAGTGCTCTCGAGCTGGGTCCACAACCAGGATGTAGAGCTGCCTTCATGACCGTGTGGTCAGTACTGCGTAATCTGTTTCCTGCAGGGCAGTCCCTAAGATGAGATCAATACTCTTGAGTGATGGGACAGCACATGGAAATATGTTGATGGAAACGTATACAAATGGAGAAGATGGTGCAGATGGAAGCAATTTGGCTGAGATGATCCTCTACAAATCTGTTGAATCAGCTATTCTCAATGTTAAGGCAATTATCCTCAATGTCAAGGCAGTTATCTTCAGTGTCAAGGCAATTATTCTCAATGGGGTCTCTGGCTCCCCCTTATTCTTCCTTTTCAATGATCTCAGCTCCTTGTGTTTTCCAGGTTCACAATATTGAGAACAACAGCTCCTGTAGAATCTTTCAGCCTCTTTCATTGTTTAAGGGACTGATGGAGCCCTTGGCGACAATCTCTCCAGCTTCCTCATTTTACAGTTGATAGAACTAAAACCCAGAGGACGGAAAGAATTGCCCAAAGTTGTTGATACTGGCGTTTCATGATCAGTGAGATGGTGCATCTTTCATATCCATTCAGGTGTTACTTAACACTTTCTCCCCCTCCATGAGCTGCCTTTTCATGTCCTTGTTCCCTTTTCTATTGAGCTGTTCTGATCAGTTTAATTGCCTTGTCACAGCTCCTCCTTTTACATTTATTTTATTTATTTTAAATGGAAATATATTTGACATATAACTCTGTAAGTTTAAGGTGTGCCACATATTAACTTGATACACATATATTGAAATATGATTGCCATTGAATCAATAATTAGTGTCACCATCATGTTACATAATTATCTTTTTTTTAGTGGATGAAATAAATTCTAGTCTCAGCAAATTTAAAGATCATAATACAATATTATTGTACTTATTCAGTCTACTGTGGATTAGATCTTTAGGACTTATTTCCTTCTCTTTACAAATTTGTACCCTCAAATAATCTATCTCTTATACCTCCCCATACCCTAGAACTACCATTTTTCTCTCTGTTTATATGAGTGTGGCTTTTTAGATTTCGTATATAAGTAGTATCATACAACACTCATCTTTGTCTGACTTATCTCACTTAGCATAATGTGTTCAAGATCCATCCATGTTGTTGTAGGTGGCAGGCTTTCCATCTTTTTCATGGCTGAGTAATATTCCATTATATATGGATCTACATATGTCACATTGTCCTTATCCATTCACCTCTATGGGCACTTAGGTTGTTTCCGTACCTTGGCTCTTGTGACAAACGCGGCAATAAATGTAACAGTGTACATATTGTTTGTCTATCTCGGACCGATCTCACCTAGCCTAGGGTCCTCAGGGTCCATCCTGTTGTCACAAATGGCCAGATTTTCTTATTTTTTCATGGCTGAATAACATTTATATTTATGAATAATGCAATGAAATGTTGGAAAAAAATCAAGAATTTAACATAAAGACCTAAAAAAATACAGAGTAAACCAAAGGACAACTAAAAGGAAAATAATAAAAAAGATAAAACCATAAAATTTCTAAAATCAGGAATAGGAAAACAGTAGAAGATCTAATCAATAAATAAAAGTTTTATTTAAACACTACAAAATAGTGAGACCATGAGCTCTTTGATTAGTTTTCTTTTTTAAAAAAAATAAAGAAGCAGAGCTAAATATAATAAAGCGTATTGGTGGAAATCACCATGGAATGAGAAAAAGTGATCCTGAGATATTTCGCAGATGAGCTTCTTTTCTCGCCCCTTTTGGCTGCTGTTCTGACCCCGAGGTTCTGAGGATGAGAAGGCTGGGTGAGCGATGAGCCGGCTGAATAATATTTCAGCGTCACAAAGTGGGACTGAAAACAAAGCTCATGAGATTTAGAGTACAGGCTTTTAAGTAGCTGATTTGCCAAGCCAATCAGAAGGGATTTTTCCTAAACTTGAATTGCATCTCAGAGAGGACAGGCCCGGCAGAACTGGAGGAGAGCAGTGAAGATGCACAGAGGAAAAGCATAATGTCTTGGTGTTACCTTCCCTACATGACCTGAAACAGACCAGTGCCGTGACCGTGGCTTGAGAAGGGTTTGCTGACACTCAGGATGAGGGTTTGGGTCACACCACCAGGTAAGCCACTGAGAGTAGCTCTGATGGTAAATGAGGACAAGGAGACGAATGGGGTGACGAGGAGGGGTGATAACGATGGCGAGCATCTGTAGCAGGGCATGGGGCTGTAGTCTGCCCCACGGACCCCACCCTCTATGGTCTCCTACGGGAAGAGAGCCCACAAGAGCTGTTCCCAGTGTGAACGGAGGTGTGGATCCCCAGAGCAGAAGGAGGTGTGCAGCTCAGAGTTCCTTCAAGAAGCAGCTCGCTACCCAGCTGCGAGGAGTGTGTTAGCTGATCACAGACAGCAAGTGCCTCTCAGACACCTGATACTTGAGCTGAGATCACACTATACCCGGGGAAGCCCCTGGCCAGGAACAGAGTAAGGCTGTCTTTCAAGGCTCTTTCCTTTTCTGCCTAATGGAGGATCCCCTCTTACAGAAAATCCTTACTCCAGAGCTGCCCCAGGGGGCTGGCAGGGATGCGATCAGGTCAGCAATGTGATGCTCCTGGTACCTAGTCCTGCATCCTCTCCTTCCCTTTCACAGATGTTGCTTTGCCATGAAACTTGCACTGCTAACTCTGTCTCAGCTTCTGCTCCCTTGAGAATGTAATCTGCAAAGCGTGGCTCATGGAGTTATGAGGCTTCAGGCTCAGGGAACTGTAAGAATGAGCGTCCAGGCAGCGTGATCACAGCCAACCACAGCTCAACAACTGTGCGATGTGAACACCTTTACTCTGGTCCTGGACACTCACCGCAGCCCCCAGTGGTCCCTGACTGGGTGCTGCTGTGGAGGAAAATACTGCATTGCCCTGCGAAAGGCTGCCCTTTGGTCCTTGCTGCTTAGGGTCACTCAGTGGAGATCTAAGTGTCAGGTAGGAGCATCAGATTTGCCAGGCATCTTAGTGCAGCCCTAGCTATCAGGGTGAAGCAAAGTGACTCATTGATTTGTTCAGTGTCTGCAGCAGGGGTCCAGAATGTCCCTCAAGACTCAAGTAACTCAAGTATGGGGACTTCCCTGGTGTTCCAGGGGCTAATCCTCCATGCTCCCAATGCAGGGGACCCGGGTTCGATTCCTGGTCAAGGAACTAGATTCCACATGCTGCAATTAAGAGCTTGAATGCTGCAAATAATGTTCCCGCATGCCATAACTAAAGATCCTGCCATAATAGAAGAACCCACCTGCCACAACTAAGATCCAACACAGTCAAATAAATTAACAAAATGTTTAAAAAGACTCAAGTTTGAACTCGAAAGAGAGTACCAAAATACAGTGGGCAGTCAACAAACATCAGATACCCTCTGCCTGAGAGTCTTCACATTGGCGGTTACAAAGGGGACTTCACAAATGTTGCCACCTCTGAAACAGAAACCACACTCCCTGGTCACCATGGCAACGTCCCTGGAAAGGGCCTTCTCTTATCGGACTCCTCTTCCACCAGTTTCTCTCTTAGCAGTAGTTTCTTTCACAAGGTCACTTTTAATGGATCTGAATCATTTTTCTACCCATTTTATTTTTTTTATTTATTCGGTTGCTCTGGGTGTTAGTTGCAGCACTTGGGATGTTTAGGTGCAGCATGTGGGATCTAGTTCCCTGACTGCGGATTGAACCCAGGCCCTCTGCATAGGGAGCGTGGAGTTCTTAGCCACTGGACCATCAGGGAAGCCCCTCTATCCAGGGAACCAGTAAAGTTGCTCAGTCGCATCCGACTCTTTGCGATCCCATGGACTGTAGCCTACCAGGCTCCTCCACCTCCACCCATGGAATTTTCCAGGCGAGAATATCAGAGTGGGTTGCCATTTCCTTCTCCAGGGGATCTTCCCGACCCAGGAATCGAACCCAGGTCTCCCGCATTGCAGGCAGACGCTTTACTGTCTGAGCCACCAGGGAAGCCCTGCTTCTGCTGCTGCTGCTAAGTCACTTCAGTCGTGTCCGACTCTGTGCGACCCCATAGACGGCAGCCCACCAGGCTCTGCCGTCCCTGGGATTCTCCAGGCAAGAACACTGGAGTGGGTTGCCATTTCCTTCTCCAATGACGAAAGTGAAAAGTGAAAGTGAAGTCGCTCAGTCGTGTCCGACTCTTAGTGACCCCATGGACTGCAGCCCACCAGGCTCCTCCGTCCGTGGGATTTTCCAGGCAGGAGTACTGGAGTGTGGTGCCATTGCCTTCTCCGAGGGAAGTCCTAAATCCCTCTAAAGTGGGATTTTAATCCCAGATTATCTTCCAGGCTTCCAACACTAGATGGCGCTTGGTCTTCCCTAGTCTGCAAACAGTGTTTTTAGACACTAAGATAGTAATTCAATACTTGTCCCAGGGTTGTTTTCTCCTGAATCACAGTAGGGTGCCTCTATCCCCCACTGCCTTTGAGCAGAATGATGTCACATCTTGTCCAGCCAACACTGCCAAAGCCTTGGGCATGGAAGTGAGATGCTTCTCTGCTGGAAGTGAGATGCTGCAGCCATTGGCTGCTGGGAGAAATCCTCACTTCTTCCTTTCTCTGTGTCTACTTCTAACAGTCACTAGTCCTCACACCTATGACAGCGTTTGTGGGTTCTTAAAACCAGCATTTGTGCACACGTAGTGGCTGCAAAGAAGGCAAGGGGGAGCTGGTGTCTGGACCTTCCAGCTGCTGTAGGGGGTGAGCCTCAGCCTCCCACCCCCCAGACTGACCTGGAGGGACACTCCCTCCTTCCATGTGTGCTTAGCAGTCCAGACGTGAAAGTTGTCTAAAGCACCTCATTCCGGCTGTGAGCACTGGAGCAGCTGCTCTGCGCCCTCCTCTCCATTCTATGTTCTGGTCTCACCTCTGCCCTGTAGTTTAACCACCTGTTAAAAACAAAGAGATTGGGACTTCCCTGGTGGTGCAGCAGATGAGAATCCGCCTGCCAATGCGGGGGACATAGATTCGATCCTAGTCTGAGAAGATTCCATGTCCTCAAAGCAGCTGAGCCTGTGCACCAAAACTAGAGAGTAGCCACTGCTCCCTACAACTAGAGAAAGCCAGCGTGCAGCAAGGAAGACCCAGTGCAGCCAAATATAAATAAATAAAGCAATGTGCACATGTTAAGAAAAAAAGATTTTAAAAAAAGGAAGGGAATTGGATGGAGCAGGATGGCTCCAATATTCTCTAAACCACCTACTGCCTCATCAAGCCTTTTCCACTCTGCCTATCATGGTGAGGAGAGAACAAAGATGATGGGAAAGGTGAGAACTTCTGGGGCTGCATGATGTTCAGTTCAGTTCAGTCGCTCAGTCGTGTCTGACTCTTTGCGACACCATGGACTGCAGCACACCAGGCCTCCCTGTCCATCACCAACTCCCGGAGTTTACTCACACTCATGTCCATTGCGTTGGTGATGCCATCCAACCATCTCATCCTCTGTCATCCTCTTCTCCTCCTGCCCTCAATCTTTCCCAGCATCAGGGTCTTTTCCAATGAGTCAGCTCTTCACATCAGGTGGCCAAAGTATTGGCGTTTCAGCTTCAACAGCAGTCCTTCCAGTGAATATTCAGGACTGATTTCCTTTAGGATGGACTGGTTGGGTCTCCTTGCAGTCCAAGGGACTCTCAAGAGTCTTCTCCAACACCACAGTTCAAAAGCATCAATTCTTTGGCGCTCAGCTTTCTCTATAGTCCAACTCTCACATCCATACATGACTACTGGAAAAACCATAGCCTTGACTAGACGGGCATTTGTTGGCAAAGTAATGTCTCTGCTTTTTAATATGCTCTCTAGGTTAGTCATAACTTTCCTTCCAAGGAGTAAGCGTCTTTTAATTTCATGGCTGCAGTCACCATCTGCAGTGATTTTGGAGCCCCCCAAAATAAAGTCTCTCACTGTTTCCACTGTTTTCCTATCTATTTGCCATGAAGTGATGGGACCAGATGCCTTGATCTTAGTTTTCTGAATGCATGATATTAGTGAAGTTAATGAGAGATGCTCGCTGAGGTTCCCAGAATGGGCGCTGCAGCCAGGAAATATGTGGTTAATTGGGACCAGCTCAAGTGCTACCACACTCCGGCCAGAGACACAATGTTCCCTAGCTGAGGAACTTTTTGCTAAGATGAAGCTCCGACGTCATACCTGCACTCTCTGTGTGTACCCCGGGGTCACTGATAATTCTTGGACATTCTTTGGCCACTTCTTAGGCTCTCCTTGTCCAGAACCCCCTTAGATGAGGAGACTCTGTTCTAGCCAGCCATGTGTATCTGCCCTCGGGTGTCCAGTGTGACAGGGGTCATGCACAGACACCACAAGCTTCTCAGCTTGTCCCAGGTGCTCAGAGTCACAACATTCTGTTGAATTGGAGTTGGAAGTCTCCTTGGACATTAGCCAGACAAACACCCTCATTTCGAAAAGTAGAAAACATTAAAGTTCACACGAAGAGTCATGGACGGAGCTGGGGCTAGGAGCCACCTGTCCTGATACTATGCTTTTTCTCTTTCCATGGGGTGTTTTCCTCATTACTGTATTTTATCAATGCCTTTATTTTAATAGCATTGCCTAATAACTCTTCCCATTTTGTATAGGATGTTGAATAAAGTAGGAGGACGAGGAACTTTTCAAAGAAAGACTTTATGATCTATTCATCTGATCTGAACCGGATTTCAAGTTCATGGCAGGAATTCCAGAGTAATTCCAGAATTTCTCAACCCAAAGTGTAGAATCAGGGACTTCCCTGGTGGTCCAGTGGTTAAGACTCTGCTTTCACTGCAGGGGGCATGGGTTCTATCCCTCACTGGGGAACTAAGATCCCATGTGCCCATCTGGCACAGCAAAAAAAAAAAAAAAAAACCAAACAGCAACAACAAAAGGAACATAACAGGAAAAAAAAAATCCCAAAGTATAGAATCAAAGATAATAATCAAAGAATTGGGCAGGAGTTGAGAAGTCAACTATGAACTGAGACTCTGCAATTTGCCAAGTCAGCAATTATCATGAGTATCCTGCATCATTTTGGCGCCCTCTCAAAGATGTCTCTGCTTTTCTTTCACCAATTTACTCCTCACCAGGCAGAGGCCTTTGCTTAGATTCTTGGAGTGTTTCTCCAGCAAGATGGGTCCTAAGGGACCAAGTCACCCATTTTATAATAACTGAGACAGAGGCCAGTGGTAGATGGAATTTGCGCCAAATCAACAGTGGGAAACCAGTCTTATGGGGAAAAAAATAAGAATCGTGTTGACTTTCATTTGTATTTCCTTAATTATAGGCACAGTTGTATATATGGATAAGTTTTCTGCCATCCATATGTTCCTGGCCTGTGTCCATGTTTCTATTAGGTGATCTGTTTTCTTTACTGTATTGTAAAATGTCTTTCTATATATTATAGAATATATATTCCTATTGTATGTATTTACTCACATTTTCAGAATTTCTAATTTTTTTTCCTACTGTAGGATTGATTTTGTCCTACAAAAGTTTTTCATTTGCTTGTGGTTAACTGTATCAGTTGGCTTTCAGAAATCATTCCCACATCTGTATTGTACAAAACTTCAGTTAGGTATTCTTTGGGTATTTTTATAGTTCAAATTTTATGTTTATATCCCTGATCATCTAAAGCTTATTTTAAGATAATGGGTGGGGCAGAAGTCCAGTATTTCCCCCTGAATTGCTAATAATCTGTCTCAATATGATTTACTGGATTAGCTAACATTTCTCCAGTGATATGAAATTCTGCCTGTATCATTTATAAATTACCATAGGCACTGAGTTTCTCTTTTCTTCCATTACATTGTGTGTGTTCCCTCACCATTACTGTTAAACTCTAATTCTGTAGATTTATTTCTATGAGAATTTTGGTGACATTGAAATTAATTGGTGACTACTTCACAGAGCATACAAATACTTAGTCATTGTCATACATCTGAAACTAATACAATGTTATATGTCAATTACACCTCAATTAAAAGATAAATTTATGATTTTAAGCACGTTACTAAGATGTTCAATGGGCTGTGAGAAAAAAAAAAAAAATCAAATCAAATATCTGATTTAAAAAACTTAACCTTTGGGACTTCCCTGGCAGTCCAGGGGTTAAGACTTCACCTTTCAATGCAGGGGGTGCAGGTTCAGTCCCTGATTTTCAGGTAGGACCCCACATGTCTACAGCTAAAAAAACAAAATATAAAACAGAAACAATATTGTAACCAATTCAATAAGGATTTTAAAAATGAAAAATCTAAAAAAAAGAAAACCTCCTGACATTTAAAATAGAACCAGGGCTGAAGTTCTCCTGCTGAGAATCTAGAATCAATGCAGCAGGATACCTGTAGGTATTGTGAGCAAAAAAGCCCCCGAAAAAACCAATGTTTCGTGAAGGCCAGGACACAGAAGGACAGCTGAGCAAAATCTGCTTGATGATGCTGCAGAGGACTTGACGTCCAATCATGTCTTTCCTTCCCTGAAAGTGAAAGTGAAAGTTGCTCAGTCGTGTTGGACGCTTTGCCATTGCATGGAATAGTCCAAGGGATACTCCAAGCCAGAATACTGGGGTGAGTAGCCCTTCCCTTCTCCAGGGGATCTTCCTAACCCAGGGATCCAACCCAGGTCTCCTTCATTGCAAACGGATTCTTTACCAGCTGAGCCACCAGCGAAGTCCAAATTTCCCCAAAGGAATTGTCCCTGATGAACACAAATACTGACCCAATATATCTAACCAAGGATTTCTTACTTTTGCCACTATTACCATTTGGAGCCAGATACTTCCTGTGATCATCACGGCTTTCCTGTGTATTGTAGGATGTTTTGCAGCAGTTCTGGGCTCTACCTACTAGAAAGATCATCCCCTTAAGTTATAAAACATCCCCAGGCATTGCCCAATGTCCTCAGTGGCAAAATCACTTTGATTGAGAATCACAGACCTAGGGCTAATCTCATTCCCCCAGAACACTGGATCCCCTGAAGAACTAAATACACTCCAATCCTGGAACGTTTCCAACAAGCTAAGTTCTTTCCCACACCCTGACCCATTAACTATTACTTTGGGAAGCTTAGCATCAGACGGTATCTTCACTTATATCTCCTGGTTTTCCTGTTAAACTGTGTGACTCTATCAGCATAACACTCAGTTTTTAGTCTTCACTAAATTGCCAAGGGATGGCTCTGTTTTTTTCCAAAAATTCCCCATGGCACAAATTGCTGGAGGCAGGGGGTGGAGGGTGGGGGGTTGCGGGGTCAGAGTTTGAGATGTACTGGCAGCCTATCCCTCCTGGAGAGATATAACCCTTGAGAGGGACCTGGGACAATGAAATTTGCTATTTGCAACAACCTGGATGGACCTACAGCATATTATGCCAAGTGAAATGAATCAGGCAGAGGATAAAAAATACCATATGATTTTACTTAAATGTGGAATCTAAATAATAAAACAAATACAGACTCATAGTTGGAGAGGACAGATCAGTGGTTACCAGAGGGGAAGGTGGTTTCAGGGTGGCAGAGGGAGGGAAGTGGGTGAAGGGAATCCACTGTATAGCGATGGATGGTAACTAGACTTAAGGTGGTGATCCTTTTGTAGCATATACAAATAACAAATTATAATTTATATAATGCCAAAAATTTAAATTTTGCTATATAACAAATTGACCTTAATTAAAAAATGTTTTTTTTTCATTGGAAGCTCAATTCTAAATTTTTTAAAAGGGTATATGCTGTGCTGTGGAAAACCAGTTAAAAGAGACCTGTTGTTCTTTTTGTTAAATGCCTAAATTTGCTGCAGATCTCTCTAATAAAACATTTTTTTAAGAAGGAAAGAAAGAGAGAAAGGCAGGTGAGAAGTTGGTGGACAGAGTTGCTGCTCCAGGAAGCCATCTTTCCCCCCAGCATCTCTCTGCCTATCCCATCTGTTACCAACTCCCCTGTGTGTATCCATAGATCTGCTTCTCATCACTGCTCAAGACAGATTTATTCTTTGCCACCAAGTAAGTAGGAACAACACACACTTTTACAGGAGTGCAGAAAAATCTAGAAGGGCTATTTGACCTGGGGTTCATATTCCAAAATGAACTCAGGTTAGACTTTTGAACTTAGTAAGAAATGAAGTTTATACAAAGTCAGGGAGACATGGAGGCAGGTGTTAAAAGTAGAAAACATGACTGCAGTTAAACTTACGCAATGCCCAATCAGTTCAGTTCAGTTGCTCAGTTGTGTCCAACTCTTTGTGACCCCATGGACCACAGCACGCCAGGCCTCCCTGTCCATCACCAATTCCTGGAGTTTACTCAAACTCATGTCCATTGAGTCGGTGATGCCATCCAACCATCTCATCCTCTGTTGTCCCCTTCTCCTCCTGCCCTCAATATTTCCCAGCATTAAGGTCTTTTCAAGTGAGTCAGCTCTTCGCATCAGGTGGCCAAAGTGTTGGAGTTTCAGCTTCAACATCAGTCCCTCCAATGAACACCCAGGACTGATCTCCTTTAGGATGGACTGGTTGGATCTCCTTGCAGTTCAAGGGACTCTCAAGAGTCTTCTCTAATACCACAGTTCAAAAGCATCAATTCTTCTGTGTTCAGCTTTCTTTATAGTCCAACTCTCACATCCATACATGATCACTGGAAAAACCATGGCCTTGACTAGATGGACCTTTGTTGACTAAGTAATGTCTCTGCTTTTTAATATGCTGTCTAGGTTGGTCATAACTTTCCTTCCAAGGAGTAAGCATCTTTTAATTTCATGGCTGCAATCACCATCTGCAGTGATTTTGGAGCCCAGAAAAATAAAGTCAGCCACTGTTTCCACTGTTTCCCCATCTATTTGCTGTGAAATGATGGGACCAGATGCCATGATCTTAGTTTTCTGAATGTTGAGTTTTAAGCCGACTTTTTCACTCTCCTTTTTCACTTTCATCAAGAGGCTCTTTAGTTCTTCTTCCCTTTCTGCCATAGGGTGGTGTCATCTGCATATCTGAGGTTATTGATATTTCTTCCAGCAATCTTGATTCCAGCTTGTGCTTCTTCCAGCCCAGCATTTCTCATGATGTACTCTGCATATAAGTTAAATAAGCAGGGTGACAATGTACAGCCTTGACGTACTCCTTTTCCTATTTGGAACCAGTCTGTTGTTCCACGTCCAGTTCTAACTGTTGCTTCCTGACCTGCATACAGGTTTCTCAAGAGGCAGGTCAGGTGTTCTGGTATTCCCATCTCTTTCAGAATTTTCCACAGTTTATTGTGATCCACATAGTCAAAAGCTTTGGCATAGTCAATAAAGCAGAAATAGATTTTTTTTTAGAACTCTCTTGCTTTTTCAATGATCCAGCGGATGTTGGGAATTTGATCTCTGATTCCTCTGCCTTTTCTAAAACCAGCTTGAACATCTGGAAGTTCACCGTTCACATATCGCTGAAGCCTGGCTTGGAGAATTTTGAGCATTGTTTTACTAGCGTGTGAGATGAGTGCAATTGTGAAGTAGACATGAAGAGATACCCCAAGTCCAAGGTAAGAGAAACCCCAGTAAGACGGTAGGCGCTGAGAGAGGGCATCAGAGGGCAGACAGACTGAAACCACAATCACAGAAAACTAACCAAGCTAATCACATGGACCACAGCCTTGTCTAACTCAATGAAACTAAGCCATGCCATGTAGGGCCACCCAAGACGGACGGGTCTTGGTGGAGAGGTCTGACAAAATGTGGTCTACTAGAGAAGGGAATGGCAAACCACTTCAGAATTCTTGCCTTGAGAACCCCATGAACAGTATGAAAAGGCAGAAAGATAGGACACTGAAAGATGAACTCCCCAGGTTGGTAGGTGCCCAGTATGCTACTGGAGATCAGTGGAGAAATAACTCCAGAAGGAATGAAGAGACGGAGCCAAAGCAAAAAGAACACCCAGTTGTGGATGCGACTGGTGATGGAAGCAAGGTCCAATGCTGTAAAGAGCAATATTGCACAGGAACCTGGAATGTTAGGTCCATGAATCAAGGCAAATTGGAAGTTGTCACACAGGAGATGGCAAGAGTGAACGTCATCATTTTAGGAATCAGAGAACTAAAATGGACTGGAATGGGGGAATTTAACTCAGATGACCATTATATCTACTACTGTGGGCAAGAATCCTTTAGGAGAAATGGAGTAGCCACCATAGTCAACAAAAGAGTCTGAAATGCAGTACTTGGATGTAATTTCAAAAATGACAGAATGATCTCTGTTCATTTCCAAGGCAAACCATTCAAGATCACAGTAATCCAAGTCTATGCCCCAACCAGTAATGCTAAAGAAATTGAAGAAAGTAGGGAAAACCACTAGACTGTTCAGGTATGACCTAAATCAAATCCCTTACGATGATACAGTGGAAGTGAGAAATAGATTTAAGGGACTAGATCTGATAGACAGAGTGCCTGATGAACTATGGACGGAGGTTCGTGACATTGTACAGGAGACAGGAATCATGACCATCCCCAAGAAAAAGAAATGCAAAAAGTAAAATGTCTGTCTGAAGAGGCCTTACGAATAGCTGTGAAAAGAAGAGAAGTGAAAAGCAAAGGAGAAAAAGAAAGATATACCCATTTGAATGCAGAGTTTCAAAGAATAGCAAGGAGAGATAAGAAAGCCTTCCTCAGTGATCAGTGCAAAGAAATAGAGGAAAACAATAGAATGGGAAAGACTAGAGATCTCTTCAAGAAAATCAGAGCTACCAAGGGAACATTTCATGCAAAGATGGGCTCAATAAAGGACAGGAATGGTATAGACCTAACAGAAGCAGAAGATATTAAGAAGAGGTGGCAAGAATACACAGAAGAACTGTACAAAAAAGATCTTCACGACCCAGATAACCATGATAGTGTGATCACTCACCTAGAGCCAGACATCCTGGAATGTGAAGTCAAGTGGGCCTTAGGAAGCATCACTACAAACAAAGCTGGTGGAGGTGATGGAATTCCAGTTGAGTTATTTCCAATCCTAAAAGATGATGCTGTGAAAGTGCTGCACTCAATATGTCAGCAAATTTGGAAAACTCAGCAGTGGCCACAGGACTGGAAAAGGTCAGTTTTCATTCCAATCCCCAAGAAAGGCAAAGCCAAAGAATGCTCAAACTACCAATGCATGATAGTATCCATAAATCTCCATATTAAGGGACTTCCCTGTGGTCCAGTGGCTAAGAGTCTACCTGCCGACGCAGGGATACTGATTCAGTCCTTGGTCTGGGAGGATTCCACATGCCACTGGGCACCTAAATCCATGGGCACAACTACTGAAGCCCGCACATCTTAGAGCCCGTGAGCCACAGCAAGAAAAGCCATCACAATGAGAAGCCCGCACACCGCAACTAGAGAGTAGCCCCCATTTGCTGCAACTAGAGAAAGCCCAGGCACGGCCAAAATAAATAAATGAATAATTTTTTAAATGAGAGAGTTGTTTTTTTTTTTTAGAAAAAAAAATCCATTTTATTTTTCTAATAGCTTATTATTGTGCCTTGTCTTTGTACCTGTGTGTGTTTCAAAGGTTAATTTGTTCAAAGGAAACTCTTCATATGTACCCATTTCTGAAATCTGTGGGGAGGGTTGGGGTTAGATTGTCCTGGATACATAGTGAGAAGGGGAGAGAGTTTGTCAGACCAGACAAAGTGCCCTGGGAAAGACCATTCCCTTCTATTTGCCTCCAAATTCACTGCATAAAGCAAGAAAGATTACGGGCCGGGCCAGCCCTGACACTCCCTGAAGAAGAGGGAGAACTTGTGGGCTCTCAGAGGTTATGCCTCAGAGCTTATTACAGTTCCTTTTTCAAGGATGGGAGACTTGATAACTTCCTGGTCAAATGCAGGCACTTTGACCTTGGACCTTGGGAACTACAGCGCCCCCTGCTGGCCGCTGCCTGCCAGAGTCGATATAAACAAGACACCCAGCCTCCACGTTCACCCACACTCCGCTTCCATTATGAAGATGAGCAGCGTCTCTGCGCTCCCTGTGATCTTCCTCCTGCTCTTCTTCCACAAGGCACAGCCGGGAGCCCACAAGGGTGCGTGGAGGGCGCTGCGGTCCTCGGTGTGGTGGGGGTGGGGGCACGCTTTCTCCGAGAAGCCGATGGGACACGCTGGCGCAGATGCCCTGGGGCCCCCACCTCACCCTGTGGCATTTTTTCCCAGCCATCCAGAAACCTGGACATTGCCCAGAATTTTTTCTTTCCTGCCCATTCGTCCTTTTACCTACGTGCCGGCGCGACAGAGGGTGCAAGGGGCCCAAGAAGTGTTGTTTCTATAACTGTCGGCGTCAGTGTATGGAGCCCTGGATGTCGTTGGAGTGAGGTGAGAAGCCCTACGTCTGTCCCCCGCCCCGCCCCCTCCACTTTGCCCCTGGAACTTTCCAGAAGAACCAGATCTCCCAGAGGGAGTGGAGGACTGTCAGTGACCTTAGATTTCGTGGAGATAAGAGCTTTTAAATTGAGATCTGATCCGGGACTTCTCTGGCGGTTCCGTGGTTGAGACACAGCGTTTCCACTGTAGGGGGTCCCTGGTTGGGTCCCTGACTGGGGATTAAGGTCCGGTCTGTCTGCCCCAAAACTCGCCTCAAAGACAGTGAAGAGAGAGGCCCTTCAAACCTTCTTCAGAAAATGCACCATTTGTGTTTTAGGCATCATTGTTTGGTGAAATGACAAGGAGGTTAGGATGAGATTATCTCTAAGCGTCTGAACTGTTACTGAATTTTTATCATACCTGTTTTCCAGGGCCGTTTTTTTAAAAAAAATATTTGTTTATTTGGCTGCACTGGGCCTTAGTTGCAGCACTCAGGATCTTTGATCTTCGCTGAAGCTTGTGGGATCCAGTTCCCTGACCACGGATGGAACCCCGGCCCCTCGAATTGGGAGTGCAGAGTCTTAGCCAGGGAAGCCCCTGGCTGTTATTTTTTCTGATAGCTCATAATAAGGAAGCACTTTCCTCTTTACATTTAAACAGTAAGGTAAAGGGTTCTGATATTATAATTCTTTAGAATGGCTCACCTAGAATTCCCGAACCCTGATTTCTTGGAAGTGTATCTCAGCATCCTCGGGAGGAGTATGCAGGGTGCAGACCACGGTGGTCATGGGATCCAGTCCGTGTTCCCTGAAGGGTTTGCATCATCCCATGTCTCTGCTTCTTTCTCTTCTCTCCCCAGGTAGAAACCTCTCTTTAGAGGTTTCTTAAGAAGGCGCAGGGGAGTCCAGGCTCAGACTTGGATAACTCATCTCCAGTGCTTCCCTGCATGCCTCATTCCACAAGACTTCTTTTTATCAAGAGTTGAATGCCTCTCGATATGAAAATGCCACAAAGAAATAAAGTGTTATCTATTTAAAACTACAGGAGAATCTATGACTACTGAGTCTCTCTCTCTCTCCCCTGCCCCCCTTCTCTGTCTTCAACCTTTTGTGGGGGATCCTTCAGTGATTGTATAAAAGGATGGGATTACTGTTTCACGTTTAGTCTTGGCAAGTGCCTGCACTTCTGTTTTTCTGATAAGTTTTTTTTTTAAGGCCTCCTGACACTCAGGCTCTCTGTTCGTTACATTCCCAGGGTATTTTTGAGTCAGAGTTTCTGTGTTTGGATGCTATGAAAGATGTACATTCTTATCCTGAGGTGGGGGGGCAAGTCTCTTCACTGCATTGTCTCTGGTCTGGCTACTGGTGGCCTTTCCACTTGGGGGAGTTGTATGATGGAGGACTAGACTTGGGACTTCAGGATCGGAAATGGAGTGGAACTTGGCCTTAGTTCTAAGCTACTTTAGGGTCTAAAATCTAGGCCTTCATAAATTTAGAAAAGGAAATTCTGCTTAGCAACCTTGAATCTTAATTTAAGGGGTCTAAGACCCTAATCTACCTAATAATGAAGTGTTATTTAGCCATGCTAATTTCCTCTCTTTCTGCTTTGTGATTCTGTCTTGATTTGGGATCAGAGAGGGATTTCAGGTCTTAGAGAGTGTTCTTCAAAAACTGTGTTGTTCTTTTCTACCTTCATGAACTGTAAAAATTCCCTTGATAAATAGACAAATATCAATTTTCAAATTTATGAAAATTTGAAATATATATATAGTATAATCTTAATTATCCATCTAGTTATAACCTTTAATCACAACAATAACTTTCTGTTCTCTCACAGAAAGCCAGAAGGCAGGTGACTTAAGCGCTAATGTACAAAGTACTTCAGTAAACACTAATGTCACCAAGAGCATAGGAACATTCTACTAAACATGTTAATTGATGCTCAATCTACAATATATAAATATACTTAAAAGTATATTTTATTGGTGACTAATGTTTTGTATTCTCTGTCTTACTTAGAAATTGTCCAGGTGTCCAAGGATGATGTTCTAGTTAAAGAATAGGAGAGAGAAAAAGAAGAAATACATGGTAAATTGCTGAAAATAGATGGTAGAAATGTTTTAAAAATATGTTTATCTTTGACATGTACATCTTAAATTTTAAGAACTGCTTATTTCCTAGAATGTTTTAAGTTGATACGTATTTTTTCATCATAATTTATATCATAGCAAGTGATACATTTTTTGGTACATGATGAATATTGTCATTTAAATAAAATGAGCACCTCACTCTTTTTCATGGTTTCTAAGAGGGTGGAATTTAACCGCCCTCTTCATTTGAGAGTAATGTTTATGAGAAAAAAAAATTCTTTCTTTTTCTAATCTTCTTCTGCCTCCTCGCTTCCTTTCCCTTCATTGCTTGAACAATTCAAACCAAAAACAAACAGGTGAGTGACTGAGCTTAAGGTCCCCCGGACGGCAGATGTCAGGGTAAGATTAGATCACCAAGGGTTTCCTGGGGAAAAGGCTTGTCGGGGTAAATGGGTGACGAGGGATGAGGGCCGCCATCAGACTAGATGCAGGGTTGACTCCAGGCGAAGGAGGGAAAGATGGAAGGCTGAGGAGGAAGAGTCTTAGAATAGAGTGTAACAGTAAAGAAGTGTTGGCCTGGCTGAAGGGGAGGGTTTGAATCACAGTCACCTACTGGGGGTATCTCAGAATGGGCAGGGGTGGAGGGGTGCCTGGCTAGCTCGGGGTGGGGGGAGCTCCTCTTTCTTTCCTAGGGCAGGGGCTCAACCCAGTCCTTCCACTGGGCATCCCCGGAAAGGGAACCTTGACAAACAGAGGCCAAGTTCTCGCGAGGGCTTCATCTGGGAGTGTGCCTGGACCACCTGAAATGACCCCTTGCGCAGACAGCGCTGTCGGCCACATCCTCTGTCTGTGTCTCTCAGCCGCTTCCTCCCTCCCTGCCTCTCCTCCTCTCATTCTCTGCATCTCCTTTGTTCTCTTGCTCTTCATCTTCTGTCCGCTCTGTATCCTTCTTCTCATTTCCAGTTCATCTTATCGCTGTCTTTCTCTCCTTCCCGTCTTGCTCGTCCTTCCGTCTGTTTTCATCCAGTGTGTTCACGTGTGTGCTTTATTTTCTCCTCTCTCTTTCTGTCCCGCTTTGTTCTGTGTGCCTGTTACCTTTCCCTGGGCCAGGACACCTGTGTGGGAAGCCGGCGCATTCCCTCAGGAGTCAGCGACATGTCACGTTCCCTTGTCAGGCTGTCCTTAGCAGCTTCCCCTTGCCCACCTCTGGGTCATGTCCGCTCCCCCACTGCCTCCTTCTGGTTTCTGGGGAATCCTTTCATCTTCCTGGGAAGATGGTCTCTGAGCCCTTAAATCCACCTCCCTTCTTTGTCTATGTTGTATCTCTTGAGGAAGAGAAAGCTGAAGACTCTCCCCTGCCCAAATCTCCCTTTTGGGGTGGGGCTTCCAGCCAGCCCCTGCCCCTGCCCGCACCCCCTGACGGGTGCTAGGATGGCCAGCAGTGTTCAGAGAAGAAGCAATGCTGGCCTTGTATTGGTTGCATGAAAGGCAGGGATCCTCCAGCTGCTCTGAACCCATGAGAGGGGCAAAGATTGAGACAGAGGGCAGAGCGTCTTGGGATGCTGGTGTTCAGTTCTGTTTATTTGCTCAGTCATGTCTGACGCTTTGCGACCCCATGGACTGCAGCATGCCAGGCTTCCCTGTCCATCACCAGCTCCCGGAACCTACTCAAACTCATGTCCATCACGTTGGTGATGCCATTCAACCATCTCATCCTCTGTCATCCCCTTCTCCTCCCGCCTTCAATCTTTCCCAGCATCAGGGTCTTTTCCAATGAGTCGGTTTTTCGCATCAGGTGGCCAAAGTATTGGAGTTTCAGTTTCAACATCAGTCCTTCCAATGAATATTCAGGACTGATTTCCTTTAAGACTGACTCATTGGATCTCCTTGCAGTCCAAGGGTCTTCTCCAACACCACAGTTCAAAAGCATCAATTCTTTGGTGCTCAGCTTTTTTAATAGTCCAACTCTCACATCCATACATGACTACTGGAAAAACCATAGCTTTGACTGGATGGACCTTTTTTGGTAAAGTAATGTCTCTGCTTTTTATTATGCTGTCTAGGTTGGTCATGGCTTTTCTTCCAAGGAGCTTTGTCTTAATTTCATGGCTGCTGTCACCATCTGCAGTGATTTTGGAGCCCACCAAAATAAAGTCTCTCACTGTTTCCATTGTTTCCCCATCTATCTGCTGAAGGTGGCTGGGGACAAGGGCTAGTCCAGTCTCTGCCATTGCCCACTTTGTGAATCTTCTTGATGGCTTGAATCTTCTTGATCACTTGATCAAGTGAAACCTACCTTCAGCCTGACTTGAGATCAGCCACCAGTCAGTCCAGCAGGGGGCGCCCTGGGTTAAAGGAATCAGGTCTGCTGTCATGAGGCCTCAGTTTGGGAACTGGAGCAGTCAGCTTCCATGGAGGAGGGTAAGACTGGTCTGTAGTCTTGGGCAGTGGGAGGGTTTCAAGCTCTGGACCTGCTCTCTCCAATTCAGGTGAAGCTTGGGAAGTGTTCAGTGGTGAGAGACACTTGGAAGCTGCTTGGCGTTGACATGGGGGCAAGTGTAGAAAGTGGTGCATCGTCCCTGAGGAGCTAAGAAGTCGGTCCAGGCTCAGATCTCCGACTCAGCTGCCATCAGTCTCCCTCAGCCTGACCTAAGTCCCCTGGAGGTCCGTGCTCTCTGACGGGGGGGGGGGGTGGGGGGGGGGGGTGGCTGCCTCAGCAGAACGTTGGCCCTTCCACAACATCTCCTGCTGTCTTCTGGACACAAAACCACAGAGGATCTCATTGCAGGGCCTCTATGCCTGACCTCTCACCTGGGCCCTGGGTGGGAGATGGTCTGGAGAAGCTTGGAGAAGCAGCCCTGACTTAGGGTCCATGAGACTGAGGTTTGAATGTCAGCTTTGCCTGACCGACTTATTGCCTTGGGCAGGTGACAGTGCCTGTCTGACACAGTTGAATGAAAGCCCAGAAATGGACCTTAAACGTAATATGGTCCCTAATGTTTGACCTGGGAGCTAGGTATGCTCAGTGGGGAATGGAGAGTCTTTGCAATAAATGGTGCTGGGAAAACTGGATATCCTCATGCAAAAGAAAGGCATAGGACCCCATCTACACCAGTTATAGAAATTAGTTTGGAATGGAGTAAGGACTTACACATAAGACCTGAAACCATTAAATTACGAGGAGACGACAGAGGATGAAATGGTTGGATAGCATCACCGACTCGGTGGACCTGAGTTTGAGTAGGCTCCAGGAGTTGGTGACGGACAGGGAAACCTGGTGTGCTGCAATCCATGGGGTCACAAGGAGTTGGACAGGATGAGCAACTGAACTGACTGAACTGAACAAAGGGAAAACACTCTTTGACATCAGTCTTGGCATGATTTTTTGGCTACAACATCAAAACCACAAGCAACAAAAGCAAAAACCAGTAAGTGGAACTACATCAAGCTAAAAAGCTGTGCAGCAATATCAACAATTGACAAGATGAAAAAGTAACCTAAGGGATGGAAGAAAATATTTTCAAATCATATATCTGATAAGGAAGTTAATATCCAAAATCCAAAATAAATAATTCATATAATCAATAGCAGAAATAAAAACAGACCTCCCAGTAAAAAAAATGGGCAGAGGACTTGAATAGACTTTTTCCCAAAGAAGACATACAAATGGCTGACAAGTGCATGAAGAGGAACTCAACATTACTAATCATCATGGAAATAGCAAATCAAAACCACAATGAGATATTGCCCCACATCTATTAGAATGGCTATCATCAAAAAGAAAAGAAATAAAGTGTTGTTGAGGATGTAGAGAAAAGAGAACCTTCACGTACTGTTGGCTGGTACATAAATTGGTAGAAACAATTTGATATGAACAAATTGGTATGAAAAACAATATGAGTAGGAATGCAAACTAGTACAGCCACTATGGAGAACAGTGTGGAGATTCCTTAAAAAACTGGAAATAGAACTGCCATATGACCCAGCAATCCCACTCCTGGGCATACACACCGAGGAAACCAGATCTGAAAGAGACACGTGCACTCCAGTGTTCATCGCAGCACTGTTTATAATAGCCAGGACATGGAAGCAACCTAGATGCCCATCAGCAGACGAATGGATAAGAAAGCTGTGGTACATATACACAATGGAATATTACTCAGCCATTAAAAAGAATTCATTTGAATCAGTTCTAATGAGATGGATGAAACTGGAGCCCATTATACAGAGTGAAGTAAGCCAGAAAGATAAAGACCAATACAGTATACTAACGCATATATATGGAATTTAAAAAGATGGTAACGATAAGCCTATATGCAGGACAGAAAAAGAGACACAGATGTATAGAACAGACTTTTGGACTCTGTGGGAGAAGGCAAGGGTGGGATGAGCTGAGAGAATAGCATTGAAACATGAATATTATCAAGTGTGAAACAGATCGCCAGCCCAGCTTGGATGCATGAGACAAGTGCTCAGGGCTGGTGCACTGGGAAGACCCAGAGGGATGGGATGGGGAGGGAGGTGAGAGGGGGGATCAGGATGGGGAACACATGTAAATCCATGGCTCATTCATGTCAATGTATGGCAAAAACCACTACAGTATTGTAAAATAAAGTAATTAGCCTCCAACTAATAAAAATAAATGAAAAAAAAACCCAATATGATGGTTCTTCAAAAAATTAAAAATAGAGCTACCATATAATCCAGCAATCTCACTTCTGGGTATATATACAAAGGAGATAAAACCACTATTTAGAACATCTAAAAAATCACTATTTATTTGCATTTATTTCTAACATGAAGGATAGTTTACTTTTTACACTGTTTTTGTTAAACAATATAACTGACAACTCTCCATCTCAGCTCATAGAGACCTTCCTCATTCTATTTTTTAAAATATTGTCCAAATATTTTATTGTGTTGATATATCACAGTTTATTCATCCCATTTTTCTCGTCCTACACAGATAAGCAGTCCTTTGCTATTAGAAATGACGTTACAAATTATGCTAACATGGTTGTTGGCACATGTCTTCAGAGTAGATTCCTAGAAGTTAGACTGTTGACAGGCTAAAAACATGTCATTTTGTTAAACATTGCTCAATTCCTATCCCCAGGAACTGCATTATTTTGGATTCCTACCAGCTATGTCTGAGAAAGACTGGTTCTTCATAGTCTTAGTAACGCAGTTTGCTGTCAAGCTTTTGAATTTCTGCCAGTTTGGCAGACAGGAAACAGTATAGTTTCAATGTGTAGTTTTCTATTCACATACCTAAACCACAATGCTTTAACTATAGGGGCGTTTTAGTGTATTTTAACATACGGTAAGGCTAGCCTTTTTTGATGCTTTTCTCTTTTAGGGGCTTCTTAGTGTTCTTGCCTGTTTACTTTTTATATGAAGTTTAGAATCAACTTCTTAAAATTTATTGGTACTTTATTGAAATTATACTAATGAAGAAATTTGACATTTTTATTATGTTGTAATCATTCCATCCAAGGACAAGGGATGTTCCTATTTAAGCATACTTTTGAATCTTTGACAAACGTTTTAAAATTTTTATAACTCCCTAAGGCATTTATTTCTAGTGTTTAAATGTTTTGTTGCATTAAATGCATAATCTTACCTTAAATCTTTAAACTTTTTCATATGTAACAATATCAATGATTTTTGATGCTAATATAAATATTATTGAATGCTTTCATCATTTATACACTTTAAATTTAACATGGAATTTTCTGGCTTCTACAGATACACAATCAAGTTATCTACAATGGTATTTTTATTTCTAATTTTTGTGAATCTAGTTTTTACCTTCTTCTTAATCTTAATGGAAAAGTCTTAGTGTTTCTCTGTTAAAGAGGTATTAGTCCATTTTTTAGTTTATGTGTATATAGCTTTTAAAAATAGTAAATGAGTGTTTATTTTTCTGAAGTTCTTTTCAACATTTATGAGAATCAGTTCAGTTCAGTCGCTCAGTCGTGTCTGACTCTTTGCGACCCCGTGAACCGCAGCACGCCAGGCCTCCCTGTCCATCACCTACTCCCGGAGTCCACCCAAATCCATGTCCATTGTGTCAGTGATGTCATCCAACCATCTCATCCTCTGTTGTCCCCTTCTCCTCCTGCCCTCAATCTTTCCCAGCATCAGGGTCTTTTCCAATGAGTCAGCTCTTCCCATCAGTTTGTCAAAGTATTGGAGTTTCGGCTTCAACATCAGTCCCTCCAATGAACACCCAAGACTGATCTCCTTTTAGGATGGACTGGTTGGGCCTCCTTGCAGTCCAAGGGACTCTCAAGAGTCTTCTCTAACACCACAGTTCAAAAGCATCAATTCTTCTGCACTTAGCTTTCTTTATAGTCCAACTCTCACATCCCTACATGACCACTGGAAAAACCATAGCCTTGACCGGACGGACCTTTGTTGGCAAAGTAATGTCTCTGCTTTTTAATATGCTGTCTAGGTTGGTCATAACTTTCCTTCCAAGGAGTAAGCATCTTTTAGTTTCATGGCTGCAATCACCATCCACAGTGATTTTGGAGCCCAGAAAAATAAAGTCAGCCACTGTTTCCACTGTTTCCCCATCTATTTGCTGTGAAATGATGGGACCAGATGCCATGATCTTAGTTTTCTGAATGTTGAGTTTTAAGCCAGCTTTTTCACTCTCCTCTTTCACTTTCATCAAGAGGCTCTTTAGTTCTTCTTCCCTTTCTGCCATTAGGGTGGTGTCATCTGCATATCTGAGGTTACTTTCTCCCAGCAATCTTGATTCCAGCTTGTGATTCATCCAGCCCAGCATTTCTCATGATGTACTCTGCATATAAGTTAAATAAGCAGGGTGACAATATACAGCCTTGAGGTATTCCTTTTCCTATTTGGAACCAGTCTGTTGTTCCATGTCCAGTTCTAACGGTTGCTTCCTGACCTGCATACAGGTTTCTCAAGAGGCAGGTCAGGTGTTTTGGTATTCCCATCTCTTTCAGAATTTTCCACAGTTTATTGTGATCCACATAGTCAAAAGCTTTGGCATAGTCAATAAAGCAGAAATAGATTTTTTTTTAGAACTCTCTTGCTTTTTCAATGATCCAGCGGATGTTGGGAATTTGATCTCTGATTCCTCTGCCTTTTCTAAAACCAGCTTGAACATCTGGAAGTTCACCGTTTACATATCGCTGAAGCCTGGCTTGGAGAATTTTGAGCATTACTTTACTAGCGTGTGAGATGAGTGCATTTATGTGGTAGTTTGAGCATTCTTTGGCATTGCCTTTCTTTCGGATTGTAATGAAAAGTGACCTTTTCCAGTCCTGTGGCCACTGCTGAGTTTTCCAAATTTGCTGACATGTCATTTTTTCTCCTTAGATATATTTATATAATAAATTATATTAAAGATTTCCTATACTTAACCATCTTGTATTTGAGCATAATGAATTATTTTTTTAAATATACTTTGTATTCTCCTTGCTAAATTTTATTTTGGATTTTGGAATTAATATTCATTAGTGAAATTGATCAATGGTTTTCTTTTTTATGTAGTTTTGCCAAGTTTGGATGTCAATTTTGTATCTACTTCAGAAACAGAGTTAGAAAATTATCTTTTTTACACTTTGGAATCATTTAAGCAGTATTGGAATTTTGTGTCTTGGAAGAAATAAGCATAGCAGGTAATGGTCCTCCCCAAAAACATCTGCGGAGAGCATGGCCCTGCTGACACTTTGGTTTCAGTCCAGTGAAACTGCTTTGGACTTTCAGCCTCCAGAACTTTTATGTAAAAGCATAAATGTGTGCTGTTTTAAATCAATAAGTTGATGCCAATTTGTTAAAACAGTCATAAGAATCTAACACAATAGACTGACTGATAGTTTTGGCCACATAAAAATTTGGTACAGAGGAATTATGGACGACTTAACTAGTTTCTTTTTTTTTAAGGGAAGAAAATTGAAAGAATAAGTCAATTCATTACAGGAAAGACCTAAATTGTACAGGCATACCTTGAAGATAATGTGGGGTCAGTTCCAGACCACCACAATAAAGCAAGTTCACACAAACTTTTTGGTTGCCTAGTACATCTAATGACAGAATGATCTCTGTTCGTTTCCAAGGCAAACCATTTCAGTATCACGGTAATCCAAGTCTATGCCCCAACCACTAATGCTGAAGAAGCTGAATGGCTCTATGAAGACCTACAAGACCTTGTAGAACTAACAACAACAAAAAAAGATGTTCTTTTCATCATAGGGGACTGGAATGCAAAAGTAGGAAGTCAAGAGGTATCTGGAGTAACAGGTAAGTTTGGCCTTGGAATGAAGCAGCGCAAAAGCCAGGAGTTTTGCCAAAAGAAGGCATTGGTGATAGCAAACAGCCTCTTCCAACAGCACAAGAGATGACTCTACACACGGACATCACCAGATGGTCAATACCAAAATCAGATTGATGATATTCTTTGCAGCCGGAGATGGAGAAGCTCTATACAGTCAGCAAAAACAAGACCAGGAGCTGACTGTGACTCAGATTATGAACTCCTTATTGCCAAATTCAGACTTAAATTGAAGAAAGTAGGGAAAACCACTAGACCATTCAGGTATGACCTAAATCAAATCCCTTAGGATTAGACACTGAAAGTGACAAATAGATTCATGGGATTAGATCTGATAGACAGAGTGCCTAAAGAACTATGAACAGAGCTTCATAACATTGTACAGGAGGCAGTGATCAAGACCATGCCCAAGAAAAAGAAATGCAAAAAGGCTAAATGGTTGCCTGAGGAGGGCTTACAAATAGCTGAGAAGAGAAGAAAAGCTAAAGGCAAAGGAAAAATATCCAAAGTAATGCTCAAAATTCTCCAAGCCAGACTTCAACAGTACGTGAACCGTGAACTTCCAGATGTTCAGGCTGGATTTAGAAAAAACAGAGGAACCAGAGATCAAATTCCCAACATCCGTTGGATCATTGAATAAGCATGAGAGTTCCAGAAAAACATCTCCTTCAGTTTTATTGACTATGCCAAAGCCGTTGACTGTGTGGATCACAACAAACTGGAAAATTCTGAAATAGATGGGAATACCAGACCACCCGATCTGCCTCCTGAGAAATCTGTATGCAGGTCAAGAAGCAAGAGTTAGAACTGGACATGGGACAATAGACGTTCCAAATCAGGAAAGGAGTATGTCAAGGCTGTATATTGTCACCCTGCTTATTTAATTTATATGCAGAGTACATCATGGGGAATGCTGGGCTGAGTGAGCCCAAGCTGGAATCAAGATCACTGGGAGAAATATCAGTAACCTCAGATATGCAGATGACACCACCCTTATGGCAGAAAGGGAAGAAGAACTAAAGAGCCTCTTGATGAAAGTGAAAGAGGAGAGTGAAAAAGCTGGCTTAAAACTCAACATTCAGGAAACTAAAATCATGATATCTGGTCCCATCATTTCATGGCAAATAGATGGGGAAATAATGGAAATAGTAAAAGACTTTATTTTTCTGGGCTCCAAAATCACTGCAGCCGTGAAATGAAAAGATGCTTGCTCCTTGGAAGGAAAGCTATGACCAACCTAAACAACATAATAAAAAGCTGAGACATTACTTTGCCAACAAGGGTCCGTCTCGTCAAAGCTATGGTTTTTCCAGTAGTCATGTATAGATGTGAGAGGTGTACTATAAAGAAAACTGAGTACCAAGGAATTGATGCTTTTGAACTGTGGTGTTGGAGAAGACTCTGGAGAGTCCCTTGGACTGCAAGGAGATCCAGCCAGTCAATCCTAAAGGAAATCAGTCCTGAATATTCTTTGGAAGGACTGATGTTGAAGCTGAAACTCCAATACTTTGGCCAACTGATGCAAAGAACCAACTCATTGGAAAAGACCCTGTTGCTGGGAAAGATTGAAGGTGGGAGGAGAAGGGGACGCCAGAGGATGAGATGGTTGGATGGTATCACCAATGCAATGGACGTGAGTTGAGTAAACTCTGGGAGTTGGTGATGGACAGGGAAGCCTGGCGTGCTGCAGTCCATGGGGTCGCAAAGAGTCAGACATGAATGATCGACTGAATTGAACTGATACCCATCTGAATGCAGAGTTCCAAAGAACTGGATGAAGCCGGAATCAAGATCACTGGGAGAAATATCAATAACCTCAGATATGCATATCACACAACCCTTATGGCAGAAAGCATAAAGGAACTAAAGAGCCTCTTGATGAAAGTGAAAGAGGAGAGTGAAAAAACTGGCTTAAAACTCAACCATTCAGAAGAAACAGACAAAGGATTAATCTCAAAAATATGCAAGCAACACCTGCAGCTCAATTCCAGAAAAATAAATGACCCAATCAAAAAATGGGCCAAAGAACTAAACAGACATTTCTCCAAAGAAGACATACAGATGGCTAACAAACACATGAAAAGATGCTCAACATCACTCATTATTAGAGAAATGCAAATCAAAACCACAATGAGGTACCATTACACGCCAGTCAGGATGGCTGCTATCCAAAAGTCTACAAGCAATAAATGCTGGAGAGGGTGTGGAGAAAAGGGAACCCTCTTACACTGTTGGTGGGAATGCAAACTAGTACAGCCACTATGGAAAACAGTGTGGAGATTTCTTAAAAAACTGGAAATAGAACTGCCATATGACCCAGCAATCCCACTTCTAGGCATACACACTGAGGAAACCAGATCTGAAAGAGACACGTGCACCCCAATGTTCATTGCAGCACTGTTTATAATAGCCAGGACATGGAAGCAACCTAGATGCCCATCAGCAGATGAATGGATAAGGAAGCTGTGGTACATATACACCATGGAATATTACTCAGCCGTTAAAAAGAATTCATTTGAATCAGTCCTAATGAGATGGATGAAACTGGAGCCCCTTATACAGAGTGAAGTAAGCCAGAAAGATAAAGAACATTACAGCATACTAACACATATATATGGAATTTAGAAAGATGGTAACGATAACCCTATATGCAAAACAGAAAAAGAGACACAGAAATACAGAACAGACTTTTGGACTCTGTGGGAGAAGGTGAGGGTGGGATGTTTCAAAAGAACAGCATGGATACTATCTATGGTGAAACAGATCACCAGCCCAGGTGGGATGCATGAGACAAGTGCTCCGGCCTGGTGCACTGGGAAGACCCAGAGGAATCGGGCGGAGAGGGAGGTGGGAGGGGGGATCGGGATGGGGAATACGTGTAAATCTATGGCTGATTCATATCAATGTATGACAAAACCCACTGAAATGTTGTGAAGTAATTAGCCTCCAACTAATAAAAAAAAATAAAAATAAAAAAGTAAAAAAAATAAATAAATAAAATGTTCAAGTTAAAAAAAACAAAAAAAACTCAACCATTCAGAAAACTAAGATCATGGTATCCGCTCCCATCACTTCATGGCAAATAGATGGGGAAGCAATGGAAACAGTGACAGACTTTATTTTCTTGGGCTCCAAAACCACTGCAGATAGTGACTGCAGCCATGAAATTAAAAGATGCTTGCTCCTTGGAAGAAAAGCTACAACTAACCTCAGTTAGTCAGTTCAGTCACTCAGTCGTGTCCGACTCTGCGACTAACCCAGACAGCATATTAAAAAGCAGAGACATTACTTTGTTGACAAAAGTCCACATAGTCAAAGCTTTGGTTTTTCCAGTCATCACATATTTATGTGAAAGCTGGACCGTAAAGAATGCTGAGTGCTGAAGAATTGATGCTTTTGAACTGTGGTGTTGGAGAAGACTCTTGAGAGTCCCTTGGACTGCAAGATCAAACCAGTCAATCCTAAAGGAAATCAACCATGAAGATTTAGGGGAAGGACTGATGCTGAAGCTGAAACTCCAATACTTTGGCCACCTGATGCTTCGAAGAACTGACTCACTGCAAGACCCTGATGCTGGGAAAGATTGAAGGCAGGAGGAGAAGGGGATGACAGAGGATGAGATGGTTGGATGGCATCACTGACTCGATGGGCATGAGTTTGAGCAAACTCCGGGAGATGGTGATGGACAGGGAAGCCTGGCATACTACAGTCCAGGGGTCTCGAAGAGTCGGACACAACTGAGTGACTGAACTGAACTGAACTGAGTGCATCTAAAAGTTATGTTTGTACTACAATGTATATGTGTATACTATATACATTTACTGAATATATATGTCTACACTATACCGTAGTCTATTGTGGGCAAGAGAATTAGGTCTAAAAAATGTGCATACCTTAATTTAAAAATACTTTATTGCTAAAAAATTCTGATCATCGTCTGAACCTTCAGTGAATTGTGGCGGTAACATCAAAAGTCACAGATCATAAGTCCCTATAACAAATGTGATCACAGTGAAAAAGCTTAGAATATTGCAAGAATTACCAAAACATGACACAGAGACACAAAGTAAGCATATGCTGTTGGAGAAATGGCACCCACAGACTTGCTCACACAGGATGGCCACAAACCTTCAGTCTGTAAAAACTGCAACATCTGTGAAGCACAATAAAACAAAATACAGCAAAGTTAGATATGGTTGTATAAAGAATGAGCTGCGATCATGGTACACAACTCGACTCAGTAGTGACATCGTTACTGAGTTGCAAAACGTCATCCTTGAATACAGATTTTACCAAAATTGTGATATGCTTGGATGGGGAGAGCATAGACATCGTAACAGAAACCGCAATTAGAGTTGAGAGGCCAGAAGGGGGCGCTCTCACACCCTCTGACCATAGCAGAGCCCAACAGGAGGAAGACTTTTCTTCCCTGGCAAAGACTCAGGCAATGAAAAGCCACAGACCTTTTGTTTCCTAGAGTTCTCCCGACTTCCGTGCTTGTGTGAGTGCATGCTAAGTTGTTCAGTTGTGTCCGACTCTTTGTGAGTCTATCCTCTGCCCATGGGATTCTCCAAGCAAGAGTATTGGAGTGAGTTGCCGTTTCCTTCTCCAGGGGATCTTCCCGACCCAGGGATGGAACCTGCGTCTCTTACATCTCCTGCACGGGCAGGTGGGTTCTTTACCACTAGCGCCACTTGGGAAGCCTCCCGCACCACTTCCTTTTTCTCTCTGTAAAAGCATTCTTTTTCCCTTGCTGGGCAGGACTTTCACTTGGTCCACCATGGTTGCAAACCCCAAATTGCAATTCTTTGCTGATCGTTAATGTTTTTGCTGGAGAAATAACTGGCTGTTTTTGTTTTTGTTTTTAAGGTCAACACGATCTTCTTTGCCTAAACATCTCTGTTTCTTTCTCTTATTTTCATTCTGTTCCTTATTCTCTATACCTCCTCACTGTCTTTCTCTTTATGCCTCTATTTCTGTCTCTGTCTGGATTCCTTTTAATCTGATTTACCTTCTTTGTCTCTTACTCTTTGTGTGTGTTCCTTAGTCTCTCCTCTGTCTGCCTGTCTCTGCATCTCTCTCTCAAGTCTCCATCAAATTGCTTCCATCTGTTTGCCTTTAATCTCCGTCCCACCCCCATTTCTGACATTCTTTGTCTCTGGGTGTCTTTGTCTTTCCCTTAAACAGGAGTACCTGATCATGAGGTCTACAACTTTCCTCCTAAACCAGTGACCTTTTCTTGATGGGATAACCCAACTACTACCCCCTCAACTCCCCCTCCCATCATAACTGTTCCCCCACAGGTTGAATTCTTTCACCTCCTTATTGCATTGGGGAACCCATCCCCTTCGCAGAGCATGTGGGAAGGATGAGAAAGCTGGATTCTTCCCCTCAAAACCACTCTTTCATGCTAGGGGACTCAGCCCCCATGATGCCATATGATGGCAGTGCCCAGGCGGAAAAGACACACCCTAACCTCTATTGCATCACATATGGGAATTCCACAGGCATCTCAGACTTCAAAGCGAAGGTCCTGCCCAGAAAAAGTAGTTCCCACTGTATGTAGGTGTCCATTTCCTTTGGGGTTAGTCAGTCGGTGACCCAGTCAGTTAGCCTGTCAGTGCTACAGGCCACGAGCTAGAGGCACTGCCAGAGGGCTCCCTGGAGGAATCAATCACTCTTTCAGGAGGTGTTTGGATCTCAGATATGGGAGATATGGTCCAGAGATATGGGAGATATGGGAGAGGTTGATTTCTTTACTAACGCTCAGACCTGGGCTGGGGTTTGCAGAGTGCAGGAGGCATCCAGAGGTACCCTATAACCTGCACCTTTGTCTTGTCCAGTTAAAGCAAAGCCTGGGAGATGCCAAGGAGATTCTGGCAAGGATGGGAGTCTCTATCTGCTGCATCAATGTAAGCAGGATGGCTAGGGTCATAACCTCAAGGGCCATGAGGGCAGGTGTGGGCACATGTGTGCCCCTTCATGAAAGCTAAAGAGGAGGTCCAGGCTTATTTCAGTGTCCCAATCCATCTTCCACTTGGTCCAGACCCACAGAAAGGGGCTCTCTGCCTTGTTCCCTCTGCCAGGCTTCCTGTCCTTCAGTATCATCCCCACTCCCAGTTCTTCAACAAGAGTCCCATGGAGTCACCATCTTGGGGGGTTCTCCCCCTTACCCATTTCTCCAGTGCCAAGGGCTCAAGGGCACCCAGGAGAAACTGGTAAGGAGATGAGGGAAAGAAGCCTAGCGGTGGTGCCATTTCAGAGGATGTCCCAGACGCAGCCTGATCCCAGAGGGACCTTTTAACCATTAAAAAGAGGGATTTGGGGGACTTCCCTGAAGGTCCAGTGGTTAAGATTCTGCCCTTCCAAAGCAGGGGGCATGAGTTCGATCTTTGATTGGGGAACTAAGATTCCACATGCTGCACAGCACAGCAAAAAAAAAAAAATTATTTTTTTAATTAAAAAAAAAAGCACACCAATAGAGGGGTTTTGTACTCCCATAGTGGTCAAAGATTGCCTAGGAGCTGAAGGGAGATCAGAGGATGTCCCAGGCATTTCTGGTTCTTCCTCTGGACAAAGAGACTGCAATAGTTCAAAGATGTGCCTCAGAGTAAGATGCTAGCATAAAACACTAATTGGGGTCCTAGCCATACAGAGACAATCAAAGGTATTGAAGGCACCTGGGCATGGAAGCAACAGTGTTCAACGTAACCAGTTACCCACAGCAGTGCTCCCATCACAGACGTTTTCGGTGTGAGCCCTGGAAGAGAGAGTAGCTTTGGTGGGTCAGGAGGTAGTGTCCAGACTATAACAGGCAGCCCTGCTCTAGCTGGGAAGGTCGGAAGGCTTCTGGTGGTACAAAACCATAGCAGAAGGTCCTTCTACAGTGATAAATGTCAACAACAGCCAGTGCAGAAGAGTGTCTAAACATCGTGAGGTCCTGTGTAGGAAAGCAATGCATTTACCTCGCAGAAGGGAAAGAGGAAGTCCAAACTCGGATCAAAGGTCTTCCATCCAGTTGGCCTCAGTACCCCAGACCCATGGGGAGGGGCTGCCTCCTTAGTTATTTCTAGCAAAGCTTGTGCAAGGCCTCCCTGAAATTAACACCACTCTTGCCCCAGGCAAGGATTCCCAACCAGTTAGCTGGGACAGTGCTTTCTCCCAGACGCCTCCGAAGGCCCTGGGCTCATTGTGGGGATGTTTGCGAGGACATTCCAACCTTACATAAATTTCAAAAGATCCATGTGGAAAGAGCTGGAGCCGGAAAACCCCTGCAGAAAGGATTCAACCGTGAAGCGAGTTTATGATGGGAGGAGATCTGACGGCCACAGCTGTCATCCCTTAAATGACTGGAGAGAGGGAGTATGCTTGGAGTGACCTTCCCTTGTTTTCACCAGCTTTCCCAATATCTATCTTTCGGTCAAATTCAGCAGGTTTCTACCCTGCCGCCCACCACCAACTTGTTGGCACAAGACCACGATCTCAGGCAGCCTGCCTCATGGTGAAGGGGCCCTCCAGTCCCCTTAGAGATTACTGGAATTTTTCAGAAAAACTTTTCCAGATGTGAAAATAATTCTGTACATACCAGGACATGGGTGAGTGTCTCCCAGGACTAGGGAGGGAGAGATGGGAGTGTGGCCGAGAGCACTTCCTTGCTTCCTTCACTGGTTCCCTCAAGGAATCATTCATTCAACACATTCTATGTGTCTGTGCCAAACTACACAGATGCCATCCTCCTGACAACGATCAGTGTCTATACGTGTCAGTTACTGAGCTAGATGCTGGGATGTATTTTTGGTTGAGTTCTCCTGGAAGCAGACCCTAAGGCAGTAGTTTGAGGAGAAATAATTTACGTGGAAAGTGATCCAGGAAGCATTTTTCAGAGAATGGGCTTGTGAGGCGGCGAGTGGAAGGAAGCCATAAAGGGGGCAGGGCTGAGGAGTTTACTGCTGTGGGCACCAGGGGCGCGTCCCGCTGGAAAACTCTGGGAGATTTTATAGAGCCTGCCTTGGAATTTCCCGCTCTGGATGAGAAAGAGGAGGTATTTATCCTCCAACTCCTATCTGTCATTGGCTAAGGGCTGCTCCCTGAAACCCCTCAGGCAGAGAATCACAGGCTTATAGTAGATGCCACTGGCATGCAATGGAGTGGAGCGTGCCCTGGGACTATGGACAGGGCAACAGAAGGGGTCGCTGAAAATTTTGGCTGAAATGAACACTTATTATAAAACTGCATGTCTTTTTAATTTAATTTAATTTAATTTAGCTATCTGGCCACGCCCACAGCATGTGGGATCTTAGTTCCCCAACCAGGTATCAAACTCAGGCCACCTGCACTGGAAGCTTGGGGTCTTAACAACTGGCTGCCAGGGAAGTCCCACAGAGCTACATGTCTTAATCTACTCAGACTGCTATAACAAAATACCATGAACTGCGTGAATTAAACTACAGAAATTTATCTCTCACTGTTCTGAAGTCTGTAAAGTTCAAATTCAAGGCTCTGGAATATTTCATGTCTGGTGAGTTTCCCTTTCCTGGTTTGTAGATACACTACCTTCTTGTTGTATCCTGCCAGAGAGAGAAAGATCTTTTCTCTCATTCCTCTTCTTATAAAGACACTAATCCCATTATTGAAGGCTCCACCCTCAGGATCTAATCACCTCCCAAAAGCCCCAGTTCCTAATATTACCACACTGGGTGTTGGGGCTTCAACATAGGAATTTTGAGGGAACACAAAATGTTTGTGGTCTGACTGTTTTCAGACACAACACTATAGTAATAAAGGCACCATGGTATTGACAAAAGGATACACACACAGATCAGTGGACAATGCAGAAGTGAATTCACACTCAAGTAGTCAATTGAGGGTTGACAAAAGTGCAAAGGGAATTCATCAGAGAAAGAATAGTCTTTTCAACAAATGATGCCAGAACAGTTGGACATCCATATACAAAAATATGAACCTTGAGCCATACTTCATATCATTTGCAAGAACTCACTCAAAACGGATCATAGACATAAATGCAAAAGTTAAAACTATGGAACCTATAGCAGAAAACATAAGGAGAAAACCTCTGTGACCTTAGGTCATGCAATGATTTCTCAGGTACAAAATCAAAAGCATGATGAAGAAAATACTAATGAATGCAATGTCATCAAAATTAAAAACTTCTGCTCTTTGGAAAATCACTCTTAAGAAAATGCCACCAAGGACTCCCAATTCAGAAAGGAAGTCTTACGTTTTAAAGAACCCTATCGTGGGACTTCTCTGGTGATGGAGTGGTTAAGATTCTGCCTTCCAATGGAGGGGACGTGGGTTCAGTCCCTGGTGGGGGAACTAAGATCCCACATACCTCGGGGGCAACTAAGCTCCCACACCATACCTAGAGAGAGGACTGTGTGCCACAATTAAGACCCAACGCAGCTAAGTCAGTATTAAAAAAAGAGAGAGAGCCATATATTGAGACAAATAATGCTGGGTGATTGTACGTGGGGATCTGTGTGAGAAAATAGGCTTTCTTTTAAAAATAATTTTCTTTATTTTTATTGAAGTTATACATGTAGGTAAGACCTTCCCTAATGGTTCAGATGGTAAAGACTCTGCCTGAAATGTGGGAGACCCGGGTTTGATCCCTGGGTTGGGAAGATCCCCTGGAGAAGGGAATGGCAACCCACTCCAGTATTCTTGCCTGGAAAATCCCATGGACGGAGGAGCCTGGAGGCTACAGGTCGCAAAGAGTCAGACAGGACTGAGTGACTATCACTCACTCATACATGAAAATAGACTAAGAAGTCACATGCTTTTACAAAGTATGTTGTGAAGAGTATCGGTTGCTTACCATCAGCCTCCCCCAAGAGGAAACCATTTCTAGTTTATCATCTTGGCATTTGTAGCTCCATTTCTAAGTAATATTCATGTTACACCTTGACAAAATAATGCTGCATCTCGACTTTTCAGTTTTAGATCTAGTCCATTGACTTTCCATGACTGAAAAGGAGATTTCCGTCCACCTCCTTGCTCCCTACACCTCTGGCATCTAGGTTTACCCTCCCACCCCGCCTCCCTCCCATCAACACTATATGCTCCTTGTGATTTGATCCTCACTATTGTTTACGTTATCATGACTATGTTAACATGTTATAGTTGAACTCTGTTGTAAACCAAACACCTTTTCCCTTCTGACAGGTCTTTTTTATTTTCTCTGAGGTGAAAAAATTGTCTGATTTTGTGTTTGCTACATTTCCTATGTACTTTGGGCTTTCCAGGTGGCTCAGTGGTAAAGAATCTGCCTACCAAGCAGGAGACACAGGAGATGAGGGTTCGATCCTGGGATCGGGAAGATCCTCTGTAGGAGGAAATGGCAACCCCCTTCAGTAATCTTGCCTGGAAAATTCCATGGACTGAAATGAAGAGCCTGGTGGGCTACAGTCCATGGGGCCACAAGAGTTGAACACAACTGAGCACATATGAGTTGAGAGAGCATCTCTTCAACCACATCCTCTTCACCAGTTGCCCAATCTCCTCTCCATGTGTTCATCAGTGCCAGATGTTCTCTATTAATTTCAGCTTCCAGAAGATGAATTTTCTGGGACCCTCTGGCACTCAGCTCTCCCTCTGGGATCTTCTGTCACCATCTTCATGGGGACTCTCTTCGTTTCCTCTCCTACATTCTATTTTCTGTATTTCATGCATTTTTCCCCCTTGGTTTCACCTTAAGAGGCTTTCTTTTGCTAATTAGGATTGTTTAAACTTCTCATCATGTAGCCAGTGTACAATAAATGTCCATTATGATCATGCAAGAGCAGTGAGGATGGCTCTGGGGTGTGAGAGGATTTTTTGAGCATATGAAATGACACACCTGTTTCTACTGGCTCTTCAACTGACTGCTAAGAAGAGCTCCATCGGTTCATCTCAGGAAACAGGGCTCCAACGTGATTGACTTTGCATCAGTCTCACTTCCATCCTGCTAAGTGGTAGTGTGTTCACCCTTCGACTTCCTTCCACCCTTTTCAACTCAAGTTCCCCCTCCGTGATCTAGTCCATTACTATTATCCCCACTTCACAACTGGGAATGCTGAAGCCCCGAAGTGGTTTTCTTGCTGCCCCGCCTCCACCTGTCATTCAGCAAAGATTCTCTGTGTGACTGGCACTGCAATATTACATGGATATAAGTCAGGAGAGAAGGAGAGAAAATGTCACCTGCCCTTTAGGGAAGGGAGTGACCCTGGGTAATGTGGTAACAAATGTGGCAATCCTCCAGGGCCCCCAGAGTGTGGGAAAGTCATGGCACTTTGAGAGGCCCCAGCTCGCTGACGGTTCCGGATTTCTAACAAGGTCCTTTGTAATGTCCTGTCTGGCCCTCTTTGCCCCTCCTCTACTCCTCCCCAAAGGAGGGTGATTCAGGGACCCCTAACGTGTTCCCAAGTGGCTTTCTGACACCACCCCCTCCAAGCCCTTCATTCCCCTTTCTGGGCCTCATGCTCTTGCCTAAGGGCAGGAAGGAGCCAGCAACACTCTGGATGGCGTGCTCACTGTGCTCACCTGAATTTCCTGTTTAGGAAACAGCAGCTGAGAAACTCAGGGCAGCTCTGGCGGGAGCACACCCATCGGGGCGGGTATAAAGGGTGAGGCTGACGCTGGTCACCACCGCCCCAGCTGCCCTCAAGATGAAGTCCGGCAGCCTTATCGTCTTCCTGGGGATATTTGCCTTTGGATTCCTGATGCCCTGGGCTGTGGAAGGGGCTCCCAAAAGTGAGTTGGACTCTCTCAGGCCATACCCAGGTGCCAGAGTCAGTGATGGCTCAGCATGGGAATAACCTCTTCTTTTTAGCCCAGGGGCTGGCCTTGAAGCCCTCTTTCCAATGGCTTATGGCCCTTAATTTCAAGCACGTCACTGAGGACTTCAACTCAGAGAGTTTCTGTGCATCCAGAAATAAGCCCCTGTATTTCTTATTTTTCTTTCTTTATAGCTCCTTCTTTACTGTTGTTTTTTTTTTTCCTCTGTCACATTATTTTGGTCACTATCTGTTTTAATTTTCCAAATTGTTCTCTGTTTCTCTTAATGTTTATTTGTTTGTTTGTTTAAGGTCACTCTCTCTTTCTATTTGCTTCTCAGTTGATCTGTTCTCTTTTGTTTAATCTCAAATGAGTGGCGTCTCTTGCTGTCACTCTCTTTCTGCCTCCCTCCCAGCCAGCCCTGGGCCAGGGATACCTGACCATGAACTCTGTTCAGCACTCCCTAGAGCTGACTTTTACAGACATGCAATAGCTGATTGTGAAATCTTCAAGACTTCTGTGAGGTAGTTGATGTCACATTGGTAGCTTGAAATAAGGAATAGTGGGAATATTGACACCAGGGAAATTGGCAAACTCCACAAAGTCTCCCTCTTGAAAGATCTAGCGGCACCCCACCATCTATACCTCCTTTCTCATTGACTCCCTCCTGGTTGAGGGTTTGGCTGAGCTTGGTGCTGTCCCATGCCTGCCTTGAAACTGGAATCCTAATGGCTCCCTTCATTCCTTTGGGGTCAGCTACTTGGGTTAGGTTTGCTCTCCTCGCCTGGTTCCTTCTGCAGGATTGTGATCATGACTCAGTGCCAGCTTCTTCTTCCTCCTTTGTTCTTACCCTTCAGAAATAGGTAAACCTGGAGCCTGTCCTTTCATACGCCCTGCGATGTGCCTTGTATATGAACCCCCTGAATGCCAGAATGATTGGCAGTGTCCGAAGAGGCAGAAATGCTGCCAGGATGTTTGTGGCATCAAATGCATGGATCCTGTAGGCACGTCAAAGCCAGGTGAGGAAGTCCAGTCCTGGAAAGGGGGATCAGGGAGGTCTGAGCTTGAGGACATGCTTCTTGGGCAAGTGGAAGGGGCTCGTCTGAACTGGAGGATGGGATAGAGTCAGGGCTCCTCCACCCCCTGTACCAGCTCTGTTTTCTCAGGTAGACTGTAGGACAGTTGGTGAGCCCGTCAGCCAGCAGGCCAGTCAGTTCATGAATCAGTCTGTCCATCAGAAATACGTATGTCAGACACTGGTTGGGGCCCTGCTGGTGGGAGGGAGTCTCCTTTAGGATATGCACCAGCCTCAGATTGGATCCTGAAGTTGGGGAAGAGCCAATTTCCATGTATGGTGTGAAGGTGGAGTTGGGAATTTGGGTGCTGTCCCAAGGGGTGAAGTCTCTGAATTGTGACTCTGTTTTCATCAGTTAAAGTCACTCCCGGGAAGTGTCCAGTGGTCATCGGCCGCTGTCAGAGGCCCAACCCTATAAACGACTGCCAGAACGACAGCCACTGCCTGAATGGTTTCAAGTGCTGCAGGGGTCTGTGTGGGAATTCATGCGTCCTGCCGGTGAAAGGTGAGGAGAAGATCTAGCAAGCTCCACGTCCCCCTGGACCCTAGTATGCTCTCAGCCTAATGGTTCCTTTGTATGTGAAAGAGGTTGCTTGAAATCTGCCAGTACGTCCCCATTCCCCAAGCAGATCCTCTGCCCTTCAGTGAACTTCACCCCTTAGAGTTCTCTAGCCACGTCCCAGGAGGTACCTATGACAGGCTGTGCTGGGTCCTGGGAAGGAAAGCTTCTTGGAATAAGGCAGGAGGAAGGAGCGTGATACAAGGGGCAAAAGTTCTATCTTTTAATATCATGTCTGCCTCTGACTGACTTTGTGACTATGAGCAACTGACTATATCATCCTTGACCTCAGTGTTCCCATCTGTAAAATGGATGCAATTATATCCATGGTGATACTAAATGTAAACGTGCTTTTTAAGACTTGAAGTACTGTTTGTATTCAGAGAATGTTGCTATGGTTATGGCTCTGGTTAGCTGAGTTATCTGGAACCACAGGAAACTCTAGTAAGATGCATAGATGTCAATCTGGCCCAATGCTCTGATTTTACCAGAGGGCAGCAGAGAAGAGTCTGTGAAGAGCCTGGATTTTGTCTTGATTCCTACATCAAAGGCCAGCACTATTCATTCAATTATTCCAGCATCATGCTCTCTACTTATCCCAAGGGGCCTAGGACTTGGTGGTGGGAGGACCATCTCGGTGGGAAAGATATGGGGGTCACTTAAATAATTCTTGTGCTGAGGGTCCACTTTATTTTCTTTCTACAGATTCATCCTTTCCAGGTCAAAAACATTAGGACTTCCTGGTCTGTGTGCTCTGGGGATCTCCCCCCCTCCCCGCCCTGCAAGCCTGGAAAACAATGAAAGCACGTTGGTCAAGATGTGGTTTTGTGACCAATACTCCTTTGGGGACAAGATCTGGCCTGTTTTATCTATGTATCCCCAGCATCCAATGTGAAGCTTGGCACACGACAGGAAATGCCTGTTGATCAGTGAATAAATAAATGTACCAGGTTTTCTCTGCATTTCCATCTTCCTTGACTCTTTTGAATGTGGTCTAGGGTATGAGGAGTGAGATGAAGAATAAAATGTCTGAATGTGCGGGGTTTCTCCAAAAACCCATAAAATATCAATCGAAAGGAGAGAGTGTTTCAGTTCCAAGCAGATACAGGTTTAAATCTTACATTCATAGGTTACAGTTTCTGTAGATTTGGGCAATAACTTTGTCCCACGGAGCCTTAGTCTTGTCATCTGTAACATGGAAATGATAACAGCAATGACAATTTCATTATCAGGATTAGAGATGATAACATGTGAAAGGAATAGCTCACTGACTGTCACATAGTAGATGCTCAACAAACATTAGACTTACCTCAGGGTAAGCAAGGTGCAAAGAGTTTTAAAAAAATGATGACGTGTGATGACATCAGGAGCAAAACTGACAAACACAAAAAGTCGAAAGACAAATGAGAGCTTAGAAGTAAATACTTGGAATGGCAATCACAGACAAAGAAATAGAAAAATACGTGAAGAATTTCTACAAATCAGTAAGAAAAACAGCCAACCTCTTAGGAAAAAATGAACTATGAATAAACTAGACAATAAAATAAGAGATTATTAGAGCAGATTGTACATAGATATATAGGAGTTTCAATGTCACTAGTTACAGGAAAAAACCAATTAAAACAACCAGACACCATTTTTTATTTATCAGAATGGCAAGAATGAAAACTCTACAATGTAGGTCTTCCCTGGCGATCCACTGGTTAAGAATCCACCTGCCAATGCAGGGTTTGATCCCTGGTGCAAGAATACCCCATGTGCTGTGGAGCAACCACTGAAGCCGGTGTGCTTAGAGCTTGCGCTCTGCAACAAGAGAAGCCGCTGCAATGAGAACTCACGCGCCACAGCGAGTAGACTTCACTTGCTGCAAATAGAGAAAGTCCACACAGCAACAAAGACCCAGTACAGCCAAAAATAAATAAATAAATAAACAGATAAATAATCTTAAAAAAAAAAAAAAAGGCTACAATACAAACACTCAGAGACTCTTAATAGTTTGCTGATGAAAATGTAAATTGGTACAACCACTTGGAAGAGTGATCTGGTTATGCCTAATAAAACTGCGAAGTTACACATATCATTTAGCAACTTTCCTTTCAGAAACACAGGAAAGACAAAATATTTGCCAACGGGAACCTAATACATGTATTAGGATGTTTATTACAAGATTGTTCCAAAGAGTCAGAAACTGATACCAGTCAAGATGGCCTGCATTTGTGAAATAGTTAAATTTCATGCTTTGATATGCTTGCTATGCTATAGAAAAATAAAAATAAATTTATATGAATCAATATGGAGACATATCCCAGAAAACGTATCAGGAAAATAAGTTTGGTGATACAATGTATAGAATGAAATAGTCATATGTATTTTAAAGTTACACATAAAGGGACTTCCCTGTGGTTGCCTCCATGCTCCCAATGCATGGGGCTGGGTTTGATCCCTGGTCAGGGAACTAGATCCCACACGCCACAACTAAGAGTTTGCATGTCTCAGTTAAAGATCCCAGGAGAAAAAAAAAAAAAGATCCCAGGACTGCAGCTGAAACCTGGCATAACCAAATAAACAAATAAATATGTTTTTTAAAAGTTGCACATAAAATATCAAGCTGGTTATGAGTATATACCAAAGAATATACAACAAATGCAGGAAGATGCCTGCATTTCGTAGAAGAGGAATTAAAAATGAGGCTGGTAGTGCTGACTATGGAAACTGGTTATTTATCTTCAAGATTTAATACTTCAATGAAATAATGCCATTTGTAGCAACATGGATGGACCTAGAGACTGTCATACTGAGTGAAGTAAGTCAGACAGAGAAAGACAAATATCATACGACATCACTTACATGTGGAATCTAAAAAAATAGTACAAATGAACCTATGTGCAAAACAGAAATTGGATCACAGATGTAGAAAACAAACATGGTTACGAAGGGAGAAAGCGGGGGAGGGATAAGTTGGGAGGCTGAGGTGGACAGTTCACACTACTGGACATAAAATAGATAGCTAATAGGAAACGACTGCACAGCACAAAGAACTCGGTTCAATACTCTAACCACCTGTGTGGAAATAGAAGCTAAAACGAGTGGATATGTGTGTGTGCATAACTGGCTCACTTTAATGTACAGCACAAACTAACACAAAATTGTAGATCAACCATCTCCAATTCAAAAATTAACTAAAAAGATTTACTGCTTGAAAATAAAATGAATATATATTGCCACCACTCTAGGTACTTCTAGGATCCAATGTTAGGACAAAACAAATCTTTCTCAAAAAAAAAAAAAAAAAATCTCTTTTTTTTCCTTCCAAAAGACACCTAACACCTAACATGGGGAGTAAGAGACAGAAACTCACAAACCATCTTGTGTGAAACTAGAAATCATTTCTATCCAGTGGCTACAATATGGAACTGGAAATAAAAATTTCAAATCAGAGAAAGGTGAAAGCTAAGGGTTTGCAGTAGGAGATATTTATGAGAAGCCCTGTAGAATGCTTTAAAGGCTCTGAAATTAAGAGTAGGAAAGAGAGGGAGATTTTTTTCAATAGTGGAGAGGGTGCTGTTCAATACCTGTACAAACTGTAAAGTAATTATCCTTGAGTTAAAAATAAATAAAATTTAAAATAAAACTATAAACTTCTTAGGATAAAACATAGAGGTAAATTTTGGCAAATAATTCTTAAATAAGACCTCCAAAGCATAAACACTGAAAGAAAAAAAGAGATAAATTTAACTTCATTAAAATTTAAAACGTTGGTGCTTCAAAAGACAGCATCAATAAAGTGAAAGATACTCCACACAGAATGGGAGAAAATGTTTACAAATTATGTATCTGATAATAATTCTTATAGCTTAATAATTAAAAAAACTTAAAAGAAAAAATATCTGTACAAAGAACAATTAGATTCCCAGGTCTAGGTCTAATTATGCCTATTAACTCAGGCATCTCCTAAAGAAGTTGGAGGCTCTTGCTTCTGCAGAAATTGAAAGGTAGGAACCCTGGGCTCAGCTATTCCTGGCATGGGGAAGAAAGTGAGACATGGCTCTGAAAAAGGGAGGACTCAAAAAGCTTTTGCGAATAGTGAGGTCTCCCAGAGGCCTTCTACTCTGGCTAGAACTGTCAACAAGCTTATCTAAAATAAAATATTTGGACCACAAGGCTAATTTTTTCTGCCTTGCTGTTTTAAAAGAATGTCCACCCTTCCAACCCTCTTGGTCAGTTTTGAATCTGCCCTTCACGGACTGACAGAATTTTGTGCTCAAATCACTAATCCCTTGGTTTCTTCCTTTTTCAAGAAGCCTGGAGGGTGGGCAGATTTTCTTTCATCCCAACTCTTTTCACATAGCTCTCCTTTCAGGGAAGTTAGCTCAAGGGATATCTTTCTTTGAACCAAAACAAGCTTTGACTCAGTCTCTCAAGGAAAAGGCAATGTGGATGTTAAGAAACCAGTGAATAAATAAATGTACCAATAAATGTACCAGGTTTCGGGAACAGAGGTTGATTCCCAGCTTGCTGCTGACTCAGTCTGTGACACTGGCCATGTTCCTCGACTCCTTGTATAAAAAAGGGATGAGCCACTTGACCTTTAAGGCTCCACTTTGTTCTGCTATTTTACGAACTAATGATTCACAGACGCACCTTGGAGGGAAAGTCCCAGTGGGATGGGCCCCCTCATCAGGTCTGATGAACTCCCTGTGATGACAGGCTCCCTTCTTCACCTCTCAGCCTCATCTCGGGCCCATCTTCTCCAGCTCCTGTAGTCAGCTTCCAGGGCACCTGCTCGCCTGGTGCTTGTGACTTAGGAGTGTCCCAGTGAGTCCACTAACCCTGCCTCGGTGTAGAGATGGGAAAACCTAGACCCAAAGAAAAGATATGTCCAAGATCACAGAGTAAGTCACTGGTGGATCTCAGTATCTTTATCTCCAAGCCTCCTATTCTTTTTCTTTATTTTGAGGTGTTTTTTTTTTTTTTTTTTTTTCAGATTATATAGTGGATATTGTAGTGGGCTGTCAGATCCCCTTGGGATGAAGACACTCATTCTCTCTGTTGCTGGGCTGTTGCTGATGCTCACAGCTGAGTCCCTCCTTGGGAATTTCCCTGGGCCACAGTGAGCTGTTTCATCCAAAGTTACACCCCATTCCCAGGGATAATCTGAATCCACTGACTGGTTGATGTTGGGGTACAAAGGTCTAGCTCCACAGTTTGATTCGAGGCACCTCTGCAGGACCCTCCCCTCCAATCCACTCAGAGCTCTCCAGGGGATTGGCCGAGCCTTTGTTGCCGTGCATCACAATTCCGCTTCTCCCCAGCCCTGCTTCTCTTACTTCTCACAGATGCTGCTGCTCAGAATACTCCCAGCAAACCTCCTGCACATAAGCATCTGCCTCTGAGACCGTTTTCCAGGAAACCTGACCTAAGGGAGGTTAGGCAAAATGATCATTGTGACATTCTGGAAAAGGCAAAACTATGGAGACAGTAAAAAGATCAGTGGTTGCCAGAGATTGGGAAAGGGGAGATAAATAGGCAGACCACAGGGGATTTTTAGGGCATGGAGAATACTCTGTATGATATTATAATGACTGATATATGTCATTATACATTTGTGCAAACCCATAGAATGCGTAACACCAAGAGAGAGCCTTACTGTAAATGATGGACTTTGGGTGATGGTGACGTGTCGATGTAGGTTCACTGATCGTAACAAATGCACCACTCTGATGAGGGATGTTGATAATAACGGAGGCTATACATGTATATAGGGGCATGGGGTATATGGGAAATCTCTGTACCTTCTTTTTAATATTTACTTGTTTGTTTTTGACTGCACTGGGTCTTTGTTGCTGCCCGCGGGCTTTCTCTAGTTGCAGCAAGCGGGTGCTGCTCTCCAGCTGTGGCTTCTCTTGCTGTGGAGCAGGGGCTCTAGGCACTCGGGCTTCAGTAGCTGTGGTGCACGGACTTAGTTGCCGCACAGCAAGTGAGGTCTTCCCAGACCAGGGATCAAACCTGTGTCCCCTGCATTACAACCGCTGGATCACCAGGGAAACCTGGTACCTTCTGAATTTTGTTATGAACCTGAAAGTACTCTAAAAATGTTAAGTCTTTAAAAAAAAAAAAGAATTAGGGAAGCAGAAGGAATTTCTAGACACAAATATTTTTAAATTCATTGATGAGAGTTTCATTTTAAAAAAGTGATCATTGTCAAAAAACTGGAGAAGTACCACTGCTTCTTCAGCGTGTGTGTAACCCAGGAGTTTATTTCCTTTCAGGGCTTGGCCTCTTCCCCCTGCTGCAAGATGATACATGGGCTGGACTGTATTTCCCTGAGCCTGAGGTCCTCAGTCTGGAATAACCCCCTCACTGGAGATAAGGGAAGGGTGTAGCAGGATGGTCTGGTGAGGTCTTTGGCATTCCATGTTTCCCAAAATTATCCAGAGTGGGCACTGACCCAGCACAGCTTACCCGCTGTCAATTACAGATAATCTTTATTTGAGCACATGTCCAGTGAATACTGGGTGGATGAGATGACAGGCTGAAGAATAACCATTTGTCAGATTGCGTAGTCTAAATCTACACAAAGAGAAACATTTTCCTAAACTTGCCTGTAATTTGCAAAGCCATCCTCCCCACCAAGCATTGACCTTATTTCACAAAGCAGCCCTTTTGTTCCTTTGGAATTGTGACTCTAGCAATCTATGGGGAATAAGAAACAGTTTATAAAGAAGACAAGCCAAAGATTTCACAGGACCACGTGCCCAGGCTTCTTGTCCAAGGTCTCAGGCAGGCCTCTTGCCTCCTCCCCACCCTTCATCTAGAAGGAAGTTGTAACTTGCTCTTTCTGTTTCTAGCGCATTTTTTCCCTTGACTGTGATTACACTGTATATTTCATGTCCTCTTTTCTGGTCTATGTTACAACACAATTTCCTGATGTCATACAAACTTCATCAATATCTTGACCTTCATCAGAGTGGAGCCACGTCCGTCAGCTCTCAGGTACAACATGCACTTGGCTTGGAAAGTCCACTCAGGAAACAATTATTTAGCTGACCTCAGTTAATGACCACATTGTTGTCCTCTTCAAGGCTTTGTGGTCATTTCTGTAACTCCACTGGACAAACCAGTTGTGTCCAGTTCCTGGTTTCTATTAAAGATTATGTGTAGGTGTAAATCCTTCTGCATGAGTCATGTTTTCTTTAATTCCAATTTCTCTGAGGTCAGATACCTAGAGGTGGAATGTACCAAGTCAAAGCGTTTGGATATTTTTTAAGTCTTTCAGCACCAATCATCCGTAGTCTCTGCTTTCCCCAAGGCCTTCAAGAAACTCAAACGAGGCAGAGGATACAAATGATGGTGTTAAGAATTTTACAGTGTGGGTGGGCACTTCCCTGGTGGTCCAGTGGTTGAGACTGCATGGTTCCACTTCAGGGGGTGCTGGTTCAATCCCTGATCAGGGAACTAAGATTCCACATGCCTTGCAGTGTGGCCAAAATAAATAATAAATTAAAGCCCTGTGAACCTATATATAGGTACTCTACTGTTTAAAAAAAAAAAGAATTTACAGGGTGCCTGGCATATAATCAGCCCTCAGGAAGCGCTCTTCTCTTTTGAAAAAGATACACAACACATATGGAGACAGACACACGAGTGTGCCCGTAAACGTGCAGATGTAATCCAATGCATCCAGCCTCTGAATACTGACCCTTTCTCCTAAATAAAGTATGAGCTCTCCTGGGCAGCTGCAAACAGGGATGCCAGGCTTATCAAACTTGAATGTGTGTAAGAACCATAAAACACATATCCTGATGCAATAAATCTAGGATGGGGCCAGAGATGCTATACTTCTCCAGCTCCCAAATAAGTACACTGCTGGTCTGTGGACCACACTTTGAGTCACAAGCAGGTATGCCAAAGACACAACAGGCTTGTAGAAACACATGCAGGCATAACTGAAAACCTTCATGAATTTCATGCGCACATGAATTTGTGATTTCTCAAAAATCACTAGGTAATAGGAGATGGATCTCTAGGGGCATGGACCTATGCTTCATGGGAAAATTTGATCTGTTAGCAGATCCTAAGAAAAGGGATCTTAGGTTCTCACAATCTATGGGGCCCAGAACCTAAGAAAAGTTATGATCTGGGAGTGTGAGGGTAGTGCTAGGATGGGGTGGAACAGAAAAGGACAGGACAGGACAGCCTGGACATTCTCTCTCTGAAAAAAGTGTTGCTCCCATGAAATGGGGCTTGGGTCCTCAACTGTCCAATCTAGACCTTTAAGGTACCTGGAAGCCTTCATTTCCCCAGGACCATGCCTCTAAATAGCAGCAACTTCCCTCATCTGCCCCCAGCTTCCTAGAGGCCCCAGGGTCAGAAAAGCAAGGAGCAATCGGTGAACCTGTCGTTCACCTTGTCCTTTTCCTAACAGTATCTTTTGTTAAACAGAATTTTAAATGTTATTTTAGTCAAACTCACCAATCTCATTATGATTAGTGCTTTTGTGTCCTCTTTAAAGAATCTTTCTCTGACCTTTTCATGAGGTCATGAAAACATTATCCTGTATCACATTCTAAAAGTTTTACGGTTTTTCCTGTTGTATTGTCTACTTAGAACTGTTTGCATGCTATGAAAGGTTGTGATCAAGTTTCTCTTCTTTCTCCTTCTTTTCTGAAAATATGCATAGGGAGGTGGCAATTTACCCCAGTGCCATTTATTAAAAACACTCTCTTTTGCCTACTGGTTTGCCAGTCAACTTGTGACATAAATCAAATTCCTGCATGTGAACGGGATTGTTTGGGGGCTCTTTATTCTAATTAGCTTGTGTGAGCTTCAAATTTATTGCCTCTCAGCTCCAAATCCATCCTTCATTGCTGGCTTGTAATATGGGAACATTCTCCCTTGTTAGCCAACATGAGGGCTTCCCCCGTAGCTCAGCTGGTAAAGAATCCACCTGCAATACAGGAAACCCTGGTTTGATTCCTGGGGCAGGAAGATCCCCTGGAGAAGGGCTAGGCTATCCACTCCAGTATTCTTAGACTTCCCTTGTGGCTCAGACAGTAAAGAAAGTGCCTTCAACTAGGGAGATCTGGGTTCGATCCCTGGGTTGGGAAGATCCCCTGGAGGAGGGCATGGCAACCCACTCCAGTATTCTGGCCTGGAAAATCCCCATGGACAGAGGAGCCTGGTGGGCTACAGTCCATGGGGTCGCCACAGCACAGGTGACTTGATGTTAATCTTTATCAGTAGTGGGCGCAGGACGGACACAGGAGGGAGGAGAAAGGGGCTCCTTTTCCGGATTCTGATATGCATTCCTTTTCCTTTCTCTGGTGCCACTACCCTGGTGTGTGCACCAGGGAGCTCACCCAGCAGGTATGTTCAGTGGAGCCCCACCTAGCCAGCTGCCAGAAGAGATCCCAGGACAATCCAGCAGGCTGCTGCTTCCTGGTCACGGTTTCCCAGTTAGTTCAATAGCACCCCCAGCAGGCAGCCTCCCGGAGCATCCCTCCAGCACCCCCAGCTGGCCTCTGCCCTTGGACTGTGGACCAGCTCTGGTTTGGGAAAACTCAGCCAACCAACGGACTGCCACCACATCCTCTAAGTCTGAATCTTAACCTTGGAGAGAATTCACTCTCCGGCAAGTTTGTTCTTTCCTTGACTACTTACTCTCCCTCAGTCCTAGAGCTTTCTTTTTTCCCTTTTTAGTTATCAGTTTCACATTAAACCAGCCCAGCTCACATTGCTGAGTTTTTTTTCTGTCTTCTCATTCAATGTTTGTATACTATTGGTCTGTGAGTCTATCCTTTGCCAATATCACAATATTTCATTTTCTTTAATTTATGATAAATCCTAATAATTTGTAGAATAAGTTTTCCTGCTTTCTTCCTGTTTTTATGGCCACACTGCATGGCATGTGGGATCTTTGTTCCCTGAACAGGGATCAGACTGGAGTCCCCTGGTTTGGAAGGCAAAGTCTTAACCACTGGACCACCAGGGACGTCTCTGTCTTGTTCTTATATTCTTCATTTATGTTTTTTGCTAGTCTTGTCTCCTTGCTTTTCCAAATACATTTCTTCAATAGCTTCTGCAAGATACATACACATTCGAACAAACAAAGCAACAATAGCCTAAAAGAATTTTTATCCAGGATGGTACTGAATCTATAAATATATTGGGGGAAAGTACAGCTTTATGATATTAAGGTTTGTAACTTATGAATATAGTATCTCTTTCTTTCTATTTAGGTATTCTTTAATTTCTCTTGAAAAAATGTTATCATTTTCTCCATAAAGATTTTACACATCTTTTCTTAATCTTATTTGATTTTTTATGCAACTGTAAAAAGTCCATCTTTGTTTCTGGGATATAGAAATATAATTAGTTGTTCACTGCTGAGTGCTGATCTGCCAGAATCAGAGACCAACATCCATGCCCAGTACAGAACCATTCCCTGGGGTGATCAGCCAGCTACCTGGTGGCAGGTTGATTACATCGGGCCACTTGCATCTTGGAAGGGACATCAGGGAATAGACACTTTAGATATGAATTTGCCTTTCCTGTATGCAATGTTTCCCTGTATGCAAAACTACCAGACATGTACTTACAGAAAGCCTTATCCACCTTGCCTTACAATAATGCTCTGATCAACGAACTCAGTTCACAGCAAAAGAAGTGTGGCAGTGGGCCTATGCTCATGGAATTCACCATCATTCTAAAACAGCTGACTTGATAGAACAGTGAAACAGCCTTTTGAAGACTCAGCTGGAGTACCAGCCAGACGACAATACGCTGCAGGGCTGGGCAAGCTTCTCTAGAAGGCTGTCCTTGCTCTAACTCAGTGTCCAACACATCTTGTTGTTTCTCCCATAATCAGGATTCATGGGTTCAGAAATCAGGAGGTAGAGACGGAGGGGCACCTCCCACTGTCACTCCTAGGGAGCCACCAGCAAGCGTTACCTTCTCGTCCCCTTGACTTTGTGCACTGTTGGCCAAGAGGTGTTAGTTCTGGAGGGAGGAATGTTTCCCCCAGGTGACACAGCAGTGATCCCATTGAACTGAAAATTAAAACTACCATCCGGGTGTGGCCTAAATAAATAAATAAAATAGGACTTCCCTGGTGGCGCAGTGGTTAAGAATCCTCCTGCCAGTGTGGAGGATATGGGTTCGATCCCTGGTCTGGGAGGATTCCACATGCTGCAGAGCAACTAAGCCCATGTACCGGCAACTACTGAGTCCACACTCCAGAGAGTGAGACGCAGCTACCCAGGGCCTGTGCTCTGCAACAAGAGAAGCACGGCAGTGAGAAGCCCGTGTCCCACAATGAAGGGTAGGCCCAGCTCGCTGCACCTGGAGAAAGGCCTGACAGCAATGAAGACCCAGGGCAACCAAAAATTTAAAAAATCATAATAAATAAAGTAAAACTACCATTTGACTACTTTGGGTTCCTCATGTCTCTAAAACAACAGGTAGAGAAGAGAGGTATGGTGTTGGCTGGAGTGGTTGATCATGACTACCAGGGAAAACTGGACTACTGCTCCACACGGAAGGTGTGGAAGTGTGTGTCTGGAATACAGGCGATCCCATAGAGACTTGGTAATATTATATATTTTACTCTGCAATTAAGTCTTTGATTGATGAAGACAAAGGACTATAGAAGGACAGTGGAAGAAAGTTACTGTAAATACCGGCTCCAACTATGTGACCAGTTACAGGCGTGAGGCCTGTAATAGTCTTGACATTTCCTCCTTATTTTGCTATGAACCCATGTGTGCGTATCGTCTTTCTTTTCTTTCTTTCCTCTCGTTACCTTATCATGTAACATAAGATGACTTGACTGTAGTATTTATGTATTGTTAATTTTAACATCATAGTGTTTAAGTTACTGGATATGAAGGAGGAAAGTAAATATCACTCAAGGGCTTTACTTCCTCTTCTGGGGAAGGAGTTAGTGTGTTTTGGGTTCTATACAGGATAATTGTATCCTGTCTGGCAGGATTATGAACCTGTCATTATCATTACTTGAAGATTAAGTATGATTTAAGGAGATCTGTATGGATGCTCAGTAGACTTGTAATGGTTAATTTTATGTGTCAACTTGACTGACCATGAAATGCACAGGTTAAGCGTTGTTTCTAGGTGTGTCTGCGGCACTGTATCCAGATTAGATTAACATTTGAATCTGTGCACTCAGTAAAGTGAATTGCTCTCCTCAGTGTGTGTGGGCCTCATCCAAACTTTTGAGGGCCCAGTAAGACAAAAGGTGAAGGGAGGAGGAATTTATACCTTTTTCCTGCCTCTCTGCATGAGATGGGAGAAGGCAAGGGCACCCCACTCCAGTATTCTTGCCTGGAAAATCCCATGGATGGACAAGCCTGGTAGGTTGCAGTCCATGGGATTGCTAAGAATCAGACATGACTGAGCGACTTCACTTTCACTTTTCACTTTCATGCATTGGAGAAGGAAATGGCAACCCACTCCAGTGTTCTTGCTTGGAGAATCCCAGGGATGGGGGAGCCTGGTGGGCTGTCATCTATGGGGTCACACAGAGTTTGACATGACTGAAGCGACTTAGCAGCAGCAGCAGCTGCATGAGATGGGACATCTCACCTCTATGTCTCCTGCCCTTGAGTAAAATTTACACCATCAGCTCTTAGGTCTTCAGACCTAAACTGCATTATACCATCGATTTTCTTGGGTCTTCATTTTACAGATGGCAGATTATAGGACTTAGCCTCCATAACTGCATGAGCTAATGTGTCATAACAATAAATAAATAAATACACACACATATATATTGCTACGAATATCATGGCATCCCGTCCCATCACTTTATGGCAAATAGATGGGGAAACAGTGGCTGACTTTATTTTTCTGGGCTCTAAAATCACTGCAGATGTTGATTGCAGCCATGAAATTAAAAAACACTTACTCCTTGGAAGGAAAGTTATGACCAACCTAGACAGCATATTAAAAAGCAGAGACATTACTTTGCCAACAGAGGTCCGTCTAGTCAAGGCTATGGTTTTTCCAGTGGTCATGTATGGATGTGAGAGTTGGACTATAAAGAAAGCTGAGCACTGAAGAATTGATGCTTTTGAAGTGTGGTGTTGGAGAAGACTCTTGAGAGTCCGTTGGACTGCAAGGAGATCCAAATAGTCCATCCTAAAAGAGATCAGTCCTGGGTGTTCATTGGAGGGACTGATGTTGAAGCTGAAACACCAATACTTTGGCCATCTGATGCGAAGAGCTGACCCACTGGAAAAGACCTGATGCTGGGAAAGATTGAGGGCAGGAGGAGAAGGAGACGACAGAGGATGAGACAGTTGGATGGCATCACCGACTCAATGGGCATGGGTTTGGGTGGACTCTGGGAGTTGGTGATGGACAGGGAGGCCTGGCGTGCTGTAGCTCATGGGGTCACAAAGAGTCAGACACGACTGAGCGACTGAACTGAACTAATATATATATATATATCCTATTGGTCCTACCGGTTCTATTTCCCTCAGGGTAGAACCCTAATGTTCAGTTGCGCAGTCATGTCCAACTCTTTTGCGACTCCACGTACTGTAACCCTCCTGGACTGAATCCTTTGTCCAGGTGGATTCTTTACCACTGAGCTACCTGGGAAGCTAGAAGCCTAGTACTCTATGTTAAAAATTACTATTAAACTCAGTGAAAGTTGTCAGTGTGGACTTAAAAATTGCTACTGATGAATCTACTTGCAGGACAGCAATGGAGACACAGGCATAAACAACAGGCTATGGACACAGTGAGGGAAAGAGAAGGAGGGAGGAATTGAGAAAGTAACATTGAAACGTATACATTACCTTGTGTAAGATAGATAGCCAGTGCGAATTTGCTATATGAGGTGGGGAACTCAAACGTGGTTGTCTGTGACAACCTAGAGGGGTGGGGTGGGGTGGGAGGTGTGAGGGAGGTTCACAAGGGAGGGGTAATAATATTTTGATATGTGGTCTGGCTAGCCTCCATTCTTATACTTTTTAAAAATGTTACCTTTATACTAATATATGAGCTGTAGGACAACTTTGCCAAGTTGTTTTTAAAGACCATATTGGGGTTTTTATTGCAGTTTTATTGAATTTATAAATGCATTTTTAAAGAGTTGCAATCTTTACCTTATTGAGTCTTTCCAAACACAAACATTAATTCTCCATTTATTCAGTTCTTATTTTAAATCTTCAATAAAATTCTTTTTTTTTTTCTTTTTAATCCATGATGTTCTGACTTGATTTTTAGATTTGTTCCTAGGAATATTGTAGGGTTTGCTTCTTGGGATTATTTATGTCTACTTTTATTATTTCTACTGATTTTGGGTAATGTGGAGAAATGCCATAAAATTTTGTATAGACTTTATACTGCACAGTTCCAATGAAACAAAATGTCATCCATTATATTGAAAGTCTTAAATTGTTATGTAGGAAATGATATTGTCTGCCAATAATAACAATAAGCTTTCTCTCATTCTTACACATTTTATTCCTTTATCTCATTGCATAGTTTTGTATATCTCATACACTGTTAAAAAATAGTGGTGACTCATTCTATTTATGACTTTAATGACAATACCTCTGAAAATTCAACTTAATATAAGTTTTGCTACAAAGGTTGTCTTTTTTTTCGTTTTTTGGATTAATTTCTATCCTTTCTTTTCCTTTTTTTAAAAAAATATTTTGACTGCTGTGCAGCATGTGGCATCTTAGTTACTTGACCAGGGATTGATCCTATGCCCCTTGTGCTGGAAGCTCAGAGTCTTAACCACTGGACCGCCAAGGGGAATCCCCATTTCCATTCCTAATTTTATCGAAGAATTCACATTTCAGTTTTAGGAGAGCTGTTTAAAATTTACTGAATTCTGTTGAGCATTTTGTTTAAGATGTTTCCATCTTTGTTCAGAGCAGACAAAATTGGCACATAATTATTTTTTCTTCTCCAGGTCAGAGTATTTGGTTGTAGTATCAAATTTTTACTAACCTCAGCAAATTTGTCATTTATGACTACATAACAAATTGTCCCAAAACAGCATCTTAAAACCATTAACATCATCTCACAGTCTGAGAATTAAGGTTTATTGAAATCCTCCGGGAGTTTGTGATGGACAGGGAGGCCTGGCGTGCTGCGATTCATGGGCTCGCAAAGAGTCAGATACGACTGAGCGACTGAACTGAACTGAACTGAAATCCTCATGTGTCTTCTTGAAAGCAATAGATAAAAGTCATGAATATATGCTGACATGGTTGAAATAAAGAAATCTTCATAGATAGCCAAGGGAAGTATGTGTAACCCTTTCCTGCAAGGTCATATAATTAAGGTATATCCATCCATTTTGTAAACCATAAATAATTACTGTCTGTTTTGTAAACTATAAAAATCACATTTCTCAGATCATATTATCAAAAGAACAAGAAAGTCTGAATGCTTGTAATTCGTATTTTGACCAAGGATTATACAGTGGATTTTTAGAAGGCTTTATTTAGACTTTGTGCAAACTTATTATATGTTAATTAATAAAACTGAGTGGTTTTGAGTATGTAAAACAATATGTAAGTGATGAAGTGTTAACCCACCACCAACATTAACATTAACCAGCATTGTCATCTCCCACCTTGTTTAATGTTGTGGATAACCAATGATAACAATAAAATATTTGGTAACAGAAAAAAGCATCCAGGATCATCTTGGCCGGATGGTTCTGGCCTGGGGTCTCTCACAGGTTATAATCAAACTGTTTGCCAGTTTGAAACAAGACTAGATGGAGACTAAAAAATCTACTTCTAAGTTGCTCACATGACGGCGGACCTTGTTTCCACAGAGGCTGTTGATCAGAGGCACTAGGTCCTTTGGGACCACTCCACAGATGGCTGAATGTCCTCATGGCGTGCCAGCTGAATTCTGCCTCAGTAGATGATTGAGGAGAGCACAGCCTTCCAAAATGGAAACTAATCTCTTTTAATGATCTAATCTCATAAGGACATAATGATCTATCACTCTGCAACGCTTTATTTGTCACACAAACCAACTGTGCAAAAATGTGGGAGGGGACCACACTAGGGTGTGAATACCAAGAGGTGAGGATCATTGGAAGTCAACTTGGAGGGTGGCTAAAATGAATAAAATAAAATATGTGAAATTAACTTGAAATGAATGGTTCATAAAATGAATTCAGTGGCTCTTCTCCTTTTCCCTCATCTCTGAAATGGTGAATTTAATACATGCAGCTGTTGCTCTTAGCATATTGGTTCAAATAGTATAGACTATTTTCTTCGACCTGTGACATTTTTCAGGAGAGGATTGACTTACAATTTGGTTTTATCTTTGTAAAAAAAATCATTATCTAATTAAGTTCTCTGTTTACTTTAGAATCCATAGAGCACAGAAAAATGTGTAGCAAAGTTCCCTACTTGGCCCTAGCTCTAGGAATTCCAGCTGTTATTACTTTCCGCTCCACTGAGTCGAGAACAATATCACCCTCCTGTGTTTCTGGCCAAGAATGTATCCTCCACGTGACCTACCATGACAATATTCCTATTGTTGGGGAAGGCAGTCTCAAGCATGCATCCCCCACTGCAGAAGAAGGGGCCTTGGACCTGAAATATGATACTTGCTTACCAAGAGATAAACAGTCCCCATAGCCTGTGCCAGACTTACTGCCGTGTGTAGAAATATCTTCCCTTGTTTCAACCTCAACACATGCTCCTTCATTTTGTGTCAGTGTGTGCCCTTGGGCATCTGGTCAACCCCACAGCTGTATCTGTCCTCAACAGGGAAAGAACGGGGTGGAGTCCCTTTACTGTGACATGAGAGGAGTGCGTGTAGGTAAATTGACCAGCGTCAGCTGGCAGGAGAGACTCCCTGGCCATGGGAGATCAAAGTCCACTGTGGAAGTGTCTTATGGGGTTGAAGCATTGTTTCACCCAATGCTTGAATATGTTTTTGCTTTCCTTGGAGACTCTGATACCAATATATTGGGTTGGCAAAAAAAAATTGGGTGTGGTTTTTTTTTTTGCAGGATGTTATGGAAAGATGCGAACAAAATGTTTTGGTCAACCCAATACAATGGACAGACAGAAGTGTTTGGAGTCCTCCTGCAGGACTGATAATCAGTTCATGTCGTTCTGCTCAACACTTATTTTAAGACAGAAGAAGCCGTGTCTTGGGGGAGAGAAGAAATGAAAGAGGCTCAAGATCACTGCAGAAGGCAAGTATCCACCATTTTTTGAGAGCCTGCACTGGCCCTGTAACATTGCTATTCATTTTGCATTGCACATCCCAATGCTCTATACACTGTGAGAAACTGATTTTTATCACCACTTTGCAAGTTAAGAGATTAAGATGTTAGAGATAAAGTTGTTTGTCCCAAATCACAGAGTTGAGTCTTTTCAGAACTATGATGTGAAGTCATGACTGTCTAGCTCCTAAGCCTCTTTCTTCCACTCCATATCTGTAGGAGGGAAGCATCTCATCCAGATATTTCCTCATCAGCACCCACCCAACTCATCCTCCCCAATGTACCACACGAAGCAGGATGTACAGAGAGAAACATACTCATTTATTTATTGACAAGTCAACAGGCATTGGTTGGCTTCTTCTGCAAAGAAGATATTGGTGTTAGAACCAAGTCTTCACCAGGGAGTGATCCAAGCCTGGGCGTAGAAACGGAATTCCCACACCACACAGAGTAGGAATCCAGAGACTCTCCCAAATGGCAGGAATCAGGCTGGGAGAGAAAATGAGATCAGGGCTTCAATATCGGAACCAGCTGAGTCATCTTCACATTCTGCCCCCCAAGAAATCCCTTGAGATAGAGAAAATAGCAAGGTACTGATAGAGTTGAATGAGTCTTGGTATCAGGAGGCTGAGTACAAGCCTCTATTTTACTAGAAAACTCTATAAAGTTAGGGCCTTGAGCTGGAGTATCCTCAAAATCCACTGGTCCCTTGGGCTTTTACCCTAAACAACATCCTAGAAATAACCTTAATAACACATACTGAGTGCATAGTACTTTTGGCAATGCACTTTCAAGTGCATTATATCCATTTTACATATAAGGAAGCTAAGACTCAGTTACTTGCCCGGGGCCCTTACTCAGAAGGGCTGAGATAGAATCAAAGCCATGAGCCATCCTGTGGAAATTCTTGCCCCTGGGAGAGAGGGCTCTTGAAGACCTCGGAGTCTGGCAGAAACTCTGCTTGGACTTGGGATCAGGAGTCCCCAGTTCATATGCTGGGAACTTCAGAGGGTTGAGACAGAGAAAGTTGGAGGGAGGGAGGTCAGCCTGCCCCACCCCTCCTTACCTTTCACAGGGGAAAGGCAGACTTTCCCACACACGGCCCTGCAGCACTTTAATGTACCTACACACTGGTCGTCTGTCTCACAGTGATTGAGGGGGATTAACATCAGACATTGGCCATGGACCACTGGACACGTCCCAGGCTTCTTCTTAACTGGAGAGAGTAGAGTCATGGATTAGAAGGCTTAGGCCTTCCACATCACCCCCGCTACTTCTGGGCCCCAGCCCCTGCCCTAGCCTGAGCAGAGAGAATCCCCCCCTCTCCATGACCTCCATGTCCTTTCTGAGGCCAGGAAATACCTCCTGAACATAGGACCTGGTTCTCCTCTGACATTAAACCCTCAGTCAAGGCAGGTGGCCAGTTGTCCAGTGCTGAGTGGTTGGGTGGCTGCCCACTGCCTGGTTATCTGAATGACCAGATGACTCTTACCTGCAAAACTGACCTCTTGGCAGACTGGCTGCTTTACCAGCCAAGTGGGTAACTTCCTGTCTGGGGCTGGATGACTTCCTGACAAACTTGGCTCAACAATTCTTGGCAAGGAGGAGGCCTGGCAGGATCCGCCCCCCATCTCCCCAAGGCTGTGTCCTTCGTTCCATTCCTCCCCACCAGCTCCTCCACCTTCTCACCTGGGTGTGTGACATTGACAGGGTCCAGACATTTGGTTCCACAAGTGTCGAGGCAGCATTTCTTCTTGTGTGGACACTGCCAGTCACTACTGCACTTGGGTTTCTCATCTCCAAAGCACTGGGCAGGTTTTCTAGGAGGGCAGGCCCCAGCTTTCAAAGCTTTTGAAGAGAAGTTCAAGAGTTTGGGAGGAGGCTGGGTGTTGCATAGGCCCTCACAGCTCCTGGACAAAGCACCGCTCTCCAGCAGTGACCCTCACCCAGGTGACTATCCACAAAGTCCAAAGGGAAGTCCCTGTCTGGACAGGCTTGATGAAATCACACACATGGTCAGGAGAAAGGCATAGGGCTCCCAGCCAAGGTTTCTGGCTTCAGACAAAAGCAAAGGCTACTCATGGAGTAAGCAAGGCTGAGGAGAATGGAGATGGAGGGAACTAAACAGAGATAAATGGAACTGACAGGGCAGGAGAGCTAGAGCCAGAGGCAGGAAAACAGATTAATGGAAAGAATCAGCAAGAGTCAGACTGATGACTGGAGAACCAGAGGCTAGGAAATAAGGGGGAGAGAGAGAGAGAGGAATAAGAACAGGAATGGAGTGAGACCTGGGCTGACAGATAGCAAAGTAAAAGAAGAATTTTCAGGTGCTCAGAAGCCCGCACAGAGACCCTGGAGCCCAGGTGGACATAAACACACTCCCAGGGACATCTCCTGAAGCTAAGCTCAGAGCTCACAGTCTAGAGAAGCAGACATCCCCACACCACCTCTGACGTTGCAGCCAAGATGGTACCAGGGTATCTCCAACTCACCATTTTCAGCACCTTCCACAGCCCAAAGTGCCAGGGTTCCCAGGGCAAGAAGCATGAAGGGGAAGAGGCCACTGAGCTTCATGGTGAGGGCAGGGGTGATGCTAATGGCCAGACCTCCCAATTTATACCTTCACTAGTGGGTGTGGCCTCACCAGCATTTCTTTGGCCCCTCCCAGCTTCCATGGCATAAACAGGAAGCCAGAGACCAGGACGCTTGATACCAGAGAGACAGTGGCTCATTCCTGTCCCAGGCAAGACTGCAAGGCCACTGGAATAACTGCCAGGGAAGAAATAGAGGAGAGCCTGGCCTGGGAGATGTCGGCAGGCTTATGAGGAAACTCTCAGGTGTCCATCTGAACCCTGAACATTGTGGGGGCCCCAGGTCCCTTAGCCTTGTTAGTGGAGATGTGGTTAAAAGGTCAACTGCAAGGATGCTATTTAGTCCTGGATTCTCAGCTAAGATGTCGGGAAATGCACCCCTAGTTCTCCCACTCCTGGACTCCCAGGGAATTGTGAAACTCTCTACTGATGGCTCAATGCAGTTTCTTTCTCATATTTCAGATTACATTGAGACAAGCTGGGATCTGGGAACTAGGACCGGTTTCTCAGTGCTTGCACCTGGACTAACGGCTCCTGAGCAACAGAATACAAAGAATCTATAAGGGACTAAAAATAACTGCACACATGCATAGTTGGGGCAAATTATGAACAAGATACAAAAAGTTCAAAAACCCAACTGCCACTTCTGAGATGTGGGAGCCAAAACAGGGTACTACACATGCAGTCTTCACACAGCACCGCCAAGGAGGCGGGCAGACCACTCAAGCCACCCCTCCAGCCCCCTGGGCTCGTCCCCACCCTCACTCCACACAAAGGACCAGCTGGCCAGCCCAGCAAGCAAGTGAGAAAGGGAAACTGTTACTTGTTTTTGCTCCCTGGTGTCCCAGTAATGCCTTACCTGAATTAAGAAATCTTGTCTGACCTCTTATGGATTTCCATCGATTAAAAGATTCCAAGAACCCAGGTGGGTCACAACAAATCCTTCAGCTAACAGACATTGATCTCCACACCGCCCTCCCCCCCCCGCTCCCCCCGGCCCAATATTTATACCATTATGTCTTCAGTGCCTATTCCATGTCTGGACATGGAAGGTGCTCATAAACAGTTGTCACATAAAAGATACAGAAGAAAGAGCTCTGCTTCCAACAAATCTCTTTGGAGCTCAGTTTTCCTGACTGTGAAATGGGATGATTCTAACAAATCAGGCTTCTCAGAGAGTTGTGAGGTTATGGGTGTGGAAGGACTCTGAAAAGAATAAATGAGTTGTTTCCTTTATGACTGAACAGAACTCAATCTGAGCTAAAGGGCCAAAGCAGCTCGCCAGTCACTATAATCAACACTTAGTTATAGTGTGTAATTTGAGATGTTAGAGGAATGCTTCCTACCCCCAAATCCCCTACAAATTTTGTGCCACAACAAAAAATGATGGCTTCCAACTGGCAAAGCCTATTCTGTGCGCTACCCTTTCTGAATAGATTGCTTCTTTAAAAAATTTTTTTAGACATGTTTATTTATTCATTTTTGGTTGTGCTGGGTCTTCACTGCTGCATGGGCTTTTCTGTACTTGGAGCAAGCAGGTGCCACTGTCTGTGGCGCATGGGCTTCTCATTGCAGTGACTTCTCTTGTTGTGGAGCACCAGCTCTGGGGTGGGCGGCCTTCAGTAGTTGCGGCACACGGGCTCAGCAGTTGTGGCTCCTGGGCTCTGGAGCACAGGCTCGGTAGCTGTGGTGTGTGGGCTTAGCTGCTTTGTTGCATGTGTGATCTTCCCAGATCAGGGACTGAACCCATGTCTCCTGCATTTTAGGCGGATTCTTTAGCACGGAGCCACCAGGGAAGCCCTGAATAGATGACTTCTAATTATCAAGGGCGTGATCATTCTGTCTAGAACCTGAGCCAAATTTGTCTCACTGCAAAACCCAAACCCTTGCCTCAGTATCATGTAACCTCTTGATGCTTGGAAGTTCCCCATTCACTCTTCAAAGTAACAGTTTGTGGAAATTCATATAGACACAGGAGTCTTGCATTGCCAAGCTCCACATGAACTAATTTGTAAAATATCCTCTGACTAGACAGGCAGTTGATCCCTCTATGCAGAAGTCACTCGATGATTTAAATTTTGGTGGGGGACTTCCCTGGTGGTCCAGTGGTTAAAAATCCACCTTCTAATGCAGGGGATGAAGACCCAGTGCACTTTAAAGAAAAATGGTGGGAAAAGAAAAAAGAAAAATGCACCAGAGAGCTACTATGTGGGGGCTTTCACTCCTAGCTGGCGCACTCAGTAGGGCAAGTGAGAGATGGAGCATCTGACTCCCATCGGTGGGTAATACCACAGTCGGGTCAAACAGCCTGGCTTAGGTTCAGGACTCGGGTTCTCACTTAAACCACCCTGGGGACGATTTGATTCTTCTTACTCCGGGACAAGAATGACAGAATTGGCCAGACTTCCCACTCTGTTTCTTACTTTTTACCTCAGTGTCACACTCAAGAGAGTATCTGCAGTTTTCTAAATATTTGCCTCATAAAGTGTGAAAGAGAGGAACTTCCCTGGTGGTCCAGGGGTTAAGAAACTGAGCTTCTACTACAATGGTCAGGGAATTAAGACTCATAAGCTGCACAGCATGGCCAGAATGAGAGAGAAAGAGTGAAAGAAGGAATGTTCCAGCTAGAGTTCTCTGTGATTGATTATAAAAAGCCAACTCCTTTCTCATCAGAAGAGTTCTGTGATCAATTAGCAATGTCTGCCATGGACACTATGTGAGGGTTACGACATTGTCTGATCATTTCTGTCCTTTGTACATGTGCTTCTAAGTGTTTAAATCATAGACTGTTGGGAATTCCCTGGTGGTTTGGTGGTTAGGACTCCGTGCTCTCGCTGCAGGGACTGAGGGTTTGATTACAGTTTGGGGAAATAAGATTCTGGAAACCATACAGAGTGGCATATATATATATAAATCGTGGACTGTTAAGATTAAAAGGGATTCAAAGGTCATATAAACCAGTGCTCAGCAAGCTATAGCCTAGAGACTAAATCCAGACAGCTGCTTATTTTTCTAAATGACTTTTTATTGGAACACAGACACGCATTCATCTATGTATTGTCTGAGGCTACTTTCTCACTACAGTGGGAGGGTTGTATAGTTGTGGCAGAGACTCAAATTAGTCTTTAGACAAAGCCAATGTTTACTCTCAGTCGTTCACAGAATATGTTTGCTGCCTCCTGATCCAGACCCAGTCTCCCACTGGGAGCAGGAGACTGAGGCCCTCAAGAGAAGGTACAAGCCTGAAGCTGCATAATGAGTGAATTACACGACACCAGATTTCTAAAACTGGTTACTCCCATGCTGATCCCCAGAACCTATTTGGTAATGATAATGGGTGGACACTCATCCCTGCAAGCCCGATCTCAACCCAAGATTGATTCACTGAGCCTATCTCTCACACCCTCTATAAGTGAAGTGAAGTTGCTCAGTCGTGTCTGACTCTTTGCGACCCTGTGGACTGTAGCCCACCAGGCTCCTCCGTCCATGGGATTTTCCAGGCAAGAGTACTGGAGTGGAGTGCCATTGCCTTCTCCAACACCCTCTATAGTCTTCTATAAATACTATAGACTCATTCATTCATTCAGTTCATTCACACAAAAATCATTTAATGAATTCTACTGTATGCTGGGCTCTCAGGCTGCAATCAAGAAGATACACACAGTCAATACCATGTGGTTGCTAAGAACTTAAACTTCACAACATTATAAATCAATTATACTTCAATAAAATAAATATTTAAAAGTGTAAGTCAACTATACTTCAATAGAATAAATAAATTAAAAAATTATAGATCAACTATACTTCAGTAAAATATAAATTTAGAAAAAAAGAACCTTGGGACTTCCTTGGTGGTCTAGTGGTAAAGACTCCACTCTTCCACTGCAGGGGGCACAGGTTCAATCCCTGGTTGGGGAACTAAGATCCCACATGCCACAGATCAAAAAAATTAAGTTTAAAAAAAAGAACCTAAGCTTAAGGTCTGAGATATCTAGTTTGGAAGAAAATCACTGACCTTCTCTGAGGCTGTTTGCTCAACTCTAAGATGGGAGTGTTGGTCTCTCCTGTCATGTGATTGTGGTAAGGAGTATTTGATAAGCACTCAGCACAGAGTCCAGTCCACTCAGCAAGGTGGACATTTTTCTTATGACAGTCAGGTACACTGGACGTTTAGGTACACAGGGCTGTCAGGTCCTTGGGTCCTTGGGTCTGGATCCTTCTTGCTCAGCCCCATTAAATGCCTGACTGAGCCTTTGAAACAGAGTTGTTCTTAGGGCATGTGTGTGTGCGGGGCGTGCCCTCTATCTATATAAACAATTTGATTTTAAAATATATTACAAAATTCACAGGTCCATGTGAGGTATCATGGTTTATCAACGAAGGTTTGAAATAATTGTAGAGAGGGACTTCCTTGGTGGCCCAGTGGTTAAGACTCCATGCTTCCAGTGCAAGGGGCACAGGTTCGATCCCTGGTCAGGGAACTAAGATCCCACAAGCCATACAGTAAGACCTAAATAAATAAATAAAAATACTTAACAAAACGGAGTTTTCTTGAAGGAGAAGGATGAAATTTAGAAACTCTGCCTGACTTTCCAACCTACTGTCCTGCAGAACTTGGGCACAAGAATGCAACATTCTTACCCAAATTTTTCAGCCTGTCCCATGAATTTCATACTTACCAAATGCCGGGAATGCAAGAGCCGATATTAAAAAAAGATACTGTCTTTGGTTTTCTCTCACTCTTCAATCCTCTCACTGTTTATCCATCTATGTATCTATCATCTAGGTATCATGTATATATATGTGTATAAAAGTGAAAGTCGCTCAGTCATGTCAGACCCTGCGACCCCATGGACTGTAGCCCCCCAGACTCCTCCGTCCATGAAATTCTCCAGGCAAGAATACTGGAGTGGGTAGCCATCTCCTTTTCCAGGGGATCTTCCTGATCCAGGGATAGAACACAGGTCTCCTGTATTGCAGGTGGACTCTACTGCCTGAGCTACCAGGGAAGCCCATATGTAATATGTATATATATATGGAAGCCCATATATAGATATAGGTATAGATACCTGGTGGCTCAGATGGTAAAGAATCTATCTGCTATGTGGGAGACCTGGGTTCGATCCCTGAGGTGGGACAATCACCCACAGGAAGGCATGACAATCCACCCCAGTATTCTTGCCTGGAGAATCCCCATGGACAGAGGAGCCTGGCAGGCTACAGTCCAAGGGGTCCCAGAGAGTCGGGCATGACCGAACGACTAAGCACAGCACAGCACATAGGCATAGATACTGATATATAGATATGTAGGTATCATGTAGAAAGTTCTCTTCGTCTCGAAAACTTAATCAATATACCTTTCCATCCTCTGCAGTTTCCAATAATATTCATTTACGTATTGCCCACAAGGCTGTATCATCCACTACGCCAGCCCTCAATACGAGCGTCCAATGACTGTCTCAGAAGTTGTTCCTGTTTTATCACAAATGCAGCTAGCAGGAAGGTGGTCTGGCAGCTGGTGGCTACTGTCCATGCTGAGTAGTGGGACAGGACCCAGAGCACCCGTGGGACTCTGCACTCTCCCTGTGAGTATCCCCACGCCTGTGGGCAGCAAAGTCAAATGACAAGTTAAAAATACCAAGGGAATTCCCTGGTGATCCAGGGGTTAGGACTCCGTGCTTTCCCCGCTGGGACCCAGGGTTCAAACCCTGATCGGAGAACTACAATCTCGTAGGGCGCATAGTGAGGCCGAAAAAGAAAACCCCCCAAACCTTGACAGATGGCAAAAGAAGGGGAAGAAGTTTGCTTGGGTTTTTGTTTTTTAGTGTCTTTAACAGCACTTTTTCCCTGACTTTTTTTTTTTTTTTTTTTTGCCACACGGCACGTGGGATCTTAGTTCCTTGACCAGGGATCGAACATCACCCCGAAGTACTGGAAGCTGAGTCTTAACTGCTGAACCACCAGGGAAGTCCTACTTTTTTCCTGGTTTTGAAGAGAGGCCCCCACACTTCCACTTTGCCCGGAGCCCTCTGACACTGTGTGACCTTGGTTAGGACACTGCAGCTCTGAGGGCCTCAGTCTCCCCATCTGTATAATGAGAAGGTTGAACTAGGAGGTGAAGGGCTTGTCTAGAACTGAGGTTGCCATGACTCAGCACCCCAACGCAGACTGAGGACACGACTGGTGGGCTCTCCTGTTCTTGGAGGCACTCTTGGCCACGCTCACGGGCTGGCCTCTAAAGACCAAGGGTAGGAAGAGGCGCCAGGACTGTTCCTTCTTAAGACTGTGAGACTCACGGCCATGCCTGTCTGTCTTTCCCTCTTTCTCTCAAATACCATCTGCCCTGCCATTCACTGGTATTGGGGGAGAGGAGAGCAGTGGGTCTCTGACATCCTTTATGTTAGATGCTCTTCTCTGTGCCTCAGTTTACCCACCTCTTTGCCAATTGATTTGTTTGTCTAAACATGACACTATGTCTTCCCTGGTGGTTCAGCTGGTAAAGAATCTGCCTGCAATTTGGGAGACCTGGGTTCAATCCCTGAGTTGGGAAGATCCCCTGGAGAAGGGAATGGCTACTCACTCCAGTATTCTGGCCTGGAGAATTCCATGGATAGAGCCTGGCAGGCTATAGTCCTTGGGGTCGCAAAGAGTCAGACATGACTGAGAGGGTAACACACACGACACTAGGGTTTCTTTGAGAGAGAAAACGTGTCAGTAAAAGATCACAGACTTTGGAATTACACAGAGCTGGTTTCAAATCCTGACTCTCCCACTTAATAAATGTCCCTTTACGTAATTAGAGTTAATCAGGACTGAGCATTTGCTATGTTCCAGGCGCAGTGCTGAGTCCATTGCATGATTTATCACTTTTAAACATCACGACAATATGTTAAGTAGGTGTAACAGTTATCCAATTTTCTAAATAGCAAAAATAAGGCTCAGAGTCCGCCTTGCATACAAGGCATGGGAAGAGGGAGTCCTCCAGGTGCAGGTCACTGGGGACTGCCTGACCGGATGCTGCTTGCCCAGACCTGAAAGCACCCAAGTGGTACCCTGAGCCCAAAGCTGGGGCCAGAGGAGAGAATCCCTGTGAGGATCACCTCTATAGCTTGTGCAATTCGTGTGCCCGATGTACAGACTGTAAACGAGCCCCAGAGAGAAATATCAAGTAGCACGAGCTTTTTTTTAAAAGGTGATGTCATCTTTTAAAAAGAATAGGCAGTGCTCGCTTCGGCAGCACATATACTAAAATTGGAACGATAGAGAGAAGATTAGCATGGCCCCTGCGCAAGGATGACACGCAAATTCGTGAAGCGTTCCATATTTAAAAAAAAAATAAAATAAAAAAATAAAAAGAATAGGCAAATCCCTGGCAGTCCAGCGGTTAGTACTCAGCACTTTCACAGCTGTGGCCCAGGTTCAATTCAGAACTAAGGTGTTAAGACCCTGCAATCCACGAATGCGGCCAAAAAAAAAAAGGAAATAATATATATATTTTACTTGTGATGGAGTCAGTTTTACCCATCTCTCCCTCTATGGATTGTACCGTTTATGTCAAATTCTCCTTACACAATCCCTTCCATTTTCTTTAAATCTTTTTATGAATTTTGTCTTCCACATTTAAATCATTAATTCATTTGGAATTTATTTTTCATGAAAAGTTGGAAGTAGGGATCTTAGTTCCATTTTTTTCTATTATGGAGTGCATATCATTGATCCCCTATACATTTATTTTGTCCCAAGTTTTCATATATAGATGGATGTATTTCTGGGCTCTAGTCTTACTCAATTTGTCTATTATCATATCAGTCTTCCTTGATGCTCTTTAAAAAAAAAAAATTATTTCTTTGGTTGTGCCAGGTCTTACTCGAGGCACGCAGCATCTTTGATCTTCCTTGAGGGATGTAGGTTCTTTTTAGTTGCAGCACGTGTGATCTAGTTCCCAGACCAGAGACCCAACCCAGGCCACCTAAAACTCAGAGTACCAAGCTTTAGCCGCTGGACCACCAGGGAAGTCCCTGGTGCTCTGTTAATGAACATCTATGTTTTAAAAATCTTGGTGCTTTACAGCACAAGTCTTTTCTGTTTCACTTACTCAGAATTGTTTTGGCTATTGTTGCCTTTTTACTCTACCACATACATTTTAGGGTCAATTTCTCAAGATCCTTAAAAAATTGCATCAGAGCTATATACTACTGAGAGGAGCCAAAACATTTACCATGTTAAGTCTCCATATTTAGATATATATAGATATCCATATAACATGAGCATCACTCTATTCAAATCCTCTTCAAATCATTTAATAAAGTTTTTTTCATAAAACTTGCAAACTCTTCCTTGATTTATTTTTAGCAATAAATTTCATGACTACCGTGAATAGGAATTTTCCCTCTTTAATTTATTTGATAGTTTTTGGTGTGTAAGCATGCAATTAGTCTTTTGTATATTGACTTCCATCATTGCAAACTCAATATGTTTTCTCATGAATTTTAATGGGTTACTCATGACTCTCTTGGATTTCATCTGAAGACATTCATATCATCTGTAAGCACTGATCATTCTATCTTTTCCTTTCCCACTCCTGTACCTCTTTATTTTATGTCCAGTTCTACTGCGTTGGCCTACAATCAGTAATTTGATATTGAATCAGAGTAATGATTGAGGGAAAGTCAGCGAAAATCGCTTAGTTGTGTTCTACTCTTGCAACTCTAGGCCAGAATACTGGAGTGGGTAGCCTTTCCCTTCTCCAGGAGATCTTCCCAACCCAGGGATCGAACCCAGGTCCAGATAGAGGGAACCAGGGTTTGATCCCTGCGTTGGGAAGATCCTCTGAAGAAGGGAATGACAATCCACTCCAGTATTCTTTCCTGGAGAATTCCATGGACAGAGAAGCCTGGTGGGCTACAGTTCATGGGGTCGAAAGAGTCGGACACGACTGAGTGACTAACACACACAGTGACAGAGGGAATCCTGGCCTTTACTGTCTTTAAGGGTGCCTCTCTTAGAGTTTCATCGTTGAGTATAATACTTGCTGTAAGTATTTGTAATAATCTTTATCAGGTGAAGAATGTTCACTTTGGTTGCTAGTATACTGTGTGCTTTTTTAATCATGAATGATCACAGAAAAATATGGAATAATTTTTATGAATCAATTTAAAGATTCATTTGGACTTTTTTTCTGTAAACTTTTAATTTATTTAATCACATTGATAATTTCCTGTTCTTGAACTAACCTTAAACTCCTGGGATGTACCCTAATTATTTACAATTTTAGCATACTGAGAAATTCTATATCCTAACATGTATTATACTTGTCACTTTGAAATAATGTCAGGTGTATAGAAAAAAATTGGAAGAATAGTACAAAGAGCTATCGTTTTTCTTTCACCGAGGTCCATTAAATGTTAACCTTTGGCCACATTTATCATTCTCTTTCTTCCGTGTGTATGTGAGAGATAATAGTTTATTCTGACCATTGAGAGTAAGTTGTATACATCATGCTCCTTTATGCACGAGTACTTCATTTATATTTCCTATAAATAGCTTGATTACATTTTATAGCAGCCTTATTGGAGCATTTAAATATTGGGATACATACAATTTTGCTATAAATTTTACTTTGCTGTTACTTCACTTCTATAATTATAGTTAGGATGTGATGTTTTTTATTTCATATGTGTAGCAAAATTATCAGTTCAGTTCAGTTCAGTCACTCAGTCGTGTCCGACTCTTTGCGACCCCATGAATCGCAGCACTCCAGGCCTCCCTGTCCGTCACCAACTTCTGGAGTCCACCCAAACTCATGTTCATTGAGTCGGTAATGCCATCCAGCTATCTCATCCTCTGTCATCTCCTTCTCCTCCTGCCCCCGATCCCTCCCAGCATCAGGGTCTTTTCAAATGAGTCAACTCTTCACATCAGGTGGCTAAAGTATTGGAGTTTCAGCTTCAACATCAGTCCCTCCAATGAACACCCAGGACTGATCTCCTTTAGGATGGACTGGTTGGATCTCCTTGCAGTCCAAGGGACTCTCAAGAGTCTTCTCCAACACCACAGTTCAAAAGCATCAATTCTTCGGCACTCCACTTTCTTCACAGTCCAACTCACATCCATACATGACCACTGGAAAAGCCATAGCCTTGACTAGACGGACCTTTGTTGGCAAAGTAATGTCTCTGCTTTTTAATATGCTACCTAGGTTGGTCATAACTTTCCTTCCAAGGAGTAAGCGTCTTTTAATTTCATGGCTGCAATCACCATCTGCAGTGATTTTGGAGCCCCCCCAAAAATAAAGTCTGACACTGTTTCCACTGTCTCCCCATCTATTTCCCATGAAGTGATGGGACCAGATGCCATGATCTTAGTTTTCCGGATGTTGAACTTTAAGCCAACTTTTTCACTCTCCTCTTTCACTTTCATCAAAAGGCTCTTTAGTTCCTCTTCACTTTCTGCCGTAAGGGTGGTGTCTTCTGCATATCTGAGGTTATTGATATTTCTCCTGGCAATCTTGATTCCAGCTTGTGCTTCTTCCAGCCCAGCGTTTCTCAGCAAAGTTATATTAGATATTAATTTCATTTCAGATTAGTAAAGGGGATATAACAAAAGCTTTGTTACAAAAAAAAAAAAAAAAAAGACATCAGAATCTATAGGGTTGAAAATCATCTATCTAGATAATCTCCACAGGGCCTCTGACTGTGATGCAAATTTGGACTTGACTTTAGGCAACAGTACACCCATTTCTAGCCCACCCAGAGATCCAGCAAACTGGGAGAATCCCAGCAAACCATTTCAGAGATGGAGAGCAGAGGCTAGAGCGGAATCTATGGATTGACTCCCTCCACATCCGTTTCAACCTTGCTCCTGTATCTCTCTATTGCTAAGAGGCTGGAAGGTTAAAAGGTATATTTCTTTTTTTTTTTTTAAGATTTTTTTGATGTGAACCATTTTAAAAGTTTTTATTGAATCTATACAATGTTGCTTCTGCTTTTTCATGTTTTTGGTTTTATGTCCACTTGGTGTGTGGGATCTTAATTCCCCAACAAGGGATCAAACCCACAACCCCTGAGTTGGAAAGTGAAGTCAACCACTGGGCCACCAGGGAAGTCCCAGAAGTTGCATTTCTGAGGCCAGCCCTCCACCCCCAGAGCTGGGGTTCTGGGCGCGATTTGAGTTTCACCAATCCGATGCACTATCTAAAGTTTCCAGCCAGGACTTAGTCTGGAGGGAAGCGAAACACAGGGCACAGATCATGGCAGAACTGTGGCCAAGGCAACATGACTTGAGGGAGAAAATTTATCCAGAAACTCAGTTTACAGCCTCCTTCTCCAGACTGTCAAGGGCTTCCCTGGTGGCTCAGATGGCGAAGAGTCTGCTCGCAATGTGGGAGATGAGGGTTTGATCCCTAGGTGGGGAAGATCCCCTGGAGAAGGAAATGGGTACCCACTCCAGTACTCTTGCCTGGCGAATTCCATGAACAGAGGACCCTGGTGGGCTACAGTCCACAGGGTCGCACAGAATTGGACATGACTGAGCGACTAACATTTTCATTTTCACTTTTCTGTAACTAGAAGACCTTACCAATGGGAGCAGAGTGGAGAGGGGACCCTGAGGTTAGGACATTCCTGGTCTCTTCCTATCTTACCATATGTCAAGGCATCATACTGGCTTAATTTGAAATCTTGCAGCACAGTTGCCTTGCAAAAGTTGTTAAAGTGATGGAAGAAAGTGTTGAAGTTGCAAATGCCAGGTAGATGTTCCCCCTAAGGGGTGAATGGGCAGGTGATCTCTTATCCATGAACCAGGGCACCAGAGGTTGTGTTCACAGTGGGTTTTGCATGAGTTCAGCCTCCTCTGATCTTCTGCAATGGGTTTATATGGGAAATGCACACCCTTGCAATTGTGCGGAAGTTTGAGCATCACATACTGGCCTCCGGATACTTCTAAGCTTTCATCACAACAGGGAAGCACAAGGCCATAGGTCACCTTCATCATTATGCTTCCCCCCAGCTACTCCTGGAGGTGCAATAGAACCCGAGGATTGCCTTCAGGCATGAGCAACCCAGCTGTTGGCCAGTATTGGACTTCCTCTGTCAATACAGTCTGTAACTTAGCTTCTGGTCTGTTGTTGTTCAATTGCTCAGTCATGTTTGACTGTTTGCAGCCCCATGGACTGTAGCACTCCAGGCTTCCCTGTCCTTCACCATCTCCCAGAACTTGCTCAAACTCATGTCCATTGAGTCGGTGATGCCATCCAACCATCTCATCCTCTGTCATACCCTTCTCCTCCTGCCTTCAATCTTTCCCAGCATCAGGGTCTTTTCTAACATTTTCAGTAAATGCTGTGGACTTGTAACCTTTTGGAAGTCAGCTGAATTGCCAGCGAAAGGGCTCCCCAGCACTCCCCCCAACCCTTCCCAAATTCCCTCTTTCCTCCCAGACCTCTGCTTTTGTGCAGCTGGTACTAAGTCAAGGGATAGCCTCCCACTTTCACCCCAAACTTTCTCCGCTTTACTGATAGAGTGGAAAGAGCCCCAGACATAGACACGCTCCTGAAATGGTTTTGGGAACATCTCTTCCCCTCTCTGGCCTCAGTTGCCTCATCTGTGAAATGGAACTGGTGATACCAGCCTCAGAGTGTTGCCACAGAATTACATGGGGTCATGTAAGATAAAGAGCCCATCGTCATCCCTGGAACACAGGATGGTCTCTGTACAGATGTGTGACCTTGGCTGTCTGAAATCCCACCACGAATGGCGTTCCCTTTGGGTCAACCTTGCTCCCTTCCTTCCAGGCTTCTTTTGAAGTGCAGGTGCCTCTGGGAGGGGGTCATACAAGGCACTGGCCCCTCAAAGCATCAGAGGCTGTGCAGGTATTTCCTCCTACACAGAACTGAGATGACACAGTCCGACACTGGGAGAGGAGGGGTCTGGGCATGAGGGGCCCTGGCTGGCTGCCCAAACAGACCCCCTTCCAAGAATCATCTGCCATTTCCTCCCTGGCCCACTGAGCTCTTTCTCTGTTATCCTTAACGTTTGGCCAGTCCGCCCTGGATCAAGGTGGCTCGGTGGTAAAGAATCTGCCAGCCAATGCAAGAGACTTAAGAGATGGGGGTTTAATCCCTGGGCTGGGAAGGTCTCCTGGAGAAGGAAATGGCAACCCACTCCAGTATTCTTGCCTAGAGAACCCCATGGACAGAGGAGCCTGTTGGGTTACAGTTCATGGGGTCGAAAAGCATCGGACACAGCTGAGCGACTGAGCACCCATGCATACACATCCTTGATCAAGCAGGCAGAAGATCACACCTGCCACAGTGTGGGACTGTGGATAAGGCCACTCTCTACCCAACTATGTGCCTATGGGGGTGGGGAGAGTCAGAGATGAGGTTATAAGGACTGCAAAATAGGTTCTAAGAAGCATGTCATTGTATCTATCTGTGGAATGTAAAATAGCTGTAAATTACCCAGATAACATCAACTAAGGGGTGCTGAGATGAAACATGAGACATACATAGAGTGGAATACTATGCAGCCCTTACAAAGAATGAACCAGGGCATGGACAAAGGTCTTGGATGCAAGCAACAGACACACCAATTCTGGATCACTAAGCAGGAAGGGCTTTATTGGAAGGATTTTGGGAAGACCATTTCACAACACTAGCGGGGGCACTATTCACACTGTGTTCCCTGTATATGCCTCCCTCCCACCAAGACGTTTGAAATTGTGCAACTTGGAAGCCTTGCCAGGATATCAGGTGGGTCACTGAAATGAAAATCAGAAACCAAGAAAGTCAGCCAAGGGATTTCCGTGGTGGTCCAGTGGCTAAGACCCTGAGCTCCCAATGCAGGGAGCCCAGATTCCATCCCTGACCAGGGAACTAAGATCCCACATGCTGCAGCCAAAACCCAGCACAGCCAAATCAATCAATCAATAAAAATATATTTTTTAATTTCAACCAAATTCACCAGCAAGAATCACCTGGTTAGGATTCCTCCTGTGGATTCTCAGTCCTGTCACTGCACTGTCACGAATGACTTCTCAACTGTCCCTGAACCTTTGTCTTATCTCCTCAAAGATTCATAGTCCAAGGAGGAAGTATAGAATTTATTAAACCTCAGCCAAGCATTTTGTGGGGTTTTTTTGCATTTGTACATCCTGTGTACCATGTACCAGGCAGAATTCTAAGAATATGAAATGGCTTGTCTCATTCAATCCTCACAATAACCCAGTAGCATAAAGTATAGTATCATCTCCATTTTACAGATGAGAAAACTGGGCCCCCTTGGACAGAAGCACAGAGAAGTTCAGAAACTCACCTAAGGTCACACAGCTCATGGCAGAGCTGGGATTCGAATGGGCAGTCTGGCTCCCATTCTTAACAGCTGCGCACTGTGCCATCAGGCCCACATTCCAGCTTCCAAAGAGTGGGTAAAGGAGTTCTGGCTCCTGTAGTCTCCCCAAAAGGGAATCAGGAGATGGACAAGGGAACTAGTCCTTGACAACACCTGCACACAGTAAGTAGCAGGGCTGGTCTTCAAATCCAGGACTGGGTGGTTATCCTCAAGGGGAATGAAACAGCTTCTAGGCTGGGGTGGTAGGGTCCGCCAGAGTAGGGGGAGGGGTGTGAGATAGAGGAGGGTCTTTCTGAAATGGGCCGGCCTGGCTCAGTCCAAGTGCCAGATGCTAAAGCCTATCAAGTCTCCCCGCGTGTGTGCTCAGTCGCTAAGTCATGTCCAGCTCTTTGTGACCCCATGGACTGTGGCCTGCCAGGCTCCTCTGTCCCTGAGATTCTCCAGATAAGAATACTGGAGAGGGTTGCCATTTCTTTCTCCAGGGGATCTTCCTGACCCAGAGATCCAACCCTCGTCTCCCCGCATTGGCAGGCACATTCTTTTCCACTGAGCCAGCCGGGAAGCCCAAGGGCTCTGGCGCCCAACTCCGAATCAGAGCTCCAGGCGCCATCTAGTGGCCGCTACAGAGATTGCATGAGAAGTACAGGCGAGAAGAAAAAAACAACCCTCAGAAGGCGGTCCCAGCCAGGGCCAGGGAGGGGGCTGAGGCTTTGCCTCATTGCCACCTCCATCCTTGAGGTCCCCGTTTCAATCGGGACACACACCCCGTCGCCCAGGTTACTGCCTGGCTCAGCTGCGGTTCTCTCACTGTGATCTTGGACAGACAGACAACTCGGCCCTCTAGGCCCGGATTCAGTTCAGTTCAGTTGCTCAGTCGTGTCCGACTCTGCAACCTCACTGACTGCAGCAAGCTAGGTCTCCCTGTCCATCACCAACTCCCAGAGCCTACTCAAACTCCTGTCTATCGCATCAGTGATGCCATCCAACCATTTCATCCTCTGTTGTCCCCTTCCCCTCCTGCCTTCAATCTTTCCCAGAATCAGGGTCTTTTCCAATGAGTCAGTTATTCTCATCAGGTGGCCAAAGTATTGGAGTTTCAGCTTCAGCATCAGTCCTTCCAATGAATGTTCAGGACTGATTTCCTTTAGGATGGACTGGTTGGATCTCCTTGCAGTCCAAGGGACTCTCAAGAGTCCTCTCCAACACCACAGTTCAAAAGCATCAATTGTTTGGCGCTCAGCTTTCTTTACAGTCCAACTCTCACATCCATATATGACTATTGGAAAAACCATAGCCTTGACTAGATGGACCTTTGTTGGTGAAGTAATGTCTCTGCTTTTTAATATGCTGTCTAGGTTGGTCATAGCTTTTCTTCCAAGGAGCAAGCGTCTTTTCATTTCATGGCTGCAGTCACCATCTGCAGTGATTTTGGAGTCCAAAAAAATAAAGTCTCTCACTGTTTCCATTGTTTCCCCACCTATTTGTCGTGAAGTGATGGGACCGGATACCATGATCTTAGTTTTCTCAGTGTTGAATTTTAAGCCAACTTTTTCACTCTCCTCTTTCACTTTCATCAAGAGGCTCTTTAGTTCCTTTTTGCTTTCTGCCATAAGGGTGGTGTCATCTGCGTATCTGAGGTTATTGATATTTCTCCCAGCAATCTTGATTGCAGCTTGTGCTTCATCCAGCATGGCATTTCGCATGATGTACTCTGCATGTAAATTAAATAAGCAGGGTGACAATATATAGCCTTGACATACTCCTTTCCTGATTTGGAACCAGTCTGTTGTTCCATGTCCAGTTCTAACTGTTGCTTCCTGACCTGTGTACAGATTTCTCAGGAGGCAGGTAATTCCCATCTCTTGAGAATTTTCCACAGTTTGTTGTGATTCACACAGCCAAAGGCTTTGGCATAGTCAATAAAGTAGAAGTAGATGTTTTTCTGGAACTCTTGCTTTTTCGATGATCCAGCAGATGTTGGCAATTTGATCTCTGGTTCCTCTGCCTTTTATAAATCCAGCTTGAACATCTGGAAGTTCACAGTTCATGTACTGTTGAAGTCTGGCTTGGAGAATTTTGAGCATTATTCTGCTAGCGAGTGGGATGAGTGCAACTGTGCAGTAGTTTGAGCATTCTTTGGCATTGCCTTTGAGATTGGAATGAAAGCTGACCTTTTCCAGTCCTGTGGCCACTGCTGAGTTTTCCAAATTTGCTGGCATATTGAGTGCAGCACTTTCACAGCATCATCTTTTAGGATTTGAAATAGCTCAACTAGAATTCCATCATCTCCACTAGGTTTTTTCGTAGTGATGCTTCCTAAGGCCCACTTGACTTTGCACTCCAGGATGTCTGGCTCTAGGTGAGTGATCACACCATTGTGATTATCTGGGTCATGAAGATCTTTTTTGTAAAGTTCTTCTGTGTATTCTTACCACCTCTTCTTAATATCTTCTGCTTCTGTTAGGTCCATACCATTCCTCTCCTTTATTGAGCCCATCTTTGCATGAAATGTTCCCTTGGTGTCTCTGATTTTCTTGAAGAGATCTCTAGTCTTTCCCATTCTATTGTTTTCCTCTATTTCTTTGCACTGATTACTGAGGAAGGCTTTCTTATCTCTCCTTGCTATTCTTTGGAACTCTGCATTCAAATGGGTATATCTTTCCTTTTCTCCTTTGCTTTTCACTTCTCTTCTTTTCACAGCTATTTGTAAAGCCTCCTCAGACAGCCATTTTGCTTTTTGCATTTCTTTTTCTTGGGGATGGATACAGTGTCATGAACCTCCATCCATAGTCCTTCAGACACTCTACCAGATCTAATCCCTTGAATCTATTTGTCACTTCCACTGTATAAGATAAGGGATTTGATTTAGGTCATACCTGAATGATCTAGTGGTTTCCCCTACTTTCTTCAATTTAAGTCTGAATTTGGCAATAAGGAGTTCACGGTCTGAGCCACAGTCAGCTCCCAGTCTTGTTTTTGCTGACTGTATAGAGCTTGTCCATCCATCTTTGGCTGCAAAGAATATAATCAATCTGATTTCGGTGTTGACCATCTGGTGATGTCCATGTGTAGAGTCTTCTCTTGTGTTGTTGGAAGAGCGTGTTTGCTATGACCAGTGCGTTCTCTTGGCAAAACTCTGTTAGCCTTTGACCTGCTTTGTTTTGTACTCCAAGGCCAAATTTGCCTGTTACTCCAGGTAGCTCTTGACTTCCTACTTTTGCATTCCAGTCCCCTATAATGAAGAAGACACCCTTTTAGGATGTTAGCTCTAGAAGGTCTTGTAGGTCTTCATAGAACTGTTCAACTTCAGCTTCTTCAGCATTACTGGTCAAGGCATAGACTTGGATTACCATGATACTGAATGGTTTGCCTTGGAAACGAACAGAGATCATTCTGTCATTTTTGAGATTGCATCCAAGTACTGCATTTTGGACCCTTTTGTGCTATGACAGCTACTCCATTTCTCCTAAGGGATTCTTGCCCACAGTTGTAGATATAATGGCCATCTGAGTTAAATTCACCCATTCCAGTCCATTTTAGTTCACTGATTCCTAAAATGTCAATATTCACTCTTGCCATCTCCTGTTTGACCACTTCCCCTGCCATAAAACAAAGAGGTTGGGCAGGGCACAGGCTAGGCACTATACTTAGCACTTTTGCTCATCTGACCCTCATGACCAGGTAAGATCTCAATCATCTTGTCGTCCCTCACTCCAGTCACTCCTGACCACCTGTATCTGTGACTTCATTCACCTGTGAGATTCCCATGGACACCTGCAGAAATTCCAGTTGTAGGTCAAGGCTTAGCTGAAAGTCACCTCCTCCAGGATTTCTCCCTGCTTACCTGCCCTTTGCTCCATCCCTTCACCTGAAGGGTCCTCTTTCTGCCACAGGTAGTCAGGTGGACCTCACCCACTCCAGCCTGAGGCTCCCCCAACCTGGGGGCTTTTCTCAATCATCTTTCACCCTCCTCACCAGGCCCAGTGAGGGGCCAGACATAGGTGTGATTCACAATGCCTGCTCTGAATTTGGTCCTCCTGACTTCAAGCCCTGTGTTGTAGACAGAATAATGCCCCCACCCCAAAGATGTCCACGTCCTAATCTCTGGAACCTGAGAATATGTTACTTTACATGGCAAAGAGAGTTTGCAGGGACTTCCCTGGGGGTCCAGTGGCTGATACTCTGTGCTTCCAACGCAGGGGACCCAGGTTCGATTGCTGGTCAGGGAACTAGATCTCACATGCTGCAACTAAAACTGGGAGCAGCCAAATAAATAATTTTTTAAAAAAATTTTAAGAAGAGAGTTTGCAGATGATAAAGAACTTCAGATGGGGAGGTTATCATGGATTATCTGGGTCATCACAAGTGTCCTTATACAGTGGAGGCAGGAAGGTCAAAGTTAGAGAAGGAGATATGATGCAGAAGCAGAGATTGAGGTGATGAAGGAATTCAGGTGGCTTCTAGAAGCTGGGAAGGGCAAGGAACCAAGTCTCCAGCCCTGCCAACCCTTTTGAGACTTCTGACCCCAAGAACGTTTGTGATGATTAAGCCACTGAATTTGTGGTGATGCTACAGCAGTCACAGGAAATGAAAATACACTGGCTCAGCTTCTCACTCGTCATGTGACTCTGGGCGACTTAACCTTTGACTCAGTTTTCTCGTGATAGTGATAAAGGCAAACATTCCTACCTCACAAGGTTGTTGTGACGATAAAATGAAAATACTTGCAAGTCACTTTGAATAGTGCCAGAGACTAAGCATGTTAGCTATTCATTGCTGCCTAATAGGTACCAGGCACAGGGTCAGATGCCTTAGAATAATTTCCTCCATTCTCACTACTACCCTTGGGAGTGACTATTTCAATCCCCATTTTACACATAAGGAAACAAACCCAGAGTAATTTGCCTGTCATCACTCTAGGACTGGAAGCATTTTTGTCCTCGCAGTTTCTCACATGCACTTGGGAGACTGTACCGGTTTGTGCTCTTTACCTACAGAGGATTGGTTTTTATTTTTATTATTATTATTTATTTTTGGAGGTGAGCAGAGGGTGAAGCAGAGGCTGTGCAGGCCACTCTGGGCCGGAGGTCCTGGTTGCCCGCCCCCCCCCCCCCCAAAAAAACCCACACACCTCTTCCTACCTGGTGCAGGGAGATAAAATCCGAGTGAAACTCACCAATGCGCCCTCCTCCCCCCCAACCCGTCCCTTCAGGAGGTCCGGTTACTGCCTCCCGCTTCATCACTCACCCCCCAACTCCGCCCAGTTCTAACAGCCCTTAAGCCAGACTCGGGGGGGGGACACCAGGAGACACAGCCAGAGAGCCAGGTGCCTGACCGCTGAGAGATGGAGGGCAGACTTGCCCAGACCCCAAGGGTACCCGTGGAGCCCCCTTCCCACCGCCTGCATAAGGAGCCATCTGTTCTCGGCTGAATGAACCAGCAGGGGGAAGCAGCTCGCAGTCCCCTGCCCCCCGGCCGGACCCCCGCACAATGCGCCTTTCTCCGAGGAGACGCCGCCCGGGCGCCGCCGGAGTGCGCTCCGTCTGGCCTCCCCTCCCCCTGGCGGCACAGCAAGACACACACACCGACCCCGTGGAAACCAGATTTTTTTTTTCTTTTTTTAAGAAAAAGAAAACAAAAAAAGAAATCCTACAAAGAACTGAGCGCAGCACGCGTCTTCCACATCCCCTCCCCCGACCCCTCCCCGCAGTCCGACTTCTGGTCCCGGCGAGCCCAGCCCGAGAGCAGCGCTGGGAGCCCGCCAGCGCCTCCCCCGCGACAGCCCAAGCCCGCGGGGACCCAGGTTCTGTCCGGGCCTGGCGCCCCGACGGCGCCCCCGGAGCGGGGGTAGAGGGCTGGGGCTGTCCGCGGGGCCGCGTTCCTTGCCCGGGTCCGGGCTACCAGCGGCCCTCACTTCTGGGTAGCCAGCTGGTTCTCCAGATCCTCCAGGCGTGCGGTCAGCTGGGCTAGTGAGAGGTTAAGGAAGCCTCCGGGGCTCTCGGGGGTCCCTTCGTTTCCCCGCCGGCCCGCGCCCCGGGACCCAAAGGATATGCTTCTGCGACAGACTCTCGAGCGCCCCCAGCGTGCGGCCCTGGAACTCCACGAGGCTTTCGCATTCGCAGGGGCTCCGAAGCTCTGTCCCCGCGCCGATGCCCTCCTCTGCCAGAGTGGCACAGAAAGTCGGGGGAGTGAGACGCTATAGGAGGACCAGCCGGCCCTTGCCGAGGCCCCCTGATATCCCTCCACCCCGCCTGCGGCTAAGTGCACCGGTTTGAGATCCAGACAGACCTGGGATGAGTCCCAGCTAGATAGCTGTGAGATACTGGAAAACCCATTCAACCTTTCTAAGCCGTGGATTCATTGTCTATCAGAATGGATACAATGAGAAAACCTATTCCTTGGGCGGTGCGGAGGACTCCATGACTTTCATGTGTGTCTTATGTGGGTACCCATCTCAGAAGGTTTCTCAAACTTTGGTGCTCATTGGACTCACTAGGAGATCTTGTTAAAATATAGATTCTTGGACTACCCTGGTGGTACAGTGGATAACAATCTGCCTGCCGATGCAGGGGACTCGGGTCCAATCCCTGGTCCAGGAAGATTCCACATGCCCCGGAGCAACTAAGCCTGTGAATACAATTAACGCGTCTCTGTGCCACAACCACTGAAGCCGGTGCACCCTAGAGCCAGCAAGCTGCAACTACTGAGCCCACGTGCTGCAAGAACTACTGAAACCTGAGCGCCTAGAGCCTGTGCTCTGCAACAAGAGAAACCACTGCAATGAGAGGCCTGCGCAAGGCAACTGGAGAGTAGCCCCTGCTTTCCACAACTGGAGAAAGACTGGATGCAGCAAAAACAAAACCAGCACAGCCAAAAAACAAAATCAGATAGATAAAGAGATAGAGATATAGATAAATAGATGATAGATAGAGAGACTCTTATTCTTAACGGGAAAGGAGCAGAGATGCTGTATTTCTAGTAAGCTCCCAAGTGGTACTGATGCTGCTGGTCCCTGGACCACACTGAGTAGCAAGAGTCAACAGAAACATGGTCCAAATGAAACTTTATGCGGTGACAGTAGCATCTGTCAGTGTGGTAGCACACAGATGGCAATTTAACACTTGAAATGTGGTTAGTGTGATTGAGGAAGTGAATTATTTAGTTTAAGTTAAATGGGCATATGTTGCTAGTGGCTAGTTTATTGGAAGGTGAAACGCTGGAACTGACACAAGTAAACACTTTATACTGGATTTCAACTAGGCCAATGGTTCCCTAGGTCCACGAGTCAAGGTAAATTGGAAGTGGCCAAACAGGAGATGGCAAGAGTGAACATTGATGTTTTAGGAATCAGTGGTTCTCAAGTGTGGTCCCTGGACCAGCAGCATTAGCATCACCTAGGAAGTTATTAGAAATGCAAATGATCAGATTCCACTGTAGACCTACTGCATCGGAAACTCTGGGGTTGGAGACAACAATCTGTCTTTTAACAAACCCTCCAGGTGCATCTGATGCACACTAATGTTTAAGGACCACTGATTCAAGTCTATCTCCTCACACATTTCAACATCTCTGAAATAAAAATAGGTGCCTTACAGTTAAATCCGGCATCTTTTTTTTTCTTAGCAGTATAGAAAATAATAGTGAATCTTACAATGGATGGTGTCTTAGATTCACTAAATTCTGTAAATGTGTGCCATTTTGAATACTACAGCACAATGCCTGGCACTTGGCTTTCAATACAGAGTTGCTATTATGATTTAAAAATTATATCTTAGTCTTGTATGTACCCTCAGCAAACTGCTGTATGTCATGTCATCAGTGGTATTGATAACAGCCCCAGAATGGCTCCTAACTTTGCAGGTGGGGAAACCAAGGGCCAGAGAGACAGGAGGATCTACCCAAGGTCATCCTTCATTGGTTGGCGAAGATCCTCAATCACAGAGGCCAGATTTCTGTTAGAATTCTAGAACTAGAGGCAACCTGGGGCAGCCAGCACCCTGCCCTATCATGGAAGAGGAAAGGTAAGGGAGAGGTGGGGGTTAAGTGACTTGCCCAAAGTCACACTGCAGGGGACATAAGAGTTAGGGACTTCCCTGGTGGTCCAGTGGCTAAGGCTCCATGCTCCCAATGCAGGGGACCTGGGTTTGATCCCTGGTCAGGGAATTAGATCCCACATGCCACAACTAAGAGTTCCCATGCTGCAATTAAAGATCCTGCGTGCTGCAACTAAGACCCGGCACAGCCAAATAAATAAATGAATAAAAGAGGACAGGAAAGGCCCTGAAGGAGAAGTTAATCCAGTGTTTCCATAATATCCTCGCTAATAGAATTAGCCTGGAGAGAGGGAGAGGAAGAAATGTGTGTGTGTGTGTGTGTGTGTGTGTGTATGCATATACATACATATATATGTATATATACACATATAGAGAGAGATTTTAAACATATATTCTCCAGGCCCAGCATAGCCCTACTGAACCTAGCTCTGGAGTGGGTCCTGTTTATCTGAAATAAGTGTCACACTGTAGGCCTGGGGTACAGTCTAAAGACTCTATGGTCAAAAAAACAAAACAAAACCCTGAGAAATTCCCTATATTACCTATAAAGGTACTTGTACACAAAGTTCAAGCCCATCCTCCCTCCACAAATAAAATTGGTCCCCTTTTCCTTAGCTGAGCACCACATGAAGCAGATGGATTGAATTTATGGGATATATACATTTAATATGGGGCCTCCCAGATGGTGCTAGTGGTAAAGAATCCGCCTGCCAATGCAAGAGACAGCAAGAGATGTGGGTTCCATCCCTGGGCCGGCAAGATCCCCTGGAGGAGGAAATGGCAACCCACTCCAGTATTCTTGCCCCGACAATCGCATGGACCGAAGAGCCTGGCAGGTTACAGTCCATAGGGTCACAAAGAGTTGGACACGACTGAGCGACTAAGCACACATATATTTAATACACATCTTTGTGTACTTGAGACACGCCCAGTCCTGCCCCTTTCCCAGGTCTGTGAAGCTGAATTCCAGCAAGATAAACGGATTTATGATGTGGTTCCCCTTAGGAATGCTGAATTGGGCGTGCCTTTGAAAAACTCCACCCCTCAAATTATTCTGAACTCTCCGCTAATTTGGGCAACAGATCGCTTAGAATTGTGCTTCTTAAACTTAGTACTAATTCCCTGAGGATCTTGTCAGAGTGCAACATTGGATTCAGTAGGTCTGGAGAGCGCTGAAAACGCTGCAGTCTTAACAGATTACCAGGCGACAGCCCTGCCGACGGTCCAGGGACCACACTTTGAGTGAGGAGGCTCGGTCCAGCGAGCCCATCCCCCGGCTGTCACTCAGCGAAGGGGGCGGGAGCGAATAGGACCCGGAGGTCTCGGAGCATGCGCGGTGAGAGAAGGGGCGGGGCCCCGAGACGGCTGCGCTCACCCGGGCAGATGCTGCCTTTGAGGTTCTCCAGCAGGTGCGTCATGGTGCTGAAGTCCGGGGAGTAGGACACGTGCAGCTCGGCTGGCTCCGAGGCGATCTCTCGCAGTTCTTCCTCCACCGCCTTGCCCACGCCCACGGCGTACATGACGATGCCTGCGGGGTCGGGGGAACAGACGGGGCGCCCTGGGCTTCAGGAAAGCTGCCTCCCCTCGTCAAACCCAACCTCAGGTCAGCCCGGCCCTCGCCACGCCCACCTTCCTCCTTGGCGCGCGCCGCCCACACGGAGATGTTATCCTGGGAGCGGCCGTCGGTGAAGACCAAGCCCACGCGGGGCACGTTGAGCGCCCGGGGCCGCGCGCCCTGCGCCTCGGAGAAGCTGTGCTCCACCATATGGCGCAGGGCCAGCCCGGTCATGGTGCCGCGCTCCATGTACTCCACGGCCAGCACCGCCTGCTTCACCTCGGCCGCGGTGCCGTAGCGGCCCAGCGGGAACTCGGTGCGCACGCGGCTGGAAAACTGCACTAGCCCCACGCGCGTGCCCTCGGGGGACACGTCCAGGAAGTCCACGATCTGGTTCACGAAGCGTTTCACCAGCTCGAAGTTCTGCGGGCGCACGCTCTTGGAGCCATCAACGAGCAGAACCAGGTCCACGTGGCCTTCCCGGCACCCTACACCTCACCGGAGGAGAAGAGCTGGGGGTGAGGGCGGGCAGTCGCCACCTGCTCATTCATTCATTCATTTGCAAACATTTATTATATAACAGATACTATGTGCGAAGTTCTTCCTATGCCAGGCACTGTGCTAAAATAATAAAAACTAATCATCACATCATCATCATTGGCATCCTTATTATTATTTTTTTTTTTTAGTTCTACCACTTTATTGCTACCAACCAATTTCCCTCCACCCTCGTGCATACATGCTCAGTCATGTAATCACATGGACTTCAGCCCGCCAGACTCCTCTGTCCATGGACTTTTCCAGGCAAGAATACTGGAGTGGGTTGCCATTTCCTTCTCCCATTGGCATCCTTATTATCTTTACCATTTATTAAGTGCTTAGCACGGGGCTTCCCTAGTAGCTCAGTGGTAAAGACTCTGCCTCCAATGCAGGAGCCGCAAGACTCCGGTTTGATCCCTGGGTGGGGAAGATCCCCTGGAGGAAGGCATGGCAACCCACTCCAGTACTCTTGTCTGGAAATCCCACTCCAATATTCTTGCCTGGAAATCCCATGGACAGAGGAGGCTAGTGGGCTACAGTCCACGGAGTCACAAAGAACGGGACACGACTGAAGCGACTTAGCAAGTAAATGTTTAGCACAACCAGGCAACCTGCTAAAGGCATCTTCTTCATCATCATCATCACAGTAGCTACTGTTTATGATCATCTACTATGTTAACCAACAGAATCCTGAGCACTTTGCCTCCCCTGTTCTCAGCCAGAGACCTTGCTAGGCCCCAAGGGAGATTCGACAATCAATGAAACATAATCCTGATCCATAAGGAAACAGGGATGAAGCAGAGTGGTCACATATGCCATCAGTGACCATCAAGGGAAGTGTTTGAATAGAGGGGCAGGCAGGGAGCAAGGTAGGATTCTTCCTGGAGTTGGTGAGGAAGGCTGCATGGAGGTGGTGACAAGTGATTTGGTCTTCAGGGATGAGCAGGAGTTCTCCAAGGCAGGAAGGGACATTCTAGATGGTGGGGGCAATGTGTGTAGAGGCATGGAAGCCAGGCGCCCTCGGCACGTTTGGGAATGGGCAGGCCAGTATGGAGCAAATGTTTATGGCAGGAGACAGGATGAAGGGGTTAGCTGAAGCAATATTTTAATGACCTAAGGCAGTGGTTTCAAAACTTTGTCCACAACTCACAGTAAAATACTACTAATGCATCATGATGCTGTTATGTGCCGTGCCATGCTAAGCTGCTTCGTTGTGTCCGACTCTTTTCCACCCTGTCAGCTGTAGCCCGCCAGGCTCCTCTGTCCACGGGGATTCTCCAGCAAGAATACTGGAGTGGGCTGCCATTCCCTTCCCCAGGGGATCGTCTCAAACCCAAGGATCAAACCTGTGTTTCTTACATCCTCTGCATTGGCATCACTAGCGCCACCTGGTAAGCCCATGATGCCCTTATACTTACGTACAATTAAAACTGAGTTTCATGAAACAATACTTATTCTTTCTACATACACACAGTAAACTCTATTTTCTCTCTCTTTTTAAAAAAGAATTCTGACTTGTAACCCACTAATTTGATTTTGTTGTCCACTATGGTTACACCCACCCCTTGTGTAATTCACTATGGTTACACCCACCATTTGAAAAACTCAGGGGTAAGGCATTTGATCTTTATTTTGTAAGCACTGGTGAGCCACAGAAGGCTTTCGAGCAAGGGAGAAATGTGATCAAATAGTGTTTTTGAAATTAACTTTGACAACAGGGTAGAAGAAGACAAAGAGGTAGAGGCAGGGCATGGCAGACCCTCCAACTCCACCACCACCAACACATACACATTTACACCACACTCAGGGGTCACAGCAAAGAAAGAGTGAAGGATGCTCAGAATGGGGCAGGGAGGCAGAGGCAGGCAGAATCACCCCCCTTCCACCTGTAACTCACGGCTGCAGCTCTTGCCATCTGCCTGGAGCTGCCGCCCCTCAGGACACATGCAGCGGTAGGAGAAGCCCTCACTCACACACTGGAACTCACATCCATGGTCCACGCCATTGCAAAGATCCCGGGCTGAAAGGAGAGACAAGTCAGGATGATTCAGGGTGGACTCCACCAGCTGAGATCCCTCGCCCTCTGCACAAATGGAGAAGACCCCTCCTCACCCTGACAGTTCCTCCCATCGGGCAGCAAGTCATAGCCCTCTCTGCAGCGGCACTGTGGCCCACCGAAAGTGCTAACACAGTCGTGCTGGCAGCTGTGGTTCCCGAAGCTGCAGTGGTCAACGGCTGGTGGGAAGGAAGAGACAACGACACACAGCGGTTCTGACTGGAGTCATCAGAGACCTCGGCTCAGGGTACCAGCTGGGGGGCTGGCTCACCCCTGCAGCTCCTCTGGTCCTGCCGGAGTACAAAGCCAGCTTGGCACCGACAGAAATGGGAGCCAGGGATGCGGACGCAGTGATGCCCACAGCCACGGTCCCTTTCGGTGCAGAGGTCAAGGGCTGAGGGAATAGTGAGGTCAGCCTGGGCCCGGGCGCTGTACAGCACACCTGCCCGGGGGCTTTTTACAAGCACCTATGCCTGGGACTTCCCTGGTGGTCCAGCGGTTAAGACTCCACACTCCCAATGCAGGGGGCCTGGGTTCAATCCCGGTTGAGGATTTAAGATCCCACACGACGCGGGGCATCGCCAAAAAACACAAATAAATAAAAATACTTATGCCTGGACCCCAATCCCCAAAGATCCTGACTCAGTCTAGGGTGGTATCCAGGCATCTGTGATTCACCAAGTAGAGGCCTCCTTCCTACTGAGCCAAGCAGTCCTCCCAGCTCAAGCCCCAGCATGCCCACTACTAAGCCAGGCATAAGAATGGGACTCCACAGCTGTAAGAGACAGGACTTCTGCCCTCAAGATGCTCACTAATTCACAGGGGAGGACCAGGCTCTGCCATTTAATCTGTCTGTGACTTCATTTCCCCCTCTGCAAAACGGGAATACAATTAATGGAAGAGTGGGTGTGCATGCTAAGTCACTCTGTCATGTCCAACTCTTTGCAATTCTATGGACTTTAGCCCGCCAGACTCCTCTGTTCGTGGGATTCTCCAGGCCAGAATACTGGAGTGGGTTGTCATGCCCTCCTCCAGGGGATCTTCCCAACCCAGGGACTGAACCCACATCTCTTACATCTCCTGCACTGACAGGGGGATTCTTTACCACTAGCACCACCCGGGAAGCCCTAATGGAAGAGAACAATTGCTATTTACACCCACTTTCTGAGGAGGGTGAACTACTGCCCTGCTGAGTATCTTGATGATTTCAATGTACAGATATGGCCTAGAGCTGAGCTGGGGAATAGGGACTAGAGAAAGATGGGCTGCTCTGTATAAAAGTGGAAGAATGTGGGGTTCCTAGAAAAGAGATGGGGAGTGGAGAGAGGGAACAAAAGAACAAGAGACATGGTGTGGAGATGAGTAACATGGGTCGATCCCTATATAAATTCCCTACAGAGGGGTGACTAAGCACCTTCAGAATCAAGGGTGCCTAATATTCATTTATAAATAAAGGATGTTTCGTTTTCTGTGTTTATGTTTGACGTCACTTAGATGTAAGTGACACCTCTGTCCATCCCCATTATTTAGTAAAATAGACATATGCACAACTTACACATACACACATGCCCTTGTGTGCACAAGTGTGTAAACCAGTGAAGAGGCTGATTTACATGCATAGCATGCATGGACTGAGAAATTGAGAGAGGATCTATAAATCAAGTGAATTCAGTAGAAGCTCAGAGTGAGAGGGGACCACAGAATGTGAACACTTGGAATTCCCAGAGATCTTGAGGAAGGTTTTGAATGTTCACAGGTCTTCAAATAGGGTTTCAAGCCAGCCTCTTCTAAGCCCCCAAAACAAGAAGACCCCAGCTGACATCTGGGTTATTGGATACAGGGGACTTCTTTTTCCAAAATGTTGTGAGGTTGACAGATGATATATGTAACACTCTTAGTTCAATATCTGATGCTAACTTGGCATTCAGTAAATGGTTTGATTCAGTTCAGTTGCTCAGTCATGTCTGATTCTTTGCAATTCCATCAACAGCAGCACACCAGGCTTCCCTGTCCATCACCATCTCCCGGAGTTTACTCAAACTCATGTCCATTGATTGGTGATGCCATCCAACCATCTCATCCTCTGTCATCCCCTTCTCCTCCTGCCTTCAATCTTTCCCAGCATCAGGGTCTTTTCAAATGAGTCAGTTCTTCGAATCAGGTGACCAAAGTATTGGAGCTTCAGCATCAGTCCTTCCAAAAAAATATTCAGGACTGATTTCCTTTAGGAGTGACTGGTTGGATCTCCTTGCAGTCCAAGGGACTCTCAAGAGTCTTCTCCAACACCCCAGTTTAAAAGCATTAATTCTTTGGCACTCAGCTTTCCTTATGGTTCAAATCTCACATCCATACAAGACTACTGGGATAACCACAGCTTTGACTAGGCGGACCTTTGTTGGCAAAGTAATGTCTCTGCTTTTTAATATGCTGTCTAGGTTTGTCATAGGTTTTCTTCCAAGAAGCAAGCATCTTTTAATGTCATGGCTGCAGTCACCATCTGCAGTGATTTTGGAGCCCAAGAAAATAAAGTCTGTCACTAATCCATTCCAGTAAATGGTAGCTGCCATTACAATCAAAGGACAGGACACACATATATTCAGTACATGGAGGGGGGAAATCCCAAATGCATAAGCAAGGTATTGTGTGTCATTGCTTTTCAGAAGGCAAAAATGAAGAACCAGGCTTTGAGAGATTGCGGGTGCAGAGAGGCATGGCAAGAGCAGCCCAGGTGAGCAGCTGGGAAAGAACTGAGATGCAGAAGCAGAAACGAGCAGCATGGGTGCGGAATATAGGGGATGTATGCATGGAAATTCCAACAGTGTCTAAATAACAGAAACAGTAAAGATGTGCCTCTGAAAAGACAGGTTTGGGAGGTGTTTTGGAGCCAGCTAAGAGGTGTGCCTGAAAGAGGCAGGAGAGAAGATTGCAGAAAATCCACTTAACCGTGGGGTCAAGACTTCTAGCCCTTGTCCCACCAAGGACTTGTGTGACCCCAAGCGATACCTTTTCTTTCCTAGACCTGAAAAGTGAGGGAGCTGGAGTTTGACTTCCAAAGGCCCTGCCAGACTCACTGGACTGATGCTGGGTCAATAGGGAGCCACAGAAGGTTCAGAAGCAGGGAGAGTGCAGGATGGGGGGAGTTCTCACCCACACAGCTCTTGTTATCTGCTGCTAGCTGATAGCCAGGGTTGCAGGCACAGTGGAAGGTGCCCGGGGCGCTGACACATTGATGCTGGCAGCCGTGTCCCCCCTGAGCACACAGGTCCTTTCCTGAGGACATACAAGAGTAGAATCATCAGCGAACAGACTGGGAGAACACTCCAGCAAGAGAGAGCTGGATGGGGTCAAAGGCAGGCCCCGTGCTCCAGGACGTCTTTAAATGAAATATGACTCGTTTGAGAGGGGCCAATCCAGGGGAGGGCCTAGGGAAAATATATGGCCTGAATGGCCCCAGTGAGTAGGCTCTGAAAACCACGGCACCTAGCCAGATGGATCAGGGGGACAAGGAAGGACTCCGTGGAGTTAAGTAGAGGAAGTCAAGAGATCAATTGAAACTGAAAGTCGTGTCCGACTCTTTGCGACCCCATGGACTGGGTCCATGGAATTCTCCAGGCCAGAATACTGGAGTGGGTAGCCTTGCTACCCACCCTACCCCTGCCTTCTCCAAGGGGTCTTCCCAACCCAGGGATCAAACCCAGGTCTCCCGCATTGCAGGCGGATTCTTTACCACCTGAGCCACAGGGAGGGCAGCAAATGACAAGGTGTGACAGGAACGCATCTGGCAGCATTGTGGGAAGAGCTAGAACAAGAGTGGGTGGGTCCTGCCCAGGGGGACGGGGCTTGGCTCTTCTAGGAGGGCGATGGCGCTCAGCCGTTAGGGCTGGTGCTTCTTGTGTAAAGGAGGAGGTTTTGGAGTTAGACATGAAGCCCGTGGAAACCACCATGGCTCTTCAAGGTGGGTGGGCACGATAAACTCCGCTCCTTGTTGCGGGGAAGCCTTAAGCAAAACTGGGCAGAGCTGGAATTTGACACAGCCCGCAGTGGGCCACTGAATCATTGGAAAAGACCCTGATGCTGAGAAAGATTGAAGGTGGGAGAAGGGTACGACAGAGGATGAAATGGTTGGATGCATCACCGACTCGATGGACACGAGTTTGAGTAAGCTCTGGGAGTTGGGTGATGGACAGGGAGGCCTGGCGTGCTGCAGTCCATGGGGTCGCAAAGATTCGGACACGACTGAGCTACTGGACTGAACCTCAGTTGCCAGGGCAACGCCGGCCTGGTGGGCGGGGCTAAAGGCGAGTGGGCGGGGCTACTCGGGAGGGGGATGGGATTTCACCGCGTTGGGAACCGGACTGGGAGCGGTGCGAGAGTTGGAGACTCGGTCCAGCGCTCCCCTCACTCACGACACAACCGGCCCTGGAACTGCCGGCCAAACTCCTGAATAAGGTCGAAGGACTCGACGAGGAAGACGTGCTCGTTCAGCGGGGGGGACGCCATGGCGCGCAGGGAGCCCACGTCGGCGCGCTGCACCCCCACGGCGTAGATCTCGATGCCGCGGGCGCGCGCCTGAGCGGCCACCTCTGCCACGCGATCCTGGGGCCGCCCGTCGGTCACGATGACGGCCACGCGAGGCACGCGCGCCTCCGGCGGGCGCGCGCCCTCGGCCACGCTGAAGGCCACATTCATGGCGTACTGGATCGCCAGCCCGGTCATGGTGCCCTGCGCCAGCGGCACCAGAGCGCGGATGGCGCGCTCCATATCCTCGCGGCGCGAGAAGGCTCGGAGCGGGAAGACGCTCTGCACTTGACTCGAATACTGGATCACGCCGACGCGAGTGGCGTTAGGCCCCACGTCCAAGCTGCGGAGAAGGCCTACCAGGAACTGCCTCATAGTCTCGAACTCGAAGGGGCGCACGCTGCGCGAGCTGTCAATCACGAACACCAAATCCAGGGGCCCAGTACTGCACCTGGGACCTGCGAGGAGATGAGGAAAGGCTCTCCTAGGTTAGCAAAGCCTCAAGTCCCAGGAGAACCCCCACGGAAACCCAAAGCGGAACACTGCTGTCCAGCGTAACAGCGCCCAGCGCAGAATTAACCTTGCAAAAATGCAGGTTAGATCCACCCACTCGAACAGTATTTGCTGAGGGGCTGGGGAGGGAGACTCCACCGAATCCCTACCCTACAGCTCTGAGGGCTAATATCTCTGAGGAGGTATTATCCATTCGGAAGGGGGACAAAGGGATGTAGCAAACTCAAATGTCTCTAGGAGCCAGGCAGGCAATGTAAATAAAGGAGGGAATGTATTGGGGTTAAGACGGTGGACATCCAGAGAGCCCATATGGTTCCTGAAGTGGGCAGCCCCAACCAAATGTTGCCTTGCAGTCGTGAGGACCCCATGTTAGCAGATCTTTAATCTTTTCATGAGAAGCCCCAAATTGGTTTTTTTAAGTGTGAAATCGACTAAGTTTTTTTTTTTGTTTCTTCAATTAACTTTTAAAAATGAAACGCCAACTGGGCAGTTCTGCCTGAGCCCAACTTAGCTGCCTCCAAGCCACATCATACAGACTGGGGGAACTGAGGCCCACAGAAACGAAGCTGTGAACTGGAACCCAACCCCTCAGAGTTCCAAAGCTGTTCCTTTTCTCTCCCTGGTGTGCAGTTGGCTGCAGATGGAGAACCCGCTTTTGCTCCCTTCCCCGCCTGCTGGTGAGGGTGGGCCCTGGCTCACCTGCGAACTGCAGTTGGGTTTCCCAAGGCTGGAGAAGGAGCAGCAACAGGGGCAGCAGCGAATATAGAAGCCCCCTCATGGCGCTCAGCCAACACAGAACGGAGGTGTCGGAGCCTGAAGAGGAAGGAAAATATCAGAGCAAAAGTGTTTACAGAGCTCTTATTCTAGGTGATGGGCATTTGGAGGGGGAGAAGGATCATGGGTTTATTTTACTAATCTCTCTAGTTTCGTGCATGGTGAAAATTTTCATTATAAAAAAATTCATCACAGTGAGTTTGCTGGAAACACAGGGAATTCTGCTTTTCAGAACTGCAGAACAGTAAATAAATAGAAAGTAGATTTAAAAATATACAAAATTTCAAAAGGAAAGGCCTTTCCTCAGTGCCAGGCACGATGATAAATGCTTTTCATGCACTGTGGCATTTATGGAGTCCTCTCAACAATTCTGTGAGTCCAAGGCTGTTGCTGTCCCCAGAGTATAGATGAGGAAAGAGGCCCAGAAACTTCACTGCGTGTACCCGAAGTCGCGTGGCAAGAAAGTGACTCCTCCAGGATATAATCCTAGGCCTGTGGGGTTCCAAGGAGCAGCCGCGTGACTCTTTGCAGAGGGAAGCCATCCCCCACCTCGCCCCCTCCCCTTTGCACACAGGCAGCTCTGTGTGACTGTGCTCCCACCCACCACCACCCCACCGTTCGCCTCAAACAGGCAGGGCCCCAGTGCAGGCCTGCTGTCGCCTTGGCCGAAACCCACCACGCGGATGAACTTGTGACGTGGTGCCGCCCCTTCCCGCCTGCTCTCAGGAGAGGTCTCCAGGGGGCGCCCTCTTGGGTCTAGCTGTGTTGGCTAGGTGGCCGTGGGAAGCCCACATCTGCCCAGCAGGTGCTCCTGCCCAAAGCAAACAGGGAGCCAGGAGCCCCAGGGCCTTGGAGATAAGGCTGGGGTAGAATATATCCGGCGCTAGAGCCTAGGAGCAGAAGTGCGCACGCAGGGCTCCGGGGACAGTGGCACTGGACGCCCCCGGACTCGGCCATGGACCCCGTGGGGGCAGGTGAGCGTTCACTCTCTCTTGGCCCTTGGCGACGCCCGTTGAGAATCACGAAGGACTCCCATTGTACAGATGGGAAAAGTGAGGCTCAAGAAGGTGGCCCGCCGAGCTGCAAAGGAACCTAGGACTCCTGGCTCCCATTCTTCCTTCTGAGCGACCTGGCAACCTGGTCCTTAGGCGTCACCTCTTTTTCTTCCATTCCCTCCCTGGGGTCCCTACTCCACCCCCATCCCCTCTCCCCTTGCTGAAGCTGTGCTAGCCATTTTTCTGTTTCTGTTTCTGGGCAGAGGGGGCCAGCTGCCCCTAATCCAACCGCAGCCCCGCCCCCTCCCCAATTCCGTGAATGGTTCTATTCTGAGAAAGGCCGGGTGCCTGTCGCTCCCTCTAGGCGCCCTCCCCGTCGCGGATCCTCACCTCCTTCGCCTTTCAGGCCTGGTAAAGGAACAAATACCCCTCTGGCAGAACCTGTCGTGGGAGGGCGACTAAGCCAGACGTGCCAGCCGCTCCTGGAGGTGGGAGGGTATGGAATGCCTCCTCCAGCGTGGGCCACAGCCCAGCAGGCGAGCACCCCTGGGGAGCCCGAGCGTACAGGCACTAGGCGCCTTGGCTCCCTCCCATCCGTTCCTGTCTGCAGAAGCCTCGGGCCCCTTAAATCTAAAGTTTCCCCTTCTCCTGCTCTTGGCCTGATCCAATATCTCGCTTGGCACCCCACCTCCACCCAATCCTAGAAAGTCAAAATAGGGCTTGCGTCCAAGTTCATCACCCTTCCAACTCCTCATTCTAGAGAGGAAGGAGTCAAGACCAGAGACAGTAATGTCTTGCCCAGGTCACACAGCAACGTGGCAAGGTGACAGGGCTGACCCCAGAACCCGGAGTTCCTCGAGAGGGTTAATCCTTGCGTTAAGAAATGCCCTTAGGATGGAGAAAGTGGATTTTCGAGGGAGGAGAGGTTTGTGAGTAATTCCTCAAGAGTTGGCTGAAGAATAAACACTTAGAGGATATTCCGGGGAACGGGTGGCGGGGAAGGGGGGGGGGGGAGCCTGCCGGGGGTTCCTGGAGGGAGGAGATTGGGGATAAGATCCCCCTTCTCCGTTTTGGCGGCCGTGCTGGTGGGGGCTCTACTTGGAGAGGGCTCTGCAGAGGTGGGGAAGGGCGCTGCAGGTCAGACGGGGCACCGTAGGTGGTGCAGCCGCGGCTAAATACGGGCGCCTGGTCTGGCTGGATGCCTGCTCCCCGCAGACCCCTCGGCGCCCCCGGGCCCTTTGACTCACCTGAGCCTGCCGGACAGCTCAGAGGCGCGGCCGCAGAGCGGAGCCGACGGGCGGAGCCTCCCGGGCAGTTGGACCAGGTACCGGCGCGGGCAGTGTGCCCGAGGTGGGGACGGCCAGGCAGCTGGAGCGGGCGGAGGCGGCGGCCGCATTTAACCCGGGGGCCGGTGGGTGGGGAGGGGGAACGCGGGCCGCGACCCCTCCCACTGGCAGGGAGCGACCCCCTCTTCCTCCGAGGGCTGGGGCGGGGCCAGCGCGACGCCCCCTGCTCCCGCCACCCCTGGAGCCGCAGACGCGAGCTGCGGGGCGGGAGTCGGGCTCCCGCGGGAGGCTGGGCGGCTACGCTCTCCGCAGCCGGAATGCGTTGGAAGCCTCCGAGGCTCTTCCCCGGGGAGAACCCCAAGGGGCGGAGCGGGGCCTGGCTCGGCCGCCGGCTGCTTGGCCCCGCTTCCGAGGGCGCGGCCCGGCTCTTGACCCCCGCCGCCCCTTCCAGGGGTGGCCAGAGGCCCCGGACTCTGGTCCTGCAAAGAGGGATAAAGGGTTCAGAAGGGCAGCTTGAGGCTTCGTGGCTCTCCCCAGGCCCCACCTGGTGGTGCCTCGGATCCTGCCCTCACGGACGCCTTTCCACGTTCTCTGCAATCACTGAGGTCCTGGGCCCAGCCATCCTCGCCCATCAAAACACTCTGGCGAAGACGCCCCCAGGCCCCTAGGCCCTGACTGGCCCCCTCCACAGGGCCGATGGAGGCCCTGTGTTCAGGGGAAGGAAAGCTGAGACAGCTGAGACAGCCTTCTCTTGGGAGATAGGGGGTTGGGAGTGTTGCTTTAACCCGAAAAATAGGAAAATATTCCAAGATCCCAGGCACACAGTTTGGGGGGCCCGTCCATTTTTTCAGGCATCAGCAGGCGGGCCAGAGAGCACTCTTCCAGTCCAGGGTCCAGCAACCACTCTCCCCTCCTCTCTCTCCGCGCCCCCCCCCCCCCAATCCACATCAGGACTGCCCCGGGGTGAGTCCCTTCAGGGTGCTGGGAAGGCACGCGCCCTCACAAACTCAGCCTCCGCCTCGAGGCCGGCACAAGTGAGGCCTTTGTGGCGCCGGGGCCTCACCCCAGTGCTCCAGGCTGCAGTGGGCGTGGAGCCAGACCTGCGGAGTGGCGCCTGGGTGGTCCCGGTGGTCGCCATGAAGACCTCACTGAGCTCCCCGCCACCCAAATGGTTCGCCCACAGCTTACACTCAAGTCGCCTCTCTTGCCGGAGGTTTCTTCCCTTTGACCCCGAGGGGGGCGGAACTGGGAGGGCCCCTCCCATTCACTTCACTCAGTCTGCCCGCTTGGGTCTCTAAGCTCCCTGCTGCGGGTGCCCGGCCCGCCACCACCTAGCCCCAGGTCAGCCTCGGAGCCCAGCGCGGTCCTGAGGGAAGGCGTGCGCCGCTGCCTGCAGCAGCAGTGCGAGCAGACGGTTCGGATCCTGCATGCCAAGGTGGCCCAGAAATCATACGGAAATGAGAAGAGGTAGGTCCTTCGGTGGCCCTCCAAGGTCCCCAGGACCCGCCTTTAGCCCTGTGGTCCCCCTCCCTGTTTAGAGTCTTTTCGCTTCCCCGGTGGTGCAGGTGGTAAAGAGTCCACCCGTTAAAACAGGAGACACAAGAGACATGGGTTCAATCCCTGGGTCGGGAAGATCCCCTGAAGAAGGAAATGGCAGCTCACTCCAGTATTTTTTTGTCTAGAAAATTCCATGGACAAAAAAAAAAAAAAAAAAAAGAAAGAAAATTCCATGGACAGAGGAGCCTGGTAGGTTACAGTCTGTGGGGTCAAACAGAGTCAGACATGACTGAGCACCCATATGCACGAAGGACCACACACAGAACCTGGAGAGGACCCAGGGCTCCAGTTCTTAGCCAATCAGTGGCCTTTTCCCCTCAGTCACCATCAGCCCGCTTTGTCGATCAAAGTCTGTGAATCTACAGTCCCCATTCACTCATTCATCCATTCATTCATTCTTTCATTCCACAACTGCCTACTGAGTGCTTATCATGCGTCAGGCTCTCTGGCACTGCTGGGCACCCAGGACACAGCTGGACAAGACAGATGCAATCACTGCCCTTGTGGCATCTTTGCTCTAGTGTGAGAGAGACAGACAAATCAGTGAAGAAGATGCTCCCAGATGGTGATGAGAGCTAGAAGGGAAACAGAATGGGGCAAGGTGAGAGAAACTGAAGGGCAGGGGTATATTTAGCTAGCAAGGTCAAGGTGGTAGGAAGGCCTTTTAAGGAGATGACATTCGAACTAAGACTTGAATGTGAAAATGGAGCCGGACGTCAGAAAGTCTGGGGGAAGCATGCTTTAATTAGAAGCAATGAAAAATGCAAAGACCTAGACTCGGTACTAACTTGGCCTGTTGGAGGCCAAAAGAAGTCAGAGTGGCTGGAATTAGAGAAGGAGAGGAATCATCATAGGAAGTGAAGTTGGAGAAGTAAGCAGGGGCCAGATCATGTAAGCACTTTGAATTTAAACCACTGGAGGATTAAGATAAGCAACATACTCTAAAAAAAGAAAAAAAAAAATCAATTTGGCTGTTGTGTGAAAAACAGGTCGAAGGTGGGTAGGAGTGGAAGCAGAGAGACCAATGGGAGGCTGATGCAGTGGTCCAGGCAAATTGATGGCAGTTGGGACAAAGATGGAGGTGGTCAGAAGTCAATGGATTCTAAATATGTTTTAAAGGTGGTGGATAGGACTTACTGATGGATTGAGTGAGGAATGTGAAAAAAAGAAAAGAAAGATTCGGGTTATTAATGGGTTCACAGTCGCGGAGAAACCTGGGGAGATGTAGGAGGAATCAAGGATTCCGTGGGCTTTCTGCTATCTTTGTGATGCCTCAAAGACAGGACACTCAAATGGAGATAGATATACGAGTCCGGCGCTTACATGTCTCTGCAGGTTCTTCTGCCCGCCGCCCTGTGTCTACCTCGCAGGTCCCGGTTGGAGGGTGAAGCCAGTGCCGGGCCAAGGTGAGGACGGACTCCATGGCGGCCGGGCGGCTCCGTTTACAAGGGGACCAGCCACTCTGTAGGGCCCGGGAGCGGGGCGGTTCTCAGGCGCAGTCTCGCCGCGCCCTCTGGCGGCGAGAACCAAGCTTGCCTGGCTGACACCTGAGTGCCGCCAGAGCCGGCTCACATTCCTTTGCAGCCCACCAGTCCGGGGAGACTGGGCCCCTGGTCTGCGGTTACATGGGACTAGACGGCGCGTCCGGCAGCGCCGCCGAGACGCAGAAGTTGAATTTCGAAGAACAGCCGGACTCCAGGGTGAGAGCGCATGGCGGGAGGGGGGCGGGAGGGGGGCAGTGAGGGTGGGTGAACTGCGAATCCTTCTCCCAGCCTCACCTCTCCCTTGGAGGGGACTGGGGAGGAGAGGGGACTCCGTCACTCCCCCTGCAGGAGCCAAAAGATAGGTGGGAATGCGGAGAGACCAGGTTTCTGCCTTGAGGCTGAGCCCAAGAACTTGGACGTGTCATGTCACGTCCGACGGGGCGGGCGTCAGATAACTGGGGGAGGTGGGCTCATCCCGTGACTTAGGGCTGCGATGAGACGACCCCGTCCCCGCGAACCCGGTAGGAATTCAGTTGCGCCAAGACTCTGTACATCTCGGACGCAGACAAGAGGAAGCACTTCCGACTGGTGTTGCGGCTCATGCTCCGGGGCGGTCGGGAGCTGGGCACCTTCCACAGCCGCCTCATCAAGGTCATCTCCAAGCCCTCGCAGAAGAAACAGTCGCTGAAAAACACCGACCGTGAGCGGGGGCGGGGCCTCGCCGCCGGGCGGGCTTGGGGAGGTGCCCCAGGTCTGCAAGCCGCTTGATTTGGGAAGAGGGAGGGAGAGAGGCCTGGGAGTCTGAGCCGAAAGCGGGGCCGGGTCTGGATGAGTGGGTGTGGCCTAGGTACCCAATTTGAGGTTGGGGGTCCCCAAAATAGCTGGCAGGTGCTGAACTAAAGACAAACTATAATAATAATAGGGCAGAGGAAATTCGGTTAAAAATATTTGTTCAGTGCCTGATGTGCATTGCAAGTGTCTGTTCTGGAGGAACAGCCTAGCCTAGCAGGGGAGAGACACACAGAGCTGATCAAAGAGACAGTTGGAGATAAGTACTGCCCTGGATGCCAAGTGATAAACCCCGGGGCTAATGGGTTTGAAAATGCAGGGGGAAAAAGCCTGAATGACAATAACACCATCACCCTCCCTGGAAGATGGAAGGGAGAAGCTAGGGAAACGGGTCCTTTCTTGGCGGGCATGTACATTCATCACCCTGTTTGATGCTCATCCTTGTAAGGTGAGTGGTAGGTGAGGAAAATGAGATGCAGAACATCCATCCATTTGTTTAAGAAATGTTCGGGCCTTGGAATTCCCTGGCAGCCCAGTGGTTAAGACTCTGTGGTTCCACTGTAGGGGACTCAGGCTTGATCCCTGGTTGGTGAACCCTAAGATCCTGTATGCCACTCAGTGGGACCAGAAAAAAGGAAAAGAAAAATGAAAAAAAAAAGAAAAGAAATATTGGGGCCCATCACCTTCCAAATGACTTGCTTAGGCTTGCCCAGCTAGAAAAGTGGTCCAGCCAGCATTTGAACTTGAGTTGATGTGACTCAAGCCCACTCCCACCCCGCACCTTATTTACTTTCTGTTAAAAACGCTGAAGGATGTCTAAGATTCAGGTAGTGCTCTGGCTGGCCGCTGGTGTGAGGATAGGGCCAGGGAATGGTAAGGTTGATACAATGTGACGGGTTTAAGTGCAGATTCTGGAAGGAGGTGGCCTGGGTTTGAATTCTGGCTCTGCCGCTGGCTAGCTGTGTGATCTTGAGGGAGTTGTTCTCTCGAGTAAAGATAATATTATCTACTGCAGAGGGTTCTTGAGAAGCAAAAGAGCTAACTCATGTTCAGCATTTAAAACAGTACCTGAAAAACAATAAACGTTCAGTTCAGTTCAGTTCAGTTGCTCAGTCGTGTCCAACTCTTTGGGACCCCGTGAACTGCAGTACACCAGGCCTCCCTGTCCATCACCAACTCCCGGAGTCTACCTAAACCCATGTCCATCGAGTTGGTGATGCCATCCAGCCATCTCATCCTCTGTCGTCCCCTTCTCCTCCTGCCCCCAATCCTTCCCAGCATTAGGGTCTTTTCCACTGAGTCAACTCTTCACATGAGGTGGCCAAAGTATTGGAGTTTCAGCTTCAACATCAGTCCTTCCAATGAACACCCAGGACTGATCTCCTTTAGGATGGACTGGTTGAATCTTCTTGAAGTCCAAGGGACGCTCAAGAGTCTTCTCCAACACCACAGTTCAAAAGCATCAGTTCTTCGGTGCTCAGCTTTCATCACCGTCCAACTCTCACATCCATACATGACTACTGGAAAAACTATAGCCTTGACTAGACGGACCTTTGTTGGCAAAGTAATGTCTCTGCTTTTTAATATGCTATCCAGGTTGGTCATAACTTTCCTTCCAAGGAGTAAGCATCTTTTAATTTCATGGCTGCAATCACTATCTGCAGTGATTTGGAGCCCAAAAACATAAAGTCAGACACTATTTCGACTGTTTCTGCACCTATTTCCCATGAAGTGATGGGACCAGATGCCATGATCTTAGTTTTCTGAATGTTGAGCTTTAAGCCAATTTTTTCACTCTCCTCTTTCACTTTCATCAAGAGGCTTTTTAGTTCCTTTTCACTTTCTGCCATAAGGGTAGTGTTGTCTGCATATCTGAGGTTATCGATATTTCTCCCAGCAATCTTGATTCCAGCTTGTGCTTCTTCCAGGCCAGTGTTTTTCATGATGTACTCTGCATGTAAATTAAATAAGCAGGGTGACAATATACAGCCTTGGCGTACTCCTTTTCCTATTTGGAACCAATCTGTTGTTCCATGTCCAGTTCTAACTGTTGCTTCCTGACCTGCATACAGGTATCTCAAGAGGCAGGTCAGGTGGTCTGGTATTCCTATCTCTTTCAGAATTTTCCAGTTTATTGTGATCCACACAGTCAAAGGCTTTGGCATAGTCAATAAAGCAGAAATAGATATTTTTCTGGAACTCTCTTGCTTTTTCTGTGATCCAGCAGATGTTGGCAATTTGATCTCTGGTTCCTCTGCCTTTTATAAATCCAGCTTGAACATCTGGAAGTTCACAGTTCATGTATTGCTGAAGCCTGGCTTGAAGAATTTTGAGCATTACTTTTCCAGCGTGTGAGATGAGCGCAATTGTGCGGTAGTTTGAGCATTCTTTGGCATTGCCTTTCTTTGGGACTGGAATGAAAGCTGACCTTTTCCAGTCCTGTGGCCACTACTGAGTTTTCCAAATTTGCTGGCATATTGAGTGTAGCACTTTCACAGCATCATCTTTCAGGATTTGAAATAGCTCAACCGGAATTCCATCACCTCCACTAGCTTTGTTCATAGTGATGCTTTCTAAGCCCACTTGACTTCACATTCCAGGATGTCTGGCTCTAGGTGAGTGATCACACCATCGTGATTATCTGGGTCATGAAGATCTTTTTTGTAAAGTTCTTCTGGGTATTCTTGCCACCTCTTCTTAAAATCTTCTGCTTCTGTTAGGTCCATACCATTCCTCTCCTTTATTGAGCCCATCTTTGCATGAAATGTTCCCTTGGTATCTCTAATTTTCTTGAAGAGATCTCTAGTCTTTCCCATTCTGTTATTTCCCTCTATTTCTTTGCATTGATCGCTGAGGAAGGCTTTCTTATCTCTCCTTGCTATTCTTTGGAACTCTGCATTCAGATGGGTATATCTTTCCTTTTCTCCTTTTCTTTTCACTTCTCTTCTTTTCACATCTATTTGTAAGGCCTCCTCAGACAGCCATTTTGCTTTTTTACATTTTTTCCCCATGGGGATGGTCTTAATCCCTGTCTCCTGTGCAATGTCACGAACCTCCGTCCATAGTTCATCAGGCACTCTGTCTATCAGATCTAGTCCCTTAAATCTATTTCTCACTTCCACTGTATAATCCTAAGGGATTTGCTTTAGGTCATACCTGAATGGTCTAGTGGTTTTCCCTATTTTCTTCAATTTAAGTCTGAATTTGGCAATAAGGAGTTCACGGTCTGAGCCACAGTCAACTCCTGGTCTTGTTTTTGCTGACTGTATAGAGCTTCTCCATCTTTGGCTGCAAAGAATATAATCAATCTGATTTCGGTGTTGACCATCTGGTGATGTCCATGTGTAGAGTCTTCTCTTGTGTTGTTGGAAGAGGGTGTTTGCTATGACCAGTGCGTTCTCTTGGCAAAACTCTATGAGCCTTTGCCCTGCTTCATTCTGTACTTCAAGGTCAAATTTGCCTGTTGCTCCAGGTGTTTCTTGACTTCCTACTTTTGCATTCCAGTCCCCTACAATAAACGTTAGCTATCATCATTATGATAGTGGATGGGAACTTGGGTTAAGTATACATTGAACACCTACAGTATGCCTAGCACTGTGAGGGAAGAATGGGTGATGACCCAGTTCTTTCTCCCCAGTTGCTCAAAATCCAATCAGAAAGCAGAATGGTGGCTCTGAATCTGTGCTAAAGGCCAAAAGAGTTCAATATTAAGCCATAGAAATACACTGCTATTTCACACCACATGCCTTTTGCTTATACAGTCACCTGAGCACCTCCTACCTACCTCGTCCTCCCCAGCTGAGAGTATAACCTCCTCCAGGAAGCCTTCTGGAACCCAGCCAGCCCTTACTACATCCTACTGAGAGTTTTTATTTATTCTCTGTCTCCACTCTGAGACTGTGAACTCCTCCAGAGCAAAACTAAGTCTAATTCACCCTTTGGTGCCTGGCACCCAGCGTAGGGCAGGCCACCAAGCAGGCATTTAGTAACTACTTGATAAAATTCTGTTTTTTGTGCCCAGGCAGTGAAAAGGACCAGACCAAGGTACAGAAGCAGTGTTACAGCAGGTGCTAGATAAGTAGCTGTGAGACAATAAATGGCTAGTGTGTCTGGGAATTTGAGGCAGATTGGCTCAGGGGACAGAGGGTGGGAACTTCACTGGCAATTCCAAGGGGCCAATCCAGGCCTGAGCACGGACTCTACTTCTTCCCCTCGCAGTGTGCATATCCTCGGGCTCGAAGGTCTCCCTCTTCAACCGCCTGCGCTCCCAGACAGTCTCCACGCGCTACCTCTCCGTGGAGGACGGGGATTTTGTGGCCAGTGCACGCCAATGGGCTGCCTTCACTCTCCACCTGGGTAATCCCACCAGCAGGCCCGGAGCTGGGCACTTCACATGCATTCACTTATTTAATCTTCACCACAACTCGCCCAGGGAAGTAAATGTTGCCCCATGGAACCGAGGCTCACAGACACCAAAAGACTTGTCAAAAGTCCTAGTGAGTCAGAAACTGAACCCAGCCCTTCCCCCTGACTCAGCCCCTGCCCCCAGGGCACAGACATTCTCAAGGATGGGCCACAGGGGGTTTCTCCAGGCTGAGAACTTTCAGCCTGAGCTGCCTCTCCCCGTGTGCCGACCCCGCCCTTAAGACACATGTGTGACACGAGGCGGAGTCAGAGGCAACAGGATTTGGGACAGAAGCTTAGGACCCCTGAAGCCCTCCTGCCTTCTGTTTATTCCTCAGCTGATGAACACTGTTCCCAGGGGGACTTCCCGCCTCGAGAGGGCTACGTCCGCTACGGCTCCCTGGTGCAGCTCGTCTGCACGGTCACGGGCATCACCCTACCTCCGATGGTATGGGAAGGGAGGGCACAGCTGGACGGGTCACCCCAGATCCATCCACAAGGGAAGGGCTGAGGGTGAGCACCCAAAGCATGATGACCCCTATCCTCACTGGGGACATTCAGCGTTTGTGGGACCGTGTGGAGGTCAAGGGCTGTCATGGTAGTGGGGAGGATATGCCAGCAATATGCTAGCATTCCGCATGGCTATCGGGGTACCAGAGAGCTGGCTAGGAGGGCAGCCTGTGGGCACCCAGGCACCCTGCTGCCACATCTCCCCCACACTTCTGCCGTAGATCATCCGCAAAGTAGCCAAACAGTGTGCCCTCCTCGACGTGGATGAGCCCATCTCCCAACTCCACAAGTGTGCATTCCAGTTTACCGGTGATCATCCAGGAGGAGGTGGCACCTACTTATGTCTCGCTACAGAGAAGGTGGTGCAGTTTCAGGTGAGAAGCAGAGACTCTCAGCACCAAGCATCTCAGAAAATCAGAACAGCAAAGAACAGTAGGATATAAGATCACCGTTATCATCACCATCGTGGTTGCTACTCACCAAGCAACACTGCCTTCTATGGAATGTTAGACATGAAGACTATCAGGATAGAATCAGAGAATGTAGAAAAAATAGTAATAGTAGCATTGAGCAATGCTCCTTCTCAAAGGCTAGTAAAGTCATAGAATGTTGTGATATAAAATTGTAGGGGAATTCCGTGGTGGTCCAGTGGCTATGACTCTGCACTTCTACCGCAGGGGGCCGGGGTTCCATTCTTGGTCTGAGAACTAAGATCCCACAAGCCCGGAGGCACGCGGCTAAGAAAAAAAAAAAATTGTAGAATGTAGATAAAAATCAGTAATAAATAGTAGTTTTGAGTATTACTGAGCAAAGATGAATCATGGAATGTTAAGACATAGGAGTGTCAAATATGAAAAATTGCTATTATTATTAAGCAATACAAAGAACATTATCATGGAATGTTGAGATAAAATCATAATATATAGAAAATCACATTATTATTGAGCAATAATCCTTCCAAAAGCATTTTAAAGTGTTGGGAATGTTTAGGGCACAGGATTGCGCAATATTTTTCTTTCTTTCTTTCTTTTTAATGGAATTCTAGAATTCTAAGAACATAGATCTTTAGAAACCAGCTAGTCCAGCGAGCTGAGGTAACTCTAAATAGAGAAATTAAATGTTAGTCCAAGCTCGCAGGGCAGGTAAACCGCAGAGCCCAGCACTGGAACGTTAGGAATGCGGCCGCACCGGCCTTGCGCCGGCTGGCTGCGCTGATGGCCGCCCGTGTCCGCAGCTTCTTCTCCATCCCCTCGGGTCTCCCCTCAGGCCTCCCCCTGCCCCAAGGAGGCCAACAGAGCGCTGCTCAACGACAACTCTTGCTGGACCATCATCGGCACCGAGTCGGTGGAATTCTCCTTCAGCACCAGCCTGGCGTGTACCCGGGAGCCGGTCACTCCAGTGCCGCTCATCAGCACCCTCGAGGTGAATCCGGGCGCAGCAGGGCGCTGGCGGGCGTGGATCCTGACTGCTCTGGGCGGGGTGGGAGTGTAGGCGAGGGAGGGCAGCGAGCTCTCAGCAACCCACCCCCGTCCCCCCCGCTTCTCCCACACCCCTTGGTCTCACCCTCCCCCAGCTGAGTGGCGGGGGCGACGTGGCCACCCTGGAGCTCCACGGTGAGAACTTCCACGCGGGGCTCAAGGTGTGGTTCGGGGACGTGGAGGCCGAAACCATGTACAGGTATTGGGGGGGGGGGGGGTGGAGTTCCCTGTCTCCCAGAGAACGGAGCTGGTGGGGAGGGGGTGCCTGCTATCAGCATCGCTGCTGCCCTGACCTCCTTGCCCGACCCCCAGGAGCCCGCGGTCCCTGGTTTGTGTGGTACCCGACGTAGCCGTCTTCGGCAGCGACTGGCGCTGGCTGCGCACACCCATCACAGTGCCCGTGAGCCTCGTGCGCACCGACGGCCTTTTCTACCCCAGCGCCTTCTCCTTCACCTACACGCCGGAGTACAGCGCGCGGCCGGGGGCCCTGGGCGCCCCCGGTGCCACAGCGGCGCCCGCCGCTGACGCCGACGCGCTCCTGGAGAGCATCCATCACGAGTTCACGCGCACCAACTTCCACCTCTTCATCCAGACGTAGCAGGAGCGGCCTGGACGCTGAGACCTGGCCCGGAGCCGGTTTTCTGAATCCTGAGCCCTGCCCTCCGCCTCCGTGCTGCGCAAGTGAAGACTGCAGGCCGACTTGCAGAAAGCTCTCGCCCTAGAAACCTGGCCCTGCGGGTCTTTCACCGGTTACTCCCTCGTCCTCCTCCGTCCAAGAAGACTCCGCCTGAGTGAAGCTCCCTTTGTATCGGGTCAGGAGCGTGCCTTTCTCTGTCATCGTCTTTTTCACTCTCACACACTCTCTCCCGCAGTAACTATAGTTTTGCTTTTTTTTTTTTGGCCATGCCACATGGCCTCTGGGATCTTAATTCCCAGACCAGGAATGGAACCCACCCTCCATGCGGTGGAAGTGCAGAGTCTTAGCCCCTGGACCGCCAGGGAGTTCCTTGTAGATATCTCTTCTCTGTGCATCCCTGCGCCTGCATCTTTGTGTGTCTCCAGCCCTCTCTGGGTCTGGCATACAGTTTCACACACTGTGAAAAGCCTAGCCTAGAGCGTTGACCCTCCAGGCAGCTGTGTCTTCCCTGAAAGAGGAAATGGGTAGTTTCACACACAGGGGCGTGGGGCATGGGCTCATGCTTGCCCTGCTGGCCCTGAAGCACCAGGCCCTGCCTTGAATACTGGGTCCCACTCCAAACACCAAGTCCCTTCTGGAGCATGGGGAACCTGTCCTGAAGTGCTGACTTCCACCCTGCAGTACAAAGCTCAGTCCTCTCCTTAGTCTTCTTCTGGCTGGAGCCAGGCACAGTACCCATGCAGATGTTTGCCCTCTGGTCCACAACTCTGGTGGCTGGGCAGGTCCCTGGGGCAGTGGTCAGGTCTTGCCATCTTAATTATCTACCCAGGCATCTCTTTCGCAGGACCAGTAAGATGCAGTCCGCCCTGAGGGTTGGAGATTGCTCTGCTGTGTTGGCATCAACTCCCAACCAGGGCAGAGTCTGATCTGTATGACCCACCTGCCCCCAGAGGGAGGTGCCCCAGTGTGCTTCCCCCCACATACGCGCAGAGCAGAGGACCACATGTGTGGTGGAGCAGATAACACATTTGTGATAATTCCTGGAGGAGCAACGGGGTTCAGAGGTAGCCAGCATCCCTGAGCCCCTGTCCCTGCTCTGGGTACCACCTGCGGCCTCTGGGCAGGCCTAGGAGCAACCACAAGACACAAAACAAAACTTGCCCAGGACAACTCTAAGCAGAACTCCCGGGATCTGCTGGGCAATAATCAAGTCGCAAGAATAACTTATTTGGGTGGAACCCAAGGATAAAATTGCAATTTATCACCGCCCAGACTCTCCACCCTCTGCCAAATGTGTGCCCCACAGGGAGGGTCCTGACTCAGGCTGTGAAAACTATGACACAGATATCATAGGTGCCAGCTACTTGTACCAGCCCCTGGGGGTGCCGAAAGGGTAGAACTGGTCTGAAATGTGGGTCAAAGGCTGTCACCCCTCTGGGCCTTTCTTTAAGCTCTAAGTTCATTTCCTGAGATGCTTTCCCCAGAACATGGAAACCCCCTGTGAAAAAGAAGAAGCTGCTAATTCCCAAGGAGGCAAAATGGGCTTTGCTCTTATAGTCCTCAAAGTCTTGGCTAAGTTCTGTTCTCTGCCATCAGCAGGCTGAAACCCACAGTGATGGGAAAGAGAAGCTTGTCCAGAGTCTGCCATGGCCCCTGAGAGTGGATCCTGGCGGAGGAACCCAGGGAACAGAAGGATGGAAAATGTCCTCCACGTGAGGGCCTGTCCCAGGAGAGTTTGAGCTCACTGCCCTGTGAGACTGAAGCAGGAAGTCACTTGTAAAGAGCCTAAGAGGTTTCAAAGCATATCACGTGGGGAGTTGGGGCTCAAGGGCCTTTCCAGTTCTGCCCTCAAGAACTTCCTCCACCACTCCACCGGGCAGGAGTCCCGGAGGCCAAGGACCTAGGTTGGCCTGAAAGCCCAGCCATGCAGCTCTATTTTTTGCCTTGCCCTCAGGACACTCCCCGGAGAAGGCAATGGGACCCCACTCCAGTACTCTTGCCTGGAAAAATCCCATGGACTGAGGAGCCTGGTAGGCTACAATCCATGGGGTCGTGAAGAGTCAGACACGACTGAGCGACTTCACTTTCACTTTTCACTTTCATGCATTGGAGAAGGAAATGGCAACCCACTCCAGTGTTCTTGTCTGGAGAATCCCAAGGATGGGGGAGCCTGGTGGGCTGCCGTCTATGGGGTCACACAGAGTTGGACACAACTGAAGCAACTTAGCAGCAGCAGCAGCAGAACACTCCCAGACCCTTGGTCCCACCTATGAAAGTCTGTGCCCTCAGAGCTCCAACCCTGGCCTGTCTTCTGAGTTTCAGCTGCTGGACTGTCCTGGGAGGTCTTCTCTCCCCCAAGCCTGAATCTGTCTAACATCAAACTCCCCGCCCTCTCCATGTCCCTTGCTAGAAGAGGCTTCCTCCTCCGCTCCACTACTGCTTGGTTCTCCAAATTCAGACAGTCCCTTCTTCGAGATTTCCCTAATTCAGGACTTCCCTGGTGGTCCAGTGGGTAAGAATCCATCTGCCAATGCAGAGAACAGGGGTTCGATCCCTGGTCCAGGAAGATCCCACATGCCGCAGGGCAACTAAACCTGTGCACCACAACTACTGAGCCTGCACTCTAGAGCCGTTGCTCCGCAACGAGAGAAGCCACTGAAGTGAGAAGCCCGCACACCGCAACTAGAGAAAGCCCGTGCGCAGCAGCAATGAAGACCCAGTGCAGCCAAAAAAAATTCCTTAATTAGACTTAATATGGTGATTATTTCACACTATATTCAAATATCGCATCATTATGTTGTACACAGAAACTAATATAATGCTATATGTAAAAAAAAAAAAAGATTTCCCCAAGGCAAGACTACATAATTTGCAGGTCCAGGGCAAAATGAAAATATATAACCCTTTGTTCAAAAATTATTAAGACTTTCAAGACAGCGATAGCAGAACATGAAATCAAGGCAGGGCCCTGCCAAGCACAGGTTCTTGTGTGCCTGTCAAGGTCACAAGCCCATGAAGCTGGCTCTGGCCCCAGGCTTTCCGTCTCATTTTCCCATAGAATCCCACTAGAACCATGTACTGCCCACCTTGGATCAAAGGGCTTTATGTACTCCTCAATTGCCCCCTCTAGACTGTGAGCTTCATGTGGGAAGGAGCTCATCCTGGTGTGACCTGGGAGGTGCATTGCAACTCTTGAACACTGAATAAGTGCTAAATGAATACCAAACAGCATGGGATTGTATTCAGTTCATTTCAGTCACTCAGTCGTGTCCGACTCTTTTCGACCCCATGAACTGCAGCACGCCAGGCTTCCCTGTCCATCACCAGCTCCCGGAGTCCACTCAAACCCATGTCCATCGAGTCGGTGATGCCATCCAACCATCTCATTCTCTGTCGTCCCCTTCTCCTCCTACCCTCAATCTTTCCCAGCATCGGGGTCTTTTCAAATGAGTCAGCTCTTCGCATCAGGTAGCCAAAGTATTGGGAGTTTCAGCTTCAATATCAGTCCTTCCAAGGGACACCCAGGACTGATCTCCTTTAGGATGGACTGGTTGGATCTCCTTGCAGTCCAAGGGACTCTCAAGAGTCTTCTCCAACACCACAGTTCAAAAGCATCAATTCTTCTGTGTTCAGCTTTCTTTATAGTCCAACTCGCACAACTGTATTGGCAGGTATTAAATTTGGATTTTGCAAGTGCAATGTGAATCCAGCAGGTGGCACTGTTGTCCTCCCAAGCATTGAGTCTTCATTTATTTATAGTTAAACAGTTCAGAGCCTTAATCACTTTTTGATGTTCTCAGGATCAGAACAGAGGTGAGAGTCATTGCTGTCCTCCATATTTCATCCTCATTTTACAGGTGGGGAAACCGAGGCTCTGAGAGAGAAGACCCAGGAAACAGAGCAGGCTGATGGCAGCGTCTGATTTGAATCCTATACTTTTGATGAAACCTCTGGGGCTCTGAGATTCTTTTAATTTTCTACTTAATAGTCTTTAATACTCTTAGTTCCCTGCTATGTGTAGGTAGCATATGTGTGTGTTACAAAGGGCGGGATTGGGGGTAGGGAGTGGATGGGATACATAGTGTATTCTTGCTGTGAATAAGGTCAAAATCTCCGTTCCCCAAATCTCCCAATTTACCAGCTCTCATTCTGCCTGAGAGCCCACTGGGGGAAAAAAAAATAGCAAGTCTTTCAGTTTATGTCTTCTGAGAACATTGAACTTTGAGTTTCTCTCTCTCTTCTGTTTCTTTGAAGTTGAGTTTCTTTAAATAGAAAGTCATCATGACCACAGTGTGGGTAATATTCTCAGACACCTTCCTCCCTGGGGAGGATGCCGATGGCTGAGGGCACAGACCATGAAGATGGCAGAAGAGAGAGGAAGTGGCTTTAAGGGGAATGAAACCAGCAGGGTGATGTCTCCTGAGTTTTGCAACATCAGCCCTGACCATATTCACCCAAAAAGGTTCAGACCTGGCTCTGTTCCAGACCCCAAGGGACAAAGGCAGGGTGGACGGCCGTGCCACAACAATGATTTCAGTGGTAAATCGGTGAACACCTGTTACAACCGGTTGCTTGCTCCCTGGGGTGGGGGAGGAGCAGGTAAAGTTCAGGGGTGAGGGTGGGGTTAAGGCAGAACCTTGGGACCAAGTTCTTTATGAACTCACTGGTGCTAGAATCTTAAAGTGGGACCCACTCTGCCAAGTTCATCCCAAGCCCCTATCAGGTTCTAAGCATCCCCTCCCCACCCTGGCTGGTGTCTGTAAATACATACCCCTAGCACCCCATCCTGGGTGGGAGTATCCTGGACTCAGCTGGTTTTGTGGTTCCTGACTTACCACGGTTCCAATTATGATTGTTTTCGCTTTACCCGGTGAGAAAGCAATACGCATTCAGTAGAAAACGTACTTCAAACTCTGATCTTTTTCTGGGCTGGTGGTAGGCGGTCTGGTCTTCTCTCCTGATGTTAGGGCCATGGCAATGAGCCTCGGTTTTCGGTCCACCAGGTGACTGTGAGGGTAAGCAGCTGATAAACTGAAAACCATTCTGTTTTTCACTTTCATTACAGAATTAATAAATTACATGAGAGATTCAACACTTTAGTATTAAATAGGCCTTGTGTTAGATGATTTTGACCAACTCTAGGCTAATGCAAGTGTTCTGAGTACATTTAAGGTGGGCTAGAATGGCATCGGAGAAGGCAATGGCACCCCACTCCAGTACTCTTGCCTGGAAAATCCCATGGATGGAGGAGCCTGGTGGGCTGCAGTCCATGGGGTCGCGAAGAGTCGGACATGACTGAGCGACTTCACTTTCACTTTTCACTTTCATGCTTTGGAGAAGGAAATGGCAACCCACTCTAGTGTTCTTGCCTGGAGAATCCCAGGGATCAGGAAGGCTAGTGGGCTGCCGTCTATGGGGTCGTACAGAGTCGGACATGACTGATGTGACTTAGCAGCAGCAGAATAGCATCAGGGCTTCCCAGCTGGCACTAGTAAAGAATCACCTACCAATGCATGAGACAGACGTAAGAGACGCAGGTTCGAACCCTGGAGGAGGAAATGGCAACCCACTCCAGTGTTCTTGCCTGAAGAATCCCATGGACAGAGGAGCCTGATGGGCTTCAGTCTGTAGGGTCGCAGAATCGGACATGACTGAAGTGACTTAGCATGCATGCACACAGGATTGCATCACCGACTCAATGGACATGAATTTGAGCAAACTCCAGGGGACAGTGGACGTCAGAGGAACTTGGCATGCTTTAGTCCATGAGATTGCAAAGAGTCGGACATGATTTAGTAACTGAACAACAAAAGCTAAGCAAGTATGTTTTCCTTGTGGCTCAGCTGGTAAAGAATCCGCTTGCAATGCGGGAGACCTGGATTCCATCCCTGGGTTGGAAAAATCCCCCGGAGAAAGAAAAAGCTACCCACTCCAGTATTCTGGCCTGGGATATTCCATGGACTATATAGTTCATGGGGTTGCAAAGAGTCGGACAAGACTGAGTGACTTTCGCTTGGTAGGTTAGGTGAAATAAATACATTTTCAGCTTCAATTATTTTCAACTTATGACGGATTTATTGGGACATAGCCCCACTGTAGGTCAAGGAAGATGTGTATGTACATACACAATGTGTATTATGCATACCTTCCCTTCTCCTCACACTAATTATGTGTATGTATTTTCAGAGGGGTCACCTTAAAATGAACAAATGCAGAGCTGACAGCGACTTTTCAGATAATGGCCAAGAAGTGTGAACACTAGTTGCGTGACTTTGTCTGGTTCAAGGCACTTAACCCCTTTGTGCCTCGGCTTTCTCTTCTGTAAATGGGGAAAATAGGATGTTTCATAAGATGTCGTGAGAAATAAGTGAACCAGTTTATACGGACTAGTCGTTGCCATTGTTATTTCAGAAGCACATTTTAAAAATTTCAAATATTTATTTTTATTTGTCTGTATAGGCTCTTATTTGTGGCATGTCGGAGCTTTTGTTGCGGCATGTGCGATCTAGTTCCCTAATCAGGAATGGACCTGGGCCCCCTGCATTGGGAACATGGAGTTTTAGCCACTGGACCACCAAGGAATTCCCCAGAAGCACTTTTAGAGACGATCCAAACACTGCAGGCTTCCTCCAATGTACAGATGAGGAGTTTGATGGTCCAGAGGAGGTAAGTGAGAGGGGCTTTCCTGGTGGCTCTGATAATAAAGAATCTTCCTGCGTTGCAGGAGACACGGGTTTGATCCTTGGCTTGGGAAGATCCCTGGAGAAGGGAATGGCTACCCACTCCATATTCTAGCCTGGATAACAGAGGAGGTAAGTGAACTTCCTGTATTTGTTTTCTCTGTTAGGTAACTAATTACCACAAACATAGCAGGTTGTAACCACACTTTTTATTGTCCCACAGTTTCCATGGGTCAGGAGTCCAAGCACAGCTTGGCTGGGTCGTCTACTGAAGGGCTCCCTAGGCTGTCATCAAGGGGTCAGTCCGGGCTGCAGTCTCTCCGAGGCACATGGTTGTTGGAAGAATCCATGTCCTCGTAGCTGTAGACCTCATGGCAGCTTGCTTGTTCAGGGCCAACAAGAGAGCATCACTCTCTTCAGGAAGGTTCCAGACCCTCTTTTACATATCTTCAACTGTTTTCCTTTAGCCACGGACTTTATTGTCTGAATATTTGCAACTATTATTCTACACACAAATTTAATTTCTTACAAAACTCTTTGTTGCATATTGGTAGGTCACTTCACTCTGCATTTTATGCCACATTTCCATCAAGTATTTCCCTGAGTCAAAATCTGCCTGGTTGTGGTGGTTGTCGTTCAGTTGTTGTTGTTTCCTCGCTCAGTTGTGTCCAACTCTTTGTGACCCCAAGGACTGTAGCCTGCCGGGCTCCTCTGTCCGTGGGATTTTTCAGGCAAGCATACTGGAGTGGGCTGCCGTTTCCTTCCCCAGGGGCTCTTTCCCACCCAGGGATGGGACCCACGTCTTCTACATTGGCAGGCGAATTCTTTAGCGCTGAGCCACCAGGGAAGCCCAACGTGGGAACTCTGTGAGATATTTATGTTGCCATAAACTCCTAAGTTTAGGGTAATTTAACACAGCAATAAAAGATACAGGGTCTCTAGAGCCTAGAACCTACCTAACCCAAAAGAAGCGCTCGTAATGAGAATAAAGTGCCACTTATGGAGCGCTTCCTAGGGACCAGGTTCTGACCTACCACCCCAGAGGATGCTGGAGACCAAGACAATGGCTAATGAAGCTGAAATCCAAATCCTGGGGGGGGGGGGGGGGGGGGGGTCTGACCCAATCTCACACTATCCAACCTAGCCCTGCCACACTTGACATGTTCTATATCTACTCTATAGATAGATATAGCCACCAGCTACCTGTGGCTCTTGAGTACTTGAAATGTGGCTGGTGCCATTGAGGAACTGAATTTTAATTAATTTTAACTTAAATAGTTGCATATGACAAATGACCACTGGATTGGATAACACAGATAAAACAGATGGGAGGGCTTCCTGCAGGATTCCAGTTGCAGACTTCCCTGGTAGTCCAGACTCTGAGCTTTCACCGCAGGAGGCATGGATTTGATCCCTGGTCAGGGAAGGTCCGCATACCACACAGTGCAGTCAATAAACAAATAACAGATTCCAGTTACAAGTGCAGAGACCCACTCAAGCTTCATGGGCCTCAGGAGGGATCTGAAACCAGACTCCCTACTTCAAAGGGAGTGCAGCCTGAAGGGGCCCTGGGTGACATAAACTCTGATGGGCAGTGATGAGAAACTCCAGATCTTGACTTCAAATCCCGCCTGTACCGTTGGTAAGCTGTGTCTCTTTGGGCAAGTTATTTAACTTCTTAGCTGCAGTTTCCCTATCTATAAGATGGAACTACTAATGGCACCTACTCTGTTGAATTATTGTGAAGATTGAACGGGTGCAGGTATAGAGGACAGAATGGGTTCCTGGCACGCACGTTTGTGATGTGAGGGTTTCCTTCTACTACCAATTCTTCTTTGCATCCTTTCCTTGACCCCAATGAACCACTGGGCCATGAAGCACCAAAGGAAGACTACCAAAATTCAAGCGTGACATGGACTTGGACTCGAAGTGCAAGTACCGGCATGAAGGTTTACTTCTGCACAGACAAGCAAAGATTGGGTTGCCCTCTTGGTAAAAAGGATCTTACCCACCTCAAAAGGGGCTTCCCTGGTGGCTCAGATGGTAAAGAATCTGCCTGCAATGTGGGAGACTTGGGTTTGATCCCTGTGTTGGGAAGATCCCCTGGAGAAGGGGATGGTAACCCACTCCAGTATTCTTGACTGGAAAATTCCATGGACAGAGGAGCCTGGCAGCCTACAGTCCAGGGGCTGGCAAAGAGTAGGACGCGACTGAGCAACTAACACTTTACTTCTCACCCACCTCAGAGGGTTGTTATGAGGATCAAGAGAGGTGTCAATGCGATCTGTCCAGAGACCACCAGCTATGATGCCCAGAGGCCAAGGAGGTGACGTGGATAAAACAGATGGACAGACTGGCAAAGGAGAGAGCCTGCATCTAGGCGGGGACCCGCCCATATGCAACTCCCCATGGTTACTTGAGTTGCCAATTCTTGATTTCTTCCCTCCCACAAGAAAAACAGGGAATCTGGATTTTTATGGTAAACATCCTCACTTCCATAGTTGGCAAGGAATCCAAGGATTTCTGTGTTTGTTTTTTAAACATGGGGCCGCCTATGCAAATCTCCGAGGTAGGCAGGCCATGGCCGCAGGCCACGGTGTGCACGTTCTGACTTTCTTCCCTCCTTTCCTGGCCCTTTCTTGGCTTCTTATATATCTCTGCCTTCCGGGGTCTGGCAGCAATTATCTCAGGATCCGCTGAGATCAAGGGAAAGGATGACGTCTGACGAGCTTTGAAATGATGAAGGCAGGCGATCTAGAAAGTACCAGGTTTTATTATCTTTTTATCAAAAAATCAGTAACAGACAACAATGTGAGGTGCTCACTCCCAACATGACCAGAGGAAAAGGGATATGGGGGGAGGAAGAGGACCCAGCCAGCTGGGACCCTGGGGTCACAGAAGGGGAGGGAAGCAAGGGGTCAGGAGATGTGGCCTGGCCAGCCTGAGCCACTAGGCCTCTCCTCTCTGGAGAGGATAAGCCCCAGAGCCAGGCCCTGATCAGCCCTCCCCGTCCCACTTTGTCTAGAGGGACAAAGGTCATCCTAACCAGGCTGAGCCTGTGACTTATTAAACCAGTTTAGTTCTCGAGCTATGCTGTCAACAGATGCTAGTGGGCTCTACTTGTCTGTCTGGTACACCAGCCACCTGCCCCACGTGGCCGCTGAGCACTTGAAATGTGGATCAGTGTAACTGAGGAATGAACTTTAACTTCCTATCATTTTAACTGATTTCAGTGTGGCCAGCACTTGCCATGTTGGATAGCACAGCTTTCCGATCTTCTCTTAAATTTGGAGATCGCCAATGAAGGTACTCCAGCTGGGCTCAGAGCAAAAGCTAGAGAGAAGGTTTCCAGCCCAGTCGGGAGAAGGCACCAAGAAACAGGACCAGAAAAAGAGGCAAAAATCCACTCAGCCCCGCAAACATTCACTCACCACTCAACCACCCAGCCAACTTCACACGGGAATATATCACACTATTTCCTGAAAAAATATATTTATCTATTTTTCTAGAACCAAGGAAGAATAATAATATATTATATGAAAGAGACACAAATATCCCACCATCCCCTACATTATAGTTTGGGATCTGCTAAAAAAAAACTATTTCAGCAAAAGCTTCTTAGAGGAAGCAGCTTCAGAAAGGGCCAAGGGTCATGAGCAGGGAAGTAGGAAGAATTAAAAAAAAAAGCATGGGGAAAAAAAGAAAAAAGGCAAAAGAGGGAAAGAAAGGCCCTGTCTGAAGCTATAAATAGTAGTAAAAAAATTAATAAAAATTATATCTCCAACTCTTCTCTCATTTTCGAGTAACAAAAACAAAAACACCATTAAATACAAACTTAGCAGGTACTGTGGAAAGGTGCAAGAGGGCAGAGAAAGCCTTGGCTTCTGTGTACTCTTGCCCACAGAGAGAGGCTCTGTACAAAGGAATGAACTATTAAAAAAAAAAAAAAATACCCCACTAAAAATAGACTTAAGAATATTCTACAAATCTGATTCAGGATGAACTTTCAGCTCCTCCCCCCAGATAAAAAATGTTGACTTCCAAAAGTCACTTGGAAGAGCCTAGAATGTCCCAAGGTGTACCAGACTCCCACAGTGTGGTTGCAGGTGCCTTTGATGGACACATCTCAAGGTGCAGATAGATGGTTCTGGTTCCTTCTCCCAGCTCCTGGCCGAGGGGCCAGGCTGTGGAAGGGGGACAGAGGGGGAAGGCTGGCAGGTGGGGGGGGCTGACCTACAGCAGGACTCGTACAATAGCTTAGAAGGACTCTGGATCAGACCTGTTCAGTACAGGCTCTAAGCTGGGCCTACCTAGATTCTAAATGGGAAGATGAAGAAACAGATCCAACCCCAGACTTGCCTTGAGAAAAGCCAAGTTTAACCCCATTTTTCTGCTGGGACTGTGGAGGCCCAGAGAATCAAGAGGCAAGCAGGAACAGTAGAAGGTGATGTCTCTTCTGACACTGAAACTGTAATCGGAGCGGGAGAGGCTGATAGATCAGGACTGGGTTGCCCTCCCCCTCCCCGAATATCCACCCTTCAAAATCCTTCAGCGTCCCTTCCCCCTAAAGTCCAAGTAGGTGCTCCGGGGGAAACTTCAGGCGTAGAACTCATTGGTGGGGGCTTTTTTGTAGATGGGTTTCTTGCCCAGGTCGTAGCTTCCCTCATCCTTCTTCTTCATGCGGTACACGAGCAGCAGGACGAGGAAGACGGCAAAGAGGATGCCCACGACACCGCCCACGATTAGAGCTGCAGAGGAGAGAGGGGAGCAGCGAGGTGAGAGCTGGCTGCCCGTCGGGCCCTCAGGGTACACGGCCACTTCTGCTCGGTCGGTTCTCTGACCCCCGGACACCCTCACCATCACCCCCAGGGGCATACTCTGCTGATGCCTTACTGAATTTGATCCTCACTTGCCACCTCATTCATGAGAAGGCAGTCACTGTAAAGCCCAAAAAAAACCAAAGAACCAGAGTGACAAAGGCATCCTTCCAACCCACATTGCTGGAGTCCAAAGCCAGGTTCTTTCCCAACACGAGGCCAACTCCCCAGCAACAGCTCAGCCCTGAGCCAGGAAGCAGAAAAATCGCAGGATGTGGAAATCCCCCTAAGACCTACTTACCCCACAGTTCTTAGCACAGGGAGCTCTCCAGCTGACCTTGTATGCACACATCCCTGTGCAGACCTACACTTATGCCGTTCGGGTGTACACACTCTGTACACACGTGGGTATATGCTACTATACACAGTTATAACATGCGCATGTGTCCACACTCCTATGCTATAAAGAATTACACATGTGGTTTGGGACTTTCTGATGGTCCTGTGGTTAAGACTCCATGCTTCCAACGAAAGGGGCACAGGTTTGATCCCTGGTCAGGGAATTAAGATCCCACATGCCATGTGAAAATGAAACTGAAGTTGCTCAGTCGTGTCCGACTCTTTGCAACCCCATGGACTAATGTAGCCCACCAGGCTCCTCTGTCCATGGGATTCTCCAGGCAAGAATACTGGAGTGGGTTGCCATTTCCTTCTCCAGTGTGGTGCAGCAAAAAAAAAAAAAAATTATACACGTGGTTTATATCCCCACATACGAAGCTCTGTGCTTAAGGCTTACATTCTATTCCTGTCTCTGCCCCTTACTGGCAATGGGATCTAAATAATCAAGTTCCTTCATCTCTCTCATGGTAAAATGGAAACAATAGTACCTTTCTTATAGGTTTGTCCCTAGGTTGAAATAAATCAATCCCCTTAAGAGAGCTCAGAACAATGTAGAGCATATGCTCAATATTCATTAATTGTGACTTTCTGTGGTTTGTATCTGTGTCCCTGCCACCCTGAACTCTTCTGGCACAACAGCGGGTGCTTAATAAATGACTCCATTTGGCTCAGAGAGGAGCACTGGCCAAGAGCAGACGCGGGTTTCTCACATCGGGTGAACGTATGCTCTCTGTATGACCCCAGGCAGCCTGGAGGGCTCACTCCTGTTTGTTGAGGGGGCAGGGAGGTCTCCGAGAATCCTCCGTGTGACAGATTGAGTCCCCTAATTCGGTCTTAGCCTAAGAAGATTAATTTTCCGCCCCTGCACACGCTCCAAATCCACGCACAGAATGGGGACGGGGTGGCAGGGGAGCCAAGGAAGGTCCTCTCTTGGCTGAAACGACGAAAAAGCAGCAACACAGTGCCCCCAGGAAATACCAGAGAAAAGACACGGACCATCAGGTATCAACCCCCCCTCCCCATTTCTGTCGCCTCTCCCTCTGATGTCTGCTCTGTTAGACCCTCGGTCTGTGCTGGGAGTCCCCAGAAGCTCAAGCTCAAGGACAGTCTCAGAAGCAACTGTGGTCCTAGGTTCCAACGCCAGGTTCACCACTTGTCTGGTCTTGTGCCTTTGGATAAGAGATAAGGCTTCTTGGAGCCTCATTTTCCTTATTTGTAAGAGCATAGATAACCATACGTGTTGGATTGGGGTGTTGTGTGGACTCAATGAGGGGGCGTGTGAATCATACGGCACATGGCAAGCATTTGATAGACTCCCAGGTCCCAGGGTGGTTTTTTTTTTTTTTTTTTTTGGCTGTGCTGTGCAGCTTATAGGATCTTAGATCTCCCCCCAACAATAGCACCCATGCCCCCCACAGTGGAAGTGCAGAGTCTTAACCGCTGGGCCACCAGGGAATTCCACTCCCCCCACCAAGTACTGTTTAAAAGCTACTGGAATGGAGGAGCTCACCCCAGCTAGCTCAACAATGTAACTTTTCACATGAAGATCTTATACACGTGTCATTCTCCACTGGAAGTATTAAGAGATGACCGGTTCTCACTTGCTATGTGACCTAAAGCAAGTGGCTTGCTTTCTCTGGGCCTGAATCGCCCATGTTATAAGAAACAGTTACTTGGACTACATCAGTGGTTTTTACATTTTTCTTTAAAAGCAGTAGAACCATTGTTTGGTGAAAGCAAAACCTTATGCTAATCCCACATCCACCAACTAAAAGTGAAACTCTGTGGGTGAAGAAAGATGGGCTGGGTTTTACCTCAAAAAGACTTCCACCAAATAGTTTGAAACTTACAAGACTAAAAGGTCTCCAAGGGCCCTCTAGTTTCCCCACCCCACCCACATCACACAGAAAGTTAAAAGAACACTGACTCAGGGAACTGGAAGCCAGAGTCAGGACTGAGCAGGGCCCACCCGGGGTTATAACCTGAAAGATGCAGGCAAGATCCTTTATCTGTCCCGGAGGGAGGCAGGACCCAGGGCTCTTTCTTTGCACCTACAGCCTCAAAGCTGCTGGCCCAGCTGGTTGCCAGGAGACAGGAGTAAGCCAGCCTGCACCACGGTGCCCCCCTCACTAGGCTGGTTCAGCCAGACTGGCCCTTGACCTGTAAAAAAACCTAGAAAGGGCTAGAAAGGGAGTCCCCTCTGAGAAAGTCCCCAACCCAGTTTTGGAGACCCCCAAAGCTGCCAGGGAAGAAGAGAAAGCCAGTTACCACCCCAGCCGAAGGCCCCATAGTCAGGCTAGACAGAGCCATCCTTGAAGTCTCACCCTGCGACCCATCTTTCCCCACACAGCACATTAGTCGGGAAACCTGTGACTCCCACCTGAGGCCAAACATACTCTAAGTGTTGGTTTCTTAATCTGGCACAGGATGTTTCCCTGCGGGCCACCTACTATTTGCTATGCTATGCCATATACTATACTATACTACATACTTGGGGCTTCCCTGGTAGCTCAGCTGGTAAAGAATCCGCCTGCAATACAGGAGACCCCAGTTTGATTCCTGGGTCGGGAAGATCCCCTGGAGAAGGGAAAGGCCACCCACTCCAGTATTCTTGGGCTTCCTTTGTGGCTCAGCTGGTAAAGAATCTGCTTGCAATGCAGAAGACCTGGCTTCGATCCCTGGGTGAGGAAGATTCCCCTGGAGAAAGGAATGGCTACCCACTCCAGTATTCTGGCCTGAGAAATTCCATGAACAGAGGAGACTGGCTGGTTACGGTCCATGGGGTTGCAAAGGGTTGGACACGACTGAATGACTAACACACACACCATCTACCACTGGGAACCGTGCAAACGAACATTTTGCAGTCCTCGCCAAGTTATTTTAGATTCTATTTTTCACAAAAGGTTATTACACCAACCCAAGGAAGTAGCACGGTGCCCATCTGCAGATATGAAAACTGAGGCTGGACAGTGTCTCAGCCAAGGTCACCGGGCTGCCAGGTGACAGCAGGCGGAGGGGAAGCCAGCCCAACTCAAAGGAGCCTCTGGGTTTAAAGGGGAAGTTTTCACGGGAAGTTTAACTTTTAATAATTAACATCCCAGGTGCCAAACCCAGGCTGGGAAAGTGCTTTGTAAATAGAAAAGGATTTATAGCAAGTGAAAGACTCAACATCTATTATTTTCTTAGCCTCTGATATGCAATTCTTGCTCTCGGTCCGCCAGGCTGCACACATAGTCAGAGCCACCTCTAAGGGGAAGGGTCATCCTTCAAGGCCCCAGGATGCCCAGTGGCTGCAAGGAAGGGGTACCAAATCACCTAGTGGGCTAGAGCAGGGGTTCCCAACCCCTGGGCTGGTACTGGTCAGTGGCCTACTAGGAACCCAGCTGCATAGCAGGAGGTGAGCAGCAGGTGAGCAAGCGAAGTTTCATCTGCCCGTCCCCATCACTAGCATTACCACCTGAACCATCGTCACCCCTACCCCATCCCGTCCGTGGAGAAACTGTCTTCCATGAAACTGGTCCCTGGTGCCAAAAAGGTCAGGGACCACTGGGCCAGAGGCACCCAGTGCCTGCAGCACTGTCCCTGCCCAAGCCCTCTCCCCTTCTGACGTATCTTGTGGGAAGCCTGGGGCCTTACCTGCCAGCACCTCTGTCCTCTCAAAGATGTTGCTGCCCTGGGCTGTGCTGGACATGGACACCTTGTTGGACACATCCTCGTCCCCATCAAAAGGGGACGACCTCTTGGGGATAACTTCATTCTCCTCCAGTTCCTTGGGTTCGGTGGGAACTCGGCTCCCTGTCTTCTCAGGGATGTAGTTATCTATAGGGACCTGGATGGTGGAAAGGAGAAGAGACCAACAGTCAGTGTGGTTTGTGGGGAGGGGATCCAAGGCAGGGGGTAGGGACATTCAGCCGGGTGGGGAATGGGTTCTGCCTCTTGCTGGCCAAACCACGTGGTCCTAGAGCAGACATCAGCAACCACCCCTCAACAATCACACTGTCAAATCCTTACCCTCAACTTTTCTTATGTGTGTTAATTGCTCAGTTGTGTCTGATTCTTTGCGACCCCATGGACTGTAGCCCACTAAGCTCTTCTGCCCATGGAATTCACCAGGCAAGAATACTGGAGTGGGTTGCTATTCCCTTCTCTAGGGGATCTTCCCGACCCAGGGATTGAACCTGGGTTTCCTGCATTGCAGGCAGATGCTTTACAATCCGAATCACCAGGGAAGCCCAACTGTTCCAGTAAATCTATCCCCAGTGGGGAATGAATAGTGTGACCAAGGGCACAGGGAAGCAGGTGTTCTAGAGTAATACCCCGGAGGGTAGTTTGGCAAAACTGTAGAAACAGTTTGCCCTTCAATGCAGCAGTTTGCCTCTGGGACTCTGTCCTAAGGAGCTAATCAGAGAACTGTGTAAAAGATGCTTGGTATACTGTTGTTGTAGGATGTCAAAAAATCATAAAACACTTTCCCATAGATAAGGGCAACTGGGTGAACTCTGATTATGAAGGTTATAAAAATGAATAGGAGAAACAGTGAGTTACGTGGGGAAATACTCATGATCACTGTAAGTGAAAAATACAGTACATAGGACGGTATGTGTAACTTGATATTAATGTTGGGAAATACCTAGAAATGCACACAAAAATGAGGCTGGAAGGACTGCGTTGGTGGTCCAGTGGTTAAGATTCCGAGCTTCCAAGGCAGGGGGCCCCGAGTGTGACCCCTGGTCAGGGAGCTAGATCCCACCTACTCCAACTAAAGACCTCACATGATCCCAAGTGCCACAACCGGGATCCAGTGCAGTCAGATAAATAAATGAAATAAAAATTTAAAAAGCGTAAGAGACTGGCAACACATCCAAGTGTTTATCACTGAGTGACTATCCCTACAGAGAGGAAAGTCTACCTGTGACCCTTAGCTGTGCCTGTCCCAAGAGTTCAGGGCCACAAATAAAAGCCTTCTTGCAGAATGAGGTCAGACCCAAATTTATTCTGCTTGTCTCAACAGGTGCTGAGAGCTGGAGAGGCCAAAGTGCGGAGCTACTTACCAAGGGGTGCATCACTTCTGGGAAGATCCGGGTGTCCTCTGAGTCATCTGTAAGGTCAGAAAGGCCGTGTGAGTGTGAGGTCGGTCACCCCCAGGTTGATGACCCTTACAGCCGTGGCTGGCGGGAGTTCTAATTCATAGTCGGCCCCCAAATGCTCAACAGGTGATGAGCATTTGTCCGGCATATGTCCGGCAGGTGATTATGCCCACACCAGTCTCGGTCATCTCATCTGTAAAATGGAGCTCCTGAGACCTGCCTCCCTAGTTCTTTCATGGGAATGTTGAGTTGGTCACTGGGCAGATGTTCTGTCAGCTCCAAACCCTTGCTCCATATAGATCCCAGGACCAAGAACATCACCCAGGAGGGGTTAGAAATGCAGAATTTCAGGGGCCACTAAATCAAAATCTGGATTTTAACAAGATCCCCAGGGGATTCATTTGAGAAGACTCTAGATTGCAACAGTAAGTATTAGAAATTCCAATATGAATATATTTACTGAGAACGTGGTAAGTGCCCAGGGCTTTTAACTCAGTCTAATTTCCACAACGGTCATTTCTGTTCCCATGTTACAGATTAGGACACTGAGGCTCAGAGGTCACAGAGCGGCAGTTTGAACTCAGGATTATGTGATTCCAGAACTCAAACTTCAAATTGTTACACTACCCCACACAGAGGAGGGAGGCTTTTCAGTAGCTCTGTCTAGCCTGGCAGCCAGGGCCAAGAAGTGACCAAGAAAGACACAGGCCCCTGGCCCTGCCCTAGGAGGCCCGTTCACTGACTCCCAATCCCATCCTTGCAGAAGCAGGGGTTGGTTCGCGGTTCCCACCCGCTCTCCCCACCCTGCCCCCAGGCTCCTGTGCAGCTCTCTTGCTTTTTCAAAGGAAGGAAAACAGGCCACAGTTCAGTTCTCCTCCCAACGCCCACTCCCACCCAATCCTGTCCAAAGGCGGACAGGTTCGGACTGGTTTTCTACTACAAATGGACTCGGAGCAACAAACAACTCACCCGGAAAGGGTCTCAGGGATGGGTTGATCCAGTTACTTTTGTGTCCCCCCCCCCCCACTTTTTTAACGGGGAGGGGCACAATAGGAAAATTCAAGCCCCAAAGTGGGGTCACCCTTGTAAAAGACAGGTTCCCTGCAGCCTTGAGCCCCAGGCCAGCTCCCTACTTTCTCTGTACCTAGATCTCCAGAGCCAGACAGCTCAAAGTCATCGGATTCCTGCCCCGGCCCCCCGACGTCCTCGTCGTCTGGTAAGTCTCCGGAAAAGTATCGGCCTTCTAGGAGGTCTTGAGGGTCGATGACCTCAGTTTCTCGGATCTAGGGTGAAAACAGAAGACATATCAGCCAGTAGCCCCCCAGTGCTCTTTAGCAGCCCCCGAACCCTGCAAGGCAGTGAAGCGAGTGTTCAGGAAGGGCAGCTGGGGTGCTGGAAGGGCATCAAGCCAGAGCCTGGAAACCTGGGTACCTAACTTGCTGTGTGACCTTAGACAAAACCCTTTCCCATTCTGGGCTAATAAAAATAATGAAGGTGGCATAATCAGAATATAAATATGCTAGGTACCCTATACTGAGCACTTGCTATAGGCCAGGACCTGCTGTTAATAACTCTAAAGACCAGTCTTCCACCTCTGTTTTACAACCGAGGAAAACTGGGCCCTGAAGACATTAAGTCATTTTCTTTGGGTGACTTGTGGGAGCAGATGGAGTGAAGACTACTTCAGAGCCAGCGTTCCCCGTCCACGCTCTGGGGTGCTCTGATGCTGTCACTGCTGATTCACCCACGGCGGGGAGAGGGCTGCTGGCTCTGGTCTTGCCCTGACCCGGACATCTTTCCCAGCTGAGTCAGACCAGGCTGGGACAGGCAGGGCTGGCTCACTCACGTCCCAGGACAGCCTCGGGTCAGGGCGCTGCCCGGAACCTGGTGAGTCAAGCGTACGTGAGCACACTCGTGTCTTCAGCCTTCCAAACATCTCCCACGGAGCCATTCTGCAGCCGCGCGGTGCGGAGCCCCGTCCCTGCTCTCACGGACTCCCCACTCCAGCACCCCTAAGTACCCCTCCGCTGCCACGTATGGGGGCCCCAGCCGTCCCCAGCTAGAGTCTCAGATCCATCGCCACCGAGGAGCTTTCACAAGGAAAGTATGAAAGATTCAGGAAGGCAGAGAGCTTGCCCCAGGACCTGCAGAACATCAGCCACCCTGCTCCCAAACCCGCAAATTAAGCTGAGGGAAAACAAAGCTCCTTCTAGAGAGTCAGAAATACTTGGGATTTGCACCACCCTCCCAGCTAGCTTCTGGGCTGAGGCTTTGTCTGCCCACAAGAACAGCAGCCCTGGGGCAAAGTTCATTCTTTCACTAATGAACTCAAATATTCAAGTGACTACCATTTCCAGGAAGAGTCTGGGTGGCGAATAAGGTCAATACAAACCCCTTGCCCCAAACATTCTTCTTCCCCCCCAACCCCCTAACTGCCAGACGTGTGGAGGCGGGCGGGGTCTGCTGAGAACCGCGGAACACCAGCTGGAGGCCAGGGAGGTCCTGCCCTCCCATTTCACAGAAAGGGAAAGAATCTAGGCCCTCCTACAGAGACTTGCCTAAGGTCACACGGTGAGTCAGCTACACACTCAGAAAGGAAAGAGGCCAGGCTCCGTGTCTGACTGCCCCACGCTGTCCTCCACCCAGCGGAGACCTGCCAGTGACAGAGCAGGCCTGGAAAGGAACATCCATCCCTAAGACAAGGTCACCCTCTGTGGGAGAGGCCCAAGCTTCCGGGGAGAGGTGGGTGGAACCGGACCTTCGGGCCTCCTTCCACCCTGTCTGTGTGTCTGTGTGGGGCAGCTGGATTCCCGGGATGGAGGTCAGGCTGGGAGCGAGATTTCTCCCTTCCCACCACAGAAGGGAGAATCTCCGCTAAACGCTTGGTACACATGGGGGTGGGGAGCCAGAAGGGGTTAAACCCTGGTGAGGGATGACTTCATGACTCGGGAATCAGGAGCTGGGGAGCTGCTGGCGCTGGAATTCCAGCCCCCGCACAGCCCGTGCCTGTGGCTTTAGTTTGGCAGCTCCAGAAGATGGCTCCTCTGAGGTTGCGCAAGCTGCCTGCACCTAGGGCGGGGTCCCTGTGCTCCCATCCGCATCTCCTGCCGCAAATTCCCCCAGGGGCGGCGGTCGGGGGTTGGGGGGGACGGCGGGCGGGTGGTGGTGGTGCAGAATCGGAAACGGCAGGATCTAGGCAGCTTACCAAACTAAGCACTTAACTTGAAGTAGGTCCTCCACATAGCTCTTATTTGCTGAAACACTGGGGAGGGGGAAGGGGTTGGGGGGATGCTCAGAAAATTGAAGTCACTCGCTCAAGATCACCCAGGCAGAAAGTGGCCACTCTGGACCGGAACCCAGGCATAGGTCACCCGAGCCTTTAGCCACATACAGATCAACACACCCATAAACACACGGGTACACGGAGTGTCCTCCTACCTCGCCCAGGATGGAGCCTTGTCAAGTGGCAGTCAGACTCAGCCCAGGAGGAAAAGAAGGTAGTTTGGCCACTTGCATATGGAGCCTGGAGGCCAGTCAGAGCTCCACGTTCTCAAGATGGGGGCTGGGGTCCCGACACTGGGCTGTTTCAGGCTGGGCCCTTCCCCTACCTCCTCATCCCGGAGAGCCACGGCTGATTATTTATGGATCCTGCGTTTCTCTTAGTGGGTGAAAGTACTGAGGAGTGTTTCAAAACCACCCCTGGGATTAGCACGTTGATTGCTGGTAGTGGCTACCTCTGTTTTACATCAGGGAATGAAGACCAAGTCACAACAAAGCTGAAACCTAGGTCGATTCCCAGTTCAGCTGCCTTGGGAGTCACCGGGTCATCCCTAAGGTTCATTATTTTAAATCTGGTTTTTAATTGGAGGAAAACTGCTTCACACTGTTGTGCTGGTTTCTGCCATCCAACAATGCGAATCAGCCATAATTACACATATACCTTCTTCCTCTTGAGCCTCCCTCCCCTCCCCAATTACAACCCTTCATTTTTATACCAGGTTCCTGGAGAGCATAAATGACTTTCCTTAAGGTCAGGCCAGGAATGGTTCAGGTCTCGTCAGATCTAATCACACAAGGATTAGATCCTATCAGGTACCCATCTTGGCTCTGAAGGCACAGGGCTTGGGACCTCCCTGGTGGTCCACTGCAGGGGGTACCGGTTTGATCCTTGGTCAGGAAGAAAGGTCCTGCATGCCTCGCAGCTCGCTAATAAATAAAATCCAATCCTTCTCCAACTCTAGAAGTGGTCCTGCTCTGCCCAAGACCCCTGACAAGAGAGAAATTCCCAAGAGGGCAGAAGTCCTAAGACTACACCAGCAAGGCAGAACCATGCTCCCTGGGACTGTGGGCAAGCATCCCTTTATGTGAGTGTGTGTGTGTGTGTGTGCATGTGAGTGTGTGTGTGTGGAGGCCAGGTGCCAACAGCCCTCCCTTCCCCCACCCTCTTTTCAGACTAGGCCCATTCAGTCTGGGGTGACTTTGAAGAACCAGGCCACCCAGCAGCCAGGCCCCACCCTGACCAGAGAAGGACCCCACCCTGCTCTTAGCTCACCCCATCGTTACCTGGGGAGCAGGTGTCCACACGTGTGTGCACGCACAGGCACCCTCTCTGGGCCCTCGGGTCTCTCTGTATCCTTGTCCTGCTTGTGCACACACAAGAGCAGTCAAGAACCGAGTAAGCAGACCCTGGTGGGCACCTGGATGCTTCCTTAGACTCCCCATAGAGAAGAAGAAGGATAGGGATTTCCCTGGCGGTCCAGTGGCTAAGACTCCGAGCTCCCAATGCAGGGGGCTCAGGTTCAACCCCTGGTCAGGGAACTTTACGTCACAACTCAGAGTTGGCATGCCACAACTGAAGATCCTGCAGGACACAGCAAAGATTGAAGATCCCACATGCCACAACGAAGAGCGGGTGCAGCCAAATAAACAAAAAAAAAGGGTAGGTGTATTTTGTGCTATTGAGACTAACGCCTACCAACAGAAGGTTGCTGAGGCCCTAGCCCAACCATCTCATTTTATTACACAGCAAACAGATTAAAAGATAAGCACCCTTGCCAAGGTCACCGAAACAGAACTGGACTTAGAACCTAGGTCTCTCTAAAAAAACGTTAGAAGAACCTAGGTCTCTGGGCTTCTAGGCTGGATTTGTCTTCCTTTCCCACTTCTAGGTCTTCCCTAGAAGTCCCAGTCATGGATGCACAACAGAAATCAACATCTGAATAAGCAGGCACCTGGGGTTGGGGCTGGATCCTTTCCGCTAGAGGTTTCAGGGCATGGCAACCCACTCCAGTATTCTTGCCTGAAGAATCCCATGGACAGAGGAGCCTGGTGGGCTATAGTCCATGGGGTCACAAAGAGTCTGACACAACTGAAGTGACTAATCACACACGCAGAGGTCTTAACAAATCCACGGGCAGCTGCTGCCACTCCAGCTGTAACCCCCATCCAGTCCTGAGGTGATGGGCATGAAGCTAGGAAAGTCGCCAACCCTATTGCAAAGTCTTGCAGCTTCAGTCCCCTGGGAAAAGCACAGGGGCTGGGGTGACCGCAGTATCCTCGACACGCTGGGCACCACGCTGGGTTTCCTCCATCCAAGCTCTGATTGGCACAACAGCCTGGTGAGGTGCTCTACCCGTGTGGCCGGAAAGTGACTTCCCCTTGAGTCACTTGTGTGAAGTCACTCAGCTAGAAAGCGACAGAGCTGGGATTCAAACTGAGATCTCTCGAGACCGAGTCTTCGCCAGAGCCAGACTTCTCACTGCCACCCACGTTACCCCTCTCCACCCCGTCGCCACCATTCACAGCACCCGCTGCCAGGCTAGGGCTCTAGGGCACCCCTTCCCTTGCCCAGGGAGTCAACAAAGGTAAAAGTGATACTGCTCACACAAAAGAAGAGAGACTTTGGCTGGGGCACTGGGGAGAAGTTCAGGGTCAGAACTTGCTTAACTGTGAACTGGTGGGAGGCAAAGAGGCGAGTCTCCCCCTGCCTGTCTCTTCCCCAGGGAAGGAAGTCACCCCCAGGGGTCAGGGACACGCTTCTTCCAGGGTGGGGGTGGGGGGGCGGAGATGAGAAGGACAACTGGGCAAGTTAAATTCTGGAAGAAGTAGGAATGCTGAGGACCCTGGGCCCTAACTGCTGAACGCAGCAGAGGGGTCCTGGCAGGCCCCAGAAGGGGCCACTGATAAGGCACGGTGGTCCTCTCCCACCCTCCTTCAGGACGGTTAGATGTCCCCTGGAATGAGCAAAACCTGGCTGCCTCAATCTGGACTCAGCATCCTGGGAGAAATGGGAAGATCCACCACCAGCCTGACATTGACATTGAAGTTGCTCAGTCATGTCCAACTCTTTGTGACCCCATGGACTGTAGCCTACCAGGCTCCTCCGTCCATGGAATTTTCCAGGCAAGAGTACTGGAGTGGGTTGCCATTTCCTTCTCCAGGAGATCTTCCCAACCCAGGGATCAAACCCAGGTCTCTCGCGTTGTAGGCAGTCTGAGCCACCAGGGAAGTCCCAGCCTGGGGACCTGTAAAAGCAGCTCCAATAGCAAACCACAGCCCTGCTGCCCCCTCACTATACGAGCCTGGGCGTTTAATTTCACATCTTGAAGCCTCAGTTTCCTCTTTCTGTCACCAAGGCTAGTAAGTACCACCTTGCAGGAGGATGAGATGAAGTGAAATGCGTTAGGGGTATGCAAACGACCCAGCACATGGCCTGGTACACAGCAGGTGCTCAATGAGTAGCAGCTATTATTAACCCCCATCTGCCTTCCTTCCAGCTGAGGGGATTAGCGCTCAAAGGATCAGAGACTTGAGTGAAGTTGTAGAAGTAGTTGCATTGCTAGAAAGAAGGTGGTGGGTGGACAGGGAGGTGCTTTGCAAACTGTGAAGGGACATGCCCTATAACATGTATTTCTTGTGCTTCTGAGACCAGAGACTTGTCAACAACCAATCAGGCCCCTTGAGAATGTGGAAGAGAGAACGGGCCAGATAAGGGCAGAGATCTGTGCAAGCTCCCACAGCTTGAAGCACCTGCGCTAAGCAGAGGCAGAGGAGAGAACACTGTACTTTTCCGAAAGAGAAAATGGCAGCGACCAGAGACACTTGAAACTCAACTGAGCCTCTGAGTCCCCAGAGTGTTTCCTGACCTGCCTTGAGGATGAAAAAAGTATCTAGGAGGTTCAAAGATACCACCCACCACCAATACAGGATCTGGTGTGCTGGTCTGGGAAGGGTTAAGCCAGGTCTGGAGATGGGAGTGGGGGTGGGGCGGGGGCTCGAATGTCCGCCCTGCCCACTCCAAGGTCGGGTTACTCCAAACACAATCGCTCAGGAGAGAAGCCAGGCCTGGCACTGCCAGCGGCTTTTTCACCAGTGCCCCCTCCCCCCGACTCCCAGGGCAGCCCATTCCCAGAGCCAGGGCTCCAGGACTGAGGGACGCCAGCTGCAGGTGGGAAGGGTAAGGGTCAGGGAAGCTTCTAGAGCCTCTGGACATCTCCCTGCCAGAGGCTGATGTCGTGGCATCCCTGTCACTAACAGCCAGATGATCTTGGGAGATTCCCTCTTGGGGCCTCGGTTTCCCCAAGACGGTTCTCAAAGACACAAGCCTTCCTCTGTCTGCAGGCCTGGTAACCAGCTGGGCACTGTTCCGATTACCGGTGGAGACGGCAGGGTGGGGGCCGGCTCCCTCAGGGGCCGAAGAGACAGAGGTGCATTGAGGCCGGGCTTGTTGTAATCTAGCAGCGGATCCCAGGTCCCCGCTGGATCTGAGGGCGGCCCCGTAAACACAGCCTCCCGTGTTCTCTAGAGCCGAGCCGACATCTCCTGTCTCGGCCAATTAGGTCCGCCCTGGGTGCTGGCTTTCTGCCCCTTCCCAGCCTCCCCACCACCTCTCAGGGAAGCCACTGCTCCCATCGGGTCAGCCGGTCCCACAGACAACTCCTGGCCAGGCTTCCCCAGGGCCAGGAGTGTCCCAGCCGTTGGCCACCTCTGCCCCCATGCCCCGAGGTGGAGTAGTACAGCCAGTCCCCACAGGCCGGGCCCCACCGAGTCACTCTTTCCACACATACCAGCCGATCCCTGCCTCCCCTTTCCATTACCCCAGGTGTCACCTGACTAGCAACCCCTGCCGCTGTGCCAGACAAAACTGGGGCAGCCGAGCTCGGGGCCGAAGCGGGGGTGGGGGGGGGTGCGGGGAGGTGCAGAGGGAGGCAGCGGGGAGGGGGTGCTGACCCGGGGCGGGCCCACGGAAGGCTGAGGCTGGAAAGATCTGATCAGATCACAGAGGGATCTTCTGGGGATGCCTGGAGTCCTAGGAGAGAGAGGGAGGAAAAGTTCTGGACCCTGAGAACCACAACCACTGGGTTCTCATTCTTCAACCTGCACCCAGACACCGCCTCCCCAAGCCGCCCAGGTTAAGAACCCTCGTCTAGCCGCTAATAATAAACTAAACTTAAGCCAGATCTTTACACAGTTCGCCTAACGCCAGTGATGGCCCGGGAGTGACACACGTGTTTTCTAGAGGACGCTGGGGCTCACACCGGCCCAGTGACTTATTAACTAACTTGTGTGTCGCGGGCTGAGCCGCAGAGCTGGGTTTCTGACTGAAACATACCCATTTTCCAGTCATCTTGCCTCCCAGGGACAGGGCCCGGAGGGGGCGCGCCCAAAGGTCACCCGTGAGTTAATAACAAACCCGCCCAAGAAGTCAGGTTTATTGAACTCGGGGTTAAATTAGGCTCCAACTGTTGACACATGCCTTCTCCGCGCTCCCTGGGCATCACGCGGTGAAAACATCTGAAAACTGGCTTTCCAGAACACTGTACCTTTTCTATCCACCATCGCACCCCCTCCCCTGACAAACACTATTTTTTTGCAATTCCCCTGGCCTCCGGACTGGAAACAACTCCAGCCCTCCTCTTACTGGACAAGGCTCCGCCAGGACAGAGGACAACTCCAGAAGTTCCCAGCCCCCTGTCCCTTCTCCCTCCTGGTTGAAAATTGCTCAACAGGGGGGTTCCCACTGATCCCTGCAGGAGAGGTGGGGCAATCAGGAACTGGTTCTTGTTTAAATATCAACCCATCCAGTAATGAGCAAAGGGCCCACTTCTAAGACAAACAAATAGGAGATTTGGGCTCTGTCGGCCAGCCCCACCCTAGACTCCTCCCCACCCACCTTGCAGCTGTTGGGGGGAGGGGAGAGAGCGTTCCAGGGGGCCTCTGGGGGTGGGATCCTCAAAAGGAAAGGGCCATCTGGCATCAAGGTGGCCTGGGCAAAGCTGGGAACCGTCGCTAAGAAAGCCTCCCGTTTACCAGGCCAGATCTAAGAGCTTCAGTTGCAGCCTTGTCATCTTCAACAAGGCTCTCTACAATCCCGTTCTTAGAGACCAGAGAGCTGAGGTCCCAAGCCATGGAGCTAGTAAGAGGGGGCCTTCACAGCTCTGGAGTCAGGTCTGCTTAACTCCAAATTGGTGTTCTAAAGCCCTCCGGCCAGCAGCCAATCCCAAGAAGCAAGAGGGCATCAGAGAATCCTGGGGTCAAGTCAAGTCTGGACTCTACTTTGCTCCATAAACTCAGACCAATTGCAACCTCAGTTTTAAGGCTGGGGGGCAGAGCACTACACTCTCTGCAGAAGTCTCTCTCTCTATATATATATATATATTGTTTTAAGTACTTTTTAAAAAATTGAAGTATAGTTGATTTACAGTGTATTAATTTCTGCTGTACAGAAAAGTGATTCAGTTAAACATATATATATATATATATATATATATAATATTTTTTATGTTCTTTTCCATTATGATTTATCACAGGATGTTGAATATAGTTCCCTGTACCATACAGCAGGCTCTTATCATTCATCCATTCTATGTGTGACAGTTTGCACCTGCTAACCCCAAATTCCCAATCCATCCCTTCCCCCCTCCCTCTTTCTACCTTGGCAACCACAAGTCTTGCAGAGGACAGTTTGGAGAACTGGCTGAACTCTACCCTGTCAAAGTCCACCGCTGGGCAAGGCCCTGTGAGGGTCTGGGGCCTAGGGCTCGTATTTTTTGTATGTCTCTTCAATGCCCTGGACACTGGCTTGACTATCCTTAATAGCCCTTAAAGGGGGTGCCAATTCCAACATTCCCAGGAGGTCGAAAGGAAATGGGGGTGACTCAGGCAGCCAGCTACGGCTCTCCTCCAGTGACTCACAGAGCCCTGTCCAGCCCCTTCCCCCAATTTTAAGTAGTCACTTGAAAATCACACCCACCAGTCCGGAAGGCCTAGGAGAGCTAGGAGCCAACTCCTCCCTAGAGGGAACTGGGGCATGAAGCCCAGCCTGGCTCCCCCAGCCCCTCATTCAGGCCGGCTCAGCACTCCAAGTCCTTGGAAGAGCCTTCTGTTTCTAGGAGCTGGCGATGGTAGGAGCTGAATGTCTCCACCATCCGCCTCCCCAACGTCGCTTCTCCCATAGGCTCTTTACCAAGGAGGCTGAGAAAGCGTTCCCTGTTCCCCACCAAAAAGGACCCACGAGAGGGTTTTGGTCCAACCTCTTCCTTCCAGAGTTGGGGACACTGAGACCCAGAGGGCATGGGTGCTCAAGGTCAACCAGCGATTCAGAAGGAGGGACCCAAGGCATCTGCCTTCAAAGCCAGCCAACTTCCTCATGTGCCATGTTCTCCGAGGACTGCAAATCAGACAGCCTGTGTGACCTGAAAGACCTGGTTCAGACCTTGGCAGGCCCCTCCATTCCTCTGAGCATCACTTTCCTGTCAAAGTGAAGCTAATGATACCTACCTCACAGTATCACGGGGAGGCATCCGAATCAGTAAGAAACAACCTCAGTGCGCCTTTTAGCATGAAGTTACAAGAACATATTTATTTATTCAGTCATACAGACATTTCTGGGCCAGGTATTTCACTGAAAATCCACATAGCAGGGTTCCCGTGTGCGTGGGTGGAAGGGGGGAGGGGATGAGGGCTCAGAATTTGATGGAGGATGTTAATGCTCCTCGTGAACTATAAGCCTCTTCAAGGGAGCGAATGCCTTAGATGTCTTTATGGTTCCCACCACCCTTTCAAAGAGTAGGTACTTAATTATTAATAGACTACCAAGCTGGAAAAGGCTGTCTATTCAGTTCAAATTCCATTTTACAGATGGGGGATGTCAACCCAGAGGGAGAAAGAGACCCAATCTCACACCCTTCAAAGTAAGGCTCAAATATTTTCCTATCATAGCTCTCTGGGCTTCTAAGAATTCCAAAGTGCTCTCTCTGGCCACTCAAGGGTCCTAGACCCCCCTGGGCTTCCGTTCCTACCCCCACTTCTGTGCAATCAAGGAGAAAACTCTCAAGAAGACCAGAAAGGTCTCTTAGCTAAAGTACATGGGGTGGGTGGGGGGCACTTCCAGAACTGACTGGGCTAGGTGCCACGTCTATGCCCCTGGGCAGCAACACCACTGGCAGGGGCGGGTGGTGGGGGTCCCGTGGAGGTTCCCAAAACAAGGCTGCCTTTAATTGGCCAGGGAGGGAGTGGCAGGAAGGTAGATCAGGGGAATGCTTCCAGCTGGACAAGAAGAACTGGTTTAGGCCCGCAAGCCCCGCCAAACACTGAAGAGGCCCTGGCTCGGGCTGGGTTCCCTTCCCCAAACCCGTGGCACCGAGGGGGACATGGTGGGTGGCAGGGGGCAGACCCAAAATTTGCAAAGTGGTCCCAACGGCACTATTGGAGGGGGACAACAGGGCAGAGATTCTGATGGCCTGGGAGCTCTCTGCTACCCCAATACAGTACCACTTTACCACTTGTAAAGTAGGCATAATATAATCCCCACATGCTAGACCTTTTATGAGACTAAAATGCACCAGGACTTGGTCTACGGAGAGCACTCCATAAATGACAACTGTTATCAGCCCCACCCTTCTCCCTGGGCCTCAGTTTTCTCTGCAAAAAAGGAAAGGGCTGACCACCAGATTATCTCTGTGGTCCAATCCAACCGTGACTAGGTCTGATTTTTCCATCTACAGCCCTGGGAGGAAAGGGACTGAGAGGGGAGATAAAAGGGGAAGCCCTGTGACCCAGTTCGAGGTGGAAGACCTTGTAACATTAGCCAGGAAGGGAGTGCTGAGGTCAGGGTGGGAGAGAGGGACACCTCTCTCAGGAAGCAGCTGCCCAGGGCTCACTTCTCCTGCAGCTCAGGGGTCACCACCAGCCCTCCCCCAAACCACATCCTTCTGACCGCCCCCAGGGCACAGCTGCCTGCCTCTCTCGCCACACCCCCCGCCCCCCACCACCTGCAGGCTTGGCAACCCCTGAGCCAAGACTGACATGTGACTGTCCATGCAGTGACCTTTCAACCTCCAGGGTCTTTTCCTTTTTCCCCAGTCCACTCAGGCTGGTGGGACACGCCACGTCGTTCCTTCGGAAACCTCCACCGCTGTGACACCAACACATCCTTCAGGGCCTAGTTTAGAGCACTGCATGGGGGAGCAGCAGGCTTGGGTTCGAGTCCTGACTCAGCCACTCATCTTTTGACAAGTTTGCCCTTCTTAGTTTGGGGAGGTCATCACCTTACTTGGGGCCTCGGTTTCCTTCTCCCTCTGAATTCTCTGTGGCTAGCCGGCCCCAAATCTTTATCTTCTCTAAACTAGTTTTGAGGATGGCGCACAACTGCAGCCACTCAAAGTAGCATCAGACTACACATCAAGATAGGAGCAAAAGATTTAAGAAAGGGACTTGGAGGCCTGGCTGCCTAATTTGCATCTGACTCAGCCCCTTATCAGCTGTGTGACCTTGGGCAGGTTGGTTAACCTCTCTAGCCTCAGGACCAGTTTAAAACAGTAAACACAAGGGCTGAACTAAACTAGTTGACAGAGCCATTAGAACAGCTATCAGAATGCTATTAGAACAGTTCCATAAGCACTGAAGGCTTGCTCTCATCACTCAGGGCTGCAACTGTTATCTGGGGGGTGGCGAGGAAGGGGGTCCTGCAGAGGGAGGGTAGGTATAGCTCAGGATCTCAAATGAAGCTTGCCAGGCAGAAAGGACTCATTCTAAGTCATCCCAGAGAAATGGGAGCCCCACTGAGAACTGATATTAAGATTAAATGCCACTTGCTCTTCCCAAAACGGAGGTTTAAGGGTACCAAAGAGGCCAGGCTTGGGGGGGGGGGGGGTCAGACAGCCTCTCTCAGAAATTCCTGTGGCCCAGTTTCCCAGAGGAGATGGCCTCCCTCCTTCCCAACTGACCGCTGGGGTGAATGGAGCTTCTGGGCTTTGGACACTATGACAGGGACCAGTAAGTGCAGTAAAGGACCAGTAAGGAGGTTACTCAAGGCTCATGGAGACCTTCTCTTCCCCCAGTCCCCCTTCACCCCACCCAAAGGTGAGTGCTTTGGGTTTCCCCAGCGGTCAGATCAGTGGAAATAAACGCTCTTCTGGCGGAAAGCAGAGGCTCAACTCCTGGTGAAGTTAGGAGCCTACACAGTCCCTCCAGTCTGCCCCGGAAAGATCAGAGTCCCAACTTTGTACGGACCCTATAGAAGCACTGCTCACCTCCCATCCCAGTCCCCCAGACGCTTTGGGACTCAGAAGAGGGCAGGGCCTTGCCCAAAGTCACAGGCCAGTGGCAGCGCTGCGGCCAGACCTGAGGTCAGGGCTCAGTCCTCTACCCCGGTGCGTGAAACAAGGCCCCTCAGAACTCTGCACCCCTCCCCCTTCCGAGTACACGCAGCCCCCCTTCATGTCGAGGCCATCTCGGATTCTGGAGGGCGCGGAGGGGGGTCAGGGCGCGAGCCTGCCCTAGGATCACCGGGGAAGGGGCGAGAGGGTGAGGGAAGGCGAGGTGACACCAGCTTAGTCACGTCCGAGCCTGAAGCCGGCGGCGGGGCTGAGGCCAGGGGGAGGCGAGAGGCTCAACAGGCTGGGGAGGCACCGTGCGCAGAGGGGTCATCCACCCCTCCTTGCCCCGGAGCCTCCCTGGGGCCCCAGGGCAAAGTTTCCAAAAAAGTTTCCCTGGTCTAGTTGGGGACGGCGCACTACCCCGATTGCCCGCCCCTGGACCCCACCGCAGGATCCCAGAACAAAGAAGATACCGGTCCGCCCCCCGCCCCCCGGCCCACCTCGGGGCCCTCCAAGCACCTACCGACTCGGCGGCGGCGGCGGGGACGCCCACGAGGAGTAGCAGCAGCGCGAGCAGGCGGGCGGTGGCCATCGTACCGGGGTCCGCAGAGGGCGCGCAGGCGGGTGGCCAGGGCTGGCGCGCGTCCCTTCTTATAGGCGGTGATCGGCCCCGCCCCCGGCCCCGCCCCGGCCCGCCCCCACTGCCCGCACCCCGCCCGGAATTCCCCCGCGAAAGCTGGGCCTCCGGGGTGCTGCTCCTACCCGCCCCGTTGGAAACCCGAGGGACCCGCCCCGTGGGCGCGGGCCCCTCAGTCTATCCAGTCTCTGGTCTCTAGCAGCCCCGATTCCCTGCTAGGTAGGTGACCCGAGAGCGCTGTGCATAAACCCATTTTACAGTTGGGGAAACTGAGGCCCACAGACCGGAAGGAGTTGCCCAGGGCCGTTAATTTAGATCAGCGCCCTTCCAGATGGGTACATTCCCCTCCGAGAATGGGCAACAATCGCCGGCTGTTTCCAGACTGGAGTCAGCAGGCACTCTTCTGTAAGGAGGTAAATGTTTTAGGCCGGGATGGTCCCTGTCACAGTTACTCAAACTCTAGCTTTGCAGCACAAAGGCAACCTTAGATACTTAAAGGAAAGAGAGTGGCTCTGTCCTGATTAAACTGGACTCTGAAATTTGAATTTCATATAATTTTCATGTGTCATGAGATAGGATTCTTCTTTTGATTTTTTTTTTCTTTCCCAACCATTTAAATATGTAAAAGCATTCTTTAAAAAAAAATAAAGGTTTATTTTTATTTATTTATTTGCACACGCTGGGTCTTGGTTGCGGCTTTAGTTGTGACAAGCAAACTCTTACCTGTACCATGTGGGATCTAGTTCTCTGACCAGGGATGGAACCCAGGCCCCCTACATTGGGAGTTCAGAGTCTTAGCCGCTGGACCACAGGGAGGTCCCTGTAAAAGCATTCTATGGGGGCTGAGCATAAACAAGCTAGGGGTGGGCTTGTTGGTCTTAGGGTGGCTGACCTCTGTTTTAAGGGATTTGTTTTCTTGATATTGAACGTCCTAAAAAGTTTGATCTCTTTGAGAGCTGTTTGGCAAGTTCATCTTTAAAAAAAAACAAAACATTTATTTGCTTGGCTGTGCAAGGTCTTAGTTGTGGCATGAAAAATCTTTAGTTGTGGCATGTGAGCTCTTGTGTGCTACCTGCTCAGTTGTGTCCAGCTCTTTGGGACGCTATGGACTTAATTGAGGCGTATGGGATCTAGTTCCTGACCAGGGATCAAATCCAGCCTCCCTGCATTGGGAGCTTGGAGTCTTAGCCACTGGACCACCAGGAAAGCCTCTGGCAAGTTTATCTTAATTCTCAGATCCCACCTTTTGTATAAGACAGTTTCATGTTTACACTACCCCCTGCATATCCTCCTTACTTTCTGTGTGTGAGTGTGTGTATGTGTGAGGAAGGGTTTGGTAAAATCCTCTGAGGTCCCAAATACAAGTACTGTTGGAATTATTAGGGGGAAGTATCATATGATAAAGTGCCAAGGGTGACATATACATACATACATATTTGTATACGTATATACACGTATATATATGGCACATGGGACTTCCCAGGTGGCGCTAGTGGTAAAGAACCTGCCTGCCAATGTAAGAGACATAAGATACATGGGTTGGATCCCTGGGTGGGGAAGATCCCCTGGAGGAGGGCATGGCAACCCATTCCATTATTCTTGCCTGGAGAATCCCAAAGGGTCAAAAAGAGTAGGACACGACTAAAGCAACTTGGCAGGCAAACCTATGGCATATATTTACATCTTTATGGCATATATATATATATATATATATATATATATATATATATATATATATATCGTTATGAGATATATATATATATATATCTCATAACGATATACATACATATAATACATATGTATCTATCTTTCCAAGACTGAAGCATGGCTTCAGAAGCAGAGTATTTGGCCTCTGTTGACATATAATGAATTCATACACTTTGTGGAGAGTTAGGAATAACTTCCTTTTTTCCACCCCTTAATTATTATCAAAGGATGAAAAATCTTTTTGAAGCAGAGAGTCTTGACAGTAAAGTAAGCTTCCAACGCAGACCATGTTTTTCTCTACAGATTTAAAGGCCAGCAATTATTTTCAGCTCTTCTCAATACTCTTCCTTAGGATTTGGAAATAGACCAGGAAAATAAATGACTTTTATGTCAGAATAAGAAATCCTTTTGCAAGTCAGATGGGTTTTGCAATCCTTGATTTCCACAGAATGGAAGGGTAAGGTCTAATCTAGTTGTCAGTAGATAGATCATTAAAAATAATTTTTTCACTATGCAATTTCAGTTACCTGTCATCGCATTGCTCTAACAACACTCCTTTTGTTCCCACCATCTTCATTAAGTTGAAGGTTTCTCAGCACTTACTGCCAGCCCTGTGCTAGTAAACGTGTAACAATACGTTGGGGGAGGTGGAAAGTGCTAACTTGCACCATTTGCCAATTTCTATGGTGTAAATACTCCCCCTGGGCTGATTTCAAGCAACCAAGGTGATATCACTGAGTTGGTGACAGATAAGCAGCCTTTCCACCACACAAATACAATAGAGGCAGATAATATCAAGAGCGTAGATAACAGTAAAATGTAGGGAAATAATTAGTAAGTGATGAGTGTGCTGAGTGCCTATTTCCTTTGTCTTTAACACAGATCATTTAATTGCAAGTTCATATAATTTAGTTTTTAGGAGTCATTATGTGAAACAACTACTCAAAAATTCCCCCAAACTGAACTGGTACAAGCTGGCTTCAGAACACCACTTTGACAGCAAAACAAAACAAAACAACATGGGAAAAAAATTATTGCAAAAAATCTACCTCATTCTAGCGTAAGCAACATTCATCCAGGAATATGTGACTCATTGGCGGGGGTGGGGGGGAACCTTCCTTTTTTATTTTTTCGGTTAAATAATTATTTATCTAAGTTTGTAGGAGTGGTTTCATGAGTGTATACATGTGTCAAACTGTGTGCTTTAAATATGTCGTTTATTTGATGTCAATTATAGCACAATTAAGGGTTAAATTTTCTCCTCTGACTTTTAAAAATGGAAATATGTGTACCTTTTTTTTGGCTGTGCCAGGCGGTATGTGGGATCTTAGTTCCCTGTGTGTGTCACTTCAGTCGTGTCCGACCCTATGGATTGGAGCCCACCAGGCTCCTCTGTCCATGGGATTCTACAGGCAAGAATACTGGAGCAGGTTGCCTTGCCCACCTCCAGGGGATCTTCCCAACCCAGGGATCAAACCGGCATCTGGCTGCATCTCCTGCACTGCAGGTGGATTTCTTTACCCACTGAGCCACCTGGGAAGCCCTTAGTTCCCTGTCCAGAGATCAAACACATGTCACCAGCACCAAGTGTAACCACTAGACTACCAAGGAAGTCTTTATATTGTTTTGATCAATTGCATTTATATGATAATTGTAATAATAGAAAAATTAGTGCCTAGTGTTAAAGTCACAGAAAGTAAATAATGATCCAATTCACATATAAGTAAATATATATTTGCAGAGAATTATGATAAAATTATCCATATGTCATTTAAACATAAAAAATACAATGTTGTACATGTGGGGGAACATGGAATAAAAATTTGAGTTCAAGTGGAAAAAGGAATGATGTAGAATTGCACTGTTAGAGAAGCTTGTTCAGTTTTGTTTTTTTTTTTTTTAATTTGCCTGTGCTGTGTCTTAGTTGTGGCACTCCAGATCTTAGATCTTTGTTGTGGCATGCAGGATTTTTAGTTGCATCATGCAGGATCTAGTTCCTTGACCAGGGATCAAACCAAGACCCCTTGCATTGGGAGCATGGAGTCTTGGCCACTGGACCACCTGGGAAGTCCCCACACACACACACATATATATATATATATATATATATATTTAATAGATGGTTGTAGCTATCAAATTGCTAGAGTACTTAACTGGATACATACACTTAAGAATGATATAACCATTTCTTTTTTAAGGTATGAATTTATAACATGTTGGAAATTACAACCTTTGTAACTATGCAAATTTTTGATGAACAAGGTTAGCTGTCAACTGAAAAATATGCCAGGAAGTACATAGCTTTTCCATTAGAAAGTAACTAGCAGAAGAGACTGAGGCATGCTAAGTTGAGACAGTTAATGGAAGCTCTTCTATAAATCTACCCTAACCTTCTGATATTAAGAAATTAATCTCTGCTTGCCCAAGTTCTGAGAATCTCCCTGAAGGCATCCAACATGTGTGAATGTAGTAATTTGTGAATTTGTAGGATTTTAACTTGTGTTTCTTGGATTGGGGCTAAAAGTACATGGATGGTCCCTACTTCTGTTGAGTATGTGTCTCCGTGTAAAGTTTTCTGGGGCATGTAATTTCAGAGTTTCTCTTCAGATCCACAAAGAAGTCCTGACCCTCAAAGAGTTAAAAGCAACTTGCCCTGAGCCCCTTTAAAAAGCTCTAACAAGTTTTTTTTTTTTTTTTTCTTGGCTCCTATAAATCCAAATGAAGTAGTTTAAGGTTTGTAGAACCAAAGTTCCCAATTCCCTCCTCTAGACAAGAGACATCAAGCCCAAGAAACTACAACCAATTCAGTCATTAATGGCCCACCTCAAATGCCTTCTCCTCCAGGAAGCCTTCTCAAATCCCTCAGTCTTTCCTTCTAGCTCTCATCTCTCTTTCCCCTAAGACATCTTGTAGTCCATCTGTCTCTCTCCTTGAGCAGTCATCCCTTTCTCGCTCATGTTATAGTTAGAAATTAAGAGTCCAGGCTTCAGGCTCAGAAAGATCTGGGCTATAATCCTGGCTGTGTGACCTGGGGTGGGGCCTTTTACCTCTCTCTATCCCAGCTTCCTCATTTGTAACCTGGGAGTCCTTATGGTTTCTTATATCATGAATGTTGAGAGTATAGTTCTTAGCACATACCCTGCATAGAGATGTTACCTGTTGTTATGACTACAGAGGTCTCCCTCTGAGAATCTCAAGTTGAAAAGTTCCCTCCCCAACAGCTCTTCACACACAGTAAATAACAGGGACTCATATCATTATTTTCAGACCATCTGAGAGAGTGAGCCCTGGGGCCTTGTCTCTCCCAGAATGGCACCAACCTTCCCTGGTCTTTGCTCCATGCAAATCTACCTTCAGCTCCAGATAATGACGGCCTGGCATTTCCAGAGGCTGTATGGAATGTCCAGCCACTGCCTTGCATAACCACAGAAACTGGGAACACTGGGTTCAGAAGGACCCTCCCAGTCCATTCATTCCAACAGCATCCCCATTGTGAGACAGGTGAACCAAGGCCGGAACAGTGAGTCAGCATTCACAGGTATTTTAAAGACTTCTCAAAACAGCCCTCCCCTCTTTCAGTCCCTCTTTCTCCTTGCCTTCCTTTATTTTTTGTCTTAACACTTCCCTTACCGGACATCATATATTGATCCATTTTCTTGTTTATCATCCACTTCAACGCCAGACATAGCCTTCATGAGAGCAGGGAAGTTGTCTTGCCCACAGAGAGATCCCTAACCCCTCGCCCAGGATCTGGAACAAGTGGATGTCTGATGACACTTTGCTGTGTGGATAAAATGATGAATGCCATTTGGCTGTTTCTCCGTAGGGGCTCAGGCATAGACATTCACTCATTTGGTCATTTATCCAATAAACATCTGATGAACATCTTCTATGTGAGAGGCCTTTTGAAAAATCAAGAGATCCCGTCCCTGCTCTTAAGCAGCTCCCTGATTAGTGAACAGTAGCCACCAGGTGCTAAGAACCTACTGTATGCCAAGTTCAAGGCTGGCAGCTTTATAGCCACCTTCTCCATGTTAGCACAATGCTTCTATGTGCAAAGCACAATACTTTACTCAGGACTCCTTAAGAAAAAAAAGGGCTTGGGGACTGTTAGAAGGATATAGGTGGGCTAAAAACTAAAACTGAAAGGAAGATATTAAAAGCTGAGATGATTCCAAGAGCTGGCAGACTGATCTCCAGCTCTTGAAACCCACCCAGTATTTATTTGAGGGTATCTCTTCTTCCTGGAGGTATGCCGCTGTCTCTTTTACAGACTTACTGGCTCTGTCTTCTGTGCTGCATTTGGGGGACAGCCAGTCTGATTGGCTTGGCCAGTAGCTTTCATTGTCTCCTTCAGGTCAGACCACTTCTTGGATTACTACCTGGCCTAGAGGGTGAACACCATCTAGCGTCTATCATATCCTGAGCAAAGGGTATGTTTAGTTAAAAGGGAGGTAGAACATCATCCTCACCCTGACCCTGTAAAGTAATATTACTTCTATTTTACGTAAGACAGGCTTAGAGAGGAGAAATGACATCAAAGCTGTAGCAAAGCTGCCCTGGCTGACCTGCAAATGCAGCATTGAGAAATACATGCTATCGTGGATTGCCCCTGAGATTTGGTGGTTGTTTGTTATGCAGTAACAGCTAACTAATACAGGATTGAAGTCAGGCTTCTTTGATTCTGTCTCACTGTGTTGTCCCACTGAGTTTTCAGCTCTCATTCCTGTTCTCCCCACAAAATCATCTTTGAAGTATCTTGTCTTCAAAGGAGCAGGGGGGAAGATGCTGGGAAAGAGATCGGGAGATTGGTGACTGGTCCCTGAGAATTTCCGGCATAATAAGTTTGTGCTTTTCCTGCAGTCCCCCACTCTGACAGCTGAAGAAAAGTACAGATATTAACAATTCCAACATTCACAAAAAGCTATGTAGTTCTTCAATGAGATTTCATCTTAGTTATTGCCTCTATGGGCTTCCCTGGTAGCTCAGCTGGTAAAGAATCCACCTGCAATGCAGGAGACCTGAGTTGGAAAGATCCCCCAGAGGAGGGCACGGCAACCCGCTCCAGCATTCTTGCCTGGAGAATTCCATGGACAGAGGACCCCGGCAGGCTACAGTCCATGGGGTCGAAGAGTCAGACACAGCTGAGCGACTAAGCGCAGCACAGGACAGCACAACGCATCTATAGGCTTTCCCTGGTGGCTCGGACAAGAGAATCTGCCTGCAGTGCCGGAGACATGGGTTCGATCCCTGGGTTGGGAAGATCCACTGGAGAAGGAAATGGCAACACACTCTAGTATTCTTGCCTGAAAAATTCCATGAACAGAGGAGCCTAGTGGGCTACAGTCCATGGGGTCTCAAAGAGTCAGACACAACTTGAGAGCATCTATACACCACAACCTGTCCTAGAGGGTACCTATGGCTGGTGTTATTACAACCATTTAAAATAAGAACAAAAGCTCAAAGAGATGACGAGTTGCCCAGGTTGCAGAGCTTCACTGAAACCCAGATCCTTTGGTTTCTAGCCCTGGGTTCTTTTCCATCACACCCTATTGCTTCTGAGTCCTTAGTAGAGAGCATCCTCTGGGCACTTAGATGTGGTCGGCACAGTGCTACGTGATTCACACCCCATAGCGCCGAGGGCTGGAGAGTAGTGGAGCAGGGTGCTTCCAACCTTAGCCCATCACTTCCCTTCACCTATCATTCAGCTCAGCTTTCCACTTTCTCCCATCTTTCGTTATTCCCATGCGGTCCTTTCCCCCAGCCTCTAGCTACATCTGTTCAAGGCAGAGATAGCACAGTTATTTCCTAGATGCCACAGCAGTCGGAATCTGCTCTTTGCAAACAGCCAACGCTGTCGGTGCAACAGAAGGTTACAGGGCAGTGAGGTAAAGAACCTCTGGTTGAAACCTGGCTAGGCCACTTGATTTATCACATGGGCGATTTTTACATCCCATGTCTCAGGTCTGCTTTCTCCTTCAGTGAATGAGAATTAACGTGTGATGACACAGGGGCTGTAATAAATGTGCTGATGCATCCTTGTCCTGGCTAGCACCACTCATCTTTCAGGGCTACTCCTTTCATTCTACTTCCTCAAACAGACCTTCCCCCGAGGCCAAATTATGTTCCTGCCCAAATTCTTTAAGTGGCTTCCTTCATTGCATTCACTACAGTTTATATTTATTCAATTATATCTTTTTAAAAAATTTTCATTTATTTCTGGCTGTGCTGGGTCTTGGTTGCTCTGTGGGCTTTTCCCTAGTTGCAGAGAGCAGGGGGCTACTCTCCAGTTGTTCGGTTCAGTTCAGTCGCTCAGTCGCGTCTGACTCTTTGCGACCCCATGGACTGCAGCACACCAGGCCTCCCTGTCCATCACCAACTCCTGGAGCTTACTCAGACTCATGTCCATCGAGTTGGTGATGCCAACTCTCTAGTCGCGGTGCATGTGCTTCTCATTGCCGTGGCTTCTCTTGTTGTGGAGAGCGGGCTCTAGAGCACTTGGACTTCAGGAGCTGTGGCTCCTGGGCTCTAGAGCACAAGACTCAATAGTTGTGGCATACGGGCTTGGTTTGCTCCATGGCATGCGGGATACTCCTTGATCAGGGATGGAACCCTGGTCTCCTGCACTGGCAGGCAGATTCTTCACCAATGAGCCACCAGGGAAGCCCTATTCAATTACTTCTTGATTTTCCTGCTTTATTGTGCATCTCCCCTACTAGATCAGAAGCTTCCTGAAGAGAGGGACTGTCTATTTTAACCACTCGACCACAAGGGAAGACCCAACTATGTCTGTTTTAAATACCTAGAAACTGGAACTTCCCTGGTGGTCCAGTGGTTAAGAATCTGCACTTCCACAGCAGAAGGATGTGAGCTTAATCCCTGGTTGGGGGAACTAAGATCCCACATGCCACAGCCAAAACAAAACAAAAACAAGAACAAAAACCCAGAGGCTAGCACAGTGCCTGAAACATAGCAAGCACTCAATATTTGTGAATCTGTCCCCCTTTCCCCGTTCTTCCCACCTACCTCCACCAAGCAAACCTGCTCGCCTCCTGGGGGGTTGTAAAGTGAAAATAAACTGTAAGCCGGCGATCCTTGGGTGAGGGTGATGGTGTCACCTCCGTCCCCACTTTTGTGCACTCTGATCCTGCTACACGGGTCTCTTTGCTCTCCTGTGAATATGCCAGTCTCATTCCTGCTTCAGTGCTTTGCACTTGAGTTCCCTCTATCTGGAATATTCTCCCCAGTTGGCTTCCTCCCTCGCGTCCATCAGATCTCTGCTTAAACGGCACCTCTTTGGAGCCGGCAGGAGCCTGGTGCGCACCACGCAGTGAGTTCAGCAACAGGTTCGAAGGAGTTCCTCTGTGACCAGGAGTACACTGATGACGAGAACCTGCCAGAAAACCCTGCAGCCTTTAAAGAGAAATACACGGAGCCCGACCTGAACAATCAGGGCGAGACTGACCTGATGTCTTTAAAGAGGATGGATGGTGGAGAAGGTTGGGGTTCCCAAGACCCACCTGGAAATGAAGAGGATGACCTCAGAGGTGACAGGCGGGGTCGGCCACACCATCTCTTGCCGAGACTTTGTGAACATGATACTGTCATGATGCTTGAAGGAAAAACCAATGAGAGAAGGCCCAAGCCAGTTGGCCCCTCTCCAGAGAGAGACATTGCCAGTCTGCCCTGAGGACCCCGCCTGGACCTGCCTCCCCCTCCCCCATCTCCTTCCTTCCGTCCCCATCTCACTGCTGTTCTTGACTCACTGTGATGTCTTATTCATTTTTTTTTTTTAATTTTAAAAATAAATGCCACCTCTTCCGGGAGGGCTTTGCTGACGGCCATTTCTGAAGCGATTGTTCTCACCCTCCATCCTCTACTATCTCTGTCCCCTGACCCCTGTTTTTCTTCAAAGTGCTTCTGACTGCTTGATGTTAAATTTTATATTGTTGGTTGATTTGTTTATTGTCTGTCTCCTCCATAAGAAAATAAATTCTGGGAGGTCACAGATCTTCTCCCTTTTTTTAAATGGGTAATTTTATTTATTTATTTATTTTTGCCTGTGCTGGGACTTTGTTGCTGGGTGCTTGGGAGCTACTCTCCAGGTGCCGTGCAAGGGCTGCTCATTGCGCTGGCTTCTCTTGTTGTGAAGCATGGGCTCTCGGGCACGCAGGCTGCAGTAGTTGCAGCACGTGGGCTCCATAGTTGTGGCTCCCGTGATCTAGAGCACAGGCTCAATAGCTGTGGTGCTCCGGTTTAGTTTCTCCGCAGCACGTGGGATCTTCCCGGATCAGGGATCGAACCTGTGTCTCCTGCATTGGGAGGAGGATTCTTTACCACTGAGCCACCGGGAAGCCCCCCAGAACTTCTCCTTACTCATTTTGATCATTTCTATCTGTATACTCAGAGTTTTTTTTTTTTTTGCACATAGTAAATGCTGAATGAAATTTTATTGAATAAAAACATCTTTCGTCCTTAAAGCCCTGTATCCTTCAAGGTCAGAGCAAGGAGCAATTTCTAGGGAGGGGCAGAGAGTATAGAACAGGGTGGGGTCAGAAAACCTGAAGGGCTGAGGTGACTGTTTCAGAAAATTTCAATTCTCTGCAGGGTGTCTTTGAACGGGGTAACCAATCCCTGGAAAAGAGCTCTTTAAAAAAAATTTTTTTTTATTGATGGATTGATTTTTGACTGTACTGGGTCTTCATTGTTGCTCAGGCTTTTCTCTAGTTGTAGTGAGCATGGGCTACTCTCTAGTTTCTCTGTTCGAGGTAGCTTCTCATTGCAGTAGCTTCTCTTGTTACGGCTCTGCTACTGCTGCTAAGTCACTCCAGTCATGTCCGACTCTGTGTGACCCCATAGACGGCAGCCCACCAGGCTCCCCCATCCCTGGGATTCTCCAGGCAAGAACACTGGAGTGGGGTGCCATTTCCTTCTCCATGTCACGGCTCTAGGGCACAGTAATTACAGCGTATGGACTTAGTTGTTCTGTGGCATGTGGGATCTTCCTGGACCAGGGATCGAAACCACGTCTCCCACATTGGCAGGCTGATTCTTTAACACTGAGCCACCAGGGCAAGCCCTGGAAAAGAGTTCTTGATTCAAGAGAAACAACACCCTCTGCTTGGAGGCCCAGTCACCCACTGGATTGCTTGACATGGTCCATCCTTCACAGAGAGGTGATCTGTACAAAGCACTGACTGCGGAGCACGAAACACAGAAAACCAGCTCCCCAACTGCCTCTGAAGTAAAGAAGTGGAAGGCTGGAGTGGAAAGATGAGCACTCCAGAGGGTTCTTTACTCTGATCAGTCCAACTGACAAGACCAACCACATCCCAGCTGTGTACAGAGTTGTGTCACTTCCTTCTCTGAGCCTTGGCTTCCTCATCTGTAAAATGGAGAAAATGTGTATACCTAATGAGATCAAGTGAAAGCTCTACTGGTCCAGTGGTTAAGACTCGTGGTCTTAGTGGTTAAGACTACGCACTTCCAATGCAGGGGGCCTAGGTTCGATCCCTGGTCAGGGAACTAAGATCCCACATGCCGTGTGGTGCGGCCATAAGTACACAAATAAAAATGAAAGCTCTACATAAACTGCAATGTTCAGTGCATTTTCTATTGTGTACTGGGAACAGGTGTGTGTGGAGTCAGCCTGAGCTGGGCTGGAGTTCGTGTTCTACTGTCACTGGCAGTGTGGTCTTGGGTAAACAGGGTCCTTTTTCTCAGCCTCAGGCTCTTCATCTGTTAAGCAGGACTACTCATTATCTCTACAGTTCACAGGCCTGTTTTGGAAATCAAGCAAAGATTAAATGAGGTAATATAAGTGTCTGGCACACAGTAGGCGCTCAGCAAACATCCTTCCCCAGCAACAGAGGCACATGCAGCCCTTAAAACCCTGGAGGTAACAAGGCTTTCTCAAATCCAGAAGAAAAAACAAGCAGGTGGTGAACGAGCCCTCTCCGGTTTCTCTTCTAAGAGAGTGACTCACTGGCCAGAGTCCAGGTTGATCACCGAGGCAGAGGACAGACAGGCAAACACCAGCCTCCCACATGGAGTTTCCCAAATATGCAAGCGCAGAGTTGCATAACCTGAGACACTTGTCTCCCTGAAGTGTTTTCCCGCAAATCTTCCCTGAAAAAGATCACATGCTCGGGGGCTGTAGGGCAGCCTTGGGGAGGAAGAAGGGAGAAAAGGGGGCGGGGGGGCTTGGAGACCTCTGGGGTGGGGTGGGATTAGAAAGAGAAGGTATCACATTTACTGAGCTCCTACTGTATGCCAGGCACCGGGGCTCCCTCGGGGCTCACTCTGTCTGTTATCTACTTAGATCTTTGCCATAAATCTGGGAGAACAGCTTTTACCACTCCCACATTCCAAGGGAAGAAATAATAACAATAATTAATATCGCTGATGTTTACAGAACACTGACTACGTATCCGGCAGCGGGACACTGCCTGGCACACATCTGATTCTAAGGACAGCCCAGCACGTGAGTGCTATTCGGACTCCCATTTCACAGAGGAGGACGCTGGGACTCAGAGAGATAACGTAACTTCCCCAAGGTCACCCAGCTAGACAGCAGGAGACCTAGTATTCAAAGACTACCAGAGTTTCAAGGTCCACAGACCTCTCGGAGGGCATTTCCCGAAGGACTGACAGAGGTGGGGCTGGAAAGTGGACCCCAGCAGGAGTCGTCCTTGGGTGCCCACAGTGGGGGCCCGGTGTGGGAGTGACATCAGTGACCAAGTGACCAGAGGCTCTCTCTTCCTCTGGGCCCAGAGGACAGTTTGTTCCAGCTCGTGGCTATTTGTCATTCTGCGTCTGACCGAAAAGTTTAACATTTCATTCATAAGTTTGGAAACTACAAACTTGGCAGTGTGGGAAAGGTCCTTGGAGATCAGCTATTTTAGTCCGTATTACAGACTTAACGGGAGGGAGGGGGGGACAAAAAAAACCCCTGAGGCCCAAAGGGAGCCATGGATAAGGCAAGGTCACAGCATAATTTTCTGTTAGCAGGAGAATTTGTTTGAGGTCAATGACAGATCATCTCGTTGTGTAATGATCAAATGTGAGTGTACCTCTGAATCACCTGGGGAGCTCTTAGAGGTTCTGGAGATTCAGACTTCCGTTGGCAGCAAGGCTTGGGGATCTGACTGTATGTGTCCCTCAGGTGACTTAGATGGCACAGGGCCATGGACTGTGTTTGGAAGTTGGAGTCCAACATCCCCCTTTGATTTGACAGTTTGGGATACTAAGACTCAGCATGGGACTTGCCCAATGTCACGTGGCAAGTGAGCCGGGCCTTTGCACAGGCTATGCGGTCTGAACCCAAAGCTCATTCTCCTTTTCCAAGCCACCTATAGTCAAATTCTCAAAATGAGCCAGGAAGCCTGGCCAATAGTGTGACTGTGGTTTTCCCCAGCTCTTGGTTTCCTTCTCATACCCAAATTACGACTTGGGAAGGTGCCCATTTCCGGGGCTTGGAGAGGGAGGGATTCAAGAGCTGAGATTCTACAGGGAAAAGAAAACTGCAAGAGGCTGTTCAGCAGGTCCACGGGGGTTTCCCAGTGGTGAGCTCCAGGACCCAAGGATGACTCAGACACCAGCTTCATTTTCCATTTCAGGAGAAAGGGGAGGGAACGCCTTCCCTCCATGGGAGGAGACAGAGTGGAGAAGGCCCAGTTGTCACTTGAGGGGGCCCGACTCAGGAAGAGCCACACCACCCAGCACTCAGAAGAAAGAGGAAGCTGCCTACCAAAACCAAGTTGAATCTCTCAGGCATTTTTCTGGTACCTCTGCTTCAATCTCTTTTTAACCCCACACCCCAGAACCACTTAAGCCTAGGGATTCACTGCTCCTTTTCCCCCTTCCTACCATCCCATCACATATTTCACGGTCTCCTTCCTTCCTCCCTTTTCATCTATTTATTTGTTTCACTTTATTTTTGGTTGCACTGGGTCTTTGGAGCTGTGCATGGGCTTCCTCTACTTGCTGTGAGTGTGGGTTACTCTTCGTTGAGGTGTGCAAGCTTCTTTTTATGGTGGCTTCTCTTGTGAAGCACAGGCTCTAGGGCTAGCCGGCTTCAGTCTTGCGGCACACAGGCTCACCAGTTGTGGCCAGTAGTTGTGGTTCACAGGCTTAGTTGCTCTGAGACACGTGGAATCTTCCCTGACCAGGGATCAAACCCGGGTCCCCTGTGTTGGCAGGAAGATTCTTATCCACTGTGCCAATAAAAAGGAAGTCCCAGTTCTTTCTCTTTTTCTTTTTTAAAAGTCTGGAATGGTATCTTGGTATTTGGAGTCAGATGTCCTGGATTTGAATCCCAGCTCGACCTCTTATGAGCTCTGACCTAGGTAGAGTCACGTCCCATCTTGGAACCTCAATTTCCTCACCTTTAAAGTGGGGGATAATATCTACCTTCTCTGATTATATTATTATTGTTATTATTATTCTGACCATTGTGGGATCTGAGTTCCCTAACTGGGATTGAACTCAGGCCCTTGGCAGTCAAAGTGCAGAGTCCTAACCATTGGACTGCCAGGGAATTCCCATATCTTCTCTAATTATGAGGATAACACAAGATCATATGGATTCTTAATAAATAGAAGGTGTTTTCTCAGAAGCACTAGATTATGTGAGTCATTAATAGACCAGAGAGATTTGTTGAGCTGAAAAAGGTGCTTAAAAGAACAGCTGAGCTGGAAAGCACCTCAGAAATCTTTGAGCCTTAATGACTTCCAAACCGGAGTCCAAGGGAACTGTTTACAATATTTCCAAATGATAAGGGAAGTCACACGTCTACTTTTGATAGAGTCTCAAGTTTCTTTACCTCTGTCTGGAATTGGATCAAGTCAAGGTGATAACACGGTTATCACATGCTGTTCAGAAATTCTGATTGGCAAGTTACATGGGTCTTTGAAAAGTTTTTTTTTAATGTGAAAATAATTAGCAGAGGGTAGATTAAATGATGGAAAACATTAATCTTGTCTAACTCCTCATTTCATAAACAGGGAAGCTGAGGTTTAAAGAAGGACGTGACTTGCTAGTCACCCAGCTAGTATGGCAAGCTCTAGAAAACCTGAATTCTTTTCCTGGAACCAGTTACTTCCCTTCTTTCCATTCCAGAGGAGAACCTACAATCAAGAAAATCAAGGGGGATTGGTTGGCTGAGGCAGGAGTGAGATGACTCATCAACTTGCTGTTGCCCTTTCTCTATTCTTGACTTATTCAGCAAATATTTACTGAATGTCCACACTGTTTGGACTCAGAAGAGGTTATAGAGGAAACAGTTATGGCTGCAGACAGTGTCAGGATCTGCTTCCAGGTATGACTTCAGAACCTGGGCCTCCCCGCCCCCCCCCCCCCCCCCACCCATTATAAATATAAATGGATAAACAGCTATAACTGAATATCTGCCTTATAAAACCCCCACTACTGTGTCTTCTAATATAGCTAAGTTGGGTCTGAGGACAAGGACGGTCTCATTTTAACATGTACAAATCTTCCTGACACTCAGTAGGGCATGAAATCAGTGCTGTGGTATTGGAAGCACCTGAATTTTATTTTATTTTATTTTTTTTGCTCCTGAATTTTAAAACAGGTTTTTTGTTTGTTTTATTTTGGCCATTTCGTGTTTCATATGGGATCTTAGTTTCCGGGCCAGTGAACTCCTGCCCCTTGCATTGGAGGCCGGGAGTTTTAACCACTGGATGACCAGGGAAATCCCCACCTGAATTCTAACTGCCACTAACTCTATATCTTTGAGACAGTGATGTTGCTTTCCTTCTCTGGCCCTTAGTTTTAATTATCTATAAACCAGAAACAGTGGCAAAATCATGTGTGGACTTGCTGGCTCGTTCATTTCAAGCGAGAAAGATGATATTGGGAGTTTAGGCTGAAAACGGAATGGACGTTATCATTTCGTTAACTCCCAAACATCTTTACCTCTCCCTCGGCCACTCGTCAACCGTCTGCTTTCGTCGCCTTTTTTTTACTTTTATTTCTCAACATTCTCCTCTAGAGGGCAAGCAAGCTCTACATTCTGTTGCCATACTTCCGTTCGCCTTCATTGTTTTCTTGCGCGCATGTGCGCACTTCATTTCCGGGCTGGCCTACGTTCGTTTGGCACCACGCCTGCGCAATCTCATCCCCGCCCCCTCCACCCCGGAAACGCTTCCTTCCTACGCAGCCGCTACAGCCTCTGCAGCCGGTGGACCTTTGCCTCTCTAGGCCGGTAGGGCCTCTCCTCCATGGTCCTGACTGTCAGCACCGTTTCGGTAGCCAGTCGGTGCGGCTGGGCCGCGCTCGGACGCCTCGGATCCTCGAGACCGTAACCGGTGAGTGAACCCCACAGGAGCTCGAGGACGAGCGGGGCCCGAGCAAGCTGGAACGGGCAGGGTTTCCCCTCACGCTGGGAATGGGTCTGTCCGCCCCGTCCTCCCTCCCGCTCCCGGAATGGGCTCGCCGCCTCCATCCCAGTCCCTCCTCCCGGGCGGGGCGACGTTGTCATGGTGACGGCGGGCTGGCTGAGGCCAGGCGTGTGTCCTCGCAGGTGCAGGGGCGGCCCGGGGCCCATGGCGCGGCGGCGGCGCTGACCCGGGCCCGGGCAGCAGCCGGGCCCCGGGGGCCGGCATGGCGGGCCAGTTCCGCAGCTACGTGTGGGACCCGTTGCTGATCCTGTCGCAGATCGTCCTCATGCAGACCGTCTATTACGGCTCGCTGGGCCTGTGGCTGGCGCTGGTGGACGGGCTGGTGCACAGCAGCCCCTCGCTGGACCAGGTGTTCGACGCCGAGGTAGGATCCCCGGGCTGGCGTGGGCGGCGTTTCGGCCTCACCTGGTGGTCTGACACTACCAGGCTCTACACCTGGCTGGACCACCTGATACTGAGGAAGTGACTTCACTTCTCTAAGCCCCAGGATCTCGGGTGCCAAATTGCGGCGAGGGGAATGGGTAAAAGAACATTCGTGGAGGTATGGTGGGAACTGCCCGGACTTTGGAGTCAGGCCTCTGTTTAAGTTACACGTACTAGCTGTGTGACCTGGGGCAAGTATTGTTCTCTCTCTGAACATCACTTTTCCTGTCTGCAAAATCATGAGACCGTTAGCAGGGAGGCCGTGGACTGCAGTACAGAGCCTGGCTTTGGATTCAGAAATGCTTAGTGTCCAGCCGAGGCTGAAACATACCAGCTGTGGGACTTTGGGCAAGTTGCTTCATCTTTCTGAGCCTGTTTCCTCTTTCGGAATAAAATAATCCTCAGCAAAATGTTAGGAGACCCAGAGGGGCCTGGGAATAAGAAAATGCTTTGCAACAGTGTAACGGAGGGCAGAGAAGTGTAAGCTTCACAGAGGCAGATGTGGTATGTAGTATTAAGCCCAGTTCTTGGAACCAGGAGATTTGGGATGGAATCTTTCCTCCTGCTTATCCTCTGTGTAGCCGTTGGGCAACTTATTATCCAAAAAGAGGTAATAGTAAGCGAGTTATTATCCAAAAAAGGTAATGACAACAATAATAATAATTTTATGAGGTTATTGTGAGGATACTATGAGATAATGAACGTCACTCTTGCATGCTGAAAGAGTGTAGATGTTCGGTATTTGATAGTACTGTAACAATAGTGGTGGAAGCTGCACACCCACCAGTTGCCTAGTAGTATCCTCTTAGGAGCCTCTGTCCTCCTGAGAAGGAGATGTGGAAATCTGAGGCTTTGTTGAGGAGCTGTCTCAACACACTACCTGAATTCTAGACTGGTAGTTGACAGACCTTTTTGTAAAGGGCAAGATGATAAAGATTTTAGGTCACAGCTACTCAGTTCTGCCATCATAGCACAAAAGCAGCTGTGGACAATACTAAAGTGAATAGGTGTGACTGTGTTTCAATAAAACTTTATTTACAAAAATAAGTGCCTGGCCCCTGGGGCCATAGTTTGCTGAACACTGTTCCAACTTTTATGCTGTTTACTTACTGTATCACTTTGGACAAGTTACTTAACTTCTTTGGGTTTTTATTCCTTCTTTGTAAAATGAGGATGGTGATCCTTTCCTGGCTACTGTGAGGGGTCGGGTGAGATACAGTGATGGATGTCTGTAAAAGCAGCTTGTTAGAAATAGGCCACCATACAGACGAAGGGGCGTGTTAGCTTCTGTGGTCCCGGCAGGATGTTTTTTCCTTGGAGGGGGGTCCTGGAGCCTGGGGCTCTGTCGGTTTTCTCCTCCAGCATATTTCCCTTTGTGATTTCCCCCTTAGATCCTGGGCTTTTCCACCCCTCCAGGCCGGCTCTCCACGATGTCCTTCGTCCTCAACGCCCTCACCTGGTGAGTATCACCAGTTTTCCTATCCAGCTTTTGGGGTCTTAGCGCTGGAACTAACTTTCTAAATTCGGACCTGACACAGGCTGGCACTTGCTCCTGGGTAGAGGTGGACTAATGTGGGTGGCAGAGACCAGTTCTGGGACTGGCTCCATCATAGGATTTCTTCCACCACTGTTCTGACTTAGCTGGAAAGTTCTTATGTCACTGTGTGCATGCTGCCCGGGGACAGCTTCCCTCTCAGATCACTTCCCTGATGTGGAATGAGGTGAGGGGAGGATTGGACTGGGAGTCAGGAGAAATGGATTCTATTCTTGGCCCATGTGCCATTAGCCAGGTTCCTTCCCTTCTCTCTGGGCATACGGTCCTCACTTATACGCTGAGGACTTGGACTGAGAGGCAGTTTAAGCGAAGTGATTAAGAGCTTAGGCTCTAGAGGCTGACTCACTTGGCTTTGACTCTCAGCTCTACCATTAGTCTAGTGACTGTGGACAAGTTAATCTGTCTAAGCCCCAGTTTCTTTGCCAGTAAAATGAGGCTAATAATATTACCCACCTCATAATGGTAAGGGTTTCACGAGTTCATTCACAGGAGGTACTTAAAACAATGCCTTGCATGTTGCTGTTCTTGACCTTTCGCTGGAGGTTGAAAACTGGTGGGGTGACTGTGACCTGGATTTGGCTCCCAGATATGTTCTGTTTGACTTACCCAGTTGTCAACCCATGCAGGGTGTTTAAGAATTTTTTTTCCACTTAATTGAAAATCAGGATATTTTATATTAAAAACCTAGATTTCTGGTGTCTCTTAAGAAAATGGGATGATCAGTTGATTCCAGGCGAGCCTTCTAGCCTGGGGTTTGTCTTGCTGCTGGCCCCACTTTAGATGGAACATGTCTGCTTCGTGGTGCCACAGCCCTCCCTGGTCTCTCAGAGCCCCTTGAGCGGCAGCTGCCCTGATCATCACGCTCATTCTTCTTCCTCCTCCCCTGCCTGACTCACTCTCAGCACTCCCCGCCGGGTTCCTCTGGGCATCTGACAATGTAACCCCTGCCTCACACTTCTCTCGCTTGCTGCTGACCCCTGTGCTGACATCCTGTGTCCCCATACTCCCCCAGATAAGCTGACCGAAGGCCAGGACAACCCAGTGACAGCTCACTGCCGTCCTCTCCCCACAGTGCCCTGGGCTTGCTGTACTTCATCCGGCGAGGGAAGCAGTGTCTGGATTTCACGGTCACTGTCCATTTCTTTCACCTCCTGGGCTGCTGGCTCTACAGCTCCCGTTTCCCCTCGGCGCTGACCTGGTGGCTGGTCCAGGCTGTGTGCATTGCGCTCATGGCTGTCATCGGGGAGTACCTATGCATGCGGTCGGAGCTCAAGGAGATCCCCCTCAACTCAGCCCCGAAGTCCAGTGTGTAGTGTCGGGTCCTTTGGACACCCTGCTGGGCACTTGACCACCCTTCCAACCCCTTGGGCTGCTCGGACCACCAGATGAGGTCCAGCCCAGGCCTGAGAGGAACCCGGGAAATGTGAAGTCTTGGTTGGTGTTGGGGAGAGAGTGAGGCCCCCGTCAAGAAGGTGGGTAGCGGGCAGGATGAGAGCTGCAAGAACCACTTCTGTCCACAGAAGCCTTGGTGTCTGGGAGGTCAGCGTGGGCACCTCTTTCAGGGTCATAGCAGAATTGGAACCATGTCATTCTTGAGCCACCATACCTGTCACCAGCCTGTTATTTTAAAAAGGAAAAAAAAAAATCAAAGATATCTGATCGGAGCAAACCACTCTTCTAGCCATCTGTCTTACCTCCTGGGACAGCCGTTACATACCTTTGCCACGTTGCCCTGACTGCACCTGTTCAGTTGGAACAACCCTTGGTTTCTGGATCCAGAGCCACAGAAGGAGATGTAGGTGCCCAGTAAGTAGCAGGCTGCTGTCAGGCAGAGAATGGCAGGTGGAGGCATCAAGCAGGGAAAAAAAAAAACCCAAAAAACGCACAGCCGGTGTCCTGCTGCACACACGCGCGCACACACCCCTGAACCCCGTGACTGTCTTCCGGTTCTCTCTGCTGGGTCCCCACGCTGCTGCCGGCTTTCCACATAGTGGGCGGAGGACCCAGAGAAGAATCCCAGCATAGCTGTCCGTCTCGTGTTTGACTTGGCGTCACAGCCTGTTCTCTAGGAATGACCGGGCTCTCCGGCTCCCACAGACCTCCGTTCTGGCGGTACTTCCGTCTTCCCGCCTTATTTGGAATCCCACAGTGGGAGGGAACCGTGAGCGCCCAGACCCAGGGAGTCCAGCCTTGCAGCTTGAGGTGTACTTGATTGTACCATAGGAGATAGGAATTTGCTACCAAGCTGTTTCTTAGAGGTGGAGTGTCCTCTGTGAGGGGGCTTGCAGCTGCCCTTCCTGTGTACATAAATACAGTATTTTCCACGGTTCTGCCTGCGCTTTATTTTATAATGCCATGCTTGGGACTGGGAGGGGTCAGCACAGTCAGACATTCATGAGAGCCAGGAGCTAGAAAGAATTATTAGGCCACCTTTTTTTTTTTTTCCTTCTTGAGCCCAAGTGTTCCTCCAGTTGGTTAAAACATGGAGTGCGGGGAACTCCTGTGTCCCAGCCCCACCTGTAGCCTTCTCCGCTTCACCTTGGTGAACCACCATGACTTGGGATGCCTTTCCCACTTGCCAGTGATTTCTGACTGTGCCCAGTGAAACTTCCTCATGGAAACCACTGCTGCTCCCGCGGGCCCTCCGCAGCCTCCCTGAGCGAGCTGACGGAGTTCCTCTTTCAGATTTAGGGCTACAGATGGAAACTTGTGCTGTCTCCCCCGGAAGCCTTTCCAGCCTCCTGGCTGCCAGTCCTGCAGGATAGGAAGTGGAGGCTGACAGGATGAAAGCTGAAGCGTGAACATGCCCGGGCAGAAGCTGGGCAAAGGCTTGGGTGAAGCACCTCAGGCACAGGGCGCCCTGGCCAAGCGGGGAGGGAATGGGTTGTTAATGGGCCTCTAATCCTGGCTGCAGAGTCCACGAGGTGAGACCGGGCTGAGATGGCTTCCCTTGCATCGGTAGGTTTCCCCCAGACACCAGAGACTACAGGCAGGTGACTCCCTTTAGCGGAAAGCCTCAGAGCCCTCACATCACGTGGCCGGCTGTGGTGGCACCCGTCTTTGGGACTTTCCCACAGGGCTTGTGATGCCGCACGTCTTCTCTGATGACGGGTCTCTGCCCCCAGAGTGTCAGTTGGATCTTTTTTGGAAACTGCCCAAAGTCAGGGGAGCCAACGTGTTTTTTTTTTTTTTTAAATAATATAGGACTAAGCTGCAACTTTACTGAGATGTTGATGAATTCTAAAGTGACAAAGCAGTGTCTAGAGGCAAGTTCCAGAGAGGAAGTAATAGCATCCCCTGAGTACAGGAGATGTCCAACAGTAGACTAAGTCTGTAGTCTCCTTGCTCACTTAATCTCCCCAACAACCCTCAGAAGTAGGAAGTATTCTGACTTTCCCTGATGGTTCAGTGGTTAAGATTCTGCACTCTCAGTGCAGAGGGCATGGGTTTGATCCCTGGTTGGGGAACTAGGGTCCCATATGCTGCTTGGTGTGACCGACAGAAAAAGAAGAAGTAGGAAAAACCATCTGTGTCTTACAGATGAGGAAACTAAGGAACTTGCCCAAGGTTATGTTAGGGGCTGGCCGACCAGGATTTGGGTTTCGGTAGTGAAATTAATAAACTCATTCTGAAGACATTGATAGTCAAGAATGTTTACATTCTTATTGGTTAAACAATCTGTACTTTGTAATCATACTATCTCATCCTACTGTATTGTTGTAAATACTAAGGATGTAGAAAGCATTGTAAATATTACTTGTTTTCCAAGAAAAACTAATAGGCAGTACATTAAACACGGCCACAGATTTTCAAGTGAACACGAGGATGTCGGAAATGTTTTTATTTCCAAAGGATGAAGAAGAATATCTAGATCAGAAAGTTACCTCCACCCCCCACTGAGTCGGTGTAGCTCTTGACTCTGTAGGGGTGTGATGGATGGACACCCGGTTCTTCTCCCCGTTCACTACTCAACTCCAGCCGTTTGGAGAGAGAAGTGGAAGGTAGGGCATAGTGGCGCTCACAGACTGGTTTATGACCCGAAAGAAGGGTGGTAGGGGAGACAGGGGTGTCTGACCCTGAGGCTGCCTCCAGCCCCTCGTTCTGTAGGCCTGTCCAGATCAGAGCCAAACGGGGGCCAGAATGGCGCGGGGGGGGGGGGGGGGGGGGGACGGGAAGCTCCAGGTCCCCTTGAGTCTTATGGGAGGGACAATTGAGACAGGTTAGCTTCCCCTGGAAGGTGAGTCTGACACTGTCTTCAGTGACTCCCCGAATCAGGGTAGCTTCCTCCTGGCATCCCCAGAGGGCAGTTGGCGTGTAGCCCAGGGACCAGAGAGCCTTAGGGGCCGGGGGAGTAGGGGCCAATTCTGGGCCCAAAAGAGAGGGGCCTTGTGGAGGGGGAATTCGAAGCTGCTGCCTTGGGGGGATTCCCTGGTGGTTCGTGACTGAGACGCCATGCTCCCAAGGCAGGGGGCTCAGGTTTGGTCCCTGGTGGAGGAGCTAGATCCCACATGCTGCTACAGACCTGGCTCGGCCAAATTAAAAGTGCATATGTATTTTTTTAAAAGCTACTGTCTTGCTTGAGGTTTTCTGTAGGAAAGTAGCAAAGGGTGATGAAACAGCCCTGAGACAAGGGGGTAGAGAGAGAGAGCTGAGAGCTTTAATCCTTGTCCTGCCTACCTGGCCAAGCCAGGGAGAATTCTAGGGGCCTGATGTTAGAAGACTTTAGAGAGCGGCTGTGGAGTGCCCGGTTAAGTCCTGGAGTCCCATTGCTATCTGTGAGACCTTGGACAAGCTACTTAACCTTCCCTGGGTTGAACTTCCTGGGTTTTTGTGAGAGTTCAATGAGATGTCATATGTAAAGCACTGTGCCTGATATGTAAGAAGTGATTCATGAATCTAAACAGTTAGGATTAAGGCACCACGACCCCCTCCCCATTTCACAGAGGAGACCCCTTTCTTTGGAGCCTTGGCTGTTAGATGGGGGACAGGCCTGTACCCATAACGTAAGTACAGCAACAAAGTACTGAGCTGCTATGTGCCATGGGCTGTAAAGTGACACATTTCTAACTTAATCCAGTGACGTTGGCACCATTGTTTTCCCCATTTTGCAGACAATGAAACTGAGGCTTAGGAATAAATAGCTTTCCTCAGCATCAAACAGCTGGTAAGAAGCCAGGCCTGTCTGCCTCAGCAACCTTGTCCCCATTTCATATTCCAATCATGTTTATATAGTTCATGTCCCACATTGGGAGAAGGGCAGCCTCCAGGATCCAGATGCTATTTTAGCAAAAGGTTGTGAACTTGAACATAAGGTTGGCTTTTTAAACAAGCAGCTGGTTCCCTAAAGGTGGGCAGTTAGCCAACTGCCCATAAGTGAGAAACAGGGCCAGTACTGGCCTTGGGGCTTTATTATGGCACGGAGGCATGGAAAAAAGGCCAAACGTTCAACATCCCGCAAGCTAATTTCAGCTACATCAAGCCTGATTTGCTCAGAGCCCTCTGGAATGGCTCTTAGTATCCCTCTTTTTATAAACAGATGAAATAGGCTCTGAGAGATCATGTGACTTGTTACAAATTCAGACACTTAACATTTTCCCCTAGTTAACTGTTGGGTAGCCGTTTCTCCTATAGTCAGTTTATCTCCGAGATCATTCGCAGCATCCTGCCCAAATCAGGATCTAACTGATCCCTGAAGAGGAGCCTCAGGTTGAGGTCGTTAAACAAAAGGAGAATGGTAGTGGGGAGACCCTGGTTCTGGGATCATGGGAGGCGGGTTGCCTGAGCCTAAATGCCAGCAGGTAGAAGGGATAAGGCTCCAAGGAGCGAACTGCTGGAAGTTATTCACATGCACGAGGCCTGCATCCTGCCTCCCCCTGCAGCACACTGGCCACTGGGTCCCAGCCAGCCTAGGCACACAGGCTCCTGTCTGCTCACTCGATGGCCTCTCCATGGGCCACTCAGGCCCAGCTCTAGCTCCCAGTTGGGCAAAGCAGGAGTTGCCAATCTTCCTTAGGCTCAGGGCTTTTCATCCCCTACGTGGGGCTCCCTGGGGGAAGATTGGAATGAAGATTAGCATAGCCCCCCTTGCCCCCAGGGTTGGTTGGTTGATTTGGGAGCTCGTTGCTCTGATTGCTTGCTGATAGCCCACTGGACAGAAGGTTACTTGAAGTTTGACAGAATGGAAGGCACTTGGGAGGAAAGGTTGAGTAGAAGGTTGATGGGATTGATGATGCTGGGCAAGGGAGTCGAAATGGGGAGTACCCAGGAGTCAGGCTGGATTGTGGGCTGAGTGGGTGTATAGCTTGAGGTGGGGGTTGCAGGAATGGAAGGTGCATGGAGGGAGAGGGGCGGGATGCCCGGGACGGGAACTCTGCACCTGGTGACCACAGGTGGAGGGCAGTGAGGTACAGAGTGGTCCCATGCCAGGCTGTCTGCGGTGGCTTGGTTTCTGCTGATGCCCACCCCAGGGATACTCAGTCACGGTGCTGGGCCCCAGTGGGGAGGAGGGATGTGAACCTGTGGATTCAGTGGGAGCCTCTCCTGTCCTTCCCCCTCCCTCCCAATCTGAGGGTCTCCATCACTGCCCTGACTCCCTGGGGGTGGGGTTGGAGGCTCTGCGCCCTTCGGTGGCGCTGCTGCTTTCCCGAGGGCACCTGCCTGCCTCCAGGGGCAGATAGAGGATGACAGTCTTCATCCAGAGAAAGCCTGGGCCCCCTCGGTTTTCTTCTCCCTAATGGCACATTCAGGGCCCTGTGGCTTCTACCGACAGCAGGGGTGACTCCGACCGGATGTGGGGTTGGAGGTTGGACGTGCTGTGTCTGTCACATGGGAGCAGTGAGACAAAAAACCAATTCCCAGCCTGACTGGTGCTTCCCGTGACCCAGGAGGGGCACAGTTGGCATTTCCAGCTGACATCTACTGACATCCAGCTCCGTGATATTCAGGGCACAACGCACGTGTTTGACGGGCTGGATGCTGTGTTGTCCCTTTTCCCCTTGGGAGGTGGAATGGGGAGCAGCCGGGAGACCTGGTTTAGAGGTCTTACTGTGCCACTTCCGAGGACCGTCCCATCTTGGAGCCGCAGTGGTTTCCTCCTCTCCTAGCCTCACAGGGTCATTGTGAGGCACCGGGCAGCCAGGAAGCACACAAACGTTCCCCTTCTATGACTTCATGGAGTGCCCAGCTCAGGAGGCCAGCTTGCGGAGTGGGGGAGGGGAACAGCCCACTGGCTTCTTTGTTTCAGGTTCTACACTGACGTCAGGGACCTGGGGGTAGACTGAGATTACCCTGAAGTAGTGATTCACACCCCCACCCCCAGCCCTTACCTTGTCGGAGAGACTTTCCTCCATCCTGTCCAGCCCCAGAAAAACAGGCAGAGCCGGTGGCATATAGGATATTTTATTTGTAGACTCACGAATTCTCCCGCCCTTCCCTCCCGGTCCATGATTGTGCCATCTCCCGCACACCTCGGGCTCCCGGGCTCCCGTCCAAGGTCACACCTGCGAGCAGAGACCTCAGCGTCAGTCGGGAGTTAAGACCGCCCCCAGGGGGCGCTGCGGGCCAGGGAGAGGGCTCGGGGACCGGGGCGCTGCGGCATCGGGCCCATAGGAGATGCCAGCTTTGCTGATGGGGCAGCCTCCTTTCAGCTGGACTCCCAGGCCCCTCACCCTCTTCCTTTCTTGGAAACTCAGCAAAGGGGCTGAAATATTTCTTTTGTTAAGGAACTTTTTGTTCAGAGTAAATCTTATTTGTGGTTGGTGGTGGTGCTGGTGGTGCTTTAGTCCCTAAGTGGTGTCTGACTCTTTAGGACCTCATGGACCATAGCCCACCAGGCTCTTCTGTCCATGGTCTTTCCCAGGCAAGAATACTGGAGTGGGTTGCCATTTCCTCCTCCAGGGGATCCTCCCGACCCGGGGACTGAACCCAGGTCTCCTGCATTGGCAGGGGACTCTTTACCGACGAGCTACCAGGGAAGTCCAAGTCTTATTTGAGGCATGAATAAATACAATAGAGTGTAGATCAAAGAGGGGATGGGATGCAGTAGAGCCCTACTTGACCTCTCCCTCTCCCCTCCTCCCCCCACATTTGGAAATCCCTGGACTCATTTCTCAATGAGATTGTGAACCACAGCAGTTTGGTCCCTCCCAGGCCTCTAGGCAACGGATACCCCACCTCAGGACCACGTTCCCAGTGTCGTCCTTCTCCAGAGTCCCTGCTTGGGTCCTGAGAGGCCCACTGCCCTGCTGCATGGCTTTGGTCAACGGCTTCCGCCTCTCTGGGCTTCCCTCTCTGGGCGGAAGGTCGGGCCTCCCAGCACCGCCGGCCACAGCCCCCAAGACTCTGGACCCTACGCCCTGGCTCTGGGCCCAGCTCGGGGCCAGTGTTCCACCCTGGCCTGGCAGTGGTGGTGTCACACCTTGTACAGATGGACCATCGGCAGCTCCAATGATGCCGAGCAGAAGCGGGTGCAGCAGCGCTTGACCCAGCGCAAGGCGGAGGATCTGCACATCACCCGGGGCCCTGGGAGGTGGACTCGTGTGGGCAGCCCCTCAAACCAGACCCGCTGGTTCGCTCTTTCCGGCTGTTTGGCACCCTCCGTGGGAGTTCTGCCCTGGGGGGTCTTCAGGAAGATGACTCGGGGGTCCCCAGTGGGTGGCTGCCCTGTCTGGGCTCCGGGACCGGTGGTCAGGCTGTGACCCTGCGATGCCATCGGGGCCTCAGGCCCCATCTGCTCCTCTTTCTGTGGCATAGCTTCCTGTGCCCTGGGCCTTGGCCCCTCAGGTTCCTCAGGCTCCTCAGGCTCCCCTGTGGGCTTTAAGTTCTTGGAGTCCAGTTTCTGGTAGGAACACCCAGCCTCCTCCTGGAGCGCTTTGTTATTTTGTTCCACTTCATCACAGACATTGTCGTACCTGGCCGGGAGAGGAACAGTGGTCAGCAGCATAGGACCGAGGCTCTGGTCCTCCACTAGCCCCGAGACACCTGCGCTGCCGCCGCTTCAGGGGGCCGGTCAGGAAAGCCACGGAGAACCCGGAAAGAAGCTTCTCCAGCACTCAGAGGCCTTTGCCTGGGGGCAGGGGACGCGGTGACAAACGCTGGCAGAAGGGACATGAAAGGCTAGAAAAGCCTTTGGCGACGGCTAGTAGTTAGGACACTAGAAACGCGTCTTACCTGCATCGGCCCCTAGATTAGGGCTCTGCCTGTCTGGATTTCAGTTGACAGAGTGGACTGGTCCAGTTTTTTTTTTTCTTCTTTTTAATTGTTTTCTTGTTCCAAGACATCTTAGAAAGTAGCTCCAGTGACCCCCCCCCCCCCCGCCCCCCATCCCACCTCACTTCTGGAGGGGCAGGATAGCTTCCTCTCAACAACACAGTTGGGGCTTGGGGCCAGTTAGGGCTGGCTCTGTAAAAAGGGTTGGAAAACTCTGGGCCTGATGATCCTGACCCTTTGGGCTCAGTGTTTCCTGATCTCCTGTATCGAGGGAGGAACTTGAAGGAAACCAGAGTGGGGAGTTCACCAGAGGTGTTAGACTTTCCAAAAGGGTATCTGTCACAGACTGAAGTCCTCTGCAACCGTGGCCGCCCTGTCCTAGCTGAGCACGGTGTGGGGAGGGAGAGGCCTCACGCTCAAGGTTAGACAATACTGAGGATAGTCATGGCCACCACTGGTCGGGGGTCCACCTGGTGTCAAGCCCAGGACCCTCACCACAGTCCTGCAAGGCAGAAGGTGGCTTGGAGAACACAGGCTTTGGAGACACACTGCGGTTCAGACTTGCTTCTGCCTCTTACCGTCTGTGTCATTTGGGGCAAGAAAGGTGTCCTGTCAGAGCCTTAGTTCCCTCATCTGAAAACTGAGATATTTCTGTCTACCTAGTAGGGTTTTCATGGAGAGTAGATTAGGTGGGAAAATGCTCTGCAGGGTACCTGGCCCTTGAAGAGTAAGAGTGAAAGTCGCTCAACCGTGTCCGACTCTTTGTGACCCCATGGTCTATACAGTCCATGGAATTCTCCAGGCCAGAATACTGGAGTGAGTAGCCTTTCCCTTCTCCAGGGGATCTTCCCAACCCAGGAATAGAATCCAGGTCTCTTGCCTGCAGGCAGATTCTTTATCAACTGAGCTATCAGGGAAGCCCTTAGCAGGTGCCTTATAAATGTCAGCTTTCTTAGCATCCATGTGAAGTGGGAGGGAGCTTGGCCTCAGCAGGATGACTAGTCTGTGGGTGGTGATGACTTGGGAGGGGCAGGAGGGGGGCCCGCTTGCTCAGAGCCCCAGGTGGTAGTACCATGACTGGATGATTATGACCATGCTTATGACAACAGCTCTGATTTCAGCTGGGAACAGTTTCAAATCCTAGCTCTGCCACTTGGCAGTTCAGTTAATGGAACAAGTTACAGCATCTCTTGAGCCCCAACTCCCCATCATTAAAACAGGGCTACTAAACGACTCCCTTTCTCCCAGAGCCTTGTCAAAATGAGGGTTTCTAAACTCCTTAGCTCAGTGCCTGTTCCTAGTAAAGACGGCTATTGGGCCCATGATGGGGGCCATGGGTGGGCCAAGCTCACCCAGAGGAGATCCCCAGGATCTTTGGAACCCTGAGCAGTGAATTCCAACACCTTCTGGCCAGGTTATGCAGTTCTTGGATCCGAGGGTTCGAGCTTTTGAGCAGCTTCAAGAGCGACAAGTGTTTTAGTACCTGCCAGGATGAAGAACCAGAAAAAAAAAAACAAACCAAACAAACATGGAAGCTTCAGCTTTCTTGGGATAGCCTCCCAACCCCCACCTGGAGCTTGGCTCAGCTCAGCTCAGGGTGAGGCCGGTTGAGTCCTTCCGGCTCCCTTGTGGCAGCCCCGGGCAGCAGAGTGTGGGGGCTCAGGCTCTCTTTATGGGCACCCAAACGAGGTGTCTTACCATTTTAAGTCGATTCCGCTCGATTACTTTGCTGACAGGCTGATGTGTCTTGTCCTGTGGTTCCTTAGCTTGCATCTGACAGAGAGAGGGAAGGAGCGGGGTGGGGGGAAGTGCTAACACAGGATGAGCCCCTGAACGCCCAGTAATGCCTCTCCACTGGGCTTGGCTAGACTGCGATTTTTGTCACCTTGGTTTGGGGTGGAAATGGGGAGCCCATTCTGACTCTCCTGACCCCCCTTCACCTTTCCCCCTCCCCCTAGATGGAAAGGCCCCCACCCTGGGCGTGGTTGGACACTTTGTTGAGACCTCCACTAGATCCAGTCCCAAGTCCAACCTTGGAAACCTTATTCTTGGGCCTCTTCTTTGTCGATGGACGCATGCTGGAGCTGTGGCACATCCCGGCCCTGCCTGCGCCCTGTCCGCCCCCCCCTCAGCCCACACTCAGGCGGGGCGTCAGGATGCTTGTGCTGCTGCTCCCAGGGAGGGGGGCTGTGACATCACTGAAATGTGTGACAGTGGCGGGGCTGGGTCTCCAAGGAGTGTGTGTGTGGCAGGGGCGGGGGGTGAGGGGGTGACTCCTGTCTGTGCAGATACCTAGTAGGTGCCAGGCAGAGGCATATGCTGTTACCATCTCCCTGCAACGTAGGAAGATTCCCCCACCACCTTTTTTAAATGAAGAAATCAGGGTTCAAAGAAATTAAATAATTTACTCAAGGCCAACACAGCTGGAGAATGGTGGAGCTGGGAACATAAGATCTGACAATCAGCCCATGAAACCTGGTTCTCAACTGTGCTCATCTGTTCATTCATGTCATACATGCTCGTTCATGTGTATCTGCTGTGTGTCCGGTGTGTTCTAAGTGCTGGAATAAAAAAAATTCTGCCATCAAGGAACTTACATTCTAGTGGAGAAGAGACAGTATGTGTTCTTGTAAAGATTCAATAATGGGCTGTCTGAAACAATGTATATGTGTGTGTGAATGTGTGTTTATCATAAATTTTACCAAAAGAAATCTAAAATAATAAAATTCTACAAATACTCTATTGTGAATCCCGTAGGGCCACTTTACTCTTAGAGTAAACTTTTCTCAAATTTTGCCTAACTCTTTCATCCACAGCCAACCTATGGTTGTAATTGATGGACAGATGTCATTCCAGTATGAATGTTGACGTTTTCGTTCATACTAAAGAGTAAGAAGAAAGTGAAAAAGTGGAAGAACGAAGATGTTAGAATCCATTTCTCAATGATCGACTTGCTTACTGTCACTGTTTTCAAATACTGGGAGTATATTTGCTCAGCATCTTTTGGTTGTGTCTGGCTATTTACAGTGTACAGGCATACCTCAGAGATATGGCGAGTTCAATTCCAGACCACTGCAATAAAGTGAATTACCAGAGTCTTTTGGTTTCCCAGTGTATATAAAAGTTATACTATACTATAGGCTATTAAAAGCGCAATAATAGCACTATGTCTAAAAAATGTGCATACCTTAATTTAAAAATACTTAATTGATTAAAAAAACCCTTATCATCATCTGAGCCTTCAGTGAGATATAGGAGTAACATCAAAGATCGCAAGTCACCATAACAAGTAGAATAGTGAAAAGGTTTGGAACATTGCAAAAATTACCAAACTGAGGCACAGAGACATGAAGTGAGCAAATGCTGGTGGGAAAATGGCGCCGACAGGCTTGCTGACCACAGGGTTTCCACATCCCTTCAGTTTGTAACAACCTCACTCTCTGTGAAATGCAGTAGAGTGAAATAACATGAGATCTGCCTGTAACAGCTACAGACATGACACATTTACCTTTAATCCACATTGTTAACATTTCCTCCATGTGCTTTGGCCACCTAATGCGCAAAGTCGACTCACTGGAAATGACCCTGATGCTGGGAAAAGATTGAAGGCAGGAGGAGAAGGAGGTGACAGAGGAATAGATGGTTGGATGGCATCACCAACTCAGTGGACATGAGTTTGAGCAAACTCAGGGAGATAGTGAAGGACAGGGAAGCCTGGCGTGCTGCAGTCCATGGGGTTGCAAAGAGTCGGACATGACTTAGTGACTGAACACCACCAATGAACATTTCCTCCATGGTGTTCTAGACCAGAGTTTGGCAATTTCTTCTTTAAGAAGCAAGATAGTAAATACGTTAAATTTTGCAGGCCATGTAGTTGCAACTGCTCAACTGCTCTTGGAATGTGAAAGCAGCCACAGATAAGGAAATGAGTGGGCCTGACTGTGTTGCAATAAAATTTATTTACAAAAATAGTGGGCCAGATTTGGTCCAGGACCAACTCCTGGCCTAGACAATCAATAGGATAATAAACCAAAACCTGATTTGTTACATTTACTTATTTCTGTGGTGTGAATACTTCAGCCTACCAGCGTGATGTCACTGAATGCAGATTTGAACAGAAAGGCAGTCACCTCCATTATATATTACATATTTCTACCATATTTCTACAGTTGTAAAGATTCCCGAGATCATAGATAGTAGCAAAAGGTAGTAAGAAATTAGGAAGTGTTGAGTTTGAGCACTTTCCATCTTTGTTTTTAATATCATAAACTCGATGAAGTTGGTATGATTTAAGTTTTAATGATCATGTTGCATAACAACCAGCCAGCTGAGTTCCTAAAAACGTCGCATGCCTCTGTGAGCCCTCACGAGTCAGCTCCAGCATACTCCTTTGAGCGTTAGATGGGAAGAAGTGCGTGGGGAGAAGTTAACAGGTGGACGGGAAATGGAGAACAAAGGTGGAAAGTTTGCTGTATTGAAAGGGATGGGGCTTCCCTGGTGGCTCGGTGGTGAAGAATCTGCCAGCCAACGCTGGGGCACGGGTTCGATCCCTGATCTGGGAAGATCCCACGCGCCTCAGATCCCGTGCAGCACAACTCCTTTACCTGTGCTCTGGAGCCTGTGAGCCACAACTACTGAAGCCGGCACGCCCTAGAGCCCACGCTTCACCACAAGAGAAGCCAGTGCAATGAGAAGCTTGTGCACCGCAAGTAGAAAACTCGCCACAACTAGAGAAATGCCGGTGCAGCAACGAGGACCCAACACAACCGAATGGAAAAAGGAAAAAGAAAAAAGGATGAACACTGCTATATTTGAAATGGGTAACCAACAAGGTCCTACTGTACAGCCCAGGGAACTCTGCTCAATGTTACGTGGCAGCCTGGATGGGAGGGAGTTCGGAGAATGGATACATGTGTATGTATGGCTGAGTCCCTTCGCTGCTCACCTGAAACTGTCACAACATTGCTAATCATCTATACTGCAATACAAAATAAAAAGCTTTTTAAAGAATGGAATAGGACCCTTTCACTGACAAAGTGAGATGTGAGGAGAGACCCGAAGGAGGTGAGGGAAGTGGGGAGAGGTAGTGGCAGAAGGTGAGGGCAGAGAAAGTCCTGGTGGAGGGGCTGGGACAGATTGTGGGAGATTTGAACAACTCAGGCTGCTCTGAGTAATCTGCCCACCTGGCTGCATCTGAATAATCGGAAGAGCTTGTGACGTACAGCTTCTTCCTCACCACCCACTCAGTCGGCCAGTTTGAAATCCAGCAAGTGTGGGAACCAAATCCACAGCATACCCAGATGGAGGGGTGTATATGCATGTGGGGTGCTCACCTCTGCCTTTTAGGGGAGGTGGACCAAGACCGGACTACTGCACAGCTTCTTTTTTTTTTTGGTTGTCAAATAATCCTTTATTTTTCTTTTTCCTTTGCAGTTCTTAACTAGCTGGGCACTCCACAGAATCACTGTTGATGTCATCTATGATGTCATGAGGGTGGCGGCCATCAACATTGCAGCCCACAGACTGGGTGATCTCTTTAATGGTTCCAGAGAGTTCTCTAGCTAGAGACTGATGCCACATCTGCTGGGCAGTGTTGACGATCTCATCAAAAGTGATGGTTCCACTGTGCTTAATGTTTTTCTGCTTCTTTCTGTCTCTTGGTGGTTCCTTGAGGGCTTTGATGATCAGGGCAGAAGCAGAAGGTACCACCTCAATCTGGGCCTGTCTGTTCTGAATCAGTTTCACTGTAATACTCAGACCCTTCCAATCACCAGTTGCCTTGGTAATGTCATCACCAACCGTTTTTGGAGACAGACCCAGGGGGCCAATCTTGGGGGCCAGGGCAGATGTGGCGCTGACTTCCCCACCAGTGCACCTCAGGTACACGACTTTGATCTCGTTGGGGTCACACTTTGGCAGCATGGTGAAGGCTGCTGAACCCGGATTCGGGACAGTTGAAGAAAGTTGCACCTTTGCCTCCTCTGAGCCGAAAGCGGAAAGCTGCACAACTTCTTATATGGCTATGCCCTTTCTTATTAGGGTGGAGATGAGTGGGTGGTAAAAACAAAAAAAAAGATGCTGTGGACCAGAGAAGACACGAGGAGGCGACTTTGGAGGGAAGGCAAGGCGAACACCCCACCCCACCTCTGTCTGCCTCAGCCCTCTCCCGGCTCCTCCGCCTGCTCGGGCTTCCTTCTCCCTGTCAGCACAGTCTCAGCTCTTCCTGGACTCTGGTGGGCTCTGGTGGACTCTGGTGGGCTCTGGTGGGCCGCATCGGGATCCTCTGCATCTGCCACCTGGGCACCAACAGCTGGGGCCCTGCTGTCCACTGAGCGGGGGGAGCGGTCCCTCCAGAACATGGGCTCCTCAAGAGCAGGGATTTGAGGCTCTTCTCTTTATTGCTAACCCCCCAGGGCCTTAGAAGAGTGCCTGGCTGACAAGAGGTACCCACTAAGTATTTTGTGAAAAAGTGAAAATAAATGGCATTCTCTATGATAAGGGTAGTGGTGAGCGGACTGCTGGAACACTAAGGAGCAGTGTGGGGAGGCCAGGGAAGTCTTCATAGAGATGGTGACAGATAACAAAGGCAGAATAGGGTCGCCAGGCAAAAGGCCGTGGGGCTCGTGGATTTTCAAATTACAGGTGTGGGAGGGAACTAGGAAGCGGGGCATGTGCTGGAATAGAAGGCAGGAGCCAAGAGGGGCGGTGGCCAGACCTAGGGGAGTGAGCCAGACACAGGCTCCATCACAGGCTGAGAGGCTTGGAGCTGGTCCTGAGGGTCAGGGCCTTGGGAGTGTTCCCAGGCGATGGGGCTCGAGTGGGCCCTGGCGGCTGGCCCGGCTGCCTCTGCATTCTGTTCCAGCCAGTTCTTTTCACCATCACTCCCTTTCCTCCCTTTGGAAGCTTGGGGGTGCATCCCCAGGGGGGCAGGAGTTTTTCTCCGTGACCAGATGTCATACCCAAACAAGGTCTCCTAAAGCAGCACCCCATATTCAGTCTTGTTCATCTCTTCCATTTGCTCGGTAAAAACCATTTATGGGCAGAGCGATACCCAAGAACACGCAGCTGGTCAGCCTTCTGGATCACATCCAAGGCACTTCAGTGAGAAACCACCACTCTCTTTTTTCTCTTAGTTGTGGTAAAATACACATAACATTGACCATTAATCATTTTAAGTGGGCAGTTCAGTAGTGTCTAGTACTTTCACATTATTATGCAACTATCACCACCATCCGGCTCCCAGACTCTTTTCATCCCACAAAATGGAAATTCAACACCCGTTAAACAACAGCTCTCCATTCCCCAGCCCCCTCAGCCCCGGCAAGCAGCATTCTACTTTCTGTCTCTATGAATTTGCTCCAGGTACCTCATGTGAATGGAATCACACACCATGTGTCTTGCTGTGATGGCCTATTTCACTCAGCATAATGTCCTCAAGGTTCATCATGTTACAGCTTGTGCCAGAATTCCCTTCCTTCAGGGCTGGATACTATCCTCTTGCAAGTATAGACCATATTTTATCTGCTCACCCATTGGTGGGCACTTGAGTTGCATCCACCTTTTTGGCTTCCGTGAATAATGCTGCTGTGAACGTGGGTGTCCAAATATCTCTCTTCTAGACCCTGCTTTAAATTCTTTTGAGTATAAACTCACAAATAGAATTGCTGGACCATATGGTAATTCTAATTTTAATTTCTTGAGGACCCACCATAACTTTTTCTATAGTGGCTGCACTATTTTACATTCCCACCAACATTTCAATTTCACCACATCCTCACCAAGAGTTGCTATTTTTCATTCTTCCTTCCCTCCTTCTTTTCTCCCTTCCTCCCTCCCTCCCTCTCTTTCCTTCTCTCCTTCTTTCTTTCTACAACAGCTGTACTAGTGGCTGTGGATCTAGTCTTTTTTGTGGTGGTTTTGTTTCACAGAGTGTGTCAGTCGTTCAGTTGTATCCGACTCTTTGCGGCCCTGTGGACTGTAACCTGCCAGGCTCCTCTGTCCATGGAATTCTCCAGGCAAGAATACTAGAGTGGGTAGCCATTCCCTTCTCAAGGGAATCTTCCCCACCCAGGGATCAAACCCAGATTTCCTGCATTGCAGGCAGATTCTTTACTGTCTGAGACACCAGGGAAGCACCTATATAAAAATTCACCCTAAAAAGTGTACAGTTCTATGGTAAGTGCATGTTATTGTACAAACACCACAGTCAATGTGTAGAACGGTTTCATAACCTCCCTAAATTCTCTTGTGTAATTTATTTGTAGTTAACTCCTTGTCCCACCCACAACCCTGGCAGCAACAGATGTATTTTCAGTCCCTGTAGCTTTACCTTTTCCAGAACATTGTATAAATGGAATCCTATAGCTTGTAGACTTTTGAATAGAATTCATTCACTTAACACAATGCATTTAAGATTTACACATGTTGGGTATATCAGTGCAATATCTCAGCCAGGAAATTGATGTAAATACAATAGACAGACCTAACTCAGATTTTGTCAGTTTTACCCGCGCTCATTTGTGTGTGTGTGTGTTCCATCATCGTGAACATCTCTCTTGTGTTAATCTGCCCCTCTCCCCACAATCTCATGCCTCATCCCTAGAAATCACTGATCATTCTCCATTTCTGCAATTTTGTTGTTTCAAGAATGTTATGTGAGTAGGATCCCACAGTATGTAACCTTTCGAGATGGACTTTTTTCATTCAGGATAATGCTGTGGAGACTCATCCAAGTTGTTGCAGGTGTTAACAGTTCCTTTTACAAAAAGAAAAAAAAAAATTACAGATTCACAGAAAATTCCCAAAAACTATAATAGAGGTCCTGTATCTCGTTCTCTCATTCCCCACCCACGAAGGGTAACATCTTGAATAACTGTATTCCAATGTCAGAACCACTTGTAGATCCATGTAACCCACACCACAATCAAGATACAGAAGTGTTCCATCATCCCAGGCTCACAAATGCTGTTTATAGCCACGCCCACACCCTCTTTCCTCTGACCCCTAACCCCTGGCAACGCATCTCCATTTCTATATTTTTGTTATTTCAACAGCATTATACTATATAAATGGAATCATACAATATGTAACATTTCAAGCCTGGTACTTCCCCCCCGCCCCCACTCAAAAGAATGCTCTTGATATCCATCCAGTTGTGTGTATCAATAATTTGTTCCTTTTTGGCTGAGTATTATTCCACGGTATGAATGTGCCGTGATTTGTTTAACCATTCACCCACTGAAGAACATTTGGGTTGTTTCTCTTTTAGGGCTGTTACAAATAAAGCTGGCAGGAGCACTCATGTACAGGTTTTACAGGGACATAGTTTAATTTCTCTGTAATAAATGTCAAGGAGGATGATTGCTAGATCATATGGTAAGTATGTGTTTAGTTTTTCTAAGGAACCGCTGATCTATTTTCCAGAGGGACTATATCATTTTACATTCCCATCAGCAAGGTTTGAACGGTCTAGCTTCTCTGCATCCTGACCTGCTTTTACTATGGTCACTAACTTTTAATTAACTGGTATAAAATGGATGCACAGTGCTTTTAATTTGCATTTCCCTACTGGCTATTGATGTGGAGCATATTTTAATGTGTTGCCATCTCTGTATGCTCTGTGGTGAAATGTCTGTTCAAATCTTTTGCTCATTTTCAACTGGATTGTTTGTTTTTTCACTGTTGAGTTTTGAGTGTTCTTTATACAGACTAGATGAGTCCCTTTGTAAGATGTGTGATTTGCAGATATTTTCTTCCCACATCTGTTTACTTAAAACAAACAAACAAACAAACCTGTTTTCCCCTTGTGATGAGAACTCTTAGGATTGACCTCCTCTCTTGTATTTATTTGAGTGTGCCGGCTCTCCATTGTGGCACGTGGGATCTTTTATTGGCGGCACGCGGGGTAAAGTGGAAGGCAGAAAACATGCCTGGGATCTAGCTAAAGATATTCCCAAATCATGTGTTAAAGGTGCAACTTGCTGTCTTCTTGCTGCTTGTAGTAAAACACAAGAGGTGGTAGGGAAATGGCAGCAGTTCTCAAGTGAGCGTGATGGAGCCTCCCGGGGAGACCTTTGTCAATGTCTGGAGACATTTCTGGTTGTCAGACCTGGAGAGGTTGCCACTGGCATCTAGTTAGTAGAGGCTGGGGATGCTGTTGAATGTTCTGTAATGGGCAAACCCCTCTCAACACCACCTCCTCCCTCCTGGGACTTCCCTGGTGGTACAGTGCACAAGAATGAGCCACCAATGCAGGGGACATGAGTTCCATCCCTGGTCTGGGAAGATTCCGCATGTCATGAAGCAACTAAGCCCATGGACCACAACTACTGAGCCCGAGCTCTAGAGCCAGGGGGCCGCAACTACTGAGCCAGTGTGCTGCAGCTACTGAAGCCCACACATCTAGAGCCCATGCTCCAAAACAAGAGAAGCCACGGCAAGGAGAAGAAGCTTGTGCACTGAACTGGAGAGTATCCCCTACTCACTGCAATTAGAGAAAGCCTGCAGGAAGCAATGAAGACCCTGCACAACCAATAAATAAATAAAAAGAATTATCCTGCCTGAGATGTCAATAGTACTGAGGTTGAGAAATCCTGAGCTAAAAGGAAGAACTGTTAAACATGAAGGAGCCAGGACTTTGTGGTCGAAAATTCTCAGCCCCTCTTTCTGGCAAATGATAGTAAAGCTAAAGAATGGTTTCCCAGCAAAGCTCAAATCCACAGCAGCACCAGAAAAACATGGTCAAAGGAAAGTGAGAATGTAACTATTAAATCTTTTGTGTGCATCTCGGGAAGATTTCAGGCAATGCAGCAGAGTAGTCTTCAGTCAGATAAAAGACCTCAAAAGAAATGATGGGTGTGCCTCACAGATCCTCTGAATCAAGCAAGAGGAATCCTAGAAAGCTCAAGGGTGTTGACTGTCAGCCAATTCAGCAGAAGCCTAAGAGAGAAAGGCTTATCTCAGAGGAATCGCAGGCATAGCTTTTGTCTAATCGCGTGGACCTGAATAAGACTCACAGTGACCCACAAGATCTTAAAAGGATTCTATATCCAGAAGTATTCTCACTCGGACTTACAGGGTTAAAGAGAACATAAAATAAGGATTTCTGGTTCTGAACAAGATGGAGTAGATGTATTTCTCTCTACCTACCGCCCCCCGCCCCCCATTGAGTGTGCACATGCTGTCATGTCCGACTCTTTGCAACCCCATGGACTGTAGCCCGCCAGGCACCGGTGTCCTTGGATTCTCCAGGCAAGCATCCTGGAGTGGGTTGCCATTTCCAACTCCAGGGGATCTTCCTGACCCAGGGATGGAACCCAGGTCTCCTGCATTGGCAGGTGGATACTTTACCACTGAGCCACCAGGGAAGCCCCACCTCTCTCACTAAATGCAGTTTAAAATGCTGGGCAGGCTATATGTGAGACAGCAAAAGAGACACAGATGTAAAGAACAGTCTTTTGTACTCTGTGGGAGAAGGCAAGGGTGGGATGATTTGAGAGAATAGCATTGAAACATGTATGTTACCATATGTGAAATAGATCACCAGTCCAGGTTCGATGCATGAGACAGGTGCTCAGGGCTGGTGCACTGGAATAACCCTGAGGATGGGATGGGGAGGGAGGTGGGAGGGGGACTCAGGATGGGGGACACATGTACACTCATGGGTGACTCATGTCAATGTATGGCAAAAACCACTACAATATTGTAAAGTAATTAGCCTCCAATTAAATAAGTTAATTAAAAAAAAAAATGCTGGGCGGGGACTTCCCTGATGGTCCAGTGGGTAAGACTTCGCTCTCCCAGTGCAGGAGGCCCGGGTTCGAGGCTTCTATTCGCAGCCTTTTCAAAGCATGTTGAGCTTTCGGCACACTCTTCCTGAGTCTAGGTCGGTCCACTGCTACTCCCACATTTTAAAGTGCTGTTACAATACCCAAATACCCAAATCCCCAATACCCAAATCCCCACACATGTGAATTTAGCAGTTCAAAACAAGAAGCACTTATCATCCCAAAGGTTCTGGCATCAGGAATCCAGGACTGCTCCAGCTGGGTGGTTCTGCCTCAGTCACTGCTGAAGTTGCCGCCAAGCTACTGGCCAAGGCTCCAGTCATCTTAAGGCTCTGCTGGGGCCAGTGAGTCAGTTTCCATGATCACTCATGGATTGCTGGCTGGCCTCTGTCCTTCACTGGCTGTTGGCTGGAGCTTCAGTTTCTTGCCTTGTGGGCCTCTCCATAGGGCTGTTGAAAATATAATAGTTGGCTTCCCCCAGAGTGAGTGATCCAAACAACAGAGAGAATACACACCCATGATGGAAGTTGTGGTCTTTAAAAATTTTTTATGGACATGATGTACCATCTGCCATGTTTTATTGGTCACATAGAATAACTTTGATAGCGTGCAGAAGGAAGCTATACAAAAGTATGAATAAACAGAAGGCAAGGAACATTGGGAGCTTTTTTCGTGGCTGATTGCAACATTTCAATTTTATTCAATCAAGATATTTTTCTAATTTCCTTTTGGACTTTATCTTTGACTCGTTAAAGGTTATTGTGTTTTGTTTCAAGTATTGGGGTGTTTCCCAGATCTCTTTCTGTTGTTATTTATATTTTCATTCTTTTATAGTCACGAAATATGTTCTTTATGATTTAAATTTTTTAATTTGTTGAGGTTTGTTTTATGGCCCAGAAGATGATGTATCTTGGTGAATGTTTTTGTGCGGTTGAAAAGAATGTTTACTCTGCTGGTAAAATGCTATAAAAATGTCAATCAGAACAGCTAGTTAATAGTGTTCCGGATTTCTGTATTCTTACTTTTTCTTTCTGTCTACTTGTTTCATTGATTACTGAGAGAGAAGCTTTGAATCCTCTAACTGTATTATGGATTTTTCTTTCTTACTTTAGGTCTATTTTTAGCTCATGCTTTTGAAGCTCTGTTACTAGATGTACACATACATATTTATGATTGCTAAGTCTTCTTGCTGAAATGAACAACCTTTTATCATTAGGTAATGTTCCTCTTCATCCTTGGTAACAATCCTTCTTTTGAAGTCTGCTTTTTAAAATTGTTATTTATTTATTTATTATTTTTGGCTGTGCTGGGTTTTAGCTGCTGTAAGCGGGCTTTCTCTTGTTGCAGTGTGCAGGCTTCTCATTGCAGTGGTGTCTCTTGCTTCAGAGCACAGGCTCCAGGTGCGTGGGCTTCAGGAGTTGCAACACGCGGCTTGGTAGTTCTGGCCTGTGGACTTAGGTGCTCAGTAGCATGTGGACTCTTCCCACACCAGGGATCGGAACTTTAGTGTGCCCTGCATTAGCAGGTGGGTTCCTATCCACTGCACCACCAGGGAAGTCCTCTCTACTGGTATTTAATATTTTTTTGGATTCTGTGCATTTCTTGGCTCTGTGGTCCTTTCATTATTTTTGGAAAATTATTGACCATAAATTTCTATTAATTGTGTGTGTGTGTGGGTGGGGGGGGATTCAAATTATGCTGGTGTTAGCTTTGGATCTTCCAGGCTTTTCAAAATACTTATTTGCCTGCACCAGGTCTTACTTGTGGCACTCAGGATCTTTGATCTTTATTGTGGCATTTGAGATCTTTAGTTTCAGCATTCAAACTCTTAGTTGCAGCAAGTGGGATCTAGTTCCCAGACCAGGGACTAAATCCAGGCCCCCTACATTGGGAGTGCAGAGTCTTAGCCATTGGACCACCTGGGAAATCCCTCTTTTGGGTTTCTTTGTTTTGTTTCACTCTTTCCTGTTTCCATTTGGGTAGTCTCTCTTGACCTATCTTAAAGTTTACTGATTCTTTCCTCAGCTGTGTTGAGTTTACTGATAAGGCCTACAAGGGCATTCTTTGAATCTGTTACATGTTTCAAAAATTTCTAGAATTTTCCATATGACTCCTTTTTATACTCCTCTCTGCTAACAATCCCCTTCTGTTTTTGTAGGTTGTCCATATTTTCCAACACAGTCTTTCACATCCTGTTTTAGTTGTTTAAATGTTCTGGCAGATAACTCCAGAGAGTTATCTAAGTCTGGAGTCTGGTTCTGTTGATTGCTTTGTCTCTTGACAAATAGGGTTTTGTTTTGTTTTGTTTTTGTTATGTTCCTTTTTATGTGTGTGTTATAACTTTTTTATTTCTGAACATAATGTGTAGAACAGCAGAGACTGAGCTCAGTATTATTTTTGCTTGGAAATCTTTATATCTTTTCTTCTTAGGCTGTTAGTGTAGAGAACTGAGTCAATCTTGTCAGGAGTCGAACAAAATTTGGTTTTGGTTTGTTTTATTTGTTTCTATGATTACTTTTAGTGTCTGTGACTCCCATAGATTCTATCCAAATTACCTAACAATTAAAAAAATTGTTTTTAGTGTGGTAGGATGCTCTTCCCAGCTTTCAGCATCCTAGATGGAAGCCAGAAGTATAAGCCATCTACTCTCTCACTGCTCCTTTCAACTCCTGCCGTCCACCCTTAGGTCTGCTGCCTGGGCCTTCCTCGCAACTTACACCCTTTCAGCTTCAGTTCAGTTGCTCAGCCATGTCCGACTCTTTGTGACCCCATGAACCGCAGCACGCCAGGCCTCCCTGTCCATCACCAACTCCCAGAGTTTACTCAAAGTCATGTCCATTGAGTCAGTGATGCCATCCAACCAACTCATCTGTCGTCCCCTTCTCCTCCTGCCTTCAGTCTTTCCCAGCATCAGGGTCTTTTCAAATGAGTCAGCTCTTCGCATCAGGTGGCCAAAGTATTGGAGTTTCAGCTTCAACAGCAGTCCTTCCAGTGAACACCCAGGACTGATCTCCTTTAGGATGGATTGGTTTGATCTCCTTGCAGTCCAAGGGACTCTCAAGAGTCTTTTCCAACACCACAGTTCAAAAGCATCAGTTCTTCGGCAACTCAGCTTTCTTTATAGTCCAACTCTCACATCCATACATGATTGCTGGAAAAACCATAGCTTTGACTAGTTGGACCTGATCGGACCTTTGTTGGCAAAGGCCCTTCCAGCTTAGCCCCTAAATTATTTCTAACCTGGATGTTTCCCCCACCTCCACCCTTCTATGTGGCAAATACCTGGCAAACAGAAGGGACATAGAGGTTCCTGATCTGTTACCATGCTGGGGGCAGCTCAAAATAATCCATGCATTCCTGTTCTCAAGGATAGGCCTGAAAAGGGGGAACTGAGCTCTTAGCCACTGTACTTTTGACTTGGCCTCATTCCTCTGTGCTCGAAACTGGGACCAAGTATCTACTCCATCCATTAATGAGTGAAACTGACCAAAATATTTCTTGGAAGATGAAAACTGCGACAGGATCAAAGGGGAGCAGACTGCGAGTCGTGGTTTTAAGCTCAGGCTGTGGAGCCCTGTGCTGTGCTGTGCTGAGTTGTGTTCGACCCTTTGCGACCCCTTGTACTGTAGCCCCCCAGGCTCCTCTGTCCATGGGATTTCCCAGGCAAGGATACTGGAGCAGGTGACCATCTCCTCCTCCATGGGATCTTCCCCGAGGGATTTAGAACTCAGGTCTCTCGTCTGTTCACTGCAGATGAATTCTTTACTGCTGAGCCACCCTGGCTTTAAATTCCTGCTCCATCACTCAGTTGGACAAGTCCCTTCACCTTTCTATGTCTCAGTTTCTGTACCTGTAAAATGGAAGTGAAAAACAGCATTTACCTCTTATTATTAAGAGGTTTAAAAGAGTTAATACATGCAAAGCACTTAGAACAGTGACAGGCACATAATAAGCTCTGTAGAAGATTAGAGCATACTTCCTATAATTTCAGAAATTCGTGGAAGAAAGCAGTTGCCTCCGTTTCTCAGGAGCGATTACAATCAAAACAGCTAATGTTTACTGAGCATCTCCAGAGTGCCGAGCCCTGCACTTAGCATTTTTTATGAATTATCTCACAGGAGGTAGGGATTAATTATTCCTACCTAATAGGCAAAGAAAGCAAGGATCAGAGAAATTGTTTACACAGCTGGCTAGACACCAGAGCTAGGTTTACAACTCAAGAGGGCCTGGTTCCCAGGCCTGTGCTCCTGACTACTGCACTTGTTGCTGGCCACAAACTAGTTTCCTTGCTTGTAAAATAATGGGAAAGTTGCCTGCTGTATTTATTTCCCAGGATGGTTTGGAGATCTCAGTACAATAGGAGAGGCAGAACTTTAGGTATTTGTACAGAGTGCTGGTCCCCTGACAGAGAAGCCTGAATGGGTCACAACTCTTCACACCCGCCACCACCCCCACCGCTCCGCCCCTGCCTACTGTATGCCCTGCCCCCTCTTCTCCGCCAGTTGAACTCATTTAAGACTCAGCTCAGATACCAGCACCTGCATTTCGTTCTGACAAACGAGGGATTTAAGCTTAGATATCAGCACCCGGATTTCATTCTCACAAAGGGTGGCGCAGCAGACCTGTGTGTTTAAACATTTATTTATTTTAAATTGAAGGATAATTGCTTTACAATATTGTGTTGGTTTCCGTCAAACATCAACATGAACCAGCTATAGGTATACATATGTCCCCTCCCTCTTGACTCCCCCCTCCCTCCCCATTTCACCCCTCTCAGACCTGCGTGTTGAAATGACCATGTGGGTCATTGGTTAGTGCTCTGGACTCTACAGTGATGACTCACTGCTGCGGGGGACGGAGCGTAGCGGACCAGAGAGAAAACCAGAGAGAATGGAGCCGCGCGAGGGTTGGTGGTGGAAACGGAGACGGTGGATTGCAAAGATTATTTGGGAAAGAGAATCGACAGTTAATGGAGATGTATTTTAATGTGGGCAGCGGAGGACAGGGAGAAGGCAGGGATGACTCCTAGTTTCTGGCTTGCTCGTGGATGTTTGCTGAATGAAGGATCGAGTAACCCCATGGCAGAAGCATCTCTGACCGACGGCCCCGCACCCCGAACCCGGAGGTTTCTGGATCTACATGTGGGCGCCGGGTGGAAGGGAGGAGGAGAACGAGAATGAACAGGGAGCCTCGGTCCAGGAGGAGCGTCTGGCCCTAGTCTGAGCCGGGAGGCACCGCGAGAGGGGCAAGCCTTTCCCCTCTGGGCCCACGGTTTCCGTCTCACTCCTCCACCCGCGCCGGCCGGGACGTGTAGCGCCCCTCTCGGCACTCTGGAGGACTTGGCTCCCCGCCGGCGTCTGGGGGCGCGGCGCAGCGGCCCACCCCTCCACCCCCGACCCGCCCTGTCCCGGTGCCCACCCCGCCCAGTGCTCTGGAAAGCTGGGCGGCGGCTCTGATCGTCCCGGAGCCAGGAACCGTGGGCTGTGGGGGTGAGTCCGAGGGGCAGGGGGCTCCCGCGGCTGTGCACCTGCCTTGATGGGCGGCCGCGGGTCCCCAGACCCTCTTCCCGCGCGAGCGCCTTCTCGAGGGGTGCGCGCCTCAAAGTGCGGAGCGTGGCCGAGGGTGCCGGGGAGTCCGGGTGGCGGCGCGCGGAGGTTGCGTCGGGGCCCCCCGGGGGGGTCGGGGAGCGGCGGGGTGCGGGGGGCCGTGTCCCCGCGGGCCGGCGGGGCGCAGCAAGTGTCCGGGAGCGCGCCGAGCCGGGCGGAGCATCCAGGGGGCCCGGCGAGTGGCGGGGCGGCGGAACGCGTGCCTGGAACTTTTTGCCCGCCCTGGAACTACGAGCGCCCGCGCCCGTGGGGGCTCCCGGCGGCCGCCCGGCACCCGGCGAGGAGCGCGTGTGCCCGCCGCCGCCCCTCCCCCACTTCCGCCCGCCACCGCTTCCTCGTTCCCGGCTCCCGGGGCCCGTCCGTCCCCGGGGAGACCCGGCGGCGCAGCCCCACCCCGGCCGGCGCGGCCCGCTCCCACGCCCCCGCCGCCGCCGCGCCGGAGCGGACAGCCTGAGTCAGCGGGGGCGCCGGGCGCGGCAGGTAGGGGTTCCGCGGGGCGGGCGCAGGTGCCGCGAGAGGCCGGGGGTCGCGGGGGGGAAGAGAGCGCGAGTGCAGCCCCCGGGGGCCCCCCTCCCTCTTCCCCGCTTCCCCAGGGTCGCGGCGTGTCCCCTTTTAGGGAATTCTTTCGCTCGCTCTGACTCCACTTTGGGTGGGGCAGGACCGAGAGGGAGCTCTCTGCACCACGGGCCGGGCCCCTGGCCGCCTTCGACCCCCCATATCTTTTCAGCTCCCTCCACCCCTCTCCCCTGCACCTTCAGTTACGTAAACAACCCCCTTCCCTTCCCCGGCGCTTAGCTCCGCGGCGCCCCTTGCGGGCAGCCCCCTCCAGTCTCCGGGGATTGAGGGGGCGAGAGGGAAAGAGAGGGGGGCGTCCCGGAGCCCGTGGTCCCCTCCGGTTCCCCAACCCTCTGGCTCGCCTTTCCCCGCACCCCCCACCCCCGCCGGAGCAGACAGCCCCAGGGGCCCTGGGTATTTTTAGCGTTGTGACCTGGGCGGCAGCACTAAGAGCCTTTCCCAGGAATCAGCGTCAGTGTCTCCCTCCTCCGCTGCCAGCCCTGGCCACATGGTCTCCCTCCACTTCCTTGGCCCTGCCTGGCCCCTCTGGGGGTTTGGATCGCTCGTGGCCCACCCTTAGCGCCCAGTGGACTGGCCAGGATCTCGGACATGCCGAGTCCAGATGAGGCGGGGAAGGCAATCTGCGGAGGATGACGATCTGGTCCTCCAGCTAGCTACTGCCTTGCCTCCGGTGATGGGCTCAGGAAGGGATGCGGAGCGAATCGGAGTGAAGGGGGTTCTGGAAAGCTCTCAGCACGGGGGGCTAGAGGGCCTGGGCTGAATCGCACCCTCGCTGACTAGTGGGTAGATCGGCCAGTGAGATGTGTCAGAGGAGAGGAGCGCAAATAAAGAGCTGTGGGAGGCAGAGAAGGATGATGTCCTCTAAATAGCTCGGGGACCGCAGAAGGTTTTTACAGAACACCCTCAGGAGCTGTGCCTTGTGTTTGGAGGCAGGTAGGAGGACGATGCCATTTTCAGATGCGGAGACTGAGGCTAGAAAGATGTCTTCCTTAAGGACAGAGCCAAGTCTAGAAGTCAAGTCTGTGACTTAAGAGCAGGGTTTGGAGGGGATGCAGGTGATAGTGTGTGTATGTGTAGAGAGAGAGAGAGAGGAGGGGGATGCTTTAGCTTTTGTCTGGGTTTTAAAGGATGGCGGGGGAGGGGGGGAACCGGAGTCGCAGCACTGGAGGAAGGGACCTTCCTCTCTGAGATCTCTATTCTGTCCTCTCTTCCCGCCTTCCGAGGAGAGGCTGGGTCCATTAAGTGGAAAAAATGCCTCCCCCATTTGAGCTGAGCCAGCCCCTCCAGCCCCTCTCCGAAGGGCATGATCCTGAGACGTGGCCATTGGCTGTGTTCCCTGAATACAGAGGAGCCTCTCTTGCTGTGCCTGGAACTAACATCCCCTTTGTGGAGCTAGGGTCAGCCCTGCCTCTGCGTGAGACTTGAACTTTGTGGTAGTGGATTTTGTTTCAGGGAAGGGAAAGAGGGAGTCAAGTCCAGGAGTGTCCAGGCTGCAGCCAGAGGCCCCACTGCTGGGATCCTGGCTGCAGGGGGGCTCCCCAAGCCCAGGCCCCCAACAGAGTCCCCTCTCCGATTCACAGCTCTCCTTGCTATTCCAGGAGCTGACATGGACCCAAATCCGCGGGCAGCCTTGGAGCGCCAGCAGCTCCGGCTTCGGGAGCGGCAGAAATTCTTTGAGGACATTTTACAGCCTGAGACGGAGTTTGTCTTCCCCCTGTCCCACCTGCATCTTGAGTCGCACAGACGTGAGTTCTGAGTCCTGGGAAAAGGGACTGGGGTGGGGCAGGGAGGAAGTCCTATAGTCCTGGACCTTGGTCCCTTCCCGATGGTTTTCTGGGCCATTTAAACATCTATCTCCAGACCTGACAGATGTCTCTGACCATCTGATCAGTGTTGGCCTGGCTCCTCCCAACTCGCCCCCTTCTTGATCTGCAGCCCCCATAGGTAGTATCTCATCCATGGAGGTGAATGTGGACACACTTGAGCAAGTGGAGCTTATCGACCTGGGGGATCAAGATGGAGCAGACGTGTTCTTGCCTTGCGAAGACCCTCCACCAACCCCCCAGACGTCTGGTATGCCCCTCTGCTTTGGGCCCGTGGGCACTGGTCAGTCAGAACTGGATGTCAAAGCTGGGTGGGGGAGTCTGCACGGAGGGGCTGGGCGTGGGCTCTTCCACACACGAAGCAGCTGCTTGTCCTGATTTTAGGGAAGCTGACCTTGGGGGAAGCTGGGTTACAGATTCCTAATCCAAACCTCTCAGAAGGCCCAACTGCCTTAGTCTTTGTCAATTTTTTTTATTTGTGAAATCAATGTAATTAGTTAACATAATTAATAAATAATGTAAAAATATGATCTTTAGACAACTGAAGCAGTTTTAGTCATCTTAATATTTATTTAGCACTTTATTAGGTTTCTAATACCGTGCTAAAGAATTTTACATGTATTATCTCAATCCTTACTATGTCCTATTAGGGCTGGTGGGATTATTCCCGTTTTATAAAGAAAGACATTAGAGGGACTTCCCCGGTGATCCAGTGGTTAAGACTCTGTGCGTTCCACCACAGGGGGCATGGATTCAAACCCTGGTTGGGGAACTAAGATCTTGAATGTCATACTATATATATATTATATATATATATATATATTTATATATATATGAAAGAAGGATTTTAGACTCAGAGAAATTGTTACAGAGCCAGAAAGTGGAAAAGCTGGATTCGAACCATGGCTGTCTTGACTCCAAAGCCCACATGCTTAACCTGTAAGATATTAGTGGATACTGTCTTACTTAAAAGTGCTGCTATTATTGATGGCATATTATGTGCCAGACATGTTTTTTTTTTTTGTGCCAGACATTTTATAAACATTCTCACATTTTGTCCTGAGAACCCCTCTGGAATGTTGGTGCCCTTTTTTTACAGAGGAGGAGCAGAGTCCTTGAGAGGGGAAGTGACTTGCCCAAAGCTTCTCAGTAGCATGGAAGTGAAGTGACGTAGCTAGAACTTGAACTTGCAACTTGATTGACTCTAGAGCTTAGTGAAGTGAGGGGAACTGGGAGCCAGGAGACTGGCGGGGTGACTGGCCAACTCCCTGGGCCTCAGTGTCTCCTGGCCTCATCCTCTCCGAGAGTCCTCTGAACCCCTGTTCGTGGCCGTGACTGGCTCTTCTCTCTGGGCAGGGGCGGACGACTGTCCTGAGGAGCCGAGCCTACCAGTGCCCACGCCAGACAGGACGATGTCTCGTACTTCCTCCTCGTCCTCTGACTCCTCCACCAACCCGCACAGCCCCGATGCCAGTGACGGTGGAGCAGACACGCCCCTGGCACAGTCTGACGAGGAGGAGGATGGAGGCCGTGACGGCGGGGCAGAGCCCAGAGCCTGCAGCTAGCAGTGGGCCCCCACCTACAGACTGTGTGAGCTGCCTCGTCTCCACTGGAGACCCCAGGCCCGGCCAGAGCCCTTTGGAGAAGACCAGACTCTTTACTGCAGTAGGCACCAGGGGGAGGAAAGGAGGGTGGGATGGTGTGCCTTCCTGGGAATTAACCCACTCCTGCTTTACTGCTAACCTTCCCTTGCTGCATCCTTCCGCTATTCGTTAGAATATTTGGAATTAGCTGGGCATTTGGAATATAGTTTTGAACAAGACAGGCGCCCTGCCTTCATGGAGGAGAAAAAAAAATCAAGAAAATACCATGGTTTTGGCTTACTCCTGAAGTAGGGCCCACGAGTGAGGAGATGGAAGATGAGATAGGTTGAGATGCCACTGCTTTTCTTAGCACTCTTCCCTCCTCCAGACTGTCCTAAGTCTCCTAAACCAGTGTCTCTAAGCGGACGTGAACTCCTTAACACTCCCAGGGAGATGGTCCTGCAGCCATCCTGCTTCCTTCCATCCTTTTTGGAACAGGGCATGGTGTGAATAATAAATAGATAACAATATACCAACCATTCCATTCATCTTTCACATTGGACAGATATCAAACCCAATATATTTCTTTAGCTCTCTGGTGGTGGTTTAGTCTCTAAGTCTTGTCTGACTCTTTGCGACCTCATGGACTATAGCCCACCAGGCTCCCCTGTCCATGGGACTTTCCAGGCAAGAATACAGGAGTGGGTGCCATTCCCTTCTCCAGCAGATCTTCCCCACCCAGGGATTGAACCGGGTCCCCTGCTTTGGCGGGCTGATTCTTTACCGACTGAGCCACCAGGGAAGCCCATATTCCCATCATTCACTTGCTCTGTTTATTCCAGAAGGAGTTATTTGGAATTAGCTGGACATTTGGAATACAGTTTCGAACATGATAGGCTTCCTGCTTTCAGGGAGGAGAAAATCAAGAAAATACCACAGTTCTGAGCGTAATGAGTAGCATGATGAGGAACTCTTCTGTTACCAGAAAAGAGGAGCATCTTAATCTAGCTCACGTGGTCACTGGAGAGCTGGTTTTCAGGCTGGGATCCAAAGGATAAGAAGGAGTTAGCTGGAGGGGATGTGTGTGGTGCCGGGGGCGCTGTAATCCAGGCAGAAAGAGCAGCTTGGAAGAACTTTAAATGGAGAGAAATATTCTTGAGGAACTGAAAAACATTCAGCATAGCTGAATTGTTGAATTTGAGTAGGAGATTAGGGAGGATTAAGATCTGACAAAGGTCAGATGAGGAAATACTTTAAAGCCAGTATCAAGTTTCAGTTTAACTGCTAGGAAAATATCAGTGACTTAAGATATAAATTTTGTTTCCTCACATAAAAGAAGTCCAAAGTTCTACAGTTATTGGACACCACGGTCCTTTTTGGCTGTTTTTACTCAGCCATCTAAGGCACATGGCTGGAATTCTCATTGATACCTCATGTCTTTAGAATGGCTGTTGAGTCCCCAGTCCTTGAAACTGGTGGAAAGCAGGTGAAGAAATTAATGATGGGCAAAAGAGGCACGGGTCGCTGTCTGTTCCCACTTTGAGAACCTTATTTGGAAGTTCGAACCAGTAGCATCCATTTTCATCTCATTGGCAGAACTTGGTAACATGAGTAATATTTCATTTACAGGTATTTTATAGGGACACAGCATTATCTAGAAGAAAGGAAATCCTGGCCTTTGGAAAGATAATAACCCTTCAAGTTTTAATTACCAATGTGTCTGATTTCTATACTTCCTGTCAAACCTCTCAGAAGCCCTCTTTTAGTAGGGCCCCCTGCTGTCTTGTTAAAATCAGGGTTATGTTACTAAGAAATAAGAGGACAGTCATCATTGGGTAGATAACTAGCAGTTTACACATTACAAATTTGAACTTTACTGGGAGTAATGAAGAATTACAAGTGATTGACATTTCTTGTTAAAAAGATAATTCTGGCTGCAGTGTAGAAAACATACTGGAAGAGGGCGTGCTCCGAACAGACAGACATAACACAATAATCCATGCAAGAGATAAAGTAAAGTAAAGTGAAGTCGCTCAGTCGTGTCAGACATAACACAATAATCCATGCAAGAGATAAAGTAAAGTAAAGTGAAGTCACTCAGTCGTGTCCAACTCTTTGCGACCCCATGGACTGTAGCCTATCAGGCTCCTCTGTCCATGGGATTTTCCAGGCAAGAGTACTGGAGTGGGTTGCCATTTCCTTCTCCAGGGGATCTTCCCGACCCAGGGATCAAACCCAGGTCTCCTGCACTGCAGGCAGACACTTTACCCTCTGAGCCACCAGGGAAGCCCCAGAGATAACAGTGGACCAAAAGACAGTGGTGATGATTAGTTTAACTGGGTTGAGGCTGAGTATAAACAAATGACATTCACTCAATAAGTATTAAATGTCTGCGTTTAACATGTGTAAGACACTGAGTTTGGTCTTGGGGGTGTGGTAGCACACACACAGACACACACACACAAAAGACCCAGTCTTACGCTTAGGGAGTTCAGGGTCTACTGGGGCCCAAATGTAAAACTGCAACTAGGACTCGTTTGAGGAAGGAGTTAATATCCTATTAAGAAAGGTCACGAGGTATTTGCCTGGAGGAAGTGGTTCTGAGCTGAAATCTGAAGGCGGGGTAGGAGTAGTTGAGGGGAAGAATGGCTGGAAGGACTCCTTGTAGAGATGTACTGATTGGAGGGGACCAGAGTGGATGTCTGGAAACCAGGAGATGGTTGCAACCATCCAGATAAAAATGGGACAGGGTGGAGGTGGGGGATGTAGAAAAGTGGAAGGAATGAAGAGATGTTGGGGAGGCAAATTTCGAAATATTTATAGATAGGTGGGTGTGAGCGAGGACTGGGTGAAGGGCGTCACCATTGCCTCTGCCTTGTGCGGCGGGATGGTTCGGAGTTTTTCTTCATCCACATGGAGAATTTAGGAGAGGGCCAGGTTTGAGAAGTGGGTCATGAATTGGGTTTTGGACATGTTGAGTTTGAGGTGCTTTGGAGACCAAGAGGACATTTTGAGTAAGCGTTTGGACCTGTGAGTGTTGGATTTAGAAGAAACGATTGGGTTGGAAGATCAATACATGAGTTATCAGTGTATAGGTGATGAGCATGCCATGGCTGTCAGTGAGTTTACCCAGGGAAAGATGGAATGAAAGGAGGGTTATAGGACCTAACCTTAAGGAACATCAAGTCATTTTTCATCTTAGGAAAAATAAATCATCCCACCTCCCTTCATACATCAAACCATCCATGGGATCAGTGACCTTTAGCCTAAATCTCAAAGCTCTCTGTGCAGTTGAGGCTGAGTGACAGGGCTGCAGGCTTCCCAATAGCCCCATTTTGCTTCCATCCCTGCAGGGGGCCGTTGTAAGTGACAGTTCTTAAGTGCTTTTCCTAGTACTACTGAAAAACTGGTGGGAGTTCTGTGCGTCTTTTGTCTAAAAGTCTGTGTCCAAGTTGAGATCATCCACTAAGCTGGGCCAGGGCCCAGCCTCATGTTAAATTTTGTGGCTTTTCTGGGTTGCCAATGACTTCACTGCACACAGAAGACATGGTCTTCTCAACCTCCTGACTTCAGCGGCTGAGCCTTCTCCTGGGCTGTACCCCATGATATCTGCAGCTCAGCTCCTCAGGGTTTCTCAGTTCCTGGTATCCCCCCACTCCCCATCCAGGGTGAATGGTGGGAAGCTAGCCTGACCGGTTTGCTATCAACATGTCAACAACCCTGGGCATACAGTGCTAATGGGGGTAGGGAGCCTGGCTGGGGAGAGAGATTTACAGCACTCTGGAGGGGTGGAATTGTTTGTGAGTCTATGGGGAGCCTTCAGTTCAGCTGCTATGAGCCCCAGCCCTGCCTGGGAAAATCTAGGGTCAGCTGAGACCCCCAGGACCACTTCCTGTTTGGACAATGATCTCTTCTTCTGCCAAACCACAGGGCCTTGGCTGGCCCTCAGAGCCAGCATCTCTGGCTGACTGTTTTTTTGAGGCCACAGAGGGCCCTTGGAGATGGGGGTGATGACTTGGTGCCAACTCCGAGGCAAGCAGCCCAGCTTTCAGCCTCTAAACCACAGTGTGGCATCTTCTGTCTGTGGCACAGGCTTGTCATAGACCCTGAAGCAGAGGGAAGAAGACAGCCTCCTCCTATAGAATCCTGTGCTGTGGAGGGGCCACATCTCAGTGGAAGATTCCCTGGACGACTCACACTGCAGCCGTCCCCAGAAGTGCACAAGACTTGATACTGTGAACAGCACAACGATGTGGGGACAACGTGGAATGGTTGTCAAGTTTGTTTGTTCATTTGGACATTACTGAGCCCCCACTCTGTGCTAGCTTCCTTGCTTAGGCAACAGAAATACTAATGTGGCCAAGAGTTCTTCCAGGAAGGGACATGGTCACAGATAATGGAAATATAAAGTGGGCTGTAGCACCAGAGAGGGAGAAGGTAAGTCTTCTCTGGGGGTGGCTGGATCTTGAGTGATGGGGACAGGCAATTTCAAAAGAAAACAAAGCATAGACGTACAAAGTAATCATTATCATAATTGCAACTACCTTAACATTTTTTTTGAAGTTGGTAGTGTGGACTCGAGTTCTGACTCATTGTGATCTTAGGCAGTTATCTCGGTTTATGTACCTCAGTTTACTCATCTGTAAAATGGATATAATAGTACCTTCTTCATAGAGTGGGCTTCCCTGGTGGCTCAGCGGTAGAGAATCTGCCTACAGTGTAGAAACTGCAAGAGATGCAGGTTCAGTCCCTGGGTCAGGAAGATCCTCTGGAGGAGGGCATGGCAACCCACTCCAGTGTTTTTGCCTGGAGAATCCCATGGACAGAGGAGCCTGGCAGGTTACAGCCCATAGGGTTGCAAAGAGTCAGACACAGCTGAAGCGACTTAGCATGCACACACAGGTATGCACCTCATAGAGGTTTTTTTTTTTTTTGAGTAACGGCTTGCAGAAGTTACTAAGCACTTACTCCATTCCAGATTCTACATGCACCTAATTTCTGATCCTTACAATAACCCTGAAAGTATGTTCATCCATTTACAGAGCAGGAAGAGTGGCACTCAGATTGCTAATGCTCATGGACTAAAGGCTGGGGTGGGGATTTGAACCCACATCTGTCTCACATCTGAACTCAAAGCCTTCCTTCTGTTCCGTGTCTAGTGGGGCAGGAACACTGGATGTAGGTAGAATGAGGGTATACTGAGATAAAGACATCTTTTTGACTCTTCCTCTCTGGTTGCCTAAGGGTATATCTAGACCTGGCGGACACCAAATTTGGCTCTTCAGAGCCAAAATGGTTGTGAGTTTTACCAAGAGACTACAAAGCCCATCATGAATGTGCACCTGATTAGGCAGGTGGAAAAACCAAAGCAAGAATTGTTTGGAGCCCCTTCAACTCAAGCCAGCACAGAAGGGGAGAGGTAGAAAAAGATTTTAAACAGATCCTTTGCAAAAGAAAATATACGAATGACCAACAAATACATGAAAAGATGTTCAACATCACTAGGTACTAAGGAAATGCAAATTAAAACCACAGTGAGATACCACTACATACACACCTACGTGGTAAAAACTAAAAAGACCCCCAAGTTAAATGTTCACTGGGATGTGGAGCAATAGGAATTCTCATACATTGTTGATACAAGTATGAAATGATACCTTCTGGAGAAAGATCTAGCAGTTTCTTATAAAATTAAACATATGTTCTCTTTCATCATTCGTAAATATTTATCCAAAAGAAATGTTACGCTTATTTCTACAAAGTAACTTGTATAGCAGCCTAGCTCATAAGAACTAAAAACTTGAAAGAGCTCAGCTGTACATGGACAGAAGAGATAAACTATGGTATATTTAGGCAATGTATGAATGCTATATAGCAATGAAACAAACAAACTGCTGATACATGCCAGAATGTGAATGATTCAACAAAACATTATTCCCATGAAATAAGTCTTTTACAAAAAAGTGTACATAGTATATGATGATTTCATTTATACGGAGCTCTAGAACAGATTAATCCATTTTGTGGAGAAAAATCACAACAGTGGTTGCATCTGGAAGGCAGGGGGCACAGGGGTCGACTGGCAAGGGGCATTAGCCAACTTTCAGGGGTTTTACGAACATATCTTGATAGGAGTTACACCAGTGTATCCATTTGTTGGATTCAATGGATGTGCACTTCGGAGTTGAACAGTCGTGTTTGTAAATTTTACACCAAAAGAAAAATGTTAACAGGTATTGAACTCTAGATAATGATGTGCATGCTAAACTATTCAAAGAGAAGTGTCTTTATGTCTGAAATCTCTTTGAAGTGCATCAAAACATAAGATGAATTGTGGGGGGGTAGACTAATAATGTGATAAGACAAGTCTAGTAAAATGATAACGGTGGAATCTAGGTGATGGGGAAACAGGTGCATTGTAACAGGTATTCATCCTTTCACCTTTGTTGTATGTTTGAAATTTTTCATAATGAACGGGCGGGTTATTTGAGGGTTTTGTGGGGAAGTTTTGCACCGTAAGAGCTGGCTAGGCTTAGGACCGAGCAAAGAGAGTCAAGAGGCTACTGGAGGCAGGGGCCCGGCTGTGGGACCTCGCAGAAGAAATAACCTTTTTCAGTCTGCCTCTTCAGCTATCACGGAGGCACAATGGCAGTGGTGGCTAAGCACTTTATCGTAGGGAAAGGGGTCCACCATCCAGACCCCAATCGGTCGTGCCCTGTCAGCGCCCCTTTACACACACACCATCCTGAAAGGCCTATCCAGGCTATCGTTCTGATATCCGCACCCCGACTTCCGGGACAGAACCGGAAGTCGCTCCTCTTCCGCTCTTCCTATTGGAGGCCGGCCTTTCGCAGGGGTGGGGCCACTGGGAACTGGAAGCAGCCGCAGGCATGGCGGCGGCCGTGCGGATAGTTCTGCTGGTGCTGCTGCTTCTGGGACCGGGCGTCTGGGGTCAGGCGGAGCCCCCACGCGACAGCCTGCGGGAGGAGCTAGTCATCACTCCGCTGCCTTCAGGGGACGTAGCCGCCACCTTCCAGTTCCGCACGCGCTGGGATTCGGAGCTGCAGCGGGAAGGAGGTGAGGAGGGGAGGTTGATGGGAGAACCCTGTGGCACCTGCTGGGAGTTGGGTGGAGGCCAGCCTTGGGGGCAGGGACTGACCCCACGGTGAGGTTCTGGTCCCGGGGCGTGGGTCCTTGGCGGAAGGGTGGGGCAGTTTTTGAGGAATCACATTGTACCAGTGAGGAAACTGGGGCCCGGGGAGGGCTGACTTCTAGTGCGGTGGTCTCTCCGCAGCTTCACGCTACCATCCTAAACCTTTAGTTAGCACCTTCCGTGGACAGCACTGATAAGGATGCTGTTGACGATTACCGTTTATCTTGGGCGCTGGGCACGGTGCTGAGTTGAGTGAATGGTTACAGGGAAGAAATTGGAGGTACAGAGAGATAAAGGCACCGGTCCAAGATCACATTGCTTAGTCAGTGACTGACTGGTCAGGAATTTAGATTCCTCTGACCCCAGAGCTGGGATGTATTTATTGTTTCTTTGGGGTGGCTGAGAGCCCTCCCTCCAAGATCATCACTCCCCTGCTGTCTCTTCTCCAGTGTCTCACTATAGGCTCTTCCCCAAAGCCTTGGGGCAGTTGATCTCCAAGTATTCTCTCCGGGAACTGCACCTGTCCTTAACCCAAGGCTTCTGGAGGACTCGCTACTGGGGGACACCCTTCTTGCAGGCCCCATCGGGGGCAGAGCTGTGGGCTTGGTTCCAAGACACCGTCACCGAGTGAGTGTCCACCTTGAGGCCTGTGGCAGGCCATGGCGGGAATGTGGCATGGCAAGTGGTGTCATCCTACCACTGCCCTTTGGGGGAAGCATTTCCATGGGGGTAAAGCTGCACTGGCAGTAAGAAGTAGTATGGCCTGGTGGCATTCTTGACTTTGCTTATGTTTCCTTCCCCTGATATATGCAGACCTGTGGTCGCATGTATCTACGGAGATAGATAGCAGTTATCTGAAGCCTACTTGGATGTAAGGCACTAGAAAGCTGTGGCAAACTGGACAACCTTTTAAAGACATTCATTCACATAATAATAAAATGCCACAAGGGCCAAATAAAATATATGTGGGCTAAAACTGGCCTGCAAGACATCATATCTCTGTATTCGAGAAATGACTGTTTTTTAGGGGAGGGATGGGTTAGGTACTGTGATTGGACCAGGTGCATGTGTGTTCACTCACTCAGTTGTATCAGACTCTTTGCAACCCCATGGGCTATAGCCTGCCAGGCTCCTCTGCCCGTGGAATTTTCCAGGCAAGAATACTGGAATGGGTTGTCGTTTCCTGCTCCAGGAGATCTTCATGACCCAGGGATGGAACTTGCATCTCTTGCGTCTCCTGCATTGGCAGGTGGATTCTTTGCCATTGCCCCACCTGGGAAGCCCAAATTCTCTTAATCTCACTATGGGAAATCAGCACATATGTATAATTAAAAAAAATTTAGGGGGACTTCCCTGGTGGTCCAGTGGTTAAGACTTCACCTTCCAATGCAAGGGGTATGGGTTCCATCCCTAGTTGGGGAGCTAAGAACCCACATGCCTCCTGGCCAAAAAAACCAAAACATAAAACAGAAACAATACTATAACAAATTCAATAAAGACTTTAAGAGTGGTCCATATTAAAAAAAAAACAACAAAAAGCCTTAAAAAAAAATTTAGGGCCTTACATGTGGCAGGCTGGAGAGCTTGGGAGGACAGCCATCTCTCAGCCCCAATGGATTGTTGTCATGTGGAAACAGAGACCTACTGTGGTCAAATACTCTCATTTTTCCCAGAAATCTGGATTTTAATGTGAAAATTGGCAAGCTTAAATATCAGCAAGTAACTTAAAAATTTAAGAAATACCTATGGGTTAATGTTGTGCACAGCAAATGGAACATGACTATGGTTTGGGTAGCGTTTTTAGGCTTCCAGTTTGCAGTCTTTATTTGAGGCATAAGGATTGGAGCAGTTGGAAAGCTCTGAACACAGGGCTGTTGAAAAACCCCACGCTAGCTCTATGGTGGTATCAAATGAAGAGCAAGCCCCTACACTGGCCAGGGCTTCCGCTCTTGCCTGAATTCTGGCTTCTTTGCCTTTTATCCCAACCACTCTGCTGTCACTGACTCCCCTCATCATTGCCTGTAGTGTGGAGGTGATGTTCAGAAATCTACTTTTATTCTATTAGTTCTATAAAGAGCAAATCTGTTTTGCTGTTTCTGTAAAAAAAAAAACAACACCTAATTTAATTTGATGTTTCTCTGGGGTCCTAGGATGCTTATTTTCCCTTGTTCCATGAACCTTTGTCGATGTAAGACTTGCCATCCTGAGGGTAGAACCAGGACTCACCAGAGTGTTCACAGGGAAGTAGGCGGTCTCGCCCTGCTGAGCACACCTCAGGATGGATCAGGGAGCTGATCTCGGCCCCTGGGGTGTGGGGCACTTTGTATCGCGTTGTGGACTGTCTGTGGGTGACCCAGCCTTGCTCCCTGTCCTCAGGTTGCTCTCAGCCTAGTTGAGGAGAAAAGATGCTTACAGCAAGGTACTATTGCCACCCAGCCATTTCCCAGGAGGGCCCTGGTGAGAGGCATGGATGGTCAGAATGGCAATAGTGCGGGAGGAAACTGTGGTTGAGGAGGGCCGGAACGCTGCCTGGAGGAGGGAGCACCGGAAGGGGAGCGTAAGGAGTGAGGCGGCACCACGAGGTGCGACGAGGAGCCACCTAAGCAGAGGCCGGCGGGGATGCAGGGATGTTCAGAGGAGAGCAAGGACGAAGAGGCTGACGGGAGACCCGGGCCGCAGGCCCAGCGGGGGCAGTTGCGGCTCCAGCAGCTGGCCGGCCTCATGGCTTGGCAACCAGCTGCGGGCTCTGAGCGAGGGGGCAGACGCAGCCCCGGGACAGTGAGCGGGTTTGTGTCTCCATCCAGCGTGGATGAGTCGTGGAAGGAGCTCAGTAACGTCCTCTCGGGCATCTTCTGCGCCTCTCTCAACTTCATCGACTCCACCAACACAGTCACGCCCACCGCCTCCTTCAAACCCCTGGGGCTGGCCAACGGTGAGACCGCTGCATCCTGTCCTTCTTCCTGAGACCTCTCATCCTGGCCTTTGCCTCCTTTCCCCTCTGCTTCCTTCTCCGTCTGTGGGGCCAGGTCATAAATCCCCAGGGTGGACAGGCCCCTCCCCCCCCAGGAAGACTGTCTCTGCATTGCTTTCTCCTGAAGGGACGAGGCTGTTCCACACTCCTCCCCTGGCCGAGACTGTGGGGGCAGTGGTGCTGGAGAGTGTGTGTGTGGGTCCTGAGGAGCGGGGCCCTAGGGCCCTCCCCAGCCAGGCTCCTGTCTCCCCCAGGCACGGACCACTCCTTCCTGCGCTACGCGGTACTGCCACGGGAGGTCGTCTGCACCGAGAACCTCACCCCGTGGAAGAAGCTCTTGCCCTGCAGCTCCAAGGTGAGGCCCGAGGGGCCTGAATGCGGGTGGGAGTCCCAGAGAGTGGATGGCGTGGGCTGATGCCCCCTCCCTGCCCGACAGATTACCTCGGCCCCACGCCCAGGCGCATCACCATGCAGGGCACTGACCTTTCCTCTCACGCCGCCTCCTCCAGGCAGGCCTCTCGGTGCTGCTGAAGGCTGATCGCCTGTTCCACACGAGCTACCACTCCCAGGCAGTGCATATCCGCCCTATTTGCAGAGTAAGTCTTGGGGAACGGGAGACAGGGGCCATCCCGGGGCTGTGAGAGAAGGTGCAGGTAAAGCACATGGCCCAGTGTCTGTCGAGGGCTGAGCCAGTGGTCAGTGGGAGACGTGATGATGGCAATTCAGGGATTTGGTCACGCACCAAGGAAACCAACTGGTTGCCTGGCAAGCCGCCACTTAACCTCCGTCGTGGGGCCTGGCAGTCATGAGCCGTAGCCGCGTGGGTACACCTGCTAGCTCAGCCACTTTCCAGCTGACTTGACTTTGAGTGGGTCACTTTATTTCTCTGGTTTTCTCATCCGTCAAGTGAGAATAATAGTATCAGTTCATCCAGTTGTTGGCAACGGTTCATCCCACTGATGCTCAGGGTGCTGCTGGCACAGGGTCACGTGCTCAGTAGGGAGTGGTAGCAAACTGATGGGCGGGGAGATACGGAATAGAGGAGGGGTTGCGTCCAGGTTGCAGTCCCTGGGGCTGTGAGGTTGGGGGAGAGGTAGGTCCTCACTGCTGCCGTCTGGCCCTCATAGAATGCACGCTGTACCAGCGTCTCCTGGGAGCTCAGGCAGACCCTTTCTGTTGTATTTGATGCCTTCATCACAGGACAGGGGAAGAAGGGTAAGCTCCCTTGCTCTGGCATCTCTACCCACCCATCGCCAGCCCCGCCCCATCTGTGCCGAGCAGGCCTAGTCCTGCCCTAGCTCATCCCCGCCCTCTGCTCCCCAGACTGGTCCCTCTTCCGGATGTTCTCCCGAACTCTCACCGAGCCCTGCCCCTTGGCTTCGGAGAGCCGAGTCTATGTGGACATCACCAGCTCCGGCCAGGTACTGAGGTCTCCAGCCACACACGTCAGCCCTTTCCCTCCAAGGCCAGCCTGCCCCTCTGCTCGCTTCTCAGCCCTGTCCTGTGTCCCCAGGACAACGAGACGTTGGAGGTGTACCCGCCCCCCCTTACCACATACCAGGACGTCATCCTGGGCACCCGCAAGACCTACGCCGTCTACGACCTGCTGGATGCAGCTGTGGTCAGCAACTCGCGCAGCCTCAACGTCCAGCTGAAGTGGAAGAGGCCCCCGGAGAATGGTGGGTGGAGGGTGGGCCGCCTTGGCCACCATGGGCTACCGCGATTTCATCTTGTGGGGGAGGGCTCACAGTCCCATCTCTTCACCAGGAGACAACAGGCTTATGTTTAGATCCAGATATCTGGAGTCAGATGTCCTGGTTCTAACACCACCTCTTCTAAGCTCTATGACCTTGAGGGTTCCTAACTTCACTGTCTCATGCTGAAAACAGGGACAGTAATACCTAACAGGTTAGATGAGATAATTAATGGAAAACATGGAAGTCATTCATGCATTTGTTCATTTAATTAACAAAAAATTTTTTTGACACAAATACTGTGATTTTGAGAAACATTAACATATAATAGTTGAAGCAGGCCTCAAACAATTAGTTGCAATCATGTTCAGTGTTACCAAGGAAAAGCGTGAAATATTGTGAGAACACTTGGTTTGGGTTGGAACCGGCAGAAAGCTCAGGCCTTGTTAGTATTCAGTAAAGAACAGTAATTCTATTGTCATTGCTGTGAGTTAGGGAAGACAGGGATGGTTCCAGAATGCAGGTTTCCCAGTTCTGGCAAAGCCTCTCCCATTCCCCTTCCTGGCTTTGGGACTCTGAACCTGGCCCAGGGAGTGGATTTGGGGAGTGACCCCCCTTCTTCTTTTCTTTAAAGGAGTGATTAATTGTTGGCTTTCCTCTGAGCAGAGGCCCCCCCGGCGCCCTTCCTGTATGCGCAGCGGTATGTGAGCGGCTACGGGCTGCAGGGCGGGGAGCTGAGCACGCTGCTCTACAACACCCACCCGTACCGGGCCTTCCCCGTGCTGCTGCTGGACGCCGTGCCCTGGTATCTGCGGCTGTACGTGCACACGCTCTCCATCACCTCTAAGGGCAAGGAGAACAAACCAAGTGAGCGCCGAGGCCCCAGCTAGCCCCGCACCCCCACCCCACCCCTCGCCCTCCACGTCCCCCAACATCTCAGTTCTCAGGGAATTCCACAAGTACCTCGCTGTCTGCACAGGCATCAGGAGTCGTTTGAGACATTGAGTGACCTCACCAATGCCAGATCTGCAAGTGTTTATAAAGTCAAAGTAGGTAAACCACATAGTCCTGGTGATCTTCGTAGGATGTGATAAAGGCAGGAGTTTCCTTATCTTTCTCACTTGCTTCCTCCTCTTTCCTGGAGCTCTATTTTGTTTCAGATGATTCCTAGACTCTTTGAGGTAGAGAAGGGGCTAGCCAGAAAAACAGAGTATTGGATACAAAGAAGGTGACAGAGCTGGAGTAGGTGGTTTTTGCTTCCTTGGGTGGGGTAAAGAGGTGCAGCTTTAAAAATTTGTTTGTTTTTTCTATTATTTTTCTGAGGAGGAGTTAATATTTACTGAGTGCTGTGAGATGCCAGGCATAGCACAAAAGCACTTGTTTTCCTTTGGAGTGGAGGGAGACTAAGGAACACTTCTTAGGAAGACATTACAGTACAACCCCGACAGTTAGACTTATAATCTTTTCTGAACCTCTCTGTGGTTTCCCATATTTTCAAACCCGTGGTTAATAGTTTTACTTATTTTCAATGATGCACTGAGTCATCGTTGCTGAGCACAGACTTTCTTTAGTTGTGGCAAACGGGGGCTCATCTTGAGGTGCTCGGGCTTCGTGGTGTGGTGGCTTCTCTGGTGCAGAGCGCAAGCTCTTGGCGCAAGGGCTCGGTGGTTGCAGCGTGTGGCCTCAGTAGGTGTGGGTCGTGGGCTCTTGAGCGCTCAGGCTCAGTAGTTCTGGCGCACCGGCTTAGTTGTTCTGTGGCATGTGGAATCTTCCCAGGTCAGAGATTGAACCTGTGTCCCCTATATTGCCAGGCGGATTCTTAACCACTGGACCACCAGGGAAGTTCCTGTTTTGTTTTATCTTTGCTCTGGCAAATTTGAAATACATACCCAAATAGAACAGAGTAATGAACTCCCATGTATGCATTACCCAGCTTCGGCAGTCTCCAGCTTCATATCCCATTTTTTGTTTGTTGCTGATTTTTTTTTCTAATTTCAGTGAGATATAATTGACATACAGCACAAGATAAGTTCAAGGTGTTCAGCATCCTCATTTGACTTATATCTATCATGAAATGACCGCAGTAAGTTTAATGAACATCCATCATCTCATACAGATACAAAGTTAAATAGAAAAAAATTTTTCCCTTGTGATGAGAACTCTAAGGGTTCACTCTCCCAACAGCTTTCATGTGTAATGTACAATATTAACATATTTATTATGTTCTACGTTACATTTCCAATTCTTGTCTTAGAACTGGAAGATTGTACCTTTTGACTGCCTTCATCCAGTTCCCCTTCTCCCTACCGCTTACCTCTAGTAGCAACAAATGTGATCTCTTTTTCTATGACTTTGTTTATTTTTGAAGTATAATTGATCTGTAACACTATGCTAGTTCCTGGTAATAGCAAATTCAGTGTTTCTATACTTTTCAAAATGATCATCATGATAAGTCTAGTTACCATCTGTCACCATACAAATATAAGACATACTTACTGACTATATTCCCCACACTGTACATTTCTTACCTGTGACTCATTTGTTTTGCAACTGAAAGTTTGTTCCTCTTACCCTCCCTCATCTATTCCTCTCCTCCTCCCACCCCTCTCTCCTCGGGCAGTCACCTGTTTATTCTCTGTGTCTATGACTACTTCTGTTTGGTTATATTTGTTCTTTTTTTTTTTTTTGATTCCTAGTCTAAGTGATATCTTACAGTATTTGTCTTTGACTTATCTCACTTAGCCTAAAGTTTTCTAGCTCATCCATGTTGTTGCAAATGTCAAAATTTCCTTCTTTTTTATAGCTGAGTAATATTCTACATCTTCTTTATCCGTTCATCCATTGATGGGCACTTACACTGTTTTCTTAGCTATTGTAAATAATGCTTCAGTGAACTTTGGGGTGCCTATATCTTTTCAAATTAATGTTTTTGTTTTCTTTGAATAAATACCCAGGAGTGGAATTGCTGGATTGTATGGTAGTTCTGCTTTTAAATTTTGAGGAATCTCCCTACAGGTTTTAATAGTGGCTGCACCAATTTACATTCCCAACACAGTGCACAAGGGCTCCCTTTTCTCTGTATACTCACCAACACTTGTTATTTGCTGTCTTTTTGATGATCCCGAGAGGTGTGAGGTGATATCTTATTGTGGTTTTGATTTGCCTTTCCGTGACGATTAGTGATGTTGAACTCTTTTTTCATCTGCCTGTTGGCCAATCTGTATGTCTTCTCTAGAAAAATGTCTATTCAGGTCCTCTGCCCATTTTTTAAAACAATTTTTTCTTTTTTGACGTTGAGTTGTGTAAGTACTTTGTATATTTTGTGTATTAACCCCTTATTGATATCATTTGCAAATACCTTCTCCCTTTCAATAGTCTGTCTTTTCATTTTTCTGGTAGTTTCTTTCACTGTGCAAAAGCTTTTTAGTTTGATGTAACCACATTTGTTTATTTTTACTTTTGTTTTTCTTGCCTGAGGAGACATATCCAAAAAAAACATTGCTAGGTCAAAAGGCACACTGCCTATATTTTTTTCTGGAAGTTTCATTGTTTCAGGTTTTACATTTAAGTCTTTAAGCCATTTTGAGTTTATTTTTGTATTTGGTATAAGAAAGTAATCCAAATTGATTCTTTTGCATATAGCTGTCTTGTTTTCCCAACACCGTTTATTGAAAGGGCTGTCTTTTCCTCATTGTGTTTTTTTGTCTCCTTTGACATAGATTAATTGCTGATATCAATGTGGGTTCATTTCTAGGTTCTCTGTTCTGTTCCACAGCTTCCCATCATTTTTGTTTCATCTTTCCCTTTATTTATTTATTTGGTTTGGTTACTTTTTTGCTGGAGTATCTTAAAAGAAATCCTAGATATCATGTCAGTTCACCTTTAAACATCTCTAACAGGTAAGGGGCTTAAAAATATGTATAACCTATTGTTATCACTCCTGTTTCCCCCAGTGGTCTTGAAAATAACTTTATAATTGATTTAAACTGGGTAAAAATCAGGTGCTCACAGTATATTTGCTTGATATATTCTTAAGTTTCTCTTTCTGTCTTTTTAGATTAATAGACTTTCTTTTCTAAGAATAGTTTTAAGTTTACAGAAAAGTTGAGCAGAAAGTAGGGGGTTCCCATATACACTTCCCTTCTCCCCCATCTCCCCTGCTATTCTCGCCTTGATTGGTGTGGTCCTCTTACATCTCCTTTAATCTGTAAAACAGTTCCAGTGGTTTTTTAAAAATTGATTTGTTGGCAAAACTGGGTCATTTGTTGTATAGGATGTTCTACATTCTGGTTGGCCCATGTTTAACATGTTCCTCGATCCTGTGTGTATTCCTGAGTATCAGTGCTTAGTTTTAGAAACTTAATTAGATTCAGGTCTCATATTTTTGGCAAGAAACCTTCCCAGGTGGTTCTCTGGACTCCCTGTTGCATCACGGGAGGCACTGGACGTCTGGTGGCCCAGTTTTCGTGATGTGAAGATGGATTAGGTTGAGCATGTCCTGGAGCAGCTGACCTGGAAACACCTTTTCCCTTCCCTGCCCTTCTCCTACCCCCTGGGGGCCTGCCTGCCTTCCGTGATCCCGATTCCTCCTCCTTGGCTCCCCAGTCCCAGCCCCAAGGCTGGACAGGTAGGGACAAGTGGTGCAGGTGGGCTGAGCCCTGGAAAGAGCTCTGGGTTCCCTGTCGGTCCCCAGGTTACATCCACTATCAGCCTGCCCAGGACCGGATGCAGCCCCACCTCCTGGAGATGCTGATTCAGCTGCCGGCCAACTCCATCACCAAGGTCTCCATCCAGTTTGAGCGGGCGCTGCTTAAGTGGACTGAGTACACCCCGGACCCCAACCACGGCTTCTATGTCAGGTGGGGGCCCGTCACCTGCCGCCCCCGCCCTCCTGGGGGAGGAGTGTGGGGAGCAGAGCTCACAGAGTGTCTGTCTGCTTCACCTCGCTCCCTGGGGGAGGAGTGTGGGGAGCAGAGCTCACAGAGTGTCTGTCTGCTTCACCTCGCTCCCTGGGGGAGGAGTGTGGGGAGCACAGCTCACAGAGTGTCTGTCTGCTTCACCTCGCTCCCTGGGGGAGGAGTGTGGGGAGCACAGCTCACGGAGTGTCTGTCTGCTTCACCATGCTCCCTGGGGGAGGAGTGTGGGGAGCACAGCTCATGGAGTGTCTGTTTGCTTTACCAGGCTCCCTGGGGGAGGAGTGTGAGGAGCACAGCTCACAGAGTGTCTGTCTGCTTCACCTCGCTCCCTGGGGGAGGAGTGTGGGGAGCACAGCTCACGGAGTGTCTGTCTGCTTCACCATGCTCCCTGGGGGAGGAGTGTGGGGAGCACAGCTCATGGAGTGTCTGTTTGCTTTACCAGGCTCCCTGGGGGAGGAGTGTGAGGAGCACAGCTCACAGAGTGTCTGTCTGCTTCACCTCGCTCCCTGGGGGAGGAGTGTGGGGAGCACAGCTCACGGAGTGTCTGTCTGCTTCACCATGCTCCCTGGGGGAGGAGTGTGGGGAGCACAGCTCACGGAGTGTCTGTCTGCTTCACCACGCTCCCTGGGGGAGGAGTGTGGGGAGCACAGCTCATGGAGTGTCTGTTTGCTTCACCACGCTCCCTGGGGGAGGAGTGTGAGGAGCACAGCTCACGGAGTGTTTGTCTGCTTCACCACGCTCCCTGGGGGAGGAGTGTGGGGAGCATGGCTCACAGTGTCTGTCTGCTTCTCTGCAGCCCATCTGTGCTCAGCGCGCTTGTGCCCAGTGTGGTGGCAGCCAAACCTGGGGACTGGGAAGAGAGCCCCCTCTTCAACAGCCTGTAAGTGTGAGCCTGGCTGCTGGTGTCCGGGTGGCACCTGCACAGAGGATCAGGCTCCTGCGGGCTGGCCTGGGGTTAGAGGTTGTGCTTGCAAAGTAATGAGTAGATTGGCCCTGTCCTAATTCAAACCCCAGTGGTCTGTACTATTAGTATAGTCTTTATGAAATGATCCTAAAGAGCTGCTAGAGATCAGAAGGTGAGAAGTGCAGGACGTTTACTCATCGGTTCTCTTACAAATGTGGAACTGAGCACTTATCAGATGCTGGGTACTTCAGAGAGCACCACGTGGACAGCACTAGACAAAATGGACTTGCCCCTCCCTGCTCATGGGCACAGTCCAGAGAGGAACTGCTGGGGAGCAATCTGTTGGGTAATCCAGGAAGGCTGCGTGGAGGAGATGACCTTTAGGCCGAGACCAGACGGCTTAGGAAGAGGCAGCCCAGTGAAGGCAGGGTCCCTTTCCTCTCCCTCAACGTAGCTCTCCTTTGATCAGATGTCTGTATTGAGCTTTAAAAGGCTATGAGGCTAAGAAAGCTTTGCAAATGCTTCCCACTGACATTGTCCCGCGTGGCCAGAGAGAGAGGATGAGGATGGGTGGGGTGAGATGTGGGGAAGCGGCCATCCCGCCTCACCACCCGCTCCCGACCCCCAGCTTCCCAGCCTCTGACAGCTCCAGCTACTTTGTGCGGCTCTACACGGAGCCACTGCTGGTGAGCCTGCCCACGCCGGACTTCAGCATGCCCTACAACGTCGTCTGCCTCACCTGCACCGTGGTGGCCGTGTGCTACGGCTCCTTCTACAACCTCCTCACCCGCACCTTCCAGATCGAGGAGCCCAGGAAGGGCGGCCTGGTCAAGCGGCTGGCCAACCTCATCCGGCGTGCCCGAGGCGTCCCCCCGCTCTGAGGCGAGCCCTGCTCACAGTTGGGCTGCAGTTTTTCTTGAGAGGGGTGTGGTGGCTGAGTCCCCCAGCCCCCACCGCGCCCCCAAGGCTCTTCCTGCCACTTGTCCTCCCCCGCGGCAGCTTTTGAACCAAGGTGTGTTGTGAATTGGGCCAGGGCCTAGAGCTGCAATGTTCAGGACAGTAGCCGTGAGTCAGAAGTGGCTTTTGAATTTAATTTAAATTGAAAATGCATTTTCTTATCCGTACTGAGTGCATTTCAAGTGCTCAGTAACCAGAAGTGGTTACTGGCTGCGGTACTGGGCATCATGGGGACAGATGTTCACCACTGCAGAAAATTCTGTTGGACACTGCCCGCCTGGGTAACAGGATGTGCTCAAATATTCGTACCACTGTGTGGTAGGTGGAGATTACTGGTTGTGGAATAAAAAGTATCTAATTCCATGGTTGTTTGTCTCCTGTCCTTGAGGCCTGGGGAGAGTTGGGGCCTTGGGAGTGTTTGGCAGGTACCGGAACTGGATCTCCTGTCCGATCCCCTCCCCTGCCAAAAAAACAACCAACCAACCAACCAAAGGCCCCTGCCTCCTCCCACCCCTGCCAGAAATTCCTTCTCATCTCCTGCCTCCCTCCTCCCCCAGCATCCTCCTCTGACTGGTTCCCAGAACTCCCTGGGTTTGATGGGGAGTGTTTATGTCAACATCTCCACGACCGTGAAAGTGAATCATCCTGTGCCTTTTAGGAGCCCTGAGAGCCAGTCCCCTATCACCAGGGGTCGCTCTGGAGAGATGCTGGAGACACAGAAGAGCTTTGGGTGACCATTTTCCAACCAGATTCTGCACTGCAGCCATTTGGGGCTCTTGTGAAATGATGCAGGTTCCTGGGATCCAGACCGTGTGAATTCAGTCAGTTAGGGTGGAGCCAGGCCTTTCAGTTTTTATCTGGCTCCTCAGGTGCCTGTGTTCTGGGTGGTCTTCAGACCACCCACAGGCTTTGAAGCCCCTGGATTGAAGCCTGCCCTGCCCACGTCCTGGCTGTATAACCCCAGATTCCTGAGAAACAAGTCCTCTGGCAAATGTCTGCCCTGCCCCCACCTTCGTTCTCTTCCTCTGACATTTGTCACGTGTGTACATTACTCGTGGGCCGCCCCTCCCTCTCCCAGTTCTCCCAGTCTAGTCTTATGATCGATTGCCCATCAAACAGAATACCCCACTCTGCTAACCAGTGTGTCCCCCTTAGCTGCCAGGTTCACTCTGACTGACGAAACTGGGTGAGATGTTGCTTCCTCCAGGAAGTCTTCCCTGACCCTGAACTGCTGTGGGTGCCCTCCCTGGACAGCTTTCATAGTCCTTAGCTCCCTGGCTGTTACTGTCCTTTAACTTCCACTAGACTAGGAGCTTCTTGGAGGCCCAGGGGCTGTCCTCCACCTGAATGCGTCTGCACTCAGGACAAGTCAGTGCTCAGTCAACAAACGTGGTTGTATGAGTGGGTGTGGGCTACTGTGACTTGGGGCCTGGGGGCTAGAGGTAGGGATGAGTAAGGTGAGGGGGGACCCACTCTAGAAACCCCACCAGTATGCGTGCAGGGTCTTTAATACAGTGCTTGTGTCAGGTGTACCGCTAACAGAGATGGGGCTGTTCAGGTTACCTCTGAAGGTTTTCCCAGAGCTTCTAGAATGCACAAGTGATGTGTGTGCATATGTAGGATAAGAGGTGGCATGAGTGAGCTAGTCCAGACCATGGGCAAGAGCAACTGGGTCAAGAGGCTTTTACTCAAGTTTACTTCAAGCAGTAAACACACTGGCTATGACATAAGAATGCAGGTGAGCATGGTGACTTCCCTGGTGGTCCAGTGGCTAAGACTGCAGGCTCTCAATGCAATGGGCTCAGATAGGATCCCTGGGCAGGGAACTAGACTCTTGGACTCCCCTGCTGGAGCCAAAGGTCCTGCAGGCTGCAATGAAGACCAAAGATCCCATGTACTGCAATAAGGCCTGGTGCAGTCAAATAAATAAAAAAAAAAAAAAAGGAATGCAGGTGGGTAGATTATCTGAAGCTAAGTGGTCCTGGCAGCCTGCATGTAGTGGGGTGTTTGCCAAGTCAGAACAGTAGAGTTTATACCTGCAGCCAAGTCAGCACCTAGAAATGCCATCAACTACTATGTCTTGTATAATTTATAGACAGATGACACCACATAGCTTAGGTCCCCTCCTCCCTGAATTCCACACTCATTTACCCAGCTGCCTACTTGCCATCTCCGCTTGGATGTTAAAGGCATCTCGAATTCAGTTATCTCCCAAACTTCTGGTCATCTCTACCCTGACCCTAAACATACCCATTGTCAGCTCTTCTCTGCAAATGACGGCTCTCATCTCCCGAGCTGCCCAGAAACCTTGGACTCATTTTTTATCCTTCTCCTTATTCTCCAGTATGCACTGTCAAGAAAGCTGTTTGCTCTACCTTCAACCTAACTGAAGAATCCCACCTCTTCTTCACCACCTCCACCATCAAGTTATCAAGAGGTCTCCCTGGCTACCCTGGTCATAAATTGCTTCTCCAGTTTCCAGCTCGCCGCTTGCCTGCCTTGTTTTCCTCAGTAGCCCTCACCACCATCTAACGTGCTGTGTAGCTTCCATATCCTGCTTATTAATAAGTAGGATCCATATGGACCAGAATTTTGTCTTTTGTAGCTACAGTGTCTGGACCAGTGCCTGGTTAAGGCGACCCTCACTCTGTCTTCCAGAGCTCAGTCTCTGAGTAGCTGATCAGAACATGAAAGGGAGTAGAGAGACTTCCCGGCTCTGTGGTTAAGACTGTGATTACGCTGCAGGGGGCGCAGGTTCCATTCCTGGTCAGGAAACTAAGCTCCTATATGCCATGCAGTGGGCCAAAAAAATAGAAATAAAAAAGAAAAAAATGCTCCCTCAAATATATACCTATTCATGTATAATTAAGCATTTCTGGCCTTGGATAAAGCCCAAGGGTCCATTCAGCTTTGGGTCCCCTTTGGGTCAGCTTCAGGCCAGGCTGCCTATTCAGTATGTTCTTGCTGATGTGATATCACGTGGTCTAGATTGGCTCCTGGGCAGTAGGACATGTGAAGGGGGTGGGGTGGGAAGGGCACACCAAGGTCCTCATGACATCGCCAGGACAGGGACCTGCCTGGTCTGCAAACTCCAGGTTCTGGCTTCTAGTATTGCTGCTTGACTGGGGGCAGCAGTTTCCCTTCCAGCAAGAGGAAGTGGTTAGATCAGATGTAGGACACGAGGAGAGAGTTATTGGGAGTGGTGGGCAGGGTGGTCAGGGCAGACCCCACCCGATATCCAAAATGTACCTAACAGTGGTATATTATTTAGTCTTTAAACAGAAGGAGATTTTGGGACTTCCCTGGTGGTCCAGTGGCTAGGACCCCGAACTTCCTTTGCAAGGGGGCACAGGTTTGATCCCTGGTCAGGGAACTAAGATCCCAGAGCAGCCAAAACAACAAACAAACAAATGGACAGAAATTTTGATACAGGCTACAACATGAATAAACTTTGAGGACATGGTACTAAGTCAAACAAACCAGTTATGAGAGGAAAAATACTGTATGATTCCACTCTATGAGGTTCCTGAAGTAGTTAAATTCTTAGAGACAGAAATTAGAGTGGTAGTGTCCAGGGTAGGGAGAAAAAGGAGTTAATTTTTAATGGATATAAAGTTTCAGTTTGCGAAGATGAAAAAGCTCTGGAGGTGGGTGGTGGTCATGGTGTATATATACATAAAACAATGTATGTATATGTAATACCACTAAATAGTACATTTAGAAATGGTTAAAATGGTAAATTTTGTGTTGTATATATTTTACCACAATTTAAAAAAATTTGTAAAAATCTTTTTCCAGTATTCCTCTTGGTGGAGAGAGAGGGCAGTCACCCTAGCTGGCCAAGATTGCCTGAATTTCTACCCCCTCCACACCAGGCCATGGTTCCTGCTGGACAGGAAGAACATTCTGGCTCGTCATGCAGCCCTGGGTGAGAAAGAGCAGCAGGCCAGGATCCAGGGACAGACATCCAAGGTCCCCAGATTTCCATTTAGTCTGGCTTCCTTGATGATTGATGACCCGCTGGTGAAAGGGGAACTTTTGTCCTTGTCCTGTCTTCATTCTGGGAACACAGGACAGTGAGGGCCTGGAGGGCTGGGGGTGGGGTGATGCAGGTTTGATCACCCCTGTGACTGTGAGCAATTTTTGAGGACAAGCCCAGGGCCCTTGTAGGAAGGCTTCAGGCCACGTCGACTTTGAACACTTTATTGACCCAGTCCCAGAGGGATACAGGATGGGCTCAGAACAGGGCCTCCAAGCAGGAAGGGCTGCCAAGGCAGCTTTTGGTCAAAGCCTGGGAACGTGCAGGTGTCTCCATCAGCGGCTCTTGTCACTGGTCTCTGTGATGGAGATGACAGTCAGCTCCCTTCTTGGCTGGCCCGTTGACATCCTAGAGCCAGAGCCCTCAAATTGGACTCCTTACCCAACCCCTTCAACCCTTCAACATCCACCAGCCTGGGGACCTCCTCATTCTACAGTCTCCCACCATGACCACGGCTACAACCACACTCATCACCTCTGCCAACAGGATCCCCCATAAAGGTCACACTGCTGTCTTCACCTCTGCCAGCCCCACCGTGTGCTTCATGGCTGCACGGGGTCTTAGGTGTGCCACAGGAGATCTTTCACTTGTGGCATGTGGGATCTAGTTCCCTGACCAGGGATCAAACCCCAGCCCCTGCACTGGGAGGGTAGAATCTTAGTCACTGGACCACCAGGGAAGAGCCCCCCGCACCTTGCATGATGTATTTTAAAAGGGCTTGCTACAATAACCAGCCCACCTTTCATCTTTATTATCAGTGCCAACATCCACCACTGCCTTGCTGTCTATTCTGCCAGCACCTTCATTACTGCTCCTCCCAGGCATCAGTGACAGGTTTCTCATTCCCCTTATTCTCATCATCACTAACTCCCATATTAACATCGTCACCTGCATCACTGCCGGCATCCTCACCAACACCCTGTCCCTTCACACCCAGCATCCTATCACCTCCATTCCTCCTCCTGGGTCTATCAGAGGACTCACCAGGGGCTTTGCAGATCCTCAAGCACATCTCTGTGGTCTCAAAATTGTTGTCATTGCCCTGACAACCTCCATAGGTAAAGGGCTCACAAGCATTGGATGTGGAGTTATAGAAGTACCGGTGCAAAGCAGCTTTGCAGGGGCCCCTCGCTTGGGGGAGCTGGCACAGGTCAGGGGGCATTTGGAACAAGTCCTGGGAAGCCTCTTGTTTGAGATTGTCTGCAAAGGTAAGAAAGAACAGAATTGTCATGGATGTGTCCTCTTAATGAGCTGATTTTTTCCCCAGCACCTACTCTACACCAAGCGCCCTCCTAGGTGTTCACTATTCTTGCTGTTACTTAAATAATCAAATGGGAAGTGTAACTGTCCCCACTTCACAAATGGAGAAACTGAGGCTTGGAGAGGTTTGCTAATTTTTTCAAAATCATAAAGCCTGTAAGTTGAGAGAGGCTTGGGATTTAAACCCAGATCCAACTTCAAATCCCAAGTGCTGTATCTTACAACCTCTCATAACTTGACATCAAGATGTTGGCTGGAGCTTTTTTTATAAAGGGAAAAATTTATAATTTGGAAAAAATGTAAACGTTCACCAGTGGGGGATCAGTGGGCCAACACTAAAGCATAGTGTGGATGATATATATCAACATGAAGAGAGGTTCATAACTTTTGCTGAATGTAAAATGAATTTACAATATACGAGGTCTGGTGTGATTCTGTGGATATTATATATACATATAAGCCCATAGAATGATGACATGAAGGTTATTCTTCCATATATTTGGAGCAGTTATCTCTGGGTAGTGGAATTTCAAGTGATTTTTTTTCCTGAAAATCCTTTTTAGTATCATTTGAGTGCCAATGAACAAGTATCATTTTTTTTATATCTAGGGAAAAGATATTTAGATATTTACATTGAATAATTTTTAATATCCGTGGGCAATCAGCAAATAAAGAAACTGGCCTCTTTTACTGAATCACTTGTTATTTTACCTCCTTTCACATCTGGCTCTGGGTATCACACAAAATGATTTATCAAACATGCACACACACACGCACACACACACACACACACACCCTCCCTCAACCATCTGCCGTGGACATTCAGGACCTCAGTGTCTCTTTTTGTGGATGTAGCTCACAGCACTTTGAGAATGACACTTTCCCTAATAAGGACAGCATCCCTCAAACAAATAAGCACATGAGTCAACTCAGCTCCACGGAACCCTTATGTAAATCCTCAACGTTTGTGACCTTGACTATGTTGAATTTACTGGAAGAAGCTTAACCTAGAGTAGGGAAGAGGCCATTATAGGAAGAAATTTGAGACCTTCTATTTGGACAGCAAATTCTCAATCTTGGTTAGAATATTAGAACCTCTTGGGTAACTTGGAAAAAAAAAAAAAGTCCCAATGCCCAGGCTTTGTCCCAGATCCATTAAATCAGAATTTCTGAGTGTGAGACCCAGAGAGACCTCAGGGGAATTCTGTGCGCAGCCAAATTTGAGAATCTGGCCTCCTGTTCAAAGCACTGTCAATGTTTCTTTTCTTGCTTAAGAATTCTAGGGAGTAGGAATCTGGAGAGCAGGATTGTTGGGGCTGTGTGAAATAGGGGACCAGTTTTTTAAACTTCACACGTTTACATATAGTTTGTCTTTTTAAAACAAATGTATGTATTGCTTTTTAAGAAAAATTAAAATTTGGTGATGATGTCAAAGAAACACCTGGGAGGTCTGGCCCCAGATTTTCCTGAGACTGGATGCTGACCTCAGGGGAACCTTTTCCCATATCTAGGTCCCTCTTTCCTCCTGAGGGGGAAGTGACCAGATGATGTGTTGGATCCATCATCCCCCCTCCCCATAGGCGATGATCTCAGGGCCCCTGTTCCCGGCCCCTCAGCTCACCTGAGGTCTTTCCTGAGTTCGCCAAGCCCAGCAGGCAGAGGGTGAGGCAAAGGGCAAGTAAGTGGCTGAGCTTCATGGTGTGAGTAGCTGCGTGTTCTGGGTTGAGGCCGGGAGACTGGAACTTATAGTTGCAGCTGAAGGAGAAGGGGTCCTATTCCCCAGGGCTGAGGGAAGTATCTTGATTCTTGTTACTTGGAATAGGAAGCACCTTGGGCCAGGGGTGTGGGCTGCAAGAACTGGAGGCCATGCCAATTGGCCTTGGATGGGTTCTTCAAGGCCTTTGGGCAAGTCCCCTAAGATGGTGCTTCTGTAGCGTCAGGATTGTAGGCTCAGCCCCAACTACTGCAGATTTGAGTCCCTTGGACTGAGAAGGAACCTTTCGGGACCTCTGTTTCCCTATCTGTAAAACAGGTGGGCTGGACCACGTGGTCCCTGAAAGCCCAGCACAGCTCTTCTCCATTCTGTTATTATTGGTTCCCATCCAGAGCCTCCCAGCTAGTGTCTCAGCATTCCAGGAGAGAGAACACAGCTCTTTGTTCATTGGTTCTTTTATTGAATTTTGGGATAATGAGTTTATTGTTTCATATAAATCATCATATTTCTTTTTAAAGATCAAGCTATAGTGAATAGCATAAACAAAAGGCAAAATCACTTCTCCCAAATTCTACCCTAGTGTTATGAAGTAGAAATATAATGCAAACCACAAATAAATTTTTACAATTTTCTAGTAACTGCATTTTTTTTTTTTTGGCTGTGGGGCACATGAAATCTTAGTTCCTCATCCAGTGATGGAAACGGTCCCTGCTAGCAGTGAAAGCACCAAGAGTCTTAACCATTGGACTGCCAGGAAATTCCCAGAATTTTTTTTTTTTTAGTAGCAGTATTTTTTTAAAGAGGAAAAAGAAAGAAGTAAAACTAGTTTTATTAATAGCTTATTTAACTCAATAGCTCCAAAATAGTATAATTTCAACATATAAGCAACATGTAGTAAAGAGTAATATGATAGTTTACTTTTCTTTGTACTGTCTTGGGGATCTCACTTAAGGCATAGTCGTATTTCCTGTGCTTGGTAGTCAGATGTGGCTGATGGCTATCATTGTGGACACTGAAATTCCACCACATGAAGTAAATATCTTTACAAGGTATCCTCATAAACATTTGGTTGGATAGATAATTCTAAGAAAACAAGGGGTTTACACGTTTTGTTTCCCTGGAGTTTTGCATATTACCTATAACTTCAAGGACAATCCTGGGATAAAACCTCTGGATCAGACTTTCTTTCCCCAGAACAACTGTGGCCCTGGCCCCACTGAATTCTGCCATGGAGTGTCCCCATTAAGTGTCCTGAAGGTTTTTCTGCCTTAGAGATGACTTTACTTCCTACCTGAAAGCCTAAAGACCTCTTTGTTTATCCTTTAGATGGAACATGAAATGCTTTTTCAATCTACAGATTTTTAAAGGGAAATTTTCTTGAATTGGGTTGGCCTGAAAGTTTGTTCAGCTTTCTCCATAACATAATGTGGAAAAACCCAAATGAATTTTCTGGCCAATCCAATATTGTAACGACATAAATTTTCTTTTCCATTTCTTGAGTTTTCTATATGAGACATCAGTGATGTTAGATTATCTTCACTTGTGCTTCAGTAGTTGTTGAAAGCCTCATCAGTGGAGCTAGAGGAATTTAAATTGCAGATAGGGAATACCCTATCTGTGTGACCTCAGACAAGTTATTTCCCTTCTGCGGGTGTCCTTTCTATTTGCAGATAATAATAGAAACTGTTGCTGAAAACCCGGCTTATGTTCACCTGTACCAAACGGAAAACGCAGAGACAGAGCTTTGCAGGAGTAGAAAGAAGTGGCTTTATCACCTTGCCAGGCAAAGGGTGCCACGGTAGGTTAACACTTGCAACACTGTGCCCCACTTCTGGAAATTAGGAAGGGGTCTTACAGTTTCAGGTTAGAAAACGGGGCTGTAGATAAGGATGGAGCTGAGGTAGTCTTGCATTCTTCTTCCCTCCTGGAGACATGGAGATTGTTAAGGCTGGTGTCAGGTGGCTCTGAAACAGGTACTGGTTGTTCTCAAGGTTATCACTCTGAGACCTTCTTTCTGGATGGAGAATGCTCACAAAGGGGAGGAGTGTTAGGGGGTGTTGTCCTGGAGAAGTAAACATCAGGTACATAGTTTAACCTTAGCTAGAAGGCAATCATTTTCAGCATGCAATTAAGCAAGAAAGAGAGGGCGGGAGGTAAAAGCCATCTGTAAGAGCCCAGTTGAATGAGTGGAAGGAGTAACGACTGAATAAGGGCTAACACAATGCGGGGGCCTTGACTGGTTTCTGCTGCAGCACAGCTGCTTGTGTTTGGAGTCCTGAAGGCCACACTGTAGGCTTAAAAAATACTCACAATCTGAGAGTTGAGACTTATGTTCTTCAGTGGGAATTTTTAGGACTTAATCCCCAAAGCAGCCTCTCAAGTAACCCCGAAATAACTGCTCCGAGGAGGCGAGGGTGCAGCCAGGTTATATAGAAGTACAATTTTCCTGCAACAAAGGGCAGGTAGTATGAATGTTGGGCTTCCCCGGTGGCTCAGTGGTAAAGAATCTGCCTGCAGTGTGGGAGACCTGGGTTTGATCCTTGGGTTGAGAAGATCCCCTGGAGGAGGGCATGGCAACCCACTCCAGTATTTTTGCCTGGAGAATCCCTTGAACAGAAGAGCCTGGTGGGCTATATAGTCCATAGGGTCGCAAAGAGATGGACACAACTGAAGCAATTGTGCACGCATGCGTGCATGCAAGCAGTCTGAATGTCAGAGATTATTGTTAATTAAAGAAAGTCAGATATGGCTGATTCATGTTGATATACGGTAAAAACCAACACAATATTGTAAAGCAATCATCCTCCAATTAAAATTAAAAAAAAAGAGGAACATTCAAGAGGTCCATGACAACGAGCCCTTAGAGGAGCATATTCAAAAATTCTGAATTAGTGGTGGTCCTATCATTCTCTGAAGTTGACAGAGAAACAGGGTCAGTCAACTAATCACTCTACCCTCAGTTTTCTCCACTTTTATTGAGATATAGTAGTCATACAACACTGTATTAGTTTAAGGTGTACATAATGATTTAACATAGGTATATATTGTAAAATGATTACACCACCCCTCATTTTTATGAGCATCTCAGGACCATGGTGAGGAGTTATTCAGTTATTGTTTCAAGCAGTACACAGAAACAAAAGATATTTCTTAAAATATAAAAGTTTTATGAATTAAAAAAAAAAAAAAAGAAAGCCAGATATTCCAAGTTAAGGAGTTGAGTACTTTTCTGTGTATGGGAAGATGCAAGAGTTTGGTTTCTGAAATCTTTTAATATCTTTCTTATCAAATAGTGAGTTTTATATCTGATTCATGACTAAGTTTAGAAAATGAAGCTAGATCTCTTGTCGTGTCTGTATGAATATATGTACGTCTCAGTATGTGTCTTTCTCTGTCTTTGAATAGTATTGCTGAGCTTAACTTGTAAATGAGCTCTAATTTAATTGGCCTAAAGAAAAACAAGCACTTATAAATCAAATAATTCCAAATGCGAGACACTAAACTAGATGAATGTCAAGTTCATATGAATTGGGAAATATTCAATATTAAATTAGTACCTGGTATTAATGTTTAAATTTGTTGATCTAATTAATATAGACATGTTTTAGAGTCATCAATATAACAATCAGTATAATGCTTTCTTTGTGCCTAGGTTTAATATAAGCTAAATAAGACCTTATTATACCTATTGCAGATTTTTCAGCAAGGAAAGTGACTCAATGTGAAGAAAGTTTTAAGGAGAGAAAATCTAAGTGAGATAAGAGCTTTAGATAAACTCTTAAGAATAATTATGCTTTGGAAATGTCTATTTTAGTCTCTCTAGATTTTGGTGAATTGAATTTCTAGGGTTGTGCTAAATTAAATGATGGAAGTTTATTGAACAGTTGTCTAGGTCACTCTCAAATAAAATCAAACACTGAAACATTAATTATGGGACACTGGCTTCCTCTTACACAGAAACTCACGATACTAATGAATATGTTTGGTGCCATCCTGAGATGTTCTCTATGAGAAAGAAAATGTTTTTAGAAATTATCACTGGTATTTATGTTCACCAACCTATAGATGGCTAATATAAAAGTCAATTCATGGTTGCTTAAGGAAAGTAGGATGTGTGTATTCAGTAAAGAAGGCATGAGGAATGGAATTGCATTTATTAACAAAAAGGGGGGCTTCCTTGGTGGCTCAGTGGTAAAGAATCCACCTTCCAATGCAGGAGACACGGGTTCTATCCCTGATCTGGGAAGATCCGACTTCCCAAGGAGCAGCTAAGCTCATGGGCCACAACTGCTCAGCCTGTGCTCTAGAGCCCAGAAACCGCAACTACTGAAGCCTGTGTGCCCCACGGCCTGTGCTCCACAACAAGAGAAACCACCACAACGAGAAACCTGTGCACTGCAACCAGAGAGCCGCCCCTGCTCGCCACAGCTAGAGAAGACCCAGCAGAGCAAAAAATAAATAAACAAATATAAATAATAAAAAAATTAAAAGAAAAAGAAAGTAGGTCTTGACTTACAAGTGACTCTTTTTGGGTGGGCAAATTAAGTGATGGCTACAGAAAGCTTTGTGGAAAGCGGGCCTCAAGGAAAGAATTCTATGCATTGTACAGGTTAAAAAAATTTTTTTTTCATTTATTTATATTAGTTGGAGGCTAATTACACAAGTTTTTTTAAAATGTTGAACTGCCTTTGATAACAGATTTTGAGTTCTTTATTTTAAGTGATCTGCTCTGTATTTGCCTTTGAAATCTTTTTTTTCCAAAATTATTTATTTTGTAATTGAAGGATAATTGCTTTACAGACTTTTGTTGTTTTCTGTCAAACCTCAACATGAATCAGCCATAGGTATGCATATATCCCTTCCCTTTTGAATTCTTCTGTGGTTACTTTGGTTAAGTGAATAACTATTGTTTCACAGTGATCTATGATCCTATCTGAGTGTTCTAAACCCTTTTGATATTCTTTGACAAAACTTCCTAAATGAAATTCTAGTGAAGTCCTTTTGACCTTAATCTATTTGGGATGCTTCAAAGGGTCCCTGAAACATCGCAAAGAGAGATATTAAACTAATTAGGTTCATTTGGTAAGTTAAATTACATGGAAAGTATTGTCAAATGAGTAATCTTTTCAGGTTATATTGTATGATAAATATTACTAATATAGACATTCTAAAATTTATATGGAGTTTCTAAAATTCTGACATGTCCTGGTCAAATGTTACATTGTAATTATAGTTATTATCTGCAAGTATTGTATGCCACAGAATAGCCAAGTTACCTTATCAATTGAATTATCAGATTTTAAACATGACTTCTTTTGTCGTTATAAACAGTTATGGTTTTATTCTGATGACTTTGCAAAAATCATCTTCAAAAAGATTAACAGAAAGAACTTTTGTATAAATATGTTTCTGACTTTCAGGTCATTAACGCTAAGCTGGGTAAGAAATGAAAGAATCCTAATGAGAAACCTAGGGGCTTCCCCGGTGGATCAGTGGCAAAGAATCCACCTGCAATGCAGGGGATGCAGGAGTGTGGATTCGATCCCTGGGTCAGGAAGATCCCTTGGAGGAGGGCATGGCAACCCGCTGCAATATTCTTGCCTGGAGAATCCCATGGAGAGAGGAGCCTGGTGGGCTCCGGTCCATGGGGTCACAAAGAGCCGGACACAACTGAAGCAACCGAGCGAGCACACAGTGAGAAAACTGATGGCTTCATACATTGTTAACAAAGGAGTTAATTAACAAAAGGACTGAGTAAACTGGTGAAGATGGTTATACTTTTTATGGTTTCTGTCTGAAAAGTTATGGGGTTGGATCTGTGTTTTACAGGTGTAAGGAAAACCTTCTCCTCAAACTAATTCTGACTTATAGTAATTTGGTAAATGATACTTTTGTGTAAATCTCCCTCAAGAGATTGTGAACTCTTAGGTTTTCAGACGCTTTATCAGATATACATTAGGAAAGCAACCTCACCAGCAGATACAGAAATTTGAAGGTATTTTGGGGACTTTGTAAAGCGAGGAATTCACCTAGATCTGTAGGTGAAACATGTGATGAGCCCTTGGCATGACCTTCCTAGCCCTGAGAGTTTTTCTTTTCTTTTTTTAAACATTCAGTCTGAGACTTCTTATAAAAAATTTCAGAAAAGCAAGAGCCTATATGATCAATTATATAAATTATCAGACCAGGTTTTTTTTGAGACCAGACATATTTTGCAACAAATCAGTCTCAATTTGGATACATTTGGTAGAAATGAGGGTAATTTTGGAGAGAAAAAGATTATGCTAAATCCCAGTTTTGTTATTGGAGGTCTGCATTTACTGTGTTAGTCGATCAGTCATGTCTGACTCTTTGTGAACCCATGAACCCATGGACTGTAACCCACCAGGCTCCTCTGTCCATGGAATTCCCCACGACTCACTTCTCAGATAGTTCCTTTCTGTTACGCTATATTCAAGTTAATTGAATTATTAAAAGAACATTCTAAGTTTTGTTTCTGAAGCTTATCTCAGTAATCCTTGGATGAAGATCAGATGCCCCATGACCTGCAAACGGTATTATGTGTATTGGAAAAGACATACTTTAAAGGGCTATCTCCAATCTGGATGGAAGGACTTTTTATCAGGTACTCTTAATTAGCTCATGCACAGTGAAGGAAAATTGACTCTTGGATTAATTCCCACTTCTAAAGGCCCTTCTGCTGGACCTGTCTATAGAGAAGACTGCTGACCTCAAACTCACCTTGAAATGATGATCAAACAGAGGAAATTACACCTACACATCTGAAGATGATATCAGAAGTAGACAGCTTATCCAAGATGCTGGACCTGATACATATGATCACTTATAATGTTTTCTTGACTTCTGAGACCTTTGCATATAAATCAGTTGTTTTTCTATCATGGACACGAACCTATGCTAGTTTTAAAAATCAATCCAGTTATTTGGTTGTGGTAATTATCTGTGTCAAGGACTTCTAGATTACCTTGGTGGATTTCTCTACTCCAAGGCTCTAATTGGATGATCTTTAAATAGTTTTATTTTAGAAGAAAGAAAGTTCAGTCCTGTCCAGGTTATACTTGATATTACTAGGTGGAATCTTCTCACCTGACCAATTAATAATACCTCTGACCATGGCCATAATATGAATTTTCCTCTAAACTACTCAAGCTCAATCAGAGCAACAAGCAAAAATTCAACCAAGCAATAAGACCTCCCACATGGATTAGAGGTTATGTGGTTAACACCAGACCATGGTCATTTAAGGTTTAAGGTCCCCCTTTATGTTAGGAACAATTAAGTTATCCTAAGGATAACCAGCCTAATAACACTAGGAAACTGGTCTGGGAGCCTTTATGACAGTACCAATATATAATTTTCCCCTCACCCCAACAAAAAAGATTGGTATAGAATAGACTAAGTCAGACAGCCTAAGAATATACAGGGCTGTACCTAACAGAAGTTCTTGGCTTAATTCTTACTTATGACTTTAATAATGCTACTAGTTATGTTATTTGTACTTTGTCTGTTTTACAAGATTGCTGTTTCTTGCATTACCAAATGTGTGACTGAATCTCCAATGAAAATAATGATGATTAGGGGACTTGAAACGGTTGATCAAATATATAATTCTCTATGTGGTCAATGATTACAATAGTATAACTCTAGATATGGGAAGCTGCAACAAGAGGAAATTTGTCCTGGACTATAATAGTTTAAGTAAGACAGGTTAGTCCAGAGCCCTTTCAATGTTGATAAGACCTAGTCCAGTAACAGCCTATCAGAGAAATCTTCATGAGAACTAGGAATGAGCCTTTCTAGCAATGTGAGACAAAACAGTCATGAAATGCCTCTCAAATTATGGCTGAATTTATGACCATCATGAGATGAAATTAAAAGATGCTTGCTCCTTGGAAGAAAAGCTACGACAAACCTAATGCAAGTGTCAGTCGCGCAGTTGTGCCCAACTTTTTGTAACCCCATGGACTGAAGCCCACAAGGCTCCTCTGTCCATGATATTTTCCAGGCAAGGATACTGGAGTGGGTTGCCATTTCCTTCTCCAGCGGATTTTCCTGATCCAGGGATCAAACCCCGGGCTCCTGCACTGCAGGCAGATTCTTTACAGACTGAGCTACAGGGGAAGCCCCAACAGAATATTAAAAAGCAGAGACATCACTTTGCCGACAAAGGTCTGTATAGTCAAAGCTATGGTTTTTCCAGTAGTCTGGTATGGATGTGAAAGTTGGACCATAAAGAAGGCTGAATGCCAAAGAATTGATGATTTTGAATTGTGGTGCTTGAGAAGACTCTTGAGAGTCCCTTGGACTGCAAGGAGATCCAACCAGTCTATCCTAAAGGAAATCAATCCTGAATGTTCATTGGAAGGACTGATGCTAAAGCTGAAGCTCCAACATTTTGGCTGCCTGATGTGAAGAGCTGACTCACTGGAAAAGACCCTGATGTGGGAAAGATTGAGGGCAGGAAGAGAAGGGGGCGACAGAGGATGAGATGGTTGGATGGCATCACCGACTCAATGGACATGAGTTTGAGCCAGCTCCAGGAGACAGGGAAGGACAGGGAAGCCTGGTGTGCTGCAGTCCACAGGGTCACAGTCGGACGTGACTTAACCACTGAACAACATGACCATGAGGGGGCACTGTCAGCTACAAATTGGCAGTTGCCATGGTGCTTGCCAACTACCTTTAAATGGATTAAATCGTGTGCTGTTGTAGCTGCTGACATTCAACATTCCCTGAAGCAGTTCAGTGAATGTTCAGTGAATGGAGAGCAGAAATGAGGGTCTCTGTGCTCAGGAAAAAGGTGGCAGGACAGGTATTCAGACGGTTAGATATTTCAGGAGCTGATTTTATGAGCCCAATTCTGTATCTCCTCATATCTAGAAAAGCACTAAAACCTTCATGGTGACAACTGTTTCTCATGACTAGCAGAAGCTTCATGAGACTAGCAGAAACTTTCTACAAAAAATATGTACTTGATTGCATGTGTTCTCCCTTTACCAAAATCACATACATGCTGTCCTGCCCGATGTCTTTGGAGGAGTTTCTCAGAGTTATCTGAGATGCTGTCTTCTGGGCTGCAATCCTCATTTTGCCCCCAGTAAAACTTAACTGGCAATGCTCACACTGTGGATTGTTTTTAAGTCAGCAGCTTGCTGAAATCATTCCTATGATACGCACCTCAGCTGTCTGGGACCAGTATCCTGTGTTTTCACACCTGAGTTCCCTCGGGGCTCACCATGGGGAGTGGCTGCAGTCTGATGGCTGCTAGATAGCAGGTGTTCTTTCCTATCTGAATTCCCTCAGGGCTCACCAGCTTACATTCCATGGTGGCTGCAATTGTAGGTTACTGTCATATCTGTTTTTAACTGATATGGCAGAAAATATTCCATTACTCAACACTCAGGTTTAATTCATAAAAAGGACTTACGGGACACAAAGTTATACTTAAGTTTATAGCAAATTCATGCAGAGTAGAATCAATAGAGGGAGAAAATGCATGTGGGAAAGCTGGAGAAACACAGGTACAAGCCTCTGCTTGGTTCCTTCAACCCAACATGTCCAAGGTGTTGCCAACTAGAGAAGCTCACTCCTGTCTGGGAGTCTCGGGTTTTTACTGTGGTCAGGCACATGGGCATATACTTTCTGCACTGCTGACTTCAGTTAGAGATGCCTTAGACCCAAGAGGTAAAGAGGTAATACCTACATTAAAAATGACTAAAGATGACAGTTTAGGGGACAAAAACTTTACTTAACAATCCATGAAGTGGGCAGTCTCCACCCTCAAGGCTCCAAAGGACTGTGGGCCATTTATAAATTCACAGAATAAAGTTTAAGGTTGCTAAAACAGCCCCCCAGACATCTTGGGTCTAGATATTTATTTCAACACAGGCCTGGGATCTGATCCAGACATTCTTACTGGGAGTTGGGGGTCACATTGATGATTTTAAGAGGAGCCCTGAAATCTTGGAGCATTTACCACCCAGGGCCACAGAGCTGAGCATTTGCTTCGTTGGTCACATGTGTTCACAGCATCCTGAATAAATGAGGTCGATTTTTATAAACAGTCTCACTTTACAGATGAAGGCACCAAGGCCCCGGAACACTAAGTAATTTGCAAACCCAGGTCCTCCTAATGTTGTAAGGGAGGAAATATTTCCCTATTTCCCTTCTAGATTCCTTGGCTAATTTGGTAATAAAATCAACATAAGACAGATAAACAGGAGAAAAACAAGTTTCATCTGTAGAGCATCACCAAAGACATGGGACTTGGAGACTGGCAGGCAATTGAGGCTTATCTGCCATCCTGAGTGAAGGAGAAGAGAATGGGGGTCTCATCAGTCATTTCACCCTTGAAGGACGGAAGAAGACCCTTCATTTTTGCAAAATAAGTTCAGTGACTTGTACTTATCATATGCATTTATCATATAGGATGTGACTGTTCCAAAGAAGTAGGGTAAAGGTGAAGAATTAGGAAGAGGTGCCAGTTAGTGGGAGAGAATGTGGGCTTTTCTGAGTCAGATCTTCCTGACCTTGGCTCCTCTTTCACTTTCCCAAGGTGTGTGTGGAAGGCAGCTTTTCTCTGCCTTAGACCCCAGAGGTAAAGAGGCAATGCCCACATTAAAAATGATTACCGATGACAGTTTCTCTTCCAGCCTGGTGAGGGCTCCTCCAGGCTTACTTTCAAAGCATGGTTTTATGGATCATTTAATAGGAGAGGAAATGGACTGGGGACACCCCTATAACAGGGAGTCTGTTAGGAATGTAGCTTTTCAGGCCTCATCCAGACCTGGGGAATCAGAATGTGTTTTTATTTCCACAAGACTCACAAGCAGAGTCAAGTTTGAGAAGTGCTGTTACTGGGCATTTTCCCCAGCAGATGTAAGCAGGAATTCTGGTTGTGTGGGGAGATTTCACACTGGACAAGTCTGACCCCAGATCCTCCCCTTCCTTACTCCCCTCCCTGTCGCCTGTACCCACCTCTCAGCAAGGGTGTGAGAAGCTCTGTCAGCACCCCGCATCTGCAGAAGCCCTCCTGCAAGGCCACTGGGATGAACCAGCTCTGCCTTTCTGCAGCCCTTCTCGTTGTCATCATGGGCACCCCAGTAGCCCACACCCCAGGGGGTGAAACCAGCATCCAGGCCCAAGATAAGTCCCAGATCACCTCTCCTCTACAGGCGGAGTTGGGGGGGATGGGGGGAATGAAGGGATCAGTTGTCCGCTGGGGGGAAAAAAGATGCAACCTCAAAGTTGAGAGTTGTTTCATTTGGCGGAAATTTTTAGGACTTCAAGCCTGGGAGACATCATCTCAGTTAACCCTGAGAGAACTGCTCTGAGGAGGTAAGTGGGTTGGGGGGAGGGAGCCAGGTTATATAGAAGTTTTGCAACAAATGGCAGGTAATCTGAATGTCAAAAGGTTAGTGAAAATTGAAGAAAACCAAATATCCCAAATTAAGGAATTTAGCACTTTTCTATTTATGGGGAGATGGAAGAATCTGGGCTCATTGAAATCATTCTTATGGCATGCACCTCAGCTCTCTGGGCCAAGTATCTATGTTTTCACATCCTGAGTTTCCTCAGGGCTCACCAGCTCACATTCCCTGATAGCTCCAATTGCTGATGACTGCGATATCCTTTGTTCACTGATCTGGCTGGAAGTAGTCCATTTTCAGAGTCCCTCAGACTGCAAGGAGATCAAGCCAGTCAATCCTAAAGGAAACCAGTCCTGAATATTCATTAGAAGGACTGATGCTGAATTTGAAGCTCCAATACTTTGGCCACCTGATGCAAAGAACTGACTCATTAGAAAAGACCCTGATGCTGGGCAAGATTGAAGGCGGGAGGAGATGGGGATGACAGAGGATGAGATGGTTGGGTGGCATCACCAACTTGATGGACTTGCATTTGAGCAAGCTCCGGGAGTTGATGATGGACAGGGAAGCCTATCATGCTGCAGTCCATGGGGTCGCAAAGAGTCAGACACAACTGAGAGACTGAATTGATTCCATTTCTCATCATGGAAGGGACTGGGGAGCAGGGATGGGTTGGGTGCTGCCAACCCATCTCAGAATTTTCTGGATAGTTGGGCAGTTTTAACTCTAGGAATGTTTCTTAACTCTTGAAAGGAATCATTATGTGTTCAGTTTAAAAAAAAACAACAAAACATCCCATCTCATTCTACCAGATCAGGGACCCCATTTCTGAGACTATTCTTGGTCACTGCCTTATTCCTGAACTTCACTGTAGTGGAATCAAAAGATCAATTTTTGATTGTTTCCCTGATTCATGTAACAGCCTCTGGAAGCTCTTGGAATTTACTTTTATATGGCAATGAGATGACTGTAAGAGAAGTCTATACATAGCTTCAGGATCACACTGAAAAACTAATCAGTTGATTATAAGGTTAGAACATTCAACTTTGCCGACCTCTGGGGAGAGGGAAAGGTACTGAGATGGAATGTAGTCACTAATGGCTGATAATTCAATCAACTTCAGGGCCTAGTGAAACCTCAATAGAAACCCCTAAATACTGGGATTTTGGAGAGCTTCTGGAGAAGTGAACATGTTGAGGTGCTGTAACGGCGGCATTTCCTGAGAGGGGATGGTACTCTGTACCCCGAAAAGCCCCTCACTCTACACATTGCCTCCACTGTTAGTCGCTCAGTTCTGTCTCATTCTTTGCGACCCCTTTGTCTGTCCATGGAATTCTCTAGGCAAGAATACTGGAGTGGATTGCCATTCCCGTCTTCAGGGGATCTTCCCAACCCAGGGTTTGAACCCGGCTCTCTTGCATTGGCAGGGGGATTCCTTACAACCTAAGCTACCAGGGAAGCCCACATTCTATCTGTGATCAGCATTTCCTAAACATGTGAATGGATGAATCAATGTCTCCTCAACATCTTCCCATACATGCTCTACAGGCACTTTGGACTCAACTTTGACCAAACCATCCTCTCTTCCCTGGGACTCGCTTTTCCGCTCTTCTCTCGTAAAGCTGTCTGTGCATGTCTTGGTCTCTGGTTGCAGCTCCATTAGGCAGAGCAGAAGCTCTGCTCAACTGTTCCAGGACTTTCTGATTAATTTTGATAATGGAGAAATAACATTAGTCTTTGACAGACAAATATTTTTACTAGGAGAATGATTGTTACAGGGTAGAATAGAATCCCTGACTACATGCTGGATCTGTTTTTTTTACCTTCACCTTTGTTTCTCCTTGCGTCTGTTCACTAAAAGGATGCTGTCTGTACATAATTGCCTGCCTTGGGGAACCCTGCCCCTCTGTCTGAATGTTAAACCAAAGTGCCTCTGTTCGGGGCACTGAACACCTGACCCTGTCTGACTATGAATATCCCCAAGAAAAAAGTAATGAACGTTCCCTCCCTGAGGCTGGTCATTCCACGAGATACTTGTAAGACTTATGGTGTTTTTACTTTACTTCCTTACCTCCTCCCATTCTCTTTTGTAATAAAGATCCTGACATCCAGATGCCGTAAGATGGTTAATTTGAGACAATAGCCTGCCATCTTCTTTTTGGTCTGCCCGGTTTCTCCACACCTCATCTCCTGATTTATTGACCTGTTGTGCAGCGAACAGAGAAAGCTTAGACTTGGTAAAAACATCTTGGTGGAAATGGATATCTTGGCCATAAAATGTGTAAATAAACTCTTTCTATGGTGATAGGTAATCCCTTCCCAGAATCTGCATGGCAGATGTCACATATTTCCACATGGGAAAATTGCAGATTAGTGAGCGGCCCTCGGTCACTTACCACTTGAGTGGTAAGTTCAAGTCAAGATACTATTCTGTCAAAATCCACTAGATGGAGTGCCTGATATCTGCAAGAACTGTTAAAATGCAGATATTGGGTAATAGTTTCTGGATGCATGGCCCCATACTCATCACTCTCCTGTGCCTAAGCCTCATCTCAGCCACTGAAGCCCAGAGATGAGTGGCCCTGGGTTTTTTCCCAGACACCAAATTCTTGATGTTGCTACCAATACCAGCCAGTTCTCCGACACCAACTGGCCATCTCCCAGTCAGTTCGCTTCTGATAAAATCTCCAGAGTTAGAGCAGACCTCACAGGTGGAAGACGAGGTCCCACAAGACTGCCCTACTTCAAAGGCCGGCCACCAACCCTCCCTGTCCTCTCAGCTCATCTCTCAGCTCTGAGCCTGCCTGATATTTGTCTGGGCATATTCTTGGAGCTTCTAGACAGTGAGCCTGGCTTCCTTCTTTCTGACCCTGAAAGTGGAGCATGGTATGTGTGTGTGTGTGTGTGTGTGTGTGTGTGTGTGTGTGTGTGTGTGTGTAATTGCCTAGAAGACTGGGCTCTGTCTTTGTTTTATTTTTACTTTATTTTTACTTGTGGTCTTGTTTTTACTGCCAACCAGCAGTTTGGTGTTGGGTGATGCCTTCGCCTCTCTTTAGTTCATTTCTTCTCTCTCTGTGATAGGTGGTAAGGCAGAAATATCCCCTAGAGAGAAGAGATTTGATGTGAGCATTAAAGGGGATAAAGTTTTCCACAAAGGGAATTGTGTAACCTCTTGGCACTGGTAGCTGTTCGTGTGTATGTATGTGTCAGTGGGAAGATGCTTGTCTGTGTGTGGATGAGTCAGCGTGTACGGGAGAGCCTTGTTGCACACGGCTATAATGGGGAGTGAATAGATGGGAGGAGTGAAGGGGGAGGGTGTGTAAACCCTCACATGTGCACCGCACTTTATACCTTACAAAGCAGCAGAGTGCATGATGCACAGACTCTGGATGCAGCCAATTTTCTGGGTTCAAGTCCTGTCTACCCCGTATGACCTTAGTCAAATGATGAATTTCTTGTTGCCTCAAATTTCTCATCTGTATTGTTAGAAAATATGAAGATTTCCTCACCCTCTCTTTTAGGATTATCCTGAGGATTAGATGAGATAATGTACATCAAATGCTTAGGACAATGCCTGCACATAGAAGGAACTAAGTGTTAACTGCTGTCGTTACTCATTGTAATTATTATTACAAAGGACTTTGACTTTTCAGGGAGAAGGAATGTCTGTCTGTTGTCTCCATTGCTTCCCCAGCAAACTCGTGATGAGGGCATGACTCATCTGACACCTGAAGACACAGGGCTCTGGGAGATTTCTGGCTCCAGGTCACAAAGTAAGAAGGAGGCAGAGCAGGGATTAAGACTGAGGTGCTCTGATCACAAAACCACTGAGGAGAGAGCAGAGAGAAGAAGTGGCTGCAGGCTATCTTCTAAGCCCCCCACAAATCCAAATCCAGTCCTGGGGTCCAGTCAGACAGACAGATTTCCTGTGGCTAAAACCAGGTGAGGGACGGCAAGTGATCATGCTGCCGAGACGTGTTCGGCTCCCTGCTTCCCCTCTGCCCCCTCCCCTACTCCTTTCTGTCCCCAGAAAAGGAGGATCTTTGCCCCCCACCCTCCCACCCCCCAGGAGAACATTGCCTTCCCCCAGCTCAGCTACTGCCTGGGCCTCTGCAGGTGAACTGCAATTTCCATCGGTTTGAGATGTTACCACAAGGGTTGCAGGAAGGTGCCTATGTCACAGCTGCCTCCTGAGGTAGGTGAGGTGGGAGGGCGGGGGAAGGGCATTGATGCCCAGATGTGATAACACCTGCAGAAGGTTGAAATGGAGGACCAGAGCTCACACACTGCTGATTGCTTATCTGTCCTTTGATCGGCTCTCATCCACTCACTGATGTCCATCAATGCCAAGCCCTAGGTGCTGGGGTGCTTCCTGAGTGACCACATTGGACACAGTTCCACCAGTCTGATCACAATCCATGTTTTTGTGAGACCCACAGGCATCATCAAGTCTGAGAAGTGCTGTTATTGGGCATTTGGTCCCTGCATGCAGAAATGGGAACCCTGGTTAGGTGGGGGAGATTACACAATAAACAGGACTGGCCCAACTCCTCACCTTGCCCACTCCCCTTCTCATCACCTGACCCCACCCCTCAGCCAGGATATTGAAAGCCCAGTCCATCCCCAGCATCTTCAGGAGCCCTCCTGCAAGGCCACAAAGATGAGCCAACTCTGCCTCTCTGCAGCCCTTCTCCTGGGCACCCTGATGACCAGCACCCCGGTGGGTGACATCAGCTGTAAAGACAATGGTAAGTCCTGGCTCATCTCTCCTCTATAGACTGGGATTGGGATGATGAGGGGAGTCCATGAAAGGGGATGGGGAATAGGGATGGGGTGGACGCTGCCAACCCTCTCTGGATTTCTCCTGAGAAATTGGGCAGTTTTAACTCCAGGGACGTTTGCTGACTCTCAGAAAAAAATTGTGATGTTTCCAGCATAAAAAAAGTTTCCTGCCCAACTATATGACATCGGGGACCTCATCTCTGAGAGTCTCTGTTCCTAGTATCTGCCTTGTCCTCGAACCTCACTGTAGTGTTATGAAAAGATCAGTACTTGATCCTTGACCTGGTTCCTGGCCCAGACATCCTGTTTGGGATTGATTGTCTTTTGTAAGGTAATGTGATGAATTAAAGAAAGGGACCCACAGTAGTTTCAGGATGGGGCTTGTCTCCAAAAAAATCTCATCAGGTGATCAGAGAATTAGAACTCTAAACCCCTAGTACTTCTGGGGAGAGGGGAGGGTAGGTACTGGGACTGAGTGCAATCACCAGTGACCAATGATTCAATCAATTTGCCTACCTAATGAAGCCTCAGTAAAACTGCCTAACGCTGCAGTTCAGTGTCAAGTGAACTGACTTGTGGGATGCCCAGTGGAAACGCGCAACCATTTCAGAACTGGTTGGTGTAGGTAGGGACACCAGGTATTTGCTGTCAGGGACAAAACCCAGACTCAGTCTTCCCTGTGATTGGGTGACCGCGGCTCAGGAGCCAGGGGTGTACTTAGTGTGGGTCTGTGCTCCCAGCAATGATTATCAATTATCTACTTTATAAGAATTCCTTGGCAGAATCAGGTACTCTATCAAATGGGATGTGATGTGATTATATTATAGTGACTTTAGTAGTTATAAGTTATGTGTCCTGGGGCAAGTCATTTCTGATTTCCTCACTTGAATCCGGGGCAGGGTTACCTGTTACACAAGGTTCTTTTAAGGGATAACCAGTCATGAATATTGAGAGTTTAATCACATTTCATGGGCTTTCCAAGTGGCGCAAGTGTTAAAGAACCTGCCTGCCAATCCAGGAAACATGAGAGATATGGGATTGATCCCTGGGTTGGGAAGATCCCCTGGAGGAGGGTACAGCAACCCACTCCAGTATTCTTGTCTGGAGAATCTCATGCACAGAGAAGCCTGGTAGGCTACAGTCGATGGGGTCGCCAAGAGTTGGACATGACTGAAGCGACTTATCACGCACAATCACATTTCATAACCAGTGATGTCCGTTTTCCACCAGCATGTCTTCATCTGGAAGATCTGGAAGACTTTCTCTACCTACCTTTCCCTTCCCTGCTCCAAATATCTTGGTATCAAATAATGACTATTTCTCTATCATTAAAATTAACTAGAAAGGTGGGGGAGGGGACAGGCAGCCGAGTTTCTGCTCTACCTGAGACAACTGCAGGGAGAGCCAGGTTCTCCTGTGGGGCCAAGACTACTTTTTCCAGACTGGAACAATGTTAATCAAAACTCAAGTTCCTTCCTTTTGTCCCTATGTCTATTATTTTATTGTCTTCTCAAGATATAGAATGTTAGTGCTGGATTCATAGTTATGTTGACTTGCCTCATTGTCAAACAGCAATATCTATTTCTGCTTTATTGACTACGCCAAAGCCTGTGACTGTGTGGATCACAATAAACTGTGGAAAATTCTGAAAAGGACGGGAATACCAGACCACCTGACCTGCCTCTTGAGATACCTGTATGCAGGTCAGGAAGCAACAGTTAGAACTGGACATGGAACAATAGACTGGTTCCAAATAGGAAAAGGAGTACGTCAAGGCTGTATATTGTCACCCTGCTTATTTAACTTCTATGCAGAGTACATCATGAGAAACGCTGGGCTGGAAGAAGCACAAGCTGGAATCAAGATTGCCGGGAGAAAGATCAATAACCTCAGATATGCAGATGATACCACCGTTATGGCAGAGAGTGAAGAGGAACTAAAAAGCTTCTTGGTGAAAGTGAAAGAGGAGAGTGAAAAAGTTGGCTTAAAGCTCAGCATTCAGAAAACTAAGATCTTGGCATCTGGTCCCATCACTTCATGGCAAATAGATGGGGAAACAGTGGAGACAGTGGCTGGCTTTATTTTTCTGGGCTCCAAAATCACTGCAGATGGTGATTGCAGCCATGAAATTAAAAGACGCTTAACTCCTTGGAAGGAAAGTTATGACCAACCTAGACAGCATATTAAAAAGCAGAGACATTACTTTGTCAACAAAGGTCCGTCTAGTCAAGGCTGTGGTTTTTCCAGTGGTCATGTATGGATGTGAGAGTTGGATTATAAAGAGGGCTTAGTGAAGAAGAATTGATGTTTTTGAACTGTGGTGTTGGAGAAGACTCTTGAGAGTCCCTGGACTGCAAGGAGATCCAACCAGTCCATCCTAAAGGAGGTCAGTCCTGAGTGTTCATTGGAAGGACTGATGTTGAAGCTGAAACTCCAATACTTTCGCCACCTGATGTGAAGAGCTGACTCATTGGAAAAGACCCTGATGTTGGGAAAGATCTCCCCCTGCTGGAGGAGAAGGGGACGACAGATGAGATGATTAGATGGCATCACTGACTCAGTGGACATGAGTTTGGGTAAAGTCCGGGAGTTGATGATGGACAGGGAGGCCTGGCGTGCTGCAGTCCATGGGGTCGCACAGAGTCGGACACAACTGAGCGATTGAACTGAACTGAACTGATTCTATTCAACGGCTGTATTCTTGGTGTGAACATGGAATGGGAAGTTGATTCCTTTAACAAATACCTCTCAAGTCCTTAAAAGCATTGTTCTTGATGTAGGGAAACAGTTGTTCACAAAATAGCAAAATAACTTGCCTCCTTGAAAGTGAAAGTTTTTCAGTCGTGTCTGCCTCTTTGTGACCCCATGGACTATATGGTCCATGGAATTCTCCAGGCCAGAATACTGGAGTCCGTAGCCTTTCTCGTCTCCAGGGGATCTTCCCAACCCAGGGATAGAACCCAGGTCTCCCGCATTGCGGGTAGATTCTTTACCAGCTGAGCCACAAGGGAAGCCCAACTTGCCTTCTTGGAGGGAGAAATCATAGAGTGAAAAGTCCTCTGCCATGAGGCAATGAGCGATGTGAAGAAAAAGAGTTAGGGGGATAAAGGAGGCTGTACTAATTCTGTAGGGGGTCAGGGAAGCCCTCTGTTAGAAGGAGGCAGCAGCTGCCAAAAAATGAGCCTGGTGTGTTTGCGTAGCAGCCCGGACCAGGGTGGCTGGAGCTGAGGGTGTGAGGGGAGGGGGGTGGGAGGGGATGAGGCAGAGATGCCAGGGCGGCAGGTCATGAGGAAACTTGTAGGACTTTATAAGAATCTGAATTTGACTCTCAGAGAAAAGGGGAGTCACTGAGGGACTGGTCATGGGAGCAGTGGGATAGGGCTCAATAATAATGGGGTCCCTGAGGCTGCAGAGCAGAGAGTGGCTCTAGAGGGCGAAGGGCAGGGACAGAGGTCTGGGGAGCAAGATGCTGCAGTGACCCAGGTGAGCAGTGATGGAGTAGGTACCTGTGTTGTTTGCTGGGTGCATCTCAGTTCTCTTGAAGGACATGAATGACTTGCTCTGTTGAGGGTTTGATGGAGGCTTCATTACCTAGTCATGATGCGTTAAATCATTAGCCATTGGTGATCATTCAATCTCCAGCTCCTGTCTCCTCCCTGAGCTGGGCCGGGGGAGGTCATGGAGGAGGGGAGCAATGAAAGTTCCAACCCTCTCTCTGGTCAGGCAGTACCCTATCTTGGGTCACGCAGGGGCTCTCCAGTGGTCACCCCTTTCCCATAACAAAAGACAGCTTTAGAATTCCAGGGTTTTAGGAGCTCTGTGCCAGGAATGGCACAAAGAACAAATATTTATCATAAATTGCAATGTCAATATTCCATTATTCCAGTCTCCAGGAGGTGATTAATACACTGGTTTATTTTCTTCCATGACTTTTTCCATCACAGCATGATTCCTTCACACCTTCTTCTTTTTTTTTGTTACTTCTCCACTTTCTTTCCATTTATTATTTTCTTTTTAATTAATTTTTTTTAGTTGAAGGATAATTGCTTTACAGAATTTTGTTGTTTTCTGTCAAATCTCAACATGAATCAGTATACATAGATCCCTCCCTCTTGAACCTTCCTCCCATTTTCCTCCTCATCCCACCCCTCTAGGTTAATACAGATCCCCTGTTTGAGTTTCCTGAGACATACAGCAAATTCCCATTGGCTGTCTATTTATCTACTTTATAAAGGAGATAAGTCCTGGGTGTTCATTGGAAGGACTGATGCTGAAGCTGAAACTCCAGTACTTTGGCCACCTCATGCGAAGAGCTGACTCGTTGGAAAAGATCCTGATGCTGGGAGGGATTGGGGGCAGGAGGAGAAGGGGACGACAGAGGATGAGATGGCTGGATGGCATCACCGACTCCATGGGCATAAGTTTGAGTAAATTCTGGGAGTTGGTGATGGACAGGGAGGCCTGGTGTGCAGCAATTCATGGGGTTGCAGAGTCAGACACGACTGAGCGACTGAACTGAACTGAACTGAATGTAAGTTTCCATGTTATTCTCTCCATACGTCTCACCCTCTCCTCCCCTTTCCCCATGTCCATAAGTCTAGTCTCCATGTCTGTTTCTCCACTGCTGCCTTGCAAATAAATTCTTCAGTACCATTTTTCTAGATTCCGTATATATATGTGTTTGTACATGATATTTATCTTTCACTTTCTGACTTACTTCACTCTGTATAATAGGCTCTAAGTTCATCCATCTCATTAGGACAGATTCAAATGCATTCCTTTTTATGGCTGAGTAATATTCCATTGTGTATATATACCACATCTTCTTTATCCATTCATCTGTTGATGGACATCTAGGTTGCTTCCATGTTCTAGCTATTGTAAATAGTGCTGCAGTGAACAATGGGATACATGTGTCTTTTTCATTTTTGGTTTCCTCAGGGTATATGCCTAGGAGTGGGATTGCTGGGTCATATAGTGGTTTATTCCTAGTTTTTAAAAGAATCTCCATACCGTCTTCCCTAGTGGCTATATCAATTTACATTCCCACCAACAGTGCAAGAGCATTCCCCTTTCTCCACATCTTCTCCAGCATTTATTGTTTGTAGACTTTTTGATGATGGCCATTCTGACTGGTGCCTTCACGCCTTCTTTGTCGGCTGCACACACAGAGATGTACAAGTACAAATACAAGACACATATGTACTTTTCTGAGTGTGTGTGTGTGTGTGTGATCTTAGTTCCCCAACCAGGGATCGAACCTGTGCCCCCCGAAGTGGAAATTTGGAATCCTGACCAGGGGACTATCAGGGAAGACCCTTCACATTTTTTTTTTTTTTAAACAGTGGAAACTTTCAACCTTTCACTTAAGTACAGAGAATAGTATTATAAAATCCATTTATTCATCATTCAGCTTAAACAGTTACTGACATGTGGAGAATATTATGGATGTAGGTCCTCTTATTTTTCATGAATTGTTTTGAAGTTAATCTGAGGCATCGTGCCTATTAATCCATATATACTTCATGAAGGAGATATAATTTTTTACAGATGACCATGACACAACATTAACAGGAGCATGAATGGCCTTTTAATTCTTCACAACCCATGCCCCACCACTCTATTACAGACAAGCTGATTGTTGCAGGTGTTGACCTTGCAACCAAGCTGTAATGACCATCTGCATAACTGACCCAGGGCCCCTCCCATCCTTGCAGTCCTGCAGCCTCACTTCTGCCTGGAGCCTCCATTCAGGGGTCCCTGAAAGGGTGTGGACATCAGGTACTTCTTCAACGCCAGCTCCACATTCTGGGAGCCCTTTATATATGGTGGGTGTGACGCCAAGGAGAACAACTTCCTGAGGGCAGCGGACTGCAAGAGGACTGCGGTGGCTCTACTGGCCACTGAGGTAAGACAGGGGCAGGTGGGGGGAGGGAAGGGCTGGGGTAAGAGCTCAGGGGGCAAAACAGAACCTCAGAACCTCACAGTCACTTTTCTCCTCCCTGCCGCCCAGGAGAAGCGGCTGCCATGTCTCGTGAAACATATACTGAGCACGTTCTTCAGGGGCCAGCCTGGCAGAGGGTCACTGTTACAAACCCATCATGATAATCTGAGCCTACTCACATGCTCCCCTTTCTCAGATGGGAACAGAGTCAGCACCCCATGGAGCAGGTCCACAGTGCTAGGCTTTTCCAGCTAGGCTTGGAAAACTCTCTTCTTGTTGGTCACCCCAGTCCTAGGGATTGCTCATCTCTGCGGTGGTCGAGGACGTGTCAGGATGAACGGTGTCCAGGTCTGGGGCGTCAGAATTGTCAATCAGCCAGTTCCTTTCTTTTTTGCAGAGAACCTGTGAACTGTGCTCTCCTGAGATGCTGACGTCCAAGGAGGACCCACGCAGGGCTGGGTTCTGGCTGCTTCTGAAAGAATTCGGCCTTCTCCTCTTCCTTCTCAACCCTGCCCTCCTCAGCAGAAATCCACCTCGTTGCTTCCTCCCATAGCTCTACTTGCTTTGGTTCTGTCTCCTCCAGTCAGCTCTAAGGACCAGGAGAGCCAGTCTTCATTGCGTGCCTAGCACTTAGCACAGTTCCTGGAACAAAACAGGCAGTCCATCGATATCTGAGGTACGAAAGAGGAATGATGATGAGATAGAAGCAAGTATTCTAGTCCTACCCCTCACCCTCACTGCAACCTAACCTTCACCCTCCTCCCCCACCATAACTTTTCTCCTTGTGGGTGTTGGGATACTTTTGGGAATTTTCAGTTCAGTTCAGTTCAGTTTAGTCCCTAAGTTGTATCTGACTCTTTGCTATCCATAGACTGCAGCATACCAGGCCTCCCTGTCTATCACCAGCTCCCGGAGTTTACTCAAACTCATGTCCATTGAGTCGGTGATGCCATCCAACCATCTCATCCCCTTCTCCTCCCGCCCTCAATCTTTCCCACATCAGGGTCTTTTCCAATGAGTCAGTTCTTCACATCAGCTGGCCAAAGTATTGGAATTTCAGCTTCAGCATCAGTCCTTCCAATGAATATTCAGTACTGATTTCCTTTAGGATGGACTGGTTGGATCTCCCTGCAGTCCAAGGGACTCTCAAGAGTCTTCTCCAACACCATAGTTCAAAAGTATCAATTCTTCGGCACTCAGCTTTCTTTCTATTCTAACTCATATCCACACATGACTACTGGAAAGATCATAGCTTTCATTAGACGGACCTTTGTTGGCAAAGTAATGTCTCTGCATTTTAATGTGCTGTCTAGGTTGGTCATAGCTTTTCTTTCAAGGAGCAAGTGTTTTTTAATTTCATGGCTGCAGTCATCATCTGCAGTGATTTTGGAGCCCTCCCCCCAAATAAAGTCTGTCACTGTTTCCATTGTTTCTGCATCTATTTGCCATGAAGTGGTGGAGTGGGTGCCATGATCTTAGTTTTTTGAATGCTGAGTTTTAAGGCAGCTTTTACACTCTCCTCTTTCACTTTCATCAAGAGGCTCTTTAGTTCTTCCTTGCTTTCTGCCGTAAGCGTGGTGTCATCTGCATATCTGAGGTTATTGATATTTCTCCTGGCAATCTTGATTCCAGTTGTACTTCATCCAGCCCAGCATTTCACATAATGTACTCTGTATATTAGTTAAATAAGCAGGGTGACAATATATAACCTTGATTTACTCCTTTCCCAATTTGGAACCAGTCTGTTGTTCCATGTCCAGTTCTAAGTGTTGCTTCTTGACCTGCATACAGATTTCTCAAGAGGCAGGTCAGGTGGTCTGGTATTCCCATCTCTTGAAGAATTTTCCACAGTTTGTTGTGATCCACACAGTCAAAGGCTTTGGCACAGTCAATAAAGTAGAAATAGATTTTTTTTTCCTGGAACTCTCTTGCTTTTTTGATGATCCAGTGGATGTTGGCAATTTGATCTCTGGTTCCTCTGCCTTTTTAAAACCCAGCTTGAACATCTGGAAGTTCACAGTTCATGTACTGTTGAAGCCTATGATTTTGAGCATTACTTTGCTAGCATGTGAGATGAATGCAATTGTGTGGTAGTTTGAACATTCTTTGCTATTATTTTTATTTTGTATTGGAATGAAAATGGACCTTTTCCAGTCTTGTGGCCACTGCTGAGTTTTCCAAATTTGCTGGCAAACTGAGTGCAGCACTTTAACAGCCTCACCGTTTAGGATTTGAAATAGCTCAACTGGAATTCCATCACCTCCACTAGCTTTGCTTGTAGTGATGCTTTCTAAGGCCCACTTGACTTCACACTCCAGGATGTCTGGCTCTAGGTGAATCACACCATCATGGTAATCTGGGTCATGAAGATCTTTTTTGTATAGTACTTCTGTGTATTCTTGTCACCTCTTCTTAATATCGTCTGCTTCTGTTAGGTCCATACCATTTCTGTCCTTTATTGTGCCCATCTTTGCATGAAATGTTCCCTTGGTATCTCTAATTTTCTTGAAGAGATCTCTAGTCTTTCCCATTCTACTGTTTCCCTCTATTTCTTTGCATTGATCACTGAGGATGACTTTCTTATCTCTTCTTGCTATTCTTTGAAACCCTGCATTCAAATGGTTATAACTTTCCTTTTCTCCTTTGCCTTTAGCTTCTCTTCTTTCCTCGGATATTGTAAGCCCTCCTCAGACAACCATTTTGCCTTTTTACATTTCTTTTTCTTGGGGATGGTCTTGATTACTGACTCCTGTATAATGTCACAAACCTCCATCCATATTTCCTGAGGTACTCGATCAGATCTAATCCCTTGAATCTACTTGCATTTATTGCATTTATTTAACCCCTTAAATCTATTTGCATTTATTAAGTCCCTGCAAAGCAGTGTTCTCAGTAGCCACAATATGGCAAAATATCTTGCCTTCTTGGAGGGAGACAGAAAATAGCAAAGAAGGGGGGAAACTCTATGGTAGGTTATGAGGTTTTCGAAGGTAGAGAGTGATGGGGAGAAAGGATGTTGTGCTCTTTCTGTAAGGGTCAGAGAAACTCTCTGTGATAAGGAGAGATTTGAGTAGAGGCTTTGGTCCAAGTACCTGGTGTGTTTGAACAGTAGCCAGGACCATGGCTGCTGGAGCTGAGTGAGTGGAATGGAGGGGAGTGGAAGGGAATGAGGCAGAGAGGTCATGGGGTCAAGTTATGCTTGTGAGACTTTATGAATCAGAATTTGACGCAGAACGATGGGGAGTCATGAGGATTTGGTAATGGGAGCCATGGGATAGAACTGGGATCTTCAAGACTGCAGTTCAGAGACTGCTCTCTTGAGGGCAAAGGAGAGAGACAGAGGCCCAGTGAGCAGGCTGCTGTGGTCCAGGTGAGTCATGATGGAGCCTGTACCTATGCTGTTTTCTGGATCGATGTCAGTTCTTTGGAGACAGGAATGACTTCTCTTTGAGGTTGTTATGGAAGCTTCTTTACCCACTCACGATGCATTCAATCATTAGCCATTGGTGATTGTCCAATCTACAGAGTCAAAGGGTTTTATTAGCAAGATGAAGATTTTATTGTGCTGTATACTTTATTTTTAAAATATCTCATTAAAAAAAATCTCATTATTGGAATTTTACCAGAAAAAAAAAAGTATGTGTATGAAAGAAGTACCAAGGTTTAGGAACTCTTCTAGGAAAAGGATGAAAAACAAATACAATATTTCTTGTTATAAATCACAGTATGAATATAGTGTACCCAGCTGAATAATTACTGACATGTGGTGAATATTTTTTACCTGTGCCATACTGTGTGTTTTTTGGTAGAGTGTTTTGAAGCTAATCAAAGGAATCATACCAATTAATCTTAAAATACTTCGTGAAGGAGATATAAATTTGTACATGATTGCCATATCATGGTCACAACTAGCAACATGAAAATAAGGTCCCAGGAAGCAGATTGTCAAGTGACTTTTCAACTTGACCATCCCCACCATCCTGACATTCTCTACTGCAAACCAACTGGTAGTTTCAGTTGACCTTGTAGATCGAGCTGTGATGACCATCCTCATGTCTGCCTCTCCCATTCCAGAGGCTTCTCAGATGGTCTTCTGTCATGAGGCCCTGCAAGGACTGGAAGATCGGGTATTTCTGCAATGCCAAGACTGGACACTGGGGACCTTTACATATGGTGGCTGTCTGGGGAATCAGAACAACTTCCACACATCACAGGACTGCGTGAAGTCCTGCTGACATGTGTCCCAGAGGAGAGGGAAACGGCAGGGCAGTTTGAGAGGGGAAGGGCTGGGGGAAGAGGTGGAGCTCCGGGCACCACACACCATTCATGCCTACGTGCTGTCTTTCCTCCTCACGGTGTCCCAGGAGAAGTGGCTGAATTGTCCTGTGAAACCTCACACCGAGCGTGTCCTTCAGGGGCCAGCTTGGCAGAAGCTTATCCCCTGGAAGGTCCACCATGATAACCAGAGCCTACTCACGCGCTCCCCCTTCCAAGATGGGAACACTGAGTCAGCGGCTCTAGGAAGCCTGTCTGTAGTGCTTCTGTGTACCCAACCTAGGCTTGGAAAACTCACTTCCTTCTTGTTGGTCATCCCGGCCCTGAGAAGACTGCGCATGCACATTTCCAGGAAAGTTCAGGATCTGTCACGACGAAAGATGTCCAGGTCTGGGGCTTCAGTGGTGTCCATCAACAAGTTCCTTTCTTTTGGAAGAGGACCTGTGATCTGTGCTCTCTCCAACAAGGATCCATGCAGAGCTGGACTGTGGCTGCTTCTGAAACAGTCAGTCTCCTCCAAGTCCAACTCAAGGCTACACTCCTCAGCAGAACTTTGCCTCTTTCCTTCCACCTGGGGGACTATATGCCTTGTCTCATTCACTTGGCTCCAAGCTCCATGAGAGCAAGTCTTCACTTTATCCTAGCCCTTAGCACAGTTCCTGGCACAAAGAAGACTGTTCATAATTATTTGAGGGAGGAAGGGGTGAATGCAGGAACACATCATTCAGACCTAAGAACTGTAGAGCCTATGGTTTTTGCCAGGAGTTTTGTCTTTATCCCCATTCTCACTCTATCTCACCTTCATTCCCCTCCCCACCATCACTTCTCTCCTTGTGGATGGCCAAGGTAGAATCTCTGGTATCCGGTTCTTGGCGTAAGTGTTGGGATAGACCTTTTCAGAAAAGAAGCCACCACCCCCCACAATGATGTTGCATTTTCTTTTCTGGATGTTCAAACTGTCTAACTTATATTTTAATAAATTCATATGCAAATTAAACTAACCGGAGAGGAGTCTGTTGTTTGCAACCACAAACTATAACCAACAGGGTCCATGGAAATGATGGTCCTTCTCACTGTTCTGCAGAGCAGCGCACACCTCACCTGTTTTCTTGTCCTCAGACGAGACTCTATCAGGTATAGAAAGGCAATCCAGAGGGAGGAGCCAAGATGGCGGAGGAGTAGGACGGGGAGACCACTTTCTCTCCTACAAATTCATCAAAAGAATAACTGAACGCAGAGCAAACTTCACAAAACAACTTCTGATTGCTAGCTGAGGTCATCAGGCACCCAGAAAAGCAGCCCATTGTCTTCCAAAGGAGGTAGGACAAAATATAAAAGATAAAAAGTGAGACAAAAGAGCTAAGGACGGAGATCCGTCCCGGGAGCTCTTAGGCGGCATTGCTTGGGGTAGGGTCCGGGCCTGAGTGCCCTGAGGACAATTGGAGGGAGCTTCTGTGAGTCGCCAACTTGAACTGTGGGAGACCAAAAGAGAGAGAGTAAATTAACCGGCCCGAACACACTGCTGGCCGTCCGCAGAACAATGGGACCGAGAAAGTCCAGAGAAGAGCTCGCAGGCTGCGGACCGGCCCAGCCCCGCCGGAGGCAGGAGGCAGGGGGGAGGGGAAGGTCGCGGCGAGACACAGGGCGCAGGCACCCGACCGGCGCGGGCGGGGACTGGGGCTGGGGACGCGGAGGGCAGAAGGCGCGCGCACCCGACTGGCGCCAGCGGAAACTGAGACTGGGTCCGCGGAGGGGAGGGGGCGCGCCAGACCTGGGGAGAGAGCGCCCACCAAGCCCCTCGCTGCCTGGACTGCTCTGACGGGGAAGGCACTGAGAGCGGGCGCAGCTTTTCCCTCCGCGCTTTTGTGGAACACCCGAGGGCTGGAACCTCGCGCAGCGCGGGGCGCGCTCCATATAGAACAGCCGGGAGCCTGAGCAGCGCAGACGGAGAAAGCAGCGTCGGCCCCTCCCGGCAGCGCCAGCCCGTCCCCGCAGCGCCGGCCCCGCCCCGCAGAGCGACGGAACTAGCTACCTGAATAAGAGTCCACCTCCGCCCGCCTGTGTCAGGACGGAAATGAGGCTCTGAAGAGACAGGCAAACAGAAGCCAAATAAACAAAGGGAACCGCTTCAGAAGGGACTGGTGCAACAGATTAAAATCCCTGTAGAAAACACCGACTACACCGGAAGGGGCCTGTAGATATCGAGAAGTGTAAGCTGGAATGAAGAGCTATCTGAAACTGAGCCGAACCCACACTGACCACAACAGCTCCAGAGAAATTCCTAGATATATTTTTACTTTTTTTTTTTTTTAAGTAAGGAAAAAAATTTTTTTTTTAATTTTTTTTATTTTTTATTTTTTCTCTTTTATTTTCCTTTAAAAGAAAGGCAATCCATTATAGCACCATCCAAGCTACACAAAAACTCGGGAGATGGACACATCAACATGAAGGTTTTGTTCTTTACTTCTTGGGCTAGGTCACATTTGGGTGCAGGCTGTCCTCCTGGACTCTCAGGAGTAAGGACTTGAGGCTCAGCTGTCCACTTTCCTGAGGAGTCCCTCTCCTGAGGGCATGCGTGGGGATGGGGCTTCTTACTTCAGGTAGAGAAAGGCAATGATCTTTTTTGTGTCCCAGGCTCTGTGCTAGCATTTTGCCTGTGTTGTTGTATTCATCATCCTAGGAATCCTTCATGGGGGGAAATGTTAGGCTTCCTAAGGTTGCAGGTCCCCACTCCCCAGGTAGAGGGACTTTGATGATGCTTTTCTGCTCCTGCCTCTGGGAAGATGTAGGATGGAGACAATTCGGAGGACAGAGAGTATCCGTTTCATGACAGATGAGTAAAGTGAAGCATGCGGACCACACCAAGCAGAGTATTTCGATAAACAAGGGCACTGCCGGTGCTGTTACTCACTTCCTTGTAGACTTGGGCAAATTTCTCAGCCTCTCAGAGCATTAATTTCTTTAGTTATAAAGTAAGGACAATGCTTCTGCTTGTTAATGTTTCTAGCCAGAGACCACTAGAAACGCTTCTGTTCCTAGTTGAACCAGTTAGGTTTATTATTCACAGCAGGAAGGAACAGGAGTCACCTTGGAAAGTAATATGTTCTCTCATTAAGAGAATATTAGAAAGAACTTATGGATGTGGGCTTGTGTTAGGTGATTTGGAGGAGAACTGCCGAAAGCTAGCTCTGCTCTGGATGGATGGTGTTAGGAACGGGGCAGTTCTCTGATTGGGTATCTTAATCTTCACTCTAAGAAGGGAAGAGTAGATGGAGTTTAGCATTGTACTTGGTAAGTCAGCATCTGTCATTCATACGGGGCAGGAGAGGGGGGTTTTTGGTTATTTTTGGTGGCTTCTACAATTTAGCCGTTTGTGTTTAAACACAAACAGTAGTGTAGAGTGTAGAGTATCCTATTTTTGTCATGACATATCACGATCACAGAAAACCCGTGTTTGATGTTGATGTCTTGTGAAATATTGACATTCAGCAGGAGAATTTAAGGCCAGTGGTGGTGCCAAGTCTGCTCCTGGAATCAGAGGTTGCTTTTCTCTTTCTCTGTGAAACTCAAGAGCATTATGATGAGAAGTAAGAGGATGTGATATTTGTAAAATGCTTTGCACAAGTGTTGAAACTAAGCCCTCAATGAATGACTGGCCTGATAACACTAACAGGAGCAAATAAAGCACAAATTATTAATAATAATTTGTTTAATTAATAATCATTAATAAGTAATAATTAAAAATATTAACTATTATTTTATAACAGTTTATTGTTACAGAGTCATTACTAATTAGATGGGTTTGGCTTTCAGTAGGTTTGGATGTTGCTGTGTGACCTTGGGCAAGTCCTTTCACCTCTCTGAGCCAAAGTTTCTTTCTTTGCAAAATAAGGTTCTGGCATCTATTTTAAGAAAAACAAGTACTCTGCTATTTTGAGAGTTACACTGATTTTGGTGTAAAGTTCTTTGAACTCCTCAGACCAACACACTTTTAAAAGAACATGGAGTATTATTTTCCTTTGTTCCCAGTTTTTAACATGTGCTGTCCACTGCATTTAAAAAAGGGGCAAATAAGCATTTTGGAGGGAATGTCATATTTCATATCCCCTTCAGAAAGTTCCCCACTGTCCAAAGCATCACTGTGTCCTGAAATGGTCCCTTTCTTCTAAAGCACCTTTCCTTCAGTGACAGGCCTCACTCAGTTTGAGTCCCTTGCCCACCCCATGCTACCCTTTATTTGACCTTCTGGTATCTCGAAAATGTAGGTGGGTTTGGGGGTTTCTGCTGGTTCTCTTTGGGATCAAGTCACCTGTTCCTTGGGGCTTCCAAGGTGGCTCAGCTGTAAAGAATCCGCCTGCCGATGCAGGAGATGCAGGAGACTAGGGTCGATCCCTGGGTCGGGAAGACCCCCTGGAGAAGAAAAATGACAACCCACTCCAGTATTCTTGCCTGGAGAATCCCACGGCCCGAGAAGCCTGGAGGGCTATAGTCTATAGGGGTGGCAGAGTCCCACACGACTTAACACAAACACCGCAATCTGGTCCTCAGCCGTCAGAAACCGCTCTATACGGCCCTCTGGTGGCCGCCTGAGGAAGTGCGATCTCCGCCTGAAGCTGCGCACACTTCCTCCGTTAGGCCGAAATATTGAAGTCTTTTGGTAGCTGCCTTTTAAGGTTGTAGTTGTTGCTGCTAGATTCTGGCCTGGGGGCTGTCTGTGTGCCAGAAGAAAGCTGTGAACTGCAGCGCACGAGGCTGAAGGTCCAGTTGGCAGCTGGGTTGCTGTTGTTCAGTCGCTCGGTCGTGTCCGACTCTTTGCGATCCCATAGACTGCAGCACGCCAGGCCTCCCAGTCCATTACCAGCTCCTGGAGCTTGCTCAAACTCATATCCATGGAGTCGGTGAGGTCATCCAACCATCTCTTCCTCTGTCGTCCCCTTCTCCTCCTGCCTTCAGTCTTACCCAGCATCAGGGTCTTTTTCAGTGAGTTGGCTCTTTGCATCAAATGGCCAAAGTATTGGAACTTCAGCTTTAGCATCAGTCCTTCTAATGAATATTCAAGGTTGATTTCCTTTAGGATTGACTGGTTTGATCGTCTTGCTGCCAAGCGATTCTCAAGAATCCTCTCCAACACCACAGTCTGAAAGCATCAATTTGTTGGCACCCAGCCTTCTTTATGGTCCAACTGTCACATCCATACATAACTACTGGAAAAACCATAGCTTTCACTAGACGGACCTGTGTTGGCAAAGTAACATCTCTGATGCTGTCTAGGTTTGTCGTAGCTTTTCTTCCAAGGAGCAAGTGTTTTTAAATTTCATGGCCACAGCCACCATCTGTAGTGATTTTGGAGCCCAAGAAAATAAAGTCTTTCACTGTTTCCATTGTTTCCCCATCAATCTGCCATCAAGTGATGGGACTGGATGTGATGATCTTTGTTTTCTGAATGTTGAGTTTTAAGCCAACTTTTTCACTCTCCTCTTTCACTTTCATCAAGAGGCTCGTTAGTTCCTCTTCACTTTCTGCTATTAAGTGTGGTGTCATTTGCATATCTGAGGTTATTGATATTTCTTCCAACAATCTTGATTCCAGCTTGAGCTCCATCCAGCCCAGCATTTCGCATGATGTACTCTGCATATAAGTTAAATAAGCAGGGTGACAATATACAGCCTTGAAGTATTCCTTTCCCAATTCGGAACCAGTCTGTTGTTCCATGTCTGGTTCTAACTGTTGCTTCTTGGCCTCCATATACGTTTCACAGGAGGCAGGTCAGGTGGTCTGGTATTCCCATCTCTTGAAGAATTTTCCACAGTTTGTTGTGATCCACACAGTCAAAGGGTTTAGCATAGTCAGTGGAGCAGAAGTAAATGTTTCTCTGGAATTCTCTTGCTTTTTCTATGATCCACTGGATGTTAGCAGTTTGATCTCTGGCTCCTCTGCCTTCTCTAAATCCAGCTTGAACATCTGGAAGTTCTCGGTTCATGTACTGTTGAAGCCTGGCTTGAAGGATTTTGAGCATTAGCTTGCTAGCATGTGAAATGAATGCAGTTGGCCGCAAAGTTTGAATATTGTTTGGTATTGCCCTTCTTTGGGACTGGAATGAAAACTGACCTTTTCCAGTCCTGTGCCCACTGCTGAAATTTGGAATTTTCCAACTTTGCTGAACATATTGAGTGCAGCACTTTAACAGCATCATCTTTTAGGATTTGAAAAAGCTCAGCTGGAATTCCATCACCTCCATTAGCTTTGTTCGTAGTGATGCTTCCTAAGGCCCACCTGACTTCACACTCCAGGATGTCTGGCTCTAGGTGAATGATCACGCTATCATGATTATCTGGTCATTAATATCTTTTTTGTATAGTTCTTCTATATATTCCTGTCACCTCTTCTTAATATCTTCTGCTTCTGTTAGGTCCATACCATTTCTCTCCTTTATTGTACCCATCTTTGCATAAAATGTTTCCTTGGTATCTCTAACTTAATACTGCTATAAATTAACAACTATTGATAAAAGTTAAAGAATTTATATTTTTGCAGTATTACTATTACTCTTATCTATCTGACATTCATTAAATGGTTACTCTGCCAGTACTTGGACAGACAAAGCATTTAACAAATACAACTCTCTTATTCTCATCATGACTCTATGAGATTGCTAGAGAAAGAGAAAAGCAACTTCTGAGTTCCAAGACCTGAGCTGGTACCACAATGGTCCTTATGTTCTTCTGTTCAACATAAACATTTTACAGAACTTCAACATCAGATGAGGCCATTCTGTGTTTGTGAAAGATCTAGGAAAAAAAATAGTACACTGGATAATCATATTTAAGCTTTGACAAAAGGAGCTAAATTACAGAAAGCACCAATATGATCAAAGCACCTTCCTATCTTGAATGACTTCTACTTCTTGACCAAGTACATCTCTCAGAGCCTCGATGAATTTAAGCCTTCTTAGATTTAAGATTAAGATACCCAGTCAGAGAACTACCCCACTTCTTCACAGCCTTCATCCAGAGCAAAGACAGCTTCCTGAAACCCTCCATCAAATCACCTAGTACAGCCCACATCCTGTAAGTTCTTCCTAACATTTTCTTAATAAGACAGCATATTGTTTTCCAAGGTGATTTCTGTTCCTTGCTGCAGTGAGTGATAAACCCAGTGAGTTCAACTAGGAATGGAAGTTCATCTAGGAACAGGGGTGTTTCTACTGGTCTCTGGCTAGAACTATTAACAAGTAAGATTGTTATCTTTATTTTATAACTGAATAAAGGGAAACTCAGAGATGCTGAGTAATTTCCCCAGACTCTGAGGAAGTGAGTAACAGCACCAGCACCATCTATGTTGTCATTTATGTCATTACTGTGCTTCCTGTGGTCCCCACGCCTCACTTTACTCATCTGTTGTGAGACAGATATTCTCTATTTTCCCAAGGTGCCTCTGTCCTACATCTTTCCGGAGGCAGAGCTGGAAAACGTCATCAAAGTGGATCTATTTAGGAGACTTGGAAGCTGCCGTGTTAGGAAATGAATACAGCCAACTGTCATCTCCATGCCTCCATTTTCTTCCTTGAAGGACTCTTAGGAAGATTATAGAAAAATGCAGGGAAAATGCTAACACAGAGCCCGAGGCACTAAAGTGTAGCTGTCTTTCTGTAACTGAACTAAGAAGCCCCCTCCCCACATGTGATATCAGGGAATCAGATTTCTTAGAAAAGTGGACAACTGAGCCTCATGCCCATTCTCCTTCTGAGAGTCCAACCTGCTCCCAAACTTGACTGAACTTAGAAGAATGAAATAAAAGCTGTCATGTTGAGGTGTGTGGCTAGCACATTTCTGTGTAGCTTGGGGTGGCTACTAAGAGGTCAATGATGCTTCCTGTACCTGGTAGGGCACAGTGTCTGGACAGGGAGATGGGAGGTGCCCACTGCTCTGCAGAACAGTGAGAAGGACCACTATTTCCATGGACCTTATTGGTTAAGGTTTGTAGTTGCACACAACAGACTCCATTTCAGTCAGTTTAATTTTAATATGCATTTATTAAAATATAACCCACAGTGTTTGAAGCTACAGAAAGGAAAATACAGGATCATTATGGGGTTTAGGGGCTTCTTTATCCCAAAGTCTTCTCTCAGGATGGATGCTGAGAACTGGATGCTGGAAATTCTGCCTTGGCCACCCACAAGGAGAGCAGTGATGGTGGGCAAGGGGATGAAGGTGAGGATGCCATGAGGATGGGGGTGAAAACAAAAATCCTGTGATAAACCGCAGGCTCTGTAGTTACTCTGGTCGTGAGGAATGTGCTCCTACCTTCCTCCCTCCCTTCTTTCCTCAAATAGAACTGTCTCTTTGGTGTCAGGAACTGTGCTAAGTGCTTGGGATAAAGGGAAGACATGTTCTCATGGTGCTGAGAGCCAGCTGAATGAGACAGAAAAGGCATGAAGACCACGGAGGAGAGGAAATAGGCAGGCTCTGCTGTGGAGGGTAGGGGAGAGAAGAACTGCGAGGAGACTGAATAGTGTAGAAGCAGCCACGGCCTAGCCCTGCAGGGATCCTCCGTGGACTTCACATTTTCCGGGAGACAGTCTCTGCGTGTCCTCTGCAAAAAGAAAGGAACTTGCTGAGTGCCATCATTTGTAGCCCCAGACCTGGACACTGGTCATCTTGACAGATCCTAGATTTTCCAAAAAACACAGAACCAGAGTCCTCATGACCTGAACGGCCTACAAGAAAGAAGTGAACTTTCCAAGCCTAGGTGGGGTGCTCAGGAGCATGGCAGACCTGCCCTGGAGGATGGCTGAGTCAGAGTTCCCATCTAAGAAAGGAGAGCATGTGATCAGGCTGAGATGACCACAAAGAGGCATCAGGGGTTGACCTTCTGCCATTCTCTCCCTGGAGACCTTGCTCAGTGTGGGTTTCACAGGACACTGCAGCCTCCCCTCCTGTGCAGGGTGAATGGCGTGTGGTCCCCTGAGCTCCGCCTCTTTCCCCAGTCCTTCCCCTCCTCCGGTGCCCTGCCCCCCGTCTTACCACAGGGACTGTGCCTTTGGATGGCAGGTCTTCCTGCAGTCCCCCAATGTTAGGAAGTTGTTTTTGTTCCCTCTGATGCCGCCGTATGTAAACGGCTCACAGTGACCGGTCTTGGCGTTGTAGAAGTACCTGCGCATCGAGGCCTTGCCGATACCTACTACTTTAGGCTTCAGGCAGAAGTCAGGCCTAGAATCTGCTGGAATGAGAGGGGCAATTGTCAGTTATGTGGACGGTCATCACAGCTCCATACAAGGACAACAACTAGAACCACCAGTGTGTTTGGAATAGAGAATGTTAGGGTTGTGGGCGATGGTCAAATTGAAAAGCCCATTTGAAAACTTCCTTTTTCGGACTAATTATGAATGTTGCTAGGGGTGACGTGATATAGTAATCATGTACAAATGTATATCTCCTCATGAAGTCTTATAAGAAAATTTGGCATAATGCCTTTGAATAGCCTTAAAACTTCTATAGGACTTCCCTGGTGATCCCGTGGCTAAGAATCTACCTTCTAATGCATGAGTCCAAGGTTCAATCCTTTGTCAGGGAACTAAAGTCCCAAACGCTGTAGACACTAAGTCAACAGGCCATAACTGCTAAGCCTGGGACCCACAACTAATAACCAGCCCACCCAAATAAATACATAAATGCTCAAAAAAGAAAAGAAATTCCACAATTGTGCAACAACAAAAGGACAAAGGTAAAAAATATTCCCTATATGTCAATAATTACTGGGTCTGGATACCTGAGTTTTATAATATTATTAATATTCTCCGTGTTATGTGTATGGTAAAAGCTTTCCATTGTTAATAAAAATTGTGAAGGAATCATGCTATAATGGAAAAAGGCATGAAGAAAACATAACACTGTGTTTACTTCAGTTACCTCATGGGGATTCTATAAATGAATATTGATACTATATATTGTGTATATAAGGAGAAATATACATATTTGTTTTTTCATCATTTTCCTGACAATGAGCCTAAAAATCTTGGTATTTCTTTTGTGATGAAAACAGTAAAAGTGTCTTTGGTATGTGAAGTGGTTGAGTTTGGAAAGACTCTGATGAGACCAGAATGGGCTCTGATTGCACAGGAAAGGACTGCCTACAGGAGGGTGGGAACATTCACTCCTACCCTTCCCCTGATCTTCTATCCACTGCTCCTCTCCTTCGCTCAACCTCAGGGAGGGTAATGGAACCATCTATTGAACAGTCTCCAATGGCTAATGATTTAATGCATCATGACTAGGTAATGAAGCCTCCATAGAAACTTCAACAGAGCAAGACATTCATGTTATTCAAGAGACCTGGGATCCACCCAGGGAACAACATAGATACACACTCGGTGAGAACTAGTTGCAGCGCGCTGCTCGCTGGGGCTCTGTCTCTGCTCTTTACCCCCTTGAGGCCACTCTCTGAACTGCAGCCTGAAGGATTCTGTTATTCTTCCTTTCACATGGCTCCATCACGACCAATCCCTCAGTGAGTCCCTTTTTCTCTGAGAGTCAAATTCTGATTCTTAAAAAGTCCTACAAGCATCCTCACGACCTGCTCCTATGGCCTCCGTGCCTCATCCCCTTCCACTCCTTTTCCCTCATATAAACCCTCTCTACCCAGCTACCCTGGTCCCTCCTGCTGCTCAGACACAAACAGGCACCTTATTTCTGCAGTTCTGCTCAGGGCCTCCTTATCACAGAAGGTTTCCTTCACCCTGTAGAGAAAAAGGACAGCATCCTTTCTCTGCCTCGCTCTCTATCTTCAAGAAACTGATAACCTACCATAGCATTTCTCCCATTTGCTATTTTTATGTCACCTTCCAAGAAGGCAAATTATTTTGCCATGTTTTTTTGATAGCTGTGTCCCCATCCCCAAGAACAGTGCTTTATAGGGACTTCCTAACTCCCATTTTCATTCTCTCCACAAGTGCAAGGTCATCAAATAGAATGGGTATAATTGATTTCCTTTTAGTACAAAATCACCTTGATGATGGGGCACATCAACATAAAGGTCAATCTCCCTCTAACATTCAGTCCCCAGAGAGCATAATAAAATAGTCTGTCCTAAAAAAAAAAAAAAAAAAAAAAAGTCTGTCCTGGTAATCATTAACCTTGAAGCCTCTGAACCCAAATATTTATGGATTTTTAAGGAGGTTTTCAATAGATAGCCACTTTGACTGAATTAGCGGCCATTGCTGATTGATCTCGAAGAGCCTGCCTCTCTCCCCAGAGGGGCTGGCAAGAAAGTGGTGAAATTTCCAACCTCTAAACAGGTGTTTGAGTTTTTTGGCAGATAACCCAAAACCTGAAGTTTCCTGGGTTGCTTTCCCTGAGTGGTCTCATGATCTACCAAAGAAAGTAAGTTCCAAGAGTTTCAGGATGTCTGGACCTTGAACCAGGACAAAGATCAAATATGGATCAAATATATGAATAATAAAATGGTAGTCAAAAGAGGACAAGTGAAAGGGCCTGGAGACTTTACTCATATTTTCTCAGCCTAAATCCCACGAGACAAACCACACAGGGCTATGTTTTTGCACTCCTGAAGTTGATCTGCTCAATGGTCCCACGTCTTTCTGCTTATTTTAATAATAGAAGTATAATCATTATTTGAGCCCTCAGTATGTTTTCTTGCAAGGATAAACTTCTTCAGATTAACTCATTGGTGGAAAATGGGCAAAATTGGTCATGAAATGTGAACAGATTCTTTATATTCATGACTGGTAAACTGTTCAGAGAACTCATGTAACATTTTCCCCGTTCACATGAGGAAACTGCAGATGACTTGCCCCAGGACACAAGCATGTGGTGGTAGGGTCAGGACAAATAACTATGTTGTCACAAACCATCAATTACAATACCTGATTCTACCAGGAGTTCGGAAAATACAGCTTACTTTTAAGAGTTTCTGGATGCGGTGTCCTAATTTTATTGCTTCCCTGTCCCAAGCTTCATCTAAGCTCCCATGTCACAGGGCAGAGTGAGCTTGGGTTACACCTTGACAGCAAATATGTGGTGTCTCTACAAACATCAACCGATTCCCCAGACACCTGCTGGGCGTCCCCCAGTTAATTGACGCCTGATATGAAATCCGTGCAGTTAGTGCAGATCCCACAGGTCTCAAGACTGTCCTCACTTTAGTGCCAGTCATGTGTTCCCTTGTTACTTACACTTGTGACCAAACGGCTAAAATGTGGAGGTTCCATGACCCCACTTCCAAGTTTAACAACTGAATGGAACTGATGACAAAACTTAGGAAAACCCTTACTGTTCTCAGATGAATATACCTGAAAAATTCACAAATAGTGAAATGGAGGAGATTTGTAGGGCAAAGGGGGAGTGGAGGTGTTTGGAGCCTCCGTGCCTTAATGAGCACAGCGCCCTCACATCACGTACTTGTGCTCACCACCCGGGAAACTCTCTGAATTTTAATATTTTTACATTTTTTGAGATTTCAAGAAATAGGCTTATTGACTGAATCACTGGCCACTGGCCATTGGCCAGGGGTGACTGATCTCAGTCTCAGTGCCCTTTCCTCTCCCCAGAGGTACAGAAAGAGAAAACCTTTATTCTTCTCATTGAGTATTAAGTGTTGAGTACTGAGTGTTGGGAACTCCTCTAACTGTATGGTTCTTGAGGTGTGCCCTGGAAACCACCACGTGACCTATGAAGGAAAGTAAATTTCAAGAGTTTCAGGAGGCCTGGTCCATGAAACAGGATAAGGATCAAACATGGATAAGATAATAACAGTCAAAAAAAGACAAGGGGGAGGGCCTGGAGACTTAAGCAATATTATATCAGTCTTGGTCCCACAGCCTACCACACAAGGGTTGTGTTTCTTGCTCTCCCTGCAGTTGCTCTCCTCCATGGTTCCACATCTTTTGATTAGTTTTAATAATAGAGGAATAACCATTATTTGATAAAGAAATATTTTTACTTGTCCAAAGCAAGTAGGCAGAGAAATTTTTTTCAGATTAATACACCATAGTGGAAAATGGACAAATCTGGCCATGAAATGTGAATAAACTATTTACATACATGATTCGTCATCTGTTCAAAGAACTCATGTAACATGTTTCCCCTCTTCAGATGAGGAAACTGCAGATGACTTGCCCCAGGACGCAATCACGTGGGTAGTAGGGTCGGGATAAGATACTGTGAGGTCACAACCCATTTGATACACTACCTGATTCTGCTAGGAACTTGAAAATACAGATAAGTGCTTCTGGTGCAGTGTCCTACTTTCCCTACTCACCTCTCCCCAAGCCTCATGTGAGCCCTCAAATCACAAGGGAAGGCGAGTCTGTGTTTCTCCCTGAAGCGGAATACGTGGTTTCTGCACTAACACCATCTGGTTCCCAACACCCAGTGGGAGAACCACAGTTAACTGACTTCTGACACAAAATCTGTGGAGTTTGGGCCGATGCCACAGGTTGAGGGATCTAGACTGTCCTCTCTTCAGAAGCCAGCCAAGTGGTCTTGAGTCATTCATGCTTCTGACCAAGTGACTAAAAATGAGAGTTTCCGTGACCCCACCTCCATGCACAATAATCAGTAGAACCGGTGACTGATCTCAGGAAAACTCTAATTGGTCTCAATCAATGTACAGGATGAAACTCAGAAAGAATGAAATGGAGGAGATCTGTAGGGCAAAGGGGGAGTGGAGATGTACGAAGCCTCCATGCCCTGGTTAGATGAGCACCCTCATATAACCTCCTTTTGTTACCGTCCTGAACGCTCTCTCAATGCCAATATTAATGAATCCTTATTGAGGTTTCACTAAATAGGCATGTTGATCAAATCGTTGGCCAGTGGTGACTGATCTCAATCTCAGTGCCCTCCCTTTTCCCCATAGAAGCAGAAAGTTCAAACCTTTCTTTCTCTTATGTATTGCTTTAGCCACTTCATTTGCTAAACCGGATCCTGCTTTGATAATCTTGGCACCTATGAAAGACAAAAATTCCACAATTTTCAGGAGTCTTAGACCATGAACTGGGACAAGGTTCAAATATGGATAATAAAATGATAGTCAAAAGTGGACAAGGCAAAAGACCTGGAGACTCTGCTAACATTGTATCAGCCTTATCCCAGGAGCCAGCCACACAAGGGCTGTGTTTCATGCTTCCCCTGCAATTGCTCTGCTTAGTGGTCCCAGGTCTTTGTGATTTATTATTACAGTAGAGGGATAATCATTATCTGACACACAAATATTCTTTCTCACCCCAAAGCAGTAGGTAGAAATATCTTTTCAAATGAACATATCCTGGTGGAAAATGAGCAAAACTGGCCATGAAATGTAAATAAACTCTTTATATTTATGACTGGTAATATGTTCAAAGAATCCATGTAACAGATATGTGCTGTTCAGATGAGGGAACCACAGATGATTTTCCCCAGGACACATGGCATGTGGGTGGCAGAGTCAGGACAAGATACTGCCCTGTCACAATCCATTTGATACACTATCCTATTCTCCCAGGAACTCTGAAAATATCTATAAACGCTGAGAGCTTCTGGGTGCAGTATCCTACTTTCATTACTCCCCTGTCCCCAGGACTCACCCGAGCTCCTAAAGCTCAGGGAAAGTGAGTCTGGGTTTCCCTGACACCAAATCTGTGGTGTCTCTAGAAACAACTTGCAATTCCTCCAAACACCCACTGCGTGTCCAACAAGGCAATTTAATTCTGATAGAAATCTGGGGAGTTAGTACAGATTCTGCATATTGAGGGCTCAAACTGTCCTCAGCTCAGATGATAGCCATCTTGTCCCAATTCACTCATGATTTGACAAAGTGTCTAAAACCGGAAAGTTCCATTACCCCACCTCGGTGTTCAATAACGCAATAGATCTGACGACCAAACTCAGGAAGACCACTCTCAATAGGGATCTCACGTTATCATAAAGGATAAATCTTGGCACAGCAATGTGAGTGAGATGTGCAGGGCAAAGTGGAAGTGGAGGTGTGGGGAGCCTCCATGTCCTAGAGAACACGGGACCCTCACATCACCGCCATGTGTTACCACCCCAAATGCTCTCTGAATCACATATTTAGGGATTCTTATTGAGGTTTCACTGAACAGGCATTTTGATTGAATTGTTGGCCAGTGGTGCCTGTTCTCAATCTCAGTGCCCTCTCCTCTCCCCAGAGTTGCAGAAAGTTCCCACCTTTAGACACACCATCGATGATATTTTTAATCAGATCTTTTGTTGAATGCTTCTCACGTCCCTGTCTATGGCTTGTCTCCAGACCTATGAAAGACAGTAAATTCAGAGAGTTTCAGGAGACCTGGGCCATGAACCAAGGCAAGGATCAAATATGGAGAATAAAAGAATAGTCAACAGTGGACAAGGCAGGATACAAATATGTATAGTAAAGTAATAGTCAAAAGGGGACAAGGGAAAGGGCCTGGAGACTTTACTAATACTGTATCAACCTTGGTCCCAGAAGGCAACCACACAGGGCTGTGTTTCTTGTTTTCTCTGCAATGGCTCTGCTCATTCATCCCAGGTCTTTCTGATTATTTTTCATAAATAAAGGAACACTCATTATTTGACACCCAAATATTCTTTCTTGCCCAGGACCAGTAGGTAGACAAATTATTTTCAGATGAATTAACACATCCTGGTTAAAAATGCACAAAGTTCACCACCTGCAAAGAGTTGAAATGTGTTTCACCTCTTTATATTCATGACTGGTAATCTAGTCAAACCAGTCAGTCCGAAAGGCAGTCAACCCTGAATATTCATAGAAAAGGCTAATGCTGAGGCTGAAGCTCCAATACTGTGGCCACCTGATACAAAGAACTGATTCACTGGAAAAGACCCCGATGTTGGGAAAGATTGATTGAAGGCAGGAGGAGAAGGGGATGGCAGAGGATGAGATGGTTGGATGGCATCACTGACTCAATGGACATGAGTTTGAGCAAGCTCCGGGAGATGGTGAAGCACAGGGAAACCCGGTGTGCTGCAGTCCATGGGGTCGCAAAGAGTTGGACACGACTGAGCAACTGAAGGAAAACAACAAATTTGCTCAAAAACCCATGTAACGTGTATCCCCTGTTCAGATGAGAAAATTGCAGATGAGTTGCCCAGGAAGCATGGCATGTGGGCGGCAGGGCCAGGACAAGGTACTATCACGTACAACACATTGGATACACTGCCTGATTCTGCAAGGAACTCTGAAAATACAGATAACCGAGAACAGTTTTTGGGTGCCATGTGTACTTTTGTTGCTCCCCACTTTTGGAGCATCACTTGAGCCCCGAGATCATAGGGGAGAGTGAGTCTAGGTTTCCCTGACACCAAATATGCGGTGCCTCTACCAATAGAAACCAATTCCCAAACAGCCACTGGGTGCCCAGCAAGAAATTCACTTCTGTTTCAAATCCATGGAGTTACTGCAGGTTCTACAGGTTGAGTGCTCAAGACTCTCCTCAGTTCAGATGCCAGCCATGATGTCCTGAGTCACTCGTGCTTGTGGCCAAATGGCTAAAATCAGGGCCTCTATGACCCCACCTTCAAATTCAACTACTGAACAGAATCGGCAACTGACCCTAGGAAAACCCTTGCTTGCTATTCCCAGATTAATATGCAAAATAAAACTCAAGGCAGCTCAAGGGAGGAGACGTGCAGGGCAAAGGGGGAGTGGAGGTGTACCCAGGCCCCATGCTCTAGTGAGCACAGGACTTTCACAGCATCTTCCTATGTCCACCATCCTGCAAGCTCTCTGGACCCAGTAGTTATGTACTTCTTTCCAGGCATATTGGTTGGATTATCTGCCATTGGTGATTGATCTCACTCTCAGTTCCCTCCCCTGTCCTCTGAGGTGCTGGAGTGAGAGGTGGTGAAATCTGTACCCTTTAAATGGGTGTTTGAGGTTTCTTGAAGACCAGCCCCATCTTGAAGGTATCTTGAGTCACCTTTAGTGACTCATCTCATAACCTCAAGTCTCTCACCTCAAGTCAGAAAATTTCAAGAGGTTTAAGAGGCCTTGGCCAAGTCATGGGAAGGATCAAATATGGATCTTTTTATTACTACACTATAGTGAGGTTCAGGGACAATGCAGGGACCAAGAATAGAGAGTCTCACAAATGGGGTTCATAATCTGGTAGATTTAGGTGGGATATATATATATATATATATATATATATATATATATATATATATATATATAGTATATTTCCTCATGAGAGTCATAATGTCAGTGGAGTTCAAAGCTTGCAACTTCAGCATTCCCTGGTAGTCCAGTAGTGAAGAATCCATCTGCCAGTGCAGGGAACAAGGATTGGTCCCTGGTTTGGGAAGATTCCACGTGCCTCATTGCAACTAAGCAGGTGAACCATAACTACTGAACCCAGATGCCTCAAGCCCCGGCTCTGCAACCACCATGAGAAGCCCACACACCACAACCAGGGTAGCCCTTGTAACTAGACAATGTCATCGCATAGCCAGCAAGTCCAAGGCAGCAAAACCAAACAAATAAAAATCCTGCCCAACATGACAAGAGAAATCCAGAAAGGGTTGGCAGCACCCACCCCACACCTGCCCTGCCCCCTTCCATAGACTTCCATCATTTCCCTCCAGTCTGTAGAGGAGAGGTGAGGCTGGATCTACCTTCATCCTGGGTATGGTGTTCATACACCGAGGTGCTGTCCACCAGGATAACCAGGAGGAAGAGAAGGGCTGCAGAGAGGCAGAGCCGGTTCATCTTGGTGGTGGCCTTGCAGGAGGGCTCCTGAGGATGCTGGGGATGGACTGAGCTTTTAATATCCTGGCTGAGGGGTGGGATCAGGTGATGAGGAGGGGAGTGGGCAAGGGGAGGAGCTGAGTCAGTCCTGTTTATTGCATAATCTCCCTACAAAATTATTGCCTCTGGCTTCTCTCTGCAGGGGCCTAAAGTCCAGTAAAAGTACTTCACAGATTTGACTCTCCCTGTGGGTCTCCTGTAAACAGAGATAGTGATTCTAATATGTCCACTCAGGGAGTGTCCCCGGGCCTAGAGCAGCACATGGCACATGATGGATGGTCAGTGAGTGGATGCGACAAATCACAGGACCTACAAGTGAATAGCAGTGTGTCAGCCCACGTCCTCCTTTCAGCCTCCTGCACATATCATCTCACCTAGTGCCCTGACCCCCTCACCTAGCTCAGATGACAGGTGTGACACAGGTCACCTTCCTGCAACACTGTCACAGCTTCCCCACTGGATGGACACTTACTCTTTACCAGACACTGGTCCAGGCAGGAACTTAGCTGGGGAAGCTGATGTCCCCCTGGGCTGTAACCCTCCAGTGTGTTCACTCTGGTCACAGCATGAGCACTGGAATCATGGAATATGGAGGGAATACTGATGCTGTCACTATAAAGAAATATCAATTTGGTCTTCTTCCTATTCTTGGCACAGAACTCCTAACACTGCTGGAGTTTCCTGAGAGATGAGAGAAACAAGGAGACTTCTGTCATGTGAGGGAGATGACTGGTAAACACTCAGCCTAAACCAAGGAAGGAGTGTGTTATCAGGGTAACCAACACTTGATCGGGGGAGTGGGTATTTTCATTTCCACCTTTCCTCTTTCCCTGCCCCCACACCTCAGGGAGGGGTGAGAGGTGGAGGGTGAATCCATCACAAATGCCTAAAGATTGAAGGATTTGTGATGAAGCCTCCACAGAAACCTCAACAGAGCAAGTCATTTATGATCTAAAAAACTGAGATCTACTCAAGTAACAACACGGTACACACTCCACCATGGCTCACTGGACCACTGCAGCAGCCGGCCCGGGGGCCTTTGTCTCTGCTCTTATTTCCGAGGAGCCACTCTCCACTCTGCAGACTCAGGGATCCCCTTAAAACTTCAGTCCTATCGCATGGCTTCCATGACCAATCCCTCAGTGACTCCCCAGCTCTCCCAGAGTCAAATTCGGATTCTGATAAAGTCCTACAAGGCTCCTCACAACCTGCCCCCATGGCCTCTCTGCCTCATCCCCTTCCACTCCCTTCCCCTCACCCACTCAGCTCCAGCCACCCTGGTCCTGGCTGCTGGGCAAACACACCAGGCTCATTTTTGGCGGCCTCTGCTCAAGGCCTCCTTATTCCAGAGTGTTTCCCTCACCCTCTATAGTCTCCTGAATCCCCATCACCCTCTTTCTTCACAACACTCATCACCACCTGGCAAGGATTTTCCCTCTGTCTTCATTGTCTGTATCCCTCTTAGAAGGCATATTATTTTACTATATTTTGTTTACAGCTGTTTTCCTACACCAAGAAATATGCCTTCTGGCACAAAAATCCTAAGTATTTGATACATATTGGTCATGTAAATGAATCTCTCATGTCATCCTTATTTCAAGTGCACAATCATTGACAACCCTGGATAAAATAATATTCCTTATATTCTATCTGATGATGAAACCTGTATATATGTATATATATATATATATATATACACACACACACCCATATTTATGTATATATAGATGTGATGAAACCTGTCTCTCTCTATGTACCTGTATGTATATGTATATATAGCTTCCCTCATGGCTCAGTGGTAAAGATTATCTGCAATGTAGGAGACCTGGGTTCAGTCCCTGGGTCAGGAAGATCCCCTGGAGAAGGGAATGGCTTCCCATTCCAGTATTTTTGCCTGGAGAATTCCCTGGACAGAAGACCTGGTAGGCTATAGCCCATGGGGTCACAAAGATCAGGCACAACTGAGCCACTGACACTTTCACTTTCGTTCACCTGTCCATATAATTGTGAGTCTCTTCTAACATCATATATCCCTATAGGAAAATGAAATAATCATCTGACAGGACAACAAAATGAGCTGCATTGAGTTTTGACTTATATTTTACCAGTTTGGAAAGAACAGTCCTTGCGTCTTGAGCAAACTCCCGGAAGTACTGCATTGCCTGCTGTTCCCACAGAGGTCTTCGAAGGTAAGAAGCCCAGTTGTCACTCAATGTTCTGATCAATTTCATCAGAGAAGTGATCATTATTTGATAGACAAATTTTTTTGGAGGGCTGGTGAGGAAATATATGTAGACAATTCTTTTGGACTAAAACACTGTGGTGGAAATTGGACATCATTGACCATGAATGTCAAACTCTTTATACTCATTGAATGGTAATCCTTTCAAAAAACTCATGTAACCTGGTCTCCCTGTTCAGGAGAGGAAAGTGCAGACCACTTGCCCAGGATGGAAAACATGTCGGTGGTAGGACCAGGACAAGTCACAGTACATTTAATCAAGTACATGATTCTGCCAGGAATTCTGAAAATGCAGAGAACTGGGAGGGAGTTCTGAGTGCTCTGCCCCACATAATATAGTCTCAGGGCCCTGACCCTCATACCATACACAAATGATAGGGAAGTGTGAGTCTGGGGGTTGTCCCTGACTCCAAACATGCTGGGTCTCTACCAACAGCAACTGGTTCTCCAACCTGGAGATGCCCCCCCCTGGGCATCCAGGAGTCAATTCACTTCTGACACTAAATCTGCAGAGTGTACCAGACCCCACACGGTGGGGGCTCCCTCCCTGAGGACGGCCCACACTTCAAGTGTCGATCACAAGTCCTGGGGTCACTTACACGTGTGACCAACTGGCAATAAACTGAGAGCTTCGAAGACTCATATGTAAGGTTCAATAACTTATTAGAACCACTCACAGGACTCAGGAAAGTCCTTTATTTACTGTCCCCAGTTGATGTAAAGCATAAAACTCAGGGACAGGGAAGTGGAAAAGCTTATGGTAAATGGAGAGCAGAGGATGCCGACACTCCAAGCCCTCTCAGGGCTCTCCCCCCTCACATTCCCTTGATGGTATCACCTTCTCTGAAGCTCTCTGAACCCAATATTCATGGGTTTTAATTGAGGGTTGGATACAGACAATTTGATTGAATCTTTGGCCATTGGTGACTGAAATCAGTATCAGTATCCTCTCCTGTCCCCAGAGGGACTGGGCTTGAGAGTTCTAACCCTCTAATCACCTGAGGGCATGTTCTGCAATCCAGTCCCATCCTGATACTATCTCAGGTCCCATCTTTCACTCATCTCGTGATTGAGAATATACAGAAAATTCCAAGTGTTTCAGGGGGCCTGGGGCATGGACGGAGACAGGGGTCAAATTTGGATTTTGTTATGATGCTACAGTAGGATCAGGATCAAGGCAGGGACCAGGAATAGGGTCTCAGTTATGCGGTCCCTGATTTGGTAGAATCAGGTGGGATATGTCTTTTACAAAGAAGAATACATAATGATACCTCTTGAGAGTCAAGGAATTTCCCTGAAGTGCAAACTGCTAAATTTACCGGAAGAAATGCAGAGAGGTTTTGCTGCACCCACCCCGTGCCTATACCTCAGCGCCTTCCATGGACTCCCCTCATCACCTGTCCCCAGCCTGTAGAAGAGAAGTGAGCCAGGACTTACCCTGGCACTGGTTCCTGGTTTCACCCACCAGGTGCCCAGAAACACAAGAAGGGCTGTAGACAGGCAGAGCTGGCTCATCTTTGTGGCCTTGCAGAAGGGCTTCTAAGGAAAGCCTGTGGCTGAGTGAGCTTTTTGCACTCCCGCTGAGGGGTTAGAACAGCCAGCAAGGAGAGGAATGAGGAAGGGAATGATCAGGGGTCTGTCTTGTACAGTGCGTAATCTCCCCACCTCTCCTGGTCCTGCTTCTGCCTACTGGGGCCCAATGCCCAGTAACATTGATTCTAAAATTTGACTATGCCTGTCGGTCTTGTAGAAACACAGGGTGTGATACCAAAGGTGGAATTTTGTTCAATATTGTCAGTCAGGGAGCATCACACTGCTCTTAGAGCAGTGCATAGCAGGTGACGGATGGCCATTCTGTGGATGAAAGCAAATCAAAGGTAGATAATTGGGCAATACTGTGTTAGCTCATGTCCCATTTGCAGCCTCCTGCAGGTGTCTTCACATCTGGGCCTCTATGCCCACCTACCTCAACTGTACCTACTTAAGAAGATAGGTGTGACCCAGGTAAGCTTCCTGCAACCATTCTGGCAGCATCTCTACTGGACCCACACAAGCTCTTCACCTGGCACTGGTCCAGACAGATGGTGAGTCAGGGAAAGAGCATCTGTATCAGGGGAACAAACTCTTGATATTTTGGGCAGAAAAAAGAGTAAGGGAGTGGCCAGAAGGGAAGCAGAGACAAACATGTCTCCAGAGCATGACCACCCCTCACCCCTCATCTGGTTTCACCAACAGGAGAGCTGTCTGCCTGAGTGGACTTCAGGGGACCTCGGAAGAACACTGGTAACCATCTCCTTCCTCCTGCTCTCCCTCAGTAGCGATGGGACCGTAGGACCTCAGTTTGGGCACCAGCCCTGTATTTTCCTAACTTTGTTCCTGAGGATTTAAATCTCCCAGAGTCCTGTGTCCTCAGGTATCAGATGAGATCTGTGCTGCCCACATCATGTGGATACTGTGGAAGCAATGGAGGCAATGGGCATGTATTCCTTCTCCCTGAGAAGTCTAAGGCCTTTGTAGTATTAATAACAAGAGTAATAAGTAGTTACACCAGGTAAAGCTTTAAGTCTTCATTGTGGCAGGCATTATCCAAAGCACCTGACACATATAACTCATCTAATCCTCAAAAATCTTTAAAGAAAGAGGGAGAAACTGTTGCTATTTCCTCATGTGACTGAGGAGGTACCTGAGATAACAGGAGATAAAGTAATTTGCTTGGGTCATAGCTTGTAGAGAGAGGATTGGGGCCCAGGGATCTGACTGCAGAGTCTGTGCACATGTGCTCTGCTGCATTGCAAGCTGTGAACCAGAGTGCACACATCAGGTGTGTTATTGTTGTGGTTCTGTCACTCAGTTGTGTCTGACTCTCTGTGACCCCACGGACTGCAGCACACCAGACTTCCCTGTCCTTCACTATCTCTCAGAGCTTGTTCAAACTTGTGTTCGTTGAATCGGTGATGCCATCCAACCATCTCATCCTCCATTGCTCGCTTCTCCTCCTCTCCTCAATCTTTCATAGCATCAGGGTCTTTTTTTCCAAAGAGTTGTCTCTTCACACCAGGTGGTCAAAGTATTGGAGCTTCAGCTTCAGCATCAGTCCTTCCGGTGAGTATTCAGAGTTGATCTCATTAGGATTGACTGGTTTGACCTCCTTGCAGTCTAAGAGACTCTCAAGAGTCTTCTCTGTGACTACAGTTCAAAAGCATACATTCTTTGGTGCTCAGCCTTCTATTTGGTCCTACTCTCATATCCGTACATGACTACTGGAAAAACCATAGCTTTGACTGTATGGAACTTTGTCAGCAATGTTTTGTCTCTTCTTTTTAATATGCTGTCTAGGTTTGTCATAACTTTTCTTCCAAGGACCAAGCATCTTTTAATTTCATGGCTGCAGTCACTGTCTGCAGTGGTTTTGGAACCCAAGAGAATAAAATCTGCCACTGTTTGACACACCCACAATCCCTTCTTATATATTTACTTGCAGTTACAACCATGTAACTTCCCAGGTGGTGCTAGAGGTAAAGAACCCACCTGCTGATGCAGGAGACACAGGAGATGCAGGTTTACTCCTTGGGTTGGGAAGATCCCCTGGAGAAGGGCATGGCACTCCAGTACTCTTGCCCAGAGAATCCCCCATGGGGAGAGGAGCCTGGTGGGCTACAGTCCATAGGGTCGCAAAGAGTCAGATTCGACTGAAGTGGCTTAGCACAGCACACAACCATGTAGCACCGTTGAGAAGGGAAGGAGCTCTCAGTCCTGATTACCCTAGGGTAGGATGGCATCAGTAGCCAATTACTTGCAAAACAAGCCTCTGTGAGTTGAGGGTCTCCTCTCTCCTGAGACATCTCATATGTACCATTTCATTTAGCCTCATGTCAATCTTATGGCATCTGGATTCTCATCCCATTGTGTCAAGGAGAAAGCAGAGGCTCAGAGAGGTGAAGAGACTTCCTCATTACTCACAACTTGCAGCTGGCACAACTAGGACTTCAGTTTAGGAGGCCCTCTGGCCCTTCCCTTCTTCCTGCTTCAATCTGCCCACCTGAGATCAGGGAGCAGCAAAGACTCCCCCTAAGAGCATAAACTCCTCTCTTCTCCCCCTCCTCTCTCATCTGTTTGTCTTTCTCTCCCAGTGTCCTCCTGTCCTGGTCCTCCTCAGTTTGACCCAGGTTAGAGCCCCCGCCCCCACCCCCACCAGGTCCCTCCTCCTCCTCCCTCCTCCCTGCTCATGAGTGACTGAGATCTCTGATTAGAAACCTCCCCAGTTCCTGGGGGCATCTTCAGAGAAATCACAAGACAGGAAAATCACAGGGTTTGTATCTGGATAAAGACTAGAGAACCCAAAACTCTGATATCAGGTCATATCTCTGCCCCTTAATCCTCAGTTTTTCCGTCAAAAAAGGGAGAAATTTGAATTCCATGATACTTAAGGCCACATCCTGAAAGGATGGAATGTACACTGGGCATGCAGAAGATGTTTAGATTTTTCTGAGGCTTTGTCCTGTGACCATCATTCATATCTGAGTCATGGGTGGTCAATTTCAGGCTACATGATAAAACAGCGCCTGACTTTTTGGAAATAAGTAGTTTGCATTCTTCAAATGATGTTGTGAATACTGTTTTTGTTAGGATAATTTTCAGGATTGAAAGGAAAAGTGGAAACCAGAGATTGCAAATCCGGCTAGCATACAAGTATTATTAACCCACATAGTACTTTCTACAATTATGAAACATTTCTGGGATTTAACAGTGGGAGATTTTATAGAAAATGAACTTCTCACATTGTTGGAAAAATAAGTAATCTGGCAACACAGTCCTGCCATTTAACAAGAGCCTTTTTCTGTTACATGGGATTCTCCAGGCAAGAATACTGGAGTGGGTAAACATTCCCTTCTCCAGGTGATCTTCCCAATCCAGGTATCGAACCCACATCTCCTGCATCGAGAAGCCACCTTTACCATCTGAGTCGCCAGGGAGCAGTGGGTCTCAACTCTGAGCGAGCTTCAGAACCCATTAGACATTTGTTGAAACACAGATCTGAGGCCTCCACTGTCTGAGGTTTGATTTGGTAAGGCATGGTTGGGACCTGAGTATCTACATCTACTAGGTTTCCAGGACTGAGGATGTGCTCAAGGGACCACGTTCTGAAATTCGTGAACTAAGCTAAGGAGAGCTGCTCTCTTCTCAAGAGGGGAGCATTCTTTCCAGTTTCCATAATCCCTGCCGTTCCTTATTGTCCCTCCAGCCTCCACCCCAACTCCAAATATGTCCAGCCATGTTACTCACCTGGTCCAGGGGCATTTAACATTGTGACCTATGGGATGGGCTCACAGTAAGTGTTCAGGAAAATGTGTTGGTTTCTTTTTAGCTGCTATGTCGTGTCTGACTCTTTGTGACCCTGTGGACTGTAACCTGTCAGGCTCCTCTGTTCATGGGATTCTCCAGGCAAGAATACTGGACTGGGTTGCCATTTCCTTCTCCAGGGGAATCTTCCCGACCTAGGGATCGAACTGGAGTCTTCCACATTGCAGGCAGGCGCTTTACCCTCTGAGCCACCAGGGAAACCCTCTTTCCTGATAGCTCAGTGGTAAATAATCTACCTGCAATGGAAGAGACATAGGTTTGATCCCTGGGTTTGGAAGATCACCGAGAGAAGGAAATGGCAACCCACTCCAGTATTCTTACCTGGAGAATCCCATGGACGGAGGAGCCTGGCGGGCTAAAGTCTGTGGATTAGGTTGAGTCAGACACAACCTAGTGACTGAGGATGCACGCACATTCACATTTTAGACATGAGGAAACAAAGTTCATCTAAGGAAAAGTTTCTTGTTGAAAAAAAAAAATCTGAAAATCAGAAGGAAGACATGTACAGAAAGTGTTAGTTGTCTGTCCCATTTCTTTTAATGTTACTGATATACAAACAACACTCAGGTGAACTAGTCTGTTATTAGCATAGATGATGCATTGAAGATACTGAGCATGACTTCATGAGTGTCAAATCGTATTTATCAAGAAAAGGAGGTGGGTCCCAGCAGTTGTGGCTGTGGGAGGAGGGGCAGGGTCCAGGCACGCAGGTTTCAGAAGGTTCTGGAGATAATGGTGGGGTGGAGGATGAAGGTGAGGATGCAGTGAGGAAGAAGATTAGGACAAGATCCTGGATTTAATCCCGGGGTCCACAATCACTCCAGTCATGTGGAGCTTTTCTCCTTCCTTCCTCCAATATTTATGGACTGTATCCTTTGTACTAGGAGCTGTGAGAAGTTCTAGGGATAAAGAGAAGACTTGCTCTCATGGTACTTAGGGCCAACTGGATGAGACAGAACTAAACCAAGTAGCCCCATGGGGGGAATGAAGGAGGCAGATTTCTGCTGACGAGGATAGAGTTGAGAAGCAAGAGAAGGCGGAACATTTTCAGAAGCATAGTCCAGCCATGGACTTGTCCTTCAGCATCTCAAGGGAGCACTTTTCCTCTCTAAAAGGAAAAGTGAAAGTGAAAGTGAAGTCACTCAGTCATGGCCGGCTCTTTGTGACCCCATGGACTGTAGCCTATGAGTTTCCTCCATCCATGGAATTTTCCAGGCAAGAATACTGGAGTGGGTTGCCATTTCCTTCTCCAGGGGATCTTCCCGACCTAGGGATTGAACCTGGGTCTCCTGCATTGCAAGCAGATGCTTCTACTTTAGCCACCAGGGAAGCAAAAGGAAAGGAACTTGCTAACTAATACCTCTGAAGATCCAGACCTGGATACTGCATAACTGGACAGGTCCTAGACCATCCCAGAAAGGAGCAAACCACTGTCTTCCCAAGACGAGGATGGCCACCAAGAAGGCAGCGAATTCTCTAAGCCAAGGTGGGCACTCAGGAGCAATGTAGATGGCTCTGTAGGGTGAGAGGTGACTCTGTGTAGGGTGACTGACTTAATGTTCCCATCTGAGGAAGGGGAGCATGGGAGTAGTCTCAGATTGTTATGATGGGGCTTCTAGGTATGACCTATGCCACACTGGCCCCTGGAGGACATGCTTAGTCCATGGTTTTAAAGGACACTGCAGCCACGTCCCCTGGGATGCCCCAAGGAAAAAGACACTGTGGGTTTGTGAGGAGTGTGTGCTCTCTTGAGCTCCGCATCTTTCTCCAGCCCATCCTCTACCTGTCTTAGCCTAGGGCCTGATGGCACCACTGTGGGTCTGGAACAGTCCTTCCCCATCTTGACATTGTTCTTCTTTGCTTTGCAGCAAAGGACTTGAAGATCCTGGACTTGGTGTTGTAGATGTATTTCATTACTTTGGCCTTGCAGGGACTCTTGTAAGCAGATTGCAGGCAGAAGTCAGGTCCCAGGGCTGCAGAGATGGGAGAATCTCAGTCAAATAGAGGATGGTCATCACTGTTTGGTGTACAAGGTGAGCAACTGAAACCCACCAGTTTGTTTGCAATAGAGATGGTAGGGGTGCAGGGGGGTGAGTGTGAAAAGGCCCTTTGATAGCCTTCTGTCCAGGGCATTATTACCAATGTTGTTAGGCATCACTCACCCTAACAATGTTGTTAGGGTAATGCTGTAAATGTTATGTTGTTACTGAATATCTTTAGATTAATTGACATAATGCAACTGTCCTCCAAAAGAACAAAAGAGGATATGTATTAAGAATAGTCTCCATATGCTGATAATGATTGGAGCTGTACAATGGTCTGTGGGTACTATTTTCTGGATGTGTGTGTGATTGAAACTTCTCACCATTAACAAAGGAAGTGTGAAGCTGGATAACCAACAAGGACCTACTGTATAGCTATAGTATATAGTTATATACTGTATACCTACTGTATATACACCTACAGTAATGCTGCTCAGTGTGAAGTGGCAGCCTGGAGGAGAGGAGGATTTGGGAGAGATGAATACATGTGTATGCATGGCTGAGTCCCTTTGCTGTCCACCTGAAACTATCACAATATTGTTGATTGACTATCATTTCACTTCAGCGTTCAGGAAACTAAGATCATGGCATCTGGTCCCATCACTTCATGGCAAATAGATGGGGAAACAGTGGAAACAGGGCAGACTTTAATTTTGGGGGCTCCAAAATCACTGCAGATGGTGACTACAACCATGAAATTAAAAGACGCTTACTCCTTGGAAGAAAAGTTATGAACAACCTAGACAGCATATTAAAAAGCAGAGACATTACTTTGGCAACAAATGTCCATCTAGTCAAGGCTATGGTTTTTCCAGTGGTCGTGTATGGATGTGAGAGTTGGACTATAAAGAAAGCTGAGCGCAGAAGAATTGATGCTTTTGAACTGTGGTGTTGGAGAAGACTCTTTTTTTTTGTTGTTTTTTGTTTTTTTTCATTTATTTTTATTAGTTGGAGGCTAATTACTTTATAATATTGTAAGACTCTTGAGAGTCCCTTGGACTGCGAGGAGATCCAACCAGTCCATCCTAAAGGAAATCAGTCCTGAATATTCACTGGAAGGACTGATGTTGAAGCTGAAATTCCAATACTTTGGCTACCTAATATGAAGAGCTGACTTATTTGAAAAGACCCTGATGCTGGAAAAGATTGAAGGTGGGAGGAGAAGGGGACAACAGAGGATGAGATGGTTGGATGGCATCACCAACTCAAGGGACATGAGTTTGAGTAAACTCCGGGAGTTGGTGATAGACAGGGAGGACTGGTGTGCGGCAGTCTATGGGGTTGCAGAGTCAGACACAACTGAGTGGCTGAACTGAACTGAACTGATAGCCTATACTCCAATACAAAATAAAGAGTTAAAAGAGAGTGGGAAGGTATCATGCTGTACTAGAGAAATGCATGGAAGAAGAGCCACCAGTGTGTTCACTTTGGTTACATCATGGGCACTGGAATAATGGAATAGTGAGGGAATATTGACACTGTGACTTATATGAGAAATATCCTGTTCTCCATCTATGTTCATCTGGAGGGCAAAAGCTCAGCTGTCACTCAATGTTGTGATGAATTTTATTACAGATAAATGATCACGATTTGACAGATAATTTTTTAGAGGGGTGAGGAAATATAGGTATACAAGTCTTTTGGAGTAAAACATTTTGGTGAGAAGTGGACATCATTGGCTACAAATGTGTAAACTCTTGATACTCATGACTGGTAGTCCTTTCAAAAAACACTTGTAACCTGGTCCCCATGTTCAGGTGAGGAAACTGCAGATGACTTGCCCCAGGGCACAAAGCATTTGAGTGTTAGGATCAGGGTAAGTCACAACCCATTTAATCAAGTATGTGATCCTGCCAATAATTCTGAAATGCAGAGAACTGGGAAGGGGTTCTGAGTGCTTAGTCCCAGGGTCCTGACCCTCATGGTAGACACAAATGGTAGAGAAGAGTCACTTTGAGATTTGTCCCTGACTCCAAACATGCGGGATCTCTGCACTGAGTTCCCCCAAACCCACTGGGCATTCAGGAGTCAACTCACTTCTGACACTAAATCCACAGAGGTGACCTGGATCTCACAAGGGAGAACTTGGTCCCTGAGGACTGCCCATACTTTCAAGTGTTGATCACAAGTCCTGTGTTACTTATATGTGTGACCAACTGGCTATAAATTCAGAGGTTCCATGATGCACCTCCTATGTTCAATAACTTATTAGAACCACTCCCAGAACTCAGGAAAGCCCTTTATTTGTGGTCCCCAGTTATTATGAAGCATAAAATCAGGGACAGCCAAATGGAGGAGAAAAGGTATTAGTTGCTCAGTCATGTCCGATTCTTTGCAACCCCATGGATTGTAGCCCTCCATGCTCCTCTGTCTGTGGAATTCTCCAGGCAAGAATACTGGAGTGGGTAGCCATTCCCTTCTCCAGGGGATCTTCCCAACCCAAGGATGGAACTTGGGTCTCCTGCATTGCAGGCAGATACTTTACGATCTGTGCCATCAGGGAAGCCCAATGGAGGAGAAGCGTAGGGTAAATGGGGAGCTGGGGCTGTAACGCATAAAACTCAGGGCCAGGGAAGTGGAAAAGCTTAGGGTAAATGGGGAGTAGAGGATGCTGAGACTCCAAGCCCTCTCAGGAGTCTCCCCGCCTCGATCCCTTTGTGTGCTCACCTCCCCTGGAGCTCTCTGAACCCAATGTTTATTTGGGTTTTAATTGAGGGTTGGATGCCCGCAATTTGATTGAATCTTCGGCCACTGATGCCTGAACTCCATGTCAGTACCCTCTCCTCTCCCCAGAGGGACTGGGGTTGACAGTTCTAACCCTTTAATCGCCTCCTGCCATGTTCTGGAGTCCAGTCCCATCCAGACACTATCTCAAGTCCACTCATCTCATGACTTACAGAGATACAGTAAGTTCTAAGAGTTTCAGGACACCTGGGGCATAAATGGAGAAAAGGATCAGTTACAGATCTTGTTATGACACTACAGTGCAGTCAGGGACTAGATAGTGACCAGAAATAGGGTCTCAGAGATGAGGTCCATGATCTGGTGGAGTCAGGTGGAATGCTTTTTTTCCCCCCAAAGCTGAACACATAATGATACCTTTTGAGAGTCAAGAAAAGTCCCTGGAGTGAAAACTGCCCAATTTATCAGGAGAAATCCAGAAAGGGTTTGCTGTACCTCCTCTACCCCTGCTCCCCAGTCCCTTCCATGGACTCCCCTCAACACCCCCTCCACCAGCCTGTAGAGAAGAGGTGATCGGGGACTTAACCTGGGCCTGGATGCAGGTTTTACCCGCTGGGGGTGCTCTGGAGGATGAGAAAGTCTACAGAGAGGCAGATTCTGGTTCATCTTCATGGCCTTGCAGGAGGACTTCTGAGGAAAGCTGGGGGCTGACTGAACTTCTCACCTCCCAACTGTATGGAGGATGAGGAGAGCAAAGAGGAAGGGGAGGACTGGGCTAGTCCTGTTCATGCTTGACCTCCCCATCTAACCAGACTTCCTGTCTCTGCCTGCTGGGGTCAAGTGCCCAGTAACAACATTTCTTAGACTTGATTATGCCTGTGGGCCTGGTGGAAACATAGATTATGATTCTGCAGGTGGAATTTTGTCCAATATGGTCCCTCAAGGAACATCCCAGCACCTAGAGCCATGCATGGCACGGGATGGATGGTCCGTGAGTGGATGAGAGCAGATCACAGGACAGGTAGGTGATCAGCAGTGTGTTAGCTCAGGTCTCCTTCTGAGCTTCCTGTAGGTGTCTTTACAGCCCCTGCTCCACTTCAGCCCCACCTTCTTCACAAGGCAGGTGTGACATATCAGGTTTCCTGCAATTATTGTGGCAGCATCTCTACTGGACAGTGGTCCAGGCAGATGGTGAGCCGGGGGAAGAGCATCTGCATTTGGGGCACAGACTTGATATTCTGGGTAGGAAAAAAAAAAGGGTAAGGGCAGTTGGCTGAAGGGGAGCAGAGAGACAAAAATGTCTCCGTAGTGTGGTCCCCCACCGCCCCTCACCTGGTTTCACCAACAGGAGAGCTGCCTGCCTCAGGGCACCCTGGCAGATCGCCTGCAACACCACACAACTCTGGTCTTTCCACCTGTGGTTTTGGGAGCAGAGACCTCAGTTTGCATCCAGTTCTGCCTTTTCCTAAATTTGTGGCCTGGGGTCACAAATTTCCCTCCTCTTTACATGTTACACAGCATAGTGACATACATACATAGTTACATAGCAGCTCATGCTGCTCATGTTGAAGAGTTCTGAAAGCAACTGGAGAAGGAAATGGCAACCCACTCCAGTACTCTTGCCTGGAAAATCCCATGGACGGAGGAACCTGGTAGGCTACAGTCCCTGGGGTTGCAAAGAGTCAGACATGATTGAGCGACTTCACTTTTTTTTTCTGAAAGCAATGGAGGCCATGACATATATCCTACTCCCTGCCAAGTGTAAGTCCTTTGAAATAATAATGATGATGAGTAATTATGTTAACTCCTTTGGCCAGAGGGTCGAATAATGGCAAAGTAAGGTGGGAAAAGGGTTGGACCTGGGTGAGGTCAATCACCGAAGCAAGAGGGCTTTCAGTTACCTCTGAGGAAGAAGGAGACCTGTTTGGAGGACAGACTGTGACTCCACTCTGGCACTGGGGGAGCTTCCTCACAGTGAACTTCTAGAAGGGGACACTACAACAGTCAATGCTATTTTTATTTTTTCTTTACTATAGTTGACAGCACATTTAAAGAGGAGTCAGGAGCTGAGGAAACTAACACTCTATGTGCTTCTAGACAATTTGCCTTGTTCTGTGGTGTTCAAAGCACATTAGCAGCATAATCAACAATGGTTCTCTAAAAGACCCAAGTCTGAGGTTTTCTTAATGCAGACACCATGATCCTCTTTTCCTAAAAGAGAATCTGTGTCTCAGGGAGATGAAATGACTTGTTCAAGACCACACAGCAGTTCAGTGAGTTATGGAAGTCAGTCTCTTTCCTTTAATACCAAGTCATTTCCCATTACACTGTTATAAATTAATAATTTTAGTAAAAATCAAATTCTTTACATATTTGTAGTATCACTATTATTGCCATCAGATCTGACATTTATCAAAATGTTACTGTTGTCAATACTTACACAAAGGATTTAACATATATCATATCTTTTTTCTTCTGATCACAATATTATGAGATTGATAGATGAAGCAAAAAGCAACCTCTGAGTTGCAAGGTCTGACCTGGCACCACAGTGGGGCTTCTGTTCTCTTGCTCAACATAAACATTACACAGAACTGAAAGATCAGACAAGTTCCTACTGTGTCTGTGAAAGGTCAAAACAAAAATAGGACATTTGGTAATTATGTCTGAACAGACACAAGAAGTTACATTATACAAACCACCGAAATGGCCACATATCCCCCTATCTTGAGTGACTGCTACTTCCTGATCAAGTACAGCTCTAACCTCTATCTAGTCTTCCCTTCCTAGAGTTAAGATTAAGATACCAATTCAGAGAACTACCCCACTTCATAACACCAATCATCCTGAAACCCTCCCCCAAATCATTTAACACAACCCACATCCTAGAAGTTCTTCCTAACATTCTCTTAATGAGACATCATACTGTTTTCCAAGATGATTTCTTCCCCTTACTGAGGGCTGGAGGGTGAATCCATTATAAATGGCTAAAGATTTAATGAATCATGATTTGTGATGAAGCCTCCACAGGGCAAGAAACCTCAACAAGGCAAGTCATTCACGTTCTTCTAAAGAACTGCGATCTACCCAAGGAACAGAACAGGTACACACTCCATCATGGCTCCCTGGACCACTGCAGCAGCCTGCCCAGGGGCCTCTGTCTCTGCTCTTCGCCCCCTAGAGGACACTTTCCACTCTGCAGCCTCAGGGATCCTCTTAAAACTTGAGTTTTACCAAAATGCTCGCGTGATGAATCTCTCAGTGACTCCTCAGCTGTCTCAGAGTCTGCCTTTCTGCATCCTTTCTCAAACTCTTGGGCACCCTAGTGGCCCACATCACATGGGGTGAAACCAGTAACCAGGCCCAGGATAAGTCCCAACTCACGTCTCCTCTACAGACTGGTGAGGAAGGAGGCGAGTCCGCGGAATAGGCTGGGAACAAGGGGTGTGTTGGGTTCTGCCAGACCTCTCTGGATTTCTTTTGGAAAGTGAGCAATAGAACTCTAGGGACATTTCTTGACTCTCAAAAAAACTATGTGTTCAGATTTATTTTTTAAACAAGATCCTACCTCACTTTACAAAATCAGGGACTTCATCTCTACACTCTCTAATCCTGGTCTCGATTTTGTCCCTAAACCCCACTTTAGTATAACAAAAATATCCATATTTGATCCATGTCCTGGTTCATGCCCCAAGCCTTCTGAAACTCTTGGAATTTAATCTTTCAATAAGTCATGAGATAAGTGAAGAATGAGATCTTAGATAGTGTCTATGTGGACCTGGACCCCAGAACATGCCATCAGATGATTAGAGGGTTAAAACGATCAGTTCCCAGTCCCTCTGGGGAGAGGAGATTGTACTGATACTTAGTTCCATTAGCAATGGCCAAAGATTCTGTCAAATTGCCTCCATCCAACCCTCAATTAAAACACATGAATACTGGTTCAGAGAGCTTCAGCTGAGGTGATAACATCAAGGGATTGTGAAGAGGGTAGGGTCCTGAGAGGGCTTAGAGGCTCAGTATTTCCTACTCCCTCTTTGTCTTATGCTTCTCCTTCCTGTCCCTGAGTTTTGCTATCCCTGAGTTTTATTCTTTATAATAACAGGACAGTAAGTAAAGGGCTTTCCTGAGTTCAGTGAGTGGTTCTGATAACCTATTCAACATGGGAGATGGGTCCAGGGATCTCTGAATTTATAGCCAGTTGTTCACAAGTGTAAGTGACCCCAGGGCTCATGATCAACACTTGAAGTGTGGGCCATTCTCAGGGATGCAGTCCTCACCTTGTGGGGTCTGAGTCACCTCTGTGGATTTAGTGTCACAAGTGAGCTGACTCCAGGATGTCCAGTGGGTGTGGGGTAATTTGCTGCTATTGGCAGAAACCCTACATGTATGGAGTCAGGGACAAATCCCAGACTCACTCTTTCCTACCATTTTTGTCTGGTGTGAGGCTCAAGGACAGGGGACCATATTATGTTGAGCAGAGCACTCAGAACCCTTCTCCACTTCTCAACACTTTCAGAATTCCTGCAGAATCAGGTACTTGATTAAATGGATTGTCACAGACTGTGTCTTGTCCTCATCCTACTACCTACATGCTGTGTGTCATTTGGCAAGTTCCATCTGCAGGTTTTTTTTTTTTTTTGGTGAGAGCAGGGGAACCATATTACTTGAGTTTTTTGAAAGGATTACCAGTCATGAGTACAAAGAATTTACACATTTGTGGCCAATATTGTTCACTTTTCACCAAAAGCTTTTAGTCTGAAAGACTTGATGACCTACCTGCATTTCTTCATGACACATCAAAAAAATACATATGTGTCAAATAATGATCATTTCTCTGTGATGAAATCAATGAGAGAGTTGAGTGGTAGCTGAGCATCTTCCCTCCAGAGGCAGCTGCAGGCAGATCAAGAAATGTAGTACTTTCTTGAGTTTGCTTGTGGGCCCAAGACTGCATTTTCCAGGCTGGTATGATATTAGTCAAGACTCAATGTTCTTCCTCTTGCTCCCCTTTCAGACTATATTTTAATTTCCTATAATGATATAGATGAAAGTTATGCTCATAATTATATAGACAGGCCTCATCATCATAGAGACTAACAAGAATTTTACTCTATCCAGTCTCTTCAATGATGGTGTACTTGGCATGAGTCTGAAATAGGAGAGTCATTTACTGGAGAAATATTTATCAAAATTTATTCTTTTGGTTCAACAAACAAACATGGTTCTTGGAGTTGGTAAACAGCTATAAACAAAATATAGTAAAATAATACCCTTATAGGAGAAAGACACAGAATAAAGACGGGAAAATGCTATGCCAGGTGGTGATTAGTGTCATGAAGAAAGAGAGTGATGGGGATAAAGGAGACTGTCCAGGGTCAGGTAAACCCTCTGTGATAATGAGGTGTTGAGCAGAGCCTGCCAAAGTCATGCCTGTTGTGTTTGAGCAGCAGACAGGAGCAGGATGGCTGGACCTGAGTGAGTTGAGGGGACTGGAGTGGAAGGGGATGAGGCAGAGAGGCCATGGGGGCAGGTCTTAAGGAGCCTTGAAAAACTTTAAGAATCAGAATCTGACTCTCAGAAAGCTGGGGAGTCGGAGAGGCACTGAACAGGGGAGCCATGGGATAGAACTCACTGTGAAACAGGTTCCTTGTGGCTGCAGTGTGGAGAGTGACCTCTAGGGGGCGAAGGGCAGAGACTGAGGCCCCTGGGCGGGCGGCTGCGTTAGTCCAGGCGGCCCTGGAATGTGTACACATATTGTTGCCTGGATGAATCACAGTTCATTAGAATTACATGAATAACTTGCTCTGTTGAGGTTTCTGTAGAGGCTTAATAAAAAATCATGATTCATTAAATCTTTAGCCATTTGTGATGGATTTACTTTCAAACTTTTTCCTTTCCTTGAGGTGTGGTGGCAGGGAAAAGCAGAAAGTGGAAATTAAAACTCCACCCCTTAATCAGGAGTTGGTTACCCAGGCAAGTAATCTCCATTCTAAGGTTAAATTTAGCCTTTACTAGTCACTTCCCTCACATGATAAAAGACTCCTGTAGTGCTCTTATCTCTTAGGAAATCCAGTGAGTGGTTTTAGGAGTTCTGTTTCAGGAATTGGAAGAAGACCAAATTATCAATATTCCCTCAATATTTCATTTTTCCAGTGCCCATGATGTAACCAGAGTAAACAGTGGGCTTTCTTCCATGCCTTTTTTCATTAAATCATGATGCCTTCACACTTTCTTTCTTTTTTTTTTTTCTGTAGAGGCTTTCAACCACACGCATGTACAGAAAATAGTATAAAGTCATGGGCCATTGTTCAGCTCCAGTCATGATCAACATATGGAGAATATTCTTAACATATATCCTTTATTCTTGTTCTATTTGCAGTTAATCAATGTGTCATGCCAATTCATCTATAAATATTCAGTAACAACATGTAATTATTTACAATATTACCCTGTCATTGTGAAACCTAAAAATATTAATAATAATGCCCTAAAAGGCAAGATATCTAAGGCCTTTTCACATTCACACTTCTGCACTCCTTCCACTCCCTATTGCAAACATACTGACGGGTTCTGTTTTTTACCTTTTAGACCCAGCTGTGCTGACCATCGTCATATTTCACAGAGATCCTCCCATCCCTACAGCCCTGCAGCCAGACCTCTGCCTGGAGCCTCCATACACATGTCCCTGCAAGGCGAAAATAATCAGACACTTCTACAATGCCAAGTCCAGGTTCTGGGAGACCTTTGTATATGATAGCTAAAATGTTAAGAACAAAGATGGGTGGGCCTTTGTGGGTGGATGGGGCTGTGTTAAGACCCTTGGTGGTGCTATCCTATCCTGGGTAAGACAGGGGGCAGGGCATGGGTGGAAGGGCTGGGGAAAGAGCTGGAATTCAGGAGGGCACATACTCCTCAAAACCACCCACAGTGACATTTGTTTCCTCGATGCCTCCCAGGGGAAGTGGCTGCAGGGTCCTTGAAATGATGGACTGAGCATGTCCTCCATGGACCAGCTTGGCAAAAGGCCAGCTATAGAAGCACCAGCTTGATAACCAGAGCTTACTACCATGTTCTCCTTTCTCAGAGTGGATCACTAAGTCAGCCACTCTACAGAGCAGGTCCGCAGTACTCCTCAGGGCTCCACTTCGCTTGGAAAATTCACTTCCTTTGAGTATTTTGGTGGTCATCGTGGTCTTGAGAGGACTGTGTCTGCTCATTTCTAGGATGGTCTAGAACCTGTCCAGGTATACGTTGTCCAGCTCTGGGGCTTCAGCGATGTCAATCAACAAGTTCCTCTCCTTTTGCAGAGGCCATGAGCACTGGGCTCTGAGATGCTGAAGTCCAAGGAGCAGCCAGTCAGGGCTGAGCTCTGGCTGCCTGTGATAGTTTTCAGCCTTTCCCTCTTGCTTCTCAACCCTACTTTCCTCAGCAGAAATCTGCTTCTTTCCTTCCCTCCATGGGTCTACTTGCTTTACTTCCATCTCATCCAGTGAGCTCTAAGCACCCTGAGAGCAAGTCTTCTCTTTATCCTTAGAACTTTGCACATCTCCTGGCACTAAGGATACAGTCCAAGAACATTAGAGGAAGGGAGGAAAGAATGCAAGAGAAAAGCTCCTTATGATTGGAGTGACTGTAGAGCCTGGGATTGAATCCAGGATCTTGTCCTAATCTTTTTCTTCACTACATTTTCATCCTCTACCACACCATCTCTTCGAGAGCCTTTGGAACCTGGACTGTGTGGATGCTGCGAGAATTGCTAGGATACAACTCTGGTTCTTGTAAATGTGATTTGACACTCATGAAGTCATGTCCAAAATCTTCGATGCATCATGTATGTTAATATCAAATAAATTTGCCTGGGTGGTGTTTGTGTGCTTGTGAATTAGTGACATTGCAATAACTGAGGACACTTAACTAACAGGCAAGTGTCTTCCTTCTGATTTCAGCTGTTTCTCTTCCAGCAAGTCACTTTTCCATAGCTGAAGTTCAATATCTTCATTGCTAAAAAGGGAATAATAATACTTAACTGATGAATTGGTATAGAAGAGCAAGCTACCTTTTTTGAACACTTACTGTGAGCCCACCCCACAGGTCACAATTTTAAATGCCGTCTTACCAGGTGAGTAATCCCTAAGGTTAGAAGTATGTGGGGGTAGGGATGGAGGCATGGGAACAGTAAGGAATGATGGGGATTATGGCAAGTGGAGAGAATGCTCCCCTCCTGAGGAGAGAGCTGCACTCCATAGCTTAGTTCACGGTTTTCGAAATGTGGTCCCTTGAGCTGCACCATCAGTGCCTCGGGAAACTTGTTGATGCAGACACTTAGATCCCACCTTTGCTACTGTATCAAAAACTCTGGACTGAAGTTCTCAAATCTGTGTATGACCAAATGGCTAAGGGTTTCTGATGCTCACTCAAGTGTGAGTCTCGCTGCCCTTGTTAAATTGCAGGACTGTGATGCTAGTTTGTTTTCCTTTTCCAGCATGGATAGAAATTTTTACATGAAATCGCCCACTGTGAAATCTTGTAAATGCTTTAAAATTGTAAAATGAGCTCTGTGGGCTAACAATACATATATTCTAGACAGGTTTGCAGCCTCTGGTTTATTCTCTTCCTTTTAATCCTGAAAATAATCTTTAAAATCGCACAATGTGGTCCAAAAATTGAGGTGCTGTTTTATCATGTAGCAAGAAAGTGGTCACCCTTTACTCGGATATGAATGTACTTCTCGGAAGCTCCAATACTTTGGCTACCTGATGCATGGAGCCGACTCATTGGAAAAGACCCTGATGCTGGGAAAGCCTGAGGGCAAGAGGAGAAGTGGGCGATAGAGGATGAGATGGTTGGATGGCTTGCTCACTCAATGGACAGGAGTTTGAGCAAACTCCAGGAGATGGTGAAGGACAGGGAAGCCTGGCGTGCTGCAATTCCTGGGGTCACAAAGAATTGGACACGACTGAGCAACTGACCAACAACTCAGAGGGCATAGCATCTCAAACATCTAAACATCTCTTTGCCCTGGGTGCATTCTGTCCATTTCAGGATACAGCCTTAGATAGCATGGAATCCAAGATCTCACTTTTCAGATGGGAAAAAATGTAGGATAGGAACAGAGATATGAACTGTGGTCCCAGGTTGTCATGGTTATTGGTCCTTATCCAGAATATGAACAATATGAGGTTCCTGCCCTGTAATTTCTCTGAAAAGGCCTGCAAGGGCCTGCAAGATTCCTAATTAGAGACCAGACACAGTCAGGAGTAGGCAGCGGGGAGGTGAGGGGAGGACTGTATTATCTGGGGGCCTCTCCTCTGGGGGCATCTAATCCTGATCAGAGTGAAGAGAACCAGGAAAGGAGGACATGAGGGAGAAAGACAGGCAGATGAGAGAGGAGGGGGAGAAAAGAGGAGTCTCTGTTGTTAGGAGGAGGCTCTGCTGCTCCTGGTCTCAGATGGACAAACAGGCAGGAAGAGGTGCAGGGCCAGAGGCTTCCTCAACTGAAATCCTGGTTGTGCTGTCTATTGTTTGTGGGTCCTGAGCAAGTGGTTTTACCTCTCTGAGCCTGTACTTCCTCCTTGACACAGTGGGATGAGAACCCAGACGCTGTAGGATGGACATGAAGCTAAATGAAATCATGCATGTGGGATGTCTCAGGAGAGAGCAGACCTTCCTCTCACAGTGGCTTGGGTTTGGTGAGTCACGGGTTCCTGATGCCCTTCTGGCCTGGGGCAGCTCGGTATTGAGAGCTCCTGCCCTTCTCCAGGGAAAGGGTGTCTGTACAGGAAGGCAGCCCCCCGTGTCCTCTCAGCTCATCACCCAGCTCTGAGCCTGCTTGACATTTGGCTGGACTTGCTCCTGTGGCTTCTGGGCATTAAGCCTGGCTCCCTTCTCCTTGACCCTGGAATGGAGCATAGGGGGTGTGTGTGTGTGTGGTTGGGAAATGCTTGTCAATGTGTGGATGAGTGAATGGGTGGGAGTCTTGCGCTACATGATTGTAGCTGAGAGTGGATAAATGGGTGTGAGTGAGGGGGTTGTGGGTGTATCACCCTCATGTGTGCACCATAGTTTACAGCCAACAATGCAAAGAGTATGTGTGCACAGACTCAAACCAGATTCCTAGGGTCAAATCCTCTTTCTCCACTCTATGACTTTAGAAAGATTACTTTATTGCTTTTTACCTCAACTTCTTTCTTTGTAGCATGAGGAAATATCAATAGTCCTTCATACCCTCTTTTAGGACTTTTGTGAATTAAATGAGTTAATACGTGTCAAGACCATAACACTTATAACACATAGAAGAGTCTATATATTATCATCTATAAATACTCAGTATTATTAATACTACAAAGGACTTTGACTTCTCAGGGAGAAGGAATATATTTTTGCTGAGTCTGTTGCTTCCACAGCAACCCCGTGATGTGGGCAGCATGGATCTCATCTGACACTCGAAGACACGGAGCTCTGGGAGGTTTACATCCTCAGGAACAAAGTTAGGAAAAGGTAGAGCTGGTATCCAAACCAAGGTCCTGTGGCCCCGTCACCACTGAGGGAGAGCAGGAGGAAGGGGCAGCTGCAGCCAGTCTTCAAGGCCCCCTGAGGTCCACTCAAGGAAGGCACACTTCTGTTGGTGAAGCCAGGTGAGGGATGGCAGGTGGCCAGGTTGTAGAGATGTGTATCAACTCCCCGCTTCCCCTCTGCCCGCTCCCCTTACCCCCTTTTCTACCCAGAAAACAGGGTTGCTGCTCCAGCAGGACATCACTTTCCTCATCACCATACGTCCTGCCTGGACCAGTGGCAGTTGCCAGCAAGCGTCCATCCAGTGGAGAAGGGGTGACAATAGTTGCAGGAAATCATCCTGTGTCACACGTGTCTTCTGAGCTAGGTGAGGGGGGAAGGACATTACTATCAGGATGCGATGATTCCATGGGAGGCTGAAAAGGAGAACCTGAGCTAAACTCAGCTGTGCACTTCTCTACCCACTGATTTGCTCTCATCCACTCACTCCGTGTCCATCGCTTGTCATGCACTGCTCCAGGTGCTGGGATGCTCCATGAGCATCAAACAAAAATTGCACCTGTGGAATCACAGACTGTGTTTTCACAGGATCCACAGGCAAAGTAAAGCTGGAGAAGCAGTGTTACTGGGCATCTGGCCCCAGCAGGCAAAAGCAGAAAGTCTGGCTCTGTGAGGGATTTCACACTGGACAAGCCTGACCCCCGCTCCTCCCATTCCTTACTCCCCTCTTTGTCGCCTGTCCCACCATACAGCTGGGGTGTGAGAAGCTCAGTCACCCCCAGCTTTCCTCGGGAGCCCTCCTGCAAGGCCCTCTGCCTCTCTGCAGCCCTTCTCATCCTCCTGGGCACTGTGATGGCCGGCATCCTGGTGGGTGAAATCAGCAACCAGGCCCAGGGTAAGTTTCAGCTCACCTTTCCTCTATAGGATGAGGTAGTATGAAGAGAGTCCACGGAAGGCGCTGGGTGGGGAGCAGGGGTGGGGTGGAGGCTGCCAAGTTTCTCTTGATTTCTTCTGAGATATTGGGCAGTTTTCACTGCAGGGACATTTCTTTTTTTATTTTTTTAAAATTTATTTTAATTGGAAGCTAATTACTATACAATATTGTGGTGGTTTTTGCCATGCATTCACATGAATCAGCCATGGGTGTACATGTGTTCCCCACCCTGACCCTTCATCCTACCTCCCTCCCCATCCCGTCCCTCAGGGTCATCCCAGTGCACCAGCCCCAAGCACTCTGTCTCATGCATTGAACCTGGACTGGCGATCTGTTTCACATATGATAATGTACATGTTTCAATGCTATTCTCTCAAATCATCCCACCCTTGCCTTCTCCCACAGAGTCCAAAAGTCTGTTCTTTACATCTGTGTCTCTTTTGCTGTCTTGCATATAGGGTCACTGTTACCATCTTTCTAAATTCCATATATATGCATTAATATACTGTATTGGTGTTTTTCTTTCTGACTTACTTCGCTCTGTATAATAGGCTCCAGTTTCATCCACCTCATTAGAACCGATTCAAATGCATTCTTTTTAGTGGCTGAGTAATATTCCATTGTGTATCTGTACCACAGCTTTCTCATCCATTCGTCTGCCGATGGACGTCTAGGTTGCTTCCTTGATTCTCAAAAGGTAACACTATGTGCTTTTGTGCTCAGTCCCTCAGTCGCGTCCGACTCTTGGTGACCCCATGGACTGTAGCCCACCAGGCACCTCTGTCCATGGGGATTCTCCAGGCAAGAATACTGGCATTCTCCATGGCAAGAAGGGTTGCCATGCCCTTCTCCAGGGGATCTTCCCAACCCAGGGACCAAACCCAGGTCTCCTGCGTTGCAGGCAGATTCTTTGCCATCTGAGCCACTGAGGAAGTCCCCAATTATGTATTCACATTTTTTTTTTAAGTATCCCAACTCACTCTACCAGAATAGGGACCCCATTACTGAGATCTCTCTTCCTGGTCACTGCTGCTGGTGCTGCTAAGTCACTTCAGTTGTGTTTGACTCTGTGCGACCCTATAGACGGCAGCCCACCAGGCTCCTCTGTCCCCGGGATTCTCCAGGAAAGAACACTGGAGTGGGTTGCCATTTCCTTCTCCATTCCTGGTCACTATCTTGTCCCTAAAACTCAATGTAGTATAATAACAAAATCCTTATTTTGTTTATTCCTTGTTCCCATTCCTGCCCAGGCTTCCTGAAACGTGGAATTTAGCATCTTTCCGTAAGTCATGAGATGAGTGAAGGATGGGACCTGAGATAGTGTCTGGATGGGACTGGACTTCAGAACATTCCATCAGGTAATTAGAGGGTTAGGAACTATCAACCCTAGTCCCTCTGGGGACAAGAGGGTACTGATACTGAGTTTAGTCATCAATAGCCGAAGATTCAATCAAATTGCCTACCTCCAACCCTCAATTAAAACCCATGCAGATTGGGTTCAGAGAGCTTCAGAGGAGGTGATAGCATCAAGGGTTTGTAAAGGGGAGAATTTGTACACCTGAGAGGTTTGTGAACCTGAGAGGGTTTGGAGGCTTGGCAGCCTTACCTCCCCATTTCCCCTATGCTTCTTCTCCATTTCGCTGTCCCTGAGTTTCATGCTTTATACTAACTGAAGACAGGAAGTAAAGGGCTTTCGTTAGTTCTGTGAGTGGTTCAAATAAGTTACTGAACTTGGAGGTGGGGCATGGAACCTCTAATTTTGTAGCCAGCAGGTCACACGTGTTAAGTGACCATAGGACTTGTGATCGACACTTGAAGTGTGGACAGTCTTCAGGGACCAAGCCCTCACCCTGTGGGATCTTTGTCACCTCTGCGGATTTAGTGTCAGAAGTGAATTGACTCCTGGATGCCCGTGGGTGTTGGGGAACTGATTGCTGTTGGTAGAGAACCCGCATGTTCAGACTGGGACAACACCCGGACTCACTCTTCCCTATCATTTCTGTCTGGTATGAGGTTCAGGTCCCTGGAACTCTGTTATCTGGGGAGAGCACTCAGAACTAATTCCCAGTTCTCTGTATTTTCAGAATTCTTGGTAGAATCAGGTACTTAACTTAATGGATTGTGACTTTTCCTGATCTTAATACTCACAGGCTTTCTGTTCTGGGGCAAGTCATCTGCAGTTTCCTCTCCTGAATAGGGGGACCATGTTACATGAGTTTTTTGAAAGGATTACCAGTCATGAATATAAAGAATTTGCACATTCGTGGTCCATGATGGTTCACTTTCCACAAAAATATTTTACTCCAAAAGACTTGTCTACCTACATTACCTCACCATCCCTATAAAAATATTTCCTCTGTCAAATCATGATCATTCCTCCGTTATGAAATTAATCAGAATGTTTAGTGACGGCTGGGCTTCTTACCTTTGGAGACAACTGCAGGAAGAGCTGGAAATGCAGTACTTCTGAGAGTTTGCTCAAAGTGAAAAGACTGTTATTTCCAGGCTGGTACAATGTAAGTCAAATCTCAATGCACCTCAGTCTGTTGTCCTGTCAGACTATTATTTCATTTTCATATCAGCATATACAATGTTAGAGAGACACATTATTATACAGACAAGTGAAAGAAAGTGAACGTGTTAATTGCTCAGTTGGACCTGACTCTTTGTGACCCCAGGAACTGTAGCCCCTCCAGGCTCTTCTATCCATGGAATTTCCCAGACAAGAATACTGGAGTGGGTAGCCCTTCCCTTCTCTGGGCATCGTCCTATCCCAGCGATCAAATTCAGGTCTCCTGCATTGAAGGCATTCTTTACCATTGAGACATGAGGGAAGCCATATCTATCTATCTATCTATCTATCTATCTATCTATCAACATACACAGCCCTCATTATCAAATAGACTAACATGAACTTTAATGTATCTGGACTCTTCAATAACTGTACACTTGGCATGAGTGTGACATGGAGATTCATTTACTTGACAAATATTTATCAAATATTTATCCTTTTTGTCCCAGAAGGCATATTTCTTGGTGTAGAAAAACAGCTGTAAACAAAATATAGTAAAATAATATGCTATCTAAGAGGCCGACAAACAATGAAGATGGGGAAAAACTTATGCCAGGTCATGATGAATGTTGTGAGGGAAGAGAGTGATGGGGATTCAAGAGGCTGAAGAGGGTGAGGGAAACACTCTGGAATAAGGAGGCGTTGAGCAGAGGCCGCCAAAAATGAGCCTGTTGTGTTTGAGCAGCAGCCAGGACCAGGGTGGCTGGAGCTGAGTGGGTGAGGGGAAGGGAGTGGGAGGGGATGAGGCAGAGAGGCCGTGTGGGCAGGTCGTGAGGAGCCTTGTAGGACTTTGTAAGAATCAGAATTTGACTGTGAGAGAGCTGGGGAGTCACTGAGGGACTGGTCCTGGAAGCCATACGATAGGACTCAAGTTGAAACAGGAACCCTGAGGCTGCAGAGTGGAGAGTGGCCTCTAGGAAACAAGGGCAGAGACTGAGGCCCCCGGGCAGGCTGCTGCAGAGGTCCAGTGAGCCATGGTGGAGTGTGTACCTGTGTTGTTCCTTGGGTAGATCTCAGTGCTTTAGAAGAACATGAATGACTTGCTCTGTTGAGGTTTCTCTGGGGGCTTCCTCACATATCACGAATCCTTCAACCTTAAAGCATTTGTGATGTGTTCACCCTCCACCTCTCACCCCTCCCTGAGGTGTGGGGGCAGGGAAAGAAGAAAGATGGAAATGAAAATTCCCACTCCCCCAATCAAGTGTTGGTTACCTTGACAACACACTCCATCCTTGGTTTAGGCTGAGTGTTTTTTTTTTTTTAATTAAAAAATTAATTAATTTATTTTAATTGGAGGCTAATTACTTTACAATATGGTAGTGGTTTTTTAGGCTGAGTGTTTACTAGTCACCTCCCTCACATGATAAAAGACTCCTTGTTGCTGTCATCTCTCAGGAAACTCCAGCAGTGTTAGGAGCTCTCTGTCAGGAATAGGAAGAAGACCAAATTTAGAGTCATAGTATAAATATTCCCTCAATATTCCATGATTCCAGTGCTCATGCTGTGACCAGAGTGAACACACTGGAGGGTTACAGCCCAGGAGCACATCAGCTTCCCCAGCCAAATTCCTGCCTGGACCAGTGTCTGGTAAAGAGCATGCGTCCACGCAGTGGAGAAGCTGTGACAGTGGTTGCAGGAAGGTGACCTGTGTCACACCTGTCATCTGAGGTAGGTGACGGGCATCAGGGCACTGAGGTCCAGGTGAGATGATACATGCAGGAGGCTGAAAGGAGGATGTGCGCTAACACACTGCTGATCACTTATCTGCCCGTTGATTGACTTGCATCCACTCATGACCATTCATTACATGCCATGTACTGCTCTAGGTGTTGGGACTTTCCCTGAGTGACATATTGGAATCATGATCTGTGTTTACAGAGACCCACAGGCATAGTCAAGTCTAAAAACTGCTATTAATAGAATTTAGGCCCCTGCAGAGAAAAGCAGGAGGCATGGTTAGGTAAGAAGATTGGGCAATAAAAAGGACTTACACAACTCCTCCCCTTCCCCACTCCCTTCCTCAGCACCTGAGGTCACCCCCTAGCCAGAATGTTAAAAACTCGGTCCATCCCCAGCATCCCCAGGAGCCCTCCTGCAAGGCCACGAAGATGAGCTGGCTCTGCTTCTCTGCAGCCCTTCTGGTCCTCCTGGTCAGTCTGGTGGACAGCACCCCAGCGCTTAGAAACAATATTCAGGACCAAGGTATGTCTGGACTCACCTGTCCTCTACAGGCTCCAGGGAATGATGGGGAGAGGGGGGAAGGTGAGAGGTCATGCTGCCAGCCCTCTCTGATTTCTCCTGGTGTGTGGGGCAGGGTTTTTGTTATTTTGGTGCTGGCTGCACTGGTCTTCCTCGGGAGACGAGGACGTTCTCTAGTTCTGGGCTCTGCTGTCCGGTTGTGGCATGTGAGCTTCTCGTTGGGGTGACTTCTCTAGTTGCAAAGCAGGGGCTCCAGGCATCTGGGCTCACTAGTTGCAGTTCACCTGCCTAGTTGTGCCAAGGCACGTGGATCTTCCCAAATCAGGATTCAAACTCATGAACGCTACAATGGCAGACAGATTCTTAACTATTGCACCCCAAGGAAGTCTGAAGTTGCAAGGATTGAGCTCCACTGATATTATAAATGTCATGAGTAAATATATTACATATGTAGGGCTTCCCTGGTGACTTAGCTGGTAAAGAATCCACCTGCAATGTGGGAGACCTGGGTTTGATTCCTAGATTGGGAGGATCCCCTGGTGAAGGGAAAGGCTACCCACTCCAGTATTCTGGCCTGGAGAATTCCATGGACTGTATAGTCCATGGGCTCACAAAGAGTCAGACTTGTCTGAATGACATTCAATTGTACTGTTGACTACTATTTTACGGCCCTGTATTTGATTGTTGTCTTGGCCCAGACCTCCTGAAACTCTTGGATTTGCTGTCTTTATAGGACTTGAGACAAGCCAGAGAAGGGGACCTGAGAAGCAGTCAGAACCCGATGTGTTTCCAGATATCATTAACGACGTGATTTTAGGTTTGAACTTTCTGCATCTCTGGGAAAGGAGAGGGCACTGAGACTGAAAACAGTCACCAGAGGGCAATGATTCAGTCAGTATGCCTGTTTAGGGAAATGATAATAAAAATCCAGAAATATGGGCATTCCAAGAGCTTTTGGGGTGCTAACAGACGGCCGTGATGTGAGGGTCCTGTGTCCTCTAGGGCCTTGGGACTCCCCACACACCCATTTCCACTTTGCCCTGCACATCTCACTCATTTCGCTGTCTCTAGATTAACCCTTTATAATAACGTGAGATCCGTATGTGAGTGGTCTTCCTGAGTTTGGTCATCAGATGTATTGAGTTATTGAACATGGAGTTGGGGTAATGGGACTTCCAAGTTTTAGCCACTTGGTTGAATCATACGCGATCGGAACACATGGCTGGCATATGAACTGAGGAGAGTTTTGAGCCCTCAACATGCAGAATCTGTACTAACTCCCCTGATTTCTTATCAGAATTAAGTTGACTTGTTGAACACTTAGTGGATGTTTGGGGAATTGGATGTTGTTGCTAGAGACACCACATATTTGGTGTCAGGGAAACCCAACACACTCTTCCTGTGCTTTGGGAGCTCAGGTGAGTCCTGGGGACAGGGGAGTAGTGATAGTAGGAGACTGCACCCAGAAGCTCTTAGCAGTTATCAGTATTTTCAGAGTTCCTGGCAGAATCAGATAGTGTATCAAATGGATTGTGGCAGGGAAGTATCTTGTCCAGACCCTGCCACCCACATGCTGTATGTCCAGGAACAAGTCATCTACACTTACCTCCTCTGAACAGTGGATACATGCTACATGGGTTCTTTGAACATAATACCGGTCATTAATATAGAGAGTTTATTTACATTTCACTGCAAATTTGGGTCATTTTCCACCACAATAGGTTCATTTCAAATGATTTCTCTACCTGCTTACTTGGGGCCAGAAGTATATTTTTATGTCAAATAATGATTATCCTTCTCTGATAAAAAGTAATGAGAAAGACCTGTGATCACTGAGCAGAGCAACTGCCAGGAAAGCATGAAACACAGTCCTTGTGTGGCTGACTGGTGGGACCAGGGCTGATAGAAAATTAACAAAGTCTCCAGGTCTCTTCCCTTGTTATGTTTGGCTATCATATAGTTATTTATATTTGAACTTTGTCCTGATTCATGCTTGGAGACCCCTGATAATTTGGAGTTTTTGTCTTTTATAGGTAGTCGGGTAATTGAGTTAGGATCCAATATAATAAAAAGTGTGGCTGAAGTATTTGAATGTGGATATAAAGGTTTGAACTTTCTGCACCTATGGGGAAAGGGGAGGGCACTGAGATTGAGATCAGTCACCAGTGGCCAATGACTCAATCAATATGCCTATTTAGTGAAACCTCAATAAGAATTCATTAATACTGGCGTTCAGAGAGCTTCTGGGATGGTGAGAAATGGAGGTTATGTGAGGGTGCTGTGCTAACCAGGGCAGGGAGACTTCACACACCTCCACTCTCTCTTAGCCCTACATATCTCCTCCATTGCACTGTTTCTAACTTTCATCCTGTACGTTAATCTGAGAACAATGAGTAAGAGTTTTCCTGAGTTCATTTGCCTGTGTGACTGAGTTATTGAGCATTGATGTGGGGTCATGGAAAATTCGACTTTTATTAGTCACTTGGTCAGAAGTATGAATGACTCGAGATCACATGGCTGGCTTTTGAAGTCAGGACAGTCTGGATCCCTCAGCCTATGTCATTGGCACTAACTCCACAGATTTGATATGAGACGTCAATTGATAGTGGTTTGCCCACTGGGTGTTGGGGATTGGATGGTGTTTGGAATTGGATGGTGTTGGTGGAGAAGCCATGTGTTTCATATCAGCAAAAAACTGAGACTCCCCCTCCCCTATGATTTGGAGGCTCAGGTGAGGTTTGGGGAGAGGTGACTAGGATAGTAGGACCCTGGACCCAGAAACTCTGTATTTTCAAGTTCCTAGCAAATCAACAGTGTATCAAATGGGTTGTGACATGACAATATCTTGTTCTGACCAGGCCATCCACATGCTTGTGTGCTGGGGCAAGTCATCTGCAGTTTCCTCATCAGATTAAGGGAAACATGTTACATGAGTTCTTTGAATAGACGACGAGCCAGAAATATAAACAACTTATTCACATGTCACAGTCAGATTTGTCCATTTTCTACCACAATATATGAATCTGAAAAAAAAAATTCTCTACTGGCTTGCTTTACCAAGTGAAAATATTTCTTTATCAAATAATGATTATTCATCTGTTATTAAAACTAATCAAAAGATGTGGGACCAGGGAGAAGAGCAATTGCAGAGAGAGCAAGAAACACAGCCCTCTTGTGGTAGGCTGTGGGACAAAGATTGAGACAACGTTATGAAAGTCTCCAAGCCCTTTCCCTTGTCTTTTTTTGACTGTTATTTTCTTATCCATGTTTGATCCTTTTCCTGTTTCATGGACCAGGCCTCCTGAAACTCCTGTAATTTACTGCCTTTCACAGATGGGAAGATGATTTTCGGAAGACAACATGAGAGACACATTGTACAGGAGTTCCTAACACTAATACTCAAACAGGCAGATAAATGTTTGTGATTATTGCACCTCTGAGGAGAGGGAATGGCACTGAGATTGATATCATTCACCTATGGCCAGTGATTCAATCAATAAGCCTATTTCTTGAAACCTCAGAAAAGTGCATGAGCATTTTGGCTCAGAGGGTTTTCGGGGTGAGGAACACAAGTACATGATGTGAGGGTGCTATGCTCACTAGTGCATGGATGTTCCACACACCTCCACTCCCCTTTGTCCTACACATCTCCTCCATTGCACTCTCTGTCAGCTTCTTGTGTATGTTCATCTGAGAAGAATAAGTGTGGGCTTTCCTAAGTTTGGGTGTCAATTTCTTTCTGTTATTGAATGTAGAGGGGTGATCATGGAAGCTCCACATTTTGGCCACTTGGCCACAAGCATAAGTAACTCAGGATCAGGTGGCTGGCACTGAAGTGAGGGCACTTTTGAGCCCTCAGTGTGTAGGATCCGCACTAAATGCACTGACTTCATATCAGACATCAACTGACCAGGAGACACCCAGTAAGTCGTTGGGGAATTGATTGATGTTGGTAGAGACATCACATATTTGGTGTGACATCACTCACTCTGCTCTGTGATTCAGGGGCTCAGGTGAGGCTTGAGGCCAGGAAGTAATGAAAGTAGACACTGTATCCAGAAACTGTTACAAATAAGCTGTATCTTCAGAATTCCTGCTAGAACCATTTATTGTATTAGATAGGTTTTAGGCATCACTGACTCGATGGGCATGAGTTTGAGTAGACTCCGGGGGTTTGAGATGGACAGGGAGGCCTGGCGTGCTGCGATTCATGGGGTCGCAAAGAGTTGGACATGACTGAGCGACTGAACTGAACTGAACTGAATATCATAGAAACTAGTCTTGACACTGCCACCACAACTCTTGTCCTGGGTCAAGTCATCTACAATTTCCTCATCTGAACAGGGGACACATGTTGCAAGCATTCTTTGAACAGATTACCAATCATGAGTGTAAAGAATTTATTCATATTTAATGGCTAATTTTGTCATTTTCCACCAACATGTTAATCTGAAGAAGTTTATCCTTTTACCTCCTTTGGGGAAGAAAACATATTGAGGTGTCAAATAATGATTATTCCTCTACCATTAAAATAAGCAGAAAGAACTGGGACCACTGAGCAGCAACCGCAGGAGCACAAGAAACACAGCCCTTGTGTGGTTTGGCATGTGGGATCGAGGCTGAGACAATATGAGTAGAGCCTCCGGACCTTCTCCCATGAATTAGAATTTTAAAATTTCACCACTTTTTTGCCAGCACCTCTGGGAAGAGGGGCAGGGCCTGAGATTCAGATCAGTCAGCAAAGGCTGCTAACTCAGTAAATATGACTATTTATTGAAAATCTCCATAAAAATTTGGGTTTGGAGAGGTTCAGGGTTAATGATCACCCATAAAGACTGTTTAAATACCCTCTCAGCAGACTGAAGGCTAGAGGGAGATTGACCATTATGTCGGTATGCCCCATCATCAAGGTGATTGTGTACTACAAGGAAATCAATTATATCCTTTGTATTTAAGGACCTTGCCCTTGTTGAGAGAATGAAGATGGGAATTATTAAGCCTCTACAAAGCACAGTGCTTGGAGGTGGGGAAACATGGCACAATAACTTGCCTTCCAGAAGGGAGACATAAAATAGCTAAGGGGAGAAATGTTATGGTGGGTTATCAGCTTCTGGAAGGTAGAGAGTGAGGCAGAGAAAGGAGCTGTGCTTTTTGTCTAAAGGGTCAGGGAAACCCTTTGTGATAGGGAGGTGTTGAGCAGAGACTGCAGAAGTCACATGCCTGCCATGCTCTGAGCAGCAGCAGGGACCAGTGTTGCTGGAGACGAGTATGTGTAGGTGAGGGGAAACGAGTGGAAGGGGGTGAGGCATAGACGCCTCTTTGAACAGACTGTCAGTCATGAATATAATGATTTGTCAAGGGAGCAGGCCATGAGGAGCCTTGTAGGGCTTTATAAGAATCAGAATTTGACTGCCAGAGAAAAGGGGACTCACTGAAGAATTGGTCTCCAGGGAGCCATGGGATAAGACTGAATTAAGAGAATCCCTGAGGCTGCAGGGCAAAGTGGCCTCTAGGGAGTAAAGAGCAGAGACAGAGCCCCAGTGATTAGGCTGCAGTGGTTCACATGTAGTGTGTATTTACACTGTTCCCTGGGTGGATCCCATGTCTTCTGAATAACATGAATGTCTTGTTTTGTTGAAGTTTCTAGGGAGGCTTCATTTCCTAGTCATGATGCATTAAATCATTAGTCATTGGAGATTGCTCAATAGATGCTTCCATTACCCTCCCTGAGGATGAGGCTTCCCTGTCCATCACCAACTCCTGGAGTTTACTCAAACTCATGTCCACTGAATCGGTTATGCCACCCAACCATCTCATCCTCTGTCATCCCCTTTTTTTCCAGCCCTCAATCTTGCCCAACAAGAGGGTCTTTTCCAGTGAGTCAGCTCTCCACATCAGGTGGCCAAAATATTGGTGTTTCTGCTTCAGCATCAGTCTTTCCAATGAATATTCAGGACTGATTTTCTTTATGATGGACTGCTTTGATCTCTTTGCAGTCCAAGGGTCTTCTCCAACACCACGGTTCAAAAGCGTCAATTCTCTGGCGTTCAGCTTTCTTTATAGTCCAACTCTCACATCCATACATGACTACTGGAAAAACCATAGATTTGACTATACAGACGTTTGTTGGCACACCTGCTTGTTAATATGCTGTCTAGGTTGGTCATTGCTTTTTTTTTTTTTTTTGAGACTTATTCCACCCCTTTCTTTTCTTTTTTTTTTTTATTAGTTGGAGGCTAATTACTTCACAACATTTCAGTGGGTTTTGTCATACATTGATAAGAATCAGCCATAGATTTACACGTATTCCCCATCCCGATCCCCGCTCCCACCTCCCTCTCCACCTGATTCCTCTGGGTCTTCCCAGTGCACCAGGCCCGAGCACTTGTCTCATGCATCCCACCTGGGCCGGTGATCTGTTTCACCATAGATAGTATACATGCTGTTCTTTTGGAACATCCCACCCTCACCTTCTCCCACAGAGTTCAAAAGTCTGTTCTGTATTTCTGTGTCTCTTTTTCTGTTTTGCATATAGGGTTATCGTTGCCATCTTTCTAAATTCCATATATATGTGTTAGTATGCTGTAATGTTCTTTATCTTTCTGGCTTACTTCACTCTGTATAATGGGCTCCAGTCTCATCCATCTCATTAGGACTGGTTCAAATGAATTCTTTTTAACGGCTGAGTAATATTCCATGGTGTATATGTACCACAGCTTCCTTATCCATTCATCTGCTGATGGGCATCTAGGTTGCTTCCATGTCCTGGCTATTATAAACAGTGCTGCAATGAACATTGGGGTGCACGTGTCTCTTTCAGATCTGGTTTCCTCAGTGTGTATGCCCAGAAGTGGGATTGCTGGGTCATATGGCAGTTCTATTTCCAGTTTTTTAAGAAATCTCCACACTGTTTTCCATAGTGGCTGTACTAGTTTGCATTCCCACCAACAGTGTAAGAGGGTTCCCTTTTCTCCACACCCTCTCCAGCATTTATTGCTTGTAGACTTTTGGATAGCAGCCATCCTGACTGGCGTGTAATGGTACCTCATTGTGGTTTTGATTTGCATTTCTCTAATAATGAGTGATGTTGAGCATCTTTTCATGTGTTTGTTAGCCATCTGTAAGTCTTCTTTGGAGAAATGTCTGTTTAGTTCTTTGGCCCATTTTTTGATTGGGTCATTTATTTTTCTGGGATTGAGCTGCAGGAGTTGCTTGTATATTTTTGAGATTAATCCTTTGTCTGTTTCTTCATTTGCTATTATTTTCTCCCAATCTGAGGGCTGTCTTTTCACCTTACTTATAGTTTCCTTTGTAGTGCAAAAACTTTTAAGTTTCATTAGGTCCCATTTGTTTAGTTTTGCTTTTATTTCCGATATTCTGGGAGGTGGGTCATAGAGGATCTTGCTGTGATTTATGTCGGAGAGTGTTTTGCCTATGTTCTCCTCTAGGAGTTTTATAGTTTCTGGTCTTACATTTAGATCTTTAATCCATTTTGAGTTTATTTTTGTGTATGGTGTTAGAAAGTGTTCTAGTTTCATTCTTTTACAAGTGGTTGACCAGTTTTCCCAGCACCACTTGTTAAAGGGGTTGTCTTTTTTCCATTGTATATCCTTGCCTCCTTTGTCAAACATAAGGTGTCCATAGGTTTGTGGATTTATCTCTGGGCTTTCTATTCTGTTCCATTGGTCTATATTTCTGTCTTTGTGCCAGTACCATACTGTCTTATGACTTTTTTCCCAAGGAGCAAGCATCTTTTAATTTCATGGCTGCAGTGACCATCTGCAGTGATTTTGGACGTCAAGAAAATAAAGTCACTGTTTCCATTGTTTCTGCATCTATTTGCCATGAAGTGATCAGACTGGATGCCATGATCTTAGTTTTCTGAATGCTGAGTTTTAAGCCAACTTTTTCACTCTCCTCTTTCACTTTGATCAAGAGGCTCTTTAGTTTCTCTTTGCTTTCTGCCATAAGGGTGGTGTCATCTGCCTATCTTAGCTTACTGATATTTCTTCTGGCAATTTTGATTCCAGCTTGTGCTTCCTCCAGGCTGGCATTTTGCATGATGTAGTTGGCATATAAGTTTATTAGCAGGGTGACAATATACAGCCCTGACATACTCCTTTCCCCATTTGGAACCAGTCTGCTTTTCCATGTCCAGTTCTAACTGTTGCTTCTTGACCTGCGTACAGATTTCTCAGGAGGCATGTCAGGTGGTCTGGTATTCACATTTCTTGAAGAATTTTCCACAGTTTGTTGTGATCCACATAGTCAAAGGCTTTGTTGTAGTCAATAAAGCAGAAGTTTCTCTGTAACTCTCTTACTTTTTTGATGACCCATTGGATGTTGGCAATTTGATCTCTGGTTCCTCTGCCTTTACTAAATCCAGCTTGAACAGCTGGAAGTTCTCTGTTCTTGTACTGTTGAAGCCTGTCTTAGATTTTGAGCATTACTTTGCTCTTGTGTGAGATGAGTGCAATTGTGTGGTAGTTTGAACATTCTTTGGGATTGGAATGAAAACTGACCTTTTGCAGTCCTGTGGCCAATGCTGAGTTTTCTTAATTTACTGGCATATTGAGTGCAGCACTTTCATAGCATCATATTTTAGGATTTGAAATACCTCAACTGGAATTCCATCACCTCCACTAGCTTTGTTCGTAGTGATGCTTCCTAAGGTCCACTTGTCTTTGCATTCCAGGATATCTGGCTCTAGTCCAGTGATCACTCAATCATTTTTATCTGGGCCTTGAAGATCTTTTTTGTGTAGTTCTTCTGTGTATTCTTTCTACCTCTTCTTAATATTTTTTGCTTCTGTTAGGTGCGTACCATTTCTGTTCTTTATTGTGCCTATCTTTGCATGAAATATTCCCTCGGTATCTCTAATTTTCTCAAAGAGATCTCTAGTTTTTCCCATTCTGTTGTTTTCCTCTATCTTTGTCTTGAACACAGGAAGGCTTTCTTATCCCTCCTTGCTATTCTTTGGAACTCTGCATTCATATGGTTATATCTTTCCTTTTCTTCTTTGCCTTTCAGTTCTCTTCTTTTTTCAGCTGTTTGTAAGGCCTCCTCAGACAACCATTTTGCCTTTTTGTATTTCTTTTTCTTGTGGATGGTCTTGATCACTGCCTCCTGTACAAGTCACAAACCTCCATCCATAGTTCTTCAGGCACTCTATCAGATCTAATTCCTTGAATCTGTCACTTTCACTGTATAATCGTTAAGGATTTGAGTTATATCATACCTGAATGGTCTTGTGGTTTTCCCTACTTTCTTCTATTCAAGTCTTAATTTTGCAATAAGGAGTTCATGATCTTAGCCCCAGTCAGCTCTCAGTCTTGTTTTTGCTGACTGGATAGAGCTTCTCCACCTTCGGTTGCAAAGAATATAATCAATGTGATTTTGGTTTTGACAATCTGATGATGTCCATGTGTAGAGTCTTCTTTTGTGTTGTTGGAAGAGGGTGTCTGGTATGAGAACATTACCTAGTCATGATGTATTAAATCATTAGCCACTGGAGATTGTTCAATAGATGGTTCCATTACCCTCCCTGAGGTTGAGGGAATGTGCAGGTTGGTGGATAAAACACCTTGGAAGAGGGTAGAAATGAAATTTCCCACCCTCCTATAGTCAGTCCTTTCCTGTGCAATCAGAGCCCATATGGCTTATGAGGGTATTAACAAACTCACTGACTTCACATACCAACAGACACTTTTATTGTTTTCATCACATGAGAAATACCAAGATATTTAGGAATGGTGTCATGGAAAAGATGAAAAGACAATTATATGTATTTCCTCTTATAATCACAATATCAGTAGTATCATTACTCAGTTTATAGAATCCCATGAGGCAAAAAAGTAAACAGTGGTATGCTTTTTTTTAATGTCCTTTTCCTTTATAGCATGATTCCTTCTCAATTTTTATGAGTAGTGAAATGTTTTTACCATACAGATCAGTGCAGAGAACATTAATAGTCTTATAAAACTCAGGTATCTATACCCAATAATTATTGACATATAAAGAATATTTTTTACCTGTGACCTCTTTTTGCTGTTATAGTGCTGTGGGTTTTTTTTTTTTGAGCATTTACGCATTGATTTGGGTGAACTGGTGATTAGCTGTGGGTCTGAGGCTCAGTAATTATGGCCTGCTGACTCAGTGCCTACAGCATTTGGGAGTTTAGTTCCCTGACAAGGATTTGAACCCAGAATTCCTTCCTTGGAAGGAGAATTCTTAACTACTGGACCACCAGGGAATCCTATAGAAGTTTTAAGGCTAATCAAAGGCATTACATGAATTTTGCTTAAAATAACTCGTGGGGAGATACACATTTGTACATGATACATTTGTATATCACATCATGCCACACAACATTCGTAATTCTGTCTGAAAAAGGAGGTTTCAAATGCGCTTTTCAATTTGACCATCCTCCACAACCCTAATATTCTCTATTGCAAACAAACTGGTGGTTCTAGTTGTTATCCTTGTACGGAGCTGTGATGACCACCCTCATAACTGAGCCATTGCCCCTCTCCTTCCAGAAGCTTCTAAGACTGCTTTCTGCATGGAGCCTCAATTAAAGGGTGACTGCAAGGCCACGATAATGAGATACTTCTACAACACCAAAACCGGCCTTTGTGAGCGGTTTAGGTATGGCGGTTGCGGAGGAAACAGAAACAACTTCCTAACAAAAGAGGAGTGCGTGAAGACCTGCTCTCCAGTGCCAGGTTCCCTGTGGTAAGACAGGGGCAGGGCACAGGAGGAGGGGAAGGGCTGGGGAAAGAGGCGGAGCTCAGGGGGCCGCACACCATTCACCCTGCACAGCGTCCTCCTCCTCGCTGCTACCAGGAGGGGAGGCTGCAGTGTCCTGTGAAACACACACTGAGCGAGGTCTCCAGGGAGAGGATGGCAGAAGGTCAACCCCCAATGCCTCTTTGTGGGCATCTCAGCCTGATCACATGCTCCCCTTTCTCAGTTGGGAACACTGATTCAGCCACCCTCCAGAGCAGGTCTGCAGTGCTCCTGAGTGCCCCACCTAGGCTTGGAAAACTCACTTTCTTCTTTTAGGCCGTTGGGTCATGAGGACTATGGTTCCATATTATTTGGAAAGTCTAGGATCTGTCTAGTTGACTGGTGTCCACCTGTGGGACTACAATGATGTCACTCAACAAGTTCCTTTCATTTTGCAGAGGACATGAGAGGAGTGGTCCCCAAAACTCTGAAGTCTGAGGAGGACCCCTGCAGGGCTGTGCTGCGTCTGCTTCTAAAGCAGTTCAATCTCCTTCCAGTTTTTTCTCCCCCTACATGCCTCAGCTGTACTTGCTTATTTCCTTTCCTCCTTTGTCTTCATGTCTTAACTCTGCCTCATCCAGTTGGCTCTCAATACCATGAGACCCCTAAGCTCAATTCTTGGCATGAAGGAGAGAGTTCATAATTATTTGAGAAAGGGAAGAAGGAATGTAGGAGCACATTCCTCATGACCAAAGTAACTATAGCCTTTTGGTTTGATGCCAGGATTTTTGTTTTAACCCCCCATCCTCATGGCATCCTCACTGTCATCCCCCTTCCCACCATCACTGCTCTTCTCATGCATGGCCAAGGTGTAATTTCCAGGATCCAGTTCTCAGCATCCATAATGAGAGAAGAGTTTGGGATAAAGAAGACCCTTGACCCTACAATGATGTTCCAAGTTTCCTTTCTGTAGCTTCACACACTGTGGCTTATATTTCTATAAATGCATTTTCAAAACTAAACTGCCTGGAGTAGAGTCTGTTATTTGCAACTACAAACCTTAACCAATAGGGTCCATGGAAATGGTGGTTCTTCTCTCTGTTCTGCAAACTGTGGGCACCTCCCCTTGCCCTGGCCAGAGATTGTGCCCTACCAGGTATAGGAAGCAAGTTCATTGTAGCATCATTGACCTCTTAATAGCTACACAAGCCACACAAAACCGTGGGAGACAGACTCTTCCACATGACAGCTTTTATTCCTTTCTTCTCAGTTCAGTCAAATTTTGGGGTAGTTTGTCCTCATGGACTGTCAGAAGGAGAATGGGCATGAGGCTCTTTGTCCAATTTTCTAAGGTATCTGATTCCCTGAAGTCACTTGTGGGGAGGGGGCTGCTTAGTTCAGTTAAAGAAGGATGATTACCTTTTAGTGCCCCAGCCTCTGTTTTAGTATTTTGCTTGCATTATTGTATTAACCATCCTGAGGCCTTCAAGAGAGGAAATGGAGGCATGGAGATGACACTTACTGGTCATTTCCTAACATGGCAGTTTCCTGCTCTCCCCAGCAGAGGGCCTTTGATGATCTCCTGCTTCTGCCTCTGGGAAGATGTAGGATGGAGGCACCTTGGGAAAACAGACAGTATTCATTTCATGACAGATGAGTAAAGTAGGCATGGGGACCACAGAACACACAGAATTGTAATAAACAAGAACACAGATGGTGCTGGTGCTGTTACTCACTTCCTCAGAGTCTTGGGCAAATTTCTCAACATCCCTGAGCTTTCTTTTCTTTAGTATAGAATAAGGATAATGATCTTACTTCTTAGTATTTCTAACTAGAGACCAGTAGAAATACCCCTGCTCCTAGTTGAATTTGTTGGGTTTATTACTCACTGCAGCAAGGAACAGGAATTATCCTGGAAAACAATATGCTGTCTTATAAAGACAATGTTTGAAAGAACTTATAGGACATAGGCTGGATTGGATAGGACTTGGTGGAGGGTTTCAGGAAGCTGTCTTTGCTCTGGATGAAGGCTCTGAAGAAGTGAGGTAATTCTCACTTGATAATGGTATCTTATCAAGTAATCTTATCAAGGTAATTTGATTTGGCATCTTAATGTTAACTCTAAGAAGTGAAGTGAAGTGAAGTGAAAGTTGCTCAGTTGTGTGTGACTCTGAAATCCCCTGGACTATACAGTCCGTGGAATTCTCCAGGCCAGAATACTGGAGTGGGTACCCCTTCTCATCTGCAGGGGATCTTCCCAACCCAGGGGTCGTACCCAGGTCTGTCATATTGCAGGTGAATTCTTTCCCAGCTGAGCCACAAGGGAAGATCTAACTCTAAGAAGGGAAGACTAGATAGAGGTTAGAGCTGTACTTGGTTAAGAACTGGGACATATGACTAACACTTTGGTAAGTGTCCTTTTCTGATTTTCAGGTGTTTTTCTTTCAGCAAGAGACTTTTCCTTAGGTGAACTTTGTTTCTTCATCTCTAAAATATCAATATGTGTGGATGTGCTCAATGTGCCTGACTCTTGCCACCCCATGGACCATAGCCCACCAGGCTCCTCTTTCCTTGTGATTTTTCAGGCTGGAATACTTGAGTGGGTTTCCATTTCCTGCTCCAGGGGATCTTTTGGACAAAAGGATTGAAACTGAGTCTCACATGTCTTCTGCATTGCTTTACCCACTGAGCGACCTGGGACAGCTAAAAATAGTAATAATAATACTTAACTCATAAGACAGTTAAATAAAAACAAGCTACCTTTTCCTAAGGGCTGCCCTCTTGGTTAAGGAGTGAAGAATCCACCTGCCAATGCAGGACACATGGTACTGATTCCTGGGTGGAGAAGATCCCCTGGAGAAGAAATGCAGTCCACCCGAGTATTCAAGCCTGGAAAATCCCACAGGCAGATAAGCCTGGTGGACCCCCATGGGGTCTCAAAAGAGTCAGACAGGACTTAGGAACTGAACAAGGACAACAATGGGATAATGAGTTGTTATTAAGGAAATGATATTGGCTTAAGTAACTCACTATGCTGCTGTGCAGTCTTGGGCAAGTCATTTCATCTCCCCAAAACACAGATTCTTTCTTTCTAAAAAAGAATAATGGTGTCTGCATAAAGAAATCCCCAGATTTGGTTACTTTTGAGAACCATGTTGATTATGCAGCTAATGTGCTTGGAACAGCACAGAACAAGGCAAACTGTTAAGAAGCACATAGATTTTTAGTTTCCTTGGCTCCTGATCGCTCTTTAAATATGGTGTCAACTGTAGTAAAGAAAGGAAGAAATAGAACTGGATGTTGTAGTTTCACCTTCTGATATAGAAATTCACCAGCAGAGCAGGAAGTTCCCTCAGTGCCAGAGTGGAGTCACAGTCTCTCTTCCAAATAGGTATCCTTCTTCCTCAGAGGTAGTGGAAAGCCCTCCTGCTTCAGTGATTGACGTCACCCAGGTCCAGGCCTTTTCCTACCTCGTGCTATTGGGTGTGTTCTAAAGTCGCTTCAGTCCTGTCCCACTATTTGTGACCCTCCAGGCTATAGCCCACCAAATTCCTCTATCCATGGGATTCTCCAGGCAAGAATACTGGAGTGGGTTGCCATTTCCTCCTCTAAGGGATCTCCCCAAATGGGAAGGAACCAAGGTCTCTTAACTCTCCTGAATTCGCAGGTGGTTTCTTTCCCACTAGCACCACTGGGGAAACACTTTCCCACCTCACTTTGTCAGTATTTAAACCTCTAGTCAAAGGAGCTAAGTGTTACAGTAATAATTACTCAATAATATTATCATTTCTAAGGACTTTGAGTTTGCAGGAAGTAGGAATATATGTCCCTGGTCTTCGCCGCTTCTGCAACACCCTCAGGATGTGGGCAGTGCTGATCTCTTGTGACACCTGAAGCCAAGGGGCCCTGGGATAATTCTGGTCACAAAGTTAGAAAAGGCATAATTGGGACTCAAACTGAGGTCCTCTGATCCCAAAATGCACACTGGGGAGACCAGTGTTGGGGGTCAGGAAGTGCAGGTGTACTTCTGAGAGTTGACCCCTGAGATCTACTCTAGCCCCTGAGGTCCACTCAGCAGGCAGCTCTTCTGTTGATGAAACCAGGTGAGGAGGCTAATTACTTTACAATATTGTAGTGTTTTTTGTGGTTTTCTTTCTGATTTACTTCACTCTGTGTATAGGCTCCAGTTTCATCCACCTCATCAAAACTGATTCAGGTGTGTTCTTTTTAGTAGCTGAGTATATGTACCACAGCTTTCTTATGCATTCGTCTGCCGATGGACATCTAGGTTGCCTCCAGGTCCTAGTTATTGTAAACAGTGCTGTGATGAACACTGGGGTACATGTGTCTCTTTCAATTCTGGTTTCCTCAGTGTGTATGTTCAGCAGTGGGATCGCTGAGTTGTATGGCAGTTCTATTTCCAGTTTTTTAAAGAATCTCTGCACTGTTCTCCATAGTGGCTGTACTAGTTTGCATTCCCACTAACAGTGTAAGAGGGTTCCCTTTCCTCTGCACCCTCTTTAGCATTTATTATTTTTGATAGCTTCCATTCTGACCAGCGTGAGATGGTACCTCATTGTGGATTTGATTGGCATTTCTCTGATAATGAGTGATGTTGAGCATCTTTTCATGTGTTTGTTAGCCATCTGTATGTCTTCTTTGGAGAAATGTCTGTTTAGTTCTTTGACCCATTTTTTGATTGGGTTTATTTTTCTGGTATTGACCTGCATGAGCTTCTTGTTTAATATTTTTGAGGTTAATTCTTTGTTAGTTGCTTTGTTTGCTATCATTTTCTCCTATTCTGAAGGCTGTCTTTTCACTTTGCTTATAGTTTCCTTCGTTGTTCAAAAGCTTGTAAGTTTAATTAGGTCCCATTTGTTTATTTTTGCTTTTATTTCCATTGCTCTGGGAGGTGGGTCATAGAGGATCCTGCTGTGATTTATGTCAGAGAGTGTTTTGCCTATGTTTTCCTTTAGGAATTTTATATTTTATGGTCTTACATTTAGACCTTTAATACATTTTGAGCTTATTTTTGTGTATGGTGTTAGAAAGTGTTCTTGTTTCATTCTTTTACAGGTGGTTGACCAATTTTCCAAGCACCACTTTTTTTTTTAAAATTTATTTATTTTTTTTTAATTTTTTTTTTCCAGTGGGTTTTGTCATACATTGATATGAATCAGCCATGGATTTACATGTATTCCCAATACTTTTTAAAGAGATTGTCTTTTCTCCATTGAATATTCTTGCCTCCTTTGTCAAAGATAAGTTGTCCATAGCTGCATGGATTTATCTCTGGGCTTTCTAATTTGTTCCATGGATCTCTATTTCTGTCTTTGTGCCAGTACCATACTGTCTTGATGACTGTAGCTTTGTAGTATAGTCTGAAGTCAGGCAGGTTGATTCCTCCAGTTCCATTCTTCTTTCTCAAGATTGCTTTGGCTATTTGAGGTTTTTTTATACCCTTACAAACTGTGAAATTATTTGTTCTAGTTCTGTGAATAATACCATTGATAGCTTGATAGGGATTGCATTGAATGTATAGATTGCTTTGGGTAGGATACACATTTTCACTATATTGATTCTTATGACCCATGAACATGATATATTTCTCCATCTATTTGTATTATCTTTGATTTCTTTCATCAGTGTTTTATAGTTTTCTATATATAGGTCTTTTGTTTCTTTAGGTAGATTCATTTCTAAGTATTTTATTCTTTTTGTCACATTGGTGAACAGAATTCCTTCCTTAACTTCTCTTTCTGTTTTCTCACTGTTAGTGTATAGTAATGCAAGGGATTTCTGTGTATTAATTTTATATCCTGCAACTTTGCTATATTCATTCATTAGCTCTAGTAATTTTCTGGTGGTGTCTTTAAGGTTTTCTATGTAGAGGATCATGTCATCTGTAAACAGTTAAAGTTTTACTTCTTCTTTTCCTATCTGGATTTCTTTTATTTCTTTTCCCTTCTCTGATCACTGTGGCTAAAACTTCCAAAGCTATGTCGAAAAGTAGTGGTGAGAGTGGGCACCCTTGTCTTGTTCCTGACTTTAGGGGAAATGTTTTCAATTTTTCACCATTGAGGGTAATGTTTGCTGTGGGTTTATCATATATGGCTTTTGTTATGTTGAGGTATGTTCTTCTATGCCTGCTTTCTGGAGGATTTTTATTATAAATGGATGTTGAATTTTTCAAATGCTTTCTCTGCATCTATTCAGATAATCATATGATTTTTATCTTTCAGTTTGTTAATGCAGTGTATCATATTGACTGATTTGCAAATATTGAAGAATGATTGCATCCCTGGGATAAAGCCACTTGGTCATGATGTATGATCTTTTTAGTATGTTGTTGGATTCTGTTTGCTAGAATTTTGTTGAGGATTTTTGCATTTATGTTCATCAGTGATATTGGCCTATAGTTTTCTTTTCTTGTGGAATCTTTGTCTGGTTTTGGTACTAGGGTGATTGTGGCCTTATAGAATGAGTTTGGGAGTTTACCTTCCTCTGCAATTTTCTGGAAGAGTTTGAGTAGGATAGGTGTTAGCTCTTCTTTAAATTTTTCATAGAATTCACTTGTGAAGCCATCTGGTCCTGGGTTTTTGTTTGTTGGAAGATATTTGATTACAGTTTCAATTTCCACGCTTGCCATACATTTGTTAAGATTTTCTATTTCTTCCTGGTTCAGTTTTGAAAGGTTATACTTTTCTAAGAATTCATCCATTTCTTCCAAGATGTCCATTTTATTGGCATATAGTTGCTGATAGTAGTCTCTTATGATCCTTTGTATGTCTGTGTTGTCTGTTGTGATTTCTCCATTTTAATTTCTAGTTTTGTTGATTTGTTTCTTCTCCCGTTTTTTTCTCAATGAGTCTGGCTATTGGTTTGTCTACTTTATTCATCTTCTCAAAGAACCAGCTTTTCAGTTCAGTTCAGTTCAGTCACTCAGTCGTGTCCGACTCTCTGCCACCCCATGAACTGCAGCACACCAGGCCTCCCTGTCCATCACCAACTCCCAGAGTCTACCCAAACTCATGTCCATTGAGTCAGGGATGCCATCCAACCATCTCATCCTCTGTCGTCCCCTTCTCCTCCTGCCCTCAATCTTTCCCAGCATCAGGGTCTTTTCACATGAGTCAGCTCTTCACATCAGGTGGCCAAAGTATTTGCGTTTCAGCTTCAACATCAGTCCTACCAGTGAACACCCAGGACCAATCTCCTTTAGGATGGACTGGTTGGATTGCCTTGCGGTCCAAGGGACTCTCAAGAGTCTTCTCCAACACCACAGTTCAAAAGCATCAAATCTTCGGTGCTCAGCTTTCTTTATAGTCCAACTCTCACATCCATACATGACCACTGGAAAAACCATAGCCTTGACTAGATGGACATTTGTTGACAAAGTAATGTCTCTGCTTTTTAATAGTGCTGTCTAGGTTGGTCATAACTTTCCTTCCAAGGAGTAAGCATCTTTTAATTTCATGGCTGCAATCACCATCTGCAGTGATTTTGGAGCCCCCCAAAATAAAGTCAGCCACTGTTTCCACTGTTTATCCATCTATTTGTCATGAAGTGATGGGACCAGATGCCATGATCTTAGTTTTCTGAATGTTGAGCTTTAAGTCAACATTTTCACTCTCCTCTTTCACTTTCATCAAGAGGCTCTTTAGTTCTTCACTTTCTGCCATAAGGGTGGTGTCATCTGCATATCTGAGGTTATTGATATTTCTCCCAGCAATCTTGATTCCAGCTTGTGCTTCCTCCAGCCCAGCATTTCTCATGATGTACTCTACATATAAGCTAAATAAGCAAGGTGACAATATAGAGCCTTGACATACTCCTTTTCCTATTTGGAACCAGTCTGTTGTTCCATGTCCAGTGCTAACTGTTGCTTCCTGACCTGCAGAGTTTTGTTCATCTTTGCAATAGTCTCCTTTATTTTTTTTTCATTTATTTCTGACCTAATTTTTATGATTTCTTTCCTTCTACTAACCCTGAGGTTCTTCATTTCTTCTTTTTCTAGTTTCTTTAGGCATAAAATCAGGTTATTTATTTGATTTTTCTCTTGTTTCTTGAAGTAAGCTTGTATTGCTATGAACCGTCCCCTTAGCACCACTTTTACTGAATCCCATAGGTTTTGGATTGTTGTGTTTTCATTTTCATTTGTTCCTATGCATATTTTGATTTCTTCTGTCATTTGTTGGTTATTCGGAAGCGTGTTGTTTAGCTTCCATATGTGTGTGTTTTAATAGTTTTTAGATGTAGATGACATCTAATCTTACCGTATTGTGATCAGAAAAGATACTTGAAATGATTTCAATTTTTTTGAATTTACCAAAGCTAGATTTATGGCCCAGGATGTGATCTATCCCATGTGCACTTGAGAAAAAGGTGAAATTCATTGTTTTGGTGTGAAGTGTCCTATAGATATCAATTAGGTCTAACTGATCCATTGTATAATTTAAAGTTTGTGTTTTCTTGCTACTTTTCTGTTTGACTGATCTATCCATAGGTGTGAATGGGGTATTAAAGTCTCCCACTATTATTGGATTACTGTTAATTTCCCCTTTCATATTTGTTAGTGTTTGCCTGACATATTGTGGTGCTTCTATGTTGGGGGCATGTATATTTATAATTTTTATATCTTCCTGTTGGATTGATCCTTTGATCATTATGTAGTGTCCTTCTTTGTCTCTTTTCATGGTCTTTATTTCAAAATCTATTTTATCTGATATGAGTATTGCTACTCCTGCTTTCTTTTGATCTCCATTTGCGTGAAATATTTTTCCAGCCCTTTACTTTCAGTCTGTATTTCCCTTGTTTTGAAGTGGGTCTCTTGTAGACAGCATATATAGGGGTCTTGTTTTTGTATCCATTAAGCCATTCTTTGTCTTTTGGTTGGGGCATTCAACCCATTTACATTTAAGGTAATTATTAATAAGTATGATCCTGTTGCCATTTACTTGGTTGTTTTGCATTAGAATTTATAAACCTTTTCTGTTTCCTGTCTAGAGAAGCTCCTTTAGCATTTGTTGAAGACCTGTTTTGGTGGTGCTGAATTCTCTCAACTTTTGCTTATCTGTAAAGCTTTTGATGTCTCCTTCATATTTGAATGAGATCCTTGCTAGGTGTAGTAATCTGGGTTGTAGGTTTTTCTCTTTCATCATTTTAAGTATGTCCTGCCATTCCCTTCTGACCTGAAGAGTTTCTATTGAAAGATCAGCTGTTATCCTTATGGGGATCCCCTTGTATGTTATTTGCTACTTTTCCCTTGTTGCTTTTAATATTTGCTCTTTGTGTTTAATCTTTGTTAATTTGATTAATATGTGTCTTGGGGTGTTTTGCCTTAGGTTTGTCCTGTTTGGGACTCTCTGGGTTTCTTGGACTTGGGTAGCTATTTCCTTCCCCATTTTAGGGAAATTTTGAACTATTATCTCCTCAAGTATTTCTTCATGGCCTTTCTTTTTGTCTTCTTTATCTGGGACTCCTATAATTCAAATGTTGGGGTGTTTCACATTGTCCCAGAGGTCTCTGAGTTTGTCCTCATTTCTTTTAACACTTTTTTTCTTTTTTCCTCTCTGCTTCATTTATTTCCACCATTCTATCTTCTACCTCACTTGTCTTATCTTCTACCTCAGTTATTCTACTGTTGGTTCTCTCCAGAGTGTTTTTGATCTCAGTTATTGAATTATTCATTATTGATGGACTCTTTTTTATTTCTTCTAGGTCCTTATTAAACATTTCTTTCATCTTCTCAATCCTTGTCTCTTGTCTATTTATCTGTAACTCTATTTTGTTTTCATGATTTAGTATCATCTTTACTTTCATTATTCTGAATACTTTTTCAGGTAGACTCCCTATCTCCTCTTTTGTTTGGTTTTGTGGGCATTTATCATGTTCCTTTACCTGCTGAATATTTCTCTGCCTTTTCATTTTGTTTAGATTGCTGTGTTTTGGGTTGCCTTTCTGTAGGCTGTAAGTTTGTGGTTCCTCTTTATTGTGGAGCTTGCTCCCTGTGGGTGGGGTTGGACGAGTGGCTTGTCAAGGTTTCCCGGTTAGGGGAGTTTGTGTCCATGTTCTGGTGGGTGGAGCTGGATCTCTTCTCTCTGGAGTGCAATGATGTGTTCTGTAGTGAGTTTTGGGGTGTCTTCGGGTTTGGCATGGCTTTGGACAGGCTGTATTTTAATGCTCAGGGCTGTGTTCCTGCATTGTTGGAGAATTAGCATGGTATGTTTTTCTCTGTAACTTGTTGGCTCTTGGGTTGAGCTTGGTTTCAGTGAAGGTATGGAGGCTTTTGGATGATCTCTTGTCTATTAATGTTCCCTGGAATCAGGAGTTCTCTGGTGTTCTCAAGTTTTGGATTTAAGCCTCCTGCCTCTGGCTTTCAGTTTTATTCTTAGAGTAGCTTCAAAAATTCTCCATCCATACAGCACAGATGATAAAACATCTAGGTTAATGGTGAAAATATTCTCCACCATGAGGGACACTCAGAGAGGTTCACAGAGTTACATGGAGAAGAGAAGAGGAAGGAGGGAGATAGAGGTGACCAGGGGGAGAAGAGAGGGAGTCAAAATGGAGCAAGCGATCTAGCCAGTAATCAATTCCCTGTGTGTTCTCCACAGTCTGGAACACCAGAGAGGTTCATGGAGTTACATAGAGAAGAGAAGAGGGAGGAGGAAGATAGAGGTGACCAGGTGGAGAAGAGGGGGAGTCAAAAGGTGAGAGACCAATACAGCCTATAATCAATTCCCTAAGTGTTCTGTACAGCCCAGAACACCCAGAGAGGTCCACAGAGTTACATAGAGAAGAGAAGAGGGAGGGAGGAGATAGAGGTGAATTGGGGGAGAAAAGGGAGAGTCAAAAGGGGAGAGAGCAATGAAACCGGTAATTTCACCTCTAAGTGAAAATGGATACTGAAGATTAGATTCTTAAAGGTACAAAATTGATAACAAATACCAAAAATCAAGGATTAAAAATCTAGAGTAGAGGTTAGACTATCAAAAATACAGTATTAAAAATACAAAAAAAGTCAATCAAAAAATTATAATATATATATATGTATATGAAATTTGCTTTAAAAATAGGGCTTTTTTTAAACAAGGTACTAGAACATTATAAAAATGAGAAAGGAGTAATAAAGAACTTAAAAAATAAAAAATAATTTTAAATGAGAATAGTAAAAATATATCTAGGAATTTTTCTGGAGATGTTGTGGGCAGTGTGGGGTCAGTTCAGTTTCAGACAGTTCTTTGTTTCAGGACAAAAGCTGACTCCAGATTCCTGTAAAGTGGACTGTATGACACTGGAAAGGCAACAGGGATATATTGAAGAACAACAAAATGTCCTTGCCCTCAGGGTGCTTATGTTCTGCAAAAGTTCTGTGAAGAATTACCTGCAGGCATGATGAGATGGATACAAGATTGTGGAGTAGAAGGACGTGTGCTCATCTTCTCCTGAGAGAACTCCAAATTACAACTCGCTGCTGAACAACCATTGACAGGAAAATGTTGGATCCCACCAAAAAGATACACCACATCCAAGGGCAAAGGAGAAGCCCCAGCAAGATGGTAGGAAGGGTGAAACTGCTTTTAGAATAAATTCCCATACCTGCTAGAGATGCTCGGAGGGCATAAAAAACCCTTGTGTGCACCAGGACCCAGGGACCCCACAGAAACTGAGCCAGAGCTATGTTTGAGTGTCTTCTGCAGAGGTACAGGTCAGCAGTGACCTGCTGCAGGGGCAGGGGCTCTGGGTGCAGCAGACCTGTTTTTGGCATAAGGTCATCATTAACCCCACCATAGAGCCACCAGAACTTACACAGGGCTGGGGAAACAGACTCTTGGAGGGCACAAACAAAACCTTGTGCACACCAGAATCCAGGAGAAAGGAGCAATGACCTCAGAAGAGACTGACCCAGACTTGCATGTGGGTGTCCAGGAGTCTCCTGCAGAGGCTTTGGTCGGCAGTGACCTGCTGCAGGATCAGGGGCACTGATGCAGCAGTGGGTGCACTGGACCTTTTGAAGAAGGTCACCATTATCCTCATTACCTCCACGATGGTTTGGCCTCAGATCAAACAACAGAGAGGGAACACAGCCCTGCCCATCAACAGAAAGTTGGATTAAAGATTTACTGAGCATGGCCCACCCATTTGAACAAGACCCCGTTCCCCTTCAGTCAGTCTCTCCCACCAGGAAGCTTCCATAGCCTCTTGTCCTTATCCATCACAGGGCAGACAGAATGAAAGCCACAATCACAGAAAACTAACCAAACTGATCACATGGACCACAGCCTTGTCTAACTCAATGAAACAATGAGCCATGCTGTGTAGGGCCACCCAAGACGGATGGGTCATGGTGGAGAGTTCTGACAAAACATAGTCCACAGGAGAAGGGAATGGCAAGCAACTTCAGCATTTTTGCCTTGAGAATCCCATGAACAGTATGAAAAGGCAGAAGACAGGACACTGAAAGATGAACTCCCCAGGTTTGTAGGTGCCTAATATGCTGCTAGAGATCAGTGGAGAAATAACTGCAGAAAGAATGAAGAGATGGAGACAAAGCAAAAATAACACCCAGTTGTGGATAGGACTGGTGTAAAGTAAAATCCGATGCTGTAAACAGCAGTATTGCATAAGAATCTGGAATGTTAGGTCCATTAATCAAGGCAAATTCAGTTCAGTTTAGTTGCTAAGTTGTGTCCGACTTTGTGACCCCATGAATCGCAGCACGCCAGGCCTCCCTGTCCATCACCAACTCCCAGAGTCCACTCAAACTCATGTCCATCGAGTCGGTGATACCATCCAGCCATCTCATCCTCTGTCGTTCCCTTCTCCTCCTGCCCCCAATCCCTCCCAGCATCAGAGTCTTTTCCAATGAGTCAACTCTTCGCATGAGGTGGCCAAAGTATTGGAGTTTCAGCTTCAGCATCAGTCCTTCCAATGAACACCCAAGACTGATCTCCTGTAGGATGGACCGGTAGGATCTCCTTGCAGTCCAAGGGACACTCAAGAGTCTTCTCCAACACCACAGTTCAAAAGCATCAATTTTTTGGCACTCAGCTTTCTTCACAGTCCAACTCTCACATCCGTACATGACCACTTGAAAATCATAACCTTGACTAGACAGACCTTTGTTGGCAAAGTAATGTCTCTGCTTTTTAATATGCTGCCTAGGTTGGTCATAACTTTCCTTCCAAGGAGTAAGCGTCTTTTACTTTCATGGCTGCAATCACCAACTGCAGTGATTTTGGAGCCCCCCAAAATAAAGCCTGACACTGTTTCCACTGTTTCCACATCTATTTGCCATGAAGTGATGGGACCAGATGCCATGATCTTAGTTTTCTGAATGTTGAGCATTAAGCCAACTTTTTCACTCTCCTCTTTCACTTTCATCAAGAGGCTTTTTAGTTCCTCTTCACTTTCTGCCATAAGGGTGGTGTCATCTGCATATCTGAGGTTATTGATATTTCTCCCGGCAATCTTGATTCCAGCTTGTTCTTTTTCCAGCCCAACATTTCTCGTGATGTACTCTGCATATAAGTTAAATAAGCAGGGTGGCAATATAGAGCCTTGACATACTCCTTTTCCTATTTGGAACCAGTCTGTTGTTCCATGTCCAGTTCTAACTGTTGCTTCCTGACCTGCATACAGGTTTCTCAAGAGGCAGGTCAGGTGGTCTGGTATTCCCATCTCTTTCAGAATTTTCCACAATTTATTGTGATCCACACAGTCAAAGGCTTTGGCACAGTCAATAAAGCAGAAATAGATGTTTTTCTGGAACTCTCTTGCTTTTTCTATGATCCAGCAGATGTTGGCAATTTGATCTCTGGTTCCTCTGCCTTTTCTAAAATCAGCTTGAATATCTGGAAGTTCACGGTTCACATATTGCTGAACCTGGCTTGGAGAATTTTGAGCAGTACTCTACTAGTGTGTGAGATGAGTGCAATTGTGCGGTAGTTTGAACATTCTTTGGGATTGCCTTTCTTTGGGCTTGGAATGAAAACTGAACTTTTGCAGTCCTGTGGCCACTACTGAGTTTTCCCAATTTGCTGGCATATTGAGTGCAGCACTTTCACAGCATCATCTTTCAGGATTTGAAATAGCTCAACGGGAATTCCATCACCTCCACTAGCTTTGTTCGTAGTGATGCTTCCTAAGGCCCACTTGACTTCACATTCCAGGATGTCTGGTTCTAGCTGAGTGATCACACCATCGTGATTATCTGGGTCGTGAAGATCTTTTTTGTACAGTTCTTCTGTGTATTCTTGCCACCTCTTCTTAATATCTTCTGCTTCTGTTAGGTCCATACCATTTCTGTCCTTTATCGAACCCATCTTTGCATGAAATGTTCCCTTGGTATCTCTAATTTTCTTGAAGAGATCTCTAGTCTTTCCCATTCTGATGTTTTCCTCTATTTCTTTGCATCGATCACTGAGGAAGGGTTTCTTATCTCTCCTTGCTATTCTTTGGTACTCTGCATTCTAATGGGAATATAATTCCTTTTCTCCTTTGGTTTTCAAAGCTTCTCTTCTTTTCACAGCTATTTGTAAGGCCTCCTCAGACAACCATTTTGCCTTTTTGCATTTCTTTTCCATGGGGATGGTCTTGATCCCTGTCTCCTGTACAATGTCACAAACCTCTGTTCATAGTTCATCAGGCACTCTGTCTATCAGATCTAGTCCCTTAAATTTATTTCTCACTTCTACTGTATAGTCATAAGGGATTTTATTTAGGTCATACCTGAATGATCTAGTGGTTTTCCATACTTTCCCTACTTTCTTCAATTTAAATCTCAATTTGGCAGTGAGGAGTTCATGATCTGAGCCACAGTCAGCTCCCAGTCTTGTTTTTGCTGACTGTATAGAGCTTCTCCATCTTTGGCTGCAAAGAATATAATCAATCTGATTTCGGTGTTGACCATCTAGTGATGTCCTTGTGTAGAGCCTTCTCTTGTGTTGTTGAAAGAGGGTGTTTGCTATGACCAGTGAGTTCTTTTGGCAAAACTCTATTAGCCTTTGCCTTGCTTCATTCCATACTCCAAGGCCAAATTTGCCTGTTATTCCAGGTGTTTCTTGACTTCGTACTTTTGCATTCCAGTCTCCTACAATGAAAAGGACATCTTTTTTGGGTGTTGGTTCTAAAAGGTCTTGTAGGTCTTCATAGACCTACAACTTCAACTACTACAACTACCTACCTACAACTGTTCAACTTCAGCTTCTTCAGCGTTACTGGTTGGGGCATAGGCTTGGATTACCATGATATTGAATGGTTTGCCTTGGAAACGAACAGAGATCATTCTGTCATTTTTGAGAATGCATCCAAGTACTGCATTTCAGACTCTCTTGATCATGATGGCTACCCCACTTCTTCTAAGGGATTCCTTCCCACAGTAGTAGATGTAATGGTCATCTGAGGTAAATTCACCCATTCCTGTCCATTTTAGTTCGCTGATTGAATGTCGACATTCACTCTTGCCATCTCCTGTTTGACCACTTCCAGTTTGCCTTGATTCATGGGCCTAACATGCCAGGTTCCTATGCAATATTGTTCTTTACAGCATCGGACCTTGCTTCTATCACCAGTCACATCCACAACTGGGTATTGTTTTTGCTTTGGCTCCATCCCTTCCTTCTTCCTTCCTTCTTTTTGGAGTTATTTATTCACTGATCTCCAGTAGCATATTGGGCACCTACTGACCTGGGGCATTCCTCTTTCAGTATCCTATCTTTTTACCTTTTCATACTGTTCATGGGGTTCACAAGGCAAGAATACTGAAGTGGTTTGCCATTCCCTTCTCCAGTGGACCACATTCTGCCAGACCTCTCCACCATGACCCGTTCGTCTTGGGTGGCCCCACACGGCATGGCTTAGTTTCATTGAGTTAGACACGACTGTGGCCCTGTGATCAGATTGGCTAGTTTTCTGTGATTATGGGTTCAGTGTGCCTGCCCTCTGATGCCCTCTCGCAACACCTACTGTCTTACTTGGGTTTCTCTTACCTTGGACGTTGGGTATCACTTTACGGCTGCTCCAGCAAAGCGCAGCCGCTGCTCCTTACCTTGGACAAGGGATATCTCCTCACGGCCAGCCCTCATGACCTTGAATGTGGAGTGGCTCCTCTCGGCCCTCCAGCGCAGCCGCCTCTCCTTGGACATGGGGTTGCTAAGTGGTCAAACAGGAGATGGCAAGAGTGAACATCAACATTTTTGGAATCAGTGAACTAAAATGGATTGGAATGGGTGAATTTAACTCAGCTGAAAAGGGGATATGAGCTAACACACTACTGATCAACTGTGTGCTGTGCTTAGTCATTCAGTCTTTCCGACTCTTTGCAAGCTGAGCCCATGTATTGTAGCCCACCAGGCTCCTCTGTCCATGGGATTCTCCAAGTAAGAATACCAGAGTGGGTTGCCATTTCCTTCTCCTGGGGATCTTCCCAACCCAGGGTTCAAACCTGGGTCTCCTGCATTGGAGGCAGATTATTCACTCACTGAGGCAACAGCACTGATCAATGATCCATCTTTGATTTGCTCTCATCCACTCACTGACCATCCATCACGTGCCATGCAGGAGAATCTCCAGGAGCTGGGATTCTCCCTGAGTGACCATATTGGACAAAATTCCCCCTTTGGAATCATAAGCTGTGTTTCCCATGAGACCCACAGGCATAAGCAACTTTGAGAATCAATGATACTGGGCATTTGGCCCCAACAGGCAGAAGCAGAACCATGAGAGGTGGAGATCTTACACATTGTACAAGATGGATCCCAGATCAACCCCTTCCTCACTTGCCTCTTTGTTGGCTGTTCTGACCCCTCAGCTTGGGTACAAAAAGCTCAGTCAGCCCCCAGCTTTCCCAAGAGGCTCTCCTGCAAGGCCACAAAGGTGAGCCAGTTCTGCTTCTCCTTAGCCCTTCTTGTCTTCCTGGGCACCTGGTGAAACCAGGAAGTGGTCCCAGGGAAAGCCCTGGCTCACTTCTCTTCTATAGGCTGGAGACAGGTGATGAGGGAGGTCCATGGAAGGCACTGAAGTACAGGTGTGGGGTGGATACAGCAAAATCTCTCTGCATTTCTTCTGGTAAATTAAGCAGTTTTCATTTCAGGGAAATTCCTTGACTCTCAAAATGTACCATAATGTGTTCAGCTTTGAAAAAAACAAAATCCCACCTGATTCTATCATATCAGGGATCCCATAACTGAGACCTTATTCCTGGTCAGTGCCTGGACCCTGATCCTACTGTAGTGTCATAATAAAATCCAAATTTGACCCCTGTCTCTGTCCATGCCCCAGGCCCCCTGAAACACTCATATTTTCTGTATCAAAATCAGGAGATGAGTGAAGGATGGGGCCTAAGATAGTGTCTGGATGGGACTGGATTGCACTGATTGCCACCAGGTGATTAGAGGGTTAGAACTATCAAGCCCAGTCCCTCTGGGGACAGGAAAGGGTACTGATACTGGGTTCAGGCATCGTGGCCAAAGATTCAATCAAATTACCTGCATCCAACCCTCAATTACAACTCATAAACACTGCATTGTGCTGATCTTACCACTGACAGGCTTTCTGTCCTGGAGCAAGTCATCTGCAGTTTCATTTCCTGAACATGGGGACCAGGTTATATGAGTTTTTTGAAAGAATTACCAGTCATGAGTGTAAAGAGTTTCCATATTCATGGACAATGATGTCCACTTTCCACCAAAATGTTTTAGTCCAAAAGACTTTTCTACCTACATTTCCTCACCATCCCTCTAAAAAAATTATCTGTCAAATAATGATCTTTTCTGTGTTATGAAATTAATCAGAATGTTGAATGAAAACTGGGCTTCTTACCTTGGAGACAAGTGTAGGAACAGCAGAAAATGCAGTACTTTTGAGAGTTTGCTCAAGGTGCAAAGACTGTTCTTTCCAGGCTGGTATGATATAAATCAAAATTCAATGCACCTCATTTTGTTGTCTTGTCAGACTACTATTTAATTTTCCTACCAGGATATGCATTTATAGAGGAGACTCATAATTGTATAGACGGGTGAAAAAAAATGGAAGTGTTAATGGCTAAGTTGTGTTTGATCTTTGTGACCCTATGAACTGTAGCCCACCAGCTCTTCTGTCCATGGAATTCTCCAGGCAAGAATAGTGGAGTGGTTAGCCATCCCCTTCTTGAGGGGATTTTCCTGACCCAGGGATTGAACCCAGGTCTCCTGCATTGCAGGCAATCTTTACCATGAAGACACGAGGGAAGCTCTCTCTCTATATATATGTGTATATATATATATACACACATATGCACGCCAAAAGATATACCTTATGGGACATGAAGCCTATGTATTTGATAAATATTTGTCAAGTAAATGAATCTCTCATGTCATACTCAAGCTAAGTACACAGTCATTGAAGAGTCTGGATAATACAATTCATGTTAGTTTATTTGGTGATGAAACCTCTCTCTCTCAACATAAATATCCCAGAAATATCCCAGAAGGTATATTTCTTGGTTTAAGAAAACAGCTGTAAACAAAATATAGTAAAATTATATGCCTTCTGAGACCAACAGACAATGAAGACATCGGAAAATCCTATGGCAGGTGGTGATGAGTGAAGTGAAGAAAGAGAGTGATGGGGATTCATGAGGCTTAGAGGGTCAGGGAAACACTCTGTAGTAAGAAGGCCTTGAGCAGAGGCTGCCAAAAATGAGCCTGGTGTGTTTGCCCAGCAGTCCAGACCAGGGTGGCTGGAGCTGAGTGGGTGAGGGGAGGGGAGTGGAAGGAGATGAAGCAGAGAGGCCATGGAGGAAGGTCATGAGGAACCATGTAGGACTTTATTAGAATCCAAATTTGACTCTGAGAGAGCTGGGGTGTCACTGAGAGAGTGGTTATGGGAGCCATGTGATAGAACTCAAATTTTAAGCAGATCCCTGAGGCTGCTAACAAAGGTCCATCTAGTCAAAGCTTTGGTTTTTCCAGTAGTCATGTATGGATATGAGAGTTGGGCTGTAAAGAAAGCTGAGCACTGAAGAACTGATACTTTTGAACTGTGGTATTGGAGAAGACTGTTGAGAGTCTTTGGACAGCAAGGAGATCCAACCAGTCCATCCTAAAGGAGATCAATCTTGAGTATTCACTGGAAGGACTGATGCTGAACTCCAATACTTTGGCCACCTGATACAAAGAAATGACTCATTTGAAAAGACCATGATGCTGGGAGCTTCCCTTATAGCTCAGTCGGTAAAGAATCTGCCTGCAATGCAGGAGACTTGCGTTTGATTCCTGGATCGGGAAGATTTTCTGGAGAAGGAAATGGCAACCCACTCCAATATTCTTGCCTGGAGAATCCCATGGACAGAGGAGCCTGGCAGGCTACAGTCCATGGGGTTGCAAGAGTTGGACACGAGTGAGTGACTTTCACTACTCACTACTATGATGCTGGGAAAGATTAAAGATGTGAGGAGAAGGGGAGGACAGAGGATGGGATTGTTGGATGGCATCATTCACTCAATGATGATGATCGTCACTGACTCAATGGAGTTTGAGTAGGCTCTGGGAGTTGATGATGGACAGGGAAGCCTGGCGTGCTGCAATCCAGGGGGTCGCAAAGAGTCTGCCACGACTGAGTGACTAAACTGACTGAACTGACCTACTGAGGCTGCAGAATGGAGAATGGCCTCTAGGGGGTGAAGGTCAGAGACAGAGGCCCCTGGGCAGGCTGCTGCAGTGGTCCAGGGGGCCATGGTGCAGTGTGTACCTGTGTTGTGCCTTGAGTAGATCTTGTTTCCTCAGCAGAGCATATATGACTTGCTCTGTTAAGGTTTTTGTGAGACTTCATCCCAAATCATGATTCATTCAATCTTTAGGCATTTGTGATGGATTCACCCTCCACCCCTCACTCGTCCCTGAGGTGTGGGAGCAGACAAAGGGGAAAGGTGGAAATGAAAATTCCCACTCCCCTAATTAAGTGTTGGTTACCCAGGCAACCAACTCAATTCTTGGTTTAGGCTGAGTGTTTGCTAGTCATCTCCTTCACATGACAAAAATCTCCTTGTTTCTCTCATCTCTCAGGAAACTTCAGGGGCATCAGGAGCTCTGTGTCAGGAATAGGAAGGAGACTGAATTAATATTTCTTACATAAGTCACAGTATCAATATTCTCTCAATATTCCATTATTTCTGTGCTCATGCTGTGACCAAAGTGAACACACTGGGTTACAGTCCAGGAGGACGTCAACTTCCCCAGCTAAGTTTCTGCCTGAACCAGTGTCTGGTAAACAGTAAGTGTCCATCCAGTTGAGAAGCTGTGACAATAGTTATAGGAAAGTGATCTGTGTCACACCTGTCTTCTGAGCTAGGTAAGGGGGTCAGGGCATTGAGGTCCAGGTGAGATGATACATGTAGGAGTCTGAAAAAGAGGCCATGGGCTCACACACTGCTATTCAATTATAGGTCCTGTGATTTGTTGCATCCACTCCCTGACTGTCCCTCATGTGCCATGCAGTGCTCTAGGTCCTGGGACGCTCCCTGAGTGAACATATTGAAATCATGATCTGTATTGACAGGAGACCCACAGGCATAGTCATGTCTAAGTTCTGCTCTTACTGGACTTTTGGCCCCTGCAGAAAGATGCAGGAGGCATGGTTAGGAGGGAGATTATGTAATAAACAGAACTGACCCAGCTCCTCCCCTCCCTCACTTTCCTCCCCATCGCCTGATCCCACCCCTCAGCCAGGATATGAAAAGCTCAGTCTGTCCCCAGCATCCTCAGGAGCCCTCCTGCAAGGCCACGAAGATGAACTGCTTCTGCCTCTCTGCAGCCCTTCTCTTCCTCCTGGTTATCCTGGTAGATGGCACTCCGGTGTATGAACACCATTCCCTGGACCAAGGTATGTCTGGACTCACCTCTCCTCTACAGGTTCTCATGAAATTAGGAGAGTCCATAGAAGGGTTAGGGGGAGGGGATCAGTGGTGGGGTGGGTGCTGCCAACCTTCTCTGGATTTCTCCTGTCAAGTTGGGCAGGATTTTGTTGTTAGTTTGGTGTTGGCTGCCTTGGTGTTTCTCGATATGTGAGGATATTCACTAATCACGAGGGCTACTCTATGGTTGCGGTGTGTGGCCTTCTCACTGTGTGGCTTCTCTTGTTGCAGAGCAGGGACTCTAGGCATCTGGACTCAGTAGTTGTGGTTCACATGTTCCCTTGAGGCAACGTGGAATTTTCTCACACTAGGGATCGAATCCATGTCCCCTGAATTGGCAGACGGATTCTTAACTGCTGAACCACAAGGGAAGTCAGAAGTTGCAAGCTTTTAACTCCACTGACATTATGATGTGCATGAGGAGATATATTAAAATTCATATATATAAAGATAAATAATCCCACCTAACTGTACCAGATCAGGGACCCTATTTGTGAGACTATTTATTCCTGGTCCTGCCTTGTCCATGAACCGCACTGTAGTGTAGTAATAAAAAGATCCATATTTGATCCTTCTCATGATATGGCCATGCCTCCTAAACTCTTGGAATTTACTGATTTTAGTGGTTATGAGATGAGTCACTAAAGGTGACTCAGGGTACCTTAAGAATGGGGCTGGTCTCTAAGAAACCTCAAATACTGCTTTAAAGGTTACAGTTTTCACCACCTCTCATTCCAGCACTCTGAGCTAAGGCGAGGGAACAGAGAGTGAGAAAAATCAGCCATGGCTGATTATCCAGCCAATATGCTTGTTTAGCGAAACCTAGAAAGAAATACAGAAATGTTGGCATTCAGAGAGCTTGCAGGTGGGTGAATGCAGGAGGATGGTGTGACAGTGATGTGCTCACTAGTGCTTGGGGGCTGGGCACACCTCCCTCCCCCTTCGCCCTACACATTTCCTCCCTTTGCTGTCTTGAGCTCTATTTTGTATACTTTTCTGAGAACAGTAAGTAAGGGTTTTTCTAAGTTCAGCCTCCGGTTTTGTTGAATTGTTGAATGTGAAGGTGGGGTCATGGATGCCCTGTTTTTAGCCATTTAGTCACAAGCACGAGTGACTCTGGACCTCATGGCTGGCATCTAAACTAAGGACAGTCTTGAGCCCCCAACCTGCAGAATCTGCGGTAACTCCATGGATTGGAATCAGAAGTAAATGGACTTGTTGGACACCCAGTAGGTGATTGGGGAATTGGTTGCTGTTGGTAGAGACACCACATATTTGATGTCAGGGAAACCTAGACAAACCTAGACTCACTGTCCCCTGTGATTTGGGGTTCAGGTGATGCTCCAGAAAAAGGGAGAAATGAAAGTACGTATTGCAACCAGAAACTGTTCTCACTTATCTGTATTTGCAGAGTTCCTGGGAGAATCAGAGAGTGTATCAGATGAGTTGTAACATGCTAGTATCTTGTCCTGGCCCTACCACCCACATGCCTGGGGCAGGTCATCTGCAATTTTCTCATTGGAACAGGAGATAATGTTGCATGGGCTTTTGAACAGATTACCAGTCATATATATATAAGGGAGATGAATCAGATATCATGGTGAATTTAGTGCATTTTCCAACAAGATATGTTAATCTGAAAACAATTCCTCTACCTACTTTTTTTGGCAAGAAAGAATATTTAGGTATCAAATAATTTTTATTCTTCTATTATAAAAAATAACCAGAAACACCTGGGATGAATGAGCAGAGCCACTGCAGGGAAAGAATGAATCACAGCCCTGTGTGGATTGGCTCCTTGGACCAAGGTTGATGCAATGTTAGTACAGTCTCCAGGCCCTTCCCCTTGTCCCCTTTTGACTATTATTTTATTATTCATATGTGTCTCCTCCCTTGCCCACTGTTGACTACTATTTTATGATCCATATTTGATCCTTGCCTTAGTTCACATCCCACATTTCTGGAAACTCTTGGAATTTACTGTCTTTCACAGGTCTGGAGACAAGCCTTACAAGGGGACCTGAGAAGCTTGTAGTATCATCTGTGATTAAAGAAGTCATTGACGATGTGATTATAGGTTTGAACTTTCTGAATCTCTTGGGAGAAAAGAGGGCACTGAGACTGAGAACAGCCACCACTGGACAATGATTCAATCAATATGTCTGTTTAGTGAAACTGCAATAAAAATCCATGGACACAGGCATTCTGAGAGATTTTGGGGTGGTAACACATGATGGTGATATGAGGGTCTTGTGTTCTTTAGGGCTTGAAGGCTCCACATACCTCCATTTCCACTTTGCCCTGCACATCTCACTTACTCCACTGTCCTTAGATTTATCCTTAACAATAACAATGTGAGATCAGCATGTAAGTGGTTGTCCTGAGTTGGTCATCAGATCTATTGAGTTATTGAACATGGAGATTCAATAACTGGAACTTCCCAGTTTTAGCCACTTTGTCAAATCATGAATGACTCAGGACAACATGGCTGGCATCTGAACTGAGGACAGATTTAGCCCTCAACATGCAGAGTCTGTACCAACTCCCTCAATTTCATGTCAGAAGTAAATTGACTTGTTGGACACTTGGTGGGTGTTTGGGGAATTGGATGTTGTTTCTAGAGACGCCACATATTTGGTGTCAGGGAAATGTAGACTCACTCTCCCTGTGCTTTGGGAGCTCAGGTGAGTCCTGGGGACAGGTGAGTAATGAACATGGGACACTGAACCCAGAAGCTCTCAGCAGTTATTGGTATTTTCAGAGTTACTGGCGGAACAGGATAGTGTAACAAATGGGTTGTGACAGGGAAGTATCTTGTCCTGACCCTGCTGCCCACATGCCATGTGTCCTGCAACAAGTCATCTACAGCTTCCTCTTCTGAACAGCAGATACATGCCACTTGATTTCTTTGAACATACTGCCAGCCACAGATATAAAGAGTTTACTCACATTTCATGGCCAATTTTGGTTAATTTCCACCAGGATATGTTCATTTGAAAAGATTTCTCTATCTACTTGCTTGGGATGAGAAAGAACCTTTGTGCATCGCAATGATTATCTTTGTCCAATAAAAATTAATTAGAAAGACCTGGGACCACTTAGTAAAGCAACTGCAAGGAATGCATGAAACACAGCCCTTGTGTGGCTGGCTCATGGAACAAAAACTGATACAATATTAGCAGTCTCCAGGCCTCTTCCCTTGTCCACTTTTGGCATCAATTTATTATCCATATTTGAACTTCATCCTGGTTTATGGTCCAAGACTCCTGCAAATTTTGGAATTTTTTTCTTTCACAGGTACCGAAATTATCTGCAAGGCATGCAAGATGATAAGAAAAGCAGCTGAAACATTCAAAAAATGCCTTGAAGGTTTGAACTTTCTGCACCTGTGGGGAGCGGGGATGGCACTGAAACTGAAATCAGTTACTACTGGTCGAGGATTCAATAAGTATCCCTATTGAGTGAAACTTCAATAAAAGTCCATAATATTGACTCACAGAGCTTATGAGGTGGGAACAAATTGTGGTGAGGTGAGGGTGCTATGCTTACCAGGGCACGGAGGCTCCTCTCACCTTCACTCCCACTTTGCCCTAAACATCTCCTCCATTTCACTTTTTCTCAGATTTAATCCTATATATTAATCTGAGAACAGTGAGTATAAATTTTTCTGAGTTTGGTCACTGGTTCGATCGAGGTATTGTGCATGGAAGTGGGGTCATAGAAACTCTCACTTTTAGTCAGTTGGTTAGAATCACAAGTGACTTGAGACCACGTGGCTGGCATCTGAAGTCAGGACAGTCTGGATCCCTCAACCTGTGGCATTGGCACTAACTCCACAGACATGGGATCAAAAGTCAATGGACAGAGGGTTGCCCCGTTGGTGTTGGGAACTGTGTGGTGTTGGTGGAGAAACAACATATTTGGTGTCAGGGAAAAACCCAAACTCACTGTCCTCTGTGATTTGAGGGCTCAGGTGAGGCTTGGGGAGAAGTGAGTAGTGAAAGTAGGACACTGCACCCAGAAACTCTTACCAGTTAACTGTATTTTTGAGTTCCTAGCAGAATCAATAATGTATCAAATGGGTTGTGACATGACAGTATCTTGTCCTGACCAGGCCACTCACATGCTTGTGTGCTGGGGCAAGTCACCTGTAGTTTCCTCATCTAAACAGGGGGAAAATGTTCCGTGAGTTATTTGAACAGATGACGAGTCTTGAATAGAAACAGTTTATTCATATGTCACGGCCAGATTTGTCCATTTTCCACCACGATGTGTTAATCTGAAAAAAATTTCTCTACCTTCTTGCTTTGGCCAAGTAAAAATATTTCTTTATCAAATAATGATTATTCCTCTATTATTAAAACTAATTGAAAGATGTTGAACTATGGAGGAGAGCAAATGCTGGAAAAGCAAGAAACAGCCCTTGTGTGGTAAGCTGTGGGACCAAGGCTGATACAACATTACTAAAGTCTCAGGCCTTTTCCCTTGTCCTTTTTTGACCCTTATTTTCTTATCCATGGTTGATCCTTTTCCTGTTTCATGGACCAGGCCTCCTGAAACTCTTGAAATTTTCTCTTTTTCATGGGGAGGAGATGTTTTCCTTAAGGCAACTTGAAAACCATACACTACAGAAGTTCCCAACACACATATTCAAAGAAGAGAATAAAGGTTTGTACTTTCTGGACCTCTACATTTTAGACATTTGGTCATAAGCCTAAGCTGGTTGGGACCCTGTGGCTGGGACTAAAGTGAGGGCAGTCATGATCCTTCAGTGGGTGGGATCTGCACTAACTGCATGGATTTCGTATCAGACGTCAATTGACTGGGGGACGCCCAGTGGGTGTCTGGGGAACTGGTTGATGTTGGTGGAGACACCACATATTTGGTGATAGGGTAAACACGAGCTCACTCTCTCCTGTGATTTAGGCACTTAGACGAGACTTGGGGACAGGGAAGTAATGAAAGTAGAACACTGCATCCAGAAAATCTTACAGTGAAAGTGGAGTGTTAGTTGTACAGTTATGTCCGACTCTTTGCCACCCCATGGGCTGAAGGCCACAGGCTCCTCTGCCTGAATACTGCAGTGGGTTGCCATGCCCTTCGCCAAGGGATCTTTCCAACCCAGGATCAAACCTGGGTCTCCTGTATTGCAAGCAAGTTCTCTACCATCTGAGCCACCTGGGAAGCTGGAAACTCTTACAAGTAAACTATATTTTTAGAATTCCTGGTAGACAAAAATTTAGAGAAGAGCTAACACCTATCTTACTCAAACTCTTCCAGAAAATTGCAGATGAAGGTAAGCTTCCAAACTCATTCTATGAGGCCACCATCACCCTAATTCCAAAACCAGACAAAGATGCCACAAAAAAAGAAAACTAAGGCCAATATCACTGATGAACATAGATGCAAAAATCCTTAACAAAATTCTAGCAAACAGAATCCAACAACATATTAAAAAAATCATACACCATGACCAAGTGGGCTTTATCCCAGGAATGCAAGGATTCTTTAATATCCGCAAATCAATCAATGTAATACACCACATTAACAAATTGAAAGATAAAAACCATATGATTATCTCAACAGATGCAGAGAAAGCCTTTGACAAAATTCAACACCCATTTATGATTAAAACTCTCCAGAAAGCAGGAATAGAAGGAACATACCTCAACATAATAAAAGCTATATATGACAAACCCACAGCAAGCATCACCCTCAATGGTGAAAAATTGAAAGCATTTCCCCTGAAATCAGGAACAAGACAAGGGTGCCCACTCTCACCACTACTATTCAACATAGTGTTGGAAGTTTTGGCCACAGCAATCAGAGCAGAAAAAGAAGTAAAAGGAATCCAGATAGGAAAAGAAGAAGTGAAACTCTCACTGTTTGCAGATGACATGATCCTCTACATAGAAAACCCTAAAGACTCTACCAGAAAATTACTAGAGCTAATCAATGAATATAGTAAAGTTGCAGGATATAAAATTAACACACAGAAATCCCTTGCATTCCTATATACTAACAATGAAAAAACAAAAAGAGAAATTAAGGAAACAATACCATTCACCATTGCAACAAAAAGAATAAAATACTTAGGAGTATATCTACCTAAAGAAACAAAAGACCTATACATAGAAAACTATAAAACACTGATGAAAGAAATCAAAGAGGACACAAACAGATGGAGAAACATACCGTGTTCATGGATTGGAAGAATCAATATTGTCAAAATGGCTATTCTACCCAAAGCAATCTATAGATTCAATGCAATCCCTATCAAGCTACCAACGGTATTTTTCACAGAACTAGACCAAAGAATTTCACAGTTTGTATGGAAATACAAAAAACCTCGAATAGCCAAAGTAATCTTGAGAAAGAAGAATGGAACTGGAGGAATCAACCTGCCTGACTTCAGACTCTACTACAAAGCCACAGTCATCCAGACAGTATGGTACTGGCACAAAGACAGAAATATAGACCAATGGAACAGAATAGAAAGCCCAGAGATAAATCCACGAACCTATGGACACCTTATCTTTGACAAAGGAGGCAAGGATATACAATGGAAAAAAGACAACCTCTTTAACAAGTGGTGCTGGGAAAACTGGTCAACCACTTGTAAAAGAATGAAACTAGAACACTTTCTAACACCATACACAAAAATAAACTCAAAATGGATTAAAGATCTAAATGTAAGACCAGAAACTATAAAACTCCTAGAGGAGAACATAGGCAAAACACTCTCCGACATAAACCACAGCAAGATCCTCTATGACCCACCTCCCAGAATATTGGAAATAAAAGCAAAACTAAACAAATGGGACCTAATGAAACTTAAAAGCTTTTGCACTACAAAGGAAACTATAAGTAAGGTGAAAAGACAGCCCTCAGATTGGGAGAAAATAATAGCAAATGAAGAAACAGACAAAGGATTAATCTCAAAAATATACAAGCAACTCCTGCAGCTCAATCCCAGAAAAATAAATGACCCAATCAAAAAATGGGCCAAAGAACTAAACAGACATTTCTCCAAAGAAGACATACAGATGGCTAACAAACACATGAAAAGATGCTCAACATCACTCATTATTAGAGAAATGCAAATCAAAACCACAATGAGGTACCATTACACGCCAGTCAGGATGGCTGCTATCCAAAAGTCTACAAGCAATAAATGCTGGAGAGGGTGTGGAGAAAAGGGAACCCTCTTACACTGTTGGTGGGAATGCAAACTAGTACAGCCACTATGGAAAACAGTGTGGAGATTTCTTAAAAAACTGGAGATAGAACTGCCATATGACCCAGCAATCCCACTTCTGGGCATACACACTGAGGAAACCAGATCTGAAAGAGACACGTGCACCCCAATGTTCATTGCAGCACTGTTTATAATAGCCAGGACATGGAAGCAACCTAGATGCCCATCAGCAGATGAATGGATAAGGAAGCTGTGGTACATATACACCATGGAATATTACTCAGCCATTAAAAAGAATTCATTTGAACCAGTCCTAATGAGATGGATGAAGCTGGAGCCCCTTATACAGAGTGAAGTAAGCCAGAAAGATAAAGAACATTACAACATACTAACACATATATATGGAATCTAGAAAGATGGTAACGATAACCCTATATGCAAAACAGAAAAAGAGACACAGAAATACAGAACAGACTTTTGAACTCTGTGGGAGAATGTGAGGGTAGGATATTTCAAAAGAACAGCATGTATACTATCTATGGTGAAACAGATCACCAGCCCAGGTGGGATGCATGAGACAAGTGCTCGGGCCTGGTGCACTGGGAAGACCCAGAGGAGTCGGGTGGAGAGGGAGGTGGGAGCGGGGATCGGGATGGGGAATATGTGTAAATCCATGGCTGATTCATATCAATGTATGACAAAACCCACTGAAATGTTGTGAAGTAATTAGCCTCCAACTAATAAAAAAAAAAAAAAGAAAGAAAGAAAGAAAGAATTCCTGGTAGAATCAGGTATTGTATCAGATGGGTTGTGACATCATAGTTACTTGTCCTGACCCTACCACCCACATGCTCTGTGTCCTGGGGTAAGTCATCTGCAGTTTCCTCATCTGAACAGAGGAAACATGTTACATGGGTTCTCTGAACAGACTCCCAGTCATGAATATAAAGAATTTATTCATATTTCATGATCAGTTTTGTCCATTATCCACCAATGTGTTAATCTGAAGAACTTTATCCTTTGACTTCCTTTGAGCAAGAAAACATATTGAGGTGTCAAATAATGATTATTGCTTTATTATTAGAATAATCAGAAAGACCTGGGACCACTGAACAGCAACTGCAAGAGCTCAAGAAACATAGTGCTTGCGTGGTTTGGCTCATGGGATCAAGGCTGAGACAATATGAATAGTCTCCAGACCTTTCCCTTGTTCTCTTTTGACTATGAGTTTATTATTCATATTTGACCCATATTTGATCCTTGTCCTGGTTCATTGCCCAGGCCTCCTGAAACTCTTGGCATTTACTTTCTTTGCTAGGTCATGAGAGCACTCAGGGAAAGCAACCCAGGAACCCTCAGGTGTAGGCTGTAAACTTATGATTAATCAGCAATAGCGGCTAATTCAGTCAATATGGTTGTTTATTGAAAATTTCCATAAATATCCATAAGAATTTGGGTTCAGAGGTTTCGGGGTTAAAGATCACTAGGACACATTATTTTATTATCCTCTCAGCAGATTGAATGTTAGAGGGAGATTGACCTTGCGTTGATGTGCCCCATCATCAAGGTGATTTTGTACTAAAAGGAATTCAATTATACCCATTCTATTTGATGACCTTGCACTTGTGAAGAGGATGAAAATAGGAGTTAGGAAGTCCCTACAAAGCAGTGTTCTTGGGGACACAGCTGTCAAAAACATATGGTAAAATAAATGGCCTTCTAGGAGGGAGACTTAAAAATAGCGAAGGGTGAAATCTTATGGTAGGCTATCAGTTTCTTGAAGGTAGAGAGTGGAGCAGAGAAAGGATGCTGTGTTTTTTCTCTTAAGAGTCAGGGAAACCCTCTGTGATAAGGAGGTATGGAGCAGAACTGCAGAAGTAAGGTGCTTGGTTACTCGTTTCTGCTGTGTTTGAGCAGGAGCCAGGACCAGAGGGGCTGGAGCTGAGTTGGTTTAGGTTAGGGGAAAGAAGTGGAAACGGATGAGGCATAGAGGCCATGGGAGCAGATCGCGAGGAGCCCTGCAGGACTCTTTAAGAATCAGAATTTCACTCTCAGAGAAAAGGTGTCTCACTGAAGAATTGGTCTCCAGGGAGCCGTGGGATAGGACTGACTGAATAACAGAATCCCTGAGGCTGCAGTGCACAGAGTGTCCTCTAGGGAGCAAGGAGCAGAGACAGCGCCCCAGTGAGCAGGGTGCTGCAGTGGGTGGATCCCAGGTCTCTCGAATAACATGAATGTCTTACTCTGTTGAGGTTTCTACGGAGGCTTCATTACCTAGTCATGATGCATTAAATCATTAGCTATTGGGGATTGTTCAACAGACAGTTTCATTAAACTCCTTGAGGTTGAGGGAAGGCAAGGAGATTGTGGAAGAAAGACCCTGCAGAAGGGTGGGAATGAAAGTTTTCACCTTCCTGTAGGCAATCCTTCCTGGTGCAATATCAGAGCCCATTATGGGCTTATGAAGGTATTTCCAAACTCACCAACTTCACATACCAAAAGACACCTTTGCTGTTCTCATCATATAAGAAATACCAAGATTTTTAGAAACAGTGTCAGGAAAAGGATGAAAAAAGAAATATGTATATTTCTTCATAGAATCACAATATCATTAGTATCAATATTCATTTTATAGAATCCCTGTGAGGTAACTGAAGTAAACACAGTGTTACGTTTTCTTCATGCCTTTTCCCATTATAGCATGATTCCTTCACCATTGTTATTAATGGTGAAAAGTTTTTACCACACACTTAAATAAAGACAATATTAATAATCTTATAAAACTCTGTTATCCAGGCCCATTAATTATTGACATACAGGGATTAATTTTTACCTATGTCCTCTTTTTGTTGTGGTGGTTTTTCTTTTTTCTTTTTTAGCATTTATATATTTGTCTGTGTGGGTTGGTTCTTATTTGTGGGTCCCAGACTCAGTAGTTATGGCCTGTCGACTCTATGCCTACAGCATTTGGGACTTTAATTTCTTTATAAGGGATTAAAGATATGAATCCTTCGTTGGAAGGCGAATTCTTAACCACTAAACCACCTCGGAAGTCTTTCAGAAGTTTTAAGGCTATTCAAAGGCCTTGTACCAATTTTTCTTAAAATACTTCATGAGGAGATATACATTTGTACATGATTACTATAACATATCATGCTTAGCCACCTTCATAATTCTGTCCCAGAAAGGAAAGGAGGTTTTCAAATGGGCATTTCAATTTGACCATCCCCCACAACCCTAACATTCTCCATTCCAAGCAAACTGGAGGTTCTAGTTGTTGTCCTTCTACAGAGCACTGATGACCACCCTTATAACTGAGCCGTTGCTTCTCTCATTCCAGCAGATTCTCAGCCTGCCTTCTGCCTGGAGCCTAAGTTAGCTGGTTCCTGCAAGAACAAGACAGCCAGGTACTTCTACAACGCCAAGACTGGGTGCTGCGAGCCGTTTGTTTATAGTGGCTGTGAAGGGAGCAAAAACAACTTCAACACGATAGAGGACTGCTTAAAGTCCTGCTGTCCCGACTGCATGAAGACCTGCTGCCCACTGGAAGAGTCCCAGGGGTAAGACGGGGGGCAGGGCACCGGAGGAGGGGAAGGACTGGGGAAAGAGGCGGAGCTCAGGGGACCACATGCCATTCACCCTGCACAGTGTCCTCCTCCTCGCTGCTGCCAGGAGGGGAGGCTGCAGTGTCCTGTGAGACCCACACTGAGCGAGGTCTCCAGGGAGAGGATGGCAGAAGGTCAGCCCCTGATGCCTCTTTGTGGTCCTCTCAGCCTGATCACATGCTCCTCTTTCTCATTTGGGAATAATGATTCAGTTACCCTCCAGGACAGGTCTGTGGTGCTCCTGAGTGCCCCACATAGGCTTGGAAAACTCACTTCCTTCTTGTAGGTCATTTGGGTCATGGGCACTACAGTTCCATATTTTTTGGAAAGTCTAGGCTCTGTCAAGATGACCGGTATCCAGGTCTGGAGCCACAATGATGTCACTCAACAAGTTCCTTTCTTTTTGCAGAGGGCATGCGAAGAGTGGTCCCGGAAACTTTGAAGGCCAAGGATGGCCCCTGCAGGGCTGGGTTGTGGCTGCTTCTGAAACAGTTCAGTCTTCTCACAGTACTTCTCTCTCCTACCCTCCTCAGCAGAACCTGCCTATTTCCTTTCCCCTATTGGTCAACACATCTAATTCCGTCTCATCCAGCTGGCTCTCAGGACCATGAGAGGATGTCTCCCCTGTACCCCTAGCACTTCACACAGTTCCTGACACCAATGAGACAGTTTATAATTATTTGAGGAAAGAAGGAAGGAATGTAAGAGCGCATTCCTTATGACCATATTAAGTACAAGGCTGTGGTGCAACACAGGATTTTTGTTTTCACCTCCATCCTCACGGCATCCTAACCTTCAACCCATTCCCACAATCACTGCTCTCCTTCTTGGTGGCCAAGAGGAATTTCCAGCATTCAGTTCTCACTGTCAGTAATGAGAGAAGGGTTTGGGATAAAGAAGCCTCTTGACCCCACAATGATGCAGTGATTTACCTTTCTGAAGCTTCAAACATTGTGGCTTATATTTCAATAAACGCATATTAAAAATTAAACTGACTGAAGTGGAGTCTGTTGTTTACAACTACAAAACTTAACCAAAGTATACTAACACATATATATGAAATTTAGAAAGATGGTAACGATAACCCTATATGCAAAACAGAAAAAGAGACACGGATGTATAGAACAGACTTTTGGACTCTGTGGGAGAAGGTGAGGGTGGGATGTTTCGAGAGAACAGCATTGAAACAAGTATACTATCAAGGGTGAAACAGATCACCAGCCTACGTTGGATGCATGAGACAAGTGCTCGGGGCTGGTGCACTGGAAGACCCAGAGGGATCGGGTGGAGAGGGAGGTGGGAGGGGGGATCGGGATGGGGAATACATGTAAATCCATGGCTGATTCATGCCAATGTATGGCAAAAACCACTACAATATTGTAAAGTAATTAGCCTCCAACTAATAAAAACAAATGGGAAAAAAAAAAAAAAAACTTAACCAGCAGAGTCCCTGGAAATGGTGATCCTTCTCACTGTTCTGCAGAGGAGTGGGCACCTCCCTTTTTCCTGTCCAGAGACTGTACCCTCCCAGGTATAGGAAGAAAACCCATTATAGCATCATCATCTCAGTAGTCACCCCAAGCTACACAGAAAGCTGGGAGGCACACACCTGCACATGAAAACTTCATTTCTTACTTCTCAGTTCAGTTCAAATTTCAGGCCAGGTTGTTCTCCTGGACTCTCAGAAGGAGAAAGGGCTTGGGGCTCAGTTGTCCAATTTCTAAGGACTCCTGTTCTCTGATGTTGCATCTGGGGAGGGTTTTTAGTTCTGGTAAAGAAGGGCAAGTCTCATTTAGTGTCCCAGTCTGTGTGAGCATTTTGCTTGCATTATTCTGTTAATCATGCTAAGAATCCTTCAAGGGAGGAAATGCAGTTGTAGAGATGGCTCTTAGCTGCTGTATTCATTTCCTAACATGCAGGTCCCCACTTTCCCAAGCAGAAGGACTTTGATGATGCTTTCCTGTTCTGTTTCTGGGAAGATTTAGAATGGAGGCAACTTTGGAAACAGTATCTGTGTCACTACAAATGAGTAAAGTTTACCATGGGGACTGAAGCAAGTATACTACTTAAATAGATGAGAAAACATAGGGTGCTGGTGTTACTTTTTATATCTTTCCAGTCTTAGGCAAATTCTCAACATCTCTGAACTTTGCATTCTTTAGTTATAAAATAAGGATAAGGCTGGTACTTGTTCATGTTTCTAGCCAGTGACCACTAGAAATAGTTCTGTTTCTAGTTGAACTCATTGGATTTATTTACTACTCACAGCAGCAAAGAACAAGAATCATCTTGGAAAACAGTATGCTGTCATATTAAGACAATGTTCAAAGGAACTTACAAGATGTGGGCTTCTGTGATTTGAATTTGGGGAAGGTATCAGGAAGATGGCTTTGCTCTGGAAGGATGATGTTTAGGAAGTGGGGTAGTTCTCTAATTGGTATCTTGTTTTTTTTTTTAGAGCAAAATATGTAAAAAATTAATTTATTTGTTTATTTGATTTTATATTTGATTTTATTTATTTTTAAAAAATTTATTCATTTTAATTGGAGGCTAATTACTTTACAATATTGTAGTGGTTTTTGCCATACACTGACATGAATCAACCATGAATTTACATGTGTTCCCCATCCTGACCCCCTCTCCCACCTCCCTCCCTATCCCATCCCTCTGGGTCATCCCAGTGCACCAGCCCCGAGCACCCTGTCTTATGCATCGAACCTCGACTGGTGATCCATTTTGCATATGATAATATACATGTTTCAATGCCATTCTCCCAAGGCATCCCACCCTCGCCTTCTCCCATGGAGTCCAAAAGACTGTTCTATACATCTTTGTCTCTTTTGCTGTCTTGCATATAGGGTTATCTGATTGATATCTTAATTTTAACTCTAAGACGGGAAGACTAGATAAAGTTTAGATCTGTACTTGTTCAAGAAATGCTGTCACTCAAGATAGGAAGGTATTAGGTCATATAGGTAGTCTGTGTAATGTAGCTCCTTTGTTCAGGGCTAAAACATGATTATCCAATGTTCTATTTTTGTCTAGATCTTTCAGCAAACCAGAATGAAGCTTTGTAAAATGTTTATCTTGAGCAGAAGAACATAAGGGCCATTGTGGTACCAGATCAGGTCTTAGAACTCAGAGGTTGCTTTTCTCTTTCTCTATCAATCTCATAGAGTATTGATGAGAATGAAAGAGATGTATTTGTTAAATTCTTTGTCCAAGACTGCCTGAGTAACCATTTAATGAAGGTCAGACGTGGCAATAGTGATAGTAGTAGTATGTGAAGTGAAGTCACTCAGTCGTGTCTGACTCTTTGTGAGTCCATGGACTGTAGCTCATCAGGCTTTTTCCATCCATGGGGTTTTCCAGACAAGAATACTGGAGTGGGTTGCCATTTCCTTCTCCAGGGGCTCTTCCCCACCCAGGGATCAAACCCAGGTCTCCTGCACTGAAGGCAGATGTTTTACCCTCTGAGCCACCAGGGAAGTCCCAGTAGTAGTATAAATATGTTATCTAATTTTTAACAATTTTTAGTTGATAACAGTGTAATGACAATGACTTGATATTAATGAGAAAGCTTAGCTTCAGTAACTCACTATATTTTCTGGTCTTTGGTAAGTCATTTCATCTCCCCGAGACACAGATTTTACTTATGGTTTTAATGAAAGAAGATGGTGATATCTACATTAAGAAATCTCCAGATTTGCATACTTTTAAAAACCATGTTGATTACCCTGCTAATGGCATTGAACACCAAAACAAACTGTCTAGAAGCACGTCAAGTATTAGATTCCTCCACTCCTGACTGCTGTTTAAATGTGCTGTTGACTGTAGTAAGAAAGGAACAAATAACCTTGACTGTAGTTGTGTCATCTTCTAGAAGTTCCCCCTCAAGTAACTGGTGCAGTGCCAGAGCAGAGTCATAGTCCCAATTCCAATTAAGTGTCCTTCTTCCTCAGAGCTAACTGAAAGCCCTCTTGCTTCAGTGATTGACCTCACCCAGGTCCAGCTCTTTTTGCAACCCTCCATTGTCTTTGTGTGACTCTTTGGTCAATGCCATTAAGTGTTAATCACAATAATTACTCATTATTATTAGTATTTCAAAGGACTTTGACTTTGCAGGGAGAAGAATATATGTCTATGGTCTTCAATGATTCAGAACAGCCTCATGACGTGAGCAACATGATACCATGCTACAAGTGAAGAAGAGGGTAAATTTCTGCCCCTGATCACATAGCTAGGAAATGGCAGAACTGAAACTCAAACTGAGTTCCTCTGTTCCAAAAACCTCTAGTGAAGAGTCCAGAGTTGTGGTGGGGGTAGATGGGTGGTAGGTAATCTTCCAAAGTCCCTGAGATCCACTCTAACCCCCGAGGTCCACTCTGGCAGGTAGATCTCCTGTTGGTGAAACCAGGTGAGGGGCAGTGGGTGGTCTTGCTCTAGAGATATGTTTTTGTCTCTGCTTCCCTTTTGCTCACTTTCTTTACTTTATTTCTATCCAGAATATCAGGCCGCAGATGGAGATGTTCTTCCCCAGCTCAACATCTCTTTGGACCACTGCCAGGTCAAGAGCTTATGTATTCCAGTAGAGATGCTGCCACAATGGTTGTAGGAAATTACCTGTGTCATACCTGTCTTCTGAAGTAGGTGGGGTTAATGTGAGAGGGGGAGCACTGACACGTAGATATGAAGACCCCTGAACGAGGCTGTAAAGGAGGACCTGGGCTAACACACTGCTAATCACCTAGCAGTCTTTGATCTGCTCTCATCCACTCATGGACCATCCTTCAGGTGCCATTCAGTGCTCTAGGTGCTGGGATGCTTCTTGAGGAGCACACTGGACAAAATTCCACTTGTAGAATCACATTCTGTGCTTTCATGACCACAGAGTCAAGTTTGAGGACCGAAGCCACTGGTTATTTGCCCTGAGCAGACACGAGCAGGACAGAGGAGCCTGGTGGGCTACAGTCCATGGAACCTCAAAGAGTCAGAACAGACTGAGTGACTGAGCAGACAGACACACACAGGCAGAAGCAGGACAATGGAAGGTGGAGAGATTGCACATTGTACATGACTGACCCCAAATCCTCCATCTCCACACTCCACTCCTTCTGGCCTGTCCTTACCCATCTGCTGGGGTGTATACAGATCTGTCAGCATCTGTCTTTCCATAGATGCCCTTTTCAAGGCAAAAAACATGAGCTGAATCGACCTTTCTGCAGTCCTGCTCATACTCCAGGGTACCCTAGTGGCTGGAATCTCAGGGAGTGAAACCAGCAACCAGGTCCAGAGTAAGTCCTAGCTCACTTCTCCTCTGCAGACTGGAGGGAAAGAGGGTGAGTGCATGGAAGGCGTGGGAAGAGGGGTGTGGTGGATGCTGCCAGCCCTCTCTGGATTTCTTCTGGGAAGTGAGCAGTTGAACTCCAGGGACATTTCTTGATTCTCAAAAAGCATGTGGTCTGCTTTTAATAAAATTATCCCACCTCATTTTACAAAATCGTGAGCTTCATCTCTGAAACTGTCAATTTCTAGTCTCTACCTTATTCCTAAATGCCACTTTAGAATAGTAAAAAGATCCATATTTGATCCTTGACCTGGTTCATGCCCCAGGACTCCAGAAACTCTTGGAATTTATTGTCTTTCTTTAAGTGCTGAAATCTGTAGAGGATGAGACCTTAGATAGTATCTGTGTGCACCTGGACTCCAGGATATGCCATCATATGATTAGAGGGTTAGAATTATCAGTTCCTAGACCCTCTGGGGAAGAGAGAATGGATACTGAGTTCCATCAACAATGGCCAAATATTCAATAAAATTGCCTACCTCAAACCCTTAATTAAAATCCAGGTACACTGCATTCAGAGAGCTTCAGAGGGGTGATAACAGAATTGGTTTGTAAGGCAGAAGTGTCCTGAGATGGCATGGATGCTCAGAATTTCCTACTCCCTCTTTGCCTTATGCTTCTCCTCCCTTTCACTGTCTCGGAGTTTTATTTTTTATAATAAGAGGGGACCATATGTAAAGGTTCCCCAGTTCTGTGAGTGGTTGTGATAACTTCTTGAACATGGGAGTTGGGTCCAAGAATATCTGAATTAACTGTCAGTTGGTCACGGGTGTAAGTGACCCCAGCCAGGGCTCATGATCAACACTTGAAGTGTGAGCTGACCTCAAGGATGAAGCCGTCATCCTGTGGGGTCGGGGTCATCTCTGCAGATTTAGTGTCAAAAGTGAATAGACTGCTGGATGCCCAGTGGGTGTGGGGGAACTAGTTGCTTTTGGCAGAGACCCCGCATGTTTGTTGTCAGGGACAAAACCCAGACTCACTGTTTTCTTCCATTTGTATCTGGGGTGAGATTCAGGGACAGGGGACTATATGTTGAACAGAACACTCAGAATCCCTCAGCAGTTCTCTACATTTTCAGAATTCCTGACAGAATCAGGGACTTGATTAAATGGGTTGTGACAGAATGTGTCTTGTCCTTATCCTACCACCTACATGCTGTTTATCCTGGGATAGTCCCATCTGCAACTTTTACATGAGAGCAGTGGCACCAAGTTTCTAGAGATTGTTGAAAGGATTACTAGTTATGAGTGCAAAGATTTCACATCTTTGTGGTCAGTGGTGTCCATTTTCCACCAAAATATTTTCGTCTCAAAGACTTGTTGACCTACTTACATTTTTCCATGACATATCCAAAAAAACATGTGACAAAATTTCTCTGTGGTGAAATTAATCAGAGAGTTGAGTAACAGCTGAGGGTCTTCTCTTCAGAGGCAATGGCAGGCAGAACAAGAAATGCAGTACTTTGTTGAGTTTGCTCTTGGGGCCAGGATTGCTTTCTCCAGGCTGGTACGACCTTAGTCAAGAATCAATGCCCTTCCCCTTGTGCCCCTATCAGACTACATTTTATTTTCCTATAATGATACAGATGACAGTTACACGCATAATTATATAGACAGGCCTCATCATCATAGGGACTAATAGGAATTTTACTCTATCCACTCTCTTCAATGATGGTGCACTTGGCATGAGTCCGAACCAGGAGAGTCATTTACTAGAGAAATACTTATCAAAATGTATCTTTTTGATTCTGAGAGCATAGTCTTTAAGTAGGAGACAGCTATAAACAAAAAATAGTAAAATAATATACACACAATAAAGGAGAGGAACACACAATAAAGTTGGGGAGAATCCTATGCCAGGTTATGATGAGCGTTGTGAAGAAAGAGAGAGATGGGGATAAAGGAGGCTGGCAAGGGTCAGGGAAATGCTCTGTGACAAGGAGGTTTGGGGCAGATGCTTCCAAAAAGGTGTCTGAATGTTTGAGCAGCACCCACGACCAGAGTGGCTGAGGCTGAGAGGGTTGAGGGGCAGGGGAGTGGAAGGGATGAGACAGAGAGGGCCTGGGGACAAGTCATGAAGACATGTATAGCACTGTAAGAATCAGAATTTGACTCAGAAAGCTAGGGGGTCACTGAGGGATGGGTCATGGGAGCCATGGGATAGGATTCACTTTGAAACAGGATCCTTGTGGCTGTAGCATGGAGGGTGGCCTCTAGTGGGTGAAGGGCAGAGACAGAGGCCCCTGGGCAGGCTGCTGAATTGTCCAGGTGAGCCATGATGAAGTGTGTGCCCATATTGTTGCCTGGATTGAACTCAGTACATTAGAATAACATGAATCACTTGCTTTTTTGACACTTCTGTGGCTGCTTCATCACAAATTAGGATTCATTAAATCTTTAGCCATTTATAATGTAGTCACCCTTCAAAGCCTAGCCTCTCCTTAAGTTTTGGGGACAGGGAAAAGCAGAAGGTGAGAATTAAAACCTATACCTGTGGCTGATTCATGTTGATGTTTGACAGAAAACAGCAAAAATCCGTAAAGCAATTATCCTTCAAGTAAAAAAATATATAAATTAAAAGAAAATAAACTCAATCACCAACAGAGAAGGCAATGGCAACCCACTCCAGTACTCTTGCCTGGAAAATCCCGTGGACGGAGGAGTTTGGTAGGCTGCAGAGCATGGGGTTGCGAAGAGTTGGACATGACTGAGCGACTTCACTTTCACTTTTCACTTGCATGCATTGGAGAAGGAAATGGCAACCCACTCCAGTGTTCTTGCCTGGAGAATCCCAGGGACGGAGGAGCCTGGTGGGCTGCCATCTATGGGGTCGTACAGAGTTGGACACGACTGAAGTGACTTAGCAGCAGCAGCAGCAACCACCAAATCAGGTGTTAGTTACCCATGCAACCAAACTCCATTCTAAGGTTAGATTGAGGCTGTGCTGATCACCTTTCTCACATCATAAAAGACCCTTAGTGCTGTCATCTCTAAGGAAATCCAATCGTTTCAGGAGAATAGTTCCAGGATTAATGGTTCCTTAATTCCAGTGCCCATTATGTAAACAAAGTAGACATTTTGGGGGGTTTTCTTCCATGCCTGCCTCCATTAAATCATGATGCCTTCACACTTCTTTTTTATACCAAAAGCTTTTAACTATACACAACTATAGATCAGAGTATTATAAACTGGTGGGCCATTGTACAGCTCCAGTCATGATCAACATATGGAGAATATTCTTAATGTGTATCTTTTATTCTTGTTCCATTTGCAGCTAATCAGTGGAAACATGCCAATTCAGTAATGATATGCAATATTTACAATATTACCCTGTCAATGTGAAGCCTAACAACATGAGTAATAATGTCCTACAGAGCAGAATATGAAATGGCCTATTCACATTCACACCCATACCACTCTCTATTGCAAATAAACTGGTATTTTCTGTATTTTACCTTTTAGACACAGCTGTGATGACCATCTTTGTATTTCACTGAGATCCTCCCACCCCTATAGCCCTGTGACCTGATGTCTGCCTGGAGCCTCCATTCATGAGTCCCTGCGAGGCCAAACTAAGCAGACACAGCTACAATGCCACATCCAGTTTCTGGCAGATTTTTGTACGTGGTAGCTAAAATGTTAAGAACAGATGGGATGGGGAGGGAGGCAGGAGAGGGGATCGGGACGGGAAACACATGTAAATGCATGGCTGATTCATGTCAATGTATGGCAAAAACCACTACAATATTGTAAAGTAATTAACCTCCAACTAATAAAAATAAATGGAAAAAAAAGTAAAATAAGATGTTAAGAACAAAGACTGCAATGGGGGCCAGGCTATGTTAAGACCCCTGCTGGTGCTATCATATCCTGGGTAAGACAGCAGGCAGGGCATAAGGAGAAGGAAAGGGCTGGGGAAAGAGGTGGAGCTCAGGAGGGTACACACTCCTCAAAACCACCCACAGTGTCTGTTTTCCTCACTGCCTCCCGGGAGAAGTGGCTGCAGTATCCTTAGAAATCATTGGCTGAGCATATCCTCCAGGGGCCAACATGGGAAAAGGTCAGCCCTAGAAGCACCATCTTGATAATTTGAGCTTACTCTCATGCTCCCTGTTCTTAGATGCAAAGAGTAAGTCAGCACCCCCACAGAGCAGGTCTGTCGTGCTACTGAGTCCCCCAGCTCGGTTTCAAAAATTTACTTCCTTCTGTTGATTATTGTGATCCTGAGAGGATAGTGGTTGCTCATTTCTAGGATGGCCTAGGTCTTGTCCAGGTACATAATGTCCAGATCTGTGGCTTCAGAAATTCAATCAGAAAGCTCCTCTACTTTGCAGAGGCCATGGGAACTGGGCTCCCCTGAGATGCTGAAGTTCAAGGAACACCGAGTCAGGGCTGAGCTCTGGCTGCTTGTCATAATATTCAGGCCTTTCCCTCTTGCTTCTCAACCCTACCTTCCTCAGCAGAAATCTGCCTCTTTCTTCTCCCCCATAGGACTACTTCCTTTATCCTGCCTCATCCATTGAGAGCAAGTCTTCTCTTTATCCTTAGAACATTGCACAGCTCCAGAAAGAAAGGATACAGTCCATGAATATTGAAGCAAGGATAGAAACAATGCAGGAGAAAAGCTCTTCATGAATGCAATGAAAATAGTGCCTGAAATGCAAATTCCTGACCTTTGCTATAATCATCCTTGTCACTACATCCTCACCTTCAACCTCCACCCCACCAGCACTTTGAGAGCCTTGGATATGTGGCTGTCTGAATGCTGCCAGAGAGGCTGGGACCCCCTCATATTATTGTAAATATGATTGACACTCATGAAGTCACGTCAAAAATCTTTGATGTGTGGTCTGTGTTACTATCAAGTAGATTTGCCCGGGTAGTGTTAGTAAGTCTGTGTATTAATGAAATCAAATTATCTGGGAATACTTGAAAAACAGGCAAGTGTCTTCCTCCTGATTTTCAGCTGTTTGTCTTGCAGCAAGTCACTTTTCTGTAGCTGTAGTTCGGTATCTTCATCTCTAATACAGGGATAATGATAGTTGATTGAGAAGATTGTTAAGGAAGACCAAGCTATCTTTTTATCAACACTTCCTGAGAGCCCGCATGACAGGTCACAATTTTAAATGCCCTCCAGGACAAGTGAGTAATGTGAATGGAAGTATTTTGTGTGAGGTGGAGGCAGGCAGACCATGCGAAATGGTGGGACTTGTGGAAGTTTGAGAGAATGCTCCCCTCCTGAGAAGAGAGCCCTACGAGTATATGTCACTGGTTTGCTCCCTTTCTTTAAGGATTTTTAGGATTAGATGAATTATATGTTTCATGTATCCAGGATAATGCCTGCTACAATGAAGAATTTAAGTTTTACCTGGAGTAATTACTCATTATTGTTATTATTACTGCTACAAAGGACTTTGCCTTCTAGGGAGAAGGAATATATGCCTGTTGCATCCATTGCTGCTACGGAAACCACATAATGTGGGCAGCACGGGTCTCATGTGATATCTGAAGACGCAGGATTCTGACAGTTTTAAATCCTCAGGCTCAAAATTAGGAAAATGCAGAGCTGGTACCCAAACTGAGGTCCTATGGTCCCATCACCAGTGAGGGAGACAGCAGGAGGAATGAAGTGGCTACTGGTGTTCCTTCAAGGTCCCCTGATGTCCACTAAGGCAGACAGCTCTCCTGTTGTGAAGCCAGATGAAGGATGACTGAGGGTCAGCTGTGGATACAGGTTCAGCTCCCTGTTTCCCCTCTGCCCCCTCCCCTTACTTGTTTTTTTGTGCATAAACAGAGTTATAGCCCAGGATGACATCACCTTCACCAGCTACCTTCCTACCTGGACCAACACCAGGGCCAGAGTTCCTCGCTTTCAAAAACCCCTAGTGTAGAGTCCCGAATTGTGGTTGGGGTAGTTGGGTGGTAAGTAATCTTACAAGGTCCCTGAGATCCACTCTAGCCCCTGAGGTCTATTTTGGCATGTAGCTCTCCTGTTGGTGAAACCAGAAGAGGGGCAATGGGTGGTCATGCTCTGGAGATGTGTTTATGTCTCTACTTCCCTTCTGCTCACTCCCTTTATTTTATTTCTACCCAGAATATCAGGGTTTGCGCCCCAGATGGAGATGTTTTTCCCCGGCTCAATATCTCTTTGGACCAGTTCCAAGTAAAGAGTGTGTGTTCCAGCAGAGATGCTGCCACAACAGTTGCAGGAAACTTCCCTGTGTCATTCCTGTCTTCTGAAGTAAGTAGGGTTAATGTGAGAGCACTGACATGTAGATATGAAGACAGCTGCCCGAGGCTGTAAAGGAGGACCTGGCCTAACACACTGCTGATCACCTAGCAGTCCTTTGATCTGCTCTCATCCACCCACAGACTATGCTTCACGTGCCATGCAGTGCTGTAGCTGCTGGGATGCTTCCTGAGGACCATATTGGACAAAATTCCACTTGTAGAATCATATTCTGTGTTTTCATGAGAACACAGACAGAGTCAAGTTTGAGAACTGAAGTCACCATCCATTTTCCCTGAGCAGATATAAGCAGGACAGAGGAGCCTGGCAAGCTGCAGTCCATGGGGTGTCAGAGTCAGACAATATGAAGTGACTCAGTAGACACGTCTGCACAGGCAATGGAAGGTGGGGAGATTACATGTTGTACATGACTGACCCCAAATCCTCCATTTTCACACTCCACTCCTTCTGGCCTGTCCTTACCATCTGCTGGTATGTAAACAGATCTGTCAGCATTCTTCTTTCCCTAGATGCCCTTTTGCAAGGCCACAAACATGAGCAGACTCTGCCTTTCTGCAGCCTCGCTCATTTTCCTGGACACCATTCTGGCCAGCATTCTGGGGGCGGGGTGAAACCAGCAACTAGGTCCAGAGTAAAGTTTCACTTTGAAAGAGGATCTCCTTAGAACAAATTTTGGACTCTATGGGAGAAGGCGAGGGTGGGATGATCTGAGAGAATAGCATCGAAACATGTATATTATCAAGTGTGAAACAGATCGCCAGTCCAGGTTGGATGAATGAGACAAGTGCTCAGGGCTGGTACGCTAGGATGACCCAGAGGGATGGGATAGGGAGGGAGGTGGGGGGGGGGGTCAGGATGGGGAACACATGTAAATCCATGACTGATTTATGTCAATGTATGGCAAAAACCTCTACAATATTGTAAAGTAATTAGCCTCCAACTAATAAAAATAAAAGAAAGAAAAAAAAAAAAAGAAAAGAAAGAGGATCCTTGTGGCTGTAGTGTGGAGAGTGGCCTCTAGGGGGCGAAGGGCAGAGATAGAGTACTCTGGCAGGCTGCTGAATTGTCCAGGTGACCCATGTTGACGTGTGTATCCATATTGTTGCTTGGATTGATCTCAGTTCATTAGAATAACGTGAACAACTTGCTCTGTTGAGACTTCATCACAAATCAGGATTCACTAAATCTTTAGGCATTTGTGATGTATTCACGCTTCTAACCCTTGCCTCTCCTTGAGGTTTGGAAACAGGGAAAAGCAGAAGGTGAGAATTAAAACATGCCTCTGGCTGCTTCATGTTGATGATTGACAAAAAACAACAAAATTCTGTAAAGTAATTATCCTACCTAAGATGAAAAAATATATAAATTAAGAAAAAGATAAAAAACTCAACCTCCCAATCAGGTGTTCATTACCCAGGTAAACAACCTCCTTTCTAAGACTAGACTGCAGCTTTGCTGGTCAGGTCCTGTGCATCATAGAAGACTCCCTTGATGCTGTCATCTCCTAGGAAATTCAATCATTTTAGGAGATCGGTAACAGGACTGGTTAGAAGACCAAATTAATACTTCTTGTATAAGTCAGAGTGTCAGTATTCCTTCAATATTCCTTTATTCCAGTGCCCATGGTGTAAACAAAGTAGACATAGCAGGAGGTTTTCTTCCATGCCCTTCTCCATTAAACCATGACAGCTTCGCACTGTGTTTTTCATAGTGGAGACTTTCAACTATACACTTGTACAGATCATAGTATTATAAACTGGTGGACCATTGTCCAGCTCCAGTTATGATCAAAATATGGAGAATATTCTCAATGTGTATCTTTTATTCTTGTTTCATTTACAGCTAATCAGTGGAAACATGCCAATTCATGTATAAATATCAGTAATTATATGCAATTATTTACAATATTATCCTGTCGATCTGAAACTAACAACATGAATAATAATGTCCTGCAAAGCAGTATATGAAATGGCCTTTTCACATTCATACCCATACCACACTCTATCACAAAGGAACTGGTATTTTCTGTATTTTACCTTTTAGACCCAGCTGTAATGACCACCTTCATATTTCACTGAGATCCTCCCATCCGTATAGCCCTGTGGCCTGACATCTGCCTGGAGCCTCCATTCATGGGTCCCTGCAAAGCCAAACTAAGCAGACACAGCTACAATGCCACATCCAGTTTCTGGCAGATTTTTGTACATGGTAGCTAAAATGTTAAGAACAAAGACTACAGTGGTGGCCTCACTGTGTTAAGACCCCTGCTGGTACTATCCTATCCTGGGTAAGACAGCAGGCAGGGGATAAGGAGAGGGGAAGGGCTGGGGAAAGAGTTGGAGCTCAGGAGGGTACACACTTCTCTAGACCACCCACAGTGACTATTTTCCTTGCTGTCTCCTGGGAGAAGGGGCTGCAGTATCCTTAGAAATCATGGGCTAAGCATGTCCTCCAGGGGTCAGCTTGGGCAATGGTCAGCCCTAGAAGCACCATCCAGATAATCTGAGCTTACTCTCATGCTCCCCTTTCTTAGATGGGAAGAGTAAGTAAGCCAGCCACAGAGCAGGTCTGCCGTGCTACTGTGTCACTTCCTTCTTGTTGGTCATTGTGATCCTGAGAGTGCTGTGGTTGCTCATTTTTAGGATGAGGTCCTAGAAATGTACCCTTGGTCCTGTCCAGATGCAAAGTGTCCAGGTCTGGGGCTTCAGAGGTTCAATCAGCAAGTCCCTCTACTTTTGCAAAGGCCATGGGAACTGAGCTCCCCTGAGATGCTGAAGTCTAAGGAGCACCCAGTTAGGGCTAAACTCTGGCTGCTTGTGAGAATATTCAGCCTTTCCTTCTTGCTTCTCAACACTACCTTCCTCAGCAGAAATCTGCCTCTTTCCTCTCCCATAGGACTACTTATATACTCCTGCCTCATCCAGTTGGCTCTAATAATGATGAGAACAAATCTTCCCTTGATCCCTAGAACTTTGCACAGTTCCATACCCATAGGATACAGTCCATAAATATTGAAGTTAGGATGGAAACAATGCGGGGGAAAAGCTCCTCATGACTGCAGTGAAAGTAGAGCCTGGGATGTGAATTCCTGACTCTAGCTGTAATCTTCTTCGTCAATACATCCTCACCTTCATCCTCCACCCCACCAGCACCTTGAGTGCCTTGGGAACGTGGCAGCCTGGATGCTGCCACAGAGGCTGGGACCACCTCATTTCCTTATAAATGTGATTGCCAGTCATGAAATCACATCCAACATCACCTGAGTTAGTATCAAGAAGATTTGCCTGGGTGGTGTTTGTTTGTTTGTGTGTTAGTGAAATTGAAATATCTCGGAATACTTGAAAAACAGGCAAGTGTCTTCCTCCTGATTTTCAGCTGTTTGTCTTGCAGCAAGTCACTTTTCTGTAGCTGTAGTTCGGTATCTTCATCTCTAATACAGGAATAATGATAGTTGATTGAGAAGATTGTTAAGGAAGACCAAGCTATCTTTTTATCAACACTTCCTGAGAGCCCGCATGACAGGTCACAATTTTAAATGCCCTCCAGGACAAGTGAGTAATGTGAATGGAAGTATTTTGTGTGAGGTGGAGGCAGGTGGACCATGCGAAATGGTGGGTTTGTGGAAGTTTGAGAGAATGCTCCCCTCCTGAGAAGAGAGCCCCATGAGGATATGTCACTGGTTTGCTCCCTTTCTTTAAGGGTTTTTAGGATTAGATGAATTATATGTTTCATGTGTCTAGGATAAGTCCTGCTACAATGAAGAATTTAAGTTTTACCTAGAGTAATGCTACTACAAAGGACTTTGCCTTCTGGGGAGAGGGAATGCCTGTTGGGTCCCTTGCTTCCACAGCAACCACATCATGTGGGCATCATCCGCCTCATGTGCCACCTGAAGACACAGGGTTCTGAGATTTTAAATCCTCAGGCACAAAGTTAGGAAAATGCAGAGCTGGTACCCAAACCAAGGTCCTGTGGCCCCATCACCAGTGAGGGAGAGAGCAGGAGGAATGGGGTGGCTACCAGTGTTCTTCCAAAGTCCCCTGATATCCACAGAGGCAGACAGCTCTCCTGTTGGTGAAACCAGATGAGAGATGAATGTTCATGCTGTGGATAAAAGTTCAGCTCCCTTCTTCCCCTCTGCTCCTTCCCCTTACTTGGTTTTTGATGCATAAACAAAGTTGTAGCCCAGGATGACATCACCTTCACCAACTAAGTTCCTTCTTGTACCAGTGTCAGGGCCAGGGCTCCTTGGTACAAAAATCACTAGTGTGGAGGCCTGAGTTGTGGTTTGGTAGATTGGTGGTAGGTAATCTTCCAAGGTCCCTGAGATTCACTCTAGCCCCTGAGGCCCACTCTGGCAGGCAGCTCTCCTGTTATGTGAAACCAAGGGAGGGTAATGGGTGTTCATGCTCTGGAGACATGTTTATGTCTTTACTACCATTCTGCCCACTCCCTTTACTTTATTTCTACCCAGAATATCAGAGTTTGTGCCCCAATGGAGATTCTTTTCCCTGGCTCAACATCTCTTTAGACCAGTTCCAAGTAACTAGCTTCTGTGTTCCATTAGAGATGCTGCCACAATGGTTGCAGGAAACTTACCTGTGTCACACCTGTTCTGAAATAAATTGGGTTAATGTGAGAGCACTGACATGTAGATATGAAGACAGCTGCATGAGGCTGTAAAGGAGGACTTGGCCTAACACACTGCTGATTGCCTAGCAGTCCTTTGATCTGCTCTCATCCACCCTCAGACCAACCTTCACGTGCCATGCAGTGCTCTAGGTGCTGGGATGCTTCTTGACGACCATATTGGACAAAATTCCACCTGTAGAATCATGTTTTATGTTTTCATGAGACCACAGACAGAGTCAAGTTTGAAGACTGAAGTCACTGTTCATTTGCAGGACACAAGCAGGACAGAGGAGCCTGGCAAGTTGCATCCTATGGGGTGTCAGAGTCAGACAATATGAAGTGACTCAGCAGACACAAAAACACAGGGAGAAGCAGGACAATGGAAGGCAGGGAGATTACACATTGTACGTGACTGACCCCAAATCCTCCATTTCCACACTTCTCTTCTTCTGGCCTGTTCTTACCCATCTGCTGGGGTGTAAGCAGTTCTGTGAACATTCGTTTTTCCATAGATGCCCTTCTGCAAGACCGCAAACATGAGCAGACTCTGTTTCTTTGCAGCCCTGCTGATTTTCCTGGACACCGTTCTGGTCAGCATTCTGGGGGATGAAACCAGCAACCAGCTCCGGGGTACATCCCAGCTCACCTCTCCCCTACAGACTGGAGGGGAAGGTGGTGAGTGCATGGAAGGGGTGGGAAGAGGGGTGTGGAGGATGCTGCCAGCCCTCTCTGGATTTCTTCTCGAAGTGAGCAGTTGAACCCAGTACATTTTTGACTCTCAGAAAATATCAATATGTGTTCTGCTTTTAATAAAATTATCCCACCTCATTTTACAAAATCATGAATTTCATCTCTGAGACTGTCTATTCCTAGTCTCTACCTTGTCCCTAAATGTCATTTAGGATAGTTAAAATATCCATATTTGATCTTTGTCCTGGTTCATGCCCCAGGAATCCAGAAACTCTTGGAATTTATTGTCTTTCTCTAAGTACTGAAATCTGTGAAGGATCAGACCTTAGATAGTATCTGTGTACACCTGGACTCCAGAATATGCCATCATATGATTAGAAGCTTAGAATTTTCAGTCCCCAATCTCTCTGGGGAAGAGAGAATGGATACTGAGTTCCACCAAGAATGGCCAAAGATTCAGTCAAACTGACCACTTCAAACTGCCAATTAAAACCCTTGAAGACTGCATTCAGAGACTTTCAGAGGGGTGATAACATCAATGGTTTAAGGGAGGAGTGTCCTGAGATGGCATGGACACTCAGAATTTCCTTCTCCCTGTTTGCCTTATGCTTCTCCTCCCTTTTGCTGTCTTGGAGTTTTATTTTATTCAGTGGGGAGTTTATATGAGAGGGGACCGTAAGTAAAGGGTCCCCATTTCTGTGAGTGATCCTGATAACTCGTTCAGCATGGGAGTTGGGTCAAGCAATACCTGAATTAACAGTCAGTTGGTCATGGGTGTAAGTGACCCCAAGGCTCGTGATCAACACTTGGAAGTGTGGGTTGTCCTCAAGGATGGAGCCCTCACCACGTGGGGTCTGGGTCACCTCTGCGGATTTAGTGTCAAAAGTGAATATACTGCTGGGTGCCCAGTGGATGTAGGGGAACTGGATGCTGTTGGCAGAGACCCCACATGTTTGTTGTCAGGGACAAAACCCAGACTCACTGTTTTCTTCCATTTGCGTCTCGGGTGAGATCCAGGGTAAGGGGACTATAATATGTTAAACAGAGTGTTTAGAACCCCTCAGTAGTTCTCTGCATTTTCAGAATTCCCGACAGAATCAGGGACTTGATTAAATGGGTTTTGCAGATTGTGTCTTGTTCTCATCCTACTACCTACATGCTGTGTGTCCTAGAATATTCCCATTTGCAGCTTTTTCATGACAGCAGGGTCATCATGTTTTTACAGATTTTTAAAAGGAATACCAGTCATGAGTACAAAGAATTTACACCTTTGTTGTCAGTTGTGTCCATTTTCCAGCAAAAATTTTCATCTGAAAGATTTGTCGACCTACCTATTTTTCTCTAATGATCATATCCCTGTGATGAAATTAATCAGAGACTTGTAGGACAGCTGAGGGTCTTCTCTTCAGAGGCAACTGCAGGCAGAGCAAGAAATACAATACTTTGTTGAGTTTGCTCCTGGGGCCAAAATTGCTCTCCCCAGGCGGATATGATATTAGTCAAGACTCAATGCCCTTCCCCTTGCTCCTCTATCAGAGTATATTTTAATTTTCTATAATGATATACATGACAGTTGCACTCATATTTATATATCTAGGCCTCATTATCATAAAGACTAATAGAATTTTTACTTTATCCACTCTCTTCAATGATGATACACTTGGCATGAGTCTGAAACAGGAGAGTCATTTACTTGAGAAATACTTATCAAAATGTATCTTTTTGATTCTGAAAGCATAGTTTTTTCAAGTAAGGAAACAACTATAAACAAAATATAGGAAAATAACATACACACAATAATGGAGGGAAACACACAATAAAGAATGGGGAAAATCCTATGCCAGGTTATGATGAGTGTTGTGAAGAAAGAGAGTGATGGGGGTAAAGGTGGATGGCAAGCATCAGAGAAATGCTCTGTGATAAGGAGGTTTTGATCAGCTCCTTCCAAAAAAGTGCCTGAAACTTTGAGCAGCAGCCAGATCCAGAGTGGCTGAGGCTGAGAGGGTTGAGGGGAAGGGGAGTGGAGGAGATGAGACAGAGAGGGTCTGGGGACAAGTCATGAAGAGGCTTGTAGAATTTAAAGAACCAGAATCTGACTCTTAGAAAGCTAGGGTCACTGAGGGACTGGTCATTGGAGCCATGGAATATGATTCACTTTGAAATAGGGTGCTTGTGACTGTAGTGTGGAGAGTGACCAGTAAACTCATGAATGGTGATAAACTCGTGGACCATTGTCTAGCTCCAGTCTTGATCAACATATGGAGAATATCCTTAATATGTATCCTTTATTCTTGTTCTATCTGCAGCTAATCATTGGCAACATGCCAATGCATATATAAATATTCAGTAATGATATGTAAATATTTACAATATTACCCCATTGATCCGAATCCTAACAACATTAGTAACAATGTCCTACAAAGCAGGATATGAAAGGGCCTTTTCACATTCACATCCCTGCACCCCTACCACTCTCTATTGCAAGCAAACTGGTAATTTCTTTAATTTTTAAAATTAATTTATTTGAATTGGAGGCTAATTAACTTTACAATATTGTGGTGACTTTTGCCATACATTTAAAAGAATCAGCCATGAGTGTACATGTGTCCCCTCCCATCCTGAACCCCCTCCCACCTCCCTCCTCAACCCATCCCTCTGGGTTTTCACACCCCTGCACCCCTAACACTCTCAGTGCAAACAAACTGATATTTTCTGTTGTTTGCCTTTTAGACCCAGCTATAATGCACATTGTCCTATTTCATGGAGATCCCCCCATCCCTACAGCCCTGTGGCTTGACGTCTGTCTGGAACTACTGTACATAGGTCCCTACGAGGCCAAAAGAAGCAGACACTTCTACATTGCCAAGTCCAGGTTCTAGGAGACCTTTGTATATGGTAGCTAAACTGTTAAAATCAAAGACTACAATGGGGGCCCGGCTGTGTTAAGGCCCCGGAAGGTGATACCCTATCCTGAGTAAGATAGCAGGCAGGGCATGGGGAGAGGGCAAGGGCTAGGGGAAAAGGTGGAGCTCAGGAGGACACACACTCCTCACAAACGCCCACAGTGACTATTCTCTTTGCTACCTCCCAGGAGAAGCTATGGGCTGAGCAAGTCCTCCAGGGACCAGCTTGGCAAAAGGTCAGCCGTAGCAGCACTGTCATGGTAACCTGAGCTTACTCTCATGCTCCCCTCTCTTAGATGGGAAGAGTAAGTCAGCTACCTCCAGAGCAGGTCAGTAGTGCTGCTGAGTCCCCCACCTTGGCTTCAAAAATTCACTTCCTTCTTGGTGGTCATTGTGATCCTTAGAGGACTGTTGTTGCTCATTTTTAGGAAGGCCTAGGTCATATCCAGGTACACAGGGTCCAGGTTCGGGGCTTCAGAGATTCAATCTGCAAGTTCCTCTCTTTTGCAGAGGTCATGGAAACTGGTCTACCTTGAGAGGCTGAAGTCCAAGGAATACCCGGTCAGGGTTGAACTCTGACTGCTTGTGACAATATTCAGCCTTTCCCTCTTGCTTCTCAACTAAGCCCTTCTCAGCTGAAATCTGTCTCTTTCCTCTCTCCCATATGAGTACTTGCTTTACTTCTGTCTCAATTAGTTGGCTCTAACCATCATGAGAGCAAGTCTTCCCTTTATCCCTAGAACATTGCCCAGCTCCAGGCACAAAGGATACAGTCCATGAATATTTTAGTACAGATGGAAACAATGCAGGAGAAAATCTCCTCCAGTCTGAAGTGAAAGTGGAGCCTGAAATCTGAATTCCTGATTCTTGCTGTAATCTTCTTCATCACTGCATCCTCACCTTCATCCTCCACCCCACCAGCACTTCGAGAGCCTTTGGAATGTGGCTGCCTGGATGCTGCCAGAGAGGCTGGGACCACCTCATATCCTTGTGAATATGATGTGACATTCATGAAGTCATGCCCAAAATCTTTGATGCATCGTCTGTGTTAATACCAAATAGATTTGCTTGGGTGGTGTTCATATGTTTGTTTGTTAGTGATTTTGAAATACCTGGTGACACTTGACAAACAGCCAAATGTCTTCCTCGTGATTTTCAGCTGTTTGTCTTTCAGAAAGTTACTTTTCTGTAGCTGTAATTCGGTATCTTCATCTCTGAAAAAGGAATAATGATAGTTGATTGATAAGATTGTTAAAGAAGAGCAAGCTATCTTTTTATCAACACTTCCTCTGAGCCCACATGACAGGTCACAATTTTAAATGCCCTTCAGGACAAGTGAGTAATGTGAATGGAAGTATTTTGTGTGAGGTGGAGGCAGGCAGACGATATGAAATGGTGGGGCTTATGGAAATTGAAGAGAATGCTCCCCTCCTGAAAAAAGAGCCACTCTTGTTAGCTTAGTTCAGAGTTTTGAAAGTGTGGTCCCTTGAGCAGCACCTCCAGTGCCTTGGAAACCTTGTTGATGCAGCTACTCAGGTCCTACCATGTGCTACTGAAACCAAAATCTGGGGATGAAGATCTCAAATCTGTGTTTGGCCAAATGATTAAGGGATTCTGATGCTCACTCACATTGAGACCCATGGTTTTTATTAAATACCAGGACTGTGATGCCAGTTGGGTTACTTGTCCTGCATTGATAGAAAATTTTTAAATTAAATTTCCCATTTTATTGGCATAGAGCTGCTGGTAGTAGTCTCTTATGATCCTTTGTATTTCAGTGTTGTCTGTTGTGATCTCTCCATTGTGGAGATTTCTTAAAAAGCTGGAAATAGAACTGCCATATGACCCAGCAATCCCACTTCTGGGCATACACACCGAGGAAACCAGATCTGAAAGAGACACGTGCACCCCAATGTTCATCGCAGCACTGTTTATAATAGCCAGGACATGGAAGCAACCTAGATGCCCATCAGCAGACGAATGGATAAGGAAGCTGTGGTACATATACACCATGGAATATTACTCAGCCATTAAAAAGAATTCATTTGAATCAGTTCTAATGAGGTGGATGAAACTGGAGCCCATTATACAGAGTGAAGTAAGCCAGAGAGATAAAGACCAATACAGTATACTAATGCATATATATGGAATTTAGAAAGATGGTAACAATACCCTATATGCAAAACAGAAAAAGAGACACAAATGTACAGAACAGACTTTTGGACTCTGTGGGAGAAGGCGAGGGTGGGATGTTTAGAGAGAACAGCATCGAAACACATATATCATCAAGGGTGAAACAGATCACCAGCCCAGGTTGGATGCATGAGACAAGTGCTCAGGGCTGGTGCACTGGGAAGACCCAGAGGGATGGGGTGGGGAGGGAGGTGTGAGGGGGAATTGGGATGGGGAATATGTGTAAATCCATGGCTGATTCATGTCAATGTATGACAAAACCCACTGCAATGTTGTGAAGTAATCAGCCTCCAACTAATAAAAACAAATGGGAAAAAAAATAAATTAAATCTCCCACTGTGAAGTCTTATAAATGCCTAAAATTGTAAAATCACCTCTGTGAGCTTATATTACATATAGTCTAGCCAGACGTGCAACCTCTAGTTTATGCTCCCTTTTAATCTTGGACATAATTTAAAAAAATATACCATGGGGCTCAAAAGTCAGGTACTCTGTATCATGTAGCAAGAAAGCAGTCACATTACTTGGATGTGAAAGTACCTCTCCCATGGCACAGCATCTGAAATATCTAAAATCTTATCTCTGCCCCAGGTGCATTCCATCCATTTGAAGATGTGGCCTTAGATAGCATGGAATTGAAGATTGCCATTATTCAGATGGAGATACTGAGGAACAGAAGCAGAGATATGACCTGGGGTCCCAGAGGGTTGGCATCACTTGTCTTCATCCGGTGTACATCCACTGTTTGTTCCTGTCCTGCAGTTTTTCTAAAGAGGCCTGCCTGCAGGGGTCAGCGAGGTTTCTAGTTAGAGACCACACTTACATGAGCAGGGAGCATGGAGGTGGAGTCAGAACTGGCCTATCAGGGGGCTAGCAGAACTGGGGGCCTCTAATTTTGACCAGAGTAAGGAGGACCGGGAGAGGAGAACACTGGGAGAAAAAGACATACCGATGAGAGAGGAGAGGGGAGAAAAGAGGAGTTTCTTTTGGGGAGAGTCTCAGCTACAATGTGGTCTCAGATGCAGACATTGAGGCAGGAAGAGAGGCAGGACCAGAGCGCCTTCTGAACGTGAATCCTTGTTGTACCATCTGCAGGTTGTGTGTCCTGAGCAAGTGGCATTACCTCTCTGAGCCTCTCCTTTCTGCTTGACACCGTGATATGAGAATCCCAGATATTGCAGAACTGACATGAGGCTAAATGAAATCATGCACATGGAATGTCCCAGGAGAGAGGGACCCTCCACTCACAGTGGCTTCTTTTGTGAGTCACCCACTCCCGATGTACATGTGTACTAAGCCAGCTTGGTACTGAGAGCTCCTGCCATTCTCAACCGTGCTCTATGTTTGTAAGTACAAGTATTAAACACGAGTGAGTGACGGGATGGTGGATGTGACTTGTGTGCACTCTAATTTACAGCTTGCAATGCAGCAGAATGCATGTGCATAGACTCTAAGTCAGATCACTGGGCCCAAATCCTCTCTCAACAAGCTATGATCTAAGCAAATTACTTTATTTCTTGTTATCTCAGGTACCTCTTCAGTAACACACAGATATGTCAACAGTTTCTCCCCCTTTCTTTAAAGATTTCTTAGGATTAGATGAATTTTATGTTTCATGTGTCTAGGATAATGCCTGCTACAATGAAGGATTTAAATTTTAATTAGAGTAATTACTCATTACTGTTATTGTTACTACTACAAAGACTAACTTCTAGGGAGAAGGACTATATGCCTGTTGCATCCATTGCTTCCATGGCAACCACATGAGTGTGCAGCATGGATCTCAGGTAACACCTGAAGACACGTAATTCTGAGAGGCTTAAACCCTCAGGCACGAAGTTAGGAAAATGCAGAGCTGGTACCCAAACCGAGGTCCTATGTCCCCGTTGCCATTGAGGGAGAGAGCAGGAGGAAGGGGGTGGCTATTCGTGGTCTTCCGAGGCCCCCTGATATACACTCAGGCAGACAGCTCTTTCCTGTTGGTGAAACCAGATGAGGGGATGACTGTTGGTACAAGTTCAGCTCCCTGCTTCCCCTCGTCCACAGAAATTAAAAGATGTGGGCTTCTATGAGTTGAATTTGGGGAGGGTTTCAGAAAGCTGGCTTTGTCTGGATGGATGATGTTTAGGAAGTGGAGTAGTTCTCTGAGGAAGTGAAGTAATTCTCTGAGTATCTTAATCTTACCTTTAAGAAGGAAAGACTAGATAGAGGTATGAGCTGTACTTGGCCAAGAAATAACACTCACACAAGATAAGTGTTTGATCATATCGGTGATTTGTGTAATGTAGCTCCTTTGTTCAGTGCTCAAGCATGATTATCCAATATCCTATTTTTGTCTAGAACTTTCACCAACCCAGTATGGTCTCATCTGATGTTGAAGCATTGTAAAATGTTTATGTTGAGCAGGATAACAGAAGGGCTGTTGGTGGTACCAGCTCAGGTCTTAGAACTCAGAGATTGCTTTTCTCTTTATCAATCTCAAAGGATCATGATGAGAGTGAAAGAGATGTATTTGTTAAATGCTTTGTTCAAATGTTAGCAGAGTAACCATTTGATGAATGTCAGATACGATAATAGTGATAGTAATACCAGATTGTGCTGTTATTCAGACACCCAGGCATGTCCCACTCCTTGCAACTCCATGGAGAGCAGCATGCCAGGCCTCCGTGTCCCTCACCATCACCCGAGTTTGCCCAAGTTTATGTCCATTGCATTGGTGATGCCATCCAGTCATCTCTTCCCCTGACACCTCTTCTCCTTCTACCCTCAATCTTTTCCAGCATCAGGGACTTTTCCAGTGAGTTGGCTGTTCACATCAGATGATCAAAATACTGGAGCTTCAGCTTCAGCATCAGACCTACCAATGAGTATTCAGGGTTCATTTCCCTTAAGATTGACTAGTTTGATCTTTTTGCTGTCCAAGGGACTTCAGGAGTGTTCTCCAGAACCACAGTTCCAAAGCATCAATTCTTCGGCACTCTGCCTTCTTTCTGGTCCAGAGCTCACAAGCATATGTGACCAATGAGACCATAGACTTGACTATATGGAACTTTTTTTGCAAAGTGATGTCTCTACTTTTCAACACACTATCTAGGTTTGTCATACTTTGCTAAAAAGAAGCAATCGTCTGATTTCACACCTGCAGTCACCAACCACAGTGATTTTAGAGCCTAATTAGGGGAAACCTGTCACTACTTAACACCTTTTACCCTTCTATTTGCCATGAAATAATGGGGTCAGATTCCATGGTCTTAGGTTTTTAACTAGTTGATGAAACCAGATGAGGGACGACTGTGGGTCATGCTGCGGATACATGTTCAGCTCCCTGCTTCTCCTCAGCCTCTTCCTTTATTCGTTTTTCAATGCATAAACAGGGTTAGAGCCCAGGATGATGTCACCTTCACCAGCTAAGTTCCTGACTGGACAAATGCCTGGTAAAGTGCAAGTGTCCATCCATGGGAGAAGTTGTGGCAATGGTTTTAGGAAGGTGACCTGTGTCACACCTGTCATCTGAGGTAGGTGAAGGGGGTCAGGGCATTGAGGTCCAGGTGAGATGACTCATGCGGAAGGCTGAAATGGAGAACCTGGGCTAACACATTGCTAGTTGCTTATCTGTCTTCTGATCTACTCTCATCCATTTATGTATCACATGCCAGGCACTGCTCTAGGGGCTGGGATGCTCCCTCCATCTGTCTGATCACAATCTGTGTTTACATGAGACCCACAGGCATCATCAAGTCTGAGAAGTGTTCTTACTGAATATTTGAGCCCTGCAGACAGAAGCAGGAGGCATGGTTAGGTAGGCAGATTACGCAATAAACAGGACTGACCCAGCTCCTCCCCTTGCCCACTCCCCTCCTCATCACCTGATCCCACCCCTCTGCCAGGATATTAAAAGGTCAGTCTGTCTGTCCTCAGCATCCTCAGGAGCCCTCCTGCAAGGCCACCAAGATGAGACGGCTCTGCCTCTCCGCAGCCCTTCTTGTCCTCCTGGTTATCCTGGTGGACAGCACCCCGCTGAATATACACCATATCCAGGATGAAGGTAGGTCCAGCCTCACCTCTCTTCTACAGCTTCTGGGAAAATGATGGAAGTCCATGAAAGTGGGTGGGGCAGATGAGGAGTGGGTGTTGCCAACCCTCTCTCCTGTCATGCTGGCCAGGAATTTTGTTTGTTTCTTTGGTTTTGGCAGCACTGGTCTTCCTCCCTATTCAAGGATATTCTCTAGTTCCGGAGTCTACTCTCTGGTTGCAGAGTGTGGAATCTTGTTGGGGTGGTTTCTCTTGTTGTAGATCAGGGGCTCTAAGCATCTGGGCTCAGTAGTTGCAGTTCATCTTCTTAGTTGCCGCAAGGCAAGTGGAATCTTCACAACCAGGGATAGAACCCAAGTCCTGTGTATTAGCATGTGGATTCTTTTCTATTGGACTACCAGGGAAGTCTTTAGTTGCAGACTTTTAACTCCACTGACATCATGACTCTCATGAGGATATTTATTAAAAAAAAAAAAAAAATATATATATATATGTCTCAAAATTCTGCCAGATCAGGAACCCCATTTCTGAGAATCTCTATTCTTGTTCCCGGCCATGTCCCTGAACCTCACTGTAGTTAGTAATAAAAGTAAGTAAAGTGAAAGTCGTTCAGTCGTGTCCAACTCTTTTCTCCTAAAACTCTTGCAGTTTCCTTACTTTAGATATTATGAGATGAGTAACAAAAGGCAACACAAGGTAACCTTGAGGTGTGGTTTGTGTCCAAGAAACCACAAGAATCCATTTAACGTTTACAGTTTTTCCAGCACCTCTGAGGAGAAGGGAGGGAACTGAAAGTGAGATCAATCACCAATGGCTTATCCAACCAATGTGCCTATTTAGTGATCCCTAGGAAGAAAGACATAAAAACTGGGCTCAGAGAGCTTGTGGGTTGGTGAATAAAGGAAGTTGAAGTGAGGGTGCTATGCTCACTAGGGCACAGATGCTGGGGACACCTCCCACTCCCTTTGTCCTACACATCTCTTCCGTTTTGCTGCCTCGAGTTATATTTTGTACATTAATCTGGGAATAGTAAGCAATGGTTTCCTGAAGTTCAGCCACGGGTTCTACTGAGTTGTTGAATTTTGAAGTTGGGGTCATAGACCTGCCTGCCCCCCATTTTAGTTGTTTGGTCTCAAGCATGATTGACTCGTGACCTCATGGCTGCCATCTGAACTGAGGAGAGTCTTGAGCCCTCAACCTTTAGAATCTGCAGTAACTCCATCGATTCCCATCAGAAGTAAATGGATTTGTTGAACACCCAGTGGGTGTTTGGGTAATTGGTTGCTGTTGGTAGAGACACCACATATTTGGTGTGAGGGAAAAACCCAGAATCACTCTCCCCTGTGATTGGCGGTTCAGGTGATGCTTCAAAGAGGGGGAGTAATGGAAATACATATTGCACCCATAAATTGTTTCCACTTATCAGTATTTTCAGAGTTCCTGGGATAATCAAGGACTGTATCAAATAGGTTGTAACATGCCAAAATCTTGTCCTCACCCTGAAACACACATGCCATGTCCTGGGGCAAGTCATCTGCAGTTTTCTCATCAGAACAGGGGATACATGTTACATGGCTTTTTGAAAAGATCACTAGTGATGAATATAAAAATTGAATCACATTTCATGGTGAATTTTGTGCATGTTCTGCCGCGATGTGTTACTCTAAAAAAATTTCTTTAACTACCTAGTTTAGGAAACAAAGAATATTTATGTGTCAAATAATGAGTATTCCTCTATCTGAAAAATAATCAGAAAAACCTGGGATGAATGTTCTGCAGGAAATGTAAGAAACAACCTGTTATAGGTTGACTCCTGATACCAAAGCTGAGACATTATTAGGAAAGTCTCCAGGCCCTTTCCCATGTTCCCTTTTGAATATTGTTTATTATCCATATGTTCTTCCTCCTTTGTACATTGCTGACTACTATTTTATTATCCATATTTGATGCTTGTTTTAGTTCATAGACCAGGCATCCTAAAACTCTTGGAATTTACTGTCTTTCATAGGTCTGGAGACAAGCCATACACGGGAACTTGAGAAGCGTTCAGTAGTAAATGTGGTTAAAAGTATCCTCGGCGGTGTGATTACAGGTTTGATCTTTCTGCACCTCTGGGAAAAGGACAGGGCACTGAGATTGGGAACCGTCCCCACTGGCCAATCATTCAAGCAAAATACCTGTTTGGTGAAACCTCAAGAAGAATCCAGAAATGTGGGGCATTAGAGAGCTTCTGGGCTGTTAAAAGAGGGAGGGTGGTGCTGTGAGGGTCCTGTGTTCTCTAGGACATGAGGGCTCCCCACAACTCCACTTCCACGTTGCCTTGCACATCTACTCATTTGGGTGTGCCTAGAATTATCCTTAATAACAAGGTGCGATCCCTATGTGAGTGGTCTTCTTGAGTTTGGTCATCAGATTAACTGAGTTATTGAACATGGAGGTGGGGTAATGGAACTTCCCAGTCTTAGACACTTTGTCAAATCATGAGTGATGGGCCCACATGGCTGGCATCTGAAGTGAGGACAGTTCTGAGACCTCAACATGCAGAATGTATGTTAACTCCCCCAATTTCCTATCCGAATTAAATTGCATTGTTGCACACCCAGGGGGTGTTTGGGGAATTGGGTGTTGTTTCGAGAGACACCACATATTTGGTGTCAAGGAAACCCAGCTCACTCTCCCTTGTGCTTTGGGAGCTCAGGTGAGTGCTGGGCCAGGGGAGTAATGAAAGTGGGACACTGCACCCAGAAACTGTTATCAATTGTCAGTATTTTCAGAGTTCCCTTCAGAATAGGAGAGTGTATCAATTGGGTTGTGACAGTGTATATCTTGTTCAGACCCTGTCACCCTCATGCCATGTGTCCCCCAGGAGGTCATCTATAGTACTCATCTGAACAGCAGATAAGTGCTGCATGACTTCTTGGAACATTTTATGAGTCATAAATATAAACAGCTTATTCAAATATCATGGCCATGTTTGGTCATTTTATACCAGGATATGTTCATGAATGATTTCTCTACCTGTTTACTAGGGGTCGAAAGAAAGAATACTTATGGGTCAAATAAGGATTATCCCTCTATTTAAAATTTAATCACACAGACCTGGACCACTGAGAAGAGGAAATACTGGGAAAGCATGAAACCCACTCTTTGTGTGGTTGGCTCATGGGACCAAGGCTTGTACAATATTAGCAAATTCTCCAGGCCTTTTTCTTTGTCCCATTTGAATATCATTTTACTTTTCATATTTGAACATTGTCCTGGCTCATAGTCCAATATTCCTGAAAAATTTGAAATCTCTGTCTTTCACAGGTACTAAGATTGTTGGAAATGGAGCCAGTATATTAACAGGATTGGCTGAAATAATCAACAAAGCACTTAAAGGTTAGAACTCTGCACCTCTGGGGAGAGAAAAGGGCACTGAGACTGAAATCAGTCACCACTGGCTGATGATTCAACACATATGACTATTGACTGAAACTTCATTTAACCCATAAATATTGGCTCAGAGAGCTTATGAGATGGGAGGAAATGGTTGTGAGGTGATGGTGCTCTACTCAGGAGGGTGTGGACACTCTGTCAAACTCCATTCCTCCCTTGCCATAAAGATCTCCATTTCACTGTTTCTGAGATTTTTCCTGGACATTAACCTGAGAACAGTGATTAAGAGTTTTCCTGAGTATGGGGGCTGGTTCGATTGAGTTTTTGAGCATAGAGGTAGAGTCATTGAAATTTCAGGTTTAAGTCACTTGGTCAGGAAGATGATAATTTGAGAAGACGTGGTGGGCATCTGAAGTCAAGGCAGTCTTGCTATCCCAAAGTGTGTCATTTGCAGTAACTCCACAGATGTGGTATCAGAAATCAATTGAGAGTGGGCGGCCCACTGGGTGTTGGGAATTGGATGGTTGGTGGAAAAACCACGTATTTCGTGTCAGGAAAAAACCTGGACTTACCCTCTCCTATGATGTGAGGGCTCAGGTGAGGCTTGGGGAGAGGTGAGTAGTGAAAGTAAGACCCAGGACCTGGAAACTCTCCCCAGTTCTCTGTATTGTCGAGTTCCTGGCCAATTTATAGTGTATCAAATGGATTGTGACATGATAGTATCTTGTCCTGACCAGGCAACCCACATGCTTTTGTCCTGGTGCAAGTCATCAGCAATTTCCTCATCTGAACAGGGGAAACATGTTACATGAGTTCTTAGAACAGATGACGAGCTATGAATAGAAAGACTTTATTCACGTGTCATGACCAGATTTGTCCATTTCCTACTACAATGTGTTAATCTGAAAAAAAAAAATTCCTCTACCTACTTGCTGTGGCCAAATAATAATACACCTTTGGCAAATAATGTTTATTACTGTATTATTCTTAAGAATAATCAGAAGATGTTGAGCCATGGAGGAGGGCAACTGAAGGGAAAGGAAGAAACAGCCCTTGTGGGGTAGCATGGGGAAGCAAGGCTGATACAAAATACCGAACGTTTCCAGGCCCTTTCCCTTGTTATCTTTTGACTGATATTATCTTATCTGTTTGTTCCTTTTCTTGTTTCATGGACCAGGTCTCCTGAAACTCTTGAAATTTACTCTCTTTCATAGGTCAGGTGATGATTTCGGGAATTCAATTTGATAACCATACACAAGAGGAACTGGCAACACTGGAGATTGAATACTCAACACTCAGTAAGGAGATTAAAGGTTTGTAGTGTCTGAACCTCCCGGAAGAGGGAAGGGCACTGAGATTGGATCAATGATCAAAGACCAATGATTTAATCAATAAGTATCTTTTTTGAAACTTCAACAATCCATAAACATTTCATGGTGAATTTTGCGCATGTTCTGACAAGATGTATTAATCTAAAAAATTTCTTTACCTACTTACTTTGGGCCACAAAGAATCTTTGGGTGTCAAATAATGAGTATTCCTCTATCATGAAAAATAATTAAAGCAAGCTGGGATGAATGTTCTGCAGGGAATATAAGAAAGAGCCCTGTGTAGGTTGATTCCTGATACCAAAACTGAGGCATTATTAGGAAAGCCTGCAGGCCCATTCCCACACTCTCTTTTGACTACTGCGTATTATCCATTTTGTTCCCTCATTTGTCCACTGTTGATGACTATACTTTTATCCATATGTGATGGTTGTTTTAGTCCATGGACCAGGCCTCTGCAACTCTTGGATTTACTGTCTTTCCTAGGTGTGGAGACAAGCCATAAACAAGGCCTTGAGAAGCGCTCAGTACTACCTGTGGTTAAAGGCATCCTCGGTGGTGTGCTTAAAGGTTTGTTCTTCCTGCACCTCTGGGGAGAGGAAGGGCACTGAGACTGGGGACAGTGCCCACTGGCCTGTGATTCAATTAAAACACCTATTTAGTGAAACCTCAAGAAGAATCCACAATTGTGGGCTTTCAGAGAGCTTCTGGGCTGTTAAAACAGGGAGGGTGGTGATGTGAGGGTCCTGTGTTCTCTAGGACATGGAGCTCCCCACAACTCTACTTCCACGTTGCCTTGCACATCTACTCATTTTGGTGTGCCTAGAATTATCCTTAATAACAGGTGCGATCCCTATGTGAGTGGTCTTCCTGAGTTTGGTCCTCAGATTAACTGAGTTATTGAACATGGAGGTGGGGTAATGTAACTTCCCAGTTTTAGACACTTTGTCAAATCACGAGGAATGGTCGCATTGGCTGACTCCCGAACTCGGGACAATTCTGCGACTCAACATGCAGACTGTATCTTAATTCCACCAATTTCCACTCCAAATTAAATTGCGTTGTTGCACACCCCAGGGGTATTTGGGTAACAGTATGTTGTTTCTAGAGACACCACATATTTGTTGTCAAGGAGACCCAACTCACTCTCCCTTGTGCTTTGGGAGCTCAAGTGAGTGCTGGGCCCGTGGAGTAATGAAAGTGGGATATTGCACCCAGAAGCTGTTACCAGTTATCGGTATTTTCAGAGTTCCAGGCAGAATAGGATAGTATATCATGTGGGTTGTGACAGGCTGTATCTTGCTTGGACCCTGTCACCTCATGCCATGTGTCCTCCAGCAAGTCATGTATAGTTCTCATCTGAACAGCAGATAAGTGCTTCATGAGTTCTTTGAAGATATTACGAGTCATAAATATAAACAGCTTATTTACATTTCATGGCCATGTTTGGTCATGAAAAAGTAAATGTTCATGAAGCATTTCTGTACCTACTTACTTGGGGCCAGAAAGAATGAATATTTATGGGACAATTAATGATTATCCCTCTGTTTAAAAATGAATCACACAGACCTGGAGCACTGAGAAGAGCAACTGCCGGGAAAGCATGAAACACAGGCCTTGTGTGGTTGGTTCATGGGACCAAGGCTTGTACAACATTAGAAAATTCTCCATGCCTTCCCTCTGTCTTACCGTTTCCTATCGTTTTATTTTTCATACGTGAACATTGTCCTGGTTCATGGTACAATATTCCTGAACTGTTTTGTCTTTCATAGGTGCCAAGATTTTCGGAAAGGGAGCCAGTATACTAACAGGATTGGCTGAAATAGTCAACAAAGCACTTAAAGGTTAGGACTTTCTGCACCTCTGGGGTGAGAGGAGGGCACTGAGACTGAGGTCAGTCACCACTGGCTGATGATTCAATACATACGACTCTTGGGTGAAACCTCAATAAAAATCTATAAATATTGGCTATGAGAGCTTATAAGGTGGGGCTAAACGGTGATGGGTTGAGGGTGCTGTGCTCAGGAGGGCATGGAGCCTGCATCCAACTCCACTACATCCAGCCCTAAAGATCTCCTCCATTTCACTGTTTCTGAGTTTTTTCCTATATGTTACTCTTAGAACAGTGATTAAGAGTTTTCCTGAGTTTGGTCACTGGTTTGAGTGAGTTTTTGAGCATGGAGGCAGAGTGGAAATGTCAAGTTTTAGTCACTTGTTCAGAAACATGATAACCTGAGAACACGTGGCTGGCATCTGAAGTCTGGGAGGTCTCGATGCCTCAACCTGTGGCATCAGTACTAACTCCACAGATGTGGGCTCAGAGGTCAATGGACACTGGGCGCCCCGCTGGGTGAGGGGAATTGGATTGTTGTTGGAAAAACCACATACTTGGTGTCAGGAAAAAACCCAGACTCACCCTCCCCTGTGATTTGGTGGCTCAGGTGAGGATTGGGGAGAGCTGAGTAGTGAAAGTCAGCCCCTGGACCTGGAAACTCTACCCAGTTTTCTGTATTGTCCAGTTCCTAGCCAATCAATAGTGTATCAAGTGGGTTGTAACATTATCGTATGTTGTCTTGACCAGGCAACCCACTTGCTTATTCCTGGCCAAGTCATCAGCAGTTTCCTCATATGAACAGGGGAAATATGTTACATGAGTTCTTAGAACAGATGACCAGTTATGAAAGGAAAGAGTTTATTCATGTCTCACGACCTGATTTGTCCATTTTCCAACACAATGCCTTAAGCTGAAAAAAAAAATTCTCTACCTACTTTTTTTGGCCAAGTAAAAAATTTCTTTATCTAATAGTGTTTATTCCTGTATTATTAAGAGTAGTCAAAAGATCCGAGCCACGAGGGGTGCAGCTGAAGGGAAAGCAAGAAACACAGCCCTTGTGGGGTAGCCTGTGGGAGCAAGGCTGATACAATATAAGGAAAGTTTCCAGGCCCTTTCCCTTGTTGTTTTTTGACTGGCATTATCTTATTCATGTTTGTTCCTTTTCTTGTTTCACGGACCAGGTCTCCTAAAACTCTAAATTACTCTCTTTCATAGGTCAAGTAATGATTTCTGGTATACAATTCGATAACCATATGCCAGAGGAACTGCCAACACTCCAGATTGAATACTCAACACTCGGTGAGGAGAATAAAGGTTTGTATTTTCGGCACCTTGGGGAAGAGGGAAGGCCCCTAGGATTCAGATCAATGACCTATGATCAATGATTCAATCAACAAGCCTGTTTGTTGAAAACTCAACAGTGCATAAATATTTCATGGTAAATTTAGTGCATGTTCTGCCAATATGTATTCATCTAAAAAATTTCTTTACGTAGTTACATTGGGGCACAAGGAATATTTAGGTGTCAAATAATGAGTATTCCTCTATCATGAAAAATAATTGGAAGAAGCTGGGATGAATGCTCTGCAGGGAATGTAAGAAAGAGCCCTGTGCAGGTTGCCTCCAAATATCAAAGCTGTGACATTATTAGGAAAGTCTCCAGGCTCTTTCCCATATTCCCTTTTCACTATTGTGTATTTTCCATTGTTGTTCCCTCATTTGTCCACTGTTGACAAAGATTTTATTATCCATATTTGATTGTTGTTTTAGTTCATGGCCAGGACTCCTGAAACTCTCAAAATTTACTGTCTTTCCTAGGTGTGGAGACCAGCCATAAACCAGGCCTTGAGAAGCGTTCAGTAAAAAATGTGATTAAAAGTGTCCTCGGCGGTGTGATTAAAGGTTTGTTCTTCCTGCACCTCTGGGGAGAGGACAGGGCACTGAGACTGGGGACAGAGCCCACTGGCCCATGATTCAGTCAAAACACCTGTTTAGTGAAACCTCAGGAAGATTCCACAGACGTGGGCTTTCAGAGAGCTTCTGGGCTGTTAAAACAGGGCGGGTGGTGATGTGAGGGTTGTGTGTTCTCTAGGACATGGGGGCTCCCCACAACTGCACCTCCATGTTGCCTTGCACATCTACTCATTTTGGTGTGCCTAGAATTATCCTTAATAACAGGTGCAATCCCTATGTGAGTGGTCATCCTGAGTTTGGTCATCAGATTAACTGAGTTATTGAACATGGAGGTGGGGTAATGTAACTTCCCAGTTTTAGACACTTTGTCAAATCATGAGCGATGGGCCCACATGGCTGGCATCTGAAGTGAGGACAGTTCTGAGACCTCAACGTGCAGAATGTATATTCACTCCCCCGATTTCCTCTCTGAATTAAATTGCCTTGTTGCACACCCAGCGGGTGTTTGCAGAATTGGATGTTGTTTCTAGAGACACCACATATTTGGTGTCAAGGAAACCCAAGTCACTCTCTCTTGTCCTTTGTGAGCTCATGTGAGTGCTGGTCCAGGGAGTAATCAAAGTGGGACACTGCACCCAGAAGCCGTTACCAATTATCGGTATTTTCATAGTTCCCTTCAGAATAGGAGAGTGTATCAAGTGGGTTGTCACAGCACGTATCTTGTTCGAACCCTGACACCCTCATGCCATGTGTCATCTGGGAAGTCATCCACCGTACTCATCTGAAGAGCACATAAGCGCTGCATGAGTTCTTGGAACATAATGCCAGTCATAAATAAATAGCTCATTCACATTTCATGGCCATATTTGATCATTTTGCACCAGGAAATGTTTATGAACAATTTCTGTACCTACTTACTTGGGGCCAGAGAAAAAGAATATTTTTGGCTCAAATGATGGTTATTCCTCTGTTTAAAAATTAATCACAGAGACCTGGAACACTGAGAGGAGCAGCTGCCGGGAAAGCATGAAACCCAGGCCTTTTGTGGTTGGTTCATGGGACCAAGGATTTTACAATATTAGAAAATTCCGCTGGCCTTTCCTTTTCTCACTTTTCCCTATCATTTAATTTTTCATATGTGAACATTGTCCTGGTTCATGTTCCAATATTCCTGAAATTTTTGAAATGTTTGTCTTTCATAGGTTCCAAGATTGTCGGAAACGGAGCCACTATACTAGGAGGACTGGCTAAAATACTCAACAAAACACTTAAAGGTTAGGACTTTCTGCACCCCTTGAGAGAGAGGAGGGCACTGAGACTGAGATCAGTCACCAGTGGCTGATGAGTGAATACATATTGAACTCTTAGTGAAACCTCAATAACACTCAATATACATTGGCTCAGAGAACTTATGAGGGGGAAGAAATGGTCGTGAGTTGAAGGTGCTCTGCTCAGAAAGGCATGGAGGCTCTGACCATCTCCCTTCCTCCCGTGCACTAAATATCTCCTCGTATTCATTGTTTCTGAGATTTTTCCTGTAATGTACACTGAGAGCAGTGATTAAGAGTTTTCCTGAGTTTGGTCACTGGTTCGAATGAGTTTTTGAGCATGGAGGTGGAGTCGTGGAAATTTCAAGTTTCAGTCATTTGGTCAGAAACATGATAACTCAAGAGGACATGGCTAGCATCTGAAGTGAGGGATGTCTCCTACCTCAACATGTGGCATCAGCCCGAACTCCACAGATGGTATCAGAAGTCAGTGGACTTTGGACGGCATATTGGGAGTTGGGAATTGGATGGTTGTTGGTAAAACCACGGATTCGGTGTTAGGAAAAATCCCAGGGTCACCCACCACTGTAATGTGATGGCTCAGGTGAGTCTTGAGGATAGGTGAGTTAGGAAAGTAAGACTCTGGACCTGGAAACTCTCACCAGTTCTCAGAATTGTCGAGTTCCTAGCCAAGCAATAGTGTATCAAATGTGTTGTGACGTGACAGTATCGTGTCCTGACCAAGCCACCCCAATGTGTGTGCTGGTGCAAGTCATCTGCAGTTTTCTCATCGGAACAGGGAAACATGTTACATGAGTTCTTAGAACAGATGAGGCATTATGAATAGAAACAGTTTATCCACGTGTCATGACCAGATTTGTCCACTTTCCACCACAATGTGTTAATCTGAAAAAACATTCTCTACCTACTTGCTGTGGCCAAGTAAAAATATTTCTTGTTGGAAAAGGTTATTTATGTATTATTTAAAGTAATGAAAAGATGTAGAGCCATGAAACTGGGCAGCTGCAGGGAAAGAAAGAAACACAGACCTCGTAGGGTAGCCTGTGAGAACAAGGCTTTACAATATAACAGAAGTCTCCAGGCCCTTTCCCTTGTTGTCTTTTGACTGGTATTATCTTATCCATGGATGATCCTTTTCCTCTTTCATATACCAGGTTTCCTGAAACTCTTGAAATTTACTCTCTTTCACAGATGAGGTGATGATTTCGAGCATACAATTCAATAACTATACAGAAGAGGAATTGCCAACACTCGAGATTGAATACTTACCACTCACTGAGGAGACTAAAGGTTTGTAGTTTCTGCACCTCGGGGAAGAGGGACGGGTACTGAGATTCAGATCAATGACCAATGATTCAATCAATACGCCTGTTTCTTGAAACCCCAACAGTGCAGAAATATTTCATGCTGAATTTTGTGCATATTCCCTCAAGATGTATTCATCTCAAAAGATTTCTTTACCTACTTACTTTGGGCCACAAAGAATCTTTGGGTGTTAAATAATGAGTATTCCTCTATCATGAAAAATAATTATAGCAAGCTGGGATGAATGTTCTGCAGGGAATATAAGAAAGAGCCTTGTGTAGGTTGACTTCTGATACCAGAACTGAGGCATTATTAGGAAAGTCTTCAGGCCCATTCCCACACTCTCTTTTGACTATTGCGTATTATCCATTTTGTTCCCTCATTTGTCCACTGTTGATGACTATACTTTTATCCATATGTGATGGTTGTTTTAGTCCATGGACCAGGCCTCTGCAACTCTTGGATTTACTGTCTTTCCTAGGTGTGGAGACAAGCCATAAACAAGGCCTTGAGAAGCGCTCAGTACTACCTGTGGTTAAAGGCATCCTCGGCGGTGTGCTTAAAGGTTTGTTCTTCTTGCCCCTCTGGGGAGAGGAAGGGCACTGAGACTGGGGACAGTGCCCACTGGCCCGTGATTCAATCAAAACACCTGTTTAGTGAAACCTCAGGAAGAATCCAGAAATGTAGGCTTTCAGAGAGCTTCTGGGCTGTTAAAAGAGGGAGGGTGGTGATGTGAGGGTCCTGTGTTCTCTAGGACATGGAGCTCCCCACAACTCTACTTCCACGTTGCCTTGCACATCTACTCATTTTGGTGTGCCTAGAATTATCCTTAATAACAAGGTGCGACCCCTATGTGAGTGGTCTTCCTGAGTTTGGTCCTCAGATTAACTGAGTTATTGAACATGGAGGTGGGGTAATGGAACTTCCCAGTTTTAGACACTTTGCCAAATCATTAGGAATGGGTGCATTTGGCTGACTGCTGAACTCGGGACAATTCTGAGACTTTACATGCAGAATGTATGTTAACTCCCCCAATTTCTGCTCTGAATTAAATTGCCTTGTTGCACACCGCGTGGGTGTTTGGGTAATGGGATGTTGTTTCTAGAGACACCACATATTTGTTGTCAAGGAGACCCAACTCACTCTCCCTTGTGCTTTGGGAGCTCAAGTGAGTGCTGGGCCCGTGGAGTAATGAAATTGGGATATTGCACCCAGAAGCTGTTACCAGTTGTCGGTATTTTCAGAGTTCCAGGCAGAATAGGGTAGTATATCATGTGGGTTTTGACAGGCTGTGTCTTGCTTGGACCCTGTCACCTCATGCCATGTGTCCTCCAGCAAGTCATGTATAGTCCTCATCTGAAGAGCAGATAAGCGCTTTATGAGTTCTATGAACATAGTACGAGTCATAAATATAAACATTTATTCAGATTTCATGGCCATGTTTTGTCATTTTACACCAGTAAATGTTTGTGAAGCATTTCTGTACCTACTTACTTGGAGCCAGAAAGAACGAATATTTATGGGACAAATAATGATCATCCCTCTGTTTAAAAATGAATCACACAGACCTGGAGCACTGAGAAGAGCAACTGCTGGGAAAGCATGAAACACAGGCCTTGTGTGGTTGGTTCATGGGACCAGGGCTTGTACAACATTAGAAAATTCTCCATGCCTTCCCTCTGTCTTAACTTTTCCTATCATTTTATTTTTTATATGTGAGCATTGTCCTGGTTCATGGTACAATATTCCTGAAATGTTTGTCTTCCATAGGTGTCAAGATTTTCGGAAAGGGAGCCAGTATACTAACAGGATTGGCTGAAATAGTCAACAAAGCACTTAAAGGTTAGGACTTTCTGCACCTCTGGGGCGAGAGGAGGGCACTGAGACTGAGGTCAGTCACCACTGGCTGATGATTCAATACATACGACTCTTGAGTGAAACCTCAATCAAAATCCGTAAATATTGGCTCAGAGAGCTTATAAAGAGGCGATAAACGGTGATGAGTTAAGGGTGCTGTGCTCAGGAGGGCATGGAGCCTGCATCCAACTCCACTACACCCAGCCCTAAAGATCTCCTCCATTTCACTGTTCCTGAGTTTTTTCCTGTATGTTACTCTGAGAACAGTGATCAAGAGTTTTCCTGAGTTTGTTCACTGGTGTGATTGAGTTTTTGAACATGGAGGTAGAGTGGAAATGTCAAGTTTTAGTCACTTGTTCAGAAACATGATAGCCGAGAACATGTGGCTGGCATCTGAAGTCTGGGAGGTCTCGATGCCTCAACCTGTGGCATCAGTACTAACTCCGCAGATACAGTCTCAGAGGTCAGTGGACACTGGGCGCCCCGCTGGGTGAGGGGAATTGGATTGTTGTTGGAAAAACCACATACTTGGTGTGAGGAAAGAACCCAGACTCACCCTCCCTTGTGATTTGATGGCTCAGGTGAGGCTGAGGAGAGCTGAGTAGTGAAAGTCAGCCCCTGGACCTGGAATCTCTACCTAGTTTTCAGTATTGTCGAGTTCCTAGCCAATCAATAGTGTATCAAATGGGTTGTGACATCATGGTATATTCTCTTGACCAGGCAACCCACTTGCTTACTCCTGGCCAAGTCATTAGCAGTTTCCTCACATGAACAGGGGAAACATGTTACATGAGTTCTTAGTACAGATGACCAGTTATGAAAGGAAAACGTTTATTCATGTGTCACAACCTGATTGTCCATTTTACAACACAATGGCTTCAGGTGAAAAAAAAATTCTGTACCTACTTACTGTGGCCAAGTATAAATATTTCTTTATCAAATAATGTTTATTCCTGTATATTTAAGAGTAATCAGAAGATACTAGCCATGAGGGTAGCAGCTGCAGGGAAAGCAAGAAACACAATCCTTGTGGGGTAGCCTGTGGGAGCAAGGCTGATACAATATCAGGAAAGTCTCCAGGCCCTTTCCCTGGCTGTCTTTTGACTGGTATTATCTTATCCGTGTGTGTTCCTTTCCTTGTTTCACAGACAAGGTCTCCTGAAACTCTTGAAATTTACTCTTTTATAGGTCAGGTGATGATTTCTGGGATACAATTCGATAACCATATGCCAGAAGGATTGCCATCACTTCAGATTGAATACTCAACACTCAATAAGGAGAATAAAGGTTTGTATTTTTGGCACCTGAGGGAGGAGGAAAGGGCACTGAGATTCAGATCAATGACCAATGACCAGTGATTCAATCAATAAGCCTGTTTGTTGAAACCTCAACTGTGCATGAATATTTCATGGTGAATTTAGTGCATGTTCCGCCAGTATGTATTCATCTAAAAAATTTCCTTACATACTTACTTTGGGCCACAAAGAATATTTAGGTGTCAAATAATGAGTATTTATTATCATGAAAAATAATTGGCAGAAGCTGGGATGAATGTTCTGCACGGAACGTAAGAAAGAGCCCTGTGTAGGTTGCCTCCTGATACCAAAGCTTAGACATCATTAGGAAAGTCTCCAGGCACTTTCCCATGTTCTCTTTTGACTATTATATATTATCAATATTTTTTCCCTCATTTGTCCATTTTTGACGACTACTTTGTTATCCATATGTGATGGTTGTTTTAGTCTATGGACCAGTCCTCCTGGAACTCTTATATTGACTGTCTTTCCTAGGTGTGGACACAAGCCATAAACAGGGCCTTGAGAAGCGCTCAGTACTACCTGTGGTTAAGGGCATCCTTGGCGGTGTGCTTAAAGGTTTGTTCTTCCTGTACCTCTGGGGAGAGGACAGGGCACAGGGAACAGTGCCCACTGGACCGTGATTTAATCAAAACACCTGTTTGGTGAAACCTCAGGTTTCACCCACAAACGTGGGCTTTCAGAGAGCTTCTGGGCTGTTAAAACAGGGAGGGTGGTGATCTGAGGGTCCTGTGATCTCTAGGACATGGAGCTCCCCACAACTCTACTTCCACGTTGCCTTGCACATCTCCTCTTTTTGGCGTGCCTAGAATTATGCTTAATGACAAGGCGTGATCCCTATGTGAGTGGACTTCCTGAGTTTGGTCCTCAGATTAACTGAGTTACTGAACATGGAGGTGGGGTAATGGAACTTCCCAGTTTTAGACACTTTGTCAAATCATGAGGGATGGGCGCACATGGCTGGCATCTGAAGTGACGACGGTTCTGAGACCTCAACATGCAGAATGTATATTCACTCCCCCGATTTCCTCTCTGAATTAAATTGCCTTGCTGCACACCCAGTGGGTGTGTGGGGATTTGGATATTGTTTCTGGAGACACCACATTTTTGGTGTCAAGGAAACCCAAGTCACTCTCCCTTGTGCTTCAGGAGCTCGGGTGCATGCTGGGCCAGAGGAGTAATGAAAGTGGGACATGCACCCAGAAGCTATTATCTGTTCTCAGTATTTTCAGTGTTCCTGGCAGAGTAGGATAGTATATCAAGTGGGTTTTGACACGGAAGTATCTTGTTCCAACCCTGGCTCCTTCATGCCATGTATCCTCTTGCAAGTCTTCTATAGTCCTCATCTGAACAGCAGATAAGTGTTGCATGAGTTCTTTGAACATATTACGAGTTGTACATATAAACAGCTTATTCACATTTCATGGCCATTCTTAGTCATTTTAAACTAGGAAATGTTCATGAAAGATTTCTATACCTACCTAGGTGGGGCCAGAAAAAAGGAATATTTATTATCAAATAATGATTATCCCTCTATTTAAAAATTAGTCACAGAGACCTGGACCACTGAGAAAGGCAACTGCCGGGAAAGCATGAAACGCAGGCCTTGCGTCGTTGGTTCATGGGACCAAGCCTTGTACAATATTAGAAAATTCCACAGTCTGTTCCTTTGTTTTTCTTTGCCTATCATTTTATTTTTCATATTTGAACATTGTCTTGGTGAATGGTCCAATATTCCTGACATTTTTGAAATGTTTGTCTTTCATAGGTACCAAGATTTTCGCAAAGGGAGCCAGCATACTAACAGGATTGGCTGAAATAGTGAAGAAAGCACTTAAAGGTTAGGACTTTCTGCACCCCTTGAGAGAGAGGAGGGCACTGAGAACAGTCACCAGTGGCTGACGATTGAATACATATTGAACTCTTAGTGAAACCTCAATAAAACTCAATATGTATTGGCTCAGAGAACTTATGAGGGGGAAGAAACGGTAGTGAGTTGAAGGTGCTCTGCTCAGAAAGGCATGGAGGCTCCGTCCATCTCCACTCCTCCCGTGCACTAAAGATCTCCTTGTATTTACTGTTTCTGAGATTTTTCCTGTAATGTACACTGAGAGCAGTGATTAAGAGTTTTCGTGAGTTTGGTCGCTGGTTCGATTGAGCTTTTGAGCATGGAGGTGGAGTTGTGGAAATTTCAAGATTCAGTCACTTGGTCAGAAACATGATAACTCAAGAGGACATGGCTAGCATCTGAAGTCAGGGTCATCTCTCTACATCAACCTGTGGCATTGGCCCGAACTCCACAGATGGTATCAGAAGAAAGTGGACTTTGGACGGCATGATGGGAGCTGGGACTTGGATGGTTGTTGGTAAAACTATGTATTCAGTATTAGGAAAAAACCCAGGGTCACCCACCATTGTGATGTGATGGCTCAGGTGAGGCTTGAGGATAGGTGAGTTAGGAAAGTAAGACCCTGGACCCGGAAACTCTCTTCAGTTCTCAGAATTGTCCAGTTCCTAGCCAAGCAATAGTGTATCAAATGTGTTGTGACGTGACAGTATCGTGTCCTGACCAAGCCACCCCAATGTGTGTGCTGGTGCAAGTCATCTGCAGTTTCCTCATCTGAACAGGGAAACATGTTACATGAGTTCTTAGAACAGATGAGGCATTATAAATAGAAACAGTTTATCCACGTGTCACGACCAGATTTGTCCACTTTCCACCACAATGTGTTAATCTGAAAAAATATTCTCTACCTACTTGCTGTGGCCAAGTAAAAATATTTCTTGTTGGAAAAGGTTATTTATGTATTATTTAAAGTAATGAAAAGATGTAGAGCCATGAAACTGGGCAGCTGCAGGGAAAGAAAGAAACACAGACCTCGTAGGGTAGCCTGTGAGAACAAGGCTTTACAATATAACAGAAGTCTCCAGGCCCTTTCCCTTGTTGTCTTTTGACTGGTATTATCTTATCCATGGATGATCCTTTTCCTCTTTCATATACCAGGTTTCCTGAAACTCTTGAAATTTACTCTCTTTCACAGATGAGGTGATGATTTCGAGCATACAATTCAATAACTATACAGAAGAGGAATTGCCAACACTCGAGATTGAATACTTACCACTCACTGAGGAGACTAAAGGTTTGTAGTTTCTGCACCTCGGGGAAGAGGGATGGGTACTGAGATTCAGATCAATGACCAATGATTCAATCAATACGCCTGTTTCTTGAAACCCCAACAGTGCAGAAATATTTCATGCTGAATTTTGTGCATATTACCCCAAGATGTATTCATCTCAAAAGATTTCTTTACCTAGTTACTTTGGGCCACAAAGAATCTTTGGGTGTTAAATAATGAGTATTCCTCTATCATGAAAAATAATTACAGCAAGCTAGGATGAATGTTCTGCAGGGAATATAAGAAAGAGCCTTGTGTAGGTTGACTTCTGATACCAGAACTGAGGCATTATTAGGAAAGTCTTCAGGCCCATTCCCACACTCTCTTTTGACTATTGCGTATTATCCATTTTGTTCCCTCATTTGTCCACTGTTGATGACTATACTTTTATCCATATGTGATGGTTGTTTTAGTCCATGGACCAGGCCTCCTGGAACTCTTGGATTTACTGTCTTTCCAGGTGTGGAAACAAGCCATAAACAGGGCCTTGAGAAGCGCTCAGTACTACCTGTGGTTAAAGGCATCCTCGGCGGTGTGCTTAAAGGTTTGTTCTTCTTGCACCTCTGGGGAGAGGAAGGGCACTGAGACTGGGGACAGTGCCCACTGGCCGGTGATTCAATCAAAACACCTGTTTAGTGAAACCTCAAGAAGAATCCAGAAATGTGGGCATTCAGAGAGCTTCTGGGCTGTTAAAAGAGGGAGGGTGGTGATGTGAGGGTCCTGTGTTCTCTAGGACATGGAGCTCCCCACAACTCTACTTCCACGTTGCCTTTCACATCTACTTATTTGGGTGTGCCCAGAATTATCCTTAATAACAGGTGCGATCCCTATGTGAGTGGTCTTCCTCAGTTTGGTCCTCAGATTAACTGAGTTATTGAACATGGAGTTGGAACTTCCCAGTTTTAGACACTTTGCCAAATTATTAGGAATGGGTGCATTTGGCTGGCTTCTGAACTTGGGACAATTCTGAGACTTTACATGCAGAATGTATGTTAACTCCCCTGACTTCTGCTCTGAATTAAATTGCCTTGTTGCACACCCCATGGGTGTTTGGGTAACGGGATGTTGTTTCTAGAGATGCCACATATTTGGTGTCAAGGAAACCCAACTCACTCTCCCCTGTGCTTTGGGAGCTCAGGTGAGTGCTGGGCCCATGGAGTAATGAAACTGGGACACTGCACCTAGAAGCTGTTACCAGTTATCGGTATTTTCAGAGTTCCAGGAAGAATAGGATAGTATATAAAGTGGGTTGTGACAGAGTGTATCTTGTTCGGACCCTGTCACCTCATACCATGTGTCCTCCGGCGTGTCCTCCGGCAAGTCATGTATAGTCCTCATCTGAACAGCAGATAAGTGCTTCATGAGTTCTTTGAACATATTATGAGTCATAAATATAAATGTTTATTCACATTTCATGGCCATGTTTTGTCATTTTACACCAGTAAATGTTCATGAAGCATTTCTGTACCTACTTACTTGGGGCCAGAAAGAATGAATATTTATGAGACAAGTAATGATTATCCCTGTGTTTAAAAATGAATCACACAGACCTGGAGCACTGAGAAGAGCAACTGCCGGGAAAGCATGAAACACAGGCCCTGTGTGGTTGGTTCATGGGACCAAGGCTTGTACAACATTAGAAAATTCTCCATGCCTTCCCTCTGTCTTAACTTTTCCTATCGTTTTATTTTTTATATGTGAGCATTGTCCTGGTTCATGGTACAATATTCCTGAAATGTTTGTCTTTCATAGGTGCCAAGATTTTCGGAAAGGGAGCCAGTATACTAACAGGATTGGCTGAAATAGTCAACAAAGCACTTAAAGGTTAGGACTTTCTGCACCTCCGGGGTGAGCGGAGGGCACTGAGACTAAGGTCTGTCACCACTGGCTGATGATTCAATACATACGGCTCTTGAGTGAAACGTCATAAAAATACATAAACATTCTCTCTGAGAGCTTATGAGGTGGCGCTAAATGGCCATGAGTTGAGGGTGCTGTGCTCAGAACTGCATGGAGCCTGCATCCAACTCCACTATACCCAGCCCTAAAGATCTCCTCCATTTCCCTGTTTCTGAGTTTTTTCCTGTACGTTACTCGGAGAACAGTGATTAAGAGTTTTCTTGAGTTTGTTCACTGGTGTGATTGAGTTTTTGAGCGTGGAGGTAGAGTGGAAATTTCAAGTTTTAGTCACTTGTTCAGAAACATGATAACCTGAGAACACGTGGCTGGCATCTGGGGGGTCTCGATGCCTCAACCTGTGGCATCAGTACTAACTCCACAGATACGGTCTCAGAGATCAATGGATACTGGGTGGCACGTTGGGCCATTGGGAATTGGATGGTTGTTGGCAAAACCACATATTTGGTGTCAGGATAAAACCCAGACTCACCCTCCCCTGTGATTTGATGGCTCAGGTGAGGCTTGGGAGAGGTGAGTAGTGAAAGTCAGCCCCTGAACCTGGAATCTCTACCCAGTTCTCTCTATTGTTGAGTTTCTAGCCAATGAATAGTGTATCAAATGGGTTGTGACATCATTGCATATTGTCTTGACCAGGCAACCCATTTGCTTATTCCTGACCAAGTCATTAGCAGTTTTCTCATATGAACAGGGGAAACATGTTACATGAGTTCTTATAACAGATGATGAGTTATGAAAGGAAAGACTTTATTCATGAGTCATGACCTGATTTGTCCATTTTCCAGTACAGTGTGTTAAGCTGAAAACAGAATTCTCTGCCTACTTGCTGTGACCAAGTAAATATATTTATATATCAAATATTATTTATTCCTGAATTATTAAGAGTAATCAAAAATCTGAGCCATGACGGTAGCAGCTGCAGGGAAAGCAAGAAACACAATCCTTGTAGGGTAGCCTGTGGGAGCAAGGTTGACCCAATATCAGGGAAGTCTCCAGGCCCCTTCCCTTGTTGTCTTTTGATTGGTATTATCTTATCCATATTTGTTCCTTTTCTTGTTTCACGGACCAGGTCTCCTGAAACTCTTGAAATTTACTCTCTTTCATAGGTCAGGTGATGATTTCCGGGATACAATTCGATAACCATACACCAGAGGAATTGCCAACACTCCAGATTGAATACTCAACACTCAGTGAGGAGAATAAAGGTTTGTATTTTTGGCACCTGAGGGAAGAGGGGAGGGCACTGAGATTCAGATCAATGACCAATGACCAATGATTCTATCAATAAGCCTGTTGTTGAAACCTCAACTGTGCATGAATATTTCATGGTGAATTTAGTGCATGTTCCACCAGTATGTATTCATCTAAAAAATTTCTTTGCCTACTTACTTTGGGCCACAAAGAATATTTAAGTGTCAAATAATGAGTATTCCCATTCATACTTGGATGAATGCTCTGCAAGGAATGTAAGAAACAGCCCTGTGTATGTTGCCTCCTGATACCAAAGCTGAGGCATTATTAGGAAAGTCTCCAGGCCCTTTTCTACATTCTCTTTTGACTATTCCATATTATCCACATTTTTTTCCCTTGTTTGTCCATTTTTGACGACTATTTTGTTATCCATGTGTGATCGTTGTTTTATAGTCCATGAACCAGGCCTCCTGGAACTCTTTGGATTTACTGTCTTTCCTAGGTGTGGACACAAGCCATAAACAGGGCCTTGAGAAGCGCTCAGTACTACCTGTGGTTAAAGGCATCCTCGGCGGTGTGCTTAAAGGTTTGTTCTTCCTGTACCTCTGGGGAGAGGACAGGGCACTGAGACTGCGAACAGGGCCCACTGGCCCGTGATTCAATCAAAACACCTGTTTAGTGAAACCTCAAGAAGAATCCACAAATGTGGGCTTTCAGAGAGCTTCTGGGCTGTTAAAACAGGGAGGGTGGTGATCTGAGGGTCCTGTGATCTCTAGGACATGGCAGCTCCCCACAACTGCACTTCCATGTTGCCTTGCACATCTCCTCATTTTGGTGTGCCTAGAATTATCCTTAGTAACAAGGTGTTATCCTTATGTGAGTGGACTTCCTGAGTTTGGTCCTCAGATTAACTGAGTTACTGAACATGGAGGTGGGGTAATGGAACTTCCCAGTTTTAGACACTTTGTCAAATCATGAGGGATGGGCTCACATGGCTGGCATCTGAAGTGAGGACAGTTCTGAGACCTGAACATGCAGAAAGCATATTCACTCCCCCGATATCCTCTCTGAATTAAATTGCCTTGTTGCACACCCAGTGGGTGTGTGGGGATTTGGATATTGTTTCTGGAGACACCACATTTTTGGTGTCAAGGAAACCCAAGTCACTCTCCCTTGTGCTTCAGGAGCTCGGGTGCATGCTGGGCCAGAGGAGTAATGAAAGTGGGACACTGCACCCAAAGCTATTATCTGTTCTCAGTATTTTCAGTGTTCCTGGCAGAGTAGGATAGTATATCAAGTGGGTTTTGACACGGAAGTATCTTGTTCCAACCCTGGCTCCTTCATGCCATGTATCCTCTTGCAAGTCTTCTATAGTCCTCATCTGAACATCAGATAAGTGTTGCATGAGTTCTTTGAACATATTATGAGTCATACATATAAACAGCTTATTCACATTTCATGGCCATTCTTAGTCATTTTAAACTAGGAAATGTTCATGAAAGATTTCTCTACCTACCTACTTGGGGCCAGAAAAAAGGAATACTTATTGTCAAACAATGATTATCCCTCTATTTAAAAATTAGTCACACAGACCTGTACCACTGAGAGAGGCAACTGCTGGGAAAGCATGAAACGCAGGCCTTGCGTCGTTGGTTCATGGGACCAAGCCTTGTACAATATTAGAAAATTCCACAGTCCGTTCCTTTGTTTTTCTTTGCCTATCATTTTATTTTTCATATTTGAACATTGTCTTGGTGAATGGTCCAATATTCCTGACATTTTTGAAATGTTTGTCTTTCATAGGTACCAAGATTTTCGCAAAGGGAGCCAGCATACTAACAGGATTGGCTGAAATAGTGAAGAAAGCACTTAAAGGTTAGGACTTTCTGCACCCCTGGGGAGAGAGGAGGGCACTGAGACTGAGATCAGTCACCAGTGGCTGACGATTGAATACGTACGACTCTTGAGTGAAACCTCAGTAAAAATCCTTATATAAATATTGGCTCAGAGACTTTATGAGGTGGGAAGAAACGGTGATGAGGTGAGGGTGTCTGCTTAGGAGGCATGGAGGCTCCATCCATCTCCACTCCTCTGTGCCCTAAAGATCTCCTCCATTTCACTGTTTCTGAGTTTTTTTTCCTGTATGTTAATCTGAGAGCAGTTTAATAAGGTTTTCCTGATGTTGGTCACTGGTTTGATTGACTTTTTGAGCATGGAGGTGGAATCGTGGAAATTTCAAGTTTGAGTCACTTGGTTAGAAGCATGATACCTCGAGAACACATGGCTAGCATCTATAGTCAGGGCAGCCTTGATACCTCAAACTGTGGCATCGGCCCTGACTCCACAGATATGGTATCAATAATCAATGGACAGGGGGTGGCCCATTGGGTGTTTCAAATTGGATGCTTGTTGGAGAAACCACATATTTGGTGTCAGGAGAAATAGACTCACCCAGACTCACCCTCCCCTGTGATGTGAGGGCTCAGGTGAGTCTTGGGGCGAGGTGTGTAGTGATCATAAGACCCTGGACCTGGAAACTCTCACCAGTTCTCTGTATTGTTGAGTTCCTAGCCAATCTATCATGTATCAAATTAGTTGTGACATGACAGTATGTTGTCCTGACTTGGCCACCCACATGCTTCTGTCCTGACCAAGTCATCTGCCGTTTCCTCATCTGAACAAGGGAAATATTAGTTTTGGAACAGGGTTCCAAAAGAACGGAACAGGGTTACATTAGTCCTTTGAATAGATGACGAGTTATGAATAGAAAGACTGTATTCATGTGTCAAGAACAGATTTCTCCATTTTCCAACACAATGTGTAATTGTGAAAAAAGATTCTGTACCTGCATGCTTTGGTCAGGGAAAATATTTCTTTATCAAATAATGTTCATGCCTGTATTATCAAGGGTAATCAAAAGATGTTGAGCTACGTAGGAGGGCAACTGCAGGGAAAGCAAGAAGTTCAGCCCTCGTGGGGTAGACTGTGGGAGCAAGGCTGATACAACATAATGAAAGTGACCAGGCCCTTTCCCTTGTTGTCTTTTGAGTGTTATTAACTCATTCATGTTTGATCCTTTTCTTATTTCCATCACCAAGGGCTCCTGAAACTTGAAATTTACTCTCTTTCATAGGTCAGGTGATGATTTCCGGGATTCAATTCGATAACCATACACAAGAGGAATTGCCAACACTCCAGATTGAATACTCGACACTCAGTGAGGAGAATAAAGGTTTGTATTTTCTGCACCTCGGGGAAGAGCGAAGGGCAGTGAGATTGAGATCAATGACTAATGACCAATGATTCAATCAATAAATCTATATCTTGAGACCTCAACATTGCATAAATGTTTCATGGTGAGTTTTGTGCATGTTCCACCAGGATGTATAAATCTCAAAAAATTTCTTTACTTTCTTAGTTTGGGCAAGGATAAATATTTAGGTGTCAAATAAGGAGTATCCTGCTATCATGAAAAGAAATTAGAAAAACTTGGTATGAGTGTTCTGCAGGGAATTTGTGATTCCTCTGTAGGTTGACTCTTGATACCAAAGCTGAGAAATTATTAGGAAAGTCTCCAGTCCCTTTCCCATGTCCCATTTTGAATATTGTTTATTATCCATATTTGTTCCCTCCTTTGTCCACTCTTCACTACCATTTTATTAGGCATATTTGATCCTTGTTTTAGTTCATGGACCAGGCCTCCTGAAATCTGGAATTTCCTATTTTTCATAGGTGTGGAGACAAGCCATAAACGGGTACTTGAGAAGCGTTCAGTAGTACATGTGGTCAAAAGTATCCTCGGCGGTGTGATTAAAGGTTTGATCTTCTTGTATTTCTGGGGAGAGGAGAGGGCCCTGATTTTTGGAACCAGTAACCACTGGCCAATGATTCAATCAAAATACCTGTTTAATAAAACCTGAAGAAGAATCCATAAAAGTTGGCATTAAGAAAGCTTTTGGGCTGTTAAATTAGTGAGGTTGATGATATGAGGGTCCTGTGTTCTCTAGGACATGGAGGCTCCCCACAACTCCACTTCCACTTTGCCCTGCACATCTGTTCATTTTGGTGTGTCTAGATTTATCCTTAATATTATCGTGAGATTCGTATTTGAGTTGTCTTCTTGAGTTTGGTCATCAGTTTAACTGAGTTATTGAACATGGAGGTGGGGTAATGGAACTTCCCAGTTTTAGACACTTTGTCAAATCATGAGGAATGTGCCCACATGGTTGGTATCTGAAGTGAGGACAGTTCTGAGACCTCAACATGCAGAATGTATATTCACTCCCCTGATTTCCTCTCTGAATTAAATTGCCTGGTGGCACACCCAGTGGGTGTTTGGGGAACTGGATATTGTTTCGAGAGACACCACATATTTGGTGTCAAGGAAACCCAAGTCACTCTCCCTTGTGCTTTGGGAGCTCGGGTGAGTGCTGGGCCAGGAGAGTAATGAAAGTGGGACACTGTACCCAGAAGCTGTTACCAGTTATCAGTATTTTCAGAGTTCCATGCAGAATAGGATAGTATATAAAGTGGGTTGTGACAGGGTGTATCTTGCTCAGACCCTTTCACCCTCATGCCATGTGTCCTCTGGCAAGTCATCTATAGTCCATGGGATTTTCCAGGCAAGAATCCTGGAGTGGGTTGCCATTTCCTTCTCCACTGAACATATTATCAGTCATAAATATAAGCAGTTTATTCACATTTCATGGCCATGTTTGGTCATTTTCCACAGGATATGTTCATGAAATATTTCTCTACCTTCTCACTTGGGGCCAGAAAGAAAGAATATTTATGGGTCAAATAATGATCATCCCTTTATTTAAAAATTAATCACACAGACCCTGACCACTCAGATATGGAACTGCTGGGAAAGGGTGCAAACCAGCCCTTGGCTCATGGCACCAAGCCTTGAACAATATTAGCTAATTGTCCAGGCCTTTTCCTTTGTCCACTTTTTCCTATCATTTTATTTTTCATATTTGAATGTTGTCCTGGTTCATGGCCCAACAGTCGTGAAAATTTTGAAATGTTTGTCTTTCTTAGGTACCAAGATTTTCGGAAAGGGAGCCAGTATACTAACAGGATTGGCTGAAATAGTCAACAAAGCCCTTAAAGGTTAGAACTTTCTGCACCTCTGGGGAGAGAGGAGGGCACTGAGACTGAGATCAGTCACCACTGGCTGACAATTCAAAACATATGCCTATTGAGTGAAACCTCAATAAAAATCCATAAATATTGGCTCAGAGAGCTCATGAGGTGGGAAGAAACGGTCATGAAGCGAGGGTGCTCTGCTCAGGAAGGCATGGAGGCTCTGTCCATCTCCACTTCTCCCATGTGTGAAAGATCTCCTCCATTTCAAGGTTTCTGAGTTTTTTTCCTGTATGTTAATCTGAGAACAGTGATTAATAGTTTTCTGAATTTGGTCGCTGGTTCAACTGAGTTTTGAACATGGAGGTGGAGTCATGGAAATTCCAAGTTTCAGTCACTTGGTCAGAAACATGATAACTCAAGAACACAAGGCTGGCATCTGAGGTCAGAGCAGTCTTGATACCTCAACCTATGCCATCGGCCCTGACTCCACAGATATGATATCAGAAGTCAATGGACAGTGGGAGGCCTGTTGGGTGCTGGGAATTGGATGGTTGGTGGAAAAACCACGTATTTTTTGTCAGGAAAAATAGACTCACCCAGGCTCACCCTCCCCTGTGATGTGAGGGCTCTGGTGAGGCTTGGGGAGAGGTGAGTAGTGAAAGTGAGCCCCTGGACCTGGAAACGCTCACCCATTATTTATGTTGTCGAGTTCCTAGCCAATCAATAGTGTATCAAATGTGATGTGACATGACAGTATCTTGTCCTGACCAGGCCGCCCACATGCTTGTGTCCTGGGCAAGTTATCAGCAGTTTCCTCATCTGAACAGGGGAAACATGTTACATTAGTTATGAATAGAAACAGTTTATCCATGTGTCACGACCAGATTTGTCCACTTCCCACCACAATGTGCTAATCTGAAAAAATATTCTCTACCTACTTGCTGTGGCCAAGTAAAAATATTTCTCTATCAAATAATGTTTACTCCTGTGTTGTTAAGAACAATCAAAAGATGTCAAACCACGGAGGAGGGCAATTGCAGGGAAAGCAAGAAACACAGCCCTTGTGGGGTAGCCTGTGGGAGCAAGGCTGATACAATATAATGAAAGTCTTCAGGCCCTTTCCCTTGTTGTCTTTTGACTGTTATTATCTTACCCATGTTTGATCCTTTTCCTGTTTCATGGGCCAGGCCTCCTGAAACTCTTGAAATTTACACTCCTTCATAGGTCAGGTGATGATTTCCAGAATACAGTTTGATAACCATACGCAAGAGGAATTTCTTACACTCAATATGGAATACTCAACACTCAGTGAGGAGATGAAAGGTTTGTAGTGTCTGTGCCTTGGGGAAGAGGGAAGGGCACTGAGATTCAGATCAATGATCAATGACCAATGATTCAATCAGTAAGACTATTTATTGAAACCTGAACAGTGTGTAAATATTTGGATTCAGAGTTTTCTGGGTGGTCAATACCATTTTGAGGGTGCTGTGTTCCCTGGGGAATGGAGGCTCCACACACCTTCACTGCCCCTTTTCCCTACTCCTCTCCTCCATTTCACTGTGAATGTTTCATGTATATTCATCTGGGAACAGTAAGTAAGTGTTGTCCAAAGTTTGGTCATCATTAACACTCAGTTATTGAACATGGAGTTGGGATCATGGACCTCTCCATTTTAACCATTTGGTCATAAGCAAAACTAAGTGGGGACCACATTGCTTGCACTAAAGTGAGGACAGTCTTGGGTGCTCAACCTGCGGGATCTGCAGTAACTGCATAGATATCATACCAGACATCAGTTGACTGGGGGACACCCAGTGGGTGTTTGGAGAATGGCTTAATGTTGGTAGAGACACCATATATTTGTGATAGGATAAACCCAGGCTCAGTTTGCCCCTTGATTTGGGGGCTTAGGTTACCTTATATACAAGGAAGTAATGAAAGTAGGTCACCAGCTCAAGAAACTCTTACAAGTAAACTGTGTTTCCTGAATTCCTGGTAGAATCATATATTATATCAGATGAGTTGTGTGACACTATAGCAACTTGTCCTGACTCTATCATCCACATGCTCTGTTTCATGGGAAAAGTTATCTGCAATTTCCTCACCTGAAGAGGGGAAATACGTTACATACATCCTTTGAACAGAGTTCCAGTCATGAGTATAAAGAATTTATGCCCTGCTATCTTAGTGTCTACAGCATTTGGAAGTTTAGTTTCCTGACAAGGAATTGAACCTAGGACTACTTAATTGGAATACAGATTCCTAACCACTCGACCACCTCAGAAGTCTTATAGATGTTCTTCAGCTTATCAGAGGCATTATACCTATCTTTCTTAAAAGACTTAATGAGGAGATATACATTTGTACATGATTACTATATCATGCCATCCCCAGCAACATTCATATTCTGTCCCAGAAGGGGTGTTTTCACATGGGCATTTCAATTTGACCACACTCCACAACCCTAACATTCTCTCTTGCAAACAAACTGGTGGTTCTAGTTGTTGTCCTTGTACGGAGCAGTGATGACCATCCTCATAATTGTGCCATTGTCCCTCTAGTTTCACCAACTTCTAAGCCTGCCTTCTGCCTGGAGCCTAAAGTAACAGGTGGCTGCAATACCATGATGACCAGGTACTTCTACAATGCCCAGACCGGCCTCTGTGAGCAGTTTGTGTACAGTGGCTGTGAAGGAAATGCAAACAACTTCGAGAAGTTAGAGGACTGCATGAAGACCTGCTCTCAAGAGGCAGGGTCCCTGTGGTAAGACAGGGGGCAGGGCACTGGAGGAGGGGAAGGGCTGGGGAAAGAGGTGGGGCTCAGGGGGCCGCACACCATTCACCCTGCACAGTGTCCTCCTCCTCACTGCTGCCAGGAGGGGAGGCTGCAGTGTCCTGTGAAACCCACACTGAGCGAGGTCTCCAGGGAGAGAATGGCAGAAGGTCAACCCCTGATGCCTCTTTGTGGTCCTCTCAGCCTGATCACATGCTCCCCTTTCTTAGATGGGAACACTGACTCAGCCACCCTCCAGGGCAGGTCTGCAGTGCTCCTGAGCACCCCACCTAGGCTTAGAAAACTCACTTCCTTCTTGTTTGTGATTCGGGAATGTGGTTCCATATTTTTCTGAAAATACAGGATCTATTAAGTTGACCATTGTCCAGGTCTGGGGCTACACTGATGGCACTCAACAAGTTCCTTTCTTTTTGCAGAGGACACGCGAAGAGTAGTCCCTGAAACTCTGATGTTCGAGGAGGACTCCTGCAGGGCTGGGCTGTGTCTACATCTGAACGTCTTCAGTCTCCTCACAGTCCTTCTCTCCCTGCCCTCCTCAGCAGAATGTGCCTATTTCCTTTCCTCTATTGGTCAACACGTCTAATTCTCTTCTATCCAGGTGGCTCTCATTACCATGAGAGCATGTCTTCCATTTACCCCTAGCACTTCACACGGTTCCTGACACCAATGAGGCTGTTTATAATTATTTGAGTAAGGAAGGAGTAAGGTAGGAGCACATTCCTCATGACCACATTAACTCAGAGCCTGCAGTGTAACACAGGATTTTTGTTTTCACCTCCATCCTCACGGCATCTTCACCTTCATCCCTGTGCCCACCATCACTGCTCTCCTTGTGGATGTCCAAGGTGGTATTTCCAGAATCCAGTTCTGAGCATCAGTCATGAGAGAAGAGTTTCATTTAAAAATGTTTCTTGACCGTACAATGATTTGCAATTTTCGTTTCTGTAGCCTCAAGCACTATGGGTTATATTTCAATAAATGCACGTTCAAAATTAAACTGACTAGAGTGGAGTCTGTTGTTTGTAATTACAAACCTCAACCAATAGGGTCCATGGAAATGGTGGTCCTTCTCACTGTTCTGCAGACTGTGAGCACCTAACCTTTACCTTTCCACAGACTGTGCCCTACCGAGTATAGGAAGCAAACTCATTATGTCATCAATGACTTCTTAATAGCTGCACAAGTTACACAGAATCCTGGGAGATACACATGTCAACATGACAGCTTTTCTTCCTTACCTCTAAGTTCAGTCAAACTGGGGGGCAGGCTGTCCTCCTGACTCTCATAAGGAGAATGGGCGTGAGGTTCAGTTGTCCACTTTTCTAAGAAATCCGATTCCTTGAGGTCACATGTAGGGAGGGGGCTTCTAACTTCAGATAAAGAAAGGGCAACTACTGTTTAGTGTCCTTGGCTCTGTGTTAGCATTTTGCCTGCATTTTTCTATTTATCATGCTAAGAATCCTTCAAGGGAGGAAATGGAGACATAGAGATGGCACTTAGGTGCTGTATTCATTTCCAAATATGGCGGGTCCCCACTCTCCCAAGCAGAGGTTCTTTGATGATGCTTTCTTGCTCAGCATCTTGGAAGATTTAGAATGAAGGCAACTTTGGAAACAGACAGTATCTGTTTCACTATGTCATGGAGACCAGAGCAAGTATTAGTATTTGAATAAAGGAGAACACACAGGGTGTTGGTACTCTTTTTCATATCTTTCCAGTCCTGGGAAAACTGTCAACATCTCTGAGCTTTGCTTTATTTATAAAAATAAGGAGAAGGCTTGTACTTGTCAATGTTTCTAACCAGAGAACACTAGAATACTCCCGTTTCTAGTTGAACTCATTGAGTTTATTACTCACTGCAGCAAGGAAGTGGTATTATCTTGGATAATAATATGCAGTCCTCTTAAGACAATGTTAGAAAGAACTTATAAGATGTGGGCTTCTGAGCTGAATTTGGGGATGATTTCAGATAGCTGGCTTTGAATGGATGATATTTAGGAAGTGTGATAGTTCTCTGAGTATCTTAATCTTAACTCTAAGAGGCAAAGACTAGATAGGGGTTAGAGTTGTACTTGGCCAAGAACTAACAGTCACTCAAGATAGGAAGGTGTATGGTCATATTGATGGTTTGTGTAATGTTTCCTTTGCTCAGTGCTCAAACATGATTATCCAATGTCCTATTTTTGTGTAGATCTCTCACCAACCCAGAATGGTCTCATCTGGTGTGGAAGCATTGTAAAATGTTTATGTTGAGCAGGAGAACAGAAGGGCCATTGTGGTACCAGCTCAGGTCTTGGAACTCAGAGGTTGCTTTTCTCTTTATCAATCTCAAAGGGTCGTGATGAGAGTGAAAGAGATGTATTTGTTAAATGCTTTGTTCCAGTGTTATCAGAGTAACCATTTGATGAATGTCAGACATGATAATAGTGATAGTAATACTATATTGTTGCTGTCATTGTTGCTCAGTCACCCAGGTGTGTCCCACTCTTTGCGACCCCATGGACTGCAGAATGCCAGGCCTCCCTGTCCCTCTCCCAAAGTTTTCCCAAGTTCATGTCAATGCATCAGTTTTGCTATACAGCCATCTCATCCTCTGACACTTTTTTCTCTTTCTGCCCTCAATCTGTCCTAGTATCAGGGATTTTTGCAATGAGTTGGCTGTTCGCATCAGATAATCAAAATTCTGGAACTTCAGCTTCAGCTTTTCCCTTCCAATGAGCATTCAGGGATTATTTCCCTTAAGATTGACTAGTTTGATCTCTTTGCTGTCCAAGGGACCTGCAGGAGTCTTCTCCAGCATCACAGTTTGTAAGTATCAATTCTTCAGGCTCCGCTTTCTTTCTGGTCCCGGTCTCAGAACCATACATGACCACTGAGAAGACCTTAGACTTGAGTATATGGACCTTTCAAGCAGAGTAATGTCTCTGCTTTTCAACACACTGTCTAGTTTTGTCATAGTTTTCCTAACAAGAAGCAATCATCTTCTGATCTCATAGCTGCAGTCACCATCCACAGTGGTTTTAGAGGAAATCTGTCACTACTTCCACATTTTCCCCTTCTATTTGCCATGAAATAATGGGGCCAGATGCCGTGATCTTCTTTAAATATTTAGTTTAAGCCAGCTCTTTCACTCTTCTCCTTCACCCTCATCAAGCAGCTCTTTAGTTGCTCTTCGCTTTCTACCATTAGGCTGGTATCATTCACATATCTGAGGTTGTTGATGTTTCTCTCATCTCTTGAATCCAGCTTGTAATTCATCCAGCCTGGCATTTCTCATGATGTGCTCAGTGTATAGGTTAAACAAACAGGGTCACACCAGACATAGTTGATGAAACAGAGGTAGATATTTTAATGAAATTCCCTTGCATTCTCTGTTATCTAGTGAATGTTGGCAATTTGGTCTCTGGTTCCTCTGCCTTTTCTAAACCCAGCTTGGACATCTGGAAGTTATTGGTTCACATAACACTGAAGCCCAGCATGCAAGATTTCGAGGCACGACTTTATTAGAATGGGAGGTAGGTGCAATTGTCCAACAGTTAGCACATTCTTTAGTGCTATCCTTTTTGGGAATTGGGATGAGGATCAACCTTTTCCTATCCGTGACCACTGCTGAGTGTTCCAGATTTGCTGACATATTGAATGCAACACCTTGACTGTATCATCCTTTAAGGTTTTGCGTAATTACTGGAATTCCATTGCATCCACTAGCTTCATTAACAGCAGTGCTTCCTAAAGCCCACTTGACTTGGCAGTCCAGAATGTCTGCCTCTGGGTGTCTGACCACACCATCATATTAATCTGGGTCATTAAGATCTTTTTTGTACAGTTCTTCCATGTAGTCTTTCCATCTTTTCTTGATCTCTTCAGCGTCTACTAGGTCTCCACCTTTCTGTCTTTTATTGTGCCCATCTTTGGGTGAAATATTCCCTTGATATTTCCAATTTTACTGCAGAGATCTCTGGTCTTTCTCCTTCTTTTGTTTTCTTCTAGTTTTATGCACTGTTCATTGAAGAAGGCCTTCTTTTTTCTCTGCGCTGTTCTTTGGAACTGTGTATTTAGTTGGATATAGCTTTCTGTTTCTCCCTTGTTTTTTTGCTTCTCTTCTTTCTTCAGCTACTTGTAAAACCTCCTCAGGTAACCACTTTGCCTTATTGTTTTTCTTTTTCTTTGGAATAGTTTTGTTTGCTTCCTCCTATAAAATAATATGGACCTCTGTTCATAGTTCTTCAGGCACACTGTTCACAAGTTCTAATCCCTTGAATCTATTTGTTAACTCTACTACATATTCATAATGGATTTGATTTAGTCATATCTGGTTGGCCTAGTAGTTTCCCCTGCTTTCTTTAGTTTAAGCCTGAATTTTCCTATGAGAACCTGACGTTCTGAGCCACAGTAAGCTCCAGGTCTTTCTTTTGCTGACTCTACACAGCTTCTCCATCTTCAGCTACAAACAATGCAACTGATTTGATGTTAGTACTGACCATTTGGTGATGTTCATGTGTAAAGTTGTCTCTTGTGCTGTTAAAAGAGGGTATTTGCTATGACCAGTGCATTCTCTTGGCAGAATTCAGTTAGACTTTGCCTTGCTGCATTTTGTTCTCCAAGGCCAAACTTGCCTGTTACTCCAGGTATCTTTTGACTTCTTATATTTGCATTCCAATACCCAGTGATGAATCAAACATTTTATTTTGTGTGTTAATTCTAGGAGGTCTGTGATTGTGGTTTTCATTCTGTTTGCCCTTTGATGGATAAGGATAAGAGGCTTCTGGAAGCTTCCTGATGGGAGAGACTGACTGTGGGGTAAACTGGGTCTTGTTCTGATGGGCGGGGCCATTCTCAGTAAATCTTTAACTCAATTTTCTGTTGATGGGAGGGGCTGTGTTCCCTCTCTCTTTTTGACCTGAGACTAAACTATAGTAGGGGTAATAAAGATAATGGTGACCTCCTTCAAAAGGTTGTGCACTCACTGTTGTATTCAGTGCCCCTGACCCTGCAGCAGGTCCCTGTCAACCCATACCTCCACCTTAGACTCCTGGACACTCCCAGGCAAGTCTGGGTCAGTCTCTTGTGGGGTCTTTGCTCCTTTCTCCAGGGTCCTGGTGCACACAAGGTTTTGTCTGTACCCTCCAAGAGTCTGTTTCCCCAGTCCTGTGTAAGTTCTATAATCAAATCCCACTGGCCTCTGAAGTCAAATTCCCTGGGGATTCTCAGTCCATCTGTCAGATCCCCAGATTGGGAATTCTGTTGTGGGTCCTAGAACTTTCTTAATAGTATGAGAGTTTATTTGGTATAATTGTTTTGCAGTTTGTGGGTCGTCTGCTTGGCAGCTATAAGGTGGGCTTAATGGTGACCTCCTCCAGGAGGGCTTATGCCACATGCTGTGTGACCCAGGTCTGCTGCACCCAGAGCCCTTGCCCCTGCAGCAGGCCACTGTTGACCCGTGACACCACAGGAGACACTCAAACACTCAAAGGCAGGCCTGGCACATTCTTTGTGGAGTCTCTGGGTTCTGGTGCACACAAGGTTTTGTCTGAACCCTCCGAATATCTCTGGTGGGTATGAAATTTGATTCTAAATGTGATTTTGCCCCTCCTACCATCTTGCTGGGACTTTTCCTCTGCCCTTGAACTTGGGGTATCTTTTTTTGGTGGGATCCAACATTCTCCTGAATCACAGAAAACCACAATCACAGAAAACTAATCAAACTGATCACATGGACCACAGCCTTGTCTAACTCAATGAAACTATGAGTCATGCTGTGTAGGGCCACCCAAGACAGACAGGTCATAGTGGAGAGTTCTGACAAAACACTGGAGAAGGGAATGGCAAGCCACTTCAGTATTCTTGCCTTGAAAACCCCATGAGCAGTATGAAAAGGCAAAAAGATATGACACTGAAAGATGAACTCCCCAGGTTGTTAGGTGCCCAATATGCTACTGGAGAAGAGTGGAGAAATATTTCCAGAAAGAATGAAGAGACAGCCAAAGCAAAAACAACGCTCAGCTGTGGATGTGACTGGTGATGGAAGTAATGTCCGATGATGTAAAGAACAATATTGCGTTGGAACCTGGAATGTTAGGTCCATGAATCAAGGTAAATTGGAAGTGGTCAAACAGGAGATGTCAAGAGTGAGCATAGATATTTTAGGAATCAGTGAACTAAACATGGTAAATTGGAAGTGGCCAAACAGGAGATGGCAAGAGTGAACACTGGCATTTTAGGAATCAGTGAAATAAAGTGGACTGGAACGGATGAATTTAATTCAGTTAACCATTATATCTACTACTGTGGGCAAGAATCCCTAGAAGAAATGAAATAGTCCTCAGAGTCAACGAAAGAGTGTGAAATTCAGTACTTGGGTGCAATCTCAAAAATGACAGAATGATCTCTGTTTGTTTCCATGACAAATCATTCAATAACACAGTAATCTAAGTCTATGCCCTAAGCACTGATGCCAAAGAAGCTGAAGTTGAAAGGTTATGTGAAGACCTTTAAAACATTCTAGAACTAACACCAAAAAGATGTCCTTTTCATCATAGGGGACTGGAATGCAAAAGTAGAAAGTCAAGAGATACCTGGAGTAACAGGCAAGTTTGGCCTTGGAGTACAAAATGAAGCAGGGCAAAGGCTAACAGAGTTTTGCCAAGAGAATGCACTGGTGATAGCAAATAGCCTCTTCCAACAACACAAGGGAAGACTCTACACATGGACATCACCAGATGGTCAATACCAAAATCAAATTGATTGTATTCCTTGCAACCGAAGATGGAGAAGCTATTTACAGTCAGCAAAAATAAGACTGGGAATTGATTGTGGCTCAGATCATGAACTCCTTATTGCCAAATTCAGATTTACATTGAAGAAAGTAGGGAGAACTACTAGACCATTCAATTATGACCTAAATCAAATCTCTTATGATTATACAGTGGAAGTGACAAATATATTCAAGGGATGAGATATGATAGAGTGTCTCAAGAACTATGGGTGGAAGTTTGCAACATTATACAGGAGGCAGTGATCAAGACCATCCCCAAGAAAAAGAAATGCAAAGGGGCAAAATGGTTTTCTAAGAAGGCTTTACAAATAGCTGAAAAAAGAAGAGAAGCTAAAAGTGAAGGAGAAAAAGAAAGATACATCCATGCAGAATTCCAAAGAATAGCAAGAAGATATATGAAAGCCTTCCTCAGTGATCAATGCAAATAAATAGGGGAAAACAATAGAATGGGAAAGACCTGAGATCTCTTCAAGAAAATCAGAGTTACCAAGGGAACATTTCATGGAAAGATAGGCACAGTAAAGGGAAGAAATGGTAGGGACCTAACAGAAGTAGAAGATATTAGGAAGAGGTGGCAAGAAAACACAGAAGAACTATACAGACATCCTGTAATGTGAAGTCAAGTGGGCCTTAGGAGGCATCACTATGAACAAAGCTAGAGGAGGTGATGGAATTCCAGTTGAGCTATTTCAGATCCTAAAAGATGATGCTGTGAAAGTGCTGCACTCAATATGCCAGCAAATTTGGAAAACTCAGCAGTGGCCACAGGACTAGAACAGGTCACTTTTTATTCCAATCCCAAAGAAGGGCAATGCTAAAGATGTTCAAACTACCGCACGATTGCACTCATTTCACAAGCTACTAAAGTAATGCTCAAAATTCTCCAAGCCAGGATTCAGCAATACATGAACCAAGAACTTCCAGATGTTCATGATGGATTTAGAAAAGGCAGAGGTACCAGATATCAAATTGCCAACGTCCACTGGATCATTGAAAAAGAAAGAGAGTTCCAGGAAAAAACATCTACTTCTGCTTTATTGATTACGCTAAAGCCTTTAACTGTGTGGATCACAATGAACTGTGGAAAACTCTGAAAGAAATGGGAATACCAGACCACCTGAGCTGCATCCTGAGAAATCTGTATGCAGGTCAAAAAGCAACAGTTAGAACCAGACATGAAACAACAGACTGGTTCCAAACTGGGAAAGGAGTATGTCAAGGCTGTATATTGTTGCCTTGTTTATTTAACTTATATGCAGAGTACATGATGCAAAATGCTAGGCTGGATGAAGCACAGGCTGGAATTAAGATTGCCAGGAGAATTATCAATAACTTCAGATATGCAGATGACATCACCCTATGGCAGAAAGTAAAGAACTAAAGAGCCTCTTGATGAAAGTGAAAGAGGAGAGTGACAAAGTTGGCTTACACTCAACATTCAGAAAACTAAGATCATGGCATCCAATCCCATCATTCATGGCAAATAGATGGGGAAACAATGGAAGCAGTGACAGATTTTATTTTTGGGTGCTCCAAAATCACTGCAGATGGTGAAATTAAAAGCCATGAAATTAAAAGATGCTTGCTTCTTGGAAGAAAATCTATGACCAACATAGACAGCATATTAAAAGGTAGAGACATTGCTTTGCTGACAAAAATCCATCTAGTGATAGCTATAGTTTTTCCAGTAGTCATGTATGGATGTGATAGTTGGACTATAAAAAAAAACTGAGCACTGAAGTATTGATGCTTTGAACTGTGGTGTTGGAGGAGACTCTTTAGAGTCCCTTGGACTGCAAGGGAATCAAACCAGTCAATCCTAAAGGAAATCAGTCCTAATATTCATTGAAAGGACTGATGCTGAAACTGAAACTCCAAATTTGGCCACTTGATGTGATGAACCTTAGAAAAGACCCTTATGCTGGAAAGATTGAAGGCAGGAAGAGAGGGAGGCGACAGAAGATGAGATGGTTGGATGGACACAAGTTTGGGCAAGCTCTGGGAGTTGATAATGGACAGGGAAGCCTGGCATGTGGAAGTCCATAGGGTTGCAAAGAAACAGACATGACTGAGCAACTGAACTGAACTAAGTGGTCTTTTAGGTCTTCATAGAAGTGATCAATTTCAGCTTCTTCAGCATTGGTAGAAGGGGCATAGACTGGAATTACTGTGACATTAATTGGCTTGGTAACAAGCTAAGAACATGCTGTCATTTTTGAGGTTGCACCCAATTACTGCATTTCAGACTCTTTCGTTGATTATGAGGGCTACTCCATTTTTTCTATGGAATTCTTGCCTATACTAGTAGATAAATTGGTCTTCTGAATTAATTACGCCCATTCCCATTCATTTTCATTCACTGATTCCTAAGATGTCAAAGTTTATTCTTATCATCTCCTGCTTGACCATGTCCAATTTACCTTGCTTCAGGGACCTAACATTCCAGGTTCCTATGCAGTACTGTTCTTTGCAGCATCAGAATTTACTTTCATCAACAGACACATCCACAACTGAGTGTCGTTTCCACTTTGGCCCTACCACTTCATTCTTTCTGGGGCTATTAGTAGTTCTCCTCTGCTCTTTCCCAGCAGTATATTGAACACCTTCTGGCCTGGGGGACTCATCTTTCAGTGTCATATGCTTTTGTCCTTTTATAGAGTTCATAAGATTCCATGGCAAATATACTGGGGTGGTATGCCATTTCCTTCTCCAGTGGATCACGTTTTGTCAGAACTCTCCACTATGACCTGTCCATCTTGGGTGGCCCTACATGGTATGGCTCATAGATTTGTTGAGTTACAAAAGCCCCTTTGCCACAAAAAGGCAGTGATCCAAGAAGAGCAGTCATACTATACGTTATTTAATTTTAATAATTATTACTTTGTAACTGTGTAATGAAAATGATTTGATATTAATGAAAAGAGTTTGGCTTCAGTAACTCACTGTGTTTTGTGATCTTAGGCAAGTCATTTCACCTCCCTGAGACATAGATTCTTTTTTAGTAAAAAGGGAAAGATGATATCTGTATTAAGAAATGCCCAGATTTGGGTACTTCGAGAACCATTGTGATTTTGTTGCTAATGTATTTGAACACCTCAGACTAAAAAAAAATTTCTAGAAGCACAGAATTTTATTTTCCTCTGTTCCTGACTGCTCTTTAAATGTGCTGTCTACTGTAGTAAAGACAGGAGGAAATAAAATTGACTGTAGTAGAGTCATCTTCTAGAATTTCACCCTCAGGAAACTGCCTCAGTGTTAGAGTGGAGTCATCGTCCCAATTCCAATTAGGTCTCCTTGTTCCTCAGAGGTAAGCAAAAGCCCTCTTGCTTCACTGATTGATCTCACCCATGTCCAGCCCCTTTCCCACTCCTTCTTGTCTATTTGACTCTCTGGACAATGTAGTTAAGTGTTAATTATAATAATTACTCATCATTATTATTTCAAAGGACTTTGATTCTGCAGGGAGAAGAATATATATCTAGGGCCTCTAATGATTCAGAACAGCCCCAGGATATAAGCAACACGATATCACGTTACAAGTGCAGAAGAGGGTAATTTCCAGCCCCAGGTCACATTGTTAGGAAAAGGCAGAACTGAGGCTTAAACTGAGTTCCTCTGTTCCAAAAACCACTAATGTTGAGTTCCAAGTTGTAGTGGGTGTATATGAGTGGTAGGTAATCTTCCAAGTTCCCTGAGATCCACTCTAGTCCCTGAGGTCCACTCTGTCAGGTAGCTCTCCTGTTGGTAAAACCAGGTGAGGGGCAGTGTGTGGTCATGCTCTAGAGATGTGTTTATGTCTCTACTTCCCTTCTGCCCACTCCCTTTACTCTATTGCTACCCAGAATATCAGCGTTTGTGCTGCAGATGGTGCTGCTCTTCCCCAGCTCAACATCTCTTTGAACCAGTGCCAGGAAAGAGCTTGTGTGTTTCAGTAAAGATGCTGCAACAATGGTTGCAGGAAGCTTACCTGTGTCATACCTGTCTTCTGAAGTAGGTGGAGTTAATGTGAGAGGGGGAGCATTGACAGGTAGATATGAAGTCTCCTCATGAGCATGTAAAGGAGGACCTGGGCTAACACACTGCTGATCACCTAAGAGTCCTTTAGTCTGATCTCATCCACTCTCAGGCCATCCCTCATGTGCCATGCATGTCTCTGGGTGCCAGAATGCCCCTTCAGTGACCATACTGGACAGAATTCCACACACAGAGTCACATTCTGTGTTGTCACGAGACCACAGACAGAGTCAAGTTTGAGAACTGTACTTCCTGGGCATTTCACTCAGGCGAACAGAAGTAGGACAGAGGATCCTGGTGGGCTACAGTCCATGGGGTCTCAAACAGTCAGACCAGATGAGTTACTGAGCAGACACACATGGACAGAGAGAAGCACGACAATGGAAGGTGGGAAGATTATATGTACATGACTGACCTCAAATCCTCCATTTCCTCACTCCCCTCCTTCTGGCCTGTTCTTACACATCTGCTGGGTTGTAAACAGATCTGTCAACACCTGTCTTTCCATAGACGCCCTTCTGCAAGGTCACAAGTGTGAGCAGACTCTGCCTTTCTGCAGTCCTGCTCCTGGGCACCCTGGTGGCCAGCATTCTGGGTTGTAAAGCCAACAACTGGGTCCAGAGTAAGTCCCAGCTCACCTCTCCTCTACAGACTGGAGAGAAAGGAGGTGAGTGCATGGAAGGAGTGGGAAGAGGGGTGTGGTGGATGCTGCCAGCCCTCTTTGGATTTCTCCTCGGAAGTGAGCAATTGAGCTCCAGAGACATTACTTCACTCTCAAAAAGTATCACTATGTGTCTGCTTTTAATAAATATATCCCACCTCATCTTACAAAATCATGAACTTCTTCTCTGAGACTGTCTATTCCTGGTATCTTTCTAGTCCATAACCACCCCCCCCTTAGAATAGTAAAAAGACCCATATTTGATCTTCATCCTAGTTCGTGCCCCTTGACTCCAGAAACTCTTGGAATTTATTGTCTTTCTATAAGTAATGAAAATCTGTGATGGATCAGATGTTAGATAGTATCTGTGTGTACCTGGACTCCAGAATGTGCCATCAGATGATTAGAGGGTTAGAATTATCAATCACCAGTCCCTCTGGGGAGAAGAGAGAACTAATATTGAATTCCATCAACAATGGCCAAAGATTCAATCAAATTGACTACTTCAAACCCTCAATTAAATCCCATGTACACTGGATTCAGTGAGCTTTAGAAGGTTGATAACATCAAGCGTTTGTAAAGGGGGGATGTCCTTAGATGGGGTGGATGCTGGACATTTCCTAGTCTCTCTTTGCCTTATGCTTCTTCTCCCATTCACTGTCTCAGTGTTTTAACCTTTATAATAACTGGGGACCATAAGTAAAAGTTCCCCAGTTCTGTGAGTGGTTTTGATAACATGTTCAACTTGGAAATTGGGTCAAAGAATCTCTGAATTGACAATTAGTTGGTCACACGTGTAAGTGACCCCAGGACTTGTGATCAACACTTGAAGTGTGGGCCATCCTCAGGGATGGAGCCCTCACCCTGTGGTTTCTGGGTAACCTTTGGGGATTTAGTGTCAGATGAGTTGACTCCTGGATGTCCAGTGGGTCTGGAGGAACTGGTTGCTGTTGGCAGACACCCCACATGTTTGGTGTCAGGGACAAAACCCAGAATCACTCTTTCCCTCCATTTGCGTTTGGGGTGAGGCTCAAGGACAGGAGACTATAATATGCTGAACAGAGCACTCAGAACCCCTCAGTAGTTCTCTGCATTTTCAGAATCCCTGGCAGAATCAAGGACTTGATTAAATGGGTTGTGACAGAATGTGTCTTGTCCTCATCCTAACCACCTGCATGCTGTGTGTCCTGGGATATTCCCACCTACAGCTCTTTCAAGAGAGCTAGGGCACCATGTTTCTAGAGATTTTTGAAAGGATTACCAGTCATGAGTACAGAGAATTTACACCTTTGTGGTCAGAGGTGTCCATTTTCCACCAAAGCATTTTAGTGTGAAAGACTTGTCAACCTACCTACGTTTCTTCTTGACATATTAAAAAAAAAGTGTCAAATAATGATCATTTCTCTGTGATGAAATTAATCAGAGAGCTGAGTGACAGCTGAGGGTCTTCTCCTCAGAGGCAACTGCAGGCAGCAAGAGATGCAGTACTTTGTTGAGTTTGCTCACGGGGCCTAGACACTTTTTTCCAGGCTGGTATGATCTTAGTTAAGACTCAATGCCCTTCACCTTGCTCTCACCTATCAGACTATATTTTATTTTCCTATGATACACATGACAGTTACCCTCATAATTATAGAGTTAAGCCTCATCATCATAGAGGCTAATAGGAATTTTACTCTGTCCACTCTCTTCAGTGACAGTGTACTTGGCATGAGTATGAAGTAGGAGAATCATTTACTTGTGAAATATTTATCAAAATGCATCTTTTTTATTCTGAGAGCATAGTTGTTTGAGTAGGGAAATGGCTGTAAACAAAATATAGTAGAATAATATACACACAGTAAAGGAGGGAAACACACAATAAAGTTGGGGAAAATCCTATGCCAGTTATGAGGAGTGTTCTGAAGAAAGAGAGTGATGGGGATAAAGGAGACTGGACAAGTGTCAGGGAAATGCTCTGTGATAAGGAGGTTTTGAGCAGAGCCTTCCAAAAAAGTGCCTGAGTAAACAGCACCCAGGACCAGAGTGGTTGAGGGCCAGGGGAGTGGAAGGCATGAGACAGAGGCTCTGGTGACAAGTCATGAAGAGGTCTGTAGAATTGTAAGAATCAGAATTTGACTCTCAGAAAGCTAGGGGGTCGCTGAGGGACTGGTCACTGCAGCCATGGAATATGATTCACTTTGAAACAGGGTCCTTGTGGCTGTCATGTGAAGAGTGGCCTTTAGGGGGTGAAGGGCAGAGACAGAGGCCCCTGGGTGGACTGGTGCATTGTCCAGGTGAGCTGTGATGAAGTGTGTATCCACATTGTTGCATGGATTGATCTCAGTTTATTAGAATAACGTGAATATCTTGCTCTGTTGAGACTTCTGTAGAGGCTTCATCACAAATAAGGATTAATTAACTCTTCAGCCATTTGTGATGTATTCACCCTTCTAACCCTTGCCACTCATTGAGGTTTGGGGGCAAGGGAAAAGCTGAAGGTGGGAATTAAAACCTATATCTATGGTTGATTCTTGTTGATGTTTGCCAGAAACCAGCAAAATTCTGTAAAGCAATTATCATACAGTGAAAAAATATATAAAGTAAAAAACTCAAAAAAACTCGTCCACCAAATCCCGTGTTAGTTACCCAGGCAACCCACCTCCTTTCTTAGGTTAGGTTGAGGCTTTGCTGGTCACCTTCCTCACATTATAAAAGACACCCTTGATGCTGCCATTTCTTAGGAAATCCAGTCATTTTAGGAGCTCAGTTCCAGGAATGGTTAGACCAAATTAATACTTCTTATGTAAGTCAGAGTATCAGTATTCCCTCAATATTTCTTATTTCCAATGCCCATGATGTAAACAAAGTGAACACTGTGGGCAGTTTTCTTCCATGCCATTCTCCATTAAATCATGATGGTTTCTCACTGTGTTTTTTATAGTGGAAACTTTCAACTATATATATGTACAGATCATAGAATTATAAACTGGTGGACCATTGTCCAGCTCTAGTCATGATCAACATATGGAGAATATTCTTAATGTGTATCTTTTATTCTTGTCCTATTTGGAGCTCATCATTGATGACATGCCTATTCATGCACAAATATTCAGTAATGATATGTAATTATTCACAACATTACTCTGTGGATCTGAAGCCTAACAACATTAATACTAATGTCCTACAGAACAGGATATGAAAAGGCCTTTTCATATTTGCACCACTGTACCCCTACCACTCTCTATTGCAAACAAGCTGGTATTCTCTGTTGTTCACCTTTTAGTTCCAACTGTGCTGCCCATTTTTCTATTTTACCAATATCCTCCCATTGCTACAGCCCTGCGGGCTGAGGTCTGCCTGAAGCTTTCACACATGGGTCCCTGCAAAACCAAAATAATCAGACACTTCTACAACTCAAACACAGGTTCTGGGAGACCACTGTATATAATAGTTAAAATGTTAAGAATATAGATTACATCAGAGGCTGGCCTGTGTTAAGACCCCTGCTGGTGGTATCCTATCCTGGGTAAGACAGCCTGAAGGGCAGGGGAGAGGGGAAGGGCTGGGGAGAGAGGTGGAGCTCAGGAGGATACACAGTCCTCAAAACCACCCACAGTGACTATTTTCCTGAGAAGTGGCTACAGTGTTCTTTGAAATCATGGGCTGAGCATGTCCTTCAGGAGCCAGTTGGCAAAGGTTCAGCCCTAGAGGCACCATCCTGATAATCCGAGCTTACGCTCATGCTCCCCTTTCTAGATGGGAAGAGTAAGTCAGCACCCCACAGAGCAGGTCAGGAGTGCTGCTGAGTCCCCCACCTTGGCTTCAAAAATTCACTTCCTTCTGGTGGTCACTGCGATCCTGAAAGCACTGTGGTTGCTCATTTCTAGGCAGGACTAGGTCCTGTCCAGGTACACAGTGTCCAGGTCTGGGGCTTCAGAGATTCAGTCATCAAGTTCCTCTCCTTCTGCAGAGGCCACAGGAACTAGGTTTCCTGAGAAGCTGAAGTCCAAGGAGGATCCAGTCAGGGCTGAGCTCTGGCTGCTTGTGATAATATTCAGCCTTTCCCTCTTGCTTCTCAACACTACCTTTCTCAGCAGAAATCTGCCTCTTTCCGCTCCCATTTGACTATTTGCTTTACTTATCTCTCATCCAGTTGGCTCTAAGCACCCTGAGAGCAAGTCTTCTGTTTATCCCCAGAATATTGCACAGCTCCAGGCACAAAGAATACAGTCCATAAAAATTGAAGTTAGTATGGAAACAATGTAGGAGAAAAGTTCCTCAAGACTGGAGTGAAAGTAGAGCCTGGCATGTGAAATCCTGATTCTTGCTGTAATCTTCTTCATCACTGCATCCTCACCTCCTTCTTCCTCCACCCCACCAGCACTTCAAGAGTTTTGGGAACATGGCCACCTGGATGCTGCCAGAGAGGCTGGAACCACCTCCTATTCTTGTGAATATGATGTGACACTCATGAAGTCATGTCCAAAATCTTTGATGCATCATCTGTGTTAATATCAACTAGATTTGCCTGGGTGGTGTTTGTATGTTTGTGTATTAGTGAAATTGAAATATCTGGGAACACTTGAAAAACAGGCAAGTGTCTTCCTCCTGCTTTTCAGCTGTTTGTGTTCCAGAAAGTCACTTTTCTGTAGTTGTAGTTCTGTATCTTCATCTGTAAGAAAGGAATAATGATAATTAATTGATAAGGTTGTTCAAGAACAGCAAGCTATCTTTTATCACCACTTACTATGAGCCCACCTCACAGGTCCCAATTTTAAATGCCCTCCAGAAGTGTGTAAAGTGAATTGAAGTATTTGGAGTTGGAGTTGAGGCAAGCAGACCATAAGAAATGGTGGGGATGATTGAAACTGGAGAGAATACTCCCCTCCTGAGAAGAGAGCCACTCTTCTTAGCTTGGTTCATGGTTTTCAAAGTGTGGTCCCTTGAGCAGCAACCTCATTGCCATGGGAACCTTGTTGATGCAACTACTCAGGTCCCACCCTGTGCTACTGAACCAAAACTCTGGGGCTGAAGATCTCAAATCTGTGTTTGGCCAAATGACTAAGGGATTCTGATGCTCAATCACATTTGAGATCCATGGTTCTTGTTAAATTGCAGGACCGTAATTGCAGAACAAGTTGGTATGCTTGTCCTGCCTTGATTTTTGAATATGAAATCTCCCACTGTGAAATCTTATCAATGCCTAAAATTGTAAAATGAACTCTGTGAGCTAACAATACAGATATTCTGGCCATATGTGCAACCTCTGGTAATGCTCCCTTTTAATCTTGAAAATAATCTGAAAAAACATACTACAGGTTTCAAAAAATCAGGTGCTTTTTTATCACGTAGTAAGAAAGTAATTACCCATTACTCGGATTTGAACATACTTCTACAACGGCACAGCATCTCAAATATCTAAACTTCTGTCTGCCCCGGGTGCATTCCATCATTTGAAGATGCGGCCTTAGATACCATGGAATCGAAGATTCTCATCATTCAGATGGAGATACTGAGGAACAGAAGCAGAGATATGACCTGGAGTCCCAGAGGGTTGGCATCACTTATCTTTATCTACTATACAACGACTGTTTGTTCCTGTCCTGCAATTTCTTTAAAGAGGCCTGCAGGGGCCAGGGAGGTTTCCAATTAGAGACTGCACTTCCATGAGCAGGGAGGGAGGAGTTGGTGGGGAGAAATGGCCCATCAGAAGGCTGTAGAACCAGGGGCCTCTAATTTGGACCAGGGTAAAGAGGACCAGGAGAGGAGGACATTGGGAGAGAAAGATGAGTGAGGAGAGGGGAGAAAAGAGCAGTTTCTGTTAGGGAGAATCTCAGCTATTCCATGGTATCAGATGCAGAGGTTGAGGCAGGAAGAGGGGCAGGGACAGTGCGCCTCCTGAATGTGAATTGTTGTTTACCATCTGCAGGTTGTGTGTCCTGAGCAAGTGGCATTATCTCTCTGAGACTCTGCTTTCTGCTTGACACTGTGGTATGAGAATCCCGGATGTTGTAGGATCGACATGAGGCTAAATGAAATCATGCACTTGGAATGTCTCAGGAGAGAGGGACCCTCCACTCACAGTGGCTTCTTTTGTGAGTCACCCGCTCCCGATGCCCTTCTGTCCTAAGAGAGCTTGGTACTGTGAGCTCAAACCCTGTTCAATGGTGCTGTATGGTTGTAGCTACAAGTAAATAAACTAGAGTGAGTGAAGGCGTGGTGTGTGTGACATGTGTGCACTATAATTTCCAGCTTGCAATTCAACAGGGTGCATGTGCACAGACTAAGTCAGATTGCTGGGTCCAAATCCTCTCCCTCCAATCTATGACCTAAGCAAATTACTTTATTTCTTACTATTTCAGGGACCTCTTGTGTTACATGGGGATATATCAACGGTTTCTCCCCCTTTCTTTAAAGATTTTTTTAGAATTAGATGAATTATATGTTTCATGTGTCCAGGATAATGCCTGTGACAATGAAGAATTTAAACGTTACCTGGAGTAATTACTCATTACTGTTATTAATGCTACTTCAAAGAATTTGACTTCTAAGGAGAAGGAATATATGCCTGTTGTATCCATTGCTTCTGTGGCAACCACATGATGTGGGCAGCACGGATCTCACGTGGCACCTGAGGACATGCGGTTTGAGGGTTTTAAATTCTCTGGCCCACAGTTAGGAAAATGCACAGCTGGTACCCAAACCAAGGAACTATGCTCCACCACCAGTGAGGGAGAGAGCAGGAAGAAGGGGGTGGCTATGGTGGTCTTCCGAGGTCCCCTGATGCCCACTCATGGAGAAAGCTCTCCTGTTACTGAAACCAGATGAGGGATGACTGTGGGTCATGCTGTGGTTACAGGTTCAGCTCCCTGCTTCCCCTCGGCCCTTCCCCTTACTCCCTTTTTGATGCCTAAAGAGGGTTAGAGCCCAGGGTGACATCACCTTCTCCAGCTAAGTCCCTGCCTGGGCCAATGCCTGGTAAAGTGCAAGTGTCCATCCATGGGAGAAGCTGTGGCAATGGTTGCAGGAAGGTGACCTGTGTCACACGTGTCATCTGAGGTACGTGATGTGGGCCAGGACATTGAGGTCCAGCTGAGATGTCATCTGCAGGAGGCTGAAATGGAGGACCTTGGCTGCTAACACACTGCTATATACTTATCTGTCCTCTGGTCTACTCACATCCACTTACTATAATCCATCATGTGCCAGGCACTGCTCTAGGTGCAGGGATGCTCCCTGAGTGTCAATATTGGACAAACTCCATCTCTCTGAAAACAATCTGTGTTTACATGAGACCCAAAGGCATCATCAAGTTTGAGAAGTGCTCTTACTGGACATTTGACCCCTGAAAACAGAAGCAGGAGGCATGGTTAGGAAGGGAGATTACACAGTAAACAGGACTGACCCAGCGTCTCCCCTTGCCCACTCCCCTCCTCATCACCTGATCCCACCCTGCAGTCAGGATATTAAAGCTCAGTCCATCCCCAGCATCCTCAGGAGCCCTCCTGCAAGGCCATGAAGATGAGCGGGCTCTGCCTCTCTGCAACCTTTCTTTTCCTCCTGGTTATCCTGGTGGGCAGCACCCTGGTGTATACACACCATACCCAGGATCAAGATAGGCCCAGCCTCATCTCTCCTCTACAGCTTCTGGGAAAATGATAGAAGTCCAAGGAAGGGAGAGTTGCAGGTGTGAAGTGGATGTTGCCAACTCTCTCTAGATTTCTCCTGTCACGCCGCACAGGTTTTTTGTTTGTTTCTTTGGTTTTGGCAGTATTGGGCTTCCTCCCTATGCAAGGGTATTCTCTAGTTCTGGGGTCTTCTCTCTGGTTGCAGTGTGTGCAATCTTTTTGGGGTGGCTTCTGTTGCTGCAGAGCAGGAACTCTAGGCATCTGGGTTGTGGTTGCAGTTCACATTCTTAGTTGCGGCAAGGCATGTGGAATCTTCCCAACCAGGGAGAGAACCCATGTCCCCTGCATTAGCTGTGGATTCTTTTCTACTGGACTACCAGGGAAGTCTTAAGTGGCAATATTTAACTCCACTGACATCATGACTCTCATGAGGATATTTATTAAAATTAAATATATATATATATATGTCTCATAACTGTACCTGATCCAGGACTCCATTTCTGAGATTCTCTATTCCTGTTCCCTCCCATTTCCCTGAAACTCACTGTAGTGTAGTAATAAAAGTAAGTACAGTGAAAGTCTCTAAGTCCTGTCCAACTCTTTGGAACCCCACGAACTGTATAGTCCATGGAATTCTCCAGGTAAGGATATTGGAGTTGTAGCCTTTCCCTTCTCCAGGGGATCTTCCCAACCTAAGGATCGAACCCAGGTCTCCCACATTATAGGTGGATTCTTTACCAGCTGAGCCACCAGGAAAGCCCTGTGTAGTAATAAAAAGCTTCAAATTTGAAAGGTCTCTTAGTTAATGGCCCAGGTCTCTTAAAACACTTGGGAGTTTCTTGCCTTTAGATGTTAATAGATGAGTCACAAAAGGTGACTCAAGGTAGCCTCAAGGTGTGGTTGGAGTCCCAGAAATCACAAGCACCCATTTAATGTTTACAGGTTTCAACAACTGTCATTCCAGCACCTCTGAGGAGAAGGGAGGGAACTGAGAGTGAGATCAGTCACCAGTGGCTGATAATCCAACCAATATGCCTATTTAGTGAAACTTAGAAAGAAAGACGTAAAAACTGGGCTCAGAGAGCTTGTTGGTTGGTGAATACAGGAAGCTGATGTGAGGGTGCTGGGCCCACTATGGCACAAAGGCTGGGCACACCTCTCTCCCCGTTTGCTCTGCACAACTCTTCCATTTTTCTGCCTCAAGTTATATTTTGCATATTAATCTGGTAATAGTAAGCAATGGTTTTCTGAAGGTCAGCCACTGGTTCTAGTGAATTGTTGAATTTGAAGATGGGGTCATGGACCCCAAAATAGGGTAAGTCCCCCATTTTAGTTATTTGGTCACAAGCATGATTGACTCAGGACCTCATGGCTGGCATGTGAACTGAGGACAGTCTTGAGCCCTCAACCTGCAGAATCTGCAGTAGCTCCATCGATTCCCATCAGAAATAAAAGGACTTGTTGGACACCCAGTGGGTGTTTGGGAAATCAGTTTCTCTTGGTCAAGACACCACATATTTGGTGTGAGGGATAAACCCAGAACACTCTCCCCTGTGATTTGGGGCTCAGGTGATGCTCCAAAAAGGGGGAATAATGAAAGTACACATTGCAACCAGAAACTGTTCTCAGTTGTCTGTATTTTAGAGTTCCTAGTAGAATTGCGGTGTGTATCAAATGGGTTGTATGATGCTAGTATCTTCTCTTGACCCTGCCACCCACCTGCCATGTCCTGGGGCAAGTCACATGCAATTTTCTTGTCAGAACAGGGGATACATGTTACATGGGTTTTTGAACAGATTGCCAGTCATATGTATAAGGAAGTGAGTCACATTTCAAGTTGAATTTTGTACATTTTCCACCAAGATGTGTTAATTAAAAAATTTCTTTAACTACTTACTTTGGGCAAGAAAGAATATTTATGTGTCAAATAATGAGCATTCCTCTATCATGAAAAATAATCAGAAAGACCTGGGATGAATGTGCTGCAGGGAAAGGAAAAAACACAGTCCCGTATAGGGTGACTCCTAGGACCAAAGTTGAGACAATATTAGGAAAGTCTCCAGGCCCTTTCCCACGTCCCCTTTTGACAATTATTTATTGTCCATATTTATACCCTCCCTTGTCCACTGCTGACTACTATTTTATTTGCATATTTGATCCTTAGCTTGGTTCGTGTCCCAGGCTTCTTGAAACTGTTGGAATTTACTCTCTTTCATAGGTGTGGAGACAAGCCATCAACTGGGACCTGAGAAGCGTTCAGTAATGGATGTGGTTAAAAAATATCATTGACAGTGTTATTACAGGTTTGAATTTTCTGCACCTGTGGGGAGATGAGAGGGCACTGAGATTGAGAACAGGCACCACTGGCCAATGATTCCATCAAAACGCCTGTTTAGTGAAACCTCAAGAAGAATCCACAAATGTGGGCATTCAGAGAGCTTCTGGGCTGTTAAAACAGGGAGGGTGGGGATGTGAGGGTCTTGTGTTCTCCCCACACCTCCATTTCCACTTTCCCCTGCACATCTCCCTCCCTTCTCTGTGCCAAGATTTATCCTTTATAATAATGTGAGATCCCTCTGTGAGTGGTCTTCCTGAGTTTGGTCATCAGATTTATTGAATGGAGTAATGGAACTTACCAGTCTTAGATATTTTGTCAGATCAGGAGTGACTGGGGCCAACATGGCTGGCATCTGAGCTGAGGACAATTCTGCACCCCCCACTTGCACAATCTATACTAACTCCCTGGATCCCCTGTCAGAATTAAACCACCCTGCTGGACACCCATTGGGTGTTTGGGGGAATTGGATATTTTTGCTAGAGACACCACATATTTGGTGTCGGGAAAACCTGACTCATTCTCCCTGTGCTTTGGGAGCTCAGATGAGTTATAGGACAGGGGAGTAATGAAAGTGGGACTCTGCACCCAGGAACTCTTACCAGTTATCAGTATTTTCAGAGTTCCTGGCAGAATAGGATAGTATGTCAAGTGAGTTATGACAAGGAAGTATCTTATTCAGACCCTGTCACCCTCATGTCATTAGTTCTCTGGCAAGTCATCTGTAGTCCTCATCTGAACAGCAGATAAGTGGTACATGAGTTCTTTGAACATACTATCAGTAAATTATAAATAGCTTATTCACATTTCATGGCCAAGTATGATCATTTTCCACCATGATATGTTCTTGAAAGATTTCTCTACCTATTTGCTTGGGGCCAGAAAGAACATTTATTGGTCAAATAATGATTATCCCTCTATTTAAAAATGAATCACACAGACCTGGACCACTGAGAAGTGGAATTGCCAGGAAAGCATGAAACCCAGTCCTTATGTGGTTGGCTTGTGGGACCAAGGCTGGTACAATATTAGCAAATTCTCCAGGCTTTTCCCTTTGTCCACTTTTGACTATTGTTTTATTATCCATATTTGAAACTTGTCCTGGTACGTTGTTCAACATTCCTGAAAATTTTGAAATCTTTGTCTTTTATAGTTACTAAGATTGTCAGAAAGGAATCCAGTATAACACAAGGATTGGCTGAAACCATACATAAAGACCTGAAAGGTTTGAACATTCTGTACCTATGGGGAGAGAGGAGGCCACTGAGACTGAGATCAGTCACCACTGGCTGATGAGTCAATATATATGTTTATTGAGTGAAACCTCAATAAAAATCCATAAATATTGGCTCAGAGAGCTTTTGAGGTGGGAAAACTGGTGGTGAGGTGAGGGTGGTAGGTTCACCAGAGTATGGAGGCTTTGCTCACATCTATGCCCCCTTTGCCCTAAATGTCTCCTTCATTTAGCAATTTCTCATTTTATCCTGTACATTAATGTGAGGAAAGTGAGTAAGAGTTTTCCTGAGTTTGGTTGCTGGTTCAATTGAGTTTGAGCGTGGAGTTGAGGTCATGGGAAGTTCGACTTTCAGTCACTTGGTCAGAAGCATGGTAACTGGATACCACATGGCTAACATCTGAAGTCAGGACAGTCTTGATACCTCAACCTGTGGTTTCGGCACTAACTCCACAGACATGATATCAGAAATCAATTGACAGTTGGGTGTTGGGGATTGGATGGTGTTGTGGAGAAAACACGTATTTGAGGTCAGGTAAAAATCCAACTCACCCTCTGATGTGAGGGCTCAGGTGTGGGTTGGGGAGAGGTGAGTATTAAAAGCAGAACACTGTACCCAGAAAGTCTTACCAGTTATCTGTTTTTTGGAATTCCTGTCAGAATCTATAATGTATCAAATGAGTTACATGACAGTATCTTGTCCTGACCAGGCCACCCACATGCTTGTATCCTGGGGCAAGTGATTTGATGTTTCCTCATCTGAACAGGGGAAACACGCTACATGAGTTCTTCAAATAGATGATGAGTTATGACTAGGAAGAGTTTGTTCACATGTCACGACCAGATTTGTCCATTTTGCACCACAATGTGTTAATATGAAGAAAAATTCTCTACCTAGTTGCTGTGGCCAAGTAAAACTATTTCCTTATCAAATAATATTTATTCCTGTATTATTAAAAGTAATGAAAAGATGTCAAGCCATGGAGGAGGGCAATGACAGGGAAAGCAAGAAACACAGCCTTTGTATGGTAGGCTGTCAGACCAAGGCTGATACAGTATTACAAAATCTCCAGGCTCTTTCCCTTGTCTTTTGACTGCTATTTTCTTATTCATATTTGATCCTTTTCCTGTTTCATGAAGCAGGCCTCCTGAAACTCTTGAAGTTTACTCTCTTTCATAGGTCAGGTGGTGATTTCCAGAGCACAACTCGATAACCATACAGTAGAGGAATTCCCAATGCTCATTTCTCAATACTCAACACTCAATGAGGACAATAAAGGTATATAGTTGCTGCACCTCAGGGAAGAGGGAAGGGCACTGAGATCCAAATCAATCACCAAGGACCAATGATTCAATCAATAAGGCTATTTCTTGAAACCTCAACAGTACAGAAATATTTAGGTTCAGAGAGTTTTCTGGATGGTGAGTCATTGTGCTTACTAGGAAATGGAGGCTCCACACACACAGTCCATTCCCCGTTTGCCCTACACGTCGCCTCCATTTCACTGTTTGTCAATTTTTTTATGCATATTCATCAGTGGAAATGAGAACAGTAAGTACGTTGCTTTCCTCAGTTTGGTCATCAGTAACCTTCGGTTATTGAACATGGCGGTGAAGTCACGGACCTCCCCATTTTAGCCATTTGGTCACAAGCCAAAGTAAGTGAGAACCACGTGGCTGGCACTGAAGTGAAGAGAGTTTTGAGCGCTCAACCTGTGGGATCTGTGCTAAATGCATGGATTTCATATCAGACGTCAATTGACTGGGGACGCCCAGTGGATGTCTGGGGAATTGATTGATGTTGGTAGAGACACCACATATTTGTGTTAGGATAATCCCAGGCTCACTCTGTCCTGTGATTTGGGGGCTTAGATTACCTTGGGTACAAGGTAGTAATGAAAGTAGGACACTGGCTCCAGAAACACTTGCAAGTAAATTGTATTTTCTGAATTCCTGGTAGAATCAGGTATTGTATCAGATGCATTGTGACATCACAGCAACTTGTCCTGACTCTCTGTGCTCTGTCCATGTGCTCTGTTTCCTGGGGAAAGTTATCTGCAGTTTCCTCACCTGAAGAGGGGAAAAATATTCCATGCATTCTTTGAACAGAGTACCAGTCATGAATATAAAGAATTTATGCCCTGCCGCCTTAGTGTCTACACCATTTGGGAGTTCATCTCCCTGACAAGGGACTGAACTTGTGAATACTTCAACAGAAGGTGATTTTTAACCACTGGACAGCCTCAGAAGTCTTACAGAAGTTTTAAGGCTATTCAAAGGCATTATACCAATCTTTCTTAAAAAACTTCATGAGGAAATATACATTTGCACATGATTACTGTATCATGTCAACCCTAGCAACATCCATAATTCTGTCCCAGAAAGGAGGTTTTCAAATAGTCTTTCCAACTTGACCATCCTCCACAATCCTAACATTCTCTATTGCAAACTAGCGGTTCTCGTTGCTGTCTTTGTACGGAGCTGTGATGATCATCCTCATAACTGAGGCATTGCCCCTCTCCTTCTATCAGCGTCTAAGCCTACCTTCTGCCTGGAGCCTAAATTAACAGGTGGCTGCAATGCCATGATGACCAGGTATGTCTACAATGCCCAACCAGACTCTGTGAGCAGTTTATGTGTGGTGGCTGCAAAGGTAATGAAAGCAACTTTGAAAAGTTAGAGGACTGCATGAAGACCTGCTCTCAAGAAGCAAGGTCCCCATGGTAAGACAGGGACCAGGGCACCATAGGAGGGGAAGGGCTGGGGCAAGAGGCGGAGCTCAGGGGGCCACACACCATTCACCCTGCACAATGTCCTCCCCCTCGCTGCTGCCAGGAGGGGAGGCTGCAGTATCCTGTGAAACCCACACTGAGCGAGGTCTCCAGGGAGAGAATGGCAGAAGGTCAACCCCCAATGCCTCTTTGTGATCATCTGAGCCTGATCACACGCTCTTCTTTCTCATATGGAACACTGATCAGCCACCCTCCAGGGTGAAAGTGAAAGTGAAGTCTCTCAGTCGTGTCCGACTCTTTGCGACCCTATGGACTGTAGCCTACCAGGCTTCTCCGTCCATGGGATTTTCCAGGCAAGAGCACTGGAGTGGATTGCCTTTTCCTTCTCCAGGGATCTTCCCGACCCAGGGATCAAACCCAGTTCTCCTGCATTGCAGGCAGACGCTTTACCCTCTGAGCCACTAGGGAAGCCTCCAGGGTAGGTCAGCAAGACTCTTGAGAACTACATCCAGGCTTGGAAAACTCACTTCTTTCTTGTTGTGGCCGTTCAAGTCATAGGGACAACAGTTTCACAGTTTTTTGAAAACATAGGATCTGTCAAGATGACAGGTGTCCTGGTCTGGGGCTGCAATGATGGCACTCAACAAGTTCCTTTCTTTTTGCAGAGGACATGCGAGGAGTGGTTTCCAGAAACTCTGAAGTCTGAGGAGGACTCTTTCAGGTCTGGACTGTGGCTGCATCTGAACCTCTTCAGTCTCCTCAAAGTCCTCTCTGCTACCATCCTCAGCAGAGCCTGCCTGTTTCCTTTCCTCTTTTGGTCAACATGTCTCATTCTGTCTCATCTAGTTGACTCTCAGCACCATGAGAGCTTGTCTGCCCTTTACCCCTACCACTTCACACAGCTCCTGAAAACGAGACAGTTCATAATCATTTGAGGATGGAAGGAAGGAATGTAGGAGCACATTCCTCATGATTAGATTAACTACAAGGTTGTGGTGTTAACATAGGGGTTTTGTTTTACCCCCATCCTCACAGCATCCTCAGCTTTATCACCCTTCCCAACACCTCTGCTCTCCTTGTGGGTGCCCATGGTGGAATTTCCAGCATCCAGTTCTCAGCATCAGTAATGGGAGAATAGTTTGTTTTAAGAAAGCTCCTTAACTGTGCAATGATGTTGCAATATTTATTTCTGTAGCTTCAAACACTATAGGTTATATTTCAATAAATATATATTCAAAATTAAACTGACTGGAGTGGAGTCTGTTGTTTGTAATGACAAACCTTAACCAATAGAGTCCATGGAATTGGTGGTCCTTCTCTGTTCTTCAGACAGTGGGTCCCTCTCCTTTCCCTTTCCACAGACTGTGCCCTATTAGGCATAGGAAACAAACCCATTATATCATCAATGACTTCTTAATAGCAACACAAATAACACAGAATCCTGGGAGGTACACATGTCAAGACGACAATTTTTCTTCCTTCCTTCTAATTTCATTTAAACACAGGGGCAGTTGCCTCCTGAATCTCAGAAGGAGAATGGGTAGGAGACTCAATTGTCTACTTTTATCAGAAATCTGATTCCCTGAAGTCACATATAGGGAGGGAGCTTCTTACTTCAGTTAAAAAAGTACCGCTACCATTTAGTATCCCTGTCTCTGTGTTAGCATTTTGCCTACATGTTTCTATTAATCATGCTAAGAATCATTCAGGGGAAGAACTGGAATCATAGAGATGGCACTTAGTTGCTTTATTCATTGCCTAACATGGCAGGTCCTCACTCTCCCAAGCAGAGGGACTTTGATGATGCTTTCCTGCTATGCATCTGAGAAGATTTAGAATGGAGGAAACTTTCGGAATGGACAGTATCTGTTTAACCACAGATTAGTACAGTTTGGCATGGAGAACACAACAAGTAATAGTGCTTGAATAAATGAGAACAGACAGGGTGTTCGTGCTGCTTTTCATTTCTTTCTAATCTTGGGCAAATTCTCAACATCTCTGAGCTTTGCTTTCTTTAGTATAAAATAAAGACAAGGCTTGTAATTGTTAACATTTCCAGCCAGAGCCCACTTAAATACTCCACTTTGCCTCCTTGCTTTTCTTTTTCTTTGGAATGGTTTTGTTTGCTGCCCCCTGTACAATATTATTGGCCTCCGTCCATAGGTCTTCAGGCGCACTGTTTACAAGTCCTAATCCCTTAAATCTATTTGCTATCTCTATTGCATATTTATAGTGCATTTGATTTAAGTCATATCTCATTTGCCTAGTAGTTTCCCTGCTTTCTTTAGTTTAAGCCTTATATTTGCTATGAGAACCTGATGATCTGAGCCAGAGTAGCTCCTGGTATTGTTTTTGCTGACTGTACACAGCTTCTCTATCTCTGGCTACAAAGAATTCAACCAAAATAATTTTGGTATTGACCATTTGGTGAGGTCCATGTGTGAAGTTGTATTGTGGATAAAGGGTATTTGCTATGACCAGGGCATTCTTGGCAGAATTCAGAGAATCTTTGCCTTGCTTTGTATTGTTCTCCAAGGCCAAACTTGCCTGTTACTCCAGGTATCTCTTGATTTCTTACTTTTGCATTCCAATCCTCAATGATGAATAGAACACTTTTTTTTTTTTTTTTTTTTTGGTGTTAGTTTTAGGAGGTCTTCTAGGTTTTCTTTTCTTCTTCTTCTTTTTTTTTTTTTTTGCTATACTGACTTTTTATTTATTTATTTATTTTATTTTCTAGGTTTTCAAAGAAATGATCAACACCAGCTTCTTCAGCATCAGTAGTAGGGAAATAAGCTTGAATTACTGTGATGTTGACTGGCTTGCCTTGGAGATGAGCTGAGTACATGCTGTCATTTTTGAGGTTGCACCCAAGTCCTGCAATTTAGATGGTTTTGTTGATTATGAGGGTTACTCCATTTTTTCTATAGGTTCCTTACCCACCATAATAGATAAAATGGTCATCTGAATTAAATTCACCATTCCTGCCCATTTCAGTTCACTGATTCCTAAGATGTTGATGTCTATTGTTACCAATCCTGCTTGACCACGTCCAATTTACCTCAAATCATGGACATAACATTCTAGGTTCCTATGTAGTACTGTTCTTTGCAACATCTTATTTAACTTTTATCACCAGACCCATCCACAACTAAGCATCATTTTGGATTAGGTCCAGCCTCTTCATTCTTCTTAGGCTCAGACACATCCACAACTAAGCATCATTTTGGATTAGGTCCAGCCTCTTCATTCTTCTGAGGCTATTAGTAGTCTCCTCTGCTCTTCCCTAGTAGCATATTGGACAGCTTCTGACCTGGGGGACTCATCTTTCAAGGTCATATCTTTTTGTCCTTTAATACAGTTCATGAGGTCCTCATAGCAAATATACTGGGGTGGTATGCCATTGCCTACTCCAGTGGATCACATTTTGTCAGAACTCTCCACTATGACCTGTCCATCTTGGGTGGCCCTACGTGGCATGGCTCATAGATTCATTGAGTTACACAAGCCCCATTGCCACAAAAAGGCAGTGATCTATGAAAAGGAGTCATACTATAAATATATGTTATTATATTTTTAATCATCATTAGTTGATAACAGTGTAGTGAAAATGACTTGATATTAATAAAAAGAGTTTGGCTTCAGTGACTCGCTGTGTTTTGTGGCCTTGGGGAAGTCATTTTATCTCCTTGAGACACAGTTTCTTTTTTAGGAAGAAAAGGAAGGTAATATCTACATTAAGAAATGCCCAGATTTGGGTACTTTGAGAACTACGGTGATTTTAATGCTAAAGTGCTTTGAACACCACAGACTAAGTCAATTGTCTAGAATTGTCTAGAACACCACAGACTAAGGCAAATTGTCTAGAAGCAGAGAGTTTTATTTTCCTCTGTTCCTGACTACTCTTAAATGAGCTGTCAACTGGAGTAAAGAAAGGAAGAAATAACAGTGACTTTATTAGTGTCATCTTCTAGAGTTTCACCCTCGGGAAACTGCCCCAGTGCCAGAGTGGAGTCACCGTCCCAATTCCTAATAGGTCTCCTTCCTCAGAGGTAGCCAAAAGCCCTCTTGCTTCAGTGATTGATCTCACCTTGGTCCGGCCATTTCCCTACTCCTCCTTGTGTTTATCTGACTCTCTCGACAACATAGTTAAGTGTTCAGTTCACTTCAGTTGCTCAGTCATCTCTGACTTTTTGTGATCCCATGGACTGCAGCACACCAGGCCTCCCTGTCCATCCCAACTCCCAGAGCTTATTCAAACTCATGTACATTGAGTCGGTGATGCCATCCAACCATCTCATCCTCTGTTGACCCATTCTCCTCCACCTTCAATCTTTCCTAGCATCAGGGTCTAATCTAAGGAATCAGTTCTTCACATCAGGTGTCCAAAGTATTGGAGTTTCAGCTTCAGCATCAGTCCTTCCAATAAATATTCAGGACTGATTCCCTTCACGATGACTGGTTGGATCTCCTTGCAGCCCAAGGGACTCTCAAGATTCTTCTACAACACCACAGTTCAAAGCATCAAAATTTGGTGCCCAACTTTACATCCCAACTCTCACATCCATACATGACTACTGGAAAAACCATAGCTTTCACTAGACAGACCTTTGTTGGTAAAGCAATGTCTGTGCTTTTTAATATGCTATCTAGGTTGGTCATAGCTTTTCTTCCAAGGAGGAAGTGCCTTTTAAGTTCACAATTGCAGTCACCATCTGCAGTGATTTTGGAGCCCCCCCCCCCCCCCCCAAATAAAGTCTCTCACCACTTCCACATCTATTTTCCATGAAGTGATGGGACTGATGCCATGATCTTAGCTTGCTGAATGTTGAGTTTTAAGCCAACTTTTTCACTCTCCTCTTTCACTTTCATCCAGAGACCCTTTAGACTTCTTCGCTTTCTGCCATAAGTGTGGTGTCATCTGCATATCTGAGGTTATTGATATTTCTCCCAGCAATCTTGATTCCAGGTTGTGTTTCATAGAGCCTGGCATTTTGCATGATGCATTTTGCATATAAGTTAGATAAGCAGGGTGACAATATACAGCCTTATGTATTCCTTTCCTGATTTGGAACCAGTCTGTTGTTCCACATCCAGTTCTAACTGTTGCTTCTTGACCTGCATACAGATTTCTCAGGAGGCAAGTAAATTGTTCTGGTACTCCCATTGCTTGAAGAATTTTCCATAGTTTGTTGTGATCACACAGTCAAAGGCTTTGGCATAGTCAATAAAGAAGTAGATGCTTTTTTGGAACTCTCTTGCTTTTTTCATAGTCCAATGCATGTTGGCCATTTGATCTCTGGTTCCTCTGCTTTTTCTAAATCCAACTTGAACATCTGCAAGTTAATGGTTCATGTACTGTTGAAGCCTGGCTTGCAGAATTTTGAGCCTTACTTTGCTAGTGTGTGAGATGAGTGCAATTATGTGGTAGTTTGAACATTCTTTGGCATTGCCTTTCTTTGGGATTAGGAATGAAAATTGACCTTTTCCAGTCCTGTGGCCACTGCTGAGTTTTCCAAATTTTTGGTATATTGAGTGTAGCACTTTCACAGCATCATCTTTTAGGGTATGAAATAGCTCAACTGGAGTTCCATCCTGTCTAATAGCTTTGTTTGTAGTGGTGCTTCCTAAAGCCCACTTGACTTAGCATTCCAGGATGTCTGCTCTAGGTGAGTGATCACAGCATTGTGGTTATCTGTGCCACGAAGATCTTTTTTGTACAGTTCTTCTGTATATTCTTGACACCTTTTCTTAATATCTTCTTCTTCTGTTAGGTCCATACCATTTCTTTCCTTTACTGTGCCCATCTTTGCATGAAAGTTTCCCTTGGTATCTCTAATTTTCTTGAAGAGATCTCTAGTCTTTCACATTCTATTATTTCCCTCTATTTAATTGCACTGATCACTGAGGAAGGCTTTCTTATCTCTCCTTGTTATTCTTTGGAACTTTGCATTGAAATGGGTATATCCTTCCTTTTTTCCTTTGCCTCTCACTTCTCTTCTTTTCTAAGCTATTTGTAAAGCCTCCTCAGACAACCATTTTGCCGTTTTGCACTTTTTTTTCTTGGGGATGGTCTGGATCACTGCCTCCCGTACAATAGTTCTTCAGGCACTCTGTCTACCAGATCTAATCCCTTGAATCTATTTGTCACCTCCACCGTATAATCATAAGGACTTTGATTTAGATCATACCTGAATGGTCTAGTGCTTTTCCCTACTTTCTTCAATTTAAGTCTCAATTTGGTGATAAGGAGTCCACGATCTGAGTAACAGTCAGCTCCCAGTCTTGTTTTTGCTCACTGGATAGAGTTTATCAATCTTCGGCTGCAAATGATATAATCAATCTGATTTCAGTATTGACCATCTGGTGATGTCCATGTGTAGTCTTCTCTCATGTTATTGGAAGAAGGTGTTTGCTATGACCACCATAAAGCCATAACTTATTGAAGTGTTAGTTATCATAATTACTTATCATAATTATTTCAAAGCATTTTGACTTTGAAGGGAGAAGAATATATGTCTGTGTCCTCTAATGATTCAGAGCAGCCCCAGGATATGAGTAACATGATATCATGTTACAAGTGAAGAAGAGTGTAATTTCCAGCTCCAGATCACATAGTTAGGAAATGGCAGAACTGAGACTCAAACTGAGTTCCTCTGTTTCAAAAACCACTAGAGGAGAGTCCAGAGTTGAGGAGTGGGTATATTGGTGGTAGGTAATCTTGCAAAGTCCCTGAGATCCACTCTAGTCCCTGAGGTCCACTCTGGCATGTAGCTCGTGAGGGGCAGTGTGAGGTCATGCTCTGGAGATGTGTTTATTTCTCTACTTCCCTTCTGCCCACTCCCTTTACTTTATTTCTACCCAGAATATCAGGGTCTGTGCCCCAGATGGAGCTGCTCTTCCCCAGCTCAACATCTCTTTGGACCAGGGCCAGGTAAACAGCTTGTGTATTTCAGTAGAGATGCTGCCACAATGGTTGTAGGAAGCTTACCTGTGTCATACCTGTCTTCTGATGTAGGTGAAGCTAATGTGAGAGAGGGAGCATTGACAGGTATATACGAAGTCTCCTCATGAGGATGTAAAGGAGGATCTGGGCTAACACACTGCTGGTCACCTAGCAGCCCTTTGATCTGCTGTCATCCACTCACGGACCATCCAGCATGTGCTGTGCAGTGCTCTAGTTGCTGGAATGCCTTTTCAGTGACCACACTGTACAAAATTCCACACATAGAATCACATTCTGTTTTCTCACGAGACCGCAGACAGAGTCAAGTTTAGAATCATACTTCCTGGGCATCCTCGCCAAAGCAGACAGAAGTAGGACAGAGGAGCCTGGTGGTCTACAGTCCATGGGGTCTCAAAGAGTCAGATCAGACTGAGTGACTGAGCAGACACACACGCACAGGCAGAAGCAGGACAATGGAAGGTGATGAGATTACACATTGCACATGGATGACCCCAAATCCTCCATCTCCACACTCCCCTCTTCACGTTTATTTTTACCCATCTGCTGGGGTGTATACAGATCTGTCAGCACCCTTCTCTCCATAAATGCCATTCTTAAAGGCCAAAACCATGAGCACACTCTGACTTTGTGCAACCCTGCTCATCTTCCTGGAGACCCTTCTGGCCGGCATTCTGGGGGGGTGAAGCCAGCAACCGGGTCTGGGGTATGTCCCAGCTCACCTCTCCTCTACAGACTGGAGGGAAAGGAGGGGAGTGCATGAAAGGGGCAGGAAGAGGGGTGTGGTGGATGCTGCCAGCCCTCTGAGGATTTCCTCTGGGAAGTGAGCCGTTGAACTCCAGGGACATTTCTTGACTCTCAAAAGTATCATTATGTGTTCTGCTTTTAATAAAAATATCCCACCTCACTTTACAAAATCATGAACTTCATCTCTGAGACTGTCTATTCCTGATTTCTTCCTTTTCCCTAAACTCCACTTTAGAATAGTAAAAAAAAATCCATTTTGATCCTTGTCCTGGTTTATGCCCCAGGATGCTGGAAACTCTTGGAATTTATTGTCTTACATTAAGCCCTGAAATCTCTGAAGGAAAAGATCTTAGATAGTATCTGTATTCAGCTGGACTCCAGAAATGCCATCCGTTGTTTAGAGGGTTAGAATTATCAGTACCCCTGGGGAGAAGAGAACAGATTCTGAGTTCTGTCAATAATGGCCAAAGATTCAATCAAACTGAACACACAAAACCATCAATTAAAACCCAAGAATACTGGATTCAGAAAGCTTCAGAGGGTTGGTAACATCAAGGGTTTGTAAGGGAGGAGTGTCTGGAGATGGTGTAGCTGCTCAGCAATTCCTACTCCCTCTTTTCCTTATGCTTTTCCTCTCTCTAACTGTCTCAGAGTTTTATAGTTTATAAGAACTGGGGACCATAAGTAAAGGGTCCCCAGTTCTGTGAGTGGTCCTGAATACTTGCTCAACATGGGAATTTGGTCAAGGATTCTCTGAATTGACAGCCAGTTGGTCACACGTGTAAGCGATCCTAGGACTTGTGATCAAAACTTGAAGGGTGGTCTGTGCTCAAGAATGGAGCCCTCAACCTATAGGTTCTGGATCACCTCTGCAGATTTAGTGTCAGAAGTGAATTGACTCCTGGATGCCCAGTGGGTGTGGAGGAACTGGTTGCTGTTGGCAAAGACCCACATATTTCGTGTCAGGGACAACACCCAGACTTACTCTTTTCCTCCGTTTCTGTCTGGGTTGAGGCTCAGGAACAGGGGACTATATTATGTTGAACAGAGCACTCAGAACCCCTCAGTAGTTTTCTGCATTTTCAGAATTCTTAAGCAGAATCCGGGACTTGATAAAATGGGTTGTGACAGATTGTGTCTTGTCCTCATCCTACCACCTACATGCTCTGTGTCCTGGGATATTCCCGCCTACAACTTTTTCATGAGAGCAGGGTCACCATGTTTCTAGAGATTTTTCAAAGGATTACTAGTCATGAGGACAAAGAATTACACCTTTGTGGCCAGTGGTTTCCATTTTTCCCCAAAGCATTTTCATCTGAAAGACTTGTCAACCTACCTACATTTATTTCTCCATGACATGTGCAAAAAAACAAATGTGTCACAAAATTATCATTTCTTTGTGATGAAATTAGTCAGAGAGTTGAGTGCCAGTGGAGCATCATCAGTTCAAAGCAACTGTAGGCAGAGCAAGAAATGAAGGACTTTATTGAGTTTGCTCTTGGGGCCAAGACTGTTTTTCCCAGGTTGGTATGACCTTAGTAAAGACTCAATGCCCTTCCCTTTGCTAACATATCAGACTATATTTTATTTTCCTATAATGATATTGATGACAGTTGCATTCATAATATATAGATAGGCCCCATCATCATAGAGACTAATAGGAATTTTACTCTATTGACTCTCTACAATGATGATGCACTTTCCAGGAGTATGAAATATAAGAGTCATTTACTTGAGGATTATTTATCAAAATGGATCTTTCTTATTTGAGAGCACAGTTTTTTTTTTTTTTTTAAGTAAGGAAATAGCTCTAAACAAAATACAGTAAAATTATATACACATTAAGGAGGGAAACACATAATGAAGACTGGGGAATATGCTATGCCAGCTACGATGGGTGCTGTGAAGAAGGAGTGTTGGGGATTAGGAGAGTGGCAAGGGTCAGGGAAATACTCTGTGATAAGGAAGCTTTGGACAGAGCTGTGCAAAAAAGTGCCTGAATGTTAAAGCAGCAACCAGGAACAGAGTGGATGAGACTGAGAGGGTTGAGGGGCAGGGGAGTGGAAGGGATGAGACAGAGAGGCCCTGGGAACAAGTCAGGAAGAGGCTTGTAGAATTTTAAGAATCAGAATTTAACTCTTAGAAAGCTAGGGGTTCACTGAGGGAATGGTCATGGGTGCCAGGGGACAGGATTCACTTTGAAACAGGATTCTTGTGGCTGTAGTATGGAGAGCGGCCTCTCGGGGGCAATGGGCAGAGACAGAGGCCTCTGGGCAGGCTGCTGAATTGTCCAGGTGAGCCACGATGAAGTGTGTATCCATATTGTTGCCTGGATTGATCTCAGTTCATTAGAATAACATGAATAACTTGCTCTATTGAGACTTCTGTGGCAGCTTCATCACAAATCAGGATTCAGTAAATCTTTAGGCATATGTGATGTATTCATCCTTAAACTCTCAACTCTCTGTGAGGTTTGGGACAGGGAAAAGCAGAAGGTGGGAATTAAAACCCATAGCTATCACTGACTCGTGTTGATGTTTGACAGAGAATAACAAAATTCTGTGAAGCAATTATCCTACAAATAAAAAATGTATAAATTTTAAAAAGCGAAGTACTCAACCACCAAATCAGGTGTTGGTCACCCAGGCAACAAACCTCCATTCTATGGTTAGATTGAGGTTTTGCTAATGACCTCCCTCACATCACGAAAGACTCCCTTGGTTCCATCATTTCCTAGGAAAGCTAATCGTTTTAAAGCTCGTTTCCAAGAATGGTTAAAAGACAAAGTAATACTTCTTATATATGTCCAAGTATCAATATACCCTCAATATTCCTTAATTCCAGTGCCCATTATGTGAACATAGTGGGGGATTTACTTCAAAGCCTTCCTCCATTAAATCATAATGCCTTCACACTTTCTTTTTTATACTGGAAGCTTTCAGCTACATACTTGTACAGATATTAGTATTATAAACTCATGGGCCAATGTCCAGCTCCAGTCATAATCAACATATGGAGAATATTATTAATGTGTATCTTTTATTCCTGTTTTATTAGCAGTGAATCAGTGGCAACACGCCAATTCATGTAAAAATATCAGTAATGATATGCAATTATTTACAATATTACCATGTCAATCTGAAGCCTTAAAACATGAATAATAATATCCTACAAAGCAAGATATGAAACAAACTTTTCACATGCACCCCTACCAGTCTCTATTGCAAACAAACTGGTATTTTCTGTATTTACTTTTTAGACCCAGCTGTGATGACCATCTTCCTATTTCATCGAGATCCTCCCATCCTTACAGCCTTGTGGGCTGACCTGTGCCTGGAGCCTCCATACACAGGTCCCTGCAAGGCCAAATTAATCAGACACAGCTACAATGCCAAGTCCAGCTTCTGGGATATTTTTGTATATAGTAGCTAAAATGATAAGAATAAAGATTACAATGGGGACCAGGCTGTGTTAAAACCCATGCAGGTGCTATCCTATCCTGGGTAAGATAGCAGGCATAGAATGGGGAGAGGGGAAGGGCTGGGAAAGAGGTGGAGCTCAGGAGGGTACACACTCCTCAAAATCACCCAGAGTGACTATCTTCCTTGTTGCCTCCCAGGAGAAGTGGCTGCAGTGCCCTTAGAAACCATGGGCTGAGCATGTCCTCCAGGTGCCAGCTTGGCAAAATATCAGCCCTAGAAGCACCATCCTGATAATCTGAGCTTACACATTCTCCCCTTTCTTGCATGGGAAGAGTAAGTCTGCCATGACACAGAGCAGGTCTGTAGTTCTACCCCTCCTCGGCTCTAAAATTCACTTCCTTTTTGGTTGTCATTGTGATCCTGAGAGCTCTGTAGTTGCTCATTTCTAGGTTGGTTTAGGTCCTGTCCAGGTACAGAGTGTCTGGGTCTGGGGCTTGCGAGATTCAATTAGCAAGTTCCTCTCCTTTTGCAGAAGCCATGAGAACTGGGCTCCCCTGAGAAGCTGAGGACCAAGAAGGACCCAGTCAGGGCTGAGCTCTGACTGTTTGTCAGCCTTTCCCTCTTACTTCTCAACCCTACCTTCTTCAGCAGAAATCTGCCTCTATCCTCTCTCCCATATGAGTACTTGCTTTGCTCCTGGCTTATCCAGTTGGCTCTAAGCACCATGAGAGCAGGACTTCCCTTTATCCATAGAACTTTGCACAGCTCCAGGTACATAGGAGAGTCCGTAAATATTTAAGTAAGGATGGAAACAATGCAGGAGAAAAGCTCCTCATGGCTGCAGTGAAAGTAGAGCCTGAGATGTGAATTCATGACTCTTGCTGTAATTGTCTTCCTCAGTACATCCTCACCTTCATCCGCCACCCACCAGTACTTTGAGAGCCTTGGGAATGTGGCTGCCTGAATGCTGCCAAAGAGGATGGGACCACCTTCTATTCTTGTAAATATGATGTGACACTCATGAAGTTACATTCAATACCTTTGATGCATCATCTGTATTAATATCAAATAGATATGCATGGGTTGTGTTTATTTGTTTGTGTATTAATGAAATTGAAATATCTGAAAACACGTGAAAAACAGGCAAGTATCTTCCTCCTGATTTTCATCTGTTTGTCTTCCAGAAAGTCACTTTTCCTTAGCTGAGTTTCGGTATCTTCATCTCTGAAAAAGGAATAATGATACTTAATTGCTAAGATCGTTAAAGAAGAGCAAGGTATCTTTTTATCAACACTTACTGTGAGCCCACCTCTCAGGTCACAATTTTAAATTCCCTCCAGGACAGGTGAGTAATGTAAATGGAAGTTTGGAGTGGGTGTGGAGGCAGGAGGACAATAAGGAAGGGTGGAAATTATGGAAACTGAGAGAATGCTCCCTTCCTGAGAAGAGGGTTGCTCTTCTTAGCTTAGTTCATGGTTTTCAAAGTGTGGTCCCTTGAACAGCACCCTCTGCACCTTGGGAACCTTGTTGATGCAGCTAGCCAGGTCCCAATCTGTCCTACTGAATTGAAACTCTGGGGATGAAGATCTCAAATCTGTGTTTGACCAAATGGCTAAGGGATTCTGATGCTCAATCACATTTGAGACTCTTGGTCCTTGTTAAATACCAGGACTGTGATGCCAGTTTGTTTACTTGTCCTACATTGATAGAAAATTTTTATATGAAATGTCCCACTGTGAAATCCTATAAATTCCTAAGATTGTAAAATGAATTCTGCAGTTAATGATAAATATTTTTTAGCCAGATGTGCATCCTCTGGTTACACTCCCTTTAACCTTCAATATAATCTGGAAAAACATACTACAGGGTTCAAAATATCAGGTGCTCTTTTATCATGTAGCAAGAAAGTAATCACCCATTACTCGAATATGAATATACCCCTCTGATTGCACAGCATCTCAAATATCTAAACATCTTCTGTCAGCCCCAGGTGTATCCCATCCATTTGAAGATGTGGCCTTAGATACCATGGAATCAAAGACTCTCATTATTCAGATAGAGATACCGAGGAACAGAAGCAGAGATATGACCTGGGGTCCCAGAGGGTTGGCATTGCTTGTCTTCCTCCAGTATACAGCGACTTGTTCCTGCCTTTCAATTTCCCTAAAGAGGCCTGCAGGGGCCAGAGAGATTTCTAATCAGAGACCACACTTCCATGAACAGGAAGCGGGGAGCTGGAGTGAGAACTGGCCCATCGGGGGGGCTTGTGGACACGGGGGGTCTCTAATTTGGACCAGAGTGAGGAGGACCAGGAGAGGAGGACATTGAGAGAGACAGATAGACTGATGAGAGATGAGAAGGGAGAAAAAGAGGAGTTATTTGAGGGGAGAGTCTCAGCTACTCCCTGGTCTCAGATGCAGAGATTGACTCAGAAAGAAGGGCAGGGCCAGAGCGCCTCCTGAATGTGAATCCTTGTTTTACCTTCTGCAGGTTGTGTGACCTGAGTAAGTGGCATTACCTCTGAGCCTCTGCTTTCTACTTGACACAATGGGATGAGAATCCCAGATGTTGTAGGATTGAAATGAGGCTAAAGGAAACCATGCATGTGGAAAGTCTCAGAGAGAGTAGGCCCTCGACACACAGTGGCTTGTTTTGTGAGTCACCCTGTTGCACTTGTGTACTAAGCCAGCTTGGTATTGAGAGCTCCCACCATTCTCAACGGTGCTCTATGCTTGTAACCACAAGTGATAAACAAGAGTGAGTGACGGGATGGTGGGTGTGACATGTGCTCTCTAATTTACAGCTGCAATGCAGCAGAGGGCATGCGCACAGACTCTGAGTCAGATTGCTGGGTCCAAATCCTCTCTCTACAAGTTATGGTCTAAGCAAATTACTTTATTTCTTTACATCTCAGGTCCCTCCTCAGTAACATGAGGCTATGTCAACAGTTTCTGCCCCTTTCTTTAAAGACTTTTTAGGAATAGATGAACTACATATTTCACGTGTCTAGGATAATGCCTGTTACAATAAAGAATTGAAGTTTTGCCTGGAGAAATTACTCATTACTCTTTTTATTACTACTAGAAAGGACTTTGCCTTCTAGGGAGAAGGAATATATGCCTGTTGCATCCATTGCTTCCATGGCAACCACATGGGTACATAGCACGTGTCTCATGTGACTCCTGAAGACATGGGGTTCTGAGAGGTTTAAATCCTCAGACAAAAAGGTAGGAAAATGCAGAGCTGGTATCCAAACTGAGGTCCTATGGCTGCATCGACAGAGAGGGAGAGAAAAGGAGGAACTGGGTGGATATGGTGTTCTTCCAAGGTTGCCTGATGTCCACTCAAGGAGACCGCTCTCCTGTTGGTGATACTGGGTGAGGGATGACTGCTGGACGTGCTGTGGAGACAGATTCAGCTCCCTGTTTCCCCTCCTCCACCCCCCCCCCTTACTCATTTTTTGATGCATAAACAGGATTATAGCCCAGGACAACATCACCTTCACCTGCTAAGTCCCTTGTGGGCCAATGTCTGCTAAAGTGCAAGTGTCCATCCACCAGAAAAGCTGTGGCAATGGTTGTAGGAAGGTGACCTGTGTCACACTTGTCGTCTGAGGTGGGGGAGGGGGGTCAGGGCATTGGGGTCCAGGTGAGATGACACCTGCAGGTGGCTGAAGTGGAGGACCTGTTTACCACAACGCTGTTCACTTATCTGTTCTCTGATCTACTCTCATCCACCTACTTATCGTTCATCACATGCCAGGCACTGCTGTAGGGGCTGGGATGCTCCCTGACTGTCCATACAGGACACACGGCATCTCTCTGATCACAATCTGTGTTTACATGAGACCCACAGGCATGAAGTGAGAAGTGGTGTTACTGGGCACTTGAGCCCTGCAGACAGAAGCAGGAGGCATGGTTAGGTAGGGAGATTATGCAATAAACAGGACTGACCCAGCTCCTCCCCTTGCCCACTCTCCTCCTCATCACCTGATCCCACCCCTCAGCCAGGATATTTTTTTTTTTTTTTTTTTTGCTTCCAAAGTTTTCATTATTTATTGCTTAGCTCAGAGAAACTCTCATCTTTTTCTTTAATCAGATTTAGTATTCTCAAACTATGATTTACTGTTTAAAGGTTGTGGTAAATAAAAGAGTAATAGTCAGCAGGATATAATACAGCTCTACAATACTGGGTACAATCAATCAATACTTGTAATCTTAGATTTTTGGATTAAAAGATGAAATCTATCCTATACATATGAAAACTATTTAAACTCTTCTATGTATTGGATTTTATTTTATTTTATTTTTTTTTAATTTTATTTATTTTTTTTTATTATTATTATTTTTTTTTTCCAGTGGGTTTTGTCATACATTGATATGAATCAGCCATGGATTTACATGTATTCCCAATCCCGATCCCCCCTCCCACCTCCCTCTCCACCCAATTCCTCTGGGTCTTCCCATTGCACCAGGCCGGAGCACTTGTCTTGTGCATCCCACCTGGGCTGGTGATCTGTTTCACCATAGACAGTATACATGCTGTTCTTTTGAAATATCCCACCCTCACATTCTCCCACAAAGTTCAAAAGTCTGTTCTGTATTTCTGTGTCTCTTTTTCTGTTCTGCATATAGGGTTATCGTTATCACCTTTCTAAATTCCATATACATGTGTCAGTATGCTGTAATGTTCTTTATCTTTCTGGCTTACTTCACTCTGTATAAGGGGCTCCAGCTTCATCCATCTCATTAGGACTGGTTCAAATGAATTCTTTTTAATGGCTGAGTAATATTCCATGGTGTATATGTACCACAGCTTCCTTATCCATTCATCTGCTGATGGGCATCTAGGTTGCTTCCATGTCCTGGCTATTATAAACAATGCTCAGCCAGGATATTAAAGCTCAGTGCATCCCCAGCATCCTCAGGAGCCCTCCTGCAAGGCCACCAAGATGAGACGGCTCTGCCTCTCTGCAGCCCTTCTCTTCCTCCTGGTTATCCTGGTGGACAGCACCCCGCTGAATATACACCATATCCAGGATGAAGGTAAGTTCAGCCTCACCTCTCCTCTACATCTTCTGGGAAAATGATAGAAGTCCATGGAAGGGGGCGGGGCAGGTGAGGAGTGGGTATTGCCAAGCACCTCTGGATTTCTGCTGTCATGTTGGTCAGGATTACTGTCTGTTTCTTTGGTTTTAGCAGCATTGATCTTCCTCCCTATGGAAGGGTATTCTCTAGTTCCGTGGTCTACTCTCCGGTTGTGGTGTGTGGGCTTTTTGTTGAAGTGGCTTCTCTGGTTGCAGAGCAAGGGCTCTAGGAATTTGGGCTCATAAGTTGCAGTTCACCTTCTTAGTTCCTGCAAGGCATGTGGAATCTTCCTGACCAGGGTCAGAACCCATGTCCCATGCCTTAGCATGTGTATTATTATCTACTGGACCATCAGGGAAGACTTAAATTGCAAAGATTTGACTCCACTGATATGTTGACTATCATGAGGATATATATTACTATTTTATTATATTTTATTATATATACATATGTATCAGTTAAGTTCAGTCGCTCAGTCGTGTCCAACTCTTTGTGACTCCATGAACCACAGCACACCAGGCCTTCCTGCCCATCACCAACTCCCGGAGTTTACTCAAACTCATGTCCGTTGAGTCAGTGATGCCATCCAACCATCTCATCCTCTGTCATCCCCTTCTCCTCCTGCCTTCAATCTTTGCCAACATCAGTGTCTTTTCAAATGAGTCAGCTCTTCGCATCAGGTGGCCAAAATATTGGAGTTTCAGCTTCAAAATCAGTCTTTCCAATGAACACCTAGGACTGATTTCCTTTAGGTTGGACTGGTTAGATCGCCTTGCAGTCCAAGGGACTCTCATGAGTCTTCTCCAACACCACAGTTCAAAAGCATCAGTTCTTCAGCACTCAGCTTTCTTGACAGTCCAACTCTCACATCCATACATGACTACTGGAAAAACCATAGCCTTGACTAGACAGACCTTTGTTGACAAAGTAATGTCTCTGCGTTTTAATATGCTGTCTAAGTTGATCGTAACTTTCCTTCTAAGGAGTAAGCGTCTTTTAATTTCATGGCTGCAATGACCATCTGCAGTGATTTTGGAGCCCCCAAAAATAAAGTCAGCCACTGTTTCCCCTGTTTCCCCATCTATTTCCCGTGAAGTGATGGGACTGGATGCCACGACCTTAGTTTTCTGAATGTTGAGCTTTAAGCCAACTTTTCACTCTCCTCTTTTACTTTCATCAAGAAGCTCTTTAGTTCCTCTTCACTTTCTGCCATAAGGGTGGTGTCATCTGCATATCTGAGGTTATTGATATTTCTCCCAGCAAACTTGATTCCAGCTTGTGCTTCATCCGGCCCAGCATTTCTCATGATGTATAAGTTAAATAACTTAACTTATTTAACTGCATATAAGTTAAATAAGCAGGGTGACAATATACAGCCTTGATGTACTCCGTTCCCTATTTGGAGCCAGTCTGTTGTTCCATGTCCAGTTCTAACTGTTGCTTCCTGACCTGCATACAGGTCTCAAGAAGCAGAACAGGTAGTCTGGTATTCCCATCTCTTGAAGAATTTTCGACAGTTTATTGTAATCCACACAGTCAAAGGCTTTGGCAAAGTCAATGAAGCAGAAATAGGTGTTTTTCTGGAACTCTCTTGCTTTTTCAGTGCTCCAGCAAATACGACATACTGATCTCTGGTTCCTCTGCCTTTTCTAAAACCAGCTTGAATATCTGGAATTTCATGGCTCACATATCGCTGAAGCTTAGCTTGGAGAATTTTGAGCATTACTTTACTAGCGTGTGAGATGAGTGCAAGTGTGTGGTAGTTTGAGCATTCTTTGGCATTGCCTTTCTTTGAGTTGGAATGAAAACTGACCTTTTCCAGTCCTGTGGCCACTGTTGAGTATATATATATATGTATAGATATAAAATAATTCTGCTAGATCAGGGTCCCCATTTTTGAGACTCTCTTTTCCTGTTCCTTGCTGTGTCCCTGAACCTCACTGTAGTGTAGTAATAAGTAAAGTGAAAGGCAGTCAGTTGTGTGAAATCTTTCTGACACTTGAACTGCATAGCCTGTGGAATTCTCCAGGCTGGAATCCTGGAATGGGATCCCTTTGCCTTCTCCAGGGGATCTTCCCAACACAGGGATCGAACCCAGGTCTCCTGCAATGCATGTGGTTTCTTTACCAGCTGAGCCACCAGGAAAGCCCTGCATAGTAATAGAAAGCTTCAAATTTGTACCGTCTCTTAGTTAATGGCCTAGGTCTCCTAAAACTGTGGGAGTTTCCTGCTGTTAGATGTTATGAGATGAGTCAGAAGAGGCAACTCAAGGTAACCTCAAAATGTGGTTGGTGTCCAAGAAATCACAAGCATGCCTTTATTGTTTACAATTTTCAACAACTGTCATTCCAGCACCTCTGAGGAGAAGGGAGGGAACTGAGAGTGAGATCAATCACCAGTGGCTGATAATACAACCAATATGCCTGTTTAGTGAACCCTAGGAAGAAATACATAAGAACTGGGCTCAGAGAGCTTGTGGGTTGGTGAATACCGGAAGCTGATGTGAGGGCACTGTGCTCACTAGGGCACAGAGGCTGGGCACACCTCCCTCCTTCTTTGCCTGCACATCTCTTCCATTTTTCTGCCTTCGGTTCTATTTTGGGAATGTAAGAAATGGTTTTCTGAAGTTCAGCCCCCGGTTCTATTGAGTTGTTGAATTTGAAGATGGGGTCATGGACCTGCAATCCACCCTTTTAATTATTTGGTCACAAGGATGATTGACTCAGGACCTCATGGCTGCCATCTGAACTGAAGAGTTTTGAGCCCTCAACCTGCAGAATCTGCAGTAGCTTCATTGATTCCCATTAGATGTAAATGGACTTGTTGCACACCCAGTGGGTGTTTGGGGAATTGGGTGTTGTTGGTAGAGACACCACATATTTGGTGTGAGGGAAAAACCCAGAATCACTCTCCCCTGTGATTTGGGGCTCAGATGATGCTCCAAAAAGGGGGAGTAATGAAGGTTCACATTGCAACCAGAAACTTTTCTCAGTTGTCTGTATTTTAGAGTTCCTGGCAGGATCAGGGAGTGTATCAAATGGGTTGTAACATGCTAGTATCTTGTCCTGGCCCTGCCATCCACATGCCTGGGGCAGGTCATCTGCAGTTTTCTTCTCAGAACTGGTGATATATGTCACATGGGTTTTGAATTGATTACCATTCATATGTATAAGGAGGTGAATTACATTTCATGCTGAATTTTATACCTTTTCCACAAATATGTGTTAATATGAAAATACCTAAAAAAATTTACTTTACTACATACTTTGGGCAAGAAAGAATATTTACATGTCAAATAATGAGTGTTCTTCTATCATGAAAACTAATCTGAAAGATCTGAAGTATATGTGCTAGAGGGAATGTAAGAAACAGCCCTCTGTAGGCTGAACAATGGACCAAGGCTGCAACAATATTAGGAAAATGTCCAGGCCCTTTCCCATGTCCCCTTTTGACTATTGTTTATTATCCACATTTGTTCCCTCCCTTGTTCACAGTAGACTACTATTTAGTTTGCATATTTCATCCTTACTTGGTTCATGTCCCAGGCTTCCTGAAACTGTTGGAATTTACTATCTTTCATAGGTGTGGAGACGAGCCAAAGAAAGGGACTTGAGAAGCGTTCAGTAATAGATGTGGTTACAAGTATCATCGATGGTGTGGCTACAGGTGAGAACTTTCTGGAACTTTGAGGAGAGGAGAGGGCCCTGAGATTGAGAACAGGCACCACTGGATAATGATTCAATCAAAATGCCTATTTAATGAAACCTCAGTAAGAATCCGTGAAATGTGGTCATTCAGAGAGCTTTGGGGTGGTAACACACAGCAGTGATGTGAGGGTCTTTTGTTCTCTAGGGCATGGAGGCTCCCCACACCTCCATTGCCACTTTGCCCTGCACTAGTCACTCATCTCTTTGTGGCTAGATTTATTCTTCATGTAAACATGACATCCCTCTGTGAGTGGTGTTCCTGAGTATAGTCATGTGATTTACTGAGTTATTAAACAGGAGTCAGATAATGGGAACTTTCCAGTTTTAGACACTTTGTCAAATCAGGAGTGACTCATGATAACATGGCTGGCATCTCAACTAGGACAGTTCTGAGCCCTCAACTTGCACAATCTATACACACTCCCTGGATTTGTTGTCAGAATTAAATTGCCTTGTTGGACACCAAGGGGGTGTTTGGAGGAATTGCATATTGTTTCTAGAGACACCACAGATTTGGTGTGAGGGAAAGCCAGACTCACTCTCCCTGTGCTTTGGGAGCTCAGGTGAGTCCTGGAGTCAGGGGAGTAATGAAGGTGGGACACTGCACCCAGAAACTCTCAGCGTTTATAGATACTTTAGAGTTCCTGGCCGAATAGGATAGTATATCAAGTGGGTTTTGACAGGAACTATCTTTTTCAGACTCTATCATCCCCATGCCATGTGTCCCCCCCGGTCAGGTCATCTGTTGTCCTCATCTGAACAGTAGATCAGTGCTGAATGAGTTCTTTGAACATTTACCAGCCACAAAAAGAAACTGCTCCTTCGCATTCAGGTCATGTTTGGTCCTTTTCCTTTGGGATATATTCATGAAAAGATTCTCTACCTGCTCCCATGGGCTTGTGGGACCAAGGTTGGTACAATATTAGCAGATTCTTCAGGCCTTTTCCTTTGTCCACTTTTGCCTATGATTTTATTTTCCACATTTGAAACTTGTCCTGGTTCATGGTCCAATATACCTGAAAATTTGAAATCTTTTCTTTTCTTTCATAGGTACCAAGATTGTCCAAAAGGGAGCCAGTATATTAACAGGATTGGCTGAAATAATCAACAAAGCAATTAAACGTTTGAATTTTCTGCACCTATGGGGAGATAGGAGGGCACTGAGACTGAGATCAGTCACCACTGCCTGACAATTCAGTACTTATGCCTATGAGTGAAACCTCAGCAGAAATCCATAAATATTGGTTCAGCGAGCTTATGAAGGGGGATCAAATGGTCCTGAGGTGAGGGTGCTCTGCTCAGGAGTGCGTGAATGTTCCACCTAACTCCACTCCTTTCCAGTCCCTAAAAATCTCCTCCATTTCACAGTTTCTGAGTTCTCCTAGACATTAATTTGAAAACAGTGATTAAGAGTTTTCCTGAGTTTGGTCTCTTGTTCCATTGAGTGTTTGAGCATTGAGGTGGAGTCATGAAAATGTCGACTTTCAGTCCCTTGGTCAGAAGTGATAACTTGATAACACATGGTTGGCGTCTGAAGTCAGGGCATTCTTGATACCTCTACCTGTGGCATTGGCCCTGACTCCACAGATATGGTATCTGAAGTCAGTGGACAGTGGGAGGCTTGTTGGGTGTTGGGAATTGGGTGATTGGTGTAAAAAGCATGTATTTAGTGCCAGGAAAAAACCCAGACTCACCCTCTCCTGTGATCTGAGGACTCTGGTGAGGCTTGGGGAGAGGTGAGTAGTGAAAGTAAGAGCCTGGACCTGGAAACTCTCCCCAGTTCTCTGTATTGTCGAGTTCCTAGCCAATCAATAGTGTATCAAATGGGTTGGGACATGACATTACCTTGTCCTGATCAGGCCACCCACATGCTTGTCTACTGCGGCAAGTCATCTGCAGTTTCCTCATCTGAACAGCGGAAACATGTACATGAATTACTAGAACAGATGACGTGTTATGAATAGAAAGACTTTAATCACGTGTCACGACCAGATTTGTCCATTTTTCACCAGAATGTTTTAATCCGAAAAGAATTCTCTACCTACTTGCTTTGGCCGAGTAAAAATATTTCTTCATCAAATAATGTTTATTCCTGTATTATTAACAGTAATCAAAAAGATGTTGAACCACGGACGAGGGCAATTGCAGGGATAGCAAGAAACGCAGCCCTGGTGGGGTAGCCTGTGGGAGGAAGGCTTATCTAATATAACAAAAGTCTCCGGGCCTTTTCCGTTGTTGTCTTTTGACTTTTATTATCTTATCCATGTTTGATCCTTTTCCATTTTCATGGGCTGGGCCTCCTGAAACTCTTGATATTTATCTCTTGCATAGGTCAGGTGATGATTTCCAGAATACAATTTGATAACCATACACTAGAGGAATTGCCAACACTCAACATTGAATACTCAGCACTCAGTGAGGAAAATAAAGGTTTGTAGATTCTGCACCTCGGGGAAGAAGGAAGGGCACTGAAGTTCTGGTCAGTGACCAATGATTCAATCAATCAGTAAGCCTATTTCTTGAAACCTCAACAGTGCACAAATGTTTCATGGTGAATTTTGTGCATGTTTCACCGAGATGTGTTAATATAAAATTTTTTCTTTAACTATTGACTTAAGGCAGGAAAGAATATTTAGGTGTCAAATAATGAGTATTCCTTTTTCATTAAAATAGTTAGAAATACCTGAAATGAATGTTCTGAAGGAAATATAAGAAAGAGCCCTGTGTAGGATGACTCCTGATACCAAAGTTGAGACATTATTTGGAAAGTTTCCAGGCCCTTTCCCATGTCCCCTTTTGACTATTGTTTATTATCCATACTTGTTCACTCCCTTGTTCACAGTAGACCACTATTTTATTTGCATATTTCATCCTTACTTGGTTCATGTCCCAGGCTTCCTGGAACTGTTGGAATTTACTGTCTTTCATAGGTGTGGAGACGAGCCATAGAAGGAAACTTGAGAAGCGTTCAGTAATAGATGTGGTTACAAGTATCATCGATGGTGTGTCTACAGGTGTGGTGAACTTTCTGCAACTTTGGGGAGAGGAGAGGGCCCTGAGATTGAGAACAGGCACCACAGAAAAGAAGTGCTAAATTAATTCTTAGAATGTTTACCATCATTAAACTAAACAGATTATTCTCATTTCATTGCCACGTTTGGTCATTTTCCACCAGGATAGATTTATGAAAAGACTGTTCTACCTGCTTCCTTGGGCTCATGGGACCAAGGCTGGTACAATATAAGCAAATTCTCCAGGACTTTTCCTTTTCCAGTTTTCCCTATGATTTTATTTTTCTTATTAGAAACTTGCCCTGGTTCATGGTTCAATATACCTGAAAATTTGAAATCTTTTCTTTCATAGGTACCAAGATTGTCAAAAAGGGAGCCAGTATACTCACAGAATTGGCTGAAATAATCAATAAAGCAATTAAAGGTTTGAATTTTCTGCACCTATGTGGAGATAGGAGGGCACTGAGACTGAGATCAATCACCTCTGGCTGATGATTCAATACTTATGCCTGTTGAGTGAAACCTTAGTAAAAATCCATAAATATTGGGTCAGAGAGCTTATGAGGTGGGAACGAATGTTGAGGTGAGGGTGCCGTGCTCACCAGGGAATGAAGGCTCTGCTCACCTCCACTCCCTCTTTGACTTAAACGTCTCCTTCATTTCACTGTTTCTGATTTTATCCTGTAACTTAAAGTGAGGACAGTGAGTAAGAGGTTTCCTGAATTTGGTCGCTGGTTCAACTGAGTTTTTGAGCATGGAGTTGCAGTGATGGAAAGTTCAACTTTCAGTCCCTTGGTCAGAGACATGATAACGTGAGACCACATGGCTGGCATCTGAAGTCAGGACAGTCTTTTTTTTTTTTTTTCTTTCATTTTTATCCTGTTGCTTTTTTGGTTTTTATTTGAATTGTACTTTTTTTTAAAATTTATTTTTATTAGCTGGAGGCTAATTACGGAATACATGTAACTCCATGGCTGATTCATGTCAATGTAGGACACTCTTGATAACTCAACCTGTGGCATCGGCACTAACTCCACAGATATTGTATCAGATGTCAATTTACAGTGGGCTGCCGCTTGCCTGTTGGGATTTGGGTGGTTGGTGGAAAAGCCACATATTTCATGTCAGGAAAAAGCCCAGACTCATCCTCCCATGTGATATGAGGTCTCAGGAGAGGCTTGGGGAGAGGTGAGTAGTGAAAGTAAGACCCTGGACCTGGAAAATCTCACCATTTTTTTGTATTTTCGAGTTCTTAGCCAATCAATAGTGTAGCAAATGGGTTTTGACATGAGAGTATTTTGTCCTGACACGGCCACTCACACAGTTGTGTCCTGTGGCAAGTCATCTACAGTTTCCTCATCTGTATAGGGGAAACATATTACATGAGTTCTTGGAATAGATTCTGAGTTATTAATGGAAAGACTTTATTCATGTGTCCTGACCAGATTTGTCCATTTTCCACTCAATGTGTTAGTTTGAAAAATTTCTCTGCCTACCTACTTGCTTTGGCCAAGTAAAAATATTGCTTTATCAAATAATATTTATTCCTGTATTATTAATAGTAATCAAAAGACTTTGATCCACAGAGGAGGACAAAAGCAAGGAAACTAGAAACAGAGCCCTTGTGCGGTAGGATGTGGGACCATGGCTGAGACAATATTACAAGTCTCCAGGCCCTTTCCCTTGTTGTCTTTTGACTGTTATTATCTTCTCCATGTTTGATCCTTTTCCTGTTTCATGAAGCAGGTCTCCTGAAACTCTTGAAATGTACTTTCTTTCATAGGTCAGGTGATGATTTCTGGAATACAATTCGATAACCATACACCAGAAGAATACCAAACACTCAAGATTGAATACTCAACACTCAATGAGGAGAATAAAGGTTTGTAGTTTCTGCCCCTCAGGGAAGAGGGAAGGGCACTGAGATTCAGATCAATGACCAAACACCAATGCTTCAATCAATAAGCCTGTTTCTTGAAGCTTCAACAGTGCATAATATTTGAGTTCAGAGAGTTTTCTAGGTGGTGAATACGATTGTGAGGGTGCTGTGCTCAGAAGGGAATGGAATCTCCACACACACACTCACACGCCCCTTTGCCCGACACGTTTCCTCCATTTCACTGTTTCTGAATGTTTTATATAAAGTCATCTGAGAAAAGCAAGAAAGTGTTTTCCTCAGTTTGGTCATAAGTAACTGTCAGTTATTGAACATGGAGGTGAGGTCATGGACCTCCCCATTTTACTCATTTGGTCACAAGTCAAAGTAAATGGGGACCACGTGTCTGGACAATCTTGTGTGCTCAAACTGTGGGGTCTGCACTAACTGCTTGGTATTCATATCAGGCGTCAATTGAATGGGGGATGCCCAGTGAGCATTGGGGAGTTGGTTAATGTTGGTGGAGACATCACAGATTTGTGTTAGGAGAAACCCAGGTTTACTCTGGCCCATGATTGAGGGCTATTGTTACCTTGGGTACAAGGAAGTGATGAACGTAGGACACTGGCTCCAGTTACTCTTACAAGTGAACTGTATTTTCTGAATTTCTGGTAGAATTAGTTATCATATCAGATGGGTTGTGACATCATAGCAATTTGTCCTGAGTCTACCACCCACATGCTCTGTTCCTGGGAAAGTTATCTGCAGTTTCCTCATCTGAAGAGGGGAAATATGTTACATTCATTCTTTCAACCTGTTACCAGTCATGAATATAAAGAATTTATGCCCAGCTGCCTTAATGTCTACAGCATTTGAGAGTTTAGTTTCCTGACAAGGGATTGAACCTAGGACTCCAATATTGGAAGCCAAAGTCTTAACCACTGGATGACCTTGGATGCCTTACAGATGTTTTTAGGCTATTCAGGCATTATACCAAACTTCCTTAGAAGACTTCATGAGGAGATATACATTTGTACATGATTACTATATCATGTCACCCTTAGCAACATTCATAATTCTGTCCCAGAAAGGAGGTTTTCAAATGGTCTTTTCAATCTTGCATTTCTCCACAACCTTAACATTCTCTATGGCAAACAAACTGGGGGTTCTCGTTGTTGTCCTTGTATGGAGCTGTGATGAGCATCCTCATAACTGGGCCATTGCCCCTCTCCTTCCAGCAGCTTCTAAGCCTGCCTTCTGCCTGGAACCTAAAGTAACAGGTGGCTGCAATGCCTTGATGACCAGGTACTTCTACAATGCCCAGACCGGCCTCTGTGAGCAGTTTGTGTACGGTGGCTGTGAAGGAAATGCAAACAACTTCAAGAAGTTAGAGGACTGCATGAAGACCTGCTCTCAAGAGGCAGGGTCCCTGTGGTAAGACAGGGGGCAGGGCACGGAGGAGGGGAAGGACTGGGGAAAGAGGCGGAGCTCAGGGGGCCGCACACCATTCACCCTGCACAGTGTCCTCCTCCTCACTGCTGCCAGGAGGGGAGGCTGCAGTGTCCTGTGAAACCCACACTGAGCGAGGTCTCCAGGGAGAGGATGGCAGAAGGTCAGCCCCTGATGCCTCTTTGTGGTCCTCTCAGCCTGATCACATGCTCCCCTTTCTCAGCTGGGAACAGCGATTCAGCCACTCTCCAGGGCAGGTCTGCAGTGCTTCTGTGTATCTTACGTAGGCTTGGAAAATTCACTTTCTTCTTGTTCGTTATTCGGGAATGTGGTTCCATATTTTTTGAAAATACAGGATCTATTAAGTTGACCATTGTCCATGTCTAGGGCTACACTGATGGCACTCAACAAGTTCCTTTCTTTTTGCAGAGGACACGCGAAGAGTGGATTCAGGAACTCTGAAGTCTGAGGAGGACCCCTGCCGGGCTGGGCTGTGGCTGCGTCTGAACCTCTTCAGTCTCCTCACAGTCCTTCTCTGCCCTACCCTCCTTTACAGAGTCTGCCCCTTTCCTTTCCTGTGATGGTCAACATGTCTAATTCTGTCTCTACCGCTGGTTCTCAGCACCATGAGAGCATGTCTTCCCTTTACCCCTAGCACTTCACACAGGACCTGACACCAATGAGACAGTTCATAATTGTTTGAGGATGGAAGGAAGGAATGTAGGAGCACGCTCCTCATGACCAAAGTAACTACAGAGCCTGTGATGAAACACAGGATTTTTGTTTTCATCCCCATCCTCAAGGCATCCTCACCTTCATCCCCATTCCTTCCATCACTATTCTCCTTGTGGGTGTCCAAGGTTGAATTTCAGCACCCAGTTCTCAACATCAGTAATGAGAGAAGAGACTGGTTTAAAAAAACCCCTTTTCCACACAATGATGTTGCAATTTTCATTTCTGTAGCTTCAAACACTATGGTTTATATTTCAATAAATATATTTTCAAAATGAAACTGACTGGAGTGGAGTCTGTTGTTTATAATTACAAACATTAACAAATAGGGTCTATGGAAATGGTGTTCTTCTAACTGTTTTGCAGACAGTGGGCACCTCCTGTCCCCGTTTCCAGAGACTGTGCCCTTCTGGGTATAGGATGCAAACCCATTATACCATCATTGACTCCTTAATAGCAACACAAGCTACAGAGAACCCTGAAAGATACACCCATCAACATAACAGCTTTTCTTCATTACTTGTAAATTCAGTCAAATGGGGTGGGGGCAGGTTGCTAAGACATCAATGTTTATTCTTACCATTTCCTACTTAACCATGTGCAATATACCTTGATTCACAAACCTAACATTCCAGGTTCTTATGCAGTACTATTCTTTGCAACATCAGATTTTACTTTCATCACCAGACACATCCACAACTGAGCATCATTTCCGCTCATTCTTTCTGGGGCTATTAATAGTTCTCTTCTCTTCCCCGGTACCATATTGGACAGCTGCCGACCTAGCAGGCTCATCTTTCAGGGTTATATCTTTTTGTCCTTTAATACAGTTCATGAGGTTCTCATGGCAAGTGTACTGGGGTAGTATACCATTCCCTGCTCCAGTGGATCACGTTTTGTCAGAACTCGCCACTATGACCTGTCCATCTTATGTGGTCCTATGTGGTATGGCTCATAGATTCATCAAGTTACACAAGCCCCTTTGCCACAACAAGGCAGTGGTCCATGCAAAGGAGTAATACTATAATATATGTTATTTAATTTTTAATATCTATTAGTTTATAACAGTGTAATGAAAATGACAAGATATTAATGAAAAGAGTTTGGCTTCAGTAACTTACTGTGTTTTGTGATTTTGGGCAAGTCATTTTATCTCCCTGAGATACAGGTTCTTTTTTAATAAAAAGAAGAAAGTGCTATCTACATTAAAAATGCCCAGATTTGGGTAGTTTGAGAACCGTGGTAAACACTGTGCTAATGTGCTTTCACCAGCACAGATTAAACAAATTGTCTAGAAACACAGCGTTTTATTTTCCTCTGCTCCGGACTGCTCTTTAAATGTGCTGTCTACTGTAGTAAAGACAGGGGGAAATAACACTGACTGTAGTGGTGTCATCTTCTAGAATTTCATCCTCAGGAAACCGCCACAGTGCTAGATGGGCGTCATCGTCCCAATTCCAATTAGGTCTCCTTCCTCAGAGGTAGCTGAAAGCCCTCTTGCTTCAGTGATTGATCTCACCCAGGTCCAGCCCCTTTCCCACCCCTCCTTGTCTTTATTTGACTCTCTGGACAATGTAGTCAAGTGTGAATTATCATAATTACTCCTCATTATTATTTCAAAGGACTTTGACTATGTAGCGAGAAGAGTTGTGGTGGGGTTTGATGGGTAGCAGGTAATCTTCCAATGTCCCTGAAACCCACTCTAGCCCCCGAGGTCCACTCTGGCAGGTAGCTCTCCTACTGGTGAAACCAGTTTAGGACAGTGGGTGGTCATGGTCTGGAGATGTGTTTATGTCTCTGCTTCCCTTCTGCCCACTCCCTTTGCTTTATTTCTACCCAGAGTATCAGGGATTGTGCCCTAGATGGAGATGCTCTTACCCCAGCTCAACAACTGCTTGGGCCAGTGCCAGTTAAAGAACTTCTGTGTTCCAGAAGAGATTCTGCCACAATGGTTGCAGGAAAGTTAGCAATGTCGTACCTGTCTTCTGAAGTAAGCGGGGTTAATGTGAGAGGGGGAGCATTGACACGTAGACATGAAGACCTGTGAATGAGGCTGTAAAGGAGGACCTGGGCTAACACACGGCTGATCATCTAGCAGTCCTTTGGTCTGCTGTCATCCACCCTTGGACCATTTATAACATGCCATGCATGGCTCTAGATGCTGGGATGCTCCTTGTGTGACCATATTGGACAAATTTCCACCTGTGGCATCACATTCTGTTTTCACAAGACCACTGACACAGTCAAGTTTGAGGACCAAAATCACTGGTCATTTTCCCTGAGCAGACAGAACCCGGACAGAAAAGCCTGGCATGCTACAGTCCATGTGGTCTCAAAGAGTCTGACCACACTGAATGACTGAGCAGACACACACACACAGGCAGAAGCAGAAAATGGAAGGTGGGGAGATTACACATTGTACATGACTGACTGACCCTAAATCCTCCTGTTCCTCACTCCCCTCCTTCTCGCCTACTCTTACCTATCAGCTGGGGTGTAAACTGATCTGTCAGCAGCCATCTTTCTATAGAGGCCCTTCTTGCAAAGCCAAAAACATGAGCAGATTCTGCATTTCTGCAGCCTCACTCATCCTTCTGGAAACAGAAGTGGCTGACATTCCAGGGGTAAAAACAGCAACAGGTTCAGGGTACAGCCTAGCTCACCTCTCTTTTGCAGACCGAAGGGAAAGGAAGTGAGTCCATGCAAGGAGTGGAAAGAGGGCGTGGTGGATTCTGCTAGCTTTCTCTGGATTTCTTCTGGTAAGTGAGCAGATGGTCTCCATGGACATTTCTTAACTCTCCAAAAGTATCATTATGTTTTCTGCTTTTAATAAAACATATCCCACTCATTCTACAGAACCATTAACTTCATCTCTGAGACTGTCTATTCCTAGTCTCTACCTGGTCCCTAAACCCTACTTTAGAGTAGTAAAAAGATCCATATTTGATCCATGTCCTGGTTCATGCCCCCCAGGACTCTGGAAACTCTTGGAATTCATTGGCTTTCTATAAGTAATGAATTCTGTGAAGGATCAGACCTTAGATAGCACCTGCATGCACCTGGACTCCAGAATATGCCATCAGATGATTAGGGAGTTAGAATTATCAGTCCTTAGTCCCTCTGGGGAAGAGAGAATGGATACTGAGATTCCATAAAGAATCAAATTGACTACCTCAAACCTGCAATTAAAACCCATGAAGACTGTATTCAGAAAGCTACAGACGGCTGATAACATCAAGTGTTTGCAAGGGAGGCATGTCTTGAGATGGCATGGAGGCTCGGCATTTCCTATTCCTTCTTTGCCTTATGCTTCTCTTCATTTTTGCTGTCTCGCAGTTTTATCCTTTAAAATAACAGGGGACCATAATTAAAGGTCCCCAGTGCTGTGAGTGGTTCTGATAACTAGTTCAACATGAGAGTTGGGTTAAGGAATCTCTGAATTTACATTGGGTTGGTCACACGTGTAAGGGATCACAGACTTGTGAACAACACTTGAATTGTGGGCTGTCTTCAGGAATGGAATGCTCACTCTGTGGTTTCTGGGTCACTTCTGTGGATTTTATGTCAGAAGTAAATAGACTGGTGGATGCTCAGTGATAATGGGGGAGCTGTTTGCTGTTGGCAGAGACCCCACATGTTTGGTGTCAGGGACAGACTTACTCTATTCCTCCATTTGTATCTGGGGTGAGGTTCAGGGATAGAGGGTTATATTGTTGAAGAGAGCACTCAGAAGCCCTCAGTAGTTCTCTGCATTTTCAGAATTCCTGGCAGAATCATGGACCTGATTAAATGAGTTGTGACAGATGTGTCTTGTCTATACCCTACCACCTACATGCTGCGTGTCCTGGGATATTCCCATCTACAGCTTTTTCATGAGAGCAGGGGCACCATGTTTCTAGAGTTTTTTGAAAGGATTACCAATCATAAGTGCAAAGAATTTACACCTTTGAGATCAGTGATGTCTATTTTCCTCAAAACATTTTAGCCTGAATGTCTTATCGACCTACCTACATTTCTCCATGACATATCCAAAAAACCCCATATGTGTCAAATAATGATTATTTATCTGTTATGAAGTTAATCAGAGAGTTGAGTGACACCTGAGGGTCTTCTCTTCAGAGGTAACTGCAGGCAGAGCAAGAAATGAAGTACTTTGTTGAGTTTGCTCTTGGGGCCAAGACTGCTTTTCCCAGGCTGATATGATATTAGTCGATTCAATGCCCTTCCCCTTGCCCTCCTATCAGAGTATATATTAATTTCCTATAATGATATAAATGACTGTTACATTCATAATTATATAGACAGGCCTCACCATCATAGCAACTAACAGGAGTTTTACTCTATGCATTCTCTTCAATGATGGTGCACTTGTCATGAGTATGAAACAGGAGAGTCATTTACTTGGGAGATACTTGTCCAGATATATCTTTTTGATTATGAGAGCATAGCTTTTTTTTTGAGTAGGGAAACAGCTGTAAACAATATATAGTAAAATAGTATACACACAGTAAAGGAGGGAAATACACAATAAAGTTGGGGAAAATCCTATACCAGGTTTTTGAGTGTTGTGAAGAAAGAGACAGGGATATAGGTGGCTGGCAAGGGTCAGGGAAATGCTCTGTGATAAGGAGGTTTCGAGCAGAGCCTTCTGAAAATGTGCCTGAGTATTTGAGCAGCAGCCAGGACCAGAGTGGCTGAGGCTGAGAGGGTTGAAGGGAGGGGGAGTGGAGGAGATGAGACAGAGAGGCCGTAGGAACAAGTCATGAAGAGGCTTATAGAATTTTAATAATCAGAACTTGACTCTCAGAAAAGCTAGGGGGTCACTGTGGGAATGGTCATGGGAACCATGGGGTAAGTTTCACTTTGACACAGGATCCTTGTGGCTATAGTGTGGAAAGTGGCCTCAAGGGGGCGAAGGGCAGAGACAGAGGCCCCTGGGCAGGCGGCTGCATTTTCCAGGTGAGCCATGATGAGGTGTGTATTCATATTGTTGCCTGGACTGATCTCAGTTCATTAGAACAACATGAACAAAGTGCTCTATTGAGATTTCTGTGGCAGCTTCATCACAAATCAGGATTCATGAAATCTTTAGCCATTTATGATGTATTCACCCTTCAAACCCTAGCCTCTTTTGAGGTTTGGGAGCAGGGAAAAGCAGAAGGTGGGAATTAAAATCTATACCTATGGCTGATATTTGTGGAGGTTTAACAGAAAGCAAGAAAATTTTGCCAAGCAATTATCCTTCAATTTTAAAAATATATAAATTTAAAAATAAAAATCACTCAACCACCAAATCAGGTGTTAGTTACTCAGGCAATCAACCTCCAGTGTAAGGTTAGATTGAGGCTTTGCTGGTCACCTCCCTCACATCATGAAATACTCTCCTGGTGCAGTTAACTCTTAGGAAATCCAATAGTTTTAAGAGCTCAGATTCAGAAATGGTTAGAAGACCAAATTAATAGCTGTTATATAAGTCACAGTATCAGTATTCCCTCAATATTCCTTTATTCCAGTGCCCATGATGTAAACAAAGTGAACACAGTGGGGGATTTTCTTCCAAGCCTTCCTCCGTGAATTCATGATGGCTTTACACTTTCTTTTTATACTGGAAGCTTTCAGCTACACACATGGCAGATATTAGTGTTGTAAACTCATGGACCAATGTCCAGCTCTAGTCATGATCAACATATGGAGCATATTCTTAATATGTATGTTTTATTCTTATTCTATTTGCAGCTAATCGGTGGCAACATGCCAATTCATGTATAAACATCCATAATGATATAGAATTATTTACAATATTACCCTGTTGACCTGAAGCCTAACAACATTAATAATAATGTCCTACAAAGCAGGCTGTGAAAGGGACTTTTCCCATTCACCTTCCTGCACCCCTCACTCTTTATTGCAAATAAACTGGTATTTTCTGTATTTTACCTTTTAGACCAGTTATGATGACTATCTTCCTATTTCATCAAGATCCTTCCATCCCTAAAGCCCTGTGGCCTGATGTGTGCCTGGAGCCTCCATACACAGGTCCCTGCAAGGCCAAAAAAAGCAGAGACAGCTAAAAGCTAAGTCCAGGTTGTTGGAGATTTTTGTATATGGTAGCTAAAATGTTAAGAACAAAGACTACAATGTTGGCCATGCTGCATTAAGACCCCTGCTGGTGGTATCCTATCCTGAGTAACACAGTGTCAACTACAAATTGGCACTTACCAAGGGCATTGCCAATGAGTGAACATAAAAGGCATTTTCCATCTGCCTCTAGGGAGATTGAACCCAATCCTTCTATAACTGTTGACCTTCAATAACCCTGGAGGGAGTTCAGGGTGGAGTGAGGCAATCTGTGTTCCAGGGAATCTAGTGGGTCAGGTCTGTAGTTAGTCGGATGTTTTTAGGAACAGATTGCATGATGTCAATCCTTGCATCTCCTCATATGTAGAGCACTAAATCTGTTCATGGTGACTTCAGATCCTCACGACTAACAAAAAGACCTTTTATAAAATGAGCACTTCATGGTCTTGACCTCCCCCTTCACTCAAACCTCATATAATGACCTTCCCCCACTGCCACTTTGGAACAGTCTCTCAGAGCTATGTGAGATGCTGTCTCCCAGGCTGCGGTCCTCATTTTCCCCAAATTAAGCTTAACTTGCAACTCTCAAGTTGTACAATTTTTTGGTCAACAGTTACAGCAACTGATGAAGCGACACAGAGTGGACTTCCTTCCTTCGACTGGACTTCATGAGGAACCGGAGCTTTGGTACCAGAAGTGGTGCCTTGCATCCATCCGCCTCCTCGGGGAGTGCAGACAAATTTGGTTAAGTCTCTCCTGTTTCTTGGATCTCCTGTATTGGTTGAGAGTCTGAGTTTTTTTTGGTGGTGGAGCAGTTTACCTGCCCCCTCCCAGTAGGAAAGATACCAGGGGGTGGAGGAAGAGAGTGGAACATCCAGGGCACACCCACTCATGGTCTAGACACTGAGGGGGGCTCAGTTGAAACTTACCGAGAAATTACCACCCAGTCAAAAGATACTGGGTGGGTGGAGGAGGGGGATGGCTGAAAGATGCCAAGGGAATGGCCAACCCAGTGGAAAAGTACTGGTGGGGAGGGCTCATTTGGGAAAAAATCGAGGAATACCTGGGGCTCGGCTGAATGATACCAAGGTCGCTCTGTTTTAGGGGACTGGAGGGTCTTTGCTGAGTGGGTAAGTAAGAGGCTGATCTGACACTTTTCCTTTATTTGACTGCCACTGTAAAATTTGTCAGGATAAAAGTGAGGAGGATATATGAGAGTTTTGCGTGTTCCTTAGAAAAGGAACAAGACTCCTCCCAGCCGGTTTTGGTTTTCTCAGATGACAGAGAAATTTATGGGAGTGATGGAAGCCTAGTCCTCACACCGTGCAGTGGTCCCACAGGAAACCCACTCACTAATTAAAATGCATGCTTGTCTGGGGGTCACACATGAGAACTGGCCATGCAGCTACCTGAGCAGCCACGGTGGTCTTAGATTGCTGGAGGCAGAATCTGAGACATGTAAGACAAGCTGAAATGACTCTGGGGTAACTTCTGGAAGGGTTAAGCTCACAAACAGCACATAGGCCCACTACACATGTTCACTAGTGATTTTTATCCCTGACAAATTCAGCTTAAAATGGGAAACAGAATCTCTCAAAAACAGAAGCAAAGGGGTGTCAGAAAGCAGCCTCTGACTAACACTCCAGCCAGATTCATGTATAATATGTACAGAGCTCATACTTGCAAGTACGTAGTTAATTGGAGAAATTATACTAAAAGAGATCTCAACCTAAAATGGCCAAATTGGGGTTCTTTTGATATTCCAAAACTGATATTTTTGCACACACAATTAGAAAAGGCCAGCCATGCTTACTTTGACTTGTATCTAGAAGCTTCTAAAAGAATAAATGATAAGAGTAATTTCTTATAGGAAACCAGCAAGAAATTGCCTGAAACTGTATCAGCAGTTACAAAGCTTGCTAGCTCAATTCCAGAAAAATAAACGACCCAATGAAAAAATGGGCCAAAGAGCTAAACAGACATTTCTCCAAAGAAAACATACAGATGGTGAACAAACACATGAAAAGATGCACAACATCACTCATTATCAGAGAAATGCTAATCAAAACCACAGTGAGGTACCATCTCACGCCAGTCAGAATGGCTACTATAAAAAAGTCTACAAACAATAACTGCTGGAGAGGGTATGGAGAGAAGGCAACCCTGTTACACTGTTGTTGGGAATGCAAACTAGTACAACCACTATGGAGAACAGCGTGGAGATACCTTAAAAAATGAAATAGAACTGCCATACGACCCAGCAATCCCACTGTTCGGCATATACACCAAGGAAACCAGAATTGAAAGAGACACATGTACTCCAATGTCTATCGCAGCACTGTTTACGATAGCCAGGACGTGGAAGCAACCTAGATGTCCATTGGCAGACGAATGGATGAGAAATTTGTGGTACATATACACAATGGAATATTACTCAACCATTAGAAAGAATGCATTTGAATCAGTTCCAATGAGGTGAATGAAACTGAAGCCTATTATAGAGTGAAGTAAGTCAGAAAGAAAAACACCAATACAGTATTCTAACACATATATATGGAATTTACAAAGATGGTAACAATGACAGTATATGTGAGACAGTGAAAGAGACACAGAAGTAAAGAATAGTCTTTTGAACTCTGGGAGAAGGCGAGGGTGGGATGATTTGAGAGAATAGCATTGAAAAATGTGTATTATCATATGTGAAACAGATCGCCAGCCCAGGTTCAATGCATGAGACAGAGTGCTCAGGGCTGGTGCACTGGGATGACCCAGAGGGATAGGATGGGGAGGAGGTGAAAGGGGGATTCAGGATGGGGAACACATGTCCACCCATAGCTGATTCATGTCAGTGTATGGCAAAAACCACTACAATATTGTAAAGTAACTAGCCTCCAATCTAAATACATAAATTAATTTTAAAAAATAAAAAAGCCGCTAACACTGACTCCACCAGGTCCCAGGTCTAGTGGAACTGGGAAGTCACCTTTGACATCTATGCCATTTTGTCTTTTGACTTCTTGGCATCACTTTATCATCTTTTGAGGGGCACTCGTGCCACTTGGCTTTTGATTTCTGGGCATCTCTTTGCCTTTTTTTTCATTTCAAGTTTGACTCCTGGCTGGTAACGTTTTGGTTCAGTTTGGTTTGAGCTTACAGACATCTGGTACAAACTGCTTGAACTAATATGGGAAGTGCTCAATTTAAGTTTCCACACCCCACCTGGGAACCTTTTGGGGAAAATAAAAGTTTTTTTTTTGACTAGTCCATCTATAGCAATCATCCAATGACAAGGAAAATGGCTGAAAATATTAGATCTTTATTGACATAGGATAGGAAAATGTACTGAAGTTCCCTAATGTCCAGGACTTTCTCCTGTAATCAACAGCCTGGGGCTGATCAAACCAAGACCCCTACTTCCCCAGAGGGACAATCCCTGCTGGGGCCAATCTGCCCTTGTTATCAGGGCCAAGTTGAGTATTATTCTTGCTATAAAACTATGATCACAGAAAAATACAATTTTTGACAACGTGGTCACAATATTCTTTCAGTTCAGTTCAATTCAGTCGCTCAGTCATGTCCAAGACTTTGGGACCCCATGGACTGCAGCACGCCAGGCCTCCCTGTCCATCACCACCTCCTGGAGCTTGCTCAAACTCATCACCATTGAGTCGGTGATGCCATCCAACCATCTTATCTTCTGTTGTCCCCTTCACCTCCCACATTCAATTTTTCCCAGCATCAGGGTTTTTTCCAAGGAGTTAGTTCTTCACATCAGGTGGCCAAAGTATTGGAGTTTCAGTTTCAGCACCTGTACTTCCAATGAACACCCAGGACTGATTTCATTTAGGATTGACTGATTGGATCTCCTTGCAGTCCAAGGGACTCTCAAGAGTCTTCTCCAACACCACAGTTCAAAAGCACCAATTCTTCGGTGTGCAACTTTCTTTATACTCCAACTCTCAAATCCATACATGACTAGTGAGAAAACCATAGCTTTGACTAGGTGGACCTTTGTTGGCAAAGTAATGTTTGTGCTTTTCAGTATGCTGTCTCTGTTGGTCATAGCTTTTCTTCCAAGGAGCAAGCCACTTTTAATTTCATGACTGCCATCACCATCTGCAGTGTTTTGGAGCCCCCCAAAATAAAGCCTCTCACTGTTTCCATTGTTTCCCCATCTACTTGACATGAAGTGATGTGACTGGATGCCATGATCTTAGTTTTCTGAATGTTGAGTTTTAAGGCAACTTTTTCACTCTCCTCTTTCACTTTCATCAAGAGGCTCTTTAGTTCTTCTGTTGTTCCATGTCCAGTTCTAACCGTTGCTTCTTGACCTGCACACAGATTTCTCAGGAGGCAGGTCATGTGGTCTGCTATTCCCATATCTTGAAGAATTTTCCACAGTTTGCTGTGATCCACACAGTCAAAGGCTTTGATGTAGTCAATAATGCATATGTAGATGTTTTTCTGGTACACTCTTGCTTTTTTGATGATCCAATGAATGTTGGCCATTTGATCTATGGTTCCTCTGCCTTTTCTAAATCCAGTTTGAATATCTGGAAGTTCACGGTTCACTGTTGAAGCCTGTCTTGGAGAATATTGAGCATTACTTTGCTAGTTTGTGAGATGAGTGCAATAGTGCCCTAGTTTGAACATTCTTTGGCATTGCCCTTCTTTGGGATTTGAATGAAAGCTGATCTTTTCCAGTCGTGTGGCCCCTGCTGAGTTTTCCAAATTGGCTGCTATCTTGAGTGCAGCACTTTCACAGCATTATATTTTAGGATTTGAACTAACTCAACTGGAATTCCATTTAACTTTTTTTCATAGTAATGCTTCCTAAGGCCCACTTGACTTCTCATTCCAAGATGTTGACTCTAATCCAGTGATCACACCCTTGTGGTTATCTTGGTCTTGAAAATCTTTTTTTGTATAATTCTGCAGTGTATTGTTGCCACCACTTCTTAATATCTTCTGCTTCTGTTAGGTCCATACCATTTCTGACCTTTATTCTGCCCATCTTTGCATGAAATATTCCCTTGGGATTTCAGATCTTCTTGAAGAGATCTCTAGTCTTTCCCTTTCTATTGTTTTCCTCTATTTCTTTGCATTGATCCCTGAGAAAGGCTTTCTTATCTCTCCTTGCTGTTCTTTGGAACTCTGCATTCAAATGGGTATATTTTTCCTTTTCTCCTTTGCCTTTAGCTTCTCTTTTCTCAGCTATTTGTAAGGCCTCCTCAGACAACCATTTTGCCTCTTTGCATTTCTTTTTCTTGGGGATGATCTTGATCCCTGCCTCCTCTACAATGCCACGAATCTCTGTCCATAGTTCTTCAGGCACTCTTGTATCACATCTAATCCCTTGAATCTATTTCTCACTTCCACTGTATAATCATAAGGGATTTGATTTAGGTCATACCTGAATGGTCTAGTGGTTTTCCCTACTTTCTTCAATTTAAGTCTGAATTTTACAATAGTCTTTAGACTCCAGAAAAAGCTTGAAGGAAAAAAATTATCTCTTTAAGAATTCGTGCCCTAAGGAAATAACTCCACCTATACCTTTAAACCAGAGCTCTCTGAATCACTTATCTAGACCATCTCTGATTCCTGAAACCAAAAGGGAAGTAAAAAGGGAACAAAGCCTTTTAAAATCTTATTCTGTCATTGTTTACAACTAGTGAGTTTTGTATTGTGGTATTTGATTCATAACTAAGTTTGGAAAACAAAGCAATAGGATCTCTTGTGCCTGTTTGGATATATGTATGTTTGTGTGTCTCTGTTTTTGGATACTGTTTGGATTGCTGAGATCAGTATACAAATGAGCTCAATCTAATTGTCCTTTATAAGCACTTCCAAGCCAAATAGTTCTAAATAGAAGAGAAATTAACCTAAAACAACTTCAGGTTCATGTGAACTGAATTCAGTATTAAATATCTGATATTAATGTCTGTTGATCTAGCTAATATAGACATGTCTTAGAGTAATTAACATTAAGTAGAATATTTTCATTGTATCTAGGTTTAATATTAGTTCAATATTATTATATCTGTTACAAGTTTGTCAACAAGGATATTACCTCAAGTGAAGAAACGTCAAAAAAATATAAATGAGATATGAGCTTTTAGATAAAGTCTATTAAGAATCATTATGCTTTAGGAAAGTCTGTCTCAAATAATCTCTCCAGACTGGGGTAACTTGAATTTCTAAGTGTTGTGCTAAACTAAGGGTTGAAAGTCTCCTGAATAGCTAGGTCATTTCCAAATAAAATAAGATTTTAGAACATTTATAACTGAACACTAATCTCCTCTTAGAGAGAAATAAAGAGAATTGGGACTAAAAATGAATGATATTTGGTGCCATCCTAAAATGTACTCTCTAAGAAAGCAAAGGTTTTAAAAATTATCACTGGTATTTATGCTCACTAATCTATAAAACATTCAGAAAACTAAGATCATGGCATCTGGTCCCATCATTTCATGGGAAATAGATGGGGAAACAGTGGAAACAGTGTCAGACTTTATTTTTTGAGCTCCAAAATCACTGCAAATGGTGACTGCAGCCATGAAATTAAAAGATGCTTACTCCTTGGAAGGAAAGTTATGACCAACATAGATAGTATATTGAAAAGCAGAGACATTATTTTGCCAACAAAGGTCCGTCTAGTCAAGGCTATGGTTTTTCCAGTAGTCATGTGTGGATGTGAGAGTTGGACTGTGAAGAAAGCTGAGTGTCGAAAAATTGATGCTTTTGAACTGTGGTGTTGGAGAAGAGTCTTGAGAGTCCCTTGGACTGCAGGGAGATCCAACCAGTCCATCCTCAAGGAGTTCAGTCCTGGGTGTTCATTGGAAGGACTGATGCTGAAGCTGAAACTCCAGTACTTTGGCCACCTCATGCGAAGAGTTGACTTATTGGAAAAGACCCTGATGCTGGGAGGGATTGGAGGCAGGAGGAGAAGGGGACGACAGAGGATAAGATGGCTGGATGGCATCACCGACTCTATGGACATGAGTTTGGGTAAACTCTGGGAGCTGGTGATGGACAGGGAGACCTGGCGTGCTGCGATTCATGGGGTCACAAAGAGTCGGACATGACTGAGCGACTGAAATGAACTGAACTGAACTGAATCTATAAAATGTTGCCGGGCCTGCTGGCAAAATGAACAGGTCGAGGACGCAATCACCAGAGCACCTGAGAAATAAAAGACTAGGAAAGATGGGGTTGAGAGGGACGGAGTCAGCTTGTGACTGATTCCGACGACTTTATTGAGGGGTAACATACATATATATACTAACAGGATTCACCAAATTTTAGATCAAAGACTTGTATACGTGCAGAACTGCAGACACTAGTTTTAGCTCAGGAGTTTTATCTTAACTCCAGCAGAGCATGGCACCAGCGTCTTACAATCAGGTAAAGACTACCTAGACATAAGCCATTCACAGGAGCCCGATAATCTTATCAGAGTCAGGAAAATGGGCAAATGGTGGCTGCAGCGATTTCCTTGAGGGAGGTGAGAAAGGCCAATTTGCACTTTAACAAATCAGGGGTGGCGGGACAGAGAGGGACCTCTTGATCTCTCTCAGGGCCGAGAAGGGGCCTGAGCAGTCAGGCCGGCTCCCCGCAAAATGTTAATATAAAAGTCAGATAATCGTATCTGACTGAGTGTTCTAAAGCTTTTTGATATTTGTTGAAAAAACGTCCTAAATTATCCTAATAATGACCTTGATGCCTAGCTAACTTTAGGATGATTCAGAGGGCCCCCGAAATATCCGAGAGATATTACATTAATTAGGTTCATTTTGTTACAGAGTGACATGGGAATTATTGTCAAGTGAGTAATAAGTCTCATGTTATACTGTATGGTAAATGTTACTAATATAGGTATCCTAAAAACTGTATGGAGTTCTTAAAATTCTGATATGATTGGGTAAAATATTATTAGGCATAATTCTAGTTACTATCTCAAAATATTGTTATAGTACTAACTTTCACAAAAATGCTTCCTCTTCAAGAAGATGTATAGAAAGGACTTTTGGATAAATAACAGTTTCTGAACTGAGTAAGAATTCTAATGGAAAACCTGATGGCTTCACAAAGGTTAACAAAAGAACTGAATGAACTGGTGATATGCTTATAACTTTTATGGTTTTTATTCTGAAAAATAACTGATTTGAATCTGTGTTTTCCAGGTGTAAGGTAAAAACCTTCCCTTCAAACTAATTCTGAGAGTAATTTGGTAAAATTATATTTTATAAACAAATTGAAACATTTATCTTCTCTATCTGAGCCCTACAGAGATTGGAAGCTGTTTGTTTCTAGTAGTTTTATTAGATAAGTTAGGAAGGTTATCTCACTCACAGGTGCAGACATCTCAAGGAATTCTGGAGACCTTGAGAAGGGAGGAATTCACTCAGATCTGTTAGGCAAAATATGTGATAAGCCTTTGGTGAGACTTTCCTAGCCCTGAGAGGTTTTATTTTAAAAGTTCAGTCTTAAAAAAAAAAGTAAAAGTTCAGTCTTAGACTCTATAAAAATTTCAGCAAAGCAAAAAGTCTGTCTTAATTATGGTTATATAAATTACCAGACCAAGTCTATTGAGGCCAGATGTATATCACAAACAAGTCTTAATTTGGTTCGATTTGGTAATAATGGTGATGATTTTAGGGAGAAAAAGATGTTTCAATGAATGTTAAATCCCAGTTTGTTAATGGAGGTCTGTGTCTACTAAAACTCATTTCCTGGACAATTCTTAGCTATTATTAATGCAAAATTTAATTGAATTATTAAAAAACACTGTAGGTTTGTTTCTGAAGCTTATCTCAATAATCTTCCTTTGGATGAAGATCAGATGCCTCATGCATGACCTTCCACCAAGACTGGAAAAAGATAGAATTTAAGAAACTGTCTCCAACCTGGATGGCAGGACCTTTCTATCAGGTACTCTTAACTAGCTCATGCCCAGTGAAATTGAAGGGATATTGACTCTTGGGTTATATCCCACTTCCAAAGACCCCCAAGCTGGACTGGTCTATAAAGAGGCCTGCTGACCTCAAACTCACCTTAAAACAATCCACAAACAGAGGAAACTGTACTACACTAGGATGAGAAGACGAGATCAAATGTAGACAGCTTGCCCAAGATGCTGGACCTGATTCGTGTGATAAATTATAATGTTTTCTTGATTCCTTGGACCTGTGCCTATCAATCAAATGTTTTCTATTATGGACACGATTCTATGCTAGTTTAAAACTCATTGCAGTGTTGGGTTGTGACCAATTACCTGTGTCTAGTATTTCTGGGTTACCATGGTGGATTTCTGTCCTTTGGGGTCTGACTGGGTACCCCTAGGAAATTTATTTTAGATAAGTGTTCAGTCCTGTTCTGTCTATTCATGATATTACTAGTTGGGATCCTCTTACCTGGTCAATTAATAATACCTGTTCTGATGCTGGCCATAGATTCAAGTTTTCTTTTAGGATCGTTCAAACTCATTCAGAGCGACAAGCTAGCTCTCAATTAAAAAACAAAACCTAACCTCTCATCTTTAAAAGGAAAACCCCCACAGTTATGTGATGGATCTATATGGCTAACACCAGACTATGGTCATTTAGGAGAAGGCAATGGCAACCCACTCCAGTACTCTTGCCTGGAAAATCTCATGGACGGAGGAACCTGGTAGGCTGCAGTCCATGGGGTGGCTGAGCGACTTCACTTTCACTTTTACTTTCATGCATTGGAGAAGGAAATGGCAACCCACTCCAGTGTTCTTGCCTGGAGAATCCCAGGGATGGTGGAGCCTGGTGGACTGCCATCTATGGGGTCGCACAGAGTCGGACATGACTGAAGCGACTTAGCAGCAGCAGCAGCAGCATGGTCATTTAAGTTTAAAAGCTCCTCTATGTTGGGGTCAATTAAATCATAGTAAAAATGATCAACCTCATAATATTATGAGACAAGGTTCGGTGCTTTATGAACTATGCCTATTATTACCCTTAGAAAGAGTGATTGGTATGGAACTCAGTGGATTTGTGGCACTAATTTATGGACTTGACATCTACAGGGATGGATACAAATGTGTAGCCTGGATTTCCATGAATTTAAGGTCATACATATTAACAAATTAGAGGTCATTGCAACCAATCTACCATTGGTATGATCCCAATGGGCCAAAGATCTGTGTTCTACCGGTATGACCATTTAGCAGCTTGTGTGTGTGTACATGCCTTCAATGGGGTTGGAGGACGTAACTGGCCATATTGAGCCTTAGCAACTTTCATAAGCATTAAATGACAGTAACCAGGCTATTAGCCTACTGAATTCTGAAATCTCTGTGATGAGAAAGGCAGTGCTACACAACTGCGAAGTCTTTGACACCTTACAGAATCTCAAGGAGATATCTGTGTTCTGATTCAAAGTGAATGCTCTATTTTCATGCCTGATAAATCCTTAAATGTAATACATTTGATGAACCACATGAAAAATCAGATTTCTGCTTTAAATGACCCATTACCTAGTCTTGATGACCTTTAAGAAAAAAAAAAACTGGTTTGGTGTGGGAGGCACATGGCTAAAATATTTACTTTTAATTCCACTAGTGTTATTAACTATACTCCTTGTATTTTGCCTGTTTCAAAGATCACTGCTTCTTGTATTGCCAAGGGTATGACAGCCTCCAACGAAAATAATGATGACTAGACTTAAAGCAGTTGATCAAAGGTATATCTTGCTAAATGATTAATGATTGTGATAGTGTAACTCTAAATATGGGAAGTTGCAACGAAGGAAATACTTTTCTGGGCCATAAGAGAAGACAGGTGTCCAGAGATCTTTGACTATGAAGACCTACTCCAGCAATAGCACATTGAGTGGCCTATCAGCAAAAACCTTCCTCATAACTGAACGAGACTTCCCAGCAACACGAGACAAAATGGTCATGAAGTGCCCCCCAAAGTATGGTCGGATTGATGACCAGAGAGGGGCTGTGCCAACTACAAATTGGCACTTACCAAGGGCATTGGCAATAAGTGAACAACAAAGGCATTTGCCATACACCTCTACTGAGATTGAGCCCCATGCTGCTTGCTATAACTGTTCACCTTCAACAAACCCAGAGGGAGTTCAGGGTGGAGTGAGGCACACTTGGGCTCCAAAATCACTGCAGATGGTGACTGCAGCCATGAAGTGAAAGGACACTTGCTCCTTGGAAGAAAAGCTATGACTGACCTAGACAGCATATTAAAAAGCAGAGACATTACTTTGCCAACAAAGGCCCATCTAGTCAAAGCTATGGTTTTTCCAGTAGTCATGTATGGATGTGAGAGTTGGACCATAAAGAAAGCTGAGCACTGAAGAATTGATGGTTTTGAACTGTGGTGTTGGAGAATACTTTTGAGAATGTCTTGGACTACAAGGAGATCAAACCAGTCAATCTTAAAAGAAATCAGTCCTGAATATTCACTGGAAGGTCTGATTTTGAAGCTGAAACTCCAATAGTTTGGCCACCTGATGCGAAGAACTGACTCCTTGGAAAAGACCCTGATGCTGGGAAAGATTGAAGGTGAGAGGAGAAGGGGATGACAGACGATGAGAAGGACTGATGGCATCACTGACTCAATGGAGATGAGTTTGAGCAAGCTCCGGGAGTTGGTGATAGACAGGGAAGCCTGGCATGCTGCAGTCCAAGGGGTTGCAAAGAGTCAGACAGGACAGTGACTGAAGGGAACTGAACTGAAGCACTCTGTGCTCCAGGGAATCTGGTGAGACAGGTCTTTAGATAGCTGGGTGTTTTTAGGAACAGAATTCATGATCTCAATCCTTACATCTCCTCATATCTAGAGCACTAAATCCCTTCATCAGATCCTCATGACTAACAAAAAACCATTTTGTAAAATGAGCACTTTATGGTATTGAACTCCTCCTTCACTAAAACCTTATATATAGACCTTCCTCCACTGTCGCTTTGGAGCAGTCTCTCAGAACTATCTGAGATGCTGCCTCCCAGGCTGCAGTCTTTGTTTTGCCCCAAATAAAACTTAATTCACAACTCTCAAGTTATAGATCTTTTATAGGCGACAGCAGCAAGCAGAGCATAGGGACAGGGGGAGGGGCTGGGGAAAGAGCTGGAGCTCAGATGTGTACACATTCCTCAAAACTGTCCAAAGTGACTGTTTTCCTCGCTGCTTCTCAGGGGAAATGACTGCAATATCCTTGGGAACTGTGGATTCAGCATGTCTTCCAGGAGCCAACTTGATGAAAGGTCAGCCCTAGAAGCACCATCCTGGTAATCTGAGCTTACTCTCATGCTCCCCTTTCTTAGATGGTAAGAGTAAGTCAGCACCCCACAGAGCAGGTTGGTAGTGCTACTGAGTCCCCCACCTTGACTTCAAAAATTCGCTTCCATTGTGATCGTGAGAGCACTGTGGTTGCTCGTTTCTAGGAAGGTCTAGGTCCTGTCCAAATATACAGTGTCCAGGAGTGGGGCTTCAGAGATTCAGTCAGCAAGTTCCTCTCCTTTTGCAGAGGCCATGGGAACTGGGCTCCCCCGAGAAACTGAAGTCCAAGGGGAACCCAGTCAGGGCTGAGCTCTGGCTGCTTGTGATAATATTCAGCCTTTCCCTCTTGCTTCTCAACCCTACCTTCCTCAGCAGAAATATGCCTGTCTCCTCTCTCCCATACGACTACTTGCTTTACTTCTGTCTCATCCAGATGGCTGTAAGCACCATGAGAGCAAGACTTCCCTTTTATCTAGAACTATTCACAGTTCCAGGCACATAGGTTACAGTCCATAAATATTGATGTAAGGATGGAAACAATGCAGGAGAAAATCTTCTCATGACTGCAGTGAGAGTAGAGCCTGGGATGTGAATTCCTGATTCTTGCCTCAGTCTACCTTGTCTCTGCATCCCAATCTTCATCCTCCACCCCACTAGCACTTCGAAAGCCTTTGGAATTTGGCCGCCTGGATGCTGCCAGAGATTCTGGGACCACCTCCTATTCTTGTGAATATGATGTGACACTCATGATGTCATGTCCAAAATCTTTGATGCTTCTTCTGTGTTAATATAAAATAGATTTGCCTTACTCAAAACAGTAAAGGAAGTGTTTTCCTAAGTTTGGTCATCAGTAACACTCAGTTATTGAACATGGAAATGGGGTCATTTACTCCCCATTTTATCCATTTGGTCACAGGTAAAAGTTAGTGAAGACCACGTGGCTGGCATAAATTGAGGACAGTCTTGAGTGCTCAACCTGTGGGATCTGCCCCAACTACATGGATTTCTTATCAGTCATCAATTGACTGGGGGACGCACAGTGGGTGTCTGGGAAATTGATTGAATATCATAGAGACACCACATATTTGTGTTTGGATAAACCCAGGCTCACTCTGCCCTGTGAATTGGGGGCTTAGGTTGCCTTGGGTACAAGGTAGTAATGAAAGTAGGACACTGGCTCCAGAAACACTTGCAAGTAAGTTGTATTTTCCGAATTCCTGGTAGAATCAGATATTGTATCAGATGTGTTTTGACATCATAGGAACCTGTCCTGGCTCTACCACACACATGCTCTGTTTCCTGGGGAAAGTTATCTGCAATTTCCTCATCTGAAGAGGGGAAAAATGTTCCTTGCATTGTTTGAACAGAGTACCAGTCATGAATATAAAGAATGTATGCCCTGCCACCATACGGTCTACAGCATTTGGGAGTTCATCTCCCTGACAAGGTATTGAAACTACGACTCCTTCATTGGAAGGAGATTCTTAACCACTGGATGATCTCAGAAATCTGGCAGATATTTTAAGGCTTATCTATGGCATTATACCAATCTTTCTTAAAAAGCTTTATGAGGAGATACACATTTGTACATGAGTACTATATCATGTAATCCCTAGCAACATTCATAATTCTGTCCCAGAAAGGAGGTTTTCAAATGGTCTTTCCAACCTGACCATCCTTCACAATTCTATCATTCTCTACTGCAAATAAACTGGTGGTTCTCATTGTTGTCCTTGTTCGGAGCTGTGATGACAATCGTCATAACTGATCCATAGCCCCTCTCATTCCAGCAGCTTCTAAGCCTGCCTTCTGCCTGGAGCCAAAATTAACAGGTGGCTGCAATACCATGATGACCAGGTACTCCTACAACACCCAGACTGGACTGTGCAAGCAGTTTGTGTATGGTGGCTGCGAAGGGAATGAAAGTAACTTTGAAAAGTTAGAGGACTGCATAAAGACCTGCTCTCAAGAGGCAGGGTCCCTGTGGTAAGACAGGGGGCAGGGCACCGTGGGAGGGGAAGGGCTGGGGAAAGAGGTGGAGCTCAGGGGGCCACACGCCATTCACCCTGCACGGTGTCCTCCCCCTCGCTGCTGCCAGGAGGGGAGGCTGCAGTATCCTGTGAAACCCACACTGAGCGAGGTCTCCAGGGAGAGGATGGCAGAAGGTCAGCCCCTGATGCTTCTTTGTGATCATCTCAGCCTGATCACATGTTCCCCTTTCTCAAGTGGAACACTGATCAGCCATGGTACAAGGCAGGTCTGCAGTGCTCCTGAGCACCACACCTAGGCTTGGAAAAATCACTTCTTTCTTGTTGGCCATTCGAGTCATGGGGACTACAGTTCCATAGTTTTTTGAAAACACAATATCTGTCAAGATGACGGGTGTCCAGGTCTGGGGCTACGATGATGTCACTCAACAAGTTCCTTTCTTTTTGCAGAGGACATGTGAAGAGTGGCTCCTGGAAACTCTGAAGTCTGATGAGGACTCTCGCAGGGCTGGGCTGTGGCTGAGTCTGAACCTCTTCAGTCTCCTCACAGTCCTTCTCTCACTTACCCTCCTCAGCAGAGCCTGCCTATTTCCTTTCCTCTATTGGCCAGCATGTCTAATTCTGTCTTATCCAGCTGGCTGTCAGCACCAGGACAGCATGTCTTCCATTTACCCCTAGCACTTTGCACAGCTTCTAGATGAATGAGATAGTTTATAATTACTTGAGGAAGGAAGGAAGGAATGTAGGAGCACATTCCTCAGGACCAGATTAACTACCAGGCTGCAGTGTAACACAGGGTTTTTGTTTTAACTCCCATCATCACGGCATCCTCACCTTTATCACCCTTCCAAACTCCTCTACTTTCCTTGTGGGTGTCCAAGGTGGAATTTCCAGCATCCAGTTCTCAGCATCAGTCATGAGAGAAGAGATTTTTTTACAAAAGCTCCTTGACTGCACAATGATGTTGCAAGTTTCATTTCTGTAGCTTCGAACTCTTTGGGTTATATTTAAATAAATGTATATTAAAAATTCAACTGACTTGAGTAGAGTCTGTTGTTTGTAATTACAAACCTTAATCAACAGGATCCTTGGAAATGGTGGCCCTTCTCATTGTGCTGCAGACAGTGGGTCCCTCCCCTTTCCCTTTCCAGAGACTGTACCCTACTGGGTATAGGAAGCAAACCCATTATATCATCATGGACTGCTTAATAGCAACACAAGTTACACAGAAACCTGGGATCTACACACATCAACATGGCAGTTTTCTTCCTTACTTCTAAGTTCAGTCAAACACGGGGGCAGGTTACACTCCAGACTCAGGGAAGAATGGGTTGGAGACACAGTTGTCCACTCTTCTAAGAAATCCGATTCCCTGAAGTCATAGGTAGGGAGGGGGCTATTTACTTCAGTTAAAAAATTACAACTACCATTGAGTATCCCCGGCTCTTTGTTAGCGTTTTGCCTACATTTTCGGATTAATCATACTAAGAATCCTTCAAGGGAGGAAATGGAGGCATAGAAATGGCACTTAGCTGCTTTATTCATTGCCTGACATGGCAGGTCCTCGCTCTCCCAAGCAGAGGGACTTTGATGAGGCTTTCCTGCTCTGCTTCTGGGAAGATTTAGAATGGAGGCAAATTTGGAAACAGACAGGATCTGTTTCACCCCTGATTAAAGTTTGGCATGGAGACCACAAAAGTATTAGTATTTGATTAAATGAGAACAGACAGGATGTTGGTGCTCTGTTTCATATCTTTCCAGTCTTGGGAAAATTCTCAACATCTCTGAGATTTTTTTTTTTCTTTAGTATAAAATAAGAATAAGGCTTGTACTTGTTCATATTTCCAGCCAGAAACTACTAAAATATTCCACTTTACCTCCTTGCTTTCCTTTTCTTTGGAATAGTTTTGTTTTCTGCCTTCCATACAATATTACAGACCTCCATGCAAAGGTCTTCCGGCACACTGTTTACAAGTTCTAATCCCTTGATTCTATTTGTTACCTTTACTACATATTCACAGTGGATTGGCTTTATGTCATAGCTGGTTGACCTAGTAGTTCCCACCATTCTTTAGTTTAAGCCTGAATTTTGCTATGAGAACCTGATGATCTAAGCCACAGTTAGCTCCCGGTCTTGTTTTTACTGACTCTACACAGTTTTTCCATCTCTGCTACAAAGAATGCAACCAATATGATTTAGGTATTGACCATTTGGTGAGGTTCATGTGAAAGTCGTCTTTTGTGTTGTTGATAAAGGGTATTTGCTATGATCAGTACATTCTTGGCCGAATTCAGTGTGACTTTGCCTAGCTTTGTTTTGTTCTCCAAGGCCAAACTTGCCAGTTACTCCAGGTATCTCTTGACTTCCTACTTTTGTATTCCAATATTCAATGATGAGTAGAACATATTTTTTTGGTGTTCTAGGAGGTCTTCTAGGTCTTCACAGAAATGATCAACATCCTCTTCTTCAGCATCGGTAGTAGGGGGATAAACTTGAATTACTGTGATGTTGAATGGCTTGCCATGGAAACAAACTGAGAATATGCTGTCATTTTTGAGGTTGCTACTAAGTACTTCATTTCAGACTGTTTTCTTGATTATGAGGGTTACTCCATTTCTTCGATGGGATTCTTGCCCACAGTAAGTTCAGTTCAGTTCAGTTCATTCTCTCAGTCATGTCTGACTCTTTGCGACCCCATGAATCACAGCACTCCAGGCCTCCCTGTCCATCACCAACTCCTGGAGTTTACTCAAACTCATGCCCATCGAGTCGGTGATGCCATCCAGCCATCTCATCCTCTGTTGTCCCCTTCTCCTCCTGCCCCCAATCCCTCCCAGCATCAGGGTCTTTTCCATTGAGTCAACTCTTCGCATGAGGTGGCCAGAGTACTGGAGTTTCAGCTTCAGCATCAGTCCTTCCAATGAACACCCAGGACTGATCTCCTTTAGAATGGACTGGTTGGATCTCCCTGCAGTCCAAGGGACTCTCAAGAGTCTTCTCCAACACCACAGTTCAAAAGCATCAATTTTTCGGTGCTCAGCTTTCTTCACAGTCCAACTCTCACATCCATACATGACTACTGGAAAAACCATAACCTTGACCAGATGGACCTTTGTTGGCAAAGTAATGTCTCTGCTTTTTAATATGCTATCTAGGTTGGTCATAACTTTCTTTCCAAGGAGTAAGCATCTTTTAATTTCATGGCTGCAGTCACCATTTGCAGTGATTTTGGAGCCCAGAAAAATACAGTCTGACAGTAGTAGATCATCTGAATTAAATTCACCCATTCCCGCCCATTTATGTTCACTGATTCCTAAGATGCTGATGTTTATTGTTACCAATCCTGCTATGCCACGCGTGAGATAAGTGCAATTGTATGCTAGTTTGAACATTCTTTGGCATTGCCTGTCTTTGGGAATGGAATGAAAACTGACCTTTTCCAGACGTGTGGCCACTGCCATGTTTTCCAAATTGGCTGGCATATTGAGTGTAGCACTTTCACAGCATCATCTTTTAGGATTTGAAATAGCTTAACTGGAATTCCATTGTCTCCACTAGCTTTATTCATAGTGATGCTTCCTAAGGCCCACTTGACCTCACATTATAGGATGTCTGTTCTAGGTGAGTGATCATACCATTGTGGTTCTCTGGGTCATGAAGATCTTTGTTGTACAGTTCTTCTGTGTATTCTTGCCACTTCTTCTTAATATCTTCTGCTTCTGTTAGGTCCATACCATTTCTGGCCTTTAATGTGCCCATCTTTGCATGAAATGGCCCCTTGGTATTTCTAATTTTCTTGAAGAGATCTCTAGTCTTTCCCATTCTATTGTTTTCCTCTATTTCTTTGCACTGATCACCAAGGAAGTCTTTCTTGTCATTCCTTGCTATTCTTTGAAACTCTGCATTCAAATGGGTAAATCTTTCATTTCTCCTTTCTCTTCACTTCTCTCCTTTTTTCAACTATTTGTAAGGCCTCCTCAGAAAACCATTTTGCCTTTTTCAATTTCATTTTTTGGGGATGGTCTTGATCACTCCCTCCTGTACAATAGCTCTTCAGGCATTCTATCAGATTTAATCCCTTGAATCTATTTGTCACTTCCACTATATAATTGTTAGGGCTTTGGTTTAGATCATACCTGAATGGTCTAGTGCTTTCCCTACTTTCTTCAATTGAAGTCAGAATTTGGCAATAAGGAGTTCATGAACTGAGCCACAGTCCTGGTCTTGTTTTTGCTGACTGTGTAGAGTTTCTTCAACTTTGGCTGCAAATAACATAATCAATCTGATTTTGGTATTTACCATCTGGTGATGTCTATGTGTAGTGTCTTCTCTTGTGCTGCCACAGAGGGTGTTTGTGACCACCATAACACCAAAGCTCATTTAAGTGTCAGTTATCTTATTATTTCAAAGGACTTTGAGTTTGCAGCGATAAGAATATATGTCTATGGCCTCTAACGATTCAGAACAGCCACAGGACATGAGCAACATGATATGTTACAAGTGAAGAAGCGGGTAACTTCCCACCCCAGATCACATAGTTAGGAAACGGCAGAACTGAGACTCAGACTGAGTTCCTCTTTTCCAAAAAACCACTAGGTGAGTGTCCAGAGTTGTGCTGGGGGTATATGGGTGGTAGGTAGTCTGCAAAGTCTCTGATCCACTCTAGCCCCTGAGGTCCCCTCTGGCAGGTAGCTCTCCTCTTGGTGAAACCAGGTGAGGGGCAGTGTGTGGTCACGCTCTAGAGATGTGTTTATGTCTCTACTTCCATTCTGCTCACTCCCTTTACTTTATTTCTACCCAGAATATCAGGGTTTGTACCACATATGAGCTGCTCTTCCCCAGCTCAACATCTCTTTGAACCAGTGCCAGAAAAGAGCTTGTGTGTTTCAGTAGAGATGCTGCAACAGTGGTTGCAGGAAGCTTACCTGTGTCATACCTGTCTTCTGAAGTAGGTGGAGCTAATGTGAGAGGGGGAGCATTGACAGGTAGATATGAAGTCTCCTCATGAGAGTGTAAAGGAGGACCTGGGCTAACACACTGCTGGTCACCTAGCAGTCTTTGATCAGCTCTCATCAACTCATGGACCATCCATCATGTGCCATGCACTGCTCTAGGTGCTGGAATGCCCCTTGAGTGACTATACTGGACAAAATTCCACACATAGAATCAAATTCTGCTTTCTCACAAGACCACAGACAGAGTGAAGCTTGAAAATCATACTTCCTGGGCATCCTTGCCAAAACAGACAGAAGCAGGAGAGAGGAGCCTGGTGGTCTACAGTGCATGGGGTCTCAAAGAGTCAGATCAGACTGAGTAACTGAGCAGACACACACATACAGGCAGAAGCAGGACAATGGAAGGTGATGAGATTATACATTGCTCATGGATGACCCCAAATCCTCCATTTCCACACTGCCCTCTTCTCCTTTGTTCTTACACTCCAGCTATGCATAAACAGATCTGTAGGTATCCTTCTTTCCAAAGATGTCATACTTCAAGTCCAAAAACATGAGCCTGCTCTGACTTTCTGCAGCCCTTCTCTTCCTCCCGGGGACACTTCTGGTCGGCATTCTGGGAGGTGAAGCCAGCAACTGAGTCTGGGGTATGTCCCAGCTCACCTCTCCTCTGAAGACTGGAGAGAAAGGAGGTGAGTGAATGGAAGGGGCAGGAAGAGGGGTATGGAGGATGATGCCAGCCCTCTCTGGATTTCTTCTGGGAAGTGAGCAGTTGAACTCCAGGGACATTCCTTGATTCTCCAAAAGTATCAATATGTGTTCTGCTTTTAATAAAATTATTCCACCTCATTTTACAAAATGATGAACTTCATCTCTGAGACTGTCTATTCCTGGTCTCTTTCTTGTCCCTAAACCCCACTATAAAACAGTAAAAAGATCCATATTTGATCCTCATCCTGGTTCATGCCCCAGGACTCCGGAAACTCTTGGAATTTATTGTCTTACTTTGAGCACTGAAGTATCAGAACTTAGATAGTATCTATGTGCAGCTGGACTCCAGAAATGCTGTCAGATGATTAGGGGGTTAGAATTTTCAGTCCCCGTGGGGAGAAGAGAACAGATTATAAGTTCCAACAATGGCCAAAGATTCAATCAAACTGAACACATCAAACCATCAATTAAAATCTATGAACCCTGGATTCAGAAAGCTTCAGAGGGTTGATAACATCAAGGGTTTGTAAGGGAGGAGTGTCTGGAGATGGTGTAGATGCTTGGCAGTTCCTACTCCCTCTTTGCTTTATGCTTCTCCTCTCTTCTGCTCTCTCAGAGTTTCATGGTTTATAATAACTGGGGACCAGAAGTAAAGGGTCCCCAGTTCTGTGAGTGGTTCTGATAACTTGTTCAACATGGGAATTGGGTCAAGAAATTTCTGAGTTGACAGCCAGTTGGTCACATGTGTAAATGACCCCAAGACCTGTGATCAAAACTTGAAGGGTGGGCTATGCTCAAGAATGGAATCCTTACCCTATATGGTCTGGATCACTTCTGCACACTTAGTGTCAGAAGTGAATTTACTCCTGAATGCCCAGTGGTTGTGGAGGAACTGGTTGTTGTTGGCACAGACCCCACATTTTTGGTGAAAGGGACAATACCCAGACTTACTCTTTTCCTCTGTTTGTATCTAGGGATGAGGCTCAGGGACAGGGGACTATATTATGTTGAACAGAGCACTCAGAACCCCTCAGTAGTTTTCTGCATTTTCAGAATTCCTAGCAGAATCAGGGACTTGATAAAATGGGTTGTGACAGATTGTGTCTTGTCCTCATCCTACCACCTACATGCTCGGTGTCCTGGGATAGTCCCACCTACAGCTTTTTCATGAGAGCAGGGTCACCATGTTTCTAGAGATTTTTCAAAGGATTACTAGTCATGAGGACAAAGAATTTACACCTCTGTGGCCAGTGGCTTCATTTTCCCCCAAAGCATTTTCATGTGAAAGACTTGTTGACCTACCTACATTTATTTCTCCATGACATGTGCAAAAGAACATATGTGTCAAATAATGATCATTTCTTTGTGAGGAAATTCATCAGAGACTTGAGTGACAGCAGGGGGTTTTCAGTTCAGAGGCAACTGTAGGCAGAGCAAGAAATGAAGTACATTGTTGAGTTTGCTCTTGGGGCAGAGACTGCTTTTCCCAGGCTGGTATGATCTTAGTAAAGACTCAATGCCCCTCTCTATGCTCACCTATCAGACTATATTTTATTTTCCTATAATGATATAGATGACAGGTGCATTCATAATTATATAAATAGGCCTCATCATCATAGAGACTAATAGGAATTTTACTCTGTTAACTCTCTACAATGATGGTGCACTTTGCATGAGAATGAAATAGAAGAGTCATTTACTTGATAATTATTTATCAAAATATATCCTTTTGACTCTGAGAGCATAGTTTTTTGAGTAGGGAAACAGCTCTAAACAAAATACAGTAAATAATATATACATTAAGGAGGGAAACATACAATGAAGACTGGGGAATACCCTATGACAGATATGATGAGTGTTGAGAAGAAGGGGTGTAGGGAATTAGGAGGGTGGTAAGGGTCAGGGAAATACTCTGTGATAAGGAAGCTTTGGGCAGAGCCAAGCAAAAAAGTACCTGAGTGTTAGAGCAGCAGTCAGGACCAGGGTAGCTGAGGCTGAGAGGGTTGAGGGGAAGGGGAGTGGAAGGGATGAGTCCCGAGGCCCTGGGGACAAGTCAGGAAGAGGCTTGTAGAATTTTAAGAATCAGAATTTGATTCTCAGAAAGCTAGGTGGTCACTGAGGGACTGGTCATGGGAGCCATGGGATATGATTCACTTTGAAACAGGATTCTTGTGGCTGTAGCGTGGAGAGTGGCCTTTAAGGGGTAAAGGGCAGAGACAGAGGCCCCTGGGCAGGCTGCTGCATTTTCCAGGTGAGCCATGATGAAGTGTGTATCCATATTGTTGCCTGGATTGATCTCAGTTCATTAGAATAACATGAATAATTTGCTGTATTGAGACTTCTATGGAGGCTTCATCACAGATCAGGATTCATTAAATCTTTAGCCATTTGTGATGTATTCACCCTTGAAACTCTCAACTCTCCATGAGTTTTGGGGTCAGGGAAAAGCAGAAGGTGAGAATTAAAATATACCTATCACTGACTTATGTTGATGTTTGACAGAGAATAACAAAATTCTGTAAAGCAATTATCCTACAAATAAAAAAATGTATAAATTAAAAGAAAATAAGCAAAAAACTCAACAAGCAAATCAGGTGTTAGTTACCCAGGCAACAAACCTCCATTCTAAGGTTAGATATAGGTTTTGCTAGTGACATCCCTCACATCATGAAAGACTCCTTTGTGTTCTGTCATTTCCTAGGAAATCCAATCATTTTAGAAGCTCTTTTCCAGGAATGGTTAAAAGACGAATTAATACTTCTTATATAAGTCAAAGTATCAGTATACCCACAATATTCCTTGATTCGAGTGCCCATGATATGAACAGTGTGGGAGATTTGCTTCCATGCCTTCCTCCATTAAATCATGATGCCTTCACACTTTCTTCTTTATACTGGAAGCTTTCAGCTATATACATGTACAGATGTTAGTATTATAAACTCATGGACCATTGTCTAGCTCCAGTCATGATCAACACTTGGAGAATATTCTTAATATGTTTCTTTTGTTTTTGCTCTATTAGCAGCTAATCAGTGGCAACATGCCAATTCATGTGTAAATATCAGTAATGATATGCAATTATTTACACTATTACCCTGTTGATTAGAAGCCTAAAACCAAGAATAATAATATCTTACAAAACAGGATATGAAACGGCCTTTTCACATGCACCACAACCAGTCTCTAATGCATACAAACTGGTATTTTCTGTATTTACCTTTTAAACCCAGCTGTGATAACCATCCTCCTATTTCACTGAGATCCTCCCACCCCTACAGCCCTGTGGGCTGACATGTGCCTGGAGCCTCCATACACAGGTCCCTGCAAGGCCAAACTAACCAGACACAGCTACAATGCCAAGTCCAGTTTCTGGGATTTTTGTATATGGTGGCTAAAATGTTAAGAAAAAAGATTACAAAGGGGGCCAGGTTGTGTTAAGACCCCTGTGAACCAAAAAAAAAAAAAAAAAAGACCCCTGTGGGTGCTATCCTATCCTGGATAAGATAGCAGGTATAGAATGGGGAGAGGGGAAGGACTGTGAAAAGAGGTGGAGTTCAGGAGGATACACACTCCTCAAAATAGCCCACAGTGACTATTTTCCTTGCTGTCTCCCGGGAGAAGTGGCTGTAGTATCCTTAGAAACCATGGGCTGAGCATGTCCTCCAGGGGCCAACTTGGCAAAAAGTCAGCCCTAGAAGCACCATCCTGATAATGTGAGCTTTCTCTCATGCTCCCCTTTCTGAGGTGGGGAGAGTGATTCAGCCAGGCCACAGGACAGGTCTGTAGTTCTACCCCCACCTCAGCTCAAAAATTCACTTCCTTTTTGGTGGTCATTGTGATATTGAGAGCACTGTGGTTACTCATTTCCAGGATGCTTTAAGGTCGTGTCCAGGTACACAGTGTCCAGGTCTGAGGCTTCAGAGATTCAGTCAGCAAGTTCCTCTCCTTTTGCAGAGGCCATGGGAACTGGGTTCCCCTGAGAAGCTGAAGTCCAAGGAGGACACAGTCAGGGCTGCTTGTGTTAATATTCAACCTTTCCCTCTTGCTTCTCAACCCTACATCCTCAGCACAAATCTGCCTCTTTCCTCTCTCCCGTACTTGACTACTTGCTTTACACCTGCCTCATCCAGTTGGCTCTAAGCACCATGAGAGTAGGACTTTCCAAAGAACTTTGCACAGCTCCAGGCACATAGGAGAGTCCAAAAATATTTAAATGAGGATGCAAACAATGCAGAAGAAAAGCTGCTCATGACTGTAGTGAAAGTAGAGTCTGGGATGTGAATTCATGATTCTTGCTGTGATCGTCTTCCTCACTGCATCCTCAACTTCATCCACAACCCCACCAGTGCTTCGAGAGCCTTGGAATGTGGCTGCCTGAATGCCCCTAGAGAGGCTGGCATAACCTCCTATTCTTGTAAATACGATGTGACTCTCATGAAGTTACATCCAGGATATTTGATGCATCATCTGTGTTAATATCAAATAGATATGAATGGGTTGTGTTCATTTGCTTGTGTATTAATGAAATTGAAATATCTGGAAACACAGGAAAAACAGGCAAGTGTCTTCCTCCTGATTTTCCTCTGTTTGTCTTCCTGAAAGTCACTTTTCCATAGCTGAGGTTCAGTATCTTCATCTCTAAAAAAGGAATAATGATACTTAATTCCTAAGATTGTTAAAGAAGAGCAAGGTATCTTTTTATCAACACTTACTGTGAGACCACATCACAGGTAACAATTTTAAATGCCCTCCTGGACAGGTGAGTAATGTAAATGGAAGTATTCCAAGTGGGTGTGGAGGCAGGTGGACAATTAGGAATGGCAGGGATTATGGAAGCTGGAAAGAATGGTCCATTCCTAAGAAAAGCTCTTCTTAGCTTAGTTCATGGTTTTCAAAGTGTGGTCCCTTGAGTAGAACCCTCAGCGCCTTGGGAACATTGTTGATGCAGCTAGTCAGGTCCCAACCTGTGCTACTGAATCAAAAATCTGCAGATGAAGATCTGAAATCTGTGGTTGACCAAAGACTAAGGGATTCTGATGCTCACTCGCATTTGAGACCCTTGGTCCTTGTTAAATACCAGGACTGTGGGGCCAGTTTGTTTCCTTGTCCTGCATTGGTAGAAAAATTTTATATGAAATGTCCCACTGTGAAATCTTATAAATGCCTAAAATTGTAAAATGAACTCTAGTTAACGACACATATATTTTAGCCAGAGGTGCATCCTAAGGATACATCCCTTTTAATCTTGAACATAATCTGGAAAAACATACTACAGTGTTCAAAACATCAGGTGCTCTTTTATCATGTAGCAAGAAAGTAATCACCTATTATGCAGATATGAAAATACCTTTCCAACGGCACAGCATCTCAAATATCTAAACATCTTCTGTCTGCCCCAGGTGCATTCCATCCATTTGAAGATGTGGCCTTATTACCATGGAATTGAAGATTCACATCATTCAGATGGAGATACTGAGGAACAGAAGCAGAGATATGACCTGAGGTCCCAGAGGGTTGGCATTGCTTGTCTTCCTCCAGTATACAGCGACTATTTGTTCCTGTTCTTCAGTTTCTCTGAAGAGGCCTGCAGGGACCAGGGAGGTTTCTAAATAATGACAACTCATCCATAAGCAGGGAGGGGGGAACTGGAGTGAGAACTGGCCCATTATGAGGCTTGTGGACCCGGGGGACCTCAAATTAGGATCAGAGTGAGGAAGACCAGGAGAGGAGGGCTTTGGGAGAGAAAGACAGACTGACGAGAGACAAGAAGGGATAAAAGAGAAGTTTTTTGAGGGGAGGATCTCAGCTACTCCCTGGTCTCAGATGCAGAGATTGACTCAGAAAGAAGGGCAGGGCCAGAGCACCTCCTGAATGTGAATCCTTATTTTACCTTCTGCAGGTTGTGTGACCTGAGCAAGTGGCGTTACCTCTGCGCCTCTGCTTTCTACTTGACACAATGGGATGAGAATCCCAGATGTTGTAGGATTGAAATGAGGCTAAAGGAAACCATGCATGTGGAAAGTCTCAGAGAGAGTAGGCCCTCGACACACAGTGGCTTGTTTTGTGAGTCACCCTGCTGCACATGTGTATAAGCCAGCTTGGTATTGAGAGCTCCCACCATTCTCAACGGTGCTCTATGTTTGTAACCACAAGTGATAAACAAGAGTGAGTGACGGGATGGTGGGTGTGACATGTGCTCTCTAATTTACAGCTGCAATGCAGCAGAGGGCATGCGCACAGACTCTGATTCAGATTGCTGGGTCCAAATCCTCTCTCTACAAGTTATGGTCTAAGCAAATTACTTTATTTCTTTACATCTCAGGTCCCTCCTCAGTAACATGAGGCTATGTTAACAGTTTCTGCCCCTTTCTTTAAAGACTTTTTAGGAATAGATGAACTACATATTTCACGTGTCTAGGATAATGCCTGTTACAATAAAGAATTGAAGTTTTGCCTGGAGAAATTACTCATTACTCTTTTTATTACTACTAGAAAGGACTTTGCCTTCTAGGGAGAAGGAATATATGCCTGTTGCATCCATTGCTTCCATGGCAACCACATGGGTGCACAGCACGTGTTTCATGTGACTCCTGAAGACACAGGGTTCTGAGAGATTTAAATCCTCAGGCAAAAGGGAGGAAAATGAAGAGCTGGTACCCAAACTGAAGTCCTATGGCCCCATTGACAGAGAGAGAGAGGGCAGGAGGAATTGGGTGGCTAAGGTGGTCTTCTGAGGTTGCCTGATGTTCACTCAAGGAGACCGCTCTCCTGCTGGTGAAACCAGGTGATGATGATTGTTGGTCATGCTGTGGAGGCAGATTCAGCTCCCTGTTTCCCCTCAGCCGCCCCTCCCACTTACTCGTTTTTTGATGCATAAACAGGGTTATAGCCCAGGACAACATCACCTTCACCAGCTAAGTCCCTTGCGGGCCAATGTCTGCTAAAGTGCAAGTGTCCATCCACCAGAGAAGCTGTGGCAATGGTTGTAGGAAGGTGACCTGTGTCACACTTGTCGTCTGAGGTGGGGGAGGGGGGTCAGGGCATTGGGGTCCAGGTGAGATGACACCTGCAGGTGGCTGAAGTGGAGGACCTGTTTAACACAACGCTGTTCACTTATCTGTTCTCTGATCTATTCTCATCCACCTACTTATCATTCATCACATGCCAGGCACTGCTGTAGGGGCTGGGATGCTCCCTGACTGTCCATACAGGACACACTGCATCTCTCTGATCACAATCTGTGTTTACATGAGACCCACAGGCATGAAGTGAGAAGTGGTGTTACTGGGCACTTGAGCCCTGCAGACAGAAGCAGGAGGCATGGTTAGGTAGGGAGATTATGCAATAAACAGGACTGACCCAGCTCCTCCCCTTACCCACTCCCCTCCTCATCACCTGATCCCACCCCTCAGCCAGGATATTAAAGCTCAGTGCATCCCCAGCATCCTCAGGAGCCCTCCTGCAAGGCCACCAAGATGAGACGGCTCTGCCTCTCTGCAGCCCTTCTCTTCCTCCTGGTTATCCTGGTGGACAGCACCCCGCTGAATATACACCATATCCAGGATGAAGGTAGGTCCAGCCTCACCTCTCTTCTACATCTTCTGGGAAAATGATAGAAGTCCATGGAAGGGGACGGGGCAGGTGAGGAGTGGGTATTGCCAAGCATCTCTGGATTTCTGCTGTCATGTTGGTCAGGATTACTGTCTGTTTCTTTGGTTTTGAAAGCATTGGTCTTCCTCCCTATGGAAGGGTATTCTCTAGTTCTGCAGTCTACTCTCTGGTGTGGTGTGTGGGCCTCTTCTGGAAGTGGCTCCTTTGTTGCAGGGCAAGGGCTCTAGGAATTGGGCTCATAAGTTGCAGTTTACATTCTTAGTTCCCGCAAGGCATGTGGCATCTTCCCAATCTGGGAAAGAACCCATGTCCCCTGCAGTAGCATGTGCATTCTTATCTAGTGGACCATCAGGGAAGACTTAAGTTGCCAAGGTTTAACTCCACTGATATCTTGACTCTCATGAAGATATATATTACAATTTTATTATATATATATATAACTCTACCAGATCAGGGTCCCCGTTTTGGAGACTCTCTATTCCTGTTCTCTGCCATGTCCCTGAACCTAACTGTAGTGTAGTAATAAAAGTAAATAAAGTGAAAGTTGCTCAGTTGGGTGCAGCTATTTGCGACTCCATGAACTGTATAGTCCATGGAATTCTCCAGGCTGGAATCCTGGAATGGGATCCCTTTGCCTTCTCCAGGGATCTTCCCAACACAGATATTGAATCTACAATGCAGGAGCATTGCAGGTGGTTTCTTTACCAGCTGAGCCACCAGGAAACCCCTACATAGTAATAGAAAACTTCAAATTTGTACCGACTCTTAGTTAATCGCCTAGATCTCCTAAAACTGTTGGGGTTTCCTACCGTTAGATGTTATGAGATGAGTCAGAAGAGGCAACTCAAGGTAACCTCAAGATGTGGTTGATATCCAAAAATCACAAGCATGCCTTTACTGTTTACAATTTTCAACAACTGTCATTCCAGCACCTCTGAGGAGAAGGGAGGGAACTGAAAGTGAGATCAATCACCAGTGGCTGATAATACAACCAATATGCCTGTTTAGTGAACCCTAGGAAGAAATACATAAGAACTGGGCTCAGAGAGCTTGTGGGTTGGTGAATACAGGAAGCTGTTGTGAGGGCGCTGTGCTCACTAAGGCACAGAGGCTGGGCACACCTCCCTCCTTCTTTGCCTGCATATCTCTTCCATTTTTCTGCCTTCAGTTCTATTTTGGGAATGTAACCAATGGTTTCCAAAGTTCACCCCCCAGTTCTATTGAGTTGTTGAATTTGAAGATGGGGTCATGGACCCACAATCCCCCCTTTTACTTATTTGGTCACAAGGATGATTGACTCAGGACCTCATGGCTGCCATCTGAACTGAATAGTCTTGAGCCCTCAACCTGCAGAATCTGCAGTAGCTCCATTGAGGACTTGTTGCACACCCAGTGGGTGTCTGGGGAATTGGGTGCTGTTGGTAGAGACACCACACATTTGGTATCAGAGAAAAACCCAGGACCACTCTCCCCTGTGATTTGGGGCTCAGGTGATGCTCCAAAAAGGGAGAGCAATGAAAGTACACATTGCAACCAGAAACTGATCTCAGTTGTCTGTATTTTCAGAGTTCTTGGGAGAATCAGGGAGTGTATCAAATGGATTGTAACATGCTAGTATCTTGTCCTGGCCCTATGACCCCCTGGAACAAGTCATCTGCAATTTTCTCATCAGAACAGGGGATACATGTTACATGGGTTTTTTTTAACAGATTACCATTCATATATATGAGGAAGTGAATCACATTTCATGCTGAATTTCCTGCATTTTACACCAATATGTGTTAATCTAAAATAAATCTGAAAAAATTTCCTTTACTACTTCTTTTGGGCAAGAAAGAATATTAACATGTCAAATAGTGAGTGTTCTTCTATCATGAAAAATAATCAGAAAGACCTGGAATAAATGTGCTGCAGGGAATGTAAGAAAAAGACCTGTGTATGTTGAGCACTGGGACCAAGGCTGAGACAATATTATGAAAGTGTCCAGGCCCTTGCCCATGTCCCCTTTTGACTATTGTTTATTATCCACATTTGTTCTTTACCTTGTCCAGTGTTGACTACTATTTTATTTGCATATTTGATCCTTACTTGGTTCATGTCCCAGGCTTCCTGAAAATGTTGGAATTTACTGTTGTTCATAGGTGTGGAGACAAGCCATGGAAGGGGACCTGAGAAGCGTTCAGTAATAGATGTGGTTACAAGCATCATCGACGGTGTGGCTACAGGTGAGAACTTTCTGTAGCTCTGGGGAGGGAAGAGGGCACTGAGATTGAGAACAGGCACCACTGGCCAATGATTCGATCACAATGCCTATTTAATGAAACCTCAATAAGAATCCATAAATATGCATTTCAGGGAGCATTTGGGGTGGTAATACATGATGTGATGTGAGGGTCCTATGTTTTCTAGGGCGTGGAGGATCCCCACACCTCCACTTCCACTTTGCCCTGCACATCTCACTCATTTCGCTGTGCCTAGATTTATCCTTTATGATAATGTGATATCCCTATGTGAGTGGCCTTACTGAGTATGGTCATCAGTTTTACTGAGTTATTGAACATGAAGTGGGGTAATGGAACTTCCCACTTTTAGACACTTTGTCAAATCAGGAGTGACTTGGGATAATGTGGCTGGCATCTGAACTGAGGACAGTTTTGAACCCTCAACTTACATCATCTATACTAACTCCCTGGATTTGCTGTCAGAGTTAAATTGCCTTGTTGGACACTCAGTGGGTGTTTGGAGGAATTGCATGTTGTTTCTAGAGACACCACAGACTTGGTGTCAGGGAAACCCAGACTCAGTCTTCCTGTTCTTTGGGAGCTCAGGTGAGTCCTGGGGACAGGGGAGTAATGAGAGTAGGTCACTGCACCAAGAAGCACTCAGCATTAATCGGCATTTTCAGAGTTCCAGGCAGAAGAAGATAGTACATCAAGTGTTGTGACAGGGAAGTATCTTGTTCAGACTCTATCACCCTCATGATGTCTCAGTCAGGCCATCTATAGTCCTCATCTAAACAGCAGATAAGTGGTAAATGAGTTCTTTTAACATTACCAGTCATAAAACTAAACAGCTTTTCACATTTCACGACCAAGTTTGGTCATTTTCCGCCAGAGTATATTCATGAAAAGATTTCTCTACCTGCTCCCTTGGGACCAAGGCTGGCACAATATTAAAATTCTCCTGGCCTTTTCCTTTGTCCACTTTTGCCTATGATTTTATTTTCCATATTTGAAACTTGTCCGGGTTCATGGTTCAATATTTCTGAAAATTTGAAATCTTTTCTTTCATAGGTACCAAGATTGTCGAAAAGGGAGCCAGTATACTCACGGGATTGGCTGAAATAATCAATAGAGCAATTAAAGGTTTGAACTTCCTGCACCTCTGGGGAGGGAGGAGGGCATAGAGATGGAGATCAGTCACCTCTGGCTGGCAATACAATAGTTATGCCTATTGAGTGAAACCTCAATAAAAACCCATTAATATTGGTTCAGAGAGGTTATAAGGGGGGAACAAATGGTCCTGAGGTGAGGGTGCTCTGCTCAGGAAGGCATGGATGCCCCACCTTCCTCCACTCCTCCCATGCCCTAGAGATCTCCTCCTTTTCACTGTTTCTGAGTTTTTTCCTGGACATTAATTTGAGAACAGTGATTAAGAGTTTTCCTGAAATTGATCACTTGTTCCATTGAGTTTTTGAGCATGGAGGTGAAGAAATGGAAATTTCGAGTTTTGGTCACTTAGTCAGAAGCATGATAATGCGAGAGCACATGGCTGGCATCTGAAGTCAGGACAGTCTTGATACCTGAACCTATGGCGTTGGCACTAACTCCACAGATATGGTATCAGAACTGAATGGACAGTGCGTGGCCTGTTGAGTGTTGGGAATTGGATGGTTGGTAGAAAAAATGTATTTGGCATTAAGAGAAAATGCAGACTCACCCTCTCCTTTGATTTGTGGTCTCAGGTGAGGCTTGGGGAGATGTGAGTAGTGAAAGTAAGCACCTGGACCAGGAAAATGTCACCAATTCTCTATATTGTTAAGTTCCTAGTCAATCAATAGTGTATCAAATGGAATGTGACATGAGAATACCATATCCTGACCAGTCCACCCACATGATTGTGTCCTGGTGCAAGTCATCTGCAGTTTCCTCATCTGAGCAGGGGGAAACATGTACATGAGTTCTTAGAACAGATGATGAGTTATGAACAGAAGGACTTTACTCATGTCTCAGGACCAGATTTGTCCATTTTCTACCACAAAGTGTTGATCTGAAAAAAATTCTCTACCTGCATGCTTTGGCCAAGTAAAAATATTTCTTTATCAAATAATATTTATTCCTATATTATTGAGAGTTATCCAAAGATATCCAGAGGAGGACAATTGCAGGGAAAGCAAGAAACATGATCCTTGTGGCATATTCTGTGGGAGCAAGGCTGATACAATATAACGAAAGTCTCCAGGCCCTTTCCCTTGTTGTCTTTTCACTATCATTATCTTATCCATGTTTGATCCTTTTCCTGTTTCATGGACCAGGCCTCCTGAAACTCTTCAAATTTCCTCTCTTTCATAGGTCAGGTGATGATTTCCAGAATACAATTCGATAACCATACACTAGAGGAATTGCCAACACTCAACGTTGAATACTCAACACTCACTGAGAATAAAGGTTTGTAGTTTTTGCACCTCGGGGAAGACGGAAGGGCACTGAGATTCTGATCAATGACCAGTGATTCAATCAATAAGCCTATTTCTTAATTTATGCACCTATTTATGCACCTCACAGTGCATAAATATTTCATGGTAAATTTTGTGCATGTTCCGCCAAGATGTGTTAATCTAAATAATTTTTTAACTATTTACTTTAGGCAGGAAAGAATATTTAGGTGTCAAGTAATGACTATTCTTCTTTCATGAACACTAATTAGAAAAACCCGTGATGAATGTTCTCGAGGGAATGTAAGAAAAAGCCCTATGTAGGATGACTCCTGATACCAAAACTGAGACATTATTAGGGAAGTTTCCTGGCCCTTTCCGATGTCCTCTTGTGACTAGTATTTCTTGACCATATTTGTTCCCTCCCTTGCCTAGTGTTGACTACTATTTTATTTGCATATTTGATCCTTACTTGGTTCATGTCCCAGGCTTCCTGAAAATGTTGGAATTTACTGTCTTTCATAGGTGTGGAGACAAGCCATAGAAGGGGACCTGAGAAGCGTTCAGTAATAGATGTGGTTACAAGTATCATCGATGGTGTGGCTACAGGTGTGAACTTTCTGCTACTCTGGGGAGGAAAGAGGGCACTGAGATTGAGAACAGGCACCACTGGCCAATGATTCAATCAAAATGCCTGTTTAGTGAAACCTCAATAAGAATCCCTAAATATGTGATTCAGAGAGCATTTTGGGTGGTAACATACATAGGTGATGTGAGGGTCCTATGTTTTCTAGGGCGTGGAGGATCCCCACCCTCCACTTCCACTTTGCCCTGCATTTTTAACTCATTTTGCTGTGTCTAGATTTATACTTTATGATAACATGATATCCCTATGTGAGTGGTCTTACTGAGTATGGTCATCATTTACTGAGTTATTGAACAAGGAGTGGGGTAATGGAACTTCCCAGTTATAAACACTTTGAAAATCAGGAGTGACTCGGGATAACATAGCTGGCATCTGAACTGAGGACAGTTCTGAACCCTCAACTTACATAATCTATACTAACTCCCTGGATTTGCTCTCAGAATTAAATTGACCTGTTAGACACCCAGTGGGTGTTTGGAGGAATTGCATGTTGTTTCAAGAGACACCACTGGTTTGGTGTCAGGGAAACCCAGACTCACTCTCCCTGTGCTTTGGGAGCTCAGGTGAGTCCCGGGGACAGGGGAATAATGAAAGTAGGACACTGCACCCGGACACTCTCAGCATTTATAGATATGTTCAGAGTTCCTGACAGAAGAGGATAGTATATCCAGTGGGTTTTGACAGGGAAGTATCTTGTTCGGTCCATATCACCCTCATGCTATATGACCTCAGGCTAGTCATCTATAGACCTCATCTGAACAGTAAAGAAGTGCTAAATGAGTTCCGTGAATGTTTACCAGTCATAAAACTAAACAGCTTATTCTCATTTCATGGCAAAGTTTGGTCATTTTCCACCAGGGTATATTCATGAAAAAATTTCTCTACTTGTTTCCTTGGGCTCTTGGGACCAAGGCTGTTATAATAATAGCAAATTCTCCGTGTCTTTTTTTTTGTCCACTTTTGCCTATGATTTTATTTTTCATATTTGAAACTTGTCCTGGTTCATGGTCTAATATTTCTGAAAATTTTGAAATCTTTTCTTTCATAGGTACCAAGATTGTCAAAAAGGGAGCCAGTATACTAACAGGATTGGCTGAAATAATCAGTAAAGCAATTAAAGGTTTGAACTTTCTGCACCTATGGGGAGAGGAGGGCACTGAGACAGAGATCAGTCACCTCTAGCTGACAATTCAATACTTATGCCTATTGAGTGAAACCTCAGTAAAAATCCATAAATATTGGCTCAGAGAGCTTGTGAGGGAGGCGCAAATGGTCCTGAGGTGAGGGTGTTTTGCTCAGGAGGGCATGGAAGCCCCCCTCACCTCCACTCCTCCTGTGTCCTAAAGATCTCCTCCATTTCACTGTTTCTGATTTTATCCTGTACCTTAATGTGAGGAGAGTGAGTAAGAGGTTTCCTTAGTTTGGCAGCTGGTTTGATTGAGTATTTGAGCATGGAGTTGGGGTCATGGAAAGCTCAACTTTCAGTCTCTTGGTCAGAAGCATGAAACACTAGACCACATGGCTGGCATCTGAAGTCAGGACAGTCTTGATAACTCAACCTGTGGCATCGGCACTAACTCCACAGATATGGTATCAGATGTCATTTTTCAGTGGTCTGCCCCTTGGCTGTTGGGCATTGGATAGTTGTTGGAAAAACCAGGCATTTGGTATCAGGAAAAAATCCAGACTCACCCTCCCCTGTGATTTGAGGGCTCACGTGCGGCGTGGGGAGAGGTGAGTAGAAAAAGTGAGACTGAGGACCTGGAAACTCTCACCAGTTTTCTTTATTTTCGAGTTCCTAGACAATCAATAGTGTATCAAATGTGTTGTGACATGGCAGTATCTAGTCCTGACCAGGACACACAGGTCTGTATCCTGGGGCAAGTCATCTGCAGTTTCCCCATTAGAACAGGGAAACATGCTCCATGAGTTCTTCGAATAGATAAAGAGTTATGAATGGAAAGGCTTTATTCACGTGTCACAACCAGATTTGTCCATTTTCCACCACAATGTGTTGATCTGAAAAAAATTTCTCTACGTACCTACTTGCTTTGGCCAAGTTAAAATATTTATTTATCATATATTGTTTATTCCTGTATTACTAAAATAATAAAAAGAGATTAAACCACGCAGGGGCACAAAGCAGAGAAACAAGAAAGGCTAGCCCTTGTGGGGTAGCCTGTGGGAGCAAGGCTGATGCAGTATAACGAAAGTCTCCAGGCCCTTTCCCTTGTTGTATTTTGACTGCTATTATCTTATCCATGTTTGATCCTTTTCCTGTTTCATGGATCAGGCCTCCTGAAACTCTTCAAATTTCCTCTCTTTCATAGGTCAGGTGATGATTTCCAGAATACAATTCGATAACCATACACTGGAGGAATTGCCAAAACTCAGTATTGAATACTCAACAATCAGTGAGGATAATACAGGTTTGTAGTTTCTGTACCTTGGGAAAGAGGGAAGGACACTGAGATCTGATCAATGACCATTCATTCAATCAATAAGCCTATTTCTTGAAACCTCAACATTGCTTAAATATTTCATGGTGAATTTTGTGCATGTCTGCCAAGATGTGTTAATCTAAAAACATGTCTTAAAATAAATAAATAAAAAATAAAATAAAAACACGCCTTTAACCTCTCACTTTGGGTAAGAAAGAATATTTAGATGTCAAATAAGGAGGATTCCTCTTTCATGAAAAGTAATTAGAAAAATGTGGGTTAAATGTTCTGCAGGGAATGTAAGAAAGAGTCCTGTGTAGGATGACTCCTGATACCAAAGCTAAGACATTATTAGGAAAGTTTCCAGGCCCTTTCCCATGTCCTTTTTTGACTATTATTTATTATACATATTTGTCCCTTCCCTTGTCCAGTGTTGGCTACTATTTTATTTGCATATTTGATCCTTACTTGGTTCATGTCCCAGGCTTCCTGAAACTGTTGGAATTTACTGTCTTTCATAGGTGTGGAGACAAGCCATAGAAGGGGACTTGAAAAACGTTCAGTAATAGATGTGGTTACAAGTATCATCGACGGTGTGGCTACAGGTGAGAACTTTCTGCAGCTCTGGGGAGGGAAGAGGGCACTGAGATTGAGAACAGGCACCACTGGCCTATGATTCAATCAAATGCCTATTTAATGAAACCTTAATAAGAATCCATGAATGTGGGCATTCAGGGAGCATTTGGGATGGTAACAAAAGCGGTGATGTGAGGGTCCTGTGTTCTCTAGGGCATGGAGGATTCCCCACACCTCCACTTCCACTTTGCCCTGCAGTCTCACTAATTTCGCTGTGCCTAGATTTATCCTTCATGAAAACATGACGTCCGTATGGGAGTGGTCTTCCTGAGTATGGTCATTAGATTCACTGAGTTATTGAACATGGAGTGGGGTAATGGAACTTCCCAGTTTTAGACACTTTGCCAAATCAGAAGTGACTCGGGATAACATGGCTGGCGTCTGAACTGAGGACAGTTCTGAACCCTCAACTTACATAATCTATACTAACTCCCTGGATTTCCTGTCAGAATTAAATTGCCTTGTTGGGCACTCAGTGGGTGTTTGGAGGAATTGCATGTTGTTTCTAGAGACACCACAGATTTGGTGTCAGGGAAACCCAGACTCAATCTCCCTGAGCTTTAGGAGCTCAGGTGAGTCCTGGGGACAGGGGAGTAATGAAAGTAGGACACTGCACCCAGAAGCTCTCAGCAGTTATTGATATTTTCAGAGTTCCTGACAGAAGAGGATAGTATATCCAGTGGGTTTTGACAGGAAATACCCTGTTTGGAACCTGTCACCCTCATGCTATGTGTCCTCAGGCAAGTCATCTATAGTCCTCATCTGAACCGTAGAGAAGTGCTAAATGAGTTCTTTGAAAATTTAGCAATCATAAAACTAAACAGTTTATTCTCATTTCATGGCAAAGTTTGGTCATTTTCGACCAGGGTATAATCATGAAAAGATTTCTCTACCTGCTCCCTTGGGCTCTTGGGACTAAGGCTGTTATAATATTAGCAAAGTTTCCAGGTTTTTTCTTTTGTCCACTTTTGCCTGTTGTTTTATTTTCTATATTTGAAACTAGTCCTGGTTCATTGTCAAATATTCCTGAAAATTTTGAAATCTTTTCTTTCCTAGGTACCAAGATTGTCAAAAAGGGAGTCAGTATACTAACAGGATTGGCTGAAATAATCAATAAAGCAATTAAAGGTTTGAATTTTCTGCACCTATGGGGAGAGAGGAGGGCACTGAGACTGAGATCAGTATGCCTATTGAGTGAATGCTTATGCCTATTGAGTGAAAACTCTGTAAAAATCCATAAATAATGGCTCAGAGAGTTTATGAGGGGGGGAACAAATGGTCCTGAGGTGAGGGTGCTCTGCTCAGGAGGGCATGGACGCTCCACCTTCCTCCACTCCTCCCGTGCCCTAGAGATCCTCCATTTCACTGTTTCTGATTTTATCCTGTACCGTCATGTGAGGACAGTGAGTAAGAGGTCTCCTGAGTTTGGTTGCTGGTTCGATTGAATGTTTGAGCATGAAGTTGGGGTCATGGAAAGTTCAACTTCCAGTCTCTTGATCAGAAGCATGATAACGCAAGACCACATGGCTGGCATCTGAAGTTAGGGCAGTCTTGATAACTCAACCTGTGGCATCGGCACTAACTCCACAGATATGGTCTCAGATGTCAACTGACAGTGGTCTGCCCCTTGGCTGTTGGGCATTGGATGGTTGGTGAAAATCCATGTATTTGATGTCAGGAAAAACCCAGATTCTCCCATCCCTGTGATTTGAGGCCTCACGTGAGGCCTGGGGAGAGGTGAGTATAGAAAATGAGATCCAGGACCTGGAAACTCTCAGCAGTTTTCTGTATTTTTGAGTTCCTAGCCAATCAATAGTGTATCAAATGGGTTGTGACATGGCAGTATCTAGTAGTGACCAGGCCAAACACAGGCTTGTACGTGGGGGAAAGTCATTTGCAGTTTCCTCATCTGAACAGGGGAAACATGTTCCATGAGTTCTTGGAATAGATGATGAGTCATGAGTAGAAAGACTCTATTCACCTGTCATGATGAGATTTGTCCATTTTCCACCACAATGTGTTAATCTGAGAATATTTCTGTACTTACCTTTTTCCTTTGCCCAAGTGAAAATATTTATTTATCAAATAATGTTTATTCGTGTATTACTAAAATAATCAAAAGATGTAGAACCACGCAGAAGTGCAAAGAGGGGAACAAGAAACACAGCCCTTGTGGGGTAGCCTGTGGGAGCAAGGCTGATACAGTTTAAGGAAAGTCTCCAGGCCCTTTCCCTTGTTGTCTTTTGACTGTCATTTTCTTATCCATGTTTGATCCTTTTCCTGTTTCATGGACCAGGCCTCCTGAAACTCTTGAAATTTATTCTCTTTCATAGGTCAGGTGATGATTTCCAGAATACAATTCGATAATCATACACTAGAGGAATTGCCAAAACTCAATATTGAATATTCAACACTCAGTGAGGACAATACAGGTTTGTATTTTCTGCATCTCAGGAAAGAGGGAATGGCACTAAGATTCTGATCAATGACCAATGATTCAATCAATAAGCCTATTTCTTGAAACCTCAACAGGGCATAAATATTTCATTGTGAATTTTGTGCATGTTCCCCCAAGATGTGCTAATCTAAAAACATGTCTTTAACCTCTTACTTTGTGCAAGAAAGAATATTTAGGTGTCAAATAATGAGGATTCCTCTTTCATGAAAAATAATTAAAAAATGTGGGTTGATGTTCTGCCGGGAATGTAGCAAAGAGCCCTTATAGAGTGACTCTTGATTCCAGAGCTAAGACATTATTAGGAAAGTTTCCATGTCCTTGCCCATGTCCCCTTTTGACTATCATTTTATTATCTGTATTTCTTCCTTCCCTTTTTCGGTGTTGACTACTATTTTATTTGCATATCTGATCCTTACTTAGTTCGTGTCCCAGGCTTCCTGAAAATGTTGGAATTTACTGTTGTTCATAGGTGTGGAGACAAGCCATAGAAGAGGACTTGAGAAGCGTTCAGTAATAGATGTGGTTACAAGTATCATCGATGGTGTGGCTACAGGTGTGAACTTTCTGCAATTCTGGGGCGAGGAGAGGGCACTGAGATTGATAAACAGGCACCACTGGGCTATGATTCAATCACAATCCCTGTTTAATGAAACCTTAGTAAGAATCCATGAATGTGGGCATTCAGAGAGCATTTGGGGTGGTAACACATGGCCGTGATGTGAGGGTCCTGTGTTCTCCAGGGCATGGAGGCTCCCCACACCTCCACTTCCCCTTTGCCCTGCACATCTAACATTTCACTGTGTCTAGCTTTATCCTTATTGATAACGTGACATCTCCATGTTAGTGGTCTTCCTGAGATCATCATCAGATTTACTGAGGTATCGAACATGGAGTGGGGTAATTGGACTTCTCATTTTTAGAATTTGTCAAATCAGGAGTGACTTGGGTTAACATGGCTGGTATCTGAACTGAGGACAGTTATGAGCCCTCAACTTGTGCAATCTATACTAACCCCCTGGATTTGCTGTAAGAATTAAATTGCCTTGTTAGACACCCAGGGGGTATTTGGAGGAATTGCATGTTGTTTCTAGAGACACCACAGATGTGGTGTCAGGGAAACCCAGACTCACTCTTCCTGAGCTTTGGGAGCTCAGGTGAGTCCTGGGGAAAGGGGAGTAATGAAAGTAGGACACTGCACCCGGACGCTCTCAGCATTTATCGATATTTTCAGAGTTTTTGACAGGCGAGGATCGTATATCAAGTGGGTTTTGACAGGGAAGTATTTTGTTCAGACTCTATCACCCTCGTGCCATGTGTCCTCAGACAAGGCATCTATAGTCCTCATCTGAACAGTAGATCAGTGCTAAATGAGTTCTTTAAACATTTAGCAGTCACAAAACTAAACAGCTTATTCTCATTTTGTGGCCAAATTTGCTCATTTTCCACCAGGGTATATTAATGAAAAGTTTTTTTCTACCTGCTTCCTTGGGCTCCTGGGATGAAGGCTGGGACAACATTATCAAATTCTCCAAGCCTTTTCCTTGGCCCACTTTTGCCTATGATCTTATTTTCCATATTTGTAACTTGTACTGGTTCATGGTCCAATATACCTGAAAATTTGAAATCTTTTCTTTTCCTTCATAGGTACCAAGATTGTCCAAAAGGGAGCCAGTATACTAACAGGATTGGCTGAAATAATCAGTAAAGCAATTAAAGGTTTGAATTTTCTGCACCTATGGGGAGAGAGGAGGGCACTGAGACTGAGATCAGTCACCACTGGTTGACAATTCAATGCTTCTGCCTATTGAGTGAAAGCTCAGTAAAAATCTGTAAATATTGGCTCAGAGAGTTTGTGAGGGGGGAGCAAATGTTCCTGAGGTGAAGGTGCTCTGCTCAGGAGGGCATGGACATTCTGCCTATCTTCACTCCTCCCATGCCCTAAAGATCTCCTCCATTTCACTGTTTCTGATTTTATCCTGTACCTTAATGTGAGGAGAGGTTTCCTTAATTTGGTCACTGGTTCAATTGAGTTTTTGAGCATGGAGTTGGGGTCATGGAAAGTTCAACTTTCAGTCTCTTGGTCAGAAGCATGATAACGTGAGACCACATGGCTGGCATCTGAAGTTAGGGCAGTCTTGATAACTCAACCTGTGGCATCGGCACTAACTCCACAAATATGGTATCAGATGTGAACTGACAGTGGTCTGCCCCTTGGCTGTTAGGCATTGTATGGTTGGTGAAAAAAGCATGTATTTGGTATCAGGAAAAAAACCCAGATTCACCCTTCCCTGTGACTTGAAGCCTCATGTGAGGCCTTGGGAGAAGTGAGTAGAGAAAGTGAGACCCAGGAACTGGAAACTCTAACCAGTTTTCTGTATTTTCGAGTTTCTAGCCAATCAATAGTGTATTAAATGGGTTGTGACATGGCAGTATCTAGTTCTGACAAGGCCACGCAGGCCTGTATCCTGGGGCAAGTTATCTGCAGTTTCCTCGTCTGAACAGGGGAAACACGTTCCATGAGTTCTTCAAATAGATGACGAGTTATGAATGGAAAAACTTTGTTCATGAATCATGGCCAGATTTGTCCATTTTCCACCACAAAGTGTTGATCTGAAAAAATTTCTCTACTTACATACTTGCTGTGGCCATGTTAAAATATTTCTTTATCAAATAATCTTTATTCCTGTATTATTAAAATAATTTAAAAAAAGAGGTTGAACCACGCTGGAGTGCAAGGCAGGGAAACAAGAAACACGGCTTTTGTGGGGTAGCCTGTGGGAGCAAGGCTGATACAGTATAACAAAAGTCTCCAGGCCCTTTCCCTTGTTGTCTTTTGACTGCTATTATCTTATCCATGTTTGATCCTTTTCCTGTTTCATGGACCAGGCCTCCTGAAACTCTTGAAATTTCCTCTCTTTCATAGGTCAGGTGATGATTTCCAGAATACAGTTCGATAACCATACACTAGAGGAATTGCCAAAACTCAGTATTGAATACTCAACACTCAGTGAGGATAATACAGGTTTGTAGATTATGCACCTCGGGAATCACGGAAGGGCACTGAGATTCTGATCAATGACCAATGATTCAATCAATAAGCCTATTTTTTGAAACTTCAACAGGGCATAAATATTTCATTGTGAATTTTGTGCATGTTCCCCCAAGATGTGTTAATCTAAAAACATGTCTTTAACCTCTTTCTTTGGGCAAGAAAGAATATTTAGGTGTCAAGTAATGAGATTCCTCTTTCATGAAAAATAATTAGAAAATTTGGGTTGAATGTTCTGCCCTGTCTTGGATGACTCCTGATACCAAAGCTGAGACATTATTAGGAACGTTTCCAGGCCCTTTCCCATGTCCCCTTTTGACTATTGTTTATTATCCATATTTGTTTCCTCCCTTGTCCAGTGTTGACTACTATTTTATTTGCATATTTGATCCTTACTTGGTTCATGTCCCAGGCTTCCTGAAACTGTTGGAATTTACTGTTGTTCATAGGTGTGGAGACAAGCCATAGAAGGGGACCTGAGAAGCGTTCAGTAATAGATGTGGTTACAAGTATCATCGATGGTGTGGCTACAGGTGTGAACTTTCTGCTAATCTGGGGAGGGAAGAGGGCCCTGAGATTGAGAACAGGCACCACTGGATAATGATTCAATCAAAATGCCTATTTAACGAAGCCTCAGTAAGAATCCATGAGTGTGCGCATTCAGGGAGCATTTGCGGTGGTAACGCACGGCTATGATGTGAGGAATCCATGTTCTCTAGGGCATGGAGGCTCCTCACACCTCAGCTTCCACTTTGCCCTGAACATCTCACTCATTTCGCTGTGCCCAGATATATCCTTTTTGATAATGTGACATTCCGATCTGAATAGTCTTCTTGAGTACGGTCGTCGGATTTACTGAGCTATAGAACATGGAGTGGGGTAATGTGACTTCCCAGTTTTAAACACTTTGTCAAATCAGGGGTGCCTCGGAATAGCATGGTTGGCATCTGAACTGAGGACAGTTCTGAGCCCTCAACTTACACAATCTATAATAACTCCCTGGATTTGCTGTCAGAATTAAATTGCCATGTTGGGCACTCGGTGGCTGTTTGGAGGAATGGCATGTTGTTTCTAGAGACCACAGATTTGGTGTCAGGGAAACCCAGACTCACTCTCCCTGAGCTTTGGGAGCTCAGGTGAGTCCTGGGGACAGGGGAGTAATGAAAGTAGGACACTGCACCAAGAAGCTCTCAGCACTTATCGATATGTTCAGAGTTCCTGACAGAAGAGGATAGTACATCAAGAGGGTTTTGGCAGGGAAATATCTTGTTGGACCCTGTCATCCTCATGCCATGTGTCCTCAGGCAAGTCATCTATAGTCCTCACCTTAACAGTAGATCAGTGCTAAATGAGTTCTTTGAAAATTTGGCAGCAATAAAACTAAACCGATTTTTCTCATTTCATGACCAAGTTTGCTCATTTTCCACCAGGATAGATTCATGAAAAGATTTCTCTACCTGCTTCCTTGGGCTCCTGGGACCAAGTCCAGTACAATATTAGCCAATTCTCCAAGCCTTTTCCTTTGTCCACTTTTGTCTATAATTTATTTTCTATATTTGAAACCTGCCTTGGTTCATGGTCTAATATTCCTGAATATTTTGAAATCTTTTCTTTCATAGGTACCAAGATTGTCAAAAAGGGAGTCAGTATACTAACAGGATTGGCTGAAATAATCAATAAAGCAATTAAAGGTTTGAATTTTCTGCACCTATGGGGAGAGAGGAGAGCACTGAGACTAAGATCAGTAACCACTGGCTGACAATTCAATGCTTATGCGTGTTGAGTGAAAGCTCAGTAAAAATCCATAAATATTGGCTCAGAGAGTTTATGAGGGGGGAATAAATGGTCCTGAGGTGAGGGTGCTCTGTTCAGGAGGGCATGGAAGCCCCGCTCACCTCCACTCCTCCTGTGCCCTAAAGATCTCCTCCATTTCACTGTTTCTGATTTTATCCTGTACCTTAATGTGAGGAGAGTGAGTAAGAGGTTTCCTTAGTTTGGTCGCTGGTTCGATTGAGTTTTTGAGCATGGAGTTGGGGTCATGGAAAGTTCAACTTTCAGTGTCTTGGTCAGAATCATGATAATGCAGACCACATGGCTGGCATCTGAAGTCAGGGCAGTCTTGATATCTCAACCTGTGGCATCAGCATTAACTCCACAAATATGGTATCAGATGTCAATTGACCTTGGTCTGCCCCTTGGCTGTTGGGCATTGTATGTTTGGTGAAAAAAGCATGTATTTGGTGTCAGGAAAAAAACCCAGACTCACCCATCCCTGTGATTTGAGGCCTCATGTAAGGCCAGGGGAGAGGTGAGTATAGAAAATGAAACCAAGGACCTGGAAACTCTCACCAGTTTTCTGTATTTTTGAGTTTCTAGCCAATCAATAGTGTACCCAATGGGTTGTGACATGGTAGTATCTACTTCTGACCAGGCTACACACAGGCCTGTATCCTAGGGCAAGTCATCTGCAGTTCCCTCATCTGAACAGGGGAAACATATTCCATGAGTTCTTTGACTAGATGAAGAGTTATGAATGGAAAGACTTTGTTCACGAATCATGGCCAGGTTTGTCCATTTTCCACCACAAACTGTTGATCTGAAAAAATTTCTCTACTTACCTACTTACTTTGGCCCAGTTAAAATATTTCTTTATCAAATAATGTTTATTCCTGTGTTACTAAAACCATCAAAAGACACTGAACCACACAGAAGTGAAAGCAGGGAAACAAGAAACACAGCCCTTGTGGGGTGGCCTGTGAGAGCAAGGCTCATACAGTATAACAAAAGTCTCCAGGCCCTTTCCCTTGTTGTCTTTTGACTGTCATTTTCTTATCCATGTTTGATCCTTTTCCTGTTTCATGGACCAGGCCTCCTGAAACTCTTGAAATTTCCTCTCTTTCATAGGTCAGGTGATGATTTCCAGAATACAGTTCGATAACCATACACTAGAGGAATTGCCAAAACTCAGTATTGAATACTCAACACTCAGTGAGGATAATACAGGTTTGTAGATTATGCACCTCGGGAATCACGGAAGGGCACTGAGATTCTGATCAATGACCAATGATTCAATCAATAAGCCTATTTTTTGAAACTTCAACAGGGCATAAGTATTTCAATGTGAATTTTGTGCATGTTCCCCCAAGATGTGTTAATCCAAAAACATGTCTTTAACCTCTTTCTTTGGGCAAGAAAGAATATTTAGGTGTCAAATAATGAGGATTGCTCTTTCATGAAAAATAATTTAAAAACATGGGTTGATGTTCTGCCGGGAATGTAACAAAGAGCCCTTATAGAATGACTCTTGATTCCGAAGCTGAGACACTATTAGGAAAGTTTCCATGTCCTTGCCCATGTCCCCTTTTGACTATCATTTTATTATCCATATTTCTTCCTTCCCTTTTTCAGTGTTGACTACTATTTTATTTGCATATCTGATCCTTACTTGGTTCATGTCCCAGGCTTCCTGAAACTGTTGGAATTTACTGTTGTTCATAGGTGTGGAGACAAGCCATAGAAGGGGACTTGAGAAGCGTTCAGTAATAGATGTGGTTACAAGTATCATCGATGGTGTGGCTACAGGTATGAACTTTCTGCAACTCTGGGGAGAGGAGAGAGCACTGAGATTGAGAAAAGGAACCACTGGCCTATGATTCAATCATAATGCCTGTTTAATGAAACCTCAATAAGAATCCATGAATGTGGGCATTCAGAGAGCGTTTGGTGTGGTAACACATGGCTGTGATGTGAGGTCCTGTGTTCTCTAGGGCATGGAGGCTCCCCACACATCCACTTCCACTTTGCCCTGCACCTCTCACTCATTTTACTCTGCTTAGATTTATCCTTCATGAAACATGACATCCCTATTGTGAGTGGTATTCCTGAGTATGGTCATCAGATTTACTGAGTTATTGAACATGGAGTGGGGTAATGGAACTTGCCAGTTTTAGACACTTTGTCAAATCCAGAGTGACTCAGGATAACATGACTGGCTTCTGAACTGAGGACAGTTCTGAGCCCTCAACTTACACAATCTGTACTAACTCCCTGGATTTGCTGTCAAGAGTTAAATTGCCATGTTGGACAGCCAGTGGGTGTTTGGAGGAAGGCATGCTGTTTATGCTGCTGCTGCTAAGTCGCTTCAGTCGTGTCTGGCACGTGTGACCCCATAGATGGCAGCCCACCGGGCTCCTCTGTACCTGGGATTCTCCAGGCAAGAACACTGGAGTGGGTTGCCGTTTCCTTCTCCAAATGGCGTGCTGTTTCTAGAGACCACATATTGGTGTCAGAGAAACCCAGAGTCACTCTCCCTGTGCTTTGGGAGCTCAAGTGAGTCCTGGAGGCAGGGGAGTAATGAAAGCAGGACACTGTACCCAGAAGCTCTCAGCATTTATCGATATTTTCAGAGTTCCTGACAGAAGGGAAGAGTATATCAAGTGGGTTTTGACAGGGAAGTATCTTGTTCAAACTCTATCACCCTCATGCCATGTGTCCTCAGGCAAGTCATCTGTAGTCCTCATCTGAACAGTAGATCAGTGCTAAATGAGTTCTTTGAAAATCTAGCAATCAAAAAACTAAACAGCTTATTCTCATTTCATGGCCAAATTTGCTCATTTTCCACCAGGGTATATTCATGAACTGAACTGATATTCATGAAAAGATTTCTTTACCTGCTTCCTTGGGCTCCTGGGACCAAGGCTTGTACAATATTAATGAATTCTCCCAGCCTTTTCCTTTGTCCACTTTTGCCTATGATTTTACTTTCCATATTTGAAACTTGTCCTGGTTCATGGTCCAATACTCCTGAAAATTTTGATATCTTTTCTTATAGGTACCAAGATCGTCAAAAAGGGAGCCAGTATACTAACAGGATTGGCTGAAATAATCAGTAAAGCAATTAAAGGTTTGAATTTTCTGCACCTATGGGGAGATAGGAGGGCACTGAGACTGAGATTAGTCACCACTGGTTGACAATTCAATACGTATGCCTACTGAGTGAAAGTTCAGTAAAAATCCATAAATAATGGCTCAGAGAGCTTGTGAAGGGAGAGCAAATGGTCCTGAGGTGAGGGTGCTGGGCTCAACATAGGATGGAAGCCCCGCTCACCTCCACTCCTCTTGTGCCCTAAAGATCTCCTCCATTTCACTGTTTCTGATTTTATCCTGACCTTAAAGTGAGGATGGTGAGTAAGAGAATTCCTGAGTTTGGCGGCTGGTTCGATTGAGTTTTTGAGCATGGAGTTGGGGTCATGGGAAGTACAATTTTCAGACTCTTGGTCAGAAGTATAATAAGGCAAGACCACATGGCTGGCATCTGAAGTCAGGGCAGTGTTGATAACTCAACCTGTGGCATCGGCACTAACTCCACAGATATGGTATCAGAAGTCAATTGACAGTGTTCTGCCCCTTGGCTGTGATTTGGATGGTTGGTGGAAAAACCATGTGTTTGGTGTCAGGAGAATCCCAGACCCACCCTCCCCTGTGATTTGAGGGCTCACGCAAGGCTTGGGGAGAGGTGAATAGAGGAAGTAAGACCCTGGACCTGGAAGCTCTCACCAGTTCTGTTTTTTCAAGTTCCTAGCCAATCAATAGTGTATCAAATGGGTTGTGACATGGCTGTGTCTTGTCCTGACTAGGCCACCCACAGGCTTGTATGATGGGGCAAGTCATCTGCACTTTCGTCTGAACAGGGGAAACATATTCCCTGAGTTCTTCAAATAGATGATGAGTTATGAATGGAAAGACTTTGTTCACATGTCATGGCCAGATTTGTCCGTTTTCTACCATAATGTGTTCCTCTGAAAAAATGTTCTCTACCTACCTACTTGCTTTGGCCAAGTAAAAATATTTCTTTATCAAATAATGTTTATTCTGTATTATTAAAGTTAATCAAAAGACTTTGAGCCACGGAACAGGGAAACTTCAGGGAAACCAGAAACAGAGCCCTTGTGTGGTAGGATGTGGGACCATGGCTGAGACAATTTTACAAAAGTCTCCAGGCCCTTTCCCTTGTTGTCTTTCGACTATTTCTATCTTGTCCATGTTTGATCTATTTCTTATTTCATGAAGCAGGCCTCCTAAAACTCTTGAAATGTACTCTCTTTCATAGGTCAGGTGATGATTTCTGGAATACAATTTGATAACCATACACTAGAGGAATACCAAACACTCAAGATTGAATACTCAACACTCAATGAGGAGAATAAAGGTTTGTAGTTTCTGCACCTTGGGGAAGAGTGAAGGACACAGAGATTCAGATCAGTCACCAATGACCAATGATTCAATCAGTATGCCTATTTCTTGAAACCTCAACAGTGCATAAACACATAGGTTCAGAGAGTTTTCAGGGTGGTGAATAAGATTGTGAGGGTGCCGTGCTCACAAGGGAATGGAAGCTCCACGCACACAGTCCCTCCTCTTTGCCCTACACGTCTCCTCCATTTCACTGTTTGTGAATGTTTCATGTATATTCATCTGAGAACAACAAGTAAGTGTTTTCCTCAGTTTGGTCAGTTATTGAACATGGAGGTGAGGTCATGGACTTCCCCATTTTATCCACTTGGTCACAAGCAAAAGTAAGTGGGAACCATGTGTCTGGCACTAAACTGAGGACAGTCCTGTGTGCTCAGCCTGTGGGGTCTGCACTAATTGCTTGAATTTCATATCAGATGTCAATTGAATGGGGGACGCCCAGTGGGTGTTGGGGAATTGGTTGATGGTAGAGACATCACAGGTTTGTGTGAGGAGAAACCCAGGCTTACTCTGACCCGTGACTGGGGGCTATTGTTACCTTGGGTACAAGGAAGTGATGAACGTAGGACACTGACTCCAGATACTCTTACAAGTGAACTGTATTTTCCGAATTCCTGGTAGAATCAGGTATTGTATCAGATGAGTTGTGACATCATAGCAATTTGTCCTGACTCTACCACCCACATGTTCTGTTCCTGGGGAAAGTTATCTGCAGTTTCTTCATCTGCAGAGGGGAAATATGTTACATGGATTCTTTGAACAGGTTACCAATCATGAATATAAAGAATTTATGCCCTGCTACCTTAGTGTTTACAGCATTTGAGAGTATAGTTTCCTGACAAGGGATTGAACCTATGACTCCAATATTGGAAGCCAAATTCTTAACCACTGGACAACCTCGGAAGTCTTACAGCTATTCAAAGGCATTATACCAAACTTCCTTAAAAGACTTCATGAGAAGATATATGTTTGTACATGATTACAATATCAGGTCACCCCTAGCAACATTCATAATTCTGTCCCAGAAAGGAGGTTTTCAAATGGTCTTTTCAATCTTGCATTCCTCCACAGCCTTAACATTCTCTATGGCAAACAAACTGGGGGTTCTCGTTGTTGTCCTTGTATGGAGCTGTGATGAGCATCCTCATAACTGGGCCATTGCCCCTCTCATTCCAGCAGCTTCTATGCCTGCCTTCTGCCTGGAGCCTAAAGTAACAGGTAGCTGCAATACCATGATGACCAGGTACTTCTACAATGCCCAGACTGGCCTCTGTGAGCAGTTTGTGTATGGAGGCTGTGAAGGAAATGCAAACAACTTCGAAAAATTAGAGGACTGCATAAAGACCTGCTCTCAAGAGGCAGGGTCCCTATGGTAAGACAGGGGGCAGGGCACAGGAGGAGGGGAAGGACTGGGGAAAGAGGCGGAGCTCAGGGGGCCGCACACCATTCACCCTGCACAGTGTCCTCCCCCTCGCTGCTGCCAGGAGGGGAGGCTGCAGTGTCCTGTGAAACCCACACTGAGCGAGGTCTCCAGGGAGAGGATGGCAGAAGGTCAGCCCCTGATGCCTCTTTGTGGTCCTCTCAGCCTGATCACATGCTCCCCTTTCTCAGTTGGGAACAGCGATTCAGCCACCCTCCAGGGCAGGTCTGCAGTGCTTCTGGGTGCCCTACGTAGTCTTGGAAAATTCACTTCCTTCTTGTTCATGATTCAGGAATGTGGTTCCAAATTTTTTTGAAAATATGGATTCTATTAAGTTGACCATTGTCCATGTCTGGGGCTACACTGAAGGCACTCAACAAGTTCCTTTCTTTTTGCAGAGGACACGCGAAGAGTGGATTCAGGAACTCTGAAGTCTGAGGAGGACCCCTGCCGGGCTGGGCTGTGGCTGCATCTGAACCTCTTCAGTCTCCTCACAGTCCTTCTCAGCCCTACCCTCCTTTACAGAGTCTGCCCATTTCCTTTCCTCTGTTGGTCAACATGTCTAATTCTGTCTCTACCAGCTGGTTCTCAGCACCATGAGAGCATGTCTTCCCTTTACCCCTAGCACTTCCCACAGTTCCTGATACCAATGAGACAGTTTATAGTTATTTGAGGAAAGAAGGAAGGAAAGAAGGCACGCTCCTCATGACCAGAGTAACTGCAGAGCCTGCTGTGTAACACATGATTTTTGTTTTCACCTCCATCCTCAAGGCATCCTCACCGTCATCCCCCTGCCCACCATCACTGCTCTCCTTGTACGTGGCCAAGGTGGAATTTCCAGCATCCAGTTCTCAACATCAGTAATGAGAGAAGAGTTTGGTTTAAAAAAGCCCCCTTTCCACACAGTGATGTTGCAATTTTCATTTCTGTAGCTTCAAACACTATGGTTTATATTTCAGTAAATGTATATTCAAAATTAAACTGACTGCAGTGGAGTCTGTTGTTTATAATTACAAACCTTAACAAATAGTGTCCATGGAAATGGTGGTCCTCCTAACTGTTCTGTAGACAGTGGGCACCTCCCAATCCCCTTTCCAGACACTGTGCCCTATCGGGTATAGGAAGCAAACCCATTATACCATCATCAACTCCCTAATAGCATCGCAAGTACAGATAACCCTGTGAGATACACACATCAACTTGACAACCTTTCCTTGTTACTTTTAATCTCAGTCAAACTGGGGAGCCAGTTGTCCTCCTGACTCTCAGAAGGAGAATGGGTATGAGACTGAGTTGTCCACTTCTCTAAGAAATCTGATTCCCTGAGGTCACATGTGGGGAGGAGGCGTCATACTTCAGCTAAAGAAAGGTCAACTACTGTTTAGTATCCCTGGCTCTGTGTTAGCATTTTGCCTACATTTTCCCATTAATCATGCTAAGAATCCATCAAGGGAGGAAATGGAGGTGTAGAGATGGCACTTAGCTGCTGAATGCAGTCCCTAACATGACAGGTCCTTGCTCTCCCAAGCAGAGGGACTTTGATGATGCTTTCCTGCTCTGCTTCTGGGAAGATTTAGAATGAAGGCAACTTTGGAAACAGACAGGATCTGTTTCACCACAGATTAGTAAAGTTTGTCATGGAGACCTCCGCAAGTAGTAGTATTAGTGTTTGAATAAATGAGAACCCACAGGGTGTTGGTGCTGTTTTTCATATCTCTCCAGTCTTGGGCAAATTCTCAACATCTCTGAGCTTTGCTTTCTTTAGTATAAATAATGATAAGACTGGTATTTTTCAATGTTTCCAGCCTGGGACCACTGAAATACTCCGCTTTGTCTTCCTGCTTTTCTTTTTCTTTGGAATAGTTTTGTTTGTTGTCTCCTGTACAGTATTACAGACCTCTGAACATACATCTTCAGGCACACTGTTTACAAGTTCTAATCCCTTGAATCTATTTGTTGCCTCTACTATATATTCACAGTGGATTGGATTTAAGTCATACTTGGTTGGCCTAGTAGTTTTCTGGCTTTCTTTAGTTTAAGCCTAAATTTTGTTAGAAGATTCTGATGATCGGAGCCACAGTCAGTTTCAGGTCTTGTTTTTACTAACTCTACACAGTTTCTCCATCTTCAGCTACAAAGAACGAAACCAGTTTGATTTCAGTGCTGACCATTTGTTGATGTCCATGTGTAAAATTGTCTCTAGTGTTGTTGAAAAAGGGTATTGGCTATGACCATGCATTCTCTTGGCAGAATTCAGTTAGTTGCCTTGTTTCATTTTGTTCTCCAAGGCTAAGCTTTCCTGTTACTCCAAGTATCTCTTGACTTCCTACTTTTGAATTCCAATCTCCAATGATGAATAGAACATTTTTGTTGTTGTTGTTAGTTGTCAGAGTTCTTCTATGTCTTCACAGAACTGATCAATTTCAGTTTCTTCAGCATCAGTGGTAGGGGGATAGACTTGAATTACTGTGATGTTGAATGGCTTGCCTTGGAAACAAACCGAGAACATGCTGTCATTTTTGAAGTTGTACTCAAGTACTGCATTTCAGACTCTTGCTGATTATGAGGGCCACTCCCTCCAAAGTTAACTGCAGGCAGAGCAAAATGCAGTATTTCCTTGAGTTTGCTTGGGGGGTCAAGACTGCTTTTTCCATGCTGGTACAATGTTAGTCAAGACTCAATGCTCTTTCTCTTGTGCCCCTATCAGACTATATTTTATTTCCCTATAATGATATCGATGACAGTTACATGCATAATTATATAGACAGGGCTCATCATCATAGAGACTCACAGGAATTTTACTTCATCCACTCTCTTCAATGATGGGGCACTTAGCATGAGTATTAAATAAGAGAGTCATTTACTTAGAAATATTTATCAAAATTTATCCTTTTGGTTCTGAGAGCATAGTTTCTTGAGTAGGGAAACAGCTGTAAACAAAATACAGTAAAAAAAATATATATATATATCCTTCTAGAAGGGAGACAGACAATAAAAATGGGAAAATCCTATGCCAGGTCTTGATGAGAGTTGTGAAGAAAGGGAGTGATGGGGATTCAGAAGGTAGTAGAGGGTCAGGGAAACTCTCTGTGATAAAGAGGCATTGAGCAGAGTCTGTCAAAAAATGTGCTTAGTGTGTTTGAGAGACAGACAGGACCAGGGTGACTGGAGCCAAGTGGACTGAAGAGGGGTAAAGTGGAAGGGGACCAGACAGAGCGGCTATGGGGACAGATCATGGAGAGCCTTTTAGAACTTTAAGAATCAGGATCTGACTCTCAGAAAACCAGAGTCACTGAGGGATTGGTCATGGGGGCCATAGGCTAGGATTCACTTTGAAACAGGATCCTGCAGCTGCAGCTGAAGAATGGCCTCTAAGAGGCAAAAGGCAGAGACAGAGGCCCCTGGGCAGGCTGCTGCAGTGGTCCAGTGAGCCACGATGGAGTGTGTACCCATATTGTTCCCTGGGCCGATCTCAGTTTACTAGAAAAGCATGAATAATTTACTCTGTTGAGGTTTCAGTGGAGGCTTCATCACAATCATGATTCATTAAATCTTTAGCCATTTGTGATGGACTCGCTCTCCAAACCCTCTCCTTTCTTTGAGGTGTGGGGGCAGGGAAAAGTAGAAGATAGGACTCAAAACTCCTTCCTTAAATAATTAAAAATTACTTCCTTCTTGGTGGTCATTGTGATCCTGAGAGCACTGTGGTTGCTCATTTCCAGGACGGTTTAGGTCCTGTCCAGGTACATAGTGTCCAGGTCTGGGGCTTCAGAGATTCAATCAGCAAGTTCCTCTCCTTTTGCAGAGGCCATGGGAACTAGGCTCCCTGAGAGGTTGAAGTCCAAGGAGTACCCAATCAGGGCTGAGCTCTGGCTGCTTCTGATAGTATTCAGCCTTTCCCTCTTGCTTCTCAACACTACCTTCCTCAGCAGAAATCTGCCTCTTTCCTCTCTCCCATACGACTCCTTGCTTTACTCCTGTCTCATCCAGTTGGCTCTAAGCACCATGAGAGCAAGACTTCCCTTTATCCCTAGAGCCATGCACAGTTCCAGGCACAAAGGTTACAGTCCATAAATATAGAAGTAAGTATGGGAACAATGCAGGAGAAAAGCGTCTCATGACTGCAGTGAAAGTAGAGCCTGGGATGTGAATTCACGATTCTTGCAAATCTTCTTTGTCTCTACATCCCAACCTTCATCCTCCACCCACCAGCACTTCGAGAGCCTTGGGAACGTGGCTGCCTGGATGCTGCCAGAAAGGCTGGGACCCCCTCATATTCTCGTAAATGTGATTGACATTCATGAAGTCATGTCCAAAATCTTTGATGCATCATCTGTGTTAACATCAAATAGATTTGCATGGGTGGTGTTTGTATGCTTGTGTATTAGTGACGTTGACTAACAGGAGACACTTGACTAACAGGCAAGTGTCTTCCTCCTGATTTTCAGCAGTTTGTCTTTCCAGCAAGTCACTTTTCCGTCCCTGTAGTTCGGCATCCTCATCTCAAAAAAGAATACTACTACTTAGGTGATAAGATTGTTAAAGAAGAATAAGCTATGTCTTTTTCAATACTTACTGTGAGCTCACATGACAGGTCACAATTTTAAATGCACTCCAGGCCATGTGAGTAATATAAATGGAAGCATGGGAACCATAAAGAATGGTGGTGATTATGGAAACTGGAGAGAATGCTCCCCTCCTGAGAATAGAACCGCTCTCTTCGGTTTACTGTATGGTTTTCAAAGTGTGGTCCTTTGAGCAGCACCCTCAGCACCTGGGGAACCTCGTTAAGGCAGCTACTCAGGCCCCACTCTATGCTCCTGAACCAAAACTCTGGGGATGAAGATCTAAAATCTGTGTCTGACCAAATGGCTAAGGGATTCTGATGCTTATGCAAGTATTAGACCTTTGGCCCTTGTTAAATTACAGGACTGTGATGCCAGTAAGTTAACTTTTTCCAGCATTCATATAAATTTTTTATATGAAATTTCCCATTGTGAAATTGTATAAATGTTTAAAATGGTAAAATAATACTCTGTGGGTTCACCATACATATATTCCAGCCAGTTTTGCAATCTCTGGTTTATGCTTTTCTGTTTAATCCTGATGATAATCTTTAAGAAACATACTATGTGGTCCAAACATTGAGGTGCTGTTTTATCATGTCGTGAGAAAATGGTCACTTATTACTTGAATATGAATGTACCTCTCAGAGGGCACAGCACCTCAAATATCTAAATATCTTCTGTCTTCCCCAAGATCATTCCATCCATTTGAAGATGCAGCCTTAGATAGCATGGAATCCTAGATTGTCTTTTTTTCAGAAGGAGAAACCGAGAAAAAAAGAAACACAGATATGATCTGGGATTCCAGAGGTTTAGATCACTTGTCTGCATCCAGAAGTCAGCTATAGTTTTGTTCCTGTCCTGTAATTTCTGTAAAGAAGCCTGCAGGGGCCAGGAATGTTTCTAATTAGAGACCACACTTCCAAGAGCAGGGAGGGGCAAGGGGGAGGGAGAACTGGCCCATCAGGGGGCTCATGGATCTTGAGGTCTCTAACTTGGACCAAAGTGAAGAGGGGAACATGAGAGGGGGACACTGAGAGAAAAAGACAGATGAGAGAGGAGGGGGAGAAAAGAGGAGTTTCTGATATTAAGGGGAGTCTCTGCTACTCCTTGGTCTCAGATGCATAGACTGAGGCAGGAAGAGGAGAAGCACAAGAGGGCCTTCTGAACTAGAATCCTTGTACCATCTGCAGGTTTGTGTCCTGGGCAAGTGGCTTTACCTCTGAGCCTGTGCTTTCTCCTTGACACAATGGGATGAGTATCCTAGATATTGTAGGATGGACATGAGGCTAAATGAAATCATGCATGTGAAATGTCTCAAGAGACAGCAGATCCTCCACTCACAGTGGCTTGTTTGGTGAGTTACAGGCTATTGATGCCCGACTGTCCTGGGGCAGCTCGGTATTGAGAGCTCCTGCCCTTCTCCAGGGAAAGGGTGTCTGTGCAGGAACGCAGCCCCCCGTGTCCTCTCAGCTCATCACCCAGCTCTGAGCCTGCTTGACATTTGGCTGGACTTGCTCCTGGGGCTTCTGGGCACTGAGCCCAGCTCCCTCCTCCTTGATCCTGGAGTGGAGCACAGGGTGTGTGTGTGTGTGTGTGTCTGTGTCTGTGTCTGTGTGCACGCGCGTGTGTGCACATGAGTGGAAAATGCTTGTCTGAGTGCAGATGAGTTGGAGGGAGGCTAGGGCTATGTGATTGTAACTGGGAGTGAATATACAGGACTGAGTGAAGGGACTGTGGGTGTGTCACCCCTCACACCTCCCCTGTAGATAACAGCTATCAATGCATCAGAGTGCATATGCACAAACTCTGCAGCCAGATCCCTGGGTTAAAAACCTCTCTCTCCACTCGATGACTGTAACCAACTTACTTTATTTTGTGTAGCTCAGGTTCCTCCTCTGTAACATGAGGACTTATCAATACTTCCTCATCCCCTCATTTAGGGTTTTTGAGAATTAAATCTGTAAATATGTGTCAAGTGCTAGGATAATGACTGATATATAAAAGAAATTACCTTTTATCTGTTGTGATTACTCATTATTATTATTAATACTACAAAGGACTCTGACTTCTCAGGGAGAAGGAACATGTCTGTTGTGTCCATTGCTTCCATAGCAACCCGGTGATGTGGGCAGTGCTGACCTCACCCGACACCTGAAGACAGGAGGACTCTGGGAGATTTCCATCTGCAGACACAAAGATAGGAAAAGGCAGAGCTGGTCATAAAAAGGAGGCCATGTGACCCCAAAACCACTGCGGGAGAGAGGAGGAGGAAGTGGGCGGTTGTGGGCAATCTTCCAAGGTCCCCTGAAGTCCACTCAGGCAGACAGCTCTCCTGTTTGTGAAACCAGGTGAAGAACGGCAGATGGTCAGGCTGTGGAGACGTGTGCAGCTCCCTCCTACCCCTCTGCCCCCTTCCCTTACTCCTTATTTGAAACAGAAAACAGGGTTACTGCCCCAGCAGGACATCACTTTCCTAGGTAAGTTCCTGCAGGGAACAGCCAGGTAAAGAGCAAGTCTCCATCCAGTAGAGACGCTGTAGCAATGGATGCAGGAAGGTGTCTGTTTCACACTGGTCTTCTGAGCGAGGTGAGGGTGGTGGGGGCAGAGGGTGGTGGTAATTCATGCCCAGACGTGATGACCCCAACAAGGGACTAAAAAGGAGGACCTGAGCTCATACACTGCTGTTCACTTATTCGACCTGTGGTTTGCTCTTTTGCCCTCACTGATTGTCCATCACTTGCCATGCACTGGTCTAGGTGCTAGGATCCTCCCTGAGTGACCATATTGGACAAAGTTCCACCTGTACAACTACAAAACATGTTTCCATGAGACCCACAGCAAAGTCAAGTTTAAGAAGCATTGATACTGGACACTTTACCCCAGCAGGCTGAAGCAGGACAATGGATAGTGAGGTGGGCACACACTGTGCAATACTGACCCCAGGCCCTTCTCTTCCTCACTCCCCTCCTTGTGTCTCTTCCAGGCACTGAACTGGGGTGTGAGAAGCTCAGTCAGCTGCCATCTTTCCTCAGGAGCCCTCCTGCAAGGTCATGACGATAAGCCAGCTCTGCTTTTTGGCAACCCTTCTCACCCTCCTGGGCACCCCTACGGCCGGTATACCAGGGTGTGAAACTAGCAACCAAGCCCAGGGCAAGCCCAGGTTCATCTCTCCTCTCTGGAGGTGGGGGATGACGGGAGTCCATGGAAGGGGTTGGATTGTTTGGGTGGGGTGAGTGCTGCCAACCATCTCTGGATTTCTCCTGGGAAGTGGACAGTTTAACTCCATGAACAGTTTTTTACTCTTAAAAGATATTATTATGTGTTCTGTTTTTTAAACAAAAGTATCCCATCTAACTCTAGCAGATGAGGGACCCCATCACTGAAACTCTTCCTTCCTGGACACAACCTTCTTTTTTTTTTAATTTTTTTTCCCTTTATTTATTTATTTTTTCAGTGGGTTTTGTCATACATTGATATGAATCAGCCATAGATTTACACGTATTCCCCATCCCGATCCCCCCTTCCACCTCCCTCTCCACCCGATTCCTCTGGGTCTTCCCAGTGCACCAGGCCCGAGCACTTGTCTCATGCATCCCACCTGGGCTGGTGATCTGTTTCACCATAGATAATATACATGCTGTTCTTTCGAAACATCCCACCCTCACCTTCTCCCACAGAGTTCAAAATTCTGTTCTGTACTTCTGTGTCTCTTTTTCTGTTTTGCATATAGGGTTGTCGTTACCATCTTTCTAAATTCCATATATATGTGTTAGTATGCTGTAATGGTCTTTATCTTTCTGGCTTACTTCACTCTGTATAATGGGCTCCAGTTTCATCCATCTCATTAGAACTGGTTCAAATGAATTCTTTTTAATGGCTGAGTAATATTCCATGGTGTATATGTACCACAGCTTCCTTATCCATTCGTCTGCTGATGGGTGGACACAACCTTCTGTGTACACACTCAGTGTAGTGTAATCACAAGATCCACTTTTGTTCTCTGTCCTCTTTCATGCCCAGGCTTCCTGAGACTCTTGGAAATTACTGTCTCTCTGTAAGTCATGAAATAAGTCTAGGAAGGAAACCTAGATAGCGTCTGGATGGGACTGGACTCTAGAACATGCCATCAGGTGCTTAGAGGGTTAGAACTATCAACTTCCAGCCCCTCTGGGAAGAGGAGAGGATACTGATACTGACTGCAGTCACCAATGGCCAATGATTCTGTCAACTTGTCTACCTCCAACCCTCAATTAAAACCCTGAATACTGGGTTCAGAGAGCCTCAGGGGAAGCAAACATTTCAAGAGATTGCAAGAGGGAAAAGTCCTGAGAGGGCTTGGAAGTTCGGCACCCCCAAGTCCCCATTTGCCCTACACATCTACATTTCTTTATGCTTTATTATAACTGGGGACAGTAAGTAAAGGGCTTTCCTGAGTTCTCTGAGTGATTCTAATAAGTTATTGAATGTGGAAAGTGGGTCATGTCACCTCTGAGTTTATAGCTCACTGGTCATTTGTGTAAACAACCACAGAAATGGAGCCCTCACCCTGTGTGGTCTGGGTCGCCTCTAGGGGTTTAGTGTCAGAAGTGACTTGACTCCTGGAATTTCAGTGGGTATTGTGGAACTGGTTGCTGTTGTCAGAGACCCTGCATATTTCGAGTCTGGGAAAAAATCCCAGACTCACTCTTCTCTCCCATTTGTGTCTGGTGTGAGGGTCAGGGGCTCTGGGACTATATTATGTGGGGCAGAGCACTCAGAACCCCTTTCCAGTTCTCTGCATTATCAGAATTCCTGGCAGAATCAGGTACTTGATTAAGTGGATTGTGACAGAACAGTGTCTTGTCCTGATCCTGCCACTCACATGCTGTGTGTTGTGGGGCAAGTCATCTATCATTACCTCATCTGAACAGGGAGACCAGGTTATGTGAGTTTTTTTGAAAGGATTACCAGTCGTGAGTATAAAAGTTTGCAAATTCATGGACAATGATGTCCATTTTCCACCAAAATGTTTTAGTCTCAAACACTTGTCTATCTACATTTTCTCACCACCCATTCAAAAGAAATTTATGTGTCAAATTATTATCATTTCTCTGTTATGAAATTAATCAAAACTTTGAGAGACAGTTGAACTTCATCCCTCCAGAGGCAACTGCAGTAAGAGCAAGAAATGCAGTACTTCCTAGAGTTTGCTCAAGGTGCAAAGACTGTTCTTTCCAGGTTGGTACAATATTAATCAACGCAAGGTGCTTCACCCTGCTGTCCTGTCAGACTACTATTTCATTATCCTATCAGGCTATAGGATGTTAGAGGAGACTCAAAATTATATAGACAAGCCTCATTATCAAATAGACTAACAGAAATTTTATTATATCCCGTCTCTTTAATAACTATGCACTTGACTTGAGTGTGAAATGGAAGATTCATTTACTTGAAAAATATTTATCAAGTATTTGTGCTTTTTTCCCTAGAAGGCATATTTATTGATGTAGGGAACCAGCTGTAAACAAAATAAAGTAAAATAATATGCCTTCTAAGAGGCTGACAGTGAAGACAGGGGAAAATCCTATGGCAGATGGTGATGAATGCCATGAAGTAAGAGCGTGATGGGATATCAGGAGGTTTAGAGGGTCAGGGATACACTCTGTAGTAAGAAGGCCTTGAGCAGAGGCTGCCAAGAATGAGCCTGGTGTGTTTTCCCAGCAGCCCAGACCAGGGTGGCTGGAGCTGAGTGGGTGAGGGAAGGGGAGTGGAAGGGGATGAGGCAGAGATGCCATGGGGGCAGGTCATGAGGAGCCTTGTAAGACTTTATAAAAATCCAAATTTGACTCCGAGAGATCTGGGGAGTCACTGAGGGATTGGTCATGGAAGCCATGTGATAGGACTCAAGTTTTAAGAGGATCCCTGAGTCTGCAGAGTGGAGAGTGGCTCCTCGGAAATAAGAGCAGAGACAGAGGCCCCCGGGCAGGCTGCTGCAGTGGTCCAGTGAGCCATGGTGGAGTGTGTACCTGTGTGGTTCCTAGGGTAGATCGCAGTTCTTTAGAACATGAATGATTTGCCCTGTTAAGGTTTCTGTGGAGTCTTCATCAAAAATCATGAATCATTAAATCTTTAGGCATTTGTGTTGGATTCACCCCCCACCCCTCTCCCCTCTCTGAGTTGTGGGCGCAGGGAAGGGGAAAGGTGGAAATGAAAATCCCCACTCCCTAATCAAGTGTTGGTTATCCAGGCAACCAACCTCCTTTTGGGGTTAGGTTGAGTTTTTCCTAGTCACCTCCCTCACATGATAAAAGACTCCCTGTCGCTGTCATCTCTCAGGAAATTGTAATGGTTTTAAGAGCTCTGTGCCATGAATGGGAAACAGAGCAAATTAGTATTTCTTATATAGTCGTAGTATCAATATTCTTTCAATATTCCATTATTCCAGTGCCCATGATGTAATCAAAATGAATTCTCTGGTGGCTTTTCTTCCACGCATTTTTTTCCCAGTACAGCATGATGCTGTCAGACTTTTTTTAAAAAACTCTTTATTTTTTATTGGAGTATAGTTGATTAACAATATCGTGATAGTTTCAGGTGGACAGCAAAGAGACTCAGCCATATATACATGTATCCATTTTTCTCCAAACTCCCCTCCCACCCAGACTGCCACATAGCACTGTGCAGAGTTCTATGAATAACCAACAAGGACCTTCTATACAGTAGGTCCTTGTTGGTTATTCACCTTCACACTTTCTTTTTTTAATGGTGAAAAGTTTGAACCACACACATGTACAGAAAATAGTATTGCAAACCCACAGACCATTGTCCAGCTCTAATCATTATCAACACGTGGAGAATATTCTTGATGCACATCCTCCATGTTTGTTCTTTTGGAGCTACTCAGTGGCATTTATGCCAATTAATCTATATATATTCCCCAATGATATGTAATTACCTACAGTACTACCCTGTCAGTGTGACACCTAATAACACTGGTAATAATGCCCTGGACAGAGAACATCAAATGGCCTTTTCACATTCACACCCATGCACCCCTACCATCTTTACTGGAAACAAACTGGTGTCTCAGCTGTTCACTTTGTAGACTGAACTGTGATGGCCGTCCTCCTTATTTGACTGAGATCCTCCCATCCCTGCAGCCCTGTGGTTGCAGCAGTACCTTCTGGAACCTGGGTCCCTGACTGTTGCCACTCCTTCTGTAGCCTAAACTGCTGGAATATTCCTCCTTTTCTTGATCAATATGATTTACCACACATGAAGTCATGTCCAGCATTCAATTCATCATCTGTGTTAGCATTGGGTTGCTTTGCTTGAGTTTTGTTTTTGTGTTAGTAATACTGAAAGAATTGGATCCTATGACTAACACTTTATGTAAATGTCTTCCTTCTGATTTTCAGCAGTTTCGCTTCCAGCAAGAAACTTTTCCTTAGGTGAATTTCATTTCTTCGTCTCTAAAATAGGAATGTGTGTGTGTGCTCAGTTGCTAGGAGATGTGTGACTCTGCTACCTCATGGACTGTAGCCAGCCAGGTTCCTCTGTTCATGGGATTTTCCAGGCAAGAATACTGGTGTGGGTTGCCATTTCCTCCTCCAGGGAGTCTTTTGGACACATGGATCAAACCAGAGTCTTCTGTGTCTCCTGCATTGGCTGGTGGATTCTTTACCACTGAGCCACTTGGGAAGCCCCAAAATAGGAATAATGATACTTAACTCATAAGGTTGATAAATAAGAACAAGTTACCTTTTCTTGGAGTGTGAATTCAAGTGGCTCTTAGGAAGCATTACTATGAACTAAGCTAGTGGAGGTGATGGAATTCCGGCTAAACTGTTTAAATCCTAAAAGATTATGCTATTAAAGAGCTACACTCAATATGTCAGCAAATTTGGAAAACTCTACAGTGGCCACAGAACTGGAAAAGGTCAATTTGCATCCCAACCACAAAGAAGGGAAATGCCAAAGAACATTCAAATGACCATACATTGTGCTCATTTCACATGCTAGCAAGGTAACGCTCAAAATCTTTCAAACTTGGCTTTAGCAATACGTGAACTGAGAACTTCCTGATGTACAAGTTGGATTTAGAAAAGGAAGAGGAACCAGAGATCAAATTACAAATATCCTTTGGATTATATAAAAAGCAAGAGATTTCCAGAAAAACATCTATCTACTACCGCTTCCTTGACAATGCTAAAGTCTTCAACTGTATGGATCACAGGAAACTGTGGAAAACACTTCACATATCTCTTGAGACACCTGTATGCAAGAAGCTGCAGTAAGAACCAGACATTGACTAACAGACTGGTGCAAAATTGGGAAAGACTGTATATTGTCACTCTCCTTACTTAACTTACATGCAGAGTACATCATGCGAAATGCTGGGCTGAATGAATCACAAGCTGGAATTAAGATTCCTCAGAGAAATATCAACAACCTCAGATATGCAGATGATACCACTCTAAGGCAGAAAACGAAGAGGAACCAATGAGCCTCTTGATGAGGGTGAAAGAGGAATATGAAAAATCTGGCTTAAAACTCAACATTCAGAGAACTAAGACGATGACATCTGGTCCCATCACTTCATGGCAAATAAATGGGGAAAAAATGGAAACAGTAATAGACTTTATTCTCTTGAGCTCCAAAATCAATGCAGACAGTGACTGCAGCCATGGAATTAAAAGACACTTGCTCCTTGGAAGAAAATCTATGGCAAACCAAGAAAGCATATTAAAAACCAGAGACATCACTTTGCCAACAATGGTCATATAGTCAAAGCTATGACTATTTTTTCCAGTAGTCCTGTATGGATGTGAGAGTTGGACCATAAAGAAGGCTGAGTGCCAAAGAATTGAGGCTTTCGAGTTGCGGTGCTGGAGAAGACTCTTCAGAGTCCCTTGAACAGCAAGGAAATCAAACCAGTCAATGATAAAGGAAATCGACCCTGAATACACATTGGAAGGACTAATGCTGAAGCTGAAATTACAATACTTTGGCCACCTGATTCGAAGAGCTGACTCATTGGAAAAGACCCTGATGCTGGGAAAGATTGAGGGCAGGAGAAGATGGGGGCGACAGAGGATGAGATGGTTGGATGGCGTCATTGTTTCAATGAACATGAGTTTGAGCAAATTCCTGGAGACAGAGAAGGACAGGGAAGCCTGGAATGCTGCAGTCCATGGGGTCCCAAAGAGTGGAACATGACTTAGCAACTGAACAACAGCAAACTTCTCCTGAGGGCATCTGTGGTGGCTCAGGGGTGAAGGCCTGCCTGCCAGTGCAGAAGAGCAGGTTAGATCCCTGGATTGGGGAGATCTCCTGGAGAAGGAAATGGCAATCCACTGCAGTATTCTTGCCTGGGAAATCCCACAGACAGAGGAGCCTGGATGCCTACAGTCCATGGGGTCACAAAGAGTCAGACAGGACTTAGGGGCTAAACAGCAACAACAATGGGATAATGGCTTGGTATTATTGAAAAGAGATTTGCTTAAGTGACTCGCTATGCTGCTGTGTGGTCTTTGGCAAGTCATTTCATCTCCTGGAAACACAGATTCTTTTTTTGTAAAAGAGGATGATGGTGTCCGCATTAAGAAATCCCCAGACTGGGTTACTTTTGAGAATCATGTTGATTACTCACTAGTGTGCTTTGAACACCACAGAACAAGGCAAATTGTCTAGAATCAAGTAGAGTTTTAGTCTCCTTGGCTCCTGCTGCTCTTTAAATGTGCTGTCAACTATAGTAAATAAAGGAACAAACAGGATTGAAGTTCACCATCAGGAAGTTCCCCGAGTGTCATAGCGGTCACGGAATCTCTTCCAAACAGGTCTCCTTCTTTCTTAGGGGTAACTGAAAGCCTTCTTGCTTCAGTGAGTAAACTTACCCCGGTCCAGCCCTTTTTCCACCCCACCTTGCCATTATTTGACTCTGATCAAAAGAGTTAAGTGCTAACTGTCATCATTACCCATTATTATTATTATTATTTCAAAGGATTTTGACTTTGCTGGGAAAAGAATATATGTCTATGGAGGCCATAGACACTGCTTTCAAAACAGCCCCACAGTGTCAGCAGAATGATCTCATGTAACAAATGAAGATGAGGGAAATTTCAGGCCACAGATCACATAGTTAGGAAAAGGCAGAACTGGGACACAAACCTAGTCCTCTGACCCAAAAACCACAGGTGTCTAGACCAGAGTTGTGGGGGAGAAGGGTTTCAGATGGCTGCAGCAAAACCTCTCTGGATTTCTTCTGGTAAATTAGGCATTTTTAATGCAGGGACATTTCTTGATCTCAAAAGGTATAATTATGTGTTTAGTGTAAAAAAAAAAAACAAACAAACTATGAAATCCTACCTGACTCTATCAAATCAGGGACCTCATAACTGAGATCCTATTCCTTGTACCTACTCTAGCATCATAACATGTTGCAAATTTGATCCCTGTCTCCATTCATGCCCTGGGATCCCTGAAACACTTGGAATTTTCTGTATATTCAAAATCATGAGATGAGTGAAGGACGGGACCTGAGATAGTGTCTGGATGGGACTGGACTCCAGAACACACCATCAGGTAATTAGAAGGTTGAAACTATTAACCCCCATTCCCTCTGGGAATAGGAGAGGGGACTGATACTGAGTTTAGTCACCAGTGGCCAAAGATTCAATCAACTTTCCTACCTCCAACCCTCAATTAAAATACATGAACCTTTGGTTCAGAGAGCTTCAGAAGAGGTGATCCCATCAAGAGATTGAGGACAGGGAGAAACCTAAGAGGGCCTGGAGGCTGAGCATCTCCAACTCTCCATTTATCCTACACTTCTCCTCCATTTGGCTTTCTCTGAGTTTTATGCTTTATAATAACGTGGGGCAGTAAGTAAAGGGCTTTTCTGAGTTCTGTGAGGGTTTCTAATAAATAATTAAATATGGCAGATGGGTCATGGAACCTCTGAATTTATAACCAGTTGGTCACACATGTAAGTGATGGCAGGACTTTTATCAACACTTGAAAGTATGGCAGTCCTCAGGGACCAAGCCCTCCCTTGTGAGATCTGGGTCACCTCTGTGGATTTAGTGTCAGAAGTGAATTAACTCCTAGATGCCCAGTGGGTTTGGGAGAACTGGGTACTGTTGGTGGAGACCCTGCATGTTTGGAATCAGGGACAAATCTCAAACTGACTCTTTTCTACCATTTCTGTCTACTATGAGGGTCAGGGCTCTGTAATTATATTATGTGGGGCAGAGCACTCAGAACCCCTTCCCAGTTCTCTGCATTGTCAGAATAATTGGCAGAATAAGGTATTGATTAAACAGGTTGTGATTTATCCTGATCCTAACACTCAAATGCTTTGTGTCCTGGGGCAAGTCATCTGCAGTTTCCTCACCTGAACATGGGGACTCAGTTACATGAGTTTTTTGGAAAGGATCACCATTCATGAGTACAAAGAGTTTACACATTTGTGGTCAATGGTGTCCATTTTCCACCAGAATGTTTTACTCCAAAAGACTTGTATACCTACATCTCTTCACCCCTCTAAAAAAACTTATATGTCAAATCATGATCATTTCTGTTATGAAATTCATCAGAACACTGAGTGGCAAATGAGCTTCTGCCCTGCAGAGGCAAGTGCAGGGAGAGCAGAAAATTTCTGATATAAGTCACAGTGTCAATATTGCCTCAATATTCCATTATTCCAGCGCCCATGATGTAACTAAAGTGAACACACTGGTGGCTCTTCTTCCATGTGTTTCTCTAGTACAGCATAATGCCTTCCCACTTTTTCTTTTAATTGTTTATTTTGCGTTGGAGTATAGTTGATTAACAATATCGTGATAGTTTCAGGAGGTCAGCAAAGGGACTCGGCCATACATATACATGTATCCATTCTCCCCAAAGCTCTCCTACCATCCAGGATGCCACACAGCACTGAGAGGCTTTGCATGTGCTATACAATAGGTCTTGTTGGTTATCCACCTTCACACTTTATTTTGTAATGGTGAAAAGTTTCTACCACACACATCCAGAAAATAGTATCATAAACCCACAGGCCATTGTCCAGCTCTAATCATTATCAACATGTGGAGAATAGTCCTAATACGCATCCTCCATTTTTGTTTTTTGGAGCTAGTCAGTGGCATTATGCCAATTAGTCTATAGATATTCAGCAACAATATGTAATTATTTGCAGCATTATCCTGTCTCTGTGATGCCTAACAACATTGGTAATAATGCCCTGGACAGGAGGATATCAAAGGGCCTTTTCACATTCACACCCCTGCACCCCTACCACCTCTATTGCAAACAAACTGGTGGTTTCATTTGTTCACTTTATAGACCAAACAGTGATGACCATCCTCTATTTGACCAAGATCCTCCCACCTTTACAGCCCTGTGGCCTGACTTCTGCCTGCAGTCTCCACACACAGATCCCTGCAAGGCTAAAATAAGCAGATACATCTATCACACCAAGTATGGGATCTTCGAGGCCTTTGTATTTGGCAGCTTCAAAGCAAAGAAGAACAATGTCAAGATGGAGGAAGACCATCCTGACCCACAGTGGTGCTATCAGGGCCTGGCCTAAGACAGGAGGCAGCACCATAGAGGGGGAGAGGATGGGCTGCAGTCCATGGGGTCTCAGAGAGTGGGACATGACTGAGCAACTAAACACCAGCACCACCCCTCACACGTGCGCCGTACTTTACAGCTTGCAATGCAGCAGAGTGCCTGTGCAGACTCTTAAAGTCAGACCTTTGGGTCCAATCCTCTCTCTACAAGTTATGAGCTAAGGAAATTACTTTATTTCTTGTTATCTCAGGTACTTCGTAGGTAACATGAGGACATATCAACAGTTTCTCCCCTTTTCTTTAAAGATTTTTGAGGATTGGATGAATTATATGTGTCAGGTGCTTAGCATAATGCCGGCCACAATGAAGAATTTAAGTTTTACCTGGAGTAATTACTCATTACTGTTATTACTAACACTGCAAAGGACATTGACTTCTCAAAGAGAAGGAATATATGCCTGTTGCATCCATCGATTCCACAGCAACCACATGATGTGGGCAGCACGGATCTCACGTGATACCTGAAGACACGGGATTCTAGGAGATTTAAATCCTCAGGGACAAAGTTAGGAAAATGCAGAGATGGCCCCCACACTGAGGTTATGTGATCCCAAAACCACTGAGGGAGAGAACAGGAGTAAGGGGGTGACTCCAAGTGATCATCCAAGGTCCCCTGAGGTCCACTTAGGCAGGCAGCTTTCCTGTTTGTGAAACTACGTGAGGGGCAGCTATTGGTTATGCTGTGGAGACATGTTCAGCTCACCGATTCCCCTCCGCCCCCTCCCCCTATTGCCTTTTCAATGCATAAACAGGCTTATACGCCAGAGCGAAATCACCTTCTCCAGCTAAGTTCCTGCCCGGACCAATGCCTGGTGAAGGGCAAATGTCCATCCAGTGGAGAAGCTGGGGCAGTGGTTGTAGGAAGGTGACCTGTGTCACACCTGTCATCTGAGGTAGGTAAGGGGGGTCAGGGCATTGAGGCCCAGATGTGATGACACCTGCATGAGGCTGAAAAGGAGGACCTGGGCTAACATACTACTTTTCACTCATATGTCTTGTGATTTGCTCTCATCCACCCACTGACCATACACTGTGTGCCATGCACTATTGTAGGTGCTGGGATGCTCCCTGAGGGATCATATTGGACAAAACTGCATCTGTCTGATCACTATCTGTATTTACATGAGACCATAGCCATAGTCAGATCTGAGAACTGCTGTTACTGGACATTTGGCCCCTGCAGACAGAAGCAGGAGGCATGCCTTGGAGGGAGATTTTGCAATAAACAAGACTGACCCAGCTCCTCCCCTTTCCCACTCCCCTCGTCATTGCCTGATCCCACCCCTCAGCCAGGATATTAAAAGCTCAGTCCATCCCCAGCATCCTCAGGAGCCCTCCTGCAAGGCCACAAAGATGAGCCAGATCTGCCTCTCCACAGCCCTACTCTTCCTCCTGGTTATCCTGGTGGACAGCACCGCGGTGTATGAACACCATACCCAAGATCAAGGTAGGTCCGGACTCACCTCTCCTCTACAGGTTCTGGGGAAATGATGGTGTTATGCCCAATGTCCGAATCCCCGAGCGGGAAGAGAGAAGGCCTCCAAGACAATGCAACTCGCAGGAAGGGAAGTTTATTACTGACTCGAACCAGGACTCTCCGCCTGCAACCAACGCAGTGGTGCGGGTCAGAGAGCCTCGAGCCCAAGCTGTTACACAAATTTATAGGGTGAGAAGCGGATTGGTTACACGTTTGCAAAGCAATTTCATTGGTCAATACTTTCCCGCGCGCGCGACTTTCCTGGGGGTTTCCGCCCCGTTCCTAATTTCCTAATTGGCAAACATCGGTGAAAGCTAATTGGTCCTAATTGGCAAACAGTGGTCATTGTTAAGGAAAGCTACCTGATAGTAGGAAGGCCTACTCCTAATCTAAGTTGCGTTGCTTCTGCTCGCCTCACAATGGAAGTCCATGGAAGGGGGAGGGCAGGTGTGAGGTGGGTGCTGCCAACCCTCTCTGGATTTCTCCTGTCACATTGGCCAGGAATTTTGTTTGTCTGGTTGGTTTTGGCAGCATTGACCTTCCTCCCTATGCGAGAATATTCTGTAGTTACAGGGTTACTTTCTCATTACGGTGTGTGGGCTTCTCATCATGGTGGTTTCTCTTGTTGCAGATCAGGGGCTCTAGGCATCTGGGCTCAGTAGTTGCAGTTCACCTGCTTAGTTGCCCCCAAGGCATGTGGAATCTTCCCAAATCAGGAATCAAACTCATGTCCCCTGAATTGGTAGACCAATTCTTATCTCCTGGACCACCAGGGAAGTCTGAATTTGCAAACTTTTATCTCCATTGACATCACAAGTCTCATGAGGATATATATTAAAATCTTATATTAAATATGCATATATACCACCCAAGTCTACCAGATCAGGGACCCCATTTCTAAGACTCTCTATTCCTTGTCCCTGCCTTGTCCCTGAACCTCACTGTGGTGTAGTATTAAAAAGCTGCATAATTTATCCTTCTCTTGGTTAATGGTCCAGGTCTCCTAAAACTCTTGGAATTTACTGACTTTATAGGCAGAGTAAAAAATGTGACTCAAGGTAACCTCAAGATGCAGCTGATCTCCAAGAAACCTCAAATATCCATTTTGAGGTTACAGTTTTCACCACCTCTCTCATGCTAGCACCTCTGAGCACAGGGGAGGGAACCGAGAGTGACATCAATCACCAATGGCAGATGATTCAACCAATACGCCTGTTTAGTGAACCCTAGAAAGAAATACATAATTACTGGTCTCAGAGGGCTTGTGGATTGGTGAATACAGGTAGATGACATGAGGGTGCTCTGCTCACTAGAGCACAGAGTCTGGGCACACCGCCCTCCCTCTTTGCCATATACATTTCCTCCATTCTACTTGCTTGAGTTATATTTTGTATATTAATTTGGGGATAGTTAGCAAGGCACTTTCCAAAATTTAGCAGGCAGTTCTATGGCACTGTTGAATTTGAAAGTGAGGTCATGGATACCCCGATTTTACCTATTTGATCACAAGCATGAGTGACTCTGAACCTCTTGGCTGGCATCTGAACTGAGGATGGTCTTGAGCCCTCAACCTGCAGAATCTGCAGTAACTCCACAGATTTCAAATTAGAAGTAACTGATTTGCTGGACACCCAGTGGGTGTTTGGGAAACTGGTTGCTGTAGGTTAAGATACCACATATTTGTTGTCAGAGAAAAACCCTGATTCACTGTGATTTGAGGATTCAGGTGATGTTCTGAAAGCAGGAGTAATGAAAGTAGGACATTGCACCCAGAAACTCTTCTCGGTTATCTGAATTTTCAAAATTCCTAGTAGAATCAGGTAGTGTATCAAATGGGTTGCAACATGATAGTATCTTGTTCTGGCCCTACCACCCACATGCCATGTGGGTAAGTCATCTGCAATTTTCTCATTTGAAGAGGGGTACATGTTGTATGGGGTTTTGAACAGATTACCAGTTATGAATATAAAGAGCTGATTCACATTTCATGGTGAATTTTGTGCATTTTCCACCAAGATGTGTTCATCTGGTGGAATCTCTACCTACTTGCTCTGGGCAAGAAAGATATTTAGGTTCAAATAATGGTTATTCCTCTATTATGAAAAACAACCAGAAGGCCTGGTGAATAAGCAGAGTCACTGCGTAGAAAACAAGAAACACAGCCCCGTGTCGGTTTGCCCCTAGGACCAAGGCTGATACAATGTTAGTAAAGTCTCCAGGACCTTGCCTTTGTCCTCTTTTGACTATTATTTCATTATACATATTTGTCCTATCCCTTGTTCACTTCTATTATTTTATTATGCATATCTGATCCTTATCCTAGTGCATGGACCAGGCCTCCTGAAACTCCTGGAATTTACTGTCTTTCATAGGTCTGGAGACAAGCCATAGAAGGAGACTTGAGAAGCGTTCACTGATAGATTTGGTTTCAGTTTTCATCGATGCTGTGGCTACAGGTTTGAACTTTTTGAACCTCTGGGGAGAGGAGAGGGCACTGAGATTGAGAACAGTCGCCACTGGCCAATGATTCAGTCACTATATCTGTTTAGTGAAACCTCAATACAAATCCATGAATATGGGCATTCAGGGAGCTTTTTGGGTGGCAACACACGGTGGTGATTTGAGGGCCCTGTGTTCTCTAGGGTGTGGAGACTCCCCACACCTACACTTCCACTTTGCCTTGCACATCTCACTCATTTTGCTGTGCCTAGATTTATCCTTTATAATAATGTGAGATCTTTGTTTGAGTGGCCTTCCTGAATTTGGTCATCAGATTTACTGAGTTATTGAACATGGAGTTGGGTAATGAAACTTCTGTGTTTTAGATACTTTATCAAATCACTACCACTTCGTTGTCATCTGGACTGAGGAAAGCTTTGAGCCCTCAACACGCAGAATCTGTGCTAACTCCTTCAGTTCATATCAGAAGTAAATTGACTTGTTGTACACTTAGTGGGTGTTTGGGGTATTGGATTTCTTTCTGGAGACACCACATATTTGGTGTCAGAGTAACCCAGACTCACTCTCCCTGTGCTTTGGGAGTTGGTAAGAGTCTTGGGAAGGGGAGTAATGAAAATAGCATACTGCACCCAGAAACTCTCACAAATTATTGATATTTTCAGAGTTCCTGGCAGAATAGTGTAGTATATCAAATGAGTTGAGACAGGGAAATTTCTTGTGCCAACCCTGCCACCCATATGCTGTGTGTTCTGGGACAAGTCATCTACAGTGTCCTCATCTGAATAGCAGGTACATGCTACATGGATTCTTTGACCATATTACCAGACATAAATATAAAGAGTTTATTTGCATGCCATGGCCAATTTGGTCATTTTCCATCACAATATGTACATTTGAAAAAATTCCTCTACCTACTTCCCTGGGACCAGAAAGTATATTTATGTGTCAAATAATGATTATCCCTCTATTATAAAAATTAATCAGAAAGACCTGGGACCCCTGAGCAGAGTAACTGCAGGGAGAGCATGAAACATAGCCCTTGCGTAACTGGTTCATGAGACCAATGTTGATACAATATTAGCAAAATCTCCAGGCCTTTTCCCTTGTCCACTTTTGACTATCATTTCATATCCATGTTTGATCCTTTCCTGGTTCATGATCCAAGACTCCTGAAAATGTTGCAATTTTTGTCTTTTATAGTTGCCGAGCTTTTTAAAGGAATGGGATTCGATGAAATAAAAGGATTGGCTCAAACAATGAGTAAAGGTTTGAACTTTCTTTACCTGTGGGGATAAGGGAGGGCACTGAGATTGAGATTGGTCACCACTGGCCAATGATTTAATAAATATGTCTGTTTAGTGAAACCTCAATAAAAAATCCTTCAATATACCTGTGGCGGATTCATGTCAATGTATGGCAAAACCAATACAATACTGTAAAGTAATTAGCCTCCAATTAAAATAAATAAATTTATATTAAAAAATAAATAAAATAAAAATATATAACATAAACGAAAAAACAAAACAAAACAAAGATCCATCAATATAGGCTCAGAGAGCTTATGAGGTAGAAGCCAGTGGTGATGTGAGGTTGTTGTGCTCACCAGGTTGTGGAGGCTCCGCCCACCTCCTCTCCTCCTTTGCCCTAAACATCTCCTCCATTTCATGGTTCCTGAGTTTTATCCCGTACATTAACCTTAGAACAGTAAGAGTCTTCCTGAGTTCGTTTGCCTGTTCTGTTGTTATTGAGCATTGAGGTGAGGTCATGGAAACTCCCACTTTTAGTCACTTGGTCAAGAGCATGAGTGACTCGAGAACATACGGCTGACATCTGAAGTCAGGACAATATTGATGCCCCAACCTGTGGCGTCAGCACTAACTCCACAGATACGGTATCAAAAGTCAGGTGACTGTGGTTCACCCACTGGGTATTGGGAATCAGATGGTGTTTGTGGAGAAACCACGTATTTCTTGTAAGGAAAAAAACAGACTCACCCTCCCCTGTGATTTGACGGCTCACATGAGGCTTGGGGAGAGGTGAGTAGTGAAAGTGGGACACTACTCCCAGAAACTCTTACCAGTTATCTGTATTTTCAAGTTCCTAGCAAATCAGTAGCGTATCAAATGGGTTGTAACCTGACCGTGTCTTGTCCTGATGAGTCCACCCACATGCTTGTGTGCTGGGGCAAGTCATTTGCAGTTTCCTCATCTGAACAGGGAAAACATGTTACATGAGTTCTTTGAACAGATGACGAGTCATGAATACAAAGTTTATTCTCTTTTGATGGCCAGATTTTTCCATTTTCCACCACAATATGTTGATCTGAAAAGCATTTCTCTACCTACTTGCTTTGGGCAAATAAAAATATTCACTTATCAAGCAATGATATTCCTCTATTATTAAAAACTAATTAAAAGATGTGGAACCATGGAGGAAAGCAACTTCAGGGAGAGCAAGAAACAGCCCTTGTATAGTGGGCTGTGGGACCAAAGCTGGTACAATATCACAAAAGTCTCCAGGCCCTTTCCCTTGTCCTTTTTTGACTGTTATTTTCTTATCCATGTTGATCCTTTCCCTGTTTCATGGACCAGGCCTCCTGGAAACTCTTGTAATTTACTCTCTTTCATAGGTCAGATGATGATTTCTGGAAGGCAACTGGAGAACCATACAGTAGAGGTGTTCCCAACACAAGTGCTCAAAGAAGAGAATAAAGGTTTGTAGTTTCTGCACCTCTGGGGAAAGGAAAGGTCACTGAGAGTGACAGCAATCGCCAATGGCTAATGATCCAACCACTATGCATGTTTAGTGAAATCTAGAAAGAAATACATAAATGCTGGGGTCAGGAAGCTTGTGGGTTGGTGAATACTGGAAGATAATGGAAGGGTGTCCTGCTTACTAGGGGACAGAGGCTGGGCACACATCCACCCCCACTTATCCTACACATCTCCTCCACTTTACTGCCTTGAATTATATTTTGTATATCAATCTGGGAAGAGTAAGCAAGGTTTTCCTAAGTTTAGCTGCAGATTCTATTTAGTTGTTGAATTTGAAGGTGGGACATGGATTCCCCGACTTTAGCCATTTGGTCACAAGCATGAGTGACTCGGGACCTCGTGGCTAGCATCTGAACTGAGGACAGTCTTGAGCCCGTAACCTGCAGAATCTGCAGTAACTCCACGAATTTCAAATCAGAAGTAAATGGACTAGCTGGACACCCAATGAGTGTTCGGGAAATTGGTTTGTGTTTGTAGGGACAGCACATATTTGTTGTCTGGGAAAAACCCAGACTCATTCTCCCTTGTGATTCAGGGGCTCAGAGATGCTCTAAAAAGGGGGAGCAATGACAGTAGGACATTGCATCCAGAAACTGTTCTCAGTTATCTATTTTTCCAGATTTCCTGGCAGAATCAGGTAGCGTATCAGATGAGTTGTAATTTGAGAGTATCTTGTCCTGGCCCTGCCACTCACATGCCATGTCCTGGGGCAAGACGTCTGCAGTTTTCTCATCTGAACAGGGGATGCATGTTACATGGGTTTTTGAAGAGATTACCAGTCATGAATGTAAAGATTTGAATCACATTTCATGGTGAATTTTGGGCATTTTCCACCAAGAAGTTTAATCTGGAAACAATTTCTCTAGCTACTTGTTTTGAGTAAAAAAGTATATTTAGGTGCCATATAATGATTATTGATACTTCCCAGGTGGCATTAGTGGTAAAGAACACACCTGCCAATGAGGGAGACCTGGGTTCAATCCCTGGGTCAGGAAGATCCCCTGGAGAAGGGCACGGAAACCCACTCCAGCATTCTTGCCTGGAGAATCCCATGGATAGGGGAGCCTGGTAGGCTACAGTCCACGGAGTCGCAAAGAGTAGGAAATGGCTGAGTGAATTCACTTTCAGTTTTCACTTTTCTGGGCTCATGAGGGTCTTCCAAACTCATCAATTTCACATGCCAAAAGACACTTTTATTGTTTTCATCACATCACAAATACTAAGATTTTTAGGAACAGTGTCAGGAAAAAGATGAAAAAACAAATACGTACATTTCTTCTTACAATCACAGTATCAATAGTATCAATATTCAATTTATAGAATCCCTGTGAGGTAACCAGAGTAAACACAGAGGTATGTTTTCTTCATGCCTTTTTCCATTATAGCACAATTCCTTCAAAGTTTTTATTAGTGATTAATTTTATTAATGATTTTATTAAAATTTTATTAATAACCATACAGATAAGTGCAGAGAATATTAATAGTATTATAAAACTCAGGCATCCAGACCCAGTAATTATTGACACGTAAGGAATATTTCTTACCTGTGACCTGTTTATGTTGTAGAGTTGTGGGGTGTTTTTTTTTTTTTTTTTTTTTTAGCATTTCTGTATTTATTGGGGTGAGTTAGTTAGTGGCAGACCCCAGGTTCAGTAGTTATGGCATACCAACTTAGTGCCTACAGTATTTGGGGTTTAATTTTCTGACAATGGATTGAACCCAGAATTCCTTTCTTGGAAGGCAGATTCTCAACCACTGGACCACCAGGGAAGCCTTATAGAAGTTTTAAGGCTAATCAAAGGCATTATCCCAATTTTGCTTGGTACTTCATGAGAAAGTATACATTTGTACATGAATACTGTATCCAGGAGATGGTGAAGGATAGGGAAGCCTGGCTTCAGTCCATGGGGCCGCAAAGAGTCCAACACAACTGAGCGAATGAACAACTGCAACTGTATCATGTCACGCTTAGCAACAGTCATAATTATGTTCCAGAAAGAGGTTTTCAAATGGGCTTTTCAATTTGACCATCCCCCACAACCCTAACATTCTCTATTCCAAACAAACTGGTGGTTCTAGTTGTTGACCTCTTAAAAAGCTGTGATGACCATCCTCATAACTGATGATTCCCCTCTCATTCCAGCAGATTCTAAGCCTGCCTTCTGCCTGGAGCCTAAATTAACAGGTCACGGCAAGGCCTCGAGGCCCAGGTACTTCTACAATGCTGAGACTGGTCACTGTGAGCCGTTTACATATGGCGACCTCGGAGGGAACAAAAACAACTTTGTAACAGAAGAGGAGTGCATGAAGACCTGCGGTCAGGAGGCAGGGTCCCTGTGGTAAGACAGGGGGCAGGGCACCGTGGGAGGGGAAGGGCTGGGGAAAGAGGTGGAGCTCAGGGGGCCACACACCATTCACCCTGCACAGTGTCCTCCTCCTCGCTGCTGCCAGGAAAAGAGGCTGCAGTGTCCTGTGAAACCCACACTGAGCAAGGTCTCCAGGGAGAGAATGGCAGAAGGTCAACCCCAGATGCCTCTTTGTGGTCATCTCAGCCTGATCACATGCTCCCCTTTCTCAGTTGGGAACACTGACTCAGCCACCCTTCAGGGCAGGTCTGCAGTGGTCCTGAGCACCCCACCCAGGCTTGGAAAATCCACTTCCATCTTGTTCGTGATTCGGGTAGTGGGACCATAGTTCCGTATTTTTTGGAAAGTATAGGATCTGTCAAGATGACAGGCTTCCACGTCTGGGCCTACAATGCTGGCACTCAGCAAGTTCTTTTTTTCTGTTTTTTTTTTTTTTTTTTGCAGAGAACATGCAAAAAGGTCCCCAGGAACCCTGAAGTCTGAGGAGGACCCCTGCAGGGCTGGGTTTTGGCTGCTTCTGAAACTGCTCAGTCTCCTCGCAGTTCTCTCTTCTACCCTCATCAGCCAGACATGTCCATTTCATTTCCTCCATGGGTCTACATATCTTAATTCTGTCTCATCCAGTTGGCTGTCAGCACCATGAGAACATGTCTTCCCTTTATCCCTAGCACTTAGCACGGTTCCTGGCTAAGGAGACAGTTCATAATTATTTGAGGAAGGAAGGAAGGGATGCAGAAACACATTTCCCATGACCAGAGTAACTACAGAGCCAGCGGTTTTATGATAGGATTTTTGTTTTAATGCCCCTCCTCACAGCATCCTCACCTTCAACCCCCTCCCCACCATCATTGCTCTCCTTGTGCGTGGCCAATGTGGAATTTCCAGCCTCCAGTTTTCAGCATCAGTCATGAAAGAAGAGTTTGGGATAAAGAGGCTCCTTGACCCCACAATGCTGCTGCATATTCTTTTCTGTGGCTTCATCCACTGTGGCTTATATTTCAATAAATGCATATTCAAAATTAAACTGACTGAAGTTTGCAACTACAAACCTTAACCAATAGAGTCCATGGAAATGGTGGTCCTTCTCACTGTTGTGCAGAGTAGTGGGCACCTCCTGTTTCCCAGTCCACAGACTGTGCACTACTAGGTATAGGAAGCAAATCCATCATAGAATCATCGACCTCTCAGTAGGCCCCCCAAGCTACACAAAACCTGGGAGACAAACACCTCTACATGACAGCTTTTATTCCTTTCTTCTAAGTTCAGTCAAATTTGGGGGCAAGTTGTCCTACGGGGCTCCCAGAAGAAGAATGGGCTTTAGGCTCTATTGTCCACTTTTCTAAGGAATCTGATACCCCGAGGTGACTTGTGGGGAGGAGGCTTCTTAGTTCAGTTAAAGAAGAGCAACTACCCTTTAGTGCCCCAGGCTCTGCGTTAGCTGCATTTTGACTGCATTATTCTATTAACCATCCTAAGAGTTCTTCAAGAGAGGAAATGGAGGCATAGCGATGCCACTTAGCTGCTGCATTCGTTTCCTAACATGGCAACTTCCCCCGCTCAAGTAGAGGCACGTTGATGATGTTTTTCTTCTCTGTGTCAGAGAAGATGTAGGACTGAGGCACTTTGGGAAAACAGAGTATCTGTTTCATGACAGATGAGTAAAGTGAGCCATGGAGACCACAGTAGGCACAGTATCGCAGTAAACAAGAACACAGATGGTGTTGATGCTGTTACTCCCATGTAGTCTTGGGCAATTTCTCAGCATCTCTGAGCTCTCTTTTCTTTAGTTATAAATAAGGATATAAGGATAGATAACAATCTTACTTGCTAATATTTCTAGCCAGAGACCAGTAGAAACACCACATTCCTAGTTTAACGCCCATTCCTAGTTGAACTCTGTTGGGTTTATTACTCACAGCAGCAAGGAACAGGAATCATCTTGGAACAATACGCTGTATTCAGACAACGTTAGAAAGAGCTTACAGGATGTGGGCTGTGTTAGGTGATTTGGGGGAATTTGGTTTCAGGAATTTGGCTTTGCTCTGGATGTTGGAAATGCTCCCAAAACTGTGTCGCAGGAGTAGAACAGACAATCAAAAATGGCTCGGCAAGGTAGTCTTGACTTCTACAGAAGGGCACGCTATAGAGGAAGGTCTGGGAGCTAGCACACAAAGCTGGAAGTCCCTTCAGTTTTTATTCCTAAAACACAGGTTCCCTCCTCCGACTCCTCATAGGCTGAGAGTCACAGAGTTACAATCTTTCTCGATGTTGCCTAAATTTTTGATTGGACGACTTATAGTAACTATTTCCCTCACCCTTTTAGTTCTTTGCGCATGTCCAGGCTAAAGCCCGCAAAATTAGTGTGCCAGGACAAAGCCTGCGGAATTAGCCCGCCAAAACGTTCTTGTGAGGACGGAGAGTCAGGAAGTGAAAAGAACAAAGGATTGCCAACTAGCCACCATTTTAGGCTATATACCTTTCTGTTCAACTATTCTAAGAATGAATCGCTTCTTTATTTCTTATAAATTCTCCTTTGATAGGAAAAATCATATCTTTCTTACATGGATGAAGGCTGTGAAGAAGTGGGACAGATCTCTAAATGGTTATCTTGATTTTAACTCTAATAAGGGGAGACTCGATAGAGGTGAGAGCTGTACTTGATCAAGAAGTAGCAATCATTCAAGATAGGAAGGTGCTTGGTCATACTGGTGCTTTGTGTAATTTAGCTCCTTTTGTCAGTGCTCAAACATGGTAATGAAAATCTTATTTTAGTCTAGATCTTTCACAAACGCAGAATGGCCTCATCTGGTGTTGAAATTTTGTGAAATATTTATGTTGAGCAGAAGAACATAGGACCATTGTGGTACCAGCTCAGGTCTTGACACTCAGAGGTTGCTTTTATCTTTCTCTATCAATCTCATAATGTCTGATAAGAATAAAAAAGTTGTATTTGTTAAATTCTTTGTCCACATCCTGGCAGAATAACCATTTAATGACTGTCAGAGTTGATAGAAGTAATGGTAATACTATAAATATATGATAATTTTTATTAATAGCTATTAGTTTATAGCAGCTTCATGAAATGACTTGGTATTAATGACAGATTAGCTTCAGTAACTCGCTATGTTGTTGTGTGATCTTGGGCAAGTCACTTCACCTCTCTGAGTCATAGATTCTTTCTTTGTGAAACAGAATGATGGCGTTTGTCTTAAGCACTAAACAGGTTTGGGTACTTTTGAGAACCATGTTGACTTCACTGCTAAAGTGCAAACCCCTGGACTGTAGCCCTCCAGGCTCCTCTGCCCGTGGAATTTTCCAGGCAACAATACTGGAGTGGGTTGCCATTTCTGTCTCCAGGGGATCTTCCTGATTTCTGTCTTGAGTTTTAAAAGGCTTTGAGGCTAAGAAAGCCTTGAAAACCCTCACCTCTGAGATTGGCCCTGTGCGGTCAGAGAGAGGGGATGGGGTGGGGTGGGTTGAGATGAGGGGAAGCAGCCGGTCCCGCCTTACTGTCCCCTCCTGATGCCCAGCTTCTGAGTCTCCCACAGCTCGAGCTATTTCGTGAGGCTCTATTTGGAGTCCCTGCTGGTGAGCCTGCCCACGCCGGACTTCAGTATACCCTACAACGTCATCTGCCTCACATGCATGGTGGTGGTCTTGTGCCATGGCTCTTCCTACAACCTATTCTCCCACACCTTCCATATCAGAGAGCTGAGAAAGGTGGCCTGACCAAGTGGCTGGCCAACCTCATCCAACAAACCTGAAGCATCTCCCCTCCCCCTATCCCTGAGACTTAGAGCTGTGCTGTTCAGGACAGTAGTCATGAGTCTGACATGACATTTGAATTTAAATTAATTTAAACTGAAAGTGCATTTCCTCAGGTGTACTCACCACATTTCAAGTGCTCAGTAGCCATACGTGATTAGTGGCTACTATACTGGGCATCATGGGGACAAATGTTCCCACCACTGCAGAAAGTTCTGTTGGAGAGCACTGGCCTGGGTAAGAGGATTTGCTAAAATATTCGTACCACTGTGTGGTAGATGGAGATTACTGGTTGTGGAATAAAAAGTATCTAATTCCTTGATTCTTTATCTCCTGTCCTTGAGGCCTGGGGAGAGTTGGGGCCTAGGGAGAGTTTGGCAGGTACCTGAACTGGATCTCCTACCTGATCCCCTCCCCCACCAAAAAAACAACCAACCAGTCAACCAAAGGTCCCTGCTTCCTCCCACCCCTGCCAGAAATTCCTTCTCATCTCCTGCTTCCCTCCTCCCCCAGCAACCTCCTCTGACTGGTTCCCAGAACTCCCTGGGTTTGACAAGGAGTGTTTATGTCAACATCTCCACGGCCATGAAAGTGAATCATCCTGTGCCTTTTAGGAGCCCCTGAGAGCCAGTCCCCTATCACCAGGGGTCGCTCTGGAGAGATGCTGGAGACACAGAAGAACTTTGGGTGAGCATTTTCCAACCAGATGCTGCATTGCAGCCATTTGGGGCTCTTGTGAAATAATGCAGGTTCCTGGGATCCAGACTCTGTGAATTCAGTCAGTTTGGGTGGAGCCAGGCCTTTCAGTTTTTATGTTTTTATCTGACTCTTTGAGATCTTGGATTCTGGGTGGTCTTCAGACCACCCACAGGCTTTGAATCCCTTGGATTGAAGCCTGCCCCTGCCCACGTCCTAGCTATATAACCTCAGATTCCTGTGAAACAAGTCCTCTGGCAAATGTCTGCCCTGCCCCCATCTTCGTAATCTTCCTCTGGCACATTTGTCACGTGTGTACATTACTTGTGGCCCGCCCCTCCCTCCCTTACTTTTCCCATCCTAGTCTTTTTGTGAATTACCCGGTAAACAGAATGCCTTGCTCCACTAATCACCACGCTCCTCTCTACTGCCAGGTTTACTCTATTTACGAAAGCAGGTGACATGTTGCTTCCTCCAGGAAGGCTTCCTTGACACAAGGTTCTGTAGGTGCCCCTCCCCTCCCTGGACAGCTTTCATATTCCTTGTCTCCCTGGTTGTTACTGTCCTTTAACTTCCATTAGACTAGGAGCTTCTTGGAGGCACAGGGGCTGTCCTCCACCTGAATGCGTCTGCACTCAGGACAAGTTGTCAGTGCTCAGTCAACAAATGTAATTGTAAAAAAAAAAAAAACAAAGACAAATGTAATTGTATGAGTGGGTGTGGGCTACTGTGGCTTGGGGCCTGGGTTCTAGAGGTAGGATGAGTAAGGTGAGGGGCTCTCTAGAAACCCCAGCAGTATGAGTGCAGGGTCTTTAATCCAGTGCATGCATGTACAACTAACAGAGATGGGGCTGTTCAGGTTACCTCTGAAGGTTTTCCAAGAGCTTCAAGTAATGTGTATGCATGTGTAGGACAAGAGGTGGCATGAGTAAGCTAGTCCAGACCATGGGCAAAAGCAACTGGGTCAAGATGCTTTTACTCAAGTTTACTTCCAAGCAGTAAACACACCATATGTGACATAAGAATGCAGGTGAGTATGGGATTTCCCAGGTGAGTATGGGACATCTTAGCCACTAGTGGTCCAGTGGCTAAGACTCTGACCTCCCAGTGCAAGAGACTTGCAGAGAACTAAGGTTCAATCCCTGGTCAGAGAACTAAGATCCCAGAGCAGCCAAAACAAACAACTAAATGAAATGAACCAATAAATAAATTAAAAGAATGTACATTTTTATATAGGCTACAACATGGTTGAAACTTGAGGACAAGATGCTATGTGAAACAAGCCAGTCACAAAAGGACAAGTGCTGTATGCTTCCATGTATTATGAGGTTTCTGAAGTAGTTAAACTCAGAGACAGAAATTAGAGTGGTGGCACCCAGGGATTGCAGTTAGGGAGAAAGAGGAGTTAATTTTTAATGGGTGCAAAGTTTCAGGTTGGGAAGGTGAAGAAGTTCTGGAGGTGAGTGATGCTCATGGTAGCACAACAATGTGTGTTTATGTGATGCCACTAAATGGTACACTTAGAAATGGTTAAAATGGTGAATTTCATGTAGTATATGTGTTGTGTGTGCTCAGTTGTGTCTGACTATTTTCCACCCCATGGATTTAGCCTGCCAGGTTCCTCTATCCAAGGGGTTTTCCAGGCAAGAACACTTGAGCGGGTTGCCTCTTCCTCCTCCAGGGGATCTTCTGGACTCAAGAATTGAACCCACATCTCGGACCTTCATTGGCAGGTAGATTCTTTACCACTGCGACACCTGGGAAGCCACATGTTGCGTATATTTTACCACAATTTTTAAAATATGTAAAAAATTTTTTCTAGTATTCCTCTGGGTGGAGAGGAGAAAACCAAGATTCCCTGAATTTGTACCCTCTCCACACTCCTCCAGGCCATGGTTCCTGCTGGACAGGAAGAACATTCTGGCTCATCATGTAGCCCTGGATAAGAAAGAGCAGCAGGCCAGGATCCAGGGACAGACATCCAAGGTCCCCAAATTTCCATTCAGTCTGGCTTCCTTGAGGACCCCCTGGTGAAAGGGAAACTGGTGTCCTTTGTCCTGTCTTCATTCTAGGAACAGAGGACAGTGAGGGCCTGGAGGGCTGGGCGTGGGGTGATGTAGGTTTGATCACCCCTGTGACTGTGAGCAATTTTTGAGGACAAAATCTTCCCAGGGTCCTTGTAGGAAGGTTTCAGGCCACATCAACTTTGAACACTTTATTGACCCAGTCCTGGAGGGATATAGGATGGGTTCAAAACGGCCTTTGAGCTGAAAGAGCAGCCAAGCCAGCTTTTGGTCAATGCAGGTGTCATCGTCAGCAGGTCTTGTCCTTGGTCTCTGTGATGGAGATGACAGTCAGCTCCCTTCTTGGCTGGCCCGTTGGCATCCTAGAGCCAGAGCTATCAAGCTGGACTCCTTATCCAACCCCTTCAACATCCACCAGCCTGGGGACCTCCTCACTTCTATCACGTCCCACCATGATCATTGCTACAACCACGTTCATCACCTCTGCCAACAGGATCACCCCTAAAGGTTACATTTCTCTCTTCACCTCTGCCAGCCCCACTACATATTTTATTTATTTATTTTTATTTATTTGGTTGCACTGAGTCTTAGTTGTGCCATTGGCTATCTTTTAGTTGTAGCATGAGGAATCTGGTTCCCTGATCTGGGATCAAATCCAGGCCCCCCACATTGGGAGGGTGGAATCTTAGCCAATGAGCCACCAGGGAAGACCCCTCACCACGTATTTCAAGAGGGCTTGCTACAATAACCAATCTTCCTTTTATCTTTACTATCCGAGTCACCATCCACCAAAGCCTTGCTGTCTACACCTCCAACACCTTCATTATCACACCCCAGCACTCAGTGACAGGTATCTCATTCCTCTTATTCTCAGCGTCACCAACTCCCATATTAACATAATCTCCTGCATCACCTTAAGCATCCTCACACACCTTCACACCCAGCTCTTCCTTCACACCCAGCGTCCTATCACCTCCATTACTCTTCCTGTGTCTATCAGAGGGTTCATGAGGGGGTTGAAAAACCATCAAACACACTTCTGTGGCCTCAAAATTCTTGTAATTGCCCTGACAACCACCATAAATAAAGGGCTCACACACATTGGATGTAGAGGTATAGAAGTATCAGAACAAAGAAGCTTTGCCTGGGACTCTGACTGGGGGGAAGCTGGCACATGGCAGGGGTGGTTCGAAACAAGTCCTGGGAAGCCTCTTATTGAAGACTGTCTGCAAGGGTAAGAAAGAACAGAATGGTCACTGATGTGTCCTGTTGATGAACTGATCAACACTTTTTCCCCAGCACCTACTCTACACCAGGCACCCTTCTAGGTGTTTGCTATACTTGCCATTAGTTAAACAACCAAACGGAGAGGGTATTACTGTCTCCATTTCACAAATGTAGAAACCGAGGCTTGGAGAGGTTTGGGAATCTTCCCCAAATCATAAAGCCTGTAAGTTGAGAGAGCCTTGGGGTTTAAACCCAGATCCAATTTCAAATCCCAAGTGCTGTAGCCTACGGCCTCTCATAACTTGACATCAAGATGTTGGTTGGAGCTTTGTTTATAATGGGAAAAATTTCTAATTTGGAAAAAATGCAAATGTTCACCAACAGGGGATCAGCAGACCATTATGCAGTCACTAAAAAGCATAGAATTAATGATATACAGCAACATGGAGAGAGGCACTTACCTTTTGTTGAATAAAAAAGAACAAATTGCAAATTAAGACACCTGGTGTGTTCCTATGGCTATAAAATATACATATAAGCCCATAGAATGATGACATGAAGGTTATTCCTCAATATAATTACAGCAGTTATCTCTGAGTGGTAGAATTTCAAATGATTTTTATTTTCTAAAATTCTTTTTAGTGTCAGTTGATTGACAGTGAGCAAGTGTCAGTTTTCACTACTTTTCATTATTTTCATTATTTCATATTAAATAATCTTTAATATCATGGGTAATCAGCAAATACAGAAACTGGCCTCTTTTACTGAATCACTTGTGATTTTAACTCCTTTCACATCTGGCTCTGGTTTTCAAACACAGTGATTTATCAAACATGCACGCACACACACACACACAAACACACACACACACATACCCTCCCTCAACCATCTGCCTTGAACACTCAGGACCTCAGTGTATCTTTTTATGGATATAGCACATAGCACTTTGAGAATGACACTTTCCCTAACAAGGACAGCATTCCTCAAACTTATAAGCACATGGGTCAACTCAACTCCACCAAACCATTTTGTGAACCCACAATGAGAGTGACCTTGACCATGCTGGATTTCCTGGGAGAAGCTTAACCTGGAATAGGGAAAAGGCATTGTAGAAAGGAACTTGAGACCTTCTATTTAGGCAGCAAATTCTCAATCTTGGTTAGAACATTAGAACCTCTTGAGGGCCTTAAAAAAAGTCCTGATGTCCAGGCTTTGTCCCAGACCCATTAAATCAGAATTTTTGAATGTGGGACCCAGAGAGACCATAGGGAACTTGCGTGTGCAGCCAAGTTTGAGAAGCTGGCCTCCTGTTCAAAACACCATCAATATTTCTTTTCTTGCTTAAGAATTCTAGGGTGTAGGATTCTGGCGAACAGGATTGTAGGGGACCCACTTTTTAAACTTCACACATTTGCATATAGTTTGTCTTTTTTAAACAAACATATGTCTTGCTTTTTTTTTATGTCTTGCTTTTTAAGAAAAATTAAAATTTGGTGATGTCAAAGAGACATCTGGGAGGTCTGGCCCCAGATTTTTCTGAGACTGGATGCTGACCACAGGGAACCTTTTCCCATGTCTAGGTCCTTGTTTTCTCTTGAGGTGGAAGTGACCAGATGGCTGGTTGGACCCAATACTCCCCTACCAGGCTATGATGAGGGACCCTGTGTCCAGTACCTCAGCTCACCTGAGGCCTCTCCTGAGCTTGCCAAGCCCACCGGGCAGAGGGTGAGGCAAAGGGCAAGTAGGCACCTGAGCTTCATAGTGTGAGTAGCCTCATGTTCTGGGGTGAGGCTGGGAGGCTGGAACTTATAGCTGCTGCTGAAAGAGAAGGCATCCTGTTCCCCAGGGTTAAGGGAAGTATTGTGCTTTTCATTACTTGGAATAAGAAGCACCCTGGGCCAGAGGTGTTGGCTGCAAGAACTGGACTTCTTACCTGGAGGCAGTGCCAATGTCCTTGGATGGATTCTTCCTGGCCATTGGGCAAGTCCTCTAGGATGGTGCTTCTGTACCATCTGGAATGTGTTCTCCAGCCTCATCTACTGCAGACTTGAGTCCCTCTGACCTTGCACTAAAAAGGGATCTTTGGAGACCTCAGCTTCCCTGTCTGTAAAACAGGTGGGCTGGACCATGTTGTCCCTGAAAGCCCAGCACAGCTCTTTTCCATTCTCCATTATTGGTTCCCATCCAGAGCCTCCCAGCTAGTGTCTCAACATGCCAAGAGAGAGAACACAGCTCTTTGTTCTTTGGCTTATTTATTTCACTTTGGGATAATGAGTTTATTGTTTCATATGTATCATCATGGGCTTCCCAGATGGTGCTAGTGGTAAAGAACCTGTCTGCCAATGCAGTAGACATAAGAGAACTGGGTTCCATCCCTGGGTCAGGAAGATCCCCTGGAGGAGGGCATAGCAGCCCACTCCAGTATTCTTGCCTGAAGAATCCCATGGACAGAGGAGCCTGGAAGGCTATGATCCATAGGGTCTCAGAGAGTTGGACACAACTAAAGCAACTTAGCACAACATACGTCATCATATTTATTTCTAAAAGTTCAAGCTATAGTGAATATGAATAGCATAAGCAAAAGGCAAAATCACTCCCCCCAAAATCTACCATAGTGCTATGCAACAGAAAAATAATGCAAGCCACAAAGAGACTTTTAAATTTTCTAGTACCAGCATTTTTAGGGGGCTGTGCTGCACATGGAATTACTTCATTCCTCATCCAATGATCTAATCCCGGGCCTCCAGGGCAGTGAAAGCACTGAGTCTTAACCACTGGACTGACAGGAAATTCCTAGCATCATTTTTTTTTTATAGTAGCAATATTTTAAAGAGTAAAAAGAAAGAGATAAAACTAGCTTTTATAATAGTTTATTTAACCCAAGACAGAGAATGAAAATGGTTGGATGATGTTTGGATGGCATCATCTACTCAATGGACATGAGTCTGAGCAAACTTCACGAGATGGTGAAGGACAGGGAAGCCAGACATGCTGCAGTCCATGGAGTCACAAAGAGTCAGACACTACTGAGTGACTGAAGAACAACTCAGTAAATCCAAAATAGGACAATTTCAACATATAATCAACATGTAATAAAGAGTAATATTATTTTTATTTTTCTTTCTATTGTCTGGAATCTCAGTGTATTTTGCACTTAGGGTACAGTCACATTTCCTGTGCTCAGTAAGCACCTGTGGCTGATGGCTACCATGGTGGACAGTCAGATTCCACCACATGAAGTCAGTGTCTTTACAAGGTATCCTCATAAACATTTTGTTAGGTAGATAAAGCAATTCTACAAACACAAAGGGTTTATAGGTGTTATTTTCCCTTAGTTTTTGCATATTGCCTTTATACTCGATGTGCAATTTTTAAAAAAGTTTTATCTTGTTTGGGTTATAGCTGATTAACAAAGTTGTAATAGTCACAGGTGAACAGTGAAGGGACTCAGCCATATGTGAACATGTATCCATTTTCTCCCTAACTCCCCCTTCTGTTAGGGGAAGCACACTGATTGAAACCGCCCACCGTGGCCAGGCACCATAGTAACCATTTGCATGAGTTGTTTTATGGCAGGAGATCCTGATAAGGAATACGGAACTAATAGGCCACCACCAGCCGGAAGAGTTTGGGGAAGAGTTCGGGAAAGATCGAGAAGAGACACTACCTGTCCGTCCACTTCCCAGAATCACTCTTGCTAGCATCCATCTTGGCTGAGCGATGCGTGCGCCACCAGGAAAGACTCTGAATTAGAATGATTGGCCAAAGACCACCCGGAAACTAATCCCATCACCATAAAACCCAAGACTGCGAGCCACACGGCAGAGCAGTTCTCCTGGGTTCCCTTACCTACTGCTCTCCACCCGGGTGCCCTTTCCCAATAAAATCTCTTGCTTTGTCAACATGTGTCTCCTCGGACAATTCATTTCCGAGTGTTAGACAAGAGCCCAGTTTCGGGCCCTGGAAGGGGTCCCCCTTCCTGCAACACTTCCAGCCAGGTTGTTCAGGGACAATTCAACGGGATAAAAAACTCTTGATCAGATTTTTTTCCCCCAGAACAACTGTGGACCTTGACTGAATCCTTCCATGGACTGTCCCCATTAAGTGGCCAGGATGCTTTTCTGCCTTAGAGATGACTTTTTCCCTACCTGAAAGACTAAACAAAGACCTCTTTGTTTATTCTTGAGATAACATATTTGGGGATCATTCTGTATCTTTTTTTTTTTTTTTTTGGTACTGAAATATGGAATGCTTTTTCAATCTACATATTTTTAAAGGGAAATTTTCTTATACTGATTTCATTGACCAGAAAGTTGCCTGGGTTTTTCTGTAACATCTTATGAGACTTTTTGGCCAAACCAATACTCTATCTTGATATAAGTTTTCTTTTCCATTTGAGTTTTCTATATGAGAAACCAGTTATGTTAGATTGGCTTCACATGTGGTTCAGTAGCTGTTAAAAGCCTCATCATTGGAAATAGAGAAATTTAAATTCCAGCTTTGCTGTTCATGATCTGTGTGACCCAGATAAATGATTTAACCTCTATGGATGTAATTTCTATTTGGGAGTAACAAGAGAAACTGTTGCTGAAAACCCGGCCTCCGTTCACCTGCACCAAGCAGAAAACACAGAGACAGAGCCTTGCAGAAGTAGAAAGGAGCAGCTTTATTACTTTGCCAGGCACAGCAGGCCAACACTCAAACAGTGCCCCACCCCGCTTCCTGGGAAGTAGGAAGGGGTCTTACAGTTTCTGGCTACAAAATAGGGCTGAAGATAAGTTGTGGAGCTGATGTAGTCTTGCATTCTTCTTTTCTCTTGGAGACAGTGAGATTGTTAGGCGGTTCTGGAACTGGTTCTGATTGTCTCAAAATTATCATTCTGAGACCTTCTTTCAGGATGAAGAATGCTCACAAAGGGCTAGTGTTAGGGAGTGTTGTCCTGGAGAAGTAAACATCAGGTGCATAATACAATTGTAGCTAGAGGGCGATCATTTTCAGCATGCAATTAAGTAAGAAAGAGAGGTGGGTAAACACCAACTGTAGGAGCTGAGTTGAATGGGTGGAAAGAAAAAGGGTCTAATAAGGACAAACATAATGAGGGGGCTTCAAATAGTTTGTGCGATAGCACAACTATTAGTGCTTAGAATCCCTAAGACCACCGTAGACTAAAAAAAAATTCACAGTCTCAAAGTTGAGAGTTATGTTTTATCCAGTGGGATTTTTTTAAGACTTTAAGCCCAGGAGGCAGCATCTCAGGTAACCCTGAGAGAATTGCTATGAGGAGGCAAGGAGGGAGTCAGGTTATACAGAACTTTTGCAACAAAGAGCAGGTAGTCTGAATGTCAAAGGATTATTGTAAATTAAAGAAAACCAAGTATCCCAAATTAAGGAATTTAGCACTTTTCTCTGTGTGGAAAGATGCAAGAATCTGGGCTCACTGAAATCGTTCCTTTGATACACGTCTCATCTCCTAGGGGCCAGTGTTCTGTGTTTTTACATCCTGAGTTTCATCAGGGCTCAACTTAGGGAGTGGCTGCTGTCTGTTATCTGTTTAGATGGAGAGTATTGTTTCCTTACTGAGTTCCCTCAGGGCTCACCATTTCACATTCCAGTGGTGGATGACTGTGACATCCTTTGTTTGCTGATATGGTAGGAAATATTCCATTTCTCAACACTCAGGTTTAATTCATTAAAGGACTCACAGGACACAAAGGTGTTTTTTTATACTTGAGTTAATAGCAAATGGATGCAGAGTAGAATCAATAAAGAGAGAAAGTGCAAGGGATGAACCTGGAAGCACACAGGCCCATACTTTTGTTTGTTGGGTTCCCTCAACCAAAAATTCCTTGGTGTTGCCAAGGAATAGAGAAGCTCACTCCTGTCTGGGAGTTTTTACTGTGCTCTGGCACATGGGCATACATTGCCTGTGCCCTAGACCTCAGGGAAGTCCCAGACCCCAGAAGAAAAGAGGCATTTCCCACATTAAAAATGATTAAGGGAAAAAAAAAAGTGACTGAAAAAGATAGTTCAAACTTTTCTTAACACTTCATTAAGTGGGCAGTCTGATCATTTACAAAAACAGAATTATTTTTCAGTTTGCTGACATGGCACCTTGGACAACTTGAGTCTAGATATTTATTTCAACACAGGCATGAGATAGGATCCAGAAGTTCCTACTGGGAGTTGGGTGTCATACTGATGATCATAGGAGGACCCCTGAATCTTTGAGCATCTATCACCCAGAGGCACAGAGCAGAGCATTTTCTATTCACTCTGTCAAGTGCATTCACAGGATCCCAAAGTAATGGGCTTGAATTTGTAACTGGAAGAGTTAATTTTGAATTTATGCTGAATCTGCTTCTGTGACTTTAACCCTCATCCTGCAGATTTGTTGTTATTGTAGGCATACGTGATGGCCTGCCTCAGGGTGATAACCTGAGTCACCCACCTGTGAAAGGCTGTAAGGAGAAGAAACTAAACACTCCCCTGCCTGAGGCTTGTCATTCTAGGGAACGTTTGCAAGGATTGAATAGTTTTTTGCTCTCTTTTCCTCACCTCCTCCCTTTTCTCTGATCCATAAGAAAACCTGGCAACGAGGCCCTGTGCATGCTGACTCTTATTGACTGTAGCCCACCAGACTCCTCTGTCTGGATGGGATTCTCCAGGCAAAAATACTGGAGTGGGTTGCCATGCCCTCCTCCAGGGGATCTTCCCTACCCAGAGACTGAAACTGCATTTCATGTGGCTCCTGCATTTCAGGCAGATACTTTACCGCTGAGCCACAGGGAAGTTCTAACAAGGACCCTCAGTACAGTTGAGTCACTCAGTCACGTCCGACTTTTTGCCACCCAGTGGACTACAGCACACCAGACCTCCCTGACCATCACCAACTCCCCGAGCTTACTCAAACTCATGTCCATTAAGTCGGTGATGCCACCCAACCTTCTCATCCTCTGTCGTTCCCCTCTCCTCTTGCCTTCAATCTTCCCAACATCAGGGTCATTTCAAATGAGTCAGCTCTTCACATCAGGTGGCCAAAGTATTGGAGTTTCAGCTTCAACATAAGTCCTTACAATGAACATTCAGGACTCATCTGCTTTAGGATGGACTGGTTGGATCTCCTTGCAGTCCAAGGGACTCTCAAGAGTCTTCTCCAACACCACAGTTCAAAAGCATCAATTCTTCAGCACTCAGCTTTCTCTATAGTCCAACTCTCACATCCATACATGACTAATGGAAAAACCATATCCTTGACTAGACTGACCTTTGTTGGCAAAGTAATGTCTCTGCTTTTTAATATGCTGTCTAGGTTGGTTATAACTTTTCTTCCAAGAAGTAAGCATCTTTTTATTTCATGGCTGCCATCACCATCTGCAGTGATTTTGGAGCCCAAAACATAAAGTCAGCCACTGTTTCCACTGTTTCTCCATCTAGTTGCCATGAAGTGATGAGACCAGATGCCATGATCCTTGTTTTCTGAATGTTGAGCTTTAAGCCAACTTTTCCACTCTCCTCTTTCACTTTCATCAAGAGGCTCTTTACATTTTCTTCACTTTCTGTCATAAGCGTGGTGTCATCTGCATATCTGAGGTTGTTGATATTTCTCCCAGCAATCTTGATTCCAGCTTGTGCTACCTCCAGCCCAGAGTTTCTTATGATGTACTCTGCATACAAGTTAAATAAGCAGGATGACAATATACAGCCTTGACGTACTCCTTTCCTGATTGGACCCAGTCTGTTGTTCCACGTCCAGTTCCAACTGTTGCTTCCTGACCTGCATACAGGTTTCTTAAGAGGCAGGTCAGGTGGTCTGGTATTCTCATCTCTTTCAGAATTTTCCACAGTTTATTGTGATCCACACAGTCAAAGTCTTTGACATAGTCATTAAAGCAGAAATAGATGTTTTTCTGGAACTCTCTTGCTTTTTTGATGATCCAGCGGATGTTGGTAATTTGATCTCTGGTTCCTCTGCCTTTTCTAAATCCAGCTAGAACATCTGGAATCTCACGGGTCACATACTATTGATGCCCGGCTTGGAGAATTTTGAGCATTACTTTGTAAGTGTGTGAGATGAGTGCAATTATGCTGTAGTTTGAGCATTCTTTGGCATTGCCTTTATTAGGAATTGGAATGTAAACAGACCTTTTCCATTCCTGTGGTCACTGTTGAGTTTTCCAAAATTTGCTGGCATACTGAGTGCAAAACTTCCACAGCATCATCTTTTAGGATTTGAAATAGCTCAGCTGGAATTCCATCACCTCCACTAGTTTTGTTCGTAGTGATGCTTCCTAAGGCCCACTTGACTTCACATTCCAGGATGTCTAGCTCTAGGTGTGTGATGACACCATCCAGATTATCTGGGATAAAAGATACATATCAAGAATACTGTCCATATGTTGATCGTGATTGGAGCTGGACAATGGTCCACAGGTTTATAATACTATTTTTTGTACATGTGTTTGGTTGAAAGCTTCCACTATTAAAAAGAAAGTGTGAAGCCATCATGATTTAATGAAGAAAGGAATGGAAGAAAACTCATTATTGTGTTCAGTTTGTTTAGGTCATGGGCACAGGAATAAAGGAATATTGAGGGAATACTGATACTGTGACCTATCTGTGAAAATGAAAGTCACTCAGTCGTATCTGACTCTTTCCAACCCCATGGACTATACAGTCCATGGAATTCTCCAGGCCAGAATACTGGAATGGGTAGCCATTTCCTTCTCCAGGGGATCTTCCCAACCCAGGGATCAAACCCAGGTCTTCCACACTGCAGGTGAATTTTTTACCAGCTGAGCCACCAGAAGCCATAAGAAATACTAATTTAGTATTCTTCCTGTTCCTGTACCATGGCTCCTAAAACCATTGGATTTCCTAGAGATAACAGCACCAAGGGAGTCTTTTACCATGTGAGTGAGGTGACAAGCAAAGCCTTAATCTAACCTTAGAATGGATGTTGGTTGTCTGGATAACCAACACCTGATTAGGGGGATGGAGTTTTAACTTCCACCTTTGCCTTTTCCCTGCCCACATACCTCAAGGAAAGGTCAGAGTTTGAAAGGTAAATCCATCACAAATGCCTAAAGATTTAATGAATTGTGATTTGTGTAGAAGTCTCCACAGAATCTCAACAGAGCATGTTATCCATGGTATTCTAAGGAACTGAGATCAATCCAGGCAAAAATATGGGTATACCCCATCATGGCTCACTTGGACCATTGCAGCAGCTTGGGCAGAGGCCTCTGACTCTGCCCTTCGGCCCCTAGAGACCACTCTCCACACCGCAGCTGCAAGAATCCTGTTTCAAAGTGAATTCTATCCGACCAATTCCTCATTGCCTGAGAGTCAGATTCTAATATTTAAAGTTTTACAAAGCTTTTCATGATCTGTCCCCGTGGCCTCTCTGTCTCATCCCTTTCCATTCTCCTCCCCCAAACCCACTCAACTCCAGTCACTCTGGTTCTGTCTGCTGCTCAATCACACTAGGCACAATTTTGGGAGCCTTTACTCAAGGCCTGCTTATCACAGAACACTTCCCTGGCCCTTGCTGGACTCCTTATCCCCATCAGTCTCTTTCTTCACAACACTCATCATGACCTGGTATAGGATTTTCCCTTGTCTTTATTGTGTGTCTCCCTTCTAGAAGGATATTATTTTATTATATGCGTGTGTGTGTGTGTGTATATATATATATATATATATATATATATATATATATATATATTACAGCTGTTTCCCTACCAAAAACACTATGCTCTCAGAACCAAAAGGATACATTTTGATAAATATTTCTAAGTAAATGACTCTATTTCATACTCATGATAAGCGCCTTGTCATTGAAGAGAGTGGATATAGTAAAATTCTTTTTAGTCTCTATGATGATGAGACCAGTCTATAAAATTATCAGTGTAACTATCATTAAAGGAAAATGAAATATAGTCTTATAGGGGAGTAAGAGGAAGGGCATTGTGTCTTGACTAATATCATAGCAGCCTGGAAAAAACAGTCTTGGCCCCACAAGCAAACTCAAGGAAGTAATGCCTTTCTTGTTCAACCTGCAGTTGCCTCTGGAGGAAAGATGCTCAGGTGCCACTCAACTTTCTGATTAATTTCATAAAAGAGAAATGATCATTATTTGACACATATATATTTTTGGAAGGGTCATGAGGAAATGTAGGTATGTCGACAAGTCTTTCAAACTAAAACATTTGGTGGAAAACAGACGTCCCTGACCACAAATGTGTGAATTCTTTGTACTCATGACTGGTAATTCTTTCAGAAAACTCTAAAAACATGGACTTCCTGCTCTCATGAAAAAAATTGGAGATGGAACTATCCCAGGACACAAAGCATGTAGGTAATAGGATCAAGACAAGACAAACACAGTCTGTCACAATCAATTTAAATAAGTACCCGATTCTGCCAGGAATTCTGAAAATGCCAAGAAGTGGTCAGGGTTTATTTCTTTTTTAATTGGAGGCTAATTACTTTACAATATTGTAGTAGTTTTTGCCATACATTGACGTGAATTAGCCATGGTGTACATGTGTTCCCCATCCTGAATCCTCCTCCTAACTGTCTCCCTATCCCATCCCTCAGGGTCATCCCAATGCAATGGCCCTGAGCGCCCTGTCTAATGCATTGAACCTGGACTGGCAATCTATTTCACATATGGTAATATACATGTTTCAATGCTATTCTCTCAAATAATCTCACCCTTGCCTTCTCCCACAGAGTCCAAAAATCTGTTCTTTACATCTGTGTTTCTTTTGCTGTCTCACATATAGGGTCATCATTATCATCTTTCTAAATTCCATATATATGCATTAATATACTGTATTGGTGGCTTTCATTTAACTTGCTTCACTCTGTATAATAGACTCCAGTTTCATCCACCTCACTAGAACTGATTCAAATGCGTTCTTTTTAATAGCTGAGTATATGTACCACAGCTTTCTTATCCATTCTTCTGCCAATGGGTATCTAGATTGCTTCCATATCCTAACTATTGTAAACAGTGCTCTGATGAACACTGGGTAGACGTGTCACTTTCAACTCTGGTTTCCTCAGTGTGTTTGCCCAGCAGTGGGATTGCTGGGTTGTATGGCAGTTCTATTTCCAGTTTTTTAAGGAATCTTTGCACTGTTCTCCATAGTGGCTGTACAAGTTTGCATTCCCACCAACAGTGTAAGAGGGTTCCCTTTCCTCCGCACCCTTTCCAGCATTTATTGTTTGTAAACTTTTTGAAAGCAGCCATTCTGACTGACATGAGGTGGTACCTCATTGTGGTTTTGATTGCAATTCTCTGATAATGAGTGATGTTGAGCATTTTTTCATGTGTTTGTTAGCCATTTGTATGACTTCTGTGAAGAAATGTCTGTTTAGGTCTTTGGCCCATTTTTTGATTGGGTCATTTATTTTTCTGGTATTGAGCTGCATGTATTGCTTGTATATTTTTGAAATTAATTCTTTGTCAGTTGCTTCGTTTATTATTATTTTCTTCAATTCTGAAGGCTGTCTTTTCGCCTTTCTTATAGTTTCATTTGTTGTGCAAAAGCTTTTAAGTTTAATTAGGTCCAATTTGGTCCAATTATGTCCAAATAAAAGCTTTTGCTTTTATTTCCATTTCTCTGGAGTGTTGGTCATAGAGGATCCTGCTGTGATTTATGTCAGAGAGGGTTTTGCCTATGTTTTCCTCTAGGAGTTTTATGATTTATGGTCTTACATTTAGACCTTTAGTCCATTTTGAGCTTATTTTTGTGTATGGTGTTAGAAAGTGTTCTAGTTTCCTTCTTTTACAAGTGGTTGACCAGTTTTCCCAGCATCAGTTTATAAAGAGATTGTCTTTTCTCCGTTGTATATTCTTGCCTCCTTTGTCAAACTTAAGGTGTCCATCAGTTCAGTTCAGTTCAGTCGCTCAGTCATGTCTGACTCTTTGCGACCCCATGAATCACAGCACTCCAGGCCTCCCTGTCCATCACCAACTCCCGGAGTTTACTCAAACTCATGTCCATCAGGTCGATGATACCATCCAGCCATCTCATCCTCTGTCGTCCCCTTCTCCTCCTGCCCCCAATCCCTCCCAGCATCAGGGTCTTTTCCAATGAGTCAACTTCTTCACATGAGGTGGCCAAAGTACTGGAGTTTCAGCTTTAGCATCAGTGCTTTCAGTGAATACTCAGGCTTGATCTCCTTTAGGATGGACTGGTTGGATCTCCCTGCAGTCCAAGGGACTCTCAAGAGTCTTTGCCAACACCACAATTCAAAAGCATCAATTTTTTGGTGCTCAGCTTTCTTCACAGTCCAACTCTCACATCCATACATGACCACTGGAAAAACCATACGTCCATAGGTGCCTGGAAGTATCTCCAGGCTTTCTATTTTGTTCCATGGATTTATATTTCTGTCTTTGTGCCAGTACCATACTGTCTTGATGACTGTAGCTTTGCAATATAGTTGGAGGTCAGGCAGGTTGATTCCGTTCCATTCTTCTTTCTCTAGATTGCTTTGGCTGTTCAAGGTTTTTTGCATTTCCATACAAATTGTGAAATCATTTGTTCTAGTTCTCTGAAAAATCTCGTTGGTAGCTTCATAGTGTTTGCATTGAATCTATAGTTTGGTTTGCGTAGTATACTCATTTTCACTATATTTATTCTTCCGATCCATGAACATGGTCTATTTCTCCGTCTATTTGTGTCTCCTTTGATTTCTTTCATCAGTGTTTTATGGTTTTCTACATATAGGTCTTTTGTTTCTTTAGGTAGATTTATTCCTAAGTATTTTATTCTTTTCATTGCAATGGTGAATGAAATTGTTTCCTTAATTTCTCTTTCTGTTTTCTCATTGTTAGTGTATAGGAATGCAAAAGACTTCTGTGTGTTAATTTTCTATCTTGCATATTTACTATATTCATTGATTAGCTCTAGTAATTTTCTGATGGTGTCTTTAGGGTTTTCTATGCAGAGGATCATGTCATCTGCAAACAGTGAGAGTTTTACTTTTTTTCCAATCTGGATTCATTTCTTTTTCTTCTCTGATTGCTGTGGCTAAAACTACCAAAACTATGTTGAATAGTAGTAGTGAGAGTGGGCACCCTTGTCTCGTTCCTGACTTTAGGGGAAATGCTTTCAATTTTTTACCATTGAGGATCATGTCTGCTGTGGGTTTATCATATATGGCTTTTATTATGTTGAGGTATGTTCCCTCTATGCCTGCTTTCTGGAGGGTTTTCATAATAAATGGATATTGAATTTTGTCAAATGCTTTCTCTGCATCTATTGAGATAATCATATGGTTTTTATCTTTCAATTTGTTAATGTGGTGTATCACGTTGATTGGTTTGCCAATATTGAAGAATTCTTGCATCCCTGGGATAAAGCCCAGTTGATCATGATGTATGATCTTTTTAAATGTTGGATTCTGTTTGCTAGAATTTTGTTAAGGATTTTTGCATCTATATTCATCAGTTATATTGGCCTGTAGTTTTCTTTTTCTTTTCTTTTCTTTTTTTTTTTTTTTTTGCGGCATCTTTGTATGATTTTGGTATTATGGTGATGGTGGCCTCATAGAATGCATTTGGCAGGTTATCTTCCTCTGCAATATTCTGGAAGGATTTGAGTAGGACAGGAGTTAGCTCTTCTCTGAATTTTTGGTAAAATTCAGCTATGATTCCATCTGGTCCTGGGCTTTTGTTTGCTGGAAGATTTTTTTTATCCCAGTTTTGATTTTGGTGCTTGTGATGGGTCTGTTAAGATTTTCTATTTCTTCCTGGTTCAGTGTTGGAAGGTTATACTTTTCTAAGAATTCATCCATTTCTTCCAAGTTGTCCATTTTATCGGCATATAGTTCCTGACAGTAGTCTCTTATGATCCTTTGTATGTCTGTGTTGTCTGTTGTGATTTTTCCATTTTCATTTCTAATTTGGTTGATTTGATTCTTCTCCCTTTTTTTCTTGATGAGTCTGCCTAATGGTGTGTCTATTTTATTTACCTTCTCAAGAACCGGCTTTTAGTTTTGTTGATTTTTGCTATAGTCTCCTTTATTTCTTTTTCATTTATTTCTGCTCTAATTTTTATGATTTCTTTCCTTCTACTAACCCTGTTGCTGCTGCTGCTGCTAAGTCAATTCAGTCGTGTCCGATTCTGTGCGACCCCACAGATGGCAGCCCACCAGGCTCCTCCATCCCCGGGATTCTCCAGGCAAGAACACTGGAGTGGGTTGCCATTTCCTTCTCCATAGGGTTCCTCATTTCTTCTTTTTCTAGTTGCTTTAGTTGTAATTAGGTTATGCATTTGATTTTTCTCTTCTTCCTTGAGGTAAGCTTGGATTGCCATGACCCTTCCCCTTAGCACTACTTTTACTGAATCCCATAGGTTTAGGGTCCTCATGTTTTCATTTTCATTCATTTCTATGGATATTTTTATTTCTTTTCTGATTTCTTTTGTAATTTGTTGGTTATTCAGAAGCATGTTTTTTATCCTCCATATGTTTGTATTTTTAATAATTTTTTTCCTTAGTTGATATCTAATCCTACTGCATTGTGATCAGAAAAGATGCTTGAAATTATTTCATTTTTTTTTTAAATTTACTAAGGCTAGATCTATGGCCCAGGATATGATCTGTCCTGGAGAATGTCCCATGTGCACTTGAGAAAATGGTGAAAGTCATTATTTTGGAGTGAAATAGTCCTATAGATATCAATTAGGTCTAACTGGTCCATTGTATCATGTAAAGTTTGTGTTTCCTTGTTCATTTTCTGTTAAGTTGATCTATCCATAGGTGTGCATGGGGTATTAAGGTCTCCCACTATTATTGTGTTACTGTTAATTTCCCCTTTCATACTTCTTAGCATTTGCCTTACATATTGTGGTGCTTCTATGTTGGGTGCATATATATTTATAATTGCTATATCTTCTTCTTGGAATTATCCTTTGATCATTTTGTAGTTTCCTTCTTTGTCTCTTTTCATGGGCTTTATTTCAAAGTCTATTTTATCTGATATGAGTATGGCTACTCCTGCTCTTGGTTTGTCTCCATTTGCATGAAACAGCATTTTCCAGCCCTTCACTTTCAGTCTGTATGTGTCCCTTGTTTGGAGGTGGGTCTCTTGTAGACAACATATATAGGAGTCTTGTTTTTATATCCATTCAGTCAGTCTTTATCTTTTGGTGGGGGCATTCAATCCATTTACATTTAAGGCAATTATTGATAAGTATGATCCTGTTGCCATTAACTTGGTTGTTTTGGGTTTGAGTTTATAAATGTTTTCTGTGTTTCCTGTCTAGAGAAGATCCTTTAGTATTTGTTGAAGAGTGGTTTGTTGGTGCTGAATTCTCTCAGCTTTTGCTTGTCTGTAAAGCTTTTGATTTCTCCTTCATACTTGAATGAGATCCTTAGTGGGTATAGTATACTAGGATGTAGATTTTTCTCTTTCATCATTTTAAGTATGTCCTGCCATTCCCTTCTAACCTGAAGAGTTTCTATTGAAAGATCAGCTGTTATCCTTATGGGAATCCCCTTGTGTGTTATTTGTTGTTTTTGTTTTGCTGCTTTTAATATTTGCTCTTTGTGTTTGATCTTCATTAATTTGATTAATATGTGTCTTGGGATGTTTCAGCTTGGGTGTAACCTGTTTGGGACTCTCTCAATTTGTTGGACTTGGGTGGCTATTTCCTTCCTAATTTTAGGGAAGTTTTCAACTATTATATCCTCAAGTATTTTCTCATGCTCTTTCTTTTTGTCTTCTTCTTCTGGGACTCCTATGATTGGAATGTTGGCATGTTTAACTTTGTCCCAGAGGTCTCTGAGGTTGTCCTCATTTCTTTTAATTCATTTTTCTTTTTTCCTTTCTGCTTCCTTTATTTCCACCTTCTACATTCCACCTCACTTATCCTATCTTCTACCTCAGTTATTATAATGTTGGTTCCCTCAGAGCAGTTTTTATCTCATTTATTGCATTATTCATTATTGATTGACTCTTTTTTATTTCTTCTAGGTCCTTGTTAAACATTTCTTCCATCTTCTCAATCCTTATCTCTAGTCTATATATATATATATATATATATATGTAGCTCCACTTTATTTTCAAGATTTTGGATCATCTTTCCTATCATTATTCTGAATCCTTTTTTCAGGTAGACTCCCTATCTCCTCCTCTTTTGTTTGGTTTGGTTATCATGTTCCTTTACCTGCTGAATATTTCTCTGCCTTCTCATTTTGTTTAGATGGCTGTGTTTAGGGTGGCCTTTCTGTATGCTGGAAGTTTGTGGTTCATCTTTATTGTGGAGGTTGCTCCCTGTGGGTCGGGTTGGACGAATGCCTTGTCAAGATTTCCTGGATAGCGAGGCTTGTGTTGGTGTTCTGGTGGGTGGAGCTGGATCTCTTCTCTCTGGAGTGCAATGCAGTGTCCAGTAGTGAGTTTTGAGATGTCAATGGATTTTGTGTAACTTTGGGTAGCCTGTATTTTAAGGCACAGGGTTATGTTCCTGCGTTTCTGGAGAATTAGCAACGTGTGTATTGTTCTGGAACATGTTGACTCTTGGGTGGAGCTTGATTTCAGTGTAGATATGAAGGCTTTTGCATGAGATCTTGTCAATTAATGTTCCCTGGAGTCAGGAGTTTTCTGGGGTTCTCAAGTTTTGAATGTAAGCTTCCTGCCTCAGGCTTTTAGTTTTATTCTTACAATAGCCTCAGTACGTCTCCATCCATACAACACAGATGATAAAACATCTAGGTTAATAGTGAAAAAATTCTCCACAGTGAGGGACACCCAGAGAGGTTCACAGAGTTACATGGAGAAGAGAGAAGGGAGCAAGGAGAGAGAGTTGAGCAGGAGGACAAGAGAGGGACTCAAAAGGGGAGAGACCAATCTAGCCAGTAATCAGTTCTTAAGTGTTCTCCACAGCCCACAACACCTAGATAGATTCATGGAGTTCAGTAGAGAAGAGAAGGGGGAGGGAAGAGATAGAGGTGACCTGGGGGATAAACGGGAGAGTCAAAAGGGGAGAGAGCAATCAAGCCAGTAATCACACCCCTAAGTAAAAATGGGTACTGAAGATTAGATTCTTAACAGTAGAAAATTGATAACAAATACCAAAAAGTAGAGATTAAAAATCTAGAGTAGAGGTTAGACTCTCAAAAATGCAGTATTACAAATACAAAACAAAATAAAAAATACAAAAAAAAATCAATCACAAAAATTATAAACTATATATACATATATGAAATTTGCTCTAAAAATAGGGTCTTTTTTTTTGCAAGGTAGTAGGACATGAATTTGAGTAAACTCCGGGAGTTTGTGATGGACAGGGAGGCCTGGTGTGCTGTGATTCATGGGGTCACAAAGAGTCGGACATGACTGAGTGACTGAACTGAACTGAACTGAACTGAGTAGGCTATAAAAGGGAAAATTAAAGGAGTAACAAAATACTTAAAAATAAAAATTCTTTTTTAAATTAAAAAAATGATCATAGTGAAAATAAATCTAGGAATTTCTCTGGAGCTGTAGAGAGCAGTGTGGGGTCAGTTCAGTTTCAGATAGTTCCCTGTTCCAGCTTACACTTCTTCTCAAGGTCTATGCACCCCTTCCAATGCTTAGTTAATGCTAACTGCAGGGTTTTAATCTGTTACACCTGTCACTTCCAAAACGGTTGCCTCTTCTTTGTTTATTTCGGCTTCCTCTGTTTGCAAGTCTCTTCAGTGTCTAATTTCTGCCCTGACACAAGGGCAAAGGTGGTCACTATTTAGGCTCACTTGTTCAGTTGTGCTGTGGAGAGGGAAGAACACTGCAGACAAATATCACTGATGTGTATGGGGAGTGCTTGCAGTGTATGGACCACACTGGGTTTGCCCCAGTTAACGGCACATGTGCTTTCCCGGTCTACACTGCTCAGGCTCCAGGTTGTTCTGCAGGGGAACTGTCCAAAGCGCACCCTGGGTTTTGTGCACTTCCCAGGTCTAAGTTGCTCAGGTTCATGTTCTCGGGTACGCCACAGATGCACAGACTCAGTTGGGCATGCGTTTTATGCCCTTCCCAGGCCTAAGGAACTCAGGCGACCAGGTGCTTGGTGAGCACACTGGGTGGGTTGTGTGTCTTAATCACCTCCCCAGTCCAGCCTCTTGATTTCCCAGGTGCACTGCAAAGCACCATCTCAGATGTGCCCTGGGTCTCCTCTGGGGAGCTGATATCTGACTGCGACCCTCCTGGCAGATGTCAACCGTCCAGGATCCCAGGAAGACTTGGTTAGCAACTGAGAGCCTGCTCACAGTTAGGTGGAGGATGCCATCTCTGGGGCCGAGATGGCCCCTTTCCTTCTGACTCTGGCTATTGCCCGCCTGCCTCTCTGCCTCTGGCAGGGGGTTGGGCTGGTCCATACCCAGTTAGCTCTCCTTTAGTATCCGCTCAATCTTTGTTCTGTGAGTGAGCCAGGCTCCGCCTTAGGTTAGCGCTTTTCACGGGAAATTTCTCTCTCTCTCTCTTTCTCTCTTTCTCTGGCTATCCCGAAGTCTTGGTTGGGATCACATTAGCTCCCTTATATTGTCCTCAGGCCATTCAGGCTTGGTTTTTAGCCTAAGCATGCAACTCGCACCTCCCTGCTCAGCCCCCGCTCGCTGGAGGCAGACGCAAGCATCTGGGTTACTTCTCCCCTGGGGACTTGCTGTTAGCCGTGTATTCTGTGTGTGTGTGTGTTTCTCCTTCCAGATATGTTGCCCTCTGAAATTACAAAACTCCCCCACAGACCCTCTGATGAGAGGGTTTCCTGGTAGTTTGGAAACTTAACCTCCTGCACGACTCCCTCCCCGGGATGGGTCTGCATACCTAACACTTTTGTCTCTCTTTTTGTCTCTTATATTTTGTCCAACCTCCTTTTGAAGAGAGTGGGCTGCCTTTCTGGGTGCCTGGTGTCCTCTGCCAGCATTCAAAAGTTGTTTTGTGAAAGTTGCTCAGCAGTAAAATGACCTTTTGATGAATTTGTGCAGGAGAAAGTGGTTTTGATTCCTATTCCTCTGCCATCTTAGGACTGCCACACCCCCGTGGTGAGGGGTTTTGAGTACTTTGCTCAACATAATATAGTCCCCAGTGTCTGAGGCCCAGACACAAATGGTAGAAAAGAGAGAATCTGAGTTTGTCCCAGACACCAAATATGTGGGATCTCTGCCAACAGGAACCAGTTCCCCCACACTGACTGGGCATCCAGAAGTCAATTCACTTCTGATGGTAAATCCTCAGAGATGACCCTGAACCCACAGGGTGAAGGCTCAATCTCTGAGAACTGCCCACAATTTAAGAGTTGATCTTGAGCCCTGGGGTCACGTATACTTGTAAACAACTGGCTATAATTTCTGAGATCCTTTGACTCACCTCCCATGTTGAACATCAGAACCACTCACTGAATTCAGATAAGCCCTTTACATACTATTGACAGTCATTATCAATGATAAAACTCAGGGACAGCAAAATGGAGGAGAAGCATAAGGCAAAGAGGGAGTAGGAAATGCTGAGCCTCCATGCCATCTCAAGACATGCCTCCCTTACAAGCCCTTAATGTTATCACCTCCCTTGAAGCTCTCTGATTCTAGTGTTGGTGGGTTTCAATTGAGGGTTGGATGGAGGCAAATTGATGGAATCTTTGGCCATTGTTAATGGAACTCAGTATCAGTACTCACTCCTCTCCCCAGAGTAACTGGGGACTGATCACTTAACCCTCTAATCATCTGATGGCATGTTCTGGATCCAGGTGCACACAGACACTATCTAAGACCTCATCCTCCACTGATCTCATTACTTAGAGCAGGACAATAAAATCTAAGAGTTTAGGGCATGAACTGGGGCAAGTATCAAATATGGATCTCTTTACTATTCTAACGTGGTTTTTAGGGACGGGGTAGAGTCTAGCAATAGACAGTGACAGAGATGAAGTTCATGATTTTGTAAAATGAGGTGGGAGATTTTTATTAAAAGCAGAACACATAATGACACTTTTTGAGAGTCAAGAAATGTCCCTGGAGTTCAACTGCTCACTTTCCAGAAGAAATCCAAAGAGGGCTAGCAGCATCCACCATACGCCTCTTCCTGCCTCTTCCATGGACTCACCTCCTTTCCCTCCAGTCTGTAGAGGACAGGTGAGCTGGGACTTACTCTGAGCCTGGTTGCATGTTTCACCTCCAGGGATGGTGCCCAGCATGGTGCCAAGGAGAATGAGCAGGGCTGCAGAGGAGCAGAGTCTGTTCATATTTGTGACCTTGCAGAAGGACGTCTATGGAAAGACAGATGCTGAGAGATCAGCTCATATCCAAGCAGATGGGTAAGAACAGCTGAGAAGGAGGGGAGTGAGGAAATGGAGGATCTGGGGTCAGTCATGTACAACAAACATGTAATCTTGCCAGCTTCCATTGTCCTGCTTCTGCCTGTGTGTGCATGTCTGCTGAGTCACTCAGTCTGCTCTGACTCTGAGATTCCCATGGACTATAGTCCACCAAGCTCCTATGTCCTGTTTCTCTTTGGTGGGGCCAAATGCCAAGTACCCTGATTCTCAAACTTGACTCTGTGGTCTTGTGAAAGCACAGAATGTGATTCTATGGGTGGAATTTTGTCCAATATGGTTACACAAAGAGCATCCCAGCACCTAGAGCAGCACATGGCATTGGATGGTCAGTGAGTGGGTGAGAGCAGATCAAATGACAAGTAAGTAAACAGTAGTGTGTTCACTTAGGTCCTTCTTTACAGACTCATGCAGGTGTCATCACACTTGGGTGTCAATTCCCCCTCTCTTACATTAACCCCACCTACTTCAGAAGACAGGTATGACACAGGTAAGCTACCAGAAATCATTGTGGCAGCCTCTCTACTGGACAGACCCCAGCTCTTTACATGGCAATGGCCCAGGCAGATGTTGAGCTGGGGGAAGAGCATCTCCATCTGGGACACAAACCCTGATATTCTGGGTAGAAAAAAAGTAAGGGGAATGGGCAAAAGGGAGGAAGAGACAAGCAATGTCTCCAGAGCTGACCACACACTGCCCCTCACCTGGTTTCACCAACAGGAGAGTTGCCTTCCTGAGTGGACCTCAGGGACCTTGGAAATCACTTGCAACACTACCCCACCATAACTGTGGACTCTGCACTAGGGGTTCTTAGAACAGACGACCCAGTTGGAGTCCCAGTTCTTTCTTTTGCTAACTCTGTGATCTGGAGCCTTATTTTATAACTAAAGAAAGCAAAGCTCAGAGATGTTGAGAATTTGCGATTTGAGATTTGAGATTTCAAGGAATGGAGTAAGAGCACCAGCACCCTGCGTGCTCTCGTTCATTTAAATACCCTACTTGCTGAGGTCCCCAAGTCAAACTTCACAGATCTGAATTGAAACAGATACTGTCTGTTCTCCAGATGCATCCATCCTAAATCTTTCTAGAAGCACAGCAGGGTAATGTCATCAAAGTCCCTTTACTTGGGAGAGTGGGGACCTGCCATCTTACAAAATGAATAAAGGAGATAAGTGCCATCTCTATGAGGCCATTCTCTTCCTTGAAGGATTCTAAGCATGATTAATAAAATAATACAGGCAAAATGCTTACACAGAGACTGGAATACTAAATGGTAATTGCCCTTCTTTAACTAAAGTAAGAAGTCCCTCCCCACCTGTTACTTCAGGGAATCATATTCCTTAGAAAAGTGGACAACTGAGCCTCATGCCTATTCCTGAGGGTCCAGGAGGACAGCCTGCCCCCAAATTTGACTGAACTTAGAAGAAAGAAATGAAAGCTCATGTGGAGATTTGTTTCTCCCAGGTTTCTGTGTAGCTTGGAGTGGCTATTAAGAGGTCAGTGATGCTGTGATGGGTTTGCTTCCAATACCTGGTAGGGACAGTCTCTGGACAGTGAACCGGGAGGTGCCCACTGTCTGCAGAACAGTGAGAAAGACCAATATTCCCATGGACCCTCTTGGTTAAGGTTTGCAGTTTCATGCAAAAGACTCCAGTTTACTTTAGAATATACATTTATTGAAATGCATTATTGAATTATGTATTAAAATGCATTATTATTGAAATATAAGCCAGTGTTTGAAGCTACGGAAAGGAAAATTCCAACATCATTGTAGGATCAAGAAGCTTCTTCATCACATACCCTTCTCCCATTACTGATTCTGAGAACTGGATGCGAGAAACTCCACATTCGGCACTCACAAAGAGAGCAGTGATCGTGGGGAGGGGGATGAAGGTGAGGATGTAGTGAGGATATGGTTTAAGACAAAAATCCTGCGTCAAACTGCAGGCTCTATAGTTACTCTGGTCGTGACGAATGTGCTTCTACATTTCTTCCTTTCTTCCTCCAATAATTAGGAACTGTCTCCTTGGTGCTAGCAGCTGAGCTCAGTGCTAGGAATAAAGGGAAGATGTTCTCATGGTGCTGAGAGCCAGCTGGGTGAGACAGATTTAGACATGTTGACCAATAGAAGAAAGGAATTATACAGGTTCTGCTGAGGAAGGTAGGGGAGAGAAGGACTGTGAGAGACTGAACAGTTTCAGAAGCAGCCATGGCCCAGCCCTGCAGGGGTCCTCCTCGGACGTCACATTTTCTGGGAACCATTCTTCACATGTCCTCTGCAAAAAGAAAGCAACTTGTGGAGTGTCATCATTGTAGCCCAGATGTGGACACCCATCATCTTGACAGAGCCTAGAGTTTCCAAAAATATGAAACCATAGTCCTCATGCCCTGAATGGCAAACAAGAAGGAAGTAAGTTTTCCATGCCAAGGTGGGGTGCTCAGGAGCCCTGCAGACCTGCCCTGGAGAGTGGTTGATTCAGTATTCATATCTAAGATGGAGGAGCATGTGATTAGGCTCAGATTGTCATAAAAGGCATCTCGCTTTGACCTGCCAAGCTGACTCCTGGAGAACTTGCTCAGTGTGTGGTTTCATAGGACACTGCCCCCTCTTCTCCTGGGAAGCATTAAGGAGGAAGACACTGTGCAGGTTTGACTGGTGAGTGGTCCCCTGAGCTCCACCTCCTTCCCCAGTCCATCCCCTCCCCCTGTGCCCAGCCCCCTGTCTTTTTTTTTTTTTTTAATTATTATTTTATTATTTTTTTTTCCAGTGGGTTTTGTCATACATTGATATGAATCAGCCATGGATTTACATGTATTCCCAATCCCAATCCCCCCTCCCACCTCCCTCTCCACCCGATTCCTCTGGGTCTTCCCAGTGCACCAGGCCGGAGCACTTGTCTCGTGCATCCCACCTGCCAGCCCCCTGTCTTACCACAGGGATACTGTCACTGGATAGCAGGTCACTATGCAGTCTGATAACGTCTGGAAGTTGTTCTTGTTCCCTTCGCAGCCGCCATATACAAACGGCTCGCAGTACCCGGTCTTGGCATTGTAGAAGTACCTGGTCATCTGGTCCTTGCAGGGACCCTTTAACTCAAGCTCCAGGCAGAATTCAGGCTTAGAAGCTGCTGGGAAAGGAGGGGCAATGGCTCAGTTATGAGGACGGTCATCATAGCTCGTACAAGGACAACAGCTAGAACTGCCAGTTTGTTTGCAATAGAGAATGCTAGGTTTTGGAGGATGGTCAGATGGAAAAGGCCATTTGAAAACCTTCTTTCTGGGACAGAATTAGGAATGTTGCTAGGGGTGACATGATATATTAACCATGTACACTTCTATACCCCCTCATGAGTATTTTAACAAAAATTGGTATAATGCCTTTGCTTAGCCTCAAAAACTTCTAAAGAACTTCCCTGGTGGGCAACTGGTTAAGAATCTGCCTTACAATGCAGGAGTCCAGGGTCCAATCCCTTTATAAGAGAATTAAAGTCCCACATCCTGAGGGACATCTAAGTCAGCAGGCCACAACTACTGAGCCTGTGGCCTGCAACTAACACCAAAAGCAACAAATAAATGTTAAAAAAAAAAGAAATACACAACTCTATAGCGACAAAAAGAGGTCACAGGTGAAAATCATTCCCTATATGTCAATAAATACTGGGTCTGGGTACCTGGGTTTTATAATATTGTTCTCTGCGCCTTTGTATATGATAAAAAACTTTCCACTGTAAATAAAAAATGTGAAGGAATCATGTTATAATGGAAAAGGGCCTGAAGGAAACATACCAGTGTGTTTACTTCTGATCCCTCAGGAGGACTGAATAAATTGAATGTTGAACTATCAACATGTTGATACTGTGATTATAAGAAGAAATAGATGTGTTTTGTTTTTGTTTTTTGATCCTTTTTCTGACATTGAGTTCCTAAACATCTTGGTATTTCTAATGTGATGAGAACAATAAAAGTGTCTTCTGGTATGTGAAGACAGTATTTTGGAAAGACACTTGTAAACCAGAACGGGTTATTTCACAGGAAAGGACTGTCTACAGGGCGGTGGGCACTTTCATTCCCACCCTCCACTGTGGTCTTCTATCCACCACCTCTCTGCCTTCCCTCAACCTCTGGGAGGATAATGGAGCTGTCTGCTGAACAATCTCCAATGGATAATGATTTAATGCATCATGGCTAGGTAATTAAGCCTCCATAGAAACTTCAACAGAGCAAGACATTCATTTTATTGGAGAGACCTGGGATCCATCCAGGGAACAACATAGGTCACACTCCATGTGGACCACTGCGGCAGCCTGCTCACTGGGCACTGAGCCTCTGTCTCTGCTCTTTGCCCCCTAGAGGACACTCTGTGCACTACAGCCTCAGAGATCTTATTGAGCCCTATCCCATTGTTCCCAAGACCACCTCCTCAGTGACTTCCCTTTTCTCTGAGAATCAAACTCTGATTCTCATAAAGGCCCACAAGGCTCCTCACGACCTGCCCCTATGACATCTCTGCCTCATCCCCTTCCGTTCCCCTTCCCTCCACCCACTCAGCCCCAGCCAGCCAGGTCCCAGCTGCTGCTCAAACAGACCAGGCACGTTACTTCTGCAGCCTCTACTCAATGCCTCCTTATCACAGAAGGTTTCTCTGAAACTGTGGAGAAGAAGCACAGCATCCGTTCTGCACACCACCCTCTACCTTCTAAAAACTTATAACCTACCATAGGATTTCTCCTCCTTGCTATTGTTTGTCTCCCTACTACAAGGCAAGCTATATTACCATATTTTTTCACAGCTCTTTCTCTACCCCAAGAACAATGCATTGTAGGGACATAATAACTCCCATTGTCATTCTCTCCACAAGTGTACAGTCATCAAATAGAATGTATATAATTGATTTTCTTTTAGTAAAAAATGGGGCACATCTACACAATGGTCAATCTCCCTCTAACATTCAGTCTCCTTACAGGATAGTGAAATAGTCTGTATGGGTTATCATTAATCACAAAACTTCTCTGAAACCAAATATTTATGGATTCTTATGGAGGTTTTCAATAAATAGCCATATTGACTGAGTTAGTGGCCATTGCTGATTGATCTCAATCTCAGAGTCTTCCTTCCTCCTCAGAGGTGCTGGCAAGAAAGTGGTGAAATTTCCAACCTCTAAATGGGTGTTTAAGTTTTTGGAGGACCAGCCCAGACCTGAAGATTTCCTGGGTTGCTTTCCCTGAGTGGTCTCATGACTTAACAAAGAAAGGAAATTCCAAGAGTTTCAGGAGGCCTTGGCAATGAAGCAGGACAAGGATAAATATGGATCAAATATAGGATTAATAAAATAATAGTCAAAAGAGGACAAGTGAAAGGGCCTAGAGACTTTGCTTGTATTGTCTTAACCTAGATCCCATGAGACAAAGACTGTGTTTCTTGTGTTCCTGCAGTTTCCCTGCTCAGTGATCCTGTGTCTGTCTGCTTATTTTAATCATAGAGGAATAACCATTACTTGACATATTAATATTATCTCTTGACCAAAGGAGGTCAAGGATCATGTTCTTCAGATTAACACACTGGTGGATAATGGACAAAACACAGAGCATAGGGGTGGTAGAGTCAGGAAAAGATACTATCATGTCATAACCCATCTGATACAATACCTGATTCTACCAGGAATTCTAAAAATACCATTTACTTGTATGAGTTTCTGGATGCAGTGTCCTACTTTCATTACTTCCCTGTCCGTAAACCTCACCTAAGCTCCCAAATCACAGCAGAGAGTGAGTTTGGGTATCCTTTGACACCAAATATGTGTTATCTGGACCAACATCAGCCAATTCCCCAAACCACTCCTGGGTGTCCCCTAGTCACTTAACATGTGAAATGAAATCCGTGCAGTTGGTACAGATCCCACCCACTGAGGGATCACAACTGTCCTCACTTTAGTACCAACCGTGTGGTCCAAAGTTACTTATGCTTGTGACCAAATGGCTAAAATTTGGAGGTTCCATGACCACATCTCCATGTTCAGTAACTGAATGGAACTGACAACCAAACTAAGGAAAACCCTTATTGACTATTCTCAGATTAAGTAAGTAACTAAGTGTTAGTCGCTCAGTCGTGCCCGACTTTTTGCGACCCCATGGACTGCAGCCACCAGGCTCTTTTCCAGACAAGGATACTGGAGTGGGTTGTCATTTCCTTCTCCAGGGGATCTTCCCAACCCTGGGATTGAACCCGAGTCTCCTGTACTGCAGGCAGAGTCTTTACCGACTGAGCTACAAGGGAAGCCCATTTTCAGATTAATAGAAATGAAAATTCACAAAGAGTGAAATGGAGGAGATGTGTAGGACGAAGGGGGACTGTGGGTTGGCAGAGCCTTCATGCCCTAGTGAGCACAGCACTCTCACATCATGTATTTGTATTCACCACCAAAAAACTCTCTAAATCCCAATATTGATGCAGGTTTGAGGTTCTAAAGTGAAGAAGATCTAAAGAACCACTTGATGAAAGTAAAAGAGGAGAGTGAAAAAGTCAGCTCCGGTAGATGGTGATGGCCAGGAAGGCCTGGCGTGCTGCAGTCCATGGGGTCGCAAAGAGTTAGAAATGACTGAGTGACTGAACTAAACTGACTGAACTGAGGTTTCAATAAACAGGCTTATTGATTGAATCATTGGCCATTGGTGATTGATCTCAATCTCAGTGACCTTCCCTCTCACCAGAGGTGCAGAAAATACAAAACCTTTCTTACCATGTTTGAGTATTTGTGTTGGGAACTCCTCGACTGTATGGTTCTCAAGCTGTGTTCCAGAAATCATCAACTGACCTATGAAAGAGAGTAAATTGCAAGAGTTTTAGGAGGCCTGGTCCATGAAACAGGGAAACGATCAAATATGAACAGGAAAATGACAGTCAAAAAGGACATGGGAAGGAGCCTGGAGACTTTAGTAATATTGTCTCAGGCTTGGTCCCACAGCCTACCACACAGGGGCTGTGTTTCCTGCTTTCCCTGCAGTTGCTCTCCGCAGTGGCTCCATATCTTTCAATTAGTTTTCATAATAGAGAAATAATCATTATTTGATAAAGAAATAGTTTTATTTGTCCAAAACAAATAGGTAGAGAAAGTTTTTTCAGATTGACACATTGTGGTGGAAAATGGACAAATCTGTTTATGAAATGGGGATAAACTGTTTATATTCACGACTCATCATCAGTTCAAAGAACTCATGTAAGAAATTTCCCCTATTCAGATGAGGAAACTGCAGATGACTTGCTCTGTGACACAAGCGTGTGGGTGGTGGGATCAGGACAAGACACTGTCATATCACACCCCATTGATACACTATTGATTCTGCTAGGAGCTTGAAAATATAGATAACTGGTAAGAGTTTCTGGGTGCAGTGTCCTATTCTCACTACTCACCTTCCGAAGCCTCATGTGAGCCCTCAAATCACAAGGCATGGTGAGTCTGGGGGTTTTTTCTGACTGCAAAGATATGGTTTCTGCACCAACCCCATCCAATTCCCGATACCCAGTGGGCACCCCACTGTCAATTGACTTCTGATACCATATCTTTGGATTAGTGCCCATGCCACAGGTTGAGGTATCAAGACTCTCCTGACTTCAGATGCCAGTCGTGTGGTTCGAGTCACTCACACTTCTGACCAAGTAACTAAAAGTGGTAGTCTCCATGACCCCACCTCCAAGCTCAATATCTCAATCAAACCGGCGACTGAACTCAGGAAAACCTATACTTACTGCCCTCAGATTAATATACAGGAGAAAACTCAGAAACAGTGGAATGGAAGAGACATGGAGGGCAAAGAAAGAGTGGAGGTGTGGTGAGCATTCATGCCCCAGAGAGCACAGCACCCTCACATCACCACCATTGGTTCCCATCCATAAGCTCTCTGAATGCCAGAATTTATGGAGTTTTATTTTTATTTTTTAACCTTTACTGAGGTTTCCTTCAATAGGGATATTGATTGAATCTTTGGGCAGTGATGACTGATCTCAACCTCAGTGCCCTCCCTTCCCCCTAAGGTGAAGAAGTCTCAAACCTTGAATTCCATTACTGATTATGTCAGCCAATCCTTTTAGTCCATGAAATATCTTGGTACCTATGAAAGACAAAAATGCCAAAATTTTCAGAGTCTTGGACCATGAACCAAGACAAAGATAAAATATGGATAATAAAATGATAGTGAAACATGGACAAAAGAAAAGGCCTGGATACTCTGATCGTTTTTCCCAGGTTGTTCTGATTAATTTTTATGAGAGAAATAATCATTATTTGACACATAATTATTCTCTCTGGCCCCAAAAAAGTAGGTAGAGAAATTATTTCAAATGAACATATCCACAGGAAAATAACCAAATTTGGCCATGAAGGTGAATAAACTTCTTATATTTATGGCCAGTAATATGTTCAAAGAATCCATGTAGCAGGTATCTGTTGTTCAGATGAGGAAGCTCTAGATGACTTGCCCCAGGACACACAGCATGTGTGTGGCAGGTCAGAACAAGATAAGGTCATGGCACAACCCATTTGATATACTATCCTATTCTGCCAGGAACTCTGAAAATACAGATAATTTCTGAGAGCTTCTGAGTGCAGTGTCATACTTGTTATATTCCCTGTCCCCAGAACTCACCTGAGCTCCCAAAGCACGCAGAGGGTGAGTTTGGGTTTCCCTGACACCAAATATGTGGTGTCTCTAGCAACAACATCCAATTCCCCAAACACCCACTGGGTGTCTGCAAGTCTATTTTATTCCAACAGAAAATCCGGGGAGTTAGTACAGATTCTGCATGTCGAGGGCTCAAAACTTTCCTCAATTCTGATGACAGTGAAGTGGTTGTGATTTGACAAAGTAGCTAAAACTTGGAGGTAACATTACCGTACTCCATGTTCAATAATTCAATAAAACTGATGACCAAACTCAGGAACCCCACTCAAACACAGCTCTCATGTTATTATTAAGGATAAATCTAAGCACAGCAAAAATGAGTGAGACATGCAGGGCAAAGTGGAAGTGGAGTTGTGAGGAGCCTTCATGTCCTAGAGAACACTGGACCCTCACATCACTGTTGTGTGATACCACCTCAAAAGCTCCCTGAATGCCCATATTTATGGATTTTCATTGAGGTTTCACTAAACAGGCATGTTGATTGAATCATTGACCAGTGGTGACTGTTCTTGATCCCAGCGCCCTCCCCTCTCCCCAGAGGTGGAAAGAAATTCAAACCTTTAACCACACCGTCGATGACATTTCTAATCACATCTATTATTGACCGCTTCTCAGGTGCCCTTCTATGGTTTGTCTCCAGACCTATGAAAGACAGTAGATTTCAGGAGTTTCAGGAGACTGGGCTCATGAAACAGGACAAGCATCAAATATGCATAATTAAGTAATGGTCAACAGTGGACAAGGAAGGGGACAATATGGATAATAAAATAATAGTCAAAAGAGGACAAAGGAAAGGGCCTGGAGATTTTTCTAATATTGTATCAGCCTTGGTCCCAGGGGCAAACCCACACTGGGCTCTGTGTGTTTCTTGTTTTTTTCTGCAGTGGATCTGCTGCTCACTCATCCCAGGTTTTTCTGGTCATATTCACAATAGAGGAATGATTGCTATTTGACACCTAAATATACTTTCTCACCCAGAGCAAGTAGATAGAGAAATCGTTTTCAGATGAACACATCTTGGTAGAAAATGCACAAAATTCACCATGAAATGTGATTCAACTCTTTATATTCATGACTGGTTTCTGTTCAAAAATCCATGTAACATGTATCCCCTGTTCCAATGAGAAAATAGCAGATGACTTGCCTGAGGACATGTAGGTATTTGGGTCAGGACAAGACACTGTCACATTACAACCCATTTGATACACTACCTCATTCTGCCAGGAACTCTGAAAATACAGATAACTGAGAACAGTTTCTGGGTGCAAGGTCCTACTTTCATGAATCCCCTCTTTTGGAGCATCACCTGAGCCCCTGAATCACAGGGGAGAGTGAGTCTGAGTTTGACTCTGACAACAAATATGTGGTCCTTTAAGAGCAACCGAGTCCCCAAACACTCATTGGGTGTCTAGCAAGTCAATTAACTTCTGATTAGAAGTCTGTGGAGTTAGTGCAGATTCTGCAGGTTGAGGACTCAAGACCGTCCTCAATTCAGCTGCCAGCCCTGAGGTCCCAAGTTGCTCATGCTTGTGATCAAACGGCTAAAATCAGGATGTCCATGACCCACCTTCAAAATCAACGGCTCAATACAATTGGTGGCTGAACTTAGGAAAAACACTTGCTTACACTTCCCAGGTAACTATACAAAATGTTACTCAAGGCAGTAAAATGGAAGAGATGTGTATGCAGAGTGGGAGGGAGGGGTGCCCAGCCTCTGTGCCCTAGTGAGCACAGCACCCTCACATCAGCTTCCTGTTTTCAAAAACACACAAGCTCTCTGAGCCCAGTTTAATGTATTTCTTCCCAGGGTTCACTAAACAGCCATAGTGGTTGGATCATCAGCCACGGGTGATTGATCTCACTCTCAGGTCCCTCCCCTCTCCACAGAGGTGCTGGAATGAGACATGGTGAAAACTGGAACCATGAAATGGATGTTTGAAGGTTCTTGGAGACCAGCCCCATCCTGAAGGTACCTTGAGTCTCCTCTTGTGACTCATCTTATAACCTATAAAGTCAGTAAATCCCAAGTTTTAGGAGGCCTGGGCTATTAACCAAAACAAGGATCAAATATGCAGCTTTTTGTTACTACACTACAGCAAGGTTCACGGACAAGGCAGGGACCACGAATAGAGTCTCAGAAATGGGCCCTGATCTGGTAGAGTTAGGTGAGATAGATATATACTTAATATAAAATTTTGAAGATATTCTCATGAGCATCATGATATTAGCTGAGTTAAAAGTTTCCAATGTAAGACTTCCCTGGTGGTACAGTAGATAAGAATCCACATACTAATGTGGGGGGGCGGGGGGGACATGGGTTCTATCCCTGGTTGGGAGGATCCACATATCTTGGGGCAACTAAGCAGGTGATCTGCAACTACTGAGCCCAGATGCCTAGCGTCCCTACTCTGCAACAAGAGACGCCATCCCTACGAGAAGCCCACACACCACAAACAGAGAGTAGCCCTGGTAACTAGGGAATACCCTCGCATAGTCAGGAAGACCAATATGCCAAAGCCAAAGAAACAAACATCCTGCCCAATGTGACAGGAGAAATCCAGAGAAGACTGGTAGCAGTGTGGTCACAACTGGCCCTCAGCCCTTCCATGGATTTCCATCATTTCCCTCCAGTCTGTACAGGAGAGGTGAATGCAGACCTACCTTGGTCCTGGGTATGGTGTTCATACACCGGGGTGCTGTCCACCAGGATAACCAGGAGGAAGAGAAGGGCTGCAGAGAGACAGAGCCGGTTCATATTTGTGGTCTTGCAGGAGGGCTCCTGAGGATGCTGGGGATGGACAGACTGAGCTTTTAATATCCTGGCTGGGGGTGGGATCAGAGGATGAGGAAGGGAGTGAGGCATGGGAGGAGCTGGGTCAGTCCTGTTTATTGTGAAATCTCCCTGCTAACCATGCCTTCTGTCTGCAGGGGCCAAGTCTGAGATCTAGTCTGAGAACAGCAATTATCAGGCTTGATTATGCCTGTGGGTCTAATGTTAGCACAGACTATGATCAGACAGATGGAGTTTGTCCAATATGGACATTCAGAGAGCATCTGAGCACCTGGAGCCGTGCGTGGCACATACATGATGGACGGTCAGTGAGGGGATGAGAGTGGATCGAAGGACACATAGGTGAATAGCAGTGTGTTAGCCCAGGTCCTCCTTTTCAGCCTTGTGATACTTTCATCACATCTGGGCCTCAATACCCTGTCCCCCCTCACCTACCTCAGATGACAGGGGTGACACAGGACAGCTTCCTGCAACCATTGCCATAGCTTCTCCACTGGATGGACACTTGCTCTTTTTCAGGCATTGGTCCAGGGAGAAACTGAGCTGGAGAAGGTTAGGCCATCCTGGAGTATAACCTTCATTATGCATTGAAAAACGAGTAAGGGGAGGGGGCCGAAGGGAAGCAGGGAAGTGAATACCTCTCCACCACTTGACCAGTTGCTATCCCTCACCTGGTGTTGCAAACAGAAGTGCTGCCTGCATGAGTGGACTTCAGGGGACCTTGGAAGACTGCCTATGGCCACCTTCTTCCTCCTGCTCTCCCTCATTGGTGATGGGGCCATAGGACCTCAATTAGGGTACCAGCTCTGTGTATTCCTAACTTTGTGCCTGAGGATTTAAATCTCCCAGAACCTCATGTGTTCAGGTGTCATGTGAGATCCGTGCTTCCCACATCATGTGGCTGCCGTGGAAGCAATGGAGGCAACTGGCATGTATTCCTTCTCTGGAGAAGTCAAAGTTCTTTGTAGTAGTAATTATAGCAGTAATGAATAATTACATCAGGAAAAACTTAAATTCCTCATTTTGGCAGGCATTATCCTAAGCACCTAACACATAAAACTCATCAAATCCTCAAAAATTTTTAAAGAAAGGGGAGAAACTGTTGATATTTCCTCATGTGACTGAGGAGGTACCTGAGATAACAGGAGATAAAGTAATTTACTTAGATCATAGCTGGTAGAGAGAGGATTGGGGCCCAGGGATCTGACTTCAGAGTCTGTGCGTATGCACTCTGCTGCATGGGAAGCTGTAAACCAGAGTGTACACGTCAAGGGTGACACACCCACAGACCCTTCCCTCATCCTTGTGTGTTTACTTGTCGTTAAAACCACGTAGCACACTTTAGAAGGGCTGTATGTCTTATACCGAGTTACCCCAGGACAGAAGGACATCAGTAGCCAGTTACACACAAAATAGCCAGTGTGAGGGGAGGGTCTGCTCTCTCCTGAGATGTTTCACATGAATGATTTCATTTAGCCTCAGATGAACCAACAACATCTGTATCCTCAATCCCATTGTGTCAAGGAGAAAGCCGTGGCTCAAGAGGTGAAGCCACTTGCTCAGGACACACAACCTGCAGATCGTAAAATGATTAATAGACTTTAGTTCAAGAGGCCCTCTGGCCCTTCCCCTCTTCCTGCCTCAATCTGTCCACCTGAGACCAGGGAGCAGCAGAGACTCCCTCTAAGAGCACAAACTCCTCTTATCCCACCCACCTCTCTCATCTGTTTGTCTTTCTCAACCAGTGTCCTCCTGTCCTAACCTGTCTTCACTTTGGCCCAGGTGGGAGCACACCCCTCCAGTCTCCTAGAACAGCTTCCTGATGGGCCGATCCTCTCTCCACAACCCCCTTCCCTGTGTCATGTATAACTAAGATCTCTGATTAGGAAGCTTTCTGTTCCTGGGGCATCTTTAGAGAAATCACAAGACAGGAAAATCACAGGGTTTATATCTGGATAAATTAGAGAACACAAAACTCTGATATCAGGTCCTATCTCTCTGCTCAGTCATATCATGTTCAGTAATTACCTCTAAAAAATGAGAAATTTGAATTCCATGATATCTAGTGCCACATCCTGAAAGGATGGAAAGTATCCTGGGCATGCAAAAGATGTTTAGATTTTTCTGAGGCTTTGTCTAGTGAGCATCATTTATATTCAAAGCATGTGGTCAATTTCAGGCTAATGGATAAAACAGCACCTGGCTTTTGGAAATAAGTAGTTTACTTTCTTACAGTGGTGTTGTGAATACTATTTTTGTTAGAATTATTTTCAGGCTTAAAAGGGAAAACACTAAGCAGAGATTGCAAATCTGGCTAACATCTAAGTATTAACCCACACAGCACCACTTACAATTTTGAAACATTTCCAGGATTTAACAGTGGGAGATTTTATAAAAAATGAACTTCTTACATTGTTGGAAAAAGTAAGTGATCTGACAACACAGTCCTGCCATTTAACAAGAACCCTCTTCTGTCCATGGGATCCTTCAGGCAAGAATACTGGAGTGGACACACATTCCCTTCTCCAGGTGATCTTCCCAATGCTGGGATCAAACTCTGGTCCTCTGCATTGCAGGCAGATTCTTCACCATATGAGCCACTAGGGGGCAGTGAGTCTCAACTCTGAGTGAGCTTCAGAACTCATTAGACATTTGTTGAAACAGATCTGAGCCCTCCACTGTCTGAGGTTTGATTTGGTAAGACATGGTTGGGACCTGAGTATCTGCATCTACCGGGTTTCAGGACTGAGGGTGCTGCTCAAGGGACCATGTTCTGAAAGCCGTGAGCCAAGCTAAGGAGAGCTGCTCTCTTCTCAGGAGGGGAGCGTTCTCTCCAGTTTCCATAACCCCGCCGTTCCTTATTGTCCCTCCAGCCTCCACCCCCACTCTAAATATGTCCAGCTATATTACTCACCTGCTCCAGGGGCATTTAACATTGTGACCTATGGGATGGGCTCACAGTAAGTATTCAGGAAAAGGTGTTAGTTTATTTTTAGCCACTACGTCATGCACGTGATCACCGTGGGTCTGGGACAGACCTCCCTGATCTTGACACTGTTATTCTTTGCTTTGCAGCTGCCAAATACAAACGTCTTCAAGAACCCAGACCCGACCTTGTAGAGGTATCTGATTATTTTGGCCTTGCAGGGACCCGTGTATGGAGATAGCAGGCAGAAGTCAGGTCACAGGGCTGCAGAGATGGGAGGATCTTGGTCAAATAGGAAGGTGATCATCACTGTTTGGTCTACCAGGTGAACAACTGAAACCACCAGTTTGTTTGCAGTAGAGATGGTAGGCATGCAGAGGGATGAGTGTGAAAAGGCCCTTGGTATCCTTCTGTCCAGGGCATTATTACCAATGTCATTAGGTGTCACACTGACAGGATAATACTGTAAGTAATTATGTATTGTTACTGAATATCTATAGATTTATTGACATTATTCCACTGATTTACTCCAACAGAACAAAAAGGGAGGATACTTATTATGAATATTCTCCATATGTTGAGAATGATTGGAGCTGGACTATGGCGTGTGAGTTTATAATACTATTTTCTGGACATATGTGTGGTGGAAACATGTCACCATTGGAAAAGAAAGTGTGACATTGGATAACCAACAGTAGAGCACATGGAACACTGCTCAGTGTTATGTGGCAGTCTGGATGGGAGGAGAGTTCGGGAGAGAATGAATACATTTATATATGTGGCTGAGTTGCTTTGCTGACCTCCCGAAACTATCACAATAATGTTAACCGACTATGTTGTTAGTCACTCAGTTGTGTCCGAGTCCTTGTGACCCCATGTACTCCAGCCCACCAGGTTAATGGAATTCTCCAGGTAAGAATACTGGAGAGGGTTGCTATTTCCTTCTCCAGTCATGGCTGCTAATCCTTTAAAAAAACTCATGTAACCTGGCCAATTGTTCACTTGAGGACACTGCAAAATGACTTGCCCCAGGACACAAAATGTTTGAGTGTTAGGATCAGAACAAGTCACAACCCATTTAATCAAGTAACTTTTTCTCCAGGAATTCTGAAACTGCAGAGAACGGGGAAGGTGTTCTGAGTGCTCTGTTCAACATAATATCGTCCTGTCACTGAGCCTCACCCCAGACACAAATGGTAGAAAAGAGTGAGTGTGGGGTTTTTTGGTTTTTTTTTTTCATTTATTTTTATTAGTTGGAGGCTAATTACTTTACAATATTGTAGTGGTTTTTGTCATACATTGACATGAATCAGCCATGGATTTACATGCATTCCTCATCCCGATTCCCCAAGTCTGGGTTTTGTCCCTGACACCAAGAGTGTGGATCTCTGCCAGTAGCAACCAGTTCTTCACACCCACTGGGCATTCAAGAGTCAATTTACTTCTGACACTAAATCCACAGAGGTGACCCAGACACCACAAGATGAGGGCTCCATCCCTGAGGATGGCTCACACTCTCAAGTGTTAATCACAATTTCTACTTTCACTTACATGTGTGACCGACTGGCTATAAATTCGCAGGTTCCATGACCCACGTCCCATGTTCAATAACTTATTACAAATATTCAGAGAACTCAGGAAAGTCATTTACTTACTGTCTCCAGCTATTATAAAACATTAAAACTCAGGAACAGTGTAATGGAGGAGAGGCATCAGGTAAATGGGGAGTTGGGGGGTGCCAAGCCTCCAAGACCTCTCAGGACTCTCCCCCCTCTCAATCCCTTGATGTTATCACCTTCCCTGAGGCTCTCTGAACCCAGCATTCATGGGTTTTAATTGAAGGTGGAGGCAGCCAAGTTGATAAAATCATTGGCCATTGGTGATTAAACTCAGTATCAATACTCCTTCCTGTCCTCAGAGGGACCGAGGGGTGATAGCTTTAACTCTATAAGCAGCTGATGGAAAATTCTGGAGTTCAGTCCCATCCAGGCTCTATCTCAGGTCCCATCCTTCACTCATTTCATGATTTATAAAAAATGCATAAAATCCCGAGACTTTCAGGTTGCCTGGAGCATGAACAGAGACAGGGATCAAATATGGATCTTCTTATGACACTACAGTAGGATCAGGGACAAGGCAGTGACTAGGAATAGTGTATCAGTTATGAGGTCCCTGATCTGGTAGTGTCAGGTCAGGCACTGATTTTCCATAACTAAACATATAACGTGACCATCTGAGAGTCAAGAAATGTCCCTGGAGTTAAAACTGCCCAATTTACCAGAAGAAATCCAGAGAGGGTTTGCTGTAGCCACTTGCAACCCCCTTCTCTCTCCCTCCAACTCTGGTCTCGCCACCCGTGGTTTTGGGATCAGAGGACCTCAGTTTGTGTCCCAGTTCAGCCTTTTCTTAACTATGTGATTTGTGGCCTGAAATTTCCCTCATCTTCATTTGTTACATGAGATCATGCTGCTGACATCCTGAGCAGTTTTGAAAGCAGTGTCTATGGCCTCCATAGACATATATTCTCTTCCCGGCAAAGTCAAAGTCCTTTGAAATGATAATAATAATGGGTAATGATGATAGTTAACACTCTTTTGACCAGAGAGTCAAATAATGGCAAGGTGGGATGGAGAAAGGCCTGGACCTGGGTGAGGTCACTCACTGAAGCAAGAGGGCTTTTGCTTACCTCTGAGGAAGAAGGAGACATATTTAGAGGAGAGACTGTGACTTCACTCTGGCACTCGATGAACTTCCTGATGCTGAACTTCTTTTACAGAAGGTGAAACTACAACATCCAGTCCTATTTATTCCTTGTAGTTTCTACCGTTGACAGCACATTTAAAGAGCAGTCAGGAGCCAAGGAAACTAAAACTCTATGTGCTTCTAGACAATTTGCCTTGTTCTGTGGTGTTCAAAGCATGTTAGGTTTCTCAAAAGGAAACAAAGCTGGGGATTTTTAATGCCCACACGGTCATCCTCTTTTATAAAGAATGATTCTGTGTTTCTGAGAGTTGAAATGTCTTGCCCAAGTCTACACAGCAGCATAGTGAGTTGCTTAAGACAATCTCTTTTCACTAATAAATAGTCATTTTCCCATTGTTGTTGTTCAGTCCCTAAGTTCTGTCTGACTCTTTTGTGACCCATGGACTGTAGCCCTCCAGGCTCCACTGCCCATGGGATTTCCCAGGCAAGAATACTGGAGTGGATTAGGATTTCCTTCTCCAGGGCATCTTCCCAAACTAAGTATCTACTCTGTTCTCCTGCACTGGCAGAAGAACTCTTACCACTGAGCTACTAGGGATGCCATCAGGAAAAGTTTGTTGTTGTTCAGGTGCTAAGTTGTGTCCAATTCTTTCAGACCCCATGGATGGCAGATGCCAGTCTTCCCTGTCCTTCACTATCTTTCAGAATCTGCTCAAACTCATGTTCATTGAGTCAATGATGCCATCCAACCATCTCATCCTCTGTCACCCCATCTCCTCTTGCTTTCAGTCTTTCCCAGCATTAGTGTCTTTTCCAATGAGTCAGCTCTTTGCATCATGTGACCAACATATTGGAGCTTCAGCTTCAGCCTTGGTCCTTCCAATAAATATTCACTGTTGATTTTCTTTAGGATGACTGATTTGATGTCCTTGTCAACCACAGGACTCTCAAGTGTCTTCTCCAGCACCACAATTTGAAAACATCAATAGGGGGTTTAGCCTCCTTTATGGTCCAGCTCTCACATGCCTACATGAATACTATTTAAAACCATAACTCTGACTATATGGACATTTTTTTAAATGATATTTTGTTTACAGTATTTTCCCTACACCAAGAAAGATGCCTTCTGGAAAAAAAAACATAAGTATTTATTAAATATTTTTCTTTAAATGAATCTCCCATTTCATACTCATGGCAAGTGCACAGTTATTAAAGAGACTGGATAAAATAAAATCCCTGTTAATCTATTTGATTTTTTTTCCATTTATTTTTATTAGTTGGAGGCTAATTACTTTACAATATTGTAGTGGTTTTTGCCATACATTGACATGAATCAGCCATGGATTTACATGTATTCCCCATCCTGATCCCCCCTCCCACCTCCCTCTCCATCCCATCCCTCTGGGTCTTCCCAATGCACCAGCCCTGAGCACTTGTCTCATGCATCCAACCTGGGCTGGTGATCTGCTTCACCCTTGATAGTATACTTGTATCAATGCTGTTCTCTCAGGACATCCCACCCTCACCTTCTCCCACAGAGTCTAAAAGTCTGTTCTGTACATCTGTGTCTCTTTTTCTGTTTTGCATATAGGGTTATCATTATCATCTTTTTAAATTACATATATATGTGTTAGTATACTGTATTGGTCTTTATCTTTCTGGCTTACTTCACTCTGCATAATGGGCTCCAGTTTCTTCCATCACATTAGAACTGATTCAAATGAATTCTTTTTTAATGGCTGAGTAATATTCCATGGTGTATATGTACCACAGCTTCCTTATCCATTCGTCTGCTGATGGGCATCTAGGTTGCTTCCATGCCCTGGCTATTATAAACAGTGCTGCAGGTACATGTGTCTCTTTCAGATCTGGTTTCCTTGGTGTGTATGCCCAGGAGTGGGATTGCTGGGTCATATGGCAGTTCTATTTCCAGTTTTTTAAGGAATCTCCACACTGTTATCCATAGTGGCTGTACTAGTTTGCATTCCCACCAACAGTGTAAGAGGGTTCCCTTTTCTCCACACCCTCTCCAGCATTTATTACTTGTAGACTTTTGGATAGCAGCCATTCTGACTGGCATGTAATGGTACCACATTGAGGTTTTTTTTTTTTTAATTTTTTTTTTATTATTATTATTTTTTTTTTTCCAGTGGGTTTTGTCATACATTGATATGAATCAGCCATGGATTTACATGTATTCCCAATCCCAGTCCCCCCTCCCACCTCCCTCTCCACCCGATTCCTCTGGGTCTTCCCAGTGCACCAGGCCGGAGCACTTGTCTTGTGCATCCCACCTGGGCTGGTGATCTGTTTCACCATAGATAGTATACATGCTGTTCTTTTGAAATATCCCACCCTCACATTCTCCCACAAAGTTCAAAAGTCTGTTCTGTATTTCTGTGTCTCTTTTTCTGTTCTGCATATAGGGTTATCGTTATCACCTTTCTAAATTCCATATACATGTGTCAGTATGCTGTAATGTTCTTTATCTTTCTGGCTTACTTCACTCTGTATAAGGGGCTCCAGCTTCATCCATCTCATTAGGACTGGTTCAAATGAATTCTTTTTAATGGCTGAGTAATATTCCATGGTGTATATGTACCACAGCTTCCTTATCCATTCATCTGCTGATGGGCATCTAGGTTGCTTCCATGTCCTGGCTATTATAAACAGTGCTGCGATGAACATTGGGGTGCACGTGTCTCTTTCAGATCTGGTTTCCTCGGTGTGTATGCCTAGAAGTGGGATTGCTGGGTCATATGGCAGTTCTATTTCCAGTTTTTTAAGAAATCTCCACACTGTTTTCCATAGCGGCTGTACTAGTTTGCATTCCCACCAACAGTGTAAGAGGGTTCCCTTTTCTCCACACCCTCTCCAGCATTTATTGCTTGTAGACTTTTGGATAGCAGCCATCCTGACTGGCGTGTAATGGTACCTCATTGTGGTTTTGATTTGCATTTCTCTGATAATGAGTGATGTTGAGCATCTTTTCATGTGTTTGTTAGCCATCTGTATGTCTTCTTTGGAGAAATGTCTGTTTAGTTCTTTGGCCCATTTTTTGATTGGGTCATTTATTTTTCTGGAATTGAGCTGCAGGAGTTGCTTGTATATTTTTGAGATTAATCCTTTGTCTGTTTCTTCATTTGCTATTATTTTCTCCCAATCTGAGGGCTGTCTTTTCACCTTACTTATAGTTTCCTTTGTAGTGCAAAAGCTTTTAAGTTTCATTAGGTCCCATTTGTTTATTTTTGCTTTTATTTCCAATATTCTGGGAGGTGGGTCATAGAGGATCTTGCTGTGATTTATGTCGGAGAGTGTTTTGCCTATGTTCTCCTCTAGGAGTTTTATAGCTTCTGGTCTTACATTTAGATCTTTAATCCATTTTGAGTTTATTTTTGTGTATGGTGTTAGAAAGTGTTCTAGTTTCATTCTTTTACAAGTGGTTGACCAATTTTCCCAGCACCACTTGTTAAAGAGTTTGTCTTTTTTCCACTGTATATTCTTGCCTCCTTTGTCGAAGATAAGGTGTCCGTAGGTATGTGGATTTATCTCGGACTTTCTATTCTGTTCCATTGATCTATATTTCTGTCTTTGTGCCAGTACCATACTGTCTTGATGACTGTGGCTTTGTAGTATAGTCTGAAGGCAGGCAGGTTGATTCCTCGCATTCCATACTCATGCCAAGTGCACAATTATTGAAGAGACTGGATATAATAAAATCCCTGTTAATCTATTTGATAATGAGGCCTGTCTATATAATTCTGAGTCTCCCCTAACACCCTGTATCCTGATAGGATAATGAAGTAATACCCAAACAGGACAGCAAAGTGAATCACCTTCACTTAACTAATATTGTACCATCTGGATAGAATAGCCTGCTGTCTTGAACAAACTCCCAGAAGTACTGTATTTCCTGTTCTTCTTACAGTTGCCTCTGGAGGGAAGATCAACTGACTCTCAGCATTCTCATTAATTTCATAACAGAGAAATGACTATATTTGACAGATAAATTTTTTAGAGGGGTGATGAGGAGATGTAGGCAAAGGAGTCTTTTTGACTAAACCAAATTGGTAGAAAATGGACACCTTTGATGACAAATGTGTAAAGTGTTATACTAATGACTGATAAGCTTTCAAATAGCTCCTGTAACCTGGTCTCTGTGCTCATGTAAGGAAAATGCAGATGATTTGCCCCAGGACACACAGCATGTGGGTGGTGGGATCAGGACAAGACACCATCCTGTCACAACCCATTTAATCAAGTACCTGATTCTGCCAGATATTCTGAAAATGCAGAGAACAGGAGTGGGTTTCTGAGTGCTTGGCCCCACATAGTATAGTTCCAGGGCCCTGACCCTCACTCCAGAGACAAATGGTAGACAAGAGTGAGTCTGGGTTTTTTTCCCTGACTCAAAATATGTGAGTTCTCTACCAACAGCAACCAGTTCTCAGGAGTAAATTGACTCTGACTCTAAATCCATAGAGGTGACCCAGACCACAGACATTGAGGGCTTGGTCCTTAGGTCAGCCCACACTTCAAGTGTCCAACACAAGTCCTTCTGTCCCTTACACCTGGGATCAACTGGCTATAAACTCAGAGGTGTCGTGACCGAACTGCCATATTCAGAAACTTATTGGAACCACTCACTGAAGTCAGGAAAGCCTTTTACTTACTGTCCCCAGTTGTTTTAAAGCAAAAAACACAGGGACTGAGAAATAGTAGGGCAAATGGGTAGTTAGGGCTGCTGAGCTTCCAAACTCTCTCAGGACTCTCTTCCCATCACAATCTCTTGATGCCTCACTTCCCCTGAGGCTCTCTGATGAAGTATTTATGGATTTTAATTGAAGATTAGAGGTAGGCAATTTGATAGAATCATTTGCCATTGGTGACTGAACTCTGTATCAGTGGCCTCTTCTCTCCCCAGAGGGACTGGGAGTTGATAGTTCTAACCCTCTAAGCACCTGATGGCATGTTCTGAAGTCCAGTCCCATCCAGACGCTATCTAGGTTTCTACCTTAGACTCATATCATGTCTTACAGATAGACAGTAATTTCCAAGAGTCTCAGGAAGCCGGGGCATGAACGAGGACAGAGAACAAAGGTGGATCTTGTGATTACACTAAACTGAGGTGTACACAGAAGGTTGTGTCCAGGAAGGAAGAGTTTCAGTGATGGGGTCCCTCATCTGCTAGAGTTAGTTGAGATACTTTTGATTAAAAGCTGAACACATAGTAATATCTTTTGAGAGTCAAAAATTGTTCAAGGTGTTAAACTGCCCACTTCCCAGAAACTACCCAGAGATGGTTGGCAGCACTCACCCCACCCAAGCAACCCAACCCCTTCCATGTACTCCTGTCATCCCCCACCTCCAGAGAGGAGAGATGAGCCTGGACTTGCCCTGGACCTGGTTGCTAGTTTCACACCCTGGTATACCGGCCACAAGCATGTCCAGGAGGGTGAGATGGGTTGCCAAAAAGCAGAGCTGGCTTATCTTCATGGCCTTGCAGGAGGGCTCCTGAGGAAAGATGGCAGCTGACTGAGCTTCTCACAGTGCCCCAGTTCAGTGCCTGGAAGAGACACAAGGAGGGGAGTGAAGAAGAGAAGGGCTTGGGGTCAGTATTGTACAGTGTGTGCTCACCTCACTATCCATTGTCCTGCTTCAGCCTGCTGGGGTAAAGTGTCCAGTATCAATGCTTCTTAAACTTGACTTTGCTTGTGGGTCTCATGGAAACATGTTTTGTAGTTCTACGGGTGGAATTTAGTCCCATATGGTCACTCAGGGAGGATCCTAGAACCTAAAGCAGTGCATGGCATGTGAAGGACAATCAGTGAGTGGATGAGAGCAAATCACGGGGTGAATAAGTGAACAGCAGTGTATGAGCTCAGGTCCTCCTTTTCAGCCTCCTGTGTTGTCATCATGTCTGGGCATCAATTACCAACCCCCACCCTCCACTCCCTCGCCACCCTCACCTAGCTCAGAAGTCCAGTGTGACACACACATATTCCCGCAACCATTGCCATAGCTTCTCTACTGGATGGAAACCTGCTCTTTACCTGGCTGGTCCCTACAGGAACTTAGCTAGGAAGCTGATGTCCTGCTGGGGCAGCAACCCTGTTTCCTGTTTTGAATAAGGTGTAAGGGAAGGGGGCAGAGGGGAAGGAGGGAGCTGAACAGGTCTCCACAGCCTGACCACCTGCTGTTCTTCACCTGGTTTCACAAACAAGAGAGCTGTCTGCCTGAGTAGACTTCAGGGGACCTTGGAAGATTGCCCACAACCACCCACTTCCTCCTCTTCTCCCCCCCAGTGGTTTTGGGGTCACATGGGCTCCTTTTTATGACAATCTCTGCCTTTTACCATCTTTGTGTCTGCAGATGGAAACCTCCCAAAGTCCTTCTGTCTTCAGGTGTCAGGTGAGTTCAGCACTGCCCACATCACGGGGTTGCTATGGAAGCAACGGACACAACAGACATATGTTCCTTCTCCCTGAGAAGTCAGAGTCCTTTGTAATATTAATAATAATAGTATGAGTAATCACAACAGATAAAATGTGAATTATTCTGTATGTCATTCATTATCCAAGCACTTGACATATATTTACAGATTTAATTCTCAAAAACCTTAAATTAGGGGATGAGGTAGCATTGATAATTCCTCATGTTATAGAGGAGGAACCTGAGCTACACAAATAAAGTAAGTTGGTTACCGTCATCGAGTGGGGAGAGAGATTTCGAACCCAAGGATCTGGCTGCAGAGTTTGGCCACATGCACTCTGCTGCACTGATAGCTGTTATCTACAGGGGAGGTGTGAGGGGTGACACACCTACAGCCCCTTCACTCACTCCTGTATATTCACTCCCAGTTGCAATCATATAGCACTAGCCTCCCTCCAACTCAACTATGCTTAGATAAGTGTTTACATTCACACACACACACGCAACACAGAGACACAAAGTGTGCTCCACTCCAGCTCAAGGAGAAGGGAGCTGGGTTCCTTGCCGAGAAGCCCCAGGTGCAAGTCCAGCCAAATGTCCAGCAGGCACAGAGCTGGGTGATGAGCTGCAGAAGACCTGAGGGGCTGCCTTCCTGGCACAAACACCCTTTCTTTTGAGAAGGGCAGGAGCTGTCAATACTGAGCTGCCCCAGGACAGAAGGGCATCAGAGGCTTGTAATTCAAATCACAAGGGATGGGGAATACATGTAAATCCATGGCTGATTCATGTCAATGTATGGCAAAAACCACTATAATATTGTAAAGTAATTAGCCTCCAACTAATAAAAATAAATGGAAAAAATAAATAAATAAATATAACAGATAAAAAAAATCACAACCCACTGTGAGTGTCTACTCTCTCATGGACATTCCACATGTGTCACTTTATTTAGCCTCATGTCACTGTTACAAAATCTGAGATTCTCATCCCATTGTGTCAAGGAGAAAACAGAATCTCAGAGGTAAAACCACTTGCTCAGGAAACACAAATTGCAGATGGTAGAATGAGGATTCTAGTTCAGGAGGCTTTCTGGCCCTGTCCATATTTCTGCCTCAATCTATCCACCTGAGGCCAGGGAGCAGCAGAGACTCCCCCTAATAGCAGAAACTCCTCTTTTCCCCCCTCTTCTCTCATCTGTCTTTTCCCCCCCAAGTCCTCCTCTCCTTGTCCTCCTCTAGTCTAAGTCAGAGGCTCCCAGATCCACAAGCTACCTGATGGGCCAGTTCTCCCTCCAGCTCCCCTGTCCCTGCTCATGTGTAAAGGTGGGCTCTAAATCCCTTGCATTCCTATACACTAACAATGAAAAATCAGGAAGAGAAATTAAGGAAACAATCCCATTCACCATGGCAACAAAAAGAATAAAATGCTTAGGAATAAATTTACCCAAAGAAAAAAAGACATGTATAGAGGAAACTAGAAAACACTGATGAAAGAAATCCTAGATGACACAAATAGATAGAGATATATACAACGCTCTTGGATTGGAAAAAGCAATACAGTGAAAATGAGTGTACTACCCAAAGCAATCTATAGATTCCACACAATCCCTATCAAACTACCAATGGTATTTTTCACAGAACTAGAACAAATAATTTCACAATTTGTATGGAAATACAAAGGACCCCAAATAAACCTTCCTTACTTCAGACTGTACTACAAAGCTATACTTGAAAAGACCCTGATGCTGGGAAAGATTGAGGGCAGGAGGAGAAGGGGACGACAGAGGATGAGATAGTTGGATGGCATCACCGACGAAATGGACATGGGTTTTGGTGGACTCCGGAAGTTGGTAATGGACAGGGAGGCCTGGCGTGCTGTGGTTTGTGGGGTTGCAAAGAGTCAGACACGACTGAGTGACTTAACTGTACTGAACAAAACTACAGTCATCAAAACAGTAATGCACTGGCAGAAAGACACAAATATAGATCAATGGAACAAAATAGAAAGTCCAGAGATAAATCCACACATCTACAGACAACTTATCTTTGAGAAAGGAAGCAAAAATATACGGTGGAGAAAAGACAGTGACTTCAACAAGTGGTACTGGGGAAATTTGTTGACTACATGTAAAAGAATGAAACTAGTACACTTTCTAACACCATACACAAAAATAAACTCCAAATGAAATAAAGATCTAAATGTAAGGCCGGAAACTATAAGACTCTTGGAGGAAAACATAGGCAGAACACTCTCCAACGTAAATCACAGCAAGATCCTCAATGACCCACCTCCCTGAATAATGGAAATAAAAATGAAAATAAACAAATGAGACCTAATTAAGCTTAAAAGCTTTTGCACATAAAAAAAAATAAAAAAATAAAAATAAATAAAAAAATTTAAAAAAAGTTTTTGCACAATGAAGGAAACTATAAGCACAGTGAAAAGACAGCCCTCAGAATGGGAGAAAATAATAGTAAATGTTTTGAAACAGCTGACAAAGAATTAATCTCCAAAATATACATGCAGCTCATGCAGCTCAACACCAGAAAACAAACAACCAATCAAAAAGTGAGCAAAAGGCCTAAACAGACATTTCTCCAAAGAAGACATACATACGGCTAATAAGCACATGAAGAGACGTTCAACCTCACTCATTACTAGAGAAATGCAAATCAAAACCAAAATGAGGTGTCATTTCACACCATTCAGAACGGCCATCATCAAAAAGTCTACAAACAATAAGAGACACATGTACCCCAATGTCCATTGCAGCACTACTTACAATAACTAGGACATGGAAGCAACCTAGATGTCCGTTGGCAGATGAATGATTAAGGAAGTTGTGGTACATATACACAATGGAATATTAAGCAGCTATGAAAAGGAGAGCATTTGAGTCAGTTCTAATGAGGTGGATGGTCTTAATCCCTGTCTCCTGTACAATGTTACAAACCTCCATCCATAGTTCATCAGGCACTCAGTCTATCAGATCTAGTCCCTTAAATCTATTTCTCACTTCCACTGTATAATCATAAGGGATTTGATTTAGGCCATTCCTGGATGGTCTAGAGGGGACTGAAGGGAAGCAGGGAACTGAATACCTCTCCACCGCATGACCAATTGCTGTCCCTCTCCTGGTGTTGCAAACAGAAGTGCTGCCTGTATGAATGGACTTCAGGGGATCTTGGAAGACTGCCTATAGCCACCTTCATCCTCCTGCTCTCCATCATTGTTGATAGGGCCACAGGACCTCAGTGAGGGTACTAGCTCCGTGTATTCCTAACTTTCTGCCTGAGGATTTAAATCTCCCAGAACCTCATGTGTTCAGGTGTCATGTGAGATCCGTGCTTTCCATATTATGCCATGGTAGCAATGGAGGCAACTGGTATGTATTCCTTCTCTGGAGATGTCAAAGTCCTTTGTAGTAGTAATAATAGCAGTAATGAGTAATTACTTCAGGTAAAACTCAAATTCCTCATTGTAGCAGGCATTATCCTAAGCACCTAACACATAAAACTCATCAAATCCTCGACAATTTTTAAAGAAAGTGGAGAAACTATTGATATTTCCTCATGTGACCGAGGAGGTACATGCAATAACAGGAAATAAAGTAATTTTTTTAGATCATAGCTTGTAGAGAGAGGATTGGGAAGAGGGATCTGACTTCAGAGTCTGTGCAGATGCACTCTGCTGCATTGCAAGCTGTAAACTCAAATACACACATCAGGGGTGAGACAGCCAGAGTGCCTTCACTCATCCTAGTATGTTTACTTGCAGTTTAAACCACATCACATACTTGAGAAGGGCAGGAACTCTTAACACCGAGTTACCCGAGGATAGAGGGACATCAGTAGCCAGTTATACACAAAATTCCCACTGTGAGGGTAGGGTCTGCTCTCTCCTGAGATATTTCACATGATTGGTTTCATTTAGCCTCAGATGAATCCAACAACATCTGGATCCTTATCTCATTGTGTCAAGGAGAAAGCCGAGGCTCAGAGCAGTAAAGCCACTTGCTAAAGACACACAACCTGCAGATGATACAAGTTAATAGACTTTAGTTCAAGAGGCCCCCCCTAGCCCTTCCCCTCTTCCTGCTCAATCTGTCCACCTGAGACCAGGGAGCAGCAGAGGTCCCGCTAAGAGCACAAACTCCTCTTATCCGCCGGTGCCCCCCCCTCCCCTTTCTCATCTGTCTGTCTTTCTCAACCAGTGTTCTCCTGTTCTTTTCTCACTTTTGCCCAGGTTAGAGCAACCCCCTCCCCCAGTCCCCTGAAACAGATGCTTCCTGATGGGCTGATCCTCTCTCCACATCTCCCCTCCCTGTGTCATGTAAAACAGATCTCTGATTAGGAAGCTTCCCCGTTCCTGAGGGCAACTTCAGAGAAATCACAAGACAGGAAAATCACAGGGTTTATATCTGGATAAGCCAGAGGACCCAAAACTCTGAAATCAGGTCATATCTCTTCTCCTCATGCTCAGTTTTTCCCTCTAAAAATTGAGAAATTTGAATTCTATACGATCTAATGCCATATCCTGTAAGGATGGAATGTATCTGGGGCATGCAGAAGATGTTTAGATTTTTCTGAGGCTTTGTCCAGTGAGTATCATTCATATTCAAAGCACGAGGGGTCAATTTCAGTCTAATTGATAAAACAGCACCTGGCTTTTTGGAAATAAGTAGTTTACTTTCTTAAAATGGTGTTGTGAATACTATTTTTGTTAGAATTATTTTCAAGATTAAAAAGGAAAAAAACACAAACCAGAATTGCAAATATGGCTAGCATCCAAGTATTATTAACCCACAGAGTACCATTTACAATTTCAAATCATTTCCGGAATATAGCAGTGGGAGATTTTATTAAAAAAAAAAAAAATGAACTTCTCACATTGTTGGGAAAACTAAGTGATCTGACAACACAGTCTTCCCATTTAACAAGATTAAATGGGATTCTCCAGGCAAGAATACTGGAGTGGACACACATTCCCTTCTCCAGGTGATCTTCCCAATGCTGGGATCAAACTCAGGTCATCTGCACTGCAGGCAGATTCTCTACTATCTGAGCCACCAGGGAGCAGTGGGTCTCAACTCTAAGCAAGTTTCAGAATCCATTAGACATTTGTTGAAACACAGATCTGAGATTTCCACTTTCTGAGGTTTGATTTGGTAAGACATGGTTGGGACCTGAGTATCTGCATCTACAAAGTTTCCAGGACTGAGGGTGCTGCTCAAGGGACCACGTTCTGAAAGCCATAACTAAGCTAAGCAGAGCTGCTCTCTTCTCAGGAGGGCAGCGTTCTCTCCAGTTTCCATAATCCCCACCATTCCTTGTTGTCCGTCCTGCCTCCACCCCCACTCTAAATATGTCCAGCCATATCACTCACCTGCTCCAGGGGCATTTAACATTGTGACCTATGGGATGGGCTCACAGTAAGTGTTCAGGAAAAGTCATGACTTAGCCACTAATTCATGTCCGTGATCACTGTGGGTCTGGGACAGTCATCCCTGATCTTGACATTGCTACTCTTTTCTTTGAAGCTGCCAAATACAAATGTCTCCAAGAACCCAGACCCGGCCTTGTAGAAGTATCTGATTATTTTGGCCTTGCAGGGACCCGTGTATGGAGATAGCAGGCAGAAGTCAGGTCACAGGGCTGCAGAAATGGGAGGATCTTGGTCAAATAGGAAGGTGATTCACTGTTTGGTCTACCAGGTGAACAACAGAAACCACCAGTTTGTTTGCAATGGAGATGGTGGGGTGCAGTGTTGGTAGGGTGAGTGTGAAAAGGCCCTTGGTAACCTTCTGTCCAGGGCATTGATACCAACGTCATTAGGTGTCACACTGACAGGATAATACTGGAAATAACTACATGTTGTTACTGAGTATCTATAGATTTATTGACATTATGCCACTGACTAACTCCAAAAGAACAAAAAGGGAGGATACTTATTATGAATATTCTCCGTATGTTGATAATGATCAGAGCTGGACAATAGCCTGTGAGTTTTAATGCTATTCTCTGGAAGTATGTGTGGTAGAAACATGTCACCATTGGAAAAGAAAGTGTGACATTGGATAACCAACAATAGAGCACATGGAATGCAGCTCAGTGTTATGTGGCAGCTTAGATGGAAAGAGAGTTTGGGGGAGAATGAATACATTTATATATGTGGCTGAGTTGCTTTGCTGACCACCCGAAACTATCACAATGTTAACCGACTATGTTGTTAGTCACTCAGTTGTGTTCGACTCCTTGCGACCCAATGGACTGCAGCCTACCAGGTTCCTCTGTTCATGGCAAGAATACTGGAGTGGGTTGCCATTTCCTTCTCCAGTCATGACTGCTAATCCTTTCAAAAAAAACTCATGTAACCTGGCCAATTGTTCATTTGAGGACACTGCAAATGACTTGCCCCAGGACACAAAATGTTTGAGTGTTAAACGATCAGGACAAGTCACAACCCATTTAATCAAGTAACTATTTCTCCAGGAATTCTGAAACTGCAGAGAACTGGGAAGGGGTTCTGTCTGCTCTGTTCAACATAATACGTTCCCCTGTCCCTGAGCCTCACTCCAGACACAAATGGTAGAAAAGAGTGAGTCTGGGTTTTGTCCCTCACACCAAACATGTGGAATCTCTGTCAGTAGCAACCAGTTCCCCACACCCACTGGGTATTCAAGACTCTACTTACTTCTGACACTAAATCCACAGAGGTGACCCAGACATCACAAGATGAGGGCTCCATCCCTGAGGGATGGCTCACACTCTCAAGTGTTAATCACAATTTCTACTTTCACTTACATGTGTGACCGACTGGCTATAAATTCGCAGGTTCTATAATCCACCTCCCATGTTCAATAACTTATTACAAATATTCAGAGAACTCAGGAAAGTCATTTACTTACTGCCCCCAGGTATTATAAAACATTAAAACTCAGGAACAGCCTAATGGAGGAGAGGCAAATGGGGAGTTGGGGGTGCCAAGCCTCTAAGACCTCTCAGGACTCTCCCTCTTCTCTGTCCCTTGATGTTATCACCTTCCCTGAGGTTCTCTGAACCCAGCATTCACGGGTTTTAATTGAGGGTGGAGGCAGGCAAGTTGATAAAATCATTGGCCCTTGGTGATTAAACTCAGTATCAGCACTCTCTCCTGTCCTCAGAGAGACTGAGGGGTGATAGTTTTAACTCTATAAGCAGCTGATGGAAAATTCTGGAGTCCAGTCCCATCCAGGCTCTATCTCAGGTCCCATCCTTCACTCATTTCATGATTTATAAAAATACATAAAATTCCAAGGCTTTCAGGTTGCCTGGAGCATGAACAGAGACAGGGATCAAATATGGATCTTCTTATGACACTACAGTAGGATCAGGGACAAGGCAGTGACTAGGAATAGTGTATCAGTCATGAGGTCCCTGATCTGGTAGCGTCAGGTCAGGCACTGATTTTCCATAACTAAACATATAACGTGACCATCTGAGAGTCAAGAAATGTCCCTGGAGTTAAAACTGCCCAATTTACCAGAAGAAATCCAGAGAGGGTTTGCTGTAGCCACTTGCAACCCCCTTCTCTCTCCCTCCAACTCTGGTCTCGCCACCTGTGGTTTTGGGATCAGAGGACCTCAGCTTGTGCCCCAGTTCTGCCTTCTCCTATCTGTGTGATCTGGTCCCTGAAATTTCCCTCATCTTCATTTGTTACATGGATCATGCTGCTGACACCCTGGGGCTGTTTTCAAAGCACTGTCTATGGCCTCCATAAACATATATTCTTTTCCCAGCAAAGCTAAAGTCCTTTGAAATGATAATAATAATGGGTAATGATGATAGTTAGCATTTAACTCTTTTGAACAGAGTCAAATAATGGCAAGGTGGGGTGGAGAAAGGCCTGGACCTGGGTGAGGTCACTCACTGAAGCAAGAGGGCTTTTGCTTAACTCTGAGGAAGAAGGAGACATGTTTGGAAGAGACTGTGACTTCATTCTGGCTCTTGAGGAACTTCCTGATGCTGAACTTCTTTTACAGAAGGTGAAACTACAACATCCAATCCTATTTATTCCTTGTAGTTTCTACCATTGACAGCACATTTAAAGAGCAGTCAGGAGCCGAGGAAACTAAAACTCTATGTGCTTCTAGACAATTTGCCTTGTTCTGTGGTGTTCAAAGCATGTTAGGTTTCTCAAAAGGAAACAAAACTGGGGATTTCTTAATGCAGATACCGTCATCCTCTTTTATAAAGAACGAATCTGTGTTTCTGAGAGTCGAAATGTCTTGCCCAAGTCTACACAGCAGCATAGTGAGTTGCTTAAGACAATCTCTTTTCATTAATAAATAGTCATTTTCCCATTGTTGTTGTTCAGTCCCTAAGTTCTGTCTGACTCTTTTGTGACCCATGGACTGTAGCCCTCCAGGCTCCACTGCCCATGGGATTTCCCAGGCAAGAATACTGGAGTAGATTGGGATTTCCTTCTCCAGGGCATCTTCCCAAACTAAGGCATCTTCTCCTGCACTGGCATGAGAACTTTTATCATTGAGCCATGAAGGGTGCCCTCAGGAAAAGTTTGTTGTTGTTAAGTCGCTAAGTTGTGTCCCACTCTTTGGGACCCCATGGAGTGTAGATGCCAGTCTTCCCTGTCCTTCACTATCTCTCAGAATTTGCTGAAACTCATGTTCATTGAGTCAATGATGTCATCCAACCATCTCATCCTCTGTCATCCCCATCTTCTCCTGCTCTCAATCTTTCCCAGTATCGGGGGCTTTTCGAATGAGTCAGCTCTTCACATCAGGTGACCAAAGTATTAGAACTTCCAATTCAGCCTCAGTCTTTCCATGAATATTCACTGTTGATTTTCTGATCTGATGTCCTTGTCTACCACAGGATTCTCAAGTGTCTTCTCCAGCACCACAACTTTAAAACATCAATTTGGGGGGCTCAGCCTCCTTTATGGTACAACTCTCACGTGACTACATGACTACATGACTACTGCTTAAAACCATAACTCTGACTATATGGACCTTATATTTTTTATGATAATTTGTTTACAGTGATTTCCTTACACCAAGAAGATGCCTTCTGGGACAAAAAGCATAAGTATTTGTTAAATATTTTTAAGTAAATGAATCTCCCATTTCATTCTCATGCCAAGTGCACAGTTATTGAAGAGATTGGATATAATAAAATCCCCATTAACCTATTTGATAATGAGGCTTGTCTATATAATTTTGAGTCTCCTTTAACATCCTTTATCCTGATAGGATAATGGAATAATACTCGAACAGGACAGCAAAGTGAATCACCTTCACTTGACTAATAAATATTGTACCATCTGGATAGAACAGCCTGCTGTCTTGAACAAACTCCCAGAAGTATTGCATTTCCTGCACTTCCTACAGTTGCCTCCAGAGGGAAGAGATGAGCTATCCCTCAACATTCTGATTAATTTCATAAGAGATAAATGATCATATTCAACAGATAAATTTTTTAGAGGGGTAGCGAGGAAATGTGGGTAGAGGAGTCTTTTGGACTAAACAATTTGGTACAAAGTGGACACCTTTGACAAAAAATGTGCAACATTTTATAGTAATGACTGGTAATCCTTTCAAAAAGCTCATATAAACTGGTCTCTCTGCTCAGGTAAGGAAAATGCAGATGTCTTGCCCCAGGACACACAGCATGTGGATGGTGGGATCAGGACAAGATGCCATCCTGTCACAACCCATTTAATCAAGTACCTGATTCTGCCAGATATTCTGAAAATGCAGAGAAGAGGAATGGGGTTCTGAGTACTTGGCCCCACATAGTATAGTTCCAGGGCTCTGACCCTCACTCCAGAGACAAATGGTAGACAAGAGTGAGTCCAGGTTTTTTTCACTGACTCAAAATATGTGAGGTTTCTACCAAAAGCAACTAGTTCGCCAATATCCACTGAAATCTCAGGAGCCAATTCACTCTGACTCTAAACCCATAGAGGTGACCCAGACCACAGACACTGGGGGCTCGGTCCTTAGGTCAGTCCACACTTCAAGTGTCCAACAGAAGTCCTTCTGTTACTTACACCTGGGATCAACTGGCTACCAACTCAGAGGTGTCATGACCAAACTTCCACATTCAGAAACTTATTGGAACCACTTACAGAACTCAGGAAAGCCTTTTACTTACTGTCCCCAGTTATTTTAAAGCAAAAAAACCCCTAGGGACAGAAAAGTTGTAGGGCAAATGGGTAGTTAGGGCTGCTGAGCTTCCAAACTCTCTCAGGACTCTCCTCCCCTTACAATCTATTGATGCCTCACTTACCCTGAGGCTCTCTGAACGAAGGATTTATGGGTTTTAATTGAAGATTGGAGGTAGGCAACTTGATAGAATCATTTCCCATTGATTCTAAACTGAACTGTGCATCAGTAGCCTCTCCTCTCCCCAGAGGGACTGAGAGTTGATAGTTCTAACCCTTTAAGCACCCGATGGCATGCTCTGGAGTCCAGTCCCATCCAGACGCTATCTAGGTTTCTATCCTAGACTTATCCCATGACTTACAGATAGACAGTAATTTCCAAGAGTCTCAAGAAGCCTGGACATGAATGAGGACAGAAAACAAATGTGGATCCTGTGATTACACTAAACTGAGGTGTACACAGAAGGTTGTGTCCAGGAAAGAAGAGTTTCAGTGATGGGGTCCCTCATCTGCTAGAGTTAGTTGGGATACTTTTCTTTTAAAGCCAAACACATAGTAATACCTTTTGAGAGTCAAAGGTTTTCATGGAGTTAAAGTGCCCACTTCCCAGAAGAAATCCAGAGTGGTTGGCAGCACTCAACCCATCCAAGCAACCCAACCCCTTCCATGGACTCCCATCATCCCCCACCTCCAGAGAGGAAAGATGAGCCTGGACTTGCCCTGGGCCTGGTTGCTAGTTTCACACCCTGATATACTGGCCACGAGGGTGCACAGCAGGGTGAGAAGGGTTGCCAAAAAGCAGAGCTGGCTTATCTTCATGGCCTTGCAGGAGGGCTCCCGAGGAAAGATGACAGCTGACTGAACTTCTCTCACCCCAGTTCAGTGCCTGGAAGAGACACAAGGAGGGGAGTGAGGAAGAGAAGGGCCTGGGGTCAGTATTGTACAGTGTGTGCTCACCTCACTATCCACTGTCTTGCTTCAGCCTGCTGGGAATAAATGCCCAGTATAAGTACTTCTTAAACTTGACTTTGCTTGTGAATCTCATGGAAACATGTTTTGCAGTTCTACAGGTGGAACTTAGTCTAATATGGTCACTCATGGTGGTTCCTAACACCTAGCATGCATGGCAAGTGATGGACAATCAGTGAGTGGATGAGAGCAAATCACGGGCTGAATAAGTAAACGGCAGTGTATGAGCTCAAGTCCTCCTTTTCAGCCTCCTGTAGGGGTCATCACGTCTGGGTATCAATTGCCACCATCCCCCTGCCCCCAGCACCCTCACCTAGCTCAGAATACCAGAGTGACACAGACACCTTCCCCCAACCATTGCCATAGCTTCTCTACTGGATGGTGACCTGATCTTTACCTTGCTGTTCCCTGCAGGAACTTACCTAGGAAAGTGATGTCCTCCTGGGCCAGCAACCTTGTTTTCTGTTTCAAATAAGAAGTAAGGGAAGGGGGCAAAGGGGAAGGTGGGAGCTGCACATGTCTCCACAGCCTGACCACCTGCCGTCCTTCACCTGGTTTCACAAACAGGAAAGATGCCTGCCTGAGTGGACTTCAGGGGACCTTAGAAGAGTGCCCACAACCACCCACTTCTTCCTCCTCTCTCCCCCAAGGGTCTTCTGGTCACATGACCTCATTTCTATGACCAACTCTGCCTTTTAACATCCTCGTGTCTGCAGATGGAAATCTCCCGTCAGGTGAGGTCAGTGCTGCCCATATGAGGGGTTGCTATGGAAGCAACAGACACAGCAGACATATGTTCCTTCTCCCCGTGAAGTCAGAATCATTTGTAGTATTAATAATAATAGTACAAGCAATCACAACAGATGAAATGTACATTCTTTTATATGTCAGTTATTATCCAAGCACTTGACATATAATTACAGATTTAATTCTCAAAAACTTCAAATTAGTGGAATAGGAAGTATTCATAATTCCTTGTGTTACAGAGGAGGAACCTGTGCACACAAAATAAACTAAGTTGGTTACAGTCATCAAGTAGAGAAAAAGGTTTTGAACCCAGGGATCTGGCTGCAGAGTTTGGGCACATGCACTCTGCTGCATTGATAGCTGTTATCTACAGGGGAGGTGTAAGGGGTGACACACCCACAGTCCCTTCACTCCTGTATATTCACGCCCAGGTGAAATTATGTAGCACTAGCCTCCCTCCAACTCAACTACACTCACTAAAGCATTTCCATTCACACACATACATGCACACACAACACAGAGACACAAAGTGTGTGCCACTCCAGGTCAAGGAGACGGGTGCTGGGTTCCATGCACAGAAGCCCCAGGTGCAAGTCCAGCCTAATGTCAAGCAGACACAGAGCTGGGTGATGAGCTGCAGAAGACCCGTGGGGCTGCCTTCCTGGTACAGACACCCTTTCCCTTGAGAAGGGCAGGAGCTCTCAATACTGAGCTTCCCCAGGACAGAAGGACATCAATAGCCTGTAATTCATATCACAAGGCACTGAGAGTGGAGAATCTATGCTCTCCTGACACATTCCATGTGTGCCACTTGATTTAGCCTCTAGTCATTCTCACAGCATCTGAGATTCTCATCCCGTTGTGTCAAGGAGAAAACAGAGTCTCAGAGGTAAAACTACTTGCTCAGGAAACACAGATTGCAGATGGTAGAATGAGAATTCTAGTTCAGGAGACCTTCTGGCCCTGCCCCTATTTCTGCCTCAATCTATCCACCTGAGGCCATGGAGCAGCAGAGACTCCCCCTAATAGCAGAAACTCCTCTTTTCTCCCCTCTCCTCTTTCATCTGTCTGTCTTTTTCTTCCCATGTCCTCTTCTCCTTGTCCTCCTCCAGTTCAAATCAGAGGCTACCTGATGGGCCAGTTCTCCCTCCATCTCCCCTGTCCCTGGTCATGTGTAAGGGTGGGCTCTAAATCACTTGAATTTCTATACACTAACAATGAAAATTCAGGAAGAGAATTTAAGGAAACAATCCCATTCATCATGGCAACAAAAAGAATAAAACACTTAGAATAAATTTGCCTAAAGAAGAAAAATACCTGTATAGAGAAAACTATAAAACGTTGCTGAAAGAAATCCAAGATGACAAAAATAGATGGAGATATATACCATATTCTTGGATTGGAAGAATCAATATAGTGAAAATGACTTACTATCCAAAGCAATCTATAGATTCAACACAATACTTATCAAAGTTCCAATGGTATTTTTCACAGAACTAAAACAAGTAATTTCACAAATTGTATGGAAACATAAAAGACCCCAAATCAACCTTCCTGACTTCAGACTATACTACAAAGCTACAGTCATCAAAACAGTAATGCACTGGCACAAAGACAAAAATATAATCAATGGAACAAAATAGAAAGCCCAGAGATAAATCCATGCATCTATGGACACCTTATCTTTGACAAAGGAGGCAAAAATATACATTGGAGAAAAGACAGTCTCTTCAACAAGTGGTGCTGGGAAAACTGGTTAACTGCATATGAAAGACTGAAACGGGAACACTTTCTAACACCATACACAGAAACAAACTCAAAATGAATTAAAGACCTAAATGTAAGACCAGAAACTAGAAAACTCTTCAAGGAAAACATAAGCAGAACACTCTCCAACATAAATCACAGCAAGATCCTCTATGACTCAGCTCCCTGAGTAATGGAAATAAAAATGAAAATAAACAAATGGAACCTAATTAAACTTAAAAGCTTTTGCACAATGAAGGAAACTATAAGCAAGGTGAAAAGATAGCCCTCAGAATGGGAGAAAATAATAGTAAATGAAACAGCTGACAAAGAATTAATCTGCAAAATATACAGCCAGCTCATGCAGCTCAACACCAGAAAAATGAACAACCCAATCAAAAAGCGGGCAAAAGGCCTAGACAGACATTTCTCCAAAGAAGACATACAGATGGTTAATAAACACTTGAAGAGATGTTCAACCTCACTCGTTTTTAGAGAAATGCAAATCAAACCACAATGAGGTATCATCACAAACCGGGCAGAAGGACCTTCATCAAAAATCTATAAACAATAACAGACACATGTATCCAAATGTTCATTGTATCACTATTTACAATAGCTAGGACATGGAAGCAACCTAGATGTCCATTGGCAGATGAATGGATAAGGCAGTTGTGGTACATATACACAATGGGGTATTACTCAGATGTAAAAAGGAGTGCATATGAGTCAGTTCTAATGAGGTGGATGAACCTGGAGCTGCTGTACAGAGTGAAGCAAGTCAGAAAGAGGAAGACAAATGCTGTATATTAATATATATATGTGAAATTTAGAAAGACAATACCGACAATCCTACATGCAGGGCAGCATAAGAGACACAATGTAAAGAACAGACCTCTGTACTCAGTGGGAGAAGGCAATGGAGGGATGATTTGAGAGAATAGCATTAAAACATGTACAAGGTCATACGTAAAATATATGACCAGTGCAAACTGATGCATTAAACTGGGCATCAAAAGACAGTGCTCTGGGACAACTCAGGTGGACACATTAGGGAGGGAGGTGGTAAGGGTGTTCAGGATGGGGGAGACACATATATTCCTCTGGCCACTTCGAATTGATGTATGTCAAAAACCAACAAAATATTGTAAAGTAATTACCTCCAATCAAATTAAACATACAAACAAACAAAGAAACCTTCCTGGCTCCTGCAGGTCTCTTTAGAGAAATTACAGAACAGGAACAAAACCGTGATTGCATTCTGAATGAAGACAAGTCATCTAACCCTCTGGGACCCCAGATGATATCTCTGCTTCTGTTCCTCAGTATCTCCTTCTGAAGAATGACAATTTGGTATTTCCTGCTATCTAAGACCATATTCTGAAATGGATGGAATGCACCCAGGGAAGACAGAGATGTTTAGATATTTGAGATGAACATACCTTCTGAGAGGTATGTTCATATCTGAGTAATGGATGACCATTTTCTTACTACATGATGATAAAAGAGCACCTGACTTTTGAGACCACATAGTATATTTGGCACTAGTAGTGAAGAACTAGTCAGTCAATGCAGAAGACATAAGAGACGTGAGTTCAATCCATGGGTCTCAGATTTCATATAAAAAGAATTCTATCAATGCTCCAAAAAGTAAAGACTGGCATCACAGTCCTACAATTTAACAAGGCCATGTGTCTCACACTTGAATGAGCATCAGATCCCTTAGTTATTTGATCAAACACAGATTACAGATCTCTACCACCAGAGTGCTGATTCAGTAGCACAGGGTGGGCCCTGAGTATCTACATCAACAAGGTTGCCAAGGCATAGATGGTGGTGCTCAAGGGAACACACTTCAAAAAGCTAGAACTAAGAAAAGGAGAGCAGCTGTCTTCTCAGGGGGAAAGTGTTCTGTCCAGTTTCCATCATACTCACCATTCCTTATTGTCCCCAGACCTCCACCTCCACCCCAAATACTTCCATTCACATCACTCACTTGTCCTGGAGGGGATTTAAAATTGTGACCTGTGAGTGGGCTCAGAATAATTGTTGATAAAAAGATAGCTTGCTCTTTTTTAACAATCTTATAACTTAAGTATTATTCCTTTTATAGAGGAGAAGATATTGAACTTCAGCTACAGAAAAGTGACTTGATGGAAAAGAAACAGCTGAATATTAGGGGGAAGACACTTGCTTGTTAATCAAGTGTCCCTAGATATTTCAACATCACTAATAAACAAGCATACATACACTGTCCAAGCAAATCTATTTGATAGTAATATAGATGATCCAACAAAGACTTTGGACATGACTTCCTGAGTGTCAATCACATTTATGAGAATAGGAGTTGGGTGTCAGCATTTCCAGCAGCACTCAGGCAGGCCAAGTTCCAAAGGCTCTCGAAGTGCAGGTGGAGTGGAGGATTAAGTTGGGGATGCACTGAAGAAAAAGATTCCAATAAGATTACAACATGTGAATCATGAATTCACATCCCAAGCTCTACAGTCACTGCAGTCAGGAGAAGCTTTTCTCCTGCATTCTTTCCTTCCTTCCTCCAATATTTATGGGCTGTAACTTTTGTGCCAGGAGTTATGCAAATTCTAGGTATAAAGGGAAGACTTGCTCTCATGGTGCTTAGAGCCAACTGGAAGAGACAGAAGAAAAGCAATTAGACCCATACAGGGAAGAGAAAAGGTAGATTTCATTGAGGAGGGTAGTGTTGAAAGTCAGAGGGAAAGGCTAAATATGATCGCAAGCAGCCAGAACTCAGCCCTGACCGTGTGCTCCTTCATCTGATGTGGACTTCAGCATCTCAGGGGAGCCAAGTTCCCATGGCCTCTGCAAAAAGAAAGGAAATTGCAGATTGAATCTCTGAAGCCCCAGACCTTGACAAGGTATACCTGGACAAGACCTAGACTATTCTAGAGGTGAGCAACCATAGTGCTCTCTATGGAGAACTGATTTACCCTTCCCATCTGAGAAATGGGAGCATGAGAGTAATCTCAGATTATCAGGATTGTGCTTCTGGGGGTGATGTATTGCCAATCTTGTCCCTGGGGATGCATGTTCAGTCCATAATTTCAAAGGTCACTGCAGCTATTTCCCCCGGGAGGGAGAAATGAAAATACACACTGCAGGCGATTTTGAGGAGAGTGTGGCCTCCTGAGGTCCATTTCTTTCTCCAGCCCTTCCCCTATCCCATGCCCTGCTTGCTGTCTTACCCAGGACAGGATGGCACCAGCAGGGGTCTTAACACAGCCTGTACCCAGTTGAAGTCTTTTTTTCTTAACATTTTAGCTACCATATACAAAGATCTCTGAGAACCTGGACGTGGCAGTGTACCTGTCTGCTTGTTTCGGCCTTGCCGGGATCCATGTATGGAGGCTCCAGGCAGGAGTCTGGCCACAGAAATCAGGTCTGTAGGGATGAAAGTAATTCACTCAAAAAGGTAGATGGTCATCACAGCTGGGTCAAAAAGTTGAACAATTGAATACACCAGCTTGTTTGCAAGAGCATGGTAGGGGTGCAAAATGGGGATGTGAAAAGATCGTTTGATGCTTTGTAGGGCATTATTTGAATGCAGAGTTCCAAAGAATACCAAGGAGAGATAAGAAAGCCTTCCTCAGCGATCAACGCAAAGAAGTAGAGGAAAACAATAAAATGAGAAAGATTAGAGATCTCTTCAAGAAAATTAGAGATACCAAAGGAACATTTCATGAAATGATGGGCTCAATAAAGGACAGAAATGGTATGGACCCAACAGAAGCAGAAGATATTAAGAAGAGGTGGTAAGAATACACAGAAGAACTGTACAAAAAAGATCTTCACGACCCAGATAATCACGATGGTGTGATCATTCACACTCACCTAGAGCCAGACATCCTGGAATGTGAAGTCAAGTGGGGCTTAGGAAGCATCACTACAAACAAAGCTAGTGGAGGTGATGGAATTTCAGTTGAGCTACTTCAAATCCTAAAAGATGACACTGTGAAAGTGCTGCACTCAATATGCCAGCAAACTGGTAAAACTCTGCAGTGGCCACAGTACTGGAAAAGGTCAGTTTTCATTCCAATCCCAAAGAAAGGCAATGCCAAAGAATGCTCAAACTACCACACAATTGCACTCATCTCACACGCTAGTAAAGGAATGCTCAAAATTCTCCAAGCCAGGCTTCAGCAATACATGAACCGTGAAATTCCAGATTTTCAAGCTGGTTTTAGAAAAGGGAGAGGAACCAGAGATCAAATTGCTAACATCCACTGGATCATCAAAAAAGCAAGAGAGTTCCCAAAAAACATCTATTTCTGCTTTATTGACTATGCCAGAGCCTTTGACTGTGTGGATCACAATAAATTGTGGAAAACTCTGAAAGAGATGGGAATACCAGATCACCTGACCTGCCTCTTGAGAAACCTGTATGCAGGTCAGGATGCAACAGTTAGAACCTGACATGGAACAACAGACTGGTTTTAAAAAGGAAAAGGAGTATGTCAAGGCTGTATATTGTCACCCTGCTTATTTAATTTATATGCCTAGTACATCATGAGAAATGCTGGGCTGGAGGTAGCACAAGCTGGAATCAAGATTGCCAGGAGAAATATCAATAACCTCAGATATGCAGATGACACTACCCTTATGGCAGAAAGTGAAGAAGAACTAAAGAGCCTCTTGATGCAATTAAAAGAGAAGAGTGAAAAAGTTGGCTTGAAGCTCAACATTCAGAAAACTAAGATCATGACATCCTGTCCCATCACTTCATGGCAAATAGATGGGGAAACAGTCGACACAGTGGCTGACTTTATTTTTTGGGGCTCCAAAATCACTGCAGATGGCGATGGCAGTCATGAATTAAAAGATGGTTATTCCTTGGAAGGAAAGTTATGACCAACCTAGACAGTGTATTAACAAGCAGAGACATTACTTTGTCAATAAAGGTTCATCTCGTCAAGGCTATGGTTTTTTCAGTAGTCATGTATGGATGTAAGAGTTGGACTATAAAGAAGGCTGAGCACTGAAAAATTGATGCTTTTGAACTGTGGTGTTGGAGAAGACTCTTGAGAGTCCCTTGGACTGCAAGGAGATCAAACCAGTCCATCCTAAAGGAGATCAGTCCTGGGTGTTCATTGGAAGGACTGAGTTGAAGCTGAAACTCCAATACTTTGGTCACCTGATGCGAAGAGCTGACTCCTTTGAAAAGACCCTGATGCTGGGAAAGACTGAGGGCAGGAGAAGAAGGGGACGACAGAGGGTGAAATGGTTGGATGGCATCACCGATTCAATGGATATGGGTTTGGGAAGAATCCAGGAGTTGGTGATGGACAGGGAGGCCTGGCGAGCTGCAGTTCATGGGCTCACAAAGAGTCGGACACAACTGAGCGACTGAACTGAACTGAACTGAGGGCATTATTATTAATGTTGTTAGGCTTCAGATCAACAGGGTAATACTGTAAATAATTATATATTACTTAATATTTATAGATGAATGGCATGATGCCACTGATTAGCTGCAAACAGAACAAGAATAAAGAATCAGTTCAGTACAGTTCAGTTGCTCATGGTTCCAAATCTTTGTCAGCCCATGGACTGCAGCACACCAGGCTTCCCTGTCCATCACCATCTCAAGAGTCTTCTCCAACTTCACAGTTCAAAAGTATCAATTCTTTGGTGTTCAGCTTTCTTTATACTCCAGTGCTCACATCCATACATGACTACTCGAAAAACCATGGCTTTGACTAGATGGACCTGTGTTGGCAGCGTAATGTCTCTGCTTTTTAACATGCTGTCTAATTTGGACATAACTTTCCTTCCAAGAAGCAAATGTCTTTTAATTTCATGGCTGCAGTCACCATCTGCAATAATTTTGGAGCCCCCCAAAATAGTCTCTCACTCTTTCCACTGTTTCCCCATTTATTTGCCTGAAGTGATGGGACCGGATGTCATGAACTTAGTGTTCTGAATGTTGAGTTTTAAGCCAACTTTTTCACTCTTCTCTTTCACATTCATCAAGAGTCTCAGGTTCTTCTTCGCTTTCTGCCATAAGGGTGCTGTCATCTGCATATCTGATGTTATTGATATCTCTCCTGGCAAACTTGATTCCAGCTTGTGCTTCATCCAGTCTGGCATTTCACATGATGTACTCTGTGTGTAAGTTAAATAACCAGGCTGACAAAATACAACATCGATGTAATTCCCAATTTGGAACCAGTTTGTTGTTTGATGTCCAGTTCTAACTGTTGCTTCTTAACCTGTATATGGATTTTCCAGAGGCAGGTCAGGTGGTCTATCTCTTTCAGAATTTTTCACAGTTTATTGTGATCCACACAGTCAAAGAATTTGGCATAGTCAATGTGGCAGAGATAGATGTTTCTTCTGGAACTCTCTTGCTTTTTCAATGATCTGGCGGATGTTGGCAATTTGATCTCTGGTTCCTTTGCTTTTTCCAAATCCAGCTTGAACATCTTTAAGTTCATGGTTCACGTACTGCTGAAGCCTGGCTTGGAGAATTTTGAGCATTACTTGGCTAGTGTGTGAGATGAGTGCAATTGTGCAGTAATTTGAGCATTCTTTGGCATTGCCTTTCTTAGGGATTCAAGTGAAAACTGACCTTTTCCAATCCTGTGGTCACTGCTGAGTTTTTCCAAAACTTGCTGGCATATTGAGTACAGCACTTTCACAGCATCATCTTTTAGGATTTGAATAGCTCAACTGGAATTCCATCACCTCCACTAGCTTTGCTTGTAGTGATGCTTCCTAAGGCCCTCTTGACTTCACCTTCCAGAATGTCTGCCTCTAGGTATGTGATCACACCATCATTATTATCTGGGATGAAGGATACATATTAAGAATATTCTCCATATGTTGATCATGATTGGAGATGGACAATGATCCAGGGATTTATAAGACTATTTTCTGTACATGTGTTTGCTTGAAAGCTTCCACTATAAAAAGAAGGTATGAAGGCATCATGAGTTAATGGAGAAAGGCATGGAGGAAAACCCATAATTGTGTTCACTTTGTTTAGCTCATGGGCACTGGAATATAGGAATATTGAGGGAATACTGATACTTTGACCTACTTGTAAATGTGACAGTCACTCAGTCGTGTCTGACTCTTTGCAGGCCAGAATACTGGAATGGGTAGCCATTCCCTTCTCCAGGGGATCTTCCCAACCCAGGCATCAAACCCAGGTCTCCCACATTGCAGGCAAATTCTTTACCAGCTGAGCCACCAGAAGCCATAAGAAATACTAATTTAGTATTATTCCTGTTCCTAGACCAGAGCTCCTAAAATCATTGGATTTCCTAAAGATGACAGCACCAAGGGACTCTTTTGCCATGTGAATGAGGTGACAAGCAAAGCCTCAAAAATCTACACAAAAATCTATGCTCTCAAAACCCAAAGGATACAGTTTGATAAAATTTTCTAAGTAAATGACTCCCCTATTTCATACTCTGGCTAAGTGACTTGTCTTTGAAGAGTGTGGATAGAGTAAAATTCTTGTTAGTCTCTATGATGATGAGGCCTGTCTATAAAATTATGAGTGTAACACTCATCTATATCATTATAAGAAAATGAAATATAGTCTGATAGGGGAGCAAGAGGAAGGGCATTGTGTCTTGGCTAATATTATACCAGCCTGGGAAAAACTGTCTTGGCCCCAACAGCAAACTCAAGGAAGTACTGAATTTCTTGCTTGACCTGCAGTTGCCTCTGAAGGGAAGATGCTCAGCTGCACCTCAACTCTCTGATTAATTTCACAACAGAGAAATGATCATTATTTGACACATATATATTTTTGGAAGTGTCATGAGAAAATGTGGGTAGGTCGACAAGTCTTTCAGATTGAAACGTTTGGTGGAAAATAGACATCACTGACCACAAATGTGTAAATTTTTTGTACTCATGACTGGTAATCCTTTCAGAAAACTCTAGAAACATGGACTTCCTGCTCTCATGCAAAAACTGCAGATGGAACTGTCCCAGGACACAGAGCATATAGGTAATAAGATCAGGACAAGAAAAACATAGCCTGTCACAATCCATTTAAATAAATACCAAATTCTGCCAGGAATTCAGAAAATGCCAAGAAGTGGTAAGGGTTTGTTTGTTTCTTTTTTTTTAAATTGGATTCTAATTACTTTACAATACTGTAGTGATTTTTGCCATACATTGACATGAATCAGCCATGGGTGTACATGCGTTCCCTATCCTGAATCCCCCTCCCAGCTCCCTCCCCCTCCCATTCCTCCAGGTCATCCCAGTGCACCGGCCCTGAACGCCCTGTGTCATGCATCGAACCTGGACTGGCGATCTATTTTATTTATGGTAATATACATGTTTCAGTGCTATTCTCTCAAATCATCCCACCTTCACCTACTCCCACAAAGTCAAAAATTCTGTTCTTTACATCTGTGTCTCTCTTGCTGTCTCACATATAGTGTCATCATTACCATCTTTCTAAACTCCATATATATGCATTAATATACTGTATTGATGGTTTTCTTTCTGACTTACTTCATTCTGTATAATAGGCTCCAGTTTCATCCACCTCATTAGAACTGAGTCATGCGTTCTTTCTAATAGCTGAATATATGTACCACAGCTCTCTTATCCATTCGTCTGCTGATGGGCACCTAGGTTGCTTCCATGTCCTAGCTATTGTAAACAGTGCTGTGATGAAAATTGGGGTACACATGTCTCTTTCAATTCTGGTTTCCTCAGTGTGTATGCCCAGCAGTGGGATTGCTCAGTCACATGGCAGTTCTATTTACAGAATTTTAAGGATCCTTCACGCTGTTCTCCATAGTGACTGTACTAGTTTGCATTCCTAAGAACAGTGTAAGAGGGTTCCCTTTCCTCCACACTGTCTCCAGCATTTATTGTTTGCAGATATTTTCATAGAAGCCATTCTGACTGGTGTGAGATGGTACCTCATTGTGGTTTTAATTGGCATTTCTCTGAAAATGAGTGATGTTGAGCATCTTTTCATGTGTTTGTTAGCCATCTGTATGTCTTCTGTGGAGAAATGTCTGTTTAGTTCTATGGCCCATTTTTTGATTGGGTCATTTATTTTTCTGGTATTGAGCTGCATGAGCTGCTTGTATATTTTTGAGACTAATTCCTTTTCAGTTGCTTCATTAGCTATTATTTTCTCCCATTCTGAAAGCTGTGTTTCACCTTTCTTATAGTTTCCTTATTTGTGCAAAACCTTTTACGTTTAATTAGGTCCCATTTGTTTATTTTTGCTTTTATTTCCATTGCTCTGGGGGTGGGTCATAGAGGATCCTGCTGTGATTTATGACAGAGAGGGTTTTGCCTATGTTTTCCTCTAGGTGTTTTATAGTTTCTGGTCTTACATTTAGATCTTTAATTCATTTTGGGTTTATTTTTGTGTATGGTGTTAGAAAGTGTTCTAGTTTCATTCTTTTACAAGTGGTTGACCAGTTTTGCCAGCACCACTTTAAAAAGAGATTGCCTTTTCTCCATTGTATATTCTTGCCTGCTTTGGCAAAGATAAGGTGTCCATAGGTGCGTGGATTTACCTCTGGGCTTTCTATTTTTTTCCTTTGATCTATATTTCTGTCTTTGTGCCCGTACGATACTGGCTTGATGATTGTAGCTTTGTAGTGTAGTCTGAAGTCAGGCAGGTTGATTCTTCCAGTTCCATTCTTCTTTCTCAAGATTACTTTGACTATTTGAGGTTTTTTGTATTTCAATAGAAATTGTGAAATTACTTGCTCTAGTTCTCTGAAAAATACCATTGGTGGCTTGATAGGGATTGCACTGAATCTATAGATTGCTTTGGGTAGTATACTCATTTTCACTATACTGGTTCTTCTGATCCATTAACTTGGTATATTTCTCCATCTGTTTGTGTCATCTTTGATTTCTTTCATTAGTGTTTTATGGTTTTCTATATATAGGTCTTTTATTTCTTTAGGTAGATTTATTCCTAAGTATTTTGTTCTTTTCATTGCAATGGTGAATGGAATGGTTTCCTTAATTTCTCTTTCTGTTTTCTCATTGTTGATGTATAGGAATGCAAGGGATTTCTGTGTTAATCTTATATCCTGCATATTTACTATATTCATTGATTAGCTCTAGTAATTTTCAGGTGGTGTCTTTAGGGTTTTCTATGTAGAGGATCATGTCATCTGCAAACAGTGAGTTTTATTTATACTTTTCCAATCTGGATTCCTTTCATTTCTTTTTCTTCTCTTATTGCTCTGGCTAAAACTTCCAAAACTATGTTGACTAGTAATGGTGACAGTGGGCACCCTTGTCTCATTACTGAATTTAGGGGAAATGCTTTCAGTTTTTCACCATTGAGGATAATGTTTGCTGTGGATTTATCATATATGACTTTTATTATGTTGAGGTGTGTTCCTTCTATGCCTGCTTTCTGGAGGGTGTTTATAATAAATGCATGTTGAAATTTGTGAAAGGCTTTCTCTGCATCTATTGAGATAATCATATGGTTTTTATCTTTCAATTTGTTAATATGGTGTATCACATTGATTAATTTGTGAATATTGAAGAATCCTTTCATCCCTGGGATAAGCCCACTTGGTCATGATCTATGATCTTTTTAATATGTTGTTGGATTCTGTTTGCTAGAATTTTGATAAGGATTTTTGCATCTATATTCAAAAGTTTTCTTTTTTGTGACATCTTTGTCTGGTTTTGATATCAGAGGGATGGTGACCTCATAGAATGAGTTTGGCAGTTTACCTTCCTCTGCAATATTCTGAAAGAATTTGAGTAGGATAGGTGTTAGCTCACCTCTAAATTTTTGGTAGAATTCACCTGTGAAGCCATCTGGTCCTAGGCTTTTGTTTGTTGGAAGATTTTTAATTACAGTTTTGATTTTGGTGCTTGTGATGGGTCTGTAAAGATTTTCTATTTCTTCTTGGTTCATTTTTGGAAGGTTATACTTTTCTAAGAATTCATCCATTTCTTCCAAGTTGTCCAGTTTATTGACATATAGTTCCTGACAGTAGTCTCTTATGATCCTTTGTATTTCTGTGTTGTCTGTTGTGATTTCTCCATTTTCATTTCTAATTTTATTGATTTGATTCTTCTCCCCTTTTTTCTTGATGAGTCTAGCTAATAGGTTTGTCTGTTTTATTTATCGTCTCAAAGAACCAGCTTTTAGTTTTGTTCATTTTTGCTATAGTCTCTAAATCTGCTCTAATTTTTATGATTTCTTCCCTTCTACTAACCCTGGGGTTCTTCACTGCTTGTTTTTCTAGTTGCCTTAAGTGTAAAGTTAGGTTATTTGTTTGATTTTTCTCTTGTTTCCTGAGGTAGGATAGTAGTGCTATGATCCTTCCCCTTAGCACTACTTTTACTGAACAGCATAGGTTTTGGGTTGTCGTGTTTTCATTTTCATTTGTCTCTATGTATATTTTGATTTCTTTTTTATTTCTTCTGTGATTTGTTGGTTATTCAGAAGCATGTTGTTTAACCTCCATATATTTGTATTTTAATAGTTTTTTTTTTCTGTAGTTGACATCTAATTTTAATGCCTTGTGATCAGAAAAGATGCTTGAAATGATCTTGATTATTTTTTTTAATTTACCAAGGCTAGATTTATGACCAGGATATGATCTATCCTGGAGAATGTCCCATGTGCAAGTGAGAAAAAGGTGAAGTTCATTGTTTTGGAGTAAAATGTCCTATAGATAGCAATTAAGTCTAACTGGCCCATTGTATCATTTAAGGTTTGTGTTTCCTTGCTCATTTTCTGTTTAGTTGATCTATCCATAGGGGTGCATGGGGTATTAAAGTCTCCCAGTATTATTGTGTTACTGTTAATTTCCCCTTTCATACTTGTTAGCATTTGCCTTACATATTACAATGCTCCATGTTGGGTGCATATATATTTATTAATGTTATGTCTTCTTCTTGGATTGATCCTTTGATCATTATGTAGTGTCTTTCTTTGTCTCTTTTCATGGCCTTTATTTCAAAGTCTATTTCATCTGATATAAGTACTGCTACTCCTGCTTTCTTTTGGTCTCCATTTGCATGAAATATCTTTTTCCAGCCCTTCACTTTCAGTCTGTATGTGCCCTTGTTTGGCAGTGGGTCTCTTGTAGACAGCATTTATAGGAGTCTTGTTTTTGTATCCATTCAGCTAGTCTTTGTCTTTTGATTGGGGTATTCAACCCATTTGCGGTTATGGTAATAATTGATAAGTATGATGTCATTGCCATTTACTTTGTTGTTTTGGGTTCGAGTTTATAAACGTTTTCTGTGTTTCCTGTCTAGAGAAGATCTTTAGAATTTGTTGAAGAGCTGATTTGGTGGTGCTGAATTCTCTCAGTTTTGGCTTGTTGGTAAAGTTTTTGATTTCTCCTTCATATTTGAATGAGATCCTTGCTGGGTATAGTAATCTGGGTTTTAGGTTTTTCTCTTTCATCATTTTAAGTATGTCCTGCCATTCCCTTCTGGCCTGAAGAGTTTCTACTGAAAGATCAGCTGTTATCCTTATGGGACTCTCCTTGTGTTATTTGTTGCTTTTCCCTTGCTGCTTTTAATATTTGCTCTTTGTGTTTGATCTTCATTAATTTTATTAATATGTGTCTTGGGGTGTTTCACCTTGGTTTTATCCTGTTTGAGACTCTTTGGGTTTCATGGAGTTGGGTGGCTATTTCCTCCCCCATTTTAGGGAGGTTTTCAACTACTATCTCCTCAAATATTTTCTCATGCCTCTTCTTTTTGTCTCCTTCTTCTGAGACTCTTATGGTTTGAATTTTGGGGCATTTAACATCGTTCCAGAGGTCTCTGAGGTGGTCCTCATTTCTTTTAAATCATTGTTCATTTTTCCACTCTGCTTCATTTATCTCCACCATTCTACCTTCTGCCTCACTTATCCTAATTTCTGACTCAGTTTTTCTACTGTTGGCTCCCTCAGGGTGCTTTTGATCTCACTCGTTGCATCATTTTCATTATTGATTGACTCTGCTTTACTTCTTCTAGGTTCTTGTTGAATATTTCTTGCATTTTCTCAACCTTTGTCTCTTGTCCATTTATCTGTAACTCCATTTTGTTTTCAAGATTTTGGATCATCTTTGCTATCATTATTCTGAATTTTTTTGCAGGTAGACTCCCTATCTCCTCCTTTTTTTTTTTTTTTTTTTTGGCTTGGTGGGCAGTTATCATGTTCCCCTTCCTGCTGAATATTTCTCTGCTTTTTTATTTTGTTTAGATTGCAGTGTTTTGGGTGGCCTTTCTGTACACTGGAAGTTTGTAGTTCCTCTTATTGTGGAGGTTCCTCCCTGTGGGTGGGGTTTGAAGAATGTCTTGTCAAGGTTTCCGGGTTAGGGAAGCTTGTGTCAGTGTTCTGGTGGGTGGAGTTGGATCTTCTCTCTGGAGTGCAATGAAGTATCCGGTATTTAGTTTTGAGGTGTCTATGGGTTTGGTGTGACTTTGGGCGGGTTGTATTTTAGTGCTCAGGGCTGTGTTCCTGCATTGCTGGAGAATTAGCGTGGTATGTTTTGCTCTGGAACTTGTTGGCTCTTGGGTGGAACTTGGTTTCAGTGTAGGTATGGAGGCTTTTGTATGAGCTCTTGTCAATTAATGTTCCCTGGAGTCAGTTTTCTGGTGTTCTCAAGTTTTGAATTTAAGCCTCCTGGCTGTGGCTTTCAGTCTTATTCTTACAGTAGCCTCAAGACTTCTCCATCCATACAGCACAGATGATAAAACATCTAGGTTAATGGTGAAAAGATTCTCCACAGTGAGGGACACCAGAGAGATTCACAGAGTTACTTGGAGAAGAGAAGAGGGAGGAAGGAGATAGAGGTGACCAGGAGGAGAAGATGGGGAATCAAAACGAGGGTGACCAATCTAACCAGTAGTCAGTTCCCTAAGTGTTCTTCTCAACCCAGAACACCCAGAGAGATTCACAGATTAAGTAGAGAAGAGAAGGGGGACAGAGGAGATAGAGGTGATGTGGGGGAGAAAAGGGAGAGTCAAAAGGGGAGAGAGCAATCAAGCCAGTAATTGTACCCCTAAGTAAAAATGGGTACTGACAATTAGATTCTTAAAGGTACAAAATTGATAACAAATACTGAAAAGCAGAGATTAAAAATCTAGAGTAGAGGTTAGACTCTCAGACATACAATGTTAAAAATACAAAGCACAATCAATCACAAGAATTACAAAAAATATATACATGAGATTTGCTTTAAAAATGGGGGGGGGGGTTGCAAGGTAATAGTAGGTTATAAAAAGGAAAATTAATGGAGTTATAAAGAACTTTAAAATTAAAAAAATTAAAAATGATAAGAGTATATATATATCTACAAATTTCTCTGCAGCTGTAGAGGGCAGTGTGGGGTCAGTTCAGTTTCAGATAGTTCCCTGTTCCAGCTTATACGTCTTCTCAAGGTCTATACGCCCCTTCCAATGCTTAGTCAGTGCTAACTACAGAGTGTTAATCTGTTGCACCTGTGACTTCCAGAGACATTCCCTCTTCTTTGTTTATTTTGGCTTCCTCTGTTGGAAAGTCTATTCAGTGTCTAATTTCCACCCTGACACAAGGGGGAGAAGGTGGTCACTATTTAGACTCACTTGTTCAGTTGTGCTGTGGGGAGGGAAGATCACTGCAGACAAATATCACTGGTGTGTATGGGGAATGCTCACAGTGTATGGACCACACTAGGTTTCCCCCAGCTAATGGCACATGTGCTTTCCCGGTCTACACTGCTCAGGCTCCAGGTTGTTCTGCAGTGGAACTGTCCAAAGCGGACCCTGGGTTTCATGCACTTCCCGGGTCTAAGCTGCTCAGGTTCAGGTTCTCGGGTACTCCACAAAGGCACAGACTCATTTGGGCTTGCATGTTGTGCCCTTCCCAGGTCCAGGGAGCTCAGGCGACCAGGTGCTTGGTGAGCACACTGTCCCAGGTGGGTTGTGTGTCTTAGTCACCTCCCCGGTCCCAGCTGCTTGGTTTCCTGGGTGCGCCACAAGAGCACAGTCTCAGGTGTGCCATGTGTCTCCTTCTGGGTAGTTGATATCTGGCTGCAACCCTCCTGGCAGATGTCAACTGTCCAGGGTCCCAGGAAGACTTGGTTAACAACTGGGAGCCTGCTCACAGTTTGGTGGAGGATGCTGTCTCTGGGGCCGAGATTGCCCCTTGCCTTCTGGCTCTGGCTGTCGCCAGCCTGCCTCTCTGCCTCCAGCAGGGGCATGGGCCAGTCCATACCCAGCTAGCTCTCCTTTGCTATTTGCTCAACCCTTTGTTCTATGAGCAGGCAAGGTGGCACCTTAGGTTAGAGCTTTTTGTGGGAAACTTTCTCTCTCTCTCTCTCTCTCTCTCTCTCCTTTTCTCTCTCTCTTTGGCTACCCCACAGTTTGGGTTGGTATCTCACGTTAGCTCCCCAAGATTGTCCTCAGGGCATTCAGGCCCAGTCTTTACCCGAAGCATGCAACCAGAGACTCCCTGCTCAGCCCCCACTAGCTGGTGGCAGACACGAGTATCTGGGCTACTTCTCTTCTGGGAGTTGTGGTTAGGCGCGTATTCTGTGGGTTTTTGTTTTTGTTTTTGTTTTCTCCTCTCGATTATGTTGCCCTCTGAGACTCCAAAACTCCCCCACAGACTGGCTAGTGAGAGGGTTTCCTGGTGTTTGGAAACTTCTCCTCCTTCATGACTCGCTCCCTGAGATGGGTCTCCAACCCTAACTCATTTGTCTCTCTTTTTGTCTTGTATATTTTGTCCTACCTCTTTAAGAAGAGAATGGGCTGTCTTTTTGGGTGCCTGGTATCCTCTGCCAGCGTCCAGAAGTTGTTTTGTGGAAGTTGCTCAGAATTCAAATGAACTTCTGATGAATTTATGGGGGAGAAAGTGGTCTCCCCGTCCTATTCCTCGACATATTATGACCCTCCCCCTCCCCCCCCCCCCCCCCCCCGTAGTGAGGAATTTCGAGTGCCCTCAGTTCAGTCCAGTTCAAACGTTCAGTTGTGTCTGACTCTTTGCGACCCATGCACTGCAGATTGCCAGGCCTCCTTGTCAATCACCAACTCCTGGGATTTATGCAATCTCATGTCCATTGAGTCAGTGATGCCATCCAATTATCTCATCCTTTGTCGTCCCCTTCTCCTCCTATCTTCGACCTTTCCCAGCATTAGGGACTTTTCAAATGAATCACCTCTTTGCATCAGGTGATCTAAGAATTGGAGTTTCAGCTTCAACATCAGTCCTTCCATGATGGATGGTTGGATCACCTTTCAGTCCAAGGGACTCTCAAGAGTCTTCCCCAACACCACAGTTCAAAAGCATAAATTCCTCAGCGCTCAGCTTTCTTTATGGTCCAACTTTCACATCCATACATGACTACTGGAAAAACCATAGCCTTGGCGAGACCGAGATTTGTTGGCAAAGTAATGTCTCTGCTTTTTAATATGCTGTCTAGGTTGGTCATAATTTTTCTTCCAAGGAGTAAGCATCTTTTTATTTCATAGCTGCAGTAACCATCTGCAGTGATTTTGGAGCACCCCCCACCCACCCAAAAAATAAAATAAAATCTTCCACTGTTTCTCTATCTGTTTGCCATGGAGTGATGGGACAGGATGTCATCATCTTAGTTTTCTGAATGTTTAGCTTTAAGCCAACTTTTCACTCTCCTCTTTCACTTTCATCAAGAGGCTTTTTAGTTCCTCTTTACTTTCTGCCATAAGGGTGATGTCATTTGTATATCTGAGGTTGATACTTCTCCCAGCAATCTTGATTCCAGCTTGTGCCTCATCCAGCCCAGCGTTTCTCATGATGTACACTGCATATAAGTTAAATAAGCAAGGTGAAAATATACAGCCTTGACATACTCCTTTTGCTATTTGGAACCAGTCTGTTGTTCTATGTCCAGTTCTAACTGTATCATCCTGACCTGCATACAGATTTCTCAAGAGGTAGGTCAGGTGGTCTGGAATTTTCATCACTTTCAGAATTTTCCACAGTTTATTGTAATCCACACAGTCAAAGGCTTTGGCATAATCAATAAAGCAGAAATAGATATTTTTCTGGAACTCCCTTACTTTTTTGATGATGCAGCGTATCTTGACAGTATGATCTGTGATTCCTCTGCCTTTTCTAAAACCAGCTTGAACATTTGGAAGTTCATGGTTCATGTATTGTTGAAGCCTGGCCTGGAGAATTTTGAGCATTACTTTACTAGCATGTGAGACGAGTGCAACTGTGTGATAGTTTGAGATTTCTTTGGCATTGCCTTTCTTAAGGATTGAAATGGAAACTGACTTTTCCAGTCCTGTGGCCACTGCTGAGTTTTCCAAATTTGCTGACATATTGAGTGCAGCACTTTCATAGCATCATCTTTTAAGATTTGAAATAGCTCAACTGGAATTCCATCACCTCCACCAGCTTTGTTCGTAGTAATGCTTCCTAAGGCCCACTTGACTTCACATTCCAGGATGTCTTGCTCTAGGTGAGTGATCACACCTTCATGATTATCTGGGTCATTATGATCATTTTTGTACAGTTCTTCTGTGTATTCTTGCACCTCTTTTTAATATCTTCTGCTTCTGTTAGGTCCATACAATTTCTGTCCTTTATTGAGCCCATCATTGCATGAGATTTTCCCTTGGTATCTCTAATTTTCTTGGAGAGATCTCTAGTCTTTCCCATTCTATTGTTTTCCTCTATTTCTTTGCTCTGATCACTCAGGAAGGCTTTCTTATCTCTTCTTGCTATTCTTTGGAACTCTGCATTCATATGGGTGTATCTTTCCTTTTCTCCTTTGCTTTTTGCTTCTCTTCTTTTCCCAGCTATTTGTAAGGCCTCCTCAGACAGCCATTTTGCTTTTTTGCATTTCTTTTTCTTGAGGATGGTCTTGCTCACTGTCTCCTGTACAATGTCATGAAACCTCCATCCATAGTTCATCAGGCACTCTATCAGATCTAGTCCCTTGAATCTATTTGTCACTTCCACTGTATAATTGTTAAGGATATGATTTAGGTCATACCTGAATGGTCTAGTGGTTTTCCCTACTTTCTTCAGTTTAAGTCTGAATTTGACAATAAGGAGATCATGATCTTACTGCTCTTAAGTGCTCTCCTCAACATAGTGTAGTCCCAAGTCCCTGAGGCTCACCCCAGACACAAATGGTAGAAAAGAGAGAATCTGAGTTTGTCCTAGACATCAAACATGTGGGGTCTCTGCCAACAGCAACCAGTTCCCCCACACCCACTGGGCATTGAGGAGTCAATTCACATCTGATGCTAAATCCTCAGAAGTGATCCAGACCCCACAGGATTAGGGCACCATACCTGAGGCCTGACCACGCTTCAAGAGTTGATCACAAGCCCTGCAGTCACTTACACATGTAAAAAACTGGCTATAAATTCAGAGATCCCTTCCATGTTGAAAAAATTATCCAAACCACTCACTGAATTCAGATAAGCCCTTTACATACTGTCCCAAGTCATTATCAATGATAAGACTCAGGGACTGCAAAATGGAGGAGAAGATAAGGCAAAGAGGGAGGAGGAAAAGCCGAGTCTCCACGCCATCTCAGGACATGCCTCCTTACAAACCCTTGATGATATCACCTCCCTTGAAGCTTTCTGAATCTAGTGTTGATGGGTTTTAATTGAGGATTGGAAGGAGGCAATTTGATGGAATCTTTGGCCATTGTTAATGGAACTCAGTATCAGTACTCACTCCTCTCCCCAGAGGGACTGGGGACTGATCACTTAACCCTCTAATCATCTGATGGCATATTCTGGATCCAGGCGCACACAGACACTAAGTCCTCATCCTCCACTGATCTCATTTCTTATAGAAAGACAATAAAATCTAAGAGTTTTAGGAGCCCTGGGGCATGAACTGGAGCAAGGATCAACTATGGATCTTTTTACTGTTCTAAAGTGGGGTTTAGGGACAGGGTAAAGACTAAGAATAGACAGTCTCAGAGATAAAGTTCATTATTTTGTAAAATGAGGTGACATATTTTTATTAAAAGCAGAACACATAATGATGCTTTTTGAGAGTCAAGAAATGTCCCTAGAGTTCAACTGCTCACTTCCCAGAAGAAATCCAGAGAGAGCTGGCAGCATCCACCATGCCCCTCTTCCCACCACTTCCATGCACTGACCTCCTTTCCCTCCAATCTGTAGAGGAGAGGTGAGCTGGGACTTACTCTGGGCCTTGTTGCTTGTTTCACCTCAGGGATTCTGCCCAGCCCAGCATGGTGCCCAGGAAAAGGAGCAGGGCTGCACAAAAGCAAAGTCTGCTCATGTTTGTGACCTTGCAGAAGGGTGTCTATTAAAAATGGGTGCCGACAGATCAGTTTATATCCCAGCAGATGGGTTAGAACAGGTGAGAAGGAGGGGAGTGAGGAAACTGAGGATTTGGGGTCAGTCATGTACAACATGTAATCTCCCCAGCTTCCGTTGTCCTGTTTCTGCCTGTATGTGCATATCTGCTGTGTCACTCAGTATGGTCTGACTCTGAGATTCCCATGGACTATAGCCCACCAGGCTCTTTGTCCTGTTTCTGTCTGGTGGGGCCAAATGCCAAGTACCCCGATTCTCAAACTTGACTCTGTATATGGTCTTGTGAAAACAGAATGTGATTCTACCAGTGGAATTTTGTCCAATATGGTCACACAAGGAGCATCCCAGCACCTAGAGCAGCACATGGCATTGGATGGTCAGTGAGTGGATGAGAGCAGAACAAAGGGCAAGTAAGTTAACAATAGTGTGTTCGCTCAGGTCCTCCTTTACAGACTCATGCAGGTGTCATCACACTTGGGTGTCAATGCCCCCCCTCTTACATTAACCCCGCCTACTTCAGAAGACAGGTATGACACAGGTAAGCTATCAGCATCTCTACTGGACAGACACCAGGTCTTTACCTGCCACTGGCCCAGGCAGACGTTGAGCTGGGGGAAGAGCATCTCCATCTGGGGCACAAACCCTGATATTCTGGGTAGGAAAAAAGTAAGGGGAATGGGCAAAAGGGAGGAAGAGACAAACAACATCTCCAGAGCTGACCACACACTGCCCCTCACCTGGTTTCAAAACAGGAGAGCTGCCTCCCTGCATGGATCTCAGGCACTGGAGTGGATCTCAGGGACCTTGGAAGATCACTGCCACACTACCCCACCACAGCTGTGGACTCTGCACCAGTGGTTCTTAGAAGAGAGGACCTGGTTCGAGTCCCAGTTCTTTCTTTTGCTAACTCTGTGATATGGGGTCTTATTTTATAACTAAAGTAAGCAAAGCTCAGAGATGTTGAGAATTTGCCAGAGATTTCAAGGAAGGGGAGTAAGAGCACCAGCACCCTGTGTGTTCTCGTTTATTTAAATACACTACTTGCTGAGGTCCCCAAGTCAAACTTCACTTATCTGAATTGAAACAGATACTCTCTGTTCTCCAGGTGCCTCCATCCTAAATCTTTCCAGAAGCAGAGCAGGAAAATATCATCAAAGTCCCTTTACTCCCAAGTAGAAAATGAATACAGCAGATAAGTGCCATCTCTATGTTGCCATTCTCTTCCTTGAAGGATTGTTAGCATGATTAATAGAATAATGCAGGCAAAATGCTTACACAGAGCCTGGGATACTAAATGGTAATTGCCCTTCTTTAACAAAAGTAAGAAGCCCCCTCTCCACCTGTGACTTCAGGGAATCGGATTCCTTAGAAAAGTGGCAACTGAGCCTCATACCCATTCTCCTTCTGAGAGTACAGGAGGAAAACCTGCCCCCAAATTTGACTTAACTTAGAAGAAAGGAATGAAAGCTCATGTGCAGATGTCTGTCTAACAGGGTTCTGTGTAGCTTAAGGTGGCTATCAAGTGGTCAATTATGCTGTAATGGGTTGCTTCCTATACCCATAAGAGCAGTCTCTGGACAGTGAAACAGGAAGTGTCCACTGTCTGCAGAAGAGTTAGAAGTACCAAAATTCCCATGGACACTATTGGTTAAGGTTTGTAGTTTCAAGCAACAGACTCCACTCCAGTCAGGTTAACTTATAATATGCATTTATTGAAACAAATTATTGAATTATTTGTTTAAAATTCATTATTATTGAAATATAAGCCACAGTGTTTGAAGCTCCGGAAAGGAAAATTGCAACATCATTGTGGGGTCACGGAGCTTCTTTATTGCAAACTTCTCTCATTACTGATTCTGAGAACTGGACACAAGAAATTCTACATTCAACACCCACAAAGAGAGCAATGATGGTGGGGAGGGGGATGAAGCTGAGGATGCAGTGAGGATATGAGTTAAGACAAAATCCTGCATCAAACTGCAGGCTCTATAGTTACTCTGGTCATGAGGAATGTGCTACTACATTCCCTTATTTCTTCCTCAAATAATTAGGAACTGTCTACTTGGTGCCAGGAACTGAGCTAAATGCTAGGAATAAAGGGTAGACACTCTCATGGTGCTGAGAGCCAGCTAGACAAGACAGAATTAGACATGTTGACCAAAGAGGACAGGAAATAGATAGGTTCTGCTGAGGAAGATAGGGGAGAGAAGGACTGAGAGAGACTGAACAGTTTCAGAAGCAGCCACGGCCCAGCCCTGCAGGGGTCCTTCTCAGACGTCACATTTTCTGGGAACCACTCTTCACATGTCCTCTGCAAAAAGAAAGGAACTTGTTGAGTGCTATCATTGTATCCCCAGACATGGACACCCATCATCTTAGCAGAGCCTAGATTTTACAAAAAGTATGAAAGCATATTCCTCATGATCTGAATGCCCAACCAGAAGGAAGTGAGTTTCCCATGCCAAGGCCAGGCGCTCAGGAGCCCTGCAGACCTGCCCTGGAGAGTGGTTGATTCAGTATTCATATCTAAGATGGAGGAGCATGTGATTAGGCTCAGATTGTCATAAAAAGCATCTCGCTTTGACCTGCCAAGCTGACTCCTGGAGAACTTGCTCAGTGTGTGGTTTCACAGGACACTGCCCCCTCTTCTCCTGGGAAGCATTAAGGAGGAAGACACTGTGCAGGTTTGACTGGTGAGTGGTTCCCTGAGCTCCACCTCCTTCCCCAGTCCATTCCCTCCCCCTGTGCTCTGCCCCCTGTCTTACCACAGGGATACTGTCACGGGACAGCAGGTCACTATGCAGTCCGATAGCGTCTGGAAGTTGTTCTTGTTCCCTTTGCAGCCGCCATATACAAACGGCTCACAGTACCCGGTCTTGGCATTGTAGAAGTACCTGGTCATCTGGTCCTTGCAGGGACCCTTTAACTCAGGCTTCAGGCAGAATTCAGGGTTAGAAGCTGCTGGGAAAGGAGGGGCAATGGCTCAGTTATGAAGACGGACATCATAGCTCATACAAGGACAACAGCTAGAACTGCCAGTTTCTTTGCAGTAGAGAATGCTAGGTTTTGGAGGATGGTCAGATGGAAAAGGCCATTTGAAAACCTTCTTTCTGGGACAGAATTAGGAATGTTGCTAGAGGTGACATGATATATTAATTATGTTCAATTATATATCTCCTCATGAAATATTTTAACAAAAATTGGTATAAGGCCTTTGCTTAACCTAAGAAACTTCTAAGGGACTTCCCTGGTGGGCCCCTGGTTAAGAATCCACCTTTGAGTGCAGGAGTCCAGGGTTCAAGCCCTTTGTAAGAGAACTAAAGTCCCACATCCTTCGGGACATCTAAGTCAGCAGGCCACAGCTGCTGAGTTTGTGCCCTGCAGCTAACACCAAAAGCACCAAATAAATGCTCAAAAAAAGAAATACACAACTCTATAGCAATGAAACAGTTAGAACTGGACATGGAACAACAGTCTGGTTCCAAATAGGAAAAGGAGTATGTCAAGGCTGTATATTGTCATCCTGCTTACTTAACTTAATACAGACTACATCATGAGAAATGCTGTGCTGGATGAAGCACAAGCTGGAATCAAGATTGCTGGGAGAATGTCAATAACCTCAGAAATGCAGATGATACCACCCTTATGGCAGAAAGTGAAGAAGAAATAAAAAGCCCCTTGATGAAAGTGAAAGAGGAGAGTGAAAAAGTTGGCTTAAAGCTCAACAGTCAGAAAACTAAGATCATGACATCTGGTCCCATCACTTCATGGAAAAAAAACATGGGGAAACAGTGAAAGACTTTATTTTGAGGGAGTCCAAAATCACTGCAGATGGTGATTGCAGCCATGAAACAAAAAGATGCTTGCTCCTTGGAAGGAAAGTTATGACCAACCTAGACAGCATATTAAAAAGCAGAGACATTACTTTGCCAACAAAGGTCTATCTCATCAAGGTATGGTTTTTCCAGTAGTTATGTATGGATGTGAGAGTTGGACTATAAAGAAAGCTGAGTGCCAAAGAATTGATGCTTTTGAACTGTGGTGTTGGAGAAGACTCTTGAGAGTCCCTTGGATAGCAAGGGGATCCAATCAGTCCATCCTAAAGGAAATCAGTCTGGAATATTCATCAGAAGGACTGATTTTGAAGCTGAAACTCCAATACTTTAGCCACCTGATGTGAAAAGCTGATTCATTTGAAAAGACCCTGATGCTGGAAAAGATTGAAGGCAGAAGGAGAAGGGGACAACAGAGAATGAGGTGGTTGGATGGCATCACCAACCAACACAACATAAGTTTGTGTGGACTCTGGGAGCTGGGGATGGACAAGGAGGCTGGCATGCTGCAGTCCATGGAGTGCAAGGAGTCGGACACAACTGAGTGACTGAACTGATGGCAACAAAAAGAGGTCACTGGTAAAAATCATTCCTTATATGTCAATAATTACTGTGTCTGGGTACCTGGGTTTTATAATACTGTTCTCTGCACCTTTGTATATGGTAAAAAACATTACACCACAAATAAAAAAAATGTGAAGCAATCATGCCATAATGGAAAAGGGCATGTAGAAAATGTACCAGTCTGTTTACTTCTGATCCATCAGGTGGACTGAATAAATTGAATGTTAAACTATCAATATGTTGATACTGTGATTATAAGAAGACATATATGTGGTTTGTTTGTTTTTTTCATCCTTTTCCTGACACCGAGTTGCTAAAACTCTTGATGTTTCTCTTCTGATGAGAATAATTAAAATGTCTTCTGGTATGTGAAGACAGTGATTTTGGAAAGGCCATCACAAACCAGAATGGGCTCTTATTGCACAGGAAAGGACTGTCTACAGGGTGTGGGCACTTTCATTCCCACCCTCCACCGTGGTCTTCTATCTACCATCCCTTTGCCTTCCCTCAACCTCAGGGAGGATAATGGAGCTGTCTGTTGAAAAGTCTCCAATGGATAATGATTTAATGCATCATGACTAGGTAATTAAGAGTCCCCAGAAGCTTCAGCATAACAAGACAATATGTTATTGGACACACCTGGGCTCCATCTAGGGACCAACATAGGTCACAATCCATGTGGACCACTGAGGCAGCCTGCTCACTGGGCACTGGGCCTCTGTCTCAGCTCTTTGCCCCCTAGAGGACACTCTGTGCACTGCAGCCTCAGAGGTCCTGTTATTGAGCCCTATCCCATTGTTCCCAAGACCACCTCCCCAGTGACTCCCCTTTTCTCTGAGAATCAAACTCTGATTCTCATAAAGGCCCACAAGGCTCTTCATGACCTGCCCCCATGACATCTCTGCCTCATCCCCTTCCACTCCCCTCTCCTCCACTCACTCAGCTCCAGCTACCCTAGACCTGGCTGCTGTTCAAACAGACCGGGCATGTTATTTCTGCAGCCTCTGCTCAATGCCTCCTTATCACGGGGTTCCCTGAAACTGTGGAGTTAAGGCACAGCATCCTTTTTAAGCACTATTCCCTACGTTCTAAAAACTTATAACCTACCATAGGATATCTCCTCTTTGCTATTATTTGTCTCTCTACTACAAGACAAGCTATATTGCCATATTTTTTCACAGCTGTTTCTCCACCCCAAGAACAATGCATTGTAGGGACATAATAACTCCCATTTTCATTCTCTCCACAGGTGCACAGTCATCACATAGAATGGATATAATTGATTTCCTTTTAGTAAAAAAAAATCACCTTAATGATGGGACACATCTACATAATGGTTAATGTTCCACTAAGATTCAGTCTCCTTACAGGATAGTAAAATGGTCTGTATGGGTTATCATTAATCTGAAAACCTGTCTGAAACCAACTATCTGTGGACTTTTATGGAGGTTTTCAATAAATAGCCATATTGACTGAGTTAGAGGCCATTGCCGATTGATCTCAATCTCAGAGTCTTCCCTCCTCTCTAAAGGTGCTGGCAAGAAAGTGGTGAAATTTCCAACCTCTAAATGGGTGTTTGAGTTTTTTGGAGGATGAGCCCAGACCTGAAGGTTTCCTAGGTTGATTTCCCTGAGTGGTCTCGTGACTTCACAAAGAAAGGAAATTCCGGGAGGTTCAGGAGGCCTGGGCAATGAAGCAGGACAAGGATCAAATATGGATCAAATGTATGAATAATAAAATAATAGTAATAGTCAAAAGAGGACAAGTAAAGGGCCTGGAGACTTTACTCATATTGTCTCAGCCTAGATCCCATGAGACAGGGACTGTGTTTGTTGTATTCCTGCAGTTGCTCTGCTCAGTGGTCCTGTGTCTTTCTACTGATTTTAATAATAGAGGAATAATCACTACTTGACATATCAATATTGTTTCTTGACCAAAGGAGATGAAGATCATGTTTTTCATGTTATCACACTGGTGGGAAATGGACAAAACTGGTCATGAAATGTGAATAGATTATTTATATTCATGACTGATAATCAAAGAATGCTTGTATATTTTTCCCCTAGTCAGATGAAGAAATCGCAGATGACTCGCCCGAGGACACAGAGCATAGGGGTGGTAGAGTCAGGACAAGATACTATGATGTCATAACCCATCTGATACAATACCTGATTCTACCAGGAATTCTGAAAATACCATTTATTTGTAAGGGTTTCTGGATGCAGTGTCCTACTTTCATTACTTCCCTGTCTGCAAACCGCACCTAAGCTCCCAAATCACAGCAGAGAGTGAGTCTGGGTTTCCCTTGACACCAAATATGTGGTGTCTCTACCAACATCAACCAATTCCCCAAACCACTCCCTGGGTGTCCCCCAGTCACTTGACATCTGTGCAGTTAGTACAGATCCCACCCATTGAGGGATCATAACCGTCCTGTTTAGTACCAATCATGTGGTCCAAAGCTACTTATGCTTGTGATCAAATGGCTAAAATTAGGATTTTCCATGACCACAACTCCATGTTCAATAGCTGAATGGAACTGACAACCAAACTTAGGAAAACCCTTACTGACTGTTCTCAAATTAATAGACTTGAAAATTCACAGAGTGAAGTGGCGGAGGTGCGTACGATGAAGGGGACTGTAGGTTGGCAGAGTCTCCATGCCCTAGTGAGCATAGCACTCTCACATCGTGTATTTGTATTCACCACCCAAAAACTCTCTGAATCCCAATATTTATGCAGGTTTGAGGTTTCAAAGCAAAGAAGAACTAAAGAGCCTCTTGATGAAAGTGAAAGAGGAGAGTGAAAAAGTCAGCTCTGGGATATGTTGATGGACAGGGAGTCCTGGTGTGCTGCAGTCCATGGGGTCGCAAAGAGTCAGACACGACTGAGTGACTGAACTGAGCTGACTGAACTGAGGTTTCAAGAAATAGGCTTATTGATTGAATCGTTGGCCATTGGTGATTGATCTCAATCTCAGTGACCTTCCCTCTCACCAGAGGTGCAGAAAATACAAAACCTTTCTTACCATGTTTGAGTATTTGTGTTGGGAACTCCTCGACTGTATGGTTCTCGAGCTGCATTCCAGAAATCATCCCCTGACCTACAAAGGAAAGTAAATTGCAAGAGTTTCAGGAGACCTGGTCCATGAAACAGGGAAAGGATCAAAAATAGACAAGAAAATGACAGTCAAAAATGACAAGGGAAGGAGCCTGGAGACCTTAGTAACATTGTCTCAGGCTTGGTCCCACAGCCTACCACACAGGGGCTGTGTTTCCTGCTTTCCCTGCAGTTGCTCTCCCCAGTGGCTCCATATCTTTCAATTAGTTTTCATAATAGAAAAATAATCATAATTTGATAAATAAATAGTTTTAATTGTCCAAAACAAGTAGGTATAAAGTTTTTTTCAGATTAACACATCATGGTGGAAAATGGACAAATCCGGTTATGAAATGGGAATAAGCTGTTTATATTCATGACTCATCATCATTCAAAGAACTCATGTAAGAAATTTCCCCTGTTCAGATGAGGAAGCTACAAATGACTTGCCCCACAACACAAGCATTTGGGTAGTGGGATCAGGACAAGATACTGTCATATCACAACCCATTGATACACTATTGATTCTGCTAGGAGCTTGAAAATACAGAGAAAGGATGAGAGTTTCTGGGTGCAATGCCCTACTTTCACTACTCACCTCCCCAAGCCCCATGTAAGCCCTCAAATCATAAGGCAAGGTGAGTCTGGGGTTTTTCCTGACTGCAAAGATATGGTTTCTGCACCAATCACATCCAATTCCCGATACCCAGTGGGCGCCCCACTGTCTATTAACTTCTGATACCATATCTGTGGAGTCAGTGCCAATGCCACAGGTTGAGATATCAAGACTCTCCTGACTTCTCAAGACTCTCTCCAGCAAGGTGGTTCACACACATCTGACCAAGTAATTAAAAGTGGGTGTTTCCATGACCCCACCTCCATACTCAATAACTCAATCAAACCAGAGACTGAACTCAGGAAAACCTGTACTTACTGTCCTCAGATTAATATACAGGAGAAAACTCAGAAACAATGAAATGGAAGAGACATGGAGGGCAAAGAAAGAGTGGAGGTATGGGGAGTGTTCATGCCTTAGCTAGCAAAACACCCTCACATCATCACCACTGGTTCCCACCCATGAGCTCATTGAATGCCAAAATTTATGGAGTTTAATTTTTATTTTTTAATTTTTATTGAGGTTTCCATCAACAGGGATATTGATTGTATCATTGGTCAGCAATGACTGATCTCAACTGCAGTGCCCTCCCTTCTCACTACAGGTGAAGAAGCTTCAAACCTTTAAATCCATTACTGATTTTGTCAGCCAGTCCTTTTAGTATACCGGATCCCAGTCCATGAATAATCTTGGTACCTAAGAAAGACAAAAATTCCACAATTTTCAGCAGTCTTAGACCATGAATCAGGACAAGGATCAAATATGGATAATAAAATGATAGTCACATGTGGATGAGGGGAAAGGCCTGGACACTGCTCATTTTCCCAGGTCATTCTGATAAATTTTTATAAGAGAGGAATGATCAATATTTGACATAAGTGTTCTTTCCGACCCAAGCAAGTAGGTAGAGAAATTATTTCAAATGAACATATCCACAGGAAAATCACCAAGATTTGCCATGAATGTGAATAAACTCTCTATATTCATGACCAGTAATATGTTCAAAGAACCCATATAGCTGGTATCTGCTGTTCAGATGAGGAAGCTGTAGATGACTTGCCCCAGGACACACAGCATGTGGGTGGCAGGGTCAGGACAAGATATGGTCAGGCCACAACCCATTTGATATACTATCCTATTCTGCTAGGAACTCTGAAAATACCGATAACTGCTGAGAGCTTCTGGGTTCATTGTCCCACTTTCATTACTCCCCTGTCCCCAGACCTAACCAGAGCTCCCAAAGCACAGGGAGAGTGACTGTGGGTTTCCCTGACACCAAATACATGGTGTCTACAGCAACAACATCCAATTCCCCAAACACCCACTGGGTGTCTGCAAGTCAATTTTATTCCGATACAAAATCTAGAGAGTTAGTACAGATTCTGCATGTTGAGGGCTCAAAACTGTCCTCAACCCTGGTGACAGTGAAGTGGTTGTGATTTGATAAAGCAGTGAAAGCATGAAAATAGCATTACCCTACTCCATGTTCAATAACTCACTAAAGCTGATGACCAATTTCAGGAAGACCACTCACATAGGGATCTCACATTATTATTAAGGATAAATATAAGCACAGTAAAATGAGTGAGACACGCAGGGCAAAGTGGAAGTGGAGTTGTGAGGAGCCTGTATGTCCTAGAGAACACTGGACCCTCACATCACTGTTGTGTGATACCACACCAAAAACTCCCCGAATGCCCATATTTATGGATTTTCATTGAGTTTTCACTAAACAGGCATATTGACTGAATCCTTGGCCAGTCGTGATTGTTCTCAATCCCAGTGCCTGCCCCTCTCCCCAGAGGTGGAAAAAGTTCAAACCTTTAACCAAACCGCCGATGACATTTCTAATCACATCTATTATTGAACGCTTCTCAGGTGCCCTTCTATGGTTTGTCTCCAGACCTATGAAAGACAGTAGATTCCAGGAGTTTCAGGAGGCTGGGCTCATGCAACAGGACAAGGATAAAATATGCATAATTAAGTAATGGTCAACAGTGGACAAGGAAGAGGACAAATATGGGTAATAAAATAGTAGTCAAAAGAAGACAAGGAAAGGGCCTGGAGACTTTTCTAATATTGTATCAGCCTTGGTCCCAGGGGCAAACCCACACTGGGCTCTGTGTGTTTCTTATTTTCTCTGCAGTGGCTCTGCACACTCATCCCAGGCTTTTCTGGTTATATTTCATAATAGAGGAATAATTGTTATTTGACACCTAAATATTGCTTCTCGCCCAAAGCAAGTAGGTAGAGAAATCATATTCAGATTAACACATCTTGGTGTAAAATGCACAAAATTCACCATGAAATGTGATTCAACTCTTTATATTCATGACTGGTTTCTGTTCAAAAACCCATGTAAACTGTATCCCCCTGTTCCAATGAGAAAATTGCTGACGACTTGCCCGAGGACATGACATGTAGGTATCTGGGTCAGGACAAGACACTGTCACATTACAACCCATTTGATACACTACCTCATTCTGCCAGGAACTCTGAAAATACAGATAACTGAGAACAGTTTCTGGGTGCAAGGTCCTACTTTCATGAATCCCCCCTTTTAGAGCATCACCTGAGCCCCTGAATCACAGGGGAGAGTGAGTCTGAGTTTGACTCTGACAACAAATATGTGGTCCTTTAAGAGCAACCGAGTCCCCAAACACTCATTGGGTGTCTAGCAAGTCAATTAACTTCTGATTAGAAATCTGTGGAGTTAGTGCAGATTCTGCAGGTTGAGAAATCAAAACCATCCTCAATTCAGCTGCCAGCCCTGAGGTCCCGAGTTGCTCAAAGTTATGATCTAATGGCAAAAATAAGGATGTTCTTGACCCACCTTCAAAATCAACGGCTCAATACAATTGGTGGCTGAACTTAGGAAAAACACTTGCTTACACTTCCCAGGTAACTATACAAAATGTAACTCACGGCAGTAAAATGGAAGAGATGTGTATGCAGAGTGGGAGGGAGGGGTGCCCAGCCTCTGTGCCCTAGTGAGCACAGCACCCTCACATCAGCTTCCTGTTTTCAAAAACACACAAGCTCTCTGAGCCCAGTTTAATGTATTTCTTCCCAGGGTTCACTAAACAGCCATAGTGGTTGGATCATCAGCCACGGGTGATTGATCTCACTCTCAGGGCCCTCACCTCTCCACAGAGGTGCTGGAATGAGACATGGTGAAAACTGGAACCATGAAATGGATGTTTGAAGGTTCTTGGAGACCAGCCCCATCCTGAAGGTACCTTGAGTCTCCTCTTGTGACTCATCTTATAACCTATAAAGTCAGTAAATCCCAAGTTTTAGGAGGCCTGGGCTATTAACCAAAACAAAGATCAAATATGCAGCTTTTTATTACTGCACAATAGCAAGATTCATGGGCAAGGCAGGGATCATGAATAGAGTCTCAGAAATGGAACCTGATCTAGTAGAGTTAGGTGGATAGATATATATTTAATATAAAATTTTAATACATATCCTTATGAGCGTCATGATGTCAGTAGAGTTAAAAGTTTCCAACATAAGATTTCCCTGGTGGTCCAGTAGATAAGAATCCACATACTAGTGTGGGGGACATGGGCTTGATCCTGGTTGGGAAGATTCCACGTGCCTTGGGGTAACTAAGCAGGTGATCTGCAACTACTGAGCCCAGAGGCCTAGAGTCCCTCCTCAGCAAGAAGAGAAGCCACCCCAACAAGAAGCCCACACACCACAACCAGAGAGTAGCCCTGGTAACTAGGGAATATCCTCGCATAGTCAAGAAGACCAATGCTGCCAAAACTGAACAAACAAACATCCTGCCCAATGTGACAGGAGAAATCCAGAGAAGACTGGTAGCAGTGTGGTCACAACTGGCCCTCAGCCCTTCCATGGATTTCCATCATTTCCCTCCAGTCTGTACAGGAGAGGTGAATGCAGACCTACCTTGGTCCTGGGTGTGGTGTTCATACACAGGGGTGCTGTCCACCAGGATAACCAGGAGGAAGAGAAGGGCTGCAGAGAGACAGAGCCGGTTCATCTTTGTGGTGTTGCAGGAGGGCTTCTGAGGATGCTGGGGATGGACAGACTGAGCTTTTAATATCCTGGCTGAGGGGTGGGATCAGAGGATGAGGAAGGGAGTGAGGCATGGGAGGAGCTGGGTCAGTCCTGTTTATTGCAAAATCTCCCTGCTAACCATGCCTTCTGTCTGCAGGGGCCAAGTCTGAGATCTAGTCTGAGAACAGCAATTATCAGGCTTGATTATGCCTGTGGGTCTAATGTAAGCACAGATTGTGATCAGACAGATGGAGTTTGTCCAATATGGACATTCAGAGACATCTGAGCACCTGGAGCCGTGCGTGGCACATACATGATGGACGGTCAGTGAGGGGATGAGAGTGGATCAAAGGACACATAGGTGAATAGCAGTGTGTTAGCCCAGGTCCTCCTTTTCAGCCTTGTGCTATTTTCATCACATCTGGGCCTCAATACCCTGTCCCCCCTCACCTACCTCAGATGACAGGGGTGACACAGGACAGCTTCCTGCAACCATTGCCATTGCCATAGCTTCTCCACTGGATGGACACTTGCTCTTTTTCAGGCATTGGTCCAGGGAGAAACTGAGCTGGAGAAGGTTAGGCCATCCTGGAGTATAACCTTCATTATGCATTGAAAAACGAGTAAGGGGAGGGGGCCAAAGGGAAGCAGGGAAATGAATACATCTCCACCACTTGACCAATTGCTGTCCCTCTCCTGGTGTTGCAAACAGAAATGCTGCCTGCATGAGTGGACTTCAGGGGACCTTAGAAGACTTCCTATGGCCACCTTCATCCTCCTGCTCTCGCTCATTGGTGATGGGGCCATAGGACCTCAATTAGGGTACCAGCTCTGTGTATTCCTAACTTTGTGTGTGAGGATTTAAATCTCCCAGAACCTCATGTGTTCAGGTGTCATGTGAGATCTGTGCTTCCCACATCATGCCACTGTCGTAACAATGGAGGCAACTGGTATGCATTCCTTCTCTAGAGAAGTCAAAGTCCTTTGTAGTAACTCAGTTTAGTTCAGTTCAGTCGCTCAGTCGTGTCCAACTCTATGCCACCCGATGAATCGCAGCATGCCAGGCCTCCCTGTCCATCACCAACTCCCGGAGTTTACCCAAAATCATGTCCATCGAGTCGGTGATGCCATCCAGCCATCTCATCCTCTATCATCCCCTTCTCCTTCTGACCCCAATCCCTCCCAGCATCAGGGTCTTTTCCAATGTGTCCACTCATTGCATGAGGTGGCCAAAGTATTGGAGTTTCAGTTTCATCATCAGTCCTTCCAATGAACACCCAGGACTGATCTCCTTTAGGATGGACTAGTTCGATCTCCTTGCAGTCCAAGAGACTTTCAAGAGTCTTCTCCAACACCACAGTTTAAAAGTATCAATTCTTTGACGCTCAGCTTTTTTCACCATCCAACTCTCACATTCATACAAGACCACTGGAAAAACCATAGCCTTGACTGGATGGACCTTTGTTGGCAAAGTAATGTCTCTGCTTTTTAATATGCTATCTAGGTTGGTCATAACTTTCCTTCCAAGGAGTAAGCGTCTTTTAATTTCATGGCTACAATCATCATCTGCAGTGATTTGGAGCCTCAAAAAATAAAGTCTTCCACTGTTTCCCCATCTATTTCCCATGAAGTTATGGGACCAGATGTCATGATCTTAGTTTTCTAATGTTGAACTTTAAGCCAATTTTTTCACTCTCCTCTTTCACTTTCATCAAGAGGACTTTTAGTTCTTTTTCACTTTCTGCAATAAGGGTGGTATCATCTGCATATCTGAGGTTATTGATATTTCTCCCAACAATATTGATTCCAGCTTGTGCTTCTTCCAGCCCAGTGTTTCTCATGATGTACTCTGCATATAAGTTAAATAAGCAGGATGACAATATACAGCCTTGACGTACTCCTTTCCCGATTGGAACCAGTCTGTTGTTCCATGTCCAGTTCTAACTGTTGCTTGCTGACCTGCATATAGGTTTCTCAAGAGACAGGTCAGGTGGTCTGGTATTCCCATCTCTTTCAGAATTTACACAGTGTATTGCGATCCACAGAGTCAAAGGCTTTGACGTATTTGATAAAGCAGAAATAGATGTTTTTCTGGAACTCTCTTGCTTTTTTGATGATCCAGTGGATGTTGGCGATTTGATCTCTGGTTCCTCTGCCTTTTCTGAAACCTGCTTGAACATCTGGAAGTTCTCAATTCATGTATTGCTGATGCCTGGATTGGAGAATTTTGAGAATTACTTTACTAGCGTGTGAGATAAGTACAATTGTGTGGTAGTTTGAGCATTCTTTGGCATTGTCTTTCTTTGGCATTGGAATGAAAACTGACCTTTTCCAGTTCTGTGCCCACTGCTGAGTTTTCCAAATTTGCTGGCATATTGATTATAGTACTTTCACAGCATCATCTTTCAGGATTTGAAATAGCTCAACTGGAATTCCATCACGTCCACTAGCTTTGTTCATAGTGATAATAGCAATAATGAGTCATTACATCAGGGAAAACTTAAATTCCTGATTGTGGCAGGCATTATCCTAAGCACCTAACACATAAAACTCATCAAATCCTCACAAATCTTAAAAGAAAGGGGAGTAACTCTTGATATTTCCTCATGTGACTAGGGAGGTACCTGAGATAACAGGAAATAAATTTGCTTGGGTCATAACTTGTAGAGAGAGGATTGGGACCCAGGGATCTGACTTCAGAGTCTGTGCATATGCATTCTGCTGCATTGCAACCTGTAAACTCGAGTGCACACGTCAGGGGTGACACATCCTTGTGTGTTTACTTGCAGTTAAAGCCATGTAGCACACTTGAGAAGGGCAGTATGTCTTAATACCAAGTTACCCCAGGACAGAAGGACATCAGTAGCCAGTTACACACAAAATACCCACTGTGAGGGTAGGGTCTGCTCTCTTCTGAGATATTTCACATGAATGATTTCATTTAACCACAGATGAATCCAACAACATCTGGATCCTTATCCAGTTGTGTCAAGGAGAAAGCCAAGGCTCAGAGCAGTAAAGCCACTTGCTCAGGACACACAACCTGCAGATGGTACAAGTGATTAATAGAATTTAGTTCAAGAGGCCCCCTAGCCCTTCCCCTCTTCCTGCTCAATCTGTCCACCTGAGACCAGGGAGCAGCAGAGGTCCCGCTAAGAGCACAAACTCCTCTTATCCCCCCTCCTCTCTCATCTGTCTGTCCTTCTAAACCAGTGTCTTCCTGTCCTGTCCTCACTTTTGCCCAGGTTAAAGCAAGCTCCACCCCCCAGTCCCCTGGAATGGAAGCTTCCAGATGGGCTGATCCTCTCTCTACCTCCCCCTCCCTGTGTCATGTATAACTGAGATCTCTGATTAGGAAGCTTCCCCATTCCTGGGGGCATCTTCAGAGAAATCAAAGGACAGGAAAATCACAGGGTGTGTATCTGGATAAACCAGAGAATCCAAAACTCTGATATAGAGTCATATCTCTTCTCTTCATGCTCAGTTTTTTCCTCTAAAAAATGAGAAAATTGAATTCCATGCTATCTAATGCCACATCCTGAAAAGATGGAATGCATCTGGGGCATGCAGAAGATGTTTAGAATTTTCTGAGGCTTTGTCCAGTGAGTATCATTCACATTCAAAGCATGAGGGGTCAATTTTAGTCTAATTGATAAAACAGCTCCTGGCTTTTTGGAAATAAGTAGTTTACTTTCTTAAAATTGTATTGTGAATACTATTTTTGTTAGAATTATTTTCAGGCTTAAAAGGGAAAAAACACAAACGAAAGATTGCAAATCTGGCTAGCATCCAAGTATTATTAACCCACACAGTACCATTTACAATTTTGAAACATTTACAGGATTTAACAGTGGGAGATTTTATAAAAAATTGACTTCTTACATTGTTAGAAAAAGTAAGTGATCTGACAACATAGTCCTACCATTTAACAAGAACCCTCTTCTGCCCATAGGATTTTCCAGGCAAGAATACTGGAGTGGACACACATTCCCTTCTCCAGGTGATCTTCCCTATGCTGGGATCAAACTCGGGTCCTCTGCATTGCAGGCAGATTCTCTACCATCTGAGCCACTAGGGATCAGTGACTCTCAACTCTGAGCGAGCTTCAGAATCCATTAGACATTTGTTGAAACACAGATCTGAGGCCTCCACTTTCTGAGGCTTAATTTTGTAAGACATGGTTGGGACCTGAGTATCTGCATCTACAAAGTTTCCAGGACTGAGGGTGCTGCTCAAGGGACCAGTTCTGAAAGCCATGAACTAAGCTAAGCAGAGCTGCTCTCTTCTCAGGAGGGCAGCGTTCTCTCCAGTTTGCACAATCCCCGCCATTCCTTGTTGTCCGTCCTGCCTCCACCCCCACTCCAAATATGTCCAGCCATATTACTCACCTGCTCCAGGGGCATTTAACATTGTGACCTATGGGATGGGCTCACAGTAAGTATTCAGGAAAAGGTGTTAGTTTATTTTTAGCCAATAGGTCATGGCAGTGATCACCGTAGGTCTGGGACAGTCATCCCTGATCTTGACATTGTTATTCTTTGCTTTGCAGCTGCCAAATACAAATGTCTCCAAGAACCCAGATCCGGCCTTGTAGAAGTATCCAATTATTTTGGTCTTGCAGGGACCCATGTATGGAAATAGCAGGCAGAAGTCAGGTCACAGGGCTGCAGAGATGGGAGGATGTTGGTGAAAGAGGAAGATGATCATCACTGTTTGGTCTACCAGGTGAAAAACTGAAACCACCAGCTTGTTTGTAATAGAGATGGTAGGGGTGCAGGGGGTGAGTGTGAAAAGGCCCTTTGATATCCTTCTGTCCAGGGCATTATTACCAATGTCATTAGGCGCCACAGTGAGAGGATAATACTGGAAATAATTACAGGTTGTTACTGAATACCTATATATTTATTGACATTATTCCACTGATTTACTCCAAAAGAACAAAAATGGAGGATACTTATTATGAATATTCTCTATATGTTGATAATGATCAGAGTTGGACAATAGCCTGTGAGTTTCTAATATAATTTTCTGGACATATGTGTGGTATTGTGGAAACATTTCACCATTGGAAAAGAAAGTGTGACATTGGATAACCAACAGTAGAGCACATTGAACACTGCTCAGTGTCATTTGGCAGCCTGGATGGGAGGAGAGTTTGGGGGAGAATGAATACATTTATATATGTGGCTGAGTTGCTTTGCTGACCTCCCGAAACTATTACAATATTGTTAACCCACTATGTTGTTAGTCACTCAGTCTTGTCCTACTCCTTGTGACCCAATGGACTGCAGCCTACCAGGCTCCTTTGTTCACGGAATTCTCCAGGCTAGAATACTTGAGTGGGTTGCCATTTCCTTCTCCAGTCATGGCTGTTAATCCTTTCAAAAAATTCATGTAATATGGCCAATTGTTCACTTGAGGACACTGCAAAATGACTTGCCCAAGGACACAAAATGTTTCAATGTTAGGATCAGGACAAGTCACAACCCATTTAATCAAGTAACTTTTTCTCCAGGAATTCTGAAACTGCACAGAATGGGGAAGGAATTCTGAGTGCTCTGTTCAACATAATATCGTCCTGTCACTGAACCTCACTCCAGACACAAATGGTAGAAAAGAGTGAGTCTAGGTTTTGTCCCTCACACCAAATGTGTGGATCTCTGTCAGTAGCAACCAGTTCCTCACACCCACTGGGCATCCAAGAGTCAATTTACTTCTGACACTAAATCCACAGAGGTGACCCAGACATCACAAGGTGAGGGCTCCATCCCTGAGGATGGCCCACATTCTCAAGTGTTGATCACAATTTCTACTGTCACTTACACGTGTGACTGACTAGCTATAAATTCGCAGGTTCTCTGATCCACCTCCCATGTTCAATAACTTATTAGAAATATTCAGAGAACTCAGGAAAGCCATTTACTTACTGTACCAAGATATTATAAAATATTAAAATTCAGGAACAGCCTAATGGAGGAGAAATGTCAGGTAAATGGGGAGTTGGGGGTGCCAAGCCTCCAAGACCTCTCAGGACTCTCCCCCTTCTCAAGCCCTTGATGTTATCACCTTCCTTGAGGCTCTCTGAACCCAGCATTCATGGGTTTTAATTGAGGGTGGAGGCAGGCAAGTTGATAAAATCATTGACCATTGGTGATTAAACTCAGTATCAGTACTCTCTCTTGTCCTCAGAGGGATTGAGGGGTGATAGCTTTAACCCTATAATCAGCTGATGGAAAATACTGGAGTCCAGTCCCATCCAGACTCTATCTCAGGTCCCATCCATCACTCATTTCATGATTTATAAAAATACATAAAATTCCAAGACTTTCAGGTTGCCTGGAGCATGAACAGAGACAGGGATCAAATATGGATCTTCTTATGACACTACAGTAGTATCAGGGGCAAGTTATGTGCATTGCATGTGATGGACAAACAGTGAGTGGATGAGAGCAAATCACAGGATGAGTAAGTGAACAGCAGTGTATGAGCTCAGGTCCTCGTTTTCAGCCTCCTGTAGCTGCCATCACATCTGGACATCAATTACTTCACCCAACACAGCCTCACCTAGATCAGAAGACCAGAGTGAAACAGAAACCTTCCTGCATCCATTGCTACAGCTTCTCTACTGGATAGAGACTTGCTCTTTTCATTGCTGTTCCCTGTAGGAATTTAGCTGTGAAGGTGATGTCCTGCTGGGGCAGAAACCCTGTTTTCTATTTCAAACAAGGAGTAAGGGAAGGGAGCAGAGGGGAAGGAGGGAGCTGCACACATCTCCACAGCCTGACCACCTGCCCTCCTTCACCTGGTTTCACAAACAGGAGAGATGCCTGCCTGAGTGGACTCCAGAGGACCTTGGAAAATTTCCCACAACAACTCACTTCCTCCTCCTCTCTCCCACAGTGGTTTTGAGTCACACAACCTCATTTTTATGACCAGCTCTGCCTTTTACCATCTTTGTGTCTGCAGATGGAAATCTCCCAGAGTCCTCCTGTGTTCAGGTGTCAGGTGAGGTCAGCATTGCCCACATCACGGGGTTGCTTTGGAAACAACAGACACAACAGACATATGTTCCTTCTCCCTGAGAAGTCAGAGTCCTTTGTAGTACTAATAATAAAAGTATGAGTAATCACAACAGATAAAATGTAAATTATTTTATATATCAGTCATTATCCTAGCACTTGACACATATTTACAGATTTAATTCTCAAAAACCCTAAATGAGGGGATGAGGAAGTATTGATAAGTCCTCATGCTACAGAGGAGAAACCTGAGCTACACAAAATAAAATAAGTTGGTTACAGTCATCAAGTGGCAAGAAAGGTTTTGAACCCAGGGATCTGGCTGCAGAGTTTGGGCACATGCACTCTGATGCATTGATAGCTGTTATCTACAGGGGAGGTGTGAGGGGTGACATACCCACAGCCCCTTTACTCACTCCTGTATATTCACTCCCAGGTGAAATCATGTCGCACTAGCATCTCTCCAACTCAACTACACTCAGTAAAGCATTTCCATTCACACACATACATGCACACACAACACAGAGACACAAAGTGTGCTCCACTCCAGGTCAAGGAGAAGGGAGCTGGGTTCCATGCCCAGAAGTCCCAGGTGCAAGTCCAGCCTAATGTCAAGCAGACACAGAGCTGGGTGATGAGCTGAGAAGACACGGGGGTCTGCCTTCCTGGTACAGACACCCTTTCCCTTGAGAAGTGCAGGAGCTCTCAATACTGAGCTTCCCCAGGACAGAAAGGCATCAATTGCCTATAACTCACCAAACAAGCAAATGTGAGTGGAGGGTCTACTTTCTCCTGAGACATCTCACATAGATGATTTCATTTAGCTTCATATCCATCCTACAATATCTAGGATTCTCTTCCCATTGTGTCAAGGAGAAAACAGAATTTCAGAGGTAAAACCACTTGCTTGGGAAACACAACCTGCAGATGGTAGAATGAGGATTCTAGCGCAGGAGACCTTCTGGCCCTGCCCCTATTTCTGCCTCAATCTATCCCCCTGAGGCCAGGGAGCAGCAGAGACTCCCTCTAATAGCAGAAACTCCTCTTTTCTCCCCTCTCCTCTTTCATCTGTCTGTCTTTTTCTCCCCAAGTCCTCCTCTCCTTGTCCTCCTCTAGTCCAAGTCAGAGGCTACCTGATGGGCCAGTTCTCCCTCCATCTCCCCTGTCCCTGGTCATGTGTAAGGGTGGGCTCCAAATCCCTTGCAGCCTATACACTTACAATGAAAAATCAGGAGTAAAATTAAGGAAATAATCCCTTTCACCATGGCAACAAAAAGAATAAAACACTTAGGAATAAATTTACCTAAAGAAGCAAAAGACCTGTATAGAGAAAACTATAAAACACTTATAAAAAAAAAATCCAAGATGACACAAATAGATGGAAATATATACCATGTTCTTGGGCTGAAAGAATCAATACAGTGAAAATAAGTTACTACCCAAAACAATCTATAGATTCAACACAATCCCTATCAAACTACCAAGGGTATTTTTCACAGAACTAGAACAAATAATTTCACAATTTACAGAAACAAAAAAGACCCCAAATCAACCTTCTTGACTTCAGACTATACTACAAAGCTACAGTCATCAAAGCAGTAATGCACTGGCTCAAAGACAGAAATATAGATCAACGGAACAAAATAGAAAGCCCAGAGATAAATCCACACATCTATGAACACCTTATCTTTGACAAAGGAGGCAAAAATATACATTGGAGAAAAGACAGTCTCTTCAACAAGTGGTGCTGGGAAAACTGGTCAACTACGTATAAAAGAATGAAACTAGAACAATTTCTAACACCATACACAAAAATAAACTCAAAATGAATTAAAGACCTAAATGTAAGACCAGAAAGTATAAAACTCTTAGAGGAAAACATAGGAAGAACACTCTCCAACATTAATCACAGCAATATCCTCTATGACCCACCTCTCTGAGTAATGGAAATAAAAATGAAAATAAACAAATGGGACATAATTAAACTTAAAAGATTTTGCTCAATGAAGGAAACTATAAGCATGGTGAAAAGAGAGACCTCAGAATGGGAGAAAATAATAATAAATGAAACAGATGAAAAAAATTAAACTCCAAAATATACAGGCAGCTCATGCAGCTCAACATCAGAAAAAATGAACAACCCAATCAAAAAGTGAGTAAAAGACATAAACATTTCTCCAAGGAAGACATACAGAGAGCTAATAAACACATGAAGAGATGTTCAACCTCACTCATTATTAGAGAAATGCAAATCAAAACCACAATGAGGTATCATTTCACACCAGTCAGAACGGCCATCATCAAAAAGTCTACAAACAATAAGAGACACGTGTACCCCAATGTTCATTGCAGCACAATGTTCATTACAATAGCTAGCACATGGAAACAACCTAGACGGCCATTGACAGATGAATGGTTAAGAAAGTTGTGGTACATATACACAATGGAATATTACTCAGCTATAAAAAGGAGTGCATTTGAGTCAGTTCTAATGAGGTGGATGAACCCGGAGCCTATTGTACAGAGTGAAGCAAGTCAGAAAGAGAAAGACAAATATTGTATATTAATATATATATATATACATATATATGTTCCATATATATATGGAATTTTGAAAGACAATACCAAAGATCCTACATGCAGGACAACAAAAGAGACATAGATGTAAAGAACAGAACTTTGTACTCAGTGGGAGAAGGTGACGGAGGGATAATTTGAGAGAAAAGCATTGAAATATGTACAAGGCCATATGTAAAATACATGACCAGTGCAAACTGATGCGTTAAGCAGGGCACCAAAAGACAGTGCTCTGGGACAACTTGGGTAGACAGAGTAGAGAGGGAGGTGTGAGGGGTGTTCAGGATGGGGGGACACATATGCCTGTGGCCAGTTCATGTTGATATATGTCAAAAGCCAGCACAATATTGTAAAGTAATTACTTGCAATCAAATTAAATAAACAAACAAAAAAGAAATCTTCCTGGCTCCTGCAAGTCTCTTTAGAGAAATTTCAGGACAGGAACAAAACTGTGATTGCATTTTGGATGAAGACAAGTCATCTAACCCTCTGGGACCCCAGGTCATATCTCTGCTTCTGTTCCTTACTATCTCCTTCTGAAAAATGACAATCTTGGATTCCATGCTATCTAAAGGCGTATCCTGAAATGGATGGAAGGCACCCAGGGCACACACAAGATGTTTAGATATTTGAGATGCTGTGCCTTCTGAGAGGTATGTTCATATCTGAGTAATGGGTGATCATTTTCTCACTACATGATGATAAAAGAGCAATTCACTTTGGGACCACATAGTATGTTTGGCACTACTAGTAAAGAACTGGTCTGCCTATGCAGAATACATAAGAGATGTGGGTTCAATCCCTGGGTCAGAGATTTCATATAAAAATTTTTTTTCTATCAATGCTACAAAAAGTAAACACTGACATCACAGTCTTATAATTTAACAAGGCTGTGGGTCTCACACTTGAGTGAGCATCAGAATCCAATAGCCATAAGATCAAACATAGATTTCAGATCTTTACCACCAGAGTGCTGATTCAGTAGCACAGGGTAGGCCCTGAATATCTGCATCAAAAGTTTCCAAGACATTGATGGTACTGCTCAGGGGACCACACTTCAAAAAGCATGAACTAAGCTAAGGAGAGCAGCTGTCCTCCCAGGAGGGAAGTGTCCTGTCCAGTTTCCATCATCCCCACCATTCTTTATTTTCCCTGTGCCTCCAAAGCCACCCCAAATACTTCCATTCACATTACCCACTTGTCCTGGAGGGAATTTAAAAATGTGACCTGAGAGTGGGCTCAGAAAAGTGTTGATAAAAAGATAGCTTGCTCTTCTTTACCAATCTTATCACTTTTTTTAGAGATGCAGATACTGAACTTCAGCCTCAGAAAAGTGACTTGATGGAAGAAAAACAGCTAAAAATTAGGGGGAAGACACTTGTCTGTTAATCAAGTATCCCCAGATATTTCAACATCACTAATACACAAGCATACAAACACCTCCCAGGCAAACCTATTTGATAGTAACACAGATGATGTAGCAAAGACTTTGGATATGACTTCGTGAATGTCAATCTTATTTACAAGACTAGGGGTTGGGTGCCACCATTTCCAGCAGCATTCAGGCAAGCCAGGTTCCAAAGTTTCTTGAAGTGTGGGTGGAGTGGAGCATTAAGGTGAGGCTGCACTGAGAAGGAAGATTACAACAAGATTACAACATGTGAATCATGAATTCACATCCCAGACTCTACAGTCACTCCAGTCATGAGGAGATTTTCTCCTGCATTCTTTCCTTCCTTCCTCCAATATTTATGGACTGACTGTATCCTTTGTGCCAGGAGTTATGCAAAGTTCTAGGGATAAAGGGAATACTTGCTGTCATGGTGCTTAGAGCCAACTGGAAGAGACAGAAGGAAAGCAATTAGACCCATGCAGGGAAGGGAAGAGATAGATTTCACTGAGGAGGTAGTGTTGAAAGTCAGAGGGAAAGGCTGAATATAATCACAAGCAGCCAGAGATCAGCCCTGACTGGGTGTTCCTTGGACTTCAGCATCTCAGGGGAGCCCAGTTCCCATGGCCTCTGCAAAAGGAGAAGAACTTGCAGATTGAATCTCTGAAGTCCCAGACCTGGACAAGGTTTACCTGGACAGGACCTAGACCATCCTAGAAATGAGCAGCCACAGTGCTCTCGGGATCACAATGACCACCCAGAAGGCAGTGAATTTTCCAAGCCCAGGTGGACTGCTCATGAGCACTAACAAACCTCCTCTATGGGGGACTGACTTACTCTTCCTGTCTGAAAAAGGGGATCATTCGAGTAAGCTCAGATTATCAGGATGGTGATTCTGAGGGTGATCTTTTGCCCATCTGGTCCCTGGGGGGCATGCTCAGTCCATGATTTCAAAGGTCACTGCAGTCACTTCCCCTGGGAAGCAGAGATGAAAATAGTCACTGTGGGTGATTTTGAGGAGAGTATGGCCTCCTGAGCTCCACCACTTTCCCCATCTCTTCACCTTTCCCCATGCCCTGCCTGCTCTCTTACACAGGATACGATACCATCAGCAGAGGTCTTAACACAGCCTGGCCCCCAGTTGAAGTTTTTGTTCTTAACATTTTAGCTACCATATACAAAGATCTCTGAGAATCTGGACTTGGCATTGTATGTATCTGCTTCTTTTGGTCCCTTGCAGGGACCCATGATGGAGGCACCAAACACAGGTCAGGCCACAGGTCTGTAGGGATGGAAGCAAATCAGTCAAATAGGAAGATGGTCATCACAGCTGGGTCTAAAAGGTGAACAATCAAATACACCAGCTTGTTTGCAAGAGTGTGGTAGGGGTTCAAAGATGTGAATGTGAAAAGACCATTTGATGTTTTGTAGAGCATTATCATTAATATTGTTAGGCTTCGGACTGACAGGGTAATATTGTAAATAATTACATATCATTACTAAATATTTGTAGATTAATTGGCATGATGCCACTGATTAGCTGCAAATAGAACAAAAGGATACATATTAAGAATATTCCCTATATGTTGATCATGATTGGAGCTGGATAATGGTCCACAGGTTTATAATACTACTTTCTGTACATGTGTTTGCTTGAAAGCTTCCACTATTAAAAAGAAAGTGTGAAGCCATCATGATTTAATGGAGAAAGGCATGGAAGAAAACCCATTATTGTGTTCACTTTGTTTAGGTCATGAGCACTGGAATAAAGTAATATTGAGGGAATACTGATACTGTGACTTACATGTGAAAATGAAAGTCACTCAGTTGTGTCCGATTCTTTGCAACCCCATGGACTATACAGTACATGGTATCCCCCAGGCTGGAATACTGGAATGGGTAGCCATTTCCTTCTCCAAGGGATCTTCCCAACCAGGGATCGAACCCAGGTCTCTCACATTGCAGGCAAATTCTTTACCAGCTGAGCCACCAGAAGCCATCAGAAATACTAATTTACTCCCAATCTGAGGGCTGTCTTTTCACCTTACTTATAGTTTCCTTTGTAATGCAAAAGGAGAAAATAATAGCAAATGAAGAAACAGACAAAGGATTAATCTCAAAAATATACAAGCAACTCCTGCAGCTCAATTCCAGAAAAATAAATGACCCAATCAAAAAATGGGCCAAAGAAATAAACAGACATTTCTCCAAAGAAGACATACAGATGGCTAACAAACACATGAAAAGATGCTCAACATCACTCATTATCAGAGAAATGCAAATCAAAACCACAATGAGGTACCATTACACGCCAGTCAGGATGGCTGCTATCCAAAAGTCTACAAGCAATAAATGCTGGAGAGGGTGTGGAGAAAAGGGAACCCTCTTACACTGTTGGTGGGAATGCAAACTAGTACAACCGCTATGGAAAACAGTGTGGAGATTTCTTAAAAAACTGGAAATAGAACTGCCATGTGACCCAGCAATACCACTTCTGGGCATACACACTGAGGAAACCAGATCTGAAAGAGACATGTGCACCCCAATATTCATCGCAGCACTGTTTATAATAGCCAGGACATGGAAGCAGCCTAGATGCCCATCAGCAGATGAATGGATAAGGAAGCTGTGGTACATATACACCATGGAATATTACTCACCCATTAAAAAGAATTCATTTGAATCAATCCTAATGAGATGGATGACACTGGAGCCCCTTATACAGAGTGAAGTAAGCCAGAAAGATAAAGAACATTACAGCATACTAACACATATATATGGAATTTAGAAAGATGGCAACGATAACCCTATATGCAAAACAGAAAAAGAGACACAGAAATACAGAACAGACTGTTGAACTCTGTGGGAGAAGGTGAGGGTGGGATATTTCAAAAGAACAGCATGTATACTATCTATGGTGAAACAGATCACCAGCCCAGGTGGGATGCATGAGACAAGTGCTCGGGCCTGGTGCACTGGGAAGACCCAGGGGAATCGGGTGGAGAGGGAGGTGGGAGGGGGGATCGGGATGGAGAATACGTGTAAATCTATGGCTGATACATATCAATGTATGACAAAACCCACTGAAATGTTGTGAAGTAATTAGCCTCCAACTAATAACAAAAAAAAAAAAAGAAATACTAATTTAGTATTCCTCCTATTCCTGGACCAGGGCTCCCAAAACCATTGGATTTCCTAAGAGATGACAGCACCAAGGGAATCTTTTACCATGTGAGTGAGGTGACAAGCAAAGCCTTGATCTAACCTTAGAATGGATGTTGGTTGTCTGGATAACCAACACATGATTAGGGGGTGGAGTTTTAACTACCACCTTTGCCTTTTCCCTCCCCCATACCTCAAGGAAAGGTGAGGATTTGAAAGGTAAATACATCACAAATGCCTAAAGATTTAATGAATTGTGATTTGTCATGAAGCCTCACAGAAACCTCAACAAAGTGTGTTATTCATATTCTAAGGAACTGAGATCAATCCAGGCAAAAATACAGGTATACTCCATCATGGCTCACATCGACCAATGCAGCAGCTTGGTCTTCACCCTCTAAAGACCACTCTACACACTGCAGCTGCAAGAATCCTGTTTCAAAATGAATTCTATCTCATGGGTCCCATGACAAACCCTCACTGACTGAGAGTCAGATTCTGATGTTTAACGTTTTACAAAGCTCTTCATGATCTGTCCCCATGGCCTCTCTGTCTCATCCCTTTCCACTCCCCTCCCCATCAATCCACTCAGTTCCAGTCACTCTGGGCCTGTCTGCTGCTCAATCACATGGGCACATTTTTGGAAGCCTTGGCTCAAGGCCTCCTTATCACAGAGCATTTCCCTGGCCCTTGCTACCCTCCTTTATCCCCATCAATCTCGTTCTTCACAACACTCATCACGACCTGGTATAGAACTTTCTCTTGTCTTTATTGTGTGCCTCCCTTTTCGGTTCAGTTCAGTTCAGTCACTCAGTTGGTCCGACTCTTTGCAACCCCATGAATCACAGCACGCCAGGCCTCCCTGTTCATCACCAACTCCCGGAGTTTACTCAAACTCATGTCCATCTAGTCGGTGATGCCATCCAGCCATCTCATCCCCTGTCGTCCCCTTCTCCTCCTGCCCCCAATCACTCCCAGGATCAGGGTCTTTTCCAATGAGTCAACTCTTCACATGAGGTGGCCAAAGTATTGGCGTTTCAGCTTCAGCATCAGTCCTTCCAATAAACACCCAGGACTGATCTCCTTTAGGATGGACTGGCTAGAAGGATATTATTTTACTTTTTTTTTTTTTTTTTTTACAGCTGTTTCCCTACACAAAAAAACTGTGCTCTCAGGACCAGAAGGATACATTTTGATAAAAGTTTCTAAGTAAATGACTCTCCTATTTCATACTCATGCTAAGTGCCTTGTCATTGAAGGGGGTGGATAGAGTAAAATTCTTGTTAATCTCTATAATAATGAGACCTATCTATAAAATTATGAGTATAACTGTCATCTATATCATTATAGGAAAATAAAACATAGTCTCAAAGTGGAGCAAGAGGAAGGGCACTGAGCCTTGACTAATATCATAGCAACCTGGAAAAAGCAGTCTTGGCCCCACGAGCAAACACAAGGAAGTACTGCATTTCTTGTTCTGCCTGCAGTTGCCTGTGGAGGGAAGACGCTCAGCTGCCACTCAACTCTCTGGTTAACTTCATATAACAGAGAAATGATCATTATTTGACACATATATATTTTTGAAAGTATCATGAGGAAATGTAGGTAGGTCTACAAGTCTTTCAGACTAAAACATTTGGTGGAAAACACACGTCACTGACCACAAATGTGTAAATTCTTTGTACTCATGACTGGTAATCCTTTCAAAAAACTCTAGAAACATGGAATTCCTGCTCTCATGAAAAACTGCAGATGGAACTGTCCCAGGACACAGAGAAAGTAGGCAATAAGATCAAGACAAGACAAACACAGTCTGTCACAATCCATTTAAATAAGTTGCCCAAGACTTTTAGACTCTGTGGGAGAAGGCAAGGGTGGGATGCTCTGAGAGAACAACATTAAAACAAGTATACTATCAAGGGTGAAACAGATCACCAGCCCAGGTTGGATGCATGAGACAAGTGCTCAGGGCTGGTGCACTGGGAAGACCCAGAAGGATGGGATGGAGAGGGAGGCGGGAGGGGGGATCGGGATGGGGAACACATGTAAATCCATGGCTGATTCATGTCAATGTATGGCAAAAACCACAACAATATTGTAAAGTAATTAGCCTCCAACTAATAAAAATAAATGGAAAAAATATATAAAAATAAAAAAATAAAAATAAATAAGTATCCAATTCTGCCAGGAATTCTGAAAATACCAAGAAGTGGTGGGGGATTTTGAGTGCTCTGCTCAACATAATATAGTCCCCGGTGTCTGAGCCTCACCCCACACACAAATGGTAGAAAAGAGTCTGTGTTTGTCCCAGACACCAAACATGTGGGGTCTCCGCCAAGAGCAACCACTTCCCCCATACCCACTGGGCATCCAGGAGTCAATTCACTTCTGATGTTAAATCCTCAGAGGTGACCCAGACTCACAGGGTGAGGGCTTCATCCCTGAGGACTGCCCACACTTCAAGAGTTGATCACGACCCTTGTGGTCACTTACACTTGTGAACAACTGGCTACAAATTCAGAGATCCCTTGACCCACCTCCCACGTTGAACAAGTTATCAGAACCACTCACTAATTCAGATAAGCCCTTTACATACTGTCCCCAGTCATTACAAATGATAAAACTCAGGGACAGCAAAATGGAAAAGAAGCATAAGGCAAAGAGGGAGTAGGAAATGCTGAGTCTCCACGCCATCTCAAGACACGCCTACCTTACAAACCCTTGATGTTATCACCTCCCTTGAAGCTCTCTGAATCTAGTACTGATGGATTTTAATTGAGGGTTTGATGGAGGAAATTTGATGGAATCATTGGCCATTGTTAATGGAACTCAGTATCAGTACTCACTGCTCTCCCCAGAGGGATTGGGGACTGATCACTTAACCCTCTAATCATCTCATGGCAAGTTCCAGATCCAGGCGCACACAGACTAAGGCCTCATCCTCCACTGATCTCATTACTTATAGAAAGACAATAAATTCCAACAGTTTTAGGAGGCCTGGGGCCTGAACAAGGACAAGGATCAAATATGGATCTTTTTACTATTCTAAAGTGAGATTTAGGGACAGGGTAGAACTAGGAATAGATAGTCTCAGAGATGAAGTTCGTGATTCTGTCAAATGAGGCGGGATATATTTATTAAAAGCAGAACACATAATGATGATTTTTGAGAATCAAGAAATGTCCCTGGAGTTCAACTGCTCACTTTCCAGAAGAAGTCCAGAAAGGGCTGGCAGCATCCACCACGCCCCTCTTCCTGCCCCTTCTTGTACTCACCTCCTTTCCCTCTGGTCTGTAGAGGAGAGGTGAGCTGGGATTTACTCTGGGCCTGGTTACTTGTTTCACCTCCAGCAATGCTGGCCAGAATGGTGCCCAGGGGAAAGAGCAGGACTGCAGAGAAACAGAGTCTGCTCATGTTTGTGTGCTTGCAGAAGGGCGTCTATGGAAAGATGGGTGCTGAGAGTTTGGTTTACATCCCAGCAGATGGGTAAGAACAGGTGAGAAGGAGGGGAGTAAGGAAGTGGAGGATTTGGGGTCAGTCACTTGCAATGTGTAATCTCCCCACCTTCCATTGTCCTGCTTCTTCCTGTGTCTGTGTGTCTGCTCAGTCACTTGGTCTGGTCTGACTCTTTGAGACTCCATGGAATGTAGCCCACCAGGCTCCTCTGTCGTGCTTCTGTCTACTTGGGCGAAATGCCCAGGAACTACAATTCTCAAACTTGACTTTGTCTGTGGTTGCATGAAAACACAGAATATGATTCTACAGGAGGAATTTTGTCCAATATGATCACACAAGGAGCATCCCAGCACCTAGAACAGTGTATGACACATGATGGTTGGTCAGTGAGTGGATGAGAGCAGATCTGCTAGGTGATCAGCAGTGTGTTAGTCCAGGTCCTCTTTTATAGCCTCATTCAGACGTCTTCATATCTATGTTTTAGTGCTTCCCCTCTCACATTAACCCACCTACTTCAGAAGACAGGAATGACACTGGTAACCTTCCTGCAACAGTTGTGGCAGCATCTCTACTGGAACATACTAGCTCTTTACCTGGCAGTGTTCCAGTCAGTTGTTGAGCCGGGGAACAGCATCTACATCTGGGGCACAAACCCTGATATTCTGGGTAGAAATAAAGTAAAGGAAGTTGACAGAAGGGAAGCAGAGACATAAACACGTCTCCAGAACATGACCACCCACTACCCCTCACCTTATTTCACCAACAGGAGAGCTACCTGCCAGAGTGGACCTCAGGGGCTGAAGTGGATTTCAGGGGTCTTGGAAGATTGCCTACAACCCAAGCTCCAACACAACTCTGTACTCTCTATAGTGCTTTTTTGAAACGAGGACCTCAGTTGGAGTTCCAGTTCTGCCCTTTCCTAATTATGTGATCTGGGACCAGAAATTACTCACAATTTCATTTGTTACATGAGCTCATGTTGCTCACATTGTGAGGCTGTTCTGAATCATTGGAGGCCATAGACATATATTCTTCTCCCTGCAAAGTCAAAGTCCTTTGAAATAATAATAATGATGATGAGCAATTATGATAATTAACACTTAACTCCATTGACTAGAGAGCCAAACAACGACAAGGTGGGGTGGGGAAAGGGCTGGACCTGGGTGAGATCAATCACTGAAGCAGGAGGGCTTTCGGTTATCTCTGAGGAAGAGGAGACCTAATTGGGACTGAAACTGTGACTCCACTCTGGCACTAGATCAGTTTCCTAAGGTCAAATTTCTAGAAGATGACACTACTACAGTCAATGTTTTTTGTTCCTTTTCTTACTACAGTTGACAGCACATTTAAAGAGCAGTCAGGAGTGGGGGAAACTAAAACTCTATGTTCTTCTAGACACTTAGCCTTGGTCCATGGTGTTCAAAGCATACTAGCAGTGTAATCAACAATGGTTTTCAAAATATCCCCAAATGTGGATTTCTTAATGCAGATATCACCATCCTCTTTATAAAAAAAAAAAAGAACCTGTGGCTCAGAGAGAGGAAATGACTTGCGCATTACCACACAACATAGTGAGTTACTAAAGCCAGACTCTTTTTATTAATACCAAGTCATTTTTATTACACTGTTAAAAACTAGTAATTATTAATAAAGATTTAAAAACTTAGATATTTATAGTATCCCTCTTACTCTTATCTTGCCTGGACAATCTTTAAATGCTTGCTCGGCCAAACCTTGGACTAAGCATTTAACCAATACATCTCTTCAATTCTCATCACAACTTTTTGCAATTGATAGAGAAAGAGAAAAACAACCTCTTAGTTCCAAGACCTGACCTGGTACAATGGGCCTTCTGTTATTCTGCTTGACATAAACATTTTATAAAACTTCAACTTCAGATGAGTGCATTCTGTACATGTGAAAAATCAAGACAAAAATAGGACATTGGATAATCATGTTTGAGCACTGAGCAAAGGAGCTACATTACACAAACCACCAATATGACCAAACATCTTCCTATTTTGAATGACTGCTATTTCTTGATCAAGTACAGCTCTAATCTCTGTCTAGTCTTCCCTTCTTAGAGTTAAGACTAAGATACCCAATAAGAAAACTACCTAAAAAAAAAAAAAAAAAGGAAGAAGAAAACTACCTACTTCCTAATACCATCCATCCAGAGCAAAGTCAGTTTCCTGAAACCCTCCCCAAATTGACCAAGCACAAGCTCACATCCTGTAAGTTCTTTCTAACATCATCTTTATAATTAATCAATTTATTTTAATTGGAGGTGAATTACTTTACAATATTGTAGTGGTTTTTGTCATACATTGACATGAATCAGCCATGGGTGTACATGTGTTCCCCATTCCGAACTCCCCTCCCACCTCCCTCCCCATTCCATCCCTCAGGGTCATCCCAGTGAAACAGCCCTGAGCACCCAGTCTCATGCATCAAACCTGGACTGGTGATCTATTTCATATAAGATAATATACATGTTTCAATGCTATTCTCTCAAATCATCCCACCCATGCCTTCTCTCACAGAGTCCAAAGGTCTGTTCTTTACATGTGTGTCTCTTTTACTATCTCGCATATAGGGTCATCATTACCATCTTTCTAAATTCCATATATATGTGTTAATATACTGCATTGGTGTTTTTCTTTCTGACTTACTTCACTCTGTATAATAGGCTCATTTCATCCACCTCATTAAAACTGATTCAAATGCATTCTTTTTTATAGCTGAGTATATGTACCATAGCTTTCTTATCCATTTGTCTGCCAATGGATATCTAGGTTGCTTCTATATCCTAGCTATTATAAACAGTGCTCTGATGAATGTTGGGGTACACGTGTCTCTTTCATTTCTGGTTTCCTTGGTGTATGTGCCCAGCAGTGGGATTGCTAGGTCATATGGCAGTTCTATTTCCAGTTTTTAAAGGAATCTCCACACTGTTCTCCATAGTGGCTGTACTAGTTTGCATTCCCACCAACAGAGTAAGAGGGTTCCCTTTTCTCCGCATCCTCTCCAGCATTTATTGTTTGTAAACTTTTTGATAGCAGCCATTCTGACCAGCGTGAGGTGGTACCTCATTGTGGTTTTGATTTGCATTTCTCTGATAATGAGTGATGTTGAGCATCTTTTCATGTGTTTGTCTAACATTCTCTCAATAGGATAGCACTTTATTTTCCAAGATGATTCCTATTCCTTGCTGCAGTGAGTAATAAACCCAATGAGTTCGACTAGAAAGGGGAGTGTTTGTAGTGGTCTCTGGCTATAAATATTAACAAATACAAGGCTTCTCATTTAGTTATTTTATAACTAAAGTAAGCAAAGCTCAGAGATGCTGAGAAATTTGCCCAAGACTATGGCAAGTGAGTAGCAGCACCAGTACCCTCTGCATTCTTGTTTATTGCAATACTGGGTTTGCTGTGGTCCCCAGGCTTCACTTTCCTCATCTGTCATGAAACAGATACTCTCTATTCTTCAAAGGTGCCTCCATCCCACATCTTCCCAGAGGCAGAGGAAAACATCACCAAAGTCCCTCTATTGGGAGGAAGGGGACCTGCCAAGTTGGGAAAAGAATACAGAAGTTAAGTGCCATTTTTACACCACCTTGAAGAAGTTTTAGAATGATTAATAGAATAACAAATCAAATACTAGCACAGAGCCTGGGACACTGAAAGGTAATTGCCCTTCTTTAACCGAAAAAAAAATCCCCTTCTCACATGCGACCTCAGGAAATTACATTCCTTAGAAAAGTGAACAACTGAAACTCATGCCCGTTAAGTCCAGGAGAAAAAATGCCCCCAAATTTGAACTGGATTTAGAAGAAAGAAAAGTTTTCGTGTTGAGGTGTATGTCTCCCAGGTTTCTATGTAGAATGAAGTGGTTATTAACAGGTCGATGATGCTATAATGGATTTGCTTCCTATACCTGTAGGCCAGTCTCTGGACAGGGAAATGGGAGGAGCCCACTATCTGCAGAACAGTGAGAAGGACCACCATTTCCATAGACCCTATTTGTTAAAGTTTGTAGTTGCAAACAACAGACTCCACTCCAATCAGTTTAACTCTGAATATGCATGTATTGAAATATAAACCACAGTATTTGAAGCTACAGAAAGGAAATTTGCAACATCTTTGTGGGGTCAAGGGGTTTCTTTATCCCAAACTCTTCTCTCATTATTGATGTTGAGAACTGGAGGCTGGAAATTCTACCTTGGCCACCCACAAGGAGAGCAGTGATGGTGGGCACGGGGATGAAGATGAGGATGCTGTGAGGATGGGGGTGAAAACAAAAATCCTGTATTACATTGCAGGCTCTGTAGTTACTCTGGTCATGAGGAATGTGCTCCTACATTCATTCCTTCCTTCCTCAAATAATTATGAACTGACTCCTTGGTGAACTGAGCTAAGTGCTAGGGATAGAGGGAAGACATGATCTCATGGTGCTGAGAGCCAACTGGGTGAGGCAGAATTAAGGCATGTAGGCCACGGAGGAAAGGAAATAGGTAGGTTGTGCTGAGAAGTGTAGTGGAGAGGACTCCGAGGAGACGGAACCGTTTCAGAAGCAGCCACAGTCCAGCCCTGCAGGAGTCCTCCTCGAACTTCACATTTTCTGGGGACCACTCTTCCCATGTCCTCTGCTAAAAGAAAGGAACTTGTTGAGTGCCATCACTGTAGCTCCAGACCTGGACACCCATCATCTTGACAGATCCTAGATTTTCCAAAATATATAAAACCGCAGTCGTCACGACCCAAATCGCCAATAAGAAGGAAGTGAGTTTTCCAAGCCAATGTGGGGCACCTGGGAGCACTGCAGACCCGCCCTGAAGACCCGCCCTGAAGAGTGGCTGAATCAGTGGTCCCATTTGAGAAAGGGGAGCATGTGATCAGGCTGAGATGGTCACAAAGAGGCATCAGGGGCTGACCTTCTGGCATTCTCTCCCTGGAGACCTCGCTCAGTGTGGGTTTCACAGGATACTGCAGCCTCTCCTCCTGGCAGCAGCGAGGGGGAGGACACTGTGCAGGGTGAATGGTGTGTGGTCCCCTGAGCTCCGCCTCTTTCCCCAGCCCTTCCCCTCCTCCTGTGCCCTGCCCCTGTCTTACCACTGGGACACTATCCCTTCACCGCAGATCTTCTTGCAGCCCCTTTCTGTGCGGAAGTTGTTCTTTTTCCCTTTGCAGCCACCATATATAAAGACTTCACAGCGCCCGGTCTTGGCATTGTAGAAGTACCTCGTCTTCTGCTCACGGCAGGGACCCGGGAATGCTGGGTCCAGGCAGATACTAGGCTTAGAAGTTGCTGGAATGGTAGGGGAAATGAGTCAGTTATGAGGTGGTCGTCACAACTTGGTACAAGGTCAACAACTGGAATCACCAGTTTGTTTTTCAATAGAGAATGTTAAGGCTGTGGGGGATGGCCAAATTGAAAAGCTCATTTGGAAACCTCCTTTGGGGACAGAATTATGAATGTTGCAGAGCATGACATGATACAGTAATCATGTACAAATGTATTTCTCCTCATGAATCATTTTAAGGAAAATTGGTATAATGCCTTTGATAAGCCTCAAAAACTTCTACGAGACTTCCCTCGTTGTCCAGTAGTTAAGAATCTGCCTTCCAATGCAGGAGTCCTGGTTTTAATTCCTTGTCAGGGAACTAAGGTCCCACACACCTTGGGGCAACTAAGCAGGCAAGCCACGACTACTGAGCTTGCTCCCCACAACTAGACCCAATCCACCCAAAAAAATACATAAGTGCTCAAAAAATTAAAAATAAAAAACCCCACAACTCTACAACCACACAAAGAGGTCACAGGTAAAAAATATTCCCTATATGTCAATAATTACTGGATCTGGATGCCTGAGTTTTATAATACCAGGTAGTATCTGTGCTTATGTGTATGGTACAAATTTTCCACCTTTAATAAAAAATGTAAAGAAATCATGCTATAATAGAAAAAAGGCATGAAGAAAACATACCAGTGTGTTTACTTCTGTAACCTCATCCAAGGACTGTTTAAATCTAATAGTGATACTATTTACATGTTGATATTAGGATTATAAGATGAAGTATAAGTTTTTTTTTTTTTTCATTCTTTATCTGACACTGAGTTCCTAAAAATCTTGGTATTTCTTATGTGATGAGAACAGTAAAACTGTTTTCAGCTGTATGAAGTCGATGATTTTGGAAAGACCCTCATAACTCAGAATGGGCTCTTATTGCAAAGGGGAGGACTACCTACAGAAGGGTTGAAACTTTCATTGCTATCCTCCCCATGGTATTCTAGCCTCTGTCTGCTCACCTTCCCTCAGCCTCAGGGAGGGGAGAGGAACTGTCCATTGAACAGTCTCCAATGGAAAACTCTTACTTACTGTTCGCAGATTAATATACATGATAAAATTCACAGTGAAATGGAGGAGATGTGTAGGGCAAAGAGGGAGTGGAGGTGTGCGGACCCCCATGTCCTAGTGGAACACAGCACCCTCACATCACCTTCTTGTATTCACCACTCGGAAAACTCTCTGAACCCCAGTATTTGTGGATTTTTATAGAGGTTTAAAGAAATAGGCTTAATGATTGAATCATTGGCTACTGGTGATTGATCTCAATCTCAGTGCCCTCCCCTCTCCCCAGAGGTGCAGAAAATACAAAACCTTTCTTACCATGTCTGAGTGTTTGTGTTGGGAGCTCCTTTACTGAACGTTTCTCCAGTTGCTTTCCATGAGCTATGAAAGAGAGTAAATTTCAAGAGTTTCAGGAGGCCTGGACCATGAAACAGGGAAAGGATCAAATATGGATAAGAAAATAAGTCAAAAAAGGACAAGGGAAAGGGCCTGGATACTTTAGCAGTATTGTATCAGGCTTGGTCCCACAGCCTACCACACAAGGACTATGTTTCTTGCTTTCCCTGAAGTTGCTCTCCTCCATGGTTCCACATCTTTCAATTAGTTTTAATAATAGAAGAATGACCATTATTTGATAAAGAAATATTTTTACTTGTCCAAAGCAAATAGGTAGAGAAATATATTTTTTTAGATTAACACATTGGGATGGAAAATAAACAAATCTGGATGTGAAATGTGAATAAATTCTTTCTATTCATTACTTGTCATCTGTTCAAAGAACTCATGTAACATGTTTCCCCTGTTCAGATGAGGAAACTGCAGATGCCTTGCCCCAGGACGCAATCACGTGGGTAGTAGGGTCAGGATAAGATACTGTGAGGTCACATCCCATTTGATACACTGCCTGATTCTGCTAGGAACTTGAAAATACAGATAAGTGCTTCTGGTGCAGTGTCCTACTTTCCCTACTCACCTCTCCCCAAGCCTCATGTGAGCCCTCAAATCACAAGGGAAGGCGAGTCTGTGTTTTTCCCTGAAGCGGAATACGTGGTTTCTGCACTAACACCATCTGGTTCCCAACACCCAGTGGGAGAACCACAGTTAACTGACTTCTGACACAAAATCTGTGGAGTTTGGGCCGATGCCACAGGTTGAGGGATCTAGACTGTCCTCTCTTCAGATGCCAGCCAAGTGGTCTTGAGTCATTCATGCTTCTGACCAAGTGACTAAAAATGAGAGTTTCCGTGACCCCACCTCCATGCACAATAATCAGTAGAACTGGTGACTGATCTCAGGAAAACTCTTATTGTTCTCAATCAATGTACAGGATAAAACTCAGAAAGAATGAAATGGAGGAGATCTGTAGGGCAAAGGGGGAGTGGAGATGTGCGAAGCCTCCATGCCCTGGTTAGATGAGCACCCTCATATAACCTCCTTTTGTTATCATCCCGAATGCTCTCTGAATGCCAATATTCTGGATTTTTATTGAGGTTTCACTAAATAGGCATATTGATCGAATCATTGGCCAGAGGTGACTGATCTCAATCTCAGCATCCTCCCTCCCCTTTCCCCATAGGAGCAGAAAGTTCAAATCTGTATTTCCTTTATGCATTGCTTTAACCACTTCCCTTATTAAACCGGATCCCGCTTTGACAATCTTGGCACCTATGAAAGACAAATATTCCACAATTTTCAGGAGTCTTAAACCATGAACCAAGACAAGGTTCAAATATGGATAATAAAATGATAGTCAAAAGTCATCAAGGGAAAAGGCCTGGAGACTTTGCTAACATTATATCAGCCTTGTCCCAGGAGCCAGCCACACAAGGGCTGTGTTTCATGCTTCCCCTGCAATTGCTCTGCTCAGTGATCCCAGGTCTTTGTGATTTATTATTACAGTAGAGGGATAATCATTATTTGACACATAAATATTCTTTCTCACCCCAAAGCAGTAGGTAGAAATATCTTTTCACATGAACATATCCTGGTGGAAAAATGAGCAAAATTGACCATGAAATGTGAATAAACTCTTTATATTTATGACTGGTAATATGTTCAAAGAACCCATGTAACAAGTATCTGCTGTTCAGATGAGGAAACTACAGATGATTTTCCCCAGGACACATGGCATGTGTGTGGCAGAGTCAGGACAAGATACTGCCCTGTCACAATCCATTTGATATACTATCCTATTCTCCCAGAAACTCTGAAAATACTGATAACTGGTAAGAGTTTCTGGGTGCAGTGTCCTATTTTCACCACTCACCTCTCCCCAAGCCTCATGTAAGCCCTCAAATCACAGGGTAGGGTGAGACTCGGTTTTCTCCTGACATGAAAATTGTGGTTTGAGCACCAACACCATCCAATTTCCAACACCCAATGGGCAAATCACAGTCAACCGACTTCTGACACCAAACCTGTGTAGTACGAGCAGATGTCAGAGGTTCAGGGATCCAGACTGTCCTTACTTCAGATGCCAGCCATGTAGTCTTGAGTCATTCATGCTTCTGACCAAGTGATTAAAAATGAGAATTTCCATCCCCCTACCTCCATGCTCAGTAACTCAATAGAGCCGCTTATCCAACTCAGAAAACCCTTACTTACTGTTCTGACATTAATATACACCATAAAATTCAGAAACAGAAAATGGAGATATGTTGGGCAAACAGAAGGGGAGGTGGACAGAGCTTCCATGTCTCAGAGAGCATAGCACCCTCACACAACCTTCATTTGTTACCACCCTGAAAACTCTCTAAATTGCAGTATTAATAGATTTTTAATGATGTTTGACTAAATAGGCATATTGATTGAATCATTGACCAGTTGTGATTGATCTCAATCTCAATGCCCTCCTCTCTCTGCAGAAGTGCAGAAGTACAGAAGCTCAAACCTTTATTTCCGTTTTTGTAGATAGTTTTCTGCAACTTTTTTAGTATATCTTTTCCCGCTTCTTTAATAGTCTTGACACCTATGAAAGAAAAAAAAAAAATTGTCAGGAGTCTTAGACCATGAACCAGGACAAGGATCAAATATGGATAATAAATTAATAGTCAAAAATGGACAAGGGAGAGTTCTTGGAGACTTTGCTAATATTGTATCAGCCTTGGTCCCACAAGCCAACCACACACGGCTGTGTTTCTTGCTTTCCCTGCAGCTGCTCTGCTCAGGTCATTCTGATAATTTTTTAATGGAGGAATAATCATTATTTGACATACAAATATTCTTTCCAGTCCCAAGCACATAGGTAGGGAAATTTTTTTCAAATGAATTTATCCTGGTGAAATATTACTGAAATTGACCATGAAATGTGAATAAACTCTTTATATTTATGACTGGCGATATGTTCAAAGAACCCATGTAACAGGTATCTGCTGTACAGATGAGGAAACTGTAGATGACTTGCACTAGGACACAGGGCTGTGGGTGGCAGGGTGAGGACAAGATACTGTCGTCTTGTCACAACCCATTTGGTATACTATCCTATTCTGCCAGGAACTCTGAAAATACTGATAACTGGTAAGATTTTCTAGGTTCAGTGTCCCACTTTCATTACTCCCCTGTTCCGGGACTCACCTGAGCTCCCAAGCACAGGGGAGAGTGAGTTGGGATTCCCCTGGCACCAAATATGTGGTGCTCTAGCAACAACATCCAATTCTCCAAACACTCACTGGGTGTCCAAAAAGCCAATTTACTTCTGATACAAAATCTGGGGAGTTAGTACAGATTCTCTAGGTTGAGGGCTCAAAACTGTCCTCAGTTGAGATGTCAGCCACATGGTCTTGAATCACTCAGAATTTGACAAAGTGGCAAAGCCTCAAAAGTTCCATTACCCCACCTCCATGTTCAATAACTCAATAGATCTGATAACCAAACACAGGAAGACCACTCACATACTGATCTCATGTCATCATTAAGGATAAATTGAGGGACAGTGAAATAATGAGATCTGTGGGGAAAAGTGGAATGGAGGTGGTAGGAGTCTCCATGCCTTAGAGAGCAGAGGACCCTCATATCACCACCATATGTTACCACCCCAAAAGCTCTCTGAATGCCCATATTTATGGGTTTTTATTGAGATTTAACTAAACAGGTATATCAATTAAATCATTGGCCACTGGTGACTGTTCTCAATCTCAGTGCCCTCTCCTCTCCCCAGAGGTGAAGAAAGTGCCAACCTTTACGCACACCACCAAAGATTTTTGAAACTATCCCTGTTAGTGAAGGTTTCTCAGGTCCTCTTCCATGGCTTATCTGCAGACCTATGAAAGACAGTAAATTCCAAGAGTTTCAGAAGGTCTGACCCATAGACTAGGGCAAGGATCAAATACGGAGAATAAAATAATAGTCAAAAAGGTACAAGGGAAAGGCCCTGCCTGGAGACCTTACTAATATTGTATCAGCCTTGATCCCAGGAGCCAACACAAACAGGGTTGTGTTTCTTGCTTTCTCTGCCATAGCTCTGCTCATTTATCCCAGGTCTTTCTGATTAGTTTCAATAATAAAGGAATAATCCTTATATGACACCTAAATATTCTTTCTTGCCAGAAGCAAGTAGGAAGAAAACATTTTTTCAGATTAACATGTCCTGGTGGAAAACGCACACAATTCACCATGAAATGTGATTCAAATCTTTATATTCATGACTGGTAATCTGTTCAAAGAAGGCATGTAACTTTTTCCCCCTGTTCAGGTGAGAAAATTGTAGATGACTTGCCCCAGGAAACATGACATGTGGGTGGTAGGGTCAGGACAAGATACTATCATGTTATATAACCTATTTGATATGCTACCTGATTCTGCCAGGAACTCTGAAAATACAGATACCTGAAAACAGTTTCTGGATTTAGTGTCGTACTTTCATTACTCCCCTTTTTGGAGCATCACCTGAGGCTGCAAATCACAGGGGAAATTGAGTCTGGATTTTTCCCTAGCACCAAATGTGTGATGTCTCTACCAAGAGCAACCAATTTTCCAAATACCCACTGGCATCCAACAAGTCCATTTACTTCTGATTCAAAACCTGTGGAATTAGGGCAGATTCTGCAGGTTGAGGGGTCCTAACTGTCCTCAGGTCAGATCCCAGTGGCCAGGTCTAGAGTCACTCATGCTTGTGACCAAATGACTAAAATCAGGGAGCCTATGACCCTACCTCCATATTCAATAAATCAATAGAAGCTGTGACTGAACTTAGGAAAAACACTTGCTTACTCTTCCCAGATAAATATACAAAATAAAACACAAAGCAGTACAATGGAGGAGATGCGTAGGGCAAAAGGGGAGTGGAGGTGTGCCCAGCCTCCATGCCCTAGTAAGGACTGCACCCATACTTCATCTCCATGAATTCACCAGCTGAATGTTCTCTGATCCCAGTATTTATGTATTTCTTTCTAGGGTTCACTAAACAGGCATATTGGTTGGATCATCAGCCACTGGTAATTGACCTCACTCTCCCTCCCTTCTCTGCAGAAGTGCTGGAATGACAGGTGGTAATTGTAAACTTTAAATGGGTGTTTGAGGTTTCTTGGAGACCAGCCCCATCCTGAAGGTACCTTGAGTTGCTTTTTGTGACTCATTTCATATCCTGGAAAGTCAGTAAATTCCAAGAGTTTTAGGAGCCCTGGGCTATTAAGCATGAGAAGGATCAAATATGGATCTTTTTATTACTACAGTACAGTGAGGTTCACAGACAAGGCTGAGACCAAGAATAGAGAGGCTCAGAAATGGAGTCCCTGATTTGGTAGAGTCGGGTTGGAGACGTATATTTTTTAATTTGAAGATATTTCTTCATGAGAGTCATGATGTCCATGGAGTTAAAAGTTTGCAACTTCAGACTTCCCTGATAGTCCAGTAGTTAAGAATCTGCCTGCCAATGCAGGGCTTGTGGGTTTGATCTCTGCTTTGGGAAGATTTTGCGTGCAGCGAGGCAGCTAAGCAGGTGAACCATAACTACTGATCCCAGATGCCTAGACCCCAGCTCTGCAACAAAATAAGCCACCCTACAAGAAGCCCACATACCACAAACAGAGAATAGCCCCCATAACTAGAGAATGTCCTCACACAACAAGGAAGATCAATGCAGCCAAAAACAAACAAAAATCCTGTCCAACATGGTAAGAAAAAAATCCTGAGAGGGTTGGCAGCACTCACCCCACACATGCCCCCCTGCTCTTTCCATGGACTCCTCTCATTTCCCTCCAGTGTATAGAGAAGAGGTGAGCCCAGACTTACCGTGGTCATGGCTCTTGTTAATACCCTTTGGGGTGCCATCCACCAGGATAACCAGGAGGACAAGAAGGGCTGCAGACAGGCAGAGCTGGCTCATCTTTGTGGCCTTGCAGGAGGGCTCCTGAGAATGCTGGGGATGGACTGAGCTTTTATTATCCTGGCCGAGGGGTGAGATCAGGTGATGAGGAGGGGAGGGGGGATGGGAGGAGTTGGATCAGTCCTGTTTATTGCATAATCTCCCTATCTAACCATGACTTCTGCTTCTCTCTGCAGGGGCCAGATATCCAAAAATAGCAGGTCTCAGACTTAATGATGCCTGTGACCTCATATAAACTTAGGTGGTGATCGGACAGGTGGAGTTTGTCCAATATGGTCACTCAGGTAGCATCCTAGCACCTAGAGCCATGCCAGGTATGTGATGGATGGTCAGTGAGTGGATGAGAGCCGATCAAAGGATATTTAAATGATCAGCAGTGTGTTAGTTCATGTCATCCTTTTCAGCCTAGTGCAAGTATCATCTCACCTGGACCTCAATACCCTGACCCCCCTCACCTACCTCAGATGACATGTGTGATACAGGACACCTTCCTGAAACTATTGCCACAGCTCCTCCACTGGATGTGTGCTCTTTACCAGGCACTGGTCCAGGCAGGAACTTAGCTGGAAAAGGTGATGTCCTTCTGGGCTGTAACCTGCTTTCTGCTTCAAATAAAGGAGTAAGAGAAGAGGGCAGAGGGGAAGCAGAGAGCTGAACATGTCTCCACAGCCTGACCACCTGCTGGCCCTCACCTGGTTTCACAGACAGGAGGGCTGTCTGCCTAAGTGAACCTCAGGGAACCTTGGAAGGTAACCTACAAGCACCTCCTTCCTCCTGCTCTCTCCTGTAGTGGTTTTGGGATCACACTCTGCCTTTTCCTAACTTTGTGCCAGAGGATAGCGATCTCCCAGAGACCCCTGTGTTCTGGTATCAGATGAGATCCCCACATCATGGGGTTGCTGTGGAAGCAATGGAGACAACAGACATATATTCCTTCTCCCTGAGAAGCCAAAGTCCTTTGTAGTAATAATAACAATGCTGAGTACAAGGGAAAAGTCACAAGCCATTTAATCAAGTATCTTATTCTGCCAGGAATTCTGAAAATGCAGAGATTGGGAAGGTGTTAAGAGCGCTCTGCTATAGTATAGTCCCAGGGCCATGACTCTCAAAGCAGACACAAATGATAGAGAAGAATGAGTCTGAAATTTGTCCCTGACTCCAAACATGTTTCCCTTGTGGCTCAGCTGGTAAAGAATCTGCCTGCAATGTGGGAGACCTGGGTTTGATCCCTGGGTTGGGAAGATCCCCTGCAGAAGCAAAAGGCTACCCACTCCTGTATCCTGGCCTGGAGAATTCCATGGACTGTATAGTCCATGGAGTTGCAAAGAATCGGACATGACTGAGTGACTTTCGCTTTCCAAACATGCGAAGTCTCTACAGCAACCTGTTTCCCAACACCCACTGAGCATCCAGGAGACAATTCTCTTCAGACAGTAAATCCACAAGGTGACCCAGCCCCCACAGGGTGAAGTCTCAGTCCCCGAGGGTTACCCACATTTCAAGAGTTGATCACAAGTCCAGGGGTCTCTCATATGTGTGACCAACTAGGTATAAATTCATAGGCTCCACGACCCACCTGCCTTGTTCAATAACTTATTAGAACCACTCACAGTACTCTGGAAAGCCCTTTACTTACTGTCCACAGTTATTATAAAGCATGAAATTCAGGGACAGAAAAATGGAGAAGAAATGTCAGTCAAATGGGGAGTTGGGGGTACCAAGCCTCCAAGCCCTCTCAGGACTCTCCCTGCTCACATTCCTTTGATGTTTGCACGTCCCCTGAGGCTCTCTGAACCCAGTCAGTGTTCATGGGTTTCAGCTGAGGGTTGGAGGTAGGCAACTTGATAGAATCATTACCCATTGGTGACTGAACTCAGTATCAGTCCCCTCTTCTCTCCCTAGAGGGACTGAGGGTTGATAGTCCTAACCCTCTAATCACCTGATGGCATGTTCTGGAGTCCAGTCCCTTCCAGGCACTATCTCAGGTTCCTTCTTTCAAGATCTCATGATTTTGAAAATACAGAAACTTCCGAGAGATTCAAGAGAGCTGAGTCATGAGACAAGGATCAAATATAGATCTTGTTATGGCACTAGAATGTGGTTCAGGGGCAAGGTAGTGACCAGGAATAGAGAGTCTCAAAGATGAGGTCCCTAATCTTGTTGAGTGAGAGTCAAGGAATGTCCCTGGAGTGAAAACTGCCCAATTTACCAGAGGAAATCCAGAGAGGCTTGGCAGCACCCACCTCTCCCCTACTCCCCAGCCCTTTCTATGAACTCCCCTCATCACCCACCCCTCAGCCTGTAGAGGAGAGGTGAGCCAGGACTGATCCTGGGCTTGGTTCCCAGTTTCACCTACCAGCTGCCCAGGAAGATGAGAAGGGCTGTGGAGAGGCAGAGCCAGATCATCTCTGTGGCATTACAGGAGGACTTCTGAGGAAAGATGGGGGCCGACTGAGCTTTTTGCACCCCCAACTGAGGGCTCAGAAGAGCCAACAAGAAGAGTAATGGAGGGGAGGAGCTGGGGTTGGTCTTGTACAGTGTGTAATCTCCCCGCCTCCCATGGTCCTACTTCTGCCTACTGAGGCCAAACGCCCAGTAACATTGATTCTCAAACTTTCCCATGCCTGTGGGTCTTATGGAAATGTGGGTTGTGATTACAGAGGTGGAATTTTGTCCCATATGGTCACTCAAGCAGCATCCCAGACCTAAAGCCGGGCATGGCACACGATGGATGATCAGTGAGTGGATGGGAGCAAATCAAAGATGGATAATTGAACAGCAGTGTGTGAGCTCACATCCCCTTTTCAGCCTCCTGCAGGTGCCTTCATATCTGGGCCTCCATGTCCATCTGCCTCAATGCAACCTCCTTTAAAAGACAGGTGTAACACAGGTAAGCTTCTTGCAACCGTTTTGGCAGCATGTCTACTTGACCCACACAAGCTCTGGGTCCAGTGCCATGTCAACCTGGCACTGGTCCAGGCAGATGGTGAGCCAGGGAGACAGCATCTCCATCTGGGGCACAAACCCTGATATTTTGAGTAGAAAAAAGAGAAAGGGGCATGTGCAGAAGGGAAGCAGAGAGATAAACATGTCTCCACAGTAGGATCACCCACCGCCCTCAACTGGTTTCACCAACAGGAGAGCTGCCTGCCTGAGTGGATCTCAGGAGATCACGTGGATCTCAGGGGACCTTGGAAGATCACCTGCAAACCCCACCCCACACACAAACACTGGTGTCTCCAACTCTGTGACTTTGAGATCAGAAGACCTCAGTTTGAGTCCCACTTCTTCCTCTTCTGAACTATGTGATCTGGGGCTTAAAATTTCCCTCATCTTCTCTTGTTAAATGAGATCATGCTACTGACATTGTGGGCTAGTTCTGAAAGCAATGGAGGCCATAGATGTATATTCTTCTCCCAGCAGTGTCAAAGTCCTTTGAAATAATAATAATAATGAGTAATTATGATAGTTAACACATCTCCCTCCACCAGAGGGTCGAATAAAGGCAAGGTGGGGTGGGAAAGGGGCTGGACTGGATGAGATCAATCACTGAAGCAGAAGGGCTTATGGTTACCTCTGAGGAAGAAGGAGACCTATTTGGAAGAGAGACTGTGTGTGACTCCACTCTGGGATTGACGGAACTTCCTGCTGGTGAACTTCTGTTCTAGAAGGTGAAACTACAGCAACTAGTCCTATTTGTTCCGTTCTTTACTACAGTTGACAGCACATTTAGAAAAGTCAGGAGCCAATGAAACTAAAACTCTACGTGCTTCTCGACAATTTGCCTTGTCCTCTGGTGTTCAAAGCACATTACCTGCATAATCAACATGGTCCTCAAAATTAATCAAATCTGGGGATTTCTTAATGCAGACACCATCATCCTTTTTTAGAAAGAAGGAATCTGTGTTTCCAGGAGATGAAATGAGTTGCTCAAGACCACACAGCAGCATAGTGAGTTACTTAAACCAATCTCTTTTCATTAATAAGAAGTAATTATCACATGGCTGGATTTAGAAAAAGGCAGAGGAACCAGGGATCAGATTGCCAATATCTGTTGGATTGTGGAAAAAACAAGGGTATTCCAGAAAAACATCTAGTTCTGCTTCATTGATTATACTAAAGCCTTTAACTGTGTGGAACATAACAAACTGTGGAAAATTCTTAAAGAGATGGCAATACCAGAACACCTTACCTGCCTCCTGAGAAATCTATATGCAAGTCAAGAAGCAATAGTTAGAACCAGACATGAAATAATGGACTGGTTCAAAATTGGGAAAGGAGTACATCAAGGCTGTATATTGTCACCCTGCTTATTTAATTTATATGCAGCGGACATCATGTGAAATGCCAGGCTGGATGAATCACAAGATAGCATCAAAATTGCTGGGAGAAATATCAACAACCTCAGATATGCAGGTGACGCCATCCTAATGGCAGAAAGTGAAGAGGAACTAAAGAGCCTCTTGATGAAGGTGAAAGAGGAGAGTGAAAAAGCTGACTTAATTCTCAACATTCAAAAAACTAAGATCGCGGCATCCAGTTCCTTCAGTTCAGTTCAGTTCAGTCACTCAGTTGTGTCTGACTCTTTGTGAGTCCATGGACTGCAGCACCAGGCCTCCCTGTCCATCACCAACTCCCAGAGTTTACTCAAACTCATGTCCCTTGAGTTGGTGATGCCATCCAACCATCTCATCCTCTGTTGTCCCCTTCTCCTCCCGCCTTCTATCTTTCCCAGCATCAGGGTCTTTCCCAAGGAGTCAGCTCTTTGCATCAGGTGGCCAGTATCCAGTTCCATTACTTCATGGCAAATAGACGGAGAAACAATGGAAACAGTGACTGCAGCCATGAAATTAAGATGCACGCTCCTTGGAAAAAAAGCTATGACAAACCTAGACAGTGTATTAAAAAGCAGAGACATTACTATGCCAACAAAGTTCTGTATAGTCAAAACAATGGTTTTTCAGTAGTCATGTATGGACATGAGAGTTGGACCATAAAGAAGGCTGAATGTGGAAGAATTGGTGCTTTCAAACTGTGGTGCTGGAGAAGCTTCTTGAGAGTCCCTTGGACAGCAAGGAGATCAAACCAGTCAATCCTAAAGGAAATCAACCCTGTATGCACATTGGGCAGGGCAATTTTCCAGTCCCAGTGAATGCTGGCACTATCCTTATATTCCACAATCTGAATTGTCTTCCCTCCCTGCTAATATGTCTGCACCAACCATAGTTCCTATGTCCAACAGACCGACAGCCACAGCAATGAAGCGGATCACTCTGTATCTTGCATAAAGAATAAACTGTGAAAGAGCCATCAACACAGGAATCCCAAAGCAATCCAAAAGAGCAAATACTCTGGCTCATCTTCATCATATACTCCTCCATCACCTGTTGATCCTGGGTCCAGAAAATACTTGCTACACCCTTGATATTGCCAGTACTCTTACTATTCATAGCTAAAAGTACACTTAATATTATTTGTGATGAACTGTATGTTCTAGGTAACTCCTAGTTTTAATCTCTATGAAATTCTGAGTTTTTCATGTGCCTCCTCTGATGTCTGTCTTCTAAAAGATTTCCTGTCTTTCCCACCAGGCTCCTCTGTCCATGGGATTTTCCAGGCGAAAACACTGGAGTGAGTTGTCATTTCCTTCTACAGGGAAACTTCCTCTCCCAGGGATGAAACCCACATCTTCTGCTTGAAGGCAGATTCTTTTCACCACTGAGTCACCTGGACACTGGTTAGAGTCCTGTACTGGTATGCTCTGACAGTCATGTAATTAGCTTCTGCATCTGCTAGTCCAAGCAGGATGTACTTCCACCATTACTTTTTCAAGATGTACAAAAGATTATCACTGATTGAAATGCCAGTATCACTGTATAAATTAGAAACAGCAAGCAATAGTTGATAAGGCTCTGAAGCATGAGGGTATTCACTTTGCATCTTTCTGCCAAATACTGGCTGATGATGGCTGCCCCACATATGCACAAGGACAACGTCTGACCTAAGGCAACTGTTTTCAAAATATTCCTATTCTCTTTGGACACAGGTCAGAGAAACAGGTCAGAGCCTGGCAGCCAGGTGAAGAGTTTGGCCTTGATCCAGAGTAGCAGGCAGGCGGATCCCTGTGTTTGTGGCTGTGGGCCGCCAGGTCCCACCAGCGAGGCAGTCTCCATGGGAGCCCGCGGTCTCTGGCTCCCGGAAGCCCTAGAAGTGCCGGATTCCAGAAGACGGGGGGTGATGCCTGTGCCGCCCGTGGAGGCTCAGCTTGGCCCATAGGTCCGCGATGTCTCTCTCGTTGGGGATGTCTCTCTCTCTAGCTCCTCTCAAATTCGGATTCTTATAAAGTCCTGCAAAGGCTCCTCACGTCCTGCCCCCATGGCCTCTCTGCCTCATCCCCTTCCACTCCCCTCCCCTCACCCACTCAGCTCCAGCCACCCTGGTCCTGGCTGCTGGGCAAACACACCAGGCTCATTTTTGGCGGCCTCTGCTCAAGGCCTCCTTATTCCAGAGTGTTTCCCTGACCCTCTAAGCCTCCTGAATCCCCATCACTCTCTTTCTTTACAACACTCATCAGCATCTGGCATAGGATTTTCCCATCTTCATTGTCTGTCATCCTCTTAGATAGCATATTATTTTACTATGTTTTGTTTACAGCTGTTTCCCTATACCAAGAAATATGCCTTCTGGGGCAAAACCATAAATATTTGATAAATATTTGTCAGATAAATTAATCTCCCATGTCATTCTCATGCCAAGTGCAGAATCACTGAAGAAACTGTATATAATAAAATTCCTTAGTCTATTTGATGATGAGGCCTGTTTATAATTTTGAGTCTCCTTTAACATCCTATATCTGATAGGAAAATGAAATAATAGTCTGACAGGACTAGAAAGGGAAATGTCTTGAGTCTTAACTAGCACTGTACCAACCTAAAAAGAACAGTCTGGCGTCTTGAGCATACTCAGGGAAGTACTGCATTTCCTGCTCTGCCTGCGGTTGCCTCTGGAGGGAAGATGCTCAGCTGTCACTCAACATTCTGATAAATTTCGTAACGGAGAAATGATCCTATTTGGCAGATAAATTGTTTTAGAGAGGTGGTAAGGAAATGAAGAAAGGCTAGTCTTTTGGACTAAGACATTTAGGTGGGAAATGGACATCACTGACCACAAATGTTCAAACTTTTATACTCATGAATGGTAATCCTTTCAAAAATCTCCAGTCACAAGGCCCTGTGGTCCCGCTGTTCAGCTGAGGAAACTGTAGATGATTTATCCTGGGACACACAGCATGTAGGTGGTAGAATCAGACAAGACACCTGTCACAACCCGTTTAATCAAGTACCTGATTCTGCCAGATATTCTGAAAATGTGGAGAACTGGGAAGGGGTTCCCTGGTGGCTCAGATGGTAAAGTGTCTGCTTGCAATGAGGGAGACCTGGGTTCAATCCCTGAGTCAGGAAGATCCCCTGGAGAAGGAAATAGCAAGCCACTCTAGTACTCTTGCCTGGAAAATTCCATGGACAGAGGAGCCTAGTAGGCTACAGTCCATGGGGTCGCAAAGAGTCATACATGACTGAGCGACATCACTTTCTTTCTGAGTGCTCGGGACCACATAATTTTAGTCCCATAGCCCCGACCCTCACACAAGACACAAATGGGAGAGAAGAGTGAGTCTGGATGTTTTTCCAGACTTGAAATATGCAAGGTCTCTGCCAACAAGCAACCGAATCCCCAACACCCACTGAAATTCCAGGAATCAATTCACTTCTGACTCTAAATCCATAGAAGTAGTCTAGAACCCACAGGTGGGGGCTCAGTCCCTGAGGACTGCCCATACTTTTAAGTGTTAATCACAAATCCTGCAGTCACTCACACCTGTGACCAACTGTCTATAAACTCAGAGGTTCCATGACCAAATTCCCATGTTTAATTACTTATTAGAACCACTCACAGAACTCAGGAAAGCCTTTTACTTACTATCCCTAGTTATGTTAAAGCATAAAACTGAGAGACTGCCAAATGGAGGAGAAGTGTAGGGTAACTGGGGGAGTTGGGAGTGCCAAGCCTCCAGACCCTCTCAGAACTCTCCCCGCTCACAATCCCTTGATGTTACCACCTCCTCTGAAGCACTCTGAACCCAAAGTTTATGAGTTTTAATTGAGGGTTTGAAGTAGGCAAGTTGACAGAATCATTAGCCTTTGGTGACTGAACTCAGTATCAGTATTTTCTCCTCTCCCTGGGGAGAGGTTGATAGTCCTCTCTAATCACCTGATGGCATGTTTTGGAGTCCAGTCCCATCCAGACACTATCTAAGGTCCCATCCTTTACTCATCTCATGACTTACAGATATACAGTAAATTCCAAAACTTTCAGGAGACCTGGGGCCTAAACGCAGACAAGGATCAATTATGGGTCCTGTTGTGACATGACAGTTAGGATCAGGGGCAAGGCAGGGATCAGGAATAGGGTCTCAGAGATGAAGGCCCTAATCTTATAGAATCAGGTGAAATACTTTTTTTTTTTAAGCTGAACATGTAATTATACCTTTTCAGAATCAGGAATGTCCCTGGAGGAAAAACTGCCCAATTTATCAGGGTAAATCCAGAGGGGGTTTGCTGTACCCATCCCACCCCTACACCCCATCCCCTTTCATGGACTCCCCTCAACTCCCTTACCCAACCTGTGGAGGAGAGATGATTCAGGACTTAACCTGGGCCCAGATGCAGGTTTCACCCCCTGGGGATGAGGCCTACAGAGCGGCAGAGTCTGGCTCATCTTGGTGGCCTTGCAGGAGGACTTCTGAGGAGAGCTGGGGGCTGGCTGAGCTTTTCATACCCCAGCTGTGTGGTGGGATCAGGTGAGGAGCAGGGGAGAGGAGAAGGAAAGAGCTGAGCTAGTCTTGTTCATGCTTAATCTCCCCACCTAATCAGTCTTCCTGCTTCTGCCTGCTGGAGCCAAGAGCCCAGTAACAACACTGCTCAGACTTGACTGTGCCTATGACTCTTGTGGAGAAACAGATTGCAATTCCCCAGGTGGAATTTTGTCCAATATGGTCACTCAGGGAGCATCCCAGGACCTAGAGTAATGCATGGCATGTGATGGGTGGTCAGTGAGTGGTGAGACCAAATCAAATGACAGGTAAGTGATCAGCAGTGTGTTAGCTTAGGTCCTTTTTTTCAGCTTCCTGTAGGTGTCTTTACATCCTGATATCAACGCCTTAACCCCATCTACTTCACAAGGCAAGTGTAACATGTCAGGCTTCCTGCAACCATTGTGGTAGCATCTCTACTGGACAGACACCAGCTCTTTACTTGGCAGTGTTCCAGGCAAATGGTGAGCCAGAGGAAGAGCATCTCCATCTGGAGCACAAACCCTGATATTCTGGGTAGAAAAAAGAAGATTAAAAGGAGAAGGCAGGAGGGAAGCAGATAGACACACATGTCTCTACAGAATGCTCACCCACTGCCCCTTGACTGGTTTCAACAACAGGAGAGCTGCCTGCCTGAGTGGATCTCAGGGACCTTGGAAGATCACCTGCACCCCAACTCCGGTCTCTCCCTGGTTTTGGAATCAGAGGACCACAGTTTGAGTCCCATTTCTGCGTTTCCGTAACTATGTGACCTGGGGCCACAAATTACCCATGTCTTCACTTGCTACATTCAATCATGTTGCTCATATCATGGGATTCTTATGAAAGCATTCAAGGCCATAGACATATATTTTTCTCCTTGCCAAGTCTTTTGAAATAATAATAGTGAGTAATTATGAGAGTTAACACTTTACTCCTTTGACCAAAGGGTCAAATAATGGCAAGGTAGGGTGGGAAGGGGGTTGGACCTGGGTGAGGTCAATCACTGAAGTAAGAGGGCTTTCAGTTACCTCTGAGGAGGAAGGAGACCTGTTTGGAAGAGAGACTGTGACTCCACTCTGGCACCGGCTGACCTTTCTGATGGTGAACTTCAAGAAGCTGGCACTACAACAGTCAATGCTATTTGTTCCTTTCTACAGTTGACAGCACTTTTAAAGAGCACTCCAGAGCCAAGGAAATGAAAACTCTGTGTGCTTCAAGACAATTTGCTTTGGTCCATGGTGTTCAAAGTACATTAGCAGCATAATCAACATGGTTCTCCAAAGGACTCAAATCTGGGGATTTCTTAATGCAGACATGATCATCCTCTTTTCATTAAAAAAGAATCTGTGGCTCAGGGCAAAGAAATGACTTGCCCAAGACTACATGGCAGCATAGTGAGTTAAAAATGCCAATCTCTTTTCTTTAATATTGAATCATATTCTGTTACAGTTACAAATTAATAATTTTAATAAAAATTTGATTCTGTATATGTTCATAGTATTACTGTTACTACATTCATATATGAAATTTATTAATATGTTACTCTTATCAATAGTTGCACCAAAGCTTTAACATATATCATATCTTTTCTCTTCTGATCACAATATTATGAGATTGATAGATGAAGCAAAAAGCAACCTCTGAGTTGCAAGGCCTGACCTGGCCACAGTGGGGCTTCTGTTGTTCTGCTCAACATCAACATTTCACAGAACCTCAATATCAGACAAGTTCATTCTGTGTCTCTGAAAGATCAAAACAAAAACAGGACATTCGGTAAATATGTTTGAACACAGACACAACAATTGCATTATACAAACCACCAAAATGACCACGCATCCCCCTATCTTGAGTAACTGCTATTTCTTGACCAAGTACAGCTCTCACCTCTATCTAGTTTTCCCTTTATAGAGTTAACATTAAGATATCCAATGTGAGAAACAGCCCACTTCCTAACACTATCCATCCAAAGAAGATGAAACCCTCACCAAAATCACCTAACACAGCCCACCTACTAGAATATCTTTCTAACTTCTCTTAGTACATCATATTGTTTTCCAAAGAGATTCCTGTTCCTTACTGCAGTGAGTAATAAACCCAACTAGTTCTACTAAAAATGGAGGTGTTTCTAGCAGTCTCCAATGAGAAATATTAACAAGTATAAGCATTAACCTTATTTTATAACGAAAGAAAGGAAAGCTCAGAGCTGTTGAGAAATTTGCCCAAGACTGGAAGAAAGTAAGTAACAGCACCAGCACCCTCTGTGTTCTTGTTTATTACAATACTGTGCTTACAGTGGTCCCCAAGGCTCACTTTCCCCATCTGTCATGAAAAAGATACTGTTTTCCCAAAGTGCCTCCATCCTACATCTTCCCTGAGACAGGAGCAGGAAAACATCATCAAAGTGGCTTTACTTGAGAGAGTGGGGACCTGCCATGCTAAGAAACAAATATAGCACTTAATGTCATCTCCATGCCTCCATATCTGCTCTTGAAGGACACTTAGAATGGTTAATAGAATAATTCAGGCAAGATGCTAATACAGAGCTTGGGGCACTAAAGGGTAGTTGCCCTTGTTTAATTCAAGTAAGAAGCCCCTTCACTACATGTGACCTCAGGAAATCAGATTCTTAGAAAACAGGACAACTAAGCCTTCTTCCAATTCTCCTTCTGAGAGTCCAGGAGAACAACCTGCTCCCCCAGTTTGAACTGAACTTAGAAGTAAGGAACAAAAGCTTTCATATTGAGGTGTCTGTGTCCCAGGTTTTTGTGTAGCTCGGAGTGGCTATTAAAAGGTCAATGATGCTATAATGGGCTTGCTTCCTATACCTGGTAAGGCATACTGTGTGATTAGGAAAGGGGAGATGCCCACTGCTCTGAAGAACAGTGAGAAGGACTACCATTTCCATGAAGCCTATTTGTTAAAGAGAAGATATTAAGAAGAGGTGGCAAGAATACACAGAACTATACAAAAAAGATCTTCATGACTCAGATAACAATGATGGTGTGATCACTCACCTAGAGCCAGATATCCTGGAATGCAAAGTCAAGTGGGCCTTAGGATTCACTATGAACAAAGCTAGTGGAGGTGACGGGATTCCAGTTCAGCTATTTCAAATCCTAAAAGATGATGCTGTAAAAGTGCTGCACTCAATATGTCAGCAAATCTGGAAAACTCAGCAGTGGCCACAGGACTGGAAAAGGTCAGTTTTCATTTCAATTCCAAAGAAAGGCAATGTGAAAGAATGTTCAAACTACCGCACAATTACACTCACCTCACATGCTAGCAAAGTAATGCTCAAAATTCTCCAAGCCAGGCTTCAATAGTACATGAACTGTGAACTTCCAGATATTCAAGCTGGATTTAGAAAAGGCAGAGGAACCAGAGATCAAATTGCCAACATCTGCTGGATCACCAAAAAATCGAGAGAGCTCCAAAAAAACATCTACTTTTACTTTATTGACTACACCAAAACCTTTGACTGTGTGGATCACAACTAACTGTGGAAAACTCTTAAAGAGATGGCAATACCAGACCACCTGACCTGCCTCCTGAGAAACCTGTATGCAGGTCAAGAGGCAACAGTTAGAACTGGACATGGAACAACAGACCAGTTGCAAATCGGGAAAGGAGTACGTCAAGGCTGTATGTTATCAGTCTGCTTATTTAGCTTATATGCAGAGTACATCAGGCAAAATGCCAGACTGGATGAAGCATAAGCTGGAATCAAGATTGCCGGGAGAAATATCAATAACCTTAGATACGCAGATGACACCACCCTTATGGCAAAAAGTGAAGAAGAACTGAAGAGCCTCTTGATGAAAGTGCAAGAGGAGAGTGGAAAAGTTGGCTTAAAATTCAACATTCAGAAAACTAAGATCATGGCATCCAGTCCCATCACTTCATGGCAAATAGACGGGGAAAAAAATGGAAATAGTGACAGATTTTCTTTTGGGGGGCTCCAAAATCACCACAGATGGTAACCACAGTCATGAAATTAAAATATGCTTGCTCCTTGGAAGAAAAGCTATGACCAAACTAGACAACTTATTAAAAAGCAGAGACATTACTTTGTCAACAAAGGTCCATCTAGTCAAGGCTATGGTTTTTCCAGTAGTCATGTATGGATGTGAGACTTAGACTAAAAAGAAAGCTAAGAACTGAAGAATTGACGCTTTTGAACTGTGGTGTTCAGAAGACTCTTGAGAGTCCGTTGGACTGCAAGGAGATCAAACCAGTCCATCCTAAAGGAGATCAGTCCTGAATATTCATTGGAAGGACTGATGCTGAAGCTGAAACTCCGGTACTTTGGCCACCTATGTGAAGCACCGACTCATTGGAAAATACCCTGATGCTGGGAAAGATTGAAGGAGGGAGGAGAAGGGGACGACAGTGGATGAGATGGTTGGATGGCATCACCATCGCAATGGACATGAGTTTGAGTAGGTTCCGGGAGTTGGTGATGGACAAGGAAGCCTGGCATGCTGCAGTCCATGGGGTCCCAGAGAGTTAGACACGACTGAGCAACTGAACTGAACTGAACTATTGCTTAAGGTTTGTAGTTGCAAACAACAGACTCCACTCCAGTCAGTTTGATTTTGAATATGCATTTATTGAAATATAAGCCACAAGGTTTGAAGTTACAGAAAGGAAAATTGCAACATCATTGTAGGGGGAAAGAACTTGTTTATTGCAAAGACTTCTCTCATTACTGATGCTAAGACTGGATGCTGGAGATACCACCTTGGCCAGCCACAAGGAGAGCAGTGATGGTATGGAAGGGGATCAAGGTGAGGTGCCGTGAGGACATGGGTTAAGGCAAGAATCCTGGTGTCAAACCACAGGCTCTATAGTTGCCTGGGTCGGGAGGAATGTGCTCCCTTATTCCTTCCTCAAATAATTATAAACTGTCTCCTTGGTGCCAGAAACTGTGTTAAGTGCTCAGGATAAAGGGAAGACTGGATCTCATGAAGCTTAGAGCCAACTGGGTGAGACAGAAGTAAGGCATGTAGACCCATGGAGGAGAGGAAATAGGCAGGTTCTGCTGAGGAGGGTAGGGAAGAAAAGAACGAGAAGACTGAACTGTTTCAGAAGCAGCCACAACTCAGTCCTGCAGGGATCCTTCTCAGACTTCAGAGTTTCTGGGGATCACTCTTCACAAGTCCTCTGCAAAAATAAAGAACCTGGTGAGTGCCATCATTGTAGCCCAGACCTGGACACCATTCATCATGACAGAGCCTAGACTTTCCAAAAAATATGGAACCATAGTTCCCATGGCCCAATGGACAACAAGACGGAGATGAGTTTTCCAAGCCAGAGGGTACTCAGGAGCACTGAAGACTGCTCTGTAGGGTGGTTGAGTCAGTGTTCCCATCTAAGAAAGAGGAGCATGTGATCAGGCTGAGATGATCACAAAGAGGCCTCTGGGGTTGACCTTCTGCCATTCTCTACCTGAAGAACTCGCTTAGTGTGTGGTTTCACAGGACATTGCAGCCTCCTGGCAGTAGCGAGGGGGAGGACACTGTGCAGGGTGAATGGTGTGTGGTCCCCTGAGCGCCACCTCTTTCCCCAGCCCTTCCCCTCCTCCTGTGCCCTGCCCCCTGTCTTACCACAGGGACCCTGACCCTTGAATGCAGGTCTTAATGCACTCCTCTTCAGTGAGGAAGTTGTTCTTCTTTCCATCACAGCCACCATATATAAAGTGCTCACAGTGCCCAGTCTTGGCATTGTAAAAGTATCTGATCTTCGGGGTAATGCAGGGACCTGAGAATTTATGCTCCAGGCAGAAAGCAGGCCTAGAAGCTGCTGAAATGGGAGGGGCAATGAGTCAGTCATGAGGGCGATCATCACAGCTCGGTCTACAAGGTCAACAATTGAAACCACCTGTTTGTTTGCAATAAAGACTGTTAGGGTTGCAGAAGATGGTCAAATTGAAAAGCCCGTTTGTAAACCTCATTTCTGGAACATAATTATGAATGTTGCTAGGCATGACACAATATATTAATTATGTACAAATTTATATCTCCTCATGAAGCATTTTAAGAAAAATTGGTACAATGCCTTCGATTAGAGTTGCACTATAAAGAAAGTTGAGAGCTGAAGAATTGATGCTTTTGAATTGTGGTGTTGGAGAAGACTCTTGAGAGTCCCTTGGACTGCAAGGAGATCAAACCAGTCCATACTAAAGGAAATCAGTCCTGAATATTCGACTGATGCTGAAGCTGAAACTCCAATACTTTGGCCACCTGATGTGAAGAGCTGACTCACTGGAAAAGACCCTGATGCTGGGAAAGATTGAAGGCAGCAGGAGAAGGGGACAACAGAGGATGAGATGGTTGGATGGCATCACCGACACAATGGACATGAGTTTGAGTAGGCTCTGGGAGTTGGTGATGGACAGGGAAGACTGGCGTGCTGCAGTCCATGGGGTCAAAAAGAGTTGGACACTACTGAGCAACTGAACTGAACTGAACTGAACAAAAACTTCTATAGGACTTACCTGTGGTCCAGTGGTTAAGAATCTGCTTTCCAATGCAGGAGTCCTCCTGGGTTCAGTCCCTTTTTAAGGAACTGAGGTCCTACATGCCTTGGAGCAGCTAAGCTGCTGGACCACAACTACTGAGCTTTTGGCCCACAACTAAGACATAACATGACAAAATGAATACATAAATGCTCAAAACAAAAAACAAAAAACCCCACACAACTCTACAACAACCAAGAGATATCACAGGTAAAAAAAATATTCCCTATGTGTCAATAATTACTGGGTCTAGATACCTGGGTTTTATAATACTATTCTCCGTGCTTATGCGGATGGTAAAAGCTTTCCACCATTAATTTTAAAAATGTGAAGGAATCATGCTATAGTGGAAAAAAGCATGAAGAAAACATACCAGTGTGTTTACTTCTGATACCTCAGGATGACTGTATAAATTGAATATTGATATTGTTAAAATGTTGATACTCTGATCATAAGAAGAAATATAGGTGTGTGTATTTTGTTTTTGTTTCTTCATCCTTTTCCTGATGCTGAGTTACTAAAAATCTTGGTATTTCTTATGGGAGAAGAACAATAAAAGTGTCTTCTGGTAAGTGAAGTCAGAGATTTTGGAAAGACCCTTGTAACCCAGATTGGATTGCACAGGAAAGGACCGCCTTTCCTTCTTACCCTCCTATCCCACCCTGTGGTCTCCATCTCCTCGCCTTTCCTCAACCTCAGGGAGGGTAATGGAGCTGTCTGTCAAACAGTCTCCAATGGCTAATGATTTAATGCATCATTAAACGCATTAATGAATGCAGTAATGAAGCCTCCATAATTAATGCAGTAATGAAGCCTCCATAGAGGCCTCAACAGAGCAAGACATTCACGTTATTTAAGAGAATTGAAGTCGACCCAGGGAACAGCATAGATGCGCACTTGAGCACTGCTGGAGCCTGCTCTCTGGGCCTCTGTCTCTGCCCTTTGCCCCCTAGAGGGCACTCTCGGTACTGCTGCCCCAGGGATCCTGTTAGTGTTCAGTCCTGTCCCATTGTTCCTATGACCAGTCCCTCAGTGACGACTCTGCTCCGAAAGTCAAATCCTGATTCTTATAAAGTCCTACAAAGCTCTTCATGACCTGTCCCCATGGCCTTTTGGCCTCATTCCCTTCCACTTCCTTCCCCTCCCCTCTACCCATTCATCTTCAACCACCCTGGTCCAAGTTGTTGCTTAAACACAACAGCCACATTTCTTCTGCAGCCTCTGCTCAAACCCTCTTTATCACAGAAGGTGTCCTTGACCCTGTAGAGAAAAAGCACAGCATCCTTCCTCCAAATCACTCTCTAACTTAAAAAAACTTATAACCTACCATAGGATTTCTCCCCTTTGCTATTGTTTGTCTCCTTCCTAGAAAGCAAGCTATTTGCCAGATTTTTTTCACAACCCAAGAACAGTGCTTTGTAAGGACTTACAAACTCATTTTCATTCTCTCAACAAGTGCAAGGTCATTAAATAGAATGGGCATAATTGAATTCCTTTTAGTAAAAAAATCACCTTGATGATACGGCACATCAACATAATAGTTAATCTCCCTCTAATATTCAATCTCCTGAAAGGATAATAAAATAATGTGTGCAGGTGATCACTAACCCAGCAGTTTCTCTGAACCCAAACAAATATGAGTATTTATGGATGTTTTCAGTAACCATAATGATTGAATTAGTGGCCATTGCTGATGGATCTCAATCTCAAGAGCCTGCCCCTCTCCCCAGAGGTGATAGTAAGAAAGTGGTGAATTTCCAACCTCTAAATGGGTGTTTGAGTTTTTAAGGAGACCTGCCTTTTCCTAAAGGTTTTCCAGATCATTTTGCATGATCTGGATGCATGATCTTGTAGTGTATCTACTACCACTAACCAATTCCCCAAACACCCACCAGGCATCCCCCATCAGCTGACATCTGAGATGAAATCCATGCAGTGAATGTGAGAGGGTAACAGGCAGGAAGGCCAGGGGTCTCCAAATGGAAGAAATAGGCTGCAAGTGCCAGACATCTTTATCTCTCTTAAGCAGCAGGAGGAAACAAACTGGCAATATTTTTTTTTCCTTCTCTATACAAATTTAAAAGGAGGTTTCTCTTAAAATGCTGTGTTGCCATGACACCTGGTTTCACCTGAAGCTAACTATTCTCATATCTTGAGTTAACCAATGCATTTTTTTCTTATGGAAATGTTTGTCTTAAGCTATGTTAATGTACCCCAGACTCTGTCTTCAAGTTCCGCCAAATGGCTCAGAATCTACTTGACAAACCTGTATGTTATACTCAGATATTGTTCCCCTTATCTATGTAAACAAAACTATTTGTATGGTAATCTGCCCTTCTACAGAGATTCAAGTTAATGTTTTATGGCCTAGGATGAATCATCTGGTGCCAGGATTATCATAAAGTGCAATTTATGGATGAGGGGTCTGGTGCCATTCTGAGTTTTTTAAGACATCCCTTTCTTTCATTAACAGACTGCTAGTGATTACATAGGAGCTTCCCTGGTGGCTCAGAGGTTAAAGTGTCTGACACCAATGTGGGAAACCCGGGTTCGATTCCCTGTGTCGGGAAGATTCCCTGGAGAAGGAAATGGCAACCAACTACAATATTCTTGCCTGGAGAATCCCATGGATGGAGGATCTTTGTAGGCTACAGTCCACGGAATCGCAAAGAGTCGGACACGACTGAGTGACTTTAATTCACTTCACTTCACTTCAGTGACTATATAACATCCAGCTGAAGACTAGGAGGCGGGTACTCTTTCCGCCCCCTTCTGATGCCTATGTCAGAAGCTTTCTCTATCTCCTTTATACTTTAATAAAACTTTATTACACAAAAGCTGTGAGCAATCCAGCCTCTTCTCTGGCCCCCGATTGAATTCGTCTCCTCTGGAGGCCAAGAATCCCGGCGTCTTACTATTCAGCAACAACCTTTCAAATGCAGCTCCCACAGGTTGAGGGCTCAATACTGTGCTCACTTTAGTGCCAGCCATGTGGTTCAAATTTACTTATGCCTGTGACCAAATGGCTAAAATGTGGAGGTCCCATGATCCCTCCATATTCAATAATCAGTGGAACTGGTGACCAAACTTAGGAAAATCCTTACTTACTGTTCTCAGATGAATATACATGAAAATTCATGAACAGTGAAATGGAGATCTGTAGGGCAAAGCAGGAATGGAGGTGTGTGGAACTTCCATTCCCTAGTGGAGCACAGCACCCTCACATCATGTCATTGCATTCCCACCTGGAATACTCTCTGGTCCAAATATTTGTGAATTTATATTGAGGTTTCAAGAAATAGGCTTATTGATTGAATCATTGGCCACTGGTGACTGCTGTCACTCTCAGTGACCCTCCCCGGAGATGCAGAAAGAACAAACCTTTATTCTCTTCTTGGAGTATTGGTGTTGGGAGCTCCTTTACTGAACGTTTCTCCAGTTGCTTTCCAGAAATCATCACATGACCTATTAAAATAAATTTCAAGAGTCTCAGGAGTCCTGGTCCATGAAACAGATCAAACATAGTTAAGAAAATAACAGTCAAAAGAGGACAAGGGAAAGGGCCTGGACAATTTAGTAATATTATGTCAGCCTTGGTCCCACAGCCTACCACACAGGAGCTGTGTTTCTTCATTTCCCTGCAGTTACTCTCCTCCCTCCACATTTTCTGATTAGTTTTAATAAGAGAGGAATAATCATTATTTGATAAAGAAATACTTCACTACTCACCTCTCCCCAAGCCTCACATGAGCCCTCATATCACAGGAGAAGGTGAGACTGGGTTTTTTCTTGACATGAAATACATGATTTCTCCACCAACACCATGCAATTCCCAACACCCAACGGGAGAACCACAGTTAATTGACTTCTGATACCAAATCTGTGGAGTTAGTGCCAATGCCATAGGTTGAGGCATCCAAACTGTCCTCTCTTAAGATGCCAGCCAAGTGGTTTCAAGTCACTCATGCTTCTGACCAAGTGATTAAAAGTGAGAGTTTCAATGACCCTACCTCCATGCTCAAAAACTTAATAGAACTGTCGACCAAACACATGAAAACCCTTACTTAAGATAGTTCTCAGATTAATATGCACAATGAAACTCAGGAACAGTGAAATGAAGGAGATATGTAGGGCAAAGGGGGAGTGGAGGTGTTTGGAGGATCTGTGCCCTGGTGAGCACAGCACCCTCACGACACCACCATTAGTTCCCACCACAAAAACTCTCTGAATGACAGTATTTATGGATTTTTATTGATGGCTGACTAAATAGGCATATGGATTAAATCATCAGCCAGTGCTGATTGGTCTCAATCTCTGTGCTTTCCTCTCTCCCCAGAGGTGCAGAAAGCTCAAAGCTTTAAGTCTGTTATTAAAGATTCTCTTAGTCAACCTTTTTAGTATACCAAATTTTAATTCTTTAACAATCTTGTGGTCTATGAAAGACAAAAATTCCAAAATTGTCTGGAATCTTGGGCCATGAATCAGGACAAGGATCAAATATGGATAATAATATGATAATCAAAAGAGGACAAGGATAATGATCTGGCAACTTTGCTAATACTGTATCAGCCTTGGTTCCATGAGCCAACCAACACAGAGCTGTGTTTCTTGCATTCCCTGCAGTTGCCCTGCTCAGTAGTTCCAGGGCTTTCTCATTAATATTTATAATAGAGGGATAACCATTATTTGACACACACACATATATAAATGCTTTATGGCCCCAAGCAAGTAGGTAGACAAATCTTTTCAAGTGAACATATCTTGTTGGAAAATGACCAAAATTGGCCAAGAAATGTGAATAAACTCTTTATAATTATGACTGGCAATATGGTCAAAGAATCCAAGTTACAGGTACTTTCTGCTCAGATGAGGAAACTGTAGATGACTTCTTCCAGGCTACAGGGCACATGGGTGGTCGGTTTCATACAAGATATTGCCCTGTCACAACCCATTTGATATACATATGTATTTAATTTTAAGATATTTCCTCATGAGAATCATAATGTGAGTGGAGTTAGATTTGCAACTTCAGATTTCCCTGATGGTTCAGTAGTTAAGAATCAGCCTGCCAACACAAGGGACATGGGTTCTATCATTGGTTGGGAAGATTCCACATGCCTAGAGGCAACTAAGCAGGTGAACCACAACTACTGAACTCAGATGCCAAGGCCCCTGCTCTGCAACAAGAGAAGACACCCCAAGGAGAAGCCTACACATCGCCACCAAAGAGTAGACCCTGGACTAGAGAATGTCTTTGTGCAACATGGAAGAACAATACAGCCAAAAACAAACAAAAGTCTCACCCAAGTGGCAGGAAACATTCCGAGAGGGTTGGCAGCACCCACCCCACCCCTTCCAAGAACTCTCCTCATTTCCCTCCAGTCTATAGAGGAGAGGTGAACCTACCTTTGTCCTGGGTATGGTGTTCATACACTGGGGTGCTGTCCACCAGGATAACCAGGAGGAAGAGGAAGGCTGCGGAGAGGCAGAGCCGGTTCATCTTCATGGCCTTGCAGGAGGGCTCCTGAGGATGCTGGGGATGGACTGGGCTTTTAGTATCCTGGCTGAGAGGTTGGATCAGGTGATGAGGAAGGGAATGAAACAGGGAGGAGCTGGGTCAGTCCTGTTTATTGTGAAATGCCCCACCTAACCATGCCTCTTGCTTCTGTCTGCAGGGGGTCAAATGTCCAGTAACAGCAGTTCTCAGACTTGACTATGCCTGTGTGTCTTGTGTAAACACAGATTGTGATCAGATAGATGGAGTTTTGTCCAATATGGTCACTCAGGGAGCATCTGAGCACCTAGAGCAGTGTATGACACATGATGGATGGTCAGTGAGTGGATAAAAACAAATAAAAAATGTATAGGTGATTGGCAGTGTGTGAGCCCAGGTCCCCCTTTCCAGCCTCCTGTAGGTGTCATCACATCTGGGCCTCAATGCCCTGACCCCCCTCACCTAGCTCTGAAGACAGGTGTGACACGGGTCACCCTCCTGCAACCATTGCCACAGCTTCTGCACTGGATGGACATCTGCCCTTCATGAGGGACTGGCCCAGACAGGAACCTAACTGGGGAAGGTGGTGTCCTCCTGAGTTGTAACACTGTCTATTGCTTCACATAAGGAATAAGGGGAGGGGCGGGCAGAGGGGAAGCAGAGAGCTGAACTCATCTCCACAGCGATGACCACCTGCCGTCCTCACCTGGTTTCACAAACAGGAGAGCTGTCTGCCCGAGTGGACCTCAGGGGACCATGGAAGTTTGCCTGAAGCCACCCCCTGCAGCACTCCAGTCTTCTCTCCCAGTGGTTTCCAAGTCATAGGACCTCAGTTTCGTTACAAGTTCTGCCTTTTCCTATCTTTGTACCTGAGGATATAAATTCCTTAGAGCCCTGTGTTTTCAGGTGTCACATGAGATCAGTGCTGCCCACATCATGGGATTGCTAGGGAAGCAACAGACACAACAAACATATGTTCCTTCTCCCTGAGAAGTCAGAATCCTTTGTAATATTAATAACAACAGCAATCAACCCTGAATATTCACTGGAAGGACTGATGCTAAAGCTGAAGCTCCAATACTTTGGCCACCTGATGCAAAGAGCTGACTCATTCGAAAAGACCCTAATGCTGGGAAAGACTGAAGGCAGGAGGAGAAGGGGATAACGGAGGATAAGATGGTTGGGTGGCATCACCAACTCAATGGACATGAGTTTGAGCAAACTCTGGGAGACAGTGAAGGAGAAGGAAACCTGGCGTGCTGTAGTCCATGGGCTCACAAAGAGTCAGACATGACTGAGATACTGAACTACAACAAATGAGTACAAATCACAACCCATAAATCAAGTGCATGATTCTGCCAGGAATTCTGAAAATGCAGAGAACTGAGAAGGGGTTCTCTGTGCTCTGCCCCACATAATACAGTCCCATGGCCCTGACCCTCATACCAGGTACAAATGATAGAGAAGAGTGAGTCTGGGTATTGTCCCCAACTCCAAACATGTGAGGGCTCTGCCAACAGCAACCAGTTCCCCAGCATCCACTGCCAATCTCAGAAGTCAATTCACTTCTGACACTAAATCCACAGAGGTAGTGTAGAACCCGCAAGGTGAGGGCTGGGTCCCTGAGGACTGCCCATATTTTCAAGTGTTGATCACAAGTCCTGCAGTCACTCACACTTGTGACCAACTGGCTATTAACTCAAAGGTTCCATACCCACCTCCCATGTTCAATAACTTATTAGAACTACTTCCAGAACTCAGGAAAGCCCTTTACTTACCGCCCCAAGTTATTATAAAGCATAAAACTCAGGGACAGCCAAATGGAGAAGTGTAGGATAAACGGGGAGTTGGGGCTGCCGAACCTCCAAGCCCTCTTGGGATTCTCCCTGCTCTCAGTCTCTTGATGTTATCACCTCCCCTGATGCTCTCTGAACACAATGTTTATGGATTTTAATTGAGGGTTAGAGGTAGGCAAGTTGATAAATCATTGGCTATTGGTGATTGAACTCAGTATCAGTAACCTCTCCTGTCCTCAGAGGGATGGAGGGTTGACAGTTCTAACCTTCTAAGCACCTGATGGAACATTCTGGAGTCCAGTCCCAGGCAGATACTATCATCCAGACACTACCTCAGATCCTATCCTTCACTCATCGCATGATTTATGACTATGGAAAATTCCAAGAGTTTCAGAAGGCCTGGGGCATGAACAGCGACAAGGGTCAATTACAAAACCCGTGTTTTATTATGAAACGACAATGAGGGTCAAGGGTAAGGCAATGACTAAGAATATTGTCTCAGTGATGAGGTCACTGATCAGGTAAAGTGCCAGGGTCCAGCCTTGGCAGGATCCAGGGGGTACCCTCAGGATGAACGGCGTGGGCGAGAGATAGAAGACACTTGAGACCAGCCTTGATAGGGCCAAGTCTGCGAGGGAAAGAGAGAGAAAGAGAGAGAGAGAGAGAGAGAATGACCAGACGGGGTTGCAGAGAGTCTGGCAGAGTCTGGCAATGCTTTATTTTTTACCATAGCTTTTATACCCTAAGTTAGTACATTTCTAAGGGGAAGATAGTTTAACATTACATCAGCTTGTCCTTCATGAAACCAGGGTGTTTTCTGCATACTTCTTTGTTTATGAGGGTCTTGTACATTATCTTCTGGCCTGGGGGCCTATTAACATTTTATGCAAGTCAGGTGAATGTAAACCTATTTTCCATTTTTATGGTGACCTTAACTGAATGGTAGCAGTCTCATAGGGAAATAGTACAGACTAGAATTATATCCTTGTTAATACAAAAATTAATCCTTCTGCAAAATTGTCAGTTGCGTTTATCTAAGAAGTTTACCCCATACAAACTCTGCGGCTTCAGTGAGGCAGCCTCTGCCTAGCACTCCTGGCTGACAATTAACAACCATCTCATTGTTACCACACTAGGGCTAAGTCCTTATTTCTCTAGATCTTAAACTATATTAACAATGGTTTCTATAACACTACCTTAGCACATTAAAAGCAAAACACAGCAAGCAAGTCTCAACCCAATAACCACCTATAGAATAATTTTTCTTATGTTTTCTAATAGGACTCCTTTACCCCTTAAAAAGGCTCTATGTCTATTAGGGCTTTTATATAATCAGGTTCTTTACACTATTTTATGATTAGGATATTATAAGTAATCATGCATATTAGCACCAAGGGCATAAATGCATTTGGCTAACAAACTACCAGCAAAGGAGTTTAAATTAAAACACTCCTTTCACCCTGAATAATCTCATAAAATACCACCACTTGGGAAACTTATTGATTAAAGTTCTAAATTGATTCTTATTTGGGAAGAGATCGGAGAAGGCCTTTCTGCCTGTGTCACAGAAATTAGGGAGTAGTCCATTGAGGCAGGCATCAGAAAGACAGATATCTTTAAGGTGAGCGCCGGGGGCAGCTTTTCGAAACTCCTGAAAACCTGATCTGCCTTGCCTGTCAGGCTTTCTCCTCGTGACCTTGTCATGGGTGGGATCTCATAAGCTGGCCTTTTCGAAACCCCTGAAAACCTGATCCGCCTTGCCCATCAGGTTTTCTCCCTCATGGCCTTGTCATGGGTAGGGTCTCATGTGTTGGCTCCCAGCAGTAAAGTCTTTTTTTTTTTTCTTTTTTTCCGAAACTGAACATGTGATGATACCTTTTGAGTGTCAAGGAATGTCCCTGGAGTGAAAACTGCCTAATTTACCATAAGAAATGCTAACGGTCTGCTGCACACACCCCAGCCCTGCTCCCCAGCCCCTTCCATGAACTCCCCTCATCACCCCCTCCCCAGCCTGTAGAGGAGAGGTGAAGCCAGAACATTCTTTAGGGCGGATTCCTGCTTCATCTACCAAGTGCCCAAGGGATGAAAAGGGCTGCAGAGAGGCAGAGCCAGCTCATCCCTGTGGCTAGTGGGAGGACTTGTGAGGAAACCTGAGGGCTGACTGAGCTCACATGCCAGCTGAGGGGTCAGAACAGCTGACAAGGAGGGGAGCGATGGCGGGGAGGAGCTGGGGTCAATCTTATAAAGTGTGTAATCTCCCCACTTCCCGTGGTCCTGATTCTGCCTACCGGGGCCAAATGCCCAGTAACATCAATTCTTAAGCTTGACTATACCTGTGGGTCTCGTGGAAACACAGGATGTGATTCCAGAGGTGGAATTTTGTCCAATAAGGTCACTCAGGGAACATCCCAGCACCTAGAGTGTGCATGGCACATGATGAATGGTCCGTGAGTGGATGAGAGCAGATCACAGGACTGGTAGGTGATCCTCAGTGTGTTAGCACAGGTCCTCCTTTAAAGCCTTATATAGGTGTCTTTACATCCTGCCCACTGCCCCCCCCCCCCAATCTTAGCCTCACCTACTTCATAAGGCAGGTATGACACGTCAGGCTTCCTCCAATTATTGCGGCAGCATCTCTACTGGACAGACACCAGCTCTTTACTTGGGACTGGTCCAGGCAGATGGTGAGCCAGGGGAAGAGCATCTTCATCTGGGGCACAAGCTCTAGCATTTTGGATAGAAAAAAAAGAGTTAAAAAGTGGGCAGAAGGGAAGCAGAGAGACAAACATGTCTCCACAGCATGACCACCCACTACTCCTCACTTGGTTTCAATAAAAATAGAGCTCCTGACATAAGCCAAAGATGGAGAAGCTCTATACAGTCAGCAAAAACAAGACTGGGAGCTGACTGTGGTTCAGATCATGAACTCCTTATTGCCAAATTCAGACTGAAATTGAAGAAAATGGAGAAAACCACTAGACCATTTAGGTATTACCTAAATCAAATCCCTTATGACTATACAGTGGAAGTGAGAAATAGATTTAAAGGACTAGATCTGATAGACAGAGTGCCTGCTGAACTATGGACGGAGGTTTCATGACATTGTACAGGAGACAGGAATCTAGACCATCCCCAAGAAAAAGAAATACAAAAAAGCAAAATGTCTGTCTGAGGAGGCCTTCCAAATAGCTGGGAAAAGAAGAGAAGCAAAAAGCAAAGGAGAAAAGGAAAGATACACCCATATGAATGCAGAGTTCCAAAGAATAGCAAGGAGAGATAAGAAAGCCTTCCTCAGCGATCAGTGCAAAGAAATAGAGGAAAACAATAGAATTGGAAAGACTAGAGATCTCTTCAAGAAAATTAGAGATACCAAGGGAACATTTCATGCAAAGATGGGCTCAACAAAGGACAGAAATGGTAGGGAACTAACAGAAGCAGAAGATATCAAGAAGACGTGACAAGAATACACAGAAGCACTGTACAAAAAAGATCTTCTTGACCCAGATAATCACCATTGTGTGATTATTCACCTAGAGCCAGACATCCTAGAATGTGAAGTCAAGCAGGCCTTAGGAAACATCACTACGAACAAAGCTATTGGAGGTAATGGAATTCCAGTTGAGCTATTTCAAATCCTGAAAGATGATGCTGTGAAAGTGCTGCACTCGATATGCTCGCAAATTTGGAAAACTCAGCAGTGGCCACAGGACTGGAAAAGTTCAGTTTTCATTTCAATTCCAAAGAAAGGCAATGCCAAAGAATGCTCAAACTACCACACAATTGCACTCATCTCACATGCTAGTAAAGTGATGCTTAAAATTCTCCAAGCCAGGCTTCAGCAGTGTGTGAACTGTGAACTTCCAGATGTTCAAGCTGGTTTTAGAAAAGGCAGAGGAACCAGAGATCAAATTGCCAACATCATCAAAAAACAAGAGAATTCCAGAAAAACACCTATTTCTGCTTAATTGACTATGCCAAAGCCTTTGACGGTGTAGATCACAATAAACTGGAAAATTCTGAAAGAGGTGGGAATACCAGGTCACCTGACCTGCCTCTTGAGAAACCTATACGCAGGTCAGGAAGCAACAGTTAGAACTGGACATGGAACAACAGACTGGTTCCAAATAGGAAAAGGAGTACGTCAAGACTGTATATTGTCATCCTGCTTATTTAACTTACATGCAGAGTACACCATGAGAAACCCTGGGCTGGAGGAAGCACAGGCTGAAATCAAGACTGCCGGGAGAAATATCAATAACCTCAGATATGCAGATGACACCACCCTTATGGCAGAAAGTGAAGAAGAGCTGAAGAGCCTCTTGATGAAAGTGAAAGAGGAGAATGAAAAAGTTGGCTTAAAGCTCAACATTCAGAAAACTAAGATCATGGCATCCAGTCCCATCACTTCATGGCAGATAGATGGGGAAACAGTGGACACAGTGGCTGATTTTATTTTGGGGGGCTCCAAAATCACTGCACATGGTGATTGCAGCCATGAAATTAAAAGATGCTTACTCCTTAGAAGGAAATTTATAACCAACCTAGACAGCATATTAAAAAGCAGAGACATTAGTTTGTCAACAAAGGTCCATCTAGTCAAGGCTATGGTTTTTCCAGTAGTCATGTATGGATGTGAGAGTTGGACTATAAAGGAAGCTGAGTGCAGAAGAATTGATGCTCTTGAACTGTGGTGTTGGAGAAGACTCTTGAGAGTCCCTCGGACTGCAAGGAGATCCAAACAGTCCATCCTAAAGGAGCTCAGTCCTGGGTGTTCAGTGTAAGGACTGATATTGAAGCTGAAACTCCAATACCTTGTCCACCTAATGTGAAGAGCTGACTCATTTGAAAAGACCCTGATGCTGGGAAAGATTGAGGGCAGGAGGAGAAGGGGATGACAGAGGATAAGATGGTTGGACGGCATCACCGACTCAATGGGCATGGGTTTGGGTGGACTCCGGGAGTTGGTGATGGACAGGGAGGCCTGGCGTGCTGCGGTTCATGGGGTCACAAAGAGTCAGACATGATTGAGTGACTGAACTGAACTGACTGACATGAGTGGATCTCAGGGACATTGGAAGATCACCTACCACAACTCTGGACTCTTCACCAGTGGTTTTAGGAACAGGGGATCTCAGTTGGAGTCCCAGTTCTTCCTTTTCCTATCTATGTGACCTGGGGCCAGAAACTACCCTCATCTACACTTGCTACATGAGATCATGTTCTTCACATCTAGGGGCTATTTTGAAAGTGCTGGAGGCCATAGCCGTATATTCTTCTCCAGGCAGGGTCAAAGTCCTTTGAAATAATTATGAGTAATTATGAGAGTTAACACTTAACTCCTTTGACCAGAGGGTCAAATCATAGCAAGGTGGTGTGAGAAAAGGGCTGGACTTGGGTGAGGTCAATCATTGAAGCAAGAGGGCTTTTGATTACCTCTGAAGAAGAAGGGGACCTAATTGGAATTGGGACAGGGACTCCACTCTGGCAGTGGGGGAACTTCCTGAGGTCAAACTTCTAGAAGATGACACTACTACTGTCAGTTCTATTTGTTCTTTTCTTTACTACAGTGGACAGCACATTTAAATGGAAGTCAGGAGTGGAGGAAAATAAAACTCTGTGCTTTTAGATGATTTGCTTTGGTCTGTGATATTCAAAGCACATTAGCAGTGAAATCACCATGGTTCTCAAAGTACCCAAATCTGAGGATTTCTTAATGCAGATATCCCCATCCTCTTTACAAAGGAAGAATCTGTGGCTCAGAGAGATGAAGTGACTTGCCCAAGATCACACAACACTGTGAGTTACTGAAGCCAATCTATTTTCAAGTCATTTTCATTATACTCTTATAAACTAATAACTATCAATAAAAATTAAAGAACTTACAGATTTATGGATCACTCTTACTCTTATCAGATCTGATATTCATTAAATGCTCACTGTGCCAATACTAAGACAAAGCATTTAACAAACACATCTCTTTTATTCTCATCACATCTTTTCAATATTGATCGACAAAGAGAAAAGTAACCTCTGAGTTCCAAGACTTGACCTGGTACCACAATGGCCCTTCTGTTCTTCTGCTCGACATAAACATTTTACAAAACTTCAACATCAGATGAGGTCATTCTGTGTTTGTGCAAGATCTAGACAAAAATAGGACATTGGAGAGTCATGTTTGAGCACTGAGCAAAGGAGCTACATTACACAAACTACCAATATGACCAAATACCTTTCTATCTCAAGTGACTTCTATTTCTTGACCAATTATTGCTCTAACCTCTTTCTAGTCTTCCCTTCTGAGAGTTAAAATTAAGATACTCAGTCAGAGAACTACTCAATTCCTAACACCATCCATCCAGAACAAAGTCAGCTTCCTGAAACCCTCCCCAAATTCACCAAGCACAAGCTCACACTCTAGAATTTCTTTCTAACATTGTCTTAATAAGAGAGTATATTGTTATCCAAGATGACTGCTGTTCCTTCCTTCAGTGAGTTATTAATCCAATGAGTTCAACTAGAAATGGGAGTGTTCGCAGTGGTCTCTGCTAGAAACATTTAACAACTAAAAGCATTATTCTTATTTTACAACTAAAGCAAAGCTCAGAGATATTGAGAATTTGCCCAAGATTGGAAGAATGTGAATAACAGCACCAGCACCCTCTGTGTTCTCATTTATTTAAGCGCTATACTTGCTGTGGTCCCCATGCCTCATTTTCCTCATCTGTCATGAAGCAGATACTCTGTTTTCCCAAAGTGCCTCCCTCCTACATATTCCCAGAGGAAGAGCAGGAAAACTTCATCAGAGTCCCTCTACTTGGGAGAGCAGGAAGCTGCCAAGTTAGGAAACAAATACAGCAGCTAAGTGCCATCTCCATGCCTCCATTTCCTCCCTTGAAGGATTCTTAGGATGGTTAATAGAATAATGCTGGCAAAATGCTAACACAGAGCCTGGCACACTAAACAGTAGTTGCCCCACTTTAACTGAAGTAAGACACCACCTCCCCACATGTGACTTCAGGGAATCAGATTCCTTAGAAAGATGAACAACTGAACCTTATGCACTTTCCCCTTCTGAGAGTCCAGGAGGACAACCTGCCCCCAAATTTGAACTAGACTTAGAAGTAAGGAATAAAAGCTTTCATGCTGATGTGTCTGTCTCCCAGGTTTTTGTGTAACTTGGGGTGGCTATTAAGAGGTCGACGATGCTATCATGGGTTTGCTTCCTCTACCCAGTAGGGCACAGTCTGTGGGCTGGGGAAGGGGAGGCGCCCACTGCTCTGCAGAACAGAGAGAAGGACCACCATTTCCACAGATCCTATTGGTAAACATTTGTAATTGAAAACAACAGACTCCACTGCCCTCAGTTTAGTTTTGAATGTGCATTTATTGAAATATAAGCCACAGTGTTTGAAAATACAGAAAGGAAAACTGCAACATCTTTATGGGAAAAGGGGGCTGTTTTATTGCAAAGACTTCTCTCATTACTGATGCTGAGAAATGGTTGCCAGAAATTCCACCAAGCCCTCACACAAGGAGAGCAGTGATGGCATGGAGGGGGATGAAGGTGAGGATGCCATGAGTATGTGGGCTGAGACAACAATCCTGGTGTCAAACTTCAGGCTCTGTAGTTACTCTGGTCGAGAGGAATGTGCTCCTCCTGCACGCCTTCCTTCCTCACATAATTATGAACTGCTTCCTTCATGCCAGGAACTGTGCTAAGTGCTCAGGATAAAGGGAAGACATGCTGTCATGGTGCTCAGAGCCACATGGATGAGACAGAACTAAAGTGTATACACCCATGTTGTTCATCACTAAGTCGTGTCCGACTCTTTGTGACCCAATGGGCTGCAGCATGCCAGACTTCCCTGTCTTTTACTATGTCTCAGAGTTTGCTCAAACTCATGCCCATTGAGTTGGTGATGCCATCCAGCCATCTCATTCTCTGCCGTCCCCTTCTCCTCCTGCTCTCAATCTTTCCCAGAATCATAAACTGAAGTGACGTCGCCCAGTCATGTCCGACTCTTTGCGACCCCATGGACTGTAGCCTACCAGGCTCCTCTGTCCATGGGATTTTCCAGGCAAGAACACTGGAGTGGGTTGCCATTTCCTTCTCCAGGAGATCTTCCTGACTCAGGGACTGAACCCGGGTCTCCCACATTGTAGACAGACGCTTTTACTATCTGAGCCACCAGAGAAGTCTCTCAGCATCATGGAGGAAAGGAAATAGGCAGGCTCTGCTGAGGAAGGTAAGGAAAAGAAGAAATGCAAGGACACTGAACTGTTTCAGGAGCTACCACAGCCCAGACTTTCATGGGTCCTCCTCAGACTTCAGAGTTTTGGAGCATGAGTCTTCCCATGGCCTCTGCAAGAAAAAAAAAAAAAAAAGGAACTTCCTGAGTGACTTCATTGTAGCCCCAAACCTAGATACTGTTCATCTTGACAGATCCTAGATTTTCAAAAGAAATATGAAACCAACAAAAAGGCAGTGAATTTTCCAAGCCTGGATGAGGGGAGGCTCAGGACTCCTGCAGACCTGCCCTGGAGGGTGGCTGAGTCAGTGTTCCCAAATGAGAAAGAGGAGCATATGATCAGGCTGAGATGGCCACAAAGAGGCATCAGGGGTTGACCTTCTGCCATTCTCTCCCTGGAGAACTAGCTCAGTGTGGGTTTCACAGGACACTGCAGCCTCTTCTGGCAGCAACGAGGAGTAAAACACGGTGCAGGGTGAATGGTGTCTGGCCCCCTGAGCTCCGCCCCTTTCCCCAGCCCTTCCCCTCCCACCCTGCCCTGCGCCACGTCTTACGTCCGGGACCCTGCCGCATGACCGCAGGTTTTCATGCACTGCCCTGCGCTGTGGAAGTTATTCCTGTTTCCTTTGCAGCCACCGTATAAAAAGCGTTGGCATCGCCCGGTCTTGGCATCGTAGAAGTACCTTATCCTCCTGCCCTTGCAGGGACCTGTTAATTTACGCCTCAGGCAGAAGGCAGGCTTAGAAGCTGCTGGAATGAAAGGGACAGTGGCTTAGTTATGAAGATGGTCATCACAGCTCCATTTAAGGTCAACAACTAGAACTGTCAGTTTGTTTGTATTAGAGAATGTTAGAGTTGTGGGGGATGGCCAAATTGAGAAGGCCATTTGAAAACCTCCTTTCTGGGACAGAATATGAATGTTGCTAGATGTAACATGATATAGCAATCATGTTCAAAGATACATATCTTCTCATGAAGTATTTTAAGGAAAATTGGTATAATGCTTTTGATTAGCCTTAAAAGTTCTATAAGACTTCCGAGGTGGTTCAGTGGTTAAGAACCTCCTTCCAACTAAGGAATCCTGGGTTCAATCCCTTGTCAGGGAACTAAGGGCCCATATGCCGTGGGGCAACTAAGCCAGTGGGCCACAATCGCTGAGCCTTCAACCTGCAACTAAGACCCAATGTATCCAAATAAATATGTGTGTGTGTGCGCGCGCGCGCGCACGCATGCACGCTAAATCGCTTCAGTCATGTCAGACTCCTTGTGACACTACAAACTGTAGCCCACCAGTCTCATCTGTCCAAGGGATTCTCCAGGCAAGAATACTGGAGTGGGTTGCTATGCCCTCTTCCAGGGTGTCTTCCCAACCCAGGGGTCAAACTCAGGTCTCTTGCATCTCCTGCATTGGCAGGTGGGTTCTTTACCACTAGCACCACCTGGGAAGCAAAAAATAAATACATAAATGCTCAAAACAAAACCCACAACTCTAAAACAAGAAAAAGAGCTCAGAGGCGAAAAATATTTGCTATAGGTCAGTAATTACTGGGTCCAGATACCTGGGTTTTATACTACTATTCTCTGTGCTTATGTGCATGTTAAAAACTTTCCACCATTAATAAAAAATTGTGAAGGAAACATGCTGTAATGGAAAAAGGCATGAAGAAAACATACCAGTGTGTTTACTTTGGATACCTCAGGAGGATTCTATAAATTGAATAATGATATGCTGATATTGTGATTATAAGAAGAAATATATATTTTTTTATTCTTTTCCTAACACTAAGTTCATAAAAACGTTGGTATTTTTTATGTGATGAGAACAATAAAAGTGTCTTTTGGTATGTGATGTCAATGATTTTGGAAAGACCCTCATAACCCCAGCGTGGGCTCTGAATACACAGGAAGGACTGTCTGGCAGGAGGGAGGGTTGGAACTTTCCTTCCTACCCTCCTCCGTGGTCTTTTATCCTCCGTCTTCCTCCTCCTCCTTGCCTCCACCTCAGGGAGGTAAGAGGAGCTGTCGGTTGAACAATCACCAAAAGCTAATGATTTAATGCATCATGACTAGGTAATGAATCCTCTACAGAAACCTCAACAGAGCCAGACATTCATATTATTCAAGAAACCTGAGATCAATTCAGGGAACAACATAAATAAACATTCCATGAAGGCTCACGTGGACCACTGCAGCAGCCTGCTCCCTGGGCCTCTGTGTCTGCCCTTCATCCCCTAGAGGGCACTCTCTGCTCTGCAGCCTCAGGGATCCTGTAACTATTGATTCCTACCCCCATTGCTCCTATGATCAATCCCTCAGTGACTCCTCATTTCCCTGGGAGTCAAATTTTGATCTTAATAAGTCCCACAAATCTCCTCATGACCTGCCCCGGTGGCCTCTCGGCCTCATCACCCCCCTCCATCCATCGCCTCCACTCCTCCACCCACCCAGCTCCATCCACCCTGGTCTGGCTCTTGTTCCAACACACCAGGCATGTTACTTCTGCTCAAAGCCTCCTTATCACAGAAGGTTTCCCTGACCCTGGAGAGAAAAGGCACAGCATCCTTTTTCCACATCCCTCTCTACCTTCAGGAAACGTATAATCTACCATAGGACTTCTCCTCTCTGCTATTGTTTGTCTCCCTCCTCGAAGGCAAATTATTTTGCCATATTTTTTTCACAGCCGTTTCCCCACCCCAAGAACAATGCTTTGTAGGGACTTAGTAACTTCCATCTTCATTCTCTCAGCAAGTGCACAGTCATTGAATAGAAAGAATATGACTTGAATTCCTTTTAGTAAAAAAAATCTTCTTGATGATCAGGCACATTAGACTCTGCACACTGAGGACTCAAGACTGTCCTCAGTTCAGAAGCCAGCCCCATGATCCTGAATAACTCACACCTGTGACCAACTGGCTAAAAGTCAAAGGTACCACGACCCCTCTTCCATCTTCAATCACTCAGTAGAACCAGTGACTGCATTCAAGACAGCACTTCACTTCCTTTTCCCAGAAATTTAGAAAGGAGGTAACTCAGAGAAAAAGAGGAGATGTGTAGGGCAAAGGGGGAGTGGAGGTGTGTGAAGCCTTCATGTCCTAGTGAGCACAGCACCCTCACATCACCTCCTTGTGTTCATCTCCTTGAAAATACTCTGAACCCCAACGTTTGTGTATATTATTGAGTTTTCAATAAATCGGCATATTGATTGAATTGTCAGCTGTTGATAATTGCTCCCAGCTAGTATCCTCCACTCTCCCCAGAGGTGCCGGCATGGTGAAGGGGACTGAAGGTTCAAACCTTTACAAGGTGGTTTAAATTGTTTTTAGACCAGTCCGTACCTGAATGCATCTCATTTCGTCCTCTGAAATGCAACTCATAACCCATGAAAGACAGTAAATTCCAAGAGTTTGAGGAGGCCTGGGCCAAGAACCAGGAAATTGATCAAAAGCAGATAACAGAATAACAGTCAAAGGGGACAAGGGGAAGGGCTTGGAGACTTTACTAATATTGTACCAGCCTTGGTCCCATGAGCCAACCACGCAAGGGCTGTGTTTCTTACCTTTCCCTGAAGTTGCTCTGCTCAGTGGTCCTATATCTTTCTGATTCATTTTAATAATAAAGAAATATCATTACATGATACTTAAATATTCTTTCTTGCTCAAGGAAGGTACTCAGACATATTTTTTTCAAAGTTAACACATCTAAGTAGAAAATGAACAAAAGTGGTCATGAAATGTGATCATACTCTTTATATTCCTGACAGGTAATCATTTCAAAGAACCCGTGGAACATGTACCCCTGTTCAGATGAGGAAACTGCAGATGACTTGCCCCAGGACATGAGGCATGATAGTAGGAGGGTCAAGACAAGGTACTGTCCAGTCATAACCCACTTGACACACTTTCTGATTTGGCCAGGAACTCTGAAAATACACATAACTGGTAAGAGTTTCTGGGTATTCATTACTCCCCTGTGCCCGCGTTTCACCTCAGCCCCCAAATCACAGCGTAGAGTGAGTCTGAGTTTTTCTCTGACACCAAATGTGTGGTGTCTCTACCAACACCAACCAATTCCCCAAACACCCACTGGGTGTCGCATAGTCAATTTACTTCTCATAGTGTATGGGTGGACTTGGTGCAGATCCTGTTGGTTGAGGGTTCTTACTGTCCTCAGTTCAGATGTGAGTCATGTGATCTCAAATAATTCATGCTTGTGACCAACTGGGTGAAAATCAGAGCTTCCATGACCCCTACCTCCTGTTCAACAACTCTATAGAACCAGCGACTGAACGTCGGAAACACCCTACTCATTATACCCATGTTATTATAAAAAATAAAACTCAGGGACAGTGAAATGAGGGAGACATGTAGGGCCAAGGCGGAGTGGAGGTGTGTGGAGCCTCCATACCCAAGTGAGCCCAGCACTCTCACTCACCTCCTTGTGTTCATCACCCTGAAATATCTCTAAACACCAATGCTTATGGATTTTTATTTAGGCTTCAAATCAAAGGCATATTGATTGATCTGTGGCCATTGGTGATTGATTGAGTCTCAGTGCCCTCCCCTCTCCCCAGAAATGCTGTCATAGGGCCTGGTGAAAATTCTAACCTGCAAATGCATGTTCGTCTTGCTTTGGAGATAAGCGCGGTTTTGAAGTTATCGTCAGTTGCTGTCCATGACTCATCTCATGACCTATGAAAAACAGTGAATTCCAAGAGGTTCAAAAGGTCTGGCTCATGAGTCACTCAAGGATCAAACATATATCTTTTTATTACCCTACAGTGAGGATCAGAGACACTGCATTGACCAGGAATAGTCTCAGGGAGGTGGTCCCTGATCTGGTACTTTACCTGGATATATATTCTTTTAATTCTAATTTTCATTTTTTCCACGTTGAGAGTGGTGAAATGTTCTTGGAGTTAAAACTGCCCAATCTTCCAGGAGAAATCCAGAGAGGGCTGGCAGCACCCATCCCACCCATGCCTCCCCTCCCTTTCCATGAACTCTCCTCATTTCTCTCCAGTGTGTAGAGGAGAAGTGAGCCCAGATATACCATGGTCATGGCTCTTGTTAATACCTCTTGGAGTGCCATCCACCAGGATAACCAGGAGGATGAGAAGGGCTGCAGAGAGGCAGAGTCGGTTCATCTTCATGGACTTGCAGGAGGGCTCCTGAGAATGCTGAGGATGGACTGAGCTTTTAATATCCTGGCCGAGAGGTAAGATCAGGTGACAAGGAAGGAAGAGAAGAAGGGGAGGAGCTGGGTCAGTCCTGTTTATTGTGCAATCTTCATCTGATTTCCTGTTTCTGGTTGCTGGCGCCAAATACCAAGTAACAGTGCTTCTCAGACTTGACTCTGCCTGTGGGTCTCCTGTAAACACAGATCGTGATTCCAATATGGTCACTCAGGGAGCGTCCCAGCACCTAGAGCAGTGCATGGCACGTGATAGATAGTCAGTGAGTGGATGAGAGCCAATCAAAAGACAGATAGGATATCAACACTGTGTTAGCTCACCAACAACAACCGCTGTGTGAGTTCAGCCTTCTACCAGCGTCATCACATCTTGGCATCAACACCCTTCATCCATCTCCACCCCCCTCACCTACCTTAGAAGACAGAAGTAACACAGCACACCTTTGTGCAACCATTGTCGCAGCTTCTCCACGGGATGGACCCTTGCTCTTTACCTGCCACTGGTCTCGGTGGAACGTAGCTGCAGAAGATAATGTTCTGCTTGAGCAGCCACCCTATTTTCTGGGTAGAAGAAGGAGTAAGGGGAGGAGCAGAGAAGGAGTAGGGAGCTGACCCCATCTCCACAGCATGACCACCTGCCATCCCTCAATCTGTTTTCACAGCTAGGAGTGTGCCTTGCCTGAGTGGAACTCAGGGGACCTTGGAAGATCCACTGCAACTTCCCCTTCCTTCTGCTCTCTCCTCCAGTGGCATTGGGGTCACAGGACCTCAGTTCCAGTACCAGCTCTGCCTTTTCCTAACTCTGTGCCTGATCATGTGCATCTCCCAGAGTCCATGTCTTCAGATGTCACATGAGATCAGCACTGCCCACATCATGAGGTCGCTGTGGAAGCAACAGACATACATTCATTTTCCCTGAGATGTCAAAGTCCCTTGCAATATTAATGATAATAGCAATAAGTAATTACAGTGGGTAAAAACATAGCTTTTTATATGTTAAGCATTATCCTAAGCACTTGACATATGTCAACTCCAATAATTTGCAAAAATCCTAAAAGAGGGGGTGAGGAACTATTGACATTTCTTCATTTACAGAGGAGGAAACTGAGGTGAAAGCAAATAAAGTAATTTGCCTAAAATCACAGAATGGAGACAGGATTTGAAGTCAGGGTCCTGGTTTCAGAGTCTGTGCACATGCTCTCAGTTGCATTGTTGGCTGAAAACTATAGCGCACACGTGAGGGGTGATACACCCACAGTCCCTTCACGCACTCCTGTATATTCACTCCCAGTTGCAATCACTTAACACAAGCCCCCCATGCACTCAGTCATTCATACACAACCATTCTTCTGTTAACACACACACACACACACCCTGTGCTCCACTCCAGGCTCAGGGAGGAGGGAGCTGGGCTCAATGCCCAGAAGCCCCAGGAGCAAGTCCAGCCAAATGTCAAGCAGGCCCAGAGCTGGGTGATGAGCTGAGAGAACACGGTGGGCTGCCTTCCTGCACAGATACTCTTTCCCTGGAGAAGGGCAGGAGCTCTCAATACCGAGCTGCCCCAGGACAGAAGGGCATCGGGAGTGGGTAACTCATTGAACAAGCCACTGTGAGTGGAGGGTCTACTCTCTCCTGACACATTCATCCATGCATGATTTACTTTAGCCTCAAGTCAGTCCTACAGCATCTGGGATTCTCATCCCATTTTGTCAGAGAAGTAAAGTCACTTGCTCAGGACACACGACCTGCAGGTGGTAGAATTCTAGTTCAGGCCCTCTGGCCCTGCCCCTCTTCCCCTCAGTCTATCGACCTGAGACGAGGCAGCTGCAGAGATTTCTCCTAACAGCAGAGACTTTTCTTTTCTACCCTCTCCTCTCTCATGTGTCTGTCTTTCTCTCCCAACGTACTCCTTTCCTGGGCCTCCTCACTCTGGTCCAGGTTAGATGCCCCTTGATGGGCTCAGCCTCCCTTCCTCTCCCCACTCCAGCTCATGAATGACCGAGGTCTCTAATTACAAACCTCCCCAGCCTCTGCATGCATCTTCAGAGAAATAACAAGGCAAGAACATCACAGGCATTGTATTCTGGATAAAGATTCCAGGCTATGGGACTCCAGATCATATCTCTGCTTCTATTCTGCAGTTCCCCTCTGAAGCAGAAGACTCCTGGATCCCATGCTATCGTAGGCCACATGGTGAAATGGATGGAACATACCCAGGGCAGACAGAAGGTGTTCACATGTTTGAAATGCTGTGCCCTCTGAGAGGGACATTCATATCCTAGTCATCAGCAAACATTTTCTTACCACATGATATAAGAGCACCTCACGTTTTGGACCTACAAAGTCTTCCTTCTTAAATGTGAGGTCATGAATAATGTTATATAAGGATTATTTTAAGTATTAAAAGGAAGAGCATAAACAAAAGACTGCACATCTGTCTAGAATATATCAATGATTGTTAGCCCACACAGTACATTTCACAATTTTGAAAAGTTTGCCGGGATTTAACAGTGGGAGTTTTACAGAAAATGAATTTCTAGCATTGTTTGAAAAAGTAAACCATCTGTCAACAACACAGTTCTGCAATTTATCAAGGACAGTGGATCACAACTTTGAGTGAGCACCAGAATCCCTTAGCCATTTGGTCAAGCACAGATCTGAGAGCTCCACTTTCTGAGGTCTGACTTGGGAGGACAGGAGTGGAACCTCAGTGTCCTCATCTACCAGGTTTCCAGGGCTGAGGGTGCTGCTCAAGGGACCATGCTCTGAAAGCCGTGAACTGAGGGAGAGCTGCTCTCTTCTCAGGAGGGGATCTTTCTCCAGTTTCCATAATCCCTGCTGTTCCTTTTTGTCCCCCTGCTTCCACCCCCACTCCAAATACTGTCATCCCCATTACCCACCTAGCCTGGAGGGCATTGTGGGCTTCCCGGATAGCTCAGTTGGTAAAGAATCCACCTGCAGTGTGGGAGACCTGGGTTCGATCCCTGGGTTGGGAAGATCCCCTAGAGAAGGGAAAGGCTACCCACTCCAGTATTCTAGCCTGGAGAATTCCATGGACTGTACTGGAAAATTCCATGGGGTTGCAAAGAGTCGGACACAACTGAGTGACTTTCACTCCCTTCACTGGAGGGCATTTAACTTTATGACCTGTAGAGTGGACTCATAGTAAGTATTCAGGGGAAAGTAGCTTTTTATTATTTAACCATCTTAGGAGTTAAGTGTCAACATTCATATTTTAGAGATGAAGAAACAGAACTACAGCTAAGGCTTCCCTGTTGGCTCAGATGGTAAGGAATCTGCCTGGAATGCAGGAGATCCAGGTTCGATCCCTGGTTTGGGAAGATCCTCTGGAGAAGGGAATGGCAATCCACTCCAATATTCTGGCCTGGAGAATTCCATGGACAGAGGAGCCTGGAAGGCTACAGTCCTTGGGATCGCAAAGAGATGGACATGACTGAAAGACTAACATGCACACAAGGAAAAGTGACTTGCTATAGGAATTATAGGTTAAAAAACAGGAGGAAGACACATGCCAAAAACTGTTAGTCATGTGTCCCCAGTTACCTGGATGTTGCCAAAATACAAACAACACCCAACAATACTATCTAATATTAACATAGATGATGTGTGAAAGATTTTGGGCAAGGCTTCATGAGTATGAGTTCAGCCTCCACCTTTTCCTTCTCAACCCTCCCCTCCTCAGCAGAAACCTTCCTCTTCCCTTCCCCCTATGGGCCTGCTTGCTTTAGTTGTGTCTCATCCAGTTGACTCTAAGCACCATGAGAGCAAGTCTTCTCTTTATCCCTAGAATGCCATGCAGCTCCTGGAGCAAAGGATACGGTCCATGAACGTTGGAGGAAGGAAGGAAGGAATGCAGGAGCAAAGCTGCACATGACTGGAGTGTCTATAGAGCCTGGGATTGAATCCATGATCTTGTCCTACTCTTCATCCTCTACCCTACCATCACCTCCAGAACCTTCTGGAACCTGAGTGCCTGGATGCTGCCCCTCCTTCCCCTCCCAACCTGCCCTGCCCTCTATCTTTCCCCAGGACCTGATAGCACTATCACAAGTCCTCACGCAGTTCTCCCTGATCTTGAAGTTGCTGTTTTTACCATTGCAGCTGCCATGTAAAAAGGTCTTCCAGACCCTGGGCTTGACAATGTAGAAGTGTTTGATTATTTTGGCCTTGCTTGAATCCCTGTATGGAGGCCAAGGCAGAAGTTAGGCTGTGGGGATGTAGGCATGGGAGGGTCAGATAAGAGGATGGTCATCACAGCTCAGTCTGCAAGATGAACAACTGAAATCCCCAGTTTGTTTGCAATAGAGAGTAGTAGGGGTGTGAAATGTGCAATGGCTGTTTGATACCCTCCTTTCCAGGACATTATTATTAATATGGTTAGGCTTGATAATGACAGGATAATACTGTAAATAATTCCATATTATTACTGAATATTTATAGATGAATTGGCATGATGCCATTGATTGGCAACAAAATACATCAAAAAGGAGGATACAGTTTAAGAATATTCTCCATATGTTGATAATGATTAGAGCTAGACAATAGTCCATGGGTTTATAATACTATTTTCTGTACATATGTGTGTGGTTGACAGTTTCCACCCTGAAATGAAAGTGTGAAGGCATCATGCAGTAATGGAGAAATGCCAGGGAAGAAAACACACCAGTGTGTTTACCTTGGTTACATCTTGGACAATGGAATAAAAGAATACTGAGGGATATTGATACTGCAAATTTTGTAAGAAATGCTACTTTGGTCTTCATCCCATTCCTGACACAGAGCTCCTTACACACTGTTGGACTTTCCTGAGAGATGAAAGCAACAAAGAGTCTTTTATCATGTGAAGGAGGTGAATAGTAAAGCCTCAACCTAACCCAAGAATGGGGATTTGTTGCCTGGGGAAGCAACACTTGATTAGGGGGTCAGAATTTTCTTTCTCCCTTTCCCCTTCCCCTGCCTCCACACCTCAGGGTGGGGAGAGGGGCTAGAGGTTGAATCAATCATAAATGTCTAAAGATTTAATGCATCATTATTTGTGATGATGCATTACATAGTAATGCATAGTACTTCAACAGAGCAATCACTCATGTTATCAAGAGAACTGAGATAGACCCCGGGACCAACACAGGTACACACTCCATCTTGACTCACCTGGACCACTGCAGCAGCCTTCCCAGGTCCTCTGTCTCTGCCTTTTGCTCCCTAGAGGTCACTCTCCACACTGCAGCCACGGGACCCTGTTAAAACTGGAATCCTACCCCATTGTTTGGCTTCCGGATTGGTTCAGAGGGTAAAGAATCTGCCTGCAATTAGGGAGACCCATGTCCGATCCCTGGATTGGGAAGATCTCCTGGAGAAGGGAATGGCAATCCACTCCAGTATTCCTGCCTGGAGAATTCCATGGACAGGAACCTGGTGGGCTACAGTCCATGGGGTCGCAGAGAGTCAGACACGACTGAGTAACACTTTTATCCCATTGTTCCCATGACAAATCCCTCATGATTTCCCAGCTCTCTCAGAGTCAAATTCTGATTCTTATGAGGTCTTACAAGGTTCCTCATGACCTGCCCCCTTGGCCTCTCTGCCTCATCCCCTTCCACTCCCCTCCCCTCACCCCCTCAACTCCAGCCGCTCTGGTCCTGGGCTCTGCTCAAACACACCAAGCTCATTTTTGGCAGCCTCTGCTCAAGGCCTCCTTATTACGGAGGGTTTCTTTGACTTCTATATCCTCCCGTATCCCCATCACGCTCTTTCTACAAAACACTTATCACCACCTGGCATGGGATTTTCCGGACTTTATTGTCTATCACCCTCTTATAAAGCATATTATCTTATTAATTTTATTTTCTGATGCTTTCCTACACCAAGAGATATAAGTTTTATGGGGAAAAAAGCATAAGTATTTGATGAATATTTGTCAAGGGGATGAATTTCCCATTTCATCCTCATGCCAAGTGCACAATCAAGGAAGAGATTGGATTTAATAAAACTCCTGTTAGTCTATTTGATGATGAGGCTTGTTTATATAATTATGAGTCTCTTCTAACATCCTATATCATGATAGGAAGATAAAAATAATAGTCTGACTGGAGGAAAGAAGATGAGCCTTGAGTTTTTACTAATATAGTGCCAGCCTGGAAAGAGCTGTCTTGGCCCCATGAGCAAATCACAGAAGTCCTGCATTTCCTACTCTGCCTGCAGTTGCCTCTAGAGGGAAGAAGCTCAGCTGTCACTCAGCTTTCTGATTGATTTCATAACAGACAAATGATTATTATTTCACACAAAAATTTCTATTTGGGTAGGTAGTGAGGAGACGTAGGTAGACAAGTCTTCTGGACTAAAACACATTGGTGGAAAATGGACCTCATTGACCATGACTGTGTAAACTCTTCATACTCATGACTGGTAACTCTTTCAAAAAGCTCATGTAGCCTGGCCCCCTATTCAGGTGAGGAAATTGCAGAGGACACACAGCATGTGAGTAGCAGGAATCGGTTGGGACAAGACACTCTCCTGTCACAACCCATTGTATAAACTACCTGAATATGCCAGAGATTCTGAAAATGCAGAGAACTAGTAAGGGATTCTGAATGCACTGTCGCTAATTCAATAGTCCCCTCTCCAAACCTCAACACAGCCACAAATAATAAAGAAGAGTGGGGGGGGAGGAGCCAAGATGGTGGAGGAATAGGACGGGGAGACCACTTTCTCTCCTACAAATTCATCAAAAGAACAATTGAACGCTGAGCAAACTTCACAAAACAACTTCTGATCGCTAGCTGAGGACATCAGGTGCCCAGAAAAGCAGCCCATTGTCTTCGAAAGGAGGTAGGACAAAATATAAAAGATAAAAAGAGAGACAAAAGAGCTAGGGACAGAGACCAATCCCGGGAAGGGAGTCTTAATAGAGGAAGTTTCCAAACACCAGGAAACCCTTGCACTGGCAGGTCTGGGGGAAGTTTTCGAATCTCAGAGGGCAACCTAACTGGGAGGAAAAATAAATAAAACCCACAGATACGTGCCTAAAAGCAACTCCCAGCAGAAAACTACCCCAGACGCCCGCATCCGCCACCAGCAAGTGGGGGCGGAACGGAGAGGAGCCCGCGGCATTGCTTAGGTTAAGGACCGGGCCTGAGTGCCCTGAGGGCAATCAGAGGGAGCTTTTGTGAGTTACAACTTAAACTGTGGGATAGCAAAAGAGAGAGAGAAAATTAACTGGCCCAAACACACAGCCGGCCGTTCACAGAACAAAGGGTCTGAGCAAGTCCAGAGAAGACCTAGCTGGCTCTGGACCAGCTCAGCCCTGCTGGAGGCAAGAGGCAGGGGGGAGGTGAAAGGGGCAAACTTGGCCCCAAAGACGGCATCCCCTACCACACTGCAAACAGGCCTCCAGTTTCTAACTAAAGACTTCCTGAGATTCTGGATGGCCGACATCCGCCGTGAGGGTCGCGGCTAAACACAGGCTCACACACCCGACCAGAGCAGGCGGAAACTGAGGCCGGGGCTGCGGAGGGGAGAAGGTGCACTGCATCTGGGGAGAGTGCGCCCGTCAAGCTCCTGGCTGCCTGAGCTGCTCGGGCCGGGGAAGGCACAAGACGCAGGTGCAACCGAGTCCGCGCTTTTGTGGAATACCTGAAAACTGGAACTGCACACAACACATATAGAGCTCTCATATAGAGCAGCCGTGAGCCTGAGCAGCATAGACGGGGAAAGCAGCACACCTCCCTCCCCGCGGCACGACTGAACTAGCGAACCTGAACAACAGGCCACCTCCACCCGCCTGTGTCAGGGCGAAATTAGGCTCTGAAGAGACTGGCAAACAGAAGCCAAATAAACAAAGGGAACAACTTCAGAAGCGACCAGTGCAACAGATTAAAATCCCTGTAGATAACACCGACTACACCAGAAGGGGCCTATAGATATCAAGAAGTGTAAGCTGGAATGAGGAGCTATCTGAAACTGAACCGAACCTACACTGACCGCAACACCTCCAGAGAAATTCTAGATATATTTTTATTTTTTTTAATTAAAAAAATTTTTTTCTTTTCTTTTCTTTTGCAATTTTTCTCTTCTTTTTTCTTTTAAAATTCCCCATTACTCCCGCATTACTCCTTAACTGTCATTCTCATATATTTTTATGATTTTTTAAATTAGGAAAAAATTTTTTCTTGTTATTTTTCTTTTTTCTTTTTTTTTCACTTATTTTCTTTTAAAGTCTACTACTCCTTATTTTCATTTTCATTTCACTAAAACCTTGCAAAAAAAGGGAGAAGCCCTATTTCTACGCCAAACGTCATATACATTTCTAAATTATTTGTGTTTTTGTTTTGGTTTTTAATATTGTATTTTTAAGAGTCTAACCTCTACCCTAGATTTTTAATCTTTGTTTTTCAGTACGTGATATAAATTTTGGACATTTAAGAATCTAATATTCAGTTCCCATTTTTATTCAGGAGTGTGTTGATTACTCTCTCCCACTTTTGACTCTCCGTTTTCTACCTGAGAAGACCTCTATTTCCTCCTTTCCCCTTCTCTTCCCAATCCAATTCTGTGAATCTTTGTGGGTGTCTGGGCTACGGAGAACACTCTGGGAACAGACAACTGTGTAGATCTGTCTCTCTCCTCTTGAGTCCCCCTTTTTCTCCTCCTGCTCATCTCTATTTCCCTCCTCGCTCTCCTCTTCTTCATGTAACTCTGTGAACCTCTCTGGGTGTCCCTAACAGGGGAGAATCTTTTTGCAATTAACCTAGAAGTTTTATTATCAGTGCTGTATCATTGGAGAAGTCCTGAGACTACTGGAAATAAAACTGAAATCCAGAGGCAGGAGACTTAAGCCCAAAACCTGAGAACACCAGAAAGCTCCTGACTACATGGAACTGTAAGTAATAAGAGACCGTCTAAAATCCTCCATACCTACACTGAAACCAACCACCACCCAAGAGGCTGTAAGTTTCAGAGCAGGACATACCACGCAAATTTTCCAGGAACGCAGGAACATAGCCCTGAGCATCAACATACAGGCTGCCCATGGTCACACCTAACACATAGACCCATCTCAAAACTCATTACTGGGCACTCCATTGCACTCTAGAGAGAAGAAATCCAGTTCCACGCACCAGAACACCGATGCAAGCTTCCCTAACCAGGAAACCTTGACAAGCCAATCATCCAAACCCACCCGCTGAGTGAAACCTCCACAATAAAAAGGAACCACAGACTTCCAGAATACAGAAAGCCCACTCCAGACACAGCAATCTAAACAAGATGAAAAGGCAGACAAATACCCGACAGGTAAAGGAACATGAAAAATGCCCACCAAGTCAAACAAAAGAGGAGGAGATAGGGAATCTACCTGAAAAAGAATTTAGAATAATGATAATAAAAATGATCCAAAATCTTGAAAACAAAATGGAGTTACAGATAAATAGCCTGGAGACAAAGATTGAGAAGATGGAAGAAATGTTTAATAAAGACCTAGAAGAAATTAAAAAGAGTCGATTAAAAATGAATAATGCAATAAATGAGATCAAATACAATCTGGAGGGAACTAACAGTAGAACAACAGAGAAAAAAGATAGGATAAGTGAGGCAGAAGATAAAATGGTGGAAATAAATGAAGCAGAGAGGAAAAAAGAAAAAAGAATCAAAAGAAATGAGGACAACCTCAGGGACCTCTGGGACAATGTGAAACGCCCCAACATTCGAATCATAGGAGTCCCAGAAGAAGAAGACAAAAAGAAAGGCCATGAGAAAATACTCGAGGAGATAATAGCTGAAAACGTCCCTAAAATGGGGAAGGAAATAGCCACCCAAGTCCAAGAAACCCAGAGAGTCCCAAACAGGATAAACCCAAGGCGAAACACCCCAAGACACATATTAATCAAATTAACAAAGATCAAACACAAAGAACAAATATTAAAAGCAGCAAGGGAGAAATAACAAATAACACACAAAGGGATTCCCATAAGCATAACAGCTGATCTATCAATAGAAACCCTCCAGGCCAGACGGGAATGGCAGGACATACTTAAAGTAATGAAAGAGAATAAGCTACAACCTAGATTACTGTACTCAGCAAGGATCTCATTCAGATATGAAGGAGAATTCAAAAGCTTTACAGACAAGCAAAACCTGAGAGAATTCAACACCACCAAACAAGCTCTTCAACAAATGCTAAAGGATCTTCTCCAGACAGGAAATGCAGAAAGGTTGTATAAACGTGAACCCAAAGCAACAAAGTAAATGGCAACGGGACCATACCTATCAAGAATTACCTTAAATGTAAATGGGTTGAATGCCCCAACCAAAAGACAAAGACTGGCTGAATGGATACAAAAACAAGACCCCTATATATGCTGTCTACAAGAGACCCACCTCAAAACAACAGACACATACCGACTAAAAGTGAAGGGCTGGAAAATAATATTTCACGCAAACGGAGACCAAAAGAAAGCAGGAGTCGCAATACTCATATCAGATAAAATACACTTTCAAATAAAAGATGTGAAAAGAGACAAAGAAGGACACTACATAATGATCAAAGGATCAATCCAAGAAGAAGATATAACAATTATAAATATATATGCACCCAACAGAGGAGCACTGCAATATGTAAGGCAAACGCTAACGAGTATGAAAGAGGAAATTAATAGTAACACGATAATAGTGGGAGACTTTAATACCCCACTCACAACTGTGGATAGATCAACTAAACAGAAAATTAACAAGGAAACACAAACCTTAAATGACACAATGGACCAGCTAGACCTAATTGATATCTATAGGACATTTCACCCCAAAACAATCAACTTCAACTTTTTCTCAAGTGCACACGGAACCTTCTCCAGAATAGCTCACATGCTGGGCCATAAATCTAGTCTTGATAAATTCAAAAAAATTGAAATCGTTCCAGTCATCTCTTCTGAGCACAGTGCAGTAAGATTAGATCTCAATTACAGGAAAAAAATTATTAAAATTTCAAACATATGGAGGCTAAATAACACGCTTCTGAATAACCAACAAATCATAGAAGAAATCAAAATATGCATAGAAATGAATGAAAGTGAAAACACAACAACCCAAAACCTATGGGACACTGTAAAAGTAGTGCTAAGGGGAAGGTTCATAGCATTACAGGCTTACATCAAGAAACAAGAAAAAAGGCAAATAAACAACCTAACTCTACACCTAAATCAACTAGAAAAGGAAGAAATGAAAAACCCCACGGTTAGTAGAAGGAAAGAAATCTTAAAAATTAGGGCAGAAATAAATGCAAAAGAAACTAGAGACCATAGCAAAAATCAACAAAGCTAAAAGCTGGTTTTTTGAAAAAATAAACAAAATTGACAAACCATTAGCAAGACTAATTAAGAAACAAAGGGAGAAGAACCAAGTTAACAAAATTAGAAGTGAAAATGGAGATACCACAGCAGACAACACTGAAATACAAAGGATCATAAGAGACGACTACCAACAGGTCTATGCCAATAAAATGGGCAACTTGGAAGAAATGGACAAATTCTTAGAAAAGTATAACTTTCCAAAACTGAACCAGAAAGAAATAGAAGATCTTAACAGAGCCATCACAAGCAAGGGAATCGAAACTGTAATCAGAAATCTTCCAGCAAACAAAAGCCCAGGACCAGATGGCTTCACAGCTGAACTCTACCAAAAAATTAGAGAGGAGCTAACACCTATCTTTCTCAAACTCTTCCAGAAAATTGCAGAAGAAGGTAAACTTCCAAACTCATTCTGTGAGGCCACCATCACCCTAATTCCAAAACCAGACAAAGATGCCACAAAAAAAGAAAACCACAGGCCAATATCACTGATGAACATAGATGCAAAAATCCTTAACAAAATTCTAGCAAACAGAATCCAACAACATATTAAAAGAATCATACGCCATGACCAAGTGGGCTTTATCCCAGGAAAGCAAGGATTCTTTAATATCCACAAATCAATCAATGTAATACACCACATTAACAAATTGAAAGATAAAAACCATATGATTATCTCAAGAGATGCAGAGAAAGCCTTTGACAAAATTCAACACCCATTTATGATTAAAACTCTCCAGAAAGCAGGAATAGAAGGAACATACCTCAACATAATAAAAGCTATATATGACAAACCCACAGCAAGCATTACCCTCAATGGTGAAAAATTGAAAGCATTTCCCCTAAAATCAGGAACAAGACAAGGGTGCCCACTCTCACCACTACTATCCAACATAGTTTTGGAAGTTTTGGCCACAGCAATCAGAGCAGAAAAAGAAGTAAAAGGAATCCAGATAAGAAAAGAAGAAGTGAAACTCTCGCTGTTTGCAGATGACATGATCCTCTACATAGAAAACCCTAAAGACTCTACCAGAAAATTACTAGAGTTAATCAATGAATATAGTAAAGTTGCAGGATATAAAATTAACACACAGAAATCCCTTGCATTCCTATACACTAACAATGAGAAAACAGAAAGAAAAATTAAGGAAACAATACCATTCACCATTGCAACAAAAAGAATAAAATACTTAGGAGTATATCTACCTAAAGAAACAAAAGACCTATACATAGAAAACTATAAAACACTGGTGAAAGAAAGAAAAGAGGACACAAACAGATGGAGAAACATACCGTGTTCATGGATTGGAAGAATCAATATTGTCAAAATTACTGTACTACCCAAAGCAATCTATAGATTCAGTGAAATCCCTATCAAGCAACCAACGGTATTTTTCACAGAACTAGACCAAAGAATTTCACAATTTGTATGGAAATACAAAAAACCTCGAATAGCCAAAGTAATCTTGAGAAAGAAGAATGGAACTGGAGGAATCAACCTGCCTGACTTCAGACTCTACTACAAAGCCACACTCATCAAGACATTATGGTACTGGCACAAAGACAGAAATATAGATCAATGGAACAGAATAGAAAGCCCAGAGATAAATCCACGAACCTATGGACAACTTATCTTCGGCAAAGGAGGCAAGGGTATACAATGGAAAAAAGACAACCTCTTTAACAAGTGGTGCTGGGAAAACTGGTCAACCACTTCTAAAAGAATGAAACTAGAACACTTTCTAACACCATACACAAAAATAAACGCAAAATGGATTAACGATCTAAATGTAAGACCAGAATCTATAACACCCCTAGAGGAGAACATAGGCAAAACACTCTCCGACATGAATCACAGCAGGATCCTCTATGACTCACCTCCCAGAATATTGGAAATAAAAGCAAAAATAAACAAATGGGACCTAATGAAACTTAAAAGCTTTTGCACTACAAAGGAAACTATAAGTAAGGTGAAAAGACAGCCCTCAGATTGGGAGAAAATAATAGCAAATGAAGAAACAGACAAAGGATTAATCTCAAAAATATACAAGCAACTCCTGCAGCTCAATTCCAGGAAAATAAATGACCCAATCAAAAAATGGGCCAAAGAACTAAACAGACATTTCTCCAAAGAAGACATACAGATGGCTAACAAACACATGAAAAGATGCTCAACATCACTCATTATTAGAGAAATGCAAATCAAAACCACAATGAGGTACCATTACACGCCAGTCAGGATGGCTGCTATCCAAAAGTCTACAAGCAATAAATGCTGGAGAGGGTGTGGAGAAAAGGGAACCCTCTTACACTGTTGGTGGGAATGCAAACTAGTACAGCCGCTATGGAAAACAGTGTGGAGATTTCTTAAAAAACTGGAAATAGAACTGCCATATGACCCAGCAATCCCACTTCTGGGCATACACACTGAGGAAACCAGATCTGAAAGAGACACGTGCACCCCAATGCTCATCGCAGCACTGTTTATAATAGCCAGGACATGGAAGCAACCTAGATGCCCATCAGCAGATAAATGGATAAGGAAGCTGTGGTACATATACACCATGGAATATTACTCACCCGTTAAAAAGAATTCATTTGAATCAGTCCTAATGAGATGGATGAAACTGGAGCCCCTTATACAGAGTGAAGTAAGCCAGAAAGATAAAGAACATTACAGCATACTAACACATATATATGGAATTTAGAAAGATGGTAACGATAACCCTATATGCAAAACAGAAAAAGAGACACAGAAATACAGAACAGAATTTTGAACTCTGTGGGAGAATGTGAGGGTGGGATATTTGAAAAGAACAGCATGTATATTATCTATGGTGAAGCAGATCACCAGCCCAGGTGGGATGCATGAGACAAGTGCTCGGGCCTGGTGCACTAGGAAGACCCAGAGGAATCGGGTGGAGAGAGAGGTGGGAGCAGGGATCGGGATGGAGAATATGTGTAAATCTATGGCTGATTCATATCAATGTATGACAAAAAATAAATAAATAAATAAATAAACAAATAAATAAAAAAAAAGAAAGAATGAAACTAGAACACTTTCTAACACCATACACAAAAATAAACTCAAAATGGATTAAAGATCTAAATGTAAGACCAGAAACTATAACACTCCTAGAGGAGAACATAGGCAAAACACTCTCCGACATGAATCACAGCAGGATCCTCTATGACTCACCTCCCAGAATATTGGAAATAAAAGCAAAAATAAACAAATGGGACCTAATGAAACTTAAAAGCTTTTGCACAACAAAGGAAACTATAAGCAAGGTGAAAAGACAGCCCTCAGATTGGGAGAAAATAATAGCAAACAAAGCAACAGACAAAGGATTAATCTCAAAAATACACAAGCAACACCTGCAGCTCAATTCCAGAAAAATAAATGACCCAATCAAAAAATGGGCCAAAGAAATAAACAGACATTTCTCCAAAGAAGACATACAGATGGCTAACAAACACATGAAAAGATGCTTAACATCACTCATTTTCACAGAAATGCAAATCAAAGACCACAATGAGGTACCATTACACACCAGTCAGGATGGCTGCTATCCAAAACTCTACAAGCAATAAATGCTGGAGAGGGTGTGGAGAAAAGGGAACCCTCTTACACTGTTGGTGGGAATGCAAACTAGTACAGCCACTAGGGAAAACAGTGTGGAGATTTCTTAAAAAACTGGAAATAGAACTGCCATATGACCCAGCAATCCCACTTCTGGGCATACACACCGAGGAAACCAGATCTGAAAGAGACACGTGCACCCCAGTGTTCACCCTAGCACTGTTTATAATAGCCAGGACATGGAAGCAACCTAGATGCCCATCAGCAGACGAATGGATAAGGAAGCTGTGGTACATATACACCATGGAATATTACTCAGCCATTAAAAAAAAATCATTTGAATCAGTTCTGATGAGACGGATGAAACTGGAACCCATTATACAGAGTGAAGTAAGCCAGAAAGATAAAGAACATTACAGCATACTAACACATATATATGGAATTTAGAAAGATGGTCATGATAACCCTATATGCAAAACAGAAAAAGAGACACAGATGTACAGAACAGACTTTTGGACTCTGTGGGAGAAGGCGAGGGTGGGATGTTTTGAGAGAACAGCATCGAAACATGTATATTATCTATGGTGAAACAGATCACTAGCCCAGGTGGGATGCATGAGACAAGTGCTTGGGCCTGGTGCACTAGGAAGACCCAGAGGGATCGGGTAGAGAGGGAGGTGGGAGGGGGGATCGGGATGGGGAATACATGTAAATCCATGGCTAATTCATGTCAAAGTATGACAAAAACCATGACAATATTGTAAATTAATTAGCCTCCAACTAATAAAAATAAATGAAAAAAAAATTTTTTAATTAAAAATAAAAGAAGAGTGAGGCTAGGTTGTTTCCCTAACTCCAAACATGTGGGGTCTCTGCAAATAGCAACCAGTTCCCCAACACACCACTGTCTCAGGGAAATGAAATAAGAGCACACAGCAGCATAGTGAGTTCTGTAAGCCAGACTCCTTTCATTAACACCAAGGCATTATCCTATTACACTGTTAGAAATTAATAATTTTAGTAAAAATTAAATTTGTTATATATTCACAGTATTAATGTTACTGCTATCAGATCTGACACTGGTAAAAGTTACTCTGGCAATACCTGTGCAAATCATTTTAAAAATAACTTTTTCTTCTGATCACAACATGATGAGATTGATAGACAAAGCAAAAAGCAACCTCTGAGTTCCAAGACCTGCCCTGGCACCACAGTGGGCCTAATATTCTTCTGCTCACTATTAACATTTAAACAGAACCTCAATATCAGACAAGGTCATTCTGTGTCCATGAAATATCAGGACAAAAATAAGACATTCGGTAATCATGTTTGAACACAGACAAAACAAGCTAAATTACAAGAACAACCAAAATGACCAGACATCCCCCTATCTTGAGTGACTGCTACTTCTAGGAAGGAAATGGCCACTCAGTCCAGTATTCTTGCCTGAAAAATCCCATGGACAGAGGAGCCTGGTGGGCTACAGTCCATGGGGTTGCAAAGAGTCAGATGTGCCTGAGTGATTAAGTTGAGCAGAGCAGACTTCAACTAGAAACCAGATTGTTTCTAGTGGTCTCTGGCTAGAAACACTTAACAAATACAACCATTATCCTTATTTTATAATAAAGAATGGAAAGCTCAGAGATGCTGAGAAATTTGCCCAAGTCTACAAGGAAGTAGTGAGTAACAGCACCAGCACCATCTGTGTTCTTGTTTGTTTCATTACCATTCTTTCTGTGATCCCCATGCCTCATTTTCCTCATCTATAGTAAAACAAATAACTCTCTGTTCTCCAAAAGTGTCTCCAACCTACATCCTCCCAGAGGCAGGAGCAAGAAAACATCATCAAAGTCCCTCTACTTGGGAGAACGGGGACCTGCAGCGCGAGCAAATGAATACAGCAGCTAAGAGCCATCTCCGGGCCTCCATTTCCTCCCTTGAAGGATTCTTAGGATGATAAATAGAATAATACAGGCAAAATGCTAACACAGAGCCTGGGACACAAAAAAGGTAGTTGCCCTTTCTTTAACTGAAGTAAGAAGCCCTCTCCCCACATGTGACCTCAGGGAATCAGATTCTTTGGAAAGTGGACAACTGAGTATAATATCCATTCTCCTGAGAGTCCAGGAGAACAACCTGCCCCCAAATTTGACTGAACTTAGAAGTAAGGAATAAAAGCCTACATACTGATGTGTCTGTGTCCCAGGTTTCTGTGTAGCTTGGAGTGGCCATGAAAAGGTAGATGATGCTATAATGGGTTTGCTTCCTATACCTGGTAGGGCACACTCTGTGGATGGTGGAAAGGGAGGTAGCCACTGCTAAGCAGAGCAGAGAGAAGGACCACAATTTCCATGGACCCTACTGGTTAAGGTTTGTAGTTGCAAACCACAGACTCCACTCCAGTCAGTTTAATTTTGAATATGCATTTATTGAAATATAAGCCACAGTGTTTGAAGCCACAGAAAAGAAAATTGTAACATCATTGTGCAGTCAAGGAGCTTCTTTATCCCAAACCTTCTCTTGTGACTGATGCTGAGAACTGGTGTTCTGCCCGTAGTCCGAGTCCCCGGTCGGGAAAGAAGCCTCCTCGAAACAATGCAACTCGCAATAGGGGAATTTATTACTCACTCGAGCCAGGGCCTCCCGCCCTCACCAGGTGTGTGAGGACGAAAGTCCCCGAGCCCCAGTTCTCTCGGGTATTTATTAGGTCAAAATAAGCAGCAGGTAGTTGGCGCAATCGGATTGGTTACACAGTGGGTAGTTGGCGTAAGCGGATTGGTTACACAGTTGCAAGGTAATTTTTGTTGGCCCAACGTGGGGCTTTCAGCTTTCCCCTGATAGGTTCCCTTTTTTCTGGCTAGGCCTATGTTGATTGGCTGGCTCCAGGAGGCCTGATAATTATGTTATCCCCGGGAAACCAGGCCTACTCCTAATCTAGGCTGCCTGCCATGGCGTTAGCCGTGACAGCCTCACACTGGAGGCCAGAAATTCCACCATGACCACACACAAGAAGAGCAGTGATGGTGGGGAGGGGGATGACAGTGAGGATACTGTGAGGATGTGGGTGAAAACAAAAATCCTGTCATCAAACGGCAGGCTCTGTAGTTACTGTGGGCATGATGAATGTGCTCCATCCAGCATTCCTTCCTTCCTCAAGGAATTATGAACTGTCTCCTTGGTGCCAGGAACTGTGCTAAGTGCTCAGGATAAAGGGGAAGTTGGCTCTCATGGTGCTGAGAGACAGCTGGATGAGACAGAATTAAGACATGGAGACCCATGGAAGAATGGAAATAGGCAGGTTCTGCTGAGGAGGGTAGGGGAAAGAAGAACTGCGAGGAGACTGAACTGTTTCAGAAGCAGCCACAGCCCAGTCCTGCAGGGATCCTCGTCGGACTTCAGAGTTTTAGGGACCACTCTTCGCATGCCCTCTGCAAAAAGAAAGGAACTTGCTGAGTTCCAGCTCCAGACGTGGACACTGGTCATCTTGACAGATCCAAGGTTTTCTGAAAAATGTGGAACCATAGTGCCCGTGACTCGAATAGCCAATGAGAAGGAAATGAGTTTTTCAAGCCTCAGGTGGAGGTCGGGGGTGCCAGGAGCACTGCAGACCTGCCCTGGAGGGTGGCTGAATCAGTGTTGCCATCTGAGAACGGGGAGCATATGATCAGGCTCAGATGATCACAAAGAGGCATCTAGGGTTGACCTTCTGCCAAGCTGACCCCTGAAGGACATGCTCAGGGTTACAGATTTCACAGGACACTGCCTCTTCTCCTGGGAGGCAACAAGGAGGAAAGACACTATGCAGGTGTGAATGGTGTGTGGTCTCCTGAGCTCCACCTCTTTTCCCAGCATTCCCCTCCCACCCTGGCCTGCTCCCTGTCTTACCACCAGGACCCTGTTGTGTGATCTCAGGTCTTTATGCATTCGACTTCTTTGAGGGAGTTGTTGACCTTTGAGCTCTCTCTAAATTCTCCATGTACTGAGCGTCAAAGATGTCCATCCCCACCATTGCATTTGAACTGCTCCATATCACCCTTGATGAAGCACCTGGTCTTTGAGCCCATGCAAGGACCTGTGAATTTTTTATCCAGGCAGAAAGCAGGTCTAGAAATTGCCGAAATGGGAGGGGCAATGGGTCAGTTATGAGGATGGTCATCACAGCTCAGTCTACAAGGTCAACGAAGGAACCACCAGGTTTGTTTCTTGCTTGTTTGTTTTGCAATAGAGAATTTAAGGTTGTGGCAGATGGTCAAATTGAAAAGCCCACTTGTAAATCTCCTTTCTGGGACATCATGATGAATGTTGCTAGGCGTGACGTGCTACAGTAACCATGTACAAATGTGTATCTCCTCATGAAGTAGCCTCAAAAACTTCTACAGGACTTCCCTGGTGGTTCAGTGATTAAAAATCCACCCTCCAATGCAGAAGTCCTGGGTTCAATCCCTTGTCAGGGAACTAAGGTCCCACATGCTGCAGGGCATCTAAGCCAGTGGGCCATGACTAAGACCCAACACACCCAAATAAATACACAAATGCACCAGCAAAACCACAACTCTACAAGAACAGAAAGAGATCACATATTAAAAAAATATATGTCCTATATGTCAAATCGCTGGGTCTGAATACCTGGGTTTTATAGTATCATATTAATATTAATAATAGTATTAATTACAAACATTATCCTGTGGTGACTGCTGAACAGGTTTTAAAGGCAAAATATGTTTCAGACGGGCCTGATAATCTATGTGAGCCTACTTCTGCTGACTCCAGAAATCCTGAGTCTGCTGTTTGATCCTCAAGACAATGCCTTCCTGTCCTGGGCTCACTCCTATGCTGCATTCCACAATCGGTCTAACTGCTGGGTCTGTGGAGCACTCCCCCCTTCATCAGTGAAAGGCGTCCCATGGTGGACATCTCCACTTCAAGGAAAGGACTTTCTCCAAGTCTGCAAATACCTTCAACAATCGCATGTGATGCCTCTTCTTAAACTGATGACATCTAACAACCTTAAGATGGACTGATGTAACTATGGACGTAATGTGACTTTTCATTTCGATTTTAACTTGGTTTAATGACTATTCTGCCTTACATCTGTAACTGTATAATGGGGTTTTCTAACCATCTAAAAGCTTTTAATTTACAAATAGTTGTCCGAGCTCCTACGAGTGCCACAGCCTCCTCCAACTATTACTTGGAGCCCCTGGATCAGACATCCTCACTATGAGGATTAGGAGAATATGTTGCCTCACCAATTTAGGGACAATGCCCCTTGTCAGCTCAGAAGCAGTTATGGAATGAGAACAATGCCCCTTTTCCCTAGGCAACATAATTCTCCTAAAAGAAGAGGGGGGATGAGAGAGTCATTTCCTAGGCAGGTTGATAAGAAGTCTAGGGGTCCCCAAGGAGAGAGAGGTCTGGGATATTCAAGGAGGAAGAAAGGACAAACTTCTTTACTTTTTATCCTCTACGTTCCTTAGGATTATATAACAATAATGTATCCTGCCTGAGGACAGTCTTTGGATTAAACCTTCTAGCCAACTCTGTTATCTTAAAATGTAAATTATGGGAGTGGGTCTGGTGAGGTCTTTGCAACCTCCAGACATTCTTTGGATTCATTGGAGAGTATATAACTCCATTGCTAACACTAGCAAAGGGGCACTCTTTTGCCCCCTTCTGATGCCTATGTCAGAAGCTTTCTCTATCTCCTTTATACTTTAGTAAAACTTTATTACACAAATAAATAAATAAATATATATATATATGTCCTAGATGGCAAATCGCTGGGTCTGAATACCTGGGTTTTATAGTACTATATTAATATTAATAATAGTGTTAATTACATTATTATATTAATAGCATTATTATATTTATAGGTATATTTATTATACTACTATAGCATTAACAATAGTATTGTTAATTATATTAAAGTAGTATTAATTATATCAAATGTTATAATTATTATTCATTATATTAATATATGTCAAATTACTGGGACTGGATATGTGGCTTTTATAATACTATTAATATTCTCTGTGCTCATGTGTATAGTAAAAGCTTTCCAACATTAATAAAAAATATGAAGGAATTATGCTGTAGTGGAAAAAGTCATGAAGAAAACATACCAGTGTGTTCACTTTGCTGACATCAGGAACACTCTAAAAATTGAATACTGATATTATTGATACTGCGATTATAAGAAGAAACATATGTGTTTGTTTTTTCATCCTTTTCCTGACACTGAGTTCCTAAAAGTCTTGGTATCTCTTATGTGATGAGAACAATAAAAATGGCTCCTGATATGTGACATCAGCGATTTTGGAAAGACCCTTGTAACCCCAGCATGGACTCTGAATGCACACGAAGGACTGTCTCGCAGGAAGGAGGGTTTGAACTTTCATTCCCACCCTCTCCCATGGTCTTCTCTTCTCCGTCCCCTCTTCTTCTACGACTTCAGGGAGGGTCATAGAACTGTCAGTTGAACAATCACCAATAGCTAATGATTTAATGCATCATGACTAGGTAATGAAGCCTCCTTAACAGAGCAAGACATTCATGTTATACAAGAGACCTGGGATCCACCCAGGGAACAACATGGATCGTGCTCCATCAAGGCTCATGTGGACCACAGCAGCAGCCTGCTCCCCGGGCCTCCGTGTCTGCCCTTCATCCCCTGGAGGGCACTCTCTGCACTGCAGCCTCAGGGATCCTGGTACTATTCAGTCTTACCCCATTGCTCCCATGACCAACCCCCCAGTGATTCCTCCTTTCACTGAGAGTCAAATTCTGATCTTAATAAGTCCCACAAGTCTCCTCATGACCTGCCCCCATGGCCTCTCATCCTCATCGCCTTCCACTTCCCTCCCCTCCCCTCCACCCACCCAGCTCCATCCACCCTGGTCCTGGTTGCTGTTCCAACACACACCCAGGCACATTACTTCCGCGGCCTCTGCTCAAAGCCTCCTGTCACAGAAGATTTCCCTGACCCTGGAGAGAATAAGAACAGCATCCTTTCCCCACATCCCTCTCTACCTTCAAGAAACTTATGGCCTACCATAGGATTTCTCCCCTCTGCTATTGTTTGTCTCTCTCCTAGAAGGCAAGTTATTTTGCCATATATTTTTCACAGCTGTTTTCCCACCCCAAGAACAATGCTTTGGAGGGACTTAATTCCCATTTTCATTTTCTCAACAAGCACACAGTCTTTAATAGAATGGATATGATAGAATTCTTTTTAGTAAAATATCTACTTGATGATAGGACACATTTACATAATCATCTCTAATATTCAGTCTACTGAGATGATAATAAAATAATGTGATCCACGTGATCACTATATTATTATTAACCCTAAAACCTCTCTGAATCCAAATATTTATAGATTTTTATGGAGGTTTTCAATAAATAGCCATACTGACTGAATTATCGGCCATGGCTGGTTGATCTCAATCTCAGACCCCTCCACTACCCCAAGAGGTGCTGGCAAGAAAGTGGTGAAAGTTCAAACACCTAAGTGAGTGTTTGAGGTTTTGGGAAGACCAGTCCATACCCAAAAGCTTCTTGGTTGCCTTTCCTGAGCGCTCTCATGACCTATGAAAGAAGATAAATTCCAAGAAGTTTAGGAGGCCTGAGCCATGAACCAAGACAAAGATCAAATATAGATAATAAAAGAATAGTCAAGAGGGGACCTGGAAACTCTACGGATCAGCCTTGGTCCCACAAGCCAACAACACAAGGACTGCATTTCTTGCTTACCCTGCAGTCACTCTGCTCTTTTGGTTCCAGGTCTTTCTGGTTTATTTTAATAATGGAGGAATATCCATATATGACACCTAAATATTTTTTCTTGCCCAAGGAAGGTACATAGACATTTTTTTAATGAACACATCTTACTAGAAAATGGGAAAAGTTGGCCATGAAATGGGATTAAACTCTTTATATTAATGACAGGTGATCTTTTCAAAGAAACCTTGGAACATGTATCCCTGAGTCCAGATGAGGTAACTGCAGATGATTTGCCCCAGGACACAAGCGCGTGGTTAGTGGGGTCAGGACGAAGTACTGTCTAGTCACAACCCATTTGATACACTAATGATTCTGCCAGAAATTCTGAAAATACAGTTTACTTGCAAAGTTTCTGGATCCAGTGTCCTACTTTCTTTCACTACTTCCCTGTCCTCAAGCCTCACTTACCCCCTCACATCACAGGTCAGTATGAGTCTGAGTTCACCCTGATCCCAAACATGTTATGTCTAACCAACACCAACCAATTATCAAACAGCCACAGTCAACTTACTGCTGGTAGTGTATCGGTGGGCTTAGTGCAGATTGTGTAGGTTGAGGGCTCAAGACTGTCCTCAGTTCAAATGCAAGTCATGTGATCTTGAATAACTCATACTTGCGACCAACTGGCCAAAAATCAGAGGTTCCATGACTCCACCTCCATGTTCAATAACTCCATAGAATGAGCGACTGAACTCAGGAAACACCTCGCTTACTGTACCCATATTATTATAAAAGATAAATCTTGGGGACAGTGAAAAAGAGGAGACGGGTAGGGCAAAGAGGGAGTGGAGGTGTGCAGAGCCTCCATACCCCAGTGAGCCCAGCACCCTTGCATCACCTCTTTGTGTTTGTCGCCCTGAAAGCTCTCTAAACACCAATGTTCATGGATATTTATTTAGGTTTCAATACAAAGGCATACTGATTGAATCAGTGGTCATTGGTGACTGAGCTCAATTTCCATTCCTTCCCCTCTTCCCAGAGTTGCTGACATGGATGGTATTGAAAATTTTAACCTTTAAGTGCGTGTTTGTCCTCTTCTGGAGACATGGGCAGTTGTGATAATATCTTGGATGGAAGTCATTCCAGACTCTCAAAGTGAATTCTGGAGGAGCCAAGATGGCAGAGGAATAGGACGGGGAGACCACTTTCTCTCCTACAAATTCATCAAAAGAATAATTGAACGCAGAGCAAACTTCACAAAACAACTTCTGATCACAAGCTGAGGTCATCAGGCGCCCAGAAAAACAACCCATTGTCTTCGAAAAGAGGTAGGACAAACCATAAAAGATAAAAAGAGAGACAAAAGAGCTAAGGATGGAGATCTGTCCCGGGAAGGGAGTCTTAATAGAGGAAGTTTCCAAACACCAGGAAACCGTCGCACTGGTGAGTCTGGGGGAAGTTTTTCAATCTCAGAGGGCAACCTGACTGGGAGGGGAACAATAAATAAAACCCACAGATTACGTGCCTAAAAGCAACTCCCAGCAGAAAAGTACCCCAGGCGCCCACATCAGCCACCAGCAAGTGGGGGCGGAACGGAGAGGAGCCGGCGGCTTGCTTAGGGTAAGGACCGGGCCTGAGAGCCCTGAGGGCAATCGGAGGGAGCTTTTGTGAGTTACCAACTTAAACTGTCGGATAGCAAGAGAGAGAGAGAGATAATTAACCCACCCGAACACACTGCCTGGCGTTCGCAAAACAAAGGGACCGAGCAAGTCCAGAGAAGAGTTCGCAGGCTGCAGACCGGCCCGGCCCAGCAGGAGGCAGTGGGGAGAGGAAAGGGGCAGGCTCGGCCCCAAGAACCACATCCCCTACCACACTGCAAAGAGGCCTCCAGTTTCTAATCAAAGACCTCCTGAGATTCTGGATGGTCGACATCTGCCAGGAGGGTCGAGGTGAGACACATGGCGCAGGCACCCAACCGGCGCAGGCAGGGACTGGGGCTGGTGATGCGGAGGGCAGAAGGTGCATGCACCCGACTGGCGCGGGCGGAAACTGAGACTGGAACCACAGAGGGGAGAAGGCGCGCCGCACCCGGGGAGAGTGCGCCCGTCAAGCTCCTGGCTGCGTGAGCTGCCCGGACGGGGAAGGCACAAAAAGCAGGCGCAGCTTTTTGTTCTGCACTTTTGTGGAACACCCGAGGGCTGGAACCACGCGCAGCACAGGGCCCGCTCCATATAGAGCAGCCCAGAGCCTCAGCAGCGTGGTCGGGGAAAGCAGCGCCAGCCCCTCCCCGCAGTGCGACGGAACTAGCAACCTGAATAAGAGACCACCTCCACCCGCCTGTGTCAGGGCGGAAATTAGGCACTGAAGAGACCGGCAAACAGAAGCCAAATAAACACAGGGAACCGCTTCAGAAGGGACCGGTGCAACAGATTAAAATCCCTGTAGATAACACCGACTACACTGGAAGGGGCCTGGAGATACCGAGAAGTGTAAGCTGGAACAAGGAGCTATCTGAAACTGAACTGAACCCACACTGACTGCAACAGCTCCAGAGAAATTCCTATATATACTTTTACTTTTTTTTTCCTTTTTCTTTTTCCTTTATTATTTTCTTTTAAAATTCCCTATTACTCCCCCATTACGACTTAACTTTCATTTTCATAGGTTTTTACGATTTTTTTTAATTAGGAAAAAAATTTTTTTCATGTTTTTTTATTCATTTTTCTATTCTATTTTCTATTTTTCTTTTTCTCTTATTTCCTGTTAAATGCCTCTATTACTCCTCTACTACTCCTTAATTTTCATTTTCATTACACTATAACCTCACAAAAAAAAACAAAAGAGAAGCCCTATTTTTAAACCGAACTTCATATATATTTCTAAAACTTTTTGTGTGTGTTTCGCTTTTTGTTTTTAATATTGTATTTTTAAGACTCTAACCTCTACCCTAGATTTTTAATCTTTGTTTTTCAGTACATGATATAAATTGTGGACATTTAAGAATCCAATATTCAGTTCCCATTTTTATTCAGGAGTGTGTTGATTACTCTCCCCATTTTGACTCTCTGTTTTCTACCTCAGAAGACCTCTATTTACTCCTTTCCCATTCCCTTCCCAATCCAATTCTGTGAATCTTTGTGGGTGTCTGGGCTACGGAGAACACTCTGGGAACAGACAACTGTGTAGATCTGTCTCTCTCCTCTTGAGTCCCCCTTTTTCTCCTCCTGCTCATCTCTATCTCCCTCCTCCCTCTCCTCTTCTTCATGTAACTCTGTGAACCTCTCTGGGGGTCCCTAACAGGGGAGAATCTTTTTGCGATTAACCTAGAAGTTTTATTATCAGTGCTGTATCATTGGAGAAGTCCTGAGACTACTGGAAGAATAAAACTGAAATCCAGAGGCAGGAGACTTAAGCCCAAAACCTGAGAACACCAGAAAACTCCTGACTACATGGAACTGTAAGTAATAAGAGACCGTCCAAAAGCCTCCTTACCTACAATGAAACCAACCACTACCCAAGAGGCTGTAAGTTTCAGAGCAGTTCCTACCATGCAAATTTTCCAGCAACGCAGGAACATAGCACTGAGCATCAACATACAGGCTGCCCATGGTCACACCTAACACATAGACCCATCTCAAAACTCATTACTGGGCACTCCATTGCACTCTAGAGAGAAGAAATCTAGTTCCACGCATCAGAACACCGACGCAAGCTTCCCTAACCAGGAAACCTTGAGAAGCCAATCATCCAAACCCACCCGCTGAGTGAAACCTCCACAATAAAAAGGAACCACAGACTTCCAGAATACAGAAAGCCCACTCCAGACACAGCAATCTAAACAAGATGAAAAGGCAGACAAATACCCGACAGGTAAAGGAACATGAAAAATGCCCACCAAGTCAAACAAAAGAGGAGGAGATAGGGAATCTACCTGAAAAAGAATTTAGAATAATGATAATAAAAATGATCCAAAATCTTGAAAACAAAATGGAGTTACTGATAAATAGCCTGGAGACAAAGATTGAGAAGATGCAAGAAATGTTTAATAAAGACCTAGAAGAAATTAAAAAGAGTCAATTAAAAATGAATAATGCAATAAATGAGATCAAATACAATCTGGAGGGAACTAACAGTAGAACAACAGAGAAAAAAGATAGGATAAGTGAGGCAGAAGATAAAATGGTGGAAATAAATGAAGCAGAGAGGAAAAAAGAAAAAAGAATCAAAAGAAATGAGGACAAACTCAGGGACCTCTGGGACAATGTGAAACGCCCCAACATTCGAATCATAGGAGTCCCAGAAGAAGAAGACAAAAAGAAAGGCCATGAGAAAATACTCGAGGAGATAATAGCTGAAAACTTCCCTAAAATGGGGAAGGAAATAGCCACCCAAGTCCAAGAAACCCAGAGAGTCCCAAACAGGATAAACCCAAGGCGAAACACCCCAAGACACATATTAATCAAATTAACAAAGATCAAACACAAAGAACAAATATTAAAAGCAGCAAGGGAGAAATAACAAATAACACACAAAGGGATTCCCATAAGCATAACAGCTGATCTATCAATAGAAACCCTCCAGGCCAGACGGGAATGGCAGGACATACTTAAAGTAATGAAAGAGAATAAGCTACAACCTAGATTACTGTACCCAGCAAGGATCTCATTCAGATATGAAGGAGAATTCAAAAGCTTTACAGACAAGCAAAACCTGAGAGAATTAAACACCACCAAAGAAGCTCTTCAACAAATGCTAAAGGATCTTCTCTAGACAGGAAATGCAGAAAGGTTGTATAAACGTGAACCCAAAGCAACAAAGTAAATGGCAACAGGACCATACCTATCAAGAATTACCTTAAATGTAAATGGGTTGAATGCCCCAACCAAAAGACAAAGACTGGCTGAATGGATACAAAAACAAGACCCCTATATATGCTGTCTACAAGAGACCCACCTCAAAACAACAGACACATACCGACTAAAAGTGAAGGGCTGGAAAATAATATTTCACGCAAACGGAGACCAAAAGAAAGCAGGAGTCGCAATACTCATATCAGATAAAATACACTTTCAAATAAAGGATGTGATAAGAGACAAAGAAGGACACTACATAATGATCAAAGGATCAATCCAAGAAGAAGATATAACAATTATAAATATATATGCACCCAACAGAGGAGCACTGCAATATGTAAGGCAAACGCTAACGAGTATGAAAGAGGAAATTAATAGTAACACGATAATAGTGGGAGACTTTAATACCCCACTCACAACTGTGGATAGATCAACTAAACAGAAAATTAACAAGGAAACACAAACCTTAAATGACACAATGGACCAGCTAGACCTAATTGATATCTATAGGACATTTCTCCCCAAAACAATCAACTTCACCTTTTTCTCAAGTGCACACGGAACCTTCTCCAGAATAGCTCACATGCTGGGCCATAAATCTAGTCTTGATAAATTCAAAAAAATTGAAATCATTCCAGTCATCTCTTCTGAGCACAGTGCAGTAAGATTAGATCTCAATTACAGGAGAAAAATTATTAAAATTTCAAACATATGGAGGCTAAATAACACGCTTCTGAATAACCAACAAATCATAGAAGAAATCAAAATATGCATAGAAATGAATGAAAGTGAAAACACAACAACCCAAAACCTATGGGACACTGTAAAAGTAGTGTTAAGGGGACGGTTCATAGCATTACAGGCTTACACCAAGAAACAAGAAAAAAGTCAAATAAACAACCTAACTCTACACCTAAAGCAACTAGAAAAGGAAGAAATGAAAAACCCCATGGTTAGTAGAAGGAAAGAAATCTTAAAACTTAGGGCAGAAATAAAAGCAAAAGAAACTAAAGAGACCATAGCAAAAATCAACAAATGTAAAAGCTGGTTTTTTAAAAAATAAACAAAATTGACAAACAATTAACAAGACTCGTTAAGAAACAAAGGGAGAAGAACCAAATTAACAGAATTAGAAATCAAAATGGAGATACCACAGCAGACAACACTGAAATACAAAGGATCATAAGAGACTACTACCAGCAGGTCTATGCCAATAAAATGGGCAACTTGGAAGAAATGGACAAATTCTTAGAAAAGTATAACTTTCCAAAACTGAACCAGAATGAAATAGAAGATCTTAACAGAGCCATCACAAGCAAGGGAATCGAAACTGTAATCAGAAATCTTCCAGCAAACAAAAGCCCAGGACCAGATGGCTTCACAGCTGAACTCTACCAAAAAATTAGAGAGGAGCTAACACCTATCTTTCTCAAACTCTTCCAGAAAATTGCAGAAGAAGGTAAACTTCCAAACTCATTCTGTGAGGCCACCATCACCCTAATTCCAAAACCAGACAAAGATGCCACAAAAAAAGAAAACCACAGGCCAATATCACTGATGAACATAGATGCAAAAATCCTTAACAAAATTCTAGCAAACAGAATCCAACAACATATTAAAAGAATCATATGCCATGACCAAGTGGGCTTTATCCCAGGAAAGCAAGGATTCTTTAATATCCACAAATCAATCAATGTAATACACCACATTAACAAATTGAAAGATAAAAACCATATGATTATCTCAAGAGATGCAGAGAAAGCCTTTGACAAAATTCAACACCCATTTATGATTAAAGCTCTCCAGAAAGCAGGAATAGAAGGAACATACCGCAACATAATAAAAGCTATATATGACAAACCCACAGCAAGCATTACCCTCAATGGTGAAAAATTGAAAGCATTTCCCCTAAAATCAGGAACAAGACAAGGGTGCCCACTCTCACCACTACTATCCAACATAGTTTTGGAAGTTTTGGCCACAGCAATCAGAGCAGAAAAAGAAGTAAAAGGAATCCAGATAAGAAAAGAAGAAGTGAAACACTCGCTGTTTGCAGATGACATGATCCTCTACATAGGAAACCCTAAAGACTCTACCAGAAAATTACTAGAGTTAATCAACGAATATAGTAAAATTGCAGGATATAAAATTAACACACAGAAATCCCTTGCATTCCTATACACTAACAATGAGAAAACAGAAAGAAAAATTAAGGAAACAATACCATTCACCATTGCAACAAAAAGAATAAAATACTTAGGAGTATATCTACCTAAAGAAACAAAAGACCTATACATAGAAAACTATAAAACAATGGTGAAAGAAAGCAAAGAGGACACAAACAGATGGAGAAACATACCGTGTTCATGGATTGGAAGAATCAATATTGTCAAAATTACTATACTACCCAAAGCAATCTATAGATTCAGTGAAATCCCTATCAAGCTACCAACGGTATTTTTCACAGAACTAGACCAAAGAATTTCACAATTTGTATGGAAATACAAAAAACCTCGAATAGCCAAAGTAATCTTGAGAAAGAAGAATGGAACTGGAGGAATCAACCTGCCTGACTTCAGACTCTACTACAAAGCCACACTCATCAAGACAGTATGGTACTGGCACAAAGACAGAAATATAGATCAATGGAACAGAATAGAAAGCCCAGAGATAAATCCACGAACCTATGGACAACTTATCTTTGGCAAAGGAGGCAAGGGTATACAATGGAAAAAAGACAACCTCTTTAACAAGTGGTGCTGGGAAAACTGGTCAACCACTTCTAAAAGAATGAAACTAGAACACTTTCTAACACCATACACAAAAATAAACGCAAAATGGATTAAAGATCTAAATGTAAGACCAGAATCTATAACACCCCTAGAGGAGAACATAGGCAAAACACTCTCCGACATGAATCACAGCAGGATCCTCTATGACTCACCTCCCAGAATATTGGAAATAAAAGCAAAAATAAACAAATGGGACCTAATGAAACTTAAAAGCTTTTGCACTACAAAGGAAACTATAAGTAAGGTGAAAAGACAGCCCTCAGATTGGGAGAAAATAATAGCAAACAAAGCAACAGACAAAGGATTAATCTCAAAAATACACAAGCAACTCCTGCAGATCAATTCCAGGAAAATAAATGACCCAATCAAAAAATGGGCCAAAGAAATAAACAGACATTTCTCCAAAGAAGACATACAGATGGCTAACAAACACATGAAAAGATGCTTAACATCACTCATTTTCAGAGAAATGCAAATCAAAAACCACAATGAGGTACCATTACACACCAGTCAGGATGGCTGCTATCCAAAACTCTACAAGCAATAAATGCTGGAGAGGGTGTGGAGAAAAGGGAACCCTCTTACACTGTTGGTGGGAATGCAAACTAGTACAGCCACTAGGGAAAACAGTGTGGAGATTTCTTAAAAAACTGGAAATAGAACTGCCGTGTGACCCAGCAATACCACTTCTGGGCATACACACTGAGGCAACCAGATCTGAAAGAGACACATGTACCCCAATGTTCACCACAGCACTGTTTATAATAGCCAGGACATGGAAGCAACCTAGATGTCCACCAGCAGACGAATGGATAAGGAAGCTGTGGTACATATACACCATGGAATATTAATCAGCCATTAAAAAAAATTCATTTGAATCAGTTCTGATGAGACGGATGAAACTGGAACCCATTATACAGAGTGAAGTAAGCCAGAAAGATAAAGAACATTACAGCATACTAACACATATATATGGAATTTAGAAAGATGGTCATGATAACCCTATATGCAAAACAGAAAAAGAGACACAGATGTACAGAACAGACTTTTGGACTCTGTGGGAGAAGGCGAGGGTGGGATGTTTTGAGAGAACAGCATCGAAACATGTATATTATCTATGGTGAAACAGATCACTAGCCCAGGTGGGATGCATGAGACAAGTGCTTGGGCCTGGTGCACTGGGAAGACCCAGAGGGGTCGGGTAGAGAGGGAGGTGGGAGGGGGATCAGGATGGGGAATACATGTAAATCCATGGCTAATTCATGTCAATGTATGACAAAAACCATGACAATATTGTAAATTAATTAGCCTCCAACTAATATAAATAAATGAAAAAAAATTTTTTTTATTAAAAAAAATAAGAAGAGTGAGAGTCTAGGTTGTTTCCCTAACTCCAAACATGTGGGGTCTCTGCAAATAGCAACCAGTTCCCCAACACACCACTGTCTCAGGGAGATGAAATGACGTGCCCAAGAGCACACAGCAGCATAGCGAGTTATGTAAGCCAGTCTCCTTTCATTAACACCAAGGCATTATCCTATTACACTGTTAGAAATTAATAATTTTAGTAAAAATTAAATTTGTTATATATTCACAGTATTAATGTTACTGCTATCAAATCTGACACTGGTAAAAGTTACTCTGGCAATACCTGTGCAAATCATTTTAAAAATAACTTTTTCTTCTGATCACAACATGATGAGATTGATAGACAAAGCAAAAAGCAACCTCTGAGTTCCAAGACCTACCCTGGCACCACAGTGAGCCTAATATTCTTCTGCTCACTATTAACATTTAAACAGAACCTCAATATCAGACAAGGTCATTCTGTGTCCATGAAATATCAGGACAAAAATAAGACATTCGGTAATCATGTTTGAACACAGACAAAACAAGCTAAATTACAAGAACAACCAAAATGACCAGACATCCCCCTATCTTGAGTGACTGCTACTTCTAGGAAGGAAATGGCCACTCAGTCCAGTATTCTTGCCTGAAAAATCCCATGGACAGAGGAGCCTGGTGGGCTACAGTCCATGGGGTTGCAAAGAGTCAGATGTGCCTGAGTGATTAAGTTGAGCAGAGCAGACTTCAACTAGAAACCAGATTGTTTCTAGTGGTCTCTGGCTAGAAACACTTAACAAATACAACCATTATCCTTATTTTATAATAAAGAATGGAAAGCTCAGAGATACTGAGAAATTTGCCCAAGTCTACAAGGAAGTAGTGAGTAACAGCACCAGCACTATCTGTGTTCTTGTTTATTTCATTACCGTTCTTTCTGTGATCCCCATGCCTCACTTTCCTCATCTATAGTAAAACAAATAACTCTCTGTTCTCCAAAAGTGTCTCCAACCTACATCCTCCCAGAGGCAGGAGCAAGAAAACATCAAAGTCCCTCTACTTGGGAGAACGGGGACCTGCAGCGCGAGCAAATGAATACAGCAGCTAAGAGCCATCTCCGGGCCTCCATTTCCTCCCTTGAAGGATTCTTAGGATGATAAATAGAATAATACAGGCAAAATGCTAACACAGAGCCTGGGACACAAAAAAGGTAGTTGCCCTTTCTTTAACTGAAGTAAGAAGCCCTCTCCCCACATGTGACCTCAGGGAATCAGATTCCTTAGAAAAGTGGACAACTGAGTATAATATCCATTCTCCTGAGAGTCCAGGAGAACAACCTGCCCCCAAATTTGACTGAACTTAAAAGTAAGGAATAAAAGCCTACATACTGATGTGTCTGTGTCCCAGGTTTCTGTGTAGCTTGGAGTGGCCATGAAAAGGTAGATGATGCTATAATGGGTTTGCTTCCTATACCTGGTAGGGCACACTCTGTGGATGGTGGAAAGGGAGGTAGCCACTGCTAAGCAGAGCAGAGAGAAGGACCACAATTTCCATGGACCCTACTGGTTAAGGTTTGTAGTTGCAAACCACAGACTCCACTCCAGTCAGTTTAATTTTGAATATGCATTTATTGAAATATAAGCCACAGTGTTTGAAGCCACAGAAAAGAAAATTGTAACATCATTGTGCAGTCAAGGAGCTTCTTTATCCCAAACCTTCTCTTGTGACTGATGCTGAGAACTGGTGTTCTGCCCGTAGTCCGAGTCCCCGGTCGGGAAAGAAGCCTCCTCGAAACAATGCAACTCACAATAGGGGAATTTATTACTCACTCGAGCCAGGGCCTCCCGCCCTCACCAGGTGTGTGAGGACAAAATGCCCTGAGCCCCAGTTCTCTCGGGTATTTATTAGGTCAAAATAAGCAGCAGGTAGTTGGCGCAATCGGATTGGTTACACAGTGGGTAGTTGGCGTAAGCGGATTGGTTACACAGTTGCAAGGTAATTTTTGTTGGCCCAACGTGGGGCTTTCAGCTTTCCCCTGATAGGTTCCCTTTTTTCTGGCTAGGCCTATGTTGATTGGATAGCTCCAGGAGGCCTGATAATTATGTTACCCCGGGAAACCAGGCCTACTCCTAATCTAGGCTGCCTGCCATGGCGTTAGCCGTGACAGCCTCACACTGGAGGCCAGAAATTCCACCATGACCACCCACAAGAAGAGCAGTGATGGTGGGGAGGGGGATGACAGTGAGGATACTGTGAGGATGTGGGTGAAAACAAAAATCCTGTCATCAAACGGCAGGCTCTGTAGTTACTGTGGGCATGATGAATGTGCTCCATCCAGCATTCCTTCCTTCCTCAAGGAATTATGAACTGTCTCCTTGGTGCCAGGAACTGTGCTAAGTGCTCAGGATAAAGTGCTAAGTTGGCTCTCATGGTGCTGAGAGACAGCTGGATGAGACAGAATTAAGACATGGAGACCCATGGAAGAATGGAAATAGGCAGGTTCTGCTGAGGAGGGTAGGGGAAAGAAGAACTGCGAGGAGACTGAACTGTTTCAGAAGCAGCCACAGCCCAGTCCTGCAGGGATCCTCGTCGGACTTCAGAGTTTTAGGGACCACTCTTCGCATGCCCTCTGCAAAAAGAAAGGAACTTGCTGAGTTCCAGCTCCAGACGTGGACACTGGTCATCTTGACAGATCCAAGGTTTTCTGAAAAATGTGGAACCATAGTGCCCGTGACTCGAATAGCCAATGAGAAGGAAATGAGTTTTTCAAGCCTCAGGTGGAGGTCGGGGGTGCCAGGAGCACTGCAGACCTGCCCTGGAGGGTGGCTGAATCAGTGTTGCCATCTGAGAACGGGGAGCATATGATCAGGCTCAGATGATCACAAAGAGGCATCTAGGGTTGACCTTCTGCCAAGCTGACCCCTGAAGGACATGCTCAGGGTTACAGATTTCACAGGACACTGCCTCTTCTCCTGGGAGGCAACAAGGAGGAAAGACACTATGCAGGTGTGAATGGTGTGTGGTCTCCTGAGCTCCACCTCTTTTCCCAGCATTCCCCTCCCACCCTGGCCTGCTCCCTGTCTTACCACCAGGACCCTGTTGTGTGATCTCAGGTCTTTATGCATTCGACTTCTTTGAGGGAGTTGTTGACCTTTGAGCTCTCTCTAAATTCTCCATGTACTGAGCGTCAAAGATGTCCATCCCCACCATTGCATTTGAACTGCTCCATATCACCCTTGATGAAGCACCTGGTCTTTGAGCCCATGCAAGGACCTGTGAATTTTTTATCCAGGCAGAAAGCAGGTCTAGAAATTGCCGAAATGGGAGGGGCAATGGGTCAGTTATGAGGATGGTCATCACAGCTCAGTCTACAAGGTCAACGAAGGAACCACCAGGTTTGTTTCTTGCTTGTTTGTTTTGCAATAGAGAATTTAAGGTTGTGGCAGATGGTCAAATTGAAAAGCCCACTTGTAAATCTCCTTTCTGGGACATCATGATGAATGTTGCTAGGCGTGACGTGCTACAGTAACCATGTACAAATGTGTATCTCCTCATGAAGTAGCCTCAAAAACTTCTACAGGACTTCCCTGGTGGTTCAGTGATTAAAAATCCACCCTCCAATGCAGAAGTCCCGGGTTCAATCCCTTGTCAGGGAACTAAGGTCCCACATGCTGCAGGGCATCTAAGCCAGCGGACCATGACTAAGACCCAACACACCCAAATAAATACACAAATGCACCAGCAAAACCACAACTCTACAAGAACAGAAAGAGATCACATATTAAAAAAATATATGTCCTATATGTCAAATCGCTGGGTCTGAATACCTGGGTTTTATAGTATCATATTAATATTAATAATAGTATTAATTACAAACATTATCCTGTGGTGACTGCTGAACAGGTTTTAAAGGCAAAATATGTTTCAGACGGGCCTGATAATCTATGTGAGCCTACTTCTGCTGACTCCAGAAATCCGGAGTCTGCTGTTTGATCCTCAAGACAATGCCTTCCTGTCCTGGGCTCACTCCTATGCTGCATTCCACAATCGGTCTAACTGCTGGGTCTGTGGAGCACTCCCCCCTTCATCAGTGAAAGGCGTCCCATGGTGGACATCTCCACTTCAAGGAAAGGACTTTCTCCAAGTCTGCAAATACCTTCAACAATCGCATGTGATGCCTCTTCTTAAACTGATGACATCTAACAACCTTAAGATGGACTGATGTAACTATGGACGTAATGTGACTTTTCATTTCGATTTTAACTTGGTTTAATGACTATTCTGCCTTACATCTGTAACTGTATAATGGGGTTTTCTAACCATCTAAAAGCTTTTAATTTACAAATAGTTGTCCGAGCTCCTACGAGTGCCACAGCCTCCTCCAACTATTACTTGGAGCCCCTGGATCAGACATCCTCACTATGAGGATTAGGAGAATATGTTGCCTCACCAACTTAGGGACAATGCCCCTTGTCAGCTCAGAAGCAGTTATGGAATGAGAACAATGCCCCTTTTCCCTAGGCAACATAATTCTCCTAAAAGAAGAGGGGGGATGAGAGAGTCATTTCCTAGGCAGGTTGATAAGAAGTCTAGGGGTCCCCAAGGAGAGAGAGGTCTGGGATATTCAAGGAGGAAGAAAGGACAAACTTCTTTACTTTTTATCCTCTACGTTCCTTAGGATTATATAACAATAATGTATCCTGCCTGAGGACAGTCTTTGGATTAAACCTTCTAGCCAACTCTGTTATCTTAAAATGTAAATTATGGGAGTGGGTCTGGTGAGGTCTTTGCAACCTCCAGACATTCTTTGGATTCATTGGAGAGTATATAACTCCATTGCTAACACTAGCAAAGGGGCACTCTTTTGCCCCCTTCTGATGCCTATGTCAGAAGCTTTCTCTATCTCCTTTATACTTTAGTAAAACTTTATTACACAAATAAATAAATAAATATATATATATATGTCCTAGATGGCAAATCGCTGGGTCTGAATACCTGGGTTTTATAGTACTATATTAATATTAATAATAGTGTTAATTACATTATTATATTAATAGCATTATTATATTTATAGGTATATTTATTATACTACTATAGCATTAACAATAGTATTGTTAATTATATTAAAGTAGTATTAATTATATCAAATGTTATAATTATTATTCATTATATTAATATATGTCAAATTACTGGGACTGGATATGTGGCTTTTATAATACTATTAATATTCTCTGTGCTCATGTGTATAGTAAAAGCTTTCCACCATTAATAAAAAATATGAAGGAATTATGCTGTAGTGGAAAAAGTCATGAAGAAAACATACCAGTGTGTTCACTTTGCTGACATCAGGAACACTCTAAAAATTGAATACTGATATTATTGATACTGCGATTATAAGAAGAAACATATGTGTTTGTTTTTTCATCCTTTTCCTGACACTGAGTTCCTAAAAGTCTTGGTATCTCTTATGTGATGAGAACAATAAAAATGGCTCCTGATATGTGACATCAGCGATTTTGGAAAGACCCTTGTAACCCCAGCATGGACTCTGAATGCACACGAAGGACTGTCTCGCAGGAAGGAGGGTTTGAACTTTCATTCCCACCCTCTCCCATGGTCTTCTCTTCTCCGTCCCCTCTTCTTCTACGACTTCAGGGAGGGTCATAGAACTGTCAGTTGAACAATCACCAATAGCTAATGATTTAATGCATCATGACTAGGTAATGAAGCCTCCTTAACAGAGCAAGACATTCATGTTATACAAGAGACCTGGGATCCACCCAGGGAACAACATGGATCGTGCTCCATCAAGGCTCATGTGGACCACAGCAGCAGCCTGCTCCCCGGGCCTCCGTGTCTGCCCTTCATCCCCTGGAGGGCACTCTCTGCACTGCAGCCTCAGGGATCCTGGTACTATTCAGTCTTACCCCATTGCTCCCATGACCAACCCCCCAGTGATTCCTCCTTTCACTGAGAGTCAAATTCTGATCTTAATAAGTCCCACAAGTCTCCTCATGACCTGCCCCCATGGCCTCTCATCCTCATCGCCTTCCACTTCCCTCCCCTCCCCTCCACCCACCCAGCTCCATCCACCCTGGTCCTGGTTGCTGTTCCAACACACACCCAGGCACATTACTTCCGCGGCCTCTGCTCAAAGCCTCCTGTCACAGAAGATTTCCCTGACCCTGGAGAGAATAAGAACAGCATCCTTTCCCCACATCCCTCTCTACCTTCAAGAAACTTATGGCCTACCATAGGATTTCTCCCCTCTGCTATTGTTTGTCTCTCTCCTAGAAGGCAAGTTATTTTGCCATATATTTTTCACAGCTGTTTTCCCACCCCAAGAACAATGCTTTGGAGGGACTTAATTCCCATTTTCATTTTCTCAACAAGCACACAGTCTTTAATAGAATGGATATGATAGAATTCTTTTTAGTAAAATATCTACTTGATGATAGGACACATTTACATAATCATCTCTAATATTCAGTCTACTGAGATGATAATAAAATAATGTGATCCACGTGATCACTATATTATTATTAACCCTAAAACCTCTCTGAATCCAAATATTTATAGATTTTTATGGAGGTTTTCAATAAATAGCCATACTGACTGAATTATCGGCCATGGCTGGTTGATCTCAATCTCAGACCCCTCCACTACCCCAAGAGGTGCTGGCAAGAAAGTGGTGAAAGTTCAAACACCTAAGTGAGTGTTTGAGGTTTTGGGAAGACCAGTCCATACCCAAAAGCTTCTTGGTTGCCTTTCCTGAGCGCTCTCATGACCTATGAAAGAAGATAAATTCCAAGAAGTTTAGGAGGCCTGAGCCATGAACCAAGACAAAGATCAAATATAGATAATAAAAGAATAGTCAAGAGGGGACCTGGAAACTCTACGGATCAGCCTTGGTCCCACAAGCCAACAACACAAGGACTGCATTTCTTGCTTACCCTGCAGTCACTCTGCTCTTTTGGTTCCAGGTCTTTCTGGTTTATTTTAATAACGGAGGAATATCCATATATGACACCTAAATATTTTTTCTTGCCCAAGGAAGGTACATAGACATTTTTTTAATGAACACATCTTACTAGAAAATGGGAAAAGTTGGCCATGAAATGGGATTAAACTCTTTATATTAATGACAGGTGATCTTTTCAAAGAAACCTTGGAACATGTATCCCTGAGTCCAGATGAGGTAACTGCAGATGATTTGCCCCAGGACACAAGCGCGTGGTTAGTGGGGTCAGGACGAAGTACTGTCTAGTCACAACCCATTTGATACACTAATGATTCTGCCAGAAATTCTGAAAATACAGTTTACTTGCAAAGTTTCTGGATCCAGTGTCCTACTTTCTTTCACTACTTCCCTGTCCTCAAGCCTCACTTACCCCCTCACATCACAGGTCAGTATGAGTCTGAGTTCACCCTGATCCCAAACATGTTATGTCTAACCAACACCAACCAATTATCAAACAGCCACAGTCAACTTACTGCTGGTAGTGTATCGGTGGGCTTAGTGCAGATTCTGTAGGTTGAGGGCTCAAGACTGTCCTCAGTTCAAATGCAAGTCATGTGATCTTGAATAACTCATACTTGCGACCAACTGGCCAAAAATCAGAGGTTCCATGACTCCACCTCCATGTTCAATAACTCCATAGAATGAGCGACTGAACTCAGGAAACACCTCGCTTACTGTACCCATATTATTATAAAAGATAAATCTTGGGGACAGTGAAAAAGAGGAGACGGGTAGGGCAAAGAGGGAGTGGAGGTGTGCAGAGCCTCCATACCCCAGTGAGCCCAGCACCCTTGCATCACCTCTTTGTGTTTGTCGCCCTGAAAGCTCTCTAAACACCAATGTTCATGGATATTTATTTAGGTTTCAATACAAAGGCATACTGATTGAATCAGTGGTCATTGGTGACTGAGCTCAATTTCCATTCCTTCCCCTCTTCCCAGAGTTGCTGACATGGATGGTATTGAAAATTTTAACCTTTAAGTGCGTGTTTGTCCTCTTCTGGAGACATGGGCAGTTGTGATAATATCTTGGATGGAAGTCATTCCAGACTCTCAAAGTGAATTCTGGAGGAGCCAAGATGGCAGAGGAATAGGACGGGGAGACCACTTTCTCTCCTACAAATTCATCAAAAGAATAATTGAACGCAGAGCAAACTTCACAAAACAACTTCTGATCACAAGCTGAGGTCATCAGGCGCCCAGAAAAGCAACCCATTGTCTTCGAAAAGAGGTAGGACAAACCATAAAAGAGAAAAAGAGAGACAAAAGAGCTAAGGATGGAGATCTGTCCCGGGAAGGGAGTCTTAATAGAGGAAGTTTCCAAACACCAGGAAACCGTCGCACTGGTGAGTCTGGGGGAAGTTTTTCAATCTCAGAGGGCAACCTGACTGGGAGGGGAACAATAAATAAAACCCACAGATTACGTGCCTAAAAGCAACTCCCAGCAGAAAAGTACCCCAGGCGCCCGCATCAGCCACCAGCAAGTGGGGGCGGAACGGAGAGGAGCCGGCGGCTTGCTTAGGGTAAGGACCGGGCCTGAGAGCCCTGAGGGCAATCGGAGGGAGCTTTTGTGAGTTACCAACTTAAACTGTCGGATAGCAAGAGAGAGAGAGAGATAATTAACCCGCCCGAACACACTGCCTGGCGTTCGCAAAACAAAGGGACCGAGCAAGTCCAGAGAAGAGTTCGCAGGCTGCAGACCGGCCCGGCCCAGCAGGAGGCAGTGGGGAGAGGAAAGGGGCAGGCTCGGCCCCAAGAACCACATCCCCTACCACACTGCAAAGAGGCCTCCAGTTTCTAATCAAAGACCTCCTGAGATTCTGGATGGTCGACATCTGCCAGGAGGGTCGAGGTGAGACACATGGCGCAGGCACCCAACCGGCGCAGGCAGGGACTGGGGCTGGTGATGCGGAGGGCAGAAGGTGCATGCACCCGACTGGCGCGGGCGGAAACTGAGACTGGAACCACAGAGGGGAGAAGGCGCGCCGCACCCGGGGAGAGTGCGCCCGTCAAGCTCCTGGCTGCGTGAGCTGCCCGGACGGGGAAGGCACAAAAAGCAGGCGCAGCTTTTTGTTCTGCACTTTTGTGGAACACCCGAGGGCTGGAACCACGCGCAGCACAGGGCCCGCTCCATATAGAGCAGCCCGGAGCCTCAGCAGCGTGGTCGGGGAAAGCAGCGCCAGCCCCTCCCCGCAGTGCGACGGAACTAGCAACCTGAATAAGAGACCACCTCCACCCGCCTGTGTCAGGGCGGAAATTAGGCACTGAAGAGACCGGCAAACAGAAGCCAAATAAACACAGGGAACCGCTTCAGAAGGGACCGGTGCAACAGATTAAAATCCCTGTAGATAACACCGACTACACTGGAAGGGGCCTGGAGATACCGAGAAGTGTAAGCTGGAACAAGGAGCTATCTGAAACTGAACTGAACCCACACTGACTGCAACAGCTCCAGAGAAATTCCTATATATACTTTTACTTTTTTTTTCCTTTTTCTTTTTCCTTTATTATTTTCTTTTAAAATTCCCTATTACTCCCCCATTACGACTTAACTTTCATTTTCATAGGTTTTTACGATTTTTTTTAATTAGGAAAAAAATTTTTTTCATGTTTTTTTATTCATTTTTCTATTCTATTTTCTATTTTTCTTTTTCTCTTATTTCCTGTTAAATGCCTCTATTACTCCTCTACTACTCCTTAATTTTCATTTTCATTACACTATAACCTCACAAAAAAAAACAAAAGAGAAGCCCTATTTTTAAACCGAACTTCATATATATTTCTAAAACTTTTTGTGTGTGTTTCGCTTTTTGTTTTTAATATTGTATTTTTAAGACTCTAACCTCTACCCTAGATTTTTAATCTTTGTTTTTCAGTACATGATATAAATTGTGGACATTTAAGAATCCAATATTCAGTTCCCATTTTTATTCAGGAGTGTGTTGATTACTCTCCCCATTTTGACTCTCTGTTTTCTACCTCAGAAGACCTCTATTTCCTCCTTTCCCATTCCCTTCCCAATCCAATTCTGTGAATCTTTGTGGGTGTCTGGGCTACGGAGAACACTCTGGGAACAGACAACTGTGTAGATCTGTCTCTCTCCTCTTGAGTCCCCCTTTTTCTCCTCCTGCTCATCTCTATCTCCCTCCTCCCTCTCCTCTTCTTCATGTAACTCTGTGAACCTCTCTGGGGGTCCCTAACAGGGGAGAATCTTTTTGCGATTAACCTAGAAGTTTTATTATCAGTGCTGTATCATTGGAGAAGTCCTGAGACTACTGGAAGAATAAAACTGAAATCCAGAGGCAGGAGACTTAAGCCCAAAACCTGAGAACACCAGAAAACTCCTGACTACATGGAACTGTAAGTAATAAGAGACCGTCCAAAAGCCTCCTTACCTACAATGAAACCAACCACTACCCAAGAGGCTGTAAGTTTCAGAGCAGTTCCTACCATGCAAATTTTCCAGCAACGCAGGAACATAGCACTGAGCGTCAACATACAGGCTGCCCATGGTCACACCTAACACATAGACCCATCTCAAAACTCATTACTGGGCACTCCATTGCACTCTAGAGAGAAGAAATCTAGTTCCACGCATCAGAACACCGACGCAAGCTTCCCTAACCAGGAAACCTTGAGAAGCCAATCATCCAAACCCACCCGCTGAGTGAAACCTCCACAATAAAAAGGAACCACAGACTTCCAGAATACAGAAAGCCCACTCCAGACACAGCAATCTAAACAAGATGAAAAGGCAGACAAATACCCGACAGGTAAAGGAACATGAAAAATGCCCACCAAGTCAAACAAAAGAGGAGGAGATAGGGAATCTACCTGAAAAAGAATTTAGAATAATGATAATAAAAATGATCCAAAATCTTGAAAACAAAATGGAGTTACTGATAAATAGCCTGGAGACAAAGATTGAGAAGATGCAAGAAATGTTTAATAAAGACCTAGAAGAAATTAAAAAGAGTCAATTAAAAATGAATAATGCAATAAATGAGATCAAATACAATCTGGAGGGAACTAACAGTAGAACAACAGAGAAAAAAGATAGGATAAGTGAGGCAGAAGATAAAATGGTGGAAATAAATGAAGCAGAGAGGAAAAAAGAAAAAAGAATCAAAAGAAATGAGGACAAACTCAGGGACCTCTGGGACAATGTGAAACGCCCCAACATTCGAATCATAGGAGTCCCAGAAGAAGAAGACAAAAAGAAAGGCCATGAGAAAATACTCGAGGAGATAATAGCTGAAAACTTCCCTAAAATGGGGAAGGAAATAGCCACCCAAGTCCAAGAAACCCAGAGAGTCCCAAACAGGATAAACCCAAGGCGAAACACCCCAAGACACATATTAATCAAATTAACAAAGATCAAACACAAAGAACAAATATTAAAAGCAGCAAGGGAGAAATAACAAATAACACACAAAGGGATTCCCATAAGCATAACAGCTGATCTATCAATAGAAACCCTCCAGGCCAGACGGGAATGGCAGGACATACTTAAAGTAATGAAAGAGAATAAGCTACAACCTAGATTACTGTACCCAGCAAGGATCTCATTCAGATATGAAGGAGAATTCAAAAGCTTTACAGACAAGCAAAACCTGAGAGAATTAAACACCACCAAAGAAGCTCTTCAACAAATGCTAAAGGATCTTCTCCAGACAGGAAATGCAGAAAGGTTGTATAAACGTGAACCCAAAGCAACAAAGTAAATGGCAACAGGACCATACCTATCAAGAATTACCTTAAATGTAAATGGGTTGAATGCCCCAACCAAAAGACAAAGACTGGCTGAATGGATACAAAAACAAGACCCCTATATATGCTGTCTACAAGAGACCCACCTCAAAACAACAGACACATACCGACTAAAAGTGAAGGGCTGGAAAATAATATTTCACGCAAACGGAGACCAAAAGAAAGCAGGAGTCGCAATACTCATATCAGATAAAATACACTTTCAAATAAAGGATGTGAAAAGAGACAAAGAAGGACACTACATAATGATCAAAGGATCAATCCAAGAAGAAGATATAACAATTATAAATATATATGCACCCAACAGAGGAGCACTGCAATATGTAAGGCAAACGCTAACGAGTATGAAAGAGGAAATTAATAGTAACACGATAATAGTGGGAGACTTTAATACCCCACTCACAACTGTGGATAGATCAACTAAACAGAAAATTAACAAGGAAACACAAACCTTAAATGACACAATGGACCAGCTAGACCTAATTGATATCTATAGGACATTTCTCCCCAAAACAATCAACTTCACCTTTTTCTCAAGTGCACACGGAACCTTCTCCAGAATAGCTCACATGCTGGGCCATAAATCTAGTCTTGATAAATTCAAAAAAATTGAAATCATTCCAGTCATCTCTTCTGAGCACAGTGCAGTAAGATTAGATCTCAATTACAGGAGAAAAATTATTAAAATTTCAAACATATGGAGGCTAAATAACACGCTTCTGAATAACCAACAAATCATAGAAGAAATCAAAATATGCATAGAAATGAATGAAAGTGAAAACACAACAACCCAAAACCTATGGGACACTGTAAAAGTAGTGTTAAGGGGACGGTTCATAGCATTACAGGCTTACACCAAGAAACAAGAAAAAAGTCAAATAAACAACCTAACTCTACACCTAAAGCAACTAGAAAAGGAAGAAATGAAAAACCCCATGGTTAGTAGAAGGAAAGAAATCTTAAAACTTAGGGCAGAAATAAAAGCAAAAGAAACTAAAGAGACCATAGCAAAAATCAACAAATGTAAAAGCTGGTTTTTTAAAAAATAAACAAAATTGACAAACAATTAACAAGACTCGTTAAGAAACAAAGGGAGAAGAACCAAATTAACAGAATTAGAAATCAAAATGGAGATACCACAGCAGACAACACTGAAATACAAAGGATCATAAGAGACTACTACCAGCAGGTCTATGCCAATAAAATGGGCAACTTGGAAGAAATGGACAAATTCTTAGAAAAGTATAACTTTCCAAAACTGAACCAGAATGAAATAGAAGATCTTAACAGAGCCATCACAAGCAAGGGAATCGAAACTGTAATCAGAAATCTTCCAGCAAACAAAAGCCCAGGACCAGATGGCTTCACAGCTGAACTCTACCAAAAAATTAGAGAGGAGCTAACACCTATCTTTCTCAAACTCTTCCAGAAAATTGCAGAAGAAGGTAAACTTCCAAACTCATTCTGTGAGGCCACCATCACCCTAATTCCAAAACCAGACAAAGATGCCACAAAAAAAGAAAACCACAGGCCAATATCACTGATGAACATAGATGCAAAAATCCTTAACAAAATTCTAGCAAACAGAATCCAACAACATATTAAAAGAATCATATGCCATGACCAAGTGGGCTTTATCCCAGGAAAGCAAGGATTCTTTAATATCCACAAATCAATCAATGTAATACACCACATTAACAAATTGAAAGATAAAAACCATATGATTATCTCAAGAGATGCAGAGAAAGCCTTTGACAAAATTCAACACCCATTTATGATTAAAGCTCTCCAGAAAGCAGGAATAGAAGGAACATACCGCAACATAATAAAAGCTATATATGACAAACCCACAGCAAGCATTACCCTCAATGGTGAAAAATTGAAAGCATTTCCCCTAAAATCAGGAACAAGACAAGGGTGCCCACTCTCACCACTACTATCCAACATAGTTTTGGAAGTTTTGGCCACAGCAATCAGAGCAGAAAAAGAAGTAAAAGGAATCCAGATAAGAAAAGAAGAAGTGAAACACTCGCTGTTTGCAGATGACATGATCCTCTACATAGGAAACCCTAAAGACTCTACCAGAAAATTACTAGAGTTAATCAACGAATATAGTAAAATTGCAGGATATAAAATTAACACACAGAAATCCCTTGCATTCCTATACACTAACAATGAGAAAACAGAAAGAAAAATTAAGGAAACAATACCATTCACCATTGCAACAAAAAGAATAAAATACTTAGGAGTATATCTACCTAAAGAAACAAAAGACCTATACATAGAAAACTATAAAACACTGGTGAAAGAAAGCAAAGAGGACACAAACAGATGGAGAAACATACCGTGTTCATGGATTGGAAGAATCAATATTGTCAAAATTACTATACTACCCAAAGCAATCTATAGATTCAGTGAAATCCCTATCAAGCTACCAACGGTATTTTTCACAGAACTAGACCAAAGAATTTCACAATTTGTATGGAAATACAAAAAACCTCGAATAGCCAAAGTAATCTTGAGAAAGAAGAATGGAACTGGAGGAATCAACCTGCCTGACTTCAGACTCTACTACAAAGCCACACTCATCAAGACAGTATGGTACTGGCACAAAGACAGAAATATAGATCAATGGAACAGAATAGAAAGCCCAGAGATAAATCCACGAACCTATGGACAACTTATCTTTGGCAAAGGAGGCAAGGGTATACAATGGAAAAAAGACAACCTCTTTAACAAGTGGTGCTGGGAAAACTGGTCAACCACTTCTAAAAGAATGAAACTAGAACACTTTCTAACACCATACACAAAAATAAACTCAAAATGGATTAAAGATCTAAATGTAAGACCAGAATCTATAACACCCCTAGAGGAGAACATAGGCAAAACACTCTCCGACATGAATCACAGCAGGATCCTCTATGACTCACCTCCCAGAATATTGGAAATAAAAGCAAAAATAAACAAATGGGACCTAATGAAACTTAAAAGCTTTTGCACTACAAAGGAAACTATAAGTAAGGTGAAAAGACAGCCCTCAGATTGGGAGAAAATAATAGCAAACAAAGCAACAGACAAAGGATTAATCTCAAAAATACACAAGCAACTCCTGCAGCTCAATTCCAGGAAAATAAATGACCCAATCAAAAAATGGGCCAAAGAAATAAACAGACATTTCTCCAAAGAAGACATACAGATGGCTAACAAACACATGAAAAGATGCTTAACATCACTCATTTTCAGAGAAATGCAAATCAAAAACCACAATGAGGTACCATTACACACCAGTCAGGATGGCTGCTATCCAAAACTCTACAAGCAATAAATGCTGGAGAGGGTGTGGAGAAAAGGGAACCCTCTTACACTGTTGGTGGGAATGCAAACTAGTACAGCCACTATGGAAAACAGTGTGGAGATTTCTTAAAAAACTGGAAATAGAACTGCCGTGTGACCCAGCAATACCACTTCTGGGCATACACACTGAGGCAACCAGATCTGAAAGAGACACATGTACCCCAATGTTCACCACAGCACTGTTTATAATAGCCAGGACATGGAAGCAACCTAGATGTCCACCAGCAGACGAATGGATAAGGAAGCTGTGGTACATATACACCATGGAATATTAATCAGCCATTAAAAAAAATTCATTTGAATCAGTTCTGATGAGACGGATGAAACTGGAACCCATTATACAGAGTGAAGTAAGCCAGAAAGATAAAGAACATTACAGCATACTAACACATATATATGGAATTTAGAAAGATGGTCATGATAACCCTATATGCAAAACAGAAAAAGAGACACAGATGTACAGAACAGACTTTTGGACTCTGTGGGAGAAGGCGAGGGTGGGATGTTTTGAGAGAACAGCATCGAAACATGTATATTATCTATGGTGAAACAGATCACTAGCCCAGGTGGGATGCATGAGACAAGTGCTTGGGCCTGGTGCACTGGGAAGACCCAGAGGGGTCGGGTAGAGAGGGAGGTGGGAGGGGGATCAGGATGGGGAATACATGTAAATCCATGGCTAATTCATGTCAATGTATGACAAAAACCATGACAATATTGTAAATTAATTAGCCTCCAACTAATATAAATAAATGAAAAAAAATTTTTTTTATTAAAAAAAATAAGAAGAGTGAGAGTCTAGGTTGTTTCCCTAACTCCAAACATGTGGGGTCTCTGCAAATAGCAACCAGTTCCCCAACACACCACTGTCTCAGGGAGATGAAATGACGTGCCCAAGAGCACACAGCAGCATAGCGAGTTATGTAAGCCAGTCTCCTTTCATTAACACCAAGGCATTATCCTATTACACTGTTAGAAATTAATAATTTTAGTAAAAATTAAATTTGTTATATATTCACAGTATTAATGTTACTGCTATCAAATCTGACACTGGTAAAAGTTACTCTGGCAATACCTGTGCAAATCATTTTAAAAATAACTTTTTCTTCTGATCACAACATGATGAGATTGATAGACAAAGCAAAAAGCAACCTCTGAGTTCCAAGACCTACCCTGGCACCACAGTGGGCCTAATATTCTTCTGCTCACTATTAACATTTAAACAGAACCTCAATATCAGACAAGGTCATTCTGTGTCCATGAAATATCAGGACAAAAATAAGACATTCGGTAATCATGTTTGAACACAGACAAAACAAGCTAAATTACAAGAACAACCAAAATGACCAGACATCCCCCTATCTTGAGTGACTGCTACTTCTAGGAAGGAAATGGCCACTCAGTCCAGTATTCTTGCCTGAAAAATCCCATGGACAGAGGAGCCTGGTGGGCTACAGTCCATGGGGTTGCAAAGAGTCAGATGTGCCTGAGTGATTAAGTTGAGCAGAGCAGACTTCAACTAGAAACCAGATTGTTTCTAGTGGTCTCTGGCTAGAAACACTTAACAAATACAACCATTATCCTTATTTTATAATAAAGAATGGAAAGCTCAGAGATACTGAGAAATTTGCCCAAGTCTACAAGGAAGTAGTGAGTAACAGCACCAGCACCATCTGTGTTCTTGTTTATTTCATTACCGTTCTTTCTGTGATCCCCATGCCTCACTTTCCTCATCTATAGTAAAACAAATAACTCTCTGTTCTCCAAAAGTGTCTCCAACCTACATCCTCCCAGAGGCAGGAGCAAGAAAACATCAAAGTCCCTCTACTTGGGAGAACGGGGACCTGCAGCGCGAGCAAATGAATACAGCAGCTAAGAGCCATCTCCGGGCCTCCATTTCCTCCCTTGAAGGATTCTTAGGATGATAAATAGAATAATACAGGCAAAATGCTAACACAGAGCCTGGGACACAAAAAAGGTAGTTGCCCTTTCTTTAACTGAAGTAAGAAGCCCTCTCCCCACATGTGACCTCAGGGAATCAGATTCTTTGGAAAGTGGACAACTGAGTATAATATCCATTCTCCTGAGAGTCCAGGAGAACAACCTGCCCCCAAATTTGACTGAACTTAGAAGTAAGGAATAAAAGCCTACATACTGATGTGTCTGTGTCCCAGGTTTCTGTGTAGCTTGGAGTGGCCATGAAAAGGTAGATGATGCTATAATGGGTTTGCTTCCTATACCTGGTAGGGCACACTCTGTGGATGGTGGAAAGGGAGGTAGCCACTGCTAAGCAGAGCAGAGAGAAGGACCACAATTTCCATGGACCCTACTGGTTAAGGTTTGTAGTTGCAAACCACAGACTCCACTCCAGTCAGTTTAATTTTGAATATGCATTTATTGAAATATAAGCCACAGTGTTTGAAGCCACAGAAAAGAAAATTGTAACATCATTGTGCAGTCAAGGAGCTTCTTTATCCCAAACCTTCTCTTGTGACTGATGCTGAGAACTGGTGTTCTGCCCGTAGTCCGAGTCCCTGGTCGGGAAAGAAGCCTCCTCGAAACAATGCAACTCACAATAGGGGAATTTATTACTCATTCGAGCCAGGGCCTCCCGCCCTCACCAGGTGTGTGAGGACAAAATGCCCTGAGCCCCAGTTCTCTCGGGTATTTATTAGGTCAAAATAAGCAGCAGGTAGTTGGCGCAATCGGATTGGTTACACAGTGGGTAGTTGGCGTAAGCGGATTAGTTACACAGTTGCAAGGTAATTTTTGTTGGCCCAACGTGGGGCTTTCAGCTTTCCCCTGATAGGTTCCCTTTTTTCTGGCTAGGCCTATGTTGATTGGATAGCTCCAGGAGGCCTGATAATTATGTTACCCCGGGAAACCAGGCCTACTCCTAATCTAGGCTGCCTGCCATGGCGTTAGCCGTGACAGCCTCACACTGGAGGCCAGAAATTCCACCATGACCACCCACAAGAAGAGCAGTGATGGTGGGGAGGGGGATGACAGTGAGGATACTGTGAGGATGTGGGTGAAAACAAAAATCCTGTCATCAAACGGCAGGCTCTGTAGTTACTGTGGGCATGATGAATGTGCTCCATCCAGCATTCCTTCCTTCCTCAAGGAATTATGAACTGTCTCCTTGGTGCCAGGAACTGTGCTAAGTGCTCAGGATAAAGTGCTAAGTTGGCTCTCATGGTGCTGAGAGACAGCTGGATGAGACAGAATTAAGACATGGAGACCCATGGAAGAATGGAAATAGGCAGGTTCTGCTGAGGAGGGTAGGGGAAAGAAGAACTGCGAGGAGACTGAACTGTTTCAGAAGCAGCCACAGCCCAGTCCTGCAGGGATCCTCGTCGGACTTCAGAGTTTTAGGGACCACTCTTCGCATGCCCTCTGCAAAAAGAAAGGAACTTGCTGAGTTCCAGCTCCAGACGTGGACACTGGTCATCTTGACAGATCCAAGGTTTTCTGAAAAATGTGGAACCATAGTGCCCGTGACTCGAATAGCCAATGAGAAGGAAATGAGTTTTTCAAGCCTCAGGTGGAGGTCGGGGGTGCCAGGAGCACTGCAGACCTGCCCTGGAGGGTGGCTGAATCAGTGTTGCCATCTGAGAACGGGGAGCATATGATCAGGCTCAGATGATCACAAAGAGGCATCTAGGGTTGACCTTCTGCCAAGCTGACCCCTGAAGGACATGCTCAGGGTTACAGATTTCACAGGACACTGCCTCTTCTCCTGGGAGGCAACAAGGAGGAAAGACACTATGCAGGTGTGAATGGTGTGTGGTCTCCTGAGCTCCACCTCTTTTCCCAGCATTCCCCTCCCACCCTGGCCTGCTCCCTGTCTTACCACCAGGACCCTGTTGTGTGATCTCAGGTCTTTATGCATTCGACTTCTTTGAGGGAGTTGTTGACCTTTGAGCTCTCTCTAAATTCTCCATGTACTGAGCGTCAAAGATGTCCATCCCCACCATTGCATTTGAACTGCTCCATATCACCCTTGATGAAGCACCTGGTCTTTGAGCCCATGCAAGGACCTGTGAATTTTTTATCCAGGCAGAAAGCAGGTCTAGAAATTGCCGAAATGGGAGGGGCAATGGGTCAGTTATGAGGATGGTCATCACAGCTCAGTCTACAAGGTCAACGAAGGAACCACCAGGTTTGTTTCTTGCTTGTTTGTTTTGCAATAGAGAATTTAAGGTTGTGGCAGATGGTCAAATTGAAAAGCCCACTTGTAAATCTCCTTTCTGGGACATCATGATGAATGTTGCTAGGCGTGACGTGCTACAGTAACCATGTACAAATGTGTATCTCCTCATGAAGTAGCCTCAAAAACTTCTACAGGACTTCCCTGGTGGTTCAGTGATTAAAAATCCACCCTCCAATGCAGAAGTCCCGGGTTCAATCCCTTGTCAGGGAACTAAGGTCCCACATGCTGCAGGGCATCTAAGCCAGCGGGCCATGACTAAGACCCAACACACCCAAATAAATACACAAATGCACCAGCAAAACCACAACTCTACAAGAACAGAAAGAGATCACATATTAAAAAAATATATGTCCTATATGTCAAATCGCTGGGTCTGAATACCTGGGTTATATAGTATCATATTAATATTAATAATAGTATTAATTACAAGCATTATCCTGTGGTGACTGCTGAACAGGTTTTAAAGGCAAAATATGTTTCAGACGGGCCTGATAATCTATGTGAGCCTACTTCTGCTGACTCCAGAAATCCTGAGTCTGCTGTTTGATCCTCAAGACAATGCCTTCCTGTCCTGGGCTCACTCCTATGCTGCATTCCACAATCGGTCTAACTGCTGGGTCTGTGGAGCACTCCCCTCTTCATCAGTGAAAGGCGTCCCATGGTGGACATCTCCACTTCAAGGAAAGGACTTTCTCCAAGTCTGCAAATACCTTCAACAATCGCATGTGATGCCTCTTCTTAAACTGATGACATCTAACAACCTTAAGATGGACTGATGTAACTATGGACGTAATGTGACTTTTCATTTCGATTTTAACTTGGTTTAATGACTATTCTGCCTTACATCTGTAACTGTATAATGCGGTTTTCTAACCATCTAAAAGCTTTTAATTTACAAATAGTTGTCCGAGCTCCTATGAGTGCCACAGCCTCCTCCAACTATTACTTGGAGCCCCTGGATCAGACATCCTCACTATGAGGATTAGGGGAATATGTTGCCTCACCAATTTAGGGACAATGCCCCTTGTCAGCTCAGAAGCAGTTATGGAATGAGAACAATGCCCCTTTTCCCTAGGCAACATAATTCTCCTAAAAGAAAAGGGGGGATGAGAGAGTCATTTCCTAGGCAGGTTGATAAGAAGTCTAGGGGTCCCCAAGGAGAGAGAGTCTGGGATATTCAAGGAGGAAGAAAGGACAAACTTCTTTACTTTTTATCCTCTACGTTCCTTAGGATTATATAACAATAATGTATCCTGCCTGAGGACAGTCTTTGGATTAAACCCTCTGGCTAATTCTGTTATCTTAAAATGTAAATTATGGGAGTAGGTCTGGTCTTTACAAGGATGTATCCTGCCTGAGGAAAATCTTTGGATTAAACCTTCTAGCCAACTCTGTTATCTTAAAATGTAAATTATGGGAGTGGGTCTGGTGAGGTCTTTGCAACCTCCAGACATTCTTTGGATTCATTGGAGAGTATATAACTCCATTGCTAACACTAGCAAAGGGGCACTCTTTTGTCCCCTTCTGATGCCTATGTCAGAAGCTTTCTCTATCTCCTTTATACTTTAGTAAAACTTTATTACACAAATAAATAAATAAATATATATATATATGTCCTAGATGGCAAATCGCTGGGTCTGAATACCTGGGTTTTATAGTACTATATTAATATTAATAATAGTGTTAATTACATTATTATATTAATAGCATTATTATATTTATAGGTATATTTATTATACTACTATAGCATTAACAATAGTATTATTAATTATATTAAAGTAGTATTAATTATATCAAATGTTATAATTATTATTCATTATATTAATATATGTCAAATTACTGGGACTGGATATGTGGCTTTTGTAATACTATTAATATTCTCTGTGCTCATGTGTATAGCAAAAACTTTCCACGATTAATAAAAAATATGAAGGAATTATGCTGTAGTGGAAAAAGTCATGAAGAAAACATACCAGTGTGTTCACTTTGCTGACATCAGGAACACTCTATAAATTGAATACTGATATTATTGATACTGCGATTATAAGAAGAAACATATGTGTTTGTTTTTTCATCCTTTTCCTGACACTGAGTTCCTAAAAGTCTTGGTATCTCTTATGTGATGAGAACAATAAAAATGGCTCCTGATATGTGACATCAGTGATTTTGGAAAGACCCTTGTAACCCCAGCATGGACTCTGAATGCACACGAAGGACTGTCTCGCAGGAAGGAGGGTTTGAACTTTCATTCCCACCCTCTCCCATGGTCTTCTCTTCTCCGTCCCCTCTTCTTCTACGACTTCAGGGAGGGTCATAGAACTGTCAGTTGAACAATCACCAATAGCTAATGATTTAATGCATCATGACTAGGTAATGAAGCCTCCTTAACAGAGCAAGACATTCATGTTATACAAGAGACCTGGGATCCACCCAGGGAACAACATGGATCGTGCTCCATCAAGGCTCATGTGGACCACAGCAGCAGCCTGCTCCCCGGGCCTCCGTGTCTGCCCTTCATCCCCTGGAGGGCACTCTCTGCACTGCAGCCTCAGGGATCCTGGTACTATTCAGTCTTACCCCATTGCTCCCATGACCAATCCCCCAGTGATTCCTCCTTTCACTGAGAGTCAAATTCTGATCTTAATAAGTCCCACAAGTCTCCTCATGACCTGCCCCCATGGCCTCTCATCCTCATCGCCTTCCACTTCCCTCCCCTCCCCTCCACCCACCCAGCTCCATCCACCCTGGTCCTGGTTGCTGTTCCAACACACACCCAGGCACATTACTTCCGCGGCCTCTGCTCAAAGCCTCCTGTCACAGAAGATTTCCCTGACCCTGGAGAGAATAAGAACAGCATCCTTTCCCCACATCCCTCTCTACCTTCAAGAAACTTATGGCCTACCATAGGATTTCTCCCCTCTGCTATTGTTTGTCTCTCTCCTAGAAGGCAAGTTATTTTGCCATATATTTTTCACAGCTGTTTTCCCACCCCAAGAACAATGCTTTGGAGGGACTTAATTCCCATTTTCATTTTCTCAACAAGCACACAGTCTTTAATAGAATGGATATGATAGAATTCTTTTTAGTAAAATATCTACTTGATGATAGGACACATTTACATAATCATCTCTAATATTCAGTCTACTGAGATGATAATAAAATAATGTGATCCACGTGATCACTATATTATTATTAACCCTAAAACCTCTCTGAATCCAAATATTTATAGATTTTTATGGAGGTTTTCAATAAATAGCCATACTGACTGAATTATCGGCCATGGCTGGTTGATCTCAATCTCAGACCCCTCCACTACCCCAAGAGGTGCTGGCAAGAAAGTGGTGAAAGTTCAAACACCTAAGTGAGTGTTTGAGGTTTTGGGAAGACCAGTCCATACCCAAAAGCTTCTTGGTTGCCTTTCCTGAGCGCTCTCATGACCTATGAAAGAAGATAAATTCCAAGAAGTTTAGGAGGCCTGAGCCATGAACCAAGACAAAGATCAAATATAGATAATAAAAGAATAGTCAAGAGGGGACCTGGAAACTCTACGGATCAGCCTTGGTCCCACAAGCCAACAGCACAAGGACTGCATTTCTTGCTTACCCTGCAGTTACTCTGCTCTTTTGGTTCCAGGTCTTTCTGGTTTATTTTAATAACGGAGGAATATCCATATATGACACCTAAATATTTTTTCTTGCCCAAGGAAGGTACATAGACATTTTTTAAATGAACACATCTTACTAGAAAATGGGAAAAGTTGGCCATGAAATGGGATTAAACTCTTTATATTAATGACAGGTGATCTTTTCAAAGAACCCATGGAACATGTATCCCTGTGTTCAGATGAGGTAACTGCAGATGATTTGCCCCAGGACACAAGCGCGTGGTTAGTGGGGTCAGGACTAGGTACTGTCTAGTCACAACCCATTTGATACACTAATGATTCTGCCAGAAATTCTGAAAATACAGTTTACTTGCAGAGTTTCTGGATCCAGTGTCCTACTTTCTTTCACTACTTCCCTGTCCTCAAGCCTCACCTACCCCCTCACATCACAGGTGAGAATGAGTCTGAGTTCACCCTGATCCCAAACATGTTATGTCTAACCAACACCAACCAATTATCAAACAGCCACAGTCAACTTACTGCTGGTAGTGTATCGGTGGGCTTAGTGCAGATTCTGTAGGTTGAGGGCTCAAGACTGTCCTCAGTTCAGATGCAAGTCATGTTATCTTGAATAACTTATACTTGCAAGCAACTGGCCAAAAATCAGAGGTTCCATGACTCCACCTCCATGTTCAATAACTCCATAGAACGAGCGACTGAACTCGGGAAACACCTCGCTTACTGTACCCATGTTATTATAAAAGATAAAACTTGGGGACAGTGAAAAAGAGGAGACGGGTAGGGCAAAGAGGGAGTGGAAGTGTGCAGAGCCTCCATACCCCAGTGAGCCCAGCACCCTTGCATCACCTCTTTGTGTTTGTCGCCCTGAAAGCTCTCTAAACACCAATGTTCATGGATTTTTATTTAGGTTTCAATACAAAGGCATACTGATTGAATCAGTGGTCATTGGTGACTGAGCTCAATTTCCATTCCTTCCCCTCTTCCCAGAGTTGCTGACATGGATGGTATTGAAAACTTTAACCTTTAAGTGCGTGTTTGTCCTCTTCTGGAGACATGGGCAGTTGTGATAATATCTTGGATGGAAGTCATTCCAGACTCTCAAAGTGAATTCTGGAGGAGCCAAGATGGCAGAGGAATAGGACGGGGAGACCACTTTCTCTCCTACAAATTCATCAAAAGAATAATTGAACGCAGAGCAAACTTCACAAAACAACTTCTGATCGCTAGCTGAGGTCATCAGGCGCCCAGAAAAGCAACCCATTGTCTTCGAAAAGAGGTAGGACAAAATATAAAAGATAAAAAGAGAGACAAAAGAGCTAAGGATGGAGATCTGTCCCGGGAAGGGAGTCTTAATAGAGGAAGTTTCCAAACACCGGGAAACCCTCGCACTGGTGGGTCTGGGGGAAGTTTTCGAATCTCAGAGGGCAACCTGACTGGGAGGGGAACAATAAATAAAACCCACAGATTACGTGCCTAAAAGCAACTCCCAGCAGAAAAGTACCCCAGGCGCCCACATCAGCCACCAGCAAGTGGGGGCGGAACGGAGAGGAGCCGGCGGCTTGCTTAGGGTAAGGACCGGGCCTGAGTGCCCTGAGGGCAATCGGAGGGAGCTTTTGTGAGTTACCAACTTAAACTGTGGGATAGCAAGAGAGAGAGAGAGATAATTAACCCGCCCGAACACACTGCCTGCCGTTCGCAGAACAAAGGGACCGAGCAAGTCCAGAGAAGAGTTCGCAGGCTGCAGACCGGCCCAGCCCCGCCGGAGGCAGGCGGGAGAGGAAAGGGGCAGGCTCGGCCCCAAGGACCGCATCCCGTACCACACTGCAAAGAGGCCTCCAGTTTCTAATCAAAGACCTCCTGAGATTCTGGATGGTCGACATCCGCCAGGAGGGTCGAGGCGAGACACATGGCGCAGGCACCCAACCGGCGCAGGCGGGGACTGGGGCTGGTGATGCGGAGGGCAGAAGGCGCACGCACCCGACTGGCGTGGGCGGAAACTGAGACTGGAACCACAGAGGGGAGAAGGCGCGCTGCACCCGGGGAGAGTGCACCCGTCAAGCTCCTGGCTGCCTGAGCTGCCCGGATGGGGAAGGCACAAAAAGCAGGCGCAGCTTTTTGTTCCGCACTTTTGTGGAACACCCGAGGGCGGGAACCACGCGCAGCACAGGGCCCGCTCCATATAGAGCAGCCCGGAGCCTCAGCAGCGTGGACGGGGAAAGCAGCGCCAGCCCCTCCCCGCAGCGCGACGGAACTAGCAACCTGAATAAGAGACCACCTCCACCCGCCTGTGTCAGGGCGGAAATTAGGCACTGAAGAGACCGGCAAACAGAAGCCAAATAAACACAGGGAACTGCTTCAGAAGGGACCGGTGCAACAGATTAAAATCCCTGTAGATAACACCGACTACACTGGAAGGGGCCTGGAGATATCGAGAAGTGTAAGCTGGAACAAGGAGCTATCTGAAACTGAACTGAACCCACACTGACTGCAACAGCTCCAGAGAAATTCCTATATGTGCTTTTACTTTTCTTTTCTTTTTTCTTTTTCCTCTTTTATTTTCTTTTGAAATTCCCTATTACTCCCCCATTACCACTTAACGTTCATTTTCATAGGTTTTTACGATTTTTTTTAATTGGGAAAAACTTTTTCTTCATGTTTTTTTTTTTCATTTTTCTATTCTATTTTCTATTTTTCTTTTTCTCTTATTTCCTGTTAAAGGCCTCTATTACTCCTCTACTACTCCTTAATTTTCATTTTCATTACACTATAACTTCACAAAAAAAAAAAAACAAAAGAGAAGCCCTATTTTTAAACCGAACTTCATATATATTTCTAAAATTTTGTGTGTGTGTTTCGCTTTTTATTTTTAATATTGTATTTTTAAGAGTCTAACCTCTACCCTAGATTTTTAATCTTTGTTTTTCAGTATATGATATAAATTGTGGACATTTAAGAATCCAATATTCAGTTCCCATTTTTATTCAGGAGTGTGTTGATTACTCTCTCCCACTTTTGACTCTCTGTTTTCTACCTCAGAAGACCTCTATTTCCTCCTTTCCCCTTCCCTTCCCAATCCAATTCTGTGAATCTTTGTGGGTGTCTGGGCTACGGAGAACACTCTGGGAACAGACAACTGTGTAGATCTGTCTCTCTCCTCTTGAGTCCCCCTTTTTCTCCTCCTGCTCATCTCTATCTCCCTCCTTCCTCTCCTCTTCTTCATGTAACTCTGTGAACCTCTCTGGGGGTCCCTAACAGGGGAGAATCTTTTTGCAATTAACCTAGAAGTTTTATTATCAGTGCTGTATCATTGGAGAAGTCCTGAGACTACTGGAAGAATAAAACTGAAATCCAGAGGCAGGAGATTTAAGCCCAAAACCTGAGAACACCAGAAAACTCCTGACTAAATGGAACTGTAAGTAAGAAGAGACCGTCCAAAAGCCTCCTTACCTACACTGAAACCAACCACTACCCAAGAGGCTGTAAGTTTCAGAGCAGGACCTACCATGCAAATTTTCCAGCAATGCAGGAACATAGCCCTGAGCGTCAACATACAGGCTGCCCATGGTCACACCTAACACATAGACCCATCTCAAAACTCATTACTGGGCACTCCATTGCACTCTAGAGAGAAGAAATCTAGTTCCACACACCAGAACACCGACGCAAGCTTCCCTAACCAGGAAACCTTGACAAGCCAATCATCCAACCCCACCCGCTGAGTGAAACCTCCACAATAAAAAGGAACCACAGACTTCCAGAATACAGAAAGCCCACTCCAGACACAGCAATCTAAACAAGATGAAAAGGCAGACAAATACCCGACAGGTAAAGGAACATGAAAAATGCCCACCAAGTCAAACAAAAGAGGAGGCGATAGGGAATCTACCTGAAAAAGAATTTAGAATAATGATAATAAAAATGATCCAAAATCTTGAAAACAAAATGGAGTTACAGATAAATAGCCTGGAGACAAAGATTGAGAAGATGGAAGAAATATTTAATAAAGACCTAGAAGAAATTAAAAAGAGTCGATTAAAAATGAATAATGCAATAAATGAGATCAAATACAATCTGGAGGGAACTAACAGTAGAACAACAGAGAAAAAAGATAGGATAAGTGAGGCAGAAGATAAAATGGTGGAAATAAATGAAGCAGAGAGGAAAAAAGAAAAAAGAATCAAAAGAAATGAGGACAACCTCAGGGAACTCTGGGACAATGTGAAACGCCCCAACATTCGAATCATAGGAGTCCCAGAAGAAGAAGACAAAAAGAAAGGCCATGAGAAAATACTCGAGGAGATAATAGCTGAAAACTTCCCTAAAATGGGGAAGGAAATAGCCACCCAAGTCCAAGAAACCCAGAGAGTCCCAAACAGGATAAACCCAAGGCGAAACACCCCAAGACACATATTAATCAAATTAACAAAGATCAAACACAAGGAACAAATATTAAAAGCAGCAAGGGAGAAATAACAAATAACACACAAAGGGATTCCCATAAGCATAACAGCTGATCTATCAATAGAAACCCTCCAGGCCAGACGGGAATGGCAGGACATACTTAAAGTAATGAAAGAGAATAAGCTACAACCTAGATTACTGTACCCAGCAAGGATCTCATTCAGATATGAAGGAGAATTCAAAAGCTTTACAGACAAGCAAAACCTGAGAGAATTCAACACCACCAAACAAGCTCTTCAACAAATGCTAAAGGATCTTCTCCAGACAGGAAATGCAGAAAGGTTGTATAAACGTGAACCCAAAGCAACAAAGTAAATGGCAACGGGACCATACCTATCAAGAATTACCTTAAATGTAAATGGGTTGAATGCCCCAACCAAAAGACAAAGACTGGCTGAATGGATACAAAAACAAGACCCCTATATATGCTGTCTACAAGAGACCCACCTCAAAACAACAGACACATACCGACTAAAAGTGAAGGGCTGGAAAATAATATTTCACGCAAACGGAGACCAAAAGAAAGCAGGAGTCGCAATACTCATATCAGATAAAATACACTTTCAAATAAAGGATGTGAAAAGAGACAAAGAAGGACACTACATAATGATCAAAGGATCAATCCAAGAAGAAGATATAACAATTATAAATATATATGCACCCAACAGAGGAGCACTGCAATATGTAAGGCAAACGCTAACGAGTATGAAAGAGGAAATTAATAGTAACACGATAATAGTGGGAGACTTTAATACCACACTCACAACTGTGGATAGATCAACTAAACAGAAAATTAACAAGGAAACACAAACCTTAAATGACACAATGGACCAGCTAGACCTAATTGATATCTATAGGACATTTCACCCCAAAACAATCAACTTCACCTTTTTCTCAAGTGCACACGGAACCTTCTCCAGAATAGCTCACATGCTGGGCCATAAATCTAGTCTTGATAAATTCAAAAAAATTGAAATCGTTCCAGTCATCTCTTCTGAGCACAGTGCAGTAAGATTAGATCTCAATTACAGGAAAAAAATTATTAAAATTTCAAACATATGGAGGCTAAATAACACGCTTCTGAATAACCAACAAATCATAGAAGAAATCAAAATATGCATAGAAATGAATGAAAGTGAAAACACAACAACCCAAAACCTATGGGACACTGTAAAAGTAGTGCTAAGGGGAAGGTTCATAGCATTACAGGCTTACATCAAGAAACAAGAAAAAAGTCAAATAAACAACCTAACCCTGCACATAAAGCAACTAGAAAAGGAAGAAATGAAAAACCCCACGGTTAGTAGAAGGAAAGAAATCTTAAAAATTAGGGCAGAAATAAATGCAAAAGAAACTAGAGACCATAGCAAAAATCAACAAAGCTAAAAGCTGGTTTTTTGAAAAAATAAACAAAATTGACAAACCATTAGCAAGACTAATTAAGAAACAAAGGGAGAAGAACCAAGTTAACAAAATTAGAAGTGAAAATGGAGATACCACAGCAGACAACACTGAAATACAAAGGATCATAAGAGACGACTACCAACAGGTCTATGCCAATAAAATGGGCAACTTGGAAGAAATGGACAAATTCTTAGAAAAGTATAACTTTCCAAAACTGAACCAGAAAGAAATAGAAGATCTTAACAGAGCCATCACAAGCAAGGGAATCGAAACTGTAATCAGAAATCTTCCAGCAAACAAAAGCCCAGGACCAGATGGCTTCACAGCTGAACTCTACCAAAAAATTAGAGAGGAGCTAACACCTATCTTTCTCAAACTCTTCCAGAAAATTGCAGAAGAAGGTAAACTTCCAAACTCATTCTGTGAGGCCACCATCACCCTAATTCCAAAACCAGACAAAGATGCCACAAAAAAAGAAAACCACAGGCCAATATCACTGATGAACATAGATGCAAAAATCCTTAACAAAATTCTAGCAAACAGAATCCAACAACATATTAAAAGAATCATACGCCATGACCAAGTGGGCTTTATCCCAGGAAAGCAAGGATTCTTTAATATCCACAAATCAATCAATGTAATACACCACATTAACAAATTGAAAGATAAAAACCATATGATTATCTCAAGAGATGCAGAGAAAGCCTTTGACAAAATTCAACACCCATTTATGATTAAAACTCTCCAGAAAGCAGGAATAGAAGGAACATACCTCAACATAATAAAAGCTATATATGACAAACCCACAGCAAGCATTACCCTCAATGGTGAAAAATTGAAAGCATTTCCCCTAAAATCAGGAACAAGACAAGGGTGCCCACTCTCACCACTACTATCCAACATAGTTTTGGAAGTTTTGGCCACAGCAATCAGAGCAGAAAAAGAAGTAAAAGGAATCCAGATAAGAAAAGAAGAAGTGAAACTCTCGCTGTTTGCAGATGACATGATCCTCTACATAGAAAACCCTAAAGACTCTACCAGAAAATTACTAGAGTTAATCAATGAATATAGTAAAGTTGCAGGATATAAAATTAACACACAGAAATCCCTTGCATTCCTATACACTAACAATGAGAAAACAGAAAGAAAAATTAAGGAAACAATACCATTCACCATTGCAACAAAAAGAATAAAATACTTAGGAGTATATCTACCTAAAGAAACAAAAGACCTATACATAGAAAACTATAAAACACTGGTGAAAGAAAGAAAAGAGGACACAAACAGATGGAGAAACATACCGTGTTCATGGATTGGAAGAATCAATATTGTCAAAATTACTGTACTACCCAAAGCAATCTATAGATTCAGTGAAATCCCTATCAAGCAACCAACGGTATTTTTCACAGAACTAGACCAAAGAATTTCACAATTTGTATGGAAATACAAAAAACCTCGAATAGCCAAAGTAATCTTGAGAAAGAAGAATGGAACTGGAGGAATCAACCTGCCTGACTTCAGACTCTACTACAAAGCCACACTCATCAAGACATTATGGTACTGGCACAAAGACAGAAATATAGATCAATGGAACAGAATAGAAAGCCCAGAGATAAATCCACGAACCTATGGACAACTTATCTTCGGCAAAGGAGGCAAGGGTATACAATGGAAAAAAGACAACCTCTTTAACAAGTGGTGCTGGGAAAACTGGTCAACCACTTCTAAAAGAATGAAACTAGAACACTTTCTAACACCATACACAAAAATAAACGCAAAATGGATTAACGATCTAAATGTAAGACCAGAATCTATAACACCCCTAGAGGAGAACATAGGCAAAACACTCTCCGACATGAATCACAGCAGGATCCTCTATGACTCACCTCCCAGAATATTGGAAATAAAAGCAAAAATAAACAAATGGGACCTAATGAAACTTAAAAGCTTTTGCACTACAAAGGAAACTATAAGTAAGGTGAAAAGACAGCCCTCAGATTGGGAGAAAATAATAGCAAATGAAGAAACAGACAAAGGATTAATCTCAAAAATATACAAGCAACTCCTGCAGCTCAATTCCAGGAAAATAAATGACCCAATCAAAAAATGGGCCAAAGAAATAAACAGACATTTCTCCAAAGAAGACATACAGATGGCTAACAAACACATGAAAAGATGCTCAACATCACTCATTATTAGAGAAATGCAAATCAAAACCACAATGAGGTACCATTACACGCCAGTCAGGATGGCTGCTATCCAAAAGTCTACAAGCAATAAATGCTGGAGAGGGTGTGGAGAAAAGGGAACCCTCTTACACTGTTGGTGGGAATGCAAACTAGTACAGCCGCTATGGAAAACAGTGTGGAGATTTCTTAAAAAACTGGAAATAGAACTGCCATATGACCCAGCAATCCCACTTCTGGGCATACACACTGAGGAAACCAGATCTGAAAGAGACACGTGCACCCCAATGCTCATCGCAGCACTGTTTATAATAGCCAGGACATGGAAGCAACCTAGATGCCCATCAGCAGATGAATGGATAAGGAAGCTGTGGTACATATACACCATGGAATATTACTCACCCGTTAAAAAGAATTCATTTGAATCAGTCCTAATGAGATGGATGAAACTGGAGCCCCTTATACAGAGTGAAGTAAGCCAGAAAGATAAAGAACATTACAGCATACTAACACATATATATGGAATTTAGAAAGATGGTAACGATAACCCTATATGCAAAACAGAAAAAGAGACACAGAAATACAGAACAGAATTTTGAACTCTGTGGGAGAATGTGAGGGTGGGATATTTGCAAAGAACAGCATGTATATTATCTATGGTGAAGCAGATCACCAGCCCAGGTGGGATGCATGAGACAAGTGCTCGGGCCTGGTGCACTAGGAAGACCCAGAGGAATCGGGTGGAGAGAGAGGTGGGAGCGGGGATCGGGATGGAGAATATGTGTAAATCTATGGCTGATTCATATCAATGTATGACAAAAAAAAAATAAACAAATAAATAAAAAAAAAGAAAGAATGAAACTAGAACACTTTCTAACACCATACACAAAAATAAACTCAAAATGGATTAAAGATCTAAATGTAAGACCAGAAACTATAACACTCCTAGAGGAGAACATAGGCAAAACACTCTCCGACATGAATCACAGCAGGATCCTCTATGACTCACCTCCCAGAATATTGGAAATAAACGCAAAAATAAACAAATGGGACCTAATGAAACTTAAAAGCTTTTGCACAACAAAGGAAACTATAAGCAAGGTGAAAAGACAGCCCTCAGATTGGGAGAAAATAATAGCAAACAAAGCAACAGACAAAGGATTAATCTCAAAAATACACAAGCAACACCTGCAGCTCAATTCCAGAAAAATAAATGACCCAATCAAAAAATGGGCCAAAGAAATAAACAGACATTTCTCCAAAGAAGACATACAGATGGCTAACAAACACATGAAAAGATGCTTAACATCACTCATTTTCACAGAAATGCAAATCAAAAACCACAATGAGGTACCATTACACACCAGTCAGGATGGCTGCTATCCAAAACTCTACAAGCAATAAATGCTGGAGAGGGTGTGGAGAAAAGGGAACCCTCTTACACTGTTGGTGGGAATGCAAACTAGTACAGCCACTAGGGAAAACAGTGTGGAGATTTCTTAAAAAACTGGAAATAGAACTGCCATATGACCCAGCAATCCCACTTCTGGGCATACACACCGAGGAAACCAGATCTGAAAGAGACACGTGCACCCCAGTGTTCACCCCAGCACTGTTTATAATAGCCAGGACATGGAAGCAACCTAGATGCCCATCAGCAGACGAATGGATAAGGAAGCTGTGGTACATATACACCATGGAATATTAATCAGCCATTAAAAAAAAATCATTTGAACCAGTTCTGATGAGACGGATGAAACTGGAACCCATTATACAGAGTGAAGTAAGCCAGAAAGATAAAGAACATTACAGCATACTAACACATATATATGGAATTTAGAAAGATGGTCATGATAACCCTATATGCAAAACAGAAAAAGAGACACAGATGTACAGAACAGACTTTTGGACTCTGTGGGAGAAGGCGAGGGTGGGATGTTTTGAGAGAACAGCATCGAAACATGTATATTATCTATGGTGAAACAGATCACTAGCCCAGGTGGGATGCATGAGACAAGTGCTTGGGCCTGGTGCACTGGGAAGACCCAGAGGGATCGGGTAGAGAGGGAGGTGGGAGGGGGTATCGGGATGGGGAATACATGTAAATCCATGGCTAATTCATGTCAAAGTATGACAAAAACCATGACAATATTGTAAATTAATTAGCCTCCAACTAATAAAAATAAATGAAAAAAATTTTTTTTAATTAAAAAAAAAAAGAAGAGTGAGGCTAGGTTGTTTCCCTAACTCCAAACATGTGGGGTCTCTGCAAATAGCAACCAGTTCCCCAACACACCACTGTCTCAGGGAAATGAAATGACGTGCCCAAGAGCACACAGCAGCATAGCGAGTTCTGTAAGCCAGACTCCTTTCATTAACACCAAGGCATTATCCTATTACACTGTTAGAAATTAATAATTTTAGTAAAAATTAAATTTGTTATATATTCACAGTATTAATGTTACTGCTATCAGATCTGACACTGGTAAAAGTTACTCTGGCAATACCTGTGCAAATCATTTTAAAAATAACTTTTTCTTCTGATCACAACATGATGAGATTGATAGACAAAGCAAAAAGCAACCTCTGAGTTCCAAGACCTGCCCTGGCACCACAGTGGGCCTAATATTCTTCTGCTCACTATTAACATTTAAACAGAACCTCAATATCAGACAAGGTCATTCTGTGTCCATGAAATATCAGGACAAAAATAAGACATTCGGTAATCATGTTTGAACACAGACAAAACAAGCTAAATTACAAGAACAACCAAAATGACCAGACATCCCCCTATCTTGAGTGACTGCTACTTCTAGGAAGGAAATGGCCACTCAGTCCAGTATTCTTGCCTGAAAAATCCCATGGACAGAGGAGCCTGGTGGGCTACAGTCCATGGGGTTGCAAAGAGTCAGATGTGCCTGAGTGATTAAGTTGAGCAGAGCAGACTTCAACTAGAAACCAGATTGTTTCTAGTGGTCTCTGGCTAGAAACACTTAACAAATACAACCATTATCCTTATTTTATAATAAAGAATGGAAAGCTCAGAGATGCTGAGAAATTTGCCCAAGTCTACAAGGAAGTAGTGAGTAACAGCACCAGCACCATCTGTGTTCTTGTTTATTTCATTACCGTTCTTTCTGTGATCCCCATGCCTCACTTTCCTCATCTATAGTAAAACAAATAACTCTCTGTTCTCCAAAAGTGTCTCCAACCTACATCCTCCCAGAGGCAGGAGCAAGAAAACATCAAAGTCCCTCTACTTGGGAGAACGGGGACCTGCAGCGCGAGCAAATGAATACAGCAGCTAAGAGCCATCTCCGGGCCTCCATTTCCTCCCTTGAAGGATTCTTAGGATGATAAATAGAATAATACAGGCAAAATGCTAACACAGAGCCTGGGACACAAAAAAGGTAGTTGCCCTTTCTTTAACTGAAGTAAGAAGCCCTCTCCCCACATGTGACCTCAGGGAATCAGATTCCTTAGAAAAGTGGACAACTGAGTATAATATCCATTCTCCTGAGAGTCCAGGAGAACAACCTGCCCCCAAATTTGACTGAACTTAGAAGTAAGGAATAAAAGCCTACATACTGATGTGTCTGTGTCCCAGGTTTCTGTGTAGCTTGGAGTGGCCATGAAAAGGTAGATGATGCTATAATGGGTTTGCTTCCTATACCTGGTAGGGCACACTCTGTGGATGGTGGAAAGGGAGGTAGCCACTGCTAAGCAGAGCAGAGAGAAGGACCACAATTTCCATGGACCCTACTGGTTAAGGTTTGTAGTTGCAAACCACAGACTCCACTCCAGTCAGTTTAATTTTGAATATGCATTTATTGAAATATAAGCCACAGTGTTTGAAGCCACAGAAAAGAAAATTGTAACATCATTGTGCAGTCAAGGAGCTTCTTTATCCCAAACCTTCTCTTGTGACTGATGCTGAGAACTGGTGTTCTGCCCGTAGTCCGAGTCCCCGGTCGGGAAAGAAGCCTCCTCGAAACAATGCAACTCGCAATAGGGGAATTTATTACTCATTCGAGCCAGGGCCTCCCGCCCTCACCAGGTGTGTGAGGACAAAATGCCCTGAGCCCCAGTTCTCTCGGGTATTTATTAGGTCAAAATAAGCAGCAGGTAGTTGGCGCAATCGGATTGGTTACACAGTGGGTAGTTGGCGTAAGCGGATTGGTTACACAGTTGCAAGGTAATTTTTGTTGGCCCAACGTGGGGCTTTCAGCTTTCCCCTGATAGGTTCCCTTTTTTCTGGCTAGGCCTATGTTGATTGGATAGCTCCAGGAGGCCTGATAATTATGTTACCCCGGGAAACCAGGCCTACTCCTAATCTAGGCTGCCTGCCATGGCGTTAGCCGTGACAGCCTCACACTGGAGGCCAGAAATTCCACCATGACCACCCACAAGAAGAGCAGTGATGGTGGGGAGGGGGATGACAGTGAGGATACTGTGAGGATGTGGGTGAAAACAAAAATCCTGTCATCAAACGGCAGGCTCTGTAGTTACTGTGGGCATGATGAATGTGCTCCATCCAGCATTCCTTCCTTCCTCAAGGAATTATGAACTGTCTCCTTGGTGCCAGGAACTGTGCTAAGTGCTCAGGATAAAGTGCTAAGTTGGCTCTCATGGTGCTGAGAGACAGCTGGATGAGACAGAATTAAGACATGGAGACCCATGGAAGAATGGAAATAGGCAGGTTCTGCTGAGGAGGGTAGGGGAAAGAAGAACTGCGAGGAGACTGAACTGTTTCAGAAGCAGCCACAGCCCAGTCCTGCAGGGATCCTCGTCGGACTTCAGAGTTTTAGGGACCACTCTTCGCATGCCCTCTGCAAAAAGAAAGGAACTTGCTGAGTTCCAGCTCCAGACGTGGACACTGGTCATCTTGACAGATCCAAGGTTTTCTGAAAAATGTGGAACCATAGTGCCCGTGACTCGAATAGCCAATGAGAAGGAAATGAGTTTTTCAAGCCTCAGGTGGAGGTCGGGGGTGCCAGGAGCACTGCAGACCTGCCCTGGAGGGTGGCTGAATCAGTGTTGCCATCTGAGAAGGGGAGCATATGATCAGGCTCAGATGATCACAAAGAGGCATCTAGGGTTGACCTTCTGCCAAGCTGACCCCTGAAGGACATGCTCAGGGTTACAGATTTCACAGGACACTGCCTCTTCTCCTGGGAGGCAACAAGGAGGAAAGACACTATGCAGGTGTGAATGGTGTGTGGTCTCCTGAGCTCCACCTCTTTTCCCAGCATTCCCCTCCCACCCTGGCCTGCTCCCTGTCTTACCACCAGGACCCTGTTGTGTGATCTCAGGTCTTTATGCATTCGACTTCTTTGAGGGAGTTGTTGACCTTTGAGCTCTCTCTAAATTCTCCATGTACTGAGCGTCAAAGATGTCCATCCCCACCATTGCATTTGAACTGCTCCATATCACCCTTGATGAAGCACCTGGTCTTTGAGCCCATGCAAGGACCTGTGAATTTTTTATCCAGGCAGAAAGCAGGTCTAGAAATTGCCGAAATGGGAGGGGCAATGGGTCAGTTATGAGGATGGTCATCACAGCTCAGTCTACAAGGTCAACGAAGGAACCACCAGGTTTGTTTCTTGCTTGTTTGTTTTGCAATAGAGAATTTAAGGTTGTGGCAGATGGTCAAATTGAAAAGCCCACTTGTAAATCTCCTTTCTGGGACATCATGATGAATGTTGCTAGGCGTGACGTGCTACAGTAACCATGTACAAATGTGTATCTCCTCATGAAGTAGCCTCAAAAACTTCTACAGGACTTCCCTGGTGGTTCAGTGATTAAAAATCCACCCTCCAATGCAGAAGTCCCGGGTTCAATCCCTTGTCAGGGAACTAAGGTCCCACATGCTGCAGGGCATCTAAGCCAGCGGGCCATGACTAAGACCCAACACACCCAAATAAATACACAAATGCACCAGCAAAACCACAACTCTACAAGAACAGAAAGAGATCACATATTAAAAAAATATATGTCCTATATGTCAAATCGCTGGGTCTGAATACCTGGGTTATATAGTATCATATTAATATTAATAATAGTATTAATTACAAGCATTATCCTGTGGTGACTGCTGAACAGGTTTTAAAGGCAAAATATGTTTCAGACGGGCCTGATAATCTATGTGAGCCTACTTCTGCTGACTCCAGAAATCCTGAGTCTGCTGTTTGATCCTCAAGACAATGCCTTCCTGTCCTGGGCTCACTCCTATGCTGCATTCCACAATCGGTCTAACTGCTGGGTCTGTGGAGCACTCCCCTCTTCATCAGTGAAAGGCGTCCCATGGTGGACATCTCCACTTCAAGGAAAGGACTTTCTCCAAGTCTGCAAATACCTTCAACAATCGCATGTGATGCCTCTTCTTAAACTGATGACATCTAACAACCTTAAGATGGACTGATGTAACTATGGACGTAATGTGACTTTTCATTTCGATTTTAACTTGGTTTAATGACTATTCTGCCTTACATCTGTAACTGTATAATGCGGTTTTCTAACCATCTAAAAGCTTTTAATTTACAAATAGTTGTCCGAGCTCCTATGAGTGCCACAGCCTCCTCCAACTATTACTTGGAGCCCCTGGATCAGACATCCTCACTATGAGGATTAGGGGAATATGTTGCCTCACCAATTTAGGGACAATGCCCCTTGTCAGCTCAGAAGCAGTTATGGAATGAGAACAATGCCCCTTTTCCCTAGGCAACATAATTCTCCTAAAAGAAAAGGGGGGATGAGAGAGTCATTTCCTAGGCAGGTTGATAAGAAGTCTAGGGGTCCCCAAGGAGAGAGAGTCTGGGATATTCAAGGAGGAAGAAAGGACAAACTTCTTTACTTTTTATCCTCTACGTTCCTTAGGATTATATAACAATAATGTATCCTGCCTGAGGACAGTCTTTGGATTAAACCCTCTGGCTAATTCTGTTATCTTAAAATGTAAATTATGGGAGTAGGTCTGGTCTTTACAAGGATGTATCCTGCCTGAGGAAAATCTTTGGATTAAACCTTCTAGCCAACTCTGTTATCTTAAAATGTAAATTATGGGAGTGGGTCTGGTGAGGTCTTTGCAACCTCCAGACATTCTTTGGATTCATTGGAGAGTATATAACTCCATTGCTAACACTAGCAAAGGGGCACTCTTTTGTCCCCTTCTGATGCCTATGTCAGAAGCTTTCTCTATCTCCTTTATACTTTAGTAAAACTTTATTACACAAATAAATAAATAAATAAATATATATATGTCCTAGATGGCAAATCGCTGGGTCTGAATACCTGGGTTTTATAGTACTATATTAATATTAATAATAGTGTTAATTACATTATTATATTAATAGCATTATTATATTTATAGGTATATTTATTATACTACTATAGCATTAACAATAGTATTATTAATTATATTAAAGTAGTATTAATTATATCAAATGTTATAATTATTATTCATTATATTAATATATGTCAAATTACTGGGACTGGATATGTGGCTTTTGTAATACTATTAATATTCTCTGTGCTCATGTGTATAGCAAAAACTTTCCACGATTAATAAAAAATATGAAGGAATTATGCTGTAGTGGAAAAAGTCATGAAGAAAACATACCAGTGTGTTCACTTTGCTGACATCAGGAACACTCTATAAATTGAATACTGATATTATTGATACTGCGATTATAAGAAGAAACATATGTGTTTGTTTTTTCATCCTTTTCCTGACACTGAGTTCCTAAAAGTCTTGGTATCTCTTATGTGATGAGAACAATAAAAATGGCTCCTGATATGTGACATCAGTGATTTTGGAAAGACCCTTGTAACCCCAGCATGGACTCTGAATGCACACGAAGGACTGTCTCGCAGGAAGGAGGGTTTGAACTTTCATTCCCACCCTCTCCCATGGTCTTCTCTTCTCCGTCCCCTCTTCTTCTACGACTTCAGGGAGGGTCATAGAACTGTCAGTTGAACAATCACCAATAGCTAATGATTTAATGCATCATGACTAGGTAATGAAGCCTCCTTAACAGAGCAAGACATTCATGTTATACAAGAGACCTGGGATCCACCCAGGGAACAACATGGATCGTGCTCCATCAAGGCTCATGTGGACCACAGCAGCAGCCTGCTCCCCGGGCCTCCGTGTCTGCCCTTCATCCCCTGGAGGGCACTCTCTGCACTGCAGCCTCAGGGATCCTGGTACTATTCAGTCTTACCCCATTGCTCCCATGACCAATCCCCCAGTGATTCCTCCTTTCACTGAGAGTCAAATTCTGATCTTAATAAGTCCCACAAGTCTCCTCATGACCTGCCCCCATGGCCTCTCATCCTCATCGCCTTCCACTTCCCTCCCCTCCCCTCCACCCACCCAGCTCCATCCACCCTGGTCCTGGTTGCTGTTCCAACACACACCCAGGCACATTACTTCCGCGGCCTCTGCTCAAAGCCTCCTGTCACAGAAGATTTCCCTGACCCTGGAGAGAATAAGAACAGCATCCTTTCCCCACATCCCTCTCTACCTTCAAGAAACTTATGGCCTACCATAGGATTTCTCCCCTCTGCTATTGTTTGTCTCTCTCCTAGAAGGCAAGTTATTTTGCCATATATTTTTCACAGCTGTTTTCCCACCCCAAGAACAATGCTTTGGAGGGACTTAATTCCCATTTTCATTTTCTCAACAAGCACACAGTCTTTAATAGAATGGATATGATAGAATTCTTTTTAGTAAAATATCTACTTGATGATAGGACACATTTACATAATCATCTCTAATATTCAGTCTACTGAGATGATAATAAAATAATGTGATCCACGTGATCACTATATTATTATTAACCCTAAAACCTCTCTGAATCCAAATATTTATAGATTTTTATGGAGGTTTTCAATAAATAGCCATACTGACTGAATTATCGGCCATGGCTGGTTGATCTCAATCTCAGACCCCTCCACTACCCCAAGAGGTGCTGGCAAGAAAGTGGTGAAAGTTCAAACACCTAAGTGAGTGTTTGAGGTTTTGGGAAGACCAGTCCATACCCAAAAGCTTCTTGGTTGCCTTTCCTGAGCGCTCTCATGACCTATGAAAGAAGATAAATTCCAAGAAGTTTAGGAGGCCTGAGCCATGAACCAAGACAAAGATCAAATATAGATAATAAAAGAATAGTCAAGAGGGGACCTGGAAACTCTACGGATCAGCCTTGGTCCCACAAGCCAACAACACAAGGACTGCATTTCTTGCTTACCCTGCAGTTACTCTGCTCTTTTGGTTCCAGGTCTTTCTGGTTTATTTTAATAACGGAGGAATATCCATATATGACACCTAAATATTTTTTCTTGCCCAAGGAAGGTACATAGACATTTTTTAAATGAACACATCTTACTAGAAAATGGGAAAAGTTGGCCATGAAATGGGATTAAACTCTTTATATTAATGACAGGTGATCTTTTCAAAGAACCCATGGAACATGTATCCCTGTGTTCAGATGAGGTAACTGCAGATGATTTGCCCCAGGACACAAGCGCGTGGTTAGTGGGGTCAGGACTAGGTACTGTCTAGTCACAACCCATTTGACACACTAATGATTCTGCCAGAAATTCTGAAAATACAGTTTACTTGCAGAGTTTCTGGATCCAGTGTCCTACTTTCTTTCACTACTTCCCTGTCCTCAAGCCTCACCTACCCCCTCACATCACAGGTGAGAATGAGTCTGAGTTCACCCTGATCCCAAACATGTTATGTCTAACCAACACCAACCAATTATCAAACAGCCACAGTCAACTTACTGCTGGTAGTGTATCGGTGGGCTTAGTGCAGATTCTGTAGGTTGAGGGCTCAAGACTGTCCTCAGTTCAGATGCAAGTCATGTTATCTTGAATAACTTATACTTGCAAGCAACTGGCCAAAAATCAGAGGTTCCATGACTCCACCTCCATGTTCAATAACTCCATAGAACGAGCGACTGAACTCGGGAAACACCTCGCTTACTGTACCCATGTTATTATAAAAGATAAAACTTGGGGACAGTGAAAAAGAGGAGACGGGTAGGGCAAAGAGGGAGTGGAAGTGTGCAGAGCCTCCATACCCCAGTGAGCCCAGCACCCTTGCATCACCTCTTTGTGTTTGTCGCCCTGAAAGCTCTCTAAACACCAATGTTCATGGATTTTTATTTAGGTTTCAATACAAAGGCATACTGATTGAATCAGTGGTCATTGGTGACTGAGCTCAATTTCCATTCCTTCCCCTCTTCCCAGAGTTGCTGACATGGATGGTATTGAAAACTTTAACCTTTAAGTGCGTGTTTGTCCTCTTCTGGAGACATGGGCAGTTGTGATAATATCTTGGATGGAAGTCATTCCAGACTCTCAAAGTGAATTCTGGAGGAGCCAAGATGGCAGAGGAATAGGACGGGGAGACCACTTTCTCTCCTACAAATTCTTCAAAAGAATAATTGAACGCAGAGCAAACTTCACAAAACAACTTCTGATCGCTAGCTGAGGTCATCAGGCGCCCAGAAAAGCAACCCATTGTCTTCGAAAAGAGGTAGGACAAAATATAAAAGATAAAAAGAGAGACAAAAGAGCTAAGGATGGAGATCTGTCCCGGGAAGGGAGTCTTAATAGAGGAAGTTTCCAAACACCGGGAAACCCTCGCAGTGGTGGGTCTGGGGGAAGTTTTCGAATCTCAGAGGGCAACCTGACTGGGAGGGGAACAATAAATAAAACCCACAGATTACGTGCATAAAAGCAACTCCCAGCAGAAAAGTACCCCAGGCGCCCACATCAGCCACCAGCAAGTGGGGGCGGAACGGAGAGTAGCCGGCGGCTTGCTTAGGGTAAGGACCGGGCCTGAGTGCCCTGAGGGCAATCGGAGGGAGCTTTTGTGAGTTACCAACTTAAACTGTGGGATAGCAAGAGAGAGAGAGAGATAATTAACCCGCCCGAACACACTGCCTGCCATTCGCAGAACAAAGGGACCGAGCAAGTCCAGAGAAGAGATCACAGGCTGCAGACCGGCCCAGCCCCGCCGGAGGCAGGCGGGAGAGGAAAGGGGCAGGCTCGGCCCCAAGGACCACATCCCCTACCACACTGCAAAGAGGCCTCCAGTTTCTAATCAAAGACCTCCTGAGATTCTGGATGGTCGACATCTGCCAGGAGGGTCGAGGCGAGACACATGGCGCAGGCACCCAACCGGCGCAGGCGGGGACTGGGGCTGGTGATGCGGAGGTCAGAAGGCGCACGCACCCGACTGGCGTGGGCGGAAACTGAGACTGGAACCACAGAGACGAGAAGGCGCGCCGCACCCGGGGAGAATGCGCCCGTCAAGCTCCTGGCTGCCTGAGCTACCCGGACGGGGAAGGCACAAAAAGCAGGCGCAGCTTTTTGTTCCGCACTTTGTGGAACACCCGAGGGCTGGAACCACGCGCAGCACAGGGCCCGCTCCATATAAAGCAGCCCGGAGCCTCAGCAGCGTGGACGGGGAAAGCAGCGCCAGCCCCTCCCCGCAGCGCGAGGGAACTAGCAACCTGAATAAGAGACCACCTCCACCCGCCTGTGTCAGGGCGGAAATTAGGCACTGAAGAGACTGGCAAACAGAAGCCAAATAAACACAGGGAACCGCTTCAGAAGGGACCGGTGCAACAGATTAAAATCCCTGTAGATAACACCGACTACACTGGAAGGGGCCTGGAGATATCGAGAAGTGTAAGCTGGAACAAGGAGCTTTCTGAAACTGAACTGAACCCACACTGACTGTAACAGCTCCAGAGAAATTCCTATATGTGCTTTTACTTTTTTTTTCTTTTTTCTTTTTCCTCTTTTATTTTCTTTTAAAATTCCCTATTACTCCCCCATTACCACTTAACATTCATTTTCATAGGTTTTTACAATTTTTTTTTATTAGGAAATACTTTTTCTTCATTTTTTTTTTCATTTTTCTATTCTATTTTCTATTTTTCTTTTTCTCTTATTTCCTCTTAAAGGCCTCTATTACTCCTCTACTACTCCTTAATTTTCATTTTCATTACACTATAACCTCACAAAAAAAAAACAAAAGAGAAGCCCTATTTTTAAACCGAACTTCATATATATTTCTAAAATTTTTTGTGTGTGTTTCGCTTTTTGTTTTTAATATTGTATTTTTAAGACTCTAACCTCTACCCTAGATTTTTGATCTTTGTTTTTCAGTATATCATATAAATTGTGGACATTTAAGAATCCAATATTCAGTTCCCATTTTTATTCAGGAGTGTGTTGATTACTCTCTCCCACTTTTGACTCTCTGTTTTCTACCTCAGAAGACCTCTATTTCCTCCTTTCCCCTTCACTTCCCAATCCAATTCTGTGAATCTTTGTGGGTGTCTGGGCTACGGAGAACACTCTGGGAACAGACAACTGCGTAGACCTGTCTCTCTTCTCGAGTCCCCCTTTTTCTCCTCCTGCTCATCTCTATCTCCCTCCTCCCTCTCCTCTTCTTCATGTAACTCTGTGAACCTCTCTGGGGGTCCCTAACAGGGGAGAATCTTTTCGCCATTGACCTAGAAGTTTTATTATCAGTGCTGTATAGTTGGAGAAGTCCTGAGACTACTGAAAGAATAAAACTGAAATCCAGAGGCAGGAGACTTAAGCCGAAAACCTGAGAACACCAGAAATCTCCTGAATACATGGAACTCTAAGTAATAAGAGACCATCCAAAAGCCTCCATACCTACACTGAAACCAACCACTACCCAAGAGGCTGTAAGTTTCAGAGCAGGTCCTACCATGCAAATTTTCCAGCAACGCAGGAACATAGCCCTGAGCTTCAACATACAGGCTGCCCATAGTCACACCTAACAAATAGACCCATCCAAAACTCATTACTGGGCACTCCATTGCACTCTATAGAGAAGAAATCCAGTTCCACGCACTAGAACACCGACGCAAGCTTCCCTAACCAGGAAACCTTGACAAGCCTATCGTCCAACCCCACCCGCTGAGTGAAACGTCCACAATAAAAAGGAACCACATACCTCCAGAATACAGAAAGCCCACTCCAGACACAGCAATCTAAACAAGATGAAAAGGCAGAGAAATACCCAACAGGTAAAGGAACATGAAAAATGCCCACCAAGTCAAACAAAAGAGGAGGAGATAGGGAATCTACCTGAAAAAGAATTTAGAATAATGATAATAAAAATGATCCAAAATCTTGAAAACAAAATGGAGTTACAGATAAATAGCCTGGAGACAAAGGTTGAGAGGATGCAAGAAATGTTTAATAAAGACCTAGAAGAAATAAAAAAGCGTTAATTAAAAATGAATAATGCAATAAATGAGATCAAATACAATCTGGAGGGAACTAACAGTAGAACAACAGAGAAAAAAGATAGGATAAGTGAGGCAGAAGATAAAATGGTGGAAATAAGTGAAGCAGAGAGGAAAAAAGAAAAAAGAATCAAAAGAAATGAGGACAAACTCAGGGACCTCTGGGACAATGTGAAACGCCCCAACATTCGAATCATAGGAGTCCCAGAAGAAGAAGACAAAAAGAAAGGCAATGAGAAAATACTCGAGGAGATAATAGCTGAAAACTTCCCTAAAATGGGGAAGGAAATAGCCACCCAAGTCCAAGAAACCCAGAGAGTCCCAAACAGGATAAACCCAAGGCGAAACACCCCAAGACACATATTAATCAAATTAACAAAGATCAAACACAAAGAACAAATATTAAAAGCAGCAAGGGAGAAATAACAAATAACACACAAAGGGATTCCCATAAGCATAACAGCTGATCTATCAATAGAAACCCTCCAGGCCAGACGGGAATGGCAGGACATACTTAAAGTAATGAAAGAGAATAAGCTACAACCTAGATTACTATACCCAGCAAGATCTCATTCAGATATGAAGGAGAATTCAAAAGCTTTACAGACAAGCAAAACCTGAGAGAATTCAACACCACCAAACAAGCTCTTCAACAAATGCTAAAGGATCTTCTCCAGACAGGAAATGCAGAAAGGTTGTATAAACGTGAACCCAAAGCAACAAAGTAAATGGCAACGGGACCATACCTATCAAGAATTACCTTAAATGTAAATGGGTTGAATGCCCCAACCAAAAGACAAAGACTGGCTGAATGGATACAAAAACAAGACCCCTATATATGCTGTCTACAAGAGACCCACCTCAAAACAACAGACACATACCGACTAAAAGTGAAGGGCTGGAAAATAATATTTCACGCAAACGGAGACCAAAAGAAAGCAGGAGTCGCAATACTCATATCAGATAAAATACACTTTCAAATAAAGGATGTGAAAAGAGACAAAGAAGGACACTACATAATGATCAAAGGATCAATCCAAGAAGAAGATATAACAATTATAAATATATATGCACCCAACAGAGGAGCACTGCAATATGTAAGGCAAACGCTAACGAGTATGAAAGAGGAAATTAATAGTAACATGATAATAGTGGGAGACTTTAGTACCCCACTCACAACTGTGGATAGATCAACTAAACAGAAAATTAACAAGGAAACACAAACCTTAAATGACACAATGGACCAGCTAGACCTAATTGATATCTATAGGACATTTCTCCCCAAAACAATCAACTTCACCTTTTTCTCAAGTGCACACGGAACCTTCTCCAGAATAGCTCACATGCTGGGCCATAAATCTAGTCTTGATAAATTCAAAAAAATTGAAATCGTTCCAGTCATCTCTTCTGAGCACAGTGCAGTAAGATTAGATCTCAATTACAGGAAAAAAATTATTAAAATTTCAAACATATGGAGGCTAAATAACACGCTTCTGAATAACCAACAAATCATAGAAGAAATCAAAATATGCATAGAAATGAATGAAAGTGAAAACACAACAACCCAAAACCTATGGGACACTGTAAAAGTAGTGCTAAGGGGAAGGTTCTTAGCATTACAGGCTTACATCAAGAAACAAGAAAAAAGTCAAATAAACAACCTAACCCTGCACATAAAGCAACTAGAAAAGGAAGAAATGAAAAACCCCATGGTTTGTAGAAGGAAAGAAATCTTAAAACTTAGGGCAGAAATAAATGCAAAAGAAACTAGAGACCATAGCAAAAATCAACAAAGCTAAAAGCTGGTTTTTTGAAAAAATAAACAAAATTGACAAACCGTTAGCAAGACTCATTAAGAAACAAAGGGAGAAGAACCAAATTAACAAAATTAGAAATGAAAATGGAGATACCACAGCAGACAACACTGAAATACAAAGGATCATAAGAGACTACTACCAGCAGGTCTATGCCAATAAAATGGGCAACTTGGAAGAAATGGACAAATTCTTAGAAAAGTATAACTTTCCAAAACTGAACCAGAAAGAAATAGAAGATCTTAACAGAGCCATCACAAGCAAGGGAATCGAAACTGTAATCAGAAATCTTCCAGCAAACAAAAGCCCAGGACCAGATGGCTTCACAGCTGAATTCTACCAAAAAATTAGAGAGGAGCTAACACCTATCTTTCTCAAACTCTTCCAGAAAATTGCAGAAGAAGGTAAACTTCCAAACTCATTCTGTGAGGCCACCATCACCCTAATTCCAAAACCAGACAAAGATGCCACAAAAAAAGAAAACCACAGGCCAATATCACTGATGAACATAGATGCAAAAATCCTTAACAAAATTCTAGCAAACAGAATCCAACAACATATTAAAAGAATCATACGCCATGACCAAGTGGGCTTTATCCCAGGAAAGCAAGGATTCTTTAATATCCACAAATCAATCAATGTAATACACCACATTAACAAATTGAAAGATAAAAACCATATGATTATCTCAAGAGATGCAGAGAAAGCCTTTGACAAAATTCAACACCCATTTATGACTAAAACTCTCCAGAAAGCAGGAATAGAAGGAACATACCTCAACATAATAAAAGCTATATATGACAAACCCACAGCAAGCATTACCCTCAATGGTGAAAAATTGAAAGCATTTCCCCTAAAATCAGGAACAAGACAAGGGTGCCCACTCTCACCACTACTATCCAACATAGTTTTGGAAGTTTTGGCCACAGCAATCAGAGCAGAAAAAGAAGTAAAAGGAATCCAGATAAGAAAAGAAGAAGTGAAACTCTCGCTGTTTGCAGATGACATGATCCTCTACATAGAAAACCCTAAAGACTCTACCAGAAAATTACTAGAGTTAATCAACGAATATAGTAAAATTGCAGGATATAAAATTAACACACAGAAATCCCTTGCATTCCTATACACTAACAATGAGAAAACAGAAAGAAAAATTAAGGAAACAATACCATTCACCATTGCAACAAAAAGAATAAAATATTTAGGAGTATATCTACCTAAAGAAACAAAATACCTATACATAGAAAACTATAAAACAATGGTGAAAGAAAGCAAAGAGGACACAAACAGATGGAGAAACATACCGTGTTCATGGATTGGAAGAATCAATATTGTCAAAATTACTATACTACCCAAAGCAATCTATAGATTCAGTGAAATCCCTATCAAGCTACCAACAGTATTTTTCACAGAACTAGACCAAAGAATTTCAGTTTTATGGAAATACAAAAAAACCTCGAATAGCCAAAGTAATCTTGAGAACGAAGAATGAAACTGGAGAAATCAACCTGCCTGACTTCAGACTCTACTACAAAGCCACACTCATCAAGACAGTATGGTACTGGCACAAAGACAGAAATATAGATCAATGGAACAGAATAGAAAGCCCAGAGATAAATCCATGAACCTATGGACACCTTATCTTCGACAAAGGAGGCAAGGATATACAATGGAAAAAAGACAACCCCTTTAACAAGTGGTGCTGGGAAAACTGGTCAACCACTTCTAAAAGAATGAAACTAGAACACTTTCTAACACCATACACAAAAATAAACTCAAAATGGATTAAAGATCTAAATGTAAGACCAGAAACTATAACACTCCTAGAGGAGAACATAGGCATAACACTCTCCGACATGAATCACAGCAGGATCCTCTATGACTCACCTCCCAGAATATTGGAAATAAAAGCAAAAATAAACAAATGGGACCTAATGAAACTTAAAAGCTTTTGCACAACAAAGGAAACTATAAGCAAGGTGAAAAGACAGCCCTCAGATTGGGAGAAAATAATAGCAAACAAAGCAACAGACAAAGGATTAATCTCAAAAATACACAAGCAACTCCTGCAGCTCAATTCCAGAAAAATAAATGACCCAATCAAAAAATGGGCCAAAGAACTAAACAGACATTTCTCCAAAGAAGACATACAGATGGCTAACAAACACATGAAAAGATGCTTAACATCACTCATTTTCAGAGAAATGCAAATCAAAAACCACAATGAGGTATCATTACACACCAGTCAGGATGGCTGCTATCCAAAAGTCTACAAGCAATAAATGCTGGAGAGGGTGTGGAGAAAAGGGAACCCTCTTACACTGTTGGTGGGAATGCAAACTAGTACAGCCACTAGGGAAAACAGTGTGGAGATTTCTTAAAAAACTGGAAATAGAACTGCCGTGTGACCCAGCAATACCCCTCTGGGCATACACACTGAGGAAACCAGATCTGAAAGAAACACGTGCACCCCAATGTTCACCCCAGCACTGTTTATAATAGCCAGGACATGGAAGCAACCTAGATGCCCATCAGCAGACGAATGGATAAGGAAGCTGTGGTACATATACACCATGGAATATTACTCAGCCATTAAAAAAAATTCATTTGAATCAGTTCTAATGAGACGGATGAAACTGGAACTCATTATACAGAGTGAAGTAAGCCAGAAAGATAAAGAACATTACAGCATATTAACACATATATATGGAATTTAGAAAGATGGTCATGATAACCCTATATGCAAAACAGAAAAAGAGACACAGATGTACAGAACAGACTTTTGGGCTCTGTGGGAGAAGGTGAGGTTGGGATGTTTCAAGAGAACAGCATGTATATTATCTATAGTGAAACAGATCACCAGCCCAGGTGGGATGCATGAGACACGTGCTCGGGCCTGGTGCACTGGGAAGACCCAGAGGAGTCGGGTCGAGAGGGAGGTGGGAGGGCGGATCCGGATGGGGAATACATGTAACTCCATGGCTGACTCATGATAATGTATGAAAACCCACTGCTATGTTGTGAAGTAATTAGCCTCCAACTAATAAAAATAAATGGAAAAAAAAGTGAATTCCCAGAGGTTCTGGAGGCCTGGGTCATGAATACAGCCAAGGATGAAATATGGATGTTTTTATTACACTACAGTGAGGATCAGAGACACTGACCAGGAATCGAGGCCAAGGATGTGGTCCCTGACTCGGTACTTTAGGCAGGATATATATTTTTTTAATTCTAATTATCTTTTTTTTTCCCATGTTGAGAGTGGTGAAATTTTCCCAGGGTTAAAGCTAGCCAATTTCCGGGGAGAAATCCAGAGGCGGCTGGCAGCACCCACCCTACCCCTACTCCCCAGCCCCTTCTGTGGACTCCCCTCATTTCCCTCCAGTGTAGAGGAGAGGTGAGGCTGGACTTACCTGCGTCCTGGTTGTGGTATATATACCCCGGGGTGCTGTCCACCAGGATAACCAGGAGGAAGAGAAGGGCTGCGGAGGGGCAGAGCCAGTTCATCTTTGTGGCCTTGCACGAAGGCTCCTGAGGATGCTGGGGATGAATTGAGCTTTTAATATCCTGGCTGAGTGGTGGGGTCAGGCCATGAGGAGGGGAGTGGGCAAGGGGAGAAGCTGGGTCAGTCCCTACCTAACCATGCCTCCTGCTTCTCTCTGCAGGCGCCTAATGTTGAAAAACAGGAGTTCTCAGACCTGATGATGCCTGTGGGTCTCATGTGAACATAGAGAGTGATCTGACAGGTGGAATTTGTCCATCTGAGCACCCAGAGCCGTGCCTGGCATATGATGGATGGTCAGTGAGTGGATGAGAGCCAATCAACAGACAGATAAGTGAAGAGCAGTGTGTTAGAGCACGTCCACCTTTTCAGCCTCCTGCACACATCATCTCACCTGGATCTCAATGCCCTGACCCCCCTCACCCACCTCAGATGACAGGTGTGACACAGGAAACCTTCCTGCAACCATTGTCACAGCTCCTCCACTGGATGGATGTGTGCTATTTACCAGGCACTGGTCTAGGTAGGAACTTAGCTGGGAAAGGTGACTGTCCTGGGCTGTAACCCTGCTTACATTTCAAAAAAGGGGTAAAGAGGAGGCGGCAGAGGGGAAGCAGGGAGCTGAACACAGGTGGTGTCCACAGCTGACCACCTGCCATCCCCCACCTAGTTTCACAAACAGGAGAGCAGTCTGCCTGAGTGTACTTCAAGGGACCTTGGAAGATCAGCTGCAACCTCCTCCTTCCTCCTTCTTTCCCTCAGTGGCGATGGGGCCACAGGACCTCAGCTTGGGTACCACCTCTGCATTTTCCTAATTTTGTTCCTGAGGATTTAAATCTCCCAGAGTCCTGTGTCCTCAGGCATCAGATGACATCCACGCTGCCCACATCATGTGGTTGACATGGAAGCAATGGAGGCAACAAGCATAAATTCCTTCTCCCTGAGGAGCCAAAGTCCTTTGCAGTGTTAATAATAACAATAATAAGGAGTAATTCTAGCATACAAAACCTAGCTTTTCTATGTGTTACATGTTATCCTAAGTACTTGACATACATTAACTCAAATAGTCCACAAAAATCCTAAAAGAGAGGGTGAGAAGCTATTGATACTTTCTCTCATTACAGAGGAGGAACCTGAGGTAAAAACAAGTGAAATAATTTGCCTAAAGCCCTACAGTGGTCAGAGAGTTTTTGAACCCAGGATTCTGGCTTCAGAGTCTGTGCACATGCACTCTGCTGCATTGCGAGCTATAAACTATAGTGCACACATGAAGGGTGACAGACCCACAATCCCTTCACTCCCATATATTCACTCCCAGTTACAATCATGAAGCACAAGTCTCTTTATTCATCCACACACAGACAAGCATTTCCCAATCTCTCTCTCTCTCTCTCTCTCTCTCTCTCTCTCACACACACACACACACACGCACACACACACACACACACACACACACACACACACACACACACACACACACACACTGTGCTCCACTCCAGGCTCAAGGAGGAAGGAGCTGGGCTCAGTGCCCAGAAGCCCGAGGAGCAAGTCCAGCCAAACATCAAGCAGGCTCAGAGGTGGGTGATCAGCTGAGAGGACACGGGGGCCTGCCTTCCTACACACACACCCTTTCCCTTGAGAAGGGCAGGAGCTCTCAATACCGAGCTGCCCCAGGACAGAAGGGCTTCGTGAGCCCGTGACTCACCAAACAAGCCACTGTGCAAGTAGGGTCTACTCTCTCCTCAGATATCCCACATGCATGATTTCATGTAGCCTCCTGTCCATCCTACAGCATCTGAGATTCTCATCCCACTGTGTCAAGGAGAAAGCCAAGCCTCAGAGAGGTGAAGCCACTTGCTCAGGACACATGAACAACAGAGGTCACAGCGAGGATTCTAGTTCAGGAGGCCTTCTGATCCTGCCCCTCTTCCCTTCAGTCTCTCCACCTGAGACCAGGGAGCAGCAGAGACTCCCCCTAACAACAGAGACATCTCTTTTCTCCCCCCTCCTCTCTCATCTGTCTTTCTCTCCCAATCGCCTCCTTTCCTGGTCCTCCTCACTCTGATCCAGGTTAGAAGCCCCCAGACCAGAAGCCCCCTGATGGGCTCAGCCTCCTTCTCCTCTCCCCTCCAGCTTGTGAGTGACTGTGGTCTCTAATTAAAAACCTTCTGCGGTCATCTTCAGAGAAATAAGAAAGCGGGAACATCACAGGCATTGTATTCTGGATAAAGATCCAAAACTGTGGGACTCCAGATATTATCTCTGCTTCTATTCCTTGGTTCTTCCCTCTGAAATTAAAGAATTTTAGATTCCATGCTATCTAACTGGATAGATAGACTGAAATGGATAGACTGCACCCAGGGTAGACACATGATGTTTAGATTTCTGTGACGTAATGCCCTCTGAGAGGGGCATTCATATCCATGTCATGCTTGGCCTCTTTCTTACTATGTGATATAACAATTTTTGGACCTACAGAGTCTTCCTCCTTAAAAGTACTGCCATGAATACTGTTACTTAAGGATTATTTTAAGCCTTAAAAGGAAGTGCTTGCTGGGGTTGCTCAGTCACTCAGTCACATCCGATTCATTGAGAGCCCATGGACTACACCTCGCTCCTCTGTCCATGGGATTCTTCAGGCAAGAACATTGGAGTGAGTAACTATTCCCTTCTCCAGGGAATCTTCTCAGCCCAGGGATCGAAACAAGATCTCCCACATTGCAGGCAGATTCTTTATTTTCTGATCCACCAGGGCAGCCCATTAAAAGGAAGAACGTAAATCAAAATTTCATATCCAGCTAGAATATCAGTATTGTTAGCCCACAATTTTTAAAAGTTTTTCACACTTTTTAAAAGTTTGCCAGGATGTAACAGTGGGAGTTTTATAGAAAATAAATTTATAGCATTGTTAGAAAAAATAAACAATCTGGCAACACAGTCCTGCAATTTATCAAGAACAGTGGATCTCAACCTTGAGTGAGCATCAGAATCCTTTAGACATTTGATCCAAAACAGATTTGAGAGTTCCAATTTGGAGAGTTTGATTGGTAGGTCATGGATGGGACCTGAGTGTCTGCATCTACCAAATTTCTGGGGCTGAGAGTGCTGTTCAAAGGACCACGCTTTGAAAGCTGTGAACTAAGCTAAGAAGAGCTGTTCTCTTTTCAGGAGGGGAGTGTTCTTTCCAGTTTCCATAATCCCCACTGTTCCTTATTGTCCCTCCTGCCTCCACCCCCACTCCAAATACTTCTATCCACATAACTTACTTGGCCTGGAGGGTATTTAACATTGTGACCTGAGAGGTGGATTCACAACAAGTATTCTAGAAAAAGTAGTTTGTTATTTAACCATCTTAGGAGTTAAGCTTCATTATTCTTATTTTAGAGATAAAGAAACTAAACTACAGCTAAAGAAATTGACTTGCTGAAGGAGAAACAGCAAGGAAGGAAGGAAAATTCCTTCAGAAATTTCTTCAGAAATTTCCTTCAGAAATTCCTTCTTTCAAAATCAGAAGGAAGACAATTGCAGAAACTGTTAGTCATGTGGGTCCCCAGTTATTTCTATGTTACTAATAAAAAAAACAAAGAACATCTAGGCAATACTATCAGAAATTAACATACATGATGCATCAAAGAATTTGGAAGTGACTGTCTAATATTAAATTAGATATGGCTTCTCTGGTAGCTCAGCTGGTTAAGAATCCTCCTGCAATGCAAGAGACCCTGGTTTGACTCCTAGGTCAGGAAGATTCAATGGAGAAGAGATAGGCTACCCATTCCAGAATTCTTGGGCTTTCCGGATGGCTCAGACAGTAAAGAACACAGCTGCACTGTGGGAGACCTGGGTTCGATCCCTGGATTGGGAAGACCCCCTGGAGAAGGGAAGGACTACCCACTCCAGTATTCTGGCCTGGAGAATTCCACGGATCACAAAGAGTCAGACATGACTGAGTGACTTTCACTTTCATCTAATTTTTTTTAATTCATGTTGCTTTTTTAAAAAGTTTTATTTATTTTAATTGGAGGCCAATTGCTTTACAATATTGTAGTGGTTTTGCCATACATTGACATGAATCAACCACGGGTGCACATGTGTTCCCCATCCTGAATCCCCCTCCCACCTCCCTCCCCATCCCATCCCAGCCCTGAGCACCCTGTCTCATGCATCAAACCTGGACTGGGGATCTGTTTCACATATGATAATATACATGTTTCAACGCTATTCTCTCAAATCATCCCACCCTAGCCTTCTCCCACAAAGTCCAAAAGACTGTTCTATACACCTGTGTCTCTTTTGCTGTCTTACATATAGGGTTGTCATTACCCATCTTTCTAAATTCCATATATATGCATTAGTATACTGTATTGGTGTTTTTCTTTCTGCCTTACTTCACTCTGTATAATAAGCTCCAGTTTCATCCACTTAATTAGAACAGATTCAAATGTATTCTTTTTAATAGCTGAGTAATATTCCATTGTGTATATGTACCACAGCTTTCTTATCTATTCATCTGCCGATGGACATCTAGGTTGCTTCCATGTCCTGGCTATTATAAACAGTGCTGTGATGAACATTGGATACATGTCTTTCAATTCTGGTTTCCTTGGTGTGTATGCCCAGAAGTGGGATTGCTGGGTCATATGGCAGTTCTATTTCCAGTTTTTAAGGAATCTCCACACTGTTCTCCATAGTGGCTGTACTAGTTTGCATTCCCACTAGCAGTGTAAGAGGTTTCCCTTTTCTCCACACCCTCTCCAGCATTTATTGTTTGTGGGCTTTTGGATAGCAGCCATTCTGACTGGTATGAGATGGTACCTCATTGTGGTTTTGATTGGCATTTCTCTGATAATGAGTGATGTTAAGCATCTTTTCATGTGTTTGTTAGCCGTCTGTATGTCTTATTTGGAGAAATGTCTGTTTAGTTCTTAGGCCCGTTTTTTGATTGGGTCATTTATTTTTCTGGAATTAAGCTGCAGGAGTTGCTTGTATATTTTTGAGATTAATTCTTTGTCAGTTGCTTCGTTTGCTATTATTTTCCCCCACTCTGAAGGCTGTCTTTTCACCTTGCTTATAGTTTCCTTTGTTGTGCAAAAGCTTTTAAGTTTCATTAGGTCCATATGTTTATTTTTGCTTTTATTTCCATTACTCTGGGAGGTGGGTCATAGAGGATCCTGCTGTGATTTATGACAGAGAGAGTTTTGCCTATGTATTCGTCTAGGAGTGTTATAGTTTCTGATCTTACATTTAGATCTTTAAACCATTTTCAGTTTATTTTTGTGTATGGTGTTAGAAAGTGTTCTAGTTTCGTTCTTTTATGAAGAACTCGTTGACCAGTTTTCCCAGCACCACTTGTTTAAGAGATTGTCTTTTCTCCATTGTATATTCTTGCCTCCTTTGTCAAAGATAAAGTGTCCATAGGTGCATGGATTTATCTCTGGGCTTTCTATTTTGTTCCATTGATCTATATTTCTGTCTTTGTGCCAGTACCATACTGTCTTGATAACTGTAGCTTTGTAGTATAGCCTGAAGCCAGGCAGGTTGATTCCTCCAATTCCATTCCTCTTTCTCAAGATTGCTTTGGCTATTCAATGTTTTTTGTATTCCCATACAAACTGAAATTATTTGTTCTAGTTCTGTGAAAAATACCGTTTGTAACTTGATAGGGATTGCATTGAATCTACAGATTGTTTTGGGTAGTATACTCATTTTCACTATATTGATTCTTCCAATCCATGAACATGGTATATTTCTCCATCTGTTTGTGTCCTCTTTGATTTCTTTCATCAGTGTTTTATAATTTTCTATATTAGGTCTTTTGTTTCTTTAGCCCACAAACAATAAATACTGGTCTAAGTATTTTATTCTTTTCATTGCAATAGTGAGTGGAATTGTTTCCTTAATTTCTCTTTCTGTTTTCTCATTGTTAGTGTATAGGAATGCAAGGGATTTCTGTGTGTTAATTTTATATACTACAACTTTACTATATTCACTGATTAGCTCTAGTAATTTTCTGGTGGAGTCTTTAGGGTTTTCTACATAGAGGATCATGTCCTCTGCAAACACCAAGACTTTTACTTCTTCTTTTCCTATCTGGATTCCTTTTACTTCTTTTTCTGCTCTGGTTGCTGTGGCCAAAACTTCCAAAACTATGTTGGATAGTAGTGGTGAGAATGGGCACCCTTGTCTTGTTCCTGATTTTAGGGGAAATGCTTTCAATTTTTCATCACTGAGGATAATGTTTGCTGTGGGTTTGTCATATATAGCTTTTATTACATTGAGGTATGTTCCTTCTATTCCTGCTTTCTGGAGAGTTTTAATCATAAATGGGTGTTGAATTTTGTCAAAGGCTTTCTCTGCATCTCTTGAGATAATCATATGGTTTTTATCTTTCAGTTTGTTAATGTGGTGTATTACATTGATTGATTTGTGGATATTAAAGAATCCTTGCTTTCCTGGGATAAAGCCCACTTGGTCATGGCGTATGATTCTTTTAATATGTTGTTGGATTCTGTTTGCTAGAATTTTGTTAAGGATTTTTGCATCTATGTTCATCAGTGATATTGGCCTGTGGTTTTCTTTTTTTGTGGCATCTTTGTCTGGTTTTGGAATTAGGGTGATGGTGGCCTCATAGAATGAGTTTGGAAGTTTACCTTCTTCTGCAATTTTCTGGAAGAGTTTGAGTAGGATAGGGGTTGGCTCTTCTCTAAATTTTTGGTAGATGTGAAGCCATCTGGTCCTTGGCTTTTGCTTGCTGGATGATTTCTGGTTACAGTTTCGTTTCCATGCTTGTGATGGGTCTGTTAAAATTTTCTATTTCTTCCTGGTTCAGTTCTGGAAAGTTATACTTTTCTAAGAATTTGTCCATTTCTTTCAAGTTGTCCATTTTATTGGCATATAGTTGCTGATAGTAGTCTCTTATGATCCTTTGTATTTCTGTGTTGTCTGTTGTGATTTCTCCATTTTCATTTCTAATTTTGTTGATTTGATTCTTCTCCCTTTGTTTCCTGATGAGTCTGGCTAATGGTTTGTCAATTTTATTTATCTTCTCAAAGAACCAGCTTTTAGCTTTGTTGATTTTTGCTATGGTCTCTTTTGTTTCTTTTGTATTTATTTCTGCACTAATTTTTAAGATTTCTTTCCTTCTACTAACCATGGGGTTCTTCATTTCTTCCTTTTCTAGTTGCTTTAGGTGTAGAGTTAAGTTATTTATTTGACTTTTTTCTTGTTTCTTGAGGTAAGCCTGTATTGCTATGAACCTTCCCTTTAATACTGCTTTTACAATGTCCCATAGGTTTTAGGTTGTTGTGTTTTCATTTTCATTTGTTTCTATACGTATTTTGATTTCTTTCTTGATTTCTTCTGTGATTTTTTGGTTATTCAGAAGCGTGTTGTTCAGCCTTCATATGTTGGAATTTTTAATAGTTTTTCTCCTGTAATTGACATCTGATCTTACTGCATTGTTGTCAGAAAAGATGCTTGGAATGATTTCAGTTTTTTACCAAGGCTAGATTTATGGCCCAGGATGTGATCTATCTTGGAGAAGGTTCCGTGTGCACTTGAGAAAAAGGTGAAATTCATTGTTTTGGAATGAAATGTCCTATAGATATCAATTAGGTTTAACTGGTCCATTGTATCATTTAAGGTTTGTGTTTCCTTGTTAATTTTCTGTTTAGTTGATCTATCCATAGGTGTGAGTGGGCTATTAAATTCTCCCACTATTTTTGTGTTGTTGTTAATTTCCCCTTTCATACTTGTTAGCATTTGCCTTACATATTGCAGTGCTCCTCTGTTGGGTGCATATATATTTATAATTGTTATATCTTCTTCTTGGATTGATCCTTTGATCTTTATGTAGTGTCCTTCTTTGTCTCTTTTCACAGCCTTTATTTTAAAGTCTATTTTATCTGGTATGAGTATTGCTACTCCTGCTTTCTTTTGGTCTCTGTTTGCATGGAATATCTTTTTCCAGCCCTTCACTTTCAGTCTGTATGTGCCCCTTTGTTTGAGGTGGGTCGCTTGAAGACAACATATATAAGGGTCTTGTTTTTGTATCCATTCAGCCAGTCTTTGTCTTTTGGTTGGGGCATTCAACCCATTTACATTTAAGGTAATTATTGATAAGTATGATTCCATTGCCATTTACCTTGTTGTTTTGGGTTTGAGTTTATACACCCTTTCTGCATTTCCTGTCTAGAGAAGATCCTTTAGCATTTGTTAAGAGCTGGTTTAGTGATGCTGAATTCTCTCTGCTTTTGCTTGTCTGTAAAGCTTTTGATTTCTCCTTCATATTTGAATGAGATCCTTGCTGGGTATAGTAAACTTGGATGTAGATTTTTCTGCTTCATGACATGAAGTATGTCCTGCTGTTTCCTTCTGGCCTGAAGAGTTTCTAGTGAAAGATCAGCTGTTATCCTTATGGGAATCCCCTTGTGTGTTATTTGTTGTTTTTCCCTTGCTGCTTTTAATATTCATTCTTTGTGTTTGATCTTTGTTAATTTGATTAATATGTATCTTGGGGTGTTTCACCTTAGGTTTATCCTGTTTGGGACTCTCTGGGTTTCTTGGACTTGGGTGGCTATTTCCTTCCCCATTTTAGGGAAGTTTTCAACTATTATCTCCTCAAGTATTTTCTCATGGCCTTTCTTTTTGTCTTCTTCTTCTGAGACTCCTATGGTCTCTGAGGTTGTCCTCATTTCTTTTAATTCTTTTTTCTTTTTTCCTCTGTGCTTCATTCATTTCTGCCATTCTATCTTCTACCTCACTTATCCTATCTTGTGCATCCATTATTCTACTGTTGGTTCCCTCCAGAGTGTTTTTAACCTCATTTATTGCACTATTCATTATTGATTGACTCTTTTTTATTTCTTCTAGGTCCTTGTTAAACATTTCTTGCATCTTCTCAATCTTTGTCTCCAGGCTATTTATCTGTAACTCCATTTTGTTTTCAAGATTTTGGATCATTTTTACTATCATTATTCTCAGTTCTTTTTTAGGTAGACTCCCTATCTCCTCTTCTTTTGTTGAAAAATGGGCATTTTTCATGTTCCTTTACCTGCTGAGTATTTCTCTGCCTTTTCATCTTGTTTGGATTGCTGTGTTTGGGGTGGCCTTTCTGTATTCTGGCAGCTTGCGGTCCCTCTTTATTGTGGAGATTCCTCACTGTGGGTGGGGTTGGACAGGTGACTTGTCAAGATTTCCTGGTTAGGGAAACTGTGTCGGTGTTCTTGTTGGTGGAGCTGGATTTCTTCTCTCTGGAGTGCAATGAAGTGTCCTTAGTTTTGAGATGTCTATGGGTTTGGTGTGCCTTTGCACAGCCTATATATTGAAGCTTAGGGATATGTTCTGCATTGCTAGAGAATTTGCATGATATGTCTTGTCTGGAACTTGTTGGCTCTTGGGTGGTGCTTGGTTTCAGTGTAGGTATGGAGGCTTTTGGATGAGCTCTTGTTGATTAATGTTCCCTGGAGTCAGAAGTTCTCTGGTGTTCTCAGGTTTTGGATTTAAGCCTCCTGCCTCTGGTTTTCAGTCTTATTCTTACAGTAGCCTCAAGACTTCTCCACCTCCTTTTGAAGACAATGGGCTGCCTTTCTAGATGCCTGATGTCTTCTGCCAGCATTCAGAAGTTGTTTTGTGGAATTTGCTCAGCGTTCAAATGTTCTTTTGATGCATTTGTGGGGGAGAAAGTGGTCTCCCCATCCTATTCCTCTGTCATCTTAGGACCGCCTCCACTTTCATCTAATATTAACATAGATGATGTGGCAAAGAATTTTGGTGTGACTTCATGAAAGTAAAATCATATTTATCAAGAAAAGGAGGCAGGTCCCAGCAGTTCCAGCTGAGAGAGGAAGGGCAGGGTCCAAGCACCCAGGTTCCAGAACGTTCTGGAGATGATGGTGGGGTGGCAGATGAAGGCGAGGATGCAGGGAGGAAGAAGATTAGGACAAGATCCTGGATTCACTCCAGTCATGAGGAGCTTTTCTCCTGCATTCCTTCCTTCCTTCCTTCCTCCAATATTCACGGACTGTAACCTTTGTGCCAGGAACTGTGCAAAGTTCTAGGGACAAAGAGAAGGCTTGCTCTCATGGTGCTTAGAGCCAACTGGATGAGACAGAAATAAAGCAAGCAGGCCCATAGAGGGAAGGAAAGAGGCAGATTTCTGCTGAGAAGGGGAGGGTTGAGAAGGAAGGGGAGGAGGCAGAACTTTTTCAGAAGCAGCCAGACCCCAAGCCTGGGAGGTTCTTCCTTGACCTTCAGCATCTCCAGAGAGCACAGTCCACAGGTTCTCTGAAAAGAGAGAGGATTTTGTTGGCTGACATCTCCAAAGACCCAGACATGGACACCATACACCCTGACCATCCCAGAAATATGCAACCACAGTTCTCCCAGGCCCGAGGTGACCAACAAAGAACAAATGAATTTTGCAGGTTAGGTGGGGCACTCAGGAGCACTGTGACCTCCTCTGCAGAGTGACTGACTCAGTGTTCCCATCTGAAAAATGGAAGCATGTGACTAGAATCAGATTACGATGATGGGGCTTCTAGGGGTGACCTTTTGTCACACTGGCCCATGGAGGACATGCCTTGTACATGGGTACTACAGCCACTCCTCCGGGGAGGCATTGAGGGGAAAAGTCACTGGGCGGGGGGTGAGGAGTGTGTGGTCCCCTGAGATCTATCTCTTTCCCCTGCCCTTCCCCTCCCTCCATGCCCTGCCCCCTGTCTTACCCCAGGATCCGATAGCACTGCCACAGATCCTCCTGCAGTCCTCCCCCATTTTAAAGTTTTTGTTCTTAGTGTTGCAGCCGCCATGTACAAAGGTCTCACAGAACCTGGACTTGACAATGTAGAAATTGATTATTTTGGCCTTGCTGGGACTCTTGCAGAAGGCTAGGCAGAAGTTAAGTTGCAGGGTTGCAGACACGGAAGGTTCAAACAAGAGGATGGTCATCAAAGTTCAGTCTACAAGATGAACAACTGAAATCCCCAGTTTGTTTGCAACAGAGAGTGGTAGGGGTGCAGGAAGGTGAAATGTGAAAAGGTTGTTTGATACTCTACTTCCAGGACATTATTATTAATGTGGTTAGGCATGACAATGATAGGATGATATTGTAAATAATTCCATATTGTTACTGAATACTTATAGGTGAATTGGCATGATGCCATTGATTAGCATCAAAACACATCTAAAAAGAGGATACATTTTAAGAATATTCTCCATATGCTGATGATGATTGGAGCTGGACAAATGTCCATAGGTTTATAATACTATTTTCTGTACATACGTGTATGGTTGAAAGTTTTCACCATTGAAAAGAGTTGAGAAGGCATGGAAGAAAACACACCAGTGTGTTCACTTTGGTTACATCATGGGCACTGGAATATTAGAATATTGAGGAAATACTGATATTGCAACTTTGATAAGCATTAATTTGGTCTTCATCCTATTCCCACCACAAAGCTCCTAAGTGTTAGTCGCTCAGTCACGTCTGACTCTTTCAAATCCCATGAACAGCAGCCCTCCAGGCTCCTCAGTCCATGGGATTTCCCACTGGAGTAGGTTGCCACATCCTCCTCCAGGGGATCTTCCCGAGCCAGGGATCAAACTGATGACATTGTCTCCTGCAGTAGCAAGAGGATTCTTTACCACTGTGCTACCTGATGAGGTGGTCATATTTTTCATTCCCACATTCCCCCTCTCCTCATCCCCACACGGGGAGGTTGAATCTATCACAAATGGCTAAATACTTAATGATTCATGAGGTGTGATGAAGCCTCCACAGAAACCTCAACAGAGCAAGTCATTCATGCTATTCAAGAGAACTGAAATCAACCCAGGGATCAACACAGATACACACTCCAACATGACTCACGGGGACCACTGCAGCCGCCTGCCCAGGGGCCTCTGTCTCTGCCCTTCGCCCCCTAAAGGCCACTCTCCACACTGCAGCCTCAGGGACCCTGTTAAACCGGAGTCCTATCCCATTGTTCGCTTGACCAATCCCTCAGGACTCCCCAGCTCTCTCAGAGTCAAATTTGGATTCTTACAAAGCCCTGTAAGTCTCCTCACAACCTGCCCCCATGGCCTCTCTGCCTCATCGCCTTCCACTCCCCTCCCCTCACCCACTCAGCTCCAGCCACCCTGGTCCTGGCTGCTGCTCAAACACACCAGGCTCATTTTGGGCGGCCTCTGCTCAATGTCTTCTTATCACAGAGGGTTTCTCTGACCCTCTACAGCCTCCTATATCCCCATCATGCTCTTTCTTCATGACACTCATCACCCTCTGCCATAGGATTGATTTCCCCCTTTTTTGGTCTGTCACCCTCGCAGATGTCATATTATTTTAATATATTTTGTTTACAGCTGACTGCCTGTTTCAAGAAATATGGCTTTTGAGGAAAAAAAAAAAAAACAGAAAGATTTAATGAATATTTGTCAAAGGAATAAATCTCCTTTTTCATATTCAAGCCAAGTGTATTGAAGAGACTGGATATAATAAAATTTATATTATCTGATGATGAAGCCTGTCTATATAATTATGAGTATACCTATAACTTTCTATATCCTGATAGGAAAATAAAATAAGAGCCTGACTGGGCAAGAAGAAGGGCATTAGTGATGTGAAGTGAAAATCGCTCAGTCGTGTCTGACTCTTTGCGACTCCATGGACTATACAGCCCACGGAATTCTCCAGGCCACAATACTGGAGTGGGTAGCCTTTCCCTTCTCCAGGAGATCTTCCCAACCCAGGGATTGAACCCAGGTGTCCCACATTGCAGGCAGATTCTTTACCAGCTGAGCCACAAGGGAAGCCCAGAAGGGCATTGAGTCTTGACTAATATTTTACCAGCCTGGAAAAAGCAGTCTTGGCCCCAACCAGCAGACTCTTGGAAGTACTGCATTTCTTGCTCTGCCTGCAAGTTGCCTCTGGAGGGAAGACACTCAGCTGTCACTCAACTCTCTGATTAATTTCATAACAGAGAAATGATTGTTATTTGACATTTAAGTTTCTTTTGGGGGAGGTGGTAAGGTTTAGTCTTTCAGACTAAAACATTTTGGCAGAAAATGGACATCATGGACCATGACTGTGTAAACCCTATATTCATGACTGGTAATCCTTTCAACGGAGAAGGAAATGGCAACCCACTCCTTGCCTGGAAATGGGTACTCTTGCCTGGGAATCCCACGGACAGAGGATCTTCACAGGCTACAGTCCATAGGGTTGCAAAGAGTCAGACACGACTTAGGGACTGAATACAAGCCTTTCAAAAAGCTTATATAATCTGGTCTGCCCCCACCCCGTTCAGGTGAGGAAACTGCAGATAACTTGCCCCAGGACACATAGCATGTAGGTGGTAGGATCAGAACAAGACAATATCCTGTCATAGCCCATTTAATAAACTACCTGATTTTGCCAGAAATTCTGAAAATGCAGAGAACCAGTAAAGGTTTCTGAGTGCACTGGTCCTAATACAATAGTCCCCTGTCCCCAAATCTCACCTCAGACACAAATGATAAAGAAGAGTGAGTCTGGGTTTTGTCCTTGACACCAGACGTGTGGGGTCTCTACCAACAGCGACTGATTCCCCCACACCCACTGGGCATCCAGGAATCAATTCCCTTCTGACACTAAATCCACAGAGGTGACCCAGATGCCATGGGGTGAGGACTCCCTCCCTGAGGGCAGCCCACACTTAATGATCACAAGTTCCAGGGTCTCTCATAAGGGTGACCAACTCGCTATAAATTCATAGATTCCATGACCCACCTTCCAAGTTCAGCAACTTATTAGAACCATTCACAGAACTCAAGAAACCCCTTTTACCCAGGGACAGCCAAATGGAGAAGAATAAGACAAATGGGGAACCGAGGGTGCTGAGTTTCCAAGGCCTCTCAGGACTCTCCCCACCTCACAGTCCCCTTGTGTGTTCAGCTCCCCTGAAGGTCTCAGAATCCAATGTTTTGGGATTTTAACTGAGGGTCATGGCTAGGCAAATTGATTGAATCATTGGCCATTGGTGATTGAACTCAATCTCAGTACCCTCTTCTCTGCCCATAGGCAATGGTGGTTGATAGTTTTAATCTTCTAATCATTTGATGGTATCTGCTGGAATCCAGTCCTATCCAGACACTATCTAGGATCCCATCCTTGACACATATCATGACTTACAGAAAACAGTAAATCCCAAGAGTTTCAGGAGGCCTGAAGCATTAACCAGGACCCAAAATAAATAAATAAATAAAGATGGATCTTGTTATTATACGACACTGAGGTTTAGGGACAAGATAGTGAGCAGGAAAAGGAAGTCTCAGAAGTGGGGTCTCTGATCTGGTTCAGTGAGGTGGGATACTTTTGTTTAAAAGCTGAACACATGTCCATTTGTTAGGGTCCCAGAAGAAATCCAGAGAAAGTTGGCTGCACTCACATCAGCCCTGCTCCCCAGCCCCTTCCATGGACTCCCCTCATCACCCCCACCCTCCAGCCTAGAGAGGAAAGGTGAGCATGGACTTACCCTGGGTCTGGTTTCTGGTTTCATCCCCTGGGTTGCCCCCAAGGAATAGAAAGGCTGCAAAGAGACAGAGCTGGCTCAACTTGGTGGCCTCGCAGGAGGAGGAAAGCTGGCGGTTGATGGAGCTTCTCAAACCTGAGCTGAGGAGTGGGGATAGCTGACAAGGAGGGCAGTGGGGAAGGGGAAGAGCTGAGGTCAGGCTCACACAGTGTGTAAACTCCCCACATGGCCCGAACTCTTGCTGCTGCCTGCTGGAGCCAAATGCCCCAATATCAGCATTTCTGAAACTCGACTTCGCCTGTGGGTCTTGTGAAAACAGATTGAGATTCCACAGGTGCCAATTTTGCTCACTTTGTCGCTGACGGAGCATCCCAGGGCCTAGAGCAGTGCGTGGCATGCGATGGATCGTCAGTGAGCAGAGGAGAGCAGACCAACGGGCAGGTAAGCGCACAGCCGTGTGGGAACTCAGGTCCTCCTTCGCAGCCTCCTGCAGGACTCTTCACACCTGGGCGTCAGTGCCCTTCACCCCCACACCTCAACCCCACCTACTTTAGAAGGTGTGACGCAGGTAAGGTTTCTGCGACCATTGTGGCAGCATCTCTACTGGACAGACACCAGCTCTTTAGCTGGCAGTGGTCCAGGCAGATGGTGAGTCAGGGGGAAGAGCGTGTCCATCTGGGGCACAGACTCTGCTTTTCTGGGAAGAAAAGACTAAGAGGAGCAGGACATGCCTCTGCAATATGACCATCCCCTGCCCCTCACTTTGTTTCACCAGCAGGAGAGCTTGCCTGCCTGAGTGCACCATGGGGGACTTTGGAAGATCGCCTGCAACATCCCCCCAACTCTGGTCTCCCCACCAGTGGCTTTGGGATCAGAGGACTTCATTTTGAGTCCCAGCTCTGCCTTTGCCTAACTTGGTGACCTGAGGCCAGAAATTTCTTTTGTCTTCACATGTTACATGAGATCCTGCGGCTCATATCACAGGGTTGCTGTGAGAGCAATGGAGGCCAGAGACATATATTCCTTCTCTGTAAAGTCATAGTCTTTTGTAATAATAATAATAATAATGAGTGCCAGGCTGGGCTCCCTGCTGTTGTACAGGAGAAACCAACCACAAAATCTAAGGTAATTATTTTCCAATTAAAAAATATAAAGTCACTATTTTAAAAAAAAAAAACATGGTAAGACTCCATTTTAAAAAAAATGAGTAATCGTGACAGTTAACACTTATCTTCTTTGATCAGAGGGTTAGATAAAGGTAAGGTGGGGTGGGAAAAGGGTTGGACCTGGGTGAGGTCAGTCACTAAAACAACAGGGCTTTCTGAGGAAGAAGGAGACCTATTTGAAAGAGAGACTATGACTCCACTCTGGCACTGGGGGAACGTCCTGATCCTGAACTTCTAGAAGATAACACTACAACAATCAGTGTTATTTTTTCCTTTCTTTACAACAGTTGACAGAGCATTTAAAGAGCAGTCAGGAGCAGAGGAAACTAAAACTCTGTGTGCTTCTAGACAATTTGCTTTAGTCCTTGGTGTTCAAGGAACTTTAGCAGCGTAATCAACATGGTTCTCAAAAATCACCACAATATTATAAAGCAATTAGCCTCCAATTAAAATAATTAATTTTTTTAAGTACCCAAACCTGGGGATTGCTTAAAACAGACACCAGCATCCTCTTTCACAAAGAAAGAATCTGTGATTCAGAGAGGTGAAGTGACTTGCCCAAGATCACAGAGCAACATAGTGAGTTACAAAGCCAATCTTTTCTCCTTAATACCAAATCATTTTTATTAACTGTTATAAATTAATGATTTTTCACAATAACTAAGCAACCGATTTTTATGGTACTACTCTTACCAGATCTGACATTCATTAAAAGGTTACTCTTGTGAATACCTATACAAAACATTTAGCAGAGATAATATCTTTTCAATCCTCACCACAATTTTACGAGATTGATAGAGATAGAGAAAAACAACCTCTGAGTTTTAAGACCTGACCAGGCACCCCAGTGGGCCTTATGCTTTCCTATTCAACGTAAACATTTCACAAAACTTCAACATCAGACAAGGCCTTTTTGTGTCCATGATGCATGCTAAGTTGCTTCAGTCATGTCCAATTCTTTGTGACCCCAGACTCCTCTGTCCACGGGGACTCTCCAGGCAAGAATACTGGACTGAGTGGCCATGCCCTCCTCCAGGGAATCTTCCCGACCCAGGGATGGAAACCACATCTCTTATGTCTCCTGCATTGGCAGGCGGGTTCTTTACGACCAGTGCCAGATGGATTAAGACCAAAATAAGTCACTCAGTAATCATGTTTGAGCACAGACAAAAGGAGCTAAATTACACAAAGCACCAATGTGACTGAGCACTTTCCTATCTTGAATGACAGCTACTTCCTATCTTAAATGACAGCCACTTAGACCCAGTGAGCTCTAACCTCTATCTAGTCTTCCTTTCTGAGAGTTAAGATACCCAGTCAGAGAATAGTCCCACTTCCTACTAACATCCAGAGCAAAGCTAACTTCCTGAAACCCTTCCCAAAATAACCTAACACAAGCCCACGTCTTGTCAGTTCTTCCTAAAATCCTCTTAAAGAGAAGCTACATGGTTTCCCAGGGTGTGTAATGAGTACAACTATTCAACTAGCACAGGAGCATTTCGGGTAATCTGTGGTTGGAAACACTGACAGGTATAAGCATTCTCCTCATTTATTACATAAGGAAAGTGAAACTTAGAGACATTGAGAAGTTTGCGCAAGACTTCAAAGTAGTGAGGACAGAACCAGCTCTGTAAAGGTCTCTTGTTTCTTTTAAAAAAACAAAACAAAACTGCTGTTTGAAGTCTCTAGGTCTCGGTTGTCTCATCTGTAATGGGAATTTAGGTTTGCTGTATAAATGTTGCTCAAGCTCATACTGCCCAGGGCAGTAACATGAAAACACTGTTAAACAGGCCCCACTTGGGCAAGCTGGGATGTCCTTTAAATGGGTACCCAATGGAGTCTTAAAAAGTTGTCCCATAATCCCTTGCACCCAGGGGGCCTTATAATGACCTAGAAGAGTGATCCTTCCTGGGAAATACTTCCCTGAGCCATGGACCCATGCTCACCATCTATTCCTACCCCTTCCTCCATGTTATCTTCATTCATTAGTTCATATTCCCACAGTATCTGATTTCCTTGTGTGTACTAAGTAACTCAGTCGTGTCTGACTCTTTTTGTGACCCCATGTACTGTAGCCTGCCAGGCTCCTCTGTCCATGGGATTCTCCAGGCAAGAATATTGGAGTGGGTTGCCCAAATGGGGGAAGCAACTCAGAGGGTGAATTGGGACCTCTAATCCTACTGACTAGCCTTCCCTTTTTCCACTAACCTCTCTCATCCAGCTCAGTAATGGGGCATCCTGAGGGCTCCATGGGGCATCCTGTCAGCCTCTGCATAAATTGTCAGAAGTGGTGAAGAGGGATTCCCCAAACTTTGAGGGTTAATATTCTTAAGCTGATAGAGGGGATTCAGCAAGTATTGCACAAAAATCTAAAAGATACATTTATTTTTTTGCCACACCACATGGCATGTTGGATCTTAGCTCCCCAACCAAGGGCTGAATCCATGACCCCTGCAGTGGAAGCGTGGAGTCCTAACCCCTGAACTGCCAGTGAAAGTAAAAATGAAGTTGCTCAGTCATGTCCGAATCCTTGCGACCCCATGGACTGTAGCCTACCAGGCTCCTCAGTACATGGAATTTTCCAGGCAAGAGTACTGGAGTGGGTTGCCATTTCCTCCTCCAGGGGATCTTCCCAACCCAAGGATTGAACCTGGGTCTTCCGCATTGCAGACATACGCTTTACCATCTGAGCCAAGACTGCCAGTGAAGTTCCCCTAAAAGATCATTGTGGGAGAGAAACAAACTACCTTGATTGCCATCTCCAAGTCTCTGTTATGGCTGTTTTAGGACAAAAACAGTAGAATGGGTCAATTGGTTTCCTGAAATTAGAGTCAGGACAGAAATGACAAGGTTGAGACAGAGGGGAGGGAGGGGTTTTTATTGGGTGAATGGGACAAAGGATTGTTCTCATGATGAATGCTGTCACCTGGCACCTGCTGCCCACATGATAGTGAGCTCCCTGTAAGAGGAGGTATCAAAACTAAGGCTGCCTGAGAGTTACCCTCAATGAAATGCTAGCTTTTAATTATTCAGAAGCCTTCCTCAGATCTTCTTCCGGCACCAAGTCCCTCGTTATACCAACATCTTCCCACCTATGTTACTCAACTCTGATGGGTCTGTTTCTCAGGGAGGCTAAAGGCAGGTGCTAAAGGCAAGCTAAAGGCACCCTCACCCCCACTCAGGCGTTGGAATTGGAGGGCGGAGCAGGAAGTTCAAGCTGTGGGGCCAGGGCTCTTGTGTAAACAAGGTGGTTCCCCCACACCCTGTGACATTCCTGCCATGTAATTTCTCCAAAGATGTCTGAGGCACTGGGAAGGTAGATACCTCATCAGGGGAAGCTTCTGGGTCAAGAGGCCTCCAGTCTGGACTAGATGGAGGAGAGCCAGAAGGAGAGGAGGACACTGGGAGAGAAAGCCAAAGGTAGATGGACAGATGAGAGACAAACCAGGAGAAAAGAAGAGTTTCTGTTGTTAGGGTGGGAAGTGGGCTTTCTGCTGCTCCCTGGTCTCAGATGGACACACTGAGGCAGGAAGAGGAGCAGGATCAGAAGGCCTCCTGAACTAGAATCTCGTTGTACCATCTGTTGTTCGTGTGTCCTGAGCAAGTGACTTCACCTCTCTGAGGCTTGGCTTTCTCCTTGACAAAATGGGATGAGAATCTCAGATGTTGTAGGATTGATATGAGGCTAACTGAAATCATGCATGTGAGATGTCTTAGGAGAGAGTAGACTCTCCACTCATAGTGACTTGTTTGTTAAGTTACTGGCTATTGATTCCCTTCTGTCCTGGGGCAGCTCGGTGTTGAAAGCTCCTGCCCTTCTCCAGGGAAAGGGTGTCTGCGCAGGAAGGCAGCTCCCCATGTCCTCTGCAGCTCATCACCCAGCTCTGGGCCTGCTTGACATTTGACTGGACTTGCTCCTGTGGCTTCTGGTCACTGAGCCCATCTCCCTCCTCCTTGAGCCTGGAGTGGAGCACAGGGTGTGTGTGAGTGTGTGTGTTTGTGTGAGTGAGTGTGTGTTAGTGGGAAGATGCCTATCTGTGCCTGGATAGGTGACTGTGTAATGGTGGCTTGGTGCACCATGGCTCTAACTGGGAGTGACTAGATGAGAATGAGTGAAGACATTGTGGGTCTCACCCCTCATATGTGTCCTGAATCTTACATTTTACAAAGCAGCAGAGTGCACGGGGCACAGACTTGAAGTTAGATTCCTGGGATCAAACCCTGTTTCTACCATGTATGATTTTAAGCAAATTTCTTAACTTCTTGTTGCCTTCAATTTCTTCATCTGCAACATGAAGAAATAGTAACAGCTCTTCACCCCCTGTTTCAAGACTATCATGAGGATTAGGTAAGTTAATATGCAGCAAGGGCTTAAGGATAATGCCTGTATCTAGGAGGAACTAGGTGTTAACTGTCACAATTACTTATTATTATTATTGCTATTACTACACAGGACTTTGACTTCTCAGGGAGAAGGAATATATATGTCTGTTGCCTCCATTGTTTCCACAGCTACCCTGTGATGTGGTTAGCGCTGATCTCATCGGACACGTAAAGACACGGGGCTCTGGGGGATTTACATCCTCGAGTACAAAGTTAGGAAAAGGCAGAGCCGGGACTCAAACTGAGGTGCTCTGATCCCAAAATCCCTGGGGAGAAAGCAGGAGGAAAGCACCTGTGCTTACAGGTGATCTTCCAAGGTCCTCTGAGGTCCACTCTGGTAGACAACCCTCCTGTGTGTGAAGCCAGGTGAGGGCCAGCAGGTGGTCAGGCTGTGGAGGCATGTTCAGCTCCCGTCTTCCCCTTTGCCCCCTCCCCTTACTCCTTTTTCTTCCCAGAAAACAGGCTTTGTGCCACAGATACAGGCTCTTCCTCTAGCTCAGCCTCTGCCTGGACCAGTGCCAGATAAGCAGTATACATCCAGGCAGCTGAGATGCTGCCTCAATAGTTGCAGAAAGGTGTCTCTGTAGTCTGAGTCAAGTGGTGGTGGGGGCACTGATGCCCAGAGGTGATGAATCTGCAGGAAACTGAAAAGGAGGACTTCAACTAACACACTGCTGTTCACTTATCCATCTTTTGATTCGCTCTCATCCACTCACAGACCATCCATCACAGGCCATGCACTGCCCTAGGTGCTGGGATGCTCCCTGAGTGACCATATTGGACAAGATTCCACCTGTGGAATCACAATCTGTGTTTGCACCAGACCCACAGGCAGAGTCAAGTCTGGGAAACACTGTTACTGGGCATTTGGCCCCAGCAGGCAGAAATAGGAAGTCTGGTTCTGCGGGGAGATTACAGACTGTTCAAGCCTGACCCCAGATCTTCCCTTTCCTCACTCCCCTCCTTATCTCCTGCTCCCACCCTTCAAGTGGGGTCTGAAAAGCACAGTCAGCCCCCAGCTTTCCACAGAAGCCCTCCTGCAAGGCCACGAAGATGAGCCGGCTCTGCCTCTCTGCAGCCCTTCTGGTCCTCCTGGGCACCCTGGTGGCCAGCATCCCAGGGTATGACACCAGCAACCAGGCCAAGGGTAAGTCTTGGCTCACCTCTCCTCTAAAAGTTGGGGTGAGGGAGGAGGGTAGTCCATAGAAGGCACAGGGGAGTAGGGGTGGGGTGAGTGTTGTCAACCCTCTCTGGATTTCTTCTTATAAATTGGGCAGTTTTCACTCTAGGGACATTTTTTGACTCTCAATAGATATCATTGTGTGTTAAGTTTTGGGGGAGAAAAGCATTCCACCTGACTTTACCACATCAGGGACCTCATCTCTGAGACTGTCTATTCCTGGTCACTGCCTTGCCCCTGAACCTCGCATAGCATCATAACAAAATCCATATTTGATCCTTGTCTCGATTCATGCCCCAGGCCTTCTGAAACTCTAGGAATTCACTGTATTTTTGTAAGTCATGAGATGAGTGAAGGATGGGACCTTAGATAGTGTCTGGATGGGACTGGATTCCAGAACATGCCATCAGGTGATTAAAGGGTTAGAACTATCAACCCTCTCCCTCTGGGGAGAGAAGTACTGTGTTCAGTCAACAATGGCCAGTGATTCTATCAAATTACCTACCTCCAATCTTTAATCAAAACTCATAAACATTGGGTTCAGAGAGCCTCAGGGGAGGTGAAAACATCAAGGGATTGGGAGGGGGGAGAGTCCTAAGAGGGTCTGGAGGATCAGCACCCCCAAGTCCCCATTTGACTGATATTTCTTCTCCATTTGTCTGTCCCTGGAGTTTATGCTTTATAACAACTGAGGACAGTAAGTAAAGGGTTTTTTAGAGTTCCATGAGTGACTCTAATAAGTTATTGAACATGGGAGGTGGGTCATGGAACCTCTGAATTTACAGCCAGTTGATTACACATGTAGGTGACCGCAGAAATTGTTATCAACACTTGAGGTGTGGGTGAAACTCAGGGAGCCAGCCCCCACCCTGTGGGGTCTGGGTCTCCTCTGTAGATTTAATGTCAGAAGTGAATTGACTCCTGGATGCCCAGTGGGTATTGGGGAACTGGTTGCTGTTGGTAGAGACACACACGTTAGGGTCCGGGACAAAACCCAGACTCACTCTTTTCTATCATTGGTGTCTGTGTTGAGGTTCAGAGACAAGGGTCTATATTATGTGGAGCAGAATAGTCATAACTCCTTACCAGTTCTCTGCATTATCAGGATTCCTGGTAGAATCAGGTGAGTGAGTGAGTGAGTGAAGTTGCTCAGTCATGTCCGACGCTTTGTGACCCCATGGATTGTAGCCCACCAGGCTCCTCCGTGGGTGCTTGATTAAATGGGTTGTAACAGGTTAGTGTCTTGTCCTGATCCTAGCATTCATATGGTGTGTGTTCCGGGATCTGCAGTTTCTTCACCTGAACAGGGGGACCAGGTTACATGAGTTTTTTAAAAGATTACCAGTCATGAGTATAAAGACTTTCCTGATCAATGACGTCCATTTCCTATCAAAATATTTCAGTCCAAAAGACTCATCTATCTACATTTCCTCACCATCCCTCTAAAAAATTTATCTTTCAAATATGATCATTTCTCTATTAAGAATTTAATCAGAGAGCTGAGTGACAGCTAAGTGTCTTCCCTCCAAAGGCAACTGCAGGCAGAGCACTCCAAAAGCAACTGCAGTACTTTTCTATGAGTTTGCTTGTGGGGCCAAGACTGCTTTTTCCAGGCTGGTACAATATCAATCAAAATTCAAAGCTCTTCTTCTTGCCTCCTGGTCAGACTATTATTTTATTTTCCTATCAAGATATAGAAAGTTAGAAGTAGACTCATAAGTATATAGGAAGGCCTCATCATCAAACAGACTAACAGGAATTTTATTACATCAGCCTCTTCAATGACTGTGCACTTGGCATGAGGATGAAATGGGAGATTTATTCCCTTGATAAATATTCATCAAGTACTTATGCTTTTTGCCCCTAAAAAGCATATTTCTTGGTGTAGGAAAACAGCTGTAAACAAAATATAGTAAAATAATATGCCTTCTAAGAGGGATACAGACAACAAAGATGGAGGAAAATCCTATGCCAGGTCATGATGCGTGTTGTGAGGAAGGAGAGTTATGGGGATTCGGGAGGCTGCAGAGAGTCAGGGAAACCTCTGTGATGAGGAGACATTAAGCAGAAGCTGCAAAAAGGAGTCTGGCGTGTTTGTGCAGCTGCCAAGAGCAGGGTGGCTGGAGCTGAGTGGGTGAGGGGAGGGGAGTGGGAGGGGATGAAGCAGAGAGGCCGTGGGGGCAGGACGTGAGGAACCTTCTAGGACTGTATAAGGACAAGAATTTGACTCTGAGAGAGCTGGGAAACCACTGAGGGACTGGTCATGGGAACAACGATACAGCACTCAAGTTTTAACAGGGTCCTGTGGCTGCAGTGTGGAGCGTGGCCTCTAGGGGGCGAAGGGCAGAGACAGAGGCCCCTGGGCAGGCTGCCGCAGTGGTCCAGTGAGCCAAGATGGAGGATATACCTGTGTTGTTTCCTGGGTTGATTCCAGTTCTCTTGAAACACCTGAATGACTTGCTATGTTAAGATATCTATGGAGGCTTCATGACAAATCGTGATTCATTAAATCTTTAGTCATTTGTGAGTGATTCAACTTCCAATCCCTCTCCCCTTCCTGAGATGTGGGGACAATGAAAGAGGGGAAGGTAGAAATGAAAATTTCCACACCCAATTCAGGCAGTTGGTTCCCCTAACAACTTACCCCCATTCTTGGCTTTGGTTGAGGCTTTACAAAAGTCATCTCCCTCACATGATAATAGACTCCCCTTTGCTCTCATCTCTTAGGAAATTCCAATGTTTTAGGAGATCTGTGCCAGGAATGGGATGCAGACCAAGTTAATATTTCTTTTATAAGTCACAGTATCAATATTTCCTCAATACTCTATTATCCCAGTCTCCATGTGGTAACCGAAGTAAACACCGGTGTGTTTTCTACCATGTCTTTCTCCGTTTACGGCATGATTTCCTCACACTTTTGTAATAGTGATGGGTCACGCAGCCCTACTCAACCATTGGCTGGCATCCAGGTGGGCACCTTCATCAAGGGATAACTGTAAATTAGCGACCCTTGGTGGTCCAGTTTAGCAATTGCCACCATCGTTGCCACCGTGGGCTCTTCGCCCTCCCCCTCTTTTCTATAAAAGGAACAGGAATTCATGCTGTGGGAAGATGGTTTTCTTGAGACAGTAGCATGCCATCATCTCCGTGGGCTCAATTTCCAATTAAAACGTTATTCCTAGTTTCAGCAGCTCTTCTCCAGATTATTGGCTGGTCCTGAGCTGAGCAGAATGAGACTGGGCTCAGTAATGCTTTCTTTTTTATCGGTGGAAGTTTCAACTACACACATATGTAGAAAACACAGTATTATAAAAGCCATGGATCCATTGTCCATCTCCAATAATTTTTATACATGGAGAATATTTTTATATGTGTCCCCCTTTTGTGTTACTTTTGAAACTAATCAGTAGCATCATGCGAATTGATCCATAAACATTCATTAATGGCATGTAATTATTTATACTATTGCCCTGTCATTGTCACACCTAACAACATTAATAATAATGTCCTGGAAAGCAGGGTATCAAAAGGCCTTTTCACATTTCACACTTCTGCCCCCCCATCACTCTCTATCACAAACTGGTCGTTTTAGTTGTTCATCTTGCAGACTGGGCTGTGATGACCTTCCCTCTCTTTAACTGAGATCCTCCCATCCCTGCAGCCCAGCGGCCTGACTTCTGCCTAGAGCCTCCATATACGGGTCCCTGCAAGGCCAAACTGATCAGATACTTCTACAACACCAAGTCCGGATTCTGCGAGACCTTTATATATGGCGGCTGCAGAGCTAAGCGCAACAATTTCAAGAGTGCAAAGGATTGCATGAGGACCTGTGGTTATGCTACCAGGCCCTGGAGTAAGACGGGGGCAGGGCAGAGGGAGAGGGGAAGGGCTGGGGAAAGTGATGGCGCTCAGAAGACCACACACCTTTCCAAAAAAAGTGATTTTTTTCCTTGCTGCCTCCCAAGAGAAGTGGCAGCAGTATCTGTGGATTGAGCGTGTCCTCCATGGACCAGCTTGGTGAAAGGTCACCCCCTAGAAGCCCCGTCATCATAATCTGAGCCTACTCACATGCTCCCATTTTTCAGATGGGAACCCTGAGTCAGTCACTCTGCAGAGCAAGTGTGGAGTGCTCCTCAGTGCCCCACCTCGGCCTGGAAAACTCCCTTGCTTTTTGTTGGTTACCCTGGTCCTGGGAGGACTGTGGTTGCACATTTCTGGCATGGTCTAGGACCTGTCAGGGTGTTCAATGTCCAGGTCTGGGCCTTCAGAGATGTCAATAAGCAAGTTCCTTTCCTTTTACAGAGAACCTGTGAACTGTGCTCCCCTGAGATGCTGAAGTACAAGGAAGACCCACCCAAAGCTGGGCTCTAGCTGCTTCTGAAAAATTTCAGCCTCCTTTTCTTTCTTCTCAACCCTCCTCTCCTCAGCAGAAAGGTCTGTCTCTCTCCTTCCTCCACAGGGCCACTTACTTTAGCCCTATCTCATCCAGTTTGCTCTAAGCACCAAGAAAGCAAATCTTCCCTTTATCCCTCACATTTCCCACAATTTCTGGCACAAAGGAAACAGTCCAGAAATACTTGAGGAAGGAAGGAATGAATGCAGGAGTAAAGTTCCTCATGACTGGAGTATCTGTAGAGCCTGAGATTTGAATCTGGAATTCTTGTCCACAGCATCCTCACCATCATCCTCCACCCCACCATCACTGCTCTCCCTCTGCTGGCGAAAGTAGAATTTCCGTCATCAAGTTTTCAGCTCAATGGTGGGAGAGGTCTTTTCATGAAAAAAGCCTCCTCCTCACATTGATTTGAATGTCTGTGGCTTCAAAGAGTCTGGCTTTATCTTTAAATAAATTCATATTTTGCTTAAACTAACTGGAGTGGATTGTGTTGTTTGCAACTAAGAACCTTAACCCATAGGTTCCATGGAAACAGTGGTCTTTCTCATTTTATGCGGATGGGTGGGCACCTCCCCACCACCTCTCCTCAGATTGAACCCTACTAAGTATAAGGAGCCAACCCCTTATATTGACATCTACCTCTTAGGCCACGCCAGTGTACACGAAAAACTTGATGAGAGACACCTCAACAAGAAAACTTTTGTCCTTTACTTCTTGGGCCAGGTCAAACTTTGGAGCATGTTATTTTCATGAATTCTTAGAAGCAGAAAGGAAGGAGCATGAGGCTCAATTGTCAATTTGTCCTTCAAACCCCCTTCCCTGTCATTGTGTTGGGGTAGGGGACTTCCGACTCTAACTAAAGACGACCAAACTCACATTTAATGAGCACTGGCCATTTGCCAGGCTCTGTGCTTGTCAACGCCCCCAAATTATTATTCCTTCCCCTTCCTTTCCCCTTTGGTAACCATAAGTTTGTTTTCTATGTCTATGAATCCAGTCTTATTTTCATACCACATTTCTTAAGCCAGTCATCTGTTGATGGGCACTTGCATTGCGCACATGTCTTGGCTATTCGTAAACAAGGCTTTTATGCACCTTGAGGTGCATGTATCTATCCAAATTAAAGTTTTCTTTTTTCCACATGTACACCCAGCATAATATAGTAGTTGATGATGTAGTAGTTCTATTTTTAGCTTTTTAAGGAAATTCTATACTGTTTTCATGGGAGCTGTACCAATATACATTCACACCAACAGTATACAAGGTACTTCCCTTTTCTCCACTCTCTCTTCTGTATTTTTTATTTCTAGAATCCCCAATGATAGCCATTTTGACTGATGTGATGTGATCTCATTGTCATTTTTAAATTTGTTTATTTTTTAATTTAATGATAATTGCTTTACAGAATTTGTTGTTTTCTGTCAAACATCAGCATGAATCAGCCATAGCTGTACATACGTCCCCTCCCTCTGTGCTGTGCTTAGTCACGGATTCGTATCTGACTCTTTGCGACCCCATGGACTGTAGCCCGCCAGGCTCCTCTGTGCATGGGGATTCTCCAGGCAAGAATACTGCAGTGGGTTGCCATTTCTTTATCCAGGGGATCTTCCAACCCATGGATCGAATCCAGGTCCCCCGCACTGCAAGTGGATTCTTTACCAGCTGAGCCAAGAGGGAAGCCCAAGAATACTGGAGTGGGTAGCCTATCCCTTCTCCAAGGGATCTTCCCAACCCAGGAATCAAACTGGGGTCTCTTGTGTTGCAGGCGGATTCTTTACCAGCTGAGCTACCAGGGAAGCCCTTCCATTCTTCTAATAATTAGAAATGTTGATATCTTTTCATGTGCCTGTTGGCCACCTGTATGTCTTCTTTAGAAAAATGTCTCCTTAGGTCTTCTGCCCATTTTTAATTTTTTTTTTATTGTTTGTAGATATTTTTTTTTTATTAGTTGGAGGCTAATTACTTCACGACATTTCAGTGGGTTTTGTCATACATTGATATGAATCAGCCATAGATTTACACGTATTCCCCATCCCGATCCCCCCTCCCACCTCCCTCTCCACCCGATTCCTCTGGGTCTTCCCAGTGCACCAGGCCCGAGCACTTGTCTCACGCATCCCACCAGGGCTAGTGATCTGTTTCACCATAGATAGTATACATGCTGTTCTTTTGAAACATCCCACCCTCACCTTCTCCCACAGAGTTCAAAAGTCTGTTCTGTATTTCTGTGTCTCTTTTTCTGTTTTGCATATAGGGTTATCGTTGCCATCTTTCTAAATTCCATATATATGTGTTAGTATGCTGTAATGTTCTTTATCTTTCTGGCTTACTTCACTCTGTATAATGGGCTCCAGTTTCATCCATCTCATTAGGACTGATTCAAATGAATTCTTTTTAACGGCTGAGTAATATTCCATATGTACCACAGCTTCCTTATCCATTCATCTGCTGATGGGCATCTAGGTTGCTTCCATGTCCTGGCTATTATAAACAGTTTCTGCCCATTTTTAAATTGGATTTTTTTGTTTTCTCAACGTTGAGTTGCAAGAACTGTTTGTATACTTTTGATATTGACCTCTTATTGGTCCCGCATTTTGCAAATATTTTCTCCCATTCAGTAGGTTGTCTTTTTGTCTTGTCAGTGATTTCCTCCTCACTGCCAAAGCTTTTAAGTTTAAGTTTGATTAGATAGGGCTTCCCTGATAGCTTAGTTGGAAAAGAATCCACCTGCAGTGCAGGAGACCCCGGTTCAATTCCTGGCTTGGGAAGATCCCCTGGAGAAGGGAAAGGCTACCCACTCCAGTATTCTGGCCTGGAGAATTCTATGGGCAGTATAGTCTGTGGGGTCGCAAAGAATCAGACACAGCTGAGCAACTTCACTTCACACTAGATCCCATTTGTTTATCTTTGCCTTCATTTCTTTTGGCACCGGAGACTGATTCATGAAAATATTGCCCTGATTATGTCCAAGAGTGTTTGGCCTGTGTTCTCTTCTAGGAGTTTTGTGGTATCTTGTCTTATATTAAGGTCTTTATTCCATTTTGAGTTTATGTTTGTATATGATATGAAGGACTGTTCAAATTTCATTGACTTACATTTAGTTGTTCAGCTTTCCCAAAACCATTTGCTGAAAAGACTGTCTTTTCTCCATTGTATATTCCTTTCTCCTCTGTCATAGCTTAATTGACTCTAGATGCATGGGTTTATTTCTGGGCTATCTATTCTGATCTATTCCATTGATCTCTATGTCTGGTTCTGTGTTAATAGCATACTATTATTGGTTTAGCTTTGTACTATAGTCTGAAGTCCGGAAGAGTCATGACTCAAGCTTTGCATTTCTCCCCCAGGATTACTTTGACAATTCTGGGTCTTTTGTGGTTCTGTACAAATTTTATGATTATTTGTTTTAGATCTGTGAAAAACAACTTGAATATTTTTATATGATTTGTCATTATAATCCTCATTTTCCAGTTGTTTTTGTAGTTATTCTCTGTTCATTTCTTCTTTTTGTTTTTCTTTTTGTGGTTAGTTGATTTTTCTGTTAGTATGCTTAAGTTCCTTTGTTTTTAGTTTTTGTGACTCTATTCTGTTTTTCATTTGTGGTAACCATGGAGTTCAAGAATGTTGACCCATAACTATACCTCCTTGCTTTAAACTGAAAGTCACTCGAGTTCAAACACATTCTCAAAGATCTACTTTTTACAATTCCGTCTCTCACATTTTGTGATTTTGATGTTCTACTTTACATTTTCATGATGATCCTTTTGCTGTTTATCCTGTCAGGATCGCTTCTACAATTTTTAATTGTTTTTTAATATATGTATTGATTCATTTAAATGATCTTCCATTCTTATATATATTTGTTTTTCTTATTGTAATTTTTCCCTTTCCTTTAGATTCTTCCAGCCTCAGTTTTCAACCACTTCTTATCGAGAGCTCACTTTCATTGGATATCAGGTGCCAGATAGCAGCACTCATCAATAGAACACTGGCTTGCTCCACTGAACCAAAATAATTCCGCCTCACTTTTAGTTCTGGCATTCAACATCAGTCTAGACACAGCTCCCAAAAAACCTGTTGACCAATTCTGCTGCTTTTGTCCTAACACAGTCCTACAGACACCGGGAGATGGGACTCAAGGGACTTCTGTATCCCACCAAGTGTCTTTTTGGTTCTTGGAAAATATTTGCTAAATTCCCACCACCAACTTTAGATTCTCAAACCTGAAAATTCAATGAACCCAATATTGGCAGCTCACAACATTTTATTCTGAGGCTGTTAGAGTTACTGGCACCCCCACAAGGGAATCCCTCACTGGGTCGGAGGAGAGAATTTAGTGTAAGAAGAGGAAGATGGTCAGTAAGATCAGAGCTTCTAAGTCACCCTCCCAACTTATCTTCCCCTGTTGAGCAAGAGCTGTGGCAATCATATAATGTGGAAATTTAAATAACTGAAGAATAATGGTTGAGAGGAGAGGGTAGGAGGTAAGTGGTGGGCAACAATCCAAGACTTAGCAAGGTATTTCCCAGGATGCACTGTGTTCATTATTAGACCATCCCAGTTGCAAGACATCATGGGAATGACTTGTTCATAATCTAGTGGCTCCTTAGGCAAAGGGATGTCCCAACTCCCGAAGTAGAGCAACTTTAACACTGTCTTCATACTTTCAGTTCTGAGAAGCAGTAAGCTGGAGGAACCTTTGGGCAACAGAGCCTAACTGCCTTACTGATATGAGGACAATGAAGCATAGAAAACTCAAAAAATAGAGGTAGTGTAATAAACCAAAACACAGATAGATCTGGTTCTATTGTGCAATACCTTGTAGTCCAGGCAAATACCTCAGCATCTCTGAATTTTGCATTCCTTAATCATAAAATAAGGAAAAGACTTATACTTGTCAATGTTTCCAACCACACACCACTAGAAGCAGTCCTCTTCCAAACTGAATGAACTGGGTTTATTACTCGCTTCAGCAAGGGACAATGAATAATATGACATCTCATTAAGAGGATGTTTGAAGGACTTACAGGATGTGGGCTTCAGTTAGGTTATTTAGGGGAGAGTTTCAGGAAGCTGGCTTTGCTCCAGATGGATGCTGTCAGGAAGTGGGGCAGTTCTATGCTCTGGTGTCCTAATCTTACTCTGAAATGAAATTTCACCTCAGAACTGAGGAGTTACAGCCCACAGATGTTACTGAGATTGCTCACAGAGGGTGAAGAAAAGTTAGAGTGAAGGACAGCACTCAGCTTTCTGGGGGAAGGTAAGGGAAGCAAGTCTGTAGGGGGAAGGACAATGAATTCAGCTGAGTCAATGTTGAGTCCGTGGTGCTTGTAGAACACTTAGGCAAAGATGTTGAGAGAGGGGGCGGGAGACATGCTCAGTCGTGTCCCCCATGGACCCAATGAACTGTAGCCTGCCAGGCTTCTCTGTCCATGGAATTTTCCAGGCAAGAATACTGGAGTGTCATTTTCTTCTCCAGGGATCTTCCCAACCCAGGGATTGAACCTGAGTCTCCTGTATCTCCTGCATTATAGGTGAATTCTTTACTACTGAGTCACCTGGGAAGCCTGTAACTAGACATTAACTCATTCATGCACTTGTTCATGAAATGTTTATTAGGAATAAAATATGTGGTGATTGAAACTTTTGCTCAGACTCAAGGGCTTCAAGCTGTGGCTCTTCCAATTTACTAGCTGTGTGGCCTATTCAATTTGCTAGTGATTTACATTTGTCATCGTAGATAGACCCTGAAGTGTGTCCACAAGGAGACAGTTATCCTTCCTTTTACACTAGAGGAACCCGAGTCTCAGAGGAGATAGGGATTGCTGGTAACTTCAAAGAGCAGAGTGAATTTCCTGTCCTGATGTGCTGGTAAAAGTCACTGAGTCAATAAGAATCCCTCAGTAATTCTGTGAGAAGTAGAATTAATAATATAAAATATCTATTACCACTTACTGACAAGCTGCTATGTGCCAAGCAAGCCCTGCATATACATCTCCATCTTTAAACATCACAATAATCTCAATAGGTTCTTCTTCTGTCTTAAAGTCTTATAAGCTGGGACTTCCTTGATGGCCCAGTGGTTAAGACACCATGCTTCCAAAGCAGGGGTCCCAGGTTCAATTCCTGGCCTGGGACTGAAGTCCCACATATCACATGGTTGGGCCAAATAAGAAATTTTTAATTTTTAAAATAATTTTATTGATTTATTTTTGGCCATGCTAGGTCTTCCTTGATGTGTTGGCTTTTCTCTAGCTGCGGAGAGTGTAGGCTACTACGTAACTGCAGTGCTTGGGCTTCTCATTATGGGAGCTTCTCTTCTTGCAGAGCACAGGCTCTGGGCTGCACTGGCTTCAGTAGTTGGGGCCCATGGACTCAGTAGCTGTGACTCTTGGACTTAGTTGCTCCGCAGTATGTGGGATCTTCCTGGATCAGGGGTCAAACCATGTCTCCTGCATTGGCAGGTGGATTCTTTACCACTGAACCACCAAGGAAGTGCCCCCAAAACAATTTTTTTTAATTTTTTCAAATAAAGTCATACAAATGGAAGCTCAGAGGTTTCATCTCTTCCCCCAAGTTCACATAATGGATACGGGCAAGGGTTAGAATTCAGACACAAAAATTTGTGACCCCATGGACTATAGCAGAGGACTAGGTTCCTCTGTTCATGGAATTCTCCAGGCAAGAATACTGGAGTGAGTAACCATTCCCTTCTCCAGGGGGTCTTCCTGACTCAGAGATCGAGCCTGAGTCTCCTGCATTGCAGGCAGATTCTTTACCATCTAAGCCACCAGGGAAGCCCCTCTGTCTCCCATGATTTTCCTTAAAAGAGGTTTATAAGCTATGCTTTCAAAAGTCCCCAGAGACTCACCAGAGGGGACTCAAAAGTCTTCAAATAGGGAAGCTCTGCTTTTCATCAGGGATTTTTTGGCACTGAGACCAACTGGAATTAAATTTTGGCAAAGACTTTTGTTCACATTTTTCCCATGAGGGCCTTAACTGTGAGTTGGAGGAGGATGAGGACAGAGAAAAAGCTATTGGACTTAAAAGTGAGAAACTTGGTGATGACCATGGAAAGGCATCAGCTCTCACCGGTAGGAAGCAGAGAAGAAAGCTTGAGAACAGCGTAGGGCCATAGAGGGTATCAACCCTTCCTTCTTGATTGTACCCTTAAGTGAGATCCTTTTGGAATCTTGTGTTGGCACCCACAGCACCTATTGGTTTAGTTTAGCTCACACTGAAGGGAGTGCTAAAACATCCCAGCTTGGAAAGGATGGTAAGCAAAGAAGAACTAATGTCTTCCCTAAGCACCTCTCAATAACCTCCATTTTTAGGTCTTTTGTCATTCTTTGATCAAGATCAAGATAAAGTTCCAGGGAGTGCATCTGGTTTGTTACTCTTGGTCTGAGGGTAGGGCAGACACTTCTATTGACAGGCACCTCAATTCCACCTGTCCTGGCTGGAGGAAGAGTCACTCCTCAAGCAAAATCAGGCTACTGTTACCAGAAAAAGGGACAGATCGAGGCTAGATGACAAAACAAGTTAGCCCATATACTCAGAGAAGTTTCCATGGAGAGAAGGTAGTTTGAATGTGTTCAGCAGATCAGCAGGAGAAAACTCCATTGTGTGGTTAAAGGCACCCCATTTGCTCCTGGGAATTTCTCAGATCTTCCGTGTTCACTTGTTTCTAGTCACCTTAGATGGACATGTCTACAACTGACTCGTGGCACCTCCAATTATAACATTTCCTTCTTTCCTTTCTATTTTCTTGCTTCCTTTTCTTGATAAATGTGACTTTACATTCATGAAGTAAAGATTCAAAATCTTTGATGCATCATCTATGTTAATATCAGATAAATTTGCCCAGGAGTTGTTTGTGTGTTTGTGTATTAGTAACACTGAAGTAACTGAGGACACGTAACCAACAGTTTTTGGCAAATGTCTTCCTTCTAACTTTCAGCTGTTTTTCCTCCAGCAAGTCACTTTCACTTAGCTGAAATTCAGTTTCCTCATCTGTAAAAAAAAGGAATAATGAAACTTAACTCATAAGATTGTAACGTAAGAGCAAGCTACCTTTTCCTGAATGCTTACTGTGAGCGCACCCTACAGGTCACAATTTTAAATACCCTCCAGGTCAAGTGAGTAATGTGGATGAAAGCATTTGGAGCGGGGGTGGTACAGGGGACCCATAAGGAATGGTGGGGATTATGGAAACTGGAGAGAACGGTCCCCTCCTGAGAAGAAACCACTCTTCTTAGCTTAGTTCATGGTTTTCAAAGTGTGATCCCTTGAGCAGCAACCTCAGTGCCTGGGGAACCTTGTTGATGCGGCAACTCAGGTCCTAACCTGTGCTCCTGAATCAACATTCTGGGGATGAAGATCTCAAATCTGTGTTTGATAATTGCTAAGAGCTTCTGATGCTCACTCAAGTGTGAGACCCACTGCCCGTGCAGGACTGTGTTGCAATATTGTTTATTTTGTGCAGCAATGCTAGAAATTTCCTTTTTATTAAATCCTCCACCTTTAAATGCTTGGCAAATGATTCAAAATTATAAAATTTACTGGGTGGGCTAACAGTATTCTAACCAGATTTGCAACTTCCAGTTTATCCTTTTCCTTTTAATCCTTACAATAACCCTAAAACTCTAGTACTGATGCCACCACTTCATGAAGACAGGCTACATACATCCAAAATGAGGCCCTGTTATGTCTCGTGGCCAGAAGGTGGTCTCCCATGACTTAGATATGAATGTCCCTCTCAGAGGGCTCGGCATCACAAAAATTTAAATCTCTTCTGCCTGCCGCAAGTACATTCCATCCATTTCAGGGTGTAGTCTTAGATAGCATGGTATCCATGCTTCTCATTTTTCAGAGTGAAAAACTAAGGAATAGGAGCAGAGATATGATCTGAGTCCCACAGTGTTCAGATAACATGCCTTTGTCCAGAATACATACTGTGTGATGTTGCTGCCTTGTAATTTCTCTGAAGATGCCTACAGGGGCCGGGAAGGCTTGTAATCAGAGACCTCAATCACTGTTGAGCAGGGACGGGGGAGAGGGAGGAAACACAGGCCCAACCGGGGGCTTCTGGATCTGGGGGCCTCTAACCTGGACCAGAGTGAAGAGAACCAGGAGAGAAGGACATTGGGAGAGAAAGATGGACAGACGGGAAGGGGGCAGGGGAGAAAAGAGGAGTCTCTGCGTTTAGGAGGAGTCTCTGCTGCTCCCTGGTCTCAGGTGGACAGACTGAGGCAGGAAGAGGGGTGGGGCAGAGGGCTCCTGAACTAGAATCCTTCTTGTTCAATTTGCTGGTTGTGGGGTCTGAACAAGTCACATTACCTCTCTGAGCCCGTACTTTCTCCTTGACACAATGGGATGAAAACCCAGATGTTGCAGGATGGACATGAGGCTAAATAAAGTGGCACATGCGGAATGTCTCAGGAGAGAGCAGACCCTCCACGCACAGTGGCTTGTTGGTGAGTCACGGGCTCCCGAAGCCCTTCTGTCCTGGGGCAGCTCAGTATTGAGAGCTCCTGCCCTTCTCCAGGGAAAGGATGTCTGTGCAGGAAGGCAGCCCCCCGTGTCCTCTCAGCTCATCACCCAGCTCTGTGCCTACTTGACATTTGGCTGGACTTGCTCCTGGGGCTTCTGGGCATTGAGCCCAGCTCCCTCCTCCGAGCCTGGAGTGGAGCACAGGGTGTGTGTGTGTGTGTGTGTGTGTGTGTGTGTGAATGGAAAATGCTTGTCTTCGTGTGGATGAGTCGGCACAGGGGTCTTGTGCTACGTGATTGTAACTGGAAGTGAATATACAGATGTGAGTGAAGGGATTGTGGGTGTGTAACCCCCTCACGTGTGCGCCATAGTTTACAGCTAACAATGCAGCAGGATGCGTGTGCACAGACTCCAAAGCTAAATTCTTGGGTTAAATCCTCTGTCTCCACTCTAAGACTTTAGAAAAATTACTTTATTTGTTTCTACCTCAGTTTCCTCCTCTGTAACACAAGGAAATATCAACAGTTCCTCACTCACTCTTCTAAGATTTTTGAGGATTGAGTTAAGATACGTGCTTAGGATAATGCATAACACACAAATAAAGCTGTTTTATCTGCTATATTACTCACAATTACAGTATTCTTGCCTGGAGCATCCCATGGACAGAGGAGCCTGGCAGGCTACAGTCCATGGGGTCGCAAGAGTCAGACACAACTTAGCAACTAAACCACCACCATTATTACAACTACAAAGGACTTTGACTTCTCAGGGAGAAGGAATATACGCCTGTTGCCTCCACTGCTTCCACAGCAACCCCATGATCATGAGGGTTGGGGGCAGATCATGAGGACTCTTGTAGTTAATTAATAGTCAGAACTTGACTCTGAGAGAGCTGGGAAGTCACTGAGGGATTGGTCATGGGAGCAAATGGGATAGGACTCAGGTGGTAGCTGGATTCTGCAGCTGCAGTGTGGCGACTGGCCTCTAGGGGGCGAGGGCAGGGACTGGGGCCTGGTGACAAGTTGCCGCAGGGGTCCAGGTGAGCCTTGTTGTTCCCTGGGTGGATCCCAGGTCTCTTGAATAACATGAATGTCTTGTTCTGTTGGGGTTCCTATGCTGGCTTCATTACCGAGTCATGATGCATTAAATCATTGGCCATCGGCAGTTGTTCAACGAACAGCTCCACTTTCCTTCCTGAGGTGGAGAGGGTGGACAGATGGCCATGGGGGAGGGTAGGAATGAAAGTTCCAACCCTCCTGTCAGACAGTGGTTTCCCCTGGCAACCAGAGCCCATTCTGGGTTACTAAGGTCCTTCCAAAACCCCCTACTTCACACACCAGAAGGAGAAAGGAAGGAACATGATGTTCAACTGTCCACTTCTCTGGAGAGTCCCCTTCCCTGGGGTCACATCCGGGGAGGGGGCTTCTTCTGTTAAAGAAAGGTCACCACACTTTGAGAGAACACTGGCCATGTGCCAGGTTCTGTGTTAGCATTTTGCCTGAATGTTTTTATTTAATCATCCTGAGAATCCTGTGAGGGAGGAAATGGGAGCATGACAACATCACTTAGCTGGAGGACTAGTTTCCTGGGGCTGTGGTGGGAGCCGAGGTGGAGACGCTGGTTGTCACCTGAAGTGGTCAAGGCCAGCCTCCCAGAAGAGGCGATGTCTGAACTGAGTTTGGAAGCATGAGTTGCATTCCATCAGAGAGAAGCGGGTGAACAGGAGATTTGGGGCAAGACAAAGAGGTGGAGAGGAGAACAGAGATCCTACCTCCATCCATTTCCCAGATTGGAGTCTATATTTGTTTCCAAGTAGCCTTTGAGCATCATGAGACCTCAACTTGTTCCTCAAAGGCCACCCAACCCTGAATACAATGAACCTGGAAGTCCCTCTGGACGGAGTAAGGGAGAGGAGCTACTTAGCAGGGCGGGGGCAACCACCTCATCTACATGAGAGCCCTGACGCTAAAGCCTGGCATTCCTGCCTCCTCCTGCTAGTCCCCACTCCGGAGGGGAGCAAGGCAGCCGCCTTTAGCATCTCTAAGAAAGAGACTCCTCGGCCTGAGTGACATAGGTGAGTGGGTGTTTGGACAGAGGAGAAATTTCATGTTGGAAAATAAATTGGAGAAAGCTACTGAATACTGCTTCCCTAGTGTCTCAGTGGCAAAGAATCCATCTGCCAATGCAGGAAATGCAGCTTCATTCCCTGGGTCAGGAAGATCCCTTGGAGAAGGAAATGCCAACCCACTCTAGTATTTTTGCCTGGGAAATCTAATGGACAGAGGAGCCTGGCGGGCTACAGTCCATCAGGTCTCAAAGAGTCGGACAAGACTAAGGGACTGAACAACAACAAACTGAATAATTACTAACATTTCATAGAAGACAGTCACTCAGTTTCAGTTTTTCTACCTCCCCCCACAAGGATCTCATTTTCCCTTGGGCATCAGGTGCTAGCTCAAGCATTCATCAGGAAAACACTCGTACCATTTAACTATAAGAGTTCCCTCCCCTAGGCCTTGGCTTTCCACGTTGTGCTCAGTCTGCTCCCAAGAAACCTACCAACCAATTCGACGCCTTTGTCCTAAGAGATCCTACAGACATTGGGAGATGGCAATCAAGAAGTACGCCCCTCCCCTACAAAGTGTCTTTCAACTCCATATGCAAAATTTTGCTAAGTCCCCTCCACCAGCTTTCAGAATCTCAGGACCCAACTTGAGGGAACCCATCTTTTTCACTTCCCACAATTTATACTGAGAGGAGGCTGATAGGGTGGTAGCCACCTTCATGAGGTGCTTGCTCACTGGGTTAAAGGAGACAGGATAGTGTAAGAAGAGGAGGGTGGTCGGTAGGGTCAGAGCACCCAAGTCACCCTCCCAACTTCCCTCCCCAAGTTGGGCAAGAGCTGTGGCAACAGGATGTATGGAAATGTGAATAACCAACAGAGGATGGCTGAGAGGCAGGACAGGATGTAGATGGAGGTCGGGGGTCCAAGACTAGTGTAGGCATGTCCCAGGATGCGCCATATTTCAATTTTATATTAGACCTTCCCAGCTGCAAGGCCTTGTGATAAATGCCTTGTTCAGAATCTAGGGAGGCCCCAGGGGAGGTGCCAGTTCTCCCAAGTAGAGCCACTCTGACAGTGTTTCACGGTCCTATCTCTAGGAAGATGTGGGATGAAGGGACCTTTGGAGGACAGAGTCTAACTACCTTATTACACATGAGGGAATTGAGGCAGAGGGAACTCAAAAATCATTGCAGTTAAATGAACGAGGACACAGTTGGTGCTCCTTCTGTTACTCACTACCTCATTGTCCTGGACACATTTCTCAGCGTCTCTGAGTTTTACTTTCTTTCATTATAAAATAAGGATAATTCTTATACCTGCCGATGTTTACAGCCACAGACCTCTAGAAATACTCCCATTGCTGGTTGAATGAGTTGGGCTTATGACTTACTACAGCAAGAACCAAGTCACTACCCTTATGAACCACACGATGTCTCATTAAGAGGATGTTTAAAAGGACTTGTAGGACTTCCCTGGTGGTGCAGTGGATAAGAATCTGCCTGCCAATGCAGGGTACACGGGCTCGATTCCTGGCCAGGAAGATTCCACATGCTGCAGAGCAACTAAATCCATGTGCCACAACTACTGAGCCTGCCCTCTAGAGCCTGGGAACTGCAACTACCGAAGCCTGCACGCCTAGAGCCTGCGCTCTGCAATGAGAGAAGTCACCGCAAGGAGGAGCCCACGCACCGCATCCCCGCAACTGGAAAAGCCCTGGGCAAAGCAACAAAGACCCAATGCAGCCAAAAATCAATCAATCAATTAAAAAGAATTTTAAAAGGACTTCCAGAATGTGGGCTTGTGTTAGGTGATTTGGGGGTAGGTTCAGCAAGTTGGCTGTGCTCTGGATGGATGGTGATAGGAAGTGGGCTGTTCTCTGATTCTGAAAAGGAAAGACTAGATAGAGGTTAGAACTGTATTGGTAAAGAAGTAGCAGTCACTCAAGATAGAGGTGTGCGAGATCATTTTGGTGGTTTGTGTAATTTAGCTCATTTTTCCTGTGTTCAAACATGGTTACAGAGTGTTCTGTTTTTGTTTGGGTCCCTCCTAGACACAGAATGGCTTTGTCTGCTGTTTAATGTCTTTCGAAATATTTATGTTCAACAAGGGAATAAAAGGCCAAATTTTGGTTGCCAGGTCAGCTCCTAAAAGTCAGAGATTGCTTTCTCTTTCTTCATCATTCTCTTAGCATTATGGTAAAAATTTAAAGGAAGTGATATTTGTAAAATACTTTGCACAAGTGTTGGCAGAGTACCCCTCAGTGAATGACAGTTCTGATAACAGTAATAATAATACTATTAGTGATAAGTCATTTAATTATTATTGATAATTATTCACTTATAAATGTTTAATGGGAAAGAACCTGGTGCTAATTTGAAGAGATTGGCTCTGGCAGCTCTGGATGATGGTGGGTGATCTTGGGAAAGTCCTTTCACCTCTCTGAGCCAAAGAGTCTTTCTTTGCAAAATAAGGAAGAAAATTTCTTCTGCCTTAAGAAACTCACGGGTTTGTTTATTTTTGAGGACTACATTGATTACAGTGCTGAAGTGCTTACCATAGACCAAAGCACTTGCCTAAAAGACATGGAATTTTAGTTTCCTTGGCTTCTGACTGCTTTTTAAATGTGCCGTCTACTGCATTAAAGCAAGGAACATAACATTTTGTTTGTAGTGTCACTTTTCATAAGTTCCCTAGGGAAGTTCCTCAGTGCCCAAGGAATATCACAGTCTGCGTCCTAAAAACGTCCCTTTCTTCCTCAGAGGTAACTGAAAGTCTTCTTACTACAGAGGTAGATCTCACCCATGTCCAGTCCCTTGCCCGCCCCAGTATGCCCTTTTTTTTTTTTAACCCTCTGTTATCTGAAAGGAGAAGGAAATGGCTATCCACTCCAGTATTCTTGCCTGGAGAATTTCATGGACAGAGGAACCTGGCAGGCTATAGTACATGGGGTTGCAAAGAATCGGGTCTCTCAAAACTGTAAGCAGAAAGTATGAGTTTCTGCTAATTCTCTTTGGGATCAAGCAACCTATCCCTGGTGGCTCAGACGGTAAAGAATCCACCTGCAATTCAGGAAGCCTGGGTTCGATCCCTGGGTCTGGAAGATTCCTTAGAGAAAGAAACGGGAACCCACTCCAGTATTCTTGCCTGGAGAATGCCACGGACAGTGGAGCCTGGTGGGCTACAGTCCATGGGGTCGCAGAGTCTGACACGACTGGGCAACACACACAGACACGGCAATCTGTTCCTCAGCCATTAGGAACCATTCTTTAGGGAAGACATTGCCTGCCCCTGGAGAATCCATGGATAGAGGAGCCTGACAGGCTACAGTTTGTGGGGTCGCAAAGAGTCGGCGACGACCGAGCGACTAACTCTGCCACACTGCTTGCCTGCCCCCTGGTGGCAATATGAGGAAATGCGATCTTCACTGGAAGCTTCACACAACCTCTACTGTGTGATGTGGGCAGACTGAACTCCTAATCTTGTTTTTTCAAAAGGGGCGGTCGGGGCGGGGATTGGTGGGGGGCGGGGGGGGCGGGGAAGCGGGGCGGGTTAATTCCCTGGCAGTCCAATGGTTAGGACTCCACACTTCCACTTCAAGGGCCACAGGTTAGATCCCTGATCGGAGAAGTAAGATTCCCACAAGCCCTGGGGCATGGCCAAAAAATTTAACAACAAAAAAGATTGTGTGTGTCCCTGTGTCTGTGTGTATCTTACTTAATATGAACAATTAATATCAGATCTTTACTAAGCATGTGTAATACATGGGACAAACCCAATTTCTGCTCTCATGAGTTCGCTTTACTAGAAATCCTATGAGATATTTAGCAAGTGATTAATGAGAACTGTCCATTAGAGAGAAGGAAGCACAGGATGAGATGGGAGAGTTAGCTGGAGACTGGCCAAGTGTGGAGGTGGTAGGAGGTGGACGGGAGGAATCCTCCGGAGGACTTGGAACAGGGAAATATCAGGATTCAATTTAATTTCTAAAAGGTCACTGGCCAACAGGAGAGAATGGAACTCACCAAGAGTGAAGGAGGTCAGTTGTAGATGGAGATCAGAAATTTTCACCTAATGGAAAATGGTGTTAAGAGGAGTGGTTATATGGACCAGGGAGGGTGCGGAATCACAGTGATAGGGAGAATACGGCTCTGCTCTTGCCTTCCCACGTGACCCTGGAGGTGGGTCCGCTTACAAGGGAGGGTGGTGCCTGGTACCATGTAATGATGGAGAAGAATAACAACCACTGCAAAAATCTACTTTACATGCATGCTCCTCCCTTACACAACTCTACGAAGCACCCACACTAATTCTTGGAGTACATGCTGGCTGTGTGTGCATTCTGCCCCTGCCCGTCCTGTGTTGTTCTGATTCAGCCTCAGTCTTCTCCTCTATTAAGTGGGCATGATGAAATCCACCCTGCCCATCTCTCATGACTGTACAGAGGATGAGATTAGATAAACCCTGGGAAGGGATGTTGAAAGGAGAAAGAGAGAGGTTTTTCTTTCCTTCATTTTTCTTTTTCTTTTCTCTTTCTTTCAAGTACTTTAGATCATGGATTACTGTTTTCTATCTGTTTAGCTCTGTTTTGGTATATGCTCTTTATTTACTCATTATCAGGTTTCATTGGAATCATTCACCAGTTTCCAAGAATTTCATGTTTGATTCTTACTGGTTAATAGTTTACTCTTAAAGTGCTAAATATTTATTTTTGATCTCCATCCTAAGAGCGCACAAGTAGCCTGACACCAACAGATTTCTCACATGTATATTTAATGGCTATTTTTTGGAGAGAATTTGTTGCCACCCACAACATTGAGTTTCTTTCTCAAGAAGGAAGAAAGAGAAAAGGCTATTGGGCAGATACCTGGGAGTGTCTGTTACAACTTCTCTCCCTGAGGCAGAGAAACCATATAACACCTGACTTCTACAGACAAAGACAAAGTACTTTCAGGCACCATGAACTGTCCGTGGTGCAGGCACAAAGTATCTTTGGTCTAGGACCTGAGCTGTTGGATCACAAAGGTAAACAATGTCCTTGGAGTTGCTGGGATGAAGCAGGGCTGGGTAGACAGAGCTCAGAGCATCTTGGGAGCATTTTGACAACAGCTGTTGATGGTGAGTTGGCACTTTTTTTTTTTTTTTTTTTTGCTGCTCCTTGAGGCTAGCAGGAACTTAGCTCCCCAAGCAGAGATCGAACCCACTCCTCCAGTGGAAGCAAGGAGTCCTAACCGCTGGACCACCAGGCAAGTCTTTAGTTGGCGCTGTCTTGATGCTTTGCCAAAAAAAATTGTCTCCTAATCCATGTTAATTTTATGAGTTTATGAGGCTAGAAGTATTATATCATACTATTAATCAAGAAACTGAAGATTAGAAGGGTTACATAGTGTTGCCAAGGTCTTCCAGCTAGGAAATGGTGGGATTTGAACTCAAGACTCTCTGACTTCAAAGATTGCCCTCTACAAGAGGTTTGAAAGCAATGCCATCAGAGACTCTGTAGATTCACAAGATGGGACTCAAGTTACATCACATATGGATGCTCCTTTTCATAGTTTTTTGTACTGAGATGATGTAGAAAAAAAAAATTTTTTTCTATGGCTAATTTGTTTGCATTTATGCTGTGGAGGACCTTAACTATGAGCTAGAAGAGGATGAGGGCTGAGAAAATACCATTGGATCTGTAAATGAGGAACTTGGTGATAACCCTGGTAAAGGCATAGAACCTCCCTTGTAGTGAGCAACAGAAGCTGAGTCTGGCTATTGGAAGCAGAGAAGAAATTGTTGAGAATGGGGTGGGGACATAGTGGGTGGGCATCCATCCTCTCTTCCTGACTGTGCCCTTAAGTGACCTCCTGTTGGAGTTTTTTGCTTGTGAGCAATACTGCTAACTGATCTAGCTTATCTTTTGGAACTGATAGGCATGCTAAAAAGGACCCAGCTTGGAAAGGATGGCAAACAAGACAGCACCAAGGCCTTTATAGGCCACCTCCAAATGAGCTCCGTGCATCTGCGGGTTTTGTCATTCATTGGTCAAGATGAAAATTTTTGGTCTGGAGGTAGAGCAGGAACTCTGATTGATGAGTCCCTCAACCCCACCTGTCTTGGGCAGAGGAAGAGTCATTCCTCAAATCAAAGTCGGATTATGGTTATCAGTAAAAGGACAAATGGATGCAGAATAGTCAATAAACTCAGAGAGACAGAAGTTTCTCAGGTAGAGGGGAGTTTGAATGGGTCCAAATTCCAAGTGAACAAAGCCCTATTGTATGGTAAAAGACACCTTGATGTTCCCGAGATGTTTTCATATCTTCCGTGTTCCCTTGATTACAGTCACCTTAGAGTGAGCTTGTCTGCAGCTGACTCATGTCACCTCCCACTAAACAAAACTTTGTTTTCTATTTCCTTTCCTCCCTTTCTTCATGATAAATATGACTTTATACTTAAGAAATCACCTTCAAAAATTTTGATGCGTCATCTGAGAAGACTCTGGTACAGCAAGGAGATCAAACTAGTCAATCCTAAAGGAAATCAATCCTGAATATTCATTGGAAAGACTGATGCTGAAGCTGAAGCTCCAGACTTTGGCCACCTGACGTGAAGAGCCAACTCATTGGAAAAGACCCTGATGCTGGGAAAGACTGAAATCAAAAGAAGATGACAGCAGAGTATAAGATGGTTAGATGGCATCACCAACTCAATGGACACGAATCTGAGCACACTCCAGGAGACAGTGAAGGACAGAGAAGCCTGGCATGCTGCAGTCCACGGGGTCTTAAAGGGTTGGACATGACTTCGTGACTGAACAACAACAGCTATGCTAACCTCAGATTGTGTGTGTGTGTGTGTGCATAACATTGAAATAACTGGGAGCCTGTGACTTGCTTTGTCAAGGCCTTATTCTGATTTTTCTGCTGTGTTTCCTTGAGCAAGTCACTTTGCCTAGCTGAACTTCCTCAGTTTCTTCATCTGTAAAATGGGAAAAATAATACCTGGGGTGTGTGTGTGTGTGTGTGTGTGTGTGTGTGTGTGTGTGTGTGTGTTCAAGTGCCCGCTCAATCAATCATGTCCAATTCTTTTCAGCCCCATAAACTGTAGCCCTCCAGGTTCCTCTGTCCATGGACTTTTCCAGGCAAGAGTACTGGAATGGGTTGCTATTTCCTTCTCCAGGGGATCTTCTCCACCCAGGGATCAAACCCCTCTCTTACGTCTCCTGCATTGGCAGGCACGTTCTTCACCATTAGCACCACGTGGGGAGCCCAACACCTAACTTGTCATGTTAAATAATGACAAGTTATCTTTTCACTGAACACTTACTCTGAGCCCACCCCGCAGGTCACCATTTTAAATGCCCTCCAAGTCAGGTGAGTAATGGGAATGGATATGTTTGGAGTTGGGGTGGAGGCGTGGGGACAGTAAGGAATGGCAAGGATTATGGAAACTGGAGAGAACACTCCCCTCATGAGAAAAGAGCAGCCCCCCTTAGCTTAGTTCACAGCTTTCAAAGCACGGTCCCTTGAACAGCACCATCAGCGTCCCTGGAAACCCTTGGATGTGGATTCTCAGGTCTCTCCACTGTCCTACTGAATCAAAACTCTGGGGGTGGGATTCTTGAAATCTATATTTTAATATGCCCTCTAAGTGATTTGATGCTGGCTGAGGTTGGAAACCCACTTCTCTAATGAATTTCACCAAGGGAGTTTGATTGACCTGTGTTGCCAAATTGTTTACTTTTTCCAACAGATGCTAGAAATTTACTTTTATATGAAATTTCCCAATCTTAAATATTGGCAACTATTCCAAAATTTTAAAAGGTACTATGTGGCTAATAGTACATTTTAGGCTGATTTCCAACCATTGGTTTATGCTTTTCCATTTAATCCTTAAAATAAGGCTACAGAAGTTATCATGGTACCACTTCTAAGGAATAAAATGTGGGTTCAAAAAGTGAAGTGCCTCTCTCCATATCACATAAACAGGAAGTAGCCAATTCCTGATTTGGATCTGAGTGTATTTGGTTTTAAAGCTCTTGTCTTTTTATGCAGAAGCAAAAGTATGTGACTATATCTAGCACAGGGGCTTCCCAGATGGCTCAGAATCTGCTTGCCAATGCCGGAGATGCAGGAGATGTGGGTTCCATCCCTGGATCAAAAAGACCCCTTGAAGGAGGACATGGCAACCCACTCCAGTATTCTTGCCTGGGAAAGTATATGGACAGAGGAGCCTGGTGGGCTACAGTCCATGGGGCCGCAAAGTCAGGCAGGACTGAGCGACTAAGCATGTATCTCTAGCACAGAGCCCAAGGGCACAAAAGCGAACTGGATTTTCCTACCTCAGACCTTCCATCTAATAAACTTTCTTCTCCAACCTTCTGCCCTACCCTATCCTCTTAACTAATCTACATTCCTATCAGAGAGTCAGTCCCCAGGAGAGCCCAAGAAGGCTGGAGAGGGGTGAGGCCAGGCAGTTTCCTGGTGTGGGCAAGCTGGCCAGGTGCCAGAAGAAAGCTGTGGGCAGCACCACCCGGGGCTGAATGTCCAGCAGGCAGCTGGATTCACAGGCTGAAACCAGCTGCCCGTCAACGCGTCCTCTGCGTGTCCTGGACTGAGGAGCCGCCCTGGGCTGAGCCCCCACCTTACTCCCGCCACTGTTAACTCTTCTCTGTGCTCAGAGTAAACAGCCCTGGCCCTTCCAACGAGGACCTGTCTCCAGTCCCCAGGCTGGACATGGGAAGCGGGGGAGGCATTCGCAGCCTCTTTTCCCCGGGGCATCTGTGGGGACAGTGGCTGGACATATTTCTGTCATCAAGTCCTGCTCACCTGTCATTCCCACAGCCACTGCTCTCCACCCCTTCCACCCTCCAGCAGCAAAGACCTCCTGGGGCTCACTGACCTCAGATTTGGATCAGGAGGGATGTTTGAAGGTACTTCTTGCTGGGTAACCATGCTTTGGCATTTACCAGCCTGCATCTCAAACCTTGATGTCTACTCCTCAGTCTCCTTACTAACAGCAGATATCATTTCTCGAGTGCTCACAGCCCCTGAGCTACAACCAACCAGAGCTGGGGTACTTGTGTCAATCAATGTGTACCAAGCCCTGAAGGACACAGCTCTTCTACCCGGGGAACACCATTCGTGTTCTCATGGACTTCTTATATTACCATCATCTTCCATAGATGACAAAATGGCAGCACATAAAAGGGAAGTAATTCATTCAAGTTGGCTCAGCTGGGAGGTGGGGGCCAGGGCTCCTTTAATTACTTTCTCTACACCAACTACGTGCCCTAGATGTGTCATAAAGAATGTACATTTATGATGGAAGGAAAAAACAAGGGCTGGGAGGGATGGAGACCTGGGATCAAACCTTTTATCTACAACTTCACATGAGACTTGGGAAGTTGGGAGGGCCCCCTCTACACAGTTCACCTGTCACAAACGGTTGGCGATGACAATATCCCTCTGTTCACAGGTGTCTGGGACCATCCATGGCTGCACGAGGCACTGAGCACAGACAGTGAGTGAGCCTGAGTGTCTGCGTGGAAAAGAGAGCGAGGGAGAAACACACAGCCGAACGGCTCCAGATGTTAACAGGTGTCTTGAGTCCTCTGTGGCCTTCAGTGTCTTGAGTCCAGTGGGTTCATGTATAAATACACTTTCCTGTAGCTCCTTCTGTGCAGCTGTGTATCACTACACAACACACCCACCACGAATCCCTAAAGGGAGATCCGAACCCTGATCTGCTGACCCCGAGTCCAGCCACTTCGTCTGCAGTCTCTCCCAGTGGGTCCTGCCCTCTTCTCTCCTACCACAGTAGGCATCACAGGGAGACCCCTGGGTCTTGCAATGGGATCCCGGGAGTCCTGGGTCTAACCCTTGGCTTCCTGCTGCCCTGCCCCCAGGGCCCAGAGGGAGGTGGGGCAGGGGGAGGGGACAAGGGTCCCAATGCAGCAGGTTGAGCTGCCCCAAGCCTGGAAGCCGCTTAGGTTCCTGGTTCCCTCTGGGGCCAGAGTGCCACCTGATCCCAGGGATTATGAAATGACAGGAGGTGGCAGCAGTAGGCCTGGGTGCCTGTTGAGCCCTCTACCTAAGCTGGCTCAGCCCCGCCCACACCCCAGCCTCCAGTTCAGCTGCGACCTCACAGACTGCAGCATGCCAGGCCTCCCTGTCCATCACCAACTCCCGGAGTTTACTCAGACTCATGTCCATTGAGTCGGTGATGCCATCAAAGCATCTCATCCTCCGTCGTTCCCTTCTCCTCCCACCTTCAATCTTTCCCAGCATCAGGGTCTTTTCAAATGAGCCAGTTCTTTGCATCAGGTAGCCAAAGTATTGGTGTCCAGCCTCCAGGCACACATTAACCCTTCCCACCCAGCGGCGCCTCATTCCTGCACCCTAAGAGCGCTGTGCCTGCCTGCCGCCGTCTCTGGGTGCTGTTGCCACCCTGCCCCTCCTCTGGTCCCAGCTGAGTGGGGCAGGGGGAGGACTTTTTCCCAGAAGGGGTGGAACCAGGAGTGCCCTGCTGAAGACTCCTAGCCTGTCTGGGGACAGAGAAGTGGAGATTCCTGGGGTGGAAATGGGGAGACCCGTGGAGACAAAAATGTTTAGGGGGTAGGATCTCATGTGCTGGGGAGCCCACAGAAGACTGGCATTTGGGGGGAGCTCTGTGCAGAGGATGGAGACAGCGGCAGGACAGGAACTCTGGGCGACATGGGGAAGTTCAACTATGCGGGGATTGGGGAGGGGGTCCCTAGGCACTGGGGGCTCTGAAGCCAAGGGTTTGGTCATTCCAGCCCTCCCAGATGTTGAGGACCCTAGAGATGAGACTGAAGTCTGTAGAGGGCGCCAGTGTGTTAGTCACTCCGTCATGTCCAGCTCTTTGCAACCCCATGGACTGTAGCCCACCAGGCTCCTCTGTCCATGGGATTATCGAGGCAAGAATTCTGGAGGGGGTTGCCATCCCCTTCTCCAGGGGATCTTCCCTATCCAGGGACTGAACCTAAGTCTTCTGCACTGCAGGCGAATTCTTTACCATCTGAGTCACCAGGTAAGTCCAAAGTCAGAGACTAAGATACCTTTGGAATTGAGATTTATGGCCCTAGTGATCTCGGAGAGGCAGCAGTGAGCAGTGGTGTGAATCGAGATCTTAATTTCCTGCCCAGGAATTGAACCTGAGTTCAACAGAATGGGAAAGACTAGAGATCTCTTCAAGAAAATTAGAGATATCAGGGGAACATTTCAGGAAAAGATGGGCTAGATAAAGGGCAGAAATGGTATGGACCTAACAGAAGCAGAAGATATTAAGAAGAGGTGGCAAGAATACACAGAAGAACAAAGATCTTCACGAGCCAGATAATCATGATGGTGTGATCACTCACCTAGAGCCAGACATCCTGGAATGTGAAGTCAAGTGGGCCTTAGAAAGCATCACTACGAACAAAGCTAGTGGAGGTGATGGAATTCCAGTTGAGCTATTTCAAATCCTGAAAGATGATGCTGTGAAAGTGCTGCACTCAATATGCCAGCAAATTTGGAAAACTCAGCAGTGGCCACAGGACTGGAAAAGGTCCATTTTCATTCCAGTCCCTAAGAAAGGCAGTGCCAAAGAATGCTCAAACTACTGCACAATTGCACTCATCTCACACGCTAGTAAAGTAATGCTCAAAATTCTCCAAGCCAGGCTTCAGCAATATGTGAACCGAGAACTTCTAGATGTTCAAGCTGGTTTTAGAAAAGGCAGAGGAACCAGAGATCAAATTGCCAACATCTGCTGGATCATAGAAAAAGCAAGAGTGTTCCAGAAAAACATCTATTTCTGCTTTATTGACTATGCCAAAGCCTTCGACTGTGTAGATCACAATAAACTGTGGAAAATTCTGAAAGAGATGGGAATATCAGACCACCTGACCTGCCTCTTGAGAAACCTGTATGCAGGTCAGGAAGCAACAGTTGGAACTGGACATGGAACAACAGACTGGTTCCAAATAGGAAAAGGAGTACATCAAGGCTGTATATTGTCACCCTGCTTATTTAACTTATATGCAGAGTACATCATGAGAAACGCTGGGCTGGAAGAAGCACAAGCTGGAATCAAGATTGCTGGGAGAAATATCAATAACCTCAGATATGCAGATGACACCACCCTTATGGCAGAGAGTGAAGAGGAACTGAAAGGCCTCTTGATGAAAGTGAAAGAGGAGAGTGAAAAAGTTGGCTTAAAGCTTAACATTCAGAAAACTAAGATCATGGCATCTGGTCCCATCACCTCATGGGAAATAGATGGGGAGACAGTGGAAACAGTGACAGACTTTATTTTTGGGGGCTCCAAAATCACTGCGGATGGTGACTGCAGCCATGAAATTAAAGGACGCTTACTCCTTGGAAGGAAAGTTATGACCAATCTAGATAGCCTTTTAAGAAGCAAAGACATTACTTTGCCAACAAAGGTCCATCTGGTCAAAGCTATGGTTTTTCCAGTGGTCTTGTATGGATGTGAGAGTTGGATGGTGAAAAAAGCTGAATGCCGAAGAATTGATGCTTTTGAACTGTGGTGTTGGAGAAGAGTCTTTAGAGTCCCTTGGACTGCAAGGAGATCCAACCAGTCCATCCTAAAGGAGATCAGTTCTGGGTGTTCATTGGATGGACGGATGCTGAAGCTGAAACTCCAGTACTTTGGCCACCGCATGCGAAGAGTTCACTCATTGGAAAAGACCCTGATCCTGGGAGGGATTGGGGGCAGGAGGAGAAGGGGACGACAGAGGATGAGATGGCTGGATGGCATCACTGACTCGATGGGCATGAGTTTGAGTAAACTCCGGGAATTGGTGATGAACAGGGAGGCCTAGCGTGCTACGATTCATGGGGTCACAAAGAGTCGGACACGACTGAGTGACTGAACTGAACTGAACTGAGTCTAAATGAAAACCAGGAATCCTAGCCACCAGCAAGGGCTAGAGGCTAGAAACTATTTTTCCCTGGATCTTGGCCCCCAGTGAAAAATGCATTTATCAAGGAGGCAAAAACTGCAGGTGCAGGTACAAAATGTATTACTAGAGACAAAGCACAATAACAAGTGGGAGGGTACACAAAGAAACAGTTTGTTCAGTTAAGATAAAAGCAAGGCAGAGATGCACACCCAGAGAGAAAGGGTGTGGGCGTCCCCCACAGTGAGGGGCGCAGTAAAGAGACGGTTAGGTCGTTTATATAGGTCGGTTCTTCCGGGTCTTTGTTTACCTTTAGCCAAACATCTGGGTTTTTTTTTTTTTCCCACACCTGACCTACCCTGGGACCCTCCCCTAGGTGCACACACACCCCTCAGCCAAGATGGATCATGAAGCGAAGGCTTCTGGGAGGAGCGAGACTCATTATCGCCTGGTGCTATCCCCTGACTTTTGACCCCCAAGGAGTCTTTCTGCACATGTGTAGAGTCTCCCTTGACCCAAAAGAGCAGGGGAGGGTGGGGTGGGTGAAGGTCCCTTAATCTTTTAATCAAACATGATTTTGCCTGTCTTTGTTCTTGCTGTGACTATTACCTTAAGGTGTTTACGAGAAGCAAAGACTGGCTGTTAATCCTGTTTCTGTTGTCACTTCCATTTCAGAGGGCAAACAGAAGGCTGACTGTAAATGCCTCACCTGGAGCCCATCTATATCTTGTCTCAGGAAATGCTAACAGTTGTTAAGTGTCCGGCCTGAAGCCCACTTCTTCGTGCCCCATGAAATAGAAACAGGAGGCCAGATGTAAATGTCTAACCAGGACCCCATCTTTTCCCTCCCTCGCTAGGACAGCAGGCAGGCATGCTCTGACTCTAGGACTCTGATCCCCCACTGCCCGTCCACCTCCCAGGCACAGGAGCAGAGAAATCAGGCATGCGCCCCACGCTAGAGGGGGACCTGAACTGCACGCAGGAGTGCCTCTCCGATGGGAATGTGCCCACCACCTCAAGTGCAGCCCAGGCTGCGTTGTCTGCCAGGTGCCCCATGCTAACCCCGGGGAAACCGCCTGGGAGCAGGTTGGGGCAGGGGCTGGAAAGTGGCTGGAGATCCTGGTTGAGGAACGGGGGCGCTCCTAGTCCAGGAACCCCTGGCCAGGTCAGGTCAGATGGAACCAGATCGGCTCTTCCTCCTGCAGCCCAGGAGACAGAGGCATCTCTGAAGTGCAGCAGGGGAGAGAGCTTCAGTGCTCTAGAGCAAGACAGGCTTCCAGGACACACCCTGGGGACGCCATTCCCAGAGGTCAGAGGACCTCCCCGGCCAGCAGGAGCCGCAGGCAGTCTCAGCAAGAGAGCTGGATCCCCAAGCCTGGGGAGATGGTCCTTATCAGTGCCTTGCCCTGGGGCCTCCCCCAGCCATGGGGGTAAGGCTTGGGGGCACCTGGCCTGGCAAGATGCCCAGATTCCTCTGTCCAGGTGAAAACAGACTTTACAGATTGAAGAGCGTGCCCAGCCCATCTTAAAGATGTGGAGTGAGCATCTGAGAGACAGATATCCAAGGTCACAACGCCATTCCTGGCTGCAGAGGAGTCCAAGCAAGGAGGTTCAGCTTCTTCTGAGTGGTTTGGAGAAATCAGGACTGCTCCCCGAGCACCTCTCCCATTTCTGCCTCTTGAAAATGCTCTCTTCCGCTCTCAGGAGTGAGGGAGAGAAAGTATGTGAAGCTCGGTGTCATAAAAAGCACCTGCTCCACAGAGAAGCAGACTTAGAAAACAGACATGAACACGGCAGGTGGCGAGGAGAGGAAGGTGTGATGAATTGGGAGTCGCACGGACACATGTACACTGTCATGTGTAAATTCATAGCTGGCGGGAATCTGCTGACGAGCAGAGAGCTCAGCTCAGTGCTCTGTGATGACCTGGAAGGGGGGGATGGTTCCAGGGGGAGGGGATGTACGTGTACATATGGCTGAATCGCTTCGCTGGAGAGCAGAAACTAACCCAACGTTGTAAAGCAATTATACTCCAATCTAAACAAATAAACAAGTACCTGCCCAAGCTCAAGACTGTGCAGCAGGTCACGGCGGCTCCCATCAGAGCAGAGGGGGCCTTAAACCGTGTGGAATCCAAGCTCCTCACTATTCGGAGGGAGAAACTGACAACTAGAGACTGGCATATGACTTGGGGTCCCAAGGTGTTATGATCACTGGTCTTTATCCAAATCCAGCCCCTGTGATTTTCCTTCTTTGTGATTTCTCTGAAAACGCCCACAGGGGCCGCGACGGTGTGTAATCAGAGACCTCAGTCACTCACGAGCAGGGAGTCGGGAGGTGGAGGAGGACCGGCCCATTAGGGGGCTTCTGGTCAGGGTGAGGGGAGAGGAGGGCTCTAACCAGGGCCAGAGTGAGGAGGACCAGGAGAGGAGGACATTGGGAGAGAAAGCTGGACAGATGAGAGAGGAGGGGGAGAAAAGAGGAGTCTCTGCTGTTCGGAGGAGGCTCTGCTGCTCCTGGTCTCTGATGGATAGACTGGGGCAGGAGGAGGGTCAGGGCCAGAGGGCTCCTGAAATGAAATCCTGTCTAATTTGCTGGCTGTGGGGTCTGAACAAGTCACTTTACCTCTCTGAGCCTCTCTGTACCTTTCTCCTTGATACAATGGGATGAGAACCCAGATGCTGTAGGACTGACTTGAGGCTAAATGAAATCATGCATGTGGAATGTCTCAGGAGAGAGCAGACCTTCCTCTCACAGTGGCTTGTTGGTGAGTCACGGGCTCCCGAAGCCCTTCTGTCCTAGGGCAGCTCGGTATTGAGAGCTCCTGCCCTTCTCCAGGGAAAGGATGTCTGTGCAGGAAGGCAGCCCCCCGTGTCCTCCCAGCCCATCACCCAGCTCTGTGCCGGCTTGACGTTTGGCTGGACTTGCTCCTGGGGCTTCTGGGCACTGAGCCCGGCTCCCTCCTCCTTGAGCCTGGAGTGGAGCACAGGGTGTATCTCTGTGCTGTGTGTGCGTGAGTGGAAAATGCTCGTCTGCACGGATGAGTGAGAGGGAGGCTAGTGTTACATGATTGTAACTGGGAGTGAATATGTAGGAGTGACTGACGGGATTGTGGGGGTGTCACACCTCCCGGATTGTTAACAGCCAGCAATGCAGCAGAGTGCATATGCACAGATGATGAAACCAGATTCCTGGGTTCAAATCCTATCTCTACCTTGTAGGACCTTTGACAAGTTACTTACCCTTTCAATTCCTCAGTTTCCTCATCTGTTACATGAGGAAATAGTAACAGCTCCTCACCACCTATTTGGGACTATTGTGAGGATTCAGTGAGTTAATATACATCAAGTATGTAAGATAATGCCTGGTACATAGAAGGAGACAAGTGCTAAATGCTGTCATTCTGCCATTCAGTTCAGTTCAGTTCAGTTCAGTTCCGTAGCTCAGTCGTGTCCGACTCTTTGCAAACCCATGGACTGCAGTACACCATGCAGGCCTCCCTGTCCATCACCAACTCCCGGAGTTTACTCAGACTCATGTCCATTGAGTTGGTGATGCCATCCAGCCATCTCATCCTCTGTCATCCCCTTCTCCTCCCGTCTTCGATCTTTCCCAGCATCAGGGTCTTTTCTAATGAGTCGGTTCTTCGCATGAGGTGGCCAAAGTACTGGAGTTTCACCTTCAGCATCAGTTCTTCCAATGAATATTCAGGACTGATTTCCTTTAGGATGGACTGGTTGGATCTCCTTGCAGTCCAAGGGGCTCTTGAGAGTCTTCTCCAACACCACAGTTCAAAAGCATCAATTCTTCGGCGCTCAGCTTTCTTTATAGTCCAACTCTCACATCCATACATGACCAATGGAAAAACCATAGCCTTGACCAGATGGACCTTTGTTGGGAAAGTAATGTCTCTGCTTTTTAATATGCTGTCTAGGTTGGCCATAACTTTCCTTCCAAGGAGTAAGTGTCTTTTAACTTTAAGGCTGTAATCACCATCTGCAGTGATTTTGGAGCCCAAAAATAAAGTCTGTCAACTGTTTCCACTGTTTCCCCATCTACTTGCCATGAAGTGACAGGACCAGATGCCATGATCTTCATGATTCTGTTGTGACTTATTATTATTATTACAAAGGACTTTGACTTCTCAGGGAGAAGGAATGTATGCCTGCTGCCTCCAAAGCTTTCACAACAACCCTGATGTGGTCAGCGCTGATCTCATCTGACACCTGAAGACACGGGGGCCCTCGGAGATTTCTGGCCCCAGGTCACAAAGTTAGGAAAAGTCATAACTGGTACCCAAACTGAGGTCCAATAATCTCAAAGTCATTGCTGGAGAGACCAGGGGAGAGAAGTCTGCGGATGATCTTCTTGCTCCCCTGAAATCCACTCAAATAGGCAGCTCTTCTGTTTGTGAAACCAGGTGAGGGGCAGTGGGAGGCCATGCTGTGAAGTGTTAATCCCCCTGCTTCACCTCTGCCCGAATCCCTTACTCTTTTTTTCCACCCAGAAATGCAAGGTTCTTGTTCCAAGTTGGATGTCACCTGCCCCCCAGCTCAGCCTCTGCCTGGGTCAGTGCCAGATAAACAGCATGGGTCTGGTCAGCTGAGAAGTTGCCACAGTGGTTGCAGGAAGGCGTCCTGTGTCACACCTGTCTTCTGAGGTAGGTGACATTGGGGTGGCGAGATAAGGGCACTGATGTTCTGCAGACACCTGCAGGAGGCTGAAAAGGAAGACCTGAGCTAACACACTGCTGATCACCTACCTGTCCATTGATTTCATCTGCTCAGCAGATATTCACCGAGTGTCTATCACGTGCCATGCACTGTCCTAGATGTTAGGATGCTCTGGGAGCGAGCATTTCGGACAAAAGTTTCTCTCTGTGGGGTTTATATGCTACTGGACAATAAACAAAGTAAATAAGCAAGTATATTCTGTAGATGTTAGAGGGAGGTCAGAGTTCTGAAGAAGAAAAGAAAACAGAAAGGGTATAAGGAGTACTGGGGTGGTGACAGGGGCAAGGAGCAGTGTTATAACTTCTACCTAGGACCATCAGTGAGGGCAACTCCAGGAAGGCAGCTTATGAACAAAGGCTTGTGCAAATCCCGGAAGGAGCCACGAGGCCATCAGGGGAGAGAGTTACAGCCAGGGGAGACAGATAGTACAAAACTGGAGTGTCTCTGATGAGTTTCAGGAAAATCCAGAAGGCTGAATTTCTTTTCTTTGTTAATTTTAGACTTGTTATTTTGTATTGGGTATAGCAGATTAACAATGTTGTGGTAGTCTCCGGTGAATAGTGAAGGGTCTCAGCCATACATATATATGTATCCATTCTCCCCTAACCCCACCCTCCCATCCAGGCTGCCACAAAATATTAAGCAGTTCAATTCCCTGTGAAAAGGCTGAATTTCTTTTCCCAGAACAACTGTGGATATGTCCACTGAATTCTGCCATGGAGTGTCGATGAAGTGGCCTAAATATTTTTCTCCCTTGGAGGTTACTATTTTCATACTTGAATGACTAAAAACCTTTTTGCTTATCCTTAAGCTTCAGTAACTTAACAAGGCTATTTTGGTATCATTCTGCATCATTTTTTGTACTAGAACATGGAATGATTTTTCAGCCTACAGATTTCAGGGTGGAGAGGTGGATTTTCTTATATTACATCATGAAATAAATTTTTTGTTCCCACGAATTTCCCGGTTGTCCAGTGGTTAGAACTCTGAGTATTCATTGCCAAGGATACGGGTTCAATCCCTGGTCAAGGAACTAACATCCCACAAGCCACATGACATAGTAGGAAAAAAAAAATCTGTTCCCATTGTCTTCTTTTTCTTTTTGAGACATCACTTATGTTAAACTATCTTCATTTGTGATCCAGTAGTTGTTAAAAGTATGCCTTATGCCCTCAAGACAAGACCTTCCTGTCCTGGGCTCATTCTTGTGCTCCTCATTCCACAATCAACATAAGTGCTGGGTCTTGGAACAATCCCTTCCTCATCAATTGAAGATTTCCCATGGTGAGTTTCTCCACTTCAAGGAAAGGACTTTCTTCAACTCTGAGAACACCAACAACAATCAATGTGACTCCTCTTCTTGATCTGATGACATCTAACACTCCTAAGATGGACTGATGTAACTATGGACATAATGTAACTTTTAATTTTCATTATGTTTTAATTTGGTTTAATGACTATTTTGCCTTACGTCTGTAACTGTAAAACAGGGTTTGTTTCTAACTGTCTGAAAGCTTTTAAGTTACAGGTGGTTATCCAAGCTCCTACGAGTGCCACAACCTCCTCCAACTATTACTTGGGGCCCCTGGCTCAGAGACTCTCAATATGAGGGTTAGGAGAATATGATGCCTCAACAATCTAGGAACCATGCCCCTCAACAGCAGGAAGTAGTTATGGAATGAAAACGACGCCCCTTTCCCTTGGCAGCATAATTCTCTTCAAAGAAAAAGGGGGAATGAGAGAGTCAATTCCTAGGCAGGTTAATAAAAAGTTCGGGGTCCCCAAGGAGGAGAAAGGGATCTGGGGCTCTCAAAGCAGAGATAGGGATCTGGAATTCTCAAGAAGGAGGAAAGGACAAACATCTCAAAAATCTTTTTTTTTTTTCTCTACATTCCTTAGTCTTAGTCACATAAAACATTTTTTTCTTTAAGCCTGAAACTGATGATTACACAACAAACAACTCAGTTTAAACTCTGTACTAAGGATTATATGACAACAATGTATCCTGCTTGAGGACAGTTTCTTCTTCCTGAAAACCTTCTGGCTAATCCTGTTATCTTAAAATGTAAATTGTGGGAGTGGGTCTAGTAAGATCTTTACAAACTTGAGACATTCTTTTGATTTACTATAATAACCAATTTAAAAAGTATATAACTCCCTTGCTAACACTAGCAAAGCATTCTCTGTCCATCTTCTGATGTCTAGTCAGAAGCTTTCTCTGTCTCTTTTCACTTTAATAAAACTTTGCTATACAAAAAAAAAAAAAAAAACCTATGTCTTTTGGAGTCAGAAAGTTTTAATTTCCAGCTTTGCTAGTCACTATCTGTGTGATCTCGGGCAAATTATTTAACCTCTGCGGATACAGTTTCTCTTTGGGGGTAACAATGGAAAAGTGAAAGTGTTAATCTCTCAGTCATGTCCTACTCTTTGCGATCCCACAGACTGTAGCCTGCCAGGCTCCTCTGTCCATAGAATTCTCCAGGCAAGAATACTGGAGTGGCTTGCCATTTCCTTCTCCAGGGGGATCTTCCTGACCCAGAGATTGAACCCAGGTCTCCTGCATTGCAGGTAGATTCTTTGCCATCAGAGCCACCAGGGAAGCCCCAATAATGGTGACTACTTGTGTTTGGAATGCCCAAGACCACTCAGGCTTAGTTCATAAAAGGACTCACAGAACACTAACATGTTGTATTGATACTTAAGTTTACAGCAAATGGATCAAGCGTCCAGTCAACAAAGGGGGAAATGCAGAAGGGAGAAAATGCAGACGGTGAAACTGGAGGAACACAAACACAAGCTTCCAAATGTCTCCTCCCTTTCCGGATGCCCAAGAAGCTCAAATGGTAAAGAATCTGCATGCAATCCGGGAGACTTGGGTTCAATCCCTGGATTAGGAAGATCCCCCGGAGAAGGGCATGACAATCCACTCTAGTATTCTTGCCTGGAGAATTCCATGGACAGAAGAACCTGGTGGACAACAGTCCATGGACTCGAACAGTCGGACACGACTGAGCAACTTTCACTTTCACTTTCCTCCCTGTCCAGTCACACAGAATCTGCTTGATTCTGTCAGCCCAACTCATCCAAGCTGTTGCCAACCAGGGAAGCTTACTCCTATCTGAGAGTCTTGGGTTTTTTTTTACTGTGGTCAGTCACATGGGCATATACCACCTACACGGCTGACCTTAGTCAGGGACGCCCCAGACCCCTAGTGGGAAAGAGGCAATTCCCTTGTTTAAAACCATTAAAGGACTTCCCTGGTGGTCCAGTGGTTAACAGTCCACCTGCCAAAGAAGGGGAAATGGGTTCGATCCCTGCTCTGGGAAGATTCCACTTGCCAATGAGCAGCTAAGCCCGTGTGCCACAACTACAGAGCCTGAGTGCTGCAGTTACTGAAATTCATGCGCCTAGAGCCTGTGCTTCACAACAAGAGAAACCACTGCAATGAGAAGCCCACGCACCGCAAGGAGGAGAAGGCCCTCACACAGCATCGAAGAGCCAGTGCAGCCAGAAATAAACAGAGCAAAATAAAACACTTAATTTAAAAAAATGGTCGAAGAACATAGAAACTCTATTGAACACTTCATAAAGTGGGCAGTTTCTATCCCCAAGGGTCCAGAGAACCTCAGAGCATTTACAGGGACAGAGTTAAGTTTTGGTTTGCTGACACGGCACCCCAGGCTGGAGTGGTTCATCTTTTTTTTTTTTTTTTGTAAGATTTATTTATTTGGCTTCATTGGGTCTTAGTTGCTCCATGGCATGTGGGAGCTTAATTTCCCAACTAGGGGTCAAACTCATGTCCCCAGCATTGCAAGGTAGATTCTTCACTGGATCACCAGGGAAGTCCCTGGAGTGACTCATCTTGAGTCTAGATATTTATTTCAACACAGGCCTGAGATCAGACGCAGAAGTTCCTACTGGGAGTTGGGTGTCCCATTGACGATCATAAGAGGAGGCCTGAATCTTTGATCATTTACTTCTTAGAGGCACAGAGCTAAGCATTCTGTGTTCATTAGTCTCAAATGCATTCACAGCATCCCAAAGACATGGGCTGATTTGATAAATAATCCCATTTTACAGATGACAGTACCAAGGCCCAGGAACAATGGGTAATTTGCCAAACCTGGGTCCTCCTACTATTGTAGGGGAGGAAACGTTTCCTTGTTTCTCTTCTAGGGTCCTTGGCTGGTGTGGTAATTTAATTGACATAAGACAGATGAATGGGAGAAAAACAAATTTCATACATACATCATCCCCAAAGACATGGTCAGGCAATTGAGGCTTATATGCCACTCAGAGTGAAGGAGAAGGGAGTGAGGATTGGGGCTCAAAGGGGAGGAAGATAAATTCTGGGAAGATGAGAAAAGCAGATATTTGGTTAACAAATACCTGCCATGCAGCTAGGTAAGTGTTTTTGATACTAAAAGTTATCTTTGGAGTTAGTTCCCTTCCAGATACAGGCCCTCTAACTAAATCTTTTAGGCAGTTAAGGAAGTAATAATCAGCTCTTCCTGAGTCTTTTGGGTCTCAAATGTCTTCAGTTCAAAATAACCCACACACCATGTGGCCTGTTTGCGGGGGAACACATGACATGTTTCCCCTCACTGTGAAACATGCAGTCATCACACCCTGGGATCCAACATCTCAGCTGAGTTTATCTCCAACATAAAATAAGCTGCTGCTGCTGCTAAGTCGCTTTAGTCGTTTCCGACTCTGTGCGACCCCATAGACGGCAGCCCACCAGGCTCCCCTGTCCCTGGGATTATCCAGGCAAGAATACGGGAGTGGGTTGCCATTTCCTTCTCCAATGCATGAAAGTGAAAATTGAAAGTGAAGTCACTCAGTCGTGTCCAACTCTTAGCAACCCCATGGACTGTAGCCCATCAGGCTCCTCCATCCATGGGATTTTCCAGGCAAGAGTACTGAAGTGGGATGCCATTGCCTTATCCAATAAAATAAGCATTGAGGTCTAAATGGAATATTGGTGGTGGTGGTTTAATCACTAAGTTGTGTCCAACTGTTTCCACCCCATGGACTGTAGCCTGCCAAGCTCCTCTGTCCATGGGATTCTCCAGGCAGGAATACTGGAGTGGGTTGCCATTCCTTTTGCCAGGGGATCTTCCCAACCCAGGGATTGAACCCATGTCTCCTGCACTGCAGGCAGATTCTTTACTGACTGAGCCAGCAGGGAAGCGCCAATGGAATATTACTCAGCCATTAAAAAAGAATGAAATAATGCCATGTGCAGCAACATGAATGGGCCTAAAGAGTGTCCAATGAGTAAAGCAAGTCAGACAAAGATGGAAAAATACTGTATGACATCCCCTGTATGTGGACTCTAAAATGAAAGGATACAAATGAACTTACTTACAAAACAGAAACAGACTCACAGACTTGAGCACAAGCTCATGGTTGTGTGGGAAGGATGGGGGGGAGGACAGTTAGGGAGTTTGCAATGGACCTGTTCACACTGCTATATTTAAGGTGGATAACCAACAAGGACCTACTGTATAGCACAAGGAACTCTGCTCAACATTATGCAGCAGCCTGGGTGGGAGGGGAGTTTGGGGGGAGAACGGATACATGTGTCTATCCAGCTGAAACTCTTCACGGTTCACCTGAAACTCTCACAACATTGTTTGCTAATCAGCTGTACATGGAAATCTGATGGATCACTTCATCTTCAGGGAGCGGGGAGGCACTAGTGTTTCTATTTTGCAACAGAAGACAAATGCTTCCAGTGTGCAGGTTAGGGGAGAGAATGTGGGGTTTTCTGAGAGTCACCCCTTCCTGACCTTGGCTCCTCTTCCACGTTCCCAGGGTGCGTGGCGAAGGCAGCTTTTCTCCGCCTGCTGCCCTTCCCCGCCTGCCCCAGTGAGGGCTCCTACAGGCTTGCTTTCAAAGCGCGGTTCTGAGGATCGTTTAATAGGAGAGGAAATGGCCTGGGGACCCACCTGTAACAGGGAGCCTGTTAGGAATGCTGCTTCTCAAGCCTCACCCAAACCTGGGGAATCAGAATGTGCATTTATTTCCACAAGACCCGCTGGCAGAACGAAGTCTGTGAAGCACTGTTACTGGGCGTTGGGCCCCAGCAGGCAGATGCAGGAAGAAGTCTGGTTAGGTGGGGAGGTCGAGCATGGAGAGGATTGACCCTAGCCCCTCCCCTTTCCCCCTACCCTTCCCTGCTCATCGCCTGATCCCACCCCTCACAAGGGGTGTGAAAAGCCCAGCCAGCCCCCAGCATCCTCAGGAGCCCTCCTGCAAGGCCACGAAGATGAGCCAGCTCTGCCTCTCTGCAGCCCTTCTGGTTCTCCTGGGCACCCTGGTGGCCGGCACCCCAGAGGGTGATGACAGCAACAAGGACAGTAAGTCCCAGCTCCTGTCTCCTCTACAGACCGGGTGGAGGGAAAACAGGAGTCCCTGGAAGGGGCTGGGGAGCAGGGGTGGGGCGAGCGTTACCAACCCTCTCTGGATTTCTCCTGGGAAACTGAGCAATTTTCACTCCAGGGACATTTCATGACTCTCAAAAAGAAAATCATTATGCTTTCAGCTTAAAATATTATCTTGCATAACTCTATCAGATCAGGGGCCGCATCTCTGAGACTCTCTATTCCTGGTCACTGCCTGGTCCTCGAACCTGACTGTCGCATAACAAAAAGATCGCTATTTGACCCTTGTCCGGGTTTATGGTCCAGGTCTCCTGAAACTCTAGGAATTTGCTGCCTTTTGTATGTTAAGGAAAGTGAAGTTGCTAAGTTGTGTTCGACTCTTTGTGACCCCATGGACTGTAGCCTACCAGACTCCTCCATCCATGGGATTTTCCAGGCAAGAATACTGGAGTGGGTTGCCATTTCCTTCTCCAGGAGATCTTCCCAACCCAGGGATCAAACCCAGGTCTCCCGTATTGTAGACAGACGCTTTACCATCTGAGCCCTCAATAGCTTCTGGGTGGGACTGGTCTCCAGGACACCCATCAGGTGATAAGAGGATTAGAATTTTCAGCCCCCAGCTCCTCCATGGGGAAGGGAGGGTACTGGGATAGAAGTCAAGTCACCAACAGCTAATGAGTCAATCCATTTGCCAACCCAGTGAATAAAAACCCCTAAACACGAGGAATCGCAGAGCTTCCTGGGTGGGGAACTTCAAGAGGGCTTTTCTCTAATAGCAGAGAGCAGGCTTCTCCCTGCAGTGAGCAGAGCACAGGCTCTAGGGCACCTGGGCTTCAGTAGTTAGGGCACTTGGGCTCAGCAGTTGCGGCTCCTGGGCTCTAGAACGCAGGCTCAGTAACTGTGCCGCATGGGCTTAGTTGCCCCGTGGCGCGTGGAATCTTCCTGGGTCAGGGATCAAACCCATGTCTCCTGCATTGGCAGGCAGGTTCTTTTTACCACTCAGCCACCCGGGAAGCCCCTGAGTTTTATCCTTTATCCACTAAATAAAAGAGTTGTGTGAGTCATTATAGTCAATTATTGGAACTTGAGAGTGGGAGTCACACAGCCCCTGAATTTCTAGCCAGTTGCTGAGAGGTCTGTGGGACCCCAGGGACATGTGGCTGGCATTTGAAGTGGGGCTCTCTTGTGGGGTTGAGCCCTCACCCTGGGGAGTCGAGGCTAACTCTTCAGATTTAGAGTCTGAAGTGAGTTGACTTAAGGGACACCGCATTGGTCCAGAGAATTGGTTGGTGTTGGAAGAGATGCCACATGTTTGGTGTGCAGAAGAAATCCAGACTCGTATATCCCTGGGCTTTGATGGCTGGAAGGAGGCTCAAATACAGGTGAGTAAAAGTGGAGGGCAGTGTTCCCAGAAACTCTTACCAGTTACCTAGATTGTAACAATTCCCTGCAGACGGCAGGTGCTTCGTCACATGGGTTGTAACAGGATTATACATTGACCCGACCTTACCACTCGCCTCCTCTGTGACCTGAGGTCAGTCACTTTGCTGCAGTTTCCTCACCTATATAAGGGAAAACTACCAAACAAGTTCTTGCAAGGAATTATCAATCATGAATATAGAGTTTTTTTCACATTTCACGCCTGATAACATACATTTTCCACCAAGATGTCTTAGTCTGAAGAATTTTTGTCTACTTAACCCCAAGAAAAAAATATGTAGGGGCCAAATAATGATATTATTGGGCTTCCCAGTGGCTCAGCTGTAAATAATCCACTTGCAATGTAGGAGACATGGAGATGTGGGTTCGATCTCTGGGTCAGGAAGATCCCCTGGAGGAGGAAATGGCAACCCACTCCAGTATACTTGCCCAGAAAATTCCACGAATAGAAGAGCCTGGCAAGCTATAGTCCATGGGATGGCAAAGACTCGGTCGGACACCATTTAGTGCTTCAACAACAGTGATATTATTTCTCCATTACTATTGCAAAAATGCAACACTTCCATGACTTGGCTTATGGGGACAAGGTTATACTTCTCCCAGGCTGTTAGAATATTTGTGATGACTCAAGGCCTTTCCCTTTAATCCCTTGTCTATTATTTTATTATCATCTCAGGATATGGAATGTTGCAGTAGATTCATAGTTTTCTAGATGTGCTGCTACTAAAGATAAGTCCATGTGCCTGACTCACAGTGAGGCTAAGCAAACTGAGAAGTCTGAGTTTGGAGCTGAGAAAGGTTTATTGCAGGGCCATGCAAGGAGACTAGAGTGGCTCAGGTCTTAAAAACACCAACTCCCCCAGAGAGAAGCTTTTACATGCAAGATTTGGGGTGAAAGCTGCAGATGTGTGATTGTGTGACTTTCTTCTGAATGGTTGGTGTTCCAAGAACCTTGTGCTCAGCCAGAAGTTACCTTCCTCCACAGGGGTGGGGAATTTAGTTGCTGCAAAAGAATTCAAAGATACTGATAAGTATTCATTCTGGAGGAGCCTGGACCCGACCCTGCCCTGCCCCAATGCTCACTATTGTTTCTTAACTGCTTCTCCTTTGTTTCTGCTTCCCCTCCCTTTCTTGATTAGCTACTGATTGAATCTGCCCTTTGGTATTCCGGAAAGTCTAGGTGGCTGAAGTATTTTTCCTGCAAATAAGAAACAAACTGGGGACAGAGAAAGGCTTTTGTGCCCAGAACTCCATAAGCTCCTGCCCAGCTTCAGACATTTCAGGAATTTAGTTATATTCATTCTACTCAATGACTGCAGCCAGCAAGCGCCTGAAGTGGGAGATTCATTCACTTGACACACATTTATCAAAGCCCAGCAAACCATTGTTCTTTGTGTGAGGACACAGCTAGGAACAAAATGTAGCACAAGAACCAGTGCACCCTAGAAGGGAGACAGACAATTGAGTAGGTGAAATACTATGGCAGTTCATGACAAGTGTTTTGAATGTAGAGATTGATGGGGGAAAGGAATCCATGCTCTTTCTGCAGACCCGTTAGCAAAACCCTCAGTGATAAGGAGGTGTTTGAGCGGCAGCCAGGACCAGAATGGCTGGAACTGAGTTGGTGCAGCAGAGGGGAGAGGAGGGGGATAAGGCAGAGACGCCATGGGGGAAGGTCGTGAGGCGCTTCCTAGGGTTTTACAAGAATCAGAATTTGACTCTGAGAGAGCGGGGGAGTCACTGAGATTGGGAGTGGTCACAGGAGCCACCGGTAGGACTCAAGTTACGACTGGATCCCTGCGGCTGCAGTGCAGAGAGTGGCCTCTAGGGGGCGAAGGACAGAGAGGCCGGGTGAACAGCTTCTGCAGTGGTCGGTCCAATGAGCCATGATGGAGAGTGTAGCTGTTATGTCTTTGGGTTGACTCCAGTTCCCTTGAATAACATGAATGAATGGCTTGCCCTGTTCAGGATAATTCTGTTGCTTAATTAAACAATTAAGCATCTTTGCTGTTTTCTGATACACAAATGCATTAGTATACATTCATTATACTAGAAAAATGTTCATTATACTAGTTTTATACATAAACCTTAGAAAATAAAAATATCAAAAGGTGAATCAAGGGACTTCCCTGGTGGTCCAGTGGCTAAGGCTTCAACAGGGGACATGAGTTCAACCCTTGGTCAAGGAACTAGATCCCATATGCCACAAGAAGAGAAGATCCTGAGTGCCTCAACAAAGGCCTGGCACAGCCAAATAAATACAGTAGCAAGGATATGGGAGCATCTTAGATGTCCATCAGCAGATGAATGGATAAGGAAGTTGTGGTACATATACACAATGGAATATTACTCAGCTGTAAAAAGGAACATGTACAAGTCAGTTCTAATGAAGTAGATAAACCTAGAGCCAATTATACAGAGTGAAGTCAGAAAAAGACAAATATCATATATTAACACATATATATGGAATCTAGAAAGATAGTACTGATGATCCTATTTGTGGGGCAACAAGAGTGACACAAAGAACAGACTTTTGGACACAGTGGGAGAAGGAAAGGGTGGGATTTGAGAGAATAGCATTGAAACATACACATTACTGTATGTAAACTAGATAGCCTGTGGGAGTATGATATAAGACAAGGGAACCCAAGCCAGTAACAATCTAGAGGGGTGGAATGGGGAGGGAGGTGGGAAGGGAGTTCAAGAGGGAGGAAATATATATATACCTATGGCCAAGTCATGTTGATGTATGGCAAAAAATCACCACAATAGTGTTAAGTAATTATCCTCTAATTTAAAAAAAAAATGTTAAGGGTAAATCAAGATTTCAAATCTAGAAACCTGAAGATTAGGGATAAATCCTTCTACTTTGAGGTCTTAATGTACATGAACTCACAACTTTGTTCATCCAGAGATGAGGGGGGAACAGTGCAGCCTCAGGCAGAGCTTGGGGCTTCCCCAGTGGCTCAGGGGTAAAGAACCCACCTGCCAATGCAGAAGACATAAGAGACTCGGATTCAATCCCTGGGTTGGGAAGAGCCCCTGGAGAAGGAAATGGCTACCCACTCCAGTACTCTTGCCTGGAGAATCCCATGGACAGAGAGGAGAGTGGAGGGCTATGGTCCATAGGGTCAAGGAGTCAAACACAACTGAAGCGACTTAGCATCTAGCAGCACCTAGGCAGAGCTACCCCGCAGGTAGGGCTGCCCTCCGGAAGCACAGCCTTCCCTTTCCTCAGCTCCTCAGCCTCCAGAGAGGACAGGCTCCACCTTCGCCACGGGGCTGCAATTTGGGTGAGGTGAGTGAGGCCCTCACTCAGCCCAGGATTTAAAGGGAAGCTAAAAAAACTTAATAACGCAGATAGATCATAATTGATTTGCAATGTTGCTGTTGAGTCGATTAGTCTTGTCCGACTCTGCAACCCCATGGACTGTAGCCCATCATGTTTCTCTGTCCAAGGGGTTTTTTTCCAGGCAAGAATACTGGAGTGGTTTGCCATTTCCTTCACCAAGGGATCTTCCCAATCCAGGAATAGAACCCGAGTCTCCTGCATTGCAGGCAGATTCTTTACCACTGACCCAATATGAAAGTTTTAAACGAAAAGGATGTGACCCTTCACTTGCCTGACCTGCCTCTTTGCTTCACCCCAACCCTGGCCCTGCTCAGCTGGGACCAAGAGTTTTACACTGAGACTTGAATACACTTCATTCCCGATTTCAAGTGAAAATGTTTTCTTCTATCAGATGTAACTTGCTACTTCAGAGGAAACTCTTCTTTTAAATAGAGAATTGCCATTCTTTAGGCTTTAAGGAAAGCAACTTTCTAATTGATGCAAAGGTTTTCTCGAAAATGAGAGCTTTCCCTCTCCTCTCTGGGCATTTATGTGATCTTTTTTAGCCTGAGTTTCAGGATTTTCTTTTTCCTATTTATTGGATGGTTTGTTTAAGGGATCAAGAAGTCTGTGTTTGTATAAACATATTGAATAACTCAGAGACTTTTGAGTTCCCATCCTAAATGTTCATCAAGATAGTTTACATTTTGACAACTTACATCTAAACTATGTGTTAATTATTTTTCCAATTTCTGAACCAATACATATTTTAAAATGTTGCATAGAATAAATATGTGTTCTTGATATGCTTGAGTGTTATAATGAAGGTATTTACTTAATCTGAAGCTCCAGAAAAGAAGCATCACGTTTCCCAGTGTTGGGAAAACTGGCTGTGTTGGTGTCCAGCGTGGTCCCTGGGGACTTCTCTATTGTGTATAGATGGGGGAAGCTTAAAGGGCTTTAATGGGCAATTGTGTCCACGAGTGATTTTTTAGTTTGGATTCTGCCCTGGAAAATTAAATTAATTTAATGAGCACATCTAACAATTACTGTAATAACTAGTGTTTATTGAGTATTGATTGATTACCAGTTACTTGACAGACATCATCTCTAATTCTCTCAACAAGTTCCTGAGGTAGGGGTTATTATGCTCATTTCGATGATGATGATGCTGTGGCTCAGAGTGGTTACTTGTCTCACCTCAGGTCACACAGCCAAAGAGTGGCTCCTCTAAGACTTTAAAGAATATAGTCTAGGGGTTTGCACTAGATGTTCCTTGAGACTTGGGTGTACTGGGGTAAGAAGGGGTGGGAAAATGACTCTGAGGGGTGGGTAGTGAGAGGGCTAAGGATGGGACCTACCCAAAACCCACATTTCTTCTAAGTTTCCTTTTTGAAGAAGGGATCTGTTGCTAAAAAGGGATTAACACCCATATCCTCAGGGCAGGAGTTTTATCCTTAACAAAACACATCACTTGATGGAGCGCTTTTACTCCACAATACACTTCAACCATTTTCTGATGTCAATAAATATTCTTGTACAGCATTACTTGCTTATAGAAATTGTGGTATATTTTATTTTAAATATGTCTTCTTTCATAATTGCAAAAGGAATACATGCTCACAGGAACTTGAGAAGATATAAAGATGTGTAAGGAAAGTTTTTAAGACTCCTCCTCTTGCTGTGTGTTTGTTTTCCCAAGCCACCAACCAATTGTCCAGTTCTCAGGGAACACTGACTGGCTGTCTTTGCATCATACCAGTTCTGACGCTAGCAACCTGGAAATAGTGTCAGATTTCCACCAGTTAATGACTGTGGCCCACAAGTCTCCTCCCATCTTCAGACTCTAATTACAGGTTCAGACTCTAAATACAGTCCGTGAGCCTGTCACTCATGCTTCTACCAACAGCTGTATATCAGAGCTTCCCACGACCCCCCTGGAGTTGTGAATTTGCTAGAGCAGCACAGACTTGGGGAAACATTTTACTTACAAGATTAACAGTTTATCAGGGCTTCCCCAGTAGCTCAGTGGTCAAGAATCTGCCTGCAATGCAGAAGCCCCAGGAGATGCAGGTTCCATCCCTGGATCTGGAAGAGCCCCTGGAGGAGGGTTTGGCAACCCACTCCAGTATTCTTGCCTGGAGAACCCCATGGACAGAGGAACTTGGCAGGCTACACTCCATAGGGTCGCAAAGAGTCGGACACGACTGAAGCGACGTAGCACGCAGGCACACACCAGCTTATCATAAAAGGATATAATTCAGGACAACCTGGAATATGGATCCTGCACAAGGCAGGATATGGAGAAAGGGCACAGGGCTTCCATGCTGTCTCTTGCTCATACTCCCTGAACCTGCTCCTGTTTAGTAGTGATTTAGTGAAGTCACTCAGTCGTGTCCAACTGTTTGCGACCCCATGGATTGTAGCCTACCAGGCTTCTTCGTCCATGGAATTTTCCAGGCAAGAGTACTGGAGTGGGTTGCCATTTCCTTCTCCAGGGAATCTTCCCCACCCAGGGATCGAACCCGGGTCTCCTGCATTGCGGGCAGATGCTTTACCATCTAAGCCACCAGGGAATCTCCGCTCCTGTTTACCGACCTGGAAACTCTTCAGATGCAGTCCTTTTGTGTTTTTGCTGGAGGCTTCCTCATGCAGTCATGATGACTCATACAATCTGTGGCTCAGACGGTAAAGCGGGGCTTTATCCTGGTGGCTCAGATGGTAAAGCGCCTTCCTATAATGCAGGTAGACCCAGGTTCGATCCCTGGGTCGGGAAGATCCCCTGGAGAAGGAAATGGCAACCCACTCCAGTACTCTTGCCTGGAAAATCCCATGGATGGAGGAGGCTGGCAGGCTACAGTCCATGGGGTCGGAAAGAGTCGGACACGACTGAGCAACTTCACTTTCACTTTCTTCAGACAGTCACAATTGATTAAATCATGTACTATTGGTAACTGATAAACTTCCACCCATTCTCTTCTCCCTGGAGGTGGGGGCTTCAGAGAGCCAAGGAAACAGTTCAACCATCCAATCAGGCACTTGGTCCCCCTGGCAGCCGGCTCCCATCCTTGGGTCACCTGGGAGCTTTCCAAAGTCATCCTCTTCACATTACTGAAGACACCTTTATCACTCTCCTCATTTAGAAAATTCCCAGGGTTTTAGGAGCTTTGTGCTGGGATGGAACTAGCACCAAATATATATTTTTAATTATATTATAAATCACAACATCACACCCCCTTAAAATTCTAGTATTCCCATCTCCATGAGATAGCCAAAGTTAATACACTGTAGGACATCCTTGGTGGTCCAGTGGTTAAGAATCTGCCTGTCCAATGAGGGGACATGGGTTTGATCCCTGGTGCGAGAGGATTTCACATGCTGTGGAGCAACTAGTCCCATGGGCCACAACTACTGAGCCCACGCAACTAGAGAGTAACCCCTTCTCGCCGCAACTAGAGAAAACCCATTTGCAGTGAAAAAGACTCAGAGCAGCCAATTAATTAATTAAAATTTAAATAATATGCCGTATGTTTTTCCATGACTTTCTCCATTACAGCATGATTCTTTCTCACTTTTTTTAAATACTGGAAACTTTCAACCTTACTCAGAAGTACAGAAAATAGTAATTAAACCCTATGTACCCATTGTTCACTTTCAGCAATTATCAACATAGAGATAATATTGTTTATATCTAAGGCATCATGCCAATAAATCCATAAATACTTCATGAAGGGTATATGGGTTTTTTACACCATCAGCGAATCATCTACACACCTAAAAGAATTAATAATAATGCCTCATAATGTAGGTCCTCAAGCGGAGGCTTCGCAGTTCAGGCTTTCCTCACCACCCCTACCGCCACCCCACCATTCTCTGTTTCAAGACACGGAGGTTCCATTTGTTGACTTGTAGCCCGAGCTGTGATGACCATCCTCGTATCTGACCCATTGTCCCTCCCAACCCCTCAGGCCTGCGCCCTGCCTTCTGTCTGCAGCCTCCATACACTGGTCCCTGCAGGGCCATGTTCACCAGGTACTTCTACAACGCCATGTCCGGGCTCTGCCAGACCTTTACTTACGGAGGATGCAGAAGGAAGCAGAACAACTTCCTGAATGAGAAGGAGTGCATCAGCACCTGTGGTGGCGGCAACAGGGCCCAGGGTGAGACCCGGCAGGGCAGGGTGGGAGGGGAAGCTGCTGGGGAAAGGGGCGGGGCTCAGAGGCTGGGGAAAGGGGCGGGGCTCAGGAGCTGGGGAAAGGGGTGGGGCTCAGAGGCTGGGGAAAGGGGCGGGGCTCAGGGGCTGGGGAAAGGGGCGGGGCTCAGGGGCTGGGGAAAAGGGCGGGGCTCAGGGGGCCACACACCATTCCCACCTGCCGGGTCTTTCCTCCCCGCTGCTGCCAGAAGAGGCTGAAGAGTCCTGTGAAACCACACACTGAGCGAGTTCTCCAAGGGCCAGCTTTCCAGAAGCTCACCCCTAGAATCACCCTCTAGGTAATCTAAGCCACTCACAGGCTTCTCTTTCTCAGATGGGAACACCGAGTCAGCCACCCTGCCCAGCGGGTCCACCGTGCTCCTGAGCAAAAGGGCTTTTCTCTTCCTGGTCATCCTGGTGTCAGGAGTACCACGCTCGCTTGTTTCTGGGGTTGGCAAGACTCTGTCAGGGTGTAGGCTGTCAAGGTCAGGGACTTCGGTGATGACAGTCAACAAGTTCCTTTCTTCTTTCTTCTTACAGAGAGTCCGGCAACTGTGCTCCCTGAGATGCTGAAGTCCTAGGAGGCCCCACACAGGGCTTGGCTGTGGCTGCTTCTGAGCGATTTGAGTCTCTTCTGCTTCCTTCTCAAGCCTACCCTCCTCAGCAGAACCCTGCCTCTCTCTTCACTGCAACCTCACCCTCACCCCACTCCCCAACGTCACTGCTCTCCTTGGAGGGGGCAGGGGGGAATTTTCTGGTCCAGCCCTGAGCATCAGTGGTGGCAGAAGTCTTTTCAGTAAAGAAACCCCCTTGCCCCACAGTGATGTTGCATATTTGTTTGTGGCTTCAACCTCTGGCCTTATATCTAATACATTCATTTTCTAATTAAACTAACAGGAGTGAATTCTGTTGTCTGCAACCAAGAACAGTAACCCATTGGGTCCATGAAAATGATGGTCCTTCTCACTGTTCAGCGGTGTGGAAGGCACCTCCCCTTTTTCTGTTCTCAGACTGGGCCCTACCAGGTGTAGAAACCATTCCAGCTCCATCTACCTCTTAATGGCAACCCCAAGCAACACAAAAAACTGGGTGACAGATACCATGCTGTGAAAGCATTTGTTTACTTTTTGGACCAGATCAGTCTGGGGACTGGTCATCCTCCTGGACTCTTGGGAGGAGAAAGGAAGGAGGGTGAGGCTCACTTGTCCACTTGCTCAAGGAAACCCCTCCCCCAAAATACTGTGGCAGAGTTGGGACTTTTATTTCTTCTAAAGAAAAGCATCCACCCACTTAGCACCTGTCGTGTGCCAGGCTCTGTGCTTAGCATTTTTCTGGCATTATTTCATTTAATCATCTGAGAATCCTTTGAGGATAAAACGGGTATGCAGATGTCAGCTGGCCGGTGGGTTTGTTTCCTGGAGTTCCTATAACAAAGCACTATGAACTGAGTGGTTTATTTACTAATATTTATTTAGCCATGCCATGTAGCTTTCAGGATCTTAGTTCCCTGACCAGGTGGTCAAAGCTGTGTCCCCTGCAGTGGAAGCCTGGAGTTCTAACCACTGGACAGCCAAGAAATTCCCTGAAAACCAAATATTTATTCTCTCTCACTTCTGGAAGCTATAAGTCTGAGATCAAGGGGTCAGCAGGGCCATGCTCCCTCAGAAGGCCCTGATCCATTCCAAGCATCTCAGCTCCTGGAAGGCCTGGCTTGCTGCAGCATGAGTCCAGTCTTCGCATGGCATTCTCCCAGTCTGTCACCTAATCTGCCCTTTTTGTCAGGACACCAGTCATACTGGATTTGGGCCCATCCTAATGAACGCTTAACTTAATCCCCACACTAGAGACCCTATTGCCAAACAAGCTCACATTCTGAGTTCCTGGGGGTTAGGACTCCAACATCTCTTTATTGGTGGGAACACAGTGGCAGAACCCTAACCATGACAGCCTAGCTGACTGTCCCAAAGCTTTTGTCCTTTGCAAGGAGACAGAGAGTTAAGAGCCCAACTCCCCAGCCAGTCTGTAAAGATCCAGAGCCTGGGTTTGTTTTAATTTGGGGTTCCCAAGAACAAAGGGAATATGGTTTATTGGGTATGAGAAAGGGCAGGGAAGGTGGCCAACGAACATGGAGGAGCAAGCCCACTGGCACTGTTAGTGATGCCCTCCACCCCATGGGGGAGGGGCCAGGTGGGGTACAACACCTTCCTTGTAGTTGCCTCCCCTGAGAGGTTAAAGGGCAGTTACACACCAACTCCCTGTCACTCAGTGACTGGGGACTTCTGGCTCCCTCGGTGTACAGGCTTCTTGTGTGGCCCCAAGAAATCCTTCAGGCAAAGAGCTGCAGATACTGGCAGCAGGAAGCCAGCCAGCAACACTGAAGGTGGTAGTAGTCGGCGGGCACACATCTACCACACTGTGTGGCTTTGAATAATTTACTTAACATCTCTGCACTTGTCTTCTTCCTACCTGGGGATGTTGTGAGGAAAGTGAATTAGGACATGCTGAGTCCTAAGATCAGAGAGCCTGGTATGTAATTAGTGCAATGTAAACACCTGTTAGAATAATTACTGACTAAATCATATGGGCCTTCCCTGGAGAAGGAATGACTCTGACCTCACCGAGGAAGCACAAGCTGGAATCAAGATTGCCAGGAGAAATATCAATAACCCCAGATATGCAGATGACACCACCCGTATGGCAGAAAGTGAAGAACTAAAAAACCTCTTGATGAAAGTGAAAGAGGAGAGTGAAAAAGTTGGCTTAAAGCTCAACATTCAGAACACTAAGATCATGGCATCCAGTCCCACCACTTCATGGCAGATAGATAGGGAAACAGTGGAAACAGTGGCTGACTTAATTTTTCTGGGCTCCAAAATCACTGCAGATGGTGATTGCAGCCATGAAATTAAGACGCTTACTCCTTAGAAGGAAAGTTATGACCAAACTAGACAGCATAATAAAAAGCAGAGACATTACTTTGTCAACAAAAGTCTGTCTAGTCAAGGCTGTGGTTTTTCCAGTGGTCATATGTGGATGTGAGAGTTGGACTATAAAGAAAGCTGAGCACCAAAAAATTGATGCTTTTGAACTGTGGTGCTGGAGAAGACTCTTGAGAGTCCCTTGGATTGCAAGGAGATCCAACCAGTCCATCCTAAAGGAGATCAGTCCTGGGTGTTCATTGGAAGGACTGATGTTGAAGCTGAAACTCCAATACTTTGGCCACCTGATGCGAAGAGCTGACTCACTGGGAAAGACCCTGATGCCAAGATTGAGGGCAGGAGGAGAAAGGGATGACAGAGGATGAGATGATTGGATGGCATCATCGACTCGATGGACATGGGTTTGGGTGGACTCTAGGAGTTGGTGATGGACAGGGAGGCCTGGTGTGCTGCGGTTCATGTGGTTCAAAGAGTCGGACACGACTGAGTGACTGAACTGAACTGAACTGAAGAATATTCATGCTGGAAGGCATGTGGAATTGAAGCTGATTCAGAGTCCTTATTTCATACGTGAGGAATTTAGAGCCAAAGAAAGGGGAATATCTTGCCCGGTGTCACCCAACTAACAACTATGAGACATTATAATAGACTAAACCCAGGCAACATCACTCATTCTTTCAATCATTCATCACTCTTTATCTTGCATTTAGTGTTTGTTCTGTGATAGGAGGCAGGGAAACAGTAATGACTAAGATAGTAGCTTTCAAACCTATGTGATTACTCTCATTCACACTAGTAAATATTTTGAATATGTATTTGTGCATTCACTCATATGCACATTGTTGTACTAGTAAGCACACTTGAAATGTTCAATAATATATATTTAATAAAGAATAGGCTAGAGAAAGGGCTTCCCTGGTAGCTCAGCTGGTAAAGAATCCACCGGCAATGCAGGAGACCCCGGTTCGATTCTTGAGTTGGAAAGATCCCCTGGAGAAGGGATAGGCTACCCACTCCAGTATTCATGGGCTTCCCTCATGGCTAAGATGGTAAAGAATCCACCTGCAATGCCGGAGACCTGGTTTAATCCCTGGGTTGGGAAGATCCCCTAGAGGAGGGCGTGGCAACCCACTCCAGATTTCTTACCTAGAGAATCCCCACCAACAAAGGAGCCTGGTGGGCTACAGTCCATGGGGTTGCAAAGAGTCAGACACAACTGAGTGACTAAGCATCACACAGCACAGGCTAGAGGAAGAAAAGCAGACGTTTGTAGATGTTTTCTCCTGTCCCCCCAGGGCACCCCACTTTGGACACCTCTAGACCAGGACAGGCTTCACCTGCAAAGAACTTCCCACCCGGCCTGGAAGGCAGACATAATTTCAGAAATGTGCATGCTGTGGGAGCCCAAGAGGAGACCCTAACTGTCACCTGAAGAGGTCAAGGCCCACCTCCCAGAAGAGGCAAGGTTTGAGCTGAGTGTGGAAGGGTGGATTGGATTCTATCAGGTGGAGAGAAGAGGTAAGACAGAGACGTGGAGATGAGAGCAAAGATTCAACTTCCATCCAGCTCCCAAGTTGGAGTTTATATCAGTTTCCATGTAGCCTTTGAGCATCACAAGGGAGAGCCCAACTGGTTCATCAAAGTCCACTCAACCCTGAATACAGACAGATCTAGGAGTCCCCTCAGTAGAGACAGAGGAAGAGGAGATACCTAGGAGATGTGAGGCAAACACCTCATTTGCGGGAGAGCCCTTGTCCCAAAGCTTGAGTTACCTGCTTCCTTCTGCTAGTCCCTGCTCCTGGGGGAGTGAGGCAGCCGCCTTTAGCGTCTCTAAGAAACAGACCCATCTGAGCTGAATAACATATATGAGTGGATGTTGGAATGAAGGATTTGGTGGTGAACACAAAATTGAAGAAGGCATCTAAAAAATTAAATACAGGGATATTTAGCTGTCAGATACTCAACCAACCTCAGTTTTTATACCTCCTTCCATGGGGAGCACACTTCCTTGGGCAGCAGGTGCCAGCTGGCAGCTTTCATCCATACAAAGTCTTTTGTCCTAATGAACCAGTAAGAGCACCCCTCCCATCTGGCCCTGACTTTCACATTGGTCCTTACTCTGCTCCTAAGAAACCTGTGGACCAATTCTGCTCTCTTTGTCCTAAGACATTCCTCGAGACACTGGTAGATGGCAATCAGGGAAGTACCCCCATCTCTCCCAAAGTGTCCTTTAGGTTCTCTTGCAACATTTGCTAAGTCCCCTCTGCCAGCTTTCAGATTCTCAGGCCTCAAAGATGTGGACATCCCTTTGGTTCAGCTTCTATCAGTTTATGCAGAGGCTGATAGGATGGTAGCCACCCTCAGGAGGTACTCCTTTACTGAGTTGGAAGAGGGAAGTTGGTGTAAGAATAAGAGAACGGTCAGCACGCAGGTCACCCTCCTGTTTTGCTTTCCCTAATAGGTCAAGAGCACTGATCATCAGAGACTGTGAGCTACATGAGGGTGGCTGAGAGGAGAGGGTAGGAGACTTCCCTGGTGGCCCAGTGGTTAAGAATCTGCCTTCCAATGCAGGGGACCTGGGTTTCATCCCTGATCAGGGAACTAAGATATCATATGCCACAGGGCAACTGAGCCCGAGCCTTGCCATACAGAGCATGCCACAACTAAGACCTAACACAGCCAAAAATAAATAATAAATATTATTTAAAAAGAGGAAGGGGTAGGACGAAGATGGGGGCGGGACTCCAAGGCTCATGGAGGTATTGCCCAGGATACATCATACTTCACGTTCATTATTTGAGCTTCTCAGCTGCATAGCATTGTGGGAATATATTCAGAATCCACTGTCCCCAGTCAAAGGGAGAGCCCTACTCTCCCAGGTAGCACCATTTTGACATTTTTCACGCCCCTGTCTCTGAGAAAACATACGATGGATGGATCTTCGGAGAGCAGAGATTAACTGCCTCACTACAGATGAAGTGACTGAGGCATTGAGGCTATAAATACCAGAGATAATTAAATAAAGGAAAAGAGAGAACAAGACCCGTCCATCTTGGGTGGCCCCACACGGCATGGCTCATAGCTTCACTGAGTTACACAAGACTGCGCTGCATGTGATCATTTTGGCTAGCTTTCTGTGATTCTATTACTCACTACCTTATAGTCTTGGGACTATTCCTCAAATCTCTGAGTTTTGCTTCCTTTAATTATAAAATAAGGATAATGCTTGTACTTGTTATTGTTTCCAGCCATAGACCACTAGAAACACCCCTGTTCCTAGCTGAACAAGTTGGGTTTACTACTCACAGCAGCACCTCACAGAACATCTCCCTTGAGGAACGATATGGCTTTCCAACAAGATGTTAGAAAGAACTTTACAGGATGTGGTATGGTTAGCTTCAGGATTCAGGAAGCTGGCTTTGCTCTGAATAGGCTGCTGTCAGGAAGTGAGCAGTTCTCCGATTGGCTGTCTTAATCTTTAAGAAGGGAAGATTAAATAGAGCTTAGAGCTGTACTTGGTAAAGCAGCATCAGCAGCACTCATTTTAGGCAGGATAACGGGATAATTTAGCTTGCTTTGCCTATGTTCAAACTCAACTACAGAGTGTCCTATCACTGTCTGGATGCATCATAAACACAAAATGGTCTTGTCTGACATGAAAATTCTGTGAAATACTTATTTTCAGCAAGAGAACATAAACCCAACTGTGAGTGCCAACTCGGCTTTCAGATTTCAGGGGCTGCTTTTCTCTTTCTCATAACTTCTCATAGAATTAAGGTGAGAATTAAGGATACAGTATTAATAAAATGCTTGGATAAGTGCCTGGCAGAGTACCCCTCAATGAATGGCAGCTCCAATGAGAGAAATTATTAAGAAATACTATTAATAAAGAAATTGTGGGTGTGTACTCACTCAGTCGTGTCCAACTCTTTGTGACACCATGTACTCTAGCTCACCAGGCTCCTTTGTCCATGGGATTCTCCAGGCCAGAATACTGGAGTGGGTTGCCATTTCCTCCTGCAGGGAATTTTCCTGACCCACAGATCAAACCTGAGCCTCCAGCGGCTCCTGTATTAGCATGTGGATTCCTTACCACTGAGCCGTCTGAGAAGCCCAATAGATAAGTTATTTAATTATAATTAATAAATATTAATTAATAGCAGTATAATGGAAAAGTATTTGGTTCTAAATAGAAGAGATCGACTTCAGTAGCTCTGGGTATTGCTGTATGACCTTGGGCAAGTCCCTTCACCATTCTGAACCACAGTTTCTTTCTTTGAAAAATAAGGTAATTGCACCTGCCTTAGGAAATCTACTCCTCTGACTTGCCTGGGGGCCTAGTGGCTGGGACTGCACACTCCCAGTATAGGGGGCCCAAGTTCAATCCCTGGTCAGGGAACTAGATCCTACATGCCTAACCAAGAGTTCACATGCCAAAATTAAAGATCTTGCATGCCTCAAGGAAGACTAAAGATCCCACATGGTGCAACTAAGACCTGGTGCAGCCAAATAAATAAATAAATTTTTTTTAATAGAAGATGAAAGAAATCTTCTCCTTTGGGTATTTTTGAAGACTAACAGATTATGATGCTGAAGTGTTTTGAACACCACAGACCAAAACAAGTTGGCTAGAAACACATCAAGTTTTGGGCTTCCCTGGTGGCTCAGTGGTAAAGAATCCACCTCCAAATGGAGGAGACACAGGTTCAATCCCTGGATCAGGAAGAACCACAGAAGGAGATGGCAACCCACTGCAGTATTCTTGCCTGGGAAATCTCATGGGCAGAGAAGCCTGGTGGGCTACAGTCCATGGGGTCGCAAAAGAGTCAGACACAGCTTAGCAACTAAACAATAATATCAAGTTTTAGGGGGGTTTTGGCTCCTGACTGCTTTTTAAGTGTGCTATCAACTCCATTAAAGAAAGGAACAAACAGCATTTTTCTTTGGGATCATCACCTTCTAGAAGTCCACTATTAGGAATTTCCCCATTGTTTAAGGAATGTCAAAGTCCTCTTCCAAATTTGTCCCATTCTTCTTCGCACTGAATTTAATTCCCTCTGGCTTCGGTAGTAGGTCTCACCCAGATCCACTCTCACGCCCATCCCATGCAAAAATATTTGACCCCATGGTCTCTCAAAAATATAGGGGGAAACTTTTGACTTTCTGCTGGTTCTCCTTTCAATTAAAGCCCCAAGGAACCAGCATTAGGAACTGCTCTTTAAGGAAAGCACTCTCTGCCCACAGTGGCTGCCTCTTGGATCCAAACAAACCCTCTCTACAATTAGGAGGGAAAATTCAACTCTTTGGGTGTGTGTGTGAGTGCGTGCGCGCGCACACACGCACGCACATAAAGTGGGTTTATAAATCAGTTAATATGAATAATTATTAAAAAATATTTACCCATCTATAATGTACACGAAAGACATGGTCTCTGCTCTCTTATAGTCCATTTTCTAGCAGAAAATTCCATGAGCTATTGAACAAGTGATTACTAAGGAATGGAATGCACAGGGTGTGAAGGGAGAGTTTGTAGGGGAATGGAGGTGGTGGGAGTTGGATGGAGGGATGCCCTGAGGAAGTGACTTTCTGTTGAGACCTGAGAGATGAGCTAGAGTCCCTAAGAGGAAGGTGGGGAAAGGGTTCTCAGCAGATGGAAAAGCTAGAGATGGAGGAGGAGGTATGTGAGAATGAGTGGGAGGATGGGACAAGGTAGCGCTGGGTATAGAAGTGGGAACCAGACTTGAGGAAACTTGTGAGATGAGTTAAGAGTTTGGGGCTTTATCTGAGGTCAGAGGAAGGACCTGTTCATCTTAGGAGAACCTGGCAGAGGATGGAGGGGAGGGTGGGGGGCGGGGGCAAGGCAGGGTGGTCATGATGAAACCATGCAACCCAGGTTGGGACTTGAACCATGGTCTTTTAACTGAGGTCACACACCTATTCTGGGACCTTAATAAAGCTCAGCTTCTTTAAGTCTCATTGCATAAAGAATTCAGTGAGAGACAAAGTGATTAAGAAGTAAATTTATTTATTTAGACAGATATACACTCCATAGACAGAATGTGGTCCATTTCAAAAGATGAGAATGGTCTTGGAACAAACACACTCCACCGACAGAGTATGAGCCATCTCAGAAGATGAGGGGCCCCAAAATATGGGACAGTTACTTTTCATGGGCTGGGTAATTTCATAGACTAAAGAGTAGGAGGATTATTCCATCTATTTTGGGGAAGGGGTGGAGATTTCCAGAAACTAGGCCGCCACCCACATTTTGGTCTTTGATGGTTGCCCTCAGAACTGTCATGGGTCTGTGTTGAGCTAATGTATTACAACGAGCATATAGTAAGGCTCAAGGTCTACTGGGAGTAGAATCTTCTGCCAGGTTGGTCCTAGTTGATTCTAACCAGTTTTTGTCATGTCCTACGGCTATATCATTCTTTCAAAATGACATATGGCTGTGTCATTCTGCCCCTTCCCTCCTGTTTCAGTGACAACTGTCCAGAGGGGAGATGGGAGTGGCCTGGATACAGCAGAGAGCAGTGGCTACAGCAGAGACAGAGGAGGGACAACCAACAGGCTTTGCTGGGAGACTGCTCCCAGGGGTGAGAGAGGGAATGCTGGGAGACTGCTCCCAGGGGTGAGGAGAGGGACTGCTGGGAGACTGCTCCCAGGGGTGAGGAGAGGGAATGCTGGGAGACTGCTCCCAGGGGTGAGGAGAGGGACTGCTGGGAGACTGCTCCCAGGGGTGAGGAGAGGGAATGCTGGGAGACTGCGCCCAGGGGTGAGGAGAGGGAATGCTGGGAGACTGCTCCCAGGGGTGGAGAGAGGGAATGTTGGGAGACTGCGCCCAGGGGTGAGGAGAGGGACTGCTGGGAGACTGCGCCCAGGGGTGAGGAGAGGGAATGCTGGGAGACTGCGCCCAGGGGTGAGGAGAGGAATGCTGGGAGACTGCGCCCAGGGGTGAGGAGAGGGACTGCTGGGAGACTGCGCCCAGGGGTGAGGAGAGGGAATGTTGGGAGACTGCGCCCAGGGGTGAGGAGAGGGACTGCTGGGAGACTGCGCCCAGGGGTGAGGAGAGGGAATGCTGGGAGACTGCTCCCAGGGGTGAGGAGAGGGAATGCTGGGAGACTGCGCCCAGGGGTGAGGAGAGGGAATGCTGGGAGACTGCGCCCAGGGGTGAGGAGAGGGAATGTTGGGAGACTGCTCCCAGGGGTGAGGAGAGCTAATGTTGGGAGACTGCGCCCAGGGGTGAGGAGAGGGACTGCTGGGAGACTGTGCCCAGGGGTGAGGAGAGGGACTGCTGGGAGACTGCGCCCAGGGGTGAGGAGAGGGAATGCTGGGAGACTGCTCCCAGGGGTGAGGAGAGGGAATGCTGGGAGACTGCGCCCAGGGGTGAGGAGAGGGAATGCTGGGAGACTGCGCCCAGGGGTGAGGAGAGGGAATGCTGGGAGACTGCTCCCAGGGGTGAGGAGAGGGAATGCTGGGAGACTGCGCCCAGGGGTGAGGAGAGGGACTGCTGGGAGACTGCGCCCAGGGGTGAGGAGGGGAATGCTGGGAGACTGCGCCCAGGGGTGAGGAGAGGGACTGCTGGGAGACTGCGCCCAGGGGTGAGGAGGGGAATGCTGGGAGACTGCGCCCAGGGGTGAGGAGAGGGAATGCTGGGAGACTGCGCCCAGGGGTGAGGAGAGGGAATGCTGGGAGACTGCTCCCAGGGGTGAGGAGAGGGACTGCTGGGAGACTGCTCCCAGGGGTGAGGAGGGGAATGCTGGGAAACTGCGCCCAGGGGTGAGGAGAGGGAATGCTGGGAGACTGCGCCCAGGGGTGAGGAGAGGGACTGCTGGGAGACTGCTCCCAGGGGTGAGGAGGGGAATGCTGGGAGACTGCGCCCAGGGGTGAGGAGAGGGACTGCTGGGAGACTGCGCCCAGGGGTGAGGAGGGGAATGCTGGGAGACTGCTCCCAGGGGTGAGGAGGGGAATGCTGGGAGACTGCGCCCAGGGGTGAGGAGGGGAATGCTGGGAGACTGCGCCCAGGGGTGAGGAGGGGAATGCTGGGAGACTGCTCCCAGGGGTGAGGAGGGGAATGCTGGGAGACTGCTCCCAGGGGTGAGGAGAGGGAATGCTGGGAGACTGCGCCCAGGGGTGAGGAGGGGAATGCTGGGAGACTGCGCCCAGGGGTGAGGAGGGGAATGCTGGGAGACTGCGCCCAGGGGTGAGGAGAGGGAATGCTGGGAGACTGCGCCCAGGGGTGAGGAGAGTGAAGAAGCATCGACAGCAGTCTGGTGCCTGGGAAAAGGGAGGGGGAGCAAGTCTGGGGGAAGGATAATGTGAGGCGAGCAGAAGTAATGCCATGGCAGGCAGCTTAGATTAGAAGCAGGCCTTCCTACTTCTGGGTGGTAAGATTATCAGGCCACCTGGATCAGCTTTCACTTAACACTGACCGCTGTTTGCCAATTAGGAACGGGGCGGAAACCCCCGGGAAAGTCCCTTGCGCGCGAAAGTTTTAACCAATGAAATTGCTTTATCCACTTAAACCAACTACCAACGGCGTGTGCTCACCCTATAAATTTGTGTAACAGCTTGGGCTCGGGGCTCTCTGACCCTGCACCACTGCGTTGGATGCGGCAGGAGCCCTGACTCGAGTCAGCAATAAAATTCCCTTTTTGTGAGTTGCATTGTCTTGGAGGCCTTCTCTCTTCCCTCTCGGGGATTCGGACATCGGGCATAACAGATAGAGTTCAGCTTGGTCAATGTTGAGTCCATGGCACCTGTAGAACATTCATGGGAAGATGTTGAGTAGACATTGATTCATCCAACCACTTGATCAGAAAATGCTGGTTAGGAATAGAATACAGAGTGATCAAAAGTTCAGACCAGACTCTGTGACTTCAACCTCTGGCTCTGCCAACTTTCTAGCTGTGTAGTCAGCTCACTTCTGTCATCATGTGATCCTCTGCACAGTGGGAGCCGTAATCACAGCACCTACTTCTTTGGTCAATAGTGACACCAAGGGGATGAATCCTTGTAAAGACCTTACAATAGTGCCTGCACCCAGGAAGGGATAACCATGTCCTATCTCAACGCCTGCTGTGTGTGCCAGGCACTGTCCTCGGCTCTGGATCACAATGGAGAACAGCTTACAGCTCCCTGCTCTGCCAGAACTGACATTGTAGCTAGTGGTTACAGTCAGTGATTATGAACAAGATACATTTCACAAAGAGATCACCTAGGCAGAAAATCATGCAGAATCAGGGCAAAGCAAATCACAGCAATTTTAGGCAGATGGTTGTGAATATGGAAGGAAGAGTGAGTGGAAAGGCCCCAGGGCAGGAACAAGCTCCATGAGGTGGGAAACAGAAAGGTCTGTGCAGCAAGAGAAACTATGGGGGAAGTAGGCAGGGATTTGTTCAGAGGTGATTTTAGGGCATCTAGGTTGTAATTCCAGGTGCAGTGGGAATCCTTGAGAAGGCTTGAAGCAAAGGTCAGTAGCCAACAATAAGAAAATGTAACATACCAAGAGTAGAGAAAGAGGGAATTCCCTAGCAGTCCAGTGTAGGACTTCATGCTTCCAATGCAGGGGGCACAGCCTCCATCCCCAGTCAGGGGACTAAGATCCCACAAGCCACACAGTGTGGCAAAAAAAAAAAAAAAAGAGTGAAGAGAAGTCCACGCTGGAGATGGATATCTGAGATTATTCACCTAATGGAAAATGGTGTTAAAACAAGTGGTTATGTGGACCCAGGAGGGTGCAGATTCACAATAAAATGGAGAACACGGCTCTGCTCTTGCCTTCCCATGTGACCCTGGAGGTGGGTCCACTTACAAGAGAAGGTGGTGCCTGGTACCATGTAATGATGGAGATGAATAACAACCACTGCAAACGTCTGCTTAAGATGTATGCTCCTCCCTTACACAACTCTAAGAAGCAGCCACACTAATTCTTGGAGTACATGCTGGCTGTGTGTGCATTCTGCCCCTGCCTGTCCTGTGTTGTGCAATTCAGCCTCATTTTTCTCTATAATGAGGGCATGATGAAATCTCCCACCCCTCATGACTGTACAGAGGATGAGATTAGATAAACCCTGGGAAGGGATGTTGAAAGGAGAAAGAAGAAGATTCTTTCTTCCCTTCATATTTCTTTTTTTTTTTTCTTTCAACTACTTTACATACTGGATTACATCTCTTTTAAGTCTGTGTTTTGATATATGCTCTTTATTGACTAATTATCAGGTTTCATTGAAATTATATGTCAGTTTTCTAGAATTTCATGTTTGATTCTTACTTAGTTTACTCTTAAAATGCTAAACATTTATTAATGGTCTCCATCCAAAGAGCATGTAGATAGCTTGACACTGACAGATTTCTCACATGCATATTTAATGGGTATTTTTAGGAAAGAATTTGTTGCCACCCATAACATCAAGTTTCTTTCTCGGGAAGGAAGAAAGAAAAAGGCTGTTGGGCAGATACCTGGGAGTGTCTGTTACAGTTTCTCTCCCAGAGGCAGAGAAATAAAATATAACACCTGACTTTTCTAGGCAAAGACAAAATATTTTCAGGCCCCATGAACTGTCGAGGGTGCAGTCACAAAGTGCCTTTGGTCCAGGACTAAGCACGTTTGTCTGAGCACAAACGTAGACAACATCCCTGGGGTCACTGGGATGAAGCAGAGCCAGGTAGACCGAGCTCAGAGCATCTACAGGGCATTTTGACAAGAGCCCTTTGACAACATTTTGACATTAATCAAAAAATGTTTGACAACCACATTTGACATTAATCACATGTGAGCTCTATCTTGGTTGCTTTTAAAAAAAATTATCTCCTAATCCAAGTTGATTTTATGAGGCTAGAAATACTATTTCATGTTATAGATGAAGAAACTAAAGCTTGGAAGGATTAAATAATGTTGTCAAGGTCACCTAGCTAGGAAATGATGGAGCTGGGATTAACCTCTTCTCCAAGGTCACATAATCAATAATGGCAGGAGTGCGATTTGAACTCGACTCTCTGACTTCAAAGACTGCCCTCTAAAAGAAGTTTGAAAGCGGTATAGTCTAAAGCCATGGAGATTCACAAGACAAGACTCAAAGTTCTCAAATAAGGAAGCTCTGCTGCTCATAGTTTTTTCAATTAGATGATATAGAAACAAATTTTTGTATAAAAAATTTGGTTTACATGTATGCCATGAAGACCTTACCTGTGAGTTAGAGGAGGATGAGGGCTGACCAACCTAGACAGCTTATTAAAAAGCAGAGACATTACTTTGACAACAAAGGCCTATCTAGTCAAAGCTATGGTTTTTCCAGTAGTCATGTATGGATGTGAGTTGGACTATAAAGAAAGCTGAGCACCAAAGAATTGATTGCTTTTGAACTGTGGTGTTGGAGAAGACTCTTGAGAGTCCCTTGGACTGCAAGGAGATCCAACCAGTCCATCCTAAAGGAGATCAGTCCTGGGTGTTCATTGGAAGGACTGATGCTGAAGTTGAAACTCCAATACTTTGGCCACCTGATGCAAAGAAATGTCTCATTTGAAAAGATCCTGATGCTGGGAAAGATTGAAGGCAGGAGGAGAAGGGGAGGACAGAGGATGAGATGGTTGGATGGCATCACCAACTTAAAGGACATGAGTTTGAGTAAACTCCAGGAGTTGGTGATGGACGGGGAGGCCTGGTGTGCTGTGGTCCATGGGGTCGCAAAGAGTCAGACGCGACTGAGCAACTGAGCCCAACTGGACTGAGGCCTGAGAAAAGGCCATTGGATTTGGAAATGTGAAACTTGCTGCTGACCGGTAAGGGCATCAAATCTCCCTGGTTGTGAGCAACAGAAACTGACTCTGGCTACTGGAAGAAGAGAAGGAATTGGTGAGAATGGTGTGGGGACGTAGAGGGCATCTATTCTCTCTTCCTGACTGTACTCTTAAGTTACATCCCATTGGATCCATTCAGTTGGCAACCAATAGCACTAGCTGATGTAATTCAGTCTTGGAACTGAAGGAAATGCTAAAAAGAATTCTTCTTGGAAAGGATGGGAAACAAGAGAAATCAAGGTCTTCTCAGGCTGCTTTTGAATGAATACCATACATTTTCAGGATTTTTGTCATTCATTAAGAAGTGAAAGTGTTAGTCACTCGGTCATGTCCAATTATTTGTGAACTCGTGGACTATAGGATGCCAGGCTCCTCTGTCCATAGAATTCTGCAGGCAAGAATACTGGAGTGGGTAGCCAGTCCCTTCTGCAGAGGATCTTCCTGACTCAGGGATGGAGCGAAAGTCTCCAGCATTGCAGGCAGATTCTTTACCCTCTAAACCACCAAGGAAGCATTCATTAGTCAACATTAAAATTCCAAGGAGAGCATCTGATTGGCCACTCTTGGTCTGAGGGGTAAAATCAAGAACTCTGATTGGCAAGCCCCTCAACCTGCCTGTCCCATCTGGGGTGGAGGAAGGGTCAATCCCTCAAACAAAAATCAGGCTACCTTTTTTAAAATTATTTATTTCTTTGTTTATTTTTGGTTGTTCTAGGTCTTGGTTGTTGCTCTCAGTCTTTCTCTAGCTTCGGTGAGATGGGGCTACTCTTCGTTGCATTGCACAGGCTTCCCATTGCAGGGCCTCTCTTGTTGTGGGGCACAGGCTCAGTAATTGTGACTCACAGGCCCTAGTACAGGAGGGCCTCAGTAGGCTCCATGGCATGTGGAATCTTCCCGGACCAGGGATGGAACCCATGACCCCTGCATTGGCAGGCAGATTCTTATCCACTGTACCACCAGGCAAGTCCAAAATCAGGCTAGTGTTATCAGAAAAAGGACAAAAGGATGCTAAGTGACAAAACAGCAAAATAGCCAATACACTCAGAAAGACAGGTTTCCTCTGAGTTAGGGAGTTTGAAAGGGTCCAAGAGGACAAAGGGCCATTGTTTGGTTAAAGGTACCCTGTTTCTTCCTGAAAATTTCTCAGATGTCTGACGTTCATTTGTTTATAGTCATCTTAGAGTGGGCAAGTCTGCAGCTGACTCATAGCACCTCCCATTTCAACCTTGTTAAATAAGAACAAGCTACCTTTTCCCAAACACTTACTGTGAGTTCACCCGACAAGCCACACTTTTAAATGCCCTCCAGGCCAGGTGAGTAATGGGGACGGAAGTATTTGGAGTTGGGGTGGAGGCAGGAGGATAGTAAGGAACGGCGGGGATTATGGAAACTGGAGAGAACACTCCCCTCCCGAGAAGAGAGCAGCCCCCCTTAGCTTAGTTCACGGCTTTCAAAGTGTGGTCCCTTGAATAGCACCTCAGCGTCCCTGGAAACCCTTAGATGCAGATTCTCAGATTTCTCCCCAGTCCTACTGACTCAAACCCTGGAGGTAGCGATCTCAAATCTGTGTTTGAACAAGTGGTCTAAGTGATCCTGATGCTTGCTCAGGTTTGAGGCCCAGTGTTCTAGTTGACGGTTGCCACTGTGTTCCCAGACCATTTCCTTTTACTGAAATTTTGATATTAGAATTTTACTTTTATGTGAAATTCCTCACTCTTAAATTTGACAACTAATTCAAACTCTTAAAATGTACTGTGTGGGTTCGCAATACAATATTCTATCCAGATTTGCAACCTCTGGTTTATGCTGTTGATATAGAGCAGGGCCCTGTGGGACTCCTGAGCACAAGGTCTTTCTGTGTCTCCCATTTCTTTGATTATAGAAAACAGCCTTCATTCAGCCTCCATGACCTTCCTTGAGGTCCAATCAGCAGATTCAAGCAATTGTTAGTTAGGGAAGGAAGGGGATGGGAGACAAAGGAGAAACAGTCAAGAACAGCCTTGGCGCAAGGTTCTGCTTCCCCATTAACAGATACATACAAGAATATTTTTGTGCTATTTTGTGGGTATTGAAACCCCTTCCAGGTGGGAGAAGTGGACGATTAATGATGGTAATCTGCCCACAAGCATGTCGACCCCAGACCCATTGGACCTACCTGCAAGTTGATGATGCTGTCTCCTACTATGTCACCACCAACCCATCAGAAGAATATCCATGAGCTGATCATGTCCTCTTTGCACAATCACTGTAAAACTTCTCAGTGTCTTCTCCAAGTTGGGATGCATGGTTTTGAGGGCATTAGATTGCTGTGGCCCCGTTTGCCTAGCAAAGTAACAAAGCTGCTCTTTTCTACTTCATCCAAAACTCTGTCTCTAAGAATCAATTCAGCACCAGCATACAGAGAAGCTGAATTTTGGACCTTAGTCTTCCCTTTGAACCTTAAAATAATCCTACAAAACACTTCACCCTCCTTCTTTTGCACTCACTGTACAGTTTGTAGGATCTTAGTTCCTTGACTAGGGATTGAACTTGGGCCCTCAGCAGTGAAAGCACGGAGTCCTAACCACTGGACAGCCAGGGAATTCCCTCGTGATACCCCTTTCAAGGAAGAAGAAGATGTAGGTCCAAAAAGTGAGATGCTGTTACGTCACATAGGAATTAGCCTCTGCCCTTTTTAGAGTGTATGTAGAAGCAAACTGTATGAACACACCTAGCGCACAAGCTAACATCACAAAAGCTAAACATCTTTTGTATGCCATGGGCCATGGACTTATGACACTTTCTCCTCCATTTGTGTGCCCCATCCGACTCGCCTCAGGCTAATCCCCATTTCTGTCAAGAGAGTCAGTCCCCAGGAGAGCCCAAGAGGGCTGGAGAGGGGTGAGGCTGGGCAGTTTCCTGGCATGGGCAAGCTAGCCAGGTGCCAGAAGAAGGTTGTGGGCAGCACCGCCCGGGGCTGAATGTCCAGCAGGCAGCTGGATTCACAGGCTGAAACCAGCTGCCCGTCAACGCGTCCTCTGCGTGTCCTAGACTGAGGAGCTGCCCTGGGCTGAGCCCCCACCTGACTCCCGCCACTGTTAACTCTTCTCTGTGCTCAGAGTAAACAGCCCTGGCCCTTCCAACGAGGACCTGTCTCCAGTCCCCAGGCTGGATGTGGGAAGTGGGGGAGGCATTCGCAGCCTCTTTTCCCCGGGGCATCTGTGGGGACAGTGGCTGGACATATTTCTGTCATCAAGTCCTGCTCACCTGTCATCCCCATGGCCACTGCTCTCCACCCCTTCCACCCTCCAGCAGCAAAGACCTCAGATTTAGATCAATAAGGATGTTTGAAGGTACTTCTTGCCGGGTAACTGTGCTTTGGCATTTACTAGCCTCCCATGGACGGAGGAGCCTGGTGGGCTGCTGTCCATGGGGTCACAAAGAGTCGGACCTGACTGAGCGACTTTACTTTCACTTTTCACTTTTCACTTTCCTGCATTGGAGAAGGAAATGGCAACCCACTCCAGCGTTCTTGCCTGGAGAATCCCAGGGATGGGGGAATCTGGTGGGCTGCCGTCTATGGGGTCACACAGAGTCGGACATGACTGAAGTGACTTAGCAGCAGCAGCCTGCATGTTAAACCTCGATGTCTACTCATCAGTCTCCTTACAAACAGGAGACACCATCTCTGCCCATTTACAGATCTCTGGAGATGACAACTTGGCTGCTCAGAACAGAGAAGAGATTCATTTAAGGTCCCGCAGCTAGGAAGTGGGAGAAAAGGGAGTCAAACCCAGACTCTGTCACCCCAAGGCCAATGTTGAGAGTTCCTTTAATTACTTTCTCTACAGCAACTGAGTGCCCTAGATGTGTCACAAAATCATACATTTATGATGGACAGGAAAAAAAAACAGACTTGGAGAGATGGAGACTAGGAATCAAACCTTGTCTCTACAGCTTCACTTGGGACTTGGGAAGTTGGGAGGGCCCCCTCTACACAGTTCACCTGTCACAAACCGTTGGCGATGACAATATCCCTCTGTTCACAGGTGTCTGGGACCATCCATGGCTGCACGAGGCACTGAGCACAGACAGTGAGTGAGCCTGAGTGTCTGCGTGGAAAAGAGAGCGAGGGAGAAACACACAGCCGAACGGCTCCAGATGTTAACAGGTGTCTCACCTTCTCTGGCCTCAGTGTCTTGTGTCCAGTGGGTTCCTGTATAAGTAGGTTTTCCTGTAGCTCCTTCTGTGCAGCTGTGTATCACTACACAACAGGCCCACCACGAATCCCTAAAGGGAGATCTGAACCCTGATCTGCTGACCCCGAGTCCAGCCACTTCATCTGCATTCTCTCCCAGTGGGTCCTGCCCTCCTCTCTCCTACCACAGTGGGCATCACAGGGAGACCCCTGGGTCTTGGAATGGGATCCTAGGAGTCCTGGGTCTAGCCCTTGGCTTCCTGCTGCCCTGCCCCCAGGGCCCAGAGGGAGGTGGGGCAGGGGGAGGGGACAAGGGTCCGGGTGCGACCAGCTGCACCCGGCCAGGAAGCCGCTTAGGTTCCTGGTTCCCACTGGGGCCAGAGTGACACCTGATCCTGGGAGATTGTGAAATGACAGGAGGTGGCAGTCTGCCCGCCTGCCCTGTGTGCTGAGCCCTCTACCCGCAGGGGTTCAGCCCCGCCCCTACCCCACGCCCCCCAGGAACCCAGTTAAATCTTGCTGGCGGCGCCTCATTCCCGCACCCCGCCCTGGCGAGCACCATGCCTGCCTGCCGCCTCGGTCCGCTCCTCGCCGCCCTCCTCCTTGGCCTGCTGCTGGGCCTCCCCCCAGTCACAGGTGAGTGGGGCGGGGAAAGGCTGGGTGCCCAGAGGGGCCGAACCAGGAGCGCAGGAACGGAGCGGGGCAGGAGCTTAGAGCCTCTCTGAGCAGTGAGGATTCCCTGGGGCGGAAGTGGGGAGTCCCCTGCAGACTAAAATGTGGGGATCCCTGGTGCTCTGAAGGCGGTAGCCCTTGAGCTTCAGATGTGTGGTCCAATGTGCTGGAGGTGCGCGGAGACCACTGAAGACTGACCCTTATGCCCGGGATGGGGCGGGGGGCGGCGAGGGTGGGGAGGTTCTTTGCTGAACCTGGAGATGCAATGGCCAGTGGCAGGGACCCTCTGCCGGGACATCGGAAGCTCCTAGAAGCTCAGTTGGGCTGGGGTCTCCTAAAAATTGAAGGCTCAGAAGCCAAGGGTTTGGTCCCTCCTGTCCTGGAGGACCCGGTCCCTGGAGGTGGGGCTCTCTGAAGGCTGTTAGGGCGGGGCCTAGGAACAGAGACTCAGAATTCGGGGGTGGGGGGCGGATTGAGATTGGGGGCCATCAGACACGAGGTGGGCATCCTCTGAGGGTGGGCCCAGGTCCCCCACTGCCCGTCCACCTCCCAGGCGCAGGCACAGAGAAGCCGGGTGTGTGTCCCGAGCTGGAGGGTGACGTGAACTGCACGAAGGCTTGCGTCTCGGATGAGAACTGTAAGGACAACCTCAAGTGCTGCCAGGCCGGCTGCGCCACCGTCTGCCAGATGCCTAATGGTAACCTGAGGGACCCGCGCGGGCCGGGGCGGGGCAGCGGAGGTGCAGCAGAAGCGAGCGCCCCGTTTCAGGCACACCAGCGCGACCGACCCAGGGGTCCAGGACCAGGTCGAAGTGGCTGGAACCGGATCAGCCGTGCTCTCCCTCCCGCGGCCCCGGGGACACCGGGGCGTCGCTGACATCCCTCCGAGGGGAAGGGAGGTCCCCCACTCCCAGCCAGATTCATCGCTCTGGTGCATGACGGACTTCCGGGACGCACCGCGGGGACGTGGTTCCGGACCATTGTTCCCTGAGATCTGGGCGCCGGGTCGAAGCTTCCTCCCGGCAGGGGGTTTAGCCGCGGGGCAGCCCAGGGCTGCCCAGTGGGCTGAGTCCCAAGGTCTGGGACTCGATCCCGTTCCAGAACCCCTTTCTTGTGGCCTCCCCGGCCCTGGGGGAAGGCTTTGGGATGCCTACTGGCCTGGACTTCCCAAATTCCTCTGTCCAGATGGAGGCTTTCCAGGTTTAGGAGAGCACTCCGCCCATCTGAAAGATGTGATGTGAGCTGCAAAAAGAGAGAAAGATTCTTGTCCAAGGTCACACTGCCATCCCTGGCTGGACACGATTCATAACACAGGGGGTCCCTTTTTTGTCTGAGTGGCTCGAAGAAAGTCAGGACCCCATCCTGAGCAGCCCTCCCCCTTCTCCTCTTAACACCCTCTCTTCCGCTCTGAAGACTGAGAGTGTGTGAAGCTTACCCTTCATAGAAAGCACTTGCTGGAGCTCAAGACTGTCCAGTAGGTCCTAGGGACTCCTACCTGAGCAGGAAGGGGTCTTAGACAACTTGGACCCGGAACATCTCATTTTTCAGAAGGAAAAACTGAGGACTAGAAGCCAGGATCCCACTGTGTTGGGATCGCTGGTATTTACCCAGAGAAAAAGTCCCTATGATGCTCCCTCCCTGTGATTTCTCTGAAGATGCCCACGGGGCCAGGAAGGCCTGTAATCAGAGACCTCAGTCAGAGCTGGGTGGTGGGGGCTGGAGGGAGGGACAGCCCATCAGGGGGGCTTGTGGGTCTGTGGATCTCTAACCTGGACCAAAGTCAGGAAAACCAGGAGAGGAGGACATTGGGAGAGAAAGACAGACAGATGGGAGGGGAGTGGGGAGAAAAGAGGAGTTTCTGCTTGGGGGAGTCTCTGCTGCTCCCTGGTCTCAGATGGATAGACTGAGGCAGGAAGAGGGGCAGGGCCAGAGGGTCTCCTAAATCAGAATCCTTGTTGCACCATCTGCAGGTTGTGTGTCCTGAGCAAATGGCTTCCCCTTTCTGAGCCTCTGCTTTCTCCTTTATATAATGGGATGACAATCTCAGATGTTGTAGGACTGACATGAGGCTAAATAAAATGGTACACGTGAGATGTCTCAGGAGAGAGTAGAACCTCCACTCACAGTGGCTTGTTGGTGAGTCACGGGCTCCTGGTGCCCTTCTGTCCTGGGGCAGCTCGGTATTGAGAGCTCCTGCCCTTCTCCGGGGAAAGGGTGTCTGTGCAGGAAGGCAGGCCCCCCGTGTCCTCTCAGCTCATCACCCAGCTCTGAGCCTGCTTGACATTTGGCTGGACTTGCTCCTGGGGCTTCTGGGCATTGAGCCCAGCTCCCTCCTCCTTGAGCCTGGAGTGGAGCACAGGGTGTGTATGTCTATGTGTGTCTGTGTGTGTGTCTGTGTGTGTGTCTGTGTGTGTGTAGACATTGAAAGGCTGGACTCAAGTCTTGGTTTTACTTCTGATCAGCAGTGTGATGTTGGGTGATGCCTTCACCCCTCTGGGTTTCATTTTCCTCCTCTGTAACAAGAATACAGTAATAAGGACTATCCCCTACAGAAGAGAGGTTTGATGTGAAAATTAAAGGACAAAATGGATTTGCACTAAGGACTTTGTAACTGGCACATCTCTGTGGTTTTGTGTATGTGTGTGTGTGTGTGCACTAGTGGAAGAATGCTTCTCTGGGTGTTAGAGTGAGAGTGTAAAGGGAACCTTGATTCCACCTGGTTGTAACTAGGAGTGAGTATACGGGAGTGAAAGCATTGTGGGTATGTTACCCTTACATGGGCACTATGGTTTATAGCTTACAAAGCAGCAAAATGCATAGTGCACAGACTTGAAGCCAGGTTCCTGGGTTCAAATCTTGTCTCTACCCTGTTTGACTTTAAGCAAATTATTTAACTTCTTGTTGACTCAGTTTCCTCATCTGCAACATGAGGAAATTGTTACAGCTCCTTGTCCCCGGTTCTAGGATTACCCCGAGGATTAGATGACTTAATAAATGTCACAAGCTTCAGATAATGCCTGCTACTTAGAAGGAGCTAAGTGTTAACGGTTGCCTTTACTCATCATCATTATTATTGCTACAAAGGATGTTGACTTCTCAGGGAGAAGTCTGTTGGCCTCCATTGCTTCCATAACAACCGTGTGGTGTGGTCAGCGCTGATCTCATCTGACACCTGAAGACACGGGGCTCTAGGGGCTTTCCATCCTGAGGCCACAAAGTTAGGAGAAGGCAGCACTGGGACTCAAACTGGAGTCCAGTCATCTCAAAAGCCCTGGGAGGAGAGAACAGGAGAAAGGAAGGTTGCAGACAAACTTCCAAGCCCCCTGAGATTCGCTCAGGCAGGCAGCTGTCTTGTTTGTGAATCCAGGTGGGCAGACGTGCTGTGGAGACATGTGCAGCTGCCTGCTTCACCTCTGCTCACCACCTCTTACTCCTTTTTCTACCCAGAGAAGAAGGGCTCCTGCCCTAAGGTGGACATCGCCTTCCCCCAGCTCGGCCTCTGCCGGGACCAGTGCCAGGTGGACAGCCAGTGTCCTGATCTGTTGAAATGCTGCCGCAATGGTTGCGGGAAGGTGTCCTGTGTCACCCCTGTCTTCTGAGGTAGGTGCCCTGGGGTGCGGGGAGGGATACACTGATACCCAGATATGACAACCCCTGCAGGAGGCTGAAAAGGAACCCCTGAGCTAACACAGTGCTATTTGCTTATCCATCCTTTGATTTGTTCTGATCCGTTCAACATAGTCACTGAGCATCTATCACGTGTGGTGCACTGCTCTAGGTGCTGGGAAGCTCCATGAGTAAACAAACCCAACAAAAATTTCTCTCTGATGGGTTTTATATACTGTGCATGCATGTGTGCTAAGTCATTTCAGTTGTGTCTGACTCTTTGAGACTCTATGGACCTGAGCCCACCAGGCTCCTTCAACACCTTCATTCCCTGTAAAATGTTAGCAGGAAATAAGTGACCTGGAGAAAAAGAAAACAGAAGGAGGATACGGAGTAGGGATGGGGAGCAGCAGGGAGCTGCGTTGCTGTTTTATCACGGCACCTTCCAAAAGGCAGCATTTGAACAAACTTGTTGGAGATGATGAAGGGAACTGGGAGCTTTCAGAAAGACTGTTATGGCCAGTGGGGGCAGCAGATATAAAGCAGTAGAACCCCTGGTGTGTTTCAGGAAAAGCCTCCTATGATCAAAGAGAGGGCAATAGAGGAGAGGGTCAGAGAGGCAGGCGGTTAGTGGAGAGACCTGATAGACCATGTAAGGACTGCAGTCTTTTTTAAAATATATTTTATTTATTTATGACTGCACTGGGTCTTCACTGCTATGCACAGGCTTTCTCTGGTTACAGCAAGCTGGGGCTACTCTTTGTTGCGGGTTTCTCTTTGTGGTGTCTTCTATTGTTGCGGAGCCCAGGCTCTAGGCAAGCAGGCTTCAGTAATTGCAGCACGCAGGCAGTAGTTATAGCACACGGGCTTAGTTGCTCTGTGGCATGTGGAATCTTCCTGGACCAGGGATTGGACCCAGGTTCCCTGTATTGGCAGGCAGATTCTTAACTACTGGACCACCAGGAAAGTCCAGGACTTTGGTCTTGACCCAGAGATATTGGGCCCTTGGAAATGGACCTGCTCTTGACTTGGATTTAAAAGGATTGCTCCGGCTGCTGTGTGGAGACCCTAGAGGGGGCAGTGGCAGAAGCAGGGAGACCAGCATGGAGGCTCCTGCAAGAGGCCAGGTGGGAGGTGATGGACCAGGTGACCTAAGAGGCTGGGTTTGCAACATACATGAAGGTGGATGGGACAATATTTGCTGATTATTTGGGCTGTGAGATTTACTCCTTTTCCCCTTCACTTGTGCAGTTACTCTGTGGCCGACAGGACTACATTCACCTGCTTTGAGTGGTTCCCATGCCTAAAGATAAGATCGTGGAGCCTCTCCTTCCCCACAGATAATTAAAAATAAACAATGTTAAGTCATAAAGCAAGCATAAGGAAGTAAAGAGAGGGACTTCCCTGGTGGTCCAGTGGCAAAGAGTCTGAGTTCCCAATGCAGGAGACCTGGGTTCAATCCCTGGTCAAGGAGCTAGATCCCACATGCTGCAACTCAGACCCAGTGCAGCCAAGTGAATAAATTCATAAAGATTTTTTTTTTAAAAAAGAAAAAAAAAAGAGAAACAAAACCCAAGGCACATGCATCTTCAGTCCAGTGAGGGATCCAGCCCTGTGCCGTGTGCTGGGACAAAAGGTGACTGCTGCCCTTCCTCACCAAGCTTGCAGCCAGGTGGCTGAGGCAGACAGATGGACAGACACTCCCAAGGCCTACAATCAGTGGAGGGCAGGACTGGGTGTGGTAGGAACACAGGAGGAAGCCTCGCCTTCCCAAGGGTGGGGGAAGGAGGGAGCAGGGTTCTGAGCCAGTCCTGAAGGATGAGTGCAAGGTGGGTAGTCTGGTGAAGTACAGTGGTAGGGAAGCTATTCCGGATGGAGGGAACGGGACAGGCAAGTCTCCGGAAAGACCCCCTGGTTGTAATCTTATGGCTAATCGTGCACTGCTGTTGATAAGCTCTCAGTCAATAGACTGGCAGGCCAGTGATGGAACCTATTGCCCAGATGTGAAGACTGAGACCCAGAGAGAGGGGAGAACATGCCCCAGGACCCATGGTTGCTAACTCAGTGCCTGAAAGAGAAGCACAGTCTCCCCAGGGCCTGGAGCTCTCCAGCGATGCCCGCTGCCTCTTGCCTCCATGTGTGCCAACAGCATGGGCTGGCGTTGCAGTCAGGAAGACCTAGGTTCAGATTTCAGCTATGACAATTAACTAGCCTTTTTCACCTCCCTGAACTGCAAATATTTTGTTTATAAAATGGGATAAATAAGATCTTTTTGATCAGTTAACTCAGCTTAACCAAAGGAATGGGGGTATAGTGCAACTTCCTAGTGGTGGAAGGATTCTTAGGGAGGTAAATGACAGTGACCCCTCATGAATGGTCACAGTGGTCCGTGGGGACCATGGTATACCCAGGTGTATCCAGGGAAGGTCGGAGCAGAAGAGGTGAGTCTAGGACCTCTGGAAAAATGCCGGCAGAGCCCCAAGGCCTCGAGAAAGTGAGGCTTTGCTGGGGGGCAGTGGATAGGAAGGTAGCGGGGGATGTGATGGAGTGGGAGGAGCTTTGGATCAGAATTTAAGCTGCAAGCGCTCTTGTCTAGTGTCCCCGGTATTGTTGTTGATGGTATTATTATGATTTTCTTCCTCCAGCTCCAGCCACCGCAGCCTGTGGACTGAGGGAGCAGCAATGTCTGCCTGGCCCTGTCTGGCTCCAGCCCAGCTGCCCTCCTCCCTGGCCTCTTCCCTCCCTCCTGAGCTAACCACAGCTGCTTCTTTTTCCAACCAATAAAGTGACTGCTTCCAGCACTGGCGGGCCTGTGGCCTCTGTTATTATTCCGGCACATTCCATTCCTGCCTGCAACTGTGGGCTGGGAGGCGGGGAGTGGGCGTGGCCACCAGATGGTCCAGGCAGAGTCCCAGAAGAGATGAGATGGTAACTCAGGGCTCTGGGTGCCGAGGCCCTTCCCCCGTTAATCCGCCCACCAGCCCTGTGCAGTTTCAGGTTATTCTCCCAGGGTGATGGAGGAGAGAACTGGGGCTCAGAGAGATGCTGAAATCCTTCCAGAGTTGCTGGGAGTTCTGACAACAGCAGCAGGTACTGTGTGCCTGATGCAGGGCTGGGAGATTCGCTTGTGAGATCTCCTGGATCCCCCAAATAGCCTTCAGATTGTGATAAGGGCTTCCTTGGTGGCTCAATGGTAAAGAATCTGCCTGCAATGCAGGAGACCTGGGTTAGATCTCTCATCTGGGAAGATCCCACATGCCATGGAGCAACTAAGCTCCTGGGTCTCAACTATTGAGCCTGTGTTACAGACAGGTCTCCGCCAAGTTACTTCCTTGGGGCCACACAGAAAGAAGGTAACAAAGTCAGGGTGCTTTGTTGTAGGTTTTTGTTTTTGTTTTAATCAAGCTGTTATTTTGTAGAAATAACACATGGATCACAGTTCAAAAATTAAAAAAAGGATATACAATGTATGTCCCACATCTTCTTTAAAATGAATAGCCAGGCTTCCCTGGTGGCTCAGTGGTAAAGAATCTGCATGCCAGTGCAGGAGACCAGGGTTGGATCCCTAACCCGGGACGATCCCACATGCCTCAGAGCACATAACAGCCCAACTATGGCCTAGATGGGTGGGATGAGGGGAGAGGGAGGTGATATATATATACATATAGCTGATTAACTCCCTGGTGTGGCAGAAACTAACTCAACATTCTAAAGCAATTATACTCCAAAAAAAAGAAAAGAATACACAGTGAAACATCGTTCACCCTTGACACTCTTCCTCCACCCCCAGCTACTCTGTTCCTTTTTTCTTTAAGAATTCCTTTTTTTAAAAAAATCTTTATTTGTTACCATATCGCTTTTGTTTTATGATTTGGTTTTCTGGCAGCAACACTTGGGATCTTAGTTCCCCAGCCAGGGATGAAACTCACACCTTCTGCATTGAAAAGCAAAGTCTTAACCACTGGAACATCAGAGAAGTCCCTACTCTGTTGTTTTCTGTGGAGGCCGTGAATGCTGTCAGTTTCTTGTATCTTCTTTCCAAGCTAGAGCTCAAGCTCACTCCCTCTATCCTTTCTTCTCTCTGTACCCTTTTCTTTATTCCCTCCTCTCTATCCCTTCTTTCTATATTTATTTATTCTCTCCATCTCCTGGCTCCCAGGGCCAGAATCCTGGTAAACTGCCACCCCTCCAGAGCTCAGGGCAGGGTCTCTTCTTGCCCTGACCTCCCATCTCCAATAACAGGCTGCCTTGCTGTTGTCTCTAAACCCCACCTCCAGTCTAGAGGACTGTGTACGGTAAAACTGATGCAAAAACAAATATCTGCTCTTCAGTAAAGGGCAGGTTGGGGTTGCTGGGATAATAGAAAGCTACATTTGAGGGAGCCAGAGCTTAAGAAGTGAAGTTCTGAAGCCAGACCAGTAGAGGAAAGCCCTGTCTGAGGAACAGCTTAAGCAGAGGTATTGCTCATTTGGGAAATCCTTTTTGAGTTCTTACTATATGTTCTGTTCTAGGTGGGGTGGATTTGAGATCAAGGAGGTGTGTGGTGTATGCGTGTGCATGTGTGTGTGTAGGGGGGAAGAACAGTCAATAAATGAGTGAAACAACGCATATAAACATGTCAGGTGGTGGCAAGATTATGGCAAACTATAAAGATGAGTAGGGTGTGACAAGTGGGTCCAGTGGGTGGGGGAGAGGTGGGGGTAGTTGCTTTGCAGAGCGTATTCAGGGAAGGTCTTTCCTAAAGTGTCATTCAAGTCATGAGCTGAGTGAAGAAGGACATGAGCCATGTGAAATCCATGGAAAGAGCTGCCAGACCGAGGAAATTTCTAGGGCTGAGAACCTGAGGTCAGAGTGTGCCCTGGGTTGCTTGAGGATCGTGGCTGGAGTGGTGAGGGGTCAGGAGCACCAGGGGAGATAGTCAGAGAGGTATGTGGGCACAGATTACAGAGGGCCCTGTGGTCACTACAAGTACTTTGCCTCTTATTCTGAGGAATTTAGGAGCCCTGATTGGGGTTTGAGCAGAAGGACAACGTCATCTTACATTTGAAAAAGATCCTTCTGGCTGTTATGTTTATATCGACTGTGGGACTTTCCTGGTGGTCCACTGATTAAGAATCCTCCCGCCATGCAAGGTACACATGTTCCATCCCTAGTCTGGGAAGATCACACATGCCATGGAGCAAGTGAGCCCACCTCCCATAACTACAGAGGCCCCACTCTAGAGTCCAGGCACCTCAAAGAAAAGCCCCGCTCAATGAGAAGCCCAGCACAGCCAAAGTTAAATGTAAGAATCGACTCTGAGGGCAATGTGGAAGCAGAGAGAGCAGCTAGGTGACCCAACAGGACATGGAAGAAATTACTTTTTTTGCCTCTTCATCTACTAACATGTATGGAACTCAAACTGTCAGCCCTAATGCCCTGGGAGCTAGGGCTGTACCAACTATGGAGGCTCCTATGACTCCTGTGTGGTTCTTTGTGTCCTGTCTATTGATGGAGCTTTGGGAAATTAGCTCACGAAATAATCACATTGCAAACACAACAAATATTACCCTTCCTGCCCCATGACCACGTTTACCCAGTTGATCAAAAGGGAGGGGGTGAGGAAAACATAAAAATAGCAACGGCTGAGGACGCTGTTAGTCTTCCATTCACAGCTGCAATCTGGTGAGTATCTGGTTTCATTAGTGGTTAAAGATGGTACTTGGGGGGAGCTGCAGTGCCCCCTTCAGCTACAGAAAAGCATAGCATTTGAAGGTCCCGCCTGCAGAGCACGGAGGTCTTGGACCCAGAAGTCTCTGCGTATCCCCTACGGATGGGATATCAACCCCACAGAAGCCCAGCACCCAGCCAAACCAAGCCTACTGGGGTGAGCTTATTATATAAAAGATGGAACCCCCTAGAGCTACAGTACCCCCCTACCCCATTATTTGCAAGCCTCACATCTTGAACAGCCTTCCGGAATTTTTTCTCCAGATAAATGGTCCAAAGCCTGTGGTTTATTACAGGCTAGGATTAGGCTTAGGGTTATGGTTAGAATCTTGGCACCACCAGGGGAAGAGACTATGGAAGGCAGCTGCCCTTTGCAGTCAGTCTGAAAACAACAACCGCTCACTGATGGAAGGCTGGTTCACTCTGCAGGCGGAGCTCCAAGTGGCCTGGATGGTGCCCACAGGACCCTCCTTTAACCAACCTCCAGGAGGCAATACAGACAGACACAGCGGGTTACATTTTCTACACTGGTTCACTCATGATCTCTGTTGGTGGGCTGGAGACTCTAGTTTGAAATAGCTAAATCTCTCAACATATTAATGTACAAGTTAAGCATGTTCATGCTTATCTCAGGGTTAGTTCTCCATTGGTCTCATCTGGTTCAGCTGTGGTATACTTGTAAGGTCACCTTGTTATTTCTATGCTGTTTTTTGTCTGTTTTGGCCATGCCATGCATTCCCAGACCAGGAGTTGAACCCAGGCCCTCAGCAGTGAAAGCTCAGAGTCCTAACCCCTGGACCACCAGGGAATTCCCTAATCTCTTGATCTTATGTATTTATGGCTTTATTCTCTAGTTTGGGTTTATTGCTTGGGACAACTAGCACCCAGATATCACATTCTGCATTTCCTTTCCCCTTTTATCTTAGTTCAGAGGATAAAAGTCATCCCTGGTGGGTTTCTGTCATTTCTTTGGAGGTCCTTCGATAGTGGGTGGAGGCTTTCACTCTTGAGGTTTTTTTCATGATTTTTTCTGGACTCCCTCCTCACAGCTCTTGATTTTATTGTCTGCAGTTTAATTTGATTAGCACTGCTTCTCCCTCCCTCCTTCATTTCCTTCCTTCTTTCCTTTCTTCCGTAATTCAAAGATGACAAGAATCATAGAACTGGCTGAGAGCTTAAAACTTTACCTCTGAAAAATAAATCCCAGGCCCCTCCTTTCCTCCACAGTGTAATTTTTACAAAACAAATCAATAGGTACTTGTAGAGTATTTACTCTGTACACACGTCACCTCTCTTGGCTGGGTGCAGAAATGTGTAACGCAACATCCCAGCTTTCAAGAGCCCACAAAATATGAACATCAAAAGGTAGAAGCAGGCAGGCCCAGAATATCCTTGTACAGTCCATATGGAGAGGTCAGGGGATTTTATGGGATGGAGAGGTAAGCAAGGACTGGGCTGCTCACACAACAGAGCTGAACTTTAATGAAAGCAAACAGATTAAGAATATGGGTTCTAGGGACTTTGCTGGTGGTCCCATGGTTAAGACTCCATGCTTCCAGTGTAGGGGGTGCGGGTTCAATCCCTGGTTGGGGAACTACGATCCGACATGCTGACTGGTGTAGCTGAAAAAAAAAAAAAGAGAATATAGGTCCTAGAGTCCCACTTCAATTCAAACACCAGCGTTACTCCTTGTCAGTTTGCTGTTTGGATCAAGCCATTTATCTTTCTGACTTTCAGCTTCCTCATTTGTAAGATATAGATATTCATAGAATCTTCCTCTTTGGGCTGTTGGAAATATTAGAGGACAGTGTATATGTAAAGCACTTAACTTGGTTCCTGGCATATCATAAGTGTTTCATAAGTGGCAATTATGAAAATTTTAATAGACGGTATTAGGTATTGAAAGCTTTTAAAATGCATGTTTCTCTGACCCAGAGGGTCCCCTTCTTATAATCTATCCTAACTAGTCAGAAATGCTCACAGTGACTTATTATCCTTGTACCATTACTTAATTTTTTTAATATTTATTTATGCATTTGGCTGCATCAGATCTTCGTTGCATCATGCAGAATCTTCCATGGCAGCACGTGAACTCTCTAGCTGTGGCACATCGTCTCGGTTGCTCCGAGGCATGTGGTCTTAGTTTCCCAACCAGGAATTTAACCCAAGTCCCCTGCACTGCAAGGTGAATTCTTAACCACTGGACCACCAGAGAAGTCCAAACAGCATTACTTATTATACTGAGAAATTGTAAACTCTCTTCATATTTAATCAAAGAAGTTTGCTTAAGTAAATTATCATCCAGCCATACCAAGAAAGCTCTACCCCTTTGAATGATCCCACTGAAGAATATTTAACAATATAGGAAAATTTTCACCTGATATTGTTAACTGATAAAAGCAGGTTATAAATCTGTATTAATGTATGCTCCTGAATTATTCTCTTTCAGTCTTCCCAGGAAGTTTTTTTAAGGCTTGTGGAGCTTGTTCATTTGAAAGATTTTCCTCCACCATATGTGGATTAAGAAATTTAGCAAGATCTCAACACCATGTCAAGAGTGTTATTTCCAGTGCCCCTATAGCTTATCTGGCACTCACTGGTCTTCTGGTAGTTTCTTCTTTTTGATAGTTTCTGTGTGTCTTCTCATCTAAGCAACTTTTGTATCACAACAGTTCTCATCACCCAGACTTGGTGACGTAAGGCCTTTTGGATATTTGTACTCATAGGAACCAGGCACTGGAAGTCTTCAACTTTTCACCTGTGAACAAATATCAGAGAAGATCGAGGGAGAGGAAGGAGACTCAAGAACTGAGTCTTTTTAAATTTTACTTTATTTATTCATTTATTTTTGGCCACATGGATTGCGGGATCTTCATTCCTGAACCAGGGATCGTACCTATGTCCCCTGCAGTGGAAGCGTGAAGTCCTAATCACTGGACCACCAGAAAACTCCCAAGAACTGAGTCTTTAGGCGGTCACTGCTGTGTGACTCTGGCCAAGCTCCTCCTCCCTGTGGCAATCAGACTGCCCAGGGGGGCCAGTGATCCCCACTTCCTAGGATTCACGCTCTTGTGTAATCACTGCCTTGACGTGGACAGGACTTAGTGACCTGTTTCTCAGGAGCAGTACTGTAATGAAAAGTGACGCAGTGTCACTTCCAAGATTAAGTTACAAAAAACTGGAACTTCTATTTTGCCAGCACTTGTTCTGGTTTTTCCCACTGCTCCCTCTGATGAAGGCCATTGTCATGTTTGTGAGCTGCCCCCTGGAGAGGCCCAGTTGTCAAGGGCTGAAGGTGGCCCCTGGCCAACAGCCTTTGAAGAACTGAATCCTTCCAACAGCCAGGTGAGTGAGCTTGGAAGTGGATCCTTCCCCAGTTGAACTTCAGATGGCAGAACAGCCTCAGTCAGTCACTAACACCTAAACTGCATCCTTGTAAAAAAAAAACTTAAGCTCAGGAGACAGTATTTAAGTAACCCTGAGAGAACTGCTCCGAGGAGGCAGGGGGATGAGTCAGGTTATATAGAAGTTTGCAACAAAGGGCAGGTAGTCTAAACAGCAAAAGTATTTTTGTGAAGTAAAGAAAATCAGATATCCCAAGTTAAGGAATTCAGCACATTTCTATGTATGGGAAGATGCAAGAGTCTGAATTCACAGAATCATTCCTTTCATTTGCATCTCAGCTACATGGGGCCAGCATCATGTATTTTTTACATCTTGAATTCCTCAGGGTTTACCATAGGGAGTGGCTACAGCCTAATGGCTGCTGAATTGCAAGCATTCCTCTCCTTCCTGGGTGCCCTTAGGGCTCAGGAATTCGCAATTGGAGGGCTGGGATTGCTGAGGATTGTGACAACCTTGTTTACTGATGTGGCAGGAAATTCTCCATTTCAGTTTTTGTGGTGTATGGGCTTAGCTGCTCCTGGGCATGTGGAATCTTCTCCAAACAGGGATGGAACCTGTGTCGCCTGCATTGGCAGGTGGATTCTTATCCACTGTTCCCCAGAGAAGTCCTCAGTGAGTTTCCTTAAGATGATTATTTTGCAGCCTTTGACAGGCAGATTGTAGATCTGCATTTCTTTGGAGGCAGTTACCAGAGCTTTATTAGTTCCTTTGGTTGTGCCATGTTTGATTCTTCATGATTAATGTGGCCTTGTGTCAGTGTCTCTGCATTTGAAGGAACAAACACCTCTTCCAGTCTTGATATACTGGTTTTGGCATGTGAGAACTTTCTATCAGCTCCCCAAGCTGCCAGGACTACCACTAGAATCAGAGTTGTGCTGGATTAGAGCTGGTTTTGAGACTGTCACTGCATCATCTGCAGTGGGTTTGTGATCGGCATGTTTGAGTTCAGAGGCTCAGGTAGGCATGGATTCTGTCCAGTCCTTAGGTGGATGAGACTGTCTCTAGAACCTGGCTCTGTAGGGAGGTGCTGGGAAAGGGGTCTGCTTTAGGGTCCAAGGTCAGGTCCTCATTCAGCGAGCCTATTACCAGGTACAAGGTGGGTGTGGCTCCCGCCAGGTCCCTGGGAGGGCTGCTGCTGAGTCACTGGATGAGTCCCTGGGTGGGTGAAACTAGTCCTGGACCATGGCTGAGAGGGACTGAAGTGGAGCCCCAGGACTTTTTCAGGTTCAACAGCCAAGATTGAATTTTGTGTTCCTGGTTCAAGAGGCACAGACGAGTGTTGCCTGCTGGGTCCCTGGCTGGGCTGGACTGTTCCCTGACTGTGACTGGAAGGACCGGAGCCAATTCTAGGACCCTTTCTGTATCTCCCAAAGTACAGATGTGTTTCCTGCCAAGTCTCTGTTCTGGCAAGCCTGCTCACAGTCTGTGGCTGGAAAAGGCTGGAACCCTGTCTAGGGCCTTTCGGGATCTCCAGATTCGCAGATGGGAGTGTCTTCTCTTGGGTCCCTGAGCCAGTGGGCCTGTCTGCATACCATGGACAGGACGAGACAGCTCCTATTTTAGGGCCCTTTCAGAATCTACACTCTGAGTAAGTTTACTCGGTTTTCCTCCAGGGGCTTCTAGGCAGGGGCTGGAGGCAGTTCACAGACTAGTTCAGTGCTCACTAGTTCTCTAGGCCTATTATCTGATGCGTGGGGGAGGTTGACTCTGCCTGGGTCCCTTGGCATATGGTGCTGGTGGCAGGACCAAGCTAAATGGGACTGTAACCAAGTCCTCATGGGTATGGAGCTGTTTCTGGGTCTCTAGCTGGAACCATGATTGATGTGTCAGCCGCCTGGGTGTGGGCCTGCCTTCTCAAATGGTTCTCCTAGATCTAGGGCTGCCCTGGGCTTCACAGTCTCCTTCCTGGATCTGAAAACTTCCACAAAGGCATTTTTGTCTATGAATTGATGCCAAACAATTATTTAGAAGGAATATGAGAGGGGGACCTCTTATTCAGCCATCTTTCTGGTGTCACTAAGGATGTTACTTTTCAAAGGTATTAAAAATCATTCTTAATGTTTAACCTTGTGTTATTTTGCAATAATGGAAAATTGGAAGCACACATTTAGCCACAGATGATTAGCTAAGTAAATTATGGCACTTTGTAGGTTAGAATATTACATAGCCATTAACAATGATGCTGAAGAATATTCACTGATCTGGTAAAATGTTTAAATGTTTACAATAAAATGTTACATAAAAATCCTGATAGAAAATACTACATAATTCATACAGAGAGACAGAGAGAGAAATGGGGAGGAGAGAAAGAGAGAAAGTAAGTAAAGGCATACACAGAGGAATGTTATTTTAAGATGATAATTGAATGTTGTCCCTGTGGATAAAATTTAATTTAATTTAATCTTTACCCCAAAGATCTACTTCCCTGTCTAATGTGGTTTCTTCCAATACCATGCCCCAAGTTTTGAAATTCACCATCCACCCCCCAAAACCTTTATCCTCCAAATCACTAAGCAATAACTCATACTAAGTGTGTGTGTGTGTGTGTGTCAGTTGCTCAGTCGTGTCTGACTCTTTGCAACCCCATGGACCGTAGCCCACCAGGCTCCTCTGTCCATGGGATTCTCCAGGCAAAGATACTGGAGTGGGTTGCCATTTCCTTCTCCAGTAGTAAGAGTGAATGACTCTTAATCCCCACAGTATATTAATATTTGTATGTATGTATATATTTTAAAAATAAAGTCTTGAGATTTTAAACATTTTGGCAATATTTGTAGAATTTCAGGCACAGAGGTGGGTAATTTAAAGACACACCAAACTCTCTTGCACTGTTGATGGGAATGTAAATTGATACAGCCTCTATGGGAGACAGTTGGGAAAGTCCTTAAAAAACTAGGAATAAAACTACCTTACAGTCCAGCAATCCCACTTCTCGGCATACACCCTGAAGAAACCAAACTGAAAAAGACACGTGTACCCTAGTGTTCAGTGCAGCACTATTTACAATAGCTAGGACATGGAAGCAAGCTAGACATGCATCAACAGATGAATGGAAAAGAAGCTGTGGTACATATATCTGTGGAATATTACTCAGTCATTAAAAGGAAAGCATTTGAGTCAGTTCTAATGAGGTGGATGAACCTAAAGCCTATTATACAGAGTGAAATAATTCAGAAAGAGAAAGACAAATATTGTATGTTAACATGTATATATGGAATCTAGAAAGATGGGACGGATGAACCTGTTTGCAGGGCAGCAGTGGAGATGCAGACATAGAAAACAGCCTTATGGACAGGGGTACGGGGGAGGAAGGAGAGAGGGAGACGAATGGAGAGAGTAGCATGGAAACATGAATATCGAATGTAAACTAGATCGCCGATGGGAATTTGCCGTATGACCCTGGAAACTCAAACTGGGGCCCTGTAACGACCCAGAGGAGTGGGAAAGGGGGGGCAGTGGGAGGGAGGTCCGAGAGGGAGGAGACATGTGTATACCTGTGGCTGATTCGTTCTGATCCACGGCAGAAACCAATGCAATATTGTAAAGCAACTATCCTCTAATTAAAAAATAAAGAACACACCAAGGGGACTTCCCTGGAGGTCCAGTGGCTAAGATTGTGTGCTCCCAATGCAAGGAGCCCGATTTCTATCCTTAGTCAGGGAACTAAGACCCACATGCCAAAACTAAAACTTGGCGAAGCCTAATTAAGTGATTAAAAAAAAAAAAAAAAAAAGAAGAACACGGCAGAGAGAAGGAGATGGAGGAATGCACTTCTTATTCACAAAAATACCTTCTATTGCCCTAGAGCAAGCCTGACTCCAGGGAGGGCTGACTTCTTATTAGAAAATCAGGTTTCTTGCAGGTTTCTTCATATTCTGTTTTCTTCTCAAAGCTGTTGCCATTGCTGTAACAACCTCCAAAATTAAAAGACCCACATTCAAAAGTTTTCCAGTTGTAAAACCAGCGCTGGGTCCATTCTGCGCAGGGGCCAGTGTTTATGGGATATCTGCAAACATTTGCAATGCCCATTCTGATTAAAGAGAGAAGGTGGTTGAGAAAGGCTCACTTCTTGTTTCCATATGCAGAGGGGGTCGGGGCAGGGGACGGCCCTGGCCACAAGCGCCGGGCTGTCTGTAATAGCTAAGCTCCGTGTTTCTTCCCACTCAGCCCACCAGGTCCACCTAGCCCCTTCTCCATCTACATAGCAGTTGAGATTTTCATTTCTGGGAGTAGCCTGATGTGGTGAAAACCCAAGACTTGAGACTTCCACTCAAGCGGCTGCAAGTCCTAGCCCTGCCACTTACTGTTAATACCATGTGATAGTCTATCAACTTAATGTCTTCAAATTGCCATCTCTTCATTTGTAAAATTAGGGAGCTGAACTCCACCATCTCTGAGCATCCTTCCAGGTCTGATTTTCTAGGATTTGATGAGGATGATCTCTCAGGCATCCACCCCCATCTCACTGTCTTTCTAGAAAAGTTATCTGATCATAAGACAAGGACCAACTTGAATCTGAGAGCAGGGTTGAACTTGACTCAATCATTTCCTAGCTTGGATAAATCACCTATCTCTTAGACACTCACATATACAAAGTAAAATGGATGTATATGAACATTTTGGGCTTCCCTAGTGACTCAGCAGTAAAAAACTCACCTGCCAATGCAGGAGACACAAGAGACGTGGGTTCAATCCTTGAGTCAGGAAGATCCGCTGGAGAAGGAAATGGCAACCCACTCCAGTATTCTTGCCTGGGAAATCTCATAGACATAGGAGTCTGGCGGGCTACCAAGAGTAGCCAAAGAGTCAGACACAACTTAGCAACTAAAATAACAAAATAGGCACATTTTAGACTTACTGAAGGGTGACAGATGACCAGTGGGAAGCTTGATAAATAGAAAAGCATCAGTAAACCCTGAAAAGTGAAAGTCGCTCAGTCGTGTCCGACTCTTTTCGACCCCATAGACTATACAGTCCATGGAATTCTCAAGGCCAGAATACTGGAGTGGGTAGCATTTCCCTTCTCCAGGGGATCTTCCCAACCCAGGAATCAAATCCAGGTCTCCCACATTGCAGGCAGATTCTTTCCCAGCTGAACCACCAGGGAAGCCCAAGAATACTGGAGTGGGCAGCCTATCCCTTCTCCAGGGGATCTTCCTGACCCAGGAATCAAACCAGGGTCTCCTGCATTGCAGGTGGATTCTTTACCAACTGAGCTATCAGGGAAGCTGCTCTCAATCACTTTTTTCCTTCCTTGACCAAGAAGACTCTGAAAACAGGGACCTCATAATACTCTTTTCTGCAGTCTACACACCTAACACACACCTGGCTCTGAATTCTCAGTAAATATTTGTTAAAGGGGTTGTGGTGGGGAGGGGACAACCATGAATCTAAGGCAGTGTTACAAGTTTCTTGTAAAAAAAAAGAAAACATAAAACTCCTTTTATGTTAAAAAAGCATAAATTTCCTTTTATATTCTTTGTAAGTGAACAACTTTATCCTCGCAATTACTCTTCAAGGTAGATATTGGGATTTTCAACTTTACATGAAAAAAGTTAAAAGTCAAAGAGGTGAAGTGTCTTTCCTAATGTCAAGCTAGAAAGTGTTGGTCCGAGACTTTCTCTGTGTTGCTGCCCCTCCCCGCCGTGCCCACCCTGTTCCCAGGCTATTCTTGGAGCTCCCATGTTCTATACTAACCTCACCCTTGGCAGAAGTTGAAGAGTTGGAGAAGAGAGAGACCCGGATCTGCATGGTTGCCTCCTAGTCAGCAGCCCAGCCTGGAGTTGGCATTTTAGAGAGAAAGGTGACCAAGGAGGAGGAGCCTGATCCCACATCCAAATAATTCATCCCTAACTTTCTGCAGTTCAGAAGGCTGGTCCACCCTTAAAACAGAGTGTCCATCCAAAGCACAGTTCTGCATTTCTCCTTTGACCTTACCTGATCTGAATTTATCAAAGGCTTCTTTACTACACTTTATGGTGCAAGCCCCTCAAACAATTAATAAAACAACAGCTACCATTTGTTGAGTGCCTTTACCTTTCCAAGCACCCTATAAATACTCTTCATTAATTAGCTCCCTTGAATCCACACAAGATCCCGGCAAGGCTTGTTGTTGTTTAATCACCAAGTCATGTCTGACTGTTTCGGGGACTCCATAGACTGTAGCCCACCAAGCACCTTCTGTTCATAGGACTTCCCAGGCAAGAATACTGGAATGGGTTGCCATTTCCTTCTCCAAGGGATCTTCCTGACCCAGGGACTGAACCCTTGCTTCCCTGGTAGCTCAGCTAGTAAAGAATCTGTCTGCAATGCAGGAGACCCCAGGTGGACTCCTGGGTCGGGAAGATCCCCTGCAGAAGGGCTAGGCTATCCACTGCAGTATTCTTGGGCTTCTCTTGTGGCTCAGCTGGTAAAGAATGTGCCTGCAATGCAGGAGACCCCGGTTGGATTCCTGGGTTGGGAAGATCCCGTGAAGAAGGGAACAGCTACCCACTCCAGGATTCTGGCCTGGAGAATTCCATGGACTGGGGGTCCATGGGGTCACAAAGAGTCGGACATGACTGACAGACTTTCACTTTCACTTTCTCCTGCACTGGCAGGTGATTCTTTACCACTGAGCCATCAGGAAGCCAAAGGATACCTTATGTTCTTGCAAAATCCTATGTGCAAATGTTTGTAAGGGGCTTACTCATAATTGCCCCAAACTGGAAATGAGAGTACCAGCTGGATCAGCACCACACTTGGTCTCTATAGAAACGTGTTACCCATCTTTACACATTAGTGGTAACTCTTCCTTCCTTCTCTTTAAATTCCCTGAAGCCATGATCCTCACTCATTGGCATTGCTTCTCCCAACTATAGTTCACACAGTGACTGGTCAACCGTCTCATCACCTTCAGAGCTTCACTGTATTCCCTTGAAGGCTTCTCAAAAGCCTGCATTTCTGCATCTCTATGGGTGCATCCTCTTTTGCACCTTGGTGGGTCTAGTAACATTATTCCTGGTATCTCTTTTCTTAGCTCTCTTAGGTGGTCAAATTTGTTCATCAGAAACCAAAATCATGGCAGAAGGAGGCTCCCAGGAAGTAAACAGACAGACATTCCAATCAAACAAAGGAAAGGCAGGATTGCCTACAGGTTTACTACAATGATCCCTCGGCTGAGAACTTTACTACAATGTTCCCTCTTCTAGAGTGAGAATTGGCCTCTAAATTCAGAAAAGCAGTTTTCAGGAATTCCTCATTAGTCCGGTGGTTAGGACTCCAGGCCTTCTCTGCCATGGGCCCAGTTTCCATCTCGGGTAAGGTCCCACAAGCTACAAAAGAAAAATGTTTTTCAGAAAACTTTTTCAGAAAAGTTTCTGCTTTCCCAGAAAAGCAGTTTTCATCTGGGGAGGGGATAATTCTGGCCTCCCAGGGACAATATCTAGAGATGTTTTTGAGTGACAGAACTTAGGGGTGAGGGGCAGCTGGTAAAGGCCAAGGATGCTGCTAAACATTCTACAAGATGTAGGACATCTTCAACATAAAGAAGTATCTGCCCTCAGATGTCAGATATTGCTGAGGTTAAGCAACCTGCATAAAAATTATGGATATAAACACTTCCCGACCAGAGATCTAACCCAGGCCCCCTGACAGTGAAGGTGCAGAGTCCTAATCCCTGGACCTTACATTGGCAGCATGCTATGGATTCCACAAAGTAAATGCAGTGCTTGATGAGCTGTGTCCGTTCTTACCGACTGAACAAGCCTTGTAGGTGGGTGTGGGAGGCACTGACCTTTCCAAACCAGGCACTCTGTACCCGGTTGCCCTGGGCGATCTCTGGCGATGACTCAGTGACTCGGCCTTTCTTCAGGTGACTGATGACTATAATCCCAGAAGCTGGAGGGCTGGTGCAAGATTTATTAAAAGCTCATTGGAGAAGCTAGCAGGAAGTTCTTGCTAGTTACTAGTACTTATACTCATCAAAGGAGTCTTACTAATCAACTATACTTCAGTAAAAATAAGAAAATTGATTGATTACTTCTGATGACATAATAAATCTTTATATTAACTTCCTGTCATTTCAAGATTACCTATATAGTTTCAATGATCTCTACAACTATTTTGAATAAATATTTGGTACCGTCTATCTTTTAAAAGTGACATTTACTAACCCCATGTCAACCATGTATACATGTTTGTGTGTGTGTGTGTGTGTGTACACATGTATAAAGAATTAATTAAATTATTATTAATTGAGACCTGATGATTTTGGGTAGTGTAGGGACTTTTGTTGTTGTTTAATTACTAAGTCACGTCTGACTCTTTTGTGAATCCATGGACTGTAGCCGCTGCCAGGCTCCTCTTTCCATGGGATTTCCCAAGAAAGAAAACTGGAGTGGGTTGTCATACCCTTCTCCCAGGGTATGGATCTTCCTGACCCAGGGATCAAAACTACATCTCCTGCACTGACAGACAGATTTTTATACCACTGAGCCACCCGGGAAGTCCAGTGTAGGGATAGGGGAAGTAAATAAGGGTGGAATATTGGAAAAGTGAAATCTCCCCATTCAGACTAAAACCTCCATGTAAAGTTTATCTTTATCTTTTCTAGAAGGGGGAAGGAGACCAGTATCACCTGAATACTGGCTACACATCAAGGAATTTTCTGCCTTGACTCTTCATGTTCTCATGAAAAGACCTTGGGACAGATACTGTCATCATCCCAAGATAATGGACACAACAGAGAAATGAAGACTTAGACTTGCTTGTACATGTAACAAATACGTTTACCACACACGCACACATACCAGGAGTTTTTATTTTTGTTTTCACCTTATTTATGTTCAAAGCAAATGTCCAGAGGGGGGAAATAAACTTGATTACTTTAAAAGCAGAGTCAATTTATTCTTTATAATTTATTTTATTTTATTTTTTTAATTTTTGATAGTGCTGGGTCTTCGTTGCTGTGCAGGCTTTTCTCTAGTTGTGGGAAGTGGGGGCTACTCTCTAGCTGCGGTGCGTAGGCGTCTCTTGTTGCAGAGCACTGGCTCCCTGACACACAGGCTCAGCAGTTGTGGTCACAAGCTTGGTTGCTCTGCGGCACGTGGGATCCTTCAGGACCAAGCCAGACTTGTGTCCCCTGCGTGGGCAGCTGGATTTCCATGCACTGTGCCACGAGGAAAGTAAATTTATGTCTTCAGAAAGACAAGTGAAAATTTTAGCAGGGGATAATTTTTAGCATTCCATGCCAAATAGCTTGCATATGAATAGGGTCTTCAGTGGAGGGAAGAAAATGTACCTAAAACTCAGGAGGTTCAAATTCTCCCTGAGACACAGTGAATTCCCACAGCTCCAGACTGACCATTTTCCTGGGAGTTGTGACTCTACATGATTTGCGTCTGCGTAGTTGACACTGTGAAGCAATGCCTGCATTTTGCACTGTTTGTTCTCATACTAATCCTTTTTTGGTCATGAAATATCTCCAACATACCAGGGAGTATGCTCACATAAATCATCTTGTGTGACCTTCGCAAAAACTCTGTGGCTCAGATTTTATCATTTTGCATTTTTCACAGATAAGAAAACCATGACCCACAGACGTTGTGAGACATGCCCAAGTTTATTTAGTTCATAACTGATCAGTCTGGGGTTTTACTGATGTTTCTCTGACCCAAACCTTTGTTAAACCATTATACTGTGTCGTTCTACCACTACCCTGCCAAGGACCTCTGTCCTTCAGAAAGGACATTCCCCTCCATCATTTTCATACCCCAGAGAGACCATCAATTCTCCATGAACTCAATGCCTATCCACTTCAGGGCTTTATTATTTGGGAAATGAAGTCATGGAGTAGAGGAACTCATAGAGTCATGTTTGGGCTGGCAGAGAGATCTTAGAGACCCTGAGTTTAGGATGTACATAGGATTGGGTGTACATCTATTGAGCTAATTCTGATAAAATTTGAGTCAGTTATAGTGAGGTGGATGAACCTAGAGCCTGTTATATGAGTGAAGTAAGTCAGATAGAGAAAAACAAATACAGTATATTAACTCATAAATACGGGTCTGGAAAAATGGTATTGATGAACCTATTTTCAGGGAAGGAATGGAGACGCAGATATAGAGAACAGACTTGTGGACACAATAGGGGAAGGAAAGAGTGGGACGAATGGAGAGAGTAGCATTGACATATATACACTATCATGTGTAAGACAGACAGCTAATAAGAAGTCTCTATATAAGAACAGGGAACCCAGCCTGGTGCTCTGTGATGACCTGAAAGGGTGGGATGGGGGCAGGGGGGAGGAGAGGGAGACTCAAGAGGGAGGTACAACAGTCAAATCAGTCATGGTTATATGGCTGATTTAATAGCTAAGTAACAGCGGATTATTACTCAGCCATAAAAAAGAATGAAATGATGCCTTTTGCAGCAACGTGGATGGACCTAGAGATTGTCATACTAAGTGATGTAAGTCAGACAGAGAAAGACAAACACCATGATCTTGCTTATGTGTGGAGTCTAAGAAAATCATACAAATGAATTTATCTGCAAAACATAAATAGGCCCACAGACATAGAAAATAAATGTATGGTCACCAAAAGGGAAAGGGCAGGGAGGGATAAATTAAGAGGTTGGGATCAACATACATTCACTACAATATATAAAATAGATAACCAACAAGGACCTATTATATAGCACATGTAACTATACTCAATATGTTGTAATAACCTGTAAGGGAAAAGAATCTTAAAAAGAATATATGTATTATATACATGTATAGTATAGATGTAATATATAATACATGTATATATTAATCATTTTGTTGTACACCTGAAACTAACACAACATTGTAAATCAACTATAAGTGCGTGCTAAGTCACTTCAGTCGTGTTCTCAGTGATCTTGAAAGAACACTGAGTAAGTCTGTCTTCATTTTGCTTGATGAGTTAATATGCCAAAAGTAGGTGATAAGGAGAAAAAGGGAGGGAAGGTTGTGCAAAAGATAAATATGATGAAACAGGTATGAGATATTCTCTACTGGACAATACTTATCAGGAATGGCAGATCAAGAAGGAAGAATCTTTAGTGTCAAAATTAATGGCAGAAGGAATGCAGAAGTATAAATATGATGAATTAGAAATGATACGCTCTGCATTTAATAATATCTTTCAGGAATTGTGATATTAAATGGAGAAGGTGTTAGGCTAGTAGTTCCAAACTTGTAACATATTAGAATTACCTGGAGACCTTCCTTTTAAGTTTGTTTTTCTGTTTGTTTGTTTTGTTTGGAAAAGTCTAGAATATCTGAGTTCTCATTGTATTAGTATTGGTGAGCCACTGCCTTAGATATGTGGCTTCAAAAAGAAAAAGAAAAAAACCTTGACCTACTCAAAGGCAGATAAGGTATTTAAAAGGCATTAAAAATGTTAGTTCATCTTCTTGACAGCCTGCTGATGTTGTGTCTGGGATGTCTTAGAGCAGCTCAGATGTCAGTACTTGTGGATACTGAAGTATACATTCCGTTGATCGAGGCTGAAAACTGCCCTCCACACCCAAAACCCAGGTCTTGATGACAGTTATAGGGGCTCAGTTCTCCCCTCCCAATATGATACTGCATTGGGGTGCAGCTCGCCTGACAAGAGGCGGATGTAGGACAAGGGTTTGGAGCCCCGGGCCTTCCTGGAAGGTGTGTGGTCTACAGGGTTTTACTGGATCTCCTGTTGCTCTACCAGGCCCACCCTTCTCCCATCACTACCTCTGTTGATATCGCTTTGAACCTCACTAGGGGCGGGAAGGATTCGCGCCAAGGCAGTGCCCCAGGTGAGTCTATAGAGGAAGGTCCTCTATCTTTTCCCAATGGTGCAGGTGTGGTAATACCAGGGCCCAGAGAGAATAGCAACTTATTCACTGTCACATAGTTCAAGGGCTGGGGCCAGCATTAGAGACCAGTTCCCTAAGCCCAAAGCTCTTTCTACTATTCATGGAAGTAGTCTTGCTTTATTTACCCTGTTATTTTGAAGAGAATATTCTTTCTGATTTCCACTCAAGCCCCAGTTCTTTCATCATATCCGTATCCTTGCAATGAGAAAGTAAGAGGGTAAATGACCTCAGTGTTACTCACTTCTGGGTATTCATGCTCTAAAGGACACCCATTCCAAAGAAAAACCTAACCCAGAGGAATGTGGGGCCCATAGCATAACGACAAACTTCAGGAACTGGTTGTGGAAGGACTTCATTGGACCACATCACGTTAGGCTGACAACCTGTCGTGAGAAAAAAAGTCCTCTGTGCTCATTGAGATTTCCAGGTGGTGCTAGTGGTAAAGAATCTGCCTGCCACTTCAGGCAATGAAAGAGACTCAAGTTACATTCCTGGGTCGGGAAGATCCCTGGAGAACCCACTCAAGTATTCTCACCTATAAAATCCCATAGACAGAGGAGTCTGGCGGGCTTCAGTCCATGGAGTCACAAAGAGTTAGACACAACTGAGTGACTGAGCCCTATGCTCGTTGGGACTTCTAGACTCTTCCAGGTGCCATCCTCACGTGTCAGTCAGGGTTTCCAGGCACAAATGCAATCCCGGTTATTTTAAACATAATGGAAATCTACTTTTCAAATTCTGGGTGGCTGTCAGGATACCCAACAGGACAGGAAAATAAGATTAGGGGAATGGATGGGAACAAGGAAGGCGACAAAGCCAGGGCCACAATCAACAGAGTCCTCAACACTGGGGATCCATCTTATACCAACACCTTCACCATCATGCCCACTGCCCCCCAGAAACAGGATGAGGCTCTCTGCTCTTGCTGTCCCTCAGAATGAATTCTTTCTTATCCTTGCTTCTTGCTTTGTAGCTCTCAATTCAGTGTTTTAAGTGAGGTGTCTGATTGTCTGAACCCAAGACTAGTGCCTATTTACCAGCTGCAAAACAGGCTGGGAGAGAGAGTACGCTAGTAATAATTCCCCTCTTCTAGCTCCAAGTCTGTCCTTGCTCTGCTGGGGATGGGACTCTCTACAAATGAAGTTTTCCCTTACTCTTTTGCCAGTTTGCTTTCAGTTAGACTCTGTGAATGGGAGACTCTGAAAGAAAACTGACAGATGAGATGAAGGAAGAAGATTGTCTTCCTTTTTCTGTCTCCCATCAGCATCTTTCCAGCAGCAGAAAAGAGTTAGAGCTCCACTCTCTGGATCATTTTTCAAGCCAGATACATTTGCCCCTCCTTGGAAATACCAGCACCAGCTGGCTCTGCCTGCTGACACAGTAGACCAAGTACCATTGGAGCCAGCTTCCCCTCATTTCAGAGGGCCAAATACCAGCTGCAGGGCATTTTAGAAGATTGAGTGCCCACCACGCAGCCCCAGCTCTGTCCTTCCAGAAGTATGAGCCCCAGTTTTGTCTGGGCCCCTTCTATGAACTCCTAGGTCTGGTCATTCCAAATCTTTTATTCTCCCAAATCTAGGAGTGATGGATGCCTCAACCCCTCCTCCTTTTGGCCATTCATCTTCCCAATACTCATGTACCCAATTTATATTTTTTAATTCTCTCTGTTTGAAATACAAAATATGGTGGTTTCAGTGTCCTTTAATGAACCCTGACTTATAAAGTATCTGACCCTCTCAGCTTTTGCATTGGAATGCTGGTTTTACCTCATTTCAAGACTCCCCTGGATAGGGAATTCTTCATCTGTAAGATTCATCTGTAGGAATGAGATTAAGATGCTGAATATTAAAAAAAAAAAAAATGACAAATACCCATTATATCCACCCTGGTTTCCCATTAGGCTGTGGGATCTGGCAACACCTTGTGTTAGTCGCTCAGTTGTACCCAGCTCTTCGTGACACCATGGACTATGGCTTGCCAGGCTCCTCTGTCAATGGAATTCTCCAGGCAAGAATACTGGAGTGGGTAGCCATTCCCTTCTCTAGAGGATCTTCCCGACCCAGGAATCGAACCTGAATCTCCTGCATTGCAGGCAGACTCTACCGTCTGAGCCCCCGAGCAACACCTTGCTACCTTTCAAACCTAGATTTTAGATCCAGATATGTTATTGATTTGCTGTATGACTTTGGAAAAGTCTGTTTCCTGCTAGAAGCTTCTATTTGTACATGTGTTTAAAAAAAAAAAAAAAAGAGGGGAAAGTTATTGGGCTGTGAGACCTCTCTAGTCTCCTTTACCTGCTCATTCCCAGAGGTTCCAAGCCATCCACAGCTTCCTCTGGGCATTTCTGGCTCTGAAGGCAGTTTTGAAAAGAGAAGAAGAGAGATAAGGGGTCCTGGGTCTGCCTGCTAGCACGAGTAACACCTAAAAATCCTACTCAAGGTATCCTCTTGAGTAGGGTTCTTAGGGGCAGAGAAACGAGCAAACAGTTGACAACAAGGAGACACAGCATCTTCCACATAAGGACCTATGCTCAACGCTGAGGGCTCTGCTCAGGAGTGTCTGAGCGCAGAGTACAGACGCTGTCATCCATAAAGCACACTTGGCCATTTACAAGGACCTCTGTGGTCCATGAGGGCAGAACGAGTCTGTTCCAATCCCTCATGCATGTAAAACTTCAATCAAGAATTGAGAGGTACCAATGGGATGGACAAGCATCACTTGCTTATCAGATTTGGCAGGGTTCCTGAGCTTTCATATTTTCTCAACTTTAGAAATACTCTTTGAATATTAGTCCACCACTTTCATCTAACAGATGGGAAACTGAGATCCTGAGAGGAGTACCTCTCCACCCTATCCTGTCCCAACTGGGTCATACATTCAACGAGGGGCAAAGTTTAGACTCACATTTCAACGTCTTTATTCCCAGAGAAGTGCTCTCCCCAGAGGACGTAGACCAATGATGACTTTTTGGTAATTTGCCCTGCATCACAAAGATGCACAGGACTGGAACAGGCTTCCCAGGAGAACAGACATGTGAAGGCAAGAGCAATGTAAATGTGGGAGACACCACACACGAGGACCACTTGGCCAGATAGTCACTCTGCAAAACTGCCACATTAGCAGTGTTTTGGAGATCTGCGGCCCAACCCTGCCTGATCCTCCCCAGCTTTCAAAGATTCTAGTAATTTCTCCTAATGTCCTTCTGTACTGGGAGCAGGCACCAATAAACGTGTTAAGCCTCTTTTTTTTTTCCCTCACTTATGGATTGCCCCTTAAGTATCATTCCATCCACAGGTTCTGATAAAATCACTTAGATCTTGAAGATTTCTGGACTCTCCTTCTTGAGATGACCATTTCTTAGAGGACAATTTCTGGAGGACCCACACTTTAGACAAGCTCCTCCCTACCCTATGTGACCAGCCAGGCTCTTCTGTCCATGGGGAGTCTCCAGGCAAGAATACTGGAGTGTGTTGCCATACCCTCCTCCAGATCTTCCAGACCCAGCAATCGAAACTGCATGTCCTGTGGCTCCTGCATTGGCAAACAAATTCTTTAACAGTGAGCTACCAGGGAAGCCCCATAAGTGACCCTAAGTGACCCTATTGTAGGTGTTTGCTAACATCATTTTCAGAAATAGTCATAAATTTAAGCAGCCCTTTTTAAAGAGGGAGAAACTGAGAGTTGAGAAGATGATGGGTCTTACTTGACCAGTAAGTGTACCCCAGACTCTCTTTAGAAACTCTTGGTGCAAGTCAAAGCAAACAAGGAGTTTATTCAAAAGTGACGTCCAAGATGTGTGCTGTGGGGCTCCCTTCTCAAGCCCTGTGCCCTCTTATCTTGCCCGTCTTTTGGGGACCCCTTTTTTTCTTCACCCAGTCTTCTCCATGTCTTTCCTCTTCTTCTCCCGTCCCCGCTTCCTGCTTCCATTCTATTCACTTCCTTATCTCATCTGTTCCAATTATCTACTAATTGCTGCAAATAAAATTTTCCCAGGGACTTCCCTGGTGGTCCAATAGTTAAGATTCTGCCTTGCAATGCAGGGGACGCAGACCCCATCCCTGGTCAGGGAACTAAGACCCCACAAGCCACGAAGCAGCTAAGCCCACGCACTGCAATGGCTGAAGCCCATGGGCTCCAGGGTGCTCCAGCCACAACTAGAGAGTCCAGGGGCCACAACCAAGATCCTGCATGATGCAACTAAGACCCGATGCAGCCAAATAAACCATTTTTTTAATTCCCCAAACTTGGTAGTTTAAAACAAGCATTTTATTTTTTGTGGGTGAGGAAATGGGAAGGAATCAGCTGGGTGGTCCTCTCTTGGGGTCTTCATAGGGTTTATGTTTGCTGGAGGCTCTGATGTGTTGGGAGCTCATTCATGTGGCTGGAGACTGATGCTGCTCCTTAGGCAGAGCTTTTCTGGGGCTGTGGACCAGAGCACCCACAGGGGCCTCTTTAGCATGATCATCTCAGCGTAGTTGGTCCCCTCCCTCTCTGTGGCAGATGCATGAGCCCTTTCTAAGATGGAGCTACCCTCTATTAAGCCTCAAGCCTTAGGACCCCTCACTTGAACAGGCCCCTTGTAAGACTCTGAGAGTGGCCCAGGTAGTATTAATATGCTCTGTATCATCTCTGAAAGCAAGATCTTCTAACTGATCAGCCTGCTTTCTCTTTCCACTCCATCTTTCCCTCTCCTCCTGTGTCCAGTGATGTTTAAATGGCTGCCAGCACTTATGGCATCCAGCTAAAAGGAAGTTGAGTTGGGGAAGCAACTGAGTTTGGAATCAGTGGGATATATTTACGTGTGTGCATGCTAAGTAGCTTCAATCATGTCTGACTCTTTGCAACACTCTGGGCTGCAGCCCTCCAGGCTCCTCTGTCCATGGGATTCTCCAGACATGAATCCTGTAGTGGGTTGCCATGCCCTCCTCCAGGGGATCTTCCCAACCCAGGGATCGAATCCCCATCTCTTATGTCTCTTGCACTGGCAGGCTGGTTCTTTACCACTAGAGCCCCCTGGGAAGCCCCTATATTTAAGTGGTCATTCATGTATGTACGATACATCTATGTATTGTGTATCAGTTATTTCTGTTACGTAGTTAGAATAGGAAAAAGGAGTCCAGAATGGCGGTGGCTAAAAGACAAGGAAGGGGAAAGTCCATGAAAATAGAACAAAGGAAGGTCCGAGGACCGGAGTGAGGACCTCAGGTAGAACAAATAGCACTCCTGCTAACCCAATTTACACAAGGCAGGCCCAGGGGGAGGAGAAAACAACATATAAAGAGGAGCCAAAGGGCCAGGCTCCTCACTCGCTCACTCGCTCTCTCTCTCCCCGGCTGTCTCGCTCTCTTATCTTCACTTCTTTTGGGTCAGCATGCCTTCATGCCTCAAGGATGTATTTTCCTTTTATTTTCTAAATAAAACTGAGCTGTAACATGGTGCTGTGACACGGTCTGTCCGAGAGCTTTAATGTCCGTCCCTTCAAATTTTTGTTGTGATGAGACAGAATTGAGGAAATTACACACTCCCACAACATTTCTATGTATCATAAGTTGCTGCCATCTGTCTTGGTGCAAGAATGGTGCTAAGCAACATTCCTACCACCCACATGACACTAAGGAATGGGGCTAGAGGTTGTGTTGTAATAAAATATACCTAATGTACCTAGAAGGATGGAATAGTGGAGGAAAAACAAGGTTTAAAATGTATGGAGCCAGAAAAATCATTCTGCAAAAAATTCTTCCAAATATCAGAAAAATAAATCTATAAAGAGGAAAAAATTAGTTCTTAAGGAAGCCTGTTCAGAGCAGGTGCTCTTTTTTTTTTTAATTGGAGGATAATTACTTTACAATATTGAGTTAATTTGTTGCAGAAACCAGTATTCGAGAAACCAAACACCACACTTGGAGAGTTGGAGAACTCAGGTTTATTACCCCGGTGGGCCCAGAAGAGTTAACACTCCAAGCTCTGAGCCCCGAACAAAGGGATTACAGAGTTTTTATAGACAGACTGTAGTGGGCAACACTAGCTGTTAATAGACTGGTTTAAACTAAGGGCTTTCGTGTACACAGGAACAGCAGTCAAGATGGGGAGGGGATGCCTGACCTGGACAGGCATGATTAAGCAGGTTTGCACGGGCTGGGCAATTACAAACAGCAGGATAAGCGTGAGTGAGATGAACTCCAGTTCCTAGTATTGCAAGTCCCCACTTTCCGAAACTATGTGACCTACATGATCTACAATTTGCAAGGGGCAAGCTGAGTTACAGAGGCAGAGGGAGAAAGAGGTTATGCTAAATTTTAACTTTTCCTCTTCAGTTTCTGCCATGCATCAACATGAATCGGTCACAGGTATACATATGTTCCTTCTCTCTTGAACCTCCCTCCCACATCCCATCCCAAGAATAGATGCTCTTTACTAGCAAGAATATACTTGATAATTCAATATGCACAATTTTAAATGCACCATGCATTTTCTTCTTTTTTGATGGAATTGTACAAAGAGAATTTATTAAAATTCCTGTATCTTTAGGGCACAAACCTGCAGGAGAACTACAACTATCACATATGGCTGTGTTATTTATGCATCTCCACCATAATCAAAATAGAAAAACAGTCATCTTTTGATCAGCCAGAGTAAATCAAAGACTGAATTATCTTTCCATAGACATTGACTTTTACAGAAATAATGTCCTACTTTTAAAAAAATTGATAATTCATCTAAATGGATTTTGTGCAATTAGTAGTACTAGCTAGCTTTTTAAACTTTGCAATTGGTGCAATTTCCTTTCTCACTTGAAATAATATTCACTTTTAAATTTATTGCGCATTCCTTTTTAAAGGAACTTGTAAGCTTTAGTCCAGACAAAACCTGGACCTGCTCTGTTTCCATTCTTAAGCAAATTTATGGCAATTGCACCAGGACAAAAATATCACCAGCCCTCTACAGGATTTTCATACTCTTCTGTCCCTCTTTTGGTGTCACTGGGAGATCAAATGACATGTTCTCTGCAGAGGGAACGATGTGAATTATTTAGCCACAGATAACTCAGACCTCACAGAGCGCTTTATTGGGGGCAACTGGAGGTTTCCAAAATGGGGGAAAGTTCCATAAATGGGGGCCCTGAAAGTTGAAGAAATAGGGTCACATGCTGAGAAGGGTTCAAAGGGCGAAGGGCATTATGTTTGAAGAGTAGCTGAGCTGGAGGAAAGGACGTCAGCAAATCATGGGCTCCTCAAGAGAACCTCCAAGGTCTTCACAGCTGAGATTTGACCTGTAGAGGCCAACATGGAACCTCTGTCAGGCACACCTGGAGAGATCCTTGGAACAAGAGCCAAATCCTGGAGGCTGTTCCAGCTTTCTTTATCCCAGCCAGCTGACTGACCCTACAAGACAACAGGATGAAAAACGATGTCCTGGTGAGATGCTGGGGCCCTTCTCACCTTCAGGACCAAAGCTTGCAATTAATGGAAGAAAGGAGATGGTGTCATTTTTATATCATTTCACAGGGAGAAAAAACAGAAGTGGAGTGTCTTCAGGGGCTCATAGAGTGATCATGTGTCCTGGTTTTTCCAATAGTCCCAGTTTATGCCTGTTGTTCCCAGTGTAATAATTAATGGCATCTCCTTTCACTCTTAAAAGTGTCTTGGTTTGGTCAATAAAGCATGTGGTTGTCCTGGCTATAATCACCTTAAGAAAAGAAAAAGAATCAGTGGCGAGGTTTGATAGAAGTTAAGGCTGGTGCATGGTGCCCAGCTCTGGGCCAGTTCACTGGGCCTTCTTCTGACTTGATCTCAGCTACTCCACCACCTCTGCTTACTCTGTCTGTACCCACCATTTATTTCATGTTCTCCCACGTCCCTTTGACCACTGCTACCTTTCACACCCTCTCTTTCCCAAAACATCCTCCTACTTACCCTTCTGTGAGCTGCATTCTTACCTCTCGATCGTAAGCCCAAAGACTGCCAGGCTTCTGAAATGGACCAGTCAACACCAGGCCTCCTAGGGTGGCCCAGGTTAGCATGGAGACTGGGACTTACTTCTCCGGGGGCAGATAGCACGGCAGACACCTTCAGATTGGAAGTTGTTATTGTTCCCTTGGCAACCTCCATAGATAAATGAGGAGCAGATTTCTTTTTGCTGATCATACCACCAGCGCACAAAGAAGGCATTGCAGGGGCCAGGAACCTTTGGCAAAGTGCACACATCTGCAGGGAGATTGAGGGGCAGAGCTGTTTGGATGTCTGCCTCCCTAAAGGAACATTCCAAACACGTGCAATGGCATGGGGTGGGAGGGCAGCGGAATGCAAAGGCATGAAAATTTTAGCGCATGGCACAGAACTCATCCTGCTTGGATGTTTCAGGAATGTTTACAGTAAAAAATCCTGAACGGAAGCATTTACTGAGCAACTGTTTTGTGCACAGTCCTAGGAGGTACAAATAGAGTTCTTCAGAACCTCATAGTCTGACGCACGCTGAGCACACAGTTATTAAAGGATCAGGCACTGTTCTCAGGACTTGACATATATTAACACATAGTCTTATGAGGTAGATCCTCTTATCATTTTCATTTTTCAAATGAACAAACTGAGACTCAGAGAGGCTAAATCACTTCCCTAAGGTCACATTATAGATGGTAAGGGATTTGAATGTAGATAGTCTGTTGCTTTTAACATTGAGACCAGATCCTTTACCCTGACTGGCAAGGCCCTGCCTTGTCAGAGCTTTCTCTACCTACTCTAGCTTTATTGTTCTCCTCTCTCACCATACTCATGCTCTTCTCTGTTCTCTGGGCTTCCTAGCTTGTGGATGGTGTCTTCTCACACAGGGCCTTTGCACATGCTGTTCCCTGTGCCAGAAATGTCTTCCCTTCCATTTTTCCTACCTTCTACCCATCTTTCAGATCTTAAATCATGGATCCCTTTCCTGTCCCCCCTAGCTACACTGAGCAAGTGGAGCCCATCATGGGTGTCAGGGCCACTAGTAAATGTTTGTTTAATGAATGAATAACCCTTGATGAACAAGGTCTTCTTTAGAGCTCAACGATATGAGCAGAGAGTAAAGAGTGTAGGAGATCAAAGACGTCTAGGAGAGGCATCCAGAATTTCTACAGACAGAGAGGCCAGAAAAGAAGCTAAGAAATACAGATCATATACCTGTTTTTTATAGCTATCATGTCACCTGCCACCATGCTGGCATTTGATGAGACTTCAATAGCTACTTAGCATCTCAGAGGATCACAAAATACTCACACCTTTCTTAGAAACAGGAAAACTAAGACCCTTAGGGGAAAAATTATATTACTCACATCACACACCTAAATAGAGGCAGAAATGAGATAAAACCCACATCTGTCAACACCCTCCCCAGCCCAGGATCAACAGGATTTGTGCCACGTTGAAGATGCACCCAGTCTCTTGGTCAGAGACCAGTCATCAACAAACCAGGGGAGGAGTACAACAATACCAGCACAGGTGGCAGAAAGTAAGGGTAGGGGTGAGCGTGTCAGATAGCCCAGGGGATTGGTGAGTTACCTTTGCTGATATCTAAACATTTCTTTCCACAGCTAAACATGCAACACTTCATCTTCCTTGGGCAATCTCTGCTGTTCGTACATAGGTCTCTTTCTTGTATTTCACATCTTACCCTGTTTCGGGGACACTGCCCTGAGGGACAAAAGGATATACTCGTCTGGAACCTTGAAGGGGCTGGGGCCCTCCCTTCCCAGGGCCAGGACACTATCACCAAAGGAGGGAAGCTCTTTTCACTTCACCTCTCACCTTCAGGGAGCTCAGAATTTTCCCAAAGATACCCCGACTCCCAACCATATAACCGCTCAACATCTGATCTCTAAATCCATCATCTATAAGGTTCCAGGGACAGAGATGCTCATCCCAGGACTATTCTGGTCACTTGGCCTTCCCGTATTTGGATGTTCCCTGGCTGGGGGCGGAGCGGGGGTGGTTGCAGCTCTCAGTGGTTGCAAACTCCCTTTCTGGAAGCAGGGCCTTTGAATTCTGTGCATCTCTCGGTGTGGCAGGAACCGTCCCTGAACCTTGATTTTCTTCATTTGCCGAGAGGGCTATTTTGAGGATTCATGTGACAAACTTTGTAAAGCCACTGTCAAGCTGCCTGGGACATCTTCAGCATCCCCATTCAACATCCCCATCCTCCTCCTGCTCATCATTATAACCAGTATTGATTAAGTGTTTACCGTGTCCCTGTTCTTTTCTCTTCAGTCCTCCTTACAGCTCTTCTGGGTAAGCTTTGTCAACATTCACATTTTGTAAAAAGGAGGTGCTGTAACCTTGCCAAGTTCACACGGCTACCAGGGAGAGGAACAAGATTTGGCCCAGCCATGTGTGGCTCCGCTGCTGTCTGAGGGCTGCTTCTCTCTGCTGTTAATGGCAGAGGTCTTCATATGTCAGCATTCCAGGGGACTTTCAAAGACCCTTCTTTACCCCAAAGGCAAAGATCCCCTGTAGGCACGGAGGTGGGGGTGGGGAGACTTTGGAAGGCTACAGTGAGAAGACTTAGAAGTTGATGAAGGTGGTGCTGGGGGGTGGGGAGTGGCCTTTCTTATGGGGAATTTTCCCAAGTTCCCTTAGTCTGTTTCATCCAAACCCTTAGGAAGAAGCCCTCTCATAACAATGGTGGGAAGTCAGTTGCCACAGGCTCAGTTTCCTGCATTCACCAAGGACATCTTAACCAGGAGGAAAGGGGCTAAAAGGAGGTCTCCGGGTACAGTTCTTCTTTCTCCCCCAGGATCCCAGACAGAGGTGGGGGAACACATTTCTCATCAGCAAAAATTTTTGTTCCTTCCTCCTAGCCAAGCTCCATTTCTCCACTAGGAAGACTGAGTCTTCAATTCTTGCTTTGATTTACTTTCATACTTACTTAGAAAGAATGCCTCCACCAGCCCAGGTTCCTGGACACCCCCCAAGAGAATGAATAGTATCAGGATGGGCAAAACTCCGAGGAACCCCATTTCAGGAGGGACTCGCCTGGCTGGCGGCACCAAAACCAGGAACTCCTGCTCTGCAGCTTCTGCTTCTGAACTTTGGCTGCCCCGGCCTAGCTTGACACTCCAGGAAACCACACATCTCTGGAGCCAAGCCAGCCACACTCCCTCTTCTGGGCAACGACAAGCCCCGGAGGCCATCAGTGGGACTAGCTGACTCCCACAACATCAACCCCTGTGGGGAGGAGCTCTTTGATAGGCAGCTCCCTCTTCTCATCTCACTGAGGCTCTCTGGCTTTCTGGTCAACCAGAGAGAAGAACAAAGCTTGTCAGGGGCTTCTAGACCCCCTAGGCAGAAGGACATATTTGATTTCAGGATCTTCTGTTTTCCAGGGGGAGTTTGGAGATCACGAGGATCCTAGTTCTCTCGCCTTTTTCTAATCTTACTCTTCTCCTGACGTATCTATTTTGGTCTGCTTATTTTTCTCACACTGCTTTGTTTGTTTGTTTTTCCTTCTCTGAGCACCTTTCTTTTATACTGCCTATCTTTCTCTCTTTTTCTTTGCATTTCCCTCTGTCTGGGTCTCTTTCTCCCTGCCATTCATCTCTCTTCTGTCTTTCTCTTCCTTTTTTTTGGGCCACCCCTTTTCGTTGTGTGGGTGTGCTCAGTTGTCCAGTTGCATCCGATTCTTTGTGACCCCATGGACTGTAACCCGCCAGGCCCCTCTGTCCATGGGATTTTCCAGGCAAGAATCCTGGAGTGCATTGCCATTTCCTTCTCCAGGGGATCTTCCTGACTCAAGGATCAAAGATCCCTGCATCTCCTGCATTGATGGGTGGGTTCTTTACCACAGCACCACCTAACAGGATAGGCACCACTGTCAAAAAGTAAAGGTATTGTCATGAGTAGCACATGGGGGAAGAAACACGCTGATCTGAGAATGAACCAAATCTTCGGAGAATGCCTGTTAAAGCTGTGGTGCTTTGAAAGCAGGAGACGAGGTTATAGCTAATGGAGAGCTTCTATCACCTCTGAGTGTAACTTAGAATCAGTGATGTAGGGAGTGGGGTGGAATAAATGTCAGTTATGATCTCATAGCTAGCTGCGGCAGTGGGGCCTGAAGAATGTTCTGTTGAACTTTCCAGTTGAAGGCTTGCAGCATCTGTAGTTCATATTCTTGGCTTGTCTCTGATTTTACCTGCAGCTGTAGGAGACAGTTCTAGTTCGTTATTTTTTTTTCTAATCCATTTCTTAAAACTGAGGTGGAATTCACGTTATATAAAATTAAGAATTTTAAAGTAACAGTGCAGTGGCTTTTCAGTACCTTCATAATATTGCACAACTTCCACCTTTATTATTTCCAAAACATTTTCATCACTCCCAAAGAAAACCTCATACCATTAGTACTCACTCTACGCCCTCTCCAGCCTATTCCAGCAACCACTATTCTCTTTTTATCTTTATGGATTTATCTGTTCTGGATAATTCATGTAAATAGAATCTTATAGTATACGATCTTTTGTGTGACTTCTTCAGTTCAGTTCAGTTACTCAATCGTGTCCGATTCTTTGCGACCCCATGAACCACAGCACGCCAGGCCTCCCTGTCCATCACCAACTCCCAGAGTCCACCCAAACCCATGTCCATCAAGTCGGTGATGCCACCCAACCATCTCATCCTCTGTCCTCCCCTTCTCCTCCTGCCTTCAATCTTTCCCAGCATCAGGGTCTTTTCAAATGAGTCAGCTCTTCACATCAGGTGGCCAAAGTATTGGAGTTTCAGCTTCAGCATCAGTCCTTCCAATGAACACCCAGGACTGATCTCCTTTAGGATGGACTGGTTGGATCTCCTTGCAGTCAAAGGGACTCTCAAGGGTCTTCTCCAACACCACAGTTCAAATGCATCAATTTTTCAGCACTCAGCTTTCTTTATAGTCCAACTCTCACATCCATACATGACCACTGGAAAAATCATAGCCTTGACTAGACGGACCTTTGTTGGCAAAGTAATGTCTCTGCTTTTCAATATGCTATCTAGGTTGGTCATAACTTTCCTTCCAAGGAGTAAGCATCTTTTAATTTCATGGCTGCAATCACCATCTGCAGTGATTTTGGAAACCAGAAAAATAAAGTCAGCCGCTGTTTCCACTGTTTCCCCATCTATTTGCCATGAAGTGATGGGACCAGATGCCATGATCTTAGTTTTCTGAATGTTGAGCTTTAAGCCAACTTTTCACTCTCCTCTTTCACTTTCATCAAGAGGCTCTTTAGGTCTTCTTCACTTTCTGCCATAAGGGTGGTGTCAACTGCATATCTGAGGTTATTGATATTTCTTCTGGCAATCTTGATTCCAGCTTGTGCTTCATCCAGCCCAGCATTTCTCATCATGTACTCTGCATATAAATTAAATAAGCAGGGTGACAAAATACAGCCTTGATGTACTCCTTTTCCTATTTGGAACCGGTCTGTTTTTCCATGTCCAGTTCTAACTGTTGCTTCCTGACCTCCATACAGGTTTCTCAAGAGGCGGGTCAGGTGGTCTGATATTCCCAACTCTTTCAGAATTTTCCAGTTTATTTTGATCCACACAGCCAAAGGCTTTGGCATAGTCAATAAAGCAGAAATAGATGTTTTCCTAGAATTCTCTTGTTTTTTTGATGATCCAGCGGATGTTGGCAATTTGATCTCTGGTTCCTCTGCCTTTCCTAAAACCAGCTTGAACATCTGGAAGTTTATGGTTCACATATTACTGAAGCCTGGCTTGGAGAATTTTAAGCATTACTTTACTAGCGTGTGAGATGAGTGCAATTGTGCGGTAGTTTGAGCATTCTTTGGCATGGCCTTTCTTAGGGATTGGAATGAAAACTGACCTTTTCCAGTCCTGTGACCACTGTTGAGTTTTCCAAATTTGCTGGCATATTGAGTGCAGCACTTTCACAGCATCATTTTTCAGGATTTGAAATAGCTCAACTGGAATTCCATCACCTCCAGTAGCTTTGTTTGTAGTGATGCTTTCTAAGGCCCAGTTGACTTCACATTCCAGGATGTCTGACTCTAGGTGAGTGATCACACCATTGTGATTATGTGGGTCGTGAAGACCTTTTTTGTATCGTTCTTCTGTGTATTCTTGCCACCTCTTCTAAATATATCTTCTGCTTCTGTTATGTCCCTACCATTTCTGTCCTTTATTGAGCCCATCTTTGCATAAAGGTTCCCTTGGTATCTCTAATTTTCTTGAAGACATCTCTAGTCTTTCCCATTCTATTGTTTTCCTCTATTTCTTTGCACTGATCGCTGAGGCTTTCTTATCTCTCTTTGCTATTCTTTGGAACTCTGCATTCAAATAGGTATATCTTTCCTTTTCTCCTTTGCCTTTCACTTCCCTTCTTTTCAAAGCTATTGGTAAGGCCTCCTCAGACAGCCATTTTGCTTTTTTGTATTTCTTTTTCTTAGGGATGGTCTTGATTCCTGTCTCCTGTACAATGTCATGAACCTCCATCCACAGTTCATCAGGCACTCCGGCTATCAGATCTAGTCCCTTAAGTCTATTTCTCACTTCCACTGTATAGTCATAAGGGATTTGATTTAGGTCATACCTGAAGGGTCTAGTGGTGTTCTCCACTTTCTTCAATTTCAGTCTGAATTTGGCAACAAGGAGTTCATAATCTGAGCCACAGTCAGCTCCTGGTCTTGTTTTTGCTGACTGTATAGAGCGTCTCCATCTTTGGTTGCAAAGAATATAATCAATCTAATCTCAATGTCGACCATCTGGTGATGTCCATGTGTAGAGTCTTCTCTTGTGTTGTTGGAAGAGGGTGTTTGCTATGACCAGTGCGTTCTCTTGGCAGAACTCTATTAGCCTTTGCCCTGCTTCATTCTGTACTCCAAGGCCAAATTTGCCTGTTACTCCAGGTGTTTCTTGACTTCTTACTTTTGCATTCCAGTCCCCTATAATGAAAAGGACATCTTTTTTTGGATGTTAGTTCTAGAAGGTCTTGTAGGTCTTCGTAGAACTGTTCAACTTCAGCTTCTTCAGCGTTACTGTTCAGGGCATAGACTTGGATTACCGTGATGTTGAATGTTTTGCCTTGGAAACAAACAGAGATCATTCTGTCATTTTTGAGATTGCATCCAAGTACTGCATTTCAGACTTTTGTTGACTATGATGGCTACTCCGTTTCTTCTAAGTGATTCCTGCCCACAGTAGTAGATATAATGGTCATCTGAGTTAAATTCACCCATTTCAGTCCATCTTAGTTCACTAATTCCTAGAATGTAGATGTTTACTCTTGCCATCTCCTGTTTGACCACTTCCAATTTGCCTTGATTCATGGACCTAACATTCCAGGTTCCTATGCAATATTGCTCTTTACAGTATTGAACCTTGCTTCTTGCTTCTATCACCAGTCCCATCCACAACTGGGTATTGTTTTTGCTTTGGCTGCATCCCTTCATTCTTTCTGGAGTTATTTCTCCACTGATCTCCAGCAGCGTATTGGGCACCTACTGACCTGGGGAGTTCATCTTTCAGTGTCCTATCTTTTTGCCTTTTCATACTGTTCACGGGGTTCTCAGGACAAGAATACTGAAGTGATTTGCCATTCCCTTCTCCAGTGGACCACATGGAGGTCTGACAGACCTCTGTCAGACCTCTCCACCATGACCCGTCCGTCTTGGGTGGCCCCACACAGCATGGCTTAGTTTCATTGAGTTAGACAAGGCTGTGGTTCATGCGATCAGATTGGCTAGTTTTCTCTGATTGTGGTTTTAGTCTGTCTGCCCTCTGATGCCCTCTCTCAGTGCCTACCATCTTACGTGGGTTTCTCTTACCTTGGACATGGGGTATCTCTTCACCGCTGCTCCAGCAAAGCGCAGCCACTTCCCCTGACCTTGGAAGTGAGGTAGCTCCTCTCGGCCGCCGCCCCTGTGTGACTTCTTAGTGGAATGTTTTTGAGGTTCATCCACAGTGTAGCATGCATTTGTGCTTCATTCCTTTTTATGGCTGAATTTTGTTTTGTTTTGTTTTTGGCCACATCACACAGCACACAGGATCTCAGTTCCCGGACAAGGAATTGAACGCACATCCCCTGCAGTGGAAGTGTGGAGTCCCAACTACTGGGCGGCCATGGAAGTTCCAAAGGCTGAATAACATCCGATGCACACCAATAGCTTCCCACTTCAAGTATCAGAGTCTCTGCTTCTCTGCTCTGAGTTCTCTCTGACTTTCTAGGAAATTGGTCAGTTTGCATGCAGAAGAGTCTGGAAGAGTGAGGGATTTAACAACCAACATGCATCCAGTAGAGGATGAAAGTCAATGACTAAACACCTCAGCTTCCTCATGAATGGAGAAATTTCAGAGGCAGGTTTTGCAAGGTTCTTTGAAAGGTCCCTAGTGGGATTAAGCTGCATTTTTCCACCACGGTAACCAACACATAATCAACTCCTCTTCCTTGTATCACTTATCCCACTCCTCAACTTGTATTTCTTGAAAGATCCCAAATAAACTTACGTTCACCCATGCCCTTCTCCTAGAAAGGAGCAACACCCAAGAGCCCTTGCCTTAAAAGGGTCATATGATGCTTTGGAAAAACAGAAGAGTAGTATAACAATGTCCTTGGAATCCTCAACTCTCAAGGTTCTGATTATCTTCATTCCCTTTAATGATGTCACCAAAAACCTCAATGACCCTTTACACCCTGCAAAGTGTAATATGCCAGTAGATGTAAATTATTCAGCCTCAGAGGCACAGGACTAAATAAAGTGCTTTATTGGGGAAAATGAGAGCTTCACAGATATAAACAAGCGGTTCTAGAAGTTGGACATAAAGGTAAGAAGCATAGAGATGGGATCAAAAGAGAAAGATTATGTCTAAAAAGAGGCTGCGATGGAGAAAGGGGAGACAGGTGCCAGGATTCAGTTTAGGGAAGCTCTAAGGCCTTGGAACACTGGAGTGGAAGAGTGGAAGCCAGCCTGGATCATCTGCAGGCACATGGACAGCGCTTGGTCATGAGCTGAATCCCGGTGGTGGTTGCAGTGTATCCTTTCGCTTTCAGGAATTAGAGCCTGTTGAGAATGGAGGATAGGACCAGCTGAGCTTCTAGGACTCAGTTTATTTTCCAAACTAATCTTGAAGTTATGTTTGTACATCTTTTCACAGGAGACTAAAAGGAAGTGGGTTTCCCCGGAAAGCTCTGAATGGGATGTGGCTGGGAGTGGGTTGCTGGCGAAGAGTCATGAGGGGAAATCGATGGCCTGGAAAGGGTGATTGGTCCACCTGTCCAGCACTAGGCTGGATGTCCTGTGATCTCGCTGAAGTTGGTCTCTGAGACCTCACCATGTCTGCATCCTCTCCCACTCCTAATACTTGCCAGCTTTGATCCACAACCACGTCCCCTCCCAACTTCAGTTTCCCAGCAAGCCATGGTCCCACCCTCTGCAAGGCTCATTCTTACCTGCTGATCAGAGTTGGTCAGTTCTTGGTCTTCACCTGGTCTGTCAAGGATGCAACTATCCTGGAATGGGCCAAGCAACACCCAGACTACCCCCTCAGAGTGGCCCTGGCAAGGATGAGAGACTGGGGCCCCTGGGACTCACCCTTTGCAGAGCAGGCACTCTGGCATACAGCTTGGGATTGGAAGTTGTTATTGTTTCCTTTACAACCGCCATAGATGAAGCTGGAGCAAGTATTATTTGTCTTATCATACCACCAACGATGGAAAAGAGCCATGCAGGGGCCAGCTTCTTTGGGCATACTGCATATGTCTGCAGGGAGATGCCAGAGTTGAGATTTTAAAGTGCCCAAACCAAAAAAATAAAATAAAAGCAGCTGTTATTGTCCCCCTAGTAACTAGCACAGACGAAACCCAACAGGCTCCTTTTACCTTTCACACCTCGGGAGCCCAGTTCCATTGATGTATTTGCCCATTTGTAGAGGAGAGCAGAGCTGTTTGGCTATCTGCACCCCCAGGGAACATCAGGTCAGGTCCCCACCTTCCCTTCAGGTCACAGTGTCTCCCCTGTGAGTGAGGAGCCTCTGTTTTCAGGGCTGTGCGCTTAATTCGGGGCATGCACATTGACCTCCCACATTACCAGTCTTGTCCTTGACTTCAGTAAAATGAGGATGCAAAATCCCACTCTGCTCGTCACTCGGGGCTGTCCTGAGGTGCAAATGAGACCACCCTCAGGGCCCGCTAAGTTGTGAGCTCCTTGATTGTATCTAAATGTGCAGCTTCTAGCACCGTGCCTGGCGAGAATCGGTGCTCAATAAATACGTTCTGAATGGATACGGGAGTGCTTCAAAAATGCCAAATTATAAGCCACTTACTCTGCCCTCCAAACCATGCCAAAGAAAGAGAATATGGGGTCAGAGTCAAGGGCAAGTCCGTGCAAGGAATGCAAGGGGTAGTTTTTCAGATTGTCAAGCCCCTTTTTTCCCTGCAGTTAGCTTCTGTCCTGTTATGGCTTGAGTCCCCCTCCAATTCCAGTTCATACATTGAAGACCTAGCCCTCAGTACCTCAGAAGGACCCTGTTTGGAAACAAAATTGGGGCCAATGTGACTAGTTAAGATAAGGCCATACTGGGATGGGATGGGCCCCTAATCCAAAATGACTGGTGTCCCTCAAAAAGGACAAATTCTAATAGATAACTAGTAAAGACCCACTGTATAGCACAGGGAACTCTACTCAATATTTTGTAATGGCCTAGATGGGAAAAGAATCTTAAAAAGAGTGGATAAATGTATTACTGATTCACTTTACTATACACCTGAAAGTAACATAACACTGTAAATTAACTATACTGCAATAAAAAAATTTAACAATAAAAAGGGTAAATTCTGACACCGACACACACACCCACACACACACACACAGGTGAACATGAAGATGAGAGCTCTCCATGGCATGGAACACCAGAGATTACCAGCAAACCACCAGAAGTTAGAGGAAGAGGTGTGAAACAGGTTCTTCCTTATCACCTGACAAAGAGCCACCCAACTTGCCAACACTTGACCCTGAGCTTCTAGCCTGCAGAATGGTGAGACAATACATTTCTGCAGCTTAAGCCGTATTGTTGGTGGTTCTTTGTTACAACAGTCCTAGCAAACTAACACAGGTCTGAATTAAACTATAAGTTCCCCAAGAGTCAATTCCCGCAGCTAAACAGTTAAGTCCTGTTGATTTTCACCTTCTCAAAGCTCACCTGTCTGCCCTTCTCCTTGAGTCTCAGGCTGTTGAGAGAGCCTCAAATCGATCTTCCAGCTTCTATCCTTGGCTCCTACAATCAATCCTCCCTGCTGCCCACCAGAGAGAAGGACCTGACGGATCTGAGGCCAAGCTAACTGTGTCATTCCGCAGCTAAGACCTTGACTCCATGAGCAGGTCTTCCATGACCTATAGACACTTCATCATCTGGCTCCTGTTTGGTGCTCTGGCCTCCTCCCCTACCACAGTCCCCTTTTGAGCTTCAGGCTTCCACAATCTTCAACACCCACCCCCTACACCTTTCACTCCATATTCCCTCTGCCACCCTTCCACTGTTCATTAATCACACTCTTTTTTTTTCATTTATTTTTATTAGTTGGAGGCTAATTACTTTACAATATTGTAGTGGTTTCTGTCATACTTTGACATGAATCAGCCATGGATTTACATGTATTCCCCATCCCGATCCCCCCTCCCACCTCCCTCTCCAATTCTCCCTTCAAAACCCTTCCCAGACACCAACTCCACTATGGCATCTTGAACTCCATCCTACACTCCACACCCCCAAGTGTGCCTAAGTTGATCTTGCATTTTTCTACTGTGCTTCTGAGTTGTGTGTGTGTGTGTGTGTCTGTCAGTTTTTTCATCTTCGGTCTCATCTATGAGGTTGTGAGCTTCTATGAGGTAGTGAGCAGAGACCATGTCTGATTTCATCTCGGAACCCCATTCTTAGCAGGTGGGCGTGCACGGTGTAGGATTTTGCAAATGCTGAGGGTAAAACAAAATGTATCCTGACTGGAACTGAATAAGTCATTCCTTGAGCACCTACTACGTGCTCAATGCTTAAAGAGACAAAAGTATGGCCTCTGTTATATAGGAGCTCCCAGTCATGAATGATTGAATAATGTGAGCTAACATGTGTCACAAGACTATATTAGATGCCAGGCATTGCCCTAAGCATTTCACCTGCATAAACATATATGATCTTTCAAATAACCTTTAACATTAGTTTTTTTGCTATCTAGAAACTGAGTCATCACAAGGGGGAAAGTGGTTGATTTGCCCAAGATAAATAGGCTGGTGAGAACTGGAGCTAAGATTTGAACTCAGGAAGTCTGGATTCAGAATTCCTCAACTACAGGCAAATGAATAACTCCCGATCCTCCTGCCTGTCCAGTCTACTCCAATGTTAAGTCGTGTTTGATTCACTTCCTACATGCCTTTCAAACACTTCCGCCTCTTCCCCACCCTCTCAGCTAATTAGTCCAAGAAGCCATTTGTACTTTCATCTTGAAGTTCTTTAAGTCACTCCATTCCTGCCTCGTAGGCATAGTAAAAGCCATACAATGTGCCCTCCCACCTCAGTGAATTTCCATTGATCTTAAGATCAAGGTGAGACCCTCGTCCAACAAGAACCTACTTACCAAGATCCTTTTTTCCTTTCACCATGTTCATGCTCATGTACAAAGTCTTGATGGTGGGACGCCAAAGTCCATCAAGACTTTGTACGTCTACATTGCCTGTGCCTGGAAAGCCCTTCCACCCACTTTTTCCCAAAATTTGCTACCCATCCTTCTGAACTCAACTCTAGTTTTACTTTCTCAGGGAAGGCTTCCTCAACCTCCTTATAATAGGTCAAATCCTATTATAGGTCTTAGAGACACTCAACAAACATTTCTTGAATGAGTGAATAAAGAATCTTTGATAGTCTTAATAGATTCAACAGACATAGAAAACAAATTCACCAAAAGGGAAAGGAAGGAGAAGGGATAAATTAGGAATTTGGGACTAACAGATACATCCTACTATATAGAAAATAGATAAACAACAAGGACCTACTATATAGTACATATAGAACTATATTCAGCATCTTGCAGTGATTAACAATGGAAAAGAAACTGAAAAGAATATATATATACATATATATATATGAATCACTTTGTTGTACACCTGAAACATTGTAAGGAACTTTAACTTTTGTTCTTTTTTTTTCCCCAAAATTTAAACTTTTTATTTTGTACTGGAGTACAGTTGATTAACAATGTTATGGTAGTTTCAGGTGAACAACAAAGGGACCCTACATATAATGTAATACATATACATTATGTATTACATAATGCAATGCATATGCATTACACTTTAATTTAAAAAAAGAATCCTTGATAGTCTTTCTAGAGCTGAGGTAGATGAGCATGAAGTTAAGACTACATCAGCAAAGGATAGGCCCTCTGGTCTGGAGTGGTCAGCAAAGATTTCCTAATGCTAAAGTGGATTTGTATAGGCAGGCAGTGAATCTGGAGCAAAAAGCTATTTTTTTTGTATTTTTAAGAAATACAAACATCTTAACTATCATTTGCAGCAACAATATTGATATATGGTGAACCAATAGTGGCCCCCTGGGGACTAAGAAAATCATAAGGGTAAAAAAAAATAATAAGAGTGGAAAGGAGCCAAGAGACTTTCTGGTTCAATCCCAACCTTATACCTAGATTTTGCTTGCAGAACCTGAGACCCAACAGGATGAAGATACTGCCTAATATCAAACATCATACTGGGCGCAGTGATGTATCTAAATTTCAAGTTTCCCAAGTCCAGCAGTCTTGCTCAGAGAGCAGCCCTTAGTGAACCAGGGACAGGGCCAGCCCAGAGGAGGAAGGGGAGGATATGAGTAGAGGGGTTGGTTATTGAGGCTCTCAGTATTTATTTACCTTGTTGGAGGTTTAAGCATTTTCTTCCGCAGCTGAAGAAGCAACACTTCTCATGCTTCAGGCACTTTTTGTTCTTCGAACATTCATCCCTTTCTTTGAATTCACAATTACCCTGGATTCTGGGGCATCTCTCTGAAAGAAAGTGAAAGTGAAGTCGCTCAGTCGTGTCCGACTCTTTGCGACCCAGTGGACTGTAGTCCACCAGGCTCCTCCGTCCAGGGGGGCATCTCTCTAGGGAAGGACTAACAACCATGAGTCTGACAGTCACAATGCCCTCGCTTCTCCAGACCCAAGGCAATCCTGGGGAGTCAGGGGAGTTTGCTTTCGCTTTGCTCATCCCCAGGAGTCCTTTTCCTGGGGGTCTTTCATTTATTTCCCAGCGCTGCCTGCACTAACCTCTCTCCTGACCACCCCCCACTCTCTGCCTTCTTTCCCCTAGCCCCAACCGCTAAGGCAAGCTTTCTCAACCTAGGCACTGGAGGCATTTGGGCTAGATAATTATTTGATGGGTAGAGGAGGGTTGTCCTGGGCATTGTAGGACGTTTAGTAGCATCCCTGGCCTCTACTCACTAGATTGCCGGTAGCACTCCCCGGTTGGGACAACCAAAAAAGTCTCTAGACATTGTCAATATTCCCTGGAAGGCAAAATCGCCCATTGAAAGCCACTGGTCTAAGCCAATCTAGTCGCTTTGGGCTGGTTGAGAAAACAGTGTTTGGGAATTCCTCTGGGGGGCGCTATTGTGCAGCAATATTGTTCACCCTGGCAGTCAGACAGCTGGATTTTTTAATTCTCATTCTCGGTTTACCACTTACTCTCTCTGAACTTCGGTTTCTTCATTTATAAAATCCTTTTAGCCTTACAGAGAGGTGAGGAAGAAGTAAGGTAAAGAGTGTAAAGCTATAATCATAGTCACGGATGCCCAGTAATATTAACTAACATTGGTTAAGTTAACCATAAGCCTAGCACTCTTCCAACTATTTTAAAGGCGTTATCTCATATAATCCCCAGAATTGTTCTATGAAGCTAATTCTATTAATATCCCCCATTTTGCAAATGAGGAAACTGAAGCACAGGGAATTTAAGCAGAATTTGTATCCACCAAGTCTGACTCCAGATCCCTCTCTTTAAATCCCTACTTTCAGAATGTTCAGTAAATGGTAGCGATTATCAATATTACTCTATTTGTCATTATCCAGTCACTCAGTTGTGTCTGACTCTTTGCAACCCCACGGACTGCAGCACGCCGGGCATGGAGTATTACTATCTTAAATTCAAAGGAACTTAAAGATAGTATCCTTCAGCCCAAAGTCAAGGAATCCCTGGGGAGGTGGAAACACTTTCTTGAACTACATTTGTAAGAATCAGGAGTTAATAGAGGTGGTGTTTCAAGAAAGGGGGCTATTTTTATCATGGGGTGAGAGAAAAGCCTCTTAGGCATCCCAGATCCTTATAGCCCCTCCCCTAAATGCTAGATTTTGTAATGCCCACCCCACCACACCAGCCCCACTCAGAAAGACCTTCCATTTCAAAGGGGCTGAAAATACCAACTGCCCAGGTCTGGATTCTTGCATTTACTGAAGAGATCTTCCATAGAAAAGAAAAAGGGAAGAAATAACCCAAATATCTCCCTCATCCCTAACCCAGGCCCAGAGCTAAGGTGGTGGAAAGCTTATTTCTTCCTCCCAACCATATTCTTTCCCTCGAGGGCAAGGGCTGAGGCCCCAGTACTTACGGGGAAAGAACCAGTCAGTGAGAGCAGGTCCCTGGACATTCACTAGAAGGAGGGATAGCACCAAGATGCTCAAAAGTCCAGAAGCCTCCATTATGAAGGAAAGCTGTCCTGCTGGTGGTTCCAGATCATAAAAATGTCTGGCTGCCTTTGTCCAGCCTAATCTTTCAGTGGTCAGTATCTTGGATACTTGAGAACTGGAGTCAAGCCAACCACCTCCTTTCCTGATGGGAACACTGGGTTCCTGAGGTCATCAACGTGACTAGCTGGCATCCACATCCCACAGTCCTGGGCAAGGGTCTCTTATTATATGACTCTTGATCATTAGCCACCTCAGCTGCGGTGGGTCTTCTGGTCAACCAGGGCAAGTAGGCAAAGCTGCTCTCACTTTCCAGGCTAGCTTTGGAGTGAATGCCACCATCAGAGGTCTTCCTCTTGATAACTTTGAGAGATGTTGTAGGCGGACCTCATTCTCTATTCATTTTCCATTGTAACTGGCATACCCCTTCTTGTTTTGTTTGATCCATGTGCGTCTATTGAGCTCTTAGTATCTCTTTGTTTCTGCCGGTCTCCCATGGTCCCTATGTTTCTTTGTCTCCCTCTCCCACACTGGCCTCCCATCCTGCTTTATCTCTTTGGCTCACTCCACTCGAACTCTTTGACTAAGACCACAGAGGAAAGATGTTGCCCCAGAGGGATGTGGGGAGGAGGAAGCAGGCTGATAGCAGAGTTTGCAGATAACGTTCCTCAAGATTGCATTGTCCTGAGAGCAGGAGGGAAGGTCAGGAAGGTCGGAGCTTGTACAGAGCATCTACCACCTGGTGCAAACTCCCTGTTGTCTGATGGGGAACTGTGAAGGGAAGAGACCTGCCTGAGAGACCGCAACTCAGGAAAGGTCAGTAACACAGCAGAGTTTCTGGTTTCTAACTAACGGAGGGGCTGTGGGAGAGAGAGAGAGGGTGCTGTAGGACTTGTCAGCTTTCCTTCAGCTACAGAACCCAGAAGCCCAGCCCGTCAATCAGTCCTGGTAGAGGGAGAGACAAATGTCACCAGTAGGGTCCCTGGTTTCTTCCTTATATAGATGTTGCACATTTGGGCAAAGCTTTATTGTCCAATTGTCTTACCTGCTGGAGAAGCCAGACAAAAACCAACGTTATTATCAGTGACTGACTCTATAGACACAAAACCTAGGATCACGACAAAGTCCCTATGGAATCTATTGTGTGGGTCTGAGCCTACTGATACTGATGTTCTTGACCAGGACTGCCTGAGGCACTCAGACAGCCTGTATTTTCTCTTGTAGAGCCCCAGAGACATTCCTTCCATCATCATCGGGGCCAAGGTTGGGTCTGGACCAACCTTTGTAGTTCTTTGGGTGGTTGCAGGACACATCTCTGCAAAATCTTCAGGGAACTGTTAAAAACCATGGGCCACAAATGGCATCTTTTATGCTCAAGTCTATTATACCAAGCCTAGATTTAATACCTAACCTAACTGCGGTTTTGACCTTCACCAGAAATGTAGTATTAATCAGTCTGGAATTCCTGGGTCAGCACCAATGAGGCTATCTGTCACGTGGGCCGTCTCCATGCGTCCCACTCCCTAAGAACAGGCAATCTGTGTGATAAGGACCCTTGATTCTCTTTCCTCCAAAAGCACATCCCGGCCTAAAAGTAATCTTTTCTTTTCTTTTGCTTATAGCTCCCTTGCCTCATAGCTCTTCCAATAAAAACCCTCCATTTCGTACAACCCCTTGGAGCACCTTCTAGCACCACGGTGGATGCTACTCAATTCATCAGTCAGCTAAGAAAGCCAGTTTGACCTTCAAATTTACTCAGCTGAATTGTATTTTTATAATGGAACTTTGCAGAACAAGGTTTTTACTATTCACAAGTCCTGGAGGGTACATGACAGGCCCGAGGGTCACACAGTTAAGATCACAAGCAGAGAAAGATGAAGAACGTGTAGACCCGGGGATCTGCCTTTATTAGGGTTCAAGATGGAGTGTCTAAGGTTTCACTCTTTTTGTAAAAAAAAAAAAAAAAAACAATTTCTGCCCCTCTCCCCCCCTCCACCCCACTTTTTTTTCTGCATTGCATGGGCTCAGTAGCTGGGAATCTCTTGTGGAGCATGGATTCTAGAGCGAATGGGCTCTCTAGTTGCAGCATTGGGCTTAGTTGCCCCAGGGCATGTGGAATCTTAGCTCCCCAACCAGGGATTGAACCCACATCCCCTACATTGGAAGGTGGATTCTTAAAGACTGGACCACAGGGAAAATCCTAAGACTTCAATCTTTATTGGTGAGTTTAAAGCATGAAAGCATGCATGGAAGGGAGAAACCAGGTCACGCAGTGGTTAGTCATCTAGGTTATGTTGCCAAAACTCAGCCTCTGTTCACCTGTGCCGAATAGAAAGGCAGAGACAAGAGTTTTGGGTAAAATAGAAAAGAGTAGCTTTTATTGCTTTGCCAGGGGAAGGGGTCCACAGGGGGCTAATGCCCTCAAGACTGCGTAACCCACCCTGGGCGAGGTAGACAGGAGCTCTATAGTGTTCAAGGAGCAGGGCCTAATCAGCTTGTGGACCATTCTCAGATTGACTGGCATCCAGGTGAAGTTTCAAGCATCTTCAATGTCCTGATTTCAACCAGTCTAGGGTCTATGTTCTTGTGGTGAGCAGTTTTCATCTGCTTCCTGTAAAAACAACTTAGGAACTTGTGCCAGGCCTTCATCTGTATCTTTCAGGGAACTGGGAATTGGGGAGTTCTGCTATGTGACAGAATTATAGTCAGTAATGTTACCAGTTCCCCAGTCAATAGCTTCTTTGTTTCTGCATCTTCACATTTCCCAACTATTAACTCTTGAGTCAGTATTTCACTTCAAAAGACCAGGACACAGGGGCTTGAACACAGTTTCAGTACTTGGGCTTTCTAAGAGGGAAACTTCACAGAATGGGGCAGCCTGGCTCCTTGCCTAGTTATTTTGCTGTGTCAAATAACTGGCAACATGTTTATTCAAGAGGGATGTCGTCAAAATGGTTGCCTCAACAATCAAAATCTTAACGTCAGGCACTACAGTATACTTTCCCACCAACTACATGATCTCACTAGATCTCACAAAGAAACTAGGGAACAGAATTTTTAATGAACCGCCAAGATGTCTTAAGCAATAGTGTCCTTCTTATTCTACTACTTGCATTCTCCCAAACTCAGCCTGGGGGAATAGAAAGCTGAAATACTTAAGTGGAAAAACTCTGGGGGCCCATCAATTCCATTTCCTCAAATTACAGCTAGAGATCATATGGTCCAGAGAAGTGAAGATGCCGACTCAACGTCACCTAGAAAGTGAGTGTCAGAAATAAAGTTAGGAGGGAGTTGAGTTTCTAAGCCCTTGCTAGAGGTCATGAGAGAATCTTCTGCATTGGTGTGGATATACTGTTTTAGTAGAGAGTTGAAGGTAGAGAGGAATGGTGAGTCTAAAGAGGAGGAAAGTTAATATTTTAGTGGTGACACAGGCTAAAGACAAGGGCTTCCCAAGTAGTTCAACAGTAAAGAATCTGCCTGCCAATGTGGGAGGCGAGGGAGACGCCCGGTCGGGAAGATCCCCTGGAGAAGTGAAGGGCAACCCACTCCAGTATTCTTGCCTGGAGAATCCCATAGACAGAGGAGCTTGGTGGACTACAGTCCACGGGGTTGCAAAGAGTTGGACGAGACTGAGCGGCTGAGCAAACACAGAGAAACTAAAGGCCAGCAGAGTCTGTAAGTGTCCAAGCGGTTCCCAGGGTTCCCAAATAAGACTGAATTTTTCTCTAAATTTTCTTAAAAATAAATCTCAGAATTTCTGGTTGCTCTATCCCATTCTGTCTTGTTAAATTTTCAGCCTTATCCAAAAGTCTCACTTTAGAAGCAGGTGAGATGAAATTTACATTTTGGGGGCCTTGGATCAATGTTGCTTGGGGACCATTCCTTCATCTAATTTCTTGGAGAAGGCTGAGTAAGGATCCACCTGGATTTTTGTCCCTTCTTCCCTATGGCGTCTCACCAATGGGCAGCGTGCCCTACCTCTGCCTTAGCCACACTTCTGTCCTAGGGCCAATCTTGTGCTCGGAATGAGGGACTCCAAAGGACACCAAGGTAGATGGCCTCTACCTGGAAACTTCGGCTTCTCCACTAGACCAAGACTTATCACATGGTGACTTCCAGTCCCTGGCTTTCTATCTTGTTCCCTGTGCCTCTGACTTAATCACTGAGTGCCATGTTGGTTTCCCAAAGAAACTCTGAGCTCCTCTGAACAGGTCTGTGTCTAGATCCTAGTGCTTACATTTTTTTAATCTTATTTATTTAATTTATTTTATTTCCAGTTGCACTGGGTCTTCATTGCTGCTTGTGGGCTTTTCTCTAGTTGTGGTGAGCAGGGGCTACTCTTCATTGTGGTGTGCGGGCTTGTCACCGTGCTGGTTTTTCTTGTTGGGGATCGCAGGGTCTAGGCACATGGGGTTCAGTAGCTGCAGCTCAAGGGCTCGGTAGTTGTGGTACACAGACTTAGCTGCTTCACAACATGTGGAATCTTCCTGGACCAGGGATTAAACCATGTCCCCTGCGTCGATAGGCAGATTCTTATCCACTGTGCCTCCAGGGAAGTCTGGGATTTACATTTTTTTTTTTTTAAATTTACTTTATATCAGAGTACAGTTGATTAACAATGGTGTATCAATTTCAGGTGTATAGCAAAGTGATTCCTAGTACATATGCATGTATCTATTCTTTTTCAAATTTTTTTCCCATTTAGGTTATTAGAGTGTATTGAGCAGAGGTCTCTGTGCTGTACAGTATGTCTTTGTTGTAGAACCTCATATTTAGAACATGAATAGGCCCAGAATAAATATTCAGTACATTCTGTTGAATGAGCTATGTAGGTGCAGGATTGGTAAGTGGACATGTGGATGGATAGATGGACCATGGATAAATGGGAAGGTGGTTGGATTGGCAGGAAGAAGAAAGGGTGAGGGTAGCATGAATATTCAAGCGCATGAATGCATGGATATGGATGGGTCGATGGATGGCTGGGCCAAGAAGTAAATTGGATTGGATAAAAGAATGGATAGGTTAGTGATGCGATGAATGGGTCTATTGATGAAAGTTGTTTGAATGGAAAGCATATGAGTGATTGGTGGGTGTAAGGAAGAAAGATGGATGTAGAAATGATGGAGAAGTACCCTGATGAATATAAGAGAAATGTGTGAGTGTGAAAGATAAGTAGGTACATAAATAGGTAGATGGAAGAAAGATTGAATATAAATTGGGCAGCTGAACAGGTAGAAGGTAGACGAGTGAGAAGGGTAAGTTGGATGGATATATGGGTGAAAGAATGGGTGCAAAGATAAATTAGTTGAAACGTATGGCAACAGAGGGCAAAGTGAGAGGATGGTTGGGTGAATAAATGGACGGAATGGTTGGTGGATAGGTAGGTGGGGTGGAAACATGAATGAAAATATTAACTAAAGTTAAAGAAAAGAAAAGGACTGTATACAGAATAATTTATACTGCTACAAAGTCATACATTTATAAATAGGGAGAAAACTGATCAATTTTAGCAAAATAGACCAAAATTTACAGATGAGGTAGAAAGCCTGTACAAACTCTAGGATGAAGTATCAAAAAATAAGTAAAAATATACCATTATGATATTCACATATGTATGTATATATAACTGAATCACTGAAACTAACATTGTAAATCAATTACATACCTCAATTGAAAAAAATCCTATCTAACCTAAAATATATATATAATATGTACATATACTATTATAGAAGGAACCGAAAATAGGCAAGTTTCGCATAGTCTTCCATGCCAGTTTTCTGAGGTAATATGACTCAAATAGCAAAGCACACAAAAATCATAGACCTAGTTTTTTCTTTTAACTATAGATATGGGAATTCTAAATAAACTATTTGGTAAAAGAACCAACAATGTATTAATTCAATTATACCTTCAACATGATTAAGGTCATTCTAGGAATATGAGGATGGTTCAACATATGAAAATTTGTGTAAGTTTTTTTGTCTTTCTTTTTTATTTTCTAAATTATGAAAGTATGATAACACATTTACAGGAGACTTGGAAAATACAGAACAAAGTTACATATAATTCCACTATAATAATTGTTTGTTTTAAGTAGATAAATTAAGATTTTTAGTTGTGGTTTCAATATCAAACTCTTAGAAATTAATAGAATGAATGTACAGAGAAGTAGATGAAGATAGTAGACTTCTAGTTGAAAAGCATTATGAACCAACTTGATGTAATTAAGATTTATACAATTTTCACACAACAGTAGGATACAGATTCTATTTAAGTTCCCATAGACTATAGATAGGAGACACTGGAACATACCCAGAGGCATAAGACCAGGTGCAGAAATTTCATGGTTTAAAGGTGTTGAAAAAATTGTATAAGTTTTTATACCAACAAATTAGAAGAAAAAAATAATTGCATCACTAGATGCTGAAAAAATATATGACAAAATTTAGCAGTAATTTTCAACAGCAGCTTTAAATGGATTAAAGAGGAAATGACCCAAGGGTAATAAAACCTACTTGTCCCAAACCCAACAACAAATGTCATTTTATACAGCCAGAGCCACTGACTTTAAAATAAAGAACTGGACAGGGCTAGAGCTTATTGAATTTATTCTCAACATTATTTCAGAGGTTCTATATGATATAAAAAGCCCTGAAATTTTTTAAAAAGTAAGTCATGAAGTAGGAAAAAAAGAGTCAAATTTATCATCATTTTCAGATTATATGATTGTGTATAAAATCAAAGTAACCCCAATAAATATTGTTATGCTTAATAAGGCCATTTGGCAAACTAGTCGGATGCAAGACAAAATTGATAGCTTTTTATCGTAACGAAAGTGAAAGTCACTCAGTCGAGTCCAACTCTTTGCAACCCCATGGACTATACAGTCCATGGAATTCTCCAGGCCAGAATATTAAAGTGGGTAGCCTCTTCCTTCTCCAGGGGATCTTGCTCACCCAGGGATAGAACCCAGGTCTCCCAAGTTGCAGGCGGATTTTTTACCACATGAGCTGCAAGGGAAGCCCTTTTATTATACTACTCATCATGAATTACTTTGATGATAACATTTTAAACTTACTGTTCATTTCAGGGGTTCCACGCACTTCAGTCCACAGCGTGAACAGCACTTTGCCGTCAGTGGGCAATCATCATCCAGCAGGCACCTGGGTCTGTCAATCGTGGTACATACTGGCGGCTTGTTTGGGCAGAAACCTGCTTTGACTTTGTGGGGTAAAACAAAGACACTTGACCTTGAAATACTTGACTATACTTTGAGATAAATTAGGGGAACCTTGGGAACCTTAAATAAGATTTTCCTCTAATTAAGTCTCTTACCCTCCCCCCTAGAGTGACAATAAGGTGGAATAGGTGGAGTATCGACTTCTATTTGATAATTTTAATAATTATTTGAGGAGAATCAAAAAGTCTTGCCAAGAGGGAGGAAACATATGAGTACCTATGGCTGATTCATGTTAATGTTTGGCAGATATGAACACAATATTGTAAAGCAATTATCCTTCATTTAAAAATAAATAATTTTTTTTAATGGGCAGAAAAAAAAGTCTTGCCATCTCTGATTTATAAAATCTGATAGGATTCCTAATTGACTCTACAAAATTAATAGATTTGGGTTATCTAATCCCAGAGTACCAGAAGTAGGAGTATTAGAGAACACCAAGAACTTCCTTGTTTTATAAACTGTAGATACTAAGGACCATATAGGGGGAATTGAGTTGCCTAAGGTCACACAGAAAGCAAGCAGGAAAGTTGAAGTCAGCCATACCATGTTGTTCCTCAAAACACTGACAATTCCTGGGACAAGACCACAGTATCTTAGCACTACATGAGAGAATGAATAGCATCTATAGAGGAAGAGGTCACTTCTACTCAACAGCACTTTGCTACCCATCTTTTCCCCTGCACACTTTACATGAAGTTCTGTGCAGACATAGGAATTATACCTATGAATGGTTATGAATTTTCTATGTGAATAAGTGGATCCTGTCACCTTGTAGGACACTGAAGAATGAGACTTGAAATAAATACATTTTCATTGAGAAATATGACGAGGGTTACCATGCAAGATTGGCTTGGAAGAATAGCACAACAGTCTCCCAAGGTCAAGAGAGCAACATGAGAGCCCTGGTTGGCCATTAAGTGAGGAAAATTTCCCAGAGGACCCCTGAGCTAAACTAAGGGGCATTCTCAGGGTTTGCCCAGTAGACTTTGGGAAGTATATCCCCAGTCCTTACCTGTCCAGGCCATGGCACAAGCAAAGCCGCACATGGATTCGCAACATTTTTCATTTAAGGGGCAGTCGTAGTCACTCTTACATGAAGCTGAACACTCCATACGGTTCTTAAAAGGGAAGAGTGGGCACTGTCCATCCTTGACTGCAATGAAAGCAGGTGTGAGTTCCTGCAAACCCCATCCTCTCCCATCACCCTTCAAACAGCTTTTCCTTTTCTTCAAAACCAGTATCTCTTTCTGGGATGTGGTTCATTCTACCCTGTCCACAGGCACCTCTAGTAGGCTGTGGAGTGATGAAATGTCCCTCTGTATCAGGAGATGCAGTAGAAAGAGAGTTAAACGTGGTGTTTGAAGCCCCAAGGTAAAGTCCCGGTCCTGCTACTTAATAAACGATTTCGGTTTCCTTCTCTACAAGGTAGGATTAATTATGTGACATCCACACTAGATCATGTGAGCTATTTTAGGGGACATGCTTTACTTTGCAGGAGGAGTGACGTGATCCGACTCGAATTTTGAAAGAATCACTGTGGCTACTGTGTTCATAACAGACTTGTAAGAAGGGAAGGAGAGGAACAAGGAGATCTATTAGGAGGTCATTGCAATTAATCCAGATGAGAAGATGGCACGTCAGGTTAGGGTGGCAGCTGTGGACGCAGTAAGAACTGATCAGATTCTGGATCTATTTTCCAGATAAGTCTAAAATGACTTCTTAACAAAGGATGTTGGTTGAGAAAGACAGACATCAAGGATGCATGTACATGTCTCTGTTTGTCCTCATCTGATTGTAAATTCCCTGACAACAGGAAATGTTTTTTCTCCTTGTCCTCATCATTCTTCCTGCTCTCCTCCTCCTCCTCCTTAGTGAGCCCACGTAACCTTGTCAAATCTTTGTGTCCTTGATAATACATGATCCTGTCAACAATTCAATGAGGTACTATTCCAGTATTCCAATACTATTATTCCAGTATTACAAGGGGAGGAACTGAAACTCAAAGAGGTAAAGAAATTTGCAGTGAGAAAGACAGATTTCTAGCCAGTATTTTGACTCCTAAGCTCTGTATCACGCTGTCATCCAACATTACTGGTCATTGCACAAGAATTAATCCACAGACTTTACCTTTAGCCCACTCTGAAAGTGAAAGTCATGTCCACCTCTTTCTGACCCCATGAACCCCGGGGCTCCTCAGTCCATGGAATTCTCCAGGCAAGAATACCGGAGTAGGTTGCCATTCCCATCTCCAGCGGATCTTCCTGACCCAGGGATTGAATCTGGGTCCCCTGCACTGCAGGCAGATTCTTTACCATCTGAGTCACCAGGGACACCCTTGTCTTGCTCCACTCTTCACCTCCTCCCTGCTCCATCCCTATTTCATGGAATTCCAGAGCTGGCCTGTCTATGCTTCATTCTTGGGTGAGTCCTTAGGTAATATTCAGCAGGTCAATGTCATGAGAAAATAACCTGTTTCCAAAGTGTTGGCCTGACTCTCAGGTCCCACTGGCCAAAGTTTACCAACAGTTGATGTGCACTACCTCATTTTTTGGCACAACTCCATTAGGTAAAGACTACTATTATTTCCACTTTATAGACAGGAGAACTAAAACTCATGAAGACACAAAATTAAGACTACCCAGCCAGTGAATGACACAGCAGAGATTTGAACCAAGGCAGTTTCACTTCAAAGCCTGAATCTGCAACTGGGATGGTGTACTATTTCTCGTCAGGCTAGGCTCACAGATTGCCAAGGGTATGAGTCTTACCAACTGATGAGCAAGCCTTCATGCAGTCCTCCTTCTTGGAGAAGCTGTTGGCATTCCCAAGGCAACCTCCGTAAAAAAAGGGTTTGCATACACGCTGTTCGGTGTTAAAATACCACTGCTTGACTGTCTTCTTGCAGTGTCCTGTGTCTAAGGGTAACAAGCAGGGTTCTGAGACAGGAGACAGAGAGGGAAGAACATAAGGGTGGCAAAAAAGGAAGGGGTTAGGCCCTCAACTTTTGTATAGTTCAAGGTGTTATTATCCAAGTTATAGAAAGAGCCATGATCAATAAAAGTTCTGGTCCTAGCTCTATATGGTCACTCTTTAACATCTCTGAGTGTTCATCCTACCTTGCAAAGGAGGTCACAAAGAGCATATAAGAAAGATTCAGAGCTGATATTACTTCTTCACTGCTTTGAGTTTTGAGAGGGAAAGACTTGTTCAAGAACTATATTCAAAATTCAAAGCATCTGGCACATAGGAAGAATGAGGTACTGAGACAGAAAAAGAGCAGTCCCTCTCTGTCTGGAAATTGATCTGATGCTCACAGCTAAGCCATATTGTTCTCTTGTTGGACATAATCCCACAGGACATCCACATCAAACAAAGTTACTCTGAGGTGATAGAGTGGGACCAAAAAAAAAGAGATCACTGTGAAACCTACAAAATACCAAACACCTATGAGTGAAGTATGTTTCTCTGCCAATTACGGCTTTATCCTCATTCTAGTCTTCCCACTGTATTGAAGAGATTTACCAGGATAATTACACAACTTCCCCCACTTTCTGACAGCACCCAATCTAGGGTGAATTCCCACTTCCTTAGATCTTCCCCCAAATTTCCCAATCAAAGCCTTAGTCCTGTAGTAGATACTTCCTAACAGCTTCTTCTTGAGAAACCTCAAATTGTCTGTGGTGAACTTTCTCCCTCACTGCAGCAAGTAATTAGCTCAACTTGTTCAACTACAGGTCTGTTCCTGGTGGCCTTTAACCAAAGGGCATTGATACTACTTATTTGTTGAAGGAATGAATGAATGAATGAATGAATCTACACAAAATGCACAGTTCCTTATTATTAGATACTTTGAATTACCAGAAAACCTTGTCGAAGGGCAAAGAATCAGAAAATAACTCCGCCCTCTGAACTGACTGAGGCTGATACTTGCCACAGTACCAACAATAGTTTCTTGACACATAGTGAACAAGCAGCAAGCATTAGTTACTGGAAGTGATTGGACGTTGGACCAAAGAAGAATACCTTCAAGAGCATCAGTTGATGTCCACCATGCCTAGACTCATTGTTTGTGCTTGAGGTCTGGGAGTCTCATTAGAAAAGGCAAAAAGCTTGAACCCTGGCCTCCCTATCCCAACGTTCAAGGGAATCATTCCACCACGTCTTGACAGGGTAGGAAATAGGACACCTCACAAAACACCGTTGCTCTCAGCCTGGATGGCACTACCTTCAGATGGATCCATGCACTTCTTCCCACAGGCAAAAGAGCAGCACTTGAGGTGTTCATCGCAATTGAAATCTGTTTTGCATAAGTCTGGGGCTTTAGAATTACAGGTGATCCTTTCTTGGAGGCACGCTCCTGGCTTCTCTGTAAGAAAGAAATGTCCAAATTCACATCTTTTGAGAGTTTCAGCTCTTATTGGCCCATGGAAAAAAGTGGATAGTGAGACTCTTTCAGTCCTATACTCTACCTTCAATTCTTAGCTGTCACTCTGCTTGTATTCAGGGTCTGCCTCTCACCACTCTTCACACATTTAGGTAGATCTGAATCAGGAATTTGTGTCCAGGTAGAACCAAAGGGGAAGCACCTTTCAAAATCTGTAAGTCTGTCTCTGTTTCATGACTAAATTCATTACATTATTTTTAATTAGATTCTACATATAAGCAAAATCGCATCTGTCTTTCTCTGACTTACTTCACATAGCATGATCATCTCTAGGTCTATCCATGTTGCCACACATGGCATTATTTCAGTCTTTTAATGGCTGAGTAATAATAATACATATACATATATCACATTTTCTTTATCCATTCAGATTCCAGGGCAGGGGGTTTTATAGGGATCAAGACCCTAGTCTTAAATTCAGGATCTCCTTTCTCCTCTTAAAACCAATTATTTTAATGCCTAATTCCTCTGCCTCCTGTATCTTAGTTGATAAGGGAAGTTAATTGGTGAGGAGTGGTGAAAATACCATGGACGTAGGAGTCAGGAGCCCTGATTTTGGTTCCTGACTCCTTGTGAATTCAAGACCAATCTGAGTTCCACTATATGACTCTGCAGTTATCTCTAAGGGGAAAGAAATGGTGAAGTGGAAGAATCACTATAAATAAGACAACTCTGGCTTAGATGCTTGACTCTACACAACAGCTAAATAATCTTGGGGGAAATGTCTTCCTTTGTCTGAGTTACAAATTTCCCATCTATGAAAGGAGAATTACAATCTCTACTTTATAGGCTGTTCAGAAGGATTAAGATAGCAGAGTAGGAAGACTCTGAGCTTACCTCCTCCCATGGGCACACCAAAATTACAACTCTTCATGGAGCAACTCTGCATGGGAAAGACCAGAAGACTAACAGAAAAGATCATCTACAATGAAAGATACAAAGAAGGAACCACAACAAGATGGGTCGGAGGGACAGAGATGTCTACTCAAGACCTATACCCCAGGTGGGCAACCCACAAACAGAAGGATAATTACAATTTGCAGAGATTATCACCAGGAAGTGAGGGGATCTGAGTCCCACATTGGGCTCCCCAACACAGGAGTCCTATACCAGGAAGACAAGACCCAGAATGCTTGACTTCAAAGGCCAATGGGGCTTACTTTCAGGAGAAGCAGAGGGCTGTGAAAAAGATTCTACTGTTGAAGGGCACACACAAAATCTCACCTGCTCTGGGACCCAGGGCAGAAGCAGTGATTTGAAAGGAGGCAAGGTCAGAACCCCCTGCTGATTGTAGAGAGCCTCCCGGAGAGGCAAGGAGCAGCTAGAGTTCAGCCCAATCTGTTAAGTCTTTTAAAAAGAAGGTTTTTTCCTGATTGGTAGAGAAGAGATCAGAGGTATTCGAAGTATAAGAGGAATCTGGCCTGCTATTTGCAGCTTTGAAGATGGAAGAGGCTAATTGTCTAGGAATGAGGGTGGCTGCTAAAAGTTGACAACCAGTAAGGAAACCTCAGTGCTAAACAGTTGCCAGGAATGATTCTGCTAACAACCAACGAGATGGGAGGAGACCCTTGAGTCCCATATAAGAATGGCAGCCTTGATGGACACCTTGATTTCAGTCTGGTGAGAACCTGAGCAGAGAACCTCAACACTCCATGCCAGACTTCCAACGTACAGGTAATTTGTTAGGCAGCAAGATAACTGATAAAATATTTATTGTGGCTCCATGTCTCAAAACTGAGCATCTCTCTGGTGGAATCTGACCAGAGAGACATGACTGTTTTGAATACTACTGAATCTTGGAATTACAGAAGTTTAGAATTAGAAAAAACATATTTATCATTGATATCAACTTCCTAATCTAATAAGTTAAAATAAGAAAGAAAGAGGTCACATAGAATAATATAGTGAATTGGGGACAGATCTGGGACTTCCAATCCATGGTTTTTTCCAGAAGACCCACTTCTTTGGTGAGGACTGGCCACTGAGACTTCTAGTGCTTTCCAAATATATTTCTTGCCCTTCATACTACCCTTTTTAAAAAGATTTATTTATTTATTATTTTCTTGGCCAAGCCTCAAAGCATGTGGGATCTCAGCTGCCCTAACAGGGATCGAACCTGTGCCCCCTGCATCAGAAGTGCAGAGTCTTAACCACTGGACCACCAGGGATATCCCCCTTTCATGCTATCCTTAATGCACTCTCCAAGGATGGCCTGAAGCCAAGAAAAGAAGATGGTATCAGCCCTCTCCTGTCATTCCTTCACTCACACTTCCCAGGAGATCACATCCATTCCCACAATCCCAACTGTGGTTCCTATAGCTCCTAGACCTAGCCTCTCTTCCAAGCTAAGACACTTTATATCCAACAGCCTGAGGAAAACACCATTTGGGCATCTAATAAACACCTCTGTTCCAACATGTTTAAAATGGAACTAATCACTTACACACGGAATCTAAAATATGGCACAAATGAACTTATCTACAAAACAGAAACAGACTCATAGGCATAGAGAACAGACCCATGGTTGCTAAGGAAGAGGGGGAAAAGAGGGAGATGGAGTGGGAGTTTGGGGTTAGATGCAAACTATTACATTTAGAGTGGATAAACAACAAAATCCTAACATAGCACAGGGAACTATATTCAATACTCTGTAATAAACCATAATAGAAAAGAATATTAAAAAGAATGTATATATGTGTGTATATATATGAGTCATCTTTCTGTACAGCAGAGATCGGCACAACTTTGTAAATCAACTAAACTTCAGTTTAAAGAACAATAAGAAGACAAAATGGAATTAGTACCTCCCCATGTCCAAACAGCACCTTCTCTCTGTGTCCATCTTGATATTTGGCATCAACAGCCCCCTAATCTGTTATTAGAATCCTGAGATTCAGTTCCCTCACTCGCCATCACCCCCAGCATCCTACCAGTCATGGGCTTGGGTCAGTTCAACTTCCTAAATCCCGTCTCTTCTCCCTCTTTGCTCCACTTCCTCAGGTCAGCACCTGACCTCTCGCGTGCGCTTTATGTGTTTAGTCACCAAGTCACGTCCAACACGTTGTGACCCCGTGGACTATAGCCTGCCAGGCTCCTCCGCCCATGGGATTTTCCAGGCAAGAAAACTGAAGTGGACTGCCATTTCCTGTTCCAGGGCATCTTCCCAACCCAGGGATTGAACCTGTGTCTCTTGCACCTCCTGCTTTGGGAGGTGGATTCTTCACCACTCTCGCTACTAGGGAAGCCCAACCTTCTCCCATCTCCCCCTTCAACTACTGCACCAGCCTCCTCATCCATCTTCTGCCCTCAGAGTCCTGCCTAGCAACTGACAAGTTTTCAAAAATTAAACTTGGAAAAGACATGTATCAGGAAAAGTCAGGGAATAATTTGGGGGTAAGCAGGTGAGGGAAGGATTTAAAGGGCTCAGGACAGGTGAGTAAGGCTAGTTCTCTGAAGCCACCATCACAATGGCCTCCTCTGACACAAGTCCTTGCCTCATGTCTAATCCTCAGTCCCTAAGATTGCCTTCTAAAGAAGAGCAGCTGCAGCTTTTCCAAACCCACTTTTGGCTCTGTTGCTTGGTGAGGCAGATGTCTGCTCCAAAGAGAGGAAGAGAAGCAGCAGGAGGGCGACATTCCTCCAGGAGAAGGTGGAGCTGTGAAGAGGAAGATGCCTGTGGAAGGGGAAGAGAAGAGGGCAGGGATCAGGCACAAGCCAGAGAGACACAAGCATCTGCAGATGAACCTTGGAGCTGATCCACCAATTCCCTTAGTTCACAGAGGAGAAAACCAAGGTGCATCACGTGAGGTCGGTCACATGGCAAGCAGGGCAGGTCCCTCAGCCCCAACACCCTCCCAGGGGCCCCACGCTCTGCTGGGGGCTGTACATTACCTACCCAGACACTTGCCCATCGTCTTGCTCCCAGGTGATAGGCCACACATGAATGATCACAGGGATCTGTCTGGAACGCAAAGTTGATTTGCCCACAATCAGTCCTGGGGCAACCCAGACACTAGTGAGAATCTTTTCTTTGCTCCACTGAGCAAGAAACTGATGATGGTATGAGATTTGCAGGGAGGTCTGGGCTTATCCCACTGGGTTTTAGTGCCCAAAGAGCCAAAAAGATGCCAGTTGATCTGAGGTTAACAAAGTGAATTGAAAGTCGCTCAGTCATGTCTGACTCTTTGTGACCCCATGGACTATACAGTCCATGGAATTCTCCAGGCCAGAGTACTAGAGTGGTAGCCTTCCCCTTCTCCAGAGGATCTTCTCAACCCAGAGATCAAACCCAGGTCTCCTACACTGCAGGCGGATTCTTTACCAGCTGAGCCACAAAGGAAGCCCGGGGTTAACAAAGGGGTCCCTCTTATCCCTTCTGGTGTTATCCAAGCCTAGGAGAGCCTATGATATGCCCGGACAACCAGATAAATGGACATTTCCCCCACTTACTTAAGTCTCCATTTTCTATGTATTTTCCTGGCCTTTATCTATATTTTTTTAAATAATGTGAAGAACTGATAATGTCTTACTGTATTGCCTCTCTTAGAGTAAATTTCAAAAATAGCAAGAGAAGGAGGAAAGAAGGAAGGGAGGAAGACAGAAAGGAAGAGGGGAGGGAAGAGAGAAAGTTTTTATGCCAAAGTGTGCTGTTGTTGTTGTTGTTGTTGAGTTGCTAAGTCAGATCTGACTCTTTCGTGACTCCATGGACTGTAGCCTGCCATGTTCTATGTTCTTGAAATTTTCCAGGCAAGAATACTGGAGTGAGTTGCCATTTCCTTCTCCAGAGACTCTTCCCAACCCAGAGATCGAACCCAAGTCTCCTGCATTGGCAAGCGGATTCTTTACCACTGAGCCACCAGGGAAGTAACACCTATTAACTCTTGAAAGTTAGTTGATCGGATCAGCCTATAGTCAGTTAGTAGGAAGCAGAACTCCTGAAAAGGGGTAAAGGGAAGGATACAGATGAATAAGATTGCCAAATATAATATAGGATGTCCAATTATCATTTTTACTATAAGCACATCCCATGCAATGTAAGGACTGTAGTTACACCAAAAATTATTCGTTGCTTATCTGACATTCAAACTGAGTTAGTTGGGACTTCCCTGGAGGTCAAACGGCTAGGACTCTGCACTTCCACTGCAGAGGGCATGGGTTCCATCCCTGGTTGGGGATCTAAGATCTTGCATGCTGTGTCAATCTGTTCGGTTGCTCAGTCATGTCTGACTCTTCGCGACCCCATGGACTGCAGCACGCCAGGCTTCCCTGCCCATCACCAACTCCAAAGTTTACTCAAACTCATGTCCACTGAGTTGATGATGCCATCCAACTATCTCATCCTCTGTCGTCCCCTTCTCCTCCTGCCCTCAATCTTTCCCAGCATCAGGGTCTTTTCAAATGAGTCAGTTCTTCGCATCAGGTGGCCAAAGTACTGGAGTTTCAGCTTTAGCATCAGTCCTTCCAATGAATATTTTGGCATGATTTCCTTTAGGATGGACTGGTTGGATCTCCTTGTAGTCCAAGGGACTCTTCAAGAGTCTTCTCCAACACCACAGTTCAAAAGCATCAATTCTTCAGCCCTCAGCTGTATAACACAGCCAAAAGAATCCCCCAAATTGAACTGGCCATCATTTATTTGTACTTGTTAAATCTGGAAACTTTAAAACAGAATGAATTCATTTTGATTGGAAGGAGACTTGCTTGGACAATAGAATTAGAATTCAGAAGAATGATGGTTGCCAAAGGGATGTGTATTAAAACATTTCAATTGAAAAATTAATTCTATCTTTTAATAGAAAAAAGTCATTTGATTTGGTTGACTGAGGACTGACTTTGCCAATTAGACAATTTGGTTAACATTTTTCCACAAACATAGTGCATTAAATCTGTAGCATCAAAGATTTTTTTAAATGTACTTAAAGACTGCACTAAGATTAATGCATTTTATGAAAATATGCTATCAAAGTTCAATCAGGTTAATAGTATTCAAGCTTTCCAACATCTATAGAACGTATAAGATTATATAAGGTGTCTAAGAGGAATGGGTGTAATCAATAACATCTTTGATCATTTGGCAAATACTCTTAAAACCTTTTTGGTAAACTTTCCAGAAATTAAGAAAATCACTTGTGATTTGTGATCAGTATTCTAATTACCAGGAAACAAATTATTTTCAAGGGTAAGGTTTCCAGTTGTATGCCTAAATAAAAATTGAAAGAGGGCTTAATAAAACTTTCTTAAACATTTAACTAGATCATTAAAATAAATTTTTGTTACACAGTATTATGTGATTGGGGGGCAACTTGCTAGAAGTTCAAAGAACCAAGTGACATACCTATAACAAAACTCCATTTGATCCCATGTACTTACATATCATTGAGTTGCATTACCTATGGAATTTGTTTATCAATAAATTTTTATTTATCCATAATTTCAATGTATTTATTTATATATTCATTGCTATTATTATGTTATTTAAATAACAAATGGAGTGAAAAATCAATCCAAAAGAAAACATTTTACTCCTACAATCTTATGATCACAGTAAATAAAAAGGCTAAATTTTAATTTATACTCATGTTCTCATTGCATAGCAATATGAAAAAGTCATGAATAAAATGCTTTTGAGAATGAGATTATATTTCATCATATTAAAAGTCTGTGGGGTAAGAGCAATGGAAAGAGAAGTTCAAGGAGAGGTGTTTTAAATTTTCCAACTGTTCAAGTGTTTTTCACATATTTTTAAAATGAATGATGTTGTATATCAAGTTAGTATGGTATTTTGGCCCCAACTGATTCATTTGTTATGTAGCAGGGTTTTTGTAAAGTCTTAATATTTACAACAGAGAGGTTCCCTGGCAGTCCAGTGGTTGGTACACCATGCTCTCTCTGCTGAGGGATGGGGTCTAATCCCTCATCCACAAACTAAAATCCCACAAGCCTCATGGCATGGCCAAAAACAAGTTTACAACATGTTTGCATAATGCATTTGAGATTCATTCATGTTTCTATGTGTTGTTTGTACCATTTTATTGCTGAGTCCTAAGTCCACTATATGGATGTTTCACAGGTTGTTTATCCATTCACTAAAGGATATTTGGACTTTCCCAGTTTATTATGAATAAACTTCCTACAAACATTTGCATATAGGATTTTACATGAATGTAAGGTATCTTTTGACTTCCCTGGTGGCTTGTTGGTAAAGAATCCGCCTGCCAGTACTGAAGTTGATCTAACCTGCCAGATTCGATCCCTGGGTCTGGAAGACTCCCTGGAGTAGGAAATGGTAACCCAGTCCAGTATTTTTGCCTGAAAAATCCCATGGGTAGAAGAGCCTAGGGGGCTATCATCCATGGGTTCACAAAAGAGTCGGACACGACTAAGCAACATGCACACACATTTATAAGGAACTACCAAAATGTTTTACAAAGTGGCTGTACTATTTTGCATTTCCACAAGAAGTTGATGAGGGTTCCACCTGCTCCACATGATTGTTAGAACTTAGTATTGTAAATATTTTTTTGCTTTTTTAATTGAAGTATAGTTGATTTACAATGCCATGTCAGTTTCAGGTGTACAGTCAGTGATTCAGGTATATAGATATAGATATGTGGGTTAGGACACAATATTGAGTATCCTTCCCTATGCCATCTGTATCAGTTCAGTCGCTTAGTCGTGTCTGACTCTTTGCGACCCCATGAACCACAGCACGCCAGGCCTCCCTGTCTACCACCAACCCCGGAGTCCACCCAATCCCATGTCCATCGAGTCAGTGATGCCATCCAGCCACCTCATCCTCTGTCGTCCCATTCTCCTCCTGCCCCCAATCCCTCCCAGCATAAGGGTCTTTTCAAATGAGTCAGCTCTTCACATCAGGTGGCCAAAGTATTGGAGTTTCAGCTTCAACATTAGTCCTTCCAATGAACACCCAGGACTGATCTCCTTTAGGATGGACTGGTTGGATCTCCTTGCAGTCCAAGGGACTCTCAAGGGCCTTCTCCAACACCACAGTTCAAAAGCATCAATTCTTCAGCACTCAGCTTTCTTTATAGTCCAATTCTCACATCCATACATGACCACTGGAAAAATCATAGCTTTGACTAGATGGACCTTTGTTGGCAAAGTAATGTCTCTGCTTTTTAGTATGAAGAGGTTGGTCATAACTTTCCTTCCAAGGAGTAAGCGTCTTTTAATTTCATGGCTGCAGTCACCATCTGCAGTGATTTTGGAGCCCAGAAAAATAAAGTCAGCCGCTGTTTCCACTGTTTCCCCATCTATCTGCCATGAAGTGATGGGACCGGATGCCATGATCTTAGTGTTCTGAATGTTGAGCTTTAAGCCAACTTTTTCACTCTCCTCTTTCACTTTCATCAAGAGGCTCTTTAGTTCTTCACTTTCTGCCATAAGGGGGGGTGTCATCTGCATATCTGAGGTTATTGATATTTCTCCCGGCAATCTTGATTCCAGCTTGTACTTCCTCCAGCCCACCGTTTCTTATAATGTATTCTGCATATAAGTACAGTAGGTCTTTGTTGGGTATCTATTATATATATAGTAATGTATATGTGTTAATGTAAATGCTTTTATTTTAATCATTCTCATAGATGCACAGTGGTAAGATTGTAAAACATTTTAAGATATTAAAGTAGTTCACTTAATTCTAGAACCCTAAGAATCTAAGCCACCAAGAAGGATGACAGGGAGATTTCTCCTATTTTCCAACTTTCCTTAGGACTCTTTCAAGCCCAGCATCCTCCTTGGTCCCTGAGCCTGCTTGGTCAGGAGTTTCCCCAGAGCCTCATCATTGAACCTACCTCTTTGCCCAGCTTCCCTGTGTGGCTGAGGTTGCTCTCGGCAGTAGACTGAGGAGCATTTTGCAACTGAAAGGTCTACAGATGGCCAGGAGCTGCGGGAACATGTGAATTTCCAGGTTACAACCTTTGGAACCACAGGTAAAGGCTCCACCTTGTCTCCACTATGTCCCACTACACTCTAACTCCCCTACTGGGAGCAAACCCAGCCCTGTTTCCATGGCTGAGAGCTCCTTGCTCACATCTTCTTCATCCCAGTGGTGTAGTGTGTCTCCTGCACGGCTACTCAACCAGTAAAATGCCTTGAGCCTCTGTCCCTGGGCAGGAGACTTTGAGAAGGACAGTTAGCTCTGTGGATGGGCTTCCCAGGTGGTGCTGGAGGTAAAGAACCCACCTACCAATGCAGGAGATGTAAGACATGTGGGTTTGATCCCTGGATAGGGAAGATCCCCTAGAAAAGGGCATGGCAACACACTCCAGTATTCTTGCCTGGAGAATCCCCATGGACAGAGGAGCCTGGAGGGCTACAGTCCGTAGAATCGCAAAGTCGGACACGACTGAAGCAATTGAGCACACACACAACACACCCTAAGCTCAGGTAGAGTAAGTAGATGCCTCTTCCAAAGACACAGCCTTCTAAATAACTCCTGCTTAGCGATCTACACTGTGATACTGAGGGAAGGCAGTCTCTAGGGTGGAATGCAGAGCACTATGTATCTCCATACTGTGTTAAGGATCTTAAATCTTTCTAATTTTTTGTCTCTTTAACCTATCAGTAATTGAAAAAAATGTGTTGAGGGCTATCAATACAGCCATAAGCTTCTCAGTTTATGCCTGTAATTCCACTAATGTTTGTTTAATATATCCTGACTCTATTTACTTATTGTTGCTATTGCTATTTTAGTCGCTTAGTCATGTCCAACTCTTTGCAACCCCATGGACTGTAGCCCACAAGGCTCCTTTGTCCATGGCATTTTCCAGGCGAGAAAACTGGAGTCAGTTGCCATTCCCTTCTCCAGGGGATCTTCCTGACTCAAGGACTCCTCATCTCCTGCATTGGCAGGCAGATTCTTTACTTCTGACCCACCAGGGAAACAATGCATTCCTTGTGAATTGTATCTTCTGTCATTATATAGTGACCTACTCTCTATCTCTAAAATAAATATTCACCTTAGAATTTTTGATTGTCTGATATTAACCAAACTATACCGTTTCTTTTGTTTGCAAGTATCTAGACTTTGGGGCTTCTCTAGTAACTCAGTGGTAAAGAATCTGCTTGCCAATGCAGGAGCTGCAGGAAACTCGGGTTCAATCCCTGGGTCAGGAAGATACCCTGGATGAGGAAATGGCAACCCACTCCACTATTCTTGTCTGGAAAATTCCATGGACAGAGGAGCCTGGCAGGCTACAGTCTATGGGATTGCAAAGAGTTGGACACGCCTGAGCCACTGAGCCCAGACACACCTTGACTTTTTTTCATCTTCTTGCTTTCAACCTTTCAAGGCATTTATGTGTTTTTTAATTGAAGTATAGTTGATTTACTTATATGTTTTATATTAATTTCAAGTGTACAATACAGTGATTCAAATTTTTATTGATTATGCTCCATTTATAGTTATTATAAAATATTGGCTACACTCCCCGTGCTGCACAATATATCCTTGTAGCTTATTTATTTTATACCTATTAGTTTCTGACTCTGAATCCTCTACCCCTATTTTGCCTGCCCCCCCACCGCGCCCCCACCACTTTCCTCTCCTCACTGGTTGCCACTAGTTCTCTATATCAGTATTTTGTTGTTTGTTTTGGCCCAACCACACAGCTTATGGGACCTTAGTTCCCTGACCAGGGATCGAACCCTGGCCCACAGCAGTGAATGTGCTGAATCCTAACCAACTGGACCGCCAGGGAATTCCCCAAGTGAGTCTTTTTTGTGTGAGACTTACTAGTTTGACTTTTTAAAGATTCCACATAAGTGATATCATACAGTATTTGTCTTTCTCTGTCTGACTTACTTCACTGAACATAGTATTCTCTAGATCCATCCACGTTGCTGCAAATGGCAGAATTTCATTCTTTTTTATGGCATATATATATATATATATATAAATATATATCACATCTCTTTATCCATTCATCTGTTGATGGATATGGCTTGCTTCCACATCTTAGCAGTTATAAATAATACTTCTATGAACATTGGAGTGTGTGTCTCTTTTCAAATTAGTGTTTTCATTTTTTCCAGCTCTATGTCCAGGAGTGGGATTGCTGGATCATATGGTATGCTAATTTTAGTTTTTGAGGAACCTTCATACCGTTTTCCACAGTGGCTACACCAATGTACATTTCCACCAACAGCACACAGATGTTCCCTCTTCTCCACATTCTCTCCAACATTTGTGATTTGTATACTTCTTTATGAGAGCCTTTCTGACAGGTGTGAAGCGATACCTCATAGTTGTTTTAATCTGCACTTCTCTAATAATAGGCAATGCAAGCTTGTTTCTGTGTGCCTGTTGGCCATCTGTATTTCTTCTCTGGAAAAATGTCTATTCAGGCCTTGAACCCAATATTTTACTGGGTTGTCTATTTGTTTGTCTGACATTGAGTTGTGTGAGCTGTTTACTTATTTTTTATATTAACCTCTTGTTGCTCATATTATTTGCAAATATTTTCTCCCAGTCCATAGGTTGCCTTTTTATTTTGTTGCTGGTTTCCTTTGCTGTGCAAAATCTTTTAAGTTTAATTAGGTCCCATTTGTTTATTTTTGGTTCTATTTCTTATGTCCATAGGACACAGATCCAAAAAAAAAAAAGGCATTGCTATGAGTTATGCCAAAGCGTGTTCTGCCAACGTTCTCTTCTAGGAGCTTTATGCTTTCAGATCTTGCATTTAGATCTTTATTCCATTTTGAGTTTATTTTTGTATGTGGTGTGGAGAAATGTTCTAATCTCATTGTTTTTACATGTTCTCTGTTGTTTCTCTTTATTTTTTCCCCCATATTTTCTTGTTTTCTTAAACTGTGTGTGAATGTGTATGTCTATGTGTGTTTGTATGTGAGCTCTTATATTTAATGGAAGCTTACCTCTAATGGTACTTTATCTGTAGAATTTCTTGGAAGGCTGTATTTAAGTAAGCATTTTCAAAGTTCATTTATTGTCCATATTATCCAAACAACTCAAACTATTTTGAATTAGACCCATTGCTTCAGATTTTTCAGACTCTATATCACATGTACTAATTCCTGCTTCACTGTCACTAGGAAACTAGTTTGTAGAACTCTTGTAGGGGTCTTTTTTCCCCCACTCTACTGAATGGATAAATAAAATGTGGAATATATATATAATGGAAGGTTACTCAGCCTTTAAAAGGAAGGAAGATTTTGGCATATGCTATAATATGGATGATCTTCGAGGACAATATACCAAGTGAAACAAGCCAGTCACAAAAAGACAAATATTCTATGATTACACTTACAGGAACCACAAAGAACAGTCAAATTTATAGAGACAGAAGTAGAAGCATGATTTCCAGGAGCAGAAAGAGGGAGAAATGGGGAGTCACTGATTAATACATACAGAATTTCAGTTCTGCAAAATGAAAAGAGTAACAGAAGCTGCCCTCCAGCTACCAATTGCATTTCAGTGAAGAAACGTCCTTGCTGAAAGGGCCATTTCTTCCCTGCTTCAGAGATGACTGGGTCATGATGTTGCTGATATAGCCAGAAGAGTTAGCTATTTTCTGCCACAAAAAGTAGTGAGCGCTTGTAGTTGCCGAGGGGGAAGGGAGAGGGGGAGGAACGGGTTGGGAACTATATTCAATATCTTGTAATAAACCATAATGGAAAATAACAAAAAAAGTAGTAGATATGGGTGATGATGACAGTTGCACAACAAGATGAATGTATTTAAAACCACTAATCTGTGTAGTTGGGCTTCCCTGGTGGCTCAGATGGTGAAGAGTCTGCCTGCAATGTCTGAGACTGGGGTTCAGTCCCTGGGTTAGGAAGATCCTCTGAAGAAGGAACTGGCCACCCACTCCAGTATTCTTGCCTGGAGAATTCCACGGGCAGAGGAAGAACCTGGCGGGCCCCAGTCCATGGGGCCGCAGAGAGTCAGATAAGACTGAGCAACTAACACACAAGGGTGTGTCTACTTTATATATGTGTATTTTACCACAATTGCAAATAATTTTAATAATAAAAGGAAAGAGACTCTTGCTTTATGCTCAGAGATGCAGAGAGCTGAATAAACCTCTCACACTTACCTTGAAAAAAAGCTGGACAGCTTTTCTCGAACCCACCAATCAACCCGTCCAGGATCTAGAGAAACATGGGCACCTGTCAAGGGAGACACACAGTGAGCTGGATTACCTGGAGACAGGCAGCAGTCACCAGTAAGAACAGCATACCTCCAGGGGTGGCAAATGGCTGGAGGCTGAGTGGGCACTGGCAAGATAGCGCAGTCCCTGAGGCTGCAAATACAGGGGGGAGTCCACACCCTCTTTCTCTCCAGGAATCTCACAGGGCCCTCATAGAAAAAATATTAGAGTTCTGATAATGTCTCCTGATGGGGCAACACTGGGGAGGGGAGATGAGACAGCCCCCACTATGGAAGGGCAAGAAATTCCACCTGAAATCTTTCCTGTCCTTCCTCCAGAGGGACTTTTCATTTAGAGAGAATGAAACAATACTGTTACCCTAAGGGTACCAGTGAAATCACAAAGCAGCCGGCGGAGGGGCCGAAATACTGGCCAGATTCAGAACTTTGTCCCTGGGGGTGGGGGGAAGGGCAAGATCACTAAGACCACTCCCCTGAGACTCAGGACAGCGCATCTACTTAAGACTGAGGCTTCAACCAGAATGGCAGAGAATGGACCCCAATCACACCTCCTCCTGCCTCACCTGGCTAAAAACACTGAGCAATAAGCAACTTGCAAGAGTGTCATTCTCAGAGCCAGCACAAAGCTGAAATCAGAGCAGTTGTTGCGGGGGCGGAAACCACATAAGCCCAGCTCCACCCTAAACACAGACACTATTTCTGTTTTGAGGATGGAATTTAAAATTCGTGGTGCACTCAAGGGCAACCACAGTAACCATCAGCCAGTCACCCCAAACTCAGCCCTGCTCTGAAATAGATTCACACAAACTCAAAGCCTAGTAGAAGCAAAGGCGAGCCTATTTCCAGGGATGAAAAAGCTACTTACTGGTTCTGGTTCCTTGTGTCTCCCACTGAATAGAGCTATAAAAGCTGTAAAGTAAGTAATAGCCGGCAGACTGGGAAAGACTGCGAGGGCCATATTACCAATCATGAGTTTACTGGCATTTTTTCCCTCCATCAAATATTCCTGGTTAACCAGGAAATAAGCACTAAGGTGCAGAGAGACAGAGCTTCAGAAGAAATCTTCTAATTTTGGCTTGATGCATGTGAAAGGGAACTTGCAATGTTCAGAAGAGGTGCAGAAATGCCCAGGGTTTTTTGTTTTTATTTTTTTCCTTTCTCTTTTTTGTTCTTTTGCACCCTGGCCCCTAAGAAATTCTATGCTAGTGACAGCTGCAACTAGTACAGGAATTAGAAGGAGCCAAGACCCTGAAAGAAGGGAAATCTTCCTCGTGCGGTACAGCCGTACTTTTAAGAGAGTGGGTGGACCCCTGCTGTCCTCCATTTCTTTCTTTGTTCTTCTGCCACTTGGCCCCGAATATGGATGCAGTTGTGGAAGTGGCTAGAGGAGCAGGGTAACCAAAGCCCCAGCTTTTAGGTGTTTTGAAGAAACAGAAGATACTGGGGAGATCAAGGGAAAAGAACTCAGGAAAGAGAACCCATAAAGTTATTTGGTTACTCCTAGTCTCCCCTCTAAGCATGTATGGAATCCTATTTAACATACCTTGAGAAATGAACAAATACACCACTCCCTAGGTCCCAGACTAGCCACTAGGTGGTACATGGGCAGGGAAGTTACTGAATGAACTGCAAAGCTTTAGAAATTGTACTGACACTGGAACCACCACCCACAGAAGACAGATGGAACTTTTAAACCTGAACCTAACCATTTCAATGACTTTTAAAAACAAAATATCAGCCTTTTCCAGTGGATTTAAACAAGACCCAAGAGTCCCATAATACAATATTCAAAATGTCCAACATATAATCCAAAATTATTTAGCATCTCACATGCTAGCAAAGTAATGCTCAAAATTCTCCAAGCCAGGTTGCAACAGTACATGAACCGTGAACTTCCAGATGTTCAAGCTGGATTTAGAAAAGGCAGAGGAACCAGAGATCAAATTGCCAACATCTGTTGGATCATAGAAAAAGCAAGAAAATTCCAGAAAAACATCTGCTTCTACTTTATTGATTACACCAAAGCCTTTGACTGTGTAGATCACAAGAAACTGTGAAAAATTCTTCAACAAATGGGAATACCAGACCACCTTACCTGCATCCTGAGAAATCTGTATACAGGTCAAGAAGCAACAGTTAAACCAGGCATGGAACAAGGACTGGTTCTAAATTGGAAAAGGAGTATGTCAAGGCTGTTTATTGTCACCCTGCTTATCTAACTTCTATGCAGAGTACATCATGAGAAATGCCACGTTGGATGAAGCACAAGCTGGAATCAAGATTGCCAGGAGAAATATAAATAACCTCAGATACACAGATGACACCACCCTTATGGCAGAAAGTGAAGAGCAACTGAAAAGCCTCTTGATGAAAGTGAAAAAGCTGGCTTAAAACTCAACATTCAAAAAACAAAGATCATGGCATCCAGTCCCATCCTTTCGTGGCAAATAGTTGGGGAAACAATGGAAACAGTGGCAGACTTCGTTTTCTTGGGCTCCAAAATCACTGCAGATGGTGACTGTAGCCATGAAATTAAAAGATGTTTGCTTCTTGGAAAGAAAGTTATGACCAACCTAGACAGCATATTAAAAAGCAGAGACATTACTTGGCCAAAAGGTCCATCTAGTCAAAGCTATGATTTGTCCAGTATTCATGTATGGATGTGAGAATTGGACTATAAAGAAAGCTGAGCACCAAAGAATTGATGCTTTTGAACCGTGGTGTTGGAGAAGACTCTTGAGAATTCCTTGAACTGCAAGGGGATCAAACCAGCCCATCCTAAAGGAGATCAGTCCTGAGTGTTCATTGGAAGGACTGATGTTGAAGCTGAAACTCCAATACTTTGGCCATCTGATGCGAAGATATGACTCATTTGAAAAGACCCTGATGCTGGGAAAGATTGAAGGCGGGAGGAGAAGGGGACCACAGAGGATGAGATGGTTGGATGGCATCACCAATTCAATGGACATGCGTTTGAGTAAACTCCAGGAGTTGGTGATGGACAGGGAAGCCTGGCATGCTGTAGTCCATGGGATCACAAAGAGTCAGACATGACTGAGTGAGTGAACTAGAAACTGGATAAAGGAAAAGGAATATAACAACTCATAAGGGAAAAGACTATCCACAGACTCCAATGCTAAGATGAAATAAATGTTGGAATTATCTGACAAAGACTTTTTTTTTATATTTCTTTGGCATTTTTTCATAAGATAGCAAGTAATAAAAAAATAAAATATTTAGTATGCACATGTATACATGGATGTACCAGTGATATTTTCTCGACAAATTCACTGATATTCTTGAAGAAGAGCAAAAACATGAGTGGAAGTTCTCTTGCATTCTGTTGATTCACATAGTAAAGATCAAAGATTACTGTACGCATCTAAAAACTTCTCTCTGTAAATAAATCATTTAATATTTTTTCAAAATTTTTAAACCTTCACCACACCTTAACTGTTCCAAAAACATCTATTCTTAGTTGATGAACAGCTTGTAGCCTATTACAAGCTGTTCATCAACTAAGAATAGATGCTTTTGGAACATCCTAATCTTTCCTATTTCTGCAACTTACTTTGTATTGAATGACAAAAGTCTTACAATAAGAGTTGTTCCCTCTTCTATAAAGTTGGGAGAGGCAAGGTAATTATGATTGAGGAATTTTGTTGTTTTTTTTTAATATTTTTTCACTGGAGTATAGTTACTTTACAAAGTTGTGTTAGCTTCTTCTGTACAGCAAAGTGGATCAGTTATATACGTATGTATCCACTCCTTTTTAGATTTGCTTCCCATTTAGGTCACTGATGAAGACTTTAAAGCAGCTACTGTAGAAATTCTGCAGCAAGCAATTATGAACACCCTTGAAACTGATGGAAAAGTAGAAAGCCTCAGCAAAGAAATAGATGAGATAAAGAAGACTGAAATGGAAACTTTTTAAGAGAAGAATATGATAACCGAAATTAAAAAACTCACTAGATGGGCTTAATATCAGAATGTAAATGACAGAGAAAAGAGCAGTGAACTTGAAGACAGAACAATAGAAATTATCCAATTTGAACAACAGAGAAAAATATATTGAAAAAGGTATACAGAGCCTCAGGGACGATAATTGAAGTTCTGACATCTGTTGTCCTTTCTTTCCTAGGGAGGAGAACTCTTCTACCTGTGAAAATTTCTCTCAATGTTGGGTACTGAGCAATGCCTGAGCAATTATTGCTTCAGGGATGGGATGATGTAAGCAAAATACAGCCATTCTCCCTTCTCCTTTAAAAAAAAATTTTTTTTTTCTTTTTTTGTCAAAGTATTGGGCTCCCTTGATGACTCAGCGGTAAAAAAAATCTGCCTGCCAAGGCAGGAGACACAAGAGACTTGGGTTTGATCCCTGTTTGATCCCTGGGTCAGGAAGATACCCTGGAGAAGGAAATGGCAACCCACTACAGTATTCTTGCCTGGGAGATCCCACGGACAGAGAAGCCTGGCGGGCTAAGTCCATAGGGTCACAAAAAGTTGGACACAACTTAGAGACTAAACAACGAATAGTTGATTTACAATGTTATATTAGTTTCTGGTGTGCAGCAAAGTGAATCAGTTTATTTATATTTATGTGTATGATATCACTTATATATGGAATCTAAAATATGGCACAAATGAACTTATTTACAAAGCAGAAACGAACTCAAATACAGAAAACAAACTTACGGTTCTCTTCTCCTCTTAGGTGGTTCTCTCAGGTGGTGTTCCATTGTATTGCTCAAGTTTTCTTGCTCAGATTTTGTAAGTGGACTCCAAAGCTCCCCCAGAGCTGTTTTTGCTCACAGATAGCTGTCTAATTATTGTCCTTTGTAGGGGGACAGAGACGGGGGTCTCCTAGGTCATTGTTTTATTGACATCATTCTGTATCCATATGTTTTGATATGTCATATTTTTATTTTTCAGTTTAAAATATTTTCTATTCCCTATCATGATTTCATTTTGACCCATGGTTCCTTAGAATTGCCTTATTTTTAATTATATGGATAATTTTCTAGCTATTTCATTTTATTTTCCAAAATGTGGTCACTTTGAATTTCCACCATAGTCAGTTTGATTTCAATTTATTGACATTCACTGAGACATCCTTTAATGTTCCCATCTGGCTTTCCTGGTGGCTCAGTGGTAAATAACCTTGCCTGCAATGCTGGAGACACAGTAGATGCGGGTCCAGTCCCTGGGTTGGCAAGATCCCCTGGAGGAGGAGATGGCAACTCACTCCAGTATTCTTACCTGGAAAATCCCATGGACTGAGGAGCCTGGTGGGCTACAGTCCATGGGTCGCAAAGAGTTGGACATGCCTGAAGTGACTGAGCACACACGCACGTGCTCTGGGCGGGGGGGGGAGTATATTCCGCAGAAATGCTGAATTCTTTATTATCTACTTATTTATTTGGGGCTGCACTCAGTCTTTGTTGCCACACTTGGGCTTTCTCTAGCTGCGGAGAGTGAGGACTACTCTCTGGTTGTGTTGAACAGGCTTCTCGCTGTGGTGGCCTCTCTAGGTGCAGGGGCTTCAGTAGTTGTGGCACATGGACCTAATTACCCTGAGTCATGTGGAATCTTCCTAGACCAGGGACTGAACTCATGTCCCCGGCATTGGCAGGAGGATTCTTAACCACTGGACCACCAAGGAAGTCCTGAATTCTTTTTGATATAAGTTGAGTAGTCACTTTTTGTTTATGTATATATACAGACCCCATTCTCTCAAATATTCTGTCTCTTTGCTGATTTTGTGGGGGAGGGAGCAGACATATTGTCCTATTTTATCAGTTACAGAGAGAAGGATGTTAAAACTGTCTGCTGATCAATCTTGCTTCTGGCCATGGCAGGCCAGTTTACTTAGGACCAATCCTCTCAGTAAAGCCAAAATGAGATCCCCTGGGAGGCTCTCAGTACACATCTTTGGGTACCGATCACCACCCATTTCCAGAGTGGGTTGACTCCACTCTTTGAAGCTAGATAACCAGGTGCAAAGGCTGTTTCAGTGTGTTCCTAGCATACCCCAGGGGAAATGAGAGTGTTCTTTCTGACAAGTGATTCCAGAGATTTTTCTCAACTTTCTTTTTCTCTAATCACTCAACAGTGACTAGCTCATTGGTTTTGTCCTAAGGCAATCACCCCCTGCTTGTCCAGGAAAACATTAAGGACCTGTCCTCCATTATGCATCTCACTTAATGCTTTTTCTGCACAGTGCCCCTCTCTAACTCTATTCCCCACCAGACCCCTTCTTTGAAGCACATCTTTGTCCCCTGACACAGATATACTTCTGTAAACTCAAGTACAAAGGTGTTTGGAGAATGGGGTCTGTATATTCATTCATCATCAAGTTGCCCAGTGAATTTGGATAGGTTCAGTCACCTGTCAGAGCCTGTTTGTTCTCCTTTACTAATTTTGGCAAACAGGATGAGATGGTTGGATGGCGTCACCGATTTAATGCACATGAACTTGGGCCAACTCTGGAAGATGGTGAGGGACAGGGAGGTCTGGCTTGCTGCAATCCGTGGGGTCGCAAAGAGTTAGACACGACTTAGCAACTGAACAACAAAAACAACTTATTCTCTGCAGGCTTTATGGGGGTAACAGCACAGGTCAAAAAGGAAAAGTTGGCAAATCAGAAATGCTAGGGTCATAGAATTTAATACCAAATTCATGATCCAACCCTTTCGGCAAACTCGTCTGTTGCTATGGGAGGCAGGGGAAGGATAGGGTAGCAGGCTTTCAAGTCTTTCAAGCTCCCTTTCCTCTCCCCACCAAGTCTATATTTAATCTACTCAAGGAGGGAAAATAGCTATCATTTGGGGCATTCCAGTTCCTCTCTATCCTTCAAGATAGGACCAAGCATTTCTTCTTGAAGAAAGCCTGATTACATCTACCCATACCAGCTCCCCTGTCTTCTGTACTTTAATGCAGTGACTGTCTGTCCATTGGCCCCTTCTTGTCATGTCTCATTCTGGTTTCTACCTGTTTGGATCATACCTCCTTCCTTGGGTAAAATGCTAACAGATAGAGTTTGTGACACCCTCATTTGTGAAGCAGCCTTGCCACCATCTTGGGCACATGGTAGACTACCACCCTCCAAAGGTTGCTTACCATTTTGGGGAGTATTTACATATGAAAATATCCCTGTAGATGCCAAATGATTGAATAAGTAATGGTAACACATTAGGCATTGTTCAGGAAAAGAACTTGGGGAGGCCAGTGGTACTTCCTTTCATTCTAGACCATTGGTGCGATCCCCTTTAGGTAAGATTGTAATTTCATGTGTGTGCATGTGTGCTCAGCCATGGCCTACTCTTTTTGACTTCATGGACTGTCAGGAGCCCGTCAAATTCCTCTGTCCATGAAATTCTCCAGGCAATAATACTGGAGTGGGTTGCCATTTCCTATTCCAGGGGATCTTCCTGACCCAGGGATCAAACCCCAGTCTCTTGCATCTCCTGCCTTGGCAGGCAGATTCTTTACCAACCGTGCCACCTGGGAAGCTCATGAACTAATTAAATCACAGGCCTGAGATTATAGGAGAATGGCTACACCAAGTGATGGGAATTTCAGAGGAACAGTGTTTTCTATAGCCATAAGAACATCCACGGAGGTTGGTTCGTGGACAAAGAAGAGTAGAATCCAGAAATCTTGGCCAAGGACATCAAGTGCCTAAAGGGGGAGGAGGTAGGGGGATCCAAAGTGGGAGGCAGGGACTTCCCTGGTGGTCCAGTGGTTAGGCCTCTGTCCTTCCACTGCAGAAGATACAAGTTCCATCAGTGGTTGGGGAGCTGAGATTCCACATACTACAAGATGTGGTCAGAAGGAAAAAACCAAAACTGGGAGGCAGAAGTTGAGGACTTGTATAAAGTGGGGTGGGGATGGTCAGCGAATGATACGGACATTATGAAAGAAGAAAGAGATGTCTCCTTTACTGTCACAGCTTATTTGTCAAGGAATTAAAGCTGATAACATAATAGCTTAGGGAAGAGGGTTGGCAGGTGGACATTGCCCTAGGCCCACCCTCCTCACCCCCATCCAGAGCTGAGTCAGGAAGATGATCCTACTGGAGGTCACAGCACATTCTTCCAAGGCCTCCCAGGTATCCTCCGACTCTCACGGGTGCTTTGTGGGCTGAACGGTGGACAGGATGTTGCTGATTTTGTGGTCTGTATTGCTGCTTACTAGGAGAGAGTAGGGGTAGATACTCAGTCATCACACAATCCAGAGAAAACAGATCTTCCCAAGCCATAGGGGCAGGGATGTGTTCTGCGGTGTAGGGAAGGGCCACACAAGGCTTCTCCAGGGATGTTTTAAGTCAGCCATGAGCAAGGAGACATAAATATCAGACCTCCTGAAGTCTGGATGAATCAGGTAGGCCCACAAGCAGACAGTGGGGACTCAGATGAATGAAGAGGCAGGGGAACCCAGGTTTGATTAGTTATTGGAACTGGGAGGGGAGGGGAGGCTGAGTCTCCTGCTGTCTGTCTCCCCACAATTTGGAATCCATAGTCTTCTGGTTTTCCTTTTTTAAAAAATCTTTTGGCTGTATCTTGGGGCATGTGGGATCTTATTTCCCCAATCATGGATCAAACCCATGCCCCCTGTGTTGGAAGCGCAGAGTCTTAACTACTGGACTGCCAGGGAAGTCCCAGGAGTCCATAGCCCTTGAGAACCAAATGGCAAGGCAAGGAAGGGTGCTTCTTAGACCCTACCGTTCAGCTTTAGAAGCATGCAGACACCTCCGCAGAAGGCACCGCAGCAGTAATGACCGAGCTGACACTCCGTGTGAAGCTTGCACTTGATGGTACACTGCTCATTAGTGGGGCTCTTGTTGCAGGGTTTCAGTTTCAGCTTTGGCTCAACTTAGAAGAAGTACATGAGGACTGAGTCCCAGAAGGAGAGTGTTCTCAGGATTATCAGCCCCTCCAAGACCCCAGGACCTACTCCACTCATTTCTCTTCTTCCTTTCCCTGCCCTGGGGTCTAGGTGGGCTTCCTAGTGCCCAGACCCAAGATCCTGCTCCCACCCCTTCCCCCAACAAACCCAGCCACCCTGAAGTCACCTCTGTGGAATTTAAACTCACAGAACCTGGGTCCTGAAACCCAAGTTTCAAAACAAAGAATCCCAAGAGATCTCCTAGTCTCCCACTCTCGTTTTACAGAGGGAGGGGAACAGGGTCCCAGAGCAGAGACTCCACTGTTCCACCTCTGGTGGAAATGGCCCTCCACACCCGTTCTTCCCTGGAAACATCTATCACTAGTTATTCACCACTCTTCTCCCCTCAATTCTATTGATTTCAATTTTTTTTATACCAGTGGTTCTAAATTTCTCTTCATGGAACAGAATATTTTTTACTGGCCTTTAGTCTTGGAATATCTAGGCTTGTTTTCCTCTCAATCTATCTTTTATATATTTTTTCATTGGAGTGTAATTGCTTTACAGTCTCATGTCATTTTCTGCCGTATAACAGTGTGAATCAGTTATATGTGAACATATATCTCCTCCCTCTTGAGCCTTCCTGTCACTTCCCCCCGGTTGCACGCCTCTGGGTCATCACAGAGCACCACCTTGAACTGTCTGTGCTATTCAGCAGCTTCACACTAGGTATCTGTTCTACACATGGTACTATGTTTATGTCAATGCTATTCTTTCAGTTCATCCCACATTCTCATTCCCCTGCTGTGTCCACAAGTTCCTTCTCTATGTCTGCATCCCTATTCCTGCCTTGCAACTAGGATCATCCGTACCACTTTTCTAGATGAGCTTGTGTTTTATTTCTCCTCTCCATACCCAATGTTCTGAAATACTCAGATCTGTAAACAAAGGGCATATTTCAAGAAATTATTACCAGTCCTTTTCCAGTTTGCTGCTCATCCTTGAAACTCCTGAGAACATGAACTCCTGGTAGCTCAAGCTAAGCTCTAGACCTCGTGGAGCTTTTCACTGCTAAGTGCCCTCCTGGACAAAAACTCTATGTACACACGTTTTTTTTTTTTTAAATCGCATTACTTGTAGCACCAGAAGACACTCAAGATGAGAACAAAACATTCAGCCTTCCTCTAGTATCCTGACTTTAAAAAAGAACCAGTGCTTCTATTACAGACCCTAGTTCTTCTCTACAATTGGACCAAGAAAGGCCCTTTTGTTTCCTATTCCTTCTTCATCTTGAAGCCCAGCCCGAATACCTACTGTAAGGTGGAAGTTCAAAGGAAGAATCTACTTTTTCTTTCCAGCTTCCTGAAACTGGCAGGATTGCCCCGCAGGAGAGCATCAGCAGCTGGAAACCCAACAACTTCATGATGCTGAGCCTGGACATGCGAAGGTGAGCCTGGCAGAAGAGCCAGCACTTGGGCCAGGTTCTGCAGGGGCTCAAGAAGGGTTTCAGGGTGGGGAGTTGGGAGACCACGTGACTGTCTCTCAGTGCCCCGTCTGGTTCTTCCTCCTCTCTGTCTTCAGCCACCACTCCTGGGCTGGGCATTGATGTCTCATGAAGCTCTTGCCTTCTCTTATACATTATGTACTCCTCTCATTGTAGAAATGGATTCTTTGTACTTTATTAATTTTTATTTTAGCAATTTTAAAAACACAGAAAAGTATGAAGAAGAGTAACAAGGTATTATCAGTTGGTTATCCATTACCTAGATATAGATAGATACTAGGGCTTTTTGTCTTTCATAAAAGAGAGCTGTAAACTCCCAAATTTTAAAAATTGTAATCCTATGATAAACTTTAATGGAAAAGAATATTTTTTAAATGTATGTCTGTATAACTGAATCACTTTGCTTTACAGTGATTTACAGCATTGTAAATCAACTATGAAGTGAAGCGAAGTGAAGTGAAGTGAAAGTTGCTCAGTCATGTCCGACTCTTTGAGATATAGTCCATGGAATTCTCCAGGCCAGAATACTGGAGTGAAAAGCCTTTCCCTTCTCCAGGGGATCTTCCCAGCCCAGGGATCAAACCCAGGTCTTCCACATTGCAGGTGGATTCTTTACCAGCTGAGCCACAAGAGATTTTAAATAAAACTTAGTTCATTAATCCCCAAAACACTTGCACCTGTTTATAAGTATTTTACTGACAAAAATCAGGCCCTAGTTTCATGGTGAGAGAGTCTGATAAAAAATAAGGAATTGCAGAAATAATGATTGAAATAGGGATCTCCCTGGTGGTCCAGTGGCTGAGACTTCATGCTCCCAATGCGGGGGGACCCATGTTCAATCCCTGGTCAGGGAACTACATTTCACATGCTGAAACTAAAGATCTTGCATGCTGCAACTAAGACCAGGTGCAGCCAAATAAATATATTTTTAAAATATAGTAGTGATTGAAATAATTATTAATATTTCAAAAATAAGACAACCACAGTGCTATTTTTACTATTAAGGCCTTGCAGTTATTCCTCCTCAAATTTTAAGGCATAGCCTATTCCATTCTCCTCTAGTTTTGCTATGCTTTGAATTTTCTTACTCTGGCTTAACTTTTTAATCTGCCTGAATTTTATACTTGGTTGAGGGGGATATCTGATATCTTGCTCAGTCCTTGTGGATCATGAGGCGACCTTAAAAATGGAAGCATCACGACAAGGACAGTGGACCAAAATGAGCCTGGATCTTCTAAAGTGTTGTGGTAGAGGATCTTGTTCTGGATACCTAAATCCTGAATCTTGTGCCTGAAAAACAATTAACATCTCTTATTTTTTTTTTTTCTTAACATTTCCCTCCCTCTTCTCAAACCCCTGTCCACCACCATTCTCCTTTCTCGATAAAGTTGTCTAAACTGTATACCTCATATAAATTTAAATATACAGTATTTGTGTTGTATAACTGGCTTATTTCTTAACATCTCTTATTTAAGTCACCATTTTCTTCCAGGTCACTATTAACCTGTAGTTGAAAATCCAAAATGATACCCAAGCCAAACTATGTATTAAGATAAAGGTAGAACGAAGGCATGAAAGCTCTCAAATTTTTTCATTTACTTCGTTTAATTAGTTCTCAAACAATCTCTCTGAGGAAGCCCCTGTCGGGTATATATATTACCAAAATGAGGTTGTTAAGAAAGAGAAGTGGGGTCTAGGAAACAGGATCTCTAAGCCAGGAGAAAGTAAAATACTACTATGATGATGAAGGGAAATCCCCAGGGGCGCTCCACAGTGGGGACCCTAGCACCCCGCTCCTGAAGGATGTTTGCCCAAGCCCCTGGCCCATTACCCCTTTTCATTGTTCTGAGTTTTAAGGCACTAGCCAGTGTGCTAAGTCGCCTCAGTCGTGTCCGACTCTTTGCAACCCTACAGACTACAACCTGCCAGGCTTCTCTGTCCATGGGATTCTCCAGGCAAGAGTGCTACAGTTGGTTGCCATTTCCTTCTCCGGGGATCTTCCTGACTGAGGGATTGACCTCAGGTCTCTTGAATTGCAGGTGGATCCTTTACCGTCTGAGCCTCCAGGGAAGTCCAACAACAGAGGTTATCAAGGGTGCTTGCTCCTGGGACCAGAATGATATGGAGGCCAGGGTCTTAGGTCTTACTTCAGGAGTCTGGCTTTTCATAAATAGGCAGGTGAGAGTCTGTCGTGTGTTCACTAAATCCATTTTCCTATTCTTATTGGGCATACAGCTAGACTATAATTCTTAGTCTTTTTTGCCAATAGGTGGGACCACAGTATGGCGAATAGAATATTGGAGAGAAATAATAAGCTTCACTTCTAGGCCTGGCCCTTAAAAGCCTTCCATGTGAGCCTCCATCCTAGCTTTCTTCTCCCACCTGCTGGCTGGATGCAGAAGCAGCCCTAGGAGATGATGGAGCTATAGATGGGAGGGGCCAGGGTCAAAGATTCTTGACATGGGTCATTCATTGATCACCCTGATGTATTATGAATAAGGATAAACTTTACTGTGCTGACCACACAAGTTTCTTTAATCATTTTTTAAACTTATTTGTTTATTTGTTTATTTATTTCTGACTGAGCTGGGTCTTCATTGCTGCAAACGGGGGCTACTCTCTAGTTGCACTGTGCAGGCTTCTCATTGTGGTGGTTCCCCTTGTTGCAGAGCACACGCTCTAAGGCCTGCAGGCTTCAGTATTTGCAGCATGCAAGGTCTAGAGCACGTGGCCCCACAAGATTTTTATAAACTCTGTATTTTTGCTACAACCATGAGCATGCCGGACTAACACATGGGTCTAATTGAAAGGCAGAGTTGAGTGCCTGTGCCCATGATGGGATGGGAACACCTTTGGGGGCTGTTGAGGGTTATAAGGAAAGAAATGAAGTCACAGGGATAAAGTACCAACAAACACAGAACACTCAAGTTGGTGGATCAGTTTATTTGGCAAAGACATGAGCCTTCTCAAGATTGAAAGGTCAAGGAAGAACAGAGATCCTCAGATGGAGCCAGTGGGTATCCCAACAGAGAACCAGGCAGCCCTCTTCTTGACCACATAGCCTCCAGCCCACACTAGTTTGGAGGAGGTCAGCTAGAAACTAGGATTTTATCATGAATTTAAAAGGTTCCCTGGAAGAGAAAAGTTAAGTGGTTAAAAGTCACAGAATTATGAGGGGCATCCATTCCCAAACTTAACTGCACCCTTAGTCCCAGTTAATGGAACCAGGAAGTCTTCCTAGAAGATCAGGAGTTACCTGCTTTTAGTCAATTTTCTCAAGAGATTTGCCAGTTGAGCAGACAAGTAAAGACCTGGTCTCCTTGGGCCTGGCTAAGAAAAGGGGCCAATGGAGAGGCCAGATTGAGGCAATAATTGGAATCTTGGACAAGGGAAGGATGAACAAATTGATGGGTGATGTTGCGGGGAATTGAATGAGAGTGAAAAAATGTGTGGTTGGCCCCCATGCTGGTATCTTGGTTTACTTTGCAGTGAGTGGCAGCATAGGTGTGGAGGCAGGAGGACGTTGCCTTATGCTGCTTGTTTCTTTGACCAGGGTTTGGGTGATGATGTCTTCTGTCCCAGGTCACACCTTCTGAACTAGGGCTAGCAGCAGTAAGGAAGCATCCCCACGCCAACCATCCCACCCCAAGCAACTCACTCATTGTCCAGGCAGATGTTTCCGCAGTAGGTCCAGCAGCATGTGTGATTTGGAAAGGAACATTCCCTTAATTTAGTGCATCTTTTTACACAATACCTTAATGATGGAGGCTGTACCCAGCACTGATCAGTATCTCTTATTTCATCTGGAATCAAGAGGGTAGAAGTTGGCAGTGTCTATCCACCCACCACTTGGACAAGAAACCCTTTCTCAAGTTGAAATATCCCTGAGCTCTAAGCCACAAAGTATTTTTCTGCCCTTGAAGAGAATCCCTCTGTGAATCCTAGCCAGTGGCTTTTTACAGAAGACCATCCTTATATGGCATGACTTCCCTCTTACCACATGTTCCCACAGCATTGCAGGGCTTCGGGTTCTGTCCAGGTTGCCTAAAGATGGGATCATCCTTCACTAGGACAACCCCAATACAGATAACACCACCTCACCAAGTCTGTTCCCATATAACTTTAGATTGCAAGGTCTGCAATAGTCTCTAGCTCAGATTTCCATACCCGATTTTCAGATTGGAAAACTGTGGGTTCAGACGGAAGCTGTGTTGGTCTTTCCTCCACCCAAGGTGGTCTGACATTGGCCACTATTGTAACCTGCTAGGTTATGGACTGTGGGCAAAGCTACATTCCCTTTCCATGTACCCACTATGGCTTTCAGAGCTGGGGAAGGAAGCTTGAGGAGATGCCAGTTTGGAAACAGCCAACCTAATCTTTCTTGGACGTCTCTTGCTTGAAGGAGGACTATTTTCATTTAAAGGGTGATCCTAGAAATGTGGGCTCTGAATCAGTTATACCAGACACCCCAGACCTGGGCAAAGCACCCTCCTCCCTGGCCGCACCACCTACAGGGAATTTTGTCCTTGAGGCCTCCCAGCACAGGCAGAAACATCACAAGCTCAGAGGTGAGAAGCTCGAGGAGAAGAATCCAGGGCTTCATGGTCGTTTCTACGTGTGTTTGGGTTAGGTTTTGGCAGAAGGCAGGTCTTTTCCCGATGCTACTAGAAATAGACAGGAATTAAGGGGACAGGATAGGAAAGAAAGAGAAATGCTTGTGAATATTTTATTGTTCTTCTCCTACTTTTCCTTTCCACCCGCTGGCATCCAACAACACAGCAAACTAGCCAATGACGTCCCCAGACTTCTTCCCCATTCACATTAGGTACCCCTTCCTTTATGAAATTACTTTTTTTTTTAATGCGTTGTTTTTTTCTGATCAAAAAGCGATCTATCTTCAGGTTGTATTGTTAAAACAAAAAGCTACAAACAGGAGGGCTTCCCTGGTGGCTCAGGGGTATAAGGAATCCGCCTGCCAATGTGGGAAACACGAGTGTGATCTCTGGTCTGGGAAGACCCCACGTGCCACAACTACTGAACCTGTGCTCTGGAGCCTGGAAGCTGAAACTACCGAGCCCCCGAGCTGCCACTGCTGAAGCCCGAGCACTAGAGCCTGTGCTCGGCAACAAGAGGAGCCGCTGGAACGAGACGCTCATGCACTGCAGCTAGAGAGTGGCCCCCACTCACCAAAACAAGACAAAAGCCAGCAGAGCAACCAAGACCCAACACGGCAAATTAAAAAAAAAGAGAGAGGAAATGGGTAAGCGCTATCCATTATTCCACCATCCAGCGACAACTGCATAATGTGTATGCTTTTATGTTGTGGTCATTATTTTACAAAACTGGAAAAATAAGAATGCTTGAAATAATCTGATCTGTTGGTTAAGAACACAGGTAACAGGATGATAGAGTGGAAGTTCTAGTTGCGACCTTAAGACAGAGTGGATGAGCTAGATGACTCAGCAGGACTTGAGAAGAGTTGCTGACCAAACTTAGAAGCAAGACTTTCACACAATGCTGTGAAGCAGCTATACTCCAATAAAAATTAATAAAATTGCTAAAAACTGAAAAAAAATTTTTCATCTGCATAGATGATCCAAAGTTGAAGGAGTTATAAGAGAGGGTGTTGTAGGAGATCTCATTGGTCAAAAGCTTTGCCCAGAGAAGTAGACATGCTGTCTTCTAATTCCCAGTTGGGAGCATAAGCTCTGTGGATGCCGCTCCGAGTCTCCAGTATGTCCCCAACATTGGAGACTTGTATTCCAGTCATGACTGAGGACTCTGAAGAGCCAGGAATTTGTCTAAAGTGACCTGTAGTAGCAGAGAAGAGGGCTACAGTTTGACAAGTGTCTGAATTGTAAATGGCCTGATGCCATTTTGTGTCTCCAATGAACTCTTGAAATCACCCATAAAAGGGGACCAAAAGCCCAATGCCAGCCAGTGATCACAGCTACTGTGTAAGAACTTTCCCAATCTCTCCTAGTGGTCCTTCCTCCCCCTACTACTCAGGAGCCAGAAACTTTTTTAAACCAACTGGGGACGGAGGAACAGAATCACAAAGAACCCAAGAGAAAGATGTTGGCCACATCCTTTTCCACAGCTGGAGCCTCTGAGAAAAAGGAGGATCCACAGTTCTAAACAATTTAGGAAGTTGTGGCTAATTTTGTGGGCCTGCACATTTTAATGATTAGGTTGAGAAAATGTTTTGTGACTAAAGTCACAGAAGTTGTGGGCAGCTACCAAAGTTTTCCTGAAGAAGCAAGGAAAAAACTAGCTGTTTCCTGAATAGAATAAAATCTATTCTGAATAAATAGATTCTGAATAAAATATAACGGAACGGGGTGGGGGGAACAAAAATAATATGACCACATCACACAAGTCATGCCAACAATACAATGATAAATATTATGATCATTCCCTGTGTCATGAAGAAAACAGGCAAAAATTCATTCATTTGTAGAGTTGCCATTCTAGTTAAGTAAGAGAATAAGGAAATACATATTTGATAGTAAGCACTCAGGAGAAAACAAAGAAGCAGAAAAAAGATGAAATGGCCTGCTGACAACTGGCAGCTGAGGGGTGAAGGGAGTTGGGAGGTAGGCGGAGGAGACTTAATTAGAAGTCCCCGCCCTCTCCCATCTGCTTCCTTCACCCTTTATCTGCTATCTTGCTCTCTTAAAACCAAACAGGAAGGAAAATGAAATAATCTAAGAAAAGGATAAAATTCTGATATCATGAATTACATAGTAACAAGGTAGAGGTTAGAGGTTGTTTCTCTCCCTGAAAGTCTTTGTTTAGACATTTTCAATCCAGCAGGAGACTACACTGTCCAATATGGTAGCTACTGGCACCTATGACTATATAAATTAATTAAAGTGCAAGATAAACAACAAAGTTTTACTGTATAGCTCAGGGAATTATACCCAGTATCTTGATGGAATATAACCATAAAAAACAAAACCTATGCAGTTCACCTGAAACTAACACACTGTTATCAATCAACTATACGTCAATTAAAAATTAAACTTAAGTTTAGTTTCCAGGCATTTCAGGCTTCAATATCCACACGAAGCTAGTGGCTATTCTATCGGATAAGTTAGATGTAGAATATCTCCATCATCACAGAAAATTCTATGAAACCACACTCCTCGGAATGAAACAAAATGCCTTTGCTTAAAAGCAAGGCTAGTACTAGAGATCATTTAAAAGGTGTGGAATTTTTCAAAGGGATCTTTGAAAACTCATTGTCCACTCAGAATATATGAAATTTGGAAGTTGCAAAAATGTATATTTGAGGCATGTGAATCCCTAGATGCATTGACTCAGAGGCAAACTGCATTTAGGAGATGAGGAGAGACAGTAAGAGAAGGAGATTAATGAAAGAAGAGGAAAGAAAAAGCCCTTAAAAGGTAAAAGAGCTACTCCATTGGTGGTCCAGGGGTTAAGACACCACGCTTACAATACAGGGAGCATGGGTTCGATCCTGGTTGGGGAACTAAGATCTCACATGCCCCATGGCACAATCAAAAAACTGAAAAGGTAAAAGATCAGATGTCTGGGGGCTTCCACTCAGATGCTTATATATGCTCTCCAACCATGTCCATTCAGAACCCACATTCTTGCCAGCCTGCTTCAGCAGGATATGGGGAAGGCAAATTGTGAAGTTCACCTACTGACGCATTGAGCATTGGGCAATATTTATAACAAAGCATACAACCTAACTGGTGAAGCTCCAAGCCAAAGGAGAACTCTCTTTAAGCACAGTGGGCTTCCAGAAATCCTGTAAATCACTCACATTTTTTTTTTGCACTGGAAAGCCAGCTAAGAGCGGTAAGATTCCCAGTCCTTGGGCCGGGCTCAGTGTTCTGCTGATCCTCCAAAGGGAGCGGCATATAGCAAGACAGATATGCAATGAGGATGCTCTGTTAACCACTCATAGGCAGGGGTGAGGCATAAGAGGACTGGGTGGAGTTGGGCATGGATGGGACAGGCCTCTGGATTCTTGACACCCCTGCCTTTTGCACACAGAAGGAGGAAGACAGACACAATAAATTCAAAGCAATGGGTTCTATGAAGCTGTTTATTTGTATTCAAAAATAGCATTCTAGACGCAAGTTTGCCAGAGCTTTGAGATCTGTTCATTTAAAGAGCCTCATTCTTCGTCCTGTTCTCTGAGCTTCTCACTTGTCCCTAGAGGGCTTGTTCAGGATCCTGGGGATGCCCAGTCCCCTTCTTTGCACACCACAGGTGTACTAAATGATCCCAGGGAGGGAAAATATCATCCCGTCCAGGCTGGATACCAACTCACATACGGAGATCTGGGTGAATCTTTTGGTCCTGATGACATAAGGTGTGTGGCAATGAAACGATCTCTAGGCATCACAAAGACACAACACTACTGCCCGCTCCTCCAAATTCAGGGTCCTGGGCTTTCTAGATGTTAAAGGACAGAAGAGGGGCTTTCTAGTCAGGGATACTGTCATCTTGTTTAATCTCTGCTCCTTTTACCGAGAGCACTTCAGACAGTCCCCATGCCCTCTCTATCAACTGTCTTATTTGTACCTCAGGCAATAATCCCCATTTAACAGGAAGAGTGTTGACATTACTGGGCAGGAAACTCACCTGAGCAAGCCACAAACAAGAGCTCACGCCTCAAAACCCTTACCTCCACCTACCTCTGAAGGTATCTGAGTGGAGTGTCTGCAGTAACAGGCTTTTTTTTATCTGGCTTATTCCTACTGGGAGAGTTGTGGGGTGGGGTAGGGGGTGGTGGCAGGGGGTTGTGGTCTGGAACAGGGGGCAGAAGAGGAGAAAAATCAGTTCAAAGGCTGGGAACTTAAAGGTGATTTTGGTTGCAGCCCATCTTTCCTTCCCACTCAGGAACATATAGGTCACATCACAGCCTCTTTGATATTCACCCATCGAGAAGTCCTGGATTTCCTTTGATATGAGAAGTGTCTCCTGCTAAGCCAGGAAGAACACTATGTACCTACTCACTTTCTCACCCACAAATTCCAGCTGCCTTACTTTAAAAGAAAAGGGAAAAAAAACAGGACTTTTGAATAAAAGTGTTCAACAGGATATTGTCCAGATAATCAGTAATTAATGTCATACAGATGCTTGACAACAGGCATTTATGTTAAGAGAGGGCTGTGCAATTATGCGAAACCACGTTTTATGAAATATTTACATGATTCATTGAGAGTGGAGAGGATGGGTAACAAAAGCTACCCATGATGATTCAAAATGTGAGAAGACAAAGAATTGTACATAGTAAATACGCAAAGAAACTAGAAAGACAGTATAACAGGGCTTATGTTAATTCCAGGCAGTGAGATGATCATCTTTTTTAACACTTTTTGTCTCTTTTCTTATAAATTACTTTGTAATTAGAAAATAGAAATAGATTACATCTTCCAGAAAAAAAAAAACAAAAGACTTGTGTTCACAAAAGAGGAAGATTAGCTATGAGAGGAGGACCTTCCCTGTAGGAGCCCCACGGTCACAAGAGTGGGCCGTGGTGAGGGGCAGGCCAGGGGAGGAAACAAGGGCTCCTTGCTCTGCCCCGGCTTGGCCAGGAGAGGCAGCCAGGAGCCCAGGATCACCTCTCCTTCCTTCCCTTCCCCTCTCCCCACTCAGCTGTCCAGGGGAGTCCGGGCCAGACGGAGCGCTCACCACTCCGGCCAGAGTCATGAGAACCCAGGGTCTGCTGTCCATCTTGCTTCTCTGCGTCCTGCTGCTGCAGGCCCGGGGAGGGCAACGCAGCCAGAGGATGAACCGTAGGTGATGGGGCAGGGGCGGGGTGGGAGGGGGGGGTGACGTGTCCAGTCTAAGGAGAACCTGGGAATTAGAACTTTCTGAAACATCCTATTCGGACCACAGCACTATGAAGACTCTGGTTCTTCCCAAACCACGGTCCTCCAGTCTCTTTATCTGGCTCTGGGAAGAGTGATGGGGGTGGAGGGGGAACCTGCATCTTTTCATTCCCCATCTCCCAAATCCAGAAACACGTGGTACCTACAACGGGGAAAGATACACCTGAGAATCAGGTGGGAAAACAAACAACTGTTCTTTGGTTTATGCACACAGGTAACGGCTAAATATACCAAGACGTTCAAGGGAGTAGATGTAGAGTGAAAAACCTCCAGAGGGCAACATTTGGGATGTACAGGTCAAGTTACAGTTACCTCCCAGGGAGCAGGATGGAGAGAGTGGAAGGGAAACCCTGAGGGTGCTGTGTGGCTGGGAAGCGGCAGGGATCGTGCAGACAGTGGCCGCATGAGAGGAGAGAGGATGAAGGGGCAAGTTCACCTCCCTCTCTGGTCCCCGCAGATCGTGGAGAGTAGGGGGGAGTTAGCAGGTCACCCTCGCCTTTGTGGAGTTCTCAGGGTTCGGGTGCAGGTTCTGTGGAGGTGATTTGGCCAAGGCCATGACTAGTATGGGAGACGGAGTCCTGTTGCAGGATTATGGAGAGAGTCCAGAAGTCCAGGCATCGAGGTCTATTGGGGAAGAGGAGGAGGAGTGGGGTTTAAGATACTACCCATCACCAGGATCTGGTGAAGGGCAGAGGTGAGTTCCCTGAAAAGTTCAAGAGTCATGAGTGGGCCTGTGTCTGGGGTCTTGGAGGAGGCTTTAAGCTTTCGAGAGGTATTCTTGGGGGCCTGGTTCCACTGACCTTTCCTCCACTCTGTTTCAGAAAAGCAGCCACCCTCAGAAATCAAGCAGTGTGAGAAAAGACCCAAAATATATCTGTGCACAATCCCCTGCACAGATCACCTAGAATGTCAAGCAAATAACATATGCTGCTCAACCTTCTGCGGGAATGTTTGTATGAATATCCTGTGAGTCAGAGAGCAGGGGGCCAGGCATCCTGCCCCCGCCAACCGTCTCCGCAGACACTGTGCCTGCGGCTGAAGACAAGGACCTGACCCTGGACACAAGGATGTAACAGGAATGCCACCCTGTCCAGCCAGTATCTGAACAACCTGTCCCTGTCAAATAAACCAGAACAAATGTGGGAGGACCTGCCTGGCTCACTCCCGGTGCCTGTGATCATGGAGGACCCGGCGCAGACCCCACAGGGCCCCCCCTTTCTGGGTTCAGGTCTCTGATCTCTCTCCCCTTGTCAAGCTTCTCTGCTCCCCCTCGCCGCCTCCCTCCTGCCTCCCTGCCAGGCCCCTGCGAGCCCAGCCCCCCTGTTCCTCTGCTCACTGAACCAGGACTCCCAGGGGGAGGACCCGCTCATGTGCGGCACCTCCTGGTCCTCAGGAGAACATGCCTCGCCCGGAGCCACAAAGGGCCAAGTTCAACATGAGATGCCGGGAGGCTAGACCCTGGGGCACAGAGGGGGAGGTCCCCGAGAAGGACTCTTCGTAAACTTGGTCCACCCCCATCCCATCCTGCTCATCGTCCTTGAGAGGTTCAGGTCACTGTCTCTTTGCAACGAAGAAAATGAATCCCAAGGAAGCGAGAGGACATGTCCAAGGTCAAAGCAGAGGGAGAAGTTGTGGGCTGCTTTGAGGAGGAGGTTTCCTCCGTGCTCCCTTCTGCACCTCCCAGTGAGACGGTCCACAGGGACTGAGTCCTGTGCTGTCCCCGCTCCAGCACCAGCGACAGGCTGCTCGTGTAGTGGGGCCCGGCCTGCAACCCCTGAGACCCCAGGCCCTTCCTTTAACTGCGTGAGCCCAACCTTTCCTTGTGGCCTCATCTTCCTTCTTTTTTTAACCTGGAGGGAGGAACAGTTGGTTCAGGGTGATGTGACTAGGCTTAACTGGCACAGGATGCCTTGGGTCTTGCCCCTGATTTCATGGTGAGTCAGCAGAAATTCATCCCTGGGGTCCAGAGTCCCCGCTACCCTGCGCAGTCACCCCTCCTCTGATGTGGTCCTGGGCTAGGTCCAGAGACCCGGGCACGTGTGTCCAGCTGGGACATGGGGTCAGTTGTGAAGCACTCGGGAGGGCAGGCCCTGCTGGAGGCGGGGATGTGGTGTTATGCTCCAGGCCAGTGGTTCCTGCTGAGCATCAATGAAGGAGACAGGACATGCCTCCATCAGCCCAGAGCCTCTGACCCATCTCAGGAGCATCACAGGGCTTCTGGTACTGGAGGGTGTCCTCCACTTCCGCTAAGAGCTGCCCTCGGACAAGGGGCCTTAGGAAAGAGATCGTGATCATAGGTGCCAGGCTGACCTATTCCTTTCCACAGTTTACCCTGCCCTAGAGAACTCAGAGGCTATACCTAGAATGTTATAGGTAGGAGGAGTGCTTGCCTGGACACCAGTGCTTTTTCTGGTTTTATTGAAATAATTGCGTGCATCTTTATTACATAAAAAGGGAGAGTGGGGGGTCCCTTGGAAGACCTTGAAATTTATGGAGGCAAAGGAAGAAACAAATGCAGATTCTGCTTTGATTTGGGTCTCTAAAAGGTCAAGTCCCAGCCTGCAGAGAATTGCAAGTCAGAGCTGATCTGTTTTGAGCCAACCCATCGCCTCATGGTTGCAACGACTTTTGCATGACTTGTTCTCGTCTCCTGCTCTTCTCTATGTCAAGCATATGAAAGGACTCTAGAAGTATCCTCCTCATCTCATACATCATAATGGTGGTCAGCTCCTGCTTGCTCCATGCTTTGACTGCCCCCAGTGTTCACAGGTGGGTTCATAATGATGCCTTCATCAGCAAGTGTACTCCATCCCACGTCTCATAGCTCTCTGTGTCATAAGCAGACTCAGAATGCCTAATTAAGAAGCTCCAGGAAGATATCTGGAATGCAGATGTTGGGGTTAGGTGCTGGGTGCAAGATTTACCACCAAGAAATGCTCATCAGCCCAAGTATATTGGTTCCTTGAACCATTCCAGGAAGATTTTCTTTCCAGAAGGAGATGTTCTTAAGTCTAAAATAACATTATCTAGGAGTGTGCGTGCATGCATGCTTGGTCACTTCAGTTGTGTCTGACTCTTTGAGACCATATCTACTGTAGTCCACCAGGCTCCTCTGTCCCTGGGATTCTCCAGGCAAGAATACTGGAGTGGGTTGTCATTTCCTTCTCCAGGGGATCTTTCCGACTCAGGGACTAAAGCCGTGTCTCCTGCATTGGCAGGCAAGTTCTTTACCACTGCGCCACCAGGGAAGCCCCTGTGTGTGTATATATAGGGTTGACCAAAAAGTTCATTTGGGTTTGTCCATAAGATCTTACAGAAAAACCCAAGTGAACTTTTTGACCAACTATATATATATATATATATATATATATATATATATATAGCTGAACATGAGTTCATATTGATATCTCTGATTTTAATCCAGTAACCCAGGGTTCATCCTAGCATTTTCCTTTTGCTTATTTCCAACTTCTCTCACAGAAACCTGGCTCTTATCTACCAGTTACTTACCTGTTCAATCTTTCATACCTGTAAAATAGTTTTAGAATTGTTTACCCATACCCTGTGAAAAACAAATTCACCAGAGGCCTGCTCTCTGAAAAATGGAAAGAAACGGCTGCTTGTCAGTTTCCCTCATTAAAATGGCATGCGAGAAATAAACCTCTATTCTTGAAGTCCATGATTTAGCCTGTTAGTTCTAAGGTAATTAAATGGGGAAGCAAGATTTGGAAGCAAGAGTTGGAAACTTATGTACACACTATAACAATAGAGGGGAGTGTAATAATGGCATTCAAGGGTAGTGGAATGGAGTGGAAAAAAAGTCAAGGACCGCTGCTGGCGTATGAGTTTATTTGCCAAGGAGTTACTCCTTCCCACCCCTCAGTCCGAATGAACTGGTGTCTCGGTGGGAGGGTAGAGTTTTAGCTTCTTCAGTGATTAGCTGCAAGAGAAAAAGGTTAGATGCTTAGAGGCTCTGGAAATTTGGGAAGCAAGAATTCATTCCCAAGCTTAATATTATTCATCTTCACCAGACCTTGGAACAAGAATACTTCATGTAACAACAGGAATTGTCCACTTCTGATTTGGAGGAGGGGATGGTATTAGTTCACTGAATAGATGAAGGTAGAAATATGGGACCTGGATAAGCTAAAATGGTTCATGGAGAAGTCTGACTATGGATGCTATGGCTAGAAATCTGGACTGAAAAATAGAAAAACACCAAGCTGTTGAAATACAGAATGAAGACATCACAGGCATTGATTATATATTGAAGAAACAAGGTTCCCCAAGCTGGTATCTCGGTCTATTTGCCAGTGAATTGGCTTTCAGGTTTAGGGGACATGGTCTTCTGCTACATTTGTGCCTAGGATTTGGGATCCCTCTGTTTAGGGATAACAGCATCTGAGAAGAAGGTGAGAATCAGTGATGACACACACCCAAGTGTGCACCTCCAAACTCACTGTATTTTCCCAGCAGATGTTTCCACAGTAGGTCCAGCAGCATGTGTGATTTATTTTTACACATCTAAAGCTTCTAGAACACCTCTTGCTACAGTCTCGGATGGTTGGCTCTCCCCAGCACTCATCAAGGAACAATTCCCCCCTGAAAATGAGATGAGATGGTAAGACATTGATGGGGCCATATAGACAAGTGTGGGGAGAAAAGTCCTTCATAAGCTTAACAGCTTAAGTTAAGCTAGAGGGCCCCTCTAGGGGCCCCTCCTAGAATCCTGGCCCCAAGTCCCCACCAAAGTACCTATCTTCTAAGAAAAATCCCCTTCGTTAGCCTCCTCATTGTATTTTCACTGACCCCATCGCATCTTCACTAACCTCTTAGACTTCTCTGCTCCCCAACTCCTATAGTGTTGCAGACTTCTGGGTCCTCTTTGAGCATCCTAGAGATAGGACTCCGTATACTCCCAGCATTCATATGCCCTCCTATAAAAGTTGCATCTTTATAATGGGATATCTCAGAGTCTGAGATAACCTCTACCCTCGTTATCACACCTATTTCATAGCATGGGAAACTAGACCAGGCAGAGTAAGGAATAGATTTTCCTCTTTCTTCCCCTCCTTGCTGACCCTGCCTTTAACGTAACTCAGCCTCAGGACTTCTCTGGTGGTCCAGTGGTTAAGAATCTGCCTTCCAATGGAGGGGACATGGGTTTGATCCCTGGTTGGGGAACTAAGATCCCACATACTTCAGGGCAACTAAATCTGCATGCCACAACTCGAGAAAAAAAATCATCCTATTAAAAAAAAAAAAAGTAAAGTAATTCAGCCTCTCTCCAAACTCTTCTCTCTCTCATCTCATTTTCTGGGCCCCCTCCATTGATTTCATTTTCTCATCATGTGGCCCCCAACATTGCTCCACTAAAGACCCATCTCATGTCTCTTTTCCATCTTTTTACATTCTGAAATATCCTACCAATGGGTCGGCTTTATCTCAGGCAGTCATTCCATTGCATTGGACTTCTGAAATATCCTTCCACTAAATTAAGGGTATATATCAAGAAATGCCATTTGGTAATCATCAATGTGCACAGTTAGAACACAGAGCTGGAAAAATGGGAAAATATGGTAGCTCTGGACTGGTGCCCCCTCTCCTCTAAGATAGCCTGACACGGGAAAATATCATATCCTTATAATTATGGAATGTATCTAAAAGCTGACAGATGCTCATTGATACTTTTAAGGTTGGAAGAAGAAACATTGAAGGATCTCAGCTTGGGAATTTCTTGGGTCACTGTCTATTGAAAAGTATCTATACACAAATGCTCCAACAGGTGATCCAGGGCAGTGAGTCCTGGGTCATATGTATTAGGCACGATACTTCTTCATTTGTTCAGAAATAAGCACAGCCCCGTCATGCCCTTTTGATCCTCAATCCAGCCTCATCACCTGTTATATCTTTCCTTCACTCCTCCCAGCACAGACAGTAGAACCATACAGAGGAACATCACGGGGAGAGGTGTCCAGAACTTCATGATGTTGACCATATATATATGTCTGAATAGGTGTCGTCAGGAGTTCTTTCCGTCCCAGTTGCTGCTAGAGATCAAAAGACACAAATAAAGAGAGCTGGGAAGCAAGAGGAAATTCTCATGGAATTTCTTTACACTCTGCCCTCTAATTATTCTTCCTTGCCTTCCACCACCCAACCACAGGTACAAACCAATTCTGGATGTTGACTTTGCTAAAAGGTCTCTCTCCGTCTCAAGTTTCATGCCTTCCTTTTGCAGGAAAATCTTTTTTTTTTTTTTTTAATGTGCTATCTTCCCTTGATTAAAAAACAGCTCAAGGGATTCCTGGTAGTCCAGTGGTTACGAACCTGCCTGCCAACACAGGGGACATGGGTTCGATTCCTGCTCTGGGGAGATCCCACATGCTGCAGGGCAGTTAAGCCCATGTGCCACAACTACTGACCCACCACTCTGGAGCTTGAGTGCCCCAACTACTGAAGTCTACATGCCCAGAGCAAGTGCTCCCCAACAAGAGAAGCCACCACGCTGAGAAGCCCACACACTGCAACTAGAGAAAGCCAGCACACAGCAACGAAGACCAAATGCAGTGAGATAAATAAATAAATCTTTAAAATAATGATAATTCAAATTTAGCTTACAAAACAAGCTTCATTCCTTACTTTTGCAGGAAAATCTCTTTTTTTTTTTTTTGCACGTGTGTGTTATTTTCCCTTGATTAAAAAAATGACTCAGGGTCTTCCCCGGTGGTCCAGTGGTTAGGAATCAGCCTTCCAATGCAGGGAACTTGGGTTTGATCCCTGGTCAGGAAACCAACTCACATAGCACAACTAGAGAGCCCATAAACTGCAACAAAAGATGAGTGTGGTGCAACTGAGACCCAACGCCAAATAAATAAATAGAATATTTTTTAAAAGAAAAAAAAAAAAAAAAGAAAGCGAGTGGTCAGGGAAAGGTATCACAGTAAACTAGCTGGAAAAGAGATGGATTCAGCCAGATCAAGACAACTACAAGTGAGCAACTCCCATCAGCTGGGTGGGGGAAAACTCAAGCCATGAAACCACCCGGGACAGAGTCAACTTGAAGCAGTACTAAGTCCAGAAAGTACAAACTTCAAGAGTGCAACACTGCCCGCCAGAAAGAGCTGTCCTGATTCCGTTATTCTTGCTCCCACCTCCAAAATGGCTCTTAGCTACCTAAAGGAGGAGAGGAAATACAGAGGAAACTGCCAACTCTCTTTCTAGGTGTGGAGGGAACAACCATTATAATTCAAGCTTAGTGTTTCAGCTGTTGCAATGTGAGCAACAAATGTTTCAACCCAAGCCCAACTATTGCTTGGACTTAGACTTTTTTCTAAATTTATTATATTATATTTTGAAAAATCTAATAATATATTATTATATTTTAAGTTTAGGCAGTGACTAGAAAAGTCTAGTTCTATACCCAAGCTCTCATACAGAACCAGGAAATGAAGTAGCTCTTCTGGATATATTTAAATGGGACTAAGGACAGACTTTCAACATATTACTAGTAACATTCCCAATGAATATTGATGTTTTGTGTACCAGTAACACAGATCACTGGAGAAGGCAATGGCAACCCACTCCAGTACTCTTGCCTGGAAAATCCCACGGATGGAGGAGCCTGGTGGGCTGCAGTCCATGGGGTCGCAAAGAGTTGGACACGACTGAGCGACTTCACTTTCACTTTTCACTTTCATGCGCTGGCGAAGGAAATGGCAACCCACTCCAGGGTTCTTGTCTGGAGAATCCCAGGGACGGCGGAGCCTGGTGGACTGCCTGCCGTCTATGGGGTCGCACAGAGTCGGACACGACTGAAGCGACTTAGCAGAAACACAGATCATTAATATTTTCCCATGGATCATAAGACATCTGAAAATTTGTGACTTCTCTTCCTTAGGGGGTAAAAATATCATTGGAAACCCCCTTGCAACTGAAATTTGGTTAAATGCATTTGTAGATGTGGAGGTCCTTGGACAAAGGATACTGCCTGTTCGTGTGATTCTCAAACACAGACTCACAGACTTAGAGAAGGAACTTATGGTTACCGGGGGAGGGAAAGGCGGTCTGGAGTGATAGAGAGGGAGTTTGGGATTGACAGATACACACTGCTATATTTAAAGTGGAAGGACTTCCCTGGCGGTCCAGTGTTTAAGATTCCTCGATTCCAGTGCAGAGGGTCACAGGTTGGATCCCCAGTCAGGGAACTAAGATCCCGTTTGCCCCACGCGCCTCATGCTGTGGCCAGAGATTGCTTTTTTAATTTTTAAAAATTAAAACTGATAACCAACAAGGACCTTCTGTATAGCACAGGGAACTCTGCTCAATATTATGCAACAATGGGAAAAGAATTTGAAAAAACGTTTTTAAAAAATAAAAGAAAATAGGATGAATTGGGAGATTGGGATTGATAAATGTACAGATATATATACAGATACATGTATAAATGTATAAAACAGATGACTAAAGAGAACCTACTGTAAAATATGAGGAACTCTACTCCAGGCTCTGTGGTGACCTAAATGGAAAGGTGACCTAAAAGATCTAAATGGAATAAAGAGCTGTACATATATATATATATATATATATATATATATTTAGAGGTGATGTACTTTGATGAACAGAAGAAACTAACGCAACATTGTAAAGCAACTATACCTCAAATTTTTTTAAGTACAATTTAATTTTATCAATAACGGCTGCAGTTTCTCATAGCCTTAAAGAGTTAGACATAAAGGAACCTAGAGACACATAACTCTAAAATGTTTAATTATAAAAAAAATTGGTTTATTTTACCAACAGGATATACATCCTGTCTTATCACTAGGAGGGAAATTCTCTCCCACTTGACACCACACTGAAAACTGTCAGTGTGGTATAGACAGTAAATTCCTGTGACTCTCTGGAGTCAGAGATTCAAATTCCTGTGAATTCCCAACCCCAACATGCCTCATTTAATATAAGCAATGTGTTTGGCTAACCACCTAATTTCTCAAAGACTCAGTTTCCCTGAATGTATTATTCTTGGGCTCCAAAATCACTATAGATGGTGACTGCAGCCATGAAGTTAAAAGATGCTTGCTCCTTGGAGGAAAAGCCATGACAAACCTAGACAGCATATTAAAAAGCAGAGACATCACTTTGCTGACAAAGGTCCATATAGTCACAGCTATGGCTTTTCCAGTAAATGGATGTGAGAGTTGGACCATAAAGAAGGCTGAGTGTGAAAAAGTGATGCTTTTGAACTGTGGTGTTGGGGAAGACTCTTGAGAGTCCCTTGGACTGACAAAAAGATCAAATGAGTTAATCCTAAAGGAAATCAATCCTAAATATTAATTGGAAGGACTCATGCTGAAGTTGAAGCTTCAATAGTTTGGCCACCTGATGCAAAGAGCTGACTCATCGGAAAAGATCCTGATGCTGGAAAAGATCCAAGGCAGGAGGAGACTGGGATGACAGAGGATGAGATGGTTGGATGGCATCACCGACTCAGTGGACATGAGTTTGAGCAAGCTCCGGGAGATGGTGAAGGACCAGGAAGCCTGGCATGCTTCTGTGGGGTTGCAAAGAGTCTGACATGACTGAGCGACTGAACGATATGCGGATGATATATCCACATAGCAAACGTGGACTGTATGAAGCACTAGCAAAAAAATTTAAGTTTTAAGTTTTAAAAATTAAAAAATAAAGCCTCTTGGCATATGTTACAAATTATAAAATAGGAAACTATAGAAAATTTGAGGGATTTCCCTGGTGATCTAGTGGCAGGCTTTGCCTTCTGATGCAAAGGGGTTTGGATTCAGTCCCTGGTTGTGGAGCTAGATCCCACAGGCCTTGTGGTCAAAAAATCAAAACATAAATAAAAGAAACAATATTGTAACAAATTCAATAAAAAGACTTTTAAAAAATGGTCCACATAAAAAAAATCTGTTAAAAAATAATAAAATAAAAATTGAGGCACATAGACTGTTAGCTGGGTTGCCTTTAACTTCTAAAAAACTGTTATTTGGAAATGATTTCAAAATTACAAGAGTAAGGCTAGTCAAAGAACTTCTACATACTATTTACTCAGATTCACCTATTTTAAGAATTTACCCCTAATTGCTTTCTCTCTCTCTAGCATGTGTGTGTGTGTGTGTGTGTATAAATATATATATATATATATATATATATATATATGCCTGAACCATTTGAGGGTAAGTAGATACATCATTGGAGAAGGCAATGGCACCCCACTCCAGTACTCTTGCCTGGAAAATCCCATGGACAGAGAAGCCTGGTAGGCTGCAGTCCATGAGGTCGCTAAGAGTTGGACACGACTGAGCGACTTCACTTTCACTTTTTTCTTTCATGCACTGGAGAAGGAAATGGCAACCCACTCCAGTGTTCTTGCCTGGAGAATCCCAGGGACGGGGGAGCCTGGTGGGCTGCCGTCTATAGGGTTGCACAGAGTCGGACATGATTGAAGTGACTTAGCAGCAGCAGCAGATAAATAATGGTCCTTTTTTAGGAATAATACTTCAATGAGTATTAACAATAGGAACATTCTCTTCTGTGATCACAGTACAACTATCAGCTTCATTAAATTTAACATTTCTAAAATCTTTTAATCGAATCTACCATCAGTATCCCACTGTGTAAATTCACCCAACAATGCCCTTTGTCTTTTATGAGGTTGAAATTTTTGATGACGCTAAATAATTTTTTCTTTTAATTAAACATTCCTCATGTGGGGTTTGTTTGCAATTTCTTCATGATTAGCTGTAGGTCATACGTTCTCCCTGAGACTACTCTGAAGACAATACATAATGGCCTATGTATTGTAGACAGTACATAGTGACACGGTGTCCATCTGTCTCATCTTTCTCTCACTTTCCCCATTTGAACATCAAGGACGATTACTTCTTTTCTAGAGGGATAGTGTTGTTTTAATCTGGGAGCATGATTTGGACACAAGCCACAAATGAAAGCATTTTCAGGCTCACATTTCCAGCCCCAAAACTCTGATCTTCACTTACCTCTGAAATTGTACAAGTTGCAAATGCTCGTATTTATATGACTGACGGCTCTTCTTCCTGGTCTCTGCAAACTGCCAAGCCCTTGCACAGGGGGAATCTGATGAGCAGAACAGAGCTCAAAGGTTCAGAATGTAATCATGGTTCTGGTTGTGGCAGATCTGGGAGTTCTGCCAGTAAGTTGGGTACATATAGAACATTGTCCCCAAATTCCTATAAAAAGTACTCAAGGAGTACTTTTTTTTTTTTTGTCTCTTTGTGCTGCAGGTAATACAGGTAAAAGTCAAACACTGGAGAACTGCAGGAGTCTCCCCTCCCCCAACACACACATTTCCTGGATGTCTGGGTGATTGTAAGGGTAGTGAAGATCTGCGTATCTCTTTTTTGCTAACATTTGTGTAGTGACTTTTGTAACATCCTATCCGTCTCTATGTTAACTTCTCCATGGTTAGCATTAGCCTAACACTACCTGAGCACAATATCCTGTGGGTTTTGAGCTACTGAAAAAACAGACCTCTGCCAAGAGAGCTTGGAAAGGCCACCTAATATGGAGATTTACAACACAGATTTAACCTGGATTCAAATTCTAGTTCCCACTTACTTTGGGTGAGTCACTAATCTCCGTGCATCAATTTCCTCATTGACAAAGTGGATTAATAGCGGTGCTTTCCTCATAGGGTTATTGTGAGGGTTCCATGAATGATTATCTGTTAAGCACTTAGAACCAATGTCTGAAATACAGGCAGTGATTGTAGGTTAGTCACATCAACAAATGAGAGTGTTACCCAATGAAGTGTCAAGCACCACCCAATTTAATACCAAATTTACTGTCAGATATTTAACATGTATTAGCTGGTACTCTCAATGACACTATGAGTTTAGTACTCTCATTCCTATTTTACAGATACAGAAATTGAGACACAGAGGAGTTAAGCAACACCTTGAAGTTCTTAAGGGCAAGATATAAATAAATAAATAAGAAACTAAGTAAATAGACACAGCGTAATTGTGGCTATCTAATTTTAGCTGTTTTCAGAAAATCCATACAGATCAATAAGGAGCAAATAAATCACTCCACACATAACCGTCAGCCTAGTGAGGAAATAGAGAATGTTACAAATTTCAATCTGTCAGGAGAGAAATAAACAATTTAGCAGATGCGGTGTCAGAGTCCATGTCTGTGCATGCATGCTTAGTCACTCGGTCACGTCCAACTCTTAGTGACCCCATGGACTGTAGCCCACCAGGATCTTCTGTCGATGGGATTTTTCAAGCAAGATTACTGGACTAGGTTGCCATCTCCTTCTCCAGGAGATCTTCCCGACCCAGAGATCGAACCTGCGTCTCTTGTGTCACAGGCGGATTCTTTACCCGCTGAGCCATCAAGGAAGCGGAGACATACGAAGGTCACAGAGACTGAATGCCTGGAAATGAGGCAGGGGCACTGAGCTTAACACAGGACACGGGTAAAATAACCCTCAGAAAATGGAAGTCTGAACGCAAACGGAGGAATACTGAGAACAAGGCTGACATCTACAGTAGATCCCTGGATCCTGAGAAATCAAAAGGAGAGGTGCAAGTGCAAGAAACCCTAAATAGGAAAACACAGGAAGACAGCATTTCTCAGAGTGCCAACAGTGACACAGAAATGGCAGGACCTCTTGTAGACTTAGAGGCCGTGGGAAAGAAGGAAGCTAGAGAGGAAGTCAGTGGGTCCTCAGAGTGCAAACACCTGGTTATACAGGTGACTCATTTCCTCTGGAGCCGATCAAGCCCAGTCTCATTTATACCATTTCCATTTGACAGGGAGCCGCCTCTATGCACTACCCCCCATTTTGAGACTTCATAGATCAGATAACCCCCAAGTTGTGATGGAAACTTCCAGTTGCAGAGTGGTTTGATGTTCCCTGGTTAGACATGGGTCTTTACCAGGGTTTGCTAGCAAGGAAAAAGCTGCTTCGAAAATGGAAACCATCTGACAACAGAAGAGAAAGTCTGACCTCAATACAGGTGTGTATTCTTTGATTCTCCTGCTGGAACTTGCAAAGAGACCAGTCAGCATCTTAACCAACCACAGATACTTTGTATAATGCATGTGCTAGCAGCTAAGACCCAAGGGGCAGGCAACTTGCAAAATATCCTGGCCCTGTTGCAGAAATATTCCTTAATCTGGATTCCACTCAAAACTAGCAGCCTTGGACTCCTCTGGTGGTCCAGTGGATGAGAATCTGCCTGTCAGTGCAGGGGACATGGGTTCAATCCCCTGTCTGGGAAGGTTCCACATGCTGCGGAGCAATTAAGCCCATGTTCTAGAGCCCAAGAGCCACAACCACTGAGCCGGCATGCTGCAAGTACTGAAGCCCATGCGCCTACAACCAGTGCTCTGCAACAAGAGAAGTCACTGCAATGAGAAGCCCATGCACAGCAACAAAGAGTAGCCCCCAATCGCTGCAACTAGAGAAAGCCCATGTGTGGCTCTGAAGACCCAGTGCAACCAAAAATAAAAATTAATGAATTAATTATTTTAAAAAACTATCAAACTTATGTTCCCCCAGAAAGTCAAAAAGAGCAGAGTGCCCCCAAAGTGGCCTTTATTGTCTCCAAAATCCAAACAGCTCCACCAAGGGAGATCCCTGGTGGCTCAGTAGTTAGGACTCGGTGCTTCCATTGTTGTGGTCTGGGTTCAGTCCCTAGTTAGGGAACTAAGATCCTGCAAGCTGTGTGTCATGGCCAAAAACCAAAACAACAACAACAACAAAGCAAAGAGCCCCACCACGCATTGTGTCTTTCTTCACGGTGGGCAGCAGAAGGTGCAGCAGCTTGTCTGCTGCCTCAGAGAGACTTTCCTATACGTCTGGACAGCTGGATCTCTGGAAATGTTACCAGCAGAGCAAGTCCTGGACTCTTGTCAGGTGTCAGGCTACTGTCAGTCTGGACTATTGCCCCACCCTCTGGCATGCAAGTGCTAAAGCACCTAGGACGCCTGCTATTTCCATTCTCTATGGCCAGTGAGCAGAGTGTCATATGTGTGATGAATCCCACGTGATGGTCCATGGAACACCAAGGGATCAAAGTCTTTTCAGACTATGAAGTCAAAAGCCCAAAGACAAACACATGAAAAGATGCTCAACATCACTCATTATCAGAGAAATGCAAATCAAAACCTCAATGAGGTACCATTACATGCCAGTCAGAATGGCTGCTATCCAAAAGTCTATAAGCAATAAATGCTGGAGAGGGTGTGGAGAAAAGGGAACCCTCTTACACTGTTGGTCCTTTGTCCCATTTAAATATATCCAGAAGAGCTACTTCATTTCCTGGTTCTGTATGAGAGCTTGGGTATAGAACTAGACTTTTCTAGTCACTGCCTAAACTTAAAATATAATAATATATTATATCCAATAATATATTATTAGATTATTCAAAATATAATATAGTAAATTTAGAAAAAAGTCTAAACCCAAGCAACAGTGGGCTTGAGTTGAAACATTTGTTGCTTGGGTTGCAACAGCTGAAACACTAAGTTTGAATTAAAATGGTTGTTCCTTCCACACCTAGAAAGAGAGTAGGCAGTTTCCTCTCTCTTTCCTCTCCTCCTGCAGGTAGCTAAGCGCCATTTTGGAGGTAGGAGCAAGAATAACGGAGTCAAAGAAGACATACAGATGGCTAAAAAACACATGAAAAGATGCTCAACATCACTCATTATCAGAGAAATGCAAATCAAAACCACAATGAGGTACCACTACACGCCAGTCAGGATGGCTGCTGTCCAAAAGTCTACAAGCAATAAATGCTGGAGAGGGTGTGGAGAAAAGGGAACCCTCTTACACTGTTGGTGGGAATGCAAACTAGTACAGCCGCTATGGAGAACAGTGTGGAGATTTCTTAAAAAACTGGAAATAGAACTGCCATATGACCCAGCAATTCCACTTCTAGGCATACACACTGAGGAAACCAGATCTGAAAGAGACACGTGCACCCCAATGTTCATTGCAGCACTATTTATAATAGCCAGGACATGGAAGCAACCTAGATGCCCATCAGCAGACAAATGGATAAGGAAGCTGTGGTACATATAGACTATGGAATATTACTCAGCCATTAAAAAGAATTCATTTGAATCAGTTCTAATGAGATGGATGAAACTGGAGCCCATTATACAGAGTGAAGTAAGCCAGAAAGATAAATACCAATACAGTATACTAACACATAAATATGGAATTTAAAAAGATGGTAACAATAACGCTATATGCAAGACAGAAAAAGAGACACACATGTACGGAACAGACTTTTAGACTCTGTGGGAAAAGGCAAGGGTGGGATGTTCTGAAAGAATAGCATTGAAACAAGTATACTATCAAGGGTGAAACAGATCACCAGCCCAGGTTGGATGCATGAGACAAGTGCTCAGGGCTGGTGCACTGGGAAGACCCAGAGGGATGGGATAGAGAGGGAGGCGGGAGGGGGAATCGGGATGGGGAACAAAAGTAAATCTATGGCTGATTCATGTCACTGTATAGCAAAAACTACTACAATATTGTAAAGTAATTAGCCTCCAAATAATAAAAATAAATGGGGGGAAAAAAACCATAAAAAAAAAAGCCCAAAGAGATGAATTAGTCATGAAGTAAGACACAGAGGGTCTATTGCTAGGTCTGTACATGGGAGAAAGCTACTTCCGATTATCTTGGTTGATAGGAACGAGAGGTAAAAATTTGCTAGGGGAAGCTCTGGAACTTGAGAGGAGAACAAATCATATAATAAATAAATATATAGAGAGACAGACAGACAATAGATAAATGAATGAATGAATAAACCACGAGCCCATGTGTTTGTCACAAACAGATCAGTCCTGATCTGCGATTTTCTGTAGGCAGGGACTTGACGTTTTGGAGACCCAGATCATGGCAAAGTCTGCATTGGTTTCCTCCTTTGTCTCCATAGATTTCAATGTCTTCCAAGGGACCCCCCACTCCTCCCTTTTATGTAATAGAGAGGCCATTGTTTATTCTAATAAAAACAGAACATGAAGTGGTATCCGGGCAAGCACTCCTCTTTCCTAGCCATAGCATTCTAGGTGTGGCCTCTGAGTTCTCTAGAGCAGGGTGGACTATCCAGAGGGGGTCAGGGTACCAGTCACCACAGGGAGAACAGCAGTTGCTTCCAGTAAAATTCATGGTGCATGGTGTTCACCAGTGGTAAGGAATAGGTCAGCCTGGTACCTGTGATACATCAATGAAGTAGGACACAATGTCCACGGGAGGTCATTCACCATGTGGCCCTGGGCAGGTGATTTTACCTCTCTTAACAGTCTGTCCCAGGGTGTTTGAGGGGATAGTCAAACATTGGGAAAATGCTTGTAGAGTGAGGTTATCTGAGGAAGGACCACATAAGAACTCCTATAGAGCATGCCCTTAGCACCCAACTACCTCCAAAGATGTCTGAGTTGCTAGTGGATCATGATCTCTTTCCTAAGGCCCCCCTGTCCGAGGGCAGCTCTTAGCAGAAGTGGAAGACACCCTCCAGTACCAGAAGCCCTGTGATGCTCCTGAGATGGGTCAGAAGCTCTGGGCTGATGGAGGCATGTCCTGTCTCCTTCATTGATGCTCAGCAGGAACCACTGGCCTGGAGCATAACACCACATCCCCGCCTCCAGCAGGGCCTGCCCTCCCGAGTGCTTCACAACTGACCCCATGTCCCAGCTGGACACACGTGCCCGGGTCTCTGGACCTAGCCCAGGACCACATCAGAGGAGGGGTGACTGCACAGAGTAGCGGGGACTCTGGACCCCAGGGATGAATTTCTGCTGACTCACCATGAAATCAGGGGCAAGACCCAAGGCATCCTGTGCCAGTTAAGCCTAGTCACATCACCCTGAACCAACTGTTCCTCCCTCCAGGTTAAAAAAAGAAGGAAGATGAGGCCACAAGGAAAGGTTGGGCTCACGCAGTTAAAGGAAGGGCCTGGGGTCTCAGGGGTTGCAGGCCGGGCCCCACTACACGAGCAGCCTGTCGCTGGTGCTGGAGCGGGGACAGCACAGGACTCAGTCCCTGTGGACCGTCTCACTGGGAGGTGCAGAAGGGAGCACGGAGGAAACCTCCTCCTCAAAGCAGCCCACAACTTCTCCCTCTGCTTTGACCTTGGACATGTCCTCTCGCTTCCTTGGGATTCATTTTCTTCGTTGCAAAGAGACAGTGACCTGAACCTCTCAAGGACGATGAGCAGGATGGGATGGGGGTGGACCAAGTTTACGAAGAGTCCTTCTCGGGGACCTCCCCCTCTGTGCCCCAGGGTCTAGCCTCCCGGCATCTCATGTTGAACTTGGCCCTTTGTGACTCCGGGCGAGGCATGTTCTCCTGAGGACCAGGAGGTGCCGCACATGAGCGGGTCCTCCCCTGGGAGTCCTGGTTCAGTGAGCAGAGGAACAGGGGGGCTGGCTCGCAAGGGCCTGGCAGAGAGGCAGGAGGGAGGCGGCGAGGGGGAGCAGAGAAGCTTGACAAGGGGAGAGAGATCAGAGACCTGAACCCAGAAAGGGGGGGCCCTGTGGGGTCTGCGCCGGGTCCTCCATGATCACAGGCACCGGGAGTGAGCCAGGCAGGTCCTCCCACATTTGTTCTGGTTTATTTGACAGGGACAGGTTGTTCAGATACTGGCTGGACAGGGTGGCGTTCCTGTTACATCCTTGTGTCCAGGGTCAGGTCCTTGTCTTCAGCCGCAGGCACAGTGTCTGCGGAGACGGTTGGCGGGGGCAGGATGCCTGGCCCCCTGCTCTCTGACTCACAGGATGTTCATACAAACATTCCCGCAGAAGGCTGAGCAGCATACGGTATTTTGTGGACAGTGCTGGAAGTATGAACAGTGGTTCTCACAAGTAAACTCCTTGGGTCGCTTCGTACAGGCTTTAGCTTTGAGATCTAAAAAGAGCAGGAGGAGAAGCAGGGTCAATGGAACCAGCCTCCACAGAGCACTCCTCTCGAGTTGAAAGCCACCCCAGAGAACTGAGACCTCAAAATTTACTCAGGAGAAACTTGGATTTTTCAGGGAACTCACATCCGCCCTTCACCAGATCCTGGTGATGGGTAGTATCTTAAATCCCACTCCTCCTCCTCTTCCCCAATAGACCTCGATGCCTGGACTTCTGGACTCTCTCCATAATCCTGCAACAGGACTCCGTCTCCCATACTAGTCATGGCCTTGGCCAAATCACCTCCACAGAACCTGCACCAGAACCCTGAGAACTCCACAAAGGCGAGGGTGACCTGCCAACTCTCCCCTACTCTCCACGATCTGCGGGGACCAGAGAGGGAGGTGAACTTGCCCCTTCATCCTCTCTCCTCTCATGCGGCCACTGTCTGCATGATCCCTGCTGCTTCCCAGCCACACAGCACCCTCAGGGTTTCCCTTCCACTCTCTCCATCCTGCTCCCTCTGAGATAAATTTATCCTGACCCTTGCACCCCAAACGTTTCTCTCCCATGTACTTTCATTCTACACCTACTCCCCTGACAGTCTCGGGATGTTTACCTGTCACCTGTGTGCATAAACCAAAGAACAGTTGTTTGTTTTCCCACCTGATTCTCAGGTGTATCTTTCCCCGTTGTAGGTACCATGTGTCTCTGGATTTGGGGGATGGGGAATGAAAAGATGCAGGTTCCCCCTTCACCCCCATCACTCTTCCCAGAGCCAGATAGCCTGGAGGACCGTGGTTTGGGAAGAATCAGAGTCTTCATAGTGCCATGGTCCGAATAGGATGTGTCGGAAAGTTCTAATTCCCAGGTTCTCCTTAGACTGGACGCGTCACCCCCCACCCCGCACCCCCTGCCCCATCACCTACGGTTCATCCTCTGGCTGCGTTGCCCTCCCCAGGCCTGCAGCAGCAGGACGCAGAGAAGCAAGATGGACAGCAGACCCTGGGTTCTCATGACTCTGACCGGAGTGGTGAGCGCTCCGTCTGGCCCGGACTCCCCTGGACAGCTGAGTGGGGAGAGGGGAAGGGAAGGAAGGAGAGGTGATCCTGGGCTCCTGGCTGCCTCTCCTGGCCAAGCCGGGGCAGAGCAAGGAGTCCTTGTTTTCTCCCCTGGCCTGCCCCTCACCACGGCCCACTCCTGTGACCCTGGGGCTCCTACAGGGACGGTCCTCCTCTCATAGCTAATCTTCTCCTTTTGCAAGCAAACTATTTTTTCTGCAAAAAAACAGTAGCTCTATATTTTGTTTATAAAATAATTTACAGAAGGAATATAGTTTAAAAGATATAGAAACAACCAAAGTCCAACCATAGATGCCTGGATAAAGAAGATGTGATATATACACATAATGGAATATTATTCAGCCATGAGAAAGAAGGAAGTCCTGGCACTGATGACAACTTGGATGAAACTTGAAGCATTAGGATAAGTGAAAAAAGCCAGACAGGAAAAGATAAATGATATCATACGTGTGTTATCTAAAAAACTGAACTCATAGAAACAAAGAGTAGTATTGTGATTCATAGGAGCTGGAGGTTGGGGGACAAGAGGAGGTTTGGGGAAATGGTCCAAACTTTCAGTTATAAAATTAATAAATTCTGGGAATGGAATGTACAGCCTAGTGGTTACAACTAATCTTAGTGTATTATATACCTGAAAGTTCCTAACAGAATAAATCTTAAATACTATCGTCATTAAAAAGAAATGATGGGGACTTCCCTGATGGTCCAGTGGTTAAGAATCCACCTTCCAATCCAAAGGACGAGGTTCAATCCTTGGCTGGGGAAATAAGACCCTGCATGCCACAGAGTGTAACCAAAAAAAAAAATGGCAATAAAGTTCCAAGAGGAAAAATACAACTGATACAACTGTCATTATTTGCAGATGTTGTTGAATACTTTGAACACTGAAAAGAACACATCGCGATATTACAGTCAACAATGGGCGAGTTTAGCAAGATAACTGGCTACAAATCAATACGCAAAAGTCCGTTTATCTACATTAGCAACAAATGAAAAGGAATAATTAAAAAGCTAGGATGTTGTTTACAATTTTAACAGTTCAAACCTCTAGGAATAAATATAACAAAGACAAGCCAGAACTCTACGTGGAAGAACTTATTAAAACTTTGTGAAAGGATATTAACAAGACAGAAATAGATGAGAGACCTAACAAGGTCAGGATGAGGGGGGTGATGAGAGTGTGGACAACTCATTGAAAATGCTTCCTGACCCTGCAGTAGGCGTGGTTGGGAGGTGCTCAGATTTCTGCCAAAGCCTCCTGATTGGTGGACATGGTGTAAGGCAGTCACAGCTCCTCGCCTTCACTTTGCCTTCTGTTCTAAGCTGTGCCTGGTCACAACTTCGACCAGGACTTGCCCACCCATTCTACCAGCAGCATGAAGCCTGCGTTGTTTCTCCAGCTCCTGCTGTTGACTCACTTAGCATCGCAGCTGATGTCTGGGAGTCCCAAGCAACATTTTAGGAGTAGGTGCTGGGTCTGGGCCCAGGGGAGGGAAGAAGCATCTGGAGAGATGAGAGGATGCGAGGGACGGGTACATCTCATGAAAAAATACAGTTTCGTGTTCAAAAGTCCGAGTTTTATTGTCATCAAGATCTAGGTTTGAATCCCCGCTCTGTTTCACACTGAGTGAGCTTAAGTAGAGTGTCTGAGCTTTGGATTTTATCTTTGTGATGGATAGAATGAGAGTGGGGTAGCTGGGAGATGAAATGGAGATGATGCATGTAAACATAGAGTGCCCCTACTGAACCAGGGTAAGTGCTCGATAAGTATTAACTACTGTAAATGTTATCAGCTCCATCATCAGCTTCTTCACGGATGCTTGGGCTAACTTTTCAAGCATTGAAACAGAGAGGAAAATTAAATTGGCAGAATTCAACCTGCGACCTACATAATCTCAGCCTCAGGATTTTTTGCGAGGAAAGGAAACAAAGTGTTGCATTTCATTTCCCATGTTAAATGCTCAGAGGTGCCTGCACAGTCATCAGAGATTAGCACCCATGGGAAGGTGTGGAGTTCATCTCTGCAGCCACTGTTGCCTAGCTCCAACCAAATAAGAGCTCTGGCCACAGTTACTTTGATGACCAAAACCAAATGGAAAATGAGTTGTCATTCATTATCTCTGCACTTCTCCATAGGAGATGTATCTTCAGAATATTGCAGGCTCAGGAGAGGATTATGTGTACTATCTCATGTATCTAGGGAGGCAAGGTTCTATGTTAGGGTTCTCAGAGAGAGAGTGCAGGTTTAACCAAGGAAGGCTAAACTAGCTGCAAGAGAATGGGGTTATCCAGGATAGGGGCTAGCTGGAGAACCAGAGACTAAAATTTGAGGAGAGAGAGACACAGAGGCTTTATGAAAGATTGGTAAGTACCATAGTGAGATTAGGACCAGATACCCTGTAAAGGAAGCAAAACTTGAGAAGGTCAACCTCTCTGAGATTCCTGGCTCATGGACTCTTTTTCCAGAGTGTTCCACTGAGCCCCAAGCTCTCCAAAGTAAGGATCAGCTCCAATTTCTTTTTTTAAATTTTTGGTTGCGTTGGTCTTCATTGCTGCGCAAGGGTTTTTTCCAGTTTCAGCAAGCAAAGGCTGCTCTTCATTGCAGTGCACCGGTTACCTGTCACGGTGGTTTCTCTTGTTGTGGAGCACAGGCTTAGGCACACGGGCGTCAGTAGTTGTAGCATATAGGCTCGGTAGTCATGGCGCTAGGGCCTAGTGGCTCCACGGCATGTGGAATCTTCCCAGACCAGGGACTGAACCCGTGTCCCCTGCATTAGCAGGCAGATTCTTAATCACTGAACCACCAGGGAAGCCCAAATTCTTGCATGGATCCAGTGAGCTAAGGAATGACAGGCTGAGTACAGAGTACGGTGTGTTAGTTGCTCAGTCATGTCCAACTCTTTGTGACCCCATGGACTGTACAGCCCATCAATCTCTTTTGTCCATGAGATTTTCCAGGTAAGGATACTGGAGTGGGTTGCCATATCCTTCTCCAGGGGATCTTCCTGACCCAGGGATCGAACCCAGGTCTCCTGCACAGCAGTCGGGTGCTTTACTGTCTGAGCTACTAGGGAAGCCCTGGTTTCTGCCAAATTGTCATCAGCCTGGTTCTTGGCTTCTTACCCACCATCTCCGGTATCATTTGCTATTACTGTTATAGCCCCAGCTTCATTAATCACTTACTCCTTTTAGATCAGCATGATATCCTACAGATCCCCTTGTAATTGCAAATACCTGCAGAGCAGTAAACCAACAAAGGCTTACAGAATGCTCTTCTTATGACATTTGCCCCAAAGAAAAGACAAGTCAAAAGGAACGAAAATTAAGATCTGGCAGGTCTTGACTAAAGGAGTTAATGGGTTTGTTCTTAATGGCTTAGAGTTCAGGAACAGAGAGAATATTGTGAGCTGGAGCCTTGGGGCAGGATCCCCTGGTAGAGGTGCTCTTGGCTTTGATCTGATTTCTGGTAGGTGGGGTAAAGGAATGCCTAAGTAAAATACTTATTCTTCTCCAACAATAGAAAGTGAGGGACCCTGGAACTCTGACCTCACAATTGCTAGAGACCTGGGAAGATGAAACAGCTGATCTTTGCACCCTGTTCTGAAATACCCATCCTTCTTCCCATGAAAGAAGTCACCGCCAGAACTCATTTGAGATTTGGGTTCTAGCATTCTGATGAAATAACTTGAGTGTGCTACGCGGTCTTTATCCATTTCAAAAATCTTCCCTTTTACTCATTCTTCCTATGCACAAATAACATGTTAGGCCAAACCCTAGGATAAACTATTGTTTGTTTGAGTCTGCACAATGAATCAGAACAAATGGACCGGCACACGTATGCCATTCATTCCCTTGAACCAGACTCAACCAGGGCCGATGGGGACTTAGCATTTGATCTGCCAGGGTGATGAGTGACCCCTGCGTGCAGGATTCTCCCAAACTCCGTCTTTGATGGAAAGAGTTCTCAGCCCAAAAATCTTACTCTACCTCCCTGTGACCACACTAGGGGATCAGCGTGCCTGGTTCCCCGGCAGTTCCTTGGACTTGTAGAGTTCTAAACGTCACTCCAGGCTTCTCTTTTCTACTCTGTGTTCCAGGGTATATCTTGGAACCTCCACCCTGCCGATCAGACCCGGAAAACTGTACCGATTTCTGCACATTGCAGGAAGATTGTCAACCAGGATTTCAGTGCTGTTCTGCCTTCTGTGGTATAGTTTGTACATTAAACAAATATGTAAACCGCGAAAGGTAAGGGCCTCTCCTGCCCAGCCCTGACCGTAGCACTGCTGGTGAGAGCTCAATAAAAGAGTCTCTCTTACCAGTCACGATGATGGATCTCTTTCTCTCTAACATTTTCTTTCTCTTTACCAAGAATAATTACCATAAATGTCCTGATGGCAGGAGCCTTCCTCCACTCAAGAACTACATAATCATTCTCTCCCTACCATCATATCTGTCAATCTCTGTACCTGTCTCTCTGAACACACTGATAAACTTCTCCATTCACTGACCTGTCTCTGAATCCATGCTCTGGGACCTTGCATCTGGAGCTGCATCACCAGAATCCCAAAGCAACTCTTTTCTCTGGTTTTGCTCACCCTCTTTTACCAAACACCACATTTCCGCCCCCCCTCCACCCCCAGTGTTCCTGGTTTCTGCAGATGCTCCGGTAGAAGGGATGCTCTGATCACTTGGCCAGGCATCAGCACCGGCCCCAATTCTGCTGAACAGGGAGAACTCCCAGAAGAGAGAAAGGGTATTACAGGCCCGATGAAATGTCTGGTTTCTAATCCTATCTTGCAACCATCTCTTTCTGTGACCTTGAGTAGGACAATTCCCTATTTTTGCCTTTCATTTTCTCATGCAGAAAATGGAGACTCTTTTTTTTCCAGCCTTGCAAGATGGTTATGGAGGTATAGACAAGATCTCAAGAGACCCACAAGACAGGAGACGTAAGCAGTGAGCTTCTGAACTATCTTACTCTCTGCTACACTTCCTGCCTTGAGCATTATAGCCCACAGAGGACCTCGGTCCAGAGTGATCAAATACGAGCCCAGAACTAGATCTCTGGACCCAAATCCTGGCTTCACCACTTCTTGGCTGAGTGATCTGGGCCACAGCTTCCCCATTTTTAAAACTGAAACAGCAAAAGTGAAATTAAAGTAGAAAACCCAGACAATCTCTAAAAACATTGCTTGCCACATAATTCTATCTTCTTTCCTTTCTGTATAAGTGTTAGTCGCTCAGTCATGCCCAACTCTTTGTGACCCCAAGGACTATAGGCTGCCAGGCTCCTCTGTCCTTGAAATTCTCCAGGCCAGAATACTGGAGTGGGTAGCCATTCCCCTCTCAAGGAGATCTCCCCAGCCCAGGGATCGAACCCAGGTGTCCCACATTGTAGGCAGATTCTTTACTGTCTGAGCCACTAGGGAAGCCCTTTGCCACATAATAATTACTCAGGAAATTTTAGTGATGAGACAACCACTTCTCTCTCAGGATTGGCTCTTACCATTCAGCTCGACATCTTTCAAAGCTCCACCTTGGAAGGCACAAGCCTAAGTCTGAACCTCTGTGTTCTCTGGGTTCTCTGAGGTTCCGCTTTCCCTATGACATGAGGACTTGGCTTCACGGTTTTGTTGCAATCATGGAAGTAGTGGAAATTTTTAAAATGATATCTCTAAGAAAAAAACCTCATCAGGTAACATTTGAAAATGTTTTTCTTCTACAGACCCAAAAGCAAAACCTTGAGAAACAACGGGGTTGGCGAGTGAGGCATTTTTTCCAGAGCATTTTGTAAGTATCATGGTTGGACCTGGGCTTCCCCAGACAAGTTTTCTCCAGTTTTCCTTCTCCAGCCTCTCCAGAGACTCACAGATTCCCAAAAGGTCAGAATAGCCTTTTGTCACTGATGGCCCTGCCTCCATTGTTCCCCTCCTGAGGCTATGTCCTCACTCCCTGGGGCAGGATGTGGTCTAGAGTCAGTTCAGCAACACAGAACAGCGAAGGAGGTTGGGTCATGGCCCAAGGTGAACTCAGGACACTCAGATCTGAATCTATGCCAGGGACCAGGGTCTGACAGCCTCAGGTTGACAATGCCTTGGGCAGGGAGTAGAGCTGAGCCCTTCACACTGTGTGGCCTTGGTCAGCTCACCTTATGTCTCTGAGACCACCAACTTCCCCATGGGAAAGACAAGAGAACATCTGTCCCTCAGGTTCTGTGAGGATTACACGAGGCCATGTGGAATGGAAGAATGTGGTCATTGCAAAGACGCTGCATAGGTTAGAAGTTGCCAGCAACTCACACTTTCTGGGTTCCAGGCTTTTCCTCTTTAAAAAAAAAATAATAGGGGGAGGACTTCCCTGGCATTCCAGTTGTTAATATGCCACGCTTCTGTTGCAAGAGGCACGGGTTCTACCCCTGGTCAGAGAACTAAGATCCCACATGTTTGGCAGCTTGGCCAAAGCAAAAGGTGTGTGGGGGGTGGGGGGGGGGTGGAATTATCTTTATTGTTTTACCAATATTACAAGAAAGGGGAGAAAAATGGAGTCTTCTGTAACTCCACCATCAAAAGAAAGCTACTCTTCATATCTTGGGAGCATCCCTTGTGGCTCAGCTGGTGAAGAAATCTGCCTGCAATGCAGGAGACCTGGGTTCTATCCCTGGGTTGGGAAGATCCCCTGGAGAAGGGAACGGCTACCCACAAAGAGTCAGACACGACTGAGCGACTTTCACTTCACTTCACATCTTGGTAGCATTTTTTTTCAGGCTGTCTGGGGGGAAATGAGGAACTTAGGGTCTTCTAACAGCCCTTCTGAAGTCAACAGTTTCCAAGTTAGAACCTTGATATTTCAGCTTAGAAACTCTGTACTCATTAGATAAATGGTAGCGAGCAGAGGCCGGTGAAGGTGTTGAAGTGCATGTGGACCACAGTTGCTCAGGTCCTGAGGAGCCAGCCATGCTAACTTCCTCTGCACCTTATAATAATTAACTTCCCGAGTCACACACTGGCCAGCAACCAATGCATCAACACTGTAGCCTAGTCCAGGACCCGTGCAGCATTCACTGTCAGATCTGTTAGATCCTTGTGTCACCGTGTTTGCTGTCCCCAACCCTGCAGCCTGTCCTTTGCAGAATGGTTCCCCTCAACTGACAGTTCCTACCGTGAAGACTCCGGTGTTGGCTGGGAAGTTCAGGCAAGGTAGGAGATGGTAGTACCAGTGAGAGCCTGAAAAATAATACTGATCTTATTCCCAGAAAAGGCAGTGTTGAGCTTCCTGTGGAGACAGGGAATGGAGGATAGCATAGACCAGGCAGATCCCGTCACAGTCTCCCAGGAAACCTGGGCTCCGCTGGGTGTTGTCAAGGGCTTCCAACTTTGTCAATGAGAACTAACATTTTTAGCCATGATGTCCTTCATCTCACAGGATCCTCACAGCAACAATATTACCCAGTTTACAGACAAAGAAACCGAGAATTGTGGAGTTAAAGTAATAATCTCAGCATTAGCCAACCGGTCAGTGGTGGAGCTGGATTACAAACCCGAGGCTTGGGGTGACAAGCCCAGAGGATTGTCGCTGTGGGCGATTTAGTTCATTTCTGCTGAGTAGATTCTCACACTTCCTATTTCCACTGAATGTTTCCACTGATGCTTTCATCCAGCTGTCAACTAGGGCTCATAACGCCTTTCTAAGCCCTTTCAGGCTTAGAAACCTGCCTCACTAAACTTGATCTTTTGCCAATGCCCCAGCCACTCTCTCTCCAGCTATCCTCTAACTCAAGCTCTTCTTTCTGCCCAGAATGTCTTTCTCCCACTTTTTCAACAAACTCCCACTCATGTTTCAAGTTTCATATTAAGAAAAAGATCTCCATGGAAGCTTCACCAATTCACCCCAGGCAGAATGGTTCTCTTGTCTTTTCACAGAAACTTATCGTGGCCCTACCTTCTACTTTATCACACTGTACTGTAATTGTTTACCTTGGTATTTTCTTTGTCTAGAATATGAGTTTCCTAAAAGTAGAAACTGTGTCTGATTTCTATGCCACAGTACCCTTTAACCCAACACCATGCCTTGCACATAGTGAAAAGTGAAAGTGTTAGTTGCTCAGTCATGTCCAACTCTTTGCCACCCTGTGAATTGTAACCCACCAGGCTCTTCTGTCCATGGAATTCTCCAAGCAAGAATACTAGAGTGGGTAGCCATTTCCTTCTCCAGAGGATCTTCCCGACCCAGGGATTGAACCCAGGTCTCTCACATTGCAGGCAGATTCTTTACCATCTGAGCCACCAGGGAAGCCCGTAGTAAGGACATAATTCTGACTTCAAATGAGGATGAGAAGCAGGCTGGCAAGGTGTAGTCTAATCCTAACATTTCATCAATTCCTCTCCCAAAGAAAATCTTCACTGGCTAGCCCAGAAGCATTCAAATGGAGCTGTCTGTTTCAATTTTTGTCTGCTGGACTCAGGTGTTTTGCAAATTCTTTTACTTAAAGACTCATTTATACTTGATTTTGAAGATAGAAATAGAATGAAAAACAAGCAAAAAAGAAGTGTGGAAATATCCCGTTCATAAGGGGGACTAGGAGGGAGTAAAGGCTAGAGGTCCTGGCTGCTGTGGAACTCAGCCCAGCTCTGCGCTTGCTGACCTGGTGACACTGGATATCTCCAAGTTTTCAGGGTTCCAATCTCTTCATCAGTAAATGGATGAATTGTGTCATGAGACAAAATGAGATGAGACAGGTAACAGCATATGCCACAGTGCCTGGCAGAGAGTCTAAGGAAAATGTGACTATTATTATTCAGTAATCCCAATTCCTTGTTTGTCCAAAACTCTTGTTTTATAAAGGATTCAAAGTGTACATTCTACCTTAAACTTTATGTTTCTTAAAAAATTTTTCTCTAGGTTCCATATACGTTAGCTCTCAAAGACAAGTATCGTGTGTCTGATGTTTGAAATAGCTTCTAAGATGGATCAAGGCATATTTATGAAAAGCACTCCATCCCTGAAAGACTGTGTGATTAAACCAAATAAAACTCAGCTAATTTAACAATGATCTCGATTTCTCTACTAAACCTCCAGCAACTAAGAAAGATGTTGCTTCTCTCTGCAAGTCCCATGTAAATGTTACCAACTTGGAAATTTGTGGTCACCTAGTCCCACCATTCAATGTTGCCCCAATCACATCTCCTCCAAATGAACTTTTCCCAAGATAAATGTATCACAATTCCATATCCTACCCCTCTCTTATATGACACCCTTCTTTACTTGCGGATCCCTGACAAACCCTGCCTAAGAGCTGGAAACTGTTCAGAAAACTCTGCAGTCTCCTTTAGCACCGTGAGTTGACCAGGTGTGTTCAAGTTGACCTAGTGAGCTGCTCCTCTCACATTAAGGTTGACCCATTCAAGCGACAGCTATCAAACTTCCCTGGTGAACCAGTGATTAAGAATTTGCCTGCCAATGCAGGGGACATGGGTTTGATCCCTGGTTTGGGAAGATTCCACATATCTTGGGGCGGTTAAGCTGGCAAACCACAACTACTGAGCCCATGAATCCTAGAGCCCTCATACCACCACTAGAGAGTAGCCCCCACACACGGCAACTAGAGAAAGCCCTTGCACAGCAACAAAGACCCAGCACAGCCAAATACATATATAAAGTCAAAATGTACAAACTTCCAGCTACAAGATAAATAATTACTAGGGGTATAATGTACAATGCGATAAATATAATTAACACTGTTTATGTTATATATGAAAGTTGTTGAGAGTAAATCAAGAGTTCTCATTATAAGAAAAAATCTTTTTTCTGTTCATTTAATTTAGTATCTATATGAGATGATGGATCATCACCAAGCTTACTGTACTAATCATTTCATGATGTATGTAAGTCAAATCATTCTGCTGTACCCCTTAAACTTATACAGTGATGCATGTCAATTATAACTTGACAAAACTGGAAGAAGAAATAATAAAATTAAACTAAAAACAAATGAAGCAATGAAACAAGGCAGAAACAGACTCATAGATACACAGAACAAACAAGTGGTTGCCAGCAGGGAGGGCAGTGGGGGAATGAGTGGAATAGATGAAGAAGATAAAAGGTATAAATTTCCAGTTACAAAATAAATGAATCTCAAAGATAAAATGTAAAGCATGGAATATACTCAATGGTTTGGTAAAAACTTTGTATGTGACAGACGGTAACTAGACTGATGACTTTGTGATGTATAGAAATATTGAGGCACTATGTTGTACACCTGGAACTAACACAGTTTTGTAGGTCAATTATGTTGTTGTTGCTATTTAGTCACTCAGTTGTGTCCAACTCTTCACGACCCCATGGAAGCACACCAGGCTTCCCTGTCCTTGACCATCTCCCAGAGGTTGCTCAAATCCAACCATCTCTTGTCCTCTATCATCCCCTTCTCCTGCCTTCAATCTTTCCCAGCATCAGGGTCTTTTCAAATGAGTCAGCTCTTCACATCAGGTGTCCAAAGTATTGAAATTTCACCTTTAACATCAGTCCTTCCCATGAACAGCTAGGACTGATCTCCTTGAGGAGGGACTGGTTGGATCTCCTGGCAGTCCAAGGGACTCTCAAGAATCTTCTCCAACACCACAGTTCAAAAGCATCAATTCTTCAGTGCTCAGCTTTCTTTATAGTCCAACTCTCACATCCATACTCGACTACTGGAAAAACCATAGTCTTGACTAGACGGACCTTTGCTGGCAAAGTAATGTCTCTGCTTTTTAATATGTTGTCTAGGTTTGTCATAGCTTTTCTTCCAAGGAGCAAGCATCTTTTAATTTCATGACTGCAGTCACCATCTGAGTGATTTTGGAGGCCAAGCAAAGAAAGTCTGTCACTGTTTCCATTTTTTCCCCATCTATTTGCCATGAAGTGATGGGACCAGATGCCATGATCTTAGTTTTTTGAATGTTGAATTTTGAGCCAACTTTTTCACTCTCCTCTTTCACTTTCATCAAGAAACTCTTTAGTTCCTCTTCTTTTCTGCCATAAGGGTAGTGTCATCTGCATATCTGAGGTTATTAATATTTCCTCTGGCAATCTTGATTCCAGCTTGTGCTTCATCCAGCCCAGCATTTTGCATGATGTACTCTGCATATAAGTTAAATAGCAGGGTGACAATATATAGCCTTGACGTATTCCTCTCCCAATTTGAAACCAGTCCATTGTTCCATGTCCGGTCCTGACTGTTGTTTCTTGACCTGCATACAGGTCAATTATACTTCAATTTTTCAAAAAAGACAATCATTGAAGAGTGCCCATTCATTCTAAAGAGAATTATTAAATACCTAAAGAGGAAGCCATTTAGAAGTGGTCAGATGGTCCAATGACCATCACTCAACTTCAGCCATCAGAGAGAAGTTTAGAGCCTCAATATAGACAGGGTTGATGAATATGTTTTTGGAAGGGATGTCATAGATCTAGCATGCTGTGTTTCCCTCCAGCACACCAAATCAGAGACTTTTTTAAAAACTAACCATTCATAGATGTATTAAGACTTGTGCTAGAAAGGAAGAGATTCCAGCCCCACGCTGACCTGCAGAGACATGAGACTCCCTACCACTGTTGCTATCCAAGCAGAGCACGGAAGAATGCTTGGAAGAGATTGAGATGTGTTCCCTGAAGTTGGGAGGCATTAGGCTCTCGCCTATGTTACTAAAAGGCGTGTGGTCCAGCTGCTTGCTGCTCAAAAGCCAATAAACAGGCCAGGTTGGTGGAAAAGGAAGTTTGCTTTATTTCAGATGCTGACAACTCAGGGGGAGGGTGGGCATCTCCAAAGGCTGACTTCCCCCCTGCCACTGGCAACCAGTGGAGTAAGAACTTTTACAGACAGAAGTTGGCGGGGGGGTGGGGTGGTCGGGGCGGGCCTACATGCAGAAACAGCACAGTGATCTCTGACAGTCATCTTCAAACTGGTCATCAGCAGTCTGACCAGTGTCATTCTTGATTGTTTTAGGTGCAGTTAATCTTCAGTTCCAGGGCTTCCCCAATGGTGCTAGTGGTCAAGAATCTGCCTGCCAATGCTGGAGACACAGGTTCAATCCCTGGATAGGGAAGATCCCCTGGAGGAGAGCATGGCAAACCACTTCAGTATCCTTGCCTGGAGAATCCCATGGACAGAGGCGCTTGCAGGGGGACTACAGTCCAGGTCGCAGAAAGTCGGACACGACTGAAGCGACTTAGCAGCAGCAGCAATCTTCAGTTCCAGGGTCCATTTGTTCCCATTTCTTTGAGGCCAGTTCTCAGAACTGTGGCAGCTGATGTCGTGGGTACAGTCTGTTATCATGTGGTTAATTTCTTCCACCTGCTGTTTTAGTGAGCTGTCTTGTAGATAGCTCACAGGACATGGCTCAGAATATTATCTATATCCTTTGAGAAGGAACTAAAGGTCCTTGACTATGCTTAATGAGTACATTTTCATTATTTGGTCTCATTGGACTGTTTTACTTCGCTTCCACATGCTCTCATTTCTCTGATTAAACTTATTCTTTGACTAAAGTTTTCTGCAGACAAAAGGCAGGCAGAGGACCCTGGTGGAAGGACCATAGGGTCCTGCTCTGTTTCACCTAGACAGTGAGAAGCAATGGAAGAAGACTGCCTTCCAGAGTCTGAAAGGACTTGGAAGCCCCAGATTTCTTGTGAGCCAAGGAAATAACAGAGAAGTAGCCAGGCTTGAGACATTTAGGAAGAACTTCAGCAAGAAGACTTCCAGCTCTGGACTCCTTGTGTGTGTTGCCAGGGGCAATTACAGAAGGACTTAGACCCTTAACCACCTCATTAGAGAAGGCTGCAGTCTGGAAACGAAAAACACCCCTTTGACCTGGTGCACCCGGTGTTTGTGGACATACCTTGAGGAAAGATAGACTGAATGGCTTCCAAAGACTCATCAATCCAGGATTCCCAGTTCTCCTTTGATTTTCTGTTTTTAGGTAAAGAGTGGGTTTATTTAGAGGGACACACATTCCACAAACAGAATGTGGGTCACCTTAAAAGGCAAGAATGGCTCTGGGAGAAACATGATCCACAGACAGAGGGCAGCCCATCTCAGAAGGCGAGAGCCTTCCCTTGTGTCTTAACACAGATCTTTCTTCTAAGGATCCAAGAATGTCTCCAGCAATAGCCACTGTGATCTACCAACTTGGGTGTTGTGCGGTTTTGTTTTTTTTTTAACATCCCAGGATGGAATTCCTCCACCAAGGCTCACAAAACTGTACTTGGAAGAAGGGGTAAGATTGCCAAGTGGCCATTTCATGCTCTTCATTTCACTAAACGAATCAAGAGGGGTTTCCCTGTTGACTGTAGTGGCCAATCACTATTATAAAAAAGAAATAGGACTGCTATGCTAACTTGTTCAGTCATGTCCAACTCTTTGTGACTCCATGGGCTATAGCCCACCAGGCTCCTCTGTCCCTGGAAATCTCCAGGCAAGAATACTGGAGTGGGTAGCCTACTGCTGCTAAACTACAAAGGTAAGAATTAGACCTTGAACATAGGAAACTTCTAAGTCTAATGTAATAGAAGATTACAGCAACCAATCAAGACAGAGCCATGAAAGTCTCGCAAGCTTCAGATATGAGAATTTGGAGTGAGAATTCTACCAGGTTTAAAAAAAGAACACACAAACCCACCGATACATTGCTGGATGAAAGCAAAGGGAATGTGCATGAATAGCAGGAGGAAAAAATAAAAAATATCAGCCACAACATTCTGGTCAGAAAAGTGAACCATAACATTCTCCTTCTTGCTGTATCATGGATGTTTATAAATATAAATATCATTAATATTATATATGGGTCTATGTATGTTAGTTCTTTCCCATCTCCTACTATCTTATACTGTGTGTGTATGTAATGTTTAAATCATAATTTTTTGCATGAGTGGTTTAGTCAACATTGCTGAGCAACATCATCCCTCACCAAGAAAATCTCAGTGGCAAGCAACAATAGAAGTTTCTCACATATCGGCAGAAACACAGACATCTGACTACCTAAACTGGGTTTAGCTGAGCTTGAATCCAGGCTGAGGGGAGGGTCCACTTTGATCTATACATTTCTCATTCTTCTGGGACCAGTGGTTTCTCAAGAAACATTCTTCTCATGGAAAAAAGCAGAAGTCAAAGGAGGAATTTTCAATTCTACAAGCACATTTCAAACTTGACCAAAGCAAATAACAAACCAAGTCCACAGTCAAGGAGATAGGAAGTACAGAGAGAGTAGTCTGTTCACCTAAGTCTTTGTACCAAAATAGAGGTATAATAAAAAGCCTATATTTGATAAGGCTTACAAGAAAGAGAGTAACTTAAACACTACAGAAGGATAATGCATCCAGTGTACTCATACTTTGCATTTCAAAAGTGAGAAATGTTCCTTTTCAGTGATTCAGAAAATTTTAGAAAAGCATGATAGTATGAACAGTGTTTATGAACATTGTAATAGAAGCAATGGGCAAGACGGAGGGAAGCTAGAAAGATCAAAGCTGGAGAACAACGAAGAAGGCTGTACTTCTCAGATCCCCGTCATTTAAATAATGTGAAAGAATGCTAACAAGGTATTCTCCATGGAGATGGTAATGATTGAATACCAAAGAAATTACAGTCCAAAAGAGCAAAACTAAGACTAAAGAGAATGTAGGGTGAGGAAGGGATAGAGTGAGAGTTTGAAGGTAGCAGATGCAAACTATTATGTACAAAATGGATACACAACAATGTCCTAATGTAGTTACGTGAAAGTCGCTCAGTCACGTCTGACTCTTTGCAACCCCATAGTCTATACAGTCCATGGAATTCTCCAGGCCAGGACACTGAAGTGGATAACCCATCCCTTCTCCATCGACTCTTCCCAACCCAGGAATCAAACTGGGGTGTGCTGCATTACAGGCGGATTCTTAGCCAACTGAGCTATCAGGGAAGCCATCCTACTATAGAGCACAGAGAGCTATATTCACTATCCTGTGATAAGCCACAATGAAAAAGAATGTGTGTGTGTGTGTGTGTGTGTGTGTGTGTGTGTGTGTGTGTTTTATATACATAAACATGGGTTTCCCTGATGGCTTAGACTCCAGGCCAGAATTCTGGAGTGGGTAGCCTCTCCCTTCTCCAGGGGATCGTCCCAACCCAAGAATCAAACCCAGGTCTCCCGCATTGCAGCTGAGCCACAAGGGAAGCCCCAACATATATAAGAAATTTAGAATTGGAAGGACTGATGCTGAAGCTGAAACTCCAACACTTTGTCCACCTGATGTGAAGAACTGACTCACCGGAAAAGACCCTGATGCTGGGAAAGACTGAAGGCGGGAGGAGAAGCGGATGACAGAGGATGAGATGGTTGGATGGCATCACCAACTCGATGGACATGAGTTTGTGTAAGCTCCGGGAGTTGGTGATGGACAGGGAAGCCTGGCATGCTGCAGTCCATGGGGTTGCAAAGAGTCAGACATGACTGAGTGACTGAACTGAACTGAGAAATTAGAAGTTTTATATATATATATATAACTCAATCACTCCTAAGTTTATTTCAGGGTACAGGCTAAGGCATGAATATAGCTTCTCCTGGGGATCTCACTACTGCTCTTACCATCTTTTCTAGTCATCTGGAGAAGCAAGTAAAGCTCAAAGAAGGGTTCAGATGAACCTCCTCCTTGATGCTATTAGGAGAAAGAGGGAGATGGCTTCTCTGAGATGAGACTATTCTTTTAAGTAAATTCTTGGCAGCTCTACTTGCATTTACTTCCCACTCATCCCACTTCACTACCTTTCAGCCACGGGGGCAGAACAGGATGTGCCAGGTCCCCAGCCATGAAGCTAATGAACGAAGGAGGTGACCTTGAGTCTCCAAAGCCCCTTTTCACACTTTCCACATTCCAAGCAGCATGTTACCCTATTAAAAAAATAATTTAGGGGACTTCCCTGGTGGTCCAGTGGTTAAGGATCCAGCTGCCAATGCAAGGGACACAGGTTCTATCCCTGGTCCTCGAAGATCCCCCATAGCCTGGGACAACAAAGCCCGTGCTCCACAACAACAGAAGTCACAGCAATGAGAACTCCATGCACCGTAACTAGAGAAAACCTTCGTGCAGCAACAAAGACCTAGTGCAGACAAAAATAAAAATATAAAATAAATAATATTAAAAATAATTTTATTATGAAGACTGAGTTCAAGCTAGCTTATGGGTTTACTCATTTATTTATTCCTATTCAACCTAGTTTCAGAAGGGTTTAAGGCAGCTTACCAAGACTCATAACACATTGTATTTTTAAAAATAAATTTAGCTGATATAAGGAAGACAGAGCATAGAAGATATAAGGGTAATAAAGTATGACAGAACCATGAGGGAGACTACGAGACATCATAAAATTGACTGTCAAAGAAAAAAAGAATCCAGAAGGAAAAAAGGATATGTTACCCTTCCCTTTTCCCCATAAGACTCCACACTATTGTTTTTCTGAGTCCACTTTTAGAAAGATATTGGGTAGCAATAGATTTTTTTTTTTCCTTTGGGCCACATTTTATGGCTTATAGGATCCTAGTTCCCTGACCAGGGAATGAACCCAAGCCCTCCACAATGAGAGCACCGAGTCCCAATCACTGGACCAACAGGGAATTCCAGAGAAGCAATAAATTTGAGACCACTCTCCCCAACATGATCTGACTTGCAAATAGAGTTTGAGCTTGGCTGCAAAGGCTAATTTACCATGAAACTCATGCAGCTTAAGCTTCAGGCCACTTGTGTGCTCTTCTCAAGGCTCACTGCCTGCCAGGATGAATCAGGAAGGAGTAACCTCATCCAAGCATGGAGGCAGGCAGAGTTGTCCCTACCCGGGGTGAAGGGGTGGAGGCTGAGGGGGCACGGAATACAATACTACATGCCCTAATGAAGGCCTTAAGGTAGTACTGTGTTCACATCTGGACAATCCCTACTGACAGTCTGTTGTACTCACCAGGCAAACTGATCCCATATTTGAGCTCAAGGAGAAATCTCAATCAGGTGTTGCACTGCAAGTAACCTGCTTGCAGCCAGCCTTCAAGGCTTCATGACCATATCATGAACCAAGGACACGCACAGTGGGGGGTGGGGAGGACTTGGGAGAGATGGATCAGAGGCTACTGAGCTGCAATGAGAGCCTATTAAGTTAAGACCAAAGAGCTAGGGTCTTCCCTGTGGTCCGGTGGTTAAGAATCCACCTTTCAACACAGGGTGTATGGGTTCAATCCCTGGTCGGGGAACTAAGATCCCACATGCTGTGGAGCAACTAAGCCCATGAGCAACTAGAGAGTCCATGTGCTGAAACAAAGATCCTGCATGCCACAACTAAGACCAAAGCAGCCAAATAAAGAAATTTTTAAAAAGAAAGAAGGGAAATGGATTATCACCCCCTTCCTCAACTAATACATTCTAAGCACCTTGACTTGCTTGGAGGGAGACAAGGCTGAACTGAAAACAACCTGGCACATATACCACACAAAAGGGACTGATCTTCCAGGATGGAATTTCTTTTTTTCTTTACCTTTCCTTTTTTTTTATTTTATTGAAGTATAGTTGATTTATAGTAAATATTGTTAATATAGCAATATAGTGTTAATTTCTTCTGTACAGCAAAGCGACTCAGATACTTGTATATATAGATATATATGTATAGATACAGATATCCCCTACCCTGTCTCCCCCTAGGCAGCCACAAGTCAATTCTCTGTGTCTGTCTGTTTCTGTTTTGTAGATTTGTTCATTTGTGTTGTATTTTAGATTCCACATATAAACAATATCATACAGTATTTGTCCTTCTCTTTCTGACTTACTTTCCTTGGTGTGATAACCTCTAGGTTCATCTATGTTGCTGCAAATGACATTATTTCATTCTTTTTGATAGCTGAGTAATATTCCAGGATGGAATCTCCTGAAAGGATATTTCACCCCAGCCTGAGTTTTAGTTCAGTTTGGTCACTCAGTCATGTCTGACTCTTTGCAACCCCATGGACTGCAGCACCCCAGGCTTCCCTGCTCATCACCAACTCCCAGAGCTTGCTCAAACTTACTTCCATCAAGTTGATGATATCATCCAACCAACTCATCCTCTGTCGTCCCCTTCTGCTTCTGCCTTCAATCTTTCCCAGCATCAGGGTCTTTTCCAATGAGTCGGTTCTTTGCATCAGGTGGACAAAGTATTGGAGCTTCAGCTTCAGAATCAGTCCTTCCAAGGAATATTCAGGACTGATTTCCCTGAGTTGATTGAATGTATTAAAGAAGTGACGAGAATGGGGAATTTGGGAGATGCTCTCATAGATTGGTCCAGCTTTTCCTGGGGAGGGAGTAAAGGTTGGGAAGCTGGGGGACAAGGGTTTGGGTACAATAATGGCCAAAATAAAATGGGCCAAGAAAGACAATGACACTTATGAATATACTGTTGACAACTACTGGAAATTCTCTTTCCAGTCCACCCCCAGCAGAGACTGTGACAGATCAACAGGCCCTCAATTCCTGGGGGGCAGCAGGGAGAGGCTACATCAAGTTAATAATGATACTTGGGGGACAGAATGAAAGACAAGTGTTTTTTTACTTTCTACTTTCTGTCCCCCTGGAGAAGACTGAATATGAATACATGAAGACTATAATCCCTTGGAGAGCACCCTTGTCATTCCGTCATGATGTCTCCAAGAATTACAATTTATATAAAAGTATAATTAAATAGAGGCTAAAGGTTTACCTCAAGGGTTGGCAAACTTTTTCTGGAAAGGATCAGCCAGTAAATATTTTTGACTTTTCAGGCTATCTGATCTCTGTCACAAGTACTCAAGCCTGCCATTTAGCACACACACAAAAAAATAGACAATATATAAATGAATGAGTGGAGGTGTGTTCCAGCAAAGCCTCATTTACAATCACAAATGACATGGCAGATTTGGCCTACTCGTCATGTTTGTCGATACCTGCCTGCTAAGGTGGGAAGAGGAGGCTCTAGGGAACACCAAAGTTTTTGAAATGAACATCAAAATCCTTTTATCCTAAAAGTAAGATGAAATAGAAATAGATACTCTTTTACAGGGCATATTAACTTAGGTTTGAACCATCACAATGACTCATTGGATTAAGGTGATCTGGAAATCAGTGTCTCTGGACAAGACACTCAACCAGGGCAGTTTTCCCCGAAAGGAACATTCTAGTCAAGGCTATGGTTTTTCCAGTGGTCATGGATGGTTGTGAGAGCTGGACTGTGAGGAAAGCTGAGCAGCGAAAAATTGATGCTTTTGAACTATGGTGTTGGAGAAGACTCTTGAGAGTCCCTTGGACTGCAATGAGATCCAACCAGTCCATCCTAAAGGAGATCAGTCCTGGGTGTTCATTGGATGGACTGATGCTGAAGCTGGAACTCCAATACTTTGGCCACCCCATGTGAAGAGTTGACTCACTGGAAAAGACCCTGATGCTGGGAGGGATTGGGGGAAGGAGGAGAAGGGGACGACAGAGGATGAGATGGCTGGATGGCATCACCGACTCAATGGGCATGAGTTTGAGCAGACTCCGGGAGGTGGTGATGGACAGGGAGGCCTGGCGTGCTGCGATTCATGGGGTCGCAAAGAGTAGGACACGACTGAGCGACTGAACTGAACTGAACTGAGAGAAATTTGGGATTAGCAAAATTGAGCAGGAGATGGTTTCTACTAAAATGCAGTGAAGAGAGAGAAGGGACGCTGCCAAACATCCCACAAACAGAGCAGACTAAGAGCAGATTAAGGACTTCCCTGGTTGTTCAGTGGTTAAGACTCTGAACTTCCATGGTAAGGGGCACAGGTTCCATCCCAGGTTGGGAAACTAAGATCCCATAGGCCATGCAGTGTGGCCCAAAAAGAGAGAGAATGAATTAAGTTATAATATAACTGTTATGATATAACTGACTCCTTTAAAAAAAAAAGTGTTTCATCATCCTTTACCCTGAAAGGATTATTGGACTCAGGATTTCTCTAGTTGCGGCGAGCCGGGTGTTGAGCAGGGGGGTACTCTTCACTGCAGGGCGCAGGCTTCTCATCGCAATTCAACTCTTGTTGAAGAGCGCAGGCCACAGGCTTGAGGTGCGCAGCTTCCGTACTTGGGGCACACAGGCTCAGGGGCTGCTGTTGGCTTGCAGGCTTCGTTGCTCCAGGACACATGGGATCTTCTTGGGCCAGGGATAGAACCCATGTCCCCTGCACTGACAGGGGGATTCTTATCCACTGTGCCAACCAGAGAAGTCCAGAAATAGAGTACTTATTAAATCTCATGTCTAGTCCCTCAAATTGGCATCTGATAATGTACATTCTGGATAATGTATATAATGGACAGATAATCGTATGACAGTACAAAAACTTTTACATTTCTAAGAAGTTAAAATGACCTGGATGTCCTATGAATGATTTTAAGAGCAAGTTTTAAAACTTGAATTGTGGTGTGTTTGGGTTTTTTTTTTTTCAGTCCTTCTATACTTGCTCCAAGTTGTGGTCTTTGAAACTGTGTTCCGTCACTGCACGTTGGATGAGCCAGGGGAATTATTACATTAACACAGAGACCTTTCATTACGTGTATGTAACTGTTGCTTTATACTGAGAGAAAACTGAAACTGCGGGGAAAGATTAGATAGTAAGCTCTACAATTTTATTTCGGGAAATAAGAGAAGGTGCATTTTGTCTCTGGGAAAAACAGAACATGGGGCTTCCCACATGGCTCAGCGGTGAAGAATCTGCCTGCCAATGCAGGAGACACTGTTCAATCCCTTGTCCAGGAAGATCCCACATGCTACAGAGCAACTAAACCTGTGAGCTGCAACTACTGAGTCTGTGCACTATAGCCCGGGAACCACAACTACTGAGCACCCACACCCTAGAACCTTGCTCCACAGCAAGAGAAGCCACTTCAATGAGAAGCCCCCACACTGCAACTAAAGGATAGCCTTCGCTCCCCACAACTAGAGAAAAGCCCTCACAGCAATGAAGAGTCAACACAGCCAAAAAGAAAGCAAGAAATAAATGAAACTGAGCGTGATTTTTCAGCATTTACCCTTGATTCAAATTACAGTTTCAAAATATGTAGACTAACCTTATCTTTTGTCCAGTGTAGATTTTTTTCCCCTGATACTATGGTTCGTTGATGCCTTTTGCATTTGGACACATAGCATATGCTTTCTAGATTGGTATCTTGACAAAATAAGTGTTAACTATGTCTCAAACTTCACCCCATACCACCGCCAAAATGTCTTATTTAAAAAAAAAAAAAAAACTAAAACCATACTTCTAAGTCAGAGTCTATATTTTGGTATAAGACTTGGGATGGTTTTTTTTAGTTTGTTTGGAGTTTCTTTGGGATTTTTTTAATTAATTTGTATTAGAGTTGATTTACAATCCTGTATTAGTGTCTGTTGTATAGCAAAGTGTATCAGTTATACATACATATATACACATAGATATCCACTTCTTTATGTATATGTATATATGTCTCCACTCATATATATACATATATATATAATCCATATAGATAGATAGATAGATATCCAGTAGTCGTGTATGGATGTGAGAGTTGAACCATAAAGAAGGCTGAGGGCCAAAGAATTGTTGCTTTTTAACTGTGGTGCTGGAAAACACTCTTAAGAGTCCCCTGAACCCTCTTACACTGTTGGTGGGAATGCAAACTAGTACAGCCGCTATGGAAAACAGTGTGGAGATTTCTTAAAAAACTGGAAATAGAACTGCCATATGACCCAGCAATCCCACTTCTGGGCATACACACTGAGGAAACCAGATCTGAAAGAGACACGTGCACCCCAATGTTCATCGCAGCACTGTTTATAATAGCCAGGACATGGAAGCAACCTAGATGCCCATCAGCAGATGAATGGATAAGGAAGCTGTGGTACATATACACCATGGAATATTACTCAGCCGTTAAAAAGAATTCATTTGAACCAGTCCTAATGAGATGGATGAAACTGGAGCCCCTTATACAGAGTGAAGTAAGCCAGAAAGATAAAGAACATTACAGCATACTAACACATATATATGGAATTTAGAAAGATGGTAATGATAACCCTATATGCAAAACAGAAAAAGAGACACAGAAATACAGAACAGACTTTTGAACTCTGTGGGAGAATGTGAGGGTGGGATATTTCAAAAGAACAGCATGTATACTATCTATGGTGAAACAGATCACCAGCCCAGGTGGGATGCATGAGACAAGTGCTCGGACCTGGTGCACTGGGAAGACCCAGAGGAATCGGGTGGAGAGGGAGGTGGGAGGGGGGATCGGGATGGGGAATACGTGTAAATCTATGGCTGATTCATATCAATGTATGACCAAAAAATAATAATAATAATATATATATATATAAAGAGTCCCCTGGACAGCAAGGAGATCAAACCAGTCAATCCTAAAGGAAATCAACCCTGAGTATTCACTAGAAGGACTGATGCTGAAGCTGAAGCTCCAATACTGTGGTCATCTGATGCGAAGAGCTGACTCATTGGAAAAGATCCTGACACTGGGAAAGATTGAGTGCAGAAGGAGAAGGGGACGACAGAGGATGAGATGGTTGGATGGCATCACAACTCAATGGACATGAGTTTGAGCAAACTCAGGGAGACAGTGAAGGACAGGGAAGCCTGGTATGCTGCAGTCCACAGGGTCACAAAGAGTCGACACAACTGTGCAACTGAAAAACAACAATACTGTTTTTTAGATTCCTTTCCCATATAGGTCATCACAGAGTATTGAGCAGAGTTCCCTGTGCTATGTAATAGGTTACCAGTTATCTATTTTATATATAGCTGTGTGTATATGTCAGTCCCAATCTACCAGTTTATTCCTACCTCTACCTTGGTAACCATAAGTTTGTTTTCTATGTCAAGTGACTCTATTTCTGTTTTGTAAACAAGTTCATCTGTACTATTATTTTAGATTCCACATATAAGTGATATCATATATCTTTTTTTCTCTGTGTGACTTATTTCACTCAGTATGACAGTCTCTAGGTTCATCCATGTTACTGCAAATGGCATTATTTCATTCTTTTTTATAGCTGCTGGGTTCTTCTTTGTTTTGTTTATTTCACATTGAATATACTGAGATACCCAAGAAGTCTGAAAGCTGCAAACAGGTGACTACGGCCTGACCTAGCCCATCCTGGGCTTTAAATTTGGAAATAACTTCTTTCTGTGAATTCCTTGCCCAGTTTACTGATCTGAAAACTCATCTGATAGAAGGGTTTATGACTACATCTGAGAAATCATCTTCAATGTAAAACTTACACAAAAATCACACTGTAGGAATCAAAAATTTGTGGGAAGAACTTTGTTTGGAGCACTAGCTTATATCATTCACTTTTTTATTTTATTTTTTGGCTGGGCCAAAGGTGTGTGGGATCTTAGTACCCCAACCAGGTTTCAAACTTGCACCCCCTGCCTTGGAGCACGGAGGCTTAACCACTGGACTGCCAGCAAAGTCCCTCACCTCTTTCTCTGTGATCCATCTCACTGATTATAGCATATGTAAGTTTTTTTCACACTGAAATTATACAGGACTTCCCTGGTGGACCAATGGCTGGGACCACCATGCTCCCAAAATAGGGAACCTGGTGTTTGACCCGTGGTCAGGGAACTAGATCCCACATACCACAACTAAAGATCCTACATGCTGCAACTGAAAGAGATCCCATCTGCTTCAACGAAATAATGAAGAATCTTTTATTCTTTAGTTGAGCCAAATAAATAATCTTTTTAAAAGAAATCATATAAACATTTGGTATAATAAACCTTGTTACCTTGATATTTTAAGAAATGAAACCCTAGCGGGAGAGGATATTGGTCTCCAGTTTTGTTTTGTTTTTTTAACTTATATTGATGAGACTGAAGGAGAGCCATATATCTACCAGGAAGGAGTGTGCTTTGCCACACCAAACAGAAGAGATTTTTGCAAATTCAATTTCAAATTCTCACCTAGGTTTTAAATTTTTTTCAGATACTCCTGAGTAATAACTTCTCCAAGGAGGTGAAGGGAGGAGTTCTGCAACATAGGGCCGGTAGCTGGGGACACCAAAAGATCACAGATAATTAAAGAAACCAAACATGTCAAGTTAAGGAATTCCTTGCTTTTCTATGTTTGGGAAGATGCATGAGTCTGGGCTCATTAAAATCATTCCTTTGATATGCACTTCACCTATCTGGGGCCAGTGTCCTGTGTTTTCACACATGAGTTTCCTCAGGGCTTGCTGCGGGGAATGGCTGTAGTCTGATGGCTCCTAGATGGCAGGTGTTCTTTCCTACCTGAGTCCCTTCAGGGTTCACTAGTTCACCATCCGTGGTGGCTGCAACTGCTGGTTCCTGTGACATCCTTGTTTACCAATATGGCAGGAAATACTCCATTTCTCAAACTTGAGAGTGTAAAACTCCTAGAAGAAGGCATAAAAAGAAACCTCCTTGATAATAGTTTTTGGCAATCATATTTTGGGTATAACATCAAAATTACAAGCAACAAAACCAAAAATAAGCAAGTGGGACTACACCATATTAAAGAGCTCTGCACAACAAAGGAAACAATCAACAAAATTGTTACCAACTCCAAGCTCACGCTATTGGCCCCACAATAGGCCAACTAACTGATGGAGGAGGTGTTAAGGCAAGGAACATGACTTTATCCAGAAAGTCAGCAGACTCGTGTATCAAAATAACCATCTTGTCTTGGTCTGGAGGCTGCTTTCTTTTATAAAACAGAGAGTGAAAGGGAGGGAGGAAGGGAAGTAAAAAAACCCATTTATCCTGCAAAATAGGAGGGTATGTGTTAATGTCTTCTTTTCTGCAGCCTGTCACGGGTGGGCTGGCTCAGGTTGTCTATCTGTGAGCTGAATAAAGGCACTTTAGTTTAATAGTCAAGCAGAGGGGCTAGGTTCCCTGAGACAGGCCATTATGTATGAATATAATAACAAAAGCAAAGGTTAAAGTCAAAGAAACAGATCCAACATGGAGTAAGAATTGGCTCTTCCCTGCAACAAAATGAAAAGTCAACCTGTGGAATGAGAGAAAATATTTGAAAACCATATATCTGGTAAAGAGTTTATATTCAAAATATATAAGGAAATCCTACAATTCATTAGGGAGGAAAAGCCAAAACATCTTATTTTAAAAAGGACAAAGTCCTGACTAGGCATTCATCCAAGAAGACATAAGAATGAACATAAGTATATGACGTAAGTATATGAAAAGATCACCAACATCACCAACATGTTTATGCTGGACACAAGATTAATGTATAATATGAATAACTTTTTGTACATCAGAAAGAGGAAAAATGCATCATTTAAAGGTAACTTTTACAATAATATCAAAAATATAGTTAAGACTGCAAGACCTGTATGGTAAATACCATAAACTGTTCTTGGCAGGTAATAATGAAAACCTGTATAGATGAACTGTATACTGAAGACTATATTGTAAGGATATCATTCTCTTCAAACTGGTCTGTAAATTCGATGCAATTCAGAACAATATCCAAGATGGGTCTTTTGAAGTACTTAACAGACTCTAAAATGTATGAGTAAATGCATTTTATGAGTAAATGAGTAAATCCACCTGCCAATGCAGCAGACACATCCTGGTCCTGGAAGATGCCACATGCCACAAAAACAGCTGAAACCTGTGTGCTGAAACTACTAAACCCATGCTCTAAAGCTCACGAACCACAACTACTGAGCCCATATGCTGCAACTACTGAAGCCCTTGCAACTACTGAAGCCCTTGCAACTACACCTGTACCCCACAACAAGAGAAGCCACTACAATAAGGAGTAGCCCCCACTTACCACAACTATAGAAAGCCCATGCATAGCAACAAAGACTTAGTGCAATCAAAAATTTAAAAAATAAAATAAAATGTATACGAACAGATTCAAACATGTGCTAATCAGGGAAGGGAAGGGATGCAGAAACAAGGTAGGAGCAGTCAAGAAAAATAGTGCAAACTTGGGACAGAGTCCTGGTTCCTCCTTGAGGAATATATACAATATCTTTGAGTTCTTCTTTCGGAACTAAGGCCTACACTCAGGCAGATGATGGTAACTTCAGGATGAACACAAGATTCCTGGAGGACAACCCACATAACCTCACCACCAACCAATCAGAAGGAAGTCACATACCCTGCAGCCCTCACCCCAAATGCTGCCTATGAAAACTTCTCCTCTCCTCAGAACCTTTGGGGAGTTTGGGGTTTTTGAGCATGAGCTACCAGTTCTCCTTGTTTGGCCCCACAATAAACCTTTCTCTAATCCAAAATAAATAAATAAAATGTATATGAAAATGCAAAACCCTAAAATAATACAAAATGCAAGCAATTAAGCGTGATTTTGGAGCAGGAATATACAGCAGAGTAAAATAAATAGTTCAGGAACTGGACAAAAGAGGAAGTCACCAATAAACGGATCTAGAGGCACTGAAAAAAAAGAAATTGTACCTTTACTTTATACTTTACCAAAAATAATCAACTTTAGGTAAAATGAAGATCATGGCATCCAGTCCTATCATTTCATGGCAAATCAGTTCAGTTCAGTTCACTCAGTTTTGTCCGACTCTTTGTGACCCCATGGACCAGAGCATACCAGGCTTCCCTGTCCATCACCAACTCCCAGAGCTTACACAAACTTTGAGTTTGCTCAAATGCATGTCCATTAAGTTCTTGATGCCATCCAACCATCTCATCCTCTGTCATCCCCTTCTCCTCCTGCCCTCAATCTTTCCCAGCATCAGGGTCTTTTCAAATGAGTCAGCTCTTTGCATCAGGTGGCCAAAGTATTGAAGTTCCAGCTGCAATTATCAGTCCTTCCATTGAACACCCAGGACTGATCTCCTTGAGGATGGACTGGTTGGATCTCCTTGCAGTCCAAGGGACTCTCAAGAGTCTTCTCCAACACCACAATTCAAAAACATCAATTCTTTGGTGCTCAGCTTTCTTTATGGTCCAACTCTCACATCCGTACATGACTACTAGAAAAACCATAGCCTTGACTAGACGGACCTTTGTTGGCAAAGTAATGTCTTTGCTTTTTAATAAGCTGTCTAAGTTGGTCATAACTTTCCTTCCAAGGAGTAAGTGCTTTTTAATTTCATGGCTGCAATCACCATCTGCAGTGATTTTGGAGCCCAAAAAAATAAAGTCTGACACTGTTTCCACTGTTTCCCCATCTATTTCCCATGAAGTGATGGGACCAGATGCCATGATCTTAGTTTTCTGAATGTTGAGCATTAAGCCAACTTTTTCACTCTCCTCTTTCACTTTCATCAAGAGGCTTTTTAGTTCTTCTTTACTTTCTGCCATAAGGGTGATGTCATCTGCACATCTGAGGTTATTGATATTTCCTCTGGAGACCTTGATTCCAGCTTGTGCTTCTTCCAGCCCAGCATTTCTCATGATGCACTCTGCATATAAGTTAAATAAGCAGGGTGACAAAATACAGCCTTGATGTACTCCTTTTCCTATTTGGAACCAGTCTGCTGTTCCATATCCAGTTTTAACTGTTGCTTCCTGACCTGCATACAGGTTTCTCAAGAGGCAGGTCAGGTGGTCTGGTATTCCCACCTCTTTCATAATTTTCCAGTTTATTGTGATCCACACAGTCAAAGGTTTTGGCATAGTCAATAAAGCAGAAATAGATGTTTTTCTGGAACTCTCTTGCTTTTTCAATGATCCAGCGGATATTGGCAATTTGATCTCTGGTTCCTCTGCCTTTTCTAAAACCAGCTTGAACATCTGGAAGTTCATGGTTCACGTATTGCTGAAGCCTGGCTTGGAGAATTTTGAGCATTACTTCTATTGTTTTCCTCTATTTCTTTGCACTGATCACTGAGAAAGGCTTTCTTATCTCTCCTTGCTATTATTTGGAACTCAGCATTCAAATGGGTATATGTTTCCTTTTCTCCCTTGCTTTTCACTTCTCTTCTTTTCACAGCTATTTGTAAGGCCTCCTCAGACAGCCATTTTACTTTTTTGCATTTCTTTTTCTTGGGGATGGTCTTGATCCCTGTCTCCTGTACAATGTCACGAACCACCGTCCATAGTTCATCAGGCACTCTGTCTATCAGATCTAGTCCCTTAAGTCTATTTCTCACTTTCACTGTATAATCATAAGGGATTTGATTTAGGTCATACCTGAATGGTCTAGTGGTTTTCCCTACTTTCTTCAATTCAAGTCTGAATTTGGCAATAAGGAGTTCATGATCTGAGCCAGTCAGCTCCCGGTCTTGTTTTTGCTGACTGTATAGAGTTTCTCCATCTTTGGCTGCAAAAAATATAATCAATCTGATTTTGGCGTTGACCATCTAGTGATGTCCATGTGTAGAGTCTTCTCTTGTGTTGTTGGAAGAGGGTGTTTGCTATGACCAGTGCATTCTCTTGGCAAAACTCTTTGCTCAGCGCTGGAGTGGCAAGCAGCCGAGAGGAGATACCCCATGTCTAAGGTCATGGCAAATAGGTGGAGATAAAGTGGAAACAATGACAGATTTTATTTTCTCAGGTTCCAAAATCACCTTGTACTGTGACTGCAGCCATGAAATCAAAAGACGCTTGCTCCTTGGAAGAAAAACTATGACAAACTTAGAGTAATTTTGCCATCAAAGGTCTGTAAAGTCAAAGCTATGGTTTTTCCAGTAGTCACGTATGGATGTGAGAGTTGGGCCATAAAGAAGGTTGAGCGCTAAAGAATTGATGCTTTTGAACTGTGGTGCTGAAGAAGACTCTTGAGAGTCCCTTGGACAGCAAGGAGATCCAACCAGTCCATCCTACAGGAGATCAGTCCTGAATATTCACTGGCAGGATTGATGATGAAGCTGAAGCTCCAATACTTTGGCCACCTGATTCGAAGGGCTGACTCATTGGAAGAGACCCTGATGCTGAAAACGGTTGAGGGCAAGAGGAGAGGGGAACAACAGAGGAGGAGATGGCTGGATGGCATCACTGATTTAATGGACATGAGTTTGAGAGAGATAGTGAAGGACAGGGAAGGCTTGTATGCTGCAGCTCAGGGGGTCACAAAGAGTCAGACACAACTTAGCAACTGAACAACAACAACAGGTGGCTTAGAGGTGCAAATGCGAAAGTCAAAATTTCAAAAGTCTTACAAGAAAACAAAACCAATATGTCCCACATTCCTAGGTAATAGAGTGTTGTGAGTTCAAATCTTGTGTTCACTACATAATGGCCATGTGACTTTGTACATATAACTTAACCTCAGCCTGTATCTTCACCTGTAAAGGATGATCACAAGTGCACCTAATTCATGGGGTTCATGTGATTATTTAGTGAGATAGAAATAGATGTAGATATAGACTTAGATATAAGGTTTCAATTAAACAGTGCTTTTCTTGAAGAAATTGCTATAGGGTTTAGCTACTGTTGGGTTGCACCCAGCAGGCCTGCAAGGCCTGTACTTGTCCAGCTTCAAGACCAAAAAAGAGCCCAAAGTCATCAACAGAGACATCAAAGGTTTAATGGATGGGAGAATCTGTAGGACACTCCACTGTGTGCAGCAGACAGTGGACAGGACACGGCAGCAGACTTCATTCTGGAGGCCAGCAAGATTGAGGGGGCAGAGGTCAGTAGTTAAAGGGGAACTTGACATCAGGTTGTCTCATCAGTCACCAGGGAAACTAGTAAAAGGGCATGCCTCTCACCACCCTTTTGATAACAATCACTAGCTGAATACTGAGGCAAGTACATAGGAAAGTAGCAGGAGAAGGAGTTGAGTAGGAGGGTTGAGTAGGAGAAGCAGCACTGGTCCAATGGGGGATGTACAGAGAACAATAGAACAGCCATCTTGAGTAACCTGATCATACAGCTACTGTCATTACTGTTGTATTTATTACATTCTTTCTGCTGCACCAGGATAAGTCTCTTCTTTGCTGTAGAAGGTTAAGGTGAGGAAAGGAAGTAATCTCTTTAATTCAATGTTCTGATGGTTCTACCCTCCATGGTTAAACATACATAGAAGCCCTGCATTCTAGATAAACTCGTGACTCACTATCAGGGGTCTAAATCAGCTTGGGACCTTCAGCTTCACGGCTGGATACCCAAGCACTCACTGTCCAACTCATCACTAGGAAATGCCCAGTCCTGGCCCTTGGGGTAAGTGGGCCCAGCCCTCTCAAGTATCAGGCCCAGAATATAACATTAGTTGATACCAAAACTCTCCTACTTGCTACTGGCTGCACCATGAAATTGATCGAGCTGGGATTTCTTCTGGGGCTCTTCACCTTCTCCTTGCTGACTACTCCATTAATGGGTGGTATGACTAGGATTACTGACATGATATGTGGACAATTCAAAGGTATGAAACTGAAGCAGAAAATAAATCCAAGGACCAATTAAGAATGAGGAAGAAAGAATTAGAAAAAAATTGATATGCAGATGGTCCAAGAAGGTCCTCCTTTAGTATCAATACCCATAAATGCTGACTACCTTGAGTTGAGGCATCTACTCTAGGCATCCTGTGGATGTCTGATGAGAAAAAAAAAAAAAAACTGATGCGAATAAGTCCTTTCCAAATGAGATTCTCTTTTGTAGGAAGTGCAAAGGACTAAAAGTATTCTGAATTATGGGTTTCACGGTAAATTTCAAAAATTCCAGACCATTCAAGGGCACGTGGGGGGGAAGAAGTGGAGGAAGGGATAGTTAGGAAGTTTGGGATAGACATGTCCACACTGCTATATTTAAAATGAATGACCAACAAGGACCTACAGTCCAGCACAGGGAACTCTGCTCAATGTTATGTGGCAGCCTGGATGGGTGGGGAGCTGGGGGGAGAATGGATACATGTGTGTGTATGGCTGAGTTCCTTCGCTGTTCGCCTGAAATCACAACACTGTTAATCAGCTATCTGTGCTGTGCCTAGTTGCTCAGTCATGTCCAACTCTTTGCGATCCCATGGACTGTAGCCTGCCAGGCTCCTCTGTCCATCGGATTCTCCAGGCAAGAATACTAGAGTGGGTTGCCATGCCCTCCTCCAAGGGATCTTCCCCATCCAGGGATCGAACCCAGGTCTTCTGACTTGCAGGCAGATTATTTACCATCTGAGCTACCAGGGAAGCCCAAGAATACTGGAGTGGGTAGCCTATCCCTTGTCCCGGGGAACTTCCCAACCCAGGAATCGAACCTGGGTCTCCTGCATTGCACCAGGAATCAAACCAGGCTTCCCCGGTGGCTCAGATGGTAAGGAATCCGCCTGCAATGCAGGAGACCTGGGTTCAATCCCTGGATTGGGAAGAGCCCGTGGAGAAGGGAAAGGCTACCCACTCTAGTATTCTGGCCTGGAGAATTCCATGTACAGTGGAGCCTGGTAGGCTACAGCTCATGGGGTAACAAAGAGTTGGACATGACTGAAGCGACTTAGCACTACCACAGGCTCTGGGGAAGTAGAGAATACTTGAACATATGGTTACTGTTTAGAGAAGCTTACAATGTAGACATAAAGGACAATGAAGTTTTCTTTCACAGGTACTATGTACAGGCTCAAGTGCTTCCAGAACATAGGGAAAAAGTAACACAGTCTACACTGTAAGTCACACACCCCAAATTCCAGCTTTGTCATTTAACAAATGTGCACACTAGTCCAAGTCACTCAATCCCATACCATCCCTTACTTCAGTTTCACTTGTATAAAATGTGGATCAAAAGAATGCCTGTATCAGAGGATGTATGTATAAAATAAGCTTGTGCATGTCACTGTATTTAAATAGGTACTTTTACCAAGGAATAAATTCCAGTCTGGCTGCTTGAGTAGGATGAACAACAATCTCTGGGTTGCCAGTACAACCATGTTGTAGCTGCTTGGATCACTTACTATGTGATTCTTTTTTTTTTTTTTTTGGTATTTTTGTATTAAATTAATTTATTTCTAATTGGAGGATAATTGCTTTAAAATGTTGTGTTGGCTTCTGCCATACATCTACATGAATGAACCATAGTATACGTATGTCCCCTCCCTCTTGAACCTCCCTCCCACCTCCTACCCCATCCCACCCCTCTAGTTTGTCACAGAGCACCTAGCTGAGCTCCCTATGCGATACAGCAACTTCCCATTGGCTATCTGTTTTACCTACGGTAATGTATATGTTTCAGTGCTACTCTCTCAATTCATCCCACCCTCTCCTTCCCCTGCTGTGGCCATAAGTGCTTTCTTATCACTAAGAGCAGAAGGTTTGCCTCTGGGAAGCGGACAGCGGGAGAGATGACAGGGTGTGGGGGTGAAAGAGTATTACCTCCAGGTTATGCATCTTGGTATGCATCCTGTTTGAGAAGCAAGCACAGTTAACTTAAATTGGGGACATGGTTAGTATAGTGAGTCTATGAAAACTGGAAGGTAAGCATTGTATGTCCTGTCCAGGCAGTTAACAGGTGAGAAAGATGAGAAGGAGATTGAGCTTTAATATAATGTAAGATGTGAAAGGTGAACATCATTACTTTGCACAAGATACTGGTAAAGGGTTTCACAGGAGGTTCAGTGTTATAGAATCCACCTGCCAAGCAGGAGATGCATGTTCAACCCCTGGGTTGGGAAGATCCCGTGGAGAAGGAAATGGCAACCCACTCCAGTATTCTTGCCTGAGAAATCGCATGAACAGAGGAGCCTAGCAGGCTACAGTCCATGAGGTTGCAAAGAGTCAGACAGACTTATTGACTAAGTCACCACTACCACCACTGATAGAACCTCCTTTTTCATGGCTCACCATCTCTTCAAATCACTGCTGAAGACCAGAAACTGGAGTTTTAATCAATTTGCATGCCCAAGGGCAAACTTGCCAAGTGATCTTAATTCCAAGAGAAAACCAAATGTCTTTCAGTGACCTTGAATAGGGTATTTCCAGACTACCGTGGCAAATGTGTAAAGGCCTGTGAAGACAAGTTCTTTAATTCCCCCTAATTCAATGTGAACCTCTCACGCAGATCCCTGCTCGCTGTCGATCAAATTTGGCAGCTGCTATGAAGTTCACTTCAGATATTTCTACAACCGAACCTCCAAATTATGTGAAAGTTTTGTCTACTCTGGCTGTGATGGCAATCTTAACAACTACAAGCTTAAAATAGAATGTCAACTAGCCTGTGAGAAAGATTTCAAAAAGTAAGGAATTTAATGTTATCCTTGGTTATTGGGGAGTGGAAAAGGAGAGGCTCTGAGATCCCAGGACAAATCCTGGCTGGGGAGGGGAAGTGGCATGATTGTCATAATCAAAACATTTAACAGTTGGGTTGGATCTCATAATCACTTGTCAGTTTGCAGTTAGGAAATCAAAAGTCCAGAGAGAAAGTTACAGCCATCATTTACCACCAGTTCTGGGTACTACACTAAGTAATTACATATATTGATAGAATTTAAAATTAAAATCACCCTAAGATAGGTGTGTATCATTATTTTTATATGGCAGATGAGGAAACAAAGCCCAACAGAGGTAACTAACTGGCCCAAGATCACATTAATAAATGGCATGGCAAGGTTTCTAACCAAATCTGGTCATCCAGGGCTGAATCATCTTACATACACAGGATCACCCAGACCCAAACCTTGAACTCCAAGACCTGTGAACTTCTCATAGCAACATGCTGTTTTATAGAGCTAAGCTCCCAGCCCACACCTCACCATTGCCCACTCATAAAACTAGAAGGAGGTCCACAGAGCTAACAGGGCTATGGTGTGGGTGATCTCTAGGAAAGTGAGATGGAACATGGCCTTATGAATACTGCAAAAGCAGAAAATTTGTTTTATTTATTTATTTAATATCCCTAGTGACTCTTTGTAGCACCTGGCACATAGAAGACAATGGCTAAGTTTTGAGGGAATGAAAGAGAGATTAACGAAGAATGAAAGTTTAATCAATGGAAGTAGAGGGACACTGAAAGAGATGCAACCCTCTGGGCTTTCCCTGAAATAAAAATGACCTAACGTAGTCCAGGGAGACTTTACAAAACCTATAACCTGTTTCTTTTGTTTCTTTGTTTGTTTTGCTTAAACAGGTCATCTGATGAAGCATAAAAAATGCTGGAGCTTATTGATACACTGTCTGAAGCAAAGCTGTGGGGAAAATCAGACCAGTTTTAAGATCTTTGTAAACCCCATAATCCTTGAAATGTGCATCCATTTACTGTTTTCCTAATGTTAGTGTTGTGTTTCCTGAGAAATAACTGTATGATCATTAAAATGAAAGAATGTTGTGTGTGAGCCCTTCTTCCTCTCTGCATATCCCACCCCACCCCCCACCCCTTTATCCAGAGCTGGAATGTGAGCTGGTCCTAATCCATTACTCCCTACTCCTTCCTGAACCATTCCTCATGCATATAGTCAATGCTCACACTGTTGGAGATGTGATGAGCCAAATCCGGATGGGTTTGCATCACTTCACCTCTCAGGCTGAGTAGATAGTAGAACCAAAGTACCAAATCTACACTACTCTTTGTCCTTGAAATCAAACCAAGCAGTGACCCTGAAACTCAAATGAAATGTTCTTGCACTCATAACAAATTTTTCTTCACAGTGTCTTCTGATTCATATTCACCAAGCCAGGAGTCCCAATTTGTTTAACTATCTTCCTGATATCATCTCTATTTATCACAGTTATTGAATACTTGCACATTTTTCAGTGCCTCCATCACTGACATTTGACTTGGCTATTCTCAGTGCTGAGAAAAGAACTCTCAGCTTCAGTTCAGTGAGTGTGCTTTAGCTCCCAAGAGAGTGCCCATCCTGACACTGTTTGCCAAGTCTTCTGATCACAATGCTCCAAGGTTCCACATGACCATGATCTTCCCAGCTGCAGGACACTCAGCTTAGCCATCTCATTTCTGAATTTCTTTAGGCATCCCTTCCGTGAACCCCTTCCCTGTCTGTCTTTTTGATGGAGTCCAATCCTTCAACTGTGAATCACATCCTGCAGCACCAGTTGCTTCGGCCAATGTCAGGGGCATTATGAACAAGTGAAATCTTGTCACTAGACATGCAAGTTTGGGTCTCTGCTCAGTCTTAAGAATAAGAAAACAAGTCCGCTAAACTGAGACAATTTTCTACAAAACTTCTGATTACTTCAAGATGAGACTCTCATCCAGACAGGGTTTACTCTGAATATATGTACATTCCAACTTAGGTGAAGACTCTAGAATTACAAATCATTCTTGAACCCCATCAGCCATAGGAGACATGCTATGGAGCCTGAAATATAGGCACTGGGCTACTCTGATTGGTCCGCAGAAATGAAAGTTCTGAGATTTTCCTATTGTGAGACATGAAACTGGGTGTCCCAGAGTAGAAGGTTTGTTGGGTACAAAAATGCATAACATATTCCCTTAGACTGTCTGCTTTCTCTTCCAGTCAACTCCTGGAAAAGCCAGAGAAGTGAAAAAAAAGTGTTTAAATATTAGTAACTAAACTCAAGACTAAGAATCCTTTGAGGAAAGAGGGCAGTTATACCTTGGAGAGGAAAGGATATTTTGATGCCCAAGACAGTTGGGCACCAAAAGTGGAAGAATGACTTGGATGACGGCTTTTAACTTGTGTTATTCTCTTCAACACAAAAATCTGAGTCTGTCAGTGCTTCCCTTGTCTCCTTGGCAAAGCAGTAACAGCCCCAAGATACCACAAGGGCAACTGAGATAACATGTGTGGCCCCAGCGCCCAGCTAGAGTAAGGTGTGCATAAAAACAAGTGCAATTGGGCTTCCCTGGTGGTCCAGCGGTTAAGAATCTGCCTGCCAGTGCAAAGGACACAGGCTCAGGTCCCTGGTCCAGGAAGAGCTCACATGCTAGAGAGCAGCAAAGCCTGTGTCGCCGCAACTGCTGAGCCCATGCACCCTAGAGCCAACGTTCCACAAGAGAAATCACTGCAGAGAGGCCCACACACCACAACTAGAGAATAGCCCCAGCTTGCTTCAACTAGAGAAAGTCCTCATGCAGCAACGAGGAACAAGTGCAGCCATAAATAAATAAATGAAATAAAAAACTGATGCAATTGGACTAACCAGACACAGAGTTTATTGTTTTGTCTTCTTCCTATATGCACCAAAGGTCCAACTGTCACATCCATATGTGACTACTGGAACAACTATAGCTTTGACTAGACAGACCTTTGTTGGCAAAGTGATGTCTCTGCTTTTTAATACACTGTCTAGGTCAAAGTCTTTCTTCCAAGGAGCAAGTGTCTTTTGATTTCATGGCTGCAGTCACCATCCAAAGTGATTTGGGAGCCCAAGAAAAGAATATCTGTCACCACTTCCACTTTTTCCCCATCTATTTTCCATGAAGTGATGAGACCAGAAGCCATGATCTTAGTGTTTCTTTTTTCTTTCTTTTCTTTTTTTTTTTTTTTTTAGATGTTCCTTCCAAGTATCACCACACCAGTATAATAAGAGCCTCCTCTGGTCCACTAAGAGCCAGTGTTACCAAAGGAAAAAAACCATTGCAGTTCCAATCCGAGTGACCTTTAACCTCAGAGATGCTCTTGGAGTTAGAGCTCCAACGAGTTTCCAAACTTTCGATTCCTAGCAAGGCTAGGCGCTTCCTGACTACCAATCCCAGTTTGAGACCTAGACCACAGAAGAGTAGCAACATAGATCACAAGCCCCTTGAAAGCCTATGATCCGATAGATTAGGTTAGTACTTCTAGTTCCCAAGGAGTTATGAAATGGTCAAAGAGACCGAAAAGTTTGACCGGGAAAGGAGGGTTCGGTGCACACGCTTTGCCCGTTTCTGGTCGGTTCCCGAAGGAGACATTGGTTGCCTCTTGGCATTGGCAGGTCGGTATAAACCCCCGACAGGTTTCTGCCATAAGCCTTATGAGGTCGCCACGGAACCGCAGAGCAGGGCTCCTCACTTGCTTTGCACAGGACGTTTCATTCATTCACACAAGCACACCGTAGAGTTAGTAAAGTACAGCGGAAAACGTGTTCGCTAGGAGAACAAAGAACTAGAGCTCCAAGCATCCTTACCTTGTCCTGAAGGATCCCAGACGAGCCCCCAAGATGAAAGGTTGTTGCTGAACAATAAGACGTGGGATTCTTGGCCTCTGGAGGAGACGAATTCAATCCGGGGCCAGAGACAAGGCTGGATCTCTCAGAGCTTTTGTGTAATAAAGTTTTATTAAAGTATAAAGGAGATAGAGAAAGCTTCTGACATAGGCATCAGAAGGGGGCAAAAGAGTACCCCCGATCTTAGTGTTTTGAATGTTGAGTTTTAAGCCAGCTTTTTCACTCTCCTCTTTCACTTTCATCAAGAGGCTCTTTAGTTCCTCTTCACTTTCTGCCATAAAGGTGGTGTCATCTACATATCTGAGGTTATTGATGTTTCTCCTGGCAATCTTGAGTCCAGCATGTGGTTCATCCAGTCCAGCATTTCACATGATGTACTCTGCATATAAGTTAAATAAGCAGGGTGACAATATACAGCCTTGATGTACTTCTTTCTCAATTTTGAACCAATTTTCTGTTCCATGTGGAGGCTGAGCCAAAGTGGAAACAACACCCAGTTGTGGATGTGTCTGGTGGTGAAAGTAAAGTCCAATGTTGTAAAGAGCAATATTGCATAGGAACCTGGATTGTTAGGTCCATGAATCAAGGCAAATTGGATGTAGTCAAATAGAAGATGGCAAGAGCTAACATTGACATTTCAGGAATCAGTGAACTAAAATGGACAGGAATGGGTGAATTTAACTCCGATGACCATTATATCTACTACTGTGGGTAAGAATCCCTTAGAAGAAATGAAGCAGCCTTCATAGTCAACAAAAGAGTCTGAAATACAGTATTTGGGTGCAGTCTCAAAAATGACAGAATGATCTCAGTTTGTTTCCAAGACAAACCATTCAGCCTCACAGTAATCCAAGTCTATGCCCCAACCACTAATGCCAAAGAAACTGAAGTCGAATGGTTCTATGAAGAACTTCAAGTCTTTCTAGAACTAAAATAAAAAAAAAAAAAGATGTTTTTCTCATCACAGAGGACTGGAATGCAAAAATAGGAAATCAAGAGATACCTGGAGTAACAGGCAAGTTTGGCATTGGAGTACTAAATAAAGCAGGGCAAAAAACAGGGGAGGATAATAGTTGTAATTAATTTCAGTCAATTTCAGCTCTTAGGGGAGCAGCAGCTATGTATTCCCCACCCCCACCCACATGACAGACAACTGTGCATGTATTCCTGGGGAAGTTTAAACACAGCTGTGGCAGCCAACTTGGGCGAAAAGAATTCTATTCTCTAAATATCAGGGATCTATGCTCTGCCTGGCGATTGCCGCTTCTGATCTTGTAAAGAAGCACCTCCTCTCATTGTCACAAGCCCTTCCCCCTCTGGTCAAAGTGACTTCCAGGGCCAGTGCCCGTTTCCCTACACTTCATTTCTCTCTTTCTGGGAGCCAGACATTTAAAAAATAACTACGTATATAGGAGAAGTTAGAAAGTGAGAATGTATGTCCTGGAAAGGGCTCAGAAAAAATGTGAAAATATTGTAAGTTTTCATTTCAGACTGATCCTCAACATAGGGACAGACTAAAGCAATCAAAAACAAACAAAAACAAAACAGCACTCACAAAAACAGTAACAAAATAAAATCACTCCCTAGGGAAGGGATAGATATGGATTTCCAGAGTTACCACATTATTAGATTCAAATGCCCGATTTTTGTAAAAAAAAGAAAAAAGTCACAAGGCATACAAAGAAATATGAAAGCTTTCTTAATAAATCAATAATAATTGTCGCTGAAGAAGATCTGATGGAAGATCTGCTAGAGAAAGATTTTTTAAGACAACTGTCTTAAAGATGCTCAAAGAGCTTTCTGGACCTGGCTAAGGAGGAGGCGCCATCTTGGGAGTTGACATTCACCACAACAAGGACCAAACGGTTCCACGCAAGGAACCCAAGAGCCAGGACATTTGCCTGGGGCTGTTGGTCAAACTCTACGGGTTTCTGGCCGGAGGAACCAACTCCACCTTCAATTAGGTCGTCCTGAAGAGATTGCTTATGAGCCACACCAACTAGCCACCATGGTCCCTTTCCCGGATGATGCGGAAGATGAAGCTTCCTGGCCGGGAAGGCAAAACAGCTGTGGCCGTGGGGACTGTAACCGATGATGTTCATGTCCAGTTCAGCCCAGTTCAGTTCAGTCACTCAGTCGTGTCCTACTCTTTGCGACCCCATGAACCGCAGCACGCCAGGCCTCCCTGTCCATCACTAACTCCCGGAGTCCACCCAAACCCATGTCCATTGAGTCGGTGATGCCATCCAGCCATCTCATCCTCTGTCGGCCCCTTCTCCAGCCCTCAGTCTTTCCCAGTATCAGGGTCTTTTCATTGAGTCAGCTCTTCGCATCAGGTTCGTGTCCGGGAGGTGCCCAAACTGAAGGTTGTGTGCTCTGCGAGTGAGCAGCCGCGCCCAGAGTCACAGCCTCAAGGCAGGGGACAAGATCCTCACCTTTGACCAGCTGGCCCTGGCCTCTCCCAAGGGCTGTGGCACTGTCCTCCTCGCTGGTCCTCACGAGGGCTGAGAGGTGTACAAGGCATTTTGGCAAGGCCCCAGTAACCCGGCATAGCCACCCCAAACCCTATGTCCGCTCCGAGGGCCGGAAGATCGAGCGCGCCAGAGGCCGACGAGCCAGCCTTGGCTGCAAAAACTAACCCAAGAGTCTACCTTGTTATTAAAAAGATTTTGGATGCAAAAAAAAAAAAAAAAGTTCAAGGAACTAACTTAAAGAAAGTCAATACAATGAATGAATAAAATGGAAATATCAATAAAGAGGTTTTTTTAACTAAAAACAAACAGAAAAGAAATTCTGGAACTGAAAAATACAGGAACTGAAATTAAAAAGTCATTAGAGGGATTCAAAGGCAGATTTAAGCAGGCAGAACAAAAAAGCAGTGAACTTGAATGATGATAGAAATTATCAAGTCTGAAGAACAGAAACAAAAAAATGTCTGTGGTACATTATAAAAATATATCAAAATACTCATTGTGGGAGTCCCAGAAGGAGAAGTGAGAGAGAAAAGGGAGAGAGAGTTTTTGAAGAAATATGACAGAAAACTTACAAAATTTGGTGAAAGATATGAATATAAATATCCAAAAAGTACAATAAACTGCAAGATGAACAAGATACATATCTCTTATAGATAAACAGATTTTCTTCTCTTAGCCAAATTTTGAGTTCATGAGTGATGAGACCATGTCATCTGAGTCTTCTGTGTCTCTCTACCCTTTCTCTTTTCCTCTAGACCTAGGACATACATAGCCCGTTGAGATTAAATCATAACAAGCAGCATGTCTGGAAGGAATTCCTCCATGTTCTGAGGTTGATAAAAAAAAAAAAAAAAACAAGGAAATATATCCTAAATTGCAAAGACTTTCAGCTAGTGAAACCATCATCATTTCTCAAAGTTCCATTCTAGTAGATGAGATTGAATCAAATAATTAGTTAGTGATATTAGTCATACTACTAACTATAGTGTTACGGTATATTATAGGATTATAACTATAGTTACAATAGTATAACAATCAAGTAGTATATAAATAAATGCAACATAAATAAAAGTACCGCTTTTATAAGTGTTACCAATGGCAGGTACATATTGCTATAAAATTATAGAAAAGAGGGCTTGCCCTGATCAGGGAAGCCCTGGAAAGGTTAACAGAAGGAATCACAACTGAGCCAAAACCTAATGGATGACACAGAGGAATGATGAGATAATAGAAGAACAGGCAGAGACAATACCATCTCTAAAACTGTCATGGTTGAGAAAGTGATGGGTTTAACAGACTAAAAAATAAATTCCATAAGTTAGGGGAAGAAAGAGTAGGAGGAAACTTTAAGAAGACAAGATGCCTCTAGAGATGGGAAAACATAAAGTAAATTAACTGACAGGCATTATTATATTTTATTACTTCTTGTATTGGGATATAAATTCCTAAAATAGTCAGGAACAATATAATACTACTTACTAGGAAAACTATAAAGCTTTCACTAAGTCCATTAAGGTTGGTATTGACAAAAATATAATGGACAAAAAAAAATCAAATCTAACGGGATGATGAAACAGTTTTGGAGATGGATAGTAAGGATAACTGCACAGCAACATGAGGGTACTTAATTCACAAAACTGTACACTTAAAAGTGGTTAGAATGGTAAATTTTATGATATGTATGTTTTACCATAATTAAAAAATCTAAGTTCATTATAGCAGTATACTTATGTCCCAAAATGATCTAGTATTTGATCCTATTGTAAGAATCATAAGAAATTAATATCATAGCAAATGGGACACAGGGAAGTTGGATATCTCTTTGGTTAAATTTATGCATGGCTTCTATATCTATTCACTGGAAAAGACCCTGATGGTGAAAAAGATTGAAGGCAAAAGGAGAAGTGGGCAGCAGAGAATGAGATGGTTAGATGGCATCACTAATTCAATGGACATTAATTTGAGCAAACTCTAGAAGATAGTGATGGACAGAGGAACCTGGTGTGCTGTAGTCCATGGTATCACAAAGAGTAGGATGCAACTTAGCAACTGAACAACAACAAAGCTTCTACATCTAAAATTACAGCTGTGCTTATTGTGAGTCTATTAACCAAGTGATGGGCTACTCAAGCAAGAGGATCATGATATTTACAAAGTGACATATCTGGTCCACTTGACTATTAGGAATCTCTTCCATATTGATGATCTGTAATGAATGTGGATGGTCTCACATTATGGGTTCATTTATTTCATAAGTTACTCTTGAGCAACAATTATGTGTCATAATAAAATTGCTGTTCACATTTCCTTCTCTAAAATTTGTTCTTAGATTTTTCGCCACTGTGCCATGAGGTATGTGAGATCTCAGTTGCCCAACCAGGGACCAAATCTGTGCCCTTGCGTTGAGAACACGGAGTTCCTCTGCCAGGGAAGTCCCAGTTCTCACCAACTTTTAATCTTACTTATTCCACTACCCTTGCAATAAAGACAGACCATTATAATTTCCCATAAATCCATGAATTAGGTTGTCTTTGCTTCCAGGTAAAGTGAACAAGGACAGATATTTCCTCAAGATCTGCCCACTCAGAAAATTTTCGTTCCTCACTGTTCTTCAGGGTAATGAAGCTATAAATGCTGAAACAGTTGTTTTCAATCAGTCCTAACCCACATACATGGAAGGATTGTGCAAATCAGACAATTTTTTCACCATTAGTCATCCCTGAAGAAACCTCAAGTGTGGATTTCAAATACTGTAACAGCACAACACAACAGGAAGAGCATATTCCATAGGTTAAGAGTGTAAATTGCTTGCTCATAAAATTTACTTGTGCCTTTGGGGCCATGTCATAATTGGTCTAATATAGACTCCTTCCTTATTTAAAAGGACTTTCATTGGGTTTACCAAGTACTCCAAGCTTTTCTCAAACACCCTTCTCTTGCAAGCTTTTTTCCAGGCAAAGCAAGGAGTTAATGACCCTCACTGTTTTCCACCCTATAAATTTATACCCACTATCTTAGATCCCCACACACTGAAATGGAAAGTTTCATCTTCCCTCCCTGAGGACCTAAAGTTCAGAACATTCACACTTGCACATGACCATATGGGAACTTTCTGTTCAGTTCAGTTCAGTTCAGTCACTCAGTCATGTCCGATTCTTTGCAACCCCATGAATCGCAGCATGCCAGGCCTCCCTGTCTATCACCAACTCCCAGAGTTTACACAAAGTCATGTCCATTGAGTTGGTGATGCCATCCAACCATCTCATCTTCTGTTGTTCCTTTCTCCTCCCGACTTCGATCTTTCCCAGCATTAGGGTCTTTTCCAATGAGTCAGCTCTTCACATCAGGTGGCCAGAGTACTGGAGTTTCCGCTTCAACATCAGTCCTTCCAGTGAACACTCAGGACTGATCTCTTTTAGGATGGACTGGTTGGATCTCCTTGCAGTCCAAGGGACTCTCAAGAGTCTTCAACACCACAGTTCAAAAGCATCAATTTTTCGGCGTTCAGCTTTCTTCACAGTCCAACTCTCACATCCATACATGACCACTGGAAAAACCATAGCCTTGACTAGATGGACCTTTGTTGGCAAAGTAACGTTTCTGCTTTTTAATATGCTATCTAGGTTGGTCATAACTTTCCTTCCAAGGGAGTAAACGTCTTTTAATTTCATGGCTGCAATCACCATCTGCAGTGATTTAGGAACCCAATATTTAAATAACAGTGCCATCACGTAGCCTGTCTGCTGAGCACATTGCGGGGAAATACAAGGCATTCAGCACTCTGGAACATATTTATTCCTTCATCATAGCCTAGGGCCTCTCCTTCCCAGCCCAGCCACTATTCAGCCTTGTCCTACTAAGGACAATAGAGCTGGTGACCAGGCCAAGCAAAGATGTTGGTCTTGTTGAAACTATAGAACCAAAGCTTTCACATTCCTTTTACTGCAGCTGCTGGCCCTGATCTTACTCCATGCTGTGGAGAATGTACTCCAGCCAACACAAGACACTTAGCCTCTACCCACGGACTATTAAATCAGATTCCAAGTCTTTTATACAATTTAATTGTGCATGCTCAGTCGCTCAGTTGTGTCCCCTTTGCGACCCCCCCCCCTTTTTTTGCGACTCTTTGTGACCCCATGAACTGCAATCTACCAGGCTCCTCTGTCTAAGGAATTTTCCAGGCAAGAATACTGGCGTGGGTTGCCATTTCCTACTCTAGAGGATCTTCCTCATCCAAGGATAGAACCTGAGTCCCTTGTGTCTCCTGCACTGGCAAGAGGATTCTTTACCACTTCATCACCTGGGCAGCCCCATACAATTTAGTTATGAAAGCCCTAAAGAAAGGAATTTTGTCTCATTTGGCTTCCTCAAACAGTATGTGACCTAGAAGAGCAGAGAAACTATGTAATTGTATATTGATTACATTATCAACACAGGGCTGGATTATAATGACACTCTAGAACTCAAGTATGCAAAAATATTTAAAGGCTACCAAAAAATTTAAAATGTAAGTTTAACATTTTTCAAAAATAGCATCCCACCTAGATCTAAATCAAGGTTGCTTATATTTGTTGCCACACAAAATATATATTATTAATCACATGGAGATAATATGTAACAGAATTTATATAGTCTATGCATTATAAGCTAAAACATTTTAATCCTTTCTTACTCAAGTCCAAGTCCAAAAAAAAATGTTAATGCCCTTAGCAAAAAGAAAAATTCTGGCACCAGTAAGATTATAGATAAAGATTTGCCCAGTATGAACAAAAATCCCTGAACATTAAAAGCTTGGATTCTCTAGTGGTGATGGTTTAGTCACTAAGTCGTGTTTGACTCTTGCAACCCCATGGACTGTAATCCCCAGGTTCCTCTGTCCATGGGATTTCCCAGGCAAGAATACTGACATGGGTTGCCATTTCCTTCTACAGTGGATCTTCCTGACCCAGGGATCAAACCTGGGTCTCCTGCACTGAAGATTCTTTACCACTGAGCCACCAGGGAAGCTTTGACTCTTAACCAGATACTCACAGATCCCAATCCTCCCAATTCATGAGCTGCTTCTGCCCACACTTTTAGAAAAGAAAAGACATCATGACTGAGAGTCCAGTATGTGGGGGGAAAGTTCTGCAAAGAAAACTTGGGATGCTGTTACCAAGTGGAGAATAGCAAGCAAAACCAAAAATATTCACTACATCCCATCCCTTGACTTTTCAACTTATATGTACTATTTTCTAATCATAAACTTTTTAAGGCTTATGATTAACATAGCCAAAAACATTTAACAAAACCCAAAAAGAGACTTTTGGCAGTCCCATTCCCTACCTCAACTAGCTTCAGGGCTAGGGTTTTACAGGTAAAGTCCCTTATCTTTTAGCACGACCTGAATCCTGCCAGGAAATTCTGCAACCAGTGTATCAAATGGCAAGTTTCAACATCAACCAACAAACCTTAAATAAAATAGTAGGTAAAATGGAAAAGAGACCATGTTTGTGCTATGTGTATGCTCAATCGTGTCCAAATCTTTGCAACCTTGTGGACTAAAACTCGCCAGGCTTCTCTGTCCGTGGGAGTTTCCAGGCAAGAATACTGGAGTGGGTTGCCATTTCCTCCTCCCGGGGATCTTCCCGATCCAGGGATCGAACCCTCTTCCGTCTCCTGCATTGGCAGGTGGATTCTTTACCACTGTGCCACCTGGGAAGCCTGTTTGTACTGTAGCTAGTTTTTTATATATATGTAATTTCATTTATTTTATTTTTGGCTGTGCTGGGTCTTTATCGCTACATGGGTTTTTCTCTAGATGCAGCGAGCAGGGGCTCCTCTCTAGTTGTGGTGCATGGGCGTCTCACTGCAGTGGCTTCTCTTCTTCCAGGACACAGGCTCTAGGGCACATGAGCTCAATAGTTGCGGTTCCCAAACTCTAGAGCACAGGCTCAGTAGCTGTGGCTCACAGATTTAGCAGCTTCACAGCGCGTTGGATCTTCCTGGGCCAGGGATCGAACTCATGTCCCCTGCATGGGCAGTCAGATTCTTTACCACTTTACCATCACACTCTTGCTGTAGCTAGTTTTAATAATATTCTTCCTCCAAATATGTTCCATATTGCCCCACCTTTGTCCAGAACCTCTGTTTAACTGCGCTCTTTACAAATTGGGTAGCCCAAATTAACATTCTAGACAGAAGAAATGTGAGCTCATGGTGGGACTTCCTGGACAGTTTTTAATCTTTCCCTCTTTCAGGCTTTCAGGCTTTCTAATTTCATGATCACCTCAATACAATAATGCTCTAGGGCTTCAGAGTCCCTTCGGTGAAGCATTAACCATATCCCCCCTTGATAGTCAGGCTCATTCACTTAGGTAAAAATATAATCCTCCTTTTCTTGCTTTGCCAAGTGCAAGAGAATTGCAATTGAAGCCATAAATGTGGGTTAAGGAAGCTGTTAGACCACAGAAAAAAGAGGCATAGCCAGAAGTGAAATATACATCCAATGAAATTGTCTGGCCAAATACAAACTCTTTCTTCTCTCTAATGGAATGCTACTGGATGCGTGAGTCCCTCAGGCATTTCTCAAGAAACTTCCATTATTATTTTTCCACTAGACAGAGCAGAAAATGAAATGCCAAAAAATAAATACAGGAAATTTAATGACCCCTCTTGTTTTCTGCCTCTTATCTCTTTCATCTGAAATGTTGCACTATATGACTTCCACTGAAATGGAACATCTCACTTTCTTCCCCCCAGTGACATGCAGTACATGATGTTCACCACACATGACTAGAGAGATACTTCATGCAAAACACCAAGTTATCCAGCATCCTGGAGATATTTTTTCAACTCATTATAGCCTAGTGAAAGTGAAAGTCGCTCAGTCATGTCCAACTCTTTTCGACCCCATGGACTATACAGTTCATGGAATTCTCTAGGCCAGAATGCTGGAGTGGGTAGCCATTCCCTTCTCCAGGGGATCTTCACAAGCCAGGGACTGAACCCAGGTCTCCCACATTGCAGGCATATTCTTTACCAACTGAGCCACCAGGGGTCCTATTCCAATTAGTTTTGCCATCACCCAGGCTTCTTTTTATTGAAAGCTGGGTTAGTTAGCAAGTTAAGCAAAAATGTTGACTCTGTTGCAATCATGGAGCAAGGCACCTTCGGACTCCTGACCCAACAGTGAGGGACAGACATCAAGAATTTAGCTTTGGTAACTCCCCTGGTGCCCAGTGAAGGGGCTTCACCTTCCAATGAAGGGGGTGGAGGTTAGATCCCTGGTCGGGGACCTTGGATCCCACATGCTTCCTGGCCAAAAAAAACCAAAACACAAAACAAAAATAATATTGTAGAAAATTCAGAAAAGTTTTTAAAAATGGTTCATACCAAAAAAAAAAAAAATAGAATCTAGCTTCCACTAGGTAGATCTTAGCTGGAGAAGGAAATGGCGACCCGCTCCAGTATTCTTGCCTGGAGAATCCCAGGGACAGGGGAGCCTGGCAGGCTGCTGTCTATGGGGTCGCAGAGTCGGACATGACTGAAGCAACTTAGCAGCAGCAGCAGGTAGATCTTAAATGTTCTCACCACACACACATACATGGTAGTTATATGAAGTGATCAATATATTAATTTGTTATCGCTTTGAAGTGAAAGTGAAAGTCCCTCAGTTGTGTCCAATTCTTTGCGACCCGATGGGATGTAGCCCACCAAGCTCCTCTGGGATTCTCCAGGCAAGAATACTGGAGTGAGTTGCGATGTCCTCCTCCAGGGGATCTTTCCAACCCAGAGTATACGTATATCAAAACATCATGTTGTGCACCTTAAATATAATTTTTAATTATCAACTGAACTTTGATAAAGCTGAAGGGTGGGATAGGCCTGACTAATTACCTCGTATTTCTATATTTCCAGTTTTTTATCTTCTATTAAACTTTACTGCATAATACAGTGCTACAATTCAGTGTTTCAGGAACCCCATTCTTATGCTTCACTCTCCCTATTGTGACAACATTAACTCTATTTTCTCCTGATTGAGTCAGTTGAATGAAATTGAGAATCCAGAAATAAATTCTTACATTTTTGATCAACTGATTTCCAACAAAGGGGCCAAGACAGTTTAATGGGGAATTCAATAGTTTTTTTCAACAAGTGGTGGTGGAACAATTGGACATACACATGCAAAAGAGGGACATTGGACCCCTGCCTCACTTCATATACAATAACTATCGCAAAATGGATCAAAGACCTAAATGTAAGAGTTAAAACTGTACAACTCTTAGAAGAAAACAGAGGCAAATTTTAGTCACCTTGGATTAGGCAATGGCTCCGTAGACTGACACTAAAAGCACAAGTAACAAAAGAAAACACTGAAGAACTTGCCTGGTGGTTCAGGCAATTCAGGTAATTCAGTTAAGAATCATCTTAACTTGCCTGGTTAAGATTCTACACTTCCAAAGGATGGGGCACAGATTCGATCCCTAGTCAAGGAACTAAGGTCCTACCAGCTATGTGGCCATAAAATAAATAAAATAAAACATTTTTTAAAGTTTTGTGAAATAAAACAAATAGATACATTCAGTTCAGTTCAGTTCAGTTCAGTCGCTCAGTTGTGTCTGACTCTTTGCAATCCTATGGCCAGCACACCAGGCCTCCCTGTTCATCACCAACTCCTGGAGTTTACACAAAATCATGTCCACTGAGTCAGTGATGCCATCCAACCATCTCATCTTCTGTTTCCCTTTCTCCTCCCGACTTCAATCTTTCCCAGCATTAGGGTCTTTTCCAATAAGTCAGCTCTTCACATCAGGTGGCCAAAGTATTGGAGTTTCAGCTTCAACATCAGTCCTTCCAATGAACACTCAGGACTGATCTCCTTTAGGATGGACTGGTTGGATCTCCTTGCAGCCCAAGGAACTCTCAGAGTCTTCTCGAACACCACAGTTCAAAAGCATCAATTCTTTGGTGCTCAGCTTTCTTTATAGTCCAACTCTCACATCCATACATGACTACTGGAAAAACCATAGTCTTGACTAGATGGACCTTTGTTGACAAAGTAATGTCTTTGCTTTTCAATATGCTGTCTAGGTTGGTCATAACTTTCCTTCCAAGGAGTAAGCGTCTTTTAATTTCATGGCTGCAATCACCATCTGCAGTGATTTTGGAGCCCAGAAAAATAAAGTCTGACACTGTTTCCTCTGTTTTACCATCCATTTGCCATGAAGTGATGGGACCAGTTGCCATGATCTTAGTTTTCTGAATGTTGAGCTTTAAGCCAACTTTTTCACTCTCCTCTTTCACTTTCATCAAGAGGCTCTTCAGTTCTTCTTCACTTTCTGCCATAAGGATGGTGTCATCTGCATATCTGAGGTTATTGATATTTCTCCCGGCAATCTTGATTCCAGCTTGTGCTTCATCCAGCCCAGCATTTCTCACGATGTACTCTGCATATAAGTTAAATAAGCAGAGTAACAACATACAGCCTTGACATACTCCTTTTCCTATTTGGAACCAGTCTGTTGTTCCATATCCAGTTCTAACTGTTGCTTCCTGACCTGCATACAGGTTTCTCAAGAGGCAGATCAGGTGGTCTGGTATTCTCATCTCTTTCAGAATTTTCCACGGTCTATTGTTTTTTTGTTTTTTTTTTTTTTTTTTTTTAGACCCCGCCCCTCCACGGTCTATTGTGATCCACACAGTCAAAGGCTTTGGCATAGTCAATAAAGCAGAAATAGGTGTTTTTCTGGAACACTCTGACTTTTTCGATGATCCAGCAGATGTTTGGTAATTTGATATCTGGTTCCTCTGCCTTTTCTAAAACCAGCTTGGGCGGGAGGGGGGATCGGGATGGGGAACACATGTAAATCCACGGCTGATTCATGTCAATGTATGGCAAAAACCACTACAATGTTGTAAAGCAATTAGCTTCCAACTAATAAAAATAAATGAAAAAAATAAATAAATAAAACCAGCTTGAACATCTGGAAGTTCATGGTTCACATATTGTTGAAGCCTGGCTTGGAGAATTTTGAGCATTACTTTGCTAGAGTGTTAGGTGAGTGCAACTGTGCAGTAGTTTGAGCATTCTTTGGCATTGCCTTTCTTAGGGATTGGAATGAAAACTGACATTTTCCAGTCCTGTGGCCACTGCTGAGTTTTCCAAATTTGCTGGCATATTGAGTGAAGCACTTTCACAGCATCATCTTTTAGGATTTGAAGTAGCTCAACTGGAATTCCATCACCTCCACTAGCTTATATTTCATCAAAGCTTTAAAAATTGAACTTTGAAGGGCACTCTCAAGAATGTTGAGAGAATTTCCTAGTGGTCCAAAGATTAGGAGCTCTATGTTTCACTGCAGGGGGCACAGGTTCGATCCCTAGCCAGGGAACTAAGATCCCACAGGTCACACAGTGTGGCCAAAAAAAAAAAAAAAAGAAAGTGGAAAGACAACCCACAGAATGGGAGAAAACTTTGCAAATCACATATCTGATAAAGGACTAGTAGCCAGAATACAGGCTTCCTGGTGGCTCAAACAGTAAAGAAACTGTCTGCAATGTGGGAGACCCAGGTTTGATCCCTGGGTTGGGAAGATACCCTGGAGGAGGGCATGACTACCTATTCTGTATTCTTGCCTGGAGAATTCCATGGACAGAAGAGCCTGGTGGGCTACAGCTGATGGGGTCACAACTGAGCAACTGACACTTTCAATTTTTTTTCAGCCAGAATGTATACAGAATTCTTATAACTCAAAAGTAAAAATGAAAAGACAATAATTAAAACAACCTAATCTTAAAATGCATATAAATTAAATAAGCAGAAGAACTAAAAAGCCTCTTGATGAAAGTGAAAGAGGAGAGTGAAAAAGTTGGCTTAAAGCTCAACATTCAGAAAACTAAGATCATGGCATCCGGTCCCGTCATTTCATGGCAAATGGATGGTAGAACAGTGGAAATAGTGGCTGACTTTATTTTTCTGGGCTCCAAAATCACTGCAGATGGTGATTGCAGCCATGAAATTAAAAGACGCTTACTCCTTGGAAGGAAAGTTATGACCAACCTAGACAGCATATTGAAAAGCAAAGACATTACTTTGTCAACAAAGGTCCATCTAGTCAAGACTATGGTTTTTCCAGTAGTCATGTATGGATGTGAGAGTTGGACTATAAAGAAAGCTGAGCACCAAAGAATTGATGCTTTTGAACTGTGGTGTTCGAGAAGACTCTGAGAGTTCCTTGGGCTGCAAGGAGATCCAACCAGTCCATCCTAAAGGAGATCAGTCCTGAGTGTTCATTGGAAGGACTGATGTTGAAGCTGAAACTCCAATACTTTGGCCACGATGCAAAGAGCTGACTCATTGGAAAAGACCCTGATGTTGGGAAAGATTGAGGGCAGGAGGAGAAGGGGATGGCAGAGGATGAGATGGTTGTATGGCATCACTGACACAATGGACATGGGTTTGGGTGGACTCTGGGAGTTGGTGATGGACAGGGAGGCCTGGCGTGCTGCGGTTCATGGGGTTGCAAAGAGTCAGACATGACTGAGTGACTGAACTGAACTGGACTGAACTTATATGCAGAGTACATCATGAGAAATGCTGGGCTGGATGAAGCACAAGCTGGAATCAAGATTGCTGGGAGAAATATCAATAACCTCAGATATGCAGATGACACCACTCTTATGGCAGAAAGTGAAGAAGAACTGAAGAGCCTCTTGATGAAAGTGAAAGAAGAGAGTGAAAAAGTTGGCTAAAGCTCAACATTCAGAAAACAAACATCATGGCATCTGGTCCCATCACTTCATGGAAAATAGATGGAGAAACATTGAAAACATTTTTTAGTGTTGACTGACTTCATTTTGGGGGGCTCCAAAATCACTGCAGATGGTGACTGAAGCCATCAAATTAAAAGACACTTACTCCTTGGAAGGAAAGTTATGACCAACCTAGACAGCATATTAAAAAGCTGCAGCCCATGGGGTCACAGAGAGTCAGACACGACTGAGCGACTGAACTGAACTGAATCTTAAAATTGGCAAAGGGTTTCAGTAAACATTTCCTCAAAGATATATAGACAATCAACACATGAAAAGATGCCCAACACCCTTGGTCATTACAGAAATGCAAATCAAAATCACAATGAGGGCTTTCCTGGTGGCCCAGTAGTAAAGAATCTGCCTCCCAATGCAGGAGACACGGGTTGAATTCCTGGTCCAGGAAGGGAGCAACTAAACCCACATGCCACAGCTGCTGAAGCCCTCACGCTCTAGAGCCTGTACTCTGCAATAAGAGAAGCCACCACAATGAGAAGCCTGCACACCACAACAAAGAGAAAGCCCCACTTGCCACAAGTAGAGAGAAGAAAAAGACCAAGCAGCAACAAAAACCCAGAACAGCCATAAATAAATAAATAAAATTATTTTTTCAAAAAATCACAATGACATACCATTTCACATCCACTAGGATGGCTATAATTTTTTAAAAAGTTAGACAATAACAAGGGTTGAAAGAATGGAGAAACTGGAGCCTTCATATGTTGCTGACGGGATTGTCAAGTGGAGAAACTGCTCTAGAGAGCAATTTGACATTTCCTTAAAAACTTAAACACGCAGTTACTATGCTGTTGTAATTCAGTCGCTAAGTCATGTCTGACTCTTTGCAGCCTCACGAACTGCAGCACACCAGGCTTCCCTGTCTTTCACCATATCCCGGAGTTTACTCAAACTCATGTCCATTGACTCAGTGATGCGATCCAACCATCTTATCTTCTGTTGCCCCATTCTCCTGCCTTCAGTCTTTCCCAGCATCAGGGTCTTTTCCAATGAGTTGGTTGTTTGCATCAGGTGGCCAAATTATTGGAGCCTCAGCTTCAACATCAGTCCTTCCAATGAATATTCAGGGTTGATTTCCTCTACAATCCAGCAATTCCACTCCGTAGTGTACATTCAAAAGAAATGAAAACATGTGTCTACACAAAGACTTATATATAAATTGTTCAAATAAGTATTATTCAGGGAATTTCCTGGCAATTCAATTCAGTGGTTAAGACTCCATGCTTCCACTGCCTGGGGGCAAGGGTTTGATTCCTCTTTGGGGAACTAAGATCCCACAAACTGTGTGGCCAAGTCAAAAAGAAAAAAAGGATTATTCATAATAGCAAAAAAATGGAAGTAACCCAGATGTTCATCAGTTGATGAATGGGTAAACAAATGTGCTGTATTCATATATTAGAATATTATTTAGCATAGAAAACAGTGAAGTATTGATACATGCTACAACATGGATGAACCTTTAAAATGTTGAGGGGGAAGAAATATATATATTCTGGAAGAATTCTTCTGGAAGAAATATATATATTCTTTTATATTTATGTATATTTTAAAAACTGAGTCACTTTGTTGTACAACAGAAATTAACACAACTTTGAAAATCAACTGTATTTCAATAAAATTAAAAAACTATTTAATTGGCCATTAATACCAAAAATTTAAGTAAATTATGATACTTTAATGATGTAATTATTTTGTAAATGTTACCATAAATGTAATATATAAATACATATGTAAATACATAATTATGTAAATTATGATGCTTAAATGATATAAATTATGATGTAATCCGTGTAGTTATTTTTAAAGCTCAGCAATATGTTAAGGATAAAAGTAAGTCCCAGATGCATCTGTGTAGTATGATTTCAATTATGTCTTTGTTTTTCTTTTAAATAAGATAGAAGCTCTCTTAATGAAACACACTTAATTAATTAAGTGGCATTCTATTTCCTATATAAAGTAAACTGAATAATTTGTTCCCACTTTGGGAGGCACAAGTAGTAGAAGGTTAAAAATATAATTTACCCTCAGAAGGATGATTCTGGCATTTGGAGGAGCAAAGAATGCTGAAACCAAGTAATAGGTTTCTAAGCATATGAGGAAAAGTTGGAGATCAGATGGAGGGGGGGAGAGAAGTGACTTTCTTACTTTCTTCAGTTCAGTAAAGAAATTGATCGGGATAGAAATCTTTTCATTTCTTCTGTAAATTTTAAATATTCTTCCATTAATGTTGTTTAAATTTTATATATATGTATATATATATATATATATATATTTTTTTTTTTTTTTGGCTGTACGAGATCGTCATTGCTCAGCAGGCTTTTCTCTAGTTTCGGCAAGCAGGGGCTACTCTCTAGTTGTGGTGCACGAGTTTCTCACTGCAGGGACTTCTCTCATATTGGAGGCTCTAGGGTGTATGGGCTTCAGTAGTTGTGGCACATGGACTCGGTAGCTGTGTTTCTCATTCTCTAGAGCACAAGCTCAATAGTTGTGGTGCACAGGCTTAGCTGTCCTGCAGCACGTGGGATCCTCCCAGACCAGGGATCAAACCTGTGTCTCCTGCATTGGCAGGTGGACTCTTTACCACTGAGCCGCCAGGGAAGCCCCTCTAGTAAGGTTTAAAAGGCATGGAAAATGATCAACAGATGTTTAACCAAACTTACCAGTATAATCATCTCACCAGTTAAGCCAGCATTTATTTAAATTGCGTGTATGTTTATTAATGACCTCAGGCATGTTGCAATATAGAGTCTGTTTAATATTTCCATTCTGTGGAGATTTTTATACTTTTAACCATAAAAATGAGGCTTCCCTGGTGGCTCAGTGATAAAGAATGCACCTGCCAATGCAGGAGACAGGGGTTTGATCTCTGAATTGGGAAAATTCCCTGGAGAAGGAAATAACAACCCACTCCAGTATTCTTACCTGGGAAATCCCTGGCAGGCTACAGTCCACGGGGTCACAAGGAGTCAGACACAGCTGAGTGACTAAGCAACAACAAACCATAAAAACACATACAAACTTTTCCTAGTGAATTTTCATCTCCTCCATGTTTGAGTTCTATACTTTTCACATTCTCTTTTATTGAAGACACTTATTTATTCTGTTTTTCTTAACCATGCTTGCCAAAGTTTTGTCATCTTAATGGCGTTTTAGAGTAGAAACTTCTCATGTTATTTGGCAGTTTTAGTGATTCCTTTTTTAATTTGTTCTTTTCCATCACTACCCTCATCAACATATTTTGTCTACTTTATTTTATATTTATTTTGCTATTTTGGTTCCAGTTTAAGTCCAGGGCTACATTAACTGATTTCTCCAATGTTTGTGTGTGTTAGTCACTCAGTTGTGTCTGATTCTTTGTGACCGCATGGACTGCAGCCTGCCAAGCTCCTCTGTCCATAGAATTCTCCAGGCAAGAAAACTGGAGTGGGTTGCCATTTCTCCCTCCAGGGGATCTCTGGACCCAGGGATCAAACCTAGGTCTCCGGCATTGTGGGCAGATTCTTTACCATCCGAGCCACCAGGGAAGATTTCCAATGTTTACATTTATATATTAAAGCACTGATAACAATTCATTTACAGCTGTTCATTATGAAGATGTTGATGTGATGCCAATATCCTGAAATAGTCATGACCTCTAGACGTGGATGAGAAATGGTTAAGCTGGGGTTCACCACGAGGCTTTGACAAAACAGGACCTTGCAAGCTTCATGGCTGGGTAGCCAAGAATCTACTGTCCTACACACTAGGCTGATTCTTGTTGCACCAAAACCCTGCCCTGACATGGGCCCTAGGGAGATGGAATCAGAGAGATGGATCAACTCCCCTTAAGAGAAGGAGTTTCACCCCCAGTATATAACACCAGCCCCATCCAGGACTCTTCCTATCTGCTATCTGCAGCACCATGAAGTCTGGATGGATTCACTTTTTTCTGGGCCTTATCTTTTCCATGCCCCTCCATACACGTTCCGGTTTCATATTTTCTCCAGCTCTCAAAAGAACCTTGTGTGAAACCGGATATCTTGGAAGTAAGGCAAAATAGAAGGGGTAACCTAGGAGGGCACTGTGAAAAGGGGATCTAGGCAGCATCCAGGAAGACATTGCTGCCAATAAGCAGGAATCAAGCCCTCCTTCCGTCTCAAACAGCATGGCTCTTAGAGTATCGAAGGTTGGGGTTTCCATTAAGTTCTGCCTAAGGATGAGAGAAGGAGGGAGACAAAAAGTACAGTCGAGTTAAGTTTTTTCCAAGAGATTTCAGTGTAAGAAGAGTGGGGACTGTGAACATCAGATCGATGTCAGGAGTGTCCAGGAAATTCTTTTACTGGTGTGAATATATGTGTGCATGAATGTGTGTGTGTCAGGTGAACTCAATTCTATGTAACACATATGTCCAGGACCACTGTGTTACATTCCACACATACAGGGAAGCAGAAGTCATCATTCACAGACTTAGGGCACTCACATTCTACTTATTTAAATTAATTTGCTCAAAAAAACATTAATTTGCTCAATTCACATTCCTTTTTTTTTTAATTTTTTTGGCTGTTCTAAGTCTTTTGGTTGGGGCATTCAACCCATTTACATTTAGGGTAATTATTGATAGGTGTGGTCCTGTTGCCATTTACTTTGTTGTTTTGGGTTCACGTTTATACAACCTTTCTGCATTTCCTGTCTAGAGAAGATCCTTTAGCATTTGTTGAAGAGCTGGTTTGGTGGTGCTGAATTCTCTCAGCTTTTGCTTATCTGTAAAGCTTTTGAATTCTCCTTCATATCTGAATGAGATCCTTGCTGGATACAGTAATCTAGGTTGTAGGTTATTCTCTTTCATTAGTTTCAGTACGTCCTGCCATTCCCTTCTGGCCTGGAGGGTTTCTATTGATAGATCAGCTGTTATCCTTATGGGAATCCCTTTGTGTGTTATTTGTTGTTCTAAGTCTTCATTGCTGCATGTGGGCTCTTTTCTAGCTGTGGCAAGCAGGGGCTACTCCGTGGCGCCGCGCGCGCGGGCTTCTCATTGCAGCGGCTTCTCTGGTTGTGGAGCCTGGGCTCTAGGTGCACCGGCTTCAGTAGTTGCAGCAGATGGGCTTGGTGGTCGTGGCACACAGGCTTAGTGGCTTCACAGCATGTGGGATCTTCCCGGGCCAGGGATCGAACTCATATCCCCTGCTTTGGAAGGCAGATTAACTATACCACCAGGGAAGCCCTCGATTCACATTCTAATGGACGTGTATTAAAAATACTTTGAGTAAACAGAGCAAATTCCCCATTGTGGGTAAAGGCTGTGGTTGAAGACTTCTTGAAGACTGACATTAACTCCTCCTTTGTCTCCAATATGGTCATCATTTCTCCTGCTCTAACCACCAATCTCCATGGTCTCAGTGAGGCCAGGTAAGTCTGAATGGCTAGGCCCAAAGGCGGGTGGCAGGGGTGGGTGGGGGAGTGGGGAGGGTTGGGGGGGTGAGGGGGTGGGGTGGAGGGATGAGGGGGTGGGGTGGGGGGTGAGGGATGGGGAGCGGGGGGTGCAGGATGGGAGAGGACACAGACTCTGGTGAGGGTGCCAGTTGGAGCACTTTAAGCCTATCCTTCAGGAGGAGATGTAGAGAGCCAAAGGCCTTTTTATCTTATGTGTCTGCACTCTATGGAGGGGATACTCAGTGCTCTGACCCGTGTGCCTGGGCGAACAGATGAGATGTTGACCTCTGGTGACGTGGAGAGTCAGGAAATGGGATAGATTTAAAATCTGGAAGGAGTACTGGGGTAAATTCAGGGAGCCTCAGGTCTCTCCTGCTTTCCTCTCTAAGGTAGCAGAACTCCCTTACTGTCCTTCTCCAGCTGTGGATCTGAGTCACAGACCCAGGCTACAGACTAGAATCCTTGCTCTGTATCAATACATAGTGAAATTCAGGCTCAAGGGACTCTCCCAGTGTTACAGGGTCAGGCAGATTCACACGGGCTAATGGGCATCAGTAGGCTGAGTCTGTGAGGAGGGGGATGCCAACTTGGCCCCGGAAAAGAAAACCTGACTCCCAGACTCTCCCTCAGACTACTGCAACTACCCTCCTGTGTCGGGCACCTGTAAATTAGCTTTGACCAGATACTACTACAACACTTTGACCTTTAACTGTGAGCCCTTCATCTTCAGTGGCTGCGGAAGCAACAGAAACAACTTTAAACAAAAATATATCTGTGAAAAATTCTGTCTTCCTGAAAGGTAAATCTCTCAGCCCCCGCTCCTCCACTTTCAATGACGCCAAATATTAGTGAACCATGGTTTTTCCAGAAAAATCAAGGAAGAGGTCAGGAGAAACGGAGCAAGGGTGACAAGATATTTTACTTGGGTTGGGAAAAGTCAGTCACAGGCACCAATTTCCAACATCTCAAGTCATTTAGTCCTGATGAAACTCTTTCAAAATTGTGAAAATTGAGGGACTTTCCTGGTGGTCCAGTGGTTAAGAATCTATGCCCCCACTGGAGGGGGCCTGGTTTCCATCCCCACTCGGGGAATTAAGATTCTGCACGCCACTTGGTATGGCCAAAAAACAAAACTGTGAAAATTGATGCCCAGGGAGGCTAACAACTTGGAAGAAGGACATAGATCCAGACCCTCTGACTTCCAGCCCCAGTGTGTCTCTACTACCATGATGGCCTCAGATCTTGGAGATTCTGTCCAACTCCTTATGTTTGCACAGCTAGAAGAGAAGTTAATGGGAGTGTCAGAAGAGTAGGTGGTTCAGTATCCATAGTGAATGTCCAAACATTAGACTTGTGCTCAAGAACAGAGCCATCACTTCATTAATTTGTCTATCCTCAGGGTCTAGCACTTTAGTTGCTCATTAATATTTTATGAATAGATACATGGATCAGGAGAGATAGGAGCATTTTAAGAATAGCTATGAAGTTCTGCTAACATTTGAAAGATTCATGGATTCTTCCAATGTCTGTATGAATCACTAAATCTCTTAATTTTTTTTAACAGAGACAGAGACAAAGAAACAACTAATGAGGAGCAAGCAAGTTAACACAACAGAAGGCAGAAACAAGGGAAAAGAAATATTCCTTATGAAGAATTATGCCCAAGTTTTTCTGAGTAAATAAATCAGGCTATATTGCAAGGTTTTCAGATTTCTTACTAATTTCTTTGCCCAGATTTGCCCTTCACACTGATTATATATGTAAAATTTTAACTGAAAAACTTCTATATGGCAAGCCCTGATCTAAATTAATTCACCTCTCCCACCCTAGATTTCTCCAACATCAACTACAAATGATCTCTCTGAGGTACCAACCTACACATATAATGAGTCAATCTGTATTAAAGCAATCATTGTTGCCATCTCCTTGGTGTGCCCTTCCAAAACTGAGTTTGCTTTCGTATTTTGTCACTGACACCAGTGGACTTCCATGTAAGTGGCACAAAAAGAACCATCATAAAATTATTTTCTCTGCTCCAATCAACAAGTATCCAACCCCCAACAATGCTTGTATGCTAGAAAAATGTCTCTGGTGCTCCCAAGTGCCTGAAATACAGAAATTGTGACTTTGCAGCTGGGAACTGAAAATCTTAAACCAAGCTGAACCTCTACAGTCAGAGTATAGAGTATCATTCCCCTTTGCCCTAACTGCCTTATCCATAGTCTCATCAAAACCAGACTCACAAATGGGTTCAAAGATCCGAGTGTGTGCACATACATACTCAGCTGTGTCCAACTCTTTGTGACCCCATGGACTGTAGCCCGCCAGGCTCCTCTGTCCACAGGATTTCCCAGACAAGAATACTGGAGTGTGTTGTCATGCCCTTTTCCAGGGGAATCTTCCTGACCCAAGAAAGGAACCAGCATCTCCTGTGATTCCTGCATTAGCAGGCAGGTTCTTTACCAGCTGAGCCACCAGGGGAAGCCCCTAAAGGTATGTGTAGAGTAGGCCAATATGCGAAGGACTATAAACAGTAAGGGGAGCCATAGCTTAGAGCAAAGCCACATGTGAATGTGCTAAACATTCCAGCTTAATTCCATCAATGGCAACCCCTGCCTTTGGGCTGTGGAAACAGCCTTGGAGATATCTCTGCAACTGGCAGAAAGCATAGGTTAGGGATGTCACCCCAGCCCCTCACCCAGGAACTACTCCTGTGTAAGTGTTGAGTCAGAGTGCAGTATCTTGCCCCTTCTGAGTCCAGATCAGATTGTTCTAGGCCTCACGTCATGGGTATAACCTACCTGGTGCCCATTCATGGGTTCTCAAGAGTTTCTTGCCTCTGACTATTTTGAAACACAATGTTATGAAACAAGACTCGTGTCATTTCCATGGAAGTCTTTCAAAACTATATTCTGGTATTCCAAAGAAGGACTTTTGTGAATTTTTTTTAATTAAACATGGTGGGGGGAAAGAAGAATGTAACATAAGAAGGATAATTAAAAAAAAAAAAAAACAGTAGCTTCGGCACTCCCTAGGAGCTTAGTAGAGATGCAGCTCTTGAGCCCACCTGAGAAGGTTGAGAAGACCCACTTGGAGGAATTCCCTGGCGGTCCAGTGGCTAGGACTTTGTGCTTTTACTGGAGGAAGAGTGGGTTCAATCCCTGATTGAGAAACTAAGATCCTGTCGGGGGGGAGGGGGGGACAGGAGGGAAGACTGCCTGTTGATGGGCATTCTCATTTCACAAGTTGTTGTTTGTTGTTCAGTTGCTAAGTCGTGTCTGACTCTTTGTGACTCCATGGACTGCAGCCCACCAGGCTCCTCTGTCCTTCACTATTTCCTAGAGTTTACTCAAATTCATGTCCATTGATTCAGTGATGCCATCCAACCATCTCATCCTCTGCCACCCCCTTCTCCTCTTGCCCTCAGTCTTTCCCAGCATCAAGGTCTTTTCCAGTGAGTCAACTTTTCACATCAAGTGGCCAAAGGATTGGAGCTCCACCATCAGTCCTTCCAATGAATATTCAGGGATGATTTCCTTTAGGATTGACTGGTTTGATCACCTTGCAGTCCAGAAACTCTCAAGAATCTTCTCCAGCACCACAATTTGAAAGCATCAATTCTTTAGCGTTCAAACTTCTTTATGGTCCAACTCTCACATCAGTACATGACTACGGGAAAAATGATAGCTTTGATTAGGTGGACTTTTGTCAGCAAAGTGATGTCTCTGCTTTTTAATACGCTGTCTAGGTTTGTTATATCTCCTCTTCCAAGGAGAAAGCATCTTTTAATCTTAAGGCTGCGGCCACTGTCTGCAGTAACTTCAGAGCCCAAGAAAATAAAATCTAGCACTGCTTCTACTTTTTCCTCTTCTATTTGCCATGAAGTGAGGGGATCAGATGCCATGATCTTAGTTTTTTGAATGTTGAGTTTCAAGACAGCTTTTTCACTATCCTCTTGCACTCTCATCAAAAGGCTCCCTAAGTTCCTCTTCATTTTCTGCCATTAGAGTGGTATCATCTGTATATCTGAGGTTGTTGATATTTCCCCTCGCAATCTTGATTCCAGCCTGTGATTCATCCAGTCTGACATTTCACAGGATGTAATCTACATTTAAGGTAAAGAAGCAGGGTGACAACATACAGCCTTGTCATGTTCCTTTTCTGGTTTTGAACTAGTCAGTTGTCTGGTTCTAACTGTTCTGGTTCTAACCATGTCTGGTTCTAACTGTTGCTTCCTGCTCCCCATACAGGTTTCTCAGGAGGCAGATAAGGTGATCTGGTATTCCCATCTTTTTAAGAATTTTCCAGTTTGTTGTGATCCACACAGTCAAAGGCTTAAGCATAGTCAATGAAGCAGAATTGACTTTTTTTTAAGGGACCTTTTTTAAATTGTTTTAAAGAGTGACTTCCCCAGCAGTCCAGTGGTTGGGACTCTGCCTTCCAATGCGGGGGATGTGGGTTCAATCCTCGATTGGGGACTTAGGCTACCACATGCCATGGCGTGCAACCAAACATTTTTTTAAAAAAGAGATAAGTAGTAGATGGCTAATTATTTTTTAATTTAAAAAGAAAAGTAAAAATTTAAACTGGGAGAACAGTAAAAATGGAAACACATAAACTCCATATCAAATGGATCATGATAGAGCAAAAGAACCTTAACACTGAAACCACAAACACTCAGTATCGAGAAAAATCAATAGCAATCTATCTGAAAGCTCAAGAAGCATTGAAAAAAGATAGAGGCTTTGTCATCTAAAACACCTGCTGGCTTTGTTGAAATAAAATTGAAAGTAAAAGACTTTGAAGCCATTGGAAATTGAACAAAAGCCTTGCTAAATAAAAAAAAATTAATTTATTATTTAAAAAACAGAATAACAATTAAAAAAACATATGTATCTGTAACACACTGTTGAATGACAAAAGAATCACAGGCACTTTGGCTGATTGCTCCCCATATCAACATCAGCAAAGATTATCTACCGGCCAGGAGAGATTCCTCTTTGAACTTTTCGATATGTTTGGGTATCTCGACAGTGATTATGCAGCCTTTTTAAGAGATAACAACCTGGAGATGTGGTACATATATACAAAGGAGTATCACCCGGCCATTAAAAAGAATGAAATAATGCCATTTGCAGCAACATGGATGGACTGTCATACTGAGTGAAGTAAGTCAGACAGAGGAGAAATATCATATGACAGCCCTTACCTGTGGACTCTAAAGAGACATGATACAAATGAACTTACTTACAAAACAGAAAGAGACTCACAGACTTAGAAAATAAACTTAAGGTTGCCAATGGGAGGAGATAGAGAGTTTGGGAAGGTCACGTACATACTGCTGTATTCAAAATGAATAACCAACAAGGACCTATTGTATAGCACATGGAACTCTATGCAGTGTTATTGTTGCAGGAAAGGGGACCCCTTCCAGGGCCCAAAACTGGGCTCTTGTCTAACACTCAGAAATGAATTGTCCGAGGAGACATATGCTGACAAAGCAAGAGATTTTATCGGGAAAGGGCACCCGGGTGGAGAGCAGGAGGGTAAGGGGACCCAGGAGAACAGCTCTGTCACACTGCTCGCAGTCTCGGGTTTTATGGTGATGGGATTAGTTTCCGGGTCGTCTTTAGCCAATCATTCTGACTCAGAGTCCTTCCTGGTGGTGCACGCCTTGTTCAGCCAAGATGGATGCCAGAGAGAAGGATTCTGGGAGGTGGTCGGACAGGTGGTGTCTCCTTTTGACCTTTCCTGAACTCTTCCGGTTGGTGGAGGCTTATTAGTTCCCTGTTCCTTACCAGGACCTCCTGTCATAAAACAACTCATGCAGATGGTTACTATGGTGCCTGGCCAGGGTGGGCGGTTTCAATCAGCGTGCTTCCCCTAACATTACATGACAGACTGGAAGGGAGCGGGGCCTAGGGGAGAATGGATACATGTATATGCGTGGCTGAGTTCTTTCACTGTTCACCTAAAACTATCACAACATGGTTAAGAGGCTATATCCCAATATAAAATAAGAAGTTTAAAGTTTGAAGAAAATAAAAAGATAATAAACCAGGAAAGGAAGAGGAGATGGAAGAAGGGGAGGAGGGAAAGGAGAAAAGTAAAAACAGAAAGACTGGGTGATCCCAAGTATATAAACAGCTCTGAACGTATGGGCAAGCTGAAGAAGAAAAACAAGAGAGGGACTTCCCTGACGGTCCAATGGTGAAGACTGAACTCTCAATGCAGGGAATGTTGCTGGCCAAAACCTTGGCCTTCCCTGCCCACCAAAGTCGAATGAAAAATACGGAGACAAAGTGTTGAGGAAATAGATAGATGACCTTTATTCTCAGCCCGAGGAGAGAGGCACACTGTAGGCTCACACCTCAAGGACTGTGCTCCGCCCCCCACCTCCATGAGGAACCTAGGGGCTTATATAAGTCACCAGCTCGCTGATGAGGAGCAAAGGTGATAGGATCTTGATTTCTTCCTCTTGCATTGTTTCAAAGACAGTCATCAACTGGCATCCGTAACCCAGTCATTGAGTCTGGCAGTTCGAGGGGCTCTGCAGCCTCCTTTCTGATATGTTAACTACAAGGGAAAGAGTATTGTAAGGGTGAGCATCAGATAAGGGATGTATTTAGCGTGGAGTCAAAGGAAAATAAGTGTGAAGTGTGGCTCCTGCAAAGTGAGTGGACAGAAAGGCAAATTTAGTTACAGACATGCAGAGTTAAGAGCAGTTAAAGTAAAAAAAAAAAAAAAAAAAACAAGGGATGTTCAGGCCTGCTCACTGTTCTCTTTAAATTCTTTGTTCTTAAGAAAGGGAAACAGAAAAACTCATTCCTCTTTTTTCCTTTTCACTGCAACAGGGACACGGGTTCGATCCCTGATGGGAAACTAAGATCCCACATGCTGCACTCTGAGTGGCCAAAAAACAAAGAAAGAAAAGAAAAACAAGAGAATGGTAAAGGCCAGATGAACATTTAGGATTACTGAATTAGGCTCACAGACCCTTGAGGCTGAGAGGGGATTTCGATGCTGACAACTCAGCCCTGTGCTAAATGGAAATGCAAGATAAGAGTTTTGGGGGAAGTAGAAAAGAACAGCTTTAGGGAATTCTGGGGTGGTCCAGTGGTTAGGACTCTTTGGTTTCACTGCCGAGAGTACAAGTTTTATCCCTGGTTGGAGAACTAAGATCCTGCAAGTCATGTGACACTGCCAAGAAAAAAAAAAAAAAGGAATAGCTTTATTATTTTGCCAGCGGAGTTTTATAGCAATGGTTCAAGGGTCAGGATTCTGATAAGGGTCAGGTTTTACAGAGGTCCTGCCTTCCTTTAATCCAGCCTCAAGTGGTTTCCTGATGAACTTTTGTAGTTGTCAAAGTTATCAAACTATGACCTTCTCTCTGGAATGAAGAATGCTTCATTAAATAGTTCGTCTTCCATTTCCTGGAGATTTTAGTTCTGCAGAAGAGCTCTCAGTTCAGTTCAGTTCAATCGCTCAGTCGTGTCCGACTCTTTGCAACCCCATGTACCGCAGCACACCAGGCTTCCCTGTCCATCACCAACTCCCCGAGCTCACCCAAACCCATGTCCATTGAGTCGGTGATGCCATCCAACCATCTCATCCTCTGTCGTCCCCTTCTCCTCCTGCCCCCAATCTTTTCCAGCATCAGGGTCTTTTCAAATGAGTCAGCTCTTCACATCAGGTGGCCAAAGTATTGGAGTTTCAGCTTCAACACCAGTCCCAATGAACATCCAGGACTGATCTCCTTTAGGATGGACTGGTTGGATCTCCTTACAGTCCAAGGGACTCTCAAGAGTCTTCTCCAACACCACAGTTCAAAAGCATCAACTCTTCGGTGCTCAGCTTTCTTTATAGTCCAACTCTCACATCCATACATGACCACTGGAAAAACCATAGCCTTGACTAGACAGACCTTTGTTGACAAAGTAATGTCTCTGCTTTTCAATATGCTGTCTAGGTTGGTCATAACTTTCCTTCCAAGGAGTAAGCAGAAGAGCTCTCAGATAATGTTATATGTGTCCCTTGAGGCAGAACCAGAAAACTGCCCCAAGGCTACACTATTGTTTATTGATGCTTCTCCCTTGTTTCTGCATCCCCTCCTTCCTTGATTCAGTTCAGTTCAGTTGCTCAGTCTTGTTCAACTCTTTGCAACCCCATGGGCTGCAGCACACCAGGCTTCCCTGTCCATCACCAACTCCCAGAGCTTGCTCAAACTCATGTCCATCGAGTCGGTGATGCCATCAAACCATCTCTTCCTCTGTTCTCCCCTTCTCCTCCTGACTTCAATCTTTTCCAGCATCAGGATCTTTTCCAATGAATGGGATCTTCACATCAGGTGGCCAAAATATTGGAGCTTCAGCTTCAGCATCAGTCCTTCCAATGAATATTCAGGGCTGATTTCCTTTAGAATGGACTGGTTGGATCTCCTTGCAGTCCAAGGGACTCTCAAGAGTCTTCTCCAATACCACAGTTCAAAAGCATCAATTCTTCAGTGCCCAGTTTTATTTTTTTTAACAATATTCTTTTAACTTTAATTGGAGGCGAATTACTTTACAATATTGTGGTGGTTTGGCCATACATTCACATGAATCAGCCATGAGCGTACATGTGTTCCCCAGCCTGAACCCCCCTCCCACCTCCCTACCCCTCCCATCCCTCAGGGTCATCCCAGTGCACCAGCCCTGATCACCCTGTCTCATGCATCAAACCTGGACTAGCAATCTATTTCACATATGATAATATACATGTTTCAATGCTATTCTCTCAAATCATCCCACCCTCGCCTTCTCCCACAGAGTCCAAAAGTCTGTTCTTTGCATCTGTGTCTCTGTTGCTGTCTCTCATATAGGGTCATCATTACCATCTTTCTAAATTCCATATATATGCATTAATATACTCTATTGGTGTTTTTCTTTCTGACTTACTTCACTCTGTATAATAGGCTCCAATTTCATCCACCTCATTAGAACTGATTCAAATGCATTCTTTTTAATGGCTGAATAATATTCCATTGTGTATATGTACTACAGCTTTCTTATCTATTCATCTGCTGATGGACATCTAGGTTGCTTCCATGTCCTGGCTATTGTAAACAGTGCTGTGATGAACATTGGGGTGCACGTGTCTCTTTCAATTCTGGTTTCCTTGGTGTGTATGCCCAGCAGTGGGATTGCTGGGTCGTATGGCAGTTCTATTTCCAGATCTTTAAGGAATCTCCACATTGTTCTCCATAGTGGTTGTACTAGTTCGCATTCCCACCAACAGTGTAAGAGGGTTCCCTTTTCTCTGCACCCTCTCCAGCATTTATTGTTTGTAGACTTTTTGATAGCAGCCATTCTGACTGGAGTGAGATGGTACCTCATTGTGGTTTTGATTTGCATTTCTCTGATGAGTAGTGATGTTGAGCATCTTTTCAAGTGTTAGTTAGTCATCTGTATGTCTTCTTTGGAGAAATGTCTGTTTAGTTCTTTGGCCCATTTTCTTTATAGTCCAATTCTCATATCTATACATAACTAGTGAAAAAACCATAGCTTTGACTAGATGGACCTTTGTCAGCAAAGTAATGTCTCTGCTTTTTAATATGCTGTCTAGGTTGGTCATAGCTTTTTGTCCAAGGAGCAAGTGTCTTTTAATTTCATGGCTGCAGTCACCATCTGCAGTGATTTTGGAGCCCAAGAAAATAAATTCTGTCACTGTTTCCACTGTTTCCCCATCTATTTGCCATGAAGGGATGGGACCACATGCCATGATCTTAGTTTTCTGAATGTTGAGTTTTAAGCCAACTTTTTCACGCTCCTCTTTCACTTTTGCCAAGAAGCTCTTTAGTTCCTCTTCACTTAGCAACTGTTTGAATCTGCCCTTTGGAACTCAGGGAAGGTCTCGGAGGCAGGAGCCAACTCCCAAGAAACACTTCTGTGCCCGAAGCCCCACATGGTCCTGCTTGGTTTCATTTTCACAAAATTCTAATTCAGAGATCCCCAAACTAGATCACCTATTAGAATCCCCTGGGGAGCTTTTTTAAAATACCTCCGAATAAATACGGGCCTCTCTGGTGGTTCAGTGGTAAAGAACCCACCTGCCAACACAGGAGACGTAGGTTGGATCCCCGGGTCAAGAAGATCTTCTAGAACAGGAAATGGCAACCCACTCCAGTATTCTTGACTGGAAAATCCCAAGGACAGAGAAGCCTAGTGGGCTACAGTCCACAGGGTCACAAACAACAACAGCAACTAACAAACAAGCAGCTTCTTCACGTCTGCCCTGGCTTTGACCTACTGAATAAAATATCTGGGATGAGATCTGGAAATCTGCACATTAGAAAGCTCACCTGAGTACCGATGACCCTAGAATCAGGCCAGTGTTAGGAGAACCAACCCTCCACACAGTTGAAAATTCGAGTATAACTTATAGTCGGCCTTCCCTATCCTTGGATCCTCTGTATCCACATTTCCTCTCAATCCATAGGACAATATCCTTTGATTCAACCAACCAGCAATGTAGTATTTCGTATCGGAAAAAAATCCAGGGAAACTTCCCTGGCGGTCTAGTAGTTAAGACTCCATCTTCCAATGCAGGGGGTGCAGGTTTGACCTGCTGGTCAGAGAGCAGAGATCCCACATGCCTCACAGCCAAAAAACAAAACACAGAACAGAAACAGTGTTGTAACAAGTTCAAGACTGTGAAAATAGTCCACACCCAAGAAAAAAAGAAAGAGGAAACATCAATACAACATAACGGATAATGTCCCCAAGATAAATGTTACCAGAAGTGTAGAAGCATTCCGTATCATATGAAAAGGAAATTCATAAGATTAAGTCTTACTTTATTACGTGTAATTCAGTAAGGATCTGGAGTATAGATCCAGCTATGTAACTTTTCTCAAAGTCAGTTGAAAAAGGTGGGACTGACTCTGACTTTAGTCTTAACTAGGCTTCAGAAGCTGATGCTGAAGCTGAAGCTACAATATTTTGGTCATCTGAAGTGGACAGACAACTCATTGGAAAAGTCCCTGATGCTGGGAAAGATTGAGGGCAGAAGGAGAAGAGGCTGTCAGAGGATGAGATGGCTGGATGGCATCACCGATACAATGAACATGAACTTGGGCAAACTCTGGGAGGTGATGAAGGACAGGGAGGCCTAAGGTGCTGCAGTCCTTGGAGTCCCAAGGAGTCAAACACTACGGGAGATTGAACAGGGCTTCAGAAGTGGTCTATGGCAGACCTCTGCTGCCCTCTGGTGGCCTTGAGCATAAAAGTACCAGCAAAGAATTCTTAGCACTCAAAACTTCCACACCCCAAAGCACAGCTAAGCCTGGGGTCCCAGGGGAGGAGCGTCTGAACCTCACCACCGCTCTAAATAGGTTTTGACCCCTCACTGAACACACCCTCTTCATCTCCAGTCTGGATAATCACCCTCACAAACTGTGCTTCATTTCCCTGTGCTGGATGGGCTGATGTACTGGTCCAGACCGGAGGTAGGGGTCCAGGTTGTGTTGTTGTTGTTGAGTCTTATCTGACTCTCTTGGACCCCATGCACTGAAGCACAGCAAGCTCCTCTGTCCGCCACTATCTTCCAGAGTTTACTCGAATTCCTGTCCTTTGAGTCAGTAATGCTTTCCAACCATCTCACCCTCTGCCGCCCCTGTTCTCCTTTTGCCCTCAATCTTTCCCAGCATCAGGGTCTTTTCCAATGAGCCAGACTGGTCACATCAGGTGACCAAAGCATTGGAGCTTCAGTTTCAGCAACAGCGCTTCCAATGAATACTCAGGATTGATTTCCTTTAGAATTGACTGGTTTGATCTCCTTGCAGTCCAAGGGATTTTCAAGAGTCTTCTCCAGCACCATAATTTGAAAGCATCAATTTTTCAGCGCTCAGCCTTCTTGATGGCCCAACTCTTACAACTGTACATGACCACTGGAAAAACCATAGCTTTGATTAGACGGACCTTTGTCAGCAAAATCAGGTCTCTGCTTCTTAATATGCTGTCTAGGTTTGTCATAGCTTTTCTTCCAAGAAGCAAACATCTTTTAATTTTGTGGCTGCAGTCATCACCACCCAGAGTGATTTTGGAGCCCAATAAAATAAAATTTTATTAAAAACCCCCCAAAATAAAACTTTCACTGCTTCCACTTTTTCCCCTTCTATTTGCCATGAAGTGATGGGACCAGATGCCATGATCTTAGTTTTTTTAATGCTGAGTTTCAAGCCAGCTTTTTCACTCTCCTCTTTCACCTTCATCAAGCAGCTCTTCAGTTGTTGGAAGAAAAAATTCAAGAGCTGTTACCTGAGAGTCTGATGGTCAGTGCATAAGAATGTGATGATAGAGCACAAATGAGGATGTATGAGAGGGAGAGTATGACGCAGTTACCCTTGCCTGTCCCTCTTTTTCTTACTTCCCAGACTATCACACTGGATCCCAAGCCACTAGCCTTTCTCTAGTTTATAATGAGAGAAATCAGAATACCAAAATTAGAAGAATTTTGAGGTCAAACAGACCGAGGTTTGAACTAGCCCTCCGACTTACTCTGGGACCTCTGGGCAAGTTGTCTAAACTTTCTGACCCTCCAGGAAGAGAAAAACATATACCAGATGATATCATGTATTTGGAATCTAAAAAATGACACAAATGAACACATCTATGAAACACAAACAGATTCACAGACAGAGGGAACAAACGTGTGGTTGCCAGCGGGTAAAAGGATGGAGGCGGGATGGATTGGGAGTTTGGGGTTAGCAGATGCAAACTATTACGTAGAGAATGGATAAACAGCAAGGTCCTACTGTAGAACCCAGAGAACTATATTCAATATCCTGTGATAAAACATAATGAAAAAGAGTTCAAAAAAGAAAGTATACATATGTGTACCTGAGTCACTTTGCTGTACAATAGAAACTAACACACTGTAAATCAATAGAACAAATTTTTTAAAAATTTAAAAAATTAACTTTCTGTTTCCTCATCTGAAAATCACAGGACTTCTCAGGCCACTGTGAGGATTCAGTGAGATGGTGCATGGGAAGTTCTTAGCTCAGCACCTGAATGGGATGAAGTCAGCACTCAAAGTGTTACCTGTTAACTCCTATGGTGGAGGCAGGTGGGTGGGGGGGCTCCTTCATTCTTCATTGATGCCAGTGAATCTAGATGAGGCTGTCCTCTGCACTGATCCACTTGTCAGAAGGGCCCCTTGCCCACGGGCATGGGTTCAGCCTCCTGCCCCTCTCATCCCATGTACCCCACTCACTGAAGACATTGCACCTTACAGGACAGCAGTGAAATCCAGAAGGATGACCAGGAGAGGATGCAGAGGTCCACGTGCTCTCGGGTCACCTGTGGAGCCACAGATTTCTAACACCTGATGGTCAGGAAACAGATGGAGAAGGAAGACTCACAGGACGCACTGGGTCTGGTCAAAGAACGGGTATTGCTTGATCCACACTGGAGGATTGGCAAGTGCCGAAGCCTCAGGAAATCCTGCTCAGCACGAGTTTTTAGGGGAGGTCACCGAAAGGATGTGACTGCTGATTGACACGTGCGTTGAACCCAGGCAATCGGAGGCTCCTCCAGCCCTCCCCTGTCTTTGGAATGGACCAGGTGCCCACTGTCCCCACAGCGGGAGTTCTAAAGATACAGCCTTAAGAGAGGGATGCTGTTAGGTGCATCTGCACTGTATATGCGGCTGAACCCAGCTATGACCTCCTGATAAACCTTTTCAGTTTCTGAAGGCTGGTGCAGAGATCTGCTGGCCTTGGGGCCACCCCAGACAAACATGTAAGTTGCCTTACATGTTAGAACTCCCACCTACCAATCCAAGTGGTCGCCTCTTTCTTTTCTCTCCCTCCCTCTGAGTGCCCTCCACGAGGGGTTGGTTTCAGATTTCACCTAGCAAGCACTCAAGGTGAACCAGGTGGAAGTTTGAGGGTTAGGGAGTGGGAGGTGTGTGTCTTTTCTACCTGGTCAGAAGCTAATTTCAGAATACAAGGTTACGGAATGGGACCAGGGTCCACAGAGGCCTTCAGCCCTCAGAAAGGAATGGTTCTGTTGACTTCTTTGGTTTTATAACATGGGAAATAAAGCCCACCGGCCCAAACCCAAGGAATGAACTTGGAGACACGAGGAGCAGTGAGAAGTGCAATATCTGGCGTCTGGTGGGCAGGCACACCCAGGTTCATCATAATGGGGTTTTTATTCTCTCTGCTCCCAAGTCCCTCCCCCAGTTCCTCCTTGGCTGAGTACTACGGGGTTAACAATCTTCCCGAGGAAGTCACCTGGGTTTATTACTCTCCCTTTGCCTGGATTTTCCCATAAGCATCCTAAGGGCTATTACACATTAGCAGGCTGTCACTAGGCTAGTTGTCCTTGAAAATGGACCAGTTTTAGTTTTTATTTCTTCCAACAATAGAAAAAGCTGCCTAGAAAGGTCTTGGGGGCAGGGACAGGCAGCTAGGGTGCAAGATGTGAAATTTGGCCTCAATTTCAAAAATGAAATTTGGTCTCAGTTGTTGACCACCAATGGTTGAGCCCCAACACAACCCCAGTTCAAATTCAGCCCTTCAGCCCTTTCCCCCTCTTCTCTCCCCTTCCTGTCTGCCTCTGCTTCCCCTTTCCCCCACCCCTTCCCCCGCCATTCCAGGCAGACAGGATGGGCTGGCCCAGATAAAGAGGACGGGAGGTCTGGAAGGACTCCTCTCCCAGTGCTCAGCCTGAGCTGCACCTGGAGCTCACACCTCCCTCTCCAGTCCTGCTCCCCACCTGGCAGAAAACCATCCTACAGTATTTTAAGATCCTCTTTTTTTTGACCACACTGAGCAGCATGCAGGATCTTTGCTTCCTAACCAGGGATCTAACCTGTGCCCCCTTAAGTGAAAGCATGGAGCCCTAACCACTGAACTACCAAGGAATTCTCTGCAAATATATTAACGTCCAACAAGGGATAACTGGTTAGTTATTTTTATGGAGCTCTATTAAAAGAATGTATTTGATGGCATAAAAAATCTCCAAGATACAGAATCTGATCCACAAAAAATAGAATTTTTTAAAAATTATCTTGGTCCGAAGAACCTAAAGAATGTCCAACAAGAGGTAATTGGTTAGTTATTTTAATGTGTGTGTGTGAGTCGCTCAGTCGTGTCCAACTCTTTGTGACCCCATGAACTGTAGCTAGCCAGGCTCCTCTGCCCATGGAATTCTCCAGGCAAGAATACTAAAGTGGGTGGCCATTCCTTTCTCCTGGGGATCTTTCTGACCCAGGGATTGAACCTGGGTCTCCAGGTACTGCGGGCAGATTCTTTACCATCTGAGCCACCAGGGAACCCCAGTTATTTTTATGGAGCTCTATTAGAAGAATGCATGTGATGGCATAAAAGATCTCCAAGATATAGAATCTGATCCATAAAATATATATATATATATATATAATTTTTTTTTTTTTTTTAATTATCTTGGTCCAAAGAGCCTAAAGACATCCCGTCCTATAGCAAAGTTTCCTGGAGGGGACAAAACACTTGTCTTGAAGCCAAGGGCTGGCACCCAAGCAAGGTGGACCATGGTGGCATCATCCAAGTGACTCAAAAAACTAGCCACTCACCCCAGTTCCACCCCAACCCTCATTCTCCAGCCAAAGAAAAGTCAGCAAGTCCAAAAAGAGGCCTGACTGTCCCTCTCCTGGAGCTGAGACACATGTCTATGGCAAGTCACCCTGGGTTTGGCATCCACCCATCTCCCCTTTGGCCGCACGCAAGCAGCATCCATTTTTTGGTGTTCTCAGAATAGATCGCTTATCCCTCCTAAAGAAGTCAATCCCAGAATCCCACAGGCACACTCAGACCCCTTTGCTCTCTTTCCTCAACTTAGCCCTCAAAAAGCACAGACAAGAAGGTCAGCACCAGCCTTTACTGGGGAAAAGAAGTGCCACACACCCACTGCCCAGGCCCAGGGTCGGGTTTCCCACAGTCAAGGCAGCCATCGGAACAGAAACAGTGGCGAGGGCTGTGACAGTGCCCAGGGGTGTCACAAGCCCCAGGACAAGAGCCTCTCCTGGCTGCCAGGACAAGCCCCCTTGATGTTCAGGACACATCAGATCAACGAGGGCACCGGGCCTCTGCAAGAAGAAACATCAGGTCATAATTGCACCCTCCTGGCTCCAGCTCCCCAGCATGTTTGTTTCCCCTTCTACACTGGAGAAGTTAGGCAAAGATTGCTCTCACAGGCCTTAAATGGCTACGTGCTTTTCAGGCAATCCGGGCTAAGCTGGCATGGAAGAGTCTTTATCACGCAGTGACCAACCTTATATCTCCCTTTGAAAAGACAGCCTGTCTGGTCCCTTACCCACTCTTGTATCACCCCCATCCCAGTTTCCCAAACGTGTCATATGCAATCCACCCTCTGTGTCTGTGGTCACCAGGCCACCCGCCCAGCTTGTTCTCTGTGCTCTCCTCGCTGCGTCACATCTAGCCTAGCCTTCAGGGCTCAGATCAAATCCTACTTCTAGAAGGACCCTCCCAAGGAACCACACTTACTCTGATCACCTGTATGCCCATACGGCCCATACAGGGTCCTGACCTGTGAAACAGAATCTAACTAGACTCTCCAGGGTGAATACTGCCTTGCCCTTCTGGAGTTCCCACCCAGCATCTAAGTCAGCGTTTTGTACATAGCAGGGAATACCGTTATTATTGACAACGAGGGACTGTACTCACCTAATTCAGAGTCAGACCTAATGGTCCAGGCGGGGTTCGGGGCCCGCTGGGGTGATGGGACTGGGTGGGACACAGAAGCGGCCACAGCCTGACTTGCAGCACTTTTCCCCAGGTTGGCAGTTCTCATCGACCATGCAGTTGACAATGCACAGGCCCACTAAGACTTTTGGACAGTCACCGCCCCACCCTGGGGGATAAACAGGCAAAGGTATACAGCCAGGACGGTTAAGTTCCAGTGACCCCACGTGGGATCCCATCTGGGACTTAGACACAGAGGCTCAGATGAATCCATCCCTGATTCTGACTAGATCTTAATCAAACATCTGGCTGGGACACCTTGAAGCTAGAGGATCTGAGCCCCCGCAGGGCCCTAAGAGAGCATCTGGATTAATGATTTCCAAATAGTGTCCCTATTTGTTGGGTTGGGAAAGCTCCCCTGGAGAAGGGAATGGATACCCACTCCAGCACTCTTGCCTAGAGATTTTCATGGATGGAGGAGCCTGATGGATGGAGGATACAGTCTGGGGTCGCAGAGTCAAATACGACTGAGCAACAAACACTCACTTTTTTCTTTTTTCACTTCAGGACTTGGTATCACTGTGGGTTTGGGGTGGGCCTGGGTGGGGTGCAGAAGCAGGGCTCCCACACCACTACCCTCTCCCCCAGTGCTTGGGCTTCCTACTCTCCACCCCCTGCCATGGCCTTCCTCTAGTTCCTTCAATGCCAACATGGGCCCCTTGATCCAGGAGAAGGGTTGCCTTGGCTTGGAGGGGGGCGGGGTATGAGGACTGGAAGGATAAGGATTCTGACTTCCTCCCACAAACAGAAAGAGAAGACCACAGATGGCTCCCTCCCTAACCAGCTCTGGGAGCCCAGGAGCACTCAAGGATTTCTTCCCCAAAGAGCTGACATACCTCCCTTAATGTCTCCGAAGCAGGCATGGCCACAACCGGTGCTGCAGCACTTATGTCCCTGGGGACAGGATGTGTCCCCGTCACACAGCTCTTCACACGGAAGGGGGTCAGCCGGACATTCACCGCCAGACTCTGCCACAGAAACAGAACACTGGGGCTCAGAGGTACCCCAGCCCAGTGTTGCCAGTTATTTTCATCGGGACTCCAGCACAAAATGTACAAACAAAAATGTAATGGAAAGCGACATATTTTCCATTGTGTCCTGTGTGTATTTCATAAATATTCATGCTTAAAGTGTGTATATTTATGTGCATTCATGTATATTCAATGCTGATACTTCTCATTCTATTTCTTCTTTTTTTTAATGCTGGCCACAAAATACGAAGCTGATACCCAGATTCAGTTTGAAAAGCACGGCTGAGGTCTAACACATTGTGACAAACTCACCAGTTGCCACCCCCATATTCGTCCTCCCTCCGTGCTTACTGTGGTTGACACCAGCACTGCTGGCTGCTGAACTCATGCCCACGGGTAGCCCCCTTCCCATTGTCTCTGGGCTTGGCTGGGTGACGCTTTGACCGACAAGACACCAGCAAGTAGGACGCAAGCAGCGCGTGTGCATGCATGCATGCTCAGCTGCTTCAGTCATGTCTGACTCTTTGGGACCCCATGGACTGCAGCCCGCTGGGCTCCTCTGTCCATGGGATTCTCTAGGCAAGAATACTGGAGTGGTTGCCATGCCCTTCAAGGGACATGTTCATAGCCCCTAGACAGACAATGAAACTCCAAGAAGAGAAGCTGTTGGCCCAGAACCGCAGAGTGAGTCAGCAGCAAAGCAGGACGAAACTCAGCCTCTCAGTCTGTAGTGAAGCACTCTTTCTACTACACCATCCCTAAGACAGGTGGGCAACGGGCCAGGTCCACAGGGCAGGCACACCCAAGAAGTCACATCCAAACCACACCCACTTACCGTGACTCACTCCTCTCGGTGTTCAAGTTTTTTAAATGGAGGGGAAATACAGGCCATTCAAGGCTTTGTAGAAAACCAAGACAGGACTGGCCCAGTGCCTCTGAGAAAGAACATATACATACGATTGGACACAGCTGGCTCCGGGAAGCCTGACATGATGGAAAAAGCACATGCTGGACTCCGAGAGAATGCGTGCAGCTAAACATGTGCACAGGCTCAGTCGCTCAGTCGTGTCTGACTCTTTGCAACCCTATGGACCGCAGCCCTCCAGGCTTCTCTGTCCATGATATTCTCCAGGCAAGAATACTGGAGCAGGTTGCCATTTCCTCCTCCAGGGGATCTTCCCCAGCCAGAGATCAAACTCCAGTCTGCTGCATCTCCTGCATTAGCAGGCAGATTCTTTGCCACTGAGCCATCTGGGAAACCTCGTACAGCTGAACAATCCAAGGTATAGTAACCTAATATCCTTAGATGTTCTAAATAGCCCCTACTTCATGCCATTTCAGTCCGTATTACAACTATGTGTCTTGATTTTTTTATTCAGAAAATATGATCACTGTTCATCACCACATGTCTCTCCCCACACCTCCCCACCTGTTTGACAAACACCAAAATCCTTCTGACAAGGAACAAAGCCTTTTATCCCCAAGGCTGAGAAGACTGAGCATAAAAACAATCTCCCCAAAAGAGAAAAAAAACAGCAACATAAACGTCTCACCAAATTATACCTTGTACCCTAGAGAGTGGAAGCCTAGAGTCTCAAATTTCCCAGATTTCACCATTTTGCTGGGCCTGACTCTGAAGTAGCTTCCCAGGTGGCCCAGGGGTAAAGAACCTGCCTGCCAATGCAGGAGACAGAGGAGATGCGGGTTCGATCCCTGGGCCAGGAAGATCCCTGGAGGAGGAAATGGCAACCCACTCCAGTATTCTTGCCTGGAGAATCCCACGGACAGAGGAGCCTGGGAGGCTACAGTCCATGGGGTCACAAATAGTCGGACATGACTTAGCAACTGAGCGCACACTCATGACTCTGAAGTAACCAACGCCAGGAGCACCGGGCTACCACTGCTTTCGTCCGCAGGACCAGGCATAGACACCAAAGCTCTACTGTCTCCCAGGCCAGACTTCCTTGAGTTCCCTGGGGATTTATCAACTATCAGAAGCAACAAAGGGACGCTTAGAGGATAGGCTGAAGCCCTGAGGCTCAGAATATATCCCTTCGGACCAGTGCCCAGTAGGGCCACCCAGTCCAACACCCTATCTGATGCCTGAATCCCTGCCAAACAATCCCCCATCCTCAGCTTGAAGAGCTGGAATTAAGGGAGCCTTACTACCTCCAAGCCCGACTACAGCCAGCCATCTTTATATTTAAGCTAGACAGCCTTAAAGATAAGAAAGTCTTTCTTTACACTCAACTGAAGTCTGTTTCTCTCCATTGGCCCTTTACCTATCCCCAGACACCTGGTAAGGTCACAGCTTGTGTCACCTCTGTAGACATCCTCTGCCTTTCACTGTCTCAGCTTTGCCAGGCTAGCTGAGCTCAGTTCCTCCTATCACACGGTTTCCAGTCACCTCAGTTATCTTAGCAGGAATCAGGGTGAGAAATACAAATGACAGCCAGAACAGGGATGGTCAATCTAGCTTCTGGATACGCCCAATCCCAAGATCCCAAGCTATCACCAGAAAGGCAGAATAGAAAGCTGAAGCCCAGAAACACTCACTCACTGAATCTCCACTGCTGCCCTAGCTCCAACCTTCCACTAGGGAAAGATGCCAGCTGCTGGCAGGAAAGTGACATGTCAAAACTTCTTAAGCCAAAAAGGGCCCTGAGTCCTCAAACCTACTCCTTTCTTCTCATGTAAATAGACAGACAGACTTCCAGAAGGGGGAGAGACCGGCCTTAAGTCAATGGTCCCAGAACTGGGCCCCAAACCCCCAGCTTTGACACTCGGTCCAGTGCCCTTTAACCCACATCATTACAATCCCCTACACTCCGCAAGGATCACCTAAAAACAAATCAACGAGCACTAGGACTCAGCTCAGTTCTGCCAAAAGACCAAGCAGTAGACAGCTTTAGGGGTTAGGAAAACTTACAAATAAACTAGCGTGTGCCTGGAGCCCCCGAGACCAGTCCTAGTTTTGGTGATTCACCGGGACTCAGCATACAGGTGTACACACGGCCATGATTTACAACAGCACAAAAATACAAAGCAAAACCACCAACGGGAAGAGGCGCACGACGCAAAGTCCAGAGCAAGCCGGGGCAAGCTTCCAGGAGCCTCTCCAGGAGAGTCGCACAGGATGGGCTTCATTCCTCTGGCATGAAGCTGTGACAACGCCTGTGAAGTGGCGTTCTCCCAGGGAACCCACTGCAGACTCAAGTTTTCCTGGGGGCTGGTCACACGGCACTCTCTGCCGAGCCCATACCTCTCTTAACAGTTAGGGTGGCACGAACTCTCTCAAAAATCTAAATTCCCAGAAGTCAGCCAAGGCCAATCTTGTGAGCAGGCCTTTCTGGGAATGTTAACCTTGGACCTGCTGTGTTCTCTCTCTCAGCTGTACAAACAGCGTGGAGGTTTCAGGAAAGGGGGACCCAAACACCCATGGAGCCCACGCCCCTGATCCACACAAAAGGACGTGATGCATATATCCTAATAAGCAAAACAGGCTCAGGGGGGATCAGGAGGGGCCAACCTTCACGCAGTGGGAGGGGGGCAATAAGGGACCCAAAACAGACAGACAGACTGGCTCAGTCGTGTCCAAATCTTGGTGACCCCACATACTATAGTCCACCAGGCTCCTCTGTCCATGGAATTCTCCAGGCAAGAATATTGGAAAGGTCTGCCATTCTCTTTTCCAGGGGGTCTTCCCAACCCAGGCATTGAACCTGGGTCTCCCACATTGCAGGCAGATTCTTTACCCTCTGAGCTACCAGGGAAGCCTCTGGGACAACATTAAGGGAGCCAAAAAGGACAACATTAAGGCCATTATCTGGATCTTCACTCTAAAACCTTCTCCTCCCAAAGTTGTCCCCTTCTCAGTAAAGAGTACGGCCATCACCCCAAGGCACCAGCCAGACACTCAGCATCCTTCTTGACACTTCCTCTTCCTCATCACCCACATCTGCTAACCAGGCCTGTCAGCTCCATCTTCAGGAGTATTTCAAGGACCTCCCTGGTGGTCCAGGGGAATCTGCCTGCCAATACAGTGGACCCGGGTTCAATCCCTGGTCCAGGAAGATCTCACATGCCCTGGGGCAACTAAGCCCATGAGCCGCAACTGCTGGGCCCCTCTGCTGCAACTACTGAAGCCTGCTTGCCATGAGCTGGTGCTCCACAACAAAAGAAGCCCGAGCGCCAAAACTAGAGAGTGGTTCCCCCTTGCCGCAGCTAGAGAAAGCCCATACGCAGCAACGAAGACCCAGCACAGCCAAAAAGAGTAAATAAAATTTTTTCCCCCAAAAAAGTACTTCGAGTCTGCCACTTTTCCAGGTCTGCACTGTCACTTTTCCATGGTCTGAGCCATGGTCACCCCCTGCCCAGCCTGCCACAGTGGCCTCTCAACTGGCCTACCACCTTCTACATTTTCCTCAGCCATTCTTCACACACCAGCAGAAAGGTCTTTTTAAAATGAAAACCCAACCAGGTCTCTCCTGCTTTAAAGGCCTCCTGTTGCACTTACAATAAAGCCTTAGACAGAGGCCCTGGAGGTTCCCGGAAAGCCTAGACCCGAACTGGAACCACCCTCCTTCCCCATCCCTCCTCTCCAACCACACTGACCTTTCACCTCCTGAAAAAAGCAAGCCCAGCCCCACCCCACAGGCCTTGCCCCGGCAGTTCCCTCTTCCTAGCATTGCACCCAACAGCCAGCTGCTGCTTCTCGTTCTCCAACTTAAAATGATACCTCCTCTTCCCCTCGCTTTTCTTTCCTTTCATAGCACTCACCGTGACTGGTGCTTATTATTGTCCACTTATAACTATTTCCTGTGTCTCACATCAGGGGCTGAGCTCCACAAGACCAAGGGCCGTGAATGCCCTGCTCACCCCTGGATGCCCAAATGCCAGATAGTATAGACCGACTCAATGTGTACTGAATCTATTTATAAGCAAACAAGTGACATCTGCCAGACATCAGAGAGGTGGGAGGGAATCTGATCACCAAGGTGCTGGGCATAACACTATAAGCTGCTGGGCATTATTTGGCAGGTTTTGTACAAGCTTTTTATATACATTTCTTCTCAACTACATGATTGGAGAAGGCAATGGCAACCCACTCCAGTACTCTTGCCTGGAAAATCCCATGGATGGAAGAGCCTGGTAGGCTGCAGTCCATGGGGTCACGAAGAGTCAGACACGACTGAGCAACTTCACTTTCACTTTTCACTTTCATGCATTAGAGAAGAAAATGGCAACCTCCTCCACTGTTCTTGCCTGAAGAATCCCAGGGACGGGGGAGCCTGGTGGGCTGCCGTCTACAGGGTCGCACAGAGTTGGACACGACTGAAGCAACTTGGCATCAGCATCAACTACATGGGATAGACTGAATACTTGTACTCTCCGAAAATTCTTATGTTGAAACCAAATACCCAAAGTGAGAGTATTTGGAAGTGGGGTCTTTGGGAAGTGATTAGGTCAAGAGACTGGAGCCCTCATAAGGGCAAGTAGCCCTTGTTGGCCTTCTGTCACATACGGTCACAGCAAAAAGAGAGCAGTCTACAAACCAGGAAGCAAGCCCTCACCAGACACTCAGTCTTCTGGCACCTTGATCTCGGATGTCCCCATTTCCAGAATTGTGAGAAATAAACGTCTGTAGTTTATAAGCCACCCAGTCTGCGGTATTCTGTTACAGCAGTGAGAAAGGACACTGCCTTATCACTCTATGAAATAAATGTCCTTGCATGCATGTGTTTAGTCGATGGTTCATTTCCGAGTCGTTGCAACTCTTTGGAGCCCCCCAGGCCCCTCTTTCTATGGGTTTCTCCAGAGAAGAATACTGCAGCAGGTTGCCATTTCCTTCTCCATGGGATCTTCCTGACCCAAGGATCAAACCCAGGGATCTCCTGTGTCTCCTGCTTTGCAGACAGATTCTTACCTGCTGAGCCATCAGGGAAGCCCTGATAAGAGATAAATACGCTTACCTCCATTTTAAGGATGATAAAAAGAGGCCACAGAGGAGCCAGGCTTCTTACCCATGTTCAAACCCTAACTGCCTCAGGAGAGCAGGTCCAGGGTTCAGCCTGGACCCTCAGGCACCCTGATGTGCCCCTACCTTACCAAACAGATAGCCCAGGAAGCCTCTGGCGAATCAGGACTTAATGAAAGCAGAAGTTGTTCACAGCCCAGAAAGAGCTCCCAGTGCCGGTCATTGGGTGTAGCAACGAGTCCCACTGGGTGAGTGGGCCAGCCCTGCTCCAGGACTAGAACTGTAGAAAAGCAGTTAACTAATAACCCCGAGGCCAATATCACTTCCCACCAGACGAGGAACCCCACACAGCCAGTGGGCTCCGGGAGATCCGCAGAGAGATCACTGTTCTCCTGAGCTCCCAGGAGAAAAGCAGCCCCAACTGGGCTGGCCAGGGCCCAGAGCAGCTCACAGAGGTGCCCGGCTGGACTGCCAGCCTCACCCTCAGCTCCTACAATTCAGTCATCACCTTCAAACATGGGCAAGACTGTACCAGGCCCGACAAGCTGCCAGGGAGTGACCCGTGGGAGACAGACGCCCAGCCCTGGTTCCAGACAGGGGCCTCAAGAGTCCTGGCAAGGAGTACAACCCTCTATTCTCTTTTATGGGCACGCTGCCCAAGGGAGCTGCCAAAGCCAGGTGCAGACGATCCCACGGGGCACAGGGAAAGGGCCTGCTACATGGGGAGATTTGGCTGGCAGGTCAGCCTTCACAAGAACCCTAAGTTCAAAGTAAAAGAAGCACAAATAATCAACGGTCTATTCTTTCCTGACAGAAAGCAAAGAACTGGGGCCTCTAGTGATTAAAGGAGAAGAGACAGCTCCCCCACCAAAAAAAAAGGGGTGACGGCAGGGAAGAGGTGCTCTAGGTAAGCTAGATTCCAAGAGCCAACCTTGAAGACAGGAAGCTGGTTGGGTCTATGTAGCCCAGAGGCAAGATCAGAAAGGAGACATGGATTTTGCCTCTCGAGACATCCTTAGGGATGCCTCCTCAGGGGAGCCAACCACAGCATGCACCGCGGCGCATCTGCCCAGCCAGACAGAATTCATTCCCCTGGCATGGCTCTTGGCACAGGTTCTTATCGGAAGGCTATTTTCCTTCTTTCACTGCAAAAGGTATCACCTGAGTTGGGGGTAACTGATAAGGCCTCAATAAATGGGGAATGGAAGCCAAATGCACTTCAGGGACTTTTAGCCTTTCCCAAATTCTTATCTAAAATATTTCTACAGCCACTTTCCCTTCCTCCCACACCCCCACCATCCACTAACATGCACCCAGCACCACTCAAGGACCAGCCATTCTGCAGAGAGAGAGAAAGGTTGGGCAAACCCAGAACCTCTAGTAAGCCAGACTGGAAGTACTATCTCCTTGTCCAGAGAGGACAGAGAAAGCCAGGAAGACCTATCCTGGCTGCTGCCAGAATCAATCCATCCAGGTCCGTTGTACAGAGGAGACCATCATCTCCCCAAATGAGGACCCTCACTCTTGGGGGAGGCCAGGGGTGATTTCTCCTCTAGTCATTTTCAGTTACTCTTAGTCAGGGGTCCCAAAGGGTAACTCACCGCGCTCTCCTACAGTCACCCTGGATGCCTCGGACCCAAGAGCCACTACTGTCTTCAGGAGGAAGAGGCAGCCCAACATGACAATGATGCTGAGAGCTGAGATGAAAACTCCAATCCGGCCAGACATGTACATCTTGCCCAGAACATCAACCGAGGGAAGGGCAAGGCAAGGGGACTGGCCTAAGCCCAGCCCCAGATCCTTCCTTTTCGCAATAATTCCCAAGGATGTCTTCTCCTGACAAGAAGAAAAGTGATTGGTTGCTTGTGTGTGGGAACATTCCTGGAGCTACCAAAAGACACATGTGATCAGAATGATCAAACTCTGTACAATGGACAATGATGAGGAATCTAGGGGGAGCTGGGAAAACAGAGGGATAGTCACTGGATCAAAGAGAGCCCTAGAGGGTTTTTCAGGGACATGGCTACAGCTGAAATGAGAGAGGAAAGGACTAAAGACACTACTAAAGAAAAGAACCAAAGCTAATAAAATGCACTGTGGCTCCTGTCCATCATTGCAACCTAGAAAGCAGAGACTAGAACCAACTGCGTACAAACATTAAAAAACTATAGAAAAGCAGTGTTTGAATTTCTTCAGAACTAACATAAATGCACCAAAAACCTACATCTTGGTCCATCTGGCCTATATAGGACATTTTTGGACTATATGAAGGCTGGTTGACAAAACCCAAAAGAACAGTTGCTGACTCAAGTAATAACGTAGGTCATATAGATTCCCTTTATCTCTTCTTCCTATATTTCTTTTTATTTTTCTTTATCTGTCCCTTTGATCAACCATGATACCTAATAGTGTCCACTGGCATTGCTTAGTCTAATAAGGTTAAAGGGCAGGAGACATTCACGGTGCAAGGTAAAAAACCTCAATAGGGCCTAGGAGTTTGTTGCCAGAAAGTCACCTTATTATTTTAAGGCTGATAAATGAACATTTGTTGATCTAACATGTGCTTTACATATTTTATTTCTCACAATTGACTTGCAAAAGTAAGAAAACTAATTCTTTTTTTAAAGGGAAAACTGCCCAAGGTCATTAAGCTAGTAAGTGGTGGCTGCTGGAATTTAACAACAGTAATGACAGATAGCATTGTTTGAAGGTTTACTGCTGCCAAGGGTCTAAGTACTTTACATAAGTTAACTCACTTAATTCTCTCTGCAACCCTATGAGTTAAGTACTATTATCCCCATTCTACAGATGGGGAAACTGAATCACAGAAAGAAATGTGGGTCACAGCTAATAAGTGGTAGAATAAAGGTGCACGCGTGCATGCTTAGTTGCTCCAGTCAAGTCTGACTTTTTGCAGTGTCCGAGTCCTTGCAACTCTATGGACTGTAGCCCACCAGGCTCCTCTTTCCATGGGATTCGCCAGGCAAGAATACCAGGAGTAGGTTGCCATTCCCTTCTCCAGGGAATCTTCCGACACAGGGATCGAACGGATGTCTCCTGCATCTCCTGTGTTGCAGGAGGATTCTTAACCACTGAGCCACTTGGGAAGCCCAGAACAAAGGTAAGCAGTCCAATTCCATAGTCAGTGTTCTTTTATCATCATATCATAATGAATCTGAACTCAGATCTTTCTAATTGCAAAACTCATGCACCTTCTACTACCCCGTATTATGACCTCGTAAAAGTAACTTTTGCTACTACATATAAGTAGATCCAATTCTATTCAGGGATGTCTTACCTCTAATGCAGAGCAAAAGGGGATCTGGGGAACGCTACAGCTGTGAAACCCCTGCATCCTCAACCTATCCCAGAATCAACCATCTGGGGAGAGAAGCCCAGGATCTTCATTAGATGCCTTCCGACGCCAAGAGGCAACCCCTGGGGTAAAGGCCTGGAGGGACCGCTGAGTGAGTGTTTACAATGCCAAGGGCCAGACCCCCTCCCCCTCTTGTTGGGTTTTGGGGTCCTCGCATGAGGCCCATCCAATTTTGGCAGCTGAGTGCCGAGCATATTAAAATCTAGTTTTTCAAAGAACCGCAGACGCCCCTGTACCAAACGCTCCCCTCCGCTCGCCAGCTCCAGCCCCGGGAAATCTGCTCCCTTCCTCCCGCCCCACACTTCTCCACGGGCCCTGGCCCGGCCAGAGAACGACCCTGACTGAATACCCCCAGTCACACCCGAAGCGAGACCGCCCCCGAAAGGGAGCCTGGCCACCCGACACGCAACGCCTCTACGCAGCAGCAACCGGACGGGAACCAGCGGTTCGGTTTCCCTGGCAACCCCGCCGCTCGCCTCGTCGCGCTTCCGGAGCCTGCGGGCGGCGCGCTCCAATGACGTCACGGGGCCACTTTCCGGCCGGTGGCAGAGTCGGGCTGAAGTTGTGGGGGCCCGGGGCGCCATGGGGGCCACTGGCGACGTTGAGCAGCCGCGGGGACCCGGCGGGGCAGAGCGGGGTGGCCCCGAGCTAGGAGACGCGGGCGCAGCGGGGCAGCTGGTTCTCACGGTGAGGGCGCCCCCGGGGAGGCCCCGGCCGGGCCTGGGCTCGGGCCGGGCAGGGCCTCGGGCTCCCGGGACCCTGGCCCGCGGGGGAGAGAACGCCGCGGCTGATCTACCGAGGGGGTTGGCGTTGTCGCAGTCCGACGATCTGGCTTCAAATTCTGTGCCGCCCTCCTCGCTAGGTGACGTGGGCCGGCCCTGTCAAGCCCCTGAGCCCCAGTTTTATCTTCGGGAAGATGAAGATGCTTAGCCCCTGCCTCGTAAAGTTGTCGGGGGGAGGGATAATAAATGCGGGTAAAGCGCCCAGCGCATCATCTGGCAGAGTAGACCCTCGGTAAACACTGGTCCCCTTCCTCCACCCTGTCCTGAAAAGTAGGGTTGGGACTTTGGAGGCAGGAAACTTTCCCTCGGTTCCTCTTCCCCCGCCCCACCCTACCCCAGGGTGGCAGATTCGGTGAAAGCACCCGAGAAGCAGGGATGTCTGAGGTGTAACTTAACGCTCCACCTCCACGCCAGTGTCACGGACCTCGGTGACATCTGCTCCCTTGGTCCCCACAGAACCCTTGGAACATAATGATCAAGCACCGGCAGGTGCAGCGGAGGGGCCGCCGCTCACAGATGACCACAAGGTAAGGCTAGCCCTGGATGGGACGTCTCTCCCAGGCACTGGCGTGGAAGGCAGCTTTGCGGTCCCCACTGCACAGGGCTAAGAAAGAGTTCATCAGCCAGTAGAAAGAGGAGATTCAGATTCTGTAACTCTCTGTGTGACCTTGAGCAAGTCATTTCCCCTCTGAACTCAAAACGAGGGGGAGGCGTGTTGATTAGACAATGCCCAAGGTCCCTAACATTCATTGGCTCTTGTGTTTGAAGCTGCCAAAGAGGCAGAACCACATGGAGGTTATGAGAAACATGGGCCTGATAGTCTCCATCTCAGGGGAGGGAAGGAGCACAAGATGTGTCTTGGGATGCTGGCTGTATATGTTTCTTGACCTGTATGTGTGTATGTATATGCTAATTCACCTCAGTGGTGTCCAGGTCTTTGCAACCCTATGGACTGTAGCCCACCATGGGATTCTCCAGCCAAGAATACTGGAGTGGGTAGCCATGCCCTCCTCCAGGGGGATCTTCAGACCCAGGGATCAAACCCTCATCTCCTGCATCTTAGGCGCATTCTTTACATCTAGCACTACCTGGGAAGTCTTGACCTGAGTAGTGACTAAATGGGTGTTCACTAAAACTGTTACAGTGTATATATACTTTTACTGTATTAAGTATTATACTTCTAAAACACTTTAAAAAATAATGCCCACTTCATAGAGTTATGAGTATGAAATAAAGTCCTACGTCTGTGGGTTTGCACAGAACTTGGACACATAGCTAGTTTTCAGTAAAAGTCATCTGATTGTTTGTTCGGGGGTGGTTTGTTTTTTTCTTTTTCTAGCCACACTACATGGCATGCAGGATCTTAGTTCCCTGACCGGGGATCAAACCCGTGCTTCCTATAGTGGAAGCATAGAGTTTTAACCACTGGACTGCCAGGGAAGTCCCAAAGCCATCTGTTATTGTTGTTAAAGGATCTTATGTCAGTAATTGGCTGGGCAGACTGGGAAAGAAAATGTTTGGGACATGCCTCCTGACTGTGGCTTCTTCCCCTCCCTCCCTCTGCAGTTTCACAGATCCTGCCATCTCCATGGACCTCCTCCGAGCTGTCCTGCAGCCCAGCATCAACGAGGAGATCCAGACAGTCTTCAACAAGTACATGAAGGTGAGAAGGATGCAAAGACAAAAAAAAAAAAAATAGGAATTAAGACTCATGGGTGATCCTTCCCTGCATCACAGTCTCCCTAGCTCTTTCTAGTACCTACACATGCCTAAAGTTTTCCAATTTGGAATCCCCACTCCAAGAATGTTTTTTCTCTTTGGGGGTAATTTGAATACCTCTTACTGTTACCAAAGCAAGTTTGGGTCTGCTCACACATGTGTGTGCTAAGTCGCTTCAGTCGTGTCCAACTCTTTGTGACCCTATGGATTGTAGCCCGCCAGGCTCCTCTGTCCATGGGATTCTCCAGGCAAGAAGACTGGAGTGGGTTGCCATGTCCTTCTCCAAAGGATCTTCCTAACCCAAGGATCAAACCTGCATCTCTTAAGTCTCCTGCATTGGCAAGTGGGTTCTTTACCTCTAGCGCCACCTGGGAAGCCCAAGCAAGTTTGGGTCTGCTCGCCCACATGCAGTAAAACCAATCTACTGACACAGATAGTGGTGAAGGAAAGTGTGCATTTACTGCTGGGCAGCACCAAGCAAGAAGGCTGGGGGCTAGTTTGTTTCTGTTATTGTTATTTAGTCACTAAGTCATGTCCAACTCTTTGCAACCCCATGGACTGTAGCCCACCAGGCTCCTGTGTCCATGGAATTTCCCAAGCAAGACTACTGGAGTGGGTTGCTATTTCCTTCTCTACGGGATCTTCAAACCCTCATCTCCTGTATTGGCAGGTGGGTTCTTTACCACTGAGCCACCAGGGAAGCCCTCTGGGGACTAGACTAGTGCTTGAAACACCCAAACTCCCTAATGAGTTTCAGCAAAGCATTTTTAAAGACAGAGTGAGCGAGGGGCATCCCAGGGTATGTGCTCAGCTCGTGCACAGTTCTCTGGTTGGTTGGTGGTGAGGTGGCCATGTAGTATCACAGGGATTAACATTATTAACCCTTAGGCTCTGCTCATGTTCATCAAGTAGTTCATTTCTTCCACTTGGTGGTGGTTTTAACGTCTATTAGACAACTCAGGAAATGTGCATCGGATGCTGTTATTGAGGAGCTTTAAAGCAGAGGATATGGGAGAGGAGTCTGCTCCCTGTCCTCCAAGGCCCCGTAGGGTCAGCTCCATTAGTTTTGCCAAGCTGTTGTGAGGATGAAATGACTTAAGTGTAATGTACTCAGTCTGTGCTTGGAATGCAAGTGTTTTTATTACTTGTTTAATAGATAACCATTGTTACTGTTTAAAATTCATTTCAATATCTATTAATAATCTTCTACACGGCTCTACCTGAATTCCCCACAGATGCCTCAGTCCCAGCATATTAAGGACTGACCTCTTTTGTTTTTCTTCCTAAATCTCCTCTTGTATTTATTCTTTCACTCGAGAAATATTTACTAAGCACTTACCATAATTCAGGCACTGTTCTAGGCACTTAAGGATGTAACAGGGAACAGAATGGGCAGCGTCCTTGCCCTCTTTAAATAAATGTGTCCTTTGTCAGGGAGTGCCAGAGAGAAGGGGAAAGACAGTGGCCTGTAGGGACCAGAGGTGCTCTTTCATAGATTGTGTCTAGACAAGACATTTGAGCAGAGACCCAAAAGAGTGAGGAAGGAACAAGTCATGCATATACCTGGAGGGAAAGCAATCCAGGCACAGGGAACAAGGGCAAAGGCCCTGAGCCAGGAGCATGCTTGGCACGTTCAAAGCACCAGAGTGGCCAATGTGGTAGGAGCCAACCAAACCAGGAAAGAAGTAGGAGAGATGACCAGACAGGTAACAGACTCAGCTCAGGCAGAACTGTGAAGCCGGGGTGAGAACTGTGAATGAAAAATATTACCTGCCACATCAGAAAACAAAGGATGGTGCAGCCATCAAGCCATCTCTTTAGAGCCACCCTGCCTGGAGCCCCTAGGGAACTCAGGATAGAAACAGGATGCCCGCCATCTAGCGGTCAACTGCTGCAACCACCACCGACAGTGCACCCCGAGGGGACTCAGGACTGAGAATAACACAGGATTCTGGCCCCAGGAAGCTAAGGCGCACATCAAAAGAATGGTTTCAGTGAGCCCAGACTCCTGCATCTTTCCATACATAGGAAAGCACTAAATTCCTCAACTGGAGATACCTGGTTTTCTTTATTTAACAGTAATCTTTTGATGTTCCAACTACCTGCTCTTTGTTACAAAAACTCCTGTGTCGATATCCTGTCTCCTCACCTTGCCTTCTTGGAGCAGTCTCTCAAAGCTGTCCTAGATGCTGTGTTCCAGACTTAAGTCCTCAGTTTTGTCCACCAAATAGAACATAACTCTCAACTTTTAGGTTGTGCTTTTTTTTTTTTTTCCAGTTGACAGAACTTTGGGTTTTATTACAAGTAAAATAGAGGCTCTTGGAGAGTTTTGAGCAGAGTTCATGATCTGAACATTTTTAAAGAGTCTCTCTGGTGGTCATAGAGTCGACTTCAGGAGGAGCAGTTAGGAGGCCTGAGATGATAGTGGCTTGGGTATTAGCAGTAAGGGTGCCAGGAAAGAGTCGGATTCTATATGTCTTCAAGGTAGCAAACAGGATTTGCCAGTAATTCAGAAGTGCCGGGTAAAAGAAAAAGAGAAGTAAATAACTCCCAAGTTATTTGCCAGAGGCAGCTGTAAAGGTAGAATCACCACTGACTTAGTATGAAGAAGATGGAAACAAGCAGAGGAATCAGGAGCTCAGTTATGAACAAGTTTAAATGAGATCATCATTCACTTAAAAACCAAAGTCCAGTGGGCCCTGCCTTCCTCCACCTTCCATATTCAGTCCTGGGGTCCTGTGCTTTCCACCCCACACTCTGACCGGCCTGCCCTTCTGCCTTGCCTCTGCCTTGGTTCAGGCCTTCATTGTTTCTCCCACTGTAATCCTTAACTGCCTCTGTTCTTTCCCTCTTTCAGCCCACCCTCCATAAGTCCGGTGATCTCTAAAATGTAAATCCCTTAAAATCCCTCCACAACTTTCCATTTTTTCTGGGTGAAATCCGAATTCCTTCACGTGGCATATATGGCCCCCTGAGATCAGACCACAGCCACCCCGTGCTGTATACCTAGTTATTCCTGCCCCTGACTTCTGCACTTCCCAGGATGCCCCAAGTATTCTTATACCTCTGCACCTTTACATATGTAGAAATAAAGAGGTTAAGCCACTAGGAAAAGGCTAGACCAGGGTTGTCTACCTCTAAAGCACTTTACTGTTGCTTGTTCTAATGGTGGATACCATGATTCAGGAACTTTCTTTCCTGGACAAATGCTGAATAAACACAATTTGTGGCTTCACATTGTCTGCAAAGATACCTCCTTGCCACGCTTGTTTTTAGAACAAGGTACAAATGACTTGATTACATCACAGCTTCGGATTAAGTCCAGACTCTTGATCAGCCTCATCAGATCACTTTGTTTAATGGTGTTCCCAAATCTCAGCTACCCATTTTCTTAAGAATGTTTAGAATAATAACTTCTATAAATGGCTGATCTTGTCCAAGAAATGTTTAATTTTATCAGTTTATTCTTGTTATTACTAAATGCACACCCCTTGAAAAAATATTCTAATAAAAAAAAATTCTAACAATATAGCTTAGAAAATGGAGAGATGGATGGATAAATGGGATGGGTAGATGGCTTTGTGATAGCAAATATAGCAAAAGGTTAGTTGTAGACTAGGTGGAAGGTATTAGTATTCACTGATTGAATAAAATTAACAACCAAAAGTCACTAAAACTTACCTTATAGAATACCAGACTGTTAATAATGACGATGTAGTCTCCTGTATTTATTTGTGTGTGTGCGTGTGTATGTATGTTTAAAAAATACAGGATCATTTTACACAGTTCTGCGATTTGTTTTTTTCATTTAACAATATATTTTGGTCATGTTTCTAGGTCAGTACGTAATAGCTCACACTGATTGTTTTGTAATAGTTGCAGAGTAATCTAGTGTGTGGATGTACTGCAGTTTAGCTAGCTAGTTCCTAGAACACTTGGATTATTTACATTTTTCTCTATTACAAACATTTCTACATTGAACACTTTGAATGTATATCTTTGTTCACCTGTGAGAGTATTTCTGAAGGATAAAGTTGTAACAATGGAATTGGTGGGTAAAGGAGGAAACATTTTTCCCTCAAGAAGATTTCTCTCCAGAAATGTTGTGCCATTTTGCATTTCTACCAACAGTGCTTGAGAATTCCTTATTTATTCTCATCCAAAGATGGCTTACATTTAGCCTACTTATTCCTTCTACTGCCCGCCTCACAGGGTAGTTGTAAAGTATCCACGTCATTTCATTTAGCTTTCACTTAGTCATTAGTCCGCATTGAACGCCAGTATTCATCTCCAGGTTTTAGTTTTTTGTTGTGAAGTCAAACTCATCTGATCATTTCACTTAATTTTGCCTGCAGAATTTTCCTCCTGAGCTCTTGAGCTCTCTAATCCAGTGCTTTCACACTCTTCTCTTTGGTTTGATGTAAACAACAAAGACATATATATATAAAATGCTAAATATAGGAGACCTCCCTGGTAGTCTAGTGGCTAAAACTCTGAGCTCCCAATGTAGGGGGCCACGGTTCGACCCCTGGACAGGGAACTAGATCCCACATGCCACAACTAAAACCCGGCACAGCCAAATAAATAATTTTTTTTTTTAATGCTCAATATAAAGTGATTGTACTTCCTCATGGTTGTCTCCCTCGGGAGGTGCATGGGTTTTAAGTTTCAGAATTGTTCTATTTACTGAAGAGAACCGATACTTGATTCTAGAGACATGGACTCTCTTTTTGATGTATTCCCAGTGTCTCAGTTTGGACCTCACATCACCTTGTCCCTTGATGTTTTCAAGCTCAAGCTCTCCCTCGTACCTGGTGGAGGAACCTTCTGCCTTTCCTTTCCCCAGCCAGCTGGGGCTGTTGATATCCGGGGACCTGGCCAAGTCTTACCCCTCCCAGCCTACAGATGTTTCTTTCAGATTGGGTAAAGTCAGGATTCAAGTAGGCTTTTCTGCCCACTGGGTCTTTTCTGGCTTCCCTGACCTGTTCATCTCAGGCACTGGCCTTTTTTTTTTTTTTTTCTTCTATGGAAGTAAAACATGTACATTATAGAAATAGAGAAGATTTATAGTTAAACAAAAAAAAAAAAGAAAACAATCATGATATCACCACTTTAATATAGTGTATTCTCACAGTTCTTTTGTCTGTGTTTGCTTTTTGCTATTTTAGGCTCACGCTATCCCAAACTGTTTAATAACTTCCTTTCTTCACTCTTCACTTGACTATATATCATGAATACCTTTTTGTGTCAAAAATATATTCTCCTGTACCTTCCTTACTGTGATTTTTGATACTTGTCTATTTCTTCATGGTATAGATAGTCCATAGTTTACTTCAGTTGTACTTGGACATTTAGGTTATCCTTTGATTTTGTACTGTCTACACGTTACTGCTGTGAAGACCCTCCTTTGAGTACCTCCATGATGGTTCTCCTCTGTAAGAGAGGATAAAGAGGGGAAGTACAGGCAGGGACCTGAATCTAAGTCTGGCTGATCCCAAGGCATGGTCATGATTGCATTTCCCTTCTTTATGCATGCGTGTGTACTTAGTCACTCAGTTACGTCTGACTCTTTGCAACTCCATGGACACCAGGCTCCTCTGTCCATGGAATTTTCCAGGCAAGAATACTTGAATGGGTTGCCATTTCCTACTGCAGAGGGTCTTCCTTGAACCTGTGTCTTGTGTGGCTCCTGCGTTGGCAGGCAGATTCTTTACCACTGCGCCACCTGGGAAGCCCCTTCTCTTCTTTATAAGGGTGGATTTTATGTACCATTCCCTTCACGTTGATGCAAATCAGCAGGACTACTGGCCCTGTCTTCTACTGTACTTCTCCCTAGTTCTTCCAGAAGGCAGCACTGAACGTACGAGACAACGTTGGGGAAGAAGTGGATGCTGAGCAGCTGATCCAGGAGGCCTGTCGGAGCTGCCTGGAGCAGGTGAGATCAAAGGGGAAGAGAGATGTAGGCACAGGGGTTAGCCCTCTGGGCTCGGCAAAGACATACGGTCTCATCATCAGTGGTATATGGAAGGAAACCCGGTGAGCTTAGACAGGGCTTGGAGCTTTGCAGACAGAGGGAAGGGAGGTAGCTACTAGATCCAAGTACTATGGTAGACGCTTTCATCTGCATGAGTTCATTTCCATCTCAGAAGAAACCTGTACAGAAGGCACATTTCAATTCCTAGTTTACAGATGAAGAAATTGTGGCTTAGAACAAGCAGGAGGTGGAAGAGCTAAGATCTGGCTCACCTCTGTAAGTGCGTGGTGACTTGCCCCTTCGTGTAGTCACAGCCCCTTTTGGTGTCACGAGCACTCCCACCCTTTCTGCCTCCTTGCCTCCCAAGGTGTGGTCAGGAGGCATGACGTCATGCCTAGAAATGGCTGTGTGCTCAAGATAGTCGTGAACCTGTTTGCATGTGTCAGCTGCTGTTATTAATAGGAACTGTCAACATCACCCAGATTCTGTGCTTGACTGTGAAACCATTAGCTGTCAGAGATGGAATTTGCTTCATGATGATAGCCACAAGGGCAGGCTGGAGTTCAGTCCTTTGGGGTTGATTATCATGTTGTTCAGTCGCTAAGTCGTGTCTGACTTGGTGACCCCACGGACTACAGCACGCCAGGCTTCCCCTGTCCCTCACCATCATGAGTTGAGAGAATAATGTCTTCTGGGAGGTTGGCTGGCAAGCTGCTCAGGCCCAGCCTCAGAAAAGAGCAAGACCAGGGCCTCAAATCTGAGGTTGTTGCCATTCCCCCTGAGATACACATCTCATCTGTCTGAGGACCTGTTTATCCAGAGCACAGAGTGCCTCTTTTTCGTCTAGAGTTCCTCTCGGGGTGCAGTCTGCTTGCAGTGGGTTACAGCTTAACCCTCGTAGAGCTGAGCAATGCTCTTTGTTTTGTTTTGTTCACAAATCCCATCTCATCTCGGGCTCCCTGTCCTTCCAGGTGATTTTATCTACTCCTATGGCTTTGAAGCCAGTGTAGCTGTTGATGATTCTAAACATAAAGCTCAGCCCTGAGCTACTTCCCCATTTGCCTTCCTCCACTCTGTCCTCACAGCAGCCAGCCCCAGGTTTTTAAAGATGAATCGGATTGTGTCTGATCATGGTCCCAAATCCTCTTTTCTATGTGTTTGTTTATTTGCTTACCATCCAGATCCAGCACTTACATACTAGGCACTCAATATTTATTTAAAAAAAAAAACAGCAGCTTACTGAGGAACATGTTTAACATCAGTGCATTTACTTAGAGAAAAATATTTAGCATATGTTTACATGGAAAAAGTGAGGAAGAGTCTTACATTGAAATGCTAATAGTATTCTGTGGGAATTGAGGTTTCAGATTTTTTTTTTTAATTTTGCTTATTTACATTTTTGTAATTTTTTAGTAATGATCCTTCATTATTCAGGGTTTTCAAAAAAGGTGTTTATTTGTATGACTATTTCAGGATCCCTTTGTACTGACCGTGAAAAAGTTTTAACAGAGTTTGAAGCTGTATCTAATGGAGGTAGATAGGTTTACTCACCAAAAGAGTGACTGATAAACTTTTTTTGTCTTTTCCCTTCAGGCTAAACTACTGTTTTCAGATGGAGAAAAAGTTATACCCAGATTGACTCATGAGCTTCCAGGGATAAAGGTCAGAGTCCCTGTGTGCTGGTGTTTTGCAGGCAGGACTGATCAGCCTGGGAGGCTGGAGAGCTCTGTGGCCCTGAGGAGGCCGCACGGACGACCCCCTGCTTGTGGGACCAGGTCTGAATGGCATCGTGCCAGGAGGGCTGCTGAGTCCTGCCTCAGGGAGGTGCCAGAGGCTGTGGTCCAGGGCTTCTGTCTTCTGCTGCCCTGGGGACCTGCAGCTCCCGGGCAGCGGCCTCCCTCTGACTCCCTTCCCTTCCCCACCCCCAGCGTGGCCGGCAGGCAGAAGAGGAGTTTGCCCTCCGAGGAAGCCCCATTCCCAAAAAGGTGAACCATCTCCTCATTTTCTGGCTGGGTAAAGGCCCTGCAGCTCCAGAAGAGGGTGGGCTTCCTCAGCGCCCCTTTGGGTCTTTGTAGCATGAGAGGCAGGCGTCGAGGCACAGGGTGGGCTTCCCCGTGCGCCCCCGAGCGTCATCTGGCCTCGCAGGGAAACCACCTCCTTCAAGCAGGATCTCCCTGGTCCTGCCAGCGGGCTGGGGGCTCCCCCCAGGGCCAGGCCTCTGACGGCCGTTCTGTTCTCTATGGCAGCGGAAGGGGCGGCCTCCGGGACACATCCTGTCAAACGACCGGGCCACCGCGGGCATGGTGTGAGTAGAGGCCCGCAGAGCCGCGGGGAGGAGCGGGCGGGGGGCGGGCCTGGAGGACAGGAAGCTGGAGTTCGCCGCCAGCAGCCTGGCAGACGCAGACTCATCTGTGCAAGAACCCAGGGAGGAGAGTTCTCTAGTCTGAGGGCTGGGGGAAGAAGGCAGCGAGGAGGAGGGTGTCGTATCCTGCTTTTACCCCAGAACAGTTCAGCCCAGCTTCATTGAACACCAGAGTTTTTCTTTAAATACCAGAATTTTGTTTTATTAGTATGTACTGAATGTTTCTGGGGCTTCCCCAGTGGCTCTGCGGCAAAGAAACCTCCTGCAATGCAAGAGGCACAGGAGATGCAGGTTTGATGCATGGGTCAAGAAGATCCCCTGGAGGAGGGCGTGGCAACCCACTCCAGTCTTCTTGCCTGGAGAATTCCATGGACAGAGGAGCCTGGCATGGGCTACACAGAGTCAGGCACGACTGAAGTGACTTAGCACACACACATGAATGCTTGTAGTGTGCCATCACTGGTCTAAACACCTAATACATACTTTTCCTTTTAATCCTTCCAACCACCCTCTGACAAAGGTATAATTAATTCTACAAATAAGGAAACAGACTCACAATTACTTGCCCAAAGTCAGACAGCTAATAAAAGGCAAAACTGTACCACATTGCCTCCAGGATGGTCATTTTCAAAGACTATTGAAGGAACAGAATCTTTTTCAAACAGCTTTACGTGGAAGCCTAATACTGATATGTAAAAAAGATAAAGCCTCCCTGGTCAGGGAACTGAGATCCTGCAAGCTGCAGGGCATGGCTGAGGTTTGGGGGTAGGGTGAGGAGGAGGCACACTGATCTGGTTAAGAGAGATGAGATAGTTTGAAACCACCAGCTTAGGAGATGGATTAGTGTAATCCTCACACCTTAGACTTGTCTCCTGCCTTAAGCAAATTCATTCCTCACTTACACAAGACTGGAAGTTGCTACTGTTATCTCTTCTGACAGATGAGAAACTGCAGCCCAGAGAGGTTCCCGGATTTGCCCACGTGGCTAGATAGTGTCAGATCGAGTCCTAGAGTGGACTAGGACCCATTCTTTTTCCCTTTGCACCCCCTCTCATGGGCACCAGGCAGCAGTCCCCTTGAGGGTGGAGTGAGCGTGTTTGAGGAGCTCCCACCAGTAGCAGAAAGCTTTCTTGCAGTCCTAGGCCCTGTCTCGGAGAATTCACCTTTCCTCTTTCCCTCCAAGCAGATGGAAACCAAAATCCTGTGAACCAATTCGCCGGGAAGGCCCTAAGGTATGATGCTGTGAGCATGGCAGTGACCGCTGTCCCAGGGAGACCCCCGTCCAAGCTCTGGGCTCCCCCTTGAGGGAAAGGGGCTGGGGTTGGTGAAGGATGTGTGCACCAGAGCCATTTTACGCGCCCACCTACATCCCAACTCTGGCTTCCAGAAGGATCCCAAGTAAGGATTGAAATTAGGGGCAAAACAAAGAGTGGACTTGGTCTTTGCCGCACCCTTCTCCCTGTAAAAGCTTGATGTCACCAAGACTTATCCAGTACTTATATGTCATAGGTATGGATTGCCTCATTTAATCTTTATCACAACCTGTTGAGAGAGATTCTGTTACCTTTCTGTGGTTCATGAGCTTCCTTTCCTACCTCATAGCAGAAATTATTTTATCTGTTATCCTACACATTTGATACGCTTGAGGATACTAAGGACTACAGAGTTGCCCAAAGTCACATACCGAGTAAGTGGCAGAGCTGTGTCAAACCCAAGGTCCAGGGACATCAGTCCAGGTTCTTAAAACTGTTAGGTTCTGTTGCCTCCAGAACAGTTGTTTGCAGACTTTTTTTTTTTTAACTTTAATATTTTTAACACCAAAAACATTTTGTTTTGGGGTATGCCAATTAGCAATGTTGTGATAGTTTTAGGTGAACAGTGAAGGAACGCAGCCACACACATGCATGTATCCATTCTCCCCCAAACCCCCCTCCCATCCAGGCTGCCGCATAACACTGAGCAGACTTCCATATGCTGTACATTAGGTGTTTGTTTGTTCTCCATTTTAAATAGAGCAGAGTGTGCATGATATTCCCAAAGTCCTTAACTGTCCCTTCCCTTCTCTTCCCACCTCCACCCCCCACCACTCCACTGGCAACCATGAGTTCATTTTCTAAGTCTGGGAGTCTCTGTTTTGTAAGTTCATTTGTATCTTTCTTTTTAGATTCCACATAAAAGCGATGTCATATGATATTTCTCCTTCTCTCTGACTTACTTCTCTCAGTGTGACACTCTCTAGGTCTATCCATGTTGCTGCAGATGACCTTATTTCATTCTTATTAATGGCTGAATAATATTCCATTGTGTATATGCACCACAGATTCTTTATCCACGCCTCTGTTGATGGACACTTAGGTTGTTTCTATGTCTTGGCCATTGTAAGCAGTGCTGCAGTGAACACTGAGATGCATGTATCTTTTGGGATCAATTTTTTTCTCTGGATATATGCCCAGGAGTGGGATTGCGGGATCATATGGTAGCTCTGTTTTTAAAGGAGCCTCCATACTGTTCTCCGTAGTGGCTGTTGCAGTTTATGTTGTCACCAACAATTCAGGAAGGTTCCTTTCTCTCCACACCCTCTCCAGCATTTGTTGTTTATGGATTTTTTGATGATGGCCATTCTGACGGATGTAAGAATAGAATCTTTTCTTCAACTGAAATCATACATGCAAGGTCACCATCCAGTCATACATGATAGGTGAAAGCTCCACCATCCAGATTGAGGCTGTGTCCAGTGGAAATGGTCCCCCCGTTGTTGTACTGGCCCGCTGCCTCCACCAGGGCCCACGCCTGCCTTCTTCACCTCTGCTCCCCTCGAGCGGGTGATCCCACAGCCTCCTAGAGCTCTGTCTTCTTTTCCAAACACCTCTTCTCTCTCTCCAGTGAGTCCTTCCTCCGCAGTGGCCTGTATAAGTGGGCATTCCCCAGAATTCTCTCCATTGCCCACTTCTCCACCTCAGCTTTCTCTCCGGATGACCTAAAGCATCTACGCTTATTAGATCTTGGGGACTAGTACTTGCTGAAGTTGCCTTACGTCTTTGTTTGTACCCCACCTTTCCCTCTAGTTTAAAACCTGTATATCCTACTGTCTGCTGGAGCTCTCAGCCTGGAATCTCCGTAGAATTTCAAACTCAGCGTATCCAGAGTTAAAATCAGAATCTTTCTCCCACCCACTTCGACCTTCTCTACTTGAGTCATCTTTGCCTCTTCCTTCCCTTTCCCTCCCTACATCCAGTCCCGGCTGATTCTGCCTCCCAAATACATTCCCTAAAGAGGTCCCTATTCCCTCTGCTTCCTTCATCCTATTACTGCGGCCCTCATCTTCCCTTTTTTTGGCCAAACTGGCATGCAGGATCTTAAGTTCCCCAACCGGGATCGAACCCATCCCCCCTGCAGTGGAAGCACAGAGTCCTAACCACTGGACCGCCAGGAAATTCCCCTTCATTTTCCAAACTGCTCTGTTACAACTGCCTCTAAACCATCCACCCCTCCTTTAGTCGAGCCACTTCACGCCCGTTAGCCGAGTTACAGAAGAGCAAGCGATCGTGAGCGCAGATCCAGCTCTCCCTGGCTAGAGGCCTTCAGTGGCTCTCCATCACCCCCAGGATAAACATAAAAAGCCGTCCACATAGTGAACGGGCACCCCCAGCCCCGCCCGCTGCCACTCTCCGAATGTTCACTCTTTGAGCCGCGCAGGGCTGCTGTGGTTTCTGCAACGAGCCCCCCACCTGTCACCTGCCTGTTTGCGCCACCCCTCCTGCCTCGCCTCTCGCCGGTGTCACCGCCCCCCTTGTAATCATTATCCACACGTGTCTGTGACCCTGTAGAGAGCAGAGACTGTCCCTGATTCATCCCCTTACCCCCCAGCCCCCCAGGCCCCCCACGGCAGTTTATAGCACAGTGCCCAGTATATTAAAAGTATTCAGTTTCTTAAATCAGCTGTTGTTCAGTAATGGCCAAGGATGAGGGTAGGAGAGGGAGAGAGAGAGTTTCTGTCCTGCCCACCAGATAAACCTCCACCTCACCAGCCTCTCTGTCTTTTGCACAGTGGGACCCAGCTCGGCTGAACGAATCTACCACCTTCGTGCTGGGATCTCGAGCCAACAAGTAAGTCTGTAAGGAGTTGGTGCAGAGGGAGTGGGCCCTGAGGGGTCCCCCTGAGCACCACGCCTGCTGGGATCCTCACCACTCGTCTGTTGCCTTGCAGGGCCCTGGGCATGGGGGGCACCCGAGGGAGAATCTACATCAAGCACCCACACCTCTTTAAGGTAGGTGAGTGCCAGGAGTCGGGCTGAACCTAGCTGTGGAGTAGGCAGCACTGGGAACTCTCCATGGCCCAGAGGAACCTGGAGTAAACCCTGACCCAGGAGCCGGGGCAGCGGGGTTCTAGTGGCCCCTCTGCCCTTAACCGCTGTGTCTCATAACCTGGCTCCAGTCCTCGTCTATTTGCTGTGTGTCAAACGTGGTTTTAAGTGCTACACTTAACACTACCTCTTGGACGTGAGTCAGGATTCTGTCTTCTGCAAATCCTGAGCTCTTAACCACTGCTGTATTCAATTGTCTGCGAAATAAAGAGATTGCAGCGGAGCAGCAGTTCTGACATTTTCCAAAGAGGGGACTCCTCACCTGAGCTATGCTTTGATCTCCACTATTCAAGAAAATAATGAAGTGGGGAGGGCATGAATTCACGCTCTTAAATAAGTTTGCATTTTATCAGTCACAGAAGCATCCAAATATATTAGAAAAAAGGTAACACGCATGGGTTCAGGTTAATGGTTTTTGCACCTATGTGCAAGACTCGGTGCCCCTTGTCAGAACAGCTCCTTGGGGTCTCAGAATCATGGGCTCTGGCCTCTACATTCGGTGCAAGTTCAAGTTCTTTAAAGGGCAAACCTACTTGTATCTTATCAGTCTTAAGTTTTGGGATTTTCAACCTATGTTTTGGCCCACGTGCTACTACTTCATTTTCTTCCCTTAGTGTCTTCAATCCTGCTGTTCCCTTTGATGACCTTCCCCCGCCCCACCCCCCGACCCTTTTGTCTGCCTGACTGTTCTGTGGGATCCACCTTATCCAAGACCCTTGCTGGCATCATTGCCAAATGGATATGCTCTTGGACCTACTTCCAGTTCCTTTTGTGCAACGGTTAAGAGTATCATCTCAGTCCCGATTCCGCTAGCATGTGACCTTGGGCAAGTGGCTCCACATTTCTGAGCCTGTTTTGTCCTCTGTAAAACGAGAAGGATGCAAACTAGCCTTTTGTGGTTGGTAGAATTAAGAGAGAATGCAGTAAAATACAGCCTTTTTTTGTAGTAACTTTTCTTTTTAGTACTTATTTGGCTGCATTGGGTCTTAGTTGCGACTCAGGCTTAGTTCCCGGACCAGGGATCAAACCTGCATCCCCTGCATTGGAAGGCAGATTCTTAACCATTGGACCACCAGGGAAGTCAGTAGTAATAACTTTAAAAGGAGTATAGTCTATAAAAACACTGAATCATTGTGTTGTACACCTGAACTTAATATAATATCATGAATCAGCTATACTTCAAAAAAAACAGACCTCCTCTATTAAAAGACAGAGAGAGAGAGAGAGAAAGCACAGTAAAACCCCAGACGATACCAGCATAGCAAGGGCTCGGTAAATCGTCAGCGTTACCAGCATACTTCCTCAGTTCTTAGACCCATCATTGGTAACAAACTCGTGGCCAGTGGATACTCTCTCTTACTTTAATCTTTTCAGAATAATAAATGGAGGGGAAAAAGTTTTTGGTTTTTTTTACTTTTAATTCTTTACTAGTGATGATAAGCATCTTTCCATCCATTTAGAGTTTTTGTGTTTCTTCTGTAAACTGCCCATTATACCTTTTGCCCATTCTTCTGTCCCTCTAAAGGCATTTTGCAAATTTCCTTTTTGTTTTTAACTTTTTTAAATTATAGAAATAATATATAAACCCATTCTTGTAAAAAGATTCAAACAATACACTGAAGCTAACAGGGAGCAAGGCACCAAACTCCGCTTCACCCTCGACTCTGACTCTTCTCTGCTAGAGGTTACCCCCAGCAACACGGTAGCATTTTTCAGTCCTGTGTGTGTGTGTGTGTCCTTGTCCTTTAATGATGTTTTGTTTATGTTATTAGTCTTGTACTATATATATTGCTCTGATTTTTTTCACCCCAAAATTCATTCATTCATTCAAATATCTATTGAGTACTGAGCAGTCTCAGACTGCAGAGATACAGCAGTGGGCAAAAGAGACACACACAACTCCTTGCCCTCACAGAGCTTACAGTCTAATGTAGAGCAAGCTGTATAGCCTGGAGCCAAATCCAACCTGTAGCCTGTTTTTGTCCAATGCAGAGTGATGACATTTTAAAGGGTAATTTAAAAAGAAAGAAAAAATAAAGATTATGTGACCAGCAAAGCCTAAAGTATTTACAGAAAAAGTATGCTGACCACTATAAATCTAGGGAATAATACCTTAAGAGATTTGCCCATGTTATTAAGTCCCCCTCATTTTACTTTTTTTTTTTTTTTAAGATTTATTTTTGACTGTGCTGGGTCTTTGTTGCTGCACAGGCTTTTCTCTTTTTTCGGAGAGCAGGGTCTACTCTCTAGTTGCGATGCGCTAACTTCTCATTCCATTGGCTTCTCTTGTTGCAGAGCTCAGGCTCTAGGACACACGGCTTCAGTAGTTGAGGCTCCCAGGCTTTAGAACACAAGCTCAATAGTTGTGGTGCATGGGCCTAGTCGCTCCTCGGCATGTGAGGTCTCCCCAGATCAGGGACGGAACCTGAATCCCTTGCATTGACAGGCAGACTCTTCACCACAGAGCCACCAGGGAAGCCCTTCTTTTTTTTTTTTTTTTTATTTGTTTATTTTAGGCTCCGCTGGGTCTGTGTCCACCCTTCTCTAGTTGCGGCAAGCAGGGTCTTCTCTAGCTGTGGTGCACGGGTTGCTCATCACAGTGGCCCCCTTGTTGCGGGGCACAGGCTCTAGGTGCCCGGTCTTCAGTAGTTGCTGAATGTGGGCTCAGTAGTTGTGGCACACAGGTTTAGTTTCTCCCCGGCATGTAGGATCTTCACCGACCAGGACTGAAGCCACATCCTCTGCACTGGCAGGCAGATTCTGATCCACTGGACCACTAGGGATGTGCTGACTCCTTTAATTTTAACAACAATCCTATAAGTGTTAATGCTCTCTGTTTTACAAATGAAGAAACTGAGTCTCAAAGAAATCATTGCCTCAATTTACACCACCTAATAAGTAGAAGAAACCAAGATTTATGAACCAAGTTTTTTTCTTTTCTTTCTTGTTGTTTTAACCTGCCGCCCCCTGGAAGCCCACCAGGCCAAACTAGCCACCTCATATGCTCATCTCCAGCTCTCCCCGCCACATGCGCTCCCTGTGGGCTGAGCTCTGAACCCCACAGTTAACTTCTTACCCATGATGCTCTTCTGCCTCCAGGGCATGAAGTGTCCTGACTTTTGTTTTAGAAAATTTGGTCACTTTAATAGCCACATATGTTGTAAGCCATCTCCAATCACTTCTTCAAAGAGGAGTACAGCTCTCAGACATAGTTATCAGTCTGACCAGTTGCCAGAGGTGCTGTGTTTTAAGGAAGGAAAGGGAGGATACTCTGGTTTCTCTTGAAATCGAATAAATCTTTTGCCATTTACTAAAGATTTCCGTAGAGAGAAACAACTCTGAGTGTTAAACTCTGTGCCCTGGGCAGGGCTCATCTTTAATGTTATGGTGGTGGTTTAGTCGCTAAATCATGTCCAACTCTTGGCAAACCCCCACTGTAGCCTGCCAGGCTCCTCTGTCCATGGGATTTCCCAGACAAGAATATGGGAGTAGGTTGCCATTTCCTTCTCCAGGGGATCTTTCCCACTCAAGGATTAAACCTGGGTCTCCTGCATTGCAGGCGGATTCTTTACCAGGGAAGCCCCTTGATGTTATAATAAAAGATAAAAAAGTAAAAGAAAGCAAAGGGGGGAGTTCCTTGGTGGTCTAGTGGTTAGGACTCCATTCTTTCACTGCCATGCCCCAGGTTCAGTCCCTAGCTGGGGAACTGAGATCCCACAAGCCTCGAGTCTTGGCCAAAAAAAAAAAAAGGAAAAAAAAATTTTTTTAAGGGAAAGGAACTAGAAGTATATTAAATCTATGGGAATTGGGCCCCCTTCCCTGGCCTCCTGGGCTCAGCCCTGTTTGCTCTGAAGAGGTCAGTGAGCCCTCTCCAGCCACCAGAGGTCTTGTTGGTAAGAAGGCCTCAAAGGCTAAGTGTATGTTCTGAACCAAATGAAAAATGCCCATCACACCAGGCTAATGTCTCCCCCTGTGGCTTCATCCCTCACAGTATGCAGCTGACCCCCAGGACAAGCACTGGCTGGCCGAGCAGCATCATATGCGGGCAACAGGGGGAAAGATGGTAAGCACTGTTCACACGTGCCACTGCCAGGGACCCACCCAGCCCAGAGACCAGGGCTGTTGGTGACAGCTTACCTCCAAACCTAAGAGACTCCACGCCCAACAAATGAGAAAGGAGACTTGTAGGAGTAGAGAGGGCCCATTCCTTCATGCTGAAGACCTGCCTGTAAACGCTGCCTTTGCTCTCCTGTGCCCGGGTCTCCCACACACTGCCCCCCCACTCCGTGGCCCCCTCATATGTAGTTCATAGTAGCTGATGTAAGAGTGGCAAGTACAAGACACACCTAACACTCTGCCATCAGAACTGCCTATTGATAAATCTCACCCTCCGTCACAACTCTGCCACCAGACACAGCTACGGGATCTCTTCTCAGCACTGCCCCAGGCAGCACCCCTTGTCAGAGAAAATTAGCACATGCAGTGAAACTTGCTTGCCACACCTGGCAGCCCCTCCCAGAATCTCTTCTACTTGAAGAGTTCTCAGCACAAATCAAGCAACATCCTTAAGGAAAATCATCGTCACGTGTATTCTAAAACTGTCATGGAGGGATGTGTCCATCACATGCACTGTCTCTCACCTGAAGATGCACTTAGTCCCACTGCTGGGACTGCTACCGTTAGGATTTAGTGGCCTTGCAAGCCACTACACCATCCCCTACCTGGCTACCTTTTGTTTTCTACTATATTTATGCTACACTCGCTTTCAAAAAGGATTTTAGGAAGCTTACTGTGAACACATAACATAAATAAGAAATAGAGAGGAAGAAAGGAAAGGCAGAATCGAAAATTAAGGCAGGAGCAAGACTAGTTATAAAAAAGGATTGTTGTGTGTTTTTTTGTGTGTGTGTGTTTTTTTAAAAAAAGGGCAGGGGAATTTTAAGTTACCAGCCTGGGAGACCAGTGCATGTCTATAGGTTTTCACAAATTCAGTTCCTGTGCCCCTAAGATGAAGACAGTCAAATGACTCAAGGGACACACAGTTATTTCTGACCCTAAGACTGGAAAGAAATGCCTCCCACAGAAGACTCTCATGTGATGAACATCATCACCCACGTGGTAAGTTCACAAGAGGGCTCTCCCAAGGCAGATCGTGGCATTGTGCCAAAGCAGTTCTACAGGCCCCGGACCACACAGCCCAGCTCCTGGACAGCAGTGCAGTTTATCGTGTTTGCCCTTTTGCCTCAGAGCTCAAAACCAGCTTATCTTAGTTCTGGGGTTCACACATGGCTTCCTTCTGATTTCCTGTTTCCATGTGTACTTTGCTGGCTCTCTGGCTCTTTCATTTTTTTATATTTATTTTTGATTGAAGGATAATTACAGTATTGTGTTGGTTTCTGCCATATATCAGCATGGATCACCCATGGGTACATGTGTCCCCTCCCTCTTGAGCCTCCTTCCCACTTCCTACCCCGTCCTATCCCACTAGGTTGTCCCAGAGCCCCAGTTTGAGTTCTGTGAGTCATACAGTAAATTCTCATATCTGTTTTACATGTTAATGTATATGTTTCCGTGCCTCTCTCTTCATTTGTCCCACCATCTCCTCCTTACCCTGCCCCCTCCATGTCAATAAGTCTGTTCTCTATGTCTGCACCTCCATTACTGCCCAGCAAATAGGATCATTAGTACCATCTTTCTAGATTCCATATATATGGGTTAATATACAGTGTTTATTTATCTCTTTCCAACTGACTTCACTCTGTATGATAGGCTCTAGGTTCATCCACCTCATTAGCACTGACTCAGGTGTGTTCCTTTTTATTGGCCCTTTCATTTTAAAACACCTCAGGGTCCCTTTTTACAAGAGATGGCAGCTATAGATAAATTAGTCACCACTGCCCACTCTCCGACCCAGAAAGTTTCAACTTAAGTGAAAGATGTCTCAAGGAACTGTTCCCCAGACAGACAGTCTCTCCCTACTCTCTCCATTGCTAAATTATAAACTGTGACTACTGGCCCCTCCCTTCCAGCCCTTACTTTAAGCAGACATTTAATAAAGTGTTAATCGAGTTGGACTGAAATGAACCAGAGGCAATGATGACTCTCCTTTGCTCCTACCCTAGGCCTACCTCCTCATTGAGGAGGACATCCGGGACCTCGCTGCCAGCGATGACTACAGGTAAAACCATTAGTCTCTGCTCTCCACTCCCCACTGGGATGAGCTTGGACCTACATCCTCCCTTGCTTCAACCCTCCTCCTCAATGTCTGTTCTAGAGGATGCCTGGACCTGAAGTTAGAGGAGCTGAAATCCTTTGTCCTGCCCTCCTGGATGGTTGAGAAGATGCGGAAGTACATGGAGACACTCCGGACAGAGAATGAGCATCGTGCTGCCGAAGCGCCGCCACAGACCTGAAACCGGGTCCCCTGGTTACACTTGGCAGCCCTCCTCCAAGGCCCTTGTACCCACATGGCTGAGGCCACTGCTGGGACTGCTCCTAGATGGATCTCAGCGGCATTAAGCTATGCCTGGGCTAGTTTGTAGTGACTCACTGCAGAGCACCCCCAGACTGGCATGTGGTTCTATATTTGTAAAGTTATTGGGATAAGAAGCAATTAAACAGTTTGTAATAAACACAGATGGTGAGCCTGCTGTGAGGTCTGCCAGTGGGGGCTGACAAAATATCAAGGGCTCTAGAAGAAGTGGGTGTAGGAAAAAAGGACCAGGCACCCTCACCACAGCAAGCCCAGTGCCCTCCTCGAGTATCTGCTTTGTGAGATGAAGCTGGGGACACCAAGGATTTCGCCAGTCTTCCTGTCCCTCTGTTTCTGTTTCCTCACCCAGCTAAAGCGTGGAATAGCAGAATGTGATGGCTGGCACCATGGGAGTTGATGACAAATCAGAAGAAAAATATAAGGTGGCTTTTATTACCCCCATTTTATAGGTTAAAACTCTAAATTTTGTGCCCAGGGTAACGCAGCAAACTGTTGGAGAGGCAGCCAATGAAGCTGTTTTCCAATAAGGACTCTCTCTAACCATCAGCTTCTAGTTTTTTCCCTCACCTGTGTGTTCAGACACCTAAGGCCCCAACCAAAGTACCTAGGACATTAATAACAGGTGGAGGAGCTGGGGTTTCCGGTTTTAGGGACGAGTGTGGCTTCCCAGGTGGCATTCAGGTAAAGAATCCGCCTGCCAATGCAGTAGACAGCAAGAGACACTGGTTTGATCCCTGAAATGGGAAAATCCCCAGGAGTAGGAAATGGAAACATACTCCAGTATTGCCTGGAAAGTTCCATGGACAGAGGAGCCTGGCAGGCTACAGTCCGTGGGGTCGCAGAGTTAGGACTGAGTGCACACACACACATCACAAGATTGGAAACCCTCGGTAAGGGAGTGCAGGGTGTTGCCGACTGTAGCCAAGTGTTTGACCTAAAAGGATTCATCCCACGTGGACGTCTTCTAGGCCCTTTAATGGTCGGAGTTTTCCAAAGGCGGCCAATCCATTACAGGTTCGTTTTCAATGACAGCCTCTTCTGCCAATCGCCGGTGAGAAGCCCGATTCTGTCGCCCAATAGTAATACGCTGGTAGGTGGGTCTAGCGGTTGCGCGGTGACATAGCACTCTGGAGTGCCCCATTGGCTGGATCAAACCCAAGCGAGTCACTGATTGGTTAGCGCTGCCGGAGGGTTACAATTCAAACGCGGGCGGGCGGGCCCGCAGCCCTGCAGTTGCAACTGTGAGCTCCGCGTACTGCTTATCTCCGTCTCATCGCCGCCCGGATGGCTTCCCAGAATCGCGACCCAGCCGCAGCCAGCGTCGCCGCCGCCCGTAAAGGAGCCGAGCCCAGCGGGGGTGCCGCCCGGGGCCCCGTGGGCAAGAGGTGAGTGGTGTGGAGGTAACACCCGCCGGGCCTGGCACCCCCTGGGCATTTGGGGCCTTGAGGGAAGACTTCCGGGACCCCCCCCTCCTCCTGGAACGGGTAAGATACGGGAGTTAGAGAGACACTCCAGAAGCTCTCCTGCTCTTAAGAGACACTCCCGAAAGAGGACGGAAGGGGTAGGATCGCTGCCAGGATCCTCTGTCAGTGAGCCGAGATGAAGATACTCCGGCGATCCTCGGTGGCTAGGCCGGAGGGCGGCGGGGGAGCGGGGTCGGGGAGGAAGAAGGGGAGAAATTGAGATCCGGAGAGAGACGCCAGAGAAGCAGATGGGGTTAAGAGTAAGCCAGATCCTCGAATTAGAGAGGGTGAGGGCTCACTAGTACCCTCCTATGGAAATGGAGGTGACTGTTCCCCCAGGTGAGTCCGACCTCAGGGTAGAGGAAAGCCTCCGTGACAGCTGCCCCAGAAAGACTGGGATGGGAGGAGATCCCTGGAGTCCTGGCCCATCCAGACTCCCAGGTGACTCCAAGTATTATTTTTGCAGGCTACAACAGGAGCTGATGACTCTCATGGTGAGTGACCGGTGCCCAGATCCCCAACCAACTGGTCTACCCTCCCACCTCCTGGTCACTTATCAGTGGCTTCCTTTCCTACATCAGGCTCTTTGGTAGTCGTGGGGGTAAAAAGATGAGTCCACCTTTCTCCCTTCTGGAAAGAAATTAATCCACCCCACCTACACACCTTTTCTCCCGCAATCTCTACTCCCCAGTACCATCCCCCCCACAGTGAAGTTGTACCTAAAATACAGCTCTTGTACAAGGCCCTCTCCCTGTCCTGCCTGGCCCTACTTCCCTGCCCTAAGGTTTGAAAAAAGTGAAAGTGTCAGTAGCTCAGTGGTGTCCCGCTCTTTGCAACCCCATGAACTGTAGCCTGGTAGTCTCCTCTGTCCAGGGAATTCTCCAGGCAAGAATACTGGAGTGGAGCCATTCCCTTCTCCAGGGGATCTTCCCGCATTGTGGGCAGATTCTTTATCCCCTGAGCCACATTAACCCTAGATACTCAACTCACATCCTTCAATGACCATATTGTTCCTCTTCCCAGTCTGTGAATAGCTTCTGGGCTTCATATATAACCAGCACTCAATAGCATGCTGAGGGAATTCCCTGGTGGCCCAGTGGTTATGACTCAACACTTTCACTGCCTTGGGCCAGGTTCCATCCCTGGTCAGGGAACGAAGATCCCACAAGCCAAAGAACAGCCAAATAAAAGAGCATGTTGAACTGAATTCCCACAGCATTGAAAGGTACAGAGCTGCCTTCTGCTTCCCTACATAACATCTCCTTTCTTAGCCTGGCAATGAAACTACACAATCCCAGTACTCCCCTCAGGAAAGCATATCAGTTTGGCCAGGTTGCTTTTATTTTGGATCAAAATGTGAGGTTAAGAGAAAGGGATTCACTGACTGGCCCCCCCAGGAGCGAACTCTTCCAGCCCAGCATGTGTTGTGTTTGCTCCCCAGATGTCTGGCGATAAAGGAATTTCTGCCTTCCCTGAGTCGGACAACCTCTTCAAATGGGTGGGGACCATCCATGGAGCCGCTGGCACAGTAAGTGCAGGGTTGGGGGAGGTGAGTGTGACTCAGCTGAGTCTGGGGAGAGGTGGGAGGTGAAATCCAAGTGCCAGGTCTGCTTCACCTTTTGCCCGGCAGGACACTCCCCTGTGTCTGCTGGGGTGCCCCAAGCCTGTGGCCCTGGTCTCCAGGACTACAGTGAGAGGCTGGGTGTAAGGCAGCACTCTCCATCTGAGATGCTTACAGAGGACCAGACAGCAAAGACAATTGAGCACTTAGGCTGGTGGGCCTTAGACCAAAGGATCACTGAGGACCCCGCCAGATACCATTTTCATGCTTCGTCTTCTGTCGAGTCTCAGATGAACTCAGGGGTCCCGGCAAGTCCCTTATGTGGGGCTTGGGCTGGGAACTGGGGCTCGGGGCGGGAGGGTTACCCCGCGAATCTCTTTCTCCAGGTATATGAAGACCTGAGGTATAAACTGTCCCTGGAGTTCCCCAGTGGCTACCCTTACAACGCGCCCACGGTGAAGTTCCTCACACCCTGCTACCACCCCAATGTGGACACCCAGGGTAACATCTGCCTGGACATCCTGAAAGACAAGTGGTCCGCCCTGTATGACGTCAGGACCATCCTGCTCTCCATCCAGAGTCTGCTCGGAGGTGACTGCCCGGCCCGGCCCATCCCCCAGAACCTGGGGACCTGTCAGGACTCCCCCCGGGCTGCCTCTCCTAGCCACACCTGACCCTCTTTTCCTCCACCCACAGAGCCCAACATTGATAGCCCTTTGAACACACATGCCGCCGAGCTCTGGAAAAACCCCACAGGTGGGTCCTTCATCCTGAGGGCACCAGACATCCCTCCCCAACCTTCAGAAGCTCCTTCAAACAACAGGAGGATTCCAGTGACTTGAGAATGTGTCCTGATGGCTTAAGGGGGCTGGGCAGGGAGTGGCAGGGTTGGGGGCGGGCTTAAGGGGGCCAGGGAGGGGTTAACCCACTTCCACCTCTTCCTTGACGTGTCTGGTTCTCCTGTTTGCTATAAAATCAGAAAAACCAATCCGTTCCACATAAATGGAGCTTGGGGAGATTTTAAGTAGAAGGCAAAGCTTTGTGCAAATGTCTCTCGGGGCCCCTAGTCGCCTCCCCTGTCCCTGGGAGCAGAGCTACCCCCTAGAAGAAGAGCCCATTCAGGAGACCTGTTGGGTGACCAGCAGAGGGTCAAACTGTTGTGCTGGGAAACCCCTCCCAGCTCCCCAAACTCCTCCCACGTGTATATTCTTGCTGCTGGCTTGCCCACCTTACCCCTGCGCCCATCACTCACGAGACCTGCCTGTTCTCTTCCAGCCTTTAAGAAGTACCTGCAAGAAACCTACTCAAAGCAAGTCTCCAGCCAAGACCCCTGACCTGGGATGTCCAGCTCTCCTTGTGTTGTCTTTTTTTTTCTTTTTTTTCCTTAGGCGGTCTGTCCATGCCTCGATTTCTGTACAGGACTCTGTCTTATCTGTGGTGTCATTTTTGTTTTGTTTCTGTTTTTTAAATTAAGTGTGGTTAAACCCTTGTGATGAATATATTAAATAAATACATTTTGGGGTTTTTATAGCAAGTTGCTGTTTTGTCATTACCCAAGGGTTGGAAGTGCCCAGGGTTAGCAGAGATCAGGTTTAGGGTTTGGGTTCTCTGCTCCACAGCCCAGGGAGTAGAAACAGCTGATAGGCTGTAGGGCTGAGCAAGGGAGTGACAGGATTCCCTCCCTTGCAACCTGAGTTATTTTATGATTCTGCATCTGTTTCCTCATCTATAAAACAGGTGTCACAAAATGCTAGTCTCTGGGAGTTCCCTGGCGGTCTAGTGGTGAGGAGTCAACACTTTCACTGCTGCAGCCTGGGTCCAATGCCTGGGAACAGATCCCAGAGGCCACACAGCGTGGCAATAAATAAATACTAATTTAAAAAAGAAAAGCAAAATGCTGATCCTATGGAGTGGTGACACAGACCAGGAATATAGGTGTTGTCCCAGTTGTGTTGCAGATGAAGCTGAGCCAGATCTTAAGACTGAAACAGAGTGATTACAGTGTGTATGTGTGTGTTGGAGGGGGTTGGAAAGAGGACCAGACACCCACTTTATGACAGTAGATTTTTTTGACCCTGAAGAAGGAGCAAGAGGACATTCAGGCGACCCTATAGCTGACCCAGGCTCTGAGGAGGCAGCCAGGGGAAGTTTTCTGGATCGAGATTGCAAGTCACCCCCTGCCCCAGGTCCTCCATTGATGGCTCCATCTCCACTGGGGCACATTCACCTGCTCCATCTCCCAGCATTTCCTCTGTTTGCTGTACCACTGGTCCAGACTCCCAGGCCCTTAGGCCATCTTTCCACTGACCCACCACAGGCCTTTGGGCCCCTAGGAGGAAACCCCTGTGTTGACCAGCTGGGTCGCAGCAGGCTGAGGTGCTGGGCCCCGCCCAGGTCCTGCAGGAAGATCTCCGTGAGAAGCTCAGGTGCGCTCCAACAAGGCCCGAGTGTTGCCCTACTCACCCAGCCTGGTCAACTGTGTCTGCAGCTGCTTGTGCAGGCCTGGGGTAGGGTAAGAGGAGGAGACAGCAGGAGACAATCAGACCACCTTTTCCTCTTAATCCAGCTAGCCCACATCCCTGTGCCCTGACCAAGCTGTCACATGTGGAAAGAAATGTGGTTGGAACTTAGATGTCCTCTGATCAATTTCTTCATCTCAGATTGTGCTGTTGGCTCTCTCCTTGGAGCTTAAACTCCTGTTGCTCAATCTACCATGCTTGCAAACTTGCCCAGGATTTTATTCAAATACAAATTTTGATTCAGTCGGTCTGGGTGGGGCCTGAGGCTCTGCAGTTCCAATCAGCTCCCAGGGGGTATCATTGCCGTTTAGTTAAAGGTACAGAGCAGTCTTCTCACGGTGTGGTCCTTCCACTTGTCACCTGGATCTGGCTAGAAATGCAAGTTCTTGGCCCCAGTAATCTGTCCAGATGATTCTGACACTCTCAAATTGAAAATCACCAAAAAAATAAAAAGAAAATCGCCAGACCAGGCTTCCCTGGTGGTCCAGTGGTTCAGAATCTGTCTGCCAATGCAGCGGACACAGGTTCGACCCCTGGTCCAGGAAGATCCCATATGCTACAAGGCAACTGAGCTCGTACGCCACAACTACTGAGCCTACATTCTATAGAGTCCGCCAGTCACAACCCCGGAGCCCACGCATGCCCTAGAGGCCATGATCTGCAACAAGAGAAGTCACTGCAATAAGAACTCCACACACTGCAACCAAGAGTAGCCCCGCTTGCTGCAACTAGAGAAAGCCCGTGTGCAGCAACAAAGACCCACTGCAGCCAGAAATAAATTAAAAAAAAAAAAAAAATCACCAGGCCGGGAGACATCTAAGAAGAGCAGAGCTCAGAATCTGACACTGGTTCTTAAGTGCTGGCCAAGGTGGATGCGTCTTTGCCTGCCTCAGGAAGCCTCTTTATGTGCTTTCGTAGATCATGGTGTCTGATCCACCCCCCACCCCAGATGGTCACGTGGCCTACAAGTGTCAGTCACAGAGACCCAACTCTACATTGTCATTCAGAACTAATCCCTCCAAGAAAGTAAAATTGCTTTCTTGAACACTACTAGGGCTGCTAAAAGAGGAGGGAGTCAGTCTGGGCTGCTGGTGGAGACAGCTGCAGATGGAAGAATGCCAAGCGGAGACAAATAGCTGAGCGATGACACTGAAACGCTGGCCTCCACTTCACGCCTTGGCATCCCAGTGTCACAAGTCAACAAATCTCTTTTTGGTGTAAGTCAGTTTGACTTCGGCTTCTGACACTAGTGCAGGAAGTATGAGAAGGTGGTCATGGTTGCTAAGTCGCTAAGTCACGCCTGACTCTTGTGAACCCATGGACTGTAGCCTGCTAGGCTCCTGTGATAATCGTCATTCACATTCATTCAGTACAGCGGTTGAGTGCCTACAAGGTAAAGGCCCCAGGTTGGGGGCTGGGGATAAGGCAGGGAAGAGGGCATAGTGCTATCCTCAAGGAGAATGAAATTTAGGGAGCAGACAGACATATCAATGGGGCTTCCCAGGTGGCTCAGTGGTAAAGCCTCCACCTGCCAATCCCTGGATTGGGAAGATCCCCTGGAGAAGGAAACAGCAACCCACTCTGGTATTCTTGCTGGGAAATCACATGGACAGAGGAGCCTGGCAGGCTACAGTCCATGAGGTCACAAAAAGGCAAACACGACTGAGTGACTGAGCCCGTACACAAGCAAAGGCATGTCAGTAGCAGGAATAAGTGGTGGTTAAAGTAGAACTGTGTTAGAATTCCTGATCCACTCCCATATTACTCGTACACACTTGGGAACTTAGAGCAAACCTCTCTGTAAAATGGAAATATTAGTAGCTACCTCATAGGATAGAACAGTGCCTCAGAATAGTGCCTGACACACAAAAAGCTCTAAATAAAACCTGGATGTGGGAGATCCCTGGCAGTCTAGTGGTTAGGATTCCAGGCTTCCACTGACATGGCTTGGGTTCAGTCCCCAGTTAGGGAACTGAGATAAGCCACGTGGTGTAGCAAAAAACAAAAACTGAGTGCTAGGCTCACATGTTGCTATGAGAACTCAGAGGTGAGTGAGGCACCTAACGAAGACGAGGAGGGTCAAAGAAGGCTCTCTGGAGAAGGAAACTGGGCCTTGCGGGAGGTAATACGCAGTTCATGAAGCCTTGAGCAGGGCAGTGACATTATCTGATTTGGTTTTGGAAAGATCCTTCCGACCACCACCTGTCTAGGGAGTGAATGGCTAGAAGGAAGTTCGCTACCGTTATCATTAGCCTGGTAAGCAATAGTGGTTATGATGCCCTGAGTTATGATGCCCAGTGGGCTTGGAGAGGAGGGACAAAGTGGTAAGGAGACAAAGTGGCAGGGTCCAGTAAGTAAATTAGAGGTGGGAAACGAGCTCCAGAATTTCTGACTTGGGTCTCATCCCTGAGATAGGCACCACAGGGCAAGATGGGGGAGGGAGATTTATCAGTTTACAGCAGAGCCAGTCTGAAGCACTCAGGACGCCCGGGAAGAACTGTCAGCAGGTAGTCTTGCTCCTGTTTCCACCCCACAACCACATCGTCTAGGTCAGCGGTGCCCAGCCTTTGGGCACCAGGGACCAATTTCATGGCAGACAGTTTTCCACCGACCGGAGTGGTGGAGGGGGGGGGATGGTTTCAGGATGATTCAAGCACACTACAGTTCTATTATTATTACACTGTGATATATAATTATATAACTCACCATAAGGCAGAATCAGATCATCAGGCATTAGATTCTTGTGCAACCTAGATCCCTCTCATGCACAGTTCACAGAAGGGTTTGCGTTCCTTTGAGAATCTAATACTGCCACTGATCTTACCAGAGATGAAGCTCAGGCAGTAATGTGAGCAACGGGGAATGGCTATGAATACAGATGAAGCTTCAATCCTCACTCGCTAACTCATCTCTCACCTCCTACTGTGTGGCCCAGTTCCTAATAGGCCACAGACTGGTACCGTACCCGGTACTGGGGATTGGGGACCTCTGATCTAAGTTATCATCTATATGTCTGGGTGAGATGGTTGGATGGCATCACCAACTCGATGGACATGAATCTGAGCAAGCTCTGGGAGTTGGTGATGGACATGGAAGCCTGGCATGCTGCAGTCCATGGGGTCGCAAAGAGTCGGACACGACTGAGCAACTGAACTGAACTGATATGTCTGGGTACGTCATTCCTCAGCTGTAAAATGGAAATAAGGGCATCTGTCCCTGGGATTGTGTGGATAAATGAGACAGTGAGCAGCACACAGTAGGCACTCATAGGGATGATTACTAAACTCCAGCACAGCTCCTGGCTGGAAATACCATCCAGGAAACATGAATGAGTCAGAAAGGGGAAAAGAAAACACGGAGCTGGAGAAAGAGGGCTAGAGTGATGAATAAGAGTTCAATGTTTCAAGATAACAACATTACTAAAAGGATTTACTGTATGCTGACTCTGTGCCAGGCTCTATTCTAAGCACTTGGTACACATTAACTAGTCCTTCCAAACCTGTGCAAGTCACTCAGTCCTGTCTGACTCTTTCGGACCCCATGGACTGTACAATCCATAGAATTCTCCAGGCCAGAATACTGGAGTGGGTAGCCTTCTCCTTCTCCAGGGCATCTTCCCAACCCAGGGATCAAACCCAGATCTCCAACATTGCAGGCGGATTCTTTACCAGCTGAGCCACCAGGTAAGCCCAAAGATAAGTACTGTCATTGTCCCCATTTTACAGATTAGGATAGGGAGCAGAGAGTGGTTTGTCACCAGCAATGAGGATTCAGACTCAGCCTGACCAAAGCCAAACTACCACTGCACTTAGTTAGCTTCGACCAGACTCTCACTATCCTTGAGTTGTTTCCAAAAGAGCTCTGGACGCCAGAGTGCAGCCAGTCACCGCACGGATCAAGGAAGGACGTGATGGTATCTGAGCTGGGTCTTGGTATCTTGGAGATGGCATCTGAGCTGGGTTGAGGATTTGCCAAGGCAGAGGAAGAAGGGCAGTCCAAGGAGAGAGAACAACGTGTGCATAGGCCCGAGGGCTTAAAAGTGCACCCCACCTCCCGAGCAAAAGAGAGAGGCCGGAGCCTCTCGATGGGAGGGGCAACAGTGAGAGGAGGGGATTGAGTCTGGATTTGATTCTAGAAGCAGAGGGGACCCTGGAAGCGCCAGGCGCCGCACAGCCCCTCGGCTAAGCTGTCACGCACGCTCAGTCGCGAAACTTCTGAGGGCACGGAACGCCACCTCGGGTTCCCGAGTCCCGCTGCGCTCGGACCCGAGGACGCTCAGGCGGCTCCAGCCTTGCGGGCGCCCTGGACGGAGGCCCAACCAGGCGGCCCGGGACACTCGATCCGGCCCCGTCCTCCCCTCTACTCAGGCCACGCGCTCTGCAACATTTCCTTTTATTCCTTCCAGACACATCCCCAGACGGGGCCGCGCCTCCCTCCCGGGGCGGGGGGACGCGAGCGGCCCGGGGCGCAGTGCCGCCCACGCCCGAGGGCCGCGCGGTGTCGGTGGCTGCAAGGGCCGACTTCTTACTGCACGCCCTCCATCATCTTCAGGAACTCTGCGGGAAAGGAGACAGAGGAGCGCTCACGAGTCTCCCCGCGGCGGACAAGGCCGGGCCGCTCCGGCCTCTTCGGCCTCTTAGACGCGGCGCCCAGCTATTAGCGGATGCACTGCACAAACTGGCCCGCGGGAGGCGGGGAGGAACCTGGCCCCGCCCCGCCCGGCCCCGCCCGGCCCCGCCCGGCCCCGCCCGGCCCCGCCCTCAAGGCGGAGGACGCCCGCCTGGGCGCGAAGCTCCGGGGGCTCCGGTCCCCGCGCGCCCCAACCCTCACCGTCGAAGTCAATGCGGCCGTCGTTGTTCTTGTCCCCGTCCTTCATCAGGGATTCGAGCTCCTCGTCTGTCACGTGCTCCCCGGAGGCCCGGAAAATCTCCGCCAGCTCCTCGGCGTCGATGTAGCCGTCCGCGTTCCTGCGGGCGCGTAGGGCCGGGGCGGGGGGCGCTCAGGGCCCGCAGGGGCGAGCCGCTCGCGCCACGCCCCCCGCCCCCTCCTGCACCCCTCCCCCGCCCCCCCAGAACCTTCGGGCCCTGCGGGCCAGATTCAGACTGCTCGGCCCTTGGCTGCTCCCAGGGCTCCCGACGCACCTGTCGAAGATGCGGAAACACTCAGCCAACTCCTCCTCGCTCTTGCCCTTGGCGTCCTCTTTCATCTGGCGCACCATCATGACCAAGAACTCCTCGAAGTCGATGGTACCGCTGCCTGAGGGGAGCGGGTGGTGAGCGGGCCAAGCCCTCGCTGCCACCCTCTCCCCGCCGCCCATCCTCCCACCCCCCCAAGGGCCACCCGCTCACCATCCTCATCCACCTCCTCGATGATGGCGTCCAGCTCCTCTTTGGTGGGTGTCTGGCCCAGCATCCTCATCACGGTGCCCAGCTCCTTGACGCTGATGTCCCCGCCGCCATCCGCGTCGAACATGTCGAAGGCGGCCTTGAACTCTGCCAGGGCGAGGAGGGCAGAGGGCCACGGTGAGCCTGGCGAGACTGTCAGCCTCACATCCACACACTCTCTCCCTGCCTGCCCAGACACCCCAGGTTCGCCGGCACCCCGCTTCCCAGCAGCCAGCCCGCCCACCCCCACTCACCAGCGATCATCTCCTCGCTGAGGTAGGACCGGGCCTCAGCCTGCTGGTCCGTCTGCAGAAGACACGGGCCATCAAAGAGCCGAAGGGGCAGCCCGGAGTACATTCCTGCCTTCACCCCGTTCTCCTGCACCCCAATTTCTGTACATGCCCCCTAAGTTCCTGCAGAGCAACAGCTCCCAGTTGCCCCACTCTGGGCATGCCCCCACAGCACCCAGCCCCACTTTTGAAGAACTGGGGATTATGTCTCGCTTGTCAATCAGAGATCAAGTTAGGACCGCCCCGCCCCCCCCTTCCTCGAATCATTAAATGTGGCCTCATCTCTTCTCAGCAGCTTTTCGGGGATCAGCTGGAATCAGCCGAGTGAGAAGGCTTTGTAAAGTGCCAGCACGATTCCAGCATGGTTTTCCAGTTTCCCCTACCTGCTCATCACGCCTGGTACTTTAATAGGTGCTCAATAAATGTTTGTGGTCACACAAATAATAATGTGACGGAAAGTTACTGAGTACTGACCAAGGGTCAGGCCATAGACCTGGTACCACCAAGGAGTCAGACACATTCCCTGCCTCTGAGAACTTGCAGAGACAGAGGGTGTAAGCTTCCTTCTGAAGCCTCAGTCATCGGAGTAAATACCACTCGGTGCTGGGCAGAGTGGGATGTTGGCCTTGCGGGGGTGACAGATGGCTCTGGAGAGTTCCAGTCACATCCAAGTCCAGCCACCCAGCCAGGGCTCTGGACTGAGGCTGGCCGTGAGGGAAGGCTGAAGCATCCTAGGAGTCCTTTAGCTGGCTGGCAGGGCCTGTCCTCCTGTCTCCCTCCTCCCCTCCCCCTCCCCAGTCCTGAGCCAGAAGGGCAGACTATTTTTAGTCAGGCATGGGCAACAGCAGCTGCCCTCCGGGTCTAGTTACTCCTTGAAGAGAAGCGGGGAGGGCTCTGGGAGGAGAAGCACAGCCTCAAATCCCAGCCCCTCTCAGGGAGGCTGACATCTCTCTAATCCTGCTGTATCATCTTTGGCCCCTTGGAGCTCTGGGGTTCTGCTCCTGAGCAGGCCTCCTGTCTTCCAGAGGGGGGCTTTAGCAAGGCTTCCAGCCCATCCCTCTACCACCACTCACTGCCTTGCTGGATTACCCCCTCTCCACCATTAGCGAGACAAGCTGAGGCCCCTCATAATCCTCTGATCCACACTGCTAGAAGCCTCAAAAGATCTCAGGGAACCAGGATGCCTGGAGGATGGACCCCTGGAATGTCCTCCCTAGCCCTCCCCTTCTAAGACAAGTCCAAGGCCGTCTTCCAGCCTTCCTCCCAGACACCGGGGTTCCAGGAGCCTTCAGATTCCATCTTCACACATCCAAGTGACTGCCCCACCAAGCACCCAGATCTGAAAGATGCCCAGAAGAGCTCCAGTGAGGGCAGAAAGGAAGTCCCTTCTGGTCCTTACCATTTTGCGTGCCAACCTGGACTCCACCACTGCAGGTTACCTCCGTACACCAACACCCAAAGATGCCCTGGCCCTCTCTAGCCCCTCGGATTTGTAGGGGCATCCTCTCCTCCCACCTCCCTGCTCCCCAGGACCGATGCCCTGGCCAATCAGATCCTGGGGTCAGCGAGCCACCCCCTCCCAGAGTCCTAGCCCATTACCTAATTTAGCCAAGGGCCCTTGCAGAGAAATTTAAGCCTCCGAGCAGGTGGCAGGCCTTGACGTCCTAGATTCTTGTGAGGAGAACCCGCCCTGCTCTGCCGCTCCTAGTGAGCCCCCCCACCCTGCCCCCAAGAAGCACACTGGCTCCAAGATGGGTGAGGAAGATCAGGGTAGAGGGAAGTGAGGCAGCATAGTAGCATGGAAGAGCACAGGCCTTGACGTTCAAAACCCAAGATCCAAGTCCTGTCCCTACAAGCTGTGCATACGTGGGCAGGTGGCAATGCCACTCTGAGCTTCAGTGTCCTTGTGTGTGAGATAGGGACAGTCATAACCTCCCTCCCAGAGAAACCGTGGTAAACAGGAGCCTGGGTTTAAGTCATCGGGCTTGTGCCAGCTACTTAAAGTCAGTGCTTTGCAAGTGGAGTGTTTTGTCTTTGAATCAGAGACCAGAGGGGGACGGGACAGGAGGAGGGGAAATTGACAGCCTCTGCGACGTGCTGCACATGTGCTAAGCGTTTTAATCATCTGATCTCACCCAATACTCATCCTGTGAGGTAGCAACTATGGTTATTCCCCTTTTTACCGGGGAGCTTTGTAAATCATAAAGCTCTATAGTCACGTTGGGGATTCTTATTCATCCTGACTGAGGGGAAGTTGGGGCAGACGGTCCTCCAGGGACCTGTCTGGAAGGAAAAATGAATAGAGGGGTCCAGGAAATGGGGTATGCACTTGAAAGAGAAAGAAACATTGAAAGTAGAGTCTTACGTCAAGCTTACCTTGTCCAGGAAAGGAGGTTTGGGGACTCACTTTTTTAAGGGGGAAGGGGAACCAGGGGAGGTTTCCCTAAGTAAATGCAGGTATAGCTGGCCCTTTGCTGGAGCTCAGGGAAGAAGTTTGGAGGAGCTCAGCTGGCCTTCTGGAGAGTGAAGGGGTGGGTGGATCAAGTCAAATACGAAGGGAGACCACCCTGAGAATCCACGGGTCCACCAGGGTGTTGGGATGGGCAACATTCATGGACTCTCATCAAGTAACAGAAAGAGCACGATGATGACTAAACACAGGGTCTGGGGCCAGGGAAAGGGGGCTGGACACCAAGGAAGGTAGACGGACAGTGGCAGCTGGGCTCTCTTCTTGCCCTACATAGATATTCCCAAGGAAAGCTCAGTGGAGCCAGGCCAGGCTAAATAAGGCCTCCCCCAGCCAGGCCCAGGGCCAAGGAGCGATACTCTCCAGGGGGTGCCTATTTGGACACAAACATTGGAATCACTTGATCCTTTAGGAACAGAGTATAGAGAGTATAGAACTCCCAGGAGTCCTTTGTTCATTAGTTTGTTCTTTAATTTATTCATGGAAATAGATAAGGTCCAAACTCAGTGTGGCCAAGCAAGGTCCCACTGACCCTTCCATTCTCATTCCCCACCTTGCATGTGGTTCTGCTCTGGTTCAAGCTAAAATGCAGCTCCAAACACCACCCTTTATAGCCCTCCAAGCCCTTGCACATGTAGGTTTGTTGGTTTGGTTTTTTTTTTTTTTTTTAATATTTACTTATTTGGCTGTGCCGGGTCTTAGTTGAGGCATGTGGTATGTTCGATCTTCATTGCGGCATGCAGGATCTTTAGTTGTGGCCTGTGAACTCTTGGTTGCAGCATGTGGGATCCAGTTCCCTGACCAGGGATTGAACTTGGGGCCCCCGCACTGGGAGCGCAGAGTCTTAGCCCCTGGACCAGGAGTGAAGTCCCTCGTTTTCTTCGTCTTAAAAATGGACCATTCTTGTCCACTAACAGCCTGTTCCCCAGGAGGTTGTAAGGGTTAGATATGACCCCTTTTCAAGTGCCTAGAACCAGGTGGAGGATACCGTGGAACATCGGGAAATGAGAGCCCTGCCTCTTCTGCACCAAGGGATGGCAGGGAGTGTGTGTTCCATTCAAAGCCATCCCCCGACCCCTCTCTCCTGCACCATTTAAAAAGGGCAGGAGTGGACTTCCCTGGTGACGTGGAGGATAAGAGTCTGCCTGCCAATGCAGGGAATGTGGGTTCAAAACCTGGTCTGGGAAGATTCCACATGCTGCAGAGCAACTAAGCCCATGCTCCACAACTACTGAGCCCTCGCTCCAGAGCCCGCGAGCTGCAACTTCCAAGCCCAAGTGCTGCAGCTACTGAAGCCCAGGTGCCTGGAGCCTGTGCTCTGCAACAAGAGAAGCCACTGCAATGAAACGAAGAGTAGCCCCTACTCGCCACAACTAGAGAAGGCCAGGCGCAGCCAAAAGTTAAATTAAAAAAATTTTTTTCCATAAATTAAAAAAAAAAATTTAAAGGAGGAGCTACCATCCGAGATTTTATTTGATCATATGATATAACTAGCACTATCTGCCCTGCTAGGGACTGATAGCTAGGCCTTCTGACAGGAAGGGACAATAAATTCTTGACCTACAGCTGCCTTCTGGATAAAAGATAAAAACACAGCTCGTTAGAGGAATTGCTGAGATTGCAACTGACATCGTGAGATAAAAAAACAGGATGTGGAACTCAGGACACCTGGGCTGCAAGGCCCCACTCTCAGAAACCTCTGGCAAGCTGTGTGACTTCAGACAAGTAACTCAGTCTCTCTGGGTCTGTTTCCTCATTTGTCTATGTGCTATGTGTGAGGCAAGCTCAAATGAGATTGTAAGAGCGTGTGAACACTGGAGAAACAATAATCATTGTGTAACTGATGAAACTGATGATCCTCTTAACCCCTGCTCTGAGCTAAGCCCTGGACTAGGGTCCTTTCCGAGAGCTGCAAAATTCGTGCTTCAGGTCTTATTGTTCTTGTTTTACGTATGAGAAAACCTAGGCCACTCGAGGTTAGATTCCATCTCAGATCACATGGCTTCTCTTGGCCTCGGCTTCCTCCCAGGAGAGATGGGTTTCTGACTGCCGCGCAGTGACTTTGGAAAGTTAAAGAGTGCTGGGTGGAAATGAGGGGACAGTCTGCGGCCAGCCTGGGTCTCCGGGGGGGGCGGGTGGCGGATTCAAGGAGGGCGTAGGCCCCTCCGGATTGGGGACGATCCCGGAGGAGGCCTGGCCTACCCAGGATTCCCACAGCCCTCCTGGAGCAAAGGGCCCGGGATTCCCGGGCGGCTCCGGGAGCGGGCGGGGCGGGAGGCGGGCCAGCGGCAGGAAGGGGCCGGAGCGGCGCTCGGAGCGAACTGGGCCGGGTCGGTGGAACCCGGTCGGCCCCGGCCAGCCTCTGGGAGCTGTACCCGGGAGCGGGGCGCCGGTAGTGCGCCGCAAGGGAGCAGGAGGCAGAGCCGCGGGGAGAGCCCCCGGTCCCCGCAACGGGCAGGGGCGGGGCCTCCACAGCGCCCCGCCCTCCCCGGCCCCGGGCCCCGCCCCCTCCCGGCGCAGGGCCGGGGTCCGCCTCCCGCCCCGGCCCGCGACCCGGCGTCGCGCGCTCCCCCCGGGGTGCCATGGCCTCGCGGCTCCTGCACCGGCTGCGGCACGCCCTGACCGGCGACGGCCCCGGGGAGGCGGCGGCCGGCCCCGAGGCTGAGCAGTTCCCGGAGAGCTCGGAACTGGAGGACGACGATGCCGAGGGCCTGTCGTCCCGCCTCAGCGGCACCCTGAGCTTCACCAGCGCCGAGGACGACGACGAGGAGGACGGCGAGGACGACGACGACGCTGACCCCGACCCGCTGTCCGCTGGCGACCGGGTGGCGGGAGAAGACGCAGGCGAGTGCGGGAGGATGGAGGCGGGAACCCTGGGCTCGATTAGGCCTCCACCCCGGCCGCGTTCCCGAGTTGATCCAGCCGAAACTCAAGACACTTCTTTTAAGTGTGTCCAGTTGCCTCTTGGCTGTGTGACCTTGAGAGAGTTACAACACCTCTCTGGGCCACGTTCCCTTGTGTCAAATCACTCCCACCTCAGGGTTGTTTGGGGCATGAAATATACAGTCTGGGATACAAACGGTAGTACTGTGCTAGGGATGTTTTGGGGGTGGAAATGTTTCTTTAACGCCTCCTGTCTGCCCGGCAGGTGTTTGGCTCCGGGTCCTTCTCTGGCCCTCCGTTTCCATTTATGTCAGTTAGGGATAAAGCCTTTGTCATTCATTGGGAGGAGTATGAATGAGGTCAGGGCACCTAATTTACATCATACGTGGCCCCAGGCCCATCCTGTGCTCAAGCAGAACGGAGTCCCCCACCTGATGGGCAGCGGGGCAGTCAGCTCCTGACCCGGCAGTTGCAAGATTTCTGGAAGAAGTCCAGGAACACCCTGGTACCCCAGCGGCTGCTCTTTGAGGTGACCAACGCCACCGTGGTTAAGGATCCGCCCTCCAAGTACGTGGTGAGTGAGGGTCCAGGACCCTGAGCTATGAATCTTAGAAGACCCTGGCTTAGAGAAAGTAGGGGAAACTTCAGCATCCTGGGTGATCTGGCTGTGTAGTTATAAATGGCTGCCCCATTTGACAAATGGGGAAACTGAGGCCAGAAAAGGGCTGTAACTTGAACAGATCCTCAGGCAAATGAACTTATCCTATCCTGGTTTTGAGACTAAGAACTACTGTGCATGTCCTCTGCCCCCTGGACTTTTGCAAACTGTCAGAAGATGCAAGATACATGGGGAAGAATATTATCTGAGTCAGACTTGAGACCAAGTTGGCATTGGTTGGAAAAATGGGTTTGGGATCCAGATCTTGATTCAGATCCCAGTTATTACCAGTTGTTTGACTTCAGGTGAGTTGTGAAACCTTGACTAACCCGTTTTCTCACCTGAACAATGGGAATAATGCAGGAGTTAAATGAGACAGTACACAGAAAGCCCTTAGCATTGTGCCTGGCATCTTGAAGTGCTCGATAAATGATAGTTCTGTTATTACTATTTTACTTTGGGTTGAAAATGTCAGGCATCTAGGGCCTGTTGTGGCCTCTTTGCAACCAAGAAGAGTCAGTTCTCCAGCACCCACGCCTGTACAGAATAAGCTTGTCCGAAGGACTGGATTTAGGGGATTGGTATGTGTGTGTATGTTCAGTCGTGTCCGACTCTTTGCAGCCCCATGGACCGTAGCCCACCAGGCTCCTCTGTCCATAGGATTTTCCAGGCAAGGATACTGGAGTGGGTTGCCATTTCCTTCACCAGGGGATTGGTGGATTGGGGTAAAGATCAATCAGTGTTGGGGGCTGGGGGGGTGCGGGCTGATTTCCTGACTGTGGAAAGGAGAAACACATGGAGGATGCGGTTGGCCTGGTCCTGAAACCCAGCCTAACCTGGCTGGTCGTGGCGGCAGCAGCTCCCTGCCTCTCACTTCCCTCCTCTTCCCCACCCTCCTCCATTTCTGACTCAGCAGGAAGGGGGCCTGGAGCCCTGTCCCACATCTGGACTTCTCCACCCCTCTCTGAGGCTCTCAGTGAAAAACGGGCCACGCCCACGGGGCAGCTGCTCCAGTTTCAGTGGGGATTGACTCTGATGATGGAGTCTTGAGTGGCAGAAGTCCTGGTTGGGGGTCATGCCCAGGAAGGGGGCGCAAGGAGCAGCTGAGAGACAGGGAAGTTGGGGCAGCTCTGGGAAGAGAATGACAAGATAGAGCTAAGCCTGGCCTGGGCCGGGCCTGGGAGAATCCCACAGGAATCAGGAGCCTCTTGGGCTACAGTCCATGGGGTCGCAGAGTCAGACACGACTGAGTGACTAGGCAACAAATCCTGCTTCAACATCTCCTGGAGGTTAAGAGCACAGGCTTTGGAATTGGGTCGGCCTGGGTTTGAGTCCCAGCTGGGTCATTTACCAGCTGCGTGACTTGGAGGAGGTCTTTAAGCCCTTGGCCTTCTCTGGGAGCCTGCCTCCTGAGCTGACAAGAGATACGGACACCTTCCTCGCAGTGAGGTTGTGATGGTGAAATAGTGGCTGTGAAGAACTTGGCAGGGTAGTGCTCAGTTAATGATCCTCATTATTACCTGTCAATAGGACAACAGAAGGATCAGATAATGGATCCAAAATGGATTTTTGTCCAAAAACTACAAATGAAAATAAAAGCTAGATGAGCATAAGGGGTCACTATAGATGAGAGCTTCCTGAAATGTGTTCTGCAGAAAATTGGTTCCCTGGAATATTAATAACTGTCCCTTTAAAGAAAAAACAAAAGCTTTACAGTCAATATTTAATGTTTTGGGAATGCAGTTGAACTAGAGTAAAATAAGTTTCTTTATTGTTAAACTTTCTAATCCTGAATACTAATGTAGACTGAATCTTCCAGAGTGAGCAGGCAAACCTGACTGAGCAGGGGTGGCTACGATATTGGCAATTTCACAGAACAAATTTGAGAGTAAAATCTGGGTTTGGTGTTAGTACACTTTTAACGTGTGTGTGTGTGTGTGTGTGTGTGTGTGTGTGTGTGCGCGCGCGCGCATGCTCAGTTGCGACTGATTCTTTTTAACATCCAATGCTTGCTAATCCCCTTTTTAGACCTGTTAGCTCAGCACTGTTATAGATTAAGCCATATTTGGGTTCTCAGACCTGGTGGGAAGCTTAATGGTCATCTTGTTCAGCGTTTCGCAAACCTCCATCACCCTCACAATTTTTGTCCTATCTAAATGCTACTTTGACCATTTGGTGCTTATCATTTTTCTTCAAATCAACCTATTTTTTAAAAATAACTTTAAAAGACAACTTTACAACACAACTGTATATGGGAAGCCTGACTCACTCACCATAAAGAGAAGATAACTATAAAAATGAAAGCAGTGAAAGTGTCATTAAAGTCTGGCTGGATGCTGCTGCCTGGAGGTGGCACTGACAGATTCTTTCTGGCTCTTTTCTAAAAATGGAGCTGAGAAGGGCTTTTGTGAACCAAACTGAGAGCTTCTCAATTTGTAGTCAGAAAGATTCAGAGAGAATGAGAGGGGGTATCACCTTCTGCCTCTATTCAAGTGTTATCCACTCCAGTGCTTACCACCTAAACATCCCGGGGACCGACGTTTATGCCCGTCCCACACCTGAGTAAACAGTGAGCTGGGCCAGCACTCCATTCACTAGAGTGGAAGTGGACCCAAGAAGGGGACCACCCTGCCTGACTCCCATAGTGAGGGAGCATCTGACCCAAGGGTAGAACTTGGGTCCCAGTCCAGTGTGCTTTTCACACTGGTCCCTACTGGGGCTGTCTGAAGACCTGTGTTGAGGGTCTGGATTGGAATAACCCGGCCATGTGGAGCCATGTGTCCAGAATGGAACAAAGCTACAAGCTGGTCCCAAAGGTTGGCCTGGAGATGGGTCTGGGTTTCAACGCACCGCTGGTTTTCCAGAGGGGCTGTCAGAAGAGCTCACTTTCCAATGGGAGGGGCTTCCCAGGTGGCACTAGTGGTAAAGAACCCTTCCGCCCAGGTAGGAGACATAAGAGACCTGGGTTCGATCCCTGGGTGGGTAAGATCCCTTGGAGGAGGGCATGGCAACCCACTCCAGTATTCTTGCCTGGAGAATCCCATGGACAGTGGAGCCTGGTGGGCTACAGTCCATAGGGTCACACAGAGTCCGACAGGACTGAAGCAACTCAGCATGCACTCCCTGAAAGGGGGTGAGGGGGGCAGCCGTCCAGGCACTGAAGCTCATCTCTGTCTTTTTCTCTCTGTGCTGCCTTGGGCCTGGGTCATTTCAGACGAGCCTCAGGTAAGATGAGACTGGGCACCCCGGCTGCAGCCCCGGCAGCTCCCACCCTCCGGGCTGGCTCGATCTCCAGGGTGAAGGGAAGGGGTGGGGGAAGAGAGTTGAAAGTGGGGGTGGGGGGTAGGAAGAGAAGGGGCCCGGGGACACCATGCCTCTGCCCTGACCCCTGCCCTCCCTGCAGCTCTACACCCTCGCCGTGATGGGCCCGGGGCCACCGGATAGCCCGCCGGCCCAGATCTCCCGCCGCTACTCGGACTTTGAGCGGTTGCACCGAAACCTGCAGCGGCAGTTCCGCGGTCCGATGGCTGGCGTCTCCTTCCCCCGCAAGCGCCTGCGCCGGAACTTTACCGCCGAGACCATCGCCCGCCGCAGCCGGGCCTTCGAGCAGTTTCTGGGCCACCTCCAGGCTGTGCCCGAGCTGCGGCAGGCCGCGGACCTGCAGGACTTCTTCGTGCTGCCCGAGCTGCGGCGGGCGCAGAGCCTCACCTGCACCGGCCTCTACCGCGAGGCCCTGGCGCTCTGGGCCAACGCCTGGCAGCTACAGGCCCAGCTGGGCATCCCCTGTGGCCCAGACCGACGTCTGCTGACCTTGGCGGGGCTGGCCGTGTGCCACCAGGAGCTGGAGGACGCTGGGGAGGCCCGGGCATGCTGTGAGAAGGCCCTGCAGCTGCTGGGGGCCAAGAACCCGCACCCTCTGCTGGCCCCCTTTCTGGAGGCCCACGTGCGGCTCTCCTGGCGCCTGGGCCTGGACAAACGCCATTCTGAGGCCCAGCTCCAGGCCCTGCAGGAGGCAGGCCTGACCCCCACACCACCCCCCAGTCTTAAAGAGTTACTCATCAAGGAGGTGCTGGACTAGCGTCACCTAGACTTAAGGCCACTGTGGGAGAGGCGCTGCCCCTGGATGGGGGGTGCATTGGGGGGTGGATGAGAACACAGACAGCTGCTGAGAAGGCTCCCTGGGGTGCTGGGAACCCCGAGAAGGTCCACAGAGAATTTGCAGCACACCAAGGAAATGCGCTGCTTCTGTTGAGCTGCGCTCAGGACAAGCTGGGATGGTGCAGGGAGAAAGTCTGATGCTGCCTCTCCAGCTTATGAATACCTGGGGGCCGTGACCCAGGTCAGGGTCGATGGTCTGTCTTCCCGCAGGCCGGCCTGGCTGAAGGGCTAGGAATTCTGGCCCTGGAGTCCTGGGGTTGATGGCTGGAGGGAGGGCTGCGATCCTGGCCCAGGGGGATTAAAGGGCAGCAGCTCCAGTGGTTCGAGTCTCTTTATTTGGATGTCCCGGACAGAAGGCCCAGCCCTGGATGGTAATCCTGTCTCAGGAGTAGGGGGAGAACAGAGATCCTTGAAGCCCCAGGCCCAGCTGGCACCTCTGGCTACAGATTGCTCTTTGGGTCCTGGGGCTTAACTCGGATCACGCCCTCCTGGGCACAGGACACAGCCAGGACCCCATCCTGACGCCACAGCCGCCCGTGAACCAGGCCCCGGGAGCCACCTGCAGATGAAGAGAAGAGTCTCAATGGCCTTCTGTCTCCTGCTGCCCAGCCAAATGCGCTCCTTGCAAGAGGTGCAACTCGGGTTGGGCCACCCCATGCCAGAGCCATGCTTGATGGTGTGGTCACTCCCAATCTCCAAGCACCCCTTTTGAAGCCTATTATGGTTGCTCAAGGGTGTAACTCCTCCCAAGGGAGCCCCACTTGATGGTTTAAAAGCACTTTCATGTATCTGCTGACTTCCTCAAGAAAAAAAATCCCAAGGGTAGAAGTTCTGTGAACAGTCTGGTTCAGTAGTTCAGCTAGGCGGATCTGTCCAACCTCTGGCCACTTGTGTAAGGAAACCCATCAGTTCCCTTTCTAATAAACCTGGCCCTCCCGGCCAGTCATTCATGTTAAAAAAAAAAAAAAAAAAATCTTCCACAATCACGGGGACAAAGGTGCTCAGGGGAAAGGATATGAAGCCATGAGGAGCCTAGGCAATCCCCTCCACACGTGGAGATTCTCCCTTGCTACCTAGGGCCGACGTCTAATGTTTAGGAAGGGAACTGCTGGTTTCTTTTAAACACAGTACAGCCCACTTAGTTCTCACGGTAGCCAAGTAAAGCAGGCCTTGTCCTGTGTTCTAGATGATGACACTCAAACCCAGAGAGGCTTGGGAACTTGGCCTTAAGGATCAGGTCAAAGCCGAACCCAAGAGACCTACCATCAAGGTGTCTGTTCTGTGCTGTGATGCTGTTGATTCTTGAGAGTCCCTCTTCCCTGAGTATAAAGAGTCCCTTAAGTTTTGTCCCTGTTTCACAAAACAAGGCTTCTCTTCATTTGAAATGCACTTCCTTGGAAAGGAACCCAGGGCTCTGAGACCAGGTACTGATGAACAAGTCTGGGTTTCTTGCTTCACAATATAAGGAGGGTCCAAGCAGTGGGGCCCCTACATGGCCGAGGGCCCCAACCCCCAGCCAGGCTAACTATCAGAATCAGGGAATCTTCGTAAAAATACTTTCTTGGACCTCATCCAAGCCTTGCAGTCAGAATCTTGGGGATCAAATCTGGGAATGTTTTGAAAAAACTCTCCCGAGAGGTGGAAGAATAGGCCCTCAGCTTTGGATCCGTCTGCTCTGGTGCAACTCTATGTGTGTAGACGAGAAAACAGCCTCAGAGCGGAGGTGGGACGTGCCCAGCATCACACAGAGCATCTGAGGTGGTGGGACTAGCTAGTGGGACGAGCACTGAGCCTCAGATAAAGTGACTCATGTCCCCCGCATGTCACAGAAATGAAGAGCTGAGCAGGTGTCCTGCCCTCAGGCCACACCCTGTCATTTTGAAGACAAGGATGATGCAGCCTGCGGAAGCAGGAAAGGAAGTGATCCGTGCGGCACTCCACAGAAAGAGGGTGGGGCAGCATCACTCAAGAAAGCAGGCTCCCTGCCCTCCCCACCAAAGGCGCCAAGGTCAGCACGCGCGTTCCGCTTGACCCCAATACTCACCGGCCCAGGGGCTCTCACACTCATAGAGCATCCAGTGGTCAGCTCGGAAAGGGGCGTGGAACCACATGGAGTGGTCCACGGAGACCATGAAGTTGACCTTGTACTGCCAGTGGTGGGGCAGCATTGCTGTGCCCAGGAAGGCATAGTCCGAGATATAGGCCGCCACGCAGCAGTGCATCTTCATGTCGCCTTCACCTGCAACAGGTTCCGGTCCCATCAGTCCTGGGCTCCTGGGCTTTACAGCTCAGGACCTGCAGGGACGTAGGGAGAAAGGGGCTGCCGTGCACAGATGTGCAGACTCTTCACAAGGGCACCTGGCCCAAGGGTGTGTGTATGTGATGGAGGCCAAGGGAGACAGAGACTGGAGGAGGGCAGGGGATGGGTGAGGACTGAAATCCTCCCCCCGTCTCCCACCCTGAACCTTCAAAGTGTCTTCTTCCAGCTTTGCACAAAGGCACCTTATGCTTAGCAGGGGACCTGAAGAAGAATCTTGGCCAGATGCCTTGCCTTGCCCAGGAAGGGCCCACGTGAGGATTCCCGTCACCTCCCCATTCTCCCCCTGCAAAAGGCTGAGCTCACTTCTCTGTCACTCAGATAAGGAAACAGGCCCACAGTGTGGGAGGACCATGCCCAAGGCCACCCAGGGCAGAGGAGGTGCAGGTCTAGACCCCCGAAGAGAGTTTCCTTTCAGTCCATGGGGTCCCGCTTACCAATATAGCCCTGGGCTCGCACCCAGAACATCTGTCTGGGTTCCGTTTTCTTCAGCTGGGCTGGAGTGGGTGGGTTTACCACCTTGATCTCAATGGGCACCTCCTGGGCAGCAATTTGGTTCAGCCCCACTCTGTACTTCTCCTGGAGCTTTGGGTCCCTGAAAGTAAAGGGGTGCGGAGACCCCAGAAGATAGGGAGCCTGTCTGAGCTGCCTCTTCTGACCCCACTCATTCCTCCACAGGAACTCCTGACATCCCCAGACCTCCTCTCCCCTCCCCTCCAGCAGACAGGATAGGACAGTATCTGCATCCCTTCTTTGCCACTGAGGAGCCCGTGGCCTGCTGCAAGTTAGTCATCATCAGCCTTTTTTTCCCATCTGCAAAATGTGGATGATGACATTCACCTACCTCACAGTTAACACTGGGGAGGAGACAAGATAATGCATGTAAAGCCAACACATCAAGCCATGGGGCTACCCTGTAATGGGCCCAGCTCCAGGCAATTCACACCCAGGAACTCAGATGCTATCATCCCTGCCCTCTGAGAAGTGGAGTAAACACAGAGGGTGCAGATAGCCAGCTCAGGAAGTTCATGGGGGCGGGAGTTAGACCCAGGCAGTTCTGGCTCCTCCTCGGTTCCCATTCTTAACCGCTTCTCTATTCTAACCCTCAGGAAACAGGCTGCCCTACTTGGACTGACTTACCCAACCTGAGCCACTGGGGACATTGTCTTCGGGGCAAGGAGCCCAGTTCCAGGGAAGCCCCTTTGCCGCAGGGACCACCACCCCTCGTGCCCCTAGCGCTATTCCCCAGTATTTCATTTCCTTCCCTTTCCCCTGGAGTCCTGTCTGATGGTACCTTCTGTGATGATGGAACATTCTGGTCCACTGTGGTGGCCACTAGCCACATGGGGCTGCTGAGGGCTTGACATGTGGCCAGTGCGACCAAGGTACAGATCTGAATTAATTCTGTTTAATGTTAATAAACTCAAAACAGCCCCCTGTGGTTAGTGGTTTCCTTATGGGAGACATGGTTCTAGATTCAGGGACCTTTAAGAACAATGTCCTCCTTTCATTCTCAAAGTTTTTTATTTAATTTATTTTTGTCCACGGCATGTGGGATCTTAATTCCCCTAACAGGGACTGAACCCAAGTCCCCTGTCGTGAAAGTTAACCCCTGAGCCTCCAGGGAGAAAAGAAGAGAAAGTGAAAGTCGCTCAGTCATGTCTAACTCTTTGCGACCCCATGGACTACACAGTCCATGGAATTCTCCAGGCCAGAATACTGGAGTGGGTAGCCGTTCCCTTCTCCAGGGGATCTTCCTGACCCAGGGATTGAACCCAGGTCTCCTTCTCAAATATTTTGGAGCTCTGACCACACACCAGGCTCCATGTTTATACCTCTCTGTCAAGAGTGGCGTAACTACAATTTACTGAGCACTCACTGAGCGCCTTGTTATCACTTATCTCTGTCATCCTCACAGCAGCCTTACGAGGGATTTTATAGGGATTTCGATGGATTTTATAACTGATCACAAGCTCAGAGTGGGAAAGCAACTTGCCAGACTCACACAGCAGGCAGTGACAGAGTCCAGATCTGAGCCCAGGCCTTTCCCAGGTTCGGACGCACACCTGCTCCGTCACACTGGGCTGACTCCCCTGCACGGGGCACTAGGCGGTGGAGGTCTCCTTACTACTCAGCTGTGAAGCAGGCGGGGCAGAAACAACGACCCCCATTTTTCCTATGAAGAAGCGGGCTCTGAGAGGCTGGAGACTTGGGCAAAGCTACACAGCAGGGGGACACCAAGAGAGGTGGAGCCCTGGCAGGAACCTGTAACCGAGCAGGAACCTGTGGGCACCTCTGTCAAGTTTATGATTAACCTCCATATCTGAACCTTTATTCCTTTTCTTGTTCAAAACGTGTTCTCCTCAAGACTGAAGAGTGTCAAAAGAAAGGTGGGAACTGTAATTGAGCAGGACCCTGTGGGGCCTTCCGGGGACAGGTCTTCTTCCACTTCCTTGGCTTTCACTCCTCTCTGAGGTACCCAGGTAACCAGCATTTGATTCACATTTCCTGAGTTGTTTTTACAGCTGTGCAAAGTCCTCAGGAAATGGAAGATGTTAACTACTAATGATTGTGAGCACACAGCCCCAGGAACCTAGGGACTGATGAGGTTCACCCCTGAGACACTGCCCTGTTACATCACCATCAGCCAATCAGAGAACTGCGCAGGAGCTGATCACGTGCCCTGCAGCCTGCCCCCACCACACCAGTCTAGCTTTTTTCTTCTTTTAATATATACCTATTTATTTTTATTTGGCTGTGCTGTGTCTTAGTTGTGATGGGGGGGTTCTTCCATCTTCTTTGCGGTACTCGGGATCTTTTTGTTGTGGTATGGGGGATCTAGTCCCCCAAGCGGGGATTGAACCCAGGCTCCCTGCACTGGCAGCACGAAGTCTTAGCCACTGAACCACCAGGGAAGCCCCGAGCTTTTTTTTTTTTAATTGGAGGATAACTGCTCTACAGTCATGTTAGTTTCTGCCGTACAACAACGTGTGTCTGATAGGGACAGAGTTAAGGGACAAAACAGGTGATTCCATAGTGAATCCCACTAGGGGACTGTGGGCTTCCCTGCTAGCTCAACTGGTAAAGCATCCGCCTGCAATGCAGGAGACCCTGGTTCGATTCCTGGGTCGAGAAGATCCCCTGGAGAAGGGATAGGCCACCCACTCCAGTATTCATGGGCTTCCTTGGTGGCTTAGCTAGTAAAGAATCCACCTGCAATGCAGAAGACTAGGGGTCGATACCTGAGTTGGGAAGATCCCCTGTAGGAGGGCATGGCAACCCACTCCAGTATTCTTGCCTGGAGAATTCCCATGGACAGAGGAGCCTGGCGGGCTACAGTCCATGAGGCTGCAAAGAGTCAGACATGACTGAGCCCCTGCAACTAAGCACTAAGGGATTGTTAAGTAGAATAAGTATGGGAAATCCTGATAAGTTAATGATTACTCAAGAAAGCAGGTTTGCTTAGCAACAAAGCATTGCAACAGAAGCACGAGACCTGCCCCCAAAACAATGAGACCCATACCCTGCCCAGTGAGCTCAGTAAGTTAATGAGCCCTGGGACACACTCTGTGCACACACGAAAAACAATCATTTGTGGATCTAGCTTGACCACGCAGGGACAAGAAAACTTCCCTGCTCAAGCTGGAGGAGGAGCTGATGTTGGAAGCATGACATCTACTCAAGAAAGACAAAGACGTTCTTCTCTTCCTTCCCACTTTTCCTTCGATTATAAAACTGTAGCCCAGTAAGTTCTCAGGGTGCAGCATCTCTCCCGCCCACTTATAAGCCTCACAAGTGTCCTCTTCTAATAAATCACTTATCAATCACTTTGCCTCTTGCTGAATTATTTTCTGTGCTGAGTCATAAAGGACTATGGTACCGAAGCGCTTCAGAGCCCCTGAAATGACACCAAACGGTTTCAAATCAGCTGCAAGTATACCTATATTCCCTCCCTTCCACTCCCCCAAGTCCCAGTCCTGCTTTTTAAAATGCTAGTTGGGATCCACTGAAGGACCCTGTGACCCGCCAATGGGTGGCAACTGCGGTTTGAACACTGTCCTGGGGCCTCCAGGTCTCTCACCTTAAATACTGGTCAATGAGGGCCTCGTGGCTGAGCAGCTCCTCCGGCGGGGGCACAGCAGGCATGGAGAACTGGTGCTGCATGGGGCTGGGCTGGGCCTTCTGGAAGGAAGCCTGGCAGATGAAGATGGGCCTGCCATGCTGCACGGCCTTCACGAAGCGCACAGAGAAGCTCGCCCCTGTCCGCGTCCGCTCCACCTGGTAGAGCACCGGCACCTTCGGGTCCCCTGCAGCGGGCACGAAGCTCACAGTGAGCCCCAGCGGGCCCCGCAGGCCCACCCACCTGATGGCTCTCCATTTCTTTTCTGCTAGAGAGCCACTGGCTGTGGCCCGCTGGGTCCCAGCTACTGGGGATACAGAGAGGAACCCTAGACCCTGTCATCAGGATGCTCCTGGTACAGGCAGAGCTCCTGTCCACCAATAGCACAGGACAGAAGGGACGCTGACAGAGTCCGTACATTCAAAGCCTGGCTCCGCCACTCACCAGCTGCAGCTGTGTGACCTTGGGGAAATCACTTAACCTCTCTGAGCAGTTAACCCATCTGTGAAATAGGAACATCATAGTGTTCATACCTCTCAGGGTTTCAATGAGGGTGAATTAGTTCAGAGTTGTAAGGTGTTCAGAATAATATCTGGCACACAGTAAGTTCTCTGTGTTTACATAAAATACTCTCAGCCTTTGTCTTGTTCCACCTGTGACTGGGATCTTGTCATGAGCACAGTACCATTCTTCTAGATCAGGGGTCAGAAAATCTGGTCTGCTACCTGTTTTCTTTCTTTAAAATAATTTTATTTATTTATTTTTGGCTGCACTGGGTCTTCGTTGCTTTGTGAGGGCTTTCTCTAACTGCCACGAGCAGTGGCTGCTCTCTAGTTATGGTGCTCGGGCTTCTCACTGCGGTGACCTTTCTCGTTACCAAGCATGGGATCTAGGCACTGGGCTTCCTTAGTTGCAGCACTCAGGCTCAGTGGTTGCAGCGTGTGGTCTCAGTTGCTCCTCGGAACGTCGGATCTTCCCAGAGCAGGAACCGAACCCATGCCCCCATGCAATGGCAGGTGGATTATTATCCATTGCACCACCAGGGAAGTCCCTGCTGCCTGTTTTCTTTTTGTTTTTCTTTTCTACCTTCCGTTTTTTTTTTTTTTGAGAACAAGCAAAGGTTATTTATTCAGAATTTAGTATATCAAGGGAATCAGCCACAGTTACTTCTGTTTGGCAGAGACTCAAAGGCAGACAGAGTGGGAAAGCTTTATAGTGGGGGGAAGAAAAAGGCTTCCGGTGTGCCCTGCTTGGACACCGCTGGCAAGGGGAAGCTACAGGTAGGCTAACCAGAGGTGGGATAGCCCATGTAACTGATGCAGGGCGCATGTTTGGCTTTCCCTGGTTAGTCCTAGGTTGGAAACAGGGGTAAAAAGTAGGGAAGCTCTCGGTTATTCACCAACTCCTGGCAATTAGGGGCTGATCCTTACAGGGACTATGGTTTGGCTTCCTAGACTGACTGCTAGACATGGTGGTCTGACTTCCTCAGCCTGACTTGTAGATAGTAGGCTGGCTTCCTGTGCTAGTTGCTACCAGTTGTGGCTCAGAGTAATTTTTTTATATGCAGTTTGGCCATTGTCTGATAGTCATTCTCCCAGGAAAGGCCTGCTGTTAAGTCAGTTCCTTCATTCTTAATGCAAATGGAAGTCACTTGGTCCTTCTTCGCTATCCGCTCTCTCAGTGCAGGAGGGGAAACACTGGCCCCAGAGTAAGGACTACTAACCCTCAACAAACAGGCTGGGAAGGGTTTTTAGAAGGAGAGAGTCTTCCTGGTGTCCCTGAAGTCCTTTGGTCTGAGTCAGATGACCTTGGAGAACCCTAACTTCTAGGTGGAAAAACGCCTTGGGGATGATTTTCAACTTTGAGATGAAAGAAGCAGATCTAGAGAAGTGTTGTTTCCTCCACCTTGTCCAGGTGGGAAGCCTCCGCCAAGCACCAGGGCTCATTCAACAGCCATAAACATGCCTCTAACACCTTGAAGCCCAGCAGGTTTGCTCAGGTCTGCTAGCCGGCAATGCTAAAGGGCATTTTTATCAGAATGGGGGCTCCTCAAGGCCTTAGTGGAGTGAGAAGTGGCAACCCACTCTGGTATTCTTGCCTAGAGAATCCCATGGACAGAGGAGCCTGGTGAGCTACAGTACATGGGGTCACAAAGAGTCAGACACAGTTGAGCAACAGAGCACACACACAAGGCCAAAAGCCTTTGAGAAGGGTTTCCCAAGAGTCCAGAAACTGTAGATAGCTACGTGAGCAGCCTGATTTCAGGGGATGGGAAAGAGGCCTCCCTTCCCTACCAAAAAAACGTTTTTCATCCAGTCCTTGGGCTGCAGCTAAAATGCAGTATTTTCCATTACTAGTGATTTACCTTTCAGTATGAATGAGTTCTAGACCTGTTCTTTAAAATTTGTATTGGAACAGAGCAGGTAGGCTCTGCTGTATATTGAAGGAAGAGAGATAATGAGTTATGGAGTTGAGTGCATTTGTTACATTAACCTGAAACAGATGGCCAGATATTTTGCCAGCGAAGATATGTTTCTTCAGAATCAGCAGAGAATTGCAATTCGAGGTCTGCAGCCATGGCGAGCCAGGTACAAGTTTCCCGCTCAGCAAAGGAAGGAGACCGCTTTTATAGAGGGGGATAGGAGGGGCTACAGTACAGTGTAATTGGGAGGGTCCTAGTAAACAAGGAGCCTGTGGTTTTCCATTGGCTGATGCCTTGCCAGAAAGGAGTCTTTCTTCCTCTTTGGCTCCGTTGTCACAGGGCACGAGAGCACCCTTTTCTCTTCCAACTCTCCTGAATGGAGGTTTCCGTTTAATTTTTTACAGTTAAACTAGGGTATCTTCTCATGTTGGTTTCACATTAACTATGCCAAGTAGGTCTTATCCCGATTGTATAGATGGGGAAATTGATGCCAAAAATAACAGTTTTGGAGAATACAGCCAAGACCATTTGTTTATGTGTTTCGACTATTGTTCTGCCCATAAAATCGAAAATATTTATGATCTGACTTTATAGAATGTTTTTTGACTCCTGCTGTAGAATCTTCAAGCTCTAAAGAGTTGGACACGACTTAGTGACTAAACAACACCCTGGTAGTGGGTCACATCAGAAACTAAGAGCTTCCCCTTCTGCCTTGCTGCCAGGAAGCTTGGAGCTAACTTTTGTATAAAACTGTGATGATATGCCTTAGCCTAGTATTCTGACACAATCGTTCCCCCCCAAATCCCAGTCTCCTGGCCCTTCAATTTATTACTTTTAAAACTTTTGCCCCAAATGTTTTATTTTTTTCCCCACACTTTATTTTCTTGCAGATTATATTCCATTACAGGTTATTAAAAGATACTGAATTCTCTATGCCTCACAGTAAATCCTTGTTGCAGATCTATTTTACGTATTATAGTTTGTATCTGTTAACCCCATACTCCTAATCTGCCTCAACTTTTATTTTATTTTTTAAATTAAAGAATTTATTTTTGGCCACATCACACGGTTTGCAGGATCTTAGTTTCCTGACCAGGGATCAAACCTAGGCCCTCCACAGTGAAACCATGGAGTCTTAACCACTGGGCCATTAGGGAATTCTGACTTTTAACAGCCAATTATTTTAAGCTGTCTTCTTTCAAGAAGTAGAAAGGGGATACAAATAACTGGTGATTATTAGGATATAGCGGTGTTGGCACCATTCATTTCATGCTGCTTCTGGATGGAGAATTTCCAAGGAAGTGGATGCCTCCCGCAGAACCTGAGATGGGCTCTACCATGGTTCTGGAATTATTTCCCAAGAGTGAAAGAGCACAGAAGGAGAACAAAGCACAGAGCCTGGAGTCACCCAGCCTCAGGTTCAAATCCTGGCCTTGCCTCTCTGAGCATTATGGAAGCTGCTTACATAACCTCTTTGGGTCCAAGGTTCCTTACACGCAGAATAAACACCCCTCGGCTTTACTGAAGAGGATCAAACAAGATAATGTAAATAGTTGTGCACTGTAACATGCAAATTGTAACCACTCCCATAAATTCATCATCAAAAAATAGTGGTAAGTACTATTTATGGAAGACTCACAATTTGCCAGGCCCTGCACTATATACTTCACCTACAAAGATTAAGAATTGTTTTCAGAAACTGGATAATGAAAACTGGTTCAAAGGGATCAGGTAATGCCCCCACTTCCACAAAGTGAAACAAAACTGTCTCACTGAGCTAGGAGGATTACAGTTATCAAAAGGCCAGTATTTCTGGAGTTTACAAGCAAGCTGAGGGAACCAAGGGCACACGGGCATGTCTGCTTCCAACCGGCATAAAGGTTAAGGGCAGGGCTCACCCCAAAATAAGCATTCAAATACTTTATAGCAATGACTGTCAGGAAAGGCCAGGAAATAAAGGGGTGGGGAGTGACGGACAGGGGAATATAGTATGAAAAGGTATATTTACTATTAAAATATTCTATATTTGTATATATGCTGGGAAAGACTGAAGGCAAAAGGAGAAGTGGGTGACAGAGGATGAGATGGTTAGATAGCATCACTGACTCAATGGACATGAATTTGAGCAAACTCTGGAAGATAGTGAAGGACAGGGAAGCCTGGCAGGCTGCAGTCCTTGCGGACACGACTTACTGAGTGAACAACAATTCTATGTTTGTAAAATGAAGGGGGGAAACCCACTGTCTTTTTTAAAACAGGTCACATTTCATAAAGTTGCATAAATTCTTCTCAGTTGATGGGACCACGCAGTAGGCAGAGACTCTTAAAATTGGGAGCATCTGCTTAGGAGTGAGATTTTTATGTTTCTCAAAAGAGCATGGGTTTTAAAAGATTATGCTCTTTCTTTGATTTGATCCCAGAGTTGTTAGCTAGAACAATCTTGCTTGGCCCAGGCCCTCCTGCATTTTTCAGCTGGGAAGAAGGAGGGGGTGAGGAAGAGTGCTCGCTCACCCAGCACCCAGCACTCAAGGGCACCCAGCAAATCAGTGACAAAGCTCCACCTAGACTAGAGGTCTCTTGATTCCCAGGCTGGTCTCTTTTCCAAACTCCCAGCAGAGATTCCAGGACTTCTCTGAGGAACCAGCACCAGGACTGGCACCAGACGGTGTGTAAAGGATAAAGGGCAAAAGACCCACTGGGAACCATTAAGCACCAACAAGTACCTAGTATGTCAACAGCTACTGGGTCTAAGGTTCTTCCCCGTCCCTGCCCTTCTTCCTCTAGGTTCCCCTGAGGGTGATCAACTAACCTCACCATGCCTCTCCCCTCCCCTTCTCTCCCCCTTTCTCCTCAGTCACCACCCCCATCCCTCAAGGCCAGAATTCTTCTGCTGGGCCGCCTGGGCTGGGGTGGGGTAGGGAGGAGTTGGTTTACCTTTCCGTACAAAGTAGCAATGCAGGGAATGCACATGGACATCTTCACTCACAGACTTGGCTGCAGCCACCAGGGCCTGGCCCACGATCTGACCCCCAAACAGACGCTGGGTTGAGGGTACCCAGTAATGCCTTCCTCTGTGGGGAGAGGGGGACAAGAGGAAAGACTTGGGGGCTGAGCCAAATCCTACGACCTTTAATGAGCCTCCAGTGCAGGATTTCTTAACCTGATTGGGGTTTGTGATGCTTTGAGAATCCGGCGAAAGCTTTTCCCTAGACAAATATCCTAACATCACTCTACCTACAACTCCAAGGCCTTATCTGTGGACTTCGGTTAAGGGTCATGAACCAATCCTCATATTTTACACTAGGAGAACAGGGATCAGAGAGGGACACTGACTTGAGCAAGGTCACAAAGTTCAAAAATTGCCATCCTGAGCAATATCTGGGTCTTTTGATCCCAAGTCCAATATGTCTTCCATTGCCCATACATGGGTAAGACATAAGCTTGTCTCAAGACCTTGAGTAGACCAAGATGAACCCCACAACCTGCAGGTGGACTGCATTAGGTCTGCCACTTACACTCCTCAACTTTGCTAGACCAGTTCTTAAAAGAAATAAATTTAGAGCTTGGAGGCCCTCAGACCTCACGTCTAACCCATTCAGTGCACAGATGAGGAAACGCAGCCCCTAGAGGTGAAAAGTCTCCCCAGTGAAAGATTAAGAATTAAGATTAAGTCTCAAGCTTCCCACTGCCCGGCCCAGCATTTTTCATATCAGTTCAGTTCAGTTCAGTCACTCAGTCGTGTCTGACTCTTTGCGACCCCAAGAATCGCAGCACGCCAGGCCTCCCTGTCCATCACATACTCCTGGAGTTTACTCAAACTCATGCCCATCGAGTCGGTGATGCCATCCAGCCACCTCATCCTCTGTCGTCCCATTCTCCTCTTGCCCCCAATCCCTCCCAGCATCAGGGTCTTTTCCAGCGAGTCAACTCTTCACATGAGGTGGCCAAAGTATTGGAGTTTCAGCTTCAACATCAGTCCTTCCAATGAACACCCAGGACTGATCTCCTTTAGGAAGGACTGGTTGAATCTCCTTGCAGTCCAAGGGACTCTCAAGAGTCTTCTCCAACACCATAGTTCAAAAGCATCAATTTTTTGGCACTCAGCTTTCTTCACAGTCCAACTTTCACATCCATACATGACTACAGGAAAAACCATAGCCTTGACTAGACGGACCTTTGTTGGCAAAGTAATGTCTCTGCTTTTTAATATGCTATTTAGGTTGGTCATAACTTTCCTTCCAAGGAGTAAGCGTCTTTTAATTTTATGGCTGCAGTCACCATCTGCAGTGATTTTGGAGCCCAAAAAAATAAAGTCAGCCACTGTTTCCACTGTCTCCCCATCTATTTCCCATGAGGTAATGGGACCAGATGCCATGATCTTAGTTTTCTGAATGTTAAGCTTTAAGCCAACTTTTTCACTCTCCTCATATAAGGCACTGCAAAATTCCAGGCAGTTATTTGCAGTTGGTTAAACGAGGGTGCGGGGTGGGGGGGTGGGGGGATTAAGTCAGTGCCTAAAACAGCTTCCAATAAGCCAGGAGGAGCCTTGGAAGCTTGAACTGTTACATCCCCAGTTACAGTCAAGAAATTTAAGTGACATCAGGAAGGAAACTGGCTCAGGACTCAGAAGGAATAAGGAGCTACTAGACCCCACCTAGTGATGGTGGGGATGGAGTATGTAAAAGATAGTGACTATGCAATGAGCTGCGGATAAGTTTGTCCCCTCGGACAAATCACTGCCCTTTCTGAGCTGGCTCTCCCAGGGACCTGACCCTTCCTGGGGAGGCTGCTGAGAAGTATACCTCGGATCACCACTTTATCTGACCAGACTGCCAGGACCTCCCGGGGATGAGGCTGCATAGAGCCCCGCGCCGAGGAGGAAGCCGGGGCAGCTTCTTCAGGCACAAGTTCACTCCCAATTACGGCAGACGCATCGCGCACAGAGCCCTCCCTCCTCCCGAGGGGTACGAGCAGGGGTAGTGGGGTTGCAGCAATCAAGATCAGGAGACTCTGACCCGATGCGGGGGTGCGGGCCAGATGCGGCCGGCTACCTGTAGAGATCCTCATCCAGCGGCTCGAGGTTGAGCACGCTGGTGACCAGGACGCTGCGGAGGTCCCCGGGTGGATCGCCGCCGCCCTGTTCGTCTTCCAGGTCCCGAGGGGGCGACATGTAGTTCACCAGCTGCCGGCCCGGGTCTTTGCGCTGGCGGGGCACACGCGGACACCTGAACAGAACGCGCAGCCTCGAGAGGACTCTTAAGTGACCGGAAGTCTCCCTCAGGCCCTAAGAAAGAAGGAAAGCCTGAATCCTGTTTATGATTGGTCGGTGCTTCGGTCATTCTTCGGATGGAGAGCCCATCTGCTCTCTAGCAATTGGGGGAAATGAGTGCCAGTCCGGTGAACCCATGCGTGATTTGATATGACGGTGAGGGGGCGGAGCCTAGAGACGATAATTAGGGTTCAGTGTCATTTCCCCTCTTGTCAGAGAGCAAACCCACCTAACCAATGGTGACCCCCTCAGGCCGAGGGATTCTCCTGAGCTCCGTAACAAGGCACCCAATAGAGGCCCTCTCTTAAGGCATCCTGGAGACCGCCAGCCTGTAGACCTTCCTAGGTGACCTCTGATCCCCGGTGTTGATCTTAGTGCAGCCCCTGGGTGGGCCGAGGGGGCGGCCATGGAGCTAGGGAGCTGCTTCAAGACCTACGAGGACTTCAAGGAGTGCTTCAGCGCCTACAAAAAGGAGAATAAGTGTTCCTTCATTCTCAGGGACTGCGTCTCCGTCCGGTACCACAACCTCAACCATGGCACCTGTATCCGCGAGGACATCCTGTAAGGGCGTGGCGGGGGCGGGTCAGGACGGTGGGGAGGAGGCCGGACAGTCCCAGAAAGGAGGGCGGCCTGGAGGAGGGAGTGCACCTGGGCGCCCCCCCACCCCGCCCTGTCTCTGAACAAGTCCACATTAAGCACCTGCTAGGTGCCTGGGAAAAGCGCAAAACCTCCACAGGCATCGCCTTTTGACCACCCACGTCACCTCCACTCATTCACTCCTTCATTCCCAGCTTTTCTGGAATTCATGACGACTGCAGTTTATCCCATTTTTTGAGCACCTGCCATATCCCAGACACAAAGTATGGCCTTCACAATGGATAAAAATGCCTTGGCGAGAATTTTAATCATGTCTTCTCTTTACAAAGCAGTAACACTGGTCAGTTATTGGTTGTTAAATTGGTCATTCATTCTTTCATTCTTTCCTTAGTTCTGTAAATCGTTCTCGAGCTCTGGAGATTAACAAACCGGTTTTCAAACACTTCCCATGCCCCAGGAGCGTCCTCTATTCTAGGTACGCTTTCACCCACAGGGGTTTATTGAAAACCACAGGCAAATGTTATTTTTCCCATTTGGCAGGTGAGAAAAGAGGCTTGGAGGCTAAGTTAAGGGTTGAAAAACTCAACTGCCTTCCGGACTCAGGTGAAACAGCCCCGTGTAAGAAAACTGAACTTTTAATTTAACTATATGAAAAGGAATGATGAAATAATCAACACCAGGTCTTTGTGCTAGGGAGAATAGATGTGGAGAATAGTCGTGTGAACTGGGAAAAATGGAGAGCAGGCCAATTAACTCCAGCTGATGGCCTCCATGTGAAAGTGAAGATCCAGTGTTCCCGGATATGGGGCAAATGGAGTTAGCAGTCCAGGCTTTATGTGAATGTGTCCACTTATTAAAAATTGGAAATCAATTCACATGTGAACATGCACTCTATGGGCCAACTCTGAGAGTCAAACTGTATCTGAGTTTGAGACCTCCAGATTGAGACATTTGGCCAAAGCTCACTCTCTGGCCAGGCAGGCGGTGTTTTTTTCCCTGCTCTGAAGTCCAGTGCTGTGCTGGGTACAGATAAATATGAATAAGTAACTAAACTTGCCCTCAAAGAGCTTGAGATGGCATAGTACACGGACTAGTGTGTGGTAAATGCTTTATTAGATATGCGCAGAGGAAGAAGTGACAAGTGTCTGGGAAGACAGGAAGGGCTTCACACTGGAAGTAATGGTTTCTGCTGGGCTGTGAATGAAAGCAGAAGGCTAGTGCAGAAGTACAGTGGTTAACATCAAGTATCACGGAGGGGTTTGACCAAAAGGAGCCGTAGAGTGAAGACACAAATATATGAAAGAATGTGGCGTGTTTGAGAAACAGTATAGGATACCGTACCTGTCAGGCGGTCATGTCAGTCGCAATTCACCCATCAATCAAAGCTTCCCTGGTGGCTTCACTGTAAACAATCCGCCTGCAACGTGGGAGACCTGGGTTCGATCCCTGGGTTGGGAAGATCCCCTGGAGAAGGGAAAGGCTACCCACTCCAGTATTCTGGCCTGGAGAATTCCATGGACTGTATAGTCCTTGTGGTTGCAAAGAGTTGGACACAACCGAGAGACTTTCATCAATAAAAGGTCTTCGAGCTTCCCTGGTGGCTCAGATGGTAAAGAATCTGCCTGCAGTGCAGGAGAGTGGGGTTCGATCCCTGGAGAAGGCCATGGCTACCCAATCCAGTACTTTATGGAGAATCCCATAAAGTATGACTGTGAGGTGTTTGGACTTTGATCTATGCCTGTAGCATCTTTCTAAGCAGTGAAAGAATGCAAAAAAAAAAAAAAAAAAAGGCCCTGCTTCAAACTGCTTAACAGTATATGCCAGATAAAGTGCAGTAGCCTTCCTGTTGCCCTCTTGATTAAGTCCAGGACTATTATTAACCTGGCTCGCCAGACCATCTAACCCTTTTGACCTCCCCATCTTGCACTGCGTGCTCCATCCTCACCGACTCTTACTCCATCCATGATCAGCCCCTGTCCCAAGCCCATAGCTTCCTAGTCCTTGCACTTAACCACTTCTACTGGTTAGAATAACCTTGTCCATCACTTATCTTAGCGCTCTCTTCCTTAAACGTCAATTGTGTTGTATACTATCCTCTCTGTACTGTATATCCTGAACTAAGATACCTAACATTTTTCTTTAAATTGTTCTAATAGTCAAAGAAACTTTAGAACCGATGTAATAGTATATAAGAAGTAACAGTATGGTGGCCAAAAAATAGTGTATCTTTTAAAAGTAGCTACTAAACATTCTTGTGTTATCTGCAGTCATTTTGGACCACTTGTGGAAAACTCTGTCTTAGCTAGTTGTTACTTTTCCTTCAGATACTAGCGTAATTTCCAAAAACCCTTTCTTAACTCCCTGAAGTTAGGTTCAGTGCTCCTACTCTGTGTTCTGACAGCGCTTGTTATAGCTCTTTGCACATCCTTTTGGATTATAGTTTACAGAAGTTTCCCTGGTTTGCTGAGCTCTTTGAGGGAGGGACTCTGGTTTACTATTTTTTGCATTCTCACTGATTAACACCATGCTGCTTGCTTAGAATCAAGTCCAAACATCTCATAAATGCACCTAGACACCCTTCAGGTGGATCACCTCCAGGGTCTAGCACCGGGATTGTCTCACAGAAGGCCTTAAGTAACCATTGAATGAATGAGTCATCGAGTGTTAAATGTATAACTCGTCGAAACTGGTGCTGCAGGGGCTCAGAGAAAAGTCACAGTGGGCTAGGGAAGTAAGAGAGAAGGAGGCTTGAGCTAGGCCCTCAGAGACAGGGAGGTGTCAGGAGGTGTATTTTCTGTCTGCTGCTGTAACGAATTACCACAAACAGTGATGAAAGCAACATAAATTTAGAAGCTTACCGTTCTGTAGGTTAGAAGTCAGGCACAGATCTGACTGGGCTAAAACCAAGGCATCAGCAGAGTTGTATTTCTTTCTGGAGTCCCTGTGCATGCGTGCTAAGTCACTTCAGTTGTGTCTGACTCTTCACAACTCAATGGACTGTAGCCCTCCAGGCAAGAATACTGGAGTGGGTTGTCATGTCCTACAGGGGATCTTCCTGACCCTGGGATCTAACCCAAGTCTCCTGAGGCTCCCGTGTTGCAATTAGCTTCTTTACCTCTGAGCCACTGGGGGAGCCCCTGGAGTCCCTGTAAGAGAGTCCATTTTCAACTCTTCCAGCTTCTAGAAGCTATCCACATTCCTTGACTCATGGTCCCCTTCCTCCATCTTCAAACCAGTAATGGCTGATGTAGTCCTTGCATCATATCACTCTGACCCTGCTTTGTTCCATCTCCTTCTCTGATGCCCTTTCTGCCTCCCTCTTCCATTTTTTAGGATCCTGTGATTATATTAGGCCTGCTCAGATAATCTAGGATAATTTTCCTTTAAAAAAAATCAGGTAATTAGTAACTGTGATTCCATCTGCAATCTTAATTCCCCTTTGCCATGTTATCCAACATACTGACAAATTTTAGAGATGAGGCAGTTGGCATCTTCAGGGGCCCATCTGCCTATCACAAGAGGGTTAATATCCTGGAGGGAGAAGTGGTGTGTGAGCTAGTGCATATGTTAACATGTTGTCCTTGGCAGGCAGTGAGGAGACATACTTGACTAGAAGGAAGATTTATGCTGGAGCAGTACCAAAAAGAATGGCGGGGACTTAGCTAACAGAGGTGCAGATTGGTTTTATTTATTTTTGCAGGTTGAACAGTTTTTAAAATGAATTTGTTTTCGAGTGGTCAATATAGTCATTTAATTTTTTAAAAATTTCAAATTACATCAAAGTTTGCAAAAGGCAGTATGTTATCTAGAGACAACCATTCTTATCTTCCTGACATACTCTGAGCTTGAAAAAATATATCTTGTGTGTACATATGCACCTTTAAAAAAAAAACCACAGGTGACTGACTCTTTTTTTTTTTTTTGGCGGCAATGCACCACATGTGGGATCTTAGTTCCCTAACCAGGGATCGAACTCAGGCCCCCTGCATTGGAGTCTTAACCGCTGGACCATTGGGGAAGTCCCTTGCATACTACTTTTACATATCATTCTGCACCTTGCTTTTCTCACTTATCAATGTATTTTTGGAGATTACGCCACATCACTCCATTGTATGAACCATTTAATTCATTGATTTTGGAGATTGTTAACTGAAAACTTACTCCATGCTAGTGTCTGGAAACAGTGTTGAAAAACATAAGTTGAGTCCCTGCCTTCATAGAGCTTGCCCTCAGTCAGGGAGACAAATATTAAACTCTAATTGCAGAAATAACGATTTCCTTAAAATAGTAATAAGACGGAATTCCCTGGCAGTCCAGTGGTTAGGACTCTGCAATTTCACTGCCAAGGGCCCAGGTTCCATCTCTGATCAGCCTCAAAGCCAGTCAGTCAATCAATCAGTAAAATAGTAGTAAGAGTCTAGGAAAGACAGGTAGTAAGAACCAAAGGAAAGTCTAAGGTGCCAGGTGGGGAATGACAAGGAACTTTAATCTTGTACATAGTGTGGGTGTTAGCTGACACTTGATACCAGTGCAGGCTCTTGGGGAGGAAAAAACAGCCATCCCTGATATTTTGTGGAGATAAGTTTACAAAGCACATTCACCTCCTTACCTGACTTGGCCCTCTGAATCTCCTTGTCAGGAGTAGGTTTCACTCCCATTAAATGAGTTAATACATGTAAAGTGTTTACCACAAGGCCCACTACACAGAAAATATTCCATAAATATTATTGCCTTTATAATAATGTTATTGTGCAGGTGGGGGAAACGGCCAGGAGAAGTTGAGTGTTAAGAGGACTGAAAGTTCTACCTCTCTGCTTTACATTAAGGCTCCTAGTTTCATTAGGTAACTCTTTGAAAGCGGTTACCCCCTAGCTCCTGTGTTCTTAGGCAAAAGGGAGGAGAGAAGGTAGAGAGAGTCAAGGCAGGCAAGGAGCAGAGGCCCAGGTAGTCAAGACTTGGAAGAGGCAAATAAGAGAACCTGTAACAAAAACCATCCTCAGCCCCAAAATCACCTGGTGGGAGCCAGGGAAGTCTGAATTTGGGGTACAGTTACAGTCAAGGAAAATAAGAATGTGCAGAAAGGAGTGAGCAAGTCGGAGCAGGGAGTGGGGTAAGATTTCTTTCTTTTTTCTTTTTTGGCCACACCACACAGCATGTGGGATCTTAGTTCCCCTGCATTCGAAGCGCAGAGTCTTAACTACTGGATTGCCAGAGAAGTCACAAGATTTCCAGAAGTTGTAAGAAAGCATCAAGGTGTTAGCTGAAGATCAGACCCATCCTGTTTATTGCCACAGCTTGACGTTCCCTCCTCAACCACTGGGTTGTAACAGCATCCTGGTGTTGATTCATTCAACACATTTCTAGTGAGAGGTAAAAAGGTTTACCCCTCCAGGCTTGAGCTAGGGTTAAAAAGATTGAGTGAATTGTGGCCTCTACCCTTGAGGATAATCATATGCCAGAGCTAGTTTGGGAGGAAGTGAATTCTGAGCAGCTCAGGCTTTCAGCAGAGAGGGAGTGTCTGCTTGTTGGGGTATTGTAAAGGGTGTTCTTGGAGCTTGTGTTGGATACTGGATCTGTGCCAGAGTGCACTGTGTTGGGCTTTTGAGTGATGTATGGATGTGTGGGATGAGCACTTCTCTTGTGCAACTGGAGGGCAGGTGGGGGAGATGTTTTCAGGGAGTAATTTAGCAGAGCAGTGTTTCCTGCAACCAGACAGACATACTACTGGTGGTCAGGCGAGATGATTTTCAGTGTTTATGTTAATATCTAAACATAAAGATCCTTATTAAATAAAGTGAGCTGACTCAAAGAAAACCCATTTGAAAATACTAATACAAAGGTTATAGGAATGGCTATGGCAGATGGAAAGAGGGTTGGTGCTTCCTTGAAGTTCAGGAAAAACTGGCATATCTGTTAAAAGTGAGAGCTCTGAAGTCAGAAAGACAGGCTTTAACTCTGACCAGGAGCAAGACTTAATTTCCATGACACCGTTTCATCCTCTGCAAAATGAGGAGGATGTGGTGAAGATTACATAAAATTCATGTAGTGGTTTAAGCACAGTAATATTTGCCAAAGTCGTAGCTGTAGTACATGACAGAAAATGGTAAGTATTTTTAAAAGAGTCAGAGAATTGTGTTGTGGGAGTTACTACTAAATGACCCAAAATCCCAATCAACTGGGAGAGTCTGTGATTTTTATGCTCAGTTTCCCTTCCCATATTTTTATGTATGGCTGTTACGTGTGTTTTTCTTTTTGTTATGTCTTTGGGGGATTTGATAGTCTTCAAACAGTCCGTGAAGTATTCTGTTGTCTCTCTCCATTACTGTTCAGTCTGGAACACGTTCCCAAAAAAAGTGTTCAAAAAAGGTAGCTATTAGACTGAAGACTGTCGACCTCAACATGAATCTGTCATAGGTATACATATACATATATCCCCTCCCTTTTGAACCTCCCTCCTCTGCTAAGGATTTTACAGACATCTTTTATTTAATCCTCATCACACCCTTTGAACTAAGCCTTTGTTATCTGAGTTTTCATTTTCCACATATCCCTGATGGCTCAGACAGTAAAACATCTGCCTATAATGCGGGAGACCCAGGTTCCATCCCTGGGTCAGGAAGTTCCCCTGGAGAAGGAAATGGCAACCCACTCCAGTACTGTTTCCTGGAAAATTCCATGGGCAGAGGAGCCTGGTAGGCTACAGTCCATGGGATCGCAAAGAGTCAGACATGAATGAGCAGCTTCACTTTCTTTCTTTTCTAGTCACTAGGCTGTGTAGGAAAGCAAAAATGATACTAACAAACTAGCCACTTTTGAAATTAGTTACTACTTAGTCATTCCTTCTTGCTTGTCTCCACCAATTCCGTCAACATCTTTGGTAGTCAGTTTCTGGCTAATGAGTAGATGGGGTAAACCTCAGGATAATACAGTGCAAATAAAATTGATTGCAGACTGAAATAGCACATCTTCCAAGAGCTGTGGTACTTCGTGAAGTCCCTGAGAGTCATGATAGAGATATCCTTACATTCCCCACAGCCTTATGCCAGCTGACAGATGGAGAAGGGAAATCAAGGACAGTGATGTGATACAGACTTGAAAAGCAAAGGATTTGCAGAGAAAAAAACTAAATTAGGCCCTTAGGAAACGTGATAAAGCACAGGAATATTTTGGTAAAACTGACCTTTACATATTGCAAAAGTGAGCCAGGAAATAAAGTATAAGAATGTTTGGGGGAAATACATCAGGAAAAAAAAGTTGACTCTTCAAGTGGTTCTTTGATTATTTTAAGAATTGGCAGACAGCCACCGTTATAGCTTGTTGTTCAGTTGCCACGTTGTGTCCAACTCTTTGCAACCCCATGGACTATAGCACATCAGGCTTCCCTGTCCTTCACTATCTCCCAGAGTTTGCTCAAATTCATGTCCATTGAGTTGGTGATGCTATCAAACCATCTCATCTTCTGCCACCCTCTTCTCCTTTTGCCTTCAATATTTCCCAGCATCAGGTCTTTTCCAATAAGTCAGCTCTTCGCATCAGGTGGCCAAAGTATTAGAGCTTCAACTTCAGCATCAGTTCTTCCAATGAGTGTTCAGGGTGATTTCCTTTAGGATTGACTGGTTGGATCTCCTTGAAGTCCAAGGGACTCTCAAGAGTCTTCTCCACCACCACAATTTGAAAGCATCAGTTCTTCAGTGCTCAGCCTTCTTTATAGTCCAGCTCTCACATCTCTACATGACTTATATTTCATTACATATAATATTTTCATAATTTTCATCTCATTGTTTTAAAGATCTGCTCAAATCTTTTTTTCTACTATTTTCTATAAAACATGGATTCTGAAAATGCCTTTTGGGCTGCAATTAACTGAAAATCCTGACTCAAAATGCCTTATTTCTTAGCCCAAAGAAGGTGATTGTTTCAGCGGCTCAGGCTTTTCCTTTCTTTCCACTCTGCCATCTTCAGGTCTCAGCTTTGTCCTCAGGTTGTCTCACCACATGGCACATATGTAGGAGTCACATTCAGAAGAAAAAGCCTGCCTTGGTTTCCTACAGACTTCCTATCACGTTTCTTTGCAGAATTGGGCCAGTATCCATGGCCATTCTTAATGAGATTTCCTTAACTGGCTTAGACCATCCCTGAAGCACTTAGCTGTGTGGGAAGGAATGACAACCTGAATGAAACTGGCTTGAAGGAGGGAAGGAGGGGGATGGGGGATGTTGGATTAATTACCAACCGATCCTGCCTTTTTTTTTTTTTTTAATTGAAGAATAGTTGAGGAACTCCCTGGTGGTCCAGTTGCTAAGATGGTTAGGACATGGGCTTTTATCACCATGGACCCGGGATTGATCCCTAGTCAGAGAACTAAGATCCCACGAGCCTCAAGACGTGGCAAAAAAAAAAAAGAAAGAAAGAAAAAAATAGTCATTGTACAATATTACCTGTTACAGGTGTACAGTATAGTGATTCACAATTTTCAAAGATTTCACCCCATTTTTATTATAAAATATTGGCTATATTTCCCATGTTGTACAGCATATCCTTATAGCTTATTTTATACCTAATAGTTTGTACCTCTTAGTCCCCTCCCCCCTTGCCTCTTCCCACTGTTAACCATTAGCTCGTTCCCTGTATCTGTGAGTCCACTTCTTTTTTGTTATATTCTCTAGTTTGTTATATTTTTTAGATCCGACATATAGGTGATATCATATTGTAAATCATCTTTCTCTGCCACAGCCTTTTAAACAAATTCACTTTTGTGCATGCTAAGTCACTTCAGTCGTGTCCGACTCTGTGTGACCCTATGGCTTATGTAGCCCACCAGGCTCCTCTGTCCATGGGATTCTCCAGGCAAGAATACTGGAGTGGGTTGCCATGCCCTCCTCCAGGGGATCTTCCCAACCCAGGGATCAAACTTGAGTCTCTGACATCTCCTGCATTGGCAGGTGGGTTCTTTACCACTAGCGCCACTTGGAAGCCTGAATTCACTTTTAGTCGTGGCAACTATTCTTGGATCAGGTACTGATTATTCAGAAACCAGTGCTCTGTTATTTCTGTATTTATAGATAAGATTTGGAGGCTGAGAGGAAATGAAGTGATTTGTTCACTTTCACACAGCTAAGTGGTAAAGCTGGAAATTAAACTCAAATCTTGAGTCTTGTTCCTAACTCAGATTATATTGTCTAAAATGGCTTGACTTCACCTGTAAAAATTCTGTTCATTGCTTGAGGTGCAGTTTACGTGCAGCAAGGATACAAATTTCATGTGAAATTAATCAAAAGCTTTAGATCTGTTCCAAACCCCATAGTCAAGGGGAATTACTCTTTATTCAGTTATAAGTGTATTGCTTGTATCTGTTTAACCTTTCACTTAGTTCTGACTTTACTAATCATCTGTGTACTAATCTCCCTGCTCAGCAGACTTTGACAGTAAAGCCTAATTTGTCTCCATTACCTTCTGAGCAACTAGTATAGTGTTTGGTACATAATAGACTTAGTAAATGTTTGAAAATAAAAAAAGGACTTGTCCAAAGTTACAGTTAATAATAGTGCTGGGATAGAAGCCAAGTCCCCTGGCAGAACTCTCCTGGTGATCTTCCTAACGTGCTGTAAGGATCATCATACTATAAGATGAATTTTCTGTCATGCAATCACTCATTTAACGTGTGTATTCTGAGCACCTACTCTGTGCCAGGGGCAGTACTGGGCACTGGGAGTACACTGGGGGCACATTCCAGTTAGAGTAGATCTAACGACCTACAGAGTAGATTGGCTGACTTCCTTCCTTCAGGTCCTGGCTGAGCATGCTGGGCTACAAGCACTAAGGGGGATTCAGAAGTATAAAACCCTATCCCTGTCTTGAAGAGAGTCTGTGCCTTTGCTTGGGAGATAGAAATAAATATAGATTAAAATGACTACAGTGCTCCAAGAATTCTTCCAAAAGACTTGTGTATTTCACTGTGTGTAAGTTACAGCTCAGTACCAAAGATTAAGGGAAGCAGGAGAAAATGACAGAGGCTTTAACCTAGTGCCCCTGAAGTTTGAAGTGCTTGATGCCAACAAACACAGTATGTTTGGAGATCTTTAAGGACACTATTGAACCTGAACAAAGTATTGAGGGTCAAGTTGAGGAAGATAAAAATGAGAATTTAGAAGGAGAAATATTTTGGAAGAAGACAGGTAACATAATGGTTAACTACATAGACGGTAGCCAAGCAGGCTCAGTTCAAATCCCAGATCCTCCAGTTTTAGCCAGGGGATTAAATCCCAGATTCTCATGCTCGAGAACCTCTTTTTTTTTTTTTTTCCCCCGAGAACCTTTTTAAGGCTGTTGTCCCGTCTGTAAAATGTGGTTGGTAGAATCCTTTTATTAGTATGAAATGATGCATGTAAGGGGTTTACATGGAGCCTGGTATATAGTAATCCTTAATATATGCAAAAGTGGGAGAAATGAATTTAAAAGACTTAACATATTGGATGGAGAAGGAGGAATTAAAAGAATGCTGATGTCTCCACCCTGAGAGGTGGAGTCGTTAATGAACCCGGAAAAGGGGGATGATCTTTTGATTGGCACTCACCAGTGTCTTTTTTTTTCTTTTTTTTTTTTTTTTTGACTAGGTTAACAAGCATGGATTATGAGCACATAAAGTCAATACAGTGTGATGAGCTAAGATCTATGCCAAGATGTTGAGCCAGCGGAAGGGTAGGGCCCATCCTGAGGGCTTGGGGGAGGCCTCCTAGGAAAGAAGGTAGTTGCACATAGTCCTGAGGATGAGTAAGCTCTGAGATGAGGACAGGTGGGTAGGGCGTTCCAGACAGAGAGACAACATGAGCAAAGGCACAGAGATGAGACACAGTGTAGGGAACCCGGGGAGCAGTTGGTCTTTCTAGGGTACAATAAAACAAGATGGTGGGGGCAGTGGAAAACAGGTGGGAGAGTCAGAAGGAGGCTGTCCCATGGTCACACCTTGCTGGCCTTGCCATACCACCTGGCCGCTCCCTCAGCCAGGGATGACGTGGCTGCCCCCTGCGGTGCACACAGCAGGTGCAGGCATTTTCAGCCGCAGGCCCCTCCGCCCTGTTATTTCAGGCCAGACATACTATTTCTTTAAGCTTGCCCCCACAGGGTGAGCAAACAGGTCCAGCTGGATTAGAGTGTTTGAGAAGGGTTGTTGAGATACCAAGGTTGTGTCATGTCATGCCAGGGGCTGAGATTTTTTTTCCCCTCCACTAATCTTTGGGTTGGGACCTGTCTGAAAAGGCAGGGGTGTGACCTGTCCCACCCACCTGTGATTCCTGAGTCACTCAGCCAGCCCATCTTTGACAAGCATCTGCTGAAAGAATAGCATTTGTGCTAGGTGCTTAGAATATGCTGAGGACTGATTTACTCTTGCCACTTGAAAACAGCCCCATCCAATTGGAAAAGTACTGCGTAAATGCCCAAGAATAGGTCGCAAGGCTTAGGAGCTGTAATAACAGTAGATGACTCCTATTTAGAATAAATAAAAGGCTGAACCAGGCCCTGGGCTAAATATTATATCTGTGGCTCATTTAAATCTCGTAACAACCCTATTTAGTTTTATTTTATGATGTTAAGGAAACTGCATACAGAGAGGTGAAGTAACTTGCCCAAGGTCAAACAGCTTCTGAGTGGTAGAGCCTGTATTCAAATCCAGAGAGTCAGCCTCCAGCCTCCCCACTGTGTAACCACTACTGCTACCCAGAAAATCTACTAAGCCTTTTGTTTCAAATAAATGCTATGAATCTTAAGTAAGGAGCAATTACTGTGGCTTGAGGGCATCCATAAAGGTTTCCTGGAGAAGGTAGGACCTGATTTGGGCCTCGAAGATAGAAAGGGGGGAGAGAACAGATATTCAGTTTAACTACTGTTCTCCTTTGAGTAGGCACGTTCAGCCTAGAACGGCAAAGCTCCAGAATCCCAGGGATCATCTAGCCTCAGGGTTCTCACTCTCAGGATGTAGACGTTTTTCTTTAAGTCAAAGACGAACCCAGATCTTTCCTTTTAGAGAGGAAGCCCAGATTCACCCTAACCGGAGACCTCTTTTATTTTTGCTGCCTGGAGGAGAAGGCAGAGAAAGCAATGGCTCCCTGAAGGCAGGAATGAAAGGACACTTTAGACAGCAGGTAACCAGTTCTGCTGTTGCGGCTTATCTATTTCCCCTTGTATGGTTGCCTCAGATTGACAGCTACAGATGGGAAAAAGAGAGTAAATAAAAGGAGTTGGAGCTTATAACTTCTGTAGATGCAAATGAAGGGTGTTTTAATTGGATGGGGTCTTGAAGAAAGACTTGAATACTTTGGGACTGGAGAGTGAAACGTAAATCTTTCTCTCCCACATCCTATACCACACTGTGGTCTCCAGGAAATTTATCAGGCACTGTGAGTCCCTACAGGGCCTTGACTTGTAAGAGAAAAATGGGTGGTCAGCACCTGTTTCATTGTTGCTTCTGCCTTCCCTAGATATGTGCAGGTGAAATTTGTCTGTATTCGGACCCAGTCAAACAGGAAGAGAGCAACAGAGGCAGACATGTGCCCGGCATACTTGCTCCTGCGGTATAATGAGAAACTGGATAGACTACTCGTCAGTGAACTCAACACACAGCACATACACATTGACTCCAAAGCCATGGGTCCTAGAGGAGACGCCACTGGCAAATCTCAGAAGAAACTCCAGTCTGCACAGCCCGCGATCAACAAAGACCTCGGCACAGCTGCGAAGTCCCCGAGTGAACCATCGTTTTGCTTAGACAAGGTCCAAATACCCACCAAGCCAGAGCAGGAGGGCATCACTCCTTCTGACCTGGCCAAGATAGCCAAAGTGATGAAGAACTTTCTTAAGGTGGACGTGGGTTCCATGGCCTCCTTCAGCGTGGGCAGCAGCCAAGACCTGGACCGGCTCAGCTTCCAGAGCAGCAAGATGAGTGATCTGTTTGTCCGCTTCCCAGAGAATCTCTTGCTGCACCGGGTGGAGAACGTCCAGGGCCACATCCTCTACACTTTCCTGGTGGAGAGCAAGGAACGAGAGGGACGGGTGGTGCACTTCGCGGTGCTCAAGGCTGAGACAGCCACCTCCGTGGCCAAGATGCTGAGCATCTTTACAGAGTTCAACTCAGATTGGCCCAAGGTCAAGGTGGTCTTCGTGGACCCGTCCTTCCCTCACCGAGCCGTCCTACAGGAGGTCTTCCCTGGTGCCCGCACCCTCCTCTCCATCTATCACACGACCCGGCTCTTGGAGAAGAAGCTGCATCGTAGTTCCGCAGATCCATCCTTTAAACGGCTCATGAAGGAAGCCCTGCGGGAGGCCGTGTTTGTCACCTCTGAGACCAGCCTGCAAAATCTCTGCCAGATGTCTCGGGCCCTGCTCGATGAGCAGCTCTTCAGCTTCCTGCAGGCCCACTGGTTCTCCTGTGAACTGCTGTGGTACATGCACGTCAGGAAGGGTCTGCATGCCTGCAGCACCTACATGGACAGCCTGGACATCGTCACCAGCAAGGTGTCGAGCCTCTTCCGGGAGCAGCAGTCCCTGCTGGACTGCATCCTCCGCTTCGTGGATTACATAGACTTCTTTAACACCAAAGGCGTGAAGAACTTGCCCACCGCTCCCCCCAAGTTAAAGAGAGCCCGGTCAGCAAGCACGGCCCCCAAGTCCAAGAAGCCTTCCGGCCTCTGCAGAGGGAGCCTCAGCAGGCCCCCCGTGCAGGAGGCCAAGCCAGAGCAGGTGCAGGGGCCGCCGCAGCAGCCTCCCCCGGGGCAGCCCTCGCAGGGCGGCATGCTGGCTTCCTTACGCCACAGCAGCTCTGACCTGGCCTACAAGCTGTGCCACAATGAGTGGGCGGTGGTGCAGAGCTCCACGCACCTGGTGGACGTGGCCGGCTACGCCGTGGACGTGCAGCTGCTCGAGGACTCCCACCAGGTGAGCAAAGACGGCCGCAGCTGCAGCTGCTCCTTCCAGCAGCGGTACCACCTGCCGTGCCGGCACATCCTGGCGCTGCTACACACCAGCCAGAGGCCGGTGAGTGAAGCCATGGTGTGCCGCCGGTGGCAGAAGAGGTACCAGCACCTCCTTGGGCCCAGCGGGGAGCTCCGGGACCCCATTCTGATCCTGGCGGATGCAGGCCAGCCAGGGGAGCCGGGACGGAACGACATGATTCAGGAACTAAGCAGGGAACTTGCAAACCTGCTGATGCAGAGTGAGGGACCAGAGCTGGAGGAGCGCTGCTCCACGCTGCGCAAGATCGTGGACATCTGGGCGGCCCCGCGCCAGCCTCCTGAGCCCAGTCACCAGCCGGGGGACTTCAGGGATGTGGGCCGCCTCCCTTTCCTCTGGGGAAAGCAGGAGGAAGGGGAGGGACTGGATCCCGCCGGTACCACCATCCATGGTTGAAGCACTTGCACTGGCACACTAGGCCGCCAGCCCCTCTCCCTAGCAGTCTGAGAGCTCAAAGCAGGCAGGACATGCTCGGGATCAGCGTTTTAACCAGCGTCTTTCTAGGTAGGGTTAGGAAAATGGTTCCAAGAGAAAGAAGAGGAACCCTACTGGGTGACAGTCCTTTGAATCTGCCCCATTTCTGCCCTGGCTTTGGTTTTCCTAGAGAACCTCATTCATTGTTCAAGGCCAAAGTTATCTCCATGCAGAAAGGTCATTCCTCTTTCTCCCTCAACCCCTGAGATCAGATCTTATTCACTTTACAGAGATGAAACCCAGCCCCAGGATAGGGGGAGATAAAACGGACCAGGTTTCAGGGACTAAAGGGAAGGAGGGTGCTACTTGGCTGTTGCTGCTCTTTACAAAGAATTTATTTGTACTTATTTTTATTCATATTAAAGTTTTGTTTTGTTTCTGTTCTTTAAATAAAAGCAAATAAGCAAGAGAAATGTGTTCTGCCTGAACAGGGAAGGAATCTGATGGGGGTTGTGCAGCCAAATAGAGTCCGATGCCTCAAATTCAATGATGAGCGATCCACCCCTTGCTTCATCCTCTTCCTGCAACCAAGTCTTCAACATGAACTTCAGGCTGCCTCATATTCTAGCCCAAAGAAGCCAAATAGATTGGGAGGGAAGAAACCTGGGTCCAAGACTTGACTGCCCTCAACTTGCTGGGGGACTGTGGGCAAGTCCTTAATTTCTTTGACCCCAGTTTCCTCATCTGCAAAAACTAATCCGTTGGCCTGTTCTAATTCCAGTTTCCCTTCTAGATTCAATGGAGGTTTAAGCACCAACACAGACTTTTGTTGTTGCTAGTTTGTAATCTTAGTCACCTAAAGCCTGGTAGCTTCCCAGCTTTCCAAGAACCATCTTCAACGGAACCGAGGTCAAAAGATGGTAGTCAGTCCTGCTTCTTGCAGTAGTTCACCATGACCTTAACAGTCACAACACTATTCTGGATCTTGCCTGTAAAATACTGGAGGGGTTGGGCTGAGCAACACCCAAGTTCAGCTCTCTCAAGAAGATCTCGATCTCCTCAACTCCGAGAGTTGGGCCCCTCGACCCTTGTTGGAGAAGCAAAATTTGAGACCCAGGCCTCAGCTTCCCCATAAGACAGAAGACAGTACAATCACACAGGCACTACTTCCTACCCTCCTGGGGCTTTGGAATTGGACCAGAAAAGAAAAAAAAAAAAAAATCTTGAAACACTGCTATTTATTTTCTTTTTGCTTTCTGGCCTCTGAGGGAGTTTCCATAGCAACCCGCCCCTCCAGCCCTCTTCCCAGACGTGTGCTTCTGCAGTTTCAGCTCCAGGGCTCAGACTCCAAAGGATGCTGGTGTCTTCAGGCTTTCATTGGTTGCTGCCAGCCGAGCCCCTCGTAACCCTGGTAACAGCGCCCGCCCACAAATCGCCGGGCTATGATTGGTCGTTGCCACAAAGTCCGAAAGCGAATTTCTCAGGCCATTGGCCCGAGTCACGGGAAGCTGGCGCCGCGGTTGGTGAGCCTAGAGGTCAGTCAGAGTCAGAGGCAGGGTCAAATAGGGAGAAATGGCGACCGAGCCAAGCTGTGGGTGAGTAATTCCTTAAGGGGTGGAGGTGTGAGGCAGCTGGTGACCGCAGTCACCATGACACAGCCCCCAAAAGGTTGGGAGGTTGACGTCTCTTCTGGCTCTGGCCAGACTCCGAATGCGAACATCAGACATCCACATCCTGCCACCTGGGTTAGAGGTGAGAGGTCAGAGGCCGCATCCCCTCTCTGTCTCTGGTTTTTTACTGTGGCAAGCAGTCAGAATCCCGAGCCAAAGACTCAGCTTCCAGCTACTTACTGAGTGATGGTAGGCAAGTCACTTAACTTCTTTGAACCTCAGTTTCTCATCTGTAAAATGGGGACAGTAACCCGGTTTGAGGGGCTAAATAAAGGAAACATTTGAACAAAGTATTACAGTTAATAGAGGGATTTACGTAGAGGGAGGAAAGACTTATGAACACTTGTTAACCCCGTTTTCGGTTGAAGGGATTGAGGCTAAGAGGGAATCACTGGCTTGCCCAAGATCACACAGTAAGTCTGGGGCAATTGCAGTTCTCTTGTATATACCAGGACCAATGAAAGAATGGAGGCCAAGAAGTAAATACAACGTGCTGTACAAATATTTTAAATATTTAAGGAAAAAAAAGGCAGCTCCGCCCTTCACACTCACTTCAATCTCTGGCACCAAATCTTTCCATGCTGACTTCTTATCAGTTATGTCTCAGTTCCAAGTCATCTTCCCACCACCCAGAGACAGCTTCCTTGGCTGCCTTGGCTAAGGCATTCCTCCCTCCTCCAGCCTACCCTTACCCCGTTTTAGGGTTATTGTAAATTTCATTATCTGATACATCCTTGTTTGTTTACATGTTTATTGCATATCCCTCAGAACAGTGCTGATACATAGTTAAGGAATAAAATATTGTCTGGATGAATAATTGAAGAGCCAAGCCCTACTGGCTTCTTATATCTCTTTTTTTCTCCATAGGCCCATCTTTGGATTAAGATCTGGGGTCTGCAGCCCAGCCTCAAGCCTTGACTTAGTTGGAGCTTTAGAGAGTGGGAGCTTTCTGTTTGGCAGCCACACAGAGCAAATATTTTGACCTTGGCATCGAGACATTTCCCATCTCCCCCATGGCGCTGACAGTGCTGAATGAGCTCCTGATTGAGGACCCAAGCCCACCTCTGCTGTTCTACCAGCTTAACAAGACTGCCCAGTTAGAGACCCTCAACTATCAGAGCTGCTTTATGCAGAGGGTCTTTACCCATTTTCCTGAGATCTTATTTATCCACCGGACCTATAACCCGAGGGGCGAGGTGTTATACACCTTCCTGGTGGATGGACCCCGGGTGCCGCTGGAGGGTCATCTTTCCCGGGCAGTCTACTTCACCATTCTTGCCAAGGAGGATGCTGAAGCCTTGGCCCAGATGTGCCAGGTGTTCAAGAAGTTTAACCCAGCATGGGAGAGAGTCTGTACCATTCTGGTGGATCCCTACTTCCTCCTGCTGCCCACGCTTGCTATGGAGTTCCCCGCAGCTGAGGTCCTGCTCTCGGCCTTCCACATCTGTAAGTTCCTCCAGGGCAAGTTCTGTCAGCTGGCCCTCGCGCAGCCGGTGGAGAGGCTGCTCCTGAGCGCCCTGCGGAGCACGATGTGCTCGGCCACAGCCGGGAACCTGCAGAAGCTGTACACGCTGCTGAACACCTGCGTCCCGCCGGCCCGGCTGCCCGCGCTCCACTCACACTGGCTGCTCAATGACCGCATCTGGTTGGCCCACCGCGGGAGGAGCCGAGCCGAGAGCAGCCGCTATTTCCAGGGCCTGGAGGTCACCACTCGCCTCCTCAGCCAGTTCTTTGGAAGCACCCCAGTGGTGGAAAAAGGCATGAGCGCCCTGCTCCGGTACCTTCGGCAGAACTCGGGAGACAAGGTGAGTTTCAACCTGGGCCCGAGTCCCCCGAACCATTACACCCCGTTGGAGGGCAGTCCCGAAAGCCCCAAAGTGGAGCAGTTGGTGGAAGCCCGCATCCAGCACTCACTTAATGCCATCTGCACGGGGCCGGCCGCCCAGCTCTGCCTGGGCGAGCTTGCTGTGGTCCAGAAATCCATGCACCTCATTGGCTCGGGTTCCGAAAAGGTGAACATACAGATCCTGGAGGACACCCACAGGGTGCAGCCCCAGCCCCCGGCCAGCTGCAGCTGCTACTTCAACCAGGCCTTCCGCCTGCCCTGCCGCCACATCCTGGCCATGCTCAGCGCCCACCGCCAGGAGCTCCAGCCCGACATGCTGCCTGCTGAGTGGACGGCGGGCTGTGCCCCCAGTCTCGGTGACATCCTGGGCAGCACGTGGAGCGAGACCCTGGAGAAGCGCTTGGCCGTAGCTCTCCTCACGGAGGAGGTGAGTCAGCTCCTGCAGCATTGCAGCCAGGAGGAGTTTGAACGGCGGTACAGCACCCTGCGGGAGCTGGCCGACAGCTGGATCGGCCCTTATGAGCAGGTCCAACTCTGATTACCTGTGGTGCTCATCCTCTGTATCACTCACATCCCCCTCCCACACCCTCCCCCCAACACTCACACTACTGTCCTGCCTCGGACCCTCCTTCCAGGGAAGAAGCACGAGGGTCTCCTCTTCTGCAGCCTGCTACCCACAATGTGTCTGGATTCCTAAAACAGGAGGCAGCGAAGCTGTCCCGTAAAGGGCCCGATAGTCAGTATCCTGGACTTTGCTGGGCACTTACAGCCTGTTGTATATTCCTGGTTCCTTGTCTTTGTTGTGTGGGTTGTTTTTGTTGTTTTTTTCCCTCAACAACCTTTTCAAAAAGTAAAACCCATTCTTAGCTCAAGGGCCTTAACAGGTAATACCTGCTCTAGGATAAGAGATAAGACAGTGAAGATCAAGACTGGGACTTGGTAAGAGCTTCCACAGTCATGAGATGACACCCTACCCACAGAGGAAAAGGCCCCCCCAGAGGCTGAGAGCCAGGCTGTCAGCCTCGCCACCCGCCACGCTCCCCGATCCTGAGGTTATTAAAGTGAATGTTGTCTATTTTAGCACTTGTCTAGTTTCTTGTCTCATAGAAGGAAGTTTAGGAAATACTGGGTTCGCCAAAATGTTTGAGTTTTTCTGTAAGATGTTAGGAAAAACCCGAACGACCTTTTTGGCCACCCCAATACTATAGAACGACTAGACTTTATAGAGTCTGACATTACATTGCAAACCCTGGTTTCTTCCCTGTCTGCTTTCTGAGGCCGGGTGCTGCCTTTTACTTGCTCTGGGACTTGAGGCAAGCCTCAATTCATTCACCTATAAAAATGGAACTTTCCCGGAGCACTGGTAGGATGAGAGGAGACTGGGCATGTGATGGGCTGACGCCCAGTGGGTGCTCAGAGTTAGTGTTAATAAGAGTTAGTGTTCCTTCCTTGTCTGTGGTCTCATCACCTGCCCTCAGCAGAGAGAGACAAAAGGCAGGAGAAAAGTGCACATTGCCTAGGGCTTTGCGCAAGAATTCTGATGGGAGTACCAGGACGGTACGAAAGAAGCCTCCACTCTCCAGGCAGGGCCACCTACCTCGGTAATTCTCATTGTCACTACTCTGACCAAAGACCCATCTCCCAGCTTAATGGTTTTTGGGAACTTCCTGGGGTCTGGGCCCTGAATGGGCCGGTGTTTGTCAGAGTGGCTCAGACCACCACCTTATTCCAGTCCCTGCCATAGGTACCACCAACCCTGCCTGCCCAAAAACCATACGGAGAAGCCACCCTATGAGTCTGGTGCTATTTCATCCAGCTACAAGTAGGAGCCAGGAGGCTGGCCCCTCCGGGATCTTGCTAAGGCCATTGGCCCAGAGGCTTTGTGGGCCTGCGCCTGCGCCCACTGGGCCCTCTCCACAGCCCCCTCCGGCTCCGGATGGGCCATCATGAAAGCTTGAGCCGCCCGAATCAGGTCCTCCTCCCGCAGGCCCGGGACGGGCACGGTGGGGATGCCAGCGATCATCATGGCCAAGGTCAGGATGCAGATGTTGGGCTGGGAGCTGGCCTCCTTCCCCCCTGCTTCAGCGGGCATCGGCGGAGCCCCAGGTGACGGCCCACACAGCAGCAGGGGCACGGGCCTGCTGGGGCCGCCCAGCTGGGGGGCTCTGCTTCTGGAGTAGCCATCCTCCCGGCCCAGGCTCTCCGGCTGCCTCGCGGCAGGGAATTTGTGGCAGTACCAGTTGTACTCCTGCCTCGGTGGCTCCCAGCCAGCGCCCCCAGGGGCCGGGCCCCAGGCCTGGGCAACAGGTGTCACCTGCTCAGCTTTCTGGCTCAGTGGGCCTTGTCCGCCAGAGGCCACCACCCCTGGCTCTATAGGACTATAGAGGCCAAGAGATGAGCCCGGAGAAGCGGCCCCACCTGCAGAGACAGGAATGGGATGGAGTGTTATTCTTGGTCTCGGAGGAGGAGGCCCTGAGGGGCAGGGCACAGGAGCAGAGCCCTGGGATCGGGAGCAATTAAGAGCAGCCCAAGAGGGCGGTCTGGTGGTTGGGAACTGGGTTTTGCTCATATCCACACCCCAAATCAATCCCTAATGCAGGTAGGTGACGGAGCCATGCTTATTGAATGAATGAATGAACAAATGGGTGGCTCTTGGCAAGGACTTTGGGAATGGCTTTCTTCAAAGAGAACTGACTCCAGGGCAAGCCCAACAATGCCCAGCAGAACCGCCACCTCCCCAGAGCCAGGACTCAGGTTCTCAGGAAGTTGTACACCCTCCAGTTCTGTGGGCCCCCTCACCTTGGCCAGAAGACGGAAGACCTGGCTGAGTCTGTGGAGACATGAAATAGGACATGGCTGCCCCAAAGCCCCTATTTGTGAGGGAACAGTCATCTGCCTCCTGTCCTACCTTCTCCTTCCCTTCTAGAATGTCACCTCATAGTCCTTCCCTTTTACACCTGGAACCCACCTCACAGGATTGACCTGTTCATTCTAGAACCTGCATATGACAATGGATGGCGCTAAAAGAGTGCTGGACCAGGAACGGGGCATTCTAGGTTCTTGCCTTTACCTTGGACAAGTCACCTGGACAGTCCGTTCCTCGATATCTCTATCTGTAAGATGGGGAAATGACTGCCCACTACTTCACCAGAAGTTATGAAGGATCAAATGAGATCATTTGTATGAAAGAAATGATCAGAGATACAAATAAAGGAATTGGGTGCTTTGTGCCCTGCAGTGTGTGCAGAGGAAACACCCTGTATTCATTCATTTGCTGTGTGTCCTTGGACAAATACATTCCCATCTCTGGGCTTCCACTTCCCATCTGTGAAATGATGTAGTTGGTCTAGGGCATTGGTTCTCACCCCAGGCTGCACGGTAGATTCTCTTGGAAGCTTTTAGAAATCCTGATGCTCAGCCTTATCCCAGGGTTAACTAAATCAGAATACCAGGGTGAGACCCAGTTAGTAGTATTTTTCAAAGTTTCTCAAGTGGTTACACCATGTGCCAAAGTTGAGACCTCTGCTTGAGGGAAATGCTTCTCAACCCTGGCTATTCCTTAGTATCTCGAGGGGAACTTTTGCAAAAACAATGTCCTTTGACAAATCAAATGAGAATCTCTGGTATCAGGGCCCAGAGCGCTGGCAGTCTGTCTTAGATCACGAGTAGTCAGGCTAGGAGTCACTGGTCTAGGTGATGTCGAAATGCTCCCTTTCTCTCACCTGCCCTGCTGACCCCCAGTGATTCTAAAAGAAATGCCCCTCACAGACTTCAGGGGCAAGAAGACCCTCCAAGGATCGGTGGCAACATCAGCTGTGTTTATTTCCATCCTGGCTGGCAGCAGTGTGGCCAGCTTCAGGGCAGGCACGCCTCTGGAGCCAGGATGCACTCGCGTGGCCCTGCTCCAGGGTGGTGCAGGCCTTCACTCATACTTGCAGAAATCCTTAAGTCCTTTGGGCAGATGGAGCCCATCAATGGCCAACCGGTGCACCACGCTCCTCTGGATCACCAGGCGGCACAGGGTCTGCAGGGACGGCACTGTGGAGAGAAGGCTATCTAAGGCAAAAGCAACGATGGGGGGTGGGGGTGCCGAGACCCAGATCTAGGTCTTGGTCCCTTCACTCTCAGGCCCAGGCTGGCTGGGGCCGTTTACATGATTGAGATAAGCACCTCTTGCGCAGCACTTTCCCAACGGCTCTGTCTCCTTGATAGCATCACCCTGCTCCCTTTCCCTCCCTTAGCAGCTTCTGAGGGCAGGGGTAGTATCTGATAAACCTGCGCAACCCAGCCTCCAGCACAGACCTGGCACAGAGAGGGTTCTCGTCTACTGAATTCATAAAATGTGAATTCAGATATATGGCTTCCCAGGCGGTTCAGTGGTAAAGAATCCACTTGCCAACGCAGGAGCTGCAGCATCTGTGGGTTCGATCTCTGGGTCAGGAAGATCCCCTAGAGGAGGGCATGGCAACCCACTCCAGTATTCTTGCCTGGAAAATCCCATGGACAGAGAAGCCTGGTGGGCTGTGGTCCATAGGGTCGCAAAGAGTCAGAGGCAAATGAGTGACTGAGCCCACACGCACGCTCAGATGTATAAATAAAGGGTTTAATGGTGCTATCATGAACCAGACCTCAGGATTCAGAAGCTCTCACCTGGGGTTTAGAGGTGATGCCTTTAAACTCTGTACACTCAAATCGATGAGTATTTGTCTAACAGACATAATTCTCAGAGGACCAAAATCTAAAATTGGTTTCGAATTCATGCCCTAGGTTAATACAGAAAATATTGGCAAAGCCAGAAAGGGGATTTAGAGGACATCCTAATCGATCACAGCCAAGGTGGATAAATCGAGGCCCAAAGCCAGGGGAACTGACTTGTCCAAGGCCCCAGGCAGAGGCAGAATCTGAAGTCAGATTCCCCCCTCCACCTTTTTTTTTTTTTTTTAAATATCTATGTATTTATTTGGCTGTGCCAGCTCTTAGTTGCAGCATGCAAACTCCTAGCTGTGGCATGTGGGATCCAGTTCCCTGACCAGGGATGGAACGCCAGGTCCCCGCATTGGGCGCACAGAGTCCTAGCCACCGGTCCACCAGGGAGTCCCAGGTTCCCCAACTTCTAAAACAACGCTGGGCAGACCAAGGCCTTGCCAGCTGGTTCAGAAGTCCTAGCAGGTTCCTGCCCCCCTGGGGGCCAGGAGGGGTCGCTGCCCAGGGGGTGGGGTACCTACAGCCATACTCCAGCTGGACCAAGCGCACGCTCTTGGTGGAGGCGAAGACGTCCACCACCGCGTAGAGGGGCTGGGCGGCTGGCAGCCCCCGGGCGCTGGGGCCCATGTCCTCGCCGTTGATGACGATGTGCATGTCAGCTGTGCCGTCCGGGCGCGGGCAGAAGAGAACGCCCAGGCGGCTGCGGCGCGCGGTCGGAGGCAGCACATTCAGCTCATAGAGCTGATCCAAGAGGTGGCTGTACAAACCCGGCCGGCTGCGGCCGACCAGGCGGTCGCGGGGAATGCGAAACTGCTCGATGCAGAGATACGGTTCCACCAGGAGGGCTGGGGGACGACTGGGGGCCAGGGCCTCTGCCTCCGGGCGGCCCTCCCGGGGCACGCGGTTGTGATGGCGCGTGATGGCGAAGACCCAGGTGTGCCCGAGGCTGACCAGGTCGGGTAGCGAAAACTCGGGCACGGCGGCCAGACTGGCGGGGTCCAGCGCGGTCAGGCCGAGGCGCAGGTGCCCGCACCAGCCCAGCTCTTTCTCCTCGATCTCAACCAGGAACACCTGGCCGGGGGCCAGCGGCTCGCGACTGAAGCACACGCCGTGGGCGAAGCTCTCCACGCGTGTGGCCCGCGTCCCGGAGAGGTCCACGCGGATGTTGGCACCATGCACTGGGTGGAAGCGGGTGGGAGGGGGCTCGGGGCGCGCCGGTCCCCACGGCGCACCCAGCCCCACGGGGTCGGAGACAGCAGCCATCTCCCGGCCATGGGGCAGACCTGCGGGCGCCGGGGGCTATTTTGGGCAGCGGACTCAGATGGTGACCACGGGAGGGGGGCGGGTGCACCATGTAAGGTATTGCCCCCCGCCCACCGACTCCCTTCCCCGAGGCTCTGCCCAGGGGTCCTAGCGCCGCTGGCTCGGCCATCCCGCCTCGAAGCGGGTCCCGGGATGCTCGGGGGTCCCGGCCGTCCACGCTTGGGTCTTCTGACCGCCGGCGCCCGGAATGCGACCTGCCGAACCCGCTGACCTTCGCCCGGGTAGAACCTCCGCCGCCCTCGTCCTGCCCACCCTCCCCAGGTCCCTAGAGGCCAGAAGTGGGCAGGAGGCGGCCCGTCACGTGACGCCGGAGCACACGTGACTCGCAGTACACATGACTTCCCGTCGCCGGGCCGGCACCTCCAGAAGAGCAAGGACGCGAGGGAGCGGAGGTGAGAGGGATCCCGGGGCTGGAGGGGATCCCGGAGGCTGGAAGCGATCCGGGAGCGCCCCGGGCGGGACGCGACGGAAGAGGCACGGCGGGTGGGAGCTGGGGCAGGGCAGGGGCTTCCCTGGAGGGTGCGCCGCCAGCTCCCCGCCAGGGGCGGCCGAGCAGCGAGCGGGCGAGGCAACAGCCGGCACCCGCTTCCTGCCGCAGATGTTCAGAGCCGCGCTGTGGCCGCCGGTCCTCCTCCTGCTGCAGCTGCTGCTGCTCGCCTGTGCGCCCGGGGGCGAGGCGGCCCCCGACCAGGACGAGATCCGCTTCCTGCCCGGACTGGCCAAGCAGCCTTCTTTCCGCCAGTACTCCGGCTACCTCAAAGGCTCCGGCTCGAAGCGCCTGCACTACTGGTCTGCAGCCCTGTCTCCCAGGACGGGGTTGGGAGGGGGGCACTGCAATGCCCACCGTGGGGGGAGATGATGGGGGAGGGGGAGGGTGTCCTTAAGACCCCTGAGGGATCGGACTTCCCTGGGGGTCTGGTGGTTAAGGCTTCAGTGCTTCCAGCTGCAGGGGACCAGGTTTCCATCCCTGGTTGGGGGACTAAGAGCTCGCATGCTCTGCCGTCAAACTGAGATTAAGAAGAAGGAAAAAAAAAAAAAAGATCCCTGAGGAAATCCAGGAGTAGGGAAGGCTGGAAGACTGAGCCGCACGCAGTCCCCCGCACCAGCACCCACCCTAGCCTGACTCGCCCCCAGGTTTGTGGAGTCCCAGAAGGATCCCAAGAGCAGACCTGTGGTTCTGTGGCTCAATGGAGGGCCAGGCTGTAGCTCCCTTGACGGCCTCCTGACAGAGCACGGCCCTTTCCTGGTGAGTGGAGAGCAGTGGGGTCACCCCCTGGTCAGGGGCAGGGAGGGGACAGTTCCCAAAGGAAAAGGCCCAGGAAGAAGGAGAAAAGGACTTTATGGTCTTCCAAAAAACGTGTCCCTTTCCTGAGCCTCGGTGTCTTCATCCATACCTCTGACTTGACAGTTTCATATCTCTTGGGGGTTTTGCCTGGTTGTGCAATACCCAGCAGGGTGACCTTCCCCCCCCCCCCCCCCCCCCCCCCCCCCCCGCCCACCCAGCTGACTCTTGGAATGTAGCCGTCTCTCTCCTCCACAGATCCAGCCAGATGGTGTCACCCTGGAGTACAACCCCTACTCCTGGAACCTGGTATTGCCGCCCTTTTGGGTCCTGGGCGGGTGTCTGGGCAGTTGGATGGGGAAGGGAACAGCCCCCCTCAGCCCATTTCCACTTCCCCTCTAGATTGCCAACATGTTATACCTCGAGTCTCCAGCTGGAGTGGGCTTCTCCTACTCCGATGACAAGTCTTATGCCACCAATGACACGGAGGTGAGTCCAGTGTCTGCCCACGTGTCCCAGTCTCCCTGGTTGGCATGATGCAAGGAGAAAAAGAGCATGGTCTTGGAGTCCATTTGTGGCTCTGTCGCCAGCTTTGTGGTGTGGCCTGTGACAAGTCACAGGCTCTTGCACAAACAGGGTGGGTGGGTGTTATTATCTCTGAGATTGTTTGTAGCTCAAGCACCACCACTTTCTGATTCTCTCTATCCTGCCATCTCCAGGTCGCCCAGAGCAATTTTGAAGCCCTTAAAGATTTCTTCTGCCTGTTCCCGGAATACAAGGGCAATGAGCTTTTCCTGACGGGCGAGAGCTATGCCGGCATCTACATCCCAACCCTGGCAGTGCTGGTCATGCAGGACCCCAGCATGAACCTTCAGGTGCAAGGAGGCTGCAGGAGGGGAGGGAGGCCTAGCCTTGTGGTTAGCAAGGTCAAACAGGTCCACTCCTCCATCCACCTCTTGGGCAATCCCCTGTGGCAGGTCTTGGGACCTCAGGTCTGTCCTCCAGGCATGTGATATCCCAGGTCCTAACTCCCCTGCTCTACGAGCAGAGGGTCAACTCCTCCATCCAACTCTTTCTTCATGACACCCCTTGCCACTCTCTGGCCCCTCTGGGCTGCGTGCCTCCCCTGACCGGAAGCTCACTCATCAAGCTACCAGCTCCATTCTTTACACTGAGTGGCTTCCCCCGCCCAACCACTCCCACAAACCACCCTGGATTTCAGCTTCCAGACTGCTGAAGATTTGGGTGGAGGTCAAAGGAGGCTCTTTTGCCTCACGTCCAGATGAGCTGAATGCCCTGGGTGTTTCACAGGGGCTGGCGGTGGGCAATGGACTCTCTTCCTATGAGCAGAATGACAACTCCCTGGTCTATTTCGCCTACTATCATGGCCTTCTGGGGAACAGGTATGGGCGAGGACCCCTGGGCAATCCCTGGGGCATGGCGGGTCACAGGGTCTCAGGTCTGTCCTCCAGGCACATGCTATCTCAGGTCCTGCCCTGGTTTATGAGCAGAAGTTGGGGGGCGGGGGGGTGAATGGAGCTGGGGTTGCTAGAAGGGTTTTGGTGTGGAAAGATGAAAGGATCTTTCATGTAAAGATCAGAATGTAAAGGAATGAAGGAGGGCTGGCAGGATGGCCCCAGGGCAGCCAGGTTTGGGAGCTACATACCATGTCTTCTAATGTCTTTGTCCCCAAGAAACAGGTCCCTTGGGTCCAGGCCCTGACGGGAGGTTGAGAAGGTAGGGTACTTGCCTTCTTTGGCCCACCATGGGCCTAAGCAATTATCATTCATTTCTTACAGGCTCTGGTCTTCCCTGCAGAAGCACTGCTGCTCTCAAAACAAGTGTAACTTCCATGACAACAAACAGCCAGAATGCGTGACCAATGTGCGGTTCTGCCCCTGCCCTGCATCACCCCCAACAGCCCCCGTCCCCCAGCCCCCTTTGTTTTATATCCTGCTTGGTGGTGTTTAGTCAGTTGTGTCCGACTCTTTGTGACCCCGTGGACAGTAGCCCACCAGGCTCCTCTGTCCATGGGATTCTCCAGGCAAGAATACTGGGGTGGGGTGCCATTTCCTTCTCCAGGAGATCTTCCCAACTAAGGGGTTAACCCGTTTCTCCTGCATTGGCAGGCGGATGCTTTGGAGTGCGGGTGCGGTCCCACACCACTGCCTGTGACCTCCCTATGAGGGGAAAGGGCGTCTCCCTCGTCAGCGTCTGATGTGCCATGGCTGTGCTCAGCAATGGCGAGGCAGATTGTTTCTCCTCCAAGAGTCCCTCTCGAGGGAGATCGTATTATCCACATTTTCCAGATAAGGATACTGAGGCCAAGCATGTGGAAGTCACAGTGCTAGGAAGTAGAGGCACAAGGATTTGGACCCAGGACTGGCAGATTCCTTCCCCTGAGGCTCAGTTTCCCTGGCATGGGGGAAGGATAATGACCAGGCCAAGTAGAAGAGCAGTAAATCCTGGGATGTGGTACTTCCCTGGTGGTCCAATGGTTAAGACTCCTTACTCCCAAGACAGGGCATGCGGGTTTGATCCTTGGTCCATCAGGGAATTTAAGATCTCATGTGTCACATGATAGGGCCAAAGAAAGAAAAAAAAGTCTTGGGGCGCTGTTGGGGAAGTGGTGGGAGGCCAGGATTCTGTAAAGCATGGCGGCTTGGGGGTGTCATTGCAGCTTCAGGAAGTGTCCCACATCGTGTCCAGCTCCGGCCTCAACATCTACAACCTCTACGCTCCATGTGCTGGGGGGGTGCCCAGCCAAGTAAGGTAGGCCCTGCCAGGTGTCCCGCGTGCCAACCCCAGCCCCATCTGGGGGCCCAGGCACCCATTCCCCCCACTGCACTTGCAGGTATGAGCAGGACACTGTCATGGTCCAGGATCTGGGCAACATCTTCACCCGCCTGCCACTCAAGCGGGTGTGGCATCAGGTGTGCAAGGGCCGGGCTTCCTCCCAGCAGGGACGGGGAGGGACGGCAGGGCAGGGAAGCCAAGATCCTGACCCTCTGTGCCCCCCTCCCAGATGCTGCTGCGTTCTGGGGAGAAAGTGCGCCTGGACCCCCCCTGCACCAATGCCACAGCCCCCTCCAACTACCTCAACGACCCTCAAGTGCGGAAGGCGCTCCACATCCCCGAGCAGCTGCCCCGCTGGGACTTGTGCAAGTGGGTTTCTGTGGGCGCTCGTGGCCCGAGAGGTGGCGGACTTGTGGGCATCAGAGAGGTCCCCAGGCATCCTGTGCCTAGGGTTTCTCATTGAGGACACCATGGGTGTTCGGGTTGTGACCGTGAATTGTTCCAAGAGTTGTTCAAGGTCCCTGACCCTCGGATTGACTGATATTCAGGCACTTAACTCTTAAACAGCCACACTGGTTATTAAAATGTCAGTTGCTTACACTGATCTTCAGTAGACACTCCCATCTCCTGCCCCTCCCTGACTTCAGTACCACCCCAGCTGCCCGCAGCTGTCTCCTGTGACACCTACAAGAAGGTGACCACAGCGGGGGCCACTCAGGTCCGTTCTGATTGGTGAGCACGAGCCCTTACGCCTTAATGCCAGAGGCACCCCAGCCATGGTAACAAAGCGTCCCTGTATGTTTCTAAATGGGGTTGAGTTGGGGTCCTCTGGATTCCAGCCCCACCTCCCCTCATCTAGGTGAGTCCCAGAGAGGTTACATGCCCAAGGAGGGGCTGGATCTCAGCCGTCTGTCTCTCTTGGGCTGGAGCTTGGGAACAGGAGCGGGTAGGGGATGAGGTCTGATCTGTGGTCTCTTTTTCTTCCCCACCCTGGACCTGGCCTTCTTGCCCATGTGGCCCTGCAGCTTCCTGGTGAATATCCAGTACCAACGTCTCTACCAAAGCATGTGTTCCCAGTACCTGAAGCTGCTCACTGCACAGGTGAGTGGGCGGCAGCCACAGCTGGGTCCATCAGCAGCCTCAGGACCCTGGAGCAGCGTGGCAAGGCGGGGGCTTCCTTAGGGCGCCGCTCGGGGCAGGGGAAGCTGAAACTCCCCAAAAAAGTAACGTCACTTGCCCGAGAGCCTGTGGTCAGCAGGGTCAGGATTTGAACCTGGCTCTGTCCCCACCTGATGCTGCTCTGTGGGACGAGTCTGAGGGGTCTCCATCAGTCAAGGAGCCTTTAAGGTGAGAAGAGCTAGTCAGATCTTGTTACAGAAGGGCAAACAGAGGTCTGATCTGGGAGAGGACCTTGTCCAAGGTCACCTAGAAGATACAGTAGGTTACCTAGGAGATACTGGCTGAGCCAGGACAGGACCAAGTTCTGCAGAGCACAGTGGGTAGAGTGTGGGCTCTGGGAGCACTAGCCAGGTGACCCTGGGCAAGTTTCTCACATATCTGAGGCTTGATTTTCCCATCTGTAAAATGGGGTTACTAATGGTATCGTGGTAAAATGCTTCATAGGTAAAGCATTCAGTAGGGCTCTTGCCATGTAGGAAGTGGTCAGAAAACACAAGGGTTTCCTGGTTTATGCAATTTAGCTGGATTCTTTGAATTTCCCAGTGGGTAGGGCTTGAACCAGGGGAGGGCTGGGGTCTGGGCTTATTCCAAACCCCTCATTTTCCCCCTTGTGCTGCTTCAGAAATACCGGATTCTGCTGTACAATGGCGATGTGGACATGGCCTGCAATTTCATGGGAGATGAGTGGTTTGTGGATTCCCTCAACCAGAAGGTGAGGCAGGGGTCCTAGCCCCAGAGTCAAGTGGGTGCGGGGGAGGGCAGACTGGCTGGGACAGACAGAGAGCAAACCTGGAGGCGTTCCCGGCCCCTGAGGCCTGGCCAGTGGCTGCGAGCAGAGGCAAGGGGGCAGCTGCAGGCCGCTAAGTCTTTCCTGGCGGGGCAGATGGAAGTCCAGCGCCGGCCCTGGTTGGTGGACTACGGGGAGAGCGGGGAGCAGATTGCTGGCTTCGTGAAGGAGTTCTCCCACATCGCCTTCCTTACCATCAAGGTAGGAACTTGATGAGGACCAGGGGGCAGGGAGAGGGTGCAGCAGGACCTCCTTGTCCTTTTCTTCCGACCTTTTATGCTGGGTTACCACGTGGCCCCTGGAAGGGCAAGTTCTGGGCAGGGATGGGATAAAGGGAGGGATCAGAGGAGGAAGGTCACGGGCTAGAGGGATCCCGTAGGATGAAGGAAGCACCCAGGGGCAGGGGTCGTCCAGGGAGGGCAATCTCACAAAGCTTTGCCCTGCAGGGCGCCGGACACATGGTCCCCACCGACAAGCCCCAGGCTGCCCTGACCATGTTCTCCCGTTTCCTGAATAAGCAGCCATACTGAGAACCACGGGGACCCGCCCCCGCTGCCTGATCTAGCCCTTCCCAGCCTCTCCTGCCAGAAGAGAGGGCCGTTTTTATGCAGAATGCCCCTGTGGGGCAGATCCCTGCTTCCAGAATGGCTCCCACCCCCCTCCATTGCCCTGTGCATCCCAGACCTGGCCCCAGCGCCTCACTTAGACAGTCTGGAGGGAGCTTGCACTTTATAACTCACCGAGGTGGGGTCTAACCCCCTCCCTGCTGAAAGAATTGCCCTCATTGCACTGATCACATCCCACAATCAAAGCTCAGAACAGCCCCACAGGGAGAGTGGACGGACTATAATTGATGGATTGACTGTGATTATGGAATTAAATTTGGTACAGCTTAAAACCCCGTCTTCTCTGTGGCACTGGGGGTTATAGAGGACACTAGAGGCTGTGATGGGGTGAGGGAGGGGATGAGAGGTGGTGGAGTCCTGAATGCAGCTGCCAGGGTAGGGGCTGAGGGCTCAGACAGCTGCCGTGGAGGGTGGCGGGGCACTGGATGTTCGGGGGTCCCTGGTGTCAGCAGGCCGGTTCTTCTCAATCACCTCTCGCAGCCCTTTGGCAAAGTGGAGGTCAGCCCCGATGGTGAGGAAGCCCTGTGTGGGGGGTGGGCAGAGAAAGGGGTCTCTATTCCATTCCTGAGAATAGAGTTTAGAGACACAGACAAGAATCCCTGGCCTCAATCTAGTGGGAGAGGCAGAGCACCAAAGTGGTTCTTACAACTCTCTGTGATGGGTGCTGAAATAGAGGCTGCAGGCGCACAGCCGGTGGAGGTCCAGGAGGACTTCCTGGAGGAGGCAAGCTCTTAGTTAACACCTGAAAGATTAGTAGGCATTGGGGATGGAATCAGGGAACAGTGTTCCAAGGTGAGGATGCAGCCTGTGCAAAGGGCTGGAGGAATCTGATGTAAGGTTGAGATGAGAAGAGACCATTGAAAAAAAATAATTAATTGATTTTTAAAAAGATGCCGTTGATAAGGGAGAAACTGGGATGAGGTCATGGAGGGCAGAGGAGAGCTGTGGAGGGAGGGGAAGGCTCTGCCCTCCTTCCCCACGGTGCCCCTACTCACCGCATGGTTTGTCACCACCTCACGCACAAAGTCAATTCCCTCGGGGAGTGGGATCTGCACTCCACGCCAGGTCCGCTCTGCGGGCGGAACAGTCAGCTCAGTCCAAACCCACCCAGCTCCTCCCCTAACCTCTCCCCCACCCTCCTCACAGCCCCCCGACCCTACCATTGAGCATTGGCATCACTGCAATCTGCAGCAGGGTCTTCAGAGGGGTCTGCAGTGGTATCAGCTGGGAGTGGGGAGACAGGAAGTCAGGGCAGTGAGGAGGGATGGGCTGGCCTTCACTGCTCTCCCCAGACCCCAGCCTTGTGCCCACGCCCCCCCTTCCCAACTCACTGCCAGTGACTCCAGTGCAGATTGGTTTGAGTAGATTCGGAACCTATGGGAGAGAAAGAAGGGTCCCGTGGGCAGGGGCCCTTCCCCAGGCCATCCAGGCCTACCTACCCAAAGCCCTTGAGCTTCCGTCTTGGATGTTCCACCCACACACCTTTCCAGGGGCTTCTAGAACTTTCCAGGTGTGCATCCTTGGGTGAGTCGTTGCTCCCTCTTTGGGTCTCCTTTCTCCGAGTCTGCTACCTTTTTGTTTTGTTTTGAATCTCAAGTCTGCTACTTTTTATTTGTAGAGCACCTCCTATAGCCAGACTTTCGCTGATGGCTTTCCATGTGTTGGGGTTTCCCTGGTAGATCAGACGGTAAAGTGTCTGCCTACAATGCGGGAGACCCGGGTTCGATCCCTGGGTTGGGAAGATCCCCTGGAGAAGGAAGTGGCAACCCACTCCAGTATTCATGCCTGGAAAATCCCATGGACCGAGGAGCCTGGTAGGCTACAGTCCATGGGGTCTCGAAGAGTCGGACACGACTGAGCAACTTCACTTTCACTTCCGTGTGTTGTTTACTTTTATTTAGCAAAACTGTCAGTGCTTGCTTCCTGCCAGATACCAGGCATGTTAAAAAGCTAAATACTGAACTATTTTTAAATGCCACATGACTTAATCCTCATAATAACCCTAAGGAATAGGCACTATTAAACTTTGCACTTATAGAGGCAGCACATGAGGCCCAGAGAGACTGAGTGATTTGCATAAGGTCACACACCTGGCAAATTCCAGAACCTGCCTCTAGAATCTAGGCTCTTAAGCACTACCCTGCGGTATCTCACTGGAGCCCCTAGAACAACGCTAGTCCAATAGAACTTTCTGTAAAGTGTTCTACACCAGCCACACAGTAGCTACTAGCTACCGTGGTTATAGAAATGAGCAAGTGAGGAACTGTTTCATTATAATTAAATGTATACAGCCACCAGTGGCTAGCGCCTGCTACACTGAACAGCACAGCCTTAGAGAGTAGATGCTACTGTTTTCTAGATTTAATACATGAAGAAAACGAAGCTCAGAAAGATAAAAGGACTTGTTTCAAGACCACAAAGCTAAGTTGTGCCAAAATCTATGTTCTTACGCGCTTTGCTGTGTGACAGTGGGTGTGTCATTTAACCTTGCTGGGCCAGCTGGATCATCTCTCATCATACCTGCTCTGCCTGTTTCTGGGTGGTTGAGGATGCAGAGAAATTACACTGAAATGAAACACTTGATGCATTAACAAGACCCTGGCTCTCAGGTGGCTGATAGCTATGACTGAACTTTAGCTCCCCAGCATCACTGGGCAGGTATGCCTATCCTGAAGGCACTGATGCTCAGAGAGGTTACGGGCTCACCCAAGACGCTCAGACACCTGCCCACCTGCGCAGGTCCAGCTGGGTGCGCAGCGCCTTCCCCCAGAGGGCCATCTTGGCGCTGAGTCGGGCATCCTGGGCGGGAAAGCGGGGAAGGTGGTGTTACTGCCCGAAAGGGGGCAGCGGCCCCCCTCCCTGGCCCTCTGCATCCCCTGCCCTGGTGTCCACACCATGATCATGCTGGACAGCTGGACCTCGGGCTGGTTGGGTGGCAACAGAGCGATGGTGACACTGGCGGTGACAGAGACGGTAGTGCCCGAGGGCTTGATGGTGCAGCGAGGGGGCTCCATGACCCGCAGCTCCAGCTTCAGCGGAGAGTCGATCACCGCCGGGCTCTGGGGACACAGCAGGGAGGGCTGGTCAAGTCCTCCCTGATGAGTCCCTGGGCAGGAGTGGGTAGTTTCTACCCTCTGGGAGCACACAGATACAAATGGGAAGACAGTGATGGCTTCCGGAACCCTCCAGGACTGTGTCCAGCCTCTGCTCAGACAAGGGAATGTCTTGTTCCAGGAATGCCTCCTTCCGTCTCTTCCTGTTTTCCCATGTTCTCAATATTCAGGACCCGATCCAGACTCCTCCAGAACAGTCTCTTTGCATTAAATACCCCAGGGAATTCCCTAGTGGTCCAGTGGTTAGGATCTGCCTCCAAGCAGGAGGCGCAGGTTCAATCCCTGGGTCGGGAAGATCCCCTGGGTAAGGAAATGGCAGCCCACTCCAGTATTCTTGCCTGGAGAATCCCATGGACAGAGGAGCCTGGCGGGCTGCAGTCCCTGGGGTCGCAAAGAGTCGGACACAACTTAGCGACTAAACCACCACCACCAGCAGTGGTTAGGACTCCGTGCTTTCACTGCCATGGGCCTGGGTACAATCCCTGCTCAGGGAACTAAGATCCCACAAGCCACATGACTTGACAAAATTAATAAATAAACAAAACTCAGCCCCCTGCCGTAACTCTTTTCTTGAAACTTACAGAGCTATTTCTTCTGCAGGCAGTGTAGCGACCAACTGCTTACTTTTCACCAAACACTTCACATGTGCTCGCTCATTTAAACCTCACAGTAACTGTGAAGCAGGTATTAACTTATACCCACTTTTGAGATGGGAAAATTGAAGCACAGGGAGGTTAAGTAGCCTGTCCAGGTTGTGTTACTCAGTTGAAGAACTGGGACTGAGACCCAGGCAATCATGGCAACAGAGTCCATGCTCTTAACAGTGCTTGGCCACGGCGATGATGCCAGTGATGACGACAAGGATAGCATTCATAGCAGCTGGTGTTGTAATTTTAAGTATTAACACATTCAATCCTCATGACAACTCTGGGAGGTGGCGTAGTATAGAGAAGTAGGGTAAACTTGAATCACTGAGATTCATACCCAGGTTCAAATCCCAGCTCCGTCATTTTATAAGCTAGAACCAAGTCCTTTAATGATCACTGAAGTAATGGACATGGGTTTGGGTGGACTCCAGGAGTTAGTGATGGACAGGGAGGCCTGGTATGCTGTAGTCCATGGGGTCTCAAAGAGTGGGACACAACTGAGCGACTGAACTGAACTGAAGTATTTCTTTAAAAATTTTAACTCTCCATTAAACAAGGGAAAAGAAGCAAAAAGGATAATACCCGGGTCTCCCACATTGCAGGCAGATTACCATCTGAGCCAGCAGGGAGGCCCAGATTAATATTTCAGTTGCTGTTAAAGCCCCTACACTGATCTGCCTTGGGTTCTCAGCCCACCTTCATCCTGGTTTCATGAAAGAGACAAAGCAAGAGTAGACCTTCCTTGCAGACCTGGGACCCTTCATAGACTCTGGCCACGTGGCTATGGCCACCGGCAGGAGGCCGGGCCTTCTGTCTACTCGGTGGCTGCCGCTGGGGGCCCTGCTCGCCTCGCCAGTCGCCTCGTGGGTGTACACTTGGTGTGCCCACCCGCCTGGCCAGGCTCCCACCTCCCACCCACACTCACCATCAGGACGATGCTCCCGAAGTAGGAGGCCCTCAACACCATATCCAGGTCATGAGGCACCTGCGCAGGGGAATCGGAGGTAAGGCAGAGCCCCAACACAGGCCCCCACCCCACAAACAGATCCCGGCTTACCTTGTCCCCCACCAGCGAGAGCTTCAGAGCTCCTGCCCGGAAGTAGCTCTCCAAGGCAGAGTCGAAGAAGAACTCGGAGAAGGCCACGTACACCATCCGCTCTTCCTCCTGCAGCTGGGGCTCCACCGCCCGGTTGGGCAGACTCCAGTTGGCCTCAGTCAGGGGATAGAAGGCCCCCTGGGGTTGGAGGATCAGGGTCAGGGCCAGGCAGGCTGGTCTAGCACCCAGGTGTCTCCAGCCCTGAGGGCATGGTGGAGGATTGGACCTTGTTGTTGACCTTGAGGGGACTCAACAGGTACTTTTATTAAAAAGCATGGAAGGGAGGATAGCTGGAGTGCTCCAAGGGCACAGTCCCATCCGACTGAAGGAGGGACCCAAGAAAGGGTTCAAGGGGGAGGTGGCCCCTGAGTGGGCCTTGAAAACTAGACGGTAATAATGATGGCAACTACTGCCTACATGTATGGAGTACTTCTGTGCCGCTTACCTGGACCAACTCCTTTAATCCACGTGACATCCCATGAGATTATGTTTTCTTACTGTATTATTTCTATTTCCATTTGAGGAAACGGGCACAGAAACGTTAAGCCACTGGCTTAAGATCACACAGCTAGTAAGTGGCAGAGCCGAGAGCCGACCTTCAGGCATTCTAACTGGACTCTCTGCTCTGAAACTCTGCAACACTCCACTAGGAAAAGCAATGGCCGTGGCCACAGCCTCGTTGGGTGGCCCTGGACAAGGGACATGGCCTCCCTGAGCAAGTCTCCACATCCCTAAAATGAATGAAACATCAGGACCTGACTTACAGGGTTGTGAGAGGAGGGAATGAGACTGTGAATGTTAAAGCTGAATGTTCAGTTTCTTCTGGGAGAAATGGGGGAAGACAGTACATGAGCAAAGGCCCTGAGATAGGAAGCGAAGGGCATCCTTGGGAAAGAGTAGCAGTTTCCCAGGTGGCGCTTGTGGTAAAGAACTCGCCTGCAATGCTAGAGATGTAAGAGACATGGGTTCAATCCCTGGGTCGGGAAGATCCCCTGGAGGAGGGCATGGCAACCCACTCCATTATTCTTGCCTGGAGAATCCCATAGACAGAGAAGCCTGGAGGGCTACAGTCCACAGGGTCGCAAAGAGTCAGACATGACTGAAGCGACTTAGCACACACACAGCTGCAAAGGTTGACGTTGGAAAGGTGGGACCAGACAAGATTAACAAGGCTCAGTGTCAGACCCAGGAGTTGAGCCTGAGGCCATAGCATCTCCACCAGCGGAGTGGCCACATCAGAGCTGTGCTTTAGGGGAGAAGGAGGGGGTCCAGTTACACACACCAGCTGGGCAACTCACCCGGAATTCCATGTCCAGGTTGCTGGTGGAGGCCACGGGATCCTTCAGGAGGGAGTAGTCGATGCCAACCAGCTCGTCCACAGCACTGCGCACTGTGGGGAGGGGCTGAGTCATGCAAAGCTGTGTGGTGCTGGGCTGGGTGCTTAGGCTCCCTGGGCCTCAGCTGCTTCCTCATAGAAGGGGGATTAGAATACTTCCCTCATAGGGTGCTTATGAAGCTCAAATCAGTTTGACTATAAGTGGGAAGTATTTAGTGCCTGGCGTGCAGTGGTCAACAGTGTTAGCTATTATTATTGTCATCTTTGTTGTTCTATTGGTTTGTTTTTGGCTGCACTCTCAGCTTGCTGCATTTTAGTTCCCCAACCAGGAATTGAACCTGGGGCCATGGCAGTGAAAGTGCTGGGTTCTAACCACTGGACCACCAGAGACCTGCCCCCCCCCCCAATTATTGTTATTGTTGTTGTTGTTTGTTGCTACTACTACATAGGTTTCATCAAGTCACTAAATAATATGGCAAGGGAGAGACTTCCCTGGTGGTCCAGTGGCTAACACTCTGTGCTCCCAATGCAGGGGCCCGGGTTCGATCCCTGGTCAGGGAACTAAGATCCCACATGCCGCAATTAAGAGTTTGCATGCTGCAACTAAAGATCCCGCATCCCACAATTAAGACCCAGCACAGCCACATAAATAAATAAAAAGAAATTTAAGAAATACTCTAAGATGGCAAAGGATTCCCTTCTCTCATTGGTTTGGTTCCCCTACCCTCTCCTTCCCATCCTGTGCCTCATGCATGTGACATGATGATCTCATCGCTTAGGGAAAGGGAAGTTATGTTAATTGAGCTCCTATTAAGTGCCAGTGTTGGATACAAATGAGGCCCCCACAGCAGACATGTATTAAAGATCATGACAACCATGCCCTCAGTCAACCCTCCCAGCAAGCCCTGAGGAAGTGTCGTCAGCCAAGCAAGGGAACCGAGGAGGGAGAGAAGTGAGTACTGACCACAGGAAGTCAGTGGCAGAAGCCACCTTTGAACCCAGTGCTGTTCTGTCACAGGGCGGGGAAGGGGCCTCCTCGCATGCTACCAGACAGCTGCCCACCCAGCCTGCTCCCCACCCCAGCGCCAGGGCGGGGCCCAGAGCTCCCCACCCATCTGCACCAGCTCACCAGGCACGGTGTCCAGCAGCGAGTTGAGAAGCACAGTCCCTGCGTGGTAGAGCACGGGGCAGATCTGGGAGGTGGTGGCCAGAGTCAAGATCTTGGCAAGAGAGGGCACGCCCCCCACCCGTTGTCCCCCCAACACGCCCCCTCCATCTGCCACTGCCCGCACCTGCTGGTTGAGGAGGAAGCGCATCCCTGAGGTGATGAACGTGGAGAGGAATTCATACACCTTCCTGTGAGGAGAGGAGAGGCCAAGTGAGTCCAGAGTCTGCCCTCACCCCAACCCAGTTCTGGGAGAAATCACAGTGATCAGAGAATGTGGGTGGGGGGGGGGGGTGGGTGGGCAGAATACCTCTACTTCAACTTAATTTACCACCTCTTTAGTGGAGTTTTCATTAAAGATATGGGCTCAAATTCCTTCTCCAGACTTGTTCTCAAGACCTCTTCTCTCACCCCATCCCCCCACCAATCAAATGAATGGACCCAGAGTTCTTCAAACCTCTGAGCATCCGCAGCTCCATATCCTTACTCCTGTCTTCCCTTACACCCTCAATGCTCCCACCCTGTATTTTCCTGTTTGGGCACAGATGCTTCCTCTTCCAGGCAGTCCTCCTAGATTGTTCTTCTCTGAAATCCTCCTCCCAGAATACTTTCTTGGCCCCTCTCTCAAGGCCCCGATGACAAATGTTTCGTCCCTCCAGCCAGGCTCTGTGTCCTTTCTGAATCCTCAGGGCCTGGCCTACACTTCATTTGTTGAATGAATAAAAAAATTGTGTACCAACACCAGATAATAAATCCACCATTTTCTCTCCCCCTCCTTCTTTCAGAACCAGCACAAATTCCCCTTCTCAACCCCAACCGTGGAACTATGTTATTATTTTTGTTACTAGTAGTAAGAGCTACTGATTGTTGAGAACCCAGTACATGCCCACTGTATACACTAGGTCCTCACAGTGGTTCTTACCTAAGTGGTGAGCCCATATTATACGTGAGGTACTGTTATAAATATTTTTACATAGATTAAGATGGAATAGTCCTCACATCTCATAGAATAGGTCCTATTACCATCCCCATCTTAGAAAGCTTCAGCAACTTGCTCAGGTTCATAGCCAGGAAGTGGTGGGGCTGAGATCTGGACCCAGTTGATCTGATTCCCAAGCCAGTGCATCGTGCATTGCACTAGGCAAATGGGCTGTGGGGCTGAAACGGGGGGCACTAGGATTGGGGACAGGGCTTACTTGAAGGTTCCCCCAAAGGCTGCATGCATTCTGGAGACAGAGGCCTGGCAGGAGACATTGGACACTTTGATCCGGCCAGTGGGATCCCGGGAGAGTTGCAGAGCAGTGTGGATGGATACGCCCTCGGCGGAGGCATTGATATAGCCCCCATCATAGCTGTGGCGGGGGTGGGAGCGTTAATGGTCACTCCAGCTTGGAGCTTAACCAAGTCTTTACTGCCCTCCTCCTCAACCCCCGCCACCACCATGACCGCTCTTAATAAGGCTTATGTACTTCTGCACAGCTCATCTGACTGTGAAATGGGTATGATTGCCGCTTTCGTACAGATGGAGAGACTGAGGCTCAGAAACGCTAAGGGAGTGCCCACAGCTCCACAGCTCCCCCAGGCTTCCCAGTCCACTCTCCACTCCCCCAGGGGCGCCAGGTCCTCACAAGAACCAGTAGAGGAGCTGTCTCCGGAAGCGCAGCCCCCAGGAGGCGTTGTTGATTTGTAGCGCCAGCTCCTGGTCTGGCTGGAAATTGAGCTCAGAGAATGTCAGCTGCAGCTCTGTGACCTTCACCCTGTGTGGGAGGCCTCAGGGTCAGATTCGGGACCAAGAAAAGGGCATCCCATCCAACCGTAGTGAATTCATTTGCTCCTCTTCTGTTCCAGGTCGGGGGAAGCTGGGGTGAGTGGAATGAGTTCTCCCATTGCCCGTCACGTGCCCAACCTGGACCTGGGTGGCTAAAACTTGGACTTGAGTGGTTCAGAGACTAGCTACTCCCAATAAGTGCACTTCGCCCTATCTAAGAGAAGTCCTGGTGCACTTCCCTCCCCCACCCTGGGATCGCTAGACCCTGTCCCCACCATCCCAGACCATGGGCCTTTATCTCCTGTTCTTCTGACCTCTCCTATTAGCTCCACCCGGGTACCCTATACCCTACTCACATCCATGGCCAAGTTTCTTGACTCCGCCTCTAGGGCCAGCCTCAATTCCACAGGTTTGGCTTCGCTTTTCTTGGTCCCGCCTACTTCTAGGCCACGCCCACCGGCTTGGTCCCGCCTCCGTAGGCGGGCTAGGCCTTTATCTTTTCCGGCCTCATCCTGTTTCTTAAGTCCTGCCTCGGAGATCGGGCCACGCCCCCAACCCCCCCCCCCCCGCCCCCCAATCCACTCAGCCCTCGAGTCTCCAGAGACTCCGTAGGTATTTCCTAAGCCTCCGCCCCTGCCCAGGCCCCGCCCCCTTGACCCCCACTTACTCAGAGATGTTGTAGAAGAAGTGGCCCTCTCGGCCCCGCAGGTCCGGGATGGTCACGGTCTCCAGCTCTTGTTCCAGAAAGCGCAGCCCCTCCTGCTTCACTGAAGCCGCAGTGAGGTCCTTAGCTCCTGCACACACACACACACACACACACGCACACACACACCTCCCCTCCTCCCCCCACCCCGCACCCCCGCGCCTTACCCAGATCCAGCGCCTTGGAGGTGATGCGGATCTTGCAGCCGGGGAACTCGGCGTGAGCGCCGGCCAGCAGCGCTAGGATCAGAGCCCCGAAGAGGGCCATGGCGAGCGGGCCTGGGGATGGGGTGGGGATCGCAGGAGTCATCCAGGCCGCTAAAACCCACTCCTCGGATGGCCAACCAGAGGAGGGGGATGGCCCGGCCCGTTAAGCTTGAGATTGCTCTTCGGGGAACTTGCAACCAGTAACACTGCCTCCATTTGACAGATGCGGAAACTGAGGCTTAGGCGACGTGCTCTCTGACGCTCGGAGGATTTGGGGCAGCGGGTGAGAGCAAGGGCACCTTCTCGGTTCCCTCGTGCAACCGCCGCGTGACGGGTCTGGATCTCCCGGGGATCAAGCCCCCAGCCCCCACAGCAACCTCCCCTTTTCCTCGGCGGAGGGGGCGTGCGGCTTGCACGTTACCGTGGGAACGGCTGCACGCGCATTCCTGCGGGGTGGCTTGCGGTCTCCTAGGCCGCGAGTCGGAGGAGCCGAGGGAGCAAGCGGCCGACCCGACCTCCGGCTCCCGGGGCTCCCGGCTCCTCCAGGTCCTAAATCCCTGTCGTCCGGCTTCTGCCAAATGCCCCCCACCCCAATCTCAGCGCTCTCCTTCGGAGGACCTCTTCCCCAGCCCGGGTTCAGTAGATCAGGGGGCTAGGCGTGGGTCTGAGGGCGGATGGGGGCGCGCCCCCAACTCACTCGCGGTGGAGCTGATGGTCGGCGCGGTCACGTGGGGCGGCGGGCAGCGCAGGGGATCCGGGCGGCGGGGTCTGGCGGGCAGCGGCTGGTCCAGCCGCCTTTATAAAGACTAGCCTTCCCGAGCCCCCCTCCTCTCTCCCACTCTCCCCTCCTCCCTCGGGGATTGGGAGGGGATGGGGCGGGACGCTGGCAACCGGGAGGGTGGAGAGGGCTGTACGGAGCCCCGTGACAAGCCTGGCCCTGTCGAGACAAGTGGGGACCCAAACGGGGCAAGAGGGAGGGAAGTGCAGAAGTCAGTCCGCCCAGCGCCAGCAGCCCCTGCTTTGCTGGGACCTTGGTTCCGTCCCCCGGCCCATCTCTTCCTGTGCGATCCTAGGCAAGTCCCTTCCCTTGGCTGCCTGAGCCTCAATGTCCTCATCCAGTAAAATGTGTGTGATAATAGGAACCACCTCTTGGGTCCCGGTAAGCCTCAAAGTCAATGCCCAAGGCGCGTACTTCCCTTTCCTTCCACCGAGCATCATCTCAAGACCTCTCCTTGCCAGGCTTCACTGTGGGGAGCCCCCGCCGCCACCCCACCCCAATTGTCTCTGTGTCACCAACCTGTGGATCTTCAGGGCCCAGAGACCTCTCCGACTGGGGTTCAAGCAAACACTGCCAGTCCAGGAGGACACACACAAGCTGCTGGAATCACCCTCAGGGAGGCTGGCATTTCCCCAAGGGCTGTGGGTTTCTGGTGAGCCTCCGAAGCTAGGTTCTCTGCACGTGTACTGCCTACAGATGTCCCCAGCTCCCAGGACAGGCTCAGGGCATGCAACCTTTTTGTTGTCAAATGTGTGAAAGTGGGAAAGAGAAATAATGATGGTTCATGTCCACTGAACATGTATTTAAGCACAAAACACTAGTCCAGACATGATGACCAACTCCTCCTAATTTCCCCAGAACTTTCCCAGATTTTGAAACTCCAAGTCTCCCTGCCTGGGACCCCCACCCCCCCCACCCCCACCCCACAGTCCCAGGGAAACCAGAATGGTCTTTCACCCTGGATCTAGATTAACTTGTTTAATCTTCTGACAACCTGTGAGGTTGGCATTATTATGAACCCTCTTTAGCAGGAAACTAGAGGTAAAGACAATTCTTGGCTGCTCTGGGAGCCCATAAACTGTTCATGGCAAGGTGGGAGGTCGGAGGTAGGTGCCTACAGCCCAGTAATTGTGTCCAGATTCTGTGTCTAACAGATCAGGGTTAAAATTCTAGACTTGCAGCAACATGGATGAATCTAGAGAGTGTCATACTGAGTGAAGTGAGTCAGACAGAGAAGGAGAAATATCGTATGACAGCCCTTATATGAGGAATCTAAAAAGAAATGATACGCAGGGACTTCCCTGGTGGTCCAGTGGTACGACTCTGCGCTCCCAATGCAGGGCCTCTGGGTTCGATCCCTGGTCAGGGAACTAGATCCCATATGCCGCAATTGAGACTTTGGAAAAAAAGAAGAGTTTGCATGCCAAGACCTAAGAACCCACATGCCAAAACTGAGAGCCAATGCAGCCAGATAAATACATATTTTTTAAAAATAAAATGATACAAATAAACTTACATACAAAATAGAAACAGACTCAGACTTCAAAAACGAGATTATGGTTGCCAGGGGAAGAAAGATCGGGGGAAGGGAGAATTAGGGAGTTTGGGATGGACATGTACACACTGTTATATTTCAATGGATTAAACAACAAGGATCTACTGCATAGCAAGTGGGACTCTGCTCAATGTTATGTGGCAGCCTGGATGGAAGGGGAGTTTGGGGGAGACAGGATACATGAATATGTATGGCTGAGTCCCTTCTGTGTTCACCTGAAACTATCATCACATTGTTAATTAGCTATACCCCAACAAAATAAAAGATTTAAAAAAAATCCTAGGCTATCAGTTCTTAGGTGTATGACCTTGGACCCCTTACTTTAGCAACTCTCAGCCTCAGTTTCTAAAATGGAGACAATCAGATTATTGCAAGAATAAATTAAATAGGCATAGTGCATGTGCTGGGCATGATACATGACACACCATTAATGCCAAACAAATGCTAACTATTGTGATTAGGGTCACAGATTACAAACAAGACAGAAGGGCTGTAGGAGGGGAACAGAGAAAGTGCTAAGGATATCCAGAGGAGGAAGTGACTGAACGCCTTTAAACTCTAGAAACCCTGGCTCTTCCCGGAGTCTGGCTGGAGAGAAAAACCTGATGGATGTTAATTTTTCTTTCCTCACACTTTCTTAACTGGAATGCAAATGTCTTTTGTATCATTGTTATCTTTTACAGGGTTGAGCATGCCTGCTAAGTCACTTCAGTCGAGTCTGACCCTCTGCGACCCCAGGGATTGTAGCCTGCCAGGCTCCTCTGTCCATGGGGATTCTGCAGGCAAGAACACAGGAGTGGGTTTGCCATGCCCTCCTCAAGGGGTTCTTCCTAAGCCAGGGATTGAACCCATGTCTCTTATGTCTCCTACATTGGCAGGTGGGTTCTTTACCACTAGCACCACCTGGGAAGCCCCTTACAGGGTCTTGCCACTATAATTCACTGTCCCCAGAGAACCCCAGTGAACTTTACATTTTTAAAATTAGTTATTTATGTATTATTTAGGGCTGTGTGGGTCTTCATTGCTGCACACGAGTGTCTCATTGCGGTGGCTTCTCTTGTAGAGTATGGGCTCTAGAGTACGTGGGTTTCAATAGTTGCAGATTGTGGGTTCAGTAATTGTGGCCCTGCAGCGTGTGGAATCTTCCCAGATCAGGGATCAAATCCGTGTCCCCTGTGTTGGCAGGTGGATTATTAACCACTGGACCGCCAGGGAAGTCCCTGGCTGGGGCCCCAGTGAACTTTAAATGTAGCAGTGTGACCCTGGGCCAGTGGTTTAATCTCTCTGTGCCTTTGTTTCCTCATCTATAAAATGAGGACAAAGCACCTCCTTCTTAGGGTTGCTTGTGAGGATTAAATGAGTTAATGAATAAAAAGGACTTAATAAGCACCTGGCATTTAGTAAGGGCTCAAAAACTAGCTACAATTATTAGCGTCATTCAGTTCAGTTCAGTTCAGTCGCTCGGTCGTGTCCGACTCTTTGCGACCCCATGAATCGCAGCAGCCAGGCCTCCCTGTCCATCACCAACTCCCGGAGTTTATTCAAACTCATGTCCATCGAGTCGGTGATGCCATCCAGCCATCTCATCCTCTGTCTTCCCCTTCTCCTCCCGCCTTCAATCTTTCCCAGCATCAGGGTCTTTTCCAACGAGTCAGTCTGCATCTCCGGCATTGGCAGGCTCCATTGCCAATTGGCAGGCACCTGAGCCACCTGGGAAGCCCACAGGTTAGGCACTGAGTGGGTACTTGCTGAGTAACTGGGCTGGTTTGGGAGCGCTTGAGTATCCCTGGGGAGCAGGCGATACCTGTGCTGTCAGTCTAACTGACTCTAAACACAGCCTTGACCTGGGCTGGGGGACATGAAGGTCACCTCTGACCTTGATTCCAGGGACTTGCCTACTCAGCCTGACCCTCTCCATCACGTGGGTTTCCCCTTTCTCCCACAATTTGTGCCCCCAACCTTCTCACTGGAGAATGAAGTTGGCAAACATCCAGCCAAAATGGAGTTCTTTTTACGTTTCTGTTTTTTTAATTAATTTGGCTACACTGTATCTTAGTTGCGGCATGCGGGATCTAGTTCCCTGACCAGGGATCAAACCCGGGGCCCCCTGCCCTGATAGCACAGAGTCTTAGCCACTAGATCACCAGGGAAGTCCCCCACGCGGAGTTTTGGCAGCCTCCCCAAGTCCTCACCACTTGGCTTGAGAGATGGAGCGATCAGAATGCCCAATCCCTTTCTTCTTTCACTTCTGTCTTTGAGATGATAAGAAAAGCCTTCCCAGCATTCAAAGTGATAGGAAAGAAATGCTTTTCTAGACTTTATTTTACAAACAGCACACTGATAGGGCAAAAAACCAGTGCTTTGGATCCAGGCCAATCTGGTTCAAATCCTGCTTCTGCCACTTTCTAAAGCAGAGGTCAGCAAGCCTTTCCTGTAAAGGACCAGACAGTACATATTTCAGACTTTGTAGGCCCTTTAATCTCTGTCATAGCTCCACTCTGCTACTGTAGCATGAGAGGAGCCTACACAGTCCTTTAAGGAAGAGGCTGCTTGTTGGACTGGGCCCACGGGCTGTAGTTTGCCTACTCCTGTTCTAGAGTAAAAATTAAAAGTAAATCTCTTGGGACTTTCCTGGTGGTCCAGTGGTTGAGACTTTGTTTTCCAATACTGGGGTTATGGGTTTGATCCCGGGTTGGGGAACTAAGATCTCACATGCCTCGTGGCCATAAAAACCCAAAACACGAAACAGAAGCCCTATTGCAACAAATTTAATAGACTTTTAAGAAATGGTTCATATTTTAAAAAATCTTCAAAGAAAAAAATTAAGCTTTTCTCATGCCTCAGTTTCCACATCTGTAAAATGGGGATGATTTAGTACCTGCCTCCCCACCCTGCCGAGTGGCAGTGAAATTTTAATATCATAAAGTATATCAAGTGCTAAATCTAGTACTTGACCTACCAAAGGGCTGAATAAATGTCTCTGGTTATTAGTATTAAGCAGTTGTTTAACAAACAAAAAGTGCTTTGCAAATAGGAACTCAGTTGAACCTTAAAACATCCTACAGAAGAGCTATCATCATACCCCCTTAACAGAAGTGGAAACGGAGGTCTAGAGAGGTGAAATAATTAGCTCAAGTCAGTTTGGCTCCAGAGCCCACGCTCTTCACCCCTTCAGTCTGTCATCTTTCTTTATTTTTTTAAATATTTATTTATTTGGCTGCTCTGGGTCTTAGTTGCGGCACGCAGGCTCTTTAATTTCAGCACGAAAACTCCTAGTTGTGGTACGTGGGGTCTAACTTCCTGACCAGGGATCAGACCCTGGGCCCCTTGCATTGGGAGAGTGGCGTCCTAGCTCCTGGACCACCAGGGAAGCCCCTGCCCTCTTTCTTTTTGAATGATCCCCTTTAATCCTCACAGCCACCCCTCGAGTTAGCCACTGTCCCTGTTTAGCAGACTGAGATACTGAGGTACAGCAGGAGGAAGTAACTGGTTTCAGTCAATAAACACAGGCTCCACTGACCACAGGATACCAAGTTGGATTTCTGCCCAAGAAGTCAACAGGAGGGTAGCCGGGCTCCCCCCTCCCTCTCCCTGTCTCCAGCTGTGTTTTCTTTGGATCCTTGTGTGGCTTGGAGAAGCTGCAGTCAGCCCATCTCCCTTTCTGACCTTTCCCCTACTCCCCAACGCTCACCCAAGTGACCCCCCAGGCAATCATCCGCCTCTCTCTCATGAACCCTGCAGGCTCTGTGCCCCCGCTGCTCCACGAGGCTGTGTCTGGGACCGTGTGATGGGGGCCAGTTGGAATGAGGGGAGGGGTGCGTGGTGGCCGGTGGGGGGGTCACAGATGTCAAATCAGGAAACCCTGATTACATCTCTCCAAACCACCTGTTTCCAGAATGTAGCTGGATGGAACTGCCCCCATGGGGACCAGACATTTACCAAATGGAGAGAGAGACAGGATGGACCCGGGCTTTCAGGGTTCAGCCAGGGTGGAGCTGTTGACTGCTTCCGTGGCTTCTAAAGTTGGAAGACCTGGTCTTTCGATTTCTCCTTTTCTGTCCCATTTCCTCCTTTTTCGGGTTAAGGAGCCAGCTACGTGGTCCTCGAAGGCCCTTTCAGGTTTGAAACTCAAGAATTCTAAGGCTTCTCGCAGGGTGCTGCAGCCTGGCTCCTGGGTCCTCTGCAGGAGGACCGGGGTTTGATCTCGGTCAGGGAACTAAGATCCTGCAAGCTGTGCGGTGCAGCCAAAATACATATAAGCATCATCCATGCCCTCACGTTTCTCCTGATACCTCTCCAGCTCAGCTCCAACGTTGACCTCTGGCAGTTCACTCATTCCCTCTGATTTCTTCTTTGTTTTCTTCATGCTCTACCCTCCTTTCCAGGTTCTATGCCTCTTGCAGCCTGTGAACTGACTGACTCACAGGGCCTCTCTCTGACAGTCCTCTAAGCCTCCTGCCCTTGCTTGTGCTAGTCACCTAGCATGGGCTTTCCAGCTTCTAGGTGATTTGAGGACAGGGTGGAGGGTTTGCAGCAGTGTAATTTAGATGCTTGGAGTTTGTAAGCCAGTAATAAAATTTCAAAGTACCTGAAATTCAGTTCAGTTCAGTCGCTCAGTCGTGTCCAGCTCTTTGCAACCCCATGGACTGCAGCACGCCAGGCTTCCCTGTCCATCACCAACTCCCGGAGCTTGCTCAAACTCATGTCCATCGAGTTGTTGATGGCATCCAACCATCTCATCTGTCATCCCCTTCCCCTCATGCCTTCAATCTTTCCCAGCATCAGGGTCTTTTCCAATGAGTCAGCTCTTCACATCAGGTGGCCAAAGTATTGGAGTTTCAGCTTCAGCATCAGTCCTTCCAATGAATATTCACTGTTGAGTTCCTCTAGGATTTACTAGTTTGATCTCCTTGCAGTCCAAGGGACTCTCAAGAGTCTTCTCCAACACCACAGTTCAAAAGCATCAATTCTTCAGTGCTCAGCTTTCTTTATAGTCCAACTCTCACATCCATACATGACTACTGGAAAAACCATAGCTTTGACTAGATGTACCTTTGTTGGCAAAGTAATGTCTCTACTTTTCAATATGCTGTCTAGGTTGGTCATAACTTTCCTTCCAAGGAGCAAGCGTCTTTTAATTTCATGGCTGTAGTCACCATCTGCAGTGATTTTGGAGCCCCCGAAAAATAAAGTCTGTCACTGTTTCCACTGTTTCCCCATCTATTTGCCATGAGGTGATGGGACCAGATGCCATGATCTTAGTTTTCTGAATGTTGAGTTGTAAGCCTACTTTTTCACTCTCCTCTTTCACTTTCATCAAGAGGCTCTTTAGTTCTTCTTCACTTTCTGCCATAAGGGTGGTGTCATCTGCATATCTGAGGTTATTGATATTTCTCCCAGCAATCTTGATTCCAGCTGTGCTTCATCCAGCCCAGCATTTTGCATGATGTACTCTGCATATAAGTTAAATAAGCAGGGTGACAATATACAGCCTTGACATACTCCTTTCCCAATTTGGAACCAGTCTGTTGTTCCATGTCCAGTTCCAACTGTTGCTTCCTGACCTGCATACAGGTTTCTCAAGAGGTAGGTCAGGTGGTCTGGTATTCCCATCTCTTTGAGAATTTTCCACAACAGTCTCTTGTGATCCACACAATCAAAGGCTTTGGTGTAGTCAATAAACAGAAGTAGACGTACCTGAAGAGAGGGGACAAAAAAAGATAGTGACTTTTCATTTTGATAATAAAGATGGGCCACCTCTTTGGCTAAACTTGTCTCTAATACTTCAGGGACCTCCTAAAGGTTGCAAGAAACATCCTGAATATTCCAGCATCTTAAAATTTTCCGAGATGCTCTAATACTCCGGTCTCAGGGGCCCACCCCTGGCGGCTCAGGTGGTAAAGAATCCACCTGTGGTACAGGAGACCCAGGTTCAATCCCTGGGTCAGGAAGATCCCCTGGAGAATGGAATGGCAACCCACTCCAGTATTCTTGCCTGTGAAATCCAGTGGACAGAGGAGCCTGATGGGTTAGAGTCCCTGGGGTCACAAAAGAGTCAGACATGACTTAGTGAATAAACCACCACAAGGACCCAACATACACAGGCTTCGATCTGACGAGGACAGCCAGCTCCTTAGCTGGGAATCACAAGGACATCACAGTCCCTGGCCTCCCTCCTCTCTTCCACTGAGCTAGATCTCTTTTAGTATCCCCACCTCTGGTTCCAATTCTGCTCCTCTCCCAGTGTTCTCCATCTCATTTCACAGCACCATCCTGCACCCAGATGCTCAAGTCAGAAACACAGGCCTCAGGATTTCCCGGCCAGCACAGTGATGAGGATGCTGTACTTCCACTGCCAGGAGCCAGGGTTCAATCTCTGGTCAGGGAACTTAAGAGGGCTTCCCCTGGTGGCTCAGTGGAAAGGAATCCACTTGCCATGAAGGAGCTTTAGGAGACTCGGGTTCAGTCCCTGGGTCGGGAAGATCCCCTGGAGGAAAGCATGGCAACCCACTCCACTGTTCTTTCCTGGAGAATCCCATGGACAGAGGAGCCTGGCGAGCCAGTCTGTAGTGTGGCAAAGAGTCAGACACAACTTAGCACGCACACACACTGGGAACTAAGATCCTGCAAGCTGCGCAGTGCATCAAAAAAAAAAAAAAAAAAAGGCATCATCCTTGCCCCCCTTTTCTCCCCTCCTACTTCATGTCAGCAAATCCTGGTGTCTCTCACTCCAGAATACGACCCATATCTACACACATCTCTCCATTTGCACCAACACCGGTCCAAGCCATTTTCCTCATCTATCTGGACAACTTGATTCATCTCCCTTCATCACTCTTGGCCCTTTCAGTCTAGTTTCCCTGTACCAACCAAAATGATCTTTAAAAAGGAGAAATCCTATCATGCTACTACACTGCCCCCATCCCTTCAACTGCTCCCCATTGCTCCCAACATAAAACCTGGACTCTGGTCATGACTCCTGGGAGACGCTAGGTGATCTAGCCCTTGTCTACCTTCCTCTCCATCTCCACCATTCACCACTCTCAGGAACACACCAAACCCACTCAATCTCAAGCTTTCCGCAAACTCTTCTCTCTACCTGAAACATCTTTACACACAGATCTTTGCATAATCGACTTCCTTCACTGACTCAGATCTCTACTCACATGCCTCCCCCACTGAGAGGCCCCCTCCCCATCATTACCTGTAATTCTGTTTAATTCTTTATTGTCTGTTTCTTCCAGTAAACTGTCAGCTCCATGGGAGTAAGGAGTCTGACACTTAGTCATGGCTGTAACTGCCATGCCCAGGGTCTGGGACATGGAAAGTGGGCGGTGGTTATCATCTGCAGACCCTCCAAGAGGAGGAGATCTTATCACGGACTGTGTGGCTCTGGCCTAATTCCTTCCCAAGCCTCTAAGCTCCCTTACTCTTCCTGCTGGCACCACCTAGCTCCTTCATTTCCCCAGAGTTATCTGGAGCTGGTCTGCAGCCAGGAATGTCATACTTTCCTAATCTTTTGAGAGGCCTGAACAATCCCTAAAGTTGTGAGAGGTGCCCCCTGCCTTGAGATCTCAACAGGTTGTGCAGAAATCAGGACCCCTGAACCCAACCCACTCCCTGGTCCCTTTACCTCACCTTCCAACAAGCCCATCTGCTGTGAGATTGCATGCACCTTTTGGGGAAGTTTCTCGTTTCTTGTCCCCAAGCCCATGTGTCTTCTGGGAGAGGCTGTCGGCCAACTTAAGCTCCCCCTTGGTGAAGTTGGACAGAACTTCAAGCTGAAAGTTAGATCACTGGTTCTCAACCCATCTGCATGTTAATAATGGCTTTTTAAGCAGGGAGGTTTCTGCTTTGCTTTGTTATGTTTTGAATACCTATGCTTGGGCCCCCACTCCCAAGAGTCTGATTTAACTGGTTTGAGATGGAGCCCGGGCAACTTTAGGTGTTTTTAAAAAGTTCCTCAGCAGGATATAACATAAAAGACGGACAATAATAAGTAATCACAAGGACACAGAGAAACCAGAACCCTCATACTTTGCTGCTACGAATGTAAAATGGTGCAGCTGCTTGGGAAAACATTTTGGCGGTTTCTTAGACAGTTAAACACAAATGTACTCTATATACAACAATCCCCCTTCTAGCTGTCCACTTAACAAGGAGGAAAACATATGTTCACACAACATTGTACATGAATGTTCATAGACGCCAATTTGTAATAGCCAAAAAGTGGAAACAATCCAAACGTCCATCAGCTGGTGAACAGATAAACAAAATGTGGTCTATCTATAGAAGAGAATACTGCTCAGGGATAAACAAGAATGAGCTACTGATCAATGCTAAAACCTGGATGAACCTCAGAAATATTCTGCAAGACATCCCTGGTGGTCCAGTGGTTAAGAATCAACCTGCCACTGCAAGGGGCATGAGTTCGATCCCTGGTCTGGGAAGATTCCCCATGCTGAGAAGCAACTAAACCTGTGCACCACAACTACTGAAGCCTCCGTGCCTAGAGCCTGTGCTCCGCAACAAGAGAAGGGACCACAATGCACCCCAACAAAGAGTAGCTCTGGCTCGCCTCAGCCTCAGAAAGTCCACAGGGAGCAACAAAGACCTAGTCATGTTGTTATGTGTTAAGTCACTTCAGTCGTTTCCAGCTCTGTGCAACCCTATGAACTGTAGCTCACCAGGCTCCCCTGTCCATGGGATTCTCCAGGAAAGAATACTGGAGTGGATTGCCATTCCCTTCTCCAGGGGATCTTCCTGACCCAGGGATCAAACCAGCATCTCTTACGCCTAACCTGCATTAGCAGGTAGGTTCTTTACCACCAGTGCCACCTGGGAAGCCCAAAGACCCAGTGCAGCCCAAAAAAAAAAAAAAAAAAAAAAAAATTCTGCAAAGCAAAAGAACCAAGATATAAAGACTACAATTTTTTTTTTCTTTTTAAAGACTACATTTTGTATGATTTTTTTTTTTTTCTGCCATGCCACACAGCCACGTGGAGATCTTAGTTCCCAGACCAGGGATGGAACCCGTCTCCCCGGCAGTGGAGGCTCGGAGTCCCAACCACTGGACCATCAGGGAAGCCCCTGTATGATTTCATATGAAAGGGCCAGAGAAGACAAGTCCATAGTGACAGAAAACAGATGAGCAGTAACCGGGAACTGGGGCATTTGAAGAGGGGTTGACTGCAAATAGGAACAAGAGATCTTTTGGGGGAGAAATGTTCTAAAGACTGAGCTGTGACGGTTGCACAATTGTGTAAATTTACCAAAAATCACCGAATTGCTATTTGAAACCAGTAAATCTCATGTTACGTAAATTATACCCAAGTAAAGGGTTGTGATCTCTGGATGAGAAGGCAAGTGTTCTAGAAACCCCTCAGCTGGGGCCAAGGATCCCTCGGAGTCCTTCCCCTCCTCTGTCTAGGTCAGTGTTTCCTCTGATCTCAGACTTTCAGGAAACTGCCAGCTGACGCTCTGGCTTCTTTTTTGGAGAAGTCTGGGGTTTAATTCTGCAGACTCAGCTCACAAGGGTGTAAACATCTGGCTCCTGGCTATGCTGCCTGAAGGAGAAAAATGGGTATCGGAGGGGATAGGTTGGATGGTGCAGGAGACCACCGCAGGTGCCCCCCACCCTCTCCTGAGATGACTCTAACACCACCTGGGGATGCTGGGCCCTAAACCAGAACTGGGATTGGATTTGGGTTCCAAGGCCCTGGTACCCATTCCCTGGCAGCACTCAAGCTGGACTAATTCTCCAAACATAACACATCTTTTTATACCCCCAGGCCTGGCCGTACCCTCCCCTACCTGAAAAATTCTGTTCTTCCCACCAAACCCATCTCATTGTTCTCTCTTCTGAAGGCTTCTCCTTTGCAGCCCATTCCCCTGATCGTCCCAAAAGAACCCTTATCTTCCTACAGTAGAGGGTTTATTCATGTGTCTGCCTCCCCCACTGTTCCATGGGCTCCTGAAGACAAAGAGCCTGTCTTACTTATCGCTGGTGCTCGTTTCTGGGGCAGGCCTCAACATGTATCAGGTAGTGGAGAAATGGAAGGGCGCCTCACACCACATCAGACACTCGCTGGGCCACGGAGACCAGAGGAGACGCCCCACTGCCCTCATCTATTCTTGGCCTAAATGGCTTCTCTCATCTGGCCCAGAATGGCCGGAGAGCCACTCCCTGGAAAACCACAGCTCAGGGTGGCAGCCTCTTCTGCAGCTTTCCTACTGCCAGGCCCACTCGCCTTGGAAACTGCCTTAGTGTTTTGGGGGTTTTATTTTTTAATTAATTAATTTCACTGTGCTGAGTCTGAGTGGCAGCATGTGATATCTTTGCTCTTCACTGCGGCATGTGAGATCCAGTGCCCTGGCCAGCGATCGAAACCAGGCCCCCTGCATTGGGAGCTCGGAGTCTTAGCTACTGGATTACCAGGGAAGTCCAAAACTGCCTTATTGTTACTTCAACTGCAGAATAAGGTCTTGGGGTCGCTATGGCTTGGCCTTGGTGGGGAGAAAAGCAACCTGGAATAGGGTTGGAACCTCCCTTCCCCAACTGAACAGGAGGGAAGGCGGGAAAGTACAGCCTTTAGAAAAATGACGTAGCCATAGAACGGGTGACGTGAACTGGTTACAACCAAGTCCAAGATGGCGGACCAGACTTCCACTAGACCTTGAGCCTCACTGACCTTGAGTATCTGTTCATTGTCACACATCTGCATACTAAATAACACACCCACAGGCGCCAGGACAGTTTCAAGGCAGACCATAAAAGGTCAACAAGGGGCGGTGGCCCAATTCCTGGAAATCCTCATCCCCTTCCCCAAAATAGCTGGACTACTTGTCCTACTCATTAGCCTATGAAATTCAGTTCAGTTCAGTCTCTCAGTCGTGTCCAGCTCTTTGCGACCCCATGGATTGCAACATACCAGGCTTCCCTGCCCATCACCAACTCTCAGAGCTTGCTCAAACTCATGTCCATCGAATTGTTGATGGCATCCAACCGTCTCATCTTCTGTCATCCCCTTCTCCTCCTGCCTTCAATCTTTCCCAGCATCAGAGTCTTTTCTAAGGAGTCAGTTCTTTGTATCAGGTGGCCAAAGTATTGGAGTTTCAGCTTCAGCATCAGTCCTTCCAATGAACACCCAGGCCTGATCTCCTTTAGGATGGACTGGCTGGATCTCCTTGCAATCCAAGGGACTCTCAAGAGTCTTCTCCAACACCACAGTTCAAAAGCATCAATTTTTCAGCACTCAACCTTCTTTCCGGGCCAACTCTCACATCCATACGTGACTACTGGGAAGAACATAGCCTTGACTAGACAGACCTTTGTCAGCAAAATAATCTGACTTCACTGATTTTAGCTGCCCTCAAGTCTCTATATCAGCACACTCAAAGCCCCAACCAGGGATCAAATCCACGTCGCCTTCATTGCAAGATGAATTCTTAACCACTGGACCACCAGGGAAGTCCCTGCAATATTTTTTCTTGACTGCTCCTCCCTTGTCCCTGCATTGCCTGCCTTCCCTGATTAGAAACTGCTCAAAAGGGCTTCCACACCCAGGGTTCTGCTTGGTTTCCCAGCCAGGACTGGCTATTATCTGGAGGAGCTCTGCTTACCCCAACCATCTCTCATACCCCAGGCCTGCTGTCTATTGAGGCTTCTACAGAGAAGTTGTTGGAGTGCTTGAAAGTCCTATGATCTTTACTCACCCTGCCCCTCCCCATCTTGGGAGTAAAGGATTCCAGGCTGCTGGCAGGGACTCTGCCACATCGGGCAGCTCATGTTTTTCTTGGTGTCCCAGAGGGCGCTGCCTTGGTGTTCCCACCACAGAAACCAGAGCCTTGAATAGAGATGGGGACACCTGAAGAAGTCACCAAGACTTTAACTCGGTGTGGTCTGTTTGCGGTCAGCAAATATTCACAGGCTTGGGCACAGTGCTGGGCCTGGGGAACTGCAGGAGTGACGAGCCCTTGCCCTGCCCTTCAGCAGTCCACAGCCTCGTGGTCGGAGAAAATGAACAAACCCTGAGCACAGGCTGTTAGGGGAATACAGAAGAGGTGACCTTCTGTATTCTAGGTGCCTATGACCTAGGCACCTAGCCTAGTCTAGGTGCAAGCAAATTCAGGGAAGACTGCCTGGTGGGGGTGACATCTCAGTTAACATGAAGGCCAAATTAGGCAAAGAAGGGAGGAAAAGTGAAAGCAAACAGCATATGCAAAGAACCAGGGTCAAGAGAGAATTTGGCACAATTAGGTGAATCACGGAGATCCCTGGGACCAAATGCAGGACAGCTGGTTTGAAGGTCCAGGCTGTGAATAACACAAATACATGTGAAGTGCCTGGCTCAGCCCCTAGCAAATGCCCTGCCATAGTAGCTCTCCTTCTATCATCTTGGAAGCCAGGGTAGGAGTTTGAGAATTAATTGTGCAAGTCAATGGGGAGACATTCCAGGGTTTTAAGGCAAGGGTGACTTGGTCAGATTTGCCATATGACCAAGCTTAGATTCCTGAGACTGTCTGGTGGATTATGTACTACCAGAAGGACAGATGGATGATCAGACTAGTTTGGGAACTGATCTCCAAACCAACAGTAATTGAAAAAAGAGGTACAGGGTGGGGGAGCTTCAAATATACCCCAAGTGGAAGACAAAAATATACAGTGGAAGACAGGATGCAGCAATGAAAATTAACCATAGCTACACACAACAATTTAGATGGGTCTTACAAGTGCAATGTTGAACAAAAGAAGGAAACACATATATAATTCCATTTATACAAAGTTCAAAGAACAGGTGAAATAAAGGATACTCTTTAGGGATGTGTGCTTAGGTGGTAAAACTATAAAAGCAACAATGTGAATATCGCAAAAGTAGTGGCAACAGTGATTATCCTGTGCTTTACAGTATCTTGACCTGAGTGATATTTACCAGGTTCACTCAGTGACAAATCATTTCTCTTTCTGTTTTACCATGTAGTCCTCTGCAAGATTTTCCCAGGTGGTGGTGCAGTGGTAAAGAATGTGCCTGTCAACGCAGGAGACGAAAGAGATGAGGGTTCCGGTTTGAAGGTCCAAGTTGCGAATAACATGAATGTATGTAAAGTGCTTGTTGCAGCCCCTAGAAAACGCCAAATACACTAGAAAAAAGGTTTTAAACTGTTAACAAGAAAAAAGGTTTTAAACTGCTTTAGGTAGTAGAAATAAGGTTGGAGAGAAGGGATGAGGAACAAGTTTGGGGAGAGGAAAAGCAGTGTTTAACACTCTTGAGTTAGAGAACCCTCCAAGATATTGAAGTGGGAATGTCCAGGATCACTGTGTGAGCTCAGATAACCCACTTGTCCCAAGACCAAATTTCCCTCTCTATGAGAGAGAAGCAGTATGATTTTAAGGAATCAGCCTTAAAAAGTTTTAGTGTTGAGAACCCTGAGCTTAAAATCCCAGTTCTCTCACTTCATGGCTTTGAACCTAGACAATCACTTCACCCCCTGCCCCCACCCCTACCCCCAGCTTCAGTTTCCTCAGGTGTAGATTTGATATAATCATTTCCACTCTCAGGATGGAAAGCCATATTAATAACTATACCAGGACAACAGATATAAATCAACTGTCCCAGACAAAGCAGGGTACGTGGTTCCCTTGTGTCTGTCTGACATGAGGCCCTTGCCTGTCAAGCCTCCCAAGTGAACAGCAGGCACTGTGAGGGCAGGATCACTGCACCTACTGTGTCTACAAGGAGCCGGTTTATTTCCAGAGGGCTCAGATCTACTTCGGAGAAGGCAATGGCAACTCACTTCAGTACTCTTGCCTGGAAAATCCCATAGACGGAGGAGCCTGGTAGGCTGCAGTCCATGGGGTCGCAAAGAGTCGGACACGACTGAACTTCACTTTCATGCACTGGAGAAGGAAATGTCAACGCATTCCAATGTTCTTGCCTGGAGAATCTCAGGGACGGCGGAGCCTGGTGGGCAGCCATCTATGGGGTCGCACGGAGTCGGACACGACTGAAGCGGCTTAGCAGCAGCAGATCTACTTGGAGAATCCTCAAACCCCTTCAGGTGATAATAGCTAACATCTGTTAGTGCCTCCCTGTAGCTCAGCTGGTAAAGAATCCGCCTGCAATGCGGGAGGCCTGGGTTAGATCCCTGGGTTGGGAAAAGCCCCTGGAGGAGAGAATGGCAACCCACTCCAGTATTCTTGCCTGTAGAATCCCCAAGGACAGAGGAGCGTGATGGGCTACTGTCCATGGGATCACAAAGAGTTGGACACGACTGAGCGACTAAGCACAGCAGAGTTTGTGCCATATGCTGTACTGAGTACTTCCACAGGCACCATCCCAGTTAATTTTCACCAAATCTTGATGATGTAGACAGCCTTACTGTCATTAGAGAAAACTAAAGCTTAGAGAGGTTACGCTACTCCTTCAGGGCTATACATCTAGAACGGATGAGGAGTTTGGACCCACACTGATAGGAAGCCTAGTTCTTAATTACTCGTTTCAGTACTGCCTCTGGTTTGTGGGCACTCCCAGGTGACGCTAGTGGTCAAACGAAAAAACAAACCAACCAACCCGCCCGACAGTGCAGAAGACGTAAAACATGGGCGTTCGACCCCTCGGTTGGGAAGATCCCCTGGAAAAGGGGACAGTAGCCACTCCAGTATTCTTGCCTAGAGAATCCCAGGGACAGAGGGACCCTGGCGGGCTACAGTCCATGCGGTCACAGTCATAGGCGACTGAAGCGACTTGGCATGCCCCAACCCCACCAAGCTGCTGGGACCAGGCACCACCGACAAGGCTCAGGCTGAGGCTCCACGTGGGACTTGCAAGTCGCAGCAGGTGGTAAGCCCATCTTCCTCAACTATGACTGGAAGATCAGCTTCTAGAGGAGGCCAGAGGGAGGTGGAGCTAGTGTCTGCTGCCCGCCCCTACCAAAGAACCCTGCAGGCAGCCAGCCTTGGGCACCTAGGGATTGCCAGCCTCCTGCTGGGCTAACTTTCGTGGCAGGATTGAGTTCTCTGTGAGGTTTTGCACTGCAGCTAGCAGCCACTTGATATCAAGTGTTGGAAAGTCCTCTGATGGATTTAGTTGACAATTTTCCAACTTTGGCCAAAGCCATCTTTATTCTAAGTCTCTCAGGGATATTCTGAATTTCTTCTGCTAAGTTCTTAGAACTTGTGCAGCCTCATTAGGGGAGAAAGTTCGATGTGCATGCAGCCTGCATACGAGAAGTGGTTGGAAAACATCCTGGACTCATGTCCAGAGAGAACAAGCGACTGCCGAAATGTGGTAGAGCGGCCCCGGAGCTAGGACCCAGGTCCTCCGTGCGTCCAGAACTTACGTCACCAGGGCTCCGCCCCCTGGTGGGCGTCTGAGCCGAGTGCCCGCAGGTTTCAAACCCGGCCCGCGCCCCCTGGTGCGCATACTCTGTTAGACCTTGCAGTTGCACCGCCCACCCAAATCGTAGGGGAACCCCCGCCCCTTACTCCCGGCGGGTGTGCTCGCGGGGGAAACTGAGGCAGGGAGCGTGCTTGTGGGTTCGTTCCTCAGTCCACACCCCAGGGTCTGCAAAGCTGCCTCCTGCCCCTTAGACCCGTCTGGAACAGCAGAGAAGGACGAGGGGGAAAGGGAGGGGTCCCAAAGCAAGCGGGGTCTAAGGAGCCGGCCGGTCCTGCCACACTCAAGATGGCGGCGCGACAGCGGCGAGGTCCCTCAGAGGCGGAACCAGCGCATGCGCAGCGCGGAGTCCCGGCCCGGGACACAAGATGGCGGCAGCGGCGTTGGGGAGGGCGAGGCGGAGGCGGCAAAACGGGCGGTCGAGCAGAACGTGTAACCGCGTCCCCTCGAGTCCGCTGCGGGCAGGTAAGAGCCCCAGGAAGCCATGGTCCCGCCGCGAGCCGCGCCAGGGTCCGGGGTTCCGAAGCCAGGCGGCGGTGGCCCCTCCGGCGCTTTCCGCTTCGGGCTACCGTTTGCCCCGTCTTTGCCGCCGCCGCCATCTTAGGCCCACGGATGGGCGGCCGAGCCGGTGGCCTGGATGAGCGAGTTGGGTCCGGAGAGCGCGGGCGGAGCGGCCTCTAGGGCCTCTCCGCTGCTGCCGCCGCCACCGCCTTTGTGTCGGGCTCCGACTCTGAGTCGCCTCAGCCCGGGGGCGGGAGCGCGCGGCGGGGCGGGGGGCGGAGCCCGGGAGATGGGCCGGCGCGCGCGCGCCATACAGCCCGCCCCCGCTGGAGGGTAGGGGGAAGGTGTGCACGCGCTGGGAGTCGGCCCACCCCCTCGTTCGCGCGACCCTCGCGCCTGCGCACTTCGGGAGCCCTGTGACTCCTCCCTACTGGGTCAGAGGAGTCTGATTGGTGCGTTACTGAATGATCCCGCCCCATCCTCCTCCAATCCTGGAGTCGGAGTCTTTTTTCCTTCTGGTGGGTTCCTCTGATTGCGCAGATACAGTTGTTTATTCTTAAGCTGCTGGCACTGTTGAACTGCGGTATGCGTGGGGGTCGGGAAGCCACAGGATAAATAAAAACGTTCTCTTAGTAATAGCAGTTATTTCCTACTGAGAGTGTACAGTGTGCTAGGCTCTACGCATTGAGACCGTAGAGGCCGAATGATTCTTGTTAGAAGTCGGAAAATGGCAGAAGCGTGTGGAACCGGGGTCTGTCCAAACCCAGAGCTGGTGTTTTAGCCACCGACCTGCTGTATCCAGATCACCTGGGAAATTAAGCTTTTTAATCATAACAAAATTGGTGAAGATTTGGAGTGGTGTAAAGTGAGAAAATTAGTTACGCGGTTTCCCAACCCCACTCTTTGGGGGTGCGTGTGAAAAATACAGATACTTGTGTACCGCCCCTCCCCGTTTCTCTACGATGTGGAGTGAGGGACAGCAATCTGAGGGTGTTTTAAACGAGTTCCCTGGTGTTTCTGATGCACAGCTGGTTTCGGAAACGCTGCTGTGTCATGGTTTGACCTCACTAAACGTTGAGGCCACTGAACTGCTTGTTCATTCTCTGCATAGTTGACCTACTTGGTGCACCAGTATCACACAGTATTGCTTGGAGAAAAATACTTCAATAAAGGTGAACACGCTCTGTTGTTTAATGCATTTGCATGTTTTATTGCCTTTAAAATTAAAGACCTGATTCAAAGAAATATGTTTTTTCACTCACTGTAGGTGGCTTGGGGCCGTGCCCACCCCTGATCTGCGATATATTTGTTCACTTTTGTCTTAGTACTGTGGTTGGCCAGATCAGCTTACAATTTGTGGCATCAAATGTCCACATGAAAGCGCAGGCCCTTTGTTAAATATTTATTAAAACTGTGACAACCATCAGAGCAGAGCATTAAAGCAGGCTCGGGGCTCTCCTCAGCTCGGCCCTGGGGAACTGTGTGGGCTGCAAGTCCATGAAGGTGAACCTGTTGGTTGTTGGGAAGCATGAGAAGTGCTGTTTTCATCCCCTGAATCCACATGTCTCCCACAGTGTGTCCTGCCCTGTCCTGGGGGCTCCCAACGTGCTCTCTCCTTGCCTCTCGTGCCGTTGTCCCCGTTCTACAGCATTTCATAGGTCTGCGACTCTTTTCTTCTCTTTGCTCTGCAGTTGCTGATGCAAGGAATCCCCTGGGCCCCCGTCCACTCCACTGCTGACCAGCCCATCCGCCTGCGCTGTGCTTTCCTGTAGGCCCCCCCACCCACTGCCTCTGTGGGACCCGGTGACGTGGGGGTCCATCTGGCCGGAGAAGAAAACCCTCTCATGCTAGCGTTGCAGACCCCAGAGGGTGAGAGAAAGAGGGACCTTGTTCAGCCTTGAGACCTGGGGGTCAGCCCTAAGGCACAGGGCATCCTTTTCCCCAGAGAACCAAGGAAGCTTCCCTTGGTCGGTAGTTCCAAACCTTTTTGTTATCCAGGCCCCCTTTTGTTGTGTGTTCTCTTGCTCCCTGCATTTTTATCTGTCAAACCGTACAGACGAAGTGACCACTTTGCCTTTTCCAAATTAACAATGATGTCTATGACTGAATGTACAATAAAAACCACCACCCAATGATTGCTATGCTGTTGTCAACAACATCAGAGCTCCTGATCATCATGAAATAATGCGACCACAATGAGTTGATAAAATTTCAGCAGCAGAGAAAAACCAATGTTTAACTATGCCTTTGTGGTCTTTTTGTGTGTAAACGTTTGGTTTCTTTTGGGTGTAATGACAATGAAACAGCTTTAGGAGCATCAGCCTGATCTCAGCTGCCCCCAGGAGTCTGACAGCCGGTTGGGAACCACTTTGGCCACTGAGGCTTGTGGCAGGTGTGCCTTGGGTGGGGTAATAGGGAATGCTGATCGGAAGGAGCTGACCCTCCTGTAGGTGTTTAAGTTTTCACCTGGGGATTATGAAGCACTGAACTTGGTATTCCTTCTCAGCCTTACTGGTTCTTTTAGCAACAGATTCCTTCCTGCTTTGTAGTTAGAAGGAGGCATCTAATTCAAGGCCATACTCCTTCTTGGGCTGGGCTGTGTTCCAGTTAGATTTTACTGGGTAGGAAAAGGGAAGAGGAGCAGTTACTGCTGCTGCTTATGGGAACAGCTTTCTCAAGCGCAGACCCTATTTCGTCTTGTCTGCCACTTTTGGTGCTTTGTAAACATTCGCAGAATGAGTGCTGGTCCCTGGTACCATGCTGAGCGCCAGAGAGTGCCAAACTGGACCCACTTGTGAGGCCTGGGAGTTCTGACAGTCTAATGGGGTGGGGGGCAAACTGAGCTGTTGGACCAGAGGATTTGAGTGCTACAATCCTAGGGAGGGACTCTGACCGCCTAGCCTGGGGAAGGGAGGGAAGGAAGGGTTCCTGGAGGATGGAGGACCTAGTGGTAAGCCAGGCAGAGACACGGGGAGAGTATTCCAGGCCAAAAGAGCAACAGAAATGCCCCCATTTGACAGTTGAGGAAACAGTAACTCAGACCCGAGGCTCCTGTGGCAGCAGACTGGCCCTCCAGTATGGGACTGGATCGGCTTCACACGTGTAGTTGGTCACTGGGGCCCTTGGTGGATTGTAATTCGGGTGCAGTTGTGGGGAGCCGGGTGGGGCGGGGTTGACCCCCACGCCCTGCTGGCCCTGACACCTTTCAGTCCTCTGTGTGGCAGGTCCGGTGTGGGTGCTGAGATGGCCAATGAGAATCACGGCAGCCCCCGGGAGGAAGCATCCTTGTTGAGTCACTCCCCTGGCACCTCCAGTCAGAGCCAGCCCTGTTCTCCAAAGCCCATCCGCTTGGTGCAGGACCTCCCAGGTACCGGCGAGGGGCCGTGGCGGGGCAGTGGGGTCGGCAGGGTGCCCAGGAGCAGCTGTGACCTTGGCTGGATTCCATGCTTATTTGCAGAGGAGCTGGTGCACGCAGGCTGGGAGAAGTGCTGGAGCCGAAGGGAGAACCGCCCCTACTACTTCAACCGGTTCACCAACCAGTCCCTGTGGGAGATGCCCGTGCTCGGCCAGCACGACGTGATTGTGAGTGCAAGCCTTGGCACGGGGCGGGGGGTGTCTCAGCAGCGTCTAGCATCTGGGCCTTCCCCAAATGTACCCTGAGCAGCTGTTAACTCACCTGGCACTGTGTCAAGGCCAGGGGACACAGTGCCCAGCAAGACAGACACACAGTCCTGCCCTCCTGGAAGCTGAGGCTGTCTGACACAGGAAGATGATTCTATGAGTGGGTGGTGTTGAACTTGTGTTGCATGTTGGGCACTGTGCCTGGGATGCGGTCGTGAGCAAGGTAGATCTGCTCCTGCCCTTGCCTGCTGGGGGCTCCCAGGGACTGCACGAAGAACAGGGTCAGAGCCCAGCAGGGATGCCGAGCGGGTCTGGGGAAGGGGGGTGGACAGGGAAGGCTCCCTCAAGAACCTGCGTGTAAGGTGAGGCTAGTGAGTGAAATTGGGAAGCGGTGAGCAGCACTGTCTGGGAGCCCGTGAGGACGTGAGGGTGCAGGCCGTCTGTCTGGGTCCCTGTCACTTGGGGCAGACTTTCTTTTCTGGGCACAGTCACCCCCATTTTGCAGATGAAGACACTGAGGCTCAGAGAGGGGAAGGGACTAGCCCAAGACCTCAAAGCAGTAAGAGGCAGAGCAGGACTTGCACCCTGCCCACCATCACGCTCATAGTCTCGGTGTCACCACAGGAGTTCTGGGTGTTTAAGTTTCCCTTTTTTTCCTGTTCTGGTTCTTTCTTTTTGGTTGTGCTGTTCAGCTTGCGGGACTCTCTTCCCCTTTTAGTTCCCCGACTGAGGATCAAACCCTCGCCCTCGGCAGTGAAAGCACAGAGTTCTAGCCACTGGACCGCCAGGGAATGCCCCCATTCTGGTTCTTATGCCAGGTGTCCTTTTAAACGGGTCACATGCGTTGACTCCTTAAATCACACTTTCAGAGGTGAGGTAGAGCTCAGCAGGGCCCACCTTGGAGGGGAAGGCCCTGGCCTGGGGCGCACGGTTGCAGAAGTGGAGCCCAGTGTTCCTTCTGCGCCCCAGGCCCTGTGCTCTTCTCCAAGGAGTAGGAGTAGGGGCGGGAGGGGGGCTGGACTCGCAGTACTGGGGCTCTGAAGCCACCGGCCCTGGTTGCAACTCTGCTGGTCTCGCTCCACCAGTCGGACCCTTTAGGGCTGAATGCAACCCCCCTGCCCCAAGACTCAAGCTTGGTGGAAACCCCCCTGGCTGAGAACAAGCCCCGAAAGCGGCAGCTCTCGGAAGAGCAGCCCAGCGGCAATGGCGTGAAGAAGCCCAAGGTGAGTGTGGGTGGGCTGGGGTGGGTGGGCAGCGGCAGGCAGTCAGGAGGTGGGGCTCGCAGCGGTACAGCCCGGCCAGCTCCCCTGACAGACCTTGGATTCTTGCTCCAGATTGAAATCCCCATGACGCCCACGGGCCCGTCAGTCCCCAGCTCCCCCAGCATCCCAGGAACCCCAACGCTGAAGATCTGGGGCGCGTCCCCTGAAGATAAACAGCAGGCAGCTCTCCTCCGACCCACAGAGTGAGTCCCCACTGCTGCCCATCCTGGATGGCTGGCCTGCCCAGGACTGTGTGTGTGCATGTGGCGGGGTGGGTGGCGGGCAGGGTGTTCGTCTCCTCACTGCTCTGTCTGTGCCCCCAGGGTGTACTGGGATCTGGACATTCAGACCAACGCGGTCATCAAGCACCGGGGGCCTTCGGAGGTGCTGCCTCCGCACCCTGAGGTGGAGCTGCTCCGCTCGCAGCTCATCCTGAAGCTCCGGCAGCACTACCGGGAGCTCTGCCAGCAGCGAGAGGGTACTGCCCCGCATGCCTGCCTGCGTGCGCCCACCACCGGGAGCCGGGGCTGGGCCACCGGCGGGAGCTGGGGCTCGGCCAGCGGGAGCGGGGGCTCGGCCCGCGGGGACCCGGGGGCTGAGCGTGTGCGCTGGAGGGGCCCAGCTCCAGTAACTGCCGCTCTGTGACTCTGGCCTTATTGACCAACCTCTCTGCACTTGAGTTTTGCCATCTGTAAGACCTTGGTAGTAACAGTGCCTGCATGAGGGTCCCCACCTAGCATCCGCAACACCCAAACAACAACAAACAGTCGTCACCACTGGCAGTGCTCGCTGTCTGCCAGGCACCGTTTGCAGCGTTTTTATGTATCTGTTACAGGGCATAAAAAGGCGAGCACCTACCCCTCACACAATTATTCCAGGGAGTAAGCGCTTAGTAAGCTGTAGCTTTTATTAATAGATAAGCCTGCTTAAACTTGGCTGAGATAGAGAATCCGTCCGTCCCCTCGTTGTTACCCCGTGTTCCCTTTATGAACTGGCAGTTCTCAGGCCACACTTCAGGAGCTGTTGCCTGGGACTGAGCTCCTGACATAGCGGGGGCGGCCCCTTGTTTACTGGCACCTCCAGCGCCCACACCACGCCTCCGGTACCGCCCCGTGGAGCCTGCTGCCTGAATCCGGACTTTGACACGGTGTCCTGTCCCACAGGCATTGAGCCCCCCCGGGAATCCTTCAACCGCTGGATGCTGGAGCGCAAGGTCGTGGACAAAGGCTCTGACCCCCTGTTGCCAAGCAACTGTGAACCGGTGGTATCACCTTCCATGTTTCGCGAAATCATGAATGACATTCCCATCAGGTGCGCTCCCTGGCCAGGCCAGCCGACCCCGGCCTCGTGGTGTGTGTGCCCAGGCCAGGGTGGGCAGGCTCGCTCTACCTGCTCTCTGACCCAGGTTATCCCGAATCAAGTTCCGGGAGGAGGCCAAGCGTCTGCTCTTCAAGTATGCAGAGGCGGCCAGGCGGCTCATCGAGTCCAGGTTTGGCTCTTGTCTCCTGACCCAGCATGACGGGGCTCCGGCCAGCGCGAGGGGAGGGCCTGGGCCTTTGGACCCGCCCCCGGGGCCCGGTCAGGCCGCTTGGTGGCTGGATGGGGCCTGCTCCCTCAGACAGCAAGGGTTGCGCTGTCAGCCTGGGTGTTGATGCCCAAACGCCAGTGGCAGCAGAATGGGAGAAGGAAGGAGGGGGCAGTGGGTGCTTAACAGGCGGCCCCTTTATGCGCCCTCAACTGGCAGGAGCGCGTCTCCTGACAGCAGGAAGGTGGTCAAGTGGAACGTAGAGGACACCTTCAGCTGGCTGCGGAAGGACCACTCCGCCTCCAAGGAGGACTACATGGTGAGTGGCCCTGGGCAGAAGGCCACTGCCTCCGAGAAGCCCACTCTGCCTGCCGAGGCCAGGCGGGTCCCTACGGCAGCCGCCTCCTGTGCATTTGGCCGACCTCTGACACTCATCAGTCCCCCAACTCATGTCTGTGGAGCTGTTCTTCTCAGCTCCTGGCTTTCTCCCAAAGAACACTTCCATTACGGTTCTTACTAGAATCCTGTGCTTGGCCACGCACCATAAGTAGCTGCCTTTTCAACTTAATGAATGTTCAAGGACCTCCCTTTAGATTTTTGGAAAACAGATGGACAGACTGCCTTTGCTTGGTGTGTGTGGCCTTACTGCAGTTCAGAGCTACCACCAGATTCAACCGCCCACCTTAACGAGTCCAAAACAATTGTTTTCTGGCCCAAACCCATCACTCTTCAACTCTCCACCAGCACTAGCAACGGGCTTTCTTTTCAGGACCCTTTTTCACAAGAGACAAGGTTTCGCACTTCACGATAGTAACTGTGTACTTGACACGTAGAGAGTGATAAAGGTAGGTGACCTCACTAGCAAGAGTGACTCATTTTCACCCATCACTTTGACATGTGCAATTCAGCATAATTACAAAGGCCTACAGTTAACCTTACAAATCGCTGAAGGCTCAAATCCAAATCTGCAGTGGCCAAAGAGCCCCTGTTCTACAGCAGCCTTTCTCCCCATAGACTGCAGATGCCTTGTAAGCAGGGATTATGCCTGGTTTGTCTGTTTCCCCAGCAAGTATCAAGATTTGCCCTAGTGTAACCCCAGCAGTAAGTGCTGGCTTTTATTAGATACGTAACTGTATACCAAGGGCTTGGCAGATCCTTAATGGGAATGACTGCATTTAATATTCAAACTGCCTTGTTAGGTAAGTATTTTGTGTTCCCTTAACTGTTGAGGAATAAGATTCAGTGGTGCTAAGGGATTTGTCTAAGTGACACAGCTAGTAAGTAGCAGAGCCTGTTTCAGGACGAGGACAGTTGGGATCTGACAGCCCTCCCGCGCCAGCCCCCAGAGCCTGACCAGGAGTCTCTCTCCCCCAGGATCGCCTGGAACACCTGCGGAGGCAGTGTGGCCCCCATGTCTCGGCCGCAGCCAAGGACTCCGTGGAAGGCATCTGCAGCAAGATCTACCACATCTCCCTGGAGTACGTCAAACGGATCCGAGAAAAGCACCTTGCCATCCTCAAGGAAAACAACATCCCAGGTAGGGCACCAGGTGGTACAGAAGGGACAAGTAAGGCTGCGTTTCAAGGCCATGGACTGGTTCGGGGAGGCCCGTTTCTCCGAGCAGTGGGACCTGCTGTGTGACCTTCGGCTCTGGGGTTTCCACGCCCTCTAGGAAACAGAAGTGATGAGGAAGGGAGGGCTGGAGGTGCGAGAGAGAGACGGGGAGGTAGTTAGGCAGACCTGCTTTTACGTCCCTCCTCTGCAAGCCTCACTGAGGGGTGACACCTAGCTACATGAGCGTGTGAGGATTCGGGGACCTCCGAGTGCTGGGCCCCAGAAGAGCCCTGCGCACGGTATCATGACTGTTAGCAGGCGGGCAGTGTACTTACACTTCTCCATGGCAGCAAACCCAGGCCCCAAGGCACAGTGGCCTGAGTCGGTTCAGAGCGTGTTGATGTGGACCCCCACGGCTTGCTCCTGCCGGTTGCCTAGCTGTTTCCTTAGTTACTGAGCCATCTGAGCTACCGTTGGGCTTCCCTTGTGGCTCAGCTGGTAAAGAATCCGCTGCAATGCGGGATACCTGGGTTCGATCCCTGGGTTGGGAAGATCCTCTGGAGAAGGGAAAGGCGACCCATTTCGGTATTGTGGCCTGGAGAATTCCATGGACTGTATAGTCTGGGGTCGCAAAGAGCCGGACACGACTGAGCGACTTTATGTTCACGTCACTTCCCTGAGCTGCAGTTCGCTCCTCCCTGGGATGGGACTTAGCTCCCCTGGTCACTGGGACGCGCCTGGGGAGCGCCTGGCCCAGGGTGGGCCCGGGGCTGTCCGCGGGTAACAGCCCGCGCGCTCCTGCCCGCAGAGGAGGTGGAGGCGCCCGAGGTGGAGCCCCGCCTGGTGTACTGCTACCCGGTGCGGCTGGCTGTGCCCGCACCCCCTGTGCCCAGCGTGGAGATGCATGTGGAGAACAGCGTGGTCTGCATCCGGTACAAGGGCGAGATGGTCAAGGTCAGCCGCAACTACTTCAGCAAGCTGGTAAGAGCCCCGGTGGGCAGGCGGCCTACGAGGGAGGCGGGGCCTGGAGTCTGCCGCGGGGGCGGCGGCAGGTGGGCTGCAGTTGAAGCCCACTGCTTTCTGCCCCACAGTGGCTCCTTTACCGCTACAGCTGCATCGACGATTCTGCCTTCGAGAGATTCCTGCCCCGGGTCTGGTGTCTGCTCCGCCGGTACCAGGTACTAGCCGGGGTGGCCAGGGGCGGGCTGACCCGGAGGGCGGGGAGGCGGCCCAAGGCTGAGCCAGCTGCCCCGCAGATGATGTTCGGCGTGGGTCTCTACGAGGGCACGGGCCTGCAGGGCTCCCTGCCGGTACACGTCTTCGAGGCCCTGCACCGGCTCTTCGGCGTCAGCTTTGAGTGCTTCGCCTCGCCCCTCAACTGCTACTTCCGCCAGTACTGTTCCGCCTTCCCCGACACAGACGGCTACTTCGGCTCCCGCGGGTGAGCGCCCTGTGCTGCTGGGCCTCCTGCTGGGCAGCGTCCTCCAGGGCACAGGGCCCACCTGAGTCAGCTGCTTCCTGATGCTGGAGAGCTTGGGGCCTGGGTGGTGTCAGGTGGCGTCCCCGCGTCCCCCAAACCAGGCCTGTGGCCATGGACACGCTGCTGCAGGCCTGGGAACCTATGCCAGCCCGACCCAGCCGGTGGCGCTCAGTAAACTATCCCGGGTTGGGAGGCGGAGCACCTGGTCCCTCAGTGAGCGGATGGGCGTTGTGGCGGGTGGGCACAGAGGCGGCCAGGCCAGCGGGAGGGCGAGCCCGGCCGCCTGGTGGTCACTGGGTTTGGGCTCCACCTCCTCCCCTAACCAGCTCCATGGACTTGGGCCTCAAGCCTGAGCCTCTCTGTTCTCAGCCATTCAACAGAGCTGGCCATCTCTTGTCCCAGTACAAATCACGGGTGACCCTTGGCGCCTGGCCTGACCAGAGCCCTCTCTCCGAAGGGCTGCCTGTGGCGGGGGTGGCAGCTGGTCTTGGTGGAGGGGCTGGGTCCTGGTGGGACCTACATGCGCGCCTCTGCCCCCAGGCCCTGCCTGGACTTCTCCCCACTGAGCGGTTCTTTTGAGGCCAACCCTCCCTTCTGCGAGGAGCTCATGGACGCTATGGTCTCTCACTTCGAGGTGGGTGTGTGACTGGGTATGGGGGGTTGGCCGGCACGCCCGAGGACCAGTGGCCTGGAGTGCAAGCCCCTGATACGCTCCCTGGGGGCCCTCCCACAGAAACTGCTTGAGAGCTCGCCAGAGCCCCTGTCCTTCATCGTGTTCATCCCCGAGTGGCGGGAGCCCCCAACCCCAGCGCTCACCCGCATGGAGCAGAGCCGCTTCAAGCGCCACCAGCTGGTTCTGCCTGCCTTCGAGCACGAGTACCGCAGCGGCTCCCAGCACGTCTGCAAGAAGTGGGTGCTGGGCGGGCGGGCGGGAGGGCCGGGCCGGGCTCCCCTGGCCAGGCCCTGCTTTGAGCCGCCGCCTTTCCCGCAGGGAGGAGATGCACTACAAGGCCGTCCACAACACGGCCGTGCTCTTCCTGCAGAACGAGCCCGGCTTCGCCAAGTGGGGGCCCACACCCGAGCGGCTGCAGGAGCTGGGCGCCGCCTGCCGGCAGTCGGGCCGCAGCCACGGCTCCAGCGGCTCCGCGTCCTCGGAGGCCAAGGACCGGGACTCAGGCCGGGAGCAGGGCCCAAGCCGAGAGCCGCACTCCACTTAACACAGCCTGCGGGGAGGAGGAGCCCCTGGGTGCTGCTGTGGACTGCTGGGGCTCTGGGGGCGGGTGGACCTCAGGACCCGCCTCCTGGGGCAGCTGCCAATGACATAGGAAGACGTGGCTCTGCCAGGGTGTCCCCTCCCTGCCCACGTCCCCCCAACTCCCCGCCTCACACTCACTCCGGGCCCCCTGTAAATAAGCCCCATCCTTCCCTCCCTCCCTTCACCCCATCCTGTTGCCACCTTGTTTCATTTGTAAAAGGAAATACAGAAACCCCTCCAAGAACGTGTGAGGGTCTTGAGGGCAGAGCAGGTTGAGGAAGCTGAAGCCACTCGCAGGACCACAGCCCTCCACTGCACGTCCAGGTGCACCTTCTCATGACCCCTGGGCCTGCACACTCAGCCCCAGGCTCCAGTATCTAACTTCTCATCCTGCTGTCCCCACCATTGGTCCCTGGTGGCCTCTGCTTGTGCCCAGGAAATCTGAAGGGTCCAGAGGCCAGCGTCAGCCATCGGCAAGCCCCGAGCTCCCACAGTCAGCAGCAGCTTCATTGACACCTCAGGAGTGGAGGGCAGGTAGAAACCTAGATGCCTGGCGCCACCAGCATGGGCAGCCGGCTGTGTTTTACAGTTGAGGGCCAGGAGGAAGTGCAGCTTTGGCCTCAGTACAGGTACCTGGCTGTGCACCGAGGATCTCGAGGCATGGGCCAGTGCTCCCCTGGGGCTGGGGAGGACGCAGCATCCGAAGGTGCTGTCCGCTTTCCCCAGCCTAGCAGTCTCTCTGGTGCCAGGCCACTGGCCCACGGGTCTGCGCTCCTGGGCCACTGTACTTACAAAGGCAGGGCAAGGTGCACCTCAGGCCGGCAGCTCCCACCTCAGTCCCACCCTCGTGGGTTCTAACAGGCTCCTTCCTCTTCCTGCTTCTAAGGCCTTGCCTGGTTCCAGCTGTAGCAGCACATGGACAAAGGGAGCGAACCAAGGCTGGACTCTGGTCCCTTTATTGAGCCTGAGACCAGTGGGTACATACCAACAAAAATAAATTTCTCTCCCGAAGCCTGCCTGCAGGCTGGGGCCCCCAGCATGTCCCGGCTGGTGCCCGTGGCTGTCCCCCACCCCCAGCAGCACAGGTCTGGCTCCCCAGGAGTGACAGGATGCTGGCTGCTCAGTATCTGGAGATCCCAGGTGCAGCAGGGAGGGGGTCCCCGCGGGCCTCCACCCCCAGCAGGGTGGGCCCCATCAACATCCACGACTGGCGCTGGGCTCCTGGGGCTCAGTCATCGCTCAGGGTGATGACGTCGTATTCGATGCCCTGGTGCTGCAGCTGTTGGATGTGTTCAGGCACCGCCTCCTCCGTGCCAAAGAGGCCCTGGGCTTGGGCCATGGCAGCGTCGGCCACCGCTGCCAGGGAGGGGAGAGGACGGTGACCTGAGGCCCAGGAATGAGGCCTGGCTCCCAGGCCCCCAAGGCCTAGCCCTGTACCTGTGACAGCCGAGTGTGCCGCAGCCTCAAGCTGGGCCTGGGTGACCAGCTGCTGGCCCGGGGACACAGGCACATACTGGATCTGGAGAAGAGAAGCCGATGAGACACGGCTCTACGGGCCCCTGCCCAGGCCTCTGCTCCCCTGGCTCCCCAGGGGCTCTACCTGAGACTCCTGAAGGAACGGGGCCCCTTGCTCATACTGGATGTGTGTGATCTGGCCCTCCTGTACCTGGAGAGAGGAAGCCCGCATAGTGACCCTGGGAGTGGGTGTCGGCCTCTCTGCCCCGCTCCCCCGGCCTTGCTCCAGGCCTGGCCTACCTGGATGTGATGGCCCTCGGGCACCACCACGTATTCCTGGGGAAGGAGCTGCTGCACTCCGTCCGGAGAAATGATGTACTGTACCTGAGAAGGGAGGAGAGGCAGGTGCTGGCAGCCTGCCCCCCAGGAGCTCCACGAGGAAGGCAGAGCAGGATGGCCAGGGACACCCGCCCCCCGCCCCGCCATCAGCAACAGCAACTGCAAGGATGGACCCCCAGAGGGACTGTTTGCAAAGTGTTTCCCGCCCGGGAGCAGGGCGTGGGGGTGGGGAGGCGGCAGCCGCAGCTCACCTGGTTATCAGACGCCACCAGGTGCTGGACCGTCTGGCCGTCCGCTGTGGTGATCTCTTGGATGTAGGCGGCTTCCTCCTGTCGTGGCCAGGCCAGCTCCAGCTTCAGATCTCTAGGGGCCCCCACCCCTGTCCCCACCCTGCCAGTGGGACCCCCAAGCTCAGGCTCTCACCTGATTGCTCACTGTCTGTTCCTGGGCCACGAAGATGTGTTCCTGACCCAGTGCCTGTTGGAGCCGCTCGGGACCCAGGACCCCGTGACTAGACTGGAAGGCAGCTGGGCAGAGAGGAGGGGGAACGTGGCTCAGGTTGCAGGGAAACACGACATGGCCCGGCTCCACCCCAGCCCGAGGGTGTGCGCCGGGGCAGTGGCTCCAGGCCCGGGTCCATGCTGGAGCGCCGCTCACTGTGCAGTGTGGCCAGCGTCTCGTCATCACTGTTGAGGATGATGGTCTGGGTGGGGGGCCGGGCGGGGGCCCGTGCAGGAGGGGCTGCCGTCTTCCTCCCGTCAGGGCTGTGGAGCCGCTGGATGTGGAACTTGAGGTGCCCGTTGCGGTTGAAGCTGAGGGGGGAGGATGCTGGCTCAGTGGCGGCGCCCCCCACCCCCCACTCCCCCAGGCCCAGCAGCCCCGGAGGGCCTCGCCCAGCCTCACCGCTGCCCGCAGAGCTGGCACTCGAAGGGCTTCTCGTTGGTGTGGGTCAGCATGTGCCGCCGCAGGTCCTTCTTGTTCTTGGAGGCAAAGCTGCACTGGCTGCACTGGTGGGGCCGCAGACTCGCGTGCTGGGCCATGTGGGCCTGCGGGCGGGGCAGAGGCAGTGCTGCTCAGGGCCAGCGGCTCCCTGCGCACCAGCCGGGTGCCACGGTTTCCTGCCGCTCTGCAGGTGCTGGGGGGGACCCCGCTGGCTCCATCGTGAGGCTGCTCGGAGAGCCCAGCCCCTGCTCACCCTCAGGTCACCCCTGTGAAATGTACGGGCTCAAAGAGTGGCCTCTGAAGGTCGCTCCCAGCCCCGACACTCTGGGTTCTGGGCCCCCCTCCCCTGATGGAGCTGTGTGAGAATTCAGCAGGCAGTCGGATCTAAGAATTCGTCTTTCTCAGGGGACAGAGTCCCAGGAACCTCCCTGGGATTGATAGCTCTGTCTTCTGGAAAACTTGTGTCTCCCCGGCCACCTCACGTTACCACCCCTCTGCTCCTGCCGGCCCAGCTCAGCCATCACCTCCAGGAAGTCCCCCCAGCACCCCAAGTCCACGTGACTCATTCCCTGAGTGTGTGTGCTGAGTTCACCCTGGGGACAGTCAGGTGTTAGTCCCCGCCTGGTGTGTCTCCCCCCCAGACTCAGCCCCCTGAGAGCTGGGGCCTAGCTGAGTCACCTCTGAGCCCAGTGGGGAGCGGAAGATCCGGCCTGGAGGGTGCTCAGTCAAGCTTTGTTACACAGATGGGGGCCAGCAGAGGAATGGGGCACCTACCCGGACCTCGGGCCACTGGCGAGCGCTGAAGGGGCAGTCAGGGCACTTGAAGGCTCCCGGCCCAGCATGGGCCCGTTTGTGACTCTCCATCTCTGCTCGGCCAGTGAAGGCCTCGGCACAGATCTTGCAGGAAAACTTCTTTGATGAGGCAGTAGCTGCAGATGGCGGCGAGGGGGGCACTACGAGGCCCAGGGGTTTGTTGGCTGCAGGAGGTGGGGAGGCAGAGCCCTGAGGGTCCCTTGGCCGGTGGGTCCTGGCTGGAGCCAGTGGCTCAGGGCCATCTCTGGGCAGCCCCCCGTACTGCAGGACGGGCCACTTGGTGCCAGAAGCCAAGGCGTCGGTATTTGGGAAGGAGATGGAACCGTCTGCAGTCAGCTGTGGAGAGGGGGCGGGGCGTGAGGGGAAAGGGTGGGGCGGAGTGGCGGGGGCTGGGGCTGGGGGAGGACCGTAGGCAAGGGGGGCGGAGGCGGGGAGAAGAGGGGGCGGAGCGGGGCCGGGCCCCCTCCAGCCTCACCTGGATGTGGTGCAGTTGGGTTCCGTCGGCTGCCATGATGAAGTGCGTGCCAGCTTCTTTCAGGGTGTCACCCACGACCACAGCCTGGGCTGCCTCCCCCGGGGGCTCCTCGCTGTGGGCACAGATGCCAGGACTGGGAAGCTGAGTTCCAGCAGAGAATGGAGGGCCACGGGAGCCCCTTCCTTGGGACAGCCCTCCTTGCACAGTGGACCATGGCCACCACAGACTGGCCCCGGGCGCCTCCCTTTACCAGCGGGACCTCCGCTGCCTCTTTCACAAGCAGGGACCCAGTGTCCACTGTACCGTCCAGCTCAGCAGTGGTCATCCCCACCCCCTCATGGGCAAGCAGTGATGAGATGAAGGGCTCCAGGGATCAAACCCAAGTCTGACCAGGTGGGGCAGGAGAAGAGGGTGAGCAGGGGAGGCAGGGCTCCTGGCTCCCATCCCGGCTGAACCATCCGGTACTGGAATTCAGGGCTTCCTCCGATGGCCCAGGGATTCAGTGAACAAGGAAAACGAACATTTCTGCCCTAGACTCGCTCAGCCTACAAGAACCCAAGTGCAGCGGTGGGGCCTCTGATGTCGCTGAGGAGCCCAAGCGTGTGACGAAGGTCAGAACTGGCCTAACCTCAAGGATCCAGAACCAGGAGCATGTGGCCCATAGGCCAGGCTCAGACCCACAGCGCGTCTGACTTTCGGGGAACTACTGGACTCCCTCCTCACGTGTAAAGTGAGGGAAACACGCATCCCACAGGAGTGGTTAGCCGAGTCCACAACCGTCAAGTGCCTGCAATTTCTGAAGTAGCCCTTCCCGAGAGGGACACCATACCCTTACAGCCCAATCGTTTTAGCTCCTGTGAACTCGGCGTGGGTGGGCGGGGTGCTCCCCTCAGCACACCTACGAACGGCCGCAGGGCTCACCTGTAAGGCGTGCCGGGAGTTGACGTGCCCTCCTCCACGGTGGGGGCCGTAATGACGCTGTAGCCAGCCCCGCCGAACGGCCCAGGCGCCAGGGTGATCTGCGGCAGGTCAGGGGGGCCGAGCTGGCTCTCGGCGGCCACGCTGCCTCCTGGCTCTGCCATGTGGAGGGTGACCACTTGGGGAGTGGCGCCTGCTGGGGAGGGCTGTCCCCCTGAGGACGCTAACCCTGCTTCCATGTCCTCTGACTTCACCACCGCCACCTGCAACAGCATGACAGGTGGTGTTGGTGGCAGGAGCTGGCGTTCAAGGCGCTTTTCTATCTCCGGGCCTCAAAGCTTGCCCACGCTCCAGCCGGACCCAGTGCCGCCACCACTCACGGACACAAGCCCAGTTTTGTGCTCCTGGCAACTGGAGAGAGACTTAAGGACGGGATAGAGCGTTACTGCCCCCTAGGGGCACTGGAGAGACTTAACAAGGACGGGATGGAGCTCTACTGCCCCCTAGGGACACTGGAGAGACTTAACAAGGACAGAACAGAGCGTTACTGCCCCCTAAGGGCACTGGAGAGCCTTAACAAGGACAAGACAGAGCTCCCTGGGGCATTGCGTCATGTCTGGAGACAGTTTTGATTGTCACAATTGGGCGGGGGTGGTGGGGTGGGATGGGTGGATATTGGCCCCTGGCTGGTAGAAGCCAAAGATGCTGCTAAACACCCCATGATGACCAGGACAGCCCCCTCAACATGGAATTATCTAGCCCAAAGCGCCATGGTTAAGAAACCCTGAGGTAGAACAAGTGACAAACCAGTAAGAAAAAACAAACATCAGAGCTCTACCTCACATCTTACTCCAAAGTCTGCTTCAAATGGATTAAAGATTGAAACGTAAGAAATAAAGCTCAAGATCAATTAGAAGAAAATATGGGTATATCTATAATCCTGGGGTGAGAAGATTTTCCTAATCATGACAGATGTTAAAACTTACAGCAACACAAATCAGAAAATGAGACCAGAAAACAAAGACACTTGGGGTGGGGGAGATGGTATTTAACAATGCATATCAGAGATAAAAGGTAGAGTTCCCGTACATACAAACAGCCCTTGCAAAGTGATAAGAAGACTAATAATTTACAAGCAGGTAAGTGAGAGAAGAAATAAAGTGGTCTATGAACATACAGAAACTCGATCTCTCTTGTGATGACAAAGTTATCAATTAAGACCCTTATATACATGTCTGTGACAAGAGATTGATAAAGACTGATGTGCAGCATTGGTGAGGCAGTGGGGAAGCACACTCTAGTGGCAGTCATGTAATGACATATGTTTTTTTTTTTTTTTTTTAATTGTTATTTATTTGGCTGCACCAGACACCAGATCTTAGTTGCAGCACGTCCCTGACCAGGGATCAAACCTGGCCCCTATGCAATGGAAGCGAGAGTCTAAGCCATCAGGCCACCAGGGAAGTCCCGACACGTCACTTTAGGAGGAGTCATGCTCGGGGTGGGACCCACGGATTCTGTTTCTAGGAGGCTTCTTTTAACCCCACAACTAAAATACATGTTTATGAACACCTGAAAATACATGTTCACAGAAGCGCTGCCTTAAGTTCCTGAAAGACTGGAAACCATGCACACATAAAGGACTGACGAGATAAGCTTCAGAACACCCCTATGACAGAATGAGGTGGAGACGTCAGTAAGAAGTGGACACGCGTGTGGCCAGCCTGCAGAGGGAAGTAGAGCTAGGCTGTCCATAAGCGCAGATGCCATGACCCCACTTTTTAAAGATCAAAAGGTCTCTGTGTTACCAAGCACCTGGACACACCTCTGCAGAAATGCTTATTAACCTGTTACCAGTGGAAATGAAGGGGAGGGGAGGAAAACTTAAAAGATTTTCACCCTCTGAAAAGAACATTTCTTAACACTCATTTTGGGTTTCACAAGCATGTTTTTGTAATCAAAAAAACAAAGCAAAATGCATGATACTGGCATGAGAATAGCAAACAGATCAAAAGAAAAGACCTTCTCTAGAAACACAGGAAAATCTACTACATGATAATGGGGATGTTTCAAATGACTAGGGAAGTTAGAGGATTCGATCTACTGTACTGGACAACTTTTGGGAAAAAAATAAAGTTAGTCCCCTACCTTTATGCATATACCAAAAATAAATCCCAGGTGGAGTAAAGATTTAAGTGTAAAAAATGAAACTGTATGAAGAAAATACCAATTAATGTTTATATGATCTTGAGGTGAAGAGGCTTTTCTAAGGATGATACCACAAGCAAAAACTATAAAAGCTTGATACATTGAACTATCTAAAAATCTAAAACTTCTCCCTATCCCCAAATGCTACAAACTAAACCCTATGAAGATTTCCAAGTTCAAAACAGGCTCCCTCCTCCATGGAGCTCTGTTCCCCTGGCAGCATGTTACTCTTCCAAGTTCTCAGAATTTATCATCTCAAACACACAGTTTCCATCCTTCCAGGAGGCTAAGAGACAGGAGGTGCTGACAGACCTTTCCCTGCCTTAGAGACGCATGGGGCAGTGCGGGGAGGCGGCTGGGCGCAGCAATAAGTAAAGATGATGAACTTGGGGGAGGACATGCTGGGTTTAAGGTGCATGAACCCCGTGAGAGGTCAGAGCTGGAGAAAGCTGTGGGAGCCTTTGGCCTGTGGGAGGTGGCATGGAGTGAGGGCACTGGGCTGGCTGGGAAGCCCGTTCAGAGCCCCGAGCAGAGTGTGGTGCTTACTGCTCAGTGCACTGGATGTCGCTGGTGACTCCGGAGTGTGCAGTGGGAGACCGCCTGCCCTCCCTGGTCTCCTGGGGCCTCCCTGGCACAGCGGCCCCCCTCCCCTGCACCCGCCCACTGGGGTCCAGTGGATCTGTCTTCCACTACCCGCGAGCTCCCTGAGGGCAGGGCATGTCTCCTTCACCACTTGCCTCCGCTCCCAGTGTCCAGCACAGAGCTGACACCCAGGGTGAAGCCAGGCCAGGAAGGAGCTCACCTGCAGGGCTGTGCCACCCAGTTCCCGCTGAGTGCTCATGTTCAGCAGCAGGTCCAAGGCTGTCTGCGTGGCCATGGCTGTCGACTCCGCGGTCCCTGGGTCGGGTGGAACCTGAGCCTTAGAAAGGGCTGCAAAACTGGCACCCAAGCCCCCTCCCCACCAGCTTCCAGCCCCCATCAGCATGAGCCCTGTCCCTGCTCCCGCTCTCCCGCAGAACTCACCTGGCTGATAGATGATGGTGGCGCCACCCAGGGTGTCAGAACAGAGCAGTGGGGGGGTCTCAGGGGACTGGAAAGGTGCAGCCTCTGGGGGGATCTGCGGGGTGGGAATGTGGCCAAGGGTGACAGGGGGCAGCTCGGATTCAAGTGTGTTCACCAAGCACCTCCTGCATGTCAGACGCTTCACTTCACATCTATTGGCTGGTTTGATCTTGACTCTCTTCAAGATATTTACCAGCTCCACACTACAATGAACTGACAAAGGTTAAAGAATCCCCTGACTAGTAAGGAGGAGAACTGGGGCTTGAACACGAGGCTGGCTGACTCCAGAGCCCCTCTATGCTCTACCAGCACATCACACTGGTCCATCTTTGGGGGCAAGGAGGGGGCAGGCAACAAACTCAGCCAAGAGACTGTATTTCTCAGCCTCCTTTGCAGCTGGATAAAGTTGGCCATGTGGCTAAGCAGGAGCTTCTGGTAAAGTTCATGAGGAAGCTAAAATGGATAGATGGCAGGCATCCTTTTTCCTCTTCCCCCATCCCTTCCTCCTGTTTCTTGTCTGGGATGGTGAAGAAGGCTGGAGCTCCTGCAGCTATACTGGACAATGAGGCAACCACAAAAATGGGAATCTTATGCGTAGGAAGATATATTGAGAGAAACTGGTCCTTGATGACTGACCAGGGAACTGCCACATCAGTCCTGGGCTGCTCCCCTTTGGACTCCTTTTGTGTGAGCGAATAACAAACTATTATCACGACCTGGCTACTGATACTTCGGTTCTCTATTTTACTAGCACTGGAAAGCCCACCCCTCCTCGGAGCTTAAGGACGGCATCTCTGTGCCCTCAGCCATCCTTCACCCCCGTCCAGGGAGGCAGGGCTCATTTCGTTGTATCCTACGTGCCGACGAGGACCCCGGGGCTGGGGGAGGCGGTGTCACACGGCCTCGCGGCCCATGCCCCCCACCCCTTCTACCCGCTGCCTGCGCTTACCTCAGGAGGTCCTGGGGAGCTGGCGGTGGGTGCGGGGGCCGTGCTGTGCTGCTGCTTCAGCTCCTCAATCTGCTGCAGAGAGAAGAAGGGGCGGCGGCGGGAGGGGGGCTCCTCAGGGTGGCGCCGCCCCCACTCCTCGAAGCTGCTGGCGTGCCGGCACCGCACGTGCAGCCGCAGGTTCTTCTTGTGCCGCGTGCTGAAGTGGCAGTACTCGCAGGCGAAGGGCTTGGCCCCTGCAGACAGAGCAGGAGGCGTCCTTGGAATCACCCGCCCCCTCAGGGAACCCTTCTGTGACCCCAAGGACCTCTCCAGCTGGCTGACTCCCAGCACCCCGCTCCCCAGCGCAGGGAAAGCACGCTCTGTCCTTGCCGGTGGGCAGGACAGAAACCGGCCAGGGCTCCCTCCGCGCTCACGGCCTTCCTCCGAGGGACCAGTTCAAGGTCCCATGACCACACACCTCTCTCCTGACTTGCCTCCCCACAGGGAGCCGGGAATCCAGCTAAGGGCACCCTGGCTCCCCTTCTCTAGACTTCCCTTGTGTGCCTGCCGGAGGGCCAGGCACCAAGAAGAGGAGGCAATTTCTGCCATCCATCTTCTATGGCTTCCTCTGGTGAGGGCAGGGCTACGGGAAAAAATGGTTTTATAACCACCACACCGTTGGTACTTCAGATTCTCTCGTTTCACAGCTAAGAAAGGCTCAGAGAGGGCAAAGACTGACCCCAGGTCATACAGAGAAGAGCTGGCTGAGCTGGGATCTGAGCTCAGCTGAGCGACAGTCCCGGGTGGGGTTGGGGGTTGGGGGGTGGCTAAGAAGACAGAGCCGAGCCTCCACCACGGGGCCCTGCTGTGTTGAGGGGTGGGGCCGGCCGGACCTGTATGCTTGACAGCCACATGGGATAGCAGGAAGTCCTCTCGGAAGGTGCGATAGGGGCAAAAGCTACACTTGAAGGGCTTGTCGCTGACGTGGGACAGCTGGTGGTTGAGCAGCGCCTTCTTATCCTCGCAAACAAAGTCGCAGAACTCGCACTTGAACCTGGAGGTAGTTGGGGCAGGGAGAGGGAGAGCTCAGTAGTGGGGCACGGCGGGGCCCTGCGGCCCCAGGGGCTCTTCCGGGGGGTACCTGCGGTTGGCGACAGCCTGGATATGCGTGAGCAGGTGCATCTTGAAGGTGTAGCGCTTCTTAAAGGACTTTCCACACTGTAGGGGGTGGGGTGGGTTAGTGACGGAGCCGCCCCCTAGCAGGCCCCGCTCACGCCCCAGCCCTGCACTCAGCCTCACCCACCTTGTCGCACATGTGGGGCTTCTCCGTACTGTGCGTCTTCATGTGCTGAGTGAGTCTCTTTTGCATGGGGTAGACACGGCCACACACGGGGCAGGGGAAGGAGCTCAGCTTTGGGGTCTGGGAAGGGGCAGAAGGGGCCAGGTGGACACAGAAGGCAAGCAGGGAGGGTGAGCCTGTGCCTGGGCCTCCCGCCGCACCCCCCCCCCCTCCACGCCATGGGCAGCCCGCAGGCAGGGGCCCTTCCCAGGCCTGAGCCGCCGACTCACTGGGTCTGGCCTCTTCTTCCTAGGGGAGAAAGACGCAGGAGTCAGACCATCACGTGCCCAAGCCCACCCCAGACCCTCTCCCGTTGACCGGACCCAGTCTCAGCCCTGATCCTAGCTCCCTTCTGTGAGAACGGCATTCCTCCACTGGAGCTCACTGGAGAAAATGTGAAGAGGTGTGCGGTAAGTTCTGCCACTTAGCTTTAGGAACAAGCCATTCTCTCTCTGTGACAAAACACATTTGTGTTTTAAAGACTCTGAGAAACTATGCAGCGGTGGAGAGCTGCTGACCCAAGTGCTTGTTCAACCTGGTGTCCCTAATTTCATGTGGACAAAGGACTCCTCCTCCTTTTTTATTTATATTTTGAAAGAAAAATCTATAAGAGGGAATCCCCTGACGGTCCAATGGTTAGGACTCGACACTTCCACTGCTGGGGCCTGGGTTCAATCCCTGGTCAGGAAACTAAGAACCTGCAAGTTGTGCCAAAGAGAAAGAAAGAAACAGGTGTAACAGAGAACTGGCTTTAGATCCTTTTCTGAGCCCCTTTAGGTACACCATTTCCTTTAACCACCTCGACAATAACAGTCCCCAATTTACAAAGCTCGAAGCAGGAAAGAGACCTAATAAGAGACCTCTAGGCGCCCCCACTGCCCTGCTCTGAGCCAAGTGATCTGGGATGAACCATCCTGCCGTTCCCATGTCTGTCGTGTGCTACAAAGGGGCTAACCCAGAGCAGGGGCTCAGTAAGTGGGAACTGGGGTCACCCTGGGCCTCTGCCTCCCCAGCCCTACTGACCGATCCCGGCTGTGCACGGCAGCGTGCCGGATGACGTCCTTCCGGTAGACGCTGGTGTAGCTGCATTTGTCACACTTGTAGGGCTTACTGCCCACGTGGTTGAACATGTGCTCCTGGGAGACAGGCAGAAAGGACAGGGCTGGGGTACAACCTCCCTTCCTGCCCACCGGCTCTGTGCCTACAGCCTTAGAGTTGTCCCTCCCCACTGCACCCCGGAACAATCCCCGCTCCCCGCCCTTCCTGCCGAGGTCCAGAGAACAACCTCTAGGTCCGGTCTGAGGGAGGAAGCACCGTGTGTGCAGAAAGCCCAGAACTCGGGCCATCAGAGCTGGAGGTGGAGCACTGGCCCAGCCCCCACGACGGCCAGTGCTGCCTCACTCTGGCCGAGGTGTAGCTTACTGGGCCAGTAAAATGGGGCCCTTGGAGTCTCCTGGTGGCACAGTGGAATAAGGATCTGCCTGCCAATGCAGGGGACACAGATCCAGTGCCTGGCCCAGGAAGGTTCTACATGCCTTAGAGCAACTACGCCTGTGTGCTGTACCTATGAAGCCCGATGCCTAGAGCCTGGGCCCTGCAATGAAGAGTAGACCCCGCTCACCACAACTAGAGAAAGCCTACAAAAAAAAAAGCAACGAAGACCCAGGGCAGCCAAAAATAAAAATAATAATAATTAAAAAATGGGACTCTTGACACTTATGACCTCATTGGGCTACATGAGGATGACATCAGAGCATCTACAAGGTACAAGGCAGGCTCGGGCTGCTGCAGGCCCACAGGCACCTCTGGGTAGATGATGAAAAGGACCTGCTGGAGACTTTCTAACACAGTGAAGGAGATTAAAGTTTTCCTGCCAAGTGTGCTGGTGGTTAGGCAAGTCTAAGACATGATACGACTCTGCAGTATGCAGCCTGTGAAAGGACATCCTTGGCCTGGAGACGAGGCAGGAAGGTGCCCATCACCTCCACTCCCCTTCAGGGCCTTCTCCCATCCAGCGTCCCTTCCATTCCTGGTCCCTCTGCCACACCTTGAGTGAGGACCAGCGGCGGGAGCGGTAGCTGCACTGCAGGCACTTGAAGAGCTGGGGGTTGCCGGCCTCGTGGGAGTTGACGTGGAAGCGCAGGTCCTCGTGGGACAGGAAGCGGGAGCCACAGATGCGGCAGAGGAAGGGCCGCAGGAGCGGTTTGGGTGACTTGTAATAGTACCTGCCAGGACGATGTTGGAGGAGGTCTGGAGGGGCCGGGCTGCCACCCCCCACCCTCAGCTCTCATCTTGGCACCCGTACTTGCGGTATTTCTTGCCAAGGAAGCGCCTGGAGGGCCGACCACGGCGGCGGGGCAGGGTGTCAGCCTCATCCTGGTAGGACGATGCTGCATTCCTCGAATCTGACTGGCTCACACCGGGTTCCACGGGGGCCCGGTTGGCCTTGCCCAGGGCCACCAGGCGTCCCCGCCCCGAGGAGCTGGGTGCCTCAGGGTCTTGTGGCTCCAAAGGGCTCTGTCCACTTTGTGAACTCACTAGAGGCTCTCCGTCCACACCTGCCACAGACACACCAGGACAGATGTGGACAGGTGTGCCAGAGGCCAGCCAAGATACACCCCCACACACACTGTCCCAGCCCACTGATGGGCATGGCAGGTGTGGGAGAGATGCAGGCCGCCGTGATTAGACAGCAGTGTGGACACACGTCCCCTCCTGCAGCTGTCAGCACGGCACGCCTCAAACGGGAGAGTCTGGAGCAGCACTGGGAGAGCTGGGGCCTCCCGGCCAGAAGACCTGCCTGTAGGCTCAACTCAGTCACCAACTTGCTGTGTGTCCTCAGGCAAAGCCCCGCCCCTCTCTGAGTCTCCTTTTCCCCCATCTGTCAAAGGGAGGTAACTGTTGCTCTAGTGACCTCACAGAGACATTCTAAGGTCTGGGGAGCAACAGCAACACTTAATCACTGGTTTTCCCAAGGGAGGCTGAGAGGCTGAAGAGCATATAGGAGAGAGGAAGGAGACATCACGGCACACGGTTGCAAAGCCTCTGCCATCAAAACATCCGAATACATTGCCTATTCAAAAACACTAACAGTATTTCACTGTAATGTTTTAAAAATTCAAAACGTGTTTACAAAATTCAAAATATGTTACGGGAAATGCGGGTAACATCTCGCTTCTAACAGGATGTTCCGGTGTATTCACTTGTAGAAATTCACCGAGCTGGATAAAGAATCTGGCTGCCAATGCAAGGCACACAGGCTCGATCCTCGGTCTCAGAAGATCCCACACGCTGTGGAGCAACTAAATCCTTGCGCCACAACTACTAAGCCTGTGCTCTAGAGCCCAGGAGCCACAATGACTGAGCCTGCATGCGGCAAGTACTGAAGCCCGTGAGCCCTAGAGCCTGTGCTCCAAAATAAGAGAAGCTACCGCAATGAGAAGGCTGTGCACTACAACTGGAGAAAAACCCTTGAAGCAACAAAGACTCAGCACAGCCAGAAATAAATACACACAGAAAACCTTTAAAAAATTCACTGAGCTGTGCAGTTAGCACACCCTTGCTTTCCTGCACATACACCTCAGTAAAAAGTTACTTTACAAAGAAGACTAGGGACTTCCCTGGCGGTCCACATGTTCAAACATGGTGCTTCCAGGTCTGGAGGTGTGGGTTTGATTCCTGGTTGGGGAACTAAAGTCTCACATGCCATGAGGTGTAGCCAAAAAAGAAAAAAAAAAAAAAGAACACTAAAAAAAAAATATAATCACTCCTCCACACACACAACTTCATGTACAAAAACCACTACCTTGTATTCCTGGCATGTCTATTTAAGCTACAACCCTAAGAGGCAGGTACTATCTATCACCTGCATTCACAATAAGGGAAGGGGAGGTTCAAGAGGCAAAGCGACCCGCTCCAGATCCAGCTGGTAGGAGGCAGAGCTGGCATTCTGTCCATGGGGTCTCCCCTGTCCCAAGCCTGTCACCCTCCAAGTCCGTGCTCCTCTGACATCGTCTCAGACCTCAGACTTATTCTCGTTTTAGGAATAATTAGCTCAGTTGTAAATACTCCAACTTCCATGCTGTGACAGCTTCCCACGGAAAAGCTTTATCGGACAGCTGGTGAATCTTAACCCTTGAGCTTGGTAGGGGAGGGCTTTCCCCATCACCAGGAGGCCGGTAGGTCATTCTGGTGGGTCTGAGACTTGCTCTTTTGCACAGCACGCTCCATCCCCAGGCTCCATGGAAGCAAGCAGGGAACGAGGCCACCCCTGAGCCCCACCCGCACCCCTGGGCCCTACTCTCACCATCTGGGAGATCCAAGGTCTCCAGGCGAGGCAGCTTCCGGGGCCGGCCAGGTCTCCTGCGGGGTCTCAGGGTACTGGGAGTGGGGCGCTGGGGCCGCAGCTGCCGGCCCCGGGGCTCGTCATCTGCAGGGTTATAGTCGCTGTCTTCTGTGGGGATAGCAAGAGGAGGAGGGCCACAGCCTTGACCTTTCAGCCCTGACCCCTTGCCAGCTTCCCTGGAAAGAGGCCCACTTCCCCTTCCCTGCCTGCTCCTCCTTCCAAACCCACCAGGGATGACACCTCCAGGAAGCCCTCCTGATGTTCCCCTGGCTGACTGTCAGTACTCGTCTTTGAGGTCCTGCAGTCCTTTCTCTAGACCATTCTTAACACCTACCATTACCTCATATATACCTTAATGTGAATCAGAAAAAAAGTGCCCCTTCCTCAATACACTTTATAGTCATTGTTTAGGAAAAAAGTGTCTAGTCATTCAAGTCTACAAAGTATGACTATGCTACCCATTAAAGGAGCCACTCACCATATGTGACTCTTGAGCATTCAAAATGTACCTAGTCTAAACTGAGGCATAATTAAGTATAAAATACACTTCAGATTTCCAAAAATTAGACTGAAAAAAGGTAAAAATAATTTGTTAATAATTTTTTATGACTGCATACTGAAATTAGATTTTAGATATAATAGGTAAATAAAATATATGATTGACTTTAAATTCATCTTTTTACTTTTAATACAGCTACTAAAAAAGTACACACATGGCTTGCATTCTGTTTCTGCTGGACAAACGGACATGACCTTAGACACAGTGCTGGTTTTCAGTGCACAGTCTGGACAACTGCACATGAAGCTCCTGGTCCCAAAGCCCCAGCTCCTCTTATCTTATGCTGGAGGTACTCCTGGCTGCGCCTGTGCCAATTCCTCTTTCCTGGCCCTTCACGTGGGCCAGAGGGAGCTCAGTATATGCAGACGTGGGTGGGCAGCAGGTCTGGGAGCCTACCCTCCAGGTCATCAATGGCGCCAGCATCTATGATGTCATCGTCGTCTTCCTCCTCTGGGCCCTCTTCCTCCTGGGGCTGGGCCAAGCTGCCCCACTTGCGCGGACGCCCCTTCTTACCAGCTGCTGCTGCTGGGGGTGGGGGAGCAGGGTACAACGAACTTGTCAAGTCTGACTCTTGGCACCCCATGTGTGCAGGCGGGCAGGCCAGCCGCGATCAACGCACCTGGGCGGAAGTGCCGCTCCCGCATGTGGCGCAGCAGCGTGGCCTTGGTGCTGCTCCGGTACTGGCACATCTTGCACTTGAACTGCTGAACCACCACCACCTCCATCATGGCCTCCAGGCTCTGCAAGTCCGGCTCCTCGGTGCCAGAGCCCAGGGGTGGCTGCGCCGGGGAGCTGGGCCCACCCTGCGCTTCCTCCGGCGGCTCCAGGCATGTGGATGTGGATGTGGGGCCGTCAGCCAGGGCCTCGATGGCTGCCAGGCTATGGGCCAGGGTGGAACTGGACATCGGTGATGCCATGGGGGCACCTGGAGACGTGCGGGTGGTGAGGGAATCAGAGGGAAGTGGAGAGGGAGGCTGGCCATGAGCTACTGCTGCCCCTCCCAGGCAAGCCCAGGGGTCCTAGAACACAAGCCCCACCATAGTAACCGTGGGGAAACTGAGAGGCCGGGGGCAGCAGATAACCTGCCAAGATCACACAGTGAGTCTGCGGCAGAGCCTGCCTGTCCTACCCCCACACACGGCAGGGCTCCCCGGGCCTGGTGCTGGGCCCTTACCATCGTCTGGCCCCTGCAGGATCAGGTACCGTGTGGCCTCAGCCCCGCTGCCCTCCGCACTGGTCACGGTGATGCAGCCTAGGCAGAGACAAGAGGAGGGGATGCCCAGCTGATAAGGACAACCATTAGGCCAACACTCAGTCCGATTCACCCATGCGACTGTGAAACTGGCTGCCCCGTGACCCACCTCCCGTCCAGGGCAGGGCTGTTGGGAGGTCTGGGATGTGTGACATGCTGGTCCCACAGCCAGTCCACAGCTGCCCACCTTTGACCACTACACCTGGAAGGTCTCCCTCTTTTCCTCTCCAACCTTCTCCACGGTTAAGGCCCAGATGCTGCACCACTTTCTTAGGACTGGCTTTCGAGACCATCCCAGGGCCTTTCCAAGTGCTACGACCCTTACACAGATCACTGATAGTAGAAAGTAGTCTGGCAAATCATGAGCACCAACTCTGGAGTCAGACTGAGCTTATGGCCCAATACTCGCTAATGACAGCGGCTATGCTGGTTTACATCCTCTGTGCCCCAGCTTCCTCATCTAGACTGTGAGAACAATAACAGCATATACTTTCAGGGTTACCAAGATGATCAATGACCTACTACTGCAGGTAGAGTGTTTAGAACAGACTCCAGTGCAAAGTCAGGTATTTTGTGCTTAATCGTTCAGTTGTGTCTGACCCTTTGCGACCCCATGGACTATAGCCCACCAGGCTCCTCTGTCCATGGGATTCTCCAGGCAAGAATACTGGAGTGGGTAGCCATGCCCTTCTCCACAGGATGTTCCTGACCTAGGGATCAAACCTGAGTCTCCTGCACTGTAGGAGGACTCTCTACCATCTAAGCCACCAGGAAAGCCCCAAAGTCAGGTAAATCCTCATGTCATTTAGCACTATGAGATGGGGTTACTGCTTTCACATTACAAACTCAGAGTGATAAGGTTATCTGCCTGAGTCTGCACAGCTGGTTCTGTAGGGAAACCCTTGAGGGGCAACTCTTGCCCACCATGGCCTGACTCACTCCGGATGAGGTCGGGCCCGATGGTGGACTCGATGATCTTGTCAATGGCCGAGCCCAGGTCCGAGGAAGAAGCCGTGCAGTCGGACACCAGCATGTTGGGGTCTGGGAGTGCACTGGAGTGCACCAGGGCTGGGGGGCCGCCCGTCACCCCTGCCACTGGCCCGCGGGAAACAGAAGATGAGTCAGGGAGGTAGCCATGGGGCAGCTGGTCTGTGCTGGAGCTGCTCTCAGAGACCTCCTCCTGGGGGTCAGGAAACAGGGAGAGAGGAAGCTCAGGAGCTAGGGATGGGGCTCCTTAGGGGCCCAAGGACATGGTGAGTGGAGCCACCCAACGCCCTCATCCACACAGAAGACCGGTGGGAGAAACCCTCTAGTCACGGAGCCTCCCCAAAAACAAGCCCCAGGGTCCCTGGGTCTGATCAGGTATAAGGCCCCACATCTGCCCCCACACAATAGTCAGGTGAAGCTGGTTTCACCATGCTGTCAAATAAGCTGTTCCCTCTGCCTGAAACGCTTCGTAGCATCACACCATGGCTAATTCCTACTCAGACATGCAGCTGGTACCTCTCCTGGGAAGCTGACCCTGACCCCCAAGGCCAAGCTAGGACCCCTCTATCCTCAGCAATTTAGTTGCCTGTGTTCCCCGCCCCCCCCCCCCGGCCCCCCATCACTTGATGGTTCACTCTGCAGTATTATGGCTCCCAAGTCAGATTCCATTAGGGCCAGAACTACACCTCGCGTCTCTTGCTGTAACCCCAGGGTCGAGCACTAGGTGGGCACATGCTCAGTCCATCTTTGCTGAACCAATGCAAGCCCTGGACCCGCAAAGTGGAGGCTGTTATTGTGTACCTCTATGATGTGATGTCCTGAAAACCATCACTATCTGGCAAATAATGACAATGCTGAGGGTCTGGATATATACTGACTGTTTACCACGTGTTGAGCCCCGTGTTAATTGCTTTGCACATACTCATTTAACCCTCAAAAAAAAAAAAAAAAAAATCCTTACTGGCACAGACATTTATTATTCCCACTTTACACATGAGAAAACTGACAGCTAAAGCCTGGGGAGCTTATCTAAGACCACAGAGCTAAGAGGTGGCAAAGCCATGAGACTATTTTATAAAGCGTTTCCAAGAAAACATCTGGTGGCAGCTCACAACACAGCACCCTCAGGGGTAGGTATTTCTGCTCCATTTTACAGACAGAAGACTGAGGCTCCACGAGATCTCCCAGTGAATCAGCAGAAGAGCCAAGATGTGAACCAGGGCAACAGTGAAGAGCGCAGCCCACAGCCTAGATTTGAATCCTGACTCTGTGCCCGTTTGCTTCTCTGCTTAAGATGTGGAAAGAGTGGTATGTGCCTTACAAGGTACGAAGTTTAAATGAGAAAACCCATGCTAGAGGCCTGGCATGGAGCCTGGGTCACAGTAAACCATAAACCAATTATTAGCTACAAGCAAGCCTGCTGGCTGCTACCCCCTGACTGCCAAGCACTGCTGCCTGCGGTCGCGGCCTCCACCCAAGCGCGGTCCATACCAGCGAGCTGCTGCCGCGGTCCGAGCTCTGCCCCACGCCGGAATCGTCGGCCTCCGCTGGCCCCGGGGCGGCCGCGGCGTCGCTGCTGTCGGCAGACACGGCTTCCGAGGTGCCCACACCCAACCCGCTCTCCGAGGGCTCCTCGGGCCGGCCAGGCCTAGGGGCCGCGTCGCTACTGCTCTCCACCTCGTTTTCCTCCATCGGCTCGGGGGGTTGCCTGACAGGAGGGCCCAAGGTCCGGGGCCTTCACTCTGTGACAGGATGTGACCGGGGCTGGAACCGGTGGGCCTCATTCCCGGTCCCCGCATCCCACTCAGCTGCGCCCATGTGCCCATTTCGCAGATGCAAACACTGAGTCGCCGACGGGGCGGGGCTTTCTATGGTACGGCGAGGGGTTGCTTCGGGAAAACAGGACCAGGAAGCCTTGCCTCCCAGTCTCCGGCCTTTCCCTCATCCTCGGGAGGGTGGTCAGTGGCGGGGAATCTTGACCCTTCTCTCCTCCCCTCCATGATTCCCGCAGAGTGGTTCCCTCTATGGGCCCCGCGTGGCCTCAGTGGTTCAGCCCTCCGGCCCCCCGAGTCCCCCCGGGTGGAGGGTCGGTGGTACCGCCCGCAGGCCCCCTGGGTCAGCGGCTTGCTCCCCCCTCCCCTGGCGCCCGTGCGGAGGGGGCTGACAGAGACGGTCCCGGGGCCTGGAGACTCGGGGCTGTCCCCGGCGCTGCCTGCGCTCCAGGCCCGACGCCATCTTGTGGCGGCGCAGGGTTTCCGCTCAGGCAAGTGCGAGAGCGACTAAAGGGCCTGGGACCCCGGGGCCCTGTTCGGACAGCCCCGCCGGCCCGGGACCGCTCCACCGGGTCTCCCCGCAGTGTGGCCCTACTTCCTGGCAGGGTGCGGTCTGGTGACCTGACTCTCCCCGAAGCTCACCTGACGCTTTCGTACCGGTGTTCCTCTCCGACTCCGGCATCGACGAGGTCGCCATCCTCTTTCCCCCCGCGGCGGAGGGACTCATCGGCCTCACGGAGGCCGGGACTACTTCTTACGCCGGTCCGGAGAAAGGCTTCCAATGCGCTGGAAGGTGGCCCTGAGGTCTGAAAATCATAATAGAGTCGTAAGATAATATGAGATTTTATATGTCACTTAGTATTAGTGGTAGAATCCGCTATGGTTAGGGGCTACTTTATCTCAGGGCGGAGGAACACAGAGGATTGGCTATGTGACGTCACTGCTGGGTCCCTTCCCTGGGCCGCAGGCCGGGGCGCGGCTGAGTGTGGCCCCACTTCCGGAGGCGTGGCTCCCGGTGGCCTGGCCACGCCCTTCCCGGAACAGCTCAGAAAAACGTGAAACGGAGTGTTTGGTTGGTGAGAGAGAAAAAAATGTTACCGGTCTTTTCGCCTGCCTTTTAAGCATTACTTTACGCTTTTCATCGAACCCAGTCAGAACCTTCCCGATTAGGTCTGACGTGTCCTGGGAAGAGAGAAGCATATAATCCTTGTTTTACAGATGGGGAAACTGAGGCCCCGAAATGGGAGGTGGCTGGTCCAACCTCACGTCAAGTAGAGGGACTTGGGATACAAGCCCCAATTGCTGGAGTTGGGGAAACGGAGAAGAGTCAATGCCCAGCCCTTACTGAGCTTTGTACACGTATTTGTTATATAATGGAGCCGGAAGTGAAGACGTTCTCCATATTCTGTTCAGTGTAGATGGTGTAGATGTACTTAAAGGTCTGCCACCTTTCAGAAAGGTATGATTGCCCTTCTGATGCCCGAAATGCCACTTTTGGCAATATCCTCTGTTTAAGCCTTTTTAGCATTTTGCGCAGAAACCTGGCGCCGGGGTTTGCCCCAGCGCAACTTGTGTTGCATAAGTTGCTTTCGTCAATTGAAAAATACAGATTTGCCAGGGGGATGGGGAGGGGGAGGAAATCTAAAAAAAAAACTCGTGCATAAAGTTTAAAAAGACAGGGTGCTTTGAGCTGTTACGATCTGTTTTACCCGAGTGTGAGGGCGTTTCCCTGGTTCTTTCCTAGGAGCAGGTTTTGTTAAGGGGAATAGAGCATGAGGTCTCTGGATTGGCTATGCCCCCTCATTCCTTCTCATCCCCATTCAGCAGGACCAGGCTCCTAGAGCAGCCCTGGAGAGCTGGGTAAACACGGGCATGACAGCAGGTTGGTTTTGTACCCACTAGGCAGTTTTCCAACGTGGACCTGATTCCTCAGCCCTGCAAAGCCACTGCCAACCCTCCCCCCACCCCATCACATGTGAATAGGATGTATCTTGCCTCCAAACAAGTCACCTCCCTCAAGGATGTTGGAGGACTCAGGAGGACGCCATCCATTCTCATCCCCAGCTGGACTAAGTCTTCATCCTAACCTTGGCCTTTGCCACCGGATCACAAGATTACAGAATGTCATGATACAGAAAGTAATAGCTTCCTCATGGAGCTCAAGACCAGAAGGAAAGCTTATGGCCCGAGGTCATGACTCTGTTTTGCCAAAAGTGTTACTATCGTTTTAGGTTCAAAGTATTCATTAACAAAAGAAACTACTTGCCACACACAATAAGTAATATCAATATTTTATAAAAGACTATTTGACTTAATTTCAGTATCCAGTCATTAAAAGAAATAGAAACAATAGAATAACAGCACGTTCATCACCAAATTGGGCCAGCCAACTTCCAGACTTAGTGCTGGCAAGTCCCTCATTAATAGCAATCTGGAGTCCCAGTTGGAAAAAGGTGGTGTGTCCACCCCCTGGGAGAGACTTCAAATTGCAGTTTCAGGGGTTCTCCCTTATAATCCCAGGCTGCAAACTGATAGCATCATCCATTTGCGTGGAAAAATGCAACTCTGGTTTTACTTTAACCTTTTTTACAATGCTGTTTGTTTCACCTTATGAGTCATAGGATTTTGTTAGACCCCAAGGTGATTGGCCAGACCTCCAGGGGCTCAATTGACAGACCCACTCCTTTTCTTATCTAAAGTCCCGCCTGACCTGCTGTGCTTTCAGGCAGGCATGGAATCCGAGCAGGGTCCAGGCAGGTCAGAAGCAGGTCAGAGGCCTGCTCTCTAACTTCTGAAGCCTGAACAAGACTTCCTCCACTTTAATTTTCCTAACAGACTCCTTGAAACAACATATCAGAATTCTCCCATCACAAAGACAAAGAAGCCAATCTGGTTTTCTGACTACTAATCGAGAGTTCTTCGCACCAGAACATGCAGTGTGTACTTACGGCCTCAGCTTTGATGGGACGATTTCTAGAAGCAGTGATGGGGTTCTGGGTCAGGACATTCAAGTAGACCATTGAGAAAAATGCTGAGGAGAGGAGCCAAGAGGAAAAGAAGAGGGAAAGCACTTTGTATGTGCATCTAACTCAAGCCAGGCAATGTGTGTCCTCTTTGCTGCATCACGGTACCTTAAAGAAGCTGGGCTTGTTCTAGTCTTCCATTGTAGAGAGGAGGAAGCTGAAGCTTCGAGAGGGAAAGTGACTTGTCCGAGGTCATACAGCCTAGAGGATAGAACTGGCATATAGGTGCAGGTCTCTCTGATTCCAAAGCCCCAAGCAATTTAGGTACCATATGAGGTATGACAAAGCTATGACAAACCTAGACAGCGTCTTAAAAAGCAGAGACATTACTTTGCCAACAAAGGTCTGTATAGTCAAAGCAATGGTTTTCCCAGTAGCCATGTATGGATGTGAGAGTTGGACCATAAAGAAGGCTGAGCACCGAAGAATTGATGCTTTTGAACTGTGGTGTTGGAGAAGACTCTTGAGAGTCCCTTGGACTGCAAGGAGATCAAACCAGTCAATCCTAAAGGAAATCAGCCCTGAATATTCATTGGAAGGACTGGATGCTGAAGCTGAAGCTCCAATACTTCGGTCACCTGATGAGAAGAACTGACTCATTGGAAAAGACCCTGATGCTGGGAAAGATTGAAGGCAGGAGGAGAAGGGGATGACAGAGGATGAGATGGTTGGATGGCATCACTGACTCAATGAGCATGAGTTTGAGCAAGCTCCAGGAGATGGTAAAGGACAGGGAGGCCTGGTGTGCTGCAGTTCATGGAGTGTGAAAGAGTCAGACATGACTGAGTGACTGAACTGAACTGATGAAGTACGGCTAGTAATAATAATGCTTGAGAAACTCAGTGCCAGTGATTGTATTAAGCACTTTACCTATATTTAATCGTCACAACTACTCTATGAAGTAGTTGCCATCATTATTTCCATTTTAGATATGAGAAAACAGGCACAGGACAATAAAGGAATAGAGTAAGGGTGGAACTGGGATTAAGAATCAGGCAATCTGGCTCTAACCTCTGTACTTTTTTTTTTTTTTTTTGGCAGCACTGCACAGCTTTTGGGATCTAACCCAGGCACACTGCAGTGGAAGCATGCAGTCCTAACCATCGGGCCACCAGGGAATCCCCTACCTGGTTCTTAGACGATCCTTGAACTCTCTTTTCCTGAGCCAGGCAGTGTAGTTACTATTTTCCTGTTTTACAGAGGAAAAAACTGAAGCCCAGACAGCAAATAACTTGCTCAGGATCAATCACACGGTAAGTTTCCTGGTCTAATGGAGAGAGCTGGGATTCTAGGCCAGACTTCCTACAGCAAGTAACAATCATATTAGCAAATGTTTACTGAGCACTTATCAAATACCAAGTGCTTCATAGGCATTTTATTTATATATATATATATGTATATATATATTTTTTTTTCATTTTAAATCTGTAGTCATCACAACCAGAGATCCTCAGTAGTCTCAGCTTTCCCAGGTTGCAGAGGAAGACACTGAGGCTTGGGAGCAGTCAAACGACTCGTCCAAGGTCATGCACTTGATGGTCAGTAGAGCTGGGGTTCAAAGCCTGGTCTCCTGACTCCCAGCCCAGTCCAGGGTTCCTTCCACTGTGCTGGGTGCCCCAGGAGGGGGAGGCGGTCAGCAGATGAGTGCCCCGGGGCACCTCTCTGCCTTCTCTCTCTGTCATTGCCATCTATGGGTTTAGTGAAACCTGTTCTTGAAAGATCTATTTATAGCTTAAAACCGTACCACCACTCAGGATAATAAGTCCCTTAAGTTGACTCCCCATGGTGTAGATTAAAGATTCATTTTATTTGTCCCAAATCTTTCTCTGTCAGGATTAGAGGGGGAGAGGAGGAAGTACGAAAAGGCCCCAGGCCCAGAACACTTAGAAAACAGGCTCTAGTCCAAGTAGTGTTTGCCTGTTGCTGGCAATTCCTGAGACCCAGGCAGCAGGTGACATTTGTGCACACAGCTCATCTGATCAGTACAGAGACATGAGGGGTAGGCAGTGCCTAGATTTTCATGTCTTTTAATCTGCCTTGTTTCCTGTGAGCTTCCCAACACTTAGCACAGTTTTCTGTGCTAAGGCATCTACTAGATACTTATTTGTGAAATGATCAAATGAATCTCCATTTTATGGACAAGGAGACAGAATATCAGAAATCTGGCTAGGAAAACAAGACGGGAGCCAGACAATTCTAAAGAGGAAATCTGGGACTTCATCGGTGATCCAGTGGCTGGGACTCCATGCTCCCAGTTCAGGGAGCCTAGGTTCAATCCCTGATCAGGGAACTAAACTAGATCCCACATGCCGCAACTAAGAGTTCACATATGACAACCAAAAGGAACCCAGCTAAGACCCGGCGCAGGCCTTCCCTGGTGGCTCAGGGGTAAAGAATCTGCTTGCCAATGGAGGAGACACGGGTTTGATCCCTGATCTGGGAAGGTCCCACATGCTTCAGAGCAACTAAACTCATGAGTCACAATTATTGAGCCTGTGCTCTAGAACCCGGGAGCCGAATCTACTGAGCCTACGCACCACGACTACTGAAGCCTGTGTGCCCTAGAGCCCGTGTTCCGCAACAAGAGAAGCCACCACAGTGAGAAGCAACTAGAGCGTCGCCCTTGCTTGCCGCAACTAGAGAAAAGCCTGTACAGCAACAAAGAAACAGCACAGCCAGAAATAAATAAATAAAATTTTAAAAAAGAGACCCAGTGCAGTCAAATAAATAAATTTTTAAAAATAAATATTTTAAAAAAGAGGGACTCTAATCTGGAGGATTTAGAAACATAGTTGCTGGAAGGGCTGAAGTAGTGACTAGGGAAATAGAAAACCTGAGATGAGCAACACAGGAAGGCCATGCCCTCCCCAAGGGCCAGCACTGAAAGACAGGAGCTGGCACACCTAGACCAGGAACTGAGGGCCACCCAGAGGAGAGCTGGGACCTCAGGCCTTTCTAGCAGGTTCTGCAGACATGGAGGAGAGACTCTAGCTTCTGAAGTCATCCCCTCCTTTCCCTCGAGGCTGAGAGAGATGGGATTAGACACTCTCACTTTTCCCTTCATCTTATTCTCTGATCTCTCGCCAAAGCTTCCCATTGGCTGAACGGAGCCAGAAGCTAATTAGCAAGGGAGTCCAGGAAACATGGTTTGCCATATGAAGTGGAACAGGAGAAGGGCAGAGAATGAATTTGAAATAAACAGAGAAATTGACTCAATAGTTCCATACCTAGGATGAGGCTGTGATGTATGTGTTGTCAGACAACCTCCCTCCCAACAACTCCAAATGTTTCTCCTTGGTTCTTCATCTTTCTACTTCCAGCTTAAGTATCACCGCCTCCAGGAAGCCTTCCAGGACTCCTTCCCCATAGTTACTATCTCCGTAGTGTCAGTTCCCCTAACACACTCTATGTGTCACTGTCATAACATATACCACAGTGGGAGGTGGTCAGTTACCCACTGCCCTCCTCAATAGATTGAGCCTCTCAAGGCCAGACCTGAGTCTGGTTTCTTTCTCTGTTGGGAAGAAAAGGGAAAGAAGTAGCTCAGTCATGTCCGACTCTTTGCGACCCCATGGACTGTAACTTACCAGGCTCTTCTGTCCATGGGATTTTCCAGGCAAAAATACTGGAGTGAGTTGCCATTTCCTTCAGGAGATTTTCCCGACCCAGGGATCAAACCCGGGTCTCCAGGATCCTAGGCAGACGTTTTACTGTCTAAGCCACCAGGGAAGTCTGTTGGGAGGAAAATGGTTTTCAAATGAGTCAGCTCTCTGTAGGGGAGAAGTGGGATCTGGAGTCAGACCAAACCTAGGCTCCAGATATCCCAGAACCTACATTTATATGTTGTATGACCTTGGACAGCATTCATTCCCTCTGAGTCTCAGTTTCCTCATCTGTAAAATGGGGACATGAGAAACTTGGAGGAAGGGGTAAGAGGCAGACTCTACAGCAGCCCAGTGAAGCTCAGGCTCTGGGATCAGACTGTCTATAGTCAGCCCCCGTCTCCTCTCTTTTTTAAAAATTAATTTATTTTTAATTGGGGGATAATTGCTTTACAAGATTGCGTTGGTTTCTGCCATACATCAGCATGAATCAGCTGTAGGTATACACATGTCCTCTCCCTCCCGAACCCCCCTCCCACTTCCCACCACATCCCACCCTCTAGGTGGTCACAGAGCACCGGGTTGAGCGCCCTGTGTCATACATCCAGTTCCCACCAGGTATCTGTTTCACGTATGGTGATGTATATCCCCTGCTCTTCTTTATGTTGCTTAACTTCCCACATCTCTGTTCCCTCACTTTTAAGTTAGAGATGATGTTCATACTTCAGGTGGACTCTCTGAGGATCACACGAAGCTGTGAATGGGAAGAGTGTGAGTGCTCAGGAAGTGGGCACAGTAGCATCAGGGTTGGTCCATGGCCCCGGGGCTGAACACTGACGAGGCAGGTTCTCAGGGATACACTTCACACAGGACTCTTGTCTAGTGAACCACTGCTGCCCCATTACCAAGAGCAGTTTCTGGGAGCCTTCCCTGGCGGTCCAGTGGTTAAGACTCTGTCTTGCAATGCAGGGTACGTAGGTTCAATCCCTGATCAGGGAACTAAGATGCCACCTGCTGTGGGGCAATCCCTCACACCACAATGAAAGATCCTTGCAAGAGGCAATGAAGATCCCACATGCCGCAACTAAGACCCAATACACCCAAATAAATCAATAAAGTTTTTTTTTTAAAAAGAAGAGTGCCTGGCACATGTGTGTATGTGTTAACTTGCTTCAATTATGTCCAACTCTTTGCGACTGGAAGCTCCTCTGTTCATGGGATTCTCCAGGCAAGAATTCTGAAGTGGTCTGCCACGTCCTCCTCCAGGGGATCTTCCCGACCCAGGGATCGAACCCGAAACCCGAGTCTCTTGTGACTCCCGCATTGGCAGGTGGAATCTTCACCACTAGCGCTACCTGGGAAGTCCTACCTGGCACATAGTAGGTGCTCAGTCCATCTCTGATGGATCACTGAACAGTGGATGAGTTACATACGGTGATGTTATTTTGACTGTGAACCAGCACCCCAGGAAACACAAAGGATGTGGCTTCTACACCAGCCCAACCCTGGCTCAGAGACATCTTGGAAGAGGTGGGGACTTCTGGGCCTGTGAAGAGGGGACATAAGCAGCAGGGGACAAAGGTCTGGAGCAAAGGGATCTAATATTTCTTGAGCACCTGCTGTGTACCAGATGCTGTACACACTTTATTGCATTTCATCCTCACAGGAGTCTGCAAAGCACTGACCGTTACCCCATTTTAGAGGTGATGAAAGAGGAATGCAGGGAGGTGATGAAACTCACCCAAGGTCATGCAGAAAGGAAGGGGCACAGCGGGATTAGAACCCTGGACTATCTGACTCCAAACTCCCGGCCCTTCTACGGTACCAGCTGCCTCCCAGAGGGCAAGGGGATGGAATCTGAGCTCCTAGCCCTGCAGGAAGGCCAGAAGCCAATGCTGAGGCCAGGCTCAGGCTGAGTGACAACTTAAGAGCACAACTTTGACAGCCGTGCTGAGGCTGGCCTGGAAGCGAGTGGTGCCAAACTCGGGTGCCTGGGAAGAGCTGTGATTATAAAGACAAGCGCTGTCCGGGGGCTGCAGCAGGGAGCCACAGAGGTGCTGGGCCCCTGAATAGAATACCCTTGGATCCCACCTCCCAACAGAAAAGGCTCTGTACTGACTCTGTGACCTTGAGCAAGTCACTTAGCTGTCTTAGTTCAGCATCCTCATTTGTCACACAGGGTCACCACACCTGCTGGGGTGCCACAGAACTACACAAGACAATGCAAAGAGACAGAACTGGGGCAAGTCCAGGCCAGGGCTCCAGAGCTAATTAGTTGTGTGATGTGAGGCAAGTCGCTTCACTTCCTGAGCCTCAGTGTCCCCAGCTGTGTAATGGGCATAGTACATGCCTCCCCAGATTGCCATGCGTGTGTGCTAAGTCACTTCAGACGTGACTTAGGAGCCCGCTAGTCTCCTCTGTCCATGGGATTCTCCAGGAAAGAATACTGGAGTGGGGTTGCCATGTCCTCCTCCAGGGGAATCTTCCCAACCCAGGGATCGAACCTGCATCTCTCATGTCTCCTGCATTGCAGGCGGGTTCTTTACCACTAGCACCACCTGGGAAGCCCCCCCCCCCCCCGCCCCCGCCCCGTTGCCATGACAATGTAGCAATAAGGTACTGTGCTGTAGACTACAGCTGCCTGTGTTCAAATAACACTCCACCAACAGGTAAGTTGTGAGTCTTCAGGCAAGTTGCTTGATTTCTCCATGCCTCAGTTGCCTTCTCTGTAAAGTAGAGGTGAATATAAGTGCACTCACTGCATGGAGTTGTGATGATTAAAGGATATAATCAACAGACAGAACATAGAGCAGCTGCTGATACAAGTAAGCTCTGTGTCTCCGTGAGAAACCATCAGCCTTGGTTCGGCATCTAATAGTAAGGAGTCCTTGAGAATCCCAGGGATGGGGGAGCCTGGTGGGCTTCTGTCTATGGGGTCACACAGAGTCGGACACGACTGAAGCGATTTAGCAGCAGCAGCAGCAGCTGCTGCATGTCAGGCACCACTTTAATCCTCAAAGCAATCCTAGGAGGTAGGTGACATTCCTGTCCCATTTTATTCATGAGGAATCTCAGAGCTATTCAGAGGTCCAATGACTTGCCAGAGGTCACACAGAGATCAGAGGATAAACCAGGGTTTGAGCCCCACAGATACTCAGAGGCACTGCTTTATCGCTAATAAAGGCTCCATGAAAGGGAGCTATTAGAATGTCTGTTTTATGTGTGAACGTTTTTGGAAAGCGAAGAGATGGCTGTTATAAGCGGTGTTGGCCTTAAATGAGCGCTGGAGGTTGGGGGAAAAGGCTGGGGAAGGGGCGGGGGCAGGGGGGCAGGGAGGGATGGGGAACCGGTTGGCTCAGCTTGCGTTTATTTCCAGCAGGGGGCGCCCGCTGTCTCCCTCACGGCTCCCAGACCAGATTCAGGCCCTTGGGCTGGTTGGTGGCTTGTGCAGCAGCGGGTCCAGGCCGACCTTGGGGACCACAAAGAAGGGCAGCAGCAAGTGACAGTGTTAGCCTGTGCAAAGCCAGGGACATGCCGAGAGTGGCTTGCCTCCCCCTGGTCCCCAAGCCGGACTGCCAAGCGGCGACGCCCAGAGCTTCTGAAAGATGCTTTAGCCCATGAAGCAGCACTCCTCTGTCAGAATCTTCTCCATTAGGGGCCAGGGGCCTGAAACTTTTAAAACTTCAAAGAAATACTGTGTGAGAGTGAAAATAAACTGGAGCTATAGATGTTAACACAGATAACGCTCAAAAATGTAATGTTGAGTGGCAAAGCAAGTTGCCAAAGGCACAGGGTTTAATGAGGGAGATGGGCGAGTCCAAGGCAAGAATACTAATCCCCATTTGCGTCCCACCTCACCTCCTCTTTCGTTTGTGGGCACGCTGGCTCCGGTTCAGCTCCATTTACTTCCTACCCCATCCCTCCCCAACAGCCGGTTCTTGGTCACACTGGCCTGGGGGTACCCTCCTAGGTAGATGGCCCACCCTCAGGAGACTGGACCTTGGAAAGAGGCCTGCACAGGCGCTGGAGGCAGGCGCATTGCAGTTGGGCTGGAAGTTCTGGGGTCCCCAGTACCCTGAGTGCGACCTCGAAGAGGCTCACAGGCCCCAGGTGTGTATATCCCCTTGAACTCCTTGCCCCATGGAAAGAAGCACAGACAGAGAAGGGTCAGAAGGAGACCCCTTCTCTAAAGCTTGGGGACCAAGACTGGACTTGCTGGGTCTAACAGCCACACTACATAAATTAACACTTTTTATACAAAGGAAAAACATGCAAAACAAGATGTTGCTTATTGGTAGATATGGAAGTTATAAAAGATTTTTTTTTTATAAAAGATTTTTTTAATGGAATAAAAACATGTATGTCTGATATCAAATTTAGAATGGTGTTATCTCTAAGGGAGGGAGGAGGGGAGTGGATCATAGAAAGGTACACGGAGGTCTTCAAATTGCATCCATCATGTTAAATTACTTAATCTAGGTGGTGGGAACCTGAGTTTGTTTCATTATTTTCAATCATCTGCCTATGCCTCAACAATTTCATAATTTAAAAATTAACCTTAAAAAAGTAATATATATAATAATTAACCTATGTTCATTGTTAAAAAAAATTTGAGAAGTACAAAAAGATAAGAAGTTTAGGTAGAAATCTCTCTCTATGTCAACCCATCTCAGTGTGACTTCCTAGAGGTAACCACTGTCGTTGGGTCCTTTTGTACCATCCAGAAATGTTTTAAGAATCTGCACAGAGATTTCCCTGGTGGTCCAGTGCTTAAGACTCTAAACTTCCACTGCAGGAGGTATGGGTTCAATCCTTGGTCAGGGAACTAAGATCCTACATGCTGCATGGTGCAAAAAAAAAAAAAAAAAATAATAATAAATAAGAAATAAAGGCTCTGCACACACTGTGTATATAATACTCACTGTAGACATTGCTCCACTGTCCCAACACACACAGTAGTTCTTGTCTTGAATAGTTTTCCATAAGCACACATAGGCATATCTCATTCTTTTTTAATGACTGGGTAGGATTCCACTTTATCAATATACCATGTATAATCAGTTCCCTATTAATGGGTACTTCTGTTCCTTGTTTGCTATTATAAACAGTTTGGCAATAAACATCTTTGACCCTATATTTGCTTGAGTTGCAAAATACAATGTATACATGTGTAAAGTACAATGAATACATGTGTAAGTATACTTGTAAGAAAAAAATCTTAGCTGTAAAATTGCTGAGTCAAAAGTTACATGCATTTAAATTATTTCCAAATTACATTCTCAAAAGTTCCCATTCTATTTACTTTCTTAGCATTGATATAAGATGTTGTCTGTTGCTCCATGCCCCTATTGATTTGTAGGTACTCTTTGTATATGAATTCTTTGTCTCCCCCTTGTGTTGCAAATTTTTTCCCATTCAAGCATTTGGTTTTTGTTTTTTTAGTTGAATTTAAAAATTATATTCTTATTTATTGTTATGGAGGTAAAATTCACATAAAATGAATCATCATAAAGTTTGCAATTCAGTAGCATTTCATACATTCATAACATTGTGCAACCACCATATCTATCTAGTTTCAAAACATTTTTTTATCACCTCAAAGGAAAATTTCATATTCATTAAGCAATCGAGCTCCATTCTCCCCTCCCACTAGGGCCATTTTGAGTTTTGGCTATTTATTTTTCTATATTAAAATTCATTAATCTTTTTTGTTTCTGACCACACCATATGGCTTGCAGGACCTTAGTTCCCCAACCAGGGATCAAATCCTTGCCCCCTGTAGTGGAAGGTCAGATTCCTAACCACTGAACCACCAGGGAATACCCAAAATTTATTAGTTTTTCCATAACAGCTTTGTGATTTTCTCTCATGCATAGAAATAAATGCTTTCCCCACTAGAAGATTATTAAAAAGCAAATAATTTAAAAATTACTGCCAATGGTTAGTGAAATCTGAGGACCTGGAAACCACTATTCTGAACCACCCTCTTTAGTGTGAGTTCCCTGAGAGCAAGGGTCTCCCCTGGTCCCCTTCTCTAGCACCGAGCACGAAGTTAGAGAATAAATATCCAGCAAATGTTTGTTAAAGGCAATTCCTACCTCAAGATTATAAAAAGGAAATGTCTCACATTCTCTTGTAGTCCTTTTAGAGTGTTTTTTTCTTAATTAAAATTTTTATCCATCTGGAATTTATTTTGGTGATTGGAAGGAGGTAGAGATCCAGCTTTATTTTTTTCCCAAATGGCTAGCCAGTTGAACCAACACCATATTGAATAATCTGTCTTCCTCCACTAATTTGAAATGCCACCTTTAGCAGATACTACGTTCCCACATGTCTTCAGCTCTATTTCTGGCCTCCCTCTCCCGTCCCGGTGACCTCTCTGTCTGGGATGCTGTCTTTCAAAGCTCCCTAGGTGATTTGGGTACAATCCATCTGCAGCTGGGGCTTATTTGCCATGAGATATGTTTTCAGATTCTTAGTAAAATGAAGGGAAAATGTGTTATTAAGTTAAATGTTATTTGATGGGCCCATCTTCTATTTTGAGATTATGCCTTTATGAAACTGTTTCTTTAACATTTTTCTAACAAACGAATGCCTAGGAAATTCCCTGGTGGTCCAGTGGTTAGGTCTCTGCACTTCCACTGCAGGGGCACAGTAGAGAGTCATCCTGGTTTCTCTGTTTTTAAGTACATTTGAAAGGAGTTTAATGTACATAGAGAAACTACACACAAATCTTAATTGTACAGCTTGATGAGTTCCCTTTAAGTAAAACACACCTCTGTGTGTGCCTTAGGGCTGCTGTGACAAATGACCACAACCTAGTGGCTTAAAACAACAGAAATTTATTCTCTCAGTTCTGGTGGCTGGAAGTCTGAGATCAAGGTGCTCCCAGGCAGTGCTCAGCTCTGAGGGCTCCAGGGGAGGATCCTTCCTTTTGCCTCTTCCAGCTTCTGGTGGTTCCGAGAGTTATCAGCTCTGGCAGCATTGCTCTGATCCCTCCGCCTCTACCTTCATGTGGCCTTCTTACCTGGGTCTCTGGTTCCCAAATTTCCCTCTGCCTTTCTCTCACAAGGACAGCAGTCATTGGATTTAGTGCCCACTCTGATCCAGAATGATCTCATTTCTAACTCCCTCACTTAGTTAACCTGCAAAGACCTTTCCAAATAAGGTTTCATTTACAGATGCCAGAATACTGGAGTGGGTAGCCTTCCCTTCTCCAGGGGATCTTCCCAACCCAGGAATCGAACTGGGGTCTCCTGCATTGCAGGATAATTCTTTACCGTCTGGGCTATCAGGGAAGCCCCACCGGTGCCAGGAGGACGTATCTCTTTGGCAGGGGGTGGGGGTGATGGAGGGGGATGAGGAACAAGGCAACCCACTCTACCATCATGTAACCAACATCCCATATCAAGAACCAGAACACCAGCACAGCCCCCCAACACCCATCGTCTCTGCCTGGCAGGGGGTGAACCGCCATCGTGACTTATTTCCCCTCAACTTTTTATTTTGAAAAACTTTCAAACTTTCAGAAAAGTTACAGGAATAGTACATGAACAATTCTCTAAGCTTTGGCTAGATTCACACATTCAACTGTTAACACATCAACACACTTGCTTTCCCTTTGTCTCTCTCTCTCTCTCTCTCTATATATATATATACATATTTATATAATACATTTTTTCTGAGCCACAAGGAAGTTAGTTGCAGATGTCATCATAGTTTATCCTTAAATCCTCCACTCCCTAATCTCCAAAAAACAAGGGCAGTCTCCTACCCGAAGTGAAGTGAAGTGTTAGTTGCCCAGTCATATCTGATTCTTTGGGACCCCATGGACTGCAGCCCACCAGGCTCCTCTGTCCATGGAATTCTCTGGGCAAGAATACTGGAGTGGGTTGCCATCTCCTTCTCCAGGGGATCTTCCTGACCCAGTGATTGAACCTGTCTCCTGCATTGCAGGCAGATTCTTTACCATCTGAGCCACCAGGGAAGCCCAGTCTCCTACATACAACTATCCAATATGTAATCTATTTTCAAATTTTTCCAGTTGTCCCACGAATATCCCTTAACGTGGATTTTTTTAATTTTTATTTTTTTGCTTATTTGGCTGCACTGGGTCTTCAATCTTCATTGCCATACACAGGATCTTTGTGGCTTGCAAACTCTTAGTCTCAGCATGCAGGATCTAGTCCCTCCAGCCAGGATTGAATCTGGGCCCCCTGCATTGGGAGCAGAGAGTCCCAACCACTAGGCCGCCAGGGAAGTCCATTTAATGTGGGCTTTTTTAAAATTGAGAATCCAATCGAGAGTTTCACATCACTCTTAGCATTCATGTTCTGTTTTTAAAATCATTGTTATTGCTTTTGTAATTTTCTGGCAAGCAGAGAGTTGGCAATCTTATGTCAATTCCCAAACACTTTGGGAAAAGTACTGGTCCTGGGAGTCCCTGCTCTTGGCCAGCAGCACAGTCCAAAGGACATTTGTGGTGATGATCTATAGTTTGTGCTGCTCAGTATGATTGCAAACAACCACGTGTGGCTTTTGAGCATTAGAAATGTGGCTAATGAAACCAGGGAATGGATTTTCAAATTTTATTTAATTTTAATTAAAACAGCCACACGAGCCCTACGGCCATCAGTTCAGAAGGCTTGGTTCTAGACCAACTTGAGCACAAAGCTCAGGCAGACTGTGGGTCTGAATTCTCTTGTCCATCCCCACGGAAGTGCCGAATGATGGGAGGAGGGGAGAGGGAGGGGCCCTGAGGTCTAAGATGGTCTTCCCATCTTGCTGGCCCAGCATCCTCATGTCGTTCCTTCCTCAGTGCTCCATGCATATTTATTGAGGACCTACTATGTGCTAGGCCTGAGAATAAGGTTTGAACAGTCTCTGATGTGGTTTTGTCAGAAAGTGAAAGTGTTAGTCACGCAGTCATGTCCAACTCTTTGTGACCCCAAGGACTGTAACCCACCAGGCTCCTCTGTCCCTGGAATTCTCCAGGCAAGAATACTGGAGAGGGTTGCCATTTCCTTCTCCAGGGGATCTTCCCAACCCAGGGATTGAACCTGGGTCTCCCGCGTGGCAGGCAGACTCTTTACCAACTGAGCCACCAGGAAAGAGGTGGTTTTGTCAGAATGGATGATAAATGTCTGGGGACATGTCTGTCTCACACACGTTTGCCTCTTCCTGAGGTCAGGGGCCTGGCTTGGCCCAGTGTCCAGTTAAATAGTTTTTGGAATGAATGAATGAACAGGATGAATGAAAGTGGGGGGTAGAGATTGGGGGGGTAGAGGCTTCCAGATTTCATCCAAGAGGCCAGGACAGGATGGACAGGAGAGATAATGCTGTTTATCGAGAAAGGGCTGGCTCAGCTCAGGAGACCATACTTCCTGTCCAGGTGCTGGCCCTGACTTGCTCTGTATTCTTGGCAAATCTCTTCCCTCCTCCAGGCCTCAGTTTTCTCGGCAGTAAAAAAAGAGGTGGTTGGGCACAGGGCTCCTCTCGGAGTCAAGGTCAGGATCAGCAGAGATGGGGAACTGGCCAGCACTTCCTCTTAACCTTTGGTTAGGCTGTGGTGTCCTTGAAATCAGTTCCTTGAAAGGGTTCAGGGGCTTTAAAAGTTGGGGAACCCCTGAGCCAGAAGAGGCTCCCAGAGCTTGTAAGGTCAGACTCAGGACAGCCTGAGTGGGGTTTTGGGGAAACTCCCTGGCTCTCTGCTCTGGGGCTGCACTTGCCGGAAGGTGTGCTTGCCAGGACCTTTCCTCTGAGATGACGATGCAGCCTCTGCAAAGCATGGGGGTGCGGTTTGGGAAGTGAGCCTTGAATCTGGGGGTAAAAGGGGAGGGGTGTGTACATCTCACCCACACAGGGACTGAAGAACTGGAGCCTCAGGGTTTGTGCAACTTGCCTCACCCACACATGGGTGACTCAGGCTGAAACTGGATGCTGTGTAAGGCACACACTCTGTCTAAGCCTCCTTGGACAGTATCTAGAGAGTTGCTTAATTGTCTTCCACCAGTGCTGCCGCTCTGACAGGTGGGCCCAAACTGGAGGTTGTCAAAGCTGCAAAACCCTGCTCCTTTTTCACACGGCAAACTCCTATTCACTCCTCAAAACCCAGCTTGGGTGTTGTTCCTGCTGAAGACTTCCCTGACCTCTGTCCTCTCTCCCATACAGTTAATCACACCGTTTTCCAATGTGCACACTCTGGACCCAGACTGCCTGGCTTTGAATCTCTACTCTGCCACCTAATAGCTGTGATATCTTAGCAAAGTTACTTAACTTTTCTGTGTCTCTATTTCTTCCTCTGAGAAATGGGAAAAATAATAGTACTCACCACATTGTATAGTCATAGGATTAAATTAATTCATACATAGACATATTTAGGAAAGTACCTGAGCTCAATAAAAAGCTGACCACTATTACTATTTTTTTTTAAATGTTTAAGAAATACCTGTGAATATAGTGAACACAGCAGATAAGGGTCCTGCTCTCACAATGATCTCAGCCTGTGGGGAGAGATAGATGAATAAACAGGAAATTCACTCTGAATTATGAAAAATGCCACAATAAGGGAAGTGGTGAGTTGAGGGGAATCATGGGAGCATGGAAGGGCCCCCCTTCCTGGGTCTGGCTGGTCAGCAGCAATTTTTTTTGGAAGAAATGACATCTCAGCTGAAATCTAAAGGATGAATAAGAGTTGGCCAGCATAGGGGGAGGGTAGAGAGGGGAGATGTGGGAAGGGTTTGAGGTGGGGGGCGAGTAGAAAGTGCGAACACGCAGAAGCCAGAGGATGAGTTTGGAGGGATAGAGCAACAGAGTGGGTGGGCGGACGCCCTTGGCTTGTACTTATTGAATTATTGAATGCAGGTCTTTGTGGCTGGTCTCCATCCTGGTTTGTGAGCTCCTTCAGAACAAAGCTCATGTCCTCTTTCATTCCATCTGCCCAACTCCCAGCACCCAGCCTGGCACTCAGCAGGGCTTCCATAAATGTTTGCCAAATGGAAATGAGAGATGAGAACCTTGCCTTTCCCATCAGGGAGCCATCTCCGGCAACCTTTTCCTTTGTTTATACTTGTGAGTTAGGCATTCTTAATAGCCGTGCAGAGTCAAGTTCATTTGTGTGTTCAGAATTGTCATCTGCTGTACACCCCAGACTCCTATGAGTAGGATGCTTGTGTCAGGACAAAGTCAAGTTTCTGACCCAACAAGGGGACCACAACCCCCACTCCTATGAGGCTCTCTCCCTACACCTTTGGTGTCTGTAAGCTATCAAGCTTTAGTGTGGATACAGATGGCCTGGGGTCCATGCAGGTGATGCAGATTCTGACTCAGCAGGTCTGGGGCTCAGCCTGAGAGTCTGCATTTCTGACAAGCTCCCAGGTGATGCAGATGCTGTAGGTCCATGAATTATACTTTGAATAGCATGATGCTAGACAACAACTCGGAGAAGGCAATGGCAGCCCACTCCAGTCCTCTCGCCTGGAAAATTCCATGGATGGAGGAGCCTGGTAGGCTGCAGTCCATGGGGTCGCTAAGAGTCGGTCAGGACTGGGCGACTTCACTTTCACTTTTCACTTTCATGCACTGGAGAAGGAAATGGCAACCTACTCCGGTGTTCTTGCCTGGAGAATCCCAGGGACAGGGGAGCCTGGTGGGTGCTGTCTCTGGGGTCACACAGTCGACACGACTGAAGCAACTTAGCAGCAGCAGCAGCAGACAACAGCTGGGGCTTCCCAGGTAGCTCAGTGGTAAAGAATCCAGCTGCCCAGCAGAAGAGGTGTGCACACGGATGCACAGAGGGAAGACCATAAGAAGACCCAGGGAGAAGATGACCATCTACAAGCCAGAGACCTCAGAGAAAACCAACCCTGTCGACACCTTGATCTTGAACTTCCAGCCTCTGGGACTGTGAGAAAATAAATCTCTGTTGTTTAAGCCCCCCAGTCTGTGATACTTTGTTTTGGCAGCCCCAGCAGACTGATTGATACAGAGGGAATGGATTTAAGAAGATTACACAGGTTGTCAACTGTTTGGATGACATGGGAGTGGGAGAGCACATAGGATTACATGCAGATGGTTTAGAAATTGGGAGGCTCAGGGCGGAGAGAGTGCCATGGATAGAAGCAGGAGGGGGACCCCACAGGGAGGAGCAGGGCTGGAGAGAAGTGGGTTTGGACCACGTTGCCCTGGAAGAGGCTCCTGGAAACGAGGCGGGCAGTGCTTGCAGTTGAAGCCGCTCAGGGGTTGAAGCGAAGCAAGACAATGGTCCTTGTGTCAATTGGGGCCCTTGGTTGTGAGCAATCAAAACTGGTTCAGGCTAATGTAAGCAAAAACGAAAGGCATCGAAAAGGTTTCTGGAGCCTCCCAGCAGTAATGGGAGGCCAGACTAGGAAATTGAGCTGGAGGTAAAGGGAGCTGGTCCGCTGTGGGCAGGGATAGCCATGGAGAACTCTCAGGGCCGCTGGGCCGGCAATGGCACTTGCACTCAGTAGATTCCTTCTCTGCCTCAGATGGGGCCTAAGAAAGACTGTCCATTACTGGGTAACCAAATAAATACATAACTCCCATCACCATGTAATGAGCTCACTGTTGCTATTTAGTCACTAAGTCATGTCTGACTCTTTGAGACCCCATGGACTGTAGCCCACCAGGCTCCTCTGTCCATGGGATTCTCCAGGCAAGAAGACTGGAGTGAATCATTCCCTTCTCCAGGGGATCTTCCAGACCTAATGATCCAGCTCGCTTCTCCTGCATTGGAAGGCAGATTCTTTTTTTTCTAATCCCTAAGTCTCCTGTCTCCATAGAGGGATGCTAGAGAAGGATACTGGGTCAGGTTTGCTGGAAGGCAGATTCTTTACTTACTGAGCCACCAGGGAAGCCCCCAGTGAGCTTACTACTCCCATTCTAAAGATGAGGAAACTGAGGCTCAGAGATGGAAGGTCATTTGCACCCAATTCAAGTCCAGGGCTGTCAGATTCCAGCCCCTTCCACTGCACCAGTTGTCACATGGTAGGCTTTTCATGGAGCGTGTGGTTTTAGCTGGAAGGGCCTTAGTGGTGGTCTCCAAGCCAGGCCCCTTCTGAGGCCAGGAAGGAGTCTCATCAATCCGCTGAAAAGCGGAGCTCTCTCGCCCTGTCTTCTGGGCTCCCTGTCTTTTCCCGCTGGAGAAATCCCGCATCGCCTCTCCTTGGGGGCTAGGCTGTGGTTTCAGACATCAGGAGGCTTCCAACACTTGCCCTCTGCCGGCCTTCCCGCTGCATCCGCGCCGAGCCGGGGCCATCTTCCCGCACCCCTGCGCCCGGGTTTCAGGCGTATCCAAGTCCCAGCGCTGCGTGAGGCTCGAACACATCTCAGCGGGCTTTGTGAATATATTAGTTTTATTTTCCCCTAAAAGGCCACGGGAGGGTGGGGCAGGGGGGAAGAGGGGTGGAGCACTGGAGGTCGGTATGCAAATACATGCAGATCGCATCCAAATAAGGGTGTCCCGGGATTAATAGGATTCTAAGGCATTCAGCCGGCCTGGGGCACTGCAGCGGAGCAGCCAGAAAACGGCTCTCTCGGGAGGGCTTCTCGGGCTCCGTTTCAGAGCGTGTGCTTTGAAGCAACGTCTCCGCAGCACAGGGGAAGGAAGAGCTGCGGAAATCGGTTCTGGATACTTCCTGGCAAAATGTTCTCCATTGCTTCAACGATGTTGGGGGTGGGCCGGGGGTGGGGAGGGGTGGAATCTCTGAGCCTCTCTCAGTTACCACAGCCTGCGGGGGTCACTGATTTGGAAACCTGGAGAGCTTGCTAACATCCAATTCCGGGCCCCACTGATTACTGAATCAGAGTCTCTTGAGAATCTGTTTTCGGTGGTTTTTTTTTAAGTCCTCAGCCTTGGGAAATACTGATGCAAACTACAGGCTCTTAATCCGGAGTCTCTTACAGGTTTCAGGGGCTCTGTAGGGGTTGCTCTAATTCCTAGCTGTATATGAGAATCGTGGGGGGCTTTAAAAAAAAATCCCAGTGCCCAGGCCGCACCCCAGACCAATTAAGTCAGAATCTCTGGAGGTGAAACCCAAGCATCGCTGTTCAAAAGAAAATCAAATCCCGAGAGACTCCAATGTGCAGCCAAATTTAAGAAGCACTGCTGAATGGATATTCTCAGGAGACATTTGTTACACCTGTGTTCTCTTCGGGGCTAAATTTAGCTCCAGGGCCTCTGCCCTGGTAGTAAAGAAGAAGCCTCTCCTTCTAGGAAGGGGACTGTAGTTAGGGCTGAGGTTCAGCCGGTAAGCACCTGTTGTTAAAATATTGAAATATTTCCGTACCCGTTGGTAACAGAGGTTACATGGAATCCTTTAAGTGCCCCAGTGCCCTTTGCCCTCTCCTCCAGACCTCAAGGCCTACAGATCTAGGAATGAAAGGGTTTATAATGGTCACACATGCATATCCACTCTCTGTGGGGCCTCCTGGAGTTCCTTGGCTGGAGTCACTTCTGACTGGTGCGGGGTGGTAGTGGTAGTGATTGTTAAACACTTGTTTGTGTTTGTTGAACATCAATCCTAGTTATCATACTGGGGTGAGGATTATCAGTTTTGCAGTCATAAAGGGCGAGATTCCCACCTAATTTGGGTGTGACCTTGGGCAAGCAGCTTCATCTCTCTGAGCCTCAGTTTCCTCATCTGCAAATAGGGTCAAAAACTCTCCCTCTCACCCTTAATTTATTTGGCTGTGCTGGATCTTCACTGCTGTGTGGGCTTTTCTCTGTTGTGGCCAACAGGTCTACTCTCTAGTTGGGGTGCAAGCACTTCTCATTGAGGAGGCTTCTCTTGTTTCTGAGCACTCAGGCTTCAGTAGTTGCAGTTCCTGGGCTCTAGAGCATAGGCTCAATAATTGTGGATCACTGGTTTAGTTGCTCCACAGCATGTGGGATCTTCCCAGATCAGGGATCAAACTCATGTCTCCTGCGTTGGCAGACAGATTCTTTACCACTGAAGGCCCTCAGGCCTTCTCTGCGGGCCACCAGGGAAGCCCCTCCCCTTCCCCCTTCGGGTGAAGCTCAAGTAAAGCTGAGGTCTCAAACTTGAGCGCACCTTGGATTGCTTGGCAGATTTGTTAAAACAGAAATTGCTGGGCTCCACCCAGAGGTGCTGATTCAGTAGTCCTGGGGGTAGGGGGTGGCAGGGGAGGGTCTGCATTTCTAACCAATTTCCAGATGGTGCTGATGCTGCTGGTCCCATGACTACTTTGAGAACCAGGGAACTAAAAGACATGTGAGAAAGTGTGCCCGGCCAAGAGTAGAGATGCAACCCAGGCATGTAAAAGGGCCAAAGCGGCTGCCAGTTGCCCTGTGTGCTGTCTGGGTTTTTCTCTCCTGCTCTGTTCCCCAGGGTTCTGCATGTATCTGGCCAGGACAGCTGAGCGACCATTGAATGTTTAACCTGGGGTTTCCTGAGAGTTAGCGCCCCCCACCCCCCCAACACACAGACACACATTGTAAACAGCACCAGATTTAGATCTTTCAAGGCTGCAAACACTGAGAGTATGGTTCCCCTCCCCCATGTCATCCAAAGAAAAACAACACTAAAGCCTAAAATGACTATATAAGGAAGTCCACCAAAGATCTGACTTTTCCCATGCAGGCTACTTTAAGGTTTGGTTTTTTTTTTTCAAATATCAAAAACAATCTTTGTGGCAGGAAGGGATGAATAAGTGGAGTGCAGAGGATTTTTAGGGTAGTGAAATTACTCTGTATGATAGCATAATGATGGATGCATGTCATTGCATCTTTGACCAGACCCATAGAATGAGCACCATCAAGAGTGAGCTGGAAACTATGGACTTTGGGTGATGGTGATGTGTCAATGAAGTTTCATCAATTGTAACAGAGATACCCCTCTAGTAGCGGATGCTGAAGACAGAGGAGGCTGTGAATGGGTGAGGGCAGGGGTATGCGGTAAAATGTCTGTACTTCCCCTTCAATTTTCCTGTGAACCTGAAGTTGCTTGTGCTCACTCAGTCATATCCACTCTTTGTGACTGTATGGACTGTAGCCTGCCAGGCTCCTCAGTCCATGGGATTCTCCAGGCAAGAATACTGGAATGGGTTGCCATTTCCTCCTCCAGGGGAATCTTCTCAACCCAGGGATTGAACCCTGGTCTGCTCTAAAAAGATTAGTCTTAATTAAACAAATACAAAAAGTTTTTAAAAATACAAGCAACCTTTTAAATGTGTATTTAGGGGCTGCACCTGCTCTGCTGGGACCCCAAGCAAAGTGTTACTTGCCCGTGGGTAATCCCATGCCAAAGGAACTGGTCCCAGGTGCATCCTGTTTCCCCCTCAATTCGCACACCTCTCTCTCCACAGTGTCATCACTTCTCAAGGTCATGAACTCACCTTAAGGGAAACTCTACTTGACTCTTCCTCTGCCTCTTCTAGCTACCTTGATCTTTTCTTTACCCTCTTTTATTCACCCCCCTCCATTTTTTTTTCCTATAGAGCCCAGATAACCCACACCTGTCCTCTCTGTTGGTTCCTAGGCTTTAACCCCCTTCAGCCTGTCTTCTGGGCATCTTCCACCCCCCAGGTTGCTTCCCCCATTGACTTCCTTCTTGCAAGATCCAGTGACCGGTTCTTAGCACGAGATGTGGAGTCAGAAGGTCTAGGCAGGAGCTCCGTCACTCATCAGCTGTGTGACGGTGAGCAACATGAAGTGCTTCTCTGGGCCTGGGGTCCATCACCTTAAAAATGGCTTCCAATTTCTGCCTCCCACAAATGCCAAGGGATTCTGCAAGCCCAGACTCAAATAGGATGTTGAGAAGATCAGCCATGAGGCACTTGGATACGCTGTCAAGTGCCCCCACTCCAGCGCTGACAGAACCATCGAACTGAGGTGGCGGGGGGATGCGTGCACAGCAAGGAACAGCGTGCTGTGTCAGATGTGGGTTGAGTCCCAGGCCAGCTCCTTGCTAACTGTGCAGGCAACTCTTTGAGCCTCACAGATTCTTCGCCTGTAAAATGGGCTCATGAGTCCTAATTTGTGAAGTTAACTGGCATTGTGAGTCCTCATTGTACAGGGGAGAGCACTAGAGTGACAGAATCCTAAGAGCTAATTTTCTTCCCACCTCCATACCCATTGTGTACTGAAAACTTGCAGTGTCTAATCTCACTTAATCCTCCCACAACGCTTTGAAGTAAGGACTGTTTTTCTTTCCCATTTTACAGATGAGGAAATGGAGGCAGAGAGAGACAACATAACTTGCTTAAGGCGGCCCAGCCTGAAGGAGTAGAAGCTGGAACTTGAGTCCAGGAGGGCTGATCACAAAGTCTGTACTCTGTGACTTCCTATGTTGTTGTTGCTCAGTTGCTCAACTGTGTCCGACCCCATGAACTGCAGCACACCAGGTTTCCCTGTCCTTCACTATCTCCCTGAGCTTGCCCAAACTCATGTCCATTGAGCCGGTGATGCCATCCAACCATCCCATACTCTATCGCCCCCTTCTCCTCCTGCCCTCAATCTTTCCTAGAATCAGGGTCTTTTCCAATGAGTTGGCTCTTCACATCAGGTGGCCAAAGTATTGCAGCTTCAGCTGTAACATCCAGTCCTTCCAATGAATATTCAGGGTTGATTTCCTTTAGAATTGACTGGTTTGATCAGAGTCTTCTCTAGCACCACAGTTTGAAAGCATCCATTCTTCGGCACTCAGCCTTTTTTATGGTCCAACTCTCACATTCATACGTGACTACTGGGAAAACCATAGCTTTGACTATATGGACCTTTGTCAGCAAAGGGATATCTCTGCTTTTTTAATATGCTGTCCAGGTTTGACTTCCTATAGAAGGAGCTCAACGCAGATAGGTGGTAGGCACAATAGTATTGTTATTATTATTAGCGTCTCTTCGAGTCAGCTTGGGAATTGCCAACACCCTGGAGCTAGAATGGTAGGTGCGTTTGTTGTGGGGGAGCGGGGCAGGCACTGGAATGATGCTGTCCCCTCGGGGCAGGTGGTGTCTTGCAGTCCACACACCTTCCCGCTTGGTCCCAGACAACAGTGTCTTCCTCATATCCTGCCAGGGCCTCTCAGGGTTGCCCCTCCCCTCTTGGGCATGTTTGGGAGAAACAGGCTTGGAGTTCCCCCTGTCTGGAAGCGGGGAGCGAAGCCTCATCTCGTGAGGCTGACCTCGGTCTGGGGGCCTGGAGTTATTAATAGCAGCCTGCAGGGCTGTGTCATCTAGCTGGTGACTCAGGGCTCCAGGATCAGCCCCCTCCCCAGCCTGATGGGGCCTCCTGGTTGAGGGGCTTCGAGTCCAAGTTCTGACTCCAGACAGGGTTGGGGGGCTGCTCACCTGGGGGTGGATCCTGCTCTCCCAGAGTCTTGGTTAAATTCTGTTGTGGTATTGGGGAAGGAGGGGCTGGGGGAAGTGCGGAAGGGATGTGGTGACAGAACCACTTCCTGCCACTGCTGTGTTGAAGGCCGAGCTCCCTCAAGTTCCCCTTGGTGGGGGTTGGGGAGCCCAGAGGTAAAGGAGGAAGTTGGGAGGAGTGAGGAAAGGCAGGTTGGATTGACTCCAGGAATCAAATTCTGGGGTTCCTGGCGGGGTTCCCTCTCTCTGTTCCCCAGTTGGTAAAAACAGCCAGCTGGCCTGGAGGGAATCATAATTAGAACAGCAGCAAGCACTGTTACCATGGGTCAGGCACTTTATCTCTGTGAACTCATTTGGTTCCCACAGCCCCATGAGGTAAGCGCTGTTATTTGCCCCCATTTTACAGATTGGAAAATCGAGGCACCGGCAGGTTATGTCAATGACTTACAGTAAATTGGTGCCAGAGCAGAGACTTGAACTTCTCAGCTGATTTCCAGAGCAAGCCTCTTAGCTACCACTCCTTTTTGCCCCCCTCCCACTCTGTCCCTGGCTTGCTCTGTGACCTAAGGGAGGTAAATTCCCCATTCTGGGCCTCAGTTTCCTCATCTGTATGATATTGGAATAGATAAATATGCCTCCTTCTTGTGATATATGTCTCTCCAGTACTAATTACTCATTCAGTTTTTCCCTTACTGGACTTTCAGCTCCATGAGCTTGGGGACAAAGCCTATTTTGGCCACTGCTATATTCCCCAATCTTAGCACGATGCCTGGCCCATAAAAACTCAACAAATATTTCTTGAGTAAATGGTCCTTAAAGGTTTGAGGATTGTCATCAATGGCTTGAATATGTGATAAAAGTTCTGGACCCTTTACATAAAAAAATCAACATATATCAATAGTTCTCAGCTGAGGGTGTCTGTGTCCTTCCTACCCACCCAGAGGACATTTGGTAATGTTTGGCAACATTTCTGGTTGTCACAACTGGCAGGGGGAGGTGCTACCAGCATGGCGTAGAAGCTGGGGGTGCTACTCAACATCCTACACTGCAAAGCAGAGTCTCTCGAAACAAAGAATTATCTGGCCTCAAACATCAATACCATTAAATCTGAGAAATGTGACATATATACACAGATAATGGCATTTTGTACAACTGATGGCAAGTTGGTTAAAGCCTATGTCTGCTACCAGCTGAAGATCCCCTGGATTGGACGGTGTCTATGTTTCCGTCTCTAAGGTCATGGAGTCATTCTGCTGGACTTCCCTGGTGACCAGTGGTTAGGACTCTACCTGCCAATGCAGGGGACACAGCTTTGATCCATGATCTCACATGCTGTGGAGCAACTAAACCCGTGTGCCATAACTACTGAGCCCACGCGCTTTAACTACGGAAGCCCATCTCTAGAGACTGTGCTGCATAACAAGAGAAGTCACTGCAATGGGAAGCCTGCTCGTCGTAACTAGAGAAAGCCCGCGGGCAGACACACAGACCTAGTGCAGCCAGAAACAAGTTAATTAATAAAAATAAAGTCAAACTATATTGCTGGATGATTCCATACTCTCAAGTCTGGAATATAGTTCCCCTGAGGCCCCTGTTGCAACCTCTAATCCCTAAAGACCCGAGCTTCCTCTCTGATCTTCAGTGGGCGCCAGGGATTAGGAAAGAAGGGTCCTGTTTTTTTCTCCCCTCCCCCATTCCATCTCCCACAACTCCCCTCTAACCTCTGGTCATCTCAGTTCCTATAAATGGTAATAAAGATGAAAATTTTCAGAACCAAATAGCCCTGGGCTTGAGTCCCGATTTCATGTATTAACTCACTGTGTGGTCATAGCCAAGTTCCTTAACCACTCTGAACCTCAGCGTCCTCCTCTAGAAATGGGAGGGGTACTCATTAAACCTACCTCACAGAGTGGTGGGGATGAAACGAGATGCTTATTAGTCACTGCAATGCAATCTCTAAAAACTGCATTATTATTATGGTTCGGAAGTGAAATGACTTGCCCAGGGTCACACAGCCAGGAGATGGCAGAGCTGGGACTTAAAACCAGAACAGTGTGATTCCAAAGCAGGTGCTCATTCACTGTGAACACCAGGGCTTCAATTTTCCTATAAAGGAAGTTAACTGTCTCCATCTCAGAGACTGACTTATGAGATAAGCCTATAAAGTGCCTGGCACGTAGTAAGTCCTTTAAATACAGCAACTTGTCAGATTGTTGCTGTCATCCTTCTCAAATAATGCTTTGAAGAAGGCAAATATAGATCTCGCTGCACACTGGCTGGCTGGGAAGAAGGGAGGGAAGGAGTTTGCTGGTTATTGGCATAAGGGGTGATAACTAGGGCTGGTGTTTGTGCCAACTTCCCTCTACTGACAATCAAAGAACTCTTACAGGCTGAGGGAGGGGGCTACATGCAGAAACAGCATAGTCAACTCTGACAGTCATCTTGACGTTGGTCATCGGTGGTCTGACCGGCATCACCTTGATTGTTTTGAGGTACAGTTCATCTTCAGCTCCAGGGTCGATTTGTTTCCATTTCTTGAGGCCAGTTTTTGGAACTGTGGCAGCTGATGTCATGGCTACGTCTGGTCATCATGTGGTTAACTTTTCACCTGGTGGCGGTTTCAGTATCTGTAAGACAGCTCACAGGATATGGCTCAGAATATTACCTGTAGCCCTTGAGAACAAACTAAAGGTCCTTGACATGTTTAATGACTAAACTAGTATCATTTGGTCTCCTTGGGCTACTTTCCTTTGTTTCTGCATATTCTCACTTTTCTGATTAAACTTATTCTTTGGCTAAAGTTTTTCCACAGACAAAAGGCAGGCTGAGGACATGCAGGCGGGGGGGGGCGGGGGGCGGGGGGGCGGGCGGAGCATCAAGGACCATAGCATCCTGCTCTGTTTCAAGGCCACACAGCAGATTAGAGTCCAAGACCCCCCTCTTCTGATTCCCAGTCCGATTCCTGGTTTTGGCCCAAATCATGAAAAGTGATCACAGCCAACTCTTGAATATTTGCAACATACACAGTCCTAGGTATTTTATGTGTTTGATCTCATCCCCACATCAATTTAGGGACAAAGAACCCTTTTAAATGTATTTTTATTTATTTATTTTTTGGACCTCACATACATTTATTCAGTTGACTGACGGGCAGTGTAGGGGATACAGATTTTTCTTTTCTTCCACACAAATCATCAGATGATTACACACCATCTCCCCAAGTGGAGAAGTCTAAATCAATGCACACCCAGTGGACAGAGAATATAGTCAGCAGCCCACTGGACAGATATTTACACATAATTACAGGGCCCCTGGGCTTCCTTGGTGGCTCAGTGGTAAAGAACCTGCCTGCCAATGCAGGAGAAGCAGGTTGGATCCCTGGGCAGGGAAGATCCCCTGGAGAAGGAAATGGCAACCCACTCCAGTATTCTTGCCTGGGCAATCCCATGGACAGAGGAGCCTGGTGGGCTGCAGTCCATGGGGTCACAAAAGAGCTGGACACAACTTAGCGACTAAACAACAACAACAGGACCCCTGCCACAGAATATGCGAGGCCTGGCCCACCCCACCCCACCCCTCCAGTCTCTGCCCAAACCCTGCTCTCCCATCCCAACCTCACTGCCTTCAGCTACAATAAGTATCCCAGGGCCTGGGACATAGCAGACCACTGAGAGGGCTGCCGCCCTGAATGGCAGGACCCAGCCGGCTATGGAAAAGGGGTAAAGTTCAAAAGGGCCCCTTTTTACAGCCGAGGAAACAGATTCACAGTGGTGAAGACATTTGCCCAAGGCACTGAAGGAATGAGGCCATGTCTGCTGGCTTCCAGACGCCACAACACTCCCACCGTCCCCACCTGCTGCACTCCCCCCCCCCCACCACTGCTGTGCTATTCTGAAGGATCCAGTCTGTTGAAGACCAGGAATTGTCTCCATGGAATTCCCCGATTTCCACCAAGCGGAGCCCACTCCTTCTGCCCCCAGGTGGAGCAGGGAGAGGAAGCTGAGTCAAGGCAGGCTTCCAGGGAGAAGAGGGCAGAGCCTGGGAGTGTGAGAAGGGTCCACGGAGGGCATCTGATCAGGAAGCAGGGATCGTCTGGTTCAGACAGAAGTCTCAGGAACTTTCCATCCTTTTCCCTTAGGCTGATCTCTCGGGGGTCTTCCGATGGAGGGCTCAGGGCCTCCTCCAGCCAGCCCTGCCTGCCCCCCTCCCTCTCATGCAGTTCTCACAAGCTCTGCAGTTTGCAAAACCCAATCCTTCCCTTGTGGGCCTGTGGTTTCCTGTTGGGTCTGGGGTCCTGCCTGACTCGGCAATGGGGGCTGCGGGCAGGAGGGAGGGGGGGAGGTGGTGTAAGCCCGTGCCTTGCCTTCTCATGCTGGGACTGCCCAACACACACACACACACACACACACACACACACACACACACACACACACACACACACACCATGCCCTGAGTCAGCTCTTGCCAGTGGCCTGTCAGAGAGGGGCGGGGTCACTGACTCAGTTGACAGCCTCTTTAAAGCCCCCAGGAGGGCGGCTGCAGCCAGACCAACTGCTATCCTCACCATGAGCCCCCGGCAGCCCTTGGTCCTGGCGCTCCTGGTGCTAGCCTGCTGCTCTGCTGCCCCCAGACCACGCCAGCCCACCGTCGTGGTCTTCCCGGGAGAACGACGAACCAACCTCACCAACAGGCAGCTGGCAGAGGTAGGCACACTCCCCCATCTAGAGTTGGGAAGGGCTGGCCGGGAGTCCCAGGAGGGGCGCAGGGTCTCAGACGAGATACTCTGGGGCTTGTTGTGGGGGGGAGGTGATGGGCACCTCTGGAGAACAGTACTGAGAACGGGCACTGGGAGATTCTGGACAGGGACTGCTGGAAACAGGCTAATGAGGGTTGCCTAGATGGGCAGTGGGAAATGGGGAAGGGGCACTGGAGGGTTCTGGAGTGGCGATGGGATGAGGGCTAACAGGGGTAAACCCTAGGGGGCCCTGAGGGAGGCACTGGACAGGGGCATCCTGGAGTGGAATGGAGCTGAGGATGTCCACAGGGAGGGGAGATTCTTGGGGTGGGCATGAGCCCTGGTATCCAGGGTACCGAGTACTGGACACTGTCTGTTGCTGGTCCCTGAGAGCAGGGGGGGATGGAGCCCCTGCCCGGTAAGGCAGAGGACGGGCTGCGCGCCCCGCCGCATCTCTGCCCTTGCTTCCGCAGGAGTACCTGCACCGCTATGGCTACACCCCGGGGGCAGAGCTGAGCGAGGACGGCCAGTCCCTGCGGCGAGCTCTGCTGCGTCTCCAGCGGCGCCTGTCCCTGCCCGAGACTGGCGAGCTGGACAGCACCACCCTGAACGCCATGCGAGCCCCGCGCTGCGGCGTCCCGGACCTGGGCAGATTCCAGACCTTTGAGGGCGATCTCAAGTGGCACCACCACAACATCACCTACTGGTGCGCGGCGGGGCCCCGCGGGGGCGAGCGGGGCGCAGAGGGTGGCGAGAGGCGGGTCCCCGCGCGGCGCCCGTTGGCGAACACGTCCCGTCTTAGGCCAGTCCATGGCTTTCTCTGAATGTGCCCGCCTTGAGGCAAGTGGCTCCCCCTCGGAGCCTCCGTCTCCCCCATCGGGGGGAAATAGACCTCGCCATCTGACTCCAAAGAGAAAAATGCGTCTGAAAGTGCTTTCGAGCTAAAAGCGTGGAGCGCAGGCAGCGCTGTGTATCTGAAGTCGCGGAGACACCGGGTGGTGCTGCTGGCCCGGCTCCCGCCTCTCACTTCTGCCCTCTGTCCTCCTGCCTTTTCCCTCCAGGATCCAAAACTACTCGGAAGACCTGCCGCGCGACGTGGTTGACGACGCCTTTGCCCGCGCCTTCGCGCTCTGGAGCGCGGTGACGCCGCTCACCTTCACTCGAGTGTACGGCCGCGAAGCCGACATCGTCATCCAGTTTGGTGTTAGAGGTGAGAACGCGAAGAAGGGGGAAACCGGGAGAATCTGAGATGGGGACAGAGTTGGGAGGATCAAAGAGAGATTCAGGGGGGCCTGGACCTGGATTTCTCTTGCCTGTCCCCGAAGCCCTGGCGGCCGCTCGCCCTTATGGCGCCCCCTCCTGACCGACATCTCACTGCACTGGGACAGCAAATGTTGGACAGCGGCTCTTAGGCCGGATTTTAGCCTGCAGTTAGGCCAGCGCCCTTGGGCAGTGCACAACCTGCGCAACCGTACGCGGCTCACTCTCTTCTCCACCCGCTTCTTCAGAGCACGGAGATGGGTATCCCTTCGATGGAAAGCATGGGCTCCTGGCACACGCCTTTCCTCCTGGCGCAGGCATTCAGGGAGATGCTCACTTCGACGATGAAGAGTTGTGGTCTCTGGGCAAAGGCGTTGGTGAGATCCCGAGCTGCCCCGGCCCCTACTCCCTTCTCCTCTCACGCGCATCACCGGTCCCCCTGACCCCAGTCCCCCATTCCCGCAGTTGTTCCGACCTACTTCGGAAACGCGAAGGGCGCCGCCTGTCACTTCCCCTTCACCTTCGAGGGCCGCTCCTACTCCGCCTGCACCACGGACGGCCGTTCCGACGACAAGCTCTGGTGCAGCACCACCGCCGACTACGACGCCGACCGCCAGTTCGGTTTCTGCCCCAGTGAGAGTGAGTGCCCACCCTCCCGAGGGTCCAGAGCGCTGGCTCTTAATCCCAGCTCTGCCACTGATGCCGAGGGTGGCCTGAGAACCCCTCTCCTGTTCTCTGGGCCCAGTTCCCTCCTCTGTGAGACGAGGCGAGGAAGGGGAGGCGGACACAGGAGGCTCGTGGGTCAGTAAACTCGCGGCCCCTTCAGTTAATCGTGCGGGCCTCCCAGGACTTTACACCAACGACGGCAATGCGGACGGCAAGCCCTGCGTCTTCCCGTTCACCTTCGAGGGCCGCTCCTATTCCGCCTGTACCTCCGACGGCCGATCCGACGGCTACCGCTGGTGCGCCACCACCGCCAACTACGACCAGGACAAGCTCTACGGCTTCTGCCCGACCCGAGGTACCTCTGACCCACCTACCTGATTCAGCCTCCCGCCCTCATTCCGAGTTGGTACCCAAGCGTGGCCCTTCCACCCGTCCGTTTGTCTTCCCGCTCCCGTCGGTGCTCAGGACGGCCTTGACGCTGCCTGCAGTCACGCAGCTTCTCCCCCAGCCCTCCAGATGCCGCCGCCGCCGCCGCATCCGCGGAGGCGTGGCCTTTCAGCCAGGCTTGCAGCCTCCTCCTAGGTCTGCGATCCCCGGGCCCCGCCCATCATTCTAGCCAGATGTCGGCGGTGCCCCACAACTCCCCCTGGGCTTTTAAAATAAGCCTCCCAGTTTCTCCAGCTTCTCGATTGGCCCGTCCCTGGCTCTTCATTGCCCCCCAACACCCCGCCTCCACTTGGCTCACCCGAGATTCTGGTCTCTCCAGTCGATGCGACGGTGACCGGGGGCAACGCGGCGGGGGAGCTGTGCGTGTTCCCCTTCACCTTCCTGGGCAAGGAATATTCGGCCTGCACCACAGAGGGTCGCAATGATGGGCACCTCTGGTGCGCCACCACCTCCAACTTCGACAAAGACAAGAAGTGGGGCTTCTGCCCGGATCAAGGTGGGCGGGGTGCCGAGGTTCTGAGGCTGGGGCCTCAGCCAGGGCAGTGGTGACGGGGAGGGATGCCCCGGGCTGGGAGCTCGGTCCAGGGCTCCGATCTCAGGCTCCCTTCTTTCGTCCAGGATACAGCCTGTTCCTTGTGGCCGCACACGAGTTTGGCCACGCACTGGGCTTAGATCACTCTTCCGTGCCAGAGGCGCTCATGTACCCCATGTACAGATTCACCGAGGAGCACCCCCTGCATAGGGACGATGTTCAGGGCATCCAGCATCTTTATGGTGAGGGCGTGGGGCAGGGGTAGAGGGAGGAGAGGGAAGGGCTAGGTTCTGCCGGCTCGGAGCACCCCGAGAATGGGGAGGAGGGGAGAGTTAGGACTCCGATATCTGTCTTTGAGAGCTCTTGAGGCTGGTGGGTACAACTGTTGCCGGGTCAGTGCTTGGAGATGGTGATAAAGAACCTGGACTCTAGAGTGAGACGGACATAGGTTCAAAAGCCAGTCCAGCCACTATCCGGCTAGATGACTTTGGATAGGTTACTTCACCCCTCAACTTCCTCATCTGTAAAGTGGGGCTAACACCTGCCTCATGGGGTTGTTAGGAGGCTTACGTGAGTTAGAATAATGCCTGGCATATAGCAAGCACCATATAAATGTTTGATAGTTTCATTATTATCACCATTTATTATCATTAGTATGTTTCCGCGTCAAAAAATGAAAATATTAAAGAATCTGCTTCATAGGTTTCCCCTCCCTCTTCTGAAGATCAAAGGAACTAATGTGCGTTTATAAAGCTCCCAGCACTGTTTGGCACCCAGTTTGAGAGCTCAAAAAAGGTTTCTCTCCCACCAGCCTGGGGGTGGGGGTGAGTGTGTGAAAGGAAGCTGCCAGCCCGGGGTTGGGGGAAGGCAGGCTACAACATCTGAAGTGGGGAGAGCGCCAGGGACCTCCAGGTAGGCACAGGGGAGCAGATACTCCAAAGGCACAGAGATGCAGGAACAGGGATTGTCTTACGTGGTATCTCTTTTCAGGTCCTCGCCCTGAGCCTGAACCACGGCCTCCTACCACCACCGCCGCCGAACCCCAGCCCACCGCTCCCCCCACAGTCTGCGTCACGGGGCCTCCCACCGCCCGCCCCTCAGAGGGCCCCACGACTGGCCCCACGGGGCCCCCGGCAGCTGGCCCCACGGGTCCTCCCACGGCTGGCCCTTCTGCGGCCCCGACGGAGTCCCCGGATCCAGCGGAGGACGTCTGCAACGTGGACATCTTCGACGCCATCGCGGAGATCGGGAACCGCCTGCATTTCTTCAAGGCTGGGTGAGGGGCGGGGCCGCGCGGTCGTGGGCGGGGGCTTGGAGGCGGGACCTGCCTGTGTCTCCCCGCCCACTGGCCGTGGGTTCCAGGCTCAGTGCCCCGCCCCTCCTTTTTCGCGTCCCCAGGAAGTACTGGCGACTCTCTGAGCGAGGGGGCCCCCGGGTGCAGGGTCCCTTCCTTGTCAAGAGAACGTGGCCTGCGCTGCCCGGCAAGCTGGACTCCGCCTTCGAGGATCCGCTCACCAAGAAGATTTTCTTCTTCTCTGGTTAGTTTCCGTCTTTCTCCCTCCCCTGTGCTGTGCTTGGTCGCTAAGTCGTGTCCGATTCTTTGCGACCCTGTGGACTGTAGCCCACCAGGTTCCTCTGTCCATGGAGATTCTCCAGGCAAGAAGACTGGAGTGGGTTGCTATTTCTTTCTCCAGGAGATCTTCCCCACCCAGGGATCGAACCCGGGTATTCCTCATTGCAGGCAGATTCTTTACCGTCTGAGCCACTAGGGAAGCCCTGATATTTAGCAGGGCTGAATTTCAGCCCTCCTCACAGCACCCTGGCGCAGTCCTACCGAGGGGCTCTGCTCCTTGGGCACGGAGACTGCGGGCACGCCTGGCGCGGAAAGGCCTCGCTGCGTTCTCTCTTGACATTCAAAGGGGGTGTGTACCCCACTCCCTGCCCCATACCGATGTGAGCCTTTCTCCGGCAGGGCGCCAAGTGTGGGTGTACACAGGCGCGTCGGTGCTAGGCCCGAGGCGTCTGGACAAGTTGGGCCTGGGCCCGGAAGTGGCCCAGGTCACCGGGGCCCTCCCGCGCCCTGGGGGTAAGGTGCTGCTGTTCAGTGGGCAGAGCTTCTGGAGGTGAGATTACCGGGGACCGCCAGCAGGGGGAGCCCGGGCGCCATCCGACTGCCCGCCGACTCAGCACCTGTCTCCTCGGTGCCGTCCTGCAGGTTCGACGTGAAGACGCAGAAGGTGGATCCCCAGAGCGTCACCTCCGTGGACCAGATGTTCCCCGGGGTGCCCATGAGCACGCACGACATCTTTCAGTACCAAGGTGAGGGCTGAGAGCCAGGGTCAGGGGGAGGATCCCTCCCAGAGATACCTCCCACGGTAGGTTCCCCTACCCTGTGTTGTTAGTCGCTCAGTCGTGTCTGACTCTTTGTGACCCCACGGACTGTAGCCCGCCAGGCTCCTCTGTCCATGGAATTCTCCAGGCAATAATACTGGAGTGGGTAGCCATTCTGTTCTCCAGGGGATCATCCCCATCCAGGGATCGAACCCGGGTCTCCCACATTGCAGGCAGATTCTTTACCATTTGAGCCACCAGGGAAGCCCCTGCCTTAGTGATTGGTCAAATTCCCAGCCAGAAAGAAAAAGCTGGTGGAGACTGAGGCAAATGCCCCGTAGTGATGAGTTCCCTGCAGAGGCAGGGATCTTCCCAGACCATTTGATGACATAGGGCCACAACCAGAACTAGAATCCAGATTTCCTGCTTCCCAGCTGGAAGCTCTTTGCCCTATAGCACAGGACACCTGGTTTGCATGGAGGCTCTATTAGACCATATTTATCAGTGCCTGTAATATGCTAGGCACCATGCTGCCACTGGGGATACAGTGATAAATAAGACATTTCATAGATGTGTGTGTGTGTGACTTTGGGCAAGTCACTGCTATTCACAGAGCCTCAGTTTCCCCATCTGTAAAATGGGGATGGTAGCTGGAGTTAACCCTTTCATTCTCTTTCCTACTGCTCACCCCCAATCAGCAGACAACTGCTGTTGACTCAGCCTCCAAAATATTTACAACCTCCTTTGCAGATGCCCTAGTCCAAGCCACGCTGGTTGTCCCAATACCTTCAAATATATTTTCTGAGAGGAGGGAGGGGCTAGGAGGGGGAGGGCATGCAAGGTCGAAGGAACTAACACAACCTGATCTGACCCCTCTCCTCCCCGCTCCCCACCCCCTCCCCCTACTCCTGTCATCCCCTTTGCTCTGCTCCACTCACACCAGCCTCTGGCTGTTCTTTGCACATATCAAGGTCATTCCCAGCTTAGGGCCTTTGTGCCAGTTGTTCGCTCTGCCTGGAAGGTTTTTTCCCCAGATTGTCACTGGGATGCCTCCCTCTCAGCCTTCGGGTCTCAGCACTCAGGCCACCTCTTCAGAGAGGCCTTCTCTGGCCCTCATTATCAATTCACTCGACTGCTCACTTACATTTCCTTCATTGCTTTCCCTATTGTCAAAACCAATCTCCTTTACTTATGCATTTGCTTGTTAATCATGTGTCTTACCCCACCTGCATGTAAGCACCCAAAGAACTGAGATCATGCCTGCATTTTCCCTCTGCTGTAACAGTGCCTCTAACAGTGCTTGGCGTGATGAATGTTGGATGGATGAATGGGATTTGTTGAATGAATTGTTCCGAGTATCGACTGTGTGCCAGGCCCTGTGTGTGCCTTGGACATGGAGGTCTGTGCCCTCCAGTATCTCCGGGGTGGGGTGGGGAACAGACATGTCTTATGGAAACCTTGGGAAGATTTCAAAAGGGCAGGAAGCGAGACTGTAAAGACCACACTCCTGTTGGTGTCCATGTGTGGGCGAGAGCTGGAATCACCCCTGTTGGTCCATTTTCTCCCTTGCAGAGAAAGCTTACTTCTGCCAGGATCACTTCTTCTGGCGCGTGAGTTCCTGGAATGAGGTGAATCAGGTGGACTATGTGGGCTACGTGACCTTCGACCTCCTGAAATGCCCCGAGGACTAGGGCTCCCAAGCCTGCTTCAGCACTGCAGTGGAGGCCCCCTCCGGGACCCTCGCAATAGGGAATGAGCCAGTCTGCCGGATCCCAACTAGTGGATCTGTTCTGAAGGACGACGAGGAGGGGAGGTGGGCTGGGCCCTCTCTTCCCACCTTCCTTTCTTGTTAGAATGTTTTTAATAAATGTGGATTCTTTAACCTTGAGGAGCAGATTTATGTATGGTATGCATGCCTGCATGTACATATGTAACCAGCAGAGAGCTTACAATACGCCAGGCGGTGTTCTAAAACACTTCATAAATATTAACGTTCAATCCTTCCTATTAGGAAGGTATAACGAAATTATTCCTATTTTATAGCTGAGGAAATGGCCAGCCTAATATTCATTCATCAAACATTTATTGAGCCCTTACATGGAGCTGGGCCTTGTGCTGGGCCCTGGGGATAGAGAAATGAGTTGAACTACATTTCTCTCCTCAAGGACCTCTCAATAGCCCTCAAATTCTCAGGTGCATGAGAGCCCTCAAAACTTGTTTAAAATGCAGGCTCCAAACTCCATCTCCATTCTCAGAAAGTCCACCATAGTTACAAGTGATGATTCTGTAGCTGGTGGGGGTGGCATCACACTTGCAGGTGTGACCCTTTATTCTAGAATAATGGGGGGTGTGTGTGTGTGTCTCTCTGTGTGTGTGTGATTCTGCATGTTGTGGTTAAAGTCAGGAAACATTTCTCAGCCAAGATGACATCTGAGCTTGAACTGAATCTGGAAAGGTGAGAAAGAGTTTCTTCCTGGGCAAGGAGGACTGTCTTAACCATCAAGCCTAAATATGTTCCTACTCTCTGACCCTCACCCATGTGTGCACAAAACAACACCTAGATGAATGTAAGCTGCATCACTGTTCAGAGACTGAGACACTGGCAACAACCTAAGTACGCAGATCTAAGTCAGTGGATACAGAAAATCCAGTGACGTACATGATGATAGGAATTACTCCTAGGACAGCACTGACTATATTCCAGGCACTGTTGCACATGCTTTGGTGTGTTAACACAGCCAGTCCTTAAAACAACCCTGTGAGAGAATGGATACATAAATATGTATGGCTGAGTCTCTTTGCTGTCCACCTGAAACTATCACAACATTGTTAATGAGCTATACTCCAACATAAAATAAAAAGTTTAAAAAAACCCCACAACTCTATGAGAGTTGTACTGCTCTTAACCTTAGAGGTACTATTACTATTGCCATCACTCCTTCCCCCACTTTATAAATGAGGTAACTGCTGGCACAGAATTACATAGCTCACCTGCACTCTCTGAGCTGGTAAGTGATGACCCTGGGATTGGAATGTGAGCTCTTGGGGCAAAAGCTGGGAGGAGAGAAAAAGCAAGAGGGCATTTCAGTTCAGTTCAGTCACTCAGTCGTGTCTGACTCTTTGCGACCCCATGGACTTGCAGCACGCCAAGCTTCCCTGTCCATCAACAACTCCCGAAGCTTGCTCAAACTCATGCCCATTGAGTCGGTGATGCTATCCAACCATCTCATCCTTGCTCGTCACCTTCTCCTCCTGCCTTTAAGCTTTCCCAGCATCAGGGACTTTTCAAATGAGTCAGTTCTTTGCACCAGGTGGCCAAAGTATTGGAGTTTCAGCTTCAGCATCAGCCCTTCCAATAAAGAGGGCATTTGGGGCAACTAGAAATGGCTCAGAACTCTAATGTGTGGTTTGAGCAGAGAGGGTTCTGGAATGGTTGAAATAGGGATGGGTGGTCTGGGCTACATGAGAGAAGGTTGAAGTGGCAGGCTGAGGAGGATGGATTTGATCTTCTAGGAAAGCAGAGGAACTAGACCGAAGGGTTGTTGCAGGTGAGTGGAGGTGATGGCCTTGGTCAACTTTGATCATCGTCCACACCCAGGGTCAAGTGGGAGTTTAAGGAGGGCTTTAGACAACTTTCTCCTAAGATTCCTGTGGGTGGGGCCTTCTCTCCTAATTTCTCACTCAGGAATGATCCACTCCCACTGGAATACAAACGTTCCTTAATATCACCTATTTAAAATCTCTCTGGACCTCTCTCTCTCAGTTCTGTTCCATTTCTCTATTCCCCACCCCCAACTACAGGAAAACTTCCCCAAAGTACAGTCTAGACTGTCTCCCATTTTCGCCTCAGTCGTTTGCAGCCTAGTTCCCACTCCACTCCTCCACTGAAATCACTCTTAACACCTATGATCTTCCTTAGCCGGATGCAGTAGGTACTTCTCTGGGCTCATTTTATACCATCTCTTGGCTTGTTGGACTCAGTGAATAATGCCTTTTCTTCCTGAAATTTTTCTTCACTTGGTCTCCGGGTCAGCCCTTTCTCTGCGTTCTCTTCCTCTCTCACTGGCTAGATCTCCTGCTTTCCAACCTCTAAATGATGGCATGCCCTTGTGTTCAATCCCTTAAAGTCTTCTCTGTGTACACTCATTCTTTGTGATCTCTTCTAATCCCGCAGCTTTAAATAGCATCTCTCTGCTAAAGATTCTGTAACGTACACCCCCAGCCTTACCCTCTCCCCTGAACTCTCAGATGTTCGACTGCTGTCTCCACATGATCCGTAGGTGCCAAAGAGGCATCTCAGCCTACCTGTTTCAACTGAGCTCTTGGGCTCCACCTTCCAAACACACTCATCCATGGGTAGTCAACCACGTTAATAAAAGACAACATCATCTGCCCTCAATCAAATGTAACACCTGATCAGCCCTAAAATCTTGGGACCTGTTAAGCTCCTTATCCCGGCACACAATTTCTCATCCTTGGCACTACTGACAATTTGAACTGAATTATTCTTTGTTGTGGGAGACGGTCCATACATTGTGGGAGGCTTGACATCTTCCTCCAGGAGGTATTGGGATCCATGGACAGATGCTAGACCCATTCAGGGTCAGTCTTCCTCCCTCTCTTGTGGGCCCTAACATACAGGCAAGCGACGGGACATGATGGTGAATCTGTTGCTCAAGGCCATGTAGCCTCTACCCACTGGATTGCTAGTACCACCCTCCTCCAGTTGCGACAACCAAAAATGTCTCTGGATATTGCCAACTGTTCCTTGGTGGGCAACAATGCTACAAGTTGAGAAAATTGCTCTAATGTAACAAACATACAGACAGGTAGACCCTTCATAAGTGTACATTTCAATACATCTTCATAAACTGAACATGACTGTCTCATTAACATCCAAAACAAGAAAAAAAATATTCTGAGCACCCTAAAAACTTCCTCATGCCCCTTTTTAATCACTACCCCCTCACCCCTTTTGAACTGTGGTGTTGGAGAAGACTCTTGAGAGAAAATTCTAGGAGATGGTGAAGGACAGGGAAGCCTGGCATGCTGCAGTCCATGGGGTCACAGAGTTGAACACGACTTAGTGAAAGAACAACAAACACACTCTTTTGTGTCTGGCTTTTGTTCCATATGATATTTTATCCACATTGTTTGCGAATTGTAAGATTGTTCATTCCCACTATGGTCCTCAGTCTATGAACGTACCACTACTTATTTGTCCACTTTACTGTTGATGGGCACTTGGGTAACTTTCAGTTTGAGGTTATCATGAATAATGCTGCTATGAACAATCTTGTCAATGCCTTTTGGTGAACAGGAGCTGTCACTTCTTTGGGGCACAAACCTCGGAGTGGAATTGCTGAGTAGACAGGCATGTCTAAGCTCAGCTTTAGCTGACTGAACAATTTTCCAAAGTGATTTTGCCCAACTCGACTCCCACCAGCAGTGCATGAGAGTCCAGGAGCCCTCCCTGACTCCTCTTTCCTTTACATGCAACGTACAATCCAGCAGAGGGTCATGTAGGTTTCTACTTCCAAAATGTATCCGGAATGGACTGCCACCGCCCCAGCCTGGCGATCATCGCCTCTTAGCTGGTAGTTGCAGGTGCCTCCTAGTTAGATTCCCAGCTTCCACTCGTGCCCTTAGCTGAGTCCTCACCCCGCAGCCAGAGTGACCCTGTTAACATGTAAGTCACAGCACATTGCTCCCCTACTCAGAAACTTCCCATGGCTTCTCTTATAGATAAGAATCCAGACTCTTCGACAAAGCCTTCAAGTCACAGTATGATCTGCTCTCCTCTCCCCCACCTCATCTCTGCCCCATCGCTCGCCTCTCCACTCATTCTGCTCCAGACACACTGGCCCTCTTGTTGCTCCCTGAACTGTCCTAGAGCCCTTGCACTTGCTATTTTCTCTGCTAGAGGGCTCTTTCCCCAGACCTTTGCTTAGCTGGCTCCTCATCTGTGAGGGCTCAAGTCAAATACCACATCTTCTGAAAGGTCTTCTTACTCCATCCCTTAAAGTAGTCCTTCCCCCTAATCATTATCCCTTGACCCCACCTTGTCTTCTTAACATATACCACAATCTCAAATTGTCCTGTCTATTCATTTGCTCACTTGTAATCTTTCTCCTCTCACTCATTAGAATGTAAGCCCCACGAGGACAGGAAGCCAGTCCATCTCATCCGATGCTGTATCCCCAGTGCCCCAAACAGTGCCGCAGGGGCGCGATCAAGATGTATTGAGTGAATGAAATCCAGTTTAGGAGACCTGAAAGTGAAGTCGCTCAGTCCTGTCGGACTCTTTGCAACCCTACTGACTGTAGCCTACCAGGCTCCTCCGTCCATGGGATTTTCCAGTCAAGAGTACTGGAGTGGGTAGCCATTCCCTTCTCTAGGGGATCTTCTTGACCCAGGGATCGAACCCGGGTCTCCTGCATTGCAGGTAGATGCTTTACCGTCCGAGCCAGCAGGGAAGCCCTGACCTAGACGAGGAGAACCCGAGCTCCAGGAGCCACACACAGGGACACCTGGTGCCGGGGTGGCTCTCAGCAGCGGGTTGGACCCTAAAGAGCTTCCAGCGGAATTGAGGGCCCAAGGCCCCAGAGCCACGTGGCCGGACACGGAGGCACACAGCCCGGCGGGCACTAGGACCCTGCGAGGCGCTGCGGCCGGTGGGGGGCGGCCGGCGGGGAGGGGGAATCCGCTCCTTCTGCCTCCCGGAGCCGGGTTGCGGCCACTTGTGCGATCCGGGCCGGTTCCGCGGCCGCCCGGCGCCTCTCCGCACCATGAGCCGCAGGTTCACCGTCACGTCGCTGCCCCCCGCGGGGACCGCCGGGACCTCGGACCCGAGGCCCCACCGGCCTTCAGCCGCAGACCTCCGCCGCCGCCTCTCGGGGGAAGACGCCAAAGGTAGAGGCCGCGGGGGCGGGGCTTGTTGGGTGGGCGGGGCGAGGCAGGGGCGGGGCCACGGCGAGCGGGCCTTTGGTTGGGAGGGGAGGGACTGGGACCGGTGGGGAGAGGGTCGGTCCCCTCGGAAGGCCGGAGAAGGGAGAGGAGCTGGGCGCTGGGAGACCGAGGAGGGCTGCAGGATCAATGGTGAGGGGAGGGGCCAGATTCGAGGTGGGCGGGGACACACGGAAGAGGGTGGAGCTAGAGGGGAGGGGGCGGGTCTTATGATACAGAGGTTAGGGCCTCGGGAGCTGAGCCGGGGCGCAGTCAGGGGGCGGGGTCATCTCGGGTAGGGGGCGGGGCGAGGGGCGAGGGGGCGGGCCTTATGATACGAAGGCTAGGGCCTCGGGGGCTGAGCCATCTTGGGTAGGGGGCGGGGCTAGAGGGAGAGGGCGGGCCGTGTGGGTCCAGAGCCAATGGAAGGAGGCAAGACCATCCTGGTTTGCGGACAGAAAAGGGCGGGACCAGAGACGAAAGGATTCGGGCCAGTAGTGTAGGGGTGGAGTCAACGGAGGGAAGAAACATGAGCCCGGGTCGCTAGGTCTCCAATCGTTAGTGCCCCAAGAGGCGTCGGGGACAGCTCCTTGGAGATCCCGGAAAGAAGACAGGAGAGAGAAGTTTGGGACCCCGGGCAGCTAAGATCCTGTGCGCAATCCGTGGGGACGCTAGTCCTGTTCCTGCGGGGATTCACTTAGCTCCCTCTGCTCCAGTTCCACAAGCGGTGGGTGGAGCCAGCTCTGGCGGGAGCAGGGGCATCTTCCTGGAGGACCCATCGCGGTGGCCTCATAAAGGAGGTACATACATACAGGGTACAGATGAGAGAGGAGGGAAGGGATCCTTCTAGGCTTCGGTGAAGAATAAGCATCCTGGATGCACACGCAGTCTTCTCCGCAGGGGTCCCCTTATGCCTCTAAGGTCTGGGAGGAATGTGGAGAATTCGCTTCAAGTGGCCCCAACGTGGGGAGGATGAGCCTCCTCGGGCCACCAGGGGTCGCTGCTGAGCCGCAGGTGAGCTCACCCTGACCCCAGCAAACTTAAGCACCAAAAACCCTTTTAGGGGTTTTATCTGGCGAACCTCTGCATTGAATAAATGACCAAGCTGAGGCCTAAATTTCCTCAGGGCTCCAGTCCCGTGAACCAACCGCATCCTGAATGTGGTCACTCGGATTATGGGGGGCTCTTTCCTTTCTTCATCTTTCCCATAATGTCTGTCCCTTTTCTCATTTTCAGTGATGTTCTTCCCATTCTTACAGATTTAAAAGTCAGAACTCTGGGAGCCATCAATGCCTCCTTTTCTCCTCCTGCAAGATCTGAGTGGTCCTCATGTCTTGGTCACTTCCTTCAAAACTCATCCTGAATCTGGCCACATCTCTCCTGACATCGTCACCTTGCTCCAAACATCCATCATCTCTCATGTGGCCATGACCCCAGCCTCCTCACTGGTCTGCCTGCTTCCTGTTCATAAACACCCCCATCATTTGTAGGATAAATGGCAAACCCTTTAGTTGGTCATTCAACATCTCCCCTCCTCTGCTCCTGGTATACCTGTCCCTGTTCTCCCCACCTCCATTAGCCAGGGAAACTCCTACTCACTCTGTAAGTTATAGCTCATTTAACCTTTTCTGAAACTCTTTTTCACTTTCTCTCACTTCTAGGCAGAGGCAGACATTCCTCTTCTGCCCACCCAGTGCACCATTATAGCACATGTCCCAGTGGATGGAAGTTATTTATTTGTGTGTCTCTTACATATCCAGGGCAGGGACCTCATCCTTTTACCTTTGTGTTCTGACTGCCAAGCGCTCAGCTGGGCATTTAGTACGTGCTTACTGCTCATCAGGTGAGAGGGGGAGGGGCTGTAGGCTCCTAATTCCTCTACCTTTGCTTTCTCTCCTGCCATTCCCCATCCCCCAGCCTGAAAATAAGATGGCTTTCTCTCTTATCTCAAGGCGACTGTTCAGTCTTCCTGTTCCCATTTCCAAGCTCCTGCATACTGAAGTAAAATAAAGCTCCCAGTGTTGGCTGTGCAGGTGTGTGTGCAAATTGGATGTGAATCTGGAATGCCGTGGGCTTCTGGCAGAGGCGGTGTGTGTGTATCTTTGCATGTCTTGAGGGAGAAGCATCCCACGTTAGCTCTGTTGACCCGTGGGACAGTCAGTGAGTCAGTGCTTATGTGTGTCACTGTATGCCAGTGTGCTGACTGGCATGTTGCTGTGTGTATTTCTGTGTCTATCTGTGGGGTGGGTACCTGTGTGCATGAGGTTACTGAAGTTCCATCTTCAGAGTAATTTGGGGATTTTTCCCCCAAACGTTAAACTTGTTCTTTTTGTATTGGGGTCTAGCTGATTAACAATGTTGTGGTAGTCAGGTGAACAGGGAGGGAACTCAGCCATCCACATAGATGCATCCATTCTCCCCCAAACCTCCCTCCCATCGAGGCTGGCACATAACATTGAGCAGAATTAAGGTCCTTGTTGATTATCCATTTTAAACATAATAGTGTGTACATGACCTTCCCCAAATCCCTAACTATCCCTTCCCCTAATCTGGGGATTTTTAACCTCTTAGGCCCTGAGACAGCCTCCAGGACCTCTCCTTGGTAGGCCAGGATGTGGGGAAGTAGATAAGAGCTCCCTAGGAGAACTTAAAATCTGGCGGTATCTTTCCCCCAGCTGTTCTTGAGCCAGTGCTCTGGCTCCAGGGGGATGCTCTCCCCACCAGCTGCCCTCACCCAGGTCCTAGGGGAGAGATGGCAGCATGTGGAAGGTGGGGGAAGGTTGGGGGAGCCTTTTGTAGTTCATTTACTTACAAGCATTGTCTTTCATTCTGGACCCAGGGAGTGGAGTTTGTTGTCCCTGGGGGTGCTTCCTGTTGCCAGAGGATAGGAGGGGATATGACTTATGGGGAAGGAATGAAGCAATTCAAAAGCTGATCCTTGAATCTACCACTATTCCTGGGCTGCAGCCCACATGCCTCAGTTGCCTCATCTGTACCATGGGAAGATTGATGATAACTTGGCTGGACCTGGGATCAATTGTTACAACTCTGATCTACTCCTCCATCCTTTGTATTGGTCCTTGCTATGTCTGTTTCTCACGGAGGAAGACAGAGCATTGTGAAGAGTGCTGGGCATGGTTAAGACTAACAGGAGTTGAGATGTGTCCCCTGGAGTGAGAGGAAGCCAACTTGTGCTAGGGGGATGGAGCAAGACCAGAGTGTAGCCCATCCACACTCTAGCCCAGGCTCTGTGGTGTGGCCTTGGGCACATTGCTTCCCCTCTCTGGGCCTCAATTTCCCCAGCTGTATATAGAGAAGTTGAACAGGAAGCTATCTGAGGGTCCTTCTAGCCATAAAAATGCTTAGATTCTTTGATGATCTAGAAAGGTGATGTTCTCTACCTCCCCCATACCCAAACCTCATGTTTCTGTCTCTATCTGTAAATTGGGAAGAACAACACTGAATTATTGGTATAAATATCTGATCTGGAGCTCTCCAGCCTATCCAAGGAGTTCTCCGGTCACCCACTCATCAGCCCAGGACTCTGAACCTCACTGCCCACTACCTCAGCCCAAGGTGAGCCTTGGGAATTACCATGGCAACAAACTGGTTATGAACGGGGCTGTAGTTGCCATGGTGATGGGCTGCTCTCTCTCTCTCTCTCTCTCTCTCTCTCTGTCTCTCATCCCCCTCACCTCCCCTCCCCTCTTCTCAATGAACCAGAGTGATCAGCGGGCACCAGCTTCTCCAGGTGGGGGGGGGATGGGGGTGGGTACAGTGCGAAGGGGGTCCTGGTTGAGAAAGAGGGAAGATGGACTGAATCTGTAGAGGAATGGGGGGCTGTCGGGGTGCCATTGCCATGGTGACAGGGCTGCAGCCTGTTAATTAAGCCCCTGGTTACCACGGAGATGATGGTGGTTGACGTGTCTGCGGCAGGCCCTGTGTGTGTGTGTGGGGGGGGGGTGTGCTCTGCCCCAGACTCATCAATTCATGGTGAGGCCTTGGGTCTAGAGGAGGGGCCCTCCCAGTGGGGAAGAGATGAGTGAAGAATGGAGTTCAGGGCCTTAGTTCCATGAGGCCAGAGCTGGGGGTGGGTGGTTTAGGCTGTGGGGATAGTGATATAGAGACAAGGGTGGATAGGGACTGAGCCAGAAAGAGGAACACTATGCCTACCTTTCATAGAAAGAGGACCCCATCAAGTGGCTCCAGTTTCTTCCAAACAGCTCCTTGTCCTGATTCAATGGCTAGGACCCTGGGCTGGAGTTCAGGGAGCCATATTCTAGTCCCTAGTCTGCCACAGGTTCATCCCATGGAGCAAATTCATAGCTTTCCATTTCTATTTTCTTTCCATTTCTTCCAATTTCCCCAGATATGAGGGCTGGTTAAAAAATAACTTACAAAGTTCCTTCCAGTGTCCAAATCCTGAGTTTCCAAATCAGGCAGTTTCCCTGACCTTCTCTCTCTCTCTCTCTCTCTCTCTCTCTCTCTCTCAGAAGCATAAGTGGATGGGGAGATGAATTTTAGAGACTCAGAGTTGAGAAATAAGACCTGTGGCAGGCTCTGCACCTCATGATGATTTAATGACAGGATGCCCCTGGCCGTAGATCCTCCGAGGGCTCTGGGCGGGGATGGGGTGCTGAGCTTGCAGCCATGTTCCTGGGGCTCAGAGCTGAGGGTCACCCTTACTGGCCAAGGCCAGGCTGCCAGTGCAGGAGGTGCCTGCGATGTGTTTTCTGAAAGCCTCACTGCAGAGGCTTGGCCTGAGGCCAGAATGAGGATCAGTCTTCTTGAGAGGTGGGGGCTGTGAACCAAAGGACTGGGTCTCCCCTTGTGGCTATCTCCTTGGTTGGTCTTGGCTCCTTGTGAAGAGCTCCATGCATTTGGTCTGAGATAAATGGAGAGCACATGGAGAATTTTCAGGGTGGGAAGAAGGCCCAGGGATTATGCAGCTTCACTCTTTCATTCTATAGATGGAGATACTCAGGGCCTGAGAGGAACCCAGCTTTGCCCAAGGAAATGCAGAGTTTTGTGGCAGAGGACAGGACAGCACCACTATCCCCTGAATCCTGGATACCTTGTGAGATAGAAGATCTGGTGAGGGTGCCCAGATGGGACAACCAGGGGAAGAGGATCATGCCTGCCTTCATCTACTCCCTTGGGATCTAGATCTTCTCTGTGGGTGGGTTCAGTCCCTCCCTGAGTGGCCAGGGCTCTGGACCACAAATGGAAAATACCCCCAGGGGAACATCCCACACCCAGGATTGCTGAAAAACCTCAGCATTTATTTCTCAGCACTTCTCAAACATATTACACGTTTTATTGTATTACTTGTCTCTACAGAGTAGTAGAAAAGCATAATGGTGGTGGTGGTGGTTTGTGAAATGCAGTGCTTGAAAATTCTTGAACACTGGCCTACCCACCTGCAACCCCTTTAACCCCTGTCACCAATTTAAACTCATTGCAATTTTTGTGTGTGGGTGGGTGGTTTTCTCTCTGGGAAAACCAAGAAGGCCAATTCTCACACCTTGTCTGAATAGCTAGCTCTCCACCCTAAAGAGTCCTTCCAGTGTCCATAAAATCCAGTGAAGGGGTTATCTTACTGGAGGATGCCTCAGAGTCCCACTTCAGTTAGCTGCTGAAGACTCTGTGGTTGAGCCAGTCTGAAGTCAGTGACACATGTGTGACAACAGAATCTGAGCAGCAGGCCCTGTCCATGGTCCTGAAAAACTCACGTCCTAGAACTGGATCTCTAGTGGTGCAGATTTATTTTTTCTAGGATCCTTGAAGATCTTCTGGGCCCACCTCCAATTGCAGGCTGAGAGGCCACTCTGGCCCTGCACCTCTGAAGCCTGAGCACAAGAAAAGGGAGAGAGTTTATCTCCAACCCAGTCCCTGTTCCTTTGTTAGTAGCCAAAGATCAGAGGCACTGAGCAGTTTGGATATGACTGCATTTTTGCCTCTTCTATTGGAGGCAGGACCCATTTCAAAAGAGGTTATGTTGAGGAAAAGAGTCCTAAACTGGAATAAAGGAAACTGGATTCTAGGCCAAGTTCTGCCATTCACTGGCATTGCGTTCATAGGCAGTCATTTCCCCCCATCCCCATCAACAGTGGGCCTTAGCTTTTTCACCTGTAAAATGAAAGCTATACATTAGCTAAGATGATTGAAACCATCCTCTCCAGGCCTGGAACTCCGCTGAAACTTACAGGGCTACTGCTGGGAGCTTGGGTGAGTCTCAAAAATATTTCCCCTTGATCTGCTCTCTTCATTGGATGTTTCCATCTTGCTGGGGCTCAAAGGGTCCACACTGCTGATACTGCTTCCTAAGATCTTTCCCCACCAGCTCGAGCCTGGAGTCTTGGAGTGCTGAGGGGGTCCCAGGACAATCAAGCTTCTAGGGTACTGGTGTCAGGGGAGGGGGAGGAACGCAGGAAGCATGTCAGCTCTGGAATCCTCAGAAAGCAATCCTGGATTAGGGGATTAGACTCTCCCGCCCCAGGGGAAAATCTGGTCTCAAACTGACAGGCGGCCTCATTCTCCCCTCCCCCACTCCACTCCTGGCCAGCCTGCGACCGGCCTGCCCTCCCCAGAGGCTGCACCATCCCTAGTGGGGAATCAGCGCTCCAGAACCTCACTGCCGCCTTCTCTCCTCCTCACCACCTCTCCTTCCCAGGTTCCTTGCGCCGGAGTGGGGTGGGGGAGGGTCCCTTGTTTTGGGACTCCAGTGATTTGCCTTTGAGGTGAGACGTTGAGACCTCTATCGGTCTAAACAGAAAGAAAGGGTTCACTGCAACTCCTCAGACTCATGCCTCCCATTTTAAGCCAGGATGAGCCAGACAGTTCAGCCCCTGACCCTGACCCCTCGGGGGCCAGCACAGTGCTTGAGTTAAAGGCTCTGGCCTCCACACATCCCTAGCTCCAGCCTCCTGAGCAGCGATTGTGGGCGAGGGCACGATTCCACGCCGTTCTTCAGGGCCGGCCTCCCCAGCTTTGCAGGCAGGCTCTCCAGGGACTCATATTCCACGGCGCGCTCCCCCTGCCGCCTCAGATCCTAGCATCTTCTCTCTAGGGGTTAGCCCAGACCCCCGGCCAGGCAGCCGCTGCGGGGCCGCCTCCCCGCGGCCGCGACCTAGTTCCCTGCCGTTATTTTTAGGGCGCGGGATGGCACCTGCCCACGTGCCGGCCCCGCCTGCGCTGGAGAGTGGGGGGCGGGCAGAGCTGCGTCTGCTCCTGGGAGGCGAGGCCCCGTCCCCCGCAGCACCCTCTCCATCCCACCGGTGCAAGCCCCCAGGTTCCGTGCGAGGGGGCCTCCGGGAGCGCACTGCCCGCCCCTCGTCCCCTCTTCTTCCTCCCTCCGTCGCTCCCCCCTCAAAACCCCGCCAGTGGCTCACGCCTCCTGCATACGGGATGAGGTGAGCCGCGCCGCCGCTGAGAGGGGGCGCGCGCGGGTGTGAGCGTGTGTCCGTGTGCGAGTGTGTGTGCGCCGGGCGGGCGGGCACTGCAGCTTCTTCCTCCGTGGAGCGGAGAGCGAGAGAGAGCTAGAGCGAGCGAGAGCGGCGAAGGCAGGCAGAGGGGCGCGGGCGAGGCGGCGCAGCCATCCCCGGGCCCGGCGCCGCGCCGCCACCATGCTAAACAACCTGACGGACTGCGAGGACGGCGATGGGGGAGCCAACCCTGGTAAGCTATCGGGGGCGGCGAGGAGAGGAAGCAGCCCTGGGGTTAGAGACCGAGCGGGGGGCCTCCTCCTTTGGAGGCGAGGCTGGGATTGACCCGGGCGGTGGGCTCCCAAGTCGGCCTGGAGCCTAGCTCCATTGGAATGCGCCAGGCGCTGTGCGAGGTGCTGGAATGTGCCGCGCCCGGGGCCAGAACTGGGCGCCGAGGGCTTGCCACTGCCCACGGCCCGGGGGCAGACGTGGGCTAGCTAAGCGGGGGAGTCGGTGGAAAAGGGTTGGAAGAGCTAGTATGGGCTGACGTGGAGCTCGACGGGCGGGAGGAGGGCTCCTTTTCCCGAGAAGGGACCCTGGCGTCCTGGTGCAGAGCGCGGGGGTTGGGGGGGCGCAGTCTGCTGCAGTCCCTCGCTTTGAGACTTCCAGCTGAAAGGTGGGGGGAAGGTGCCTATGGGGGGGGGGTGTTGGAGCCATATGACAGCCCCCGTCCGGCTGCGGCGTCTCCTTAAGGGGTCACTTGATGCAGCCCGGGCCCCCTCCCCCAAAGCTGCCCGAGGTCCGACCTCCGACTGAAGCGAACCTCCTCTGGGGATTTTCAGCTCTACTTTGCCGAATCTCCTTCCTCTCACGTTCCCATGGGTTCCTTTTCAGGACGGGAAGCAAGATCACCCTCCTTTCTTTCCCCTTTCCCTTTCCTCTGGGTACCCTGGGATAGCTGTGAGGTTTCCAGGGTGGGGCAGAGGGGAGTCTCTCTAGTCAGCTCTACTAGCTTCCCCAGTGAGGCCTCAGGAATGGGGTCCCAGCGGCCGAATCCCCGGCGCCGTGGCGCGGACACTGCGGACGCGCTGCGGTGGGTGCGGAGACTCGCTAGGAGCAGAGGGGCTTGGAGCGAGTCCTCTGGCGGCTCTCGCTCTCCCCCGCCCTCCTCCGCGGTTTCCCTGCTCCGAGGTCTTCGAGGCCAGCCACCCCCTCAGGCTCCCAGGCCCCCCGCCGCCCCCCAGCGGTCTCAGCCATCCATCACGGCTGTCAGCCGCCCCCACCCCCCACCCTCCAGCGGCGCTGCGTCCCTTGCGCACTAGCGCGCCTCCTGCTTTGGCTGTCTGCGCTCAGCGCCTTCAAACGCTCCCCTGGGCATTGCTTGACCCTCTGGGCCAAGACTCCTGCAGACCTCCCCTGGGGGATGGCCCAAGGGCCCTAAAGGCTGAAAGCACAGGGTCCTTCAGGGACTGGCAGCCTGGACTTGAAGTCCTCCGGATCCTGGGTCCAAGTCAGAGCTAAGTGGTCGCTTGGGAAGGCTGTGGACATCAGGGTCCCTCATCCTCTGACACCCCTTCTTCCTCCCTGAAGCTGAGTAGGGGCAGGAACTATTGGCTGTCTAACTCATCCATCTCCCCAGTGACCCTGGGGTCAATCCGCAGGCGCCCTCCTCCATAGCAGGTTCAGGCTGCGGGAGGGGGGTGGTTTGGCAAAGTCGAGTCTGCAGCAGAACCGGGCATCCCGTCGCTGCTCCTAGGGAACGAAGGTGGGGGTGTCATTCCCACATGGGATCCCCTTCAGATGTTTCCACTCTGAGGAGGGGGCTCTGCTCCCCCAGACACAGGGTTTGGTCCAGTCCCCCAGGCCCTGCTTGCCCTACCCTGACGATGGCGCCTTCCTGGGATTTCTGTGGGGTCTCAGGTGGCCTAGAAAAGAGTGTGCAGCAGGACTCCAACTAGGAACTCCCTTCAGTTCTACCCCCTCCCCACAAGTTTTCCAGACTCCGAGTGTAGCAGACTGGTCTGCAGACTTTCTCTCTCTCTCTCTCTGAGTGGCCAGGACCTGAAACTAGAGAGGCCAGGACCTGGGTCAGGCATTTTGGCCCCAGAGAGAGAAAGAAGGCCTCCCAGTGGTACCTGGAGACGGTGATGGGGTGGTCCAAGGACCTCCGGGGCTTGAGGGAAGACCATCAAACCGAGGAAATCCGGCATCTCTGAACTTAGGTTCTTGGAAATGTAGGAGACCTAGGTCCTGACCTCGGGGAGGTGGGAATGACCAGAGAAAGTAGGCTCCTCTGGACTAAAGAACACAAGAATATTGTCTCTGGCTCCCAGGTTTCCATTCCTCTTGGGGTCTGATGCCGACCCCTACTCCCCTCATCTGACTTGGGGATTCCCCCAGGCCTGGCCCCAGGCCCCCAGGGGAGGCTCCTTAGCCCGCGCCGCTAGTCTGTTTCCTCCCTGGGAGCTCTGGCGGCCGCAGCTTAATTGAAAGCCGATTCGGGCTGAGAGCTCCCAGGGGGCGGGGGCGAGGGCGGGGGCGGAGAGGGCTCAGCCTCTGTCTGGCCCGGCCTCTCGCGCGCGCCGCACGGCGATCTCCCAGCCTTCTGACTCCCGGCTAAGGGAATGGGGGCGAGATCCCCCTTCGCGGTCCTGCCCCTCTGAGGGCTCATGAAACTCACCCTTCCCCCTCAACCGGGGTTCCAGGGAGGGGTCGAAATCAGCCCTGGCAGATCAGGCTGGGGGCCTGGCGTCCCGTCCAGACGGCGGGTGGAAACGCGCGACCCAGGACAAGCCCACGAGCTGCCCCCTCCCCTGCCCTCATCTCCTGTCTGGGATCCGGCCCGGAGTCTAGCTCCGCGCTGCGCGCCGCGTTACATAAGCCGCTGCGGGCGCGTGGCCCGCTCTGCTCCGCGCTGCACTCTCTGCCCGCGCGGTCGCCATGGAGACCGGCGCGGGGCTGCTTCGATGCCCGGTCTCCGGCCAGGACGCCCTCTTTTCCGACCTGCACGCTCCGCGCGCCCCCAGGAAGGAGGAGGGGAGGGGTGTGAAAGGAATGGGGGGCTCTCGTGCCTGACGGTCTTAACCCCGAAAAGCCGCAGGGAGGAGAACGCACAGGAGTCGGGGCCCCTAAATCTTGTCGCTGGGGAAGGAGTGTGGGATAGGGCGGCCAGGGTTGGTGGGGTACCACGTATATTAGTAATAATCGTGATTGTAATAGTAACAGCAATAAGTATACTTATGCGCCCAATACACGCATGCCGAACAAGCATTATTTTACTTAATCCCCACCACAGCCCTGAGTTAAACACGATTATTATCCCTTTGCAAAGTAGGAAATCAAGGTTTAGTTTAAGTGACTTGCCCAATGGATTGACACAGCCAACGAAGTTGGAACTGGAACCTATATCTTCTTGACTCCAGCCTGTTTTCTTAACCATTAAGAAATGGTTATCATCTCATCTCATCCCCAGCCCTCTAGTTCCTGCTATAATGTGGTGACACGAGGCCTCTTGTCAGCATCTTAAAAATGAAGAGGGACCCACCTTACTTTTTTTTCTCCTGCTCTCTAGCCCCAAAGACCTGAAGGGTCAGGAAGGGAGCCCGGGGTAATTCACCTCAACAGACTTTTTGCTGAGCACCTATTATGCGTGCCAGACTCCCACTGGCAGGACTGGTCTGCTAATCCCAGGAACTCATGTACCTGAGGAGAAGAGTGAGTTGGTAGAGGCCCCATTTGGTGATCAGGAGTTCTTGGCTTGATGAGTGAAGCGGAGGTAGTGGCAGGAGACGGTGGGCGGTGGGTTTCCCTTGAGGACGTGAGGCATCACTTCCACAGTTTTGAGTCAGGGTGAGACTGGATTTATAGCAGGTCATGCTTTGGGGACGGACCCTGGCTGAGAGACTAAGGGAGGTTTTCAGGAGGAGAGGATGGGGAGGATTTGAGCAGAATGGAGATGGAGAGAGAGAGGTCAGGAGATGAGGGGACAGGAAATTCAGAATATGTAGGGCCTCCACTTCACTTCTGTTTTGGTCGTTGGAGTCCAAAGAGATGTCTACTACTGGGATTCAGCCGTGAAAATTGAGAAAGTGTGATGGCTGGAGCCACGGGAGTGTGCCTGTGTGTGTGTGTGTGTGTGTGGAGGTCTCTTTGAAAGGACCCTCTCCTTAATGCCCTAGAGACTTCCTCCTTGCATGATCTCATCCAGGCACATGGTTCCACACACTTGCTACACAACTTTTCACGGGCTACCCCTGATTCTCATGCCCAGCCTCTCTTCTGGGTCCCAGGCTGATCCATATATCCAAGGGCTTCTGGACAAGTTCTCTTGAGTGTCCTACAATGCCTCACCATCAATCAAATTCAGCCTCTTCCCCACCCCCAGTCTCCCTCTTTTCCCTCCATTTATTAAATAGCACCATCATCCACCCATTTACCTCTGCTAGAAACCCAGGCATTATCCTAGATCCCTCCTTCTCACATCCTCACACATCTGGCATAGAAATGTGTGCCAATAATTCTCTAGTTTGCTCACTTTTCCACACTGCTCTGGTCTGGGGTATCATCAGTCCTTGTCCAGATTTCTGAAAGTCCTTAGCTTCTGCATTTTTTTTTCCTCTTTTTTTGGCATGTGGGATCTTAGTTCCCCAACCAGGGATTGAACCCATTCCCCCCTGCAGTGGAAGCATGGTGTCTTAACCACTGGACCATCAGGAAAGTCCCCCCTAAATAACTTCTTTATTCTTCGTCAAAAGGCCAGAGTGATTGCTCTAAAACACAAATTTGTCCACGGTCCTTTTTTGCCTGAAACTCTTCAGTGACTTCCCACTGTCCTCTGGATGAAGTCCAAAATCCTTAACTTGGTTGGCTAGTCGCTTAAGGACCCAGCCCACACCTACCTTCCTAGCCTCATTTTCTTCATATGCTTCTCCTCCATCCTCCAACGCCCCTCCCCCCATTCCCCTTCCTTAGACTCCTCCAGATCAAACTTCTTTCAGGCCCTGTAACCCAGTCCAGCTCGCTCTCACCTCTGGGCCATCGAACACGCTGTTCTGCTGTTCTATCTGCCTGGAACACCCTCCCGGCTCCCTCCCAGTCTAGCTCTTACTCATCCTTCAATTCTCAGCCAACACGTCACTTCCTCTGGGAAGCCTTCCGTGACCTCCCAGGCTGGGCTGAGTGCTTCTTCCGCGTTCCCACAGTCCATCGTTCATATTCTGCCCCACAACTTACCACTCTGGGTTGGAAACTCCTGGCTATGGGTTTATCTCCCCTGCCTTTGGGTTCCCCGAGGGCAGGGATGGTCTTAGGCTGTGTTTTATTCCCCCACCCCCACGCCCACACAGGCATGCAGGAGACATCCAGTAAATACACAATGACTGAAGATGAACCAGGGTCACAGGATATGCCAAAGGGGGTCACTTTTCCAAGAGGCAGAGTATCCCGGGAGCCTCAGACTGCAGTGGTCTCTGCCTCCCCTCTAGGAAAGAGCATGCTTCCACTCCCACCCCCAAACACCAGAGTGGGCCAGTTTCGGTCAAGGAGGGAACTCTGGAGAGTCTTGGGTGCCCTGATGAATGAAGTAGGGCCCCCTACCCCCAACCAGAGCAAGGAAGTACTTCCACATTCATTAAATACCCTGCACATGTCAGGGAGTGCGCTAGGTTTGTTATACAGAACTAAAATTCTGCAAGGGTGGTAGCATTAGCTCGTGTTTTCAATGTGTGGACTGAGGTTCAGCGAGTTAAAGTGGCCATCCAGCTGGATGCCCAGGCAGACGGGTAACAAACACTTGATGCCAAGTCTCTCACTCCTCTGCCTTCTCAGGTGATGGCAACCCCAAGGAGAGCAGCCCCTTCATCAATAGCACCGACACAGAGAAGGGGAAGGAATATGACGGCAAGAACATGGCCCTGTTTGAGGTGGGTTGCTTGGGGTCCTGGGACTCCCCCCAAGATTCAGCTCCACCTTCATCAGCCGTTCCCTCCCTCCTTCCCTGGGGGCACTGTCCCCTCCTCTCTATTGCTCCCTCAGGTCCGCCTTCTTCCTTGAACCTCCCCATCCCTTCTTCTCTTTCCCTTTGCCCCTGCTCCCCCACATCTTATCCTAACCCCCTCTCTCCCTGCCCCTTTCATCCCAGTCTCAACGGCTTGCCTCCTGGTCCCCATCTCTCTCTGCCTCCTACCACCTGGCTCACCCTCCTCTAGACCCTGGTGCCCCAACACCAACAATTTCCCTCCACAGGAGGAGATGGACACCAGCCCCATGGTGTCCTCCCTGCTCAGTGGCCTGGCCAACTACACAAATCTGCCCCAGGGAAGCAGGGAGCACGAGGAGGCAGAAAACAACGAGGGTGGAAAAAAGAAGCCAGTGCAGGTGAGGGCCTTGGGGAGGAAGGGCTGGGGGAGGACAAAAGGGCTGGAGGAGAGAGAAGGCGGGCAAGGAAAAAGGGATTCAGGTGAAGGGGTGGATGATGGAGACAGAAGGATAGGAGGTGGAGGCGGAGGGAGGGGATGAGGTGTAGAGATGGTGGGGGAGGGAAGGGGGATGAAAGTATGGGGAAGAGGAGAGGGCCTGGGGTGCTGGTAGGGATCGTGGGCAGCAGAGACTGACGCCAGCCTCCCTGGCAGGCCCCCCGCATGGGCACCTTCATGGGCGTGTACCTACCGTGCCTGCAGAACATCTTTGGGGTCATCCTCTTCCTGCGGCTCACGTGGGTGGTGGGCATCGCAGGCATCATAGAGGCCTTCTGCATGGTCTTCATCTGCTGCTCCTGTGTGAGTGACTCCCTCCCCTCGCCCGTTCCCTGACAGCTGGGGGTTGAGCAGGGACCTGGGGGTGGGAGGGGAAGGGAAGGGGGGTGGGGAGCATGAGACCTGAACTTTTTATATGAACCACTGCATATAATCCTGGAGAGGAAATTAGGTCTGACGGGGCCTTCCAGCCTCTCCCAGGCTCATCCCTGATGGCCATCAACCAGGTGTCACCTGGATCTGTGTGGGTGCAGGTGCTGCAGACTCATTGATAAAAAAAGATAGGTGTACATTAATAAATTAGATCCACCTACAGCCCCACAACAGTTAACATTTTGGTAGGTTTCAACTCACAGGAAAACGGGATGATGGGTCCCAAACAGGTCTGGCTGAATTCTTCCCATTCACTCGAAAGAAAAACCACATGTTCACTAAACACCTACTTTCCGTGACATTTATGCTTCCTCACGTGTGACCTGCAATTCCCCCCTCGACATGTGCAGTAGCCAGTGACGAAGCTGGTACACCTGCCTATTGAATAAACGAAAAAACGGAGGCTTAGAGAACTGAAGTGACGTGTCTCCTCCAGTCAGACAGCTGGTCAGAGGCCAAGCTGGGGTTTCCAGAGCTCTCTGATGCAAGAGCTTGCGTTCCTTCCATGTGCTGGGTGAAGAAGAGGTTTTTCTGGACAAGAAGGACTTGGCAGGAGTAGGAGTTGGAACCGTACCAAGGAGAAACTCAGTGGAAGAGGACTTGTGGGTTTGGCGGGTGCTTGTGGGGTAGCTGCCGCCCTGACGGTGATCTCTGTCCTCACAGACGATGCTGACGGCCATTTCCATGAGTGCAATCGCAACCAATGGTGTCGTGCCTGGTACGTGGGGCCGCCTGGAGGGGAAGGGGCCCTGGACGGGTGGGAGGGGGACCTGGGTGGTTGGAAGGAAGGAGGGGCAGTGCCCAGAGCTATGGGCACCCTCAGGAACCCCAAGAGGCAATACTGCAGGCCTGGGGCTGGGCTGTGATGTTTGTGGAGTCAGTGGGGGCAGCCCTCTTAAGGGGAGGGGAAGGAGGCTGTTGGTGGTGTTGAACGGGGCGATGAAAGATCTCTTCCCTTTGTCTGAGACCCTCTTTGCCATCATCCTGTTTTTGGAGCCATGACCTCCTTAGAGGGGTAATTAGCAACATGGTAATTAGTGCTGTAAAACCCACTCAGTGTTTGGCTGGGTCTCCCGCTACAGCCTGTAAGGCTTGTGAGGCCCAGGGCAACCCCCTTCCCACCACTGTCTCTGATCCCCCCCTCACCCCTTACAGCAGCCCAGGGTCCCTCGAACCTCTTGCCAATACTGGATTCTTTCCACAGCTGGCGGCTCCTACTACATGATTTCCAGGTCTCTGGGTCCTGAGTTTGGGGGTGCCGTGGGCCTCTGCTTCTACCTGGGCACCACGTTTGCTGGGGCCATGTACATCCTGGGCACCATTGAAATCCTGCTGGTAAGAGGGTCCGGGGAGGAGGTGTGGGTTGCGGGCTGGCAGTCGGTTAACAGATACTCCCTGGACACCTCCTGTAGACTGGGTCACTCAGTAAGGCCAGAGGGATATCAGATGTGGTTCTGTCTTTAAAGAGTTCACAGTCTAGTTGGGGAGACAGGATACACTAATTATGTAACGTGAACAGCTGTCGTTTATCAGGCACCCACTGTGCTCTCAGCAGAGTTCCAAGTGCTTTACAGTCATTAGCTTGAATCCTCACGAGGTTTAAGTATTATTATGCCCATTTTGCAAATGAGAAGCTCAGAGAGGTGAGACGACTTGCTCAAGGTCACTCGGCGACTGACTGGCAAGAGGTGGGTCAGGAAGAGTACAGTCATGGTAGAAATGATAACAGTCATGTCCCTCAATGATCGCCTACTACGTGCCAGGGGGCAGTGCTAGGCACTCTGTGAATGTTAACGGTAGAGGGCAGATGGCTGGCGGGTTGCTGAGAAGAAGGAGCTGAGAAAGAGATGTCAGAAGCAGTGACTGATGAGCAGTCAGGGCCCTGGGCAGTGTCTGAAGTGGACGGCTGCTGACTTGGGTCTCAGTTCTTCCTGCCCCTGCAGGAGGAAGTGGGAGCTGAAGGTTCCTTGGTATATAGAGAGCCAGGCTGACATTTCCCAAACACGTATTCTACCCAGGCCCCGTGGCTGGCCATGTGTCGTTTTATTTTATTCTCACAACTCTTGCATGAGTTAGATATCTTCATTTTACAGGTGAGGAAGGCGAGGCTCAGAGAGTTAAAGGGGCATGTGGAAGGGATGTGAAACTGTGTCTTTCTGACTCTGAAGCCTGTGCATGTCCACCCGACTGCATTGCTTTAGAGAACTAGAACTAACAGATGTTTCAGCTTCTGGCTTGGGGACAGATTGGAGAAGTCCAGAGTCAGGAAGGATAGATGGGGAATAAAAGACCCAAGAAGCCAAATTGTGAGAGAATAATAATAGACCTCTATGGCTTTTACAAAATTAAAAAATTATTATAAAAGTAATTCTACCCATTGAATTGGAAAATTTAAAAAAATAAATTGGAAAAAATCAAAGACTGTTAAAAGGGAAATAACAATCTCCTGAAGAAAGTCATCATTAACGTTTTGGCGTATCTTCTAGTTTTTGTGTTTCTTTATGATATTGCATTTTGTCTTTATAAAACTATAGATTTCTCTAATAGTTCAAAACTTTCTTTGCAAATATCACTTACAACTGAAAATAACTTTTGTAACAATATAAATATATTAATATTTCATATAGAAAATATGGAAAATACAGATGTGCAAAAAGAATAAAGATTATTCACATTTTTACCATTCAGGGGAAACGACTGTTAACATTTTGATGTATCTACACACAGACAGACATATATACACACGTATGTGTGTATATATTCACATGTAAGTACACATATATATATTTACAAAAATGAGATAAGACACATTCTCTTTAAAAATAGATTGTTTTTATCCAGTCTAACAGGGATAGCTTTTTAAAGTTGGTTCATATGAATCTTTGTTGTCCTTTTTAGTAGCTACATAATCTATTTGGAAATACCATGATTAATTTACCCAAACCTCTAGGGATGAATGTCTAATTTATATCTGCCTTTCTAATTAAATAATAAAGACAATAAATAATCATTAATACTTATACTTGATAACACAAATGATAGAAATTAATAATTGCTCCTAGCATTTTTGCAGTATCATCTTTTAATGACTGTATAATGACTATATATAGTCTTCGTGGGACAGACCCTATCATTGGATGTCTTTCCCAGTCTCAGATTACTGTAAATATGCTGTGAAGAGTTATCTTTTTCTCCAAAGCCCTGCCTGCGCCTCAGGTTATTTCCTTGGGGTGGTTCTTCGTTGGTCCCCACGGGGTTGCCTGCTTGACTGCCTCACCCCTTTCCCACAGGCTTACCTCTTCCCAGCCATGGCCATTTTTAAGGCAGAAGATGCTAGCGGGGAGGCGGCAGCCATGCTGAACAACATGCGTGTGTATGGCACCTGTGTGCTCACCTGCATGGCCACTGTGGTGTTTGTGGGCGTCAAGTACGTCAACAAGTTCGCCCTTGTCTTCCTGGGCTGTGTCATCCTCTCCATCCTGGCCATCTATGCTGGGGTCATCAAGTCTGCCTTCGACCCACCCAACTTCCCGTAAGTGCAGCTGCCCTGCACGTTGGGCACCCTCCCCCTCCTCCCGGGCTGGTTTCAGGGTCTTCACACTAGTCTCTGCCACCCCCAGCCTGCCCCTAACCCTCAGAATCAGAGTGGTTGTAGATCCAGAGTAAACTCTCTTGGGAGGGAAAACCTCTCCTGATTTCAGGTAAATCTCTTTAGGGTGGGGTAAGTTTTTTTAGAGGTGGGCACAGTTTCCCTTGCGAGGGTCAACTGCTTGCTGGTGAGCTGGGCTTCCCAGGCAGTTCAGAGGTAAAGAATCTACCTGCCAAGCAGAAGATATGGGTTCAACCCCTGGGTTGGGAAGATCTCCTAGAGCAGGAAATGGCAACCCACTCCAGTATTCTTGCCTGGGAAATCCCATGGACCGAGCAGCCTGGCAGGCTACAGTTCATGGGGTCACAGAGTTGGACACGAGTGAGCACGCTCACTCAGGTGGAGTTAGGAAGAGTCAAGTGGAAAGATTTCTGAAGGGATGACCAGTCCATGTGAGGGAAAGCTTTCTTGGGTGGGGAACAACCTTATGGAATGAGACAACCTCTTAGTATTAAACACCTTCTCTATCGTATGACAGGACACAGAAGAGAGGGTCTATGGGCTCAGGTCCCTTTGGTTCAGCCTGTCTCCCTAGGACACATTTCCCTACATAACACAGTTCAGAGGAGTGGCACATTGAGACTGCTGTCCGTGGTGCTGAAACAGCCTCGCAGGAAAGCAGTGGTTCTCTGCTCTGGCTCATACTAGAGTCACTTGGGAGGGAGGAGATTCCCTAGCGGGCCAGTGGTTAGGAGCTTTGAAAAAATGCTGATCCTGGGCTCCATCCCAATTAAGTGGAAATCTCTGGATGTGGGGCCCTGGCATCTGTGTTTCTTCGTGCTCCCCTGGCGGTTCTACCGTGAAATCAGGGCAAGGTTACATCCCTCCCCACCTTCCTCCCTTGTTTCTCTCCCTAGGATCTGCCTCCTGGGGAACCGCACACTGTCTCGCCATGGCTTTGATGTCTGTGCCAAGCTGGCGTGGGAAGGAAATGAGACAGTGACCACACGGCTCTGGGGCCTTTTCTGCTCCTCCCGGTTCCTCAACGCCACCTGTGATGAGTACTTCATGCGAAACAATGTCACGGAGATCCAGGGCATTCCTGGCGCTGCCAGTGGCCTCATCAAAGGTCTGAGGGAGGGAAGAGGTCTGGTGTCCAGGGAACACTGCAGGGATTGTGGACTAATCAGTTAGGATTAAGGGACTCTCTTTGGGATTCAGTTAAATTCGATCCATTTTAATTGAGCACCTACTCTGGGCCATGTTCTGTCCTTGGGATCACAGAGGGGTAGAGATGAAAGGGAACCCTTGCGTGCCTTTTCATTTAGTGGGAAAGAAAGCCATCAGTTTGGCGAGTATTCACTAAGCACCTGCTAAATGCCTAGCGCTGTGCTGAGCATCAGGAACACAGCATAAATAAGTCACAGTTCTTGGCCTCAAGGAGTTTAATAGCAGAGACAGATGTAATAGCAAATAAATTATGACATGTGTAGATGTGCATTCAATGAACAGAGTTCTCCCAAGGGAGGGAGTGGTTGTGTGTATAAGGTGGTAAGACAAGGCTTCCTGGATTCATCTGAGAAGGGTTTTGAAGACCAAATAAGAGGCTTTCAACTATACAAGGGGAATAAGGGAATTACAGGAAGAAGAACAGCTTGCCTAAAAGCATGCAAACACAGAAGGGCATATTGTGCCCTTCCAACCACGAGTAATTTGGTATGACTGGGGCATAAAGTGCAAGGGAAGGAGGGGCAAGAAATGATGTCAGAGAGACTGACATGAGCCAGACTGTGGTCAGCCCTGGAAGCCATGTTGAAGAGTTTGGACAGTGTTCTGAGGGTGATGAGGAGCCGCCAAAGGGTTCTGAGTAAGAGGTGGACATGGTCAGTTTGTTGTTTCTGAAGGTTCACTCCGGCTGCTAATGTGGATGGGTTCAGAGCAAGGAGGGAACTGAGTCAGGGAGTCTAGGAGGAGGCTGACGCTGAGTCCTGGTGAGAGATGATGGTTTTCTTACTGAGAGTGGTGGATGACAGCAAAGTGGTTCTCCATCAGGCCTGTTTTGCTCCCCACCCCAGGAGACAGGTGGCAACATCTAGAGACATTTTTAGTTGTCACAACTGAAGAGTTATTACTGGTATCTGGTGTGTAGAGGCTGGGATGTGGCTAAATACCCTACAACATGAGAGGACAGCCCCCCCCACACACACACACAAAGAATTGCCTGTTCTTATCATAGTTATCACTACAAGTTAATAGCGCCAGAGTGGAGAAACACTAGAAAGGCAAGAAGGGATTTATTTGAGAAATATTTAGGAGGAATAATGGATAGGAGTTGGATATGGTTTTGAAACAGAGATGGGGAAAGGCAATAGTTGTGGGCAATGTCTGTATTGATGGTGGTGCCTTTTACCAAGATAAGGGGTAAAGGAAAGGAGCCGTTTGCCATGAGTGGGTGGCAAGATCAGTTTGGGACCTATTGAATCAGTCTAAGATAGGTCTTTGTTGTCTATGTTCCCCAGTAGATTGGACCGTTTGAGAGCAAGGACTAGATCTGATTCATGTGCAAAGCCCCTGGTCCAGAGCAGGAGCTTAGGAAATGTTGGTGGAAATAAGAGCTGGTTAATTTTGACCCTTCTTTTTGTCCACCCTGCCTCCTGGCCCCAGAGCTCTGGCACCCTGATATCTGAGAGTCATGTCTCCCCCACAGAGAACCTATGGAGCTCCTACCTGACCAAGGGGGTGATTGTGGAAAGGCGTGGGATGCCCTCGGCAGGCCTGGCAGATGGTACCCCTGTCGACATGGACCATCCCTATGTCTTCAGCGATATGACCTCCTACTTCACCCTGCTGGTCGGCATCTACTTCCCCTCAGTCACAGGTGAAGGGGAGCTCAGAGAGGGAAGACTCTGCCTGGGAGTGGATGGGTAGGGAGAAAGTCAATCATGATGTGGGGAATTTCTTAGTCCAGTAGCCCCATTACATAAGCAGGAGCCAGTTCACCTCCCACTGGACAGGGGAGGGGATTAAAGCCTGGAGTAGCCAAGTAACATGCTCAAGCTCTCACACAAGTCAGGCCAGGACTAGACTCCTGGGTTCATGACTCGGAGGCTGGTGTCCTTTGTCTGGTCTCCCACGGCTCCTGTCCTAGCTGCTCCTCTGTTCACAGGGATCATGGCTGGTTCTAACCGCTCTGGGGACCTGCGGGATGCCCAGAAGTCAATTCCCACTGGCACCATCCTGGCCATCGCCACCACCTCCGCTGTCTGTATCCTGCACGGCTGGGCGGGGACCACTGTGGGTGGGGAGGGCTAGACGGAGGGTCTCTGAAGCTGCTGCCTCATCTGGCTGGTTCAGGAGGGGTGGGGAGGATGGAGAATGCCACCCTGGGGATTCTCCTTCATCCTCTGCTGCAGACATCAGCTCCGTGGTCCTGTTCGGGGCCTGCATCGAGGGGGTCGTCCTTCGGGACAAGTAAGTAAGGGGCTCAGGGACGATCCTGTTCTGAGGAGGGTGGGGTGGGCATCAGGAGGCTGGGTTCTGGGAAACAGAACCCACTTGGTACAACCTCTGCTTGCACATTCCAGGGCCAGGACCCCCTCTGCCTACTGAGGCAGCACCTTCTGTTTTAAGACAGTGCCAAATGGTCAGTTTGTTGGCTCCTGAAGGCTCACTCTGGCTGCTAATGTGGATGGATTCCTCGCAGGGAGGGAACTGAGTCAGGGAGTCTCAGGGAGTCTAGGAGGAAGCCAAATGGCACTGTCTGAAAAACAGAAAAAGCTCTTCTTGATTCTCATACTGCATCACATCACCATGTGATGAGGCCAGAATCCCCATTTTCCAGATGGAGACACAGTTTAAGATATATGCCCAGGATGACGCAGTCTTGTACAATTGACCATGTACTCAAATCATTATTAGGGGGGAGGGGCAAGACAAGGGGAGGGTGTTAAAAGGTACAAACTACTCTGTGTAGAAGCAATAAGCTGCAAGGATATACTGTTCAGCACAGGGGATACAGCCAATATTTTATAATAACTAAATGAGGTATGACTTCTAAAAATTGTGGATCACTATGTTGTAAACCTGAAACTTATATAATCTTATGTACATCAACTATATCTCAATTAAAAAAAAATTGAGTTGCCATTAGTACTAAGTTCCAGGCACTGTGCTAAGCATTTTACATACATTATCTCCTTATTCCTCCCACCAATCATATGAGATAGGCTTATAATGATCTTCATTTTACAGCTGAAGGAACTGAGACACAGAGAGGTTGAATGTCTTGCCCAAGGTCACACAGACAGCCCATGTCATCAGGGGCTTTGTCTGTCCCTTCACCCCTACACAGCCAAGCCCCGTGGTGGACGTATGGCTGGCCCCGCAGTTGGCATGGGAAACCTTTGGAAATCTAGGTGGCATTGCTCACCCAGCATCTCCTATCTTCTACTGCTCCCTTCCAGGTTTGGTGAAGCTGTGAATGGCAATCTGGTGGTGGGCACCCTGGCCTGGCCGTCCCCCTGGGTTATCGTCATTGGATCCTTCTTCTCTACCTGCGGGGCTGGGCTGCAGAGCCTCACGGGCGCCCCTCGCCTGCTGCAGGCCATCTCCCGCGATGGCATAGTGCCCTTCCTCCAGGTCAGTGGTGGCAAGGCGTGGGCCGATAGTCCACCCCCTATACCAGCCAACCAGGCCCTGCCCAGCGAGGCCACCCGGTGAGCAGAGGCCACAGCAAGCCTCGAACTGCCTTCTGGTCCCTTCCTCTCTGTGATGCCACTACGAAAAATGGGACTTGGCCCATCCTCAGGGCCATCTCTTTGGGCAGGGTTGTCTGCTCTTAGGGAGAAAAATAAATGGTCCTCCTTGGGCCTTGTGACTGGGCAGGGACTCAGGGAGACAGCCAAAGGGCAAATGAGAGGAGGGTGCTCTCTGTGGTTCTTTAAAAATATATGTATATGATGAACTCCGTCACGGCTGCTTGCTGGCCGCCTGGAGCTGCTCCTCCATCTGTCCCCTCCTGTTCCCCTTCAGGGATCATCTGAACTTCCCTGCACTCGGGTACCAATGTCAGGGTGGGAAAGATACAGCAAAAACCTGGTATCCCCTTGGGTCCCTTTAAAGGATGAGAAGCACAGCATCCCTCTCTCTGCCTCTCCTGTACTGGTCCCCAGGACTGGAGGAGCGAGACAAGAAGTCCCTAGGGTCTCAGGCCCCTGTGATGGTTGCTGTGTCCTCAGGTTTTTGGCCACGGCAAAGCCAACGGAGAGCCAACGTGGGCCCTGCTCCTCACCGCCTGCATCTGCGAGATTGGCATCCTCATCGCGTCCCTGGACGAGGTCGCCCCCATCCTCTCTATGTGCGTCCTGGCCTCCTGCCCTCGCTATCAGCTCTGGGGATACTCCAGCTGTGACCCTGGACAGCCCCCCTGAACCACTTTAATGAGCCCAGTGTCGTAGAAACATGTCCTCTGTTGTACAGACATTCATCCCACGTGCACCGGGGCATGCTGTAAGGGGATCTGGCCTTTGAACCCCTTCCTACGCGTCAGAACATGACTCGGCCGCCTCCCCAGTCTCTTCCTCCCTTCCCCCCTTTTCTCTCCCTGTGAGTCTGTCTCTGCCTCTCCTGCATCTCTGCCTCTCCCGGGCCTTTCTGTGTTCTAGGTTCTTCCTCATGTGCTATATGTTTGTGAACCTGGCCTGCGCGGTACAGACACTGCTGAGGACGCCCAACTGGCGGCCACGCTTTCGATATTACCACTGGTGGGTGCCTGTCTGCCCCCGCCACCTCATCCCACAGGACCATCCTCTCCCTGGCCCCTCACCCCAGCCTATCCCCTCCAGGTCTCAGGATCCTCAACTCCAGCTTTCGTAGCCCAAGTAGCATGAGGAAAGTCCTGGTGAAGGTCTAATTATAATGACAAGTAATAACAGAAGACAGCATAAACAGTCCCAGCTAGAATCCCTCTCATGTCCATAGTGCTCAACACCTGTCAGTCTTGATGAGGAAGCCTCAGTTTCCCCAGCTGTGAAATGGGACAGTAACTGCACCTACCTCACAGGCACCTCTGAGCCTTACAGTGCTTAGGGCACAGAAGGTGCTTCTTGTGTGGGGCCGGACTTCTGCCCATTCTGCTTGATGGTTCCTGATCCCCACAACAGGCTGGTGGGACAGACATGGCGGGCACGATCATGCTTATTCTACCAAAAGGAAATGGAGGCTCCGGCGGGGAAAGGGATGGGCCCAAGGTCACCCCCGTCCCAAGGCTATGGCACACCTAGACCAGAGCCCAGGCTGCCTGCCTCCCTCCCACCTCGGCGCCCCTGCTGCACCAGAGCCTCGTCCCATGTTCCTTCTGGGAGATCTTGCCTCCAACCCTCCCCAGAGACCCCTGCCCTCAGAAACCACCTGGCAGGGTGGTCTGCCAGGGCCTGAGGCACTGGGCCGGGGCACTGTGGTGACCAAGGAGCTGGGTGGGGCCCTGTCTGCGGCTGCTCATCCACCCAGAGGCTCCAGATTCTGGTGGTGCTGCTGGAGATGATGGCGTGGGCTCCCCTAGCCCTGGCTGTAGCCTCCCAGGTCTGGCCCAGGCCCTCCCTGCCCCATCTAACTCTTGCCGTCTGAGCCCTGGGCACCAGTGAGAACCCCGCCAGGGGCTCAGAGGCTGGGTCTCCCTCCCACTGTCCAGGACACTCTCCTTCCTGGGCATGAGCCTCTGCCTGGCCCTCATGTTCATCTGCTCCTGGTACTACGCCCTGGTGGCCATGCTTATTGCTGGGCTCATCTACAAGTATATCGAATACCGCGGGTAAGGCGGGGCGAGGCTGAGCGACGGGAGGGGGGTGAGGAGGGGAGAGAGGTGATGGGAACTTGGGGGGTAGGGGTGGGGTTAAGGCCAAAAGGGAGAGAAGATGGGGAGAATGGAGAGGAAAGCATGAGGGGGTGAGACAGGAGCAGAGGGAGGTGCTGAGGCTTTGAGAAATGGAGGCGGCCAGGAGCCACCGCCCTTCTGAGCCTGAGGTGGACGGCTCTGGCTCCACACTGTGGGGTGGGTGCTTCTCCCTGGCACTCCCCGGCTTTCTGCCTCTCTTGATCCCCCCTTCCCGGCCCCCAGGGCAGAGAAGGAATGGGGCGATGGGATCCGAGGCCTGTCTCTCAGCGCTGCTCGCTATGCCCTGCTGCGCCTGGAAGAAGGGCCCCCTCACACCAAGAACTGGAGGTGAGTGATGGCGACCAAAGGGGAAGGCAGCGGGGCCTGACCCACCCCGCCTGCTTCCTTCTGCTCTGGCTGAGTGGTGTCCAGCCTCATCTGAACTCTTCCCTCCTGTAACGCTGAGGCTGAGCTGAGGTTCCACACATTTGTTCTCCAAAACCCTACCTGCCATGCCAGTTTCTAAGCATCTATCCATCCCTCCATTCATCACATCATTTGTTAAAAAAAACACATATGAACACATGATCTATGCACCGCCCCCTTCCAGTCTCCAGGGACGTAGTGAGCTCACAGTTCCCTGGAGAAGGCATGTGCCCAGACAGGTAAGTGGAGTATCAGAGAGCATTCGCCCTAGGAGAGGTGGGATCATCCACTTTGAGAGTTAACAGGGCCTCTTAGAAATCTCTAGATTAGTAGCAATCTCTCTATTGGTTTCCCTGGTGGCTCAGATGGTAAAGCATCTGCCTACAATGCTGGAGACCCGGGTTTGATCCCTGGGTTGGGAAGATCCCCTGGAGAAGGAAATAGCAACCCACTCCAGTATTCTTGCCTGGACAGTCCCACGGACAGAGGAGCCTGGTGGGCTGCAGTCCATGGGGCCGCAGAGAGTTAGACACGAGCAGAACTTCACTACTACTACTACTACTTGATTCACGTGAAAACCAGGGCTTAGGGAAGGTCTCAGGGGTTGTGGAAGGCAAACCTAGAGCCAGAATCTTCCCCTCCCGCCTCTCAGCCCAGGTGCCTTCGAACTGCTTGCTCTGCAAGCCCTTCTTCTCCTTCAGGTTCAATTTGCTAAGAGTAAAGTCTGGAACTCTGGAATGAGGACATCGTGGACTTGTCCTCACTCATGTCTACTAAACTGGCCTTTTAGAGACTGGAGTTTTGCACAAATAGTCTGTGAATCCTTAAATGCTTAGCACAGGATCTAGCCCAGAGTAGGTGCTTAGAGGATGCTATCAAACTCATGGTTGGCTGGGGAGGCTAAATGAATAAGGAAATGAACGGATAAATAGATGGGTAGATAGCTGAGTGAATACATGTATGGGAGTGTGGTTGGGTGAATAGATGAATGTGTGGATGGATGGTGGTAGGTGGATGTGAGGGTAATTGAATGAATAATGCATGTGTTGGTAAATTAACATGGATGTGAATGGATAACTGAAGGATAAAATAGATGGATGGGTAGGTGGATAGATGGATGGATGGGTGGGTGAGTGAGATGGTAGATAGGTGGGTGGGTGGATGGATGAATGCATGGGTGAGTGAGATGGATGCAGAGATGGATGGGTGGGTGGATGGAGAGATGTGTGGGAGATGACTGGATGGGTTGATAACCTAAGGACATGGGTGGATGGATGTTTAGGGGGATGGGAGTATGGAGGACAGGCAGTTAGTGTATGGAGTATGGGTGTATGAGTTACGGTGCTTGGGGAGGTGGTGGATGGATCACGTGATCTTGCACCTGCTTCAGGCCACAGCTGCTGGTGCTGGTACGTGTGGACCAAGACCAGAACGTGGTCCATCCACAGCTGCTCTCGCTGACCTCCCAGCTCAAGGCAGGGAAGGGCCTGACCATTGTGGGCTCTGTCCTTGAGGGCACCTTTCTGGATAACCATCCCCAGGCCCAGAGGGCAGAGGAGGTGAGTATAGGCCTTGCTGGGGGGCATGTGGCAGTTGGGAAGACAGCCCCTTGCTCCTTTCCACTTTCTTCTTACCAGCTCTGCCATGAGCTGGGGCTCAGGCTTCTCTGTCCTCCTCCTCAGAAGTTGTGTCCAAGGGCTCAGTGACTAAGTTCCTTAGAATCCAACCTGCAGAACCCAAGATGATCAGGGCCAGAAGGGCCCATTTTATGGATAAGGAAACTGAGGCTTAGAGAAGTCAGGTCATTTGTTTAAGGACAGAAAGCAGAGACTCAAAACCTAGACTCCTATTGCAGCTTTCTTCTGCCAAAGCATAAATCTTTTAAAGCGTTTTCACATTGGTGGATTCTTCCAGTTTCCACACCGCATGGGGTTGACAGGGTAAGTATCCAGTGTAGCACAGGAAGAGACCAAGGCCCAGAGAGGGAAAGCAGCTTGCTGAAAGTCACAAAGCTGGCTGCAAGCGTAGCAGGATTTGAACCCAGGTCCTGGGGGCTGGATTACCTGCTCTCGTTCCTGTCTACTGGTCATTGCTCACGGAGCAGTGGGCAGTGCCAGTGTGAGCTGGGGCAGCCGGGGTCTGCAGTAAGTGGCACTAACAGGTGTCTGGTGGGTGGCAGAGGAAGTGGGTTCTGTCTGTGATTCAGGCCTCTCTCCCCTCGGGGCCATGGTTAGAAGTGGATAGGGGAAAGCGGGCCTCAGGGAGGTGAGATGAGATGGGGTGGGGCACCCCTAATGGCTTGTGACAGCCGCTGTTTCTGCCTCACTGGGCCGTTCACACAGATCTGTCAGGGCCCAGGGCTGGAGGCCTCCACTGGTCACTTTAATTCAACATGCCGTGGCTGCACATGTCCTGGGTACCAGACACTGGGGTAGGCCCTGGGGGACACGGAGAGGTGGAAGACCAAACCCCACCCCTCAAGGGGGTCACAGGCTGGTGGGGGAGACAGAACATACACAGAAGGCTCCCCAACCCATCTGAAGTTGACAGGTGCTACCTTAGAGTTAATAACTACAGAGTAAGAGAACGTGTTGATGATCTCTCAGGCTGTATACTAAGCTCTGCTCACAACATATTATGTCATTCTCCCTCTTCCTAAATGAGGTAGCTATCACAACACCCATTTGACAGATGAGAAAACTGAGGCTCACAGAGGGAAGTGATTTGCCCAAGGTTACTCTGCTCTTATTTTCAGCCACTGCATGCTGAATTAACAGATTGGGGCAGAGGCAGAAATTGGAGCCCTTTCTGTTAGGGGATTGGTTAAGAGTGTGAAGGATGGAGTCAAACCCCTGGATTTGAACCTCTACAATAATATCCATTATCCATATGCCCTGAAGCAAGTATTAATTTCTCTGAGCCTCAATTTCCTTAGCTATAAACTGAGAGTCATAAAAACGATTCCTTCATTACACAGATTGAATACATGTTTTAAATGCCTACTATTATGCTAACTTAAAAAAATCGTTAAAATCAAATTGTCTGGCTAAGCAGAGGAGACTAGTTTCATTCTGGTCTGGGTGGAGGAGTGGTGTCTGAAGAAGGTGATGGTTGAACTGGGCCAGGCAGGGTGTCATGGACAACCTGGGGGAGGGGGGTCTGGGGGGTGGGGGAGAGCTTCCCCAGGGAATCTGTGAGCCATGGCAGGGTGATGGCAAGCACGGGGTCTGATCATGAAGAGCTTTGCTTGAGTAGCGGGGAATAGGGGCCATAGGTGATGGGGTGCCAGGGGCTGACACGATCAGAGCTGAGCTTCAGGAAGATCGGGATGATGGAGAGGAGAGATGGGAGGTGGGGGGGGGGCGGGGCTGCAAGGGGCTGAGCGGGGCCAGGGAGGCCTGGGCCTGAGGCTGGTCCTTTTCTGATCCCTGCCACCGCAGTCCATCCGGCGCCTGATGGAGGCAGAGAAAGTGAAAGGCTTCTGCCAGGTAGTCATTTCTTCCAACCTGCGAGATGGCGTGTCCCACCTGATTCAGTCCGGGGGCCTCGGCGGGCTTCAGCACAACACCGTGCTTGTTGGCTGGCCCCGCAACTGGCGACAGAAGGAAGACCATCAGACGTGGAGGAACTTCATCGGTAGAGCAGGCTGGGCTGGGAGTCGCGGGGGGCTGCGTGGGGGTGGGTTCTCCTTCTTTGGGCCTGGGGACCGCTTCCCAGGCATCACAAGTATGGATTCAGCATGTGCAGGTGATGGCGTTCAAGGCTGGCCAGGTGCCAGACACTGTGCTGGGTGCCCAGGGCCTCAGGTGTGAAGGAGACAGACTTGGCTCTTTGCAGGGCTCAGAACCCTGCAGGGAAGGCAGTGCAGGCCAGTGGGAAGACCTACAGCTTTGAAGTCACCACTGAGGCGCGGGTCCAGATGGAACCTCTGGCCCTTCGTTGCTGTGTGATTGTTCACAAGTTCCCCCCCTCTCTGAGCATCAGATTCCTTGGTAGTAGTGGATAATAAGTCATATAGTAACTAACACTTAATGGACTGCGTTCCGTGTGCCAGACAAGTGGCGGCTTTCTCTAAGTCTCAGATTCTCTCAGCAGGCCTGTGAGGGCCAGGCATGGCTGTCTCTGTTTTAGTGGCGTGAAACTGAGGCACGGAGAGATGAAGGTCACGGCAGCTGGTAAACCCTGAGGCTGCTTTATCAGTAGATCCCAGTTAGAGGGTAGCTGGGAGGATTAAGTGAGCGCTGCAGGGTCGCCTTCTTAATCAGAAAGGGCAGGTGTCCTTATTACCATTTGACCAGTGGGGAAACTGAGGCCCAGAGAAGTTTTTTTTTTTTTTTCCCAAGTTCAAACTAGGCCCAGGAAGATGGGGCTTTCCTGACTTCTCAGTCCGAGGCTGAGGCGGGAGGCAGGACGGGGAGGCGTGCTGGGTGCCAGGAGGGGACCAGGGTCCCTGTTTTTCCGTCTGCGATCTCCTTGGCCTCCCCCAGAGCTGGTTCGGGAAACCACGGCCGGTCACCTGGCCCTGCTGGTCACCAAGAATGTCTCCATGTTCCCCGGGAACCCCGAGCGCTTCTCTGAAGGCAGCATCGACGTCTGGTGGATCGTGCATGACGGCGGCATGCTGATGCTGCTGCCTTTCCTGCTGCGGCACCACAAGGTGCGTGTGCGTGCGCGCTCCCATGTGCACGTGCTCGTGGCCGCGCGCTCCCGTGTGCACGTGCTCGTGGCCGCACGCTCGCTCCCGTGTGCACGTGCTCGTGGCCACGTGCGCGGGGGGCTCCCGGGCTCCCGCCCTGCCCGCCTCCGTGTGAGAGCCTGGGAGAGGGCTCCAGTCACCTCCTTTATTCTGAGGTGTTGGGGACTGACTGTGGCTCCCCTGGCAGATGTCCTTGAATTATAGAGGAGAGCCGTGTTTAACTCAAGCGAGTGATGCTTCAGTGCGGGGGGGAGGGGGGCCCACCTTCAGTGGGGGGGGCATTTTTGTAGGGAGTGGCCGCCGAGATAGAGCATTGGTGGGCTACCTGGATGTGTGGGAAGCGGGGTAGGAAGGGTGAGGGACGAGGTCTGGCCCTGGGTCTCCGCATGGCATCTGGACTGGACCTTTCTGGGTCCCCTTCATCTCTCCAGGTTTGGCGGAAGTGTAAGATGCGAATCTTCACCGTGGCCCAGATGGACGACAATAGCATCCAGATGAAGAAGGACTTGACCACATTTCTGTACCACTTACGTATCACCGCAGAGGTCGAGGTGGTGGAGATGGTGAGTCCCCAGGAGCTGCCTCTGACGCTTTGGAGTCCCGCTGGCCTCTTTGCCCTTGGGCCCAGAACCAAATAGGGGAACCCCAGTACCCATCAGTTTGTGATGCTAGGGTCCTCCCCCCACCCCCCAATCAGCTTTTGACTGTGCTGGGTCCCAGTTGTGGTACCTGAGGTCGATTTTTGTGGCGGGTGGCATCTTCAGTTACAGCCTGTGAACTTTTAGTTGTGGCATGGGGGAATCTAGTCCCCTGACCAGGGCACCCCCATCCACTTTTAAGCCTCTCACATGTTCACCCAAGAGCCCTTCCACCCATCCATCCATCCACCCACTCACCCACCCTGCCTTGTCTCCTTTATAAGAATAGACATGTCTAGTAATGCTGACTACGTGTGAGGCACTGTTCTATGCATTTTATATATACATTACTTCTCACAGCAATCAATGAAATAGATGCAGTTATCCAATTATCAGTGTTTCCATTTTACAGATTAGGAAGTTGAGGCACAGAAACGTTAAGTAATTTGTCCCAAATGTGCACCAAGTGGCCGAGCCAGGATTCAAACTCAGGCAGACTGGCTCTAGAGTCCATGCGTCTAGCAGTTACACTCTAAAGCCTCTCGTCTGTCCATTCCGTTCAGCACCATTTACTCGTTCCTCTAATGGTATATTCATTAATCCATATATTAATTCATTCCCATATATTCATTAATCCCATATATTCATTAATGTATTTATTCACTCACTCACCCATTCATTCATATGTGCATGTATTCATTCATCTGTGTTCCTTTTTAAACTTCTTCCTGCTCTCCATTCACCCAGGTAATTAATTAATCAACTCATTCATTCATTCACCCATTCATTCACCCAGTCCCGGGCTTGGCTGAGGAGGGAATGAGCTGCCTCGCCTTCAAAGAGCATCACCCCCTGCTTTGTCCTAGGTCATTGGACAGGGAAGCCCTAGGCTGGCAGCAGGAAGGGGGCCTGCCTCCCTCTTCTTGGCCTCGCACCTGAGCTTGGAGCTCACGCTCTCCTCCCTGCCCCTCTCCCCCGTCCCACCCCTGCCTACCCACAGCATGAGAGTGACATCTCCGCTTACACCTACGAGAAGACCTTGGTGATGGAGCAGCGTTCCCAGATCCTCAAACAAATGCATTTAACCAAGAACGAGCGGGAGCGGGAGGTGAGGTTGCCCTGGCTGGGCTTGGAGTGTCTCAAGCTGCTGCCAGCCCTGGGGCTGCACAGGTTTGGGATGGCCCACTCCTGGCTGCTGGCATTGCCGCCTCCTGGCACTGGTTCCCCAGCAGCAAGGGTGCACGCTGCAGTTGCCTCTCTCCAGCCTCCCAGCCAGGATGCAGAGGGGCTTTGGCGAGGGTGACAGATCTTCCACTCTCGACGTGACTTCTGGGGCCCAAGGGAGAAGAGTGGAAGCTAAATGTGTATGGATGATGATTCCTCAGGGGTGTGGGCTGCCAGTGTGGGGGACAAGGTATCTTATGATAGACCCTTAGAGAGTGAGTAATGAGTGGATATTTCAGGATACAGCTGATGATGAGAGCTGGGGGCAAACCTCCTAGGGTGTGGATGGTGTGTTCTCAGGGCTAACGGTGATGAGCTCTTATGGGGTAAGGCTGGCTGTAAGATCTTCCCATGTGGTTAACGTGGGCCCACCCGCCCTCCAGTGTTTGGATGAAAGCCTCACCCCAGTGAGTGGGGTCCTCGGGGCGGGGGACAGAAGAGCTCTCGGAGGTGGATGACAGTGCAGTTGTCAGAAGTGGGATGTGCACCGACCAGCCAGAACTGGCCCTGAGGTAGAGCTCAGCTGGGCCAGGTGTCAACCCTTTGGTTGCTGGGGAGTGGGAAGGCCAGGGGTACTGGAGAGGAGTTGGAGTGGCCATATCCATGGGGCAGTAGCTATTTGGTGTGGAAGCATCGCAGTATTTTAACAACTGGTAGGTCCCAAAAGTGCACGTCCTGGCTGAACATCAGCGTTGAGGGTAGCTCTTTGCAGGGCATGGGTAGTGATTTCCATGGCACCAACCTGTGTCCCTCCCTAGATCCAGAGTATCACAGATGAGTCTCGTGGCTCAATCCGGAGAAAGAATCCAGCCAACACGCGGCTCCGTCTCAACGTCCCAGAAGAGACAGCTGGTGACAGTGAGGAGAAGCCAGAAGAGGAGGTATGCAGCTCGGGTGGTTTGGCTGCAACCAGTGGGAGCAGAACCTTTGGCCTCCAAAAGAATCACATGCCTTCTTTCATCCCTCAGGTGCAGCTGATCCATGACCAGAGTGCTCCCAGCTGCCCCAGCAGCTCACCGTCTCCAGGGGAGGAGCCTGAGGTGGAGGGCGAGGCAGATCCAGAAAAAGTGCATCTCACCTGGACCAAGGACAAGTCCGTGGCAGAGAAGAACAAGGGCCCCAGTCCTGTCTCCTCTGAGGGCATCAAGGACTTCTTCAGCATGAAGCCGTACGGGCCTGGGGGCTAAGGGCTGGGGTCTGGGGTGAGCCTACAGGGTCTTTGCTCCCTGTGGAAAGCAAATGAGCAGAAGGGGTCCTGGTCTGGTAGTCGGAAGGCCCAGCCCAGACCTCTCCTTGGTTGCCCCGTCTGAGGACTCAGGTTGGGCTTGATTGCTAAGGGTCAGAACGCACAGGTGCAGGCAGTGGAAAGGCGAAGGCTGGGGGGCTGGGAGCGCAGGACTAGTCTGCACACAGGGTGTTGATGGTGGCTCAAGTCCTCAGCTTCTCCTGCTTTTTCTGACCCCTCTCCTTTTTCTTCCTCTCTTTGCTTCTCTTATGTTTCCTGAAGGGAGTGGGAGAACTTGTAAGTGCTTCAGAATTTTTGAATTCTCTCCTAGGTTGGCCAGGTTCCCTACTCTTCTCAGTCTGCAATGAACCCTCAACTCGCGCCCCTGACCTCTGGGGTCTCTGAGTAGCCCAGCTTGGAGTGGTCTAGGGTTGGTGGTCCCTGGCTTGCAAGGAGCAGATCCCAGCAGCCCAGTGCTGGGGGCGGGGGAGGTGCTGGAAGGGGCGACTGGATCCAAGTCCCCCCTCTCTCCTAGCCTTACGTGCCCTCCTCCTCCCTGGCTTCCTCCCGCAGGAACCAATCCAACGTGCGGCGCATGCACACGGCCGTGCGGCTGAACGAGGTCATCGTCCAGAAATCCCAGGGTGCCAAGCTTGTTTTGCTCAACATGCCTGGGCCTCCCCGCAACCGCAACGGTGACGAAAACTGTATCCTGGGCTTAAAATTGGGAGGAAGGAGGGAGGTGGACGTCAGGGGACTTAGGTCCTAGCCCTGGGAAGGAAGGGCTGAGCCGGGTCCGCTTCAGAATCAGCACCTAGGACAGGGACGCGAGCCCGGCGATCTGCGGGCGCCCAACGGGAACCTGATTCCTTGGGGGAGGAAAGGGGACGGTCTTTCTCCTTGACGGGCGCTCAGACATGGAATTCCTCGAGGTTCTCACCGAGCACCTGGACCGGGTGATGCTGGTCCGCGGCGGAGGCCGCGAGGTCATCACCATCTACTCCTGAGAGCCAGGACCAAACACCCGGGCCCGAGCGCGTCCGGCCCGCGGCCCCGGAGCTCTCGCCGCGTCCCCCGCCGCTGTCACCGTTTACATACAGACCCTGTGCCCGCGCCCTGGCCCCCTTTCCCCGCTGCCTGAAGCCCGGAGGCCACGTCGGCTGGGGCGGACCCGGAGAAGACCTCCCCGCCCGGAGACCAGAGTCCCGTTGGCGCGTCGGCCCCGGCCGTCCTTTTTCTAAGCCCGGCCTCGCCCCGCCGGAGGAGACGCTGCAATAAAGGTCGGAGGAGGCTGCGGAAAGGAGCGGACCTGGGGCTTCGAGGACCCCCTCGGTCGTCCGCCCGGCCCCTTCCCTCTCTTCCCGCGCCCCGCCCCGCCCCGCCCGCACTCTGCGTCTCTCCCCCGGCGGCCTGGAGCGCGCGGGGTGGCGAGGATGCGCCCCGCCGTCTGCGTTCTCCTTTCTCCCGCGGCCGCGGGCGCGAGCCGGCCGAGCGTATACATAGTGTACAGGAGACATCGCGTGTATTTTTAACGTCCCCATATTTCTGTGACTTAGAAGCGCAACGGACTTCTCTTCTCGCCGCAGTCACGTTCTCCCGCTGGGGGCGCGCCTAGGGAAGGCGGGGCGCCTCGGGAGGCTGGGTTTTCCTTGACGTCCGAGCGTTTGAGAGCAAAAGTGCTTTTAGGCCCAGGCGGGACTCGTGGTCCCTCGACCACCCACTCCTTCGACGCCTCCTCACCCTTTCCGCGCGCCCTTGGCTTCCGACCCTTCTTCCTTCTAGATCTTTTCGGAGACGAAGTGAGACAAGTGTCCCAACTTTCCCTGGATTCGCCTCCCAGCGAATGTGAGCTTCCACTGTGGCTGCAGACACGCGCGCAGCCTCTTCTTATCGGCTCTTTATGCAAGCTGGGGCCAGGAGAGGGGAGGGGCGTTCCTCAAGCCAGAGGAACCGAGAGAGGCCCTCGCCCCCGCCCCCAGGAAGCCCCGTCCCGGTGCCTTCGCTGGGGGAGCAGGCGTCTCTCCTCCACCGGCTTGTCGCCTGCTCCCCCTATCCCGTGGCTCTTCGCCAAAGACTGAAATCGGGGGGTTGGAGGGCGTCCCCTCCCCCGGAGTTTCCTCCCTGGGACAGGTGAGGGAGGAGGATGCGGTTCTGGGTTTGGGGCCGGATCTACCGGGGTGGCCCTAGCGCTGCCCCTGACATTTCCTACCCTGTTCCCATCCGGCAACTCCGGCCTCGGGGACCCAGCCGCCTTCTCCGCGTCTGGGGGCCGGGCCTTGCTGCCTAGCAGCGGCCTCTAGCTGCGTCTCCCAGGCACCTGGGCCTGGGGGAGGGCTGGAGTCGGCACTTGCTTAGTTCTTAAGCGCCTCTCTGCCCTCCTCCAACTAGGGCCCAAGGCCTTTGGCTTCTCCAACACCAGTCCTTGGCGCTTCTGCTCCGCCAGCCCCGCCGGAGGTGCCCTCTTCCCTTAGAGAAACCCCGTTGGCCAGGTTCCCTTCCCCCAGGGCACGTTACTAAGGGGGACATGCACTGCATGCTCGTTCCAGCGCCCTCTGGGGCTGGGTACAGTAACTCCAGCCCCAGGGCCCTGACTGCACCTAGTTAGACATCCCGTCCACCTCCCAGAGCTGAGGCTTCTGGGTACTCCTGACCTCACCACCTCCCTTCCTTTGAGCCCAAGGCAGAGCTGGCGCTGGTGCCATCTAGACTGGGTCAGGTGTGGCTGGAGGAGGTTTGGACGCCTGCGGTTAGACCAAGGCCTCTCTGAAGTTTGATCAGGGGGCTGGATAGATTTTTCCGGGTAGTAATCAGAAGTTGGAGGTATTAGACACCAGCACTTCCCACCCCCATCCTCCAAGACCTCCCTCTGAGAACCACAGCTGGGTCTAGCCTTCTGGGAGCCTAGCACTCCCAGGCTGAAGTGGTGGGCTAGGCAGAACCGAAAGGGGGCTGTATTAACATCACTTAGGGAACCAAAGTTGCACTATCTGGGCCCAGGCTGTCTGGTTGGCAAGAGCAAAGTTTCCATTGATGAAAACCGACATCCCACAACAAAACCCCAAGTTTTCTGTGCTACATGTGCAATATTTGTTATGAATGTTATCACCCGTCACTCATCAACTTATCTTTATAATCATGTAGCTAGATGTTTCATGTCCATTCAAGTGACTTTTATTCTGAGTGCAATATTTCAATAGCCTTGTAGTGATAACTGGTGTTGCTTTTGTTTTAGATGATCTATGTGCAGGGCAATGCAATGAAGTTGAAAACCCTTGTAAATAAGAGAGGTTGCAAACCAAATCCAGAGTACTTACTACTATTACTAGGCCTGCCTTTAATTTTCAGTGTTTCAGTATTTCGCATTCTGCCTCAGTATTGATCTCGTGTTCTTTGTGCCAAGATGAAAAGGAGAGGGTTGGTTCTTTCCTTTATTGTTGAATGCTCCCATTTAATGCTTTATAGCTTTTACTGTATTAATTTTTTAGACTCCCGTCTGCACAAAATGCAATAAAAATAATTTTATTATACCCTTCACAGCCTGAGGTGTGCTGTTTGGACACTCCAGGGAGAACTAGTAGGTGGAAAGAGGGGTATTCAAAGTGGGCCCCCGTGAGGATCCCAGACTCTTCATCAGAAACACCGACCACCACCGACAGAAGAGTTGGCTGGGTTGACCCTTCAGGTCTGGCTGCCTGGTTTGTGTCCTGAGAGTTCCAGAGCCCTGTCAAACATCTGAGATAGTGAGCACCTCCAGCTCAGGCTGGGCGCTGTCGGTGTCTTCATCCCTAATCTACTGGCAGCCTTGTGCCAGTCACTTCACACCATTTCCTGGTGGGGAGCTCCATGAAATGCCCTCCAGCGCCCCCACCTGGGATGCTGGTTCTGCCAACCCCTTGCATAATGAGCTGGCAACTGAGACAAAATCAGAACAGGACAGCACCCCTCTCTCCATTGCCTTCTGGTCAGAAATGGCCTCCTCGCCATTCTGTTTTCCTTAGAATAAGCGGACAAGCCTGACACACTCAAAGTCTGCCACAAACAAGGATGCTTACACACCATCATAATTACCCAGCAGGCTTTTACTCCAAACTGCGGTTAAAGCTTCTAACTAGGGGAGCTGTAGGAGAGAAGCTAGGGTTAAGAGGTTTTGAGGCCTGACTGCAGGCTGAGGACAAGCGGGGGCAGACCTCACGGCAGACTGAAAGCAGTCAGTGCTGTCAGGGAGCCTCCCCTACAAACTTTGGAAAGCAATGCCACAGAGAGGCCCTACGGGGATTCTCACCCAAAAACAGACGACACAGCTTTCACTTTTGCATTTTAATTAAAAAGTAATCATTTCATCTTATTAACAACACAGGAGTTTCAAAGAGGAAAAAAAACCACTATATAACACAAACAGGTCAGAACATAAAACACTGCCATCTGGGGACCTTGAGTTTTGGAAACCAATGTTTACTCAGCTACTGGCAAGGACTCAGCTGAAGTCACTGCTCTCCCGTGTCTCCGCCAGGGGTCCCTTGAGGCTGATCCACAAGGCTCTAAGGAGCACCATCCCTAGGGAGAAGGCAGCTTCCTTTGGCTCCACTTAGAGCAGCAGGCAGAGGTCCTCCCTCTAGTAACTTCACTCTGGCTCAAAAGTTTTGAACAGCCTCCTGCATCAAGAACACGTCTGGCTACCAAAAGTCTGACATCAAAATGGTCCCTACCTCCTGCTGCTCAGAAAACAGAACAAGAGCCTGGTTTCTGGGCCAAAAGCTCAAAGCAATCACTGAAAAAACAGGTGTTCACTGCCAGAGTCTAGAGCGGTCTTCTCAGAGCCAACTCCATGAAACTACCACTGGTGAGGAAGAAGCTGACAAATGTTAAAGGGTTAAGAGTGGTTGGGGCCCAGATTCACAGTTTGGGTTAAACTGCTGGTGACCGATGCTGTTCAGTCCATGGAAAATCTTCCATTGCAATGAAAGCCACAAAGGAAAAAAAAAAAAAAAGAAAAACCAAGAACCAACTACTCTGGGTCAGGCAGAAAAGTGCCTGCCATGGCCCCTCTTCAACTCCAGAGCAGCCTGCTTAGCAGCCCTCAGGCCGCCCCCACACATGTGGGACGGGGCGCACCTGCGCCGTGCCCACCAGGCCCAGCCTGCGCTCTACAACCCTACACAGGGACGCAGGCAGGAGCTCGTGCTTGGGTGGGCCTGCGTGAGGCCGAAAGCCTGGGGAGGCTCAAAACGAACAAAGGCAGTGGCTCTCGCCATGGAAGGACCACCCCACATGCAGCCAGCTGGGGCCTGGCTGCTTCTCCTCCCCCGCCCCCACATCGAGCTGACAGAGACAAATGAAATACAAACGGAGCCCAGACACCTATACTGCCCATGACCCCAGAGATATTTATTTTCTATCAAAAAAAAGAAAAAAGAAAAAAAAAATAACCCCAACAACAAAAAATACACCTCCAAGGCAGTACAAACTCTGACTCTGGAAGGAATAAGTAACAACAGCCTTGGGCAGAAGAGAGCAGGTGGTAGAAACTTATGACATTCGATGTGGACCTGGATATGCGCAGAGAACATCCTCCAAGTAACTCTACTTAGGACGCAACAGGTAGGAGGCCGGGGGAAGAGGGGCCTGGGGGAAGTTGAGATTTAGCCTCAGTAATGCCTCTGGTATGATCCCATGGGGGCCTGCGGCTGCCCCACCTGTGCTGTGGTCTGGCTAACCAGGTGGGAGAGAGCAGGGCCACTCTGGATCAGGGTGTCCAGAGCTTTCTGTACACTTGGATTGTCAAAGTTGATACTTGTGGAAGACACAGACCTCTGGCTAGCCAAGTTGCTGGCAGGTGCCAGGAGGGTGGAAGGCTGGCCAAAGAGCCCTTGGGAAGGAGCCCCAGGCCTGGGGCCCATGTTCCGAGCAGATCCTGCCTGTCCCAAAATGCTTGGAGGCTGATTGCCAGAGGCCTGTGATCTTTGCTGAGGCTGGCTGTTCGCTGCTGTGGAAAAATTCTGGTTCTGGGTGTTTCCGGCAGCAACTGAGGGGGATGCAGAGCTGCTATTGGCCGCAACCGTGCCACTATTGAAGAGGCTGAGGATTTTGGCCTGAAGCTCTTGCTGGGAGGTGGGGGGTGCAGCTGGAGTGGGTGTAGCAGACGGGAGCACTTGGCCACTCTGGAGCGGTTGAGAGCTTGGCTGTGTCTTCAGTGAGGCACCCGAGGTCGCCCCGAGTGGTTGACGGGAAATCGGGCCTAGAAGACAGAAAGAGGAGGTATCTGGTTAAAAAATACCCTCCATGGGCAGGAGGCTTAGCAGCCCAGGGAAGAACAACAATCACTGATTACATCAATCACACAGTACACAGACTATAACATTGATTTCCCAAAGGGGCCACTTCATAGTATGTGCTGTTTTCAGTAAACAGCTTAGTTTCCCCAGAGAACTACTTTTAAAAAAAAGGGCATCCATCTTGGTTCCCAGGGAGTCAGCAATACTAGCCCACCCACCACCACATTAACTACAGGGATCAGAATTCAGTATCCAAATCTTAAGTTACCATTATTACACCAGCAAGGATGGCCCATGCGGGAAAACCCATGGGATGGGCTCATTCCCTTATGCACCCCAAAGACCCCTGGGCCTGCCACCCTCCCAACAGAGCCTGGGGGTAGAGAAATGCAGAGTCAGAACTTCACCTCGGCCCTGCCACGTAGCTCACCAGGCAGAGAGTCGGCGCTGCTCCTCATAAGCCGCTCCTTCCTCTCTCGCAGGTAGTTGATGATCTTGTCAGTCTCTTCAGCAGTGAGGTACCTGTTGTCGGCCAGCAGGTTGATGAGGCTTTGGATGGCTGGAGGGTGCCCCCCACGCATCCCTTCCTCAGGGCCTCCTCGCTCTCTTTCCTGGAGGATGGCTTCATCAGCCATCTTGGCCGCCTGTCTGGCAATCTCCTCGCGCTCCTTCTCCCGGCACTCATTCTTATAGCGCTCATAATTTCTGGCCACCAGCACCATGGCGTCTGCCTGGGGCATGTTGCGATGCTCTGTAGGAGGGAATGACATGAGTTATTTTCTCCCATGACAGATTTCAGTGCCCACCTGCTGAACTCTACCAAGCCTTTCCTGACCTCAAACAAGCAAGAAAACCATTTCACTGACAAAAAGCCTTGGAATGGGGATGGGGAGAGGTGGGAGGGAGGGGATGCAGCTGGGAAGACAGAGAATGGGTTTCTTCAGTGGGAAACAGACACCCTTGTAGAGAGCTAGTTCTGTGGGGAATTCTTAGATCACAGACATGTAGTAAAAACCAGAGAAACACGACAGTCTCTCACAGATTCAAAAAGACCATGTGGAGAATAACCACAGGAGGCAGGCCATGGGGGTCCAAACAGCCCTTCTGTAAAGCCTGGCTTTCCACCGCGCTCCTCAGGATAGAGTTGTCTGTTAATGTATCAGTTCAAAGGTTATGGATTAAGATCAAATTATGATCCTAAATAACCTCCTCCCCTCACCCTTGGGCAACAAGATTTATAAGGTGGTGAGAAGACTTCTTGGCACTTGATATAAATGTCTTCACACATCTTGAGGACTGCTCCTCAGAGAGGCGAATGACCTACTGGAGAGGCTTCTACACTCTATGCTAATGGGTAAAACTGGTCAGGCAAATAGAGGGCCCAGGGTGGTGGAAGAAGGGAAAAGTCTATGCTGTGAGAGCAATCCGCAAGGCAGCAGTTGACTGAGTCTCAATAATCTGGGGGCAAAAGACTAAAAGTTACTTCAGGGAAGGACTTCAGGAAACCTCCCCTGGGCCTCCAGGAGGTCAAGGCTGCCTCCCTCTTCTCAAAGTCCCTCCACTGACTTCTCCAGCGCACTAACAAAGAGTCTCCTAACTGCCTGGCACATGCTTTGTCCCTCATCCCAAAGTCTGGTGAAAGCAGGGGCTCCACCGCGCTCAGTGCAGGGTGTGCCAGAGCGGTGCTGGAGCTGGCTCTCGCTGGGGCGAGCAGACTGTGCGCCTCTCTTCCCAACTTGCCCTGAAGTGACTTCATGTTGGTGGCTTGAAATAGAACACAGTGGGAGTTTTTACACCATGGAAATCAGCAAATTCTATAAACCACGCCGTCCCCACCCCAGAACTGGCTGTTAAACATTTGCCAACACATCACTGCACATACCTAAGGGCTGAATGTAACGTCATACACAGCAGGCCCAGAACTGTATCCAGTGAAAGAAGATCAAACAAATAAATGACTATGCAAGTTTCTGCCATGCACTTATAAAAGGGCCCTACCACATTTGAGCTGAAATACCTTTACCTAAAACCTGCTGCTTCTGAGTAAGCCATAAAAAAATTAATGAACTAGTATCTGGAAGTTTCTGGAATTCTAACCCACTGGGGCCTCCATACCTTGAGGGGTTCCAAACATGATGTTGACTGTACAGGAGCGGTGAATCTGGTGTTGCTGGGTGATGACAATAGCAAAGGGAGACCCTCCCCTGCTAACATCCTCCAAGGCTTGTGACAGTGATACTTCCGTGTTGAGGAAGATCAAATCTACTACCATGCCTAGGTCTCGGACCTTCCGCCCCACAGATTCAGCATAATCTCTGTAGAAACAAACAGGATCCAGTTGAGTACTCCCTGATCAACTCCCAATCTGCACAGTGGCACCTCAGCCAGAAGACTTCAAATCCTAGTGTCAAATCCAGTGTCTCCCTAGCACCCTCTTCAGGCTCCAAGAATCTAAACCAATTCCTTCTCTTTATATTGGCTCACAAGCTTCCAATGGAACAGTACTTAGTATCCCAGGCCCTTCTCTTGATTCTCTGGTCTGATGGTCATTCCTAAACACCATCCTGTTGCCTAAGACTTGTAGCACATTTCTGTCTTGGCAGAGGCTGTACACCATAGTGGAAAAAGCATGGGTTTTAAATGCTAGAGACAGGTTTAGATCTTAGCCCTAACATTTACTTGCAAAGTTGAAGCTTTAAGCAAATCCCTTTACCTCTTACAAACCTCAGTTTCTTTACCAATCAGACAGGAATAATACGGCTCAGCTCATATGTCATTTCCTTAACTTTCTCTCCAATCTAAATCAGATCCTTGATATATTTCTTCTCATAAGACTCATCACCAATACATTTATTTTTGTCATCTGTCCAACTAGGGTATAACCTCCACAAGAGGAAGGGGCCATGTGTGTTTTCCTCATTAGCATTAAGCTTCAGGACCTAGCACCTGCCACACACAGGAAAAATTTGATGAATGAAAACACATGAAACACGATTACTATGAAGATTAGAAAAATAATTTAAAGCGCTTAGCACGGAGTAGTACAGAGTAGGTGCTCAGAAAATGATAGCTGTTACGATGCATTTAAAAATAAAAAGGCAAAAAAGCTATCTGCAAGTTAAAGCAGCATCTACTTCTAAACAAGGCAGTCCAGAGCCTGTGAACTCTGCCTGCTGTTTGGTGTCTCAACACCTATTTCCCTAGCTTCTGCCTTGAAAATTAGCTCTTTAACCCCAAACTGCTAGAAAATACATGAAGTTATTTACTAACCACATGGGGAAAGGGAACATAGCTACTGCCAAACTTGCAAGCTGCTACACTCCCTTCTGCACCTCTGAGCTGCTTATTCAAGGAAACAATGTGAAACAGAGGTAGAATAAAATAGTGCTGTGAGCTCTGGCTTGGCTAGCACAGTCACCTAACAGCTCTGCAAGGCCATGGCACTTCACAAAGAAAGCCAGTTTCTTGGCTGACGAATGCAGGGACATGCCTTCCAAAGTATTAGGGACTCGGGGTTCTCTCACAAAGGGGACATCTACTGCTTTGCCTGACCAACATACATGCCCTCGGATTTTCCTTTGGGGAGGCACCCCTTTACCACTCAGTCTACACCAGTTCCACGGGGTTAATCCCACTTTTAGCACTATGGGTGGGCACATGACCTAGCCCTGGCCAATCAGGGCATCCCAGCACTGCTGGCCAAAGTGACAGTCTAGGGATGGGAAATAATTCCAGGACTTCAGGTGGAAGCAACAGGAAAAAGCAGCTCTCTTTCCATGGGTTTGCTAAGCTAAGGAAATTCATGTCTCATGTCAAGAGCTAGCGCTGTTCTGTCTCTTCAAGCAGACAGCTTGTCTGAGAGTGAAGGCAACACAAAGACCAAGTCATTATGAGAGGCTGACCCTGAATGCAGCCATGCCTGAACATCCCAGTCAAGCAAACTAAAAACTTCCCTTTGGGCTCAAGCCAGTTTGCAGTGGGTTTTCTGTCATCTACAACTGAAAGAACTCTGGTTAACACAGTACAGCAACGCCAGAGTACACAGCCTGGCAGTGGGTACAGCTGCCAAGAAGACGACTAAACTTCTAATTTCTCTTCTGCTTCTTCTCCTCACTCAGGGAAAATCCAAAGGGTTCTTACTTAGTCTGCTTGTTGACCACAATCACAGAACAATCAACAGGCCTCTCAGCATCAAAGCGTCTCTGGATTTCCTCAAAATACTGACGATAGAGCTCTTCTCTACGACGTTCCTCACGTTTCAGACGCTCTGCAGGATGACACCAGGGAAAACTGAAACATGGACCGTGCCTTTCTATAAAAATAAGTCACAGACCTTATTTTCAATCCTGAACTACTTGTAGGCAAAGGTTGTAATATACACATCTCCTCTGAAGTAATCCTCTAGACTACCTCCTAAAAAATTTTTATTTTTTTACTATTATAAGTTCATTAAAATGGAATGAATGGATTACAGGGCATGTCTGCTTTAATCTGATACATGCTACCAGAATGTCCTCTAGGAAAGGATATTACTAATTCATCCTTTCTTTGGGGTGGATCACCTAGTGCTATTTCTCCATATCTTGGTCAACACTGAGTTTTGTCATTAAAAAAAAAAAAAAAACCTGCCAATTGATAGGCAAAAGATAGTATCTCATTATTATCCTAATATTCATTTTTGGGACAACCATTTAAGATTCTTATTGACAGGTAATTGTAATTTGCTTAAAAAAAAAAATCAGGTAATAAAAAAAAAAAAGCACAACAAAAAATCCCAAACAAAACCAGGCAGTAAAGTATAAGTTCTGTAACAAACTAAAAATGAGGCTCTTAACTTGACCAGGAATAAAACAACTTAAAAATCTTAAAGATGTATTAAATATACTGAGAAAATCAAGGCTTTAAAAAAACATGTCTTTATCTAAAAAGTAGATGCTCTTAGGTAAAAATTATAAATAAAACAACTCTCCCCACATACGACACAGGTAATGCAGACGGCTATATTTATTTGGGCAGTGAGCAAAAAGCAAACATTTAACCTCTTCAGCTTCAATCTTTGGTTCATTTCTTTTCTTTTTTTTTTCCCTTTATTTTTACTAGTTGGAGGCCAATCACTTCACAACATTGCAGTGGGTTTTGTCATACATTGACATGAATCAGCCATGGAGTTACATGTATTCCCCCATTTCTTTTCTTATTGACAGTATTTCATATTTATTTCTTCTTGTTGGGTGACTAAACCAGATGACAGTACTACTTTGCATTTTAAAAATTATTTTCAAGCTGAATGCTCTCTACAAATGAACAGGCCGTTTGTATTTCTTCTTTTCGTGAATTGCTGAGCCAAGTCATTAGCTCCTTTCCAGCTGGTTATTAGTTTCCTCTTTCTTTTGTAAAGTGTTCTATTTGTGATAAGAATAAACTGTTTTTTCTACTTTACCTTTTGCACGAGACTGACTTTCTGGGCCTGGAGGGCCTCGTCCATCAAAGCTATCTCTGTAACGGTCAAAGTAAGCATCATCTTTCCTCCTGCAGTAGTCATCCATTCGCAGGTATCGGTCATAAGAGCCTTCTCTCCTGAAAAGGTAAAGAAATGTGCACAATGTTAAAGGTTTTATCCTGCAAAAATCAAATACAGAGAATTCTTCAAGACCCAGCTGTCTGTGAGGATGACATAGTAAGGCACAGAATTTTGGGATTAGGAAAGAAAATTAGTATCTGGGACTTATTGCTCATCAGCTCTGTGGCTGGGACTGAGTTAACCTACCTTCCAAAAGGACTGGGAGGATGTACAGAACGCTCTCAGCATAATGTAAGCTCCCTGGCCCAAAGTAAACACAAAATAACTGGTAGTAATTATTGATATTAGTTTTGAATAACCATTCTAGGCCCTACCCCAAGCCTCCTTCCTTGTGCTTTTTAAAAATTGTGGTTAAAAAATAGAACAAATCAAAAAAGTATACATATATAAAATAATTTTCATCATCCTGAACAATCTGAACAGAATCTCACCCCCAATCTCTGTAACTTCTAATCTACTTTCTATGAATTTGCCTTTTCTAAATATTTCATATAAGTGAAAATATATATTTGTCTTTTGTGACAATGTAGCATAATATTTATTTCATGTAGCATATTTTTTAAGGTCTATCAAGGCTTAGCAGGTATAAAAACGACCTTTCTTTTTATGGCTGAATAATATACTGTATGGATATATCATACTTTTTAATCCATCTATTGATGGACATTTGAGTGGTGTCTACCTTTTGGCTACTGTGAATAGTGTTGCTATGTACAGTCACACCCATCTATGTGAGTTCCTCTTTTCAATTCTTTTGGATATATATTCAAGAGTGGAGCTGGTGGATCATTAATTCTACCACACTTAACTTTCTGAGGGACCACCAAACTTTTTCACAGCGGTCATACTACTTTGCATTCCTACCAGCAATGTATGAGGGTTCTAGTTCCTCTACACTTTGCCAACACTTAAAAAAAAAAAAACTAATAAAGCCATCCTAGTAAGTATGAAGTGCTATCTCATTGTGGCTTTGATTTGCATTTCTCTGCTAACTAAGGATGTCAAGTATCTTTTCACGTATTTATTGGCCATTTGTACATCTATCCTGTGGTCCTGCATGGCCAAAACAATTTGCACTCCCATCTTTTTCTCCATTTGCACAATGGTGCCATTCACAGCCCACAGAAAGAGACCCAGATTCATTCATTAAGTAAAATCCGTCTTCAATCACATATTCAGCAAATATTTATTAAGCAGCACATCTCTCATGGTGATAGACACCGGAAACATAGGCCTAAGAAAGGCACTGCTATAGAGTTTTCAATTAGTTCAGCAGAACAAACATAAAAAAGACTGCTATCAAAAACAAACAAACAAAAAGCCCAGCAAGCAGAAGGGCTGCAGAGGTTACCTGTACATGGGATCTCGGGACTCTCTCATCTCTCTGTATCTATCGTACATGGGATCTCGGTGATCTCGAAAATTCCTAGTTTCTCTCAGGTCACGAAAGTCTCTAAGATCCCTCATGTCCCGAGCATCACGCATACTTCTGCTGTCTCGGTGATCCCGAATGTCTCTGGTATCTCTGTGGTCCCGCAAATCTCTGGGGTCTCGCATGTCTCTGCCATCTCGAGCATCCCGGCCATTTCTGCCGTCCCTGGGCTCTCTTCTTGGACTTCCTCGAATGGGCGATCGATCACGTCTTGTATCTCGACTATCTCCAAAGCCATATGGATCTCTGTGGGAGGGGGCAAGAAGATGCTAAGACAAAGGAACTGAAGGAGTTGACCCTTGACCTCTTTACTGGAGAAAGCCCCCACCCTCCAAGCATTTTTCTCTAAAACACAGCAGTCAGTGAGAAATAAGATTACAATTTTAAGGACAGTCACCCATCTGGTCAGCAAATAAAGACTAGCAGGTTTTAGAATCTCCAAAGATTAGGATATTCAAGGAAGAATGTATGATCCACAGCCAAGGGTTTTGACTGGGGTCATAGTGTTTATCAGATTTTGGGGGGTAACTCAATATTTTGTATACATGTCAAACTATCATCTCTATCTCAACAGGTTTTCAAACTGAAAGGGTCTTCCCTCATTCATTTCTTCCCACCAAACTTGTTTGAAAGAGATTTTAAAAGGGGAGAATAGTTGCTGCGTTGGGGGGTGGTCATAATAAGGGGCAAGACTCATGAAGGAAAAATGAGCAAATGACACAATCTCATACAAGGTTGGCACAATCTTATACAAAGTAATGGTGATCCAAGGAGTTATCCTTAAAAGTACAGAAAACGTTACTTAAAAAAACATTGAGCAGGATCAATCAAATAAAGGGGAAAGAAGAAAGAGAAGTACAATACAAGACACACAGTCAAGTACAGGAACACTCTATCTTCTTAACATATGAGTAGTGGTCTCTCTCAGTCTAAAGTTTATGTAGAACCTGGCTCCTTCTGGTCAAGGTATTCTTTGTTTAAAAACAAAAGTGTTTGAAGTCACAGGTGTTCGGCTTGATCTGATTCAATATGCTCCATGAGACAATCTACCCCACTGGGAACTCATTCTCAACATATTTAAAATTAAGCTTCTTATTCAACCCACTCAGGCGCAGTCAGACCTTTTCACTTTTGCCAAAAATCATCTTCCCAGTTACCAAGGTTTAAGTTCTTGAGAGTTAACTTTGATTTTTCTTCCCTATCAAGTCACTTGAATACTCTTTGCTTTTCTTGTTCATTCCCATTGGACTTTTAAGTTCAATCCAAACCCTTATTCTATGCTGGCACCACCAAGAATTTCTAAGATACAAAACCAAAATCCAACCTTCCAGATTTCAATTCTTTCAGCAAATACCAGATAAACCATCGATTTCCACCTGTTACCAACTGCAACTTGGCTATCACGCTTCTGGGCACTCTTCCCTAACAAATTTGGCCCCTTTCCATTTATTATTTCTTCCTCATTTCCTGATCCAACTTCCTTAGTTCTACTTAAGCTGTTCTTATGACTTAACTCACATGTTCTTATGACTTAACTCAGTATTTCTGTTCACATGGCTTTTCATCGTGGAATGATTTTCCTGCACTAACTCAAGTATCACCCAACGCTCAAAGCCAAGTTCATGTCCCATGTCTTCCAAAAAATATTCTCTGTCTCTGGAGTAACTGCTAATCTCTCCTGCTAAACTCTGAGAGCACTTACTATTTCTATTACTCATCTAGATCTGATTTACCTTTTTACAATGTCTCCTTGTAAGACCTGCTTTAAGGATTACCTCCTCCGTAAAACCTGCCCTGAACTCTTGATCTTTTCCAGCAAAAAGGTCCCTCCCCCAGTCATTTCCATCTCAATAAATGGCACATCTATCTACTCAGTTGCTCAAGCCAGGAAACTGGATGTCATCCTTTCTTTAAAGCCCTATCTATCCACTCTTCCAATGACATTTCCAAAATCTGTTCACTCTTTCTCTGAAATCGATATCCATTCTGCCCATGTTTCTTTCTCCCCATTGGAACCAATGAAGGCCAACCCCAAACCACCTTTCCCCAAAACCACAGCAGAGCCTGCTAAAGTAGTCTCCCCATTTCTGCTCTTGCCTGTTTCCTAATCCTCTTTTAGATTACTCTAGAACCATCTTTTAAATATGTAAAACCCTTCGCTGGTTTCCCAGAGTATTTAGAATTCAGTTCAAAATCTCTACTGAGGCTAATAAGACTCTGCCCTGCCTCAGCTCTTGTTTCCTCCAAACTTATTCCGCCCCCTCCCTAGTCTGCGTCTTTCTTACCATATTGACTTTTCAGCTGTAACTAGTCAAGGTTTTTCCCAATGCCTCTCACTGTGCAGCAGGAACTACTCCACACTCATTTTTCCAGGTCTCAGGCTTAACCATTCCTTACTCCATGATACTGTTAGTTTAAAACTTTGGTCCCCACCCCCCCCCCCCAAAAAAAACAACTTTGGTCCCTAAATTTTGGCCACCTTCTCTCATAGCACTGTTTCACTCATGTTATTTATCACAATTTGATGTCACATATCAATTTACTTGTTTAACACCTGTCAGCCCTACTAGACTGCAAGTCCATGAAGACAAGGACTGTCAGTTTGACTCCATGATAAAGCCACTACATAGGCTTATATTGTCTGGCATAGAGCAGATGCTCCATGAACCTGTTACATGAGTCTTGCTCTGCACATATATTTCTATTGCTGCACTTATCACACTGTTCTGTAGTTATTTGTTTGCAATGGCTTCCCTACCAAACAGTAAGCTCACTTGAATGCTTTGTATCCACAGGACACAGCACAGAGTTCAGTAAATGTTTAATAAACTAAGTTATTCAACTAAACTGTAAGCCTCTCAAGAGTAGGCATCATGTCTTCCTCATATTTTTGTCATCTACCATGATTACACATATAGACATTCATCATGATGCCCTCAGCTTGGAAGAAAACCTCATTTTCACTTCATCCACATGGTCACAGCAAAAACAATTTAAATGCCAACTTTGTTTCTATGAAAAGTCCTTGTCATATGTTTTAAGGCTCACAAGTACTCTTGATTGGTGGGAGCAAACATATGGGAGATCAGAGAATTTAAATGAGGATGGCTAAAGAGTTTTCCCACTAGAATAAAGTGCAAAGTAACCAAGACTCTTACTTCAACTTTTATTATGTCATATAATCCCTCTAACACATGTAACATCTGATATAGCGTATATTGTGGGCAAACACCCAGGATCCAATGGGAAGGGACAACTGTAAAGTATTTCTGGATTAATGATCGGCAGATAAACCTGCCTTGGGGAGCAGTCAGAAAAAATTCATTAGAGGTGGAATCAGATTTCAAGTGCTCTTTGGCAATCAAGACTGAAAGAGATCATGAACCTGACAGACCACAGACCACACACAAAGCCATAGGCTTGAGAAAACAGGATGGAGGGTGGGGACAGGGATAATACCACCACATCATGGCACTTTTCACAGCCTTAGGATGATTACAAATGCCACATCCGGTTCTCATTCTTTTGAATCCACTGAAATACCTTACTCACCTGTCGAGAGTTTATTCCTGGAGGTTGACCACAATACCCTAGATTCCCAAAGTCTAGGCTCATGCTTCTAGTTTGAGAAGGCAAGCAGTCAATCTAAAGTCTATGTGCAACAAAACTACAAATTCCCCCTTAATTATCTTCTAGGTAAAAATGTAGAAGAGACGATATTCACAAGGGGAAGAAGAACCAAAGGAGTAGCACAAGCAGGGACAGAGAGGAATAGCAAGGCTCTAAAAGGAAAAGGGAAAGCTTTCTTTCCTTTCTCCAAAAGACAAGCAGTATGGCAGACTGCTTGTCTTCTGGAGACAAAAACAAAAACAAAATAACCCTTTAGGAACCAAACAAAGACCTCCCCAGAACAAAAGGGATCCTGGTGTTGGCCCCAACATCTTTCTCAAAATAAGAACCAGATAGCAAAAAGGTGGTACAATGTGCAGGATTCAGAGTGCCGCAAGGATGAAGCCTGCTGAACAAGATGCTTGGCCTCAAATAACAAGTGGGTTAGAAGCAAGTTTCTGGAGAATGAAGTTCACTATATCATCCCATGGTACCAAAGTTGTTTAACTGGAGACCAATGCACTGTACCCTCAGGTAGTAGGTCACCAGAAGCTAAAAAGAAACTGAACAACAGTTAAAACTTCAGAACCAGAGTCCACAAACTGAAAGCAGTTGATAAACATCACTAAAATTCTGTTGCAAATTCCTCATCTATTCAGCAGGATGGGGCAAAGCCAATGCTCTTTTGCCTTGAGAGAAATGGTAGTCACACCATGTGAAAACATCTGAGAGGTGAGGAGGGAGGGATGAAGGAAAAGACCATGGCTCAGATGGCAAGTGATATGCTCCTGGTAGAAGTGCTTCTCTTCCTGAGGAGCACTAGGCATTTGAGAGTTCTTGGACAACTGATGGACTCTGAGCTTCTCTTTGGCTAGAGGCTGCCTCAAGCCCAGGATGGTGTTCTTTGGCCTTGGCTGTTCAGAAGGTCAGGGAGGAAGGCCTCTGTCCTTTTCTTTGTCAGCTTCTCCTTTTTTCTTTCTGTTCACTGGAATATTTTCCTTGGAAAGCCAGCCTTCTTTCTCCTGAAAAAAAAATCCATCAGCTCTTTGTATTTCTGTTCTGTCACAGATACTGTCCACAAATACCATTCTCTAAAAGGCTGGCTGCTGTGTGATGTTGATCCCCCACCAGGAGCTCCATGCTACCGTCAGAGACAACAGACTTGTACAGAATTTTGTAACTGGGTGCAGGAAGGCTAACGGGTGCAACAAGCTATCGCACCTTACAGATCCAAATTTTGTTAAGTGCCCATGCTTCTCCCTAGGAAGCGCACTGATAATTTTCTCAAACACAAATGCAACTCTTCTGTTGGTAGAGAGGTAGCACTTGTTGAGAACTGACGGATCTTAAGTGTTAGTGCACAGCCCACCTATAGCTAGGGCAGTCTCATACCCAAGAAGCAAGCAGTTATTAAAGGAATTAACACTGTGGATACATAGAAATCACCTCAGGCCACGTAAGAAACTTGTCTGCAGTTAGGCTTTTTCTTTTCTTTTTTAAAAAACTGAAATATAGTTGACTATGGCCAGGTTATTTCTGATGAACCAATCCTTGATGACTTTCACCAACGAGGCACCAGGCCTAACATGCTTCACGAACACATAGAGAAATTCTCTGCAGAGGTCTTGATGTAGACAAGTTAACTCTACTTGCTTTTCCTCAGGTCATGAAGGAAGGCTTAGAAAGTAGACTATCACTTAGAGGCCATGTCTGCAGAAGGATAGTCCAAGACCTGGACTGCTGAAGTGTTGAGCTGAAGATGGAAACTGAGAACTGAGGTGCGACTAGAATCATGATCCGGTCTCCGAGGATGGTTAAGGACTGATGCCTAGCGCCAATGCTAGACAACTTGCATGCTAACTATGCAATGCTCTCAATGTGCACAGTGGAGTCCAATGAAGAGGTCCAAGGGTTAAATGATGAGAATTCAGGCTGAAATGTGATCCAGAGGAGGGATCCCTGATGCAGAATTCTGTGCTTGACTGGGCCAGTACCCGTGAGAACCACATTTCCACAGCTGGAGTCGTTAGGGAGGCATATTACTGAACGAGAGCAATGCCAGCAGAACTGCGGCTTACAGAGACGTTTGAAGAGGTGATAATCCTGTGAAAATTCCCAAAGATACTGAGGTGTTTTGACACTCAAGGTTAAAGTCCAGCAAAATAACTGTTACAAAGGTCTTGCCAGCATGCTTAGAAACAATTTTCTTATTAAAAGTAGCAACACTGAAGAAACAGTTACAACTTAAGGGAAATGCTTGCTATAGGTAGCTTTTTTTTTTTTCTTCCTGTGAACAATGCATTCCTCCATGGTTGGGGGCACATAAAATGTTTAGGGTTGCTAAATGAAGGCAGCTGGATTGCTGTCAACATACTGGTACACTTGGAATTATCTCAAGGTTTTGACTGGAAGCAAGCACCTGAAGAGTGCGTGCTAGCCAGTGTTCACCCTCAGGGAAATGATTAGCCCCTTCCAGACTAGTATCTTAAGAGACAATATACGATAAGCACAATGATCAAAACGTTAGTGTTCTATTTTGAATACAACATTCAATTTATCTGACTTTACGGTTTGAAAATTTTTATTTTTAAATGGAACAAAACTGGGACTCTGCTTAGACTTTTAGACAGGGCTCAGAATAGAATTTTTAACTAAATGTGAATATCCCTCTTCCCTAAATCTTACTGAGTATGACTATATGAAACTTAATCATGCTAAACGACACTTTGAGGAACCTAGTTAGGGATGGATCACCAAGAAGACTGATTTTTAATGGATCTTTAATTAGCCTAGCTGTCCCTCCTATTGATTATAAATGGGAAGCCACAGTCCAATCCATGTCCCAAATGACCTCATCTTAGAATTTATTTTTGAGGAAGACGATATATTAAAATGAAAATGTAAGTGACATATGTTTATAAATCTGGTAAGGAGAACATTTTAAAAGGCCCCCTCCAATGTTGTTTGTATGTTTATTTTTTGGGGGGGGGGCTATAAAAAAAGAAAGAAAAAAGCATTCTTCCATTACAGATGAAATTTTAGGCTGGGATGAAATTAATCTTTTAAATTTAATGCTCAGGCAATGGCAATACTGGATTTCAAGCAGGGGAGTAAGCTATTTCCCCAACATTGCCAATGCTTAATGAATACCTACAATAATGGGAAATGTTAAAAGCATCTGGTTAGGTATACTTTTAGTGGAATGACATATAATATTCTTATCACAGCACAGATGAGAACTACTTTTTATTCTGTGACGTGCAGCCCCGCCTCCTTTTTGCCTGTGGAAACACTACCTGACATCACAGACATCATAAGTATACACAGAGCAGGAGGATTTTACCAGGGGCGTGTCTTTACAGTGACCAATTCTACACTCCTATAAGCTACCTACCTCAGAAACATACACATTTGAACTCCTTGGAAATTGGATATACACCGCATCTCCTTTCAAGTCATTTAGCAACCACAGCTTCCAGTGAAGCCCCATATGTCTGACTATTAGATGCAAACTCTCAGTCACTTGTATTCCATGTTTACTAGGGCAACGAGGAGCAACACTGAAGGGACTGCCCAACATCTGCAGCGTGGTTAGATGCAGCACAACGGAAACAGACATTATATGGATCTGCTGAAGTTCCAAAGCATTCATTTATGTTCTTTAGGACACTCACACATATACACAAAATCAATCAATACCGTATTTTCCTGCAAGCTGCAGGCATTCCTTATGGTGTCAGAGAAAACAAACAATACCAATGTATATGCTCACTTCTGCAGTGAAACCAATGGATGACCAGGGCATCCAGCTAACAGCTGTGGTGCAGCTATAATTGTGGTGTTAGATTCAACTTCCAGGCAGAGTGCTCAAAGAATCTAACTGAAATCAGCAGCATTACTCTGTCCCTAAGGTCTGCTTGAACTCTGCAGAACATACCTGTGTAATTTAATCCTGGTAGCTCAGAAAATACCATCAGGTCCAAGTGGGCGCATGTACAAACACAGAGCAGCCAATCCTTCCTCTAAGTAGGTAACAAACTATAGGTGTTTTTGTTTCAAAGCAGGACAGCGATATGTTATGTGTAAGTGCCCAGTTAGCTGGGTATACCCCCAAGTGACCTGTGGAGCTACCAGTACAGACTAGGATTTGTTGTACCCAGCATGTTCACTCATCATATGAAATGTAGTTTCCTGTGGTATATAGTTTAGGTACACAGTTTACTGTGGAAAACTGGCATTTTACTTAGGGGCAAAGGCAAAATCCATATTGAGTATCCACTTGGGCCATGAGGAGACACCAGATATATGTATGTCTGCACTCCACACAAAACTGCACACACTGCATCCACTTGTGTGCTACTTATGAGGCCAGACAGTTTGATTACAACATACTCATCTTTGGTGTAATGGCAACATTAATGAGGGTCTTCTCTGGGACCAATTTAATGCATATCTTGAGGGTACATATCAGGACTGTCTCTTTTGTAAATAGTGGAAGACTATTTGGGGAGATGCCTTTTATTTCCAGGAAAACTAAGAAAAAGGGAGACTTCTAGAGGTAGGGTGTTTTTGCCCTTTTTATTTCCCCTCAATAGGTAACCCAAGCATGCGAGCGCACAGGGGATCTGCAGCACAGGCACAGTAGCAATCTCTCAAGCAGCACTTTCTGTAAACCTGGGTGAACATCTGGACCGGCAGCCATGTGGAATGAAGAGTCGAGCCTGCTGCAGGGCAGCGCAGCACACACCAACGACCCTCAGGCACTCCTGCTGTGGAGGCTCCCACTGACACGTGAGCGGGGGACACACAGAGGTTTATCCTCTTCCAATCGCCTGCAACTCACGGTGCAAGCTGAACTTGCTGGGTTTGCCACGGAAAACAAAGCTTCCTCTGCATCTCCTGATGTATGTTCTAAAAAAGCAGCAAGGCCCTTCACACAGGTTCACGTTCTTATTGTTTGCTTGTGCGTTTCTGATTTCTTGGGGGGGAAGAAAAGACCCTTGATGTACGAAGTTGGGCTTAACTCCCCAGAGCCCAACTCTCCCAAGGTAACTCACTGCTTCAGGGTACTTTACCTTCGTGTGGGGCTGGGTCTTGATGGAGCCGTATTCATATTTCTTCTTTCCGCTGCCTTATTAATATCTGAAAAGAATAATCAACCCATCTGTTCAATGCTACGGAATAAAAACAAGATCATCAGCACATTTCAAATGAAAGCAACAACAAAAAAACTACAATGACAACCAGATGGTGTGAGAAGATCCATTCAGCAGACGCATAGTCACTTGGGCAATTTTTATTAAGTTACGGCAGTACGCTGTCATGGCTTGGTAGAGAATGTCCCTCAGTTTTCTAGCTAACACATAATTTGTGTAAAACTGATTATGTCAAGGCTTTAACACTGCCAAGCTTAAACCTAAAAACTGCCCCCTCCAAAAGGGGAAAAGGTTGTCTTCTAAACTCTTGGAGAGCCAGATGTATGATCCTTTTTTGAGGGGAGCAGAAAGAAAGAAAGAGAATTTTAAAAAGAGAGAGAGAGCAAGGGCAAGTAGTTCCATTTTATATTACAAGGAAGTAATGGTTGGAATCCACTGTCTTAAAACATCTAATATTCCATGAAGCAGGGGTGCCTTTTAATTTGCCTTGTGGCATTCTATTGGATGGAATCTTCCAAAATGAGATGTAGGAAAGAAATTAGTTTTTTTCTAAACAAAGCATATGACATGTTAATATTTATAACCCTCATAGGTAAGCACCTATGAATAAGAACTGGCATTTGGTAAGGTTAAGTAATAAAACACTCATTGTAGGTTTTCATTACAGAAGCCTGGCATATACAACTAGATAAAGAACAGTGGAAACATAAACTCACAGAAGCCAATCTGTGCAGTTAAAGCCTCTCGGCTAAAAACAAAACAAACCTACTTTGCAAAAGCTGAATGAAGCAAGTAATAAAAACACCATATGTAAGTAAGAAATAAAGAAATAGCTAAAGAAATGTACCAATCTATGCTCAAAGATAACGCCTGATAATTTTTATATGCCTTAAAAAATAAGTAAGCACATTAAAAATTTCATACTTTAGTAAATGGAGAAATAAAACTGCTTTCTGCTGCAGTGTAATTTTATTCCCCTTGTTCCATATCAAGCAATTAACAGTGTATCTAATAATGACATTAAGTGGTATTAAACAATCACACAATTAGAATTTAAAACAGTGATTTTAAATAGCTTTGAAAATAGTAATTATGTGTGTGAAAAATTCTAACCAGCGTCTTATCACATGAAAGATCACAGTAATGACAAAACTTAAAGAGGTCTTGTATGTCTTTAACCTGCTATGTTGTCAACTATTGAGTTCCTGTTCAAGTGAGAATGATCTTCAGTTCCATTTTAAGTCAGAAGTCCATTATCTTTAGGAGAATGGCTTTTGACTAAACTGAAGGTAACACATCTAAACAGTCAGAGAAGTATATTCTATGTAAAATGCTTCTTAAGTTTCTAACTGAGCAGACACAATCCCTCTACCTTTATAAAGAATCAGGAAATATGTTCCACACAGAAATTGGCCAGTAATACCTGACCATGGGTTTGGTATTGCATGTCACAAGTTACAACCCTTAAAATTCACTAAGGCCTGACTTTTTTTTTAATATTTATTTATTTGGCTGCACTGGGGTCTAGTTGCAGCATGCAGGATCTAGTTCCCTGACCGGGATCGAACCTAGGCCCCCTGCATTGGGAGCGTGGAGTCTTAGACACTAGACTACCAGAGAAGTCTCAAGTCCTGAAATATTAAAACATGTTAAGAGACAGATCATACAGGGAGTATCTAGTTTCTTCTGTATGTAATTGTGAAGAGTATCAGTTCAGGTTTAGAAGGGCCTACTGACCTAGTCCTCCCACTTACTTTGTACTGCTTTCTAATATAGGGTGACTATGATTCAGAGGAAATAGATGGGGAAGACAGTGGAAACAGTGTCAGACTTTATTTTTTTGGGCTCCAAAATCACTGCAGATGGTGATTGCAGCCATGAAATTAAAAGACACTTTCCTTGGAAGGAAAGTTATGACCAACCTAGACAGCATATTAAAAAGCAGAGACATTACTTTGCCAACAAAGGTCCGTCTAGTTAAGGCTATGGTTTTTCCAGTGGTCATGTATGGATGTGAGAGTTGGACTGTAAAGAAAGCTGAGCGCCAAATAATTGATGCTTTTGAACTGTGGTGTTGGAGAAGACTCTTGAGAGTCCCTTGGACTGCAAGGAGATCCAACCAGTCCATTCTAAAGGAGATCAGTACTGGGTGTTCACTGGAAGGACTGATGCTGAAGCTGAAACTCCAGTACTTTGGCCACCTCATGCGAAGAGTTGACTCATTGGAAAAGACCCTGATGCTGGGAGGGATGGGGGCAGGAGGAGGAGGGGAGGACAGAGGATGAGATGGCTGGATGGCATCACCGACTCGATGGACATGAGTTTGAGTCAACTCCGGGAGTTGGTGATGGGCAGGGAGGCCTGGCGTGCTGCAATTCATGGGGTCGCAAAGAGTCGGACACAACTGAGCGACTGAACTAAACTGAACTGATGATTCAGAGAGAAATGTAAAGTCTTTGATTACTTAAAAAGTTTTCAAAGTATCTCTGGAATACATGGGGAGTGGTGTTAGTGGCGTGCATATTTCTTTTAAATAAGGACCATATTTCCCAGCAGAATTCCATGTATTATTAAATAGTCATGTAAATAAAACTCATCTAAACACTGACTTGACTCAGCAAACACTTAGGTGAGACTATGGAATACATGGTACTACTATAACTGTTGTCTATAAATACTATATAATTTTGCCCTCATCATATGAAAAGGACTACTGCATTGTATAATTATATCCAATTCTGCGAGGGCCATTAAATATAGGACTGGGGAGACCAAAATACTCATGTACCATGTACCTTTAGGGCAAAACTGGTTGCAGTTAGAATGATGGACGTAAATATTTTCCTTTGAAGTTCGTGAAATTCTTTGCAATCATTTCAAAGATTATTTAAAAAATTCAAGATTATATCTTTAAACCATTCTGACTGTAATTTGCCTCCTAGTATCCATTTTCATGGAGGAGTCCAAAGTAATTGTTTTTGGATGGTGTGGCTTAAGTTTCTTTTGCAGAAAAGAGAACTTTGAGACCATTTTCTTAATTTTAGGGGTTAGCAAACTTCTGGTATGGTATAGCAGCTGTTTGTTTATTCATTCCTATTAAAGAGATCCTTAAATCTCCACCTGGAGTAAGATATGGACAAAATGAAACTTGAAACATTTTGCTAGTCTCACTGCCATCTAAGAGGACTGCTCAGGTTAGGCTAGAGGTGGAGGCGTTTTCAGTAAGAGTTACGAAAAACTATCACCACCACCAATTCACATACACAAACAATTCTAACATATGTGTATACAGAACTTTTGGAAAACCTAAGAATTTGGAAACACAGAAAGAACAGAGAAGCTACCAAAAGTACAAATAACTTCAGAGAGCTGATCATGGTACAACAGCGATTTAAAGCAGCAGAAAAAACAAACCAACAAACCAAAACCTTGCCCAATCCCAATTTTCTGTCACACAATTTGAAAACCCATCAACTGGAGGTTCATTTGAACAAGTTTTAATTTGAAAATGCAAATACTGTGACTAGTAAAGGGGGTTTTTGTATTAATTAATTGAATCAGATTATTTTCCTTCTAAATCCTTACTGAGATATGTAATTTACACCAAAGAAATAGAAATGATATCAACGTAAAGGAGAAGGGAAAACAGAAGGACAATTTGGGAATCTTTCTGGACGTTAGAGGGGAATCACAATTTTGGAGGGAATTTAATCAACAAGAGGGCAGTGGTAACTTAAAAGAATCTCCAAGGAGAGGTGGAATGCTTCTTCTGCCTAAAAAAGGGAAGAAATAGTGCTTCTTTTTCTTCCTGATTTATTTTATCTGGGGCAGCTCAGTCTCAATGTCTCTTCCACCTCAGCTTGGTTGGTAGTTCTACATTTTGTCAATTTATTAGCAATGTGAATACCATTCAAAGTCACCATTACCAAAAGGTGCTTAACCGACACCTGAATATCTATAATTTCTAAGGGGTAAAAATAGTTAAAAGCACTTCTCTAGTAAGAATTTTTAGACAAGAAAACCAGCACCAACTGAAAGGATTCACATAAGAGGAAAAAAAATGGAAAATAATCTGGAAAATGTTATACAGGAAGCAGCAGAGCTGTTTTAAATCACAAAAGAGTGGGGGTAAAGAACTCCCAAAGGAAGGCACAATGCCTAATCTACAATTTTATTTTAGACTAATATGCCAGACAGAGTTCACACAATGGTCCTCAGATATGCCATAAATAAAAATGCATGTTTCATTCATAGTATCAAGAACTGGTTTGCTCTATTTTTTAATTGTACCACCACAAAACAATTCTTTTCACCTTAAAACCAATTTTTATACTTCAAAGACAGTCACAATGGAAAACAGGACTATTCTAAACAAGTGCAGTATGAACTGTAACATTTGACAATACCACCACTGGTTGTTGAAATAAGTCCTAACCACTGGACTGCCAGGGAATTCCCTACAATTTCAATAAATGATTACAAATGAAATAAAGCTTGCCAAAAGGTCTAGTTGAAAAGCAACCAACAATTAGGAATTATTAAATTGGAAATACATGATGATAAAGATAATGCTACTTGAGAAACCATACTGACAAGACAGTGAATATGAGACAGTAACTCCCAAAACTGGGAAGGGAAAGGACAGGAATTCTCACTTAAACCATATTTATGAAGATGACTTTGATGATATATTGTACCATCAGGGATATTATGAGTTATACTGTAAAGAGTTAGGGAGGAGAGAATGCTTGGTTTGCTGTTTCTAAATCAATGCTTTAAGCTCACTCTGAAAACTACACAATCCCACATATTTGGTTATCTGCTTCAATTTCTAATTGAAATAATTATTATATCCTTAATGGTATTAGGATATTATTCCAAAGAACAGGAATGGTGGAAACAATATAACTTATATTTACAAAATACTTACTCTGTCCCAGAGCCTGTACTAAGAATGTTACGTGCATTATCTCAAGCAAACCTTTCTACAACTCTTAGAGTTGTATTATGATCTCTATTTTGAGAATGAGGAAATTAGAAGTTTAGAGAAATTAGGTGACTTATCTGAGGTCACAAGATGATCAAAAGGCAGAGACAAGGCAGAGCTAGAACTCAAAACCAGGTGTGCCTGACACTAAAGTGCTTAAACATGTTATGCTGCCTCCAACAGGGAGCAGAAAGAGCTGGTTTCCATTCTGAACACTGGTGAGGGCTTCCTGATCAGATGCTGATGAAACCTGGAAAAGGCAGTCTGTGCTGGTCATACCAGTGTTTAAGCACCCCAGACACTCAATAGGGTAGGACCTGCTTATTCAATTACAACTTTGATTTCTATCACCTCAAACAACAATGTTTCTGGCTTTTACTACTGATATTCTATTCACTATAACACCTCAGACAAAAATTCTTTATCAATATTTAATTTCTGGCCCTTTTTACTACTTTTGAGGAAAGAACCTTGGCTGGAATCAGCAAATCTGAGTTCTAGTCCTACTTTTCTGGGATGTGGGGGAGAGGATTTAGTCAAATCACTTGAATTCTCTAAACCTAATAAAATGGATATTCTACCTTACTTGTTATACTGATTCAAGGAGAATATCAACTAAGAGAAAAAGCTCACTAATTTGGACCAACAAAGGTTGAGCTAATCTAAACTACTAAAAAAGTTGGAGCAACAAAAAATTCAAAATACAGGTTCATTTAAAAAGGTAAAATTTCAACTGAGCTGTACAAGTAGAGATCCTTGTGCTACGCTTAGTCTCTCAGTCTCGTCCCTTAGTCGCTCAGTCGTGTCCGACTTTTTGCGACCCCGTGGACTGTAGCCTGCCAGGCTCCTCAGTCCATGGGGATTCTCCAGGCAAGAAATACCAGAGTGGGTGGCCATGCCCTCCTCCAGAGGATCTTTCCAACTCAGGGATTGAATCCAGGTCTCCCGCATTGCAGGTGGATTCTTGACCTTCTGAACCACAGGGAAGTCCAGAGATCCTTAGAGAACTAAATTACTGAACTTAAAAAGTACTGTTTATAATAAGGACATCAAATGCTTCTATACATAACTACGCATCACACTCTGTACTAGGTCTTAAGACATAAGGAAATAATAAGGCTAAAGTCTCTGCCTTAAAGGAGTTCACTGTTTAATAAAGAAAAGAGGCACATGTATATAGATAATCACAACATAATTTAAAATGGGATTATGGCAGAGATAAAGAAGGCCTAACTATGCGTATGTGTGTGGCAGGGCGGAGAGAACACTGGGAGGAATAGGCGACAAGGGATGGGTGGAAGGGGTTGGAAGGCCTAAAAGTAACATTTAAACTGAGTCTTGAAGAATGAATTTACCAGAAAATAGAGAAGTCACTGCAGCATATGCAAAGGGAAAGGAATGGTCTGAAGGGCATAATAAGAAATACTGCAGGAAGTTTAATGTAGGAAATGGGATGATAGGAACAGGAAAAGAGTGGAATTACAGATGTAAGCCAGGGCAGACTAAATAACAAAAAAAACCTGTTATGGAAAAGGAAGAAACTGGTGGCAGGAGGGCATGTTAGGAGGTTATGAACTGAACTACCATAAACAGAGTTTCAGTGAGGTCAAATTAATGAAGGTTTACTGTATGCTTATTATTCAAAATAACAGGGGATTATTTAAATCTATGACATTCAAAATATTGCCCATTTATAAAATAATGTTCCTTGAAGATCACTGGTTTGACATTAAAGGGACTAGAGGGGAGAAAAATATCTAAAAGTTAATGATTTTACCTTCAATAAAGGGATATAAAATGAACTGATGGCCAGAGGAATCATTATTCAATAGCCAACCATCTACTGACGAGGAACAAATAGACAACAAACCTTATTTTTTCTAATATCTTACATTTATCATCTTTAAGTGTACAGTTCAGTAGTAGTATATATACTTACAAATATAAACAGCTGGGCAATAGGTTTCCAAAACTTTTTCATCTTGCAAAATTAACTCTCTTATACCCATTAAACAACTACCCATCCTCTCCCTGCCCATATATATTTTTTCTTTTCATTCTCAACATCACATTTCTTTAATGAAGATACATAAGTGCCACCTGAGAAGATGTTTAAAAATGGGATTCCCAGACCCCTTCTCAAACTTTCAGTATCTGAGGATAAAGCCTAGGAATCCAATCCACACTTAAGCAAGTTTCTTGGCAGGTATCTGGGAACTACAGTGCTACTCTATTATTTATTTATTCCTGTAGTTTATACAGAATGTATGCTTAAGTGCCCCATTTAAAAACCTCTCTAAACTCCTGTGTTCAAGGGGGAATAGTTCATAAACTGTCACAAAGAACATGTGACAACAATGGCTAACATCTGCAGACAGGTCAGCTGGGAGTGGGGTGGGAAGCTGCACCCAAGAACACGTGTTTCCAACGAGCTGTTCTAGTGACTCTGACGCTGTCCTAATGTAATCTTCCCAAAGACTGAAAAAAAGTTCAACTATATATTTATAACTCTAAGTTTTAAAATTGAATGAAAATCATCTTTTTCCTATTTTTTCTTTTGGATATCAAAAATAATTTCTGAAGAGATTAAAAACAAACTTCTTGTATCATCTCTATCTCAGTCTCCAACTGCATAATTAAGTATGCAACCTAAAAGCCAAATAACTTGTAATTCAAAGTTCTTCATAGCTTGCTCACTAGCTGCAGAATCAACCTAACCTCCAGTAATTCTATCATTCCAGATCCAAACCAGGAGACCACTCAAAATATTTTTTAGAGCTAAAGTTGTAAGCCATTCTGCTTTATAACTGTTCATTAATGCAACTTAAGTTCTCCTGCTCTTTGCCTAAAGTTGTTGGTCTTTGCATAGGTCAACAATAATGTTTTTAACATGAAATAAAAGGAAAAAGTCTTATGCTTTGGAAAAGTTCTGATTCTTTGAGTGGAATTATTTTCTTAACATTAATGCAATTAGTCCAGTTGACCTATTATCTTTCATTTCTTAGTGATAAGATAAAGAATGAAAATGACCATCCCTATAAATATTCATATTTGGTGGTAATAAAACCACCATTTAAAAAGCAGCAGGCATGCTGGTATCACACATTTAGCTGTCAGTATAGTTCATATTTCCCTCATGTGCTGCTGCCTCAGACAGTGCCCTAACACTGATCCTTTCCTTAATGCCTCTCATTAATGAGAATTACAGAGGGTAATTTTCTGTTGCTTATTGCCCTTTTAACTTCTCAGTAGTTTACTTCAAGTTACTGAATAGTCTAGGCAAATGTTTCTGCTGTTCACAGGACAAATCTTTAGGCACAAAAAGGCTGACGGAGCTTTTAAAGTGTTTGTCTTAAAGACATATGGTAACTATTAGTTAACAGCAAGGTACAGAGAGCAAATTTAGAGTAGCAGAAAGAGTAGTCCGTTTGGGGGAAACACTACAACCACAAGATTCGTGGGAGGAGAGCAAGAGAAAGGCATCATGATACCTTCCTCTCTTGAACATCCACACTGCATATGTTTAACATGTTAAAGCCTCTGAGAAGTTCTGGAGTAAGAACACTGCTTTTTTACCTTAACATTTCCCAATTTTTTACCACAAAATCTTTTATCTTCAATATGTTCTACTAATATGTTATTTGGGCAAGGAATATGACCTCTATGAGCCACTGTTTCCTCATATGCAAAAAAGATATAAGACTGGTCTACCTATCTCACAAAAGGAAAGGAGGGAGAAAATGAGTTGGTATTTGTAAACCTGCTTTGTGAACAATAAGCGCTGCCTGTTGTACTTTATCATTACCACCAAGATAAGAGTGAGTGTAGTAAGAGATGTTTAATTTCTCCTGTGGAGAGTCAGAAACAAAGAACCAATGTAAATGGAACAGAACAGAATAGTAAATATACTTCCTCCAAAGGTTTTCCATTCTTTTTTTTTAAAATAATTTATTTATTTTAGTTGGAGGCTAATTACTTTACAATATTGTAGTGGTTTTTGCCATACACTGGCATCAATCAGCTGTGGGTATACATGTGTTCCCCATCCTGAACCCCCCTCCCACCTCAACCCATCCCTCACGGTCATCCCAGTGCACCAGCCTTGAGCACCCTGTCTCAGGCATTGAACCTGGACTGGTGATCTATTTCACATATGATAATATACATGTTTCAATGCTAGTCTCTCAAATCATCCCACCCTAAGGTTTTCCATTCTTAAAAGCACAACTGAATTCCAATAATTTGCTCAACAGCAATAAGCTGTACAAAGGCACTGCCATCTGCAGGCGATGGAGAACGAATGCTTGCAATGGATACTTAAAATGAAGTTTCAAAGCATCAGGTGCTCTTTCTCATCAGACTTCTAAAGCCTTTCCAAAAAATGTTTATTCTTAGCTTTTGAACACTAGTAGATGAGGTTCCATTTACTGAAGTTCTGAAACTGACTGGACTAAAATAAAATTCTCATTTCTTCTCCACACAGGACTGCTGCTTTGAAATGTGAAAAAATTACCTTAGCCTTTCAAAAATTATACATTGTGCCTGCACAAAGTAATCCCAAGGAATAAGGAATTTTTACACAGTCTTTGAGGAAAAAGCCCTTGAAAGGCCTATGCTGACTTTTCTGAGTTCTCTCTCAGTGAGTTAAAATAAATCTGCTCTCTCATACACAAAAACAGAGGTTATGAACAGACTACAAATAGAACACCATGTTAACTAAGGAGTAAATCAATTTGTCAATGCCTTCTTCAAAGTGTGGTGTTCAGAGGCCTGGGCTATTCAACAACTTGCACCTAGAAAAATTCCTTCCTCTGGGCCTTCTCCAGCACAGTCTACAAGGAAAATCACTGTTTCTATGTTTTACGTTAAGACTGTCGGAGGTTTCAAAAACATATCTGGAGGGTGACAGACGAGTTAAAGGAAAGGCAAAGAAACCAGAATGCAGGAAGAAACTGATGTCGACATATTGCTAAGTGATTTCCAATAGTCACAAAGCAAAGTTTGGGCTTTACTGTTTTGGAAAAGTCAACACCAGTTAGTTTTCACACCCAGACTGACTCATACGCAAAACATGAAATCTAGAGTTGTCAAAAAGCAGATCCACCGGCGTTTGCAAAACATTTTTTTTTTTTTTTTTAACTATCTGGTACCACACCACAATGCTGCAAGAAAACCGAGGAGGCACACCGGGTACTCTGGAGCGCAGTTTCTCTCAGAGTATCCCGCGTAAGTTAACGATGAGAACGGTTTACAACGAGAAAGCTTTTAACGTTAATTATTACCCCCCGAAGACCCTAGGGCGTTTCATGGAGTCCGCTAAGTCTCAGGGGGAAATTCTGTACACAGCGCTAAAGGCAGAAGGACCACAATTAACCCCACATTCCTAGGGCAGCGTTTCCCAAAGCGTGGAACGCAGAATAATTTCAGGAGGAATCAGGACGCACTGTTTATTTTGATACGTAAGTATTTATTTCTTTATGAGCATTAAAGAATTGGCTTTCCATTAAACGGTCGGTGATTTACGCTTCCACCTTAAACAAATATATTTTAAAAAGAGGGGAAAAAATGTCAGTTTAAAGAAGAAAAAGTAACATTTGGTAAATAAATAGCTGTTCAGATGGGTACACGGATGTAAAAGTGCAACGCGAGAGACTGAAATTGGGGAAACGCCGTCCTAAAAAAAAGCCCTCCCGGCCAGCCGTCGGGGTGCAGAAAGTACCCAGGTTCCATAGACGGAGAACCAGCCGGTTGGGACGCTGGCTCGGTCGCTAGTTGCCAGGGTAACCGCGGGCTCGGTCGCTTTCCCCGTTTTCTGGGCCCGGATCCGCGCTATTAAAACGGGTGTGTGTAGGGGAAAATATCACATTAACAACGAGACGCCTCGAGGATGCTGTCAAGGGGCCGCGAGGCGGCGGTGACGCGGGACAGCGTGTTCGGTTCGCCACCCAGCGCCGCGCGCCCCGCAGAGAGCCCGGTGAGGCCAGCCGCCTCAGCCCGGGTTCGAATCCCGACTACGCCACCGACTAGCTGAGGACCCAAAGGCGAGCGACTTCACGTTTCGAGGAGACGTGGGATGTGCGGCCCGAGCCTACAGAGGAGCCCCACAGGGCTATTATCGGCGGGTCGTGCTCAGACCGCAAGCGGCGGTGCGGCGCCGTCGGCCCCGAGCCCACCTCCTGCCGCCCCGGCTGACCGGGCCTGCGCTCGACGGTAGTCAAGAGAAGGCCGCGCCCCGCACCGGGCATGCGCAGCCCGGCGCGCACCCGCAGGGGGGCCGCGGCCGCGGCCGCGCGTTGAGCGGGCCCTCCCGCCTCAGCCTTCCCATCCGGCCCTGGGCCCCCTCAACCGTCAGCCCCACGCCTCGGCGGACGGCCACCGCTTCCCGGCACTCACCGCTACCAGCGCGGCGGGCTGCTGGCCACTTCTCCGCCTCAGGCCCGCCGCCGCCGCCTCCGCCTCAGCCCACCTGCCCGCCGTAGGACAAAGGCGCCACCAACCGACCGGCGCGGGCACGAGGCAATGGCGGCCGGGGCGGGGAGTAGGGGCAGAGGGCGCGCACGCAGCGGCAGGCGCGGCAATGTCGCAAGAGCGCGCGTGTTTGCGGCAGGACTGAGTTGGAGCGTCGATCTCCTTAGCGATGAGGGCGGGGAAGTGGCTCGCGCGGCAGTTGAGAACGCGAGGGGTTGCCTAGCAACGGCGTCCCCGGGTGAGGATGGGTCCCAGGCCTGGTCGCCACCACCCTAAAGGGCTTTGCCTTTCTTCAGATTTTCAGAGTGCCTCCTTTCCTCTGTAATTGTGGAAAGAGATCATTTAAATCCTGGAATACTTTGATTTCGCCCTGTATAAAACTCAACACCTATAGATGTGTGTATTGGAGACTAGTACATATATTCATATAACCTCCGGATCACAGGGAACAAAGAGAGCAGAGAGGTAGAGAAAGTGTTTTGTTTACATTAAAGAGTCTGTGTGGAGAAGGAAACGGCAACCCACTCCAGGATTCTTGCCCAGAGAATCCTGTGGACAGAGGAGCCTGGTGGTCTGCCGTCTTTGGGGTCGCACAGAGTCGGACGCGACTGAAGCGATTTAGGAGCAGCAGCAAAGCGGCTGTGTATCTTGTTTAATTTCACTGACAAGAGGCAAAAGGATTCTGGTGATATAGTTACAGATTCATCTTGAGTTCTTTCTTTCTGGAATATTCACTCAATGTCAAATATAAATTTCCCAGAAAGTAATCGTTGATCATGGAAGCATGTAAAATGTTGTATTGCTCATTTAATCTGCAGAATATATTTGTTACAGGAAATGGAATTTGCTCACACAATTGTAAATGCATCCTGTTAATCACAGTGATGGCTATATGAATCAGGTAGGCTTTTTGTGAGTTAGGAAGTGCTGCAAACCCCATGGGTCAAGTTTTTGTCCTTGTGAATGTGTGTGTTAGTTGCTCAGTCGGGTCCAACTCTTTGCGACTGCATGAACTGTAGCCCATCAGGCTCCTCTGTCCATGGAATTCTCCAGGCAAGAATACTGGAGTTGGGTAGCCATTCTCTTCTCCAGGGGATCTTCCAAACCCAGGGATCGAATCTGGGTCTCCCGCATTGCAGGCAGATTCTTTACCATCTGAACCACCGGGGAAGTTCTTGTGAATAGTGCATGCAAAATAAAAATGGTGGCAGTGGGATTTGAATATTATGAGAAATCAGATTTCTTTGACACCAATTCATAAGGTCCCTCCACTAATTTATTCCCTGAATGTTTATTATACACCTACAAGCTGTCCTTATGATTTATTATACACCTACTTGCTATCATGAGCGAATGCAGACCCATCCCTGCTGTCTTGGAGATTCAGTGCAGTGGAGAGATAGAATTAGGCGAACAATCACACTTGTGCACAAACAAAAATAACTGAAGGAAAGAAATCGGCATGCACTCTATTGTCTAGGTTTTCTCCTTACGAATAGTACAGAGTGTGTCTGATGCCTATTAGCAGGTATGCTTGGCCTTTAGATCCTTCCCGTAATTCATCATGGCATCTGGGAAAATGGAAGCTGTGTGGTTTTATCCTGCCTTGGCTGAGAGGTTCTGAAAGCAGATAGGAACTTCTACTGCCAGGAATTTCCCCTTTACTTTATCCCAGGTTGCTCACCCACTCTTGGTGAGAAGTCTCAGGGTTTTGTGGATTCACCTGCTTTCCTGATATCCTTTTCTGTGTCAGGTGAAAAACCACATTTGACTCAGTTCAGAATCTTCTGTTTCTTTCCTTGATTCCTGCTTTTTGGTGCTTATGTCATAAAGTGGTACTCTTTTCATTGTTTGGTTGAATACTCTTAATTTGGGGTGATATCCTTTAACTTTTTATTATTACTTTTTGGTTAGATATCCAAGGACAGAGATACTGTGACTCAACTTCATCTTGTTACTTTACCCACCCAGAAGTTTTACATTATCTGTTACTCTTCACAACAACTCTATATGATACTATATGCTTTGAAATTTTTATTTTTGTTTCTGGCTCTCTGTTCTGATGCTATACAATTTAAACTTTAAAAATTCCTTAATATCTCAAACATACATTAAACTACATAAGATAATATAATGCATACCTTTCTACGAACTAAGATTCTCCTTCCATTTCCTTCCTCTCTCCTATAAATAATCACTCTCCATACATTTTCAGGTATATTTTGTGCTAAGTTGCTTCAGTTGTGTTTGACTCTTTGTGACCCCATGGACTGTAGCCCACCAGGCTCCTCTGTCATGGGATTCTCCAGGCAAGAATACTGGAGTGGGTTGCCATGCCCTTCTCCAGGGCATCTTTCCAACCTAGGAATCGAACCTGAGACTCCTGCATTGGCATTCTTTACCACTGAGCCAATGGTAGTCAGGGAAGCCCATACATGTCAGAGTTTTCTAGAATACACACCTTAGGAGTGGAATTGATGACTCTGTAGTATACCACATCTTGAACTTTAGGAGGTTTATAGCCAGATTGCTCTCCAAAGAAGTATTAGTATATACTCGTGCAAGCAATTTATAAATACCATTTTTAGATATACTTGCCAACTTTTGGTATTTTCTGACTTTATTCATTTATTTTTGCTTATGACAATAGGTGTGAAATGATATGTTTTTTCAGTTTTAATTTTCCTGAATTTAGTGATATTGAGCATTTTTTCTTACCGGCTCTCCAGGTTTCTGCCTGATATTTCTGGACCATTTTTCTACTGGGTTTATTTATGTTTTCCCTATTGATCCATAGGAGTTATTTACATATGCTCAATACTGATCTTATATTAGTTAGGTCTTCTTTCTGTGGTTTGTCGATTTACTTTGTTGATGGTGTCTCATCATGGAGAAGTTTAAAATTTTAATGTGGTCATATATTTCGATCTTTCCCTTCATGGTTTATAGTGTTCTGTGTCTTGTTTAAGGATTCCTCCCCTCTTTTTCTTTTTTTTTTTTTCCTCCCCTCTTATGATGTCAAGTAGATATTCTCCTTGGTAAGTACTATTAGTGCATCAATTTTACAGGTGAATCAGTTGGGGCATCAGTTGAGAAATTATATGACTTGCCTAAGGTCATAGAGCATTGGAGGTGAGTGACTTGGGTTTTTGACTCCTGGGTTGCACTGCACTCCACAACTGATGAATCTCTTGCCACCCTGTTTTGCTAATTGTCTCATGAGAGCACTTCTTAGTCTTTTCCTGTAGACAGAGGATGTGCAGAGCTCAGACAAGCTGCAGATTAAGTGTGGTCCTCATTTACTGCATCATGAAACCCTCTAACTCTAGACTTCACAATACCTAGAAATATTTTGAAAATCTTCAAATAACTTTGGCTATACATTAGAGTTGCAAAAGTAGTACAAAGAATTCCTGAATGTTCTTCACCCAGATTCCCCAAATGTTGAGTATTTTACCTTGTTCAATTTGTAACTGTTTCTCTGTATTATTGAATCTACTATGCTAGATTAAATTATTAGTATCTCTATGTTATCTTTGCATTATCAAACCTATGATTTGAATTTCACCAGCTGTCCCACTAATGCCAGTTAGAGCAAAAGAAACAAAAAAGTTTTTTTTCTGGCCCAGAATCCAGTGTAGGGTTTTATGTTGCCTTTTAGTTTTCAAGTCTCTTCCTTCTCCTTTAACCTGCAACATTTCTTCAGTCTTTCTTGGTCTTTCCTGACCTTGACATTTTTGAAGAGTTCAGGCCATTTATCTTAAGGACCATCTCTCATCCAGGCTTTCTGATGTTTCTTCATTGTTAGACTCAGGTCAGACATTTTTGGCAGGAATACACAGAAGTGACGCTGTGTCCTTCTTGGCCAGTAATTTTCTTTTGAGTAGAACCCTCTACAATATTATGTCAATAAATGCATTTTTCCAGGCAAAAGAATTAATATCTCTTATTTCCAGATCTCAGAGGATCCACATGACATAAATAAAGGCCCAGAAGTTCTTCCTTCCTCTGTGCTGGTCTTGGTGGGAATCCTTGCTCAGTAAGATGCTCTGAGGGAGACAGAGAGGGAGGCACTGAGAGCTGGGCCATGCCTTCTCCCAGCCCATTTCCTACACCTTCATCCCCCCGCCCCCGACCCCGCTCCCTTCTCTGCCACCTCTTTAACTGCTACTCATCCTAAGGGCTTTAATTTAAATCTCACCCCCCTTCCCCATTTAGGATAGAGACTTTATTTTGGGGGGCTCCAAAATCACTGCAGATGGTGACTGCAACCATGAAATTAAAAGACGCTTGCTCCTTGGAAGAAAAGTTATGACCAACTGAGACAGCATATTAAAAAGCAGAGATATTATTTTGCCAACAAAAGTCTGTCTAGTCAAGCTATGGTTTTTCCAGTAGTCATGTATGGATGTGAGAGTTGGACTATAAAGAAAGCTGAGCATCGAAGAACTGATGCTCTTGAACTGTGGTGTTGGAGAAGACTCTTGAGAGTCCCTTGGACTGCATGGAGATCCAACCAGTCAACCCTAAAGGAAATCAGTCCTGAATATTCATTGGAAGGACTGATGCTGAAGCTGAAACTCTAATACTTTGGCCACTTGATGCGAAGAACTGACTCATTGGAAAAGACCCTGATGCCAGGAAAGATTGAAGGAGGGAGGAGAAGGGGACGATGGAGGATGAGATGGTTGGATGGCATCACTGACTTGATGGACATGAGTTTGAGTAAGCTCCAGGAGTTGGTGATAGACAGGGAAGCCTGGCGTGCTACAGTCCATGGGGTCACAAAGAGCCAGACACAACTGAGGTCATGAACTGAACTGATAGGAGAACAGACTATGCATTCAGACTACTTGGGTCCAAATCCTGGCCCTACCATTTACTAGCTGTGTGACCTTGGGCATGATACCTAACCTCTCTGTGCCTCAGTTTCCTCCTTTGTAAAACAGAGATAGTAAAAAGAACTGTCTCAAAAGATTATTGTGAATGTTGCTGACTTAACATATCTAAAACACCTAGAACAGTGCCTGCCATGAACTGCTCAGTATGCATTAATTAGCTGGTAGTAGCTTGCCAGTCTATGGCACACTCTTAAAAAATTTTTTTTTTAATTTATTTATTTGACTACAGTGGGTCTTAGTTGTGGCACACAGGATCTTTTAGTTGTGGCTTGTGGAATCTAGCTCCCTGACCAGGAATGGAACCTGGGCCCCCTGCTTTGGGAGTGTGGAGTCTTAGCCCCTGGACCACCAGGGAGGTCCCTGCACTGTTATAGAACTGTGCTTTTCTGTCCTAAAATTACTTTTCCAATCAGAGGCTGTGCAATGGAATATGAGGAGGATTTGGGAGTTACCTCCTAATCTCACAGCTGAGGATAAAGGGGTACTAAATATAAAGCAGGGGCCCTTGACCTGAGGTTCACAAACTGGGAGAAACCTACTTCCTTATTTTCATTTACCTCTTACTGAAATTAAACTTTTCTTTCAATTAGGAATGTAGTCAACAAACAATAGTGTTAGCAGAACCTGCTATGTTGTCTCCAACAGAAAGCACAGATATTTCAAGTCACATTACAGTTGTGAGGGAGATCTTGAATTATTGTTTATGCTCATCATTATTTTGAAATTATGTAAATTTTAGGCTTGCCACAAGATATTATTATTTAAACCATTAATTAAGCATATTCAATGCTATATCACACCTTTGTATTTATAATATTTTGATGACTGTATTTCAATATAATTAGTTTTCTTTGTAACCTTATCTATCGTATTTTATGCATTTAAAAACATATCCTGAGAAGGGTCCATAGTCTTCTCCAGATGGTCAGATAAGTCCATAACGTTATACACACAAAAAAACTCAAGAATCCTGTTCTAAAAACAGTATTCAATCACTCTATGACATAAATAGTAGCAATATTTGATGTATCTGCTAAAGCAAAGGGAATAAAAGCAAAAATAAACAAGGCCTAATTAAACTTGAAAGTTTTTGCATAGCAAAGGAAATCAACAAAATGAAAAGACAACCTACAGAATGTGAGAAAATATTTACAAATGATATGACCAATAAGGGGTTAATATCCAAAATATGTAAACAGCTCATACAACTCAGCATTAAAAGACCAAACAACCTGATTAAAGAATGGGTGGAAGACCTGAATAGATGTTTTTCCAGTGAGGAAATGCCAATAGCCAGCAGACATGAGAAGATGCTCAACATCGCTAATCACCAGGAAAATGCAAATCAGAACCACAAGCTATCACCTCACACACGTGTTGGAATGCTTATCATCAAAAAGAACACAAGCAACAAATGTTGGCAAGGCTGTGGAGAAAAGAGAACTCTCATATGCTGTTGATGGGAATGCAAATTGGTTCATCCACTGTAGGAAAGAGTAGGCAGTTTTCTCAAAAAACTAAAAATCAGAAATTCCATGGCAGTCCAGTGGTTAGGATTCCATCCTCTCACTGCTGAGGGCCTGGGTTTAACCCCTGGTTGGGGAAACACAAGCCAAGTGGTATGGCATAAAAAAAAACCCCAAAACCCCTAAAAATAGAGCTACCAAATGATTCAGCATTTCCACTCCTGGATATATATTCCCCCCCCAAAACCCACCACTAATTTAAAAAGAGACACACACCTCAGTATTCATAGCAGCATTATTTACAATTACAGCCTTGATATGGAAGCAACCTAATTGCTCATCGGATGAATGGATAAAGAAGATGTAGCTTATATATACAATGGAATAGTACTCAACCATTAAAAAGAAGGAAATTTTGCCATTTGCAACAACGTGGTGAAATAAGTCAGAGAAAGACAAATGTTATGATATCACTTATATGTGAACTCTAAAAGATACAACAAACAAGTGAATATAACAGAAAAGAAGCAGATTCACAGATACAGAGAACAAACAAGTAGTTACCAGTGGGGAGAGAGAAGTGGGGAGGGGCGAGGTAAGGGTAAGGGGCTAATAAACTCTTACGCATAAAATAAACTACAAGGACATATTGTACTTCACAGGGAATACAGCCAATATTTTATGAGTATAAGTGAAGTATAACCTTTAAAATTATGAATCACTATGTTGTACACGTCACATATACATCAACTCTATTTCAATTTAAAAAACTATGGTCGCTGACTTGGGCTTCCCTTGTGGCTCAGGGTGAAGAATGTGCCTGCAATGCAAGAGACCTGGGTTCAATTCCTGGGTTGGGAAGAATGAGATGAGAAGCTCCCCTCTGGGTATACTAAGAGGTGAGTCAGTCATGTTTGAGGACTTTATACATATCGTTATTTAATCCTTGCAACCCTTGTATTACTAGTCCGATTTTATAGATGAGAAAATTGAGGCTCAAAGAGGTAGGTAAATTACCCAAGGTCATAGGACAGTATACTAGAAAGGAAATCTGTGCTTTTAGTGACTTTAATATCCTGCTTCCTATGTAAATCCTCTTAGTCTTTCCAGCACCCTGCAAAGTATTAATAAGTATCCTATTCCTCCATTTTACAGATGAGGAAACTGAGACTCAAATGGACAAGTTATTTTTTCTCACAGCTAAACAACAGAGTCAGGATTCAAACCTATATCTGTCAGGTGCCAAAGCCTGTGTGTGTCCCACTGTGTCCTGCAGAATTACTGAAAGGTACCATGGAAGTGTAGCCTTGAAGAGCTGATGGTTTATCAGATATATGCCTCAGGCAGACCTTTTCAGGCCATCCATCGGGATTAGATGGTTTGGAAAGAAATCACTTTTCCTGCTTTTACTATGGGGTCACAGAGTTCTGTGGGGAACCTCTTCGTGAGTGTGAAATACACACTGGCATCTGAAAGACTCCATTAGCTGCTATTGTCTAGACAGTAAAAGTAGGAAGCAGGAGATAAAAGAATACACAAGTAGGAAGTTCTGTATTGGGCTCATGCTGAAACAGAAAGAACCATTATTTTGAAACCATTAATGATGAACTTGGTAAAGATCAAAGTAGTCTTGTGACCTGTAAATCTAATGAAATGAAAATGAGGTAATGGTATGTTTTATAACTATTGAGGTTCTAAGAAGCTGGAAATTATCTCAGCATGAATACTGTAAGCGAACAGGGAACAATGGAAGCCATCTAGAAAAGGATCTTTATTCAGCTTTATTTATAGCAGGTATTCGTCTTGTCTTTCAACACAGGGATCACAAAGGAGTCTGTTTCACCTTGCAGGGTGTATGAAAATAAAACGGCTGTCACAGTCCCTATCACTTCCTTCTGAAGAACATAACATAAGGCAGAGAAAGGCGGAGAGTGCTGTGAAGAGGGGGCTGGATCGCTGGGGCTAGGAAAGGTGACAGGAGGGAAGATAAAGAAAGAAGAAAAAAACGAAGTGATTCTTCCCACCATCATCCAACCCCCATCCTCTAGACCCAAGCTGTCTAATACCATAGTCACTAGTGATACACGGGCTTTCCAGGTGGCGCTAGTGGTAAAGAACCCTTCTGCCAATGCAGGAGATACAGGAGACCTGGGTTTGATCCCTGGATCTGGAAGATCCCCTGGAGAAGGAAATGGCAACCCACTCCAGTATTCCTGCCTGGAGAATCCCATGGACAGAAGAGCTTGGCAGGCTACAGTCCAGAGAGTCGCAAAGAGTCGGACATGACTGAAGTGATTTAGCAAGCAGCAATATGCAACTATTTATGTTTATTAGGAGTAAATAAAAAATCCGCTTCCTTGGTTGTACTTACCATCTCCCAAGGGTTTAATAGGCACATGTAGTTTGTGGCTGCATCATTGGATGGTGTAGATACAGAATATTTCTCTGAAAAGTGCTATTGGACAGCACCGATAAACATCCAGTTCCACCTAGGAGAATTCAAAGTCTAGGACAAGTGGAACCCTGTGACTGTATCATCCTCAGCCCATGGGAAGACAAGAGCAGAATCTTCTGAAGTGGGATATGAGAGCTCCAGGCTTCTGTGTGACCTAGCATATATACTCTCTAGGACTCAGTTTTCTAATTTAATGATTAATATAAATATTTTAGTGGATATTATAGGAAAATCACATAATTCTTATGATAATCATGTGAGCTATTAGGCCAGTTTTTTTAAATTGGGTTACAGTTGCTTTATGATATCGTATTAGTTTCTGCTATACAATGGAGTGAATCAGCTATATGTGTATACATATATATATCCCCTTCCTCTTGCGTTAGGCCCATGTTAACAGAGGAGAAACCAGAAGTCAAGAAAGTGCTCAGAGCCACATGGTCGGGAGCAGAACCTGACTTCAGACTCAGGCCTCTGACTTCAGAGGCCACATTCCTGCCCACCTAGCTACTCCACTTCCTGCTGCTCGGTTCCTCCTACACAAATGAAAGTGCCTTCGTCGGATTCTCCCCACAACAGAAACTGGAACAAGGACTTAAATGCAACTAGTTTATTTAGGAGATGGCCCCAGGAAGTGCAGATAGGGGTGTGGGAGAAGTGAAACAGGGAGGGGAAGGAAGCCATTGCAGGGTTGGTTAAGGACCAGGCTGCCCTGTGGGCAGTGGGGCTTAATCGTGACAGGGAGAGAGTGTGGAACACACACTCTGAGTTATCCCGCCAGGGGGTGAGGACTGCAAGGAGAGCAAACCAAGGAATCCTGAAGGGAATCAGCCCTGAATACTCATCGGAAGGACTGCTGAAGCTGAAGCTCTGATACTTTGGCCACCTGATCTGATGAGCCAACTCGTTGGAAAAGACCCTGATGCTGGGAAAGATTGAGGGCAGGAGGAGAAGGGGACAACAGAGGATGAGATGATTGGATGGCATCATTGACTCAATGAACATGAGTTTGAGCAAACTCTGAGAGATGGTGAAGGACAGGGAAGCTTGATGTGCTACAGTCAAGTCCATGGGGTTGCAAAGAGTTGGACACAACTGAATGAACAACAACAAAGGGATGAGGGCGCTAGGATATTCATCCATCAAATCCTTGTCATTGTAGATGGCTGTTCCCAAGGGCACTGACTCTGGCACTTCTGTCCAGACATCCTCAACGCCTCAACAAGCTCTTGTAACCATCCAAGGCCCCCCAGGCAGAGGCCATGGGTGCTTGAAGTAGGGAATAGGAACATGTACGTGGAGGGCATGTGAGTGGGGTACCAACAACATGCTACGTAGGAGACTGGATTGAATGCTCTCTCTAAGAAACTAATGGATAGCTGAGCTTGGCATTAGGTATTTTTACATCATAAAATCTGAAACCATAAAGATTAACAGCCTGCCAGAAAATGTTCACAGGGAAAGCCTGGCGGTACAGTTAGACATCTGAGCTGATTTTCAACATGGATGACAGAGTAGAGAGTTAATACCTTTGGTGGCGGAGGAACTCACTTTAGATAAGGTAATCAGGGAAGGCCTCTCTGAGGAGATGCCGTTTACCGGGAGAGCCCAACAGTGAGATAGCAGAGGAAGAGTGAAGGACAAACGCTTGAGGCAGAGCGAGCAGCACAGGCAAAGACTCCTGGAGGGGGGAGCCGAGAGGCCTCGCCGGCTGTGGGGTAGCAAGCAAGTAGGCCAGAAGAGGGAGAGGTCAGCGGAAGCCAGATAACACAGGATCTCAAGGCTACGGTAAAGAATTCGGATCCCTTCCTCCAACCAAAGTAAGTAAGGAAGGGTTAGTCGCTCAGTCGTGCCGGACTCTTTGCGACCCCATACGACCCCATGGACTACAGCCCACCAGGCTCCTCTCTCCATGAGATTTTTCCAGGCAAGGATACTGGAGTGGGTGGCCATTTCCTTCTCCAGGGGATCTTCCCAACCCAGAGATCAAACCCAGGTCTCCTGCACTGCAGGCAGATTCTTTACCGACTGAGCTACAAGGGAAGCCCCTTCTCCAACCAAAGCCATCTCCTATTCCAGATCTCAGAGTCTGAGAAGGCTGAGGACCAGACATGAAGTCCTCTTTGTCTAGGCATCAGGACCAGCCAAGCCAGTGAGGGGCTTTAACCAGATCATGATAAAGATTTTCTGTGGGGGGGAGGATGGGGATATACATATACTTATGGCTGATTCATGTCGTTGATTGGCAGAAAACAACACAACATTGTAAAGCAATCATCCTCCAATTAAAAATAATAATAATAAAAAAGAACCTCTTTGTCAGCTCAATGGTTACTTTTGCTAGCTCTTACGTTTCCTTAGTTTCTGATTGGGTTCTTTCCTGAGTTTCTTAGTTCTTTTTGATAAATTCCCGTCCAGCTCTGCCCAGCTGAGGGGAAAGATTTTTGTCCACGGCTGGGCCTGGGAATCCCAGCTGGAGAGTCCGGTCATCTGGAGGAGATGGGCAGTTACTTTGGACGGTGTGGGGATGAGCAGGTGGATTCCAATGCATCCTTTCAGTCTCATGTCATGGCCCCACATTCATTCAACAGTTGTTTAGCATCCAGCATGTGCCTGGGCTCCTTGTGGGCCTCTGGCTATAAAAGTCCTGTTCTCCAGGAATCAAGTCAGGTCTGAGTGAGGACCCAATCCAAAGGTCATTTTTGAGAGTTTGCTTTACTTAGGAGCTGGTAAATGCCACCGGCCCAGCCTATGTAACCCGCATTCCAAATGGGAGGCAGTACTGTCTCTCCAGGGTTTACTAGTGGGGCAGAAATGATCCCATATCCCTTAGCCAATCCCTTGCTTTCCTTTTCCTTGCCCATATAATAATCCTGGGGAGGGAGGAGTTCTCTGATTTTATTGAGGAATGTAGTGTCTATGGCAGAAGATAGTTCCCACCCCCACACCTTTCACTGGGAGTCCCTCCTGGATATTGAGTCCAAGAAGGGGATGCTGGGATATTGTTCCCCAGGGGTGGGGGTTACTTGGCAATGGACCTGCTGATGTCCTCCTGTGCTTATCTGAGCAGGGGAGAAGAAAGGTGGAGAGGGGAGGAAGTAGAGTCGCTGACCAGGAGGTGTGAGTTTTCTCTGGGTCAGGTGGATGCTCCAGTAGCTAGGCTTTCTGGTACCCCGCTCAAGCAGACTGACTGCTGAGAAGAGGGTCCCACCAGGGGCAGGGGCCCTGCTGGTGGTGGGACAAGTTAGGAGAGCTCAAGTCTGAGCAAGATGCCCCTTGTCAGAGAACCTGGCAGTAAGGAAGACCCTAAGAAGCTTACATGCTCCGTGGATGAAAACTTGCCTCCCGGGGTTAGCCAGGGAAGCAGGGTCAAGCAACAGGGAGAGGGCTGTGTTACAGAAGCTTGTCCCTGCTCCCTCCTCCCAATTTCAATAAGGGGATGGTAGCAGGGTATGTCGGTGAAGGCAATGGCAACCCACTCCAGTACTCTTGTCTGGGAAACCCCATGGATAGAGGAGCCTGGTAGGCTACAGTCCATGGGGTCGCGAAGAGTTGGACATGACTGAGCAACTTCACTTCCACTTTTTACTTTCATGCATTGGAGAAGGAAATGGCAACCCACTCCAGTATTCTTGCCTGGAGAATCTCAGGGACAGAGGAGCCTGGTAGGCTGCTGTCTATGGGGTCGCACAGAGTCGGATACGACTGATGCGACTTAGCAGCAGCAGCAGGGTATGTCTCCCAATCAGGCCATGCACCCACTTCCACTTTTTATGCAAACAAATGGGGTCCTGGCTCAAGTGAATCCTTGGATAAGTAAGGGAGAAGATCAAATGAGATTTAAATTGAGTTTGAGAATAAAGCTTTCAAGGATGGAAGCTTAACAACAGAAAGTGATCCAAAAGTAATGCAATCTGCCCAAGATGTCATTAAGGGATGGAAAATGGAGATTCAACACAGCAGGACTGAAAGCAGAGATTAGGGGGAAAAAAGCTTCACTATTATACCCCACTGAGTTGAGTCGCCTCAATACACTGGTTCTGTGAGTAAACAGAATAATTAAAATACAGCATGGTAGGGCTGGAGTCTTCCCTAGGCAAGCAGCTCCGGGGTTCTGAGCGGGCATGGGGAGGTAGGGGTGCGCATCCCAGGCTGGCTGATGGAGAAGGCTTTCCAGAGAAGGGGCACCTGAGTTGAGCCTTGAAGGATAAGAAAGAGCTGGTCTGGGGACTTCCCTGGTGGCCCAGTGGTTAAGAATCTGCCTTGCAATGCAGGGGATGTGGGTTTGATCCCTGCTCAGGGAACTAAGATCCCACATGCCATGAAGCAACTAAGCCTGCATGCCACAACTAGAGAAAGCCTGCACACTGCAGTGAAGACCCAGCGGGGCAAAAAATAGTCAAAGTAAGCAAAGTAAAGTTATATATATAAATTCTAAAATCTTACATTCTTTAAGGAGACTCAAGGAGAAGAAATGACAACCCACTCCAGTATTCTTGCCTGGACAATCCCATGGACAGAGGAGCCACAACTGCTGAAACTTGCGAGCTCCGGGGCCCGAAGGTCACAACTAGAGTTTGTGTGCTGCAAGGAAAGAATCTGCGTGATGCAACGAAGATCCTGCATACCACAACTAAGACCCCACACAGTCAAATAAATACTTTTTATTTTTTTATAAATACTTTTTAAAAAGAGAAGGAGTTGGTTGCTGAAAGGACAGTGGGAAAGGGCTTTCCCTGCAGTGATGACAAGACAGTCTGGAGTGGGAATTTGAAGGCAGGGAGGAGAGTTAGAGATGCAGGCCCAGGAAACCCATGGCCTTGAGGCCCTGTGGGCTTGTGGGAGTGAGAGATCTGCAGGGCTGCTTCACATCTGAGAGGTGCACAATCGGGTTTGTATTTTAGAACCACCTAGCAGCCCGATTCCGGCAGTGCTGCAGACTTGACCTTCAGGCCCACTTCTCATCCATTTATCTGCATCCCCCTGCCCCCACCTCCCTACAAAGGCCATTTCTTCTGTGATTTCAAAATCCTGGGTTCCTACTCTTCAGAATGTCCTTTGCCCTACTCCCACCACTGAACACTTAATAGTTTCACCCTTCAGTGGGACTCTGAAATATTGTCACCCTCCCGAAAAGTCATCTTTTCTCTTTCCTCCACCAGCACACTCTTCTCAGCCCAAGAAGATTCGATGCCTTCTCTGGGCCCATGCCCGCCAGCCCTTGTCTCCTCGGGATATGCATATACTAAAATATCTTCCCTTTATCTCATCTGTTTGTCTTCACCCCATGGGGCCACCCGGAGGCTACTATTTATTCTTTCACACATTAATTTAAGCTGCTTTAATTGCTGCTATGATATGTTTTATATAATATAATTAATGTTTAATTGTGTACTTGCTTCCCAAGGCAGTTTTGTGAAGGGCCCAATTTTAGAATCAAGCAAATAAAGAATAAGTAATGGCTTAAGTTATTACAGTAACGCCCCCCTCCACCAACCCCCTAGGAATGAAAATGGTGCTTGTGTTTTTCAAAGTGGGTTAAAAAGGGAAAAGATATTTTAATGTTCTCTCTATCCCAAGCATTCTTGTGTGACTTTCATGAAATTCCCTGGTCTCTGATTTCAAGTGTTCTGGGACTATGGTTATCAACTTGAGGTCTGTGTTGAAACTACCAGCTTTGTACCTCCTTTCTGATGGAGACTGTGCTTAGAATAAGAAGTTATCGAACCTATTCACTTATTTATTCATTCAGCAAATGTGTTGGTGCCCAGGACTGGGACAGATTCAGTCCTGCCCTCAATGAGCTCACCATCAAATGGGGCCAGGCATACGGGGTGAGAATCCAGCATGTTAATGCTATGGGAACATGGGAGCAGGGGCGAAGGTGGGGTGCAGTATCTACTTCTGTCTCGGGGAGTTAAGAGGAGGTTTAGCTAAAGAGAAGGTAAAATTTAAACTCATTTGGAGAAGGAGAAGGAAGAAAACAGCAAGACAGAAGAAAGAAACAACTGTGTCTTTGGAAAGTGAGGAGAAGGTGAGGATACTTGAAGCCAGCATGCATGGGAGGACATGGCAGGGTGTGAGTGTGGGAAGAGAGGGTGGGGCTGAGTGGAGACTCAGCTGCACCAGGAGAAGGAGTTTGGAGCATCCTCAGATGAGAATCCCTTGTTCAGCAAGGAGACCAAACCAGTCAATACTAAAGGAAATCAACCCTGAACATATATTGGAAGGATCGATGCTGAAGCTGAAGCTCTGATACTTTGGCCACCTGATGTGAAAATCCTGCTCTTTGGAAAAGACTCTGATCTGGGAAAGATTAAAGGCAAAAGGAGAAGGGGTGACAGAGGATGAGATGGTCAGATAGTATCACCAACTTAACGGACATGAATTTGAGCTAACTGGGAGATAGTGGAGGACAGAGGAACCTGGTGTGCTACAGTCCATGGGGTTGCAGAGAGTTGGACAAGACTCAGTGACTGAAAAATAACAACAACAACAGGGTATCAGTTCAGTTCAGTAACTCAGTCGTGTCCGACTCTTTGCGACCCCATGAATCGCAGCACGCCAGGCCTCCCTGTCCATCACCAACTCCCAGAGTTTACTCAAACTCATGTCCATTGAGTCGGTGATGCCATCCAGCCATCTCATCCTTGTAGTCCCGTTCTCCTCCTGCCCCCAATCCCTCCCGGCATCAGGGTCTTTTCCAATGAGTCACCTCTTCACATCAGGTGGCCAAAGTATTGGAGTTTCAGCTTCAGCATCAGTCCTTCCAATGAACACCCAGGACTGATCTCCTTTAGGATGGACTGGTTGTAGGGCAGCGCAAAAAGGTTTTTAAGCAGTGAAGTGCTCCCATCAGATCAGATCCTATGAAGGGAATTGCAACAATGTGCACAATTAGAGAGAGGGCTCAGAGTTACCTGGAACATAGCAGAGACTCAACAAATACTTAATTGAATTAGTGAGGCTTTTGTGACAGCCCAGGTAAAAGATGCTGAGCCTCTGAATTAAGGCAGTGGCAGAGGGGATAGAAGAGAGGGGATGGGATTCTGAAAGAAGAATCTACAGGTCTGCAAACGTGCCCTTTGCAGCAGAAGCCAGGAGGACGGGGTTAGCAGCCCACTCCCGTCCTGCGCAGTTTGGCCTTTTGACCCCCCAGAAACTCAGAGCTTGGAGAGCCATCACCCCAACCACCCTCTAGTTCAAGCTCCTTAGGTTTCATTGAAGCAAACTGAGGCTTAAGGACACCCAGCCCATCAGAAGCAGAGCCTAGGCCGGAACCCAGGTGTTCCCTGCTGCAGAGCAGAGTGTCAATACTGGTTCAGGAAAGGCTTGGAGGGTCTGAACTCGGGAAATAATAGCTACAAGGACTTGTGCTTCTGCAGAACTAGGCGGTCTCCAGTCTCCCGAGAATCTCAAGGGGTCCTGCGATCCCACGAAAGACTGGTCTATTCTAAGTGCCTGTCTTCAGGTGGCGGAAGGGAACAGGAATGGAATAGAGTCTGGTGTGGACAGCATGGATGGATGGATGGATGGATGGATGGATGGATGGAATGGAGGAGGGGGCGCTCTGGGACGCGGCGCCCACGCGAGGGAATTTCCTTTGAAAGAGAGCGAAACTGTAAGTTGGGAAACTCTTTTCCTTGAAAGGCCCCCCCAACCCTCCTTCCACTACCCAGCCGTGGCCTTCCCGTTTTCTGGGAACTTCCTTAGGCCTCTCCATCCGCGGCGTTCGACACTTTCGGTTCCGCAGGGATTGCCGGAGGCGGCGGGGAAGAACAGGGCCGGGTGGGGGAGTCTTCTCAACACCCATAGGGATCTCTTTCCACTCCCTTCGCCTCTCTCCCAACCCCTCATCCCCATCCCCAGAAAGCGGCTGCCTCCCTCCTGCTCAGCCTTTGTAGTCCCAGGGGGCGGCGGGGGGGTTCCCAAGAAGAGCTCTCCTTGGAACCACGCCTTCCCGCTTCTCCCCGCTTCCACCCCCAAAGCGCGTCCCTAAACTCCTTGGGGAATTAGACTCCCCGGGAATGTCCTGGGGGAAATCCCAGGAAGGTGTGTCCCCGGGAGCTCCGCCCCCCCGCCAGTGAGGCCGGCTGCGATTGGTCCCCGAAGACCCCGCTTCTTTCCTGGGCGGGCCCCCGGGCCGGGACAGGGGAACTGGAAGCGGCCGAGTCCGGGCGCGCTCTCCTCCGGCCGCCCGGTTCTCTCTCGCCATGGTTCGTCTGCTTCTGCAGTGTCTCTTCTGGGCCTGCTTTCTGACCGCCGTAAGTTGAAATTCCGTTCCGACCAGAGGCGGGAATTTGAGATTAGAGAGTAGGGAATGGGAAAAGAAGCGATACTTCGGGCAGGGGACCTTCTGAGCTGATTTTGGGGTGGGGGTGTGGAAGCTGGGTAAGGTACCCGGGGTCATGGCTGAATGAGATGGGCTGTTTCTCTCTCCTCCCAGGCTGGGGTGGGGGGGTCCCAGGTGGTCCACAGAGGGCGCCTAGTGGGGTCGCCTCAGGAAACGCCTAGGCAGCGCAGATGAGGTTGGGGGTTTCAGCAGCCTTAAGCCTTTATCTAGTCAAAAAACTGGAGTCTGGGTCTGCCTCAGAGGCTGGCCCCAAAGAGACGGTGAGGGGTTTCAGAAGTGAGAAGGGAGGCTAGCCAAGGGAAGGGGCGGGTCTGGCCGTTTTCCTGCCTCTTTCCCGTTGTGGATAGATGCCAGCCTCTGTGAGTCGTTATCACCTCCTTGCCAGCTGGGGTGGCCTTCTTCCAGGGCATCTTGCGGGAGCAAGGGATGAGGGCAGAGGCGCAGGTGCTTCTCTGAGAAGGCTGGGAGCTTTTAACATTCCCACTCCAGAACCAAACCGTGGTGATCCTCCCCCTCCCCCAACATAGGAGGAATACCCAAGGCTCTGTCCCTGCCTCCGGAATTTAAGATGACATAGGGGACTCTCAGGGGGAACTGAACAGTTCATGGGACCATGAAAGGGCTGGGAGACCAGCAGGGGTTTCTCTAGGTACCAGAAGGGTTCAGATATGCCCAACCAAGCATATCTCCGGGATTTTCAGAGTTCCACACTTGACTCGCTTCTAGTATTTTTGTAGTTCCTCATTCTGGAGGCTGGGAATCCCCCAAGTACCTGACACTGTCATCCCCACCCCTCTGGTCTCCCCCTAACTTTCAAGGGCTGTACTTTCTGGCATGAAGGCAGGGCAGGAACGACCCATGAAGTAGGGGTCAGCAGCAAGGGGAGAGATGCCGTGGGGAAGCTGCTCTGGCCCCAGCACTTTCATTTTCACTGTAAGCAATGGCTCTTAGGGAGAAAGGAGGCAGGAAGGGGGCTCTTGGAGGAGAAGTGGAGGAAAAGCCAGCGGGGAGAGGGTGAAAGGTGGTCTGGGCTTCTCAAGAGCAAAGTCCCAATTTTAGCTCCAGGTGGAGATGAGGCTGTGACAACAATATCTGGGGCTATTTATTGAGAGCCTCCTGTGTGTCAGGCTTGGAGCAAAATACTTTACATGCATTCTTGGTCTGATTTCTTCCAACTCCCCCATTATACAGATGAGCAAACTGAGGCTCACAGAGAGAAAATGGCTTGCCCCAATCCACTTAGGTAGGTGAAACCTGCCAATAAATCTACATCTGCCTGATTCCTGAGCCAGCCTCTCAGATGGTGAGAGTCTCCAAGCTCCCACGTGTCAGAAGGGTCGAAACTGTGAAGTGGGAACTGGGATTTGACACATTTTCAGAGGAGGGGCTATATTTCTCATATGTTTGAAAATGGCCTAGAGGATTTTTATTGCTCTGAGAGTGTGGGGGGAAGGTCCATGGGCTTGTGGGGAGAACGCTCACGGGATGGTGTGTTGTGATGTTATGGTGGGAGCAGTAACCTTTGCTGTCTCCTTCCCTGCTTGGGATAAGATACACTTCTGTAAGTAATTTGCCCCCCACCCCCCCACCCCAGGTTGAATGAGAGCCACCAATTAGGTAGGATCTTGGTAGCCAGGGTGCTGGGCAACCCAGCAGATACTTATGTATGTATGATAATTAAAAGTGCCATTTAATGAGCACCTACTATGTTCTGGACACCATACCAGGCCATATTCATCCATTCTTTCTCATCTTCACAACCTAATCCGTGCATGCGTGCATGCTAAATTGCTTCAGTCGACTCTTTGTGACACCATGGATTGTAGCCCACCAGGCTCCTCTGTCCATGGGATTCTCTAGGCAAGAACACTGGAGTGAGCTGCCATGTCCTCCTCCAGAGGATCTTCCTGACCCAGGGATCAAACCCATGTCTCTTATAGCTCCTGTATTGGGAGGTGGGTTCTTAACCACTGGGGCCACGTAGGAAGTCCTAATCTGTGGGGCAGGCATCTCTCCAATTTTAGAGTTGTAGAAACTGAGGATAAGATAGGCAAAATAACTAGTTAAGTGTTACAAAGTCAAGACTGGAGTTTTAAGCTGTTTGACCCTTAAAACTGTTCTTTTCACTGGCTGTTCCCAAAGTGTGAGATGATTTTAGAGAGCATGCGGTTGCTGTTGTTTAGTTACTAAGTCATGTCAACTCTTCTGCAACCCCATGCAGATGTGGAATTAACAACATAGATTCATTTTGCAGTTCTGTTTAAAATCCTTTTTATTTTTTCAAGAAGGAAGTCGCTGGAGCTAGAATATAGTTAATTCCTGTCAAATGCCTTCTAATCCTCCTTTTAAAATAAAAATCAGGAGCGGGCCTGGGGTAGAGGTCTGTCAGTAAGCAAAGCAATCAGCTATGGTTTAATGACATTGTTTTGTTTCTGCTGAATTTATTTTTAGGGTTGCCTTTTATTTAAGAGAAGTGATACTAGTTTTTCTCTCATGGCAATGCTATGAGGTTTACCTTGAAAATAAATGTATTTAAACAAACAAGAAGTCATGAATAGCATGGGTGGTACCTGGATGTGGTGACAATAATGCAGGTGAGACCCACGTTGATGGAGAGAGGGAGTATTGAGACCCGAGTTCTTATTCGGATTCTATCACTGCGTGACCTTGGGCAAGTGAATCAGCCTTTCTGGTCCCTAGTCTCACCACATGTGAAGTGAAAGAGTTGGATTTTATCCTTCCAGCTGCTCCATCCTGTATTTCATGAGGGAAGGGTTGGATGATCAGATGATGAGAGGTTGGAGGGAGAAAACATGATGAGGCTCGGAGAGGGGAAGAGGGTGGGGAGCAAAAGAATAGAAGGAAGAGGCCAGATGCTAAATATAGCCCCCATTTGGACTAGGACCAGCTGGAGTCAGCCAGCTTCAGGACTCCAGGGTAGATGCTGGAGTCCTCGTGTGCTCTTCGGTCTCTGGGGAGAGGAAAGACTCAGCTGTCAAACCAAAAGGAAGATCTGTTTAGTTCAATGAATACTGTGAGTTAACAGTGCAATCACTTTGTAAGATACCAGAATGATTCTCTGAGTACCTTTGTCATCATACGGTTTAGTTAAAAACAAATGCAATATATAATACACAGGCCCCCTTTTTCTGCTTTGTACTTCCACTTTGGTTCTAACCTCTGTCCTGGCTGATTTGCACCTTTCTGTCAAGGAAGCTACAATTGAGAGTTCAAGATCCCTTCAAATCACCCAATTCTGTTTTTAGGTCCACGCAGAACCAGCCACTGCTTGCGGAGAAAAGCAATACCCAGTGAACAATCATTGCTGTGATTTGTGTCCGCCGGGTGAGATGCTGACCCTCTAGCCTCACGTGGGACCTGTCTTGGTCTGTTGGCAGATGCAGATCTCATGTGTCAACTATAAGCTTGTGTCTTAAATGACCCCTGGGATTCCCTGTCCCTGTCCCAGGATGTTCTGAGCTTCCTCTCTGCCGACCCAGAACTAGGGTTCCTATCTCTTCTGCGTCCTATACCAGAGTATGAAGGCTGGAAGGCTCTGGGACTGCTCTCTTTGAACCCCCCTCCCTAAAGCCCAGCCTTACCACTTTTCAATGAAGTGTCTGACTCATTGGGTTGGCTGGAGTGCCCTCATTTCTGGATGTTTTCCAGGACAGAAACTGGTGAACGACTGCACGGAGGTCAGCAAAACAGCATGCCAGTCCTGTGGCAAAGGCGAATTCCTGTCCACCTGGAACAGAGAGAAATACTGTCACGAGCACAGATACTGCAACCCCAGTATGCGGGCTGCGGGGGAAGGGGCCCTTGGGAGTCAGGCTGATATTCCAGCTCATTCCTGACAGTACAGCCACCCTGGCTTTTTTTTTTTTTTTTTTTTTTTTTAGTAACCAGGGTCTGTTCTGATTGGTTAGAGTCTGGGTTGTCTTGGTTGTTACCTAATTTGATTGCCCTCCCTGCTAGGAAGAGGGTCTAAGAGAAAAGAACGGGAAATATGAAGATCAGGGGCCCCTGGATCACGGCTGGTAAGGGGTTCCCATCCTTCCTTCCTGCCTGTCTCTGCACAGACCTAGGGCTCCGGATCCAGAGCGAGGGCACCTTGAATACAGACACCACTTGTGTGTGTGTTGAAGGCCAGCACTGTACCAGTCACACCTGCGAAAGCTGCACGCCCCACAGCTTGTGTTTCCCTGGCTTCGGGGTCAAGCAGATCGGTAAGTGGCCTGTGTGCGAATCAGCTCTAGAGGCAGGAGAGAGGAGGCAAGGGCCCAAGGAGAGGGGCTGGGCAGCGGGCACTCTGCCCCAGAGGCGGAGGGACCAGCCTACGTTGATATCTCCACCATAGTGGGTTGGAAGTGGAACCTTTGCCTTCTGCCTCCCACTGTGGGCATCAGCCTCGGGAGGGCCGTGGGAGAAGCCTCCTTAGGGGCTGCCTGCAGCAAGGGAAGGTGTGTCCTGTGGGGAGAAGTGCTTTGAAGCAGGATGCCCTTCTGGTCTTGCCTGCCCACCGGTCCCCCTAAGAGCCAGACAGGGGGTCCACTGTGATGATCAATGCCTCCTCCTCCCCCTCAGCTACAGGGGTTTCGGATACCATCTGTGAACCCTGCCCGGCCGGCTTCTTCTCCAATGTGTCGTCTGCTTTTGAAAAGTGTCACCGTTGGACAAGGTATAAGGACTCATCCCTTGTGCTTCCTGCCCCAAGAGGGGCACGGGACCTGCTTCCCTTCTCTCTGGCCACCTGTCCTTCGGTCCCCACTCCCCACGTCCACACACACTCACACACCTCTAGAATGTCTCGAGGGACCCCATGGCTGACCAGACACTTTCGGCATTTCTTGCCTGCTCTCTTTTGGTGGTAATAGACACTGCTGCTCTCTGATCTTTGGTGAAATTCTCCCTCCATGGGGGCACAGTGACACTTCTCTTCCTTTCCTTGTACCCCTCTCAGCCCCTCCTTCCTCCTCCTGAACTGGTTTTCTAGGCCTTTGTTCTAGGCTCTGGTCTCCTCTCACTTTGCCCACCTCCCCTGGACCATCTTTTCCACATCCATGGCTTTGGCTACTATCCCCCTTTGATCATTCTCCATCACCATCTGTCTAGATTTGTCTCCTAGGTCCCAGACTGTTGTATCTATCTGCCAAGGGTACACCTCCTCGGAGGTGAGCCAGGGGCACCTGCCTGCTCCCTTCACCCACTGTGACAGGCACAAACATGCCTCTGGGCACCTGTTGCAGCATCCCCCTCCGTCTCCCCCAATCAGTCGCTAGGTCCTGTCTGTCTAACCTTCCAAATGTTTTGGGACTCTTCCTCCTTCTCTCTAATCTTCCTGTCACCACCTTAGTTTGGACCTCATCACTGTGGTCTGGATGATGCTGTAGCCTCCTCACTGGCCTCCCTGCCTCTATCCTCTCCCTTTCAGCTGGCTCTCCATCCCTTTGCCAAAGTAAGCTTTCCACTGTTCTCTTCGGAGCACGGCACTCCCTGTTTAAAATGCTCCGTGGCTCTCTGCGCCTTTGGGATGAAACCCCAACTCCTCTGCACAGCCTCTGACCTCCCAGCTCCATCTCTTGATCTCTTCCTGACATCATGTTGCTTGCAATTCCCTCAACACACTGTTCGTTCTTTTGCATTAAACTCTTCTGCCTGGAATATGCTTAAGCACACGCCTGATTAAGTTTTTTTTTTACATTTAATTTGAAAAAATGAGTAAGACAGGCATGAGGACAGAAGGCATACAAGGGCCAACAGTGATATGTCCCCTTGTCACCCTCAGCCATCCTGCAGCCACTGGACCAAGCGTGTCCTTCTAGAGATTCTCTGCATAAACAAAGGCACGCACATGCAAACGGATCTTTCACACAAATAGTAGCATCCCATATACACTGTTTACTGTCTGCCTGTCTCCAGTAGGTGGCAAACTCCTGAACTATAGAGACGATCTTTTTTTTTTTTTCCATGGATGTATCCCTTATGCCTGCTGCATAGTAGGTGCTCAATAAATCTTTACTGATAAATGTTGACTGAGAAAGGGAGGCACCTTGGCTTGGTGGAACCAGAGCACTGGGTTCCAAACTCACTAAGCTTAGAAAGGGTGTGACTGTGTGGAACTGTGACCCTCATCTGAGCCTTGGTGTCCTCATTCAGAAAATGAGAAAGACCTTCATTTCACAAGGGTGGAGGAAAAGACATGCAAGTGTGTTTCAAAAACTCTTAAGCACTCTTCTCATATACGTGCTTTCTTTGAAGCTTCTCTTTTTCCTGTGTTAGATGTTTTGTCCTTTGTGATGTCCTTCTCTGTCCATCCCTTTCCATTCCTCCTGGGAACCACCTTGGTCCAAGTCTTCATCATCTCATGTATGACTTGGGCAATGGCCTCCTGGCCAGCCATTTTTCTGTCGTTTTTCCTCCTGGGAGATCTTTGGCCATTAAATCCTCTAGCAGCTTGAGTCATCTGGTTGGACGCTGATGCGACCCACCAGCTGAATCCAGTTGAATCCAGTAGAAAGCTGCATGGCTGATTAGTGATCTGGTTCTAAAGACCCAATTTTCCAGAGTTTCCTTATACCATCTGGCTCATCACCCACCTAATCCTTAGTATCATGTTGTCCTGCTTAAAGAGAGTATGTTATTATTGTTGTTCAGTTGCTAAGTTGTGTCCGACTCCTTTGCAGCCCCACAGCCTGTAGCCCACCAGGCTCCTCTGTCCATGGGATTTCCCAGAAAAGAATACAGGAGTGGGTTGCTATTTCCTTCTCCAGAGGATCTTCACCCAGGGACTGAACCTGTGTCTCTTGCATTGCAGGTGGATTCTTTACCGCTGAGCCCCCTGGCATGCCCTAAATATACTGATGTTCTAAATTTTACATCCCTCAAGGGGCCACTGAGATCTAACTTCCCCAGGGAAGTCTTTCTGGATGACCAGAGATTCTCAACTGAGCAGTTTTCTTCCCCAGGGGACATGTGATGATATCTGGAGATATTTTTGGTTGTCACAACAGAGGAGGAGGATACTACTGGCCTCTAGTGGGGAGAGGCCAGGGACGCTGCTAAACATCCTATGGTATTCAGGACAGTCCCCACCACAGAAGAAAAATTATGTGGCCCCCGGACATCAGTGGTGCCAAATTTGGGCAGTGCCCTCATCCTTGCATTCCAGTCACTGTGGATTCTCTCTCCTCTACTCTGAAGCATTCCCAGTTCAAGTGCACTTGGCACTCATCAGAGGCTTTCCTATCCTCACTCCTTCATGATTTACCATCGTCTTTCCTTTGTACTCATGAGTTCTAGATGAACAGTCCGCGTCATTCCCATAACAACCAGCTCAGGAGAGTGCACATAATACATGCTTCATGAACGTGGACTTGTTGGTTGTTGGCTGTCTCCCTCTGGGGTTGGAAATCTCACGACTGGGGAAACTTAGTGTCTCTTTCTGTGTGTGTGTGTGTGTCTGCATGTGCACGTATGTGTGTACTTGTGTCTGTACACAGCTGCGAGAGAAAAGGCCTGGTGGAACAACATGCGGGGACGAATAAGACAGACGTTGTCTGCGGTAAGTCCTGGAGAGTGGGCCCCAGTGGCAGGCTAAGAAGGTGGGGAGCTGAGGGGAAGCCTGGGGTACCCGGAGGCACTGGTGGGGAAAGAGGGAGGGGAGGTTAAAGCAAGAGGAGGCGGCAATTTGGAATTGTGGCAAGCTAGCTCTGCCGCTTATCTGTGGAGCCTGGGCAAGTCACTCCCTCTCTCTGAGCCTCAGTTTCTCCATCTGTAAAATGGGATAATACCACCTCCCCTAATAGGGCAGTGTAAATACCTGGCGTGGGCTCAGGCATTTTGGAAGCGCCCACTCAGTGCTCTTCTGCCACCCTGCACATTGAGGACCAGCATGTGTGACACTGTTTCCTCTCAGGGCCTCAGTTTTTTTTTTCAGCCGTGCCACATGGCTTGCAGAATCTCAGTTCCCTGACCAAGGACTGAATCCCGGCCATAGCAGTGAAAGCCCGGAATCCTAACCTCTAGGCCACCAGACACCTCAGTTTTTATTTTAAAATGAGGAGGTGACTTACAGCACAGATCACAGACTCAAATAACTACAGGGATTAGGCAGGATCCAGTTAATGAGTGAAAAAGATCAGGGGTAAGAAAAAGATGCTCTGCTTTTCCTTAAAATTCACTTTCCTCTTGGCACGGTTGGGACTGGGGTGAGGCGAGGGAGGCACTTGCCTTGGGCACAGTATTTAAGGGAGCACCAGAAAAATGCTGTCATCAAGATAGATATTTGAGGCAATATTAAAAAAAAATTACTGTAAAAACTCCATAACAAATAGAAGAGCAACAGTTTAAATAAAGACAGGCTCCAACCCTGTATTTGTACAACCAGCCTCACTTGCTTTACCATAATCCCGACTCCAGTTCCAATAAAACTTTATTTAAAAACAGGCAGCTGGCCTGTGGGCCAGAGTTTGCTGATATGATTTTTCAAAACATGACATTAAAATATGACTTATTTGGGACTTCCCTGGCAGTCCAGTGGTTAAGACTCTGCACTTCCTATGCAGCAGGCATGGGTTCAATTCCTGGCCAGGGAACTAAGATCCCACATGCTGTGTGGTGTGGCCAAAAAAATACGACTTATCTTGATTACTGAGCTTTTGGGTGTCCCCTTCAGTTTTGTCCTGAGGCAGTGCTTCATTGGGCTTACTTTAGTCCTTACCACACCTCTGGTCTTTTTTCCCCCAGTTTCCCACATAGAATAGAGACTTAGACACAAGAAACACTTTCCCTTCCCCTCCATTCTTCTATAACAAAGACAAGGGTGCAGATGTACATGAAGCTGGGCCTTGGTACTGGGCAAAGAGTAGGGAGGGGTGGGGAGCGTGGGGAGCTGGTAGCGGCAACTTTCACCACTCAATTCTGGCCAATGAGTGGCAGGTGGGCTGCTGGTCCCCTGGGGCTGGATCTTCCAAATTTGTAAGAGAAATCAGATACCTAAATTTTAAATGTGCAATCTCCCAATTTAAAAATGTTGGCAAATATTATAAATTAAAAAACAAAAAACAAAACACCACACATGCCAGTCACAGTAAAGACATCTGCTGGTCACATTTCTACTCGGGGCCATGTGTTTGAAATTTCTGATATAGAAGTGCTTAGACACAGAAGGGTTTTAGAGTCCAGCAAAGCACAGCAGCTTTGGGCAAAAGGGTGGGGAGCCATGGCTGAAGTCTTGCTCTCTCCAGGTTTCCAGAGTCGGATGAGGACCCTGGTGGTGATCCCCATCACGCTGGGAGTCCTGTTTGCTGTCCTGTTGGTATCTGCCTGTATCAGTGAGTCCCCAGGTGGGGAGGTGATGGGGCAGGAGGCACAGTTGACGGGTCACCCGTTTTCTGATCTTGCCTTGCCAACTCCCCATCCTTTTTTTTCCCCCTCTCTAGGGAACATGACCAAGAAAAAACAGGCTAAGGTAGGTCACCCCAAGGAGCAGTCTAAGACGGGAAATAAAGACTGATTCATTGTTGCCCATATGGCAACAAAATTGATGCAGGGCCAGTCCCCTCCCCCTCCTCTGGGCTTGGGGCTTCTCCCCTTTTCCCCTTTTCTCTTCTCTCAAGATCACCTTCCCCCAGAGCTTCCCCAGCACCACTGGCAAAATCTGACATTTATTCTTCTTTCCTGGGAGAACTGCATCTTCCGAGCCTTGGTGTGGGGTCCAGGAGTGGGTGATGGAGGAGCATTTCCTTAACCCGGGGGCCCCCCTTACGGAAGCTTCGTGACACTCTCGCTGTGGCCAGCAGGGGGCAGGACGCACCCATGGAATCAGCACTGACCCTTGGTTTGGGAAAGGCAAAAGGGGCGAGGGGTGGGATGGCTTCCAGGGGAGGGCTCAGAAGTGTTGCTAGGGGCAACCCCAAGCCTTGTCTCCCCAGGCCCTGCACCCTGAAAGGCAGGATCCCGTGGAGACGATTGATCCGGAGGACTTGACCGGCCCCCACCCACCTCCTCCGGTGCAGGAGACCTTATGTTGGTGTCAGCCGGTCACCCAGGAGGACGGCAAAGAGAGCCGCATCTCCGTGCAGGAGCGAGAATGAGGCTGCGGGCGCCCAGCGGCGTGGCAGCCCGGGCACATGGACACCAACCTGGGGCTGCTGCTGCGGGGGAGGGCGACAGCCGCCCTCTGCCTGCAGCCCAGAAGGAGTTCACCTTGGGGCGCCTTTCACCCCAGCCCTGGAGCCCGTTCAATCTCCCAACCTGCTTTTAAGGATGGTAACAAAACTTTGGGGAGGACACACAATAATATCCACCAGACCTTCCACCCCAGCAAGCGGTTCATTGCTGACAGATGTCATTCGGCAGCTGCTCTGAGCCCAGGAGGCATGTACATGGATATGCATCGCAGTATTGTTTGTGACAGTGAGCAACTGGAAACTGCTTAACTGTCCATCACCAGGGGACTGGCTAAATAAAATTGTAATATATTTATGCAACAGATCTTAAAAACACTGTCATGGTGTGGGGGTGTAGGTTGCAGAATGGTGGGCACAGAAACTTTTTTTTAAAGCATGTAACCCAAACTAGGTGGCTCAGTGCTAAAGCATCCGCCTTCCAATGCAGGAGATGCAAGAGATGCGGGTTCAATCCCTGGGAAGATCCCCTGAAGGAGGAAATGGCAACCCACTCACTCCAGTGTTCCTGCCTGGAGAACGCCAGGAACAGAGGAGCTTGGTGGGCTACAGTCTGGGGTTGCAAAGAGTGGGACGTGACTGAGCACACACACACAACCCAAAACAATGTGATCACCTGCTGCTGCTGCTGCTAAGTTGCTTCAGTCATATACGACTCTGTGCGACCCCATAGATGGCAGCCCACCAGGCTCGCCCATCCCTGGGATTCTCCAGGCAAGAACACTGGAGTGGGTTGCCATTTCCTTCTCCAATGCATGAAAGTGAAAAGTGAAAGTGAAGCTGCTCAGTCGTGCCCGACTCTTGGGGACCTCATGGACTGCAGCCTACCAGGCTCCTCCGTCCATGGGATTTTCCAGGCAAGAGTACTGGAGTGGGGTGCCATTGCCTTCTCCAGATATATCACCTACAGATACGTGTATAAACATAGTGTGTTATATATGTGGGTATAAACCGGGGTCCTGGAAGGACGCACAGAACTGGCACAGCTCGAAGAATTGGACTGTCTCAGTTAGGTAAGAAGGGTCCGGGGGAGGGTTGGTTAGAGAAAGATTTGACTTTCCCATAATGCTTCATCCCCGCCCCCCCCCCAAAGAAGAGTGAATTCACACACTGCTTATGTAATTAAAAAGTCATCAAACATGTAAAAAGAAAAGCGGGGGTGGACACGCTGGGTGACATGAGCTGCCTCACATGCTGTCAGGCTCTCAGAATTAGGGCGCCTTCTGAGCGTAAATGAGAAAAGTCCCCAGGCCGCGGCCTCTCCAGGGTGGGTTCCACGTGCCCTCACATTTGGCACCCTGTTTGCAAAGGGGTTTTCCCGTGTGGTTCACATTCTCGACAATAGCCTTTGGGGCAGGCAGGGCCAGCATCCCCCTACGTCTTTATCGGAGGTGGAAATGGAGGCCCAGAGAGGTAATTTCTAGTCACACAACAGTTCAGAGCGGTGCCCCTCAGAGCGCCCCTTCCCGGTCCTGGGCTGCTTTTTCCAGCCCTGCCTGCTCTTTGGAGCCTACATCTGTGGCCCCTTCCCAGGGAGCTCCCGGGCTCCCCACCTCCTTTGACCTCCCAAATGCCATAGGAGCCTCTGACGACTTCTCGGTCAGATGGTGCCCCCTTCCCCCTAAGCAGTATCTGGGGATAAAAATAAACCATCCTGTTCTCTTTTCCTGCTGTGCCAACTGAGGGGGAGCCTAGCCAGGAGGAGCAGCAGATGGAGTGGGAGCAGAGGGGAGGGGAGGGGGGAGGTTGTAGGGCAAGAAGGAGAAGGAAGGGGATTGCAAAGCCCCAGCACAAAGACTCCTGCTGAAGATGGGGCTGGGCTGGTTTAACCCAGGGACCTCACCCCTCCACCCCCACCATGAGAAGCTGCTTTGGATTTCCCAACCTGTCCTGCTGCCTGGAGGGTGGGGGTGGAGAGGGCTTGTCCCCATTGGAGGCTGTGAGGGCAGCTGGGAGCCGGGAGAAGGCACCTGGCTTGGCAACCTTCCCAGGAGAGAACCATTTGGAGGCACCAGGGGGAGCCGTCTGGTTCAGAAAGCAGGGTAAAGTGGTGGAGGTGGGGGGCGGGTGGAGGGGAGCCCTGGGCCCTCACCTCTATCCCCTGCCGAGTCCAGGGAAGCCTGGTGACTCAGTGGTAAAGAATCTGCCTGCCAAGCAGGAGACTAAGCTTTGATCCCTGGGTCAGGAAGATACTGGAGAAGGAAATGTATTCTTGCCCAGGAAATCTTGTGGACGGAGCACCCTGGAGGGTTACACTCCATGGGGCTGAAAAGAGTTGGATACGGCTTAGTGACTAAAACCACAAGAGAGTCTAAAAGCTAGTGCTGCTTCTCTACAGGACGGTATGGCAGAAAGAGACTAAAGACCCAGGTCTGCCACCTATTGTCTGTGTGACCTCGGGTAGGTCATGCTCACTTTTTAGGGTCTCAGTTTGCCCATCTGGCAAATGGAGGCAATACAGTGGGCAGATGCTATGGATGCCTCCTTTGATCTCTCCTAGTCACTGGTTCTCAGTCTCGAGCATGTATCAGAACCACCTATAAGACCTGTCATTAATAAAAGACAAATTGCTGGGCTCCGCCGCCCGTGTTTCTGATTTAGTATCTTTGGGATGTGGCCCAAGACTGTGCGTTTCTACAGGTGTCCCAGGTGATGCTGCTGGTCCAGGGGTCACACTTTGAGAACGACCCCCCTTGGCATTCACATTTCTTGCTGAGCAGTCAGTTTCCTATTGCAAGTACTTGGGGCTTTCCCTGGTTTTCAAAACAGGCTTGGTGCAGGTGTAGGGCAGGTAAGATGCAGCTGGGTGAGCAAATGCCCTGAATGTGTGCATGCGTGCTCAGCCACACCAGTCATGTCTGACTCTTTGCGACCCCATGGACTGTAGCCCGCCAGGCTCCTCTGTCCATGGGATTCTCCAGGCAAGAATACTACAGTGGGTTGCCATGGCCCTCCTCCAGGAGATCTTCCTGACCCAGGAATCAAACCTGCATCTCTTACATAATGCCCTGAATACCCTCAAACAAATATAAGTGAAAGTTGGAGGATAAATGCCCCAGCTTCCTTGCCCTTGGGAGGGACAAATCTGAGGTGTGTTCTGTACTGTCTCCTAGTTTCCCTAGAGGGCTTGATTCACACATGTCCTCTGTATGGGCTTCCTTTTCTTTTCTGTCTCATGTCCCACAGCCCCACTGGTGCCTCTTGGGTTCAACTCTCCAAAAAACTACCTGAATGCCTCCCTCATTGCAGAATCTGCTTTTGGAGAACTCTCCTCATTGGCCAAGCAAGAGAAGGTACAATTTTGTATATCTTGCATCCCCAACAAAGAGAAGGGGTTGTTATTCTTGGCAGCTGTAGCAAGTTCTGGGTTCTAAATGGACCTCAGCCAGGAAGTTTCTATGTGACCTTGAGAAAGTTGCTGTCTGGTTTTGAGGCTTCCCCTGCTCAGACGTGATGAAGGACTGGAGTTAGGTGAGTTATAGTGCTCAGTCGCTTCAGCCGTGTCTAACTCTGCAGCCCGCCAGGTTCCTCTGTCCTTGGGGATTCTCCAGGCAAGAATACTGGAGTGGGTTGCCATGCCCTCCTCCAGGGGATTTACCCAATCCAGTAATCGAACCCATATCTCTGGCATCTCCTGTATTGTAGGCAGTTTCTTTACCCACTGAGCCACCTGGGAAGCCTATTATGAGTTCTAGGGAGCTTGCCATTTCTAAAAATATAGACGATCAGCCCACACTGTACGGTCCACTCTGACCTGTGGATCAATGGGTGGGCGTGAAGCTCGCATCAGCCAGAAGGTGGCGCCAAAGGAATGTCCGAAGACCCTGGCGGCTGGCTTTGGCCGGCTCTCCTCCTCCTGTCGTCCATCCGCCCTAGCCTCCTGCGACTTCCACTCTCCAACTTCACCGGTTCCTCGGGTCTCTCTCCACTGCCTCCTCCACTTAACAAGCATTCCTGCATTCCTCCTGTGGCCTCTCCCCCAGCTGGGACTGTGCGCGTGTGCTCAGACACTCCGTCCTGTAGGGTTGTGCAGGACAGCAGTAAGAATGCGCAGGGCCGGAGTGCTCCGTCCGAGGCGCAGGGCTGAGAACGTCACATGCTTGTCTAAAGTCCCTAGGACAACCCCGAATAAGGCACAGTCTCTTCGAACGCCCATTTTACAGATGGAGGCTCAGAGGCTGAATGACTTGCTAAGGTCTGAAGAGTTAGAGCTGGGATTTAAGCCTAACTGGTTGATCCAAAACCTCTGGCCAGTGAAAAACCAGGCGCATGTCATTAGGCTGTTAAAAGGCCATGTGACTACCCAGGGCAGAAGAAAAGGCCCCGGCAGGAGCAGGTTCCCTTTAGGGCTGCGGTTGGAAGGAAGCTGGCGAGTGAGACAGGCAGGTTGGGGGAGTCAGGATGGCAGAGCCTCTGGGCAAAGCAGCAGCAAGGCTCTGTCCATCTTGTGGGGTGGGGGGAGAGGTGGCATCTGTGGATTCCATCCAGTGGTTGCCCTCTAAGAATGAGAGTTATATATTGCTGGGCACCCAGATTTCTATATTAAATCTCCCAGTGTTTAAATGCTACCAATCCCCCAAATTAAAACAAAACTGTGAGAGCTCAAGACAGCATATCACAGAGGGTTGAAATTAAAAGCGACTGGGAATTTCATAGTGTCCAGCACTTTTCTTTTTTAATTAAAAAAATTTTTGGCCACATTGTGTGGCACAGTTCTCTGCCCAGGGATCAAACCCACGCCGTGGAAGTGTGGAGTCTTAATCACTGGACCTCTAGGGAAGTCCTACTTTTGTTTTCTATGAGGGGAGACTGAGGCCCTGGGAGGGTCAAGTCAGGTCACATGTCCCAGGCAGATTGTCTCTTTTCTCTGCACCCCAGCTGGCAGGCTGGAGAGAGTTTCTGGGGCCTTAGGCTCCACCCCGCAACTCTGGTTAGCTGGATCTAAAACACTGAAATTCTAGGACTGGGGGGCCAGGGCTGAGCTGGCTGTAATACCCTCTTAATTCTATGACACCCCCCAACCCCCATCTAGACCTCCAGGCATGTGCTCACACACTCTCCCCTTAAGCCTTCAGGGCCTGGCAGTCGATTCCTTGGGCAGCAGAAGTTATTAAAGAGTCTGCCCCGAAGGATTTCTCTCCCCAAGAGTGATTCTAGCTCAGAAAATTACCAACCCACATGCAGGGGTGGGGAGATACAGTTTTAATTTGTTTAAAAAACAAACAAACAAACCATGCTGTGGTCCTGGAGTCTGGGGGATGGGGGGAAGATCATTGGAGGGGGGTCCTCTGGGATATGCAACATTGCTACAGTGGGGGTGGGGTGGGGTGGTCGGTGATCAGTCGGTGTGCAGCTTTCGCCCAGACAGAAAGTGGGTGGCGGTGGAGGGATTGGGGGGTGGAGGGCCCCCTGCTTCTCTATTCCAGGCCCCTCTTCCAGTCCCTGGGGGCTCTCTGCCTCTCTCGCCGCCCGCCACTGGCACATCCCGCTGGGCCCCGGCGCCCAGCTAGTTCTCTGCCTGCTCCTCCCTACAGGATCTCTTCCCGCCCTCTGTAGTCTCTGCGTCTCCCCCTCCCCACCTTTGGCCTGTCTCCCTGACCGATCACCTCCTTCCCTTCCTCCCAGCCCTCCCATCTCACCCCTGTTCTCTTCTGAACAAGAATTCTTGTTTTGGCAAATGACCAAACTCCGACCGGTGAGTCTCACCACCCCCCACCTCCGTCCAAGCAATGCATAGGAAAACCAGCCCACTGCTGAGAGCTTTCCCCGCCCCCGCCCCCCGCCCCCCCACCAACCGCAAGTTACAGGTCCTTCCAGACTTGTTTTCTGTACCAAAAATATTTTTTCAACTCGGGCTATTATTGCATGCACTATTTTGTAAGCAGCCTTCTTTGCTTAGCTGTGTACAGCAGACATCTCTTCATGCCAATAAATATAGATCGACAACAAGCTTTTTAATTGCCGCATAGGATTCCATTGTCTGGCTGGAGCCCGATTCAGGTAAGGGCTCCATATTAATGGACGTTTAGGTGGCTTCTGTCTTTCCCTCTTGAGTCCCTTCCTGCTTCTATGGCATCCCTCTCTCCACTTCCTCTTTCATTTTTCCCCTCCTCTCCAGCCTTCATCCCCAGCCTCCCGCCCTCCCCATTCCCTGCAAGCCTTGGGGGCCCCCCTGTGGAGGAGTGGGGGGTCGCTGGTGTCTAACACCCGCTCCCCCGTGTCAGACATGTGCCATCTCATTAGTGAGCCTGTCCCCCCAAGTGAGGCAGGCAGGAGCCACAGTGGCAGCGAGAGGCCTAATTGAATGTAACTAATTATTCACTCCCTTAAATGGGCCTGGGAGGGACAGAATTACTCACTCTGAACTGGGGAGACAGGGAACTGGCCGGCTGGCAAACAAATCCTGGGGCCTGCGGAGCCCGCCCTCCTTGGAATACTAATTAGGCAGGAGGGCAGGATCAGAGCAGGAACAGAGCTGCCTGCCCTGTCCCCCTCCCAGCCAGGAAACCAGGGGTCTAGAGGAGAAATGAATCGTTGCGTGAAGCTGATTGCAGGCCTACCCCATCCTGGACCTGGGAAGGGTCACTAAGGGAACGGGGGTTGGGGAACATGAAATGTTGAGCCTTCCTTTGGCTACAGGAAGACGGGATTAGTGTTTCAGGTGGAGAGAGGCGAGAGGCAGGAGCACCTGGGGGGATGTGATAGGTGGGGCTGGATGGCAAGAAACCTCAGGCCCACCTGGAGCTGCCGGGACCCAGCTCGCTCCAAGGAGGGTCCCCTTTGCTCCCGAGCTGTCAGGGGCAGAGCGAAAGACTGATGACGTTCACGATCCTTATGGCAGCCCTCCGGAGTGGCAGGCTCCTTAGCTAAGCCAAGGAACACTGAGGTTGGGAGAAGGGATGTGGGTGATTCATCCCAGATCAGAGCCAGCATGGGCCAGAGCCGGGGCTCAGCCCTCTTTAGCTGCCAAGCTTGAGCTCCTAACCACTGAGAAGGACCCAAACCTCACTCCTGACAAATCAAAATGTCCTCAGTGTGGGGGTGGGATGGGAGTCGTCCAGGCATCAGTTTTTTTTTTAAGAGCTTCCTGGTGATTCTAACATTCTGTTGTTGCTTGTTGTTTAGTCTCTAAGTCCTGTCCCACTCTGCAGTCCCACAGACTGTAACCCGCCAGGTCCCTCCGTCCATGGGATCTCCCAGGCAAGAATACTGGAGTGGGTTGCCATTTCCTTCTCCAGGGGATCTTCCTGACCCAGGGATCGAACCCACGTCTTTCGAATTCGCAGGCAGGTTCTTTACCCCGAGCTACCAGGGACTCCCTCTAACATTCTACCAGGTCTGAAAACCACTTGTTTAGACCTTAGTTCCCTATGAGTCTCTGCTCTGGGGCAGGGGCGGGGTGGCCTGGGCAGGGAGGTGAAGAAAGAAGACCTGAATGTGGCCCCAGGGAGCTCTATGCTGGGCAACTCCTGCAGGTCAGAGGTGAGGATATGGGGAGATGCAGAAAGGAGAGTGAAGGGGTGTGTGTGTGTGTGCACGCGCGTGTGTGAGATAATTGTAATCCTGCCATGTTATACAGACACTCCTCACACAGGATCTCGTTTGATCCTGACAACAGACGACAGCTCTTTGAGAGGGTATAGTTGTCCTTGCAGCTGAAAAAGGTGAGGATCAGAGAGGTTGAGTAAGTGGCCCAGGGAAGCACAGCACAGCCAACATCCTGGCTCTCCTGGGTTCCAAACCCCACGCTCCTTTCTCCGCGGCGGCTCTGATGCTGCTGCTGTGTTTGTGATGTCTTCTCCAGCAGGTGCTAGTGTGGGCGTGCTGCTATTCTGTGTGTGTGTGCCTGCGTGTTAGATGGGTCTGTGTGAGCATGCCTTTCCCTCCTGAAAGGGGCTGGCTGTTCACCAGCCTCCCACTCCCGCCCAGCACAAAGCCTCCTGTTGACCACTGAGAGGAAGGGGGAGAGGGCAAAAGCCCCAGCTTCTTTCCCCCTTTTCCCAAAGCCAGCTCCAGTACCCACTCAAGAGGCAGCCTCCCCTCGATGCTGGGGGCTGGCGAGGGGCAGGGGAAGGCAGGTTACCCTGCCAGCCAAGTGCCAGTCAGCCTTGCTTGTAATGAATGTGGAGCGAGACCTCTCTGTAGTCCTAGGGCAGGGAAGTTTCCCCTGCCCCCTGAATGCCCTGCCCCTGCTTCGGCCCCCAGTATGGGTGGCAGGGAGAGAAGGATCACTCCCCTCTATCCACCCTTCCCAAGTGCAAAGGACTTCGTGGGGGCTTCACAGAGGGGCAGTAAATTTATGAGCCCAACACAGATCCCCCAATCACCTTGTTGGCCGATCCATCTTCCTGGAGTCAGGGATGATGTGAAATTATCATGAAATACGTCTCCAGATGATGGAGGTGCTGGGGGGTTGGGGACCAGCAAGGGTGCCAGGGGCAGAGGAAGCTGGGGCTCAGGTGGGAGGGCCGTTGCCACCCCCTCCTAGACTGAGACCCAGAGAGGGGGACCCTGCTCACTTTCCAGAGTCTTTGGCTGGACTGGGGCAGCTGTGTTCCATCTCGGCCTCCAACTTCCCTGCTCAATGAGACTCATAACCCACCAGGCTGCTTGTAGGACCTCAGCTCTGATGGGGCCATGCTGCAGGTCTGCTAAGTCGCTTCAGTCGTGTCTGACTCTGTGCGACCCCCTAGACGGCAGCCCACCAGGCTCCCCGTGTTTCCAGACTCCCAGAGTCAGAGAGACGGGCAGGGCGAGCTGTGCAGGGCAGCTGGATTGGAGGAAGGGCTGGGTTCTGCATGAGCGGGTAGGGGCAGCAGAAACAGGGTCAGGACCATGGTCCTGGGTGATGCTCCACACCTGTGGTTGCCCACCTGTAATCATGGGCAGGGACCAACCAGAAGGCCTCTCAGAGGGATGGGGTCCTTGGAGGCTGCCCTGCTGCGCCTGGTATTAACTCTTCAATCTCTGGGAATGAGGAGAGAGTCACAGGAGGGACCAGTGTTCAGGGGGTGCTACTTGGAGAGCTTGGGGTAGCGCCTAGTTACTGCTATGTATGGAAGTACAGCTGACCCCTGAACAACATGGGGGTTGGAGCGCCCACCCTCTATGCAGTGGAAAATCGACGTGTAGCTACAGTTGGCCCTCCGTATTCACAATTCCACATTCAAAGATTCAACCAATTGCAGATAGTGTAGCACCATAGTATGCATTTATTGAAAAAGGTCTGCCTATAGATATTTTATATAAAATATCTGCATAGATATCTGTGCCATTCAAACCTGTGTTTTTCGAGGGTCAAGTGTAGTTAGTATTGTCCCATGCCTTATAGCAGGATGGGGGGCTTCCCTGGTGTCTGCAGTGCAAGAGACCTGGTTTCAGTCCCTGGGTTGGGAAGACCCCCTGGAGAAGGGCATGGCAACCCACTCCAGTATTCTGATCTGGAGAATCCCACGGACAGAGGAGCCTGGTGGGCTAAAGTTCATGGGGTTGAAAAGAGTGGGAGACCACTAAGTGACTTACACTCACTCACTCATAGCAGGATGGTGTGTTCCAGCTGAATGCCAGTCTTGGAGCCAGTCCCCAGGACCAGTGGTTCCTCCTTCTCCCTTCTTGCTGGCAGTGTCTGGGTCCCCTCCCCAAAGACCCTGGTCTTGAGGCCACTGAGTCAGAGGATGAGCCCAGGGATGAAGGGCATCCAGGGATCCCCAAACGCAGGGTGCCAGAGCCTTCCTGCCTCTCCTCACCCCCACTTCAGCCAGCTCTCAGGGGACCCCCATCCCCCAACCCTGCACCCTGAGCACTGAGCTGGAAGCGGATGCAGCCAGCCAGCTGGGATGCGGTCATCCGGCCTCCTGAGCAAGGCCAGCTCTTGCTGTGGGAAACTGTTGAGGCTCTGCGGGGTTCCCTGGGCAGGACTGGCCGACCCCGCCCACCCCGATCTAGCCCTGGGACTCCTCCCCTGGGAAGGGGCACGGCGACTCTGGGGGATGGTAAAAGTCCAGACAGTCAGACCAGCCGCACCTAGTGGTGTTTCGGGCTGGGCGGGGGCCCTGGAGTGCAAGTGCAGCCCCGAGGCAGTGGGCTCGGGGGAGCCAGACACAGCCGACTCTGGAAATGAGATTTGCGTTGTTATCTGTGCTCGCTCAGGCCGAGGGCCTTGGGCATTAGCTAACCTGTCTGAGGAGTTAAGAAGTTGGTGTGGGGGGGGGGCGGGCGGAAGCAGAGGGGTGGCGGGAGCTGAAACACAGGCTGGAGTGGAGGGAGCACCTGCTGGAGTGTGTGTGTGTGTGTGTGTGTGTGTGTGTGTGTGGGTCCCTTGGGGGGGTTGAATTTGTGCCTTTTGGTTTTCCCAAAGTGTGTGTGTCTTTCCCTGGTTTATGTGGATGTCCTTTAAAGGGATACTGGGTGAGTACTTGGCTTCTTGCTCATGTATTGAGATTTTTCTTGTGTGTGTCTGTGTGTGTCTGTGTGTGTGTGTGTATGTACACAACCACACATTCCCAGCAGTTTGATGTGCACATGCTCTATCATACCCCACCCCCTCAGCAGCCTGCAGGTCCAAACACAGTCTAAGGAATAGAGCAGGGGTGGGGGGGGCAGGGCACCCAGAGGGTGGTCCAGGGAGAGCTGGGCCCTGGAGGTGGCCCTGGCCTGGCAGGGAACAAAGGGCCAATCAGTGGAGAGGCCAGGAGAGCACTGGCTGATTGAGGAAGAGGAATTAGCCAGGAGCCTCTTGGGGCCCCGCGGGGGGCGGCAGGGGGGCTGGCATCCTGATTAGGGAGCGGGCGCAGCTGGGTTCACCTGAGCTGCAGGCAGGCGGGCAGCCCGGGGCAGGGGGAGTTTGGGCGTGGGCCAGAGATGAACCACAGCAGGGCCTGGACTGATGACCAGGGATGGCAGGGATGGACTACAAACAACAGATGTCACCATGACCCTAGCAGCTCCCGGCTACCCAGGGTTCTCAGCGCGCCTGGTGATGGAAGTGACATCTGCCACTCAATCCTCACAACGCAGGCTCAGCCATTCTTCGGGCTCCTGAATGAGGACATGGAGGCTGTCGTTGTTGTTCAGTCCCTTAGTCGTGTCTGGCTCCTGTGACCCCATGGACTCAGGCTTCCCTGTCCATCATCATCTCCCGGAGCCTGCTCAAACTCATGTCCATTGATTCGATGATGCCATCCAACCATCTCATCCTTTGTCGTCCCCTTCTCCTCCTGCCCTCGATCTTTCCCAGCATCAGGGTCTTTTCTAATGAGTCGGCTCTTCGCATCAATGAGGGGGTGCACAGCTCCTAATCTAGGTTGACTCGACTTCTGAGTCCTCTTTTTATCTTTATGCCACCATCCACGACAGGCCCCAGCCCTCCGCTACATCACCAATGGGAAGAAGTTATAGGGGTACAGATTGCAGGGACAGGAAAAGAGGGATTTACCAATCATCCTGACCAGCCAGCGCTTCCCTTGTGGCTCAGCTGGGAAAGAATCTGCCTGCAATGTGGGAGACCTGGGCTCAATCCCTGGGTTGGGAAGATGCCCTGGAGAAGGGAAAGGCTACCCACTCCAGTATTCTGGCCTGGAGAATTCCATGGACTAAGTCCACGGGGTCGCAGAGAGTTGGACACAACTGAGCGACTTTCACTTTCACTTTCTCAACCAACAAAGCAGCTTGGTAGGTGATGAGACACTCATCACTGGAGGTATGCAAGGAGTGGCCCACTGATGGAGGGCTTCCCTGAGGGATAGGAGGTTGGGTTCCATTTTCCTCCATCACTGTGATATGGTCTTGAGTCAGAGCCCCTGAGTTGGAATCCTCACTGTGTGACTTTGAGCAACTGGCTAGCCCTCTCTGTTTCAGTTGTCGCATCTGTGAAATAGAGGAGTTTAAGGATTGAATTCAGAGGACAGAATTTTTCCAGGAATCATGTATGGATGTGAGAGTTGGACTATAAAGAAAGCTGAGCGCCAGAGAATTGATGCTTTTGAACTGCGGTGTTGGAGAAGACTCTTGAGAGTTCCTTAGACTGCAAGGAGATCCAACCAGTCCATCCTAAAGGAAATCAGTCCTGAATATTCTTTGGAAGGACTGATGCTGAAGCTCCAATACTTTGGCCACCTGATGCGAAGAACTGACTCATTGGAAAAGATCCTGATGCTGGGAAAGATTAAAGGCAGAAGCAGAAGGGGACGACAGAGGATGAGATGGTTGGATGGCATCACCGACTCAATGGACATGAGTTTGAGCAAGTTCCGGGAGTTGGTGGTGGACACAGAAGCCTAGCGTGCTGCAGCCCATGGGGTCGCAAAGAGTCGGACACGACTAAGCGACTGAACTGAATTGAACCGAAAGCACTCAGTATTCTAACACTGTGTGTTAGGTGGGGTCAGAGAGAGCTGGGGGAAGAGGAGGGACTAGGGATAAACAGAAAGTAAAGTGGAAGGAAACGCAGGTGTTGGTTCTGAGGCTTGAGGGGTTAGGCGCGGACTCAGGTAAGACCGGAAAAGTCCCCAGGCTGCTCTGCTCCAGCCTAGACCTCACCTCCCCTTTCAGGCTGTTACTCCTCTCTCCCTCCCTGCATTTCCTGCCCAGTTTCTCCTCTTCTATTTCATTCTTCATCCTCATTAATTTGACCACGTCACCCCCTCATCCATAGCCTTGGATGACTCCCCTTTGCCCACGGAAGTGATTCTCCAAGTGCGTCAGGAGAACCCAGAGAGTTGGGGGACCACCTTAGGTTATCTTGAGTCTCTTATATAACACTTACATGATCTGGAGTCCCTTAGGGAATTTTCGGTTCTCTACTAATGCCAAGGAGGACATCTCCATTTGATGGTATTTTGTCCTCTACACCTTTATCAAAATGAGGTGAGGCTCAGACTCAGAGCTGTCAGCAAGAACTCAGTATCACTGATGTGTTCCAACCATTTCCTTCTCAAAGCACCTCTCCTCTTGGCTCCCCAACTGCACGCTTTCTTCTTTATATCCTCTTCCCTGGCTGCTCCTCCCCAGTCTCTGGGATTGTCCTCTGGGGCTGGCCCTCTAAAGCTGGTGTGCCATTGGGCCCCCTCTTGTCTGGACTCTGTCCAGCCCCACGGACTTCAGCACCACCAGTGAGTCCCCAGCACATCTCTCCAGACTCAGAGAGGAATGTCCAGCTGCCTTCGTGACATCACCACTGGATGTCCATCTTGACCTGAAAGTCCAAAATGGAGCTTGAGTTACCCCACACCTCTGCCTCCCCTCTTGCTCGCCCTGTTGCAGGAGATGCTTAAACACCTAGGGGTTTCCTTGGTTCCTTTCTCTTTCTCACCTGACCCATCCAATCTATCAGCTATACACATTTACTTTACCTGCGAAACATATCCTGCTGCTACAGCCACTTCCCTCCATCACTTCTTGCTCTGGCCCGAGCCGTCCTCGTCCCTCACCTGCATGTTCAGTCACCTCTGCCCTGGTCCTGTAGCTCCCACCCTGCACCCCTACAGTCCACCTCGCAGCAGCTGGAAAGGCTTTTAAAAACAATGCTCAGATGATCTCCCTCTGCTGCTTAAAAGTTTCAAAGGGAATTCCCTGGTGCTTACAAAAAGTCAAGCCCTTTGCACTGGTTTACAAGGACCTGTGTAGCCGGGGTCCTCTTCAGTCAGTTTCTCCCTCTTCATCCCCACATGACTCACCCCCTTGTCCACTCTGTTCTGGCCCCACGAAGCTCAGTTCCACCTTATTCTGTCCGGGATTCACTCGCCCTTGATCTTTGCATGCTCAGGATCTTTTCTTCCTTTTGCTGTCTGCATGAGGGTCACCTCCACAGAGAGGACTTCCCTGATCATCCAATAACCAAGTCACTCCAGACATGACCAAATCGGTCTCTTCAGGCACAGCAGAGCATGGCACATCTACTTGTTCCCTTGTTTGCTTTTTGTTTTCCCCATGGAGCTATAAACGTCTTCCCTGGTGGTGCAGTGGTAAAGAATCCACCTGGCCATGCAGGAGACACAAGAGTCATGGGTTTGATCCCTGGGTCGGGAAGATCCCCTGGAGAAGGAAATGGCAACCCACTCCAGTATTCCTGCCTGGGGAATCTCATGGGCAGAGAAGCCTGGTGGGCTACAGTCCATGGGGTTGGAAAGAGTCGGACATGACTGAGCATGCATGCATGTATGCACGCATGTGTATAATTATGAACCAAGAACTTGAATTAGTAAAATGTCCAGGAGGATCATTAGTGGGAACCTGTCTGGTTCACTGCTGTATCCCCAAAGCCAAGAATGGTGCCTGTGTCATTGGAGACAATTATTAAGTATTTGCTTCCTGAATTAATAAATTACATATATATATTACAATCACCTTTGATTTATGATGGCTATCACTGTGTTTTCCCACTGTAGATAGAGATTTAAATTTTCCCTTTAAGAATAAAGAAAAAAAAAAAAGTGAAGGAGATCTTATAAGAGAATTGTATCCAGACTATTAAAGAACTCTTACAACTCAACAATAAAAAGACAACATGGTTAAAAATGGGCAAAGGATTTGAATCGACATTTTTCCAAAGGTGACATGCAACTAGCCCATGAGCACATGGGAAGATGCTCAGTATCTTTAGTTACTGTGTGTGTGTGTGTGTTAGTGGCTCCGTTGTGTGTGACTCGTAATGATCCCATGGACTGTAGCTCACCAGGCTCCTCTGACAATGGAATCCTCCAGGCAAGAATACTGCAGCGGGTTCCTATTCCCTTTTCCAGGGGATGTTCCTAATCCAGAGATCGAACCCGTTCCAGGCAGATTCTTTACTGTCTGAGTCTCCAGGGACGCCCCATTAGTCACTATGGAAATGCAAATCAAAACCACAATCAGATGCCATTTTAAACCCATTGGAATTTAGCTACTAGGATGACTAAAAATGAAAAAAGACAATAGTAAGTGTTAGTAAAGATGCGGAGAAGTTGGAATGCTCATATATTGCTGGGGGGATTGTGAAATGGCGCAGCCACTTTGGCGATAGTCTGGCAGTTCTTCCTCAAAAAGTAAACACGGAGTCATCATATAATTCAGCAATCCCACTCCTAGGTGTATACCCAGGAGAATTGAAAGCATAGGCCCACACAAAAACTTCTGTGTGAGTTGATAGTGACATTATTCAAAAGAGCCAAAAAATAGAAACAACTCAGATGTCCATCAACTGATGAATATGGTAGATCTATCCAATGGAATACTATTCAGCAATAAAAAGGAATGAAGTGCTGCTACATGCTTCAGCACATCTGAGTGGACCCTAACACCAGGTTTCTAACTGAAAAAAGCCAGTCACAAAAGGCCACATCACATATGTTTGATTCTATTCATCTGAAGTGTCCAGAATAGGCAAATCCATAGAAACAGAAAATAGATTAGTGGTTACCAGGAGTTCTGGGGTGGTGGCGGGGGAAGCGGGGAGGGAAAATTGGAAATGCCTGATAATAGTTGATGAAAACGTTCTGAAATTAGATAGTAATGCTGATTGTGCAATTATGAATATGCTGAAAAAACATGAATTGTACACATTAAAATGGTAGATTTTATGTGAGTTATATCTCGATAAAGCCATTATTGAAAAATAAAGTTTAAAAATGATCATTGAAAGAAAAAAGCCAAGAAATGCATGAGTCTCCAGCACAGTCATGGAAGAGGAATGTGAACGATTTGAAGCTGGCTTATGGGGACTTCCCTGGTGGTCCAGAGGTTAGGACTTTGCACTTCTACTGCTGGGGCACAGGTTTGATTCCTGGTCATGGAACTAAGATTCCACATGATGCATAGTGTAGCCAGAAAAAAAAAAAAAAAAAAAATAGATGTTGGCTTAAAGGCTTACAGGGATGAAGTCCAGACATCACAGTTTAACATTCAAAGCTTAACTCCAGTTTTGTATGCTGCTCTTCTCTTTAATCTGGTCACATTGGGCTGCTCCCTGTCTCTGAAACAGGAATCTTTAGCGCTGCCTTGTCCTTGCAAATCCTTGCCCCTGACTGGGGTGCTCGCTCTCATTTTCTCTATCTGGTTTAATTTGGTCTGGTGAATATCTGCGGGACGGCTAGGTGCTGAGGCTTCTCAGGTGGCGCTAGTGGTAAAGAACCCACCTACCGATGCAGGAGACTGGAGTTCGATCCCTGGGTTGGGAAGATTCCCCCAGAGATGGGCACGGCAATCCGCTCCAGTATTCTTGCCTGGAGAATCCCATGGACAAAGGAACCTGGCCGGCTGTGGTCCATAGAGTCACAAAGGGTCGGACGTGACTGAAGCGATTCAGCACGCGTGCCCACACGTGGTATATGCCAGGCTCTGTGCCAGGTGCTGGCAACACACTGCAGAGAAGTGAGACGGACACGGTCTGGGCCCTGGGCTGGCTCGCAGGCAGGACGAGGGAGATGAAAGAGTACCTGGCAACAAACTGGAAGGAGAATCTGGGATGCTGGGAGCACTGAGGCTGCAGAGGTGCAGAGGAAGGAACTGACAGAGCCTGAGGGATCCAGAGGCGACAGAAGAGGGGATGTTTCAGCTGCGGAGTTTAGCCAGGCAAGGAACAGAGGGAAGCGTGTGACAGGCTGAGGGAACGGACTAGGCTAAAACCTCCGACAGAGCACAGCAGGGTGGAGGAGGCTTCAGAAGGTGGACTGACTGGCATGTAGCCTGGGAGGTGGGGAGTGGCAAGAAATGGTCCTAGAGGGAGAGTGGTCAGGCAATCGGTGCTCGGGGTCCTTGTTGGTCATGCCAAACATGCTGGATTTTTAATTCCAGAGCTCAGTTCAATTCCACAGAATATTATGCTTATTTTTCTTCAAATCACTGATCAGCCCTGGCATTATACATCCATCTGTTTATTGCCTGCCCCCCTCCTAGAAAGGACGTGAACTTTGTGTTGTTGACTGCTGTGTACTCAAGAGCCAGAACAGCTCATGTAGACGCTCCATAAATACTTATCAAATGCATGGATTTACACGCCTGTCTCCTCTGCTTCACAGTTATTTAAAGTCAGGGTATGGCTGGATTCATCATTATGTCCCCAGGGCCCAGCACAGAGCTTGGCACACATATGGTGCTTAATAAATATCCAGAGAATAGGTGAATGAATAATTGTCTCCTTCAATAGGCTACAAATTCCTAAAGGGCAGGGACTGCTTGATATATGTCCTCAGTGGCTCACACATTGTCTGGCAGACAGCAGACACTCAGCAAAGATTTGTTGTAGGAATGGAGAGTCCCCTCTGGATAGGGCCACTGGCAGGCTTGCGTTGGGAGCTAAACCTGGCACACCTTCCAGGGTATTAGCTCCCCGGTAGGCAGGAAGGGGAGATCCCCAGTTGTCAAAGGGTCTCCGGACCCGGGTCCACAGGTCTTGCTGACAGGATTAGCCTAGATGTGCCAGGTAGCCAGGGAGACTGGGAGCATCAAGGAGGTCTTCCTGGGGCTCAGAGACCACACCACTGCCCATCAGGCCCCAGCCCCGCCCCTCTTTGGTGATTGGCAGGCGGCTCCACCAATGAGACGTGAGTGCAGCTGGGGGTGGAGGTGGTGGGATGGGACAGATGGTGGGTGACAAGGAAACCCCCATGTTCTCCTCCATCTGTTACATTTAATTGACTTCCCTCAGAAAGAAAAGAAAAAAGATAAACCAGTTGCAAGGATGAAATTGCTAATTAAAAGGCCCTCTGATTAGATAGACAAATATTTACCAATTATGCCTGACCCTGCCTCTCTCTCTCATGTCTGCAAACTTCCCCATCAGCATCATGGCTGCATGACACCCAGCTGGTGGCTCTTCCACCAATCCCTCTCCTGGGGCTCAGACTGGCTCCTGGTGAAGCCGGGTAGGAGAGAGGCAAATACGACAAATAGTCATTCAACAAACACCACGCCCAGGTCCAGGCTCAGTGCTGGTCCCCAGAGAGCCGCATCAGGATTGCCGAGCCCAGTGCTGTGGATTGTGTGCTGCGCGAAGGTTCGGCCCAGGGAGAATGGGGCTCCACTAGTCAGCCTGAGACTCCTGGTGGCAGAAGAAGAGTTTTTCTTTCTTTTTTTTTTGCACAATGGGCCATTAGCTTGCCAACCCATGTTCAGAGGATCATGCCTGTATTTTTTTTTAATCCACACAGAATGGGCTAATGACAGCTGAATAGAGATGACTGTGATTCAGTTCCTGAGCCATGGGCTCTTGGGAGAGCGGGGGAGAAAAATCTACCTATGATGAATAAACGGTCATTTAACATTTATTGAGCTCCTGACGTTTGCCAAGCACTGTGCTAAGTGCTGGGCTTCCCAGGTTGCGCTAGTGGTAAAGAGCCGGCTGCCGATGCAGGAGACATAAGAGACGGGGGTTGATCCCTGGGTCGGGAGGATCCCCTGGAGAAGCGAATGGCACCCCACTCCAGTTTTGATTGGAGAATCCCGTAGAGAGAGGAGCCAGGCTGGCTACTCCATGGGGTTGCACACAGTCGGACATGACTGAAGCGACTTAGCACGCATGTGCTAAATGCTGGGGGAGAGAGATGAGTAACACATATTTCCTGCCCTCCAGGAGTCCTGTCCACTTGGAAGAGATGGGTACCCGTACCTGGGTCTGCCCTTCCTGTTTTGTTTTCCTTCCTTCATTCCAAATATTCTTTAGGAATACCTGGGAGATGAGAATCATCGCTCTGGACTCACAGGGCCTGCATTCGAATTTTGGCTGTCCCCTGTTCTGGCTGTGTGACCTTGGGCAACTTACCTCACCTCTCTGTGCCTCAGGTTTCCGCTCTAAGTTGGAAATAACAATGGTAGCAGCATCGTGGAGTTATTACAGATTAAATGAGTTAATGCATGTAACTCAAGCCTGACACATGGTAAGTGCTCAATAAAGGGTAGCTATTATTATTTTTTGAGTCTATTATGTGTCCCTCGGGAACACAGAGCTGCACTAGAGTGATTTCCTCTCCCTTTAGAACTCACAGTGTGGCGCACGCACAGAGAAGCCCAGTACCACACACAAGCTCACATACACTCAGGCTGTGCTGAAGGAAGTTGTGATGACAGGGTGCGGTTTTATTTATTTGTTTTCTCATTTTGACTGCACTGGGTCTTCACTCTGATGCGCAGGCTTATTTGTCCCATGGCATGTGGGATCTAGCTCCCTGACCAGGGGTCAAACCCATGTCCCTTGCCTTGGCAGGCAAATTCTTAACCACTGGACCACCAGGGAAGTCCCAGGGTGTGGCTTTAGAATGAATGAGTTTTAGCTTAGAAGTCAGATGAGTTGAGGTTGTCTTACACCCAGGCTGGGGAAAATGTAACGATTGCCTAGTGAGGTCGTGAGCTCTCCATCACTGGAGGTATGCCGAAGAGTGAGGTTGCCACAGGAAAGGATCCCAGCTGTGTGGGAGAAAAGCAGGTCAATTCCATCAGGCAGACACTGGTTTGGGGTGTGACAGCCCCCTCCTAGGACAGTGGGATAAGTTTTCCAGGACCAGAGAATTCCCTCGAGACTTGGTGGTTGGGACTCAGTGCTTTCACTGCCAGGACTGGGTTTGATTTCTGCTGGGGAAACTAAGGTCCTGCAAGCTGTGCGGTACAGCCAAATTAAAAAAGAAAAAAAGAAGAAGAAACGAATACTAAAGTTCTCCAGGAACAGATGCGTAGGCATGGAAGCCTGACATTGGGCAATGCACTCGGAGCCCATTCCACTAGCCAAGAGACAGCCAAGCTTCCCACCATATATATTCATTTCCTGGCGTGAGGCCCTGAATGGTAGGAGTGCTACAGACAGAAGCAGGAAGGTGTGGGACTTCAGTCCCTAACGTGGCCCCAGTGGGGGTGGGAGACAGCTGGGATGATTCAGCCCTGAAGGGGTGACTTGGGAACCCCTCTGCCGTGTGGCCGCTGTCTACTTACTCCCCATCTCAGTTTCCCCACCTGTAAAATGGGAAGAGAGTGGACCAGATAAACGTCAGTGTCCAGCCCCTTTTCCCCTCTCCCATTTCCAAATCACTGACAACACATATTAAGTACTCACCACATGCCCAAATCAGTCAGTCCTAAAGGAAATCAATCCCGAATATTCATTGGAAAGACTGATGCTGAAGCTCCAATAGTTTGGCCACATGATGCAAAGAGCTGATTCATTAGAAAAGACCCTAATGCTGGGCAAGTTTGAAGGCAAGAGGAGAAGGGGACGACAGAGGATGAGATGGTTGGATGGTATCACCTACTCAATGGACATGAGATGGAGCAAACTCCAGAAGATGGTGAATTACAGGGAAGCCTGGTGTGCTGCAGTCCATGGGGTCTCAAAGAGTCGGACACGACTGAGCGGCTGAACAATAAGAACATGCCATGCACTGGATAAGAACAACTTAGCCTGTTGCATGTAGCATCTCATTTATTTATTAAAGTTTTATTTTCTTTATTTTTTGGCTGTGCTGGGCCTTCATCGTGTCACGTGGGCTCTTTGTTGCAGCACACGGGCTTCCTCTGGTTGCACGCAGGCTCAGTAGTTGCAGCGTGGGAGCTTCTCTAGTTGCCCCGCAGGATGTGGGATCTTAGTTCCCTAACCGGGGATCAAACCCACATCCCCTCCCCTGAAAGGCGAATTCTTAACCCCTGGACCACCAGGGTTCACCCCTAGCATCTCATTTAAATTTCACCTCAACCCAGAAGGTAGGCACTCTTCTCATCATGCCCGCTTTACAGATGAAGAAGCTGAGAAGTAAAGGAAGCTGTCCAAGTTCACCTAGCGCGGAAATGACAGAGCCAGTTCGCAAATTCAGGCCTGGCTGACACAGACGTGGGATGCCAGTACCTCTGTCCTCCTGCCTGCCAATCCTGCTAGGCTCCCCAGCACGGCCCCCGCCCTGCGCCCCGTCCTAGGAGCACGCCTCCCCTCACCGTTCCCCTCCTGGGCTCATACCATGAAAGCCCCATGCAGAGCCTTCGACTCTAGAGGGATATATATTATCTAAATTTGATAAGACAACTTAATTTCACTCCGTGTCTGTTACCGGCGATAAAACCAGGAGACTTTTATGACCCAGCGTCCTCGGCAAGATTGTCAGGAACTTATTATACAAGGTCTAACTGGATTTTTCCCTGCAGATGGCTGGGAGCCACGGGCTGGAACGCAGTTCGGCATCACATTTGGGGGAATAAATGCAAAATGCCTGTTCCAGAGGCTTAGATAAGGCAGCAGGCCTCTGAGCTCCCCAAGAATCGGATCTGCCTTTCCCAGGCCCTGAAGGGTGATTCGGGAAGGATTTACTTAAACACTGTTGGCTGAGGACGAGATGATGGTTTTTCTCTCCCCCTCACCCCTTGATCCTTCTCACCCAGGGAAGGAATGTGGAGGTGCCTGAGACTTGGGGTTCAGAAAAGAGGCTCCTGGAGAGTGAGAAGTTCAGGGCACAGATGGGGAGGGGGGGATGAGCGGGTGATGGAGGGTGAGACCAGAGATGTGAGGATAGTGTGCGTTAATAGAGGATAAAGGAAGAGCCAACGGAGGGGGAACTAGGTGTGTCTTCACTTGCTGCCCACGGATGCCCCCAAGACTCCTTCCTTACTGCCCTGAGATGCCTATCTCCTTCCCCAGGCAACCCCCAGGGCTGGCGTGGACCCTCACACATAGGTCTCCTAAAACAGACAGCATCCCTCAGATGCGGGGTTCACATATTTGGGTTCACAGATGCCCCAATATATTCTTTTTTTCCTGGCATTGTCTGAGCCATTTGCATGATCGGCACTGCCCAGAGTGTCATCCACAGACCATCGATAACCCAATATTTTAAGGTTCACTGTCAGCAAACCCCACATTCAGAGCTCACCTCAAAATCTGATAGCTTCTAGGCTCGGGCTCACAGACAGACCTAGGATTCAGTTCAGTCTAAACACCCAGTGCAGATCTCTAGCCTCCTAAACCAAGATCGGCCCCAAGCTGAGAGTTAACTCCCCAGACCGACATCCCCCAGGGGTGGGCTTCTACATGTATTTGGCACAACCCCAGATTCAGACATCTTCTCAAACTAGACTCGAACCCTTAGCTTGAGCATCCCCAGCCTTGGGCTGCCCCCAGAATCCGAGGGGTCACCCTCAGATTCAGGCATCCTCCCCCAAAGAAGCTCGGACCAAGCCTGAGGTCACTGCAGGCTGGGGCTCTCCCAGGGCCCACCCAGGGGCAGAGAACCTGTTCACAGGTGATGACTGAGGAAGCAATGACCTGGGAAGTTTCAGGTCTGCCCTTGCCCTTTCTACCAGGCCAGGAAGGCAGCGGAGACATTTTCATCTGTCACCCAGCTCCTGATGCGTCATTTGTCTCCCTCTCAGTGGACTTGGGACTCACTTAAGGGACGGCTCATCTCATCTTCTCACCCCTTTGTTGCCTCCTCTTCCATCTAGAATCCCCCATCCTAGCTGGGCCTTTCACCCCTCCAGGTTTTAGAGGGGAGAGGGGAACATTTATTGAGCATCTTCTGTGTACCATGAGTGTGGGCTCATGGAACACTCGCCATAACTGTTCTTTTTAAAACAATTATTGATTTTTATTTCTGGCTGTCCTGGGTCCTCGTTGCTGCGTGGGTTTTTCTCCAGTTGCAGTGCTCAGGCTTCTCACTGCAGGGACTTCTCTTGTGGCAGAGCATGGGCTCTAGGGTGCTCAGGCTTTAGTAGTTGCAGTGCGTGGGCCCAACAGTTGTGGCTCCCGGGCTCTGGAGCAGACTCAAGTTGGGGTGCACGGGCTTAGTTGTGTTGAGGCTTGTGGGGTTTTCCCGGATCGGGGATCAAACTTGTGTCTCCTGCCTTGGCAGGCAGATTCGTTACCACTGAGCCCCCTGGGAAGACCCTCACCATAACCTTTTGAACTAGATTTTTATTATAGCCACTCTTTTGATAAAGAAACAGAGGCTCAGAGAGGTTAAGTCACTTGTCCAAAGCCACACAGCCCTGAAGTGTGGGAACTTTGCCTCTGCCCAGGTCCTGGCCCAGACCTTGTAAGGTCTTGGGCATGCCCAGGGTGGAGGGGCTCCGGGGTGCTGTGGCTTTTGGAGAAGGCGCAGTGGCGAGGCTGCTGTTGCCGCTGAGGCTAAGTTTGTATTGCTTCCACATCGGCGAAACGCATTATTTCCAGTAGACAGGAGGATGGGGGGAACACGGGAGTGGAGGACACCGCAGTGAGATCAAGGATACCGGTTGCCAGGGCCAGTCGCCGTGGGGGTGGTGGGGGCAGGAGCTGGCCTTTGCCAGAGACATTGATGAATGGGTCGGGTCCCAGCGGCAAGGCGCTGAAGGGCAGAGACCCAGTTCCTGTGTGTGTGTGTGTGTCTCGGGGGTCAGAAAACACTGCCTCCCTGGGACTACCCCCTCTTGAGTGAAGACCAAAGAGTCCATGGGACCTCTGGAAGACTCAGAACCCCTGGCAGGCCCGACAGGATGCAGAAGGCAGGCTGGAGCCCTGCCTGTGTCCCCCAGGCTCTGTAGTTTCCTGGGGGACCCAGGGGGGTTCGGGGCTTGAACCAGGATCTGGGGCTGAACCAGAGAGAGCCTGGCTGCACTGGGGAGCATGTGACTGTTGGAACCAGGTGGTATCCCTTCCCAGCTGGGTGACCTGGAGCAAATCATTTCACCCCTCTGAGCCTCAGTTACAAGTAAACAGGTGCAGTGAGGCTGATCTGCGGGGTGGTGAGGGTTGGAAGGTACACGCTAAGTGCTCGTTCAGGAAATGGTGCTTTATATTCTAAAGGGGTTACCATGCCAGCACTCTAAATGGCTGGCCCTGAAAATTGCCTCTAAGGGGGATAGGGATGGAACCCAAATCCCTCAGCTGAGAGTGGCTTTTTTTTTTTTTTTAAAGAGACACAAAAATCCTCAAAGAATTTTCCTCTTGGCTCTAAAAAAATAAATAAAACAACTAATATCTTCATTTCCATCCTCCCTTTTAAGCTAATTTGTGGAAAATTAAAACGGGGAACTCACGGTGGCTGGCATTTTAATTGGATCTTGACTGGCATCCTCACTAGGATTCCCTCATTAGTGTCTGCAGTTAAGTCCTCTATGCTCCTTTTAGCTGAGTTTCTACCCTGGGCAGGGCCTGGGATGGGCAGGGTTGCCCAGGGCCCAGGTGACTTCCCATGCCAAGAAGAGGGCTTCAAGCTGGTACTCCAGATGCCCCAGGGGCTTCGGGGACAGAGTGACCCAGGTTGAAATTTTGGCTCTGTTACTTGATTCGGGGTTGGGGAGGGGGTTGTGGAAATCTGTGCAAAGGGAATCTGTGTCCTCATCTGAGACTGAGACTCACCTGAATGAGTTTACCTGGCCCACAGAGATGAGCAACACATGGTGTCTCCTTCAGTCCACCTCCAAGATAGTCTGGGAGGGGGGCTTTCACAGGGCGGGAAGAATGACCACCCCTACACGGCCCGTATGGCCCAAGGGCAGAGCTCTCTCCTGCATCCATCAGTCTCGCAGCTTCTGGTTTAAAAAGACAGTTTAGGGACTTCCCTGGCGGTCTAGTGGTTAAGAATCTGCCTGTCAATGCAGGGGACACAGGTTCGATCCCTGATCCAGGAAGATCTCACATGCTTTGGAGCCTCTAAGCCACCACTACGGATCCCACACGCAACTACTGAAGCCGGCGTGTGAAGCATCGAAGATCCAGGGCAGCTGGGGAAAAAAAAAGTTCACTGCTTTTCCCACTTTCAGGATTTGGAAAATGATAATAAAGAGTGCTTACTTCCTTTCAGACCTTCTTTTGTCTTCATGAAACTCCTGGAGGAAGAGACCGTTGTCTTCCCGTTTTATGGATGAAAAAACTCAGGTTCAGAGAGCTTGACTTGCCCCACAGCTAGTGTAAGTGGCAGAGCCAGAAATAGAATTCACGTGTTTTGCCCCTCCTCTTCCCATAGCTTCCGCAACCAGCCTCAGTTCCCCAGTGTTGGATTAAAGTGTGTTTCCCCAGCCCCAGGTTCCCAGGGGTGTTCCTCCAGGGCCCGGACTGTAGACCCCTGGGCTGGCGGGTGAGTGATAGGGTGAATGAGAGGAACCCCCAGCACCGCTGTGCCCCCACTGCCCCAGCCCACACGCCGGGCTGTAGGCGGGGCTCCCTCCTCTGCCCCATGGGGGGTCCTGCAATCAGTGCTAATCAGCCCCGGATAATTACTCAGCCCTGGGGAGGTGAGCGCAGTGGTGCTGGGGGGCTCCAGCCCCGGCTCGCTCAGTGGGATGCTGGCACAATGCTCTTCTTCCTGGCTCTGGGTTTCCTTGGCTACACTTGGGCATCATTGAAGCCAGTAGGTCTTTAACTCTGAAATGCAAGACCTGCCCACTTCCAAGAAAACTAGGGGGGTTGCAGAGCTCCTGACCAGAGGTGTGGGCTCAGCCCGGTTGTCAGGTTTATAACCTGGTCCTGTCCTGAGCGGCTGGGATAGCTCATTGAACCTGGGCAGCTTTCACTTTCCCCATCCATTAAGTGGGGATAAAATTAAAGCACTGACCTGTGATTTAAGTGACTGTCAGGTGCATGCGTGCCCAGTCGCTAAGTCACATCTGAATATGCGACCCTATGGACTTTAGCCCGCCAGGCTCCTCTGTCCGTGGGATTCTCCAGGCAAGAATACTGAAGTGGGTTGCCATGCCTTCCTCCAGGGGATCTTCCTGACCCAGGGATCAAATCTGTGTCTCCTGCGCTGACAGGCGATTTCTTTACCACTGGTCCACCAGGGAAGCCTGACTGTCATGAGAGGGCCAAATCCAAACCACTAGACCACCAGGAAAAAAATGATTGTTAAGGGGATTCAATGTGGTACCTGGGACAGTTCCTGAAATATGATGAGTGCTCAATTAATGGCAGCTAGGGTTCGGGAGCATTTTGTTTGCATCATCTTATTGAATTCTCTGAACAGCTTGGTGAGGGAGGCATTATTACAGATGAGGCTCAGAGATAAGACACCCCTGTACTTGGGGGAGCTGACGTTCACTCGCACTGAGCATCCCCTGGGCACTTATCAGGCTTCACACTGACTGCAGAAACAGACTGCTCCCACCCTCTTGGGACTCATATTCGAGCAATTTGAACCCCACGCCCCCCCATCCTCGGCTTCCCTGGGAGGGACACCACCCCACCCTCTTGCAGTAGCTGGGGAGGAATTAAGCTGGAGGGTCCCAACCAATAGATATCCTTGGGGTTTGGGTGCTTAATGACCTCCCTCCTCCTCATAACCATCTCATGTAAATTTCTTTTATAATTACACTGAAAGCTATCAAACTATCTAATTTAATTTCTTTGCGAAAATAAATAGCTAAAGTGGCCCTAGGTACTGGCATAAATACTTCAAGCAGAACCGTCCGGGATAGCTACTTATGCAGGCCTGACTGGCCGCAATACACACTTCATAAGTACATATTTATTGGGCCTGCCCCCTCCCCGCCCCCCCGAAGCCCTCTCCCCCCTGAGAAGAGGCAAAGATTCTGCTGACTCAGCTGGAAGGAGAGGAAAGTGATTGGGGCCATGGTGGTAGTGTGGGGGAGGGGCGAGGGAATGGAGGGAAAATATGCTGGGTAATTAATTATCCGTCTTTGTACATCCATAACTTTTTATTAAACAAATATGCAAATACTGCCTCTCCGCTGCCTTCGCCCGGGTCTGCCGTAGGGATGACTGTTAATTGGCGGCGGGGTCCGTGGGGAGGAGGCCTGTTTGAGAAGCGGGCCGGGGCTGGGCCAGCCTCCTCTCTCCCTCACTTGCCGTGGCTCCCCTGGCCCACTGGGCCAGCATCGTTACTCAGATGCGCTTACACAAGGCCAGCGGATTGTGCCTCCTCCGTGTCACCTCTTGGCATTTCTACCTTTCTTCCCGGCTGCCAGGGCTTAGGGTCAGGCAGACAGCAAGAGTCCTCTCTTGTTCTGGCTTCTGTCTACTTCCTCAGCCTCATTTCCTGTCCTTCTCACTTTTGGCTAGTGTATCTCAGCCGTCCTGGCCTCCGACCTAACCTGCTCTACCTCAGGACCTTTGCATTGGCTATTTCTCTGCCTGGAATGCTGGGTTCTCATGGCCAGCTGTTTCTTTTTTCTTTTTGGGGGTGAGGGTTATGCCCCAAGGCATGTGCGATCTCAGTTCCCTGATTGGTGACTGAACCCACACCGCCTACAGCGGAAGCCCAGAGTAGCCGCTGTGCTACTTTACTGCCAGGGAAGTTCCTGGCCAGCTCTTTCTTGAATTTCAGGTTTAAGGTCACTGTGACTTATGTGGCCACTTTTGTTTTTAAGCTACTTTGCTTTATGATTATTATTTTTCATCACACCTATCACCTTGGTAATTTTCGCTTTTATTTATTAGTTTTGTAAGTTTATTATTTCCTCCTGCTAGAATGTGACTTCCAATAGAAAAGAGCCTGGTGTTATCGATGGCCAAATCTCCAGTGCCTGGAATAGTATATGTAGTTAGTTGGCCCTTGCTCAGTATTCATGACCTAAATGGAAGGAAAAACTTCCTCACTCCTCTCCTTGCCCCCAGGCACCCTCTTCCGTTCTCCACACCTTTCAGGAGAGCCTTTTTAAAACACAAATCTTACCGTGGACAACCTTCCATGGCTCCCTAGTTCTTCAGAATGATATCCAAGTTCCATTACCTGCCCCATTACAACAGAGTCTCTGTTTACGTCTCCAATTCCTTTTTTATCCTCTGATACACTCACTGGCCTTCAGGCAAAGCCTCGTTCTTCCATGTGAGCCTTGGCACAAACGTTTCCAGCTGCTAAATTCTCTTCCATACCTCTCTTAGCTTGGCCAACCCCATCTTGTCTTCTGCTTCTCAGATCAGGCAGTGCCTCCTCCAGGAATTCTTTCTGCTTTATCTGCTATCCTCCCTGCCAATGCATCTTTCACCTCACTCTGGCTTTTCTCTCTATAAATGGAGGCCTTTAGGAGGGTGGGGATGCTGTCCCCTTTCCCATCTTTCAGGCAATGATCGTGAAGCTGGGTGGGGTATTAATCAGGTTCTGGTTTGAGAACATGGATTCTGGTCCAGCCTCCCTGGATTCATACTCCAGTGCCTCGATTTACTGGCTGCGCTGAATACCCACCAAGATGGTGCCCAGTAGGGTGGGAGCATCTGGAATTTATACCTGTGTGGAGCCCCTTCCTCTTGAGTGTGGGCTGGGACCTAGTGACTTACTTCTAATAGATACGATACAGTAGAAGTGACGGAAAGTCACCTCTGAGAGTAGCTTATAAAAGGGTGAAAGCTCCCGTCTTGACACTCTGCCCATTCTCTATGAGGGACGACAGACAGCTGCCCTGTTATGGACGGCCCTGTGGTCTATGGAAAGGCATATATGGCAAGAAGCTAATATCTCTAGTCAATAGTAGTGAGGGCCTGGGACGCCAGGTAAACTGTGGAGTCCTGACCTACAGAAACTGTGAGATAATCAATGTTTATTGTTTACAGCTGTTAAGTTTGGGGCTAATTTGCTACACAGTGATAGGGAACTAAATATTGACTAGGTGGTTGTGGGCAAGACCTTTCTGTGTCTCAGTTTCTATATCTGTAGAGTGGGGACAATAATTACCCCCATTTTGTGGGTTGTTGTGGGGATTAAATGAGTTCCTTAGAACAGTGACTGGCATATAGTGAGTGCTGTGTGACTTTAGCTAGTCTCACATTCTTAGCACTTGGGAGGTGCTTAATAAGCCCTGAGCAGGAACAAACACGGTAAGAACAATAGTCCTTGTCTATTGCTCTGTGGGCATGAAGTCCTAGCCTCTTGAGATGGCACTCAAGGCCTTTTATGATCCCTTAGACTCCTGCCAGCTTCATCGCTGTGGGGCTGGCCACTGTGTTCAACTTGCCACGTCTCAGCTCATCCTTACAATATCCCTGTAAAGTAGGGACTGTCTTACAAATGTGGAGCTTGGGTTCAGAGAGGTTAAGTAACTTGCCCAAGGTCACACAGCCAGAACAAGATTAAACTAAGTTTTGAATTCAGGAATGTCTGGCTTCGGGTTTGGTTTATTTGTGTGGCCTCAGTGCCTCCCATGGGCCTGGCATAAAGTAAGAAGCAGGTCCACGGTCACTGAACTGCCTGCCTGCCTGCCTGGATGAAGATTGCCCCTTCCTCCACCTCCCATTTGTCAGGTGAAAAAGCAACAAAAAGCTCACGCGGCCAAGAGACTTTGGAGAGCAATGCTTAACCCAGAGGATAGACTCACCAACGGGCCCCTGGGGCATCAGCCCAGTGACCCTGCTCAGTGGCTGGCTTTAACAGAGGAGGAGGAGGCAGTGGGAGCCAGCAGGGAGAGCTGCCCATTAGCCCTAATTAGCAGCCCGTCTGGAAAAGAGCTTGGGCTGAAATTAAGATGCTGTCAGTGGGTCCCAGCTGGGTCGTAGCAGAGTGGCAGCTGCAACATTTCCAGAGCCTGAGCTTGAAACACTCAACTGGGAAGGCCTCTCTGCCTGACTCCACCTGGACCCAGGGGCCCCCGGGAGGCAGCCAGACCTCTCCCCCAGCGAGACTGTGATTCACTGAGAACCCCTCGAGTGTCAGAGCTTGAGCCAAGCCCCCACCGGCCTGGTTATCTCCATGGGTCCTCCCACAGCACCTCTACACCACCCATTTTGCAGGAAGAAACAGAGGCTTAGAGAGCTTTCATGGTGTGCCCAAGGCCACACAGCTAGAAGTGGCAGAGTTTTGGGGGGGGCTCCCGAGCCAGTGCCCCGAATCCAAGGCTGCACAGGTGGGAGGGAGGGGGAGATCCTGAGCAGGGCTTGAGTGGCAGGAATCACCAAGAGGACAGGGGACAGCCTCTGGGCTCCAAGTCACCTTCTTTCACTCCATCCCTTCCTCCCATCCCCAGGGCAGGACAGAGGTCCCTGTGGGGAGAAAGTTATGTAGAAGAGGCGGGCTGGATTTGGGGTGAAGTAGGGTGAAAGAGCAGGAAGACCAAGTGGCAGGAAGGATGCAGCCTGCCTCCGACTCTCCACTTCCTCTTTTAAGTTGCCAAGAATAAACCAGGATTTAAAATCAAACTTGAAAAAAAAAATCACAAAATCCCTAAAGCTGCTCTCCAAGAAATCTGTGGCAGTGATTTGTGCAGCAGATGAGCTTTGGCCAAGCGCTGCTGGACAGTGGGCGGGGCTGCAAGGTGGGAGGTGGGTCAGGAGGTGCCCAGGACCTAGGCTGCCCCCACCTTGGTTGTTGATGTTGTTATTCGTAATAATAATCAACAGCCCGTTGAGGGCTTGGGATGAATGCGTGTGGAATAAATGTCAGGTGGACTGAGCGTTTCCCATCCCAGCATGGCCCTCTGGGAGGTCTGCCTTCCCGGAGGTCGTGGCTGAGTCTACACAAAGTTGGTGTCCTCAGAGAGCCTGAGTTGAGCCTCCTGCAGCCCGCACACTCCCACCTCGGCCTTCCTGCCCATCCCGCCGCCAGGCCGAGTAGATGGTCATTTGCTCCCCAGCTGGCAGGCAGCTACTGATGTTTTTATGGGCAGGTTGCAGGTAATGAGCTTTCCCTCCTGGACCTGGAGACAGTCTAGAAAATTGTATTCAGGTTGGAGAGTGGAAAGGGGGAGAGGAGGGGCAGGAGGTGACAGATTCTTCCTGCCTCTGCCATCTGCATCCCCACAGCCAAGGAGAGAATCAGGTAAAGCCAACAGGGAGGGCCCAGACCCACCAGGGGTGGAGCAGAAGGCAGTAATTCCTTCTCTCTCGGGATAACTTTACGCTGAGTTCTGGTCATGGGGGCTGTATGTCTGGAATTACAAATGGCACTGACTGTGCTCCCAGGGTCACTCTTTCTTTATTCCATGCATGCACCCATCATCCATCCATCCATCTAACATCTACCCACCCACCCATCCATCCATCTGTTCATTCATCAGCCCCCTGAGTCATCCATCCAACAGGTAGTTATGGAACTCTCTCTTTGGCTAGGCAGTGGGTAAGGTCCTAAGAATAGGGAGTATGGAGGTGAAGAGGAAAAAGACGTCTCTCTCCTTCCTAAGAACGGTCACTTACTTATTCATCTGTTCAAATGATGTTATCGAGTTCCTATGGTGGCCAGGTTCTGTGGTTAGTGGAGATATGTGCGTGCATGTCTGCTAAGTTGCTTCAGTCCTGTCCAACTCTTTGCGGCCCTATAGACTGGATCCTGCTAGGCTCCGCTGTCCATGGGATTCTCCAGGCAAGAATACTGGAGTGGGTTGCCATGCCCTCCTCCAGGGGATCTTCTCCACCCAGGGATTGAACCCTTATGCCTCCTGCACTGCAGGCGGATTCTTTACCACGAATGAGCGCCACCTGGGAAGCCCAGTGGAGATACAGTGATGAACAAAAAGGACACAGCCCTGATGCTTGAGGGCATCGGTGAGGATACCAAGCAAGGGCTTCGGGGGCGGATACTGATGGGTAGAGAATACAGGTGATGGACCTGCAAGGGTATTGCTGGCAAACATCGATAATGCCACCAAGTCATCACTGGCGATCCCTGCTGGCGTCCGCGGGGGTGTTGGTGCTAAGCATTGAGTTCGTGCTCCCGAGGATATTGGTAACGGACACTGATGGTGCTCCTTTGGCATCCAGGGTGGGCACTGGCCCTGAGCAGTAGTCATGCTCTCAAAGACATCAGTGACGGGCTCTGGAAGGAGCCGATCTGTCCTTCTCCTGCAGATCTCACTCACCCTCCGCTTTCAGTCTCCTTTTCCCCAACCAATTAAAGCTCCTGCAGGCAGACAGACCTCGGGATGACCCTGTGGCTCCCAGTGTGATGTGATGGTGGCTCTCTCCTGGCCTTTACCGAGCTGCAGAACCCACCTCCCAACTGGTGGCCTATTGATCCCCTTGCCAGGAATTCTCTCTGTGGTTAGAATGTCATTTTCCACCCCAAACACCTCTTTCCTGCAATTACTGAGAATTACTTATGAGGAGAAAGAGAGAGAGAGGAGTGTGTGTGTATATATTGATTACCACCTCTGAGAAGCTCAGGGATCATTTAGAGTAGATTAACCTAACTTTCTTTTGCCTTTTGGGAAGTTGGACTGCAAGTTATTTAAGGAGATTAATCAGCTCATCAGAGAACCAGACAGTCTTCCTACTTCTATCTCTTTTTAGGCTAGTTGGGACCGTGCCATTGTTACCCCTTTTTCAAAATACCCCTCCTTCAAAATCTCTTTTGCCCACCAGTCTGCCTGTACGTTCACCATGACTGCCCAGGTCACTTCAGCAGGGGCTCCTGCCAGCTCCTCTTTAGGGGAGAAGTAGGCACATCTCTGGCCGCTGTTTGTTTACTCAGATGGCCTTGTTGCCCGGATCCCAGTCTGGGCGCAACCTCAGAAAGGGCTGGACCACCCCAGGCCAGTCTCCCCCATCCAAGTCCTGGCTCAACGCAGCTGTCGCATAGGAAAGACCCAAATATTCCAGCCACTAAAAGGCAGTGACTTCCAGAGGCTTTTGCATGAGCAAGGCTTGCTCATCGGTTCTGCAGATGTCAGTCCCGCCCATCCACTCCTCTGCGTCTCCAGGTGCAGCTCCAACCTCCTCCGCCCTGCCAGGAAGCCATCCTAGACCGTGCCATCCTTCCGGGGACACTCGTTCTGCTTAGAGAGGCAGAGAGAGGGGATGCGAGAGGAGAGGAAGGAAAGAGAGAGAGGAAGAGGAGGAGAAGGGAAAGAAGAGACAAGGAGAGGCAGTGCGGAGGGCCTGGGGAGGATCCGCCGGCTTCCCGACTCGGAGGCACATCTTGCAAGTTCATCAAGTGCAGCTGGGGAAAGGGCAGACAGATTGGGGTTCGAATCTCCATGCCAGCCTTCCCCAAAGGCTGCGTGACCTTGGGCAAGTCACGTCACCTCTCTGAGCTTTGGGTCCTCATCATTCAAACGGGAAGATGACAGTTCCTACCTCGCAAGGTTGTTAAGATTGCAAATGAGGTCGTGTATGTAATGTGCTTAGAACATGGCCCGGGGCTTTAGTAGGTGCTCCACTGATGGCAGGTAGGCATCGCCAGGCCACTGTTGACGGCAGGACTCCTGGCAGAGCCTCTGTGAAGACGTGCTGGGTGATCCAGCACCTCGTCTCTGCCGTGGGGACCTCCGTCCCTCCTCCCCGTCCCCCTGTCCACAGGCGGATGCAGAAGGCACAGCCAGTGGCCTGGGTCTCTGGGAGGAGGGGCCGGGGGTCAGCCCCTGGCATCTGGGCTAGGAAGCAGCCCCTTTCAGAGCACAGCAGGCCCTCGCTGCCCCCCTCTCTGCCATTTCTCTCCTCTTCCAGGAAAAAAGTTTGAAGTTGAATGGGTCCCGAGGTGGAATATTTTCCAAATGTCAGTGCAATCTGTGGTACATTACAGCTAAATGCGATCATCGCCGTGCTGGGCTCTGAATGTCAGCACACCGGCCGCGATGGAGTGACAAACAGCAGGTTGACAGGTGGGGTCTCGGCCCCCCCACCTCCTGGGAAGTCAGCCTGGCAGGGGAGGGAAACAGGCCATCTCTGGGTTCAGCAGACGTGGACCATGGGCCTCGGAGGGACACACTGTGGGCTCGGGAGGTCCCATGTGTTTTATGTGCGTGTGCATGAGTGGGTACATCTGTTCCTGTGTTTCTGTGCTACGTACCTCTCTCTTTTTCTGGCTGCACTGTGTAGCATGTGGGCTCTTAGTTCCCCAACCAGGGATTGAACCCGTGCCTCCTGCAGCGGAAGACCCCAGGAAGGTGTTCACCAAGCCCCGTGGAGGTGTATGAACAGTGCTGTGTACGAGTCCTTCATCTCAAGGTATCCCCGTATGTTAGTGTGTTCACACGCATTAGTTCAGAGCTCCTGGAACGATGCGCACTCGTTCACACCGTCCACCAGGAGACTGTGCATCTGTCGATACAGACATCATCCTTCTCGCGGTGACGTAATACCCATTGCATCATCTATCTTCCTACGGCTCTTCCGATCTCCCTCAAATGTGCGTAGTGTGTGCCTGCAATGTGTATTTCTGTGTATCCATGACTGTGTGTGTGGTGTATACAGTCTCAAGACCTTACCAGGTGTGTGCGCGCGTGCACGCACGTGTCTAGGTTAGTAAATTGCGTCTCAACCACAAAGGAGGGTGGGGAAACAGGAGTCAGAAGCGGCTCTCTGCCTCGCTGCCCCTGTGGCGGAGCATTCTGATGGCCGCGTGCTCTGTGGAGCCTATGATTGGCTGAGCAGGAGGGGGCTTCGGTAGCCTCCAATTACCGGGGAGTGGATGGTGAGCCCTGAGGCCAGAGGGATGGCGGGTGCATGCCAGGATTAAAGCGTCCTGTGTATGCAGACGGGCCCCGTGTGTGTGCGTGCTGTCCTTGTGTTTTGTGATTTTTATGTGTGGCCACAAGGGCCCGTGAGAACGCATAGGCAGACCCGCGTCGTGTGGGACTGGAGGCCATCGATGTGTCTCTGGCATCCATAAGTGTTGCTATCATCGTCCCTCTGTGAGTCTGCTAGCGCACACCTGGGGTGTATGTATGAGATGTGGTCTCTGCGCGTCTGAGCATGTGTATATTCTTGTGTGACTCTGTGTGTGTGTGCGGGTTCTGCCCGACTGTCTTTGTATGTGCCTTCAGGTATATGGGAGGGTCTCTGGGATTATCTCTGGGTAGAGTGTGTGAGCATGTGTTTTTGTTTTAGTCGCTAAGTCGTGTCTGACTCTTTGTGACCCCCTGGACCACAAAGAGGTAACTCGCCAGGCTCCTCTGTCTGTGGCTGTCTATGAGCCAAGGAGAACGGTCTGGCTCTCACAGAAAACTGGAGAAGGTTGCCGTTTCCCCCTCCAGGGGATCTTCCAGACCCGGGGGTCGAACTTGTGTCTCCTGCATTGGCGGGCGGATTCTTTACCACTGAGACATCTGGGAAGCCCGAGTGTGCACATTTGTGTGTGCGTCTGTGTATGTTTATGGTTAAATGTGACGTTCTGAGCGAGCTGATCCGTAAGAAGGAAGAGGAAGAGAGAAAACCGTGCCCCATCCTCACCCCGTCCCAGCTGGTGGTCAGGATCCCAAGGTCTCCTCCCTCAGACTGTACAAGCGTCCACCCAAGGGCGGAGGTCTCGCACACCCCCAGTTAAAGAGCTTGGTGAGCCTGGTGTCTGGTGACAGCTGGTGCTGAGCCTGGCCTGGGGGATGAATTGTGTCCCCGTGGAATCCACGTGTTGAACTCCTAACCCGCAGAACTTCAGCACGTCACCTTATTTGAAAAAAGAGTCATTGCAGATGTGATTTGCTAAGAGGAGGTCATCCTGGAGTCAGGCGGACCCCTAATCCAACATGACTGGTGTCCTTAGAGAAAGGAGGAGTTTGGACAGGGACAGACAGGCAGTGGGGGGAGATGACAGCCATCTACGAGCCAAGGAGAGCGGCCTGGCTGTCACAGACCCTCCTCTCCCAGAGCCTCACACATAAGCCTTACCTAGGCCCACATACCACACACTGGGAACCAACTCTGTGGACACCTGGATGTCTGACATCCGGCCTCTGGCACTGTGAGATAATAAATTTCTGTTGCTTAAACTGCTCAGCTTCTGGCGCTTTGTTACGGCAGCCCTAGCAACCTGATCTGGGGATGTGAAGGCTCAAAGTGCTTCTCCGAGCTCCTCTGCTTCCTGCAGACCCATCTCGCAGCCTCCAGTGCTGTGATCAGCAGGCTGCCCGCATCTTCGCGCCGCCCTAGGCTCTCCCAGCACTAATCACAGTGTCCTCAAGGTCTCAGGCCATCAGCCCCTCCCCTGGGCTAGACAACCCCACCTCTGCCCCTTTCCCCACGCCTTCCCTGCCCCCAGATCTCAGCTTCCTCCAGACTCTCCGGATAAGCCTGGGCTTAATCACCTTTCTGAGCCCAAGTATATCTTTCTCCACCCACTTCCCGCTCCTCCCATCTGGCTCTGTGTTCTGCATAGAGCAGGTGCCCACTGAAGGACTCAGCGAGGGGCCCCAGGCTTTCAGTCTCTTTCTGGGCCGGGACTGGGAAAGAGACCTCTTCTGCACGCTCCTTCTCCCAGACCAAGTGCCCGCATCTGGGTCCTGCTCTTGAAAGTGAAGTCGCTCAGTCGTATCTGACTGTTTGTGACCCCATCGACTGTAGCCCATATGTGAACTGTGAACTTCCAGATGTTCAAGCTGGTTTTAGAAAAGGCAGAGGAACCAGAGATCAAATTGCCAATATCCGCTGGATCATAAAAAAAGCAAGAGAGTTCCAGAAAAACATCTATTTCTGCTTTATTGACTATTCCAAAACCTTTGGCTGTGTAGATCACAATAAACTGTGGGAAATTCTGAAAGAGATGGGAATACCAGACCACCTGACCTGCCTCTTGAGAAACCTATATGCAGGTCAGGAAGCAACAGTTAGAACTGGACATGGAACAACAGACTGGATCCAAATAGGAAAAGGAGTACATCAAGGCTGTATATTGTCACCCTGCTTATTTAACTTACATGCAGAGTACATCATGAGAAACGCTGGGCTGCAAGAAGCACAAGCTGGAATCAAGATTGCCGGGAGAAGTATCAATAATCTCAGATATGCAGATGACACCACCCTTATGGCAGAGAGTGAAGAGGAACTGAAAAGCCTCTTGATGAAAGTGAAAGAGGAGAGTGAAAAATTTGGCTTAAAGCTCAACATTCAGAAAACTAAGATCATGGCATCTGGTCCCATTACTTCATGGCAAATAGATGGGGAAACAGTGGAAACAGTGTCAGACTTTATATTTTTGGGCTCCAAAATCACTGCAGATGGTGATTGCAGCCATGAAATTAAAAGATGCTTACTTCTTGGAAGGAAAGTTATAACCAACCTAGATAGCATATTAAAAAGCAGAGACATTACTTTGCCAACAAATGTCCGTCTATCAAGGCTATGGTTTTTCCAGTGGTCATGTATGGATGTGAGAGTTGGACTGTGAAGAAAGCTGAGCACCGAAGAATTGATGCTTTTGAACTATGGTGTTGGAGAAGACTCTTGAGAGTTCTTGGACTGCAAGGAGATCCAACCAGTCCATCCTAAAGATCAGTCCTGGGTGTTCATTGGAAGGACTGATGCTGGAGCTGAAACTCCAATACTTTGGCCACCTCATGCGAAGAGTTGACTCATTGGAAAAGACCCTGATGCTGGGAGGGATTGAGGGCAGGAGGAGAAGGGGACGACAGAGGATGAGATGACTGGATGGCATCACCGACTCGATGGATATGAGTTTGAGTAAATTCTGGGAGTATGTGATGGACAGGGAGGCCTGGCGTGCTTCGGTTCATGGGGTCGCAAAGAGTTGGACATGACTGAGAGACTGAACTGACTGGACTGTAGCCCACCAGGCTCCTCTGTCCATGGAATTTTCCAGACAAGAGTACTGGAGTGGGTTGCCATTTCCTTCTCCAGGGGATCTTCCCAACTCAGGGATCGAACCCTGGTCTCCCACGTTGTAGGCAGACACTTTACCATCTGTGCCACCAGGGAAGCTCTTGCTCTTACTCGGGCTGAACTAGGTGCAGGTCTGGGTCACCAGACCCTCCAAACAACCCCACAAGACAGGGACTATTTTAGCCCAGTTTTCCAGAGGGAAAACCAAACCCAGGGAGGAGAAATAAGTGGTCTAAGATGACGTGTTACTTCTTGAACATCAGATCAGGAAGGAACTTTGGTACCAGCTAGATCATCCCTCTCCCCTGCTCCCATTTTAGAGCTGGAGAAGCTGAGGTCCAAGTGGCTCCTCTCCCTCTCCCGACCTCTAATGCTTCCTCCCTGCTCACCCTTGACCCTCTGAGCGCTCCCGGCTCTCTAGCTCTTGCGACTTGAGCGATTCTGCAGACGAGGGTGACCGCAGAGCTCTTGTCAGCCCCTCCTCTTTCCCAAGCTCCAGTCCAGAATTTCCCTGTCTTGCGCACATGGCCCGCAGGGCTTTCAAACTCAACATGCCCGGAGCCAAACCGACTTTCTGTGATCCTTGATCCAGGGCGTCTCCTGGGTTCCCTGGCTCATTACCAGCTTCTCTGTCCTTGCCGCTCAAGCCTGAAGCCTTTGACCTGCTCTCTCCGCTGTGCCCACATCCAGTCAACTGCTGACTCCCACTGGGTCTTCCGCTTAAATATTTCTTAAATCCACTGTTGTTGACCCAGTTTAAGCTTCAGCTTCTCTCTCTCTGAGATTCCTGTATTAGCTTTTATTTTAAAAATGTATTTATTTGTTTGGCTGTGTTGAGTCTTAATTGCGGCATGTGGGGTCTTTGGACTCTAGCCGTGGTGCACGGACCCAGTAGTTGCAGTGTGTGGGCTTAATTGCTCCTTGGCATACGGCATGTGGGATCTTAGTTCCCTGACCAGGGATTGAACCCACGTCCTCTGCATTGCAAGGCGGATTCTTAATCACTGGGCCACTAGAGAAGTCCCTGTATTAACTCCTTGTATCAGCTTAGAATTAAGCTTGGCTGCTTGGAACAGAAAACTTCAGCAAGTTGGACGTTTATTTCTCTCTCATGAAATCAAAGTGTGGATTGGGCAGTTCGGGGCTGGTATGGTGGCTCCATGAGGCTAAAAGGAACCTAAAAGTTTCTGTCCAGCCCACTGTCTGGCAACCATAGGGTCAGCATTTGTCTTCATGGTCCAAGATGACTGCTTGAGTGCCAGCCATCTCAGCTGTGTTCCTCCAACAGAAAGGAGAAAGGAGCAGGAAAAATAGGCTAAAGGTGTGGGTCAACAGTCTTTTAAGGAATTGTTCCCAGAAGCTTCCACTTAGCAATTCTGCTTAGATTGTTGACTAGGACTCAGTCCATGTAATACATAGTTGTAATGGAGATTGGGAAATGTGGCCCCTGTATTAGGGGGCCAAATGCCTAGTGCAAAATCGGGGTTTTCTGACTAAAGAAGAAGGTGAGAATGGGAGTTCCTCACCTCTTCACGGGTTTCCCTCTCTCTTTTCTCACCCTCTAATCTACCCTGGACACAGCAATGTAGGGTAATCCTTATAAAATACAAATCCATAGAGTTGCCAGATTTGGCAAAGAAAAATATAGGATTCCCAGTTAAAGATGTGAATTTCAGATAAATAATGACACATGTTTTAATGTAAGTGTGGCCTAGGTGATATTTAGAACATACTAATGCTAAAACAATAATTTATTATTTATCTGAAATTCAAATACAACTGGACACCCTGCAGTTTATCTGTCAACTCTTTGCATACACCTTTCATGGCTCTCCATTGTTTTTGAGAAAAGGCTCAAGCTCTTTGGAGGGATTTACTGGTACCTTTATAATCTGTCCTCCAACTGACCTGTCCAAGCCCAGTGTTTCCTGGACAAGCCAGGCACTGCCACTGTGTCTCCCAGGCTTCAAGCCTTTGTTTGAGTTGTTTTGTCAGCCTGGAATGCCCTTGTCTATCTGAGAAGCCCCATGCATCCGGGAGGGACCATGGCCTCTGTCCATCTCTATATTCCTGGGAACTGTTTGGGGTCTGAGACTATTTGATGAATGAAATGACAAGTTCAAGGCTACCCAGCAAGTGAAGGGCAAGGTTACAGCGGCCGCCTGGACTCATAAGTCCCTCCCCAGTGCTCTCTGCACCCAGCTGGCTCATGTGGACCCAGCACTGGGTTCTCTGTCTCCTGGGTCGTCATACTTTAGGAGTCCACATCAGAATGCAATGCCCCCAGCACACAGTGAGTTAAGCCAGCCTTGGAGACGGGAGCTGGAGCCCACGGAGTCCTTTCTGACAATAAAGCTAATGAATCCCTCCTTGCCGTTTTCTCTTGCACAATAACATTTAATCATCATTTGCACAGCAGATGAGAAGTTTGAGGCAGATGCAATTCTGCGTGAGTGGCGATTTCTGTGTGTGGGCACCGTTCCTGCTGTCCCCAGCACACCTGACAATCTGGGGCTGGGATGGGCTCCTTCCCAGAGGGGCTGTGTGTGCACCCATGTGCCAGGGCTCTGACCCCACACCCATGTGGGAGGTGGGCTTTGGAGGCACGTGTCTATCTGTGTGCATGCTTGGGTGTGGAGTCAGACACATGTGGCGTGGCTATGGGTGAACTGTGGCAGGTCAGCCTGACTGTGCACGTGGACAGAGGTGGTGAGGTGCCTGAGGACACGTGGTGTGGAAGTGGCGGTGCACACGTGTAGGCAGGCAGGCATATGGGGGTATATATCATTGCACGTGTATGTGTCCTTGGTGTTGATCTGAGGCTTACTGGAGGATGCCTCTAAGTGGTTAGATGCTTGTAAGTGATCATGTATATTATGTACACGCAGGCCTATGTGCTCGTATGTGCATACACATCTCTGGGCATCATGGAGTTGAATTTAGCTCCATGCGTGCACCCATGTGCCAGGGCTGACAGTTCCTGAGGCTATACATGCTTTCCTGTGCATGCACATGCATTATGAATGCATGCATGGACCTATGAGTTCACATGCATGGGTGCATCTGAGGGGACATACATTCTTATACCACATACCTGCCTGGGAGTGTCTGGGGACACACATATGTTCATGAACATGCATGCATGCATGCCTGAATGGGGAAATGTGTTGGTTCCTGAAAGGGTATCAGTGAGCACACACATACATGCAAGCAAGAGAACACAGCTATGGAAGGCACACATGTCTTGTGTGCAAATGTGAGCGCACACATGAGAGTGTGCCTCTAGTGCACGCATGGTGTGTGGGCACACGGCCACATCTGCAGACCTGCAGGAATTATGCTCTGTGTGCGTGGCTGGGAGCATCCGTATGTCTGCACCGTGCGCCCAGTCAGGAACGTGTCTGCAGGTACACATGTGCCTGCGCTGTACGCTGGCTTGGGTATGTGGGCATGCTCGTGCCCCCCCCCCCCCCCCGTGCACGCACTGAAGCGTGAACACTCTCTTGCTTCCAAGTGAGGGCTGACAGGGTTACATTTTCCAAAGGCTCAGCGGCCAGTGACAGAGCTGGTCTGAGTGCACTGGCTGGCAGGAGGTAAGTGGAGCTGCTGATTCGTGACCCAGGGGTGGGCGGTCATGACGGCCGGCTGACGGATGCAGCTCTCAGCCGCCCCCTATGACAGCAGCCGCCTCTCTGAGCTGCCTGAAGCAGGAGGTGGGAGGTTAGTTCTTGACCTGTGCACTTGGTGTTGGCTTCCCACTTCTCTGGTGCATGCCCACATCCACGTGCAGACGCACACGCGTTGGGACATCCAGAGACGCAGACCCGGGCTTGGACCGTGGCCACAGCCCCACCTCCACCTTGCTGCCCAGCTCTGCCATCTGTCTGAAATGCCTCCCCTTCTCACCAACTGCTTCCCTCTCCTCCCCACACCTCCAGAAACTCCACTCAGAATCCGAGCTGTCCTTGTTCTGCACAGAATCAATGGTGGGGTGTGTGTGAAATGGTCCAGGCCCTTGTAAGCTCTGCAGCCCTGATCTAGCCTCCCCCTGCCCAACTGTGAGCACTGGGTTCCTCGTCTGTAAAATGGAGCTAATGAGGTACCTGCTTAAAATAAACAAGGCCACTTAAATAAAGCACTAAACACAGTACACGTTGAGTCCACCTCCATGGGTTTTACCTGAGCTAGTAATTATGTACAGAGCTTAGAACAGGGTCTGGCATGCGGCAAGAGCCATGTAGGGCGTTGTCATCATCTTTTACCATCATTGTCATTGTCATTAATATCCCTGGTTCTAAAATTCTTAGCCAATTATACATCAATTCTTGCTCATGACCCTGAATGCTCTTTTATCCCGTGCTGCTGATGGTGACAGAGATGATGACAATAAAAGGGATTTTTTTTTCTTTTCATTTTCCCCATGCCTTGAAAGGGGGGCAGACATGGGAGAGGGAAGGCTCTTTGTTTTCTGAGCTCCCTGATAGAGTTGGGTGTGCCCAGTTAGAGCCTGGAGCTGGGGTGGCTGTGCTGTCTGCGTAATACAGGCAGGGGAAATGGAGCTTGTGGGGGAAGTTGGTGAGAATCAGTGAGGCCGATGGGCAAACACTGTGTCTGCCATGAGACCCTTGTCTGTGACCCCAGACCCTCAGAGAAGGGTACAAAGCTCACAAAATACATGACGTGACAGGCACCTTGTGGAACCCAGAGGAGGGACTGGGCTCACGTATTTCACTCCTGGGCTGGCTCAGAGCTCAGTGGAGTAGGCGGGTGAGGGTGCGGGAGCTGGAAGCAGAGGGGATCGAGGGGGCATTCCCTAGCCCTCCAACCCCACTCCTAGGATTAGCAGAAGTCACAGGGAACCTTGAAGACTCCCACAGCCTGTAGAACATGGTGGTAAGTGGAGGAAAAGCTCTCCCAGAGCAAGAAGGTGACATCAGATAGACCCAGGCCACGTGTCCAGGACTTCCTGTGGGTCAGGCACCATACGTGCTACAGATGGTGTAGGTTCCGTGGATCAGAGTGCCCCTGTTAAATCTTGGCATCTCCACTTCTTAGTTGTTTGATCTTGGGCAAGTTACTTAACCTCTCTGTGCCTCATTCTCTGACCAATAAAATGAGGGCTACTTCGCTGGGCTGATAAAGGATTAAAAGAGGTTAATTCACATGAAGAGCTTTGAGTAATGCCTGGCGGGTGGGAAATGCTCAGTGCCAGGGGTTATTTCTGTATTTTATCCTCACTGCAACCCTATGGAGTAGGTGTTCTAGTGTGTGCACTTTATGGAGAAGAAAACAGGGGCACAGAGAGGGTAAAACACTTGTCCAAAGTCACACAGCTGGAAAACAGAAGAGCCAGAGGCTCAGAAGGTGAATCTGGATGAATGACATTTTTTATTTCTGGCAAGCTCTTTAACTCTGTGTGACCTCAAGAAAGTCATTCTCCACGTATGGGGTTTGGACAAAATGTTCAAGGGTCTTTGTGACTCTGTCCCTCTGGATGTGCAACCTGTCTGCAATCTTCTCGGCAGGGACAGAGTCTGTCAATGCAAGGGGCACATGTGGAAGGGACAGAGACTTGGAATCAGAGGTCTTGTGTTGTTTCAGCTCTGTCCCCACCAGCTGGGCGAACTTGAGCTGGTCACTTTACTTCTCTGGATTTGGATCTCAGTTACCCTCTCTACAATGGCGATGGCGATCCTAACCTGAGAACTGTTGGGATTCTGTATGTGAGAAATGGGCACACAATTGGGTGAGGGAGAGGATCACGTCTTCTCAGGGGTCCGCAAGTTACCAGGGCTCCTACATGGATGAGAGTCCCAATGCCCCACATCCCTCAGTGGACTTTAGGAGACATGGTCAAGTTGACCAAAGCATCATTTCTTAGCCTGGCCTTCAAGGTCTTTTCCCAGCTGGCCTCTAACCAGCCTTCCCCGCTCACATCTCACTATTCCTCCACCTGGTGGTCCAGCCCTGGGGACCACACATCACTCCTGAAGCTGCCTCATGCTTCCTGCCACTCCCCCACCCTCAGTCCTTGAGGATGCTCTTCTCTCTGCCTGTAATGCTCTTGCTTGCTCGGCTATCTCATATATCTCAGACTCATTCTTCAAGATCCAGTTGGAGTCACCTCCTCTGGGAACTATTCAATCTTTCTTCAGTGTTTCCAGCAACTTTTTTTTCCTGTTAATTCTGCTACAACGCTTACCCAATGCATTGTTACTGGCTGCTTCTGGCCCTCTGCACCCCCTCCCCCAAGTTGGAAGTTACTGGAAGGAAGGAACTACTTATGCTCTGTGTATTAATGACTTTGCATGGGTTACTACTCTCTGAGCCTCAGTTTTCTCATCTGTGAACTAGGCTGACAGTATCTAACTTAGATGAGATAATACAGGTAGGGCACTCATGACAGAATGACTATCTCTGGATCTGTCACAGTGGACCTTGGCAAATGTGGAGGGAATGAATGAACGCTCCCTGGGAGGGCAAAAGAAAAAGGCAAGAGAGCATTTATTGAGCACTTTCAATGTGGAAGGAAGGCACTGAGATCAGAACTTAACATTCATTATTTCCTTTAAGTCTCTTAACAATCCTTTAAGGAAGGGATTATCATTAGCTTCATTTTACAGATGAGGAAACTGAGGCTCCAGCAGTTGAGGACCCTGATGAAGGATGCCTACCTAGCAGGAGCTGGAATTCACAGCCAATCAATGTGGAATGAATCACTTGGGGACGAGGGTGTGAGGGCAAATTACCTGTATCTTATAATCAAATGGTTTTAGAACTGGAGGCTCTTAGAGATGACTTGGCCCTGGGGTCCTTAACTTGGGGTCCATGGCTGGGGAAACTGCAGGGTCCCAGACCAAATAAATAAGGTCCTCAGGGACTTCCCTGTTAGTTTAGTGGGTTAAGACTCCTTGCTGCTGACTGAAAGGGAGTGGGTTTGATCCCTTGTCAGGGAACTAAGATCCCACATGCTGTGCAGTGTGGTCAAAAGGTAAAACTAAAATAAAATAAGGTCCTCATCACACCCAGTGGCTTTCAACTCCTCCATCTCCCAGCAACCCTTGCACTTGAGCCAAGTCCTGGAGCTGCCCACCTTGTCCCCTCTTGGCACCCCTGCCCAGTGTCGTTTCAGCGTCACCTGAAACTCCAGTCGCTGGGAGTGTCCCTATGTCCCCCATCCTCCATTCAGAGCAGGAGCACCCAAGCTCAGACCTGGGAGACAGACACGCCTGGCTTCTAATAACGACAAAAAGAATAATAGTATCAAAGGCTAACATTTATTGAACACCTACTATGTGCCAGGCACTGTCCTGACCACTTGACACATACGAAACCTTTTTATCCTCAGGACTCTTCGAGGTAGGTTCTGCTCATTTGCCTCGTTTGACACAGGAGGAAACTGAGGCCCAGAGAAGGGAGGTAACCTGCCCAAGGCCAGGTAGCCAGTAAGGGCCGTGGCTCCACCGCACACTGGCCAGGTGTCCTTGGAGAGGTCCCAGCCACTGCTCTGGGGGGGCTTTCCCCATCTGTTACCTTCAGGGCTCCACCTCACGGTTTCCATGACGACTAAGACGGTCTCTGCACAGTCCCAGTACACAGTAGGCGCTTAGTAAATGAACAGCCCTTCTTTCCTCTTAACTCTGATGGGGGATACCTGGGGAAGCGGGGGCACTTCGGCAGCATTCTCTCTCCGGCTTCTCCCCCAAGCCAGGAGGGAGCCACGCCCCACCCCACACCCCTCTCTCTGTGTAAGCCCCAGAGCTGAGCGGCGCCCGTTCTCGGGGCAGTTTCCGTGATGTTGATCCTAATTCCCGCACCTCTGGGCGAACGCTGCCCACCCCCTCGGGGAGGGATGCCGTCGGAGGGTCCGCTCGCGTGGCCCCACTCCTGGCCGCCCTGGGAGGGTGGGAGGTTTGGGAACGGGGGTGAAGCAGGGGACGGACGTGCTTTGTCCTGGGGGTGCAGTCGGGTCCCGGGCGGCAGGGAGGGCCGGGCTAGGAGGCCGGGGCCTCGTCGTCCGGGCGGTGGCCGGCGTAGAGGGCGGCCAGGGGCCGGAAGCGGGGGCCCCAGCCGCTGAGATAGGCGAAGTCCTGCTCGGAGCCCGACGAGCCGCCGCTGTGCAGCGAGCTGAGCGAGGCGGCCGGCGAGTCCGCGCCCTCGAAGGCGTAGGTCTGGAAGGCGTCGTAGGGCGGCACCGACGGGTCCCCGTCCGCCAGCGCCACTTTCCGACTGATGAAGTCCCTGAACACCGAGAAGTCCGGCTCGGGGCTCGGCGGCCCCTGAGGCAGCGAGTGGCGCTCCGAGGGCAGGCGCGCCTGCGGGGGGCTCCCCGCGCTCCCTGCGGCGCCCTCGCCGCCGCCGCCGCCGCCGCCGCCGCCGCCCTTGAGCTCGCCGAAGTCGTAGAGGCTCCGCAGCGCCGACATGTCGTAGGCCTCGGTGTCCTGCTCGCCGCCGCCCTCGTCGTTGTACTTGATGACGTTGTCCCGCATGTCCTCGTCCTCGTCCGAGCTGAGGTGACTCTTGTGGTGGCGCCTGAGGGTGAGGATCAGCAGCACCAGCACTGCCCGGGAGAGGGAAGTGGGAGCCCGTGAGCGCCCAGCCCTACCCGGGGTGGCCCGCGGACCACCCTTCTCCTGATGCCCAGCAGAACGGGTTCAGCCTAAAAGCTCGTGCGGGCTTCCTAGATTTCTGTGCAAAAATACCTTTCTCACAGTCTGAACAGAGCTGGCTATCTGGAGAGGTAGTGAGCTGCCCATCTTGGGAGGTGTGCAAATCAAGGCTACACCCCCACTGGCGGTGGGGACAGAGAGCTGGTGTTAAGAGATTTCGTGTGTGTTGTAGGGCTGGACCCAACCTCTGAGGTCTTCATCCTCAGCTCTATGAAGATACATTCCTGTGAGGTCTCTGGGGGCTGGTGCATGGAAAGAGGGCAGCTGAGGTTTGAGGGAATGAAATGTCCTTGACCCTGACGTCTCTCTCACCCTTGTCCTTCTCTGTCCACTCCAGAGGCCCTGATCACCCTGTTAGCCCTTCGGGTCTCAGATCCAGGTATGTCCTGAAGGAGCCCTTCACCTCCTGCAGGCCAGGTTCAGCACCATCACCTCCAAGCTTCCCTGGTGAGGGTTCCTCTCTATCGCCCTGCTTGGGCCCCTGGATCAGCAGCATCAGCACCTCCTGGGAACTTGTTAGAAATGCAGGTTCTTAGGTTGTGCCCTAGATCTACTGGATCTGTTTCAGTAAGGCTTTGAAGTGATGCCCAGGCAGCTCAGGTCTGAAAGCCACCGCTCCTTCACAGCACAGACCCTGCCATATGTCGGTCTCATCTCACCTCGAATCCACACTCTGAACTACCCTGGAGGACCCTGGGGCATGTTCCCCTGGCAGGGTGCCTGGCACGCAGTAAGCATGAGAACTATGCTTATTGAATGAATGACTGAATGAAGAAATAGATGGAGACCTGGGTGTTGCAAGGTTGGGAGAATGAATGAATTGTCCCTTCTTGGCTTTCTTCACCTGCCAGAAAGGACTCCGCATGCCCTTCCTCCTCCCACCTCACTGATAACTCGTCTTCAACCTTCTAAGCTTCTCTTCTCCTCTACTTTCTGACTTCTTTTATTTAAAAAAAATTTTTGGCTATGCCTGATGTGGGATCCTAGTTCCCTGACCAGTGATTGAACTCACACCCCCTGTCTTGGAAGCATGGAGTCCCAACCACTGGACCACCAGGGGCAGGAAGTCCCCTCTCTGATTTCTTAACATCAGATGTCCCAGGACTCAGTCCTTGGTCCTTTATCCACATCCTCTTTCATGGCGCTTTCCTTGTCTTGTGGCTTTAAATTCCAATTAGAGGCTGACAGCTCCCATACTGCAGCCTCCAGCCTGGACTTCTCCCTTGAAACCTAGATTGTACATCCAGTTTCCGCCCCAACAAGTCCCAGGGGGTGACCAGAAGAATCGCAAACTTAACCTGTTGAAATTTGATATAATAATCTTTCCTCCTTCCTACCCTCCATCTCCCCGCCTCAGCAACGGCAACCCCAACTTCCCAGTGACTCGAGGCTTTTTGCCTCTTTCATTTACTGATGAATCCCAGTGCCTAGGATAATTGAGCACATGGGGGTGGGGCTCATGGATGGATAAACTGGGAACTGAGGAGCAGACAGAGAATTAGATGGATGGGTGGGTAGATGAATGGACAGAGACACGCTGGGTATCATGTCAGGCACTGGATTTTTCTTGCTGCTCCAAACAGCTCGGGCTAGGCCAGGGGCCAGAACCAGCTGCGAGGGCCATGGGGCAGGCTGCTGGCTCACGACCTAACAAGGTGGCCCATGACCGGGAAGGGCGGGGGGGGGGGGGACCCGGGGACAGGTCGGGAGGGAGGAAAGGTGTCAGGAGAGAAGTGGGAAAGATGGATGGACGGCTTCCGGAGCTGGAGGCCAGAGCTGTGGAGGGCGATGCCCGTGAGAGCAGATGGTGGGGAGCGTGGGCGGCGGGCGACAGATGTGCCAGGCCTGATCAGCGATTCCGCCCGTCACCTTTACAGCACTGATGTGCACTTTCTTCGTTTGTGGGCAATTAGGCAGAAATTTGTTTGCACTGCCTCGGAAAATGAAACCGCTGTAAAGTGTACCCTCTGGAAAAAGGGTTTCTGAGCCACGGGCTGAGGAGGGGAGAGAGCGGGCTGGGTGGGGGGAGCCTCCTAGCTAGGAGGGGCCTGTCCAGGGCCTCCGCAGGTCCCAAGGGTGGGCAGCGAGGCGTAGGATGCAGCTGAATCTCCCAGGGAACCGAGCAAACCTGGGATCTGCCATCTGGCCCTTCCTTGAGCTCCTCCAACTTTGGGTGTTCTGTGAAGTCCAGAGGACAGTGAGAGGCGGCACTGTGGCCACTGGGTCTAGTTGAGCTCCTGAAACTGGACCTCTTCCTTGGGGACACTTTGGGGGTTCAAGTGGCTGCTGGTGCAACTGATAACCAGAGTAGATTTTGCCCCCTCCCCAAATACCTTAAGATTTTACACCAGCTGTCCCAAGATTTTGCCCCCAGTTTAAATTCCTAGCAGTGAAAAAAAGTGAAAGTATTAGTTGCTCAGTCGTGTCTGACTCTTTGCGACCCTGTGGACTGTAGCCCATCAAGCTTCTCTGTCCATGGGATTCTCCAGGCAAGAATACTGGAGTGGGTAGCCATTCCCTTCTCCAGGGAATCTTCCCGACCTAGGGATCCAACCTTGGTCTCCTGCATTATAGCCGGATTCTTTACCTTCTGAGCCATGGGGGATGCCCAGATTTCCCAGCAGGTGGGATAGTTAAAGGAACAGAAAACACAGGCTGAAAAGACCTGATTTCAAGGAAGACCCAGTTAGAAGACTAGTTGGGTCCCCTTCTGCAAACCACTTAACCTCTCCAAGCCTTAGTTTTGTCATCTGAAAAATGGGGTTGATACATCTGGCTGCATGGTTGTAAGGTTCACAAGAGTCCTTTTTACTAAAAGCCCTACACAGAGAATAAAATAGGACGATAGACATGAGAGAACTTTAAAACATAGGCATGGCTTTTAAAAATTAGGGGAGACTTCGGGCCATATAGAGCCAGCTGAACTCAGTCTCCACTGGGTGCTGACCACTTCTGAAGTTGGCAAAGTGGCTGCTTGGTACTTAGGAGACTTATAAGAGCTGCAGGTTAGAGCTTGGACCTCAGGCAATTGGTTCAAGATGGAAGAGTAGAAAGACACGCCCCCATCTCCTACTGCGAGAGCACCAAAATCACAGCTAGCTATTGAACAACCATCGACCAGAGGATGCTGAAACCCACTAAAAAAATCCAAAGACAAAGGAGAAGCTGCAGCCAGATGGCAGGAGGGGCGCAGTCACGATAAAATCAAATCCCATACCTGCCAGATGGACACCCCGCAAACTGGAGAACCAAAGAAGTTCTCCTCCTGTTGTGAAGGCTCCGAGTCCCACGTCAGGCCTCCCAGCCTGGGGATCCCGGAAAGAACTTGGAGCTCCATCAAGCCAGCCCTTCCTTGTGCGGACAGGGAAAGTCAGACCCCCCACGGGGGCCGCTGGGGAAGGAAATCCGGGCCGAGGACCGGGGCCAATCAGGCGGGGGGGTGGGGCTGGCTCTTGGCCGACTCACCGACCAGGATGAGGACACAGACCAGGAGGGCGATGAGGGCGCCGGGGCTGAGGGAGGCGGCCATGACGAAGGCCGTGGTGTTGCAGGACTGGATGGTGCCCGAGCTGTCGCAGCCGCAGATGCGGATGGTCAGCGTCCCCGTGCTGCTCAGCGTGGGAGGCCCGCTGTCCACCACCAGGATGGGCAGGAAGAACACGTCCTGCTCCTGCCGATTGAAGCCCATGTGCTGCGTGTGCACCGCGGCCGTGTTGTCTGCTCCGGAGAAAGCGAGGGGCGAGTGACTCGGGGTCAGCCTTGCCTGTCCCAGCCCCTCCTAAGTCCACCTTGGGATCTGCCTCACTCTGCCCTCAGCTACCGCCTCCCAGCGGACCTGATCTCCCCCAATTCTGCCCCCCAGATCCCTGAAGGTTCTGTCCCCAGCCCTCGAGCCTTCGCTTCTGTCCTTAGCTGTTCTAAGTTTCTCTTCCCAGCTGTCTCAAAGTTTTGCTTTCAGCTGTTTCAAGATTCTGTCCCCAGCTGTGCCAAGGTCCTGTCCCCTGTTATTCCAAGATTCCATCCCCAGCTGGGCCAAGATCCTGTCCCTGCCTATGTCAAATTTTTTTTTTTTTTTTTTTGCCATGTGCCTCAACAGCCTTTTGTTGTTGTTGTTTCAGATTCTACACCAGCTGTCAAATGCATCCTGACCCTGGGGCCCTGTGGTCTTGGGGCTGTGGCTTCCTGAGCGCCGACAAGTTCTGGGTCATCAGAGAAGACTGGAAACTCCAACTGGCACCTGCCTTTGGCTGAGGGAGCTTGCTGTCAGGGGTCTCTTTAAGAGCTGAGCCTGGAGTGCCGGGGACATGCCCTTGGGGCCTGATAAGGATGCCTCAGGGCACCAAGGTCTCCTCACCCGTCTCTCTCCTTTGGATGCTGGCAGCCAGAGGAGACAGTGAACTCACATGAGTCATACTCACACTGCTGCTGGCTGGCGCCGGGAGTGCGGGTGGAGAATGTGTAGACGTGCCCACTTCCCCTGGCCTCCTGACTCCTCTGCACCTCCCCTGTATGGGCCAGGCCATCACGGACCACCCGCTCCCCTGCCATCATTTTGGTGGAAGTACTCAGAGCCCACCTGGCTGCTGGTTGTTGCCCCCACCCTCGACAGCCAGCCCCACAAAAGGGGCCCCACTTCCCACGGGGGGCTCAGGCTTCCTTCCTGAGTCCTTCTCTCTGCGTTCACAGACCTCAGGCAGGTCTCCCTGACCTCAGATTTTGGCAGCCTGGGTCCCTTCCCCAGCTTCGAGTCCCCAGTTAACTCAACCTCTTCCGTGGCCCCCATGCAGTGTGCCTGTCCTGGCCTTCCCCATCACAGACATAAAGCAGGAACCAAGAGCCTTTGGAAGGGCCAACTTGTGGGCTTGGGCACCTCTGTGAAGTAGCCTGGAGATCCGGCTGAAACAAGACTGGTCATGGGTTGAAGGTCATGTGATGGCCACATAAGAGTTTGTTGTGTGATTCTACTTTTCTACACATTGGAAATTTTTCATTAAAATGTTAATAACTAAGGCTGAGTTGATCATGTACTAGTTTGGGGAACTCATTTAGCTTCTTGGGACCTCGGTTTCCTCATCTGTAAACTGAGGAAAACAGCATCATACAGGTGTGAGGATGAAATAGTATAGTTCATCCATGCCATGTAGAATAGCTCCCCCAAAGCAGAAACTCTCCGTGAATGCTGGTTGTTACTTTTTTCATGCTCCACCCCCACACACTGTACCCCGTGCCCACTCTCTGTTGAGGCTGCCCTGACTTTATTCACCAAGTTCCCGCTAGCTGGAACACCCTCTCCACCTTCTTGCCTGGGCAAATTCCTCATCTGTCATGCTCCAGCTAAATGTCACCTCCTTTCTGTGGCCACCTTTCTCCGCTTCTCTGGGAAGGAAGGATTTACGGCTTCCCCCGCCCTGCTCTGACTATGCAGGTGCCACGCACACTTCTGTTACAGCACTTGTCATGCTGCCTTAAGGTAGCATTTGCCTGTCTCTTCCCTGGCAGTGAGCCAATCTGAAAGAATGATGCTTGAACGAGCCACATCTTCTAGGGGTAACTGGTGGTCCTGGGTCAGCTCCTCAAGTTCTGGCTTTAGCCTCCTGTCAAAGGGCAGTCAAGCCAGCTGTGACAACATCTGCCTTCCCCTGAGGATGAGAGGCTGAAGAGCAAGATGAGGGGTAAAACGAATAGCATGGGACTCCTTTGCATTGACTGCATATTTTTTAATGCATCAGTGACTGGGTGGAAATGCTTAATCCTGGCAAACATCAAGAGTTGTAACATTATTTTAAATACATGGAATTTGAGGTTCAGAGAGAAGGGACTTGTCTGAATTTATTCTGTGAATTGGTGGCATAGCTATCTTTTCCATTCACCCATGTTATCATCAATCCATCCATCCAACTATCCATCTTCCATTCATCCATCCACCCATCCTCCATCCGTCCATCCATCTATCCATCTATCCTTCAATAATCCATTCATCTATCCCTCCATCCATGGATCCAATAAATCTTTATTGAGTACCTACTGTGTGCTTGGCACCATGCTAGTCATAGGAAGGAAATAATGAAGACCTAAATCAACCATAATCTTGGATCTGGTCTTACATGATAATATGAGAGACAAATATTAATCAAATAAACCCACAATTTAGTCTACAATTGCAAACCATGAGGAGTGCTAAGAAGGAAAAGTATAGGAAGAGCATTTAACAGAGGATCTGACCAAGTCTGGGAGGTCAGGGAGAACTCTTTGGGTGAAGATATGATATTATTGCTGAACCCTGAACAATGAGTTTGAGGATAGGGAATAGCCCATGCAAAGGTCCTGTGGTTGGAAGAGGCACAGGAACTCAAGGAGCTGAGAGCAGTCTTTTGTGGCTGGAGGGACAGGGTAAGTCAAGAAGAGGCTGGAGAGGGAGGCAGAGGCTCATTATAGAAAATCTTAGAGGCCACGGTAAGGAATTGCATTATTTTCCTAAAGGCAATAGGAAGCCACTGATTGGTGGGCAAGGAAGCAACCTAGTGACATATCATCCCTCTGTTCAACAGCAAATAAGAATTAAACACCCTCTGTAAGTCAGGATAAGCCTTCCCTGGTTCAGTGGTAAAGAATCCACCTGCCAATGCAGGAGATGCTGGTTTGATCCCTGGGGTGGGAAGATCCCCTGGAGAAGGAAATGGCAACCCAGGCCAGTATTCTTGCCTGGGAAATCCCATGGACAGAGGAGCCTGGTGAGCTACAGTCCATGGGGGTCACAAAAGAGTTGGACATGACTTAGCAACTAAACAACAAGAAGTCAGGATTAGTCTAGCCCCTGAGGATAGAGCAGTGAATAAGACAGACATAATCCCCGCCTTCTCGGAGCCTACCTTCTAAGCAAGGGTGACTCTAATCTAAAACACAATTGTGGATGTGGAAGACCAGTTAGGAAGTTGTTGTATGTTTTAGATGTGAAATAATAGTGGTCGTGGAGGCACTGAGAAGTAGACAGATTTGAAAAATGAGTGGCTGGCTTTGGCTCAGCCTCAAATTCCCAAGTAAGAACAGAGGAGGAGAAAGGGGATATTTGTTTCTCAGGGCTGCTGTCTTTGACCACGGAAGCCATATGTTTCTGGAGCTCTAGTCCCTGCTACTGTTTCACTCCATAAGAGGAAATCCCTGAGCCTCATTCCCATCCCTCTTCACTCCTCTCCTGGCAGCTGGCTTTATCTGGGGAAGCCGCTGGCCACCCCAGACCCCGACCCCACCCTTCTAGGCGGGATCTGCGCCCAGCACTGCATCCATCCATCTGGCCTGACATACATCAGTGTCAATCCCTGGCTGCAAAAGCAATATTTATAAATCACGTTTCCAAACTGGCTACAAATTTGTACAAAGAAACAGATGGGTTGGGGTAGCCGTTTGTCAACTGGGATATTTATATGGTGAGGAGGAGGGGGCTTGGCACACCGCGGGGAGGGGCTGGGGGGCTGGAAGTAGGAGTCCTTGCCTGCCTGTGCTGACCTCAGCACGCTGCTGCTGCCCTGGCTCCCATGGGTCAAGCCAGGGCTCCTTGTGTCTCCTATGCCCAGCTCAGGATTCCACAGCAATGATGAGCAGGCAGGACAGTACTGGTGGTGAAAGTTGTTAAAATACCGAACTACTACGGTTTAAATAGCCGTGACTCTGAGTCCCCCAATTCCAGCCCTGTTGCCTTAGCCTCTCCCTCAAGCACACCGCCAACTTTTCTTTAAAAAAAACATTAATGTATTTATTTTGGCTGTGCTTGGGTCTTTGCTGCCGCGCGGGCTTTTCTCTAGTTGCTGGGAGTGGGGGCTACTCTCTAGTTGCAGTGCTCAGGCTTCTCACTGCAGTGACATCTTTTATCGCAGAGCACGGGCTCCAGGGCTTCAGCAGTTGCCGCTTATGGGCACAACAGTCGTGGCTCCTGGGTTCCAGAACACAGGTTCGACAGTTGTGGTGCCTGGGCCCAGTTGCTCCACGGCATGTGGGATCCTTCTGGACCACGGATCAAGCCCATGTCTCCTACCTTGGCAGGCAGATTCTTTACTGCTGAGCCACCAGCACACCCCCACTTCAACACAATCAAGTCACTGATGGGTTAAAGCCTGGCTCCGCAGAGGCCCCAGGGTCCTACTCCAGGTTTATGATCAGTGACCTGATTGGTTATCTGAGCTGCACTGGTTGTTAAATCCATTTAGGACTCCTGGAAATACACATGGGTCTGGCTTCAGAGGCCACTGAGGGAAGGGATGTCAAAGTCTTGGGTCGCGGGGGCAGGGGTGAACCCAGACCTGTTCCAGGTTCAAAAGGAACTGACATAATCTGACCCTTAGTACCTCTGTGACTACACGTCCTCCAGTCCTGTCACTCACTCACCCCATCGCAAGCCTGTTCCTGCCTCAGGGCCTTTGCGTTTGCTGTTCCTTGGACTTGCATCATTCTTTGTGCGGTTATCTGCATGGCTCACCTAACTCCCTTTAGACCCCTCCTCACTACTGACTCCTTCACAGAGGCCTTCCTGAACCACCTCATTTAAAGCGGCTTCTCCTCTTGTGCTGTGCTCTGCGAAGTCGCCTCAGTCCGGTCTGACTCTTGACGACCCCATGGACTATGGCCCGCCAGGCTCCTCTGTCTATGGCGATTCTCTAGGCAAGAATACTGGAGTGGGTTGCCATTCCCTCCTCCAGGGGATCTTCCAGACCCAGAGATCAAACGTGGGTCTCCTGCCCTGGCAGGCAGGTTCTTTACCACTAGCGCTGCCTGGGAAGCCCAGCTTCTACCCTTACCTGGCTTTATTTCCTCCTGTTTTGTCTAACACGTGTATGTGAATACCTGCTATGTGCCAGGCACCCAGGGTCCAGCACTGAAGAGAACAAAGTCCAGACTTTGGTGAAGATTGCATTATTTCTCCCGGCTGGCCACTTACTACCCTCATCATATTATTTATTTGTTTAATTTCTGTTTTCCATCCCTAGAATGTAAACTCCATGAAGGCAGGGATTTTGTCTCATGTGCTACTACATTTTTAGAACCTAGAACAGTGCCTGGCATGTAGACACTTTTCAATAAATGCTCAATAAATAGTTGTTGAATGAAGGAGATGCCATGTTCTAGGTGCTGACATTACACTTTGGTAGACCACATTTCACTGGGGCCACCTAGCTGCTTGGCAGGCATTTTCAGCCCCATTTTACAGATGGTGAAACTGGGGCGGACCTCAGGGCTGCACAGGAAGCCATGAACTGAGGTTGAACTGAGACCCAGGTCCCTCACTCCCAGTGTGTTGATCCTACCCCCAAGTCTACTCCTTAAAGATTCAGACTTCAACTTCCTGATGAAGGGGGACCTGCAGGGGTGGGTTTCACAATGGGATCAGCTCAGGCTGGGCGGGGCAGTTTGCTTTCAAGGTAGGGAGAAGGAAGCACATTGGAACCGACACAGGTGTGGGTTTGAATCCCAGCCTCATGTTGACTCCCTATGCGACCGTGAGTGAGTCCTTATCCTCTTAAAGTCTCAGTTTCATCACCTGCAAAATGAGGGGAGGGGTAAGAAAACCGCCTCTCAAGTGACCATGAGGATGCAAAGAGAAACGCGAGTGGGCTAAAGCACTTTTTTCCCAGCTGTGCTGTCTTCACTGAGGCACACTGGCTTTCTCTAGCTGCAGTGCGAAGGCTTCTCTAGTTGTGGCCCATGGACTCAGTAGTTGCAGCGCATGGGCTTAGTTGCCCCTCAGCATGTGGTATCTTGGATATCCGACCAGGGGCAGAACCTGTCCCCCCTTAATGGGAAGGCAGATTGTCAACCACTGGACAACCAGGGAGGTCCCAAGGGATAAAGCACTTTTAAAACAAAAGGGTAGGAGTTGTGTGTGTGTGTGTGTGTGTGTGTGTGTGTGTGTGTGCGCGCACGCATGCGTGTGTGTGAGTTGTTCAGTTGTGTCCGACTCTTTGTGACCCCATGGGCTGTAGCTTGCCAGGCTTCTCTGTCCATTGGATTCTCCAGGCAGGAATACTGGAATGGGGTGCCATTCCTTTCTCCAGGGGATCTCCCTGACCCAAGATCAAACCTAGGTCTCTTGTATTACAGGCAGATTCTTTACCATCTGAGCCACCCGGGATCCCTGGCTTATTCCAGTCTTCACTTAGATCAGGGGCTCCTTCCACCCTGGAGCTGCATCTGCTCCCATTCTTCATGTATTCCCTCTCTGTGTCTTTCTATCTACCCCTGTTACCCTGGAGCTGTGCCCCCTTCACTCCACCAACCCGCCTCTTGCTTGTTCTTCAGTCTGGCCAGCAGGCTTGGTAAGGGCTCCAGTGTGGCGCAGAGGCCCACCCCTCTAGGGGCCTCTGTAACATGGGAAGGGGACAGGGAGGCTAGGCTCCTCCCTCCACGAATGCTAGGATTTGGCGGTCCTTCAGAGGTCACTCACCTTGGATGTCTAGCAGGGAGAAATGGGGGTTGCTGGGAGCTTCAGGCACCAGGCGGAAATAGAAGCGATGCCCGCTCTGGGGCTCGTCTCTGTCCACCACGCTGATGGTCTGGATGAGCTGAAGGGTGAGGAGGGGGCAGGGGACTGAGGCGAGGCCGAGGCCATGCTGGGCCTGAACAGAGGTTGCCCCGGCAACCGACTTGGTAGCGACCCCCAGCCCCCAGCCCCTCAGTGGTACCTGGCCTGGCTTGGCATCCTCACACACGGCTGCCTCGTAGGGTGTGGCCAACTCCGGGGGATTGTCGTTCACATCCAGGATTCGGATCCTCAGGGATGCCCGGGAGAGCTGGGCGTGATTGTCTGTAACAACAGCACAGCTGTGGGGTGGGAGGCTCCAAGTATGAGATCTAGACAGCCCCCCCCATCTACTGCTAGGACATTAGGCAGTGGGGTCGCATTGAGAGATCTGTGTGTTGATCAAGCTGGACATCTGGCTAAATGGGTCACCATCACCATACCAGTCCTCACCACTACCAGTGTTGCTATCATCATCACCACCATTATCACTGTGACCATCACCATTACCATCACCATAATCACCAGTACCACCCCATCACCAACACCATCACCATCTCCACCATCACTGCCGCCACCTTCACCATCACCATTACTAGTGGCATTGCAACCTCTACCCGCATGACTACTGGTACCACCATCGCCATCCTTCCCGCTCTCACCATCACCAATGCCATCCCACCTCTGTCACTATCACCATAGATGATCATCACCATCAGCATGAGAATTATCACCACCATCGTATCCACTAGTACTGCCTCCCTCATCTTCACCATCATCACAGACATTAAGGCCATCACTCACCACCCTTACCAACCCCAGCACCCCCCTCCCCCGACACCACAATCACCAATATCACCACCACCATCATCTCCAGTCATTCACTTATCCACCATCTCGGTCCCAGCCCCACCAACACTGCCGTGACCCCGCCATCATCACCCACATCACTACCACAGCACCACCATCCCCCACTCCCACCTCCAGCCACACTACAGTCAACACTGCCACCCTACCCCTTCACCTCAGCGTGCTCAGAATGCTCCTGAAGCATCCATACCCATCATTTCAGGTATCCTTGCAGAAATCAGGTAGTTTGGTATAATTTCTATCCCCATATTGCAGAAGAGAAATGAAAACATTGGAGAGTTTAAAGAATCGGTCAGCTGGCAACTGAAGTCCCAAACTTTTGCTCTTTTAAGACTCGATCCTGAGAGGGCAAGACAAGTCCACTGGAGGTGTCTTCACCTCCAAAACCATGCAGTCCCCACCCCTCCATCTGTGATGTCTTTGAGGTCAAGGCTTCCGTTGCATTAGTTCCTGGGTCCCCAGCATTGTGGCATGTGGTACAGACTAGATTCTAACAGATCTGCTGAGTGAATGAGGGAAACCTGGAAACACTGAGACAGACAGAGGCTTGCATTTCAGGCATGGCTCTGTCCCTGACACCGTGTTTGATCTCGGGTAAAACTTTCCCCTCTCTGACATCAGTTTCCACACCTGGAAAACAGCACAGTGATTAAGGGCAAGGACTCAGGAACCAAGTGGCTCCAATCTCAGTGGTGTCACTTAGCAGCTCTGTGATCCCTGCCAGGTCACTTGACCTCTCTGGGCCTTGATTTTCTTACTTTCAACAAAATGGGTCTGTTAAGAGAGAGTTGGTTAGGCAGACAGATTGAGTCAATATCTGCAAAGCACTTAAAGCTGTATATATAACACACAAGTGTTACATAAGGACTTGTTAAATAAACAGGCATCCTTGAAGGATCCTCTCAGCAATGGCTCGGTGACTCGGGGCTCTGGGACACCCCATCCCCTCCTGTCCTTTCTGAGAAGCACCCTGAACGTTGGCCCTTTACAGCCCCCAGACCTCTAAGTGCTCAGGGGTGCCGTGTCCTTGGCTATCTTAGCCATGAGTTCATTACTGACATGTTCCAGCCAACAGTGCAATCAAGGACAGGCAGCCAGGAACCCCATGAGTTTTTTGGGGGGATGAGGGGGGTGGTCGACTACTCCTTTCTGTGAACTCAAGGGCCCCATCGGATGCCGACTGCAGCTGCTCCTGTGTCGATAAAGACAGAAATGGAGATTGGGAGGCAGGTGTGGCCACCGGGTCAGGGAAAGGAAGGGCGGGGGGTGGGGGGCGTCCTTAATTAACTCAAACCCCGACTCCTCACTGAATCTCCCCTTAGCCAGGGGCACCTTATCTTCTCAGCTCACCCAGATCTGCCGCTTCGGCGATTAGAGGGGGCTTTTCCGGGGGCGAGAGATAGGAGTCGTGACTGGGAATGCCGGGTGAGCTGTTATTTTTAAGAGCGTTTTGCTGGAGAACAGCCAGCCAGAGGGTGCTTTGTGGGGAGAGGAGGAGGGGAGGAGAGGAGGGTGAGGTCCATCGCCAGGAATGGGCACCTCTCTCCCCACTGAGGCAGAGGGAGGGTAGGGGCTGAGAGGGTAGCTTCCCCTTCATTGGAGGGCGGTTTAGGGCTGGAGGCAGAGGTAGGGTCCTGTGGGGCCATGCAGAAGGGGTGCTCAGAGTCGGATAAGATCCTCAGTGGGCAGACTGGAGGCTTGGGTCCACTGCTGGTGAGCACCCATTATTGTATCATTCCTCTGAATTCTCCTGGGCCTCTCCCATCTCTTCATTGAGCTGTAATTCTATCTCGATTATCTTGATTTATTGAGATGTAATTGACATATAACACTGTATAAGTTTAAGGCGTAAAATGCAGTGATTCAATACACATAGATATTGCGAAATGCTAGTCACAAAAAATTAGTTAGTACAGCCTTACTTTACAAGGCTACTGTTTCGTTGTTGTCCTAGCTCCTCCTTTCAAATGTTACGGGTCACTTCTTGGGAAAGTCCTGAGTCCTTTGGCAAGAGAGAGCATCTCAGATCTGAGAGGCTGGGCAGCCAAGAGGTGTGTCTCTATGTTGCCAAAGCTGCCACCTACATAGCTTATCGCAGAGACCCCCTGAATTGGAGGCTGGCCTGGAACCCCAGAGCTCGTGGGCCAACCCAAAGGCAGCACTCCCATGCTCTCGACATCACGGCAGTCTCCAGCCTGGCTCACTAGAATCACTTGGGAAGGGACTTTCTTGGTGGTCCAGTGGTTAAGAATCCACCTTGAAATGTAGGGGACGTGGGTTCAATCCCTGGTCAGGGAACTAAGAGCTGACATGCCATGGAGAAACTAAGCCTCCCTGCCTCAGAGAGCCTGTGCACCATGCTGTAGCGTCCATGCACCACGGTGAAAGACCGCACGATGCGACGAACCTCCCGTTGAGCCACAGCTTAGACCTGATGCAGCCAAGTAAATACAAATTTTTTTTAAAAAATCCTGCTTTAAAATGAACTGATGCCTAAGACTTTGTCATTTATATTTTTTTAATAACTCCAGGTGAATCTATATAATATGTATCCATAGCAAGTTTTACAAACTCCAGGGGTGACTGGCAGGTGCTGGGGGAGGTCCAACTGGACAGCTTGCCTCTGATTGGCTTCTCCAAACCCCTATGAATCACAGCATCATTTGTAATAATTGATAATAATGCATAATTGTACCACCTTAAATGTTTCTGGTATAACACAAGAAATCCATCAATAATTTCCTCTTCATGCAGAAAGTTTCAATTTATAACAAGCTTTCTTATTTTTCATTGGATCTTCAAAACAACTCATAAAGGAGGTCTTAATTAAACCTGTTAAAAAATTTTTTTTTGGCCGTGCCGTGCAACTTGCAGGATCTTAGTTCCCTGACCAGGGATCGAACTCAGGTGTGGGCAGTAAAAGTGCCGAGTCCTAACCAGTGAACTGCCAGAGAATTCCCTAAACCTATTTTGCAGATGGAGAAACTGAGGCCCAGAAAGGGGTAAGACTTTGTCCAAAGCCATAGGAGAGTCAGTGGCAGAACTGGCGTTGGGTCCTAGGTCTCTGGACTCTGAGGCCAGTGCCTAGTCCAGATGCAATGCCAGTGGGCCCTCCCGCTGCCTGAATATTTGTCCATCCAGATGCAGCTACTGCTCGGACTGAGGCCCAGGCTGACCTCACCCCACACCCAGCGGTAGGCGCCTTCTCCCAGGGCTGGATCCCCCAGGGGTCCCACCCACCCTCCCCTGGCATCTCAGTTCAGCTGACTGACATGCAAATTAGTTTAATTATTTCTTCTTCTAAAATAAATTATATTTTGCAGTAGCTGCAATATGTTGTGTCAGGCAAAATTACATTCAATATTTTTAAACTAATTGATGCAGCCTTGAGGAAGGCTGATTGACAGCCCAGAGCTGAGCAGGCCTGCAGTCTTAACCGATTCCTAAATTAAAATTAAACGTGCCTCGGCCGGGTGCTTCCTCTCTGAGCTGGCTCACCATTAATCCGAGGAGGTGGCAGGTGGAGCCCTGGGGGACCGAGGGGCTGAGAAGCGTGGGCCACTCTGTGGGTGCCTTGGGAAGAGAGCAGGCTTGGGCAGGAGAGCCAGTGTGCAGTATTGGCAGGCCCCTTAGCTTCTCTGGGTCTCAGAGTCTCTTCTGTATAACAGATGGGGGACCGGACTGGGCAATTTGAAACTGAGACTTCTGTTTTCTGCTGACTATTACAGTTTGAGCGTCTCCTTTGTACCAAGGACACAATACTGAACAAGACCAACACTGCCTCTTGGTCTATGGCAGGGACAGACAGCATTCCAGACTGTGATAAGAACTGAGAGAAAAAAAGTCCAGGACTGTGAGAGGAGGAGGCAGGGGTTCCTACCCTGGTGGGGCACAGGGATGTTTACCCTGAAGTAGGGGACGGTGGCGCCAGTGGTAAAGAATCTGCCTGCCAACGCAAGAGATGTAAGAGACGCAGGTTCGATCCCTGGGTTGCGAAGATCCCCTGGAGGAGGGCATGCCAACCCACTCCAGTATTCTTGCCTGCAGAAGCCCATGGACAGAGGAGCCTGGTGGGCTAAAGATCATAGGGTTGCAAAGAGTCAGACGACTGAAGCCACTTGGCACTTATCAGGGGACCTTCAAGCTGAGATCCAACTAGGAAGTGATCAGGTGAAGGGGATGGGAAGAAAGAGCTCTCCAGGCAGTAGGAACAGCATGTGCAAAGGTCCTGGGGTGGGAGGGGAGTCTGTAGATAGTAAAACTCTGGATTCCTTCTAAGGAAGACCTCATCCCCTGGCCGTTCCTAATATAGTATCTGGACCAAACTGGACTTAGAGGGCTGGAGGCCACTGGGCAAGGCAGAGGGGGTAGGGCCTGGCCTGGTGTCCCTGTTAGGGAACTCCTAGGAATGTGTGCCTCCCAGAAGGCCACCAGCAAACACATATAGAGAACCTGCCACGGGCCAGGGTTTGTTCTGCCTCATTTCATCCTGTCAGCCCCTGTGGGAGGTACGGATTTGAATTACTGCCATTTTGTTGCTGAGGAAACTCGCTCAGAGAGGTAAAGAACTTGTCCAAAGTTTCACAGGGGACAATCAATGGAACCTGAGCCTGGTTCACAATAGGGACTTTCTACCCATCAAATGATGTGGCCTTTCTGACCACCTTTAGCTGCCTGAGGCCGGCTTGCCTTGAGGCCCCAAATGTCTCTGCCTCCTCCAGGAAGCTTTCCTTGACTGCCCTCAGTCCTGGGCAATCAGACTATACGTCCAAGACCTACACACCCATAAGGCCTGTGTGATCTTCCTCCCTGGCCTTGTCCCTCGCCCCTCTCTCCTTTTTCCTCTGGTCCAAGTTTCCTCTTTTCCCTCCTTCAGCTCTTTGCCCAGATGTCTTCTCAGAGAGACTTCCTCTGATGACTTTATTTTACTTTGCTCCTTGCAGTTCCACCAGATACCCCATTTACTGCTCTCTCTCTGTAGTCTTTATCCAACATCCCTGTATTTTTGTTGTTGTTGTTGTTCAGTTGCTAAGTTTTGTCCGACTCTTTGTGACCCCATGGACTGTAGCCTGCCAGGCTTCACTGTCCTTCACTGTCTCCAAGTTTGTTCAAACTCATGTCCATTGAGTTAGTGATGCTATCTAACTGTCTCATCCTCTGTCTATAGTTTTACTTACTTAAATTCACCCATCATCTATCTCCCCCACTAGAAAGTAAGCAGATTTTTGGTCTCTTGTGCTTTCTGCTGTCTCCCCAGCCCCTCTCTGCATGGCACACAGTAGGTGCTTAATAAAGATTTGTCAGATGAATGGGTTTCGCTGTCTATGGCATCTCTAACTGTGCTGGGCTGCTGCAGAGTGACAGGGAGAGATCGAGACCTCTGGAGGGACAAAGTCTGTGGGGGCCGCATCCCCTCCTGAATCACATCACCAAGGGAGCAGTCTAGTTGTCCGACCCTGTTCCTGCCTCTCTCCCTGGACCAAGGTTTTCTCATCCGTAAAACGAATGGAGCTGGACTCCGCGGTTCTCCTTGATTGTCACAGAGAAAGAGAGAAGCCAGGGAGAGAGAAGTGAGGATGCAAGAGTGGGCGTGGGAAGGAGAGTGAGAAGTGGGGACAGGGCGGAGGGAGGGGGCCACAGAGGTGGGGGGCTGCTGGAAGGTACCTCCTTCTCCCTCACCTGCAGTGGTGCAAGGGTAGCCTGGACCCTCTGCTCCACAGTTCCCTCAGCTCCGCCCGCCCCCACCACCTCCCGAGGGAATTAAATTGCATCCAAACACCAGGCTCTGATTAGCGCTGCCCAGCTGGGCAGGAAGATTTATCATCCCAATTACGAGCTGGCCAAGACAAGCAGGCAGGATGGCAGGGTGGGGAGGGGGACTGGGTGAGCAGGTGGGGGTGCTCCAGAGAAGGGGTGTCAGAGCTGTCAGGGGAGGATGCCTTGCATTCCTGGCCCGGTCCCCACTCACCTCCAGTGGGAGCGCGAGGTTAGGGCGCCCTTCTCTGCTTTTTGATTATCTGTTTGGCTTCCACATGGAGACGGGAAGTTTGACCTTGTTGAGGTAGGGATGTTTCATCCGCCAAAGGGTAGGGGAGGACTTCTGGGTAAAATAGGGGCCCTGGAATCATTGGTGGCAGGAAGTTTTCCTTCTTAGGGCTGAGTTGGTCCTAATACTCTGGGCTTTCCTACAAAGACTCCATGGACCTCATAAAAATCTTTGTTCCTGGTGGGATCAGTTAAGTACGTAGGTGGCTCAGGATCCTGGGAGTTACCTGGTCCAAGTGGAACCCAGGCTTGATTTACACACGTCTGGTGACGGGGAGCTCACTGCCTTCTGAGGCAACCGCTTCCATGCAGGGCTGTGCCAAGCCTCTTCCCCAGACCACTACAGTCAGCCTCCCCAGCATATCCTCCTGCCTGCCCTCCACCCTCAGCACATGTCTCAGCCGAGTCTTCCTGACAGCCTCCCATCTGTTCCCCGCTCCAGGCTGCCCTCCTCTCGTCCTCCTTCCCCCACGAGCCCAAGTGGCCGCAGGGCTGCACATCTGACCATCTCCCTCTTCTGCTCGAAGACCTGCTCTGACTCCCTGTCATCTCCAGGAGATGTCCAGCTGCAGCCAGTTGCTCACAGGACACCTGAGACCCTTCCTGTAGAGGCCCCCACTGAGCTTCTGCATGCTAAGCTCGTCTCACCTGCTCCAGCCACCCTCCGGCCACACCCGTTTCTCAGAACAGACAGTGGTCTTCCTGCTGGCCAAGCCTCCAGGCCTTGAGCACGCAGGTGTCTTTCTGCTGGGAGCTCCCAACCCCACTCTCCTGAACCTTTGAGACCCAACTCAGACGTCCCCTCCTCTGGGAAAGCTTTCTTGCCTTCTTCCCCTGCCTGCACCTCCTAAGAGCCCACCGCCCCCTCCCCTCTACGCTGTGTTGTCCAGTGCAGGTTTGAGTAGGGTCAGACCTCCCTAGGTCACAGGCCAAGACTGTACCCCCAGACTCCAGTGCCCAGGCCCAGTAGGTGAGAAGAGGCCCCCAGCAGACACTTTATATAAAGCATTCAGCACAACACCCAGCAGATTGTGAGCTTCAAATAAACAGAAGCCACTATGATGAAGAGTTATGAACTTCTCAGGTGGCTCAGTGAGTAAAGAATCTGCCTGCAATGCAGGAGACACATGAGAGACAGGTTCGATCCCTGGGCTGGGAAGAAACCCTGGAGGCGGGCTTGGCCACCCACTCCAGTATTCTTGCCTGGATAATTCCATGGACAGAGGAGCCTGGAGGGCTATGGTCCATAGCGTTGCAAAGAGTTGGACATGACTAAAGCAACTGAACACGCATGATTAAAAGTCAACAGTAACTGGTATTATCCTCATAGCTATCCAATAGGGTGCCATTTCATAGGTGAGAAAATCAAGGCAAGAAGAGGGGAAATGACTGTCCATACTCTCAGCTGGGAGTCAGACCACTAGAAGCAGTGTTTCTCTATCACGCTGCCCTGCCTTCCTAACTGGGCAGGCAAGATCATTTACCATCTATTCAGGAAGTATTGACTTGGCCAAAAGGGTCGTTTGGGATTTTCCATATGATGTTACGGAAAATCCCGAATGACCTTTTTGGCCATCCCAATACTTGTACACACCTTCTAAGCGCCAGGCCCGGTGTGAATGCTACAGATACAGAAGAGACCCTGCCTTCATGGAAGGTCCTTCTCCCAGGAGAAGAGAGATCAACAGAGTCGGCACACAAATGCATACCTAAATCATAAAGCTTGCTCTGTGATAGAAAGGAAAAATCAGGAGCCTGTGAAATAGTGACTTGGTCTGGGGTGACCCAGATGGGGTAGCCCTAGCTAATCTAGTTAACTCTTTGCTGTCCAGCCAGAGACCACCCCTCCAGACCAGTTTAGGGCCTGGAGGAGGGGGCTGGCTGCAGCGCCCTGGCACACCGCCCCCCTCTACCCCAGCGCCGGCTTTGCCAGCCCGCCCACCACCCCTCTGTCTCTTTGAAGACTGTCCCTTTACAACTGCCCTTTTTTCCACTGAAGGATTCAGACACAAATTGTACTTTAAATTCAATATCGGTCATTAATATTTCATGATTACAAAACGTTAAAGATAATGTCAGTGGAAGCAGCGTCTGCATGGGCAGAATGGATGACTCAGAAGTTCGGGGGAGAGGGGAGCCTGCATGCTAAGTGGCTGGGGAGTCTTTGAGGTAATCCAGCCTGACAGGCCGCGGCTGTGCCTCAGTGCTGCGTGCTCAGAGGGGCTCACAAGGCTCCGCCGCTGTGTGTAAATATTTCCCCTCTGATTCTTGTCACCTCGCGTTTGTTGCACCCGCAGCAGGCGGGGCACCATGACCCCGCCACTGGACCCCCACCGTGGTTCCCTGTTTCTGAGAAGCCAAATAGAGGCTTTGGCAGAAGGGCACCAGGGTGGGGGGGCGGGTGGGGGTGGGGAGACCCCAGGGCATTGTCCTTGAGGCTCCGGCCTGGCTGTGGGAGCCCTGCCCACCCCCACCCCCCAGGGACTGGCTCTGTGACTTTGGGGCCATCGCGGTTCCTTCCTGAGCCTCTACTTCCCAGTCTGTAAAGTGGGGATAACAATTTGTCCTCGTCTCACGGAGAGGGCAAGAAGCTGGAGTGGGTGGATCGCTGACGCCGCTCCTGGCTTCGTGCCTGGCACCAAAGACATATGACTCGGGGGCTGCTGGGTGAACGCCGGACGGTGCAGTCAGACTGGCTGGGGCCGGGAATTTGGACAAATGACTTCACCTCCCCGAGTCTTAGTTTCCTCATCCATACATTGTGGGTAATGGCAGAATCGACGTCTGATAAGTGGGGAGCTTCAGCGAACACAGCACTGTAAAGCGCCTGGCACAGAGTGAGTGCTTAAGGCAAGTGCACCGAGTCCAGATGGATAGATATCATTAACTGAGCACTAAGTACTAGGCTAAGTTCTTTCTATCCTATTTAATCCTCCCACCAGCACAGTGAAGTGGGAACCACTCATTTTCTCATTGATTAATATCCCCGGTGAGACTTGGGCAGGAGTTGTGAATTGCGGCTCCGAGGGGAGTGGTCTCTAGCCCAGTCTTTTCCTTCCCCACGCTCAGTTACTGGGATGGTGTGGGGGCAATAGGGGTGGGGCCCAGAGAGCAGAGTACCAGGAAAAGGGAGGCGTGGAGCAAAGCTGTGGAAGAAACCAGGAAGACTCGGCCCCAAATCCCGGATCTGCCACTGCACATCCTTGGGCAAAGCCTTTAATAGTCTTAGCCTCGATTTTCCCATCAATAAAATGGGTGCTGACCTGTAACTGATCATGATTCAATAGAAGTATGTGCTAGAAAGGATCAAGCTCAGTATCTATTAAGCAAACACTGTAAAAATCTCTGCTGGGGAGAGTCCCCTGACACACTCTCTCTGTGAAATGGTAGCATTAGAGATTCTGTATGCTTCTCCAGCTGCTTTCTGGAAGAGATTCACAGGGCAGAAGCACAATGCTTAACCCAAGAAGGAACCGGCTAGTGGTGGGCCGTTGGGCGGTGTGACAGCTGGTGGGGAGATGCTCTGTGTAGGGAGAGGGGGCGTCTCTGCCCAGCAGCCCGGCCAGGCCCCCTGGCTGCCCAGGAAGCAGGATCAGGGAGGTAAGGAGGGGGAGCTGCCTTCCCGCCAGTCCAGCCGCCACTTCCTCTCCAGCCACCTTTGTTATCTCCCTTTCATGCGGTGGAGAAGTGGATTCAAAGGCTCGGGAGCAGCAGGCACTGAGGTTTGAGCCAGCTTTGTATTTTCTTTTAAACCGAAGTTGAAAGAGACGAAGGGAACTTCAGCCTAGGGACTTCCTCGGCTGGAATGGGCTGCTGGGGCCAGGGAAGTGGGAGGCACCAGCCAGGGAAGGCGGAGGAGGAGAGCCTCCAGGAGGGCTCGAAGGGGCAGGAGGGCCTTGGGGCCCAGGTCTGCAGAGGGGAGACTGAATGGCGCCCACCCGCACCAAGGCTGAGGCTCTGAGTATTCCTGCTGTCAGCATCGGTTACTGGAGGCTCTGCTGGCTGCTGAGACCTGGAGAGCTGACGGCGGGGAGCTTGCGGAGCCGGTCCGGCATGGGCACTGGCAGTGTTGCTCTGGTTGAGGAGGAGGTCTGCTGAACTGCCCTTTCCCCACTCCTGGGGTGCCGTGAACCCCTATGCTCTTAGCTCCTCACCTCCGTGGCCTGACTTGTCCAGACTCCATGTCCCAGGGCCTCCTCTTTCTTTCTCAGCTCACACGCCTCCCCAGCTGCACCAAACCGCCTGTGACATGCGAGCACACACACCACACTCTTCAACACAGGCCAAGCACCTCGGAGTCATTCTTGACCCTCCGTCTCTTTCCTCCATCTCACCCCATCAGCAGGCCCAGGGGGCTCTATTTTCAGCCTGCCTCCAAAAGCTGACCACTTCTCACCATTTCCATGGCTATCAGCCTGGGCCAGGCCACTGTCGCATCTTCAGGGACCTGCTGCATGTAAATTCTAGCTGAGCCCCTGCTCCTTCCCCCCATCCCGCCCCTGCCCTGCAGCCCCCAGACAATCTATTTTCAATGCAGTGGCCATAGGTATCATGTCAGGCAACCTCCCTCCTCTGCTCAAACCCCTCAGTGACTCCCACCTCATTTGGAGTCAAGTCCAAAGACCCTGCAATGGCAGACACTCTGCCCCTCACCAACCACACTGGCCTCCTTGCTATTTCTCCAGTTATGATCCCAGGGCCTTTGCACTGGCTGTTCTCTCTCCTCAGAACTCTCTTCCCTCCAATGGCAGCATGACTCCCTCACTTTAACGAGCTCTCTTTTGAATAGTCTCCTTCGCAGAGAGGCCTACCCTAAGAGAAACAATTCCCTCCTAATCCCTTTCCTCTGCTTTCTTCTTTTCCAGTTTCTTATTAGCACTTAGCATCAGCTGACATGTGAACACCCTTTCTTGAAGTTTGCTGAAGGTCTAGCTCTAGCCCATGGAGAAAGAAGATGTTGTTGTTTTTATCTTGTTAGGGGCTATAGCTCCAGCCTCTATAAAAAGGACTGGTGTATAGTAGGTGCTCAATAAAAGCTGAAGGAAGAAAGCCAAACTCAAGACTGGGCCCTGCCTTTTTGGCTTGGGATCCTTCCCAGATCTGTGTTCCTGTGGGTCAGCCTTTGCCGACCACGCCCCCACCTCAGCTCTGCCCAGCTTCTAACTTTTTGCCCTGCCCCCAGCGTTCGGCCCCTCCTCCCTGGGTTTTGCCCCGCCCACAGCCCCACCCTTCTGTCATCGCCCCTCCCTTCCGTATTCGCCCCGCCCCCTGGCTCACCAGCCTCCATGGCCAGCACTGTGATGTTGTGCCAGCCGGCCGTCTCTCGGTCCAGCCCCTTGCCGGTGACGATGGCACCCGTGTCCGCATCGATATCAAAGATCTGGTCCAAATCGGAGTCGCGGTCGATGGCGTACCTAAGAGAGGCAGGTCAGGGCTGATTGAAGGTGTCCTGGCGCCGTTGGAACCGGTGCCCATGTCCCTCCACCCTCCTCCTAAAGAGGAGCCACCTGCCTGGGAGACACAGGAAGCAGAGACCCTTTCCGGCAGAGGAAGAGTGGAAATGGATCCGAGTTTGCATCTCAGCTACACTGGGTTCCTGACGTGTGACCATGGGCAACGGTCAACCTTTCTGAGCCTCAGCTTCCTCAGCTGGGTAACGGGGCTAATAATTTTCATCTCACGGTCGTTGTGAAGGCGGGAAGAAGTTAAAGGGCCCAGCAGAGTTAGCACTCATGGGGTATTTGATTCTTATCTTTCCATAAGAGGTGACCCTAGAACTGGGCTTGAGAAAGGGACAGGATGGCATTCCAGGCATGGGGAACAGAAGCTGCAAAGTGAGAACTGCTTGAATTAGAATCATTCAGGGGACGGCAAATGGTGCAGAAACGGCCAGAACTGGGAAGTGCGGAGGAGGCGGCTTGAGAACAAGCAGAGTGCAGAATTCAGGGCGTTGGGGGTCCTGGGGAGCCTAGAGGGATTCTGAGCAGGAGGGAGGGAGTTGGCTGTGCCGCTCCGAGGCTCTCCGGAGGCCCCAGACCTGGAACGCGGGCTGAGCCGGGAAGGGGTCTGAAGTCTGGCCGCCGGCCCCTCCCCGCCAGCGCAGCGCGCCCGTGCTAATCTGCGGCTTTTCACTTGCCGCGTGAAAAAGCCCTTTGTTCCGCCTCCTTCCCGGGCCTTTGTGCGGCGGCTCCAGGCCTGAAAGGCCCGTGTCCAACACATGTCTCGGGCGGCGGCGGCCCAGAGAGGCCCCGCCAGCTCTGTCCGCCGCTTCCCCGGGCTGATAACGCGGGCGGGGGCGCCGTCAGGCTGCGCGGCCTACAAAGGCCCCCGAATGCCAAGCAAGGGCTCTTTGTGCTGCGGGGACAATGGAGCCTGGTGGGGCGGGGCACCCCTCCCCCTTTCTCCAGCCGGAGGAAACAAGCCCTTCCCGCATCTTCCGGAGCCCGGACACTGAGGCCCACGGAGAGGACGACACCAGAACACCCCCTTCCCTCCCCGCACTGAAACTCGAAGCCCTGAGATGGCCCTTCAGTGGGCCTTGGCTGCATTACCAAACCGCTCCAGGCCTCAGTTTCCTCATCTGTTGAATGGGGATAATGATACCCAGTGCATGTGGCAGGGGTTTCCCAAGTAGCCCATGGTAAAGAACATGCCTACCAATGCAGGAGATGCAAGAGACATGGGTTTGATCCCTGGGTCGGGAAGATCCCCTGGAGGAGGAAATGGCAACGTACTCCAGTATTCTTGTCTGGAAAAATCCCATGGACAGAGGGGCCTGGAGGGCTACAGTCCATGGGGTCGCCAAGAGTCGCCAACTACTGAACACAGCAGTAGCAGTGGGACTGCAGAACTCTGGGAGCGGGTGGGGCTGGCTTTGAATCCTCTGCTTATTTACACCTGGGTGACCCTGGACTAGGCACTGGACTTCACTGGCCTCTGTTTACTTGTCTGCAAAATAGGGTGATTCATACCTCACTGGTGTGGGTTAGAGGAGGTAATCCATGGAACCGGGCGATGGTGACAGCCCTTACTGTTTTCCTATTCACTGCAGTAGTGGAGGTGGAAGCTTGTGGCAGACTGCAAAGGGCTGGGCATGAGGGTGTGGTGGGCATTACAGCTAGTCTCCTGAGGCCCTAGGTTTTTTTTCTTTTTCAGCCATGCCACACAGCATGTGGGATCTTAGTTCCTTGACCAGGGATTAAACCCACATCCCCTGCATTGGAAGCGAAGAGTCTTAACCACTGCACCACCAGGGAGGTCCCCCAAATCCCTGGTTTAATGCCACCTCCTCTAAGTTGCTAAGCCCACATCCTCTTTGGCCCTGCTCAGCCTGGGTCCCCCTGACCTGGGTCAAAGTGTGTGGGTCAGATCTAAGATGATAATTCCTCCCATCAGGACAACACTTAACAGTCTAGCTTACTTTTCCGCCAGCCATCCCTCCCTTCGTTCCTTTATGCCTAAACATTAGCTGAATGCCTTCTCCGTGCTGCTCTGTGCTAAAGTGAAAGTGAAAGTCAGTCAGTCTTTGAGACCCCGTGGACTATACAGTCCATGGAATTCTCTAGGCCAGAATACTGGAGTGGGTAGCCTTTCCCTTCTCCAGGGGATCTTCCTAACCCAGGGATCAAACCCAGGTCTCCCACATGGCGGGCGGATTCTTTACCAGCTGAGCCACGAGGGAAGCCTAAGAATACTGGAGTGGATAGCCTATCCCTTCTCCAGGGTATCTTCCTGACACAGGCATTGAACCGGGGTCTCCTGTATTGCAGGCGGATTCTTTACCAACTGAGCCACAGGGGAAGCCCACTCTGTGCTAAGCTCTCGGGGTAAAATGGCAGATGAGACAGATGAGGCCCCGCCCTGCCTGGCATCTTGTGAGGCTGATGTGTGGTCAACCCATTTTGCAGATGAGGACGAGACAGGCAGCTTCCCAAGCTTAGGGCTGCCAAGTATGGTTGTGCAGGCTGTGTCCTGCGCAAAGTTACTAGGCTGAAGAGGGGTAGAGGGGATGAAGACCAGCTGGTGTTCTTCTTGCCCAGCCACAAGTGCTAGCTCAGGGAGCATCTTCTCAAAGGAGGACCTTTTTCTTATTTACGAAATGTGCCACATGGGCTAGTGAAAACCCTGCCTAAGGTTGCACGGGGACTGTCAGAGAACTGGAATTTGTACCCCAATTTTGGACTCTACACCCAGAGTTCTTTCTAGCACATTGAACCATCCAAAGCAGCAATGCATGGAGTCTCGGGTCACTGTGGACCCAAGCCTGAACTGCTGGATGTTTGGGTCCAAAGGAGGTAGAACCAGACTCTGAGTAGTGTTGGCTCAGTTGGAAGGAACCATGGAGACCTCCTCTTGATTTTACAGGTAGAAGTGAGTCCAAGAGACAGTCAGGGGCCCCTGATTGCCTGGTCGGGGCTGGGCATGAGGCAGGGCTGATGGGAGGATGCCCACCGCCTTCTTCTTTCTCCTCCTCTCTCTGCTCAGACCTCTGTCCACTCTTCTCTTTCCTCCCAGTTACTCTTTTGTTTCCTCCTGGAGGGGGAGAGGGGGATGGATTCTCAGTGGAGGCAGCTGTTCCCAAGGACATGGGGAGGGAGGGGGGCGGTGTGGGGAGCCGCCATCTTCCAGCTGAAGACTGGGGGCTGCAGGTCGGTGTGGCTGCCCAGACCAGGGGGCTTTGTTCCAGCTCAGGGAGCCAGCGAGCGAGAGGGAGGGGTGGGTGGAGGGCATGGCACGTGGCAAGGAGCGTGGCCTGGCAGGTGTGGGGGGCAGCAGGGGAGGCTTGAGGCCCTCACTTGGCGGCGCTCAAGTTGTGTGTCTGGTCTGTGTTGCAGGTGGTCAGTGCGTGTGTGTGACGCTGTGTTACAGCTGGAAGGTACAAGAGGCGGGCGCTCAGACTTGGAGAAGGATCCACAACGACCCCAGGGAAGCCGCTTCTTCTTTGAGCCTTAATTTTAAGGAAAATGGAAAAGTGATTTTACTCCTATCTTGCAAGTAGTTGGGAGGATTACGTGCCTAGCTGGGGGACAGGTGCCTAGTTGGGTTCCAGGAAAATGACTCTATGAGTGAGCACTATTGTTATTTTAATGACAATTCAGAAATGTCTGGTAAGACCAGAGACGAAGGAGCCCCCCAACCCAGTGTGTTGGTCTGCGGGCCTGGGGGTGGGAGGTACCATGTATGGACATGGGAGCAAGGCATCTGTGGTCTAGAAGGTTCTGCTCAAATCTCACCTCTCATTTGGTCAGCCAGCACCTGGAGGGCAGGAAGGGAACAGGAGCAGGTGTGAGTGGAAGAGTGCAGTGAGAGAGTGTAGGTTTGTGTCCACTAGTGTGTGTGTGTGTGTGTGCACACAAGTGCAAGAAAGCCTGGCAATGGTGGTCAGGAGTGGGATCTGGTGGCCATCTGCCGAGGTCTGCAACCTAACTATATGACCTTGAGTCAGTCACTTAAGCTCTTCGGTTCCCTCTTAAAAATGGCGCTAATAATAACACCTACCTCAGAGTGGTTGTGAGGATTAGACAAGTACTACCAATAAAACACCAATAAAACACTTTTAACGGCGCTGGACCCCTGCCGCATGACGTATGGATTCACTCTCATTTTTATTTGCTCAGCAAAACTCTGTGCCAGGCCTGTGTTAAGGGCTGCACATGCAGGAGCCCCTCCCAACCTTGCAGATAACTGTCATCACTGCTGCTGCCATTTTACACATGGGGAAACTGAGGCTCAGAGAAGCCAGGCGCCTTGACCTGGGGTAGAAGGGCTGATGGGTGGCAAAACCAGATTCCCAAGCCATGTTCGTCTGTGCAGAGTCCCACGTCTAACTAAGAGCAGCCGCCTCAGGGCCAGCTGGGTACACCTGCGGGCGCTCCCACACGCTGGGAACAGCACAAAACACTGCTGTTGTCAAGGTCAGGGCGAGAGAAGTGGCGAGGGTGTGTCTTCCTGGCTTGAGGGCGCATGTGGGTTTTCAACACTTAAATATGTGCATATATAGCTCACGCAGGCATGATAAATACGAAAGTGTGCAGACTCATGGGTGTCCAGGCTGCCCGGTGCTCCTGTATCCGGGCTCGTGTACACACATGTGCACACACAGCAGGCTGTATGATGCAGCCCCCGCCTGAGCTCCTAGTGGGGGAGACTCCCCTGATGTGGGGATTCCTCTCTGCTCACTCCATCCTGCCTTTGACTCTTTCCCCTCCCCCACCCCTTTTAAAGCACACCCTCAAAGCCCAGACACAATGCCTAGAAATCTGTTTGGGGTTAGTACTGGTTGCAGAATGAAGGGGAGTACTGGGTGTCCAGACCACCAAGAAAAATGGTAAGGTCCATTTCCTGAGGACCTGCTATGGGCCAAACACTTAATCCTTCCTCCAACCCTGGGACCACTGATCCTAGAACCTGGTCCATAGTAGACATTTAGTACTTTTTTTTTTTAATAAATGAATGAGGCAAGAACTACCATGACACCCATTTTAGAGATGGGAAAACTGAGGGTTGGATTAGGTGCAGTGATTTTCCCATAATTCTGCGACTGAGCTAGGATTCATTCCGGGTTTTCTCTGACTCTAAAAACCCATGTGCTTTCTGTTGCACCCCATTGTGGAATGCTGGGAGGAAATGAAGTGTTCGCTCTCTCTCTGGTCCAGCGTGGGTTTTCCTGTTTTTGACACTCAAGGGAGACTCACGAGGGGGCTGGGGCTGGTAGGGCTGGGGATGGGCTGATAAATAGCCAGTCTGTCTGCAAGGCTGCCTTGCAGATCCAGAGATTGGCCCATCTGAGCCCTCTCCTCTTTCTCTTCAAAGCCTTCCAAGACTTGGCACTGCCTAAGGATAAAGTCCCACACCTTCACCTGACATTCAAGGTCCTTCACAGCTTGTCCCCAAGTGCCCCCACCCCGACCTCCTCTCTGGTCCCAACGCCCCTCCTATGAGCTCATTCAGCTGACCTCAATGATCCTGAACTTGACCTCCTGGCTCCCTGAGTCTGTTCCTGCCACCAGATTCTCACAACCACTCCACCCTGGATACTGCCCTCCCATTTCAACCGCAGCCTCTTTATCCTTGCTCCATCCTTCCTTGGTGCCCAGAGAATCCACCCCTTCTTGGATCTCCTGAGCCCTGAAGCCCCTGCTCAGCCCATTGATCTTACATCTGTCACTTGATTCACTCATATGGGGGCCCAGCCTTCCCCTTCACTCCCGTCTGACTCTCTGTGCCTCACAAATGGCGCAAGGCACAGCATAAAGTTGGAAGCTGTTCAAACTACAAAGAGAATCAGAAAGAAATGTTAGTCACTCAGTTGTGCCCGACTCTTTGCAACCCCATGGACTGCAGCCCACCAGGCTCCTCTGTCCATGGGATTCTCCAGGCAAGAATACTGTAGTGGGCTGCCATTTCCTTCTCCAGGGGATCTTCCAGACCCAGGGATTGAACCCCAGTCTCCTGCACTGCAGGCAGATTCTTTACCAACTGAGCTATGAGGGAAGGCCTAAGAGAATCAGAAGCAGGGGTGAAATGGCAGAAGGCTGGACTCAAGAATCAGACAATCATGGGTTAAATCCCATTCCTTTCCCCTTTCAGGCTGAGTGACATTGGGAGGGTCACTTCTCTCTGCCCCTCAGTCTCTTCATCTATAAAATGAGTAAACTACATCCTGAGGGCCAAACGCCACAGTGTGAGGCATCTTCCATGCTCTGCAGTACAATGACTCAGAAAAATCACTCTGTACATCTGCATCTCTGGATTTCCCAGGTGCCACCATCCTAGGCAGAATCGCCTAGGATATCACATCCTTTCCAGGAACACACTAAGCCTGTTCCTGCCTCAGGACCTTTGCACTTGCTATTCCTTCTACCCCTGATAGCTCAGTTGGTAAAGAATCCACCTGCAATGCAGGAGACCCTGGTTCAATTCCTGGGTTGGGAAGATCCACTGGAGGAGGGATAGGCTACCCACTCCAGTATCCTTGGGTTTCCCTTGTGGCTCAGCTGGTAAAGAATCTGCTTGCAATGCGGGAGACCTGGGTTTGATCCCTGGATTGGGATGATCCCCTGGGGAAGGGAAAGGCTATACCGACTCCAGTATTCTGGCCCATGGACTGTATAGTCCTGTATAGTCCATGGGGTCGCAAAGAGTCGGACACGACTGAGTGACTTTCACTTTCATTCCTTCTACCCACAATGCATTTTGCCACATCTTAGTCTAGTTGGCTCTCTCTTGATCATTCTGATGTCAACTCACTTGTCAACTCCTTGATCACTTAATCCAGAGTAGCCCCCTGTGGCCCCAATTGATCTTATCCTATTACCTTGTTTGTTTTCTTCATAGCTTTTATCAGCAATGACCCCTTTTAACCATCTGTTGACTTGTGGTGACAAACATTCAACTACTTATTGGCTGTTTCCCTGCCTCCCCTGCCCCCCAGGAGAAGGCAAACTCCTTGAGCGGAGAGACTGGGTCTAACTGCTGTTTCCCCATTGTCTGGATTAGTGCCGGATGTGACATGACTCACACGCCTAGGTGTTGACGGAGTCCAGGACCCTTGGAACTCAGGGAGCTGGAACATAAGCCAGGCTCTGGGCTGCCCAGGTGGTCTGTGAGGACCCCTTCTCTAGCCATCTGTCCCCTTACAGACTGGGCGCTCCTCCCCAGCTCTGCCCTTGGCTGAGTCATCGTGGGCCTGGCTCCAGGCCGGGCACGGAGGAGGAGGAGTTGGGTAAATGTTTGTGGTGTGAAATTGGACCTGTCTCAAGCTCCTCACCGCCTCCACATCTGAGGAGCCCCAGGGAAGGGGCGGCACAGAGAGATGAAAGGAGGTGAGGAGCAGGTTTCAAAGTTGGCCCTTTCAGTGCAGATGAAAGCAGGGGGGAAGGGAAGTCAACAGAGGGTGGAGGGGGAGGACTGAGGGGGGAGTGAGGAGAGCAATACTGGAGAGGAGGGGAGAGGGCAGAGGGGCGCGCTGGACCTGGGAGGCAAGGACAAGGCTCCTACTGCTGCCTGGTAACTCTTGTGAGCCCAGGGAACCTCCTCCCCTCCCTGGGTCTCAGTTTCCTGCCAAACAAGGGTGATAATGCCCTCCTGGGAAAGGTCTGGGGCTGAGCCAGAGGCTGACAGGGATGTTTAAAGACTGTATGTATTGTCAGAGGGGATGGAAGGGTGGTGGAGGAGTTCATAGGCAGTGGGGGGTGGTTTTGGCTATGGGAAGGGTGGAGGCAGCCTAGGAGGCATTCGGAACCTCTGGACTGAGTCTGAGCCCCTCAGCCTATCTTTAAGCCCTATCAGACTTCTCTTGTTGGCTCATTGCTCAGCTTCCTGTAGACATCACAGTCTATTCATCTCCAGACACACCTACCACTTCTTGCCTTCCTATGCCTGTGCCTGGAATAGCCTTCTCCTCATAGCTACACTGACCAGACTCAGGTACACAGCTCAGTATAATTCCTGCCTCCTCCAGGAAGTCTTTCTAGACCCCTGAGGGTAGCTTCCAGTCTGGGAGCCCATAGGTAGTTAAACATCTTTGTGTCCTCACCTTGGGGTTGCCATGTAAGGTTGCACAGGCTATGCACTGGACAAATCGGAGGGAGCCATTCACATGAATGATGGTGAGAGTGTTACCCATATGGAGTTGAGTAATGCAGAGATCCTTAAAGTAACGTCCTTTCCCTCCTTCTCCAATGCTTGGCACAGAGCTAGGCACACAGTTGGCTCAGGGATCATTCACTATGTACAGGGGTTTCAGGGAATAAACAGGAAGCTCCAGACACTTAAATTCAGTCAGCAGTGGCCATTCACCCCACCCTGATCTCCTCCTCTGGATCACTTTCTATCTGACATCCTTTCAACTGGGGCCATGGTCAGGGACTCCCCAACCCCTGCAGATCGCAAACCCTTCCAGGGACACCAACAGCGCCACAGCATCCTGTCGCCTCTGCCCACTTGCCGCTGCCCCCCTTCCCCCCGCGCCGCACCTCCCATGCCTCTGCCTCTGAGTGTGGCTTTCTCTCCAAGTCTCCTCTTTCTGTTCCTACAGTGTCAGGTCGGTTCCTCTGTCCTTTAGTTACTCCTGCCCTCTTTCCACTGGCTTTTCTTCTCTGGTCACTTCCTCTCACTGTTGGTCTCACTACCTCTCCAAGAGCCTCTCTCTTTTCTGTCTTTCTCTGTTTTTACATTTCATTCACTCACCATGCATCAGGGAACGTCCACCAAGTGCTAGGCAGTGTGAGGCCCTGAGGATACAGCAGTGAACTTAGACACGCATCCTTAGTCTCCTAAAGCTTATCTTTTAGGGAGAGGGACAAAGTCATCAGGAAAATGGGTAGCAGGTTAGATGGTGATGAAGGACGAAAGAACATGGATATGAAGTGTGGGGACACGTTGGGGTGGGGTTGACATTTTCGAAAGGGTGGTCAGGGAAGGTTGCACTGAGAAGGTGACTCTTGAAGAAAGTCTTGGAGAAAGTGAGAGAACCAACCATGGAGATGTTAAGCGGGAGAACATTCCAGGCAGAGGGATCAGAAGGTGCAAAGGCCCTGGGGTAGAGGCGGGCTGGGTGTATCCCTGGAGCTGTGAGGAGGTCAATGTGGCTGAGCAGAGTGAACCAGGGAGGAAGGTGAGCAGGGGATGGGGTCTGAGAGGTTACAGTGAGGCCACATCCTATAGGGTCTGGGCTTTTGCCCTGAGCCCCAGAGGTGCCTTTGGAGGGCTTTCAGCAGAGGAGGGCCAGTGGAGGGTGGTTTGGGTCATGAGAAGGGTGGGGCGGGAGTCAATCTGGCTCCTGTGCCCATTCTAGATTGAAGAGGGGTGAGGACAAAAGCAGAGAGAGGCAGTAATCAGGCAAGAGAAACAGGTGGCCTGGACCAGGGCGGCAGCTGCGGAGGAGGTGAGAAATGGTCAGATTCTGGAGATGTTTTTAAAGCAGAGATGACAGGCTTTGCTGATGGATTGGAGGGAGGTGTGGGAGAAAAACATAAGTCGAGGATGTTTGCAACATTTTTGACCTGAAAAGCTGGAAGGATGAAATTATCTTTTTTTTTTTTTTCCCTTTGGTGGAGGACCGAGGCTGAGCCCAGGTCACTGATGCGTCTATCACACCCGGTTCTCTCTCGTTATCCTGAGTTCCCCGTCTCTCTGCCACCGTTCCCGAATCTGATTCCTCTGTCTCGTTGGCTCCCGGTGGCCCCGTCCACCGCTCTCGCCCCTCCTCCCGCACCATCGCCGCCCCCGCCCCCTGCCCCGTCCCCACCCGCTCTGCCCGCCGTCTGTCCGCAGGCGCTGGCGGGGTAGCAGGCAGCAGGCGTCGGCCCCGGGCGGGGGTCTCACCGGACGGGCCGGTTGGCGGCGTCGGGGTCCCGCGCCGTCACCACGCCGACCAGGGAGCCCACCTGCGCGTCCTCCTGCACCTCCAGGAGGCCGGAGGGCGGCCGGAACTCGGGGGGCTCGTCCACGTCGATCACGGCCACGCGCACGATCGCCTGGTCGCGGAACGTGCCCAGGTCGGCGAAGCGGGGGTCCACGAACTTGTTGAGGGCCTCCAGGACCACGGTGTGCACCGGCTGGGACTCGAAGTCCAGGCGCTGGAGGGGTGGGCGGAGGGAGCAGAGGGCCGGTGAGTGGGCTGGGGTCTACTCCACACCTCCAGGCGGACAGAGCTCAAGTCGGGGTTGGGTGGGCTGGCCTGGCCCCGAGGGGGCGGGGCCGGCCCCGAGAGGGCGGAGCTGACCCCCGAGAGGGCGGGGCTGACCCCCGAGAGGGTGGGGCTGGCTTAAGGTCACAGTTGGCTGAGGCATCACTGACTCAATGGCGTCACTGACACTGTCGGGTTACAGGTAGAGAAAGTCAGGCCCTGCTGGGGACAGTCTTGCTCAGGGACACAGGGTCACATACTGACGTCCAGCTTTCCTGCTACCCGGCACACGAGACTGGCTATAATTTATTAATTTACAAAGCACTGCGTGCCAGTGTTCTAAATGTAGCGACTCATCTAATTTTACAGCATCCCAAAGAGGCTTGTATTATTATTATCATCCTATTTGACACGTGAGGACATCAAGGCCCAGCAGGCTCTGTAACTTGCCCTAGGTCACTTAGCAGTTAGTCCCTGGCAGAAGCGGGATTCACATCCCTGGCAGTGCAGCTGTCAAGTTCCAGCCCTTAACCCCACGGCAGGAAAGGTGCTGGATCTGTGGCTGCCCAGCTGTGTGTCTGCGGGCAATCTCGGCCTCTCTGGGCCTTGGGCGGGAGGGTGAGAGAGACCTTCCTGGTGTACTGTTGGTGGCAGCTGCTAATATGAGTTGAGTCTGATAAGCTGGGCAGCCTTAGAGCTTCCCTCAGAGACCTGGCTAAAGCCACGCTGAGCCCTGGTCCTCATCAGGGAGTGCTGGTGGGTGACCCTCTGATGGACAAGCTGCATGGCTGCGTGGGCTCTGGCCTCCTAAGGGCAACGCCTTTAGAGCAAAGAGAAAGGGCAGTGGTGGAACATGGGCACCACTGTTACATGCTGGAAAAGCCATCTGGAGAGCAAGGGCCACCTTCCTGGAGAACTGCTCTCCGTCTAGGGACCCTCCTTTCCTCTCAGAACCTCCCCTCCATGCTCCCCCTTCTCTAACAGAAAAAAAAGAAAAGAAGGGCTACCTCCTTCCTCCGTCCTGTTGCCTGGGAAATCAGGATGCAGGGAGGCAGGCGCAGACCTGGCCTGGGAGTGAGCGATGGGCTCTGGAGCCAGGTCATCAATCAGGCGGGGGCTCTGCTGCCTGAGCCACCACTGACTCCACAGAGACACCTCAGGCGCCACTGCTGGAGCAGGCGGGGTGGAGGGGGGCATTATGGGGCAAGAGGCAGGGGCATCACCGGGGAGGAGAGCAAATGCTGTGCTGGGGTCCCCAGGCTGGGCCTGGGGCCTGATTCTACTGCTCTGTGATGCTGGGCCACCCCAGGCCTCCAGTTCCCCCATCTGTGAAATGGGTTCATCTTACAGTGAAGACAAGTGGAGGTCAGAAAGCCATGTAATGTTTAAAAGGGTGGATTCTGGAGACAGACTCCCTGGGGCCCTGTCCCTACAACTTCTCTGTAAGATGCTTGTCCTTGGATGCAAATGACTGAACTCAGGGCCTCAGATTCTCGCCTATGAAATCGGCAATAATAGTACTGAGAGGGTTGTTGTAGAGATTAAATGAGTTAATACATGGAAAGCATTGGAAAGGAGGCTGGCACACTATTAACATTTCATTGTAAGTATTAGCCTCATATTCTTATCCTAGTTGAAGAAACAGAGTTTTCTCTATCCTCAAACCCTCACGGCCAGGGAGAGTGTTTGATTATTGAGTGAATAAAGGGCTGTCAGGGCAGATGTTTTTGTGGGTCCCGGGAGGTAGAGCCTGGGCTGACAAGAGTAAGATAGACTGTGGCTGAATGGGAGAAGGAGGAGCAGGACACTGGTAGGGAGTGAGCATCCCATCCCTGGGAGTATACAAAAGCTTACGACTGTTTGTAGGCCAGGGCAGGGGACTCAGACCTCCCGTGGAGCAGCAGGGTTGGAGTGGGCAGCGTCAAAGCCCTGTGCACCCCTGAGTTGCCAAACCTGTTCCCAAGCCCTGGAAGATGATTTTTGCTTTTTTATCTGACCTCTGTCTCCTTTCCCTAGCGGGTGCTGAGTTTACTGTTTGAGCTTCTGGTTCCTGGGCTGGTCAGTAAGGAGGCTGTTAGACTCAGGAAGGAAAGAGCTTTGGGGTCACCAGACCTGGGTTCAAATCCTATTCTATCCCTTCCAGGTATAATCTTGGGCAAGCCCTTTGACCTTTCTAATTCTCTGTTTTATTGTAAACGGTCATAATATGTCTTCCTTCGGAGGGTAACATGAAGATGAAAGGAGACAGTGAGTGTGAAGGGCCTGGTGTGAACTTAAAGTAGCACAGCATAGATTCAAATCTGGATTGACTCCTGGCTCTTGACAGCTAGCTGTGCAACCTCGGACAAGTCACTTAATCTCTCTGTGCCTTGTGTTCTCCTTTGTAAAATGGGAAGGACAGCATCAGCGTTTCCCCAGGTTGGTCCAGCGTCTCTGGAGAGACTTCATCCCTGGAGTGAAGTGGGATGGGGTATTTGGCTGCTCAGTGACCCCCTTCCCGACCCTGCTGCCCTGGGGTTGCCTCCCCCATCGCTCCCAGAGCGGCCGCACCTTCTGCACTACGATGATGGCCTCCTGCGTGTCGCTGTCTGTGATGACCTTGAACACGTGCCCGCCGCTGCCGCTCTCCTCCCTGAGGTGGTAAGTCATGTCTGTGTTTTCGCCCACGTCTGAGTCCTCGGCCTTCACGCGTCCCACGGCCGTGCCGACGGGGGCCGACTCCTGAATGCTGAACTGGTACATCTCTGTAGGGGATACAGCTGTGAGCGGGGATGGGAAGGCAGCCCCTCCCCCAGCTTCCACCAGCACTACGGGAGAGGAGGGGGAGGTCTCAGATGGGCTCCTTGGAGCTCCCTGCTTGGCCAGGACTGGTACTGGGAGAGGCACTTCCTCTGCAGAAATGTGGGATGCAGTGCAAAGAGGAGGGTTCTAATTCTGACCTTAGCTTTATCCCCTGATTGATTTGAGAAAGTGCCAGCAGTTCTTTGGGACTCAAGTGTCCTCATCTGCCCAGTAAGGGAACAGAGAAGCACAGTGATAAAGGCTACGGCTCTGGAGTCAGTCCTGCATGTGTAATTCTGAGCTCTGGTTTTCCTCATCTGTAGAATGGGAAGAATAATAGTGCCTTCCTAATAGCACTGTCATTTCCCAACTAACTGAGATGATGATGCATGTCAGTTACTTAGTATAGACACTAGTATCTGTTACCTACCCAACAAATGGGACACATTGCATTCATAGTAGGGCTGCACACTGACTTTTTGTTGCTGTGGATGTTAATGATATTGGTTCCTTCATTTCTGCATACTATTGAGCATCTGTGATGTCCCAGATGCAGCTGTACACACTGGGGTTCCAGCAACAAGCAAAACCCACCCGAATCCCAGGGTTCACGGTGCTTTCCTCTTAATGGAAGGAGAAAGACACTAAACAATCACGTCAGTAAAATAGGATGTCAAATGGTACTTGGGAGAAAAATAAAACTGGGAAGGGAAATGGGGTATGATGATGAGAGTGTGTGTGGAGTTTTAAATAGGGTAATTGGGACTTTCCTGGTGGTCCAGTGGTTGAGACTCTGTGCTTCCAATGCCGGGGGCGAGGGTTCAATCCCTGGTCGGGAAACTAAGATCCCACATGCTGCAGAATGCAGCCAAAAAGACTGTAAATGGGGTAATCGAGGAAAAGACAACATTTCTGCAAAAGTCTGAGGGAGGTGAGGCAGTGAGTCAAGCAGATATTTGGGAAAAACAGAGGGAACAGCAGGTGCAAAGGCCCTGAGGTGGGTGCAATGCCTGGCATGTTTGAAGAATAGCAAGATGACCACTGTTACCCGAGTGGGGAAGCGGAGGGGAAACCAGAAGGAGTGATGGTCAAGTAGAACTCAAATGGCTCCCTGCTCTCCTCCCAGAGTGGAGATGAAGGTGAGGGTGATTTGCTAAGTGATGGGCCCGCCCAGGGGAAGCAGGGGCTGTGGCACTGGGGATGTGTCTCTCTTGGAGCCCCCACTGGTCTGGATACCCTTGTGTGGTATGGCTGTCTCTGATTGACTCTCACATAAGAGTCTCGGGGGAACTCCTAACACAAGCTGACCATGCCACCCCCCACTCTTTGCCATAGCTCCCCGCTGCACTTGGGGTGAAGTTGTACAAGCCCCTTGGCCCCTGCTGACTTCTGCAGCCTCATGCCTCCAACTCCCCACCTCAACGTAAGCCTTAGCCTGGCTGAAGTTCTTAGAATTCCTTCACGATGACTTTCTCTGTCCCACCTCTAGACATTTCCTCTCTTTATTCTCCTCTCTACCTTCACTTCCTCTGTTTCCCCTCCTTTTTAGTCTCACTGACTATTACCTCCTATAACGGGGAAGGTTCCCAGACCTCCAGGCTCTGATCCTGTGTGTCCAGGTCCCCCAAGCTTATTCTATTGTAAGGATTACTGCATCTCCCTATTATTTTCTGTTTATTCTCCCTCTCTCTCTCTTTTCCCTCCCTCCCTCCCTCCGGGCTGTGAGCTCCTGCAAGGCAGGGACCACATCTCTTATTCATCAGGCATTCATGGTGCCTGGCAGAACACCAGGCTGTCACATAAATGGAATGTTTGAGTGACTAGTGAGTGAATAAATGAAAAGCAGCATGAGTTACTAGTATACACTCACTAGATTAACACAAATGAAAGAAATCTGACAATACCAAGTATCAGTGAGGATATGGTATGATGGACACATGCATTTCTTCATGGGGGAAAACAATTTGGCTTTATTTAGTAAAGTTGAAGATGAGTTTATTCTGCTCCTCTGTAGACTAATGAAATTGCATGCAAAACAGCAGTAGGACACATACAACCATATTCAAAGCGGTGTCCTCGATAATAACCTCAGACCGGAAACAACCCAAATGTCCATTGGCAGGAGAATAGATAAATCATGGAATGCTATACAGCACTGAAAATGAATAAATTCCAGCTAGAAGCAATAACATGTGATTTCACAAACATAATTTGGGGAGATAAAAAAGCAAGATGAATCATTTGTATTGTGAGTTTCCATTTAGATAAGGTTAAAAAACTTATAAAATTAAACTATAATGTTAGGTGATGCCTACATGGGTGAATCAACCCTAAAGGACTGGATAAAGAAGACGAGGTATATGTGCATATTTATACATAATGAAATACTACTTAGCCATAAAAAAGTGAAATTTTACCACTTGCAGCAAGATGGATGGACTTGGAGGGCATTATGCTAAGTGAAATAAGTCAGACAAAGAAAGACATATACTGTATGGTATCACTTATATATATATATATAATCTAAAGAATATAAAAAAAAGAAAAAGATTCACAGATACAGAGAACAAATTAATGGTTGCCAGCGGGAAGAGGGAAGCAGGCAGGGGCAATATAGAAGGAGGAGATTGAGAGGTACAAATTATTAGGTTTAAAATAAACTACAAGAATATATTGTACAACACAGGGAATATAGCGACTAATTTATAATTAGTTGTAACTATAAATGGAGTAAACCTTTAAAAATTATGAATCACTGTGTTGTACACCTATAATTTACATAATATTATACATCAAAGAAAGTGAAAGTGTTAGTTGCTCAGTCGTGTCCAACTCTTTGTGATCCCGTGCACAGTAGCCCACCAGGCTCCTCTGTCCATGGAATTCTCTAGGCAAGGATACTGGAGTGGGTTGCCATTCCCTTCTCCAGGGGATCTTCCCCACCCAGGGACTGAATCCGGGTCTCCTGCATTGCAGGCAGATTCTTTGCCATCTGAGCCACCATGGAAGCCCCTATTATTCACCAACTATACTTCGATAAAGAAGAAAAAGAAAAGCAAGGAGATGATGATCATGAAAGTGGGCGGTGGTTAACTCTGGAGGAAGAGGGAGGGGGGAGAAGTTATGATCAAGAAAGGACTTGTGGCAGCTTCGGGGCCCTGGTCGGTGGTTACAAGAATGTTTGCTTTGTAATTATGTGTTGAACTGGACATTTATATTTTATGCATTTCTGTCTGTGTGCTGTACTTCCCAATAAAGAAATAAAGAAAGAATAGATGAGCAACACGGCTATATTAAAAATGCATGACCAACAGGGTCCTACTGTCCAGCACAGGGAACTCTGCTCAATGTTATGTGGCATCCTGGATGGGAGGGGAGCTGGGGGGAGAATGGATACATGTGTGTGTATGGCTGAGTTCCTTTGCTGTCTGCCTGAAACTATCACAACATTGTTAATTGGCTATACTCCGATATAAAATGAAAAGGTTAAAAAAAAAAAGAAAGAATACATGAATGAATAAACAGGAGTCTTCCAGGGGCCCTGGCCCCTCTGCTGCCCCACCCCTTCCAGCTCAGGGCTGGCACACAGCCTGGCACACAGGAAACTGGGTGGCCCCCGCCCCTTCACAGGGGCTTTGAAGCTTCCCCATCAAGTGAGTGGGGCTGGGCTGGGGGAGTGGCTGAGGGCGGCTGCTGGACCGGGTTCCCCCGGCAACAGCAAAGACGGGGAGCTGGCTGGCGGGCTCTGCCCACCCCGCTCTGCGTCTGGACTGAGGCGCTTAGGCTACGCTGGGCTCTCAGCTAAGGGATTGGATTCCCTTATCTCTCGGGGGTCAGTCCCCTGTGGCAGGGCCTAATATGAGAGCAGCAGACCTCAAGTAATGACTCGCCTGATAGGAATCAGCCCAGCTCCCCACGGCATTTAGTCTCTGCCAGCTTCGTCGGCTTCCTGGGCACAGCTTTCCCGTCTGAAGCTGGGACGGAGGGGCTGGCTGGGCTGACGGGAGGTGGGGGACTGGGCCAGAGAAGTCACCCCCACTCTGTTGTGCCTGGGGAGGCAGAGAGTGGAAAGCACTCTCCCCCAGTTCAGAAGCAGAGTCCTGCAGGCTCAGAGGAGAAGGGAAAGACCTGTCTCTCCAGACCATAGCATTTCTATGCAAAATGATAGGTGCCCCTGGGCATGGCTGCAGCCTCTGTCTGCTTGTCTAAAGGATCCCTGTGTCTGTCCCTCCATCCCCAGCGTACCTTTGTAAGCTCGGGTCAGTAGCATGTCACACATAATAAGTGTGACAGGGGTGTGTGCAAGGACCAGCTGGGGTGGGTGGACAGATGGGGGCTCACTCTTGACCAGAAGCAAGCTGCAGGGTGTGTTACAGGATGTGTGGAAAGTCAGACAACTTTGGGGCTGTCTCCTGCAAAAGGCAAGATTGGAGGGGGGAGGGGGCTAGTGGGTGACTTGGACAGATAGACAAATGGACAGATCGGGAAGTCCCTCTATGGCGAGAAGGCTGCGGGGCAACTTGGGGTCAGAGGGTGACTGGTAGGGATGACCAGACAGACACACAGATGCACTCCTCCCTCCGGGAAGGCCTCACTCACTCTGCGGGAAGCGGGGCGGGTTGTCGTTGACATCAGTGACCACGATGGTGACGGTCGTGGAGCCGGAGAGGCCGCCCAGCTGGCCCGCCATGTCTGTGGCCTGGATTACCACCTCGTAGCGCTCCTGGCTCTCGCGGTCAAGGTCGGGCACAGCCGTCCGGATCACACCTGTGGGTGGGGGGGTTGAGGCCAGGGATGCCCCTTGCCAGCTGCCAACCGATACGGAGACCCTTCCCCAAGAAGAGGCCAGGCTCATTCAAGTTCAGGAGGGGAATCACTGATGCAGAAGATACTGATACGACCACCATGAAGGTGTGGGGCTCAGCATACACACACATGTGCACACACGTGTGCACACACGCACGCATGCATGCACACACACACACACACGCTTATACAGATAGGCTCACAGACAACTCACACTCAGCACTCCACACACACACACCCTCACACACACACTGCTGTCTCACACACATCAGATTCATGCATGCGTGTGTCTTCAGTCACTCAGTTCATGTCTAACTCTTTGTGACCCCTGGATTGTAGCCTGCCAGGTTCTTCTGTCCATGGGGTTTTCCAGACCAGAACGCTGGAGTGGGTTGCCATTTACTTCTCCAGGGGATCTTCCTAGACCAGGGATCAAACCCACGTCTTCTGCATTGTAGGCGGATTCTTTACTGCTGAGCCACTGGGGAAGCCCAGATACATGCACATATATTTTAAAACACACACCCTCCCACCCACTTGTACACATAAACACACACATTATATACAGACATATTAACATACATCCACACACTCACACACATACGTGCACATTCACACACTCACAGGCAACACAAAAGCAATAGAATATGGACTATTTAGTTTACTAGAAAGAGGCATAGGGCCTAGAATCAGGCACTGTGTGACCCCCCTTGAGCCTCCGATCCCACTTTCAGGGTCTCAGTTTCCCCATGTGAGTGGGAATCCTGACATTTTCTGGGTGAGCGTGGCCTCTGTCTGATTCATCTCTGGGTCGGTGTCACTCAGCCCAGAGCCAGTCCCAGCGTAGCAGCTTGGTGAATGGTTTAACTGAGTGAACTGGCCTCACAGTCACCCTCAAACACACTCACGATGGAGTCACACTCACCCGCACATAAACACTGATATGTCTCACACACTTAGATGTGCTATTAACACATTAATACATCAATACACAGTTAACACCTATGAGGTCACACACACAGGCACACACATAGCTACTAGCACACACTTATTCTCACACACACACACATACACCCTCCATGATTAAGTCATCCCCCAGCCCTGGGGACCCCAGCCCCTTCCTCTGGGGCCCGGCCCTAGATTCTCTGTCCAGACATCAGCTAATTGCTGATCAGACAATCTTTCAAACTGTTAATGGAAGCAGGCAGAGGGGCAGCAGGAGGGGGTGGCTGTGAGATGAATTCTGAGCAGGGGAAGGCTGGACTTCTGGTCTCCCTGCACACACGCTCATACGGTGGGAGATCAGGAGGAAGGGGGGAGCTGATGCACCAGTCAGAGCCCCCCCACCCCTGACCCACTTCAACCTGTGAGCGCCAGGTGGTGGCAGGTGGTGCCCAGGGCCTGAGCGCCAGGTGGAGTCACGCACCAGCAGCCCCACGATGCGCCCCATAAAACCCAGCCTCTCCCTCCTGATGTCCCCAGACAGTCCCTAGACTCCAATAAAGGCAATGGAACGGGAGAAGAGGCTATAGTGTGTGTGTGTGTGTGTGTGTGTGTGTGTGTGTAACTGGGGGAGCCAGAGGTGGTGCATCTAGGGGATGGGCCTGCTTCTGTGGGATCCCATGGAGATACAGAAAGTGCAGTCTGTCTAATCAGGGGTCATAGAGACCCTCTATCAGTGGCCTTCAAGACTCCTCAATAAGCTCCCTCCTGACTCCTCCTTGGCCTGGACTGATCTTTCCAAGGGCAGGAGAGACTCGGAAGCAGACCAACTTAGGATAAATCCCAGATCTGCCATTTGTTGACCAGGTGATCTCGAGCAACACCCCTCACCTTTCTGGACCACAGTTCCCTCATTTATAAAATGGGACCATCACATACCTCCCCAAAGAGCAGGATTTCCCCAACTGGCACCGTGGACATCCCGGGCAGGATAATTCCTCCCACGAGATGCTGGTAGCAGCACCCTCCCCCTCCCAGCTACAGTTCCAGACATTGGAAAATGGTCCCTGGGGGGCAAAATTGGTTGAGAATCACTGGGGTAGAGTTTCATCTCATGAGAATTGCATGTGACAGTAACAACAATAACTGACATGGATGTGCATTTACCCTGTGCTTGCTGAGGTTCTAAGCACCTTTAGGGAACTGCCTCATTTAAATTTCTCCACAGCCTTATGAGGATGGTGCTGTGATTATACCCAGTTTACAGATGAGGACGTGGAGGCACAGACAGGTTAAGTACTGGCCCAAGATCGCACATGTAGAAAGCACACGGTGAGGATTCCAGCAGGCTCTCTGGGGCTGGAGCCCGTGCTGTGGATGGCTCTGCTGGACCTCAGTAAGGACGGAGGGCCCCTGCCCAGCCAGCCTGGTATCCCCTGCCCCACCCAGCCTCAGGTACAAGGGGAGAGCGCAAGCCTCTGACAGACTGATGCTGCTTATGCGGTTCTGTCTCAGTTCCTGAGAGAGTCCTTGCTCATCTCCATCCTAATCAGGAAAGCCATGCTTCCAGTCATGCACTAGGCTCCTTGCCCATCTCCCCGGGGCTGGACCTCAACACTGGGATTGTCAGAGGAATCCCTTCCGGGGACTAGGGCAGGACCCGAGGCTGGGATAGCAGGGGCTGTACTGGGAAGGTGGCCTTGTGTGTCCTCTATCCTGAGGGGCTGAAGGAGGAAAAGAACAGGAAGGAAAGAGAGAAGAGAGAGGGGAGGATGGGGGTGGCCGAAAGGGAAGGAGAGAGAGGCAGAGAGGAATCTGAGAGGTCAGAGCTGAAAGAGACAGAAAGCGCCACTTATGCGGAGGCACAGAAGAAGGGGAAGGAGGGGAGGAGAGGGAAAGGGAGACCCACGGAGAGACAGAGGCCTGGAGAGAAAGCGAAAGAAAGGAGAAAACAAGGCCAAGGACAGCAAGGGCAGCATGGACAGACCTCCTCGGGGACACCAGAGAGGCAGGCGGACAGGGAGGGGTTGAGAAAGAAGGTGGGAGGGCGGGAAGGAGAACACAGACAGATGGACCGACAGGGGCGTGACCACAGGCCAGAGACGTGGTGGGGGGCAGAGAGGCGGGCTGGGGGGTGGCGCGGCGCGGGCCAGTCAAGCACTTACAGTGGGCTAAAGAAAAAGTGAAAGTGAAGTTGCTCAGTTGTGTCCGACCCTTTGCGACCCCATGGACTGTTGCCCACCAGGCTCCTCCGTCCATGGGATTTTCCAGGCAAGAATACTGGAGTGTCATTATCAGAGAAATGCAAATCAAAACCACAGTGAGGTACCATTTCACACCAGTCAGAATGGCTGCTATCAAAAAGTCTACAAACAATAAATGCTGGAGAGGGTGTGGAGAAAAAGGAACCCTCTTACACTGTTGGTGGGAATGCAAACTAGTACAGCCACTATGGAGAACAGTGTGGAGATTCCTTAAAAAACTGGAAATAGAACTGCCATACGACCCAGCAATCCCACTGCTGGGCATACACACTGAGGAAACCAGAATCGAAAGAGACATGTGTATCCAATGTCTACCGCAGCACTGTTTACAACAGCCAGGACATGGAAGCAACCTAGATGTCCATCGGCAGACGAATGGATAAGAAAGCTGTGGTACATATACACAATGGAATATTACTAAGCCATTAAAAAGAATGCATTTGAATCAGTTCTAATGAGGTGGATGAAACTGGAGCCTATTATACAGAGTGAAGTAAGTCAGAAAGAAAAACACCAATACAGTATATTAACGCATATATATGGAATTTAGAAAGATGGTAACGATGACCGTATATGTGAGACCGCAAAAGTGACACAGATGTAAAGAACAGACTTTTGGACTCTGTGGGAGAAGGTGAGGGTGGGATGATTTAAGAGGATAGCATGTATAAGAGGATAATAAATATGTATATTATCATATATGAAATAGATCACCAGTTCAGGTTTGATGCATGAGACAGGATGCTCAGGGCTGGTGCACTGGGATGACCCTGAGGGATGGGAGGGGGAGGGAGGGGGGAGGGAGGGTCAGATGGGGAACACATGTGTGCCTGTGGCTGATTCATATGAATGTATGGCAAAAACCACCACAATATTGTAAAGTAATTAGCCTCCAATTAAAAAAAAAAAAGAGAATACTGGAGTGGGTTGCCATTTCCTTCTCTAGGAGATCTTCCCGACCCAGGGATTGAGCCCAGGTCTCCCACATTGTAGGCAGATGCTTTACCGTCTGAGCCACCAAGGAAATCTATGGGCTGAGCTTTGTCATTTACGTCAAGGCTCTCACTGATGGGAGTCTGGTGATGGGGCCACTGTGCATAGATGAGCTTGTGGACCAAAACGTCAGTGACCTCGGTTCTGAGTGGGTCTGGGAGCAGGGGTCTGACTGAGATCTATGCCTGTGGGTGAGGTGCCACACTTGTGTGACTGGCCTCCTTGCTGTCCCTGTCAGTTCTGACTCCAGAGGAGCTGGGGACACTTAAGTCTTCATCCCTAGAAACAGGTCATGAAGCCGTGCTGAGTGTGTGAGCAGGTGCCCTCTCCGGACAATGAGTAGGTGCTGCCTCTGAACCCTGCCCCCAGGGCCACACTCAATGACAGGTTGCTATGGTGATAGCTCCCGATGAACCACGCCTGCTGGGATTCACGCCTTGGGTCAGCCCCTCCCACACTGACTCCAGCCTCGGCCGTGGGACTGGCTTTGGCCAACGGGACATCAGCAAGTGCGACAGAAGCAGAGAGACTTGATAAACCCTTGTGTGCCAGGGCTTGTCTCCTTGGGACCCCGAGACCACTGCGCCATGAAGAAACCCAAGATGAAAGGCCATAGCTGTCCTAGCCGACCTGCCAGCTGACTGTTGCTATGTGAGTGACCCCAGCAAAAGAACTGCCCAGCCAACCCACAGAATCGTGACAAATAATAAATTGTTGCTGTTTTAAGCCACTGTGTTTGGGGACAGTTTGTCACACAGCGGTAGATAGCTAACAGAGAAATCGAAATTCCCCAACCCGTTCCTCTTCTGGGCTCACTCCTGTAGCTGCGTTTCACGGGAGGGCCATCTGGCTGGAAGGTCCAAGATGGCCTCATGCGTTGATACATGCTGGGTGGTTGATCCTGGCTGTTTACCAGGCCTTCCTTCATCCTCCTGTGGGCTGGGCTGGCTTCCTTAAACCGTGATCTCAGGACCATGTTCCAGGAGAGAAGCATGAAAGCTGCAAGGTCTCTTAAGACCTAATCTGGGAATCTGCAGAATATCACCTCTGCTACATTCCATTGGCCAAAGCAAGTCGTAAGGCGGCAGCCTAGATTCAAGGCGCAGGGAAATAGACCCCTCCTCCCCCACTCGATGGGAAGAGCTGAAGTCACTTTTCTAGGAGGCCAATTCAGGGATGGGAGGACTTGATGGCATATTTTACGATCTGCTCTATTCCATGCCCCATTCTATCCCTGATGCTGGGAGAAGCGTCCTGGAGGCTGGTGTCCACCTGAGAGTCTGAGGGAAAATTCTCAAATCAACTCTTAAACCATCTGGCTCTGGGTTTCCCTGGTGGCTTAGTGGTGAAGAATCTGCCTGCCAACGCAGGAGACACGGGCTTGATCCCTGGTCTGCAAAGATCCCACAGGCCGAGGAGCAACTAAGCCCGTGAGCCACAACGACTGAGCCTGTGTGCCCTAGAGTCCGTGCTCCAAGAGAAACCACCGCAGTGAGAAGCCCGCACACCTCAGTGAGAGGAGCCCCCACTCTCCGCAACCAGAGAAAAGCCCGCACAGCAAGGAAGACCCAGCACAGCCAAAAATAAATGAAGAAATAAAATTATTTTTTAAAAAGCAAACATCTGACTCTGAAAATTCATTCACTGACTCATCTATCAGGGCCTTACTGAGGGGCTATCTTGTGCCAGGGCTACACAGAGTCAGATAAGAAGTAGCACAAAAATGAGGGACTTTAGAGTCAGATAGATATGGGTTCAAGCCCTCTTTCCACCACTTATATGTTACCTGACCTTGGGCAAGTTCTTAACTCCCTCTGAGCCTCAGTTTCCGATTCTATAAAATGGGACTACTGAGTGGAAAGGGCTCTTATGTGGGTTAAATGAGGCAAAGCTTCAGTAGCAGGTCCCACATTTTGGAGATGCTTTGAGGATTCCCTCTCCTAAAGTCCTGGGTTGTGGACCCCATAAATCTGTTCCACAAGGGCCAAGATCCACATTGTCTTGCTCATCATCTTATCTATACAATCCAGCACATAGTAGGTGTTCGATAAACATTCTGACTTACGGACCTACAACCATAGACCCTCTGCCTGCCTCTCCCAGCCTGGATAGTTGTCTGTCTATCTGGCTTCTCTGGTGGAACAAAAGCCCATGAAGGCAGAAACCAGATCCAGTGCATCATCCTGACCCCCGGGATCTGGCACTTACAAGGGTGAGTTTCATTCCCTCTTCGGGAAGCCAATGATTCTGGCTCAGCTGAGAATGTTCAGCAGAGATCTTGAAGTCTCTGAGAGCCAGAGGCTTTCTGTTCTTGCTGGGATGGTGGCTGGGCGGGGGCTGGCAATGAGAACCTGGCCCTGGCTCCCCACAGCCTTGTCCTCACCCGACGCCCCCAGTTCCAGCTGTTGTCCTCCCTGCTCCCGCCGTCCCCTCCAAATGCTGCAGAAGGGGCCCAGGAGCCCAAGTGACGCCTCATTAGCCCCGCAAATGCCATCCCTGTTTTCCCAGCGGGGGGTCTGCTGGCAGGCCTGGCCTTTAAAACACACACGCTAATTCCTCCTCTGGCACGGGCTCGTGGCGCCCCGCCTCCTCCCTTCTCACACCTTCCTCTCAGGCCCCGTTCCGGCTCTGCTCCCTGCTATCTGCACAGCCAGAACAGACTGTACCTCGCAGCAGCTGCTAAATATAGACCCGCATCAGCGGCATATTCCTGGCTGGGGAAATGGAGCTGGGGCTGGAAATGGCACTGGGGCGGCTCCTACCGTGGGGCCAAAGGCTCGGGGAGGAAACATCGAGTCCTTCCTGGGCAACACCTCCACAAAGACCCTTTCAGGCTGTGGAAGTTGAAGGATCCTGAAAACAAGGACCCCGTTTGTGTTTCTCCGCTTGCCTTGCCCGGTGCCCACTTTCGAGCTTCTTGGGAACCGTTTCTGCCCTCCCAGGCTCCACGGCCTCCTACTTGCCACCTTCCTCCCTTTCTTAGAACCTGGCCATCCTCCTCACTCTCTTGGAGTCTGATGCTTCATCTGCCCACCCCTGTCACCTGCCAGACTCAGTCCTGGCCCTGCCCTTATTTCTCTGTCCTGTCTTTTCCTCCCCACCTTAAAGCTGAAGAACTCTCAGGCTGAAGGCACCGTCATCCCCAGGGATTGCACTGAGCCCATCACACCCTCACTGTTCCCTGGCCTGCATCTTCTGTCCTAGATTCTGGGTGGCCGACCCCCTCACTTTCATTCAGGGCTCAGCCCCAATATCACCTCCCTAGAAAGGTCTGTCCTGACTTCTTCATCTCAGTCTACTGTCTTATCCTGCTTAGGTGTCTTCCTAGCACTCACTGCTACTCAATATTATGTTACATGTTTATGTGCTTGTTTTCTGTATTTTCTACCTAAAAGCTCTGTGAGGGTAGGGTCTTGGGTTTGTCTGTTGCTGCATTCCTAGGGCCTGGAGACAGCAGGACATGTACAGGCATTCAATAAAGAGTTGGTGAATGAATGAATGAATGAATTCTCCTACTGGACCCTCCCAGCAATCACGTGAAATGAGTATTATTATCTCTCTTGTGCACATGGGGAAGTCAAAGCTCAGAGTCCCAAGCATTCTTGGAGCTTTACACCCAAATTTCAGATGGCCCATTCTAGATGATTCTTCCCTCCTCTCATCTAAAAGCCAACAGAGTTAAAATCAAATTAAATAGCTCTGCCCCAGATCCTGAAGCATACTCAGTAATTTCTCTGCCGCTTGACAGTTTTCTTAAGCCAACCTCATCCTTCTGTTTTTGTAGATAGTGCCCCTTTCCATCCCAGGTTCTGACGTTAGGAAACCCCAGATCCCTTCCTTAATCTAGTCCTATACATTCACCCAGGTCTTCAAGGTTTGCCCTTTGCAGGATCTCACTGTCACCCCTCATTCTCCCTCCTCAGCATCTCAACGAATCTTCCCTAGCAATCCCGTATCATCTCTGGCCCCCAACAAGATGAAGCAAGTTAAGGAGTCTGGGTGGGCACCAAGAAAGGGTGCAGGCTTTGACTTTTGTCCTTCGGGGCTCTCTGCTGACACCCCAGGCTCCTGGGTGTCCCTGAATTCAGTGCTTGCTTCTGAGCCATGCTATACAGGGGCAGCCCGAGGGATCTTGTTAAAATGAAAACCTGAGCATGTCACTTTCCTGCTTTAAAGTCATCAATGAACCCACAGGGTTGGCGAAGGGGAGGGGAACAGGCTCTCTCCTAGGCGGCTCTTCGCGAGCGTAATCTGGTACATTTCGGCATTATCTATCCTGATTCCAAACGCACATGCTCTTTGACCCAGCTTTTCCACTTCCCGAAAATTATCCTGCAGATACACTCACACAAGCACAAAATGATATATGTATGAGGTTATTCACTGTAGCATTGTTCGTTGTAGAAAAAGATTGGAAACAGCGTAAGTGTCCATCAAGAGGGGACTGGTGAAATAAATTTCAGTGTATCCACAACAGCTGTTAAATAAAAGAATGAGGAAGCTCTTTATGTGCTCATATGGGATAATCTGCAAGATGTATTGTTAAGCGAAAAAGGCAAGCAGTGTGTATAGTGTGTGTTTATAGCTACCATTTGTGTAAAAAACAAGCAAACAAACAAATACATGTACCTACATTCTTGTACATGCATAGTATAGCTCTGGAAAGATACACAAGAAAATTACATTGGTTGCTTTGGGGATACAGACCAGGTATCTGGGAGACTAGAAGGGGTGAAAATTTTCCATTAAATACAAACTTGGACTTGTTTTGGAGCTGTGCTGGGTCTTCGTTGCTGTGTGTGGGCTTTCTCTAGTTGTGGTAAGTGGGGGCTACTCTCTAGTGGGATGCGGACTTCTTATTGCCGTGGCTTCTCTTGTTGCAGAGCATGGGCTCTAGGCTCACGGGCTCAGTAGTTGTGGGTTGTGGTGCATGGGCTTAGTTGCTCCATGGCATGTGGGATCTTCCCAGACCAGGGATCAAACCTGTGTCTCTTGCATTGGCAGGCAGATTCTCTACCTCTGAGCCACCAGGGAAGCTCCCAAATTTGGACTTTTTGAATCTTGAAATGTATTATCTATTAAAAAATTTTTTTAAACAATATTTTTCAAGTGAATGAGTTCAAGGTCTCATAGGATATACACACCACGTGGCTCCCTTTGGGGTTGCAACTTCTGAGGGTGAGACTGCTCTTCCTTCCTCTCTTTTTAAAAACATTTCTTTCATGTTTGAATGTTTTCTAAAATGTATTAGTTTTGCAAGGAGAAAAAGTAATGCAGATATTATGTGTAAGAGCATGTGATTATAGACTGGAACCCTCCCCCTAAACAAAACAAACTCACACACATACAATATCCCAATCTCAAATCTATCAAACACCCTCCCACCCCACTGCCCTTAGAATAAAATCCAAGCGCTTTGCTTGCCTTGCATGCGATGCAGCCAGGCCCCAGCCAGCCTCTCCAGGTCACCTCTCCACAAGCCTCTTCCCCAGTCCTGAGTTGTTTACAATTCCCCTTACGCCTCAGGCTGTTCTCTTCCTCCCAGTTTTGCCTGTACCATGCCCTCTGCCTGGAGTGCCCTTCTCTGCATCTCGGTCTGGCCAGCACTTTATCCTTTGGAGATTGCTACCACTTCCTCTGAGAAACTGGCATCCTCATTGCCCACGCAGACGCCTGTCCCCCTGCCCCCACTGGACTAGGAGCCCCATGGTGACTTTCAATAAACATTTGGTGGTATCTGATGTCTCAACCCCTGCCTTCTTCAGTCCCAGGACCAGTGAGAGCACTGCTCTTGGCATCGGCAGCCGCAGCCAGCTGTGGGACCTCGAGTGAACCAGTTCACCTCTCTGAGCCTCCTCCTTCTGTCCTCTGTGCACCTCCGGCAAGCCACCGGAGCACATCCCCCACCTGGGGGTGTACTCAGGTTCTAGCCTCAGAGCGAGTGAAGCAGTGGACAGTGGGGAGGTGTGCTGCACCATTGCTTGGTGGGGGGGGGGGGGGGGGGGAGCAGTAAGCCAAGACCTTCCCTAACGGTCTTGGCTTCTGTCTTCCCATCAGATCCTTAACAACTGTCACTTGAACAAAGGTTTCACAACTGCCAAAAATGTGCCCTGCACAGGCCCACTGCCGCCCCCCACTACCTGAGGGCCCCCAGCTACACTTATGACCATGGCCAACTCATACGGACTACGGATGCGTCTGCTCCAGTTTAGTTCTCAGGCCAAGGTGGGGGGCCACTGAGTTCAGATCTCTGACGTCCTTTCAGGAGGCTTATAGTGGATGCCTCCCGCCTTTTGATTTTCGTGCCAGTCTTGCAGGTGCCCCCCCCCACTCCATTTTTCCCCCTCCTGCTTTGTCCTCTCTTCCTGCCTGGCCGCCCTCCGAGACCCTGGGGTCTCCTGGATCTGACGAGATGCTTCGGTATCCTGTCCCAACCTCAGCGCTGTTGGTTGGAAGGCTGAGAGCGGAAGTCTGCCCGCCTCTCTGGTCCCGCCCCTTATGCCACGCCTCCAGCCCCGCCACGGCCCCGCCCCTTCGGGCTGGCCCCGCCCCTCACCGGTCTTGGGGTCCACGGTGAAGTGATGCTCGCCATCCAGCACGCTGTACACCAGTCGAGCGCTGCTGCCATACGTGGGGTCATCCGCATCCGAGGCCATCACCTGCATCACCGATGTGCCTGGGCCCGGGGGACCAAGCGAGACAGAGGTCAGCTGGCGCCGCTGTGCTCCTCCTCTCCACCTCTCCCCACCCACGACAAGCTGGGAAAGGAGACTGAGGCTGGAGGTCACTGAAGCCAGTCCCTTCACAGTCCCCTTGTCCACATTAAGCCCCAACCCGCTTCCAGATCTGGGGGCCTTCCCAGAAGCACCAGCAGGACCATGGAGCCAGATCTGGATTCAAACTCCTTTCCCAGCTGCAGGACTCTGGCGAGAGAAGAGAGCCTCTCTGAATCTCAGTTTCCTCACCAGCAAAATGGGGACAATCCTGGTTCTTGTTCATGATGGAACACATTTTAAACTCCCAGTCTACAATGAATGGGCTCAGAGCCGTCTCTCAGTGGTGGTGGAAATGGTTAATTTTACCAGTTAAGGTCATTACCGTCAGAGTTAGAGCTGAGACTGGAAACCACGCACTTTACTCCCAAAGCAGGGGTCTTTCTACCCATCCCAACCCGTCCTGATTTCTCAAGGGAATTCTGCCTTCTTCCTCCCATCCTCCATACTCCCATCCCCACCATGGAGGGGGTGTGTGCGGAGGTCAATGCAGAAGGACAACCAAGTTTAGTGAGACTCAGCAGCCAGTGTCTCTTGGCCCCCAGGCAGAAGAACAGCAGCACCCAGCTCTTGCTTTGGGAAGTAGTTGGCTGTGGTCCTTGGTGCCCTCCTCGCTCCTCCCCCCGGGTGCCCAGACAGCCCCCAGCCCCAACGCACACACTTCTCCTCATGCTCTGCACGTAGGCTGCTGGGGAGAGTATAAATTGGATAAAAGTCCATCAAACAGCGGCAATTAAGTTATTGATTTTCGACGCTGCCTCATTAAACTGGGAGCTTCTCTCGGCCTGTCCCAGAGATGGCTCTAATTTGACATCATGTTCAATTTGACGAAAGCAGAGCTTGGGACGTGAGGCTGGACAGGGTGCAGATGATGGAAGGGGTGGGGGAGGGGTTGGATGGAGGGACGGGCTAAGCTGAGTGGTCCATCGGAACCTTTCCAGAGAGGAGGGGATAAGACCCAAGAGGGAGTCATGAAGGCTCGAGATGGGACCCAAGGGGGAAGAGACTCAGGCATCACTTCAAGGAGATGCCCCCTTCTGGGTGCGCTGCCAAGGTTCCAGATAGAACCCTTCTGGTGGGCTGGGCTCTCTGGGCCAGCGAGGTGGCATGCTGGGGGGTAGGGCCAGTTCACTGCCTGGCTAATGAGTGAGGCTCTGGAAGTGCTACTGCAGCAATTCTCCTGAGCCCAGACTGCTGCCCGCCTCTCCCTCCTCCAGCCTGGGGCCCTCGATCATTCCAGACAGACACATGTATTTATTTTTCACTCTTTTGCATTTCTCATTTCCCTCTCCGTGTCCCCCCCCTCCCAGCCTCCTAAACCGGCCCTGCAATGCGCCTCTCTCTTTTGGCGGCTCCAGCTCCACATCAACCATGTCAGAGTTGCCTGGAGAAGCTGGGAGGAAGAGGTTTGGGCAAGCCCCCTCCCTCTTGATGCTAGGTAACCAGGGGTCTTCTATTCAGGGCCAGGGCATGATCCCAGGCCCCTCCTCTTAAACAGGGAGAAGAGAGAGTAATAGACCCTACTGAGCACTCACTGCATGCCTAGCTTCACCAGCCACTTAAATCCATTATCTCTAATTCTCATAGCATCTCTGAGAGGCAGAATGGACCTCTCTAAATTACAGGTGGGGGAAACAGGGGGAAAGACCTGAATGGGGGCACAGAATGATGAAGTGGTGGGACTTGAACCCAGGACTCTCTAAGGTCAAAGTCCTCTGGAAGCCAGAGTCAGCACAGACACACATGGTGACCCTCGATGGTGGCCCGGTGTACTGAATCACAGCCAGTGACTCTGCCACTTCTTAGCAGTTTGACCTTGGGCCCGTCATGAACCCCGCTTTTGCCTCAGTTTCCTCCTTTGTGAAACGAGGGTGACAGTACCACCAGACTCCTGGGATCGATTTCAGAATTCAAATAGATTTCCGTATTCAGCACCAAGGACAGCGCCTAGCCCACGCTAAGAACTCCGTAAGTGCAGGTTGTTGTCTTCTCAGGAGGCACTGCATGCCTGTATACAAGGGCACAATCAAGCCTCCCTCACAGACATACTGAAATGAGAGACGATTCATACAGCATCAGGTTCATGGTGGGCGCTCAATAAATAGTGGCTGTGTAACTGTTAGGAGAGAGGATCTCCCTGTCACTCTCCTCTGCATGTTGCCCCCACCCCCTGGGCAAGACACAATGCTGGCTTGAGTGAGTCCCCAGGGACATGGCTGAGCTCTCTCTCTCTCTCTCCCTGGATGTATCCCAGGGACTCCCGCAGGGATGATGGAATCATTTCCCCAATCTGGGGTTCTTTATTGCAGCCATTACAGTTAATGCGGACGCATGGGGATGGTGAAGAGTCAGTGATTCATCCCTGGTTCCATAGGCCCCACACTGCCTCCCACCTCCTTCACAAGTCAGCAGCTCCCCAGAATCAGCAGAAAAATGGGTGCCAGGCTTGTGGATGCTGTAGGACCACTTTGTACCATCCCCCTAAGTTTAGCAGATTGCATTTTACAATGCACCATCACGGCTCTTCTCTCCTTCAGTCCTCATGCCAACTCGATGAGGTAGATGCAGTGACATGCTGGCAAATGTTTAACCATTGGCTCTGGGGGACGGAGGGGTGGGGATAAATGCCCTGCTTTGTAGTGTTTGCTGATTTCTACGGTGTAAATACTCTCACCATGGCCAATTTCAAACTACCAATGTGATATCAAGTGGCTTATGAAACTCCTGAAAGTCAATATTTGGCTCTCATGAGCTGATACAAGCCAACTTCAGTATACTCCTGCATCATTTCCATTTTACAGATGAGGAAACTGTTATGCACAGTGAAGGATGACAATGTAAATTAATAATGAATAATAATGAAACCCATTATTACATAAATGTCTTCGATGATAATGATAGATTGTTTATTAAATAACTACCTTGCACTACATGTTATAATAAGCTCTTTATGCATAGTATCTTACGGAATTCATATAATAGAGTCTTGAAGTAAGCTCTATTAAGATTTCTACTTTGCAGATAAGGAAATGGAGGCTGAGTGAAGTTTAATAAAGAACCCCTTTTGTCTCAATTTCATCATCTGTGAAATGGGGGTACTCAGGACCATTGTGAGAACTCAAATAGATTTCCTTGCTCAACAGCTGGGACAGTGCCTGGCTAAATTCATCCGGCAAGGAAATAGGAGAGGCAAGGTTCAAACCCAGGTCGATCTGATGTCAAAACACACACGTATCTTGCCTTATAAGGTAGTAGGTTGGGGATCAATAGAAGTAGTAGATAGGCAAGTGAGAGAAGAGTGGAAGAAAGGACAGAAAGGAAGAGCAGGAGGAGAGCGAGGAACTGGATTCAGGATTCTCCCTCCCTGGTATTTAGTTCAAGCCCAGACTTTCAGAAGCAGGGCTGGGATTGGCTAGAATGAGCCATTCGCCGTCCGTGGGGATGCCCCCAGCCCTTCTGCTATTTGAGGTTAAGGGCCTAATTCCAGACTGTCGTAGGAAGGATTGCCCAAAGGATTCTTGCATAAACAGGATCTCAGAACTCCAGGGCTCCATGTAGAATGTTGGATATGGAAAGGCTGCTCCTTGGAAAGCACAGAAACCAGTGGTTCTCAACCTGGCTGCACATTAGAATCTCTTAGGAGCTTTAAAAGAGAACTGATGTTGAGCCCCAACCCAGATTAATTTAATAGCACTCCCTTGGGGGTGGAGCACAGGCAAGGGTATTTTAAAAGCTCCAACAGTGATTCTAAAGTGCATTCCAGACTGAGAACTGATGCCCTAGATGCAACCCCTGATTGAACTGATGAGGAAACAGAGTCACAGAGAGACTCAGAGCCTTTCCCCAGGTCAAGTCACTAGTAAACGGTAGGAAAAGATTCCAACCCACATCTCTGTAGCCAGCATGTCGCCCTCCTGGACTCACTGTGCCTGCACTGAGACTGACACCCAAAACGAAGCAGCAAGGATGACACAAGCCACCAAATCAGCATAAGAAGTTGGACAGCCCTACAAAGAGATGCCCCTTGCAACTCCATGGAGACATGGGACTTTGGCATCAGAGAGTCCTGGGTTCAAATCCCACCACTTCCTCACTCTGTGCCCTCAATCAAGTCTTTCCCTTGTTTGGCCTTTTTCCTCATCGATAAGTTAGAGGGTCACACTCTGCCTCTCAGAGATGTTATGGGGGTTAGAGATGATGGATTTAAGAGGCTGGTAAAGCCAAGCATTTAGTAAGTGCTCAGTAAGAGTTTATTCCTTTCTCTTCTCTCTATATGGTCAGAAGATCTCTGGGGCTGTGTCTTTGCCCCTGAGTGGGAGACTCCTGGGCACCAGATTCAGGAGGGCTGGGGCTTGCCCACCCTTCATTTCTAGTTTATCTGGGTGGCTCTGACATTGTTTATCCTGGGTCCAGAACTAGAATCCATGCTCTGGCTCCCAGGTCAGAACGCTTTCTCTTCTCCCTTTAACCCTTGCTGTTTATGAAATCCAACTGAGGCCCAAACATGGGCCCCAGAACCCCAAGCTGCTCAGGGAGAAGGTGGTGCCAGGTGGAGTGGAGGTCAGGGGTTGAAGACAAATTCTCATTCCAGCCCTGTCCTTGGCTCTCTGTATGGCTATGGGACAACTACCCCAACCTGACTGGGCCTCAGTTCCCCTTCTGTAATATGGAGATAACATTTTATGCTTCCTGTATCCTGGATGAGGGAGACCCCTTGATGAGATGAAAGGGATGAAACGCTTTGGAAAAGAACAGAGTCCTCAACCGAGATGACCAAGTGTCATTATTATGAAGATGTTAGTAATTATTATCATCCTGTTTCTTCCCTACATCCCTCTGCTGCCCTGCTGGGCCCGGGGAAACCCTTGGCTCACATTTAGCTTCTCAAACATTTTTGAAAAATGAGTCCCACCCCCTGCTGCTGCTAGAACTGCGTGGAATGCTTTCTATTAAAAATTAAAAACCACTTGTCGAGTCCCTGGGAACATTCAGATTACACAGGAAACAAGTCCCTTCTCAAACTCCCCCTCTTACCTCCGCCCCCCGCCCCTGTCAACTCTCTCTTTGCTCATCACTTACAATGCCGGCTCACTGCACGGGCCTCAACTCCGCTTCTGGCTGCCCAGTCAGGGCAGCCTAATGTAGACGAATGATACACAGGAGGTGCAGGAAAGTGGTTGCATGGATGCGGGGTCAGAAGATAGAGGGGGAGGAAGCAGGTCAAGAGACAAGTGACAGAGAAGGCGGCATACAGAGATGCGGTGAGAAAGTGGGTCAGAGACTGAGAAACAAGAAACAGAGATGCAGAGAGATGGACAGAAAGAAGTGCCAGAAACAGAGGTAGCCAGACAAGTGGGGAGAAATTAGAATAGAGAGAGAGAGATGAGGGCCAAAGAGGCAGATATACATATATATACAACGAGAGAGAGAGACAGAGACGGGGACAGAAAGAGATCGCCATGGACTCACCCAGGCAGGCAACACTTGAGTGTGTGTGTGTGCGTGGATCTCATCTACCACCCTGAGAAAGGGGGATTCTTCTTTTGTTCCAAATTGAGTCCCATTGACTCTTCCATCCTCTCCACATTCAAGTGGGATCCTCTGTGGAGCAGTCTGGTCACCTCGTTTATTCGGTGCAGCAACATTCTAAGTTTCTGCAGTAGCATCCCTTGGCCAGTTGCAGAAAGCAAATATTTTTGGCTTATGATTCAGTTCTATTCGGTCACCCAAGGTATACAGAGCACCTACTATGTGCTAGACCCTTGAGGGTAGGATGCCACATTTGTCACCTTTGTACTCACTGACATGTGGGCACGTGGCCTGGCAGAGAGGGGCTGCTCATGTTTGCTGAGGGATTTGTTGATGGAAAAGACAAGAGAATGAAGTGAAGCTGGGGCCTGTGCTCCTCTCTGCCACCTCTCTCCACCAGAAACCTCCTGCCCCTTTTCTCCCCATCCTGAGTGGTGAGAGCCAGTGCCGTTGCTAGGCAAGGAGATATTGCACATATAGATCTTCCTGGACTTTAATTAAAAACATCTTTAGAAGGTGTCTCTGCAGAGGCCAGCAATTGATTCCTGGCTTGGGCCTGAGGGCTGTTGAGCCACACTCTCTCCAGCAGCAGGTGGGACAGTCAGAGGCTCCCAGCCTTCCCTGCCCTCCCCAAACAGGACCTCTGGGAAGCACACTGCCCCCTGCCTTCCTCCTCTCCTCTCTGCCACCGTCCTCTCAAGCACGGGCCCTGGCAATCAGATAGTATGTCCTCCCGATTTTATCTCCCCCTCCCCTCTCAGGCCTCAGTTTCTTCAGCTGTAAAATGAGGGTATCTACACTTAACCCAAGAGAGTTTCTGGGAGGATGAAATGAGATTAGGGGTGTGAAAGTGCTTTGTAAGCTGTAAAGTCCTGTGCACACTAAAGAGATGGTTGTGGCTGTTTCTCATGCCCACTGAGGCAAGTAGCTTAGGTTCTGGATCCAGGCTCTGGGTCCAGTTCTGGCTCCAGCTCTTACTATGGAACCTCAGGCAAGTTACTTTATCTCTCTCCACATTTATCTCCTCATTGGTAAAATGAGGACAGTAATACCTGCCCTGCCTATCCCCCAGGATTGTGAGAATAAAGGGAAATAGCTTTGTGAAAACAGTGTTGGCTGATAGCTGTTATTTAGTGGATGTCCCGAGAAGTGCAGACTGTACTACAAAAGAGTCTTTTTCCATCTATTATAGATGCTGCTCACAGAGGGATTGCAATATCGGGAAAGCGGCTGTGGCAGGGCCCCTGTCCATTTCCACAGTCTGTTGAGCCCTAATCTCAGGGTCCAGCAATGCCAATCCTATGGCATATGTGCCTCCATAGTCTCCTTCCTTTGCTCCCAGCAGACATCACTAATCGATTGTGGTATTTTTTTCTGCTAAACCTGAATGAGACCTCAGACACCTTCTCAACACAGCCCTATGACCAGTTGACCAGAGCTGGCACCAGAGATGAAACTGATCTGCTAACACTTTGAGGACAGTGGCAGTATCTTGCTTATCTTTGCATCCTCACATACCTAGCAAAGGACCACATACATAGTAGGCACTATTATGTATTTACTGAATTAAAGCAACTGCTTATTTTTCTATCCCATTTGGGCTATATATATATATATAAAGTAGGTACTAATAAATGTTTGCTTAGTTGGGTGACTCATCTTTGCAACCCCTACAGACCCAAGTACACTGAAGGCCTTGTATATAATGGGTGCTAATAAACATGTGTGGATTTAATTCAATTACTTATCTTTACATCCCCAGTGGTGCCCTGAATAAAGTAGTGGGTAATAGATGTGGATTGAACTTCTCATTTCTGTATCCTCAACAGTGTCAAGGATTTTGTCTTACACATAGTTGGCATTAATAAGTAGGTGGAGTTGAACTGGGCATGGGAGCCCTGTGAAATGCTCTTGCTGTCCACTGGTCAGGTTCTGCCAGCCTACATAAGGGATCTGGGCCCCCCAGCAACAGGAGATTATCTAGTCTAACGCTTCCATACCAAAACTCACTCCCTTGTTGATTTCACCCAGCCTCAAGCTTTAAATTCTTGCTTTGCTGATGACTTCCAAAGTGGTAACTCTAGCCCTCATCTTGCTTCTGACCTCCCGACTTGGAGATCTAACTGTCCCCTTGACAACTCCACTTGGATTTCTAGTAGACATCTCAGTCTGCTGCTGCTGCTGCCTAAAGATGTCCAATTAGGAACTCTTAATTTTGTGCTGCAAATTTGCTCATTGTGGAGCATTTCCCACCTCAGCAATAGCAGTTTCATCCATCCATTTGCTCAGATCAAAAACTCAGCCTCATCCTTGTCTTCTCTCTCTCTCACTCCCCTCATCCAATCCCTTACAAACCCTGTTGGTCTGCATTCAATATACATCCAGAATTCAAGTCACCATCACCTCCTGCCCCAATTACAGATGTCTCCTCACCAATCCCCCTACTTTCACCCTTAACCCCTATAGCTTAGTTTCAGCCAACAGATCATCTTTTAAAAATCTACGTTGGATCATAGAATTCCTCTGCCCCACCCTGTCTTACTCAAAGCACAACCACAAAGCCTTCAGCAGCTACAAAAGTCCTATGTGGTCCAGCTTCCGGTATCTCTTTTGACCTCCTTGTACCCTCTCCCCTTCCTTTATTCCTCTTTTCGGCCACACTGACTTCTTTGCTATTCCTCAAACATGAGAAAACACATTACGCTTCAGGACCTTTGCACTTGCTGTTTCCTCTTCCTGGAACATTCTTCCTCTAGCTTAGTTTTTGCGGATCTTTTGTGCAAGAATTCTTCAGTTGTGGTGCAGGCTTGGTTGGTTCCTCAAGTGTCCCCTGAACCAGCAGCATCAGCATTGGCTTTGACAACATCTTTGTTAAAAATGCCAACATTTCTAATAGACCAGATGTGCTGGGCTTCCCTGGTGGCTCAGATGGTAAAGAATCTGCCTGCAATGTAGGAGACTCAGGTTCGATGCCTGAGTCAGGAAGGTCCCCTGGAGAAGGGAATGGCAGCCCACTCCAATATTCTTGCCTGGAGAATCCCATGGACAGAGGAGCCTGGCAAACTACAGTCCATGGGGTTGCAAAGAGTGGGACAAGACTGAGTGACTAACACTGAATCAGAAACCCTGGGGGTAGAGGGGAGCCTTCTGCGCTTTAACAAGTCCTCCAAGTACAATAAACTTTGCAAACCACTGTTTCACATGAACCTCACCAAGATGGTGGAGTAGAAGGACGTGTGCTCATCTTCTCCTACGAGAACTCCAAAATTACAAGTCGCTGCTGAACAACCATTGACAGGAGAATGTTGGATCCCACACAAAAAAAAGATACCCCACGTCCAACGGCAAAGGAGAAGCCCCAGCAAGACTGTAGGAGGGGCAAAATCACATTTAGAGTCAAACCCCATATCTGCCAGAGACACTCGGAGGGCTCAAACAAACCCTGTGCACACCAGGACCCAGAGGCCCCACAGAGACCAAACCAGAGCTGCATTTGAGTGTCTCCTGCAGAGGTATGGGTCAGCAGTGGCCTGCTGCAGGGGCAGGGGCTCTGGGTGTGGCAGACCTGGGTATAGCATAAGCCCTCTTGGAGGAGGTCATCATTAACCCACCATAGAACCACCAGAACTTACACTGGACTGGGAAACAGACTCTTAGAGGGCACAAACAAAACCTTGTGTGCACCAGGACCCAGGAAAAAGGAGCAGTGACCTCACAAGAGACTGACCCAGACTTGCCTGTGAGTGACCACGAGTCTCCAGCGGAGGCATGGGTCAGTGGTGACCTGCTGCAGGGTCAGGGGCACTGATGCAGCAGTGGGTGCACTGGACCTTTTGAAGGAGGTCACCGTTATCCTCATTACCTCCACCATGGTTTGGCCTCAGGCCAAACAACAGGGAGGGAACACAGCCCTGCCCATCAACAGAAAATTGGATTAAAGATTTACCGAGCATGGTCCCGCCCATCAGAACAAGACCCAGCTTCCCCCTCAGTCAGTCTCTCCCATCAGGAAGCTTCCACAAGCCTCTTATCCTTATCCATCAGAGGGCAGACAGAATGAAAACCACAATCACAGAAAACTAACCAATCTGATTACAAGGACCTCAGCCTTGTCTAACTCAGTGAAACTATGAGCCATGCCATAGCCACCCAAGACAGACGGGTCATGGAGGTGAGTTCTGACAAAATGTGGTCCACTGGAGAAGGGAATAGCAAACCACTTCAGTATTCTTGCCTTGAGAACCCCATGAACAGTATGAAAAGGCAAAAAGGACACTGAAAGATGAACTCCCCAGGTTGGTAGGTGCCCAATATGCTACTGGAGATCAGGGAAGAAATAACTCCAGAAAGAATGAAGAGACAGAGCCAAAGCAAAAACAATACCCAGCTGTGGATGTGACTGGTGATGGAAATAAAGTCCAATGCTGTAAAGAGCAATATTGCATAGGAACCTGGAATGTTAGGTCCATGAATCAAGGCAAATTGGAAGTGGTCAAACAGGAGATGGCAACATTGACATTTTAGGAATCAGTGAACTAAAATGGACTGGAATGGGTGAATTTAACTCAGATGACCATTATATCTACTACTGTGGGCAAGAATCCCTTAGAAGAAATGGAGTAGCCATCATAGTCAACAAAAGAGTCCGAAATGCAGTACTTAGATGCAATCTCAAAAATGACAGAATTACCTCTGTTCGTTTTCAAGGCAAACCATTAAGTATCACAGTAATCCAAGTCTATGCCCCGACCAGTAATGCTGAAGAAGCTGAAGTTGAACAGTTCTATGACGACCTACAACACCCAGAAAAGATGTCCTTTTCATTATAAGGGACTGGAATGCAAAAGTAGGAAGTCAAGAAGCAACAGTTAGAATTGGACAGGGAACAACAGACTAGTTCCAAATCGGGAAAGGAGTACGTCAAGGCTGTATATTGTCACCCTGCTTATTTAACTTATATGCAGAGTACATCATGAGAATGGGCTGGATGAAGTACAAGCTGGAATCAAGATTGCTGGGAGAAATATCAATATCAGATATGCACATGACACCACCGTTATGGCAGAAAGTGAAGAAGAACTAAAGAGCCTCTTGATGGAAGTGAAAGAAGAGAGTGAAAAAGTTGGCTTAAAACTCAACATTCAGAAAACTAAGATCACAGCATCTGGTCCCATCACTTCATGCCAAATAGATGGGGAAACAGTGGAAACAGTGAGAGACTTTATTTTGGGGGGCACCAAAATCACTGCAGATGGTGACTACAGCCATGAAATTAAAAGACGCTTACTCCTTGGAAGGAAAGTTATGACCAACCTAGACAGCATATTAAAAAGCAGAGATGTTACTTTGCCAACAAAGGTCTGTCTAGTCAAAGCTATGGTTTTTTCAGTAGTTATGTATGGATGTGAGAGTTGGACTATAAAGAAAGCTGAGCACCGAAGAATTGATGCTTTTGAGCTGTGGTGTTGGAAAAGACTCTTGAGAGTCCCTCGGACTGTAAGAAAATCCAACCAGTCCATCCTAACGGAAATCAGTCCTGAATATTCATTGGAAGGACTGATGCTGAAGCTGAAACTCCAATACTCTGGCCACCTGATGCGAAGAACTGATTCATTGGCAAAGACCCTGATGCTGGGAAAGATTGAAGGCAGGAGGAGAAGGGGATGACAGAGGATGAGATGGTTGGATGGCATCACCGACTCAATGGACATGAGTTTGAGCAAGCTCTGGGAGTTGGTGATAGACAGGGAGGCCTGGTGTGCTGCAGTCCATGGGGTCGCAAAGAGTCGGACACAGCTGAGCAACTGAACTGAGAACTGAGTTTCACATAGCTCTTTGGTCCACTCTCTTGGTTCCTTCAGACCTTGTTCAAATGTTCTCTTATAAAAAACGAAGGCCTTACGTCCCTACTTCCCTGGTGGTTCAGTGGTTACGAATCCACCTTGCAGTACAGAGGATGTGGATTCAATCCCTGGTAGGGGAACTAAAATCCCACAAGCCTTGGAGCAACTAAGCCTGTACCACAACTAAAGAAGCCTTGCGCTGCAACAAAATATTCGTGTGATACAGCGAAGATGCAGCCAAATAAGCGAATAAATACAGAAAAAGAAAGGTCTCTCCTGACCCCTCTGTCTAAAATAGCACTCCCCCAATATAAGTCCCAATTCCCCTCACACTTACACCAGAGGGTGTATTTATATCTTGACTTGTTTCTTTCTTTCCTATCTCTCTCCCTGCCCTAGATGTAGGCTTTCTAAGAATCTCCGATGCCTGAAACAGTCTCTGGCACAGAGTAGGCTCTCAGTAAACATTTGGGCATGAATGAGCCTGCTCTGTGCTCAGAAGGGAACCTGGGGCCCAGAGAAGAGCAGGGGCTTTCCCGAGGTCACGCGGGGCGCCAGGCTTCCTGACTGTCAGATGCAGGACCCGCGCTGCAGCGTTAGGCTCAGCGTGGCTGGCGTGCCCCTCCTTAGAAGCGTGGCTCATTGGAGGCCCCCGGCACACTTCCCTTCCCTTTTAAGCTGTGAGTGGTTTAATTTGTGAGCGCCGCTGCCTTTCATGTCCCAAGCCGTGTCCCGCTCCCTCTGATCTCCGAGGCCGCCCAGACCCCGGTGCCGCTTGTCGGCCCCGCCCCCCTCAGCCCAGATCAGGAGGCTCAGTAATTGTGACTGATTTTCAAAGCTGCCTGGAGTCTCCGTAAGCACCCAAGTGTCGGATTTGCTTTTCCTTCAAAAAGTTGCTCAAATGAAATAAACTAATTTAATTTCTGCTTCCTCCTCCCCCTTCCTGGGTTCCCCTGGCTTGTCCGAGTTAAATCCCCACTATTTCCTGAGCAGAATGTCAGAATCAGTGGACCGGGAAACCGGGGTGAGGTGGGGCGGGGGTTCCTTGCGGCTGGGCTCATCAAGCTAGGGGCTGGCTCAGCCTCCCACTCTCTGGGTGACCTTGAGTGAGTCCTTGCGCTTTTCTTGGTCTGACTTTCCCCATGAGTAACACAAGAACCTTGACACTCCAAAAGCCTGGGAGCCCAACCCAGCGATCTGCTGGGTCATTGACTTGCTATGTGACCGTGGGTCACATCATCTCTTCTCTCTAAGCCTTCGTGTTTCCATCTGTTCAATAGGGATGCTGACATCAGTCCTGCCACCTCTCAGAGTCAAAGTGAGAGTGAAGTGGTGATGGGCAAGCCAGCATGGGGTATATGGGACTATAACTCTCTCTGGGCCCCTCATTCCCATCCACTCTCCACCCTGAGGCAGAGGGAGGCTTCCAAAATGCAAGTCTGCCCACTTACTTTCTTGCTTAAGCTTTTCCCAGGCTACCTGCTTCCCTCAAGTCCTTTGCATGAGTTCAGCTTCCTCCTCTAGCCTCATCTTTCGCCATCTTTCTGGCTTTTCCATGTGGAAACATGCAGTTCACTTTTGAGTGAAGAGAGACAGGACTATGTCTCTTTTGCCAGAGTTTGAGTCCAGGAGTAAGGGCTGCCAGACTTGGGAAATCAGAGGCTTCATAAGCTACCTCTGACTTGCAGTGTGACCTGAGACCCGTCACGGCTCTTCTGAGCCTCAGTTTCCCCACTTGCAAAACTGATTTCTAAGTACTGCCTGGGTCTCTGTCATGGACAACCTCCAAATTTATCTCTCTACCTCAGACCTTGCAGCTGAAACTGGATACTGAACTGCCTTTTTCAAGATCTCTCCTTGGCTTTCTAATAAATACTTTCAACTTAGTTCATCTAACCAAACTCATGATTTCCCTCCATCCCCACAAATCTGTTTCTCCCACTGTTTCTCCCATCTCAGTAAATGGAGATTCCATCTATTTAATTGCCCAGGTCAAAATCTCGGTAGTCATCCTTGAATTTTCTTTCTCTCACACCCCACATCCAATCCATTAGCAAATGCTTTCAGCTCTACTTTCGAAATATATCTAGAAGCCGACCTCTTTTCAGTACCCTTACTGGTACCACCTTGTTCCAAGCTACCATCATTTCCTGCCTAGGTAATTGCAATATCCTTGTCAACGAGCTATCTGCTTCTGCCTTTCCCCCACCTCTCCATCTAATCTTCACGGAACAGTCACAGGATCCTGTTCAAATTAAGTCATGTCATGTCACTCTTCTGAACAAGCCCCTCCACTGACTTCCCAGCTTGCTGAGCATAAAACGCAAAACCTTGACTATGATCACACGGCTGCCTGATCTGGTCTCTTCTCTGCTTCCCCTCAGAGGGAAGTCAGCCCTGAAACCTTTGCATATACTGTTCCCACTGCCTGGACTGCTGTTCCCTGGGCGCAGGTTCTCACTTCTTTCGAGTCTTTGCTTCAGTGTCTTCTTCCCAACCCCAGGATCGGTTTGTTAACTTGCTTCCTGCCTGTCTTCCTTGACCAGAATATCCCTTCCATGAGAGCAGAGAGGCTGGTCTGCCTTCTCCACGCTGTGTCCCAGGTACCTATGCATATTTGTTAAAAGAATGAATGAATTCATTCAGCAGACACATAACCTGTCAAATGCATGCACAGGTCTTAAAGGCCGTGCACATCTGCGCACGCGTGAGAACATGGTATGCACAGCAGACAACACCAGCACACCTGTGTGTGTGTGAACACCAACCCACACCCACATTCACACCCTCGCCGTTCCCTGTTCTCCCACCATCCTTTGTGCTCACTGTCTTCTCTGGTTCACTCCCTTCTCTTCCATTACCGCCTGCTTGCTCATTACCTACCGATTTGCCCCATCTAGAGAAGCCAGGGGTGACCGCACTTTTCCCCAAGAAACCAAGTTCCTCTGGCCTCTGATGAGCAGCTGCAGAGCTGGAAGGCCAAGAAGGAGGCAGTGCCTTGGCCAAAGAGATGGAATGTGTTCTAGGACCCAGGGCCACTGTTCCCTGTCCAGCCTGGCTTGCAGGTGACTTAGGCTAATGTGGTGGGGAAGGTGGTAGTGGCCGGCTTGCTCCTCAGCCCACGACTCCAGTTTCTACCAGGAGCCCTGGGCTAAGTGATTGTCCAGGACCGTGCCTGGGCAACTGGGCTCACAGCTGTGCCCTGACTCCCCTCCCCCCAGCAGGCTCCCTCGCTCAAGCCAGCTGCTCCCCTTCCCCTCTTGCTGGCTCATCCCACCCCCCGGAGCCCACCGCCCACCTGTGGGTGAGAGCTCAGCCACGCTGCCAATGTAGGGGCCGTGCAGGAAGCGGGGCTCGCTGTCGTTGATGTCCTGCACCTTGATGATGAACTCCGACTCGGGCTCCAGCAGGCGGTTGGTGGCACGGTCCCGAGCCTGAGCCCGCAGTGTGTAGAAGGTCTTCTGTTCCCGGTCTAGGCGCTCCATGGCGTGGATGTCGCCCGTCAGCTCGTCGATCAGGAAGATGGTCCCAGCGCCCTCGCCCGAGATGGTGTACTTGATGGCCCCGTCACCCTCGTCTGAGTCCGAGTGGATCTGGGGAGGCAAGGAGGAAGGCAGAATGGAGGCCTGGGTGGCAGCTTCTTTTGGCGCCCCACTCCTCCACCAAGTCCCACTGGGGGCCTCGTCCTAAGCACATCTCTTCTTTGACATACCCATGCTTCAGTGAAGTCACTGAGGCTGGGGAAACCAAACGTCATCCCAGTCCCAGGCCTCACTGTCTGGTCTGGCATGTTCCACTAGCCCTCCATGGCTCTTCCTGCCCCAACCCTGCCCCTGTAATTGACCTTCCCCCCTACGGCCAGAGATATCAGCCTCAGAGGCAGATCTGAACAGGTCCTCCTGTGCAAGCAATCTTCTATGGCTCCCTATCACTCTTACAAAGAAGTCACAGCCACCTCCACACCCCTCTTCTTCTTTTCGTGTCCTGCCTTATTTCTCTGTCTACTGAAAGTCTCCTCATCCTGCAAGGCTTGCCACATCTTGCAAGTTTAAATGCCACCTCTTCTCAAAAGCTTTTTTTTGGACCCACCCCCACCCCCATTCCCACTCCACCTCCAACTCTGCCATTCTGCTCCAAGATCTTTGCAAGACGTCAAGCCATCGTTATCACGTTCGCTGTAGCCATGCTTCTTAAATCTTAATGTGCATGCAAATCACCCAAGATCTTGGTAAAAAGCAGATTCTGACCCAGGGAGTTTGGAGTGGGGCCTCAGAATTTGCATTTTTAGCAAATTTCCAAGCTGCTGTCCATGACCCTCGCTGGAGTGACAGGTCTAGGGTCCCTAGGCTCCAAGCCCTCAGAAGTATCTTCTTACTTCTCCGGAGAGCAGCCTCAGGGCTTGGCATATGGTGGGGACAGGGATTGGAAGGACAGAGGGGAAAGGGAGATGCAAACTGGAGGAGTGCCTACCATGTGCCAGGCAGTGTGCTGAGCAATTTACATATTTATTTGGTGCACAGTTCTTTAAAAAGAAAATCACTATTAGAGTAGGTTTTGCTATCTTCACTTTGCAGATTTTTTTTTTTCATTTCCCTACTGAGGACTAGAAAAATGGGATGAATTGCTCAAGGTCAGACCACTGGAGGAACTGGCCTGGTCCACAGCCTGGGCTTTCTCACTCCATCCTCACGCCTCCTGGGAGGAGCCCATGGCAGAGGGAAGGAGCAGTATAGCTTGGTCCAGCCTTGGTGCCAGCATCACCTCCCTGTGAGTTCTTGCACAAGTCACTACCTCTCTGGGCCTCAGGTCCCTCCTCTGTAACACGCGGAGCATAATAGCACCTCCTCCTAGAGGTGCCGGAGGGTGGCACGTCTGCGTGCTGAGTGGCTTCAGTTGTGTCCGACTCTGTGTGACCCCATGGACTGTAGCCCTCCAGGCTCCTCTGACCATGGGATTATCCCAGGCAAGAATAGTGGAGTGGGTTGCCATTTCCTCCTCCAGGGGATCTTCCCAACTCAGGGATCGAACATGTGTCTCTTACATCTCCTGCATCGGCAGAAGGGTTCTTTACCACTAGCACCACCTGGGGAGCCCAAATGGAGGGCTAATTGAGTCTAAAGTCCACAAAGGCCCTTAGCACTTGCCTGGCACCAGATGATGTTTACAATATGTAACAGCCAGCCTGGCACTGGCACTGCCTATGGAGTGGTACCACAGCAGAGCCCCTGCTGGCCCAGGTGGGAACACTTTGGATGCTGGATCACAGAGAGGTCCGAGGGGCGGAGGGAGCTGAGGGGAGTGAGGGGAAACAGACTATTTACCGCAGGTAGGGAGCCTCTTCACTATTTTAGCAACTGGTACAACTATACTGGTAGGTACTAGTTGAAAATCAGTCCTGCCTAAGACATAGTAAATGTCCCATAAATGGTAGCTATCATTATTATTATATTATTATTAAATGTTAGCTATATATAACTGGGATTTAATCCAGGCACTGTTAAGCTCCAGAACCCAGGCTGTTTTCACTGCACCGAGATCTCCTGGGCAAGGAACCAGCAGAAAGACTGTTCTCCCACATAGAAACACCCAAGTCCTTATCCTACAACGTGCAAATCTCTCAGGCAGCGCTGAGCAGAAGAAAATGCATCCGAGGAAGTCAGTGACCTTGGGCGGCTCTCTGCTCCTCTCGAAGCTTCCTCCAAGATGAAGCATGAACAAGAGAAGCCGTAAAGGCCCCTTTCAGGCCAGGACGCCATGTACCCCAGCCCACTCAGCAGGATAACAGGTGCCAATGAAGTCATCACGAAGAGGAATAAAAGCCCACCCCCTGCCACGCAGGAGGAGCCCGGGTATAAATTCTGCTGGTGGAACTTTGTGTCTGAAAGGTGGATTATAGAAGTGCCATTTGGAAGATTGAATGGCCCATAAACATTTTCATATTTCATTAGCCGATTAATGGGCATCTCTCTCTTTTTGGCGAGTCTGCTGATTCTCAGCAGAAATTGCGGGGAGTAAATGGAGGCGTCGGGTGGAACCTTTCCGGGTCCCCGTCCTGTTATAGATTGCCCCAATTAATGCCCGTCCTGGGCTCCACTGAGAAGCCTTCTTCCTGTCCAGTTACTGTTAATAGATTTCTCATAAGTGGCTGGATTGTAAAAACCTCATAACTCAGTTTAATACCCCCAATAAAATTATCTCAAGACATCAGCCCTGAATCATCAGCAGTGCTAGAGATGAGGAGACCTGTCTCTCCTGTTTGCTGTTTATGCTGTTCCTCCACCTCTGCCCGGAGGAGGTAGGGACCAGAGAGAGTGAATGGGTTCCTTTTTCAGATGACTTCACCCACTTCCCAGTCAGAGCCGTTGCGGGTTTATTTAATCAGCACACACTCCTCCCCGGAAGTCTGGTGGAATAGATGCCATTTGGAGGAATGCATAACAGCTGTAATCTTATTAGTCTTCATCACCACCCTAATAAGAATGAAATGTCATTCTTAGTTCCATTTACCAGATGAGGAAACTGAGGAACACAGAGGGGAGAGGTCATTTGCTTGGTCACCCAGCTAAGTGCAGGAAGCCAATCTCCTGAACTCATCACTCACGCACGTTGTGATCACACCATCTGTTATTTTTATCCCTCTGGGTCTGTTTTTCCACCTGAGAAATTGGATCAAGCCTACCTGGCACAGATGCGGTGAAGACGAAACAGGAACATGACCTACACACTCTATAGGGTTTCCCTAGAGGCTCAGTGGTAAAGAACCCACCTACAAATGCAGGAGAAACAGGTTCAACCCCTGGGATGGGAAGATTCCCCTGGGGAAGGAAATGGCAACCCACCCCAGTATCCTTGCCTGGGAAATCCCATGGAAAGATGGAGCCTGGTGGGCTACAGTTCATGGGGTGGTAAAAGAGTCAGATATGACTCAGCAACTAAACAATAACACACTCTGTAAGTGATTGTCTCCTTCCCTTTCCATCTCCTGGGTCTCCATCACATCCCTGAAGCCCTTAACATTTTATCTCAGCCTCTGGCCAGGGATCACCTACCAGTGAGCAGTAGAAAGGAGGGAGTGAAACCTAGCGATGATGTCACTGCTATTCTTCCGTGAAGTGTGACAGAGAGCTCATGCTGGGGCCCAGGGACTGCTCTCTGGGGACAGCAGAGTTGGACAGAGCCGGTTAGCCTGTGGAGGAGCTAAGAGCTCAGAGCTGCAGATTCGGGCTGGGTCGGGGCTGCTTCCCACCCGTCACCCACTGCCTGGGTCCTGGTTCTGGAGTGGAGAGGGAGTGGACAGAGGATCCTGGAGGGCTAGAGTCCACAGGGTCACAGAGTCGCACACGACTGAAGTGACCTAGCACACACACACATGCCGCTCATTCTATCCCAGAATGATATTTCTCAAGAATCTCAGCTATGAGGCTGGGATGGGGCTTTTATTTACTGAGCACCTACTACATGCCAGATTGCAAGCCTCTGCAGAAATCTAATTTAACATTGTGGCAGGACTTCCCTGGTAGTCTAAGTGGTTAAGAATCTGCCTGCCAAGGCAGGGGACATGGGTTTGATCCATGGTCCAGGAAGATCCCACATGCCATGGAGCAACTACCATGGCCCACAACTACTGAGCCCATAATCTACAGCCAGTGAGTTGAAACTACTGAGCCCACATACCCTGGAGCCCGTGCACCACAACAAGAGAAGCCACTGCAATGAGAAGCCCATACACCCCATCTAGAGAGTAGCTGCCACTTGCCACAACTAGAGAAAGCCTGGCGCACAGAAAGCCTGTGATGACTGAGCACAGCCAAAAATAAATAAATTTAAAAGAAAACACTGTGGCCCATGTAAATGTCTCCCCATTTTCCAGGAGAACAGACTGAGATAGTCCCAGGTCTGTCTGACTCCAAAGCACAAGTTGGTCCCTCTGCAGCCTTTGGAATCTGGCTAGTCCACTTACAGGGCTTCCCTGTAGCTCAGCTGGTAAAGAATCTGCCTGCAATGCAGGAGACCCCGGTTTGATTCCAGTGTCGGGAAGATCCGCCGGAGAAGGGGATCTCCAGTTTTCTTGGGCTTCCCTTGTGGCTCAGCTGGTAAAGAATCGACTGCAATGCAGGAGACCTGGATTCGATCCCTGGGTTGGGAAGATTCCCCTGGAAAAGGGAAAGGCCGAGCAGATCCCAACTGACCTTCTCGGTCAGGCACAACGGAGCGACTTTCACTTGACTTCACTTAGTCCACTTATAACATTTCTGGTTAAGGAAGAGGGAGAAAGGAAGAGGGGGTGGGCTGGAGGGCAGTCATGGGGCTGCATGGCTTCGACAGAGGCCTGTACCACCCTGTACCCGCAGGCCATGGTCATTGGTGGCCTTTTCAATCTGAGCCTCTATCTCATCATTTGGAAAAGGACTTCAAAATCAGAAGAGGTGATGGGCTTTGGATACTGGAAGAGCCAGGTGCCAGCGTCTGCTCTGTCACCCACTTGTTGCCTGGCCCTGAGTGAGAGGCTACCTTCCTCCAAGCCTCGGTTTTCTCAACAGTAAAAGAGACTGACAGGGCTTCCCCAGAGTCTAAAGATGCACTAGATAACATGTGGGAGCTCCGGGCACTTACTAAGTGCTCACTGAAGACAAGTTGCCTTTCCTCTTCTGGTACCTGACCTCAAGAGAGACTGAGGGTCAACGAGTGCATCCATTCCCCCATCTCCTGACATAATAGCCATAGGCTCAAATCCTGACCCACTGGAGACATGGGGGCCGTTATGCAACATCTTCTTGTCTTTTACTTATTTTTTAAGTATTTGTTTATTATTGTAAGTATTATTACTATATTACACTAATTATATTATTATAAGTACTATATTATTATAAATATTATTATAAGTATTATTTTATTTTATTATTCTTATTTTATTTATTTTTATTTTCTGACCCTGCCACGTGGTATGTGGGATCTTAGTTCCCTGACCAGGGATCGAACCTGCATCACCCGCATTGTAAGTGTGCTGTCTCAACCACTGGACCACCAGGGAAATCCGTCTTCTTGCCTTTTAGACTCAGCTCATTTCCTCCTGCAGGCAGCCCTCCCAGAGGCCCTCCCATTTACCCTCCTCCATGCACACTCCCCTCTGCTCCACATTCGCCTATAACACCTCTGTATTGTAGTCTGTCTCCCCACTTCTCATGGGATTCAGGGGCAGGGACTAACTTTGATTCATCTTTGTCTGAATTCCCCATGCCAGGCATACAATAGGTGTACTGACAACGTATGCAGAGAAAATACAGGGGGAGTGGGAGAGGTGAGTGTGTGTGTGAGAGAGAGAGAGAGAGAGAGAGCAAGTGTGTATGTGAGATGGTGAACTCAGATCCAGCATATGGCTGTTCATTTCCATTTCCCTTGTACCTAGGTTAGGCCACAGCACCAAACATTGAATACATTAGTGAAATATACAACTGTCATTGTGTGTGTGTGCTAAGTCGCTTCAGTTGTGCCCGACTCTTTGCTATCCCATGGACTGTAGCCTGCCAGGCTCCTCTGTCCATGGGATTCTCCAGGCAAGAATACTGGAGTGGGGTGCCATGCCTTCCTCCAGGGGACCTCTCCAACCCAGGGATTGAACCCATATCTCTTATGTCTCCTGTATTGGCAGGAGGAGTCTTCACCACTAGCGTTTACCTGGGAAGCCCTGCAACTGTCATTAGAATTTTGCAACTGTCTTCCAGGATTTCTGGAGGATCCAGTCACTCTGTTCAATCCCAGGTACCCGTGAGCTAGACTAGGATGGACAATCACTAGGCACACTTTTAGACCCTCTACTGTTACCTCCTTGATATTGCATAATGATCTTGTGGCTCAGAGTACATCCTCTCCCCATTGTACAGACTGGCAAACTGAGGCTCACAGAGGGAACACATCCCACCTAAAGCCACACAGCTAACAAGAGGCAGCCCAAGGCCTGTCTGCCTCCACATCCTGGGCTCTTTTCACTGCAGCTATTGGAGACAGCCCCGCAGGGGATTCCCCCTCCCTAAGCCCCAGCCCAGGATCATAAACAACTTGAAAAACACCAGAGTGATGGCTTCTCATCCTGGGGTGGGGGGGTGGGGGGAATGCTGAAAAATGGGATTTACGAGGCCATTAATTACTTCCTCCTAATTAAATCAAAATTAAATGCGAGCAGAGGTACATTTTCCTTATTAAAGACAATTAAACGGACAGTGCGGCTACGCAAATAAAACGAGTCCAGGATTTAAACAGAAAGCAAATCAAATAAAAAGCGTCCCCCAGAATGAGGGATCTGTTCATGCCTGTGCTACTCGTAAACCAGGAGTTCATCAATTTTCTTTAAATATTAGCAACTTAATTAAATCTGCTCTCCTCCCCACTTTAATCCTGCCGTATATCTAAAATAGATCTCACCGCCCACAGGAGTTGGTCATAAGTGCTGACCCCATAATTCTCTTTAAAAAAAAAAAAAAAAAGAATTAAAAATCCTACAAAACCCACATCCAGCTGACAGAAGCCTCAGGGGAAATTACAGTTCGGAAAAGGGATTAGTCAAAGTACCCAGATTGTATGGAAATGTTGGGAGGCCACTCTGAGGGTGGGAGTTGTGAGAAGGTGTAGGGAGGAGGCAGCCCCCGAGCTGTTGGGGGGAGTGGGGGTGGGGGGGCAGGACAGCAGAGGGAATTGTTGGTGTGGGGCCCTGGCGACAACCACAGGGCCCAGTGGTTCCTGCAGGTGCCGACAGGAGCCTGGCGGTGAGTGATGGAGGAGGCGGCTGTAAAATAGGTTACCGTTGGGCGCCTGGGGTTCACTCCACGGATGGTGCTGTTGCTAAGCTACCTTTGGAATTCGACAAGGACGGATGCTCCCAGCGGCTCCCTGGGGTGGGGACCGGGAAGCAGTGAATTAACTGAAACTGTGGAGAAGTCCTTTCTCCCTGATGAGCGAGAGCACGTGGTATGAATGTGTGTGTGTGTGCGTGCATACACAACCACTTGTGCAAATGTGGGACTTGGCTGGAAGGGGAACAGGTGGTTTTCAAGAGGACGAGCTCATCTTCCCAGGGTCGGGGTGGGCTGACGACCACCTCCCCCTACCTTGTGGTGAGAAACTAGCACATCAGGTTGCAAAGAAGGCTTTCGGGATTTGGGGCTGGGGTTCATAACACCGGTGTATACTCAAGGCAGTGGGAAAGTCAGGCAAGATCCATCATAATAGAAGCTAATACTTACTGGGCACATAGAACATGCTCTCTAGGTTCTTGGTATATGCTAGCTCATTGAATCCTCACTGAAACTCTTTGAGAAGGTGCCAGGTACAGCCTCACTCAGCAGATGAGGAAACTTAAGCAGAGAGAGGTTAAATAATGTGCCAAGGTCAGAAAAGGAATGAACAGCAGAACTGAGATTTGAGCCCTGGCAGTCTGGCTCCAGTTGAACAGCAAAGTGAATCAGTTATACATGTACGTAATATACATAGACGTATACATACATCTCTGAAGCACACACTATACCACCTTTCACAAGAAAGGGTGCTTTGGGCCCATGTTCGCAAAGAGATGGAAACTTTTCTCTTCTCCCTGCAAAGAGTGCTTTTCTGGAGGTGGCCTTGAGAGTGAGGGAGGAGGGGCTCTGGGTGAAGATGATGGAGGGGGAAGATAACGTAGTCATGACTGCAGTGGGGATGCTGGGAGAGGCTGCTGTGAGAAGGACCCCTGGGGCTGGGCACAGTGCGGGGCTCATAGAGGGTGTTTAATACAGGACTACTATGCAGCACAGGGAACTCTCTTCAGTGCTCTGTGATGACTTATACGGGAAGAGAATCTAGAAAAGAGTGGGCAGATGTATAACTGATTCACTTTGCTGAACACCTGAAACTATCACAACACTGTAAATCAACTATACACCGATAAAAGTTTAAAAAAAAGATTGCATTGGAGGAATTCCCTGGTGGCCCAGTGGTTAAGACTCCATGCTGCCACGGCAAGGGGTGTGGGTTCGATCCTCGGTCAGGGAACTAAGATCCCATATGCCCCATGGCCAAAAAGTTAAAATAAATAAATAGGGTCAAGATATTACCAAAAAAAAAAAAAAAAACTATTAAAAAATTGCACTGGGGCCAGACCTGGTGTCAGCAGAACCTCACCTCTTGGGGTTGGTTCTACCACCATGTTGGACTCACTCCATCTCTGCTGATCAAAAGTCCCTGGAAAGCTGACTGGCTTCGGCATGATACTCTTCTGGCCTCAGTTTCCCCTTACCAGGAAGGCAGGTACTAGTATGCCCTCCATCACCTAGAGACAGTGGTTCAACGAGACAAGGGTGGTGTTTGACTCATAACAATAATTGCTAGGTGGATGCAGATGGGAAATGGTGAATGAATCAGCATCTGGTTTCTCTCATCTGCTCGGGATGTGGGTGGCTGAGGAGACCTTCTCAGAGCCCCAGCTGGCAGGCAGACAACATGGCCGAGGTGCCTGAGACCACCGTAGCTGACAATCAGGTAGACATGTCAGTCACTCTCTGAGTTTCTGGGCTTTTCCTGGACCCAAATCTCTCTCCCAAGCTTGTAGGTCTTGTAGAGGTTTGGAGAATCAGCACACGGGTTTCAATCCTTGCTAAGCCACTTGCTCACTCTATGCCTGCCTGCTCTGCACCTTGAGTCCATTGTCTACAAAATGGAATGATTTCTACTTTACAGTTTAAGAGTTAAATGCTTCATATGGGAATAATGAGAAAACAACAATAAACAACTAGGGACTTCCCTGGTGGTCCAGCGGTTAAGAATCTGCCTTGGATCAAGCATATGGCTGTTCATTTCCATTTCCCCTGTACCTAGGTTAGGCCACAGCACCAAACATTGAATTATGAGTAATGAAATATACAACTGTCATTGCGTGTGTGCATGCTAAGTCACTTCAGTTGTGCCCGACTCTTTGCAATCCCATGGACTGTAACCAGCCAGGCTCCTCTCTCCATGGGATTCTCCAGGCAAGAATACTGGAGTGGGTTGCCACGTCCTTCTCCAGGGGATCTTCCTGGCCCAGGGATCAAACCCACATCTCTTTCATCTCCTGCATTGGCAGGTGGGTTCTTTACCACAGTGCCACCTGGGAAGCCCACCTCACTCATGCACTATAAACATCTCAACTGTTGACAAGACTCTAAATAAGCCAGGTTCCGTCAGGACATCAAGTCTTTTTATAGGCTATGCCCTCTTCCCATCAGCCCAAACTCCTACTCATATATTAAAACCTAGCTCAGGCATTTAGAAAACACTTCCACAAAGCCAGTCAACAGATACCACTTAATGAAAACCTACTCAGTGCCAGGTGCTGACCTGTGGAGCTTTTTCTGCACCAGGGTGTCTCTGCCTCTACACCATCACACCCATGAGGGGCTTAGGGATTAAAGGGATGAACGAAAGTCCTTCTCAGTTCCATATACTCTTAAGGCATAGACCTTCAGTCACATTAACCAACACTTCCTCAGTTTGAGAAACTAGCTTTCATTCATTCATTCATTCAATGAACAATTTGTGAGCAACGTCTGTGCCAGGCGCTATGGATTTTATGCTGAGCAAAACAAACACAAGCTAATAGGAAAGACATGTATTAATTGCATAATCAAACAAAAACACATACATAATGAAGTGTTATGAAGGAAAGATATGGGGACCTCAAGGGCCACATGCAGGGGGATCCATCCCAGATGGGTGTTATCAGGGATGGCTTCTCTGAGGAAGTGGCATTTCAGTGGAGACCTGAATATGAGATAAAGTCAGCAACAGAAGGAGCAGGATGGGGACTTCCCTGGTGGTCCAGTGGTTGGGAGTCTGCCTGCCAACGCAGGGGACATGGGTTTGATCCCTGGTCCAGGAGGATCCCACATCCTGCGGGGCAACTGGGCCTGTGTGCCACAGCTATTGAGCCTGTGCTCTAGAGCCCAGGAGCTGCAACTACTGAAGCCCGCGCACGCTAGAGTGCGCTTCACAACCAGAGAAACCACCGCAACTTGAGAGTAGCCCCCACTCTGCAACTAGAGAAAACCCATGCACAGCAAGGAAGGCCCAGTGCAGTCAAAAATATAAATAAAAAGAAGGAGCAGGATGGAGCAGTTAGGGGAGGCAAGCAATCGAGGTAGGTAAGGGGGTGTGGGGCTGGCAGAAGCCTGTGGGGGCAGCAGAGGGACCAGGGAAAGGTATCAGAAGGGTGTTGTGGCCCATAACTCAGAGTGTAGCAGGAGATGAGGTTGGAGAAGCCGGATCTTTGCAAGCAGTGGGGCAGAATTTGAACTTGACCCCAAGTGCATGGGAAGCTATGGACGAATTTTGAGCATAGCAGGGAGTCTGTGTGTGACATGATCAGATATGCAAATTCCTTTCTACATTCTGGAAACCCGCTCCAGCGTTCTTGCCTGGAGAATCCCATGGACAGAGGAGCCTGGCTGGCTACAGTCCATGGGGTCGAAGAGTCGGACACGACTGAAGAGAGTTGGCACAGCATGGCATTCTGCACCCCAGCTGGGTCCAGCTACAAGACGGACTGACTTTGCGCCCTACTAGTCCTCTCTGCTCTAAGATGCGAGAGCAAGAGGGTCCAGAGAAGGATGCAGGGCAGGGATGCGAGCAGAGTGAGGGTCCTGTGGTCGGCCCGCCCCATCGGGGCCGCTGGGAGGAGGCAGAAGGGGGTTGGGAGGGGGTGGGAGGGAGCTGGGATCCCTCGAGTCTGCCAGCGGGTGTCTCTGGGGTCCTAGGAGTAGGACGGCGGGTGCTGGGTCCCACTTTACCTTGCCCACGTACAGGGGCTCGGTGCCCGTGTACTCCTCCACCACGAAGAACTGGTTCCACACCCAGCCGCGCTTCACGCGGCCGGCGCCGGGCGCGCCGTCCTGCACCGACGGCGCAGGCGTGCCCGCCGCCCACAGGGCTCCCTGCAGCGGCGGCGGCGGCGGCGGCGGCAGCAGCAGCAGGAGCAGCAGCAGCGCGGGCGACAGCGCGGCTCCCGCCCGGAGCCCCCGGCCTTCAGGCCGCGGCCTCATGCTTGGCCTGCGAGGGGCCCGGGCCCAGGAGCATGGACGGGAGGCACCAGGGTGTCGCCGCTCGGTGGCCAGGACGGAGCGGCGCCGCGGTCACATGGTGGCTCAGCGCGGCCGCCGGGGCGCCGCCCCCGACGGGGCACCCGGACAGGCCCGCGGCCCTGATCGCCGCCCAGCCGCGGGGGCGCCGGGCTGGAGGAGGAGCGGGCGCGACCGCACCCGGGGCATGGACGGCCCCCCGAGGTCCCCGCCCGCGCCCCGCTGGCGCCGGCGCGGCCGGGTCACCAGGCAGCGCCTCGGCGGCTCCGGAGTCTGGGATGCGCCATGGTTCCTGCGCGAAGGGGTGCTGGCCGGGGCCGGGCTGGTCCTTCGGGAACTAGGGGCCGTCCCGCCCAGGAGCCTGTGAGAGAAACAAGAAGACATCAGAGGAGGCGCTCTGCGGGGTCGGGGCGGGTTGGGTCTATCTTTTTGTCCTTTTAGGTACCAGTTAAACACCTCTTGTGTGCCTGGCACCGTGCAGGCTGGGACAAAGAGGAAAGAGTAGTCCCAACCTTCTTGGGCCCAAGGTCTAGCAGTCCTGCCCCTCCCCGCTCCCTCCGCTAGCCCCGCGTGCTTCCTTTGAACACCCACCGCTCACCTCTCCTCGCCCAGCATCCCTTTTCCTCAGCTCCCCTGGTCCAGCCCTTTCTTAGTGGTCCTGGGCCACCCTACGTGCCCACAGGGACAGGGACCCCTTGAGCTGCTTTTCCTGCCCGCCCCGCCCCCACAATCTCTGTAGCCCAGCCCCCCTGCCCCCATAACCCCTGACCGAGAGGAAGCCAACCCTTGTAGAAACACTGGAGAGCTCCCAGGACCCAGCTTCCTGGGTGCACAGAGTCCAGCCTGCCACCCCACCACCCCTCCGGCCCTCCCGCGGCAGCACAGAGGAGTCATTCCATCCAAAGCAAGAGCCTGGGGAAAGCCCTCTGACTTCACTGGAGTCCCTCCACACCCCCCTTTCAGGAGTGGGGCACCTGAGTCCCAGAGGGCCTTGCTTGGAGGCATCCTCTGTGGCTTTGGCAGGGTCACACACCCTCTGTGCCTGCCTTTGGTGTCTCCACCCGCCCTCTCTCCCCCCCAGAAAACCTTCTTTTCCTGGAGACTGAGAGACACTCCCCCCACTACCCCGGACCAGCACTGCCTCCCCAGATCAATCCATCTCTCCTTCCCGCCATGCCCCCCCCCCCCCCCCGATCAGATCCTGCTTTCAGCCAGAAAGGATCTGAGGGACTAACTCCTACTCAAGCCATAATGATGAATAATGGCTTCGTGTGGGTGTTTACAGGGGACAGCAAAGCTGCTTCCATGGAGGAGTTTCGGCCTGAGACACGTGAGCAGAGGTGAATCCCCAAGTTCCCTGCCCCCTCCCAGCCCAGTTCAATTCAACCACTCCATTCTGCTGAGCTTCCACTCTGGTCCAGGTTTGGGCTGGATGCTAAGACAAAGATGAAATAAGCTCACAGTTTAGTGGGGTGGGAGACAAGACCCCCAGTAATGACTTAAATGCTGGGTGGCATGTAATCAGGGCTATAAAAGGGGGTACTACCTGACACCTGTCTGGAAGGCGCAGGTGTATGGAAGGATATCAGGGCTGCTGCTTGGAGGAGGGGGGCATCTGACTGGGTAAGAAGAAAGGGATGGGCATTCTGGTAGCTGAGTGTGCAGCCAGGCTGGGCGTGATCTGGCTAGTTTGGAGAGGCAGGTTGGAAACCGTGAGGTGTGTGGAGCTAAGCAGAGAATCTGCAAAAGTGCCTGGCCCCAGCCAGGTCCTCCTGTAGACAAAGGAAGTGGCTGGAATTTGGTGTGTGTGTGTGGGGGGGGGGGGCGGAGCGGCAGAAGACATGGGCCTCATGTGACCCAGGACCCCAGTGGGCAATTCTCATACGTTTTTAGGGGTCCCCAACCTCTGGGATCTAATGTCTGATGATCTGAGGAGGAGCTGATGTAATAATCATAGAAATAAAGTGCACAATAAATGCAATGTGCTTGAATCATCCTGAAACCATCTCCCCCACCCCCGGTTCATGGAAAAATCGTCTTCCCTGAAACTCGCCCCTGGTGCCAAAAGTTGGGGGCCTGCTGCAGTTTAACTCGCTAAGTCACATGAGTCACAACAGCTGTGAAAGTGGGCGTCTTATACCCATTTCACAGATGCTCAACGCCCCAGTGCTCTTTCCCCCTCTCAGCTCCAGAATTTCTTTATGGAAGGGGTTCTGGGGGAGGGAGTCATCTGCTGGGAGGTAGGGGCAGTAGTGAGGGGGTCAAAACTGCATTTTGGGGCAGTGAAAATGGGAAAACCCCCACAGTCCGTAAGGAGGAATGGAAGGGAGGCATCCTGAGCCAGCCCTCTTTCCCTTTAGGACCCACCCTGAACTGATGGGCATCAGGAGGACCTGGGACCCTGATGAGAGCATCCCCAGGACCCCATCCCACCCCCTCCTCACCCCACTCTGGGGGGTCTAGGCTTGAAGATGTTGGCAGACCCCTCCCCACCCGGGTGGTCCCTGAGCTGTGCTGCTGCCTCTGGGCATCCAGCGTCGATTCCCCACGTCATGGCCAGGGCTGGTCCTAATGAGACTGGAGTTATGGGTGAGGAGGAGGCGCCGCTCCGAGGCCTTCATTTCCTGGAGCTTATGACTTCCCTGCGCGCGGCAGGAACTGGTCCCCTGACTCCATCAGGCAGTTTCAGGGCTCATCACAGCCCTGTGGGGATGCAAAGGGGAGGGGCTGGTGGGAGGGAGGGTTTGGGGAAGTGGGGACCATCTCCAGGAGGGCTGTGGGGGGTGCAGGAAGTGGGAACAAGGGGTGATCCCTCAGTGTTTGCAAGCACCCCACTGTGGCTCTTTCTCCTTCCCCCATCCCCCTCTCTTCTTTATGTCTTTCTTTATAACACCTTTTACAAGACGGGGACACACTAAGATTCAATCATTCATCCATTCATTAAACATTAGTGTCCGCTACAAGTGGGGAGACAGAAATGCATTTCATTTACTCATTCAACACACTTTAAAGATCATCTCTTTGTGTAAGACAGAAAGATGCAATCAGCTCCTCAGCAATGTGACAGGAGAGAGGTGCATTTCTTCTGGTTATTCATAGACTCTTTCTACAAATATTTACCCATGCCTCCTTGATTCCAGTTCCTGCGCTAGGCACTGGGGACAAAGTAATAAAATAAAGTCCCAGCTCTCATGGAGCTGACCTTCTGGTAACAAAGGAATAAAATCTACAATGCAATTCCAGGGAGTGGTAAGTATTAAGAAGGAATATAAAGCAGGAAAGAGGAAGGAAGAGGATGATGAAAGAGTTAGGGTGTGTGTTATTATAGACAAGGTATCAGGGAGGACCTCTCAGAGGAGGTGACATTTGGCTGATCTGGAGGAATGAGACGGAGCTGGGGACAGCATGGTTTGATGGAGCAGTATGTACAAAAGTCCAGAGGCTGGGAGAAGCTGAGGAAGAGGGGGAAGGCCACTGTGGTTGGCACAGAGCAGTACAGATGAAGATGAAGGAGAGAGGGGTACAGGCCACGCTGGGCAGGACTGGAGGAAGAGAAGCAGTGTCCATTTAATTCTGAGCGTGCAGAGAAAGGCTTGGAGGGACTTTATGCAGTAAAAAATCATGGTAAAACGAAATGGTACACGGCCATAAGGGACTTTCATGATGCAAGCCCGTCAACGTTGGAGGGCCAGGCCTAGTGAACCGCGGAGTAGGGACAGCATCGCAGAGAAGGTGGCAGTTGGAGTTGAGGCACAGGAAGGATTGGGGCGGGTGGCATTTGGGGTGCTGGGGAGGAGAGGGTGCACTCTATGGAAGGGCTGCAGAGGCCTACGGTCAGATCCCACTTTAGAAAGGGGCGGAGTCCAAGAGTGTGGTCCAAATTTGCACAGGATGCCTGATGATGGGGTGGAGCCTCGAACCCAGGACTTGGATTCCCCTTGGCAGAGGGCACCTTTAAGGAGGATGGGAAAAGATGCCCCTCTGAGTGGATCAGCCCTAGGCCAGGAGGCACGCTTGGCAGGACAAGAGTGGCCGCCTCTCAGTCCCCACCTGCCCCAGGCCAGGCGCCCTTGTACGTGCTGATCCTGCACTGTTGTTTGAGGGGCAAGGTCCTCACGACCCCATCTCTCCCTCCCTCCCTGGGCCTTCATACCTCGGCCCACCAGGTCCACCTTCGGGCGTGTTGGCCAGCTGCCCTGGCTGCCAGCCGACTCTACCACGGCTGCTGCAGACACTCCAGCCTGTTCCCTCCCTTCCTTCCTTTCTCTCCTGTTCCAGCTGCTTGTCCTGAATGGGTGTCAACTACTGGGCCCCGTCCTGGCATTCCGAGTCCTTCAGGGGAGACAGCTGTAGTGCCGTGGGGTCACGTTTGGCTCCACCGGGCCTCCTGGTGAGATCTTGGGAGTATTGGTGGCCTTCTCTGAGCCAAACGTCTCATCCTACTGCGCAGTTGTTGAATCCCATGTTGAATCCCATGAAAAGTTGAGCCCCAGCCTGGCTCAGTTAGTGTTGGCTTCACCCAGCCTGCTTGTCAGCCTCACCTCCTGTAATCCTTGTGCTCTCCAGCTCTGGAGTAAATGGGTGTGGTTCCTACCTGCCTGTGGACATGGGTCTGCAGTCTTGCATGCTAGCCTATGTGGGTGTGTCTATCTGGTGCATACTGGTTCACTCTTCAGATGTTTGTGAGTTTCCACCCTATGCTGTTCTCGGCACAATGAAAAGAAAGAGTCCTTGCCCTTGCACCTCTAGTGGGGGTCAGAAAATAAACAAACAACATGTCAGAAGCTGGTAAACGCCATGGAGAAAAACAAAACTGGGGCTCAGAAAGTGTTGAGGGTGGGGATTTACTCTCTCTCTCTCTCTCAATCATGTATTATAAGTAATAGTTTATACATGGTGGTCAGGGAAGGCCCCGCAATGGCGATGACATTGGAAGAGAGCTCTGAAGTGAGTGAAGAAGAGAGCTGTGCGCATGGGTAGAAGAAGAGCATTCCAGGCTAAGGGGACAGCAGTGCAAAGGTCCTGAGATCAGGGCGTGTGTGGTGTGCAGGAGGAACAGCAAGGAGCCCAGTGTTGCTGAACTGGAGTGAGTGCAGAGGAGCAGCAGGAGATGAAGTCAGTGAGATGAGCTTGGTTGGCATCAGAGTCTGTAGGGTCTCCTTTGGGTATTTCTGTGAGTGAGATGGGACCCAATAGGAGGGTTTGAGCAGAGGAAAGACCCAATCTGACCTGTGTTTTAAAAGATCCCTCTGGCTGGTGGATTCAAAACAGAGGGAAGTGGGATAAGGGAGGGGGGTGGCGAGGGAGCTATTTCAATAATCCATCCGAGGAATAAACATGGCTTGGACCAAGTGGGAGCAGAGGAAGTACTGAGAAATAAGGCTCCTCCTGCAGGTATCTCCCCCACAAGATACGTTGGTGGGTCAGAAACGGCGTGGAGGAAAGGGAGGAACTGAGCATGACCACACCTGCAGCCTAGGCAACAGAAATGATGGGGTGCCCTTTCACAGAGCTGCAGACAGGCCTGAGCAGAGCAAACCTGGGGAGGCGACCAGGGACTCATTTGGACATATTACAATCAAGTCCCGGATGTGTTACGTTCACTGCCTACTGGATACCCAGCGGAGACATCAAGCAGGTGACTAGCACTTACAGACAGGAGTTCGGAGGCGAGGTCCTGCCTGCAGGTATAATTGTGGGAATTTGGATGGTATTCAGAGCTGAGGCTGCGTGAGCTTGTGAAGGAGTGAATGTAGATGGAGAAGAGGCCCAACATCTCAGCACGTAGAGGCTGGGGAGATGAGGAGATAGCAAAGGAGCCTGAGAAAGAGGGGAGAGAGGGGAAGGGAGGCGAGCAGAGAGGAGGTATCCTGGAAACCAGTAGAAAAAGGAGGGAGGAGGCATTAACTGGTGACCCTCTGTCCACCTTTGCCTGCGACAGTTCCACTTTACATCTGCTGTCCTGGCATAACTATGAATAGTGTCTTACCCCCTTTTACTCTCAGCTTGGATGATAAATTGTATGGTCATCCTACTGCTAGGTCAAGTCAGATGTGGACTTTGAATTGACCATTGGATTTAGCAACACAGAGGTCATTAGTGGCCTTGACAAAAGCTATTTTGGTCGAGTGGTGGGTGTGCTGGTGCTACTGGAGTGGGTTCAGGAGAGGCTGGGAAGAGAATATGTGCAGACATGTGTGAGTGGGTGGCAGCCCCCCTAGGGATTTTTGAAGGTCCGTTTTGCCTGCTCCCCCAGCTCCCGCCCCCTACCTCAGCAGTCTGGCCAGGTTTTATGATGTGTAAACAGAGTGATGGGAAATATAAAAGATGGGCTGGCTGCTAAAAATGAATTCATTCCCCCAACCTTCTTTCTTGTTTCAATTTTGTTTTAATATCCACCCTCCCACAGCTGGGCCATGTGCGGGGCTCCTCCCCTCTGAACAGTGATTAGTCTAAGCCAGTAAGAGCCATTCTCCCTTCTCCACCAGTGACTGGTCTAGAAAGTATCATATGCACAATTCTGGCCAATGAAGTATAACTCCTGGAGAGCTTCTGGATATATATTTTTTTAGTCTTTAAAAAGAGGTGTCTTGAGGAGAAACTTTTTGTTTCCTGCACATATGAGGTGATGGCCAGAGCGCTAGCAGCCATTTTGGGACAATGAGGCCAAAGGGCCCTACTAAAAATGATGGAAAAGTCTGTATCCTTGATGATGATGTTGAACCACCAAATATATATCCATTCTGGGCTTTCATGATCCAGTTCTGGCCCCTACTTCCTCCAGACTCTCCTTTTCTTTTTTCCTCTGAACCCCTTCAGACCTTTCTGGCTGGGGCTTCCTCTGAGGTTTGGTGTGAGCTGTGATGACAAGCTTCTGAAGGGCAGAGATCATGCCTATTCCTTCTTCCACCCCTCCCTGCTCCCTCCTACACACACCTGCCAGAGCCAAACAAGGCTCGCTTCCAATGCAGGGGACATGGGTTTGATCCCTGGTCGGGGAACTAAGATCCACATGCCAAGGGATGAGGTGAAAAAAAAAAAAAAAAAAAACTATAAAATTACTAATTAGCCTCCAATTAAAATAAATAAATTAATTAAAAAAATTTAAAAGTAAAATAAAATTACTAATGGACTCCTACTTTGTACAAAAGTATCCTGACCAGGTGAAAGGGGCTCATAGATATTTGTCCACTCAGTTATTCATTTATTCATTCATGCATTTATTTAACAACTGCTAGAAGCCCATGAATGCACCTCATTCTAAGAAGAGTGAAGTCTTGTACCAGGTTGTGGTGTTTATTCTGGCTCCAGGGCTATTGCCCTGGAGGGGATGTGTAATGCAGGAAGAGGCTGTTCATTCATTTTCTCATCCATTCATTCCCTCTCTCTGCCCCACGCTGGCTTGACATGTATATGTCCTCTTTCCATGCCCACCTGGCTCCCAGGTCTGCCAGTGGGAACTGTGCCTGGCAGCCTGGCTCCTGTCTGCCCTGTCCGAGTCCTGAGGGCTCCATGCCCGCTGGATCCTGTGCCCAGAGCGCTCTGTGCTTGGCTGCTGCCTTCCCCTGGGGGAGAAATGATCCCTCCCAGCTCAGTACTCTCCCTCCGGGCCAGAATGGACCCCAGAGTAATGTAGGAACTGTTGAGGTGTGGAGCGGTATGGGGCAGAGTCACCTTGTGTCTGCCCGTTCCCACCCCCCTGCTCCATGGAAGGCACAGCGGAGTCACAAGCGAGACAGCAGACCAGTTACTGCCTCAGCCCTGCCTTGACACGCGTGAGCATGGGTGTGCCTGAGCACATGTGTGCCTTTGCATCAGTGATGACGTGTGCAGGGATAGCACGCATGCGCACAGTATCCCAGCAGCTAGAACAACTTCTGGCGCGTGACAGGTGCTCAGTAAGTGTGCAGGGAAGACTGGATAGGGGCCTGCTCTGTGTGAGCTGAGCCCGTGGGCTGTTCCCGGGGCCCTGGGGGTGAGGCGGGTGTCCTGTAAACAGTGCTGTATTGCTGGGTGGGGTAGGGACTATCTCTCTGAGTGTTTGTATGGCGGCTCAGGATATGCCAAAGCTTCTGGGCTTGGTAGCTGGACAGTTATAAAGGGAGGAAAATGTGGGAGGTTGGGGGAGAGAGGGGACAAGAGGGGTCATATGTAACCCATATAAAGGATCACCCCATCTGCAAGCATCTGCAAGGGCTCCCAGTCTTGCCCCCAGTCTATCCTGGGCATGCTGCCAGAGGCACCTTCATGCAGCCCAGCTCAGTCTGGAAGGCTCTGTTCAAAACTCTCCCCAGCTCCCTTTCACCTTCAAGATAAAGTGCAGCCTCGGACCTGGCATTCATTAGTTACCATTCAGAGTAACAGAGTTCTTCATATTCAGTGACTCTGCCTAGACGTAATCCTTTGAGGTGGGGCCTGTTATTTGCCCTCATTTATCAAATGGGGAAACTGAGGTACAGAGAGTTCATGAAACTTGCCCCAGATTCATCCAGAGGAGGTGGAACTGGGATTCGACCTCTGGGCTGTGGGCTCCAAAGCTTGTTCCTTTAGCCACTGCACACACGGCCACTCAAGGCCCTGGGAGATCTGGACCGGCCCACTCCATGTTACCGTCACCGCCTTGTTTTCAAAGAGACTTTTTACATTTGTTGATTTGGCTGCATTGGGTCTTAGTGGCAGTATGCAGGCTCTCTAGTGCTGCCCACGGGTTCAGTAGTTGCAGCATGTGGGATCTTAGTTCTCGTGACCAGAGATCAAAGCCAAATCCCCTGTATTGTAAGGCGGATTCTTAATCATTGGACCACCAGGGAAGTTGCTGTCATGGTGTCTCTCCACGCACTCATCTCTCTGAGCAGATGGGATCAGCCACTGTTTACTACTTTCATGCCTCTAGTTCTTTTCTCCTACTGTTGGTCCCTCTGCCAGGAATGCCCTTCTCCCACATTGCCCCACATCCATCCCTGACCCCCCTCATGGGGCCCAGCCCCATTGCCCTCTCCTCCAGGCAGTCTCTCTGCCTCCCCTCCACCACCTCCCCAGTGAGCTCACTCACCTGAGCCATGGCTCAGAATCAGGCTCTCTCTCTTGTCTTGGTCTCAGCATCTGGCCAGCTGGCTTTGGGCAACTCCCTTACTGCTCTCTGCCCTTCAGTTCATACCTGTGTACATGCTCAGACTGGCTGCTGCTGAATGTGTGAGTGAACTGGATGAAAGAAGGCATGAATGGATGGAGGCATGGGTGGATGGAGGAATGGACAGGAGGGCATGCATTGCGGTTGCCTGGTTACTGCCACACCACCTCCCTGCAGACCGCCCGTCTATGGCATCGTTTCCTTCTGTTTGTTCCATTCATTGACTCATTAAATATTTATTGAGCACCTACTCTATGCCAGGCACTGTGTTAGAGGCTGAGGATGTAGCTGTAGGCAAATCAAAGTCTCTGCCCCCGTGGAGTTTGTGTGTGTGTATGTGTGTGTGTAAGAAGACATTCATTAATCCAATCATCTCACATGTAAATATACAATTACTGATGGGGGCAGATTCCACAGAGGGAAGGTAACGGGGACTACCACATTTCAGGAACCTCATTAGGGCTGGGTGCGCCAGGGAGGGGAGTTCCCAGAGAAAGGGCTTTTGAGCTAAAAGGTAAAGGATGACAGAGGCATACTGGGGCCCAAGTAATAGAAGGTGCAAAGCCACATTCAGGGGCCTGAAGATTCACATAGCACGTGAGGGGGAGAAGCGGCTCGCCAAGGGTCTTAAGAAGTTTAGATTTTAGCTCCAGAGCGATGGGAGGGCATTGAAGGCTTTTTAGCAAGGAGATATAATCAAACTTGTGTTTTGAAGAAGATCATGGGCTTGAGACTTAAAGGACAAACTGTACAGGTGCAGGACCAGAAAAGGGGACCAAGGAGGACTCGGTGGTGGTATAGACAGTGGTATAGGCCGTTATGGGATGGAGGGGAAGCAACAGATTTGAATTATTTAAGAAATAAAGTAGACCAGGCTTGGTGATGGGTCAGACATAAGGAATGAGGGGGGAGCAATATTGGGCATGACCCCTGGTTTTTAAGGGATATTTATTGATCACTTACTGTTCCAGCACTTTATGGGCGTTACCTTGCTTACTCCTCACAATAACCCCATAAGATAAGTTACCATCATCCCCCTTCACAATCCCATTTCACTCTGATCACAATTGGGGAGGAAGGAGGGGAGTGAGTGGACACAGTGGGGTTTGTCCCAAGCTTTGTTCCTTTGGGGAAACAGCCTTGGCAGATGAAAAGAATAGAGAAGGAAAAAAGGGAGGTAGGGTGCATGTACTGAGCTGATTCTGAGTCACCGAGAATAATGATAGATAACATTTTTAGCACTTTTACTGTGTGCCAGGCACGGTGCCATTCAATTAGCTAATAATAAGAGGCAACACTTAGTTCCAAGGCATTTTATATCAATGATCTGACTGAAATCTTACAGCAGCTCTCTTTAAAATTTCTATTACAGAAGAAGGGAAAGTGGCGAGGAGAGGCTGAGGGACTTGCCCAAGGTCACACAGCTAGCTAGTAGCAGATGTGGAATTCAAACAGGCTGTGCAGAAAGCGGGGAAGGAGAATGAGCAAAGAGGGGCTTAGCGGCTGCTGGGAAAGAAGGAAAGGCCTGCATTTGGCTCTAAGGATGAGCTGTGTCCCTCCCCCAAACGCCTCCTGACACTGTTTACCCCAGGCCTGGATGTCTACTTACAGCCTGACCTCCCGTGAAAGTTAGGAACACACATGTGCATACACATTGACACCCACCCACACCTGCCCCCTCCCTGCCAGGGGCCCGGGGCCTGCACCTTGCTCCCACCCTGCCCCCATCCTGCCTGCCTGCTGGTGCCACAGGCAGAGCCCGCTGTACATCATGTTGACAGTAGAAATTACATCCGAGCTGCTGTTTTACACCTCGCCCTGTCAGAACTCACCGCAGCCCAGTGATCAGGACAAATTGAATACCATCCTGGCCGTGTCAATATTTATTCCATTTTACAAACGCGGCCGAATGGGGGGCAGGGCCCTGCCGCGAGGCCAGCTGAGCAGAGTCCCGGGAGGTCCTTCTCCCTCTCACTCCTGAGTGGCCCCCCCTCCTCTTTCTTAACTTTGGTGACCAGTTAAAACTGTGAAATGCAACATTCATACTGAAAAGTACACGAAACATAAATGAGGAATTTAAGAAATAATTAGAAAATGAGCCCTGTGGATCGCCCTTTGATCAAAACACTGAAAATGGTCCCCTCTTCAGAAGCCCCCTACTGTGCCCCTTTTTGACTATAATGCACTGCTTCCCTTCTCCCAGACTTTTGTGATAACCAGACCCTTGCCTTTTATACAGTTTACCACCTCATTATGCATTCCAATAGTCAGGTTTGTTTTTGAACTTGAGATAGATGGAATCATCCTGTATACACTCTTTTGTATCCTGTTAGCTTTGTTTTTAAGATTCATTTTTGTTCTTGCGTGTTTCTTTTCACTGCTGTATAGTACTCCACCATGTGAATATCCATTCTAGTCATTCCCCTTTTTCCTCTGCTTTCCTCCTTTCTCCTGCTCTTTCTTCTAGTCTGTCTCTTCCGACCCTTCTATCTTCTTCTCCCCATTTTGCCTCCTTGGTTGTCTGTCTCTCACTGTTCTGTCTGCTATATCTGTTCATATCACCCATCCCTGATCCCAGTTCCTCCATCCTACCAGGGGCCTGGATACTTCCTCTGGTATCAGTTCTTGGAATGTGTGGCTTAGGCCAGAGGGAAATTCCCACAGACCTGATTCTATTAAAGTTTATCTGTTGTAAAGGATATTCAGGAGCAGAGACTGAGACCCACAGCACCATCCTTTGCCCTTGTGCATCAGCTTTCCTTCTAGCAAACTTGGGGGAGGAGTTCTCACCCATCACCTTCACTCAGACAGTAAAACACTGCCATCTGGGCTGGGGTGAGAACCGAGGTGACGGGCAAGATGTACTAGTAAGATGTATAGGTGGGTTGGGAGGGGGGGATTGGAACCAGGGGAGTCAAGGGTGAAGCCCCACCCTCAGCCCTGTTCACTCAAGGCCTCTTGGGGCACCCATCCTGTCCTAGCATCGGGTCCCACCCAGGCCAAAGCAGAGGAGACCAGCAGGCTCTGGGGGGAGATGTCCTCCTAGAGTGGAGGGCCCTCCAAGGAGTCATTAAAGAGCCTGCCTGGATACCCCAGGAGTGTGTGTGACACATCTCATTTCCATCCCTTCTCTGTCTTGGAGCTGCATTGATGATGCCCATATTCAGGGTAGTTAATTTTTACTGCAACCCGAGCAGATGACATTAAGGGATCTGTCCCTCTGCGGCACAGGCAGGAGGAAGCTCTCCAGGATGGAATGCAAGTGGACTGGGTTGGAGGTTGGCTATGATCCCGCTGTGCTGGGTGACCTTGGGCAAGACCCCACCCTCTCCGGGTTTCTGTACAATGGAAGGTCAAACTGTGGTTCCCAGGGCTCGTCCGATAACCTGTTGGAAGCAGGGTCATGTTGGCAGTATAATAAGAGGGACTCTTTCAAAATCCATATCCCCAGGTCCCCAGGGCATCTGATTCACTAACAGTGACAATAATACTAATAGGCAACATTTATAGGGTGCTTTCTACATGCCAGGATGTGGGTATCTGATGAACTAAAAGTAAGAAGCTGTGCTTGTTGACTGCTGTGCTAAGCACTTTACCTGAGTTACCCTGTTTAATTTGTGCCAGTCTGTTTTAGTTATTATCATTTTACAGATGATGACATTGGGGCACAGAAAGGTGAAGTAACTTGTCCAAACTCCTAGCCAGGAGGTGGGAATCTAGGGCTTGATGTAAGAACTTCTGGCCCCAGAGTGTGTCCTAGGTCTGGGACAGCCCACTCTCAGATTCTGAAGCTGGTTTTGGAGCCCCTGGACCATGTGGTCAGGATGTTGTGTAACAAAGCATCATGTACCTACTATGAGCGACATGTTTTCACAGTGGTTCATCAAGACGTGTGTGAAGGGCTCATCCAACACACAGCCAGGGCCAGCTCTTATTGTTACTTAAGCAAGCCTCACCCTATCCTCCTGAGACGGGAACTGGTCTCTCTAGTTACTGATGAAAAATAGAAGCACTTAAGAAGAGGTGGTTTGCTCAAGATCATGTGGCTAGGATCCAGCTCCAAAGCTGTGAGCTTTCACCCTAGCACACTGCCTCCATGCCCTACTCTCCCCTGTACCTTGTAACTCTCCGGGCCTCAGTCTTCCCATCTGTAAAATGGAGGAGCTGGGCTAGTGGGCTGGGAGTCTGGCTTTCCAGCTTTTGCCCCTAACACCAAGTGTTCTTGAGTAAGTTTCCTGCTTCTTTGGGCCTCAGTCTCCCCATCTGGAAAAGGAGGCTCTGTGATCCTCTTTCAACACTACTCACAAAAGCTGTTCTACAACAACCCCGCTGGTGAGAGAAAGCCTTAGGTCTGATTACCTGGAAATAGGCTCCAGGGTAGAGATGTGCCTGTGGGAGGTTTACTGGGAGAGCTGAAGGGAATACGGGAGAAGGGGTGAGAGAGGCAAGGCTGAGCAGAGGGAGAACTTGAACCATGAGGCTGTCTCAACAGAGGCCCCAGCTGCTTCCATGGGGTGCTCCGGAGCTGGGATGCTCCAGGTTGAGTCAAGGGGTCCCGCCTTTGAATCCATGCACCTAATCAGATACTGGACATGAGTTGTGCCCTCCCCTCCAGCGGGCATGACCTTGAGCTGGACAGCTCCCTTTGGCTGAGGGCAATGCCGGAGAAGGCGCTCAGCTGAGTGCTATTGGCAGCCTTGCTCACAGCTGTCCTGGGCGGTATGTTCCGCTACATAAAATTGGCTGAAAAATCGGGGCCTGACCTCGGCTCTGGAGACGACAGCGGACAAGACGTGGCCTGAGCCCCAGGCTTAGCTGGCATGGCTGGCCCTGCTCGGAGCCTTGTGCCCCCCAGTCTGCCGCCCTCCACTGTGATCACAGCGGGATCAGCGCCCCAGATCTCGCTTAAAGCCTTTGCTGCCACCGCCTGCCTCGCGGCTCGTCTCCCGCGGCTCCCCGAGGTCCCAGCGATTATGCCACTGAAAATTCCGCTTTCATCTTGTCAACCTCGCAGTAAATTACAGGCCCGGAGAGGCGTGGGCCTCCTCCTTAAACAAGATTCTATTCCACTTAGCTGCCCCCCTTCCCACCCCACACACGGGTTCCCTCCCTCCTACCACCCTGGGCTCAGGATTTATGGCCTCCCCTTGCAGGCAGCTGGTAACCATGGCAAGCTCCTTAGGGAGGCTTCAGGCTGGAGCCTCGTCAGCCCCAGACTCTAGTGCGGCCGCTTCCTCCTAGGATGGGAGAGAGGAGAGGCCAAGACAGCAGAATGGGGTTTCTGGAGGCCAAGGCAATAACAGGAACCCCAGCAATAAAGGAGCACGTCCATGCCATCCCATCTATCCTCACACTGTCTGCAATACGAGACGCAACCATCACCCCCATTTGACAGCTGGGCAAACTGGGGCCAGAGAGCATGGGGTCGCTTACTGTGGAAGCAGGTGACTCCAGGGCTGCGGCACTTACTTAAGCACCTTGGTCACTGCCTCTTCCTGCAACGGCCGCTCCTGGAGGGCTGCAGTGTCTGAGAGGGTTTCATGCCCTCTGAGACCTTAGCCCACCCAGAGGGCTTCCTTGGTGGTCCAGTGGCTAAGACTCCTTGCTCCCAATGCAGGGGGCCTGGGTTCGATCCCTGGTCAGGGAACTAGATCCGTCGTGCCACAACTAAAAGATTGTGCATGCTACAATAAAGGCCGAAGATCCTGGGTGCTGCAACTAAGGCCAAGTGCAGCCAAATAAATAAGTAAAAGAAGACAAGAAGACCTTAGCCCACTATCTGATGTCTGAACCCTCTCTTAGATCTCAGCCTCTGCTCGCATTCCCCTGGGGATGGGGAGATCACTGCCTCTCTGAAGGACCCATTATCTCTTTAATGATTAGACACGGTCTCCAAATTATTGATCAAGCCCTGTCACCTCTCGAAAGCATTGCTTTGGCATTTGAGTTTCTCTGTGATCCAGCTGCTCACTTCCTTCTCAATACTCACCTTTTGTGGCTCACCAATATGGTAGGCTTCCTGGGGGACGGGAGGGGTTTCTCACTGGGTCTTTCTATTCCCCCCGGCCCCTTATAATTGTTATCCCCCTTTTATTCCTATCCTCACATATCAGAGCTAGAAATCTACTACTTTCCTAATTTTCCCGATAGAGAGAGGCTCAGAGAGAGTGAATTTCTCCTGTACACAGTGGGAGCTGATAATGGGCCCAAATCTTCTGCCAATGAAAATAATAAATAGTAATAAAATAGCCGACATCCACTGAGGGCCTGATACCACCATCCTAAGCACCTCGTGTGTAATGCACTTTCTCAAACATCCCTATGAGGCAGGCCCCATTTCTATTGTCATTTTGTGGAGGGGACAAGGCACAGAGCGGTCAGGTGACTTCCCCAAGGTCACACAGGTGGTCTGACATCAGAGCCATGTTTCTCACCAGGTGCTCCCCCTGCTCCACTCCACCTGGCTTGTTTGCGAACAGTTAGCAGACAGAAGACGCCAAGAGGAGCCAGCATACCAAGGAGAAGCACAGGTGGCTGCTTTGTCAGGGAAAGTGACCTGTCACTTGCGCTATCAGGCCTGGGGCCTGAAATCAACACTCCCCCTGCCCCAGCCTGCCCATTCCCGGTCGTCACTTCCCACCTCCTCTGCAGTTTTGCATCCACATCCCCAGGGACCTCCAGCCAGGCCCCTTCTTCCTACCAGACTGTCAACCCCGAGCCCCTGGAAGCAAGGTCACGATATGACACATCTCTGAGCCTAACTTGCGGACCACACATAGTAGGTGCTCAATAAAGGCTCGCTTTTCTCTAAGGAGGGCTTCCCTGGTGGCTCAGACCGTAAAGAATCTGCCTGCAATGCAGGAAACCCGAGGTTCAATCCCTGGGGCAGGAAGATGCCCTGGAGAAGGGAATGGCTACCCACTCCAGTATTCTTGCCTGGAGAATCCCCTGGACAGAGGAGCCTGGAGGGCTGCAGTCTATGGGGGTCATAAAGAGCCCAACATGACTGAAAGACTAACAGTTTTCTCTAAGGAAGTCACATGGGACTTTTTGTTGCAGGTGACATTTGAATTGCTGCTTTAAGGATAAGGAGGGGTTCACCATTTAGAACAAAGGAGAAGGGGAGTGCCTGGCAGAAGGGACTACTTGGGCAATGTCCTAGAGGAAGGAACATTCAGGCTGCGGGGCAGGGGTGGGACTGTGAGGTGAAGAGGATGGAAAAGTAAGCTGTGGCCAGGCTGAGCATCTTGGCAAGGGATCAGGTCTTTTTTAAAATTTTTATTTCTTTATTTTTGGCTGCACTGGGCCCTCATCGCTGTGCGTGGGCTTTCTCTAGTTGCGGCAAGCAGGGGCTACTCTCTGATTGTGCTGCATGGGCTTCTCACTGCGATGGCTTCTCCAGGGAGCACCAGGCTCAGTGGTCGTGGCACACAGGCTTAGCTGCCTCTTAGCATGTGGAATCTTCCCGGACCAGGGATCGAACACATGTCACCGACATTGGCAGGTGGACCACCAGGGAAATTCAAGGGGCTGGGTCTTAACTTAGAGGTGGAAACACTCCTTATGACCTCGTTGTGCCTGCAACAGATGGGAGAAGGGAACCCGGAAAGAATATTTCTCACAAGTGCTACATCCCCAGGTTGGGACGGCTGGGGCTGCAAGCTGCAAACCAGTTTGGCCAAATCACCCTCCTGACTGTGAGTAGGGCCTCCTCTGGGGTGACAGATAGGCAGCACCGATGCCAAGCCTTGAAGGAGGTTTCACTTTCTTCTCTCTCCTGACAAGTGATGGAGCTGGCAGATAGGGCATCGTCTTCCCTAATCTCCTGTCTCCGGCTGGAACAAGAAAGCAAGCCGAGCTCGGCACCTTGTTCAAAACTTAATCCTCTCTTTCCTGAGCTTAAAGCTGTAGATTCGAGCCATGGATTCCCCAGCCCTTTCTCTAGGGGACACTGCAACCACTGAGGAAAACAGAGCTCCCACAGAGGGCTGTATTGTAGAGGCTGCATGGGGGAGAGGAGAGACCTAAGTCTGAGTTCGTCTTGGTGGAGAAAGCAGGAGCTGGTGTAGGGCGAGTGGATTGGGGATTGGACCTGGCCTCCCAACTCTGCGGCTGCCAGCTTTGTGACCTTGGGCAGGTTTCTTCACTTCTCTGAGCCTCAGTGTTCTCCTTTGTAGAATAGGGAAAATAAATCCTCCCAGGTTTTGCTGTGAGACTCACACAGATGAATATCTAAGTAATCCTCTGGAAAGAGTTAAGTGCTATAACCAGGTGAGGTTTGATGATTATTATCCACACACGAGAGTGGATCAGAGCTTCGAGAGTGAAAGATAATAATAGTGGCTGCTATCTGTAGAGTTTTAACTACCTGCCATTACTACCCCAGGCTGAGCCCATTATAAGCATCCATTCATGGAATTCCCACCCCACTGGCCCCAGGGGTAGGCACTATTATTATCCCCATCTTATAGATGAGGGAACACATCACCTCTCTCCTCTTTCTTGCTCTTTACAACAGAGAAAATGTCTCTCTTGTCTGAGGACAGGTCCCTTATCTGGGTTCTGAAGCCCACTCACATCTTCCTGGCATCTGAGAAAACTTACTCTGCAAATTCCCCCTTCTTCTGCCTTATCTTCTCCGGTCTCTGATGGACTCCTGGCATTTACACGTGCTCAAGAAGATTCCTTTCTCAGTCATGTCCAACTCTTTGTGACCCCATGGACGGTAGCCTGCCAGGCTCCTCTGTCCATGAAATTCTCCAGACAGGGATACTGGAGTGGGTGGCCATGTCCTTCTCCAGGGGATCTTCCCAACCCAGGAACTGAACCTGGGTCTCCTGCCTTGCAGGCAGATTCTTTACCATCTGAGTCACCAGGGAAGCCCCTTTCAAGAAGATCCCATCTTAAAATAAACAAACAAAAATAGGCACACCCCTCCTGACACCTCTCAGCCCCTTCCCTTAATGGCAGAACTTCTCTGCGGGGGGCGGGGTAACCTCACAATTCCTTTACTCACCTCCCACTCTCCTCTTAAGCTACGGTCATCTGGCTTTTGTCCCCAGCACTGCATTGAGACAGCTCACAGAGGTCACCACTGACCTCCATCTTGCTAAATCCAATGATGTTTTCCACGCCTCATTTTACTTGACTTCGCAGCAGCATTTGAAACATGAAACTAAGCAATTGGGTTCCTTCCCACCTCTCTAACAATACTTTCTGCATCTCCTTTGCAGGTTTATCATCCTTTATGCCACTTTCAAGCTCCTCAGTCTCTTCCTGGGTGATCTCAGCCATGCCAATGGCTCCAATTACCATCAATGCTATGATGACTCCCAAGCTTAGTTTTGCCCTCCCTCCTGAAGAAGTCCGGAGATAAAGATACAATAACTTCTCAATACTTCCACTTAGATGCCTCTGTGAGATCTCAAATCTAACATGTGAAAAGCCAAACATATGTTCTTCTTCCTCCATACTGGCCCATCTCCTGGGTGCTCCATGTCAGTGAATGGCATCCATATCCGTCAAGTGGTCCAAGCCGGAAGGCTGGAAGTCATACTTGACAACTCTCATCTCTGCACCCAATCTATTATTAAGTCTGGTTCACTTTACTCCATAAATAACTCTCTAGGTTGACACTTTGCATAATCTTTATCACCACCCTAATTCAAACCAGGGATTCTAGATGATTCTTAGATTCTTGGCCTAAAACTGGATGGTGTGACACCGTGATTGAGCAAATGAAGGAAGGGTTGGCGGTAAGAAGCAAGAGTTTCTATTTAGGTATGTTATGTTTGAGACATTCACAAGATATGTTAGAAGAGATACGTAGCAGACAGTTGGATGGAACAGTCTGGACTCCGAGGAGAAGGGATATAAATCTGAGGTTTATCAGCATGTAGGTGATATTTAATGCTGAGGAAATGAATGCAATCACCTGGGGTGAGATAGAGAGCAGACCCAGAAATGGTCCCTGAGGCCCGCCAACATTAGAGATAAAACAGAGGAGGAAAGGGAAGGAGAAAGACTGAGAAGCTCCCAGTAAGGCTGGAGGCCATTCAAGAGACTGGTGTCATGGAAACCAAGAGCAGTAACTAGAGGTCAACATGTGGAAAGCTGCTGAGAGGCAAAGTAAACTGAGGAGGAGAAGTGACTCCAGTAGGCAATGGAGAGGTTGTTAGTGGCCTTGATTAGAGTCTTGGTGTCTGTCTTCCTTGCTGGACTATAAGCTCTCTGAGACAGGGGGATGGTATTTGTTTGCTCACACTGTACCTCTAAGTGCTTACTTAGCTTACTAGCATTGCTTTCTGACATGTCTGGTTATCTTTGACTATGTGTTCACCATTGTACTTGGAAATTTTTTTTTGGAAGAATTTTTAAGAGGAATTTTATGCCTCAGATGAAAGCATTTGCTTCTAAAAAGGATTAGCATTTGGCTGCAGTGCTACCAATCTGGGACTGCTTTAAACAAAATTCAGGGTTTGATGTTCCCTGGAATACCCTGGTAGTGTGGATGAGGCTACCAATCCGTGATTCAAGGCTGGGTTACCTTTCAGTTCAGTTCAGTTCAGTCGCTCAGTCGTATCCAACTATTTGAGACCCCGTGGACTGCAGCATGCCGGGCCTCCCTGTCCATCACCCACTCCTGGAGTTTACTCAGACTCGAGTTACCTTTGGTTCACCCTTAATGCAAGGGTGAAGCCCCCTGGAGCCTCAGCTCATTTTGGTGAGGGTCGTCCTACTTGACTGCCCACTTTGTACAGGCTGCGGACCTCAGTTTCAATTCCCTTTATGCTGGGAGATCCTCAAAAAACAAATTCAAAATTTTCAAGATCGGCAAATGCCCTCAGGACAAAAACAGATTTCTGTGCTCTCGAACTTCTCTGGGTTTCTGTCTTCCCCTCAGTTTTGACCTAATAATTCCTGGTAATTCCTTACAAAGAGCTTGCTTGTCAGCTCTTTGATGATGCTTTAATAAGATGCTTTTTCTATTTTATCCAGTATTCTTAGCTCTTTTCAGCTGAAGGGTTGTTCCAAAAAACTAGCCTCCTGTTTCTAAACACAGAAATTGCCCACCCCTGGGACTTGGCAACAGGCACAGGCACATCGTGACGACTCGATGAATATTTGTTGATCTAATGGATGAAATGAATCCAGCTCTCCAATGTCCCCATTCTTTCTAATGTGTTGGACATCACACTCCCAGCCAAGATATTAATATTACCAGAGCGCTGTGGTCAGAACAGAGGGCTGTGCACTCAGAAGAGGGAAGATCTAAGTGGGATGGGGAGGGGCAGTTAGCAGGGGGTAGGGGACAGAGTGATCGGGAACACAGAGACGGAAGCACATTTTAGCAGGTAAGGCATTGGACTGGGAAAGGAGGACTCACTGGAAGTGACATTTTAAGTAGAAGCCTGGAATGAAGTCTGGAAGGTGTAAGGGATCCAGGAGCTAAGAGTGGGCGGTGGGCAGAGAAGCAAGGACCAGTCAGGGAAAAGTTTCAGAGGCCAAGGGAGACTTCTGGCTTCACTGTGAATGTGGAACCCGAGCCCCGGCAGAGTCAGCTCCCTGCAGCCGGCAGGAGGAGGGAGGAGAAACAGCTTTTGTTGAAATGCACACATAGTAATTGCTAAGAAGAGTATTTCCCCTAGTTTAAAAGGCTTTCTCCTCTGCATTTTCCTTGGTCTCAGTTTCAAAGGAATTTTAATTGCAAAGAAAATGTTGTCATCTCCCCGGGGGGGAGAGGGCTCCATGGCTCCGAACAGTCATGTCCCAAAGTTGATTCTTCTCCATACTGGGGATTTTCACGGTTTGGCTGCGTGGAAGCTGTCTGGGGATTGGGTGGTGTGGAGGGAGGGGTAGGTATGAGACAGTCCTCCCGGTACCTTTCTGGGCCTGGGAAGGCTAGGTTTGCAGCTGGGGAGGTCTCCTGGCCTGGGTCCTTCATGGGGGTCTTGCATGAGGGTCTTTGGTACCAGTCTGGTGACAGTCCTAATTTCTCTCTCCACAGATGCAGTGGGTTTCCTTACTTACTTATATTCATCAAACAACTGGTCTTTCAGCTTCCACCCTTGATCCACTGTAGACTGTTCTCCACACAGCAGCCCATATGGAAAACACTTTGAAAGCGAAAAGTGAAAGCGAGTGTCGCTTAGTCGTGTCCAACTCTGCATCACCCCATGAACCCGTCAGGTTCTTCTGTCCATGCAATTCTCCAGGCAAGAATACTGGCGTGGGTGGCCATGCCCTTCTCCAGGGGAAACGTCCCAACCCAGGAACAACAGAACCCAGGTCTCCCGCATTGCAGGCAAATTCTTTACTGTCTGAACCACAAGAAAACATTTTGGGAGTTTCTCAAAAAGTTAAACACAAATTTGTTATATGATTCAGCAAGTCCACTCCTAGGTATCAACCCAAAAGAAGTGAAAACATACAGCCGCACAAAGGAATACTATTAAGCAATAAAAAGGAACACTCTGCTGATAAATGCTATCATATGGAACACATCTCAAAAAATATTATGCTCAATGAAAGAAGCCAGATGGGAAAAACACACACACACACACACATACTGTATGGTTTTGTTTATGTGAAATGTCCAGAAAAGGCAAATCTCTGGAGACAGAAAACAGATTAGTGGCCGCCTGGGGCTGGTGGTGAGAACGGGGATTGACTGCAGATGGGCACGAAGGATCTTCCTGGGATAAAAAAAATGTTCTAAAACTGGATAGTGATGTGAGTTGCACAAGTCTGTAATTTACTAAAAATCATCGAATTGTATGCTGACAATGAATGAATTTTATAGTATGTAAATTACACCTCAATAAAGCTGTCAAAAAAAAGGCTCTCATTTCTCTCAGCATAAAAGCCAGAGTTTCTACAAGGCCCTGTGTGGTCTGTGATCACGGCCTGGTTGACTTCATTCTCCCTCCCATCCTGTCCCCCCTTCCCTCTGCTCCAGCCCCACTGGCCTTCTGAGTTTTCCTTGAACACAGCAGACGTGTTCCCATCTGACTGCCTTTGCGCTGGCTGTTCCCTCTGCCTGGAATATTTTCCCCCTAAATATCTGCAGGGCTCCCTCCCTTAACATTTTAATATCTTTGCTCAAATGTCACCTTTTCAGTGCAAAGCAACCCAACCACTCCAGCTGAAATTACAGCCCCTGTCCAAGGCTCTCCCAACCCACTTTCCCTCCTCTTGGTTTTTCAAAGTGTTTATTACCTTTTCACATACGATTTACTTCTTTATTATGTTTAATGCTTATTTCTCTCTCGACCCCATCATAGGTGCTTCCCTGAGATCAAAATTCATGTTGGTTTGATTCCCTGATGCACCCTTTCAGCAGAGAACAATACCTGACACAAAAGAGTTCAACAAATATTTGTTAAGTGGAAGAATTAGTAAGTGATTCACCAAACATTTTCTGAATGCGCTCTCTGTGTCAGGAGCTGAGCAGACAGCAGTGAATGGGTGAGCAGATCTCACACCCCCAGATGGCATGCATTTCAGAAAAGTAGAAAGGCCATAGGCAAGAACAAATTTTAAACCAGTAATGGAGGGTGACCCTGAGTTCCATCACCAAGAAATCATGAGTGTGATAAACTTGACAAAAGGCTGGTATGGGTGCGGGATGGGTGGGGAGGATCTTCCTGGGGAGTGACCCGTTGAATAAGTAGGAATTGGCCAGGTGGGGTGGAGGGAAGAGAGTTTCAGGCCCAGGGAACGGCATGTGAGAAGGTCCAGAGCTCAGAGAGGGAGGGTGTTCTGTTTGGAGACATGTAAGATGTTTGTCCCAGTCAAACATGAACCTTAAAGGGAGTGGCATGAGAGATGGGGCTGGTGAGGTGTGCAAGAGTCGGACTGTACAGGACCTGGGGCGCATCGAAAGATATAGTGGTCAGTTCAGCAGGGCACCGACCAACTAGAAAAGACACTGGCCATACACAGATGGCATCCCCTGCTGAATCTCTGCTGTGCGCTAAGCCTGTGGGAGAGACCGTGGAGTTAACACGTGTTGGTGATCATGGGAGGCTGTAATCAGGTTTACGGAAGGATCACTTAGGAGCAGAACGGATTGGAGGGAGGTTGGACGGGGGCTTTAAGCCAGTCTGCCTGGGAGAATGGACCGTTGCAGGCGATGGATTGGATGTAGGTGGTCAGGAAAGGGAGGGGTCATGGGTAATATCCATAATCACAGCCAGCACTTCTAGGGCAGGTACTGTGCGCCAGGGAAGGCTCTGAGCACCTGGCAGGTCCCAGCTCTTAATCCACACGGCACACCAGGAACCGGAAACACAGGGAGGTTCCATGGCAGAAGTGGGGCATCCAGGCTTCAGCTGCAGGCTAGAGACAATGTCAGGCTTTCAGGGGGTGACCTCAGGGAGCTGATTTGGGTTGAGTGATGGGAAGATGGGGCTGGGAGTGGGCAGGAAGATGCTAAACCCACAAAAAGTGTGAGGTGTCACCCAAGTGGTGATGCCAACTACACAACTGAGTGTGTGGGTCTGGAACCCAGAGAAGAAATGAGAGCTGGCAACAGGTGACTTGGCATCATGCCCCACCACTCCACCCCAAGACACAACCCTGGGTCAAGAATGAGGAATGAGAAAAGGCCCAGGTCAGCCCCAAGATTTAAAGGGTGGTAGAAACACAGAACAGGGTGTTAGGATGATCCCTTCAGAGCACATAAAAATAACATAAAGACATAGGCGCTGGAGTATGCACAAAACATTTTTCTAGAAGAATTATGAGACAGGGTGATCAGGGTTTGCCTCTGGAGAGTGGTTGTGGGGGGGCCTCTCTGGACACAGCATATTCCTGGATGTGTGGTTCATGCGCCACATCTATTTAAAAAAATATATTGGCAGGGGAAAATAACTGGTGAGGTTTCAAATCATTTTCGTTCATTTTTTTCCTCTGTATACTACTTTGGTATATTTAGAAAAATGTTTTTAAACAAATGGAGGGGCGGGTGGGGAGGAGATGGCAAAGGTGATGGAGAAGGAATGCTCAGAGAGGCAGGAAGAATCCAGGAGGGAAGGGGGATCTTGGAGGTCAGTGAAGGGAGATTTGGGAGGATGCTGTGGCCACGGGTGTCCAGTGCCCATAAAGGACCAAGGGGATGACTGTGACGCAGAAATCGGAGGCCATGAACAGAAGCATCGCAGTAGGGGAGGCCACGGGGACTGAGGGCAGAGACAGGGAGGCTGAGGGGACAGACAGGGGCTGAGGGGAGAGACAGGGACTGAGGGGAGAGACAGGGGCTGAGGGGAGAGACAGAGAGGATGAGGGGAGAGACAGAGGGGCTGAGGGGAGAGACAGGGGCTGAGGGGAGAGACAGAGAGGCTGAGGGGAGAGACAGAGGGGCTGAGGGGAGAGACAGAGGGGCTGAGGGGAGAGACAGGGGCTGAGGGGAGAGACAGGGGCTGAGGGCAGAGACAGAGAGGATGAGGGGAGAGACAGAGGGGCTGAGGGGAGAGACAGGGGCTGAGGGGAGAGACAGAGAGGCTGAGGGGAGAGACAGAGGGGCTGAGGGGAGAGACAGGGGCTGAGGGGAGAGACAGGGAGGCTGAGGGCAGAGACAGGGGCTGAGGGCAGAGACAGAGAGGATGAGGGGAGAGACAGAGGGGCTGAGGGGAGAGACAGGGGGGCTGAGGGGAGAGACAGGGGCTGAGGGGAGAGACAGAGGGGCTGAGGGGAGAGACAGGGGCTGAGGGGAGAGACAGAGGGGCTGAGGGGAGAGACAGGGGCTGAGGGGAGAGACGGAAGGGCTGAGGGGAGAGACAGGGGCTGAGGGGAGTGACAGAGAGGCTGAGGGGAGAGACAGAGGGGCTGAGGGGAGAGACAGGGGCTGAGGGGAGAGACAGGGGCTGAGGGGAGAGACAGAGGGGCTGAGGGGAGAGACAGGGGCTGAGGGGAGAGACAGAGAGGCTGAGGGGAGAGACAGAGGGGCTGAGGGGAGAGACAGGGGCTGAGGGGAGAGACAGGGAGGCTGAGGGCAGAGACAGGGGCTGAGGGCAGAGACAGAGAGGATGAGGGGAGAGACAGAGGGGCTGAGGGGAGAGACAGGGGCTGAGGGGAGAGACAGGGGCTGAGGGGAGAGACAGAGAGGCTGAGGGGAGAGACAGAGGGGCTGAGGGGAGAGACAGGGGCTGAGGGGAGAGACAGGGAGGCTGAGGGCAGAGACAGGGGCTGAGGGGAGAGACAGAGAGGCTGAGGGGAGAGACAGAGGGGCTGAGGGAAGAGACAGGGACTGAGGGGAGAGACGGAAGGGCTGAGGGGAGAGACAGAGGGGCTGAGAGTGGAATCCAGAGGGCAGAAGCAGGAGCGTGGAGCCAGGAGCACAGGCAGGGAGCAAGGCTCATCTGACCTAACCGGAGGAGAGAGGGTGGAGGGGGAACAGGGGCCGCCCCCAACTCTCCCCTGTGGCCCTGGGCTCCTGGGGACCCTGCTGACTCTGCACCTCTCCTTGACCCCTAATCCAGGCCCAGGCTTCCACGCCCCTTCTCTAGACTTCTGGGTCCACTGGACAGGGAGAGGGCAGCCTCCTCACCCTGCTCCTCCTCTGGATGGCCATGTGGCCATCAGTGAGTCCTCCTCAACCCTTCCCCAGGCCTCAGTTTCTCCTCCCAGGTCCAGCTCCAGGAGTCTACCATTTCAGGGTTCAGTGTCTCTGCTAGTCCACATCTCGACTGCTTCAGCCCCTGCCTAAGGAAAACTCGTGGGGGGGAATCCTAAAGGAAATCATCCCTGAATACTCATCATTAGGACTGATGCTGAAGCTGAATCCAATATTTTGGCCACCTGATGTGAACAGCTGACTCACTGAAAAGGACTCTGATACTGGAAAATGTTGAAGGCAGAAGGAGAAGAGGCAACAGAGGATGAGATGGTTGGATAGCATCACCACTCAATGGACATGAACTTGGGCAACCTCTAGGAGATGGTGAAGGACAGAGAGGCTTGGCATGCTGCAGTCCATGGGGTCTCAAAAAGCTGGACACAAATTGGCTATTGAACAATGATAACAAATGGTGGAGGTGAGGAGCTGGTCCTCCCAGCTGACAAGCTGAGCCTCCTGTCCCGGAAATGACCTGGGCACCTTTCCTATCGCCAGAGGACACCTGTCACTCGGAATTTTGTGGATTCTGGGCTCTGGGTGCAGATATGCCCAGTTGGTTTTTCCTGATTCTTGCTCTAAACCTCCATGAACAGAGGGGGAACACCACTGCTGGTGCAAGGTGTGTGCTGGGCTGAGGAAAATCAGGGCCAGCTGTGTGACGAGGAGGAAATTCTGCATGTCTCTGGGCCTCAGTCTTCTCATCTGAAAACTGGACATGACCTTTGCTCACAAATGACTTTCGGTGGGGGTTAAATGAGATAATGCGTGTGATGCTTCTAGAACACAGCGAACGCTCAGTACAGGACAACTATCATTGTTATTCACAAGCCCTGCCTGGATCTATGACCACATCTGTGCCGGAGAAACCTCAGCACGTGCTCCAGGAGATGCGCACGTAACATTTACAGAAGCACTGCTAGTAATAAGGGGAAAAGAGAAAACATTCTACATGTCTATTGGTAAAAGAGGGAACACATAAAATGGGGTATATTCATACCATGGAACACAGCCACTTAAACGGAATGAACCAGATCTATCAACATGGATAGCTTTCAAACACATTGTTGGAGAGAAAAAAGCCAGTTGCTGGGCGATGATACATCTAGTAGGAATCCATTAACATGAAAATAATACAAAACAACGCTCCTTATTTTCTGGAGGTCCATGTCATATATGCTCAAGTATAAAAATGGTGTGAAATGATACAAATCAAACTCATCACAGGAGTGATTTCTAAGGAAGTGGGGAAGAGACCAGATTGGAGGTGGCAATAAAGGGGACTTTATTTATCTGATGGTGCCCTGCGGCTTGTGGGATCTTAGTTCCCCAACCAGGGATGGAACCCATGACCCTTGTAATGGAAGCATGGAGTCCTAACCACTTGACCACCAGGGAATTCCCCCAAGGGGACCTAAGTTTCATCAACAATGTCCTGATTTCTAAGAGAATGGATTCATGCATTTCTTGTAAAATTAATTTTTTTTAAGAAATTAACATAGGGACTTACTTCCCTTGTAGTCCAGTGGCTAAGATTCCATGTTCCCAATGCATCAGGGGACCCAGCTTTGATCCCTGGTCAGGGAGCTAGATCCCACATTCTGCAGCTAAGACCTGACACAGTCAAAAAAAAAAGAAAGAAAAGAAATTAAATTTAAAAAATTCTTGCCCTGCCCATTTCATGAAATTGTTTGGAGGACCGAATTATATGTGAATGTATAATTCATTTTCTAGTTGACAGAGCATTTTTTACCCATGTGACCTTACTCCATCCTCTCAACGAGACTTTGAGGGATGAATTGTAATTTCTGTTCTAGTGAGAAGGAAATCGGGGAGTAGAGAGGTGATGTGACTGTTTCCCAGGTCACACGCGGGACGTGTAGGGACAGAACCGGGATTCCAGCCTGGGGCTGTCTGGCTCCCTAGCTTGGGCCCCTCTTTCTGTGGCTTCAGGCTCTGGAATGAGAATGCCTTTGTCACTGTTGTCACAGGATAATCTTGGTGGGGGCACCATCCCGACCCGACCCTGAGCTCCCTCTCAGGGGGGCCTGCAGCCTCTACCCAGAAGGCCCACAGCCCCGCTGCGCTGTCTAGCCCCAACGGCCGTGGACACCTGGCTTGGGAGTCGCCCCCTCTTCTCTTTCTCTTCTTTTTATCAAAGATTTGTTTATTTTCGGTTGTGCTCGGTCTTTGTTGCCGTGCGTGGGTTTTCTCTAGTTGTGGAGAGTGGGGGCTCGTCTTCATTGTGCTGCGTGGCTTTATTGTTGTGGTGGCTTCTTTTGTTGGGGAGCACCGGCTCTAGGCACCCTGGTTTCAGTAGTTGTGGTTTGTGGGCTTAATTGCTCCACAGCACGAGGACTCTTCCCTACCAGGGATCGACCCCATGTCTGCTGCATTAGCAGGGGGATTCTTGACCACTGGACCACCAGGGAAGCCCCACCCTCTCTCAAGACCCTCACCCTGGGAGGTGCCTGGGAGGCAGTGGCAAAAACAAGTGGTGGGGAAACATACAGACACACACATGGATTAGACTCAGAGACACCTGGGTTTGAATCCCAGCTCCGACACTTACCAGCCTGCAACCTCAAACAAGCCACTTCCTTGCTCTGCACAATGATACCAGGTTTGCAGGTTGCAGTGGGCAAAAGGTACATAGGAGGTGATCCGTGAGTGTTGGTTCCTATTCTTTCCCTCTTCTCACAGCTTCCCTGACTCTTAGAAGAAGCCTGACTTACCTCTGAACCCTGTGTCAGGCACAGTACCTGACATAAAGTAGGTCCCCAGGGAAGCTGTGGCTTGGTTTCTCATTAGATTCCATTATTATTTTTAAAATTGTTTTATGTATTTATTTTTTTGACTGCACCACACAGCATGTGGGGTCTTAGTTCCCCAACCAGAGATGGAACCCGCACCCCCTGCAGTGGATGTGTGGAGTCTCAAGCAATGCACCACCAGGGAAGTCCCCAGGATTAAATTATTGATGACAAAGGAAAAAGTCTCCACCATCTAACTGGGGTGGCAGACCCCAGTCACAAGCAAGGGCCATCCTGAACTCTACTTTGAGGGCAGTGGGAGCCATCAAAAGATTAATCAAGAGAGTGATGGGGCTGGCTAAGTCTCAGAAAGAACGCACAGTGTGGAGTGTGGCTTTGGAAGGGACAAGCCCAGGGGCGAGGAGACCTGTGGCAAGGCTCTGGTGAACAGTTCAGGTGAGAGGTAGGGCCCAAGGTCCCTTTTAATCCTGATACCTGGTGGGCTGGCATAAGCCAGGGGAGAGAGAGACGGCTGGCTGGGTTTTGACAGATGCTAGAATTTTATAGGAGCTTGAGATATAACACATGATGTATAGGAGAACATGTTTCATAAACTTAAAAAAAAAAGCGCATATCCCCACCCTGATGCTCTTAATGTCACAATCATAGGCTTTTTGAGGCATACAGCCTCCCAGCCCCTTTGTATTCAGAGAGCATTGACAAGGTCTCAAGTAAATTCCCAGCTCACCTGAATCACTTGGCAGAAACAAGTTTTTATGTCAACTCACAAACCGACCGGTGTAAGCCCTCCGACAAACACAGCACATTATTGGGAAAGCAGGTAGCCCACAAAAAGCAATGGCCTGCTTTTCTCTTCCTTGTTTGTCAGACACATCTGTCGACCTCCACCCGGCATTGAGGATAATATCACAAACACCAAGACTTCAGACTCAAGGGAGAAGCAGGGAGGGCAGGTGGGAACACGGGCAGCATTGAGAGAGAGAGAGAGAAATTGCAGTTTATAATGAAAATAGCAGCTGCCAGCTTTTGAATGCTTACTATGTGCTGGGCGTATGCACTAATTCTTGTATCAATCTCTGACGTGGGTGCTATTTTAATATATGCCTTTTACAGATGGGCGAGTGCAGACCTAAGAAACTGAAGTATTTCACCCACATTCACCAGCTGGTACGTGACAGGGCAGGGGTTTCGAGCTGGTTGAGTGCGAGGTCCATGGTGACAGCGAATTCTCATCACCAGACTTGATGAATACCAATACTTTCCATTTTGTCCCCAAAGACAATGATACTGATGATTTTAATGATGTGGCTTCGTTTATTCAAAAAATAATTATTAGAGGACCTCCTCTAAGCTTGGCAACAAAGAAGGACGGCAGGACTTCCCTGATTGTCCAATGGCTAAGACTCCACGCTCCCAATGCAGGGGGCCAGGGTTTGATCCCTGGTTGGGGAATTAGATTCCATGTGCCACAAGTTAAGAGTTGGCATGCCTCAACTAAAGATCCTGCATGCTGCAACTAAGCTGGCATAGCCAAATAAATGAATTTTTTTTTTTTGAAAAAAACAAAGATGGTAGGAAAGAGCATGGGCAGAGGTCAGGAAACAGAGATGTGTGCGTATGTGTGGGACACATCCAGACACCCTGGACGTGGTGAGTTACATCCAGAGTAGCTTAGCCTGGATGGGTGGGGAGAGGATCAGGGTAAGGGGGGCGTCCATAAACAGTGGGTGTAGACAGAGGTGGGGTAGGAGTGCATGCCGAGAGCAGAGAGGGAATCCCGCTTCCTTATTTATTACCTCTGAGCTCTCAAATGCATGACTACTAGGCAGAAGTGACAAAATAAAAAGGGAAAGGAGAAAACGCCAGCTACAGCCAGAATAAAATCAGGGCAAATAGAATAAAACCTGACAGCCTAGTATAAATAAATATTCGTAAAAGAGTTAAAGGACAGATTAAAATAAAAACACCAAATGCAATTCTTACCCCTTGACAAATGCAGTGCGAATTGGGTTCTTTTAATCAAATGTTTGGCAGGTGTATGAATTATTTATAATTCAATATCAGGTGGTTAAATGGAAAATGGAAGATGTTCCCGTCATCTTCTCAGCTTATCCGCCTCCCCCAGTGAGTTTTCCCCGGGAGAGGCGGTGGGTGAGGGCCCCTCCCCCACACCAGGTACCAGGCTGGACGCTGGAGCCCATAATCCCTGGCGCGCTGCTCTGGGCGTCCCCATTTGTCGGTCTGTTTCCTGCTGCTCAGAGCCTTGTTCCAGAAGGCAGCCCCTCGATGCTGGGCACAGGAGTGGGGGCAGCTGACCAGGGGCAGGGCACCTGGGGGTCCAGACCCCTGGGTTTGTGTCCCCAGCTTCCGCTGACTCCAAGGATGCCCTTGGGTAGTCTTTCCCTCTCCCTGAGTCCTCTGCCCTCAGATGAGCTGCTCCCCTGCCATCCTCCTCTCGGCTACCTCATGTTTCAGTTCACAGGGCAAGCCTGTATGAGGCTGGTATGGCGAGGATTAAGAGTGGGCAGAGGTGTCTGTGTGAGCCTGGTCTCCAGGAAAGCTTGACAGAGATGTTTCTGTAGCTACAGCAAATTACTCTTATTTTACTTGTTGGTTTTTTTTTTTTTTTTTTTTTGCTGCTTGTGGGATCTTAGTTCCCCAACTAGGGATCAAACCCGAGCCCTTGACAGTGAAAGCTAGGAGTCCTAACCACTGGAGCACCAGGGAATTCCCTACCCTTATTTTACCAATGAGAAGACAGATGCCCAAAGACACAAAGTGACTTCTCAAAGCCATTCAGTGAGTCAGTGGCTGGGAATTATGGTCCCTGGGGAGACGCTAGTCAAGAACTTGTGTGGCAGGATCCAGCCTCCACCTCCCCCAGGTACCCTCCACCTCCCCCAGGAACCCATCCATCCCTGATTCTGAATATGGCACCACCCTCACCTTCATTCCTACCCATGGGGCATTCATTTGTCCCTCTATCTTACACACACACACACACACACACACACACGCCCTGTGAGTGAAAGCAGGAGCGGAGAATCCCATCGCAGCCAAATGTTGACGGCCTTCCCTGAGCAGCAGATGAATGAGTCCTTGCTGCTAACAAACGGCTGTCGGAAAGGTGGGAGAATGAAGGTAATTAGTCCCCTTAATGCCGATTTCAGACTAATCTTTCACACTTAAGGAAATTGTTCCAATGATTTTCTTATTTTCAGGGGAGCTCGTTAAGTAAGAATTAGAAAAATAGATATGGTAAGAGATAAGAAAATGGATTTCGTAATGACAAGCTGCCTAAACACACTGAGAGGGGGGCTGGCTGGGCCAGGATGGAGTGACAGCTCCAGGTCCTCCGGGGCTGGGTGATGGAGGGGCTGCAGGGCCTTTGGGCAGGATGAAGACTCCTGGGGGCAAGGATGCAGGGCCCACAGTCTTAGCTCGCTGGTGGTAGTTGCTGTATCGGGACCCTGAACACCTCTCCAGACCCTCCTGGAGCCCTGGAGGGGGTGGGCACGGGAGGGCTCATTAGACAGTTTCCTCAAACACCTGGAAAGAGAAGTCTTTGCTGGGATCGGGGTCCACTGCAGGGCATGCAAACCTCAGCACCTTCTGCATCTTCTGGGGAAGTGAAGGGGCATTTATTGATCGCCAGTTGCTGTGCTGGGCCCTCTCCCTCTATTTCATCCCACAGCCCCACAGGGGTAGATATGTCGCTATTCTATGGAGATGAAGGAGAGGCGCAGAGGCAGGCCTGATGGTGTTCAGCCAGTCCTACTGGCCCTTTTTTCCTTTCCAGGTGTCATCTGTTCTGACTGGTCAGGGCCTGTGCAGTTCCAGTTGTTAACTATTTTGAATGTCGGTCACCCTTGATCATGTGATGCAGCCAAGGCCACCCGGCTGTAAGTTCCACTGCAGCTGCAATTGAAACCCTTGGGGCCCAACATCAAAGCATCCACCTTTCCTGCCCCTCCAGGCCTCCTCTGGGTAATGAGTCCCAGTGGGAGAGAGGCTTGGAGGGAAGGACTTGGAGCCAGGAGGAGCTGTGTCCCCTGGGAAAAGGGGTGGCTTCCCCAGGTAGGACAGTGAGAGGCAGGGTCTGTGGGAGAAGGAAGGAGGCCCTCTTGTCTAACCTTCCGGAATGGGTACAGGCCATTTTATACAAGCTCATTCCTGCCTCATCTTTGCTGAAGTGGTACCTGCCCCCTGATCTGCCTAGGACTCTCTCTTGTCTCTCCAAATCCTCCAGAGCCTCCCTGGAGACCAGGTCACATCATTTCTAGCCTTCGTCCCCAACAGCCTGAGATCTCACCTTCACCTCTGAACCTGAGAGGGACCCAGCAGCCCCCAGATTTCACTGCAACGCATTCTGGGAACATCACCTTACACAAAAGGAAGCGACTTTCTGTGTGTGGACCAGGTTAGCATCATCAGCAGAAACTGCCAGGCAATTGGCTCTGGCAAGGAGAAGAATTGTCCTCTAACAGGACAAGTGGGAAAAGGTGACTCTGTGAAAATATCAACGTGATATTTCTCCTTGGGTCATGGTGGGGTCATGAGTTCAAGTGTTGTCTTCTCCCCAACCCCCGAGACCTCCACAACATAACAGAGCTTGTGTGATGTTTCAAGGACGCTCCTAGAATAGTGGTGGTCAACCAGGGGCGATTTTGACCCCCAGGGACATTTGCAATGTCTGGAAACACTTTTGCAGGTCCCAGCTGGAGGGGTGCTACTGGGATCTAGTGGGTGGAGGCCAGGGACACCGTGAAACATCCTGTAGTGCAGAGGGCAGCCCCCAACAACAGAGAATTATCCAACCCAAAGTGTCAGTAGGCTGAGCAACCACTCGCAGAGTCATCTGATCCAATGTCCCCATTATCTAACTTATCCGGGAGGTGGGGATAGCACCCAGCTCTTATGGCTACCCCTGGGATTCAACGTGGAAAGGGCATTAGGCCTCCAAGTCAAAGATTCATGGTTCTGACAGCTTTTGTTTTCAATTCAACAATCATACATTGTACTTCTGTGACAGGCATTGTGCATAGAGCTGGGTACTCAGTAGTGGACATCCAATCTCTGCCCACTTGGAACTCACATCATATGGGCTTTGAGCTGGGTCACCTTAGACGTATCTCTTTCTCCCTTCAGCCTCAGTTTTCCCACCTCTAAAATGGGCACGATACCCTCTCCCTGTGTTGTTGTGAGGCCTTCAGAAATTTAAATGTCAAATCGCAACCACAGAAGTGGATTGACTGCTTCTCCTTCCTGGAGAGAACTGGACAGGTGGTGCAGACAGTTTTCCAAAAAGAAGGGGGAGAAAATGAAGATGTTATTGAGCTTCATGTGCTTCTGCTGAATGCTCCTAACAACACTGCTATTCGGCTGCAGTTCTTTTACTCAAGTGCTTCCCTGCTGGCTCAGCTGGTAAAGAATCCGCCTGCAATGTGGGACACCTGGGTTCGATCCCTGGGTTGGGAAGATCCCCTGAGAAGGGAAAGGCTACCCACTCCAGTATTCTGGCCTGGAGAATTCCAGGAACTGTATAGTCCATGGGGTTGCAAAGAGTCAGATGCGACTGAGCGACTTTCACTTTCTTTTACTCAAAGTGTAGACGAGAAAACTGAGGCTGGAGGGAGCGGGGTGGGAAACAGACACGCTTAAGCTGATCAGGTGTAGGGGCTATGATTTGAACCCAGCTCTCCTGGCTCTTTCAGCTCTTCTTTTTTGCCATCTCCAGGGCCTTTTAAGATGGTGCTGGGCAGCGAGTTGAGGTTTGAGGCTGACCAGGCCTGGCCTTCAAGCCTTATCCCCCAGCAACCCCCAGGGTCTCGGTCTCACCCCATTAGCGCTGCTTTAAAAAGTACGGACCGACCCGGGTGCGTTATTGCCCACATAAATCAGGAGGTTCCAAGTACGGAACACCTTTAAACAAACAGCTGATGGGAGTGAAGTTCCAGGATCATTATTAATAGCTTTTCATTTCGGTGGCCGCTGTGCTGTGACATGCCTTCCCAGCAGAAGCCCCGCGCAGCCAGCCCCCGATCGGCTGATCCCCCGAGTCCGCCAGTCAGAATGAATGACTGTACCTTTGTGTTAATTGTGGAGCCCAAGCCGCATGCGGAATGCTAATAGGGCCAAGTGGGAGGGGGCAGGTGCCAGTCTCGCCTGGCTGCTGGGCAGGAAAGGACCCTACCTCTGGCTGTCCTCCTCAACAGCCAGCAGCAGGATCTGGCTAACATATTCATCTGAGCTCCACCCTCCTCTGCTGGAGGAAGCCCCAAGGTTCCCAGGGACCAGGGCCAAGTCCGGACTCCTGCGGCTGCCACACAGGGCCTTTCACGTCTCGTCCTGTCCATCACGCCAGCCTCCTTGCTTGCATTCCCACACCGCGAACCTTGTAGCGCTCAAACTTCTATTCATTTATTCATTCATTCATTCAACATTTACTGAGCCCTCTGAAAGGTGCAGGGGACGAAGCTGTGAACAAGACAAACATGGTCTCTCATCTCCTGGGTTTAACATCAAGCAGAAAAGACAGACATTGGCAGGCTCTGGAGCCAGGCTGCCTGGGTCCATATCCCAGTTTGGCACTTTACTATCTGTTTCATCTTAAATAAAAAAATTTTTTTTTATTGGAGTATAGTTGATTTACAATGCTGTTTTAGTTTCTGCTACGCAGCAAAATGAATCAGTTATACGTACACCTGTACCCACTCTTTTTTAAAGATATCTGTGTGATCTTACAGCACAAATAACCTCTTCCTGGGCCTCAGTTTCTTCTTCTGTAGAATGGGAACATGAGTAGTAGCTACCTCAGAGGGTTGTTTGAGCAATTAGATGACTAAAAACATGTGAAAACATGTAATACAGCATCATTTACTATTGAGCATGAAGTTCTCAATAATTGTTAGCTATTATTATCATTATCAACTCCAGATAGCATTACAACAAATGGCGATGGGACTTCCCTAGTGGTCCAGCGGTTGAGACTCTGCGCTTCCTGTTCAGGGGGTGGGAGTTCGACCCCTGATCAAGGTCAAAAAGAAACCCACAAAAACAAATGATGATGATGATGAAATAAAGTTACAAGGGAGCAAGCAGGGCATCAAACAGGGGAGCTGGTCCAGTCTGGGGCTGGGGAAGGGTTCCCTGAGGATGTCTGATTTTCTCAGACAGAGGGCTGAGTGGGTGTTAACTGAAGCAGTGGAGGTGGGGAGGGAGAGAGCAGAGAAGTGGAGGGAACAGCACAGGTAAAGGCCCTGAGGCTGGATGGAGTGCGGAGTCGAGAAACATGAAAGGCAGCGGGAGGCTGGCGCGTCAGCAGTGATGGGGAAGCAGGGCTGAAAGGAGCCTGGAGAAGCAGACAGGGGGTCACACCACGCGGGGCCTCGTGGGTCTTGTTAAACTGTCAATTCTGTCCTGAGAGTAAGGGGAAGTTGTTGAAAGCTTCTGAAACAGAGGATCGCCATGAACCTTATCCTGTTGTTAAACTCACTCAGGTTGCTGCATGTGTAAAGTCGGTGGTTCACCCACCCTCCTTCTGCAGGGCCCCTCAAGGGGTGGCTGAGAAAGAAACGGTGGGCGGAGAGGGGGGAACAAGGGAGAAGTAACTGCTGTCCAGGTGAATGACAATGGGGAGCTGGTCTGGGGTCGGGGCAGGGAAGAGGAGAGGAGAGGGCTATGTCTAGAGATCTACAGGAGGCTGAACCCTCCGGACACAGCAGGAGCGAGGGTGAGGGACCTGTCGGGAGGACTCCAAGGTGGCCCCAGTGGCGACTCCCCGAGAAGAGTGAGCCGCGGGTTTGGAGGGTCAGGAACCAGGGGCTCAGTTTGCATGCCCTGGTGGTCGTAGGACTCTGAGCCTTCACACGTGCTTTTCCCCAATCTTGTGTAATGGGGGGTCTTTACTAATTGCTCAAAGCCAGGCTCCAGTGTCACCTCTGATATATGAAGACTTCCTCCGCTGCCGTAAATTTGGTGTCTCCCTTCGTCTAGTATCAACTCCCCTCTCTGTTAGCAACTTCTCTGTGTTAACTCATGACTTCATTAAAAGGTGTGAGAGCAACTGCAAAAGAGAGGGACCGGGAGCAGAGACAGCATCACTCGACCCTCCCAGCATCCCATACCTTGCCACTTTGTGCCTTTCACTGTCCCTTTTGCTGTTTCCACCTTGTTCCCCATCCCCCGCCCCCCATATGCTGACGGGGCCCAGGGCTCAGTCCTTGGGCCGCTCATCTTTTCTGTCCACACCTACTCACTGCATCACCACATGCAATCCCACAATTTGAAGCCCCATGGATTTGCTGATGATGCCCACGTGTGTGTGTCCAACTCAGATTTCTCCCACGACCCCAACTCCTAAATCCACTTACCTGTTCAACATCTCCACTTGGAAGTCTAAAATGCATTTCAAACTCATCATGTTCAACACAGAACTCCTGACTTCTATCTACCCATCGCCTGCCTCCACACACAAATAATAATAAAAGAAAATAAACGTAAAGCTGCTCCTCTTCCAGCATTTCCATTTCAGTAACTGACAACTCCATGATCCCAGCTGCTTCTGCCAAAAGCCTTTGAGTCCTTCTTGACATCACTCTATCTCACACCCTACAGCCAATCCATCAGCAAATCCTGCCAGCTCTACCTTAAAATAGATCCAGAATCTGACTATTCTCACCACCTTCACTGTTTACAGCCTGGTCCAAGTCACCAGCATCTCTCACCTGGGTTATTGCAACAGCCTCCTCGCTGGTCTCCCTGTTTCTGCCAGTAACCCCCTACAGACTGCTCTTGGTTTTGGTGTTAAAACATAAATCAGATCATAACACTCCTTCTCTCCAAATTCCTTTCTCGCCTTTCTCTGGGTAAAATAGTTCATAAGACCCAACAGGATACAGGCGCTGGTTATTTCTGAATGCCTCCTCCCATCACCACCCCTCCCCCACATTCCAGTCACACAGTTCTCTGAATCCAATGGGCACATTCCCACCTCAGGGCCTTTGCATTTGCTGGTCCTCTTGCCAGAACACCTCTGCCCCTGTAAACCTGCAGGGTTTACTCTCTCCCTTCCTTCAGATGTCTGTTTAAATGTAAGACTTTCCCGGACAACCTGGGAGAGAACAACCCCTCCATTCTCAGGACCCGCCATCCTCTCGGCCTGTTTGCTCCCTGCCCCAGCCCCCACAGAACTCAGCACTGTCTGATACAGCACTGATTTATCATCTGCCTCCTGGCCCTTTAATGGAAGCTTGCTAGGAACTTTGTCTTTTGTGCTCAAGGCTGTATGGCCAGCACTTAGAAAGGCACTTGCCATATAACAGGTGCTCGGTGGCCGTTTCTCGAATGACTCTGGAATCACTGTTTTGAACTAGCTGTCTGCTTGTTTGTCTATTTCTTTCTCTCCCCCAGTAGACAGTAGGCAGCAATGGATTCAATTCTCCACTGTTTTTCTAGTGTCCAATACAAAGCCTAGAGAGTGGATACTCATTAAATGTTTAAATAAACAGATGAATAAATAATAGAATTTCCAGATGGGTTGCCAGGAGTGGTGCAAGGGAGGGGTTATGAGACAGTTGCCTCCTGGAGCCTCTAACTCCTGCAGCCCTTCCTGCCTCTCCCTGGAGACCTGAGGTTACCTTGGAGGGGAGGAGGCTAGAACTTGACCTAAGAATCTCCAGAGGCCAGAAGGGACTGAGATCAGTATTAGGAGCTGGTGCTCGAAGGATCTGGAAATGTAGATTTCCTATTGGAGCTAAACTGTGGATTGACTGACTGATTTCTCTTTCTTTTGAAATCAAAGTAGATTACAATGTTGGGTTATTTTATGGTATACAGCAAAGTGATTCAGTTGTGTGTGTGTGTGCGTCACTTCAGTCGTGTCTGACTCTTTGGGACCCTATGCACTATAGCCCACCAGGCTCCTCTGTCCATGGGATTCTTCAGGCAAGAATACTGGAGTGGGTTGCCATGCCTTCCTCTATTGGAGCTTCCCATCTCAAGGATGGAACCAGCATCTCCCATGTCTGCTGAATTGGCAGGTGGGCTCTTTACCAGTAGCTTCACCTAGGAAGCCTATATATATACCCGTGGATGGATATAGAGGGGCTTCCCTCATGACTCAGATGGTAAAGAATCCGCCTGCAATGAAGGAGACCTGGGTTCAATCTCTGGGTCAGGAAAATCCCTGGAGAAGGAAATAGCAACCCACTCCAGTATTCTTGCCTGGGAAATCCATGAACAGAGGAACCTGGCAGGGGCTAAGAAATCTGAAGTTTTGGAACAGGTCAAGGGTTTAAAAATAGGATTTGAATTAAGGTGTGGGGTTTGGGAAACAGGTTGAAGTTTTAGATTTAAGGTTAAGATTCAGGGTTTGGGCAAATTCTGGTAAATTTTCTTTTCATTTTTATTCTATTACAAATTTTTTCTAATTTTCCTTGTTACAGCTTCTTAGATTTACCCATCATTTAGAAGTGGACATTTAATTACCAAATAAGTGAGATTTTTTAAAGTAAAAAAGAAAAGACTCAGGGTTAGGGCCGAGAGTCTGGGAGTTGAAGCTGATGCTTGTGGCAAGTTGGTTTTGACTCTGGGTCAAAGGATCGGAATTTTGGTTGGAAAATGAGACAAAGTTGAGGGTGGCATCAGGGGCCCAATTTGAGGATGTTCATTAGGTCTTAGAAGCATCTCTGCCAAGATACTATCTGTTTAAGACAGAAACTCACATTTTATAAAAAAGTTCTAACAGTGACTCTCCCACCAGGGGACAGTTGGCAATGTCTGGGCTCATTTTTGGTTGTTGCAGCTGGAGGGTGGTCTCTACGAAGGCAGAGACTGCTAACCATCCTCCAGTGCACTGAGAGGCCCTCCTCTACCGAGAGCGATGCAGCCCCGAATGTCAGTCGTGCTGAGGCTGAGAAGCCCTGTGCTCAGGAATTTACCCATTCTCTGAAGGCTTAGCCAAGGGCTGGTCCTGGTGGGCCAGGACCCAGGATGTGAGTGTTCAGGCCTACGGGCTGCTGTGATGGGGCCTGAGTTACAGAGTGAGGTGCAGGTACCTTGTATCTCCCTCCCCATGGATTCAGCTTCTCACAGCTATCTCTGGCTCTGGCAGACTCAACAGGAGAGGAGGAGGGTGAGGGTGGAGATGGGATTCGTGAAGCTATAGACAAGCAGGGTGGGAGTGATTGAGAGAGAGCAGCAGCGGCTGTGGCAGGCTTGCAGGGCCCCCAGGCTGGGTCCATGGGGGGCGGGGTCTTGGGTTGGGAGGAGGGACAGGCAGAAAGCTATAGAGAGATGGCATCTGGATAGGCCAGGGTCCGAGGCACCTTCTGCAACTTGTGTGGGTTGCCTTGTTCCAGAGAGAATCCATATAATAATAATAAAAACAGCAATCACCACCATAACAACATTTGTAGCTAATATTTGCATAGCACTTACTCTGTGCCATTCTAAGGGCTTTACCTCTGTTAATTCATTTTTGTCCTTCCCCCCAAGCCTTTATGGTAGGTACTATTGTCATCCCCATTTTACAGGTGAGAAATTGAGGCACAGAGTGGTTAAGATGCCTAAGATCCCATTGCTCTGCATGGCAGAGCTGGCTCTGGAGCTGGAGCTGAAAGGCTCAGAGTTTGCGTCTGCAGCAGAGGGTTTGGGGGTGCCCCCCTGGAGGTGGGCCCCCCCAACTTCCCGTGTTGCCGTCTTCCTCTGCCATCTGCATACATGATCTCATCACACCCTCTCAACAGTTTCCAGAGATAGGTGCTATTATTACTGCCTCTGTTTCACTGATGAAGCGATGGAGGCTCAGAGAGGTTAAGTACTTCTCAACACAGCCAGGGCTGCCCGACATCAAGGCCACTTCGGATTCTCTGCATTACAGCCTGGGGTGCATCTCTGCACAGCGCTCGGTGCCCGCCCTGGTGGCCTCACTTGGTCTTCACCAACAAGGCTCAGACTGCAGGGCCTCTCCTTCCCGGCTCTGTTGACATTTTGGACTGGATCGTTCTCTGTGGTGGGGGCTGTTCTCCAAGTGTAGAGTGCTCAGCGGCATCCCTGGCCCCTACCCGCTAGATGCCAAGAGCACCGCCTGTCAAGCAGGCTGTTTCCAGACACTGCAACTCATCCCCTGGGGGGGGGGGGGCGTCCAAATCGTGTCCCATTCCCCCTCGCCATTGAGAACAACTGCCCCAGGGAGAAGGCAAGGAGGAGCATCCTATGATATAAATGATCGTGGAAACTGAGACCTGGAGAGAGGTAACGTCTTGCTCAAGGTCACCCAGAGAGTCGGGGCAGGACAGCAAGTAGGACCAAGCTCACTCCAGCCAAGAGGAACCTCTTGCTTCCGAGCTTTCCTGCTGGAATTGTGTTCCTCCTGTGCAAGTATTCAGTGCCAATGATGCGAGAGGAGCTGGCCCTGGCTGTCTATCCCACTCCACACACTGGTCCTACTGGGGCAACCAGAACTTGCCCCTGAGAGTGCATTCCGCTCCCAGCTCTGGTTTCATGAAAACAGTTCAGGCTTTGATAACAAACAGACCAGATTTCAAATCCTAGCTCTGCTGCATCCTTATTATGTGACCCCAAGCATAGTACTGAGCATCCCTGACCCTCTATTTTCCCATCCGAAAAATGGGCAGATTGGACTAGAGTCTTCCAAAGGCCCAGCTAGCTCTGAAATTCTGGTTCTCTGAAAAACCAAGGTATTGTGTCTTAGCCCCAGCTCCGGGTGGCAATTTGGATAAGTCGTTGACCTTTTTCAGAATTTCATTTTCTTCAAAGGCAACCAATACTTGAGCCACACAGAACTCCTTGTTGTTCTCTAAACTGTGAATACTACTCTTTCTTTGTTTATGCTGCCCCTCTGAAATGCTATTTATTCCATTATCCACCTGAAGAACTCCAATTCATCCTTCAAGACTGGGTCCAAGTCATTTCCCCCACGAAGGGTGTGTGTATGTGTGTGTATTCCCCAAAAGACTGAAAGAGTCCTTGAAGGTGGAGAAAACTGGGTATCCCTAGGTCTCACATCCTCATGGCCTGCATAGTGCCTGGCACAGAGTAGGTGCTCAATAAATGTTGAATAAGAAAGAATGAATGAATGGAGGGAGTAGATGGTTGCCAAGACCCTTAGCGGTTCCAGCACTCCAGAATCCAGGGAAGGAAGCCAACCTCTTGCTGTTACCCAGTCTCACATTCAGAGAACTGTCCCCACCCCCAGTCCCAGCAAGTGCCTGCCGCCCCAGCCACCCACACAGTCTGCAGCCCCAGCAAGTACCTTGGACAGCGACCAGATACGCTTTTTTCTTTTTCTTAAGGCTTTTATCCGTAGTGGAGCTGCCACTACAGGGAGCTGTCTGTGCAGACCTGCATTCCCTACATGTGCACAGAGACATTTACTAACAGAAGAGGCTTTGCTTCTTCCATTTTCCAATCCATCCCAAACCGAGGATTGAACAAGGATCTTCATTCCTCACATTTATGCTTCTGAACACACAGCCTCTGACCAGGGATGGATGGCGGCGGTGAGGGCAGGGGGATTCAGTATTTCAGGAATGTCTCCCATTATCTCCTCCAGGAATCTGTCCTTCTCTTTCTCTAAAGCCACAAGTCCCTGAATCGCTCTCAACCCCCTTTTCTAAAAAGTCCTCTGAGTGAGGAAGCTAGATCTTAGTTCCTGGTTTGGGCAGGGGTAGTGAAGAGAGAGAAGTGGTCTATTCTCTTTGAGATCCACCCATTCAACAAATATTTTCTGAAAAGTTATTTTAAAAAAACACTCATATTAAACTTAACTTCCTGGGTCCTCAGTTATTCACTTGAAAAATGGGGGTAGAGGTGGGTAAAGATTCAGACAAGTCCTTAAAGTTTGTATAAGCTTAAGTCCCTCAGTGTAACACATCAAGTTCAACTTCCACCAATGAACCAAACTGCATATCTTAGTTCAGCTGTTTCCTTCCTCTGGGACCCTGATTAACCTCTGGTTTCCTCCTCTGCACCTCTGGCTGCAAAAGATCGGGGTGGGGGGTTGTGTGTGAATTCTGGTTTCTGAGTTCTAATTCAACTCTAGGGGCCTGGGTTTCCTGGGTTTTATAATAAATCTACCTCCTCCTGTTTCCTCCAACCCAAGGAAGGAGCTGGACTCTTGGAGAGGTGGACAGGGACCAGAGCTTCCTAGGGTGGACAGGAGGGTATCAGGCAAGGAGGATCTGTCCCAGTCTGGGTGTGAGAGAGGAGTTAACAGCTCAATTGTTATTTCAATTACACGGATTATTTGAAAACAATGTTACGAGTTTCATCACTGACAACCCCAGGAAATGGCTGCTATGGCAACCAGGGAAAAGAATAGCCCTGACCAGCCAATCAGAAGTTCCAGTCATGCCCCCAGTTTGTACAAACTCCCTCTCCTCCCTGGGAGCCCCTCCCATCCTCTGCTTGGGGAGAAGCCTTGGAAGGAGGAGAAAAAGAGAGGGGCAGGTGGAGGGACCACTCTGTAAAAAGGAAGAGAACAAACGAGGAAACGGAAATCCCAAGGGAAGAGGGACCCCAGGAATGGGCTGTTTCTCCCAAATTTCCTCAAGGGCCAGGACCGTGCCTGGGTCACTGTACTTTCCCGGTGCTACAGAGAGCAGCGGGTTCCAGGACACACCCTTCACTCCCTGCTCAGCCAGACTGTGGGAGGGAATTCTCTAAGATGCCCTGACAGATGTCTTGGTCATAGGAACATAGCAATCACCTGTCACGGGCAGGGAGAGAACAGTCATGCCAGGAGACTCCCCTGGACCAGAGAAACGGGCAGGGGAGGCCCCTGGGACTCAGAGGTGCCTCTGAGAAGCCTGGCTGCCTTTCCCTGCTGCCCTCTGCAGAGGTGTCTCTGTGCAGAGTGCCTGGGCCCATCGTCCTCTGAACAAAGCACTCCAGTGGTCTCCAGAAAAAGCCCTTTCACTTAGAGAACATCCCGCGCTCTCCTTCTTCAGGAAGAGGCCAGTCTGATGGGCAACTGGCTGGACTTGAGCTCTGCAAAAGCCCAATTCTGAAAGCCCGTTCCCTACCCCTCTTGAGCACCTGTGCTGTCCACACCTGCGTCCCTGAATCTTTCATCAGTTTCATTTGACAAACCCTTTTCTAGAGCTCAGTAGGTACCAGGCACTGCTTTCTTTAAAAATATTAGTTCATTTAATTCTCACTACACCCTACGAAGCAGGTACTGTGATTATCTTATATCACAAATAAGAAGAAGAAGAAGAAAATTATTCTTATTTTAAAATGAGGAAACTGAGGCTCAGAAAGTCAAAGAGACTTGCCCAAAGCCACTCAGCCAGTATGTAACAGGCGAGGATGGGTGCCTAGATCCATTTGCCTGTCTGCCATTCGTAGAAGGCATCGGTCCTGTCCTTGTGTGTGTGTGTTCAGTCGCTTAAGTGGTGTCTGACTCTTTGGGACCCCATGGACTGTAGCCCACCGGACTCCTCTGTCCATGGGATTCTCCAGGCGAGAATACTGGAGTGGGTAGCCATTGCCTTCTTCAGGGGGTCTTCCCGACCCAGGGATCAAACTCGCATCCCCTGCATTGCAGGGGGATTCTGTACTGCTGAGCCCCGGGGAAGCCCTTCTGTCCTTGAGGGACTGTCAGAGTCAAGATGGGTAACAACGGCTCATTGTTGAATGGGCACTCAGGCTGAGTAGGGGGAAGAGACCAGCCCAGGTGCACAAAGGCCTGCAGGTGAGGACGGACCTGGGAGCAACGGCTTAGCTGGGCCAGGTGGGCATTTGCACTCAGCCGGTGACCAGGTCAGATGACACACTGGGGCCTCAAATGCCAAGCAGATGGTTTGGAGCCTACGGTTGAGGCCACAGGGAGTCAGTGCTGGCTTCGGGTTTTTTTCCCTCCGTTCTGAGGTGACCTCCCTCTCCCCCAGCAGAGCAATTTCCCAAAGCATTTTCTCTAATTTGTGGTCGTTTTCCTAACCCAGAAGCAGTCAAGAGTCTCCAGCTTCTCCCAGCCCAAGAATGGAATCGAGCCGAGCTGCCAAACCTGCTGGTCTCCGCCCCGAGTCTGGCCCACTTGAAGGACCCTGCCATCCCCAAAGCCCCCCAGGGTACTGCACAGGCTGCGGGGAGGATCTTGTGGGTTGGCTGGGTTGATGCAGAGCTCCAGGGACGGCTATAGAGCTGGAGTCAGTGCCTGCTGGCGGACAGAACCTGGAGTGTGTGGTCTGGTCCCTGAGATGGGGGTGGCAGGAAGGGCTCCATGAGGGAACTGCAGGGCACTCAGAGAGGAGAGGAGGGTTCAGAACAGGGACAGAGGTGCAGTTAGAGAACAAGGGAAATGCATGCAGAAAGTGGCCCGGAGCAAAGTGAAGTGGTACGTACTCTGCAAGGGACCTGGGTGTCCAGGAGGGGCTGGGGCTCAGCCAGAGGCTCTGGGGATCCAGGAGGCAGTGGAGGCTCTGCAGCGGGGGCGAGAGCTCTGCTGGGGAGTCTGGGGGCTCTCTGCCATGAGAGGAGAGGGCTCCCACAAAGAGATGGGGGCTCAGAGAAGAGGTGTGGGCTCTGAGAGTGGGGATTTGTGAGGAGATTTGGGGTTTTGGGGGAACAAAGGCTTGAAGAGGGAACAGGGACTCAGGGAAGGGATCAAGGACTAAATGGGGGGCAGAGGCTTTGGGAAGAGGACAGGGCTGTGTAATAGCTGGGGGGTCAGAGAGAGATGTTGGCCTGTGAAGGGAAGGAGGCTGAGTGAGGGGTTGTTTTCAAAACTAAGGGGCCCTACTGTGTCCTGGCTCATCCCAGCCACAGGTTTGTCTGCCTCCCCTCAAGTTCCTTTCGCCTTGGTCCTCCTCTCTTCCGCTCCCCTACTGTTCTTCAAGGCAAGTCCTGAGTCCTTCTCCTCCCACGTCTCCATCAATGCCCCAGTCTATGCTCATGCCCTCTAAGTCACCCCTATAGATTTCCTTTCCCCCTTTAGCCCAAACACATGATCAGGGAGGTACTTTAGAAACCTGTAATGATCACTAAGGTAGTCCTCCCTGCAAGCTAACCACAATCCCTCCAGCTGCAAGTGCAGCCAGTGTCCTCTATTCTATCCTGGGAATAGAACATAGCTGATTGGCAGGCCACCTTCTTTCAGGGCATCCCCTATAACTTTAGCGACAGAATAGTGTCCTCTCATATTTCTTTTTTTTCAGGTAAAAGAATTCTGGTCCCTTTCATTGGCTTTTCTAATCACTATCTTAATTATCAAGCAAACAAAATATTTTACCAGAGCCTGGCACATTGTAGGCTCACAAGAAATGTAAGTCGGATGAATGAATAAGTTGGAGGATTATGGATGGATGAGTGTAGACAAATGGACAGCAGAAGATGGAAAGAATGGGAGTGGTGGTACCTGTGTGGTGGATGACGGGTGAATGGATGGAGGGGTGGAGGAAGAAGGAAGGGGTGGACTTGGTGGTTGAATGTTTAAATGGAGGCGGGTGGGCAGGAGGAAGATGGATGGGACGGTGGATGGATGGACAGCTTAGATGGGAGGCTGGATGGATGAATAATCTTAGCTGGCATCTCACCTTTCCCCATATCACCCAAGTATAGTCCCCTAACGTGGTTGACAGCACCCCAGTTCTCCCAGACGCCTAGGCCTGAGACCACATCATTTTTCATTTTTCCGTCTCCCTCATCTTCCATAAGCAGCAGCCCTGTTGATCCTGTTTTCCCAGTACCTTGGCCTCCTGGCCCCTGTTCCCCTCAGCATCATTCAAGCCCCAAACCCCCTTGTCTGGAATTGTCTTGGACAATTCCAGCTGCCCCTGCCCACCGCTTCCTTTCTCTTCCATTCAAGTTGATCCTAAAACAACGCCATCAGCCTGATCATCCTTAAAGCTCTCATCAACAGCTCCCTATGGCCTGCATTCCCCCGCCTAGAGGTCCACCCTTCTGAATTCTGCTAAACTCCCGCCCCCTTTCTCAGCCTCTCTCACGCCTCCCTTTGTGGGCTCGGGGCTCTGGTCACAGCAGGCCAGGAGCTGTCACCCAAATGTTCCCCAAGCTTCCTACTTCCTTCATGCTGTCCCACCACCCCCTCCCTGACCCCTCCCGTGACCCTGCCTTCCTGGACCTCAACACACAGCTCCAAGGCTGCCTCCTGGATGAACTTCCCCCAATCCCTTCAACAACATATAGTCCACGAGCCACGTCAAGACACATTCATTGAGGACTGCCCTGGTGGCCCAGTGGTGAAGCATCTGTCTGCCAATGCAGGGGGCACAGGTTAGACCCCCTGTCTGGGAGGATCCCACACGCCACCGGACAAGTGAGCCCGAGTACCACAACTACTGAAGCCGTGGAGCTCTGCAACCAGGAGAAGAGAGGAGACACCACCGCAGTCAGAAACCCGTGCACGGCACCCAGAGAGTATCCCCTGTTTGCCGCAACCAGAGAACACCCAAGGGCCGCAACGCAGACCCAGTGCAACCAAAAATAAATAATAAGCTTTTGAGAGACACCTTTAGTCAGCACCTACTGTGTACGTGCCCAGCTGGCTAAGAGGGCCCTGGTGGCGAGAAGCAAAGATGAGAGACAGAACGAGAAAGACACAGTCTTTGCCGTCAAGGAGGATACACCGTGCTTATGGGAGCGCCTGTGAGTGTGCACCCACCCATACAGAAGTCAAAGGAAAAATAAAGGCAAGACCGTGGCGTATAAGCAGTTAACATCATGGAGTACCTCCCAGGGGCCAGGCACCTCTTAAGGGCTTCTTTTTCTTTTTTTCCCTCTCTAGTCGTGGTGCATGGGCTTCTCTCGTCATGGAGCACAGGCTCCCGAGTGCGTGAGCTCAGTAGTTGCGGTATGCAGGCTTAGTACCCACCCCCCAGCCCCAGGGGTGCAATCTTAGTTCCCTGACCAGGGATCAAACCTGTGTACTCTGCATTACAAAGCAGACTCTTAACCACTGGACCACCAGGGACGTCCCAGGACTGTACTTCTATTCACTCATGTAATCCTCTCAACAAATCTCTGAGGTTAGGTACTGGAGGGAAACTGAGGCACAAGTGAGATGACCCAGAGGTCATCGAGGTGGTGACAGAGCCACGGCAGGAACTTTCCATCCGGCTCCTGGGTCTATGCTTTCGGAAGTACACGGGAGGGCAGCAGAACGAGAATGGTGGGAGGGGGACAGAAGGACAGACTCACAGCCAGCCTCACTCTGACCTCCCGGTTCCCCTCCCCTTCTAGGTCAGAGCCTCCCCCTCTGCCAGCCTGGTCCTCTTCCTTTCTAGCCCAGGTGAGAGGCTCGTTTCAAAGAATGGAACCGAAAAAGGACTCAATTAGAGGCAGAGGAACCAGTCTGTTGCCAAGACCCTGTAGGACCCTCAGCACGTTCCCTCCTCCCCTGGGTCTCAGTTCCCCATCTGTAGAGGAGGGTTGGGCCCATCCACACCTAAAGATCCTTTCAGCTCTGATGTGCTAAATCCTGAACGGCCACTTGGATGCTAGAAGAATTCCTAGGAGTCTCTTGGCCTCGGACCCTGGTTGCATCTCCCAGGAACTCCCTATTGTCCCTGAATACAGGATTTCAGCTCTTGGCTCCTGTGGGCTCCACTGTGAAGCTGCTGTCCTATGTCTGTGGTCCCCTGAATCTGTCCAGCCCATCACTGCCCATCATCTTGTCTGCCCACTGACCTGGATCCATCTGCCTCAGCTGCTCATCCATCAGCCTGTCCAGGCCTCTCCACCTTGTGTCCCCCTGCCTGCCTGGTACCTGTCACTCTGCCCATCACACACACACACACACACACACACACACACACACACACACACAGAGTCCACCTCCCCACCCCTGGCACCTTTCTCTGCAAGCACCACAGTGACAGCAGAGAGATAGGGTGGGGCTATTTAGCTCCTAGAGAAGCCCAGTGTTAACATCAGAACCTGCTTTCCAGGGGACGAAAACATTTCTTGGCCATCCGGCATCCTCTTCCTTCCCCTGGGGACCCCCAGCCCCTCCTTTCTGGGCCCCAGGGCTTCTGCTTGAGAAATCTGGTCAGGGCCACGTGCCTCCTGCCAAAAATGTCCGAGTGGTCCCCAAGGAAATCATTGGACAAGAGAGTGAAGGCGTGTGTACAAGGATGTTAATGGCAGAATTGTTTGTAATCGCAAAGGACTGGCAACAACCCAAATGTCCGGCAGTGGGGGCTGGTTAAACGAATGATGGTCCAGCCACACAGTGGAGAGTCATGCGGCTCTTAAGAAATGATGTAGATGTATATTTATCGAAATGGCAAGACATTCACAATATATTATAGAGGGGAAAAAGCAGGTTACAAAGGCCTATGGATAAAGTAAGATGCCATTTTTATTTTTTAAAAATCCACATAAGTCAGGAAGATATGCACCAAAATGTTAGCCAAATGGTGGTGGGATGATGGCTAATTAAAAATGTCTTTGTGTACAAAAAGACACATTTATATACATACATATAAATTTACACACACAGACACACACACACGCACAAGTTGTTGTTGTTTAGTCACTAAGTCATGTCCAACTCTTTTGTGACCCCAAGGACTGTAGCCCACCAGGCTCCTCTGTCCATGGGATTTCCCAGGCAAGATTACTGGAGGGGGTTGACCATTTCCTTCTCCAGGGGATCTTCCCGTCCCAGGGATTGAACCCGGGTCTCCTGCATTGGCAAGCGGATTCTTTACCACTGAGCCACCTGGGAAGCCCACACACATATGCAGTGACTCCGTATTGAAGACTTCCAACAAGCCCAGCGCTGGGCTAAGCCCTTTGTCTTTACCACTTCACTTACTCTTCTACAATCCCACAAGGTGGGTTCATTAAAACCACCTTACGGACGAGGAAACAGAGGCTCACTCAGTAAGTGGCAAAGCCAGGATTTACATTTGGCTTCCTCTGGCTCCAGAGCCCGTGCTCTTAATCAGCACGCTGTTGTGCTTCTCAGATTGTTTATCTGTAACTTGCCTGGTTAGAAAAAATAACATGTATTTACTTGGGTGATAAAGAAATGACAGAAGCTAACAAGACAAGGGAAAAACGAGGCTGGCAAAATATACACAGCCCTCAGTCTCTGGGGTTTCTGGCAGCGTTTCAGCGGGTCTGTCCCATCGAGTCATCCTTCCGTCCATCCTGTATCGTGGGCTGATCCAGCCTGCTGGAGATGGGCCGGGCAACCCTGGGTGAGGCTGGGTTGTAGGTATTGTAGGCTTCACTGCTGAATGAACTAAACCCCTGCACCCCCTGCTCCTCAAACCCAAATTTGATTCAGCAGGGGTAGTTAGCTCTAAGTCACTTGCTGTGCTGGATGCCAGGAGAAAAAAATCAAACAACTCAGCCTGCCTTCAGGATCTTCTCACCCAGGGCAGGGTTTCTCAGCCTCTGTACTATCAACATTCGAGGCTGCATAATTCTTTTCTGTGGAGCCTGTCCTGTGCATCGTAGGATGTTGAACAGCATCCCTGTCTCCTACCCACTGGATGCCAGGGGCAGTCCCTCACCTACTTGTGACAGCCAGAGAAGTCTTCTGTTGTTGTTTAGCCATTAAGTCATGTCCAACTCTTTTGCCACTCCATGGACTGCAGCCCGCCAGGCTCCTCTGAGCATGGGATTTTCTAGGCAAGAATAGTGGAGCAGGTTGCCATTTCCTTCTCCAGAGGACCTGACTGCCCCAGGGATTGAACTGGCATCTCCTGTGCTGACAGGTGGCGTCTTAACTACTGAGCCACCAAGGAAGCCCCAGAAAAGTCTCTAGACATTGCCAAATGTCCCCTGAGGTGGTGTGGGGGGGCGGGTGCAAAATCACCCTTGATTAAGAACTGTGGATTCAGTTGATGATACATGGCAGATAGGAAAAACAAAACCAAACCTAATTGCTGGGGGCTCAGTACAGATGAAAGCCATTCCTGTGTATCTGGATGGATCAGAGAAACCTTCCTGGGGTGTCCCTGTCCTTGAAATTTGAGGGTCCCTCAAGGTTCTTTTCATTCTACACTTATCCTGGATGATCGCATCCATCCTTGCAGCTTCAAAGATCTATTTCTGGCCTAGAACTCTCAGGGTGGCCCAGTCCTTTCTGTACAACTATCCATCAGGCATCTCCACGGCCTGTCCCAACAGCACCTCCCATAGGCTCTGTCCACCACTGGTTTCTACCTCTTGAAAGCTTTGCTCCTTGCATGACCCACACAGCTTCCCAAGTTAGAAACAGGGACTCCTCCTGTCTGCCACGTCTACCCAATCTCTCAGCCCTGCCATCCTCCTCCTCCAACCTCACCATCTTCCTCTACTCCCCAGACCTGGCCACAGGCAGCACTCAACACCGTCTTCCCCCTCAATCCATCCTCCATCTAGCAGCAAAGTCCTCAAGGCAGTGTCATCATGGCACTCCCCTGCCGAAAACCCTGAGTTGATCCCCAAGGCTTTCACGATGCAGCCTGAGCTGCTCTTCTTGGCTCTCAAGACCCACAGGACTGGGCTTCCATCCACCTCGCTGGCCTTGTTTTCTGGACCCCAAGCTCTCTGCATTCCATTTCAGTCAAATGAACTTGCAGCTCCTCCAATATTCTCTCTCACCTCTGGACCTGGGTACCCCTCACTCCCTGGACTGGAGCCTGTTCCCATCTTTCCTCTGCCCCACCCCTTTTATTTCCTAGATAGCTGCTAATCGACCTGCAGGCCCTGCTTAACCACTACTTCCTCCTGGAAGCCTCTGCTGAGGCTTGGCTCTTAGCATGGCTTATGAGAATTGTTTAATTGTCTGTCTCCTTCCCGGGACCATCAGATTCCGGTTGGCTGGGATCCTGTCTGCTTGTTCCCTGTTGTATCTCTAGCATTTAGCACAGTGCTTAGCACATAGTAAACATCTGACAAGGATGTGTAAATATATATTTTAAACTGGATAACGAAGGGATGGATAGTCAGACAGACGACTGGGTGGGTGCATGGGATGGGTACTATTTGAGTTGGGTCTTTAATGCGCTGAAAGATCTTCAGGGGAAGGGCATTCAGGTAGAAGGGCAGGTGTGGCTGAACACGGGAGTGTCGGATTGGAGGCACAGTGGGAGATACAGGAGGATGCAGACGGATTACAAGGACCTTGAATGTCACGGTGCGGAGTCTGGACTTAATTCAGTAGGCGATGGGGAGCCATGGAGGGGTTTTAATCAAGCAAGTGACACGATCCCACCTGCGTTAGAGAAAGATCGTTCTGGCTGCAGCAGGGATTGCGGCGGGGAGGGGATCAGAGACTGGGAGGCCAGGAAGGGGGCTGCCACAACAATTTAGGCAAAGCTGGTGAGGTCTGAGCCAGAGCAAAGGGCCATGGGACAGATGGGAGAGGAGAAAAGAGGCAGAAACTAGAGTGAAATGAACCTGTGGGAATCTCAAACGTGTTCTGACGCCCCGGGCACATTCAGGGACTGGCCTGTCCCTTGAAGGAGGTCAGAGACAGATCCCAGTGGTCCTGACTCGTCAGGGGTGCAGGCAGTCAAAGTCATGTGAAAACTAAACAGAGGAATTGCTGCCTTCAGCCCTGTGAAAACCGAGGGACAGACAGAGGGATAATAGCAGCAACAACACTCTGCTAAGCACCCTACATACTCATGCACCTGTAATCTTCACAACTCAATAAGGCAGGTAGAACCTTTCCCCTCCCATTTCTCAAGGGAGGCAACTGAGACTCAGAGAGGCAAAGTAACTTTCCCGAAGTCACACAGCTAGCAAGTCACAAATTCAGGCTAGTGTGACTCCAAGGCCCACGTTCTTAATTAGCTGTTTATATTACACAAAAGAGGTTGCTAGCTGCAAGTGGATGGCTGAAGGCTCCGGGTCTGATGAGAAACCAAGAAGCTCCTCACTTAATCTCAGTGTGACCACAGACAGGGGCCTGCTGATGGGGTATGGAAGGAGACTTGGGGGAGGAAGGGAATACCTCCAGGTCCCTGCACACCATGTGTTCAGACCCAGACTCACGTATTCAGGAGGGTGTCCACAAGGTTAAAAGAACTGGGCTAAAGAGTAAGCAGCATGTATATCCCTAACCCCTAGGAGGGCTACTTTTGTGGGAATTAAAGAAATATCTTCCTCTGGGGGCCTGTTGCAGTACAGGCCCATGGCCAGAGGGTATATGAAAACTATTTTGTAAATTAGGAAACAGTGTCCCTTCCTCCAGAGGAAGAACATCGTCTACCACTAGGGCACCTGATTTGCTGAGTGGAGCTTAAGATGGATTTCCGGCCCTAGTCTCCTTTTGTACTGAGCCTCCTTGAACAGTCAACAACCTACCCAACTGTACATGACAGTCATGCCTCCATCCAACTTGTCCAGCAAGCCACTCTGCATCATTCTCAATGAGAAAAACATTCCCTCTGGCAGATACCTAGAGCTCAGCCAATCTTTCAAACAAGTTTCTTATTAGTCCTTGACTCCTCCATGGGAGAAAAGACAAAATTCAATTATGCCCATTGCCCTGATGAAAAAGTTAAGGTCAGAGCCTGTCCTTGGTGGTTAGACTTTCTCTAGAGAGGCCTATATCAAAACACAAGCTTCGAGGAAGCAAAGGCCTCTAGTCAAGAGCTCCATCTTAAGGGCACTTGGAGGAGTCCAGGGGCAGTGGAGGGTACACCCAACCCTCGCTGAGGGCATGAAACTTTACTCCCTAAGCCTAGCCTGAGGCCTGGGTCTCCTCAAGACTTCGTAGGGTGGATTCTCTGTCCCCAGTCCCTAGTGCCTTGTTTGGGTCACCCCAGGGCAGGATGGGAGAGCTCCCAGGCCTGAGGCCCCAGCCCAAGCCATCTCCTCAGGGGCTCTTCTTTTCCTGGAACCACACTGACTCCATTCTCAGCTCCCACCCCCTCCCAGGCTGAGCCACACCGGCTGCTGCCCGAGTTATATAAACAGGAATCATTCTCTCTCTCTCTCAGAATACCTGAGGCTGCATTTCCGAATGGAGCTTCCTGATGGAAGAAAAAAGGGAAGGAAAAAAAAAGAACAGAGAGCGGCAAGGAAATTTAATTGGCTGACTCCTATCGCCCATGTGGTAAATAAACTGGCTGCTCCAAACTTTGCTAACTCAGAGGAGACAGGCCCTCCTGGGGTCCCTGCTCAGCACCCCTCCCCCAGAAGGCCGAAGAGTGCAGAGTTTTGCCAAGGCCTCAGAGGCCTGGCAGACAGTTGGGGGATTGGAAATCCCGCCTCTAGGCACAATTATTCCAGACCAACCAAAACGCCAGAGATCACAGCACACACACTTTTCATAGAAGGGCTGGGATTTGCTGGGGGTCACATCGAACCTTTAGGGGCTGAACTGCAGCATCCTCAGGGTCTACTATGCAGGCTTCTCTGCAAAAGACATTTCAACAGCTTTCCCTGGTACTGGCTAAGGCGCACGGTGAGGGTGGGAGTGGGGGTCTAATTTAAACACCTCTTGCATTTAAGCAAGCGTCTTCTTGTTCTGCTTGCAATATGAAGGCAAGAAACGGCTTCATTTCCCCCAGACCTGCCCGACATGTAAGGAGAATTGGTAAGGCCTGGAAGTCAGAACACCTGGGATCCCATTCTGTCTCTGGCTATCGCTTATCGTGTGACCTGGGATTCTAAAAGGGGAAGGAGGGGACCAAGTGATCTCTAATGTCAGGAATAGGGGAGGGGGTGCTTCACCTCCGGGAGCCAGCTGAGAGGGCTGCTCCGGACAGACGGCTGCCCCTAGGCTGAGAGAGATTCAGAGGCTTTTGCAAAGCGCCTGCACCCCCCAGGCCCGGCAGGGGTGGTCCCGGGAGGAAGCATAGACACTCCGAGGAAGCAGGGTTAAAATGTCAACAATGGCCTTCCTTTCCAGGAAGAAAGGAAGAGGAGCCTCCCAGACAATGGAAGGTGGAGAGGCATAGGGGTGGGTGAAGTAGCTGGGCCAGGGAGAAACTGAGGCAGGCAGGATGGGTGATGGGTGGAGGAGAAATGGTCATAGACGGGTCAAGACCAAAGGATGGATGTAGAGACAAAAATCCCCCAAAGGACTATAGAATAGGGGCAATTAAGGGGGGCAGAGTGGACACTGATGGACAAGTGTAGGGGTACTAAGGAGGGAGAGAGGGCCGAGGTGGTTAGGGAAGAGCCTGTGGGTTCCAAGGCAATCGTGATGCTGATGTCAAGCAGTGGCGCTGCCTAGCGGGAAAGGAAGAGGATAAGACCCTGAACCTCGCAGGAGGGGCTCCATAAGAGGGCTGGCTGCAGGTAAAACCCTCAAATGTGCCGCTGCCCGTGCTGGGCTGGGGGGCACCTTGGCCAGATCCAGGGACCCGGAGAAAGCTGGAACCAGACCTAGAGAGCAGAGCTGGTTTGCGCAACCTTAGGAGGCGGCGAAGGGGTGGTAGAGAAGACAAGAGGGTTCCCGGGAGCGCGAACGTGGGAAGCCTCCAGCGGCTTTGAACGGCAGCTTCTCTGCCCGCCACCAGGGGGTGCCCCTGCAGTTCGGGGAGACCCCGAGGGGCTCCGGATTAGCTCTCCCGCTGCAGCCCCGCCTGTTGGTCTCCTGCCGCGCCGGGGCTGGGGCAGGGGCCTGACAGCGCCCTGGAAGACGGAGAGGCGAGGTCAAGTCTGGAGGTCCTAGTAAGACAGGTTCCCGAGGGTGCCCTCCGCGGGCCGCCCAGCACCCAGCGCGCCCGTACAAACCGCAACACCCCCACCAGCGCCCGGGACCCCTAGGGTCAGCCCCAGGCGGCGCTCCCTTTGGACGTGAGGCCATTGGCCCTGTCCTTCTTCCGTTGAAGGGACATTATTGCCGGAGCCGGATGCTTGGGAAGAGGGCAGCGCTGCCCAGCCCGCCGCCCCGCTCGACGGCCCCAGGGTAGCGGGGTCGCGCCGGTGGGCCCCGCGGGGGCGGGGCGGGGGGCCCTCGCGGGCCAGCTCTCCCCCTCCCCCCGAGGTGGCCGCAGCCGCGCGTGTCGCCGCGGCTTGAGTCAGCCTCCGGGTGCCCCCGGACGCGGCACGACCTCGCGCGCGCACACACACATACACACACACACACACACACACACACACACCCCCGCGCACACGCTCACGCCGTGCGGTATTTCCCGGCTCGGACCCCGCCTCTGGGAGGGGCCCGGGAGTCGAAACCCCAGAGCAGGGGGTGGCGGTGCGGGGCGGGTGGGGGGCGGTGCGCGCCGGGAACGCCGGGGTCCCGGCCCCCTGCGCTGAGGCTGTGTGCGCCCTCCCCAGCCCCCTTTCGGCGCGCGGGCTCGGCCCCGGGCGCTGCCACCCGGCGACCCGCGGGGGTCCCGGCGGCTCCGCGGCGCGCGGCAGGCGGGGTTGGAGGGGGCTGGGTGGGCGAGCGGGTGGGGGCCGCGGGCTCCGGGCAGAGAGGCGGCGGCTCGGCTCCGCGCCGGGGAAAGTTTGGACGTGGGAAACTCCCTCCCCGCCCGCCCCGCCGAGAGGAGGGGGCACGCGGGGGCCGGGCGCGGGCACCCGGGCTCCCCCTGCGGCGGGAGGCTCGCGCGCCCCCCCCCACCCCGCCCCGCGCCGCCTGCCGGGCCACTCCCGCCGGCCAGGGGGGGCTCCCTCCCGGCCGGGCAAGCCTCCCTTCGGCGGCGATCCGGCCACCCCTCACGCGGCACCCCGCGCTCTTACCTCGGGGAGCGGCCCGGGGCTCCCCCAGTCCTGCCGCCTCGGGACGCTGCGTGGGGCGGGAGCCCCGGCGCGGGCGGGCGGGCGAGTCCGGAGCCCGGCGGCCGCCCCGGAGGAGCCGGAGGGAGAGCGGGCGCGAGAGGGGGAGCCGCGGCGGCGTGTGCGCGCGTGTGTGTGAGCGAGAGAGCGAGGGAGAGCGAGGGAGTGAGCGAGCGGGAGCGAGGAAGTGTGCGTGTCTGACTGGGGGGGAAGTGTGCAAGGGACGGATCCCTTCCTTCCTCCCGCAGCCTCTGGTGGAGACTCGGAGAATGCAGCGCCCGCCGGGCAGGAGCGCCTCGCCGCGCCTCGCCGCAGGCGGCCGCCGGGCCGGACCCCGAAGCCGGGGAGCCCCGGCCCCTGTCCCCGGATCGCGCCCCTCCCCCGCCGCCGGGGGCCGGCCTCTCAGTCCCACCCTCGGCCGCGTCCCAGGAACCCCCGGGGGGCGGCGCCCCTCCTGCTTCCAACCGCAGATGTACGCGAAGGGAGCGCCCCCCGGAGGGGCGCCGTCGCCCTCCCCGTTTGGCAGCTTTCCCCGGAGACCCCGAGTCTGAGATCTGACCCTTCACCACTTGACTTTACCGCGTCCAGGGTTCCACGTTTTCTTCGCACTACGAGGGGAGCCCGGCTTCGGTGGGGGGGGCGCAGGAGAAGGTGGGGGTTAGGTTTCTCCAGCGGCCGCCCCTGGCTGGCTGCCCAGAAAGCACCTCCCAGCCCCCCGCCCCTGCACTGACCCTCTGGCTTCAGAAATAATCGCGGCCTGTTGAGGTAGGCAGAGGCCAGGGACCAGTCTCTAGGGAGGTGCGAGGTCAGGTATCCCGGGAGCTTCTCCCCGGGTTGGGGTGGGGTGATGCTGGACAGGGTAGGTAGGCAAGCATCCCTGTCCTCAACTTAGCGCCACTTTGGCCCCCAGAGCCTCCCAGTAAAATACCCGCCTCCATGTCCGGGTGCATTTTCCAAGCTCTTTAAAATCCAGCTAGTCCAAAGCCTGAGGTCTTTCTGCCTGGCCCGGTTTCTTTCTCCTCGCTGCATGGCTCTCTTTAGTCCCATCTCTCTAGGATGAGGCCTAATGGAGGAGACCCCTGGCCCCTAGTTCTCAGTATGAGGTTGTTGATGGTGGGTTAGGATCTCTGAGTTCCATAGATCCTTTTCTTCCTTGGGTTGGGTATCCCCTTAGAAGCCTCCCCCCAGAGGGCTGCTGAATAGGGAGTGAAGGATGGCAGAAGACAGGACCCCCATTTCTACCTCTATCCTGCCATGCTGTCACTGACCAGACCCATAATGATGTATGAAGTTCAAGGCCAAGAGGAGCAGGGCACCTGAGGGCCCCTGGACTCTTGGGGGTCCTCAGGGACCCAGGCTCTACCTCAGCACACACCCCCCACTTCTTCCTTTGCCTCCTTCCCTAATTTCCATCTGTCCCCATATCCTGGTCCTTCTCTCCTTCTGGGTGGTTGGAATCATCTCTCCCTATGGCTGCCCCTCTGGCCCCTCCCACTAAACTCCATCACTCTTTTATTTATTTTGAGATTTATTCTCCATCTCACCAGCCTGTTCCTTCCCCTAAGTCCTTCTCTCAGTTTATTCCCCTTCATTGATCTCTCCCAGCCCTGCCTCTCACCCGCTCCTCTCTCCTCTCTCTCTCCTCCCCTCTCCCCCCATTCTTAGCCTCCACTCTTTCATGCTTTCAGAGACCAGAGGCCAACCCTTCCAGAGGCATCAGCACGCGTTCTGTTCTCTCCCTTCCCTCCTACTCACTCTGGCTATCTGCTCTCACTGCCCCCCTCTCTCTTTCAGTCCCTCCAGGCCTTGCAGTGTTGTGTTCATCTCATGAGTCATATCTGTTTAATTGTCCACAGGTAGTTCTGGCCCTGGGACACTGTTGCTGGCACCTGCATCCACCCAGTAGGTGCTCCATAAATGTTCATTGAAGGGACTCCCTCTCGCATCTTTCTTTTGATCTCTTATCTCCCTGTGACTCTTGTTAGATCTGTGTCTCCTCTTCTGAGGACTCTTCAGACTCCCTTTCCCTATTTCTAATTCTTCCAACACACCTCCTGGGAACATCCACTCCGGGCCCAGCACTGCACTAGGCAGTGAGCACACGCTGAGATCACCCTCGGCCATGATGGAGCACTGGCTGTGTGCCATGATTTTCCTCTGAAGTCCTCCCAACAATCAGATGCTAACTAGTATGAGCCCCCATTGTACACCTGGGGAAACCGAGGCACAGAGGGCTGAAGTGTCAAGATCACACAGCCGGCAGCTTGTGAGGTCAGGTTGGTGCTTGACCCTTGGTTCTGATGTTGCCCTCTGGTCCTGGAGAAGGGGAGCCGTGTGACAGGGGTAACGAGAGGCTGTGACAGAGGACTCACGGAGGGGACCTGGGCTGAGAGCCGGCTGTGTGGTGTCGGACAAGCCACTTCCTCAGGGTCCTTGTGCAGATGAAATGACGTGATAATAACGAGAGTTAGCTTTTAGCAGGCACGTGTCCTGTGTCAGGCCCCGGTGCTAATTGCTTTACATAGATCGTTTCATTTGATTCTCATAAGTGTATCTAACTAACATATACACTTAGAGATGTAGAAACTGAGGCCCTGAGAAACTTGGCCCAGGTCACACTAGTAGTTTGTGGCAGAGCTGGGATTCAAACCGTACCAGAGCCTGAGTACTGAACTGGTGTGCCATACCTCTCCAGGCAAGCAAGGTGCCTCATGCATCGTAGGTCCTCAGTCAGAGGTCCAAACCTGTGCGGGATTACCTCAGAGCCTGGTGAGTGTACAAATAATGGAGATACGCTCTGCCAGGCACAGATGGAATAAGGAGGGGTGGGAGAGGGTGGGGCACAGGCTAGAGCGAATCCGGAAAGAGGTTTGCAAAAGTCCTCTTTTCACTTCCATCAGGTGCTTCCAACACTGTCCTGAGACAGGGCGTGTTTTCCTTTGGAGCCGTCCCCTGGCCCCATGGTACTTCCCTCCCTCTAGCCCAGGGTTTCTCCACCATGGCACTATTGACATTTGGGGTCAGATCATTTTTAGTTGTGTGGGGCTGTCCTGTATCTTGTAGGATATTTAGCAGCATCCCTGGCCTCTACTCACTGGGTGCCAACACATTCCCCCATCCCCACCCTCTGTGTGACAACCAAAAATGTGTCCAGGCATTGCCAACCATCTCCTGAGAAACAGAATCGCCTCCCCTCCTCGACAGGGAACCACTGCTCCAGCCTGGGCGCCTGAATGTCAGGGTCTGCTCAAGAGTTTGCACAGGCATCAAGGAAGCAGGCAGGCTGCCCTCAGCTCCAGGCTCTGCCTTCCTCCCTGGCCCTCCTTTTCTGTATTTCTTTACTCAGCGGCCAGAACTCATAGGGCCTCACGTCTCTGTACTCACCCGCAGGCCTTCTCTCCCTTTCTGCCTCCTTGTTCAATTCTCTCTGTTGCCTTCTCACCCACTGTCCGATTGTCCCCCCCTGCCCAGTCCCCCTCTGCCTTCTGTCCATCGGTGTTTCTGGTCTCCCTGGTCTCCCTGACTCTTTCTCTCTTAGTGTCTGTCCCCTTATTTATCTCTTTCTAGCTGTCCTTGTATTCTTCTCTCTGGCTGTTTCCTCTCTCTCTCTCTCTCTCCCCCTAGCTGTGTCTCTGTGTCTGTCTTTCTCTGTCCACTTTCTACTCCGTCTGTCCACCCTCGCTCATTCATTCTGTCTGCCACCTCTTTGTCTCTTTCTCTCTGTGTCCCTCAGTCTCCCTCTGCCTTCCCTCCACCCCCGCCTTATTGTGCCTCTCTGTCCCCATCTTCCTCCTCCCATGGTCTTCCCTCCTCTCCCGCTCTCAGTGCCTCCCTTTCCCCTTTCTACCCTCCTCTCCCCTTCCTTCCTTCTTTCCTTCTCATCCTCTCCTTCCTTCCTTCCTCCCTTCCTTCCCCCTTTCCCCCCTCTCATCCTCCGTCCTCCCTTTATTTTCCCCCTCCTCCCCTCTCCTCCCCCTCCTCCCGTTTTGTCTGTAGGAGCTGGAAGTTAAAAGCTTTTCCGAACTTGCTCTCCAGTCGCTGTTCCCGGCGCCTTTCATCTCCGCAGCACATTTGTAAAACTGCGCAGACTGAAGGGCCGTGACATGAACAACCAGAGAAATGTCAGCGCGGGGACTGGGGCCGCCAGCGCGCCGGGGGGCGTCGCGGGGGTAGTCAGGAAGCACCCCAGCCCCTCCCAGGAAGGGACCTGGGGCCCGGACGAGGATGTAAGGCCCCCCACGAGGAGCCCGCAGCACTCTGAGCCTCTGCAGACCCCCGGCTTCCTCCACCCTGGCGACCCGGAGCGCAGGGGCGGGGCGGGGCGGAGGTCGGATGGGGCGAGGCCACCGGGGAGGGACCAGGCGCGCTGCGGGGAGCCACAGGCGCCCAACGCCCCGCTGCGCACTTAAACACCACCCCGCCGTGTTCATCCTGGGGCCAGACTGTCTAGGTTCAAAACCCATCACCCCACTTACCTGCAGTGTCATCCTCAGTAAGTGACTTCATCTCTCCACGTCTCCGTTGCCTCATAGGTAAAACAGGCACGGTGCTAACAGTGCCTACGTCAGGGACTGGGCGAATGAGCGAATCCATGTCAACACTTAGAATAAATGTTTGCTGTAATTAATAAAGAGAACAACAACCTGGAAAGGGAGGGTTATCAGCCCCATGCTCCAGATGGGGAAGGTTTAGAGGGGGGAAAGCAATGAGCCCGAGACTCAAAGCAAATCAAGGACAGAAAAGGAGTTAAAGCCAGGCTCCTTCCTCCTCTCTCCCCCTTTCTCCTCAAGGGAGGGAGTGCAGGGATGGAAAACAAGCTCCAGGAGTTAAAAAACTGAGTCTGTTTTGTGGACTGCTGAATCCTGTGGATACTGCCTAGTAGATGCTCAATAAATATTGGTTGAACGAATGAGTGAAAGAAGAGAGGAAGGAAAATGGCTGAAAAGCTAGAACATGGAAAGCCTGCTCTGTTTGAGGATGTGGGTGGGTTGGTTGATGTGGAAGAAGGAGCTAGTGCCCGGGGAACTTCTGGGCAAGAGGAGCTTGTGCAGGTTTCGGGTGGCCACTGGGATCCAGGCTGCGGCAGCACCATGGACAGCAGACACACCCCCAGGCCCTGTGAGGCGCGCTCTCCCTTCATCTCTGCTTGCATCCCAGTCCCCGACCCAGCCCTTGGACCCTCAGGCTGGGACTAGACTCCAGCCTTCTGCCTCCCCCCACCCCCCCACACATTCTGTCCCTTTTCTTCTCTTTGGATCCACATCCAAGCAGCCCACCGCCTCTCCCTTCTTCCCCTCCCTTCCCTTCAGCCTGACACAGCGTCTGTAGCCCTGAGGTCCCACACTGCAGGTGGCTGCCTGGAGATGGGGAGAGGGTTCCCCTGGGCTTTCCTAAAAGGCCCTAAAGACACAGCGAGAGCAGAACAGCGCCAGCAGAGCACCTGGACCATCCCTCCCGGACCCCTTCCCTGGGGTGGGAGAGTGAGACAGCCCTGCCATACACCAACCCCCCCCCCCCCAACACTTCAAACACTCCACTCTCCCTGAATTATTCACCTGCCTCTCCCCAGGCTGCTGCAGGGCGCCCAGCCCAGGTGCTGAGGAAAAAAGCAGGAGGGCCCATTAAATTTAAACACCGCTGAGGATTGTCAGATGTGAGGTTCTATTCCTGGCCTGGAGGACAGCAGCCAGCGGGAGGAGGGGAGAAGAATCAGCAGGGGGCTGGGGGGAGAGACCCACCATGGGGTGACTTGCTCAGCTCCTGTAGCCATTGGAGAGGCTGGGTTTTCCCTCCCTGGAGGCCCTCAGTCACAAGGAAGTGGCCCTTGCTAAACCACCTCACTTGCCTGGCTCTGATGAGGCAGGAGGACCCATCTAAAAATAGCTTCTCTGCAGTGGCCTGGAAGTCCACCATCACTGCTCCAGCATCAGCACCTCTCCAGCTCTATCTCTTGCAGCTTCCTTCTCATCCCATACATCCTGGAAATGCCAAATACTTTTAGTGTATATATATATATATGTATATATATATATATATATATTTTTTTTTAATTGCACTCTGAGCTTTTATAAAGCCACTCCTGCCCGCTTTGGATATTTCTGTCTTCTTTTGTCTCTTTGGAAAACTCCTACTGAGCCTTCAAAACCCAGCTGCAGTGCCACCACACCAGATGTCACGGAGCTCACCCACCTCTGCCCTCCATTGGACCTGGAATACACATCCCCTGTATCTTCCCCCTTGGTGCCCCACATGGATTTCCCTGACTGTCAGGCTGAGGAGGCCATCATGAATCATGGTCCACTAAGAAAGAGCAGAGAAAGAGAAAACAAAGAAACAGCAGAGAGGGAGCTAGTCACCGCAGGAAGTCTGCGATCTCCCAGTCCTGGCTCTGGCCCCGATTCCCTGTGTGTTTTGGGACAAATCCCTGGCTCTCTCTCTTTTTTCCTTTGTCTGTGCTGGGTCTCCGTTGCTGTGTGGGCTTCCTCTAGCTGCAGCGAGCGGAGGCTAATCTCTGGCTGTGGTGTGCTGGTTTCTCATAGTGGGGGCTTCTCTGGTTGCAGTGAGCAGGCTCAGTAGCTGTGTTGCTCTGGCCTACTTACCCCACAGTATGTGGGATCTTCCTGGACCAGGGATCGAACCTGCGTCCGCGGCACTGGCAGGCGGATTCTTTACCACTGGACCACCAGGGAAGTCTGAGGGTAGGGATCTTATCTGTGTCTGGGTCACCACTGCTAAATCAGTGCCTATTTCTACAGCAGATACACAGTCATTTCACTAAGTAAACAGCCGGGGCCTTGGGTAAGTCATGCTGCCTCCGTGAGTTTCCATTTCCCCACACCCAGTCTGGAAGAATTATTGTGAGGCATATATGCTAAGGGGGCCTGAGCTGCCTTAGAGGGGAGCTCAGGCCTAAGATCCTAGTCCTTGTTCCATCAATAGCCCACGGTGTCACCTCGGGCAAGCGAACCCCCATCCCCATGCCTTGGTCTTGCCAGGGCATCTGGGTGAGACGACAGGCCAGATGGAGAAATCTTTTCAGTCTTTGGGCCTCCTCTGCTCCTCCCACCCCTTCCATCTCCACCTCATTCATTCAATCAACAAGTACTGAACATCTACGATGTCCCAAGGCATGGAAGATACTGCAGTGAGCATGGGGATGCCCTTCAAGGGCTCCCATTCCAGCTGAGGAAGACAATACATGGACCAATCTGATCACATGGACCACAGCCTTGTCTAGCTCAATGAAACTATGAACCATGCCGTGTAGGGCCACCCAAGATGGACGGGTCATGGTAGAGAGTTCTGACAAAACGTGGTCCACTGGAGAAGGGAATGGCAAACCACTTCAGTGTTCTTGCCTTGAGAACCCCATGAACAATAAATGGGGTAAGTAGTAAAATACACGGTATGTTAGACAGTGCTAAGGAGCAATTTAAAGCAGGATAGGGCACCAAAAGTGTCAAAGGTGGGGTTGGGGGGGGTGGTTTCCATTTGGGGAATGGGGGTCTGGGAAATATCCCACTGCTAGATAAGATATATGAAGAAAGACAAGACACAAAGGAGGTGGCTTTTGAGGGAAAGAGCCTTCTGGGCAAGTGCAAAAGCCAGGAGCAGAGGCTGGCTGGGTGTGTTTGAGGAAGAGCCGGGGGCACGTGTGTCTGAAGCCCATCAAGCCAGGTGATGGAAGCTTGTCTTCCCCAGTGATGGAAGAACAGAGGATAATGATGGGTGATTCCCTCCCTCCCTCCATGGGGAGATGGTCCCTAAGTTTGTGGCCCAGGAGGCTGGGGGCTCCCCTCCTTCCATCCCTCTCCCTCCCTGCCTGCCTGCCTAGGTCTCTCCTGGGCTGGTGGGGAGCCCAGCCTTGCTGCAGGTACCCACGCTTCTGGATCGGTCATTTATCTCTCGGTGCCACGGGTTTCCTGGAGCCGGGCACTTCCTCCCCACTCAGCTCTGCTCCCCTGAGTGGCAGAGACAGGTGTGAGGAATTAGCTGTGGGGACTAATGCCATGACAGGAACCGGCACAAAGGAAGAGGACAGAGTGTAATGTTTATTATGTTTGAAGCAAAGCAAACACGCGGCCTATTTATGTATCTATAGAGAATTAATTGGCGAGCGGCAGCAAGAAGCAGATTATAAATTAGAATCATTTTCGCCAACTGAAACCCATTCATCTTGCTTCAGAATGGGCCTGTCACCTTCTCCTGACTAATTCCTTTTAAATTCGTTGCTTTTGCTCACCGGGTCCCCCACAGCTCTCACCTTGAGACCTGCCCAAACCCTAGGAGGTTGTGGGGGTCTGGGGGGATCAGCCTCTGTGCTTCTCGAAGGCCTGTGCTCTCTCCTCACCCCAGCCTCCTGGACCCCCACTTGCAATCCCCCCCATCCTGGGTTTGAGTCCCTAGTGCCCTGACTTTACATTGTTGTCCCATCTTCCCTGTGTCCCAGCGCCTCCCTCAGTCTGTATCCTGCTCTGCCTGATCTCCGAGAATCTGGCAGAAGGGAAACCTTAGCGGCAGCCCAGGCCAAGCAGGTGGAAGGGGACAGCCTGAGGTGGCCATGCTGGGGACCCCGAGGCCCTGGCCATTGCTTGCCTGCTTTTGATTCTGGGCTTGGAGCAGGCAGCCTCCCAGGGAATCAAAGGGAAACCACACTGCCGGGTCCCTGGCAGGCCAGGCCTCAGCTTCTCTCACCTGGAGCCCGTGGAGATGAAAGTCTAGGGTAGGTGCCCCAGGTGCCCTGACCATCACTAGTTAACCCTTCCCTGTCTCCTGCTTAAGCTGCCATCCTTCGAACTGGAGGTTGCAGCAGGGAGGCCTCTGTCAAAGCCTTTTGGATAAAGAAAAAACAGCCAGAATGCAGAAGCTTGAAGCTTCATGATAAAAGGGACATGCCCTGGACTCAGCCAGATGGATGTCTGAATTTAGGAGCACCTCCCACCTACAGGTGGCAAGGCCCCACACTTCTCTAAGCCTGGTTCCTTGACTATAAAGTGGAGATGATGATAAAATACACATAACCTGAACTGATATTCAGCGGGGCTTGTTCAAATATTGCAATGCTTCCAGACCGGTCAGTAAACAGCCAATGGACCCAATGCTCTTCCCTGCTACCACCCCAGTTCCACCTAGGATGCCTCTCCTGCCCATGATCCAGAAGGTCAGCTCCTTTGGGTAGCTCAAGGACTTGCTCCAGCATCAGTGGTGGATGTTCTGACGGATCCAGGCATGTTGTACTGGGTTGCCCTGCCTGCATCCCACAGATACCATGAGAATGAACTAAAATGATGGGAAGCCAGCACCTGGCCCCCAGAAGGTGCCCAATAGATCCTGGTTGACACGATTAATCTGGACTAGGGCTCTAGGCTTGGAATCCTGGTATCCCAGGTCTCCACTCTTTCTTCTTCCTCTCTACCTTAAAAAAAAAAAAAAAAAAAAAAGCCTTCCAGAGACTTCCCTGGTGGTCCAGTGGCTAAGAATCCACCTTCCAATGCAGGGGATGCAGGTTTCATCCCTGGTCAGGGAACTAAGATCTCAGTGCCAAGAGGAAACCAAGGTCACGTATGACAACTCCTGAGCCCGTGCCCCGAAGAAATGATCCTGTGTGCCACAGCTAAGATCAGATGCAGCCAAATAAATGTTTTTTTAAAAGCTTGCCAATATCTTCCATTCTCCACCAGGAATCCCCCACCCTTACCCCAACTGCTAGCTTCAGAGAATCTCTGTGTTCACTCCCTGTTGTTGTTGTTCAGTTGCTAAGTCGTGTCCCACTCTTTGCAACCCCATGGACTGCAGCATGCCAGGCTTCTCTGTCCTTTGCTATCTCCCAGAGATTGCTCAAACTCATGTCCATCAACTTGGTGATGTCATCCAGCCATCTCATCCTCTGTCGCCCCCTTCTCCTCCTGCCTTCAATCTCTCTTAGCATCAGGGTCTTTTCCAATGAGTCGGCTCTTTGCGTCAGGTGGCCAAAATATTGGAGCTTCAGCATCAGTCCTCCCAGTGAATATTCAGGGTTGATTTCCTTTGGGATTGACTGGTTTGATCCTCTTGTTGTCCAAAGAACTCTCAAGAGTCTTCTCCAACACCACAGTTTGAAAGCATCAATTCTTCGGTGCTCAGCCTTCTTTATGGTCCAACTCTCACATCCATACATGACTATTGGAAACATCATAGCTTTGACTAGATGTACCTTTGTTGGCAAAGTGATGTCTCTGCTTTTTGATACACTGACTCCCTTCAGACACCCTGAGCACACGCCTCCTGGGACTAGAGAGCCTTTGCCTTTGGGAATGTTGAGTTTCAGAGGCAGAATTGGGGCCCCTTGAGGGAATGACCCCAGCTTGACTGAACTGTGTGCACCTTCATCCCCCAGACCAACTGAAGCCTGGTTATCTACCAAGGGCCCATCACTGAGACCAAGGAACAGATTTGGGCCCAGTTGCCAGCAGGACTTTGAACCACAGGTAATCGTTTAGGCATTCAAAAGGGCCCTTGATCTTCTTGTCGAGGGCCTACAGAAAAGTTAGAGACGTGAAAGGAAAAAAGGAGAAAAAAGATTAGCTCCAAAACACAAAATGAAAACTGCAAAATCGAAATTAATGAGTGTTTAATTAAATGTCTACAAAACCTAGCATTGTGCCAACTCGTCGACAGCAATTCAACTCACCTCTCCCATACTCATGTGAAAGAGATGCATGAATGGGGGTGGGTATGTTTTACTGCATGTAGTGTGGAGTGGGGACCCCTCAGAGGAGGAGTGTAATGGGCCCCATCTTCATCTGCAAACTCTCTTGGGTCCCGACTCTGCTCCTTGTCACTGCGTGACCCTGGGCAAGTCACTCCCACTTTCTGGGCCTCAGTTTCTTCATCTGTCAAGTGGGGAGAACCACTCCCTGGCTCTCAGGATAGCTGTGGGGATGATGCAAACATGTTTTGGGAGGCCATGGCCATCCCTAAAGTGCTCATCTTGTGCTCCAGTAATGGGAAGGGGCTTGCCAAAGACTGGTTGGGGAGGACTTGAGCTTCAACCCCTGGGGCCCTTCTCAGGCTCTTTCTCTGACACGGGATGATGGACAAGGATGATACTCAAAATATATAACAGCTGTGAATGGACATTGGGAACTGGAACAGGACCCTGGAGGCCTTTTCTGGGTGAGGTGTAACCCATTACTTGCTAGATCCTGGGGGAAGTCAGGAGCTCTGAGAGGAGCTGGGGGTCAAGGTGGGCTGAGCCCTTGGGAGACTTACAGGACAGGAAGCAGCTGTTTAGTCACTAGGGTGGAAGGGTGTCAACTTCTAACACCTGGAATAGCCGTGTCTGTGCATCCTGGCTCTCCGTGGTCTGCTGTCCTCCAAGGTGGGCTGGGACACCCTTGTGAGTCACATGAGATTTAGAGATCCTTGATAATATGGTGATCTATGACCCAGGGGTTCTGATCCTGGGTATACACCCCAAGGAAGTTCTCAGCATGTCCATGAGGGGCAAATCTGGGGGGTGCTCATCTCAAAACCATCTGTGGTGGAGGAGGGAGGTGAAGTGACCTGCATGACCTCCCTGGGGCCAGGGTCAGGCACATGCTGGGGTACAGAGCGTGGAGATCTAGGCGGCTCTTCGTGCAGCAGACTGTACACAGTGACAGACATGGATGGGTCTTTACACCATGAAATAAAAGGAGTAAGAAGCCAGGGGGGATCTGAAGATAATACCATTTATGTGACTTCAAAGTGTATTCAATTGGTGGTCACATGAATCCATGTATGTTGAAATGTATAAAGCTGAACACCAAAAAAGAGTCAATGTTCCAGCATGATAAATAAAATAAAATAGGACAAGAGACCTCTTTCAGAGGTTTCAGTCTAGAAGGGGAGACATGCTTAAAAAATTGCATTCATGCAAAATTGTTCTCATTTGCAAAAACACATGCAAACAGATGGATCCCTTGTCACCTCGCCCCTCCAGGAACTCCCAGGCTAATGCAGCAGACAAAGAGGGGGAAGCCAATTCACTCTAATATCATCAGGGCTATGCAAGCATACAGGGCACTCTGGCACCACAGATGAGGGAACAATTTATTCTGCCTGAGGGAACCCCAGAAAGCAGCCCCTGCGAAAAAGATGATGTGTGCTTTGTCTACAAGGCTGTGTAAGAGGAGTTCAAGGCATAATACCATCTCTCCATTGGAGAGCATGCAATGATCTAACCCAAGAGAATCAAGCTCTAATGGTGGGATTCAAGGTGCCGAAGGAGGAGATGTTAGCTGGCCGGGGGATCTTTCAGGCTTGGGTACTTTTCTTTCTTATCAGCTGCTGGCGGCTGGGCCCCCCTACAGTCCAAGCTGGGCTGAAATCAGCTGGCTGTGCCCCCTTCCCCGAGAGGCCTGGCAGGGCTCCCCTGTACCAGGGGAGAACGGCAGTCTCCTCCTGTCTGCCTGGAATCTGTGGGTCCCACCTCCCTGACTCTCTCTTTTATCCTTCCTCCGGCTTGCAATCCATCACTCACTCTGCCCTCTTTTACCTCCAAATCACTTACTGAATTTGTTTCCTCCTCCCCAATCCCTGCCAGCCCTTTCCTGGCCCATCACCAGTCTCCCTTGTGTCTCTCCCTACCATCTCCCTTCATCCTATAGCCAGAAGGGGCTTCCTGAAGTCAGCTCTTCTCTGCTGCTTTCCCTGTGTGGCTGCCTATTGCCCTTGGCATAGCGTCCAGAGCCTCCAGTCCGCCCCGCTTGGTCTCCGACAGTTCCCCACCTCACCCCTTATCCTCAAACATCACTAGACCACTTGAATCCCGCCCTTTCTTATTTCCGCGCTTTGCTCACAATGCCCTCACCTTTTGGAATTCCTTGCCACCTCCAGTTCCCCTAGTGAATTCCCATGCACCCCTCGAGGCTCTCTCAGACCTCACCTCCTCCTGGAAGCCTTCACTGATTACCCAAGACTGCATGGCATGCTCCCTCCATGCTCCTGCAACCCCAAATGGGCCCTATTCTAGTGTGGCTCATGCCGAATCAAAACTATCTTATGTCCCCGTTACAGGTTTTGTGGTTAAAACAGGTTGACTTTGGACCCAGGCTCCCTGAATCCACTACTGGTTCTGCCTTATCATGACTGTGGATAAATTACTTGATGTTTCTGTGTCTCAGGTTTCTCATCTGTAAAATGGAGATAAAAGGAGTGTCTATCAAAAAACAAACAAACAAAATCAAACCTCAGCCCCCAAAACTACCTACCGCGGGGGGTTGTTGGGAGGAATCAATGAATTTGCATATGTTCTTAGCACAGTGACTGGCATATGAAACTCCATAAATGTTGTCTGTTATTATCCATCTCCCCACACCAAACTTGGAGAAGGCAATGGCAACCCACTCCAGTACTCTTGCCTGGAAAATCCCATGGATGGAGGAGCCTGGTAGGCTGCAGTCCATGGGGTCGCTAAGAGTTGGACACGACTGAGCGACTTCACTTTCACGTTTCACTTTCATACATTGGAGAAGGAAATGGCAACCCACTCCAGTGTTCTTGCCTGGAGAATTCCATGGACGGAGGAGCCTGGTAGGCTGCCGTCTATGGGGTCGCACAGAGTCAGACACCACTTAGCAGTGGCAGCAGCCACGCCAAGCTATGAGTTCCTGGAGATCAGGTGTCCAGCACCTCCCCAGGGTCTGCTTATTGAGTGGTCATCTCCTGGAGACCCAGCTGCTGGTGTTAAAATTTGCCCCAGGTCTCAGAATTTATTCCCATTTTTTTTTTAATTGGGGTATAGATGCTTTACAACGTTGTGTTGATTCTTTTTTAAAATTTTAAAATTTATTTTGGAGTATAGTTGATTAACAATGTTGTGTTAGTTTCAGGTCTGACAGCAAAGTGACTCAGTTATACATATAAATGCATCTATTCTTTTTCAAAGTCTTTTCTCACTTAGGTTATTACAGAATATTGAGCAGAGTTGCCCGTGCTATTCAGGAGATCTTTGTTGGTTACATGTTTTAAATATAGCAGTGTGTATATGTCAATCCCAAACGCCCACTCTAATTCACCCCATCTCATCCCCCAGGTAATTCAATTGATTCTTAAACGCTTTTGACTCAGGGCCCTGAAGTGCCTGTGGCTGTGGTAAAGGGGCCATCGCTCGCCAGATCTCTCTCTCAGCCTCCTGGCTGGGTCCCAGCCCTGCCTCAAGCCATCACCCCTGAGGATGAAGCCAATGGAGCAGAGGATGGGGTCCTATAGAGCAGGAGCTGTCTCTGGCCAGACCACCCTCGGCTGAGCGGGCTGACCCTCCTCGGGGCCCTACCCCTTGCCTGGGTCCCCAGCATAGCTCCAATGTCCCCAAAGACTGCCCCAACTTAAGCTCTCCTACCTGGGTGGTCCTCTGCTGGGTCACAAAGAAGTCTCTCTTGGCAGTGTTACTAATTAGCAGTGAGAGATGATTAGTGTCATTAACGGCCTCAGAACGTTTGTTTTCCGAGCTCCTTGCCGGCTTGCTGAGAAGCCCCAGACAGAGGTGGGGTGGGAGCCTTGGCGAGATCAGGTCTGCGAGGGAGCTGGCGGGAGGGGCAGGGTGGAAAGACATTGGCAAGAAAAAATGAAATTTAAAGTGGGTGAATTATTTACTGCAGGAAACAATCCCGAACTCACTTACTCTCACTCGGAACATCCCAAACTGTAATCCGTGGCATTTTTCACTTCTCCCTAGCGTGCTGAGTGATTTTCTTTATGACTAGATATCAGAGGCCAGGGTAATCTTGTGGGAGATTGGCTTAGTATTGATCATGTGTGTCTTCCTGGGCTCCAGGTTCTCCTCCAGGCTTGATGCTGGCGTGCTCGGCTTGGGTCACACCCCGAGGCTGGACAGGGCTGAGGTCAGCCCCAGGTGGGAGCTGACGAGGTGGTCATCTCTGCGGCGAGCATCGGAGCTACCCGGATGGACCCCTCTTGTCCACAAAGGAGCTGAACACCCCTGCCTGAGTCACCGCCGCTATCAGCTTTGGTCTTGCCCCAGGATGGTCCTAAATGAGCACCTGATATTTTGCCATATGCTTTAGATCCATCATGTCATTACCTCCTCTCAAGAACCTTCAGGTCGACGTTATTAATCCCATTTTTCAGATAACAATAGCTGCAACTTTTTATTGACCTCCCCCTATGTCCTAGGTACCTTTCATTTATTCTCCAAATGCTTCCCTGTGACAGTTCTTTTACTGAAAAGCTCAGAGAGGTTACATGGCTCGCCTAGAGTCACACAGGAAGTGGCAGACTCTGGCCCCAAGCCCTGATCTGCTCACTGCCAGCCCTGGGCACACACTGACTCGGTTTGAGAGTGATGGAAGAGGAGTCATTAAGATAAAGGATATTAAGCACACGATGAAACGGAGCAGGTGTTTGGTAGGACTTTGGTGCCCCTTTGGGGACTTCCTGGAGCGGGCAGTGCTTAACCTGAAGGGCCGTGCAGCTCCCAGCGACAGACAGGGTAGACAGCATCACTCACTCGGAGTCAGGGTTTGTCTTCAGAGCAGAGACAGAGGGAGTCTGGGTGGACACTGCTGGCGTGACACCCGACAAGCCTCTTCTTCTGCAAGGATGCTTATGGTCCTGGGGGAGGGATCTCCACGGAGTCAAGGAGGAGGAGAGAGAAGCCAGGAGAGGAGGGCAGGGAGCCCCAGAACTCAGGCTCTGCAGCTGTCTCTGGCCTCTGCATCCCTTTCAGGGAGAAAGAGGAGGAATTCAGGGACCAGAGTTCTAGTCCTAACTGGGGGGCTGGGAGACTTTACCTGAGTCCCTGCTCTTCTCTGGGCCTCTGACTTTCCATCTGTAAAATGACATCTTTGACCTAAGTCACATAAAAAGACTCCTTGAGTTCCCCTTGATCAGGTCAGCATATGCCCTTCTGCATGGGGCGGTTGGGGTGGGAGTGGGAGGGCAGGGAAGATGGTTGGTGCCAAATCTCCCCCTGCCACTCCTCCCTCCAAATGTTGGCTCATCAGCGTTAGAGTGATCTCTGATATCATTGGTGCCAACCTACCCATTTTACAGATAGGAAAACTGATGCCCAGAGGTGGGAGCCAAGATCACACAGTCAGGGGCAGGGCTGGGCATCCTGACTCCCCAGCCAAGGTCTTCCAGGGTCTGCCCCATCTAGGCTGCAGAGGCGACTTGACTTTAGGGCCACTTTGCTTGGGACTGAGGGACCACAGGCCCAGGGCTGCGGGTGGGAGAGGGGGAGGGAGTGGGTCCCACCACAGAGGTCATAGCTCCGGCATTTGGCCAGCTTCTCCTGTGATTATAACTGTAAAATAAGGCAGCTGGGAGGACTCCTAGCACGTTACCAGGTTTAACAAGCAGTAATGTGTGACCCACACTACAAATGGATCTTTTAATAATGAATAAGCATTTATTTAACAAGTTGTAACAGTTTTACCACTCTCGGGATCATCAGAAGTCCACAGCTCTGGCATTGACTTCTTAGACTGGTTTCCCTTGCTCATATCTTTCGTGCATTATTTTTTCTGATTGTCTTTCCCTTATTGATTAGTAAATGTTCTTTGTATATTAAGGCTATTAACCCTTAACCTGCTGTGTGCAAAGTTTCTCCTAAGCCTGTACATTTTTATTCCTTAGATTGTACAGAAATTTAAACATTTTATGTAATAAAACCTGTTTTCTATTAACTTCGAGGCTTCTGAGTTTTGAGAATTGCTTATGATGGATCCTCTGTTGGGGAATTGCAGGGTAAGACCAAGACACAAGCCAGGGTGAAGGTGGGGAGTGCGGGGGGTGGGGGTTGATGCTCAGCCAAATTCAAAGACAAGAGCTCTGGCCCTGGATTACAACCTTGGGTGAGTCCCTGTCTCTCTTGGTCTTCAGTTGTCCGGTCCATAAAATGAAAGTGCTGAAATAGACAAACTCTCCACTGCCTCCCACCACGAATGCCCCAAGATTCTATAAGAAGAAGACCTTGTAGGGAAGGTGCTGTGGAGCATTCTGGGAGGGGTCTTCTATCTATGCATCTATCTCCCCCACCAGATCGCCAGCCCCTTTGAGAGCAGGAAATCTTTTTATTTCTATCTTTTTATTATGATGTCTTCAGCACCTTGCTGGAGGCTGCCTGCCCCACCTCTTGGGGAATTTCTCCCAACTGAGTTGCTGATCACACCCAGAAGTAGACCCTGGCTCCATTTCATGCCTTTATCTAGTAAGAGAGTGGGCTGCCTGAATTTGGATACTGACTCTCAGTTGCTGGCTCTGTGACCTTGGGCAAGTGACTTCACCTCTCTGAGTATCTGTTTCCCCATCTGTAAAATTGAGACAAAGCTTTCCAGAGACATTCAGATAGCGTGAAAAATTGATCCAGGAGTAAGAAACACACAGTCCCTGCACATAGTAGGCATTCAATAAATGTCAAACCTCTCCCATATCTCCATTGCTAACTACAGTGCTTCACATCTTGAGCTGCTAAGAAAGGTTTGATGAGTGTCTTAGTTTGGGTTCCTACAGAAAGAGACCCGAAGAAAAGGATTCAAGGTCAAGTAGTTGGTTGGGATAGGTCATCTCAGAAAGCAGGAACAGGAGGGTGGGAAGTGATGGGGGAGAAGGGAAGGAATCAATGAGGGGGTGATGACCAAGCCCTTTACCACTGTGGGTGACTGGAGCTTAACTCCATTAGGGAATTCTGGGAGCCAGCATGTGGATACTTGAGTTTCCACCCCCACAAAGAGCAAGAGAGCTGAGGTACTTAAACTCCAGCTTCAAAGAGTCAGTAATTCAGAGCTACTGTGTGGATGTTATCCCATAGCTCTTCCAGTCTGCCATCTGGGCAGCAAACTAGCTCTGAAGGCCTGAAAAAAGGGGATTTCCCTGGTGGTCCAGTGGTTAAGACTCCTCGCTCTCAATGCAGGGAGCCCGGGTTTGATCTCTGTTCAGGGAACTAGGTCCCACATTCTGCAACCAAGAGTTCGCAGGTCACAAATAAATATCTCGCATGCCACAACTAAGACCTGGTGCAGCCAAATAAATAAATATTTAAAAATATGAACAAGACACATATCTTTAAAAAAAAAAAGAGGTTCAGATGTTGGCAGTTGAAAGTCACGCAGGTGTGCACGCAATTGCTGACAGCCAGGCGATAGTGGTGGGGTCCAAGTACTTCTTCTGGAAGGACAGGCGACAATATCTCAGGAGGGGGTTTAAGAGAAGGACAGGGTGGCTGAAGGTGGTTTAACAGAACCTGGTTCTTCATCTCTCTTCACTCTGGGCGCCGCCTGAAATTGATAGCTGGTACCAAAGGGCAGAAGTGTCACCTCTCAATAAGAAGAAATCTATGTCTCAAGCGGGTGGAGGCGACAGGAAGATTTATCAAGGCCCTGGCAAAATTAACATTTGGATGGGGACAAGGCAAGAGCAGCCTCCAGAGGGGGGTCTCTTTGCATTTATTTTAGGCAGGTTCCTGCCAGCGGCTGGACAAAAGAGGGCTACCAGGGTCAGCCTTCCAGCTGGCCTCCTACTGGAGGGAGACCTGGATGGACAGAAGCAGACACACAGGGCAAAAGGAGACTGAAAAGAGAACTGTCCCCCTGGCTGGAGCAGGGAGCCCACCAGGAGCCCCAGGGCTGTGTCCCGGCCCTGACACCTGGGTCTCAGTTTCCCCATCTGAAATGTGAGGGCCTTGCACGTGACGCTTTCAGAAGTGATGATCTTAGACCGTGGAGCAGGCATGTGCTACCCCAATAGTCTCGGGAGGCTGATGTGCGTTCATCCACAGAAGGGATGGCTGCCTTTGATAGGGCATCCACTATGTGCTGGGCACTGCTTTTCTAAATAGTTCTGCAATACACTCGCCTATTAAGGTAGGCTCTATTATTATCTCCATTTTGCCATTGAACTCAGAGAAGTAAAGTATCACACAGTGAGTCTGGGGCCAAGTAGAGATGTCAGCCCAGGCCCCCTGGTTCCCAGCCCAGAGCTCCTTCCACTGGAGTCACTGGTTCCAGTGACTGGTTCCGGGCCCTGGTTCCAGGGCCTCCTTCACTGGAATTTCTGTGTCCTGACTTTCCCCTACCTGGGAAAGCCTACTATTAACAGCTTAGGGTCTGGAACTTCCCTGGTGGTTCAGTGGCTAGGGCTTCACACTCCCAGTGCAGGGGGGCCAGGTTTGATCCCTGGTCGGGGAACTAGATGCCACAAGCCACAACTACAAGTTTGCATGCTGCTGCTAAAGATCCCACATGCTGTGATTAAAGATCCTGCATGCTGCAAAGAAGAGTGAAGATCTCGCATGCCGCACCTAAATCCTGGCACAGCCATATAAATATAATTTAAAAAAAGCTCAGGTTCTAGATTCAGACAAACTTGGGTTTGAATCCCAGCTCAACCAAGTTCTTACTGGGAGACCTTGCACAAAGTGCTTCACAAGAGCCTCCTTTTTTTTTTGTCTGTGAAATGAGCATGCAAGCGGCATGGCTTATCTGTCATTGTTCAGTTGCTCAGTCATGTCCAGCTCTTTGCAACCCCATGGACTGCAGCACAACAGGCATCCCTGTCCTTCACTATCTCCCGGAGCTTGTGCAAACTCAGGTTCATTGAGTCGGTGATGCCATCCAATCATCTGGATCACATCGTTCACTTCTCCTGCCTTCACTCTTTCCCAGCATCAGGGTCTTCAAATCAGGTGGCCAGAGTATTGGAGCTTCAGCTTCAGCATCAGTCCTTCTAATGAATATACAGGATTGATTTCCTTTAGGATGGACTGGTTTTTATCTTCTTGCAGTCCAAGGGACTCTCAAGAGTCCTCTTACGGCTTATGGGGCTGGCTTATAGAGGAGCTGAGGTAACTTATGCAAAGGACCTCACCCCAGGGTCTCTAGGAACAGGATCCAGTGCAGGTCAGGATCTTGAGCATCTCTGTGCTTAGGAGGTGAGGCCCGCCCTCCAGCTTAGCCCTCGTATGGGACGAGGGACCTCAGCAGGCCCAGAGGATACTAGGTTTGAGGTCTGAGCCCAAGCATGGAGGAAGGGCAGGTATTTGGCACATGGACCCCTGCCCTACCTCAGACACTAACATCAAATACACCCTCTGAAAACCCAGCCTTCCGCCTTGGAAATGCCAGCCTGCAACCTCAGGAGGGAATAAAACGGAGGTTTCATAGGAGTGACATAATCCTTAAGTTGAAAGCAGGTATGGACGAGGCCTCCATTTCCCCATCTGCAACACGGGCATAGGGAGTGCCACCCCGAGTCTGGCTTTAATTACGTGTAACTGGCTTCCCAGTGGCCCCAGTGGTAAAGAACCTGCCTGCCAATGCAGGAGATGTAAGAGATGCAGGTTCGATCCCTGGGTGGGGAAGAACCCCTGGATCTCTCTTGCCTGGAGAATCCCATGGACAGAGGAACCTGACGGGCTACAGTCCATGGGGTCGCAAAGAGTCAGACAGGATTGAAGCGGCTTAGCACGGATGCACGAGATTTCAAACTTGGGACTCCAGACATGTGACAAACATAAAAAACTCATTGTGGGTGTCATCCAGACTCTGAACAGTAATCTGAATGCCTCTGTGCCTCAGTTTACTCATCTGTACAATGGAATATACTTAGCACATTGGGTTGCTGTTGAAATTAGAGGTATGCTGTCACAGAGCACTTTGAACAGTACCTGGTACCCAGGAAATGCTGTGAAAGAGATGGTTGTTTTTATCTTCTTCATCATCTAAGATGAGGGATGCGAGGGTCCAGAGAGGGACAGAGGCTTGCTCAAGGCCACACAGCAGTCAGGATATAAACAGGGGGTCTGGACTCCGGGGGTCACAGCCACCCACACTGAGCCCAGGCCCAGCCCAGGTCCCCAGCATCCCTCCCCTAGTCAGGGCTGCCCCACCCCCACCCACCCCCTCCCTTGCCCAGGAGTGAGAGGAGGCCCAAATCCAATTAGCCTGGGAGCCTCCTGCCGAGCGTCGCCCCTTTAATATAGCTGGAAAAGCTGCAGAGATAAATGGGAAATTAGAATTCTGCTGGGGTCCCTGAGACCCGCGGCCTGCCCTGAGCTGGGGCTGCAGCGCATCTCCTAGGGACCAAGGGGCTGCCTGAGTCTTCATAGAGGGGCTGCCCCTGAGAGGTGCTGCTGAGGGCCCGGTTTGGCATCTCAGCTTCCCTGCCAGCATCTCTTGCCTCTGCCTTCCCAAGGACCACCCACCTTCCCCACTGTCATTACCCCACTCCCCATCCCCCAGGCCTAGAAATCACCACTCCCCTCCTGATTGCCCCTCCCCTTCTCCTATTCAGCCCCCTCCCTTCTCAGGACCTAAGGGCAGTGTCTGGGGGGAGCTGGGGAGGGCATCAGGCCAGGGTCTGCCCCTCAGTTCCTGAGGTGCCCTTCCCCTTCTCCCACTTCCTCAGCCCTAACCAAGCCCCATCCTTCCCTCCTTTCCATGATGTGGACCCCTGGAGGGAGGAGCTGGGGCCTGGGCCTCCACTGACTCTGGGGCTGAGTCCTCTGCTGGGCTGGGGGCTCGGTCAGGCCTGCGGGGAGCAGGGATGGCTCTAGCCGCCTTCAAGAACGGGTGGTCTGCAGCAGGGGCTCCCGAGGGTCCCACAAATGGGATACCTGCAGCTTCCCTCTCTAGAGGAGTGTGGGTTTTCACAAGAAGTCCCTGGTCATCACCGCTGTCTCCCCATGGGCTTCTACAGCTCCAAGCCCCATGCAGGCCTCAGTTTCCCCTTCTGTCCAGTGGGAAGGGGTTGGCATCGAGTGGATGATCAGCCTGGACACCCAGGGCCCAGATCCTGGGCGGCAAGCGGCCCCCCCACTCCCTCCCCCGAGGGACACATTTGCTGCTGGGAAAGTTAATCCATTACAGTTTAAAGGCTCCGTTCCTCGCTGGCAGTAAATTACCTACTTTGCATTTTGCAGCAACAACTTAACGGTATTAATTTATTGTGCTCTGTCTTTAACAAACATCATTATCATATTGCCAGCCAGGATTATGTAAATGGGAGGGACAAGGGAGAAAGAGGCCGAGTCTCGTCCCCAAAGTCACCTTGATTTATTAACTCTGGGGCCCAGCAATTGGCCAGACCCGGGAGGCCCAGGTGAGCAGGGAGGCTAGGAGGACCGGGAAAGTCTGGGAAGAGAGTCTTGGGGCCAGTGGGGGGCATCCAGGGGAGGTCCCCCTGCCAGGGAGGGACTGGCTGGGGTTAGAGGGATTTGCTTGCCTTGTGACTCTGGACAAGTCTACTCCTCCCTGGGCCTTGGTTTCCCCACCTGTAAAATGGGGCTTGGATTAAGAGGGGTCTGGAGTTGACACTTCGTGAACTTAAGATCCAACAACACGTTCTGAATGACCCTAAAGAAGGGGTGTGTGTGTGTGTATGTGTGTGTGTGTGTTTGGGGAGGGAGGATGGGCTGGGTAGGGAAAGGTCTGGAGGACCTCATGATCCTGAACTGGGGTCCTCCGCCTGCTGGGTTCCTTGGCTCCTCACCAGACCAGTGATGGGTGGATACCTGGTGGAAGGGGAGATGGGTGAGCTGGGGAGAGAGGGATGTGAGGGAGGGACCACTGCCTGGCTGAAGGCCACGCTGCCAGAGAACGAGAGAATCCCCGACTTTCGGGTTCTGGATGGAGAGCGGCTGGGAAGGGGGAGCCAGGACCCATCAGCTCAGCTGCAGGGCAGCAGGATGGAGCTTCTGGCTTGCCCTCGGGCCTGTCTATACCATGAGGGCTCTAGAGGGTTATGTACCAGGTCTCAGCCCTCCTGCCCAGACACCTGGAGTCTCTCCTGAGTTTCCTGGGCTCTGAGCTCCCATGGGATGCTCCAGGTCGGCCCGTCTGGGGAGTTGGTTGGAGGCAGCTGGGGCCAGGCCCTCACTCTGCTCACCTCACCTCCCACCCGGGGCTGGCTGTGGTGAGTGCCACCTGATTACACAGCTGGCTGCCCCCGGCCGCCCGCCGCCCATTCCCTACCACCTGCAGCCGGGCTCTGCCAGGAACACACTCCAGCTGCTTCCAAGCACCCATGGGCTCCAGCCCAGGGTTCTGCCCCGGCCACCATGGCCCTGCCCTGGACCCTACGGGGGCGCCAAGGTGGAGGATGGAGAGGGGCCAGCAGGAAGAAGGTCCCAACCCACCCGCTGGGGGCAGGGCCAGGTGGAGAAGCAGCAGGGAGGGGGGCACCCTGCTGTGAGCTGAGGTCACACGTCAACCCCATCTTCTCTGTCTCTTCCCTGTCTCCACCTCTGCCGCGTGGCCCCCCCCGGGGTGTGGGGTCCCTGCCTGCCCCACTCTTGTGTGTCTGTCTCTTGGTCTCTCCCCACAGGGCTTTCAGAGATGGGGGTTGGGGTGGGGGGGAAACTAGGAGCTGAGGGAGGGGAGGCAGGAGAAGGAGGCGGCAATTCAATTTCCAGAGTTGGTCCTGTCAATTCAGGTCGTGGCGTGATAAGAAAGTCATTTCTGTGATGGGTTTCTAATCCACACCCTCCTGCCTCTGCATCCCGGCATCCTGAGGCTCCCTCCTCCCTCTGCCAGGGCCAGAGACTGAAAGGGACCCCTGTTCCCCAACACAGAGGGGCCGTGCTTGCTGCAAACAAACCAGGCTGAGGAGCATCCGCATGGCTGGGGAGAAAGCTTGGGGTGCCCTCGTGGGCCAAAGAAGCAAACCCAGAAGGCTCCGTGATTCCCAGCCACCTGGGATGGGCAACCCCTCAGCTCCCTGTGATTCACAAGGGTGTACACAGTTGTGACATAATTGCTTCTCGACAGTAGCCCTTGAGTTAAGGCGGGATCATGCCCATTCTGCAGATGGGGAGACTGAGGCTTGGAGAGATTTGAAGATCTGAACAGTGAGATGGGTAGAGAGAAGTGCAAGCTGAAGTGTGCTGGGTAGGAGCTGAGCTGCTGAGCGGGTGGAGGACACGGGGGAAGGAGAGGGAGGGGGGTGGGCAGGGGGTGGCAGCCTGCCCCTCCAGGCAAGGAGAAGAGCCCCTCCCTCACCCTGAGCCCCCTTCCAATTCACCTGGACCCACCTGGGCTGGCTAGGTAGATGGCGGGGATATGCCAAGGACTTGCCTTCCGCAGCCAGCAGGTGCCAAACTCAGACCTTCAAGGGAGCAGCCCAATGGCACCCAGCCAGCCCCAGGGCAGCTCGGGGCCATGGGAGTGGCCTCAGGATGGAGTCACTGCTGGCTGGGCGGGTAGCGGGTAGCCCGTGGGCTGGAGAACAGAGAGAGATGGGGACAAGGAGGAGGAGGGTTCCCAGGACTGTGGTTGGGGAGCCACTGCAGCTGGCAGCAGGAGCCCTGGGCAGGGCGTGCCCCGCCACACCCCTAACCCCTTCCTGAGACACCCACCGGAGTCCTGACACCAAAAACATCTCTCACCTCTCGCAGGGTCCTGTTTGGGGACCCAGTCTTTCCCCAGTTTCCTTCACAGACCCCTGCAAACTTCCTGGGGACTGGGGACAGGGACTCCAGCTGGATTAGGGCTGGGCGGTTGACCTGGGTCCTTCTCTTCCTTCTCCGACCAGGAGAGAGGCAGGGAGGCGCGGGGCCGGACCAGACCTTGTTGCTTGATTCCTAGTGGCCCTGGGGAGTGGAGATAGACGGAGTGCAGCTGGGTGGTCCTCAGTCTGCTCACTCCCCATGCCTGGCCCCCTTGATCCGCCCCACTCAGGGGTTTAAAGGGAGGAGAAGGGGCAAGGTGTACCTCCTCTTTGCTCCCTCCAGGAGGTTTGCTGGAGAACTGGCGAGGGATACAGAGCAAGGAAGGATCTTTAATCCTGTTGGTCTCCCTCTGCTGCCCCCCTCCCCTGGCTGACTCCAGAAGGGCTGATGAGAGGGAGGATGAGGCATGGCGATGAAGTTGGGCACATCCTTCATCCTCTCTGACCTGGCTCTGGCTGGCCCCGAGTTCGATGGGGGTGGGGGATGGGGTGGCAGAAACCAGGCTGGGCCCTGGAGGCTCCCCAGAACAGCTGGGGCTGCGCAGGGCCCGGGGGTGGTGGCAGCGAGTAGGGACTTGCTTTTGCACGCAAGCTAATCTCATTTGGCTGCTGCAGCCTGCAGACCGGGGCCTGCATGCTAAGTGGCCGGAGGCAGCAGAGGGACTCAGGACAGGCCGGGGAGAGAAGACCAGACACTGGGCACACCCGGGGGGATCTGGAGGCCAGCACTGTCTCGGATGAGGTGCCACGCTGGGCAGTGGCCAAGGGGCAGTGAGCAGGACCATGCGTCCTACGCTGTCAGAGGCTCCTCACTGCAGGGGGAGATGAAGATGGGGGGACATCCGGGTCATCCGGCTCCTCTCTCAGTTCCGTCCTCCCCCCACCTAGCCCTCCTCCTGGGGGTCCCAGGCATGGGGTTCGTGGTGATCTGTGAGTGCGCGCCACCCCGGGCAGCAGACATCTGGAGACCGAGCTGGTCCTGCTTGCCAGGAAACTGATTGGACGGAGGGACCTGCGGGCGGACGTGAGGGAGAGAAAGGGGAGGCGGGGTGCTAGGGAAGCCTGCAATCAAGGAGGAGAGGGGAGAGGAACACTGGGGTGGGCAAGAAGCCTTGAACTCAGCACCCTGCTCATCATCCCATGGCCCTACACCTCCAGCAGTTTGTTTGGAGGGAGGGCCAGTGAGTCCAGAAAGAACTCCGGCTGCTAAAAGATGACCGAGGCTAGAACTCTGGTGAAATGCTCTGCACCCGCCTTTAGCTCAGATGGGGAGGGATGGAAATGCCAGAGATATAGGGGCCTGGGTTGGTGCTAGGCTGGCAGGCAGGGTCTCCAGACTGTAACCCACACTCCAGAGCCTGGTCACCACCCCTTAGGCTTCCAGTACCCTCAGCCCCCTGAGAGAATCCGGGAGGCAGAGAGGCAGCTCCAGTCTTGGGCAGAGATCTGTGGTGTACTGACTGCCTCTCGGCCAGAAACGGAGAGCTGTTGATGAACACCCCGATGCTCGCCGTCCAAGAGTCTGGGGGGGCCCTTCCAGGAGTGCTCTGTGACTCAGTTTCTCCACGTGGGCCCAAGGGGCTGCTGATGGAACAAGACGATCCTGTCCAGCGTCTGGCCCTCGTGTCCAGGGTAAAGGAAGCCTTGTTATCACTTTCCGGCATCACAACCAGCATCCGGGAGGCGCCCCTTCAAAGCACTCGAAGCCCCACCGTGGGGGTCGGATGGGCCACAAGAGAATGGCTCTGGGGTCCCTGGTGGCTCAGTGGTAAAGAATCTTCCTGGCAACGCAGGAGACGCAGGTTTGATCCCTGATCTTGGAAGAACCCACCTGCCGCGAAGCAGCTAACCCTTTGTGCTACAATGATTGAGCCTGTGCTCTAGAGCCCAGGAGCTGCAACTACTGAGTCCATGAGCTGCAGCTACTGAAGCCCTCGCACCCCGGAGCCCGTGCTCCACAACCAGAGAAGCCACTGCAATGAGAAGCTTGTGTACCTCGCCAGAGAGCAGCCTTCGCAGCAACGAAGATCCAGTACAGCGCAAAATAATACAACCATTTTTTTTTTTTCTTTTAAAAAAAGAAAGAAATGGCTTTGCCCTCCCTTACTCTGTGGCTGTGGGCAAATATCTTTACCTCCCTGAAGCTCAGATTCTCTATCTATAAAGAGGGAAAAGATTACTTACCTCACAGAAACATTATGCTTAGTTGCTCAGTCATGTCCGATTCTTTGTGACCCCAAGGACTGTAGCCCGCCAGGCTCCTCTGTCTATGGGATTCTCCAGGCAGGAATACTGGAGTGGGTTGCTATGCTCTCCAGAAGCTCTTCCCAACCCAGGGATCAAACCCAAGTCTCTTGCATTGCAGGTGGATTCTTGACCATCTGAGCCACCAGGGAAGCCTGAAACATTGCAAAGAGCTAAATAAGACTATAAAGATAAACATGAATAAGGGACAAATATAAACAATGTCCGGCATGCCACAGGTGCTCGAAATATCTGTTCCTTCCTGTAGAAGTTCCGTGTCCAACGCTAACTCTCATGGGTTACATGGAGGTCCAGGTCGGGGTAAAGGCTCACTCAGAGCCCAGGGCTGGAACAAAGATCTCTGACACCTGAGGAACACAAGAGACAGAATCTCTGGCCTTCGGATCTGCAGCTGTAAGAAGAGAGGGTTGGATTGATCTCTGGTTTCCAGTTTGCCTCTGGGCTTTTAGGGGCCACAGTTGGGGTCAATGTCAAGTCTATAGGTCTCTAGGCCCATCTTTCCTAATTCACCCAGACCACCTCCCTTTCACTCCCTGGCGTTTGACAGAAGACTCTTTGAAAGAGTCGTAGGGGCTGTTAAGCCTCAAATGTATGAAAGCCTCTGCCTTGCTCATCTTCAAAGGTCCTGGCAGCTCGGGCCCTCTGGGATGGACATCCCTCGCCACACCCCTGCCCGGCAAACCCTCCTCATCCCTGCCTGGCTCCGGGTCGACTCACCTGCGGGGCAGGAGATGAGTGATCCCACCCCAACCCCGGCCAGTGGAGCCCGGGGCCTTGGACGCCGGTTCCGTTGGCAGTTTAAAGTCCCCCTGGTTGTCTAATTTAATCACAGCTGTGTGCACGGCAACTCTATAAATAATTTTTAGTGCGACATAACCATTATTTCACTAATTGCTTCACGCACACCCCTGGCCTGTGAGATAAATTAAAGTTTGCTGAGTCAGCACCTTTGGCCAATGCCGCTTTGGGGCTTGGGTAGCTCAGCCCAATAACGGCTGTTCCCATATCAGCTTCAGCTCTCACCTTAAGGGGAGAGTACAGCTCCCATGAAGGGGACAAGGGTGTAAAGAGAGGGGAGGAAGGAGGAGAAAAAGGCTAGTAAGGGTTGCCATGTACAGTTGCACAGGTTGCAACCTGTACAAGGATACTTGGCCAAGGAAGCTAGTGGGGGCTAAAATTCAGCCCATACGATGCTTTATCCATCTGTGTGCCATCATATGGAATTTTGTGGATTCAAGAGAAAGAGGCACCTTTCTGTAATCTATGTAAAAGCACTTGCTTAGTCTAGTAGATTCCAGTTATACCCACCCAGCAAGTTGTCAGAACCGCCCCTGTCTGAGGGGAAGCAAAGTAACATGCCCTAAGGACACCTCTCACATTATCAACAGAGTAGAGACCTGGGTTCAAGGTCAGATGCCGAGTGACCTTGGGCAAGTCACTTCCCCTCTTCTGGGTGTTTCCACAGTTTACCAAGCACTAAGCATATCTAAGGCTGGGCTTCAGGCCACCTCACTGGCTCCAGAACCCCCGTGCTCTTTCCCACTGCCTGCATAGTCCCACATTAGTGAGTATGACGTGGTTAAGCACGTCTGGTTAGCATCAGGTTGAATAGGGTTCCTTTCTGCAGGACTTTTCAGGGACGTGGAGTCCGATACAGAGCAAGGTGACCCAAGAGAGGGTGAGAGATGTGCAGCTCTTCCTGAAGGCCTCTGGCCACGGAACCCTTTATTTTAGGACTCCTGTTGATGCTGAGATCTTGGTGCAAATCTCTGGGCTTGTTAACAAGTGAATTTCAACCCCGAGGGCAGGGAAGACTTCTGTCCCTGCTCACTGCCCAAGGTGGGCACACAAAGCCGTGACTCTGGATTCAGAGCGCTTCCCCGTCTGTCATCCGTGAGCAGACCCGGGTCTTCCCTGGGGTTGGTGCAGCCTCGGAAGAGATCTCTGTGTCCTCTGCCACCAGGGTCCAAGTTCCTCAAGGGCGAAAATCCTGTCTGCTCGTTTATTGCCGTATGTTTGGGGGCTTAGCTCGGGGACTCTCCGTTGAGCGGATGAATACCTAAGCGGCTGAGCCGAAAAGAGACGCAGGCTGAGATACCTGGCTTCGTGTCCAGCCCAAAGTCTCACCGGCTGTGCGACCTTTGAGCAGATTGTTTCCCTGAGTCCATCGCCGCGTGAGCTCTTGTGCCCCCGTTTGTCAAATGAGGGTCAAACTCTCAGTCCTGTTCCTCGTGAAGGGAGGAAGTGAGGCTCCAGTGAAATGATGGGGGTGAAAGAGTGCTCTGAAAGTGTGGACCTCTGGGAACAAGCGGGGGATCATTCCTCTTGTTTCTGCCCCTCCTCGTCCAGCACGGGGCTGGGGCCCTGATGACGTATTCACGGGCTCTGCTGCGACATCCTTTGTATCCAGCATTCCTCACCGCACTAGGAAGGTTCCAGCCTAGTTTTCTGATGAGAAAATTGATGTTCAGTGGATTTTAACTCAGAGCTGCCTAACTCCTGAACTTGCGTTTTCTCTCCACCAAGGACTTGTTTCCTCTGGTACCTGCCTCCCATCATCCAACCCCCTCATTTGTGGGCTGGACGATAAAGCGGATCGTTCAGGAAAGCGAGCAGTGAGGGACTAGGGTCCATTGTCCTGTCGTTTGCTTCGTGTTAGCAGCGCCAGTGGTTTGTTGAGCGTCAGTCACGCACCTAGCATGGAGCTGGCTGCTTTAGATCCATCACTTTCCCCACTGAATCCTCAATCCTCTCTCCCCATTTTCAAGATGCGGAGACAGAGGTGTAGAACGTTTATGTGACCTGTTCAACCGCGTGCAATTAAGGAGCAAGAGGCTGAAGGAGGGCTGACTCCAGAAGTTTGTCCTTTCCCTGGATTCTCAAGTTGCTAGGAAACCCCTGGTTCTGAATAGCCAGCTGCTGTCTGGGAGGCGTGACCCTTCAACAACTCCAGGGTCTGACACACCAGCGCGCCCACCTGAAGAAGCTGCCTTGGAGTCTCTTCCCACCCGTCCAGCCTCGCACCTGCCTCCCTAGCTCCATGGGCCCAGTCCTGTTGCCTGGTATGGCTTTCCTTTTTCAGTCGGTGCCAGGTCTTGCTTGTGACACGTGGGATCTAATGCCCTGACCAGGGATTGAAACTGGGCCTTCTGAATTGGGAGTGTGGAGTCTTAGCCAAGGGACCGCCAAGTAGAAGCGCCCCTGATGTGTCTTTATTGCCCAGGAAACATGGAGGAACTGATCGCTTTTTCAAAGTTCCTGTTTAATATCTGGGTGGGTGGGGCCAAAGGAGGAGCCGGGAGGTAGGGAGTGAAGTGGCTGCTGACATTCACCGCTGATGCCCGCGCCTCTCTCTCGCAAAGCTGCCTCGGGAATGCAGCCTGGGCCATCTCTCATCTCCCCAGTTTGCATCTTTCCTTCCAGGGTGAGTCCATCACCGCTGGTCACAGCCATGCCCGCCCGAGTGTGGCGTTCAAGGTCCCTCAGCTCTGCCTCCAGCATCCCAGTCTCTCTAGCCTCATCCCCTGCTTGTTTTATTTATTTAAAAATACATAGGTATTGATCCCTTATGTGCCTGGCAGTGCTCTACGTCCTGGAGATACAGCAGTAGAACAGATAAAACCCCTGCCCTCCTGGACAGACCCGACAGTCAGCAAGTTATTAATAAATAAATATGTAGTGTCAGACAGAGAAAAGGGCTTTCAAGAAAACCAAAATCAAAACAAACCAGACTCTTCCAAGGGAGCTGCAGACAGAATTCAGAGGGTCAGTGAAATCAAAAGGGGGAAATTTACATTTTTATTTCACTCATTTCATGAAATATAGCATTTCTCCTCAATTATAAGTGTGGGCAGTACATCATGTAGTACTGGCAACGCTGTGACTTTGTCACCAGCAGAAATCAGATATATCCTATCACATTACAGCGGTTGCAGACATTTTAAAATATCATTGACACTCATCGGCACTTCAAAATTGTGGGAGTTAATAGAGGTGTCACTAGATCTTGTTATCTAGTGCGTTAATAGAGAAGCACCTATAGGGCTGTATCACACATTTGTAAATATTTTGAAAACTCTATTTCAGTTTGCTAAGTCGCTTCAGTTGTGTTTGACTCTGCGACCCTCTGGACTGTAGCTCCCCAGGTTCCTCTGTCCATGGGATTCTCCAGGCAAGAATGCTGGAATTTGCCATGCCCTCCTCCAGGGGATCTCTCCAACTGAGGGGTTGAACCTGCATCTCTTTTGTCTCCTGCATTTGCAGGTGGGTTCTTTACCACAAGCGCCTCCCTATTTCAGTATAATTGGCTTCTTTTGTAATTCTATGTATCTTTTATGTATTTAAAAAGGCTATTCTGGGAAGGAGTCCATAGGCTTCACCAGAGGCCCAGAGGTCTGTGGTCCCAAATGGGTGAAGTCCTGCAGTGGAGAGTGATGAGAGGAAAGTGCCTCCTCCCTGTTCATTTTTCCCAACTCTGGTATCATTGAGGGCTCTATCAAACTCGTCAAACTCTGGTATCATTGAGGGCTGAACCCCTATCAAACTCGTAAAAGAAAAAGAAAACCTTTGTGGACTCAAGCCATTGTAGTTAGATCTCTGTTATTAGCAGTCAAATAAGACGCCAAGTGATACAGCCACAATCCAACTACCTATTAAATGTCTCCATCTGAACACAGGCCAATGGGTCTGATGCTGGGTCTCCAGGTTTCTCTCAAGGAACTCCTGGTCAGGGAACTCAGACATCTGGGGGGAAAGGGAACTAACAGTACAAGAGCTACACACCCATCCAACTATCCATCCATCTCATCCATCTAATCATCCATCCACCCATCCACCCAACCATCCACCCAATTATCCATCAGTCTGTCCCTCTATCCATCCATCCATCCCTGTATCCATCCAGTCATCCATCACTCCATCCATCTATCCACCCACCCATCCATCCATCCATCCATCCACCAACCATCCATCCATGCATGCAATACCCAACCCTCCATCCATCCATCTGTTTGTATGTCCAGCTATCTGACATACTTTTAGCAAGCATCTATGTATTCTGGGCCTTGTGCTAGACACAGGAGCTAGAGATGTGACTAATGTATTTTATGTGATGCCCATTTGCCTCTATATGAGTAGGATCTCTCTGGAAGGAAACATCAGAAGAAAACCATGGCTGTCCCCATAGAGGGAGACAGGGCAGCAGGAGACATGGGTATTCATTCCTTTTGAGCTTTGAATTTTGCTTTGTATGTATGTATTCACTATCTAAACAGTTTTAATTAAAAATATGTGTTTGTCTCATCTAAATTGTCAGAATTTGCCTTGCTCCTGAAAGGATTTGAGGCAGCTTACAAGAATTCACAGAGATGAATAGATGCGGCTATGCTGTCAGGGAGTTGACAGCCTCATGGGGAAGAGAGACTCATAAACAATTCCAAAACAGTGTCACTCAAAGGGTAGAGGGGCACGGGGCTACACTCAGCCCCGGCTCCTGAGCAATGACCTGGCACAAGAGTCACCTTGATCTTGCCCAGGCTGAGCCTGAGAACCGAGATGCCCACCTCTGGGTTATATGGCCGGGAATCCTCCCGCCCCCACCCCACCAAGTTCAGGCACCTCTGTGAGCTGACTCCTGAGTCACGGAGCCAAACTCATGTCCGTATCGCAGGTCGAGTGGCTGGAAAAGCAGCCTGTGGAGTGGAGGGGCAGGGATCCTCCTTGCTGGCCTGGTACTCGTGTGTCTGTTCCACACAAGGCCCCTGGGCCGGGGGGTGAACACACGGGGGACAGGAGGGAATTGTCTCCCGGGCCCTGATGTCCAGCACGGCCAGGACCCCTCCCACAGCCCCCGATTGGGAAGACGGGGCTGGGGCTGACGGAGGACAGGAGCCAGGATTGCATGGCCGGCCAGGCCAGGGAAGAGAGAGAAAGAAAGAGAGAGAGAGGACCAACCTGGCTGCTTGGAGGATTTGGGCCTTTTCAGAACAACCCTTTGAAATCGAGCAAGAATAACTTTAAACAATAAGATGCTTCTCTCTCCCCCTCGGCTGTTGCCCAGGCAACGCCAGAGTGCTCAACAACTGTTTAGTTTTTTAAGAAACCAAATCTCCCTCCCTTTGGTCAGCCACCGCCAGGAAGATGGAGAGGCGGCGAAGGCGGCCCTCGTGGCCCATTGTTTGGGGACCCGGGTCAGCTGCCTGCAGCAGTGACATTTAAATCTGACGCCACGTATTATAGATGAACCTGGAGCTGCACTCCTCAAGCTCCTGCCCGGACTCCTTGCCCGTGTGTGTGGCTCTGGCAGTTTGGAGGCGGGCTCACAGAAGAGAGGCTGACCTTCGCCTGCAAGGCAATTCGTGGCCAGAGTGGGTTTCAGGAGGCCACCTGTCCCCAACCCTCTGTGTCACTAGTCCCAGGAGAATCCTCGTCAGGCCAGGGACAGCGCACCTGTGGGGTTTTAACCTCAAGTGTTTAACCTCGGCATGCATGTTCGGGCCTCAGCCGTGCCCGACTCTTTGTGACCTCCTGGACTGTAGCCCACCAGGTTCCTCTGTCTGTGGAATTTTTCAGGCAAGCCTACTGGAGTGGGTTGCCATTTCCTCCCCCAGGGGATCTTCCTGATCCAGGGATCAAGCCCGCATCTCCTGTGTCTCCTGCAATGGCAGGCGGATTCTTTACCACTTAGCTACCTGGGAAGCCTGTTTAACCTCGGAGGCTCTCCAAAAATCTCCGCCTTTGAGCAGAGAACACCAGCAGCTCGCCTCTTGCACAATTTCCTTGAAGGCAGTTGGATGCCATCATCTCCATGGGGGCCTCCAACGACCTTGGGAGGGAGGTTTTTTTGTGAGCCCAGGTGCAGGCAGCTCTCGGAGAAGGCTACGGGGTGTCAGGCACTTTTAAGCAGAAATCCTTATGACCGTGCAAGGAGGTAGGTGCTACCAGGATCCCATTTTGCCCAAAGTGAAAGCTGGGGCTGCAGGGATGGACGTGACAGCCAGTGGGTGTGCCAGGATTTGAACCCAAGCTGGCCCAGCGACAGCGTCTGCACTCCTGTGTCTCAGCCCGGACCGCCTTGGCAGGGCTCTGCGTCACAGGCAGGGACACATCTTTCCTGGCTGCTGGGACTTGGGCAGTGTGCCTTTTTGGAGGAGAGACTGACGCCCGGATTGGCCTCCACAGAAGGGAAGTGATGAGTGTTGGCCACATGAAGTTCTGGGTCCAGCATCCTCAAACAGATCAAAACAAAGATTTAAAACCTCACTTTGCTCATCTGTAAAATGGCAGCGCAGTTGTAGAGGTAATAATAATAGCTGCCCCTTAGAGAGAACTTACTATGTATTCAGCAGTATTCAAAGTATTTTACATCTATTACTTCATTTAATCATCAGGGTAACTCCAGGCGCAGGCAGTATTATGATCTCCATTTTCACATGAAGAAATGGAGACCCAGGGAGGCACAGTCACTGACCCAAAGGCACAGCTGAACCTGAGAACTAATCGACAGAAACCAGGGCGGGTGGGGCCACTCCTGGCACATAGTAGGTTCAAAGCAGAGGCTGGCTTTCATTCCTCAGGAAGATAAACAGAGGGGCTTCTGTCTCTGGGGTAACAAAACATGGGAGAAAGTTAAATTTAGAAAAGCGAAACCAGGTTAGCACAAGCCCCTTCTCCAGCTCAGCCGCAAAATCAGGAGGGGAAATTGGCTTCAGCCACAACAAAAAGCCAGCCGGGGAAGCCTGACACGGCTGAAATGAGAAAGACCGCGTGGGGGAGGGAGCCCGCGGCTCGCAGGCGGAGTGCCTGAGACCTGCTCCGCCAGGCCTGGGACAGGGGGCCCTGCCCCGGGCCGGAGTCCCTGGGGGGCCCGCGCTGAGTCCCACGCAGTGACAAGGAACACAGGCCGATGACAAGCGCCAGCGCATTACATCGACAGGTCTCGCCACACCCAGCCCAGGCCCTTCCACCGAGGAAACCGGAGTAAGTTCATCCGCTGCTTCCCACCTCCACCCGGAGAAGGTGCCGCCTGCCCCCCGTCGTTTAGTGCTGCTAAATGGCCAGCCAAGGGGTGCGGCGACAGAGGGGGTAATGAACTCCCATTGGCTTCTTTCACGAGATCACTGCCTTAATTTAAGAGGCCTGAGTGAGCCTCATTTCCCCAGTGCGCATTGAGTAATTAACTATTAATAAAAGCATTACTGAGTTAACCACGGGGGCATGTTTAATTCATGGGGCAGCCCTGGAACAGGACGGAGGCTTTGGCTCAGTGGGGGATTCCTCCCAGAGCAAAACATGGACAGCAGAATGCGGTTGCCCCCAGGCCATTGGTCCCCCTGCGGCGGGCAATTCTTCCTGTCGCTAACCAGAAGGGCGGAATCCCAGGAGGCAGGTAAGACTCCTGGCATCCTAGTAGAGGGCTGCAGAGCAGAGACGTGGAAAGACCTGCAGTGAGGGCTCCTGGCTTCGCTTGGGGGCGAGGGAGGTGAGTGATCTTGGGCGAGTAACCTGGTCCCGGGAGCCTGTTTCTCCTCTGCAAAGTGGGGCGACTGGTAACACTGACCTCCCAGGCATGGACTGCAGAGGCGAAAAAGGATGGGAAAAGATGTGGTAAATGACCGGATGCCCTTCGCTTGGGTGGGGTTATCTTTAGGACCTCCCCCACCCTCCCACCTGGAGATAAAGTGTTGGCAGCGTGGAGAAGAGATACTTGCCTGTTCAAGAAGAACCTGAGCAATTCCTATCAAGATCCCTCCTTGGAACCTGGGGGCTTTTCAAAGGAGAAGACCCCCCCCCACACCTTACCCGTGTGCGCCTGTGACCTCCCACGGAGAGCTAATTCCCATGGTGGAACGCACCGGGCCCGTTCGCTCACACCTGGGCCTGCGTCTGCTCTTCCCCCAGCCTGGCATGCCTGTCTCCTTTTGTCTGCTTGGCAACTCCTATCCAGTCTTCAAGGCTCACTTCAAAAGGGACAGCTGCTCCTGGGGATCTTTGCTCTCCTCCTGCCCCAGGCAGAATTGGTTGCTCCTTTTTCTCTACCTTCCACACCATCTTGTTATGGCATCTATCCATCCGCCCATTTATTCATCCACCCATCCATCATCCATCCACTCGTATTCACTGAGCACTAATAGTGTGCATCTCTGATGATGTTTTGAAGTTTTGGATAAGTCTGGCTTTCCTTGGACTAGTGGTTCTTAATCTTTGGGGGGGGGGGGGTGTTAAGAAACCCTCCCCCAAGAAAAAGAACGAACATGTCAGATGTTGCTTTCCTCTTCAGGGATCCCTGGTCATCTGCAGAGCAGACAAGCGGAAGGCGGGCACTGCGAGGTGTGAGCCCCACCGCAAGGGCTCCTGGCTGTGCTTGGGGGCGAGGGAGGTGAGTGACCTTGGGCCAGACGTGTGGTGGATGTTGTGATAGGCTGCAGGTCGCCCTTTGGGAATGAAAGACTTACTCCACGAGCCCCTGGGAGTGTGGCTGGAAGGATGGTCAGCCCTCTTTGGAGGGCTGTCTTGACTGGAAGAAAACTGCCTCATCCAAGGCTATGCCACCTTCCAGGGTAGACTCAGTTCCAGCGACAGACCAGTGTGGAAGCGCAAAGACCTGAACCTCTCTCACCCTGGCTTGGGACAGCTCTGCAGGGTCATCCCAGCTCCAAAGCTCCCCACAGGGTTGACTGAGGCCTTTGTCACACATGCCTTGAAGCTTGACTTCTTCCTCCGCTGAAACCTGCCTCCAGTTGCCTCCCTTCCGCAGGTGTTTTTCCAAGCCCCCTCTCTAAATAACATCTTGGACTTCAATCTTTACCTCTGGGTATACTTCCCAGGGAACCCATTAGATTTAAAAGCCCTGCAGAAGTTTCTTGAGGACGGCAACAGCATCTATAATGCCTTGTGTATCTCCAGCAGCTCTCGCTGGGCAGGGCATGGGGGGGGTTAGCTCCAGAAACAGTTATTGAATGCATTTGAATGCATTTCCTCGTGCTTCTCTGTTCTGTCCCTCTGTTGGCCCAGCAGGAGAGTTCTCATCAGATATCCAGGAGAAAAAGATGAACCCGTTGGCACGATGCCAGCCGGACTAGGGCTTGTGGGCCTGTTTCTGGGGAAATGTACTAGTTGCTAACGAAACTGTGCATAACCATGGGAACAGAAGTCAAGCTAATTGGTTACTATGAAACAAGGTCAAAGGGGCCCGGCTGATGTCAAGGCTGTGTGGCTAGGATGGAGGCTCAAGGGGATGGCTGGGAGGCCGGCAGGGATGGGTGATGGTAAGGGCACAAACTTTTCTTGTTCGGCAGATCATCTAGAAGCTAGACTAGTCCTCGGAACCTGGGGAAAACCTCACTTCAGTTTCCACTGTTGGAAATTCCTTCATGAAACAAACATCTGTCAAGTGTCTCCACTGTCCCAGGCACGGCAGCAGGGACAGTGACCTCGAAAGGCCAGGACCTCAATGTTTGCTCTGCCACTCACTTGCTTTGTCATCCAGGCCAGTTACGTGTCGCATCCCCATGGCTGACGTTTGCTGAATGGTCATTACTGTGTCCCCCAGATGTGTTAACTGCTTTACATACACGAGTTCATCTTCACAACATCTTCATCATCACAGACATCTCTCGCTAAGAGATATATATTATCATTCCATCTTTACAGAAAAGGACATGGGCTCAGAGGGGATCAGCGGCATGCCCGAGACACACAGCTGATCCCAGGGCCAAGGGGGGATGTGAACCCAGGTCTGGTGGAGTCCTGAGGCTGCCTTCTTGGGCACTATCATGCTCGATGTCTATGAGCTCAGTTTCCACAGCAATGAAATTAGGTACAATCAATTTTGACTGTACTGGGGTTGTTAGTGATTAAATGACTGATGTGAGGCTTAGAAGGTGCCTGGTGAATGTCCACTGTGTTCTCCTCCCCATTTCCTTCATCCACTGCGCCTCAACGCTTCCCTGGACGGGAGAAATGATGGCCCCATCTGCCGTCTCTCCAAGGACACACGTCTCTGTCCCAGGTCCAGCAGTGTCCGGCATGCGGCCAGCGCTCACTGAATGCTGTCGGCCCCAACAGATGATCTGGGGGTCCCCACTCTCAGCTCTCTGGATTGCAAATCAGGGACCCCACTCAGTCTTAGTCCATGATGCAGCAAGCTGTGGCAAGTTCCACAAAGACAATTCTCTTGGTGCCATGGAACTCACTGTCAAGCCACTGGAACTTCTGGGTTTTTCTCAGCAGAATGGAGTATTAATGGGTAAGATGTGATCCCCTAAGCCCTCTTGGCAGAAAAGGTACCAGAAGGAAGATGAGGGTATTCCCGGTCCAGCCTGATGTCTCAGCTTCCTCCCACAGGCAAACTCCAGCTTGTTCTCATCCTTACCACGCCCCCAACTGCAGACAGGCTCATATATTGGGGGCATTAACCTTCCTCCCACTGTAGGCCCCTGGAGAGGCAGTGGGCATGTAAGCACTTAAAACTCGAACCTGTGGGTCAGCCCTCCTCCCCTCCTCCCTCCTCAGCAGAAGCACTGGAGCTGGAGGCTTCGTGGGGACAGACGCCACAGCCTTGGAGACAAGTCACATCCTCAGCTTCCTTCAACCTGTGCACGCAATGGAGTTACCATGGCGACACTGCACCCTGAGATGCAACAGCTGCAGACGGCATGGGTGCTCCCAGGCTCAGAGCTGAGGGGGACGCTGTCTGACCTGGGAGGCCAGGCGACTGGGTGGGCCCGGTAGGGGGAGGAGGAGACGGGAGCCCTCCTCTAGGCTTGGCTGGTAATTGCCGCTAAGTGAGGGGCTGCCACTGAACCCAACGTGCTGACAGTGGGGCCCCCCGCTCTGCACCCTGTAATTACTGCACCAGACAGCACTTGCTCCCTGTGCGGGGAGAGGGAGATGGAGCAGGGAGCAGACAGGAAGCTCTCACCCACCTGAGCCAGTGGGGCTCTGGCAGCCTCTCCCCACTGCCCAAGCATCCTGCATCCCAAGCAGGTTCCCTGGCAGAGGCGGAGGCCCCGGCCCCTCCTGTCTGCTGGCTCTCCTCACATCAGCGGTGTGGAGCATGAGCTTCCTTTAATCCTACCTTATGAGCCTACAGAATCCGAGGGCAGGGGTGGAGGTGCAGGAACCAGATAAGACACCACCTCAGGGGAGCCCTCCTCCATCTACGGGAGAAGCCTGCGTTGTGAAGCTGAGCTGGCGGCAGACCTCGATTCTAATTCCTCCTGGGCCCAGAAGCTCTGGGGGCCTCAGGCTACTCACTGCCCACTCCTGGGCCTCAGTTTCCCTAGCCCTAAGACTGAGCGTGGGACTTACATCGTTCTTAAGGCTGCTTCTACAGCAGGGGCTGGCAAACTCCAGCAAGCAGGTGGAATCCTGGTTTTGCAGGAAGCGTTCCCTGGAACGCGGTCCCGCCCTTTCGCTTCTGTACCTCTGTCTGTGGCTGCTTTCCTGCTACAAAGCCAGGCTTGAGGAGCTGCGACAGGGACCATATGGCCCCCGAACGGAAAACATTTACTATCTGGTCCTTCACGGAGAAAGTCTGTGTTTCTAAAATATTAACGTTCTCCTGGGCATGATGGGCAGGGCTGTCGTGGCTCTGATCTGATTAGACCAACTCCTAACAAGTCCCTCTACCTGGAGGCACCAGGGCGGGTCCTCCTCCCAGGACTCTGCCTGGGTTTGGACATGGGCGGGGAGCCGAAGCCTGGTGCGGTGGCGCCATCTGCTGTGAGTGCTGGGCGCACTGGGGCCCCAAGGACCACCCACCTGCCCGCTCCCAGGGAGGGCAGCCATGCAGAGGAGAGGCCGCATCTCATCTCCTTCCTCCCTATTTTATAAAGAAAACTGCAGACTGGTGGGCAGGCGGGACCTGTCCAGGGCAGGTGGGCCTAAGGCCCAGGTCCCAAAGGCCCATAACCCTTCCATACATGTCCGCAGACACACACATAGACACACAGCGCGGGCCGTGAATTTTAGCACGCCTGCTCACTTAGTCTTAGCCCCATGGTTGTCAAAGGTCTTTCAGAATATGCGCGTAGATAACGTTTGATCTGCTACCAACATTGACTCAGTCCTCAGAACAACTCCCAGAAAACCATCATCCCCATTCCCCAGACGAAAAGACTGCGGTTCAGAGAGGTTAGGTAATCTGCTTAAGGTCACACAGTGAATGACGAGTCAATATTCAAATCAGGCTGTGAAAACACTGGAGTCCCCAGAATGTGAAACTCAGTACCTGTTCTTTGCTGCCTGCGGGTGCGGCAGGGCCCCAAGAGACGAGAGACCCGGGCGGCCTGGAGTAGGGCGAGTCTGCTGACGGAGGCGGAGGGGGAGAGGCCGGGCCCCGGCCCCCACACCTCCAGGTAACACAAGGTGGCCAGTGGACCGGAAACCCTTTATTTCCAAGCTATAAATAGGTCTGCTTTCGCAGAAAGGACACTCTTCTCCAGGTGACGGGGGCCCCAGCGTCCCCATCTCCCATCCCTAACTGCACTGCAGTTCAAGCCCAGGCCCCCAGAAACCTGTCTTCTCTCTAAAACCACCATCCTGGCTCTCAGAGCCCAAGTGGCTGAGACAGCCCCCTGCTCCTGCCGCGACACCAGTGCCGCTGGGCCCCTGCTCCGGCCAGGCCCGAGGCTGGCCTGATGCCCACCTGGTGCACCAGTTTTCTGCCCCGGCCCCACCACCGGTCGCATGCCCTCCGAGGCCCGGCCCGGGAGACGCCGGGCCCGCTGCTGCCTGGCGGCCGGGAGGAACCACCCAGGTTCCCGAGCCGCCGACTGGCCCCCTGGCTGCTCACTGCTGCCCCTGGGCCACGAAGTATTCCTCCTCCTCGTTGTCCTCGTCCTCCAGCTGGCCGCTCCGGAGCAGCAGCTCCAGGTCGGGGTTGGAGCCCAGCCCTTTCAGGGGCTTAGGGGCGCCGTCGCCTGGGGACAGAGACAGCCACGTCACACACCCAGCAAGGGTCTGTCTGCCCCGGCCTGACGGGAGAGCCTGCCGAGGGACCCAGGCCCCCACCCGCTCCCTGGAGATGACCCCCGTGACTTCTCAGAGCGGCGGTGGCCGAATCACCAGGCAAACTCCCTAAATCAGAGGAATGGCCAGGACATGGGGCAGCTGAACTGAGCAGACCGGACTGCAAATGCCCTGGCAGAGTCGAGAGCCACTTGCCTCCTCCCGGCAGGGATGGGTAAAGGAGAAATCCAGGGGGAGAGGGTCATCAGAAGACAGAACTCTGAAAGGGGGCTCCGGGTACCTCTGGCGTGCAGGGCTTTGAGGGCGATGTGCAGAGATATTCCCGAGAGGCAGAGGGCAAAGCCCAGCCAGTTCAGGAGGCTGATCTGGTCGCCCAGCAGATGCGCTGCCAACAGCAAAGTGCAGACTTCCTGCAGGAAGAGAGGCAGGAAGGGGGCGTGCTCAGGGCCGGGGGGCGGGGAGGGTGTGTGTGTGTGGAGATCCTTGGCAAGGAAGAGGGGGTGGGGGGGGACAGCGCCGTCACACTGCAGGGGAGAGCCAGACCTGCCCAAACTCCCTGCAGCACAAAGCGGGAAGCCTCCCTGAGCTCGGGGCCAGCCTGAGGCCTCCCCTGCTCTGTGTTACTGTGGGCAGAGGGGAGCTGCTTTTCACAGAATTCTGTCTGGACTGGAAGAGGCAGACCGAATCCAGGTTGGGGACACAGGGTAGCGAGTCCGCGGCCACGTCCACAGGCAGGAAGGACAGCTGCCCTTCCAGAACCACCTGTGCACGGAGCGCCTCTGCTGCTGGGGCGGGGGTGGGGTGCAGTCACACTGGTCACGGGGTTCTTCGTAAGCACTGGGTGCAAAGGGCACTGATCAGATGACTCATCCTGAGAAACACAGCTCACACATCATCACTGGGTGGGCGAGACCCTGGGGGAGCCCTGTCCGGCTGGTTTCAGGGAACAGTGCTCCAGGATCAGGGTCTGCCTGTCCACGGCCCCGAGCAGGAAGCAGTGAGTGATGATGGGGGGAGGAAGGGGAGAAGTGATGCAAGGAGACGGCTAGGGGCTCCTAGACAGCAGTAAAGGCAGGATCAGCAGCCACAGGGCCCTCGTGATAGAACCATCCCTCACTGTGCTCCTGGCAGACACTGTCAATCAATCACTGCCACGCACAGAACCCTATGCTGATGAGTCTGACTGGGGGCTTCTCAATCCTGACTCCAGGCTGCTGCCTAATGACCAAAGTTGGCTTTCTTGGTAAGATGTAAACACGTCCCAGGCCTAGTGGAGTCAGCTCAGCCGCCTGCTAGCTGTATAATCCCTGGGTGAGGGCAGCTCTTCATGTCTGTTTCCCGGTGTGTGAAGCAGGGCTGCCCCCACCCCCGCCCCCACTCCGGGCCGTGGTGATGATGGACAGGCTGCCAGGTGAGACAGGCACTTCCATCTCTTCCCTGCAGGGCTCTGGGAAGCAGGAGCTAGGACACCCATCGGAGAGGAACTCCCCTCTAAGACAGGACTGTGGTGGCCTCCAAGACTGTACCTTAAAAATGCCGGCGATGGAGAGAGTGAGGCTGGAGGTCCTGGAGACCAGGAGGAACTCAGAGAAGCCCAAACCAAAGGCGAGAATCCCGCCAAGGAAGAGGCTCCCGAGCACCCGCAGAAGCAGCCCTGTGTCCTGGAAACGGAAGATTTTCTCAGATGTGGACAAATGGAGACCTGGAAGCAACAGGGGGAGAGAGCGGGGCGCCACGTCCTGGGTGTGCCTGCCTGGGCGGCCTCACCCCACCCAGCTGTCGGGTGTCATTTGCCACGGCTGCACCCCACCCTCCCTGCACCTGTCGCCTGCCTGAGGCCCCGAGTTCTGGGATAGGAGGCGTCAGAGAATCCCACGCAGATGGCCGGGGACTTGGGGAAACCGGAAGCAGGGCCAGCTGCCAGGGAGCCCGGGGGTGATACAAGCTGGGGATCCTAACAGGGAGTGATGGAGGCTTCTGAGCCTCTGGACTAGAGCTGGGGGCTGGTATCACAGGGCATCGGGTGGAAGCGCCTTGCTCCTTCACACCCCATGTACCACCCGTCTCTGGGGAGGAGGTGGCGGGGGATGGGGGGTGACTTCCTGTGGCTTTGGCAGCTGTGAGACCTCATGGGCCAAAGAGAGATGGGGCACCTGCTACATGAGAACTGTCAGTGCCCGGGGCCACTGGAGGAGGCCCTCCACTTCAGGTGGGTCCAGGGACAAAACTCCATCCACACAAACCTCCATTTCACTACAGAGCTGTGGGGTTTGGCCGAGACATGTGCCCTTTTCTGGACCACCATTTCCCCACTGACAAAACGACAGGGACTAGACTGGACAGTATAGTTTGCTGAACAGTTCTCAAAAAGTAAACACACACACGTTCAAAGACACGACAAAACCACGGCCCCTTGTTCCAGAGACACCCACACAGGCCTCGACACACCAAGGTGTGCCCAGACTTTTGGAAGACCTTGGCCCTCCAGCACTGCCCACCCGAGAGAATAGGAAAGGCTCCTGGAGGGTAGAAGCCGGTGGGAAGGTGAGCCCCAGAATGGCAAATGGACACTCGTGGGAGCAGGAGGCTGGCTGAGCCCTGTGAGGGTTCTGGAGGGAAGCACCAAGGAGATGCAGAATATCAGAGCCCCCTGGGCACACAGCCTTCCGACGCAGGACATCTCGTCTGGCGCTAGGCTCGGCAGCACTGCAAAGGCGTTGGCAAATTGAAGGGAATTCGGGGAAGAGCAACATAAGTAATGAAGGCGCTTGGGGGATTAATTTACCAGAAAAGATTAAAGAAGCTAAATCCATGCAGCTTTGCTAAGTGATGACTACCAGGGGCTCTCAGGTGAGGGTTTGCAGAGATGGGGAAATGGTGTAAACACCCGGGAAGGGAGGTAGAGTGTGGTGCTTGGTGAGGGGCATAAGGAAGGGATGGAGAGAGATTTTAAAAGGGGGAAAAAAAAAAGAGGTTGCAGAACACAAGTTTCCTGGACAACGGGGCTGCAGAATAATCTTCTCCGAGAGGTTTGAGATGCTTCACTGCTTGAAACTTAAATGGATGTGGGACAGAATTCTCTGTAATGACCCTGAGAACAGAGGGGACTCTGGGAGGAAGGATAAACAGACAGGGGATGAAGACCAATTTCAAAGCCTCAGGGAGAGGAACATGGTGCCCTCCCCCACACCCCCTGCCCTGGCCTAGCCTAGGCTAGACACATCCTTCTAACTCCTCCCTGGGAGGGGAGGGGGGAAGGGGGGAAGGAAATGCACACCCACCCCTTCCTCGCTCCCCTGCTGCCTGCCTGACTGAGAAACAGCCAAGGCCAATCCCACACACCTCTCCATGTCTGAACCTCTTGTTCCCAGTTCCGGGGGTGCCTGCCCCCATCAGGGGGGTCAAAATCCCATTCATTCTCCAAAAATTCACTGTCTGGGAAGCCTCAATCTGCCTTTCTGCCCCGCCGTTCTGGAATCACTCATGACTCTGTGCTCTAAACTAAGAGAAAGAGGGCATTGTGGTTAGGAGAGGGACTCCAGAGCCAGGGGCTGGCTTGTATATGAACTACGGGACCTTGGGCAAGGCTATCTTGACTTCTCTCTGCCGCAGTTTCTTTAATCAGCAAGATGAAGCAGTCCTAGTACTGGCACATGGGGTTTTGGGGGAGTATTAAAGGAATTAATATGTTTAAAAGCATCAGAACAGCCCTAGCATACCTTAGGGCTGGGTGCATTCACCATCATTATTGCCTGGTGTGTTTTACATGTGATTTCTCAGTGGCATTTATCCTGCGAGATTCTAGTCCCTTGGTTTAAGGGTCTGGCCAGCCCCCAAACCAGGCACTGCCAGGGTCGGGACCACCATCACTGATCTCTGGAACCTCCGCAGCGACCACAGTGCTGGGCTCCGAGCAGAGATCAGAGCTCTGTGCCGAGGTCCCCCGAGGTGGATGACCCCACGTACCTTCAAACACGGCAAAGAGAGGGAAGAGCCCCAGGAACATGAGTGGCTGCAGGTGGAACATGGTGTCGATGGGATTCTGGAGTCCTGCACAAGTGACATGGGTGAGCCATCGTGCCCGGCTCGGCCCGGCCCGCCTCCACCCTGCCTGGCGGCCCAGGCCCTTGCTCACCAAGTTCCGCCTTCTGCAGGAGCATCTGCGTGAGGGTCCAGCGAATGCCGCCTATGAACGAGGCGCCCAGCACCAAGGCGAAGCCCTCAATGTTGAACTGCGTGGACTTGTAGGTGAACATGAAGAGGCCCCCGGCGATGAGCAGGACCACCAAGACTAGCGCCGCGCGCTGAAAGCAGAGGTGGGGAGAGGCGGGTCTCAAGTTCATCACACTTGGGAGTCTGGGGGTCACTGACCATCTTGGCTGCCCCTGGGACAAGGCATCCTTCTACCTGCCCCACCCTGGGGTCCTGGTTGGTCCCTTCCCCTCGGGGTTACCAGAGCTGACACCCCGCTGGCACGGACCCCAGACCCTGACTCATGGCGGTAGTGCTGTCCCACAGCGGTCCGAGGGCCCCACGTGGCCCCACTGCCCCCCTGGACCCAGCAAACGAAGGGGTCCAGCTGCACAGGGGGAGCCCCCGGGACCCACTGCCCCAGCCCCATGTCCTTGAACCCCGTCTCCTGCGGTCACCGCGCCTGCCACACCGGTTCCTAAATCTTCTCCAGCAGTGCCCCGGATCTGTCCCCAGGGACGGAGTGCCACTGAGCTGGGCCCGCCTCCTTGGTCACAGGCAGGGACAAGCCACCGCACAGCTCCCTCTTTCTATTCTTAGCATCGGTGGGGGCTGGCGGGACGTGAGGAAAGCTGGGGCCTCACCAGCTCCTCCAGCTTGAAGATCAGAGAGAAGATGAGGATGAAGAGGACGGCTGAGGACTTGGTCATCGTGTACCTGCAAGGGCAGAAGTCCCCGTGACGCGCTGCTGGAGCCGGCAACGCCGACTCACTGCCAGGAAAGGAGCCCACGCGGCACCACCAGGGGGTGGGAGGAGACCAGGGGAGACCCCCTGACTTCCCTGAGGGCTGCAGGCCCCTCGGGATACGAAAGACCAAAGGAAGGCAGCCGAGTCTTCTGGGTTGACACTCGACCTTTAGTCGGAAGGAATCTCTGACTCGGAGGCCTCTGATTATCACCAGGGGAAAAAATAACTGAGCTTCCCGAGTCCTGTGATTTACCTGCTGTTTAGTGGAGATCAGGACTAAGGAGGGAAGAGAGAAATGGAGAAAGAGGGGGCAGCCTCACGGGGCTCGCTGAAGCGCAGAATCTGAGATACGCGATAGCTGCTCCCTCTGCCCTCCGTGCCCCCTTCCCCACTGGCAGGGGGGGCCTGGCAGGGAGGTGCAGCCCCCGCCCCCCGCCCCCACCTGCTGGACAGACGGCCAGAGCGGCCCGGGACTCACAGCGAGACGGTGATGTAGAGGAAGCTCCAGTTGGACAGGCCCACATCCAGCGCTGTGGCCAGTGCTGCGGAGACACAGGGCACCCATGGGACACCCCGCCCCGGCAGGAGCCCTTCTGGAGCTGTCTTTTCCACCCAGCAACTGAAGGGTTAACTCCTGGCCCCACCCCGCTAAACGGGAGGCGGCTGCTCCAGCATTAGGCCAACAGTCCACTGTCTAACTTCCCACTTGTTGGATATTAGGAACGCCGCGCCCCTACCATGAGGGAGCGGGTGTTCATCGGATCTTGAGGACCCACTACTGGAAACCCTGCAGACTGGCTCCCGCCTCCCTCGGGATGAACCACACTGTCCCCCACCCCCGCCCCCAGGACTTGGTCCTCCAGGATCTGAGCCGCTGCCTTCTCAGTTCCGCTTCCTCTCCCGGCTACGAAGCCGAGTCCTCAGCTTCCGGAGACACTTTCAGTTCCCTCGCAGACCTGCCCACGCACCAAGCCTCTCCTGGGCACACGGGAGCCTCCCCTCTGAGGGGACCCGCGCCCCAGCCAGGTCTCAGCCCCCAGTCCCCCGCGCCCGGAAGCCTTCCCGCGCGGCCCCCAGCTGGCGCCCTCCCCTGGGCTCCGTGGGCTCCCGTGCCGGGCGCAGGGCCGGCCGTGATGCGCCCTCTGACCACTGTCTCCAGGCCGTGATGCACATGTTCAAGGGTGGGGAAGGCTGAGCCACCGCATCCCCCCCAGGAGACGAGGCAGCAGCAGGGTGGGGGGAGGACGAGGAGAGGAGGGACCCCGGACGGGCTCAGCTTCCCGCCTTCCTTCCCCTCTGAGCGGCCCCCTCCCTCCAGCCCGCAGGCAGGCGCGCACCTGTGGGAGCCACTCTTCTGAGGTAGTCGGGCCAGCTCAGCACCACGCGGGCCCTGTGGCTGGAGCACTGAACCAGGGCCCTGGACAGGGCGGAGAACAGGAAGATCACGGCCAAGTGCAGCATCGTCATGAAGAGGGGGAAGTGGAAGCTCTGGGGAGCCCAAGCACAGAGCGGGGTACCTCCGTGAGCGTCCACCCTGGCCCCCGGCCCCCCACCTCCCTGCTGGCCTGGCTGCAGGTTCAGGGGCCTCTGGGGGCTCTGCAGTGTTTGAGGGGCCCTCTGACACCCAAGTTTGCCCGGCTCACTCCCCAGTCTCCCCCTTTTCTGATGCCCCTCCATCCCGGTATTTCAGGGGACTCCCCGGCGAGGCCCTGTCCCACCATGGGTGTGGGCGGGCTCCCAGGCTGGCTGGCTGAAGCCCGTGCCTCCCTGCTGCTAAATATTAGGGGGCGCCACGGCCCCCCGCGCACCTTGGTCAGCCACTTGTTGTAGAAGGTGATGCCGATGGAGAAGCAGTAGTAGAGCAGCACCAGCCCCAGGGTCAGCACCGCCCTCCACACGAAGGCCACGTCGGGGGCGCACCTCCCCATCCGGGACGCTGGCCGGTGGGGGCGGCAACCACCTCTCGGGAAGATGCCCCGCAGGAAGGGCGGGTCGGGGCTGGGCCGGCGACTTTTAGCAAGCACACCTCCTGGCTGCCGTTTCCATGATCTGGAATCCTCCACGGAGCCCCAGGTGCCGTCCTCTTGTCCTCACCTTCGGGGCTGGTGGCCCAGGCCGACCCTCTCCATGATCAGTGGCAGATGCGGCTCGCCGGACCCCAGGGTTGAGACTAGAAAGAGGAAAAGGGTCGCGCCAGTTGGTGGGGGCAGGGGCTGGGTGACCTGACGCAGCCACCCCGGCCCTGGCCTGCAGGGAGCAGGGGTTGACCGGGCCGCGGGACTCCCCGCAACCTGTCACCTCCATTCTCCTGTCACCCCGAGCTCTTTTCCATGAATTAGCACCAAACTGACCTTTTAAAAATGCAAATGTGATCATGTCAGAGCAGCTGCAGCCCTTCAGCAGCTGCCAGGGCTCTCACAGCAAGACCAAGACCCTCCCCTGGCTAAGGAGGCCTGCCCCGTGGCGGGGCTCTGGGTGCCCTGTCTCACCCAGGGCCTTCCTCTCCCCAGACACGCAGGGCTCTTCCCTGCTGCCCCAGGGAGCCGAACGCTCTGCACACCCTGCATTCCTTCCTCCGTGGGTCCTACTGATCATCAGCTCAGGTGGCTCTTCCCGGGGGAGCGCTGCCCCCACGGGCCCCCCAAGACACGGCTGCTCCCCTACTCCTCCGTCATCACTCGTGTGCCAGGCCTGAGAGCCGGCCGTGTGCCCCGTCATCAGGCGGTGAGCCGCAAGCACACAGGAGGCGTGGTGTTCACGACAGCTTATGGCCACCTGGCACCCTGTATTCCCTATGTGGTTCGATGAGAGAGGGCACGTGATTTTCGGGGGATGATCTGGTCTTGGAGGCGTTGAAAATGAACCAGAAAACTAATGCCTCCTGTGCCTTAGCCTCTAACAACCACTTCCAAAAAGGCGGTGCCTGCCTTCAAGTCTCAGCCAAAGAAAAGCAGTGAAACCAAGCCCTGCCTCCTTATCAATCCAGCCAAGCCTAATGAGCGTCCAGAGCGTGCAGGCTGGGGTGGGGGAGAGACCAGGCAGACCCGGGTCCAGTGTGACCCACCTGCGGCCCCATCCATGTGTCTCTCCTTCCCCATGCTCCTGCCTGCTGAAATACCACCTCCTTCTGGAAGCCTTCCTATCACACATATCTTACCTCCCCCACCCCCAGTCCTTTCTGAAAGGAAAGCACTCAGTTCTGTACTCTGGAACCTGGCTTACCATGTCCCCTCCCCCTTGTGGGAGCTGGCACAAGGCCTGGCCCAAAGGACACCCGAGGCTGTGGTTCTCTTCGGGAAATTCTGGAAACCTGTGCTCCCCGCGTCAGACTCCTTCACATGGCCAGAGAGTGAAGCATGCGGGCACCAAACCCACCTCTGACAGAACTCCAGGCCCACGCTCCTTCCTCTATACCAAGGCTTCCCAACTGTGGCATTAGTGCTATTTGGGGCCAGATAATTCTTTGCTGGGAGAAACCCTGTCTGTGCATGGGAGGATGTTTAGCTGCATCCCTGGTCGTTGTGCACTAGGGGTCTGAAGCATCTCTTCCCTGCAAGTTGGGATGACCAAAAATGTCTCCAGACGTTGCCAACTGTTAACGTGGCAGGGCCGGGGCGGGTGGTGGTGGGGGGAGGTGCAAAACCGCTCCTCCTTGAGACTGACTGCTAAGTCCCACAGGCAACCGGGCCTGCTGGCACTAGGCATTCCCTCTCCATGGTTCACGTGCCCCACACCCCCCACACCAGGGCAATCTGCACCCTGCTGGGAATCGACTTCTTGCATCTTCTTGCTTCTGGACTGGTTTCCGCCCAACACTGCCATGCACGCGCTCCCTCCACTGTTCAAATCCTGTCCTTCTTTCAAGGAGCCAGCCCAGGCCCGCCACCTTTGGGAAGTCCCCATGAGGACCCCATCCCACAGGGAGCACCTTTTCGAAAGTTAACGAGGCTCCTCACTGGTGTCCCTGCTTCCAATTCCTCCTACAGTCTGGAGGCCGCCATCCAGCCTTAGAGGTGGCCTGGGCACAGAAAGCAGACCAGGCCCTCACAGGGTTAATCCCAACTCCTCAGCAGACCCGAGGGGAAGGCCTGCCATCCTCTGCCCGCTTCTGCAACCTCATCTTCCCCTCCCCACCCTCTATCCGCCACGCTGGCCCCTGGCCACTCGTCCAACACATCAGGCCTGTGTCCTTTGTATTCGCGGTCGCAGATCCTTGCTCGGCTGAACATCTTGGGGCCTGGGTCGGGGTAGGGGTGTGGGGAGGGGGGCGTCTAATCCTGGTGGCACCTCCCACTACCTGACGTTTCCTTGTTTGTCCACGTGTTTACCACCCACCCCCGACAACCACCCCACGGCGGGATGCGGCCTCTCCAACTGCAGGGCCCGGTCCGCGTGATGCCCGCCTGGGTCACGCCGCGGGGAGCGAGCGCGGAGCCCGTGCCCCTCCACGACCGCGATACCGAGGCCCGAGAGGAGGAGGACCCCGGCGGCCCCGCGGCCGCGGCGCGCGGCGCCGAGCCTGGACCCCGCTCGCAGCCCCGCCCGGGAGCCCCTCCAACCCCGGGAGCGCGCGGAAGGCCCGCCGCGCGCCCACTCACCTCTCCCAGCCGGCGCTGCAGGCCCGGATCCTCCTGCCGGAAGTGCAAGGCCGACCGCCGCCACTGGGGGGCGCTTCTGCCGGAAGCCGCTGGGGGCGGGGGCGGGTCGGGGGCGGGGCCGGGGGCGGGGCCGGGGCGGGGGCGGGGACTGGTCCTCCCTTGCGGTCTGTGAAACCGCATGCTGCGCGCCTTGGCTCCCCAGGAGCCCGGCCTGAGCATCCCCCTTGGTTGTGTTTCCTGTGATCAACCAAGGTCCTGGTCAACCAAGGTGCCTGCTGCAAGAGCCCTGCGCACCACTGGCAGCCAGGAAAAGGTCACCTACTTACAAATTTAAGTATTTACCTTATTCCAACCCAGTGCTGGGCAACCATGGAAACACTTGGATCTCTCCTGGGCTTTTTCCTATGGGAGCTCAAGCCAGCTAGGGAGTGATGTCGGAGGTATCAGGTTTCAGGACGTAGAAGATCCGTGGGAGGGAATAAATAGTAAACATTGGTGAAACATTTTGAGTGCCTGAAAATTTTATGAGCATGGTCTCAACTTCAGGAACTTGAGTAAGCAGAGAACATCCCAGGCAGGAGAAATAAGAAGGCGAGGAGAAGGCTGGAGTCTGGCTAGGAGCCCACTTGTTTACACGAAGTTGACAAAAACCATGCGTTAGAAAAGTAGGCAAAAGGCAGGTTGTGGTAGGCCCCAAAATGCCAACTGGGGAGTTGAGATCTTACCCACTTTTCAGAATTCAGGGAAAGCATTAAGACCATGCCGAGAGAGAGAACCATTTGGAGGCCAGAAGCGGCTAGGGTACATAGCGGGGTTCAGTTTGGAACTTTTTGCTCTCCCTCTCCAGCCCCTCCTGGATGGCTCACAGGCTGGATGCAAACAGGAGTCCTTGCAAGTGACCCAGCTGGGCTCCCTGGCCTCTCGGAACAGAAGGCTCAAGGCCAGAGTGTGAGCAGTTCTTCATGCAAACCACTGCTGCCCTGCCCCCGCCAGCTGGCATCACCCGGCATTCGTTCATTCAGCACTTACACCAACACCTACAATGGCACCGAGGCTCTTGGCTTTATTCAGTCAAGGCTGCATACACTTTCTGTGCCTTTTGAAAGCACTTGTCCTCACCCACTTCTTCCACAGAAGCAAGATGAAGTATCTGTTTCATCACGGCCCTCATTCAAGCCTCCGGGCTACCAAGGCTGGGGTTTGGAGGACAGTATGGAACACCAGCTGGCAGGCTGGGCACCGAGCACCGGCAGCACACAGGGTGAAGAACATGTCTTCCTTGTAAGGCACAAGTACTCGAGCTGTTTCCTGGTTGTGTCCCTGGCAGGGAGAAGAGGGAGGCCATGTCCTCAGGGCTGTACCTGGCAGGCCCGAGCAGAAAGCACTTTGTCCCGGCGGGAGAGTCTGTGTGTGTGTGCAGTCCCACGTGTGGTGGGGCAGAGTGGCTGAAGAGGCGGCGGCGGCTCTGGGAAGGTGGCTGAGGACTCCAGCTGGAGCTCTCCAGCATCTCCCAGACACAATGAAATGAAGGCTTGTCAAGGTGAAAGCTCCCCGGGGCAGGGAGCCAGTACAAACAGCTGTTAGTGGGAACCGGTGTGTACATGAAAGAGTATTTATTGAAAACATGGTTACTGACAGGAAGCTCCTGGCCACTCTCAGGTTACAATCTTGGCTTGCAATTGCAAGTGTTGACTTTTGGTTTGTGTTTTTTTTTTTTGGCCTCCCATTTTATTTTCCCTCCAACATTCCACCCTAGGATAGGTAGATCTTATATAAATATATATACATGTCTGTAGAAGTATGGCCTATAGTAAAGAAAATATACAGTACACTCTTCACTGGGCAGTCCCCACCATGCTAGGCTACCAATACTGAAAGCCACGGTGCCCGTGCGTGTGGTTTACGAGTGCTGCAGCACCAGGGAAGCCTCATGGGCACAGCCGGGGCCTCTGCGGGCCCCAGCCGGCTCCCTGAAATCATGGCCAATGGCAGAGACCACAGCGCTGGGGGAGGAGGGCAGGGGAGGCAAACCTCCCGAGGCCGGGAAGGCCGAAGGAGTGCAAACTGGAAGGGCGGCTGTTCAGGTTAGGTGGGAGTTTTCTCCCCAAGCAAGGACATGATATAAATGTGGAGGGGAGAGGAGTGGACTCCAGTGACCGCACCACAGTCTAGGCCCAGGCCTCCTCTCGGCTCTGCCTCGAGGCTAAGAGGGTGGGACTCAGTCTGCATGGCTCTGACTTGCCAGGATGAGAGACTGCGAGCTTGCACGGAGCCATGTCCCTCTGCCCAGGCAAATGAGTGGGCAAGAGGACCTGGTGGCCCTGGAGACCAGAGACGTCAGAGCAGCAGCAGCAGCAGCACGTTGGCCCCGGGCAAGGCCGGGTGAGCCCTCACGAAGACGGCAAAAGCAAGGGCAAGGCATCTACTGAGCAAAGGCCGAGGCTTCCACGTAGATCTGAGACACAGGCCCGGGTCACTTGAGGCTCTCAAACCACCCAACATGTCTGTCCTCTGCGGGCAGCCTTTCCTGGGCCAGCTCTTGCCCCCTTGGGGGATCCGGGCGACCGGTGAGCAGGCTCAGGGAGAAAAGGTGAGTGGCTGTGGTTGACTCTGGCTCCAGGAGCAGTTTCTTGGCCTGGAAGGCAAGGGTGTCTGCTATTCGTCCCTCATGGCCCGTCCCCAGGCTCCACGGTGATGGCGAGGGCAGAGCACCCCGCCTTCACGACTCGGAGTGGATGGGGACCGAGAGGAGGCTCGGGGTGGCCCGAGGTGAGTCTGAGGTGTGACTGGCACTGACTGGCCCCCACGGTCACTACGGATTCTGTACAAGCAAAGACAAGGCACCAGACTGCGAGTGTTCCTCCTGGGCCCCAAGTCCCTTGCAGGGTACTGTCTGCTCCGGCTCCAGGCTCAGCCGTAGTGGTAGACGAAGTCGTAGCTGCTGGGCTCCTTGGGCACCGGCGGCGGGGCCTCGGGGATCTGGATGTTCTCCAGGTCCAGCAGCCGCAGCTTCATCTCCATGCTCAGCAGGGTGTCCAGGTCACTCTTGGTCAGCTCGCTGGACATGTCCTTCCCAAGGAGGGCACTGAGGCCATCGATCCAGATGCAGTACTGTGGGGAGCAAGTTGCAAATGTCACCTGGGGGCCCCTGGTCAGTGGGAGGGCCTGCTGAGGTCCCTTTGCTGAGAGGGCTCAGAGAGACTCTTTGGGCCCCCTGCAGGACAGGCAGGACCGATCCGAAATAATGGCGAAGGTAAGCTGGGAGATGCTTGCTGGGAGGTGCTTGCTGGGAGGTCACTTGCTCAAAAGACCTTTTGATTTTTATAAGGGATTTACATTTAAACTCCCTAATATGAAGTGTGATTTAAAAAAAAATACTATTAAGGAAAACAGCAAAATGGGATCTAAAAACAGGGACATCAGCTACCTGAGATGCCCCCAAATCTGGAATACTGGGAAGGAAAGACATATCCGGTGAAAAAGGCAGGAAAGGAATCCCTGTAAAAATCAACTTTTTTTCAAGAAAAGTCAATTTTTAAAAAAGTCAATAAATGTTAAAAATAAGTACTAGAAAAGCTGAACTTGAGGGTTTCAGGATAAGAGGAAACAACAGAGAATTCTCAACCCATTCCTCCCTAATTCCTCTTGTTCCATCTTTTTCATACCTTTGCTCACCTGTCTCCCACCTGCAAGTTCTTCATTTCTTCCCAATAAACTCCACTGGCAGCTCAGGCCCCCTGCCTTAGGGTCTCCTCTTCCAGAAGCCCCACCCTCCAGTTCCCTCCAGTGGCTCCCAGAGCTCACCAGACACGTATGCTGTTAACCACAGTTGCTCTTTAATATCTAGCATCTTCTGGTGCTACAGATGAAACTGCAGGCCCCATGTCAGGAGCGCAAGATCCACCTGGCTTCAAAGCCCAGGTCAGATGCACTACAACATGTGCCCCAGAAACCCAAGGAGGAAGGATTGGTCAGGTTCTCTTGGGTGGGTGGCCATGCAGAAACTGCAAAGAGGAGACTTTTCCTAGTTCCAGGCAAATAAGTTACCCCTAGTGGACCTTGTCCTTCTAAAGACAACCTACTGCTGCTGGAAGGACCCCCGGCATGGCAGATCTTTGGTGTCACAGTCTTCAAGACACTCTGGAGGCCCCTGCCTTTAGAAAGACGTGCCTGTTCTGCCCACTCCTCCCCTCCAGCTGCAGAGTCACAGAGAAGGCTCAGCTGTCCAAGACAGGGCCACATCGCTCACCTCGTACTTATTAGGTGCAATGAAGTTTAAGGTCTCATCAGGGTCGTACAGAATGGAGAAAGCCAATTCCAGCACCTCCTAAAGGAGAAAGGGTTCCAGTTATCTGGAGCAATGTAATGGCCTGAGCTCCACACACCGAGACCTTGGCCAGAGTCCTGGCAGTTTGGCACCATCACCAAATGCGCCTGTTCAGATGTGACGGCATCAAGGTCCTCGGGCCCGTGCACTAGTGGGGCCGGAGGTGAGGCCCGCAGTCATCAACCTTCACTCACCCACTCCCCACCCAAGTCATGTCTGGGATGTGACGATACTTTTAAGGTTATAGAGAACTCATTTCTCAATACTCTGAACCTTTGAATGTCAGAGTCCATGACTCTGTATTATCTCAAATATATATATATATATATATATATATATATATATATATATATGGGTAATTAAACTGAAAGTCTTAACAGTTTTAAAAAAACCCACCACAACAAAAACAAATTGTGGCCACAGATGGAACAACTTGAGCATCAACAACACAACTGTAATGAAAGAAATATAACAGGCTTAAATCCATGAGTTTATAATAATACTAAAAAACAAAACACATGCACAAAATAAGTCACTGTTGGACGATACCAGAGACCTAACTCCTTGTTTTAAAAGTAGGTACTTAAAAGGGAAGAATCAAGCGTTTAGCCTCCCTTCTTATATAAACTGTACCACTGGGAAACCACAGTCAATGACGGCAAGTTTCTCTTTAGAGAAGTAGTTCAGTTAATACATGAAAAGGGATGACTGCACTGGAATATCACTAGTTTGCAAACCTTAATGTACTAATGAAACAAGGCACTGAGCGTCCAGAGTCTGCCAACATCACAAAGAGAGAGACATTATGTGCCTCTTGATAGAATATGATAGCATCTAGGAAGGAGTTTGGCCACAATAAAAAAGGTCAGGCCTGGACTGGATCAAGCCTCCAGGTCTCGCTACCAATTACAGATCTGGGACAGAGGAAAAGACTCAACTACACCGTGGGGAGACAATCAGCAGATTTTAGACTCTGGAAAACTACCAAACAAGCAACCCGGTTTCCTCAACTAATGAACTGCAAAGAGAGAGGGAGAAAAAGATGGAGGGGGAACTTATGAATCAAGAAATTAAAAGAGGGAATTCTCTGGCAGTCCCGTGGTCAGGACTCTTGTGTTTTCACCACTGAGGGCCTGGGTTCAATCCCTGGTCAGGGAACTAAGATCCCACAAATAAATAATAAACAAATAAAATTATTTAAATTAAAAACATTTTTTTTTAAGAATTAAAAAAACCTTAAAAGACTAATCACAATGTGCGTCTGCATCTCTCGCACACTCGGTCACGTCTTAGTCTTTGTGACCCCATGGATGGTAGCCCACCAAGCTCCTCTGTCCATGGAATTTTCCAGGTAAGAATATTGGACTTTGTTGCCATTTGCTCCTCCAGGGGATCTTCCCGATCCAGGGATCAAACCCACGTCTTCTGCATCGCGGGAAGATTCTTTACCGCTGAGCCACTAGGGAAGCCCCATCACAATGCGCAAACCCTGTCTGGACCCTGATTTGCAGACAAACTGGGTTTGAGTGTGTGAGTATGTGCGTGTAAACGCTTATACACATTTATGTATTTTTATGTGGAGAAAGTGGGATTTTTTAAGACAGTTAGTGGAAAAATCAAGTATCAGTGGAATATTTGATTCTAAATAACAACTTTTTATCTCCTTTTAGATGTGAAAACGGTATTGTGATTATGTTAAACAGAGTCCTTATAATTCAGAAATACAATCTAAATGTTTACAGGTAAAATGAAATAACACTTGAGATTTTCTTCGAAGTAATAAGTGAAGAGGGACAAGAGGACGTGGACACTGCCATGCTGGATGAGGCTGGGCAAGGCCTATATGAGGGTTCTTTCTATTTTGGTGTCTGTTCAGATTGTTCTTAATAAAACATTCAGGGTCAGTTTAAAGAGAGAGAATGGGAGGCCATGCATCCAGAAAGCAGACACCACTGACTATGCCCAGGATCACTTGGACAGCAGCTCAGACCCAGGGCCGCTTCTCCACTCACCTTGTTCTGTTTTAGAGCACTTTTCTCTTTCATGTGGGGACAATCCTTCCCAGTGACAATGGCCTTAATGTCTGCCACAGGAACTGAAAAACGAAGAGAATCAGTTTCCGGAAGCTTTATGCTATAGGTTGGTCCCTACATCCAACCTAGTGCTGAAAGGGACGCCCTAGCCCCCGGCCCCACAGGGCTGTGAGCTCAGGGAGGGCGGCCTACGTCATTCCCTCCTCTGTGGCCCCGTGGCCTGGACCCTGGCCTGCGGGGCTGGGTCAAATCTAACTGGGGTCAGTGCCGGACCTCTGCATGGTCTCCCGAAGGAACAGGGCCTCAGACACCTCACTTCCACTTCACAGTAACAAGGATGACAACGCTGGCCACAGCGACCGGCAACTAATGATCACTCTTCCTCCCTGCCAGCCACCGTTCTAAGTGCTTCACAGATAGAACTCATTCAATCCTCTGAGGGGGGCAGTGTGGCTATCATTCCCGTTTTACAGAAGAATCTAAGGCAGAGAGGAGAAATAACTTGTAATTAATTAGAATTAACAGCAAAGCCAGGATCTGAATCCAGGCAGTCACGCTTCAGAGCTTCTGCTCTTAACCACTGCCTTTCAACTCAGAATTGCATCATCCTTTCCAATCTGCAAAACCCTTTCCTATCTGTGATCTTACTGAATCTCCAAACAGCTCCTTGACGTCAGCCCGGTAGAGATAACCACTGACCACCCGGGAAACAGGTTCAGATGAAATAACGGGCCTGAGGCCAGATAACCAGTTTGGAGCAGCCAGAAGCAGAACTCAGATCTGCTGACAGGGAGTCCGGCTACACGACAGCCCAATGGGGACCTGAACTTACTCTTCTCCTGCAGGGATTCAAACGTCACCTCCCCTTGAGGGTTGTCATCCAAGTCCCCGTAGTGCAGGACTTTGTGGTTCAGGGCCAAGCGGCAGTACCAGAAACGCTCTGGAACACACGGGAAGCCAGGCAGGTGAACGAGGACAGTTCTAGGAAAGGCCAGGGCATCCAAGGGGCCAAGAGAGGACTCGCTCCCTGCCCGCTCCCCCCAGGGACGCCGCAGGCCCGCGAGTGGCGGCGCCAGGCAGGAGGGATGGACGCCCGGGGAATGCGCCCTCAGGTCACCTTGCCTCCGGCGGTTCCCAATCTTCCGGAAGCTGCTCCCCTCACAGAGCCGGTTCAGTCGCTGCTGCTTGATCAGCTCCAGGATCTCGGGCTGGATCTTCTCCCTCAGCTCCCTGGGGTGGACGAGCACCTGAATCAGGGGAGGTCACGGGGACTGGGGGTGTGGGGGGGTGGGGAAGGGAAGGTGCTGGCAGCACCCCCAGCACCGCCCCCGTCCGGGCACTTACACGATCGGCGGGGACTGGAAGTCATCCTGACTCATCCTCTCCGACTGGCGCAGCCGCAGGATCTCGGAATAGCTCAGGCTCCGCAGTTTGCTCTTGAACTGGTCCAGAGAGTTGGGTTTGGAGGGCAAAGCTCGAGTGATCTGCTCTCGGACCACTTGCATGACCTGAGAGAGGAGGAGGCGCGGCCTCAGCACAGCCCCGGGAAACGGACCCCGGGCTCTGCCCTCCGGGTCCTGGGCAGAGCAGGCACCACGGGCATCTGCTGGGCGAGGAAGAACACTGGCTCTCAAGGCATACTGCCTTAGACGGTTACGGAGGACCGCGATGCTGACAAACACTTCATTTCTTGTACCTCTCAACACGTCAACAGTGGGGGAGAATGAGAGGAGGTGGCTGGACCAGAGAGACAGGGGTTTAAGGCTTGACTGTGCACTTTAATCTGTTCCTCGAGCAACTCACTCAACACCCTCAGGCCCCACCTACTGGTCTTTAGAGTGAGAGAAAGGAAGACACATCTTCGATGGAGGCCGCCACGAGGAATAGGAGACCCCCAATCTCTGGATGCACCATGCCTGGCCCACTGGTGTGAGTGCAAAATACCTGTTAGTTCCCTTAGAATAACAGCTACAGTAGAAAGCAGGACACCATCTGTACGTCCCATCAGCTCCCTACCAATGAAGGAAAAATACACAGAAAAAAAAAATACTAGAGGGAAACATAATCAGGATTGTGGTCACTGGGCAGGGGAGTTAGATGTTCCCCTTCTTTATATTTTACAAAGTTTTTACAGTGAGGTGAGCAGCTTCAAAAGAGCCAGCTCCTAGATGACCAGCTTTTGAGGGCCTGGCAGTGCCGTCAGAGAGGCAGGCACTCAGAAAGCATCGAGGAGTGCTCCTACTGCTAAGCAGCCCTGACGTGAACTCACTCTGGTCGCTCGGACCTCTAACACCGCCGCGGTGCCTGCGCAGCCTGTGTGCTCTGTCACCCCTGCTGTCCCCAAAGGAAGGCGGGAGGGGCTGGTACTGGTCCATCGGGCGGAACAGCGGTCCAGCGGGGAGACCCCTGCTCAGGGTTCCAGGGGCGCTGACGCTCTCAACGCCTCTGTCCTGTGACTCAGCGCTGCCAACCACGCCGTCTTCCAGCTCAGGGATGGCCAGGCTTGGGCCAGCTGCCCTAGGGCGGCCTTGCCCAGGCCTCGGAGCTCTGCGACCCTGACCTTGTTGAAGTCCTCGGCTGTCGCCCTCATCTCCTTCCAGGTCTTGTTCAGCAGCTGGATGCAGATGCCAAAGAGCTCCTCGAACGCGCGGTCGTGGGTGAAGAACATCGGGTGGTAGTCGTTGCGTCCCTCGTTCGCTGTGGAAGGAGAAGAGGGCAAAGGATGACGCTGGGAGCCCGTGTCCAGAAGCCTGGGCTCCTTTGCAGTCTGGAGGAACAGAATCAGACTCAGGACTGGGAGGGTAAGTGGGTGGTGGTGAAGCTGCCAAACGTTCTCAAATCATCAGCTCAAACAAGCCACGGCCACGACTCCGGTAATAAACAAGGGTAGACGGGTTACAGCCCACTCAGTGATTAAAAAAAAAAAAGCCCAAGAAGGCTGTCCAGTCACACGGATGCCTAACGCCGCACCCTCGGGTCTCACTGGGCTCCTGAGCCCAGGGAACAGGCGTGCGAGGAGCCGCGTACTTACGCAGTTCCCCGACCTGCAGGATCTCACATAGCATCTTGGTGAGCTCGATCGCGCTGCGGCCAAAGGGGCACTCGTGCTTGTCTTCTCGGCTACTGTTCTCCAGGACGATCTGCAGGGGAGGAGAGGGCGTGAGGGAGGGAGAGGGGAGGCAACGACGGGGCGTCCGCGGGGGGCAGCTGGCCCCAGCCTTTACCCGGATGTAGGTGTCCTGGTGGAATTTCGCCAAGTACAGCATGTTGTCCAAGGCCAGCATCCCGGGCGGAGTCTGGGTGAAGTCCATCGCGGGGTTGATGTGGTTCTGGGGAAAGAAAGACACCTGACTTGAGACGTGACGGTCTCCCCGTGTGGGGGCTCACTTGGGGGGACGTCCGGTCACCCCTGCACTACGCCTGCCCCTGCTGAAGCCCCTGTCACATGCCATCTCTACTACAAGGGCTTGGGCTCCTGGCCACTGGACTGTGGCTGACTTGTCTGGCATCCCCAGGGCCTAGAATACTGCTGGTTGCTGAGTAGATGCCCAGTAAGTATTTAATTAACTCCATCCTCAAGCTGTCTCCTATCACAATACACACTCCAGCTTTTCATGGAACCAGCTGCTTTGATGAGCGGTCCCCTCTCCACTCATCTGGCCCACTTCCTGGGCCCTCCTGCAGATGGGTTTGTTTCAAGGGGCCAAATGTTGCACATAAACTTGTGAACCTGCCACGGCCAAAGTGGACCAAGTGTCGAGGGCCCTCGAGCTTCTCAGCGTCTCCGGTTCCGGGGCTCCCGACGTTACGAGATGTTACGAGGGAGGGCTGTCAGGGTTCTGTCTGGGGGGGGGCCTCTCACTCCCTGTCAGGGGAGAAGGTCTACAGTGTTAGTGCTCTGGGAAACTTACAGTGAACCCCAGCATTTTGTAGTCCTTGGTGTACATGGCTTTGCGTTTCTCAGTCCCACTCCCAGGGGCGTTGCTGGGGTCAGACTCTGCATCAAATGCAATCCTCCTCAGTTCAAATATAATGTCTCTTTGAGCCTGGGAGGTGAAACAGACTGTCAGCAGATGAGTCAGCTGATCAAAGGAAGCAAGGAAAAGAGTGGGTCGAGCTTTTGCGGGCAGAACCCTGGCCCCGATCAATCCCTGAGGAGGCATCACACAGAAGGACACAGATGGGCTTGGCCCAGGATCACCAGCAGGAAGGGATCGCGGTGAGGCACAGAGCTGACAAAACCGTTTCTGCAGACACAACGAAGCACAGTTCCTGGCACTCAGCAAGTGCTCCAAACACAGGGCGGAGGGCACCAGGTCACAAGGCACACGATGCCAGCTGGGAGAGCCCGGTCCCACTGGCAGCCTACCTGGTCGTTGGGGTCCATCTTGGTCATCATCCTCTCTTCCAGAAGGTTAAAGGTCAGGACTTGCAAGACATACAGCTGATGGGCCATCTCGGTTTTGATTGGGCGGTTCCCTCGGATCACATGCTGGAAAGAACAAGAGCAGAGGGTTGAAGTGATTTCTGCTGGAGGGTCGCATCCACGCTGGTGAAAGAGACAGCGCTGGGCAGGGGACAGGGTTTCCTCCCCCCAGAGCGCCTGCACACTCCAGAAGGGGGGGATATGAACGGGCCTGACTCGGGCAGCGCTGATGCACTGCAAGCCCCAAGGGCACCGTCTTTTTTTCTGCCCGGCCCTGGGCAGGGAAGTAGGACAAAGGGTAAGGTTATGATGTGGGAGGTGGGTGGCTGGGCCTCATTCCAGTTGATCCCAACAACAGAGAGTGTGTCTCAAGAGTCACTGGCAGAACTGGATGGCACGCTTTTCTTAGGAAAATGTTCAGGATGGCCTCATCGAGGAGAGAGGTTTTGAAAAGATCCTTTCAGTTGTCTTGAGACATGTACACAAAGGCGGGGGGCATCTAATGCTCCCTGTAGGGCCCCCACTCACCCCTTCTGCCTCCCCTTCCTCCTGCTCACTCTGGGTACGGCCCCCTCCCTGTGCCGCTACCCCAGTCCCTCTTCTCTGACTATCCCCCCCTGCCCGGAGCTCACCGCCTCCTCCCGACACCCGCTTGCCCCATCCCCTCAGGCCTCCTCCGCCACCCACGCTGCATCTCTGCCCTGCCCTACTCGCCCCGCTGTCCTCCGGGCTGACCACGCCGGCCCACCCCATCTCCCGCCCGCGGTGGCCTCCTGCCCTTTGCCACGTGCTCCCTGCACGCCATGCTCCCTCCGCCTCACCCGCCATCCGGAGGCCCCGGCGCGTTGGTCTTCTCTCATCAAATGAAACTCCCGCCTGGTTCCCCACACGTACCACCGCCTGTCCCTTTCGCGTTCTCTTCCTCCGTCCAGCTCGTCTCGAGAGCTGTGCTGGCCAGCATGCGAGCCCCTGTCGTATGTGGCCACGTGCCTCTCAGTCAGTTAGAATTAACTCAAGTTACGAGGCCTCACTTGAAGCTGAGGCACTGGCCTCATTTTCAGCTCAGGAGGCACCTGCGGCTGGTGGCTACCGTCCAGCGACAGAGCTGGTGTGGAACATGTCCATTCGCAGAAAGTTCTGCTGTGTCTAAAGTACTCTAGCGCTCCCTCACTCTAGATCAGTCCTTCTCCAGAGCTTGCACACTCTCTTCAGATCTGTGCAGTCCAATCTGGTAGCCACTGGCCAACCGTGTCTGCTGAACACTGGAAATGTGGCTGGTCCAGACCGAGATATGCTGAGAATGTAAACTGCACACTGGATATCAGAGTGTTGGTGTAAAAAAAAATGTAAAATATCTCCTTAATCATTTTTCTATTGATTACATGCAATAATCATGTAATACGGGGTTAAATGTAGTCTGTTATCAAAATTAATTTTCCCTATGTACTCTATTAAAAAAAAATTAATTTTCCTCCCTTTTTTGACGCTGCTACTAGAACACTGATGATGAAACCAGTGGCTCGCATTGTATTCCCACTGGCCAGCACTGCCCTAGGCTTCCTCTCCCCACCTGCGACTCCAGAGCTCTTCCTTTCTCTTCCTTTCCCTGGACTGCAAGGCCCATCACAGGCTCCACAAGCCACAGGTGGGCACTGGAATTAAACTGAAACTGTCCAGAACGACAAGTCCAGTTCTCCAGGCGCACCGGGCGCATCTCGAGCGCCCCACAGCCGCCCGTGGCGCGGGCCCTGCGCTGCCCCTGCCTGGCCCGCGGTGCGCACGCTCCGCCCTCACCTCCCAGCCCAGCCCTCTTCGGCCGCCTCCGCCGTGGGCCTGTCCGTCTGTCTCTCCAGCTTCCTTTCCACGGTCCGCCCCCACCAGCCCCTCTCCCCCGCCTTGGCCGCTTCGGGCCCCTCCGCTTCGGCCCGAGTCTCTTCCTTTCTCCGGGTCCCGCTGCCACCCTGGTTTCTCCCTACCTGTCTGCCCCCGTTCCTCCCTCCTCGCCTCGCTCCATGTCACAAAGCCACTCTGAGGAGAGCCTGGCTTTCATTCACTATAATCCCCCTTCCTCACACTGAGGCACGTCGGAGCGGGGGGAGGGTGGTGACTCCAGCCCTCGGAGGCTTAAGGAGGGACAGCTCCAGTCTGATGGAGTCTCATTCGACTGTCAAGCACGAGGCCTCCGCTCTCTGACTCGACTCCGCTAAATCCAGACGGAAGTGAGCGCGCATTAACCTTTCCTGAGCGGACCGTTTGGGTCCCGAGTCCTGATGCCGAACTGTCTTCTCTAGTGGACGGAAGCCTTGCTTGTTCGCCAGGTTTGTCCAGGAACAAGCTGAAATTCTAAACCCACTGAGGTAAAGGACGAGCCCCGGAATTCATTCAAATTCTCTCGGGAGGGCACCCACTCCCACACACGCAGAGGACGGCGCCTGACAGCTGCCCGGCACGTGGACGGGCCCCCGTGCGGCAGGCGGGGGCAGCGGCGTCTGCGCCTGTCCATCCTGCCGCGCTGGCAGGGGGGCTCTGAGCGGGGGCTGGTTCTGCGGGTGGCGTCCGGCTCTGCCTGTTCACAGCAGCTGACCCACTTCTCAGGCGCCCACCGGGACGTCTTGAATCGTCCCCCCTCCATGCGTCTCGTTCACGGTGAAGGAACTGCCCCTGTGAGCAGAGCGCTCACCGAGCGCTAAGTCCTGAGTGTGTACATTAGCTCATCGGTCCCCACATCCGGGTGAGCAAATCGAAGCCCACAGAAGGTAAGCAGATTGCTCAAGATCAAGGACCGGTTAATGGGGGGGGGGGGGGGGGGGTCGGGGAGTGGCAGACGACTCCAAAGTTCATGTTCAGAATTCTGAAGGTTTCACACTTGACTCTTTGATTTCTCATTTTGTTTCCTTCACTGCAGTCTCCCAGTTTTGCCTTGTTTTTGACAACCGATACAATGGCCTCCTTTTAACCAAGCTCCTTGGCTCTCTGCCTCTGCCCTAACTGCCTGCCTCAGCTCTCTCCCCACCACCGCCCCTCAGAAAACACAGACCTTGCAGTGTGATCTTTCTAAAAGACAGCCGGGTTATTTCAAGATCTTGATTAAAGACCCTCAATTGCTTTTTGAAAAAGAAAACCAAGGTCCTCTCTGCTACCTCACCAGCTGGTCATGGGCTTCCCTGGTGGCTCAGATGGTAAATAATCCGCCTGCAATGCGGAAGACCTGGGTTTGATCCCTGGGTCAGGAAGATCCGCTGGAGGAGGGCATGGCAACCCACTCCAGTGTTCTTGCCTGGAGAATCCCGTGGACAGAGGAGCCTGGAAAGCTACAGCCTGTGGGGTCGCAGAGAGTTGGACACGACTGAGCGACTAAGCACAGCTCACCAGCCGATCACAAATCCTTGCTCCACCCCTTACAGGACCACTCACTGCTCCTGGGCATCCCCCTTCCCCACGCAGGAATTCCTCTTCTGATTGGACTGCTCGCATATTCCCAGCCTCACCTAGAGCCTCCTACACCCCTCCTTCACGGCAGGACTGCCGGGTCCTCCCCTGGAACCCACAGGCCGGGCATCCCTCCCACGGCCCCACACAACTCGGGGTTATGACTGGTGTCAGTTGAATGAACTGCTCTTTCTGTGTCTGTTTTAACACAGTCCTTCTGGATACACTTTTTTTGGAGTTGTGGGACAAAACAGTTGGCAACAAACAGCCAGCCAGTATTAGCTGGCTAAGGACCTCTCTGGAGGCTCTGCAGTTCCCTGTGGGCCAGCCTCCTCGAGACAACCCTGCTTACAGGATCACAAAACACAGCTTTCCAACTGAGGAAGGGTTAAGTACCTACCAGTAAGTTTCCTGAGTGCCCACCTTGCTCCATAGTCATTTCACTAATAATAGTACAACTACAAAAATCGTAGGGGCTTCCCTGGTGGCTTGGTAGTAAAGAATCCACCTGCCAATGCAGGAGACACAGGTTCGGTCCCTGATCTGGGAGGACCCCACGTGCTGCGGAACAGCTATCGGGCCTGTGCTCTAGACCCAGGGAGCCACAACCACTGAGCTCACGTGCTGCAGCTACTGAAGCCCAAACACCCTAGAGCCGGTGTCCACGCCTAGGGAAGCCACTGCAAGGACGCACCTGCACACCGCAGCTAGAGAGAAGCCCCCGCTCGCCACAAGCCCCCGCCGCAAAGACCCAACACAGCCAAAAATAAATAAATAACTTTTTAAAAAACAATAATCGTTGCAGTTAACTGTAACAAAACAGTAACAGTAACAAAATACAGCTTGTCTGGGAACTTACATTGAGGATTATAGACCGAAGGTGCTTCTGTGCAAATGCGTTGGCCATGTCCTGTTGAGAAGAAGAGGCAAACATGAGCCGGTGGCAGGCTTGCAGTTGTGACAACAATCCAAAGGAAGGGATGTCACAGCTCTTAGGCTATTTCCCTTGATTTTTTTCTTCTTTTCAAATGAAAAGTGGGCACATGGGGTAAAAATTCACAGACCTTCAACTATGTATTTTATACTCTGAAAAATTCCTACACATTTTCTTTTCAGAGTACAAATGAAGGCAAACAGGGCTTCCCTTCTCAATGGCACAATCAACTGAGTCATCTTCAGAGAGGGACAAAGACTGCTTTAGGACGAGACGTTACAAGGACGCTGGGCGACGGACAATGAGCACGGGGCACAGAGCGGCGTGATGGTTCCCAGGCCACATGCATGGTCCCCGGCTGGAACCACTGCCAAGGCTGCAAGGGGCTCTGGTGAAATGCTGACTCCAAACCAGGGAAAGGCCTTGGCCCCAGCATCCCCCCCAGCCCCCAGCACCACGCCAGCAGGAGCTCAGGAGGGATGCTCTGAAACAGTAAGTGGTCCATGACTCACTTCTGGCTGGTTTTAGAGAACAATCTGTTGTGTGCTTTGGGGTAATTTTTCACAACAGGGTCACCTTTTTTATTATGTTGGGTTCAGATTTTGACAGTAACTATTTAGCACACTCAGGAAATACAGTGTCTTAAGTGAATCTTCCAGGGAATGAAGCCTTAAGGGTCCTCTCAGAACCATTACTTTGACCATTCTTGTGCTAATCTTCTCAAAATATATACACTTCTTTATTTCTGAAGAGACTATAACGATTCTAATTTAATCACTACCAAGGATTTGGTTGCATCAGTAAAACCCACATCAGTTATTATTCTGTGTTGTGACACTGTTAAGGGGCTTCTGAAATGTGAAGCTATTTTCCCCTAAACAAAATGCATCTAGATTACTATGCTTTTAATTTTTTGGACAACTTTTCATAATTCTTCTGTCTCCTCCTTCCAGTGTCAGCCATCACTTCTTATAATGTTAATTCGTATGACTGCACTTTCTAAGCTGCCTTCATTTAATTCCACAGATAATCATCTTTCTTAGCTGGAAGGCCTCTCTCGCTTCTAGATTTCTGGCCACACTCTGGATGGCTGACGCTGCCAGGAACATTAAGTTTCACTTTGTGTCCCCCGAGCACACACTGGCTGGCAGAGGAAGAAGGTGGACTAGAAACTTCTTCAGTAGCTATGGGAGCCTGGTTATGGAGCTTAAACCTTGCTGTTGACAACTCACAGAGTGGGTAACTGCCAGTGGTCTGCTAGTGGAGCATAAAGGCCTTCAACCAAAGACTTCTCTGCGGTGCTGGCAGGGGAAGGTGGGAGAAAGCACTCACTCTTTCATATCCTTGTAGAGCTGACCTCTCTGAGCTCCCTCTAACCAAGAAACAACCATCTAAACTCCCTCTGTGAACTGTCTAAAGCTTCTCCAATTCCTATAGTCTAGTAAGCATCCAGAAGGGCACACATCTCCCTTTACTACTGCTGCAGCAAGCAGGAAGGCGATGCAGCCGGCATCATCTAGATGAAAGTCACAAGATATTTCTGAATCCGATCCTCTCCAGCTGAACCACAGACTGGGCCACGTTCCCCGGGGCAGGCAGCCCCTAATCCTTGCGGTGACTCTGATCCTCGGTGCTTCCCTCGGTGTCCTGACAAACGAGATTTACAGCACACAACCTCTTCCTGTGTCTTGGAGTTCCCTGAACAGCCTGCTCAGATCAGGAGATTTTCGCCTGGCTTTGACCTCCCCACCTGGAAGAAAGCGGGCCCCTTTCCACACGGCAGTGCTACTTACAGTGACAGGCAGGTCTAGAGGATTAAGGTGCTTGTCCTGCCGGCAGAAAGCAAAAAGCACAGAGAGAAGCAGATGGAAGAATGAGCTTTCGGCTTACATTCACAACAGGACTAGGGAGGAAGAGATGAACAGAGCAAGCCATCCAAGAAAGACAAGGACAGACAGAACCACAGATGCTCCAGGTCCTCCCACCAGAACCTTCCAAGAACTCGGTACATGATCCCACGGGAATTACAACTTACTGAGCCCAGGGTGTTGACCGAGAATTACACAGCCTTTCTTATGTACCTCTCTTGGGCTTTGACCAGAGAAATCTAGAACGGTAGTGTTGGAAGGGCACTTACAGATCCTTTAACCTGGCCCTTGCATTTTACAGAAAGAGAAGTGGAGACCCAGAAGGGTCAGAGCACTTGCCTTGCAGTGGTGAGAAAAACTCGGCCTTGGGCTCTGGCCTCTGAGGCCAGTGTTGGCTCCACTGCTCTGCTCATCCCTAGTTTCCTCCTTGGGAGAGCAGGGCTCTGCCGTTTTCTCATGACATCCTTATGAATGAATGGGGCAGATGCTGCTCCCCTGTTATAGGTAAGGAAACTGGGGCTCAGAGAAGTAGAGCAATTTGCATCATGTCACATAGCTAACTAATAGGGAAAAGTTTAGAACCTGGATGAGAGGATCTTTATACATGAAACTTCGAGCCACGTGTCTCCGCTGTTGCTTCCTTCAGCAAGGATGGCATCTGTTTCTGTCTCCTAGGACCCGGCAGGGCTGCCTGGACAGTCTCCTCTCCCTGCTTCTTAATCCTCTGACCCAGGGGTAGCCACACCAAGGCCAAATGAGATGTCAAGGTCTTATGCAAAGACAGTCACCACACCCACCTGTCTGAGGCTGCCTTTGGCTATAGCGGGAAGGCTGAAGAGCTGCCAGGTAGACCATAAGGCCCACCAAAGAAAACAATACTTATTCGGCCTTGAGGGGAAAAAGTCTGCAGGTCCCTGCCCTGACCTAGGACCCGGCTGGTCTCCCCCACTTGGCCTTCCCAGGGTATTCCTCATTAGCAAAGCCACTGTGATAGGCTCTTGCTACAGAGGGACAGGACGAAGGACTCTCCCAAGAGTCCCTGACTGGCTGGGTGAGGTCTTCTTTAGGAAAAGCCCAGATGAAAAGCTTGAAAAGGCTGCCACAGACCTGTCGCTTGTCCTCAGGGGCCTTCAGAAAAAGTGCATTAATCAGTGCAATGGCGTAGGTCTGAATCTCCTGGTTGGAGCTGTGTAAACGGAGAGAGAAGGCAGAGGGAGATTAGAAGATTGACCAGCAAGAGATGGTTTACAGTAATCACTGGCAGACTGTCATATAATAATCAGAGGCCAAGGATCAAAAGCCTTAAAACAGGGCTGAGCCCCTGACCCAGCAATTCAACTAGGAGGAATTTATCCAAAGACAGCCATCAAAGAACTGTGTGCAAGCTACTGGCAAAGTGTTTTATCAAAGTACTACTAAAAAGAAGAACAGGAAATAACCAAATGTCCACAGAAGCAACTCTGTCCATGTATATTAAAATCCTAAGCAGTCACTGTTTTAGCACAAAGGTTCTTCATTTGGGGTTAGGGATGGGCTTAGTGTATCTATACACCCTAGAAACGGGATAGCCATTATTCCATTTATCCGGTTGACTATGTGACAGTTCTTCCATGGAGGTGAGAGTTCATAACCATTACTGGATTTTCAAAGGCATCTGGAATGCAAAAAAAATTAAGAACTACCCTTTTAGAAGGTTCTTTGACATGGGAAATGTTCAAGAGCTATTACTCTGTTTAAAAAAAAAAAAAGTCAAGGCACACAAATTATGTATACTAAGATTCCAACTTTTTCACAAGTATGCATAGAAGGAAAAAAAAAAAAAGACCAGTGAGACAGTCAATTTAATGTTAGAGACGTCCCCGACAGTCCAGTGGTTGAGACTCTGCACCGCCAATGCAGGGGGCTAGGGTCTGATCCCTGGTCAGGGAACTAAGCTCTCACATGCCTCAGGGGTGGGTGGCAAAAAAAAAAAAACAAAAAACAATGTTAACAGTGGTTATGTCCAGAGGTGGGATAATGGGCAAATGATTTCCTTATTGTGCTTCTCTGTTTTTTCGAAGTCTTCTTCAACTGTGAACATATTTTATTTTAAACAGACGGTAGCTACCACTTTCCTCTGGAACCTCACACTCCCAGCAACTGATGAGAACTCTCCACCTGCTGTGTCACAACTGCATTCTGGGGCTCTTTCCAGAGGGGCTGCGGGGCTCCCAGGTCGGGCGGGGGCATCTTGGAAGTCTGATTGAGGGCACTAGGGGTCCCTCAGTCCAGCAGCAGTGGACATGACTTCTGGGGACAGCAATGGGTTGAAAATATTCGCAGACTGACCCCTAACAAACGCCTAGCTCCTCTTGCCTCCCTAAGGACGTGACTGGGTCATTCCAATTCAGAAACAAAGAAACAGAGGTAACTCTGAGGTCAGGAAATCAGAACTCTCCATCTGGGGTTGATCATGTCCCCTCACTTCAATCAACCTTTGTGGCTTTCGGGGCATGAAAACAGGCTGAAGAATCCCCCAGAGAAGCGACAAGGAGGAAGGAGTCAGAGCTGCAGATTTCCTGGTGCTTTTCTTCACTTGGGCTCGTGGGAAGGTTTGGGCTGAGAGCACAGCTGAGTGAAGAAAAGGCTGCTAAAAACAACCGAGTCTGGGAATTCTGGCTTCCCTGGGAACCGGCAGGATATTCAGTCAACCACCCACATGCTGGAAGGGGGCAGGAGGTAGGAAGGTGTCAGCAGTATCACCATCCTTGCTTTTGGAAAAGTCCAGGCCCCTTAAATTGCGTGGAACGGCTGAAAGGGAAGAAAAAAGAATGGGGAAGGGAAAACAGGCTCCAAAGGGTTCATCTGTCTTTAGCTTCTGTTTACTATCTATTAAATATCTTAGGATGGGATAAACTTCTTAAAAAAACAAAGACCAACAACAAAAAAACCCTCTCCTGAATGAAGACGTATCTCGTGTGGGTCCCTGCACTAGATCTTTTCTCTCCTTTGATCCTCACAAGCCTGAGAGGTGGGAAGGATTAACCCCAGGGTAGAGGCGTGGAAACTGAAGCCAGAAGAGAGGAGGCAGCTTGTGAGGGCTGAGACCTCGTCTGCAGCAGTCTGAATTAGAACTCATGCTCTGCAAGATACTTCCTGCTACCCTCAACTGCATGCTGCTAGTTCAGCAAGGGTTCATTCAACAAATACTAACAGAGCTTCTACTTAAAATAAGGGATACAAAACTGGTCCCAGTTCCCAACTCAATGTTTAAAATGGGAGACAAATAATAAAAAATATAGTATTTCATATGACTGTCATAGGTACAAACAGGGACTATTGGGCTCATAGAGGAGAAAGCGTCTAATTCTGTCTGGCACCATGGTGATACACGGATGGATTGGGAACAGTTTCATGCTATCCTAAGAGGTGAAGAGAGTTACAGAGGGTTTCAGGCGGGAGCGTGACACGACCAGGTCTGATTATGGGAGGAGTTCCGGCAGTGAGTGGTAGGGAAGAGGTGATGAGTCACAAGCAGACCGGCATCTGGGAATACAGCTGTGGCAGGAGCAGGGCGGAGGGCAGGGGAGGCCGGGCCGGGCGGGGTCGCACTTACACCTGCAGGTGCGAGATGAGCTGCCCCACGGTGATCTCCTCCGCGACCTTCTGGTACAGGCTCTGGCTGTTCAAGACCATGCTCTCCAGGATGGCTAGGGACCTCTGCAGGATGGACACGTCCACCATGGGCTGGCTCACGTACCCCGCGATCTAGAGCCAGAGAGGGCGAGGCGGTCAGGAAACCCGCGAGGGCTGAAGGCTTAGGTTTCGGGTGCCCGCCCCCCGCCCAGGACTCTCCCCGGCTTAGGTGTGCTGCCCGCTTTCTGGACAGTTGCCCCCAGGCGACAGTGGTGTCTGCTGTGTTGGCCAGGGTGCCAGGGAGTCCCTGGGCATGGATAATGCATAACTCAATTTCAAATGACAGTATCCACTCAACTGTGTTTCCTTAAACCAAAGGGCTTAATCCCTTGTTTTTAAAAACAAGGGTTTGGGCCTGGAAGTGCTGAGGGTGAGGAGCAGAGGCTCTTCCTGTTGCTGGGACCTTGTATGCTTGCCACGTGCGGTTCCCCTGACGTACACTTGTCCCTGTACACGCAGACTCAGGGACACGGAAAGGACCTGAGTCTCGTAATCTAGTCTCTGTTCAGTCCCCATGAGAATATCCTTGACACACGGTCATTGCTCTTGTGCCTAAGTGTCTCCAGCATCAGGAAGTTTTCAATGTCCCAAGCCAATGAGAGGTGCAATCTAGATCAGCTGAGATAGCACTTATTGGTTTTCAGTTCAGTTTTTGGAGGTGACACTGCCTCTTCTTCTAGAGGAAGGACAAAACTAGAAGTCTCTCCTCTCCACACTGAGTTCATCTGACAAATAGGCTCGCCTGCAGATTCGTAAACAGAAGGCACACTAGTAAATGTAAGAGAATATAAGGCAAATGAAATGAACATTTTTTTTTTTTTTAAATCCCAAGAGGAGGGCGGGCTCAGGAAGCAGTCAAGAGACTTAGGGATGGGGCTGGCGGGCTGGCTGGCGCTACCGCAGGTCTCATGGACAATCCAGTCCCACTTTGGCCACACTGGGTTCTGGGAGCCCAGTCCCACCTTCTCAGCGCGGGCCCTGTGAGTATAACAAAGTCTCGGTACATCTTCCAGGAGCCACAGGAAGGCCAGAGCCTGAGGATGAAAGACCTGGCCTTGGGGCTAGAAGGCCGAGCCTCCCCGGAGCAGCTCTGTTGCCTGCATCTCCCCTTGAGGCTAGAGAACACCTGGTGACGAACGGAGGAGAGACGGAAGTTTGGAAGCCTCACCTGCTTAATAAAGGTGATTGAAACCATGTCCCAGGAGACAATGCCATGGTCCATGAGCTCTAAGAAGGCAGTCAGGGTGAATGCCAGCATCTCACTGTAGCTGAGACATGTGCAAAACACACACAAAACGATACGAAGATTCAGCACCAGGGAACACAGGCGAGAAGGGAGCTACAGCAGGCATGGGTTTGAGCGGAAGCACCATGCGAGAAATCCGCGGCCCGGCGCCTGGCTGACGCCTATGCCAGGCGGGGAGCGGATTCCTCCCCAGATCTCTAGTATCACAGAGGGGAAGGCGGCTGGGCGACCAGGCTTCCTCATCTCAGGGAAACAGTCCCTCAGCCATCTCCCGTCCACCAAATCCCCCTCAAACCACAACACCTGGTGGGGGTGCCCAAGGGAGCTTGCATCCCAGGTCCACCTTTAGGCCAGGAGGCAGCAGAACGCAGGAGAAAGAGGGTGAACTTTGGCCCATGGTTTCAGCTCCTGTCCAACCACCTACTAGCTGTGCAAATCTTATCTTTTCAGACTTCTATTTCTCTCTCTGCAAAATGGAGTTCCTCTCGCAGTGTTAACCTGACGGGGTTGCGGTGAGGACAGGATGATGAGGCATGAGAAACCTGACCAGAGTGCTGACGGACAGGAAGGATTGAAATGGTTTCTGCCCCTTCTCTGCTCTGTACACACTGTATCCGTTACACACCCGTGCGTGCGTGTGCGGGCTCAGTCCCCTCAGTCGTGTCCGACTCTGCGACACCACGGACTGTGGCGCGCCGGTGCTCTATGATTTACAGACCGTGTTTCCACTTACAAAGCACGTTCTGACCCATCTCACCCACGATCCTTCTCAGGACAGGGCAGCCAGCTGGGTATCACCTCCATTTAAAGAGGAGGGAACCACGGCCAGACTAACCCTGCACTCCTGCGAGACTGGGAACCCCCGGGTCAGTGCTGACAGCAGCCACAGGCTTCAGCATTTCTGTGCAGCCGGTGAATCCACGGCTTAAAACAAATACCCAAGATGAGTAGCTCAGTTTGGCTAAGAAACTTCAGCAGCTGATCCATTAGCTGAGAGAAGATTTCTGACTCCCTTTCTGCTGGCTTAGGTTCCATGGGCTTAGAAGACAAACTAAACATGTTTATTCACTGCTAATATCAACAGGGCACTTTCCCGCCACGTTCCCCTTGGCACTCGAGTAGCACAAAGACATTTCCGGTGCATCACAAAGTTCTGGATGCCCCGTCTAACCCCACCCACTGTGAAAACGGGTGACAGGGAGACAGTGAAGGGGTGAGGGAGAGCTATTAGAGCGGAGGGCCACACATGTCTGTGTATCAGGAGCTTATGTATGAGGGGCAGGGGAGGTGACTGGAGAGGGAGGGAGGTGGGATGTGGTTAAGAATAGACAGACAGTATCTATTCTAGTTGATAACGGACAGCCCGCTCACTAACCTCTATCACGTCACATCGACTTTTCAGAAATGATTGCAGCTGCGAGCTGACCTCTCTCTTTCCAACATCCTCAGCTCTGAGTTTTACTTCTCACTTAGCACAGAGCTGCTTTGCCCCGTCTCTGAATTTGTGAGAGCCCAACTAGACTAGGAGAGTTAGGGCCACAACAAGTTATACCCCTCTGTGTGGACCTCAGTGCTTGGCACGCTGCTCCGTATGCAGATGGAGCTCAGTAAGTGCATCTGACTCAATGGAAAAGAGGCTGGGATGCCCTGAGGAGTGTCGTAGATCTCTGAGAGCCCCCTATCGAGACCTTGGAAACACTCACTGGGATAAGAGCTTGGTTCCGCTTTCCACGAGCCGCGTCAGCACAACGATGCCGTCCATGTTGATGAACTCGGTGGCGAAGGTCACGTCGGCAGAGAGCTTGGCCAGCTCCTTCATGGCGTCCAGCCGGGTCTCCATGCTGGAGGACTGGGTCCTCTCCATCAGCTGGCGTGCGGCCCGGGACTACGGGACCAAGGAGAAGATACAGGACATCTGCTCCCCGTGGTGGGTCGCTGCTCTGGGAATAGCTCACAGGGGCCCCTGTGGACTCTCAAGCCCGAGGCAGAAAGTGCTTTTCACACTGCTTAATATTTGCTAAATAAATGTTTACTGGATCCATCAGGGAATCACCAGTAGGTCAAGACAGATCTGTAGCCAAGTGTATCCTTTCTATATCACTCTGGTCTATGTATTAAAAAGAGTCCCACAGAGGGAATATAAGAGATCTGAGGGATGACAATCCACTACCTACGGCAAGTCACAAAGAGACAGACTAATGCTGTTGTTAAGTTGCTAAGTCGTGTCCAACTCTGCGACCCCATGAACTGCAGCACGCCAGGCTTCCTTGTCCTCTACTGTCTCTTGGAATTTACTCAAATTCATGTCCGTTGAGCCAGTGATGCTATCAAACCATCTCACCCTCTGCCCTCCCCTTCTCCTTTTGCCTTCAGTCTTTCCCAGCATCAGGGTTTTTTCCAATGAATCAACAGATAATGGTTCAATCAATATTGGAAAGTTTTCCTTTTTTAAAACTGACTTCCAGTTGATTTAGAACGTTGTGTTAGTTTCTAGTGTACACTGAAGTGTTACATGTTTTCTACACATACGTTCTTTTTCGTATTCTTTTCCATCATGGTTTATTATAGGATACTGAATCTAGTTCCCCGTGCTATGCAGTAGGACCTTGTTAACCTATTTTATATATGGTAGCTTGTGCCTGCTAATCCCAACTCCTGATTTACCCCCCCACCCCCCTTCCCCATACCCGTAAGAGTTCTCTATTAACTAAAGCCATCAGACAGTGGAAGAGGTTGTCTCTTGAAGTACTGGGCTTGGTCACTGGAAGCAATCAAGGAAAATCTGGATGACATCGGTCAAAAGTGCTATGGGAGGGATTCCTGCATTGGGTGGAGAATTCAATCTGATGACCTCTAAGGTCTCTTTTTCAATCTGAAATTGGTAAGCCCAATACATATATATATTTTTACTTTCTCTCAAAAGTCCATACTGTTGTTCCTCAAAGTGCTAGCCCTGGAGGAACTTTAAGAATACCAAGCAGCAGCTGATTTCGAGAGAGCTTTTAGAAAAGGATGGCAGGAGCCAGAGCCACCCCCGAGCAGGTGACCCTTCCCCTCTTGGAGCTCCTGCCCGCTTCCTGCAAACGCGGCTGCGACCCCTCCTCTCGTGTCCACGGGTCCTTCCTGTTGCTGATCTTCTTAACCTTACAGCCAGAGCCTCACATCTTACTGCTTCATCACTCTATTTTTTGTGTGTTAATTTCATGGTCTCGGTTGGAATGGAAGAGTCTGGAGAGCAAACCCGCTCCTGGGGTCTTCATTTTTCTTTACAGTGCTAAATCAAGTGACGGGAGCCCCCGTTCTCCACTGTCAAGGAGTCAGGCTGCCCACGTCTGGCCCTTCCAACCGCACATGTCTCGAGGACACGGAAATCCTCCACTACCACCTCCATGGAGAACATAAGGGCTGGAGAAAGGGCCACAGGACAGAATGATTCCAAGAGCATTGGCCTGCATCACACTTAGAACCTTCCAACTCCAAATGTTCACTTTCCTCCTGAGACGGCATTTCTTGGCGGCCACCTCCCGCAGCACCCTGCCCCAGGGAGTGTCACCTGCTCTGCACAGGGGCCCAGAAAACACTTGGGCACTTCTGTGAAGGAAACAGCTCCCAGGCTGTCACATTAAACTGGCAGAGCATCTGGGGGCAGAGATGGGGTCCTTAGGACAAGGACAGCTGAGGAGAGAGGGAAGCGGGAGGTGGAGGTGCCGCTAACACTGGCCCCGAGGCTCCCGGACCTGGGTCTGAGAGGCAGCTCTGACCTGTCCTGAGTGTCCACAACCGGCGACTTGTTGAACCCAAGTCTCAGTTTCCTGGTCTGAAAAATGGGGCTATCGAGAGTACTCATCTCATGATACCATATGTGAAAGGATTCAGCTAAACCCAGGCACTCAGCAAAAAGCAGCTGCTGGTATGATGCGGACGGAGCAGTTTCTCACGTTACCAGGGAACAGCGGCCGGCAATGCCCTCCATTACGTGTCCGTAACAGGACACATGAGAAGCTGCAACAGAAGCTGCAGATGTGCCGAGGCCACCCCCGTGTCACTGGTCCCGCTCCGGCCGAGCAGTCAGGGAGAGCCCCTCACTGGGTGATGGGCCCCTCCTGTCCCGTGGGCACCAAGGTCCCGCCTGCCCCATCACTCACCCCCTCTTTCCCGCACTGGCAACCTCCGTCTCTTCCATCTGAAAACATTCTCAAAGACACAGAAAAACCGCCAGAGAAGGGAACAACCCTAACGGGTCGGAGGAGGCGGGGAGCTAGGCAGAGGAGATAAGAGTTGGAGGGAGACCTTTTGCTGGCTCTCTGTCAAACCTTTTAGATTTTAAAATACACAAATGTTTCACCTCTTTTTAAGAAAGTGTATCTTTTCAACTCTGTATCCCGGAGCTGGTACCTTCTGTATCTACTTCCTCTTAAACCCAGCTTCCTGATAACGCGGTGAATTCAAGGTCCTCACCTTGGAAAGTCGACACACTGCCACCTGGCTGCCAGCGGCCGCGAGCCGGTCTCCCAGATCATCAGACGGCTCTTCTGTCCTCAGTTTCCTTTCTCTCAGCTCACCGCGGACCACGCCGCCCTCCATCCTGACGCTGCCCCTGCCCTCGGCTCCTAAGCCACTTCAAGCTCCTGCTTCCTTCCCACCTTCTGGATGCCTCCTCAGCTACCTGGCAGCGCTGCCCTGGCAGAAATCAGGGGGCCAGCATGGACTGTCTCGCTCCTTCCAGCTTCTTCACCAAGCTCACCTCCACTTTTCCCCGCCCACCCTTTCATCTCCACGGCCACTGCCTTCATGGGCTGTTAACACTGCTCACCGGCTTCTTGAAGATGCCTTCCACCATCTTCCATACTGTCACTAAAGTCATCTTTCAAAATACAAATCTAAATACAATATTGCTTCCCGCTTAAAATCTTTCAGTGTCCTCCACATCCCCTTCTGGATAAAGTCCAACCTGCAAGAAGGCCACCGAGGAACCTTTCGCTGGCTTCTGACTGATCGCTACAGGCCCTCGGCCACCCAGCACTCCCGACCCCCCTAAACAAAGCATGTCTCTCTGCCTGGAGTACATTTCCCTTTCCTCTTTCTTCAGCTGATTCCTGCTTTCCCTTCAACACTGGAGTCACGTGTCCCCTCCTCTGGAAGGGCTTCCCGGGACTCCTCGGGCTGAGTCCAGTGCGCCCTTTTCTGAGTTCCCACGGCTCCCTGAGCGACGTTCTCTCCAGACCCCGGAGGGAGGCCTTATACTGTATCTGTTTACTCCCCACCAGGCTGTGAGAGCGTAGACGGGCATTTTTCACCTCCAGGTCTTCCTTTCTAGAAGAGTCTGGCCCACGGCAGGGACTCACGTACGCTTGACAGATAAAAGAATTCCTAAGGAAAGCAGAATACCTACCGGGGAGACAGCCAGCTGTAAGATCGTCCCGTTCTTAATGTCGCTGCGAGTCTGGGCGGCAAAGAGAAACAAAGAGCGGCTAAGATAAAATATAAAACTGGGCAAGCAAGCTGAGTCAGCAGGAACTTTCTGTCATTTTTAAAGGAGTTGTAACTGACACTCTTTAGTCAGGCCCTCTCCTCCTGCTTGTTTCTTGGCCATGAATTTCTAAGATGCTTTTTGAGCACCTCTCAGGAAGCAGAAGCCACATTCTCCAGCCACCACAGGAGAGTGAGGGCTGACGTGCTCTGACCTGCCCAGGCAGCAGCTCTCGCCCCAGGAGGTGGAAGATCCCGAGGGCCATCGGCACCACCGCCTCAGGCGGCTCACTTGAGAGCCAGTCCCCGTACTAACCTGTTCGGTGATGTAGAGCTGGGGGCCATCTGCGTAACGGAGGGTGTAATACTCCGGGTTTGGCAATGACCACCTATGTAAGAGAAAAACAGTACAGCCTCTTTGGCCATACATACCTCGGGACCTGTCTAGAAGCTGCAAATAAAGAACTTTCAGTAGAGTTGCTGAAGGGATTGGGTGGTCGCTGTGATGTATGGGGGGCGGGGGGCAGGGGGGAGGCATGCGGAGTGGGTGGAAACAAAGCTTTAGGTTGAGATATTCAACAGTCACCTCCTTTGCCTTCTGCAGAGATTAGCACCACAAAGGTGGCACATATAATTCAGCGCGGGTCTCAGACCCCACGAGGACCTCAGGTGGGGCATTCCTACAGACTGACAGCAGATCTTGGGGACATCCCCACCAGCGATCCTTCCATCATGGGACGATGATCCATAAAAGCCCCGGACTGGGGATCTGCCTAACTGCAGGTCCTCGGGCAGAATTCCTTTCAGGGTCTGGGAGTGCTCCTCTGTCTAAAATAGGGGGCAATTTCAACTTACCCATCACAAACTTCCTTGATAATGGATGCCAGGGGCCGTTTCTGAAAGAGAGGGGGGTGGTGGGGATGAAGGGAGAGATCCTTCACCAGCTGCCACATCCTACTACTGCCAGGGTCCTGATGAGAGGGTCTGCCAGGCAGGGTCAGCTTGGTGCCTGAACACAGACTTCTTCTCTGAGAGCTTTTCTCGAAGAGGAAGCCTCTTGCCAGCCATGGTGACCAGCCTTTCAGAACAGGGGACAGGCCTTGACTGACTCCTACTTCTGATGCCAGTGGTCTGCCAGTGGTCCCTACCCTGAAAGATGCCTCCTGCCCCACACTCCCTGACTCCTCACTTCCAGAGCTTACCTGGTCAATTTCGAGGAGCTGCGCATTAGCACCTGGCCATTCGATAGCCACTTTGACGATGTCTGATGGTGGTGGCATTGTTCCCAACGGGGCCTGCCTCTCCAAGACAGACACACAGACACAGCTGCCTAGGGAGAAAGAATAGGAAAGAACGACTTTGCCTTCGTTTTCACTTTTGTTACATATTTTGAAAAATCAGAAGGTAGTGTCCAAAGAAACATATAGAACTACTTGCTTTGCGCTTTCTGAGATCAACCACAACCTTTCCTTGGGCTTGTCTCTTTAGATCAGATTTGCTAGTAGAAAAGGGACAAACCTATCTATCTACTGCAGACAAGCCAGCGACAAGATCTGCAATGTGACGCTTCAGCTGGAGGCCAGGAGGGCCCCGTGGTAAATGAGCATATTGACTGCGAAGCCCTGTCCTGGGACCTTGAGAGGGAGAAACATATGCCCGAAGACCAATAAGAACAGACACAGGCTGCTCCTGGCTGGGTGGTTAAAGGAGCCCCGCCAGCTCTGCGGTCAGCCCAGATCTCAGAGTCAGCAGGGCCCGGCCACAGCTCTCTTGCTTCCTCCCTGCTTATTGCTGCCACTCCTTCCCCCTCAAGCCTCCCCCGTGTGGGATGACACAGGGTTCAGAAAAATGGGGAAGAGAAGCAGGACAGGAAATGCCATTTTCATCCCAATTGCCCAGGGCAAGGGCCACCAAAACAGAAGTGGAGGGAGGTGAGGACACCTCCACAAAGGCCCCACTATCAGACAAGGCTTCGGAAGTACTTCTGACCCCACTCCCCCACTGCCCTACAACATAAAGGAAAGTAAATCATTTTGAACAAGTCTGGAAAATGGGCCCATGTGACCAGTCTCCTAGGCAACTGAGAGCTTAGTGGCATTCCAGGCAGCAGCTAAAGCATTCTCTCTCCAAGGTCTGAGGAGGGAAGTCACCGGAGGGAAGTCACCCCACTGATGGATGATTTCAATGTGTGTTTACACTCCATGCCCGCAGCTTCAGGAGAGGCCTCGCTCTTCATCAAAAAGACCTTTTTCCTGTATCCTCCTGGTTTAACCACTCGCCCGCAATTTCTGCTTCCGAATGGATACTGCCTGCCTCTCCTGGAACATGCAGCATAGCTGTTGCTAAGCTGGTATTCATGGATGCCATCACTTTTTCAACCCAAGCACAGATGTCAGTTCTCACAGTACTTGTAAGTGCAAACCTCTTTGGTGACGGGGTACAAGTCCCTTGGACTTCCCAGGTGACGCTAATGGTAAAGAACCCACCTACCAATGTAGGAGATTTAAAGAGACGTGAGTTCAAGCCCTGGTTCAGGAAGATGCCCTGGAGGAGGGCATGGCAACTCACTCCAGCATTCCTGCCTGGAGAATCCCCTGGACAAAGGAGCCTGGCGGGCTACAGTTCATGGAGTCACAAAGAGTCAGACACGACTGAAGCGACTTGGCATGTACAAGTCCCTTACCCTACCAACCCACAGGTCTCAGACAGAAGGAAGCTTTCCTGACCATTTCCTGACCAGGGTGGGCTGCTTCAGAAGTCGACTGTCAAAAATACTAGCACTTGGACTTTCCTGGTGGCCCAGGGGTTAAGAAACCGCCTGCCGATGCAGGGGACACATGTTTGATCCCTGGCCCAGGCAGGTCCCACATGCCACGGGCAACCAAGCCCGAGAGCTGCAAGTATTGAAGCCCACAAGAGAAGCTGCAAGTATTGAACCCCAGAACCCATGCTCCACCACAAGAGAAGCCCGGGCTCTACGACAAGAGTAGCCTCTGCTCACCACGACTAGAGAAAGCCAGCGAACAAAGACCCAGCACAGCCAAAACACACACACACACACACACACACACACACACACACACACACACACACACGGTATATTTATATTACCAGCACTGTCAGAGCGCCGCAGCGCAGAAGAGATGGTTTTCGACGTGCTATCACTTACTTCATTGAGTTCTGTCAGCAGCCTTATGAAGTAGGCAGAACAGGATTATTTGAAGACATCTCCATTTGAAGGTGACAAAACTGAAGCTCAGTGGGTTAAGCTACGCGAGTTCACCAAGCATAAAAGCAGTGAAGGGGACAGACAAGGAGCTGACTTTGGCCAGCGCGCCCCCTGCGCCCCCACCCCTCTACCCTCACTGAGCTGGCCTGAATTTCTGCTCGCTGCAACTGAATCAAGCCTAGAGGTGAAGTGGGCTGGCCTCATGGCCCTGAGAGCTTTCACAGCTTCTGCAGCTCCAGGCAGAACCTCTCACGTGTGATTTCTATGTGCCTAGACACACAACAAATCTCTAAAAAGAGACAGGCCCAAGTCCTGGTGGAGATGCTCTGCTCAGGTGACAGAGCAAAGCAGGCATGGTACCATGAATCTCTGGATCCCCAGGACACCCTTATTCTTTTCTAAGGGTATCCTTGTCATATCATTTTAATCTAGATACGAATTACATATAATAAAATGCAGAGCTTATGTATATGTGTATACATATGTAAATAAATATGTATATATATACATACATACACACAAAACAGAAACACACACACGCACCTTCCTGTAACCACCCACCTAAAACAAGACACCAAACATTTCACACACCCTAAATTTCCCTCCTACCGCTTTCTGGTCAGCCCCTCACCCACCAGCCCTCCTAGAGGCAACTTCTTTCTGACTTCTATCACCATGGATTTGTCCTGCTGGCTTTTGTATTAATATAATACTTCATACATATGGAAATGCATAACATGGCCTCTAAGATCATTTGCTATTTAGTTTCTTCTTTTTCTTTTTTTTAAAAATTTTTGGCCAGAGTGAGGCATATGGGATCTTAGTTCCCGGACCAGGGATCGAACCCACGTCGCCTTCAGTGGAAGCACAGAGTCTTAACCACTGGACCTCCAGGGAAGCCCCTGGTTTCTTCTTTTTAAAATCAGCAGGCCGTGTAGGTGCAAGAGGAAGAGCGCTGGGCTGGGATGCCTGTCCCTGCTGAAGAAAGCACCTGGGTTCAGAGCCAGAGGCCTCGGGACCTCGTCACAGCTCCGTCACTGAGTGTCTGGGAGATAAGCGCGTGTCCCTTCACCCAAGTCTCAGTTTTCTTCTCACCTGTGAGGCGAGACTGTGGAGCTAAAGCACGTGTAATGTGCCTTTTAAGTCTAAGATTCTAAACTAGAACTTAAAATTCCAAATGAAGACTGCCCATTTCAAAGTTCTCTGCATAAGAAGCTTTACCCTTACTTCAGTGGTACTGCTAAGAAACAAATCATATATTTTGGAACTCCTAAACAAAGCTAATGTTCATTATTGTATTTTACAGTTACACTTCACTTTGACCCCATATGGCATTTCCTAGGCTGATTATCTCTTTATTAAAGTCAGTCCTGAGTGATTCTTGTCTGTTCCAAAAATTCACATCCATGTGAAAGCACGGGGATTTGAACCACCGGGACTATTCCAGAGACACTGTAAGCCCCTGTTCTCTGCGATTCTGCCCTTTCCCCAAATGCCCAGGCAGCCCATGTGTGTTGGCACTCTCTCCACCCACACCACGGCCTATGGGACCAAGGTGAACACCCACCCTCCGCAGACTAATCCAATCCGCTCTCTTGAGCTTAAAAGACACAAGCCAAGGGAGATGGATGTTGATGGGCTCTGGAGCAGAAGGCCACAGTCAGCTTCAGAGTGGGGACCACGGCAGGCCAAAGATGCGAAGATGCAAAAATCATGAGCCTTACAGAGGAAGGAGATGAACAGACAGCAGCCTAACACGCACAGGATGACGGCACAGAGCAGGCCCGTAAGGAACACTGGCCTCAACACTGAAGAGCAAAACCCGCTTCGACAAGTCTAGTCTGTTTACAACAGTTCAGTTACGTGGTGGCTTCGTGGCACTCATCTCGTGTGTAACAGTAACATGCAGACAGCCTCTTATACTTCATCACACACGTCTGTGGCGTTACTACTGCTGATGCTCACCTAAACCCTGAACACCATCCCCAGCAGACAGATGAGGCAAAGTTCACATGCGATAACAAACGGGTCTTCCACATGCCTCCTTCCCGTCTCTTCCCCGCAAAAAAAAAACAAAGACACCACATCAGACCAGATCTCAAGACCGGCTCTTAGGGGGACCTTCCCTGGTGGTCCAGTGGTTAGGAGTTCACCTTCCAATGTAGGGGATGTGGGTTCGATCCCTGGTCGGGCAACTAAGTTCTCGAGCCACAGTGGAGACCCAGAGCAGCCAAAAAAAAAGAAAGAAGACCGGGCCTTGGGACTTCACAGCTGGTTCTCCTCTGTCGCAGCCCTGCGTGATGTCACTCCATTTTACGGACAAGAAATAGAGGCAGAAAAATTAAGCTCCGTGCTCAGCGTCACGCAGCTAGTAAGCAGCACCACCAGGATCTGACCCCAGCCACATGAAAGCAGGGGGCACTGTACCCACAGCAGGTCCTCCGGGGAGGATGTCGGCGAGCTGGACTTGAAACAAGCACGCCAAGGCTACACCAACAAGAGCTCACCATGGTGACAGAAAACAGAGTCCACTGTCTAAAGAAGGTGACCTCCACTCTCCTGCATGAGGCTCGGCCCTTTAGGGTCCAGCTGGACCTTCCTGGACTACTTGTTACTTCCACGAGGCAGGGCACATTCCTCCTCCTCCATGTCTTTACACATTTCCTTCCTTCCTTGGACTGTCAGGAGAGCTCGTATGCAAGCTTCAGAGCCCTGCTCAAATGTCATTTCATCTCTGCACCAGTCTTGGCGAAGCGAAATAGGACGGGACCCCATGCTCTCATGGCCTTCTGTCCACAGCTCTGTGAAGGCTCCCAGGTTACCCCATTACAGCTTTATATTCAGACAGCTCTCTTCTCCACTCTCTCCTCCTGGGGTCAGGTCCAACCCTGCAGCTTCATCACCAAGCACAGCGCTGTGAGCATCCATATCTGCTCAAATCCAGCAGCTCCGACTTCCTCAACTCCTATAAGCCAGGGCTGGCGCCACACGGAAGGGGGCGGGCACCGGGAGCTCTGGCTGTGTGTTCCCTCCATGACCCAGCACCTTCCAACTCCACAGCATTTCCAGTGTCTTCACATCTAACATCAGGATGTGTCTCACTGGAGAATCAGATTTAGCACTTCTGACTCCAGTTAAAAGATGGAGGGAAAACATCCTTCTGCTTTCCTCCCTTGGAAATATTAGGAGACAGGAGACTAGAAGAGTAATATTCTCCAGGTGACAGCCCCAAGGGCAGAGGAGCCTGGAGGGCTACAGTCCGAGGGGTCACAGAGTCAGACTCGACTTAGTGACTCAACAACAATAAGAAACAGCCCGAGGATAAAGGATGTCCTTGTGGGGAACCCTTTCAGTGCTCCTTTGCTTACTCTTTTCATTTTCACTTTAGAAAGGAAGCGAAAATTAGGTCGAAGCAATTCAATAACATTGCAAAATTCTCAGGGTTATAAATAGCGTCTTGCTCTTCCCGCTCAGCAGTCCCATAGAGTTCAACAGCAAACAGCCAGGATGAGGGAGCTTTGGGTCCACATCCAGGACCAGAGGGCAAAGAAGTCATCAGCCTCTTTGAATTAAATGACTCTCCACCCCACCCCACCCCACCCCACCCCCTTTCAAGTACTACAGACACAAAGATGACTGGGAAAACTCTAAATGCCACCAAACTAGAGAGATGCACAGCGATGTGGGGAAGATGATTCTACTCTAAGGCTTGAGAATGAAAGCCCAGGTTTTCCAAGGCGAAGCCGGGGAAAACAAGAGGAAAACAGGACCTTCTGGGTCTCCAGTGAGCCCTCTTTAAGTGGCTTCTGGAAGGTGTGCTTATAAAATCAGCAGAGTTACAAAAGGCCCCACGGAGCTCCACCAATTAACCACGCCTGCGTGGGGGTGGGGGTGGGGGTGCGGGGTGAGGACCACTCCTGGGAGCGGGATGCCGAGAGCCTAGCAGAACGGAAGTGAAAGCCGATCCCTGGCCATTAGTAAGGAATTCAGATTGAAGAAGGAAGGCCAGAAGGTTCCAGCTCTCCACCCTCCCCCTCATTCCTTTAAGGATCAGGGCTGACTGTGCTTTTTGTTCCATTCTTTTGCTTTTGATTCAGTGGGGGAGGCACGTGGGAGGTTGGTTTCTGTTTCCTGTGACAGAACCCACCACACCAGAAAGAGGACCAGAGGTCACACCCTCTTTCTAATCAAGAGCACAATCTTCACAGAGGCTTCGTCCTCGGACAGCTTCTCAAGTGAGAAGTGACTCAACTTCCCTCGGGTCAGACCCCTGAGTGAAGGCGAGACTCGGGGGTACGGGGAGGGTAAGCTGGGTTTGCAGACTCGGATTCTGCCAATTACTGCTAGAAACGCCTAGAAGGACCATCGCATCAATGGCAGCTGAGGTTTCTCCTCAGTTTTTCGCCGGACACCAAACTCACCCAAACGCTTAGTTAAAAGCCACTGACTTAGAGCCACAAGCGCGGTGAGGAAGGGTGAGGGAAGCCGGTAACTGTCTGGGTTTCTTCTCACGTAACACCTGCTCTAAGAACCACCCAGGTCTCTGGCTTAGAAAACTTCTGCAGGGCCCCATGCTTACAGAATCGAGCTTAGACTCCTCAGCAGGGCACCCGGCTCCTTCCAGTCCCACCATGGATACTCCCAATGTCCCGGCGGACCACCCTGTTCCCCCGACTGCCAACGCTTCCAAGTCGTACTTCAGTCTCAGCTGTTACTGCTTCCCTCTGGTCTGGCTGCCAAACTTCTCGTCGCACTTCGGGGCCCAACAGTCCCTCTTCTGTGTGGCCTTCCTGGTGCTCTGACCTCAGGTAAAGTGAACTGTGCTCTCGTTTGCACTTGCATCTTTTACACACGGTCACAATCCAGCTGATTCACAACTGCAGCCTTTTCTCTTGCTCTTCAGACTGTGACCTGCCCTCCAGCACCACCAACATTGCTGGGGAGCCCGGGATAACGCAGAATCACCCACTCCAGCCCTGACCCACTGAACCAGAAGCTGCTTTCAAACAAGATCCGCAGCTGGTTGGCACACACGTGACAGCCTGAGAAGCCAGACTCGAGCCCGGTGGTTCTCCGCTCTGGTTATGCCTCATCCAGGCCCACCCCGGGTGGCCGCAACACCTACCTCCCCACCCCCAGCAGGGGATGGTGATGGGCGGCCAGGGCCGGGAGCCATAGCTCCAGGCTGCCAGCTGAGGGCAGGGACTCATCAAGTTCGCATCTACTCCCCTGCCCACCTTTCCCTAAAGCTGGCGGCACAGGGGCTGGCACACAGCTGTGCCCACGGGATTCCACGCCAAAAATACCCGTGAGGATGCCCCTGGACCTGACTGCCTTTAAAAGAGAAACAAAAACTCTATAAAGACAGAGGACTAGCTGTTGCCTGCTGCTGCTGCTAAGTCACTTCAGTCGTGTCCGACTCCATGTGACCCCATAGACGGCAGCCCACCAGGCTCCCCCGTCCCTGGGATTCTCCAGGCAAGAACACTGGAGTGGGTTGCCATTTCCTTCTCCAATGTGTGAAAGTGAAAAGTGAAAGTGAAGCTGCTCAGTCGTGTCCGACACTTAGCGACCCCATGGACCGCAGCCTACCAGGCTCCTCTATCCATGGGATTTTCCAGGCAAGAGTACTGGAGTGGGGTGCCACTGCCTTCTCTGAGCTGTTGCCTAGAACTATGCAAATCCCTATAGTCATCGAGGTGGATGTAGAAGGGGTCAGTGCTTCCAGATCACTTGCCTCAGTTTCCGGAAATGAAACAGACACTGAAGCGGAAAAGAAGGATGAATCAGAAGTCCTGCCGGCCTTCATGGGGCTGTAGTGGCTGCAGCGGGGAGGCAGAGCCTGTGTAGGGAGCGGGTGTGCTGCGCTGAGAAGCCCTGGGGGATGACTGAAATCCCGGGCTGCGGGCCCAACTCCTTCAATCCTGACCCCAACAACACAGCATTGCTCTCGCTGGCAAGCTGGGCCAAGCCTCTTGTTTTATGAATACGGGAACTGAGGTCCAGAGAAGCTGGCAAGGCCCCACCACCAGTCAGGGACAAGAGAGGGCCTCGCCCCTCGCTTCTGGGTCAGTCCTCCCCCTTAGCACCGGAGGCCTGGCCGACAGCTCTGCCACGAGCCCGAGCCTCTGGGCCTTCAGTCCTGATCGACACGAAGAGACTGGACTAGATGTAAGTGAGGTCCCTTCTAAGCTTGACCTTCTAGCATGGCAGAGTAACTTACTGAGGTTAGGAGCGCGCGTTCTGGGGTGGGACAGACTTGGACTTGGATCCCAGCTCTAAGAATTTCTTTATCTGTAAAATAGGGATTTGAATCAACTGACCCTACCCTATAAGGTTGTTGTGAACACGGGGGTGGGATAATACATGTAAATCATTTAAGCGTGGTAGCTGACCCACAGTAAGAGGAATTCCAACAGTGTGAACTTGACAAAGTTGCAAAAACACAGTAACTGTGTTTCCCTGGCATGACAAAGCCCTACCTGCCGGGCTTTAACGTACTGATGACAGAATGAAAGAATATACGTTAAGGCAATCAGGGAGGGAAAATATAAAAATAATGATAATAAATATAGTAATCAGACAATAAATATCGTTAACGATTGTATAATATAGTATAATGCTTATATGACATATATTATAATACTTAACATTCCTTTCCTAGCAGAAGAACCTTGGAGAGCTTCAGAGTTCCAGAGCAGTGGCCAATACAATGCCTAGCACAGAGCAGGTGCTCAATAAACCTTTTCTACTGGCTCAGTTAAAACTAGCGTGTCTAATGGGTTCACAAATTTTGGCTGCTTAAGCCAGGCAGCATCTACATGGGAACTGTAGGAAACTGCAAAGTAACCCCCGCAAGCCCAGAGGATTTCAAACCCAGCACTTGAGACACATTATGCAGCCGCGGCAGCCTCTGCACGCCACTGCTGCTGGTCCTCCACTACACTGCACAGCATCCAGCTGCTCATCTAATCATTCCGTGAGCTGGCCTTGTCTTTCCGCGTACCCAGCTGGCATCCTGAAGATGACGGCTGTGACCACACTCCCCAGTCTCCCCAGATGCTGGTCTCACGGTGATGGGGACCTCACTCAGCGAGCAGCTGTTGAACTGAACAGCGGGACAGTTAATTGGCACCTTGTATGAGATGCTATGGGCTGGGTACATTTTTCAACCCAAGGGCCAGGCTGAGTTGGTGTAAGCGCTGAGCTGCGGTGACTGGACCCAGAAGCACTGGTTTTGCAGATTTTTCCCTCAACTGCATCAAACCTGCTTGTTCCTGAGCCACCTACATAGGTGGTACTGATGCACCCAGACACACTGACTCTGCATGGACAAGGCAGAATAAGCATAGACCCACAGGTGCCATTTTTTGGGGGAAGTTTAGCCCCCACTTCTGGCACCCCTAAACTCCCCTGGCACTTCCTGGAAGTGGCATAGGGTACAGAAGGACCAAACTCCAGATGAAGAGATTGGGGTCCTGGGCCCCATCTTGCTTCCTCCGCTCACAAACTTTAGGATGATTGCTGGCAGGCAACATAACTTCTAGGAGCTTCATTATGTTTATTAGTGAAATGCACGTAACAATAATTACCTCAAATGGTTTAAGGCGATTAAATGCCGCAGGTATATAAAGCTTCTAGCACTACACACCCCTATGAGTGGCTATTGAGCAGCTCATAGGTGGTTATCACAAGCTGAGATGGGCCCTAGGTGTAAAACACACATCAGATTTCAAATGCTTATTGTTCTTGTTTAGTCTCTAAGTTATGTTCAATTCTTTTGCAACTCCATAGACTATAGCCCATCAGGCTCCTCTGTCCATGGGATTTGCCAGGAAGAATACTGGAGTGGTTGCCATTTCCTTCTCCAGGGATCCTCCTGACCCAAGGATCGAACCCATGACTCCTGCATTAGCTGGTGGATTCTTCACTAGTGACCCTCCAGGGAAGCCCTTCACAGGCTTAATAACACACAAAAATGTTAATACCTCACTAGTAATGTTTTTCTATTGATTATATGTCAAAAGAATATTATTTGAGAATCTACTAGGTTCAGTAAAATGACAAGAAGTAATTTCACTCCCCCCCCGCCTTTTTTTTTTTGGCTGCTCCGGGACTTAGATACAGCAGGCAGGATCTAATTCCCTGATCAGGGATCCAACCCAGGCCCCCCCTACACTGGGAGTGCAGAACCTCAGCCACTGAATCACCACGGAAGTCATTTGCTTTTTTAGTGTGGCTATTAAAATTTTTTTAACCACAAATATTGCATTATATTTCCATGGGACAGCAATGCTTGAGCACAGAGCCTGGCACAGTTTGTGGAGGACATTAGAGACAGGACTCACACCCTGTACCTCTGGCCCAAGCCAAGTCCTCCGTTCATTTGTTTAATACATATTCACAGTGCCTGGCTCTGGGCAAGATGCAGGGAATACAAGGAGCAAGGGCGGACCCTTTCTTTTCCCTTGTGGATCTTATTACCTGGGGAGGTTGGGATAGACCGACAGGAATATGTTCATAAATATATGTCAAACAGCTGCTGTTCAAGTGGTGTGAAGGAGAAGTACCGAGGGTGATGAAAGTGGGGAATTCACTTGCTGGGTGAGTCGGGGACCAGGGATGCCTCTAGAGGAACTGATACTTGTGTGGAGATTTGAAAGATAAAGAGGACTTGACTGGAAGAAGGCGGGAGGGGAAGGTACTTCCTGGGGAGTAGGAAAGAAGGTTCAGGGTGCAGATCCTGATCTGGCCCAGGGCTCGGTATGTAGAAGGAACAAGAAAAGGCCAGTGTGACCAGAGTATTGAGCAAGAAGGGTTAGTAGACTAAGACTAGGGAGGAAAGGTAGGTGGCATCCCATCTCCAGAGGTTGGGTGAGGATCTGAGGGTGGTCCTGCAAAGAGGTGGAAGCCGGCCAGTTACAAAGTAAGCCAGCGAAGGGACCTGGACAGAATTTTGAGAAGATCCCTCGGGCCATGGTGCGAGGCCCACTGGAGAGAGGCCCCAGCGCCTGTGTGGGCAGATGGGTTAGAACACTGCATCAGTCCAGGTAAGAGGCGAGAGAGGTCTGCACTGAGGGGGAAGCGGCAGAATGCAAGTAAATAAACGGTCTGGGGGACTACAGGGCCAGCCCGGTAGCCAAAGCGGGGTGATGAGCAGAGTCTGTGCAGTACAGGGTGGCGATGTCAAGGGAGGCTCCCCAGGCTTCCGATGGGTGCCACCCAGCCCCACACACTCCCGGGTTCCGATCGAGTCCTCAGCCAGCCGTTCCCCCTCCAGTCACCCCCTCCCTGCCCCCAGCATCTCGTCTCGCCCCCGGGTTCCATCCTCCCACCCTCCTCCTTCCCGACCTGGCGTCCCCTACCCGTCCTAGTCGCCGCTCCTCAAGGCCTGGTCCGCCCTCTTCCCCACCAGCCGGCCCTTCCGGCTTGGGGACCCGGTGCCCTCAGGTCCCGGCGGGCCCACCTGGGGCCTGCTGACCCCTTTGGGGCTCGTCGAGCCAGCACCCGGCGGCCCAGGCCCGCCCTCTCCAGCCCCCAGGCTCCTGGGATGAAGCAGGCCGCAGCCCTCCGCCCGCTCCCCGGCCCGGCCCCTCTGCCCTCCGCCCCTCCGGCCAGTCCCCGCTCCGCTGCCCCGCGCACCCGGGCCCCAGGAGCGCCCCACACTCACCAGGGCGCCGACCAAGGCCCAGCTCCCGCGCAGAGGTCCCCCAGTCGCCGCTCCGCGAGCCTCCCGCCTGCCCGGCCCTCTCGGGACCCCGCCCCGCGCACGCCGACCCGGGCTCCTATTGCTCCGTTTCGCCGTCACGCTGAACTCTCTTTCTTCAACTGGGCGGACTGCCTGTCACTCAAAACAGGGCGGGCCCAAGCGGGGCGGGGCAGAGGGAGCCGCCGATCCCCGCCCGGCTGCCGGAGGCCTCTTAAAGGCGCAGGCTGCCTCGCCCGCCTCGGGCTATGGATTTGGGAGAAATGGGATTCCCACCCCTCCTCCGGCCCCCCGCAAATGCAAGAGGCAGCCTTTCCTCCCCACATTCCCCTGCTCCCCGAAACTTTTCTTTTGGCACAGCCTGGGTCCCTGATGATAAATCAGAGGTTTTGAGGGCTCAGATGTCCTCTAATGGCACTCGGCCGGGTGCCCAACAGGCATGGAACGCACTCAGCAGTGGGATAACTGTGGTTTGGAGAACTGTGTGGGAGGTGACAGTCGTGTCAGAGGCTGTGAGCAGCCGCGGCTGCTCACCACCGCGCTGGAGCTAATTATACCCGCACCCAGGGCTGACCGTGGGCGCGGAGCAGAGGCAGAGGGGTACAGCTCAGCCGTACTGCTGGCAGGGACCCGTGGGAGGTGGTATTTGTCACTGCACCTGCAGATCGGAGCCGGGCCCTGCGCCAGGGCCTCACTCGTGCGGCCTCCCTTTTACACGCACTGCAACTCCGATGTAGGTATTAAATGGATCCCCTGACCGCGCAGCTAGTGATGGGCAGAGCAAGACGCCAGCCTGTGCCTGATTGATTCTAAAGTCAATGCTTTAACCATCTTGTCTCACAGATCCTTACAACCCCCTGAGGGGTGGGTTTTTTGTTGTCCCTTTTACAGATGCTCAAGAAAGAGAGGAAATAATGAACTGATACTCAGCAAAGAGACTAAATAAGGACTCCCATTTATATGGCACTTTACACTCTGCAAAGCATCTGAAAAGCTGTTTTACATATGTTGTTTCATTTGAGCCTCAAAACATCTTGGAATTGAAGATGACTTTTATTTGTCCCCTTTTACTGGTGAATACAATGATGCTCATGGAGGTTGTGGCTTAGTAATAGCTGAGGTAGCTACAGCCCTTGCAGAAGTCATCAGCAAACTTTCCATAAATATCCAGATAGTAAATGCTCTTGGCTATACAGCCTCTGTGAAAACTATTCAACTGTGCTGTTGTACTGTGAAAGCAGCCACAGACAATATATAAACCGGTAAGGGTGGCTGTATTCCAATGCAACTTTACTTACAAAAAAAATAGGTGTTGACCTGTGGCTGTACTTTGCCCAACCCTTGCCAACCAAAGCTTTTAGTAGACCATTGCTTTGTGAGATCTTCACAGAAGATTGTTATTATCCAGGCTGTTCTTTTTAATTATTAATGAATTACTGTTGATGTTATCATCCTCATCATTTTACAAAGGAGAAACTGAAGGTTTAGCAAGGTTAAGGATTATATTTGAGGTCAACTCAGGAACTAGAACTCAGGTCCAGCTTTCCTCATTCCCAATTTCATCTTCTGTCTACAGAACTGGTTGGAGGAGCTCATGAGAGTTCCACCTTGGTCTCAGTTCAGTTCAGTAGCTCAGTTGTGTCTGACTCTGCGACCCCATGGACTGCAGCACACCAGGCTTCCCCGTCCATCCCCACCTCCTGGAGCTTGCTCAAACTCATGTCCATTGAGTCGGTGATGTCATCCAACCATCTCATCCTCTGTCGTCCCCTTCTGCTTCTGCCTTCAATCTTTCCCAGCATCAGGGTCTTTACCAATAAGTCGGTTCTTCACATCAGGTGGCCAAAGTATTGGAGCTTCAGCATCAGTTCTTCCAATGAATATTCAGGACTGATTTCCTTCAGGACTGACTGGTTGAATCTCCTTGGTCTAGCAGACCTTTTTTCCTGCCCCATTGCACGATGACAGGCCAAGTTCATTTTCCCTCCCCAGCCTCGGGTGGTAATAACTCCTGCAGGTCCCTTCTTCAGGAACATTCTCACACCTCTTCCTGCCTTATTCATTTGCTGTAGCCCATAAACACCTCTCCCTCCCTGAGCCCCTACACCAAGCAGCTTTTTATTTTTATCACTTTTTAAAAACTTTTAATTTTATATTGAAATATAGGTAATTAACAATGTCATGTTAATTTCAGGTATACACCAAAGTGATCAGTTATACATATGAGTATGGATATCTATTCTTTTTCAAATTATTTTCCCATTTAGACTGTTACATAACTTTGAGCAGAGTTCCCTGTGCTATACCTTAGGTCCTTGGTTATGGATTTTAAATATATCAGTGTGGACATGTCCATCCCAAACTCCCTCACTATCCCCTCTCACTCTTTCCCCCTGGTAACCATAAGTATGTTCTCTAAGTCTGTGAGTCTGTTTCCCTAGTACCCTTGGTTACTGAGAATAGACTGCTGGGAAATAGACTCCATGTGGGCAATGGCTTTGGTAGAGTCTGCTAGCTAGTTGTCTGCCAAAAACCCTTCTCCCAGCCTTTCACAGTAACAGGGCTGCCTAGCTAAGCCTCCCTTCCCAGCCTCACTTACAGTTAAGAACAAATGGGTAGGGACTTCCCTGGTGGCCCAGTGGTTAAGATTCCCTGCTTCTAATGCAGGTGGCTCGGGGATAATCTCTGGTCAGGGAACTAGATGCCACGTGCCACTCAACTATGACCTGGCACAGCCAAATAAATTTTTAAAAACAAAACAAAAAAAGACTGGGGAAGTTTCTGCCAGTGGAAGTGATATATGAACTTCAGGCAAGGCCTTTAGTTAATAGGCCTGGCTCCTCCCTGCTCTTTCGTCTCTGTCTAGCTGGGTCCAGTTTTGACCTTGTGATGATTATAACATGCTGGGGGATGAAAGGACCATCACATAGAAAGTTCTGGGGTCCCTGAATAGATCACATGGAGAGAAAGTTATGTGCAGGCCTGGAATAATTCTAGGTCACCTTATGCTCTTATGTGAAAGAAAAGTAATCTTTGTTCTTTAAACCATTGACTTTTGGGGGGTGGGAGGGTAGGTATCTGTTTGCCAGAACCAGCCCTGCACTTACACAACCCCGAGAGTGAAAGCTTCCTTAAATTTTGTGCCCTGGGTATCTCACTTGCCTCACCCTAGTCTTAGCCCTGTTCAGTACACATTTAGCCAAGGGATGACTCATTCCCTTTAACTTTACAATACTTGGTCTCCTCACCCTGCCACCCACCCCCCGAGCACAGGTTCTTTAGTTGCAAGTCTCAGGAACCAACTCTGGCTAACTTTAGCAGAAAAGGAGTTTCTTGGCAGGCTAGTGGCAATTCACAGAGGTGACAGGAAGCTGGAGAACTAGGCTTAGAAAAGGAGAGAGCCTGGAGATGCTTTGGGTGTTTAGGTAGCCAAAATGAATTCATTCCACCCTCTTCTCCCCTTTCTTGATCAGATCTTTCTTTGATCAGAGTCAAGGTCCCTGCAGCAAGAGTCTAGCTGGCTGGGCTCAGGTAGCATGCCCAGCTAAGGAAACATCTCTTGGCTAAGGAAGGCAGGCACCCTGACTTACAGCTCCACCAAGGCTACTACACAAGGCAAGAATTCTCCAGATCCCTCCATCTCCACTCCCAGCTGAGACCCCGGCATTTCACACCAGGCACCCTGTTTTCAGACTGAAATCAACTACAAGTACCTGAGGCTGAATGTCATCATTATACGAGCCCAACACAATGTCTGTCTGGCAGCCAATACAGCATGATAGTTATGGTCCCTGGACCTTGTAATTATACAAGAGCCCTTTGTAACTGTTGGCCTGCACCTCACAGACCTGCAAAACCAAAGGAAGAGCCCAGAGACAGAGACATCAAAGGTTTATTGTCTCTTACACAAGGGCTTTCCTGGTGGCTCAGGGGTAAAGAATCCACCTGCCAAGCAGGAGACTTGGGTTTGATCCCTGGGCCTGAAAGATCTCCTGGAGAAGGAAACGGCAACCCACTCCAGTATGTTTGCCTGGGACAAGTGGAGCCTGGCAGGCTACGGTCCATGGGGTCACAAAAGAGTCAGACTCGACTTAGCAACTAAACAGTAACAACTCTTACACAAAGGGTCCTGGAGCGACACCTTGTCATGTGTGGCAGATGGTGGGCATGGCAGCAGTCCCCACTACTTGGGTGGAGGAGGAGGCGACCGTTTATAGGGGGAATTGATGCTAGGTGGGAACATTAGTTACTAGGGTCTAATTAAGCCCTATAATTAAGAGAATTGGATATTCATGTGAGTGAAGCGGGGCCAGGTTGAGCGGGGGATGTACAGAGAGCAAGAGAGCAAGCAGCAGTCTTGAATGGCCCAACCATACAGGCCAAGCTGTGCATTCTCGGGTACATTACTAGCTCTCTCTGAAGCTCAGTCTCCTCATCTGTACAATGGGGATGATAACAGTATTGACCTTGGTGGATTGTTGTGAAATTTCATTAAATGAAATACAGTTAATGTCCAACACTTAGCAGGGTGCCAGGCACGTGATATGGAGAAGGGAATGGCAACCCACTCCAGTATTCTTGCCCGGAGGATCCTGTGGACAGAGGAATCTGGTGGGCTACATACAGTCCATGGGGTTGCAAAGAGTCAGGCACGACTGAGCGACTAAACAGCAACAGAAGGCACATAATAAATGCTCATTAAGTTGTCTGTAGTCTTCAAAATTATAGTAAGCCCTCAGTAAGTATTCACTGTATTCTTTTAGTTCCTCTAAAGTCACATCTGAAACTGGAGCATATGGAAATACTTCTCCCAGTTCTCTAATCCTTTGGCCTCCCACATTTGTGTAGTCTGTCATTCCCTTTGGGGCCTCACTTCCCTCCTTACCCGGCTTACCTGCCTTACCCTGATCTTCACTATAATCATGCCCTTGTGTTCGCCTTCAACTCCCATGCCCCTTTCTCTATCTACTCACCTGGAGAATCCCAACTCTGCTTAAACCTAAGTCACCATCTGCCACACCTGTGCCCAGCAACGGACTGGAGCCAGAGAAAAATACAAACCCTCACATCAGTCCGCCAGAGGAGACAATTCCTTATTCTTAACTGATAACCTTATCTCTCTGACAAAAGAGAAAAAAGAAAGGAAAATAAACAACAAGAAGAAAACAATCTCATCTTCCCACTGCAAATCCATCCATCCATCTGCATCAGAGCCTGAATGCTCTGCGTCCTTCTCAGATTCTCCGTAAGGGAGATCCTAGAGGTGCAGGTGTATTTCATCTCCTCTCACCTACTCAGAAATGTTACTTCTGTAGTTCTCTCCTCTCCCTTGCAGACCGATGCTTTGGTTATTCCCACCAGCATCCACCTATGCCATACTGTGGTCTATCTCTAGAGTGCTGGGGGTGCTTAGACAGAATCTTCACCATCATCTTCAAGACCTCAGATGATCTGGCATTTGATTTCTTTCCACTCTCCTCCTAGCTCACTCTACTTGAGTCTCATAGGTCTAATTTCCCATTCCTTGATCAGTTTTTTCCTACCTCTCTGCCTTTGCACGTGCTGTCCCCTCTCCTGGAATGCTCTTGCCCCATCATCACATGGCTTACCTTTTTACTTTATTGAGGTCAGACTCTAGTACCTCCTCCAGCAAGTCTTCCCTGACCACTCATCATCTGTAATCCCGCTCCTCCAACCCTCCCCATGTTTCCTTATCCTGCTCCAGTCTCTTTTGTAGCACTTGATGTCATATTGCTGTTTTGTTTTATGACTTTCAGTTTGGTTGTAGACTCCATGATAGCAGGGATATTGACAATCTTGCTCCCCAGGACCTAGAGCATGTGTGTGCATGCTAAGTCACTCAATCGTGTCCAACTCTTTGTGACCTGTGGGCTATAGCCGGCCGGCCTCTTCTGTCCCTGGGATTCTCCAGGCAAGAATATTGGAGTGGGTTGCCGTGTCTTTCTCCAGGGGATCTTCCCAACCCAGGGATCAAACCCACATCTCTGATGTCTCCTGCGTTGGCAGATGGGTTCGTTATTACTAGCGCCACCTGGGAAGCCCACCTAAAGCATATCTAGTGCATAATACACAGTCAAAATCTTACTTATTGCATCATCAAAGAAACAAAAAGAAATCATGGGTAACTGGTCTCTATGAGCTTGACTAATGCTATGTTTGAATCTTCCTAAACACTCAGAAGTTAAGCATGTTCCTTCTCACAAACAATTATTGTTGAAATATGATTCCTGCCACCATATCAGAAGGGTTTCTGATATGATGGCTCATAATCGAAACCAACATTTATCTGCTAAAAGAAATAGAACTCATACTTATTACGGGTCTACATGCCCTAAGACTTGTGTTGGGGGCTGTTATGCACATGATCTCATTTTAAACAGCCAACTTTCTATGAAGCACTAGGGTGCCCATTTTACAGATGAGGAAGACTGAGGTTTAGAGATGCAAAGAAACTTGCCACACAGCTTGTTTGGTACCCAAGTCAGTCTGACTTCAAAGCACATGACCTTCCCTTTATTCTCACCACTAAAAATAATACACCTGGGCATTTGACTCTTTGTCAAACACTTGTTAGGCTTGGATAGAAAAGAGATTTTGTGCCAAGGTCTTTACATGATTTGTCTCACTTGATGCTCACGTTCCCATGAGGTATGGACTCATTACCTTTATTAGACAAATGACGAAACTGAAGCGCAGAGAGGTTCAGGCATTTCCCCGGGGTTAATTGGTGGAGTGGTTAAGCCAGTCTTCAAATACAGGTCGAATTTCAAGGCTTGGATCTCTTCTGCAATATTGTACCGTCTCCCTTAAGACAACTCTCTGCCTCAGAAAGAGGAGAAAAATGACTAAAACAGGCGAATAAAGCATCATTAAGAAAATTCATGGTGACTTGGTTTTTAAGTGGGAAGCAAAGGGCAGGAGGCAGCCAGCCAGTCTAGCCTCAGCTCTTGCAGGTTGGGGGTTCACATAACTCACGATAACTTCATTTGCGAAGATCGCTGTTCCAGGAACTGGGGCTTATCTTGTGTTTGTGCGAGTGGAAGCGGAGCCGGGGGTGGGAGGTGAAGACCCTGGTGAGCTGTCAGCCCCGGCAGGGACAGAATCCAGCCGCTTGTGTGAGACTAGCGCCTTCTGCTGCCACTAGGAAGTCATCTACCAACATCTACAGCTCTGTGGGTGGGCGGGCGTGTGTGTGTGTGTGTGTGTGTGTGTGTGTGTGTGTGTGTGTGTGTGTGTTGGGGTTGGAGGGCATCATGGGAATGAGATATTCAATGAGATTTGCAAAATGACTAGCACACCTAGTAGATAAAAATAATGGTTACCACTTACCAGGGTGACGTTAGGAACAGGCACTGTTTTAAGGACTTGGGGCTGTGCTTAGCCGTCCTGACTCTTTGCAACCCCGTACCCACCAGGCTCTTCAGTCCATGGGGATTCTCCAGGCAAGGACACTGGAGTGGGTTGCCATGCCCTTCTTCAGCGGATCTTCCTAACCCAGGGATGGAACCCAGATCTCCCGCATTGCAGGCGGATTTTATTTGTTTATATTTATTTATTACTAATTTTATTTGCTCCTAGAGACTTTTACATACTTTATCTAATTGAACCTTCACCCCTACCTGCTAAAGTCAGAATTCTGATTATTATTGCCCCCATTTTTCACAAGAGGAAACCGAAGCACAAAGAGGTTAAGTCATTTGCTGTATGGCTATTAAGTGGCGAGTCTGGGGCTTGAACAAGCGGACTCTCAGCCTTGGCGTCCATGCTCTGGAAACCACTGCATGGCCATTCTTTGTGCCCCGAGCGCCCCCTGGCAAGTCCCCCGTAAACAGCCTCACCGAGGGCGCACACACAGTAATGGCTCAACAGTTTCTTGGGAAATGGTGAGCCTGCTAGGACTTGCTGCTTTCTGGACCCGAGCGGGGGTGGGGGGAGGTTGCAGGTTCCTCCCCAGGACTAGTCTTACAACCCACTGCATCTCTCTGAACCGGAGATAAGCCCCTGGCCAGCACTAAGCTTGGCCCCATGGATCCGCTTCACCTCCAGGAAGATTTTACTTACAAGAGAAGCCGAGAATCCTAAATAATAATGTGAAATATTTAACAACCAGTGAGGCATGAAGACTGACAGATCAGAACCGACAGCTCCTGGAGAAGATTCCTAAGAGCTCTGTCCCTCCCCCCTTCCCATATGGCCATCGCTGCTTTAACCCTTTAGTAACTGGATTGTGGGGAGGTGGAGGGGTCAGAGGTAGAGGGGTCAGAGGTGGAGCGAGAGCTCAGAGAGGCTAGAGCTGTGGAGGAAACGCTGAGGGGTTTGAGGCATCTACTATTTATCAACTAATGTGGGGGAACTTTACCACTTTAATGGTTGCTGTGGCTACGCAGGCTGAGTGATGCCGTCCTTACTGTGGGTCCTCAGGCTGGCTGCTTGACCTCTCTGAAATGTATTATCCTCATCTCTAAAATAGGGATGAGTGGAAATTGACTCATGGGGCTGGTGAGGGAATTATATGAGTTGAAACCAAGTAGAGGTCCTGCTTGTAGCTCTGAGTAGGCGTTCAGTCGATGGGGGTTGTTATTCGTGGCTAAACAGATGTGTGTGTGTGTGTGTGTGTGTGTGTGCACGCGTGTGTTTCTGTTAGGTGTGCGAGGAGAGTGAGGTAGCCTTGTTGACCCAGGGCCCCTCTGTCTCACCATCCCTTGCCTTCATCACTTTAAGTGTAAGCCCAGCCCTGGAGATGAGAGCTTGGGTGTGGGGCACAGGTTCCTTTATTGGCTGCCACTTCTTTTGCTCCTGGAGACACCTCCATGAGTGTTCCTGAACTGGCTTGCTTTGTCTGGAGCAGATCCTTGGGTGTTGAGAAGCTGGAGTGGCCGTGATAGAAGTGAAGACCCACTCTCGGGACTTCCCTGGCGGTAGAGTGGTTAAGGCTCTGTGCTTGGTCCTGGGTTCATTCTCGGATCCCCGGTCAGGGATATACAGCATCCAGTAGCCTGTATGCCTCCTTGCATGGCCAAAAGACTTAAAAAACAAAGCAAAACCCACCCTTGCCAGAGAACCTGGCCAAACCAAACCTGGTTTGGCTGGGGGAGGAGACGGCTGGAGGGGCTCCTGTTTATTGCAGAGTTTATCTGTTCCTTCCACAGATATTTGTCAAGTGTTCAGTATATACTGTTCATGGGTTATATAGAGTGAGCAAGACTAACGTGGCCTCTGCCTTCAGAGCATTCACAGTCCCGTGGTGGAGATAGACAGCAAACAAACAAGCAACTAACTAACTAAATTAATTAATTAAAAACCATTATTATAAACAGGGGTAAACATTCTAGGAGCATGATTAGGCTCAGTTCAGTTCAGTTGCTCAGTCGTGTCTGACTCTTTTCAACCCCATGGACTATAGCACGCCAGGTTTCCCTGTCCATCGCCAACTCCTGGAGCTTGCTCAAACTCATGTCCATTGAGTCAGTGATGTCATCCAACTATGTCATCCTCTGTCGTCCCCTTCTCCTCCTGCCTTCTATCTTTCCCAACATCAGGGTCTTTTCCAAGGAGTCAGTTCCTTGCATCAGGTGGTCAAAGTATTGCAGTTTCAGCTTTAGCATCAGTCCTTCCAATGAACATTCAGGACTGATTTCCTTTAGGATAGACTGGTTAGTTCTTGCAGTCCAAGGGACTCTCAAGAGTCCTCTCTAACACCACAGTTCAAAAGCATCAATTCTTCAGCACTCAGCTTTCTTTGTAGTCCAATTCTCACATCCATACCTGGCTATTGGAAAAACCATAGCTTTGACTAGATAGACCTTTGTTGGTAAAGTAATGTCTCTGCTTTTTAATATGCTGTCTAGGTTGGTCATAGCTTTTCTTTGAAGGAGCAAGCATCCTTTAATCTCATGGCTGCAATCACCATCTGCAGCGATTTTGGAGCCCAAGAAAATAAAGTCTCTCACTGTTTCCATTGTTTCTTCATCTATTTGCCATGAAGTGATGCGACTGGATGCCATGATCTTAGTTTTCTGAATGCTGAGTTTTAAGCCAACTTTTTCACTCTCCTCTTTCACTTTCATTAAGAGGCTCTTTAGTTTTTCTTCTCTTTCTGCCATAAGGGTGGTGTCATCTGCATATCTGAGGTTATTGATATTTCTCCCGGAAATCTTAATTCCAGCTTGTGCTTCATCCAGCCCAGCATTTCTCATGATGTACTCCACATATAAGTTAAATAAGCAGGGTGACAGTATATAGCCTTGATGTATTCCTTTCCCGATTTGGAACCAGTCTGTTGTTCCAAGTCCAGTTCTAACTGTTGCTCCTTGACCGGCATACAGATTTCTCAGGAGGTAGGTCAGGTGGTCTGGCATTCCCATCTCTTTAAGAATTTTTCACAGTTCGTTGTGATCCACACAGTCAAAGGCTTTGGTGTAGTCGATAAAGCAGAAGTAGATGTTTTTATGGAACTTTCTTGCTTTTTCAATGATCCAGCGGATGCTGGCAATTTGATCTCTGGTTCCTCTGCCTTTTCTAAATCCAGCTTGAACAACTGCAAGTTCACAGATCACGTACTGTTGAAGCCTGGCTTGGAGAATTTTGAGCAGTACTTTGCTAGCATGTGAGATGAGTGCAATTGTGCGGTAGTCTGAGCATTCTTTGCCATTGCCTTTCTTTGGGACTGGAATGAAAACTGACCTTTTCCAGTCCTGTGGCCACTGCTGAGTTTTCTAAATTTGCTGGCATATTGAGTGCAACACTTTCACAGCATCATCTTTTAGGATTTGAAATAGCTCAACTGGAATTCCATCACCTCCACTAGCTTTGTTCGTAGTCATGCTTCGTAAGGCCCACTTGACCTCTCATTCCAGGGTGTCTGGCTCTAGGTGAGTGATCACACCATCATGGTTATCTGGGTCATGAAGATCTTTTTTGTATAGTTCTTCTGTGTATTCTTGCCACCTCTTCTTTATATCTTCTGTTTCTGTTAGGTCCATACCATTTCTGTCCTTTATTGTACCCTTCTTTGCATGAAATATTCCCTTGGTATCTCTAATTTTCTTGAAGCAATCTCTAGTCTTTCCCATTTTATTGTTTTCCTCTATTTCTTTGCATTGATCACTCTTTTCCCCACATTTTAGCAATGAAAGGAGGAGGACTGCACTGTCTTGGAGGTCCTCTCTGAGGAGGTGATGATTATATTGAGACTTGATGGGTGAATAGGAGTTTGCCAGGTGAAGGGGAGAGGGTTCCTAGCAGAAGGGCCAGCAATATGGGAAGACCTGGAGGTAGGAGAGATCCCAACTTGAACTGGGTCATTAGACTATAAAGGAAAGAGAAGAGATGGGCTGGGAGAAGCCAGTTAACACAGGTCTTGTCAGCTCTGAAGTAAATAGTTCCAGTTTTGTTCTATGTGCTATGGAAATCCACGAGAGGGTTGGAAGCAGGGGAATGACAAGATCTGATTTGAATTTTGCAAAAAGATCTCTTCGGTGCTATGATCAGATTGTGTTGAGAATGGCTGGTAGGGTTCAAAGATGGAAGCGGGAGAACTAAATGCAATGTGAATATTAACAGCCTGCAGACTCCTAGGAAAAGACTGATTTTTCTATAGCCCTAGGGATAAATAACCACCAGAACTGGTCTTCAACCTGTCTAACAGGTCAAGGGCAACTCACCTCACTGATCCTGCCTCTGAAACCAGCCAACCAGTGACAGTCTGTGCTTTGAAAACCAGCCAACCTGCAGCAGCTTCACTGAAATGAACATGCTTCTAAGGCTGGCATCACCCTACGCCCACTTTTGGAACCAACGCAATCCCAAAACAAACTTTTCCCAAAACCTATGTAGGATTAACCGTGTGCTTTGCTCATGAGACTATGCTGAGCAACCGAGTGCTCCTACATGCAAGGAAGCAATAAGTTCAACTGGTTGCAATACGGAGTGGTGGTCTGATCCTCCATCAGAGCTCCTTACAGTCATCCAGGCTACAGATGACGATGGTGTGTCCTCTTGTGACTGCTGAGACTGTCCTGCTGGGCTTTGTGCTACTGGCTGTCGCTGGTCCAGGCTTCAGTGGCTGACCAATCCTCTCTGGAAGTTCATCCTCTCCTTTTGGAGGTTTTAGGCCTTCATTTCAGCAGTCATCTCTTGGCCCTGGGGGGTGCTCCCCCACCTTCGAGGGGAGGTGTGGGTCATGGTCTAATCAGGAGTTGGAAATCGCACCAGTTATTTAAGAGAGACACATTGATATAAAGAATCGTTAACAAGGTATCAAGTTGTTAAGTAGGCATCTAAAAAAGGATCAAAAGAACTCTTAAGTTCTCACGGAGGTAGTGACCGCAGGAAACGTCTAAGGCTCTTACCTCTAAGGCTCAAGGAACAAAGGAAAGACACTGACATTATTAAAACCTAGAGGTGGTTTCAGAAGCCTATGAGGATGGGTCCCTGGCCAGCTTGTGCTCGTGTCTGAGCTCAGAGGAGGGACCTTGAGGGTGGGACGCTGACTTTTGAGGGGGAGCCGCTCCCCTGGGGCTGGATGTCCCTTGCGGTTCAGTGGTTAAGATTCGTGCTCCCAATGCAGGAGGCCTATGTTGCATCTCTGGTCAGGGAACTAGGTCCTGTATGCCACAACTAAAGATCCTGCATGTTGCAACTAAGACCCAGCACAGCAAAAACAATAATAATAGGCTTCCCTGGTGGCTTAGACAGTACAGAATCCACCTGCAATGCAGGAAACCCGGGTTCCATCCTCGGGAAGAGCCCCTAGAGAAGAGAATGGCTACCTTCTCCAATATCCTTGCCTGGAGAATCCCATGGACAGAGGAGCCTGGTGGGCTATAGTCCATGGGGTTGCAAAGAGTTGGACACAACTGAGCGACTAACACTAACTAAAAAGATGTTTTTTAAAAAAAAAAAGGTTTGTGCAAGTGTTAAAGAAAACCTTGCAAACTGGATTCAGCTGGTGTTACAGGAAGAAATGTAGATACGTGTGCTCTGCTTAGTCTGACTCTTTGGGACCCCAGTGGCTGTAACTGGCCAGGCTCCTCTGCCCATGGGATTTTCCAGGCAAGAATACTGGAGTGTGTTGCCATTTCCTTCTCCAGGGGTTGAATCCCCGTCTTTTGAGTCTCCTGAAAAGGTGGGCAGATTTTTTTTTTTTTACCACCATAGCCACCTGGTAAGCCCCAGGTAATGAGAAGAAGAAACAGACATGGAAAAGGTGAACATGGGATGCTGGGGTGCTGCTCTCAGGAATCACACAAAAGGACACAGGAAGAGCAGTTCCTTTTCCTCTTCCAGGCTTGCAGCTCCTGCCAGGACACCCTCCCCACTTAGCAGAGACTAGAAGGGGGCTGCTGGCAAAGCCACAGATCGTTTCCAGAATCCCAGAGCCAGCATCACAAAGCAGAGCTTGGAAAGGTGGGTCTGGAGCTGAGAGGCAATAGCTTGATAGCTGAACAAGTGACATTCTGCATCTGTCTCTAGCCCCCCTAAATCTTGTCTTATCATTTGCTTATCCCAGGGCAGCCTTGTTTCTTAGATTTTGGAAGTCACCTCAGGTTTCTCTCGGTTGCCCCCTCTCCAGTGGTGGGCACAGGTGCACACACACAGATTAGTTGATTCCCAGCAAAGAAGGGTGATGCCTCTGGTGAAAGAAGGAACAGAGGAAGTGGGAGGTGGTAAGAGTTCAGCCCGAATGGTGCAAATCCCTGGAAGTGGCCACTCTGCCTTTGCACTCGCGTTGAAGGAGAAGGGGTGGGTGGCATTCCAACAGCTTAGACACAGGCCCGGTAAGGCCTGCGTTATAGACAAAGAAACCGAGGTTCAGAGCACCCACTTCTTGAGTCGGAACGAACTCCATCTGTCTGACTGCTGACCCGAGATGCCTAAACTTCTGCCTGGCAACTAGAGCTTGCAATTTCTTCAGGTTTCTCATCCTATAAAATGGGGATAATGACATCTGCCTTTTGGGTGGTGATGAGGATTAACTGGCTTCATGTATTAAATAAAAACATAAAGCCATTTTGGGAGACAGATGCTGGACAGATTCCCACTTTCCACTCACCAGCCTGCCAATTTGTAGTTCAAGTCTGTGCCTCGGCAAAGGGATAAAGCAGTCCCTGTTGGATCTGGGGGTGGGAAGGGTGGCGGTGTTCTCACTTGGTTGAGAACAACTAAGAATGTAAAATCCTTGAATGTCACTGTCTCAGCGAATACTAATAATAGGGGTAATAATAACAATGATAATATGCTCCCATTTAACGAGCGCCTACTATATACTTGTCAGGTATTTTACATTACTATTCTGCTCTGTGTATTCATCCAACAGGTATTTAGCTCCCTACCTGCCAGGCATCAAGTTCTATTAACTCTAATCATCACAATGAAACCGAGTGGTAGGTATTATTATTCTTGTTTAATAAATGATGAAGCTGAGTTAAGAGAGAACACAGAACCAGGCTGTAGAATAAGTATCACAAATATCTTGGTCACATGAAAGAGCCTAGCACATTAAATTTTTTAAAAGCTCCCCAAGGCTTTGTAAATGAAAATGTTCCATTTAAAAAATAATAATAATAACTCTTTTTAAAAAGTAAACATCTCAATAGATAGGTTGAAGAGCAAAATGGGTTCTAGAGTTAGTGAACCAGAAGATCAAGCCAAGGAATTCTCCCAGAATGCAGCGAAAACGAAGAAATAGATGAGAAGCATGAACCAAAGGGTTAATAGACAGACACTCAGGTTCACTGTCTGCTTAATGTGAGCTACAGAATGAAAGCAGAGACAAGGAAGGAGAGGAGCCCCGAGGCAAGGCAATAACTCAAGGCATTTTTTTAGGATTTAAATACATGTGCTCTTATATGGAGAAAACCTAGTTACAGGTCCTCTACAGCTCACAGGAATCACTTCCTGCAATTTACAAGAAGACTGTCAAAAGACCTACATCTAAGCATATCACAGTGGAATTTCAGGACCCTGAGCATGAAAAGAAAGTGGAAAAAAATTAGGCTGGAATGAGAATACAGTGGACATCAGGCTTCTCACTTGCAACTTTGTAAGCAAGAAAACACCAGAATGATGTCTTCAAAGTTCCCTGGTGAAATACTTGTGAATTTAGGATTCTTTATCCAACTAAGCTACCAAGCAAATGTGAGGGCATCATAAAGACACTTGAAGACACAAATGGACTAAAAACTGTTTGTAACTCTGAGTCCATACAGAGCAGCCGTTCTCACCAGGGTCCTGCTGGCAATTGGGGTGGAACAACTGATCATCGTGTACACACATTTAGTGTCCTTCACTGCCATCCACTACATGCCAGTGGTGTTCCTCCTTAGTCACTGTGACGATACAAAACACCCCTACCTTGGAAAGGGGTGCAATATAGCTCCCCAGAGGCTTCTGGTTGAGAACCCATTGGTGTAGACGGTAAACTTCCACAAAGAGAAAATGAATCCAGGAAGAGACCATGTGACATAAGCAAGCAAGCAAGGAACCAAAAAAATTTATTTTTAAGTCCAAATAAACAAATTTATTTACAACAGTTAATCAAAAGCTAAGATGATAACATGGGGTAGAGATATATAAAATCTGGGAAAGAGGTAAGAGATTCTCATTTTATTTAGTTGGAAGACATAGATATTAATTAACTCTAGATGTTGATTAAGAATTATGTTAAGCAATGGGACTTCCCTGGTGGTCCAGTGGCTAGGACATTATGCTTCCAATGCAGGGGACCTGAGTTCGATCCCTGGTCAGGGAACTAGATCCCACATGCCACATGCCACAACTCAGACCCAACATGGCCAAATAATTAAAAAAGAATGCGTTTAACGATGCATGTCAAATATATAAAGATAATAGGAACAGAATATATATTTTCCAAGTCACTAGAAGGAAACTTAATTGAGAGCAAATAAAATGTTATCAACTAACCAAAAAGCAGGGGTGAAAGAGAAGCATGAAAATAGCATATGCAACAGAAAATCCATGGTAAACTGGTAGAACATATGCAAATATATCTGTAGCCATAATACATGTATTAAATTACATAAACTATACTAATATATTAAATCCAATATTAAAAGACAAAGACTCTTAAACTGAGCTTAAAGTCAAACTGCATGATGTTTATTAAGAGACAGCAAAAACAGCGTAATAGTGAAAGATTGAAGATGCTGAGATGGGAAAGGTAATCCAGGAAAATGCCAGCAAAGGGAGAACATCAGTGTTAGCATCAGGCAAAATGGATTCCAAAGCAAAAATAACCAGGAGGATTGAAAAGGCAAAAATAGACGTTGGGACTAGCCGGTGGTGCAGTGGACAGGAATCCACCTGCCGGCGCAGCGGACACGGTTCAGTCTCTGGTCTGGGAAGATCCCACGAGGCGCGGAGCAGCTAAGCCCGGGCGTCACCACTCCTGAGCCGGCACTCTCGAGCCCAGGAGCCACAACTACTGAGGACGGCATGCCTGGAGCCCGTGCTTCGCAGCAAGGGCGGCCCAAGCACTGCAACAGAGAGCAGCCCCTCATCGCAACTAGAGAAAGCCCTCACAAAAGCAACAGAGATCCCGGGCAGCCAAAAATAAATAAGTACATGAAATTTAAAAATAGATATTGATGAAACATTCAATCTACCAATACGTTTAATCTTTGTGCCTATATGTACCTAGTAACACAGAATTGAGGCGTGTAATACTAAACTTGATAGAATTAAAAAGAAAAAACAAATCCACAGTTTTGTGAGAAATTTTAACTTACCTATTAGAAATCTACAGAAACAAGTAGTCAAGAAACCAGGAAAGGCGTTAGCATGATTAATAAGCTTTACAGAATAAAGTTATAAATCTGTTATATGGAAATAATGTGTTTTCCCTTTTCAAACACATGTGATAACTCTGAAAACATTGTACCTATTTGAAATAATAGTTTTTCTTTTAACCCCTCTTCTCACTTTTCTCCTATATTTTTCTATATTTTTTCCAATTTCTTCTAAATTTTCTTTCCTCCCTTCCCGTTTTTCTCTCTCTCTGTACCACCTGCTTTTCTTCCTCCCAGATAACCTTGCTAGCAGATGGATTATATCCTCCTGTATTTTTTTCATGCTCATAAAGTCAGATGCAAATGTATATATCTATGTAGATTTCTCTCCCTATCTCTTACAAAAATAGAACCTCAGTTTATAGTACATTTCTCTGGATCTTGTAGAGATGAAAGATGGAAATACCTTCAAGTCAGCAGACAGAGGCTTAAGCCATTCTTTTTTAGTGTTGTGTGACGTGTGGTTGTGTGACGTCATGATAGAAACGTACCATGATGTATTCAACTATTTGAGCATACACTTTATTTTTAGGGTTTCATTGCAATCATGTTCGTTGTTGATGTGAATAACCATAGCCACATATACTCTGGTGCTTTTATTTCTATGGGATGGATTCCCAGGCATGAGATTGCTGGGTCAAAGAATGTGTGGAACTGTTTTAGCTTGATATATGTTGCCAGAATGCTCTCCAACAAGGTCATCACTACTGGAATGTGGTGAAGAGAGTCCCTTCCGAGCCTAGAGTAGGTGTTATCATGCTCTCAATTTGCTAGTCTGATGTGAGTAAAGTGATATCTCACTGTTTTTAATTTGCATTTCCCTGACTCCTAGGGAAGATAAACATCTTTTTTGGATTGTTCCCCATTTGGATTTGTTCTTCTATGCATAGTCTAGTGATAGCATCTGACCATTTAATTCTGATACTAATTTGCAAATGCTCTGTGTGTGTGTGTGTGTGTATACATATACATATATATATATGTATATATTAACCTTTCATCTGCCATCTGCATTGCAGATAGTCCCAAGATCTGATTGAGGGCTGAAAGGTACAGTGTTACGGGTATTCTTCTAAGATTTCAATGGTTTGATTTTTTTTTTAGACCTGTCTTTAATTCATTTGGATTTTTTGTTTGTTTGTTTAAATGATGTGAAATAGGGTTCTGATTTTATTTCTTCAATCTCTCCATTCTCTACTATCAGTTCAGTTCAGTCGCTCAGCCGTGTCTGACTCTTTGCAACCGCATGAATCACAGCATGCCACTAACCACAGGTGGCAATTATTTTGTTTGAATTGTGTCTGGTCTGAATTGAAATGGGCTGTAAGTTTAAAATATATACCAGATTTCCAAGACTTGATATGAAAGAAAAGAATGTACAATGTCTCATTAATAACTTTTATCTCGATTACATGTTGAAATAATAATATTTTGGATATATTGGATTACATAAAATATTAAAATTACTTCATATATTTTCTTTTTGTTCTTTTTAATGTGGCTCAGAGAAAAATTTTAATTACATACACAGCTTACATTATATTCCCATTGCACAGACGGTTCCTGACCATTGGTAGAGCCAGAACTATTTTTTAAACATTTTTATTCTCTCTCATTTATCTTTTATCTGCCTCTTGAGAGGTGTATCTGTTTTATTGCTTATAATAGACATCTGTCTGATTCATCACCTCCCATTGTCTTTTAAACAGTCTTTTTATATTTGGAGAAATAATTCATCAGATCTCAAATTCCCAGCCTCCCTCACCATTAGACTGTGTGTGCTTGACTCTCGAAGGATGAATGGGAAGTGAGCTACATGGGGAACCAGGTTCTAGGAGTTTCCATTTCCATGGGTCCAGGTGGCACAGGCAATGAGCTTTGAGGATAGCAGCCCCAAGAGTGGTTTTAAGGTCAAGGTCGCGGCTTTGGGCGGGTAGTAACAGCCCAGCAGTTTCCTCATCGGGCAGGACTGGGTATCGTTTGGAGGCATTGTTTAACCTTGAGTCTGACTTTTCAGCCCTCTAATGACTTTGTGAGCTACTCAGTATCTCTTTAAAAAAAAACTTGCTTGCTCCTGAATCATCAGAATCAGCTTCCGTTGTAACATAGGACTCACTATAGAACCCTGACTGGTATACTGGAATGGTCTTCAAGAAGAGGATTTGGGATATTTTTCTTACTGTTTAAAAAATATCTTCCATCTTTTTTAATTTTTATTTTTTTATGTTATGAAAGTGATAACACATTTACAGGAGACTTGGAAAATACAGAACAAGGTTACATATAGTTCCACTATAATTACAATTATTTTTAAAGCAGATAAAGTAAGAGTTTTAGTTGGAGTTTCAACATCAAGCTCTCAAAAATTAATAGAATGAATATACAGAGACGTAGAAGGATATAGCAAACCTGAAAAGCACTATGAACCAATTCAATGTGATGAAGATTTATACAGTTTTCACACAACAGTAGGATACAAATTCTATCCAAGTTCCCATAGACTATAAACTAGAAGACACTGGAACTATCCAGGGACACAGAACAAGGTGCAAAAATTTCATGGTCTAAAGGTACTGAAATCACACTGTCTGTTCTCTTATCTGGCTTCCCTGGTGGCTCAGAGGTTAAAGCATCTGCCTGCAGTGCAGGAGACCTGGGTTTGATCCCTGAGTCGGGAAGATCCCCTGGAGAAGGAAATGGCATGTCACTGTGGAATAAAAAATATCTTCCATCCTAATGAGTTCTCTCTTCTTACTTTTTATCCCCAGCTTATTTTCTTGTTCTTTTTCTGCTTCTCAAGGAGACTATTGTCTTACCCGGGCTTCCCCAGAAAATAGAGGCCTGTGTCAAAAGTTTACATGCTAACACTTCACTGGGTTTGTGCAACAGACCAGTTGCGGGAAACCCGGTTGAAGGAAAAAGTGAGGCAGGGATGGCACAGAGCAGATGTAAGAGGTTGCATTCCTGAGGGGCTCACTGTTTTACAACCAGTGGAGCTAGCTGCTCGGGCTCACAGTACATCTTCAGAGAGGCTGGATGAACTACTCTGGCTTGGAGCATCCTTTAGGAAGAGAAGGTGAGATGAATTTATCCACTGGGTCCTTCTTTGTCCCCCAACTCCTGTGGCCCAAAGTCTGCCTCAGAGGGCACTAACTCAACATATCCAGGCAGTGTTTTGTGGCCTCTGGAGAAGCCAGAACCTCCCGGGCCAGTCTGGCCGCTGCATAGAGTGGGCTGTCTCTCCCTTTCTATCTGTGCTACCGCGGGGCTCCTCAGCGTAGTGCTGCGATGGCAGGGGCCATGACCCGGCTTAATGGCCAGGGAATAGCTTGCCATTCCCTGCAGAACCTCTCCATCTAGGAATCAAGACAAATGACTTAGGGGTGAGGTGGGTGAGTCGTGGGTTTGAGGGGGTCACAGTACAGAGGTCTGTGGAGGTGCATAACCTCAGTCTAACATCCTGCCCCTTGCACCATTCAGATCCGCTTTCACCCTCTTGTAATATATGGAGCGCACACAAGAACAAGGTGCCCTCATTTCTTCCCTCAGAGGGGAGATATAAGTCAGCTTTTCAAGGCAGTAGCTGTTCAGTGAAGCAGGGAAGTGCCTGGGGACAGAGGGAGTAAGGGGGAGACGGGCGGGGAAGAAGTGTGGAGAGCAGGGTGTGGCATGGATCTGAAGCAATCCTAAACTGAAGCACACATAAGCATTACACTCTTTCCATTTATAGATGAAGTTACTTAAGGTAAAAAATTTCCCTTGAATGTAGCCTTTTCTACCTCCCAGAAGTTTTCCAATAAAGAAATCGCCATTTCTTTGTTTTCTGGATCATCTGTAATTTCATTTTTTCACTTTCCTTTGATTCAGGTGTTCCCAAACAGACTTAATTTCCAGGTGGTTAGCATATTCTGGTGACTTTAAAAATGATTTACTTTTCATATATTGAATGATGGGCAAAGATGATAGCCCACAAAACATCAAATTTATTGAATTTTTCAAGATTTTCCTTCTAGCCAGGGGATGATACATTTTAGTAAATGCTCTTGTATTGATGTATTGAATATGTATAAAAAGTATCTTCTGTATTTGAAGAAACATTTATTTATTTGAGCTTGTAGATTATTTTTTTTTCTTCCATATCAGAGCTACTGATTTTGAAAGAGATATATTGAAGCCTCCTACTGAAATTATATTTTCATGAGATTCTCTTTGTGTTTCTAATAAATTTTGCTTTCTGTATTTACCTGCTACAGTTTTAAGCCCATTGCATCCTCTTCACAAATTATGCAGTAGTGGTGCCCTTCTTTACAGCCACAAAATTAAAAGACGCTTGCTCCTTGGAAGAAAAACGGTGACAAACCTAGACAGTGTATTAAAAAGCATAGGCATCACTTTGCCGACAAAGATCTATATAGTCAAAGCTATGGTTTTTCCAGTAGTCATGTACGGATGTGAGAGGTGGACCAGAAAGAAGGCTGAGCGCTGACAAATTGATGCTTTTGAAATGTGATGCTGGAGAAGACTCTTGAGAGTCCCTTGGACTGCAAAGAGATCAGTCAAACCAGTCTGTCCTAAAGGAAATCAACCCTGAATATTCATGGGAAGGACTGATGCTGAAGCTGAAGCTCTAATACTTTGGAGATGCTTTTATTGAATCGGTATGACAGCCTATTCTGCCTAAACCTTCCTTCCTTTTGGAGATGTTGATCCCAAGAGCACTCCTTAATAAACCTTTTTCCTGGGCCTTCCTGGTGGCTCAGGGGCAAAGAATCTGCTTGCCTAATGCGGGAGACACGGGTTCGATCCCTGATCTGGGAAGATGCCACATGCCGCAGGGCAACTAAGCCCGTTCCTCAGAATTATTGGGCTTGTGCTCTAGCACCCGGGAACCCCCAACTACTGAGTCCATGTGCTGCAACTACTGAAGGCCCTGCACCCTAGGGCCCGTGCTTCGAAACAAGAGGAGCCCTCGCACCACAACTAGAGAAAAGCCACGCAGCAGTGAAGGCCCAGCACAGCCAGGAACAATAAAAAAAATTATTTAAAAAAACCTTCTTCCTTCCTTTTCACAAATGTTGATCCCAAGAGCACTTCACATGCAAATCTCTGTTGCAGTCTTTCTTCTAGGAAAGTCAGCTCTGACAATAGGAGGTTGTCCTTACTCTAAAGGGACGCATACTTCAGAGTGAAGTGTCATGATATTGGTAACGTATTTTCAAAGATTCAGACAAAATGCGCATGTATGTATAAAGCAAAAGACACAGAGATAAAGCAAATATGGCACAATAACAGTTGGTGAATCTAAATGCTTCATATAGAGATGTTTATTGTAGCATTCTTCTACCTTTTCTGGGGATTTGAGATTTTACAAAACACACAAGTGAAAATAAAATCCCTTTAAACGCTTTTTAATAGATGTCTCAGTGGGACCAAATTTACAGTTGAATATTCAATTCTCTATCTTTCCTTGGGACCTCTTCATTATATTAAATCTTTTGTTTGCTTTTCTAATAAAGTTATTTAAATCCGTAATTCTTCCTTTGAATTTTTCTTTGGTCACACCTCAAAGATTTTTATATTTTGTGCTCTCATTGTCATTCCTCAAAATAATTGATAATTTCCATTCTCATTTTCTCTTTAATCCAATAGATAGCTAAAAGAGTGAATTTTGGGTATTCATGTGTTGGGGGGTTTTGGTGATGGTGAGGTTTTTATTTTTTGTTTGGCTATTCTGGGTGGTGTTTTCTAGTTTTACTGCATTGTAGTCTGTGAAAGAGCCTGTAGTACTTCTGCCTTTTAACTACAGTAAGTCCCCTACATACGAACCTTCAAGTTGCGAACTTCCAAAGATGTGAACGTGGGTTCCAGCAGTGTCAGGCCTGAATGAAATTGCAGCTTGCCCTCGTCTCCTACTGCTGACGATCCTTCAGCTCTACCATCTCCCAACACCTCGCCCTCCTCCAGTCAGTAACCCTTCTTACCCATTATTCAGTACCCGCCCCCGTGTACCAGCTGGGTACTGTTCTACTGCCCTTTTCAAGGCACTGTACTGTCAGACTAAACGTTTATTTTTTGTGTTTGTTTTTTACATATCATTTGTGTGAAGAGTATTATAAACCTATTACAGCACAGTACTACATAGCCGATTGTCTTAGGTGGGTACCTAGGCTAATTGTGTTGAACTTATCAACAAACTGGACTCAGAACCCACTTGCAGAACGGAACTCATTTGCATGCACTGTACAGGGAAACTTCCTCTGCGAATTCTGGGGAGATGGTTGCTTGAATACATCCTTGCTACCCTCATCTTTTGATTTTTTTTTTTTTTCATCATCTTTTGATTTTAAGCCAGCTACTGAATGCTTTTTGAGGCCAGCAGCTTCTGAGGTCTAGGGTAGAAGTAAGGTCGCGTGCATCTCTGGGGTCTAGTCTGGGTCCAGTGAGAGCGGGGCCCAGGGCCCGGGAGTGATGGCCAGAAGGAAAGAGGGAACAGCTGGGAGCATCTGACTTAGGCGAACCCAGGCTTCCTGCAGGGGCAGCTTCACCTGCCCACAGGGGCGTTCTCAGCCTCACTGCTCCAGATCTCAGAAAGCTGAGTGGGGAAGTAAGTGTGCTGGGCCCTTTCTTTCCTGGGGAAATGCCAGCTGAGGTGAAAGAGCAGAGGGGTCCTTCTGGGACCAGCACCCCACCAGCCGGAGCACTGCTGACCCGGGAGACCCAAGACTGCTGAGCCATCCTGGGCTCAAGGGCCTGACTGGGGGGGAGCCAGCAGAGGGAAACCCCAACACACCCGAGGGGTCCTTGAAACGAGAAAGGGAGAGAACCGGCGCGTCACAGAGAACAGCCGGTACTAACCTGCTGCAGGAGAGAGAAAAGAATGTGGGCAGAAATCGAGGATGAAAGCAACCCCTGAGGCAGGAGCTCGATGGGCCCCAGGCTGAGCAGCTCTCTCCCCTGTGGCAGAAACTGCATGAAAGCGGAAGGACGGAGGAGGCTGGGCCCTGCCCAGATAGGAGATAAAAGACCACGTATTCCTCCTTCTCTAAGTCAAGGAGACCTCCCTGACTACACAGGCGCGTAAAGGCTCCTTGGAGGTCAGAAAGGGGGGGGGGGGGGGCGCGTCCCCTCGTGGTAGGTGATGTCAACTACCCGTAGGCCTCTTCACTAGAATCCATCTTGGCTGAGAGACGCCCACGTGCACATGGGAGGATCCTGAGATTTACCAAATGTGGGTTCAGAGCCAGGCAAGTCAGAGTGACTGGTCAAAGGAAACTGAGAAGAAATGTCCCATAAAACTGATTCAAGCCATCACGAGGTGTGACTCATTCTCTGAGCTGGGCCTGTGTGTCTATCCACATGTACTGTTTTTTCCTCCTAATAAACACTTGTTTCACTACTTTTGGTCTTTGCAGGAATTCTTTTTCCGCAAATCCAAAGGACCAGGGCCTTGCCTGACCACTGGTCTAGTGTCTGGGATTCAGGGCTCTAGTCACTGCGACCCAACCTCAGTCTCTGGCGAGGACCTGAAGTGCTGCTTCAAGTTGCTACATGCTGTGGCCCCCTGAGATCAGACCCACAATACAGTGTGGTGGGTGTGTGCGCGCACACACTCATGCTTTGCATCAAGGGATAATCTTGTATTCAGACTAAAACATCTCAGGAGGTGAATCCAAGGAGAGCATGGTTGCTGTTGAAACCTGATGTGGATTAACAAACAGAGAAATAAAAAAAAGTTCAAAGAGATGGAGATAATGAGGTGAAATCAAAGAGGTTGGGGGACTGATGGGATCAACCCAATGAATACTTGTCTGTTGAATTATTCAGTATTGGAATTATAACTATTGGAAGAAAAACAGAAATTCATAAAATGGAGGTACTGGAAGGCAGGCAATTATGAAACAAAACAATGGAGGAAATTTTCCCTGAAATTTTTCCAACAAAGACCTGATCGGAAGACTTGAAAGGTTCACTGAATTCCAAACAGAGCTTCCAAAAGAGAATACTCACCTTTAGTCACATGCTGGGAAAATGAACTTCAAGAATACATATAAAGCTTGCCAGCCTCTAGAGAGGGAAAGTAAGTAACCTACCAAGAAAATCAGTGAGGCTGGCATTGGACTTTTCATCTGCAATATTGGAAGCAAATGATGACGTAATACTACTTAGAGACTTTTTTTGGGGAAAGAAGGAATCCTAAAGGAAAGACTAATAATAATATGGGACTATAAATACTGAAGGATCTCAGTCTGGCATTTGGGGAGGGGCAGGTGGAGATGAAAATAAAAGTCTTTAGATCTCTTTGAGGGTTATGGAAGATGGAGATGTAAACTGTTACAAAGGGTTGTCTTAATGTGGGGAAATAGATGGTGTTTTTCATATGATGGAAGATTATATAATTGTGATCATATTTAAAAAAATATTTGTTCAGGGATTTATCTGTTTTTTGGTTTTTGATAATTTATATTTTATTTATTAATTTTTTTTATTTTGGCCGCACTGCATGGCACAGGGGTGGAGAAGGAAATGGCAACCCACTCCAGTGTTCTTGCCTGGAGAATCGGACGGGGAGCCTGGTGGGCTGCCATCTATGGGGTCGCACAGAGTCGGACACGACTGAAGTGACTTAGCAGCAGCAGCAGCATGGCACGTTGGAGTCTTAGTTCCCTGACCAGGGATCGAACCCTTGTCCCCTACATTGGAAGCTTGAAGTCTTATCTACTGGACAACCAGGGAAGTCCCCATGATCATATATTTTTTTTTAATATGAAAAAGAAAAGGTAACCATTAACTCTTATAGAACACCAAAGCCATATAATAAATGACCGTGTTATCAAGCCAGTAAAAAACAAGAAAAAGGAAGAGAGAAATAACAAAGTAAAGTAAGTAGTAAGCCTAAATTAAAGTGGAAGGAATACAATGAAGCGTTTCCATTTTTACAGCAATCTCAAAGGGGCTGAATTGTCCTATGAAAACCCCAAGTGTGCTAAATAGGATTAGTGAACGAAACCCAGGCATGGGCTATTGTGAGGAATACTGTATCAGCCAGAAGTGTGTGTAACAGAAACCTGAATCACAGTGGTTTAAACACAGGAGAAATTTGGTTTTCCTCGTATAACAAGAGGTAGGGAGGTGGGTGGAGCGGGGAGCAGCTCACCTGTCAGCTCTGGATTCCCCTCCGCGTGGGCCCCCCTGCTATATGAGTGGCTTTCCTGGAGGCATGGCTGTTCGCCCTCATCCTGAGGCATCTGGGCCCTTCCTGGTCATCATGCTGTTCTCAGTATGAGGCCATGATGGAGGCACATGTCCATTTACCCTCAAAATTGGACCCCTCCTCCAGACACCAAGCTTGGGCTTCTTCCTTCTCTCTGCTGGTCATAAGGGACCACCTCCCACTGCGTTCAGCCATAGGTTTCAGCCAAGGGGCAGGCAACAGGTGGATGAGATGAGGGTCTGGGCTGCTTACTCATGCAGCTGGCTTCTGCCACCTGGCCCTCCTCTGCTCAATCTTGGCTACTCCAGAAGTGGGTGAGGGCATGTTGGCATGTTTGGAGCAGTCTCCCCAGCAAAGACTCCTTTTGCATCACTGAAGGTGGCCTCTCCCAGAGGAGTGGGAAAGGGGTCCCATTGCCTGGGGAAAGAGACTTTAACCAGCCCCTTGGTTATAAAGGGGAACATATACTTCCCATGCAATACAGTAATTTTACTCCTAGGTATTTAAGAGGAGAAATGAAAACCTAAGTCCATACAAAGACTTGTACACAAATCCTCATAGCAGCTTTATTCACTGTTGCCTCAAACTGGACACAACCCAAAAATCCATTAATGAGTGAATAAATCAACAAATTGTGTTATATCCTTACAATGGGATGCTACTCAGTTGTAAAAAGAAATGGACCATTAATACACCCAACAACACAGACGAATCTCAAAATGATGATGCTAAGTGAACGAACTGAGAAGAGAGTAGTTCATAGTGTTTGATTCCATTTACGTAATACGCTAGAATTGCAAACTAACCTATGGTGACAAAGTAAATCAGAGATTGCTTGGGGATGGAGGGGTGGGGAACAGCAGTAGGGAGGGAGCACAGAGATGCACAGAAAACTTGTGGAGATAATTAGAAATGGAATTTAAGTTTTATGGGGACATCCTGAGCCATGACAAGACCTTCAGTTAGGAACTGTTGAGGTTGGGCAGTGCCGTGGTATTACCCAAATTATAGGAGAAAGAATTGTGCTACGTTATATATGGAATCTAGAAAAATGGTACTGATGAACCAATATGCAGGGCAGGAATAGAGATGCAGATGTAGAGAACAAAATTGTGGACACAGGGAGTGAAGGAGGGGAGAGGAGCGAATTGAAAGAGTAGCACTGACATGTATATATATGTATACATTGTAGGTATGTATGTATATATATCTGAATATTGACGTATATACATAACCTGCAGACGTAACCTGCCTGCCAATGCAGGAGATATAAAAGACGTGGGTTCGATCCCTGGGTCTGGAAGATCCCCAGGACATGGCAACTCACTCCAGTATTCTTGCCTGGAGAATCCCATGGACAGAGCAACCTGGCGGGCTACAGCTCACAGGGTTGCAAAGAGTCGGACATGACTGAAGCTTCTTAGCATGCATGCGTGTGTACAATAGATAGCTAGCAGAAAGCTGCCGTATAGCACAGGGCTCTCAGCTCGGTGCTGTGATGACCCAGACGGGTGGGAGAGAGGTTCAAGAGGGAAGGGATATACGTATGTGCTTAGTTGTTCAGTCATGACCCCCTGAACTGTAGCCCGCCAGGCTCCTCTGTCCATGGGATTCTCCAGGCAAGAATACTGGTGTGGGTTGCCATGCGTTCCTCCAGGGGATCTTCTTAACCCAGGGATTGAACCCAGGTCTCCCACACTGAGGGTGGATCCTTTACTGTCTGATCCACCAGGGAAGCCTGAATATACATATACATATGACTGATTCATGATGTTTGCAGCAGAAACTGACACAGCATTGTAAGGCAATTATATTCCAAGTTAAAAAAAAAAAAAAAGAACTGTACTATGTACTCCTAACTTCATGTGTGGTACAAAGATGACATCTCTTGATTCATCTCCCGCTATTCCAGTGTTTCTCAACTTTTATTTTTTAAGTTATAGCTCCTCCAAGGGGACTTTTTAGATATTTTCCCCCCTGCAATAATTGTCCTCCCCATAAAAATTTAATACCACAGATATACTGCATATCTCTTTATGTACTATGGTCCTCTGAGGGCCACAAACCACTGTAATATCTAAAGATTTTTTAAGGCTCTAAGAACCAATTTTCACCCCCCTGGGGGCAATATTGCCCCTGTTGAGAATGCATGTCTAGTCTTTTAAGAAAAAAATTAAAGCAGGCAGGAAAAAGGCGGTCTTATAATTTAAGTGATCTGATTTGTTTCTTTGACAGAAATGCGGTGACACATAACTGTGAAAAATGCCTCCCCGGCACTGTGCATTAATATGGGTTAATGAAAATGGGTGGCTGAAATGAGGAGAGGAGGGTTTGCAAAGCAGACCGCGTTCAGCCAGGGCAGAGACGTGCTGGAGTTTTTCATGGGCGACTAGAGCCCTCTGCTGGCCACTTTGGGAACATACCCCCCCAAATTAAATGCCACTTATTCGTTACCCCAGCATCTCTAACACGTCATTGATAAGCTCCAGGCTTGGGCATGAGGCTCAGCAAAGTTTAATAATCAAATCAGAATCACATAGTAGTAAGTGGGAAAACTGGCATCCGAAGGCAGTTCTGTCTGAATCCAAAGTCCATACTTTCCTCCTCAGGAGGTTGAGGTTCATTTATTCACCTATAGTTTGTCCAATTGCTCTAGCATTGTTCGTTGAAAAGTCTATCCTTCCTCCATTTAATTGCTTCTGTACCTTTGTTAAAAAAATACAGTTGTGTATATTTGTGTGAGTCTATTTCTGGTGTCTCTCTTATATCCATTGATCTACATGTCTATCCATCCACCAGAGCCACAGTCTTGATTACTGTAGCTCTATAAAAAATCTAGCGTTGTGAAGTAATTAGCCTCCAACTAATAAAAATAAATAAATAAATAAATAAAAATAAAAGTGAAAAAAAAAGTCTAGCGAGTAGACTGATCTTTCCATTTATTCTTACTTTTCAAAATTGTTTTAGCTAGTCTAGTTTCTCTTTATTTCCACATACATAAACTTTAGAATAATCGTTCTTATATCTACAAAAAGATTCCTGCTGGGATTTTGATAGAAATTGCCTTAAAGCTAAATATCAATACAGGGAGAACTGGCATTTTACTGTGTTGAGTTTTCCAGTCCACGAATCAGGTGTGTTTATCCATTTTTTAAGATATTCTTTGATCAGCATTTTGTAATTTTCAAAATGCAAGTTTGGACATGTTTGGTTAGGCTTACATCTAACTATATTTGAGCAATTAAAAGAGGATATCATATTTAAAATTTTGATACCCATGTGTTCATTGCTGGCATAGAGAAATACAATTGGATTTTATATTTTCTTTTGCATCTTTTGACCTTGTTCATTAGTTCTAGGAGGTTTTCCTGTTTTGTTGTTGTTATTTTTTGTAGCTTCTTTGGGAGATTTTCTACTTAGACAATCACTCATCTGTAAATAGAACAGTTTTATTCTCTCTTTTCTGATCTGTATGCCTTTGTTTCCTTTTCTTGTCTTGTTGCAGTGGCTGGAGCTTCCAGCACAATGGTGAGTAAAACTTGTGAGAGCAGATATCCTGCCTTGTTCCCAATCTTAGAGGGGAAGCATCCAGTCTTTCACCATTAAGTACATTGTTAGCTGTAGGTTTTTATAGATGCTCTTTATCAATTTCCCCCACTTGTATTTTTATGAGAGTTTTGTCATAAATTTCATGTACATTTTGTCAAATACTTTTTCTTCATTGGTGGAAATTGTGTGATATTTCTTCTTTGTTTGGTAATATGGTGAATTACATGTATTGATTTTGAATATTTCATCAGCCTTGCATCCTTACAATAAACCCCATGGTATAAAATTATTTTCATATACTCATATGTCTTTGCATACAATAAACAATTCTATTTGTTAATACTTTGCTAAGGATTTGTGTGTCTAATTCAAGAGGAATATTGGTTTGTATCTATCCTTTTTTGTACTGTATTTAAATTTTTTTTCTTGGTTTTGGTATCAGTGAATGCTAGCTTCATAACTGAACAGGGAAGTGTTTTTTATTCTTGAATTTTTGGAACAAAGTGTGTAGAACTGGGGTTATTTCTGCCTTAAACATTTGGTAGAATTCTCTAGTGAAACCATCTGGACCTAGAGTTTTCCTTTTTTGGGAGTTTTAAAATTACAAATTAAATTTCCTTAATTCTATTTCATATTCAGTGAGTTGTGATAGTTTATATTTCTGGTAGAATTGATCTATTTAATCTAAGTTGTCAAGTTTATGCCTATAAAGTTGTTCGTAGATTCCGCTATTATCATTTTGACGTCTTCAGGGTCTGTCATGATATCCCATTTCATTACTGATATCGGTAATTTATGCCTTATCTCTCTTTTTATCAGTCTTTCTAGAGGCTTCTGCAATATACCACATTGCCTAAAACCCAGACATGTATTTTAATAACCATCTTTGAATTCTTCAGAGCACTCAGCCTGATGAAATGCCCTTCAGTGACCTCAGGAAATCAATGGTGAATTAAAATTGACTCCTGCCTTGTACTCCTGGGATATCTTGGTGTTTCTGTGGAGTCTGAAGCCAGACTGCATTCCTGTAGCTTGGGATGGCTCAGGGACCTTCCAGCCTGTTCTGTTGTTGTTGTTGTTCAAAGTGGCGCCAGTTTGAGCCTGCCAGAAGTGAGGTTTGAGATTCCAGAGGCCAGTGGGTACCATCGGAGACTGACGTTGGTTCCCAGGGCGGGGGTTCCACCTAAAGTGAATTCGTCTTTGGGACCCAGATAGAGTCCACATGGATACATCAGCTGTTGTGTGTCAGGAGTCTCCAGAAACAAAAATACAAGGGGACACACACAAGAAGTAAGACTTCTTACTGAGACTTCCATGGTGGTCCAGTGGTTAAGAATCTGTCAATGCAGGGGACACAGGTTCTATCCCTAGTCCAGGAAGATCCCACATGCCACGGAGCAGCTAAGTCCGCGAGCTGCAACTACTGAAGCCCTCACGCCCTAGAGACTAGGGTGCAAGTTACACCACAACCAGAGGGTAGCCTCTGTTCAAAACTAGAGAAAGCCTGCATGCAGCAATCAAAGACCCATCACAGCCAAAAATAAAGACATCTTTAAATTAAAAAAAAAAAAAAAAAAAAAAAGACTTCTCACCAGTACTCTGGAAAGAGGTAGAAGGGCCTCAGTCAGGGAGTTGGGGCTGAAGCAACTCTTGGTCCTTCTGTTCAGACTGTGTGAAATTTGCATGATGTTACCCTTCGTGAGAGAGTATCAGGGCTGTGTGATGAAGGTTTAGGACAGCTTTCAGAGGAGTCAGCTGAGCTCAGAGGATGGGCAGGAGGCGGACTCCACAAGACAGGCCCTATTTCGGGGTGTCTGTGAGAGAACAGTCTGGGCAGGAGGCTAGACCCAGCTAAGGAAATTTAATCTCCAATCCTCTCCAAAGACACTGTGCTTGCTTTATTCTCTATTTCTCTCCAGGTCGTCACTCTTGGCCTCTAAAGTTGTGCTGATTGCTCCATAAATCGACAATCAGAGTTTAGAATGATAATACTGGTTAATGATAATATAGTTCTTATGGACTGTTTGTATCCCTCCAAAATTTCTATGTTTAAATTCAAACTCCCCAGTATTATGATGGTATTAGAAGGTGGGGCCCTTGGGAGATGCATAGGTCATGAGCGGGGAGCCCTCTAATAAAAGAGACCCCAGAGAGCCCCTCACCCTCTCTGCCATGTGAGGAGTAGTGAGGAAATGGCCAACTCTGCCCCAGGAAGCAAGTCTTCGCCAGACACTGAATCTGTTGGCGCTGTGATCTTGGTCTTCCAGCCTCCAGCACTGTGAGAAATAAATTTGTTGTTTATTAGCCCTCTGGGTCTATGGTATTGTTATAGCAGCCTGAACAGATGAAGACAATAGTATGACCTGAATCTGCCTCTTCCTTTTAAAGATGAATAACATTAGGCAAGGTCAAGATTAGAAGTCAAGCTGCCCACTTTCAAGTGCCCTGTGATCATTCCAAATAGTCAAAACGAGTGTCTTAAAAAGTTTCTTCCTAGAAATGTCAACCAAGGGAGTACCACCAATCAAAAAGACACACATGCCTGACAGCCTCTTCCCTCCACGGTGGATTTTCTGACCACAAAGAGTTGAAAATATTAAGACAGAAGAGCAGCAAAACCTGGACATATTTACCTGTTGATGGATTATTTCCATATAAGGTCACTTTGATGATAGGCTGAAGAATCAAATGGTTAAAAACACAGTTGGGTTAAATGATATAACCATAGGACTTGCCCTTAAGTGCTTACATTTTAGTGGAATCAATATATATATAGGCTTCCCTGGTGGTTCAGATGGTAAAGAATCTGCCTGCAATGAAGGAGATCCCTGGACTGGGAAGATCCCCTGGAGAAGGGAATGGCAACCCACTCCAGTACTCTTGCCTGGAGAATTCCAAGGTCAGAGGAGCCTGGTGGGCTACAGTCCATGGGGTCACAAAAAGTCGGACACAACTGAGTGACTAACACTTTCATATATCTATAAATATACTTTTGCCCGATCCTTTAACTTTCAAATTTCCTCTGTCACCTGGTTTTACTATTTTTTGGTAAGCCACACATAGTTGGACTTAGTTTTTTAACTGAGCATTAATCTACCTCTGCCTTTGATATATGAATTCAATGTGTTCACCTTATCTGTGACTACTTTTATTTTTCATCTTTATTTAGTTTACTGTACTTTTTGTTTCTTTTTCACTTTTCTTTACCTTCATAGTTTGTCAGTGTTCATTTGATTATTATTTTTTTAATTAGGAAAGTTTTTTACTAGGAAATAAAGGAAAAATACAATCAAGAAACTCAGTCATACCAGGCCCAAATGACTAGTGGTACAAATACTTGAAAAAGTCATCATAGAGATTCTGGATACAGAAAAATAGATGAAAGAGAAAAACCTTGATTTTTACACCAAACACACTTTTGCTAATGTTATAATACAATTATTTCTATCTATTTCTTGAAAATTAAATAGCAAATACACACAAACACACGCAGAGACAAAATATAAAGAAATAAGAAATACTTATGACCCACTTAATAACATGAAGCTTCCTCTCCGTCTCTCCCTAAATGTAAGTCCCCTCCTTTCTCCACAGATGTAACTGCTATGCTAGATCTTGTGTTCACCATCCACGGGTTTTCCTTTGTAGTTTTATTGCTTATTATATATGTGTCCCTAAACAATGTACTGCTGAATTTTTTTGACCTTTATATAAATGCAATAACATGACATTTATATTTTCCTTTTTATTAAACATTACTGTTTAAAGATAACAATCTTGATATGTATAACTGAGGTTTATTTTTATTGGTGTATAGTATTTCCAGTGCTTTGACAAACCTAGACAGTGTGCTGAAAAGCAGAGACATTACTCTGCCAACGAAGCTCCATGCAGTCAAGCTCCGAAGCTCCACTGGTCTTCCCAGTGGTGACATATGGTTATGAGAGCTGGACCAGAAAGGAGGTGTGCCGAAGAATTGATGCCTTCGAACTATAGTGCTGGAAAAGACTCCTGAGAGCCTCTTGGACATCAAGGAGATCAAACTAGTCAGTATTAAGGTAAATCAAGCTGAAATACTTGTTGGAAGGGCTGATGCTGAAGTTGAAACTCCAGTATTTTGCTCATCTGATGCAAACAGCTGACTCATTGGAAAAGCCCCTGACGCTGGGAAAGATTGAGGGCAGAAGGAGAAGAGGGCGTCAGAGGATGAGATAGCTGGATGGCATCACCGATGCAACATACATAAACTTGGGCAAACTTTGGGAGATGGTGAGGGACAGAGGGGCCTGGCATGCTGCAGTCCATGGGGTCGCAAAGAGTTGGACACAGCTGGGTGACTGAACAATAACAATTTGCACTGTATAACCATACCAACGTTTATTTATCCAGTCTATTGTCAATGGACATTACTCCTTTCTCTTTTTTTCAACTGTCATTACAAAAACTTGCAACATGGCAATGGACCTTCTCTTACTTGTCTACGGGTGTAGATGTCCAAGAGTTTCTCGAGGGCAGGGTTTTCCTGTGATGGGGGTATTGGTATCCTGGGTGAGTCCCTTCCTTGGCCTCTCACTGACAGTGCAGGGTGTTGGGTACCTTTGATCCTCTCACATACTAAATGCCTGTAGTACACTTAATCATTCTTTGGCATTGCCTTTCTTTGGGACTGGAGTGAAAAATGGACCTTTTCCAGTCCTGTGGCCACTCCTGTTGAGTTTTCCAAATTTGCTGGCATATTGAGTGCAGCACTTTCACAGCATCATCTTTTAGGATTTGAAATAGCTCAATCGGAATTCCATCACCTCCACTAGCTTTGTTTGTAGTGATGCTTCCTAAGGCCCACTTGACTTCACATTCCAGGATGTCTGGCTCTAGGTGAGTGATTACACCATCGTGACTATCCGGGTCTGGAAAAGGTCAGTTTTCATTCCAATCCCAAAGAAAAGCAATGCCAAAGAATGCTCAAACTATTGTACAATTGCAATCATCTGACATGCTAGCAAAGTAATGCCCAAAATTCTCCAAGCCAGGCTTCAACAGTAGGTGAACCATGAACTTTCAGATGTTCAAGCTAGATTTAGAAAAGGCAGAGGAACCAGAGATCAAATTGCCAACATCTGTTGGATCATCAAAAAAGCAAGACAGTTCCAGAAAAACATCTACTTCTGCTTTTTTGACTATGCCAAAGCCTTTGACTGTGTGGATCACAACAAACTGTGGAAAATTCTGAGAAAGATGGGAATACCAGATCACCTGACCTGCCTCTTGAGAAATCTGTATGCAGGTCAAGAAGCAACAGTTAGAACTGGTTCCAAACCAGCAATAGAGTGGTTCCAAATCAGGAAAGGAGTATGTCAAGGCTGTATACTGTCACCTTGCTTATTTAATTTATATGCAGAGTACATCATGAGAAATGCTGGACTGGATGAAGCACAAGCTGGAATCAACACTGCCAGGAGAAATACCAATAACCTCAGATACGCAGATGACACCACCCTTATGGCAGAAAATAAAGAAGAACTAAAGAGCCTCTTGAGGAAAGTGAAAGAGGAGAGAGAAAAAGTTGGCTTAAAACTCAACATTCAGAAAACTAAGATCACAGCATCTGGTCCCATCATTTCATGGGAAACTAGATGGGAAACAGTGAAAACAGTGACAGACTATTTTGGGGGGCTCTAAAATCATGGTAGATGGTGACTACAGCCATGAAATTAAAGGATGCTTGCTCCTTGGAAGAAAGGTTATGACCAACGTAGACAGCATATTAAAAAGCAAAGCTATTACTTTACCAACAAAGGTCTGTCTAGTCAGAGCTATGGTTTTTCCAGTAGTCATGTATGGATATGAGAGTTGGACTATAAAGAAAGCTGAGCACTGAAGGATTGATGCTTTTGAATTGCAGTGTTGGAGAAGACTCTTGAGAGTCCCTTGAACAGCAAGGAGATCCAACCAGTCCATCCTAAAGGAAATCAGTCCTGAATATTCATTGGATGGACTGATGCTGAAGCTGAAACTCCAATGCTTTGGCCACCTGATGAACTCATTGGAAAGTTCATGAAGAATAAACTCATTGGAAAATACCCTGATGCTGGGAAAGACTGAAGGCGGGAGGAGAAGGAGATGACAGAGGATGAGATGATTGGATGGCATCACCGACTCAATGGACATGAGTTTGAGTAAACTCCAGGAGTTGGGGTTGGACAGGGAGGCCTGGCGTGCTGCAATCCATGAGGTCGCAAAGAGTCGGACACGACTGAGAGACTGAACTGACTGACCCTTAATCATAGTGACAACAAATTATCCCGGCATTTCCAATCACCCCTCAGAATGCCCAGTGGTTTTAGGTATGTGTCCAGAAGTGCAACTATTGAGGCATGGTTTATGTGACTGCTCAGTTTTCGCTTATTACAAATACTGTTTTGTTGAGATTCAGAGATAGAAATAGGTTCCCTATATAAATCCAACATACAAATAATTCATGTTATACAGTACACTCATGTACAATATAACCTATTCATATACTTCAGAAAGTCCTCCCATATATATTCTATGCTGTTATGCCAATAACTTATTTCTGCTTTGACAAAAGCTGCACATTTCACATTCTATTAAGAACTGAATATTTTATCATCTTTTTTTTGTAACAAGTTTGGCATCACATCTAAAATATGACTTCTATTTTCACAAGAACATTTTCCCACAAGAACATTTTTATCCACATTCTTAAGACAATACATTTCTCTTCATATCTTTGAATACTTTTTGAAAGCTTTCACACAATCAAAGCATTCCTGTAAGTGTGTGCTCATTCACTCAGTCATGTCCAACTCCTTGTGACCCCATGGAATGCAGTCCTCCCCAGGACCCTCTGTCCATGGGATTTTCCAGGCAGAATACTGGAGTGGGTTGCCATTTCCTCCTCCAGGAGATGATCTCGACTCAGGGATTAAACCTGTATCTCCTGCATCTCCTATATTGGCAGGTGGATTCTTTACCACTGAGCCACCTAGGAAGCCCTAAAGCATTCACAGAGTGCTCCTATTTCATTTTTATATTACTTCTCTAATTACAATTAGCTATGACCTATTGATAAAGACTTTCCTGCATGTTGACATCATTGTGGTTCTGCCCTGTGATTTAGCTGGTGTTCAGTGAGCATGACCTGCAGTGGAAAGTGTTTGTGGGAGTTTTCTCCTTGTGTGTTTTTCTTTGATGTTTGGTGAGTGATGACCTCTGCCTGAAGCTTTGTCTACATTCATTACATTCATAGGGTTTTCTCCCCTGTGTGAATTCTCTGATGTTTTGTGAGGGCTGACTTTTCATAGAAGGTTTTCCCACATCCAGGACATTTGTAGGGTTTGTCTCCAGTATGAGTTCTCTGATGTACAGCATGGTTGGATTTCATGCAGAAAGATCTCCAGCATTCATTACATTTATAGGGCTTCTCTCCTATGTGCATCCTTTGATGCTGAGTAAGGTTTGATTTCACACAGGAGGTTTTCCCACATTCATTACATATATAGGGTTTCTCTCCTGTGTGATTTCTCTGATGGACAATGAGGGCTGACTTCAGGAAGAAGGATTTTCCACATTCATGATACACATAGGGTTTTCCTCCCTGTATAAGTTCTCTGATGCTCAGTAAGATTGAACTTCACAAAGAAGGACTTTCCACATTCACTACATTCATAGGGCTTTTTCCTTGTGTACATGCTCTGATGGTGAGTAAAGTCTGTTTTCTTAGGGAAGCTGTCTCCACATCCACATTTATTAAAGTCACAGGTTTTCTTCTCTCTGTGAGCCCTCTGATTTCGAATGAGGTGTGACTTCTCATTTAAAACCCTCCCACTTTCACTACACTCATTGTTTGGTTCTCCCAAGCCTGCTTTCTGACGTTGACTTAGTTTCAACAGCTTGTGGAAGGATTTCTCACACTTATTCCCTTTCAAGTTTTTCTCACTTGTGTTAATTCTCTGATTTAGAGCAAGGTAGGACTCCTTTTTAATGGATCTTTCACTGTCATTACACTCACTGGGTTTTTCTGTTGTGTGAGTTCTATGATGTTGAGTCAGACATGGCTCTTCATGGAAGGATTTCCCACACTGGTTACAGTCATCAATTTTCTCTCCTGTGTGAGTTTGCTCATTTTGAGGGTGGATGACTTCTGCAACACTTCCTTATTTCTGTTACATTCACCAGTTTTCCTCTTGTGTGTATTCTCTGATGTTCAATCAGTTTTGACTTCTCACAAAAGGATCTCCCGAATTTATTACATTTACAGTGAGCTCTCTGAGGTATATGTTTTGACCTCACATATGAAAATTTCCAAGTTTTACTGGACTCATGTAGATTCCTTTCCCCAGGGGTTCTTGGACAAGCACTGAGCTTTAACTTTTGGATAAAGGCTGTTTTTCTGTGAAAGGCTTTCTCATAATGATTATATTCAAGAAGATGCTCCAAAGCTGAAATCTTCTGATGTTCAATAAAGGCCTCAATTTGCATGTGGAATTTCTTCTTTTGATCATTTTCACAGGATTTATTTCCTGTATGAGTTTTCTCATGCACAGTATCAAAGAATACACATCCATTGAAATCATCAGATTTTTTTCTCACATTACTTCTATTACTAATCATTAATTGAGAAACACTTTTCAAATTTGTTACAAATGGGTCACCCTGATGGGATATTTTTCTTGAGGGTACTGGATCTGTGGCCATATTAAGTGTTTCTCTAAAGAAGAATGGAACTGGAGGAATCAACCTGCCTGACTTCAGGCTCTACTACAAAGCCACATTCATCAAGACAGTATGGTACTGGCACAAAGACAGAACTATAGATCAATGGAACAGAATAGAAAGCCCGGAGATAAATCCACGTACCTATGGACACCTTGTCTTTGACAAAGGAGGCAAGGATATACAATGGAAAAAAGACAACCTCTTTAACAAGTGGTGCTGGGAAAACTGGTCAACCCCTTGTAAAAGAATGAAACTAAAACACTTTCTAACACCATACACAAAAATAAACTCAAAATGGATTAAAGATCTAAATGTAAGACCAGAAACTATAAAACTCCTAGAGAACATAGGAAAAACACTCTCTGACATAAATCACAGCAGGATCTTCTATGACCCACCTCCCAGAATATTGGAAATAAAAGCAAAAATAAACAAATGGGACCTAATTAAACTTAAAAGCTTTTGCACAACAAAGGAAACTATAAGCAAGGTGAAAAGACAGCCCTCAGAATGGGAGAAAATAATAGCAAACAAAGCAACAGACAAAGGATTAATCTCAAAAATATACAAGCAACTCCTGCAGCTCAATTCCAGAAAAATAAATGACCCAATCAAAAAATGGGCCAAAGAACTAAACAGACATTTCTCCAAAGAAGACATACAGATGGCTAACAAACACATGAAAGGATGCTCAACACCACTCATTATCAGATAAATGCAAATCAAAACCACAATGAGGTACCATTACATGCCAGTCAGGATGGCTGCTATCCAAAAGTCTACAAGCAATAAATGCTGGAGAGGGTGTGGAGAAAAGGGAACCCTATTATACTGTTGGTGGGAATGCAAACTAGTACAGCCACTATGGAGAACAGTGTGAAGATTCCTTAAAAAACTGGAAATAGAACTGCCATATGACCCAGCAATCCCACTCCTGGGCCTATACAACAAGTAAACTAGATCTGAAAGAGACACATGCACCCCAATGATCATCACAGCACTGTTTACAATTGCCAGGACATGGAAGCAACCTAGATGCCCATCAGCAGATGAATGGATAAGGAAGCTATGGTACATATACACAATGGAATATTACTCAGCCATTAAAAAGAATTCATTTGAATCAGTTCTAATGAGATGGATGAAACTGGAGCCCATTATACAGAGTGAAGTAAGCCAGAAAGATAAAGACCAATACAGTATACTAACGCATATATATGGAATTTAGAAAGATGGTCATGATAACCCTATATGCAAAACAGAAAAAGAGACACAGATGTACAGAACAGACTTTGGGACTCTGTGGGAGAAGGCGAGGGTAGGATGTTCTAAGAGAATAGCATTGAAACAAGTATACTATCAAGGGTGAAACAGATCTCCAGCCCAGGTTGGATGCATGAGACAAGTGCTCAGGGCTAGTGCACTGGGAAGACCCAGAGGGATGGGATGGGGAACACATGTAAATCCATGGCTGATTCACGTCAATGTATGGCAAAAACCACTACAATATTGTAAAGTAATTAGCCTCCAACTAATAAAAATAAATGAAAAAAAAGTGTTTCTCTGAAGGTCTTATTCCTCTCCTTAGTCAGTGTTTTGTTGTTGATGAATAAATCTTGCTTCAAATACCTGTCTTCATTTTCTTGGCTTATCTCTTTCATGTTATTGGTTCTTTAGACTTCTAGAAATATTAAAAATTAACATACATTATAAATCTTAACATATTTCTTAAGGAACAGGTTTGTACATAAATGACCTAGGTTGAGGTGTTTCTTAGATTTTAGACATAGACTCCTGGGGTGAAAGAACTCCCAAGGACAGATTTATCTTACTCTTTTAGTTGGTACATGAAAACAAAAACATATATGGTAGTAGAAAAAGAGTAGCTTTGGCTTGTTACAAAAATGACATCAAAATGGGTAGAGAGTTTGAAATAAAACACAAGGAATGGTGGAATGAGTACACTTCTCTACTCAGAACCTGTATATCTTTCAGGTTCTGAAAGGCTACGATCCCATTGTTTAAAAATTAATCTCCTCAATACTTTAAGTTCCATTTGTGGTTAAAGTTGGCAAGTTAATACTGTCTGTATAATATATTCCAACACTATTTCCACAGCTATGACACTTTCTATTTCTGCTTCCATGAACAAGCCTGATTTCCATTGCTTTTGGCAATTTTTCCACTTTTTTTAAAGTTTGGGGTTTCAGCTGCCTCCAATCTATAATAAAAATGGAATTGGCATTAAGTATTTTTCCTTGTGGCCTTTGAATAATTTGAAGGAAAAAGGGAAATGGTGACTACATTTGCATTTGCATCTTGGAATTCACTCCCCCTTCTCGAAAACACTGTTCACATGCTCCTGGGATACCATTGCATCCTGATTTTCCCTCTACCATGGTAGGTGCTCTCTCTTGGTCTCTCTTGTTAGAGCCCTACATCTCTCTGACCTCCAAATGCAGTGCTCAAGGGTGTAGCCCTTGATCTCTTCCCTCACTGAACCCTCTCTGGTCCCATCAACTTCCTTGCTGTTCCCTAATTACACCAGGCACACTCCTGTCCAGAGGTTTGGCCCCTGCTGTTCTCTCAATCTGGAATCTCTCAGATAGCCCATGGCTCACTCCATTCCTTCATTTAAGACTCCATTCCTGAATAAAATCCTCTTCAAACATCCACCTACACTGAGAGGCCTTCTCTGACTTTCTTCTGAAACAGGATTCCCTGTCAGTCTCCCTCCCCTTCATCTGACTTTAATTTTTCAGAATTAAAGCAATCAGAATTCAGATTGCTACCAGAATCTTACATATGCATTTGCTATTTGGATCTATTGACAAGAGTAGAGATTTCACTTTTGTATCTCCTGTGACTTAAATAGAAAGTGATTGGTGTATAACAGGTCTTAGTAAGTACTTACTGAATAAAATGATGCATTAATAAATGCATAATTACAGGATATTTGGCACAGGAGGGAAGGCAAAGGACTCCATCATTGAACAGAGAAAAACAGAGAAATAAGGGCCTAGGATGAGGAAGGCAGCAATTGGATTCTACAAAACCCAAGCAAATCTCTCTCTCCAAAAGACAGAAAACAGAGAACATTTATATATGAGAGCGACATTGGGTGGTTTGACATCTAAGGGGTGGTAGTCATTTACCTTTCAGTGAGTTTAGTTCAGTCGCTTAGTTGTGTCCGACTCTTTGCGACCTCATCTGCCTTTAGTCACTTCTAAAAGGCTGGAGCCACTAAAAGAGATCGTTAAAACCCATTTCAAAGATACCACCCCCTGAACTGGCCAGTTTGGATCCAGTTTTCCCCAGTTGTCTTCTATCTGACCTCGTTAACTCATTGGGGTGGCTCTGACTTGGGAGTTGTCCCTTTAATATCCACAGTTCTTCTTCTTGCTCCAACTCCTTGCTCCACTATAAGCTCAGGTTTGATAACACAGTGACCTGTTATGGGAAAGGACATGAGACTTGGCAAAGTTGCTTAGAGGTCAAGGCCTTTGAAGAATCCAAAGGGAGAAGCTTTAGCAGCCATACAATGCTGCGGATCCTTTCACTAGGGAGGTGAGAATACATTATCCTTTCAAGTTCCCTTAAAGGTCTTTGAAGCCAAAATCTCAAGCCCAAAACTCATGACAGGCTACAGTGGTTTGGTCCCTAAGACAGAAAATGCATGCTGTCAGGAGTAGCACCTGGGACCAGGCTTAACCAGGGACACCATGTGCTCATAGTTCTCCAGCATCACATCCTTGTGCCTCTGAGCATGGTCCAGCAGCTGCCACTCATCCTGGGTGAAGTCCACCAATGCATCCTTGAACAACATCGATCCCTGTAATAGCCCAAGGCTGCTCAATCTGCAATGCCCAAGACCGGGTGGCACAGAAAATACTTATGGATTCTGATCCTACTGTATTCACTGTGAAGAGTTTACCAGAAAATGTTACAAAGGCTATCTACCACATACCTTTTGTCATGCTATACAGGTACCTTGGAGATATTGTTGATTTTGTTCCACACTGCAATTAAGCAAACTGCAGTTAAGCCACAAGAACTTGGGAGGGAATTCCCAATGCATCTAAAAGTTATGTTTATGCTATTTATTAAGTGTGAATAGCATTACATCTAAGAGAACAACGCACATGCCTTAATTTATAAAACACATTGTTGCTGAAAAAAAAAAAAAAAAGCCAACCATTTGGGTCTTCAGTAAGTTGTGATCTTTTCACTGGTGGAGGGTCCAGCAGTGATGTTGATGGCTGATCAGGGTGATGGTTGCTGAAGATTGGGGTGGCATTGGCAATTTCTAAAAATAAGAAAACAACATGTTTTGCAGCATGATTGAGTCTTCCTTTCACTAATGATTTCTCTGTAACATGCAATGCTATTTGATAGCATTTTACCCACAACAGAACTTCTTCCAAAACTGGAGTCAATCCTCTCAGATCCTGACACTGCTTTGTCACCTAAATGTATGCATTCTGAATATTTTGTTGTCTTTTCAACAATCTTCACAGCATCTTCACCAAGAGTAGATTCCATTTCAAGGAACCACTTTCTTTGTTCACCCATAAAAAGCAACTCCTCATCTGTTCAAGTTTTATCATGAGATTGCAGCAATTCCACCACATCTTCAGGCTCCCCCTCTAACTTTAGATCTCTTCCTATTTCCACTATGTCTGAATTTACCCCCTCCATGGAAGTCTTGAACCCCTCAAAGTCATTCATGAGGGTTGGGATCAACTTATTTCAAACTCCTGTTAATATTGGTAGCTTGACTTCTCCCTATGAATCACAAATGTTCTTAAAGGCATCTAGAATGGTGAATGCTTTCCAAGAAGTTTTCAGTTTGTTTTGGCTAGATCCATAAGAGGAATACCTGTCTACAGTAGAAACCGCCATATAAAATGTATTTCTTAAAGCAATTGCTCCTTGATCCATGGGCTGAACAATGCATGCTGTGTGAACAGGCATGACAACAACATTAATCTCACTGTCCATCTCCAACATAGTTCCTGGGTGAGCAGGTGCATTTCCAATGAGCAATAATATTTAGAAAGGAATCTTTTTTTTTTTTCTCCTGAGCAATGGGTCTAAATAGTGGACTTACACTATTCAGGAGACCATGTTGTAAACAGATGTTCTGCCATCCAGGCTTTGTTGTTCTATTTATGGAGCACAGGTAGAGTACATTCAGCTTCATTCTTAAGGATCCTAGGATTTTCAGAATGGTACATGAGCAGTGGCTTCAACTTCAAGTCACGAGCTGCATTAGATCCTAACAAGAGAGTCAGCCTGTCCTTTGAAAGTTTGAAGCTAGGGGTTGACTTCTAACTATGAAAGTCTACCGGGAGCCATTATGGGAGATCCCACCCATGACGAGGTCATGAGGAAAAGACCTGACATGCAAGGCCGTTCAGCACACAAGGGACCCTCCGGGTTGGTCCTGGCCTCTACCCCACCCTGTATCCTCCCCCCTTTTTCTGCTATTGTTCTTGTTTGCCCTGCTGCGGATTCTTGTGTTGCCTGCCAAGAGCTCTCTTGCTCCTCTTTCACTGAATAAAGACCAACCTAAAACCCTAATTAATAAATCTCCTGGACGCTGGTACCCTATGAAGGGGCCAGGAATGAAGGAAATGCTTCAATTTAAACCCTTTTGCTGGCATTCTGGCTTGTTTGATAAATGTGTGCTCCTGTTGCAAAAAAATGCTCATGATTGTTCTAAACATCCTAAACACAGTATGCTAACAAAAGAAACCATTAAGCATAGGTCCCTCCGTGGGGTGAGAAAAGCTCCACAAATAAAATAGCCACAAATGTGCCTAATAAAAAATACTTTAGAGATTAGCTGGTGACTTCTTGCAGGTAGTTAACTTTTAGACTAAGAGCCTGTTTTGTGCTATATCTGCTGTTTTTGCAATCCTTTGCATTTCTGTTCTGTAAAAATGTAGTCCTATCTAGTTTCCATGGAGATGACACCTAATAGAAAGAAAATAGATTAACCACAAAAAAGACAGGGTCGGCTACTGAAGTTGCTTAAAGTTACACCAGGTGCAAGCCATAAATTGTCAACAGGGCTGAAGGCCAAAAGATATTATACATAGAGATTAACCATAAAAAAGGCCCTAATAGGCACAGAGCCTTCGGGGGGTGAGGAAGCCCTATTAGAGAACACAAAAAATATTGTTTTAAAAGTGGTTATTGGATCAACGTTTGATTGATGTTAATGTGCTGAGGTTGTGCAATGGAAACTATTGTTAATATAGTTAAAGATCTAGAAAAATAAGAGTTTAGCCCTAGTGTAAAAACAATAAGATAATTGTTAATTTTAACCAGGAGTGCTAAACAGGGGCTGCCTCACCGGAGCTGCAGAGTCTTTGTGTGCTAAACTTTTTAGATAAATTTAGCTGAGGACTTCTGCAAAAAGACTGACCTTTGTGTTAACAGGATTGTACTTCTACTATGTTGCAACCTGCTGTACCATGAGACTGCCACTTTTCTGTTTTCTGCTAAGCTCAAGGCCAAAAGATAATGTACAAAAAATCTATGGGAAAAGACTCTCATAAACAAAGAAGTATGCAGAGAACACCTGGTTTTGTGAAGGACAAGCTGATGTTGTTAAACTAAGTCTGTGTGCTTATCTCCCCCTTAGAAATGTACCAACTTAGGGTATAAAGGCTACGGCAAAAAATAAAACACTGCCAGACTCTGCTGCACACCCCAGTCTGGTCTCTCTCTCTCTCTCTCTCTCTCTCACTCGCCGATATCGTTCATCCTGAGGGTTCCCCTGGGTCCTGCTGGGGCAAGGACCCCGGCAAAAGTCCTAGCTGGTAGTTTCCTGACCTCTTTCAACCTTCACAGAATTGAAGAGAGTTAGGGCCTTTCTCTAGATTAGGTTTTGGTTTAAGGAAATGTTGTGTCTGCCTTGATCCTCTATCCAGGCCACGAAACTATCTCCATATCAGCCATAAGGCTTTCTTACCATTTGCGTGTTCACTGAAGTAGCACTTTTAACTTCCTTTAAGGACTTTTCCTTTGCATTTACAACTTGGGTAACTGTTTGGCACAAAAGGCCTAACTTTCAGCCTATCTCAGCTTTCAATATTTCTTTCTCACAAAGCTTATTCATGTCTAATTTTAGAATTTAAAATGAGAGATGTGCAACTCTTCCTTTCACTGGAATACTTACAAGCCACTGTAGGATTATTAAGTAACCTCATTTCAATAGTGCTGTGTCTCAGGGAATGGGGGAGGGGGTCCAAGGAGATGAAGAGAGAGAACACAACAGTTGGTCATTGGAGCAATCAGAACACACACAACATGGATGGATTAAGCTTGCCATCTTATATGGGCAATGTTTGTGGCACCCCAAAACTATTATAATAGGAACATTACTGATCACAGATCACTGCAACAAATACAACAATGAAAAAGTTCAAAAAATTGTGAGAATCGCCCAAATGTGACACAAAGACACAAAATGAGCAAACGTCTTTGGACAAAAGGCACTGACAGACTTGCTTCATGCAGGGCTGCCACAAACCTTCAATTTGTTAAAAGAAAAAAAATGCAGTATCTGCACTTGAGTAAAGTGAAGCACAATAAAATGAGGTCTGCCTGTACTTTACTGGAGAAACAAAAACTAGACCAGAATACTCTGCCTCTGTCTTCAGCTGGTGATTCATAAAAGAACTTGAGTTCCTCTACATGCTTATAATTGTCCTAGTCAGAACCTGGAGAGACCTCCCAGCACAGGAGCAGCTGTGGCTAAAAGCCAAGGCCTTTGGGCTTGGGCTTAGGGAACATGAGTCATGGAAGGGCCACCACACTCCTGATCCCAAGGAGGGGTGGGCTGAGGGTTAACACCCAGGAGGACATTCCCTGTAAAAAGCTGGGAACTTCAACAAAGACCTACTGTAAAGCACAGGGTACGCTACTCAATATTCTGTAATATCCTATATGGGAGAAAAACCTGAAAAAGAGTAGATATGTGTATATATATAACTGAATCACTCTGCTGTATCCCTGAAACTAACACACTGTAAATCAACTATGTGTGTGTGTGTGTGTGTGTGTGTCCAGTTGCTCAATCATATCTGACTCTTTGTGACCCCATATTCTAATATATAAAAATTTTTTTTAAAAAAGCAAGGAACTGTCTCCAGATATCTGCATGGACCTTGAAACCAAAAGGGTAGCAGGGTACGGCACCTGGTCCTCTGATTCGGGCACAGCATTTGTTTCAAGGCAACTCTAGGGAAACAGACTAACATGCCATCAGGTAAGAGGCTGCCCCCTTTAGCAGGGGGAAGGGGGTGCCCTCAAGTTTTGTTCCCCTCTGTAGAGCCTAAGAGAAGCCAGTCTGTACACATAACCCAATAATCCATGTAAGAGGCCCCAAGTCAGCCCTTTCATTCAGGGGGAAATCTTGCCCAGGAAACAGACCTCTGCACTGCTGAGTATCACACATCAGCTGCCTCCATTGATCTAACGAGGTCTTTACTTTTCTCTTCACCCAGAAAACAACAAAGGGCCCAGATGCTAGAGGGAAAACAATGATCTGAGAAAGAAGCATCAGGAAGAGCAGACTTGAAGACTGCCAAACAAATAGAATGCCAATAAAAAGCAGCAGCCTGAAAGATAAGTATCAAAACCAACAGATTGAAGACTATGAAAACAAATGTAAGTAAGATACTGCAGAGAATAAATTTTAAGTATTCCCACTGGTGTCTGCAAATCACATAAGAGAGTCTTATTTACCTAAAAGGAGAAAAGTTGGCTATGAACACAGGAAAAGGAAACATGAGTTTTGTTGCTGACTCAGCACACAACAAAAACCCAAAACTCTTAAGAGAAGGCTTGAAAACAAAATGACTCCTATGGCAAAAATGTAGAAACCTCTTAATGCATACATGAAACACAGAAGAATGGAAATGAAGAAAGAAACACAGAGGAGCACATTTGGAGAGAATAGCCATCTGAAGAGAAGCACTGACTATCTCATGGGATTTGGGGGCTACAGAAACAAAGAGGATGGAGTGAAGAAATAAACACAGAAAGATCCAAAAAATGTCCCAGAGCAAGTGGGTTTTCATCTCCACAGGATCCGTCCAATTACCAGGCAGGAATTCTGAAACAAGACAGGCAGCCAGACACACTGCCTAGGGAAATAGCTGAAACCCAGGGGTAAAGAAAAAACTTACAAGAAGAAAAAATAAAACTGGCTACAACAAAGGATCAAGAATCAAGCTGTCACATGACTTCTCCTCTGTCTCCCCAAATGCTAGGAGATAATATAGATCATCTATGATCTGCTGAAGGAAAGGGATTTCAAACTAAAATTCTATAACCAGCCAGTCAGTCATGGAACGGGGCAGAAAAAAGGCCCTTTCAGATTCCCAGACTCAGAGGGCATGTAACCCATAGAGATTCTGCAGAATACTCCAGAGGCCTCTATTAAAATTAGTCAGAATCAGGGAAAGTAACACATCAAAAGCAATCAATACAATAAAAATAAGCTGTGGGCCTTCAAAACCAGAAGAAGAAAAAAAGAGGAAAGTAAAATAATAACACAGGAAAACACTGGCAAATGAAAAAGATGAAGAACATCGACAAGAAAGCATGGTTATTAACAATGCAAAGTAACTTTAAGATGTCACTGAAAAAACCTGAGTAATAAGTAAATAATTCACCTGGACTGTGTTCATTTTCTCCTGCTCCTGGAAAAATTTAGAGAACTGGGAAAGCAGAGCTGGAGGAAAGGGATAGAGCAAAGAAGTTGGGAGACATATGATCTACCCTGAAGGTCCCCACAGCACTTGCCTAGAAATCCACATGTATTAGCTAATAAACAGTAACACAGTGGAAGACTGTCTCTGACCCTTCGGAGGGACAGGAAGGCTGAGGGGACTCTGGCAACCCTGGTGGAACAAGCAGAGCTAAGAGAAGCAGGCTTTTCACTGGTCAGAGTATTTTTTTTCCTTATTGGTTCTTACCATTTATTAGCAGTGGTTCAGAGGCTAAAGAATCTGCCTGTAATGCAGGAAACCTGGGTTTGATCCCTGGGTTGGGAAGATCCCCTGGAGAAGGGAATGGCTACCCACTCCAGTATTCTTGCCTAGAGAATCTTATGGACAAAGGAGCCTTGGAGGGCTACAGTTTATGGGGTCCCAAAGAGTCAGACATGACTGAGCAACTAACATTTTAATTTAAGAGCAGACAAATATAAAACAAAAAGTCCAACTAAGAAAGACCTGGTTTAACGCTTCACAACATAGCAAGGATGCCATGCCATGCTTTTGGCTGTTATTAAACCTGTTACATTCTGAAGGTTTAAAAAGAATTTTTTTTTCTTTAATTCGGCTGCTGGGTGGCTTGCAGGACCTTAATTTCCCAGACCAGGGACTGAACTCACACCCTTGGCAGTAAAAGTACAGAGTCCTAGCCCTGGGACCGCCTGGGAATTCCCACATTCTGAAGGTTTTGATGTCTTGGATCTATATTAAAATAATCCAGTAGAGGAAGGCAGAAGAGGAAAAGTGTACGTGCGTGTTGGTGGTGCAGCAGATACATAAGTTGATAACTACTTAAGCTGTGATAAGTATACAGGATTTCCTCTTCCCGGGAAGCCTGCCTCCTGCTACCACCCTCAGCCCAACTCCCTCTCTCTCTTGAAAGCTGGCCCACACCTCCACTGACCAACAGTTCTCCACAACCTCTGGTGTGATGTTACTCAGGTCGGAAGGATCAGGAACTGCTTGTTTCTGGGCTCTCCGTCCCGCAGCCGTGGTGAGGCGTATCCGGGTAATGTGGGGATCTCCGGGAGAGAGTCCTGCTCCTGGGGGCCTGCCTTCTTTCCTCAAGAGGACTGTATGAGCCAGGGAAAATTTGTACCTGGCTGGGGCGGGGAGGGGTAAATTCAAACCACCACAATCTTTGGCCCAGGTTCCAGCAACTCTCCCTTGGAATCAGTTCACCATCTTCTACAATGGAGGTTTCCAGTGAGTGGTCCCGAACCAGCAGCATCAGGAAAAAGGCAAATTCTCGGCCCCTCCCCAGACTTCCTGAACCAGAGGCTCTGGGGTGGAGCCCAGTGGAGTTGTGGGTTTTAACAAGCCCTCCAGGTGTTTCTGATGCCAGCTCGTTTGAGAACCATGGCCAGAAAAATCTGACTTGGGAGTCTGTAAACTGCTGCAGGCACAGGACAGATGAAAGAAGAGTCTAGAAGCCTCAGTTATGCAGTAACCTGAGGGCTCTGAAAGAAACTAAGGAATCTCCAAGAGCTTCTGGAGAAGACCCAGTCCTCATACGTCCTTCCCTGTGGTTCTTAGGGGCATGCCACTCTGCTTAGCACCCCATGGACTGTGGCCTACCAGGCTCCTCTATCCATGGGATTCTCCAGGCAAGAATATTGGAGTGGGTAGTCATTCCCTTCTCCAGGGGATCTTCCCCACTCAGGGATCAAACCCGGGTCTCCTGCATTGCAGGCAGATTCTTTACCAACTGAGCCACCAGGGAAGCCTGTGACGGATGTGCTACTGGATAAAACCCAGTATGGGATCTGGAAATAAAACTGAGGTTTGTAATCCCGGCTTCTTCAATTACTGGCCTTGAGTATTCACCCCCAGAGTCTTGGTTTTCTTGTCAGTTGGGATGGGTAATATCGACTTGTCAAGGGGGGTCTTTGAGAACCAGTATCTTCATGAAAAGAACAGTGATAAAGGCAATGAACACTTCTTGAGTGCTTAGTGAACCCGGAGACCACGGCTGAGAGTTTGCAGGTTATCTTAATTCAATCCTCAAGGCAACTTTGAGACAGGTTTTTGGAATATCCTCCTTTGACAGATGGGAAAACAGACCCAGAGGTGCATCCCTTTGTCCAGGGAGACTCAGGGGCCAGGCTAGAATCTGAACTTGTCTTAGTTCAAATAGAGGCTCTTAAATCATCCTGTTATGCTGCAGACCCTCCACCTGCCGCTAGCCTGTAGGCATATAATAAATGTTATCAGAATTAATTCTCGTCCCGCTGGTGTCCTGCGGGATGTGGTTCGATAATGAATGATTTGGCCAGGTCACTTGCCTTTGGATGCTTTCAGCGCGTTGATTTTGACCTAGTAACCTGCGCTTCTCCCTTAGTCCCTTCATGGAAGACAAGCTGCTCTTTCACTTGGCTTTCTTTAGGCTCAAATGCAGACCAGACTCAGGAACAACCCAGTCACTGAACAATGCGCGGGCCGGGTGGTTCCAGGATTATCTGCAGCGCGAAGCTGGTGACTAGCGAGCGGACGAACAAGGAGCAAGAACTACGCATGCGCAGAGGGAGCTGTGAGGGACCAGTTCCCCGTCCTGTCCTCCTTGTAATCCATCTGTTTCCCATTAGTTTCCATGTCCCCTTTCTTACAGTATGTCAGAAGAGCTCCTGCCTTATTTGGTGAGTTGGATCACTTGTCCACCTAATCTCAAAACTGGATTTCGAAAGTAACGCACCAAAACTGTGGATAAAATGGCAGATACACATAAATGAAGTTAAATGAAAGTCACTCAGTCTGTCCGATTCTTTGCGACCCCATGGACTATACAGTCCATGGAATTCTTCAGGCCTGAATACTGGAGTGGGTAGCCTTTCCTTTCTCCAGGGGATCTTCCCAACCCAGGGATCGAACCCAGGTCTGCCACATTGAGGGTGGATTCTTTACCAGCTGAGCCACCAGGGAAACCCAAGTCAAATAAAGATTTGATCAGAAGGGAGCCCTCATAACTTCTTCTCCCAGAAATGCCCATGTTAGATGATACCTTTATTAAAATAGGACCCTAAAAGTTCAATGTGTTATTTTGATATTGTCATTAAACAAGTGGTTAGTAATTTTCTTATTGTTTTTACTTTCTCATTTTGAAAATTTTCAAACTCACAGGAAAGTTGCAAGAATGATTCCTTATGAATGAACACCTGTAAAATGTTCACTCAGACTCTCCAAGTATTATTTTGCCCCATTTGCATTCACTCAATTTCTCTCATCTTCCTCACCATTTGAGAGTAAGTTCAAACAGGAACGGTCACCCATAAAATTTGCATATATTTTAAGTAACAGGAACATCCTTTTACATGATCACCACTAATCAAATTCAAGAAAGTGAACATTGACATGTTATCATACAACATGCAGACCATATTCAAATTTCACTCATTGTCCCAATAAGGTCCTTTGTAACACTTTTTTTCTGATCCAGCATCCGATTCAGCCAATTCCTTACATTCTGTTGTCATATCATTTAGACTTCTTTCATCTAGTTCCTCAGCCTTTTTTGTCTTTTATGACATTGGTAACTTGAAGAGGACAGACACTGTTTTGAAGAGTGTTCCTTCATCTAGGTTTGTCTAGCTGTTTTGTCACAATTAAATTCGGGTTATACATTTGTTGGCATACATAATAGATATTAAATTCTTCTCATAAACTGTACCAGATCAATTGCATACACACGATGTCAGTTTGTCCCACTTTTGGTAATATTAACTGATTCCATAATTAAGATGATGTGTCAACATACTTTTACATCAATTGTTTCTCGTGCCAATAGTAGTTAATAGAAAATAAGTCCCAATTACAGTAGCATTCAGTATCTAGAACTAGGTTAATAATAATTGGGCAGAATTTACACAAAAGACACTATTATACTCCACTGTGTGACATGAAAGATGTGAGTGGAGACACATACTGTCTTTCTAGACAGGAAGACCATATTCTTTAACAAAATCCCAATTAAATCTCAGTAGGTTGAATGATGTGGTTTCTTTAATTTTTATTTTACTTTATAAAACACATCTAAATTTCATCTGGAAGAACAAAAAAACCTAGGGAAATGGCCAGGACTTAAAAAAACAAACAGCTACCTGTATTTCCTATCAGACATGAATATGAATAATATTAACATAATATTCAAGAAGTTGCCTCTGGCTCATTAAAGAACAGATATCCAAGAGTTCATAAGAATTTACAGTATGATAAAGGAGGAATTTCCAAGTAGGGCATCATGTGGGGAGGGGAGAAAATGAAGTAGTCAAGAAAATATGTTAGGAAACTGCAGGCAGTGTGGGAAGATGACCTCTCTCACCCTTCACAGACATAAATTTCACATGGATTCTTGATTTAACATTTTAATAGTTAAGCACCTAGAGAAAATAGAAAAGAATGTTCTCATTTAATCTCTGAGTAGGGATGGCAGGCTGTCAAGCCATAAACAAAATGACTACCAAATTTTACTCCAGAAAAATTTACAATTTTATTTCATTTAGTTATGATTTATTTTTTGCTGTGATGGGTGTTCATTGCTGCCTGGGCTTTTCTCTAATTGTGGCAAGTGGGGGCTACTCTTCACTGCAGTGTGAGGGCTTCTCATTGCACTGGCTTCTCTTGTTTCCAAGCACGTGCTCTAGGGCATGCAGGCTTCAGTAGTTGCGGCGTGCGGTAGTTTCAGCTTCCCAGCTCCAGAGCACAGGTTCAATAGTTGTCGCACATGGGCTTAGTCGCTCCACAGCATTGGGATAAGGAATCTGAGACCCATGTCTCCTGCATTGGCAGGTAGATTTTTTACCACTGAGCCACCAGGGAAGCCCGTCTCTAGAAAAATTTAAAACCTTACTTTCAGAAAAAAAAAAAAAAAAAAAAACAAGTGAAAATACATTTGTTAACTATATGAAAGAAATGGTTTACTGACTTTATTTCTTACACATTTATAAGAAGATCACCCTACCATAAAAATGATCTATGGATATGAAGGAAAAGTAATAAAAGGGGAAATGCAAATAAGGGATAAATATGTGAAAGCAGCCTGTGGACTGCAAATAAAAAATGCAATGGTTTAAATACATTTTTTCGCCTTTACAGTTGGCAAAGATGATAAAGAAAAATTATATCCAGGGGAGCATACATTTGGGGAAATGTTTATTCTCATAAATCTCTATTTGGAATGTAATTTATAAAACAATTTAGAGGCTACTCTGTACCAAGATTTTAAAATAGCCTGCACTTTAATGGAACAATTCTATTATTAGAAATATGACCTAAGAAAATAATTGTCCAAAGATACATGTATAAATACATTTCTCAAAGTTTATGTTAACAAAAACACACTGTCGAAAATCTAAGTGTAGGACAAAAGAGAGAGAGAAAAGAAATGAGCTTGTAGGAACCTATAAGGTGGGGTATTAGGTAACCATTAAAAATCTTAACAATGAGATGTATTAATTGACATGGGGGAGTTTACAATATATCTTTATTATATTTTTAAATAAAATGCTCTTTACCCAAGAAATTACGGCACTGATCTTTTTTGTAAAAATCATCAATATCTCCTAAGAGTATAAAAGCAAATGTAAAAATCAAATGCAGGAACAAAATTGAACCAAAAAAAAAAAGATTGGAAATTACTTATATACATGAGAATAGAGCAGTCTAATATCCCCATAGGAAGAGATGGGGGATAGGAAGAATGCATTCTCAGGGAGCATAAATTTACATCCATTGTGGAGTGTATCTGCTCTAATGCTGTCTTTTTTAATTCTCTCAGCATTAGCTCTGATGTTGTATTGAGTGTTCACCACTAAATTAACTGCAGAGTGCGTTACGGTGTTTGTTTAAGTGTCTTTGTAGTAGAACATCTAATTTCCACTTCAAAGTAATTGGTCTTCATGAATTTTTAAGCCCCCTAAGGGCCCTACCATTTAATGAATATTCGGATGAGACTGGAGTAGTAGTTGAAAGATTTAAAATTTTTCATAAGAGTGAATGTTAAAATAATAGTCAAAATTATAAAATCATTCAAAATATTCTACAGCATTAGTAAGTGTGCTGACTAGCCAGGACACTGGCAACCCTGACTTGATTACGAAACAGGTATGTTTCAGTTCATGTGCTGGAGTGATACAGCCAAACCTCAACAACCTAAACCCAGCTCACAATTAGTGTTCTTTACTGCTTAGAAGTTTTGTGGTTCCTTACAGTCTGTGGAAACTTTGAGAGACTTGTCTTATATTGAAATTTGTACCTAATTTGTATGAACTTTGAAAGTTATGTGGTTATATTGAAATTTGTAATTAATTTGTACAAACTTGGGCTTCCCTGGTGTCTCAGATTGTAAAGAATCTGCCTGCAATACAGGAGACCTGGGTTCGATCCCTGGGTCAGGAAGTTCCCCTGAAGAAGGGGATGGCTACCCACTCCAGTATTCTTGCCTGGAGAATTCCATGGACAGAGGAGCCTGGCAGGCTATAGTCCATGGGGTCGCAAAGAGTCGGACATGACTGAACCCCTAACTTTGTATGATCTTATAAGTTATATGGTTCCTTACAACCTGCGGAAACTTTGGAAGACTTATATTGAAATTTGTACCTATGAGATATTAGTATACTGGCTGTTCAGTTCAGTTCAGTTGCTCAGTCATGTCTGACTCTGCGACCCCATGAATCACAGCATGCCAGGCCTCCCTGTCCATCACCAACTCCCGGAGTCTACCCAAACCCATGTCCATCGAGTTGGTGATGCCATCCAATCATCTCATCCTCTGTCGTCCCCTTCTCCTCCTGCCCCCAATCCTTCCCAGCATTAGGGTCTTTTCCAATGAGTCAACTCTTTGCATGAGGTGGCCAAAGTATTGGAGTTTCAGCTTCAACATCAGTCCTTCCAATGAACACTCAGGATTGGTCTCCTTTAGGATGGACTGGTTGGATCTCCTTGCAGTCCAAGGGTCTCTCAAGAGTCTTCTCCAACACCGCAGTTTAAAAGCATCAATCCTTCAGTGCTCAGCTTTCTTTATAGTCCAACTCTCATACATGACTCCATCTCCAACATGACTACTGGAAAAACCAAAAAGACGGATCTTTGTTGGTAAAGTAATGTCTCTGCTTTTTAATATGCTATCCAGGTTGGTCATAACTTTCCTTCCAAGGAGTAAGCGTCTTTTAATTTCATGGCTGCAATCACCATCTGCAGTGATTTTGGAGCCCCCAAAAATAAAGTCTGACACTGTTTCCACTGTTTCCCCATCTAGTTTCCCATGAAGTGATGGGACCAGATGCCATGGTCTTAGTTTTCTGAATGTTGAGCTTTAAGCCAACTTTTTCACTCTCCCCCTTCACTTTCACCAAGAGGCTTTTTAGTTCCTCTTCACTTTCTCCCATAAGGGTGGTGTTGTCTGCATATCTGAGGTTATTGATATTTCTCCCGGCAATCTTGATTCCAGCTTATGCTTCTTACAGCCCAGCGTTTCTCATGATGTACTTTGCATATAAGTTAAACAAGCAGGGTGACAATATACAACCTTGACGTATTCCTTTTCCTATTTGGAACCAGTCTGTTGTTCCATGTCCAGTTCTAACTTGCTTCCTGACCTGCATACAGGTTTCTCAACAGACAGGTCAGATGGTCTGGTATTCCCATCTCTTTAAGAATTTTCCACAGTTTATTGTGATCCACACAGTCAAAGGCTTTGGCATAGTCAATAAAGAAGAAATAGATGTTTTTCTGGAACTCCCTTGCTTTTTTATGATCCAGAGGATGTTGTCAATTTGACCTCTGGTTCCTCTGCCTTTTCTAAAACCAGCTTGAACATCTCAAAGTTCTGGTGGTTTCTTATTATCAATCACAGGGAATTCTTTCTGTTCCTAGTTTGCTAAGGATTTTGAAAATCATATATTTAAAATAATGAGTAAATTTTGAGTTTTAACAGATGCATTTTCTATATTATTTTCTATATTATCGATAGACCTTTATCTTGCTAATATAACTCATCTCTTAACTCTTGTTTAAGAGTGAAACAAATATTGCACTCCTAGACTAAATCCAACTTGGTTAAGATATTTTACCTTGCAAAAATACTGCTTTTTTTTGTACTTATATGAGATGATGGATGTTAGCTAAACTTACGTGGTAAGCGTTTCACATTATATGTAAGTCGGGTCCTTATTCTGTACACCTTAAGCTTACACAGTGCTGTGGCTGTTTCCATCTCAGTAAAACTGGAAAACTATTGCCCAATTTTATTTGCTAATATTTTGTTTCTAACTCTTATTCAAGAAAGAGATTTATTTTTAATTTCATACTTATCTTTTTTTTTTTTTTTTTTTAAGATTTATCTATTTATGGCTGCACTGGGTCTTCGTTGCTGCCCAGGCTTTTCTCGAGTTGCAGAGAATGGGGGCTACTCTCTAGTTTCGGTGCACTGGCTTCTCATGGCAGTGGTTTCCATGGTTGAGAAGCATGGCCTCTAGGTGCATGGGCTTCAGTAGTTGTGGTTCGTGGGTGCAGAAGTTGTGGGCTCTGGAGCACTGCCTCAGTAGTTGCGGTGCAGGGGTTTAGTTGTTCCGTAGTATGTGGGATCTTCCCAGACCAGGGATTGAACCCATGTCCCCTGCATTGGCAGGCAGATTCCTTACCACTGAGCCATCAGGGAAGCCCCTTCTTTGGTTTGAAATCAAGGTTATGCAAGCAAACAGAATAAATTAGGGAGTGTTTCCTCTTTTACTAGTCTCTAAAACAATTTCAGAAAGATTGGGTTACTTCTTCCTTATGTATTTGGCAGAATTAATCAGTGATGACATCTGGACCCCTAAATTTTAAATTATGGATTCAGTCTTAAAAAATAATTTGAAAAAGTTCAAAATTACATAGTTTTTCCATTTCTTCTGTTGTCAGTTTTGGTAACTGATGTTTTTCTAGAAGTTCATTTATTTCACCTAAAAGCACTGGCAGGGGCTTCCTCTCAATTTCCAGTTTTAATTCTGTCACTAACATCATGCATGGTCCTAGACCTACTGATTCAGAAAGTCTGGTGAGGGGATTAGCAACTGATGTTTTTTAAACAAGCCTTCCAAGGGAGGATGGTGCAAGCTCAAGTTTGAGAATCACAGCCTTCATCCTTCTCTCCCCACCACACTCTAAGCCAGAAGGGCTGGGAGATATGCAGGCAGGTGACTGGCCCTGATTGAGGAACCAGAAGATCCTGGGTATGTTTATCGGAGCTCCATATAAGCAGGTGTGGGGGCGGGGGCGTGGTTTGCCACAGCAGCTGGATTTTCATTTCTGAGAAAGGGTGATCACTCCCTCCCTCTCTGTTGGGAGTAGCAGCTTCATTTTTTCAAGGCAGGTTTGGTGAGGATGGTTTTAGACGCTAAATCATTGGAGCAGCCTGTTCTACTCTGACTCCTGGCTTCCAAGGCAGCCTTGTGCAGCGTCCCTGAGGGCTGATGAAGAGGGGGTCAGGGTCAGAGCTGGGGAGGCTGTTGCAGTTTCCCCTCTGTGTGCTGTGCTGGGGAAGGGGTCGTGGACTCTCATGACTCTGTTTTCAGTTTCAAGGTGTGGCTTCTTAGAGTTCTGTTCTTTGCTAGTGAGAAAACTACAAGAGAAGGGGGAGGATAAAATGACGCTTTCATTTTTAAAAATCATGTCCCAAGTGATGATCCAGGTGAGTTCACCTGGAGTCTTGTCTCCTTTTCTGAAATGCCGATATCTAGTTCCTAACTCATTAGCTTTACACATTAGGCCTTCTGGAATTTCATTCTAAGAGTCCACATCTAGTGGTATGATTTCTATGTTTGAAACTAGTCAGAAAGCAGAAGGTCTCTTCCCTTGCCTTCTCCTCTCGTCCAATACTCACATATTCATTCAACAAAGTACTCAAAGAGGTACTGACTAAGAGGTATCAGAAGATGTACTATTTTTTTTAACCATTTAAAAATTTTAGAAATTACTTATTATCTCAAGTTCTGAATTATGAATTCAGTTTCCTTACTGTTGTTGTTCAGTTGCTCAGTTGTGTCTGACTCTGTAAACCCACAGACTGCAGCACCCAGGCTTCCCTGTCCTTCACTATCTCCTGGAGCTTGCTCAAACTCATGTATACTGAGTTGATGATGCCATCCAACCATCTCATCCTCTGTCACCCTCTTCTCCTCCAGCCCTGTTCAAATGATCTATTTCTTATTAGGTAGGCTATAAAAATTTGTGCTTTTTTGAAGTACTGAACCATTAAAGTTGTCTAATGTATGTATGTAGAATTGTTTATATTATTCCCTTACGATACTTTTGATCTCTGGAGGGTCTGCAGTGATGGCCACTCTTTTGTTCCTGATATTGACAATATCCTTTACCCCCTGTATCCACCCTGGTATCAAGTTTAGGCTCACATACAACCTCCTACTTTTTATATCTCAAATATTAAGACTAATATTTCTATAGGACTACCCGGCTATATGGGCAGTTGGAGAATCAAAGTACTTGTTTTTTTCAGGGGTCAGTAAAATTTAAAGATGTGTTTGTTGACTTCTCTTGGGAGCAGTGGGAATGCTTAAACGCTGATCAAAAAAATCTGTACAAGATGGTGATGCTGGACAGCTACGAACAGATGATGAGTCTGGGTAAGAATAAATTTTCTCAGTTGATAAGCTGCCTATTTTGAGGCTTTTTCTTGCTATTTTACTGATATCTATAGAACTCTTGAAGTGCTGACCCCTAAATTAACTGTAAGAGCTTTCTGAAGGGAGAAATGAGCACATTCATGAGTGTAATTTCGGGTGAGGCAGCAGTCTTCATCCAAGCGCAGTGGTCCAAAAGCTTACTCGGCTGTGAGCCATAGGCAGCCAATCTCTCAACAGATGGAAAGAGCAGTGACTTAATTGTGAAAGAGCATTAGGACTCAGGACTAAGTGATGGGTGATGGACCATCATACCCATGACCTCCTTAGACGTTGATTTTTTTTTCATTTTTAACATTTTTATTTGACTGAAAGAATAGATACATGAATTGCTCAACTGGATAACAGTTTCAGTGGGCAAAAATGAAGGAGAGAATGATAATCCAAAATCCCCCAAATCACAAGTATCACAAATATTTTGACAAAATGGTTGTGGAGGAGTTTTTAAAAAATGTTTGTGGTAAAGCAGTAAGAAAACTAGAGAATAAAACTTCATAAATTAACAAGAAGTTTATGTCAAATGGAGGAGACAAGCTATGATCATAAATATCAATGTGGCGGGCTTTCCTGGGAGTCCAGTGGTTAAGCATCCCCCTGCCAATACAGGTGACCCGGGTTTGATCCCTGGTCCGGGAAGATCCCACAGGCATCGGGGTAATCCTGTACCACAGCTCCTGGAGCCGTGCTCTGCAACAGAAGCCACTGCAATGAGAAGCCCTTGCTCACTGCAACGAGAGAAAGCCCATGTGCAGCAACAAAGATGCCGCACCGCCAAAAATAAAATAAATTTTAAAAAATCAATGTAGAAATGAGCAGGATTTCTAATCACATAGAATGTAGGTCCAATACAGAGTTCAGGGATAGTAAAATATAATTTCCTCTTAAAGGTTAAAGAATTTTGGAAGAAATAACTGTCCATTAATTCCTAAAAATTAAGGGGGAAATATGGCAGGGGGATATTTTTATTTTGCATCATAATTAGGTTCAAAGAATAGGAAAGAAATGATCAAATGTAGATAAGCCGTGATCAGTTTGTAATGTGGGCTGGGAACCTAGAAGTAAGTTGAACATGAGAGAATCAGATATAGTCAAAATGTTGAATTTTTTTAATGATCAGAGAATCATTCATTGGAATTCTAAATAATATCTAGGTGTTTATTTCCTGGGTTAAAAACTGCTCCCTCAAGGCGACCTTCATAAGCTTCCCATCAGTTGTCAAAGTATAAACTTGATTGCAAGATAGCAAAACCTGAGTTGGGATCATTTATGTAAAATATGAACAGATATTCTTTCCCTGAATTATATTTTCAAAAGGTTCAATCTACAAAGTTTCAAAAAAGAAAATGTATGAAATGACTCTAATCTCACCACTCATTTGGAACTGAAGTATTGGGTTGGTCAAAACATTCTTTCATTTTTAAGTATGAGCCTTGACTATACCATGGCTTCGCCCTTCCTACCCATCTAGTTGTGGCTCCTTCTTGATATCTTTTAGAAGATCTTTTCTGCTCGTCTTCTGATCTTTCTCATCAAAGGTTGCTCTTTAAACAGTTGTAATTTTGGTGTGCTCAAGGGAGGAAGGGAACTCAGGGTCTTTCTACTCTGCCATCTTGGCCACACCTCAGTGGTAGAGAGTCTTATATTTACTTTATATTTTTGTGATTTGTTTTATCTCATAAAGCAAAACCCAAATATCTAACAACTAAATGTTGTTGTTTAGTTACTAAGTCATGTCTGACTCTTTGCGACCCCATGGACTGTAGCACACCAGGATTCCCTGTCCTTTACTATCTCCTGGAGATAAAAAGGTCAGTGATAAAACTAAGAATCAGACTGGCAAAAATATAAAATATTGGTAGAACCCAGGGCTATAGAAAGTGATAGCAACGATTTGTACATGTACTAGAGTTTAGAATTAGAACTGGCAACTTACTTGAGTTTTATGCTTTAACATCTGGAACATACATAATTGAGATTCCTCCTTGAAAGAGTAATTCTGTGACTTTAAACACAGTATGCAGGAGATCTGGGCTCAATCCCTCGGTTGGGAAGATCCCCTAGATGAGGACATGGCAACCCACTCCAGTATTCTTGCCTGGAGAATCCCCGTGGACAGAGGATCTGGCAGGCTACAGTCCACGGGGTTGCAAAGAGTCCAGACACGACTGAGCTACTAAGCACCCACACACATACAGGTGATTAAATTCATAGAGGTCTATATACAAGTTAATGGATCACTCTTTACATTAACAAATGGACACAATGCAAATTCCTTGTAATAAAATCAATGGATAAATCTAGTATGGCACTCTTAGTATTCAGGAAGCATTCAAATTAGTGTACTACTTATATTGAACAACATACTAACTTGGGCTTCTCAGGTGGCTCAATGGTAAAGAATCTGCCTGCTAATGCAGTTCAATCCCTGGGTCGGGATGATCCCCTGGAGGAGGAAATGGCAACCCACTCCAGTATTCTTGCCCAGGAAATCTGATGGACAGAGGAGCCTGCGGGGCCACAGTCCACGGGGTCAAAAAGAGTCGGACATGACTGAGCGACAGAGCAGGTGAGCACACATTAACTCATCAAAATCTATGGCTAAAAGAAAAACTTGGGTGTAAAATCCTTTGTCTAGTGAGTGTAACTTCTTAGTGTACCATTTAATAGGTTATTCTTAGAGAAATTATTCAGTTCAAAGAATGTCAGTGCTTTATTTTTAAAAATACTGATGTTGCTTTTATTTTTTTAATTTCACTATTTATTTGGCAGCACCTCTCAGCATGTGAGATCTTAGTTTCCCGACTAGGGATCGAACCTGTACCCCCCAGCATTGAAAGCACAGAGTCTAAACCCACTGGACCATTAAGGAAGTCTCCTGATACTGCTTTTAAACAATACCTTCAAAATGCACAGCTGCACTTACTCTTCACCACTTTCCAATCACATGTTGCCACTCTATCTTTGTATTCCCCGACACATGCACAAACAGCTTGTGATTTATATTGTGTTGTGAGAGTCTAATTTCATTTCATTTTTGTCGTCCCATTAGCCTGCCAACCAACTTTGGATTTTTCTCCTGAACTTCATGAATCCATGGGTGCTTTCTGGCAGAGCTCACACTCGAGCGCATGGCAAAGATTTTACACACTAAGGCAAAGCCATGAGTGTGATGACTGTGGAATAGCATTCAGTCATCTCTCACACTTAATTCAACATAAGAAAATTCATACAGCAGAGAAAGCATACGAATATGATGGGTATGCAAAGACCTTTAGACATCCATTTACTACTCACCAAAGCATTCATGCTTTAGAGCAACTCTTTGAATGTCGTCACTGTGGCAATACTTCTACTAGAGCTTCAAGGTTTATGCAGCATCCGAAAAAGCATACAGGATCGAAACGATACAAATGTGATGCATGTTACAAAGCCTTTGATTTTTATTCACTCCTTATTCAGCATCAGAGCGTTCACACTGGAGAGAACCCCTTTCAGTGTGATACGTGTGGAAAGGCCTTTAGCCAAAAGTCAACCATGCAACGACATAAAGAAACTCATACTCTAGGGCAAAGCTTTGAATGTAGCAGGTGTGAAGACATCTTTGACAGTCATTCAAAGCTTATGGAACACCAGGCAACTCACCAGGCAATGAGTACTGATCGGGCTACGCATACTCAATCAACAGCATACAAATGTGACAAATGTGAAAAGTCCTTTAGGTTTTACTCATACTTGAGGAGACATGAGAGAACTCATAGTGGAGAGAAACCCTTCAAATGTGATGTATGTGAAAAGACCTTTAGCCAAGAAGGGGTCTTGAAACGGCATAAAAAAATTCACACTGGAGAGAAGCCTTTTCATTGTCAAGTGTGTGGACGTAATTTTATCAATAACTTTGAGCTTATCCAGCATGCAAGAATTCATACTGGAGAAAAGCCACATAGATGTGACCAGTGTGGCAAGACCTTTAGAATTACATCTGTTCTTAGAATTCATAAAATAAGTCACTTAGAAGTGAAACCTTTTGCTTGTGATCAGTGTGAAAAAACTTTTACGAGGAAAGTATACCTTGTTCAACATCAGAAAATTCACAGGAAATAGAATTTCTAAAATCATGGTAATACTGAAAAGGCCTTTGGGTATCACCTGGTCTTTATTAAATGTCTGAGAATTTATCCCGAGAAACCCTATTTATAGCTAAGTAACTTTCCATGTGGATTATAAGATTCCATGCTTGTTCCTCAGAATGCACACTGTGTGAAAAATCTTAGACTAAAACTAGTATATGAAATTTAACATGTTTTTTAACATGCAAGGAAACAGCATCATAGGATGACAGACTTAATATTTTCTCTTACTTTGACCATGATTCTTGGAAATATCCACTAGAAAAATGACTGAGAAGGTTCAGCCTAGGATTTGAAATAAGCCAAGGCATTGCTTTCATCATAGTCCCTACACTGAGAGTAGAAAGGGAGGAAGACTAATGTAATAAGAAAAAATAAATTTAGCTCATAATCTTATTTCAATGGATGAATAAATTAGGTCAGGAACAAATCTTTAAAAATACAGGTAACATGGTCAATGATAAAAAGACTTGTGAGAGAAAACTGTATATCGAATCCAAGTGGGCATAAGTGATGTGAACTGTCTTCCTAGGATTAAAACCAAAGAAAATTCCTATCTACAGAGACTAAAAGCCTTAACTGACTTGCTCCTTAATTCTGAAACTAGAACTGGGGTTGGTGATGGGTATCGACATCTGTAATAAAAATTAAAATGCTGGGAGTGACAAAATGTTTTTGCTGTCTTGTCTGAATGGATGTAGTGCCTGTGATATCTGGCCTTGTGCAGTTGTTTAGAGAAAATTGAAGTATTGCAACAGAAGGCTGTTGGACTTTCATTCTGAATGTGGAGAATCTATGGTCATGTTTTACTTGGAAGGAACTACATTTCTTAATGGATTAATAAGTAAACACAAAGCTTTTGAGCATCTGCTGCGTAGTGGATTTCTGACACAAAGTCAGAATCCATCTCACATTGCTTGATGAATTCCTTCAACCATTAATGACAAAGTCCCCCTGTCCAGCTTAAGGCAGAGGGTATGGTTTAATAAGTTTCCCAGGCCTGTTTCTAATGCACAGACAACTGGGGGAATGTGACCCTAAGCTATTGTTTCTTCCCTGTCACTCCTCTCTCTGATATTATGATGGCTTCTCCAAAGAAAGGGCTTGCCAGGTGGCGCTAGTGGTAAAGAACCTGCCTGCCAGTGCAGGAGACACAAGAAATTTGAGTTCGATCCCTGGGTCAGGAAGATCCCCTGGAGAAGGAAATAGCAACCCACTCCAGTATTCTCGCCTGGAGAATCCCATGGACAGAGAAGCCTGGTGGGCTACAGTTGATGTGGCCTGAAAGAGTCGGACATGACTGGGCACCCAAACAAAACACAATCTCCAAAGAAAATTTGGCTTTGGGTTTCCACATGAGCCTTGCATGCCCAATTCACTAATAGCCTAAAGAGTAACATGAATGATTCTCCAAGTCACAGTTGAAACTGATCCTTAATTCTCTTGCCTCTGCAGGACCCATTTCAGTTTGATTGGATTCAACTTAGAGGAGCTGAAACTAATTACACTTGGCTGAAAAATATTTGAGAAATAGCTAAGAACACAGAAATGAGATTATAAGCACAGTCATGAAGATAGATATATTACTGGCCTAAGGTAACTCATAACTTCCTCAGTTAACGAGACAAAGGAAAGACTTAAGACTAACGTGTATCACAACACCTTCCCGTCTTTGGTTCCTTTGTTGTTCAGTCAGTCAGTTATGTCTGACTCTTTGCAACCCCATGGACTGTAGCCCTCCAGGCTCCTCTGTCCATGGGATTTCCCAGGCAAGAATACTGGAGTGAGTTACCATTTCCTTCTCCAGGGGATCTTCCCAACCCAGGGATTGAACCCGGGTCTCCTGCATTGCAGGCAGATTCTTTATCGTCTGAATAAGAGAAGCCCTTACTTTCTGTCTAACCAACTCTATTTGCTCAGCCGCAAATAATGGCAGGAAACACATTCATATCACTCCAAGGTAGTTTCACATTTTGGTTCTTTTTTTTTTTTTTTATGAGTAAACTTTTATTGCACTTTTATTTTCATTGTTAAGTCTTTTGGCCTTGCCTTGCAGCATGTGGGATCTTAGTTCCCCAGCCCAGGACAGAACCTGCACTCTGCATTGGCAGCGTGGAGTCTTAACCACTGGACCATCAGGGAAGTCCCCACATTCATTCTTAAAACAGACTAGTCCCCACATCCTCATTCTTAAAACAGACTCTTGCGAAGTTGTCAGTTGATTGAGAAACAAGGTTCTGATCTCAACGATGCTCTCAGGCACGTCTTCTCCCCATGTGTTCTTCCTCTTTCCTCCTCTTGTGCCGGTGAATCAAGGGTTCCCTGCATGAGGGCCAGATAAGAAGTGAAGGAGCAGGGGGGCATCTCAGGGCTGGGTGTGGTCCGTGTGCTTCATCACACCTGCAAAGTCCCTTTTGCCATGTAAGGTAATATATTATAGGTTTCGGGAATTAGGATGTGGTCCTCTTGCCACACTGGTGGTGATGGTCATTATCCTGCGGACCACACCCTGCATCATTCCCAGCCCATCTGGGGCAAGTGGCACGTGGGATTCCCCCATGCCACTGATGACAGGCCATGGGGAAGAGGAGGTGCTATCAGACACCTTCTTCCTACTGAATGCAGGTAACTGTCTCTCCTCCTCCATGCAGCTGCCTCACGTGGGGCAGGGGCACCAGGTGAGACCCGCCACCCCCGCCCCCCCCCATCTCAGAGATTCAAGCGGGAAGAGAATCAAGCAGATGGTGTGTTACATGACACCGTAGGGGTACAACGTAGGGGGTGAATAAGACCACTGGGGAATCTCCAGCCTAAATCTGGACCTACATACCACATGCCCTAATCCTTCCTGTGTCTAATATACTCAGGATCAGAAGGGCTGAGAGTCAGTCCTGCAGGCGGTGACAGGCCTTGATTGGGAAATGAGAAGGTTCTGGGTGTGATGAGCTGGGCTCTATACAAACAGATGAGCCCAGCTCATCACATGGGCTCTATATAAGCAGGCCTTAGGTGCATGCCGGGCTTACTGGCTGTGCTGGAGCTGGTCTGTCTGGGACGGTGAGTTCGTGCTCTGTCCCACTGGGAAGCGGAGGACGTTTTGTTCGCTGCACGCCTGGGAAACAAGAGTGGCACACTCTGGCACATGGGCACAGGCCCCATACAGTTGCAGTTCCAGCTGCCGCGGGCTCACAGGTGTGCTCCTTGTGGAGCCCGGGGGAAGAGGTGATGTGTCAGGCTAAGGCTGGGGGGCTGTGGTGCATTCCTGGCTTCCTCTGTGTATGTGGTTGAGGCAGTCAGGATTTGGGGTGGGGATGGGGGTTTGAACCTTTTGTCTCACGTACTTCTGCTCTCAGTTTTAAGGTGTGACCTCTCTGGAGTGTTTTGCCCTGAGAATGGAAGGAGGAGGAGAAGGAAGCATGGTTCTTTCATTTCTAAAAGTGATATCACAGGTGAATCAATTGCTTACTTCTGAATTCCTTTCTAAATACCAATTTACTGGCCTAATTCAGTTCAGTTCAGTCGCTCAGTCGTGTCTGACTCTTTGTGACCCCTTGAACTGCAATATGCCAGGCCTCCCTGTCCATCACCAACTCCCGGAGTCCAGCCAAACCCATGTCCACTGTGTCAGTGATGCCATCCAACCATCTCATCCTCTGTTGTCCCCTTCTCCTCCTGCCCTCAATCTTTCCCAGCATCAGGGTCTTTTCAAATGAGTCAGCTCTCTGCATCAGGTGGCCAAACTATTGGAGTTTCAGCTTCAACATCAGTCCTTCCAATGAACACCCAGGACTGATCTCCTTTAGGATGGAGTGGTTGGATCTCCTTGCAGTCCAAGGGACTCTCAAGAGTCTTCTCCAACACCACAGTTCAGAAGCATCAATTCTTCTGCACTCAGATTTCTTTATAGTCCAGTCTGTTGTTCCATGTCCAATTCTAACTGTTGCTTCCTGGCCTGTATAACCGGCCTGATAACCCTTGGCTGTTTGGAGCCGTAAGGGAGTCTGTTGCAGGTCTCTCCCCTGGCTTCTGGTGGATGCTGGCTGTCCCGGGCGTTCCTTGGCTTGTGGGTGCCTCGCTGAGGTCTCTGCCTTTATCCTCTGTCTCCTGCCTGGTCTCTGCACACAGTGGTCCCTCAGTGTATGTCTGCCTCTGTATCCAGACTTTCCCTTCCTAAACTATTGGATTAAGGCCCACTTAAAGCTCGTTTTAACCTGATGACTTCTGCAAAAACCCTATCTTCAAGTAGGGTCACATTCTGAGGTCTTGGGGGTCAGGGCTTTTTGGTGGTGGTGGTTTAGTCACTAAGTTGTGTCTGACTCTTCGTGACCCCATTGACTGTAGCCCACCAGGCTCCTCTGTCCATAGGAAACTCCAGGTAAGAATACTGGAGTGGGTTGCCATTTCCTTCTCCAGGATCTTGCCGACCCAGGGATCAAACCCAGGTCTCCTGCATTGCACACAGATTCTTTACCATCTGAGCTACGAGGGAAGCCTATCGTTTTTTGGGACCACTATAAATGCATAGGCTTCCCAAGTGGCTCAGTGGTAAAGAATCCGCCTGTCAACACAGGAGCTGCAGGAGATGTGAGTTCGATCCCTGGGTCCGGAAGATCCCCTGGAGGAGGAAATGGCAACCCACTCCAGTATTCTTGCCTGGAGAATCCCATGGATGGAGAACCTGGCAGGTTATAGTCCTTGGGGTCACAAAAGAGTTGGACATGACTGAGAGACTGAGCGTGCACACATGAATGCATAACTGGCTGACACGAAAAAACTAACAAGGATTCTTCTGGGAGAGAATTTCTATTTCTGTTATGGTCATTCATTATTCAACGTCCTTTTTGCTTTTTAAAAAGCATTCATTTGTTTGGCTGTGCTGGGTCTTAGTCGTGGCATGCAGGGTCTTTTTTAGTTGCGGCGTGTGAATTCTTGGTTGCAGTATACGGGATCAAGTACCCTGACCAGGGATGGAACCCAGGCCCCCTGCATTGGAAGCTGGGAGTTTCAGCCACTGTACCACCAGGGAAGTCCCTGGTTATTCAGTTTTCCAGTCCAAATTGATACATTTATACTGCCTTCATTGTTAAAGGATATCTTCACTGGGTATAGAACTCCCGATACACGGCCTCAACCAAATGCCCCGCTCCTCCGTTCTCCACTCTGGCTGGAGGCCCACATTTTTACCAGCACCATGTGACCGTCAAAACTTCTGCTTGACTCAGTATCCCAGCAGCTGTTCTCACAAGTTTGGCCCTGTGGTCAGCTATGGACCCAAGGGAAATTTTCATATCAGTGTTTAAGGCTCCCTGTCTAGCACCCTGCCTGCCAAGCCCAGTTGTGTTGAAAGCCCCAACTCTGGTATCCAATCCCTCCATCCAGCAAGGTCACTGCTCTCTACTTGGGCTCTGTGTCCCTGCCCTGTGGCTCTAGAAATGCCATCAAAGAGAATGTCAGGGTGACACGTGCTTTTCCTCTGTGAAGGACCACAGCCCTTGAATACATTGCTTTCTAGTATAAAAGTCAGGGTATGTTTATTTATCTAGCTTCTCCTGCTCTTTCACAGTGAGAGGGTAACTCAGAGCAACCACACTATCATTGTTGTTGTTCAGTCACTACAGTCTTGTCTGACTCTGCATCTCCATGGACTACAGCACACCAGGCTTCCCTGTCCTTCACCATCTCCTGGAGTTTGCTCAAACTCATGTCCATTGAATCGGTGATGCCATCCAACCATCTCATCCTCTGTCATTCCCTTCTCCTCCTGCCTTCAATCTTTCTCAGCATTGGGGTCTTTTCTAATGAGTCGGTTCTCCGCATCAGGTGACCAAAGTATTGGAGCTTCTGTATCAGTCCTTCCAATGAATATTCAGGATTGATTTCCTTTAGGTTTGACTGGTTTGATCTCCTTGCTGTCCAAGGGACTCTCAGGAGTCTTCTAGTCTTCTCCAACACCACAGTTTGAAAGCATCAGTTCTTTGGTGCTCAGTCTTCTTTATGGTCCAACTCTCACATCCATACTCTCACATCCAATTCTCACATCACTCCACCATGGATAGAACCAAAGGCGTCTGTTCTTTCATTTAAAGTACAGGTCAAACTGATTTCATTTTTGAAGGTCTACCTTGATGCTTCGGCCCATATAATCTCAATCCTTATCAATCCACACTGTCTGACACTGAGTAAGTGATTGTATTAATCAGGGTCCTCTGGAGACACAGAACCATCAGGATCTCTATATCTATCTAAATAGACATAATGACTTATGATAAGGCTGAGAATAATGTGATTATGAAGGCTGAGAAGTCCCAAGATATGCAGTCAACTGGAGATCGGGAAAGCTGATGGTGTAAGTTCCAGATCTGAAGTCTGGCAGGCTTGAGACTCAAGTAGAGTGGTGTTTCAGGAACAGACTGATGTCCTAGTTGAACGGTCAGGACATTGTCCTTATCATTCCACCTGCCTGGGACTCTGACTTGGAGGCTTGTAGTCATAATCCCACAGGTGGTAGCTTCACCCCACTGACTCCTCAGGCAAACACATACACCAAAGGCATGTTTCTTTAGCTATTACTTTTCCATGAGGATAGGTAATTTTGCCTTCCAAACTCTATAAGGACAAAGTTTATTTCTTACAGTTTCTGTTCTGTGTGGTGTGTGTTTGTGTATTCATCCCTTGTTCTGCCTACCTCCCTATTATGGACAACCTGAAAGTTGTCTACCAAGGGCCACATGGAAGCATGTATACTTATATAGTATCAATTGTGATTTCAGGAGTCAGTGAAGTTTAGAGACGTGGCTGTGGTCTTTTCTCCGGACCAGTGGGCTCATCTGAGCCCTGAAAAGAGAGAACTGTATCGGGATGTGATGTTGGATACCTGTGATCACCTTGTGTCGTTGGGTAAGGAGATCTTTCCTTGCTGGTTTAAGATTGCCCAAGGTGGAATTTTTCCTTCCATGGGAATATCTGCAAAGCCCCTAGAAACACTTGGCTGAATTCAACTCAATGTCCCTAGGTAAAGTACTGGTGCTGCGTGATGATAGAAGAGGGCATTATCATTTGGTGATGATGGAGGCTTCATATTCTCCATTGTCTTCCAAACCATCACACTTAAAAAACAAACAAACAAACAAAAAACAGCTCCTGAAAGATTTTTGAGGTGATAATGAATCTCATTAGAAGTCTGGGTCGGATATCTGTAATTCCTACAGCATGGTGAAGATCATTTATTTTTCTCAGGACGCTGGGCTTACAAAGCAGAAGTGATGTCCTCCTTGAGGCAAGGGAAGGAGCCCTGGATGCTGGAGAGAGAGGTGACGAGTGCTCCATGCCCAGGTAACTGACAAGGAACAAACATGTGGAGGCTGTCCCCACTCATACCCCAACTGGTCAGAGTGACCTGGACCCCCGAGGTGACGAGAAGGGAGTTCCCCAAAGAATCCTATTTTTACTCCACATTCATTCCCCTCCCTGCACTCCCCTTGTTGTATCTCTAGTCTTAGGACACTAAATGGTGTGCTGGCAAAATTTTGAAACCTAAATGACCACACAGAAGGACAGAAGTATGAATAGCTGAACTGGTCAAATAATTTATCAATGATTAGAATGGTTGGGCTCAGAAGAGTGTCCTGAAAAGCTCCCCCGCTTTTTTTTTTCCCCAAGAAAGAGTTAGGGAGATTGTCTTCTCTCTAGATTCAGAGAACAGGTTAATTAGACACTGAATAACAAATGAAAAAAGTAATCAAGTTTACCATCTAATTGGAGAGAGATGACAAGCCCATCACTAATAGAAAGTAGAAATTGCCAGAATGCAAGATGATCCAGAAATTTCAGAGAAACTCTAAATTTCAGTGTATAATAGAGAGCATAGCTCACTAACCCACCTCTGAAAGTCAAGGGACAAAAAGTGGTTTGCCCAGATGGTGATCTGGACTTGGGACATCCTGAGAGCTGAATAATTTACTAAATGCTTAAAAAAATACTAAATGCTTAAAGCTGTAGGCATTTTGGAAAGTGAAACTGTAACCCAGGAAGAAATTAAAAGGTTTTTATAAGAACTGTTCACTAGAATTCCAAGTAATCCTGGGCTTTCTTTGTCTTTAAAAACTTAATAACCTGACCTCCAACTTCTCTCCTACCCCCAAATTATCTATACAGATGAGTCATCTTTTGAACGCTTACTTTTATTCCATTAACATGTTTGTCTTTCTTTATCCTTTGTCTGGCAAAGTGGCAGGAGGGCTAGAAGTTTTAGGTAAAGAGAATGGAGCCAATCATATTGTTCAGTTTATAGTCAATAATCACTGTTGTTCTATATGAGAATCCATCCTTTTGTATTCCCTTCATCTGTAGCCTGTGATTTCACCAATCTTCCTGTCCCATGACAACCAGTTTAATATCTTTTCTATGTTGTTAAATATGCACACCTTTGTTATAAAATACACATCACTGTTGTATACATGGCATTTTAATTTAAATGGCATGCTGTAAAACTTACCATTCCAGTTATCTCTGAGATCTTTACATGTTCAATATACACATTTTCTTTTTAGTTCAATATAGTATTCTATGGTATGGGTCCACCACATTTAACTTAGGAATATTTTTTTGCTTAACAGTGGCTAAATCTCTCCAACTCATTCTGATCAAAATCTCACATGTTCTTTTAAGAACCTGTGTAATAATTTCTCTGGGCCACAGGGCATCTCTAAACAATTTCATAAATATTCCCAGATTGTTTTCTGGACATCTGTTAGTTGTACAACCATTACTCGGTCCTCTTCCTGTGTCTTACCAATGCTTGGTAATAGTCTGCATTTTACTTGTTCTTTTTTGATAGTAAGCTGTTACCTCCTTGCTTTAATTCTACTTTCTCTAATAGTAAGATGAAGCTCCCATGATATTCTTGCTATCCACTCAGTATTCAGCTTTTCTGAATTGCTTCTTTGTATTCTTTGCCCATTTCTAATGGTTTTCTCTTTTCTTCGTGGAAATTGAATTTTCTTTTATGTTCTAGATAATTTTTGCTTGGTTTAAGACATATGAAAACTTCTGCCAATCTGTCATTTGCCTCTTGATTCTGAAGCTTTTCTTGACCAGAAATCCTTCATTTGGATGTAGTCGCATCCTTCACATTTTTGAGGTAGCTTTACCCATTGCACCCTAGGTCACACACACAGTCTCCTGTTAGCTGTGTTTGTATGCTCAGTTGCTTCAGTAGTGTCTGAATCTTTGTGACCTCATGGACTGTAGCCCTCCAGTCTCCTCTGTCCACAGGATTCTCCAGGCAAGAGCACTGGAGTGGGTTGCCATGCCCTCCTCCAGGGGATCTTCCCAAGCCAAGGATCAAACCTGCAACTCCTACATTGCAGGCAGATTCTTTTACCGATGAGCCACTGGGGAAGCCCCAAAATTCATATTTACATCTTTAATCTGTTTGGTTTTGAGAGAGAGATTTTTGTACACAGTGTAAGAAATCAATCCGCCCCATTTTTTCCTGGATAGTGAGCCAGTTTTTATGACACTGTCTACCAAGTCATCTCTCCTGTCCTCACTGACTTGTGATGCCATCCTCACCACATATAAGGCTGCTGCTTGCTCGCTCAGTCGTGTCCAACTCTTTGTGACCCCATGGATTGTTGTTCACCAGGCTCCTCTGTCCATGGGGTTTTTCAGACAGGATTACTGGAGTGGGCTGCCTTTTCTTCCTCAGGGGACATATAAGGTATCTACACAGATAAGTCATCTTCTGAACTTGTTCTTTTATTCCATTAATGTATTTGTCTGTTCTGTGTTAGTACCATATTCTTCCTATTAGTTTCCTAGGGAGTATTTATACTTGGGAGGTATTTCCATTGGTTCTTTTGTCTAAAATCAGTTACCTATCCATGGAATGGATTCTTCCACTGATGTTTGTACTGTGTTTTAATACTTCTACTTTATACTTTAAAACTGAGCTTCCTCCTGCTTTGGTTCTTTTATTAAAACTATTCAACATAACACAGTTAAGACCAATATTCAAAGTCTCATAAGTAACGATTATGACCATAACAAATATACATGACCTAATAGATGTGTGCAAAAGTGAATTGTTTTATGAACTAAATTAAGTGGCTATGATTAAATTGTGTGTGCTGTTTTATAATGATTACTCATTTATGAATGATATGGGGAAAGACCATGTTTTTAAAAGAACTGCTTAAAACACAACAAAGTTAATACAAGTGTTATTAATTCAGTCAAATAAACTTTCTCTATAAGGAAAAAAACTCAATAGAATACAAATACGAAGTCTGTAAGTGCATAAACTTTTAAGATTGCCATGCTTCAGATTAACTGACCTCTTTATCATTATTAAACAAACTTACATATTTAGCATATAGGTATGGTCTCTGATTTTTTTCATTCCTTTGGTTAAATCCAAATTTTGTATGAGAGAAAATGTCTTTTTTTTTTTTTGCTTTCATTTTTGAAAGGGTTTTGCTGGGCATGAACTCTCTGGTTGACAGGTTTTTGTTTTCTTTTAATACATTAAAGATTTTCCTTTTGTTTGCTTGCAGTGTTCCAGTGAAGAATCTGATGTTACATGTACAGCATCTTTTTTCCCCTCTGGCTGATTCTACAGTTTTCCCTGTATCACTGACTTTGAGCAGTTTGACAATGATGTCTTGGTGTGATTCTCTTCATGTTTCCTATGCTTGACTTCATTGGACTTCTTGGATCTGTGGTTCATAAGTATTCATTGGGCTTGGACATTTTTTGGCTATTATTTCTTTAAGTATTTTCCTCTCTGGTCCTTCTTTCTCCATTTCTCATCTCTTTTCAGAGATTCTAGTCGCCCATATATTAAGCCATTTGAAGTTGGAAAATCTTCTAACATTTTTATCCCTCTTATGGAACCTAAATTAATGGATGGTAATACTTCTCTTTGAATCCTGACTGTTCTAACTTTTGCGTTACATACTCTATTTTTCCCTCCGGTTCTCCAGCCAGCTTTCCCATGTTACTGTGTTGTCCTTGACCATATAATTTTGTCTTTGGCATACAATGTTTCTATACATGTGAACTATTACGTTGAAACATTGTATTTCCAAACCAATTTTCACCACTAGATTCCATCTTTCAGGGCAATGTTTTATTTATTGTTTAGACAGTATCACTCTGTGTGTCTTTAAAGTGTTCCTCTGTATTCATACATTTTCTAATAACTTCAGTAGCGTTTTAAGATCTAGAATGATAAAGGTAACAGAAACCCATGCTAGTTCTCCCTCGCCAATTAACCTTTTTAATAAAAAAAATTCCTAGCAGTTAATCCATTTTTATTTAGATTTCTTTATTACCAAAAAAGCTAGAAAATTATCTTTTGTCAAACTGGGGGGTCATAAGTTTGATAAAGTCTATAGTGATTAAGATACTGGAAAGTAATGATGTGCTCATGCAATGTAAGAACTTGAGTGTGGTGTGGGTATACATGAAAAATAGGACTCCTTTTCATTTCTAAGAATCCATGCCTGGAATACATTTCAAGAAATTAACAAAGATATGTATATATGACTGTTCTTAAGTGTTCTCAGAAATAACAAAATAAAGAGAACTCAAATATCCTAGTAGAGCACTGGCCCAATCAATAATAATCCTGTCCTGCAGTAAAAAATATTAATACAATGGATAGACCAGGTTCATATTTACTCACAGAGAGACCCTCCCCCAGTTTTGCTGCTCAAAGGAAAAGTATTTAAAGTCTAATTACTTTCAGAGATAGCTGTATCTCTAGAGAGAAATTTTAAAGGACCTTTATAAAAGTAAAACTTTAATCCTTGCTTAGAATCTCACATGGCTGCTTTTAGAGTCTTTAAACGTTTCTGTTTTGGTGATTACAGGGGCAAAAAGAAGTATTTTTTCAGTTACAAAAAGAAGTATTTCAAGTTTAAAGAAAATTTTCATTGGATATATGTTGATCACTTAAATCATTCTTGTCCTTGGAGAACACTTCTCTCTCGTTCCTCTCCTGGCAAACGCCAGCTTCTCATCCCACCTGTCCAAAGTCCCCAGTCGCTGAGCCCTTCTCTCCCTGCCACCCCACTAGCAATCTTATGTGTTGTGATGTCTGGCTTTAATTTTATTTTTCTCCCACTGTCTTCCCATTAGCATGCCAACCAGCATTGGTGGATTATCATGCCCTTTATGAATCTATGAGTACCTTCAGGCAGAACCCTCACCAAGCAAAATATCGAGGACTTCCTGCTTTTGCTCAGCGATATGAATGTGAGGACTGCAGCATGGCATTTGGCTGCAGCTCACAACTTGGTGAACACCAGCGAATTCACCAGGTAGAGAAGGACCGCAGATACGATGAAGAGACAAAGGCCTTTAGGCATCGCGCATCATTTACAAGGCTCCAGCGAATCGATACTCTGGATAAACACCTTGAATGTGACCAATGTGGTAAAACCTTTAACAGAGCTTCAAAGTTCATTCAACATCAGAGCACACACAGCGGGCTGAAACCACACAAGTGTGATGTGTGTCAGAGGGCCTTCCAGTTTCTTTCATCCCTGATTACGCATCAGAGATTTCACGCTGGCAAGAGACCACAACTGACTCAGCGTCAAAGAACTCCTACACAGAAGAAACTCTTTGTCTGTACATTTTGTGGAAGGATCTTTCACAGCTTCTCAGAAAAAATCCGACACCAAAAAACTCATATGAGAAAGAAATATTACACATGTAATCACTGCAAAAAGGACTTCAACCCATATTCACAGTTTCTCTTACATCAGAGAGTTCACTCTGGAGAGAGACCCTACGAATGTAATGATTGTGAAAAATCATTTAAAAGCCAATCGAACCTTAACAAACATCAGAAAATTCATACTGGAGAGAAGCCCTTTTCATGTAGTGAATGTGAGAAGGCCTTTACCCAGCTCGTAGATCTTAAGCGTCATAAACAAATCCACTCTGGGGAGAAACTGTACGTCTGTGATAACTGTAAAAAGACCTTTGTCCGTTTCTCGGATCTAACGCGACATCGAAGAACCCATACTGGAGAGAGACCCTACAAGTGTAATGTTTGTGAAAAAACCTTTAAACATCAGCCAAATGTTATTAGACACCAGAAAAGTCATTCTGAAGACAGGCCAGAGACACTAGAGAGGCCCTTTCCATGTGATGGATGTGAGAAGACCTTTCACTATTACTCTGACCTTAACCGACATAAAAAAATTCATACTGAAGAGAAACCTTATAAATGTAGTGAATGTCAAAAGGCTTTTAACCATAGTTCAAATCTTAGTAAGCACATGAAGATCCATACTGGAGAGAAGCCCTTTGTATGTGATCAATGTGGAAAAGCGTTCAGTCTAAATTCGAAACTGTCTCGACATCTGCAAACTCATGATAAAAAGAAACCCTGACTGTAGAAGAGGCAGGGAGGCATTTAGAAATCACTTACCTTTTACTAGAAATCAAAAATCTAAACCAAAGAGATCAATGTGGAAAGGGTGTTAGCCAAAGTCCAATTCTTCTGCATGAATTCATCCTGTGTGGAATATTTTAGAAATTTAAATGTTGAAGAAACAGGGAGATGTGATCAGAGACGTATTTTCTGTATTTCATTGACTCAGTTCTTTGAGCAAAAGCAGCTAAACGTGCCCAAGCAAAACTTGAACCTGGAAACGGCAGTTCCTATGATGGGAAATAGACTCATAGGCAGCTTGAGGGTGGAGTAAAAAGAACAGACTCATTTTGCCAATTGTTCATTATCTACTTTCAATGGACGACTAAAATCCTAGTTTTAACAGAGGTGGACCTCTATTTTGCATGGAGGGGATACAACTCTGATCTAGGCATAAGTAAGGACCACAAAAGCCATTTCTTTGGAATTAAAACTTCAGAGAAGAAGAAACTTTGCCAGTGGACAATGAAAAACAAAAAGTGGGTCACAATTTGAAAACCTAAAAGAGAAAGAGTTAAGAGGGAAAACATGAGAAATTTAAAGGTGCTGGGTCAATGGGCTACAAGACAAGGTTTCTGCTCCTTGTCTAAATGGATAGAATTCATAGACATCTGCTTCCTGGAGTAGTTGGCACCTTTATTGGATGTATCTAGAGAACCAAGACGAAATGGAGAGATGGCAACAATTCTATGACTTAGATTCAGGACTTGGAGAATCCATAGTAGTGTTACTCAAAATAAGTTGATTTCCTGTATTCTCTGATAAATAAGTCACAAGCTTTCTAGGGCCTGCTAACACTGGTGGGAAATGTTGAATACATTCAAGTCTTATGTCAGAAATCTACACTTTTCTGAATCAGTTCCCATAATCATTGGTGGCAGCTTAGCCCTGTTCAGTCAAGTGGGGTTGGGCATAGTCTAACAAGTCTCTTTAGGACTGGTCTCAATCCACAGAAATTGATGGAAAGACATTCAGTTTCTTCTTTGAGGGTCATTCTCTCATCTTTCTGACCTCTGCTTTCCCAGATATTAGAGTATTATAGTGGCTGCCACAGAGCTAAACTGTTGTGTAATCATTGGAGGCAGCTCCTCATTCCATGTTCATTCCTTATGTGCTTTTTTTTAAATCTCTAAGAAAGCATATGGACATAAGCCCACTTTTTGCAAATAACCTATAAAATTACGTGTCTGTTAAGTTATATACTGAAAATGCAAAAGATGAGTATAAAATAAATGTGATCAATGCAATTATGAAAATGTAAAATGGTTATTGGGATGGGGAGGGGGAAATTGGGCAATTACTCCTAATTTTGGTTTCTAAAATTCTGGTTTAGAGTCAAATTAAACGGAAACTATTCTATATGTTTAAAATATATTAAGAATTTCCAACAATGCTCTTAACTCTGGAGTCTATATTAAAAGGAGAAAGTAAGAAGCTTAACAGAAAAGAACAGCTTGTTCTAAAATGTCTAGTATTCCAAATTTTGCTAACAGATTCAACAGAAACCTAGATTCCAATAAATGTCTTTTTTTTTGAGGGGGGAGGGCTTCCCTAGTGGCTAAGAGGGTAAAGCGTCTGCCTACAGTGTGGGAGACCCAGGTTCAATCCCTGGGTAGGAAAGACCCCCTGGAGAAGGAAATGGCAACTTTTTAAAAATATCCGTTGCCATGATTCCTGGGGATAACCACTAATTATAAACCCTAAGTCTCTAATTACATGAAAAAGGAAAAAGGAGAAAAAAGAAAAAAAAGGAAATAGCCATTATGCAAAAGTTAGGCCATTCAAGACATTCTCATTGGAAAGTTTCAGCTGAAAAAATTTCCTATTGGATTTCAACATTAAAACCACTTAAGATATTTCTACTGTTTAAGAAAATAATAGCTGTTGGTACGATAAATGGAGAGAGAGCTAGAAACGCTTATATATAGACTTAAAATGTCATCTAAACACTAACACAGTGTGTACAACTTTTTGCTTTTAATAATTAATTCCTTATTTAATTTGAGTTTTCACTGTCACACATTTGAGGATAGAATCCAACAGGGTGTTGAGGTGAGCCACCCCCTGGCCCCCAACGAAAGATACACTGAAGTCTTAACCCCCGCGTGCAGGAAAAACTCAGTTCTCCTGTGTTCTCCTTTACTCACACACTACCACCACGCTGACACTCCTTGCACCGGATATGTGGGGGGTTCCCCACACCAAGCCATTCTGTGATATTGCTTGGGGGTCATAATTCAACTCAATTCTGACTCTCTACCTGGGGATCTGTCAGATACCACAGGTGAAGGGCCCAAGTCCCAAAAGACTGCCCCTCATCCCTAACTTCAAATCCCAAGTCCAGGTGGTTACCTGTGCTTTGGTAGGTTGGCTCTATATCAGAAGTTCCTCTGACCCCACCCCACCCCCGCCAGAGTTTGCTTGAGCAACTTGCTAGAGCAACTCACAGAACTCAGGTGAACAGTTTATTGTAAAAGGAAATTAGGGATACTGACAAACATTCAGATGGAAGAGATGTGTAGGGCAAGGTATGTGGGAAGGGGCCTGGGGTTTCTGGGCCTGTCATTCACCCAGCAACTCCACTTGGAAGCTCTCCAAACCCCATATTGCTGGGACTTTTACGGAGGCAGCATCATCAAGCAGGCATGATCTATCCATGACCAACTCCATTCCTCAAACCTCTTGAGATCCACTCCAAAACATGGGAAGTAAATCCCTAAACAACTTACCTGGGATTTGTTCATCTTCGAAGAAGAGGGCCAAGAGTGATGACATCAGAGCTGGATAAGAAAGAATGAAGAATGGAATCATGAGACATCTAACATAGCAGCTCTTACTATTATCTACCAAGAAAATGGCCCTTTGACCCATCTGGTCTAGGAAATACAGGAAACAACACAGTGAGGGAATATCCACTTGTCAGAATTCTGAAATGATCACGTAGAACTTTTTATACTGAGAAAATGTAAGCAGTGGGCTTGCTTCCCTGGTAGCTTGGCGGTAAAGAATCTGCCTGCCAATGCAGGAGACTCAGGTTTGATCCCTGGGTCGGTAAGATCCCCTGGAGAAGGAAATGGCAACCCACTCCAATATTCTTGCCTGGGAAATCCCATGGATAGAGAAGTCTGGCGGGCTACACTCCATGGGTAGAAAAAGAGTCAGAGGTGATTTAGCAACCAAAGAACAAATGTAAGCAATGGTTTTCTATGGAATGAGTCTTCATGAAGTATCTTTTTCTCTTTAACACATCTGCACCCTCCCTTTGCCCTCTCATTGCAATGCACATTTTTCTTCTGAAAGTTGAACTGAGGCTTTCATGAATCACAATGATCAATCAATGGTCTTTGAATACGGTGTGATCACCCAGGTTTCCCTCACCCTGGAGAGGAAAATTCTGGCCCCCAAACTCTTCTTTTTTTTTTTTTAATTTTTTAATTTTTTTTCCCCCAAACTCTTCTTTCAGGGATTCTTCTGTCTCTGCCTTAAAATCCTAGGGAGAGGTTTTGGTTTAGAAATATGTTCTCCCAGGTGTGATTTCTGTCCTTGGGGCCTCCTGCTTTTTCCTTCACTGGGATGGTTTTGTTTCTCCCTGGGCATAGCAGCCACATTTCCATCAGTTGGAATCTGCATTTGGACTCCCAGCGTTCAAGTGCCTGGTGAGCTGGACCTTTTCTAAAGGCCAATTAAGGCTGCAGAGTGAGACAAAGCTGCAGGAGGCAGAACGAGCCTAGAAGCCTCGATTATGCCTTGTGACCTAAGGAAAATAGCGCCAATGGTTTGATTATCAAAATACATAGTATAATTGCTTCCTAGGGCACAGGGAAGGCAAGTCATCATGCTAGAAAACAAACAATGAGGGCAGGCGGGGGGAATGTACATTACAGAGATCGTGTGTGTGTGCTAGTCTGCTTCAGTTGTGTCCGACTCTTTACGACCCCAAGGACTCCTGCCAGGCTCCTCTGTCCATGGGATTCTCTAGGCAAGAACACTGGAGTGGGTTGCCATGCCCTCCTGCAGGGGGTCTTCCTGACCCAGGGACTGAACCTGCATCTCCTGCATTGGCAGATGGATTCTTTACCACCAGTGCCACCTGGGAAGCCCCACAAAGAAAGCCCCACAATGAGACTGGGAGTAAAACAGACCTCACTAAAACAGATTTTTAAACAGTTTTAAAATCTACTCATTTACCAGGGAGTAAATCACTTTAGCTCTCTGTAAACGAAGTTATAAAATGTGCTCCTAAAGGTGCGGTAATGCTGACTTCACAGCCTGGTTGGGTGGACTGAGTGAGATATCTAAAAATCTTTGTAACATTGATCGCAAGGGACACAAGTCCAGAGTGTATTGTATTCTGGCTTGCTCCCTGCAACATACGTGTTGTTGTTGTTGTTGTTGTTGTTTTTTTTTACTGCACCAGGGGGCATGTGGGCTCTTAACTTCCCTGACCAGAGATCCAACCCAAGCATCCTGTGGTGGAAGTTCAGAGTCTTAACTCCTGGACTGCCAGGGAAGTCCCACGGGCTTGCTTTTTACAAGTGCTATCTTGTTTTACCTCAGAACACCCCAATGAGGCAAATATTATTCCTAGGCTCACTTTTCAGATGAGAAAACATGATGAGTGTAAATAAGATGCCCTGGGAGGCAGTGCTCTTCTGTGACAGGACCTGGTCTAAACACAAACATCGTGCTCTTAAAACCTCACGCGCACAGCAGACATCACCCCCACCCCCCAGCCCCCTGAAATCTCTTCCGGTCAAATCTGCTCCCTGGCCATTCTCGCCAACTGAAGCTCACATTTTTTCTTCCAATATATGCATAGTATAAAATAACGAATACAATGATTATAACATTTGTTTCTATAATAAATATTCCTTCCCTCCCCTGCTGTTCTCCACTATTCTTCAACCCAGCCTAACAGGCTGCAGATCCAAGTTGCATCAGTGGAACTTTGGGGACAAGATTGTAGCTATTTGTTGTTCAGTTGCTCAGTTCTGTCAGACTCTCTGCCATCCGGTGGACTGCAGCACACGGGGCCTCCCTGCCCATCACCAGCTCCTGGAGTTTGCTCAAACTCATGTCCATTGAGTCAGTCATGCCATCCAACCATGTCATCCTCTGTCACTGCCCTCTTCTCCTCTTGCCCTCTTTAACCATGTACAAACCTTGCACCTTCACAAAGCACCTTCTTTTTAAAAACGGGGGGGGGGGGGGGCTGCGGGGAGAGCCCGTCACGAGGTCTGCAAGTGAGGAACTCTGCCCTCTGTCGCCTTTCTCCCGACCGACCATCGACCATCGGGGAACCCACCTCGGGGCGTCCCTGGAAAGGGATGCGGGCAGAGAGCGCGTCCACTCTCCGCGGACCGAGGCCAGCTCCGCCCAGCCCTTCGCCCCCCGCCCGGAGGGCTCGGAGCTCCCTGCCAACCCTTTATCTTGCGGGTGCACTTGCTTCGCCCAGGTGGCCACGGAAGGGCGGGGTCCGGACCCTGCAGGACTCTTTCCCCGGAACAGCCTAGAGAACTGGAACACGGACTCGGCCGAAAACTGGAAAGTACGGTAGGTAGAGCGCTGGCAATGGCTCATGCGCAGAAGAGGCCGCCGGGCCGTCCTCCCCAGGCTCCCACTGGGCGGTCCACGCTTTTCCGGGCTACATCCTCCATAAGGCGCCGCGGCCGCCGCCCACAGCGGGGGGCTCCTTAGAGGAGCTTCTGCCGTCATTACCCGGCTTGGGTGATTGCCAGGAACCATTAAAGCGAAAAGGTGCATATGAACTTCATCGAAGACTACACCTGAGAAGTGAAGATGACAGGCTATGAAATGTCCCCCCAAATGCAAATGATTCCCCAGGCCTTCTCTTTCTCTTAAACTTCTCCTAGGAACACCAGAAGGGCTTCCCAGGTGGCGCCACTGGTAAAGAATCCACAGGAGACGTAAGAGATGCGGGTTCAATCCCTGTGTCCGGAAGATCCCCTGGAGGAGGGCATGGCAACCCACTCCTATGTATATTCTTTTCTGGAGAATCCAATGGACAGAGGAGCCTGGTGGGCTAGCTCAATAGGGTCGCACAGAGTCAGACACGGCTGAAACGACTTAGCAGCAGCAGAAACACTAAAGGCTGATAGTCCCTTATTTTTCCTGCTGTTGTTCCCACTCAACATCAGAAAATGCACTGGGGAGTATGCCCAGTGAGCATTTCACATTGAGAAAGCCTTCTACCATAGCCTGGATCTCACAGGGGAGAAATCAGAAAAATGTGTGTTGCATGGTTGCCTGGCTTAGTGGCTTGGAAAGAGTAGGATTGAAGGATTGAGTGCAGACAAGAATATTAGAGGAAAAAGAAGGAATTTGTGGCACTGGCCAAAAACTGTGAAGATCTTTGTGTTTGTATTAGTTTTCTATGACTGTGTAACAAAGTGTTAAAACGACCAGGGTTCTTGGTCTCCTTAATCAATAGGAATCGATAAGAAGCCAGACAGTAAATTCAGGCAAGGCTTTATTGGGGCTCCTGCTGCAAGGCAGAGGGTACAGGGTTCAATTCATAGTTGGGGAGCTAGCCCATATTCCTCTCAGCCAAAAAGCCAGGATATAACAACAAGAGAAATATTGTAACAAATTCAATAAAGACTTTAAAAATGGTCCACAAATAAAAATTTTTAAAGAAATAAAACATCAGACAAATCTATTAAGCTTAATTCTATTTTTTTACATATACATGTTTAGATAAAGTTATGTACATTAAATACATATGATTGCGTAAATTTAGATAAAATTTAGAAAGATATTGCAAGAACGAGGGGGAAACGGAAAGGGGCTGGGATCCTGAGTTCTATAGCTTCCTAGGTCTCCAGCTCCACTCCTCAGCCCTGTCATCACGGAGCTCAGGAACTGGTCCTCCGAAGTGATGATCCGTCAGGGAGTCTGGGGGAGGGGAAGGGAGAAGTCGGGAAGAGGTGGGAGAGGAGGGTAGACGGCTGGAGGGAAGATAGGGAAGAGAAAGAAAACAAAAAGGCAGAGGCGCAAGCAGATATTGGATAATGCAGTTTCCACTATGGCCACTAGGTGGAGGTATTATCGCAGATCAGCGGCCATTGATGGCAGGTGAACTTTGTTGCCCGGGCAGAAGGCTCCCGCTGCTGTTAACCTGGGTGGACTCATCTGTGATGGATATCTACTATTGTTAGTTGCTTCGCTTTTGTTTGGTCCTCCTGACATATATACCACTTTTTCCTGATGACAAGAACTTCCATTTTTCTTTGGGGAACAACCCTATTGCCATTAAGGTCTACCATATACACTCACATGGGCTGTGCACTGCACAGCTTCATGGGATCCCTCCATTTAAACTGCAGGGTGGTGTCCGCTGGAACTGAGCGTACTCAGCCTAGACATCTTTCAGTGTCCGCCACTGAACGATGGTGCAGTAAGTTGTCCATCTTAACTCCTGGTCTAGGTGGAGTTGATTCATTCTGATATGGATGCCATGAAGCCATTGCCCATTAATACCTGCCATGTAGATCCCTGGAGTTATCCTGGTTACGATTCTTTCTGGCTCCAACCAATTCCTTTCTGATTTCATTAGCCAGAGATACTTTCTGTTGCTGACAAAGAACTGACAACAAGTCACAGTCTACACCTCAAATCTTCCTCAAACGGGAAGCCAGATCTCAGCAAAGGGTCTTGAGTATTAAGATTAAAATTCTTTTTTATTCATTATCAATTCATTTGTGGCTCAGCTGGTAAAGAATCCACCTGCAATGCGGGAGACCTAGGTTCAATCCCTGGGTTGGGAAGATCCCCTGGAGAAGGGAAAGGCTACCCCCTCCAGTATTCTGGCCTGGAGAATTCCATGGACTGTACAGTCCTTGGGGTCACAAAGAGTCCAACACGATTGAGCAACTTTCATTTTCATTCATTCATTTATTCATATAATAAATATTTGGGAGCACCTCTTAGATTTGTATATTTATTGAACCGGGAAACTGTTTTAGTAAATACACAAATCTAGGCTGTCTGTGATGTAAATAGTGACCCCTAGGGTTGTGCAGTGCACAACTTGGGCACCTCTGCTGAACAGCCCTGGACACCACTCTCTCCTCCAATACCCATGTCTCCTCAAATGCATGGAGACCCCTCCACCTCAATAGGGGTCAGTGGGGGGTCTCGCCATGAAGTGGCAGGATCCCCTTCCTGTCTGGACATCACGCCCCCTGGTTTCTTCCAAGAGCCCAGTCTGTGCTGGGAACAGTCTCTGATGACCCTGTAGTAAACAGGGCTGGCCTCCCAGGGCGGGGGCCTTGGGCCGGGCCAGATGGCACTGAAACAGCCCATGGAAGGCCTCCCGGAAACGCTGGGACATGAGGGCGTAGACCATGGGGTTGACGGCGCTGTTCATGTCGATGCAAAGGCGGCAGAAGAGAAGCAAGCCAAGGTTGAGGTAGGGCGGGCTTAGAAAGGAATTCACCACCACCAGGGCATGGTAGGGCAGCCACAGCAGAGCGAAAAGAACCACCACCACAGCCAGCATCTTGGTGACCTGCTGGGTGAGACAGGAAAATAAGAACCGCATGGGTGCCAAGGGAGAATCCTGGCTTCCAGGTCTCTCTGTGAGCTTGCAGGACAAGTAACACAAGAGTGTCCGGGCCTGGCCAACCTGTGATTGCACGCATGTCCTCAGTTCAACTCCATCCTCACCCAGAAAACCACTCTGCATCCTTCTCTGCTCTGCTCCAGTCTTCAGAAACCTCCCAGCTCCGATCCACCCCCAAAGCCTTTGAATGGGCGGCTCACACATATTGGAAGCAATATTCACTCATCCACTGAGCTTCAGTCCCTTTCTCTATAAGACGGAGACACGGTACTACTGTCATCATAAGTGGACAAGAGAATTGAAGGAGTTCATGCCAGTAAAGAATGTAGAATAGTGCCAAGCATATGAGAGATGCTTTTGTGGGTTTATTGCGGGTTTACTACTGCAGCTGCTGCTACTAACATAACCACTATTGCAACTGCCTGGGGTTCAGAACGGGCACAGCTGGGTTAGAATTCTGGCTCCGCCACAAACCAGCTGTTTGGCCTCGGACTGTCCCTCTCTCCAGCTAGATCGCTTCTCCCCAACAGATGCAGCCACAGGCCTCCTTCCGGCTCTTTCACTCGCCCTGCTCCCTCCCTCTGACCCTCCTTCCTGCCTTTGCTCTTAGCCACCTGTTTGCCTCTCCCTGCGCCCTCCTCCTCACTTCCTAATTCTTCAGATCTCCGCAGCACTTCCCTCACAGCACAGACTGAATAAAGCCTCCAAGAGGAGTGCCCACTGGAAGGTGTTTCACAAGATGCCTCGTTTCTAAATCCTGGAATGAAATCACCACAAGGGGGCGTCTGTCAAGGGAGCCGGGACATCACTAACACAGCGAAGGACAGCAGCACCCGCGTGTCCCGGACCTTGGAATCCTCAGTGACCCCTCCAGAGAACAAAACGTCCACTTAATGAGCTTAAACTGCTCAAATAGTCCTGTCACTGGTTCTGTGACCGGAAAACCCTGGATACATTCAATCAGCTCTGGGGAATACGGGAGAGACAACTTTCTCATCAAGGCAGAAGCTAGCCTGGTGTTCCAGCATGCCATTACTTCTTAGAGTCTGTGAGTTTAGTTCCTCTCCTAAGAGGCTTGGCTCTGGCTGAGTCAATAAATTCATGTTATATAATATTCTTCAGGAGCCACGAAAATATCACAGGAATTCCCTAGAAGGTCTTGACTTCTGATTGTACCAAATTCAGATCCTGTTCCATTCTATTTTACATTCACTTGGGTGAGAAATACCAGCAGGGTGGTGGGCTCTGGAGCCAGGTTTCCTGAGTTCAAATCTTGGTTCTGTCACTGACCAACTCTGTGACCTTGGGCAGCCTCTGTGACCCAGTTTCCTCTGAGATGATGACATATGATACATCACGGAGTTGGTGTAAAAATTCAACATGTAAACTTGTGTAAAGCACTAAGACCAGTGCCTGGCACAAGCAGATACCTAATAAATGTTCACTGTGGTTGTTATTATCCTCCACCTTGCACTGGGCTTTCTGATTTCCTTAATTTAATGCCTTTTCCCTGTTGGAACGGTACATTGCGTTCTTCAAGGACTCTCTTAGGCATGAAAGGAATGCTCAGTCCATAGACCCCTTTGTTATAAAAATAAAACATTAATGCCCCAACAAAACAATAGCAACAGGTACCATAATTGAACACTTACTATATGTCAGATTCATATTTACTATCATCCATTGAGGTAGATATACACTATAATTATTTTTATTTTCCAGTGGAGGAAATCAAGTCTCAGCAAGGTGAAGTGACTTACCCAAAGCCACATAGCAAGACATTAGCAAAGCTAGGGACCAGAACCTAGGTCTAGAACACTCTTTTCACTACCAGAAGTTTCACCTACAGCATAGATCAGGCAGGATTTTGATACCAGTCCTTCCAGGATGAGCCTGAGAGCAGTAACAGTGGTAAATAAGTGGAAGGGCAGGAGTCGCATTTGTCCGGAACCTAAACTTTCTATTTCAGACCTGCTCAGCCTGTGTCCTGCCACCTTCCCTCTAAAAACTACTTTGATCTAAGTTGTCTACAAGCAGGATGGGCCAAAGGGGCTTTTGGAGGCAGCTGGAAAAGCCCCCCCCAACAGCATGCCCATCCCACGAGGCAGGGAGACAGCACAGATGGTTCTTGCCTGGCTCAGGAGTGATTCAGCCAGGACAAGGTGCCTCCGCCTCCCACATGAGCTGTGGGTCGGGGTGGAAGGCTGACGATAAAGACCAGTGGACCCAGACAGCGGTCCTCCCACCCGCATTCCTGGAAGCCCCGTGGTATGGTGAAACTGCTGGGACAGGGCTGAAGATACAGGGGGTCTGGGCAGTTGGGGTCCTGCTCCCAGGTCCGCTGCTGTGTCACCTCAGTTACTCCCATGTCCCCTCTGCCTGTTGCCTTGTCTGTAAATTCAGGTAGTAAACCTCCCAGACAGGAGTGATTTCAGGAACCACCAGATAGTAAACCTCCCCTCTGCCTGTTGCCTTGTCTGTAAATTCAGGTAGTAAACCTCCCAGACAGGAGTGATTTCAGGAACCATCAGGCACACAGCAAGTGCTCAGTAAATGCTGGATTCCTCCCCGGGACCCAGTCTCCTCTTGTGCTTTCAGACTGTCCATTGAAGCAGCTTTAGCACCAGAGGATGTGGAATTGTCTTGGAAAGTCACTTCACATCTCTGAGCCTCACTTTCCTCATCAGTAGAAGATGGGGAATAACAGCTATGGTGGAGGGACTCACTGAGTAAGTTTAATAATAAACCAACGTGAATTTAGCCTTTAAGGTCCAACTCTTTGCGACCCCATGGACTGTAGCCTGCCAGGCTCCCCTGTCCATGGGATTTTCCGGGCAAGAATACTGGAGTGGGTTGCCATTTCTTTCTCCAGCGGATCTTCCCAACCCGGGGATCGAACTTGGGTCTCCTGCACTGCAGGCAGACTCTACCATCTGAGCCACGAGGAAAGCCCAAGTTTGTGACATCGACTCTAAGGGAATTATTCCAGTTCTGTGGGCACTCCAAAGTGGTCCACATTGCCATGACCTCACACAACAGGAGAGGAAACAGGCTCAGAAAGGCAGAAGTGATGTCTCCCAAAACCAGCCCAATAACTAGCACGACCTGGATTTGAGTTTGACTCCAGAGGGCTTCCCTGGTGGCTCAGACGGTAAAGAATCTGCCTGCAATGCAGGAGACTTGGATTCCACCAAGGGTCGGGAAGACCATCCCTTGGAGAAGAGAATGGCTACCCACTCCAGTATTTTTGCCTACAGAATTTGGACAGAGGCGCCTGGCGGGTTACAGTCCACGGGGTCGCAAAGTCGGACACGACTGAGCCACTAATCCGTTCACTACATTTTTGACTCCAGAAGGGCCCAAGGTGCCATCCACCAATCTGCTGCAGGCTCAGTACAGGGGTCCAAAAGAGGGGGGGTGGGGAGGAGGCCCTACCTGCTTCCGGGAGTTGAGGGCTCCCCTCCTGCCTCGGAAAGACAAGCGCCCCAGGAGGCAGCGGCCCCGCGAAGAGCACGCGCTATGAGCGCGTAGCACACGGTGGCCAAGCCCGGGGGCAGCGCGTGGAAGAGCGCGAAGTCCAGGAAGTAGACAGGCAGGTAGAGCGAGCGCGCCACGCGGTGGCCGCACTGCGCCTGCACGCCGTCGGCGTACGCGGCCTCGCGGGTGTCCACCAAGAAGAGCCAGAGCACGCAGCAGGCGCCGGTGCCCAGCCACACTAGCGCCGCGATGCGCTTGGCCCGCGCCGCGGGGCACAGAGCCTGGGCGCTCAGAGGGCGGCAGATGGCGAGGTAGCGCTCCACCGTGAACGCAGTGATGGAGCCCGTGGACGCGTTGATGCCCACGTACGGCAGGTAGGTGATGCCCAGGCAGCCGGGGTGGCCGAAGATCCAAACCCGGGCGGAGGCCGCCTCGGTCACGGTGGGCACTGCGGCCGCCAGGAGCACCAGCAGGTCCGCGGTGGCCAGGCTCACCAGGTAACAGTTGGTGGACGTGACCATGTTGCGGCTCCGGACCACCACCAGGACCACCATGGCGTTGCCCGCCACCCCCACGGCTCACACGAGGGGCACCAGGGTCAAGGTCACTGCCTGGACAGTCAGTGGAGGGCGGGGCATGAAGCCGGGGCCGGACAAGTTTGCGCGCTCAGAGTGCTCGGTAGGTTTCTCCATGCGCCCTGGTCCGCGCTGCCCCCTGAAGGCAGCAGCGAATTGGGGAATAACTCCCGGGTGCAAAGGTGTCCTCGGAGAATCTCCCTGCAGGAAGCTGCGCGTCTTGGGGTGGGAGAGGGGGGTGGGGTCTCGCAGCCGCCTCCAGCTTAACTGGTTCCTTCAACTCCAGGCAGGGTCTCACTGCCACTAGCCGGGACGCGGGGAACTCGGAGGCTTCAGGAGTTAGGCTCGTGCTGCTCAGTTGGTGCGATCGCTCCCGGGGTGGGGTTCACTGCAGAGAGCGTTCTGGATTGTAGGGTCGCGCTCCAGCAGGGGACCGGGCACCCCGAACGCCGCCTCCTTCAGGACCGACTGCAGGAGCGCTCTCAGCTCTTACGCTTCCTCTCCAGGTTCTGGGGGCTCAGGACTCCAGGCTCAGGGATCCATTCGATGAAGCTCGGTGCGCGGACTGACCGACCTTCGCCTCTCCAACCTCTTTCTTCCCTGGCTCTGCACGACCCCCCGAGGCAGGCTCCTCTATGTTCTCTTGTCCTCTCCACTGATGCCACGTGGCTCATTCTTGTTGCCCCAGCCCGGCATCAGTTCCTTCCACCAGCTCCTGGCACCGCACGAGGTCAGATGGGGGACGCAGGGTGCGGTGGGGAACGGAAGTTGAAAAAGGAGCGGCGCACTCTGCTCGTGCGCCCCTACCCTGGGCTTTGCTTCCTCCCTCCTTTCCCTACTGGAGCATCTCCTCTGGACCCAGAGGTGGGGGGCGGGTAGGGGAGGAGTCGGAGACCCGCTGGCTTCCCAGCACAGTTCCGGGATCCTATCTTGTTCTCCCGGGCAGAAACCTAAGCCCTGCTCCTGACAAATGGGGAGCAGAGACCCAGAGCTGCGTGCGGGAAGAGAAAGCTACTTTCTCCTCTGGACTTGGGTTGCTCCTGTCTCCTCCTAAACGTCTCATCTTGTCACCTTTTCACTTTCTTTTGCTTACTCTCTCCAATTTTCTTTCCTTCCTCCTGAAGAAGACCTGTAAATTCTTCGAGGGTGACCCCCGCCCCCCCGACCTTCCCACAGGAATCTCTCCCGTCTCTAAGACGGTGCCATTCACAGGCTTAAGGGTAGTTGAATGAATGAAAGGGCTGTCTCTTCACTAGAGGAAGCTTCTTGAAGGTGGGACCACATAAGCTTCATAAGAGGCATAGAGACTGCCTCCCGGGAGTCTAGCTTCCTGCCTGCACCTAACTGATGCTGACAGTTGTTTGCTGCTGGCGATCCATCGGTTATGCTCTCTAAAAAATATTTCTTCATCTGTGAAATGGAATAATAATGATAGAACCCACCTCGGAGTGTCCTTGGGAGGCTCACATGATTGATGTGGGGGAAAATCCATGTGAAACACTTAGCTGTGCTTGACTGTGGCAAGGGGCGAATATATGGGTAGTTACAGTTCTCTGTCTATCCATCTATCTATCCATCCATCTATTTATCTATCGATCTATCCCACTCTTCCCCCTTCTTCTTCCCCTTCTTCTCTGAAGAGCTTGCTCTGTCTACAAATCTGATAAATGGACAAAGAAAGAATGAGAGGGAACTTGCCAGGGGAGTATTCTGGGGGCACCAGCCAAGATCCCATTGTCCCCATTGTCAGTCTTTATAACGAATGATGGCTGATGTGTGTGAAACACCGGGTATTGCCTGGTGATGCTCTGCGTGATTTACAAATATGTAATTCTGTACTCTCATGTCCTGTGGGGAAAGTAGTATTAGATCCCCACTCTGCCCTGTTCAAATTTCTGACACACAATCCATGAGCTTTATAACATGAGTGGTTGTTAATTATAACAGAACACACATGAATCAAACTGTCCTCAATTATCAGAAAGCAAAGACTATCAAAGTGGGAAGGGAAACCCATTCAATAATTTAGCACATGTGCATGGATGGTCTTCTCCTGTGTTAGAGACTGAGCTGGGTTGTTGTTATGAATAGTCAATTTAGAATTAGGCAAAGTGGGCATGATTGCTCCCATTTTACAGATGTGGAAACTGAGTCTTAGAGAGATGAAGTGATCTACTTGGTGTTAATTGACAGTAGAGATAAAGTAGGTGTTGGAGCCAGATCTATCTGGTTCTAAACCTTCCACCAGATTCTGCCCTTTTGAAGGCATTTCAGTTAGGGGGCCACTGTGAACACAAAAGATTGGTCCCTGGCTTCCTAGCACTTATAGTGTAGTAAGGGAGGAAGGCAGGAAACAGATAATTACACTTGTTGTAAGAGGTTTGAAGGTATTACAGCAGTGTGAGTTGGAGAGCCATAGTTTTTTTCTTTTTATTTTAGGTTTTGACCACACTGTGTAGCAAGTGGGATCTCAGTTCCTCAATCAGTGATTGAACCCACACCCCCTGCATTGGAAGCACAGAGTCCTAGTCACTAGACCACCAGGGAAGTCACGGTAATGCATCCCCAAGAAAGTGACATTTAAGCAGAGTTCCTGGTCGTTCTATTTGTCCGTCATCAATTCCATCCCGAACAATTCTAAGTTACTAGTTTTCTTTTCACCCAGTATCCACAGAAAATAAATTTTATATAGTATCTCAGTATACCTCACACACTCACACACACACAACGAGCTGAAACGATTTTTACAAAATTACGCTTAGGCTTACTATGAGCAACGTGTGCTGGTATTTTCTATTCTATTTTATTTTTTAGAAAGACTGGTTGCCATCTGTTAATTTGGTTCCTGATCCACGTTTTGTGACCCATCCTTTGAAAAACACTTCAGCCAGCCTTGCTAGTCCCATCTCCCCTCCCAGTGATCGGGCTGGAGAGAAGCAAGAGACCAATTCTAGTTAATGAATCATGAAGGATTATTGCTGGGGAGGGGGGGGCTCTGGGGAGGTTATATTCTTATATAATCAGCTCTAGGGGAAGGGAGGGGTGGGGCAGAGAAGGAGAGAGAGAGGGAGAGAGGGGAGGGGAGAGAGAGAAGGAAAGGGGGAGGGAAGGCTCCAAGGAGCGTCACTGGAGGGACACTCCGGGCCGTCTGCGGTCCGATGGTGGTGATGGTGTTACAAGAGGGAGCCTTCTTCCTCTCGGTCCTGTATATTGCCGCATGAAGAACCTCTGGTCTGAGACCTGAGCACAGGTGGGTGGTCTCGCTGATTCACAGGCTGCTCCCACCCCCCTTGGCTTCCTTCAGATCAACAGGGAAGAGACAAGAGCCCCTGCAGCTGATGCTGCAGAGTCGCCCAGTCCTTGACCCGATCGGAACCCAGCACTTGAACTCATGTCTAGGATCCCCGTGGCATTTCCAGGTGGGCAGTGAGGCAGGGCATCAGAGACGTTGGCCTTCTTACCTGGTACCTTTTCCTCCCGGCGCTCATCCCTAGGATGGTCCTGTGGCCGCCAGCAGAGGGCGTCCGCTACTGCCAGCTTTCCAGTCCCTGGACCATTCACCGTCTCGGCTGGAGACCCCAGGGCTCTCTCCACCACCTCAGTCAAGGGAAGTTAGCACCGCCTCGCCCATCTGACTTGCTTTGAAGTCAGGGTAGGAGAAAGGTCAACATTCACATTTGTGACTCTGGGAAAAATCACATAATTCTCTCTGAACCTCAGGCTTCTCATCTGTAGAATGGGGATGACGATGGTCCCTTTGCTCATGTCAGAGGGCTCTTGGGATAGAAGACAGAAGGAGGTTCCAGCCCCGTGTTTTCCAGTCTCTAGGTCAAAGAGGAAGAGGCTCCCGAGGTGAAGTGTGGGATTGTCAGGAGGGCTGGAATTAGCCTTCACTTTGTTCTGTCCTTTTGGGCCGGGCACCCAGCAGGGAGCCCGGTGGGTGTCCTGAAAGGAGCTGAGCCTCAGACAAGCAATCTGACAACCTCCTCATTCTCATTTCTGTCCTTCAGAAACATCAAACTTGTCCCCACTTCAGGGCCTTTGCACTTGCGGCTTTTCCTGTCCGGAACGTTCTTTCCCTTTCTCTTTGCAGGTCTGGCTCCTGCTTATCCTTCAGGTCTCAAATCAGAAGCTATCTCCTCAGAGAGGCTCTCCCTGGCCACTCCATCTAAGATTGCTCACCGCCCTCTTTGTGACACGAGTCTCCAGGTAAAATTATCTTGCTAATTTATTTCCTTGTTTGCTGCCAGTCTCTCACCTAGGATGTAAGTTCCATAAGGAGCTTCTTGTGTCCCTTTTACTGCTGGACCACCAGACCTCAGCACAGGGCTTAATGTACAGAGTTGTCCAATAAATATTTGTTGAGTAAATGTATGAAATGTTGGACTTCTCAGGTGGTGCTAGTGGTAAAGAACTTGCCTGCCAATGCAGGAGATGCAAGTGATGAGATTTGATCCCTGGGTTGGGCAGATCCCCTGGAGGAGGGCAGGGCAACCCTCTTCAGTATTCTTACCTGGAGAATCCCATGGACAGAGGGGCCTGGTGGGCCACAGTCCATAGGGTCACAAAGAATCAGACACAGCAGAAGCAATTTAGAACAGTACAGCGCACAGCACATGAAATGTTGGTGAATTCCATGTGTTTGTAAAGACTGGGCCAGACGCTTCTTTCCATGCGTATCTCACATGGATAGGAGGAAAGTCCTGTTAGCCCCCACTGAAAGGAAGGGAAAACGACGTACAGAGAGACCTAATGATTTGTTCAATGTCACACAGCTACTAACTAAGTGGTGGATCCTGAACTCTGCTGTTTGTTAGCTGTGTGACTTTGGGGAAAATAGTTAACCTCTCTGAATCTCAATTTCTTTGCCTCTAAAAAAAGATGACAACAATACCATCGAGCTCTTACACTTGTGTGAGGTTTAAAGCAGATGATGTACATGGGGGTTTTTACAGAGTTTGGGGCACATCTGATGGCGTGCTGGAGCCAGCTCATGAGAGCCAGTTGCAGGCATCTCTTCCTCAGTCCTCTTCCAGTGACAACATGTGGGTTGCTCAAAATCACATGGTGGGAATATTTACACCATGGAAATCAGCAAACACTATATATGAGGGCTTTTTTTTTTTTCTTAAAGAACCAGTTGTTAAGCATTTACTAGCAAACTCCCCACACATTGCAAGCATCCAGCAAATGCTAGCTGTTATTATCTGTAATGCTCTCATTTTTATAGGGGCAAAAGTTCATGTAACACTTGGGAAATTTTTAAGAAAACATGTGGGTGAGTCACTGCCTAAGCAAATGACAAGGCAGCTTTTGTGGGAACGGGAGGTGGGATGGCGGCTGGGCGTCGTGGGAGACCAGCGTGCTCCTCAGGGGTGAGGACAGACACCTTTGCGGAGTGGGTGGAAGAGTGGATGGAGTGCAGCCAGCTCAGTGCAATTGCTGACTCACAGCCTAGAAACGTCCCAGAGCTGAGGGCGTAGGGGTGGAAGGGGCAGACGGTAGGATTTCTGTTCTCCATCCTTGTGAAAATCCAGCCACCGAGATGTGCCTTTGGATGTCAGTTCCATTAAAGGACGGATCAGATGCGCGGGCTTGAAGCTCCACCCGTGTGTCCTCCCCCCGTAATGACATGTGACTGCAGGGACCCCGAGTCGCTGGGCTCGCCTTGGGTCCTGGCATTCAAATAAACATTGTGGTAACAACATAGAGTGAAAGGGAAAGTAATTTTATTTTTAGTGGAGTTTCTGGAGAAAACCCACAAAACTGTTTTAGAAAATCCCCTTTTCTCATCTCAGTGTCTCAGTATTTCATCCTCCAGGCAGCAACGTTATGAATATTTTCTCTTTCCCTCTTGTTTCTAACCTGCCTGCCTCCCTCCCATCTCAAAAGTATCCATCTCTAGGGCAAATATGATACCCAATCCATTCTTCTTCCAATCAACCCTCATTTTCAACAGGGTTTTCAATTGGATAAAACCTTAACCCATAACCCATATTTCAGTGGAGTGGAGTAGATCAGAAGGGAATAGATAGACTGCGCTAGAATAGAACAGAATCAGTTATGATTACATGGACTGGGACGGAATAGGACAGGGTAGAAAACATCAAAGTGCCTTGCACAAATTAAGACTAAATGCGGGGTCTTCCCTGGGGGTCCAGTGGCTAAGAATCCGCCTTCCAATGCAGGGGGTACAGGTTTGATCCCTGGTCAGGGAACTAAGATCCCATGCGCTATGGAGCAACCACGTGGGGCAAATACTGAAGCTAAGATCTCTGGAGCCTGCGTGAGATGAATGAGTCTGTGCGCCACAGCCAAAGAGCCCGTATGACACGAGGACGATCCCATATACCGCAACTAAGACCCGACACAGACAAACAAATGAATAAATATTTTTAAAAAACTGTTTTTCATTAAACTTTTATTTCAGTGTGTGTGTGTGCACACGCGTGCATGCTCAGTTGCTTCGGTCATGTTCAACTCTGCGACCCCAGGGACTGTAGCCCGCCAGGCTCCTCTGCCCATGGGATTCTCCAGGCAGGAATACTGGAGTGGGTAGCCATTCCCTTCTCCAGGGGATCTTCCCGACCCAGGGATCGAACCTGGGTCTCCTGCATTGCAGGTGATTTCTTTACCATTGAGCCACTGGGGAAGCCCGTGTGTGTGTGTGTGTGTGTGTGTGTGTAGTTGCAAAGAAACAGGTATTTCCTGTGTGGATTGAGGTCAAGAAAGTTTCAAAGTCATTATTTTGGCATGTCTTCTCGAACTATAGCTTTTCAGTCTTTGCAAAACTGAAATCTGTTTTCCACCCTCCTTTACAGATGGGATTCCAGTGTGATTGGGGTTCTCTCGCTAGTGGGAAAGAACCCGCCTGCCAATGCAGGAGATGTAAGACACAGGGGTTTGATCCCTGGGTCAGGAAGATCCTCTGGAGGAGGGCATGGCAACCCACTCCAGTATTCTTGCCTGGAGAATCCCATGGACAGAGGAGCCTGGTGGGTCAGAGTCCATGGGGTCACACAGAATCAGACACCCCTGAGGCAATACACGTAGCACGGACATGTGCAATTTGGAAAGTGGAAGTAGAGTTGCAGTTTCGTTGCTTCTATTTCTGTTGGTAAGCAGTGTCCTGAAAGCCCAATCACCATCTACAGCCGTGCAAGGTAGGGATGCTCTGCCCTTCACCTGGGGATGCATTATTCACGCCGTACTATGGACCAATTCCCCTAGAGGTGTGCCCTGCGGTAGCCCTGCTGGAGGTGCAGGGATCTCAGTATTAGGGGACTAATTTTTGGGGAATTGAAAGGCCAAGCCTGGGCATCCATGTTTTTGGGGGGCAAGTCTCCCACATGCAGCCTGGCTCTGGTTGCAGAGGCATCTTTCTCATCCGTGGACACAGCTAAGAGAGTGCATCCTGAGAGCCAGCAGTTTGAATGGTGCTTCCCATTACTTACCTTCCTGATTATCCCAGAGCCGAGCTCCCTGGTTAAGGCATTTCTGGACCCTCATTCCTGGAGGTCCTCTCCTCTAGTACTTTGGACTCATTCCCTGTATTAAATATCTCCTGGCTTAAGATATCTAAGGAATTTTCTTTTATCTGTAATCAAACCCTAACTGAGAGGGCACCCAGTTCAGGTCACATTAGTTCTTTTTAAGTTAGATCAACTTAGAGTTTCATATTTTTTTTTTCTTTCAAACTTTAAACTTTTTATTTTGTATTGGGGTATCAGTTCAGGTCAGTTGCTCAGTCATGTCCGACTCTTTTCGACCCCTTGGACTGCAGCACGCCAGGCTGCCCTGTCCATCACCAACTCCCAGAGCTTGCTCAAACTCATGTCCATCAGGTCGGTGATGCCATCCAACCATCTCATCCTCTGTTGTCCCCTTCTCCTCCTGCCTTCAATCTTTCCCAGCATCAGGATCTTTTCCAATGGGTCAGTTCTTCGAATCAGGTGGCCAAACTATTAGAGATTCAGCTTCAGCATCAGTCCTTCCAACGAATATTCAGGACTGATCTCCTTTAGGATGGACTGGTTGGATCTCCTTGCAGTCCAAGGGACTCTCAAGAGTCTTCTCCGGCACCGCAGTTCAAAAGCATCAATTCTTTGGTGCTCAGCTTTCTTTATAGTCCAAATCTCACATCCATACATGACTACTGGAAAAACCATAGCTTTGACTAGATGGACATTTGTTTGCAAAGTAATGTCTGTGCTTTTTAATATGCTGTCTAGATTGGTCATAGTTTTCCTTACAAGGAGCAAGCATCTTTTAATTTCATGGCTGCAGTCACCATTTGCAGTGATTTTGGAGCCCAAGAAAATAAAGCCTCTCAGTGTTGCCATTGTTTTCCCATCTATTTGCCATGAGGGGATGCCATGATCTTAGTTTTCTGAATGTTGAGTTTTAAGCCAGCTTTGAAGTCATGCATATAAATATAACCAACCCTCACTCCCATCCAGGTTGGCACATAACATTGAGTACAGTTCCACGTGCTAAACAACAGGTCCTTGTTTGTTATCCATTTTGAATATCGCAGTGTGTATGTGACCTTATCTACCCATTACCCAGATTGCACACAAAGGAAGACCTAGAAACTGACTCAGAAGCAAGAAAACTTTTTTTAGATGTGTAGGAGTGATGATGAAAAGATTGCAAACTCCTATTTTGTTTTTTTAATCCTTATTGTTATAAACAACAACAAAAGACAACTCATAGTTTTATAGTACTTAATCAGGATTTATGTGCCCCCTCCAGATCCACTCTAGCCAGAATTTGGAGGGGAGCAGAGGGCATCAGGGGAGAGAGGAGTGCTTGGCCCTGGGGACCCCACAGTCCCGCTTTCTCCTACTCTGCCAGCTTGGGACGACAGGCTGTCCACACTCCTAGGTTCATGGCTCCTTCCTCACAACAAAATCACCCAGACCACTGCTCTGGTCATCATGTCCCCTCTTTCTGACTCTGTCCTTCCTTCCTCCCTCTTTTTTTTTTTTTTCCTTCCTCCCTCTTATAAGGACATTGTGACAACATTGCCCTCCTCTGCACACAATATTCCAGGATAATCTCCCCATTTCAAGACCCTTGACAATCACATCTGCAAAACCCCTTTGGCCATGTCAGGTGACATACTCACAGGTTTTGAGGATTAGGTCATGGACCGCTTTGGGGTTATTCTGTCTACCACATGCTTGGTCCCGAGGGAGCTGGCCTTGGCACGCAAAGCTGATGGCTGGAGTCTGATGCGATTCTCCCAAACATACTGGCTGTTCAAGCAGAAATACTTGGCTGGGAAATCTTCTTACTGCTTAGCATCTTCCCCTTTGGTCACAAACTCAGCCTGCTTCCAGTGCCTGATCATTCCCTCCTGCAAGCCCCAAATCTTCAGGAAGGAGCTGAGACCAGAGAGAATGCAATTCCACCTCCTGGGATTTCCCTGGTGGTCCAGTGGCTAAGACTACGAGCTCCCAAGGCAGGTGGCCTGGCTTCAATCCCTACGGGGAACTAGCTCCCATATACCTCAACTAAAGATCCCGCGTGCAAGTAAGACCCAGTGCAGCCAAATAAATGAATAAGCAAGTATTTTAAAACATTCTACCACCAGGTATCTGGCTGTTTAGGTAATTGTTACTGAACCCTTTCTCAGCTTCTGCTCGAGATGCTAGGAAAACTGTGGAAGACCAGACAGATAGCATGGAGTTTGCATGCTTGTGGGCACGTCATGAAACACACCATCAAGTAAACAAACAAAAGGAGAGAGCTAAATATACAAATGCATATGTAAGACAAGAAAAGATATTGATAGAGTTATGTATAAAGATGATAAAACAATTTGATATGAGAGGTTAGGGTTTAGCAACCATTTTATTTAAAGAGCCAGATGATAAACATTTCTGATTTCCCTACACCATGTCTGAACTACTCACATTTACCATCATAGCAAAGGAAGTCTGAGACTACTTAAATAGGTGTATCAAAGGTCCAGTAAAACCTATTCATGGAAACAAGGCTGATCTGGCCCACAGATTGGAGCTTGCTGACTCCTGTGATAGAGGAGAAGTAGGTGGGAATGGGAATTTTAGGTACAGTAGTCAGGGAAGTCTTCTCTGAGAAGGTGATGTTTGAGCTAACGTCCCAATGATGCGAAGAAGCCCGCCGTGCTTGAAGGAAGAGTGTTCCAGGATGTTGGAATAGCAAGAGCATCACCTTGAGCATCGCCAGCCTCTGGGGAGCTTAAGCCCATGCAAGTGAGGGAGAGGCTGACTCCGTCAAGAATTTGTAACCCAGGCAGGAAAGAGATCTCAAAGGGATAACTTAGGAGAGTTTAATGAAGGCACGGGGAGCGGGGGGACTTGGTGAAGAGAAGGATGGGGACATCCCCAAAGACCTGTTTCTGGTAGATTGGTATCTCTGGGAACGAAGCAGGAACTGCAGCCACAGGACAGGGGTCACCCAGAGCAAGGAACGCGGGCCTCTGCAAGGAGGTCTCCTGGACCAACATCCTGACCCCTCTCCCCACTCCCACGTTAGACCTCCTGCCAGAGCATGCTGTTGGCTGAGTCCAACCGGAGGTCAGAGGTCAAGGGAGCCAGAGTGACAGAATCACTAAAGGTCAGATGCCTGGGAAAGAGAGCAGGTGAGAGAAAGGCAGAAAATGACCTGGAGGGAAAGACGGGATGCCAAGCCCACAGGGTAAGGAGTTACGACGGTATTATGCTTTTGATAGTGATGGAGTGGCCATAAACTACGATTACCCATCAATTTGAATTTCAGATAAACAACAAATATGGGTCTTGTGTAAGTATCTTCAGGATACTTATAAGTAAGTATCTTCAGGATGTACTTATACAAAACCTGTATTGGTGTTTATCCGAAATTCAAATTGAACCAGGTATCCTGTACATTTATTTGCAAAACTTGGCAACCCTAGGTTGGAAACCCCTGAAGGAACCGGAAGGAAAGGAATAACAATCTAATTTAGAATTTAATAAATACAATAATTTATAAAATCGAGAAAATTTTAATGACTATAAATAAATCCAGAGGATTCAGGAACATATAGATAAGTTCCACGGGCATTTCAGACACAATCAGGATGCAAAGTCTCCAACTACGGGGGATAGCAGCCAATGCAGCCTGGACAGATGCCCCCCAACTTGCCCAGAGGAAGCTTGTCTGCACTGTGCATCATCCTTTTCTGTTTATCCAGGCCTTTGCTGCCCAACGTCTCATTCCATTCTTACTGCATTTCCATGTGCAAGCAGGTCACATTAATTATTGCTATGCAGTCCTTGTTCAGATATAGAAACCAAGGCTCAGAGAGGGGAAGCAATCTACCCAAGGTCACACAGGGAGGCAGCAGAGGGGCCAAGGTTACAACTCAGGTCTGGGCTACGCCAGAGCTCTTTCCCCTCGGTCTCACTGCACAGTGACCTTCCAGGCGTCCAGCAGGCCTGTCTACCTGTGCGGGGCGCTTGCTGCCCGGCCTGGGGGTCAGGAGCAGGAGGAAGCGTCTTGCGGCTGCTCTGGCTGGCCTCGGTGCCTGTCATATCTTCGCTGGAGGCGGGCATGAAGGTGGCGGACCCTCCTGGCCTCCTGGGTCCTGAAGAAGGAGGCAGCGATGCTGTGCCGCAAGCGGCGGGCATAGGTCTCCAGGAGGACTGTGGAGCAAGCCGCGAGCTGCAGGGCTCCCGCAGCTAGGGGCGCGGCCGTGTGCGGGCGCTGGGCGGGCAGCAACGGGCAGCCGGGGGCAGTGAAGCGCAACTCCCACTGGAAGGAGTTGTGGGCAGAGAGGTAGGGGTTCTCCGGAGGCGGCTGGTTGAAGAGGAAGGGGATGTAGCCCAGGACGGTGTAGTTAGCCTTCAGAAAGGAGGGAAAGGTCAAGTCAGCAGACACCCCGGCCGTTCCCTCCCCACAAACAGATGCTTGTGGGGCTGGATGGGTCCAACTTTCCCTGCCCGCGTGTCTGCAAACTGGGCACAGAAGTAACCCCTACCTCCTGGGCTTGAGGAGGGCTGAATGAGATCAGGAATCAGAAACAGGCTTTTTGCCGAATGAAAAGCACTAGACAAATGCTACTTTTTATTATTATTACTCTCTTTGTAGAGAATGCTTTAGAGAAAGCCAATTCATGCCTACAGGCATTTTTCTCCCCTCTGAGCCCTTCGTGAATATTTCAGACGTTCTAATCCATCAAATAAGCACAGTTGTATGAGGCTGATTCTATCAGGAGCCTCATTTAAAAGATGGGAACCGAAGGTCACACTGAGGGTGACACGCAGCCCCCCGAGGGGTCGGCCCCAGCGAGGGTGGGTCCCAATGTCCTGCTTCTATTAATATGTATGTGCATGCTCAGTCATGTCTGATTCTTTTGCGACCCCATGGACTGTAGACCACCAGGGTCCTCTGTCCATGGAATTTTCCAAGCAAGAATACTGGAATGGGTTGCCATGCCCTCCTCTAGGGGATCTTTCTGACCCAGGGATCAAACTCACGTCTCTTATGTTTCCTGCATTGGCAGGTGGGTTCTTTACCACTAGTGCCACCTGGGAAGCCCATATAGAATAAGCACTCAATAAATATTAAGTACTAATATTATTAGCTCAGAGTCTGATACTTTGGTATGTTTTACACAATGGACTTCTGGGTGAGATCTCACCATTAAAGAGAAAAAGATTTGTGGCCAAAGAGATTAAAAATCACAAAACTAGATGAGATAGTAAATTTTTCTGATAGTAAATAGATGGTATTTTATATATCACTATTAAAATAGTAAATATTTTAGGCTTTGCAGGTCATACCATTCCTCTTGCAAATATTCAACTTCATAGAGCAGGCATAGATAATACACAGACATGGCTAATTTGAGTCCAATAAAACTCAATTTACAAACACAGCAAGCTGGCAGAATTGGCCTGTGGCTATTGTTGGTGGACTCCTGATCTTGACCACTGGTAAGGTCACCTCTAGTCTATTATCTATAGATGTGAGCTATTAACAATAGCCACTCTTTATTAAACATCTCCTATGTGGCATGGAGCCTACTAGATACTTCTAGAGACAACCACTTGTTAAGGCTCTTGGTACTTTTGTAGGGTAAGGTGGATTGATCCAGCTTGTACACATGAGAAAAATGAGGCTGGGACGTGATGTCACATGTGTAGAGTGACTTTGGGGGGCAAGTTATTGTGAATGTCTCTGGGTGATAAGGAGTGAAAACAGAACCCACTGCCTTAGTCTGTCCTGAGAATTAAATGCATTCATCTGCCAAAGCCTCTGGATCCCATGCTTATCCAAGGACAAAGACTTGCAGGCAAGTAAAATTCATTCTGAGTCAAGGATTTAACAAACCCTATCCTTTCCCTTGGGCTTCCTGATGGCTCAGACGGTAAAGCGTCTGCCCGCATTGTGGGAGACCTGGGTTCATTCCCCGGGTTGGGAAGATTCCCTGGAGAAGGACATGGCAACCCACTCCAGTACTCTTGCCTAGAAAACTCCATGGATGGAGGAGCCTGGTGGGCTACAGTCCACAGGGTCGCAAGGGGGCTTCCCTGATGGCTCAGACGGTAAAGAATCTGCCTGCAATGCAGGAGACGCAGGTTCGATCCCTGGGTCAGGAAGATCCCCTGGAGAAGGAAATGGCAACCCACTCCAATATTCTTGCGTGGAGAATCCCATGGACAGAGGAGCCTGGGAGGCTATAGTCCATGGGGTGGAAAAGAGTCAGACGTGACTGAGCAACTAAACAACAGCAATCCTGTCCATCAAGGAGATGACTCCGTTCACACCTTCCGGTCATAGCACTTACACTGTACTTGACGGTGAGCGTGACAGGCACAGCAGGCAGCTCCCGAGCCCAGTCCACGGCTGCCTGCGCCAGGAGGAAGGCCACGTAGTCTGTGGCCACCGTCACCGCCGTGGCCATCAGGAGCAGGGTGAACAGCCCCACCCTCACCAGACAACTCAGCAATTCCGCCTGGGACAGCCTCGGTCGGGCTGCCCAGAGCAGCCAGGCTGGAGGGGAGGCCGTCAGGTGGGTGGCCCTGACCTCTGCCAGCCGCTGAGTCAGCTGCCGGGTGGCATAGATGTTGTCAAACCGCAGGTCGGTCAGGTAGCGGTGGAGGTACCAGGCCGAGTCCAGCAGGAGGCCCAACATAAAGAGCCCGGTGACCACCCTCTGGGTCCCCAGTGCTACCCCCCGGGCCGAGGACTCCAGGCCGGAGAAGTCCTCCAGGACCTGCTGGGTGACCCTGAGCACGTGGAGCCGGAAGGCGGCGGCGCTGTCGCCCTGGGCCTGGAGCGTCAGGCCTTGGCTGCCCGCCGGGCCGTTCGGGCCCAGGGCCTGGGATGCTGTCTGCAGCCGGTGAGTGGTGTTGAGCAGACTCTCCAAGGAGCCCTCCGTGACGCACCTCAGCACCTGCCCGGCGGCACGCAGGTTGGCCAGGACGTTGGGCACCACGGCGACGGTCAGGGTGGCGGTGCTCCAGGACAGGAGAAGCCGGCGGCCCTGCTCCGTGCCCAGCGTGGGCACACTGAGGGCAAACAGGCAGCGGGCGGGGGGCACCAGGCCCAGCCCCAGGAAGGCCAGGAGGCCGCAGGCAGTGGCCACCGCAGCCGAGGGCCCGAGAGGATAAAGCAGCGAGGATGCTAGCCAGCAGTAGGTCAGACTCGCGGCAGCAAGGGCCAGAGAACCACACAGGAGGACCTGGGTCAGCAGCTGGCCACGGCCGGCTGGGACGGGCTGGGAGTAGGCAGTCCAGGTGGCCTGCAGCAGGGCAACGGCCTTGCGGAGCCCCGAGGACCAGAATCTCCACCTGTACACAGGTAAATGGGGGAACCTCTATCAGGAGGGGAGGAGGGTTGCCTGTTTCCCCTGTGCTCCTGTCCTTAAACACGCTTCAGCTGTTAACAGGCTCCACCCCCTTAGCTACAGAGGTGGCCACACCTCCCAATTGGTGGGCCAATCAGAGTAACCCCCCCCAAACCCACATGACCCAAGCTGAGCCAATCAGAGCCTTCCCCAGGACTATTCTCACTGAGTTGTCAGGAGAAGAACCTAGTTTACTGAGGATGTATATCTGGGCTGTTTATGTCTGGTGAGGGCAACTGGTGCAGGGGAATGAAAGAGTCATGGAGAGAAGCACAGATGAAAGAAAAAATGCACGGGAAAGAAATAGGGAGAGGTGCTGCGTGTGTTAGTTACTCAGCTGTGTCCAGCTCTTTGTAACCCCATGGACTATACACCCCCACCCCCACCCCCAGTCTCCTCTGTCTATGGAATTCTCCAGGCAAGAATACTGGAGTGGGTAGCCATTCCCTTCTCCAGGGGATCGTCTCAATCCAGGGATGGAACCCAGGTCTCCCACATTGCAGGCAGATTCTTTACCATCTGAGCCATCAAGGAAGTCCCAGCGAGAGGTGCTATTTCACTTGACTTCTTAGTTTTGGTCAGCTCACTGTGTGACCCTTGACATTCCTTCTTTATAGACCTCAGTGTCTCCTCTATAATTTAGAGGATGGGGAGAGTGGACCAGCTGATCTGAGGAAAATTTCTCCTCTATTATACTCTTATTTATTCAGTTGACAAACATTTGTTAAGCAGTTACTATGCGCTAGTCATTGGAGAAACAGGAGTGAATAAAACAGAGAACGTCTGACCTCATAGAGCTTGAAGCATGATATCACTGAAGCATGATAGCAGAGGACTAGTAAGAAGAGCCGGGTTCTGGATATGTTTTGTTGGAAGAACCAACACGACTGGCAGACTGGCTGTGGGTGGGAGAGAAAGAACGGGGGAGTCAGCATGACAGGAAGGTTTTGTGCCTGATGAGCTGAAAGCCCCGAGGTGGTGTTTCCTGAGATGGGAAACCTGTGGTTGAAACAGCCTTGAGTGGAGGGGGCAGAGGGGAAACTGAGACGCCAATTCAGCCATTTGGCGGAACTGCGGTGTGTGATTGAAAACACAGTCTGGAATTCAGAGGAGAGACCAGGCGGGAGATAGAAAGCTGGGAGTCATGGATTGATAGATGGTCTTTAAAGATGGGGAAGATGAGACTCTTTAAGACTGTGTGTAGCCAGGAAGGAGAGAGCTCCGAGGACAGACCCTCGTGGCACTCCAGAGGTCCTGGGCTGGGAGGTGAAGAGGAGAATGAGAGCAAAGGAGACTGAGAACCAGGCCAAGTGGGGCTTGGGAAGCCAAGCCACTGAAGTGTTTCAAGAAGAAGGGAGTGATCCAGTGTGCCAAGTGCTGCGGGTGGGTCAAGAAAGATGAGGGCTGAGCAAAGACCATGGGATTTAGCCACCTGGAGGTCACTGGTGATGTGGACAAGGGCAGCTTGGAGGCATGTTGGGCCAAAACCTAGCTAGAGTGGACCCATGGGAGACTGGACAGAGAAGAACATGAGATATAAGTGCAGACAGCAGTTTCAGGTCATTTGTGCAGTAACGGGGCTGAGAAATGGTATAGTAGCTGATGTGGGAAATGGGACCAAGTTTGTTTAAGCTGGAGAAACTCTAGCGTGTTGGCAGATGGAGGATCCAATCAACAGTGGAGGCAGTAATGAAGGGGAGGGTCCCTGGGGTAATATCCTTCAGTGGGTGGCAGAGCATGGAAGCTAGGGCTGGTCTTAGAAAGGAGCAGGGGCCGTTCATCCTCAGTAGTAGGTAGGATGGCAGAGAAAATGGGCACAGGTGATGATGAATGGACAGACAAGGTGTGGGCACATATGTATCAGCATCATCCGATCCACACAGAACAGAGCAATAGTTAAGTGTGTGACCTCCAGACTGCTTGGGTTAAAATCCCCACTTCACCACTCACCATTTGTGTGACCTTGGGTAAATTTCTTAACTTCTACATGCCTCAATTTTCTCATCTGTAAAATGGTCCAACAGAAGTGTACCTCACAGGGTCATTTTGTGTCTGGTACATAGCAAGTACTATGTCAGCCATGATCTATCATAAGAGCATCAATTTCACCAGTGTAGGGACTTGGTCTCTTTTGATCACTGATATACGCCAAGTACCTAGAATAGTGTTTGATGTATAGTGGGTGCTCCGTAAATACTTGTAGACTGTTACATGTTTGTTTCTGTTTGTTCAGGGTAGCAGGAAGCCAGATCAGCATTGATGGTGAGAATGCTGGAAGAGATGATGGAAATTTGAAGATGGAGAAGAAGGTGTAAAATGTTTGTCCAGGAGAGTCAGCGAGTAAATGAACTAGGGAAGTTATATACATGCTGGGCAGTATTGAGGACCCACTTGAGGATAGAGATGATGAATTACGGTCTTCCCAGCCCCTGATGGCATTTTAATTTGGGACTAAGCTTTCTATTGTATAATTTATATTCAGAACATGATAGCTGTTAAAATGATAGCTAATAATTTAAATGATATTGGAATGGAAAACCGGTTCTAAGTCATATTGTGTACCATGGTGTGCATTGAATGTTGTAAATGATAAGGAATCAGCTGCCATTCACTGGGTGTTTACTCTGAGCCAAGCACAATGGCAAGCAGTAAGCATGCATTTTCTCATTCAGTTCTCACAACAACAGTCTCACAGACATTATTATTACTCCCATTTCACAGCTTAGGAAAGTGAAGCTTACAGAGGTGAAGATTTCCCCGAGGTCACAGAGCCAGACAATGGCAGAGCTTGAGACCTAGGCTCATACCCATCAGGCTCGTTGACTGTTTTCTTGCCTGTGGCCCCCAGTGTCCAAAGTCCCCAGACCTACCCGGTCCTGATGAGGTGTTCAAGTGTCCCCCCGGGGGGCCTCATGCTTCCTGAACAGCAGCAGATCTGGGCAGGCGGGCTCAGGCAGCGATGGCAGGTGGAGGGGAAGTGGGGGGAATTGCGTCCTCCAGGACTTGGGAAACCCTGTCACTTCTGCTTTTCTGCCCTTAATTAAGTGCTCCTGATGGCCTTGTCCCGCCCTGCCTGGGTCCACCTCCCAGGGGGTTGGGCAAGCTGCCTCATCCTCTTCTGGCCGGCAGGAGTTGGTGGAAGGTGTGGGAGGAGAGAAATGGTCTTTTACAAGCAACACTACTAAACCTGATAGCAGGAAGGTAGAATTAGTCCCATTTCACAGAAGAGGAAACTGAGGCTCAGAGAGGCCATGCAGCTCATTGGTGGTGGTGTTGGGGACAGACCTCAGCTCAGCTTCTCCTTTCCCTCTTGCTGCAGAGTTATGTGCCCCCAGAGGAGCCTGGTCCCTCACTCTTTCGGGGTGGAAACCCACAGGAGACCACTGGACCTCTGCTATGACTCTTTCTGACCATCAGTGGCTCTGGACCCTCTCTCAGCTCCCTTCCTGTCTTTATTCCAACGTGGACCTGGCTTTGAATCACAGCTCTGTCCCACCGCCACCACCCGCCCCCCACAACCAGCTGTGTGAACTTGGGCAAGTGACCTCGGGCAAGTGACCTCACCTCTCTGTCTCAGTTTCCTCCTCTTGAACGAGAGTGCTTATAAGAACAGTTAGCATTTATTGAGCACTTGCTAAGGATGAGGCATACTTCTATTCGTGTCTACAGACTCGCTTCTCCCAACAATGCTGACTGTTATTTCCATTCTTCAGTTCAGAAAACTGATCCAGAGACTTAAATCCCTCAACCCAGCCGCTCAGCTAGTGATAGGTAGAGCCACAATTTATAGTCAGCAGTCTTGTTCCAGAATTTCCCGGTCAGCTCCTGGGCCCTACTGGTGGGGAGGGAAGAATTCACAAGATTCACATTGACCTTGGGATGCATCCGGCCCTGGCAAGAGCAGGCATTCAGTATGAAATCCCTGTGTCCACCATGGGCCCTACTGCAGTCAATGCCCTGCAGGTACACTTCTAGGCTTTTCTGAAAGCCAATCTCTCCCTGGAAAGCAGACACCCCTCCCCTGCCCCTCATCCGACCCAGAATCTCTGTGCCCATCACTGCCAGCAGGACCATCTGCCCCAGGAGGCCTCTCCTGAGCCCTCAGCCCCCTGCCCTGCAAGACAGCCTGGTGCAGGGGGCACACCTAGGCGACATTCCAGACGCCCTATCATTTCTAAGGACATTGGCCGGGTCACTTGCTCAGGCCTGAGGGAGGGTGTCTCACGACCCAGATAAGGGAAGTGACATTCTCATAGTCATGTAGTTGCGATGAGACACCTGCAGCCCTCAGAGGGCCTAACACCTTTCCTGGATCACAACCTAGAAAGCTGGGCCACTGTCAAGTCTGCCGAGAACTGGGCACCCACAGTAGGTCAGGAGCAGGAAATGCAGGCCCCTGCAAGATAAGGAGCAGGGTGAGCCAGATGGAAAGAGCAGTGAGCTGTCACGTGGAGACCCTTTGAAAAGCGTAGCTTCTACTCTGCTCCCTGAACAGAGGGTTGAAGCCCCTTGAAAATGAGGTCCAACGTTACCAGAGTGGCTGGTTTTTCCAAAGATGCCACTCATTCCCATTTTTGTGTGAAAGTCCCCCAATTTAAAAGCTAGCATTTAAAATAAAATAAAATAAAATAAAATAAAATAAATAAATAAAAGCTAACATTTTTTTAAAAACGAAAAACCATGGTGCAGGCCAATCTTGGTAGGTCTGTGGGCCTGCACGAGGGCTGCTGGATGACAGGCTCTGCAGGGGTAGACCCCTGGGGACTGGTGCAGGGAGCTGTCTAGCTGTTTCTCTGCTGCAGGGACCCTGGATTGGAGGCCACAGACCTGCACTGAAATGCCAGTTGTGCTGCTTAGCGTGCTGTGTGACCCTGGGAAAGACACTGTCCCTCTTTGAACTTTAACAGATTCTGCTACGAAGAGAATACTAGTACCTACTTCTTAGGGTTGAGAATTCAATGTGATGATGTATGCACAGGGTCCAGTAAACAACGTATAAACTTTCCAGGCCTGTTCCTTTCAACCTGGGCTAACAGCTTGGCCTGAGTTAGCCCCAGGCTTCTCAGATCAGACTGTACAGGCCTCTGCGATGCCCACTGGACCAGAGCCCTGGCCTGGGCCTCATCACAAAGGAGACTTCAGATCCATGTGGTGGTTGGAAAGGAGAGTCTTGGGGAGACACTGTCATTTGCTTAGTTCTCAGACTGGCATCAGGGAGCTGATTGGTTAAGAACCATGTGGGTCATCTCTCCAGGGCCTCTGGTGGATGCATAAAATCTGGGAGGATGGGAGCAAAGGGAGGGACGGGGCAGAAAATATTTTTGGCTTTTTTCAGCAAATGTAGGCAGTCATTTCTGCCTATGTAAGTGCTGGTCTGAGTTCAGGCCCACAACATCCGGACGGAGTGTCTGAATCATCAAAAATTGAATGAACTTTGTTGAGGGGAATTTCTGGGAAGAGGATTCAGAACCATAAGACAGAACAGAAAGAGGAAGTGGTAAGCCTTCAGATCTAGAATCATAACCAGAAGTCCATAGAATATCAGAATCATTGAGTTTTATTTTATTTTTTTATTTATTTTTATTATTATTATTATTTTTTTTTTCCAGTGGGTTTTGTCATACATTGATATGAATCAGCCATGGATTTACATGTATTCCCAATCCCGATCCCCCCTCCCACCTCCCTCTCCACCCGATTCCTCTGGGTCTTCCCAGTGCACCAGGCCGGAGCACTTGTCTCATGCATCCCACCTGGGCTGGTGATCTGTTTCACCATAGATAGTATACATGCTGTTCTTTTGAAATATCCCACCCTCACATTCTCCCACAAAGTTCAAAAGTCTGTTCTGTATTTCTGTGTCTCTTTTTCTGTTTTGCATATAGGGTTATCGTTACCATCTTTCTAAATTCCATATATATGTGTTAGTATGCTGTAATGTTCTTTATCTTTCTGGCTTACTTCACTCTGTATAATGGGCTCCAGCTTCATCCATCTCATTAGGACTGGTTCAAATGAATTCTTTTTAATGGCTGAGTAATATTCCATGGTGTATATGTACCACAGCTTCCTTATCCATTCATCTGCTGATGGGCATCTAGGTTGCTTCCATGTCCTGGCTATTATAAACAGTGCTGCGATGAACATTGGGGTGCACGTGTCTCTTTCAGATCTGGTTTCCTCAGTGTGTATGCCCAGAAGTGGGATTGCTGGGTCATATGGCAGTTCTATTTCCAGTTTTTTAAGAAATCTCCACACTGTTTTCCATAGCGGCTGTACTAGTTTGCATTCCCACCAACAGTGTAAGAGGGTTCCCTTTTCTCCACACCCTCTCCAGCATTTATTGCTTGTAGACTTTTGGATAGCAGCCATCCTGACTGGCGTGTAATGGTACCTCATTGTGGTTTTGATTTGCATTTCTCTAATAATGAGTGATGTTGAGCATCTTTTCATGTGTTTGTTAGCCATCTGTATGTCTTCTTTGGAGAAATGTCTGTTTAGTTCTTTGGCCCATTTTTTGATTGGGTCATTTATTTTTCTGGAATTGAGCTTCAGGAGTTGCTTGTATATTTTTGAGATTAATCCTTTGTCTGTTTCTTCATTTGCTATTATTTTCTCCCAATCTGAGGGCTGTCTTTTCACCTTACTTATAGTTTCCTTTGTAGTGCAAAAGCTTTTAAGTTTCATTAGGTCCCATTTGTTTAGTTTTGCTTTTTCATTGAGTTTTATAGCTTGTGGGTATCGTATGTTGCCACCATCCATCCCATTGGCTTGAGAAGGTGGAGAGGTGGCTAGACTCTTATCAAGTCGGCAGTGCTCGCCAAGAAAAATGATGTGAGTCACATACATCATTTAAAAATTTCTAAGAGTCACACAAAACTGAAATTAATAAAATATTTTATCCAACCTACCACATCCAAAGTATTATCCTTTCAACATGTAATCAATATAAAAAATTGTTGAGGACCTGGATGAGGTGCACCCAAGGATCCCCTTGTATTCTGGCTTCTGTTGGTGTGATGGTAAATTTTATGTGTCAGCTTGGTTGGGCCACAGTATCCAGATATTTGGTCAAATGTTATTCCAGGTCTATCTGTGAAAGTGTTTCCAGATGAGATTTTACATTTAAATCAATGGAGTTTGAATACAGCAGATTGCTCCACCCTGTGTGGTGGGCCTCATCTAATCAGTCAAAGGCCCGGATAGAACAGAAGACTGACATCTCCTGAGCAGGAGGGGAGTCTGCCATCAGACTCCCTTTAGACTTGAACTGCAACTCTTTCCATATATGTGCATCTTGTTGGTTCTGGAGTACCCTGACCAATACATCTGGGTTGGGGAGCCCCAGGAGAGCTGAGAGAGAAAGGGGAGGAAGATCCAGGGTGGCTACCTCCCTATGGGGTCACAAAGGACTGGATATCTCCCTGGACTAAAGTTGCCAGCTTCAGGTCAGCATCTGTCCTTGAGTCCCCAGGCTGGAAAGTGTTTCTCCGTGGCTGGTCCTACCTCCCATCACCACCAGGGTCCATGCTTTCTCTTGTGGTTCCCATAAGTGACCATCTGCTCACACCTTGCAACTAGACCTTCTACTAAAATCTCCTCACATGAGCTAGTTTATGTGTTTACCATCTCTTTTTGAGACCCTGACTATGATGCCCATCTCTCAGATGGGGAAACAAAAGTCCAAACAGACAAGGATCTGCTTAAGGTCATAGAGAGGATATGGGTGGAGCCAGCTGTCCAATGTGGTTCATTGAACTCCTCCTCAATGACTTTTATTCCCCTCACCCCCATTTCCCATCAGGGTTTCCACTCCTCTGCCCACACGACTCTACTCTTCCATTTGATGTACATGCTGAAATCTGTTCATGTCCTATCACTCCACATTTCATCACTTCTACCTGTGGCCATGTTTCCACAGTGTGAAATAACCCCCCATTCTCCAGTGATGGCCTCCAGCTCCTTGGCACCTGAAACAACACTGGCATGAATATCCTCCTATATTGTCTCTTCAGGGATGCAGGGGGTAATTTTGCTGGGTGGGATATAAGCCCAAGAATAGGATGGGCCACAGGGAATGCGTGGATCTTCCTGATTACTGCCAAGGTGCTTGCCAGGACAACAATGACCGTTCACTGTCTTGCCAACAGAACACGAGGGTTTCTGCATCTTCCCATTTCACCATCACTCACTGTCTACTCTAGTTTTTGCTAGTCTGATGGGTGCATTGTGGTTTAACTTGCACATATCTGATTACAAGCGACTTGAGCATCTCTTTAGACACCTGCTGGCCACTTTCACATCCCTTTTCAGAATGGCATATTTCTATCTTTCACTCCGTTTTCTCTCGAGTGCCAGGATGGAAGGCTTCCAAAACTGGTGGTCAGTCACCTTCTCCCCTGTTTGTGGGTGACACGCCTCCCATCAAGGAGCAAAGTTATTTCCCTCCCGTTGAACCAGGCTAACCTTGTGACCTGCCTTGATCTAACGATGTTTTGGACTCCCAAGCCCAGGCCTTAAGGGGCCTTGTGGCTTCTGCTTTTGCCTTCTGAGAAGTCCACTGTCATGTACAACAGCCCAGGCTGAACTCCTGAGAAGCCACATGACCCTTGGGGTGTCCAAAGCCACCGTGGACATTCCAGCTCCAGCAAAACCCCCAGATGAGTGGCCCCACCCACACCATGTACAGCAGAGATAAAACCATACCTGCTGAACTCTGACTAAATGCAGAAATATGTTGCATTTTTAGGCCCTGAACTTTGGGCTGATTTGTTATGTAACCACAGGTAATTAAGTGCTTTGTTTTTGTCTCTTTTGACTTCTGGGTATTTCTTGTGTGTTACAGACGAGCTACTGGTATATTTCTAATGACTCTGTACCACCCCTGCCATCCCCCTTCCTCCCACAGTACGTGAGCACATGGCTGACTCCTACTGGCCTTGGTCCAGTGCCGCCTCCTCAGAGAAGTCCTCCCTGACCACCCACCCCAGCTAACATAGCCTCAGAGTAGGTTTATCACACTGGCCAGTTCATTTTCTTCTTAGCCCATATTATGACCCAGAGTCACATTATTTGTTTACCTGTCTACTCTCTGTCTCCTGGGCTAAGAGCTATGTGGCTGAGGACAGTGAACTAACATGAAATAGTTTCTAAATTAATACTGTTGGATGAATAAATGGAAGAATAAATGAATATAAAAATAAGCCAAATAACCCTGGATTAAAGACTGAGATTGTTTTGTCATAATTTCTAGCATAGATTTATTTATCAAATATTTACTGAGCACCTACTATGTGCCAGAAACTGTTCTAAGTACTGGACTTACAGCACTGAACAAAAGAAAGTTTCCATTCTCATAGGTTTATATTCTAGAGGGTGAGAAAATTAATAAACAAGAAAATAAATAATACACCATCCTGACTAAATACTAAGAAAACTATAGCAGCATAAGGGGATAAAAAGTAATGAGGTGATATTTAGACCCGATGGTCAAGAAAGCTTCTCTGGGGAGGTGACATTTGAGCAGAGACCTGAATAAAGTGAGGAAACAGGCATATATTTGGGAGCAAAGTGTTCTAGGCAATGGAAACAGCACGTGCAAAGGCCCTGAGGCAGGAGCGCTGGAGTGTGTGGTTGGAGTGGAGTGGAGAAAGGAGAGCAGTAAGGACATGAGATCAGTTCTGCTGTGAAACCCCAAGTTCCAGAATGTGGGGCTTTGCAGCTCTTTTATGGCCACCAAGGCAAATGATTTCCAGGCCCAGGGTTGATTAACATTCTTTATTTTACAGCATTTTTGATCAGAAGTATTTGAAATCATGATTCATCTGGTGATAAGCCCCTTGGGTTTCTCTGTGAATGAACTTCTCCCCTACCCCTTCCTATGGGAGGGCAACCCCCACCCCATCCTATGGGAGGGCACCCTCCAATCCCGGTGGTCTGTAACTGTGACTAAATCCTGAAGAACCCCCCAACAGGAAGAACGGGAGCCTCTTCTCCCTGCCGCTCCCAGGGAAACATCCATGACTCACACATACTGTTCCAAGAACAAGTGTAGTCCCTGGGGTGCGGCTCCCCAGCTGAGTTGCTTGGGGAACCACATCCCCCGGAGGAGTAGGAAGCGGGGGCCGTGAGCTTTCTGGGCTCATGCCTGGCCGCTGATTGCACAGACACTTCCTGAGCGCCTGTCGGGTGTCCAAACTGCACTGTTCCCAGGGGGGGGGGAAAGCTGAGATGCTCCCTCTTGAAACATGGAAGGAGCACATCACAGCACATTCAGCACAGGCCCCACCAGCCCCCAGCTCAGGGGATGCTATCCTTGTCTGTAGAAGAGGATTATGGGGTTTCCCTGCCTAAGACACTGGACATTTTACAAGGCCTTGATTTCTCTTTTGACTTTTCTCTCTCCCCTGGAAAATGTGGCCCTTGCTAATCACACAGGCTTACCACCTGGGATGGGGGCGGGGAGGCAAAGAGCGGCTCCCGGAACAAGAAGAAGCCGGCAGCCATGAAGGCCCATGTGGGAGGCGCCTGGCTGGAGGAGCCATGGGCCACACTTGGCCTGACCCTGGAACTGTGGCCACACTGATTCAGACTAATCAGGAAAATCCGAAAAAGCTTGGGTAGAAAGGTCTAGAACTCCCCTTGTGTGCGCGGGAGCCCAGAGAAACAGCAGAGAGGCTCTGTGCAGTCCCCATGTCCTCAGGGGTCATCTGTCCCTCCCCCTGTCTCCAGGGACTGAAAATAACCCTGGCTTCTGGGTATAAGCAGAGGCGATATTCCAGCAACTGGTACAGAAAGCACCCCCACCAAGCAGAGCACACACCAGCTGGGGAACAGCTGGAACAGCTGGACTGGGACACGGCATCCCCGGCCTCTTGAAGGAAGGTGACCCCTAAAGGCAGGATGCTCTCTCCAGATGGTAACCTTGCGTCATCAGTGAGGGATGCTAGTGGTGCCTCCTGCCCCAGCTGTTCAAGACAAACGCCACTCCGGATTGGCTTACTGTTGCTGAAACTGGGCTTTCTTGCATCCTAACCACAGGTCAACTCAGAGATAAAGGAGCTTGTTTCTCAGGCAGCAGAACTGGGAGGAAGCAGCTCCCTGAACTGTGTGGGAGACAAGAAGGTATCCTAGATAACGAGACTGTGGACCCAAGTGGACCACTGGAAGTCACCCTTGCTTGCTGTGTACTGGATCACAGAGAAGAATTGCTTGATCAGCCTGTGGGGTCCCAGCAGCAGAGGATGGCAAAATGCTCTGGGAGGGCCCAGCCCGAAGAGAGTTCCTGAGGGGGGCTCAGAGGGTCCGATATGTGCCGTTAACCAAGCTGGATGGCAGTGCTGTGACGTTGCTTAAGTGGATGTCGGCCCAGTCTGGGAAGGTGCCCAGCTGGAAGATGGTCTGTGCCCAAGTATTCATGGCCAAGCTGAGCAGCAGGACGCCCATCAGGTTCATCAGGAGTCCCGTCCGCACCTGCAAGGGAGCCCAGGGTGAGGGAGGGTTCTACTCGAGGCCCATTATACAGATGGGGAACCTGAGAGTCAGGAAGTCTTTCACCCAAGATGGCACAGCTGGGGAGAGATGGAGGGGGAACACAAACCCAGGACGGTTGATACCCAATAGGCTTCCATCTTTACACACCCTAGGCTGACCCTCAAGGAGCTGAAAATGTCCCCTTTTGTTGAGTGGTTTCTAGCTGCCAGACGCTGTGCCATGCGGTTGTCATAGAGCTATGTCATTTACCCTGAAAGCAACCCTTCCAGGGTTGTTCTTATTATCATTCCCATTTTATAGAAGAGGAAAACGAGGCTCAGAGCAGTTGGCTCACCCAGCATCACGTAACTTGAAAACAACCTGCTTTGATCATTAAACATCCCCCTGCTTTGCATTTCCTGTCTCCTTGGAGGCAGGCCTGTGTCTCCCCTACCCTGCACCACCCTGGCCCCTGGAACAAAGAGTGTGCTCAGCAAACACTTGTGCAGTGAATGAGCCAACGAATGAATGAATGTCTGTCCTCCCGGGTCCCTGCTGCCTCTCTGCTGTCAACTCTTCCTGCCTCTCACTCTCATTTTCTCTCCCTTTGTCCTGCTGGGGTCTCTGTGCCTGGAGACCCTGCATCAGCTGGGAACCAACTGAGCAGATCCCTCTTGTCTGCCGCACCAGTCTAGGGCCTGCAGTCCCTGAACTCCATGGTGCAATCATCCCAGGCAGCCAGTGGAGGCGGAAGGGCGGTAGGAAGCAGGCCGAGGAAGAGGCTCAGGTTGGAGGAGAGCCTTGCTAAAAGCTGGGATTCTGCGCCCCCCGCAACTGTCCTCGGCTTCTATCTCCTGTCCAGGTGACCCGGCACCGAGGTGCACCCCCACATCCCTGGTGTGGTTGCTGCTCCATCTCCCCTAGGGATGCTGCTGGGCCCAGAGCGCTTGGCCAAACAAGTCAGAAAACAGGCGGTGCCCAGAGAAAGGGGAAGGTCCTTGTCTCTGAGGCAAGCTTTGGAAAGCAGTGACTGAGTCAGCGCTTCCTGAAATCGCCTAAGCAATCATCCCAGAGTGCTTGCTAGAAGTATCAATTCTGGTCCCACTCAGAATGACCTATTCAGGAATTGGGGGGCAGGGGAGAGCGGGAGTCCTGCCTTGATACCTTGCGCACCCCTGGTCCACCCACCTCTCAGGGCCTCTGCTAGAATACGCCTGGACTCACCATGTCTTTGACCAGCAAGTGTCCGGAGGCGAAGGCGATTGAGTTGGGGGGCGTCGAGACTGGGAGCATGAAGGCGTAGGAGCAGCCGACGGTGCCAGGGATCATCAAATACAGGGGGTGCACCCGCAGACGGATGGCCTGGGCCCAGCAGTCAGGGGCAAGACCCAAACAGAGAAAGACAGAGAAACCACATAGGAGGTTGAGACAGGAGGAAAGCGAGGAATACGGCGACAGATGGAGAGACAGGAAAAGAGTCAGAGATGTACGGACAGAGATGCGCGGAGTGACAGAGAACAAGAGAAACAAACGAGAAGATGAAAAGACACACGGAGCGAAATGCAGCCAGAAATACAGACACACAGGCCGAAGGAGAGACACAGACAAGAAGAGAACCATACAGAGGGAGACAAAAGAGAATGTTTCTGGGTTAGCAATGTTCCAAGGCCACGTGCAGGTTTATCAGGGAGGACGGGCAGGGGAAATTATTCTAGAACACTCCCTCTCGAACAGAGTCACCAGGAGGGCTGGTGGCCCCACCTCTTGCAGAGCTGCTGGGTCAGTATGTGTGGGGTTTGTTGGGGGGGGGGGCAGCGGTGGCAGCAAGAATTTGCATTTCTGACAAGATCCCAGGTGATGCTGACGTGCTGGTCGACATTTTGAGAATTTTGAAAATGTGCTGGGACCACACATTGAGAATCACAATTCTAAAATCTCATGCCCTCTGCCTGGTCCTTCTCAAATGGTCCAAACAAGTAGGTAGAGAGCAGGGATGCTGCTAAACATCCTACAATGCAGAGAGCTTCACATAACAGAATTCTCTAGCCCCAAATGTCCATAGTGCTGAGAAACCCGGCTGTAAAGGGAAGCTAGAACTTTGCCTCCCGTTAGAATTTCTGCTATGGTTATCTGTCTACTCAGATTTTCCACTTCTTTTTAGTCCATATTTGGTCATTTCTATTTTCCTAGAAAACTGTTTATGTCACCACGGGTTGCTTTTCCCAAAGGAGGCCCTCTGGTGTGCTTTGAAAATATTTACTGTTTATGCATTTCTTAGAGAAAAAAAAAAGACAGTATTTTTAAAAAATCATGGTTCTGACACTTTTATGCATTTTGGATGAGAATGATGACAATTGTGGCCCCCCGTGGAGCTCCCAGGATCAAGGACGAGACTGGTGAGCCTGTGTTGGGGAGGGATGTTGCCCTCCCATCCCAGGACCCTGTCAGGACCCTCACCAGCTCTGCCAGGACAGGCAGAAAGATGATGATCGTGGCCGTGTTGCTGGCGAACTCAGTGAAGAAGGCGACCACCACAGTGATGAGCAGCACGGCCAGCACCGGGGGCACGTTCTCCAGGGGGTGCAGCTGCCCGCCGATCCACGCCGACAGCCCCGACTCCTGTGGAGGGAGGAAGCAGGAGCACCTCCTCACACCCAGCCCACTGCCGGCTGCCACCCCCGAGCCTGGGCCAGGTGGAAGCGGTTAGGATTGGCTACAGCGATGACAACTACACTCTTTCACAGACAGGTTGACTGAGGTTCAGAGAGGGTAGGTCACCTGCCCAAGGTCACATATTCAATCAGCCTCTCTGCTTCCTGAGCTGCTCTCTACTCCATACTCCACAGGCCCAGGGCCCACACCCCTGGGTCCTTCAAATAATCCATGCGGTTCTCCCGATAGTTCGGGTGGTTCGGGTAGCCCTAACTTGAGTGGGAGAGGGGCACTGGATCTTCCATGTTAAATCTTCTCATCCCTCCAATGATAGCTATCACTTCCAAAAATATTAACATATTTATACAAAATATTCATTATTAAAATTTATATTATGTATCAGTATATATTAAATATATAATATATATGATATATATATCATATATAATAGAAAACATGCATCAGCTAGAGGTCAAATACAACACAATGAATGTGTGAGTGCTCAGCTGCTAAGTCATGTCTGACTCTTTGCAACCCCAGACTGTAGCCCACCAGGCTCCTCCGTCCATGGGATTCTCCAGGCAAGAAAACTGGAGCGGATTGCCATTTCCTTCTCCAGGGGATCTCCCCAACTCAGGGACTGAACCCATGTCTCCTGCATCGCAGGCACATTCTTTACCACCGAGCCACCAGTGAAGGCCAGCACAATGAATAGGATTACCAACAATAAAGACATTTATGATGATTATTACAATGATGGTACACAAACACTGCATTATTATTTGTATTATTATTCATTAGCATAAGAATCACTAACCATTCAGCAAAGTAAACACTCCTTCCCGTGTTACAGAGAAGGAATCCTAACTTGGTGAAGTTTTTGTGACTTGCTCAGTGTCCCCAAAATACTGACTTAAGATGTATTTTGCACTCAGGGCCGTGGAGTCAGTATACTAACTGCAAAGCGCCCTGTCACCACGTACTCTCCAGTGGACACACCAGACTGTCCCTGCGCCTCTTAATGAAGGGCAGTGCCCAGAGCTGACCACAGCTCTCCAGGGCAGTCAAGACAAGGTTGATTGTCCCCTTTCTGACTCCAGACTCCACCTGCCATCAATGCTGCAGAATTCTCTCCAAGCTCTCTCTCTGCTGACTTCTTCAGGAATTACTCTACTTGCGGGTATTTAATAATGATACTCTCCCGCTTCTGCCCTCCAGGCTTCAAATGTATCCTATCCTTAATAACCCAGAATCCAATGCACCTTCGTTAAGTCCCCAAAGCGGAAAACGGGTGTAAACTTGTGCTCGATGCTGCCCCCTGGTGGTGCTGCGCGGCAATATACCAATAAGGCTACAGGGGCGACACCTGTAGGTCGTTTTCTTGACAAAGATAAAGCAGTTGTAGGCTTAGGAGCGGATCAAGGCCAGGGTTGGGTTAGACCCCTAACATTTGGCCAAGTGTATGTCTACCACAGCCCTTTTATCAGTGCAATATCTTTTGGTACTAACACACTTCGGCTTATCAGAGAACATGTATGCATTTCTTTTGTGTTGAATAGAAAATTTGCTGACAAATTTAGACAGCTTTGCTGACAAAGCTTAGAAACTAAGCTTTCATAGTGGATTCTAGAACAGTATACTGTTTTGACACAAATATATTATTTTATTTGACGCCATGACTTAAAAGTTACCTTCAAGGAATGAATAATAAATGCTTAAAGATAGTTTTCCCTAGAAGAGACCTTATAAAAAGTAAGGTTCTTCTTCCACATCCGCACTGTTTGATAACCTGGAAATTATAGTGCATGGCAGGGTCCAGACCCCGGCCCCTCCTACGGCGCAAGGAACTCTGCGGGGGGAAAATGGGGCCACTAGTTTTTCTCAGAGGCCACGGCTCTGGCAAAGAGACTGATGGCAGTGTATGTAATTAAATGGAGAAGGGCTGGAGAGAGGGAATATTAATGACTTAGATGAATGAGGAGCCAAGAGCTTCCCTGTAGCCGGGCCTCTGGGTGCCAGGCTCCCAGCCAACCTCCCCCCGGCCACTCGGGGCCTTGGCTCCATTCCGTAGCCGGAGGGAGGTCTGGCAGCTTCGCGAGAGAGAAGACCCCCCAGCTGCTCTCGGGGGGACTCAGGGGGTTTCACCTGCCCTTTCCTGTTCCCTTAGGAATCAGAAGCTCTGTTTCCATGGAAACACAGCCACAGGTTTTCCCAGGGACTCGCGAGGGCAGAGGGGCATGCCCAGGGGGTGAGGACAAAGGGCTTTGGAAGCAGATTAGGCTTGTCCCCCCACCTTCATCCATTCCGGCTGCGTCTTCCTCCGCAAGTAACTTAACCTTTCTGTGCCTCGGTTCCTTATCTGTAAACTGAGATGCAATAGTGCTTGTCCTCGGGGGTTACAGAACTGCCCGGCTAGTTCAGCTGGTAGAGCGTGGGACTCCTAATCCCAGTGTTGTGGGTTCGAGACCCACGTTGGGCAGCTGCTCTCCAACGTTTGGGCTTCCCTTGTGGCTCAGTTGGTAAAGAATCCGCCTGCAATGCGGGAGACCTGGGTTTGATTCCTGGGTTGGGAAGATCCCCTGGAGAAGGGACAGGCTACCCACTCCAGTATTCTGGCCTGGAGAAGTCCATGGGGTCGCAAAGAGTCGGACACGACAGAGCGACTTTCACTTTCACTTTAGGGGGTTATGGTTGGGAGAAAAGGAACTAATCTCTAAAGCACTTAGAAAAGTGCTTGGGGTGCCAGGTGAGTGCCCACAACATGTCATTGGCCATTAGTGGCATCAAGTCACGAGATGCCAGCGGTGGTGGGACACTCAAGAAACTGCCTTGAGTAGCGGTTGTCAAACCGTTCCTTACAGCCCCCAGGGATGCCAAGAGGTGCCTGAGGCCACTGATGCAGGATGAGAGGGGAAGGCGGCGCTGGCAGGACGGTGACCCCTCTTTCTCCTCCTTTCTCACTTCCATGAGGTCCTTTCTTCCTGATCTCACTGATATATAGAAGGATCAGATCTTAAAGGAGGGTGTTATGGTAGAAGTGAAATGGTCCAGGTTGAAATCTCCATAGAAAACCCTTGAAAAATCTCTTTAAAGGCCTCATAAAAGACAGTAGGCTCAGCTGTGTGTGCACAACTCGACATAAGAATTCTCAGGTAGGGACTTCCCTGCTGGTCCTGCAGTTAAGATGCAACTAAAGGTCCTGCATGCCACAACTAAAACCCAGTGCAGCCAAATTAGATAAATAAATATTTTACAAAAGACTGATAGTAAAAAAATAGAATTCTTAAGTGGAGAGAGCCAGTGAACTTGATTAAAGGAAAAGAAGAAAAGACTTCATGTGCATACATGAGCATCCATACCACTGTACTGTTACAAGCTGTGTGGCATCAGGCAAATTAATGAACGTCTCTGTTCCTTGCTGTCTTCAAAGTACAGGTAAAAACAATTCCTATATATAATAAGTACCAAACAGGGCTTACTATTACTTATTTAACAAACACTTAATACAGTGTTTATTCTATGCTGAGAGCTCTCCTCAGTTCTTTGCTAACATTAACTTATTAATCTTCAGAACAAGTCCATGAAGGAGTGGCGATGTGGGTGAGTGTGTGCCCAGTCATTCCAATTCTTTGTGACCCCATGGACTGTAGCCCTCCAGCCTCTTCTGTCCATGGGATTCTCCAGGCAAGAATACTGGAGTGGGTTGCCATGCCCTCCTCCAGGGAACAAACCTGTATCTTCTGCATCTCCTACATTGGCAGGCAGATTCTTTACCACTGTGCCATCTGGCAGGGATGAAGCAGTACAGTTTTCTATTTTTTATGGTTGAAGAAACAGAGGCACAAAGGTTGTGATATGCTCAAATAAGTGAAATGGGTTTGGAATTTTGTGCTCTGAATCTGGCTCTTACTTCATAATGCTGCCTCTTCAATAAAATGATAAGAACAGCAGTAATAATAACTCTCCAGCAGAAAATGAGGGATTCAGGAGGATACACGTGTTTCTACTTGCCTACAGGGTCTGTTCCACCCTGATTTAATACCGACTTGTATCACCTGAATATATTTGTAGATAAGTTTGTTGTGGATAGAGATTAAACGAGATGTACATAAAGGTGCCAGAATTAGACCAATGTTTAATTCATGAGACAGTAAAACTATAATAACAATAAAAGTGGTGAGCCCTCTGCCTCAGCCCCCTTCCAGGTACTTGCCATCCTTCATGTCATCAGTCCTCAGAACGTCCCATTTTACAGGTCATGTCCAACAAATACTTACTGAGAGAGCATGTTAGGTACCAGGACTTTTCTAGATGCCTAGAAGAGCGATGGAGAAGACAGATATGGTCCTTGCCCTCATGGACACCAATAAACAAATGAACAGAATTTCCTGGGGGGCGGGGTAGCTGTTTGCTGTTTAGTTGCTAAGTCGTGTCTGACTCTTCTGTGACCCCCATGAGCTGTAGTTTGCCAGGCCCCACTGTCAGTGGGATTTCCCAGCCAAGAATACTGGCGGGGGTTGCCATTTCCTTCTCTGGGGCCAGGATTCGGGAGGGGTGGTGTCTTCCCAACCCAGGGTTGAACCTGCGCCTCCCGCACTGGCAGCCAGATCCTTTACCACCGAGCCACCGGGGACGCCCATGACCCGAGGGGTACATGCAGCTACAGGAAGTAATCAGGGTGATAAGAGAGAGAGGCGGGCTGTGTTGGGGCAGGCTACCTTAGACATGGTGCCAGAGAGGGCTTCTCTGAGGATGTGATCTTGAAGCCGAGATCTGAGGGTAAGGATTCAGAGATCTCAGGGAAGAGCATTCGGCAGAGAGAGGAAGCAGATGCAAAGGTCCTGGGGGTGCAAATGAGTTTAGTGTAGCTGAGGAGCAGGCCAGTGGGACTGGAGAGGAGCCCCAAGGGCACAGAGATAAGGGCTGATGTTGGGGTGATGGGTGGGGGCCGTTCTCTGGAGGTCCAGGCAAGGCTTCAGACTAGAGTCTAACTACACGCGGGAGTCACGGACAGTTCTGCAGCAGGAGGAAACTGGTGTGAACATCAAGCAGATTTAAGCAAGTTACTCAAGCTCAGCGCAAGCACTGGGGTCTGCTTCCAGCCCCTCAGAACCAGCAGGTGGGCGTCTACACATCCAGGCTCACTGTGGGCCTGGTCCGAGGGCCTCCAAGCCCCGGGAGGCCCGGCACTGACCCGGCAAGGGCACTGGTCAGGGGCTGGGAAATAGGACATGCCACGAGCACTCTGGCCCCTCCTGGGACAGGCCGCCTGGGGCGGGGATGGAACGAGCAGGGGCTGGGGCGGGGGCCGCTGTCACACACAGTCTTTGTTGCACAGAAACCCCGGCCGGCTGCCCAAGGCTGGGCCGGGAGCCAGACTGGCCTCTCCAGCATGCTCAGCGGTCCTGCAGCCCAGCCCCCACTGTGAGCTGGGCTTTGTCCTCCACTCTGAGCTCAGAGAAACCTCTGGGGTGCGGGTCAGACTCAGGGTGAGGTGAGGACCATGCCATCTTGTTAAATGGCACCGTTTCCACTGAGTTGCTCAGGGCAAGAACCTCTACTTTTCCAACCCACTTAGTAATTGTAACAGCTCTATGTGATGGGCACCATTACTGTGCCCATTTTACAGATTAGGAAATGGAGGCACACAGCTCAGAGGTGGAGGACCAACTCCAACCCAGAAGGCCTGGGTCCACCGCCCACGCTTTCCACCTTTGCCCTGCACGGCCTCCTAAGACCTGGCCAACATGCCACTTCTTCCTGGAAGCCTTCCCTGATATGTCCCAAGCAAGAGGCAATAGTGAGAGGAATCCGACAAGTTCAAACCCCAGCTCTGCCCACTGTGAGCTCTGGAGGCCTTGTGCCACAATTAGAGAGTTGGTGTGCTGCCACGGAAGATCCTTCGTGACACAGCTAAGACTGGTGGCTCAGATGGTAGAGCGTCTGCCTGCAATTCGGGAGACCTAAGTTCGATGCCTGGGTCAGGAATATCCCCTGGAGAAGGAAACAGCAACCCACTCCAGTACCTTTGCCTGGAAAATCCAATGGACAGAGGAGCCTGGTAGGCTACAGTCCATGGGGTCGCAAAGAGTCAGACATGACTGAATGACTTAAAAAAGACCCAGCACAGCCAAATAAAAATAAATAAATGATATTTTGAAAATCCTGAATTTTAAAAAGTAAACAAGCTGAGAAGTAATTTCAGCTTTCTTTTACCTTAATTTCCTATAGACCCTTAACTGGCTGTGTTTTGAAATCTGGGGGTAGGGTAGGGCCCAGCTTCATGAGTTGTGGGTTCAAATACCACTCTGCTGGCTTCTGGCTGCACAAACGTCGGCAACTTACTCAAGCCTTGAGTTGCCTCTGTTTCATCTTTGAAAGGAGGACGACCACAACATCTGCTTCAGCGCTGCCTTTGAAGATTAGCGGAGTCAATATTTGCGTAGTGCTTCCCGAGGTGCCTGGCACTTGGGAAGTTCTCAAGAGTGAGCGTTAAGAGGCTGGACTCTGAAATCAGATGGACTGAAGTTCAAACCTCAGCGCCTAAGCAGAGGGCAACTGCATGACATTAAGAGAGCTGCTTAATTTCTCCAGGCCTCAGTTTTCCTACCTGTAAAATGGGGATAAAAATATTCCCTAGCCCTGAGGGTCAGTGTGGAGATTTCATGAGCTACTAGTTACCACCTGTTGGACACTGAGGCTGCACCTCCACTGAGCAGGTCTGGCTGTGCCGAGAACGTGTTTCTCCCAAGATTCTTCTCTGTCACTGCCTCGCTCACCTCAGTCTAGTCCTGGCTCTGCCTCTGCGCTCACAGAGCCCTTTAGAACCGCATTAATAGTAACACCAAGTAGTTAATATTCATAATACCTGGGCTTTAGAGCCAAACTACCTGGCCTGTAATCCTGAGGACACAGCTGTGTGGCCTTAGGCAAGTTACTTTACCTCTCTGTGCCTCAGTTTCCTGATCTACAGAATGGGGATAATGGTGGCATCTACCTCATAGGCTTGCTGGCAGGTTTAAATACACTAATATGTGTAGAGCGCGTTGAACAGTGCCTTTTGCAGGGTCAGCCTGCTAGGGCGAGCGCTAACCCTAACCCTCGGGTCATGATATCAGTACCAGCAGTACTAGATAATGCCCACTGCCAGCTCCTCGGGGTTCCACACCGCACCATTTTCCTCTCCAGGCAGGGCACGGAGCTGTGATCACCCCCACGTGGGAGGTGGGGCGTCTGCGCGGCCGGTCGGGCTCAGCCCCGCGCTTGCAGCTGCCCCAGGGCGGGCGTTCACCGCCCCGAGCTGCCTGCCGCCTTCCCTCTTACCTCGCAGCCTTTGGCCATGGCGAAGCCCCCTCCCAGGAGAAGGATGATGTTCCAGGGCACTGTGTCCTGAGCCCGCTTCCACGTCAGCAGGGGCACTGTCTCTGTGTTGGGAGCTGGGCAGAGAGAAGACACTCAGCCTGGGAGGGGATACCCAGTTCCACCCACCCCCCTACCCCGGGCAGGGAAGGGACCCAGCACACTCTCAGGACCCTCAGCCGGAGGAGGGGACACGTGGGGGTCTCCAGGAAGCCACAATCTGGCTTCAGCATCCGATTTGGGAGTTTCCGGGAGAAAAGCCACAAGCATCATGACAGGGCATTTGCTGTACTCAGAATCTTCTGGGATTGTGCAGTTCACATGCAGAACATCCTTTCAGTTCCTATTTTCACCCTCATTTACGGAAGAGAAGGTCCCCTTTGTAACTGAACGTGTACAGAGAGGAGGAAAAAAGAGGGAGGAAATTCAGGAGAGGAGACACCGAGGGAATGTCTGGTCCATGGAGTAATGAGATGACTGTATTTCTTCAAAAGCAGGGATGTCTGCAGTGGATAGAACAAGGGGCTGGCAAACGTCTGCTGAAAAGGGCTGGAGAGGCCACTAATCCAGGCTCTGCAGGTCTCTGTTGTGGTCAGGCTACCGCGGAAGCATGGAAGCAGCCACAGAGAGAGCAGACTCACGTGGACGGGGCGGCGTTTCCCCGAAATTCTATTTACAAAGCGGATGGCAGCCGGATTGGCTCACGGGTGGTAGTTTGTCATCCCTGCACTGAGAGCGTCCTCCTGGACCCTGGTTCACTGCAGGTCCCTGGAACATGACCTTGCCTCTCAGAGCCCCCATCTCCTCAGCTGACCCCTGACCCAGTAATGGAAGCTGGTAGGTCCTTGTGGGCACTGATGAGGCAGTGATGGAGCCGTGGGCGGAGGGACACTTCGGTTCAGTTCACAGCTGCCTGGCACCTGGAAGTCACTCCGTAAACACGTGTCAGATGATATATACAACACACGGAGCTCCGTGTCTGGCACCGAGCAAGCTCCCTGGAACCAGGCCTTCTCACTGCGGGGCTGCCAGCAGTCTCCCTGGAGGAGGATGGGTCTGGCCCATTCAAGGTTCCCCTGCTGCCAGGACAGTCCCTGGTTAAACATTCTTTGATATTTTTGTTTCCCCTTTTTGGTGTTTTTCAAAATTTTATAGCTTAGTTCTCTAAAACAAAAGTTTCTAACTGGATAACAAAGACAATCCAAAGCTACTTAATAAAGCCCCTCTGCTAAACAGTCCATGGGGTCGCAAAGAGTTGGACATGACTGAAGTGACTTAGCACGTAGGAGATGCACGCAGCCCACGGGTGTATACACGTGGTTCTGATGTCACACACTGCCAGCGGATTCGTGGGCCAAACCCAAGTATGAGTAAGCTCAGAGCTGGAAGAGGCAGGTGGCCCAGCCCTTGGCCTTTAGGTGATAAAATAGTAGTTCACTAAAGAGGCAGCCAAGGGCTGAAAAAGTGACCCACCTAGAAGGTAAGGGTTGTACAAGCAGAGGGAGGAGGCCCTGAGGATGAGTTTAAGTGAGTTAAGATAATGAGGTTAAGTGAGTTAAGTGGTGAGAGTTTATAAAACTGCTCACCATATGGTGAAGTCAGCTGTTACTGCCTTTATTATCTTCCCACCCAACCATGCCCTTGGCACTGTTCCTTATAAACGCAGCCTCTGACTGAATTTCTCACTTCTGGCTCTACCTTATACTCTCTGCTATCTAGAGCAGGAGCTGAAGGAACAGACTTTGAGGTTAAACTAGAATTCAGTCCTGGCTCTGCCATTTAGCTGTGTGACTTGAGCCAAGTGCCTCTACCTCTCTGAGCTTCAAAGGTCTGCAAAAGGGAGCAACAAGTTCGGACAGTGACACGGGCCGTGTGTGCAACGGACTCAGACGGGGTGTGGCCGGAGCGAGTCCGTGGTCATTTAATTAGCAAGAGTATATTGCGGACCAGAGTATATTGCGGACCTACCCTAGCCCCTGAGGATATGGAAGTGGCCAAAACAGGGAAAAACCCTTCCTGTTGGAAAACTTGCATCCCAATAAGTGAGGCAGGTGATAAATCAATACATGTATCATGTTGGGAAATTTTATGCGCTATGAAAAAATTAAAAAGAAAATATAGGAAAGAGACTGAGAGTGCAAAGGAGGAGTGCTTTTCTAGATGGTGTAGTCAGGGAAGGCTTCTTTGGGGAGGTGACCTTAGGACAGAGTCTGAAGAGAGTGACGGAGTGAGCCACTCAGATATCTGGAGGAAGAGCCTGCTGGGCAGAGAGGAAGTGGAAGCGATCATCATCACCCACATCTCCGTCACATCCCCTCTTTCTCCACCTCAACAACGTCATCCACAGCAGCCTCCTCCTCGCCTTCCTCCCCCTCTTCATCATCACCCACACAGAGCACCCAGGAGACAGAGCCTCAGTACTTGAGGAGTGATCATAAAGGGGGCTGCAAGCACCACTCAGACCCGCAGAGGAATGGGAGACAGTGCGTAAGATGAAGAAAATCAAGTTTGACTTGGATGTCTGAGGTTCATCTCTTTTTAACTGGCGGTGTGACCTTGATCAAGTCACTTTCTCTCCATGAGAACTGACGGACCACTCTCTAAGGCTGCATGGAAGACATGGGTGCTGAGTACTAGAGTCAGCGCTTTAGGAGAGTAGCAGAAAGTGTGTGGGACTTGATGCTTCGAGGGACAGAAACCGGAGGCAGGAAGTAGGAGGAGCAGTGGGAGTAGGTACCGTGATGGGGTGGGTGTTCTGAGGGGGACCACTCTGCCAGGGAACAGAAGCTAGCATTAGGCAGGAACACTAATGAAGTAGAAGTTACACAGATGCCGAAGCTCAGAAACAGGAAAAACTCTGGAAAAAAAAAAAGTTTAAAAAAGTGAAAGTGTTAGACAATCAGCCGTGACCAACTCTTTGGGACCCCATGGACTGTAGCCCGCCAGGTTCCTCTGTCCATGGGATTCTCCAGGCAAGAATACTGGAGTGGGTTGCCATGCCCTCCTCCAGGGGATCTTCCTGATCCAGGGATCAAACCCGGGTCTCCTGAACTGCAGGCAGATTCTTTACTGTGTGAGCTACCAAGAAACTCTGAACAGACCAAGAAATGATACAGGGAGTGGATGGTGAGGAAAGCCAGCTGGAAGCAAGACAGAGAAGCGGGGAGGAAGAGAACATCTGAATCCCGTTCAGTGGCACAGCCTCAGAGCCCACGGTCTAAGCCACCTGCCCCCAAGGCTTGAGGCCCACCTCTGACAGTAGTGCCTGTGGGTCTCTGGGAGACGAGCTCCTGGTTCATCCTTACACTCTACTCCACACATACAAACCTCTCCTCCTGGAAACTGGAGCTGCTGTTGGAATACACTTTTCTTCCCCCAGCAATAGAAGATGGTTAGATCACAACCCCTATTTCCTGACCTCTGGCCCAGGGCTCATCCCACAGGCTCGGAGGGTGATGGGCCAGCCACGGCCTCTGTCACCAGGAGCAGATGTTGGCACTTTCTTCTGCAGACACCAGCTAAAATCCCAGTGGGGTCATAATCTGGCGATCTGAAGGCCAGCCTACAGACGTTTTGGTTTGGGTGCTCAGTGATTTCCTAAGGCTGAAGTTGAACACCTGGGTCTAGGTTTGCCGCAGTCCCCCTGCTTCCTATCCGTTTAAAACCCAGCAGGAGATTCCCATCTCTGGCTCCTGAGGCTCTTGCTTTGGGCCCAGAGTTTTTCTGGGTAGAGCCGAGGCTATTGTAGAGGCACTTACACGACTAAAGAAAATAAATGTCCATGAATTTCTTCTTCAAGAAATTAAAAATTTTATTTGTGGACACTGAAATTTGAATTTCGTGTTATGTTCACAAGTCAGAAATATATATATATATATATATATATATATACACACACACACACATATATATATATATATATTTTATCTTTTCAACCATTTAAAAAATGTGAAAGCCATTATTCTGAGTTCAGGGACTGTACAGAAACAGCCAGCCAGCTGGGTTTGACCCAGAGACTCTAATTGCTAACCCTTGCCCTGGACTGTGCCCTCTGGCACCTCTGTACCCAGACGTGGTCGAAGCTCAGACAGGGAGAGCCAAGAGGCAGGATCATGCGGTTTGTACAATGGGGCTGTCAGTTTCAGGAGGGCCCCGCCTTCAGGCCACTGATCACCACCCTCCAGACCACCGGCGCCCCGGCCTTGCCCACCTTACCTTTAAAGTCAAACCACCACTTGAGGGACGGCTTTTGTGATGGGAAGAAGAACAAGATGGTGACAACGGACACACCGGTGACAGCATCAGAAATAAACCTACAAGGACAAGGCCCCAAAGCATGTGACCCTGGGCATCTCAGCAGGCCAAGGTTTGGCAGCTTTGCAAATGAGGATTTGTGGAAGGGAATTAGGCCCACTGGGAAGGGGACGCTGTTGGAGGCCACCGATTGTGTTCTGCACTGCGCTCGGCAGGGATGCGAACCACCCGTGGATGCGAAAGCTCTTTATCCACAGCTCCCTGGGGTGTTTAGACTCTGCTGGAGTCAAACCAATGTTTATCCTCCCACTTCAAGGACCCTAGGAAGAGGGATTTGATCAAGGAGGGGAGAATTTGAGAGACGCAGAAGGCTGGAGTCTATGGAACCCCTATGCATCACTGTAACCAGGGCCCCTGTGAAGCCCTGAGTGTATTTGTTCAGCTCCTGTTTGCACTCCTCCTGGGGTGGGCAGCTTAGCACGCAAAGATGCAACCCAGAGATGCAGCTCACACCGGCAGAGCACAGATGGAGCCACCGCAGAGCCCCTCAAAACCTCACCGCCACCTTCCAAGAATCCACAGCGTGTCCTGTGGGGATATCAAGCCCACCGAAGTCCCAGAGACAGTCCTCAGGGGCAGGTATCTTCCCTTTCAAATAAGGAATCTGAGGCTCAGAGAACAGCAGCAGCTTGCTCAGGGCCAGACCATGGTCCATAGAAGAGATGACCTTGAACTCAGCTATTTCTGGCTCTGAGTTCAGTGAAGCACAGAGCCAAGTGCCAACAAAAGCGCTTTCAGCCCACACATTTGGGGAGAAGGGTATTCAAATGGCCAAGAAACTGGGAAAGATGGTCAGTATCAATGTAATAGAGAAACACAGATGAAAACACGTGCTAACAGACAAGTAAAACATGAAAAAGGTGACCGTATTTAATGGGGATGTTGAGAAACACAGGCTATTGGTGGGAAAATAAACTTTCTGAAGGGGGAGCTGGCAGTACCTTTCAAAACTTTACGTGTGAATACCCCTTGATCTAGGAATTTATCTTCAGGGAATAATTGGGCTCTTGTACACAGATTATGTACCAGGATGTTCATTACTGATAAGAGCAAAAAAAAAGGGGGGGTATTTTTAGTAGCGACATGGTTAAATAAATTGTGTATTATCATATATGTATAATGAAGTATCCCTTGCTTGTTAAAAAAAGATAAAAAATAATATCAACTGTTATGTTTGACATGGAAATACAACTGAGATATCTTGTAAACTAAAAAAAAAAGCAAGTTTTCTGGGACTTCCCTGGTGGTCCAGTGGTTAAGAATCCACCTGCAGGGGACACGTGTTCCATCCCAGTCCAGGAAGATCCCACATGCCACGGGGCAACTGAGCGCCCAGTAGGTGCTCAGTAAAAGTTGATTGACTGAGTGAATAATCGAATGAATGAACGAACCACGTGCTCAGGGCTACACAGACTGTAGTGGCGGAGCTGGCATTCGAACCAGTTCTGTCTGATTCCAAATGCAGAGCTCTTATCACGCGAGAACCCAGATGTCTTATCACCCAGACCTAAGCTCTCTTGAGAGCAAAAGAAGGAACTGGTAATAACCACCGGGATGAGAGGCAGAAACCTAGCCCAGCTCTCCCCAGCGGCACTGCCTCCTCAGCTCCGGGCGGCCCAGCCCCGAGGCTCCCCCGTTGGACTCCATCCCACGGGTCCCCAGAGTCTCACCCAGGGGTGAAGAGGCTGGCCCAGCCAGGGATGAACTTCGGGTCCCGGGAGAAGAGGAGGATGGCGAACACGCAGAACAGGATGAACACGGCCTGTTCGGCAAACCTGCAACAGAGATGTGAACACCACGGGGACCTTGGCCTTTGGCCTGAGAGCTGCAAGGGAAGGCCTGGGGCGGCGGCCCGCCGGGCATGACTGGGCCCAGGCCCTGCCTCTGAGAGCCGGAAGCAGCAGTTCACCGCCTCGTGGTCCCGAGAGCGAGGGGCGGGGAGTGCGGGTGTAAGGGGTTCCTTTCCTGGGGCTTCCACGATCCCCCAGCATCCTTCCTGAGCATCAAGCCCGCCTCCCTGCAAACTCTTCATATCATTCCCAGAGTCCTAGGGACACTCCAGAGAGAGAAAGAAAGCGAGACAGAGTCGGAAAAACAGAGAGGCAGGCAAGAGAGGAACAGTCACATATCTAGAATGGGGCAGACACGAGAGGGACGCATGTGGACAGAGGGGCAGACAGACGCACAAGAGAGGCTCCCCAGATGCTGGAGTAAATATCTACCCAGGGAGCCCCTTTCACAGACCAGGAAGCAGGGCCCAGACAGGGTTAGTGCTCTGCCCAAGGCCACCCAGGAAGTTAGTAGTAGAGTCAGACCGTGTGTGTGGGCCTGCCGACTCTTGGTTATTTTCACTTTCACATGCACTAAACGAGGTCCTGGGAGCCCCCTGAGGCAGGGCCAGGTATCCCATGAACCAGGAGGAAAAGCGGGCATTAGGCAGGAAGGCGACACGTCCCCACTCCAAGTCCAGCCTGAGAGGTTTGCTGGCCCTCGGGCTATCGGCCCCGGTGCCAGGGCAAGAGGCTGTGTTAGTCATCTCACTACCCTCTGTCTCCAGGCTCCCAGGCTACTGGTCCTGAAATTCCCTCTGGACTCAGTCCCCAAGAGGTAGCTCTCCTGAAAGTCTAGTGCCCGGTTCTCTTCCCAGCCCAAGCAAGGATCCCTGTGCCACCACGTACTTGGTGGGCCCCAGACTCTGGAATTCCTCCCGAATCGTGTCTCGAGCCCTATTTTCTGCATCAGTTCTGAGCTCAGATTTCTTCTTCCTCCAGCCCCTGAAACAGAAAGCAGGAAAGTTAGGAGTGGCCATTGCAGCCTAAAACACTTCCGCTGCCCACCTCCATCTGGCCGGGCCTCTCTGCCTCTGTTTTGGAGACTCCGTGACAGCCTGCTGGGTGGTCACCCTGCCTCTTTCTTCCCTTTCTAAAATCTGTTCTGCCCACCTATAACCTGGATGGTCTTTTAAAAATGGAGATCTGATCATTTGGCGTCCAGGCTTAAAATCTTTTTTGGGGTCAAACAGACTCAGGAATAAACCATACACACCAAGGAAATAAAATACAAAGTCCAGAAATAGACCCCACCATAAATGGGGATTGAGTCTATGATAAGGTTGGTGCCCCAGCTTGTTGTAGGAAAGATGACCTATTCAGTCAATGATGTGAGACATACAGATCAATGGACTCTAACAGAGCATCCAGAAATAAACCCACACTTCTCTGGTCAATTGATTTCTGATAAAAGTACCAACACCATTCAATGGGGAAAGAATAGTCTCTCATCAAACGGTGTTAAGACGACTGGATGCATGTGTGCATGCTCAGTTGCTCCGTCATGTCTGACTCTTTTGAGGCCCCATGGACTACAGCTCACCAGGCTCCTCTGTCCAAGGGATTCTCCAGGCAAGAATACTTTACCACTGTGCCACCTGGGAAGCCCCAAGACAACTGGACAGCCAGATGCAAAAGGATGAACGTGGAACCTCCAACCTCTTGGTACATACAAAATTTAACTCAAAATGGTTCAAAGACCTAAATATAAGAAGAGCTAGACATATAAAATTTTTAGAAGAAAACATAGAGAAAAATTCTCATGGCCTCAGATTAGGCACATATTTCTTAGATATGACACAAAAATCACAAGCAAACAAAAATAAATTGACTTCATTAAAATTAAAAACATTTGTGTGTCAGGAAAAGGCATTGAGACAACTCGATAGTTATCTGGAACAAAAAAGATACTGACTCCAAACCTGTACCCCAAAGTTGCATCCTTACACTGTACCCTAAAGGACAAGCTCCAAATAGACGAAAAGATTTAAATGGAAAAAATACAAAAATACTAGAAGAAAACATGGGACTGTTCTTTCATATCTCTTATAATGGGAAGGAAGACCTTTCTAACTGCAATTGAAAATTCAGAAGCCACATGAGAAAAAATTGATAATTTCACCTCATAAAATGTTTCTAAAAGTTTCTGCACAGAATAAAGCATGATAAGCAAGGTGAAAAATCAGGGGGAAAAGTTGCAACTCATACTCAAAATTAGCACTAATCTTTCAATATGGAGAGAATACTAGAAATCAATACAACCAGGACCAGCAATCAAGTTTTTAAATGCACAAAGGATATAAACACACAGTTTAACAATTCATAGGACAGGAAATACCAGGGTCTCCCATGAATATGTGAAAAGTTTTCATCTTATCCCTGAGTATGAAAGGTTCTTCAAAATTACTCCTAAAGTAAATGCAAATTATTTTTCTCTTATCCGATTGGCAAAAATCTACCTTGCTGCACAGAAACAGATGCTCTCATATATTGTATTTATATTTTATTTTTTTGGCCACACCATAGAGCATGCAGGATCATAGTTCCCTGATCTGGTATTGAACCCAGGCCCTGCATATTGGGAGCACAGAGTCTTAACCACTGAACCACCAGAGAAGTCCCTTATATACTGTAAGTGGGGGAACGTGTGTGCTTAGTTGCTCAATCGTGTCTGACTCTTTGTGACCCCGTGGACTGCAGCCCACCAGGCTCCTCTGTCCATGAGGATTTTCCAGACAAGAACACTGGAGTGGGTTGCCTCCAGATAGTTGGTTCCATCTCCAGGGATCTTCCCAACTCAGGGATCAAACCCATGTCTCCTACTTGGCAGGTGGATTCTTTTCCGCTGAAAGTGAAAGCTGCTCAGTCATGTCCAACTCTGCAACCCCAGGGACTATACAGTCCATGGAATTCTCCAGGCCAGAATACTGGAGTGGGCAGCCTTTCCCTTCTCCATGGGATCTTCCCAATCCAGGGATCGAACCCAGGTCTCCCACATTGCAGGCGGATTCTTTACTAACTGAGCGATCAGGGAAGTTGTATTCCACTGAGCCAGCCAGCGAACCCAGGCTTCATTTTTATCCCCTATCTACTAGTGAAAAAATTAAAGAGGTAAAGCCTCAGGGAGGGGACAGAGTTGCTCGAGGTCATGCAGAACCATGATGTGAACTCTGGTTTATCTGAGTCCAGTGTCTGGGCTTGCTTCTCTGGGCTAAGCTGGGCTTTGAACCCCAAATTTCTGCTCTGATGGGTCAAGAAATACCACAGTCAGAGCTTTTCTATTCTCAAGGGGTTTTCATATCTCTTTGATCTAGAATAGCTCTTACTGGTCCCATTTTACAGATGAGAAAAATTAAGACCCACAGAGGTGAGGGGGCTGAGTCAGAGAATGACTTTATGACATGCCTGCTACTCCAGCCCTGAGCTGTAGCTCCTATGTTAGTATTTCCCAAAACCCACACTTTCATAAAGGAAATCAGTCCTGAATATTCATTGGAAGGACTGATGTTGAAGCTGAAACTCCAATACTTTGGCCACCTGATGTGAAGAACTGACTCATTTGAAAAAACCCTGATGCTGGGAAAGATTGAAGGCAGGAGGAGAAGGGGACGACAGAGGATGAGATGGTTGGATGGCATCACCGACTCAGTGGACATGAGTTTGAGTAAACTCTAGGAATTAGTGATGGACAGGGAGGCCTGGTGTGCTGCAGTCCATGGGGTCACAAAGAGTCGGGACACGACTGAGCGACTGAACTGAACTGAACTGACACATTCACGACTCCCTTCACAAAAGTTCGTATGTCCATGTACCATGGGCTCCAACTAGATTTAGCATTTTAACTAAAGGCAGATATTTAAACAGAAAGCTTTCTATCACTCCCATAAATAGCAAACAAGAATCACTTGTCATACATAGAAAGTACCCACAAAAATAAAGACATGAAAGCAAAGCAACATCATCACATCTAGCTGGATACCACTGCTGGCTTAAGTCTCTGGACCTGAGGCTTGCTCTTCCTTTTTTAAAAGGATGATTTGGAAATGCTAGAGAGGTGTTAAAGTTTTTCCCCACCTTACTGAGACTTTCTTCCCAACATAAGCAGCGTTGATAAAGGAATATTTTTCTCACTATCGGAGTCAGTGTTATCTGATACCTTGTCCTCAGGCTGCCCCAAATTACCTCCTGTACTGAGGCCCCGTGAAATGAGATACACTGCACATCTGCGGTGTGAGTGTGGACCCGACTTAAGGAACAGCACGATTAGTGATTGTTGATGGCGGGTGACATTCACCCAGGGCCTGGGCTCAGCAGGCAAGATCCCACCCCACCTGTAATCCCCACTGCCTGGGAGGCCAGGACGACTACGGGCACCACATCCGACTGGAAACTGGAAGGACTTAGGAAGGTCACTCGCTAGGGAGCGGGAAGCTGGGACTCCAGCCCGGCTCCGTCTGCCGCAAAGCTCAGGTTAAACGCCCGGGTACCTCAGGGTTATCCCTCCATAGAGGAAGGAGATCCAGAGCCAGCCCAGCAACAGGAACAGGAGCATGAGAGGAAAGGCGAAGATGAACCAGGAGCCGAAGTTCACCACGTCACACTGTGGGAAGAAACTGGAGAAAAGAGGAGGTGAGAACCGGCCACCATCAGGCAGACGGGTGGACGCACACACACCTACAGAGGAAAACTAAAGGGAGTGTGCTCGGGACTCACAGTGGGACTGAGGGGCTTCCGAGTCCACCCCCTGTATGTTCGGAGTAATATATTGGGTTGGCCAAAAAGTTCATTCCATTTTTTTATGGTCTGGAAAAAAAAAAAAACCCCAAACGAACTTTTTGGCCAACCCAATATAAAGTTCCTATATCAGGTGTGATCAGAATAAATCAATACAATGTATTTGGGAAGCAAACACCAAGGTGAACACTCAGGGCAGCCATTTCCCTGTCACCCCAGGTGCCCTGCTGGAAAATCAGAACCTCATACAAACCTTATATTCCTTTCAAATACCTTCCTTCCCAACAAGAAGGTCCAGGCTTAAGCAATTAAACATTGTATACACTTTGCATGTAATTTGTATGCCCTTTACTCAAAATCCTTCATGTTGGATACTTCTACTTAAAGTTCCAGCATTTTCCCCCTAATCTCTTTTCAAGGCTTGCTCACATCAGAGCGAATAGGCAGCCTGAAAACCCTCTGACAGCAAATGCCTTCCCATGTCCCCATCCCCCAACTCAGGACTAGCCCCTGAGGGCCCCAGAGCCCTCATCTTCCCTGTCCATCCCTGTGGACAGCCTCCAGCAAGAACTAACACCGAACACCCCGCTTTGTCCGCCCAGCCGACTGCCCCTTTGCTGGCACTTCCTGCTAACCGAGGAGACAAACAGGTCACCCCAGATGGTCCCCACATCTGAAGCAGAACCATCTTGGCTTCTGGTTTTCAGTCTCACAGCCAGGCCTTGCTCAAAGAATGGAGACGAAAAGACACCAAAGGTTTGCAGTGGGGGCTGAAATCAACAAGGAAAAGACCAGTGCCTGGCCCCCATGCCCAGCCTCCGAAATCAGAATCTCTGCAGCTGAGACCCAAGCATGTTTTTTTCCACCTTCCCTGGAGACTATAAAACATACCCATGGCTGAGAATCACTGTTCTTTATGTAATCTTAAAATCAAAGGATTTGAGAATCTGAGAACAGGGTGGAGAGTTAAGGTTTTAAAATCAGCTTATGAGGTAAGACATGGATGTACTTAAGTTTTCTCATGAAAATAACTTTGATTATCCACAAGTATAGAACTGACTTACGTACACCAAACCCACTCTCAGGAAGACCAATGCAGTTAGCTATTCCTCCATCATCCCTGTAAATCCTTCATTCTTTGGTTCAATACCAGATAAAGACATTGGCCAGCACATGGAGCCATGTTGAATATCAGAAAATTTTGTTGCTGTTTGTTTGTCAAATGCTTACATTCAGATTCATGTGGATTAATTTAATATATGGCACATCTCCACGGTAACAAAATCTTAGAAACCCCACCTCTCAGAATCCTGGAATCTGAAAATACTTAGAATCTTGAAATACAAAGATTTTTAACATCTTCAGACTAAGGGGTTTGGAAAAATGGAATTGATGTCAAACCATCGGAGAATCCATCTCTTTGATTCTCATGCCCTGACAAATGGCCACACAACCTCTGTTTGAACAGTTTCAGTGATGGGGAGATTTTACCTGGCAGCGTCCATTACACTGCTGGTCCACGTGCCTGGCTGTAAGGCTTCTCACGGGACATCACAGCCACACACCGGTGCCTCCCGCTGGGGCTGGTTTCAGGAGATGTCACGTCATGTCACCCCCCTGCTCTCAGCTCTCCTCTGACTCTCCTGACAATGACTGCCCTGGTCTTCTTACCTAATTCCCTTCTGCACCCCAGCCTGGCCAGTCTTTATGTTGCTTCCCACCTTTGTACAGGCTGTTCCTTCTTTCTGGGATGCTCTTCCCTCCTGCGTCCACAAAGTTCACCCCCTCACTTCTAGGTCTCTGCTCAAATGCCACCATATTAGAGGGATGCACAATACCGACCAACCTCGATAAAACAGCACCCACTCCTGTTACCTCTGCCCCCTTCTTCTGCCCAATTTTATTTCATAACGTATCACACCAACATATTATATATTCTCTTGCATTTTCCCTTTATTGTCTCTCCCACCAGAATGGAAGTTCCCCAGAGCAGGGATTTTGCTGGGTTTGGTGCATCACTGGGTCCCCAGAGCCTGGACAATAGTAGACACCCAAGACACATCCCTGGATGTTGGGTGAAGGAAGAGGAGAAGAGGAGGCAGAAACCCCAGCACTGGGAATGGGGAGCACGCGCTCTTACCTCTTGAGCTGGCCGAGCAGAATGAGGTTGGGAGCTGTGCCCGTGAGGGTGGCGGTGCCCCCAATGCTGGCCGAGTAGGGGATGGAGATGAGGAAGCCCTTCCAGATGTTCCTGCGATATTCCTCCTCCTTCTTGGAGGTAGGCTGGAGATCCACTGGAGCCTCTGCCTCCTCAGGGCAGTCTTTGCTTTAAACAAACCCAAAGAGAAGCCATTCAGAATTCCTGGCCTTGTGGAGAAACACACTGCCCGGGATGGGAGAGCTAAGTGAACTTTCTAGAAGGCAATTGGCATAGGAACCAAACACTTCTAAAAATGTGCAACCCTTCAGCTTAAGCGTTCTACTCTAAGAAGTTGTCCTAAACTAATACTTGGTATTAAATATAACTTAAATGGAAAATTTAACTTAAATATCCATCAAAAAACAATTGGCTAGATTAAGACGATCGTGTTTCTGGATGGAATACCAAAGCAGTTATTAAAAATGGTGATTTAGATGGGTATTTATTCAGATGAAAGATGCCCATTATATAAAGTGAAAAGGTAGGTAACAGCACTACTTACTTCTTTTATTTTAAAAATATACACGTAATTCATGAATATATGAGTATTAAGAAAAGTCTAGAATGGTATACACAAAGCTGCTTTGGGGACTTTCGCAGGGATGGAATTGTGGATTTTTTCCCCCTCTTTTACTTTTTATTTGTATTTTCTGGGTTATTTTCCTGGTACCTTTGGGTAGTTTGGGAAATAATAAAGTTAAAAATTGTTAATTATATAATTAAAAGATAATGATGCTGACACAAACTTATTGAGCTGAAAAGACATCCACTACTTCCACTTAGCTGAGATGATGGGTTATAAAATGGCATATGTAGCATGGTCAGCTATTTTGTTAAAAATACACACACACACACACACACACAAACACACACACACACATATAGATAAATGGTCTAGAATGGTATTCACTTAACTCTTCTATCTTTGGGACTGAGGTGCTGGGTACATTTTTCTTTTTGCTTAAGAGTTCTTTTTCTTTTTACTTGTGCAATTATAAAATGTTTATTAGTGGATGAAATTAAGAATTGTCTTTGTGTAACAAATCAATTTTTTTAAAAAGAATGTAAGACACTTCAAATATCTTGGGGCCTTAATTACTAACATGAAGGGCCCCTTTTCCAGTGGGTAGTGGGGATGTGACCTGGGGTCTAAAAGGAAGAGAAGGGCTGGAAGCAGCTGGAGACAGAGGCCATGGCCTGATGATCCAGAGTGAGAGGCCCGGTCAGACGCCTGTGGGCTCCCTCGGACCTGGGGCTCCAACCAGACCGAGCCTCACAGGAGAATAAGAGCAGAAAGGGCTCTTGTGCACCCCCTTCCTTGTTTGGATGGAAAACTGAGGCCCAGAGTGGGGCTTGAAGAAAGTAGGGAAAACCACTAGACCACTCAGGTATGACCTAAGTCAAATCCCTTCCGACTATACAGTGGAAGTGGCAAATAGATTCAAGGGATTAGATCTGATAGACAGAGTGCCTGAAGAACTATGGATGGAGATTCATGACATTGTACAGGAGGCAGTGATCAAGACCATCCCCAAGAAAAAGAAATGCAAAAGGCAAAATCATTGTCTGAGGAGGCCTTACAAATAGCTGTGAAAAGAAGAGAAGCTAAAGGCAAAGGAGAAAAGGAAAGATAAATACAGGGTTCTTCTGAATACAGGGTTCCAAAGAACAGCAAGGAGGGATAAGAAAGCCTTCCTCAGTGATCAATGCAAAGAAATAGAGGAAAACAATAGAATAGGAAAGACTAGAGATCTCTTCAAGAAAATTAGAGCTATCAAGGGAACATTTCATGCAAAGATGGGCACAATAAAGGACAGTAACATTATGAACCTAACAGAAGCAGAAGATATTAAGAAGAGGTGGCAAGAATACACATAAGAACTATACAGAAAAGATCTTCATGACCCAGATAATCATGACGGTATGATCACTCACCTAGAGTCAGACATCCTAGAATCCGAAGTCAAGTGGGCCTTAGGAAGCATCACTACGAACAAAGCTAGTGGAGGTGATGAAACTCCAGCTGAGCTATTTCAAATTCTAAAAGATGATGCTGTGAAAGTGCTGCACTCAATATGCCAGCAAGTTTGGAAAACTCAGCAGTGGCCACAGGACTGGAAAGGTCAGTTTTCATTCCAATCCCTAAGAAAGGTAATCACAAAGAATGCTCAAACTACCGCACAATTGCACTCATCTCACACACTAGTAAAGTAATGCTCAAAATTCTCTAAGACAGGCTTCAACAATACATGAACCAACAACTTCCAGATGTTCAAGCTGGGTTTAGAAAAGGCAGGGGCACCAGAGATAAAATTGCCAATATCCATTGGATCATAGAAAAAGCAAGAGAGTTCCAGAAAAATATCTACTTCTGCTTTATTGACTATGCCAAAGCCTTTGACTGTGTGGATCACAACAAACTGTGGAAAATTCTTCAACAGAATTTGAACAGATGGGAATACCAGACCACATTACCTGCCTCCTGAGAAATCTGTGTGCGAGTCAAGAAGCAAAAGTTAAAACTGGACATGCAACAACGGACTGGTTCCAAATTGGGAAAGGAGTACATCAAGGCTGTATATTGTCACCCTGTTTATTTAACATCTATGCAGAGTACATCATGCAAAATGCCGGGCTGGGTGAAGCACGAGCTGGAATCAAGATTGCTGGGAGAAATATCAATAACCTCAGATATGCAGATGACACCACGCTTATGGCAGAAAGTGAAGAAGAACTAAAGAGCCTCTTGATGAAAGTGAAAGAGGGAGTGATTAAGTTGGCTTAAAACTCAACATTCAGAAAACTAAGATCATGGCATCCGGTCCCATCACTTCATGGCAAATAGATGGGGAAACAGTGGAAACAGTGGCTGACTTTGTTTTTGTGGGCTCCAAAATCACTGCAGATGGTGATTGCAGCCATGAAATTAAAAGATGCTTACTCCTTGGAAGGAAAGTTATGACCAACCTAGACAGCATATTAAAAAGCAGAGATGTTACTTTGCCAACAAAGGTCCGTCTGGTCAAGGCTATGGTTTTTCCAGTAGTCATGTATGGATGTGAGAGTTGAACTATAAAGAAAGCTGAGCACTGAAGGGTTGATGCTTTTGAACTGTGGTGTTGGAGAAGACTCTTAAGAGTCCCTTGGACTGCAGGGAGATCCAACCAGTCCATCTTAAAGGAGATCAGTCCTGGGTGTTCCATTGGAAGGACTGCTGTTGAAGCTGAAACTCCAATACTTTGGCCACCTGATGCAAAGAACTGACTCATTGAAAAAGACCCTGCTGCTGGGAAAGATTGAAGGCAAGATGAGAAGAGGACGACAGAGGATGAGATGGTTGGATGGCATCACTGACTCGATGAACATGAGTTTGAGCAAGCTCTGAGAGTTGGTGATGGACAGGGAGGCCTGGTGTGCTGCAGTCCACGGGGTCGCAAGCAGTCAGACACGACTGAGCAACTGAACTGAAATGAACTGAGAGTGGGGCTGGGGTCTGCAACCAATGGACATGGAGCTCCAGAGGGTAGGGATTGGTTATTTTCCAATGGACTCAGCAGAAGCTCTGCCTGGGTAGATGGTTAAAACAGATTCCCAGGTTGCAAGGTGGTGAGTGGCGGGGCCAACTACAGAACCTGTATCTCAAAGGTGGACTCAAAGCCCCCAAACATGGTGCCAGGAAGGAGCACAGGCCTCAGGATAAGACAAACTGATGTAAAACCATGTCCCTATCTGCGAGACACTCCATCAGTTCCCATCTCATTCAAAGTCAAAACAACATCAATGGCCTGTGGGGTCCCACATGCTCTGTCCTCCACCAGTGCCCTCCTGCCACACAAGCAATCTCCGTGACCCCACCTCCAGCCACACTAGCTTCCCGGCTGCCTTGAACTCTCAGGACTTTGTACCTGCTGGTCCCTCTGCTAAGAATACTCTTCCCACAGATTCCCCAGGACCCTTTACCTCTCCCAGGTGTTTGCCCGAGAATGATCTTCTTAGTGAGGTCTTCCCTGACACACATTTAAATACTGCCTTTCCCTCCCCCAGCCCCCTCCCTAGCCTGCTTTCCTGCTTTGTTCTCCTGTTCGTTGCCATGTGCCTGACAGTACCTGGCTCATGGTAAGTTCTCCATAAATTTGCTGAATGAAGGAAGCAGACCTGACTGATGCCCAGCAATGATGCCTTGAGCAAGTCACTTTACTCCCTGCTGTTTGCCTCATCATCATGAAATTGAGATAACGATACCATTAATAACAAGCATTACCATCTGTGCATGGAAGGCCTAACAACTGGCTTTATCTACATGATCTCATTTAATCTCAAAAACAACCCTCAAAAAGAACCCAGGTGTGTTTCTGACATCGTGTCCAGTTGGTAGGTGAAACTGAGTTTCAGAGAGGGGGAGTGACGTGTGCAAATCAACAGAGCCGGTAAGTGGCAAAGCCAGGGTTCAAAGTCAAGTCTGCTTGACCCCAAGCACCCAGGTCTTATATCCTCACTGCTGTGTACAAAAGACGCCAAAGACTAACTGTGCTGTCAGTGTCCAGAGGCTTCCTGGGTCACACAGGTGTGAAGGGCTGCTACTGTCTCGGGATCTTTTGTCTGCAGACAGAGCTTTAGCTTGGCCCGGTACACCCTCTCCTCCTTGACAGTCATGTGGATTGCGCCTCCTGCTCTTCTGGTCCCTCCTTCCAGACCCTTCACCTCAGCAGACCTTTAGGGGTTTACTGTACTCCCCTGCTCGTCCCACATTTTCTTTTTTCAAGGAGGCAGGAGCTCAGGGAGAAGAGGTGGAAACTTGGGCATCGGGTCATTGGGAGAAGAATTGGGGGGTGGGGATTGCCTGCAGCATGGAATTCTTGTTCATCCTCTCCTTGGATCAAGCATGGGCTCCTCTTTGAATTTCACCAGGAGAACTCACTCTTCTGCGCCGGCAATGAATTGCATCTCCGTGGGCACAGTGTGCAGGCCGTTTTTCCGCACAGCAGCTAGGAGGAAAGAGCACGAGGTCTTTAGTGGAATGTAGCAGGTGGGACAGAAGCGTCCCCTTCTTGTGCAGTCAATCAAGAGTACTTCCTCAGGTCCCGGCCTACACTAGTCATTGGGTTTCAAAAAAAAAAGACACTCAAAATTCCATCCTTCTACCCCACCTTTTCCTATTAGGAGAGGGCTTCTGGCCTGTGGGCAGGAAGTGAGCCGCAAGGCAGCTGGACAAGCCATAACTCAAGCCTAGGCTAACCTCAACTGTCACTGTCAAGGGGATGTTTGGGAAAGACCAGCTATGAGTGGTAATGGATCAGCAACAGGATGGGTGACCCCAATCTGCCACTCATTCAAAATGCATTTATTGAGCACCTACTATGTACTATTGACCATCAGCTTGGGGTACACAGTGAATAATATAGGACAATGTCCTTGCTACCATGAAAGCTCTATTCTAGAGAGGATGACTGACAATAATCAAAGAAAGAAAACTTCAGGTTGTGATGAAAGTGGTGGAGGAAGCAAATGTGGGCAAAGCGATGGAAAGTGACTGCAGAGTAGGGAGGAGGAGCAGGTAGACTCGTGATCAGGTCAACAGAGGAGACATATGAACTGATGGCATTTGAGCTGAGACCTCAAGGATTAAAAGGAGTCAATCATATGAAGAGTGGTGGGAAGAGGGGTTGGGATAACAGGAACAGCAAGTACAAAGGCCCTGAGGAGAGAGTGTGTCTGGTGTGTTGGGAAGCAGAAGGAAGACCCATGGAGATGGAGGGGCCTGATGGAGAGGGAGACTAGGAGGAGGTGAGGTGGGAGATGGGGCAGGGGCTGGGGTGGCAGGAAGTAGTCTGGATCACACACAGGTCTTGGGGCTCACAGTAAGGATTTTAGCTTCTCCTCTGAGCCAGGGGAGAGTTTGAGCAGAGGAGAGTCAGATAAGGATATGACTTCATTTCTAAAGAATACCTTGCTTGACAGGTCAGTCTCCCCACAGGAGAAAACTGAAGAGATTAAAATTTCCTGCAGCTGAAACCATCACCAAGAGCAAAAGAATCCATCCCTGGGCATTGGAAGTGTGAGTAATAACTGAACACATGGGTTCAGGGGTCAAGTCTCCATCAGTTGCTTTGTGACCTTAGATCAATGTGGTTCTCAGCTGGGGTCGATTCTGCCTCCAAGGGACACTGGACAATGTCTGGAGACATTTTTGGAGGCCAGAACTGAGATGAAGGTTGGGGGGGCTGCTACTGGTACCTAGTGGTCAGAGGTCAGGGATGCTGCTAGACATCTTGTAGTACATGAGTCAGCCCCCACAAGCAAGAATTTTCCCACCTAAGATGTCAAATAGTGCCAAAGTTAAGAAACTGGCTTAGATAAATCCCTTAATTGCCTTGAACTTCTTTAATCCATAAAATGGAAGTAATAATTCCCCTGGGGTCATCAAGAGGATTAAAGAGTTGATTTATTTGCTATAGACAGAATATTTTCATTCCCTGCCCACCCCCCCAAATTCAAATGTTGAAACTTAACCCCCAGTGTGATGGTGTTAAGAGGTACTGCTTTGGGAGGTGACTAGGTCATGAGGGTGGAGCCCTCATGAATGGGATTAGTGCCCTTATAAAAGACCTCACAGAACTCCCTTGCCACTTCTACCATGTGAGGACACAGCCAGATGACAGCCAGGCTGTCTGTGAATCAGGAAACAGGCCCCCAACAGATGCCAGATCTGCTGGTGCCTTGATCTTGGACTTTGCAGCCTCCAGAATGGGGAGAAATAAATACTCAGCCTGTGGTGTTTTTGTTGTAGCAGCCCGAACAACTGAAACACCATTTAAAGCAAGGACCGGCAAACTTCTTCTGCAGAAGGCCAGACAGTAAATATTTTCGGCTTTGGAGGCCATATGATGTCTGTTGTCACTACTCAAATCTGTCATGGTATCATGAAAGCAGCCCTAGATACTACAGAAATGAATAAGTGTGACTAAACCTTTATTTTTGGAAAATTTCATATAATCTTCACATGGCATACAATCTTCTGCTTGATTTATACAACTATTTAAAAACATAAGAGCTATGCTTAGCTCACAGGCTAGATGAAAAACAGGTGGCAGGCTAGATTTGGTGCACCCAAGTTTGCCAGCCCCTGAATTTAAAAATTCAGGAATCAGAGCACTAGTGAGGATTCAGGAAATTTGGGTTACTATTAAGAAAGTACAGGAAAGTGGCCCCTGGAGTCTGGAACTGGTCTGACCCAGATACGACACATCATTCTCTTGGACCTAAATAATCTTATACATCACTGACTCCAGACAGTCACACTGATAAAAACAGCCGGAGCAAGGACACTGTAACCTCGTTTAAGCGCAAAGCTACTTGGCACCCACAAAATACCAAGCATCCCCTTCTCTTGCTAAAGAAATGGCTACTTCTTACCTAATCACAGAATTGTCCCCAGGTTTCTTTTTTTTTCTGTTCGCTTTGTTTTTGGCTGAGCTGGATCATCCTTGCAGCGCATGGGCTAAGTTGCCCTGCGGCATGGAAGATCTTAGTTCCCGACCAAGGATCGAACCCATATGTCCAGTATTGCAGGGTGGATTCTTAGCCACGGGACCCCCAGTTTCTGACAGCACCCAACCTAAAGCAAACCCTGCTTCCTTAGGTCCCCACCCCCACCCCAAATGCCCCAACCCAAGTCCGAACAGTGAGGGGTGCTTTCTAACATCTCTGAGTTCTTTGTCATTGCCCGTGGTGTGTGTTTTTCCTCACTGCAGCAACGATAACAAACTCAGCCTGTTTAACTGCAAACGCACTTTGCCCACTTTGAACACATGGAGGAAGGGTCTAGACTCCAGCTCTGGCCCTTTCCCTGTCTCACCCCAGGGGCCTGGGGAAATCTCTTCCCTTCTCCACTCTGGGCTGTTCTTTTCCTGCTGGTACCACGAGGTAGCAGGGTTCCACAGTGGCTGACTGTGTCGTTTTTACTGCACCTGAAGCTGGGGTCTGAAGGCTAAATTCAGATCGTCTCACCCTGGGCCATGGGGACAAGGGCCTCAGGGCTCCCGTGGTGGGAGCTCACGTTCAAACGCAACGCCCAAGGCTGGAGACCAGGGCACTAAAGCAGGAAGTGAAGGGTTGCTCACAGGACACTGATGCTGTTGGGGGGGGTGAGGAGGGATGCAGAGTCACTCCCCAGGGGCTGGCCAGACAGGGAGAACTCTGACCCAGTGACTCCTCCCACTCACCCTGTACTCTTCTTGCTCGTTCAGGAACGGCTGTCCCGCAGCATCAGATACTTGCAAAGCTCACTAGCATCTCAGGTATACCCACAGCCCACCCTCCTCATCCCTGGATGAACATTAGAATGTCCTGAGAAAGCCCAGGCCCCACTCCGGAGGTTCTGGTTTAGAGGCTCTGGGGCCTCAGTATTTTTCGAAAGCTCTACAGGTGGTCCTATTGTGCAGCCAGGATTGAGAAAGCATCCCTGAAGTTAGACATGCGGAACTGATGTCTCCAGGGGCTGCCCATGACCCTACGGGTTGGGGGGGGGGCGGGCGTTGTGCTCACCAGTTTGCCCCAGTCCCCACCTTGCCCCTTTTCTCATCCCTGGAACCTGGTCGCTGCCAGCATCATATCTGGAGAGCCCGATATAAAACCCGAGGGCTGCAGACAAGCCATGCGTGCATGCTAAGTCGCTCAGTCGTGTCCAACTCTCTGAGACCCCACGGACTGTGGCCAGCCAGGCTCCTCTGTCCATGGGGTTCTCCAAGCAAGAACACTGGAGCAGGTTGCCATTCTCTCCTTCAGGGGATCTTCCTGACCCAGGGATCGAAACTGGGTCTCCTGCATTGCGGGCAGATTCTTTACCGTCTGTGCCACCAGGGAAGCCCATAGACAAAGCAGAGGAGGCTATTCACACACACACACACACACACACACACAACTGTAAACAGTAGTTATTGGTGGCAATTAAGATTAGGAAGGAGGGAGTTTACTTTTTCTTTATGCAAATTAGTTCCATTTAAGTAGTAATGTGAAACAATTTGATACTGAGTATTATTCCTCTCTTAACACAGCCTTTGACTGTGTGGATCACAATAAACTGTGGAAAATTCTGAACAAGATGGGAACACCAGACCACCTGACCTGCCTCTTGAGAAACCTGTATGCAGGTCAGGAAGCAACAGTTAGAACTGGACATGGAACAACAGACTGGTTCCAAATAGGAAAAGGAGTATGTCAAGGTTGTATGTTGTCACCCTGCTTATTTAACTTATATGCAGAGTACATCATGAGAAACGCTGGGCTGGAGGAAGCCCAAGCTGGAATCAAGATTGCTGGGAGAAATATCAATAACCTCAGATATGCAGATGACACCACCCTTATGGCAAAAAGTGAAGAAGAACTAAAGAGCTTCTTGATGAAAATGAAAGAGGAGAGTGAAAAAGTTGGCTTAAAGCTCAAAAGATCATGGCATCCGGTCCCATCACTTCATGGCAAATAGATGGGGAAACAGTGGAAACAGTGGCTGACTTTATTTTTCTGGGCTCCAAAATCACTGCAGATTGTGATTGCAGCCATGAAATTAAAAGACACTTACTCCTTGGAAGGAAAGTTATGACCAACCTAGAAAGCATGTTAATAAAACAAAGACATTACTTTGCCAACAAAGGTCTGTCTAGTCAAGGCTATGGTTTTTCCAGTGGTCATGTATGGATGTGAGAGTTGGACTATAAAGAAAGCTGAGTGAAGAAGAATTGATGCTTTTGAACTGTGGTGTTGGAGAAGACTCTTGAGAGTCCCTTGGACTGCAAGGAGATCCAACCAGTCCATCCTGAAGGAGATCAGTCCTGGGTGTTCATTGGAAGGACTGATGTTGAAGCTGAAGCTCCAATACTTTGGCCACCTGATGCGAAGAGCTGACTCATTTGAAAAGACCCCGATGCTGGGAAAGATTGAGGGCAGGAGGAGAAGGGGACAACAGACAATAAGATGGTTGGATGGCATCACCGTCTCAATGGACGTGGGTTTGGGTAGACTCCGGGAGTTGGTGGTGGACAGGGAGGCCTGGCGTGCTGCGACTCATGGTGTTGCAAAGAGTTGCACACGACTCAACAACTGAACTGAACTGAATAATGATGATGATAAAATCAATGAGGATGAAGTAGGAAAAAAATTGGAAAGCCAAGGTGCTACTCAGCCCCTCATCCCTTTGCTTCCTGTGACCACGGTGACCCACGTGACCACATGAAAACAGGCCAAAGTCTCCAAAGATTGTAACTTCCCTGGGTCCAGAAATCACTGGCTGGTTAGGAGCTTGGTGTTTATGTAAGGTCTTATTCAAATAATAACAATCCCGGAGCTGGTATCAGGCAGGGGGAACTGAATGTTCACATCTGTAATCTTACAGCAGTCTAGGAACAACCTGGGAGAGCTGGGCAGGGTTGTTACCTTCCTCTTTACACCTGGGGAAACTGAGCCCCAGACAGGTAGGGTAAGGTTGGGATTGAGATGACCCATTGGGTCATCATAATGACCCAATTGAATTTTTTTGGCAGAGTTTTTAATGGCAGAGTCAGGCTTGTTCCCAGGACTGCTGATTTGCCACCCCTGAGTCTTGCCCCATCTCCAAAGGCACCTACCTGGCTCAAACCTAGAACAGCTAACTATAATGTAACCTCCCCAGCATGACTGAAATATTCTTGAAGTTTGGCACATGGAAGGCTCTCAGGAGAGTTCTTGTGTCAAATTTGGAAAAGAGCACCCCAGGGAGAACAAAAACCCCCAGGTTAGGTAGGTTTACACCTGTTCATTTATTTAACACAACCACTTGGGCAGTAAGGGTTTATATCTCCATTAGAAAGGGTTTATATCTCCATTAGAAAACTGAGGCTTAGAGCAATTCAGTAACTGGTTTGTTTATTAACTGATTGATTCCACACATTTATTGATCACCTACTACATGCCAAACAGTGTTCTAGGTGAACAATACTATAGTTCACAGCAAGGAAAAAGATGGACATGAGCTCCCTTGGAACTTAGAGTCCATGGAGATGGGTAATCAACAAATAAATCCTTTTCAATTAGGAGTCATGGGAAACTTCAATCTGAATCAAGGTGTAGGGTCTTATTACCCACTCTTTCTGATTCTTGGAAACCTTATACTGGTTTTTATATAATGGCAACTGTATAACCGCCATGTATTACCCACATCTGTGTGCCAGGACCTCATTTCTCATGTACGCTTCACAATGACATACAGAAAATGGGAGGTTTTATCCTCATTTTATAGATGAGAAAAGAGCCTCAGGAAGAGGCCCCTCTCCCAGCCTCATGAATGAAGAGGGAAGGAGAGGGCAGTGCTTAGCTCAGCCGACAAGACTGCTTTTGGAGTGATGGCATCTTTGGCATTCCTAAAGGAAAGACATGGGTGGCAAGCCAACCTTTTTTTCTTTCTTTTTAGTTAATTTGTTTGGCTGTGCTGGGTCTTAGTTGCGGCTCAAGGGATCTTTAATTGCAGCATGTGGGATCTAGTTCCCTGACCAAGGACCGAACCCAGGATTGAACTGCATTGGGAGCATGGTCTTAGCTACTGAACTACCAGGGAGGTCCCAAGCCAGCCTTCTTTGGGCAGAAAAAAGGAGGGGAAAGTATTGTAGAGTTTAGGTTCAAAAACCTGGTGGTCCCCTTACTGGCTGAGGGGCTTTGGGCAAATACTTCACCATCCTGTGCATCAGTTTCACCCTCTGTGAAATGGGCCACCCCTTCAGGGATGAAGTGCAGGATCTAACAAGAGCGTGCGTGTAGAAGGATGCTGGAGAAGCCACCACCCATGCGGCCCTGGTCCCCTAGGCAGTGCAAGGAGCCAAGTGTGTAACAGAACTTCAGAGAAGCAGCGGGGCTGCCCTCCAAGACTGAGGACCCCCCAGGGTCTTATCCAACGAGCCCTGCCCTGCCCAAGGCTCTATCTCATCCTGGCACATGCCTGTAAGCACAGATTCCAGATTCAGACAAAACTCGGCAACTAATACACCATGTTGCTTTGGGTAAATCATTTTGCCTCTCTGACCCTCAGTCTCTCCATCTGTAAAATGGGGATGATCTTCTTCATAGTACAGTTATGAAGATTAAATGAGCGAATGGGTCTGAAAAATTTAGCACAGGCATAGGGCGTCTTTAGAAAATGGCAGCTCACATCACCCTCACTGTTGTTGCTCTGGGTTCCCCTCAGGGACCTGGAGCCTCCAGGAGCCTCCCCGCCCCTGTCCTGGCCCCTGACCAGAGTCTCCACTCCGTCCACCCCTGCCCTCACCTCCTGCCACCAGGAAAGAACACAGAAACTGGACGAAAGGGAACGCCTCTTTGCCCTGGAATCACCTGGTTGAGGTCTGAGGGCTGATCATTAACCAATCCCTGCTCTCTGATCCCACCGCCTATGAAAGCAGGTGTCTGCCCCTGCCCTTCCCAGGGTCTCCTGCCTCCTGATATCCTGCAGAGTAAGGAGAAAGACTCTGGATCTCACTTATGTACCCGACGCTGTGTGTGACCTTGGGCAAGTCCCTTCTCCTTCCTGAGTCTCAGGTTTTACTTCTTTCACATAATCGGCTTTCACACGTTTTTTTTTCCCCCTTTGCCACTAAACACTTGGGGAAAACAAAAACAAAAACAAAAACTTCTGTGGAAGGTAGATCAACAGAAGAGCACAGGCTATAAAGTCAACCAGACTGGATTCAAAATACCAGAGCTGCTGTTTTGAAACTACGTGGCCTTGGGGACTACAATCAACTGCTTTTTCAGTTTCTCCCTCCTTTTCCATTCCTCTAAATGAGGTCAGTGCTAGTTCCATGTCATTCACAGGTAATGCCCTAAGATGAGACCTACTTAGCATGAAGTAAGTGCTCAACAAACATCAGAGACAGTTGCTCAGAAGCTCAGGGTATACAGTATATAAAGAGGGAGCATCTGGGTTGAAATGAGAGAAGGAGCAGAGTTAACCACTTGCTGCCACCCCACAGTGACTATGAGGCAGTCCTTGGAGCCCCAAGACTCAGGGGAAACAGTCAGAAAACTGACAAAGCCAATCCTGAAAAGTGAAAGTGTTAGTTGCTCATTTGTGTCCGACTCTTTGTGACCCCACGGACTGTAACCTGTCAAGCTCCTCTGTTCATGGGATTCTCCAGGCAATAATACTGGAGAGGGTAGCCATGCCCTTCTCCAGGGGATCTTCCCAACTCAGGAATCGAACCTGGTCTCCTGCATTGCGGGCAGATTCTTTACTGTCTGAGCCAATACTAGGCATCTGCTAGGGAATACTCGAGATCTGCACACTATGGTCCACAGGCTGAATCCTGCCTGCTGCCTGCCGGCTATGGTTTTAATATTTTTAAGTGGATGGAAAAAAATTGGTAGAAGAATAATATTTTGTGATGTAAAAATTACACAAGGTTTTAATTTCAGCACCTACAAGCAAAATTTAATTGGCTCACAGCCACACCCAGTCATTTACGTATCATCTATGGATGGTTTCTCCCTGCAAGGGCAGAGTTTGAGTGGTTGTGACAGAGTGGCCAGCAAAGGGTTAAATATGTTACTGTCTTGTCATTTACAGGAAGAGTTTGCTGATGCCTGGTATAGAACATCTCTTCCTGCCCACATGGAAGACTTTGGCCTTGTATAGATCACGGCTTTGCTACTTTATCAACAATGTGATTGATTCTGGACATACCATGTCACCTCTCTGAACCTCACCTGTAAAGGATTTATAACTATTTCTAGCTTTCAGGGCTGTCGTGAAAATAAAATAAGCAAGACCCTTTACTGCATGATGGAGAAATACCCATATCACAGTGAGATTAACTTAGATGGTGTGTGCGTGTGTGCTCAGTCACGCAGTTGTGTCCAACTCTGCGACCACATGGACTGTAGCCCCCAGTCTCCTGGAATTTTCCAGGCAAGAATATTGGTGTGGGTTGCCATGCCCTCCAGGGATCGAATCTATGTCTTCTGTGGCTTCTGCACTGGCAGGCAGATTCTTTACCACTGAGCCTCCTGAGAAGCCAACTTAGATGGTACATGAATCAGTGTTTAGATTTTTAACAGGTAATTATTTTCAGGTATATTCAAAAAAATAGCACCCATAAGGCTCATGGTTTCATAGATAAGGTTTCTTGTGTTTGTTGGGGTAAATGATCAAAAGCTACTGGGGCAGACCTACCATCTCAGCTTTCAACACACACCTTCCATCTTTGGGTCCCAGGTAGCATCTCTCACCTGCAGCATCCTATTCACATCTCAGCCAGACGGAGCAGGAAGCAGGCAGGGGAGGACCAGAAGCCGCACACGCCATTCCCACTCATACCGCATTGGCTAATCGTGATCACATGACCATATCTAATTGCGAGGGAAGCTGAGACATTCAGCCTTTTCTCTGCACAGTCATGTGCCAAGGTGGGGGTTCTATTATTAAAACTGCAAAGGAAGAATTAAGATTGCAATCTCTGCCCTCTTATCTGCCAATTTAAAAACCTCCGTGTAAACAAAAAGACAGGATATGGCAGCCATTTTGAAATTAGGGAGGGAAGACCGAGGGAGTCACAGCCACGCCAGTGAAGAGTCCTGACATCCCTGTGCCTGGGAAGTGGCCTGGCACTGCCCTGCTCTGACAAGGAAGATAACCCTCTGTTCTCTAAGTCACTTGCAGTCGGGCCTCCTCTTATCTTCAGCCAGAAGGATTCTCACGGATGCTGCTGATTTGACAGGGAAGGGAGTAGGCTCTGTGGCCAGGCTGTCTGGGTGCGAAGCTGGGCTCTGGGTTTGCATGCCTTGCACGCTGTGTGACTGGGGAAGTCAGTTCTCCTCTCTGAGCCCTCATTTAGCCATTTAAAGGCACGGCAGCCACTTGTGTTTTGTCGCCTTTAGAACACAATTTCTGAGATTTAACTGAATCTAATTCCTCAGCTCACAGTAGGTTCTCATTCTCTGTTGCATGAGGCCACTCTTACTGATTTATTAGTTTGGTCCCTTTTATCCCCATTTCCCAATTCCATCCTTTTCAGAGCAACCCCTCTGATGCATTGAATGTGTAGCTTTTTCTTTGTTTATGTTCTTGCAAAATGTTCCGTCTTTTGTAAGTATTTTTAATTTACATAATAGTATTGTGTTCTCTTGGGTTGGCCCAGACATTCTTTTGGGTTTTTCCATAAAGTGTATGGGCTTCCCTCATAGCTCAGTTGGTAAAGAATCCTTTTGCAATGCAGGAGACCCCGTTCGATTCCTGTGTCGGGAAGATATGCTGGAGAAGGGATAGGCTACCCACTCCAGTATCCTTGGGCTTCGCTGTGGCTCAGCTCATAAAGAATCCGCCTGCAATGCAGAAGACATGGGTTCGATCCCTGAGTTGGGAAGATCCCCTGGAGAAGAGAAAGGCTACCCACTCCAGTATGCTGGCCTGGAGAATTCCACGGACTGTATAGTCCATGGGGTCGCAAAGAGTCTGACATGACTGAACAAATTTCACTTTCACTTTCATAAGATGTTACAGAAAACCCAATGAACTTTTGGGCCACACCAATATACCTCATTCTGGCTTTCCCTATTACAACTAGGTTTTATGAGATTTATATAATTATGCGTGCATGCTAAGTTGCTTCAGTTGTGTCTGACTCTTTGTGACCCTATGAACTGTAGCCCACCAGGCTCCTCTGTCCATGGGATACTCTAGGCAAGAGTACTGGAGTGGGTTGCCATGACCTCCTCCAGGGGATCTTCTCGACCCAGGGATCAAACCCACATTCCCTGTGGCTTCTGCATTGCAAGTGTATTCTTGACCGTTGAGCCAACAGGGACGCCTTATATAACTTTATGTCCCTCTGAATCTTTGCTCTAGAAAGCAGTACGGTGCTCAGTCAGGGTGCCCTCCACAATCTACCTCCTCTATCACTAGCAGTGGCGGCCATATCTGAACCCTGGCCCTGACCCAGCATACCACAGGGACTGCTGTGCTAAAGATGGTCACATGACATGTGTCTCCTTCTGGACTTTTGGTACTTGCATTCAGAGCCAAATTTCTGCATTCCAGGGTATATGCATGCTTAATTTGATTAAATATTTGCAGAACGCCCTTAGGAAAGGCTGAACGTTCACACTCTCTAGCAGCAAAGAGAGTTCCAGCGGCCCCCATTCCTGCCAACACTGGGCACTCTCCAGCCTTCTTATTTTTGCCAATCTCACTGAAGTACATTTCATTGTTGTTTCAATTTACACAGTACCGACTTCATAAGGCTGTTTTGAGAGGCCAAGGAGGTAATGTACGTTAAGTGTTTAACTCATTACTTAGTACATAGTAAATGCTCAATAAATGCACTTAAAAAAAAGGTACTGTGGTTTGATTTATCTAATCCTCAGTTACTCTCAATATTAAACTTGGCACACAGTAGGTGCTCAATAAGTGCATCCCCCCTGCCTTCCCCAACACTGTTTGATCATCCCCACTCCTACTCCCCCACCCTGGTGGAGTTGCTCCCAGTCCCTTCCCACAGACTCACCCGCAGTCTCTTCACTCTCCCAGCTGAGGTCCTTACGAGACTCCCTGTGACCAAAGAGACTCTTCAAGATGGCATTGGCGATCGGCAGCATCATGGCAGTAGAGGCGGTGTTGCTCAGCCACATGGACAGAAACGAGGTGGTTGCCATCATCCCCAGGATGAGCCTGGGGACAGAGGGAGTTAGGGGCAGATCCAGAACCAGGGCCCCTGGTCCCAGTTTGCATCCTACTTGTCTACAGATGGAAAGTCAAGGCCCAGCGAGGATGAGCCAGTGACCAATGGAAACCAAATCCACTCACCGTGCTTATTCTAGCTCCTAAGGAAATTGACTAGGTGTATGTAAGTGACCTGACCTCAAGTACCCAAGGGAAAATAGTTCCGGACAGGCACCAACCCTAAATTTTCTCTCCTTTGCCCCCAAATTCTTGATGGCTCCCATTGCAGACAAAAAGATGCCTGCACACCAAGATTTTTCACTATTTTACCCTAAACAATCTTTCCAGCCTCCTCTCCCTCGTCCCTTCTTCCCAGGCTCCCCTCTCAGGCTCTGCTGAATTTCCCATCAGCCCCCAAACACGCCTTGATGCCCTGACTGCCTGCCATCACTTGGTCCTTCCCACCAACAGGAATCTAAATTTAGTGCTTTTTCCCTTTACATTGAACTCTTAATCCACCTGGAATTTATTTAGATGTATAGACAGCATATTAAAAAGCAGAGACATTACTTTGCCAACAAAGGTCCGTCTAGTCAAGGCTATGGTTTTTCCAGTAGTCATGTATGGATGTGAGAGTTGGACTATAAAGAAAGCTGAGCGCTGAAGAATTGATGCTTTTGAACTGTGGTGTTGGAGAAGACTCTTGAGAGTCCCTTGGACTGCAAGGAGATCAGTCCTGGGTGTTCATTGGAAGGACTGATGTTGAAGCTGAAACTCCATACTTTGGCTACCTGATGCGAAGAGCTGACTCATTTGAAAAGACCCCGATGCTGGGAAAGATTGAGGGCAGGAAGAGGAGGGGATGACAGAGGATGAGATGGTTGGATGGCATCACCGACTAAATGGACATGAGTTTGGGTAAACTCCAGGAGTTGGGGATGGACAGGGAGGCCTGGCATGCTGCGATTCATGGGGTCGCAAAGAGTCGGACACGACTGAGCAACTAAACTGAACTGATAGAGCAAAGTCAGATCTAAGAAGAATTTTTTTTTTAAATGAATCAATTATACCAACATTTACCATTTACTGAATCCTTCCCTTCCCCACAGATCTAGATTTCTTCCATATTTTTAAATGGAAATCTATTTTAAAAAAATCTATTTCTGAACTAGTGTCATACTGTTTTCATTGTTATAACTTTAAAACCCTGAATATTCACTAGAAGGACTGTTACCGAAGCTCCAATACTTTGGTCACCTGATACGGGGAGTCGACTCATTGGAAAAGACCCTGATGCTGGGAAAGATTGAGGGCAGGAGGAGGAGACGACAGATCCTGAGATGGTTGGATGGCATCATCTATTCAATGAACATGAGTTTGAGCAAACTGTAGGGGATAGTAAAGGACAGGAGAGCCTGGCATGCAGCAGTCCATGGGGTCTCAAAGAGTTGGGAAAAACTTAGTGACTGAACAACAACAAACTTTAAAACATGTTTGATAGTAGCCTTATCCTTTCTTCAGTGTCAAATACAACCTCCTCCAGGAGGAAGTCACCTGGGCTGCATCCAGCTTCTCATCCTCATTTGCTCCCCACGTGGCAGCCAAGAGGAGTTTTTTTAAAAATGCCATTCTGGTTATGTCGCTCCCCAGCTTAGAATTCTTTAAAGCAGAGATTCATAGACAGAGGGGCCATGAATATAATTCAGGACGGAAATGATGGGAGTAAATGAAGCCCTACTTTACTAACATCTAATATTCCCTCATAGGTCAGTTGGTAAAGAGTCCGCCTGCAATGCAGGAGACCCCGTTTTGATTCCTGGGTCAGGAAGATCTGCTGGAGAAGGGATAGGCTACCTACTCCAGTATTCTTGGGGCTTCCCTTGTGGCTCAGTTGGTAAAGAATCTGCCTGTAACGCAGGAGACATAGGTTCGATCCCTGGGTTGGGAAGATCCCCTGGAGAAGGGAAAGGCTACCCACTCCAGTATTCTGGCCTGGAGAATTCCATGGGCTTGTATAGTCCAAGGGGTCGCAAAGAGTTGGACATGACTGAACGACTTTCACTTTCACTTCAATAGAAATTGAATACTTCTTTCAGTGATTAATGAAGACAATAAAGTTCAGTATTATTAGAAGGGACTTGGTTACAGCTTCAAAACTACAGTTACTAGGCTGTTGCTAGATCTCATCATTTATTGTGTTAATAAAGAAGTTCATAAGGTATTCTATCAGAAATTTTTTTCTATCACAAATTTGTGTGGTTTTAAAACATTATTTGGATAAGTGCATTTTGCTGTGATTGTTGTTGTTTTAAATCCTCATGTGCTTTATGCACTTAAATAACATTACTGGGAAGGACGCCTTAAGATGCAGCAAACTGCCAAAAAAAAAAAAGAACAACAATAACCTTATTTTAAAGGCCATTCAATTCTCTTTAAATGAAAGCCTGTATCCTATCCAGGAGGCTCAAGGCCCCGTAGGAATGGACCCTATCTCCTCGTCTCTCTAAGGCCATCTTTCCAACCACTCCCCACCCACTGGATCACCTTGGCTGGTAAACAGAAAACCAGGATGACAGAGCCAGCACTTACTGTTGAGACCATCATATCATCATTTTTATAGGCAGAGAGAGGGTAGGTCACGCCCAGAGCAGGAAAGGTAGGATTCAGCCCCAAGTCTCCTGAGTCAAACTGCTAATGGCCCTCTCTAAAACTACTGGACACGAATCCCTGGGGGGAAGTCTGGGAACCAGCATTTCAGCGGACTCCCAAGTGATCCTTACGTAATTTTAAGAACTACCCAGGAGCCTAGCACTGCGCCTGGTGCACAGAGTGGGGCTCACTACGTATTTGGGAAATGAATGAACAGGTGGATGGTGGGACATGATGCGTTTGTCACTCCAGATGACCGGAGCAGGAAGGGTGGGCTTGGGCTCCGAGAGACGGGGTCCCTCTGCCTCCCACCTCTGGGCTGGACGCCGTTCCGGGGCCTCACCTGGCCGGCTGGACCCCGGTTAGCATCAGGACCTTGAGGGCAATTCTCCGGTGCAGGTTCCACTCCTCGATGGCGCTGGCCATGATCAGACCGCTGAGGAAGAGGAAGTTGGTGTCCAGGAAGTACTGGGCACAGACCTTGTTGGAGGGCAGGATGCCCAAGAAGGGGAAGAGGACGATGGGCAGCAGGGCCGTCACGGAGAGGGGCAGGGCCTCGGTGCACCAGTACACCGCCATGAGCAGGATGACGAACAGGCAGCGACCTTCCTGCAGGGGGAGATGAAGGCTTAGGAGGGTCAGCAGAGCTTGGGGTGGCAGGGACAGAAGAGGTCCTGGTGCAGGGCCCATCCCCGAGGCACGTTCCCTGGGGAGGCAGTGGAGAGGGTACATGCCCAAGGCTCAGACCTTGAGCAGGTGGTGTCACCGATCTGAGCCTCATTTTACTCAACCATAAAGTGGGGGAGCCATATCTGCCACTTTATAGGACTGTTTGAAGGTCACGTGAAATACCCCCATTGTCTTTGAAGTGGTCCCTGAGATGAGCAAGAGAGTGAAAGTGGTTTGAGGGACTTCCCTGGCGGTCCAGTGGTTACGACTCAGTGCTTCCACTGCAGGGGGCATGGGTTCGATCCCTGGTGGGGGAACGAAGGTCTTTCGTGCCACACGGCACAAAGAGAGAGAGTGTGTGTGAAAGTTAAAGGAGTCTGCTTGACGGGCAATCCTAGAGAGCTCTGGACGGGCACTGAGGAAGTGAAATAGAAAAGGAAGCCAAGATGATGTATTAACGAGATGGTTACCACTGTGGGAGGCTGGGATGCAATCTTGATCGGGACCCCAGAAGAGAGTGTAGATCAGACCTCTCCCCCCAGGAGGCAAGAAAGCTGCAACTCTTGGTCATCATCGGCTGAGTGTTGCTCGTGGGAGCGTTAACTCCCCAGCACTTGGGCCTGCCCTGTGCAACAGCCAGAGGACACGCTCCTGCCAAGCATCCTGGGTTCAGTAAGAAGCTACTGGCCTGTGCAGAATGGTGAGTGCCAAAGGAGATGCGGACAGAGCCCCAGTAGCTACTGCCGCACCCATACACGGCATTTAGCACAACATCCAATACCTGGTACACACTCTATAAAGAGTGATAATAGTTACTGATATTTATTGGGTTATTGGTCTTCCCAGGTGGCTCAGTAGTAAAGAATTCTCCTGCCAATGTAGGAGATGCAGATTCGGTTCCTGGGTGGGGAAGATCCCCTGGAGGAGGAAATGGCAACCCACTCCCATATTCTTGCCTGGAGAATCCCATGGATAGAGGAGTCTGGGGGACTACAGTCCATGGTACTGCAAAGCAGTCAGACATGATTTAGTGACTAAACAATAGCAACAACCTTGGGTTATTAAGTACCAGGTGTTGTTTATTCCTCACAAAATCCCAGTAAAGTAGGTGCAATTAATATGACCATTTGATGGATTGGTCATTTAAGATGCAAGGAGGTCACTAGCGAGGCAATGACTGTGAACCAAGGCAGTCTGCCTCCAGAGCCAACTCGCTTAACCAAGTTGTCAGCTGATTACTAGAATCTAGGACAGCCTGATAATGCAGTTTCAAAGATTCAAAACAAAACAGATTGAGGCTAATTCAAGTGCAATCTATTCCAGAGAGATCCTCACAGACACTAGGAAATAATGTTTCACCAACGAGTTAGGCGTCTGTTAGCATGGTCAAGTTGACAGATGAAATTAACCTGAAAGCAGATTATTATACCTTACTGGTTTTCTCCTCTACTAGAATGTAAACTCTAGGAGGGCTGGGATTGTGTCCCTGAAGCCAAGAGCAGTGCCTGGAACTTTTAGTAGGAACCCAAAGTATTTGTTGACGTGACTAATACTTATAACTCAGAGACAGGGCTCATAACACACTCACTGTCTTCCATTCCGCAAACATTACTCCTGGCCAGACTGGGAGTTGAGATGAGGAAAATGACTGAGACATTGTCATGCACTTTTACCAGCAAATCTGTGCCAATCATAGGACCATTTTCAATAGTTAGTTCTTCTCACACTCAAGTGACCTTATCAGACTCTACCCACTTAGTATTCCTCAAGTGGTGTGCCGGGAAATGTTTAACAAATGGCTCTCTGAAAAACTGCAGGTATGTGTGTGTAAAAGTTCTTAATTACTATTCAGTTCAGCTAAGAAGTCACTCCAGTCATTGATCAATGAGTTTAGTTCCACTATGAATGTTTGTGTGTGGTAAGTTGTGTCTGACTCTTTGCGACCCCATGGATTGTAGCCTGCCAGACTCCTCTGTCCAGGAATTCTCCAGGCAAGAACACTGGAGTGGATTGCCATTCTCTTCTCCAGGGGATCTTCCAGACCCAGGGATTGAACCCACACCTCCTGCCTTGGCAGGCGAATTCTTTACCACTAGTGCCACCTGGAATGTTAGTTATATTTTCCTTTATATTAATAATTAAGACAAAATGGACTCAATGAATAGTCCATTTATCAATGGTGTGTCTTCTTTATTGAATCAAATGACGGTTTTCAAATACTGGAGGAGGGGACTTCCCCGGCGGCTCAGTGGTTACGACTTCGCCTTCCAATGCAAGGGTGTGGGGGTTTGTTCCTTGGTTGGGGAGCCAAGATCCCACATGCTTCCTGGTCAAAAAACCAAAACATAAGGCAGAAGCAGTATTGCAATAAACTCAATAAAGACTTTTAAAAAATGGTCCACATGAAAAAATATTGGATGAAGAGTTCCTCATTTTTTGTACAATTCACAATGTCACAGCTATAGACAACACATTTTGAGTGTGATCTGCATTACTAACTTTTCCCATCACCTTAAGACTAGACACGCACCCAAACAATAAGCCAAGCCCTGATTTGTAGCGTTTACTGATTTCTATGCTGTGAATACCTCTACATGGCTGATTTCAAGCCACCAAGTTACATCACTGGGCACAGAACGCTTAGAGAAAGACAGCGTCACAACACTACAGTATTCCCAATGCACATATAGAGGTAAATAACAGTAGAGGTAAATAACCATAGATGTAGATAACATCAAGACCTTACAAAATAGTAACACAATTAGGAAGTGATGAGCTTTGACTACTATCTTTGTTTTGATTATTTAACACCAATTCATAAAATTTCACCTTAGTGTCTATGTTCAACAACTAGCTAGCAAAATTCATGAAAATTTAACCATCGGGTCTCGTGAGCCAGGAACACGCAGGCTCCAGTCACTGTTGTGGGCCTCCAGGCAGAAGAATGCACATGGAAAGCCCCCAAAGAGTCAAGGTCATTCTGAGGCAAACTTGACATTCTCCGACCCATGTGTGGTATCATGCATCCATCGTTTAAAAATATACAATTATTTGCTGTCAAAGCTTGCTGCTGGCTTTGGAAGACATGCCGCATCTATCCTGTTTTATACACCACCTGACAGGCCAATAGGCATTTCAGTTTGAAAAAGATATGTGTGGCTAATCAAGCAAATACCATAGGCTGGGTGGCTTAAACGACAGACAATTATTTCTCACAGTTCTGGAGACCGGAAGCTCTGAGGTCCAGGTGTCAGCAGATTTGGGTCGTGGGGAGAACTCCGTTTGTGACTTATAGATGGCTATCTTCTCCTTATGTCCTTACTTGATCCTTCTCTGGTGCCAGGCATAGAGAAACATGCTTTCTTCTAATAAGAGCTATAATTTCATTCCCAGGCTTCCCAGGTGGCGCTAGTGGATAGAGAACCCACTTGCCAAGGCAGGAGATGTAAGAGTTTCGGGTTTGACCCCTGGGTCAGGAAGATCCCCTGGAGAAGGAAATGGCAACCCACTCCAGTATTCTTGCCTGGGAAATCCCATGGACAGAGGAGCCTGGCAGGCTATGGTCCACAGGGTCGCAAAGAGTTGGACACAACTGGAGTGACTTAGCACATAGCACAATTCCATCCCCACCCTCATGAACTGATCTTACAGCTTCAAAAGGATACTAAATAGATAGTATGAGCCACTTGATATCAATAAATTTGATTGGAGGAAATATAAAAACTTCTTGAAAAACATAACTTATTCAATTCAATATTAGAGAAAGAAATAGAAAAACTATGTCAATGGCTTTGAAAGAAATGGAATCAGTTAAAAACCCTCCTGCAAAAAAACAAAAACAAAAAATACTTCTAAGCCCTGCTGGCTTTGATGGTAATTCTACAAATGTTTAAGGACTAAATATCTATCTTACACAAATCCTTCCAGAGAATAGAGGGGAAAAAGGAGCACTTCTCAATCCATTTTGTGAGGCCAGAGTAACCCTGTTACCTGGGTTATCCTGACAAGGGTATGAAGCAAAAAGAAAAGAAAAGAATATTATAATAGTTGAGGTCACCTGGAAAATTTGAGCTCTGAGAAGCTCTATTTAGAACTGCCTTCCCAATCCTGCCTCACATCACTATGCAGCAGAATAATTATGGTAATAATGACAACCACCAACATGTTTTGAGCATTTATTAAATTCCAGGCATTTGACATGTATTAATTCATTTAACGAGAGGCCCTATTATTTTTCAGAGGGGATTATAGAAGACATTGGTTTAGTCATGCATGTGAAGCTGTGACCCAGATAATTCGGTCCCATGGTGGTGTTGCAACTCATGAACTGCATATCTAAACAGAAATTCTAATTTTTAAACTCTTTTCCTTTAAACATTTAAAGGACTCCAAGTATAGAGAGCTAACAAGTGCTTACAACTGGCCAGGTACTTTTCCTAGTAATTTACATGCAATAACTCATTCCGTTCCATAGCTCCTCTTGGAGGCAGGTATTATCATCTCCATTTTACTGATGGGACAACTGAGGCAAAGAGGTAAGTTGGCAAAGCCAGGTAACTTGACCAAGGTTGCTGAGGCAGAGCCAGAATTTGAACTCAAGGTGGCCTGACTCCAGAGTTCGCGCTCTGTACCACTCCGTATCTCTGCATGACCCACGGCTGCCCTTGCCAAATTCCTGGATCCTCTAGTATCCCTGGATACTAGATCTCAAACTCCTAGATCAAAAGAACCCCTCTGAAGCTCACTGGCTTGGTCTTGCCATCTATGTCCCTCCATCACTTCTCCCATCCAAGTACTAACCAGGCCCGACCCTGCTTAGCTTCCGAGATCAGATGAGATCGGGCGCGTTCAGGGTGGTATGGCCATAGACTCCTCCATCACTTCTCATCTGTGCCCCCACTGTCCCCAAAGAACACGATCTTAAAGACCATCATGTCCCCTCCCAATTTCCCCATTCCAGAAGCCTCACCCTTCCATTTTGTCTTCTGTTTTCCAGAGAATAATCTAACTGGAAGCTATCATCTTTCCTTTCATTCATATGAGAGCAACCACCAGCAGCACCATAGTAAGACTACTAAGAACCAACATTTACTGAGAACGTACTGTGGGCCAGACAACATTCCAACTACTGTCCCTGCATGGTCTCAGTTTAGCTGTGATTGTCACAACAGCCTTAGGAAGTAGGTCCCACACTTACCTCCATTTCACAGATAAGGAAACTGAAGCACAGAGTGGTTAAGTAACCTGACGAACATTACCAAGGCTCTGAGGTGGCACTAGTGCTAAAGAACCTGCCTGCCAGTGCGGGAGACATAAGAGACGCAGGTTCGATCCCTGGGTTCGGAAGATCCCCTGGAGGAGGGCATGGTCAAAACTGACCGTTCTACTTTCTATGCAGAGATCATGCATGTGCATTCAAGTAACTGGAGGATGTTAATTATTAATACTTTTCAAGAGTGGTGGGGAAGTCATGGTCTTCAGGACCGCGCGGTTTATAGAGGAAGAACGACCCCTATGGAATATATTTTTAGAGCAACAGCTGGAGAGAGAAACAAACATGATTTTTTTTAAATTAGCTTTATGAACTATAGTTTACACCCAATAAAATGCATCTATTGTAAGTGTACAGTCTGTGTTTCAACAAATGTATGAACCCACACAACCACCATCCCAATCAAGATACAGAACACTTCCAGTAAAGAAACGTGATAAATATGTACAATGGAATACTACTTGGCAGCGATATGTATGGACCTAGAAATTACCACACTAAGTGAAATAAGTCAGAAAGGCAAATATCATATGATATAGCTTATATGTGGAATCTAAAAATATGATACAAGTGAACTTACGAAACAGAAATAGACTCACAGACATGGAAAACACGGTTACCAAAGGTTGGGAGGATAAATTAGGAGTTTGGGATTAGCAGATACAAACTACTATATATGAAAATAGAGGACCTACTATATAGCACAGGGAACTATATTCAGTATTTTATAATAAACTATAATGGAAAAGAACCTGAAAAAATATATATATATAATTGAATCACTTTGCTGTACACCAGAAACTTACAAAACATTGTAAACCAACTATAGCTCAAAAAAAAAGAGATACAGAACATTTCCATCCCCCCGCCCCAGATACCTCAGGGGTACCTGAGGTACCCCTCAGCCCCTTTCAGGTCAGTTCTCAGGACCCCTCCAAAACACGGCTATGATTTCCATCACTATAGCATGTTTTCTCCTCCTCTAGGACTTGACTTAAATGGAATGATACAGAATGTACTTCCACATTTTCTGCTCAGTATCGTGTTTGTGGATTCATCCTCAAGGTTGTGTGTGTTTGCAGTTTGCTCTTTTTCATAGCTGCATAGTATTCAATCCTGTAAATATACCACTCTTTCTCTGCACATCTTCTTGCTTGTGGGGACCGGAGTGTTTCCAGTTCGGCATTATTGTAAATGAACCTGCTGCAAATACTAGAGCACTTCTGCTTCAGGGGTGACTCCTGCCAGTCCTTTAGCGCAGCGCTACTAACTCTGCACCTTAGATAGTGGGAGGGGTGTTGGTAAATTCTGGGCTGCGTGGGGGGCCTTTCAAAGGCCTTTGAGTCCCAGGCCTGGATTCTCCCTCTCCCTCTTTCCCCTCTTTTTTCCCTCCCTCTGTTTCTCTCACTCTGTCCCACTTTCTCTTCCCTCTCTGGGTTCTCTTGCCAGGAGGTCAACATCCATCTTTTGTGGAGAAATGACTCCAGATCCAGCACATGTCAGCCAGAGGGGGTGACCCAGGGGAAATGGTAGGAATCGGGAAGTCGATCGTTGGCCCTCACGGGGTTTGGGCAGTGAGTGGGTCAACAGTGTTTCATTGCCCTCCTGGTTAGGAATTGAAGCAGGGCCGAGGTGACCCCACGTAGCTCCCCTGCCCAGGCTGAGCTTCCTGTGGGCAAAGTGAATTCAGAATTGCCAGCTGGGTGCCAGGCATCTGGTGAGGAATTAATAAATACTGCTGCCCCTCACCCCCTGCAGGACTCTAGGCCAGAGCTGAGTTCCAGAGAGCAAGTCTCCCAGGAGGCCTGGAGGCAGGACCAGAGAGCTGGCCTGCAGACGCTAAGTGGTGGGCTCTCAGCGATTCAGCCGGCCAAGCCGGCTCGCACCTCCAGGGCTTTTCACCTGCTGCCTCCTCTGCCCAGCCTTCAGCCTTGATCTCTGCCTACCTCACTCCTCCTTGTTCAGCCTCATCTCAAAGGTCGCCTCTTCATGGACCACGCTACTGTCCGTGATCTGATCCCCACGACCCAGCCTCATTCTTGTCAAGCACTTTCCAGTGACTGAAGAATTTATTCGTTCACTTATCACTAGCTCTTTTCCCACCAGACCTCAAGCTCCGTGCAAACAGCGTTCTTCTCTGTGTTTGCTCACCTCTCTCCTCAGGGCCTCAGTGGACATTTGTTAAATGAATGATTGTGTGTGTGTGTGTGTGTGTGTGTGTGTGTGTGTGTGTTTAATCAATCAGTTGTGTCCGACTCTTTGCGACTCTTTAGACTGTAGCCCGCCAGGCTCCTCTGTCCATGGGATTTCCCAGGCAAGGATACTGGAGTGCATTGCCAGTTCCTCCTCCAGGGAATCTTCCCGACCCAGGGATCGAACCCATGTCTCCTGGTCTCCTGCATTGCAGGCAGATTTTTTACCCACTGAGCCATCAGGGAAGCCCAAATGAATGACTAAATGCTCTAAATCAGGCATCACAAACTCAAGTGCAAGGGACAATTTAATGAGTGAGGTGGACCAGCCTAAGAAAAATCACTTCATTTTCTGGAGTCTGATTTGCACTTCTGACAGTGCTGTGGGTATAGGGAACCGATCTTTCAACACAGGAACAAAATGACCAAGTTTGATGATAAATCACAGCTGGCACTGGCTTTCGTGTCATGGGCACAACAGGGAGAAGTGGGGACTCTGGTGAAGTGGGGAATATAGGCCCCTTGAAAACAGCAACTGCCGCTCAGCTCCTGACTGTTGCCATGGGGCCCAGGATGACAGCTCTGATTTTTCAAGAGAGGCTTGAAATTGTGCTTTCATGTGACATTTCACAGTTTTAAATTATTTGCTCATTAAAATGAAAGTATGGGCTGGAGGAAAAAAAAACCTTACATCTGCAAAATGCATCAGACCCACGGTCACCAATGTATGACCTCTCGTCTAAATGGTCTTAATGGGTGGAAAGTCCCAGGAAAGAGCTCACACATACACAATTCGGCTCTAATGTCAAGTTGTTCATGGATTACTAGGAATCACAAGATGCTCTGTGAAAAGTCCCTGTTCTGTTTAAAACCCCTCATTTTACAAGGACAGAAACTGAGGTCACAGCAGAAGCCACACGGAGCACAAGAGCAGATCTCGGGGTTCCTGGTCCAAATAGTGTATCAGGGAGCGGGGTCCAGTGGGGTCGGTTTTACTCCGGCGCACAGCACATCCGAGCCACCTCTACCTCTGAGCCCCCTGTTCTTTGAATTCAGACCAGCCACCTGGCCACAGGGAGAGTCAGTCTGCGTGTCTGCCGAATGGAATCTTCTTTCGAGTCCCTCAAGGGCAGGTTTGGGTAAAGGCTAGTGTCACATGAGCCCAAGTCCCTGTTCCTTTGAATTTTAACCTCTGGAGTCCAGAGGTAGAGGGAGGTGTCTGCTCTTGCAGGCTTACTTTCTGGCTCATCTCAAGAGTCATCAGTCTGCCCCTTGGCCACTCTGTCCGGTCTAGACGTTCCGCTTCAGGAAGGGGAATTTGCTGAGATGGCACAGGGTAGACGGAGTTGTGGCTCAAGGTGAAACATCGCTCACAGCCCCAGCCTGTGCCCTCCGCCAGCAGAAGCTGCCGTGACTCAGCTAAAACCCTCAGGGGGGGCAACCTGAAGGAGACTGCAGTCCGAGAAGACTGGGGTGAGAAGCCAGAAGGCTGCTCCTAACTATGAAGGCTGATTGAGCCCAGAGGCCAGAATCTGGAAGGACCTGATGTGGATGTGGTTGGGGGAAGGATGAAATGGAAAGTGGTCATTTCTTTTTCAGAAGGGAAAAGAATGCCAAGGAAATCTCTAGAACTAGGCTGTCCAAATATACCAGCTCTGGGCCACTGGTGGCTGTGTAAGTTTGAATTCATTAAATTTAAATGAAATTTAGAATTCCAGGTTCTCGGTCACACAAGCCACATGTCAAGTGTTCCACAGTTACATGAGACTAGTGTCTACCATTCTGGACAGAGACGATCTAGAACATCCCCATCACTGCAGGAAGTTCTTTTGGATGAGTCATTCTAGAGGATTCAGATCCGAGGGCCAGGAAACCTGGGTGTGGTGGTTTTGCCACTGGATTCTTGTGTCAAGTCACTGAGTTCATCCATCTGCAAATTGGGAATAATAAAGGTGCAATACCTAAATCCTAGAGGATCCCATGAGAAAGAATACACGTAAATGCATTCTGAAATACGTACTTAACAGGTAGACTAGGAGTGAGATTATGAATGAATTTCTTCATTTTCCCAAATTTCAACTATATATGTACATGTTTTTTTTAAAATAGACATTCCCTGAATACATATGTAATGTATCTATAAAATTCTGAGGTTGCACTCTCTTTTCTGAGAATTAGGAAATACTTCATTGTGCAGAAATTTGAGGCCAGCCTGATTTCTTCCCCCTTACAGCTCATCAATTTTTTTGCCTGGGTATCCATAAGATTATTTGGTTTAATCCTCAATTCATTCACGTTGCCATGATATAGCTCAGAGTTGATGAGTCTCTATACATTTTTTTTTCTTGGAGACAGAAAATTTGCAGATGTTTTAAATTAATTTGACTTCAGAGTCATTTATTTAATTAATCCTCTAGAATTAGAGGTAAATTAATTTTCTACCATTAAAGATTCCAACATTGTTTTCTGTTTTATTTGATTTCTCTTTCTTTCTTCTTCAGCAACACCAATTATGCAGAAGTTGGATTTCCTTTGTCTTCCATATTGATCACTTTTCTTTCATCCTTTCTCATTCCTTCTTAATTTTGTTCCATCTTCTTTAGTCTGTGTAACAAGTTCTTGATTATGTTTTTAATATTTTCCATCTTGCTATTTCCAGTAGAGCTTTTATAATAGTGTGGCTTCACTTTTCTCTGTCACCCACTTTCATTTCTCTTCTGACACTGCTTTTCTCAACTCCATCTACTTTTTATTCTCTTCTTTGAACCTTTTATTTCTTATCTTGAGATTTATTTTAGGAAGGTCATCATTTCTTTATTTTTTTGTGTAAAATACAGAGAAATGTCAGTTCAGTAGTTTCTCCTACTTCATAACACAACTCTTCCAGTGTTTTTCTTTGTTTATTTTTCATTTGATGTTCTCTTTCCTCTTATTTCTCACGCAACTTTTTGTAGGTCCCATGCTGGCTACTTATCACAGATCTTTGTTAAAGGAAAGTGTGTGGACAGGAGCTGGAAGGAAGCTGGGGCGGGCAGGTAACCCCGTGGATTATCTTAGATTCTTTGTCACCAGCGCTGTCCTGAAATATATTAATATCTCTACTCTAAGCAATAGACCTAGAGTGGAGATTAAATATAAAGACCTAAGAATATCACAGTTCTTCAGGGTCTCCTCGAGTAAGTCTCTGACCCACTGAGAGAGAAAATTAGAACCCTTGGAACCAAACGGCTGATTGTTATCTATCCTTTCTCTCACCTGCCACATTAACATCCTACTTCCTGCCAAGGGTCTTCAAGTCTCTTCATCCAGTTCATCTGAGCTCTGAACTGTCACATACATCTCACTGACTCTCCCTTCCCCTGTGCATGCTTCAGGCTTTGCCAGGATTAGGAAGGGCTCATAGAGTTGAAAAATCCTTCTGGAGACTTCTGCCTCCTGCTCAGGTGCTGTAGCAGCACATGCCACCCTTGGCTCCCTTCTGCACTTCGGTCCAAATCCCCTATCACTGTCAGCTCGTCTTCACAAACAGGGTGGGATTGTGGTCTGCCCTTCTTTTATCACATATGGCATTTCCTCCTCCCTTTGTTATTTTTCGTTTCTTTTTTCAGACTGCTTCAGAAAGGTGAATGGAATAGAAAAGTCTGGACTCCACCAATGTAGTAATTTTGTCATCAGAAAGTACTATATCTCCTTTTGCTTGTCTGTCTTTTCTAATCTTCCTACAATAAACACACACAGTAGAAATAGTATTGGGCTCCCCAGGTGGTGCTAGTGGTAAAGAACCCGCCTGCCAATGCAGGAGACGTAGGAGACACGGGTTCAATCCCTGGGTGGGGAAGATCCCCTGGAGGAGGGCATGGCAACCCACTCCAGTATTCTTGCCTGGAGAATCCCACGGACAGAGGAGCCTGGGGTCACAAAGAGTCAGACATGACTGAAGTGACTTAGCATGCATGCACAGAAATAGTATTGGCTTTGGAATTAGACAAGCTTGAACACTAAATGCAATCCTTCCACACTCTAGCTATGTGATCTAGTTATTTAACTGCCCTCATCATCAGTTTCCTTGTGTGTTACAGGTACGTAATAATAGTCTCTATCTTGGAGAGTGATTTATTTCATATGGAATGACCACTGACATGGGAATGCTCAATAAATGTGAGCTATTGTTACATCGCAATAATAATACAAGTGTAGGGGTTTCCCTGATGGCTCAGTGGTAAAGAATCCACCTGCCAATCCACAGGAGACACAGCTTCAATCCCTGATCTGGAAGATCCCACATGCCGTGGAGCAAGTAAGCCTGGGCACCACGACTATTGAGCCAATGCTCTAGAGCCTGGGAGCTGCAGCTATGGAGCCCACATGCCGCAACTACTTAAGCCTGGGTGTCCCAGAGCCCCCGTTCCATAACAACAGAGGCCACTGCAATGAGAAGCCCATGCACTGCAGCTAGAGAGTAGCCCCCACTTGCCACAACTAAAGAAAAGCCCACGCAGCAACGAAGACCCAGAAGAGCCAAAAATAAATAAAATTATTAAAAAATAATACAAGTTTAATTTCTTAAAGTGAAAGTGAAAATCATTCAGTTGTGTCTGACTCTTTGCGACCCCAAAGGAATTCTCTCGGCCAGAATACTGGAGTGGTTAGCTGTCCCCTTCTCCAGGGGATCTTCCCGATGCAGGGATTGAACCCAGGTCTCCCGCATTGCAGGCAGATTCTTTATCAGCTGAGCCACAAGGGAAGCCCTAACTTCTTAAACCTGAGCTTCAAATAAACTATTCTTAAATCTTTAAATAAATCCTAAAATACCCGCGCTAGAATGAACTTGAGATTCCTTAATCCAGTGGTTCTCAATAGGGGATGACTCTGACCTCCAGGGGACAAAGGGAACATTTTTGGGTGATTGGAGGGGAGGACGCCAGTGGCATCTAGTGGGCAGAGGCAGAGGACACTGTTAAATATCCTACAGTGCCCCCACAACAGAAAATGACTTGTTTCCAATAGGAGCAAAGTCACTATTGCTGAGGCTGAGAAACCCTGGTCTAGTTTAACCCTCAGTACAGTGACTGCTCAGAGAAGGACAGTGTCTTGCCTGAGGTCACACAGCAAGGCAGATATAAGGACTTGTTTTACCCCATTTCGTGGAAAGATCATTGCACCCTGAGGTCTATCAGGCAGCAGAAGTTGGGAGCTGGGCTGGGATGAGGGTGAGGCGGGTATATGACCCTGACAGTGAGTCCCTCCTTAAACTTTGTTCCCTGGTGCTTCACCTGGCTATCCCTAGTCCTGGCCCTGGCTGGGAGCAACAGTTGGGCTGGGGAGGTGGGGGTGGTCCTCATAGTCACTCACCAGCCCGATCCATGCCAGCCTGACCCAGACATTTCTGACAGAAAGCCTTATAATCCGCCCACTGAAGAAATCCCAGCTTCTCCGGCTCAGCCGGCCCATAAACACGGGGATTAAAGTCTGCAGGCGAAACACGCAGAGGTGACAGCGGACAAAGAAGAAACTGCCATGTCAGGCAGTTAATTTTTGAGCTGGGGGAATGATTTCCAGGCAGACACAAGGCAACTTGTCCCCCACTGCCCCCAAGCCTGCCCACTTCGCTCAGGAAAAGAAAGAGCGAGTACTGGGCTGTTCTCTTGAGTCCGGGGCGGGAGCTGTTCGGAAACCGTGTCCACCCCCCCGCCCCGCCCCTGCCTCCTTCCCTCCCTCCGCATCCATCTTCCTGCTGGGCTGTGACTGGCGCCATGCCAGGCCCTTCGGGGAGCAGGATCAGGGCCAGGTGCTCACAGTGGTGCCCTCCTGCTGCCTACTAGAGGCCCATTCCCCGGGAACATCCAGGGCCAGGGCTGTGGGAAGCCTGTAAAGGCCAGACCCATGCCTTCAATCTCTCAGTATCCCCTCCAGCCCAAGGCTGGGCCACCGCAGCGGTCAAAACCCCTGAGGCCACTCGGGGCTTGAAATATCGGCTCAGGCACCCACGGCTGGTGTGAGGGACCTTGGGCAGGTTCGGACCTCAGTTTGCTCATAGATAACACAGGAGCTACAGCAGCACACTGCGCCTAGAGGATGACCAGCCCCTGAGGAGCAGCAGCCGTTGGGATCAACAAAAAGGACAGTGGACAGGGAATTAGGAGATGGGGGTCTGAAATCAGAGCCCGACATCAAGAAGCAGAGGCGCTTGAGTCGCAAGCTTGGCATCCAGCCGTAGAGGGCCTGGGTTCGAATCCTGCCTCTACTGCTTCCTAGAACAAGTGACTTGTTGTGCCTTGGTTTCCTTATCTGTAAAATGGGGATGATGATAATGATGATAAGAATTTCAACCTCACAGAGTTATTGTTACGAGGATTAAATGCAGGGAATGTAGGTTGAGTGCTGGGCAGTGCGTGGCAGATTAAGTTATAAAACGTTACCTCCTACTGACAGAATCCGTTGCTTCTGCCCATTTCTTGCTCTCCTTATATCAGAGGTTTCATCTCAATGATCCCTAAGGCACTTCCAGTCTGCACTTCATGTGGGGATGAAGGCAATGGATGCTGGGTAGATATTGACCCCAAAAGGAAGGGAGTTTGGGGCACACACAGCAGACCTAGGCAAAGGACCCAGCAAGGTGAGAGATAATCCAAGAGAAACTCTCTCTGCTAAGAGGCATGAGCCTCCACTTAAAAAGGGGGAATTAGGCAGCTGGAGCTCAGGGTGACAAGCCCCAAAGGGATCCCAGACTCCCAGGTGCAAATCCTGGTTCGCCACCTACAAGCTTTGACCTTTGGGCTGATTGGTGGCCTTTCTGAGCCTCCACATCCCCATCCATAAATCAGGGTGCTTGTTCGCCATCCTGACAGAGCTGGGCAGGAAGTCAAAGGGAACACGGGTGGACGTGGCATCTTTGGAAGCCCTGCCACGCTGGCAGCATCTCTGCCTGCGGTCTCCTGAGCAGCTGTCTTTGTGACCTCAGAGCACTCTTATTTGAGACTTGAGACATGCCAGGCATGGTGCCCATGGATTCCTTCATTCAACCTACCCACAGCCCCACGAGGCAGTTATGACTGCTGTCCCCGGGTTACGTGTGGCTCAGAGAGCTTGAGCAACTGGCCCAAGCTCACACTGCCTCACTTGTGAGTGGCAGGTGACCATAATAAAGCTATCGGTCATTGAGGGCTCCCTGTGACCTGGCACCGAGCCTTGCCCTTGGCACGCATGAGCTCACCTGCTCATCTCACGGCCCTGTTTAGGAAGGAGAAATTGGAGGCCCAGAGTTCAGCCACCTCTTTGCCCACGTGTACATCTCTAGCAGGGGGTGGAGCGTGATTTCAGCGTGGTGGTCTGAGCCCAGGGCCCTGGTTCTGGGCTCAGTGAAGAGAATTACTGTAGTGATGGTAAGAGTCAGCGTTTACTGACTCACTGTGTGCAGGTGCTGGGTTAAGCCCTTGAAACTTAACGTGAATGTTGCTCCTCCCACATTCTGGTAGCTTCTATGAAGGAAAACGGAAGGAGAAATATTCAACAGAAAAGCACTTCAAAGGTCCTTTCACATCCTTTCTGGGTTTGTTCAGTCCTGAGGATAAGCCCGGCTGATCTTAGAGTATTTACCTTCTGGAGGAGGAGACAGAGGTCTGGAGGGTGAAGACTGAAACTGGCTCAGGGTGACTCAGCGGGAAACACGTAAGACAGCCCAGAAGTCTTGGTCTCTGATTTCCAGCCAGGGCTCCCTTCTAACCTCTCCTCAGCCCCAAAACAATCTGAGACAGCAGTTAGAAGCCCCCTCTGTCCATATGGGCCTACGACTCAACAAGGGAAAGAGGAGAAATGGGAGGGAGAGACTTGCCCCAGAAGACTTCCAGGGCTAGCCACCCCATCCTTCCACTCCTTCCACTTGAACGGACTCTGTTAGACCCCTGGACTTATTAGCAGATGTCACAAGTTCAAGTTCTTTGAACCATTCATTAAAAGTGTTCAAGGGGCAGCTCACACCCCACTGCCCCCCAAGCCTCACTAATCATTCATGAGCCAGGCAGGCGGGTGGGGGCGGGGTGGCAGCTGCCCAGTGACCCTCTGCTGCCCACGGTCCCTCACTTCCTAGGGCTCAGGGGTATGGGCTTCGGGGTTAGAAGAAGAATGGCAAGGGAACTTTCACCAGGATTTTTCTTTGCATAAACACTATCTCATTTAAAATCCCAGGAACTCCTAGATCAGTTTCTCCCCATTTTATAGGGAGGAGCCCCCCCAAAAAACTCCCCCAGCGGCCTGACTCAGCCAGAGGACTGAGAACTTTTGGAACAAGTTCTTCCCAAAAAGAGGCCAAGTGACCGTGTGACCTCGGACAGTGCCTTCCTCTCTGGGGGCCTCAGTCTCCCCACGTGTCCCAAGGACCCTTCAGTCCCTATCACAGGTGGTGGGTGTGTCAAAGGCCCCCTCAGGGCTTCTCCACCTCCCCCTGCTCCTGGCAGCTGTCCCACACCTCCGGAGGCCTGTACTAACAGGAGGCTTCTCTTGGGCTGAAATGAAACCCAGCCTGAAGGCATTATGGTGGGATCTGCCTTCAAACGCCACCTATGCTCTTCACCTGAGTTTCTCTATGATCAAGGGGTCAGTGGTCAGGCTCCTGGAAGGGCTGTCATGAGGACCCAGGAAGACCATTTGCTATTTCTTTCTTTCTTTTTTTTTTTTGCTTCAGATTCCATTTCAATTTTTTTTTTCCATTTATTTTTATTAGTTGGAGGCTAATTACTTTACAATATTGTAGTGGTTTTTGCCATACATTGACATGAATCCGCCATGGATTTACATGCATTTGCTATTTCTTGATCATCCCCCATGCCCCCACCTCAGGATCTTTGCGCTTAACTGTCTCCTTACCTGGAATGCTCTTCCTTTATACGCACTCAGGGTTTGTTCCTTCACCTCCTTCAACTCTTTGCTCCAATGTCTTCTCCTTCAGGAATTTGTTCAAATGTTCCCTTTTCAGAATCTTTCTGACTCTAAAATTGCACTTACCCCCATTCCTGGCTCCCTGCCATCTGTGATTTTATGCTCCATAGTACTGTTCATCATTTGACATACTATAGATCTTACCTTGGAGAAGGGCATGGCAACCCACTCCAGTATTCTCGCCTGGAGAATCCCGTGGACAGAGGAGCCTGGCGGGCTACAGTGCATGGGGTTGCAAAGAGTCAGGTAAGACTGAGCGACTAACACACACACACAAACACACATAGATCTTACCTATTTATGTGTTTGCTTTCTTTAAAAAAATGTCTACCCCTCTAGCATGTCAGCTCCATAAGTAAAAGGATTTGTGACTATTTGGTTCATTGCCATGTTCTCCCAGACTAGTAGCTGGTATATATAGTAGGTGCTCAATTAATACTTTTAAATGTAAGGATCACTCGTGGACAGTGCCTGGCACACAGAAAACACTAAGGAAATACTTGCATTGATTCCATATTCATTCTACACATATTTATTAAGCACCTTGTTTGCCAAGCGCTGGGGATATACTGGTTAACCAGACAGGAAGGACCCTTATTTGTACCTTACTATTTGCAGGTACTTATTTCACTCTTTACAAAGTGCTTAGTTTCCCTGGCTCCTCAACATGGCCCCATGAGGCTAGTGAATGTACAGACAGATGGTGAGACCAAGGATGGCAGGGGGAGTGCCTTGTTCTGCCCACCCCCACCCCCACCCCCAGAGCACGTTCTTGGCAGGGATCCATCCTGGATCAGCTAAGGGCCCACCACTTAGCCTAACTTCTCTTGGGCACTGAGGTCTTCCCTACCCCTGAGGTTTTAAGTCTCTACCATTTACCATCGTCCCACCTCCACTCTGGTCCAGCGCGCTCTGCCCCAGGCATCCTGGGAGTCAGTGCAGGGGATGAGGGGAAAGCTGACCCCTGCTGCTGAGGTCTGAGCTATGACGTTCACAAGCCCCTCTTGACAATGGCCCTCCACTGCCCACATTCCTTCACTTCTTAGGCCTCTGGGGCCCTGGGCTTCAGAGTTAGAGTAAGAACGGCAAGGGAACTTTCACTGGGGTTGTTTTTCTTCTGAATAAGCACTATCTCATTTAAAATTCCAGAAGCTCCTAGGAGATCAGCTTTCCCCCGTTTTATAGTGGAGGAATTGGAGGCTCAGAGAACCCAAGAACCTACACAGAGATTAAAGGGAAGAAGCCAAGAGGATGCAGAAGCAAGTCTCATCCTCTATAAAGCACTTCCAGACCCTTAGATCCACAGGCTCATTTGTAAGGCAAATAAGAATACTATTACTGTTATACCTGAAGCGAATAGCCAGCTCACTGGAAAAGACCCTGATGCTGGGAGAGACTGAGGGCGGGAGGAGAGGGGGCGACAGAGGGCGGGATGGCTGGATGGCGTCACCCACGCGATGGACATGAGCTTGGGCAAACTCCGGGAGATGGTGAGGGGCGGGGAAACCTGGCGTGCTGCAGTCCACGGGGTCACAAAAGAAATGGACACGACTTGGCGACTGAACAACAACAGTAGATCTTTATCTAGTACCGCTTATGATCAGGAGCAGCCCAGAGTATTTTAGGTATCAAAACCAATCTTCACCATCCCGCTCTGAGGTAGATCCTATTAGTGTCCTCACACAGAGGAGGAAACTGAGGCACAGAGAAGCTAAGTAACTTACCCAAGGTCACACAGCCAGGAGGTGGGGGAGCCAGCGTGGAGTCCCGGAGATCTGGTGCTAGAGTTCATACTCTCATGACGTGGCCCCCTCCCCTTCAGAGAGTGATTCTGGAGGACAAATCAGCCCAGTGACTCTGGGCAGACCCTTTGTCCAGGGGAGGAAAGTCAAGGTCTGGAGGAGGTCCAGACCCCATAGAGGGAACAGATCAGAAGCAGGAAAGAAAGCCAGGTATCCTGGATTGATGGGTAGTTTAGTAGGGGTAGGAAGGGCCTCTCAGGACCACCTCAGTTTCCCCAAGAAGAAGTGAGAGCTGGACTGCAGGCAGGGCCGTGCATTAGGCCTCTGCTGGCTCCCCCAGGCCTGGACACCCCGCATTCTGGTCCCAGATGTCAGCACAGCAGAGCCCGTTTGCAAGACTCGTGTCTCAGGAAACTGCTCACACTTCTGTTTCTCGGACTCCATGCTGTCAAATGCCTGGCTCAGGCACCAGGACGAGTTTTGCCGAGTCCCAGCCCTTTTCAGAGGAATCCAGGGGGGCTCCAGGCAGGGCAAATGGCTTAAAGGGGCAGGGAGCGTTTCCTCCCTTCTCCCGCACTCCTCCAGGCTGCTGGGGGCCAGCCAGCAAAGTGGCTTGTCATGTGAGAAAGGTGGACCGTCATGTGGAATTGAGGGGACAATCGGGGCTGTGGGTGGCAGCGAACAAGGGCCGCTCTTGTTATTTCTCCCGATCACGGGAAAGGAGGCTGGTCCCGCCTGCTGGGAGCCAGGAGGGCAGAGGGGACGGTCAGCTCCACGCAGCAGAGCCTGGAGCAGGGCTCACGGGCCCTGGAAGGGCCTTCTTGCCTGGAAGGCACTCCATTTCCAAATCCCCTCCACCCTGGGAGGCCTTCTGCAGTCAGGCTGTGAGTCCAAAGGCAAGCCCTTCCCCTCTCTGGGCCTCAGTATTCCTGACAGAAAATGGGACCTGATCACACCTGCCTCACGGGCCTGCTGGGAGAGGACCCCAAGTAAATGCACTGCGCAGGGGCTCCCCGCCTTGGCACCACTGACATTCAGGGCCTGAGAGCTCTCCGTTGTGGGGGCGATCCTGTGCACTGTAGGGTGTTCAGCAGCATCCCTAGACGCCGGTAGCATCTCCATCGAGCCGTGACAATCAAAAATGTTTTCAGGCCTTGCCGAATGTCTCCTGGAGAGCAAAACGCTTCAGAACTCTGCTTTAAAGGACTCCCCAGGGCTCAGGACACAGGAGGTGGTTGAGCCATGAGGCCAGCCAGCATTTGTTGAGCCCTTTACAAGTACCATCACCTATTATAGTACCCATTCACAGATGAGGAACTTGAGCACAGAGAAGTTATGCAACTGGCCCGAGGTCACACAGCATATTAAAAAACCAGAATTTGCACCGAAGCACCCAAACCCAAGCCTCTACATATCATATTTGACAATTCATGTTAATTCCTATCTTCAGAGCCCCCAAGACCCCAAAACCTCCAAACTCCCACTCCAGTGTCAGAATGACAGGTCTCTCCACTGGGAAGCCTTTCTTAATGTATTCCCTGCCCCTTTCCCCTTGCCTCCACTGAACCATGAAGGAATGTGGGCTTTCGATAAGGCAGACGTGCTCGAATGGCAGCCTGACTACTCATTCAGTGACTGTGAGGCCCTAGGCAAGTGTCTTCCTCTCTGGGCCTCAGGCTTCTCGTCTGTAAAATGGGTCCATCTCCCTTGTGTCACACAGAGACTAAAAGCACAGACTCTGGAGCTACAATGCCAGGGCAGAATCCCAGCTGTGCCACTTCCAAACCATGGGAGCTGGGGCAAGTGACTGAACAATTCTGTGACTCAGTTTCCCCACCTGTGAATGCGGACAATAATAGCACCTGTGCCACAGAGCCGGGGCGAGCATACACGAGCTAGCCTGTCTCAAGTGCATTGAACCACGCCTGACACGTCATAAATGCTAGAGAGGTGTTGGCTACGGCTCTCAGGGGGCCTCCTGGGGGACAGAGGAGAGGGCATGAGTAAGGCATGCGGCCTGGGACGTCAGCAACCTTGAACTCACATCCTGAGCCTCCCAGGGACCGGCGCATTCCTGCTGGAGAGCTTAACACGGCTGAAATCAAACCCCTCTCTCCAGTCCAGACCAAGAGAGGGCTTCGCAGGAGAGGAAAGTTAAAGGAACTGGGTAGGGCAGCCACTGGGCTGCCAGAAGGGGCACCCTGGCCTCACCAGCCTTTTTCCAACGTCTTTATTGAGCAGGGCATCACTGTTCTGTCCTATCTATCAGTCCTCCTGACTCTGCTCACCCCCAGCACAGGCTCCTTCCCGTTGGCTGCCCCTCCCCTTGTGAATTTCATGAACAAGCAGATAAGAGTCAAGCGCCTAGTACCCCTATTTTGCAGATAATAGCAATAGCCACAATTCTTTACCAAGTACCTATGTGGCATCAGGCACTGTCAAGTCTTCTGAGCAGGTGGGTGTCGTTATGCCCACTTATCAGATGAGGAAATTGAGGCTTGCCATAGACGGCATGGCCTTGTGCATCTCTCCCATCCGTGGTGCATCTCAGCTGGAGAGAGCCGTTGGGGCACACCTGTGTCATTTGTTTCAGGTCCGGTCTAGCTCGGGTGCCCACTGTGTCCTCACCGTCTGGGGGGGTGGTGTCTCACAATCCTGCTCATCAGTCCAGAGGGCACTTCCCAGCTGAGTCAGGTCAGGAAATACGATCTTGCTCCCCACTGCCTCATCAGGAATTGTGTCGGTCTGTTTACACACCTGGCAGGATCTCCAGGAAAGTGGAAAGTTGGCTAGGCCTCAGAGGAGCGGTTCCAAGGCCAAGGGGTCTGTGTGGGCAACAGGTCAAACCTGGCAGGAGAGCACGAAGGGGGCACAGATGAGGGTTCTGGGACCACCTGGCTGGAAGGGGTGGGAAGGTCCTTCCATGTGCCCTCTGGGCCCCAGTTTTCCCCGCTGAAAAAGTAAAGGGCTGGAAACACTGATTTCAGCTCAGATCTTCTACAAATTAGTAGCAGTCAAGGGGTTTAGCAAGTGCACGTGTTCAGAAATCAGCTACCTGGCTCAAATGCAAATTCATTCATTGGCTAGTTTACAGTGTCAGACTCTGTCCTAGGTGCTCGGGATGCTGAGGGAACAAGACAGACACAGGCCTTGCCCTTATATCACTCACAGTCTCATGGAGGAGGCAGGCAGTGAACAAATAATGAACATTTCAGGTTGGAATGAATGCCATGAAGGAGATAAAACAGGATGCTGTTTTAGAGAGTGTTTTGTACAGTGAGGAGGGCAAGTATTATTGAGAAGAGGTAATCAAGGAGGTCTTCTCAGAGGAGGTGCCTTTGGAGCTAAGACCTGAATGACCAGACAGATCCACCTGTGAAAGATCAGGGGCAAGAGCGTCCAAGGCAGCAAGAACAACAAGTGCAAAGGTCCTGAGGCAGCAACAAGTTTGGCAGGTTTAAAGAACCAAAGGAAGGCCTATAAGGCTGGACCACAAGTGAGAGAAGAGAAGAGTATGGGAGATTGTAACAAACATGTTTTCCAGTTTCTGAATGTGATGCTCTGGCATCTTGGGACCTTGCTAAGACTGAAGGGTCTGCCCCTCCCAGGGCTAGCCCATTCCTAGAGATAGTAAATAACTCACCTGTGCGTCTGCTTTTCAAATGTAAACCAGACAATCCCAAGCCCACACCCCCAACCATCTCCTTTCTTGGACTCTCTCACTCCAGGCCACTATCTGCCTGCCCTAATCACCCAGGGCCAGGGACCAGACAACTAGGGACAACCTCTCTGTCCCAGAGCCTACTGAAATTATTTGAGCTAGCCAACTCTAAGCCTGCTTACTCTGACTTGCCCATTCTTTAAATATATATCACATTGCCAGATAGTGATGAAGACCATGAAGCAAAATAAGGCAGGGAAGAGAGCATAAAGGAATTTTTATTTTCTATGTTAGATAGGGTGGCCATGGAAGGCCTTTGAGGAGGTTCATCTTTGAACTAAGATGAATGAAGTGTGGGAGCAAGGCTTGCAGGCATCTGGGGGAAGAGCAGTTCATAACGGAAGGAACAGTAGGTGTGCATGTCTTTAGTTGCTCAGTTGTGTCTGGCTCTTAGTGACCCCATGGACTGTAGCCTGCCAGGCGCCTCTGTCTATGGGATTTTCCAAGCAAGAATACTGAAGTGGGTTGCCATGACCTCCTCCAGGGGATCTTCCTGACCCAGGGATCGAACCTGAGTCTCTTGGGTCTCCTGCATTGGCAGGTGGATTCTTTACCACTGTGCCACCTGGGAAGCTGTTAAAGGCCCTGGGGTGAGAGCAATCTTGGGATATTTAAGGAACACCAAGAATGCCAGGTGGCTGGCACAGAGGGAAAAAGGGGGCAGCCTCTAGTAAGTAATCAGTAAGTATGAGGTGTTCTTATCCTTTCTTGAGGTCTTACTATAATCTGAACAGAAATATGGGAGCTTGACATCTACTTCCCTTCACCCCTTATCTAGAAGGTAGGCTTCAGAGATTAAATGAAATGTAATGAACTAAAATGTGAGAGGCATGTAAAACAGTGTGGGGCAGATGAGGAAAACACTTAGCAATTATTACTGTTATCAACTCCCACCCTGTTTGACAAGCATGGGACGATTTCTGTATCCTAACTGAATTAAAGCTCATAGGAGCCCTTTGAGGACCCATGAGTCTTCCCCACTTTACAAGTGAGGAAAACGAGGCTCAGAAATGGGACGTCTCCCGCCCAAGGCCCTCATCTTACAGTTTGAGAGCCAAGACCCAAACCCAAGTCTTCCCAATTCCAAGGCTCATGCTCTTTCCATCCTCTTACTTCTGAGTCTCAGCTTCCTCATCTGCAAAACGGGAGAGTTAAAACATACCTTGAGGGCTGAATGAAAAAGTAAGAAGTTATGATGCCAGTACAACGTATGATTTCACTAGGCCCAAAGAATAACTATGACCCAAACAATAATAAATGACTATGCCAAAGCCGTTGACTGTGTGGATCACAATAAACTGTGGAAAATCCTTCAAGAGATGGGAATACCAGACCACCTGACCTGCCTCTTGAGAAACCTGTATGCAGGTCAGGAAGCAACAGTTAGAACTGGACATGGAACAACAGACTGGTTCCAAATAGGAAAAGGAGTACATAAAGGCTATATATTGTCACCCTGCTTATTTAACTTATATGCAGAGTACATCATGAGAAATGCTGGGCTGGTGGAAGCATAAGCCGGAATCAAGATTGCTGGGAGAAATATCAATAACCTCAGATATGCAGATGACACTACCTTTATGGCAGAAAGTGAAGAAGAACTAAAGAGCCTCTTGATGAAAGTGAAAGAGGAGAGTGAAAAAGTTGGCTTAAAGATCAACATTCAGAAAACTAAGATCATGGCATCCGGTCCCATCACTTCATGGGAAATAGATGGGGAAACAGTGGAAACAGTGGCTGACTTTATTTTTCTGGGCTCCAAAATCACTGCAAATGGTAATTGCAGCCATGAAATTAAAAGATGCTTACTCCTTGGAAGGAAAGTTATGACCAACCTAGACAGCATGTTAAAAAGCAGAGACATTACTTTGTCAACAAAGGTCCATCTATCAAGGCTATGGTTTTTCCAGTGGCCATGTATGGATGTGAGAGTTGGACTATAAAGAAAGCTGAGCACAGAAGAATTGATGCTTTTGAACTGTGGTGTTGGAGAAGACTCTTGAGAGTCCCTTGGACTGCAAGGAGATCTAATGAGTCCATCCTAAAGGAGATTAGTCCTGGATGTTCATTGGAAGGACCGATGTTGAAGCTGAAACTCCAATACTTTGGCCACCTGATGCGAAGAGCTGACTCATTGGAAAAGACCCTGATGCTGGGAAAGATTGAGGGCAGGAGGAGAAGGGGATGACAGACGATGAGATGGTTGGATGGCATCACCGACTCAATGGACATGGGTTTGGGTGGACTCCGGGAGTTGGTAGTGGACAGGGAGGCCTGGAGTGCTGCAGTTCATGGGATCACAGAGTCAGAAACGACTGAGCGACTGAACTGAACTGAAAGAATAACCAGGGGGGAAGGTGATATTATAGGGGTGTTATCACTGAAGAGACTGAGGCCCAGAGAAGTCAAACGACTTGCCTAAGATCACAGAGCCGGGATGTGGAATGAGAATCCAGTTCTGATTCCGAAGCCTCAAAACTGGGAAGGAAAGGCCCATTTTCTCAGTCATCCACCTGAACATCCCCCACTCATGGATTAGGTGAATGCAAAACAGTGGGCCTCTGACTTCACAGGTGTAACTGTCACCCCAGAACAAGGCTGCTGCAAGCCAGACAACGCCTTTGTGCCAACTGGGGAAAGGGGCTCTTCCTCAGGTGGGTCCGGCACTGCACCAGGATGCCAGCTTCTGCAGGTGGATTCCGTCTCACTTTGCCTCCTCACTTCTCTCTGTGCACTGCACAACCTGTACAACACTCTGGAGCAGTCCTGCCCAGAAGCTTTTATTCCCATCATATGTTACATTGAGAAACATGTTAGTCACCAACATCCAAGAATATGGCAATAATATAACATGATAAATGTAAGCATATAACAGGAGGGGGCTTTGAGTGTGCTGATATAGAGACTTGAGGGTGGCTAAAATCAGTGAAGTCAGATTATTTTGCTGACAAAGGTCTGTCTAGTCAATGCTATGTTCTTCCCAGTAGTCACGTATGGATGTGGACCGGAAAGAAGGTTGAGCGCTGAAAAATTGATGCTTTTGAACTGTGGTGTCGGAGAAGACTCTTGAGAGTCCCTTGGATTGCAAGGAGATCCAACCGGTCCATCCTAAAGGAGATCAGTCCTGGGTGTTCATTGGAAGGACTGCTGTTGAAGCTGAAACTCCAGTACTTTGGCCACCTGATGCAAAGAACTGACTCATTGGAAAAGACCCTGATGCTGGGAAAGATTGAAGGCAGGAGAAGGGGACGACAGAGGATGAGATGGTTGGATGGCATCAGCGACTCAATGGAAATGAGTTTGAGCAAGCTCCAGGAGTTGGTGATGGACAGGGAAGCCTGGCGTGCTGCTATTCATGGGGTTGCAAAGAGTCAGACACGACTGAGTGACTGAACAACAACGAAAGATCTCCCAAGAAGCCAGACCTGTCGCCTGGGAGGAGGCCCTGCCCAGAGTCCCCCACCCCTACATGCCTCCTCCTCAAAGCATCCTTAGAAAGAGCCACCTGTGAGTACCCACTGGAAGCACTCTTGATGGCCAGACGGTCAGTCCAGCAAGATTTGCTTTTAGTAAGTTGGGAAAGGAGGTGAGATTCTCTGCAAATACATGGCCTGGTGCTTACTTGCAAGCTTGATTTAATACTCTCCTCTGTCTTCCCGAGCCGCCCAAGGCCAGTCCTCTAACACCCAGCTCCCAGGATGGCCATTCTTAGAAAACTGTGAGGCAGTCCCTCTGGCAGCATCCTGAGTTCCTCAGCCTCTCGCTCTCTTTGGGGTAAGAGCCATGATCCCCGTGGCCCTGGAAATTGCAGCCACTGCATTCCAGAAGGGCATCCCACTCCTTTTCACCCCTGCTGACAGTGTTCCAAGCCAGGAGGACATAATGTAAGAATTGTTCCCATCCCCTGCCCCCAGCCCCTGGCTCTACCCTTCAGATTAACCCAAGCCTCCCTGCAGCCTCCCTCGCCAGTCACCAGGGGACAGGTGCATGATAACCAACCCTTACGATCATACAGACTTTTGGAACATCAGAGCAATGATGCTGGAGACCTCATCAAGCTGGAAAAGAAGGACCCAGTGAGGGGCAAATGGCCAACACCGAGGATCTCAAACTTCTTCCCTGATATCAACAATTTTGCAAAGGTTTTTGGGATATGAACCCTATAACTGGCCTTGGTGGTTCCAGAATTTCTAGTGAGAGAGGCTTAGAAGCAGCAGCCTGATGTTAGGGGTGAGGGTGGACATTGAGCACACTTGCCTTGAAGCTTCATTTGCACAGAAAGCATACTTTTTTATACTGCCAGCCTTTGTCTGGAGAGGTTATCACAGGATTGAACTGGTTAAGATTACAGGAACTGCCTTGAAACTATGTGTGCATAGCACACCCACTCTTTGCTTTACGTGTGTGTCATAGACCAACAAAAACCATAAATTTCTCTGCTCACTATTCTCTAAGGATGCTTTTATTCACCTTCTACATTAGATTAAGAAACATGTCAGTTATTAACATCCAAGAATATGATAATAATACAATGTGATAAACATATATACATACAACATGCAGGAAGAGGGGGCTTTGAGTGTGCTGATAGAGACTTGAGGGAGGTTAAGATCTCCCAAGAAGCCAGAGCTGCCTCCTGGGAGGAGGCCCTGCTTTACTAGCCAGTTTAAAAGGCGGTGAGATCAGAGCCACACAAAGAGTCTCCACTGGGGATCTGGAGGGAACCAGGAGAGGTTCTCACTCAATTAGAACTAAAGAAAGAGTATAAAGTGAAGTGGTCAGACACAGACAATGCATTCTGGCTTTGTACAGGTTGTGTGACCTTGGACAAGTCACCTAACCTTGCTGAGCTTCCACTTCTTCACCTGTTCCATGCTAATAGCAGTGGACTCCCTGGTGATGTGGATGTCACGGAGGGCAACACCTGAGAAACTCAGCGCGGCGCCTGGCACGTAAGAGTCGTGAAGCACTCAGCGGAACACCTTATTGACCAGACATGCGCTGTTACCTATCCACACTGGGGACCATACGGAAGTGGGTTCACTGTGAAGCTAATGAAGTCTTTACAGGTTCAGAGCCACTCCCAAGCCATGTACTGAATTCTGTACTTGTAAATCTGTATGCTTTTTCTTAAAGAAAGCCTCTCAATTAGTACAAGTTTCTGGCCCCATAACACTTGGACCTGCCCCTGGGTTCACAAATCTTGCTAGAGAGCAGAGCAGAGCGGAGCTTTCAGAACCCTCTGCAGAGGAGAGAGACCCTGTGTGTTTCATCACTTCTTCCCCAGAGCTCCGCCTGGGAACCCCCAGACCCACCCTGCCTTCTACCAGTGATGCTTCATAAAGTGAGGCAACGTCTCCGCTCAGACCCTCACATCAAGTGTCAGAAGCTAGCATGGCAAAATCCTCCACCTTACAGACAAGGAAAAGGAGACCCAAAGAGGAAAGGAGACGGGTCCAAGGTCCTGAAGTCAGCAAGTGGCCAGGGATGGGACGGCTTTTAAATAAGCAGCCTAATCCTTACACCAGCATTTACTGTTTTTCTCTCACATGTCAAGAAAGTCTAATTGCTAGGATATTTCCACACTGAAGAATTTGTCCTGAATCTTTCAACACCATCTTCTTAGTATCACTTCCTCACCCCTTCCTCCAGGCAGCCCTCTCTGAACACTTCTCCCCACTCCCCTGGTACTCTGCTGGAAGAGCTGGGGAATCTGCCACTAAATTATACCCTCTCTTTAACTTTTATGAACATGTAATGTTTCATTGATGGCAATTAATGAATAATTAAAATCTTATTGTCGGATGGTATCACCAACTCAAAGGACATGAGTTTGAGCAAACTCAGGGAGAGAGTGAAGGACAAGGGGAGCCTGGTGTGCTGCAGTCCACGGGGTTGCAAAGTGTCGGACACGACTTAGCAACTGAACAATATCTCATCTAGGGACAGTGAAACAACTTCTTGGAGGTAGAAGCCTTGTCTAATGAGCCTCACACCTTCCCTTGATGCCCCAAATGTGCTGGGCACAGGTGAGGGACCCACCAGGGGACCTGCGATACCATCTCCTTCTCCCACTGGTGATGAATTTTGTCGTGACACTCCTCACCTCTATCTGCAGCCTTTGATCTTCTACGGATTACTTTCTTTGAGAGTCTAGAAACAACCTAGGTTCTGGATTCTGATAAGCGAGGGATTGATCCCACTCAGCTGCCTGTTGTGTGACTGTGAGCAAGACACTTCTCTCCCAGCCTCACTTTTCTCCTCTGGAAAATAAGGCAAATAATCCTCCCCACTCGGAGGGGCAGTTTCAGTCTGGATTAAGTCAGATGCTGCACATAGGCAAAGTTAAGCGCTGCACCTTGCCCCTGGTGGCTCAGAGGGTAAAGAATCTGCCTGCACTGCAGGAAACGTAGGTTCAATCCCTGGGTCGGGAAGATCCCCTGGAGGAGGGCAAGGCAACCCACTCCAGTGTTCTTGCCTGGAGAATTTCAGGGACAGAGGAGGCTGGTGGGCTACAGTCCACGGGGTCGCAGAGTCAGACACGACTGCGCGACTTTCACTTCACACTTGCTCCCAGTAAGCATTTATTAAATCTTGGCTGTTCTCCATTGTATAAGGCACATCGAATAAAGACCAGCCAGCGTAGTCTTCGGCACTTACTGGGTACCAGGCTCAGTTCAAAGAAATTAACATATATTGCCTCTTTTTAATATTCACCACCATCCAATGGATCCGTATGATCATTTCCCCCGTGTTTACAAATGAACAAAGTGAAGTTCAGAGAGGTTAAGCCCCAGATCACACAGCTTGCCATTCATCAAGTGTTTCTTGTGATTATCAAGTGAAATGTGCCACACATCACCAAGCACACAGTCAGAGCTCGATAGAGAGAAATCATTCCTGCAGAAATGACAAGATCCAGAAAGCTACTGGGACCCGGGCTCCCAGGAGCAGCAGCGGCTGGGAAAGGGGAATTGTGTTCACATCAGTGCAAGGCAGGGAAAGCGAGGGAAGGCGGAGGGGCGGGGGGTCTGGTGAGGTCTAGACTGGGACCTCTGCGGTGTTCCGCCTCCGAGGCTCGGGACGACAGGGTCCTGATTGTGGCGCGGCCGCCCGGGGCGGGCGGAACGGGGGGACCGCCCAGGAGAGGCGGCGTTACCTTGGGCGGGAGGGCGAAGACCACCGGCAGCAGCACGAGCGGTGTGAACAGCAGCACCAGCAACCGCCGCGCGCTCCACACCTTCTTGGCCACTGTCGCCAGCGCCGCCATCTGTGCGATCGCCCCGCGGAGCGGGCCAGCCCGGGACTGCCCGCGCCGGGCCCCCGGCTCCGGGGTTATAGCCTGGGGGCAGGGTCTGGGGAGGGGACTGCGCTCGGGGACCCGCCCCCCCCCTACGCGCGCCTCCCGGAAGAAAAGGGTGGGGCCTGCTCCCCTGGGACTGGGGGAAAGAGGCTCGGGAAAGTTAGGAAAAGTTGGACCCAAGAACCGGGGAAGCGCACTCTAGCCCAGAAGACTGAGTAGCCGCCTGACTTTCCAGCTGTGTGGCCCGAGGCTTCACTGTTCCCTACTTGCCTGTGAAAAGGGCCACACCAGGCAGTCTGAGGACTGAATCACGTACTAGCCTTAACAGGATTCTATACCGCCTCTGCCGCATACTAGTTGCGTGGCCTTGACATTGGCCTCTGACTCTCAGCTTACTCATCCATGAAGTGGGGGTGATGATAATATTAGTCGGAACTACACAAGAGGTCTGTTGGGAGTTCTTGCTGTTGATAACTGTTTTATGTATTTTTCTTCCTGTGTGGGTCAGTCATCTGTAGGTCGGAGCCTGTGTGTGTCTGTATTAGTCACTCCATCGGGTCTGACTCTTTGGGATCCCACAGACTATAGTCCCGTCAGGCTCCTCTGTCCATAGAATTCTCCAGGCAAGAGTATTGGAGTGGGTAGCCATTCCCTCCTCCAGGGGATCTTCCCGCCCCAGGGACTGAACCAGTGTCTCCTGCTTTACAGGTTGCCTGGAGGAGTCTTTTTGTTTCTTCTGGATAAGTGCATGGGAATACAGTCCTGGGTTATATGGCAGTTGCATCCTTGGTGTTTTTTTGTTTTTGTTTTTTTTAATTAAGAAACCACCAAACAGTTTTCCAAAGTGTTAGCACTCTATTACATTTCTGTTAGCAATGGATGAGTGATCCAGTTTCTTCACGTCCTTGCCAACACTGGACTTGTAAGTTGCTTTTTTTTTTTTTTTAATTTTAGCCACACTGATGGGGGTGTAGAGAAATCTTGTGGTTTTAATTTACATTTTCTTAATGGCTAATGATGTTTAACATCTTTTCGTGTGCTTATTTGTCATCTGTATATCTTCTTTGGGGAAAACGATCTCTTCCTGTTGTTTGCCATTTTCTCATTGGACTGTTTTTTCTGCTGTTGAGTTTTGAGAGTGCTTTATATAGCCTAAATACTGGTCTTATGATAGATATGTTGTTTGCAAAAATTTTCTCCCAGTCTATAGCCTGGCTTTTCATCTTGCTAACAGACCTTTCACAGAGCAAACACTTATAGTTTTGGTGGCATCAAAATGATGAAATTTTCCTTTTGTATCATGCTTTCAGTGTCAAACTCTGCACAGCCATAGATCCTAAAGATTTGCTCAGATTTTTTTCTAGATGTTTGATAAGTTATAGTTTTATGTTTTATATTTAAGACCATGAGTTAATTTTTACATCAGGTACAAGGCTTAGGTTGAGGTTTTTATTTTATTTATTTTTGCCTATCATTGACCAATTGCTGCAGCATCATTTGTTTAAAAAGTTATCTTTATTCCATTGAATTCCTTTTATACTTTTGTCAAAAATCAATTGGCATATTTGGTTGATCTGTCTCTGGGTTCCCTATTCTGTTCCACTGATCTAATTGTCTATCCCTCTACCAATACCGGGTTTCCCCAGTGGCTCAAGGAGAAAAGAACACACATGCAATGCAAGAGACACAGGAGACTCAGGTTTGATCCCTGGGTTGGGAAGATCCCTGGAGGCGGAAATGGCAACCCACTCCAGTATTCTTGCCTGGGAAATTCCTTGGACAGAGGAGCCTGGACATGACTTAGTGACTAAACAACAATAAAACTGCAATTTTGAGCAAAGTAGATGGTATTCTATTTTTTTCAGGATCCATATGCTCACTGATAGTACACTGAAATAAAGTTGAATTTTGAATGTTTACCTTATACCCTAAATCTTGTTCAATTCATTTATTAGTTTTAGGAGGTTTTTTTTGGTCACATCTTTGAGACTTTCTATATAGACAATCATGTCATCTACAAATAAAAACTGATTTATCTTTTCCTTTCAAATCTGTATGAAATAGGGCTATTTGAATTATCTACTTTATACTGAGTGCATTGCGGTAGTTTATATTGAGTTGGCCAGAAAGTTCTTTAGGGTTTTTCTGTAAGATGTCATGGAATTTTCTGAGGAGGTGTTCTATTTCTTGTAAATTGTTAAACGTTTGCATGTGGAGTTTTGAGTACTCCCCTTTGATGTCTGCAGGTTCTATAGTGATATCCTTGATTCCTTTATCCATTCCTGATTCATTCATTTGGTAACTTGCATCTTTTCTCTCTCTTTTTATCAGCCTTACTTGAGATTTTTAAATTTAATCCTCTTTTTAAAGAACTAATTCTGTGAGGTTGTTTTTTCTGTTTTCAGTTTCATTGATTTCAGGTCTCATATTTCTTTTTTCCGTCCTTCTGCTCATTCTTCTTTTTCTAGGCCATTGAAGTGGGAGCTTAGATTATCGAGTTGAGATTTTTTTCCTCTTTTCAAAAGTATACATTAATGATAAACATTCCCCCTCTCTGTACTGGTTTAGCTGTATACCACAAATTTTATGTGATGTATTTTCATTTTCATTCAATTCAATGTATTTTTTACTTTCCATTACAATATCTTTTTTGACCCATGGATTATTCAGAAGTGAGGTATTAGTTTCTAAGTGTTTGGAGATTTTCATATTATCTTTTTGTTCAGTTCAGTTGTTCAGTCGTGTCCGACTCTTCATGACCCCATGGACCACAGCATGCCAGGCCTCCCTGTCCACCATCAACTCCCAGAGTCCACTCAAACTCATGTCCATTGAGTCGGTGATGCCATCCAACCATCTCATCCTTTGTTGTCCCCTCCTCCTCCTACCTTCAATCTTTCCCAGCATCGGGGTCTTTTCCAATGAGTCAGCTCTTCGCATCAGGTGGCCCAAGTATTGGAATTTCAGCTTCAACATCGGTCCTTTCAATGAACACTCAGGACCGATCTCCCTTATGATGGACTGGTTGGATCTCCTTGCAGTCCAAGAGACGCTCAAGAGTCTTCTCCAACACCACAGTTCAAAAGCATCAATTCTTCGGTGCTCAGCTTTCTTTATAGTCCAACTCTCACATCCATACACAACTACTGGAAAAACCATAGCCTTGACAAGATGGACCTTTGTTGGCAATGTAATGTCTCTGCTTTTTAACATGCTGTCTAGGTTGGTCATAACTTCCCTTTCAAGGAGTGTCTTTTAATTTCATGGCTGCAGTCACCATCGTAGTGATTTTGGAGACCAGGAAAACAAAGTCAGCCACTGTGTCCACTGTTTCCCCATCTATTTGCCATGAAGTAATGGCATGCCATGGGAGCGAATGCCATGATCTTAGTGTTCTGAATGTTGATCTTTAAGCCAACTTTTTCACTCTCCTCTTTCACTTTCATCAAGAAGCTCTTTAGTTCTTCACTTTCTGCCATAAGGGTGGTGTCATCTGCATATCTGAGGTTATTAATATTTCTCCTGGCAATCTTGATCCCAGCTTGTGCTTCCTCCAGCCCAGCGTTTCTCATGATGTACTCTGCATATAAGCAGGGTGACAATATACAGCCTTGACGTACTCCTTTTCCTATTTGGAACCAGTCTGTTGTTCCATGTCCAGTTCTAACTGTTGCTTCCTGACCTGCATACAGATTTCTCAAAAGGCAGGTCAGGTGGTCTGGTATTCCCATCTCTTGAAGAATTTTCCACAGTTCATTGTGATCCACACAGTCAAAGGCTTTGGCATAGTCAATAAATCAGAAATAGATGTTTTTCTGGAACTCTCTTGCTTTTTTGATGATCCAGTGGATGTTGGCAATTTGATCTCTGGTATTCCTGCCTTTTCTAAAACCAGCTTGAACATCTGGAAGTTCATGGTTCACATATTGCTGAAGCCTGGCTTGGAGAATTTTGAGCATTACTTTACTAGTAGTGTGTGAAATGAGTGCAATTGTGCGGTAGTCTGAGCATTCTTTGGCATTGCCTTTCTTTGGGATTGGAACGAAAACTGACCTTTTCTAGTCCTTTGGTCACGGCTGAGTTTTCCAAATTTGCTGGCATACTGAGTGCAGCACTTTCACAGCATCATCTTTTAGGAATTGAAATAGCTCAACTGGAATTCCATCACCTCCACTAGGTTTGTTCATAGTGATGCTTCCTAAGGCCCACTTGACTTCACATTCCAGGATGTCTGGCTCCAGGTGAGGGATCACACCATTGTGATTATGTGGGTCGTGATGTGGTACACTGGAGAAGGGAATGGCAAACCACTTCAGTATTCTTGCCTTGAGAACCCCATGAACAGTATGAAAAGGCAAAAAGACGGGACACTGAAAGATGAACTCCCCAGGTCGGTAGGTGCCCAATATGCTACTGGAGATCAGTAGAGAAATAACTTCAGAAAGAATGAAGGGATGGAGCCAAAGCAAAAACAACACCCAGTTGTGGGTGTGACTGGTGATAGAAGCAAGGCCCGATGCTGTAAAGAACAATATTGCACAGGAACCTGGAATGTTCAGTCCATGAATCAAGGCAAATTGGAAGTGGTCAAACAGGAGATGACAAGAGTGAACGTTGACATTTTAGGAATCAGCAAACTAAAATGGACTGGAATGGGTAATTTAACTCAGATGACCATTATATGTACTACTGTGGGCAAGAATCCCTTAGAAGAAATAGAGTAGCCATCATAGTCAACAAAAGTCCGGAACGCAGCACTTGGATGTAATCTCAAAAATGACAGAATGAAAAAAAAAAAAAAATGACAGAATGATCTCTGTTCATTTCCAAGGCAAACCATTCAATATCACAGTAATCCAAGTCTATGCCCTGACCAGTAATGCTGAAGAAGCTGAAGTTGAACGGTTCTATGAAGACCCACAAGACCTTTTAGAACTAACACCCAAAAAAGATGTCCTTTTCATTATAGGGGACTGGAATGCAAAAGTAGGAAGTCAAGAAACACCTGGAGTAACAGGCAAATTTGGTTTTGGACTACAGAATGAAGCAGGGCAAAGGCTAATAGAGTTTTGCCAGGAGAACGCACTGGTCATAGCAAACACCCTCTTCCAACAACAGAAGAGAAGACTCTACACATGGACATCACCAGATGGCCAACACCAAATCAGATTGATTATATTCTTTGCAGCCACAGTCAGCAAAAACAAGACCAGGAGCTGACTGTGGCTCAGATTATGAAGTCCTTATTGCCAAACTCAGAGATAAGTTGAACAAAGTAGGGAAAACCACTAGACCATTCAGGTATGACCTAAATCAAATCCCTTATGATTATACAGTGGAAGTAAGAAATAGATTTAAGGGACCGGATCTGATAGACAGAGTGCCTGATGAACTATGGATGGACGTTCGTGACACTGTACAGGAGACAGGGATCTTTCTGTTACTGGTATCTAACTTGATTCCCCTATGGTCAAAGAGGGCTTCCCTGATGGCTCAGACAGTAAAGCTTCCACCTGCAATGCAGGAGACCTGGGTTTGATCCCTGGGTCAGGAAGATCCCCTGGAGAAGGAAACGGCAACCCACTCCAATATTCTTGCCTGGAGAATTCCATGGACAGAGGAGCCTGGTGGGCTACAGCCCATGGAGTCAAAGAGTCAGACACAACTGAGCAACTAACACACACACACACACACGGTCAAAGAACCATAACCAAGTATAATTTCAGTTCTTTTAACTTTGATGAGTTTTATGGGTCAGCATAGCTATCTTCCTATACGTTCCATAGTCACTTGAAAGAATGTGTATTTTGCTGCTTTTAAGTGGATTGCTCTATAAATGGCAACCAGGTTCTGTTTTGGATGGTATTGTTAAGTTATTCTATATTCTTGCTGATTCTGTTTAGTTGTTCTATCAATAATTGATACAGAGGTATTGAAGTCTCTCACTATAAATGTAGGTTTGTCTATTTCTCTTTTCAGTTCTGTCAGTTTTTGCTTCATATATTTTATAGCTCTGTTGTTTGGTGTATACACATTAAAGATTGTTAAATCTCTTAGTGGGTGACTCCTTCATTATTATATAACGTCCCTCTATGTCTCTGGTAACTTTCTTTGTTCTGAAATATACCTTATTTGATATTAATATAGATTCTTACTGATTTCTTTTGACTAAATTCTTCTTTGCCATATATATTTTTCATCCTTTTACTTTCAATATGCATATATCATTATAATTGAAATGAACTTCTTATAAACAACATACAGTTGGGTCAAGCTTTAAAAACATCTACTCTGCTAGGGTCTTTTAATTAGTGTTTTTAGGCCGTTTACATTTAACATAATCATTGATATATTAGGACTTAAATCTGCCACTCTCTTTTCTATATGTTCTCTATTTCTCTATCTCTGTCTTTCTTATTTCTCTATTTCTTATTTCCTCTGCCTTTTTGTGGATTACTTGAACATTTTTTAGAATTCCATTTTGATTTTTATATCATGATTTTGTGTGCATTTATTAGTATAGGGTTTTTAGCGTTCATTCTAGGTATTACATTGTATATACATAACTTATCACAGTCTCAGTTCAGTTCGGTTCAGTTCAGTCTCTCAGTCATGTCTGACTCTTTGCGACCCCATGGACTGCAGCACACCAGGCTTCCCTGTCCATCGCCAACTCCCGGAGTTTACTCAAACTCATGTCCATTGAGTCGGTGATGCCATCCAGCCATCTCATCCTCTGTCGTCCTGTTCTCCTGCGTCCAATCTTTCCCAGCACCAGGGTCTTTTCCAATGAGTCAGTTCTTCGCATCAGGTGGCCAAAGTATTGGAGTTTCAGCTTCAGCATCAGTCCTTCCAATGAATATTCAGGACATGAATACTATGAAAAGGTAAAAAGAATCATATCAGGCAATGCCATAATTTTGGCTTCAAACATTAAACATAACTTAGAAAAGCCAAGAAGAAAAAGAGCTTATTGTAGTTACCTATATTTTTTGTTTGCTGTGTCCTTTCTTCCTTCCTGATATTCAAATATTCCTTTGTTTATCATTTCCTTTTGGTTTTGAGAACTTTTAGTCATTCTTTTAGAGTAGGCAACAAACCCTCTCAGTTTTTCTTCATCTGAGAAGCTTGTGACTTCCCCTTTATTCCTAAAGAATATTTTCACTGGATATAAGGTGAATTGACAGCTCTTTTCTTTCAGCACTTGAAAAATGTTATGCCCCTTTTTTCTGGACTTCATGAATGTTGGTGAGAAATTTGCTGTCATCTGAATTGTTTTTCCTCTAGAGGAAAGATGTCATTTCCCTCTCACTGCTTTCAAGATATTTGTCTTTAGTTTTCAGAAGTTTGACTTCTGAAGAGTCAAACTTACATGCATTGGTGTAAGTTTCTTTTGGACTTCCCTGGTAGCTCAGATGGGAAAGAATCCACTTGGGATGTGGGAGACCTGGGTTCTATCCCTGGGTTGGGAAGATCCCCTGGAGGAGGGCATAATAACCCAGTATTTTTGCCTAGAGAAAAGTTTCTTTCAGTTATCTTGTCTGGAGTTAACTCAGCCTCTGGACTCTGTAGGTTTATTCTTTTACCAAAGTTGAGAAGTTTTCAGCTATTATCTCTTCGAATACTTTTATGCTCCTTCTTGTTTTTCTCTCTTTTCAGAACTCCAATGACACAGATGTTAGACTGTTTGTTACAATCCTGCAGATTCTTGAAGCTCTGTTCATTTTCAGTCTATGTTCTCTCTGCTGTTCAGATAATGTAATTTCTATAGTTCTATCTATGAAATTTTTAAAAGCATGCTTTTCTATAAATATGAATAAAAATTAAAGTAAACTCCATGGGGTCAGGACTTCTGTAACTGATCTTGGTGTAAAAGTGTTCATAAGTTTCATCCACAATGAATTCGTATCTACTCTGTCTACTGTTTAATATGCTTGAGCCATTCAAAAGAATCAGATTTACTGATATTTATAATTGCAGTTTATTTTGTTCAAGATAATTTAATCAAATTAGTGATCTATGTCAAATGTGCAAGGGATACGGGCTTTCTTATTTATTAATGAATAACAGCCAGCACTCACTGGTACTTACTCTGTGCCAGACCCTATTCTAAAAGATTTATATGATTTAACTCATTAAACACAAAATGACCTTATGCGCTAGATCCTAACATATTCCCATTTTGCAGAGGAGGAAACTGAGGTACAGAGAGCTTGAGCAACTTATCAAACAACACAAGGCTACTAAGGGGGACTCAAATCCCAGTAGTCTCCATGCATAACCACAACATAGTAATGACTCACAGTATATGTTTTATTAGCTATGTTTTATCATACATGTTCATTAGATATGAGATATAAGAGATATAAATATATATATATATATTTTACACTGAACACTAAAGTAAAATAGCACTCAATCTCCTCAAATATTCTAAGACCTGTCAACAATTTGAGTATATTTAGGAACGAAGCGGTTGCCCAGTACTCAGCACCATCAGGTAACAAGGACCACCAACACTCTTATAACCTAAAATCTAACACAGTGGTTCTCAACCCTGGCTGCAGCATGAATCACCTGGGAAGTTTAAAATGCTGATGCCAGGCCCTGCCCTTCGAGACTCTAACTTAATTGTCTGGGATGTGGCCCTAACATTGGGATTTTTAAGAGCTCCCAGCAGATTCTAATATGCAGTGAGGGCTGAGAGCCACTTTTGTAACAACTCCACTGCTTTCCAATTCCCCACATCCCTAAAAGCTAGTCCATCTTTGGTCAGATTCTGGTAGAATCATTTCCCTGATGCAAAATCTCAGTTGGCATCTATCACTTCACATCTAGAGACTTCAATCCAGTTCTCATAGCCCTCCTAAAAGAAAGAAAGTGAAGTTACTCGGTCGTGTCTGACTCTTTGTGATCCCATGGACTGTAGCCTGCCAGGCTCCTCCACACATGGGACTTTCCAGGCAAGAATACTGGAGTGGGTTGCCATTTCCTTCTCCAGGGGATCTTCCTGACCCAGGGATCGAACCCAGGTCTCCTGCATTGCAGGTAGACTCTTTACTGTCTGAGCCACCAGGGAATCAGGTATGGCTCACCAGGAAATGGCCCTCCTGAGTTCTACCGAATTTTGCGTCTTTATATCTCCAGGGCCCAGGCATGGTCTGTGGTAGACATTCTGTTCATGTTTTCTAAATTAATATCTGAATACGAGACTTGGTTTTCCTCATCAGCAAACTTGGCATCCAAGCCTTTCATTATTCCTTTTATTCAAGAAATATTGACTACATGGCAACTATATACCAGGCTATGAATACAACAATAAAAAAGACCAAAATTTTTAAATCTCTGCATACACGGAACTTATATTTGGTTGAGGGGAGGGGAGGTGGAGTTGGAGGGGACACATAACAAACAAATGAGTAGAACGTATGATAGCATAAAGAAAAGAAGACACCCAGGGCTATGCAGGAAAACGAAGCAGGAGAGAGAGATGGAGAGTGATGGAGTGGGCTGCCATTTCAGATAAGGTGGTCAGGGAAGCCCTGGATGGTTAGGTGATCAAGCACCCTAAGTTAAGCAGAGACCCAAGGAAAGTGAGCAAGTGGACCCTCTGGGTATGTGAGGGTCTTTTCAAGAGGAAGGAAAAACCAAGAGCAATGGCTCTGAGATAGGAGCAAGCAAGACCTGGCTTAGTGCCATCAGGGAACTGGGGTGCGGAGCCAGTGACAAGACCACACAGCAGCTTGAAAGGCTGAATGAGGACTTTGCATTCTACACTGAGTGACAAGGGGAGCCACTGCAGGGACTTAAGCAGAGTGACAGATTCTGCTTTCATTATGTTAATAACAGATTTATTTGGATATAACTGACATAGCATGCAACCCATCCATTTAAAGCCAACAGGTCAACAGGTTTTAGTATACTCACAAAGGAATGCAATCATTACTACAACTGGTTTTAGAACTTTCTCACTATCCTAAAAAGAAACCCCACACCCATTAACAGTCTCACCTGCTCCCTCAACCTCCAAAGCTCTAAATAACCACTGATCTACTTACTTTCTGTCTCTCTAGATTTGCCTGTTCTGGACATTTTGCATAAATGGAATCATACAATACGCGGTTCTTTGTGTCTGACTTCTTTCACTTAGCATGATTTTGTTCAAGGTTCTCCCACGTTGTAGCATGCATCAGTACTTCTCTCCTTTTTATGACCAAGCTGGAATCAAGATTGCCGGGAGACATATCAATAACCTCAGATATGCAGATGACACCACCCTTATGGTAGAAAGTGAAGAAGAACTAAAGAGCCTCTTGATGAAAGTGAAAGAGGAGAGTGAAAAAGTTGGCTTAAAGATCAACATTCAGAAAACTCAGATCATGGCATCTGGTCCCATCACTTCATGGCAAATACATGGGGAAACAGTGGCTGACTTTATTTTTTGGGGCTCCCAAATCACTACAGATGGTGATTGCAGCCATGAAATTAAAAGACGCTTACTCCTTGGAAGGAAAGTTATGACCAATCTAAACAGCATATTAAAAAGCAGAGACATTACTTTGCCAACAAAGGTCCGTCTAGTGAAGGCTATGGTTTTTCCAGTGGTCATGTATGGATGTGAGAGTTGGACTATAAAGAAAGCTGAACACAGAAGAATTGATGCTTTTGAACTGTGGTGTTGGAGAAGACTCTTGAGAGTCCCTTGGACTACAAGGAGATCCAACCAGTCCATCCCAAAGGAGATCAGTCCTGGGTGTTCCATTGGAAGGACTGATGTTGAAGCTGAAACTGCAATATTTTGGCCACCTGATGTGAAGAGCTGACTCACTGGAAAAGACCCTGATGCTGGGAAAGACTTAGGGCAGGAGGAGAAGGGGACGATAGAGGATGAAATGGTTGGATGGCATCACGGACTCAAAGGACACGAGTTTAGGTAAACTCCAGGAGTTGGTGATGGACAGGGAGGCCTGGCATACTACAGTTCATGGGGTCGCAAAGAGTGAGTGACTGAACTGAACTGAATGTTCCGTTGTACAAATATGCCACATTTTATTTATGCATGCATCACTTGATGGGTACTTTGGGGCTATTATGAATAACACTGCTATGAACATTGGTGTACAGGTTTCTATGTGGACCTGTCTTCAGATCTCTAAAGATGAGATAGAAAAGAGCTGTTGTTGAGACCAAATGAGATGGTGGAATATTTCTCAACATGTGAGAAGCAGACCCATGAGGAAACACAGATCATTTTATGTTGTACTAGACAGCTCAGCTGATAAAGAATCTGCCTGTCAACGTAGGAGATGCAAGAGACGCAGGTTCGATCCCTATGTTGGGAAGATCCCCTGGAGGAGAGCATGGCAACCCACTCCAGTATTCTTGCCTGGAAAATCCCGTGGACAGAGGAGCCTGGTGGGCTACAGTTCATGGGGTCAGACACGATTGAGCACAGATGCACACAGACGGTATTTAAATAACATTTAATCCCACAGAGTGAAAGTTATTTCCTGTGTCAACTTTCTTTAACTCTTCATTACCCCATGGAGAGGGTCTCCGCTGGGTGTTAGTCTCCTGTTAACTCCTCATCACTTGGTAACTCCCTTTTTAACAGCCTGAGAAGACTTCAGGACCAGAGACTTTGACATCTTGCTGCAATTGGACAGCGTTGGTTTCTTTTTATTTTGTTTATTCTTCTAATTACTTTTGACTTAGAGCAAGTAATTTTTTTTTTAACTAAAGCCCACGATTTCTTTTTGATGAAGACCATTCTTAAAGGTTTACTGAATTTATTACAATATTGCCTCTGTTTTATATTTTGTGTTTTTGGCCCCAAGGCCCACTGGACCACCAGGGAAGCCCCTGAAGCCCATGATTTTAAAATAATCCTCCTTTTAAGCTGCATCTATTGAAGTTTACAATGCGAAGCAATTCAAAGAAAAATACTAAGTAATTCTGGAGAGTGCACGGTTATGGCAAAATTCCAAAAATTAGATGCAAAGATCTGAAATTTGGGAAGCCAAGACAAAACAAGAGAAAGGCCCAGATAGAGGTGCAGTGTTCACTTCCTACCCAGGTCATGCTGCCGTGATTCCCATAAACCCTAAGCCAAGTTATTTCCCAATGGACCCTTGGCAGGCTGTGATGAAACCTTCTCCCGTGTCCTTTCAGGTTGGAGACCTGACCTTGAGCCAATCCAATAGTCGGCTTCATCAAAGGTGCTAGCCAGGTTAGCATCAGATGGTCTTGGATGGACCGCAAGGCCCTACAGGGAGCACTTTGGACATTTGAGGACTGGATGTGGGAGGATGGGGTGCTCCAAACTGGAAAAACTAGTCCTAGGTATTTGGACCAGTTGACTTCATAGAAACTCAGGTCCATTCCCCAAGGCCTAGGTGGAAGCTGTTGGGACAGGGTATACTGGACCCAGTGTCCCTGGACAGGCTCCCTTATTCTGAAGCCAGCTAAGAGATTAAGAGTACAAATATTTTCTATTAGAGCAGATGTTTCAATCTGGTGGCTCAAATGTATTAATAATAATAGCATACAGTCCATGGAATTCTCCAGGTCAGAATACTGGAGTGGGTGGCCTTTCTCTTCTTCAGGGGATCTTCCCAACCCAGGGAACAAACCCAGGTCTCCCACATTGCAGGTGGACTCTTTACCAACTGAGCCACAAGGGAAGCCCATTAATAGCATTGATAATACCAAATACATATCTTACACTTACTATGTGCAGGGCACAGTTTGCAGCACTTTATATGTATTTAAACTTTTTTTAAATCCTTACAATAATCTGTTTGCATTACCTGATTGAGTCTGTGACCTTGCATTAGATGAAGCTACATTCAAATTCTGGCTGTTCCACTTGCTGGTTGTGCAACCCTGGGCAAGATGTTTAATTCCATGAGGCTTCAGTTTCCTCATCTAAAATGAGAACAAAAATTGTATATAACGCATAAGGATGTGGAGAGAATTATTAGGCGAGTGTATAGCACAGAACTTGCACATGGGCAGATAACAACCTCTGCACCAAATATATATATATGTAAACACACTGTTTATAGGCATCAGGTGAGTTACCAAGGGGCCTGCTGTGTGCCAAGGACTGTGCCGGGCACTTACATGAATGACTGAGTCCTGCTGAGTCCTTCAACTCCATGTCCTACCCTCCTTCCCATCAACCACCAGGTGCCACCCTCTTCGTGACCTTTTCCTGCTACTTGAACATGTCAAGTTCTTGCACTGACTGCTCCCTCTGCCTGCATCTCTCTTCCCCTACTCCTTCCTAGCACCCCTCATAGTGGCCGCTTCCTCCTCCTCACTCAGGTCTCAATTCAGACGTCACCTCCTCAGTGGGGCCTCCATGACTACCTAATTTAGTGAAACACAGCATTCCTCAACTTGACAACACTCCCTCTGCATAAAAATCCCCTGTGTTGTTTCCTTCCCAGCATGACTGACCATTTGAAATTCTTCCTAGATGAAGCCCCATGAGAACGAGGAGCCCAGATCATACCCCGCCACAGTCCCAGTGCCTGCGACATAGCAGAGGTTCAGTCAACTGCTGAATAGTTGAACACGCTTTAAATCACTGTATTGTATTACTGTGAACATCAACCAAAATCACGCCTATCATTCATTCAACAAATATGAATTGAGTGCGTCGTATGTACCAGGCATCATTCTGGGTGCTGGGACAATAGCGGGGATCAAATGAAACAAAAGTCTCTGCTCTCACAGAGCTTTTGTTTTGGCAGCTCTATAACAAGATGTGTGCGTGAAATACACAGCATTATATTCAGCATCACGCGGTGTTTAGCACTATGAAGAAATATAAAGCGGGGAGGGACAGGGTCTTCTGAGCGGTGTGTGGGCACCAGTTTCCCACTCTGCCCGCAGAGAAGGGACTCTTGGTGCATCCCCCGTTCCCCTCACTGAGCCCCGTGGTACCACGGTCAGCATCTCTCAGTGGGACATCTTGGTTGAAGCCTCTGCAGCTCCAAAAACAATATTGGCTTTGAAGCCTGGCCCAGCAGGTGGGGTCGAGGCTGGGGTTGGGATAAGTCACCCCTCGACATGCCCTGGAGGGAGGGGGTCACGCGGCTTGACCTCTTAGGGCCTTTCCTGGGGAAAGGGGCAGGCGATGGACTCCCCTGGCCTGGAGCTGCAACCAACTCTGGATTCTGGGCCATCCCCTAACCCCCTCTATCTCAGGCAGCGAGCCAAGGTTTACAAACATCAGGAGGCCTTTGATCGGCACCAAACCCCCCCCAGGGTTCTGACTGTTTTTTGTTCTAAGCCGCAGGCCAGGCCCCTACTCTGCTTGCCTCCATCAGGGAAGACTGTGGGTAGGTGGGGGTGGGAGGGTGGTGGTGTGTGTGTGTGTGTCTGTGCTCGACATAGTGGTAGGAAAGTGCACATGGCTCCTTGATTTTTTTCTCCAACATCTAGGCTGGGCTTGTATGAGGGAATTCAATTCAATTCAGTAAATGTTTACCGAGCACCCACTACCTTCCAGGCACCAGTGCAGAAACCAGGGCTGCCGCAACAACGCAAACACCACCTTGGCCCCCAGAGTGGCCAAGAGGCAAACGAGCGAGTGAACGTAAACGGGAACAGGTGCTCGCGAATGGGCTGGAGACAAAGCTGGGGAGGCAATGGGGTCCCTTCTGCACAGGATCCTCACGGAAGACGAAGTGGAGTTTGGGAGAGACTGGAAGGAAGTGAAGGTGGTGGCCACAAGAGGATGTGTGAGGAACAGCGTGGCAGGCAAAGGGAACAGCAAGTACAACGGCCCCGAGTCACTGGAAGACAATTTTTCCGATGCCTGCCTATTGGAAGGACTGCGTGACTGACCCAAAGTGAGAAGAGGGGGTCAGAAAGGTGAGAGTGTGAGGGTGGGGGCAGGTGGGTCTCTGGCCCTGACGGAGGTGGCAACACTGGAGTATTTTGGACAGAGGGATGAATGACATGATATGAATTGGTCTTGAACAGGATTCCCTAGGCTGCTGTGTGGGAACGAGACCAAAGGGGATGAGGCAGAAGCAGGGAGTGCGGTGAGGAGACTGCCAGAATGGTTCAAACGAAAGAGCACAAAGTCCAAGTCACAGGATGTTGGTTTTGTGGTGGGGCTGGCGGGGGGGGAGGCAGGAGCTAATTTCTGTGTTCTCATGAATAGGATTTACTTTTGCTAGCCATTGTACATTCATAATTTCTGGCAGATCCCCTGAAGAAGTGAATGGCTACCCACTTAATATTCTTGCCTGGAGAATTTCATGGACAGAGGAGCCTGGCAGGCTACTGTCCATGGGATTGCAAGGAATTGGACACAACTGAGCAACTAACATTTTCACTTTTTTTTTTCCAAGAGAAAGATTCATTTATTGTAAGTGTGCATGCAGTTGGATGAAGTTTTACAACAAATCCACCCAAGTAACCAGCGCCAAGATGGAGAAATGGAATTTACCCCTCCCCCCGCCCCCCCAGAAGCCTGTTCCATGTCTCTACCCCTCCTCCAAGGGGAGCCCCTCTCCCAGCTTCCTGATTATATTCTGGAAGTAAAGCTAAGAGGATTCGCTGCTGGGTTGGGGAACGGGGTGTGAGGGTGACAGAAAGGAGTCAACGGGAGTCATTTTCTATGATGGGGAAGCTGGGTGGGAGCAGAGACCCCAAGAGCTGGAACCAGGAGTTTGTTTTTGAACAGACTGCATTTGGAGCTGCTTGTGCAATCCCTGGAAAAAGATAAGAGATCAGCTTATCTGGGGGCTGCAAATTCAATGCTTACAGGGATGAGCAGCATGAGGATGAGAAGGTCTGCAAGTAAGAAATGTTTCACTCTCCTCTTAACTGCATCGGGAGAAGAGCAGGATGAGCATGGTGATACATCGTGACCAGCAGCCAGCCTCAGAGCCAAGGGGCAATAGGGCAGTAAGCTGGGGTAAGCTGGCAAGCACAGGCCCTCCCCACTCAAAAGGGGAAGTGCTGGAATGTGGGTCCAGTGTGGCTGGATCTCCTGATGATGTTCCAGAGAAGTCAGATACCTGGATGTTGCTATGAAACCATTCTAATCATTTAACACTGGCAACCAAAAAAACAAACACTCCACGGACCCAACAAACATGTCTACAGGTACAACCACCAGCCCGATCCAGATGAGAACCTTCATTTTACAGACAGGGAAGCGGAGGGCCAGAGAAGTCTGGGATTTTTCCTAAATTCAGAGAGGGAGTTAGTGGAGAGATGGGCCAGGCCCTGAGTGGGCCAGATCTCAGGCCACTGGTTGAAGCTCGTTCACCACTGCATTTAAAAGCAGGCATTGTTCACACAGCAGGCGGCTGCAGAGGCACCCATGCCAGGCTGCGCAACATGGCTGGGCTGCTGCGCTGCTGAGTCTTGCGGGCAAAGCAAGTGCCAGGTCTTGCACCACCTGGCTCCTGGGCACCACTGCCCCTTTCGGGAACTGCCATGGCCACCAGGACCCCAGCAAAGTCACTGCGACAACAGGAGGCAACGTCAGCGGTACAGAGGAGAAAAAGCAAAGCAAGTCACAGCGGCTGAAAAAGACTTTTCAAAAATATGGTGCTCTTGGCATGTCACTGCACACTGGAATCTCATTAATCTCCTTGGGTATGTTTTACATGGTTGTTTCAAGTAGTGCGGGCATGTTGGCCATCCTGCATAAACTCGTGTTTAAACAGTCACTGGTCCAGTAAAAAACGGCAGCCAGCACGAGCACCTTCCATTCACACACATCCATGGGGGTGAACATCACTGTTCACAGCCATGAGGATCAGCATTACCTTAGTTTCCTAGCCTTTGACAGTCAGATATTTTCGGAAAGTGAGAATTTTTAAATTCCCTCCAGCTGCAAAGCTTTGATGAACTCAATTGTGGACCTGAAAACCTACATTTAAATGACACATTTTGGATTGGCTTTATTAATAGGAGGCAGGTTTTGTGGGGTGTGGGGGGCAAGGGCTAATTGCTGTGTTCTTGTGAACAGGATTTACTTTTGCTAGTAAAAATTCAGGGTTTCAAATCATTGTAATTTTTGGGGGGGGTATTAGTTTTGGTAATGCTATTCATCACAGGGCTTGTCTGCATAACTGAGAACGTCAGCAAAACACCACTGATGCGTTGTCATCTCAGACAAAACTGTCAGTTAGGAAATGTTCTTCTGGAAGACCACTGCTAAGGGTCTGCCTGCAAAAGCCTCGGGGTTTTAATCTTTGCTCAAGTTCTTAACGGACAATGGTTCATCAGGCTGGTTTTTAAAATTCTCTTTCCTCCAGTATCTGTTGTCAGGCTGCCTGCAGCTTAGCGTGCAATATTGTGCAAAAGAGCTACCAGTGCTGTAATTAATGAAGTAGAATTTAAGGCTTCACAATATGTAATCAGGATCTAAATTAGCAACACTTTGACATTCATTACACTTGTTTGGGGGGAGGGAAGAAAAACAAATATTTCTGGTATGTTTCATTAATTCCCCCAAACACCTTCAAATCTGGACATGATGGGGCCTGCCTCAGCTGGTTTTTCCCAAATTTCATTAAAGTAGGTCAGAATTATTTGTCTCTGTTCAGGTAAAATAGGAAACTTCATCCGATACTAACGGCATCAGTTGACTCTGGACACCTGGGTCCTCAGAGCAATCTGGATACTGAACTTATACAGAAAGCTGAGGCAGCCTTGGCCTAACTGACTCCGTCTCAGACTTCAGACATTCCAGAACTTCCGTCACAAAGTTTACATTGTGTTGCTACTTATATTGAGTTAAAATTACCTATATTTAAAAAAAAAAAGATTTTGTGTCATTCTCTAAAAAAGGAAAATTACTAGCAGTTGCTGTAAATGGGAGGCAACTGTGAAGTAAGAATACAAGTCCAGGCAGGACTGAACCAGTTTATCAGATAAAGGGGGCATGACCTGAGGCCCCTCGTTCTCTGTGAGGGATATTACTTAAGAATAGAAATCCAGCACACAGTCCCAAATTGAGACTTTCTCTTGAAATAGTCAGGAGCAGGCAAAAGAAAAGGAATTCCTCCCCTGGGCTTCAGCATCACTGATCGTTTTGACCAGGTTCCTGCAGGGCACTTGTTAGGGTAACCAGTTTGCCCTGCTACCATGCATGAGGGCTTGTGTTTATCTCTTCTGGCTCCCAGATTTGTTTTTAGTTTGAGGGGTTTGATTAACTACATTTGTGACAATCAGAAAACTGATCAACCTGGTTTTACTGAGATCTGACTATTGACAGTTTCCTAGTTAGCCCTTAAAAAACCCAAGTCAATCAGTTATCTCAGTTAACTTTTATAAGAACCTTTGTGGGACAAATTCTCCACTTTCAAGATCTCTAAAGTGGATCCATTATACCCCTGCCCCCTTAAAGCAATTAAAGTGAAAGTGGCAGTCGCTCAGTAGAGTCTGACTCTTTGTGACCCCAGGGACCATACAGCCCATGGGATTCTCCAGGCCAGAATACTGGAGTGGGTAGCCTTTTCCCTTCTCCAGGGGATCTTCCCAACCCAGGGATTGATCCCAGGTCTCCCGCATTGCAGGCAGATACTTTATCAGCTGAGCCACAAGGGAAGCCCAAGGATACCGGGGTGGGTCGTCTATCCCTTCTCCAGCGGATCTTCCTGACCTAGGAATCGGGCTCTTCTGCATTGCGGGCGGATTCTTTACCAACTGAGCTATCACCAAAAGGTTTTAGATGGCATCATCAACTCAATGGACATGAATGTGAGCCAACTCCAAGAGACAGTGACAGATAGGGAAGCCTGGTGTGCTGCAGTCCACGGGCTTGCAAACAGTCGGACATGACTTAGTGACTGAACAACAATAGGTTTTAGCAATTTAAAGTTGGAGCTGCCTTTCTGGGGTTTAATTCCAAGGACACATGAACACAGCAGAGCCTGACGGTGACACCAGTGCCAGGTAATTTCTCTCGAGGCCCGGACCGGCACTTTTGTATTGCTGTTTTTATGTAAACAGTCGGCTTTGGGCTCCTAACCACCTTCCACAAGGAGCCTCCCTACCATTCAAATCCCAAGTAACATCTCTGCAAAAAAGCCGACAGGAATTCCTACAGGTTTAAGGGCTTAAATCTCAAACTTTGATTCTGCATTTGGAGAAATGGGAGTGGACTGAAAGGGCAAGCAGGAAAACAAATTACCATACCAAACAGTTATTTGTTCAAGGCATAGTTCTCTTCTAAGCCCCGACTCCTACGGCCAGTGTTCAAAACACAAGAGTAACTACAGAGGTAAAAATAAAAGTGTCAGTCGCTCAGTCGTGTCCGACTCTTTGGAACCCCATGGGCTGTAGCATGCCAGGCTCCTCTGCCCATGGAATTTTCCAGGCATGAATACTGGAGTGGGTTGTCATTTCCTTCTGAGGAGAGGAAGTCAAAAGATAAGGGAACTAGAGCATTACATGAATTCATCAGCAAAGTGTACAAATCACTTGTAAATTTACATTGTTTTCATGGAACTAGGGGAATAAAACTGATGATCCATTTTAAAAAGGTAATAAATAAATAAGAGCAGGCATTGTTGATGGGGTTGTGTTGGAGTCAGAACTTAGAATTCTCATACTCCTCTCACCTTCTATAAGAAGCAAAATCTTCCCCCAGAGCAAACTTCGAAGGTTTTCTCTTGTGTCTTATTGGCCAGAAAAAGGTCACACACCCACCACTATTCCAGGGACCGACCTTAGCTTCCCCGGAGCCACCTGCACCTAGTAAATACCTGGATAAATCAAGGCTCTGTCCAAAAGGATTAAGGGGGTGGCTTTTAGGAGGCAACAGACAATGTCTGGCACAATTTCTGCCATACAGGCTGATGACTCTGGGCAAGGTGTTTAGCATCCGTGAGCCGCAGCTTCCTCCCTGTAAAAGGGGCAGAGCAAATTAATTATTGTTTCTGACCTCACCCCCAGCATCCATTTCCTGATCTTCCCATGAAACACCTTGATTTCTCGTAGGGCAGTGGTCTCAGAACAGCAGACTCAGCATCACCTGAGAATTTGACGGAAATGCACATTCCCAGCCCACCTCAGACATTTTGATTCTGGCAGATTAGGCCTGGGGCCAGTCAATGCGCACCTATGAGCCCCGGGCTTATAAAGTGGTGCAAATGATGCTGTATTATGATTGCCTGTTTGTCCGTCTCTAAAAACAGTAGCAATAAAACTTACACAGTAATAACAAAAATACAGTTCACTGTTGTTGAACAATGCCAAGCACTGTGGTAGCACTCCATTTCACTGATGCTTATGGGAGGGCGTTGATGTGTGACCCAGTTTTCCCTCAGGAAAGAAGGTGCGGTCAGCAGGCAGCAGTCAACTGTCTCCCTTCAGGGATCAAGTGGCAGTGATCGTGAGCAGAGCGGCCTCACCCAAGCCCAGACCTCTCAGGGTGGCCCGCCCACATCTGGGTGATGCGGGGCTATGAAGGCCGCCCGGGGACATCTGTGCAGGGCCACTGCAGTTGCAGAGCACCCCCCGGGGCTGGCTGGGGCTGCTGTCGGCCTGCATCTCAGCCGCACTTCTCTGCCCGCCCTCCCTCCACTTCCCTTCTGTGGAGGCTGACACCTGAGTAAACATCCTACACGCTAACCTGCACTGCTTCCTGGGGATGCTGACCAGGAGAGTGCCCACAGCAGGTCACCACTGTTGGTCCATTTTACAGACGGGCACATGGAGGCTCACAGAAGTGCAATGAGATGGTCCCAAGCCCCGCAGCTGGTGAGCAAGGACACATGCAGTGGAAGCCATCACACTTCTGAAGCAGGAAGTGGCATCCTCCGGCTTTACAAGGGTGTCTCTGACTGCTGAGTGAGGAAGAACGCAGGAGGCCAGGGCAGAACGGGGCGTGTGTGTGTGTGTTGGGGGGGGGGGGGGCAGTGGGGAAACCACTGACTGCAGCAGTGCTGGGAGAGGTGAAGGGGGGCTTCCAAGGGGGTAGGGGGACTCCCTAGTCACCGTAGCTTCTTCAGGATCTGGCCAGACACAGCCAACATGCTTGGTAAATGCCTAGTGAGGACAGATGACAAAATCAAGGAAGGAGAGAACCAGACGCCCCCACCTCTGATCCATCTTGCTCTCTAGTATCCTGAGCGACCAGTGATCAGCATGGCACTCACATCTGGACACTCTCTAAGGTGTTGCGTGAATAAATGAACAAATTCAATGGAGAGAGAGAGAAGAAAAGAGGGAAGCAGAGGAAGATAAGGGGGTGCGGGAGGAGGAGGACAGGGGGAGGAGAAGGAAGTGGAAGAGAGGCTGGAAGGGCAGTAAGTTTAATGTCTTTGCACCCAGAATGACAGAAACTTGCGACCTCTAGTGGCAAATGAGAGCCACACCACTGGGTTCAGGCCAAGGGGAATTCAGTCCTCTGTAATTGCAGGGCCCTGAACTCAGGACACAAGAGGAGAGTCCTAGTTCCCAAAAAGAGAGTTGGAGCAGGCCCTTATAAGGACATGGGCACTCAGTCAGGGTCTCCATCAGTTGGTGACGGCGGGGTTAGGAGTTAAGGATGAGTGCGAGGCCAGAGCAGCGCTTGCCTAGGGCCCCCAAGACTCAGTAACTGAGACAAATATTTGAACGTGATATTTTAAACAAATCAGCCTGGCAAACTGTGGGCCACAAACCAGGCGCCTGTCAGTGTTAAGGTGATCGTATGGGAAGCGGCATCAGGATCCAGGCTGATCCTGAGTTACTGGATCCTCGGTTACAAGATCCTCAGTTACAGCTGATCCTGAGTTACAGGATCCTCAGTTACAGCTGATCCTGAGTTACAGCTGATCCTCAGCTACAGGACCCTCAATTACAGGACCCTCAGTTACAGGATCCTGAGTTACAGCTGATCCTGAGTTACGGGATCCTCAGTTACAGGATCCTGAGTTACAGGATCCTGAGTTACAGCTGATCCTGAGTTACGGGATCCTCAGTTACAGCTGATCCTGTTATAGCTGATCCTCAGTTACAGCAGACTCCTCAGTTACAGGATCCTCAGTTACAGCTGATCCTCAGTTATACAGGATCCTCAGTTACAGGAGATCCTCAGTTACAGGATCCTCAGTTACAGCTGATCCTCAGTCACAGCAGACTATAGCCCATGGGCCTCGCCAGCGCCCCCACCTCCCCCAGGGCAGCTCAGATGGCTCAGGAGCACGCCCGCAGGGGGCACTCGCCAGGCCAGGCTTGGGTAACTCCATCCTGTGGCCCACGGACCGGCCAGTTCCCCAGATGTAGCCTGTGTCCTTTTTGCTGGACACCTCTACGTCACAGCACCTTGCCCCAGCTCTGCCACTCACTTGCTGCGTGACCTGGAGCAAGGCTGACTTTCTCTGCGCCTCAGCTGCCTTCCCTTGAAGACAGGGCGATGTACACAAAGAACTTGACTGCTCAAAACAGTTAACTCATGTTGCAAATGGGAGTTTGAACCCGAGCTCGGTCGCTTATTGCGATCTGAGCACATCATACTCTACGTTGCTCAGTGTTTCCTTATCTGTAAAATGGAGGTTTGAACACCCGTCTGGGGGCGGGGGGATCCCAGGGGGAATTCACACATGGCTGCTGGTGCTGTTGGCTGACTGATGCAAAGCACAGGCTGTCCCCACATGGACTTCGAGGGAGCTGGGATCACAGAGGGATCCTTAGCCTAGCCTCTGTGAGACACTGAACTAGGAGGAGAATCCACTGATCCCCCAGGAAGGCTTTTTCACCCTTGTTTCCCAGCCTGGGCCCCGGACTGAGGAGGAAGGTGGAATGCTCCTCCTGGGAACAGGCAGACATCTCTCCGGTCTCTGGTTATCTCCTTCTCCCCGCCGGCAGAGGCCGGTTTTTGCCTCCCTGTTGCTGCTGACACCTCCCCCAGCAGCTGGCCAGCATGTCACGTGGCTGACCATCCACCCATCGACCACCATCACAGGCTCAACCTTCTCGCTGCTCTCTTGCCTTCACTCTGACTCTGTAGGGTCTTTCCTCTACTGATGCCATCCTTTCACAACACAAATCAGATGCTCCCTGTTTAAAACCTCCTGAGTTGCGCTAATAAAAACCCGGTCTTGTTACCAGGCCTGTTATGACCCAGCGCTTACCCGCTTCTCTGATTTCACTTCCTGTTTCTCCTCCTTGCTTGGCTGCCAACCAGTCCCACTGGTCTTGCTGTCCCTTGAGGAAGTTCCTCCTTCACCAACTTGGTACATCATGCTCCATCCACCATCTCTTGGTTCTCAGGCATGTCTTAGCTCCAACATCACTTCATCAGAGGCTTCTCTGACCACTCCTGCCACTCCCACTGCAATGTGCATTCCTCGCGGTCACTTGGGATCTCAGCATCATTTACAGCCCTCATCACTGTCTGAAACTCGTAGGTACTTAGTTTGTTTCCCGAGTGGTTCACGTCCCCTCTGTCTCTGGCGCCTGGCACACAGCGAATACTAGGTATCTGCTGACATAACGCCTGCACACATGGGTCAACCATTCCCTCCACAAGGCAGAGACTAGCTATATTAGCTGGACAGTACAGGAGGAAACTGGGGAATGAGCCTGCGGTCTCGTTGAGAATATTCATTGAAAAAATTATGGCCAGCCTCTGTGGCCTTGGAATTCTTTGAAAAACAGTGTGATATAATGCCAATACATAATATAATAATTTAAACACATGTCATTGCCAGCATCTCATTTCTTAAAGGATAAGTGGAGTTAAGCAGCATTTTTCTTTTTTTTTTTTACCATACTCTCAAAAAGAACTGTATTTTACACCAAAACTTAGTATGTACTGTTGTCTATATACACATTTGAAACAAGTTTCATAAAACAATATTTACAATACTACATATAATGCACTTTAATATTTTCTAATCTTTGATTCCATTTCTTTTTGTAATATGCTGGCTGCATCCCATTGTATTGGTTTCAAGAGGACTATGTCATGAACACAACAACAAAAAAGGCTGGGTTAGAGAGCTGATAAAGATACGCTGCCACCAACTGAGGCCCTGTCCTAGTCTCTCCAGGACTGGAAAGCAGTTCAGTGTGGTTCACTGGTTCAGTATGCGGTTCAGCGTTTTGTAACGTCACGCCCTTCAATCTGAGGTGTACGCCTTACAGCTGCAGAGAAAGCCTGAGATTTATTCTGAACGCCCAGTCCAGCCAGACACATACAGAGTGAGTGAGAACAGTGAACTGCAGGTGGTAACGCCAAACAAGCACAATCACAGCACTGAAAATCACCCGACCATCTTTATTTAGGTAGCATCTCGTACCCATGGCCTCCTTCAAATGTGCTGTGAACAGCTTCCTGCCTGTGGTTGTCACACAGAGAATTCTTCTAGCCCACCATGGATCTCTTTCTCCCTCTGAGGCGCACCTCATCTAATTTTTTTAACACTGGTTTGGCCTTTCTGGAGGAGGTGGAGTAGCTCTTCAGAAAGGCTTCGAACACAGTCTCAGTGTTGGGATGGGTACTGAGGAAGGCCTTCTCTAGCACGTACAGGTCAACTCCCTTGTCTTCCGGAAGTGCTGAAATGAAGCTCAGCCCAAAGTCTATGAGCACAATGTTCAGCTGCTCCAGAGGGGGTTTTAGGAGCATGTTGGATGTGGTGAGGTCACCATGAATGAGGTCTTCATCGTGCATTCGAGCCAAAACCTGCCCAATTGTCCTGGCTAAGCCCAGGAGACTTTGGGGAGATTTTTCAGTCTCCAGAGTGGATTCAATATAATCTCGAACAGTCACTGAGCCTTCGATTTCTTCCATAAATAAGCAGTTGGAAGCATAGTCCACAAAAAAGACAACTGGGGCACATATTCCTGTAACCAAGATATAAGGGGTCATTGAATTAGATACTTTTTTTTTTCTTAATAGTAAGCTTAATTTTCTAGCTCAATCAGAAAAATTTTCCAGTGTGTATCTGCATATTTGGGGGGAAAAATTTAGAAATACTGCAGAATGTACAGCTTTCCTTCTCTGGAAGTTTCTCCTGCCAGACTATGCTTAGACCACCCCAGCTAAGGTCAGCACAGCCAAAGCTCCCTCCTCCCTTTCACCCACTGAGATTGAACTTCACTTGTCATATTGGGGTTTCCCTGGTAGCTCAGCTGGTAAAGAATCCACCTCCAATGCAGGAGAACCCAGTTCAATTCCTGGGTCCAAAAGATCCACTGGAGAAGGGATAGGCTACCCACTCAAGTATTCTTGGGTTTCCCTGGGGGCTCAGTTGATAAAGAATCCGCCGGCAACGTGGGAGACCTGAGTTCGATTCCTGGGTTGGGAAGATCGCTTAGAGAAGGAACAAGGCTACCCACTCCAGTATTTCTGGCCTGGAAAATTCCATGGACTGTGTAGTCCATGGGTCGCAGAGTCGGACACAACTGAGCGACTTTCACTTTCACTGTCATACTTCTTCCCTAAAATACAAATCCAAATAGAGCCAGAAGGGTAAGCACCAACAGTCATATGTTCAAACATATGAAAGCAGTTTCCCCGACAAGGACACAAGCAGGAGGTCAAGCAGCATGCTGGCTTAGAGATGCATCTTTACAGAGAGGAAGGACAGGTTCAAATCCCAGCTCCCTTCCTTATTAACTGTGTATCTTTAAAGACACATGCATTTCTCTAAGCCTTCATTTCTGCCTCTATAACATGAGAACAGTATACCAATAATCCAACGACTTCACTGAGTTTGAAGAGTCAATGACTCTTTACTGAATGTCAATCACACTCAAGACACTTCAAGATACTAGAGACAAACGTGTAGAGATACAGCAGGAAACAAAGCAACTGGGGTCCCTGCTTAATAGAACGTAGCTCCTGGAAAGGGTGAAAATAGGAAATATGAACGCATGCGTAACTGCAAATCCAAGCAAGGGCAGAGACAGTGTGCTTGGTGGCAACTGAATTTCTTCCAGATCTCCCAACACCTAACAATGTCTCAGTGTACAGCAGATGCCTAAAAAATTACCAATGAAAGAAACAAACATAGAAAGTGTAAAAGTGAAAAGCCAGTGTTGCTAAGTCAGAGGGATAGGGGGTGAAAGCCTTACTAACTGTAAACTTGAGCAAGTTACTTCTCCCCTCTGAACCTTGTTTCTCAACAGAGGCAAAGGTTTATGGTCATGGTGCAAAATAGTGTTTAGTCAAAGCTATGGTTTTTCCAGTAGTCATGTACGGATGTGAGAGTTGGACTATAAAGCAAGCTAAGTGCCAAAGAATTGATGCTTTTGAACTGTGGTGTTGGAGAAGACTCTTAAGAGTCCCTTGGATTGCAAGGAGATCCATCCAGTCCATCCTAAAGGAGATCAGTCCTGAATATTCATTGGAAGAACTGATGCTGAAGCTGAAACTCCAACACTTTGGCCAGCTGATGTGAAGAATTGACTCATTTGAAAAGACACTGCTACTGGGAAAGACTGAAGGCAGGAGAAGGGGACGACAGAGAAAGAGATGGTTGGATGGCATCACCGACTGGATGGACATGAGTTTGGGCAAGCTCCGGGAGTTGGTGATGGACAGGGAAGCCTGGTGTGCTACAGTCCGTGGAGTCGCAAAGAGTCAGACACGACTGAGCGACTGAACTGAGCCAGACTGTGTGAACCCAAAGACCCTGGCTCCTGGACAAGTACTTGTAAATACATCTGCTTCTTAAAAGTAACTAATAAAAAAATAACAGTGGTGGAAAGTTGAGACTGTACAGATGGGGAAACTGAGGCTCGGGGCAGTTAAAAGACATGCTTAATGTTGAGTAAAGGTGGAAGAGTCGGGAACTGAACCAGCCGCCAAGAGCTCCGGGACAAATGCTCATCACTACAACGTCAAATGACTTCTTAAGAGTTAATGAAAGGAAAAGAAGGATCAAGGATGACATTTCTTAATGGAAAGCCTAGAAGAAGGTACAAATGGAGAAACTGAGTCAAATCTCGCCCCACCCCTACCCCCGCAGCGCAGGGGAGCCCCTCACCTGCGTCGCTCGGGCCCCGGAGCCTCGGGGGTTTCCCGCGTCCCCAAGCTGGGCCGTCTTACCTGCGCGGCGACAGCGGAGCAACGCCCGGGCCTCCTGCACAGTCCGCCGCCGGCTGAGCCGCGCTTCCAGCGTCGGGTGCCGGTAGCCCTTGGGGAAGCGGTGCTTCACCACGGCCGCGCGGCCCTGGAAGCGGCCGCGGAATACGCGCGCCTCGGCGCCCTGCTTCACCAGCTCCAGGCCGCTCAGGAAGCGGCTGCTCCGCTCTCGGGCTGCGGCCAGCGCTTCGGCCCCGGGCGCCAGCTCCTCGTTCGGCTCAGCCGCAGCAGCGCCGGCCGCCGCCATGTTTGCGTTTCAGCGTCGCCGTGCGGAGCCCCTCGGCCGCCTCCGGAAACTGTCGGGGCTGCTTCGGCTCGCTCCGGAAATGCTCGGGCCTCTTCGGTCTCTCTAAGGCCGACTCTTTTGCCTCGTGGAAGTGGTTCTCCCTCCCAACCTTTCAGCTCTTTTCTAAGGCTCCTGGCCCCGCCAGTCGGCTCTTCGACTATTTCCGTAAACCCTCGGCAGCTCTCCGTGAGCCGCTCTTTCCACTCCTCGGCTCTTTCCGGAAGCCCTTCGTGACTCTTGCGGTTGGCTTTGGTGGCGCCACCTCTCAGCTCTTCGGCTATTTCCGGAAAGCTTCGGCGTCTCTGAAAAACCTCTTTTGGAATCTGCTCTCAGTAATCTATCTGGATCCTGGGAAGTTGTACTTCACAGTCCCTCCGTTCATTCATACACAGGGAAGGTAACCTTTTCAAACATCAGACCCTTTGTTTTGGCCTAATGTGGTTTCCAGCACCTTTCATCAGTTCAGCCTACTTGAAGCTCCTATAGAACCAATTCTATTTGGTTTGGAAAACCCAGTTTCCCAAGTTTGTAGTTTCATTATCATAATTCTTAGTGTCCATATGGTCATCTCCATGGTTACCAAATCTGTCTGAATTGCTCTGTATGGTTGTTAGCATAACTGAGGCCATCTTGGGTCTGTACAGTTCCTTCTGCTCACCCTACCTACCTATGGCTGTTCTGTGTAGTAAATCTCTGTCATCAGTGATTTTTAGGTCCAGGTGGCCTCTATACTTTGTTAGCCTCCAAACGATAAAGACCTTTGCTGATGTACTCTTGGTTCCTGCAAAAACTAGTTACCCATTCATGAATCTTGACTGAGGAATGCACTTCCTGTTTCCAAGGATGTACCCCTAAACTGTAGGTTAACTGTAAAATTGTCCCAATGGCCTCTCGAAGGTTCAGAGTGCAGCTGCAAATGCTTCTAGATTGCCGTCTGTTATGCCCGACGTCCGAATCCCCGAGCGGGAAGAGAGAAGGCTTCCAAGACGATGCAACTGGCAAAAAGGGGAAGTTTATTACTGACTCGAGCCAGGGCCCTCCGCCTCATCCAAAGCAGTGGTGCAGGTCAGAGAGCCCGGAGCCCAAGCTGTTACACAAATTTATAGGGTGAGCACACACCATTGGTAGTTGGTTTAAGCGGATTGGTTACAAGTTTGCAAAGCAATTTCATTGGTTAAAACTTTCGCTCAGGCGGGACTTTCCTGGGGGTTTCCACCCCGTTCCTAATTTCCTAACTGGCAAACAGCGGTCAGTATTAAGTGAAAGCTAATTGGTTGTATCCAGGTGGCCTGATAATCTTACCAAGTAGGAAGGCCTACTCCTGTGCCTCACACCGTCCACTTGATTCTACCCTGTAAGTTACCTTATAATAAATTTATCCGTTGATTATATGGAGCTGCCTGCCTTGTTTTCCATTCTCAAGATAGCTTTTCAGTTTGGTGGGCACTTTTTGTTTCCTCCAATTTCCAACATTCTCCTTTGGAAAAATCCATTGTGAAAACATATTTAAAAGTCCCAGGCTTGCTATAGTCAGACTGGTTCTGACTTCTACCATAGGAAATCTAGTTTAAAATCTTTCAGTGGCTCCCTGTTGTACTTCAGATAAAGACCCATGAGGTCCTGCATGGGGCCCTGTGTCCCTCTCGCAGATTCATCTCCCACCAAACTCCCCTTTGCTCTGGGATCTTCAAACACATTTGCCTTCTCTCGGTCTCATTCTTGCCAGGCTCCCTCTTGCCATGGGGCCTTTGCACCTGCTATTGCCCACATCAGAAGTGCTCTTCCTTCTCTTGGTTGCCTAAACTCATCTAGGCATCTTTCCATTTCCAGCTCAAATGTTATTTCCTCAGGAAGCCCTCCCTGACTTCTCATAGGAGGGAAAACCCAACTTAATGATTCCTGGAGTCCCTGTGAATCTCTCTTTTGTGTTGCCTTTTTGTTTGCTTATATGACTATTTGATTAGTGGCAGGATTTAGTTCCCCACAGATTGTTAATCTGAGGGCCTTAGTTCCTCCCTGCATTTTGCCTGGAGGGCACCCTCAATTCTTGCCACACTGGCCTCTCCAGTGGGCAACTCATAACACAGCAAGTAGCTTCATCAGAGAGAGTGAGTGATCAGAAGAGGTTTAGCAAGATGGAAATCACCATCTTTTATAACCTGATCTCTAAAATGACAAACATTTTAGAGTACACTTTTGCTGTATTCTCTTTGTTAGAAATGAGTTACTAGGTCCTGCCTCGCCTCAAGGGAAACCATTTTTTAAAAATAATGTTTATCCTTTAAAAATTTATTTTTTTAAATTTTTTTGTGGCTGAGCTGGTCTTCGTTGCTTCATGTGGGCCTTCCCTCGTTGCAGTGTTGCGGTGAGTGGCAGCTACTCTCTAGTTGCGGTCTGTGGGCTTCTCATTGCAGTGGCTTCCCTTGTGGTGGTTTCTCTTGTGTTGGAGAACAGGCTTTGGAGCACATGGGCTCAGTGGTTGTGGCTCATGGGCTTGCAGTTTGCCCCATGGCTTGTGGAATCTTCCCAGACCAGGGATTGAGCCCAGATTCCCTGCATTGGTACGTGGGCTCAAGCCACTGGACCACCAGGAAGTCATTTTTGAAGACGCCTACCAAAATGCCCAATTAGAACTTTTTCTTTCTCATTTGGGGCAACCAGTGAAGAGAGATTCTCTATTCTCTAGGAGAGAGAGAACCCGAAAGCAGACCTGCAAACATCCTAACATAATGCAAGCCATGAAGATCAAAGACTTCCTGCCCTTTTAAATCATATAACTTCTAGAAGTTATCTCAGGAATGGAACAGCCTAGGCTTTTCTGTATGTCTCACGGTGACAATTCCAGATACGCACATGAAGGAGGAACTGTCACGTGGCAAAAGCCAAGAGGCCTCCTTGGGCTCTTCTCCATGCCAAGAGCTTGATGGATAAGAGCACGGTTTTCCCCATAAGCTTGACTTCAAGGTCAGCTATATACTGTGTGTCCTTAAGCATTATTGATTTTATGTATTGTTTATAATGTAAGTTACTTCGCGTCCCTTTGCTTCAGTTTCCTCATTCATAAAATGCTCCTCTCCCAGTCCATCTGCCTTTATCGAGTCTGTCTGCTGACTTTTCTCCAGCCCCACTGCTATCACTTTGCTGCTGCTGCTGCTGAGTCGCTTCAGTCGTGTCCAACTCTGAGCGACCCCATAGATGGGAGCCCACTGGGCTCCCCCATCCCTGGGATTCTCCAAGCAAGAACACTAGAGTGGGTTGCCATTTCCTTCTCCAGTGCATGAAAGTGAAAAGTGAAAGTGAAGTTGCTCAGTCATGTCCGACTCAGCGACCCCAAGGACTGCAGCCTACCAGGCTCCTCCGTCCATGGGATTTTCCAGGCAAGAGTACTGGAGTGGGGTGCCAATCACTTTAGTCCACATCAATGTCGCCTTTTCAACCTGCAACAGCCTCTAAAGAGTCCCCTGTTTCCATGCCTGCTCCCTATAACCTGCTAGAACTGCCCAATTATTTCTGTGTCAGTTGGAATAAAATCCCATCCTGACCCCGGCCTCCCAAGGACTTAGATGGTCTGGGTTGGCCAACACCTACCCTGGACTCTGGGCTTCCCAGGTGGCGCTGGTGGTGAGCAGCCCGCCTGCCAATGAAAGAGGCATAAGAGCCTCAACTTTGATCCCTGGGTGGAGAGGATCCCCTGGAGGAGGGCATGGCAACCCACTTCAGTATTCTTGCCTGGACAATCCCCATGGACAGAGGAGCCTGGCGGGCTACAGTCCATAGGGTGATGAAGAGTCCGACACAGACTGAAGCAACTTAGCACGCATGCGTGCATGCACCTTGGACCCTATCTTCCCCCTCTGCTCCAGACACTCTGACTGCACAAGCTCCTCCCTGCAGGGCCGTTGCCTTTGGTCTCCCTTCTGTCTGGAACCAGAGATCTCAGCTCAAAAAAATCCCCTCCCCACCCCCAGCTAAAGCAGCCACCTGTGGCTGGCTAACCCAGCACCCTAGCTTAATTCTCTGCCTGGCCTTCATGGCCAGGTGTTTCTCTGGTTCTTTTGGCTATTTATCTTTCTGCTTCCCACACCAGAAAGTAAACTCCACAGGAACAGAACGAACTGTCTTTCTGGTTCTCCCAGCCCATACTCAAGACGTAGGAGAGTGCCTGAGGGCAGGTGGGTGGTGTCCAAACCTAAGTGTTCAATGAATGGAAGATAAATCCGTGAGAGCGTGAGCGGCTGAAGTGGGTGTGTGTGTCAGGGTGGATGCTAGAGAGGCCAAATTAGCGTGGACCGCAGTGATTCGAACTCCTTTCCTCTAGGAGGACAAATTGTGGGCTCCCCACCCGCAACCGGGATGACGGTGGGTGGGTTCCCAGCCGGGCCGGGCGAGACTGGCGACGTCCCGAGCGCACCGCCGTCCCCCGCCCCCAGCACAGGGGCCCTGAGCTGGCCGACGTGGCGGCGGCGCCGCAGGAGGGCAGGCGGGGAGGGAGGGACGGAGGCGGGACGGAAAGTTTGTCCGGCTGCGGCTGCCGAGGCGGGGACTCGGCGGGGGAGATGCACGCCCAGTCCCCCAGCGCCCCCAGCTCTCCTCGGGAGCCCTGGTCGCCATGGGTAAGTCGCGATCGGCGCTGCGGGCAGAGGGGCGCTTCGGGCAGGAAAGCCCCGCGACCCCATCCTTGCGCGCGCAGCCTCTGCCCGCCGCTGCCGCGCCCAGACCAGATACCGCCCACTCGGGTGGCCGCCGGGACAGCAGGCCTTGGCTGGGGGCTGGGAAGGGACTTGGGCCCACTTCCTTCCACGTTCCTTTCTGCCCAGAAAAAAAGTGACCTGAGAGGGCTCCTTAACTTGATACCAGGAGCTTATTCTGGGGCCCTACCCTCTCCTGACCTCTTGAAGCCTTGCAGTGTCCCATGAGTGAGTGAAATTGTTCCTATCCTGCAGATGAAGAAGAGGCTCCGAAAGGAGCAAACTCATTCATGGATTCGCTGAGCACTTCTCTCCAGGCACTGTTCTAGGCTTGGGATGCTGCCCTACACAAAACAGACAAAAACCTCTGCTGTCAGATGCTCAGTGGAGGGGAAGATAGAGGAGAGTGGGGGCGGGGGTGGGTAGTGGGGTTTTAGGAGGTGGGAAGGTTAGGAAACTTTGTTGCTCCAGGGGACTAAGGTTTGTATTTTTCTCTCTGGATTCAGAAGCCTCAAAAGGTCAATCATTGATCCACCTACTACCTGGCAGACATTGGTTTAGGGGTTGGGGACTCAGTGAACCTGTATGTAGATTTGGGGGGGCGGTTCCAGCCCTCATTCTCCCCTTTCCCAGGTGCATCCTGATCTAGGACAGGGTAGTTAACTTCTCTCACCTTAGTTTTTGCATCTCCAAAACAGTCACCGGGAAATACCCCCATCACAGGGAAGCCATGTGAATGACATGAGAATATGAACTTAAATACTCCATATACCACTTGCACATGGTAAATGATCTGTTAACGTGAGATTTTATTTTTTTAATCACACCCAACATTGGGACTCTGGAATCAGACTACTCAAGTTCAAAATATGCTCTATGACTTGATAAGCTCTTGGTTCAGTTCAGTTCAGTTCAGTCACTCAGTCGTGTCCTACTCTTTGCGACCCCATGAATTGCAGCACACCAGGCCTCCCTGTCCATCACCAACTCCCGGAGTTTACTCAAACTCATGCCCATCAAGTCAGTGGTGCCATCCAGCCATCTCATCCTCTGTCGTCCCCTTCGCCTCCTGCCCCCAATCCCTCCCAGCATCAGGGTCTTTTCCAATGAGTCAACTCTTCGCATGAGGTGGCCAAAGTACTGGAGTTTCAGCTTCAACATCAGTCCTTCCAATGAACACCCAGGACTGATCTCCTTTAGGATGGACTGGTTGGATCTCCTTGCAGTTCAAGGGACTCTCAAGAGTCTTCTCCAATACCACAGTTCAAAAGCATCAATTTTTCGGTGCTCAGCTTTCTTCACAGTCCAACTCTCACATCCATACATGACCACTGGAAAAACCATAGCCTTGACTAGATGGACCTTTGTTGGCAAAGTAATGTCTCTGCTTTTTAATATGCTATCTAGGTTGGTCAAACTCTCAACGCTAGGCAAATGTCTTTACTTCTCTGTGCCTCAGTTGCTTCATCTGTAAAATGGGAACAGCACCAGTGTCTGTGACACAGGGTTAATGTAAGAATTAAGGCAGCTGCTAGAGGTATGGCTTCTGGAAAGGAGGTGAGCTGGCTACAGTATCAACAACAGTCCCACTTACATCACCTGTTGCTGGGACACTTGGAAGCCACCCGTCTGGGTGAAGATATTTGCATGGGTCAGTTTCACTCCTGGCTTTTCCCTGGAGTTTCAAGGGAAGGCATGGCAGGTCTCTGGTCGGGGAGGGATCCAATACATTGTGCCTCTGGGTGAGATGCTGCTCTAGCATCACCCACCGAAGGTGCCCTGGGACTTGCGGCTGGTGAAGTGTGCAGCCATGACCTGGGTTTTTCCTCTCCACCTGCTCCTTGATTCTCTCCCCGGGGAAGCTCTGCTTTCAAGAACTGAGGGACTTCATCCAGGGTGAGCCAGTTTCACATATTATATTTAGACAGACAATCCATAGAAAGGGAGTTGTTTAGTCACTCAGTCGTGACCGACTCTTTTGCAACCCCATGGACTGTAGCCCACCAGGCTCCTCTGTCCATGGGATTTCCCAGGCAAGAATAGAGGAGTGGGTTGCCTCCCCCAGGGGATCTTCCCGACCCAGGGATCGAACCCAGGTCTCTTGTATCTCCTCCATTACAGGCAGATTGTTTACCCGCCGGACCATCCAGTACCTAAACTCAGGCTGGGCCGTCATAGTTTGGAGGCCAGGATTTACTCCACTTCCTGTCCATCGCCACTTCCAGACCCTGAATCCACCAAGATGCTCAAGCGCCCAAATCCTTTCTGTCTGGATTCCCTATGTCCTGAATTCACTCATTTATTCAATCATGTGTTTACTCAACCAGTATTTACTGAATGTCTACTGTATGCCAGGAACTGTCCCCAGCATCAGGAGACAACTGAGAATGCACAAAGAACTCCTGTCCCTTTAGGGTTGACGTTCTGGTTGTTGAGCCCCCCAAATATGATAAATGTATAGTTATTTCAGATGATGAAAAGTACCATGGAGGAAAACAAGCAGGAAAGTGCAATACAAAGGGCTGGATGCCATGGGAGCTTGCTGTTTTAAGGAGAGCATCAGGGAAGGCCTCATGAAAAGGTGATGCTGAGCAGGACCAGAGGGAAGCAGGGTTGGGGTCACTGAAATGGAGAAAAAGGGCTTTCCCAGCAGAGGTGAGATCTGGTAAAAAGCTTTGACTTGAGACGGGCTTGGAGTGAGGAGGAACCGCAAGGAGGCTGGTGTGCCAGGAGCCCAGTGAGAGGAGGCAGGTCCTATAGGGCCTTGAAGGTCACTGTCAGGACTTTGACTTTTTTCACAGCAAAAGAGGAGCCTTGGAGGACTCTGGGCGGAATGATGTGGCCTGACTTGGGTTATCATACGGTCTCTCTGGCTGCTCTAGAGCATTAGATTAAGTTCAAATGTATCTGACACAGTCCTTGGAATGGGACGTGGAGATACTGCCCTGGATCCTGACTCAATCTTTCATTCACTCAGTAGAACCTTTAATCGGCCCATCTTAGGTTTCAGGGTGGGGCTGGGGCCTAGAGACACAGAGACAGTAAGTCTATGTTCTCATCAAGTCCCATTTAATAAGGAAAACACATCGATTTCACAATTACTTGGTGTGAGCAAATGCAGAAGAAAGCAGAATTGGCTGGAAGTGAAAAATATGACTTAGAAAGTTGAGGAAGATGTACAGGAATTAGAGTCTCCGTCAAACTAGCTTAGCTAGGAAAAACTAAAAAGGTACTTATTTATTGGTCTCTGAAAACATCTACGGCTTCAGGCATGGTTGGATCTAGGCATGGATCTAGGCATGCCCGAGCGGGCAGTGTAGTCAGGATTCCCTGCTAGGGAAAGATGACCCCCAGCTGCTCCAGGCAGGTAAACTACCAGCTCAGAAACCCAAATAAGCAACCACCCTGGGCTGGACTGTCTCTCACTGGCTCAGGTTCAGCCACGTGGCATTCACCACTGCCCAAGGCCAGAGAACCTGCTAGCTAGTCAGGCCTGGGTCATGGACACAATGTCTGGAGCTGGGTGATGGGGGGTGGAGGTGGGGAGGTCAAGTCTACCCAGATCCAGAGGTTGAGAGATGAAGACAGGAGAGGCGAAGGCAGCTCCCCACAGAGCGTGGGGGCCTGAGGCCAAATCACAGATGTGTATTACTGGAGCCCCTCAGGGAGGTGGACTGGGGCTGAAGAGGATGAGTGAGCATTTGGGGAACACAGGTCGGGAAGAGAGGGACCAGTTCATGTAGAGGGCAAAACAGCATGAAACTCTATGGTGTGTGCTAGGAACAAGTGTTTGCAGGGTGTGTCGGAGGGGTGGGGATAGGGGTGGACAGGAGAGGTAGCTAAGGAGGCGGGCTGGGGCCACCAGCTCGTGCAGGGACTGGGAGGTCATGCTCATGAGTTAACATATAGAGCAGGTGGTAGGAGCCTTGGAAAGCTTAAATACGTGGGTTTGGGAGTCAGACGGGACAGCGTTTGCGTCCTGATCCTGTTGCTTCCCAGCTGTGAGAACACTTGGTTTCTCACAGAACACTTAGTTTCTGAGCCTTAGTTTTCCCATCTGTCAAATGGGGGTAATTGCAGCAGTACCACCTAGAGTCGTCACCAAGGTGAATTGAGAGAAGGCACCTGAAGTCTTTGCAGAGAGGAGACACTCTGTCAGTGACACTTGTTATTATTACTGTTTGATCTTCCTTTATTGTTGCTGTTCTGCTCCTGCCACTGAGACCTGAGTCTGTCCTTCTGCATTTTCCGGTGGAACCTGTGGACAGTCGACTTTGCCCCTGGGCCCTCTGGCTGGGTTCCCATTCACCTCCAGAAGAACCCAGGACATGGCAGAGAAGTTCTGTGTTTTCACGGGATTGCCTCACATGGCCTGGGCGAAACTTCCCTTCTGGCAGTGAACTCCAGAAACTGAGGGAGGTGGGGCAGAAGGGGGCGACAAGCGGCAGGACCTGGGCAGCATCATCCCCCCAGGGTGTTGGTTGATGGTCATGAAGAGGAAGGACTAGGCCAGCCAGGGGGTGGTAGGGGGTTGTTTCCTGGGGGGCAGAGGTGATGGGGAGAAAAATGAGCTGGGGAGGGGAGGTGATTCCTCCACCAATGAAAGTCCTCTCCCCGCCCCTGCACAAAAATTGCCTAACATAGATGGGGTGAGGCAGGAGTGAGAAAACAGTGAAATTTTATTCTGCCAAGGTTTTATACTGGAGTGGCTAAGGGTACAGATTGTGGAACCAGACCGTCAGGCTTTGAATCTCAACAAGCTGCTGCTGCTGCTGCTGCTGCTAAGTCGCTTCAGTCGTGTCCGACTCTGTGCGACCCCATAGACAGTAGCCCACCAGGCTCCGCCGTCCCTGGGATTCTCCAGGCAAGAACACTGGAGTGGGTTGCCATTTCCTTCTCCAGTGCATGAAAGTGAAAAGTGAAAGTGAAGTCGCTCAGTCGTGTCCCACTCTTCGCGACCCCATGGACTGCAGCCTACCAGGCTCCTCCGTCCATGGGATTTTCCAGGCAAGAGTACTGGAGTGGGTTGCCATTGCCTTCTCTGACAAAACTTATGAGTTTTTGCCTAATTAAAAAAATTATGACATTTTGATTCTACTTGTTTGATCTAGTATGAACAGAATGCTAGATTTTTAATACTCTTCATCTTAGGCAAGTCATTTCGTGTCTCTGATAATCGGTTTATATGTGTGTGCTCAGTTGCTCAGCGGTGTCCTACTCTTTGTGACCCCATGGACTGTAGCCCGCTAGGCTCTTCCATCCATGGGGATTCTCCAGGCAAGAATACTGGAGTGGGTTGCCATTCATTTCTCCAGGGGACCTTCCCAGTCAAACCCAGGTCTCTTGCATCTCCCACATTGGCAGGCGAATTCTTTACCATTAACACCACCTGAGAAGCCGGGTGATCAGTTTACTCCTTCATAAATAATACAAAAGCCCACCTCATAAAGTTGTGGTGAGAATTAAATGAGCTAGTCCACTAAAAGGGCTCAAAGCAGTGCCTGGTCCAGAGCAAATACTCCATAAATCTGACTACAATGCTATGAATGTTCTTGTCAGGTCCAGGGTAGGGGGTGGGTGAGACAGTGTCTGGATTACTCTAGATGCTTCCAGAAATATTTGTTTAAATATGTGAATTAAAAATGAACAGCAACCTGCTTAGCTGCTCTGCCAGTACAGTAGCTGCTGGCCATATGTGGCTATTTTCACACTTAATTAAAATTAAATAAAATTAAAACCGCAGTTCCGCAATTACACTGGCCACATTTTAAGAGTTCGATTTAAAAAAAAAAAAAAAAGTGCCTAGAATCCACTGAGAGTGAAATGCATCAGTGTCCTCCTGACCTGGCCCCTGCTTACCTCTCCTGCCTCATCACCGATTACTCTCACCTACTGATCTGCAGCCACTCCGGCCTCCTTGCTCAATAGGCCATGATTAAAAGCCTGAACTCTCTAGTCACATCTACTTTGCCACTTACTTGCTGTGTGACCATGAAGAAGTTTCTTCACCTCTCTGTGCCTTGGAGGATGATGCTAAGAATAGTAGATTTTAAGGTTGTTGTAAGAATTAAATGAGTAAATACATGTAAAGCCCTTAAAACAGAGCCTGGTACTTAATACCATAGGAGTACTAGCTATTAATAGTTATTTTTCAAACATGCCCCAAACTGTCCAGCTTCAGAGCCTTTGTTTCTGCTGTTCCCTTGTCTAGAATGTTCTTCTCCCATACTTGACATGATTTTCACCCTCCCTTCATTCAGATCTCTGCTCAAGTTTTCCCTCTTCAGAGATGCCTTAGCTGGCTGCTACCCTATTTAAAACAGAACCCCTCCATCGTTCTCAATCCCCTTTCAGCTCAGCCCAGTCTCTCAGTCATGTCCAACTCTTTGTGACCCCATGGTCTGCAGCACGCCAGGCCCCCCTGTCCATCATCAACTCCTGGAGCTTACTCAAACTCGTGTCCATCGAGTCAGTGATGCCATCCAGCCATCTCATCCTCTGTCATCCCCTTCTCCCCCTGCCTTCAATCTTTCCCAGCACTACCTGCTTTTTTTTTTTTTAATGACATCTATCACCTATTCGTTTATTATCTGCCTTTTTCTACTAGAATGTCAGGTCCTTGAAAATACCACTGTATTGTCAGCCCCAAGAACACAGCCTACTGGCATAAAAAATTATGCCAGATAATTTTTTGAATGATTGGATGGATGAATGAATGGATGGGTTTGTGTGTGTCTGGGTAAGTAGCAAATAGAATACAACAATGGGTGGATGAATGTATTTTTGGATAGATGGATCGATAAATGGATGGATATTTGGGTGAATTAAGGGGTAGACGAATGGACCAATGAATGGAAGAATATGTGGTGGATGAAGTAGGTGGATGGATGGAGGAGTGGATGATGAAGGGATGGGTAAATTGATCAATAGCTGGATGAACAGATGGAATGGATGGATGAAGGAAGGAGTGGATGGATGGATGATGGGTAGATGGATGGAAGGATGAGGGAGAGATAGATGAAGAAAGAAGTGGATGAAGGAAGAAGTGGGTGCATGCATACATGCATGTGTGGGTATATGGATAGATGGATGAATAAATGAATAGATGGACATATAAACGAATAGATGAGTGAATAGATGGAGAGATGGAGGGCTGGACAGGTGGAGAGGGGGTTTGATGGGACAGGCTGATGGACGGTTGGATGCTCTGACATGGAAACATTCTGCACCCGCCCTGTCACTTTTGTTTTTCAGGCCGACCTTCACTCCTCCTGCCCCTGTGTGCCTCGGTGTCCTTGCTGGGTGGCCTGACCTTTGGCTATGAACTGGCAGTCATATCGGGTGCCCTGCTGCCGCTGCAGCTTGATTTCGGGCTGAGCTGCTCGCAGCAGGAGCTCCTGGTGGGCAGCCTGCTCCTGGGGGCTCTCCTCGCCTCTCTGGTAGGCGGCTGCCTCATCGACCGCTATGGCCGGAAGCAAGCCATCCTGGGGAGCAACTTGGTGCTGTTGGCAGGCAGCCTGAGCCTGGGCCTGGCCGGCTCCCTGGCCTGGCTGCTCCTGGGCCGCTCGGTGGCTGGCTTTGCCATCTCCCTCTCCTCCATGGCCTGCTGCATCCACGTATCCGAGCTGGCGGGCCCTCGGCAGCGGGGAGTGTTGGTGTCCCTCTACGAGGCAGGCATCACCGTGGGCGTCCTGCTCTCCTATGCGCTCAACTATGCCCTGGCCGGCGCCCCCAGGGGATGGAGGCATATGTTTGGCTGGGCCGCTGCGCCCGCTCTCCTGCAGTCTCTCAGCCTCCTCTTCCTGCCCGCTGGTACAGCTGGCGCTGCAGCCCGCAAGGACCTCATCCCATTGCAGGGAGGCGAGGCCACGAAGCTGGACCCCGGGAGGCCGAGATACGCCTTTGTGGACCTCTTCAGGGCCCGGGATAACATGCGAGGCCGGACCGTCGTGGGGCTGGGGCTGGTGCTTTTCCAGCAGCTGACCGGGCAGCCCAACGTGCTCGCCTACGCCTCCACCATCTTCCGGTCGGTCGGCTTCCGGGGAGGCTCCTCCGCTGTGCTGGCCTCCGTGGGGCTCGGTGCGGTGAAGGTGGCGGCTACCCTGACGGCCATGGGGCTGGTGGATCGAGCCGGCCGCAGGGCGCTGCTGCTCGCCGGCTGTGCCCTCATGGCCCTGTCGGTCAGCGGCCTCGGCCTCGTCAGCTTTGCTGTGCCCCTGCACTCGGGCCCGGCTTGCCTGGCCGTGCCCAACGCCACCAGGCTGTCGGGGCTCCCTGGAGACCCCAGCCTGCCCAGGGGCTTGGCTCCACCTCTGCCGCCCACGACCGACCAGAGCCCCAGGCGGCCAATCTTGTCAACCTCTGAGAGAACCAGGCCTCCTCCGGGAGCCAAGGACCCTACAGCCATAAGCCTCACTCCCGCTGGAGGCCTTTCGCCCGCCCCCGAGCACGCCCTGCTGCACTGGACCGCGCTGGTCTGCATGATGGTCTTTGTGAGCGCCTTCTCCATTGGCTTTGGACCCGGTAAGTGGGAGTCTTCTGCAGGTAACTTGGAAGCCTTCTACCCCTCCTAGCGGAAAGCGTGGGGACTGAACCCATCAGGGTCTCAGAGGGACCAGAGGTGGCTTGACCGTGAGAACAATGAGCTTGGACTCCAGGGCTCCTTGCTTCTTTGAAGCTACTTCTTCCGAGGGCAGGAGCCTAATTTGTGTCTGTCATGGTTTCTTTCTTATGAAGACCCCAAATCTTCTAAGCTTCATAAAGCCAGAATGTGCCGCTGGATAGCTCACTCAAAAGGGTTGCCTGGAAAGGAATTTAATAAATAAGGTGACCGACCAAGCATCCCAATTTGCCTAGGACACTGAAAGTCTGGGGTCCCAGGAAACCCTTCAGTTTCCTGTGCAAACCCAGGTTGCTGGTCCTTCTGTAGGGAATCTTATGGCCATGTGGGGAAAACAGCAGAGAGAAATGGGTGTCAAGGGCCTGACCCTGCACTGAGTCCCATTGTTGGGGGGCTGCCTGCTAGACCGTGGGTGCCAGGCCCTGGGTCCCGGCTAGTAGGCATCCTCTCTGCCCTCCTGTCCTAGTGACCTGGCTTGTCCTCAGCGAGATTTACCCCGTGGAGATCCGAGGGAGGGCCTTTGCCTTCTGCAACAGCTTCAACTGGGCTGCCAACCTCTTCATCAGCCTCTCCTTCCTCGACCTCATCGGTGAGTCCTCTGACCTAATTCCCTGGCCCAAAATCTGGAAACAACTGCCTCCAAACAGAGCCCAGGCTTCTATGTCATCTGGGTATAAGTGTCAGAAAATCCCTTGCAAAACAGTTTGTGAGCAAAAGGTAATGTTTTTGTCTTAGGTCATGAAAAGAGGAGGGTAACTGTCTTTAACCATAACTGATCCAGAAGCTTCAACAAACCTGTGGGCCCGCTTTCATACTCTCTTGGCTCTGCTTCCCGCGCTGTGAGCTTCATTCTTGGGCAGACCGACTGCGGGGCTGCAAAGATGACCACAAGCGGGGCTCTTCGTCTTGGCAGCCCCTGGGAAGGAGAGCCTGTTTTTTCCAATGGCTCTAACTCATGTCCTGGGACTGACTCTCATTGGCCCAGCAAGATCATGTGCCCATCACTGAACCGTCACTGGAAGGCTGCAATATTCTGATGCCCAGGCCTTGGGCCACATACCCAGTCTGAACAAGGTGGGGTGATAGACACCCCATGGCATGGACTGAGAGTTGGCGGAGGGTTCCCCGAAGGAAAACTGAGGTGCTATTGAAAGAATGAGAGGGGTTGAGAGACAAAGACAACAGAAGATACAACCTGCGAAGTTTCTACTTCATTCCAGATGCCATCAGTTGTCAGTGGAGGGGTGGAGGGGATTGGCTTTATTGACAACCTGAGAGTTGAGGCTGAAGGGAGGATAGAGCTGAAGCATCCATTTCTCCTCTGCCCAGGAAGCCATCCCTGATTGGGGGGGGGGGGGGGCGGGGGGAGGAGTTTGTTCTCAAACCCGGAGTTTGTTCTCTGGGTAGAGGATACGGAGATTGGGAGCCCTGAGTGTAGGGCTTTGCTCCCTGTCCCCATCAAGACAAGTCCATTCTCCCCTAGTAACTAAAAGTTTCCACTCTACGGCAGAGGAGTTTGCATTTTTTTTTTCCTATTTGCAGCAGCAGAACAATTCCCCAAATAAAATTTTGTGCAGAAACTCCACAGAAGTGCCTGACAACATCCAGAACTCTCAGACATGCTGTAAAATCCTCCAGGCCGGAGAAGAGGGGAAGGTCCACTCCCCCACCCACCCCTACCCCTGGAGAGAATGTGTCTGAGACCAGCAGGAGCCACAACCTTTCCTTTTCATTCTAAACCAGCTTAAACTGGCTCGTGCCCGCCTGCCAGCAGGAAGCTTTGCTCAGATCTGGTTTGAATGACACCTCCTCTTCCTAGCTAGCATTCAAACCCAGTCTGGGTGCTGGTGGGATGGGGTGGGAATTATATGGGCCCAGGACACTAGGGAGGGGTGTCTGAGATGCAGAGGATACTCATGACCCAAGACCAGGGGTCCTCAGGGCCCAGGTGGGTGGGGCTCCTTCCCTGCGGGCCCCAAGGCACAGTTCTGAGAGTTATTTTCCCACTTCCTGCAGCCAAGTGTTTCCCCTTCAAAGGAGGAGCCCTTGGGGGCTGTGGGAAATACTGGTGGAAGAACTGGTCCACCTTGCCTGTCTTCCACACCCAGTCTTTGGGAATTCAAATTTCTCACTCATAAAAGAAATTTCTCATTTCTTTTATGTGGAATGAATGAGAGATAAGAGAGGAAGGAAGGGAGAGAGGGGAGGAAGGAAGCAAGGGGAAGAAGGGCTTCTTAGAATTGTTTCATATCCTATCATCCCCATCTCACAGATTGGGGAATACATCCTTCCCAAGTCTAGCCAGGTAGTCAGAAGACTAGAACGCAGCCCTCCTTCTCCCAGTCCAACACTCTCTCTCTGCTGGTATAAGGATTACGTGGAGGTCAAGCTTCCCAGGTGGCTCAGAGGTAAAGAATCCGCCTGCCGACGCAGGAGACACAGGTTCAGTCCCAGACATTTTGTGGATTTGGGCCCTGACCCTTTGCCTGCCTCTGGGACAGCCAGTCCTACTCCTGCTTTATGGTACTTTTATCTGACAGCGTGTTGGTCATTCTGCAAATCTACCATCTGGAGAATCTGCTCCGGGTAAACTGATTTTAAGTGTTCCACCTGGAACACTGGTCAACCAGTTGGCCCAGGCTAAGCTCCGCCCACATTCCTGCCCCATCATTCCCAGGTGCCATTGGCTTGTCCTGGACCTTCCTGCTGTACGGGCTGACCGCTGTCTTCGGCCTGGGCTTCATCTATTTATTTGTCCCGGAAACAAAAGGCCAGTCGTTGGCAGACATAGACCAGCAATTCCAGAAGAGATGGTAAGGTGGTCAGGGCTGGCCAAGGGGGATGAGTGACCTCAGACCGCAAGCCCTTTGCTTTGGGATTTAGTCCTTACACTTTGCCTTTGCAGAAGAGTGTTTTTCTTCTCTTCCTGTTGTTCTTACTGCCTGGACACAATGACTTTTGTCCTATCTTTGTATACTAGCTCTTCTCCTTGAGTGGGATGGGAAAATGGGACTGGAGGGTGGTGATGTGGGAGAGGCTGGTTGGGCGTGATGTCACTTCCCAGCAGGAGTGACAGGAGCTAGTCTTTGTGTTTAGGAGGGTCAGTCTGGCTGTGATGGGGAGATCTGGCTGTAGGGGGCACAGGTGGACCCAGGAAGACCAGGGGGAGCAGCTGGGCCGTTCGGAAGATGGAAATGCACATTAAGGCAGAAAGCAGGAAGGGCCAGGTAGGAGTGGGGGTGGGGATGGGATGGGGACCCCAGGCATGGTCCACTCCCATCAGCCCTGGGGAAGGCCACCAGGCCTTGTCAACCTCCGCTCTCTGTGCTGCAGGTTCCCCGTGAGCTTTGGCCATAGGCAGAGCTCGGCTGGCGTCCAGTATAGTCGTATCGAGGTCTCCGCAGCCTCCTGAGGGGGTCCATCTGGAAGATGCTGGAACCATGGCTTTAACAGACAGTCTTCAGCTTCCTGCTTGCCTGGGCCCCGGAACACAGGGCTAGATGGTCCTTCAAGACTCGCCCTTGCTACAGAAGAGGTCTGTTTTGCTGGGGCAAAAGGGTTGAAAGTCTGAGAGCTGCACAGTCTTCATTTTGAGTCTCAGGTTCAGAGGGTTCCTGAGGCTCTGCCTCTTTGCCTCAGTTTCCCCACTGACTCTGCACATCTCTGCAGTAATGAAATGATGAGAGCATCTCACTGTGACTCTGTTGCTCTGTGGGCTTTCTCAAGCAGGAAGTCACTCCTGGGATCACCCCTAAATCCAGCAAAGAATACCATATTATCTGCTCTCTTTCTCCATCTGGTTGGGACTTTTGGGGGGGAACACCTGCTTTTTGGTACTCAGATCTCATTATGTTCAACCCCTCCAATTCCCTTGCCCAGAATACTTGTCATTCACCAGCAACTCAGATGGTTGGTAGGAGGCTTGAGTTCTAGCCCTGACTGCAGCTCTTCCTGCTGTCTGACCGTGGGCCTCAGCTTCCCTTGTGTATACAATGGGGGATCTGAACCAGGTGGTTCTTAAGGTCTCTTCAGAAGCCAATGAGTCGGAATTTTAATGCCGGCACTACCATGGATAATCAGCATGGGCCCTGCTTTCAAGTTGCTAGTCATCCCTTTAGGGGAGATAAGTTTTAATTAGGGGAAAGGTGAAGAATTCCAGAGTTGTGTGCCTTGAAATCCAAGGGCCATCACAGTGCAGGTCGTGCGCTCCAAGAGCAGTTTCCAGGATGGCACAGGAGGACTTTGCAGAAAGGAGATAGGTCTGAAAGCTAACAAACCCGGTTGTCGGTGTGGCCTCCACCTCTTGGCAGCTACTGACCTTGAATAAGTAACAATTCCCTCAAGCCTCAGTTTCCACATCTGTAGAAAGGAGCTGACTTTCCCCCTAGAGGTGTATTTAACTTCTGTCTCCCATCAGGAGCGTCTTCAACTAGTCCCATTCAGCTGGTCAGGATGGATGGGGTTTCTCTTTACCCTCAATACCTAGGTCTCCACTTTTGGGACATTGTAAAGGGGTCACCCCCGCACTGCCCCAGGCCAAAAGGGTTGAGTCAAATGGAGACAGAGCGAATAGCTCCACCCCACAGGACTCTGGCCCCTCCTGAGTCCTCCTCTTCTCTCATTTCTCGATACTTCCTTTAGAGCACTGAAGCTGGCTTATGCTGGCTTGTGAAAGCTGGTTGTTAAATTTTCAGACTTTTGCAAGCTCATTATTAAGCACAGTTGCTAAAAAATTAAATTATTTAAATTTATACTTAAGTAAATTATTTTAAAAAACAAGGTAATGTATACTCTAAGCGCATCACTTCCTTATTTTACTGCATTTTGCTTTCGTCTGTGCTCTTAAGGTGATGTACAGCTATTGTATCCCAGGAGGAGCATGGGGGAGGGGCACGGCCCACCCCTTGCCAATTCTGTGTTCAGTGATGTCATGTTGGTCACCTGAGATGTCCACGGGGAGTGTCTTTGCATCAGAGAGACTGAGGAACATGATAGATTGGGGCTTGATGTTTTGTTGATTTTCCAGTCTCAACAATGTGATGGATGAAATGTTAATAATGTAAATTAAACTTAACAATTTCTCCTGTCTGTAGTTGATACATTGTGAATGGCACAAAAAAAATGGAGGGGATTATTATCCAATTCAGCCAACAGGTGGCTCATGTCACCAGTGAAGGCGTCTGGACACACATCTTCCTTGTTTTACTTCCATCTCGCTCATTAACGTGAACAGAAATTTCAACCAGCATTCGTGTCACAACTACACGCGTGCTTCAGTGATGTGAGCACCTTCCTTACTGAGTCGTGTTGCTGTCAAGCATTTCTTCGTGGTCTAATTTTGTGAAATCATGGCTAAATTGCAGTGACAGTTGGTTTTGGAATCCAGAGTTTGACAGGAAAATCAATGAAAACATTTCTGAGAGAATTAGTTGGCTAGATGGAATTTACAATGAAGAGTATTTACAATAAAGTGTTTGTTATTATTTGTAAATTTGCCAGTTTTGTGCAACAGTACATCCGTTATCCCAGTAAAATTTACATACATTCTTTTCCCCCTTGAGAGCAGTTATTATCAGTCCACTAGCAGCATTCCCCCAGCCACCGTTACTTACAGCTGCTGCTTGGCTCCTTCAGACCTAATTTTCTCTGCAGGAGCCCCCAAACCTTCTCACTTCTCCTTTCCTGTCAGGTTAAGGGGATACCTTTCCAGTCTTAGGGTGGGTTCTCCTCTGTTTTGATCAGGGTCATAAACTCATCGATCAGGCAGGGGATGTATTGCATGTGCAAAGGCCCTGAAGTAAGACTGAGATTCCATCTTGGAGGAATGCCAAGGAGGAGTGCATGAAGGGTAGCATGATGGCAGAAGATGAGGAAGAGGTCAGCAGGGGTCAGATCATGAAGTAGCTTCCAGAAAACAGAAGCATTCCTGACTTTCTTCTAAGTGTTCCGAGGAGCCACTGGAGAACTTTGACAATGGAACGGCATGATCAGACTTAATGGTGTAAAATACCCTTTATGGGTGATATTGGTGAATACAAAAAAAAAAAAAGAATGTCAGTTTCAGAAATAGAAACCATAAAAATACTATGAAAGCAATCCAGTTCCACTGGATTTGATTCTTTTGCAATACTGTCATCAACTGATGGCTCTGAACCTAAGGCCTCCTCTGTGCTGAAAAAGAGAGAGAGGGGTTCATGACATAGTAGCACCATCCTGAGACCGTGTCTGGGCTGAGAGAACAGTGGTGTGATTCAGCACATTTTCATGTTCGTGAAACACTGAAAATCATTTCCGATGCCATGGGCACTGTGCTTCCCAGTCTTTGGATGATGTAACACTGGAATGAAACGATCAAGGAAGTCTCAAGCACCAAGAAAGAGACAGGATGCCTTCGTTACTCTCTCATCAGACCCTCCTGGAGAGGAGCATCGGCAGTGTCGGCCTGGAACCACGGAGACAAGAGCAAGGTCCCCACAGCAAGTGTCCTTCAAGGAGGACTGAAGGGGTAGGGGGATGGGTCCTCCAGCAGAGGAGAAGGCTGTGCACGTCCACCCACTATCTCCCTGCTGCTTCAAGGGGCCCACTCATTCATGGGACAAGATGTGAAACCAATCACAGTCCATGCCTGAGGTCATGGGTCATCAGACTTGGGAGGGGAATCTCCATTTCTCCTTTGTGGATAAGGAAACCAAGGCTTACAAGGAAGATGACTGACCCTGTCCAGCTCTAGCATCCTCTTGGATGATACCTCAGCATGGCCTCTCTGGGTCCCTGTACCTGTCATTCCAGCAGCCTCCTGCTCCACTTTGCCTACTCCATCCCGAATCTGGTCAACCTCAAACCTGACTTAGTCTTAATGTTTTATATCAAACATCCCACTTCCCGGTCACCATGTGCTAACATTTCTCCTAGTACTTGAATGCTCCCACTGGCAGTAACTCTCTGACCTCACTGAGATCTCTGATCTCTAAATGCTGATCCCTGACTCCAGTGCTTTTCCAGAATCTATCAAGAGGCTCACGGGCTTCACTGTCCTTCTTGTCAAATCTAGATCTCACATCCCAGTCTTAGGACGAATCTCTGCAAACACCATCTTATAGATTAGTCATGTTGATACTGGATTAATGTACACACCTGTTGCACATAGGCAGAAAAGTCAGCCAGCCTGACAAGCACGTTTCACTTGAATTCCAGGAACTCAAAGCCTCACACTCACCCTCCAAATGCTCCAACACAGCAAAGGAAATGCTCAATGAGTGGAAAAGGCAACTTACAGAATGGAAGAAAATATCTGCAAACTCTAAATCTGATAAGGAGTTAATCTCCAAGGTATAAACTCAACAGCAAAAAAGCACATAATTGAATATAAATCTGGGTGATGGACCTGAATAGACATTTTCTTCCAAAGACATACAAATGGCCAACAGGTACATGGCAAGGTGCTCAACCTCACTATCAAAACCACAGTGAGACCACACAGGTGAGGATGAGCATAATAAAAAAGAAGAGATAACAAACGTCAGCGAGGATGTAGAGAAAAGGGAAGCTGCACCATTGGTGGGGATTGCAAACTGTTGCAGCCACTAAAGAAATCAGTGTGGTGGTTCCTCAGAAAGTTAAAAGGAGATCTATCACGTGATCATCCACTCCTAGGTACATGTTTGAAAAAATTGAAATCAGTATTCCAAAGAGTTCTCTGCATACCCGGTTCACTGTAGTATTATTCACAGCAGCCAAGCTCTGGAGGCTACCATGGATGTTGACTTTGGCCACGTGACTTGCTCTGGCCATTAGAATGTGGGCTGAAGCTATAAGATGTCAGTTCCCAGCCTTGACACTAACAGGCAGTGGGTGTCTCCTCTCTCTCCTCGGGGAACTTTCTACATCTACCATAACAACAGGGCACCCCAGCCCATCTAGCCTGGGCCCCAGAAGGAGGAAGATGGTACAGTCCTGAAGCTGACCTGTAGCCTGCAGTGGGGCTCTGCCAGCCAACTCACAGGTCTGAAAGTGGGAAAGGAGTGCTAACTTGTGGTTCTGGGATTGCTAATTGCACAGTAAATAGTGACTAATACAGCATCCACCCAGATAGGAAGTGCTTTTAACCTCCCCCACAGGGTATAGTACTGCCATGACTGAAAGCCCTGAAATATAATAATAACAATGACAGCGTAATAAAAGTAATACAGTCTTTGCTTGCAAAAATACAATACTGAAAAACATCGAGAAAAATAAAACCCACCCAAGCCCCACTGCTCAAACATAACCACTGACGTGCGTGCACGCGTGGTCACGTCAGTCGCGTCTGACTCTCTGTGACCCTATGAATTGCAGCCGGCCAGGCTCCTCTGTCCGTGGGGATCCTCCAGGCAAGGACACTGGTGTGGGCTGCCACGCCCTCTTTCAGGGGATCTTGCCCACCCAGGGATCGAACTCATGCCTCTTACATCTCTTGCATTGGCAGGTGGGTTCTTTACCACTAGCGCCATCTGGGAAGCCCCAAATCACTACCATCTTGGTGTACATCCATCTAAGCTCTTATCTCTGATGACAGATGAAGCAATTTAGGAAGAGAGATAAAAGGCAACTTCATCCTTCGAATTATTTAGATTAAGACCTTGCAGGCATCCTTGACTCCTCTTTTTCTCTCTCACATCCAATCTGTCAGTGCATCCTGACAGAATCCCATCTTTCTAGTCACCGCCTCCATCACCATTGCCACCCCCACCCCCACCTCTCACCAGGAATATTGCGATAGTGCAACACCGGCCTTCTTCCTCCTGTTCCTGCCTTCTCGTCTGTCCTCCCCGCAGGGGCCAGAAGGAACCTCTGCAAACCTAAGTCGGTCCACCCCGCCCTTCTGATCCGATCACCCCACGGTTCCTCCTCTTACTCAGCAGAGCACTGACCACCCCCTCTCAGGCCTCCGTGCGGTGCTTTCCTCTCAGACCTCATCTCTTCTCCGTCGCTTCTAACGCATGTGACCAACTCCGCCTTCCCTTCTTGGCTCCTCTGTGCCCTGTGGTAGGAACGTGCACACGGCAGATACCCTGACTGCTCAGCTCCTAGCTTCCTTCCATCTGTTATCCCAAAGCTGCCTTCCCTGGAAGGCCTTCCCCGGCTACCACAGCTAAAATTGCATGCTCGCATGTGCATGTGCACACGCACAACACACGTGTGTACACACAGCTAGACTTGCACACTCGCATGGACACGCACGCACAGACACTTCACATTCTCCCTTCCCTGCATCCTCACTTCTTCGCCCTCTCCAGTCTCCAACAGATTGTAGCTCATTTATTTGTTAATTTATTTTATTTATTAATTTATTATTCGTATTCCCTGTGAGAATATACATGCCACAAAGGCAGGGTATTTTGACTGCTTACCTCTGTACTTCCCATATCTAGAACAGCTCATAGGTAAACACTGAACAGCTCCGTATTTACCACATGAATGAATGAAGGAGTGAATGAATGAATGAAGGAGTGAATGAATGAATGAGTGACGGATGAGTCAACATAAAGTGCCTAGAATGTTGCAGATGTAGAATAAAGGATATTTGTTAGTACCAGAGACTTAAAGAAAAATGCTTTCTTCCTCTTATATCGTAGGTGTTACAAAAAGTTGATATAAATTTTTTAATGGAGCATAAATATTTAAAGTCATAAAGGTCACGCTGGTAGAATAATAATATAAGCAATACTATCACTTATAAAAACAAGGGAATAAAAGGAAAGAAGCAGGTAGTGGAAGGAATGCAGATGACCAAAATTCCTCATCTCTCTCATCCCTAGACATTGTCTAGGACTAATAATTTAAGAAAAGCACTCTGTGTTTATTTTTTTAAAGAAGAGGCCTCAGTGCTCTAAAAACAGGTCCTAAAATGTATTCTATTTGGCCCAACCATTGCTTTTAACTTTTTTGAGTCAGTACCAACTTTTGAAATTTGGGCTGTTTCCACATGCAGCCTTGTCTTTGAAGAGATCTGGGCCTGCACTCTGAAGTCTAGTCAGCAGGTGGCGAAGGGTAGCAGCCATTCTCTTTAGATGTGGCTTTTAACCCGCAGTTGGCTGTGGACCCACCGAGCTTTTCATTCCTGGTATAGTTTTATAGTAACAACCTTAAAGGAAGGAAGGCAGGCAGGGATGATGGGAGGGAAGAAGACAAAATTGTAACAGTTGTTATCTCACCAATGTGGGGCCTGGGAGTGTTGGAAAGATGAGCTACTCTCTTTAAGCTCTATGTCTTCAATATATTCCTGTAAGTTCAGGTACACGTGTCTTGTTTCAATAATGAAGGGACTAGTTAGGTTTAAAAAAATCATTGAAAAATAAATGTTTACATTAGGAAAATCTCAAAGCACCGAAAAATCTAAAGATCAAAAATAAAACTGCCCATGTCCTGCCAGTTACTAAGCACATGTTGGTGTATAGTCCCTGAATCTGTTGCTTATGACGATAGCTAGTTAAAAATGGAGACAGACAGCATCCTGATGGACATTTCCACATCACTGAGATCGTACTCTATCTAAAACGTGGCGGCATGTACCTTTGTAGATTTACCTGATAAGGCATTGACGTGAGACTGAGTTCACATACATATCGCCTTTGCCAGTGTTAAAAACTGTATCAGCAGTTCCACTGTCTGGCTTTTTCTTTACTTCGGAACATATAGAAAATCGAATTATGTGCATACCAAGTCAACATTCCAGTTTTCCTGGCAAAGACTGATTTCTGCCAGTGGAAACAGAGTGTTCTCATTTTCCTTCTTTCTCCCCACCATCCTATGCTTTTCTGGTTTCTCTGTGTGCATATTTTCCCCCTGGATCTGGCACTGTGAAGTTGCTAAGTTCTTCCAGATTTGGGATCTGATGCCATCCTAAATCTCCGGGGTTTGACAGGCGAGGTCGGTGGTCACTGAGATACGATCCAGAAAGCTCGCTCTGAGGTCATCTCTCAATCAGATGTCAACTCCCGAGGTGGGGGAATTGGGCAGCCATCCTGCCTTTGGACGCCAGCTTTGACTGCCTTCTCCCTGAAATACATCTGGCAGGACACTGGGCACAAAATAAGTGCTCACTACATCCTTGACAGTTGGAACCAGCTCAGGTGGCTCTTGGCAGGAGATAGAATTTTTGCTCCAAATCAACTCTTCACTGCCCTCCTTACCAATATCTCCAGATCTGAACAGCATTTAAAGCACCAATGTGCCAGCTCAGTCGTGTCCAATTCTTTGCAACCCTGTGGACTGTAACCCATCAGGCTCCTGTGTCCATGTGGTTTCTCAGGCAAGAATACTGGAGTGGGCTGCCATTGCCTTCTCCAGGGAATCCTCCCCATCCAGGAATCAAACCTGCATCTCCGGCTTTGGCAGGCAGATTCATTACCACTGACCACCTGCTGCTGCTGCTGCTAAGTCGCTTCAGTCGTGTCCGACTCTGTGGGACGCCACAGACGGCAGCCCACCAGGCTCTGCCGTCCCTGGGATTCTCCAGGCAAGAACACTGGAGTGGGCTGCCATTTCCTTCTCCAATGCATGAAAGTGAAAAGTGAAAGTGAAGTCGCTCAGTCGTGTCCGACTCTTCGCGACCCCATGGACTGCAGCCCACCAGGCTCCTCCATCCATGGGATTCTCCAAGCAAGAGTACTGGAGTGGGGTGCCATTGCCTTCTCCACTGACCACCTGGGAAGCCCATAAAAGTACCAACGGCCATTCTAAATTCTTGGATGCCATTGTGGCTTCATTTTTGAAGATATTTACAATGTGACCCCCATGTTAGCACCTACGACTTCCAGCCTTCCAGAGTCACCCTCTTTCACACCTGATCTAAAGCTTCATTCCATACAGTGATCCTGCCTGCCATCACTGTCTCTTTGAACTTGCTCCTGGGGCAGACACATTCGAGTACATTGAAAGCGAGGAAGCCAGCAGGTGCAATCATCAATCCTATTTCTTCTCCCACCAGGCACTCAAACACAATGAGTGGGAAGGTTCTTTACTTGGCCCTGCATGATCTATCCTGCAGACTCCATAGCTTTTCCGCTCGCGCTTAGATAATGATAAATAATGATATAAGAATAAAACACCTTCCAGTTATTTCCATGGGTAACAACGGTCTGCGTGCTCGGCCACTCAGTCGTGTCTGACTGTTTGCCACCCCATGGACTGTAACCCACCAGGCTCCTCTACCCATGGAATTTTCCAGGTAAGAACACTGGAGTGGGGTCCCATTTCCTACTCCAGGGGATCTTTCCCACCCAGGGATCAGACCTGCATCTCTTATGTCTCCTGCATTAGCAGGTGGATTCTTAACCACTCCTGCTGCCTGGGAAGCTAAATAATGGTCTAAAATCAGTAATTAACATGTCATGTCAAAATTCCCAATTTCATTCACGTTACATCTTCCCCTTCCCCATGCTTTCTTCCCCTTCCCCACCTCCACCAGACACCAAAGAGGTGAGAGGCAGAAAAGGCCTTACCTGGCTGACGCTGTCAGGACCGAGTGTCGTGCCTTCTGGACTCACTGGGTGCTTGCAGTGGTTTGCAATGGGGTGTGCGTGTGTGTGTGCGTGGGGGATTCTTGGCCTTCCCCCCACCGGGAACCTGTGAACGCACTTCCTTGGAGGCAGATCCTTGGCGTTCCGTGGTCCAGTCCCTGCCCTCGGATCTCTCACCTTTCCAGGTGGTCCTGCCACTGAGAACCCAAGCGATCGCAGGCTTCTGTGGGGTTCAGAACCAGTCCTCGGGAAAATTCACACCTTTGACCCACTCTGGAGCCACTTCCTGCTGTCGCTTGTGGCAATTCATTTCCTATGGAGGCTGAGCGGCCACTATCTGAAACTTGTAGACTGTTGGAGGCCCAGGTGTGGCACTGGTTTGTCCAGGAGACTCAGGGAAAACTTCCAGGTGGTTCCCCCACATAGCTGACTTTTCTGTAGGTGAAGAGCTACCAGCAAGGAGAGCCTGGTTGAGGATGAGGCCAAGACATAATATCGCAGGATGATGATAAGGAAAGAAACAGATTTCTAACGACATCATTTGAGCATCTCACATCCAAATTCAGACCCACTCATGAACCTTTTAGATATGTGAGTCAGTAAATCTCCTTTTGTTCTTTTAAGCCTGTTCACCTTATTTTTTTTCTTCCCTTGCAATCAAGAGACCTGACTGATACAGAAAGAGGAGCAATTTTCTCCCAGGAGGAGAAATGATTAAGCATTTAATCTGAGACATGCCTATTCTTAAATGTCCCCTTAGCATAACTCACAGCAAGAATCTCATCAATTCATTCATTCATTCAGCGAGTATTTCTGGGCTTCCCTGGTGGCTCAGGTGGTAAAGAAGTCACCTGCCAATGCAGGAGACATGGGTTCAATCTCTGGTCAGGAAGATCCCACATGCCACGGAGCATCTAAGCCCGCGTGCCACAACTACTGAACCTGTGCTCTGGCGCCCAGGAGCCGCTACTACTGAGCCTGTGAGCCACAACTACTGAAGTCCGTGCACCCTACAGCCAATGTTCTGCAACGAGAAGCCACCACAATGAGAAGCCTGCACGGCAGTGAAGACCCAGCACAGGCAAAGATAAATAAATAAAATTATAAAAGAAACCACAGATATTTCTGAAGCATGTGGATTTCCCTGACAACCGCCCCGCTACAACCAAGCTAAGTATTATTATCCATTTTTTATCAGTAAGGAAATTCAAGTGTCAGCAAGGACACAAAATTTGCCTGCTGTCATGCACTGGGATGTCAGAGCTGGATCTTGACCCCGTGAACTTTCCCATCAGGTCTCACTGACAGCTCTGTGAGGCTGCTTATTGGATCACATTTCAGAAGGGAGCTTCTGGAGGTGCAGGGCACAGGTTGTGCCATCCCTAGGCAGTTGACCAAGGCCATCGATCGAGGCGGGGTAGGCAGCAGGCGCTCTGCACTGGGAGAGCCTTTAGATTCCGCCCATGTGACTCAGTGAGTCCGAGTCAGCCTGGAGTCTTTCACGGGACTTAACACAATGCCATACATCCAGTAGGTGCTCAGTAGTAGTTTATCCAGTGAAAGAAATAATAGGGAAAAATGCCTGTCTCTGCAACTAGTGCCAGTGCCGATTCAAAGTGGTGCAGGTCGCCCCTGGGAAGGACCACGTGTGTGTCTGCCTGCTAAGTTGCCTCAGTCGTGTCTGACTCTTTGCAACCCCATGGACTGTAGCCTACCAGGCTCCTCTGTTCATGGGATTCTCCAGGCAAGAACACTGGAGTGGGTTGCCACGCCCTCCTCCAGGGGATCTTCCCAACCCAGGGGCCAAACCCGCGTATCCTGCAGCTCCCGCGTTGCAGGTGGATTCTTTACTCTTGAGCCATTGGGGAAGCCCGAGAAGGACCACGTACGCACGCAATTGTTTGTCTAAGAATTTTCCCGCAGGTACATTTGCACATCAGGGCTGCAGTGCAAGACTGGGCAAACTGCACTGTCCAATGTGAGGGGGACACATTTTTACATCATGGGGGAGTGAGCGGCAGACAACTTTTCACTGTCTACCTTTGTGTATGGAATGAATTTTTTCCTTTTACCGTAGTCATGTAAAACTTATTCCAACGAAAAACCTGATGTCACTACTGAGATGGTGCCTTTAAATGACTGAATACACTGCTTGGTACAGCAGTCATTATCACTATTGCTGCTATTTTTAAAGATGTACTGTTTGAACGTCCTACAGTGTTATTACATCATAGGGACACACGAGGGCGCGCCAAGCACCTATTAAAGAAGCTTTTTCGTAGCTGTGGCCCTTGGAGGCTATAACTTTAAGAACACAGTGGTGGTGGGGAAAAACATCCCAGGGGTCTCCTGTTAGTGACCAGGGCGATTTTTGGCTCCATCTTAGTCCCGTTGTCCAACCCTGTTAATGGAATTCGAGGGCTCGTTTCCTGAGCACGTCCATGAGAGGAGTCAGGGTGAGGGTCCCTTCCCTGTACGTGGTGGGGAGAATGGCTGGCGAAGCCAGAACTGTGCAAGGGAACCCTGTACTCTTGGGCCTCGGTGTTCCCATCTATGCAATGGGGACAGTAAATCCCACCTTGCAGGGCTGTTGTGAGGATCAAGCAGGGACTCTCAGAGATTAAAAGAAACCTGAACTAGTTCTCTCTGTAAATTTTGAACTTGTTCTCTCTGAAAAATTGGAAAGAAAAATAGAGAGAAAGAAAAGATAAAAGCCCCGGATGGAGTTACCAAAATTGAAGTCACTTTTACGAGGTTAGATTTTAAAACTTATGTCTCTAACACACACACACACAAACACATACACGGCAACCTAAGAGGATTAGGCAGAGACAGAGATGGTGGGATGCATTTTAAATAAGTAATTCACATGGTCTGACAGTGGGACTCAAGTTTAATGATTTTCTATGATCTGGGAGTTGGTGATGGACAGGGAGGTCTGGCGTGCTGCGGTTCATGGGGTCGCAAAGAGTTGGACACGACTGAGCGACTGAACTGAACTGAACTTCTGCCATCACTTCTGGTGGTACCTCTCTATGACTTGGGTATAATTTTATTTGAAGATCATACGTAAAAGCTGACACCAGGACCTGCAGCAGACAGACTGCTGTCCTCCCTTCTCCCGACCAAGCGAACTCCCACTTTGTTCCAGCACAGAGCAGATGGCAGTGTGCTCAACGGAGAGATGCTCCGTCCCCAGTCCCAGAAGGACAACTGTTACTGATGTAAATCATTCCCTTTTGCCAGTGATTGGTTTACAGGTGGACCGATGCCCTGGTTCTGGCCAATGAGAAGTAAGTGCATGTCTCCTGGAGGCTTCTGGGAGAGACTTTCCTGTGTAATAAGAGAGAGACCCTTAGAAACTTCTCCTTCTGTCTCTCCTCCTACCTTTGAACATAGTCAGAATGTCTGGACTTGCAGCAGTCATCTTGCGACCACAAGTCTAAGCCCAGGGGAATGCAGGGATCCCCATCCTCCTGTTTGACATAATTGAGGCTGAGCGAACCAAACTTGGAACCATTTAATTCAAGACTACTTGTTACATGATGCACTTTCTAGAAAATACAGTTCAAACTTCTTCTAGATGATCCGTTACTTGCAGCTAAAAGCACATTTGATGATACATGGCTTATGTGAACTCTGTGAGGCACGTGCCAAATGCTTCCTTGGCAGAACCCGAGAACTGCATGTCTAACAAGCTCAGAGCCCCTCTTACGAGTAGCATTTGGTCTCGGCTATTTCTTACTCTAGAGCGGGAGCCTGCAGACCGGCCGAAGCTCAGGAAGTGCCGGTTTATTTATTCATTCCCCAGGAGAGGGACATCATGTTTTGGGTGATTTATGAATAAGTTGTTCCTAATGTTCACATTCAGGTTTTTGTAAGAACACAGGTTTGCATTTCTTAGGTGAAACTCCCAGGAGTGTGTCTGCTGGGCTGGATGGTCAACAGACTCGAAAAGACTATCAGATCATGTCGCCCGAGTGGCTGCACCATTTTGCATTCCCACCAGCAGTGTGGGAGACCACAGGTTACTCTGCACCCCCACATCTGGTTTCTTTCTTGTTTTTTTAGAAGCACTGATTCAAATTTTTAAAAAATTTTTTTTCCTGTTGTTTGTTTTTGTAAATTGGAGGATGTGTACATGCTAAGTCCTTTAGTTGTGTCCGACTCTTGGCGACCCCATGGACTGTAGCCCACCAGGCTCCTCTGTCCGTGGGATTCTCCACATAGGAATACTGGAGTGGGTAGCCGTGCTGTCCTCCAGGGGATCTTTCCAACCAGGAATCGAACCTGCTTCTCTTACGTCTCCCGCATTGGCAGGCGGTTCTTTACAACTAGCACCACCTGGGGAGCCCAAAATGGAGGGTAATTGCTTTACATTGCTGTGGGTTTCTGCCATACAACTATGCGACTCGGCCATTCTTCCCATCCCCCATCCCACCCCCCACATCCGTTTTCTTCTCACCGTTGTATCTCCACTTCCAAGCATGGAACCTGGCACACAGTAGGTGCTCAACAAATATGCACATAGTAGATGCTCAACAAATACTGACATCTGCTGAATAGAATAAATGCATGACTAGCAGCAGTCACACACTGCATAGTTGTGAGGATTTAGTGAGATAACTTTGTAAAGCATTTGGCACAGTGCCTGGCCCTTAAATGTTAGTCACGCAGTGGTGTCTGACTCTTTGTGACCCCACGGACTGGGACGAGCCAGGCTCTTCTGCCCATGGGATTCTCCAGGCAAGAATCCTGGAGCGGGTTGCCATTTCCTTCTCCAGTAGATCTTCCTGACCCAGGGATCGAACCCGGGTCTCCCACGTTGCAGGCAGACTCTTTATCGCGTGAGCCATGAGGTCAGCTTGCCCAGCCCTTAATCCGCACTCAACATGTGAAGGTCACTAATCGAGGCCACCCTCCCCGGGCGCAGGGTGGAGCGGAGCAGGCAGTGAGAACCTTCCTCTGTTCTAACCTCTGGTTTTCTGAGCTCCAGGCTTCGGGGATAGGAAGAGCTTCTCTTTCCAGGAACCGAGGAGGTAAAGAATCCCCCGCCCTGACCCCTAGCTGGACGCCCCAACCTTCGAGCTCTTTCTGAGCCAATCTTGTGGCTCTGTCTGCTCCAGCCCGGGAGGAACCCAGGGAGACTTGGATCCCACTGTATTTTCCTTGCCCCCACACTGGAGAAGGGGAGGCCCACGGGCCAGGGAACAGAGCGAGTTTTTGTTTTGCTAGCTGTCCCCGGCCCCTGTGGGGGGGACACGGACGCCTCCACACCTCTGGGGATTCTCCCAGCTCAGCCAAGCTCTTTGGCCTCCCTCATTCACCCACGCCCACCGGGGACCTGTTTGCCAGATTCTTTTCACCACTTTTCTTTCTCCACAATAACTCTGACCCTTTCTGCTATTGTTTTTCTAGGTTAATTGAATACGTGCTCTTTGCCGTGGAGGCCTGCGGACCGCGCCAAGCACAACAGGCCCAGCACGAAGCGGGTCTGGGAGGCCTGGCCCACCGCGGCAGCCTGGGGCCGGCTCAGGCGGGGCAGGGGGCGTCTCTGGGGGGATCGGGGATGTGAGCTCACCTGGCATAGGCAGCATCCAACTGGGGTGGGGAGGCAGGCAGGGAGGAGGGTGTCTTATCTGCTTTTCAACCTCTTTTTCTTAATAGAGCAGATAATCCCCAAATTATTATTTTTTTAAAAATTAAAAAAAAAATCTTTTGGATGCACCACACAGCATGTGGGATCTTCCTTCCCCAACCAGGGATCAAACCCAAGCCCCCAGCACTGGCAGTGTGGAGCCTTAACCACTGGACCACCAGGGTTTTTGTTCTTGTTTAGTTGATTAGTCATGTCCAGCTCTTCACGATCCCATGGACTGCAGCCTGCCAGGCTCCTCTGTCCATGGAAGTCCTCTTCAGTTATTCTTTAGGAACTCACGTTGATACTTTCTGAGCCCCTTTCAACAGAAGAAAACTGTAGCAAGGTGTTGGGGTAATAATAAAAAACCAAGAGTGCAATGGTTCTCAATCGGGGGGCATCCATGCCCCCAGGAGACATGGATCACTGTATAGAGACCTTTGGGTTGCTGTGACCTTCGGGTGGGGTGTTGCTGGCATCTACTGAGTAGAAGCCAGGGATGCTGCTAAACGTCTTACAGGGAACACCCGGCTCTCACAAGAGGATTACCCGGCCCAGAAAGTCAGCAGGGCTGAGGCCAAGCAACCCAGGTTTCTCAGGACTCCATTGTATGGATGAGCTGACTGAGGTCCAGAGCAGTTATGTAATATGTCCAGTGACACAGGAAGGAAGGATCGGGACAAGGTTTCGGCCGGAAAGCTGCCCCTGCTGCCCTCCTGTCCCTCCCGCTATTAGATCACATGATGCTTGCTCCTTGGAAGAAAAGCTATGACCAACCTAGACAGCATATTAAAAAGCAGAGACATTACTTTACGAACAAAAGTCAGTCTATCAAAGCTATGGTTTTTCCAGTAGTCATGTATGGATGTGAGAGTTGGACTATAAAGAAAGCTGAGCGCAGTAGAATTAATGCTTTTGAACTGTGTTGGAGAAGATTCTTGAGAGTCCCTTGGACTGCAAGGAAATCCAACCAGTCCATCCTAAAGGAAATCAGTCCTGAATATTCATTGGAAGGACTGACGCTGAAGCTGAAACTCCAATACTTTGGCCACCTGATGCAAAGAACTGACTCATTTGAAAAGACCCTGATGCTGGGAAAGATTGAAGGCGGGAGGAGAAGGGGGCGACAGAGGATGAGATGGTTGGATGGCATCACCGACTCAATAGACATGAGTTTGAGTAAACTCTGGGAGTTGGTGATGGACAGGGAGGCCTGGCATGCTGCAGTCCATGGGGTGGCAAAGAGTGGGAAATGACTGAGCGACTGAACTGAACTGAACTGAGGTGATGGGAGGTGAAGGAGCTTGGAGCAGGGGCTCATTCTGGTGAAAGTGGGAGGTGGGAGAGGAGTGGGAAGTGGAGGGGACCTACCACAGACGGGGAAGGCGCTGGGAAATTTGGCAGGATTCTCAGAGGATGGCCAAGTATGTCATGATCCCTCTTCTCATTTGCTTCAGTCGTGTCTGACCCTGTGCAGCCTCATAGACGGCAGCCTGCTAGGCTCCTCTGTCTCTGGGATTCTCCAGGCAAGAACAGGAGTGGGTTGCTATGTCCTTCCCCAATGCGTGAAAGTGAAGTCGCTCAGTCGTGTCCGACTCTTCGACACCCCATGGACTGTAGCCTACCAGGCTCCTCCGTCCATGGGATTCTCCAGGCAAGAGTACTGGAGTGGGTTGCCATTGCATTCACTTCTACCTGCTTCCAAACCTCCATGGGAAACGCGCCACTTCGGGCAGATCTTGGGAGCTGCGCTGCAGTATCCAATAGTAAGCAGCAGAGGGCGCAAGAGGTCCTTTGCTGCCTTTCCGCTTAAAAAGCTTTTTCATTATAAAGGAATAGGTGTGCCTTAAAGAGAACGCGGCAAAAACAAAAAAAAAGCAGAACAAAGAAATCTAAACTGCCCCTAGTCCCACCTCCAGGGGAAGCTAAAATTTAAATCATACTTCCTTCTGTCTTCTCAAGCCAGTTTGTTTATGATTTCTTTTTCGTTAGTTTTCCAACACAGGTGTGATCACCCCCAGAGACTTGATTCTGTGGCCTGGATTTTCACCCAAGGTCACATCAGAAGTTTCCCCCGCTGTCTAACAAGCTCTCCGTACCACCTGTAGTCACGGAGTGGCGTTGGAGGGGGAGGGGTGCAGGCGTCCACCCGATAATTGGGTTTTAAGTGCCAACTGTGTGCCAGGCTGTGTTCGTGCACGGCGGGGGGAATGGAGGCCAAGGTCTGGGGAGACGGGAGATACCCGGGATCCCTTCATATCTGGAGCAGTGCAGGGGCGTGGGGTAGGAGGGAACCCCCAGGGTGATGTGACGGGGACCTCTGGGGTGGTGGTCCTGGAACGGGCTCTCGGAGGATGGGACCTTCGAGCCGGGACCTGGAAGATGACAAGCAGTCAGCTGGCAAAGAACGAGGGGTGAGACAAGTGCTTCCGCCAGGAGCACGCCTGGCACATTCGGAAACTAGGCTAGGAAGGGGGCGACCGGCTGGGGGTGGGCGGAGAGGAGAGCGGGCAGCCGCCAGGCCAGGGGAGCCCCGGGGAGGACCATGGAGGGGAGGGCCGTCTTCGTCCGAAGGGCAGCGGGATGTCTCCAGGTTTTCTGCACAGTGGGTGACGGGCTCTGGGCATTTTTTTTCTTTGGGGTTGGGGGAGCTGCAGGACTAGAGGAGCCAGGAGGCGACGGCAGACACCAGCAAGAGAGGACCTTGGTGGGGACAGCGGACAGAGAGCAGCTTCACCCAGAGCAGGACTTGCCTTTCCCAGCGGCACTCGTGCTAAGGAATCTGCCTGCCAGTGCAGGAGACTCAGGAGACATGGTTTCCATCCCCGGGTCAGGAAGAGCCCCTGGCGTAGGGAATGGTTAACCACTACGCTTGCCTGGAAAAGTCCATGGACCCAGGAGCCTTGGGGGCTATGGTCTGTAGGATCGCACGACTGAGTGCACACACACACAAACATTTTCTTAAAAATCTAAACAAAAGTAGAGTAAATGGTAAGATGTACCCCAGGACACCCCTCTGACCCCCAACTCCCGGTCCATCTGCCCTCATTGATGGACCCACCCCACCCTACAACACTGGGTGGTTTTAAACCAAACCACAGATGCTGCGTCATTTCACCTGGAGTCATTTTGTAAGTATCACCAAAATGAGAATTTTTAAAAATATCACCTTGAGATCATTAACATGACTTCAAAAATTACCCATGATTCCATAGTGTCACTCTAAATCTAGTGTTCAAATATTCCTGATAGTCTAAATTAGCTTTACAGTTTATTTGTTCAAACAAGCATCCAAAGAAGGTGCAGATATTGTGAATGACTAATCTGCCATGGGCTTCCCAGGTGGTATAGTGGTAAAGAATCTGTCCGCCGATGCAGAAGACTCAAGAGACACAGGTTCAATTCTTGGATCAGGAAGATCCCCCAGAGTAGGAAATGGCAACCCATTCCTGTATTCTTGCCTGGAAAATTCCATGGACAGAGGAGCCTGGTGGTCAGGCCATAGAGTTGCAAAGAGTCAGACGCACCTGTGCACATGCACACACAATCTGCCCCTTAAATCTTTAAAATCTATAGGTTCCCCCTTTTTCTTTGTGTGGATTTTTTTTTTTTTTTTTTGGCAGGGGTGGGGGGGAAGCTGGGATTCAAAGACTAAGAAGGAGCTGGACATGGGAAGAATCAGGTTTAACTCTTTTATTTAAAACTGCAGTCATTCCCCCTTCCACGCTTGCTTCCTTTCTCATCTTCTAACATAGATTTTGATTTCTGAAATTAAATTGTTCAGCTGTGTCTGACTCTTTGCAGCCCCATAGACTGTGGGCCGCCAGGCTCCTCTGTCTGTGGAATTTTCCAGGCAAGAATACTGGAGTGGGTTGCCATTTTCTTCTCCAGGGGATCTTCCTGACCCAGGGATCGAACCCATGTCTCTTGTGTCTCCTGCACTGGCAGGCAGGATTCTTTACCACGGCGCCACCTGGGAAGCGCATTAATTGGATTTATTGCTTATGTCTTTTCATTGGAATGCCAGCTCCGTGAGGACTGTTCTGTTTGCCAGGGATCCCTCAATGCTTAAAACAGGGTCTGGCACACAATAGGGGCCTAATAAATTTTTCTTGAGTGAATGAATGTTGCACTCAGAGGCAGCTTCAGATTTCTTGTCAACAGTGAGTTCCCAGCAGCCACGAGGAATCAATCAGAACAGGCAAAGGAGATCAACCCAAAGCTATGGGGATTCAGCAAGAGGAGACTACGGATTTGTCAAAGAGGTTCCAGCTGAAAACCCGTTCAGTGGGCTTCTAAATCAGACTGAATTGGCTTCAACCCCAGGTCCACCACTATATAAACTGTATGATCTTGGGCAAATCCAATGTCCTCTCTGAGCCTCAGTTTCTACATCTGGAAAACAGGGGGAAAATAGTAGACACCTCCCAGGGTCATTGAAAGAATTAACAAGATAACATATGTTAAGAGTTCCAAGGGCCACAGGAAGGAGGGGATTGGGGCCATTACATCTTTAAATGAACTTACCATGGGTCTCGTCTACACTGAAAGGCACGTGAGGTCATTACAAAGCTACTGGGAAATTGGGGAGCCAGGTAGGAGGAGTGGGGGTCACTTTGGGGCCTGGGTGCATTCTGTCCCCTCTCTCTGCCACACTGTCCCCCTGCCCTGACTCCTTCTGGTCATTTGAGTCTCAGGTCAAACTTCAGCTCCCTAAATGGGTCTTCCCTGGTCACTGTGTTAGAAGTAGCCTCTCCTCTCCTCGCCTCCCCCATCACCCTCGCCTCCATCACCGTGTTGATTTCTGTCATAGCGCCCATCACCACCTGTAAGTTGTCATTGCTTCGCTGTCTTATTTATTGTCTGTCTTACCCTCCACCAGCCATGCCTCCCCACCAAACGTGACCATAAGTTCCTTTTTTGCGGGGAGGAGCAGGGCTATGCTGGGTCTTCATTGCGGCACGCAGCCTTCTCTAGTTGTACGTGAACTTCCCTAGTTGTGGCACATGGATTTCGTTGCCCTGCAGTGGGATCTTAGACCCCGGACCAGGGATTGAACCCTTATCACCTGCATTGGAAGGTGGATTCTTAACCACTGGACCACCAGGGAAGTCCCTCGATCACAAACTCCTTGAGAAAGGGCTCTCACCACTTTCTTGTTCACCACCTGAATCCCCAGCACCTAAAACAGTGTTCGGCTTGTAGCAGCACTCAAGACACAGGTGCTGAATGGCCGAATGAATGAGTGAGTGAGTGAATTAGGACGATGGGAAGAACTCATGGAGGGAAAGCATGGGAGGAAGGGAGGCTGAGAGGCTGTCCCCCCAGGAGAGGGATTTTGGACTTTCAGACCGCGGTGGGTGGAAGTGTAGAAACAGATCCCCAGGAAATACCAAGCCTCCTGCAATATTACTGGTTTTTAAACGTGGCCTTAATGTGATTTTGGCATATTGGGAGTAATAAAAGTGTAGGCGATGTCTGCTCAGAACACACTCCCCGATTCAATTTCCACTCTGCTTGTGAGCATGTTGCTAAATTGTCTGGTCCCCTGGGTAAAGAGCTCAGATTCCTGGCCTGCTAGAATCGAAAGGCCCTGGGAAGTGATCTAGTGCAGAGCTTTCCACTTCCTTCGACGGCAGCCCACGATAAAGAGCTACATGGTGACCCGGTACCTGCTCCAGCACAGAGGCACCTGAAAGTCAGAGGAGACTCACTCACGCTTCCTCGTGCTCCGCTGGTCACACTCTGCTTTTTCTATTTTTAAAATAATGGTCCGAACCCCCAACTTGATTGTGTGACTCATTTAATGGGTTTCAGCTCACAGTTTGAAAATCAGCAGACCTGATGCCTGCAATTTACAGACGGGAAGCTGAGGGCCACGGGAAGGAGGGGATGGATCAGTGACCTTCCTAAAACAACGGAAGTTAGTGGTAGAGCTCAGGGCTCCCCAGGTGGCGCTGGTGGTAAGGAACCTGCCTGTCAATGCACGAGATGTAAGAGACACAGGTTCGATCCCTGGGTCTGGAAGATCCCCTGGAGGAGGGCATGGCAACCCACTTCAGTGTTCTTGCCTAGAGAACCCCATGGACAGCGGAGCCTGGCAGTTTACTGTCCATGGGGTCTCCAAGAGTCGGACGCGACTGAAATGACAGCGCACACACAGTTCCCGGTAAAGGATCTTCCACTTTCCTTCCAGAGTGGATGTCTGGGGGCCTGGGGGTCCAGGGGAGAGCAGAGAGCCTGGACACAGGAAACCCAGCATGGAGAAGAGCGATTTTGCTGCGGTGTCCTCTGTGCCCCACTAAACACCCTCTCCACACCTGCCCTGCCAAGCCAGCTTCTACTTCATCACGCTATTGGATTATCTTCAAGATGCTTATTGCCAGCAGGCAAGATGGTGTTCATTTGTAGAGTTCCTTGTTGTCTGTCCCACCCCCCACAATACCCAAAATATAATCTGCATGAGAGGAAGGACTTAACTGTATGGTTCTTCGCTGTGTCTCCAGCACCCAGAAAGGTGTCTGGCACATAGTAGGTGTTCAATAAATCTTTATCAACTGACTACGAGACTAAATGGAGTGCTGGCAGCAGGCATCCTGGTTTTGATGAAAGCGAATCTCAGACCACATCCATTTTACACAAATTGTTACTTATCAACAGGCAGCAGAAAATAGCCACACAAGCCGGCCTGGAGGCTTAATGGACTGCCGGATCCTTGTCCTTTATGAGGCTCAGAAAATCCTTTGCACAAAAGGTTCATGGGGGCAAAGGCAGCAATATTCCAGCAGCAGAATTTGTCTGACATCCACAGGGGTCAGAACCAAAGTCACTCAGGGATCTGACCTAGGATAGTAAAGGGTACCACTCCCTAGATCAGTTCTGTCCAATAGTACTTGCAACAAATGAATCTTCTACTCTGCGCTGTCCAGGATATTAGCCCCCAGCCACATGGCGATTGAGCACTTGAAATTCAAGCTGATGTGACTGAATTGAACTGAATCTTCGATTTATTTTATTTAAACTTGGGTTAGTTACCAATGAAGTTGAAATAGCCACCACGTGGTTTGTGGTTATTGTATCAGACAGCGCAGCCCTAGATCATTCAATGCTGTTCATGTAAGTGCAGGGAGCCGCTGGAAAATATTCCTGCCACCTGCTTCCCTTGAGTAGCACTGAAGTCACCGAAGAGAACACATTCTAACATCCACTGTGTTCATCATTAGCCACGACTTTCACCAATGCCATTTATGTCTAACATTCATTGTATCAATTAGCGAAGTCTCTGGTATTGACCAAACATCAAAGTCATTGCCTCTGGCATGTGGTCTCTCTGATTCCTTGCTAGGGGATCACCCACAGAGAATGAATTATTGATTAGAACAACTGACCACCATGAAAACGGTGGTTGAAATGAACACTGTCAGCCCTCGATATCCCATGGGTTCTGCATCTGCAAGTTCAGCCAAATGCAGGGAGCAAACCTAATCTATCGTCCCAGGGTGGTTGAACCTGCAGATGCGGAACCGTGGATATGGAGAACTGACTCTGGGACTTACGCATCTGGGGGACTTTGGTATCCACAGTGAGTCCTGGAACCAGTCCCCCAAGGATACCCAAGGATGACTGTCCTATGTGCCCCATCTCCGCAGAAGAAACAGAAACACCACATGCATGTTAATGTAATTATGGTTGGTGATGAGTCATGAAGGACCTGAGAGGGGGAATAATGGGAGAAGGTTGTGGTTAAGCCCAGCTTCCCGAGCAGGTGATTTTTGAAGTTCAAGAACGAGAAGGAGAAAGCCAGAGAAGGACAATGGGAGGAAGCACTGCAGAGGTGACCGCAAGCACACAGGTCCGGGGTTGTCCTCCGTCGGTTTGAGGAATAGGACAAAGGCCAACGTGGAAGATTAGTGAGAGGCCAGAACTTTCTGGCTGTGCCGTGGTCACAAGGATTCCGGATTTTGTTTTCTCATCCTTCACTTGAGACACTGGCAGATACTGGGTTAAGCAAAGCTCAGAAGAAGCCGGAGACTTCCAGTTGAAATGAAATCCTCTGTATAGGCTTTCTGCTATGGGGTCCAATTCAGTATCGATATTCCCATTTAAAAAAATACTAATTTCCATTAGATTGAGGCCAGAATGCCCCGGGAAGCCTAGTGTGGTTTGCCAATTGATTCACAGAATGAAATCTTATCTAAAATCTTTTTATTTTATGCTATTAAGGACACAGGAGGGAGCAGCGAGTAAAAAATTTCCCCGCCAGGTTAATGCACAGGGTCAGCTCAAAGTGGCCCCAGGGCTGTCTTAAAGAGATTGTCATTTGTGATTTCTCACTATTTTGTTTCCCGCTACCAGTAATTGAAAAAAAAATTTTTTTTCTTCCCTTCGGGGGAGGTTAATGGATTGACACCTCCTTATCAGCACCTCAGATCTTTATTGGCAATTTCTTCCCTGGGCTGGCATCACTCCCAGCTGCCCTTGGAGGGAGTGAGGCGGTCAGCATGGTTTGCTCACACTGGTCTCTGCTTCTCCTCCTGCCAATGGGGAGCGGGGCAGGGGGCGTTGAGGGAAGGAGCGGGGTGCTGCCCACAGTTCTGAGACCATAGGCATCTTCGGCACTGACCATGTGATAACCCAGGGAAGGACAGACTTGAAGGGATGCTCAGATCTCACGGGAAGTCATCCACTGTGCCGATGCAGACTGATCAGGAGGAGAAAACCATCAGCTTTCCTCGGACCAGAAAAGTGAAGATGTCTTCCCTTCTTCTCTTTTGCTCTTCCTTTAATAATAATAAAAGGCTTTTATTCCCATGATGAGACTTCTCTGGTGAGTTAGCAATAAAGAATCCGCCTGCAATGCAGGAAACATGGGTTTGATCCTTGGGTCTAGAAGATCACCTGGAGAAGGAAATGGCAACCCACTCCAGTATTCTTGCCTGGAGAATTCCTCGGCAGTGGAGCCTGGTGGGCTACAGTCCATGGGGGTCACAAAGTTGGACGTGACTCAGCGTCTAAACCACCACTGTTTCCATCATACAAGCTCTGTACTCTCAGAGAGAACACAGAAAGCGCAGCTAACCACTGCCCCCTTTTCCCTCTGCTCCAGCCTCACTGGCCCCTGGCAAGTTTTTGTGCACTTGCTGTTCCCTCCACTTGGAACCTTCTTCCTCCAAATATCCTCACTCCCTCCTCCCCTCCCCATCTTTGTTCAGCTCTCACCTTTTCTCACTGAGGCTTCCCATGAGCCTGCTTGAACTCAAAACCCCCACCCCCAACCTAGCAGTTCCGGTCCCGCTGTCCAGTTCTATTTGGTTCTCCCAGGTAAGTGCCAAGCCCCAACCTGCTCTATATTTTTCTTACTTAGGTGTTTATTGTCTGTCTCTATCCATCAAGAATTTCTGCAACGTGTTATGCACTGCTTTTTCAGGGCATAGAATAGTATCTGGCACCCAGTAGATGCTCAATAAACATTTGTCAATGAATGAAACAGAGAGGTTGGAAAAAATATCACCCACACTTCTCTTTCATAGTCAACCACTGGCAGTATTTTGGTGCATTTGCTTCCTAATTTTTTGACATATATTGGCTTTTGTTTTCATTTCTACAGTGGAGTCATCATGTATACCAGGGTTAGATTATCAAGAACAATGCCTCCGGAGAGAAACCAGAATGCCCATGAAAGCTGCTAATTGCTCCCAAATGATTCTGTCTATACAGGGAGTCGCTGATTTGCTATTAAAAGGCTTGTTGCCTGGAAATTACATATCCTGAGTTGCCGCAGAGTGAAGCAAAGGGGGAGATGCTCTCAGGAGTACTGGGACCCAGAGTTTCTGTCCCCCCAGCATCTCACCCCCCATTTCACACTCAATTCGTGGCAAACTGTCCTTGAATTAGAGGAACTGCCTGTACTGTGTAAATAATTTTTCTTCTTTCCTATGTATTTGTTGAAGTATAGTTGAGTTACAATATCATGTTAGTACAACATATATATGTATATTCTTTTTCACGGTCTTTACAAGTTACTAGAGAATATTGAGTATAGTTCCCTGTGCGGTATGGTAGGTCCTTGTTGGTTATCTCTTTTGTACAGTGTGTATGTGTGAATCTCAACCTCCTAACACCCTCCCCCTTTCCCTTGGTAACCATATGTTTGCTTTCCATGTCTGTGAGTCTTTTTCTGATCCGTGCACCCCAACAGCCCCCAGCAGCACTATTTATACTAACCAAGACGTGGACGCAACCTAAATGTCTGTTGACAGATGAACGGATAAAGATATGGTATGATTGTGCAATGGAATACTACTCAGCTATAAAAAAGAATGAAATAATGTCATTTGTAGCAACATGGATGGCATACGAAGTGAAATAACATACTAAGTGAAACAACGCAGACAAAGACATGCTGAGTGAAATAACCTAGACAGAGAAAGACGAATATCATGTTATTGATTATATGTGGAATCTGAAAAAAAAACAAGACACAAATGAACTTATTTGCAAAACAGAAGAGTCTCTTTCCTTTTTAAATGTTTTTGATCAAGAGACTATAGGTGACTTTACTTGCATGATGGGCACACATGCTGCTCCCCTATGTACCACTCTAGTTTCAAATCGTGCCTTTTCACTTCATTATACTGTATTCATTCCCTATGTTATTGCAAACTTGTCATGCCTATCATCTCTAAAGGCTACATAATCTGCCATCAGGATGTGCCCTCATCTATGTCTTGTTCAGCCCATCCTGTATTAGTGTACATTTTTCCCCTTACCCTGCCCAGCTTTATAAATAGAAACCTCCCTTCAAAGGGCCCTCTTTAATTCTGTCCCCATTTCTTCCTCAGACCCTGGCTGATACAGATCTCTCTTAGTTTATATACCCTCAGTGTTTCAAGCCAAGATTGCAAACTAGTGGCCCTTGTGGGTTGAATTTGGGTGTCACTCATGCTCAATTGATCCCTGCCACCGTTAGTCATCTGGAGAGCTCACGTAACCAGATGTCCACGTGGAAGTTTAGATCTGGCCACACACAGCTGCCCCTCACAACACCCCTCAGCCATCAGGGAGGAGCTGCGGCCTCTGTTCCCTTTTTAGAAGCTTGACCCCAAGCTTTCCATGAACTACCCTCCCATCTAAACCACCTTTCCTATTGACGTTACCTGCCTGGCTCCGCTAGACACTGAGTTTATGACCTCTCAAGTCTTCCAGACTTCGCCTGCATTTAACCACAGGCCTGCTTGCAAGAGAGATCAGAACTAGGATCCCGTTCTCAGGTTTAGGGGGATGGCAGTCGATATTGTAGGAAATGGACCAGCAGTGATGGTCCAGGAACTCGGCGGCTGTGGTGGGTGCGGAGGCAGCAGGCAGGCCACGTGTAGATCTGACCGAGCTGGAGAGACTGTGCTTTGATCTCCAGCGAAGCTAGTTAGATTTGGGAATAGCGGCCTCGGTAATTAGCCAGCGGTAAGAGCTGAGAGGAAACGTGAGAGCTTCTCACTGAAAAGTCTCTCTCTGTGAAATGAGTTCAGATGGAACCAAAGAATTAGAAGGCTCTGCACTAGAGGCCACTTTGCCTTCCTCTCTGGGGTTTCTGATGGAGCTCTGGGACCCGGTAAGAGTGAGAAGATCAAGGCCCTTGACCTTCTAATGAGATGATGCTGTAAATTTCCCTCTAATTTGCTTATCAAGTTTACCAGCTCACAGTTAACCAAGTGCAAGGTTAGGCCTGGAGAGAGCTCCCTTCATGATCAATGAGCTGAGAAAGCTCTCTGGAAGATTCCCAACACACACACATACACACACACACACACACACAAAGATCCCAAAACCCAGCACAAGAGAGAGGTTATAGAGAGCACGGAGAAAGTTAGGGCAAAGTATCCCAGTTCAGGGGCTTCCCAGGTGGCAGTACTAGTAAAGAACCCGCCTGCCAATGCAGGAGATGCAAGACATGTGGGTTCAGTCCTTGGTTCAGGAAGATCCCCTGGAGGAGGGCATAGCAACCCCCTCCAGTATTCTTGCCTGAAGAATCCCATGGACAGAGGAGCCTGGCGGGCTACAGTCCACGGGGTCACACAGGGTCGGACACAACTGAAGTGACTTAACCTTCACACACACACCCCGGTTCAGTCTGGGGGTCACACCGCCTAACAGGTCTCACTGTGCTTGCTGGTCCCGAGTTGGCACCCATGATGTTCTCACACGGACAGTTTGGGAAAGTTCAGTTTTGCAAGCACCTGAGAGACCATTTTCAGACTTGGGGTCTGCAATATGATCGGGTGATCCATTAACATCTGGGAGTTGGACAGACTTCAAATCCAGCCCATCTCCCAAAGCTTGGTGCCTTTAGCCATGAGATTGACCTCTCTGCGCTGGTTTTACTCATGTGTAACATAGATGCCGGCCATCAGCGCTGAGTCCTTACTGCTCAAAACAGAGGACCAGCAACACAGCATCACCTGGGAGCTTGTAGAAACGCAGCCCCTGGGACCCCACCCCAGGCCGGAAACTGTGTTTTCACAAGATCTCCAAGTGATTCATGTGCATGATACATTTTGAGAGGTGCTGACTGAGCTTTTAGGAGAAGGACATGCAACTAATTCATTGATTCAACACATTTCTTGAGCACTTAGTCTGTGCAGGCTCTGTGGCAAACACTGGGAATTCACCAGGGAATGTGATCCACAAATCCTGACTCTTTTGGAATTTAACTTCTACGGAGGGAGACCAACAGACCAGACAAATACACAAAGTGAAGCGGTGCTCCTGGATGGGGCTTGGCGAGAAAGATTATGATGGTGGAGAGAATGACAAGAAGGTGGCAACTGAGCATCCGCCTGATGGAGGTGAGGAAAGGGGCATATCACAGCTGCATTGAAAAAGTACGTGCAGAGATGCCTCAGCAGAAGCAACACTTCCTGCATTTGAAAGATCAGAGTGGCTGAAAAGAAGAGGAGGTGACAGAAGATGAGTTGGGAGAGACGAGAGGGCAGGGGCAGGTAATGGGTGACTTTAGGAGTCACCGAAGACTATGGCTTCTCCTTCAGCAAGCAGGGACCCCCCCTAGCAGGTGGAGAAAGGAGGGGTAGCAGATGGTAAGTAGGCAACCAAGGGTGACACCGTTGTTGGAGTTGTCCCCATTATCCAGGCAGTGTAGATGCAAGTTGGACTCACCCTGGAAGTTTCAGCTTGGACATCCCTTCTCTAGAGTTCCTTCTCGGACTGCCCACGCTGGAGGGGAGGGATCGTAGCTGTCTGAGCGCCCACAGGCTTCTGAAAGCTCTTGGGTGTGGCTGGGGTGGGGAGCTGATCATGTCTCAGAGCTGAGCACCATGCCTGGCACCTACGAGATGCTTAATAAATGCTTTGTCAGCTAAAGGAATGAGTGTATACAAAGACCCGGGGGTGTACATGGGCGGGTGTGCTCAGAAAGGGTGAGAAAGTGGCTGGGGAGGAGTGGTGGGGTGTTGTTAGAAGCTGTGTCCCCTCAAGGCGCCCTCTGGAAGCTGACACCCAGGAACAAGGTGAGGGCCCTGGCCGGCTCTGGTCACACAGCTGGGACATGTGACCCAGAGGCCGCAGGGACTCGGGGCCGAGAAATCCTGGCTTTTTGTGCCGAACTTGGTGAGGCTTCTGTCCTCGGGCCACCTTATGCCTGGGCCCAGGCTCGTCCACACAGTCATCTCCCCAACAGCGATGCTCGGCTCTGGGAACCGGAGGACAGCCCCTTGGAAAGCCACGTGGCAGCACTCTGAGAAAGTAACAGTGCGCATGCTCTCAGACGGGGCATCCTGCCCCACGGCAAAAGCCCAGAGCAGGGATTCTCAGCCAGGACAATCCTGCGCCTGGGGGACACTTGGCAACGTCTGGAGACATTATTTAAAGCCGTCCCTTATTTATGCAACTGTGTCAGGCGTTAGATGCAGCGGCACATGGGATCCTTTCCTCGCAGGCACAGACTCTCTGGCCGTGGCACGTGGGCTCCAGAGCACGTGGGCGTTAGTAGTTGCCAGAGGAGGGCTTAGTTGCTCTGAGGCATGTGGAATCTTGGTTCCCCTACCAGGTATCAAGCCCGTGTCCCCTGCATTAGAAGGCGGGTGCTTAACCATTGGACCACCAGGGAAGTCCCTGGAGACATAATTGATGGCCACACCGTGGGGTGTGCTGCTGGCATCTAACGGGTAGAGGCTGCTAAACATCCCACACTGCCCAGGACAGCCGTCCACATCAGACAATTATCTGGTTCAAACGTCAATAGTTCTTACTGTGTCTCAAGGAGCTTTTGAGGAGGGCATGGCAACCCACTCCAGTATTCGTGCCTAGAGGATCTCCATGGACAGAGGAGCCTGGTGGGCTACAGTCCATGGGGTCGTAAAGAGTCAGACAGGACTGAAGACTAAGCATAGGGCAGCACAAAGGAGCCTTTAGAGGCATTTTTCCTAAATGCCCACTCCCAGGAAGTTTAATACCACAGGGACCCTGTGTGTACTCTATCTGCTTATGTGCTATAGCTATAGCTGTGCTTTATGTATAAGAAGAGTTAAGAGTTTTAAGCGTCCACTGACAGATGAACAGATAAACAAGATGTGGTCTAGAACTACGATGGAATACTACTCAGCCTTAAAGAAAAAGGGAATTTGGACACAGGCCACTACATGGATGAACCTGGAAGATGTTACGTGAAGTGAAAGAAGCCAGTCACAAGAGGCAAATGCTTTATGATTCCACTTGTAGGAGGTACCTGCATGCACGCGTGCTAAGTTGTTTCAGCCGTGTCTGACTCTTTGCCACCCTATGGACTGTAGCCCGCCAGGCTCCTCTGTGCATGGGATTCTCCAGACAAGAATACTGGAGTGGGTTGCCATGCCTTCCTCCTGGGGATCTTTCTGACCCAGGGATTGAACCTATGTCTCCTGCAACTGCTGAATTGCAGGTGGATTCTCTACTCCTGGGGAAGTAGAATGTCAATAGTTATTACTGTTTCCTAAGGAGCTTCTATGGGGAAGCCCATAGAAGGTACCTAGAGCTGTCAGATTCTTAGAGACAGAAAGTAGAAGGGTGGTTGGTACGGGCTGAGGGGAGGGCGAATGGGGAGTTTTTGTTTAATGAGTATAGAGTTTCAGTTTCACCAGATGTAAAGGGTTCTGGGAGATGGATGGTGATGATGGTAGGACAATAATGTGATGTACTTAATACTACTGAACCATATGCTGTAAAATGGCTGAGATGGTAAACTGATGCCATGTGTATTTTAGCACAAACTTTTAAGAGTTTTGTGTTGCCAACCCCTCAAGAATCTATTCTTATCCCCTGGGGGACAGTAGGACACCTGTTAAGAATGCATAGTCAAGCAAGGTCCTTGTATAGGACACACGTGTTTGCATGTACATGGCAGCACAGCTCACATAGGACATGTGTGTTTGCCTATACATGGCAGCACAGCTCACATAGGACACGTGTGTTTGCATGTACATGGCAGCTCAGCTCACATAGGACACATGTGTTTGCGTGTACATGACAGCACAGCTCACATAGGACACACATGTTTGTATGTACATGGCAGCACAGCTCACATAGGACACATGTGTTTGCATGTACATGGCAGCGCAGCTCACATAGGACACATGTGTTTGCATGTACATGGCAGCTCAGCTGGAGGAGATGGGACCTGGGTGTTCCTCCCTGGAGACTGGCGGAGGATGGTGACTGCCCGGCCATGGAGGGCGGAGGTGCTGATGGAAAGATGCTTGTGTTCAGAGACAGTCTGTCACAGGTGCTCCACAATCACCCTCTCCAGATTTTCAGAAAATCCATTTATAGCCAAAATGTCTCTCTGCTCTCTCGAGTTGATGACTCAATGACCATTTCAAGCCAACTGTTTCCCTGGATGCTAGAACTTTCAGAGGAAGGATTTAAGGAGAAGAGGCCATGAACCAAGGGAGTTCTGCCGGCTCCTTGGGAATTAGCCAGGTGAATGAGGCAAGGAGAGCATGGGGTACATGGAACATGAACCATCAGGGATCTTTCAGAAATTCTCGGTGACTGAGTGGGAGGCCAAAACAACAAGACATAAGATGAGAGTAGAGATGTAGGCAGGGGCCAGGCCATGAAGGAGCTTGGTCACCCTGGTGGGTGAGGAGGTCGGTAGGTTTATGGGATGGATCATATAACTTCTGGCATACCATTGTAAGGACTAAAATTTTCCGGGAAGGAGATGGAAGCCACTGCTGGGTTTGAGCAGAGGTAGCACATAGTCTGGGCTCTCCAGATGACGCTAGTGGTAAAGAACCTGCCTGCCAGCGCAGGAGACATAAGAGACGCGGGTTCGATCCTTGGGTCAGGAAGATCCGCTGGAGGAGGGCATGGCAACCCACACCAGCATTCTTGCCTGGAGAATCTCATGGACAGAGGAGCCTGGCAGGCTACGGTCCACGGGGTCGCAAAGAGTTGGACACGACTAAAGAAACTTAGCAAGCACGCACAGCACATAGTCTGACTTAGGTTTTAACGGAAAGGAGGTGCCACTGATACTTGCCCCTGAAACTCAGCCAGACCATACAACAGATTGAGGTCTGTTACTTCTTCTCCGGGGTAGTTTCTAAGATGAGAATTCAGCCTGTCACCCCCAAATACAGCAGGCCATTAGCCCCCATCTTAATCAGATCTCTCCTATCTTATTAAGCAATTTGGGGCCGTTTCTAGAGAAGATTTTGTTATTTCCCTAAATCTCTGGCTGCTTCATTTAGACCTGGTGTTTAGGTGGAATGCAATTAACACATTCCAAACCTGGTTTCCCCTGAAATCCAATCAATTGTAACTCATTTTTAAATCACGCTGCTTTCTCTAATTGGGAGCTGCAGCCTCCACAGAATAGCGATTTAAGTCAATTATTGTATCGCCTGCATGAAAATTGCGCTATTTATGTTGGCAGCTCCCCCACATTACTGATGAGCTTCCTCCAGCTAATGGAATAATGAAAACACAAAACAGATTTACCATTCTTAATAAGAGAGAGAGATAATGAAGGCAAATTAAAATGGAAGCTCAGATCTGCGTGGAGAACAGGTAATGCAGTTTCTTCTTTTAAATTAACACTCGAATTCTCAAATGCTGATGGCAGGCGGTGGAGAGGAATTCAAAATTCTATTAGACACAAGTGTGCCACTTGGGTTTGGTTTGGGAGAGGGTGGTCTTCCTTTGCACTTCCTGGAGTTTAGTTACGGGATGCTCTTAGGAGCTGAGCCCCCTGGCGCCCAGTTCCCCCATTCTCACCCCTATACTCCCATTTATTAGAGTAAACTCACTTTCAGTCAACCACGGGGTTTTTCTCGTTAAATGCATTCAGTCATCTAATCCTCCCCCAATTCTACGAGCTTGATGGCGTTATTATCACCATTTTACATTAGAGGAGCATGGATCTAAGGATCATAGATCTAAGGTTTAAAGCTGCATGTGAATCCAGATCAGGGTTTCTCAGCTTTGGGGCCCAAATTGTCATCTGGGGCCGGATAGCTCTTTGTAGGGGGATGGATGGTTGTCCCGTGCGTTGTAAGACGTTTAAGTAGCATTCCTGGTCTTCACCCACTAGAAGCCAGTGGTACCCCTGTCCCCCAGTTGTGACAACCAAAATGTCTCCAGACATAGCCAGATGTTCTCTGGAGGGTGATACCATCCCTGGTTGAGACCCACTGGTCTAGAATCTGGGTGTTCACCCATCACCAAGGCAGCTTCTCTTGCCAGGAAGGGCAAGGAATGTGGGGTTGGGATTTGGGAGACTGATCCTGCTTCACAGTGGGATCCAGAAGAAATCATGACCCCTCACTGAGCCTGGTTCCCTGACCTATCAAATGGGGGTAATAACACCAGGACCTGGAATCTGGCTTGGCTGAAGAGGTTTGGCCAAGGTCTTAGAAGTTCTGGTCAAATGAGAAGCAGCAAGCCAAGGGGAGGATAGAGAGAAGAGGACCAGAGAGATGCCAGGGACCAGCAAAGCTAGTTGGAGGGTCCAGACTGGCAAGAGATAAAGCCAGGGACTTCCCTGGTGGTCTAGTGGCTAAGACTCCAAACTTCCAATGCAGGGGAACTGGGTGGGTTCCATCTCTGATCAGGGACCTAGATCTCACATGCTGGAACAAAGATCGTGCCATGACTGTGACCCAGTGTGGCCAAATAAATAAATAAATGTCTTTTAAAAAGAGGTAAGGCCAGAGTAGGGGCCAGCAGCCGGCACAGGCAGGGCCCGACTCTGGAAGGCAGGGAGCGTTGGACCCTCCACCATCCCTCTTCCCTGCCTCCCACCCCACCCTGCCTCCCTCTTCCACTTCCTCTGTACCAAGCACTCAGCATCATAGACTCGTAGTTGCTAAGTTGTGTCTAGATTCTTTTGCGACCCCAAGAACTGTAGCCCGCCAGGCTCCTCTGTCCATGATATTTCCCAGGCAAGAATACTGGAGTGGGCTGCCATTTCCTCCTCCAGGGGATCTCCCCAACCCAGGGATCAGACCCGCATCTGCCTTGGCAGGTGGATTCTTACCACTGAGCCAGCAGGGAGCCCTGGAGACTCAGTTCCTCTGATACGTTCACTGTGTGCTTTCTCATCTCTAGGGCAGGTGCACCTGCGTGACGTCCCAAAGGTTGTCAGAATCACAACAGTGATCCTCATAAAGACGAAAATGACAGCAATGCGTGTGAAGCGCCATGCTAAACCCTTCACGTGCATCATGCCAATGCCACGAGGTCCTCCCAATGGCTCTTGTGTTTTTTCAAGTTCACTCATTCCTTTTTTCTTTCTTTTTTCCTTTTCTGGTTGTGCTGCATGGCATATCAGATCTTGGTTCCCTGACCAGGAATTGAACCCTCACCCTCTGCAGTGGACTCTCAGGGTCTTAGCCACTAGACTGCCAGGGAAGTCCCTGGATCTATATTCTTGTTATTACTAGCCCAGTGGGATGGCCTACTGCTAAGTGTCCTAGAAGATGAAGAGAGGCAAGAGGGTCCTTTGAGACCAAAGAAAAAGAAAAGAGAAAAGGTGGGGGACGTTTGCTGGTACCAGCTGTCATTTATTGAGTGCATCCTCTATGCCAGGCCTTATCCTAAGGCCCTTAAATGGTTTCACTCGTTTACTCCTTACCATAAATTTTTATCTCCATTTCATAGCTAGAGGTTAAGCCAGTTGCCAAGTTTGCACAGCTAATAGGTGGTAGAGATATGATTTGAACCCACGTGGCCTGGCTGCAGAGTCTATGCCCTTGACATCTGCCCATTAGAGCTGTTGGCTGCAAAGTGCACCTGGGGAATTTAGGCCCTAATCTTACCAAAGGTTCTGTGTCCTAATCATGGCATGAGTGACTGGGGCTTCCTGCCCGGGTGGGAATAGGATGTCTCATCAACAGGAGACAGTGGACCAGTAAGAATCACCTCCCATGACTTGAGCCATCCCCGGCCACCAGGCATCGGTACAAGACTTGGATGGGAGCACCCAAAAGGACTAAATTTGGTTTTCCCTACAGTTCACTGACATGCATGTGGCTTGGAGACCAAAGGAAAGTGCTTAGCAAAAAGTTACCTAAGTTTGTGGACCAAGAATAATCCAAGGACAATAGTCAGTCAGTAAGAAAGGGGCCCAGCATGGAGGGAGGCAAGGAGCAGGTACTTAGTAATGGTTAGCTTCTTCCTCACTACCCCACCCACCCTCAGCTTGGCTGACCCTGCGGCTGGGGTTAGTTTTGGGGTAGCTTGGCAGACTTCTGACCACTCCCACCCCTCACTTGCTGCAGCCCACTCTCCCTTAGTGACTTCCCTTTCTTTTCAGAGGCCAATGCTTAGCTGTGTGACCTTGGGCAGGTTGCTTGACCTCTCTGAGCCTCTACTTCCTGGGGGGTTGGTCGGGATCTGTAGACTCCCAGCTCTAAAGTTCTAGGAATCTCCACTCTGGCCACCTTCTCCTCTTCTCTTTTCCTCCCCACTCCTCCTCCTACACTGTTCTCCTTGCACCTCTGCACACACCTCTGAGCCTGTCTAGATCACGATTTCCCAGGGATGAGGGGCAGGATAGCATAGAGAAGACCCCCTCTTTTTCTAAGAGGTCCAGGCTAGATAAGGGGGCACTCAGCTTGCCTTTTCCAGAACTTTCTAGCACAGGTAGAGCTGACATCTGGTCGACAAGCTAAATATTTACAGAGCTCCTAAGATTTCCCGCCACGTTAAGCCCATTGCTTTATCTCCCGTCTGCACAGAGCCCTTCTCTGTTCACCTTGGGTCAGGCATTTCCCAGAATCCTCTGGGCTTCAGGCAGCATCTCTCAGGAGGGCGATGAAACCACGGCCGCCTCTAATCACTTCCAGTAATGATAATAGTTCCCGACATTGTCTAGGATTTCTCAAAGCTCCTTTGCACACGTTATCTCACTTGCTTCTCACAATAACCCCGAGACTTGGACCTTCTTTGGAGTCCGGTTTTAGAGAGCACTCTTAAGCCACCTGCCTCCAGGCTCCCAGCCAGTGTGGGGCAGAGCCACTGCAGCCCCTCTCGGGCCATCCACAGTGGCCAAGGGCCGCTCATCCAGGTTCAGCTCATCTGTTGGACCCGGAACAAGAGTATAAATGGAGGCCCAGGGACTTCCTGGCGGTCCAGTGGTCAAGACTCCGCATTTCCAATGCAAGGGACACAGGTTCAATCCCTGGCCAGGGAACTAAGATCCTACATGCCACTTGGCACAGCCAAAAGATAAACAATAAAGTTAAAAGTTTTAAAAAATTACTGGAGACCCACGTGCCATATGCTTCATATGCAAAAGCTATGAATAAAGCTAAGAATGTTTTTGTTTTTTTTTTCTCCTCCTACCTTGACAAACATACCTGGAAGGGCAGGTTTGAATTTAGCAACCTCACACTCCTTGAAGTTTCACACTGGAATGTGCTAGAAGTCATAGTATACATGGCCTTCTTAGTTTCATGAGCCAATCAATTTTCTTTATGCTTAAGCCACTTATGTTTTTGTCACTTATGACTAGAAGTTCCACTAACATATTGTTGTGGAAGACAGACTGGGGGACAGGAAGATGGCTCAGTTGTACCCTTGTGAATTGTGAAGGTCAGAGGCCCACAGTAATTTATAACCAGAACTTTTAGATAAATAAATGGTGATAGAAAGTTTGAATTGAACAATTTACACCAGAAGATGCATAAATCTCTGAACGACACACATATACACTACACCTTTTTTAAAAAAAATTCTTTTTAGGTTTCATATTTAGATCTATGATCCATTTTGAGTTAACCTTTTGTATCTGGTGCAAGGTATGACCAGTTGCTGTTTTTTTGCATAGAAGTATCCAAATTTTCCAGAGTTATTTTTTGTTCTGCACCTCTCAGCATGTAGGATCCTAGTTCTCTAACCAGGGATCAAACCTGTACTGCCTGCATTGGAAGGTGAAGTCTTAATGCTGGATGGCCAGGATAGTCTCATCACACCTTTTTAAAATAAGAAAATAATTCAGAAATACCGTAGGTACCTTGAAATTCTCAGCCATTGCTTCCTCTCACAGATTACCACAGCTCATCTGATTCAATCCCTTTATTATACAAATGAGGAAATGAAGGCTCAGAGAGAGAAAGTGATTTGCTCAAATTCTCACAGTTCCTGAACAGCAAGAATCACTCATCAAATCAGCAAGTATTTATTGATCACATACCACATCCAAGATCTTATGGGAAGCATTGGGATACCGCAGGGCAGAGGTAACAGAGGATACCACTGTGGCCCACCATCTGCTTTTGCAAATAAAGTTTTATTGACACACAACACATTCATTGGTTATGTATTGTCTGTTGCTGTTTGTGTGTTGCAGGGGGACTGCTCAGTAGCTACAACAGAGACTACGTATCATGAGAAGGTTGGGCTTACCTTGGGTTCTGACCACCTACAAGCTGATACACCATGCTCGAAGCTTCCACCATCTTCCTCGGAAGACAAAGACCCTTGGGTCAGCAGGGTAGGCATTCCGGCTCCTCTCTTCCCTTAGAAGAGGCCAGGGCAGCAATCTTGACTTCAGAATCTTTATTGGAAAATAAACACTGTTAATGTACAAGAAATCCATCCAAGGTCCAGTCAAAACATCCCCATGTGGGATTGATGCCATTCTAATGGACTCCAGATGTCCCCTGGCCCCAGTGTCCCAGTGGCCTGAAGGAGGGAGGAAGGCCCTGGTAGGAGACATGTAGCAGGTTCGGAACCCAGAGAGGCATCTTTATCACCCCAATTTCTTCCTAGTGGGAAAGTCTGGGGGGACTCCCTCACCCCGCCCTGCTCACCAGACCTGGTTGATCTCTGCTCTCAATGGTCTCAACAGCCCCCTTCTCTTGTGTTTATTCCCCTGACCAAAGAAGATACCCAGCGCTAGGATTCTACTTGGAATGGGAGCTGAGGGTGACTTCCAGAGGCCAGTCAAGCTAAAATCTCTGCCAAAGCCAGTCAGTGCAGGAGAGAGAACTGTGGAAGGAGCCAGCTGCAAGGGATCGGGAGTGAGTTTTGGATGGAGGAGGCCAGAGATAAGTATCAGATGGTGTATTTCATTATCTGTTTATTCATTTATTTCTCCACGTCTCTCTCTGCAAGGTTCTATGTGCCCCCTGGGGACTGTGTCTCGTTCGTTGCCTTGTCTCTGGCACTTAGATCAGGGCCTGCACCCTCAAGGAGCTCAGTCAATATTTCTTGAACAGGACTTCCTGGGGGTCCAGTTGTTACGAATCCGCCTGCCAGCAATGAAGAAACAGACATAGAGAACAGACTTATGGACATGGGGAGAGGGGAGGAAAGGGTGAGATGTATGGAGAGAGTAACATGGAAGCTTACGTTACCACATGTAAACTAGAGAGCCGATGGGAATTTGCTGCATGTCCCAGGGAACTCAAACAGGGCTCTGTATGAACCTAGAGGGGTGGGATGGGGAGGGAGGCGGGACGGAGGTTCAAGAGGGAGGGGACGTAGGTGCACCCACGGCTGATTCGTGTTGATGTTTGGCAGAAAACAACAAGATTCTGTAAAGCAATTATCCTTCAATTAAATAATAATAAGAAGAAGCCACCCGCCAATGCAGGAGATACAGGTTCGATCCCTGGTCCAGGAAGATCCCATGTGCTGCGGGGCAACTAAGCGCCCCATGGCCACAACTACCGAAGCCTGTGCGCCTGGAGCCCAGGCTCTGCAGCAGCAGAAGCCCCTGCAGGGAGAAGCCCATGCACCACAACTGGAGAGAAAGCCTGGCTCACTGCAACTCGAGAAAGTTCGCGTGTGGCAACAAAGGCCAAGCACAGCCAAAAATAAAAATAAATAAACAAAATGATAAAAATTATTTCTTGAACAACTACTGTGCTCATAACATCCTTTTTGTAAAAAAAAAAAAAAAGTTTTTTTGGGTGTGGACTATGTTTTAAAGTCTTTATTGAGTGTGTGTGAATACTGCTTCTGTTTCATGTTTTGGTTTTTTCGTCCTGAGGCTTGCGGGATCTCAGCTCCCTGACCAGGGATTGAACCCACACCCCTGCAGTGGAATTGTGGAGTCTCAACCACGGGACGGCCAGGCATGTACCTGTGCTACATTCTTGATGTAAAAATAGTTAAATAACCCACTAGATGAGACTTGTGCCCTTGGGAGGGTTGAGCCACCCCCAAACTGGCTCCCGGACTGCCCTAGTGCCCCATGCCCCTGGCGTCAGGAGCAGATAGCCATGCCTCTCTGTGATGCAGTCATGTCTGATCCCAAGGGCCTGAGAGCTGGGAGCCTGTCTCATGCACTCTGGTTGTCCTTCCTCTCACCCCTTGGCTGCCAGAGGATGACCAGTGGAGAGGGCTCAATAGCAACAAAGGCAGTAATAGTAATTCAGGCTGATAGCTCAGAGCCCTCGTTAAGCCTCACGATAACCCTGGACAGGAGGTTGTAACCATCGCTACCCTGTTAGCAGAAGATGAAACGGAGGCCCAGAGAAGTTAAATGCTTGCCCAGGATCCTGTGCCCAGCAAGCAGAGGAGGTGAAGGTGGAAAACCACAGTCATCCTGGTTAGGAATTTGGTCTAGGTCTGCTTGGATCCAAAGCCAGCATCCTTGTCTTAATGACAAGGAGCTCTAGTGTGCCCTGGAGTCCAGGAGAGTGAAGTAGTTTCCACCATCAATGTGGTTCTGAAGGGGAAAGAAGCCAGAGAGGAGAATCACCTTTGGGCATAGGAGAGCAAGAGAGGATGCTGCTCATGGATGATCCAGCATCCAGGGAACTGCTCTACCAGTCGCCTCTTAGGGTGGCCTTCCATCCGCCCCTCCCATTATTGCCAAGATATGGGAATCAAGGTTTGTGGGGGCTGCAAGAAAGAGCTCTGTGCACGCTCATCAGACCTCCCTCCCCGAGAGAACACAAACTTAACTAATGCCCAGTGATTGGTGTGAATTTCTCATGATGTACACAATCCTGGCTTGGCTCTATCAGCCAGAGGGAAGCAGAGACTTGTAGAAATGTAGTGCTAAAAGAGGACGTAAAAACCATCTATCCATTCTCCCTTTCTTTCACTCTGTTCCTCACTGCTGTTCTTGGAGCACAGAGGGTTCACTCCTACCCCAGGGCCTTTGCATTTGCTGGGCCTTCTGTATGGAACAACAGTCTATCTCTTTCCTATCAGAAAAAAAAAGTCAGCTTCTCAGTAAGGCCTTTTTTTAGTGTTTGTTCTTTTTTTTTTTTTTTTAATGTGGACCACTTTCAAAGTCTACATTGAATTTGTTGCGGTACTGTCTCTGTTCCATGTCTTGGCTCCTTGGCTGCTGGGCATAAAGGATTCTAACGCCCTGGCCAGGGGTTGAACTCACACCCCCTGCACGGGAAGGGGAAGTCTCAGCCTCGGGACCACCAGTGGAGTCCCGTCAGTAACACCTTCTTTACCATTACAAATGCACACCTCCCCCTGGTACTTCTGCTCCTCTTCCTCACTTTATGCTTTCTCATAGGACTTTCACATCCTGTGTGTGTGTGTGTGTGTGTGTGTGTGTGTGTGTGTGTGTGTGAAGTCACTTCAATCATGTCTGACTCTGCAACCCTATGGACTGTAGCCTGCCAGGCTTCTCTGTCCATGGGATTCTCCAGGCAAGAACCCTGGAGTGGGTTGCCATGCCCTCCTCCAGGGGATCTTCCCGATCCAGGGATCGAACCTGAGTCTCTTATATCTCCTGCATTGGCAGGTGGGTTCTTTACCATTAGCACCACCTGGGAAGCCCATTCACATCCTGATATACATGCTATTTACTTATTTTCTCCCATTCTCTGGGATGTCAGCTTCATGGAAGTAGGGGTTCCTGTCTGTTTATCCAATGCCAGGTACATAAGAGGTGCGCAGCATACACTCATTGAATAAATCTAAGTTAAAGAGCATCCCGTTTTACAGGTGAGGATGTTGGGGACCAGCAGGGTGATGGACTTGATCAAGCCATGAGATCAAAGTCTGTATAGGTGTCCTCAGGTTGTTGGAAAAAATTACCACAAACTTGGTGGCATAAAACAAAGCCATTTATTCTCTCACAGTTCTGGAGGTCAGAAATATGAAGTTGACGTGTTGGTAGGGGTTGACTTCCTCTGAAGGCTCTCAATGGAGGATCCTTCTTGCCACTTCAGCTTCTGGGGGCCTCGGCATCCTTGGCTCGTAGCTGCATACCCGCCTCCGTTCTCTGCCTCTGTCTTCACAAGGCTCTCTGCCCTGGGTCTCTGGGTCCATCTCCTCCTTCTTGTAAGGACACCAGCCATCGGATTTAGGGTCCCCCCCACCATCTCTGGGATGAGCTCACCTCGAGACCCTTAACAATTACAAATCTGCAAAGAGCCTATTCCAAATAGAGTCACATTCTTAAGTTGCGGGTGGACATGAATTTGGGAGGATGCTGTTCAACCGCTATACTGGTAGAGCTAACGAGGACCCGGGTCTCCCCCCAACCATGTTCCCTAGGGGCTTCATGCAGGTCTCCCCCAACCACATCCCCTAGGGTCTGCACCAGCGGCTAGACTAAGAGAGGCTGGGTTGGCAGCTGGCGGCTGTGGCTGTCAGTCTCCTGTGAACTTGTCAAGACGGAGAGGGAAAAAATAAACTCTGGGGTTAATGAAAGCAGCGAGATGATCTGGGCTGATCCCCGTAATCCCCTGCTCTGAGCTCAGCTTTCCATCATCAGTCGAGGGTTCTTCCCCGCCCCACTTCTTTTTCAGAGTTTCCCCAGAGAAGCAACCCATCCAAATTTAATAAACTTCCCCTGCCCCCAGCTTCCCCTGAAATAATGTAACAGCAGGATGATTTTCAAATGTCTGTCCTGACCCCGTGATTGATGAATCCCAATGAGTAAAAAATGAAGGGGAGGGGGACACGGTGATGAAGGGGTGAGAATGCACCAGTGTGGTTTTTTTAAAAAGATAATTTGAGTTATTTGTTTGGCTGTGCTGGGTCTTTGTGGCTGTGTGCAGGCTTTCTCTAGCTGCGAGGAGCGGGGGCTACTCCCCAGTCATGGTGCACGGGCTTCTCACTGCGATGGCTTCTCTGGTTGCAGAGCACAGGCTCTAGGGTGCTCAGGCAGTCAGTTCAGTTGCTCAGTCATGTCCGACTCTCTGCAACCCCATGGGCTGCAGCACATCAGGCTTCCCTGTCCATCACCAACTCCCGGAGCCTACTCAAGCTCATGCCCATCATGTCGGTGATGCCATCCAACCATCTCATCCTCTGTCATTTCCTTCTCCTCCTGCCTTTAGTCTTTCCCAGCATCAGCGTCTTTTCCAATGAGTCAGCTCTTTGCATCAGATGGCCAAAGTATTGGAGTTTCTGCTTCAGCATCAGTCCTTCCAATGAACATTCAGGACTGATCTCCTTTAGGATGGACTGGTTAGATCTCCTTGCAGTCCAAGGGACTCTCAAGTCTTCTCCAACACCACAGTTCAAAAGCATCAATTCTTGGGCACTCAGCTTTCTTTCTAGTCCAACTCTCACATCCATACGTGACTACTGGAAAAACTATAGCTTTGACTAGATGGGCCTTTGTTGGCAAAGTTCAGTTCAGTTCAAGTAATGTCTCTGCTTTTTAACATGCTATCTAGATTGGTCATAACTTCCCTTCCAAAGAGTAAGTGTCTTTTAATTTCATAGCTGCAGTCACCATCTGCAGTGATTTTGGAGCCCAGAAAAATAAAGTCAGCCACTGTTTCCATTGTTTCCCCATCTATTTGCCGTGAAGTGATGGGCCAGATGCCATGATCTTAGTTTTCTGAATGTTGGGTTTTAAGCCAACTTTTTCACTCTCCTCTTTCACTTTCATCAAGAGGCTCTTTAGTTCTTGCCTTTCTTCCATTAGAGTGGCATCACCTGCATATCTGAGGTTATTGATATTTCTCCCGGAAATCTTGATTCCAGCTTGTGCTTCATCCAGCCCAGTGTTTCTCATGATGTACTCTGCATAGAAGTTAAATAAGCAGGATGACAATATACAACCTTGACGTACTCCTTTCCCTATTTGGAACCAATCTGTTGTTCCATGTCCAGTTCTAGCTGTTGCTTCTTGACCTGCATACAGATTTCTCAGTAGGCAGGTCAGGTGGCCTGGTACAGTCAAAGGCTTTGGCATAGTCAATAAAGAAAAAGTAGATGTTTTTCTGGAACTCTCTTGCTTTTTCAGTGATCCAACGGATGTTGGCAATTTGATCTTTGGTTCCTCTGCCTGTTCTAAATCCAGCTTGAACATCTGGAAGTTCACAGTTCACATACTGTTGAAGCCTGGCTTGGAGAATTTTGAGCATTTCTTTGCTAGCATGTGAGATGAGTGCAATTGTGTGGTAGTTTGAACATTCTTTGGCATTGCCTTTCTTTGGGATTGGAATGAAAACTGACCTTTTCCAGTCCTGTGGCCACTGCTGAGTTTTCCAGATTTCTAGGGTGTGCAGGCTTCAGTAAATGTGGCTCCTAGGCTCTAGAGCACAGGCTCAGTAATCGTCACACATGGGCTTAGTTGCTCCATGGCACATGGGATCTTCCCAGATCAGGGATCGAATCTGTGCCTCCGACATTGGCAGGCAGATCCTTTAGCCACCAGGGAAGCCCTGTTTGTGTGTTTGCGTCTCTGCATGACTGCTGTGAGTGACAGTGGGGGCAGTCAGCAGAGAGGTGTGTGGGTACAAGAGTGTCAGGTGGCGTGAGGGGGGCCAGGGCTGAGTGTAAGCTAGCCATGTGCGGGCAGCTGATGCTGGTGAGCAGGTAGATGTGACTGAGTAGAAATGAGCACACGTGAGTGCACATGCATGCTTGTGATTGTGTGTGCATGCTTGTGTGCATGAGCACACGTCAGAGAGAATGTGGACAAGTGTGTCAGAGTATGTGTGTCCAGGCAAAGGGTGTACATGTACATGTGTGAATGTGTGTGCTTATATGTCCATAGGCTAACATAAGTGCAGGTCTGAAGGGTGTATGTGGGCCTGTGGGATTGTGGGTGTGAGTGTGTGATGGAGAAAGTGTGTAAGGCTGACAACATGGTGACCATAGTCAGCAACACTGTATTGCATACTTGAGAGCTGATAGGAGAGTGGCGCTTGAACGTTCTCACCATAAAAACAGCAACAACAAATTGGAATTATGTAGGATGAGAGCTGTGTTAATTAACCTTATTGCGGTAAGCATGTCACAGTGCATGTGTGATGAAATCATCACACAGTGCGTTCTAAACGTACACAGGGTCATATGCAAATTATATCCCAATAAAGCTCCAAAAAAATGTGTGGGACCAAAAAAAGAATACATGTAACCCTGAACATCATGCTAATATTAAGAAATAACACCCAGCTCCCCACACAGTCTGCCCTCTCCCACGTTTCCTCTCTGAATTCACCTCGTACCACTCCACTCCCCTGTCCCTCTCCTCCAGCCACGCCGGGCTCCTTGAACACAGCAGGCTCACGTTGGCCTCAGGACCTTTGCACTTGCTGTTTTTCCTGCCCGGAATACTCATCCTCCAGAAACCCACATGACTTCCTCCCCTACCTTTTCCTGGCTCTGCTCTAATGTCATCTGATCAGAGTCTCCAGCCATGACCACCCTTGTCATCCTCCAGCCATCCCAATCCTCTGTCCCTGGGGTGGAGCAGAAGGACAGAAGGACAGACCAGGAGGAGGGAGTGAAACGGCGGCCAGAGGTGAGCGGTGAGTTGGTGACTGTTAGGAAAACTTCGCTGGCTTGACAAGCAATCCCAGGTTGCATAACATTCTTTGTTGTCAAATCTTGGAATGGAAGTTTTTTTAAGAATGTTTGTCTGGAGGGGAATTTAGAAACCATCTAGCTTCATGCTTCTTAAATGATTTGTGGTCGTGAACTAGTATTAAGCCTGTCTGGATAAAGAGTGACAAAAATATAAAACTTCAAACCAGCTTAAACCAAAAAGCAAATCTGTCGGCTCAAGTAACTATAACTTGCAGAAGTAAAACTGGCTTTCAGCTTGGCTGGACCCGGGGCCTTACTTGTGTAGTCAGGAGTGGTCCCCCTCCATCCCTCAGCTCTCTTTTCCTTTGTGTTGGATTCAGACCCAGGGGGCTGTCCTGGCCTGGGGGGTCTCGAGTGGTTTTGAGCTTTCATTTAGCTTAGCAATCCGAGTTCAAATCCTTGCAGAAACAATTCTAGGATGACACCCACTGCCCCGACTTGAGCCCTCTGCTCAGGCCAGAAAGATGGCTTGATGCACCGGGTGTGGAAAGCACTTATTATTTTTGCTGGCCAGCACGTGCTATGCTGGGCTGTTCCCGACTGCTCAGTCGTATCCGACTCTTTGTGACCCTGTGGACTGTAGTCCACCAGGTTCCTCTGTCCATGGAACTCTCTAGGCAAGAATACAGGAGTGGGTTGCCATTCCTTCTTTAGGGGATCTTCCCCATGCAAGGATCGAACCTGCGTTTCCTGGGTCTCCTGTATCAGCAGGTGGATTCTTTACCGCTGAGTCACTTGGCAAGGTCAGACACTTGTGCAATGTTACATGTACTCTACCACAGTGGTAGATTTTATTTTCCTGGACTCCAAAATCACTGCAGACAGTGACTGCAGCCGTGAAATTAAGAGATGTTTGCTCCTTGGGAGGAAAGCCATAACAAACCTTGACAGTGTATTAAAAAACAGAGCCATCACTTTGCTGACAAAGGTCTGTCTAGTCAAAGCTATGGTTTCTCTAGTAGTCCTGTATAGATGTGAGAGTAGGATTAAGTGCTGAGGAACTGATGCTTTTGAAATGTGGTGGAGAAGCTCTTGAGAGTCCCTTGGACTTCACGGAGATCAAACCAGTCCATCCTAAAGGAAGTCAACCCTGAGTATTCATTGGAAGGACTGATGCTGAAGCTGAAGTTCCAATACTTTGGCCACTTGATGCAGAGAGCCAACTCATCGGAAAAGACACTGATGCTGGGAAAGACTGAAGGCAAAAGAAGGGGGCAGCAGAGGATGAGATGTTTGGATGGTATCACTGACTCAATGGACATGAATTTGAGCAAACTCAGGGAGATACTGAAGGACAGGGAAGCCTGGTGTGCTGTAATTCATGGGGTCACAAAGAGTTGGACAGAACTTAGTGACTGAAAGACAACAACCACAATAAAAAAAAGCCTCCAAATGCCAATGCATTCCTTATTTGTTTATGTTCAGTTGAATCACATTCTTACCTCTTAAAACCACAACTTCATGGTACCACTAGTTATCTGCCTTTGATGTATACCTGTCCTGTGTCCCCTCCTCTCATGGGTTCCACTGGCAACTGACCAAGCATTTGGATAAAGGTTTTAGCAGGTGCCAACGAGCTTAGCACTTCTGGGTGTCATGGCGTGAGTTTACCAGGGCTCTTGGTAGAGAGTTCAAGTCCAAAGGCGGGCTCCAGTGGTGGGGCAACCTGAGCGTGAGGTGGCTTCCCCATGAATCCATAATAGCTTCATTCAACAAGAGGCACTTCCTGAGGTCCACCCCCTGCCCCTGGGAGAAGCGAGCTCGGGCACAACTTGACTGCAGGAGCCTCGGGGGAGTCCCCATCCCAGGGGAGCGGCCCCGCCTCCCCTACAAGGAAGCAGACTGCGGCAGGCCAGACAGCCATCCCACTCACCCCTCTGCTCGGCCCTAAATGCTTCTCTACCCGCAGTTTTATCCCTGGGGGTAATTACATGTGAGTTCCTGGTGACAGATGCTGTCAGATTCCGAGACCCTGGTGGGACAGGCCGTTGGGCCTCCCCTCTCCCTCCCTCCTCACCTTGTCTGGCTCCCTTCCTTCGCCTCTCGACCTCCAAGTGGTTATTAAAGTAATAAGCGGCATTTCTGGTCCAGCTGCAACATTTCTGACGGTTCTCGTCGCCATCCTAGACAGGGGACTTCCCCTCTCCCTCCAGGGGCTGGAGAGATCTACCCCAGATGGCCTCCTCTCCAATTTCTCTAGCTCTAGGTCGTCTGCTCAGTGGTTCATGCAGTCGTGCATTCATTCTGGCCACTGCAGTCTCGCTGGACTCATTTCCTATCTCTTTTACTTGATGGTGGGCCGCGTCACGCTTACTCCTTTCTGCTCCTCTGACGTGCCCATCTTTCCCCTCCTTCCCCTTCCCACGCCAGCCCCCCAGCCCTTGCGCTGGCCTTGCTCTCTGCCCAGAACTCTTTTCCTTCAGAGCTTCCTGCGGCTGCCTTGTCTTCATCCTCCAAGTCTGCGTTATCTCAGAGGAACCTTGCTTGACCACCCAGACTAAGACAGCCTTCACCCACCAGACACTTTCTGAATCATGGTACTGTTTAACTCTTTGGGGCATCATCTGATGCTTTTCTTGTTGATCTACTGATGGACTTGTTTGTGGTCTGTGATCCTTTCAAATCAGAGGAAATAAGGGTCAGAGGGAGCCTGGTCAGTTTGTTCCTGGAGACCAAAGCCACTTCTGGCCCCAAGCGGGTCCTCAGAATCTTTGAGTGTCTGATTTGGTCTCCACGGGAGCAGACACCATGACAGGAATTCAAGTGCAAGAACAAAAACCACTACAATATTGTAAAGTAATTAGCCTCCAACTAATAAAAATAAATGGAAAACAAAAAAAGAAGAGCATTTGGGAAGAATGGGAAACGCCTCTAACTGAGTGGGGACATGATGGGGAAGGAAGCCAGCCCTGCAGCAGGTGGCATCAAGCAAGTTTCCACCTTGGGCAACTGGAGCCTAATCCCATTGGGATGCATGGGGTAACCATGGAGAACACACACCTCAGTTACCCTCCCCTGGGGAGTGAGCAAACTGGAGTAATCTCCAAACTCTAGTCCGTCATTAACTGAGGGTTGCTCTTGGGAGGGGACGGAGTGTTAATTCCTTGGTACCTCCTACCTGCCACGTGCAGGGCAGAATTCATCACAATGGCTCATGGAAGCCCTCAGGCAAAGAAATACAGATGTTGGCACCTGCAAAGTCAGTCTGGGGTACACTGAATAAAGACCAAATGGGCCCAGGCAGAGGGCAGCAGGCTGATGGTGTCTGCTTGGTGAATAAATGAATGGATAGAAAAATATCATCATTCATTAATTTCATAAGCCTGAATACTTACAGAATATATAAAGCCCTGGCGACAGAGTGATGATTTAAACAGACACAGTTCCTGGCCTGATGGAGCTGGTAGTCTGGGAAGGGAAATGAGATAGACAAGCAAAAAACAGATCATCACAGACTTCACTGTTTAATTTCAACCGTGACACAGGCTCTAAGGAGACGGGGGAGGGAGGTGGGGCTCTGAGTGTTTGTAAAGTGAGGACCTGGGGAGGGGAGCACAGCATGATGGAGGGATCTTCCTGAGCAGGTCACACTGAACCTGAACTATTAACTTGAAGGAACAGCATTTACACAGAGGGAACAGCATTATGAAGGCTCTGAGACAGAAGGGTGATTTGTTTGAGAATTACATCATTCTGCAAATTCTATCTTCAGTGGTCTGTCTCAAATCTCCACTAGGTATTAGCAGTTAATGAACATCTCAGATTAATGTGTTCCCCCCAAAAATGTTTTTTCCGATCCCGAACTTGCTTCTCCCAAAAGAGTTTTCCCATCCTTGTCAATGGTTCTTGCACTCTCCCCAATTACTCAAATGTCACCTTGACACAGAAGAGCCCTCTGATCACTAATACGAACATGAAGCAGTATTCTACCCCATTTTGTTTCATCATCACTGATATTACCACTTGACGAATTGTTTATCGTCTGCCTCACTGAAATGTCAGATTCTCGAGAGGACAAATGTTGCTCTGTTTCCTGAGAGATCCCCACCCCTAGAACAGTACATGGCTCAACTAATGTCTATTTAAATAAATGAATATCTGAACAAAAAATGAGTGAATGATTCTGTCTCCACTACCAGACTATGTGCTACATGAAAATTAGGACTGTGTCTGACTTTTAGCTTAGGCTGCAAGAACCAAAATTCCCAGTCAGCAGTGGCTTAAGTACTCAAGACATGTAATTGTATCATTTCACAAGATTTCAGGAGCAGTCATGCTCAACCAGGGGTGATTTTGCCCATCATGGGACATTTGATAATATCTATGGAGACTAATTGTTTTTATTGTCATGACTGGGATGTGAAATCTATTGAACGGAGACCAGGAATACTGCTAAACATTCTATAGTACACAGGACAGCTCCTCACAACAAAGAACTATCTGCTCCAAAACAGGTATTGAGTGCTGAGATTGAGAAACTGACCTAAATGAAAGTTTCAGAGTCTAAATGGTTTCAGAGTTTGTTCAATAGTTCAGTGATGGAAGGACTTTGTGTCCCTGTGATTTTTCTAGAGTGTTCCCTCCTGGTTATAATATGGTTGCCATAGCTCTGAGCATCACAGGCATCATCCCAATCATTCCAAAGAGAAACAAATATCTCTCTTGCTCTCTCTCCCTCTCCATCTCTTTCTGAAAACTCTTTCATTATATGTCCAGTGACACACCTTGGGTCACATGTCCACGCCTAGTCCAACTGTCCAATGAAGGCTGAGTTACTGTGATTGGCTTGGATTAATTGACTCATCCTCTGGGACAGGACCCTGTGCCTGGGATCAAAATCAGGGTTATATGCGTGAAAAAAGGAAGGGGAATGGCTGTTGGATAGTCAAGTCAAAGGGAAATGTCCATCACTGAAAATAATCTCATTTTTTACTTCTTATTGCTGCTGCTGCTGCTAAGTCACGTCAGTCACATCCGATTCTTTGTGATCCCCATGGACTGCAGCCCACCAGACTCCTCTGTCCATGGGATTCTCCAGGCAAGAATACTGGGAGGGTTGCTGTTTCCTCTTCCGTTTTTATTGCTCCTACCACCCAAACCAAGAACCAACAAACAAGTAGAAAAGGCCTTGCTCTTCCAGTTATTGCCCACCCAGAGTTCTACTTTTGCCAACCTAACCCCACTTCCTCAGTTTGCTGGAGAAAAGAAGGCAACTCTTTCCACTGTTCCCCATCAGATCACGCTGGGTCCTAGGTTTGCCTTTGCACCCAGATCAATCAGACACCCCTTCCAATAGCCCCTCAGTGAAATGCCCCTTCTTCTTCCTGCCAGAAGTCTCTTGCTGGCTGGACAGATCTAAGCTGCTGGTAGCAGTGGAACAAACATCCAAGTTCACCGAAGAGGCCTGACCTCAGGAAGGCAGGTGGGTGTTAAGCAGCCTGAGCCCATCCGTCCGCAAATGCCAGACAGCTGTGCACATCTTTGGGGTAGAGATGAAAAACAGATACTTAATGTATCTGGTTAGAAATGAGGATTTTCTGGTTTGGTTATGCCTGTCATTTCGAATGTGTCTCTTCTATTATTTATAGCATTTGTGCACCTGACCTTGTCAATTTCATCCCCAGAAGCAACTTGGCGAACCCTCTTCACAATCCAACCAGAGGTGCGGGGGAGCTCTCTGCCCAGAATCAACCTCTCAAGCCTTTGTTGGGAGACAAGTCTGGGTAAAGATGCACATGTAGGAAAAGATTTGGGAAGCTGTAGACAACTCTTTCCAACTCAGGGCAAAGCCAAAGCAAACTGGTTTCTTGATTTCACCCTCTTTTACCTTCACCTCCAAATCTGTGGATGGCCCCGACACCCGACCCATTCCAAGTCCCTCAGTCTCAAGGTTATCCCTTCCTTCTCTCATACCGTACATCTTTTCCATCCACAAATCCTATTGGCTCTTAATAAAGTTTATTCCCCAAACCCATCTTGCCAGTACTTCCCTAGCCATCACTCTGGTCCATCATCTCTAAAGTACTGCAGTTACCATCTCATTGGTGTTCTTGTTCCTATTGCCCCCCTTTTAAGCCAGTCTCTATAGAGCAGCCAGAAAGATCTTTCAAAAAAAGAAATCAAGTCAGGGGACTCCCCTGGTGGTCCAGTGGTTAAGACTTTGCCTTCTAAAGCAGGGAGTCTGGGTTCAATCTCGGGTCAGGGAGCAAAAATCCCACATGCCTGGGGCTGAAAAACCAAGATATAAAACAGAAGTAATATTGTAACAAATTCGATAAAGCCTTCTGAAATGGTTCACATCAAAAAGAAAAAAATCTTAAAAAAAAAAAAAGAAGAAGAAATCAGTCAGGTCCCTACCTTGCCTCAAATCCACCAATGACTAATTATTGCATTTAGAATAAAATCCAAATTCCTGATGATGACTTCTAAAGCCCTGGGTGGTTGGTTCCCCAGAGACCTCTGTTCCAGCCACGTGAGCTCCTTTCTGCTCCCTGATTACTGCAAACTGAGTCCCACCTCCCAGCCATAGAGGACGCCTTCCTCACACAGGAAAGACGCCGTTCTCAGACCCAGCTCTCAGACTCCCCCTGCCATGGCTCACTCCTTGTCATTCACATCTTCACATCAACGCCATATCCTGAAAGTCTTCCTGAGCATCCAGCCTATGCGGCCAGCTCACTTCATAGCCACCATGACACCATCCCATTCTGTTTGTTGATCCCTTGGTGACTACTTTCCTCCCTTCTTTAGACTGTCCCCTCTGTGAAAACAGGAGCTGTTTCTAACTCTTTGACACTATTTTCCGTGCCTAGAATGGTACCTGGAACACAGTAGAGGCCCAGTAAATTGTTGTTGTTCGGTCACTCCGTCGTGTCTGACTCTTCACAACCCCATGAACAGCAGCATCCCAGGCTTGATTAACAAAGCTCACTAGTGGTCCTTTCACCAGAGTTATCCTGATGCACTGGGCCCCCAGGACCCCTGCCCTCTCTGAGTCTCCCCAAGCCTTGGCTGTCCAGGAACCTTCAGAAGGGAAGCAAACACCCTGGGAATGCCCTACTCTCAACTAGACTCTAGGCTCATTGGGACAAAGCCTGGACTAGATCTAGCTCCGTCTTCCCCTGGATAAGTGCTGGATACACGGTGGATGGAGACTTCCGTCTCTACCTCAGAACAGTACTGAGTACCGAGAAAAGCTCGGTGCTTTATTCTTGGCAAACTCAAAACAGCACATCACCTGCCCCAACGTGCAACCTCTCTGACGTGGCACTTCCACTGCTAGGACACAGGTGTGAGGCACACACGTGTGAGGCAAGCTGCATCAGGAGGGGTGCTTCCTGCAGCATCGGCAGTCCTGGGGGAAACCTGGAACTTAACCCGAAAGCTGCTTTTTACAGGAATGGCTGCATGTACCATAGTTCTCCCAGTATTAGGAAATACTTTAAGTTGATTTTTTTTTTAAGATTTTTTTTTTTTTGATGTGGGCCATTTTTAAAGTCTTTATTGAAGTAGTTACAATACTATTTCTGTTTTAGGTTTCGATTTTTTGGCAGCAAGACATGTGGGATCCCAGCTCCCTGACCAGGGATCGAACCTGCACGCTCTACGCTGGAAGATGAAGTCTTAACCACTGGACCACGAGGGAAATGCCTCTGACCTGATTTAAAAGACACAAAAGTGCTTGGACGCTGTGTTCTTTCTTGGGCACCTAGCACGTGCCAGGCACTGTGCTAAATATATGGTATGTAACGGGGAGCAATGAGGGCAGAAATATGTGCTCAAGTTGAGGAAGACTAGCAGAAAAACTAAGTCAAAGGAAGAATAGGGCAGATGGGGACAAGGGCGATGGAGGAAAATTAAAAATTAAACAGGCCAAGGTCAGGGGATTGCCTAGTTGTCTCTGAAGTCTTGTGGAGATGAGGGTCCTGGGAAGACGGGGTGCTGAGGGTCTGGGCTTCTTAGGGTGTCTGATGGAGCCAAGGGGCAAAGACAGACTAGTTCTGATGGTTTTGAGGCAGATAAAGGCGAACAATGGGTGCGGAGTGGAGGTGAGGAGGGGGTCTTGCTGAGAAAGCGTGGCGCATCCAGTGCCCCCGCCCAGTCATGCAAACTGACAGAAGGAGGTCTAGGGGGCAGGTCACGTGGGCCTCCTTTGCTGCCCCTCCAAACCCATCCTGGAGGATGAGCCACGGAGTAAATCTGAGCGCTCCCCTCCCCCGGCTGCCTGTGGATTCAAGGGGTGAGAAGCCCCAGCAGGAGATGGACAGCCAGAAGCAGAGTGAAGGCAGGGTCTCTATCCCCCTGCTCCCTGCCGGGCACAGTCTCTCTCCACGAATCTCTCTCTGGGTTCAGGGGTTCCTCCCTTCCTGGGAAGGCTTCCATGGCTGGCATCCGGAGTGCACAGCACCGCCTGCAGGGTTCTCCCTGCCTCCCCCACACCTTTGTAAATATTTCATTCACTGAACTCTTCTCCATGATCTAGACTGAATGCTCCATCTGTCCCCACAAGAACCTGATGGACACACAGGGTGGGGTCTCTTAGCTATAAGAAGTAAAGTTACCCGAAGGTAGGCACCGAGAACTGTTTTGGAAGCAATCACTGAGTCATCAATACTCATTACGAGCAGGAAGCAAGACAAGGGTGTCTGCTTGTTTTTCACAATGAATATGAATCAGTTTTGTAACTTAAGATGCACCAGACTGGAAGCAAAGCGTCACCAGGCCCACTGGACCCCCGGGAGCCTGGACACAGCCCACACTCTCCAGACTGGCAGAGCCGATCACGGTCCCTCTTGGAGAATCCGTGTGGATTTCAGGGATGGTCTGACTTGAGACAGGGCCAGGACGCATTGAAACCCCAGGTTCTAGAACCTTCTTGGGAAAGGAGCACATGAGAAGTGTCCTCCTCTGCCAGGCTGCCTGTCCTTCCCCAACACCTGGTGCACCATCGGAAGAAAACAAGACGGAGGGGACCAGCCATGCTCCAAAAGCTTCGGAGCTCTCTCTTTCCGAATTTTCTGACAATCTCTGTGCAAGAAAGCTAGCATTTCCAAAAATCACAGCTATTTGCCATTCATTTTCTAAAACTCCAGATGTCCATTTTTCTGATTGAAGTTCATTCACCCTTCTGCAGTAGGCAACCATCCTAGTGTGTTTAAGATGTATTTTGGGGGAATTCCCTGGGGAGTTGCAGTGGTTAAGAATCTGCCTTGCAATGCAGGGGATGTGGGTTCAATCCCTGGTCAGGGGACTAAGATCCCACATGCTGCAGGGCAATTAAGCCCATGGGCCACAACTAGAGTCCTTGTGCCGCAAGGAGAGATTCGGCATGATAAAGGAAGATCCTTTGTACCAAAAGTAAGACCTTATCCAGCCAAAAAAAAAAAAAAATGCATTTTGGGTTGCACGCGCTCGTATAGAAATTGTAGTATTTGGGGATACGTACATGCTTTTCCCTTCTGTAAATGGTGAAGTGCTGTATACCTCTTCCTGCATTGCACACTGGGATTAGGTCCTTATGATGCACTCATGCTGTAGTGTGTATGCCTCATCCATTGCTCAGAACTGCACGAGTGCCTCCGTGTTTTATCCATCTACTCCCTCGGTAATGAACACCCCGGTAACCTCTCCTCGCCACCACTGATGCTGGAATGATGTCCTTTGGGGGGTCCTTTTATGACCTTCTTGAGAGTTTGTCTTGAATTAATACCTGGGAGAGGAATACCTCTACTGACTCAGCAGTGCCTGTCTGCTCTTTAGAAAGATTGCATCAGATTACCCTCCCACCAGAATATTTTTGCTTTACCCATTTTTTATTACTTTTTACATTTTGAGTTTCCACTGTTAGGTATACCAAAGTCCAAGGTCCTTTTTGGTGGGGTTTTCCTTCTTGTTCACACGAAATTTCCCTCTTTGTCCTTTTCAAAGCTCTTCACCTCGAATTCTGTTTTGTTGGGCCCCAGGGCCTGAGTGCTTCCTAATTTTCCATGCTGCCTTTCTGACTCAAAACTCGTGCCTGCTAATCCCACTGATCAGGGTTTATGTCAATGCCCATAGCTCATGCATGCCCATTGTCAAGATGGGATAATTCCTGTTGATGGATTCTTCAAAACAACAGCCTTTTGCCAGCAGAGGAAAAGACAACTGACTGTCTAAGAAATGTAATGAAACTCTGTTGTTTATGCCTGCTCAGAATCCATTCCTTTTTCTGGCCTTAGAAGCCCAGTTTTCTTCTGGGAAATCCATCCCTCTCCGACTCCTAGTTTGTGAGGATCCATCTCTCCCTGGATCCAAGTCCTGGCCAATCAGAGTATTCCACACTCTTGGCCACCGTGATTGGTTGAGCAAGGGCAACTAACCCACACCATTTCACAAAATTTAAACCCAGGATGTTACATGGAACTTTTGAGGAAAAGGTACTCTGTTTCTCCTGAGGTGTCTAAGTTTGCAGAATAAAACATGGAACCACTGGAAGTCACCTTAGCCATAATATGTAGAAAGCCTGCTCGAAAAGGGAAACAGCTGACAGAGAGAGACAGACACAAAGAATTGAAAATTCATTATGACATCATCATCTTCTGAGCTACTAGATTCAGCCATGCCTGAAACCTGCCTGCCTCTGTTTTGTTTTGTTTTTTCCCCAGATACATGATTTAATAAAGTCCCCTGTTTCGAAGAAGGTAACTTGAGTTGGATTTCTATCACTTACAAGCTGAAAAGTGCCTAATACAGTGAGTGATAGGCAGTTTACCCCAGCACCTATTGAAAAAAAAGAAAAACTACCCATCAATTACCTATTAGCCTTAGCCCCTGCCCACCTCTTGAAGCTCATATTTTACCTGGCTTTCTCACACACACTCTGCCTCCTGGCTGTTCCCGGAGCACCGCAGCTTGTCCTCCGTCCGACTTTTGTGTTTGCTGTTCTCTCTGACGCAAGTGCTCTACTGCCCGATTGTCACCTCACCTTTTCCTTGTCAGGCTTCAGGACTTAGCTAGGATGGGGACCCCTCAAGAGGGACCTCCTTGACAAGCCCATCAAGATGCCCTCCCTGCTCTTCAGCGTGGCACAGCCGTCCCACAGATGTGATGCCTTCCTGTGTACTGACTCCTTCACTTCATTCCCACTTGTTTCCCTTGCTACCATGATGCTCTTTTTTCACCACCATAACCCCGATGTTTAGAACAATGGTTCCTGGAAGATGCTCAATAGAATAACAAAGGAAGCAAATTTTGCAGGGAGGAAGGAGGTAGGAAAAAAAAAAGGAAGGAAGAGAGGAAGAAAAAAGAAAGGAAGAGAGGAAATGAGGGTGGTGGAGGATGGATTCAAACCAATGTTCCAAGTTTAAGAAAGTGCCATTCCTTTCTTCTTCACATACTCAGACTTGGTCTAGAACCAAACTCAGAAACTATCAGAGCCTTTGAAATCCCATCTCAGAATGTCCCTCTGGCACGTCAGTTAATTAAATGACCCCATAATGAAATTTCTCCCCATTGAGTCTATATTTAATAATTAATTGACCTTTTCAGCCCAGCCATGCTTGGAGTCTCATCAATTATGCATCTTTCCCTTCTGCACTCAACATTCACCTCCTGGGAAAGTAGGACCCAGACAGGAGAGGCTTGGAGTGGCTGGAGCCTAAAGGGGCCCCTCTGAGGGGTGAAGGTCCCCAAAATACTGATCTGTTGGAGAGATATGGGTGGAGGTTTGGGGGCAAAGACAGTCTTGGGCCTGAAACTTATTCTATCTGAGAGGCCCTCTTTATTAAGAAGACAAAATTACTGATACAAAGTCTCATACAAACTGAAATATTTAGAAAAATAAATAAATAAAAAACAATTGCTTTTTTAAAAGCTGGCACAAGCCACAAAATTCAGAAATACAAAGCAATATCATTAATTAACTTCCTGGCATGCTTTGAGAGGGCTTGCCAGGTGGCTCAGTGGTAAAGAATCCACCTGCCAAGTAGGAGACGTGGGTTCAATCCCAGGGTCAGGAAGATCCCCTGGAGAAGGAAATGACAACCCACTCCAGTACTCTTGCCTGGGGAATCCCATTGACAGAGCAGCCTGGCGGGCTACAGTCATGGGGTCGCAAGAGTTCAGATACAACTTAGCGACTAAACCACCACCCCCACCACCAAAGAGAAAAGAAAGGTAACTCAACCTTTCCTCTAGAAAAGTTGATCAGAAAAAAAAAAATCAATTGACAATTTTTAGAACAGTTTCTTTTGGCCTGGTAATCCATGATCAGTAATGTCACATCCAGGGTTAGTTTGTACCACAGGCTAGGTGATTTAAACAACGGAAATTCATGTTCTCGCAGTTCTGGAGGGTGGAAGTCTGAGATCAAGGTGTCAACAGGGTTGGCTTCTACCGAGGTCTCTCTCTGTGGCTCAGAGATGGCTGTCTTCTCCCTGGGTCTTCACGCGGTCTTCTCTCTGTGCCCATGTCCTCATCTCCACCCTATCTACGGACATCAGTCATATTGGATTAGAACCTGCCCTGAGGACCTCATTTTGACTTAATGACCTTCTTAAAGACCTATCTCCAAATACAGTCACATTCTGAGGTACTGGGGACCAGGACTTCAACATAGGAACTTGGGGAAGGATGCAATTCAGCCCATGACACATACCTTTGCAGGACGGTTGTCAAATTTGGGGAAACCACTCTCAGGTTTCTTTCCTCCATGAGCTAAAACATTTCAAGGCATTTCAAGTGTTCTAATCCCAGTGTCTCAGCTCCAATACCCTCTAACTGATGACTCTCATCAACCAGTTTGTCAAGCCATCCATTCTCATGTTGTGACGACACCCCTGGGGCCGCCATAACCAAGAGGAATTTTCTGGGAAGCCATTCTCACACCTGGAGGACAAGCAATGACTTAACTATGCAGAGATGTCTGTGAGCCACACAAAACATCTCATGGGGCCAACTGAACGCAATCCCAACCAAACTTCCCTTTGGCCAGCCCCCTAGGGCTGTCCCAACACAGTGGTCTTGAGAAATAGTAGTTAAAATAGCATACTTTTGCAGATTTCACAAACATGTGGTTCCATGGACATGGTGTTAGGGCTCTTCCCAGAGTTTTAGAAGATGCCCAGGTGAGTGACTCAGGCCCTGAAGTTTAAGGTTCATTAACTTCACAGGAAATCTACCTCCGGGGGGCGGGTCTGTGTTCTGAGCGTCCCCTCTCCAGCCCCTCAGAGTCCTGGCCAGGCCAGAGTTCCAAAGAGAGAGAAAAAGTAAATGGGGCTTTTTGTGTGTGTGATGAGGCGTGTATTTGTTTCCTGGCATCACTATAACAAATTGCCACAAAGTTGGTGACTTAAACAATATGAACTTATTCAGCCACAGTTTTGAAAACCAGAAATCTGCAATCAAGGTGTTGGCAGGTCCGCACTTGCTCTGAAGATTCTAGGCGAGAAGCTGCCGTGTCTCTTCCAGCTTCCAGTGGCCCCTGGCAGGCACTGGCTTTGGTTAGCATCACTCCAGTCCCTGCCTCCGTCTTCACCTGCCTTTCCTGATGTCTTTTCTGTCTCTTATAAGGATACCTGTCATTGGATTGGGCCAACCCAAACCCAAGAAGACCTTATCTTGAGATCTTTACTGTAATTATATCTGCAAAGACCTTCACCTCAAATAAGGACACATTCATAGGGTCAGGATTTGGACATATCATTTTGGGTGGGCGGACACTATTCAATCCACTACAGGGGATCACCAATGCCCTCACCAGGCATGGCCTTTAAAGAACAGGCCTAGGGTCCAGGGATTTCATTGGAAAGACCACCTACTCAAGACTGAAATCCCACTATTATCACTCTACTTCAGGATCAACTTGATTTCAGCACATCCATCCATCACCCACAGGTGAAGCCTCTGAAAGCAAATGCTTAGGAGACAGGTTTGTCTGCAACACAGCAGGGTTGCCCAAACTTCAATCATCTTCTCAACTTCTGTGATGAATTTCATGTCCACAAACCACTTAATGTTGGACTATTCACTTAATGTTTTTTCCTCAAATGGGTCTATTTTTAAAAATTCACACCAATGAAGAGGATTGACATGCTTCTTCTGGTTTTGTCTCACATCATATACATTCACATCATTAGAACTCACAGGCAGGGATCTCTAGCTTTGTGCCAGGGGGTCTCTAAGCCCTGGTTAATCCTCACAGCAACTCCAAAAGGAAGGAATTGTTTTTATTATCATCCCATTTTACAGTTGAGAAAACTGAGGTATAGAAAGGGTAGGTAATACAGGAAAAAATGGGGTGAAGCTTTGTTTTGTTTTGTTCACTGCTGTTTCCCAAGAGCCTCGAGCAGTGCCTGACACAGTAGGCACACAGTAGGTGTTTTATTGTGGAATGCTGTCCCAGTGTGGCAGGACCAGCACATTTGGGGAAACAGAGTATGAAATGAGGGCGGAAATGTGTGCTGGAGCAAGACTGGTGGGGGCCATAGACCTTGGTAGGGATCAGAATTGTATTCTTGTGCAATAGGAAATTAATGGAGGACTCTGGGTCCCAAGAAACAAGTTCTGATTTTTTTTTTCTTCTATTTTGATTGACTATGATTTCTTAAAAAAAATTTTTTTTTAATTAGAGGGTACTTACAATATTATTAGAGGGTAATTACAGTCTTCCCTCATAGCTCAGTCAGTAAAGACTCTGCCTGCTATGCAGGAGACCCAGGTTCGTTTCCTGAGTCTGGAAGATCCCCTGGAGAAGGAAACGGCAACCCACTCCAGTATTCTTGCCTGGAGAATCTCATGAACAGAGGAGCCTGGCAGGATACAGTCCATGGGATCGCAGGAATCGGACACGACTTAGTGACTAAACCACCACCACAATATCATGATGGTTTCTGCCATAGGGATACATGTGTCCCCTCCCTCTTGAATCCCGCACCCCTCTAGGTTGTCACAGAGCACCTGCTTTGGGTTCCCTGCTTCACACACAATCTCCCACTGGCTATCTATTTTACATACGTAATGTACAAGCTCTGATTTTGAAAAGATTGCTCTGGCTGCTGCTGCTGCTGCAGGTGAAAATTTGGCAAAGTGTCTGACACTGAGAATGTGGGTTCTAATCAACTGGCCTGAGAGCAGCTGAGTGAAGAGGTGTTTGGAGAGGCAGGGGATGGGACCAAGAGGTCCTCCTTACCTGCCAGGCCAGTGGCCCTGCTGAGGAAGGCCTTGCACCCGGCCTTCGGAAATTACATCTAAATGAGGTCTCCACTTAGTCCCAGGGCTTCCCTGATAGCTCAGTTGGTAAAGAATCCGCCTGCATTGCAGGAGAACCCGGTTTGATTCCTGAGTCGGGAAGATCCCTTGGAGAAGGGAAAGGCTACCCACTCCAGTATTCTGGCCTGGAGAATTCCATGGACTGTATAGTCCATGGGTTCACAAAGAGTCGGATATGACTGAATGACTTTCACTTCACTTCACTTCGTCCCATGGACCAAGGAGCAAGTAGCTGATAGGAAGCTGAGACTCACCTCCTACAGAGAAGCAGCTCATCACCCAACGGAACGCTTGACCACATAACTGGCCACGCTGTCTGCAGGGCTCTAAGGAACTATCCTTGTACAGATGGGTCCGGTAAGCACCTTCAGGAAGAGCACAATTTGATTGCGCCTTGATGGGTGATGGGCTGGGGGGGCGGGGTCAGGTAGGGGTGGTATTGGGGGGTGGGATTTGGGTGTGAGGAGGTTCAAAAGGGTTGATGCAGTCAATGTCTATTTAAAATGGGATAGAATTTCAAATCCCTGCTTCCGCACTGCCTGTGCATACTGGTGTAGCACTGAAATGGAAGCGGAGGGGGGTCACTCAACGTCACTGAGGGTCCCTTGGGGACAGTCCTGGACTCGGAGTCCCTTGGCTGCGAGGTTGGTCTCACCTGGCTTCAATCTCCCGCACTAAACGAAGTCCCAGAACTAAGGAGGAGGCCCTGGGTGCGACAAAGGGGCTGCGGTTCCCCGCCCCGCCCCCAGCCCACGCCTTTTACCCCTGCGCGCTCTCTCCATCGCCCCCTCCCCCAGGCTGGAACACCCCTAAGAGACGGCTGCGGTAATGACCCTCGACAGCTGCGCTCCCACTAAGCAGCCGGCCCTCCCCGGGCCCCCGCCCTCCACCCTGCCGCCTCCGGAGACAGGTTCGCACCTGCTCGGGGCCATTTCTCATCAATTAGGCCTTGGCAGCGCCTGAATGGGGCCCGGCGAGGGCGCGTCCCGGCGGCCCCTCTGCGCGCCGCCCCCGGCCGCCCCCGGCCGCCCCCGGCGGCCCGGCGCACACAGATGGCAGCCCGGGCGCAGCTGCCCGCTGGGCTCGCGGGGGCCACAATCGGCCCAGTGTTCGCTGCCCCCAGGTTGGGCAGGGGGCCGGGCACACCTGCGCGGCGCAGATGGTGCCGCCCGCGGCAGCAGGCACCGAGGACCCTCCAGGGACCCGGAGGCGGGACGAAAGCGGGGGGGGGGGGGGGGGGGGGGATGGGAGGGGTAGAGGGGGGGGGGTCCTTCCCTCCCTCCTCGCCCGGTGATTCCTTTCCAAGTCTGGAATCTGGGGAAGGAGCCACTGAGAAAATCGCACTGGGCTGTGGGACCAAGTCTAGCCCCCGCCCGTCCCTTCACCATGCCATGCGCTGCGCCCCTGGCCCAGTGGCCTCCCCAGCCCCCCTCGCTGCAAAAATGAGTGAGTCCCTTTTGGTAACCTAAGTACTCAACAATAGGGGATAGACTAAAAAATGTGGTTTCTGAAAAGCCCTAACATGCAGCCGTGAAAAAAAAAAAAAAAAAAAAAACATGCTACAGAAGGGACGCAGGTCTCGAAGCAGTATGTTCACTGTAGTGGATCCAAGATTGGCTTCTGGCTAGCTTCATTGCTTTGGAGCTCTGCAAAACTGCTGAGATCACCTCTTCCAACATCAGTTTTCTCATCTGTAGAATGGAATAATAGTAGACTGTTGCAAGAGTTAAATGAGACAGTGGGTTGAAAGTGACCATCATAAGACAAAGACACAGTAAAGTACTTAGTATTTTTCATTTCTTATAAAAATAACACATACTCATTGTTAGGAATTCACACTTTATCAAGCTATATAAGATTCCAAGTTAAAGTATATTATCCTTTCACCTCTACCTGAAATATCCACTAGTAATGGTTTACTGTTTGGCTCCATGAAATTTTTTCTACATTATGTGGACATTATACATATAAGATACATTTTGCTGCGTGTGCTCGGTTGTGTCCGACTCTTCGAAACCCCATGGACTTGTAGCCTGCCAGGCTCCTCTGTCCATGGAATTTTCCAGGCAAGAATACTGGAGTGGGTTGCCATTCCCTTCTCTAGGGGATCTTCCCGACCTGAGTCTCCTGCATTGATTCTTTATCACCAGCGCCACCTGGGAAGCCCCTTATATATGCACACAGACTCCCAAATCAAATGAGAAGCAGTTTAATTTAGTGATTGAAATCTGGAACTAACTCTGGGGTCATACTGCTTTCAAAAAACCTGACTCTGTTGTTTCTCTGCTGTGTGTCCCTAGGAAAATTACTCAACTTTCCTGGGCCCCAGTTCCTCATCTAAAGCATTGCAGGAAGGCTGTGAGATTAATTGAGCTAACGCACACAAAACATTTCAAACGAAGCAAATAGAAATGTTAGCTTTATTGTAGATACTGTTTTGTAAGTTTTTTCTTAATATTTTTCTGTTCCACAAAAGTCAAAGCAATCAAATTCTTTTAACAGCTATACAATATGTCATCCTATGGTGGGCCCTCATGGATTTAAGTGGTTCTCTTTGTGGCTCAGCTGGTAAAGAATCTGCCTACAATGTGGGAGACCTGGGTTCGATCCCCGGGTTGGGAAGATCCCCTGGAGAAGGGAAAGGCTACCTACCCTCTCCAGTATTCTGGCCTGGAGAATTCCATCGGCTGTACAGTCCATGGGGTTGCAAAGACTCAAACTTGAATGAGCGACTCTCACTTCACTGGAAGGGACTTTGGGTTTGGTTCCCCAGGGTTACAGCAAACACCACTGAATGCACATCTTTGTGCCCTGTGGTGAGATTTTCTGCAGTTTCGGGTCCTAAAGGTGGTTTTGCAGAGTTAGGCTCTCCCAGGCTGGGACTAGGGAGAGGCGATCAAGCCACTCCACTCAGGCACAAAATTTAAGAGGACACCAAAAAGAACTGTAGCCAAGATACATCATATGTTAATGCAACAGTTCTTAAAAAATGAATGCTAAAAACAGGTCACGATGAACAAAATATCACCATTTTACAGATAGAATCTGGCAGTGCTATACTGAACTACACTGAAGCCTGTGGCCAAAGAAAATGCATGCCTGTGTATACAGAACTTTGTATATTCTTTAATGGTAATTTTTTCCAGAATATTTAAAAAATTTATTTTATTGAAGTATAGCTGATGTACAATGCTATGTTAATTATACTGTACAACAGTGTGATTCAGTTATACATATACATTCTTTGTCATATTTGTTTCCATTATGGTTTATCCCAGGATATCAAATATAGTTCCTGGTGCTATACAGGAGGACCTTGTTATTTATCCATTCTATATAAAATAGTTTGCATCTGCTAATCCCAAACTTCAAATCCATCCTGCCCCTACCCTTCTCTCTACTTGGCCACCTCAAGTCCATTCTCTATGAGTCCATTTCTGTTTCATCAATAAGTTCATTCTTTATGTTTTAGATTCCACATATAAGTCATATCATTGAACTGTGTTGTTGGAGAAGGCTCTTTAGAGTCCCTTGGACAGCAAGGAGATCCAACCAGTCCATCCTAAAGGAAATCAGTCCTGAATATTCATTGGAAGGACTGATGCTGAAGCTGAATCTCCAAAAGTTTGGCCACCTGATGCGAAGAGCTGACTCATTTGAAAAGATCCTGATGCTGGGAAAGATTGAAGGCGGGAGGAGAAGGGACGACAGAGGATGAGATGGTTGGATGGCATCATCGACACAATGGACATGAGTTTGAGTAAACTCTGGGAGTTGGTGATGGACAGGGAGGCCTGGCATGCTGCAGTCCATGGGGTTGCAAAGAGTTGGACATGACTGAGCGACTGAACTGAACTGATGGTATTTATCTTTCTGATTTAGTCTATCTCTTGGTCCATATGTATTGCTGGAAATGGCATTATTTCATTCTTTTTGTGGCTGAGTAGTGTTCCATTGTATATATGTACCGTATCTTCTTTATCCATTCATCTGTTGATGGACATTTAAGTTGATTTTATGTCTTGGCTATTGTGAATAGTGCTGTTATGAACATAGGGGTGCATGTATCTTTTCTAATTAGAGTTTTTTCCAGATATATGCCCAGGAGTGGGATTGCTTTTTTTCCAGAATACTTGAGTAGTTGGAAAAAATTTTTGTAAAATTGAAAAATAGGCATATTAAACAGACAGCATTATTTTATGTTTAAATATTTTATTTATATCTCACAGAATTTGTGTCAGTTTTACTTTCCTGTCTTTAATGGAAGTAAACTCATCACTAGTATTTTCAAAATCTACTTCTAGAAAGAAATTAACCATGAAAAAAATTACATAAAAACGTGTTTATCAGGGATGCACATTTTTCCTCTTGCATCAGGCTCCAGTATGACTTAAGAAGGTTCTGAATGATGTAAATTTGTTATCCCAAAGGGTTGTAACAATTGGCATTCCCACCAACAAGGGACTTCGTTTTTCAAGCATCTTTGGGCATTAAGCTGCTTCCAGCAGACGATCACTGTCTCCACATTAGGCCCTTGTCTGAGACGACCCTGGAGCTGGCTTGCCTACCTGGGCTGGCTTTCTGTCCTCCTTGACTGCTGAGGAAGACCCAGACAGCCCTACCAGAGCCTGGGCGGGCTCAGGTTACGGCAGGCTCTGAGAGCGGCCTGCTCACAGATCTGCAAAGGCCCCGCGCAGCACCGCGCTCTCAGGGAGACGTTTCAACTCTGGGGCAGACAAACTCTAAAAACCCTGCAGCTGCCTGAGGGCAATGAATGCAGCTCCGGAATTGACTCGATCTGGGACCCTCGCTGAAATAATCTCATGAATGTTCCCTCACCTGTGGCCAGCAAGAGGGGCTTCCCTTCTTTACTCCCTCTACGGACACCCTGGGCCTCTCTGCTCTGAGCGGCCCTGGGTCAAGCCCTAGGACCGGGGGCAGTTAGTCACGGTCTCTGGAGCACAGCGGGGCAGACAGCAGGGGTAAACAAAGAGTTTCTAAGACATTTTCATATCTGTTATTATCTCACCACTTTGTTCTGGGAGAGTTGGGAGCACTTGGGCCAGATGTCATTGGATGTCAGCGGGCATCTCAATCTTATGTCCGAAGCAGTAACAGTAGTAGCTGTAATAGTAATAATGACGATGGTGATGATGATGACAGAGTGTTTACCGCAACCAGGACTGTTCCAAGTGCTTTATACACATTAACTCATTTAGTCCTCATCAGAATCAAATACTTTTCTGTACTGTCTAGTTCCATTTTACAGATGAAGAAACTGAGGCATAGTGGGGCTTAGTCACTTGCCTGAGTTTCTGAAGATGGTAAGTGGCAGAGCTGCAAAATGAATCCACGGGTCTGGCCCCAGAGTCTGCTACACTGTGATCTTCTATTCCTCCTTTTTCTCCCTTAGTTTTCCACATCTCGGAAAAATGGCAGCACTCAAAAGAAGAAAAAAAGAGAGAGAGAAAAGAAGGAAGGGATGAGAGGAGGGAGGGAGGGAGAGAAAGAGGAAGGAAAGAGAGAGATTCAGCCACCACTTTTATTCCACTCTTTGCCAAACTTTTTCAAAACTTGCTTCTCATCACTCAGATATCAGAGACACCTGACATCCGAGTTTCCCCAGAAGTGTCACAGGCATGTAGTTTATTTGAGAAGCGTGAGTCAAAGGGAAGCAGGGAAGGAGACAGGGGCGCGAGCAGCCAATACTGCATCCCTTGTCAAATCAGCGGCTGCATGGGTGACCACAGTTTCATTCCTCAAACAAACCCTGGGAAATGGTGCAGATTACATGTCCTGCAGTTATTCTGCCCAAGGTGAGGGAGCTAGAGTGTTTCTACACTAATTCCTAAGTCACTGCTTGAGAGCTGTTGCAGTGTTAGATCCTGGGCACTTCTTCCCGTTGGCAGCAAAGCTTTCTGGTTTCAGGGAAAGAAGCTCCCAGGCACAAATGTCCATACCAGCAGTTAGAAGTTATTAGAGCCACCAGGGACCCATTTCCTTGTCTTTCCCCTACTTCTTCTCCTCCCTTCTTTCCATACAATGTTATGGACTGAATGTTTGCAACCCCCACGCAAATTAATATGCTGAAATCTAACACCCAATGTGATGATATTTGGAGGTGGAACATTTGGGAGGTGATTAGATCATGAGGCTGGAGCCCTCATGAATGGGATTCAGTTCAGTTCAGTTCAGTCGCTCATTCGTGTCTGACTCTTTGCGACCCCATGAATCGCAGCACGCCAGGCCTCCCTGTCCATCACAAACTCCCAGAGTTTACTCAAGCTTATGCCCATCGAGTCAGTGATGCCATCCAGCCATCTCATCCTCTGTCGTCCCCTTCTCCTCCTGCCCCCAATCCCTCCCAGCATCAGGGTCTTTTCCAATGAGTCAACTCTTCGCATGAGGTGGCCAAAGTACTGGAGTTTCAGCTTCAGCATCAGTCCTTCCAATGAACACCCAGGACTTATCTCCTTCAGGATGGACTGGTTGGATCTCCTTGCTGTCCAAGGGACTCTTAAGAGTCTTCTCCAATACCACAGTTCAAAAGCATCAATTTTTCGGCACTCAGCTTTCTTCACAGTCCAACTCTCACATCCATACATGACCACTGGAAAAACCATAGCCTTGACCAGACGGACCTTTGTTGGCAAAGTAATGTCTCTGCTTTTTAATATGCTATCTAGATTGGTCATAAATTTCCTTCCAAGGAGCAAGCGTCTTTTAATTTCTTGGCTGCAGTCACCATCTGCAGTGATTTTGGAGACCAAAAAAATAAAGTCTGACACTGTTTCCGCTGTCTCCCCATCTATTTCCCATGAGATGATGGGACCAGATGCCATGACCTTAGTTTTCTGAATGTTAAGCTTTAAGCCAACTTTTTCACTCTCCTCTTTCATTTTCATCAAGAGGCTTTTTAGTTCCTCTTCACTTTCTGCCATAAGGGTGGTGTCATCTGCATATCTGAGGTTATTGATATTTCTCCCGGCAATCTTGATTCCAGCTTGTGCTTCTTCCAGCCCAGCGTTTCTCATGATGTACTCTGCATATAAGTTAAATAAGCAGGGTGACAATATACAGCCTCGACGTACTCCTTTTCCTATTTGGAACCAGTCTGTTGTTCCATGTCCAGTTCTAACTGTTGCTTCCTGACCTGCATACAGGTTTCTCAAGAGGCAGGTCAGGTGGTCTGGCATTCCCATCTCCTTCAGAATTTTCCACAGTTTATTGTGATCCACACAGTCGAAGGCTTTGGCATAGTCAATAAAGCAGAAATAGATGTTTTTCTGGAACTCTCTTGCTTTTTCGATAATCCAGCAGATATTGGCAAATTGATCTCTGGTTCCTCTGCCTTTTCTAAAACCAGCTTGAACATGTGGAAGTTCTCAGTTCATGTATCGCTGAAGCCTGGCTTGGAGAATTTGAGCATTACCTTACTAGCATGTGAGATGAGTGCAATTGTGCGGTAGTTTGAGCATTCTTTGGGATTGCCTTTCTTAGGGATTGGAATGAAAACTGACCTTTTCCAGTCCTGTGGCCACTGCTGAGTTTTCCAAATTTGCTGGCATATTGAGTACAGCACTTTCACAGCATCATCTTTCAGGATTTGAAATAGCTCAACTGGAATTCCATCATATCCACTAGCTTTGTTTGTAGTGATGCTTTCTAAGGCCCACTTGACTTCACATTCCAGGATGTCTGGCTCTAGGTGAGGGATCACACCATTGTGATTATCTGGGTCGTGAAGATCTTTTTTGTACAGTTCTTCTGTGTATTCTTGCCACCTCTTCTTAATATCTTCTGCTGCTTCTGTTAGGTCCATGCCATTTCTGTCCTTTATTGAGCCCATTTTTGCATGAAATGTTCCCTTGGTATCTCTAATTTTCTTGAAGAGATCTCTAGTCTTTCCCATTCTGTTGTTTTCCTCTATTTCTTTGCATTGATCACTGAGGAAGGCTTTCCTATCTCTCCTGGCTATTCTTTGGAACTCTGCATTCAAATGGGAATATCTTTCCTCTTCTCCTTTGCTTTTCGCTTCTCTTCATTTCACAGCTATTTGTAAGGCCTCCTCAGACAACCATTTTGCCTTCCTGCATTTCTTTTCCATGGGGATGGTCTTGATCCCTGTCTCCTATACAATGTCACGAACCTCCATCCATAGTTCATCAGGCTGTCTATCAGATCTAGTCCCTTAAAATCTATTTCTCACTTCCACTGTATGGTCATAAGGAATTTTATTTAGGTCATACCTGATGGTCTAGTGGTTTTCCCTACTTTCTTTGGTTTAAATCTGAATTTGGCAATAAGGAGTTCATGATCTGAGCCACAGTCAGCTCCCGGTCTTGTTTTTGCTGACTGTATAGAGCTTCTCCATCTTTGGCTGCAAAGAATATAATCAATCTGATTTTGGTGTTGAACATCTGGTGATGTCCATGTGTAGAGTCTTCTCTTGTGCTGTTTGAAGAGGGTGTTTGCTATGACCAGTGCGTTCTCTTGGCAGAACTCTATTAGCCTTTGCCCTGCTTCATTCCATACTCCAAGGCCAAATTTGCCTGTTACTCCAGGTGTTACTTGACTTCCTGCTTTTGCATTCCAGTCCCCTATAATGAAAAGGACATCTTTTTTGGGTGTTAGTTCTAAGCGGTCTTGTAGGTCTTCATAGAACCATTTAACTTCAGCTTCTTCAGCGTTACTGGTTGGGGCACAGGCTTGGATTACCGTGATATTGAATGGTTTGCCTTGGAAACGAACAGAGATCATTCTGTCGTTTTTGAGATTGCATCCAAGTACTGCATTTCGGACTCTTTTGTTGACTATGATGGCTACTCAATTTCTTTTAAGGGATTCCTGCCCACAATAGTAGATATAATGGTCATCTGAGTTAAATTCACCCATTCCAGTCCATTTTAGTTCGCTGATTCCTAGAATGTCGACATTCACTCTTGCCATCTCCTGTTTGACCACTTCCAATTTGCCTTGATTCACGGACCTAACATTCCAGGTTCCTATGCAATATTGCTCTTTACAGCATCGGACCTTGCTTCTATCACTAGTCACATCCACAACTGGGTATTGTTTTTGCTTTGGCTCCATCCCTTCATTCTTTCTGGAGGTATTTCTCAACTGATCTCCAGTAGCATATTGGACACCTACCGACCTGGGGAGTTCCTCTTTCAGTGTCCTATCATTTTGGCTTCTCATACTGTTCATGGGGTTCTCAAGGCAAGAATACTGAAGTGGTTTGCCAGTCCCTTCTCCAGTGGACCACATTCTGCCAGACCTCTCCACCATGACCCAACCGTCTTGGGTGGCCCCACACAGCATGGCTTAGCTTCACTGAGTTAGACAAGACTGTGGTCCGTGTGATCAGATTGGCTAGTTTTCTGTGATTGTGGTTTCAGCGTGTCTGCCCTCTGATGCCCTCTCTCACAACACCTACCGTCTTACTTGGGTTTCTCTTACCTTGGACGTGGGGTATCTCTTCACAGCTGCTCCAGCAAAGCGCAGCCGCTGCTCCTTACCTTGGACGAGGGGTATCTCCTCACGGCCGCCCCTCCTGACCTTGAACGTGGAGTAGCTCCTCTCAGCCCTCCTGCGCCAGCGCAGCCGCCGCTCCCTTAAAAAGGGGGACCCAGAGAACTTGAATAGAATTTGCATGCTACTGTTGTGTGAACATGGTATAAATCTTAATTATGTTGAATTGGTTCATAGTGCTCTTCTGGTCTCCTATATCCTTCTACTTCTCTGTATATACATCCTATTAATTTGCGAGAGTTGGATATTGAAACCCCAACTAAAAATCTTATCTACTAAAAAATAATTGAAGTCTATAGTGGACCTGTATGTAACTTTGTTCTGTATTTTTTAAGTCTCCTGCAAATGTGTTATCATACTTTCATAATTTAAAAAAAGAGAAAAATTAAAATTAGTGACCAAAAAAATAAATACATAAAAGGGGACCCAGAGAGCTCTCCTGCTTGCTGTCTCTGATACGGGAGGATCCAACAAGAAGTTGGCAGCATGCCACTCAGAAGAGAGTTCTTACCAGAACCTGAGCAGGCTGATCCCCTGATCCCAGGCTTCCAGCCTCCAGGACTGTGAGAAATCAATTAAAAAAATTGTTTTTCCTTCTTTTTTTGCTTGCACTGGGTCTTTGTTGCTGCACGGTGGCTTTCTCTGGTTGCAGCAAGTTGGGGGGAGGGGAGCTATTCCTCATGGCCGTGCACAGGCTTCTCGTTGAAGTAACTTCTCTTGTTGTAGTTCACGACCTCTAGAGTGCAAGCTCAGAATCTGTGGGACATGGGTTTAGTTGCTCTGCAGCATACAGAATCTTCCCGGACCAGGGATCAAACCCATGTCCCCTGCATTGGCAGATGGATTCTTCACCACTGCGCCACCGGAAAAGTCCAGAAATCAATTTCTATTGTCTTTAAGCCACCCAGTCTGTGGAACTTTCAGACTAAGACAGAAGACAGAGAAGACAAGGAAGCCAATATAGAGTGTGTAAGCAAGGAGGTGATCACTGCAGGCAGCCAGAGTTTCAGCTCACTGGAGCTGTCTGGATGTGGGGGATGGAGGGCAGCACTGAACAGGTGCCTCCAGCCCGGGAGAGGGAGCACAGGTATTCACCCTCCAGTCCCCATCTGTCATTGGGCGAGAGCTGCTTCTTCGAGCATTAACTCCTCCGCCCTCTGGCCTGCGCTGAACTCAGGCCAAGCATGCTTCTGGGGCCAGAGAAAGAGCCTCAGGCTGGAGGTTGGCAGGTGTTCGCAGTGAGCATTCTCTGGGGAAAAGAGGGCAGTGCAAGAGGACGAAGATGAGACACCTCGGTGGCTACTCCAAGTCACTGACTTAGAGGGAGAACCGGGTGGTGGCCCTGCTATTTGCCTAGCATCATGCTGAGTGATTTCCGTGTACAATTTCACTGCAAAACATTCTCATGTAGCCCCATAGGTGGATGAGAAAGGCAAGCTTTAGGGAATGTAGGACTTTGCCTAAAACCACATACCCAGTTAAACATGGCAGATTCATGATTCAAACCAGGTCTGTTTGATTTACCAGACCCAATATTTTCCCCCTCAGTCCATTTCTCTGGCTCTCTTTGCATCTCTGATTCGTGATCCTCAGCATTCAGGCCCATCAGGGTAATATGTACCAAAGCTCTTATGAGTGCCGAAGTGAATAAAATGCTAATCCTCATCAATAGATTAAACTGAGAAATGCTTAAACCAGAGATCTGTCTGCAATAAAAGCAATTGGGTTGTTTCTTTGTAATTTGACTGCTCACATGAGCCCAGGAACCTGCCTTATAGCTTTACAAATCTGTGATAATTTCCTTCAACTTTTCCATTTTATTGCTGCCATTAAAATCCCGTTGTGTTCTTAAAACAGGAAAAAAAAAATGATTAAAACAGATGTGGCTCTTAAAGTTACAATATGAATTTTACAACCCAGGGTTTTATGGTACTGAGAGAAATTTCAGCCACCAGGGTCAGAGGCAAGAAAAATGGGACCGGATTTCTGAAATGGGTTTGGGGAGGGGGAAAGAGTCGGGGCACGGGAGTTCAGAATGACAAAGACAGCCAACAGAGCTAATTTCCTGACGTTTACTTCTCTTTCCAAACTCTCGGGACAAACTACAGGATGTCACATTTGCAGCTTGCACCCCAAGTTTAGTCTCTGCAGCTACCGAGGTTTGATTAAACCACGTTCCCGCACTCCAGCCTTCCTGCCAAGCCCCTCTCTTCAAATCATACTTTCCACTTAAATAGTCTGCAGGGATCTTTGTTTTGTTTATGGAGGCAGCGTTTTGTCATAAAAAGAGCGCTGAGACACGAGTTCTAGACCCAAATCTTCAACAAATTCACCGTGTGACTTGGGAAAATCACTCAACTCTTGTGCTTCAGTTTCTTTGTCCACAAACCAAGGATTCTACCAGGTCTCCAGTTTCTCTGCTAGCTCTGCAATTTCCCGACCTCATCCACAGGATCATGGTTTCCAACGCAAAGAACACTCTGGATATTTGTTGCCTGGAAAAATAAATGAATTCCTAAATTCTTCTTTATTTCTCTTTTTAGAAAAATGAAGGGGTTATTGACTTCTACTAACAATCAAAAAGAGAATTAAAACCACCATGAGATTGGTTTTCCTTTTTAAAAAAAAAATAAGTTATCAGCCTGGCAAAGAAAGACAGAGAAATGGGGATTCCTTATACAGCTGAGTGGGATTGTGTAATGGTATGTGTGAGCTCAGTCGCTCAGTCGTGTCTGATTCTTAGAGACCTTATGCAGTGTAGCTCACCAGGCTCCTCTGTCCATGCAGATTCTCCAGGCAAGAATATTGGAGTGGGTTGCTATACCCTCCTCCAGGGAATTTTCTTGACCCAGGGATTGAACCCAGGTCTCCCTCATTGAAATTAAAATATGCTTACTCCTTGGAAGGAAATTTATGACCAATCTAGACAACATATTAAAAAGCAGAGACATTACTTTGTCAACAAAGGTCCATCTAATCCAGGCTGTGGTTTTTCCAGTAGTCATGTATGGATGTGAGAGTTGGACTAGAAACAAAGCTGAGCGCCAAAGAATTAATGCTTTTGAACTGTGATGTTGGACCTTGGACTGCAAGGAGATCCAACCAGTCCGTCCTAAAGGAAATCTGTCCTGAATAGTCATTGGAATGACTGATGCCGAAACTGAAACTCTTAATACTTTGGCCACCTGATGCGAAGAACTGACTCATTGGAAAAGATCTTGATGCTGGGAAAGATTGAGGGCAAGAGGAGAAGGGGATGACAGAGAATGAGATGGTTGGATGGCATCACCGACTCAGTGGACATGAGTTTGGGTAAACTCTGGGAGTTGGTGATGGACAGGGAGGCCTGGCGTGCTGCGGTTCATGGGGTCGCAAAGAGTCGGACAGAACTCAGCAACTGAACTGAACTGAACTCCCGCACTGTAGGCAGATTCTTTACCATCTGAGCCGCCAGGGAAGCCAAAAGTGGTATAATGCTTATTATCAAAATGTTAAATGGACATATCCGTTGATCAGCAATTTCATCCTCAGGAGTTTATCCTAAGGAAATAATCAGAAAAACATAGCATGAAGAAATGCCCACAGTCAAAAGTCTAGGTAAGGAGAAAAAAAGAATATAAACAACTTATGTGCTGTAAAAACCTGAAAAATAATCTGAAAAGAATATATATGTTCTTTTCAGATTTTATATATATATAAAATATATATATACAGGGGCTTCCCAGGTGACACTAGTGGTAAAGAATCCACCTGCTAATACAAGAGATGCAAGAATCATGAATTCGATCCCTGGGTCAGGATGATCCCCTGGAGAAGGGACTGGCAGCCCACTCCAATATTCTTGCCTAGAAAATCCCATGGACAGAGGAGCCTGGCAGGCTACGGTCCATGGGGTCACAAAGAGTCAGATATGACTGAATACTCATTATTTCCTAGTATTTATATATACATCTGATATATACATGTATATATACAACTATATGTGTAGATGTACATATATATATATATCAGAATCACTTTGGTGTACACATGAAACATTGTAAATCAACTATGTATCAACAAATTATTTTATAAAACCTGTATTTCACATGTATTTAATTACATATTCAAGTTTCATTCAAGTTGCCCCACAACCTGAGTGTCAAGTCCATGAAGGCTATTTCCTTAGTACCTAAACCAAGCCTAATGTATAGAAGGTACAAAAAACATGAATGGTGACTTGAGTGGATGAATAAAATATGCAGATATTTATATAAGAGTAATCTGTTGCAGTGTTGTTTATAACAGTGAAAGTTCATTTAGATTTAATACTGTATATTTTCATGTATATTTGTCATTCTGTAAATACTCTTTGTCCATTTTGCTATTGAAATGTTTTACCTTTTTCTTGTCAATTTCTAGGATCTCTTTGTAGGTTAAGAATATTATATCTTTGCCTGTCAGTTTTGTTATAAATGTCTCCTCACGCTCTCCTGAGTGTATATAAACATTGTCTCAAGTATTATCCAAATGTTATGTTATTTTCTTACATTTAGATACTTGATCCACTTAGATTGATTTGTGTATAGTATGAGGCAGAGTCTAACCTACCTCCTTATAAAAAGATCGCATTTTAAATTAGTACTGCTGAAACCTTACAGCAATACTATCGTAAAATAAAACATCCTATTTCTACTGAATTGAAATGCCACCAACGTATTTTTTTCCCATATATACTTAGATTCTTTTCTGAAATTTCTACAATTTTGTACAAATCTTTTTGTTTATTCTTATGTTTTTCTTTCACTAGCTTTCTCGTATTATACCAGCCAGGGTCTCAAGAGGAAATAAACGTCCCACTCAAGCAAGAGGACTCAGAAGGGTCTGATACACGACTTGCCAAGGGAGGGACAGGGTCTGTGCAAGCCAACAGGCGATAAAGCAGTACAGGGCTAGTGTCAGGGAGCTGCCACGGACTCGAGACCTTAAGGGAGGCAGAGGAATCCTGGAACTAGCTTGCACTGGCTAGCAAGAACCAGTTGTCAGCATCTCTTTTGGGCTACGCATGACTTCACGTGGGTAACTTGAAATCAGCCACGGTGGGAATATTTCACACCAAGGAAATTGGCAAATGCTATAAATCAGAGCGCCTCATCCCCAGAGTCGATTGTTCAATGCTTAGCACACCACCGAGAGAAGAGTTGCCTGGAACCGGGAGAGTAGACTTGTCTGGAGTAGCCTGTCTTGAGGAAATTTGGTCTCCACTAGGACACAGCCCAGCCACCACAGCCCAGCACGGAAGGAGGGGGGAAGTATGCTGACCTCCACCTTCCATCCTTTCATACCTCTCTACTTTTGTAGCGCCTCCCACTCCAGAAACCCCAGCAGATGTCAGGGGACACAGGCGCTGCAGACACAGTCCGAGAGATCAACTTCCAGGGGCATGGAGCAAAGTAGAGAAGGGTGGAAATGGAAATATCCAGATGGAAATATCCTCCCAAGACAATCTGGTAGGACAGCTTGTCTAATCCACCCCCACCCTGATCCTCATTTTCAAAAACATCTTGGAGATTCTTATCCATGTCCCTAAAGACCTTGTTGAGATAAGGATTGGAATTTTATACAACTTAATGATTAATTTGGGAAGGATTGAAGCTTTGTGAAATTAAATCTTCTCATGCAGGGACATGGAATGTCTTTTTTTGGATGCCATTTATTTAGGATTTTGTTTCTTATTCTTTAATTAAATCTTAAAGTCCTTCCTATATGGGTCTTGTATTATATTTTTATTGCTATATTTCATCATATTTTATAGTTTTGATCACTGATATGAGTGAAATCATTTTTTTACCTTCCTTGTTCACTAAATTCATACTTAATAAAAAGAAAAGCTATGGATTTACTCATCTTTAAAACATATCAGAGCAAGTTATAAATTACCATTTATAAATACCAAATACTCAAGTGAATACTATTTTTTAAAATAACCTCTTTTGAATTTTCTACACTTACAATGATATGATCTGCCCCCTCAAAGAGACAATTTTGCCTCCTTATTTTGTATATTTACACTACTTATTCCATTTTTATACAATTACAATTTACACTACTTATTCCATTTTTATACAATTAGCTAATTATATAACTAGCTAAAACTCTTAAATAACAGTAGAGACAGTGACCTTCCTGCCATATGTCTCATGTTACTGGGCCTGATTCATGTCTCATGGTATCTTAATAAATCCACTGTTAGGTTGTCATAATTATTTTTATTCTATTTATGTAGCTTCTTTTTATGCTTGGTTTTACTTAGAGGTTTTCCTAGGAACAGCTGTGGAATTTTATCAAATGCCAATCCAGCATTTTTTTAAATATAAAAATGGTTTTCCTCGCTTAATTTGCTAATGTAATGATGTAATAAATTATATTGTCAGCTCTTCTAATGAGCTATTCCTGCTGCTGAAAAGGATGTTATTTTCCCATGATATATTATTCTTTTTAATATCCCACTGAATTCTATTTACTGACACTGTATTCAGATTTTTAGTATCTCTATTCACAAGTGAATACGATCTAGGGTTTTCCTAATTGTACCAGGAATGACAAATCTTGGCATTAAGTTGTTCTTTGCTTTGATAAATGATTTAGGACCTTTGCATCAATTTCTACTGAAACGCTTTGAATAACATTTTGGTAAATTTTTAACAACTTTATTTTTTCCTATGGTTTGCCTTTTAACATTTCTGACCTCTTCTTGAGTCAATTTTGGTCATTTATATTTTGATTTAAAAAATGACTATTTCCTCTAGATTTTCCATATTTTTACCCATGGCGTTTCCAAGCCGTTTTCTTAAAATAATTTTACATTCTTCTTCATCTGTAATTATATTTCCCCCTCATACTTGATGCATATTATTTTCTTTATTTTTCTTCCAGAAGGCTCACAAAAGATTTATCCAGTTCTCCTCTTCCTCTTGCCCCTCTCTTGTGCTAAAGAACTTTGTTTGGCTTTGTGTTCTGATGGTAACGGCGTGTGGAGCGATGGGAAGGGCTTTGGGTGCCAAAACACATTCTGCCACTTGCAGGTGGGGGACCTTGACAAATCATTTCACGTTTGTGAGCCTCGGGTTCCTCACGTTCCCATGTCCCAGCCTCGCTCCCTGTAGTCATCCATCGTATGAACTGATAAACGTCAGTATGATCAAGTTTCTGTCCCTTGCAGCTCAGAGACCCGAGTGGCTCTGAGGGGTGCCCTATGAATTAAATTGCAGTTGATTTTTCTTGACCCAAAGGACTCCCTCTGTCTGCTTGCACAGCCTCCAGTCCCTCTACCATTGTGTCCCGAATCCCAGGACACGGTAATTGCCTCTCCTCCTGTCTGTCTCTCCCCAAAGACTGCAGCTGCTAGAGACCAGAAACCTTTTCCATTTCTGTGTTCTCCTAGTCCAGTCTAGAGTCCAGAACCAACAGTTAGCGGGAGCCGACAGTGTAAGCCCATTCCTAACAGGAGTGTGCAGGTTCCCTACTCATTGCGCAGATAGCTGACCGCATACACCTCTATGGGGAATTCCCCGCACGCCCTCATACATCAGAGTCCCCATTTTACCTGCCCCTAATGCTCTGTATGTTTCCTTAACACATTCCAACACACCTGTTAATCACGCACCTGTCTAGGGCCGCGTGGGAGCAAGGACGCCGTCCTGATGGTTCTCGCCTGTGTCCCCGCCCCTGGAACGGGACCTGGCCCACCCTGTGTGTGCACTCAGCCACTCAGTCATGTACAACTCTTCGTGACTCCCTGGACTATAGCACATCAGGCTCCTCTGTCCATGGAATTGGACCAGCAAGAATACTGGAGTGGGTTGCCATTTCCTCCTCCAGGGGGGGCTCCCTGACCCACGGATCGAAGACATGTCTCCCGTGTTTCCTGCATGGCAGGCTGATTCTTTACCACTGAGCCACCAGGGAAGCCCCACTAGGAAATCCATAAATACTCACTGACTGGATGAATGAATGAGAGCAACCAATTTGTGCTCAGAATTTGTGATCAGATCCCCTCAGATCACAAACCTACTTATATGTCATCAAAGTGTTAGTCGCTCAGTCATGTCTGACTCTTTGTGACCCCATGGACTGTAGCCCACAAGGCTCCTCTGTCCATGGGATTCTATGGGCAAGAATTACTGGAGTAAGTAGCCATTCCCTTCTCCAGGGAATCTTCCTGACCCAGGGATCGAACCCGTGTCTCCTGAATTGCAGGCAAATTTCTTACCGTCTGAGCCACCAGGGAAGCTTCAGACACCCTCCCAAACCTTTACCTGGAGCTGAAATACTGAGCATCAGAGTAGGGTGACCTCTCACCTGGCCTGGATTAACATGAGGACACCTTCCACACCCATCCCACCCTGGGCTGCCTGCCCTCCTAAAGCTGAGGTTATGTTTCCTATTTGTATAAAAATCTCTCTCTAACCTCTGCTCTTACTCTCCTGAAAATCTCACCCCCATCTGCCTTTAAAGGAGTGATAAACATAATACAAACAAGGATGATAGGAATTCCCTGGTGATCAAGTGGTTAGGACTCTTCATTTTCACTGTCAAAGGCCAGGGTTCAGTCCCTAGTTGGTGAACTAAGATCCCACAAGCCACATGGCATGGATGAAAAAATGAAAAAGGATGATGATAACAAGTGTTTATCACATGCCAAGCACTTAGCACACTTCAGTTCATCTAATCCTCTCCCACAAATCCTATAAGGTGGAGGTACAATCATTGCCCCCATTTTAGAGACAAGGAAACTGAGGCCCAGATAGATTAAATCAGTTATTCACGGTCACACGGCTGGTAAATGATGGAGCCAGACAGTCTGACCCCAGAAAAACCTCACATAACCACTAAACTATATAATAATAACTTCCCTACATTTTTTTACTGTGACTCACAGTAAAAAATACTTTTTATATCATGACCCAGTTCACACATATGCACTCACCCACAAGAAAGACTGAAACAGAAGTTTCACAAAGCAATACTTACTTTCATTACGTGTCATACATTCTATCTCCCAAAGAGAATAGATGATGGTAATGATCCAGGACAATTAATTAGTGGTACATTTTCAGTAGGTTAAAAATTAGGTATATGTCACATTTGAATGTGCAACACTGCTTTTTTGTTTGTTTTACATTAGAATTCGACAGTTCCATTTCAGCCAATAAGACCTGTGTCAGACTTCCAACCTACAGAACTAAAACGATAATAAATCCATGTTGTTTTCAGTCACTAAGTGTGTGACAATTTGTTACAGAGGCAACAGGACACTAACACAACTAATAAGAAACCTTCAATTCTTAGTTGCTTCTGGGAAACGGGAATGATTAGTTGAAGGACAGGAATGAAAAAGTATAGAATGAAAAGAGTACACTGTTTGAATTTTGAACTATGAGAATGTATGGTTTTAACATAAATAAAGTGTTTTGACTATTTGGGAATTCCCTTTAAGTCTCCCCTAAACCCAGACTAGAAAGCCATTGATCCACTCCAGTCCCCCTGGCAAACATCAGGTAATGTTGCCTTCATATAGCATGAATCCCCTTTCCTCCAGCTCTTTCAGCCTGACTTTCCTTTGAGAAAAACTTTCTCACCCTTGGGCTTCCCTCGCAGTTCAATTGGTAAAGAATCTGCCTGCAATGCAGGAGACCCCAGTTTGATTCCTGGGTCGGGAAGATCTGCTGGAGAAGGGATAGGCTACCCACTCCAGTATTCTTGGGCTTCCCTGGGGGCTCAGCTGGTAATCTGCCCACAATGCAGGAGACCAGGGTTTGATTCCTGGGTTGGGAAGATCCCCTGGAGAAGGGAATGGCAACCCACTCCAGTGGCCTGGAGAATTCCATGGGGTCGCAAAAAGTTGGACACGACTGAGTGACTTTCACTTCCCACTCTGACTCTCTGTCTACGTGATTTATGTAGGTCCAATCCCTAGTGTTGGGCTTCCATGGTGGCTCAGATGGTAAAAAATCCGCCTGCAATGCAGGAGACCTGGGTTCGACCCCTGGGTTGGGAAGATTCCCTGGAGAAGGGAATGGCAGCCCACTCCAGTATTCTTGCTTGGAGAATCCCCGTGGACAGAGGAGCCTGGCTGGCTACTGTGCATGGGATCGCAAAGAGTCGGACACGACTGAGCGACTAAGCCCAGCACAGCAATCCCTAGCGCTGGGTGAGCACGTGACCCAGGCTCAGCCTATCACAGCCTTGTTCTTCCCGGCACAGTGATTGGTTCGGGCGTGGAAGGTGGCTCCGGAGCTATTCCTCCTCCCCGCTACGCTGTTCCTTGCTAGGTGGTGTGCTCTGCCTAGTCGCCCAGTCATGTCCATGGACTGTAGCCTGCCAGGCTCTTTGTGACTCCGTGGTGGCAAATGTCTCCCACATTGCAGGTGCATTCCTTACCATCTGAGCCCCCAGGGAAGCTAGGCGGTAATGAGAATTAAGTGAGAGCAAACTTGCCAGGTGCTTAGGACAGGGCATGGCACAATAAATTCCAAGCTCCATAAATGATGCTTTTCTGACTTTACACACTCTCTTCTTCCGCCTCCATGTCCATGCATTACTTTACCTGTGACACACCCAGCTACATGCTTCTGGAGGCCTGGCATCCATTGATCTAACTCTGGAGAAAGACTGAAGTCAGTCTATTCCTCACAACAGCTCTGGAGGAGAAATTCCCACAGGTCTCACCCCAGAGGTGGCTCAACCATGTCTCTGAAAACCTTGGCAGAGCCAGAAAACTGTGCCCTTAGCCCCAGGCAGACAACCCAGAGAACTCAAGTTCAGAGTTGAAGAGTTCAAATCCAGGGCAGTTCATGACTGTTCCTGGACCCCAAAGAGTAATCCGAGAAATTGTTTGTATCAGCAAAGAATGACTTAACTCTTGGCAAAGTCTAGGAGACAGCCTCTCTTCTGATTCCTAGAGGCCTTCCAAAGAAAAGAAACAGTTTAGGTTTTCCCCTCCTCCTTGGTTGACTAGAGACTCCCACCCTCTGTGGTTCAGGGGACCCATGGGTGAGGTCTCAGCTCCCAGGAACAGCGGGAGGGAACTCTCATGGAGTGCAAACCAGACAGTTTGATTTCTCTGGCCACGAGGGCCTCTGAGTCGACGTCAGAGACCACCAAAGGGTGGAAGGCTCTTCAACACTGATCCCGGGATCTCGACTCTGAACTGCACCTACCGATCGACAAGGCTGGTCTCCTCACCGCCCCTATCCATCCTGTTCCCTCTCCCGCCATCTTGCCTTCCCACACATGGAGCCAGCTGCCTGGGAAGCCCAACCTGCCGTGACTCAACAAATCTATTTCAGCTTTCAATACCCAGGTAAAGTGCTACATCCATCCCGTGGAGACTGCCCTGAATACCACAGTCCAACACAAACTTAAAAAAAAAAAAATTTTTTTTAAAGATTTATTTATTTGGCTACGGTGGGTCTTTCTCTAGTTGCAGAGAATGGGAGCTACTTTTCGTTTTCATGCGCAGGCTTCTCATTGCGGTGGTTTCCCTTGTTGCAGAGCACAGGCTGTGGGTGCGCCAGCCTCAGCAGCTGCAGCTCGCGGGCTCAGGAGTTGGGGCACACGAGCTTTGTTGCTGCGCAGCATGTGGGATCTTCCCGGACCAGGGATCGAACTGGTGTCCCTCACACTGCAAGGCTGCTTCTTAACCACTGGGCCACCAGGGAAGCCCCCAACACAAACTTTTATTTCTTTCCGTCAGCCCGCTGTACCACTTCTTCATTCATTAACCCAGCAAATCATTTTAAAGCAAGAAGTTCTCAAGGCTCCTGGCCTCATGAACCCTGTAGACTCTTAAGAATGATAGAGGACTCCAAAGAACACTTCTGTTCCGTCTATTGATTTTTACCGTATTAGAAATCAAAACCGGGAAATGTTTAAAATAAGTATTGATGTATGTGCAAAGAACAATAACAAGCCCAGTCCATGTTAATATCAGGGGATGACATCATCATGTATCATGTGATCTCTGGAAAACTCCACTTGACACTTGTGAGAGAATGAGAGGGAAAAAGGCAAATAGCATCTTATTATCATTATATCAAAGCAAAAATAAGTTTTGATCTTGTGGATTTGCTGAAGGCTCTGGAGGGGCCCAGGGCCCCTGAAGCACAGTTTAAGCATTAGAACACCTAGAGGCACCGAGATCTCCCTCTCCCTCCAGAAGCCTTCTTATCTTTTATCTATCATTGCCTTTTTGGTGTAACTTCAGTATTTATATTACGGGTTCTGGTTAGCATTTTAAAAAATCAAATAGGATAAGAAAGGGGGAAAAAAAGGGACAGGAAGGAAATATTAGTGTGTAAAAATGGATAAAAGTGGCAGTTTTCATTACTTCCCATGAGGTTGTGTATCTGAAATGAATGAGAACCATAAAATCAACTGAGAGTAGGATACATGTGTGTATATTCTAGATACTGTGTCATGCATTGTTCTAGATATAACCAAGACTGCATTCAGATATGGATATATCTATATAGATCGAGATATGAATAGGAATGCAGATATGGTGATGAATGTGGGTATGGACTTGTTACCATCAGTGGGTGATTGTAAAATTTTGAAAACTAGTCTACAATAAGACCTCCGGTAGAGGTGCCTCAGTGTAAGGCAGTGTTTAGCAAAGTGTGGGGCCTTTCCCCGTGGTGGTGTGGGAAATGATGTTTTGGTTGCAAACTGCATGTGAGTGTGTTAAGTAACACTTTATCACATAGTGAAAGTGTTGATAATCCCTGTCCAGTTATCTTTCAACTCTTCTGATTCCATCCAGGAGAAAGTCTCACTTGAAGGTGAGGATGCACCTAACACAGATGCTCTCATACATGCATGTTCAGTTGTGTCCAAGTATAATCCTATGGAGAGAGGAGCCTGGTGGGCTACAGTCCATGGGGTCGCAAAGAGTCCTCTGTCCATGAGATTATCCCAACGAGAATACTGGCGTGGATTGTCATTTCCTCCTTCGGGGGTTCTTCCCGACCCAGGGACAGAGCCCGCCTCTCCTGTGTCTCCTGCACCAACAGCTGGAATCTTTAGCTCTGCCCCGCTGGGAAGCCCCACTTTTACTAACACATAATCTCCCTTCGTAATTGAGACAGCATCAGGTTCAGAGCTTCAGTGCATCACAGCATCGAGCTGAGATGGAACAACACTGTTTTGGTTTCATTAAAAAATATGCACATGTAAGTACGTATACATAAAGTATTAGAGTTATGGTCTGTGTTATAGGGATGCTGGTTTTCCATTCTGAGATGTAACATTTCATATTTAAATAAATTTATTGCAGTAATAAAATGAATTGATTTAAATAAATGCTTCAAGAAAGTAATGTTGCAGGTAGTGTGCATATCTGGTGAAAAGTGTGAAATGAAGGTGGCTACAGAGTGGTTGAAGTTTCAGAAATGCACATCAACTTGGAAAGAGCACTAGATGGAGTTAGACATATGTGAGTTCAAATTCTGACTCCACCACTGGCTTTGTGAGCCAACCAGTCTGGGACTTATTACTCCTTTGGGCTTTGGAAGTTTTCGAGGATCAAAGACAGACCAGGGTGACCTAAGATGACTTTAAGTGGGAGAAACATCCTTGTAATTAATTCTGTGCTACTGTGTGTGCTAAATAAACAATTCATGGGCGTTATCTCATTTCAAACTCACAGCTACCTTGATACAAGGACATTATTTCTACAGCTGAGGAGAAGAAGTCAGAGGAATTGCAATGATCTGCCTAAGGTCACATGCCTGGAAAGCACAGGAGCAGGTACTTGAACCCAAGTCCATCAACTGCAATATCCACTGGGGTCCTGGAAAACTTGCCCAACATCTCGGATTCAGTTACAGAGGCGGGAGTGGCCATCTGGTCAGGACCCCCTCTAATCACCCTCCTCTTTCTGCCTCTTCCTCTACAGGTGCTCCTGAACATGGTGGGAAAAGTCGAGATCATTTTAATTTCTTCTGCTATAGCCATAATTTATTTTTACTTGCTTTGTAATTTACATTTGGGGGAAAAAAAAAAGTAGGCCTTTTATTTTCCCCTAGGCCTAAGAGACTAAGATCAATGAAGTCATTGTCATTGAGTTAAACATTAAGAGGCTGGTTTGTCAATTCACACTCAAGGTTACATTAAAAAAACATTTAGTTGAATTGAATTTTATGAGGACAAGAATATGCATAAATCTGATAGAAAAGATTTCTTCCCATCCACCCTGCTTATATTTACATTTTTGAAGTCTTCAAGGTCTGACTTACAACAACAGTTTTCACCTTTATTTAGATAACCAACAGTCATGGCTGGTTCAAGGCTTTGTATTTTGAAGGACTTGCATTCATAGTTCAAAGTTTCTATTACAAGTGAATGGCTTCTGATTGGAGGTTTAATTTTATTCAAGATTAAATATGAGAATTTTGGAATCATCATTGTGATTGCTTTCAACAAACCAATGATCTTAGTTTCAAATTTGAATACCTTCATCCCTGGGCATAACTTTTACATTGGGTCATCTTACAGGGGGAGGGGCATTCAGGCACAGGTAATAGCAAGGGCCAAGATCTTGAGATGAGAGTGACCCCTCCCCCCCGCCCCAGTTTGCAAGGAGAAGCTTCAGGGTCTCCAGAGCCAAGGGAGTGGGATCAGATGGGATCAGAGAGGTGATGGGAGTCAGGAAGCAAAGACCATTCAGGGTTTGTGCTCCATAGAAGGACTTTACTCCTGCCCTGGTGCCTCAGTGCCAAAAGAATCTACCTGCCGATGCAGGAGATACGGCTTTGATCCCTGGGTCAAGATGATCCCCTGGAGAAGGAAATGGCAACTCACTCCAGTATTCTTGCCAATCCCATGGACAGAGGAGCCTGGCGGGCTACAGTCCTTGGGGTCGCAAAGAGTTGGACAAGACTAACCACATCCACACCTATTTTCAAGTAAGGACTTTGGCTTTACTCTGCATAGGATGGGAAGCAATTGAAGGGTTCTGTGCAGAGAAACAGGATGTTCTGTCTTAGGTTTCAATAGGACCACTCAGGAAATTGTAATGATACTAGGTCTTGGAGGGAGGACTAACTGAGGATTCCATATAATAAGCCGTGTGAGAGATGATGTTGGACTGGGTGAGACCAGGAGTTTGTTCAGGCCACGCAGTTTGAAATGCTCACTAGACATACAACAGCAGATGTTGAGGAGACAGCGGGGGGCTGGGTCTAGAACGCAGGGGAAAGGCTGGCCTGGAGGTAAAACAGAGGGAGCTGTCATCAGGTAGACTCTATTCGAAGCCCAAAAAGTGTTTACCGAATGACTGAAGGCTGTCGAGGGAAGAAGTTTTCATTGAAAAGGAAATTTGAGTGCCAAAGAGCTAGAGCGTCTCAAGAAATTGGGGAGTGTTCTCAGCCCAGACAGAGAAAGTAGAACCCACAAAATGTCACCCAGTTGGGACCCCAGCCTGAGCGCAGAGGCTGCACAGAGGCATGGCTATGGAATGAGTGCCTCTGTCCCCCCAAAATTCTTAGGTTGACATCCTAGTCCCCTGATGGTGATGGTATTAGTTAGTAGGCCTTTGAGAATGGCTTGGGATTAGTGTCCTCATAAAAAAGGCCCCACAAAGCTACCTGCCACTTCTGCCACGTGAGGTCACATCAAAAGGGCACCGGCTGTGAACCAGGAAGCCGGTCCTCACCAGACATGGCATCTGCTGGCGCCGTAATCTTGGAACTGCCTGCCTCCAGGACTGTGAGAAATACATTTCTGTTGTTTACAAGCTGCCAGCTTCCTGGTATTTTTGTTAGAGCCGCCCGAACAGACTAACACAGTGCACCCAAGCCAGGGCAAACCACGAGGCCTGGTTACAAAATGACACCAGACGTGTCGTAACTGAATCACAGGCCACTGTCTCTTCTCTGAAGTCTTTTCCCCGAGACTCTGCCTGCTTCTGGCTTCCCATCCCTCTTGTGGTTAATTGTTTAATAGCCACAGATTCCCCCTTTCCGGCTTGCACAGCCCTCGACAATGGGACTGCTTCTCCCATCTGGTGGTGGTGGTGGTTTAGTTGCTAAGTTGTGTCCGGCTCTTGCGACCCCATGGACTGTAGCTTGCCAGGCTCCTCTGTCCATGGGGTTTCCCAGCAAGAATACTGGAGTGGGTTGCCATTTCCTTCTCCGGGAATCTGGACCCAGGGATCGAATCCCAGAATCCTGCCTTGCAGGTGGTTTCCTGTACTGCAGGTGGATTCCTTACCGAATGAGCCACCGGGGAGTTGAGGTCTATTTCTCCACCCCTTTGAACCTGAGCTTGATTTCGTGACTTGGTTTAACCAACATGATGTGGGGTTCCAAAGTGTGTTCTTAAGAGACCTTGAAGCTTCTGCCTTCACCTTCTTGGAACCTTGAGACCACGACGTAAGGTGGTGGGTCTAAACTTCCTGGGGGATGAGACCCTCTGTGGAAGAGGACCAAGGTGTCCCAGACAACAGCCAGCGAGACAGAGGAGGGAGTCTATTTGGGGCCCTGTTGGCCTCAACCCATCTCCCAGCTCTGCAGACACATTGGTGAGCCCTGGCCAATCAGGAGAGAGACTGCTCATCCAAGCAGAACCACAAGATGTCACATCCAGAGTCACCCAGCCTATCAGCAGCAAAATCTGTGTTCCCAACGATTTTGCATGCGTTTTCTCCTTCTGTGAGTACACACTCCCCCGAGCTACAATGAAACAGGCTAAGAAGAAAGTATCTGAAAAATGCTTTTAAAGCAGTTTTACCATCCCCGTCTCTCTCTTCCTGACTTGCAGCCCTGCTCCCAGGTTATCCTTGGAAAACTCAAAATGTCTAAGACCGTAAAAGTTTCCAAACTTCCCCAGCCGACAGGAGACTTTGATCTCAGTGTTTCCCACATTTTGCAATGATATGTCTTTTGAGATGCCCCGAATTCTCTCGCCTGACAAGTTAGCAAGAGCCAGACCATCTCTCAGGAGGGCTGATGTTAGCCCAAGAAAAGAAAACACCACTGTGTATTTCGCAAATACCACTCAAATTCAAATGTTCCAATTTTTGTTTCAGTTATTTAAGTAATCCAATCAATTAACTTCTTAATATGAATTTTTTATTTATTATTAGAGCAGATTTAAGCCTCTGCACCCCTCAGAGAGAAAAAAACCCACATTTTTAATCCATTTGCTTCCATCACCCATGTATTGCATTTGTGGGGGGAACAATATAGTTACAGTTCCATGGTTTCCTTTTTTTGTTGTTTAGTTGCTAAGGGACTCAAGGAAGCCCGGTTTCCTTTTTTACACTTGGCAGAATATTGTATGGGCTTTCCTGGTGGCTCAGACAGTAAAGAATCTGCTCGCAGTGCAGGAGACCTGGGTTCAATCCCTGGGTCGGGAAGATCCCCTGGAGAAGGGAATACCCACTCCAATATTCTTACCTGGGGAATTTCATGGACTGAGGAGCTTGGTGGGGTACAGTCCCTGGAGTTGCAAAGAGTTGGACACAACTGAGTGACTAACACTTCCCAGGGATCAGCAAACTTTCCTCTGTTAAGGGCCTAATAAATCTTTTAGGCTTTGCAGACCAGATGGTCTCTGGTTGCAATGACTTGAGTCTGCCACTGGGATCACAAAAGCAGTCACAAGGAATCCATCAGGGAATGGGTGTAGCCGTGTTCCAATGAAAACGGTTTGCAAAAACAGGTGGCCCGCGGGCCACCGTTTGCAGACTTCCTGTATATGCTTTTAAGTATGCAATGCAGCGGCGTGATAAGGAGCTGAGGCTGAGAGTTTAGTACCAAACCTGTGTTTCAGTGTGATCTGCTCCAATACAAGTTATAGAAATCTGCACAAATCATGTAGCTGCTCTCTGCCCCAGTTTCTTCATCTGTGTAATGGGAACAGTATGACTAGGTCCCGTGTCAACAGTATTAAACGGGCTAAAGTGTGTCGCTAACTCAGCCCCTTCATTGGACATGGCAGCACCTGCAGAAACAGTAGCTGCCGTCATGACTTGTTACCTTGAGCCAGGCTTTTTGTTTGTCTTCCATCCGTCTGCACGTTAGTCCGTTGAGTAAATATGCTTTAATCTTTTTCATTATTTCTCTCAGACTGTCTACTTTAAAAATCATTCAACGCCCTTGAAGAGTGGAGGATGAGGGGAGAAACTGATTTGAATTTGGGACCACATGTCTGAGTAACTCTGTGTGTTTGAGTGACAGGTGGTAGTGTTTAAAGACATCATCAGCAGTGAAGCATCAGTGCTCAGGAAGACTTTTCTTCTCCTCCCCCCATCAAGGACATGTCTACTAAAAAACGTGACTGCATTACAGAATTCTTTGAGCATGGGTTGGGTTAAGTAGTCTCTTTGTTGAAAGTAAGAGAAACTTAAAGTTGAAATGGGGTCCTTCTTTTCTTTTTTTTTTTTTTTTCTTCCAGTAGTTGCAACATGTCAGCTTAGTTGTCCCATGCCATCTTAGTTCTCTGACCAGGGATCAAACCCATGTCCCCTGCATTGGAAGAGGGATTCCGAACCACTGGACCACCAGGGAAATCCTTCAGTGGGGTTCTTCTAAACCAAAGGAATTTGTTATAAGGAATCAGGGATGTTCTATGGATTCCAAAGCCCAAACATGCAGGCCACCTCAGCAAGTCCAAGATAAGAACAGAAAGATACTGGGGCCAAGATAAGGGCATCTCTTCCTCTGGGGCAATATGGTGTCTCTTCCCTGCAATGATTTGCAGAAAAAGGTACACCTGGATAGTGTCCTTTAAATCTCATTCTATGCGCAGCCTCCTTCATTGGATCCAAGCCTGCAGAATTATCCTTGTCAGGTGGGGGCAAGGAATGACAGAATAAGAGAAAAGAAGGTATCTGTGTCTTAATTTCCCACCATGGTTTTGGGCCAGGAGACAGGGGCCTTACATCGGACAGATTAGGGGGAGCCTGAGGTAAGAGGAGCTCCTGCCTCAATTTTTCTTGTAAGACTGAAAATGGATCCTCTCTCTGGCTTCCTCCAGCTGACTTGTCTACACCCAGGGATGTCTCATTGGAAGTGAACTTGGAGCAGCAAGTTGGTGAGGCCAAGGACAGACTTGGCTTTTTGCTTTGCCCTGCTATTCTTGGTTCCCAACATAAGGAAGGGTGAGACCTGGCGTTCCCTGTGGCTCATAAGTTGGGACTCAGAAGGTGGTTAAGTCAAAATTTAGCACGTGTATCATGGTACCTAGGGTGGTGAAGGCAGCATGGCTCACTGTAGAGGCTGGGATGGAAGATGGACTGCCTGGGCATGATAAAATTATGGGTGCTGGTTCTCGGTGGGAGATGGGGGTAAAAGGGAGGCACCACGGCCATTTGCAGGGGGAAAGCGTTGTCTCAAAGAGTCCCAAAGCGAAGGAGAAAACAAGTTAATACTGAGGTTCTGGCCGAGTTGAGGAAGAACAGATATCCTGTTCCATCAGCCATCAGCTTCCACTGTGGAGGCCCCAGGACCTCCAGGGACCCAAAGAGTCACAACAACAGGCTGTGGATGCAAGGACATCTTGCTTTTGGACCACCTGCATTCACACCGCCTCCGAGCACCTAGAGATCATCTCAGCAGGGCAGACACAGAAATAGGGGACCTGGGACTAAAATAGTACAATTTAAATATATGTAATAGGAAAACAAAATTTGTTAATGCCCCTCACACCTCAACAGTAGAGGTCTTCCTCTATTTGAAGATTAGTTTTCAGGAACTTGGAAGTGCGAAATTGTTGGTGGGAACATAAAGATTTATCTAGTGTTTCCTTGTTTGTATTGAACATTGATAGAACTGGGTGGAGGCAGACAGAGGTGGGAGCGAGGATGGGGTGTGAGCAGAACGGGGAGCCCTGGGCATTGTTGATGGAAATATGGAAATTCACAAGAACTGTTCATTGTACAAACTACAAAGTATATTCCACCCATGATGTGTGCTGATCTTAGTCTCTTAGTCATGTCTGACCCTTTGCAACCCCATGGACTACAGTCTGCCAGGCTCCTCTGTCCATGTGGATTCTCCAGGCAAGAATACTGGAGTGGGTTGCCCTGCCCTTCTCCAGGGGATCTTCCCAACCCAGGGATCGAACCCAGGTCTCCCATATTGCAGGCGGATTCTTTACCATCTGAGCCACCAGGGAAGCCCACCCATGATGGTAGTTCTTATTACAAGCACATTGTTCTTCTTTAGTCGCTAAGTCATGTCCAACTCTCTTGCAACGCCATGAACTGTAGCTCACCAGGCTCCTCTGTGTATGGGATTTCCCAGGCAAGAACACTGCAGTGGGTTGTCATTTCCTTCTCCAGGTAATCTTCCCAACCCAGGGATGGAACCCACATCTCCTTCATTGAAGGCGGGTTCTTTACCACTGAGCCACAGGGAAGCCCCATTTCAAGCATACAACTAGGTAATAAAGAAAACAAAATATTAAAAAAAGAAAAAAAGGGACCTGATTGACTCAACAGCTGAGCATTACCTAGAAGAAGTATTTGAATCACTAGATTAGACTGTTTTTTAATAAGATAGCTTCTAAAAATTTTTTTCTTTAATGTAATATTTAAGAGGTCAGCAAAGTTTTTCTATAAAGGGCTAGAGTGTAAATATTTCATTTTCCAAGTTATACGGTCTCCGCCATGAATACTCTATTCTGCTGCTGTTCTCAGCAAACAGCCTTAGGCAGTTGTAAACAAATGGACATGGCCACGTTCCAACAAGACTTTATGGACACTGAAATTTGAATTTCATATAATTGTCAAGGGTCATGAAATGGTCTTTTCATTTTCTTTAACCATTTCAAAACCACAAAAACCAGACCCAGCTTGAAAGTCTTACAGAAACAGACCACAAGCAGATTTGGCTGGTGGGCCAGAGTTTGCTGGCCCCTGTAATATTTGATTCATGCAATAAGTTATATATAAAATATGTTATAAAACACAAGAATAAATAAAAAACCTGTGACCTCGGCATCCAACCTAACTGTCAAAATATTACTAACACCATCGACTCTCTGCTCCCTTCTCCTATCACCCTGCCTCCCTCTACCCTGGTCCAAGGGGACCGACCACATTCTCAGTTTTGTCTTTACCTTTCAGTTTTATCTTTCACAGTTTTATCAAGTATGTATGTTTCCCTAAGCAACATGTGTAAAAACTTTGCTTGTGGGGGAGCTTTCTAAAAATAATATTATATTGTCGATAATTTAAAGGGACTGGCTTTTCAGATGTGACATTTTATTGCTAAGATTTATCCATGTTGTTCCACGCAGCTGTGGTTCACTCATTCTCACTACACCAGGGGTCCCCAACCTCTGGGCTCTATTGCCTGATGACCTGGGGTGGAGTTGATGTAGTAATAATAGAAATAAAGCGCACAGTAAATGGAATGCGCTTGAATCATCCTAAAAATCATCTCGTCCGCGGAAAAATTTTCTTCCACAAAACCGGTCCCTGGTGCCAAAAAGATTGGGGACCACTGCACTAAATAACATTTTAACCAAATAGAGATGAGAGTAAGTTTCTTTCCATGGAAGAGGGCTCATGAGAAACCAGTCAATCAGAAAATAAAATCGCCCTGTATATCTACCACCTAGATGTGTCAGCGTTGTTTCCTCCTTCACTCACTGCTATTTTTTTCTTTCCAGCAGGCATATGAGCAAACATGGCCATCTCCAAACCTCCAGCTCCTATATCCTCACTCCTGACCTTTGGGGCTGGATTTTTGTGGGGGAGGCTGCACTGTCCATTGTGGGATGTTTAGCACATCCCTGGCCTCCAACCCTCTAGATGGCAGTAGCACCCCCAAGTTGCAACAACCAAAAAATGTGTCCAGGCAACGCCATAGAGGACAGTGTCACCCCCGTGAGGCCCGCTGCACTGTGCCCGCCAAGGACTTGTTTTAAATTTGAGTAATAGCAGAGACCCACTCAGTGTTTGAGTGTCACAGGTTCTAATTCTCCAGAGGACAAATCTGACCTTTCGGCCTGAAACGGGAGAGGCAACAGTGGCCAAAGATGGCAGTGGGGTTGGGGGGAGTCACATGGTAAACACTTGGCCTCGAGGACTTGGCCACAGGTCATTGGAGGCTGTTCTCCATGAATAGGATCGTCGGCTGGGTTATCTAACCTCAAAAGTGTGGATCACACCAGCTCATTTTATCAGTAAGTATTCAATCTCGTATTTCGCCAACGGAATTTAATGCAGGGAATTGATTATGAAGGTGTCGGAAGGGCTGGAGGAATGAGATGGAGGATGTGAGGTTACCGGAGTCCACAGGCGTGGTGCCTCTGTCTGCTGCTCATGGGAATGAGCTGCTGGGTAGGGTCAGAAGCCACGTGTCACTCTGCCGCCTCTGTCACCTGCCAAAGGCATCACCAGGAGCTGGGGAAATGGCCTCTTCCCTCTCCCACCTTCCATTAACTCCACGGTGCCGCCAGAACCACAGGAAGCCAGCTAACAAGGTGGGTGGGAAGTGTAATTTGCAGCTTTCTAGCCCCTGCAGTGGAGGAGAAAGGGGACTGTGGCCGCATGGAGCAGGGAGTCAAACTGCTTTGCCTGCTCGTGCCGCCCAGCATGCGGCATGCTAGTTCCCCAACCAGGGATCAAACCCATGCCCCCTGCACTGAAAGTGTGGAGTCTTAACCACTGGACCTCCAGGGAGGTCCTGAATTCCTAGGAATGCTTTTTTTTTTTTTTTTTTATAAAACTTTGCCTTTAAAGTTTTTCCTAGGAATTCTTGAAGCTGTTGTTTATTTCATTCCTAGGAATTACTGCAAATCTTTGATGTGCTCATAGATGCTGAGAAAATAGAAGTCTCGGGCTTCCCGGAGGCTTAGTGGTGAAAACTCCGCCTGCAAAGCAGGAGCCGCAGGAGATGTGGGTGCTATCCCTGGGTCAGGAAGATCCCCTGGAGGAGGGCATGGCAAACCACTCCAGTATTCTTGCCTGGAGAATCTCATGGACAGAGGAGCCTGGTGGGCTACACTCCATGGGGTCACAGAGCCGGACGTGACTGAAACAACTTAGCACACACACGGCAGGCTCTTAGGGTTCCACATATGTATCTGGCCAGGCACGGGTGCTGTTCCACCTGCATAGTGTGATTACATCTACCCTAATTATGTGGACAGATTTGGAGGTGAGTGGGTTGGTTCCCAAGGAGGCTGAAATGCTGAGGGTTTCGCTTTGATCCTGGAGGCAGTGAGAAGCCACTGCAGAACTGAAGGAGACAGAAGATTCTGAACTGCCATCACATCTGATGAGTTAACAGCTTTGCAGAGAGGGGGCTGAGAGGGGAGAAGCACTGCTTTCAAGATGAGATCTTGAAAACAACCCTATTAAAGCAATTGGGCAATCACGTTTTCCAGCGGAACCCATGTGGGTGACATGTGTTCCTCCAATGGGTATAACAACCCGCAGATGCTTTTCCAGGGCAAGATGGCCCCTCTGATCCTCATGCTCTTTGCTGTGATTCACTCAAGTGATTTCATTCCTCAGCTGAAAGAAGAGGGTGCTTGTACAGGGCTACAGCACGCCCTGCCCTGCAACTTTTAAAAAGGTGCTTCTTGTAGCAAACAGCGCAGGTGCTTCCAGCAAATGCTTAGAGTTAACCCTCCAGCAGCCTCAGTCATCGCTCTGCAGGTGGGCCATGACCATCCTCCACGGGAGGACAAATCCCACCTTCGAAACAATCGTATGGGGCAAGCTCCGCTCCTAAGACGGCGTCTGCATGTCTGTTTCTATGCGTAGTTAAATTGTATGAAAAGTACAACTGGGTTTGTCCCCGGTTTTCCCATTGGGGATAATATAAAGCGGAGGCGGAAGTTAATTGAGTTCCGAGTTGACTGTGTAATGTCGGGGAATTGGGACTCTGGCAAGCTGGTCATGTGTAACATGTGTTCTTGGGGGTAGCATGTTCACACGACCTCCCTAGGGGAGGAGAAGTTTTCTTTCACCAGGAGTGCAACCTTCAGAAAACAGGCTTCTGGAGTTCCAAAGGGGCTTTCACCTACATTACAGGATAAAGGTCTCATTTTGCTTAGAGAGACTTTCTTGCAATGGGGCATGTTCATGATATTCAAGAAAAGGTAATAAAAAAACCTCTGCCTTTCAACAAGAGCCATAAAGTCCAAGTGGTTAAGAGCTGGGACCCTGGAGCCAGACTGCCAGAACACTCACAAGTTGGGAGACGTGGCACTGCTCACTTAACCCTTGGGGCCTCGATTTTCTTGTCTGTAAAATGGAGTAGTCAATTGCACCTCCTCTATAAAACCACAATAAGGATTAAACAAGTTAATCTCTGTTAAGTGCTTAGAGCATTGGCTGGCTATTTAATTATTTGCTGTTAGTAATGAGCACTTCTGTGCTAGGACATGGCACTGAGTTCTTTACGTGTCTTATTTCATTAAAAAAAAAATGAGAAAAAGTCTTCATGAAAGCAAAAGTGGGTTTCCATGCAAGGTAGGTTGCTTCAGCCATGTCCGACTCTTTGTGACCCAGAGAACTGTAGCCCACCAGGCTCCTCTGTCCACGGAATTCTCCAGTCAAGAATACTAGCGTAGGTTGCCGTGCCCTCCTCCAGGGGAGCTTATGAACCTAGGAATTGAATCCCGCATCTCTTGCGTCTCCTGAATGGCAGGTGGGTTCTTTACCACTAGTGCCACCTGGGAAGCCCCAAAATGGGTTTACCTGGAGGCTATTAATGTTAAAAGAAGGCCTCTGGGAAAGCTCATGACAGCATGTATGGTAACATTGGCAGAAGTCAGACCTGCTTATGCCCTTATTCTCAAAAAGGACCCCCCAAAGTTATACAATCTTCAGGCTCCAGAACACCACTTCCTTCCCTGGAGGTAGGGAGTCTTATTCCCATTTCACCAAGGAGAAAACAGGTTCAGAGAGGTAAGATGACTTGTCCAAAGTCTCCAGAGAGGAGCAGAGCCGAGATGCCAGCCCAAGTCTGTCTGGTGTCTGCAGGACCCCACTGCCTGCTCTGGGAGCGGACAGACAACTGCAGGTCCCAGCCAGCCAGAACCTACCTCTTCTCATCTGTCCTGAGTCCTGCCCAAGTGGCCATCTAGAGCTTAACCCCCATAAGCACGAATTAAACATTTTCTGGATGAATGAATGAGTGATTTTCTAACCTCCCCTTCCAGATCCAGTCCAAGAACCATGACTTCTCTTCCCCCACTGCATGTGGCTTAGGGACCCCAGCACTGTTGTGGATCAGGTGGGACCCCATCCCTGGCCTAGGAGAGGGCAGAGAAGTGACCCAAGCTAGGACAACATGGGGCTTCCTCTCTGGAACTTGAGCTCAGAGGAACTAAAGACACAGGGGAATTACTTCCTGAAGCCTTTCCAAAAATTCCATGACCTCCTGATAGCCTTACCATAAAGTCTCTTTTACTCAAGGTTGCTGAGAGCAGCGTGCCAAGATTCACAATCAAGAGCTGCAGTCAAAATTAATTAATTAATTATGAATTTAGGGGAGGGGGGAACAAAATTTGCCCCATAACAATTGATTTTATAATTTAATTGTTGTATTAACTCTTTTTGCATTGTTTCTTAAGTTGCTTTACAAGGTATATTCTCAACTTTTCACAGTCCACCTACAATTAGCCTTATATCACTTCATGTAAAAGGTAGAAATACTGTAACTTTATAGATCCACATTCTCCCATCTTTTATGTTATAGTTTTTATCTGTATTAAGTCGACATACATTATAAACCCGTGATAGTGTTATAGTATTTGTTTAAACATAGATGTGTATTATAAAGAAATTAGAAGGGAAAAGGCAAAACCACAGAATTTGGTATTCATCCAACTATTTAACATTTGTAATGGTCTTCATTCTTTTCTGAGGCATGAGATTTCCATTTGGTAGCATTTCCCTTCAGCCTGAAAAACATCCATTAATACTTCTTGTAGGTAGAACCACTGGCAAAGCAAATTCTTTTAGTTTTCTTTCATCTGATAATATCCTTCATTCTTGATGGATGTAGAATACCTCCATACTGGATATGAAATTCTGGGTTGACAATTTTTTTTCTTTCTTTCATCATTTTAATCATGTGGCTTCACTCTTCTATGCTCTGTGCTTTCCCATGGAGTGTCAAACATTAATCAAATCTTTGCCCAAGTTTGTAATATGTTGTTTTTCTATTGCTGCTTTCATGACTTGCTCTTCAGGTCGACTTCAGCATTACCTTTCTCATCTCTATTCTTCTTGGTGTTCATTGAGCATCCTGAATGTGTGAGTTTATGTCCTTCCTCAAATTTGTGACATTTTCAGCATTGCATGCTTAGTAGCTCAGTCGTATCTGACTCTTTGTGACCCCATGGACTGCAGCTCACCAGGCTCCTCTGTCCATGGCATTTCCAGGCAAGGATACTGGAGTAGGTTGCCATGCCCTCCTCCAGGGGATCTTCCTAACCCAGGGATCAAACCCAGGTCTCTCACATTGCAGGTGGATTTTTTACTGTCTGAGCCACCAGAGAAGCCCATTTTCATTTAGCATTAGCATTATTTCTTCAATTTTTTTTTTCTTATCTCATTTATCTTCTTCTCTCCTTTTCTCTGTCTCTCCTACTCAATCAATTTCAAAGTGAGGTCTGAATCACCTGCAGGATGAGAGGTGGGGAAGGCTTGTACAAAATGCAGATTATTGGTTCCTACCCCAGGCCTATTGAATTAGTCTCTGAGACTGAGACCCAGAGAAATAAGGATAAACGCCCCAGGTGATATTTATTTATGCACAAAGTCTAAGAATGGCTGCACAGCATTTTCTAGGCTTCAAGGGCTAGACCATGTCTCATTCATCTTTAAGATGTTCCTTACTTGTCCTGTTGTACCTAATACCATACCTTGTATCTAGAAGGTACTCAATATACAGGTTGACTGACATGTAATAGTTGTAGAGATATATGTGATGGCTTATTCTTCAAAATTCAAGACATTTCTTACGCCACTCTTTACCTCATCTTAAAGTTGAGGTGGTCGTAGTTCTACTGAGTTGATCAGAACTCTTCTGGTTTCCAGTTACAGAAACACAACCCTAACTGACTTACACAGGACCAAGAAATTTGTTAGCCCAGGCAACTGAATGTCCAATGGTTGCATCAGCATCAGTCATGGCTGAACCCAGGGCACTAACAATACATCACTAGTCCCTTTCCTCTCCTTTAGGTTGGTTTGTTTATAGGCAGGTCTTTTCCCACTTTAAGACAAACACTGTTGTCAAGTTCTGGGCTCATATGATGCTCACTTGTGTAAGTCAATGGAGCAACATTTCCCAGACATCTCCAAACAAAGGATGTCTCTGGCCTGAATTAAGTCAGGTACCCATTCCTGAACCAATCACAATAGCCAGGAGATGGATGGCTCTGATTGGCTCTTCTGAGTCACATGGTCAGCCCTAAAGTAGGAGAGGCAGGGCCGTGAAATTGATGGCTCCTGGATGGGAGAAGGAAAGGATGCTGAGCACACAAAGTAACAGATGTCCCCTACCACAGTCTCCAAATAATGGATGTGAACCCCGTCAATGCCTTTCACCTGAGAAACTTTAGAATCACATTTGTGAAATGGCCCCCCTTCTTATTCCAGGGAGGTTAGAGCAAATTCCATAAACCAGTCATTCCCAATCTTGGCTATAAATCAACATCCTCTTGGTATGCTTCCTAAAAATACAAATGCTTAGACCCCTCTCCAGACCTAAAGAAGCAGAATCCCAGGAGGCGTGACCAAGGAGGGCATATAATATTTGACATACAGAAGGGTAAAGTTTTTTCCCAGCCAGCATATATTCCCCTTTCTTCTAGAAACTCCTGGTCTCCTTCCGAAACCCCATTCTCCAAGTTTCAATCTATGCAGCTGTTGGAGGGGATGACAGAGCCCCAGTACTGAGAGTGAGCATACACCTGGACCTGGTCAACCAGAGAACTTGCTCCCTCTGTCCACAGTGATTGGTTCAAGGGTAGGCATTGAATGCAACCTGAGTTTGTGAACCCCAGTCCCAGAATTTTATTGGAAATCTTGTAAAACACAAGTCCTTTCTTTCCATTGGAAGCACTCATGTGAGGGTGATGGAAACCTGCAGTGGTCAGGGTCTACCACGTGAAGACCCACTGGAGCGTGATGACCTCAGTAGGCAAAATGGAGCTGGAAAGGGAAAAAGAGGAGTCTATAGATTCTTTTTTTAAAAAATATTTATTTAATTTATTAGGCTGTGATGAGTCTTAGCTGCAGCACGTGACTCTTCAGTGGGGGCATGCCAACTCTTAGTTGCAACATGGGAGATCTACTTCCCTGCCCAGGGATTGAACCCAGGCCCCCTGCATTGGAAGTGCAGAGCTGTAGCCACTGGACACCAGGGAAGTCCTGGTTCTAGAGGTTCTTAAGGGAGCAGCCCAGGAATGAACCCATATGCAGAAGACCCAGAGGGCTGAGAAAATCAGAGAGAAATGAGGCCACAGTCCTGAAGCATGCTTCTGTAGCCTGCCCTATCCCTAGATTTGCAGTTAGGAGAACTCTGACCTCCGTTTAGAGCAAAGACAGTTCAAGGTGTGGTTTTTTTGTTACCTGTAAACAGAATATGCCCTAAGTCCTTCCATCATGTTCCAAAGCTTAATCATTCATTCAACAGTTGTTTATTGAGTGTCTACTATGTGCTTAGCACTAACGTAGACAATGGGGACACAGCAGTAATCCAGATACACAAACTCACTGGCCTCATGGAGATTCCAGCTAGGAGGGTTGACAGGCCATCAGTAACACCTATTTGCATACATACATAAAGTATCACTAAAAAATAGCATATAAGAGGGAGAGAAAGAAAGCAAGGAAGGAGGATAAACCATGGCAGGTTTCTGAGCAGAGGAGGGTCATGGGTTTTGTAGCTTTAGGCAAGTGGTTTCAGCTCTGTGAGCTTCATTTGCTTAACGTATAAAATGAAAGTGAATCCCATTAGGTAAACATCATAGTAATAATTGTTTCAGGCAAGATCCACCCACAAATGCTAAAATCAGTGGGCAAAAGTTTACAGAGAGATAGGATACTCACAGAGCATGAAAGTATCACCTCCAGGATATTTATTAATTATAAAGGGAAATCTTAGAACTTTACAGCAGAGAAACCCAACAGGCACAACCTTGACCAAGTGATCAAGGTTAGCATCACCAATAATAAGACACAGGGACATCTTGTAACCCCTGATAAGATGCTGAGAATGCAGCATCATTTCTGCACTGTTCTTGCCAAAGATTCATAAACTCAACCTAATCCGAGAAAACACCAGACTAACCCAAGTGAAAAGACATAGCTCACTGCTACTCGTCAATCAGAGGCCGTGAAAAATCAAGGAAGGTGGAGAAAATTGTCATAGACTGGAGGAGACTAAGAGACAATACATCTAAATGCTATGTGGGTTCTTAGAGTGGATTTGGGGACAGAAAAAGGATATGAGTGGGAAAAACTGGTGAAATTTGAATAAGGTCTGCAGTTAACAGAATTGCTCCAGTGTGAATTTCCTGGGATTGGAGATTGATACTTGTACAACGGTAGGTAAATTGCTAACATTGGAGGCAGCCAGATGAAGGGTATATGGGAACTCTCTGTACAATTTCTGCAGTTTTTCTGAAAGTCCAAAATTATTGCAAAATTGAAAATTAGGGTGAGTAATAGTTCTTATCATAGAGATGTTATGTGGATTGAACGCACATAAAGCCCATGGTGCACACTGGATAAGCATCCTATAAGTGACGGTGACTGACTGCTAGCCCCTTTCCATCTGTTATCAAACACTTGCTCACCCAGCACCAGCATGTCCATCGCTGCTTGGTGGCTTTTGCTGTCTCTTGCCCTCAGCAGTGACTTCTCTGTTTGGGACTGAGTAAACAGGATTCCTCAGATCAGTCCTAAAAACCAGGAGTTTAACCAAAAGCAAACTGTGACTCTGGCTGCCTGTATCACTCCAATTATGAAATAGAAACCAGAAGCTCCCGAGCGCTGGATGCAATACATTAACAAACAATCTCGGCCCTGCCTCCCCCAGAAGCAGATGGTATAATTTATTTGCAAAGGTCTACGAGGAGTAAGAAGAAAGCATCCACTCTCAGACAGACCCGCCAAAGTATCGAAGGCAAAGGGGCCACTTGTGGTTTCATCCTGGATCACGTTCTACCCTAAGCCAGTGTTTTCCAAACTTCTGATTAGGCGAAACATTTTGAAACATCTCCCCCAATATTGGTATATTTACTCACAAATCATATACATATTACACTCTATTAGCATATTCTCTGAATGGTGAAGTAGATGCAAGAAAAAGTGTAAGAAGAAGTGATAAAGAGAGGGAGAGGGAGGTGGGAGGGGGCATCGGGATGGGGAATACATGTAAATCCATGGCTGATTCACGTCAGTGTATGACAAAAACCACTACAATATTGTAAAGTAATTAGCCTCCAACTAATAAAAATAAACGGAAAAAAAAATATTTTCAATGACATTAAAAAATCTTTTTACTCTCATTAAACCATTATTACTGTTTGAATATTGAAAACAATGTGACTCAATAGCCTTCATTGTTTTTAAATTCCTGGCTTATAATTATATGGTAGATTTTTCTAATCAATTATTGATTTTAATGGCTGTCATAAATGGAAAAGTAACTTCATAAGGATACGTCTTCCAATTGAAGAAGGGTTTCACTTGCTGTAGTTGTTTTCTAAAATGCTTTCCAGGCTTTCCATCCCATACACCAGTTGTGCAAAAGTTTTGGTTGAAATCTGGTTACCTCTTTCTTCCCTGAGGTTAAGCTATTGCTCTTGAAAATGGATTCAAGAGTGTTGAATTTTTTATGCTTTTAACCCATGAGTTTATTTGACATGTTAGGCTGAGATGATTTTTTTCACAATTTATTCAACACTTACCTATCTACCTATGGCTGTGTTGGGTCTTCATTGCTGCATGCAGGATTCTCTAGTTGTGGCAAGTGGAGGCTACTCTCAAGTTGTGGTGCGTGGGCTTCTCCCTGCGGTGGCTCTCTTGTTGTGGAGCATGGGCTGTAGGCGTGAGGGCTTTGGTAGATGTAGCACACAGGCTCGGTTGTTGCAGCTCAGGGGCTTAGTAGTTGCAGCTGGAGGGTTCTAGAGCAAGGGCTCAGTAGTTGTAGTGTGTGGGCCCACGGGATCCTCCCGGACCAGGGATCAAACCTGCAACCCCTGCCCTGGCAGGTGGACTCCCAACCACTGGACCACCTGAGAAGCCCTAGGTTGTTTTGCTTTGTTATACACAATGGGATGACTTTAAATTATATTGGAAAATGCCATTTCCAGGTCTTTAGGTTGTGGACAATTTCGAGCATTTATATAGGTAATTTACATAATGTTGAGCAATGTAAAAATATCAACAGTAATCCCTGAACAAGAATATTTCCAAGCATTTGTTTTCAAAATATTCTCTCTATAGTCCAATTTTCTTTTGAAAACCAATCCTTTTCTCTCCCATTTTTAAGTGCCACCTTCACCCTGAAGGCCCTGAATAAGTGTGTGGCTGACCCAACGCCTGGATTAGGAGGAATATGAACTCTGCCCTCTTCCTCTGCTTGCATGATTCTTGCCATCTTTTCCCCAAGGCATCTCTTCAGCCACGTGGCCATTGCCTTTTGGGAAAGGTTGGTTGCCACAGAGCCCCCATCTGGTCCTCCTCTGTGTCCTCTCCATGGGGGAGGAGTCAGTAAAGTGAAGGGGATGTGCCCACCCAGAATCCACACACCATCTCCCAGACCACCCACTCTGGACCCTAGAATTTCCTTCCAAGGCTGTTGGAGCTTCCTCCCCAGGGCCATCCTCCCATGAATAGATTGCATCAGCAAGGCCCACATGCTGTAGCCCCAGAAAAGGCCAAGCACAGGGGTCAGGTCAGAGCTGGCACATATGGGCTGGCATGTGCCAATGTGTGCATGGAGCTCCTCATAGTAGAAGGAGCTAGAGGTAGAAGGACAAGGGAGGTGGGCTACAGGCTGGGTGAAATTCCAGCCAGAACATGGAGATGTTCAAGAATTCTAAATCTGAACCTAGCAATCCAGCTCATCACGACAGCGTATTTGTGATAGTAGGAGGCTTGATAGAGCTTTATTTAACATTTGAATATTCAGACATATGGTAAGTGGGCCTCCATTTGTATGATTGCCCTGGGCACCACGGATTGATAAGGGCAGTTGATTGGGCAAATTGGTGTCATTCAGCTGCCTCTTCTACATGGGCAGCCACTACAGAAGGCCATTCAGTGAGATTCTTTATCAAATGCCATCCATGTATCACTCTCTCTTGAGCTCTTATTGCCAAAGGGCTAGGAGGCTGCCAGCCTGCAACAGGACAGTGCATCTGGTTGTCCTCCCAGCTTGAGACCACAGTGCCCATCATTAATGGCAGACTGGCATGAATCTGAAAGTCTGAACCTACCAATACGAGATGACTCACCGTGGGGGACTGGGAAAGAGAAAAGTTCTCAGTTCCACCCAGACCTAAAAACCCATTTCAAGGGCTGCTGTAATCAACTCCACTGTCAACATGAAAGATATTCCAAAAAATATAGAGTGAAATGAACAGTTGTCCAAGAATGGAGTGAGTGCACAAATACTTTCTAAGTAGCATTTGTTAATTTCTAAGTGAAAGTGAAAGTTGCTCAGTCCTGTCTGACTCTTTGCAACCCCATGGACTGTATATATAGGCCCATGGAATTCTCCAGGCCCCAATACTGGAGTGGGTAGCCTTTCCCTTCTCCAGGGGATCTTCCCAACCCAGGGATCGAACCCAGGTTTCTCTGCGTACCAGCTGAGCCACAAGGGAAGCCCCTAATGTCTAAGCAGTGTTAGTTAATCGACTTACCTTCAACACATGACAGAGGTAAGTGAGTGAATGAAAGTGTGTTGCTTCCAGCCTCTCAACTTTGGAAAACTCTAGTTCTTCCTTCTGCAGTTCTCAAATCCCTAAGGGACCCAAGACTATTTAACCTGCAGTCTGAGGGGGCATCACAGCCACCTGGAATATTCAGTATTAGTAGAGCTGAATGCCTTTTTTATTATTTTAGATAAAAATTATACTTAGAAATAGTTCTTCTGTTGCTCTCCTCAATTCCAATGGTTAATCTGACCTACTCCACATTGGAGACCCTGCCCTAGATCATGAATTCCAATTAGAGTTAAAAGCCTTAGAGCAGATTATCTGCTAAAATAGATGCCAAGCAACCAAGGCTTCTCCAAATTAAAAGGAGAAAATTCAGTAATACATTTTAGTTACCTCATTGGAGAGAAAGTTCAAGAATTTCACCTCCTGCGATGAATATGGAGAAATGGAACAGGGCTATCACAGAAAGAGGAATTACTGAGAAGTCAGAAGACCAGCTCCTAGTTCAGCCTCTACCTAAACATGTGATTGCCTCAGTTTCCCCATTTGTAAAATCAGAGGGTCAGCCTTGATGCTCGCCAAGTTGAAAAGCTTAGATATGCATCAAATTAAGGTCTGCAAGTTCAAATGATTGTAGGGGCCAAGGAGAAAAGATGCATGAATGAAGAAGCCCAGGAGTGACAGCATAGGGAGTGGTGGAAACCACGGGGAACGGAAGAGAAAAACCACTAGTCAGCTCCATCAGCTGCCGCCGTTTAGGCAGGAATAGAAGCCGATTATTGACAGATGTTCCAATTACTTTGGGAGAAACAGAAATCCAGATGTTAGAGAAGTTTTTCGTATCATTCATGATGCCATCCAATTTTTAAAAACAATTTTTGATAACACTGGACAAACAAAACCCACCCTGTTTTAGAACACGGTCACATGAAACTACAATTCAACTTCACGGGCAGCATTGATTGGAAAGGACTTTATGTTGCCCTGTCCTCATGCCCTTAATGTTTACTTTTGCAAAAGATGTTTGTTCGCCTGGGAAGCAGCTCCCTAACAGAAACATTTGTTTTAACTGTTGTGGCAAATCATCCATTTGCTGGGAGACCAAGAAGAACAGCCAAACTTTTTTCCCCTACAAGAGAGGCCAGCTTATAAAAGCATTTGCACATTTGTTTGTTTGTCTCTGTAAGAGAGGCCAAAGTTGTCTTGGCATACAATGATGCCCTCTTGTACAGTTGGGATGCAAGTTTATAATCCGGCACTGCAAACTCAGCACCTGATAAGGAAGACCTTGATAATCACGGTAGAATTTATACTCAATCCTACACACAACTGTCCATGTGAAGACCCATTCTTCTTCCTTCGTCATTCACTTGTCCATTCATTTATCTGAGTCTGCTTTGTGGCTGATGTTGACCTATTTTTTATAATGAATATCAAGTTAATTTCTATCCCCCTTGCTTCACACCATTTCATGCAAATGATCGCTGCTTAAATGCACATTTCAAAGGGGACTCGTTTTATTTGATCCTTCAATCTTAACTTTGCCCTCTAAGCATGCCAGAGATACCTAGAGCCTCGATTTTTAATATAACTGTACAAAAAATTATGGGAAAATAGAATCCAAATGATGGACTAGATTTTTTTTTTTATATAATCAGGCAGGAATTAATTTTTCAAAATAATTGTCTAGAGGTGATTCAGTTTCACACCCTCTTTAAATATGTATTTTTCAGTGTTCTATGGCTTGAAGGAATGATTTTAAATTAGCGTATAGAGTAGGCTCTGAATCATAAAATAAAAACGCCAGCAGTGAAGCTCTGTCATCTTGGTTGCAAAACTATTTTGTCTAAATGATATTCTGTCTTCCTGTTAAATCCACTTTCTTCCCCTCTCCTCCACTGTCTAAATAATTTTATCAGTGGGAAGATAGAGGATTGGGACTTCCCTGGTGGTCCAATGGTTAAGACTCTACACTGCCACTGTAGGGGACGTGGGTTCAATTCCTGGTTGGGGAACTAGGATCTTGCATGCTGTGCAGCATGGGGAAAAAAAGAAAGATAAGAGGATTGTTTGAATAATTGCCACTTAGAGATGTCCTGACTGGAGAAATCCTAAGATGGTTCCCATGATCTCCACCCTGGTGTTAATGCCCTGTAGAATTCCATCCCCTGCAGGGGCAGGGGCCCTGTGACTTCCTCCGAGCCAGTAGAAATTGGCAAAGGTGATGGAACGTCTCTCCCTTAATTAGGTTACATGAAATGGCAAAGGTGAAGGGAGTTACCCCTATGATTTTATATATACATATATAATTTATATAAATGTAAATGATATAGTTTATATACATATATAACACTTCACAGGAATTTTATATATAAAATATGTATATAAAGATTTTACATGTGCGTGTGAGAGAGAGAGAACCCTGTTGCTAGCACGGTCTAGAGGAGAGAGAGATTCTGGCCTTGAAGTAAACAGCTCTACATGTGTGAGCTCTCCGTGGTGAGTGCGAACTCCCCAGAGTGAGTGTGAATGGTCCTGACCCAGGTCCTCGCACTCTTTCCTCTATAGAAATCGTTAAGAGGCCGGGGCTTCCCGGGTGGCTCAGATGGTAAAGAATCTACCTGTAATGCAGGAGACCCAGGTTCAATCCCTGGGTCAGGAAGATTCCCTGGAGAAGGGAATGGCTACCCACTCCCTTGCTTGGAGAATTCCATGGACAGAGGAGCCTGCTGGGCTCCAGCCCATTGGGTCGCAAAGAGTCAGACACAACTCCAGCGACTCAGCATGTGCAAGAGGCCAGATGAGAAATTCAGCAAGGCCTTATGCTGTAGCCCGAGATAGGCAGAACTAGTAACAGGTACCCCTGGGGCCCTGGCAGAGGGCAGGCTGGTCCTTTAAACAGGGTAGGAGGGTGGAGCAGGTCAGTAGGTGGGGCCAGAGGCGTGGCTTAGGTGGCCCGCCCCTTGCTGGAGCTGTGTGCAGGCACGTGTAGGACCCTGCTTTTGCTTCTTGCATCTCAGAAGTGGGGGTTGATTGGTGCCCTTTTTATATCTTGTTGTACATAATTTGCCCCAGTGGACAGAGGTATGGTTATTTTGGGCCCCTTTAGTTTCTCTGTATTCTGCTGCTGGAGGAGGGGTTTGTCCCCCAACAAGCACTGAAGCAGAGTCCCAGGTCCTCGGTCTCAGCCTGTCTCATGAGCTCTGTAGGATGGGTGTAATCTCTTCATGGTGAAATGAACCCCTTATGATGAGGACCACGTGGCAGGAAACTGCAGGCAGCCTCTGGGAATCTGATGGCGGCCTCCAGTTGATGGCCTTTAAAGAGCTGGGGCCTCAGTCATGCAACCACAGGGAAATGAACTGTGCCACCAACTTGAAGGAGGTTGGGACTAAGTCCTTTCCCAAGCTGTTAGGCCTGTGGGTGAAAACTCAGCCTGGCTAGACCCTGACTGTGGCCCGGTGAGATGTGTGTAGAGGACTCAGTGAAACTGAGCTAGTAAGTATATGCTGTTTTAAGCCACGTAGTTTGTGGTAATTGGGGCTGCACAGCAGTAGAAAACTAATAGGATTGATTTGCGAGGACTTTTGCAAATCTTTCAAGTCAAAAAAACTTTAATGCTGAGAAAGACTGTAGTCCAACCCCTTCATTTTACAGAGGAGCCCTGGAAATCAGAAATGGGGGCAGACACACAGTCTGCAGTGATAAAACCAGGAATCCTACCTCCTGGGAAGTGGATTCTATCCAAAAATCTCACACCTAAAATAGAATAAGGATAGCTAGCATTGTGTTATGTACCAAGTCTGTGCTATGTGATTTGCCTAGATCATTTTACCCTAAAATAATTTCTTTTCTTAAAATGACCATTTTACAATTTGTTTTTAATTAATTGCTGGATGATATGGTACTTCTTTTCTTTTTTAAATTTTTTACGGACCCAACATACCATAGTGCTTGCACCAATTTACATCATTTCCACTAAGAGTGCACAAGAGTTCCCTTTAATTCACATCCTCGCCAACACTTGTTATTCCTTGTCTTTTTGATAATAGCCATTCTAAAAAGTATGAGGTGATATCTCATTTGGTTTTGATTTGCATGTCCCTGATGATGAGTGATGTTGAGCATTCTTTCATGTGCCTGCTGGCCATCTGTTATCTTCTTTGGAAAAATGTCTATTCCAATCTTCTGCCCATTTTTAAATCAAATTGTTTGATTTTTTGCTATTGAGTTGTATGTATGTGTGTGTTCTTTATATATTTTGGCTATTATCACCTTATCAGATACATGATTTACAATTATTTTTCTTCCATTCAGTATGTTGCCATTTCAGGAGGGGTCCAGTTTCATTCTTTTACATGTGGCTATCCAGTTTTCCCAACACTATTTTATTAAAGAGACTATCCTTTCCCAATTGTATATTCTTGGCTCCTTTGTTGTAAATTAATTGATCATCTATCCATGGGTTTACTTCTGGGCTTTCTATCTGTTCTACTGATCTATGCCTAATTGCTTTGGCTATGACCTCCAATGGGCTTCCCTGGTGGCTCTGTGGTAAAGAATCTGCCAGCTAACAGGAGACGCGGGTTTGATCCCTGGGTCGGGAAGAACTCCTGGAGAAGGAAATGGCAAGCCACTCCAGTATTCTTGCCTGGGAAATTCCATGGACAGAGGAACCTGGCAGGCTGCCGTCCATGGGGTCGCAAAAGAGTCAGACATGCTTTAGTGACTAAACAACAACAACAGCAATGACCTCCAGTACTGTTGGATAAAAGTGGCAAGAGTGGGTATCCTTTTCCTGATTTTAGGGAGATAGCTTTCACCTTTTCACACTGAGTTTGATGCTAGCTGTGAGCTTATCATATATGACCTTTATCATATCACATCATTATATTTCCTCTATATCCACAATGCTGAGAGTTTTCTTTTTATCATAAATGGATGTTGAATTTTGACAAATGCTTTTTTCTGCATCTACTGAGTGATCATATGATTTTTATCCTTGATTTTGTTAATGTGGTGTATCACATTGACTGATTTGTGGATGTTAAACCGTCTTTGGATCCCTGGAGTAAATCCCACTTGATCATGGTGTATGATGCTTTTAATGTATTGTCGAATTCAATTTGCTAATATTTTGTTAAAGATTTTGCAGCTAAGTTTATCAGGAACATTGGCCTGTAATTTTCTTTTTCTTTTTTTGTACCATCCTTGTCTGGTTTTGTTATCAGGGTAATTCTGGACTCTTAAAATGTATTTAGGGGAGTTCTCTCCTCTTCTGCTTTTTGGAAGAGTCTGAGGGTTGGTATTAATTCTTCTTTGACTGTTTAGCAGAATTCACCATCTGGCCCTCGACTTTTGTTTTTTTCAGAGGTTTTTGATTACTGATCTAATCTCCTTGCTAGTAGTCAGTTCAGATTTTCCATTTCATCATGATTCAGTCTTGGTAGGTTGTATGCTTCTAGGAATTTATCCATTTCTTGTAGGTTGTCCAATGTGCTGGCATGTAATTGTTCATAGTAGTCTCCTATGATCTTGTGTTTCTGTGGTATCAGTTGTAACATTTTTCATTACTGATTTTATTTAGTTGAGCCTTTTCTACCTATTCCAGTATTCTTGCCTGGAGAATTCCATGCACAGAGGAGCCTCTTTCTTGGTAAGTCTACGTAAAGTTTTGTCAGTTTATCTTTTGTTTATTCTTTTTATCATACATAAATACTGTCACTCATATTATTTATGACATCCCATAAATTACATTTCTCATACATATAGATTCACCTTCTTCTTAAATACTGTCAAATATGGATACACCAGGGCACTTAGCCGTTTCTCTTCAGTTGCCTTTCGCTTCCATCTGCTTACTCTTATAAACAAGGTTCGATTAAATTTTTTTGTACATGCTCACTGTAGACTACCTTAACCTGTGTCTCTAGTGAGGAGACAGATTATAGAATTCTTGGGTTACTCTTTGCATTTTAATTAATATCTCCAAATTTTTCTCTTAAGTGGTCACACCAATTTGAACTAACAAGGGATATTACACAAGAGAAATCATGCTCACGAAACTCAGTAACCTATAGTCAAGCGTTGAAGGTGGCAGAGACTGATTGATGTCACTCAGCATCTGTCTTCCTACCTTAGTAACAGAATACAACTGACCCTTGAACAACATGGGTTTGAACTGCAATGGGTCCCCTTAGACACGGACGTTTTCCAATAAATAGCATACTACAGTACCATGCAATCTGGCTTGTTGAATCTACAGATATGGACAATCCACTGTAAAGTAATACTTGGATTTTTGACTGCTGCTATGTCAGCATGCCTAACCCTCACATTATTCAAGGGCCAACTGTATTTAGCTCGGAACTATCTATCTAACTAAATAAAAATAAAATCCACATTTTCCAAACTTCCATGCAGCTAGACACAGTTATATCATTAAATTCTGGTCAGTAGAATGTGAAGGAGGTGATGTGTTCAACTTCTGGGCAGATCCTTTAGGAGAAAGAATGAGCCCTACAGCTCTTTCCCCTCTTCCTGCTGACTGGAATGCAGATGTGATTACCGGCACTAGAGCAGCCATCCTGGACTATAAAATGGAAGCCACTTGTCGATGGCAGAGCAAAAAAAACAGAAGGACCCCGGGTCCCATGACTGTGGAGCTATCAAACCAGCCATCCACTGCCGACCCAGACTTTTAAGCAAGAAAAAGAGAAGCGTATTGAATAAAAGCCACTTTGGGGAAATGTATTTCTGTCACAACAGCCAAAACAATGCAATTATTAAATTCTAAAAGAAAGTTATCTGGTAAAAGAAGATTCCAACTGGGGGGATTATAAAAATATTATTTTACTTGATGTTCCCAGTAATTCGACAAGGAGGAAATTTTGTATATGGGTATTTAATTGCCATCACTGTTGTAGATTGTTAAAAACGCTTATAGTACAACTATTTTATTCCCCTTAAGACTTTTCTACACTGTTGGAGAGGGAAGGCCAAGGGTTTCAGCTCCGTTGAAGGAACCAGGAAGAAACGTTGTCCAAACCAACTGGGGTTTTGGCAATGAATCTGCATTTGTTCACCAGTATAGCTTTTGTTTAGATTCCACTGTTTTGAAAAATTAAGTGGTTGAGTATTTTAAATTTTTTCCTAATCCGAGTGTAACGAATGACCTTTCCTCTCCTTAGGTCACTAAAAAGAATTTTCTTGTGTTTGTGGCTAATTCCTTCATGGCAGAGGCCCAAATAAGGGGACAGGGGGACACTTAGGTCAAAACTAAACATGAGATGAGAGCAGGATCCTGGATTTCCTGCGGCTCATTCCATTTTCAGTCATCCATACTGCTATACATGTGTTTGAGTGGTTTTTTGTGTACAAAATAAGCTGTACACAAATTCTAGGAAATAATTTTGAATTACTAAAGTTACAACTTACCAAACCTAGTTTCTCCCTCTTGGGTTTTTAAGTTTCCTTTTTCAAATCTATTGCTCTAAGAACAAAATAACAAAATTCAGCCAGTGTTTTTAAGGAAGTCATGGATTAATATTTGGTCCCACTTAAAACGTAACTAATTAAATGCCTTAAAACACTTGAAATTGCATTTCTAAATTTGATATCCTGGATTTTCTTTGCAAGTACTTTGTTCAATATTTCTACTTCTCAATCCATTCTTTCTTTCTTTCTTTTTTTTTAAAGAGAGAGTGACTCTGTTTTATTATTTATTTATTTATGACTGTGCTTGGTCTTCATCGATGCATGCAGGTTTTCCCCAGTTTCAGGGAGCGTGGGCTATTCTTCACTGCTGTGCGCAGACTTCTCATTGCAGTGGCTTCTCTGGTTGCAGAGCAAGGGCTCTAGAGCCCCAGCTCAGCAGCTGTGGCACACGGGCTTTGTTGTACCGCGGCCTGTGGAATCTTCCCAGATCAGAGATCAAACCTCCCCAGCACCGGCAGGCAGATTCTTAAACACTGGACCACCAGAGAAGTTCTCAATCAGTTTTTATAAATCTAATAGATCACACTTACATAGTAAACCTTAAATTCTCTTAAGTGTGCTAAATGATTACAGATAAACTTAGTACGACTTTGACTTACAAATTGCACATTTAAGCAGTGCTTCAGTTACATTAAAAATGATAATTAACAAGTCTGACCAATATCCTCCTCTGATGGGTCCAAGTCGTTTAAACATGAGTCTCTTAAAGTATGTAAACTGTTAAATATGAACAGTTTCCTTCTTAACAAAAAAATATTAATATGATGATTTTGACTTTGTTGAGTATTTCCACATTTATTTCTGAATCTTATCTCAGTTAAAATATGCTTCCTGATAAAACTGCTTTCCCATTTCAGCTATTTCTATAGCTCACTCTAAATGTTTCTGGAGTTTAAAGATGAAGAACTAAAGAGCCTCTTGATGAAAGTGAAATAGGAGAGTGACAAAGTTGGCTTAAAACTCAACATTCAAAAAACTAAGATCATGGCATCTGGTCCCATCAGTTCATGGAAAATAGATGGGGAAACAATGGAAATAGTGACAGACTTTATTTTGGGGGGCTCCAAAATCACTGCAGATGGTGACTGCAGCCATGAAATTAAAAGACGCTTACTCCTTGGAAGAAAAGTTATGAGCAACCTAGACAACATATTAACAAGCAGAGACATTACTTCGCCAACAAAGGTCCATCTAGTCAAAGCTATGGTAGTAGTCATGTATGGATGTGAGAGTTGGATTATAAAGAAAGCTGAGCATGGAAGAATTGATGCTTTTGAACTGTAGTGTTGGAGAAGACTCTTGAGAGTCCCTTGGACAGCAAGCAGATCCAACCAGTCCATCCTAAAGGAAATCTGTCCTGAATATTCACTGGAAGGACTGATGCTGAAGCTGAAACTCAACACTTTGGCCACCTGATGCGAAGAACTGACTCATTGGAAAAGACCCTGATGCTGGGAAAGATTGAGGGTGGGAGGAGAAGGGGAAAACAGAAAATGAGATGGTTGGATGGCATCACCAACTCAATGGACATGAGTTTGAGTAAACTCTGGGAGCTGGTGATGGACAGGGAGGCCTGACGTGCTGCAGTCCATGGGGTCACAAAAAGTTGGACATGACTGATCAACTGAACTGAACTGAACTGTTCCTGGAGTTTAAAGATGCTTACTTTCTAGGGTGATTATTGCCCTCAAGTAGCTGAGATTGTTTCCAACTAAACTTCTTAACTTGGGGTGTATGGCAGAATTCGAGGTGGGGGGGGGCTCTGTAAACTTGGATGTTTAAAACAAGTATCTTTATATTTACCAACCTGTAACTGAAAATTAACATTCCCTTCTAATGTGAATGTGGCAACAAACCATAACAGATGAACAGGACCTCAACTCTGTCACCAACAGAAATCACGGGTGTTTTCATATCACATCATGGCTATTGCAAACATCTTGAAATATCCTTTATATTCAGCATTACTTCAAAATTACGAAAGTTAGAGGCCTTCTCCTTTATTAACGTATTAGTAAAGGAACTCACATGACTATGTCACGATATTTTAATATTTTTATGGAGGTATGTGCTCAGTGGCTCAGTAGTGTCCAACTCTTTGTGACCCCATGGAACTGTAGACTGCCAGGCTCCTCTGTTCATGGAATTTTCCAGGAAAGAATACTGGAGTGGGTTGCCATTTCCTCCCTCATGGATCTTCCAGACCCAGGGATTGAACCCAAGTCTCATGCGTCTCCTGCATGGGCAGATGGATACTTTACTACTTTACCACATCAACTCTTTGGGAGCATTTTAAGGGTTTAATTTGATCATTTTTGATGTACAGATATATAGATAGAGATATACCGTGAAGCCATCAACACAATTCACAAACTGGACTTTTCTTTTTTTGTTTGTTTGCCATGTGGCATGCAGGGTCTTAGATCCCTGACTAGGGATTGAACTCATCCCCCTGCATTGGGAGTGCAGAGTCTTAACCACTGGGCTGCCAAGGAACTCCCCCCACACTGGACTTTCCCATCACATCCCCAACAGTTTCTTTGACCTCTTGTGTAATCTATCCTTCCTTCCACACCCATCCACAGGTGACCATTGCTTTGCTTTTGTCACTGTATATTAATTTGCATTTTCGAGAATTTTATATAACTGGAATCATGCATTGAGTCTTTATGGAGTGAATGAGGGTCTGACACTTTCCTTCAGCATAATGATTTTGATATTCATCTATGTTGTGTGTGTACATTTCTTTTATTGCTGAGTAGTAGTCCACTGCATGGATATACCACATCTGTTTATTCATTTACCTGCTAATGAATAGTTTCACTGTTTCCAATTCTTAGCAGTTACAAATAAACTTGCTTTCAACATTCATATACAAATCTTTGTGTGGATTTGTGTTTTCCTTTGTCTTGGGTGTTACATGACTGAGTCACATGATTGGGAGATGTCTAACTTTTTGAGAAACTGCCAAACAGTTTTCCAAAGTGGTTGTACCATTTTACATTCCTACTAGCCATGTATAAGAGTTTAGTTGCTCCATATCCTTGTCAGCACTTGGTATAGTCAGTCTTTTTAATTTCAGCCAAAATAATGAATACATAGTGGTATTTCATTATATTTTTTAATTTATGTTTCCGTGATGATTGATGATGTTGAGCATCTATTTTTGTGCCTATTGGCTATTCACGTATCTTCTCTGACGTGTTGGTTCAGAAGTTGTACCCAGTTTTTAAATTGTTTTGGAAAAGTTATTGAGTTGTTCAAGTTCTTCATATATTGTTATATTTCCCTTATATTTTTATGTCTGTCTGATAGAAGTATTATAATTTCTTCCAATCTATAGCTTGCTCTTCATTTTCTCAGTTTTGTCTTTTGAAAAACAAAAGGTTTCATACTTTGATGTAGCTCAGTTTACTGATGTTCATGGTTGGTACTTTCAATGTTCTAAGAAATGTTTGCCGAGCTCAGAGTTGCAATGATTTTCTCCCTGTGTTGTCTTCTGGAAGAATCACGGTTCTAGGCTTTCCTTTTAGGGCTCTAACCCACTTTGGGTTAATTTTTTTTTCATTCTGGGTTAATTTTTGTGAACAGTGTGAGGTGACCTTTTTCTTATCAGTAAGAAATAAGAAATTGTTTATTATCAGTATTCAATTTTCTAGCACCCTATGTGCATTATATGCATTTTTGTATATATACAAGCATTTTTCTGAGTAAATGTCCTTAGACTTCAGCAGACTGCTAAAGAGGTCCCTGGCAGATATTCTAGAGATTCCAGCAGAATGAGAGATAAGGAGCTGCAGACTTTCAGGGAAAATACTCTTGATGTGCTTGTAGGAATCCAGCATGTCAGCCCACCCAGTATGGGGCACCCTTTTTCAGCACGATGATACTGCATAACAACCATAGATCTGGTCCAGAGTGCTGACGGAGTCTTGTCAGAGATGTGAATGGAATGCCCCAACCACATCAGGAAGCGTTAGGCTGATGATTTTGTAATTTCAAGGAGGATTGCTCGCAGCCCCTGGTCTACTCATGGAAGGGGTCACCGCCTCTTGTGTGATCACTTGATTGAGCTTCACATGTCTTTGTCCTCAGGACATATCCAAGTCGTCCTGTTTAGGCAGGGTGGCCATCTGTCCCAGTTGGCCTGGAACAGTCCTGGTTTATGCTATAATTCATTTGATTTTTAAAAATCTTTTGGCCATGCTGCACAGCATGTGGGATCTTAGTTCCCCAGCCAGGGATCCAACCTGGGCCACCCGCAGCGCATCGCACCCCCCCCCCGGCCCCCCGCATTGGCAGGGTGGAGTCTTAACCACTGGACCCACCAGGGAAGTCCTGACATTTTGCTTTTGCTTTTTTAAATTGAAACATTGTTGATTTGCAATGTTCTGCCAGTTTCTAGTGTACAGCAGAGTGATTCAGTTATATATATTCTTTTTCACATTCTTCTCCACTATGGTTTATTACAGGACAGTGAATGTCGTTCCTTGTGCTACACAGTAGGACCTTGTTGTCTATCCATCCTGCATATACTAGTTTGCATATGCTAATCCCAGACATGCTTTATTACGAATAGGGCCCATTTCACTCTCAGAAGTTCCACTCTCTCCTGTACCAGTATCAGAAAGCGCTCTGATTTGTTCAAGTAGTTCTGTTAGTTTCTGTCTTACAGGCTCTGAGGATCATGTACCCTGCGAAGCACTTTGAAATCCATGGCTTCCGATCTTGACTCTGCAGAGCTCTGGGTGCTCCTTCAAGACCCTTTACAAGTACCCACAGGAGAAAGGTGTAAGGCATGTGGCTGGGATTTTTCGCCTCTGTTTTCCATATGGAGAGTCTATGCATGCTTGTGTGGCTTGTGGGAACCTAGATCCCCCAATCAGGGACTGAAACCCGGGCCCTCAGCAGCAAAAGCAAGGAGTCCTAACCACTGATCACCATGCTTGCTTTTTCTTTTTTTTTCAATTCGTGTTAAAAACATGAAATGCTTCACAAATTTGCACATCATCTTTGCCCAGGGGCCATGATAATCTCTGTATCATTCCAATTTTAGTATATGTGCTACCAAAGCAAGCACAATATGCTTACTTATGAATCCAAGAAAGTTTGAAAGCTGCTCATGTAATTCATCGCGTTTTCCTCTTTGCATTGACTGCCAGGAAGCTCAGCATCTCTCAGTCCACCAATAACAAGTGCTCAGAACCTCCGAACCTACATATTTCACCCTTGAGTATCTTTTCTTTCCCTCTCCACGTTTCCCCTTCACCTGCTTTTCTTGTCTTCTCATTCTGCTGCCACATATATGTTTTTGCATGCAACCTCAAATCCTTTTTGGAAAAAGTCAAGGTTCAAATGAATGCATTAAAACAAAAAAAGGATACTTTTTCTGTAGAGGAGATTTTTACAGATGGGAAAGGAATGTGATTAGAACAAGGCACGATTTGGCATGGTGAGTACACACGTGTGTTTGTAGGATATGTATATACACGTGGAAAGCCTTGTGAAGTTTGTCATTTTCAAAGTTAAGCTGGTCTTCTGGCTTCAGAGGACATTTATACTTGGAAGATTTTAGGGGAAAAAATACTCCAGGTTGGGCATGCCTGCGGTCTACACTCCAAAGAATCTGCGTTATGGTTTAGCATTTTCAGATTTTGTCTGGGATTATTTTTCTGGTCATTATAAAATGAGGACAAATAGTTATCAAGAAGAAATCAAGGGAAAGAGGGACAGGAAGGAAGTGCTCTTGCATAGGAAGGGGGCTGGATTTTAAGTGATCTTGAGTAAGAAATGGGTGCCTTAAATCTTATCTGAGTTTCCATCTCATCTGCTGTGAATCTGTGGTCAAGTCCTTTTTCTCCCAAACATAGGGACTCTCACCCTCTGCTGCACACTAGAATCACTGGGAACTTAAAAAAAAAATATTCTGATGCCTCAGTTTCTTCCCCAGAGAACCTGGTTTAATTGGTCTGGGGTGGGGCCTCAGCATGGGGGTTTCTAAAAGCTCCCCTGGAGATTCTAATGTGCAAGCCAGGGTTGAGAACCACTGCCCTAAGAGAAGGAAAAAAATAAAATTAATAAGCACCTGCCTCCTGTTTCTCTCTCTGGGGGCCCTAGGGTGTGGCTGCGATTTGTGAGATAATGGGCCAGATTCTAGTGAAGGAGTTGAGAAGGGGAAGGCGGGTAGGAATAGATTAACCCTTTGTATTCCATTGAGTACTCTTGGTTGATAAGTGTTCATCACCATTTTGCCCACCATTTGCAAGAAGGAACACACATCCTGACCCAGTACACACACACACACACACACACACACAGCCTTAATCTGCATGCAGTTCACTTGATATTTTCTATTCCAATGTACTCCATTCTTTTACTTTAGGAAAAAAAAGTCTGCTTACTGCCACTATTTAAACAACATTCTGGGACTTCCCTGGTGGTCCAGTGATTAAGATTCTGCCTTGCAATGCAGGGGACGTGGGTCTGATCCCTGGTCAGGAACTAAGATCCCACATGCAACCACGGAGCCCAAGCACCACAACTAGAGAATCCACAAAGAAAGATCCCGCATAATGCAACTAAGATCCAGTGCAGCCAAATAAATAAATATCTTTAAAACATAAATTAAACAACATTCTATGAAGGCTTGTGGACCCAGATAAATTAAACACCTCTGGAGAGCATTAAGATGCTCAGTCTATAACAACTTAGAACTTTTTGCAAAGGTGCTATGGGAAGAGAAGTTTGTACAGTAATATCAATATATGTAGAACAATGCTCGTGCCCAACTACAGTCACAGTTTCAGGAACATGATCTCAGTGAATCATCCCAATAATAATGTAAGATGGGTACTGTTCTCTCCAGGGCTTCCCTGATGGCTAATCTCGTAAAGAATCTGCCTGCAATGTAGGAGACCCAGGTTCAATCTCTGGGTGGGGACGATCCCCTGGAGAAGGAAATGTGAACCCACTCCAGTACTCTTGCCTGGAAAATCCACTGGACAGAGCAGCCTGATGAGCTACAGTCCATGGGGTTGCAAAGAGTCGGACATGACTTAGCAACTAAGTCCCCATCTCCATTTTAGACATGAGAAAGTCAAGGCCAAGCACATATCCTGCAGCACAAGTCCTGCAGCTAGAAAGCAGAAGAGTTAACTTCATCCAGAACAGCAGATCTAACCTCAGCCCTGTCACTGAAGGAGGGTAACCGTGTTCACTGAATATTAATAGATTTGCACGCCTGAACTTTGGGGAGCAGAAAAGGGATGGAGTAAGTTTTACCAGAGGTGGCTGCTGGGAGAGCAGGGCCTGCTGCTTATACAACTTGAGGGCCTGACTTAAGAAAAAGAATACGAAATTATGAGTCTGAAATTAGGTACGAAATTTCTTTGAATTAAGAAATCACAACAGGGGCTTCCCTGGTAACTCAGTGGTAAAGAATCCACCTGCCAATGAAGGAGACACAGGTTCCATCCCTGATCTGGGAGGATCCCACATGCTGCAGAGGAACTAAACCTGTGTACCACAACTATTGAGCCTGTGCTCTGAGCCGGGGAGCCACAACCACTGAAGTTTACATGGCCTAGAGCCCACAGACTGCAACAGGAGAAGCCACCACAATGAGAAGCCTGCACACCTCAACTAGAGAGTAACCCCCATTCGCCACAACTAGAGAAAAGTCTGTGCAGCAGCAAAGGCCCAGCAGAGCCAGAAATAAATAAAATCATTTAAAAAAAAAAAGTAAAAAAAAATCACAGCAAAGGCATACCTTAAGAAGCTGAAAAATACCACCAACACCACAATTTCCCAACTCCTCTTCCCCTCCGCTGGACCTCCAAAATGCCAGTGGCCACTCCCATACACCCTACTCAAGGTCAAGTGCTCCAGGGGGAATCAAAGTGGAGAGAGATGGTGGTCTCTGCTGCTTGCCACTATCAAAAGCAAACAACTTTCATAAATTTCACATGAACAGGTGACCAATGAATACATTTCTAGGTCCCCATCAGGGCCTTACAAAGAGGCATACCAAGTAAGGGACCCAGGGGCTTAAGTTTCACTGTCTTCCCAGTAACCCCACAGGTGGAGTTAAAGGCTCTATATTATATCTTGAGAGCAAGCGCTTTGAAGTCAGCTTGAGCTGAACTTCAACCCTGACTCAGACATTTTCTGCCTTCTCTTTGAGCTTAGATGATCATTTGTAAAACAGGCATCCTACGGGGCTTCCTTGGTGGGTTCAGTGCTTAAGTCTCTGAGCTCCCAATGCAGGGGGCCCCAGTACCATCCCTGATCAGGGAACTAGATCGTTGCACATGCTGCAATGAAGATTGAAGATCCTTCGTGCCATAACTAAGACCCAGCGCAGCCAAATTAAAAATAAAGAATAAAAAAAATTTAAAGAATAGGCATGCTAGCAGCATCTACCTTCTGGTCTCTTTGGGGGATCAGAGGAGACAAGGAAATGTCCTGCAAACTGGATGGATGTAGGGAGGCCAGATGTAACAAATAAAAATATAGGACATCCAGTTAAATTGAAATTTCAGAGAAAAGTGCATACATTTTTAGTAAAAGTATGTGTCACCTATTGCAGAGGACATACTTATACTAAAAGTTATTTCTGTTTTTCTATAATTCACATTTATCTGGGCATCCTGATCTCAGAAAAATATGATTGCTTGAGCTTAACAAATGGCAGTGGTTGACACTGCTTTCAGACTGAAGCAGCCTGGGTGCTTATAAAGGGGCTTCCTGAACATTAGAAAGTGGGTGAGAGGAAGAAAAATGCTGTATAGGCTCTGTTCATGACAGTTTATTATGGGGAAGATGGAAAGAGGAAAGGATGAAGTGGGGAGCCTTCATTTAAGGGTATGTGTGGAGGGTATTATACCAGACTTTAGGTAAGCCAGTTAAGTTCTTGGGACCTCAGTTTCTCCTATGTGCAAAACGGGTCAAAGGAGATCCTCGAACACTCCTCCCACAGATACCAGAAATGGCACTTTCTCATCATACAGACGTCACCTCCTCAGGGAGGTCCTCCCTGACTACTCCAGCCAAGATTCCTGTTCCTTGCCCCAGCACATACTTCCCCTCCGCCATAATAATTATAACTTTCTGAAATTGTCTTGATTCTTTCCTTGATTGTTTGTTTACGGTCTGTCTCCCAGTACTAGAGTTAAGTTCCGGGAAGGAACAAAACTAGTCTGACTTGTTCTAGCTGAATCTCCCAAGAGCTGTACCTGGCACATAGATGTTCCACAGATGTGGAATGAATGAAGAGGTGGCTGAATGAGTGAATTCAGTGTCACCCTTGAGGTCCCTTCCAAGCAGTCTTTCTCTTCTGGGGGGGGGGGGGGGGGCGTCTGGGTTGCCGAAAGAGGAGGTGTGGGTGTCGGTGGGTGGGGAGGAGGCTGAGACCTCGCTTCCTCTAGGACCGGTTGGAGCGAGCGCGTCCGGCTGGGCTGCAGGCGCCGAGGGCAGCGCTGAGGCAGCTGCAGGGCCGCAGCCCCGCGCCCCGCGTCCAGCCGCCGGGGGTGTGCGCGCCCGCGGAGCCCGGCGCCGCGCCTCGGCGCCCCCACGCGCCCACGTCGCGGCGCGGGGACCCGGGCGGGGGCAGAGGGAGGGCCCGGCCGAGGGAGGGGAAGGGGCCGGTCCTCCCCGCGCAGGCAGCGGCCGCGGCAGCCCAGGAGGCGGAGGCAGCGGCGGCAGCAGAGGCAGCAACGTGCCCGCCGCAGTCAGCCCGGCCGCGTTCGACCCGCGCCCGCCTGGCCGCCGGCACCGTGCCGCGCCCGGGCGCCCTCTCCACGGCGCGCGGTGAGTACCGCCCGCGGCGCCCAGCCCGGGCCTGCCTGCGGGGATTCGCCGGGCTGGTGTTGACCCGGACCCCCTGGCCTGGAGCCTCTCTCTCGCACTCGGCCAGCCAGGGCCTCCGCAGCTGTCGGGGCCCTCGAGGGCGCACCGGCAGGGTCGCGGCGTCCGGGGCTCCCGGGGTGTCTCAGGCACAAGGGCAGCGGGGAGAGCGCGCAGATCTCATGAAAGTCTGTCCCGGGGCTCCGAGCCTCAGTTTCCCCTTGCGCCCGGGAGGCCACGACCCTAAAGTGTGCGCTCCCGCGCGGGACAAGTGCAGGGCGCTCAGACTCGCCGGGGTCCTCCGCGTTTGGTTAGTTTTATGGCCCCGGTGGTTCGCGATGAGCAGCGATCCCCTCATCAGACCCAGAGACGCCTGGAGCCGGGAGCCAAGCTCACGCCCTCGGGCGCTGGTAATGGGGTAACGGAGCAAACGGCTGGAATCCCAGGGATGGTGCTAGAATGGCCCCCTGAACCTTTTTCTAGCTGTGTCTCTCTCTCTCTTTTTTTTAAAAGCCATCTGCGCTCGGCCAGCTATGGTCCAGCTCTCCGGGCTTTGTACCGGAACCGGCGTCCGGGCGCTAGCTGAAGTTGGAGCTGAAGCTTAGAAAACTTTACATCAGAAGGATGTTTAGAAGGAAGCGAGAGTTTGTTGTAATGGGACAAAGCGGAGAATGGAATGGGGTTGTTGCTTTTTTTTTTTTTTTTTTTTTAGCGGAGCAGCCTGGGGGTTAAACGGCCGTGATGGCTCTTAAATCTATCTCCTGTCCCCAAACAAATAGGTTATACACTTAAGAAATGTTAGGAAAGCTTGACCGGGAAAAACTTTCACATCCCGAAATCTTCAATGCGCGAAATTCTCAGCCGCATGAAAGGGAAGCGCTTTGACGGTTTAAGGTTCCTACTTCCTTTAGCGAAGCTTCGAAGCTTCGCTGGGACTAAGAGTTGACAGCATGCACGCTTGCTCTTTAAAAAGCATGACTGATGCTGCGACTTTTATGGATACCTTTTTTCTTTTCTTCCCCCGAAATGCAACGTAATCTTTCGAATTACTTTTTTAAAAATAACCTTGAGGTATATATAAATCACCCCTAGTGGAGGTACCTTTTAATTACGGGGACGCAGTGGAATGAGTGAGCGTCGGAGCTGGGTGTTGTGGGCAAGGCAGAGGCGAGGTAGAATGATTTACAAACATCAAGTGAGAATCTGAGTGCTGAATTAGGTTTGAGTTAGGGCGCTCCCTTCCAAAGGAAATTATAACCAGCGGACAATTGTATTTCAAGCTGAATCTGTTCATTTCGCGAGCCCTTTGCTGCTTGAGTGAAATTTCTACTACTAGAGTCTGAGCTAGTAGCCGCTTTACCAGCCTATGGTCCTTTGGGGGGCGGTGGGGTTGTGGGGGGAGTTTGGGGCAGAGAGGAGAACCTCCTTTTTAAAATAATGATTGTGGAAAAATCTTCAGGCAACTTTACCCAAGAAAGGTTCATTTTTTCCCCACCTTTCTCTCCCCATCACTTTAAGCCCCTTAAACTTTATACTTCCTTGCATTTAGACGTCCTCAGACTAGGAAAAGTTAATTAGTAATTTATGTAACAAATGCCGACAGTATGAATCTTGCTTTAGACTAAGCATTAACTCCTGTTTGTATCCCAAATCTCCTTGCCTTTTGAGCAAATTCTAAATTTTGCAATTTCGACCTATGTGGCTAGATCTGAAGAGAACTGAGCTTTTTAAAAAGCACTTCATGTGTCCCATACCTAGTTAGTTGTTCCAGTCTTTTAACTGTAGGTTCACAATATGATAAACTATTTTACCTTAAAGGTCTCAGCATTTTTCCTGTCTTGAAAATAGCTCACCTATTAAGTGTAGTGACTGTGTATGAGAATATTCCATATTCTCCACATACATCTTTCCTAGTATGAAATAGCTAAAGACAATACAACGAAATGTTATTATCCCAATACTTTGAGATTTAGAAAAACAGATGTTTTCAGCCCTGGAGTTTTAGAATCTTCTTTTCATGCCTTTTGTGTTGTATTAAACACATCATAAAGAAATATGATTTGTTGACTTGTTATAGGATTACCATTTGGCAAAAACACCCAAGACATGCTGTTTCAAATACGCAGTATTACTTCTGCTTTAAATTGCATGTAAGAGATCGCAAGCCTTGTTCCAGACGGATAAATTGATAAAATGCTAGCTGCTGTTGGGAGAGCAAAACAGTCCTCCACACACAGACACACACACACAAAAAGACCAAAAAAAAAAAAAATTGCTTTGTGGTGCAGCTGAGTACATTTTGAATTAGGTTGAGCGAGCTACTGAGACCCTGGGCAGCTTGGGGAAAAGTATCCACAATTCAGGCATGTCCGCTTTAAGACGTTTTTGGTTCCCCCAGGACAAGATGACTCCTTTCCCACAAAGAAGAAACCGTTTCCTTATTTTTTCAGTTACTTTTCCAAAGATAACTTGTGTCAGGCGCAGGAGACCAGAGTTATGCAGAAAGTCAACCGTAACCAGCTCCAAAAAACGAGGACTCATTCTTACTCCTTCTACCAGATGTTTTTTAGGTGTCCTCAGCTGGAATGCCCAGTTTGAAACTAATTAGGCCAGCAATAAACTCCTTGTATAATAAAATCGCAGGCCGTTATGCTGCATAAGTGGGGTTCCCGGCAGCTCATGACAGATGCCTCTCTCTCGGCAGAAAGAGCCCATGGCTGTCAGGGAAAAATGAAGTAAGTGGGAATATCTTGTTTGGATTTTTTTTTTTGCCTGGCCCTCAATATCCAAGCACACCACACACAGCACCTTCTCTTCTCCAAGGAGGTGGGTTGCATCAGGGGTTGAGTTTTGTCTTTGGGGACAGGCCTCCTTAGCATAAAAATGCTTGGGGAAGAAGGAAAACCATAAGTATTAGGCAGTGGCCACAGGTCTGAGGTATCGTGTTGAGTGTTGGAGTGTGTGTGTGTGTGCACGCGCGTGCACATGGAGACTGGGTCAGAAGGCTTTCTCTCCACTAGGCACAGATAAAATGCAGGGTTCTTCGGCCTGACTAATGTCAATTCCTTCCAGGAGAGGATAACTTTTTCCCTTAAAGATTTTTTACCTCTTTCTCCTGAGGTAGTTCTCCTTATCTGCAGGGCGGGGTTGCAGGGGAGAGTTGGTTTGTGGAGATGAAGTGGCTGGTTATTCAGTTACCTCCGAAGGCTGAACCTTCTTCCTCTTGCCAAGATTGAGTTTTGTTGGTGGAAGGAAACTTTTTTTCCTAGCTAGCTGCTCTGAAAAAGGAGTCGGTGGACTTGGCTCAAAAGGAATCCCTTTACAGAGAATTAACCCCAGAGCTGAGAAAACATGGCCTGTTGACAGAAAACACACATATCCAGTCATTCCCCGCCCCACAACGCCTCCTTCACTCCCCACCTTCCTCTCTGACCCCCAACCCCTATACCATAACAGCTTTCTGAAGGGCCCACTTTCTGTTGCCCTACCGTTTGTGGCTGTTCAAACAGTCCCAAACGTACAAAACAAAAAGAAGGCTCTGCTAGGGAAACAATTAGCAGAGAATTCGCCAGAGACAATGCTTCATTTTCCCATTTGAAGATCGTAACTGGCCTAATGGTATTTAACTAACACCTCTTCTAATCCGAGGATAAACCCCCCTCAGTCAGGTGACAAATACTTGAAATGACTGTCTAAGACCCACTGTCTTGCAGGAAATGAATCAGAGGGGCCAGAACTAGTTCTTTGTTGCATGTGATTTAGAATCAATTTCAAGATACGAGTGTGCCAGCCAGGTGGATGGAGGGGAAAAGGACGAAGAAAGCCATAGGCTTTAAATTTTATTTTTTTGGCTGCTTCTTTTCTTTCTTTTGCTCACTTGCTATCGATGGCTTTGTCATTTCTGTCTGCTTAAATTCTGTCCTTATGTTTAATAGTGATGATGAAAATAACCGAGCGTTTGTATGCCAGGCCTGAAATCAACTCTTGACATGTATTTTTCAGGATGGCTCTGACAACATTTTGAGTTAGGTATTGTTACTATTATTAATTTTCCCAACTTTGTTAACAAAGAAACGGAGTCACAAGTCAAGTGTCTGACAAGGCTGAAGGGTGTGTAGGCCAGAATCTAGGCCTTTAACCTTCTACTGACTGGGCTGTGAAAACCTTGCCTCCGAGAATATTTCTGCTCTCGTTTCCCTTTGAAAAGAGATGCTGAATTTGGATGATTTTAAATGTGCTGAGCACAATGATTTTCTGATTGTACCCTGATTTTTTTTGCCACTGTCCTAAATGATAGAAAAATCACACTAAGTGTTTAGAAAACACAAATCTGGGCCTTGGTGAACCATGATATTTAGCAGGTTGTATATGGTCTATAAAGGAAAAAAAAGTTTATTTACAAGGACTAATTTGATTTGTTCCTTCAATACTATAACACTACACATTTCAGTTCCTAAAAAGAGTCAATAAATTTACCGGCAGTGGCAAGGCCCGAAAACGTTACGGTAGACTGTCCAAATCCAGTTTACCGGAAGGTGCTGGATCACTATGGGTGGGTTGTTGTTTGGAGGTTGGAATATAAACATTTGGAGTTCGAAGAATAATTTGGAACAGGTGGTCCCAAGAGTCAGGTAACCGGAGCGATTTATCTTTGCCACTTTGAAGGTTAAGAGAGGCTTGGCGGTTGCCTGAATCTGGGACAGGCAGCCTGAGGGTCAGGCAAGGGCTGAGAGGGCCCCCACTTTGGAACGGAGCCTGGAGGGATGGCTGAAGGGGTCTCTGCACATAGACCCCGGTCTGTAGAAAGCAGGACTTCGTCTTGCGTGTCATCGCCCAACTGTTGATACTAGTTAGGGCGCAGCAGTGACTGCTTATACATTTTTGCAGAGGCTGCCTCTGCTTTCAGATATATGCAGAAATTGACAGCAGGAGCTCAGAGGAACAGGCAGCCAAGGAAACAGGTTTACTTCTCACCAGTTTTGAGAATGTGCATATGCCGACTGTCTTTGCCTAATAATGCCTGTTTAGACATATTTAAACTTGAACCAAAGTTTTGAAAGAGGCTAGAAATTATTTTGTCTCTTAGTATCCGTAGTATTGTGTCAATAACATGAAAACATATGTGGTTTCAATGGTTTGGGTTTTTCCCCTCTAGTTTCCTTTTGAAGATCTAGTAAAGTTAGATTTTTAGATCTGTGCATTCCCAGATTTAACATATCTGCCCCTATGTACTTATAATCATTTGAAGGAGAATTGTCGGCTCTTTGTGAATTTAACTAAAGGAAAAAATGTTAAAATAGACATTTTTTTTTCTCCCAAAGAATGAGGAACTGGAGGGTTAGACTACTGTCTTACTTTTGTCTCGCATCAGCTGAATCTGTCACCTCCCCTTTCTTTTCTGTTCATCTCCCAAGAAGGGTCTTTCATAACTGAAATGTACAGTATATTAGCCAAAAGATGTTTTAATTTTGTAAAGAAAAATCATGCCAGAGACGGCCGAGTCTGTTTCAACCATTATTGTTTCTGTAGTGTGCATACTTTGGGTTTCATGGTTAAGATGTGGGTTTGCCAAGAAAGAAAATTACAGCAAGAAATATGTTGAAAACATATACACTTCTGTTTGAGAAATGGGAAAAACACGGAAAAATTCCACACGGTAATTGCTTTAACGTGAGTTTTAAATGTCATTGTTTGACTTATGTCAAAAAGTCCCTCTTAGCTAATTCTCACAGATGCTGTTACCAAATATCTCACCTTAAAAATGGCAAATGTGGGTCTTACTCTGATGATTTGGAGGCTTTCAGAGATATCTGCAGTCCCAGTGGAAACATTCCAAATTTTTAGATTGTGCAGGCTGTGTGTGTGTGTTTTTTTTTTAAGGTTACTTAGATATCGATTTTATTTTCTTGACCCAAAATAAGAAAACACGGGGAATTCTCAAAAGCTTTTTACAGGCTGCTATTATGAGAAAAGACGCCAAACCAACATGTATTAGGTCATGAGCTTGAAGTGCATAAATAAGCCCTTGAAGGTCACCAAAACAGGGCGAAAACCACCAGTTCTCTTCACCTCGGCCAAGTCTGAATTCCTGCCTGTTAGACGTGTTTGGTTCAAGTGGACACAGAGCAGGGGTTTCTGAGCCTACGGTTGAAAGATCTTGATTTGGATTCCGAAGACGTTCTTGCAGGGAGAAGCTAGATTGGAGGGCTGGAATTCCCATCGCCTTTGGATCTCTCCCTCCCACGGCTCCACCAAAAAAGCAGGTTCCAGGGCCACCCCTTTCTCCAAAGCCGATGTTTCATTCCTGGTGTTTGGTGATGTGGAAGCCAGAGGTCGAAAATGGCTTGTGTTCCTTCTGGTCAACTGCTTCACCTCCCATCCCCTTCCTGTAGTAACTTTGCGGTTAAGGTATTAGTAGTTTCCCAAAACAATTTTTTGTTGTTGTTGTTGTTCTAGGAACACGTATGTGTTTTTTGGCCTGTGGGGTATAAGATATAAGTACAGACCTTTCGGTCTTCATTGATGGGCAGCTCCTGAGAATTCAGAGAGATGGAGAGAATTCTGCCGCATCCCTGAATTTGGTGCCAACCCTGGGGCTGATGGAAATTCCACGCAGGGAGAAAACCTCCTCGCAGGAGACACAGAAAGGGTTTCGCTGCAAAGAAGATTGTTTTCTTTTGTGGGTGTGTATTATTTGCAAGGATGGGAACTTTAGTTTCACGGTGTTCTAGAAACACTTGTCTCCCCAGCAAAGGTCTGAATGCCCTTCCTAGTGGGGAAGGGGGAGGGGGAGAGAAGCCGAGCAGCGGGCAGATTCCTGCCCCTCTGGCCTTTTGTGTAACTGGTACAGCAGAGGGAAGCGGTGACTCGCTGCTTAGAGGGTGTCATGTGGCATAACAAGTTGTGACTTGCCTCTTGTGTTGTAAACAAAGTTTTGGCCCCATCCAGCCGTGAAAAAGAGTAGAGCTGAGAAGATTATTCACCTCTGGGTCTGTGATGGGGCTTTCTGGTGGTCTCCCCTTGCTAAAGAGCCCGGACTCCCCGGAGACTCTTAATTTTGGAGTGTGGAGCGAAGAGGAGGGTGGGAGGGGAGAAAGAATGTCTTAAACTCAGCAAATGTCTGAAACGCTCCGAATTTCTCCAGCGTTGCTGTGACACCCACGAGAAAGACGATGAAAGGCCACAGAAGCAGGCTTCTGGGCGGATGGGGCTAAACAGAGAGGTTGGGGGCTTGCTAGTAGTTTGATCTAGAGGAGAGAGTTTTCGGACACCTTGGGACCTCTAGAATGCCTTGCTATTTGAAAATGTCTTTCCATGCAGCTTTGCTATCCTTTCTTCATGCTTGTTTTTAGAGAATTAGGTTTTAGTTTTGTTTTTTAAAAAGACACAAGATTTGTTTGGGAATAACAAGTGGCTCATGGTTACTGAATACTTACTATGTGCCAGTGTGCTAAGCAAACACTTATGTTTCTGACTCCAGATAGCCTTCGATGGAATGTTCTATTATTATTACCTCTATATTACAGATGTGAAATTGAATCTCATGGAGAAGTAATTCTTCCACGGTTACATGGCTCATATGAGAGCCAGAATTGAACCTAGTCTTAATTCCTAACCACTAGTATACCCAGCTCTCCCACCTCCCACCCCCTGACGCTGGTGTAATGAGAGCTACGTTTCCTGTACATGTCTGCCTTGGAGAACTAGATTTCAAAGTCAGTCTCCAGTTGTTTTGCCTGGAGGATATTCAGTGATGATCAGGTATGAAAGTTGAGTTCAGAAATAAGCGACATTACCTGATTCTTACAGAATCTTGAGCCTGCCCTTGTAGAGTAACTAAAGTTTAAAATTGGAATCTGTTGAAATGGTGGCTACATCACTGCAGTTAGCTGGTCTAAGCTATTGCCTATGGCTGCTTCTTTGCTAACAGAGTTATGTAATTACTATAGAGACTGCATGGCCTTTTACAGAATGTTTGCTGACCCCTCAGCTATTGCAATATGACAAGACAAATTTTGTTGACAAAGAAGAACATGCGCTTGGGACATGACATATACCATTTCGCCGATTTTATTAATACTATTTACTGAGTGTGTCCTACATGCCTTGTGTGTTGCATGGTGATGGGGAAAGTTATAAATGCATTCATTCTTTCACTCATTTATTCAGCTTTATTTATTGAGCTGTGTTCTAGGCTTTGGGCTAATTACTGGTGACCCAAAGGCAAGAAGGACCCAATCTGGCACCTCTGGTAGCAGGATTGATATTTGCGTGGATCGCTAAGATTCATGAGCCAGGAGCCAGGTTGCTTGGGTTCAAATCCTTGCTCAACATTAACCGACTATTTAATGTTGGGCAAGTTACCTAACATTTACATATCTTGGTTTCTTCACCTATAATTTAGGGTGGTTATCATGGAGATATGGGCTTCCAAGGTGGCACAGTGGTACAGAATCCACCTGCCAATGCAGGAGATGCAAGATTCACAGGTTCGATCCCTGGGTCAGGAAGATCCCCTGGAGTTTGAAATGGCAACCCAATCCAGTATTCTTGCCTGGAAAATCCCATGGACAGAGGAACCTGGTGGGTCCTTGGGGTCACAAAGATTTGTACATGACTAAGCATATGCACACACATCATGGAGCTCAAGCTAATAAAGTGCTTGCAGTACTATATGGCAAACAGTGTGAGCTATATCAAAGTCGGCTACTATATTATTGTTATTATTATTATCATTATTTAAGCTTAAATGCGTTATTTACATGCTTGCATGACCCTAGTCTCAGTTTTCCCTCTGTAAAATGGAGATGATGATAATAATGACAATAGTAACTGCTTCAAAAGGCCATTGTGAGAATTTAAATGAGGCAGTACATGTAAAACACCTTGTTTTGCTACAGTGCCTGCCTACATTGAATGCTCAATAAGCCAGCTATTATGCTCAAGCCAGCTGTCATTACGCTTGAGGTTATAGGGAATTAGATACTGGGCCAATGATGTGCCTTAAAGCTCTTGGTCAATGGAGTCTTTTTTCAGCATCAAGAGAATGTAGGGCAGTGGTTAACAATGCAGACCCTGAACTCAGACAGATCTGACTTGAACCTTAAGTCCACCACTCACTAACTATGCCAGCTCAGGTTGGAGGATGACCCCCTCAACTTCCCAAACAGTGGGGACAAGGGTCGCTGTATGTTAGGAGGTCCTGAGGGTTAGAAGGGGTAGCAGGGTGTTTGGCACATAGTAAGCACTCAATAAATGCAAGCTTGTATTATTATCACCCCCACTCCTTGCCCTACTCCCACCCCCCAGAAAGCACTGAACATTAGTAAATTTTAATTTGAAAATAAAAGAACACATTTTAAAACTGCCAAACAGATTTAAAATAATATTCATTAAACAAAATTAAAATATTCTATTAAAGCCAGACTTTGGGCTCAGACCAAATTTTTATAACCCAAGCTTAAAGGCCAAGGAGTCCCTCAGTCACAATGGGGACATTGTGATTGAACTTGAGACTTCAACGCTGCTATTGAGCGGTCTTTGAAATGCATGCACGTTTCCCGTTAAAATGAAAGGGAAGTCATGGGAAGAAAAAAAAATGAGGTTCTTGCTCACCCCAACAAACCTTAATGAATTGAAAAAGAAAAACAAAAGATTTCTCATTTTTCTCCTGCTGCCTTATCCTGCCAAAGACGCCTGGCCCCCTCCTAACCCCAGCTTTGAATGGTACCCACTCAGAACATTCCAGATCTGACATGCTGTACCAGATAAGCTAGTCTAGTTCTGGTCTTTGTCAGGTTTTATAAGTGGTGGCGTATCAGTGAGAGCTGGGACCTGAGAGCCCAGCTGCTAGGGTCCCATTCCAATGCTGCCTCACCTAACTCTGCCTTACTCTCCGTAACCAAAGATAACCTCCTCTTACCTTCCAGTAGCATCCTTCATCCTCACTGAGCCTGTCTTTGGCCTTTCACAACACATGGGAAAAGTAACAGCAGTGGACTGTGACATCCTTCTCTAGGTGACGTTTCCTAAGAAACTTCTGGGGTTTCTTACCAACCAGTGGGGGGCATGACCTCCTTCTCAGACCTTGGCTGTGATGTGGGGCCATGAGACGGGGAGGAGGGATGCTGGCAGCCGTTGGGGAGGGCATGGGGTGGACTCCCAGATCCACCCCCACCTGCTGTGTGATATTGGGCAGAGGACTTAGGCTCTCTGAGCCCCAGGCTCTTCATCTGTTCATGGGGCATTTGCCATCTCCTCAGCTACCCACTCCAGTGCTCTGGCCTGGAGAATTCCATGGGCTGTGTAGTCCATGGGGTCACAGAGAGTCAGACGTGACTGAGCGACGTTCACTCACTCCTCCATGCTGGGCTTGTTAAACAGCTTCAATACAGTGGTGGATAGGAACATGGCCTGCAGGTTCAGAAAGTGATGGTTCTTAGGGTACAGTGGACTTGCACCCACCCCTAGAAGTACTAAGAAAAGACAGAAAGTGACTGCTACTTGCCTGGGGAATATTCCTTCCTATTCTTCAAGTAGGTTCAGTCTTGGGATTTCAACATTCTGGAAGAATCTACTGGTCTCTGAAGGGCAGTCTTCTTCTTAATAGGGGAGTGGGGGAGGGTGTACCGTTTCCACATTAAAACATGCATGAATTTTTTTTTTTAGACTTCTGTCTTTATGTTATTATACATTTGAAAAATAACAGGCATTTCATAAAAATGGTTTCATATGTTTTTAACTGTGTAAGACAAAAGTGGTTTAAAAATCAAGTCCACCAGGTAATCATAGCAAAAGTGGCATCCAGGTATTTACAGTGAATGACTCAAGTAACAGAATTTTCTACTAACCAGAACTGGAATTCTGCACTCAGTTTTCAGGGGAGTACAGTGAGACAAACGAGTTTTCTCATTTGTAAAATCATCTCAGAGCACGTGTCTGGACAAATTCAGTCTGTATCTTGTATCTTCAGAAGAAGAATGGCTGCCCTTTGGATGAATATGATGCTAATTAAAATAACCTCAGTGCCAGGATCTGTTCTGATCGACTGTAAGGATCAACTCACTTATTCCTCACAGCAATTCTATGACGGAAGTCTATTACCATTCACATTTTAGAGGAGGACAGTAAGGCACAGAGAGGTTAAGTGGCTTGTTCAACGTCACACAGCAAGTAAGGAGTAGAGCCAGGCTTTGTATGCAGATGGTTCTAGAGACTGTCTTCATAACCCCTGCACTCCTGCCTCTTTAACCACCATAGAAAAAATTAAATTTTCCTTCTCTTTGACCTTCATGTTACTGGACAGCTAATTAGTTAGGGACAGGCATGTGAGGGAAACAAGAATATGTTGGTGTATTCTATTAGCCTCTGGTGCAGCATAATGCAGGGTTTAAGAGCCAGTCTGTCCAAGTCTATGACTTATTAATACTATCTTTGTGATCTTGGGCTTACTTAACTTCTTCCAGCGACAGTTTCCTCACTTAGGAAGTGAGGATCATGAATCTACAACATCAGAGTTAGCAAATATTAATCTACATCATCAGAGTTAACAATTATGACCTGAGTAGTAAAGGGCATCTGATACACAGTGACTGATTGTCTGGTGCTGTTTATTTCCTATTGGGGAGAAAGTAACTGTAGAAATTGTCTCTTCCAGTGAGGCACAGTTGCAGTGGGGTACAGTCTGGAGTGAAGGAGACGGGAAAGAGCCTGGGATGCGGGGCTCGAGCTGGAAAACAGCTCAGGATTTTCCATATGAGATCAGAGACACTGGCTTTCCTCGTCCCCACGTGAGAAGTTGCAGAGACAACTCCTCAGCAGGCAGCCTGGAACTCTTGAGCCTGCCAGGATTAGAATCTGCTTGAGGACCCCGCACCCCCCACCCCGGGGGGTGGGAGTGGGGCGAGGCTTGACTGTCACATGACCAGTACCTGGCATCGGGGAGACGCTCCCCGCCACCCCAGGACGAGCTGGACTTTGGGTGTGAACTCGACTCAGAGGCAGAGAACTCTTCCAAAAACCCTTGCCCACTTGCCTGTGCAAACTCAAACACAAAGCTGTGATTCCATTTTTCTTCTTCTTCCCTTTCTTCTGTCTTGGAAAATGCCCTTTTCTCCAGAAGCCTCAGCGGAGTTTCCAATTGCCAGGTGTGCAGACTGTCTGGGTTTGCCACCTTCTGCCTTCCTCCCCCGCTTCAGCCCCCCTCCATTTCCTCTTGAATATAGAAAATGGAATGTCATCCATTCGTTCAAAAATACGTATTGAGCACCAACTGTGTACCAGGACCTACCCTGGACACGGAATACAGTAGAGAACAGAAACAACCAAAATCTACTCCCTCATGGAGCTACATTTAAGTGGGGGAAAGACCACAGATAAAAACCTATATGTGTACAGTACCCTGAATGTCAGACGGTCATGCCTCTGTGAGGAAAAACACCAAGAGAAGGTTGATGGAAACTGTAGGGGGGGCGAGGTGAGGATGAGAGGGCTCCCTGAGCAGACAGCCTCTGAGCACACCACTGCTGCAGTGAGGGAACCCTGCCCATATCTGGGGAAGAGCATTCCAGAAAGAAGAAACCAGCAAAGGCAAAAATCTTGAGATGGGCGTGGCCTGGAGGCCAGTGGGCTAGGCCCACTGAACAGGGGGCAGGAGGCGGTAAAATTGTGGTGGAGGGGCCCCATCCAGGAAGGCCATTCTGTGTCAGTTAGATGTGTCTGAAGTCAACAGTATTATAATTTTTAAATGACTTTTTAGAAGTACGTAGGACCTAAATCTGAAGTCAGTCATTGCAAGTTCAGATAGCCAGAGTGGCCAGCCAGGTAAGAAGTTAATGAAATGAGCTGGGTAATTAACCAGGAGAAATGAGGACTCCGTATTGCCATGTGTTCTGATTTTTCAAAGACACCAAAACCTGGACCTTTGTGAGAAATGTTCTGACTTTTAAATCAGCGTGAGGAACCACGGGCATGCAACTGCGTGCTCACAATTTGAGCCCGCTCTTCCAAACATCCCTGTCGACCTTGGGAGTCTGACTTCAGTGAAAAGGCATCAAGCCTTTCTCACACACTGTCTTTTCTTTTTTACCAATTCCTAACCAGAAGAATGCCAAGAGATGCTAAAAATTGTTTCCAGGAAAAAGTAGGACTTGAATCTCTTGGGGATGGGGGCTGAGATATCTTCCAAGGAGCAATCAGTTTGCTTCATTTTTTATGTCTTTCTCAGGACTTTTTCCTGATCACCCCTCATCATGGGTAATGGCAAACATGGTCCAAATCTGTCCTCCTTCAGGTTTCCATTAGTTTCATGATGATTATTATTTTGTCATCTGGGGTTGATTTAGGAGCGGTGAAATGTTTGCAGGTTTCGTAAATGGTTGTCAGCCACTGTTTAGAATGGCAAGGAACTTCTTGTGTTTTTCACATTGTAAGGACTGTTGTGATAGTTTCCAGTGGCCACAGACATGAAATGGCATAAAAGGAGGGGGCCTTGAAGGATTCCACATAGAGTGATTGGGAAATTGAGTAATTAGTTGGAGGTGGGGGGCTCGGTGGGGGGGAGCTCTGAGCCCTAAAGATCTGGGATGCCGAGGCTGACAACACTGACTTTATAGTCTGCCTTCTCAACCCCAAAGCTAGAGTTAAGCAAAATCCCAGCCAAGGGTCCACATAGCTATAAAAATTCTTCTGGACATAAGTAACAGAGAACTTACTTCCAAGCTGGTTTAAGTAAAAAGGAAATGTATTGACTTGGGAAAATGTAAAATTCTGGGGCGGGCTGGCTTCAGGTGCAGCTGGTTCAAGAGCTCAGATGTAGGTGATGCACCCATCTTTTAATTCATCCCTGCTCAGGAGGATTCCGTCCTTTGTCACGGGCCACCTCTGGAACTCGGGCTAGAGTGGGTGAACTCAGCAACATTTTCTGGAAGTGAGGAGTGGACTGGTTCCCTGTGGACCCCCAAATTGCAGTGTAATGCCGCTCTAGATTTGCCTTGACTGCTCCCCTTCTGTTGAGCTCCCCTGCCACTTGTCAAATGTGTAATTTCACTCTTTCTCTACATCACCTCCTCAAACATTCCTATGAGGATGGCACTTTTGCTCTGCCTCCCATGTGTTCTTTCCCACAGACCTAGAGGATGATCTTTTATTTCAAGTAAAGGTGTTTCAGGGGCTTCCCTGGTGGCTCAGCGGTAAAGAATCCACCTGCATTGCAGGAAACACAGGAGACGAGGGTTCGATCCCTGGGTCAGAAAGGTCCCAGGGAGGAGGGCACAGCAACCCACTCCAGTATTCTTGCCTGGAGAATCCCATGAACAGAAGAGCCTGGTGGGCCGTAGTCCATAGGGTTGCAAAGAGTCAGACACGACTGAAGCGACTTAGCACATGTGTGCTCAAGGGTGTTTCAGAGAGGGTCATCTCTTTTCATGGTGTCTTGTATAAAATTAATGCTCAGTATTGGGGTGCTCCAGCCAAGCATGGGAGCTTCAGTAGACTTCTGAGGAAAAAATGAAAACACCTCAGTATCACCTGGAGTGGCTGAAGTGACCCTGGGGAGGCTGTGCTTACGTTTCTGGGCCTCTGATGATCAGCGTGTGTTTCCTACCCTCCTCTGCGCTTTGCCCTTCATCATTGCCTCCACTCCATTATTGCCTTCACTCCATTATTGCCTTTTTCCTGTTGCCGTTAGTGACCCTGCAGTAACATCTGATGCAACACAGAGGTTGCAAGCCAGCAGCCAAAAAGCGTTTTGTTTGCAGAACATTTAAAGTAGAAAATGGAGCCAACATTTGAAAATCTGGACATAGCACATAAAAATGCAGATTTCCGGCTTCCGTTTAAAAATCAGAAGATCTGTTGACACTTTGCCCGCATCTTCACGTGACCTCAATTGACTGGAACTGGGAAATGACCACCTCTTTTAGATGGATGAGTTCTCAGTTCACCATGGTCCCCACCTTTCTCTGTTGTCTCCCCAGTGCGGGGGCTCAGGGTTAGTGACTGTTGACCACTGGGACGGTGATGTTGGTTGTCATACGGTAGGTTTCAGAGGGAAGAGAAAGAAGTCTTTCCTATATCCAGGTCTTCATCAAAAGTATGAAAATGAAGTGTAAATCAAGTTGGTCATTAGTATTAAGAAAAATAAGGAAAAGCACTTTTCTCAACCTCGGCCCTGTGAAGATTTGAGGTTGGACAGTTCTGTTTGTGGAGATGTGTCCTTGCATTATAGGATGGCATTTAACATGTCCACATATGGACCATACTGCTTTTGGAAATAAATAGTTCCCTGTGCTCCAGGCACCCACTACCCGTTTGGTAAGAAGAGTTACCATCAGAAAAAAAACCAAAAAACCGTTTTTGCCCTGAATTGCTCACTGGCGGGCCCTGCATTGGCAGTCGGGGTTCTGAGTTGGCTGATTTGGGTTTAATCATAGGTGAACTTGCCAACCATTGAGGCCACTTATGACAGCCTGTCTAAGATTTTATAGAAGGGATTCAGCATTGGAAGAGAGGCTGAACCATCTGAAAGAGTCTTTGGAGAATTTCTTGACTTTCAGCTGTGAAAGGACATTGTGGCCACTACTTTCAAAAGGTTTGCAAACAGTCGGTTCTGCTACTGAGAGTGGACCGGCATCGAGGCTTGCTGCAGAGCAGATGGAGGGACCGGATGGTCTCTGGGTGTCTCTTCTAGCTCTGGTTCTGTGAGCTGCTCCTCAAAGAGTCAATTTCCCCAAGACTGGCTTAGTTTGTTGCCTCCTGCATCACAGCAGCTCCTAACAGTGGTCTGTGATGGAAGCCCAGAGGAGCATGGTTGTCCAGGGAGGAAAATGAAACTTCCCTAGGCCAGTGCTGTGTACAGCTGACTTGGCTTTTTTGTTTATTTGTTTTGGCCTTTCACCCATGCTCCAAATCCAGTCAAGTGTCTGAAATAGTGTCCATGTTTCAATCTCCCATAATGACAATAATGGGTGCCAATCATCTATTCAACACGTATTAATTGAACACCTGCTATGAGGCAGTCGCCGTTCCAGGCACTTGGCAGGAAGCTGAGAGCAAAGCTGACCAAGTTGGCCCAGTAGCTAAGACTCTGCACTCCCAGTGCAGGGGGCCTGGGTTCAGTCCCTGGTCAGGGAACTAGATCCCACATGCCGCAGCTAAGAGTTCACAGGCTGTAACCAAAAGATCCCACGTGCTGCGAGGAAGATCAAAGATCCTGCATGCCACAGCTAAGACCCAGTGCAGCCAAAGAAATTGAAAAAAACAAACAAAAACAACTAACCGAGTCCTTGCTCTCATGGAGCTCTGTTCTTGGTGGAAGTGAGAAGGGCAGTATCAGGAACACAAGGAAAAATACATATAGTAAGACAGAGAGTGTTAACTGCCTTGGAGAAAAATAAAGTGGGAGGGGTGAAGCAAGGAGGGTTGTAATGCAGCAAGGAAAGGTGGTAACTTTAATTTAGTTTTAATTTAAAGTGCTCAGTGCAGTGGCGTGCTGGTAAGTTGGCTGTCTGGAAATTAAGGTCCTAATTTGTAGCATTTGCCACTTCCAATGGTGTAAATATTCCTACCATGCTGATTCAAGCTCCTGACGGTGTAAGAACCAGTTCACAATATTCACAGCAATTTACCAGTCATTTCTTGCAGGTTAGTGCTGGCTGGCTCTAGCATGCCACAGGTGAGGAGGGCCTCACCATAAACTATCTGGCTGAAGAGCATGTGCAGAAGCCCTGAGTGAGATTGTGCTTGATGTATTCAGGAGTAGCCCAGAGTCCACTGTGGCTGGAACAGAGAGAGGGGAGAGGGCCAAGAGGTGGCCAGAGGCAGATGACCTAAGCATTTTAAGCCATGGTTGGATTTTTGTCTTCTCCTCTGACTGAGGTGGGATCCCCTGGAGGGACCAAGCAGAAGAGAAACAGGATCCAACTTACATTAAGCAGAATCCCTCTGACTGCTCTGAGAGCAGGCAGCAAAGACAGGGCAGGTAAACCTGTTGTGAGACTGCTAATGGCAAGAGATAATGACTTGGAGTCAATACTTTGGCACATGATGCAAAGAACTGACTCATTGGTAAAGCCCCTGATGCTGGGAAGGATTGAAGGCAGGAGGAGAAGCGGATGACAGAGGATGAGATGGTTGGATGGCATCACCGACTCGATGGACACAAAATTGAGCGAGTTCCGGGAGTTGGTGATGGACAGGGAAGCCTGGTGTGCTGCAGCCCATGGGGTTGCAAAGAATCGGACACGACTGAGTGACTGAACTGAATAGAATGACTTGGAGTAGGTGAGTAGCAGCAGGGGTGGAGAGAAGTAGTTAGATTCTGGATGAATTTTGAAGGTGGACCAATGGGACTTGCTAACAGAATGGGTCTGGGAAGTGATTTGAAGAGTCCAAGGTGACTCCAAGGTTTTTGGCCTGAGTATCTGGGAAGATGGAGCTGACATTTCCTAACACGGGGAGGCAAGTTGCGGGGCAGGTTGAGAAGGAAGGTTAGGTGTTCTTGCTGTGAGCCTGGCTTTGAGCAAGTGCTTACATGCAGCCTCTTCTCCTTCCAAGCTCACAAGGAGGCCCTTTCATGACTGCATTTTCGAGAGGCTGTGACAGGGACTCAAAGTGGTTAGACAGCAAGCCCCAAATGGCCCCTCTAGGACCTGACCAGGCCAGAATCGGCCCCCTCCGCCACTCAGCTGTCTTGCCATGTTTCCTTGGCTCTCCCAGCCACATTCCTCCTCTTTGTTTTGAGGAAATGGAGGCAGAAAATTTCTGCAATGGAACCAACCAAGGAACCAAAAGCAAAGGAGCTCTGCAGGGGTCAACACTACAGGCACAGGAGGGCGCTGCGCAGTGGGTCCACTGCCCGCCTCTTTCTGTGACAAATATGTTGGATTGACTCATGAAGATTAATATTTCACAGGAGAACTCACACTTGGCAGAATCTGCCCGCCGATGCATGAGATGAGGGTTCGATTCCTGGGTCGGGAAAGATCCCCTGGAGAAGGAAATGACAACCAACTGCAGTACTCTTGCCTGGGAAATCCCATGGACAGAGGAGCTTGGCAGGCTACAGTCCATGGAGTACAGAGTCGGACACGACTGAGCACACAGCTCCCTGCACGCCCCTGATTGCTAGTGGCTTAGGGACCTTAGGGGATTCACACTTAAAAAACATTAGTCAACAGCTTAGAAGGCTTTGGTTTTGGGTGGACATAGGTTTAAGTCCAGATTCCACCGCTCAATAACTTTACCTGCCTGAACCTCAGTTTATCCATCTGTGCCGTGGGCACGCTAAGAGTTCCTCTCGAATTAAATGAGATAATACATCAGGTGTTTGGCACTGTGCGTGGCCCAGAGGCCACACGGGGCAAATGGAGAGTCTTGGGACCGTTATGGTTTGAGAGAAGGAATGAAAAAGTTGGGTTTATCGTAGACAAAGGCTGACTGGCCTTCTGAAGCTGGGGTGGGGACAAGGAGCTGTGAAGCATGTCCTGCCTGAGAGCTTTGTAGTTTGGCCATTTTTTTTTTCCTTTTTGTCCCGGTCCTGGAGGTTGGCAGCCTCTATCTGCGTCTCTGCTGTGCTTACAGGCAGCCGGTCCTTGGCCATTTACTGCTGTCGGAGCCCCCGGAGGGGCTGACCTTGGCCCCACGGAGAAGGCTGCCTTGAGATGTCATTTGTCGGAGGCAGAACAGCCTGTTCTCTCAACAAGCAAATCCCCAGATGGGAGCCCATTCAGGGCTGCCACGTTTTTCCTGATGAAATTCCTGACTTGGTGTGTTGTGTTTTTTTAAAAACACGCCCACTGCCTCCCAAAACCTCAGCCGGAGAAGAGAAACATTTCTCATTGAATTACTGGGTTTTGAAAGGGTGTCAAGTTATGCCCCACTTTCATGGCCTACATACGCCACTCTTTCCACTCACTGCTTTGGAAGAGAGTCCCAGATGGTAGAGCCTGGCTGTTATCTCAGCCTACCCTGCGTTTCGTGGATGGGAAAACTGAGGCTCAGAGAGGCCAAGGAGGAGAGCTACACTCTGAGTTGGTCTCCGGGCCTCGGCCAGACCCAGATCTCTGGATTTCAGGCCCGTTATTCTTCCTCCTTCATCAGAGGTCACCAGCGGGCAGCCTGTGGCCACCTCTACCCCACAGATGTGCTTTCTTTGGCCCGAGAGTGTTTTAATTTGCATCAGTTGCCAGCATTTAGAAATCAGGAGATTCCATATAAAAACCCACATTTCTGGCTGCTCTTAGAGTATTGGGAGATCTGCCAAATGAGGTCTGCATTCCTGCCTGGTGACCATTGAGGATCTCAGTAATGTCCACTCCCTTTAGCCAGAGCATATCTTCATTTTGCCGCAGTCCCCACCCCGCCCTCTAGTCTCCCTGGATGCTTGGGGCTGAATGTCAGTTACCATCATAGAGCTTCTCCCTTCCTGGTTCTCTGATGGCGGGGTGTGTGTGTGTGTGTGTGTGTGTGTGTGTGTGCGCGCGCGTGCGTGTGCGTGTGTGTGTGTGTGCGCACGCGTGAGTGCATGCTTAGTCTCTCAATTGTGTCTGACTCTTTGTGACCCCATGGACTGTAGCCCACCAGGCTCCTCTGTCCAGGGGATTCTCCAGGCAAGAATACTGGAGTGGGTAGCCATTCCGTCCTCCAGGGGATCTTCCTGACCCAGGAATCAAACCTGGGTCTCCTGCATTGCAGGCCAATTCTTTACCCTCTGAGCCACCAGAGAAGCCCGATGGTGGAGTTAAGAGGAAAGTAAATGATATCTTGAAGCTGTGTCTTTATATCAAAAACAAAGAAACAAAAGATGAACTGAAATGGCTGCTTATTTTAAAACTAATGGTACAGAATATTATTTCTTTGTGACAGGGAAGGAATTTTCTGTGAATTTAATGTGCAAGCAGAATACATCGGTGTCTAAACAGCCAGCCTTCTTCACTCCCTGATATTCACTCCGCCTCCCCTTTTCCACACGCATCCCATTTGTGACCCCCTCCCTGCCAGTGCTGAGGTTTCCACTTTTTTTTTTTTAAGACAGAATTAAACTTTCTTGACCGAAGTCTGCCCCACTTCTCTGAAACTTGAAATGCTATTAAATGAAATTAAGAAGTTTTAAAAAAAGTTTAAGTAACCTTTTCATTGCTCAAGAAAGACCATGTGTGTGAGTCTGAGTGAGTCTGCGTGTGTGTCCACGCGCATGCATGCACGCGTGCGTGCTGTGTGCCTTTGTGATGTGTTCTTGATTTATGGGATTTCCCCTGAATAGAACTGGATGAAAATGTTTTTTCCCTGGCTCTGGGACTGGCACTTCTGGACTTTGGTGTAAATTTAAGCCAGGGTGGCAAGCCAAGTGGTTTTAACTGTTTTAAAGGTATATAGCAGGGAACTGGGTTAAGGTTGGGTTAAGAGTGACGTTTCTTCTTTCTGGGCCATGGTTGGGAGGGCTCGTCGAGAGAAGAGTTGTGGATTCCAAGTTTTTAAAATGATCATCACGCTCCTTCCAGGAGAGCTGACCAAGAGAAAAGAGACTCACGTTTTCAGAATACCTGCTGTGTGTCAGAAATCGGTGTAAAGATTCTCTCAGTCTGCTTTCTGAAGTGAGCTATGGAACTTTCTTTGACTACTGACCTGTTCTTGTTCATCTGTATTAGGAAAAAGTAGAGAAAGATAGCTATAAAGCACATAATGAGTAGTATTTCCTAGAACGGGGCGCAAGTTGTTTAAGGGATAAAAGAGTACATTTAGAGGAAAAATACGTAAATAGCACAGGTGGCTCTGTGGATGTGACAAGATCGTGAGTGATGGGTTTGGTTTTGCCCTCACAATACTCAGGAGTGGTCAGGTGATCAGCCTGCCCCTAAGCTTGGAAACCCTTCTAAACATCGTGTACTTCCTCAAAGCACTTAAACTTGTCATTAAATACTTAGTTGTGTAACCTTCTGAATAGTTCTAGCCAACTTCTTTGCACCAAGGCTCTGTGGTCATTTCATTGTTGCTGCGTTCTAGCCTCTGGGAGAGTGCCAGGCGTGTGGTAGGTGCTCTGGGAGTAGAAACACAGGACTGCATGGACCCCCTGCGAGGCAGGAATTGTTGTCCCCATTTTACAGACGGGGAAATAGAGATTCAGAGGGGCTAAGTGACTGCTTCAAGGTATCACAGCTAGGATAGGCCAGAGCCATGGTTCAAACCATTATGTCCTTGAATCATAGGAACACTCCCTTTCATTTATTTTTCCAAGGTTTTTAGAATGCTTTCCTGAACTTCTAAAAACATTATTTATTTATCTTTTTTTGGTTGCGCTGGGTCTTTGTTGCTGCACGAGGGCTTTCTCTAGTTGTGGCAACAGGGGGTACTCTGTTGCCGTGAATGGGCTTCTTCTAGAGGTGGCTTCTCTTCCTGCAGAGCCCAGGATCAAGAGCTCACAGGCTTCAGTAGTTGCAGTGCCTGGGCTTAGTTACTCCGAGGCATGTGAGATCTTCTCCGACCAGGGATTGAATCTCTGTTCCCTGCGTTGGCCGGCAGATTATTATCCACTGCACCACCAGGGAACTCCTCCCTTTCATTTATAAAGCCCTCTTGAAAGCCTTTTCATAGCGATTGGACTCACTTCTACAAGACGACACTGGCCTATTTTTGTTGATGACTGATCTAAGGCACAGAAGGGGAAGGAAGCAAGTTTTTTTTCTTTTTTTCTCCTTTAGACCATCCTCACCAACTTTCAGTTTGGAGAATAAAAGCAATTTTTAATACCCAGGACTCCTCCACCTCAGGGGAGGGGAATGCAAAGTGATTTGATGAACAGCCTGAGCAAGGTCAGGGAGGAACCTAAACTGCATCACAGAGTCATAGTAAGGGTAGAACTAATAGTAAGTTGAGATGCCTAGAAAAATTCTAGCATGTGGGAGAGGAAATAGTTAACTGCAGTTAAGTATAGGATGTGGAATGGGGAGAGAAGAAATTTTTGTTTTTCACTTTATATACTCTCTGCACATTCTGAAAACTTTTACTAAGGGCATGGATTGTTTTATATTCAAATAAACAGTGAATTTTGAAATGCAACAGTAACTGACTTTCACCTGGGACACTTAGAGTATCAAATAGTGTATTACAAACCTTTGAAAAAATAGGGATCCAGGAGTCTAAGCCAATAATAAATAGATAAGTAAGTAAACAGCGGACAGGGAGGTTTCTTGTTTACAGTAGAATAACAAGGGCTGACGGGAAGCGTGGAGGGAGGGCTGGATTGGAGACATACCATGTTGCAACCATTATGGTAAAAGATTTGGTGCCGTCAGGAATCATCCATAGATACCAAGTGTGGGGTGGGGATGTTGATGAGAGCCAGGAACTTTGTATGCTGTTTAAGGGTCTCCCCACGGATGGCTTGTTAATTTCAAGGGGGAAAAAGTAGTCACTGTGCAGTGGAGAAATCAGATGACACGTTGCCTGGGTGATCAGTATTAACATCATCAGTGAGAGAAGGGTGAGTACAGTGTACCCTTAGAAGGACACACCATCAGCCATGCAGTGGGCTGGCCGAGAATGCAGAACCTGCGTCTAATCATGAAGAAACAGCAGAGTAACTCAGAATGTGGAACACTCTATTTTTTTTTAAAAACCCCACCTTATTCTTTAAAAACACCAGTGTTGTGAAAGACAGAGAAAGGCCAGATTCAAGGAGTCTAAAGAGATAAGACAACTAACTTCAGAGACTGTATCTAGACTGGGTCCTATGTAGGTGGGGAAATGCTATGCGGGACATGGTTAGTCAGTTGACAAATCGTAATACGGAGAGTGGATTAGGTAAAATAGGATATTGGCATTCAATGAACTGATGGTAACTGTCCTGAGATTATGTACGAGAATATTCTCAGCAAATACACCCCGAATGAATGAATTCTTTAACAGTAAAGGGCCATGTATCTGTAACTGCTAAGTGGTTCAGAACAAAATTAGATGAGTGTGTGTGTGTGTGTGTGTGTGTGTGTGTGTGTGCGCGTGCGCACATGCATGCACGTGTGTATGGAGAGAAAGAACAGTTTATAAATCAAATGGGATAAGATGCTTCTAGCAAGTTCATCTGGATAAAAGGTAAACGTGTGTTCTTTGTACTAGTAAGTCTGAACACTCCAATATTCATAGGCTTCCCTGGTAGCTCATATGGAAAAGAATCTGCCTGCAGTGCAGGAGACGTGGGTCGGATCCCCTGGAGGAGGGCATGGCCACCCACTCCAGTATTCCTGCCTGTAGAATCCCCATGGACAGAGGAGCCTGGCGGGCTACGGTCCATGGGGTCGCAAAGAGCTGGACACAGCTGAGCGACTAAGCGCAGCACCGCACAGCCCCGTATGTCCTTTACTCCTCAGAAAGGCCCCTGACGTCAGGCACGGTTAGCATGCTTATTTTCGCAGATGAAAAATTACTGAAGGTCAGGGAGGTAAAGTTGCCTCAAGACCCAGAGCGAGTCAGTGCCAGAGCAGTATTCCCACATTTCTGCCTTGGACCCACCCTCTTATCCATTAAACCGGTGATGGAATGCCTCTTCCAGTGATGGTTTTCCAGTGTTATGCCAGCGGAGCCCTGGATAATATTAAGTCACAGAGTCATTTTTTGAAATCTCATTTCCATTCACTTTCATTTCTTTTAAGTTCAGAAAAAAAGCCTCAAGTTGGTGCGAGAAGGTTAACACCCTATAACTGATGATTCTTATTGAATAAGAGAGCATCACTGGGCAGGTGACTGTTGCAGGCCCTCCATGTATATTTGCTCTCCACTGTATCTCTATGAAGATAGGCAGTTTCATTATCCTCACTTTACAGATAAGGAAACTGAGGCATAGAGGTTAAGGATCCGGATAAGGGAGGAGGTGGCTTTTGAAACCCGGGAGCTTGGCTCAGACACTGTGCTTATTTGGGTTCACCTTTCCATTCAGCAAGCTCAGGGGCGTGCATTTGACTAACTGGGAAAATAAAAAACCCCAAGCCTTCAGTCAAAGTCCACTCTAGGCGTGAGTCTCTGATCTTTCAAGAACAGAAAGACCATTCTTAGTTCTGTGAATTTCCTTTTTGTTATATATGTAAAAACGGGGATGAGGATAGTAATAAGATCTGCTGTTTACTGAGCACCTGCTAGGTGCCAGGTGCTGAGACAAGTACCTTACACGTCTTGGTTTTGTCTCACTTGAATCCTATGTAGTAAGTACTATTGTGCCCATTTTACAGTTGTGAAGACTGAGGTTCAGAGGGGCTCAAAACCTTCAGTTTGCTCAGTCATGTCTGACTCTTTGTGACCCCATGGACTACATGGACCCCATGGACTCAAAATCTTAGGCAACCCATAAGTGGCAGAGATGGAGTTTGAAACCACATTTCTCGGATTCCAGAGCCTGGATCCATCACCACCCCTCTTGGCCCTCAGGGAGCTGGCTTGAGGATTCATGCTGTTTTCTGTGCTCTCTGGCACAGGGCGCGGGACAGGTAAAACCACCAAGGCCTGGGGTGGTGGTGTTACATCTGCTCATGGAAGATTGACCTCGGCTGTCATTGGGGTCTGCCTTTCCTCCTCTGCTGGGTCAAGGTGCGGATGGCGATGCGGGGAGGGGAGGTCGGGAGGCAGCTTTCAGGGACTGCTTTATGGAAAGGCTTCTAGAAGGTTGTGTGGCCCGGAAGCGGCACTGCACTGATGTCAGGGGCCTCTACCTCGGAACTACAAGCAAATTCTTCCCTCCAACAAGAGCACATTGTGTTCTGGCCCTGCTCTCCCACCCTAGCTACTTAAAATGCGGATCCTGCTGCCAACAGCTACTTTTAGCAAGGGCAGACTATCATAAGAAGAGAAACTTGTGAGAAAATAGCAAAATGGAAGCATTGTTCCTGAGGGTTTGGAGCAGGCTCCGGGAACTGTGGGGTGGGAGAGGCCTGGAGATGTGCTTTGCCATCACAAATAAGTTGTACGATGATAATAATAATAAAGTCCCAAAGCTTTTTCTGAAAACTGAAAGGGAGAGAGGGCTGGAGAAATGAGTTCTCGAAAGGTCAGGGTCCTGTGGTCCTGTGGAACCTCAGCTGGAGGGGCTGGGGGATGTTCGGAAGAGGAGAATCATACCTAGAGGCTGGAAGGAACCGTGAAATTGAGGGAGCGATCAATTGATGGAGTGATCATGTGGGGCATGAGAGTAAGCTTGTGGGTCCAGAGGGTAATGGAGAAAAGGCCCCTTTTTTTTGAGGAGTTAGAGTTCCTAGGGACAGACAAGTATCATGGGATGAAAGGTTGCAAGGGCAGTTCCAACTCCACACCAGACCTTTGATGCTGCCAAGAGGCTGCTTCATGCAGTAGTGAGTAGACCATCCCCAGAAGCATTTAAGCAGAGCCCGCATGATAATACAGGGATTTCATCTTTGAGCTAGGACACAGGACTTGAGCAGAGGCTCACAAATACCAGTGGGTGTGTCAGGGCCAAGAGGATCGAGTAGTGACATTTTAATCCGAAAGATGAAATTAATGCTTTTTTTAAAAGACTGCCCTTTTGAGACTATGACCGACTGGGTGTTACTCGCTCAGTCATGTTTGACTCTGTGACCCCATGGACTGTAGCCCTCTAGGCTCCTCTGTCCATGGGATTCTCCAGGCAAGAATACTGGAGTGGGTTACCATTTCCTTTTCCAGGGGATCTTCCCTATCCAGGGATCAAACCTGGATCTCCTGCTTTGCAGGCAGATTCTTTACCGTCTGAACCACCAGGGAAGCCCCTCTGAGGCTATGTCCTTCCTGTGTTTGGGTGTTTCGGTGTCCTTTATAAAATTACCAGTTTGTGGAATGTAGAAGTCTGGAAATATCAGGATTAGATAATGTCCCAGTCTGTTCCATTGCTAAGATTCTGTGATTCTAGGAAAATATGCTTCTGATTTGGATGAAACAGGATAGGGGGAATGCATGTAAAATCAAGCCTAAAACTGACACATAGAGAAATGGTCGTGTCAGCATATTATTTAGAAATGTGGAGTTAATTACCAGAAGGAACAGCTAAAAAAGTTAACAGTGGTTGCCCCTTGAGAACTGGGCTGGAAGTGAGTTTTCCTTTAGTATCTATTCTGTGTTATCTGAATTTTGAATTTACATGTAGCTATATGATTAAAAATTTCAAAAACTTTAAGAAATAAAACACGATAGTAGCTGCCATTTTTTGAATTCTATGCTAAGAACTTTTCAGATATTGTCAAATTTAATTAATCCTATCTTAGAAATGAGAAAATGTGCTCAGGGAGGTGAAGTGATTTGTTTTGCTCTACAAAGAGGGCTCCCAGGTGGCTCAGTGGTAAAGAATCTGCCTGCAATGCAGGAGTTGTGGGTCTGATCCTTGGGTTGGGAAGATCCCCTGGAGAGGGTAATGGCAACCCACTCCAGTATTCTTGCCTGGAAAAATCCTATAGACAGAGGAAGCTGGTGGGCTACAGTCCACGGGGCAGCAAAGAGTCAGGCACAATTTAGCAACCGAGCACGCACGCACAAAGAGGGAACTGCCGGGGCTTTTTTTGACTTGAGAACCTGAGTCAAACTCAGTACAGTTCTTTGTTGTCCTCTGCCCAAGGTGAGACTTCTGTGAGGTTTGAGAAGAGGGAGAGGATGAGGAGGTGGGTGGTGCTGCAGAAAGGACCAGAAGATGACTGGAAGAGAAGTGATGACAAAAAGGGGAGGTTGTGGTTTGGTTTCTAGATTGTGCGTTCTGAGAAATTCTGCAGAGAAGGCACAGATGTGCATTAAAAGAGAAATTAGTGAACAGTCTCTTGTCTCGTTTTGGCCTTGATGGGAGGGAGGCAGAGAGGGAGAAAGCAAGCTGTTTGTGAGGACTCCGCTCGGTGCCAAGCACTGTCTAGGAGCCTTCTGTAAATCTCAGCCCACCTAGTCCTCACCATGACCCTGAGAAGTAATCATGTTCACTACAGAGTTCACCTTGGAATGCCTACTGCCGGGTTTCTCAGCTTACAGCTGGGGGCTGGATAGTTCTGTTGCGGAGGCGATGAGCACCGCAGAATTTAGCCGCACCCCTGGCCTCTATCCTCTAGATGCCAGGAGCATCCCCCACCTCTCAAGTTGTGACAATCAAAAATGTTTCCATAAATAGACACACAAACATGATAACAAATTTGTGGACACCCTGTGGGGAAGCAAAATGTGGGATCAGCTGGGATTGACACATATACACTGTGTGGTGCTGCGCTTAGCTGCTCAGCTGTGTCCGACTCTTTATGACCCCACAGACTGTAGCCCGCCAGGCTCCTCTGTCCATGGGATTCTCCAGGCAAGAATACTGGAGTGGGTTGCCATGCCCTCCTCCAGGGGATCTTCCCAACCCAGGGATCGAACCCAGATCTCCTGCATTGCAGGTGGATTCTTTACCATCTGAACCACCAGGGAAGCCCAAGAATACTGGAGTGGGTAGCCTATCTCTCCTCCAGGGGATCTTCCCGATCCAGGAATTGAACCAGGGTCTCCTGCATTGCAGGTGGATTCTTTACCAGCTGAGTTGCCAGGGAAGCCCCATATATACACCACTACGTATACAATAGATAACCAACGAGAACCTACTGTGTAGCTCAGGCAACTCTGCTGAAGTGCTCTGTGGTGACCTGAAATGGGGAGTCCGAAAGGGGGGGGATACAGGTATACCTCTGACTGATTCACTTTGCTGTACGGTAGAAGCTAACACGACATTGTGAAGCAACTATATTCCAAGAAAAATTAATTTAAAGATAAATAAATTTAAAAATGTTTCCAGCCATTACCAAATGCCTCCTGGGAGGCAAGACCACCCCAAATTGAGAATCACCAGTCTCCTGTGACTGAGCATGCCATATGGATTGTCTTCAATCACCTCCACAGCTAGCGGTTGGGATGTCCACATTGTAGATGAGAAAACTGAGGCTGAGAAAAGGGGAGAGATTCACCTGAGGACATGTAGTTAGTAGTAGTAGAGCTGAAAATCAAAGTATTTCAATAGAGACCTGGATCTAGGCTTGACCTCGATTCTCCCCAGGCTAGCATTAAAATGCAGTATTGAATCATACTAGTATTTCATTAATGTTTGAAAAGCAGGCTGGACAGCACCAGATGCTGGCAAGGGTGTGGAGCAACAGGGCCTCTCATTCATTGCTGGTGCAAATGCAAAATGGTGCAGACACTTGGACGAGAGTTCAGCGGTTTCTTAAGAAACTAAATATACTCTTACTACGATCCAGCAATCATTCTCCTTGGTATTTACCCAAAGGAGTTGAAAACTTATGTCCACACAGAAATGTGCACATGAGTGTTTATAGCAGTTTTATTTGTAACTGCCAAAACCGGGAAGCAACCACGATGTCCTTGAGTAGCTGAATGAAGAAATAGGCCGTGGAAAACAATTTAGCACTGAAGAGAAATGAGCTATCAAGCCATGAAAAGATATGGAGGAAACTTAAATGCACATTACTAAGGGAAAGAAACCAATTATATGCTGTGTGGTTCCAACATCGTATAATAGGCAAAACTAAGGAGACAGTTGAAAGATAGATAGTTGCCAGGGGTTAGGAGGAAGGAGGGGTGAATGGGTGGGTCACATGGGTCTTCAGGGCAGTGAACGCCTCCATGTGATACACTAATGGTGGATATATGTCGTTATACATTTGTCCAAACATAGGTTGATCTAAAGTATGGACTTTAGGTGATAATGTTGTATCAGTGCATGTTCTTTGATGGTCTTAAAAATATACCACTCCTATAGGAGATGTTTTTCTTTTGGCCATGTAGCATGTAGGATCTTAGTTCCTGACCAGGAATTGAACCCATGCCCCCTGCATTGGAAGTGCAGACCCTTAACCACTAGACCAATGATAGGGGATGTTGATAGGTTTAGGGGATGTTGATAGTGGAAACCGCTATGCATGCTTAGGAGCAGAGTATATTTAAGAAATCCTGTACCTTCTGCTCAGTTTTGCTGTGAACCTAAAACTGTTCTTTAAAAAAGTCTTTAAAAAAAAAAAAGAAAAAAAGGCTGGTATCATTGTAGCCAAGAGAACAGGCTCTGGAGCCAAAAGCCTTTATTCACTCTACTTACCCATTTGGAAACCCTGGCATGTTATTTAACATCTTTGGGTCTCAGTTTTCTTCTCTGTAAAATGGAATTAATGATAATACCTCTTCACAGAGTTATTCTGAGGATTAAATGACACAGAGTAAAACAGTGCTTGGCAGATCAATACTTAGCATCGATGAATATGAGCTGTTATTCTTATTTGCGAGCTTTTAAATCCATTTCATGTACTCAAGCCTGGAACTCAGACCCCAGTGACGTAAATCAGAACCTTGTTGCCTAAGTGGCTGACTCTGCTGCTCTGCAGTCAAGTCCTGGAGTTGCAATTTGGGTTGATTTTTCACTGACCACTGAGCAATCATTTCCGGGCTGCAGAAGTAGCCAGATTTGGCTTGAATGTCCCAAGAAGAAGCCATCCAAGCTGATCAAGCATTCGCCTTCCCCACCAATGGGAGTCTCAGGAGAACTATGGAAATATCTCTGCACATGGAAGAGATTAATTCATGCGGCCACAAATAGCTCGAACACTGTGTCCTCAGCGCTGTGATCTCCTATCCCCTGAAATTTACTCAGGGTGCCAGCTCGGCAGCCGAAAAAGCCACAGGGCTGCCTTAGCTACCCAGCCTGTTTAGCTGGGGGACCTCTCAGGAACTGAAGGGGACAGAGTGAGATTAAGTAGTTTGATTGTTTTTCATTTCACCCTCTCACTACCTCTCCCATCATAGCTTACTTCTGCCCTCCCACACATCAGCCAAATGAGCTTGTTGTATGGCCAGAGTTCTCACCTCCCGGGGCCTTTGTCTTCCTGGTTCCCCCACCTAAAATACCCTCTTTTATCCCCATGACCACCTTTCCAGTCTCTACAAGGCTAAATACCAACATCCTTCAAGTTTAGTGCTGCCGCCACCACCTCCTTCTGGCAGATCGCAGATGTGCGACCTGGACTGGAGTTTAAAACCTCAGCTCTGCTAAGAAGGGGCAAAGGGCTTACTCTTTCTGAGCCTCAGTTACTGGCCCTGTAGAATGGGAAGACTGATTGGTATCTTCCTCAAGGGATCATTTCAGATTTAAAGGAGAGAAGTGTGCTAGGTGCTTGACACCTGATGAGCGTGTGATAATGACTCAATAATGTTGGCTCTGGGTGAGTGAGGCAGAGAGACCCCTTTGGATAGCTGGGGATGGCAGGAGAACATGCGAAGAGGCGAGAGGGAACGCCGAGTGGTCAGAGTGCTTAAGTAGCAGGCGATGGCAGCTGCAATTTGACTGGCCACACCTCCATTAATATGGCAGAAAAGGCGACAAGGCACCCTATGGATTTAGGCAGCAACATTGGTAAGAAGAGCTTGGTGTCAGCTTCTGCATCCCCATAGTCCCAGAGGGCTCCAACCAAAAGCTCCACGGGAGCCACAGGATTGACTCTCACTGTCCAAATTGGGGCCTCTATCCATCCCTGAACCAATCACGATCGCCAGGGATGAGTCAAAGCTCTGGTTGGCCAGGCTTGGAACATGTGTCCATCCCTCAACCAATCACATTGGTCGAGGACAGGCCAAGGGTCTGATTGGCTAGGCTTGGGATATGCCCATCCCTTTAAAAGACAATGTGAGTCCGTCAACTTCGTCCAATTTGTATAGACTGAGAGTGAAGGAGGAGTGGTTCTCTAGAGGAAGGTCGATGCTATTAGAGAAGACGAGATCAACACTAGGCAGGTAGGGATAACAGGTATCAGCTTGACCCTTGAAGAAGATGGTTGCATGGATAGAGTGAGAGTTCAAAAAGTGGGGCGGGAGGTCTGGACTGATGGGAAGGGAACCTCAGAGAGAGGAAACAACATGAGCAAAGGCCCGAAAGCGTTAAATGACATGTTTAGGAAGCAGATACTGAACTCACAGAGAATTGGATGGGGGTAGGTGGACAAAGTTGGAGAATTAAGCAGGGGCCAGGTGACCAGAGGTCTTGAATGTCAGATGATTCAAAGAGGAAAGGGCTGCGGTCCATCTTGTGTTTTAGAATTTATTCCTTCATCCAACACAAATTTGCTGAGCACCTACTATGTGAAGAAGCAAACTCCTTGTTTATATTTCATGATACCCAAGGACACGGTAGGGGACGCTGCATCTGAGGCAGGGTGGCCAGTGGGGAGGCCAGTGCACCATTGCAGACAGAAGAGGATCAGACTTGGTGGGGATGTGGAGCATATTTCCCCTGAATCACAGCTCTGATCAAAGCCAAACCTGGACTATGTAGAGAGAGTGCTTGAGGCAGATTGCCAGGCTCTCATTTGATGCCGCTTCAGGGCAGCCTGCTGGGAACAATTTTGTAGTATCTGCTTGCATAGACTGCCACCCACTGAATTAGCCTAGATTTGAATCCTTGCTGCCGCATACACTACTGGCTCTGTGGCCTGCCCCACCTCTCTGGGCCTCGGGCTCCTCCTCTGAATGGCTTAGTGATAGAACCTGTCTCCTGGGCTCACTGTGAGGATTAAATGGTACTGTGCCAGCCAAGCGCTTGGCACATAAGAAATGCTCAGTAAATGGCAATGTTACTAGTTACTCTTATTACTGTGACTGTTTTCAAGGCACATCACCCGCTAGTATTCATCTGACTCTCTTGGAAAATGAGGCTCTTGATATCATGTATCTTAGTGGAGAGGTAAACCACTTAGCAGCTCTGTGACCTTGGGCAAATGATGTCACCTCTCTGAGCCTCAGATTCCTCATCTGAAAAAAAAAAAAGAAAAAAAACAGAGCCCATCTTAGTACCTGCTTACAGGGCTGCTGTGTGAATTAAATCAATTACGTTAGGTGCTTAGAAGAGTCCCTGGTATGTAATATGCTCTCGATATACATCAAATAAATAAATATCAGTAGTCGTATGCTTTTAATGAGTAGGAGTAATAGTGATAATTAAGTGAGGTTATGAAGTAATAAGAGCTTATTAAATAGTGGCTATTACCCGTATCTTCATCTTCCCATCAAATACTTTGAGGGGAAATGACAGCATTTGGTTTTGCGGACAAAAGGGACACCATTTCCTCCCACAAAGACAGATGCCTTTCTCCCCAGATCACATGGATATTAAATCTTGCTCCTTGGGCAGGGCGAAAAGACATCCATTGAGGAAAATTTGCCCCCAGCCCTCCTCAGACAGGACAGGAAAAGGAGGCTGGTGCCTCTCCCTGACTCACTTCTCCCAGGATAGCAGGAGGGGTGCCCACAGCTCCTCGTGACAATCCTGTTGTTCCCAGGATTTGACTGTAGCTAGTGTTTTGGTGTTGTGACTTGGAGATTTTTTCCCCTTCCTGTGCCTGGAATAATTTGTGGCTCCACTTACAAGAGTAAAGTTCTTGTGATCAACCCCACTCAGGTCCCGGAAGGAGTAATGCCTGGAAAGTGGTTTGAAAAGGTCAGTTGAGGGCAAAGTCCAAAGTGATTTTAAGTGGCCCAGCTAAGTGCCAGGCCGAATGGGGAGCCCTTTTAATTTATGACAGCCTTGCCCTGAGAAGAAAAACGACAACATTGCTCTGGAGCCATTTGACTGCAAAGTAATAAATCCCTCTGTGTATGTAAAAAGTACAGACAAATCTAGCTCACGTTTCAGAAGGAGAAAAAAATCTCGGTTGGGGGTGGGGGGATTAGAGTTGAATTCATGGACATGAACCTACAGGAAGAACTTCATGGAGTACAAGGGTTTTATAATCATTGTACTTTTTTATTTATATGGATTTTATCTGAGACTATTTGAGATCACAACTGTGTGTGATCTTAGATCACAACTGAGATCCAAAGTTGTGTGACTTGAAGCAAGTTACTTCACGTCACTGTGCCTCATCTGTCCAATGGAAAGAACCACAGTACTAGTTTCTAGGGTTGTTGTAAGGATTGAAGGGATTATTAGGCATAAGGAAAAACAGTGCCTGGGATACTGAACACGCTTGGTAAGGGTTACTTAGTATTACCTTATACAGACTTTTGTTTGGAGGTTGGTGGTAATTTTCTGCCTGGCACACAGGAAAGTCAGTCTAGAGAATGGCCTTGTTGTTAGCAAGAGAAACCTGTAATTGTCTATTTCTCCTTGGTTTTCTAGCTTGGAGTCCAATGCAGGCATTTCATCATGCCTTGATTTTTTTTCTTTTTTAATCCAACCTTTCAGGATATGCTTCCTAGCAAGGCATTTTAGAATTCTTGAATCCCAGAGAGATTTTTCTGGCCACATTAACTCACAGAGGAGCTCTTCAAAACCAAGAGGAGACTGCAAACCACTGGTTAGAAAATTGACTCATTCATTCATTCTACAACTATTTCTTGTGGGCTTACTATTCACCAGATCTCTGTGCCAGGCTCAGGGTACAGAGCAAGCATGACACAGTACAACTGACTCTTTGGGGAACCAGACCCTGATTTTAGAGCTGTACCTCCATCAGTCCACTTAATCATCACCACAGTCCTTTGATAGATACTGTTTGCATTCCCAGTATACAGATGAGAAAAATACAGATGAGAAGAATGAGGCACAGAGCTTTAAGTAACCCAAAGGGCTACTTAAGTGGAGTCAAGATTCAAACAGAAGCAGCCTGCCTCCAAATATTCTTCTCTTTTTCTCCCCAGTTTCTTAATTTGGAAACTATCAAACCCACAAAATTCATCAGATCCTTGTCACATGGCACCAGTTGTTAAAAGTTTGCCACGTTTGCTTTATTACTGTCTTTCTCTATAAATTTTTGCTCGACCATTTGAGAGTTACTTGCAGACATTCTAATTCTTCATCCTTAAATACTTCAGTGTGTATAGTGGTTATCTCTTGCTGTGTAACAAATTACCCCCCAAACATCATGCATTGATAAAACAAATACTTATTATATCACAGTGTGGAGGGTAGGAATCTGGATGCAGCTTGTTAGCTGGGTCCTCTGCTTCAGGGTCTATCACTAAACTGGAATTGAGGCCAAAGCTGGGGCTGTATTTATGTGAGGCGTCATTATACCAGGGCTTCCCTGGTGATTCGGAAAGTAAAGAGTCTGCCTGCAATGCAGGAGATGGGGGTTTGATCCCTGAGTTGGGAAGATTCCCTGGAGAAGGGAATGGCTACCCACTCCAGCTGCCTGGAGAATTCCAGGGACAGATGAGCCAGGCGGGCTATAGTCCATGGGGTTGCATAGAATCCGACAGGACTGAACAACTAGCACACATCACTGGGCTGTTGCTGGGAGGCTGCAGCTCCTCTTCACGTGGACCTCTGTATAGGGCTGCTCATGGCGTGTTGGTTGACTTCTCACACAAAGTAAGCAGCGAGAGAGAGAATAGCGAGAGACGGAAAGAAATGGAGAGGAGAGAGAGAAAAAGAGAAAGGGAGGGTGAGCTGCCAAGAAGCCAAGATGAAAGCCACAAAGGAGGGACCGAGGGGCAGTCAGAGGCTGTGGGTCATCCCAGAAAGACATGAAGGTGTGTCCTGAACTAGTCTTGGGATGGAGAGGATGGCTGGGAGAGCAGTCTGGAGGGTGGAATCTCCTTCTGATGGTGGAAGTGAGGCGGAGTTAGGGAAAGGGAGGTGGTCAGATTTAGGGATGAGGGAGCTCTGGGAAGTCAGCATGTCTTTAAGAAGTGGGGGTTGTGTGGAATTCGGTGCATCAGCTTGTGATGCTTAAGGCAATACTAAGGATGGGAAGTTCTCCTTGGTAGACAAGTTGACTCATGTGGTTCAGATTCTGCCTCTTTTAGGAGGGACAGTCAGCCTTGCGCTTAAGACTCCGACTGCTGGGGACTTCCCTGGTGGTCCAGTGGTTAAGAATCCACCTTCCAGGGCAGAGGATGAGGGTTTGATCCCTGGTCAGGAAACTAGGATCCCGCCTGCCATGGGGCAGCTAAACCTTCACCCTTGAACTAGAGAGAAGCCCGAAAACCATAACAGAGACCCAACACAGCCAAAAAATAAATAATTTTTTTTTTTTTTAAGAAAGACAGCTTTCTGCCTGGGTTTAAGTTCCAGTGCTACTCAGCTGGGCAACTGGTTTAAATGCTCTATTTCCCTATCTTTAGAATGGACATGCTACCAGTATCTACCTCATAGGGTTGTTGTGAAAAGGAACCAGTTAACTGATCTTTTCCAGACCTGCCATTCCAGACCCAGAGAGACCTCTGAGTTTGGGGGGGGGCTAGCTAACATTCCTTCCTCTTCTTTTGGTAACTTGCCTTGATTTTCCTTGAGGAGTCCCTCACCCATGCTCAGGTTGCAGAGTTTTCCCTGTGTTCTAGTTCTGCGCTGTGCTGTTTCACTGTTTTATCTATTACCCCAAAGTTTCATGATGAACTTACGTCTCTCGGCTACTGGACTGTGAGTTGCCAGTCCAGATCCATTCCACTTTCTTGATATAAAATCATCTTGATTGTCCTTCTGGGAAGCACTTCTTCCCCACTCAGTTCAGGAGGGTCTGACTGCCCTTCCCACACCCCTGGTAAGCATATGACACAGGTTTGACCAATTAGTATTATATAGCATCACCCTGGTGATGGTGATCGGTTCAGGAATGGGCACGTGGTCCAAACTTGGCCAATCAGAATAATTCCTGAGTTTTAGCTGGTACTATTAAGAAGAAGTATAACCTTACTATAGGAATTGAAGAGCTGGCAGGGGGTCAGGCTGGACATACCAAGGACTATCTTTGCCAACAACTTGGGCGAAAGAATGCTGAGAATGAAGCCAAAATGGAGGAGGGTAAAACAGAGCAATAGGGATGGTAATGACTTTACTGTTTCTAAATCCCTTGATCAAGTTATATCTGAAGTTAGCTAATCCTAAGGTTTCTAGTTATGTGAGTCAATAAATTCCCCTTTTTACTTAAACCAATTTGAGCTAAATTTCCTGTCATTTGCACTGAAAATGGTCCCAATATGCACATCTTCCAGGGAAAGAGAATGATTTACTGTAAATCCTTACCACAGAAGCTAATTTGTTTGCAGCAGAACTTTGCTGTGAGAGAGCAGGGCTGATATTCTTAGAAATCAGAGCTCTTGGCTTTCTGCCCTCTATTTGTAAAAGATGGTGCAGCAAACCCTCTAACCTTCCTGCCTTACGTAATGTGTTTGCCCATCCCCCAGGAAGTCCGTCAAGGCCTAGTTGTTCCCCATATTACTGCTAGGATCTTGAGTAAGTCAGTTATCCTCTCTAAGCCTCAACTTCCTTACCTGTAAAATGGACATATTAATAGTACCTAAAGTTTGAGGAAAGAGTAAAATAATATATGTTAAGTATTAGGACAGTGCTAGGTATATAGTAAGTGCCCAATAAAACTTTAGCCATTTGTAGTTATTATTAAATGAAAGATCTTCTGTGGGCCCATTATTGTTCAAAGATCTATGAGAAGATAGACCCGGAGTATGATATGCCTGCTTGATATCTCAGGAATCTTCATGGAGGAAAATGGCTTCATCTGGCCTTTCAAGGATTCACCCCAATTTAAATATATAAATAAATAGATGGCTTCCTAGACAGAGTGGACAGAAACACAAACCAATGAACTATTATATAAACAAGGATGCAGAAGCATGAAGAGGTTAAATCATTGGCCAAAGACCACTTTGGTCCTAAGTAGGGACACAGGATTGGTGCTTCTGTATCCAGACCCCACATTCCTAATCACTCTGCAAGTAACCCAAGTGTTAGTTGCTAAATCATGTCCGACTCTTTGTGACCCCAGGGACGTGTAGCCCACTACGTTCCTCTGTCCATGAGATTCTCCAGGCAAGAATACTGGAGTGTGTTGCCAGTCCCTTCTCCAGGGGATCTTCCTGACCCAGGGATCAATCGTGGGTCTCCTGCTTGGCAGGCAGCTTACCATCTGAGCCACCAGGGAAGCCCAATCACTCGGCAAATACTATTACTGATTTTGAAAACAAATGAAAAGAACAACAGCAGTTATTGAGGTCACATGGCTGAAAACTCAAATGGTGACAAAGATGTAAAAGAAAAGGCGTGCAGATTACCCATGTAGCCAGGGCTGGAGCCCAGCTGTCTGGGCTCTGGCCCTCAAGGAGTTAAACCCTTTGTTCTGTGATCGTGGTCAGGCCCAGGCAAGGGATTCTGGGAGAGGAAGGCGACAGGCCAGCTGAGGGAGGGGTGGACAGCTCCAGGCAGCTGGTGCCATTGGGGGCTATGGCCAGCTGTCTCCCACTGACCAGGCCGGGCACCCCCAGGCCTCTCACAGGCAAGGTCTGACAGCTGTGGGAAGGGAAGAGGTCCCTGCCGCCTCGGGGGACCCGCAGAGCTGACCAGTGACCCTGAGGTGAAAGCTTTGCCCGCCGGCTCCTCAGCCTCCTGACTCGCCATCTGTCTCGTGGCCTGGACGTGCCATTTCTGATCGTTCCCTTCGGTGTAAATGGGGAAACAACTCCGAAATAAACAGTGGGCACTGTGCAAGACACAGCATCTTTCAAAAGCCCTGGTCCTGCAGGCTGCCACAGGGTATTTGGTGGAGAAGGCGGGTCGAGGGTATCATCAAAGAGACGGTGCAGTGAGAGGGACTGTGCCTGGGAACCCCAGGGGCCCAGGTTCGAATCCTGAGTCTGGGCAAGCCCCCTTACCGGGTCCCATATCTTGTATGTCTTCTGTGAAGTGGCACTGGAAGGATTTAGTGAGATGACGTTGATTACACACAATGCCTAGAACCAAACTCCCAGGTTCACATCCTTAGCTGTGGCTTCGGCAGGCTCTTTAATCTTTCCGGGGCTTAGTTTCTAAAATTTCCAAACTAGGGTGACAATTTTGTTGCTGTTTAGTCACCAAGTCATGCCTGACTCCTTTGCGACCCCAGGGACTATAGCCCTGCCAGGCTCCTCTGTCGATGGGATTTCAATGTCTTTCTTATCGTCTATCAGGGAAAGAAAATGAAGGCACTTCCCCTAGGGTAAGAAAATAAATGCACTCTTTTTAAAAAAGTTTTTTATTTGGCTGCACCAAGCTGCTAGTTGTGGCATGGGAAGTTCTAGCTGTAGCATGTGAGATCTAGTTCCATGAGCAGGGGTCACACCTGGGCATACTGCATTGGGAATGCAAAGTCTTAGCCACTAGACCACCAGGGGAGCCCCAGTGCACTCTGTGCAGAACTTCAGTAAGCACTGTTAAAAGAGGCAGTTTGTTCTGGTGAGTAACTCCACTGCCTGTCAGCTGTGTGGCTCAAAGCAAGATACTTCTCCTCTGTCTGTCTCTGCTTTCCTCATTTGTAACATGGAGATCCTCATAGCCCCTTCCTCAAAGGCTTGTCGAAAGGACTAGAGGAAGTATGATAAACGCCCTTGGAGAGTAGTGGTGAGCACACTCTAGATGTTAGCCCTTAATGTTATGAAAGTGCCTGTCAATTGTGAAGTTGATTGGGACTAGAGTTCTTGTTACTGACATTCTTTCTAGAAAATTCCTCACCAAAGAGGGCACAGGAGACAAGCCAAGGAAAGGCAGTGTGTTATAACAGAAAGACCTCTTTAGACACAAGGTGAGGAGTAGGGCAAGGGGCCCACTGACTTCGGGGGACATCTTTTGTGTCCTTGAGAGAACATAAGAGTTGAGTCCATTCAGCTTCAGAATGGAACCTCTCGAAGGCATCCAACAACCAGCTGCACAGCCTTGAAGGTATACTTAGAGCCGAATTAAGTGTGTGCAGGTCTCTGGGGAGAGAGACCCGCTGGGCTGAGGCCCCTCTCTAATGCTAACCGTGTGACCTTGGGCAGGAGCAGGTGACTTAACCTCCCTCTCATCTGTGAAATGAGGACCCCAGCAGAACTGCCTCACAGAGAGGATTCTGTGAGTGAGTCCTTGTAGGGTGGTGGTTCCTAACCAGGGGTGACTTTTTCCCCACACCCACAACAGACATTTAATAGTGTCTGCAGGCATCCTCGTCACAGCTGAGAGGAGGATGCTACAGAGGTTCCAGTGAGTAAAGGCCAGGGATGCTGCTGAACATCCTACAGTGCCCAGGACAGCCCTCCAGCAGAGAATTATCCAGCCCCAAATGTCAAAAGAAATCCTGACCGAATGTACAGTTTCAGCACAGTGCCGTTAAATGGTAAGGACTCATATTTGTTGAAGGACTTAAAAAGCTTGCTCTCTCCATCTCAGCTTTCTTCTAACACGGAGAGGATTATATATATGTGTGTGTGTGTGTGTATACACCTCACAGATTTGTCATGAAATTTAAGGGGGAAAATCTACGGAAGTTCCCAGTCCAAGGCATGACCTGCTCTGGACCGGGTCGCTGTTGTCAGCTGTTGAATGAATGTGGCAACCAGGGGGAACAGAGTCCCAGATCTGGACCTGGGGAGTCAGCGTGAATTTCTTCCGGTTCAAACTGTTTTCTCCCTGAAGGATTTCATGGGTGACACGTGCCCAGACAAAGAAGGCTGGCAGCAGGGTGAACAGAAGGAATCTAGGATCGATTTGACCCCTGGGGTTCCCCCACCTCCCAGATTTCCAAAGCTGTAAGAATTTTAAGGGGAACTTAATCCACGTGTTGTTGCCTGTTTGTAATTCCTCAAGTCGCCTCTGTGTTAATAGAACCTCTCTGTGGCTCAAAGCCATTTTTTTTTTCTTTTACTTTTCTCTCTCTCTCCCTCCTCTTTTCTTTCTCTTTAAAAGGATGCCTTTCCTCTCAAGTACAGGAAGTTGGCTTGGGCCAAAAACAAACAGGGTGGTTGCTGAAAGCTCTCAGGGCCAGCTTGGAGCCTCCCAACACTCTCTGAGCAGGTTTCTAACCAGAAACCTCCTCCCTGTTCTGTCTTCTTCTCTGGCTGGGTCCCAGTAGGACCTGTCAAAGAATTAGTGCTCAGAAAAGTTTGTTATGTTGGTGACTTGTCTTAGTCTGTTTGGGCGGCTGTCACAAGTTACCATAGGCTGGGTGGCTCAAACAATAAATGTTTGCTTCTCCCAGTTCTAGGGGCTAGAAGTCCAAGGTCAGGCAGATTTGAAGTCAAGTAAGAGCTCATTTCTTGAGTGACCATTTTCTCATTGTGTTCCCACCTGTCAGAAGAGGCCTGGGAGCTCTCTTGGATCTCTCTTAAAGGGGAGCCAGCCCCATTTAGGAGGGCTCTACCCTCATGACCTAATCACCTTCCAAAGGCCCCACCTCTGGATATGACCACACTGGGGATTATGTTTCATCATATGGATTTGGGGAGAGGCAGAAACTTTCAGATTATAGCATGTCTCAGGTCTTACCTAATTGATGCCAACTGTGCACTGAGAAGACGTATCAGGTAGGAAGGGAGGGGAGCATGAAAGCTAATGATGCAGGCTTTGCCATCTCTTGGCAATTCTTTTGAAAAAAAATATGGTTCTTTGAAAATGTATGCCCCTGTGATAGATAGCCATAGGAAAATTCCTCCTTTGTCTGGGTGGCCTTCACTTCCCTGGGCCTTAGTTTCCTCCTCTGTAAAATGGGGCTAATTAAAGAATCTGCATCATATTGTGGATTCAATGAGATCGACTATGTAAAGTGCCTACAATAATGTCTGCTCTTTCCTAAATGCCGTGTAAGAACTGGCCAGGGTGGCCAGACTCTGAGTGCCGGTCTGGGGAATTTTTTAGAAAGCTCAATCTCCTTGTTTTGTTTTGTTTTTTAACCAACTCCAAGGCATCTCAGAGAGTTCAGCAGCCTCTCTTACACCTTGGCGTTTGATGATTTTGGACAGGATCTGCCTTTCACTTCTGAGGCCGGCTGGGCCCTGCTGGGCATGTTGCCGGAAGGGGTGCCTCATCGCTCCTATCTGCCTGGTCAGCAGTTGTCACGAGCTCTTGATGTGATGATTGGGTGTTTTGCTTTAGATTTCCAGACCTCAGGCAGGCTCCACTGCGGAGGGTGGAGGCTCTGGGACCATCAGATCAAACCAGCAGCTGTTGAGTCTCACCGCATGGAAGATGCTGAGCTGCCCTTCTCTGGCCTGAGGTCCGGCACGCGGGCTCTAGTGTACCCACAATGAGGGCTGACTTGGAACCCCTGTGGTCGGGGCACAGAACACCCTGAGCACTGAGGACCTCAAGCATAAGTGCTGACCCTGGGATCTGGGTACCATTCCCCAGTGGAAGTTAGAGTCTTATGGTCGAGGTTGTCTTTTCTCCAGTGCCTGCTTGTGTTTGAACTTGTTCCCCCCCTAGACTCGCCCACTGGTTCCCTGTAGGACCATCCGACCCTCTGCCAAGACGGGCCATTGGTGGAGAGGGCTCCTCTCTCCTTGCTTCTAAGCTCAGAACCCTGGGCGGTCTTGCCTGCGGAGATGGGGTGCGTGGCTCTGTGTTTTATTACTATTTATTGTTCTTGTTATTTTAACATTTATGGAGCATGTCTTAGCTGTGAACTCATTTCTTGAGCATCACTGCGGTCGAAATCTCTCCAGGGTGCAGGGCCAGAGGTTACTTTGATTTGTTTTTGGCTTTTGCCCTATTTAATTTATTTAAAATATTGTTCTGCTTGGGGCTCCCTTTGTTCTAAGGACTTTTCTGGAGATGGCTCTGAGTCTACCCTAAGCCTCCGAACACCACTGTTTGAACATAAGCCTGGGCACACTTGCAGCCAAGAATCGGCAAACATTTTTTGTAAAGAGCCAGATAATAAATATTTTGGGCTTTGCGGTCCAATGGTCTCTTTTGCAACTATTCAGCTTTAACTGCCATCACATGATAGCAATCATAGACAACACCTAAACTAACAAAACTTTATGAAAACAGAAGGCAGCTAGAATTTGGCCCAGGGGTAGAAGCTTACTGAATCCTAATGTAGATGATGGGGTTCTTGTTCTTCTAATAGAAACTCATCTTTAGTTCTTCTGTGGATCTCAAATATAAGTCCTTCCATTTCAACCTGTTTCTACCTCTTTGTTTGATCCCCTGGAACAGGGGCCAGCAAGCTGCAGCCCATAGGCCAAATCTGGCCAGATAACTATTTTGTCAGTAAAGTTTTATTGGAACACACAGTCATGCCCACTCACTTCTGTATGGTCTGTGACTGCCTTCGCCCTATACAGGCAGTGTTAAGTAGTTGTGACAGAGACCTCTGGACCTCCAAAGCCTGAAATATTTAATATCTAGCCCTTCACAGAAAATGTTTGCTGACCCCTGCTCTAGAGAGATGGAGAAGAGCTGGAAAACACCATTTCTTTTCATGTACGTGAAGAGTATTGAAACCAACTCCTCTAAACTTAAGTTGTTATGGGACTTCCCCAGTGGTGCAGAGGTTAACACTCCATCTTCTAACACAGGGGGTGTGAGTTCAATCTTTGGTCAGGGAATTAAGTTCCCACGACTCAGGTCCCACATGAGGGTACAGTAAAAATATTTTAAAATAAATGAACTTAACTTCTTAGACCTTTCCCTTCAATTCTTCTGTCTAGTCCTCCAAATATTTTAGATCTTCTTTTCTGGACCCTAAGTTTTTTCCAAAGTTCCATACTATTGCCTCTAAACACTTTTGACCATGCTTCTCAGTAAGAAATGTATTTATTATGATCTTGTAATGACATAAGAAAGAAAAACCACACTACCCCCCACCAGCACCACCACCACACAGAATTTTGTTCAGTCGCTTAAGTCGTGTCTGACTTTTTGTGACCCCATGGACTGCAGCACGCCAGGCTTCCTTGTCCTCCACTGTCTCCCAGAGCTTGCTCAAACTCTTGTCCATTGAGTTGATGATGCCATCCAAGCATCTCATCCTCTGTTGCCCCCTTCTCCTCCTGCCTTTAATCTTTCCCAGCATCAGGGTCTTTTCCAATGAGTCAGCTCTTCGAATCAGGTGGCCAAAGTATTGGAGCTTCAGCTTCAGCATGAATACACAAGGTACATATATAAATAAAAGTTTCAGTAAGCAATACTGACTCTTACTGCATGCAGTACATGCTCACATTGTCTATTAGTATCAGTCAAAATAGGCTTGACTCTGCTGTAGTAATAAATAGGCCTCAAATCTGAGTGACTATAAATCAACAGTTATTTGTTTGCTGGTTTTGTTCTGCGTCCCTCCTGGGTTTCTGGTGACTCTGAAGCTATAGAACATCATACGCTGGTTCTCTAAGCCTCTGTCCGGAAGGGTCACTCATCATTTCCTTTAACATTTCTTTGGCCAAAGTAACTCATATGACTATAACTTTAAATAGGATAAAGAGGCATAGTGCTAGCCAAAAGACAAACCTGACCTATTTGATGAACAGCACATTACCATATTAGTTATCTCAAAGACAGGGTTTTAAATTGCAGTCGGCATTTGAGACTCTGTTTTTAAGGGGTTAAGGGTTTAGTTTGGAAATGTACTATAATGCATTCCACAAGGCATTACCAAAAACATAGATGACCAGTTTCTTTTTATGGAAAAATCTGAAATAAAGGGTGAAATGGGAGGAGTAGAATGGGTTTAACGCTTTAGAAACTGTCCCAAGTATAAGTTGGATCAAATCTACTCTCATAGTCAAGACAAGTTACATGTGACAGAAAACCCAGTTAAGACTGACTTAGCGAGTAAAGTTAGGACTTCACAGGGTCAGGGAGCTGAGAGTTCAGGGTTAGATCTGCTTTCAGGTATAGCTGGCTCAGGGTTCAGATGAGGCAATCAGGACTCCCAAGTGCTTTCTGCCTCTTGATTTTATTTTCCATTTTGGGGGCTTAATCTTCAGGCTGCATGTAGAGCTGGATGGTAGGGGTATCTCCATCCCCACATCCTCTGAAGCACATAGTAGATGCTCAGTAAATATCTACTTATTTTTGCCTGTGCTGGGTCTTCATTGCTGCACAGGCTCTTCTCTAGTTGCGGTGAGTGAAAACGACTCTCTAGTTACGGCGCATGGGCTTCTCGTTGCAGTGGATTCTCTTGCCGTGGAGCACAGGCTCTAGGCTGCCAGCTCTAGCCGTGGTATCTCCCTGCTGTAGGGAGATACACAAGCGTTGGGGCACACAGGCTTAGTTGCTCCACAGCATGTGGGATCTTCCTGGATCAGGGATTGAAGACATGTCTCCTGCATTGGCAGGAGAATTCTTATCCACTGAGCCCCCAGGGAAGGCTGTAAATATTTACTGAACAAACAGACTGCTAAGATTGGTTTGGACGGTTGATACTTTTGTTCAAGTGTTAAGTCGATACCTATTTTAAGACTTGTGTGCATTTGTCAGTGTGTGGGACAGAGGTAAAGGGTGGAACAAGTTGCCTTTTTTGGATGCCCCAGGTCTTCCTTGCAGTGCATGGGCTTCTCTAGTTGTAATGCTTGGGCTGCAGAGCACGTGGGCTCAGTAGTTGGGGTGTGTGGGCTTAGGTGCCCCACAGCAGGTGGAATCTTAGTTCCCTGACCAGGGATCGAACCTGCGTCCCCTGCTTTGGAGGGCAGATTATTCATCACTGGACCACCAGGCAAGTCCCGAAGCAAATTGCTTTGATTGCAGCCTTGACTGCATCACTTATTCACCGTGTGGCTTTGGGCAAGGGTCTCAATCTCTGCACCCCTTAGTGCTGCATCTGCAGAATGGAAGCTGAGAGTTGCCCAGAAGTTCAGATGCGGTTGTAGTAATATTCACCACTTCCTGACAGCTCCCCAAGAGTCACACACCGTCCTGCCCCCTGCCCCAAGCTGCTGCCTGGAGCTCATCTTCCACACAGTGTGTGGCTGAGTCCTGCCAGTCCAGCCTGCTGATCCCTTGGGGCCCACGGTGTCCGCAATCACTCTCTAAGACCGTCACTCCAGGTCAGCCCCACCGGCATAGAAGCAGGGAATCCTAAGACATGTGTAGAAGAAGTTACACCCCTAGTTAGTTGGAGATGCGGAACCCAAAGCATTTCCTCAGAGGAGTGAGGGTAAACGAGTCACGCTGTATCTAAACACACAGAAAATGGAACTTCATCTGGGTTTCCATTTCGTCCTATTTCAGTTTTGTACAATTCATGTAGTTCAATTTTTAGGTATCATCCTACTCTAAGAGAGCTGATGTTTGAAGTCCTGGGACTCTATTTTTTGAAATGTTTTCACATTAAATAGTTACCATTATTTCTAATGTTACAACTTGGGGAAACTTTTCTGGCAGTCAAGTGGTTGAGATGCCGTGCTCCAAGGCAGGGGGCATGGGTTCGATCCCTGGTCAGGGAACTAACATCCCACATGCCACATGGTGTGGCCAAAAAGTAGAAATTAAAACAAAACAAAACAAAAAAGCTTGGAAGATGCGGAAGAGAGATAGTTGAGTAATCTTAATAGCTTAATGTTTCTCTGCAACTTAGTAATGTGCCCCTGTTTGATGTTTTACGTATACTAATTCATTTCATCTTTGTGATGATCCTCTGGGACAGGTTTCACCTTAAGCTCGTGTTACAGATGGAAAAACTGAGGTCCCAGGGCTCAGTAACCCCCCAAGCTCACCCAGCTGGTAGGAGAGCCCCACAGGCCGTGTCCGTAACCTCCACACTAGGCTGACCCAGTTTATGACATCTGATCCTAAAGAATTTGGTTCCGTCACAGGTAGTGTTTATATAAAAAAAAAGATCTTGGGGAATAGTTATGTTTTCATGTTTGGTAGAAAGAGCAGCAGCAACATAGAAGGAGCTCAACTATATTAAAAATAATTGAATATAAGAGCAAATGGATTTAGGCGCAGGGGAAATGTCCCAAAACATTGGCTTGGAACAGGACTTCTCAGCCTTGGACGTAGTGACACGTGATTGTGGTGGGGACGGTCCCATGCATCGTAGGATGTTTCATAGCATCCCTGGCCTCTATCCACTAGGGCAACCACCACAACCACCTCCCAGTTGTAACAACCAAAAGTGTCTCTAGTTATTGCCAAATCTCCCATGAGGAGTGTGACCATCCTGGTTGAGAACCATGTGGTTATAGATGCTAAGATCACAGGTGGCATCACAGGTGGCATTTTTCCTTTCTTTTTCTTTTCTATGGCTTCCAAAGTTCCTTTAAGAGGTAAGCTTGGGTTACATCAATAAGTTGGAATAAAGAAGCTGCTATTAGGACAGATCGTGTCTTGCTTGTTCAGAACCTTCCAGTGAATTCTGAGTATACTCAGCCTCACCAAGACAGTCAAGACCCTGGTGTGATCTGGCCCCTGGCTACTTCTTGGGCATGTTCTCCTGTCGCCATTACTCTCACTCACCACTTCCCAGCTGCTCTGGTAAATTCTGTTTTTCAGACACACCTGGCTCATTTCCACCTCAGGGCCTTTGCATGTGCTGCTCTGCCCAGTTGCTCATACCTATCTCCTCTTCACATCGCTTGTTAATCCACAAGTGTCTGTTCAAATGTCACCTCCTCCGAGAAGCCTCCCCTGGTCACCCTGTCTGGAATGGTTATGTGTCCACCCCCCCCCCCCCTTGACTGTCTTGTCTCTCCCACTAGAATGTCAACTCCTGGAGGGCTGGAACTTTGTTTCATTGACTGTTCCATCTCCAAACCCTAGAACAATGCTTGGCACATAGTCGAAGTTCAATAAATATTTGTGGAAGGAGGGAGGGAGAGAGATGGCCGGAAGGAGACTTGGAGGAGAGAGGAAGGAACGAAGGGAGGGAGGGAGGAGAATAATTACAAAAAATAAAATCAGTAAACTCAGGAGCTTACGGTAAAGGCACAACCTCACAATCCACACAGCTGTGTTTCTCTCTACATTCCAACTCATTTTGAACTTGTGGTTTATGGACAAAAGATTTGCATAGCAAACAGGCTCCAGGCAGCTAGCTCCCTTGGAGAGAACACATTAATATGATTTTTATGCTGCCTCTTTCCAGAAATACTGTGCTGATGAGTGACCTGTGTTAAAGCAGCAATAACATAAGCAGAGGCTCCTTCCTTGAGCTGCTGAGTGACGGAAGGACTCTTAAAATGTGTTGTCCCTCAAACACCAGGAAGCACCCAGAGCCACCGCGTCCTCCTCAAGGTCTCCTGCTCAGCCTTGAGCAGAGCTGTAGTTCACATCACCCTTGACCTTGACCCAAAGGGAAACAAGCTCTGATGACAGTTCTTACAATGAGGCATGTGTGATGCTGAACTGGTGTGGTCTGTGGGCCGAACATTTTTAACAGACCACTTATTCTAGGTTTTTTGTTTGCTTGTTTGCCTTGCTTTTGGGGTGGGAGGAAGCAGTGCCATCCCTTTGGTTATTCCAAAGGTCAGAACAAGACGTCAGTGCGTCCTAGTCTTGGGTTGATTTCCAGGCGCTGCTGGGTGAGCAGAAGGAGGTGGGGTTTTCTTTTCTTTTCTCCTCTTTTCATTCTTTTGTTATGTTACTCATTTTCTTGCACACTTGGCTCCTGCTGTCAGTACACATGGCTTTTTGTTTGTTTGGTTTGGTTTTGGCCAAGCCATGTGGGCTCTGGGATCTAGTGGCCTGACTAGGGAGCAAACCTGCACCCCCTGCATTGGAAGCACAGAGTCTTAACTATGGGACCTTCAGGAAAGTCCTGAGTAAGCATACTTTTAATGAGCATCTACTGTGAGAGATGGTTAGATAGTATCACTGACTCAATGGACATGAATTTGAGCAAACTCCAGGAGATGGTGAAGGACAGGGGAGCCTGGTGTGCTGCAGTGGGATCTCAAAGAGTCAGACACGACTTAGCAACTGAACAACAGCTGTGTGCCAGCCAGCCCCAGCCTGGCATTTAGAGAGTCTGAGGAGGTATAAGATCTGCCCACCACAATTTCTGCTTCACCAACAACCTTTATGCACTTTGAGGTTCAAGTTTCTGATGACTTTTTTCTTGTATTGGTTTTATTTTTAATTGCAGAAGTAATTAACAGGCTCATCATCAAGTGTTGAAATGACACTGAAATATATAAAGTAAAAAAGTGGGAAGTTCCCAGGTTTCCTCTTAACAGGACCGCTTGTAATTGTTGGGTGTGTACACTTGCAGATATGTTTTAATGTGTGTGCAAGCCATCAGATGAAGTCATATAGTTTTCTTTTTTACGGAAATGGGATTGGACTTTGCACACCGCAACTTCCTGCCTTCTGCTTTTATATGGTGGACACGTTTTCCATATCAGACACTATCTGTTGGTTCATTGGCAGATACAGCATAATCTCTTTCCTTCCTCTGTTCGCTAACTAGTACAAGGATCAGCAAACTTTCTGTCAAGGTCCAGATAATAAATATTTACACAGTCTTCACTGCAACTAGTCAACCCTGTCATCAGCGTAGCATGAAAACAAGCATAGAGAGATGTAAATCAAGGGGCATGGCTGTATTTCAGTAAGACTGTATTTGCACACCAGATTTGGCCTCCAGACCACAGTTTGCCAATCCCTGACTTTGTAGTCTTCCACATTTTTCTTTATATTCTTGTGTTCCTAAACACAAGGATTTAGCTTTGGGTTTACTTGGGTTTTTTTATTTTTTTCAATTTTGGGGGTTGACAAGAAACAGGAGGAATTGCTGATTATTTTTAAATAATATGTTATACATGCTTAGCATTTTTTTTTTTTTTTTGGTCCTTGATATTCATGGAATTGCCTCTAAGGCAGTTGATACCACTCTTATTTTCAATGGCTATATAAAATTTCAGGCAATAGATTGTCTGTATTGATCTAGGTAATGCCAGCTGCTGTAACAAATAAATCATATAGTCTGCGGACTTAACACAATCACAACGAATTTCTGGCCCACTTAAGGACCAGTGACAGTGTTCCTGGTAGACTGGTATCCTGCCTGTGGTCCACTGGGGACCCTGGCTCCTTCTGTTGTGGAGCTCAGCCTTCTTTAGTGCCTCAGAGGCTAGTCCAATCAGCAGATGGATAAAGAAGGAGAGGGAATGATCAAGTGTTAAAGACTTTACTAGCCAGGCCTACACATTACACTCAACATTTCTGCTCATGGTTTATCAGCCAGAGCTCAGTCATTGGCTGCATCGAACTGCAGGGGCTTCCCTGATGGCTCAGCAGGAAAGAGTCCACCTGTCAATGCAAGTGGATATAGGTTTGATCTCTGGGTCAGGAAGATTCTCTGGAGAAGGAAATGAAAACCCACTCCAGTATTCTTTCCTGGAAAACCCCATGGACAAAGGAGCCTGGTGGACTAGAGTCCATGGGGGTCACAGAGAGGTGGACATGACCTAGCGTCTAAACAACAACAACCACAATAATGGCAAGGGAGGCTTGGAAATAGTCTAGATCTGTTTAGAAGAAAGAAAAGCTGTATTTTGGTAACCATGTAAGTATCTCTGCCTTAAGAACTCAAAGACTTGATTAAACAGTTACAGCCCGGCTCAGTATAGAGCCAGCACTCAACAGGTGCTACCTTGATGATTGTAAACATATGGCTTGGTACTGTTCTGACAGTGTAATGCTCTCAAGACTTAATACATGAAAGTGATACACTGAGTTTTCTGAGGATCTATTAGGAATACAATGCATAAGCACCTCGATTTGTAGCGTGTCCCAAACCAGATTCCCTGCTCTCTCCTACCAAATTTCCTCCTGTTGGCTGTGAACTCCACTATCCACTCGTGGTTCATACTGAAAACTCCAAATTCTCACTGGCCTTGTCTCAATCCCTCCCTTCTTGTATCCAGTTGCATCCGTCCCTAAACATTTGTCCAAGTGGCTCAGAAATAGCTCTGGATCCACCCTAACATTTTATTCTCATCATCACACCCTTAGTTGTGACTTTGGTGTTTTTTGCCTAAGCTAGAACTTTTGTAAACAAAACCAGTCTGCCTACCTGTCCCTACACCTCCCTCATGCCACCCACCAAGATGTTGCCTGGGTAGGGTTTCCAAAATTGGTTCTTTGCCCAGCATTCTCCATGGGCTCTCCTGTCCCCAGAAGAGAAAAATGCAAGTGTGCAGCCAAGCCAACTTCATTTCTAGCCAACTTCCAATCATTTTTTAGGAGATGAGTTAGTCTGGGGGCCAAAACATGCCTGGTTGCAATAAAACTTCATGATATTTGGTGAATCTGAGCCCATGTTTTCTATAATTATGAGAAAACCATGAACATACAGTTTTCCACTGATGGTTAATGTGAAGGTAGTAACATTACAGGAATAAAAGATAACATTCCTATGCTTGTTCAGTCGCTCAGTCATGTCTGATTCTTTGTGACATGAACTGCAGCACACCAGGCTTCCCTGTGCTTCACTGTCTCCCGGAGTTTGCCCAAACTCATGTCCAATGATGCCATCCAACCATCTCATCCTCTGTCATCCACTTCTCCTCCTGCCTTCAATCTTACCCAGCATCAGGGTCTTTTCCAGTGAGTCGGCACCTTGCATCAGGTAGCCAAACTATAGGAGCTTCAGCTTCAGCATCAGTTCTTCCAATGAATATTCAGGGTTGATTTCCTTTAGGATGGACTGGTTGGATCTCCTTGCAGTCCAAGGGACTCTTAAGAGTCTGCTCCAGTGCCGTAGTTCAAAAGCATCAATTCTTCAGTGCTGAGCCTTCTTTATGGTCCAACTCTCACATCCATACATGACCACTGGAGAAACCATAGCTTCGACTAGACAGACCTTTGTTGACAAAGTAATGTCTCTCCTTTTTATTTATTTATTTATTTTTGTCTCTCCTTTTTAATACACTGTCTAGGTTTGTCATAGCTTTTCTTCCAAGGAGCTAGCATCTTTAAATTTCATGGCTGCAGTCACCATCCACAGTTATTTTGGAGCCCAAGAAAATAAAGTCTGTCACTGTTTCCATTTGTTGCCCGTCTATTTGCCATGAAGTGATGGACCAGATGCCAGGATCTTAGTTTTCTAAATGTTGAGTTTTAAACCAGCTTTTTCACTCTCTTCTTTTACCTTCTTTAAGAGGCTCTTTAATTCCTCTTTGCTCTCTGCCATTAGAGTAGTGTCATCTACATATCTGAGGTTATTGTTATTTCTCCCAGCAATCTTGATTCCAGTTTGTAATTCTTCCAGCCTGGCATTGCAGGGTGACAATATACAGCCTTGACGTACTCCTTTCCTAATTTTGAACCATTCTGTTGTTCCATGTGCAGTTCTAATTGTTGCTTCTTGACTTGCATACAAAAGTTGGAGAGTTCTGATAAAACATGGCCCACTGGAGAAGGGAATGGAAAACCACTTCAGCATTCTTGCCTTGAGAACCCCATGAACAGTATGAAAAGGGGGAAAAAAAGCATTCCCACGAGGGAACCCATTTATTCCTTGACATCCAACACATAGTAGATGCTTAGGAAATAAGTGTTGAATGAGTAAATACGTGAAAATGGATGCAACTGAGTCACAAAGACCTTTTTTAAATGAACTATAGTTGATTTACAAGCCTTCCCTGGTGACTCAGTGGTGAAGAATCGCCTGCCAATGCAGAAGACTTGGGTTCAATCCCTGGGTCAGGAAGATCCCCTGGAGAAGGAAATGGCAACCCATTCCAGTATTCTTGCCTGGGAGATCCCATGGAAAGAGGAGCCTGGCGGTCTGTAGTCCATGGTGTCGCAAAAGAATAGGACACGACTTAGTGAGTAAACAGCAGGGTTGATTTACAATGCGACGTTAATTTCTGCTGTACAACAGAGTGACTCAGTTATATATGTGTGTGTACATTCTTTTTTATATTCTTTCCCATTATGGTTTATCCCAGGATATTGGACCTGTGCTATACAGTCAAACACAACTGAGCGACTGAACAACAAGACAATGGGGCCATGTTGTTTATCCATTCTATAAGTAACAGTTTGCATCTGCCAACCCCAAATTCCCAGCCCATCCGTTCCCCACGCCGTCTCCCTTGGCACCCACAAGCCTGTTCTCTGTGCCTGTGAGTCGTTTCTGTTTCATAGATAGGTTTGTTTGTGCTACATTTTAGATTCTAAAGACCTTTCTAATTGCTTTCGCATCCATCACTGTATACAGTAAAATCCTCTTCCTTAGCTCAGAGATTCTCAATCTTGGCTTTATCCACATTTTGAGCCGGATAATTCTTTGTTGTGGAGAACTGTCCTGGGCATCACAGGATGTTTAGTAGCATCCCTGGCTGCTACCCACCGGATACCAGTAGCACTTCTTCCCCAGCTGTGATGACCAAAAATGTCCAGACGTTGCCCAAGTCCTCCTGGAGGCAGAACAGCCCCCATCGCTGCTTTAGCTGGTCCCAGGGAGGTGCTGCACCTCTGCAGAACTTCACTGCCTCCCCCTGACAGAGCCTTCTCCCTCCTGCAGCACTCTGCTACTTGCACGCCCAAGACACATGCGTGTGCATACACGCACACGTGTGCGTGTGTGCACGCATACACACATCTCCCTTCTACTGCCCCCACTTTGGCATATAAACCTGTCAGAGAATGAAGACTCTCTTACCCTCCCTCCCCAACTGTCCACTTACTGAACCCAGGAGCTGGCTGCCATCAGGGGTGTCTCCTTTCTGAAAGTCTCCAAGCATCCCGTCCCATTGAAGTCAGCAGGAGCGCCGGCAGAGGGATGGTGCCAGAGCATGTGGAACCGCCTGCCCTGTGTTTTTCTTTGCCTTTGAAACCTCAGGAAGGAGTTGTGTGGAAAGGATTTTAAGAAAACAACGTTTAAAAGGGCCCCTCTGGCCACACCTACCAGATACAGGCCAGGTCAGCAGCCTGCACGCATAGCCAAGGTTGTAATGTGCCCACAGTTTGCTCCGATTTGTTAGATGTTTCTATGGGTATCATTCTGGGAAGTGCTACTCTTGACTTTGACTGTTGAGCACTTACTATGCACTCGGCAAAGTACTTGGTGTGTATACACTCGTTTCATATCACAGGAACCCTGGAGATGGACACTATTATTACCCCATTTTACAGCTGAGGAAATGAAGGTTGAGAGTCTCCTCAACCCCAGGGACAAACCTAGTAAGAGAAGTCACTGGGATTTAATCTCAGGACCTTCCGCTTCAGATAGTAGCTAAGATTTACTGATGTGTTTACTGAGTGTCAAGTACTGCCTGGAGCACTTTGCATTCATTTATTTAATGCTCCCAACCACCCTATGGACTCGATCCCTTTATGATTCCCATAAAGAGAATTGAGGCACAGAGAGGTCAAATGACTTGTCCAAGGTCCCACGCTGGGCTCCAGTGGTCTAGCTCTTAAGCCCTATGCTGTGGTGCAGAGATGGGCAAACAGTGTCTCACGGACCAGATCCAACCCACAGCCTGTTTTTGTGAATAAAGTTTTATTGAGACACAGCCACACCCATTCATTGACATGGAGCTGCTTTCCAACTACAGTGGTAGAGTTGACCAGTTGCAGCAGAGATGATGTGACCCACACAGCCTAAAAGGTTTACCCTCTGGCCCTTTAGAGAAAACATTTGCCAACCCTTGCTCTCAGGCCTCCTCTGATCACCATCCAAACATCCGAGCTGAGGGACCCCCACAGCCCGCTAGATTTGGAGCATATGTTGTAGTTTTAAATAAGTTGATCTTTTTGGCAGCTACTGGAAAGAAAATCTGCATCCTAGGAGGTGTTGTGGAGGTGCCCTCAGAGCTGATTTCTCATCTCCATCATGTTTCTTACTTTAAAATTAGGCCAGCAACACAAGTGCAGGCTCCTCCTCGGCCCCCAGGGAAGGGAGAGGAACGTAAAGAAATCTGAGACTCTTTTCCCTTGCTTCATTTAATCCCAGACAAGCAAGTAAATAAGCAAATACATAAGCTACTAGTTCGGGTCATCCTAAGTGCTCTGGAGAAAATAAAACAAGGTGACTTCTACACCCAAGCATTCTCCATACTCACCGGGGAATTTTTTTAAATCCTAATATTCAGGCTTTACCCCACAGAAGTGCCTGATTCAGTTGATGTGAAGTCAGGACTGGGCATTAGTTTAAAAAAAAAACAACAACACTCAAGGTGGTTCTAAGGTTCAGGAGAGTCTGAAGGTGGGTCACAGGTGATGGTGAGACAACATTCATGGGGTGGGCAGGCAGCTTCTCTAAGGAGGTGGCCTTTGGCTAAGCCAGATGAACAATCAGGAGGAGGGAACAGCATGTTCAAAGACCCAGTGGCAGGAGGGCATATGATGCTAGGGGTTCAGCCTGCCCAGAGCTTGGGCTGCCAGGAGAGGGTGAGGAAGGATGAGCCTGAAGGGCTGCCAGGGCCTGGGCCTGAGAGTTCTGAAACCAGCGTTGTTCAGGCTGCAAGTCTGAATGCCTCGGTGGGTCATGAAATCAGTTTAGTGGGTCACAGCTGGCCCTGGGCAGGGGGAGACAAAGAATAGAAGAGAAAATATTCATGTGTGTTGCCCATGAGGTCAGTGTGGTTTCTCGAGACTTTTATTTCAAGTTTTATAAAGGCGTACCCTGCACGGCATTGAAAAATGTGTTTCTTACTGTGCGTCTCCAAGATTTTGAAAGCCACTGTTTTTCGTCCCTGTGAAAGTCTGGAACTGAGCCCGAGGGCAGTGGGGAGTCATTAAAGAGGTTTTAGTAGGGGCACGACAAGGTCAGATTTATGTTAAAATCTTACCCGAGGAACATGGAGAAGGGATTCAGGGAGGTGGGCCATGGAGGCTGGGAGGCGCCCCCGGGGGGTTGCTGGGCTGGGCCATCAAGAAGCGAAGATGAAACCCAAGGGGTGTCCAGGGTGCGGAGGACCTGCGGGTAGCTGTCAAAAAGATGCATGTACCCCCAAGAAGTGCCAGGGGAGTGGAGGGACTGGAAGGTTGGAAGGTTGAGTTTGAGATTCTGCCTCCCAGCCTTCCCTCAGGAGCCTTGACCCCAACTTGTCACCTTTCCTGTGGCCCAGGTATCACATGCATGACGGACCTAGGGCCCTTCTTTGAACACTTCCTCTTTGCCAGACACTCTGCTAAACACTTTCAAGTATTAGCTCATTTACTACCCTCACAACAACCCATTGGTAGGTACTATTATTAGTCATTCCCATTTTATAGATGAAGAAACTGAGGCCCCAAGAGGATAAGGGCACAGCTATGACCAAGTTGCATAGCTGGGATCCCAGCCAGGCGGTGCAGTGCCAGCATCAGCAGAGGGTCCATGGGAACCAACAGCTGAGGGCTGTCAGGAGGATTCAACGAGCGATACATTCAGGGAGTAATGCATATATAGCAGTGACTGGCTAGAGCTTCGTGAGTGATCGCTAAATAGCTGTTGGTGCTATTGCAAAGTGATAGTGCAAATCAACAGTAGAGCTGGGGTTCAAACCCACATAACTAGAGAACAGAATGGCAGCTCCAACTGCCAGGGCTCAGATCCCACCTCTGCGGCTGCCCCTCTGGGTTGCTGAATGTGGGACTCACGTTAGCTCTCATTTAGGCCTTCACTGTTGAGGACTTAGAGCTGAGTCTGGCCTGCGGTAGTGGCCCCTTTCCAAGTGTGAGCTGTTAGTGCTACTGTCCAAACAGGAACACAAGCCCCAAGGCCAGGGTCGGGGTTCAAGCTCATTGTAGCCAGCTCACTCCTAAGCACATAAAGCCCGGTTTAAAAGAAGCCAAGGCACCAAGGTTTATTTCTCTTCTGCTCCCTCAAACCCTTAATCCCTTTTCTCCACCCAACAGTGGACCTAAATTAGAGCGTCAGGCCCAGGAGGGACTCGGGAAGGGGCAGCCTCAGAGAGCGCTACAGACTCACAGCCCCCAGGGGCCACGTGGCCTGGGCCGCTCCCGAGTCTGACCTGGTCAGCCGCCTCCTTCCTGTCTCATCTCAGAGAACTGTTTTCCTTGGCGCAGGACGGAGACAGGTGACCCCACCTCGCTGGTTCAGGCCCAGGCTCGTTCAGCCTCTCAGACACTTGGTCGTGGCCTCTTGGCTTCCCTGCGGTTGGCACAGCCTTGCCCGCCTTGGCTCCTGTCCTCCGTGCCGTCCCCTGAAAGTTCAAGTGGCCCTTTCTGGAACGTGTTTGTCCGGTCAAGGTTGACAGACTCCCCAAGCCATCTCTTGGCTTTTGTGGGAGACTCTGGCTGCCAGGCTGCTGTGGACATTTCTCTCAAGCCTTGTCTTTCTTGGGCTGTGAAGTTAGCTAAAGAAGCAGGGGAACTGGCTGAAAGCTGGCACCCATGTTATCCAAGACAAGGCAGATGAACGAACTGTAATTTCATGGATATAGCACCTGGTAAACATTTGGAGAACTTTAAAATGCAATATACAAGCTCTTCTTGACAACCAGGATATGAACCTGGCAACCTCTTACAGTCTCTTAAATTTGTTCCCTCATTCATTCACTCATCTGTTTATTCAGCAGATATTTATTCAGCACATATTCTGTGCCAGGCTCTGTCCTAAGCATTTGGGATAAATAAGGAACAATCTAGTTACGGTCTCTATTCTCATGGAACTTATTAGGTCTCAAGCCGCACCATCCAAAAGAAATGTAGGTTGAGTGAAAAACACAAACCACATGTGTAATTTGAAGTTCCCTAGTAGCCACATTAAAAGATAAAAAATAAGTGAAATTAATAGTATGTTTTTATTTTACCTAATGTATCAAAAACCAATCAAACCAGTCAATCCCAAAGGAAATCAACCTTCAACATTCATTGGAAGGACTGATGCTGAAGCTGAAGTTCCAGTACTTTGGGCACCTGATGCAAAGAGCTGACTCATTGGAAAAGACTTTGATGCTGGGAAAGATTGAGGGCAGGAGGAGAAGGGGACTACAGAGGATGAGGTAGTTGGATGGCATCATCAATTCAATGGACAAGAGTTTGGGCAGGCTCTAGGAGATGGTGAAGGACAAGGGAGCCTGGTGTGCTGCAGTCCATGGGGTCGCAAAGAGTTGAACATGAGTGACTGACTGAACAGCAACTGTATGTAAAAAACTAGTATCATTTCAATATAAGCAATACTTTTACAATTATTGATGCACTGTTTTACATTTTTTTGGTATTAAGTTGTAGAGATCAGGGTGTGTTTGACATAGCCACATTTCAAGTGCTAAAGAGTCACACGTGGCTCACGGCTGCTATGTACGACATAACAGGAAAGGGAAGCATCAAACAACTAAATTTTCAGCTAATTGTTCATTACAATGAGAATAAATGCCATGATCAAAAAGTGCACGATTCAGTGAAAACTAATTTAATAAGGGTGGGTGGTGGTGGTCAGGGAAGGCTTCCTGGTGGCAGTGACATTGTGACATTCATGCAAAAATTCTAAAGGTGGAGGTGGGTGGGGCGAGCATCCAGGGCAGAGGTAATAGCTGTGCATAGAACCCGAGGTAGCAAGGCGCTTGCTGCTTTTAAGGGACAACGGGTGAAATACCAGTGTTGCTAGAGGGTAGAGTGGTGAGGGACGTGATGGGAGAGAGTGAGAGGGTCCCCTGAAGTGGCCAGCATTTGTCTGGTGCAGGGTGAGGCTGCATTACTGAATGTCAGCTGGCACTTGGAGGGGCAGCCGCACCTCCTAGTTATTCCACATGTCGAGAAGTTTGGCTTGGCTGGTGTATTGGATTCCTCCAGGACAGCCTGTGTGGATAGCTCAGCCAGTAGCCATTGCTCCTCTTCTGGACCAACAGACCCCCAGTCTTGTTGGCCTTGTGCTCAGGCCAAAGGGATAAAGGATGACTAGACTAAGCCCCTTTACCATGAGCCAGTTCTGACTGATGAGACATAAGGCCATGTATGCTGGACGATGCTGCTATAGATGGTCCTCTGAGAGAAAATGAAGGGCTGAATGCGCCTTTCCCACTTCTTCCTCCTTTGGATAGGTCATCCGAAGCTGTGTTGCTTAGACCTGTGGCCTGTGGCATCTTCTGCCCACGGGAGAGGCCAAGAGATATGCTGACCTAGTGGGTGTGTCTCAGTCCTTAACATTCTTGACCCTCCTGGGCTGCCGTTGCCAGACGTCTCATGAATTGCGATGACGAATTCATCTATAGTTTCCTGTGAGGTGCCCTGTGTGGAGTGAGCAAACATTTACCTGCCGCTTACTACATGCCAGGCCTTCTTCGCAGGGCTTTATCTCACTTCATCCTCTCAGCATCTCTCTTATCCAGGTTGTACAGGTAAAGCCAGAATTCACACTCAGGTTTTTGGGCTGTTTTAACCACTATTCATTTTTGCCTCTCTGTTTTTCTAATGTGTGCATTTGCAAAGTTTATTTTTCCCTGCAGAATGGCATCGTTCTAAAACAGAGTTTCTCCTTGGCACTTGGGACATTTGATTCTTTGTTGTGGGGGCGTCCTGTGCCTTGTAGGATATTTAACAGCCTCCCTGACCTCTACCACTAGATCCCAGTAGTACCCTCCCGCAGTTGTGACAATGAAAAATGTGTCCAGGCATTGCCGAGTGGCCCCTGCAGGACAAAATCACCCCCTCCCCACTGAGAACCTCTGCTCTAAAAAATGCTTCACTGGACCTCCCTGGTGGGCCAGTGGTTAAGACTCCACGTTCCCAATGCAGGAGGCACGGGTCCGATCCTTGGTTGGAAAGCTAAGATCCCGCATGTCACTGGGCACGGCCAGGAAAAAAACAGAAAGAATGAAAGATGTTTTAGTGCCAGTCACCTGCTTGGCTCTTTGTGCAGGCTGATTAATCTTTCTGGTCTTCAGTTTCCTCTTCTGCAAAACGATGGCCGGGGCAGGGGCAGGGGGGTACAATATTATTCATCTTATTTATTTTGAGGATTACATGAGCCAATGTATGGAAAGCAACTAACATAGTGCATGGTATACAATGAGCTCTTTCTCAGAGTGAAGATTTGGCTTAGATGTCCCTCTGTCCTGTCTATCTTTAGCTAACAGGAACTGCTAGCTGGATTTTACTAGTAAGAGTGAATCCCATGCTCCAGAGTAAAATCTACCAGGATGTTGATTCTGGGAGTCAGGGGTGCCGTTTATCTTGCCCCTGCCCCAAGTAGACTCCTGGGACTTCGATCTGTACCATAGTAGGTGCTCATAGCATTTATTGAATGAGTAAGTGACTTAAACCCTTGTGAATATCTACAAAACTATTCTTTTTAATGCCTCTTAAGGCTTCTCTTATCTTTCTTTGTATTCATTTTTTCTTTGTTTTTTTTTAACTGGGTATTTTAAAAATTATTTTTAGTTTGTTTTTGCTGTTGTTGTTCAGTCATTGTGTCCAACTCTCTGTGACCCCATGGACGGCAGCACGCCAGGCTTCCCTGTCCATCACCAACTCCCAGAACTTGCTCAAACTTATGTCCATCGAGTCGGTGATGCCATCCAACCATCTCTTCCTCCCTCTTCCTCTTCTCCTCCTGCCCTCAATCTTTCTCAGCATCAGGGTCTTTTCCAATGAATTGGGTCATCGCACAAGGAGGCCAAAGTATTGGAGCTTCAACTTTGTATTGGAGCTTCAGCTTCTTATTGGAACTTCAGCTTCAGCATCAGTCCTTCCAATGAATATTTAGGGTTGGTTTCCTTTAGGATTGTTTTTGCTATAGCTGTGTTTTAACCATCCCAGGAATTGTAGATCCTGAGGATTCTTTGGTGCTGCTGTGAGCTAAAGAATCACCAGCTGGACCAGCCTAACTCCAGAGCCTTGAACCTGCTTTAGTCACTTCCTTGGTTTATTTCAGCCTTCCCTGGTGGCTCAGCTGGTTAAGAATCCACCTGCAAAACAGGCAACCCCAGTTCGATTCCTGGGTCGGGAAGATCCCCTGGAGAAGGATAGGCTACAGACTCCAGTATTCTTGGGCTTCCCTGGTGGCTCAGCTGGTAAAGAATCCGCCTGCAGTGCAGGAGACCTGGGTTCGATCCCTGAATTGGAAGATCCCCTGGAGAAGGGAAAGGCTACCCACTCTAGTATTCTGGCCTGGAGAATTTCATGGACTGTATAGTCCATGGGATTGCAAAGAGTCGGACACGACTGAATGACTTTCACTCACTGACTTATTTCAGCCCCATGAGGCACCCTTTGGCCCTTTGATTTTTCCTCAGCAGCTTCTGGCTGCATATTAAATCTTGCCAGGGGTAAATCTCAGCAGAGGGGGTGTGCTTCAAGCTGTTGGGTTTAGGATCCATGTCAAATTTGGAAGTCCTTTCCTCTTTTGTGTACAAACACCATTATAATAAAACTTCTTATTACATGTAAGGAAAACAAGGATGCAGAGGGTCACACCTGTCCCTGAAACCTAATCCAACCACTGGGAGAAAACAGGACTGTGAATCAGGATGGCGTTTCCCTCCCTGCACCCGTTTTATAAAATGTATCTCGTGTTCTTCCATCGGATCCTGACAGTAGTAACTACAATCCAGCATGAGTAGGAACTGATATTTTTCTCGAGTGGCCGCCATTTTGCAAACTCCTGTTTCCATTTCTCCACTGGCCTCCACTGTGGAAATGAGGGCTGTCTACTTGCTTAAGTGTATATGTAAGTGTTGAGAGTCATGGTTCGTGACCAGGGCCCCAGGGCACCTTTGGCAGTGCCTGGAGACAGCTCTAGTTGTTACGACTTGGAGAGGGAAGTGCTGCTATTATCAAGTAAGGATGAGGACCAGGGATGCTGTGAAAGAGCCTACAATCCATAGGCCAACTCCACTCAGAAAAGAGTCATCCAGCCCAAAATCTTAAAAGTGCACAAGCTGAGAAATCCTGAGATCAGTAAAGGTCCATTGCTTCATTTATTAAAATGGAAAAAAAAAAAATGAAATGGACATGAGAGTCTGTAGATTGGAGAATGACTAAATAACCTTTTGTACATAATTTCTATGGAATAACTGGGCATTCCATATTAAGAATTAGGTGGTTCTATGTGCATGTGCATGCTGCGCGTAGTGATGTTGAAAATTGCCCACGGTATATTTTTTACATAGTATTTTTGGTTAAAATAAATTAAAATCTGCTTTAGTAATATTAAGGAATTTTCTAGGCATAATAGTATTATGTCTGTGTTTTTGAAAAAAGATTGTGGGTTTTTTCAGAGATTCGCTTACAGATAATATTTACAGATGAAATTTTTCCAGATGAAAGTATATGTTGGCTGGGGTTTGCTTCCAGGTACTATGAAAGAGGAAGGAGATGGATGAAAAGAAAGCTAGACTGGCCATGAGTTGGTTGTTGAGGCTGGGTGCTGGGCAGAGGGAGGCTCATAAGCTGAGTCTGGGTATTTTTGTGTATGTTGGGATTCCACATAATACAAGTTGCTACACATATACACATATACATGCATACATAAACGCATTGAAAGAAATCTGGTAGGAGATACATAATAAATAGGTGTAGACAGGCAGACAGGCTTCCCAGGTGGTGCTAGTGGTAAAGAATCTGACTGCCAGTTCAGCAGACACCAGAGACACAGGTTCAATCCCTGGGTCAGGAAGATCCTTTTGTGTAGGAAATGGCAACCCGCTCCAGTATTCTTGCCTGGGAAATTCCATGGACAGAGGAGCATGCAGTCCATGGGATCGCAGAGTTGGACACGACTGAGCATAGCATACAACACAGACAGACATAAATTTGGTTCTGTGTAACAGAGAACTGAAATCATGGTGGCATAAATATCCTAGAAGTTTATCTGTCTTTTATGTAAAACTCTGAGCTGATATAGATAAATGCATCTATATTTTTATATAAGATAAATATATTGTTTTTCTGTAAGGTCATCAGAGACCCAGACTCCTTTCATCCTGTTATGTCATCCTTAAAATGCTGCCCTTTTCCTTGTGGTCCAAGATGACACTCTATCACATCAAAGCCTAGCAAGTAAGCATGGGAGAAAAGGGGAGGTTCACCCCACTTTTTAAAGGGCCTTTAAAGTGTCACATGCATCACTTTTGATTCCATCCTGACCATAGTTTAGTCACTTAACCACAGCCTCACCACAAAGAAAGCTGGGATATTCATTCTGGTGCCTGTATGCCGTGCCTGGAATCACAGATTCCTTGATTGTAAAAGAGGGGGAAAAAGGAAGAATTCTGGGGATCACTTAAAAAACTCTACCATGGCTTACTTCAAACTGTGAAGGATGGTTAGTACAGACAAGTGAAACTATGGAGGACCTCATCTTTTTCCATTATATGTTGCTTTAATCAACTCATAATCAACAAATCATAAGCAATTTGTTTTTATTTTGTAAAAAAAAATATAAAAAAGCTATTTATAAATGGGCATACTGGATTCTTGTGCATAATGCTGTGAGGCTGTAGGGTGAAAGTATATTTTGGCTGGGATTTGCTTCCAAGTACTATGAAAGAGGAAGGAGATGGATGAAAAGAAAGCTAGACTGGCCATGAGTGGTTGTTGGGGTTGGATGATGGGTAGAGGGAGGTATTCAATATTCAATATCCACTGTCTGTGTAGTGCCAATTTCAGTGACTATACTCGATGCTAGAGCTTCCCCGGTGGCTCAGTGGTAAGAAATTCGCCTGCAATGCAGGAGATGCGGGTTTGATCCCTGGGTCGGGAAGATCCCCTGGAGGAGGAAACGGCAACCCACTCCAGTATTCTTGCCTGGAAAATCCCACGGACAGAGGAGCCTAGCAGGATACAGTCCTTGGGGTCGCAAAGTCAGACACTGAGCGACTGAACACGCATGCAGACTGCGTGCTAAGGAGCTGCCTGAACAAGACAAAGCACGTCTGGCAGTGAATCAGTAAACACGCAGCGTGTGGTAAGATCCTGATCCGACTTGGAAAGACAGCAGGGCCCGGGGATAGAACGTGGGGAGAGGTTGGCGTGAGGGGGAGATGGGTTTGATACTCTGATCAGGGAAGGCGTCTCTGAGGAGGTGACATTTGAGACAGCACCTGAAGTCAGGGAGAGCTCTGGGAAAGAGAATGTGTGGCGGAAGGAACCAGTGCAAGGGCATGAGATAGTTTGAGTGAAGCAAAATAGTGTCCCTGCATTTGAGGAAAAGACAGACCTTCTGTTACTGAGCCAGGTTCTCGGACTCTTCAATCAACAGAAGTTGTTAAGAGGCCAGACGAGAAATTCAGGCAGGGCTTTCCTGGGACTTATGCTGCATGAAGGAGGGGAAATACGTACTAGCAGGTGCCCTTGCTCGCTCCCTGGGGGAGTAGGTCCCTTAAGTGGGGTGAAGGTAGGGGTGGGTCCAGGGGTCGGGCCAGAGGTGTGGCTTGGATGGCCTGCCCACCCCGTTGGTGGTGCTGTGTGCAGGGTCCATGCGCCTTCCTCTGGCTCCCGGCACCTAAGAAGTGGCAGTTGGCTGTTTGGTCTCTTTGTATCTTGTTCATAATTCGTCCCAGCTGCGCATACACGCGGTTACTTGCAGTTACTTTTAGTCCCTGTAGTTTCTTTGTCTTCCATTGCCCAGAGGAAGCGTTTGTCCAGGTGCAAGCAATGCAGCCAAAGGTCCCAGGCCCGGCCTGTCTCACTCCTAGGAGACGAGATCGGAGGGGTGCTTAGCACCCACATCATGTGGGACCTTGGATCTGGTGTTATATTAAGCCATTTAGGTATTACTCTTAAGTCTTTATGGCCAAAGGTTGTTTTTCCTAATTATTTGCAGTTATTTTCAAAATGTGAAAAAGCATTCCACTGACACAGTATCATGCAGTGGAAAGAGGTTCTGTTCAGCACCCAGTCAGCTCTGGGACCTGAGGACATGTATTCAGCTTGTTGGCCTGTCAATTTCTTTACCTGGAAGGGTGGAAAAAAGAGGAGTTTGTGTCCTGTTCCGTTCTACGATCTGTACAAGTGGTAAGTCAGCCTCACACTAGCTCCAGTGGTGCCATTTATCCCCATTTGACAGGTGAGAAAGTTGAGGCTGAGAAGTCAAGCAAGATCCCATACCCCTGGTAAGTGGCGGAGCTGGGATTTGAACCCAGACTCCCAGGCCCCCTAGGGGGTCCTGCTCAAGTCAGCCCACTGTTCTGGGCTCCTGTTGGCTTGGCCCCACTCACAGGCTGATTGGGAGAGGGCAGTGAAGAAAGATTTGTGGCAGCGGTTTGGCAGCACGTAGACGCTGCACAGATGTATTCATATGATTGCAATACTGTCAGATAACTCTCCTCATTCAAAATACATTTTTAAAAACTTCCAAACCCCTAATGAAATCATTGATTCGGGCCATGAGCATGAGTGGATGAAAACATTAGAGGAAAGATGTAGGGGAGCTTCATACTAGGGGAAGCAGGGTGCTTCCACCTGGTCTCACTGTCCCGTCTGAGCGTCTCTGGAAGGGTAGGGGGACACCTGGACACCATGCCCCCCTGATGCGAGGCAATGGGAAGAACTCAGCACTGCTCGGAAGCCTTGCTCCCCCACCTGATTAATCCGAGCCTAATCTCATTTTAAAGTGAAATCATGGGAAATGAAGTAGAAAGAGAAATAATTAACAACACCATGAGGAAGCAAACAGATAAGTCCAGAACATGAGATGGTCTACAAGACAACTCACCTACTTCGCCAACATGTCAATATTCTGTTAAAAAAAAGAAAGGAAGGGGGAGGCTATTCTAGTTTAAATAAATATAAGAGATAGACTAGGCAAATGTGATGTGTGGTCTTTGTTTAGACCTTATAAACAGGTATCTTATAAACCAGTTAAGGGCATGTGGAGACAAGATTTGAAGATGAACAGTGTTCAAGACGGCACCAGGAAGTACTGTGACTTTTGTCAGGCGTGATCATAGAAAGTATTCAGATTTTTATGATACAAATGAACTTACAAAACAGAGACAGACTCAGACCGAGAGAAGGAACTTAATCGTTGCTGGGGTGAAAGGATGGGGAGGAAGCGATAGGGAGTTTGGGGTGGACTTGTACAAATTGTTATATTTTAAACAGATAACCAACAAGATCCTACTGTATATGTAACACAGGGACCTCTGCTCAATGTTAAGCAGCAGCCTGGATGGGAAGGGGGTCTGGGGGAGAATGGATACATGTATGTGTATGGCTGAGTCCCCTTGCTGTTGACCTGAAACTATTGCAACATTGTTAATCCACTATACCCCATTACAAAATAAAAAGTTTTTTTTAAAGTGTTCAGATTTTTAAATGATGTTCTGTGGAGAGAGGAGACTTCAATAATTTTTTAAAAACACTTTACCGAAGAGAGAAAAAAAGAAGCTTAGAAGAGACACGTGTGGCAAGATCTTGAAAACGGCTGAATCTGAATGGTACGCAGCGATTCATTTTACCATTCTGTCTGCTTTTGCGTATGATTCAGATTTTTCATTAAAAAAAAAAAAAAAAACTTATAGCCCTCACTGCAAAATCATCTTACCAAAAAAGGAGGGAAAAAAAAAACCCTCAGTCTATGAAATTGCATAAAATTGAGCTAACCTCAACACAAGAAGAAAAACATTTTAAAAAACTCATGAATCATGGCATGGCCCATTCAGTTTGAGCGTAACGGTGTAACTAAAAGAGATCCATCATTAGGGAAGATTAAGACATCTACTGCCAGCGTGGCAGATGGCAGGCAAGTAGAGCTTTCAGAATCAGACATCCTGGCTTTAAATCCTTCTCTGCTACTTGTAGTTGATTCTAGACAAGTGACTTCAACTTCCTGTGCTTGCTTTCCTTATCTGTAAAATGGGATCTAAGTTCTGCCAATCTCACAGGGGCTATTGGGAAGATAGAAAGAAAGAAAAGTGAAGTCGCTCAGCCGTGTCTGACTCTTTGCGACCCCATGGACTATAGCCTGCCAGGCTCCTTCCTCCATGAGATTCTCCAGGCAAGACTACTGGACTGGGTTGCCATTTCCTTCTCCAGAGGAGCATCCCAACCCAGGGATTGAACCCGGGTCTCCCACATTGCAGGCAGACTCGTTACCATCTGAGCCACCAGGGAATCCGGTTTAGGAAGATAACATGAGGTCAAATCTGAAAAGGCCCTTAAAACAGTGCCTGGTTCCTAGACAGGACTCACTGCCTGAGAATTACTGTTTTTCAGTTTCATAGGAGTCAGTGCTTCATGGAGACCCAACTAAGGATTTGAATAGGATGAAGATATTCTAATATTTATTTTTAGAATTTCTTCTCTTTTTGGGCTGTGTCGGGTCTCAGCTGCAGCTCTCGGGCTATGCGTTGCGGCGTATGGCCTTCTCTAGTTGTGGCTCACCGGCTCTATAGTTGCGGTGCTTGGGCTTAGTTGCCCTGGGCCATGTGAGAGCTCAGTCCCCCGACCAGGGCTGGAAGCCATGTCCCCTGCATTGGAGGGCAGTTTCTTAACCCCTGGACCACCAGGGAAGTCCTTCTAATCTTTTGTTTCTAGTACTGTTTCTTTTTGCATTTCTCCACTATCTTTCTCCCACCCGTCCCTCTTCCTTCACATTAAAACGTTCTTGCTCTGTGACCTCAGAAGCAGTTTCTCCGTGGTTTAAAACAGGTCCAGGCCATTGCGGTGGACTGTGGCTGGGTGAGTAAGAGGGAGCGGGGCAGTGATGGGCAGCAGGGCTGGTGTGGTGTCTACTGATTGCAGGGACTGGACTCAGCAAAAGGCCTTTGCCATCCAAGGGACGCTGCCTGCCGCCGGCTGCCGCTTGCCTGCCTGCTGGGGAGGTCCCCGGGCTCCCGGTGGCCTCCGAACCCTTGGTGTTCCCCAGCCACCGCTGGCGCGGGCAAGCCTTTCCTTACAGTAAGAGTCCCCGCTGTTTTGCTTTGTACCTTGTTTTGTTGGTTTGGATTGGAGTCTTTTTTTAATGGCTCTGCATGAGAAATATTCTATAAAGTTCTGCATTTTGCTCCAGGGCTGTGCTGAACCCAACCTGAAATCAGGGGAGTGTGTGTGGTCCCATCTCGATTGTCACCACACATTGGGCGCTTTTGTGAAGTTTGTCTCTTGTGGGTCTAGTGAATATGGGAAAGCGCACTGTAAAATGCAAGCATCTGACCTTGAGTCATTTTTTAAGCCAATCTCCAGCGGTCATGTACTGTATGATTCTATTTATGTAGTATTCTGAAAGTGACATTTTAGAGATGAAGAAAGGGTTAGTGATTGCCAAGGGTTAAGGGTGTTGAGGGGGGTGAAGGTGACTGCACCTCTAAATGGGGTAGCACAAAGGAGATCTTTGTGGTGATGGGATAGTTGTTTCTTTTTTTCGGAGGGTCCTTTTTAAAAATATTTATTTGACTACACCAGGTCTTAATTGTGCATGCAGGGTCTTTGATATTCGTTGTTGAATGTGGGATGCTTTTTAGTTGCAGCAGGCAGGGTCTTTAGTTGGGGCGTATGGGGTCTAATTCCCTGACCAGGGATCGAACCCAGGCCCCCCTGCATTGAGCGCATGGAGTCTTAGCCCCTGGACCACCAGGGGAGTCCCAGAATAGTTCTCTCTTGATTGCAGTGGTGGTTACATGAATCAGCAGATGAGATAAGATGACACAGAGATACAAACACACTGTCCCAATGTCAGTGTTCTGGTTTTGATCTTGTACTATGATTATGGAAGATATAACTGTGGGTGAGGAGGGAGGGAATTGAATCAAGGGTACCCAGGACCTCTTTGTACTTTTTTTGTTACAACTTCTTGTGACTCTGCAATGATCTCAAAATAAAAAACAAAACTGGATTCTCCTAAACAATGGGCCCTTGTTTTACATGGTATTGGGGCTGAGAGAAGCATAGTAAAAATTCTTCCATTGACTGTTTTTATTCTGCACCAAATTCACATACAAGAGAATTTATCAGACCTGAATGAGAGAGCTAAGTCTGGGGCTAAGATTCAAGGCTCAGGCTGGTTTTCCTTTCTGACATAAGACACAAGGCTTTCCTTTCTAAGATAAGAACTTCATCTGCTTGACTGAAAGATGGTAAAAGGAGTAGACTGCTGCTGTGGGGCAGATGCAGATAATTGCTGCGTCCTCCTAAGAGAGTTTTGGATAAAGGCCTTCCCATCAGGGAATGGAAACAATACAACGTGTGAAGATAGGACAGGGCCATTAGGCATATAAATTTCAATCAGCCACTCCAAGGCAATTTGCCAATGTCACTTACAATTTTAAAGGCAGACCCCGCAGTTTTACTTTAGGCTATCACCCCTAGAGAACTACATGCTTGTGCTCCCAAGAAGACCCAACTCAGGCACTGCGGCATTAAGTTATAACAACCAACCTTAGGAGATCTGAGGGCTGGCCCAGAGCCCTGGGAATCCCATGCAGCAGTTAAAAAGAATAGGCTAGATCTCTATGTCATTACATGGAATGAACATCAAGACATTTTCTTATTAGAGCCAAAAATGTCCTAGAATAGGATGTTCAGGGAAATAACATTAATAAAAAGATATTCGTGAAATACATTTATGACAGTACTGTGTGTATTTAAGGATATAGTGGGTGTTTTGTGTGTTTATGACTAGAACAAGGTCTGCGAAGCTCTTCCTTGTATTGGTCACTGTGGATGTAGCTAATGGGAGATAGTGACCAGAGGTGCCCTTGCATGCATGCTAAGTCACTTCAGTCGTGTCCGACTCTTTGTGACCCTATGGATTGTAGCCTGCCAGGCTCCTCTGTCCGTGGGATTCTTCAGGCAAGAATACTGGAGTGGGTTGCCATGCCCTCCTCCAGGGGATCTTCCCAACTCAGAGATCGAACCCACATCTAAGATGGCCTTAGTTTTATCTACAATTCTAAAATTTATTGAAATGTTTTGAGATATTAGCTGGGTCCTTAAAACTGTATCATAAAAAATTAGAGTAATATAGATAATAGACCTGTAATAATAGATAATAGAGATAATAGAGCAGGAGGAGATCCATCTACGTGGCTGGGAGATCTGACCCAGCTATCTGGGGTCACCCATTGATGAATGCCAACTAGGACTGAAGAGCAAGTCAATCTAGAATGGCAGCTCTGTGAGAGCAGGGAATTTGTCTGACCAATTTGACACTGTATCCCCAGTGCCTGGAACAGTCCTTGGTCTTCCTAAAAAAACTGGGGGGGGGGGGGGGGGGGGAATAAATTAGTGAATGAGTAACAGTTTTGATTTTTGGTGTATGATATGAATAAAGTCATTCAAAAAACTAAGATCACGGTATCTGGTCCCATCACTTCATGGCAAATAGATGGGGAAAAAGTGGAAGCAGTGACAGACTTTATTTTCCTGGGCTCCAAAGTCACTGCAGATGGTGACTGCAGCCATAAAATTAAAAGATCCTTGCTCCTTGGAAGGAAAGCTATGACAAACCTAGACAGTGTGTTAAAAAGCAAAGATCACTTTGTCAACAAAGGTCTGAATAGTCAAGGCTGTGGTTTTTCCAGCAGTCATGTATGGATGTGAGAGTTGGACCCTAAAGAAGGCTGAGCACCGAAAAATTGATGCCTTTGAATTGTGATGTTAAGACTTTTGAGAGTCCCTTGGACTGCAAGATCAAACTAGTCAATTCTAAAGGAAATCAAACCTGAATAGTCATTGAAAGGGCTCATGCTGAAGCTGAAGCTCCAATCCTTTGGCCACCTGATGTGAAGAGCTGACTCATTGGAAAAGACTTATGCTGGAAAGATTGAAGGCAAAAGGAGAAGAGGACAACAGATGATGAGATGGTTGGATGGCATCATTGACTCAATGGACATGAGTTTGAGCAAACTCCAGGAGATAATGAAGGACAGGGAAGCCTGGCATGCTGCAGTCCATGGGGGTCACAAAGAGTCAGGCACAACTTAGCAACTGAACAAGAGCAACATGAATAGAGTCAGTGATTCTAAATGATTGACAGCTTGACTCAGTGAATGAATTAGTGAATGAATTTAGTGTCAACTGTGTTCCTACTTTACCAGCCTTCTTCCTCGCATTTGGAGAGGAGACAGAAAGTACCTCATTCATCTGGGGTGATGGTTCCCTCTGTATCCCAGCCTCGCCCCGCAACTTCTGTTAAGTGACATCTTCCCCACTGTAAAGGGGGAGACAGGGTGGAAGGATGGAGATGTGGACAGGAGGAGGGACTTGTGACTGTACCAGTCCGCAGGTGGCATCCTTCCCCCTAGATGTGGAAGTCGTCTGTGGGGACAGCAACCCCTGAATTTCACGGCACTTACAGTTTATTCTTACACTGAACACCAAAGACGTGACGTGCATGTATCAGAATGGGAGTCACAGTCTTCTAAGACTGTGCCACTCAAAGGTAGTCTGTGGACTTGCACTGCCAGTGAAATAGATACCTTCCAAGGTTTGTGTCCTGTGGGAGAAATGTCTTCTACATCGGGTAACCCCAGGCCTCTCATTGGCCTCCACTGACTCACGTGACCATCACCCTTGAGCCAATCACTAGACAGAGGGATGGAGGATGCAAATGGCCAGTCTCCGGGCCTGTCAGTCAGCCCCGCCCAAGCTACATGCACAGAAAGTGGGGGAGAATCAGTTCCCCTAAAGAAAGGAAAGATGCTGTTGCCACAAGACCCACCAGGACCAAGTGCCAGGCACCCTCTGCTCCCACCATGTTCTTTCTTTCTTAAGTGATAACTTTCTCCTCCATGCTGTGACTCTGGACTTGTCTGCTTTCTCTTCCTGCTTTCTAAGCTCCAAGTGGGACTACCAAAATCCCTCTGCAGTATATACATGTATGAAATCATCTCATCATATGCCTTAAACTTACATAAAATTTCAGTTATATCTCAATAAAGCTGGAAAAAAAATTAAACTAATGGGACTGGGGAGCAGGAACACCAAGTACATGATAGCCAGGCAGAACTTAATAAGTGTGACAACCATAATTAACAAACACCTTTATCATTTGCCCAGGAGCTTTTGGACACTTCTCCCTTCTGGGATGGCCTGGGGATAGTAGCATCCAACATCCATGTACTTTTAAATTTTTTATTTATTTTTGGCTGTACTGGGTCTTCGTTGCTGCATGCGGGCTTTCTCTAGTTGGGGCGATCGGGGACTACTCCTGGGCTTCTCATTGTGGTGTTTAGGCTCTAGGCTCGTGGGCTCAGTAATTGTGGCACACGGGCTTCATTGATCCACAGCCAATATCCACGTACTTCTGATCATGTCTACCTACAGTGCTAACGCTGGCAGGAAGAGTAAACCAGGGGTCTCAAAATCCTTTCCTAGAAGGGCCAGGCAACGAATGTAAATGAGTGTCCTGTCCAGAGCAGTGACAATGATGGTGACCAGCACGGTGTTTGGAATATATAACAGGCGATGAATAAGTAACGTTTATTCATACAGCACATCCATCCATATTACAACAAGTATTTATTAAATAGTCATCAAGAACCAGGCCCTGCAGGAGATCTGGGGACTGTAGTGGTGGACAAAATAAAATCCCTGCCATCAGGGAGGTTGTAGGCTGGTTGGGAAGACAGATGGAAATTAAATAGTCTAAAAATTGTTATAGTGACTGGCGTGTGAAAGAGAGGGCATGGGTCCCTGGAAGGCGCCGGGGGGGAAGGGTCTGTACTCAGGGAGGGGTAGTACCCCAGATCCCTGAGGAAATCCTGCTAGAGCTGAGACCCCCAAAGGGCAAGCGGAGGGGATTGGTGTTCCAGGCAGACGGAACGACATGTGCAAAGGCCCCGTGACAGAGAGCGTGGGGGAGAGGAAGGCCAGCACCCTGGAGTGAGACAGTGAGCGAGGGGAAGCTGGATCAAGGCTGCGCTCAGAAGTTTCTGCTTTGTTCTAAGAACAGTCAGAGGTTTTAAGCAAGGATGAAGTGAAGGCGGCAGGTTCAGATTTATGTTGTCAGAAGTTCCTCTGGCTGGCACGCAGAGAACGAGCTGGAGGGAGGCCAGAGTGGCCCCAGGGAGGTGGCTCGGAGGCCGGCGGTAGTTGTCCAGGGCAGAGAGGGTGGCAGCTTGGTCCTGGGCGATGGCCGTGGGGGCTGGTGGGGAGAAGCTCACAGGTTCCGTGGATGTTAGCAGGTACACTTGACAACCCCGAATAATGGATTGGACATGAGAGCTGAAGGAAGGGGAGGAGGGGGGGAAACCCTGGGCTTTTTGTGCGACCAGTGCCCATCCCCACCCCGCCTAGGCTCCGGGAGACAGAGGTGGGGGAGCAGAGACATTTCACGATAAGCAGATGTATTTTGAATGAAATCAAATGGGGTGTCGGCAGCCAGGAAGGTCCAGGTTTGGGCCACAGCTGTTGCCCCTCCAGAAGCTGGTGATCGCTGTCGGCAGGTTTGGATTTCTAAGCCCCCGAAGGCTGCCGGGAGTTGGCCCTCTCTAAGGGCCCTTTGGCTGACTGGCCATCTGTCCTCTGCATCCAGCAGGCAGAGCCCCTGTTCTCAGCCAAGGTAGAGTGTGCTTGGCGGGGGGTGTGGAAAGGTGAGCTGCCCGCCCGCCTGGGACCCTCCATCTGCTTTTGATGCTTCCCAACCTTTGAAGTCACCCCGCCCCCACCCTCCAGCTGTCATCTCTGGGGCTCCTCCACACTCCCCCAGAGCTTCTCCGTCCCCGGGGACACCGGTGGTGACAAGGATAACAAATGATGGCAAGCCGCTGGCAGCCGCAGAAGGAGGAAAGGGCAGAGGGCGGGGACTTGGGCCTCTTTCTTCTTTCTCATTCCTCCTGTCCCGGTTCTGAAGCTGCTGGGGTATCGGGATTTTGCAACAGTGCAAAGCAGGACAAAATTTTATTTGGTAAATGAATCCTGCGCCTTCACTTCCTTTCCCTGCCTTCATGAAAAGGAAGCTGAGTCTTTCTCTTCCCCTCAGACTCTTATGACAAGCCTGATTTCTCTCTAACCTTTGCTGCAAAGAGAATAAGCCAGTCTCTTCTTTCAGGTAATTGTAAGGGGTGGAGGAGAAAGCGAAGGAAGTGTCCCCCAAAACTGTGAGAGAACTGAACTAACTCTGCCTGTCAGACCATGATAGGAACCAGTGGTTTCCAGATAGCCCTCAAGGCAGTTCCCAGCTTCGACCACTGTGTCTTTCAAGCTTTTGTCTGTGTGAATGCAAATGATGTCAGTAATTACTCTTTACTGAATACACACTCACTCAGGCCTTCTCTGACAAAGTGTGCAGAACAACCTCCTTGAGAGGGTATTATTATTTTCTCCATTCTGTTGCATAAGGCTCAGAGAAGTTAAATAACTTGCCCAAGGTCACAAGGCTCATAAGACACAAAGCTAGGATTTGAACCCACGTAGCAGGTGCAGAGCCGGCTTAGTGGGTGTTGGAGCTGGATGGAACCTGGGTTTAAATTCTGACCCAGTTTCACTCGCAAGCTGTGGTTAAGAGCACACTTCCCAGGTGGCTCAATGGGAAATACAAGAGACCTGGGTTCAATCCCTGGGTCGGGAAGATCCCCTGGAGAAGGAGATGGCAATATTCTTGCCTGGGAAATCCCATGGACAGAGGAGCCTTGATGGGCTACAGTCCATGGAGTCACAAAAGAGTTGAAGATGAATTAGTAACCAAACAACAACAACTACATGGTTAAGAGCACAGACACTGGAGCCAGACCACCTGGTTCTGAATCCTGGCTCCCCCACTAATGAGCAGGTCACTGTCTTAACCTCAGCCTCCTCATCTCTACCCACATCACTGCATTAAGGTGAGCTGATACATGCAAAGAGCTCCTAGCCCCAGATTCAATGATCTTTAAGTGTTAGCTGTTTTTATTTCTATTGTCTATAAAATGAGTGCTATAATGGGGCCAGGTTAGGACCTTCAGAGCCCTCAAAACACCAGAGAGATTAGTGCCACTTCCTCTGATGCCTCAGGTGATTCAATAATAAAACAATATGACCCATAATACATGAACACAACATTCACCCTGTGCTGAAATTTACAAAGCTTTCTTTTTTTTTTTTCCTTTAAGATCCTCAGGGCACAATAGGAAATGTTCACCAAACAGGAATGATTCATCATCCTGTTGGGAAACATTGGGTTAGCCAAAAAATTTGTTCCCTGAATGAACTTTTTTGGTGAACCCAATAGACACGGATAATCCTATTTCCCCAGGTGGTTGAGAGAATTAAAGGAGATAATTAAGGTAAAAATTATCAAGGAAAGCGCCTGGCACATAACAGGTGCTTGGGACATAGGAGCTATGGTTAGAATTTTTGGAAGGATTTTTCTCACTTTATGTTGCCTTGAACTATTCATGTTGCTCTAGTTTGTGGTTAATGGTTTGCTTCTATGAGATAGCAGTGCCCATAAGCTCTAGGTGGCACCAGAAAAGAACAATAATCAGGTTCTTAACTTGGGGTCCTGTTTGGTGTGTGAGGACTAACATTTTTTAAATATATTGTATTTATTTTAGGGACTACTTTTTTTTTTGGCCATACTGGGCAGCTTGTGGATCTTAGTTCCCTAACCAGGAATTGAACCCAGATCCTCAGCAGTGAGAGCACAGAGTCCTAACCACTGGTGTGCCAGGGAAGTTCCGGGACTAACATTTCTATTGCTTTGACGTTGCTGCTGCTGCTGCTGCTAAGTCGCGTCAATCATGTCCAACTCTGTGCGACCCCATAGACGACAGCCCACCAGGCTCCGCCATCCCTGGAATTCCCCAGGCAAGAACACTGGAGTGGGTTGCCATTTCCTTCTCCAATGCATGAAAGTGAAGTCGCTCAGTCGTGTCTGACTCTTCGCGACCCCATGGACTGTAGCCTACCAGGCTCCTCTGTCCATGGGATTTTCCAGGCAAGAGTACTGGAGTGGCGTGCCATTGCCTTCTCCGTTGACGTTGTTAGTGATGTTTATTTATTTTCCTCCTAAGGATGGTATGTTTGTACTGCTCTAGGTATGTTTGAATTTTAGATCTTGCATTACCTAACAAAGACCCTAGTGCAGTGCATTGAATGTAGTTATTGATAAATTGAAGTTTAAATCTATCATTTTTTTCTATGCGTTCCATCTCTTCTTTGTTTCTTTTCTTTCTTGCTTTCTTTGGATTAATCAAGTATTTTTATTATTCCACCTTCTCCTGGATTAGCTTGTTGGCATACATTTATTATTTTTATTCTCTAAGCAGTTACCCTAAATATTATAGAATGCACCCATGATAAATCTTTACAAGTTTACTATAAATTAGTACTTGTACTACAAGGAAAATGCACAGTCCTTAGAATGTGTTAAGGTTATTTGTTCCTCTCTGCTCTTGAATTTACCCTTTTATGTTGCTCTTTATCCCTCCTTGAATTTTTATGCTTCCAGAGTATTATTTTATACTGCAAGTCTATTTGCTATAGTAATCTAAATTTTGTAGCAAAATCAAGTGGCAAATGATCTTAATTTGTTTCATTTTTGTCTTCATATTTGAAGGATTTTTGTTGGCATAATATTCTACATTGGCAGATAAAATTCCATTGTTTTCTGGTTTCCATCGCTTCTGTTGAGAAGTCTTATTAGACTTTCTTTAAAAATAATTTGCCTTATTCCCCCTCTGACTGCTTTTGAGATTAATATATTCTCACATGTGTATAGTTTGAAACTGTGATATGCCGTGGAATATTTTTCTCTGTATTTATCCTGCTTCTAATTCACAAAACTTCTTCATTGCTTTGGCTTGATGTTCCTCCTCAATCTTGAAGGGTTTTTGGCCAGTTTATCATTAAATATTGTTTCTAAGTTGTTCCCTCTCTCCTCTCCTCTGTGGTCCTATTACATGTATGTTAGACCTTTACTCCATGTCCCATGTTCACTTTATGCTTTTTTAAAAACTTGTTTTCCAACCTTCGTTCTGAAATTTGTCTAGTGACTTATCTCCCAGTTCATTCTTTTCTTCTGTTTATATATATATATATCTTTCTTCTATATATATATATATCTTTTCTTCTGTTATATTTGAATCTGTGATTCAAATGCTCTGCTGAATTCTGAATTTCAGTTATTGTATTTTTCAGATTTAGAATTTCCATTTGATTTTTTTTAGTCATTCTAGTTCTCTAGTAGCATTTTCCATTGTAAATCTCTTTTCTTGATCATATTATCAAGGTTGTTGAGAAGTCCTTGCTTAGTTACTCTGATATCTGAATCTTATATATGAGTTTGGTTTTTTTGTCATGGTTTTTGAATGTTTGGTTTTGTCTCTTGCATGCCTGTATTTTTATGAAATGCTAAGCATTGTGTAGGAAAATTTTTGGAAACTTTGGAAGATGACATCTTCCCCAAAAGAAAAGTTGCTCTTCTGGCAAGTAGTGACAGTTGAGGCAAATCACTTTGATCTAATAAGAGATTTAAATGATTCAAGACAGGATCTATTTGGATGGTCCTTACTCCAAGGGAGTGACTTTTCAGAGGTCTCATTAAAAGGCCGATTTGTTTACCAAGGATTCTCATCTTGATGGACCATGAACTCCAATTTTGTCTCCCTGGTACTGGGAGATTGCCAGTCCTCTGCTTCATTTCTTGCCTTCTTAGCCACCCCCTTTTTACTTGGTTTCTCTGACTCTTACCCCACCCAGGTTAGGTTTCAGCAAACACCTCAAAGGTAACGACTGTCACCGATGTCAGGCTGACTTCTCTGTGGTTCTCACATCTCTAAGATCTTAGCTCCTTGGATCCTAGCTGCCTTAGTAACCTGCCTTAGTAACTCCAATTTTTGTCTCCCCAGCTCATTGAGTAAGCTGCCTTAGTAACTCCAATTTTTGTCTCCCCAGCTCATTGAGACTGGAAAACTCTAAGCTGCTTTTTTTTTTTTCTTCCGTGCTTATAAATTGGCAAATGTCTTGAGGGGAAAAGTAGTCGAGGCCAGACTTACCTAGTCCACGTCTCATCTCTGGGGCCCTGGGCCTTCAAGTCCTGCCTTAGTTGCCCTGCAATATCTTGTTGTTGTTCAGTCACTCAGTTGTGTCTGACTCTTTGCAACCCCACAGACTGCAGCATGCCAGGCTTCCCTGTCCTTCACCATCTCCTGGAGTTTTTCAGGCTCATGTCTGTTGAGTCGGTGATGCCATCCAACCATCTCATCCTCTGTCACCCCTTTCTCCTCCTGCCCTCAATCTTTCCCAGCATCAGGGTCTTTTCTGGTGAGTCAGCTTTTCACATCAGGTGGCCAAACTATTGGAGCTTCAGCTTCAGCAGCAGCCCTTCCCTTGAATATTCAGGGTTAATTTCCTTTAGGATTGACTGGTTGGATCCCCTTGCTGTCCAGGGGACTCTCAAGAGTCTTCTGTAGCGCCACATGGTTCAGAAGCATCAATTCTTCTGCACTCAACTTTATTTATGGTCCAACTGTCACCCCCATACAGGACAACTGGAAAAACCATAGCTTTGATTCTACGGACCTTTGTCAGCAAGTGATGTGTCTGCTTTTTAATATGCGGTCTATATTTGTCATAGCTTTTCTTCCAAGGAGCAAGCGTCTTTTAATTTCATGGCTGCAGTCACCATCTACAGTGATTTTGGAGCCCAAGAAAATAAAGTCTGTCACTGTTTCCATTTTTGCCATTCCATATTTGCCATGAAGTGATGGGTCCAAATGCCATGATCTTAGTTCTTCAAATGTTGAGTTTTAAAGCCAGTTTTTCATTCTCCTCTTTCACCTTCATCAAGAGGCTCTTTAGTTCCTCTTCGCTTTCTGCCTTTAGGGTTCTGTCATCTGCATATCTGAGATTATTCATATTCTTCTGGCAATCTTGATTCCAGCTTGTGATTCATCCAGCCTGGCGTTTCACATGATGTACTCTGCATAGAAGTTAAATAAGCAGGCTGACGATATACAGTCTTGACGTACTCCTTTTGCTTTGTCATCAAAAAGAAAAAAACAAAACCAACAATGGAGTAATACCTAGACTCTACAAGGCACTCCAGGAAATCAACAAAAAGGGAGAGAAAAGAAAACCCAGTCGAAGGATGGGCAAGGATAAAAGGTATGAATAGACAGTTCCTAGAAGCTCATATGGCCCACAACTATGTGAATATATGTTCAAACTCTCTAGTAATCATAGAAATGAAAATTAAAACCAGTATGAGATAATTGCTTTCCATTCAGCAGTTTGGCAGCCATTAGAAAGCTTGACAATGCCAAGTGTTAGCAAGAATTTATGAAATTAGAACGCACATGTACTTATGGTAAAAATCTAGATTAGCCCAGGATTTATGAAGAAAAATCTGCTAGTACTTGGGTCAGGTTCATTTCATGTATACCCAGTAAGACAGGAATCCTCCCCAAATATTTATATGTTTTAAGAATATGTATGTGTGTGTAACTACACCACATTACATATACATGTGTGTGTATGTGTGTGTGTATATATATGTTTAATGAATATGTTCGTTGCAACATTGTTTATAGTAGCTGAGAGATGAAGGCATCCTATATGTCCATCACTAAAGCAATGCATAAATACAATAAAGTGGGTATGCGGTATGGAATTCTAGCTACAAGCTAAATAACCATCTAATAATAATATATATATATATATATATTATAAAATCATAGTGCAGACTAGAAAAAATCCTGATAAACCAAATGAGGTCTCATGCATAATCCTATTCATATAAATTAAAACATATGTCACAGGACTTCCCTGGCGGACCAGTGGTTAAGACTCCATGCTCCCAATGCAGGGGCACAGGTTCAATACCTGGTCAGGGAACTAAAATCCCACATGTGCCTGGCATGGCCAAAAACAAACCAAAAAACCCCACATATGTCACATAAAATAATATAGCATCATTTACAAGGAGACATAATTACATATTTAATACATTAGGAGCATTCTCTAGGGTGAGGTGGAAAACAAAAATTAATAGGAGTTTTTAAAAGAAGCTAATTGCTCCAATTACAGATTTCCTCTCTCCTCTCCCTCCAAGTTCCTGTCTTCCTCTGTCTCCTCCTTCCTCTCATCCTTTGACAGATGTTAATCAGATGACAGAATGAACAAGATTCTGTATCAGATGCTGTGGGGATAATAGGGGTGGTTTCCACATTGAGCTGGCCTTCATGGACCTTAGGCAAGAGTCTAAGGTGAAGACACCAAAGTTTTAATAGCGATACTCCATCCCGGAGTTAGAACTCATGACACCTTCTTGCTGTGCTATAACGTCAATAAATGCTGTTTAGATGTGCTGATTGCCCTTGAGGGCAACAGTGATACTCAGTAAAAAATCATAAGCTATGAGACTGAGGCCAGGAGTGTCACATTGCTGTTTCCTTCCTCATCAGGCTCGTCTGATGGCACATAATCCACGGAGCTCAAACAAAAGCCTGGAAAGACCGCGGGGAAAGGAGATGGAAAAAGGGAGAGGGGGTCAAATACAAGACACTAGGGAGTGGTGGGGACTATGGCAAACGAGCTCATATGCCTTGACCGAACTGGGTAGCCAGCTGATAGTTGCAATACAAGAACGGTCAGTATTCCTCTAATTCTTCAAGAGAAGCTGAAACTCTAGATTCTTACGTGAAATCACCTCATTTTTGAATATTGGCAACTACTTCAAATATTTTTAAACCCTGAGAAGGAGTAAAGACAATTCCTTATGTTTTTCACTGGATTTGGTCATTTAGCTAACAATTTGCTGCTTTTCATACCCACACATGGGGCTTCCCTTGTAGCTCAGTCGGTAAAGAATCTGCCTGCAATGCAGGAAACCTGGGTTCGATCCCTGGGTTGGGAAGATCCTCTAGAGAAGGAAATGGCAACCCGCTCCAGTACTGTCGCCCGGAGAATCTCATGGACAGAAGGACCTGGTGAGCTGCAGTCCATGGGGTCGCAGAGAGTCGGGCACGACTGGGCGACTAACACTTACACCCACACGTAGCATTTGGATGTTTAGAGAGCAATGCAGTTTTTTACAACATTGTTTATTTTTTAACCTTTAATTATTTGCATATATCCAAAAGAATGAAGGGAATGAGTTTGGATAAAATGCAAATTTCTGACACCTACACTCAGACAATAAGTTCAGTGTCTGCTGTTTGCCACACTCCACAAAATATGTCTTGATATATCAAAGAGATAGAGAGGCCTCTTTCTGAAGTGCCTTGTGGCATTTGAGGAACAAGAAAACCGGATCTCAGGACCCATGTATACACAGGAACATTTAGGACCCAAATGTTTATCAGCTCACAGAAAGACATAAACACTAGTAGCTGGTTGGTGTGGAATTTTCTCTTCTGATTAAAAAGCATATATAAAGTCTTTCCTATATGCAAGTCCTGGGATAAGTGATTTCTTTCTTTGTTAAAAATTATGAAGTATTTTGGGCATGCAGAGATATAGAGTAACCCTATGAGAGCTTCCCTGATGGCTCAGTCAGTAAAGACTGCCTGCAATGCAGAAGATGCTGGTTCCATACCTGGGTGGAGAAGATCCCCTGGGAAATCCCACGGATGGAGGAGCCTGACGGGCTATAGTCCATGGGGTCACAAGAGTCAGACATGACATAGCGACTAAGCCACCAGTTGTTCAGTCCCTAAGTCATGTCCGACTCTTTATGACCCTGTGGACTGCAGCATGCCAGGCTTCCCTGTCCTTCACTGTCTCCTGGAGCTTGCTCAAACTCATGTCCATTGAGTCTCTGATACTATCCAACACCTCATCCTCTGTTGTCCCCTTCTCCTCCTGCCCTCCACCACTTACTTATAGACTAAAACAGGGGGTGGCAAACTTTTACTGCCAGATATGAAATATTTTCAGCTTTCTGGGTCTCTATGGCAACTACTCTACACAGAAATTGCAGCATAAAAGTAGCCGTGAAGGATACAGTAACCTGCCAAGCAGGGCTGTGTTCCAAGAAGACTTTACTAATGGACACTGAAATTTGAATTTCACATAATTTTCACAGGTCGTGAAATGCTATCCTTCTTAGGATTATTTTCAACCATTTAAAAATATGAAAGCCATTCTTAGTTTATGGGTCACACAAAAACAGATGATAAGCTGGATTTGGATGGATCAGAGTTTGTGTCAACCTCTGAACTACATTGTTGCAAACACAGTTGAAGCCCCAGGGTACCTTTTCCTAAATTGCATCCCCTGATGACCCCTAGCTAACCATTCTCCTGAAACAGGTGTCTATCATTCCTATGCATATTATTATCTTTTTTTGTTGTTGTTGTTATCTATCCCTGAACAGTGTGTAATATTGATTTGTATATCTTTGAACTTCATAGAAATGGTATCATACGTTATGTACCCTTCTGTCTCATCGCCCGGTGCTTTGTTTGGCAATCTGTTCATGGCGCTCCAGGGCAATCTTTTTCGTTGCTGTATTGTATTCCATTGCGAGACCTTTCTACCTGTATTCCTCATTCCTGTGGTAGTGAATGGGCATTTAGGTTGCTGCCTGGTAGGTCCTTTATTTATATCTCATCTCTTTGCATCTTCACCATGACCTTCTAATGGAGATACTGATAATCCCCATTGTTCAAAGGAGAAAACTTTTGACTTAAAGCAGTTTGGTTAACCTGTTCAAAGTACCAAGTAGTGAAGTGGAATTTGAATCCAGAATCTTTTCAGATGGAATGTGAGTTTATAACCATGTTGCCATCAATTGGTACACTGTGTTCTGTTACCATGGTAACAATGGATCCTGCCGAGGATGACCCTGGATGCTAATGTGCGGTGACCACCTTAGCCTTTCTCTGAGGACCACTTGAATCAGTGTCACATGTTATTGGTTGTAGTTTAGTCCTTTGAAAATTGCTGTGTTTGACGTTGTGCCCATTAATCAAAAACCTTACTCCCCGATTCCATGATATCACATGGTATTTGTCTTTCTCTTTCTGCCCTCCCCTACCCCATAGCATTTATCAAAATCCTGGGTGATTCAGGAGCTAGTGTATTCTTTCTTGATGGGGACCACAGTGCTGGGCTGAGAGCTCTGCTGCCTAGAGGGGCATTTACATATCCGTGACATCTTTTGAACCTTTCTCCGTTTGCACAAGTGACATGTAACACCACATTCAGTCTCTCTTAACTGCAGTCAACGCCACCTTCTCTCCACGCCTCTGGCTTCTAGGAATCCAAATTCAATTCTACCTCTCCACCTGTTTCTCTCTGCCTCTACTGGAAAGTCTCCCTGGCTCACTCCAGCTCACTTAGATGACATTTAAAAGAGGCCCAAATATAATTTTTCTAATGGCAAAATACAGGAGGAAGGAGGGGAAAGTTTTAATCAAGTGGGTGTATCCTCCAGAGGGGAGCAAGTACTTCATTTCAATTCCTCATTTCCCTCTGATGAAAAGTTCAGTGAATTTTTATGATGTAGAATTTATAAGATGGCTGAGTTTAGGTAATCAGCTTTAATATTTATACTCTTAGGGAAAGAAATGGGAATCATTAGTAAGCATGCATAATTAATGAATAAATTATATTTCCCTTTGTTTTCTTTCAGGTACAAGGAAATGCTAGAACTACTGGTCTCACCCAGCCTTACTGTAAACAGTGATCGTCCGGGTAAACTGAAGCTTAACCGTGCTGACGCTGATGTCTGGACTCTGAGTGACAGAGAAGGTAGGCCTCCTGCTGTGTGTTTTAGCGGGCCTGGTGGTGGTTCCGTTCACCCCGCGGAGCGTGGTAAGGGACTGACAGGCTTAGACACGCATCCTCTCCCAAGTACTGTCATTACAACAATTTCTCTTCCCATCCAATTAGATTATTGACTCTGGACCAAAAGTTTGTACATTGCTAACAATTTTGTCTAGTCATTAAAGGTAAAATGTGCTGGTTCGTGTTCTGAACTTGCTGTCTTAGTCTCCAGTTCCAAGAAATGCTGACACCTCCACAGGCACTTGTCAGTTTCAGGTTCCAGGCCTGGCCCCGGGTGTGTCCTGCAGGCTCTGGGGCTGGATCTCTGAGTCCTCTCCTGCCATCGCCCCATCCAAGCAGGCATCCTGTTTACCGGGGGTTGACGTTGGGACAACAACTCATCTGCCTTTTGCTTTCAGGTCGGGTTGGAGTCAAGGAAGCAGAGGAGAAGGAAGCTGTTTAAAAAATTATTGGCAAATGATGCAGTCGGACTAGTTTTCACTAGAACAATTCCAGCTATTGTTTGCACTGTTTGGGATCTGTCAGCCTTCCTGGTAAAGCTCAGAGTTACTTAGTAAAAGGCATTAAGCTATTATGTTTAACCATTGGGCTTAACCCTTTGTTTGAGCAGCTTTGAGATTTGCTGCTGGTATCCCAAGACCCCTGGCTGTCTCTCCTTCATTGTCTGTGTTTGAGGCCAGTTCTTGGGGACACAGTGCTATGCAATTGTCATGGAAACCCAAAGAGACATGGTTCTAGTTGAATATAACATCAGAAGGAATTTGCTTTTAAGCAACTCCAGGCTTTGAGGAGTAATGAGTGCTATCACCAAGACAGCAGTCAGTAATGTCTTACATGCTGGTCGTGAAGCTGAAACAGCCTTGCTGAGAGTACCATCAAGAGGGTCTGGGCTCCTGTGCCAAAGCTGCATGGTAGACCAACACACTCTCGTTCCTCCCAGGCCTGTGGAGCATCTGGATAAGCCACCCTGAGCTCTTTGAGAGTTTGAGATAATTTCCAGAGCCCTGTTCAAAGACAGTCTTCCTTTTCCTTCAGCCTAAAGGCACCAGTCAACTAAAGACTCTTCATTTCAGAGCCAGTAGCAACAGAAAAGGGCATAGACTGCTGAGGGAGCAGGATCCCAGACTGACTCCCGGCCAAGTGACCTTGAGCAAATCGTTCATCCTTCCTGAGTCTCAACTTCCTCACCTGTCGAATGGGGAGCTGGGAAACATGACCACTTTGTAGGGTGCTTACTGCAAGGGTCAAATGAGGTGACGTTATGTGAAGTGTCAGGCCTTCAGTCATGTCTGACTCTTTGCGAGCCCATAGACTTTAGCCCTCGGGGCTCCTCTGTCCATGGGATTCTCCAGGCATGATCACTGGAGTGGGTAGCCATGCCCTTCTCCAGGGCATCTTGCTGACCCAGGGATCAAACCTCGGTCTCATGTATTACAGGCAGATTCTCTACTGAGCCACCAGTTTGGAAGCATAATAAATAAATTTACATCCATTGAATTAAATAGCCACAATGGGGACTTCCCTGGAAGTCCAGTGGGTTAAGACTCTGCACTTCCAATGCAGAGGACTCGGGTTTGATCCCTGGTCAGGGGACTATCACATCCCACATGCCACACAACATGGCCAAAAAAGAAAGAGACAAATAGTCACAGTGGACTCAAATCCATGGTTACAAACTTGGCAGCTCACAGCCAAGCCTGGCCTTCAGGTGCGTCTTTGTTTGATTTATACTGTGGTTTAAATAAAGGTAACTTGTAAAAATTGAGAGAGTGCACATAAAAATCTGGATTTCTAGTTTCTCTGGAGATGCTGAGTGCTCTAGAAGTGCTGGGCCTGTGTCCCCACCTGGGAACCTGGCTGCCACCATGGGGGACTGAGGGGCAGCTGTGGCGAACGTGACTGCCACCCCCTCTTGCCCTTCATTTTTGTGAGCATCTATTCTGTCTCAGGCCCTGTTCAGAGCAATAGAAATCTAGATGAATCCTCCTCCTCCTCCATCACTGTCAAAGCAAACCCTTGGCACCTGCTATGTGTCAGTCATTCACGTGTATTAACACTTTAGTATCCGCAACTCTAAGAAGTGGACACTTGTTTTACACGTGAGACACAAGTTAAGTGGCTTGACTGAGACAACAGTTTAGTGATTGCCAATTTTGAACCTAAGTAATCAGACTCCGGGGCATCCTGGGTGGCACAATGGTAAAGAATATGCCTGCCAGTGCAGAAGACACAGGTTCAGTCCCTGGGTCAGGAGGATCCCCTGGAGAAGGAAATGGCCATGCACTGCAGTATTCTTGCCTGGAAAACCCCATGCCTCGTGGGCTACAGTCCATGAGGTTGCAGAAGAGTTGGATGTAACTTCGAGACTAAATAACAACTCAAAAGTCCGTTTTCCTAATTACTGTTTCTCTTGTAATTATTACACCTCTATTGGGTTGTGAGCCCATTTTACAGATGTGGAACTTGAGGCCTGGGGAGTTGAGTTACTGGCTTAAAGTCACACAGCTCGTGGCAGGGCCAGGAATTAAACCCAGTCCTCTGGCTCCAGACTCTCTGCTTCTAAACTCAAGATCTTAAGGGTCTTTAGACCCCAGATGTTCATACCCTCCCCCAGTGGTGGTACCCACAAACACCTCATCTCTCTCCTTTTTGTGACTTGGAGCTGTCTGCACCCTTGCCAATGCCGGGGGGTCAGCTAGGGCCAAGGGAAAGACTTTGGGGGTGAGCAAAGGGGCAGAGAGAGGTCGCTTCCAAATTCAGACCAGGCAGGGCCAGCAGGGTCAGGTTACACACGCACACACACACACACACACACACGCACACAAACAACGTACACATGTTTCTTTCTCTTGATTATTGGTGTGGGCAGTGAGCTCCAGGACTCAGCAGGGGACATTCCACTCTAGCTGTGAACTCAAGTGTCAGACTCAGCTACTCCTCCTGCCTGACCTCTGGTCTCCCCCCTCCTGGGCCCGCCCCTTCTGTTACAGAGTGGCCGCAAGGGTCCAGCCCCAAGGAGGACCCCAGGAGGCATGGGCCACAAGGCCTACACTCCGGGAGGTCCGGAGGGGAAACTCGAACCCAAGAAACCCCCCAAGGCTCCCATTGTGTTTCCTACTTTAACTCCTACCTTTTTAAAGTCCCTAGTCTAGCGGCCTAGTCTCTTGGGGGCTCATGTGCCTCTTCTGTAAGTAGAATAATTAGTCCACCAAGCTCATGGTTGATGTGAGGTTGATATGACTTAACACATGGAGCGGGCTTGGTGTTCTTAAAAAGTACAGAATCAGATCTGAATTCCTTACTCTTGGCCGGGGGGCTCCACTTTGTGTCCCGGGCAGCCTCTCAGGCTGGACCCCTCCGCATCGCCCCTGACCACGGCGCCCAGCCCCTGGCCTGGTTTCTTTCGCTCTAACTCACAAGTCTGATTCTGCCCTGAGGGCCTTCACACTCCCTGTTCCTCTGCTCGGACCAGGTTTCCTCCCATCACAGGACCATCCCTTCATCCTCCAGTTCTTATCAGAGAGGTCTTTCCCTTCAGAAGTAATCATTTGTTTATTCATTCATTCTTTCATTCAAGAAATGTTTCCTCAAGCACATGCCCAGTATCGTGTAAGTACTAGCAAGAAAATACAAAAGCTTTGCCTCCTGGAGCCTAACCCAGCGTGCTGGTAGGACAAGGGTCTGGTGATAACAGTGGATAAGAAGAATATGTAGCGTGGTGGATGGTGTCACATACTGTGCGGTAGGGGGCAGAAAGCAAGGTGGGATAAGAAATGCAGGGACGTGGGATTGCAGTTTTTATTAGGGGCACTAGAAATAATGTCACTGGGAAGGGAACACTTGAAGAAGGACCTGAAAGAGCAACTTCCCTGGCCGTCCAGTGGTTAAGAATCCTGCTTGTAATACAGGGGACTTGGGTTTGATCCCTGGTCAAAGAAGTAAGATCCCACATGTCTTGGAGCAACTAAGCCTGTGCACTGCAATGAAACGTCTCACATGATGCAATGAAGATCCCATGTGCCATAACTAAGGCCCAACACAGCCAAACAAATAGGTTAGTTAATTTAAGGAAGAAAAAAAGAGAGACCTGAAGGAGGTGTGCGAGAGCGCTTCATGGTGACAGGGAGGAAGAGCCTTAGAAGCAGAGGAAATAGCAGGTGCAAAGGTCCTGAGGCAGCCGCTGTCCCAGAGCACGTGAGGAGCAATAAGGAGGTTGGTGTGGCTGGAGCCCAGTGAGCGAGAGACCAGTGGCAGGGAGATGAGGTCAGAGAGGTACCCAGGATCAGATTCCGTGAGCCCTTGGAAGGACTTGGCTTCTACCCTGAGCGAGATGGGAGCTGTGGGAGGGTTGAGAGCAGATGAGAGATGATCTGATCTATGTGGACAGGATCCCTCAGGCTGCATGTGAGAAAGGACTGGGGATGCACACAATGGGAGTCCAGGGGCTGGAGAGGAAGGAGTTACAGTAAAGTGAGAGGCCACGGTGGCTTAGATGCGGTGGTGGTGATGGAGGGGGACAACAGGTCAGGTTCTGGAGCAGGGTGAGGGGGAAGCCAGCAGAACATCCAGCCATGCTGTTCTGTGTATTTTGTTTGCGTTCCTACTCCCTGCCCAGCGTGCTGTGTTTGCTCACTCGCTTTTTGTCTGCCCCTCCACCAGAAGGTAAGTTCTCTGAAGGCAGATCTTACCTACTTTAGTTGCCTACATATCTGCTGAGAACAAGGTATGATGCATAGTAAGTGCTTAAAAAATACTTAAGAAAACAAACTTACAGTTACCACAGGGGGGACAGGGATAAATTAGGAGTTTGGGGTTAATAGGTACATACTACTATATACAAAACAGAGAAATAACAAGCACCTACAGTATAGCACAGAGAACTATACTCAGTATCTTGGGTTTTTTAATTAATTAATTAATTTCAGTGCACCATGTCTTAGTTGCAGCCCATAGGATCTAGTTCCCTGACCAGGGATCAAACCTCAAACCCCTGCATTGGGAGTGTGGAGTCTTAGCCACTGGACCACCAGGGAAGTCCCCAGTAGGCTTTTTTTTTTTTTTTTTTGGCTGCGCTGCATGGCCTGCGGGATCTTAGTTCCCTGACTAGGGATCGAACCCATGTATGCTGCAGTGAAAGAGCAGTCTTCACCTCTGGACCACCAGGGACGTGCCTATAGTCAATGCCTTGCAATAACCTATAACGAAAGAAAATCTGAATCACTTTGCTGTACGCTTGAAACTTTGCAGATCAACCACACCTCAGTTTTTTAAAATGACACTCACCATTTTAAAAAGAAGAAGAAATACTTGTAAAAGGAATCGAGACAGGAGACACAGCACCCTGCAAGACTGTAGTATGCGGTATTAAATGAGCTCCACCCTCCGTGATCTCACAGCCTTAGCACAAGCTGTGTCCCCTGTCTGCAGCGCCCTCCCTTGCTGCTGCTTTTTTTTTTAAGACAATTTAATTTCTGATCACCAAGTAACATAGTCCTTATAAAAACTTGAATGTTAGGCCAAATTCCTCTTTGCTGCATTTACCCAATCTTCGTGGTTTCCTCCCCTCCGCAGAAGTAACTACTGTTATCAGTGTTTTGTGTTCCTGTTGTTGAAGATTTCTTCTATGTTTTACGTGTGCATGAATGTCTATGTCTGTAATTTAAGGAGATACGTTTATGTTCTCAAATTCTCTGGTGCATCTAAATCACCTTGGAAGTTCTGTTGGTATACCGGTTGCAGGGCCCCGTGCCCACATTTCTGCTTCTGTCATGGTTTGGGAGTGGGGCCCAAGAATTTGCATTTCTAGCAATTTCCAGACAATGCTGATGTTGCCAGTCCAGGGACCGTGCTTTGAGAACCAGGCTCCAGGACTGGTTTTAAACCGGGGTGCACATTGGACTCTCCTGGGAAGTTTTTCGGTAAGAGTTTAATGCAAATATCCAGATCTTACCCCCAAGGAGTCTGATTTAATTGTTCAGAAATGTGACCCAGGCAGTGAGTGTTTTTTTTTTTTTTTTTTTAATTTTTATTTTTTGGCTGCCCCACGAGGCATGTGAGATCTAAGTTCTCCTGACCAAGGATCGAACCCCACCCCCTGCATTAGAAGCACAGTGTCTTAATCACTGGACAACCTGAGAAGTCCTGAGATGTTTTTAAAGCTCTCCAAATGCACCCAGTTTTATGTACCCAAGGTTAATAACCCCTGCTCTAGATGGTGAATTAGTTCAGGACGAAGACAATTTTTTATTCCTATATATGTATTTAAATTTCTGTTCCTAATTAGCACACAGCTCAGTTCCTGACTTATGGTAGATCCTTAAAAAATATTTATGGTTGGGTGGGTGAGTGAGTGAATGGAGGTGAAGTGGATGCTTGGTTAGGTGGATGGATGGGTGGTAGATGAATAGAGTAACCTATGGGCTTCCCAGGTGGTGCTAGTGGTAAAGAACCTGCCTGTCAATGCGGGAGACGTAAGAGACACAAGTTTGATCCCTGGGTGCGGAAGATTCCCTGGAGGAGGGCATGGGAACCCACTCTACTGTTCTTGCCTGGAGAATCCCATGGACAGAGCAGCCTGGCGGCCTTCAGTCCGTGGGGTCACACAGAGTCCGACAGGACTGAAGCGACTTAGCACGAGGAACCACAGATAACTTCAGGTTGATATTGGTTTTGAATCCTTAGTAGTGTTTCTTTGACTTTCCCTTGCCTCTTTTTCCATATGTATAAAGTGGAGAATGAGATGTTCTGGAGAATAAAACAGATAAGGCCCATGCAGTCCTTAGCAGCGTGCCTGGCTTGTAGAAACCACTTGAGAAATAGAAGCTATTGTTCATTACCATTTAAGGCAAAATTGGATTTGAATTATATCCTGTCTTCTGGAAGGAGGAGGGAAAAAGTTGTGGAACTAAGGAAGCAAAGCTGAATCAAGAAAAAGAAATTTTTTTTTCTTTTAAAATGCGACACATTTTGCAAAAGCTGAGACTATAATCTCATTATGGGTTTCCTTGGAGAGGTGAAGTCACCGCCCTGCGAAACAAGCAGGCTGGCATCTGCACTCAGACCTCCTGCACCTCCTCTGCCCCTGGGCATGATGTGGTTTCATTTCCAGTTTCAGTCACCGGCTCTAGCCAGGGGCTGGCAGGTTTTCCTTCATGTCCCCCAAGCCAGGTTGAGCTGCCCAGAGCTTTGCCTGGATCTGGCCTGGGGAGGCACAGATCAACTTGACCTCTGCCATTTTGAAGCCTTTTTCAGCGGGCTTCCTGGGGGGCCGCCACCCCCAGAATGACCTCTACCTGTGTGGTGTACACGTTGGACTCCTCATACAGTGCTCCCTCCTACGGTCGCTGCCGCTGGTCTCCATGCGGCTTAACGCACCCACGGGAGGGAGGTGAGCTGATGAAACACAGACATGCACCTTCCACAGCACAGACCTGCCTCAAGACATCTCGCATTAGAAACTATCTCATTTCTTGGGGATCATGGGCCCCCTGGGGCCCAATTAGGCAACATAATAGTGGTGACTGCCTTCAGAATCATTAGTTTCTTAATCCTACCAGTGAAAGGAGAGGTTTAAAAAAAGAAAAATGTGTGAATATTCAAATTGGGCTTACAATGAGAAGTGGATTAAGCGAGAGCCCCAGGAGAATAGAAAGCTAATCAGAGCTCCTCTGTGTTGGTCAGTTACCATTGGGTAGATACCTGCTTTGCAACAGCCCTACAGGGATGAGATGGTGCCCCATTTTATGGATGTGGAAACTGAGGTTTAGGGAAAGGAAGTGATGGACTCAGGGCCATACAGTTACAGTGCAGCAGAGTCAGGGTTTGAATCTGGCTCTGATCCCTTTAGCCCATGTACTTTCTTTGGAAGGAACAAGAAGACAACAAATTATGAGACTTGAGTTGTAAATCTGGCCCACAGTAGGTGCACGGTAAACATTGTTGAATGAATGAACCAACTGTGTCTGTCCGTGGGTAAGTTACATCACACAATCACACACACACAGTCACACATGTGCACTCACACACACAGACCCCAGCTCTAGTTTCCTCATATTACATTAGATCATTTATATTCCCTTCTTGGCCCTGGTATGCATTTGAGTTTGTGACTCCTGGAATGAAGATTTATTTTTACGAAGCCAGAATTGGGACTTCTTAGTAATTTGCAATTCCTTGGTAGCCTGCGGTCTAAACTCTCACTGCTCGAAGTGGGGTTTCCGGGCCTGCCATGTCAGTGTTACCTGGGAGCTTCCTTGACCTACAGACTTGCAGTCTGCATTTTAGGAAAATCCCCAGGCAAATCCTGAGCATCGTTGTGTTGCAGGCGTTCTTCTCGGTATCCATTCTTCCTTTTTGCACCTTGGCACAATTGTAATTAGTTACTTTACCCGTGTATTTGTTTACCGTCAGTCTCCCCGGCTAAGTGGACTTCCCCGGTGGCTCAGACAATAACGTACCATCCGCAGTGCAGGAGACCCGAGTTCAGTCCCTGGGGTGGGAAGGTCCCCTAGAGAAGGGCATGGCTCCCCACTCCAGTATCCTTGCTTGGGGAATCCCGTGGACAGAGGAGCCTGGTGGGCTACAGTCCATGGGGTCGCGAAGAGTCGGACACGATTGAGCGACAGACACTTCTCCTTTTCACTCCCTTGCTAAACTGGAGCGTCCATGACTACAGGAACCCTAACTGTTTTTGCTGATTCTTGTAACCCGTTACCTAGCACGTGCCTGGCATGTGGTGGTGAATGAATGAATGAATGAGATTCAACCCTGAGGCTCTGGCTATCTGTTTAGCTAATCCTTCTCCCTTCACCCGTAGGAAGCTGGGGAGGAAGAAGGGACTTAGAGCTTTCAATTCACAAATGAAGGAGGCTCTCTGCCCCTCCCTTGAGAGCCAGCTGCCCCAGTTTCTATATTAACCACATCCCTCAGAGACACGTCATTAACCTTGACGTAAATAGATTTGGCTACGTTGAGTCGGGTCACCAGGGCTGTTTTCACCACTAGTGAAATGTGGGTTTAGTGCTAGTGCTAAGTTGCGTCCCACTCTTTGCAACACTGTGGACCACAACCTGCCAGGCTCCTCTGCCCATGGGATTCTCCAGGCAAGAACACTGGAGTGGGTTGCCATTTCCTCCTCTAGGGGATCTTCTCAACCCAGGGATCGAACCTGCATCTCCGGCATCTCCTGCATTGGCAGGCATCTTCTTTATCACTAGCGCCACCTGGGAAGCCCCAACGTGGATATAAGTCACCATCAACGTGGATATAAGTTGCCATCAGTGATTCTGCCACTGACCCCAGTCTTGTCCATCATGGCATGCTCAGTGGCACGGCCAAGTCTGAGAACAGAACACTGCGGTCAGTGGGAAGGGCATCTCCACCTTCCAGGCTCTGGATCCCACCAGCATCAAAAGACTGATGCTGTGACAGCCTGTGGGGTCTTCACCACCCTTGGGGCTCACTTGCGAACAAGAGTTGACAGGTCTTCTGCTCCTGTGCTAAGGGTCCCGTGTTTGTGATGGGTTGACCAGGGGCAGTATGACCACCTTGATTGCCAACATGCCCCCTGGGTCTGGGACACTGGCCTCATGGAGAGACTCGTGACCGCAGTCCACATTATCCCTCTGGCAAGCTGGGGTTCAGCGGGCGTGCTGCTGTCCAGAGGGTCATGCCTACACCCAGGGGCATTGCCAGATCTGTGGGCCAGACCATTCCTGAGCTGCATGGAATGCTGTCTGGCATGGTCTCCACCCCAGGTAAGTCTAGCTCTGACTTACCATTTGGAGAAAGCTGTCACATACAACAGCAGCCAGAGAGTGGTGACTCTGGGGGTCCCTGAAAGGTGTCCAGGGCTACCCTGAGGACCAGGCTGTTCCTGCGACTTGAACAGTAATGCCCACTCTTCCACCTTTCATGCTGGGGCTGGCGTTGCCCACACGACCACTCCATCAGGCCCTTTCCTGATGCCCAGACAATGTATGGCTCCAACTGCAGCTGGGCCTCCTGGTCCACAGGACTAGTATCCCTGGACCCCAGCAGAGGAAGGGAGAGGCTCTCTACTTTTAGGGAGTCCCTACCCCACCTCTGCACCCAAAGAGTTGAGCGTGGCCGCCCTTGGGCGGGTCCCACTCCCCGGCCCGCAGGAAGGGAAGGAACTTGAGGACCCAGTGTCGTCACATCCCATCAAGATTCTCCAGGAGGCTAATAAAAAATAAATAAATAAAAAACAAAAAAAAATAAATAAATAAAATAAAATAAAAAAAAGATTCTCCAGGAGGTCCATGCCATCCTTACCAGGGAAAAAAAAGGAGGAAGAAAGGGAAAGAGATTATTCTCTATAGAATACATTCATTTTCCAGGTTCCCAATTCCCCCAGGCACCTTGGGTTCAAAAAAATTAAATGTGATACCAGTTTTAAAAAAATAAGAGAAAGCCTGTGCTTTTCAGAAAGCACATCATCGGCAGAAGGAAAATCTCTTAGCATTGACTGAAGGCCTATTTCTGGCTAGCACAACCTTCCTGGGGGTTGTTGGGGCGGAAGAGAGAGAGGATAGGAGGTTTGAACGGCCGGAGAGGGAGACAGGCCCGCGTGGGGAGGGAAGAGGGCATAGCAATTCAGAGGAATGGAGGAGGTGATCAGCACCGCATGAACTCACAAACCAGGGCGCAGAGGTTGCAGGCAGGGGAAGATGCTTTTTTCACATTTCTAGAATGCCGAGTTCATCTGAGCCCACGGGAGTGTTTCCATAGATTTTGATTTTTATGAATATTTACATGTTTATTAAAACAGCTCAAAATGTTTAATTCAATAACTTATGTAGTATTATTACTAAACATAAATCACGTGCTTCTTACCAGTAATGAAACTGAGGCTGTTTCAGAAGGAGACCGTCCTGGGGGAAGCTGAGGAAGGGGGATATGGGAGGCTCCGCCTGGGGCAAAAACCCAGAGCAGGGAAATTAGCAGTGAGGGAGCACCCACTGGAAGCCAGGGCCTTTCCTTGGCATTGGACCCCTGTTGGCCTTTTTATAAAGACAGCACATAGGAAGATATGTTATATTACAGTCATTGAGCATGCACACACACACACATCACATTCTCACATTTATAGCTGGAATAAAAGTTTTCCACGATTCCTTCTCATGTGCTGTGTGGACAATATATGCTGATGCTGTCCATCCTGTTTTATTTTTAAATTCTAGCTATAGCTCTCTAAGTGGACTTCAGGACTTGCCTCCTCACCCTAGTAGCTTGGGACTCAAACAGAATTTGACTAAGCCAAGGAGATGATTAAGGAAATGCTATACTTGGGATCTCCTAGCGGTCTAGCAGTTAAGACTCCACACTTCCAATGCAGGGGAACGAGTTCCATCCTGACCAGGGAACTAAGATCCCACATGCCACAAGGCACAGCCCCCGCCCCCCAAAAAAGGAAATAGACTGGGACTAAACAGCCTTAGGTTCAAGTCCCAGTTTCCATGTCCGCAGGCTTGAGCAAGGCACCTTAGCCTTTGGAGCCTTGGTTTCTACATCGGTACAATCGGGGTGTCCTTGTAGCATTGCCATGGGAGTGAAGTGAGTCCAGGCAGCTAACACAGAGTCTGGCACGTGTGAGCTTGTTGGTGGGAACTGGTTGTTGTTAATGATGATGACTGCCCTCGTGGGCTGCTGTGCCCTGCTTGGGAGGCTGAACTCCGGAGCCAGACCACCTGAGTTCAGACCACGAATCTGCCCCCTTAGGACCCGTCAACTTCACCTCCCTTCATCTGTAACACGGGGATGGGAACAGAACCCTTCTCAAGGTGTGGGGGGGAGGAGTATGAGGATTAAAATAATGAATCCAGATAACAGGTTTAGAGGAGAGTTTGGCACGTAGCAGGCACAGGGTAAATGATGGATAGAATCATCACCGTTACCATCATCAGCATCTCATTTCATCCTCACACACCCTTGTGAGATAAATGTTTTCCCCCATTTCACAGGAGGGTGCCCTGAGCCCCGGAGACTGTGGGTGATCTGCCCAAGGTCTCAGTGCTGACTCGGAGGTACAGCTGGGATTGCGGGTTGGTTTACAGAGTGGCTCAGAGCGCTGGAGGGCGTGGAGTATTTCTCAGGAGGCACAGGGACACCCCTGCCCCTGCCCTGCAGACCAGGGAGTGTGAATTGGCAGGTTGGTACAATCAATCGACATGTCATCTAGAATTTGCCGGGGCTCCACGCTGAGGACATTGCGTTGTTTTTAAGATGACACAGCACAAAATCATCCCCCATGAACTAATGGTGTTTAAAATGATGCTGTTGGCAACATCTCTCCCAGCAAAATTGTATCAGCTTTTCATCATCTCCTGATCATTGCCTCCCAACCATGGTTGGAGGTTGAGTGCCCAGGGACACAGCCCTTGTACCAGGACCTCAGGCGTCTTCCATCTCCTTCCCCGCACTCTAGTTGGAGCCCCAGAGACAACCCAAGATGTGTCTCCCCTGAGTGCTGGAGCCAGCCCCACCTGAACCCCATGGACTGAAACTGGGGAGGGAGAGGAGGAATATCAATGTGATGTCCTCAGAAGAAAGGAAAATGGGTGTCGGATAGCCAAAGCCAACCAGTATCTGCCTTTCTGGGTTTCTGGGGTTGCCTTTAAAGCAAGGAAAAGAGTGGGTCTCCACCCAGGAGTAGAAATGGCGCGAGCTGCCATCTGGTCATGGGCCTGGCTCAAGCCCATTCCTTCTGTCTCTTTGGCCTCCGTGTCTCCATCTGTACAATGGGTGGGGGGATGGATTCCACCCTGATGTTTCAAGATGCTATAGATTGTATACACACAGTCCTTCAGTTAGTACCTGGAGACAGAGCACACCCGGAGAAGGTTTTTCAAGAAGGAAAGTGCTACATTGGTGTGGCTTGGATAAGCTTGTGTGCTTGAGAAAGTCCCTGACAGCAACTCCGTGCATTTCTTCCCCCTCAACCTGGCATCTGAAGTCACAGCTTCTGGGGACCATCCCTCTGACAGCTCAAGTCCTTCAAATGTTTTTTTCCCCTCCAGGCATCACCACATCAGCTCCGAGTGTGTCCCAGCTCTTCGCAAGGTGAGTACCCTTGCCTTAGCTTCCTCTCACTCTCTCTCCCTTTTCTCCTTGGAGGCAGAGGCTCTGGAGCCAGACTCCCTGGAGAGGAATCCCAGTGATGCTTTTACTGGTTGAGCGACCTTGAACAAATGACCCCCACTTCCCCAGGCCTCAGTCTCCCCATCTGGAAAATGGGGACAATGCTGATGTCTGTTTCACATAAAAGGCACTCAGAATGGGATATAGAATAGACTGTTCTGGGAGTGTTGGGTGTTGTTTTCTTCTTTCTTCCTTTTTTTTAACTTTTCTTCCTTTCCTTCCTGTCCTTTTCAGTCATAGACTTTCTCTGTTCCTGTCTCCCTTCTTGCTTATCTATCTCTCCCTCTCTGTTTTTCCTTCCTTCCTTTCCTCTCTCTCTTCTCTCTCTCTCCTCTTCCTTCCTTTTGCCCCATCTTTCTCTCTTTACCCATCTTGATCTTTTACCCTCCTCCCCCCTCCTTCTTCCCTTCTTTCTGCTCAAACGTTCACCCAACACTGCTCAATAACCAAATCTCCTAGGAGCTCTGGAGACTTGCAAGATCAATGAGACACAGCCCCTGCCCTCAGAGAGCTTCCAGGCTAGTAGGAAATGGACCAGTAGATCAGAGATCTCAATATGGTGAACGGTACAAATGCTCCACCAGAGCTGCATCCAGGGGTCAGTGGGAGTCTGGTGATGGACAGGGCTTACCCAGGGCAACTGGGGAGCCACCTTGTCTGCTCCCTGCAGTGTGAGAAGGCCCAGGCTTGGCGAGACGGTCAGCATGGCCCTCCTCTGAATGCTCACCTCCTCCATAGCTGGATATTTTCGTCCCCGGACGACCCCGGAGAAGCTATTTGTAAGGAACACACTTTCTCAGCCTTCCTTTCCCTCCAGAAGATGTTTTGGGGGTTGTCAGTAGCAACTGAGGTCTGTTAAATCTACCTGGCTTGTTTTATGGGCTTGGGGTTGGAGAGCTTCCTCGTCCTCTCTCTGGCTTTTCATTCGAGCCCCAGTTTATTCTAAGAAGTTCACATCAGTTTTGATGGGAAGCAGGAATGGATCATCTCAGATTTCCACCTTCTACTTCCAGACAGGTGTAAATTGGGAACATTTTCAAATAAAATTCTCTGCTCAGTGCTATGTCCCATGCTCTGGATGTGTTTCCAGGCACCTCATAGGGTGGGAGTCTTGACTGATGAAACACCTTCCAATACTGGGTCTGGAGTCTCCAGTTCAAGCGACATTCTTATCCATCTTGGGACAAATTACAAAACAAGCAACTTTCTTACTGGAACAAATTCCCTGACCCTTTGGCACAGAAGTTGTCAAAAAGAAAGGGGCTGAGAACATCTTTTTATAATTCTGTGAATTTTTGCATCTGTCTCATACATGCCTTTAGGCTTCATATGTAGGAGAAACTGGAAATGGGAAGGTTTTACTGTATGGAATCAGATACAGGCTTGGGAATCTCATTACCATCTACTGATAAACTCGTGGTCAGAATGATTAGATATAGTTTGTTGCACAGAACTTTAGTGTCTGGGTTTTTGACCTAAAGGGCCTGGGTGTCCTAGTGGAGAGGTTAAGGACGTGGGCTCTGGAACCAGGGTTCAAATCGTGGATCAGCTGTGTGCATTCTCTCTGCCTCAGTTTTCTTATCTGTAAAGTGGGGATGGGAATAGTAACTGCCTCCAAGGGTTGTCACAGTTGCTATGAGATTTAAATGAGCCAGTCCACATACAGTCATCAGGACAGTGCCTGGTGTACCATAGACCCAAGAATTGTCAGTGTTTTTTTATCACAGGAAGGACTGTTGAGGACAGTGTGAGAGTTGGAAGATGTTCTCAAATCCAGTTGAATACAGCACCCAGGAGAGCAGACCCAGGCTTTCCAAAGCATCTGCTTTGCAAGAGAAGGGGGAAATAGGGAGTGTGTATGTTCATGTGTGGATCTCTCCTGGTTTTAAAATATTGGCAACTCCAAATTAAGAAAAAGACTGCACTGGCCAAAGAAATTGCATCCGTAGATTCACCGTCTTGTCCCCATCCGGTTGAATGAGCTAACCTTGACTTTATTAATTGCTGCCTGCAGGACTGAGTCAGTCCCAGGCCCATCCCTGAGCAGCAGCAAAGCTCCATGGTTACAAGTCCACCTGGGCTCAGGAGTCAGACTTCCAAGTTCAGATTCTGGATTTCCCGCTTTCTAGCCGTGACTTCTGGTCTCTGAGCTTCCATTTTCTCTTCTCTAAAATGGGAGTTAGCAGAGCCTCTACCCCAGGGAGTTGATATCAATATGTGATGTGACGCAGACCACGTCAGGCCTGTGAGACACAATTCCTAGCCTGTGGTCAGAGCTCAGTGATTACTAGCGGTCATTGTGTTAGGGATGTCGTAGGTCAGCAGCCCTTTATTTACTTTTTTAGGATTTTTTACTAGTATTATTTATTTTTGGTTGCAGTGTGTCTTCATCGCCTTTCTCTGGTTGTGGCAAGCAGGGGCTACTCTAGCTGCGGTGTGTGGGCTTCTTGTAGCAGGGAACGTGGGCCCAGTAGTTGTGGCACGCGGGCTTTGTTACCCTGTGGCATGTGGGATCATCCCAGACCAGAGATCAAACCCATGTCTCCCACATTTGCAGGCAGATTCTTAACCACTAGACTGCCAGGGAAGTCCCTCAGTGGCCCTTTAAATCCTAGCTGTTCATGGAACTGATTATTCATCTTGGAGTAAGAAATCCATTTGTATTCTTTGGTTGCAAGTAAGACAAATAGACCCCAGCTGTGTTCAGATACTCAGTCATGTCCAACTCTTTGTGACACCAAGGACCTAGTCTCCTCTGTCCGTAGTAGTCTCCAGGCAGTAATACTGGGGCGGATTGCCATTTCCTCCTCCAGAGCATCTTCCCAACCCAGAGATCGAACCCGCATCTCTTATGTCTCCTGCCTCTGCAGGCAGATTCTTTTGCTAGCGCCACCTGGGAAGCCCAGACCCCAGCTGATGTAAGCCCAAAAGGAATTTTTTTGGAAGATCTGGAGTAGCTCACAGTGGGATCAAAACTGGGATAATCAGGTCTTGAGGAAGACCCAGAATAGCACCGCTTCTGGGGTCCAGGCAATAGGAAGGGAATAAAAACACTCTTTTCAGAATGTGGGTGTTGGAATGAATTATTCAGCCCAGGATTTCAATTTCCAGAATAGAATCTGATTGGATAATCTGGCACCCTGTGCCCACCCCATGGCCCAGAGCCGGGCATCTTGACTGGCAATCCTGTCAAAGCTGTATCAGTTGGGAATGTGTCTAAATAAGGGTAGATAGTCACAGTGGAATGGGCTGTACTGTAGTAGTCAATAAACCCTGGTCCCAGTGGATTAACACAACAAAGGTTTGTTTCTTAAATAAAACCCCGGGATCGCATGGACCTCTCCAAGGCAGCTCTCCTCCACAGGCTAACTTGGGGTTCCAGGGTGTAACCCTGCTGGTTCTGCCCTCTCAGCTGGTACCCTCCACAGTTGCTGCTGAAAGAGGAGAGAGGGCAGCAGGGTTTTGAGGAGATGGTTTTATTGGCTAAACCATTGTGTTGAGCAGAATCCAGTCACGTGGTTGACTCTGATTGCAAAGGACCCAGGACGTGTTGTTTTCCTGGTGCCCAGGAAAGGAAAATGAAATAGGACTTGATGAACGTGTAAGTTGTCTCTTTCCTGGAAAGAGTACATGGTGGTCCAGGGACTGGGAACTAGTACTTTCATTGCTGGGACCAGAGTTCCCGGTCGGGGAAGCAAGATCCCAAAAGTTGCAAGGCCAAAAAAATAAAAATAATCACCTGAAGGGAAATGGTGGTAGTGGTGATACCAGGGGGGAGGGATGTGCTAGGTTGGGCTTGGAGATTTAATCTTCTTTCTTCCACGCAGACCTTGCCCGCGTGTCCCACCCGGTCAGCCTGCCTCGGCCATGGCAGCCTACGGCCAGACGCAGTACAGTGCAGGGATCCAGCAAGCTACCCCCTACACGGCTTACCCGCCTCCAGCACAAGCCTATGGAATCCCTTCTTACAGTGAGTACCTGACCAAACCCTTGCTTTCCCCGGGATCCCTTACATCATAGTCTTCATTCTGCCCAAATGCTTCAGTTAAATGCAGAAAGAGGCATGCAGCCAGCCTGATTTTGGGTTGGAGACAGACACTTTCAATACAGTTCAAGTTCTAGAGACTATGTCAAGGCCTCTTTTGATTGCAAGGGTAAGAAACTTAACCCAAGCTGGCTTAGAGAAAATGGAAACTTAATGATTCACATACTGGTAAGCTTGGGGACAAGGCTGATATCAGGTATGGCTGGATCCAGGTGCTCAGAGGATGTCAGGAGGAAAATGTCTCTCTCCATTTTCAGATGTTTTCCTCTGAATTATCTTTACTTCTGCCTGGGTTCTGCCAAGGTAATCTAGAACTGAGATAAGGTGGCCCTTGGATACTTTTTAACCTATAAAATATACTTGACATTTGAAAAATTAATTGCCAGTTTTTAAATGAGAAGTGTTTACATAGAAATTCGTATTTCTAATGTCTTAAAAAAAAAGCAACAAACAGCAGATGACTGGGCAGCCCTGGGCCCACATTTTTGCATCAGAAGTAGGTAACTGTGCAGGACTGACCCTGTTAGCCTTTGTTGGCCACAGTCCTCTCCTAGCCCTCATTACTCATTTAAATTAGCTGCCTGAAGATGTTTAAGCTTGCAACCCCTGGCCTAGAGGGAGAAAAAACAAATGAACTTTTAAAAATGGTAGGTTAAAGTGATTTCAGATTATGATGGATGGGATGAAGGAAGACAAGATCATGAAATGGAATAGAGCAAGCAAGATTTAACTTAGGTTCCAGCTCCAAGGAAGGTCTTTTACACAAGGAGCTGATTCATCTGAGAACAGAGACAACCATTAGTAAGCATGGGAAGAGAGGCATCCAGGCAGAGGATGCCTGGGAATCCTAGGGAGATGGATTTGGCAAACCCCAGAAGCCCAGTGGCTGGAACACAGGACCAAGATGAGATAGGTGAGGTGGACAGAGTCTTAGCACCTGGGGAGGACTTTATTCCAGTGAAACAGGAACTTATTGGCAGGTCTATAAACGTAGGGCTGTCTGATGCAATCTGGCATTTTTAAAGATCACTTTGGGGCTTCCCTGGTGGTCCAGTGATTAAGAATCCACCTTGCAATCACGGGACACTGGTTCAATCCCCGATCCGGCAAGATCTCTCATGCCTCAGAGCAGCTAAGCCCGTGTGCCTCAACTACTGAGCCAGCGCTCCAGAGCCCACTCGCTGCAGCTGCCAAAGCCCGCCTGCCTAGAGCCTGTGCTCTGCAACAAGAGAAGCCACTGCAGTGAGAAGCCCCCACGACAGTGAAGAGTAGCCCCTGCCTGCCACCATTTCAGAAAGCCTGCGTGCAGCCACAGAGACCCACCGCAGCCAAAAAATAAATAAATATATCTTTTAAAAAATAAAAGATCACTTTGACTGCTGTGGGGAGATTGGATTGGAGAGAAGCAAGAGAAGAAACAGGAAGGCAAGTTGGGAGGCTGATGAAGCCTGGAGTGGAGCGATGGTAGAAGCCTGCTCGGTACAGTAGACAGACAGAGATAGACATATTCAAGAACAGTTGTGGTGTTAAGAGTGACAAGTCACGGGACCCTGGGTTGGGCATCCATCAGAGACACCATCACTGAGATGCTGCCACCCACAGTTCTCAGCGCTCTGTAACCACTCGTTCTTTTAAACCTCCACTCAACTCTCCAAGGAAGGTCCAACCATTATCCTCTTTCAAGGGATAAATAAATAGAGGCTCAGAGAAGATAACTAACTCGCCCAGGGTCCCCCAGTTGGTCGCTGGTAGAGGTGGAATTACACCCAGCAGCCTGGGCTCTGGAGTCTAGAAATCCTGGGGGATTACCTGTGATGGACCTGAGCCAACTGGTGTGGGCATCTTTTCTAACTTCTGTCCCTCCTGTGCCAGAAGACGGGTGATAAAATCACAGGTGAGTCACCCTGGCTGGCTGACAGCCAAGACACATGAAGCTGGATTATTTTTTTAGCATAAAAGAGAACCCTAGCCCTGCTTCCAGACAAAACATGGCATCCGGTGGAAATTAATTTGGTCTAAAGTCATTTTTTAGTCTCAGTTACTTTCAGAGGCTCTCTGCCCTCAGAAAACAGCATAAGTGGCAAGGTCACATGCCCTGGGTTCACACCCCACCTCTGCCCCCTTGCTGGTCCTAAGACCCAGGGCGAGTCACCTTCATATGATGGGAGTGCTACTAAGTCTGGCTTCCTAACCATTGTTGTTACTGTAAATGGGATCATCTACATCCAGGATCAGCTACCTTTTTCTTTAAAGGGCCAGTTCATAAGTATTTTCAGCTTTCTGGGCCATGCAGTCTCTGTCACAGCCACTCAGCACGGCCGTTGGAGCTTGAAACCAGCCAGACAATATGTAAACTAATGAGTGTGTCTGTGTTCTAATAAAGCTTTATTTACACAAACAGTGGGCCACAGTGGGTCCATGGACCACAATGTGTCAGCCCTTAATCTACATTAAGGGCTTAGCTCACAGGGCCTGGCCCAAGGGAAACATTCAATCAATATAGTAGAGGCCAGGCTGCCATACACCTGGTATGTCCGCATCACTGAATAATGACAGGTGGGCTGAAAAGCCCTTTCCTTTCACACATGCCTGTGCCCGAGCAAGCAGTGTTTGCTCACTGTCTGGACAAACCTTGCTGAATCTTGTTAGGAAACTTTTCTCCTTGCTCCTTGGCAAATAGCATTATTACCTTTGTTTAAATAGCTGCAGGGAAATAATAACACAGTTGAGCAGACTAGAGGCAAGGAGGTCAGGAGTGTGGAGTGTTTTTTTCCTCAATTTGTTATGCAAACATAATGTTATGCAACATTTAAGACATATGTAAAAGAGTAGCACTATAAATAACCATGAGCTGACCATCCAACAAGAAAAATAAAGGGAGGTTATCTCCCTTTCTTGTCAAATACCCACATCCCTGGATTTGCTAATTACTATCACTTTCACTTTATTAATATCATTGCTCTGCCTTTCTTTATGTGGAATGCTACGTGTGCTCAGTCGTGTCCAACTCTTTTGTGACCCCATGGACTGTAGCCCGCCAGGCTCCTCTGTCCATGGGATTTTCCAGACAGTGCTGGAGCAGGTTACTGTTTCCTTCTCCAGGGGACCTTCCAAACCCAGGGATCGAACCTGTGTCTCCTGCATTGGCAGGTGAATTCTTTACCACAGTGCCACCTGGGAAGGCCTTATGTACAGTAGAGGTTGGCAAACTTTTTCTGTAAAGAGCTTAATAATAAGTATTTTTGGCTTTGTAGGCCATACAGTGTCTATGAAAGACGCCATACGGTGTCTACTCAACGCTACCCTATATCTTGAAAACAGCCACAGATTATACATAAATGAATGGGTATACAGGCATGCCTTGTTTTATTGCATTTTGCTATCTTACAATTCACAGATATTGTGGTTTGTTGTTTGTTTTTTTTTTTTCTTTTTTACAAATTGAAGGGTTGTGGCATCCATTCTTCGAGCAAGTCTGTCAAGGCCATTTTTACAACAACATTTGCTCACTTCATGTCTCTGTTACATATTGGACTGTTTTTGGACTTTTGCATCATTACTATATTTGCTATGGTAGTCTGTCATCAGTGATCTTTGGTGTTACTGTAATCGTTTGGGGGCTCCATGAAACGGCCCATATACAATGGCAGATTTAGTCAACAAATGTTGTGTGTTCTGACTGCCCACCAACTGGCCGTTCCCTCATCTCTCTCCCTCTCCACAGACTTCCCTGTCCCCTGACACACAACAGCATGAAATTAGGTCAATTAATAACCCTTCGTGGCCTCAAAGTGGTCATGTGAAAAATAAGAGTCACACGTCTCTCACTTTAAATTTTAAAAATGATTAAGCTTAGTGAGGAAGTCATGTTGAAAGCCAAGACAGGGGACAGCTAGGCTCCAGCACCAAACAGGTTGCCAAGTTGCTGTCATAATTGTCAGTGAAGTCGTGCACCATCTAGTGCATAAAATCCCTTCACACCCATTACTGAGAGGCATCAAGAGAAAGCAGAGAAAACCTAGACTTCAGAGCTACCCGCTAATCGCAAGACTCTGACTAAGTGGCCTGGTTTTCTGAACCTTAGTTTCCACATCTTTAAAATGGGGAGAAACTTCCCTGGTGGTTCAGTGGTTAAGATACCATGCTTGCACTGCAAGGGGGCACAAGTTCGATTCCCGGTCGGGAAACTAAGTTCCCATATGCCTGCCTCTCAGTTTGGCAAAAAAAAAAAAACCATTAAAATGGGGAAAGTCATATTGCCTATTTCATGGGATTGTTGTGAGTACCTCATTCACAGCTTTAGATATTCATTCATTCCCTTTCTTTTGATTGCCCAGCAATCCTGCCAGTGGGAATCAGCATCTTATTTCAAAAGGGAGGAGAAACTGTCCAGGTCACCAAGTAATGAAGCAAACTGTCCTGGCTCCTGCCCAGACCACTTGAGTCAGAATCCATTGTTTTTACCACATTCAGCATTCTCTTTATTTTGGGGGGTAAATGGGTGAGAAGGAGGGAAATCATAACTACAAAACCATCCCCAGAACTAGCAGTGTCCTTTTTAAAAAATGCAATGTCCTTTTTTAAAAATGCAAATTTAAGTAGTATTGAAATACTATTTTATACCTGTAAGATAAAGATAAGCAAAATTGATTATGTGTTCAATAAAAATACAATATATGGGCTACTGATGATAGATCAGCTTCCTCCCTCAGTACAGTTCTTTCTCCAGCCAGCTGCTCTTGGAATGGGTGCCTGTGTCTTGGGGAGGCATATCAGAGTTTGGCTAAAGCAGAATGCAGATTTGTAACTGTGGCCTTTGGATAAGTAGGCCCCTCCATGAGAAGAGTGGAGAGTATGTCTTAAGATTAAGTGGCATCATCTTTACAGAGGGAAAATGGTTCGTTTAATACCTTCACCCCAAATCCTGATGGACTTTTAAGCCATACATGGAGCTAGTCCTTGGAGTACATGCTTAGTCACTCAGTCACGTCCAACTCCTTGCGACCCCATGGACTGTAGCCTGCCAGGCTCCTCTGTCCATGGGATTATCCTGGCAATAATACTAAAGTGAGTTGCCATGTCTTCCTCTGGAGTATCTTCCCGACCTAGGGATCAAATCTGTGTCTCCTCCAGCTTCTGCATTGACAGATGGACTCTTTTATTACCGCTGAGCCACCTTGGAAGCCTCAGTCCTTGGAGTAGGGGGCTCATTACCCTCAGAGCCAGGCAGGAAGCTGACCACATGTGCAAAAGATGAGATCCACTCAGCCTGCCTTTCCCTTTCTCACTTTTGAACCTGTCCTAGGGTGTAAAAACAAACAAAAACACCCAAAAGAACTGTGGTGAAAAATAGCACCTTAAAAACCAACCTCCATGTCTCAGAGACAGTATGGGAACCATGGTGACCTGGGAAACACACAAATTGGGGAGCTTCTGGGGACAGCCTATTGTCGTGTGGGAACACGGACATGAGGTTTCTAGATCATCCTGTTGCTCGAGAGAGGCCGTAAGTCTAGATTTTGGGGGTGAAATCTCCTGATTTTTAAACAAAAGCAACCAATTTCAGGTTTCCCTGTAAAATACACAGGCCAAGAAGGACATGTGAGACTGAATTACAGCTGAAGTAGAGTAACTTCCCCTCACAAACCACCAGTTTGCAACCAGTTTGGAAGCTGATAAAACCGCATGCTGTCTTGATTCCGTAGCTCTTCTGCAGGTGACAAGGAAGCATCCTAATTGTGTGTGCCTGGTACTTCTCTTTCCCCCTTCCAAGGCATCAAGACAGAAGACAGCTTGAACCATTCCCCCGGCCAGAGTGGGTTCCTCAGCTATGGCTCCAGCTTCAGCACCCCACCCGCTGGACAGAGCCCGTACACCTACCAGATGCATGGTGAGTGTAGTGCTGCGCCCCTCCCTGCCGTCTCTAAGCACTGCCCGAGTCGGGTGTCCAGTCGTTTGTTTATTCAGCAGCTTTATTGAGTACCTACTATGTGCCAGGACCTATCTCAAGTAGCGGAGTTGCAGTGGTGGGCAAAGGAGATAACGACTCCTGCCCTCATGGCGATTACGAGGGCAGGAGGGAGAGACTGACAATTAAACCAGGCAGCAAGTAGCAAATGGCTAATTTCAGAAGGGGTTGAATGCAATGAAGCCAGTAAACGTGGTGTTGGGACGGAGAGTGATGAATAGTTGAGGGGTCCAGAGAGGCGAGAAAGGTAACTTTTAATAAAGTCATCAAGGAAGGCTCTTGGAAGATGTGACATTGGACAGAGGCCTAAGTATGAGGCAGAACTAGCCCTGCGCAGACCAGGGGGAAGAGCATTCCCAACAGGAGGAACAGCCTGTGCAAAAGCTCTGTGGGGGCCGGGGCGGGGGGGAGTGTCTTAATGTGTTTGGGGCACAGAATAGGGGCCGGTGGGGCTGGAGCAGGATTGGCGGGGGGCAGGGGGGTGTGGTATAAGAGGAGAGAGTCTTGAGGGAGAACAGGGCTAAATCATGCAGGGCCTTGAGGGCAAAGGGGAGGTGTTGGCTTTGATTTGAAGTGTGATGGGACAGGCGATACCATGGTAGACTCAGAGAAGTGATGGGTGTTGGGATACTGGACAGGGGGTAGAGGCATTGTTATTCCAGGCAGGAGGGTCCAGGCTCCGCATCCCCATTGGGCAGCCTTAGAAAGGGAAGAAACTCCCGTGTGACTCCACCAACCCCACGCACCCTAAGGAACTGGTCTGCTGCATTCTCCTGTTCCCACCTGCACTTGTCGTCATCCAAAGGCCCCTTCCCTTCTCCAGTGCCCCGTAGGGAATGTGTTGGAGCTGATACATGGAGTGGAGTGCTGGTGGCAGTAATTTTGGGCATCCTCACCCTGGTATTCTCTTTTTCCTTCATGAAAGCTGATAAGAATGACCACCAAGAGTCTGAAAAGTAATGTGCAAAGTTGAAAGAGTAGGGATGAGGTGGTGGGCTAATGCGTGATGCTACATTTCTTTGAAAAAAAATATTTGCAAGTTTTGCTGCTTTGTCTTTTTAATTAGGAAACAATTTAAATGGATGTCAAGGGCATCTTTTCAGGAAAAGGCGTTATGAAGAGACAGCAAATGGTCTTAGGGGTATGTAAGAGAAAGGAGGTGATGAGCATTAATGCCCAGACCTTGGAAGAGCATCCATGTAAAGATTTGCAGTGGAGTTTGTTGATGACACCTTCAGCTAACATTAGCCTAGCACTTACCACATGCCACGCAAACTAGCTAATCACCTCATACAACCTTCATGACACTCCACAAAGTGTTGGTTCTGGTGTTATCCGCATTTTATTGGAGACAGAACTGAGTCATAGAGGGGTTGGCATCAGGGCAAGGAGCCTAGATTTTACTGCAAGTGCAGTGAGAAACAGGTTGCATGACGTGTCTTGGGGGTCTGATGGATTCCCACCGCAAACCTGACTCAAAGCCTGCTCTTGGCTGTGGTCCCTCCTGCCTCCTCTGCTCCTCCTCTGTCTCCCTGGGGGCCTGTTCTGAGTCCCACAGAAGGGCATAAGGTGCTGGGACCCATCTTCAAGTGGGGAGTAAACGGTAGCACAATCCTGATCATAAAGGCTTGTGAAGACCCTGAACTTGAACTTACACTGGGGTCAGTCTTAACCATCTTAACCAGTTTCTTTTCAGCTTTTCCAACAGAAGTGGACATGACTGCCTCAGGGCTTCTAAGGAGACAGACAATGAGCAATTATGTAAATCGATCATGACAGATTGTGCTAAATCACAAGAAGGACCAAACAGGGTGCTGTGATGGGCCTTGATGAAGGGAGTGGTGATGGACATTGCCCAGATGGTCAGGTGGCTGGGGTGATGGAAAGGAACCAGCCTGTGAGTAGCTGGAGAGTGGACAGCCCAGGCACAAAAGGACCAGCGGGAGCAAAGGTCTGGAGGCAGGAAAAGGCTCGCAATGTTGGAGACTCCAGTGGAGACTTGAATCTGGGGGTAATTAGAAAGGCATGTGAGACTGGAAAGTGAAGCAGGAGGCACCCCTGTACTGGGACGTAGAGAATATCTTATTTCTTCTCTGGTCCTTACAGAAGTTACAGGAGGCGGGCTCCCTCAACACCGCTTTAAACACGATGAACGTGAGGAAGTGGCTTGCCCAAGGATCACAGGGCCAGGAAGCGATGAGAGCTGGGATTCAGAGTAGATTTCCGGAGCCTGGCTGTTCCCTTGCAAGTGCTGTTTCCCAGACTCCTTCCGACTCTAGACGCTGCCCTCGTTCTGCATATATACCGTTCCCCATGATCTTCCCAGCAGCCTTGTGACGTAGATTCTGTCATATCCCCATCTTACAGGTGGAAAAACCAAGGCACAGCATGGTAAAGTGGCTTGCCCAAGGTCAGCTGGCTGTAGCAGTTGGGGTTTCAAGCCAGGCAGTTCCCCTCCAGAGCCCAGGCACATAACCCCAACACCAGTCTGCCTTCCACACTCTCATAGATCCTTCTAGAAGACCAATCTCCGTGGATGAGCCCTGGCCCAGACCCCACCCCCATCAGCCCTCACAAATAGAAAAACATCTCCTGATCCACTCCCACTGGACCATGGGAATAGTCCAGGTTATTTTCTTATCGTCTTCATGGCCCAGATGCCAGCTGGACTTTGTCCCAATTAACTGCCTTCAGTCTGATGCTAATGGCCATAAACTGCTCTTGAGACAGCCCAGGCATTTTGCAAGCCTGACATATTCCTCCTTAAGTATTTTTTTTCCAAACGCAAACACACAGAAGGCTCACACGCCATGCCCATGTGCTTCCTATTAACTTTTTTTTTCAAGTTGTTCCAGAGGAGAAATAAACTCTCCAATACTCTATGTGCCTTTCAGAATGGAAGACGCTGGTTAAGCATAGTGTTTTTGAAAGAGGAAGGGAGAGAGATTGAGACTGAGTTTCAGGCCTGAAAGCATCAACTTGGAGTCAGATTGGTCCATATTCAGAAGCTGAGCTGAGTCCTTTTCTTTTCTAAGAATTAAAACCATCATTTTATAGAAGCAAAAATAAGTCCCTGAGCGGGGACCACTCCATCATTTACAAATGGGTAAACTGAGGCACAATAGCAGCAGTGTGACTTGTGTAGGGTAAACATTAGGAAAGCATTAAAAATGCCTCCAGCTGGGTCTTCTACCCCATCTCAGAAACTTCCAGAAACTTCAGCAGAGCCATTCCCCCTGCCCCCCATGGCCCTGGTTGGAGATCTGTATCTGCTAATACAGCATTGCCCTGCTGCCAAATGTACAGTAAACGTAGAAAAGAAAAGTTCATAGCCCCTGTAGCCTTTTCATGGTTGTTTATTTTCTTTTTTAAGTTCACCCAGGGGTTTTCGTAACTGAAATGTATTTCTTATGAGTTTGATTTTTTGTTGTTGTTCCATTTCGGCTTCTGCTAAAACACTGCTGTTCATGGAAACGGCCACAAAGATTAAAAAGAGAAGAAAAAACAGACAAACAAAAAAACATCTTGAGAGTGTGTTGTAAGAACTTGCTGGTGCCCCCGAGGGGTCAAGAGCCCTGGACCCGGCTGCAGTCAGCACTGTGTCCCGCGGCGGGACCTGGGTGAGGTGCTTGGCTTCTCCAGGCATCCCTTTCCTCACCTGTGAGACCAGCATCATAGCAAGAGTGGTGAGCCCAGGGGGCTGTTAGGGGACTACGCAGAATGGCCATGAGCAATCAGATGAAGTCCTTCATGACTGGGCGTACTTTTATTATTTCTCTCGTTGCTTCTGTAACGTGAGCATTAAAGGCAGTAACCCTGAAGTCAGGCTGAGCTAACTTCCCAGTTGTTCCTGTGCGCCAGCGTGTGACTTTGAGCCTTGTGACTTCTTGGTACCTCGGTTTCTTTCCCTGTAAAATGGGGATACAGATTGTACCCACATGTGGGGTGCTGCGATAATTAAATGAGTTAATGTGTGTGAAATATTCGGAACAGCACCGGCACAACCTAAGTGCTCTACAAATTGTTAAATATTATTTTCCTCCTAATGTCTGATTTGATGGCCTTATGTTTTTCCCAGATTCATTTCTCTTTCCTGCACTCTCCACTTTAGGACATAGTTTTGGTAAGAGAAAAGAGAAATACCAATTTGAGATTGTTGAGCCACCCTGCTGGTGAAATATGGTGAATTCGGGGGAGCCTTACAAATGGTGGGAGAGCCTTCTTCCAGGGGAATTCCTCTTTTTTATTATTATTTACCAAAGTCAGGGATTGTTTGGCTGCCCTGGTGGCTCAGTGGGAAAGAATCCACCTGCAAATGCAGGAGATGTGGATTCAGTCCCTGGGTTGGGAAGATCCCCTGGAGGAGGAAATGGCAATGCACTGTGCTTGCCTGGGAAATCCCATGGACAGAGGAGCCTTGGTGGGCTACAGTCCATGAGGATTCAAGACTAAGACACAACTTAGTGACTAAACAACAACATCAACAACAGGGATTGTTAATAGTGAGCTCAGAACCCAACATAAGCCTTTCGAGAGCAACATGGAAATGTGTGATTTGAGGATGCATAGGAAAAATTAAAAGTCCAGTGGAAGAGTCTAAACCAATGATTTCACCCAGAGACCTCTGAGGTTGGTTTGTGCTGGATTCATGAAACCTAGCACCTTCTCTGGCTCCAGCCAGATGTGTTTTTGGACAAGCCACTGAACTCTATGATCTGTATTTCACAGCTCTGGCACTCATAAATACACACTGAAAAATAAAGAAGTTGGAAAAGGTCATTGTCAAATACATCAAATACATTTGGTAAATAGTGTGTAGTGTGAAGTTAGATGTCTTCACTGCAGGACTTTTTGCTCAGTCGTGTCCAACTCTTTGGAGTTCTCCAGGCCAGAATACTGGAGTGGGTAGCCGTTCCCTTCTCCAGGGGATCTTCCCAACCTAGGGATTGAACCCAGGTCTCCCGAATTGCAGGCAGATTCTTTACCAGCTGAGCTGGCTTCCCAGGTGCCACTAGTAGTAAAGAACCCTCCTGCCAATGCAGGTAGACTTAGGAGACATGAGTTTGATCCCTGGGTGGGGTAGATTCCCTGGAGAAGGGAATGGCAACCAACTCCAGTATTCTTGCCTGGAGAATCCCACAGACCGAGAAGCTTGGCAGTTCCATTCAGTTGCTCAGTCGTGTCCAACTATTTGCGACCCCATGGACTGCAACATGCCAGGCCTCCCTGTCCATCACCAACTCCCAGAGCCTACTCAAACTCATGTCCATAGAGTCGGTGATGCCATCCAACCATCTCATCCTCTGTCATCCCCTTCTCCTCCCACCTTCAATCTTTCCCAGCATCAGGGCCTTTTCCAATGAGTCGGTGGCCAAAGTATTGGAGTTTCAGCTTCAGCATCAGTCCTTCCAGTGAATATTCAGGACTGATTTCCTTTAGGATTGACTGGTTTGATCTCCTTGTGGTCCAAGGGACTCTCAAGAGTCTTCTCCAACACCACAGTTCAAAAAAGCATCAATTCTTTGGTGCTCAGCTTTCTTTATAGTCAACTCTCAAATCCATACAGGACTACTGGAAAAACCATAGCTTTGCCTAGACGGACCTTTTTTGGTAAAGTAATGTCTCTGCTTTTTAATATGGTGTCTGGGTTGGTCATAGCTTTTCTTCCAAGGAGCAAACAAGTCCATGGGGTCGTACAGAGTCGGACATGACAGAAGCGACTTAGCACACACACACATAGGACTTTTCAGAGCCTTTGCAGACTAATGTGCCTTGTGGCTCTCCAGAAGTGAAATTCAGTAGTCAGCTTTCCCAGGTAGATTTGAACAGGGACCCCCTCCCTAAACTAATATTCCCTGCTCACTGGGAAGCACTGGTTGTGATTAGCATTAGTCCCCATGCTCAACTGTTTCAGTCCTGTCTGGCTCTTTGCAACCCTGTGGACTGTAGCCCACCAGGCTCCTCTGTCTATAGGATTCTCCAGGCAAGAATACTGGAGTGGGTTGCCATGCCCTCCTCCAAGGGATCTTCCCCACCCAGAGATCAAACCCCAGTCTCCTAGATCTCCTGCATTGGCAGGGATTTTCTTTACCACTAGCACCACCTGGGAAACCTTAAGGCCCCTTCTTGTGTTAAAATTCTTTCTCTAAATTTTTTTCATGATGAACATGCATGTATTCCTATTTTCCTGTATTTTCATTTATTTTTTGATGAGATTAATACCCTTTTAAAGTGTACATTCAGTGATTTTACTGTATTTACAGAGTTGTGCAACCATCACCCTATCTAATTCCACAATATTTTCATCATTGCAAAAGAAACTCCACACCCATTAGCCATCATTCCCTAATTCCCCTGCTGCCAATTTATTTCCTTTTTTTACATTTTAATTTAATTTATTGTTGACTGCACTGGGCTTCCCTGGTGGCTCAGCTGGTAAAGAATCCACCTGCAATGCAGGAGACCTGGGTTTGATCCCTGGGTTGGGAAGATCCCCTGGAGAAGGGAACGGCTACCCACTCCAGTATTCTGGCCTGCAGAAGTCCATGGGGTTGCAAAGAGTCGGACAGGACTGCGGGACCTTCACCTTCACTTTTCATTTTTGACTGCACCGAGTCTTCATTGCTGCATTTGGGCCCCTCTCTAGTTGCAGCAAGCAGGGTCTACTCTAGATTGCAGTACGCAGGCTTCTCATCGCAATGGCTTCTCTCATTGCAGAGCGCGGGCTCCAGGGCACATGGGCTTCAGTAGGTGTGATGTACGGGTTCAGTCGCCCTGAGGCGTGTAGGACCTCCCCGGCCCAGGGATCAAACCCGTGCTCCCTGCACTGGCAGGCAGACTCCCACCCACTGGACGACCAGGAACATTGCCAGTGTATTTCCTTTTATAATAACAAAAAAGATATATTTAAAGTTACTCCTTCATATCAATTTTCAAAGCAGGTTATGCATTTATCTGCTTTAAACATCTACAGAAATCTCTATCCCACTCTCATCCAACATCCACTCAGCTTCTAAATCCCCAGTACTTAGCCCCTGTTCTAGGTTCTTATGAACCCATCTGGAATTTCCTCTTGCAAATATAAGCAAACATGAATGCTGTCTATTACATTGCATATTTCTACACCAGGAATCAACTCATTTGTGATTCATAAACAAGGAAATGATGGCAGGGTAACTCCAAAGGTGTATTGGTTCATTTAAGATTTTCTCCTTGTCACTGGTTTGAAGCAATTTAATTTTGATGGGCCTCGATGTAGTCTTTGTGATTCTAGTGCTTTGTGTTCATGGAGCTTCTTAGATCTGTGAGTTTACAGTTTTCATCAAATTTGGAAATTTTGAGGCCATTATTCAAATATCCTTCCCATGTCTTCAAGTTAACTAATCTTTTCTTCTGCAGTATCTGATCTGCTTGTTAATTACTCTCCAGTGATGTCTTTTTCATCTTGTACATAGTTTTCATCTCTAAAAGTTTGATATGGGTCTTTTTTTTTCCTTCCATGTCTCTATTTAACACACCCAAGCTTTCCTCTGGCCCCTTGAACAGGCAGCACACAGTCCTGTTTTAATGTGCTTATCTTCTAATTCTGTCACCTGTATCATTTTAACATTTTCATTGATTTCTCTCATTATAAACTATGTTTTCCTGCTTCTTTGCACGCTTGGTAAGTTTTTTTAATATTTATTTTTATTTATTTGGCTGTGCTGGGTCTTAGATGCGGCACGAGAGATCTTCTAGTTTGCAGCATGCAGGATCTTCGGTTGTGGCTTGCAAACACTTAGGTACAGCAAGTGGGATCTAGTTTGAACCCAGGCCCCCTGCACTGGGGGTGCAGAGTCCTAGCCATTGAACCACCAGGGAAGTCTTGCTTGATAAGTTTTGATTGGATGTCAGACATTGTGAATCTTGCCTGGTTGACTCCTGGATATTTTTTCTATTTGTGTGAATATTCTTGAGCTTTGCTCTGGGATGCAGTTGTTACATGGAAATAGATTGAGGCTTTCAAGTCTCACTTTAAGCTTTGTTGAGGGGAACAGAAAACAGCATCTGGTCTAGAGCTGTCTCTACCTAACAGATTTTCCCGGTATCAAGGCAAGCCTCTCTTGAGTATTCTTCTAAATGCCCCAGGAATATGAGGTTTTCCAGTTGTGTTGGTGGGAACAGGAACTATTCTCAATTCTACTATGAGCTCTGAGGATTGTTCCTTTTGATCATTTCAAGTGGTTCTCTCCTGGCCTTGAGTAATTTCTTCACAAGCATATGCCAGTCATTACTCAAGGGAGCTCTCACGGGGAGCTTGGCAAATCTCCCGTGCACTTTCTCTATGCAGCCCTTTCTTTTCTGGTACCTGGCCCTGTGAAGTCTAACCATCTTGGCCGCCCCGGACTTACAGCTCCATCTCCTCAATTCAGAGAGAATGCTGGGGGCCGCCTGGGTCCCCCTCCCTGGACGCTCCCCACACTGGAGAGAATCTTACAGATCACCACCTGTTTCCTCTCTTTCAAGCATTATGGTCTTTCTTTCCTTGGGTTTTTTTTTTTTTTAACTTTGTAATCACTGACCTATTGATTTATTTTTTGAACTTTTTATTGTTGGAGAATAGCCGATTAACAATGTGGTGATAGTATCAGCTGGACAGCAAAGGGACTCAACCACACACATACATGTGGCCATTCTCCCCCAGACTCCCCTCCCTTCCAGGCTGGCCCATAACACTGAGCAGAGCTCCCTGCTACAGTAGTGGGTCCTTGTTGGTTATCCATTTTAAATAGAGCAGTATGTATTAGTCGAAGGCATCATTGTCTTTCATTATCTGATGCCCAGTGTCTTGGCAATCTAGTTTTTAAACCATTTCCTGTGAGAGGGAGACCAGGCCCTGGGTCTCGGTCTTGGCCAGAACTGGAGGTACGGCTGCACTGATTCATTGGCACTTTTTCCATCACACGTGGTAACAGCAGCGGAACGCAAAATACTTAACACGGGTAAAGACAGCAAACCTTGTAGGAATAATCTGCCTCTAGTGACCCGTATTCTTCCTCTGACCTCAGTTTGGCCATGTGCTCTGGTTTTTGAAGAATCTATGTTGCAGCTTCCTCCAATCTTTGTGTATTGTGCCCTTGTTTCCATGATTCGACACCTCTGTTATCCTTCACCGCCCTGCCCCATCAAGATATCTTTACCTCCTTTTTAAGGGGAAGTCCTGTTTAACATGGCACCTCTCTGTGTAGTACTTATTTATTTATTTTTTCACTGTGCTATTATTTTTATTGGGCTTATTATTGCTTTCATTAATGCTGTGGTTACTAAGTTGTATGGCTTTTTAGCAATCTGCTTGAATCCTACTTTTTCCCATAAGCCCCATTATTTTAGCACACAATTTTACACAACTCCATGGCCTCTCAGATTATAGCAAAAACTTTGTGTATATTGTTTTCATAGGAAACATACTCTGTGCTTTGCTTTCTTAACTTAGCTACATACCTTGGGGAACTTTCTCAGTCAGTCTGTAGAAAGCGCTTCCTCATTCTTTCTACAGATGCCTGTTATTCCATTGAATGATGTGCTGTAAATGATTTAACCAGTTCCTTATGGGGTGTTCCCAGTCTTTTGCAATTACCACCAGTAAGGCTATAAATATACCCTTATATGTATATCATTTTGTTTTTCTGCAAGTATATCTGATGGACAAGTTCCCAGAAGGGTCAAGGGGAAAGTCCGTGTTTAAATTTTCTAGATATCTCCACCTTACCCTCCATAGGGAGCCTATTCATTTAAACTCCTACCAGCCGTGTCTGAGAGTGCCTGTTTTGCCAACCCAGTATAATCTCACTACTGGAGTTTTTGCCAATCTACTGCATGAAAAAACAATATCTCCCTGTGCTCCTAATTTCTAATTGTATCTTACAAGGGTGAGCATCCTTTCAGATCTTAGATCAATTTATGTTTTCTTTTCTGTGAACTAGGAGATTAGACTTGAAAAACTGTACCAAAGAAGAGTGGTAAGGTACTAGGTATACCAGTATTGAAACATAAAGCTGGACTTCCCTGGTGGGCCAGTGGTTAAGATTCCGTGCTTCCACTGCAAGGGGTGCGGGTTCAATCCTGGTTGGGGAATTAAGATCCCACATGCTGCGTGATGCAGCCAAAAAAAATTAACCATAAAAATAAAAGAAATATAAAGCTTTACTGATCAAAATAGTGTGATTCTGATATTGGAATAGACTAATCGACTAATAGAGGAGACCGTATAGTCCACAATGAGACCAAACATGTCAGGAAATTTAGCACATGGAGTGAATGGCATCTTAAGCCAAAGGGAGAAGATAGAATATTCAGAGAATGGTGTTGGAACAACTGGTTAGACATCTGGGGGTGGAGGGTGGAGATCCATTACTATTACTATATACCAGAAAAAAAATCCAAATGGATCAAAAATTTAAATGTCAAAAGTAAAACTATAAAGTTATAGAACAAGGGACTTTCCTGGTGGTCCAGTGGCTAAGACTCTGCTATGCCAGGGTAGGAAGCCCAGGTTCAGTCCCTGCTCAGTGATGTAGATGCCCCCCTTAGGAGCAGAAAAATAAATAAAGCTTTAAATGCTTACCGTTTAAAACAACTGATAAGGCTGGATGGCACCATCGACACAATGGATATGAGTTTGAACAAACTTCGGGAGATGGTGAAGGACAGGGAAGCCTGGTGGGCTGCAGTCCCTAGGGTCACAAAGAGTCATACACGACTGAACAACAACAAACAAATTTTTTTTTAAGTTCTAGAGCAAGAATCAAAATTTTTATAACCTTGACATCAGTGGACATCATGACTAAGAAATCCAGACGCCATCAATGAAAAGACTCACAAGTTTGAAAGTCTTTGAGTGGTTTTTTTTGTTGTTGTTGTTTTTGTCTTTGTCTTTGTGCTGGTATGGCAAAGCACCCCAGAAGTAATGTCAGAACAACAAAACAAAAATCAAGCACTACACTGGAAGGAAAGCTTAACATGTCAAATCAGAAACAAGTTCTCTTTTTCAAGTGATTCTACAGTTCTATGAATTAAGCTGCTCTAGGATATGATTCTTCTAATTAAAAGAGAAATGAGCTAGGTGTACTAGCATAGGGAATGGTAGGGTCTGTGGCACTTGGAGAGTGGAGGACCATCAAAGTTAAGGGCTGGGTGTTATTCAGCTTCAGCTCCTTACTGCTGCACTAGAATGGGACCCTGAAGAGGCCAGATCTTTCGTTTTTCAAGAAAATCCTCAAAACGATTTATTTTTAATAATTTTTAAGTTGATATATTGTATTTTCATTTTTATTCAGTTCACAAAGTTGTTTGTTTGTTTTTTTTCTTGGCTGAGTGGCATGTTAGTTCCCTAACCAGGGATCAAACCCGCACCCCCTACAGTGGGAGCGTGGAGTCTTAACCACTGGACTGCCAGGGAATTCCCTCAAAACTGCATTGTCTTTTAGTTGCTAAGTCGTGTCCAACTCTTCTGCGACCCCATGGACTATAGCCCACCAGGCTCCTCTGTCCATGGGATTTCCCAGGCAAGAATACTGGAGTGGGTTGCCATTTCCTTCTCTCATTCTTTTTCAGTATTGGCAATGGATTTAAACACTCTTTAAAATACCTGTGAAGCAGACAGACATGTATAAAGCTGCTGTTTATGCCTCTGTCTTGCAATCTGGTTCTGTATTTTCGTAATTGAACCACAGATTACAAGACCAGAAATGGAAGGAGAAAATTCCAAGCCGAGTGATGACCTGAGGAGCCAGAAATATCACCTCCTTTGGTCCCCATCTCTGATTTATTTTACCACTGAGGCACGTCCCGAAAGACTGGAGTGGTGGGTATGGTTATAGCTGAGTTGGAGCCCAGTGACCTCCTGGTAAAGTCAAGTATTTCCCTATTTCTGCTTGGAAGCAGCAACTTTAAAGCCATCCTGGCTCAGCTAGTTTTGAGCAGTCTGAGTCTGCTTGGTCTCACTGTGTCGGTCAAGACAGGAGCCAGGCTTGGCATTCCTCAGCTTCCTGGCTGGAGGTCAGGTTTCCTGGGGTGAATCAGCAACTCTCTGCACACGGTGAAGTGGGTGAAGTTTTCCGATACCTGTCAGCACTCTTGTGCCATGCAGTGCCTCCACCCTGGTGGCTGCTTTCTCGAGACCTTCATGCGTGTTGGCAGGCTTGCTGCCTCCTGCTTGAGCTGAAGTCTTCTGGATTTAGGACACATCAAGATTAAATGGATGGTCTTTTCCTCTGGTTGTGTAGCAAGTTTGATTTGGTCACCCCCATCTCCAGAAGCTGCTGGGGGTGACAGATGAAAACAGCTGGAGAGATTGAGAGTTAGTTTGGGGACCAGTAGGGATTTTGATAAACGACAGTTCACTAAGGCCAACACGGGCCTGTAGACCTTTTGGTGATGATAATGGAAATGTTCTTTATCTCTGCTGTCCAAAGTGGTGGCTACTAAGTCCATGGGGTCACAAAGAGTCAGACGTGACTGAGCGACTGAACTGAACTGAACCACATGTGGCTGTTGAGCATTGGAATGTGGCTAATGTCCACGGCCACACCACCCTGAACACACCTGGTCTCCTCTGCAGTGTGGCTGAGGCAAATAAGGAGCTGAAGTTTCTGTTTTGTTTTATTTTAATTAATTATATCAAACATAAATGTGGCTAGTGGCTGCCATATTAGGCAGTGCAACTCTTAAGGGATGATTAGAAGCCAGCTGTAAACCTGGTTACTTCTAGAATTGAATGAAGATGACTAGTTGGCATTAGTGACTGAATGCTTTTGTCCCCCTGAAATCCATGTGTTGAAGTCTTAACCCCCAGCGTGATGGTATTTGGAGATGGGGCCTTTCGGAGGTGATTAGGGTTAGCTTAGGCCTTGAGGGTGGGGCCTTCTTGATGGGATTGGCCTCCTTACAAGAAGAGGAAGAGAGAGATCTCTTTCTCGTTCATCTTACACCCTGAGGAAAGGCCGCGTGAGGACACAGCGAGACCGTGGCCATCTGAAGCCAGGAAGAGAGCTGTCATCCGGAACCAGATCAGGCAGCACCCTGATCTCAGACTCCAGCTTCCAGAACTGTGAAGAATAAATTTCTGCTGTTTAAACCACTCTGTGGTATTTTGTTGTGACAGCCCCACCTAACTAAGCTGTAGATTTTTCTGAGACATTTAAAAGCAGAGGAACAGGGCTTCCCTGGTGGTCCAGTGGTTAAGAATCCGCCTGCCAATACATGAGACACGGGTTCAATCCCTGACCCAGAAAGATCCCACTTGCCGCAGAGAAACTGAGCCTGTGAGCCGTCACTGCTGAAGCCCTCTCACCCTGGAGCCCACGCTCTGTAGCAAGAGAAGCCGCTACGATGAGAAGCCCGCGTGCTGCAGCTGGAGAAAACCCGCACGTAGCAACAGAGACCCAGCGCAGCCACAAACACATAACTTTTTTAAAAAGCAGAGAAATGTTTTTTTTAATTTCTTCTTTGCAGACACTTCATCTCCTGTTCTTGCCTCCTACTATGAGAGATATTTTCAAGGCAAAGGCCCATTACTGAGGGCTTAATAAATGTAAGTCCTCTGAGTGTGGAACTGAGAAGGGGGGTCAAGTCTGCCGCCTTCTTATGGCCATTATTGCAGCAAATATTAATAGAGCATCTTCCCTGGGCCGGGTACTGTGGCAGGTGCTAAGAACACAAAGATGAGCAAGGCGGAAAAGGTCCCTACCTGCGTGGAGCTCACAGCCCAGAGTAGGGAGAGAGAGAGTAATCAAATGATGGCAAAACACATGTAACATTGCATCAGTAAAGCCCCAGGAGGCATGGCCAAGATGGACTCTGCAGCTGTCTGATCCAAGCCTGATCTCTTCATCTGGTCCAAGACCCGCCCACCAGGTCACCATGGCTGGGTGATGTGGGTGATGAATGGAGGAGCCCCAACCCTTCATAAGGGGGCAGCTCCTTTTGTTGTATGCATGGGTCACTTATCTCAAATTTTCAAAACAAAAAACAGAGATCTGGAATTTTCTCAGATATTTCCCAATTAAAAAAAAAAAAAACTTAAAAAATTGGTGGCAGCAAATTAAAAGAACTACTGTGCAGGTCAAAACAAAACACATCTACAGACTGGATTCTGTACCCCCAGGCCACCATTTTGCTAACACTGTTCTCCATGGTGACCATGGAAAGGACTGACATCTGGACAAGAGACTCTGTGCTTGTTTTAGAGGCCTTGCCCTCAAGGAGCTGACACCCAGCACCAGCAAACAACTCCCTGTTACTTTGTCTCTGGGCCTGACTCCAAGGCACTGGTGGAATGTGTTCCTCCATTCGTTCAACAAACATGTATAGAAGGAAACAGACGAAAAGCCTACTCTCTACAAGCTGAGGTCCTGTGGCGGGAGACAGGTAATAAATATGAAAAACAAGTAAAGCATATAGGATGTGAGATGGCAAGAATAAGAATTAAGGTAAAAACTGTAGAAGTTTGTTTTTTGCCAACAAATGTCTGTCTAGTCAAGGCTCTGGTTTTTCCAGTAGTCATGTATGGATGTGAGAGTTGGACTATAAAGAAAGCTGAGTGCCGAAGAATTGATGCTTTTGAACTGTGGTGTTGGAGAAGACTCTTGAGAGTCCCTTGGACGGCAAGGAGATCCAGCCAGTCCATCCAAAAGGAAATCAGTCCTGAATATTCATTGGAAGGACTGATGCTGAAGGTGAAACTCCAGTACTTTGGCCACCTGATGCAAAGAGCTGACTATGATGCTGGGAAAGATTGAAGGCAGGAGGAGAAGGGGACAACAAAGGATGAGATGGTTGGATGGCATCACTGACTCATTGGGCATGAGTTTGAGTAAACTCCAGGAGTTGGTGATGGACAGGGAGGCCTGGCGTGCTGCAGTCCGTGGGGTCGCAAAGAGTTGGACATGACTGAGCAACTGGACTGACCTGAACTGAACTGATACAGGATGTGAGATGGCAAGAATAAGAATTAAGGTAAAAACTATAGAAGGAGGCACTGGAGGTTGCATATTTTTTTTTAGAGTGGGAAGACTTCATGGAGGAAGAGTTGAGCAAAGGCCTTCAGAGGAGGGATCCACATGGTAGGTAAGCGGACCAGGTCTCATGTGCTTGAGGAAAGTCAGGATGACCCACGCAGCTGGAATAGAGTGAGCGGGTTGAGGGGGGCGGTAGAGATGAGGGCTTCATGCCATTGAGAGAACTCCGGCTTCTGCTTTAGGATGGGAGACTTGGAGGAATGGAGGGCTTTGAGCAGGGGAGTGATATGATATGGCTTAATTTTAACAAGCTCCCTCTGGCCACCATGTAAAGAACAGACTGCAGGGGTGAGAATGAGACAGGACATCAGTGCAGAAGTGACTGTAGTAGGTCATGCGAGCGACGGTGGAGGCTGGACTCACAGGGGAGGTGGAGGTGGGAGAAGCAGTCAGATTCTGGGTGCATTTTGAATGTGGAATTGCTGATTGTGGGATGCAGACGAGATGCATTTGGACCATGAGAAAGGGGAGGCTTCCTGATCTGTCTCTCTCTAGGGTCCAGAAAAGGAGCTGCATCTTTAAGCTCAGTTTGCCTCAGAAGGCACTTGGGGACCCCGGACACAAGGGCTGTTTATACCCAGTTCCTAACCCCATCGGGCTTCCCAGGTGGTAAAGAATCCTGCCAATGCAGGAGACGAGGGTTCGATCCCTGGGTCGGGTAGGTAGATCCCCTGGAGGAGGAAATGGCAACCCACTCCAGTATTCTTGCCTGGGAAATCCCATGGACAGAGGAGCCTGGCGGGCTACAGTGCATGGAGTCACAAAGAATCAGATATGATTTATCAACTAAACAAACCCCATCAAACCCAGTGCCCCCCACTTTTTTTTTTTATAACAAATGTCCTAGAAAATCCCTTCACTGTCTTGGAAATTTAATTCGTATATAATTTAACCTACTTGTGTGTATCTTTTAAAGTCAAGCAGAATGCCCTTGCTGTAAAATAATTTATAAACTGTGTTTTTGAACAAATAAACTGCCCAGGCATGACCCCACTAGATGACCTAATGAAACAGTCACACACACCCTTGGGAAGACTCATGAGATCATCACTGACGAGCTGAGCTATGCAGCCAACCACACATCACCAGCATGTGGCTGTCAGTGGCATGAACTTCCATGATGGTAGGCCAGTCTTGGTAAAATCTAATGAAGCAAAGGACAGCCATACCTCTACTGACAGTGGTGACATTCTTGGGAAATTGCCCTGAAGCAGTGACAACCTCCAGGGAGGTTGTTCTCCCAGAGGTCACAGGGATAAGGCTCACAGAATAAATTAAGATGTTCAGATAACATGGTTTATTAAATCAACTTAAACTGAGGAACCTAGGGAGAGAGATGGAGTTGGCACCTTTAGGATAGGGTACAAGGAGGTGGAAGAGCCACACGGCCTGGGTCCTGGGTTCTGTGTGTGTCCTGTCTCTCTCTCTCTCTCTCTCTCTCTCTGTCAATCCCATCAGCCTTCTCGGAGTTCAAGTTGAATAAGGGGCTCGGCCAATTTGGGGTTGATATAAACATCAGTAGAGAGCCTAAATGTGGAAATTAAGAAAAGTGTCCATGGGTCATGAGTGTTCCGGACAGACAGGAGGCCCAGTGACTGAAGGAGGGTAGATGGGGGATGATAAGGTTGGAAGGTGGGTGAAACCAGACCTTGAAGAGCCTTGTGGCCATGTGGAGGTGTTTAGATTTCACCTTGAGAGGATCGAGCAGCCATCAGAGGTTTTCAAACAGGGAGGGTTGGTCTGGTTTGCATCTTCGAAAAACCAGGTGGCCGCCATGGGGTAAGTGGACCGTAGGGAGGTTATGGAAGATGCAACCAGGAGGAAGGTCTCTCTGACCACCAGCCCAACCCTGGTCCTCCCTTCTGTCCAGGGCTTTAAGGCAGGCACAGTTGAAGCCCATATTCACAGATCTTGGCTTGTAACAACACCTACCAGGTCCCAGAGGCTCAGTTCAGAATATTCTAGACTCATTCCAGCTTATCCTTTCATTCTTAAAGGAGCAAAGACCCAAAGAAGGGCTTTGACACTGTCCCTCTTGTGTATTTGTTTTCATTTTTAGTTCTAATGTGTCAATGAAACAGTAACTGAGCCCACAGCAAGGTCTGTGTCCGCAAAATGTTTTGAAAACCTGGAAGAATAAATCTGATAAGTACGGTGAGAGAGTAGGAGGTGATGGGGAGTGAGGAAAGGAAAACAAAAAGGAACCAAATAACAAAACAAACAAAAAAAACCTGCAGACACACAGAAACGGACGGGCTTATACAACATACAAGTCCCTGCGAGGCAACTCCTCACAGATAAAAGGAGGGTGCCATCTGCTCCCAGCCTGAGGCAGCCTGCCTTCTGCTGAGGTTTGAAATGGATAATGAAAGGTGGACAGGTGAGGGGAAAGACAGCCTCAGGCAGAGAACCGTTGATTAGGCTAGAGACACAGACAGACAGACAGACACTGCAGATCCATCCTCACTCAGAGAGAAGCCGAGGTCAGGACAGAACCAGGCTAGGGACACAGAATTTGTACCTTAGAACAAATCAGACTTTTCTGCTCCTAAAAGTTGTTAGGAAAGGGGGACCAGCGCTCAAATCCCACCCTGGAGACCTCTTGCCCTGATCCAAGGGAACTCCTAGAGTTTTTCTGATGTCTCAGCGTTGCTCTCTGCTGTCTCTAAGCTCTCTCTCTCTCAGCATCACTTCACATTCAGCAGTGTCTGCGTGCCCCAGGCAGGCAGCGTCATCCTTCAGGCCCTAATCCACTTGCCTTTTTATGGTGATTTTTAGTTTTTTCGTGTATTTGTTTTAAATCACATAGTAATATTAGTGTTGTATCTTTCTGGAACATCTCAGATGTTCCTGTGTGTGTCTGTGTGTGTGTGTCTGTGTGTAAGTGTGTGTGTATTTCTCCTCCCACAACTGGAAAATTCCTTAAAAAAACAAATACCTTGCTGTTCATCTTGTTTTATAAACTGCCTTTTTTATTTGTCACTAAATGGTGTGTTTTGTAGATCTCTTAAAGTTAGTCCAGATATACCCAGATTATTCTGGTTTATGGCCTCCATCTGCTCCATCGGAAAAACCAACCACCTGGATCTGAATCCCGGCATCACGACTTACTGGCTCTGTGACTTCACAGAGATAACCTCTCTGAGACCTGATTTTCCCATCTGTGAAATGGGGTCTCTAGGAGTAGCTGATCTGTTGTGGATCTGGATGCTAAATAATACATGCACGGGGCCTAGGGCAGTACTTGGAACAGTCAAGGCACTTTGTTAGTGTTGGCTATTATTATTCTTAGGGCTTCCCTGGTGGCTCAGACGGTAAATAATCTGCCTGCAATGCTGGAGTTGCGGGTTTGATCCCTGGGTCAGAAGGATCCCCTGGAGAAGGGAATGGCTACCCACTCCAGTATTCTTGCCTGGGAAATGCCATGGACAGAGGAGCCTGGTGGGCTGCAGTCCATGGGGTCGCAAAGAGTCGGACATGACTGAGTGACTGACACAACAGTAACGATTATTCTTACAGATAAATTGTGGTATTATCCATTCCTGTTTGGAGGGGCAGTTAGATGCTTCCCAGAACCTCATTGTATTTGCCTCCTGTGTAGCCCCTAGTCTCTATACCTCTTCTGCCCCCAGAATATGGGTTGCTCCCTGGAGTGTTTGTTGTTGGGCTAGAACCTTGATTGTTGGGCCATCTGCTGCCCCTGCTATTTCGTCCTGGGATGCTCATCTCTGTGTGTGTTTGTCCCTCTTTGGGGCAACCAGGGCCCCTTCTGACGTGTTCGGAAACCTCTCCAGGTCTCACCAGACCTTGCACCTCTGCTACTCCAGCCCTAGATCGTGGTCTCCAAGAACTGGCTACTCAAAAGATTGGGCAAACCCCCAAGCCACAGCCTGGAACCATCACAGCTGCTGCTACATTTGGGCCTCGGTCAGCTGCCTGACCTTTACATTCTCCAGGCTTCTCTGAATGACCCCCTTAGAGACCCCTGGGACCAAAGTAGGGATGTGGCCAAAAGGATGCACAGGAGGACTCCGCCATGGGGGAGGGAGTGGGACCTGTGACCTCGGAGGCCCAGATTCTTAGCATCTGCTCCTGCTGGGGCTTTAACCTCTCTCGTGGCGTGTCACCTGCCGTGGGGTTGTTCACCACATGGGCATCCGATACTGCACCTTGGGACGGCGGGCCGATTGCCCTGGCCTGGAAGGTTGGGGCAGGTTGTTAAAAGGGACAGGTGGACTTATCTTCCGGTGTTTGCCCAGAGTGGGACAGTGTCAGGGGTAACATAGCCTTCTCTCTGGAACTCATCTTTCCCACCTGTAAAATGAGAGAGTTGCACGAGATATCAATGGCTTTCAACCTTCTCTGATCACAGTCCACACTAAAAAGACATTCTGTGTCACAGCCCAGTACATGCTAAATGTACAGGTATTTGCTTGCGTGAGAAAGTTTCTGCAAAAACGTAAACAACCACTCTTACCATGTGTTTCACCCTGTGATATTTTCAAGATCTAGGTTCAACTCCCGCCCCTTTGAAGCTGTGTGACCTTAGTTGGATTGCTTAACCTTTCTGTGCCTCAGCTTCTTCAGCCCAAAGTACAACAGTGGCCCGACTCATTTGTTGCTGTTGTTCAATAGCTAAGTCGTGTCCGACTCTGTGACCCCACGGAATGTAGCCCCGCCATGCTTCTCTGTCCCTGGGATTTTCCAGGCAAGAATACTGGAGTAGGTTGTCACTTCCCAGGGATCGAACCTGAATCTCCTGCATTGGCAGACGGATTCTTTACCACTGAGCTCCCTAGGAAGCCCATAGCTACAAGGACAGTTGTAGGATTGTTGTAAAGATGAAAGGAGTTAGTATTTATGAACTGCACAGTATACCGCCTAGAACACAATATGTGCTTGAGAAACATAAGTCATTGTGCTCAACAGATATGTGATTTTTGGGGGGGAGTTATCTGTGATGTTGGTTGAGGACTAAAGTCCAAGGAGTATTTATGGTTGCTCAAGGACACAGGAATAGAGACGAGCCTAGCTTAAAGGCCTTTGGCATGCAACTGTATTTAGCTAGAACTAAAACCATTTATTTTCTGTGTATTTTCTATTTTTACATTTTCATTACAGATGGCGAGTGGTATTGATTTTCTCATACGGTAGTGATGTAAAGTCTTTTTCTCAGACAAATTTATTTAAGAAAAACAATGGGTGATTTTGTAGACATTATGACTTAGGACAAAGCAAAGTTTTCTAAACGCAAGTCAATCTGAAGTTGACTTAATAGAAATAGTAAGTAAAATACGTAGAAGTGGCTTGGAGATGTGGTGAAAAGCATAAAGAGGTCGGGAGGTAAAGTCTGGATACATGGATCTAGTTTGAGATCTTTCTTGCACCGACGTGGAAATGGAGGCTCAGACTGGGGACGTGCTCGATCTAGGGGACCGGCTTCTCAGTGACAGGGCCCGGAGGCGTCCCTGGATTTTGCAGTTCAGAGCCCAGGCTGTCCTTGTGCCCACAGCCCTGTCCCTGCGAAAGTTGGAAAGAAAAGTGATGAATGCCAGCAAGTCAACAAGATCAGCTGGACTAGTTCCTGAAGGCTGCCATAACAAGGTACCAGAAACTGGGGATGCCTTTAAGAATAAAAATTTCTTGCGGCACAATTCTGGAGGCTAGAGTTTGAAATCAAAGTGTTATTTACTAGGTCAGTTCCCTCTGGAGGTACCAAGGGACCGTGTGTTCCATGCCTGTCTCCTCGCTTCCGATGGCTGCTGGCTCCCTCCGCATCCACTCTCTGCCTTACTCTTCCCGGCATGTTCTCCCTGGGTGTCTGTGTCCAAATGCCCCTCTTCTTGCAAGGACGCCGAGTCATTGGTTGGGTGCCACCCTAATCCAAGATGACCTCATCTTAACCTCCATTACATCTGCAGAGACCCTACCTCCACCTAAGATCACAGTCACAGGGACCAGGGGTTAGGAGTTGAACAGATCTTTTCAGGGGACACAGTTCAACCCACAGCATTGCCCACCCGGGGTCCCTGCCTGAGCAGCAAGAGGCGGCTGGGGGTGGGGGGGGTGGGGGGTGGGGCTGAGAGCTTGCTCTGCCCCTGAGATGTCTGGGCCGTGCAAAAAAATTGAAACCACCCAAGCGAGAGGGGTCGGTCAAGGCCCCTGCTGCTCAGCTGGCTTGCATTAGTCTCAGTCGAAGTCTGTGGCGGCAGAGGCGGTCCAGGCACCGGCACGTTCGACAAGGACCGGCCGCCGCCAGCAAAGGTCAGGGCCCCCTCTTTACAGTATAAATATCACCCGCTTCCCGGCCACCCCCCTCCCGCAGCCACACAATATCTCTTTCAAAGATCTCAAAACACCAAAGCAGACCATACCAAATTGACTTTATTATTTTAAAACCAGCCCCTTCTGTCCACCACCACCCGCCACCGCCTTCCCAGGGGGAAAAAAATTCATAATAGATGTCTCTCCAGTGTGTGCCTCTGTTCTCTGCTCTCTGATGGTTCTCGAAACCCTGGGGCAGTAATTCTCATAGTGTGTCCTAATATCCAGCCTTTATTTGACAAATATTTAGGGACCGCCAACCTCACCATGGGCACCCAGAGTCAAACTGCCTGTTTAGTGACAGGTGCTGAATCCTGGTGAAAATAGCTTACCCGGGGCAGCAGGGCGGTGGGGTTGGAAGGGCTTCTGGGGGCCTGGGGAGGGGGCCAGGCTGAGGGCTTCGGCTGTGTTCACTCCTTTGGTCCTCACTTGAGCACTTGTGGCAAGTTCGTTACCATTTGACAGATGAGAAAACTGAGGCTCCAAGGAAGGAAGTCACAATGCCAGGATGTGCCATAACCAGGCTTCAGTTCAGTTCAGTTCAGTCGCTCAGTCGTGTCCGACTCTTTGCGACCCCATTACTGCAGCACGCCAGGCTTCCCTGTCCGTCAACAACTCCCAGAGCTTGCTCAGACTCATGTCCATTGAGTCGGTGATGCCATCCAACCATCTCAGCCCCTGTCATCCCCTTCTCCTCCCACCTTCAATCTTTCCCAGCACCAGGGTCTTTCCAAATGAGTCAGTTCTTCGCATCAGGTGGCCAAAGTATTTGAATTTCAGCTTCAGCATCAGTCCTTAGGGCTGAAACGAAAGTAAAGTAAAAAAAGGCATTCTCCCAGGTGCAGAATTTAAGAGGATGTCCAAAACTCAGTAATCATGATCGATATTTTAATACAGTATTTAAAAGAGTCAGAGTCAATGCCAAAAAATTCTGATGAAGAAAATGTCAAAAAATTGTTATGCCTCTTTTTTAAAAAAAATCTTTTCTGGCCACCCTGAATGGTATATGGGATCTTGGTCCCATGACCAGGGATCAAACTCGAGCCCCCTGCATTGGCAGCGAGGGGTCTTAACCAATGGACCTCCAGGCAAGTCCCTCGTATTTTTCAATGAAGACAGACTACTGACGTTTCTCTGTTTCTCAGCTTTGCCTTATTGTGCAAGGGGCTTCATAGGTGGCTCAGTGGTAAAGACTCTGCCTTCCCATGCAGGAGACACAGGAGACCCCGTGGAGGAGGAAATGGCAACCCACTCCGGTATTCTTGCCAGGGAAATCCCATGGACAGAGGAGCTTGGTGGGCTAGAATTCATGGGGTCGCAAAGAGTTGGACATGACTGAGCACGCACTCACTTACTGTGCAAGGGGAACAGTTGTTTCCAATTGTCCCGTAATTTGGGCACCCACAGTCACAGGGTCCTGCCAGGCTGGTCTATGAGGGTGTGCATACAGATTCAGCAACTTTATATATAGTTACACGTTTTGAACGTAGAATGTTTAATAACTTTTTCCACTCGGTTCAGAATGTGAGAGGATATTTTGGTAAAGGCATAGAGGACTGGGTGTTTTTCCTTTCCCACAGGCTCGGCACCAGCCAGGAAGGTCATCCAGGCAGCCTGGACGAAAAGTCCTTGTCTTGCATTATTCCCTTCTGGCGGGTCTTACAATGTCGCACGCACGCCCTCACATAAGCTTCATAACCAAGTGGGGGTGCAGACGTGGCCTCTGCATCCGGACCCTGACTTCCTATTCCAGCTCGACCACCTAACAGCCGTGTGACAGGCAAGCAGCTTCATTTATCTGGCCCTCCGTTTCCACATTTGTAAGATTCAGATCACAGATCTTCAGGCATCCCCATTGTGTTGCTAAGATTGTTGTAAGGATTAAATGAGTCAGTGTAAAACCCTGAGAATAGAGCATGGTGCAGAAGAAACACCGCACATTCAGGAGTAGTATTACTATTTTATTTTCACTTTTTAAATTTTTGGCTGCGCTGGGTCTTCACTGCTGCACGTGGTCTTTCTCTAGTTGCAGAGATCACGGGCTCCTCTCTAGTTCCAGCGCACGGGCTCTTCGGTAACGTTGGCTCCTCTCGTGGCGGAGCACAGGCTCTAGGTGCCCGGGCTTCAGTAGCTGTGGCCCAAGGGCTCCAGAGCGCCAGCTCAGTAGTTAAGGTACACGGACTTAGTTGCTCCACGGCATGTGGAATCTTCCTGGCCCAGGCATCAAACCCATGTGCCCTGCATTGTCAGGCGGATTCTCGTCCACTGCACCACCAGGGAAGTTCTGTGAGTATTCTTATTTATGAGTATTATATTGTTTTCTATTGTTGCTGTAACAAATGACTGCAAAACTGGTGGCTTAAAACAGCACACATTTGTTATCTTATAGTTCTGGAGTTCAAAAGTCTGAGGTCAGAAGGTCTCACTGAGCTAAAATCAAGGTGTCAGCAGGACTGCTTTCCTTCTGGAGGCTCCAGGGGAGAATCCGTTTCTTTGCCTTTTGCACCTTCTGGAGGCTGCCCACATTCCTCGGCTTGTGGCCCCTCCCCCATCTTCAGAGTCAGCAGAGTCGGGTCCTGCTCATGTAGCATCGCTCTGATCTTCTGTGGTTACATCTCTCTCCTGCCTCCCTCTTCTGCTTTCAAGGACTATGTGGTAACACTGCATCCCCCTGGGTAATCCCGGCTCCTCTTCCCATTTTACAGTCAGCTGATTAGCAACCTTAATTCCACCTGCAGCTTTAATCCCCTTTTGCCGTGTAACCTCATATAGTCACAGACTCCCGGGATTAGGATAGATAATGGGCCATGGAGGCATTATTCTGCTCACCTCGTTCACTCATTCACCCATCAGGAACAAACACATATTTATTCAGGAGTGTGCTGTGCTTAGTCACTCAGTCGTGTCCAGCTCTTTGCGACTCCTAGCCCCCCAGGCCCCTCTGTCCGTGGGATTTCCCAGGCAAGAATACTGGAGTGGGTTGCCATTTCCTCCTCCAGGGGACCTTGCATCTCTTGGTCCCCTGTGTCTCCTGCCTTGGCAGGCGGATTCTTTACCTGCTGAGCCTTTGGGGAAGCCCACGTTTATTCACGGAATGCACCGTGTAGCAGGTTTGAGGTCCCAGCTGTGACAGCACAGACAGAAATTCCACACTCACAGCCCCAGCCGTCCTCACTGTGAAGCCGAGCAGCCTCACCTCCTTGGTGACACTCCTGGCCCGCAGGATCCCTCCCTCCTGGGCTATGCAAGGTGCCAGCAAAGAAAAAACCTGAACCATGCACATGCCCCTTCAGATGTGCCTTCTGTAGGAACCCCTTCAACACCAGAGCAGCTGGCAGTATCTGAAGAAGCAGAAATGCTGTCCTGACTGGTGTGGCATCGATGCTTGGCTCCTGTAGACCCATCGAAGCCAGTTCAAGTCAATCCTGGGACATGTCCAGTGGTCACTGCCCAGTGTAAGACGCCCAGCTCCGACTGCCTGAGTGACAGCCGCTGCCTGAACGGCTCAAAGGCTCCAGGGATCCTGTGTCACTAGAAATGGGGGTGTGGATGGGGGCAGAGAGAGGGAAGGAAATCCAGAAGATTATCACTGAATAGCACCTGTTTGGTTAACCCTTGGAGTGCCGAACTATGTCCTCAGAGATGCAGAGAAGTCAGAAGCACCCTGGGGCTCTTGCAGGCAAGCAACCTAGGCCTAGCTGGAGGCAAAAACCACCCCCTGCAGCAAAGTTAGATAACCAGCCGGTGGGCATCGCGAGCTGAGCCACGAGCTCAGCTGTCACCTCTACCATGGAAGTTAAACTACAGACACACCTGCTTTTGCTTCTCCAGGGTTTAAAGGACTCTGCTCTTCAAGACATCCAGAAGCTTTGTCAGCTCTAACCCACCAGAAAATCCCCCCTGTGCCCTTTTCTTTCATGATATCTTAATTACGTTGTGCACGTAGTTGCTACACACACCTAGTGCAGAGGGAGCAGTTCCACCTCTCTCACAGCCCCCCGCGACTCCTCCCCAGAAGCAGCTCCTGGCCCCAGTTCTTGGGTTTTCCTCCAGAGATACTCAGCGCGTGGCACATCTGACTCTTTCTGTACAAATGATAAAAAGCCGACCTTAAAAGTACCAAGACTCATAACCTTTCTGCTGCTGCCTGCAGCTCACTCTGGTGTGTTCTTAGCAGCAGCTTGCAATGTCAGGTTCTGGATTTTGTCAGAATGGGAGAAATCAAGGAAGCCTTGGTGAATTTCGTTCGATGAACATCTGAGGCCTGTGGGCCTCAGTGGAGAAGCATGTGGGGGTCAGTTAGTGATGTCTGCCTTGATCGTGGTAGCGGGTGTTACAGGGTAGATGCTGCACAGTTTTCTCGCTTGGTCCAGGAAGTGTTTCCCAAACGTCAGGCACTCCAATTCTTATTCATGATTTTTGTCACATTAAAATCCCATCTGTGACATGACTGAGCAGCTGAGCACACACACACACACACACACACACACACACACACACACACAAGTACCACTTGTATTGTTATTTGATTTTTTCTTTAATTTATAGATTTCTTTGGGCTTAAAATAAATTCATTTTAGAAGGGAAATTTGTAGCGTTACCTTAAGTGGAAAGACAGCATTATTTGCTATAAATGGAGAGAAGTGGTAAAAATAAGATCACTGAAAATAAAATAGTATTATTAAATTCTGGCCAAGGCTCTGAATCTCTTAGCTAAAAAGAGATTAGTGAGTATCAGAGATTTTTCTCTTTGACCTACTAATAATGAATATTTATTTAAAATTATGTTCCAAGTGGCACCTCATTAACTACTCACAACTACCATATAATATAGAAATTATTATCATGTCTGTTTTATAGAAGAGGAGGAGGAAACTGAGGCACACAGGGGACCAATAACATGTTCGGAGTCACTCAGCTAGTGAATAGTGAAGCCAGGATTTGAACCCAGGCAGTCTAGTTCCAGAGTCTGAGCTCTTACTCTCTGAGCTAGGCTGCCTATGAGATAGATTAAAAGAATTAAAAAGGGATTCATCTAAAATTATCTTCTGTACACCCATTAGGGATTTCTGTTACACTCTGAGACCCCTAGACTAGTAAAAGCAGCAAAACTAGTCTTAGGACATAAGTCCAGGTTCTAATCCCATTTCTGTTAATAACTCATCTATGACCCTGGTCAATCTCTGATCTTCTAATTTCCCATCTGTAAAGTACAGGAGTTGGGCTGTATTTGAGCTTCTAGATGGCAGGAATGGTCCCTTAATCTCACAGGACATCTCACAGGAAATGTGTGGCATCTGGCACACATTTTCAGTTAGAGTTCATCCAGCCAGAAGCCACAGAAAACCCAATGTCCCAGCTTTCCATGGTCTATCTCCGTTATTGTCCTTAATCTCTAGCTTTCATCCTCATTCTTGTCACCTAATACTCACCAAATGGCTGCTTCACCTCCAGCCCTCACCTCCACATTCCAGGCAAGCAGAATAAAGAAGAATCAAGAAGGAGCAAAGCCATGATCAGGAAAGCTAAAGTTTTCAAGTCTTGTGTTGGCTGGATTTGTGTCATATGGCCACCGTTGGCTGCAGGCGAGGCTAGAGAAGGGATTATTTTTACCTGGGTACATTGCTGCTCTGGGTGGCTTCTCTTAACAAGAATGGGGAGGAAATAGACATTGGGTAGGCAACCATTAGGTGACTGTAAATGCTCAAAGAAGGAAGGGGAGGAGGGGAGGGTTAATTCCTCAGACCCCTTCCAGCTCTACAGAGCTTTGATAAAAGAATGTTCATCCTGCTCCCTCTTAAGGCGCTCAGTACCCAACAGCATAAACACTATATTTCTCCATAAATGGGCTTTTCTGTGAACTTCTACATGTTGAGGCCACTTTTGTTTTTACTGGCAAACTTTCGCCAGGGGAATGAAAGTTCACCACGGTGCAGATGTATATTTAAGTACGACAGGAGGCGTAGGCAGGGGACCCATGGAAAGAGAATGTTTTAAAAGAGGGAGGCAAACATTCAGCCTGGGAAGGTCAGGTAGAAGTCTCCGGAAGAATGTGTCAGGTGCCTCCCTGCTACGGCCGGGGACGGGAAGTGGCCTTGGAGCCAGGCTTGCTTCTTCCAGATGCCCGTGGTCATGAGCGTGGACCACGTTTTCCATGTGGCCTGCCAGCACCCTTCCCACAGTGCTGCCCTCGTAAGGCAGTTTCTCCGTTCCTTTGCAACCTGGCCCACCGTAGCATTTCCCCATCCACTTTCTAGCTGGGTGGCCTTGCAAAAGTTTTTTAACCTCTCTGGTACACAGTATTCTCACCTGTATAATGGGCTGATGATGATATCACTTCATAGAATTCTTATGAGAGTTAAATGAGTTAATACATACAGTGCTCTCAGAGACTTTCCTGGCACATTATAAGCTCTGAATTAAGGTTATTGTATTGGCATCATCACCCCACGTGAGAGGGTTGATCCGTTCCCAAACGATGTTTGGGCAGCTTTGGCATAATCATCTCGTTTTCACAATGGTCAGGAGGGATAGTTCAACAACGCTGTGAGATTTTAGATCCCAATGAAATTTTCCAGAGACAGAAAATCCCTTTAGCCACAAACCTATTAATAAATCCGTATTCTTGGAGGGAAGGCTTTGAGAAGGTGTTCATGAGCTTGGTTGATGTTGAATAGAGCTGGGCACTGTTTGCCAGCATTCCCTTTCCCATCAGGTACACGACCCTAGATGGTACCGTTCACATCAGAGTCATCACAGACGTACATCATTATCAGGACACTTTGAACGTGTGGGGCCTCCTTCTAATGGGACTGCTTTCCACATGCTTGTGTCCACACATCCCCAAAAGTCATGGATGCCCATGAACACTTCTTAGATTTATTCATTCATTCATCAAATGTTTGTTGACACCTACTGTGTGCTGGGCACGGTTCCAGGCACTTGAGATGCTTCAGGGAACAAAACAGCTAAAAATTTATTTTTGTGGTGGGAAAGACAGATAAAAACTGACATAGGAGATAGAACAAGTAAGTCCGTTGTTTGTACGGTGATAAATACTGTGAATGAAGAGCAGAGTTGGGGAACCACATTCTGTCTGGGCAGTCCAGTGGTTAAGACTCTGCACTTTCATTGCAAGGGGCCTGGGTTCGATCCCTGGTTGGGGAACTAAGATCCCACATGCCACCCGGTGCAGCCAAAAAGAAAAGAACAGAGGTCATCTCACAAAAATCTCATTAAGTAAGTACTAATATTTCTTCCACATTGTAAATGAGCAAATTGAGTCCCAGGGAGGCAAAGTGAGCTCCCCAAGGTCACACAGTCAGAGAGCAACAGAACATAATTCTGAATCCAAGTCTGAGAACCTCCTGAGTACACACTTCCCACCACCTAAATATACTTAACAAGTAGTCACACTAATTAAATGATGGTGACGTGATTGACGCTATGAAAGAAGAGTCCACGGGACTTTGAGGTGCTGTAACTGGACCTGAGCAGACGTAAAGAAAAGTCAGATGGTTCCTGTGTATGGACCGGCTACTGCTGTGTAACAAACCACCCCCAAACGTAGGGGCTTGAAACAGCAGCTGTGTGTTATGTCAGTAAAGTCACTTCAGTCGTGGCCAATTCTTTGTGACCCTATGGGCTGTAGCCCACCAGGTTCCTCTGTCCATGGAATTCCCCAGGCAAACATACTGGAGTGGCTTGCCAGTATCCCCCTACTCCAGGGGATCGTCCTGACCCAGGACCAAGCCTGCGTCTCCTGAGGCTCCTGCATTGCAGGCGGATTCTTTACCGCTGAGCCTCTGAGCAAGCCCCCTGAACAGTGTGTTACTCCTCACGATTTCTGGGGTTGATTGGGCTCAGCTAGGTGATTCTTCTGCTCTTTCTGGTGATGCCTGGGGTCACCATGCTCTCACATTCAGCTGAGATGTCCAGGAGGGCCGTACTCACTCTTCTGGCAGCGGCGCTGCTCTAGGCTGGGCGCTTTGATTCTCCTGCACGTGGGCCTCTTTTCCTCCCGCTGTCTGGTCAGCTTCCTGACAGCATAGCAGCTGGGTTTCAAGAAGACGAAGGCCAGAACTGCCAGCTCTGGAAGTTCCAGAACATCACTCTGCCGCGTGTTATTATTGGTCAAAGCAATCACAAGGCCAGCCCAGATTCAAGGGGAGATAGAGGCATTAGCACCTACATACAGTATTCAGGGGATTTTTGTGAGCCATGTTCAAAGGCAACCTACCACATTCTGTCTTAAAATTTTCTCACGAGTTTCCGGAGTAGCTAGAATGCAATGTTCCCCTTGCTTTGTCATCAGAAGGAACTTTTGTCTGGGGCTGCCCATGTCCTTTTCCTCAACTTTTTCTCCTGGACATCTACTTAAGTAATGGAATTGCTATTGCACCCAGAGAATTTCTATCAGAAAACTGCCAGGACCCCTGTCTTGGAGTTTCGTTTGACATCAGTGGTGTGTGAGGGTTTGGGAGTAGCGTTGGAGTGTATACAGCTTAGCTGCTGTAACAAGTGAAATTCGCTCAGTTGTGTCCGACTCTTTGTGACCCCAGGGACTATACAGTCCATGGATTCATCCAGGCTAGAATACTGGAGTGGGTAGCCTTTCCCTTCTCCAGGGGTCTTCCCAACCCAGGGATCAAACCCAGGTCTCCTGCATTGCAGACACATTCTTTACCAGTTGAGCCACAAGGGAAGCCCAAGAATACTGGAGTGGGCAGCCTATCCCTTCTCCAGAGGAGCTTCCCGACCCAGGAATTGAACCAGAGTCTCCTGCATTGCAGGTGGATTCTTTACCAACTGAGCTGTGAGGGAAGCCCTCATAGCTATAACAAAGACCAGAATTAAAAATGGTCCCACAAGGGACTTCCCTGGTGGTCCAGTGGGTAAGACTGTGTACTTCCAATGCAGGAGGCCTGGGTTTGAACCCTGGTCAGGGAACTAGAACCCATATGATGCAACTAAGCGTTCACATGCTGCAACTAAAGACCCCACATGCCACAGCTAAAACCCGGTGCAGCCGAATAAATGAATTAAGTATTTTTTAAAAGCTATTTTTAAAACAGTTCAACAGGATAGCAGTGTATTTCTCTCTCATAACAGTCTGGGTATAAGCCGCTCTGCAGAGTTAGACACTCAGACCCCTTCCCTCTTGCGGCTCCTCTATCCCCAGTTGCTGCCCTCCACCTCATGACCCAGGATGGCTCACACCAAGCTTGGCCCAGCCAGAGGGAAGGGGGATGAGAGGAACAATGGGGCCACACCTTCCTTTTAAGAGCATAACCTCGGGGTTGCACATCACACATATACTCAAGTGACACTGGTCAACGCTTAGGCACTTGGCCGAACCTAGCTGCAAGGGATGTTGGGAGATGTCAGGGTGGCCATGGCCCCGGCTCAAATGTGCAGACTTTGTCCCTATGAGAGAGAAGGAAGGGACAAACATCTGGGGGCCTTTATCAGGCTCTGTGATAGTATAAACAGTGACAGATTTTTCTTTTCTTGGCCTCCAAAATCACTATGCATGGTGACTGCAGCCATGAAATTAGAGGATACTTCTTTCTTGGAAGAAAAGGTATGATAAACCTAGACAGCATATTAAAAAGCAAAGACATCACTTTGCTGACAAAGGTCTGGATAGTCAAACCTGTGGTTTTTCCAGAAGTCATGTACAGATGTGAGAGTTGGACCATAAAAAAGGCTGAACACCAAAGAATTGATGCTTTCAAACTGTGGTGTTGGAGAAGACTCTTGAGAGTCCGTTGGACTGCAAGGAGATCAAACCAGTCAATCCTAAAAGAAACCAGTCCTGAATATTCATTGGAAGGACTGATGCTAAGAGCCGACTCATTGGAGAAGACCTTGATGCTGGGAAAGATTGAAGACAAAAGGAGAAGGGGGTGACAGAGGATGAGATTGTTAGATAGCATCACTGACTCAATGAACATGAACTTCAGCAAACTCTGGGAGTTAGTGGAGGACAGGGAAGTCTGGCGTGGGACGTGACTTAGCAACTGAACAGCAATCGGGCTGTGACACCTGTGGCTGATTAGGGGGAGAAATATGTGGGTGTGCCCAAGGAGCACAGTGACCAAGTTATCTCTGTGCAGAGCAGTTGACTCCAGCTGCCTACTGGCATTCACAGCCCGCTTTTTTTTTCTATTTTAAGAATTTATTTATTTTGGCTGTGCTGGGTCTTCATTGCTGCATGGCCTTTTCTCTAGATAAGGGAGCAGAGGCTACTCTCTAGTTGCAGTGCATGGGCTTCTCATTGCAGTGGCTTTTCATGTTGCAAAGCCCAGGCTCTAAGGCTCACCGACTTCAGTAGTTGCAGTTCCTGGGCCTGAGTACACAGGCTCAATAATTGTGGTGCACAGGATTAGTTGTTCCCCAGCATGTGGGATCCTCCTGGACCAGGGATGGAACCCACATCTCCTGCGTCTCCTGCATTGGCAGGCGGATTCTTTGCCTCTGAGCCACCAGGGAAGCCCTCAGCCCCCTCTTGGTGTAAATGTCCAGAGTAGGAGCTCTGACGGCAGGCTGGTGTTGCGAGTGGCTAGGAGCCAAATCCTCCCAGCCCAGTGTGGAGTTAGTGCTGATCTGCTATTTCTGGACAAGTTGTTTCATCTGCTCTGAATGTGTCACCAAGTGGCTGCAACCACAAACAGCCCAGTCCAGGGCCAGCTCTGGGCCAGGTTAATCACCGTAAAATGTGCCGCTGCTTAAGCGCGGGCGGGCAAGGTTTGAGTTCAAGAGTTCAACAACTTGGTGTGCTCCTCGCCGGAAGCTCTGACAGATTTGAGCACCTCTTGGAAATACAGAACAAAGACAGGCTCCTGCTGGAGCTCGCTTGCCACTTACCAGCTGTGCAACTTCAATCTGTTACTTAACTTCCCTGAGCTTCACTTTCCTTCCTTTTGAGATGGTCACCATGGGATGAGATATCTATTTCCTCCAGTTGTTGTGAGGACAGAACTTAGATGACATTGAGGCAACGTGTCCGATTTTCTAAAATTTTGTGTGTTTTCTTACTTCTTTTTTTTCGGGGGAGGGGGGGGCGCTGTGAGCAGTCTTAGTTGCAGCACCTGAGATCTTCAGTCTTTTTTTTAATATGCAAACTCTTAGTTGTGGCATGTGGGATCTAGTTCCTTGACCAGGGATCAAACCCAGGCCCCCTGCCTTGACTGCAAGGAGTCCTAGCCCACTGGAACAACAGGAAAGTCCTTTTTTTTTTTTCTTTTTTGCACATTTCTCATACGATTTTTCTCTGTTTGAAGCTTAAATGTTGTGTTTAATCCCCTCAAATATTCACCTACACTGTAAGATTCTTAAGGGCAGAGTCTGTGTCTTATTCTCTGTTGTGTCCTCAGTGAATAATTACAGGACTTGCATGCATGCTTGCATGAATGAATGAATGAATAAGGCTTCTGGGTCCAGGGGCAGCAAACACGAATGGCCACAGGAACAGGGCAGGTCACACGAGTGAGTAAAGTGGACTGAGCCTAAGAGAAACTGGCCTCTCCTGCATTTTTCTCTCTTATTTTTGTTGGAGACAGGAGCACTATTAGTGTCCTATTGGTGATACAAAAAATTGCCACAAATTTAGTGTCTTAAAATAACACAATCGTTCTCTTAGGACTTCCCTGGCGGTCCAGTGGTTAAGACTCTGTGCTTCCAATGCAGGAGGCGTGGGTTTGATCCTTGGTCAGGGAAGTAAGAGCCTGCATACTGTGTGACATGGCCAAAAATATCTTTTTTTTTAATTCGTTATCTTTTTGTCTTCAAGGTCAGGATTCTAAAATCAAGGTATCAGCAGGGCTGCATTCCTTCCGGAGGCTCCAGGGGAGAATCCATTCTGTCACCTTTTCCAGTTTCTAGAGGCTGCCTGCATTCCTTTTCTTGTAGCCCCTTCCTCCATCTTCAAATTTTATCATTCCAGCGTCTGTTTCCATTGTTTTTATCTCCTCTTTCAGCAGACCTTCTCGCCTCCCTCTTATTATTGTGATTACATTGGGCTCGCTGGCTAATTAAGAATAATCCATCCTTCTTAAGATCCTATGTCACATAGGAAAACTTCGTTTTGCCATGTAAAGTAACATAGTCACAGGTTCTGGGGGTTAGGACAGAGGTATCTTTGGGGTCGTTTATTCAGCCAACCACAGATACACACAAAAAATTTTTAACTGTGGAAAAGATATCAAGCCAAGGATGGTAGGATTTATCCTTAGTTGTGGGAAGGCAATCGGGAGGGGAGGGGAGTGTGGTCCCAGGGAGAGCACTTGCGCATCTAAAAGGGGCAGATGCTTCTCGTGTGTAACGTGTGATGGCATGGCAGAAAGTAAGCCAAATTTTCCAGAGTTTCCTCTCCCTTTGTTGCTCAAAAAAAGTGCAAAATCTGGGTTTTTATATGAAATTAATAACTTCTGTCAGTTTTATTTTTTTAATTTTTTGGCCGTGCCATGCGGCACCTGGGATTTTAGTTCCCCAACCAGGGGTTCCACTCTCTTCCCCTGCATTGGAAGCATGGAGTCATAACTACTGGACCTCTGGGAAAGTCCTGTGTGAGTTTTAAAATCCTTATGCCACAGTTACCTGGCAGATACTATGAAATGTCCAGGTTGATAAGCTGACAGAGAGGACACTGAATTGCTATACTTGTTTCTCCCCATTCTCTCCCAACAAAAGAGAAATAGCAGAAACGAGGGTGGTGAGATTAGTGATACTAACAGCAGATGACATTGGTTACAGCATTTCAGAACCAGATCCCATTCTCAACACAGTACATGTGTTTATTCATTTAATTTTTACAGTGACCTTGTCAGGTGGCTATTACCTCAATACCCATTTTACAGATGGAGAAATTGAGGCACCGAGGGGTTACCTAATTTACACCGGGTTACTTAGCCAGTAAGAATCCGATTCAAACTCTATCAGAATTTGTCCTTTTTCTTTTTTTAACTTTCTATTTCAAAGTGAGTTAAGACTTCTAGGAGAGTTGCACAGATGGGGCAGAGAGTCCCTCTGCTTGACCCTTCGCCCAGCTGCCCTCAATGTGAGTTTTCTAGAACCACAGTACCGTGATCGAAACCAGGAAGTTAACAGGGGCATGGTGCTTCTAACTGCACTACAGACCTAACATGAAATTCACCAGTTTTCCCACAAATTTCCATTTTCTGTTCCAGTATCCCACGTCACATTTAGTTATTTGGTCTCTCCTGGTCCCCGATCTCTGACAAACCTTCAGCCTTTCAAGGCCTTGACACTTTGATGAATACTCATCAACCTTTTTTGTCAGAAGTCCCTCAGTTGGGTTTGTCCCATGTTTTCTCAAGGTTAGATTGAGGTTGTGCATTTGGGACGAGGAGACCACACACGTGATGCTGTGTCCTCTTTGCCTCTTTTGAGGGCTACATGATATCAGTCTTATTACCCGTGATGTTAACCTTGATCAGCAGAGTCCATGCCCTATAACCCCTTGGTTTAAATGCTTTCCTTCTGCAGAGAGAAGGGAAAATGCAAAATAAACAGAAAATACGCAGAGCGACGCGTCGGTAGACCTCATCTCGCCCACACACTGACCTAGTACGTAGGATGTGCTTTGTGTGTGTGAACGCCCCTCTGAGTTTTAAGACAGACTTAAAAACACCCACGAGTGATGGCAGGCGTGGGGAAGGACGACACCCAAGTTCTTGGACTTTGGAAATCACTGACGGTACAGAGACTGGAAGAGCTGCCCAGAGAAGGGGAAATAAATCCAACAGAGATGAAAGCCAAGGTCTGCAGCTGCTCGGACCATCAGATCCTTAAAAGCCACGTGAGGTTTTAGGGCAGGGAGTAAATTATGGCTCTTAGGACCCAGGACAGTCGGCTTTGATCTAGAAGTGGGAGACATCTTAAGGGAAACCGTGGCATTTACGTAAGGTATTCCCACATCCTCCTGGGGTGCATTAGATGGACCCGCTTGGAATTTACAGGTCTGTGGAAGCAACCTTAGTCCTAATGGTAAACACTTGAAAGAGGCGGCTTTGTAAGCAGAGGAGTGATGCATTCAGAGAGAGCCAGTCTCATACTCCCTTAAAGGGTACCTGAGAGGGATGCACCGTTTTACGAGGCTCTCTGCCCCCCTCAAGTCGGACAGATGTAGGATTTGTGAGCTTATGAGGCATTGGAGGATGAGCGTGGGCAGTCATTTTGGTGAGCACTTGACCTCTCTATTTGAAAAAGTATCAATTTGGAGAAGGTTGTCTTTACTGCCAAGAAACTTTAGACCGGAGGCTGTACTGTGGCTTTTTGGACGGCCACCCTGTCGCAAACTGAATGTTGGCCTCTGCTTGCCCCAGGGCGAGCCCCTGGCCCCTCCAGTAGAATTTCCCCTGGTTGCTGAGCGCTGGCTGCCAGGAGATTATAAAAACACGTTCTGCAGGGCTTCCCCACGGCAGCCTGGCCTTGGGGCCTGTGGCTGGCATCGCAGAACATGATCAAAACAGCCCTGCAGGCAGCTATGTACTGCCGGGGGGGAGGTCAGAACCCTGTGGAACAGATCCAGCAGCTAGGGGCACCCTGGAAGGAAGAAATTTTCACTAGGTTCAATCAGTCATACCCTGAAACTACTAATGAACCTTCCAGGGTCGGGGGTGGGAATTCCAGCAGGTTGGAGGTTGTTGAGATAGAGAACAGCAGGCCCCAGAGTCGGGCAGTCCTGGGATCCAATCCTGAGCCCTGCCGCTTATAATCTCTGAGTTGTAAATTGCAAGTGATGTAACCTCTCTAGGTATGGCTGTCTCACCTTCTGCAGAGCCTTCCCTGACCACCCACCCTGTCTCCCAGTGTTCCCTAGCTCCCGTCCTCGCTTTGGCTGGCTCCAGCACCTGTCACCATCTAACACGTTACTTGACATATGTATTCACTTTCGGCCCCTCCCCACTAGGAGGTCAGCTCCACGGAGGCAGTGGTTTCTTCCCATTATCTTATTCACTGCTGTGTCCTTTGTGCTTAGGACAGACTGGCGCACAGTAGGTGCTCAGTAAACATTGGTGAAATGATTGAAAAGAGATCACATCGAGCCCCCTTTGTTCTGTTCTCCTTGTCAGCAGTGGGATAAATTAAAATAAGGATAATTAAAATAAAGGACTTAGTGTAGCTCCCGGCACATAGTACTAATATGTGCTCAATAATCAGTTATCCCAGTCAATTCATTCACTTTTTTAATTCATTCAATAAATAGCTGTCGAATGTTTGTAATGTGCCGCATATGGTGCTAGGAGCTGAAAATGGTGCCAAAAACAGAGCCTATCTTCTTTTTTTTTTTCCAAAAATTATTTCCAGAGAGCCCATCATGTACCACCTGCTCTTCTAGAGACCAAGCATATAGAACAGTGAATAAAAGACAAAGTACCTGCACTCAGGGAACCTACATCCAAGTGAGAATGAGATAAACAATGCATGTGTATCTAAAGATGTAAAGATGATTTCTGAGGCTGTAAGTGCTACCAAAAGAAAACAGTCAAAACCAGGGTAGTATTCGAGGAGTGGCCAGAGTGGCTGGGGCAGTGGGGACTGCTTTAGCCAGCGTGGTCAGAACGTCCCATCGAAGCTGGGACCTGACTACGGAGGCAGCCCCCTGGAGAGGGGTCAGGACCTCCGGGCAGGACCGCCAGGCCTGGCAGCCTCAGCATCACCTGGGAGAGGGTTAGAAACCTCAGGGCTCACCCAGAACCTGCAGAATCTGCTTTTTCACAGGATCTCTGGATGATTCCTGTGCACACTAACATTTGGGCTATAAGCAGGTATTCCAGGCAGAGGGAGGGGCCAACATAGACATCTTAAAATGATGTTCTAAACGGCCAGGAAACTGGAAAGAGGCAAAGCGGAGGTGTCCTGGTTTGCTAGGACTGTGATAACCCAGCCCTACAATTCTGGAGGCCAGAAGTCCAATATCAAGGTGTGAGCAGGGTTGGTTCCTTCTACAGGTTCTGAGAGAGAGTCCTGCCTCTCCCCCAGCTTCTGGCGGTCACCAGCCATCCTTGGCCTTCCCGGGCTGTGGAAACACATCACTCCGGGCTCTGCCTCTGTCCTCACAGGGCCTTCTTCCCTCTGCCTGCCTGTGTCCCCCTCCTCTCTTCTCATGAGGACACAGTCATTGGATCATGTGTTGTGTACTCAGTCTCCCAGTCCTGTTGGACGCTTTGCAACTCCATGGACTGTAGCCCACCAGGCTCTTCTGTCCCTGGAATTTCCTGGGCAAGAATACTGGAGCGGGTTGCCATTTGCTTCTCCAGGAGATCTTCCTGATCCAGGGATCGAACCCATGTCTCCTGCCTTGGCAGGCAGATTCTTTACCCCTGCACCACCTAAGAAGCCCATCATTGGATCAGGGCCCACCTGATCCAGAATGACCTCATCTTAACTTGATTATATCTGCAAAGACCCTATTTCCAGATAAGGTCATGTTCATAGGTCCTGGAGCTAGGACTTGAATAGATCTTTTCAGGGGGCATAATTCATCCCGCAGCAGGGCAGAAAGGTGGAGCTCAGTGAGGTTAGAGAAGACACAGGTCAGAGCAGACCTGTGGACATAGTGAAGGGTTGTAAATACAATGGGAAGCCAGGGAGGCTGTACTGATCTGGAGCAGCGTGGGCCTTGAGGATAAGGAATTGAACCAGGATCTGCGTGGGTCCTAGAAAATCAATGAAGAGACTATGCATTCTCGGGCAAAGAGATGATAGAGGCATGGAGGTGGTGGTGGTGGAGATGAAGAAAACTGGATAGACTTGCAGGGTATTTAAGAGGCCCTATTCATAGAAATCGGTGATGGCATTTAAATCTATGAGTGGGGGAGAGCATCAAAGATGATGGTTCAATCATTTTATCTGATCTTTCAGCAGACTTTTTTGCATATCTAATCAGTGAAAAATGGGTATGTTATCTCTTTTTGGAGGAGGGCAGTCGTATAAATGCCAAGTGCCCTCATGGTCCCCAAGTGTGTGTAGCAGCTCAGTTGTTTTATGATCTAATATCTTGAGATTCCCTGTCGTTTGGACCTGCGTGGTTCAGAGGCACACCCCTAAAGCAATCATTGTGCTCAGGGGAATGTGATGCAATAATCGATCCAGGCTGGCTCACACACTCCATTCTTGTCAAATTTCCCCCAGGGCCCTAGGCACTTGACATCAGTGTACATTTCTCTGGTCTTGGGACTACCTGGTGGTCCAGTGGCTAAGACTCCCGAGCTCCCAGCGCAGGGGGCCCAGGTTCAGTCCCAGGTCGGGGAACTGGATCCCACCTGCCACAACTAAAGGTCCCCTGTGCCGTGAGTAAGACCTGCCACAGCCAAATACATATATACATAAGTTTGTGTGTGTGTGTGTGTGTGTGTGTGTGTGTTTTTAAGTCTCTGGTCTTTATAGGTTACCATTCTCAAGAGTCTCTCTCAAGGAGCTGCTTGGCAGTAAGAAATAGCGTATTTGTCCTTGGCATCCATTGTGACCCCCTGATGTCTTTCTACCACACTGAGCAGAGAAGTCACACAGTCAGTCCTTTCCCGAGTATCAGATCATGCCATTCCCCTGCTTGAAAGCCCCTCTGGGATTTCCCATTGCAATCAGAAATAAATGCCAGTGCCTTGCTATAGCTGCCCCCGGCCAAGCCTGGCCTGGGTCAGCACCTGAAGAGCCTTTCAGACCACATCATGCATATGGCCCCCTAAGCCCTGCTTCCATTTCAACTCACACTGGCTTCCCTTTTGTTCTTCCCATCTCAGGGCCTTTACGTTGTGCTGGTACCCCAACCTGGAATGTCCTTTCGCCAGCCCTTCACTGGTTGGGCTGGTTCCATCTTATCCATTGAGCTTCTGCTCAACTACCACCTCCTCTAAGAGGCCCTCCCAGTTTATCAGTCTTCTCCGAAACCGAAACGAACAGATTTCCGTGTTTCATCTGGCGTGGTTGCTCAGGGCAGCCTCACCATCCTGCCTCTTGCCTTTCTCACCGAGCGCCTTGGACGTCCTCCTGCAGCAGCACGTGTGACCCTGCCTGTGATCGCTGGCTCCCCGGCAGTATCCTCGCCCCTCTTGGCGCCCCCACCTCCCCCGCCTCTGCCCCAGCTTTATTCCAACTCGTGTGGCAGAGACTCAGTGACAGGGCAGCCAATCTGAAAAGGCATTCTCAGGAATGCAGATTGTTTTATTACCAGTTAAATATGCTTTATGCTACCTGTGAATGAGGCCATTGTGACATTTAGCAACTGATTTGATTAAACGCAGATGTGGGCTGGACTCCACGTGGAGCAAAGATGCGAGAGGACAAGCTCCGGGGGCACGTTTGAATTTGTTTTAAGATGGCAAAATGGGCTTGACAACTCGGTATCCGCGAGACAGACCTGGGCGCCTCCCTTCCTGTCCACGGACCACAAGTGGGTCTCAGAGCCGAGAGCTCAGGCCGGGCCCACCCCAGAATCCTCTGTTTTCATTTGGGATCTGCTGTTTGGCCCTATCCAAATTGTTTTGTTTTTTTTTTTCTTTTTCTTTTTCCAACCTTCCTGGATGTTTTTACTTCCATGAAAATTTTTAAAGTGGTAGATCAATGAAATGCTCTCCTTGTTGACACCTCCAGCGGTAATTACAAACCCAGAGAGGGTCATAACCTTAGCCACTAGTTAGTTACTGAACACTTACTCTGTGCTGGATTCTGCCTCTCATAAGCCTTATCTCACAGAATCCTCGTAATAAATCATATAAGTAAGCTGTGCTCACTTCCACTGTTCAGGTGGTAAAACTGAGGCTTAGGAAAACTGAGACTTGTGCCCAGCCATGAGGGCAAATAATCAGTTACATCTGAATTCACTGTTGTCATCCACCCCTTCCAGGCGCTTAGATCCAAGAAGACAGGACCCAGCGCTCTCTCAGAATAGAAATCTTGGCACATAGGAGGCACTGAGCAAATATTTATTGAATAAATGAGTGAATGTCTGGATGAGTGACACAGTAGGCAAAGGGCTAGACCAGGGCTTACTGGGTCTTTGCGGTCACTGGATCCTGGGTAAAGAAAAGAAGCAGAACATCGCCCTACAAAAGAGCTGTGATCCGTCCCTTTCTGGAACCTGCACCGTGGATGGGATGCTTGAGCGGGTGAGTTTTTATAACAGGCTCACCTCTCTCTGCCTCTGGTTTTTCTCTGTGGTACACTGTCTGCTGATGACTTTGTATATCACCCCTCCCAACTACATGTCCGGAGTTTTTTCACTTGCAGTCCTGGTAGGTTTTCATCAATTTTCTCTTAGTCCTGGCAGCAGTCAGACCTAAATAATGAAGGAGTACGTGTTGGGGGTGGAGGGGTGGGGTTTTTTTAAAGAATCTTTTAAAATATTTAGTTGCAGCAAGCGCGATCTTTAGTTGTGGCATGCGACCTCTTAGTTGCAGCATGTGGGTATCTAGTTTCTAAGTGTCATTGTGGACCCATGGAGTAAGTTCCTTTGTTACAGGGAAGGAAATTGTAAGATAGAGTCCAGAGCAAGTAACGTTGACGAGAGGGTGCTTGTTCACGGGGACTCTCCCTGAGTTTTCCTTGCCTGGGATGGCAGGTCAGACACGTGGGTGACAGTGAATTCAGGAGGGCCTAAAGAACCTGAGGCAGGCTGGGACCTTCCCGCCGCTGCTTGGAAGGCTGAGCTGCGCACAGTCTGGGGGCCGGAGCTTTGGAGTCAGGCTGACCTGGGCTTGAACCCTGCTCTGTCACCTACTAATAGAACCTCCTTCCTCGGGTGCGTAGTGGAGACACAACAAGATAATGCATGTAAAATGACCAGCCCTGGGGAAGGTAATAAGTGCTCAATAAATGGGGACTATTATCAGTAGTAATACAACAGCTAGTGCTGGTAACTGAAGCTTGTAAGGGCTTAGATTAAGTTAAAGCCGAGTCTGAGAGGGAGGAGAGGTTTTCGTTGACAACTGTCACCATCTCCTTAAAAAGAGGGAATCTAGGGACTTCCCTGACAGCCTAGTTTAAGACTTCATCTTCCAAAGCAGGGGGTGTGGGTTTGATCCCTGGTTGGGGAGCAAAGTTCCTACATGCCTGGCAGCCAAAAAACCAAAAATGAAATGGAAACAATATTGCAACAAATTCAATAAAAATTTCAAAACAGTCCACATCAAAAAAATCTTTAGAAAAAAAAAAAGAAAATCCAGAAGGCAACAAGCCCAAGAAGGGATGTGCAGAGTCACCCAGTCATCAGAGAAATGTGAATTCAAGCCAATAAATGAGATGTCACGTTGGTCCTAATTGGATAGCAGGGATTAGCAAGCGGGGTTATGCCAGCCGCTGGTGGGGATTCGAGGACAGTGCCCGCCGGCACTGCAGTGGCTATGCCGAGAACACACTCAGTCCTTAGGGAAACTCAGTCTGTTCAGCCTCGGGCCCTACCAGCCCAGCTCGCGGGGGTACATCCCAGGGAAATTCACACACAGGCCATGAGGGAGAGGTGCAACGATGTTCACAGCAGCCTTGTTGGTGATGGAGGCATCCCATGTCCTCTCCGGAATGGAGGAGGGAACAAGAGAGATAGGAAGAAAGCACGCAGGGAGGGCTGGGCAGCTGCTGGGGCGGCAGGCAGGATGCACCCACAGAAGCATCGAGCGGTCTTAAGAACCTAATGCTGACACTCAGTGCCAGTAACTAAGAGGTTAATACCATAAAAGGCAAGCATGGACATAGATGCATCCCACTCCGAAAAGACTTCATACACTGTCAAACTTGTGCTGTTTGATTCACATCTTATAAGCAGCACAGGTTAGTTTCAACCTCAGTTTTCCTTTCTGATACAGACACGTGTACCTCGTTCTAGACAATGGCTGACTTTTATGTTTTCATTAGTCTGCATTTGTATATGTGACTTTTGTCTTGAAAGTAGTAAAACCATAGACGTGTGCAAAACAAATAACAAATGTATAAATATTAGGCATGTTATGTAGAAATCAGCTGTGTACTTAAAAATATTTTTGCCAGGTCTGGAACTTTCAGGGGATTCATGCAAGAAATATGGAACATAGATTTTTAATGAGCTATGTTAAAAGATACCAATAAAGTTACTTGAGAAAAAAAAAAGAACCTAATGCTCGATGAAAAAAGCTAAGAAACCGTAAGAAATGTAATGCACAGAATTTACCAGAATTACATATAAATGAATGATGATGTTAGTCACTCAATCATGTCTGACTCTTTGAGACCCCATGGGCTGTAGCCTGCCAGGTTTCTCTGTCCATGGGATTCTCCAGGCAAGAATACTGGAGTGGGTAGCCATTCCTTTCTCCAGGGGATCTTCCTGACCCATGGATTGAACCTGAGTCTCCTGCATTGCAGGCAGATTCTTTACATCTGAGCCAGCAGGGAGTTATATATTTGCCCACAAAACGCTAGTACACTCTTTGTAAGAACACAGAAACAAAGGATGCACACAGACACCCTAGAATGGAAAATGTGCAAAGAACTTGAATTAACACTTAACATTTTGCATGATGACAAAGGCGGGGGGCGGGGGGGGGGGGGGGCGGGTGAGATGCTCACCACACAGGTTCCCTGACACTGGTAGAAGTACAGTTCCAGGGACGTGAAGAATTCCTCAGTCCCTTGTCTAGGTATAAACCTCACTCTGTGCGCTCAAGGGGGTAAAAAAATAGAACTGATTTTATTTTCAGCATTCAATGTGCTTTCTGTTTGGAGCCACCATTTCCCTGAACTGATGGGAAAGTTTTGTCCGGGGCTTTCCCAGACTCTCCAGAATGTTGACTATACTTCTGACATCTTACCCAGGGTGTTGTGGGGTTGGGGGCTCATCCTGTCTTCCCTTACTGGGACCCAGGCTGGTGCCAAATCATTCATTTCTTGGTCCATGTAGCCTTTTTGGGTCTGGGGCTCTTCATTGTTATGTCTATGCTACGTTGTGGACACAGGAATCTTTTATTGTTCTGTCTTCCTAGACCAGAGGTCACAAACTGGAAACCCATAGGCCATATCCACACTGTGACCATGCTTTTAATTTTTTTTGTTTTGTGTTTGTTTTGTCTGACTACTTTGTATTTATTGCCTACACTTTAAAATTGGAACATTTTATACAAATCCAGGTTTCTGACTTGTTTGGAAAAATCAAATGCCCTGGCTTCATTAGACTCACATTTCTAGGTGACACAGGTGAGCTGGAGCTAAGTAGTATTGTATCAGTTAAGAATGCTTCGGTCTGCAAGGAACAAAAAGCTTAATTAACATCAACTTAAACCATAATGGTATTTATTGGGTATTTAGCCAGAAGTCTGGACCCCCAAGGTTGTTTGTTTTTTATCTTCAAGGACCAAGTTCTCTTCATCTTTTTACTCCTTCTGCCTCAGCCAGTGGACTTTTTGTTTTTATGCTTGTGACCTCATGTCCCAAGATGGCTGCTGTAACTCCAGACATTACATCCTATGTAATCCAAGGGAGGATCCAGCAGAGGAACAAAAGTCTCTCCCAGAAGCCCCCTTGACCAGAGCTAGATTACATGGCCATCCTGAAGCTGCTGGGGGAAAAGGAATTGGGAGTACCTCCTGGGGAGCCAAATAATGTCTGCTCCAAACTGCTGCCCCCTTAGATAGAAACTATACCTTCTAATTTGACACAATCCCCACCACCCTCATCATTCCCTGACCCTGAAACTTCATGTCAGTCACCATTTATCACTGCCTGCACCAGCTCCTTCCCTCTCTTCCCTGTAAGGTTTTGAGGGCTTCCTGTCTTAGCTGCAGCACACATGGCCACTTCTGACTTGAGGGTCTTTTATTTATTTATTTTATTTATTTATTTTAATTGGAGGCTAATTACTTTACAGTATTGTAGTGGTTTTTGCCATACATTGACATGAATCAGGCATAGGTGTACATGTGTTCCCCATGACTTGAGGGTCTTGCTGCTTTCTCAGCATATATGTGCAGGTGCAGAGAACAGAATCCCTCTGCCCCATGACTCCCGCTTGTCCTCACTCACCTTCTCTCACTCTTCCCTTCCCTCTTGCTCTGTCCCACTTCTCTAGCCAGGAGAATCGCATCCCCCACTTGAGAAAAGCCTTCTTTCTTCCTATTTCTTACTAAGCCATTTTACCTACTTCAACCTCATTCTTAGTTGGCCTGCCAAGTAGGATCAGCCCACCAACTTGCTGGCCAGTGATAACAAACACATACGGAACTGGGGTGAGAAACTTTCACAGCAGTCCATCATGCCCCCAACATCCAAGCACGTGATCAGAGACTCATCTCCTAGAGCAGGGTGTGGACCAGTTCAGGATTTGTCAGATCTCACCATGAACTGCCGCATCTTCTTCCCCACAGGGTTAGAGCATTTCAAAACCAGCGCTCACATATCACTGTGTTTTGATCTGTCTGGAATTATCTCAACTCCTTGTGTATCTATTCACTCAGTAGTCTCCTGTCTGTCCTCTCTGAACATCAGCGTCAACCCTTACCTACTATATGATACTAGAGAAGTTGCAGACACAGTAGCATTTGGTACATCACTGGGAAATAATATTGATTAAATGAATGACCATTCACTTAAAAACTGTTATTGAGCCAGGCAGTGAGAATCAACTTTTACTTAAAATCCAAGAAAACCAACCAGCCAAAAAAATAAAGTAGTTCTCCGATATGACACACAGGATAGCAATGGCTTCAGCAAGAAAGAAGGGCATTTCTTTCTCACCTCAAAGTCCAAACTGATGTGGCGGTTCTGGTCTGGTCCAGGCTCCTATGTCTGGTTCCTCAGTTTTGTGATCCAACATAGCTCCATTCCAAGCAAGGAAGCACCCGCCTCTGCCCTTCGAGGGCACGACTAGGAAGTTGCACACAGTAACTTACCCCTCTTCCCTTCTCTGGAGCTCATCACGTGACCACACCAGTCACAGGGGAAGCTGGGCCATGCAGTGCTTATTCTAATCAGCCATGTGCACATGGCTGAGATTGAAAGCAGAGATTCTCATAATTTGAGAGAGGAGGGATGGAGGGATAGTAGAGGGGACCCCAAAGCAGGCTCTGCCACCATCATCCCCTTAAGAGAAGATGTTTTTCCTCTTCTCATCCTTGCCCTCCCCAGGCCTTCCACCAGCCAAATGGAGGCGAGAGGTCAGTGTTTAACATTCCAGCTCCAGGCGGGTCCATTTGCAGACCACATATGTGGCATGAGGCATCTGGGACTGTGTGCCCCCTTCCTCCTGCGTCCTCTCTGGCATGGGAGGGCTCTCTCACTGCGGGGACTTGGGGACTGCCCTCGGCATGCTGAGGTTTGTTCAGCTGCCCATTCTTCTCGTGCCCCTGGGTCATAAAATGTAAACAAACAAGAAGCCATTTGGGAGAAAGAATACCAAGGGATGAGACTGTGGGCCAGTTTATTTCTAAACCCGCCCAGTTCATCATTCGGAAGGTTGCCACCAAAGAAAAGAGAAATCAGGAGAGAAAGCACCGCATCCAGAAGTGACTTCCCAAGGCAGGCATGTTCCTGTGATTTAGTGGGGGGAGGACCGGGGTTGCCATGGTAACCAGGACCCCAAAAATGACCTTGAGTGAAATAGACTGGCCTAGACTTTCTGCCAGATGTGTCTGGACAGGCTGTGGAGGAGAGAATGGGATTCCAGCACATCATGCCGTATTAGTGTGGACACATTCTCTGGTTTCTGGGTCTCAGATAAGCCTCCGTGGAATGAAGAGCTGGAGCAGATGCCCACGTGTGCTGGTGTTCCTGGTTCTTGCTCTCTTCATGCAGCTCACTCCTACTCGTCCTTCAGAGACTAGTTTAGTTGTCATTTCCTCCAGGAAGCCTTCCCTGACTCCACACCTCCCAGCTGGCGTTTCAGAACCCTTCCCTGTGCCCCCCAAGCTCCCAGTGAAAGTACTCTCTGGCAGTTTACTTCTCCCCTGCCTTACCAGTGCCTGGGACACATCCCCCTCTCCTCTGGATAGGAGTGTTGTTGTTCAGTTGCTAAGTCCTGTCCAACTCTTTTGTGACCCCACGGACTGTACCCCACCAGGCCCTCCGTCCATGGGATTTCCCAGGCAAGAATACTGGAGTGGGTTGTCATTTCCTACTATTCCAGGGGATCTTTCCAGACCAGGGATCAAACCCAAATCTCCTGCATTGGCAGGAGGAGTCTTTACCACTGAGCCACCTGGGAAGCCCTGGATAAGGATATGGTTAGTTTATTTTGTCAATTTGACTTTGGAACCATTTCAGTGTTTTATATAGTTATAAAACAAGTTTAATAGCAAACTGTTATGAATCTAATTGTATATTGAGTTAGTGTTATATAACCTCTTGGAAAGGAGATTTTATTTACCCATGTTTTTACTCTTTTTCTTTCTTCCTTCCTGAAGTTTCAGGATTCCTTTTTGTTTTTTTTTTCAGTTTTTAAAATTTCCTGTCTCTTTTAAGAAACTTTCTGTATCCCTTATTTCAGGGGAGATCTATTGTGACAAGTTCTTTTGGTTCTTCTTCATTTTGAGAATGTGTTGATTTCCCCCATTTCTGAAGGATATTTTCTCTGGATATAGATTTCTGAGTTGATACTCTTGAGTTGCCACTTTGTTCTCGCCAATAGAAATTGTCAAGCTTATTCCAAAATTGATATGTAAATGCCAAGGTTATACTGAGAAGGCGAGACAATCTTGGAAAAGAAAAACCAAGTTGGAGAACTTACACTAGCTGGTTTCAAAACTTAATATAAAGCTACAGTAATCAAGACCGGATGGAATTCGTGCAGAATGGATAGGTCAGTGGAAGAGAATAGAAAGTCCATAAATAAACTCTCACATTGTCAATCAATTTTTGACAAAGGTGCCAAGTAATTTAATGAAGGAAAGGATAGACTTTTTATTCTTGTGTTGGAACAACTGGGTAGCCATGTGCAAAAAGATTAATTTAGGCCCTTATCTCACACAGTACACAAAAACTCACTTACATTGGATCATAGATGTAAGGCCTTAAACTCTAAAATTTCTAAAAGAAAATATTAGAAAGAGTCTTTATGACCTTGAGTTAGGCAGCAAAAGAAAGATTTATTTAAAAATATTAGTAACTGTAAAACTTTTGCTTTGCTTTTCAAGCGACACCATTAGGAAAATTAAGAGACAGAACTGGGGGATAATATTTGCAAATCATATGTCTGGTAAAGAACCTGTGTCCAGAGTATATAAAGGACTCTTACAAATCAGTGTGAAGAGGACACCCTAACTCTTTTTTTAGTGGGAAAAAAATTTGAATGAATCTTCATCAAAGAAGATACCTGAATGACTCATAAGCACATAAAAAGGTGCCCAACTTGATTAGTCATTAGAGAAATGCTACTTAAAACCAAAACGAGAGACCACTACACATCTACTGCTCAGTTGCTCAATCATTTCTGACTCTTTGCAACCCCATGGACTGAAGCCCACCAGACTCCTCTGTCCATGGAATTTTCCAGGCAAGAATACTGGAGTGGGTTGCCATTTCCTCCTCCAGGGACACATCTACTAGAATGGCTGTAATCAAAAAGAGCTGCCTGAGGCTGAGGATGGGAGAAGGATTTGACTGCAAACAGGCACACGGGTTCTTTGAGGGTAATGGAAGTGTTCTAAAACTGCATCGTGGTGACAGCTGTACAGTTAAGCAATTTACTTTAAAAATCATTGAACCAACATTTACAATGGAGGGATTTTATAAAGTAGGCCCCAAAAACAGTTCTAGAAAGAAGCAGCTTTGGCACTACAGTCTGTGTGCTCAGTCGCTTAGTCGTGTCTGACTCTTTGTGACCCCATGGACTGTAGCCCACCTGGCTCCTCTGTCCATGGAATTCTCCAGGCAAGAATGCTGGAGTGGGTTGCCATTCCTTCTCCAGGGGATCTTCCCGACCCAGGGATCGAACCCAGGTCTCTTGCATTGCAGGCAGATTCTTTACCGTCTAAGCCACCAGTGAAGTAGAGCCATGTTGCGAATGCGGACTTGAGCCAGACTGCCTGGATTCCAGCGCCCGAGGCGCTGTCCTGGCAGCCTTGAGCACGAGACTTGATTTTCCTCTGCTCACTTCCCGCCTGAGGAGCCCTGACACACACGAGTTCACTGCTGTTCTGGCGGTAACCCCCGCCCTTCTTTCTCTGGGCTCGTGTTCCATTGACCTCTTTTGTTTCTCTGTCACCTGTCAAGCTAATCCTTACCTGAGAGTCTTGCCCCCGGTGTTCGTGACGTCTCCTCCTGAGGGTATTTCCATCGCTGGTTTCCTCTTACCATTCATGGCTCAGCTCAAATGTCAGCTCGGAGGTCTCCCCTGACCACCACCTTACCTGGTCAGGGGAGACCAGATAATGACACCGCGCTCATTTATTCAATTACTCATTCATTGACTAAGTAGCATTTTCTAGTAGTAGTATCATTTTTATTCCCATTTGACAGGTGGGACAACTGAAGTTCAAAAAGGAGAAGTCGTTTTATTCATTCATTTAATTCAGACCGTAATCATTGCTACCTTACACCCTTTAGAATGGCTGCAATTTCCTTAAAAATCAAAAAATAAGTATTGGTGAGGATGAAGAGAAATTGGAACCCTTGTGCACTGTTTTATATATATGTATAACCGAATCACTTTGCTATATGTCCAAAACTAACACAACATTTTAAATTAGCTATACTTCAGTTTTAAAAAGTAAAAACAAAATGGTTAAAATGGCCAGTGTTGTTAATGTACATTTACCACAATTTTTTAAAAACCAAACTATTTTTAAAGCATAGTTATCGAGTACCGGAAGTTGTGTTGTGGGCACCCTCATTTGTCTCTCACCAGAATCCTTTGAAGGTGTTATTTATATTAGATTCATTCACTGAGAGAACCGAGGTTCAGAGAGATTGTCAGAGTCCTAAGTTCCATCCCAAACTGTCGAACCTCAAAGACTCCAGCTTTCCACTGCATCGTTCTCCTCCACGTCCCTCCCTGACTGTAAGAACCTCATCTGTCGCTCCTTCCCACAGGCACTGCTGGGATCTATCAAGGAGCAAACGGACTGACCAACGCGGCCGGATTCGGAACTATGCACCAGGTAGACTAGCTCCCTACCAGGGGCTTTCTGGTATTTTCCATAAATAGTTCCCTAAAAGTCAAGGCACCCAGAGAGGCTGCCTGCACCTATGGGCACCACCTGATTTCTTATTCCCTGGGTTTGGAGACCACAGGAACCAGGCTATACCAACAGCCATTGGAAAGACACAGTGTAGAGGCAGAGAAATCGGAATTATTGGCAGATTTCCAAGATGAATGGGCTCTGTTCTATGTTCCATCTTGATCCCTGTCTAAGACACCCAGTGACTGTTGAATCTGGAATGTATGAAAGCAAAAACGTGTCCCTTTCACCAGACCCCTAGCTCTTCAAGGGTGAAAGGACATCATCTTTACCTATGCATCTCACTGTAAAGTGCCCAGCGCAGAGTGAGGGCATTATAAATACTTGTGAAATGGAACTTAGCCAACACTATAAAGATGGGTGGATGTTGGCTAATAACGTGAGTCTCTTGGTTTCACTTAGAGAGTGAGTTAAGAATTAACCTGCTCAAGATGGACGGGAACTTTGTGTACTGTTGTGTACCTTTCCTGTTAAGAACCTTCCATGAGTTCTTTGCAAGATTAAGAAGCTGTATTTTCCGGTGGGGCTAAATAAATGAAACAGTGACTGTGGTGGGAGGGTTGGACTGTCTGGTTGGTTGAAACAGACCAAGATTGGTATTCTTTGACTTCATCTCTAAGACTCCCCCCTAGAAGGTTCTGGATCCCTAATGCTGTGTAGCATTTGAGCCTCTACCCCCTCCCCACCCCTACCATGAACCTAAAATGTCACCTAGTCTCCTGTACAACTCATTCAGTTGTTCATTAATTTTTCCAGCATTTATTGAGTGCCCACATGTGCCCAGCACTCTTCCAGGCTCTGGGGATACAACAATGGCCAAGACGGATGCTGTCAGAACCATACCCATGTCCCTTAGGGGGCACCTGTTGGCTTCCTGCTGCCAATCTCTGCATCCCTGGGCACATGGGTGTTTTCTGGAACCAATGTATAGGGCAGTAGGAAGTGCCAGGGAATTGAAACCCTCTGAGAGCAGCTCTCAAGCAAAGACTGGCTGGAGTTGGTGTATAAATACCCCAGCTCCCTTGCCCCTTGGGAGAGATCTTTCTGAGATGTGTTTTTTGCCATCGTGGCATCTCCTGGGTAGAATTCAGCTCCAGTCCCCACTGGAGAAGCCCCTGTACTGACTTCTTGCCCTTCTTCCCTTTGCTACCTCGCTTCCCCATTTCCCAGCTGGTCTTGCCTTCACCCCCCGAATCCTCTACTTGCCCGTGAATCCTTGTCTTAGGGGGAAATTGGCTTTTAGGGAAAGCTCCAGCCCTCATAGAACTTTTACTGTAACGCTGGGGGAACAGGGGTCAGTGCAGCAGACCCAGCCCAGGAGGCCCTTGACCCACGTGAGCCCGACAGTCGTCCCCGCTCACAGCCTCATGGGTCTCCCTTTCCAGGACTACCCCTCCTACCCTGGCTTCCCGCAGAGCCAGTACTCCCAGTATTACAGCTCATCCTACAGCCCTCCCTACGTCCCAGCCAGCAGCATCTGCTCCTCTCCTCTCTCCACGTCCACCTACGTCCTCCAGGAGGCATCTCACAGCATCCCCAACCAGAGTTCCGAGTCACTTGGCGGTAAGTACCATCACTGCCCTGTGGTCATCCGTGGCTGTGGTCTGAGCTCTTGTATGGGAGATGAACTGGATGGAGGTCCCGGCTGTAATGAACTAGCCACCCGTGAGTTAGCGTCAACCCTCAGATATGTTTTGTTGGCTTTTCTTTGTGTGTGTATGTGTATGAGGGGTGGTGCATGTGTGTTTAATTGCACCCATGTTTTAGAAAGTCATACATTTTTACCTACAAATTCTAATGCCTGCCTTCTCTTAAAAGATGATCCAGTCACCCGAGGTTCACATTGTTAACTGACAGTGCTTGGCTGGAGCTGAGTAATGTTTGCTCCATTTAAACAGAGCACACACGATTCCACATCCAGGCCCTTTGGTGATGTTTGCATACCTGTGCAAACTAACTCACTAGCATCCCTGTACAAACTAACTCAGCAGCTTGTGTATTCACTTATTGATTTCATAAATCTGCTATGCATGTGTCTGCTCTTTATGAAACAATTTAGACTCATCACCATTAAATAACATGACAGCCATAAATTAGAATGTCCAATGATAGGAGATATCATTGCATTTTCTTCTTTTCTGAAGCCTCCTGTTTCTGGGGCTTTGTAGAAGGCAAGCTAGCATGATGTGTATGGACATTTGTTCAATTAATGTTCATTGGTGGATGGCTAGGAAAATAACAGTAATGAAGACTCACCACTTTTGTTCCTGAAGTTCCTGGCGCAGCTGTTGCTTGCATTTTCCATCAGTTCAGTTCAGTTCAGTCACTCAGTCATGTCCGACTCTTTGCGACCCCATGAATCATAGCACGCCTGGCCTCCCTGTCCATCACCAACTCTCGGAGTTTACTCAAACTCATGTCCATTGAGTCGGTGATGCCATCCAACCATCTCATCCTCTGTCGTCCCCTTCTCCTCCTGCCCCCAATCCCTCCCAGCATCAGGGTCTTTTCCAATGAGTCAACTCTTCGCATGAGGTGGCCGAAGTATTGGAGTTTCAGCTTCAGCATCAGTCCTTCCAATGAACACCCAGGACTGATCTCCTTTAGGATGGACTGGTTGGATCTCCTTGCCATCCCAGGGACTCTCAAGAGTCTTCTCCAATACCACAGTTCAAAAGCATCAATTCTTCTGCACTCAGCTTTCTTCATAGTCCAACTCTCACATCCATACATGACCACTGGAAAAACCATAGCCTTGACTAGACAGACCTTTGTTGACAAAGTAATGTCTCTGCTTTTAAATATGCTGTCTAGGTTGGTCATAACTTTCCTTCCAAGGAGTAAGCGTCTTTTAATTCCATGGCTGCAATCACCATCTGCAGTGATTTTGGAGCCCCAAAAATAAAGTCTGACACTGTTTCCACTGTTTCCCCATCTATTTCCCATGAAGTGATTGGACCAGATGCCATGATCTTAGTTTTCTGAATGTTGAGCTTTAAGCCAACTTTTTCACTCTCCTCTTTCACTTTCATCAAGAGGCTTTTCAGTTCCTCTTCACTTTCTGCCATAATGGTGGTGTCATCTGCATATCTGAGGTTATTGATATTTCTCCTGGCAATCTTGATTCCACCTTGTGCTTCTTCCAGCCCAGCGTTTCTCATGATGTACTCTGCATATAAATTAAATAAGCAGAGTGACAATATACAACCTTGACGTACTCCTTTCCCGATATGGAACCAGTCTGTTCTTCCATGTCCAGTTCTAACTGTTGCTTCCTGACCTACAATAGGTTTCTCAAGAGGCAGGTCTGGTATTCCCATCTCTTTCAGAATTTTCCACAGTTTATTGTGATCCACACAGTCAAAGGCTTTGGCATAGTCAATAAAGCAGATGTTTTTCTGGAACTCTCTTGCTTTTTTGATGATCCAATGGATGTTGGCAATTTGATTTCTGGTTCCTCTGCCTTTTCTAAATCCAGCTTGAACATCTGGAAGTTCACGGTTCACGTATTGCTGAAGCCTGGCTTGGAGGATTTTGAGCATTACTTTACTAGTGTGTGAGATGAGTGCAATTGTGCGGTAGTTTGAGCATTCTTTGGGATTGCCTTTCTTTGGGATTGGAATGAAAACTGGCCTTTTCCAGTCCTGTGGCCACTGCTGAGTTTTCCAAATTTGCTGGCATATTGAGTACAGCACTTTCACAGCATCATCTTTCTGGATTTGAAATAGCTCAACTGGAATTCCATCACCTCCACTAGCTTTGTTCGTAGTGATGCTTTCTAAGGCCCACTTGACTTCACATTCCAGGATGTCTGGCTCTAGGTGAATGATCACACCATCATGATTACCTGGGTCATGAAGATCTTTTTTGTATAGTTCTTCTGTGTATTCTTGCCACCTCTTCTTAGTATCTTCTGCTTCTGTTAGGTCCATACCATTTCTGTCCTTTATCAAACCCATCTTTGCATGAAATGTTCCCTTGGTATCTCTAATTTTCTTGAAGAGATCTCTAGTCTTTCCCATTCTGTTGTTTTCCTCTATTTCTTTGCATTGATCACTGAGGAAGGCTTTTTTATCTCTCCTTGCTATTCTTTGGAACTCTGCATTCAAATGGGTATATCTTTCCTTTTCTCCTTTGCTTTTCACTTGTCTTCTTTTCACAGCTATTTGTAAAGCCTCCTCAGACAGCCATTTTGCTTTTTTGCATTTCTTTTCCATGGGGATGGTCCTGATCCCTGTCTCCTGTACAATGTCATGAACCTCCATCCATAGTTCATCAGGCATTGTCTATCAGATCTAATCCCTTAAATCTATTTCTCACTTCCACTGTATAATCAAGGGATTTGATTTAGGTCATACCTAAATGGTCTAGTGGTTTTCCCTACTTTCTTCAATTTAAGTCTGAATTTGGCAATAAGGAGTTCATGATCTGAGCCACAGTCAGCTCCCGGTCTTGTTTTTGCTGACTGTATAGAGCTTCTCCATCTTTGGCTGCAAAGAATATAATCAGTCTGATTTCAGTGTAGACCATCTGGTGATGTCCATGTGATACAGTCTTCTCTTGTGTTGTTGGAAGAGGGTGTTTGCTATGACCAATGCGTTGTCTTGGCAGAACTCTATTAGCCTTTGCCCTGCTTCATTCCATACACCAAGGCCAAATTTGCCCTCCAGGTGTTTCTTGACTTCCTACTTTTGCATTCCAGTCCCCCATAATGGAAAGGACATCCTTTTTGGGTGTTAGTTCTAAACGGTCTTGTAGGTCTTCATAGAACCGTTCAACTTCAGCTTCTTCAGCATTATTGGTTAGGGCATAGATTTGGATTACTGTGATACTGAATGGTTTGCCTTGGAAATGAACAGAGATCATTCTATCGTTTTTGAGATTGCATCCAAGTACTGCATTTCAGACTCTTTTGTTGACCATCATGGCTACTCCATTTCTTCTATGGGATTCCTGCCCACAGTAGTAGATATAATGGTCATCTGAGTTAAATTCACCCATTCCAGTCCTTTTTAGTTCACTGATTCCTAGAATGTCAACGTTCACTCTTGCCATCTCCTATTTGACCACTTCCAATTTGCCTTGATTCATGGACCTAACATTCCAGGTTCCTATGCAATAGTGCTCTTTACAGCATCAGACCTTGCTTCTATCACCAATCACATCCACAACTGGGTATTATTTTTGCTTTGGCTCCATCCCTTCATTCTTTTTGGAGTTGTTTCTCCACTGATATCCAGTAGCATATTGGGCACCTGCCGACCTGGGTAATTCCTCTTTCAATATCCTGTCATTTTGCCTTTTCATACTGTTAATGGGGTTCTCAAGGCAAGAATACTGAAGTGGTTTACCATTTCCATCAGTCGGAGTGAGTTAAATAGCTTTGGCTTGGTAACAAATGGAAGACAACATGGCCAAGCATTTTTTAGTAACTTGGAAGGCAGTTTAAGGTTTGGGCATTGACTTTGGTCATTGTGACCTCATCAAAGAGTATAGAATAAATGCATAGTACCCATGTTCCAGTTTCCAAATTTTGCTTCCGTGGAAGAGTATGAAATGTAACAAACTTGCTGAATTATCTTTGCCCATCCTGCTTTCCAGCATGTGGCCTCTTCAAACTGGTTTCAGAAATGAAATATAAGCAGGAAATCTTCCACTTGATGCTACTATATATAATTTGCTGGTGAACTGGATTCTAGAGACTGACTTCTCAAGAATTTGGGTTATGTGAGATGGTCATTTTTGTTCCCCATCCAGAGCGAATATAAAGACTCTTTGTGTCTCTTTGAAATTTTCCCTTATTGTTTCCCCCTGTTCTTCATTTATCCCCTGGCCCTAAGGTTCAACAATAAGTGGTTGAGATGGTTTTTACTGTGTGTCTAACAAGCTCACATAAAATCTAATGACATAAATAATAGTCAGCTGTAACCGAGGTCTCTTGCCTCATCTCCCCCGTGTCTGTTATAAAGGAACGGCATGTAAGCTTACTTGTGCACACACACACACACACACACACACACACACACACACGCTCATGCACTCTCTTAAAATTCCCCATGAAAACTCCACTTCTGAAATTATCCAGGATCTCCCTGAGTGGTTGGTTCTAAATTCCAGAGGCTCAAGAGGTTTATATATTACTGACAGCTCATGCTCACCCTTTGCGTTGTCCGGATACACTGTCCTCAGGCTCTGCTCCTTTGCAGACCACATCCCCATCACCGCATCGTTGACATCGACACTCATTCACAGTTATGTGAAGGCCCAACAATTCACAAACGTTTGCAGGGTAATTCACTGATGGTGGGGAGATCCCCTGGAGAAGGAATAGTCTACCCACTCTAGTATTCTTGGGCTTCCCTTGTGGCTCAGCTGGTAAAGAATCCACCCAGAATGAGGGAGAACTGGGTTGGGAAGATCCCCTGGAGAAGGGAATTGGCTACCCACTCCAGTATTCTGGCCTGGAGAATTCCATGGGATCGCCAAGAGTCGGACACAACTGAGGGACTTTCAGTTTCACTTTTGCTGATGGCAAAGGCAAAATCTGAACCTCTCTTGTTACTTAAGAGAAAAGACAAATCAGTAGTGGTTGCTTTAATTCAATTATTCTACTTCCACAAACTTACACTAAAAATAAAGTTTCACATAGGTACAAAGACTTAAGTTAAAAGAATTTTTTTTGTGGCACAGCAAAAGCCTGGAAGTAACCTAATATCCATGAATAGGAGTCAGGTTAAATAAATGGTATTGTATCCACCCTTGGCGCACTATACATCTGTTGAAAAGAATCCACTAATACAGCTCTCTCTGAGCTATTGTGATAGGTGAGGAAACAAGAACTACGTGCCTAACATGGTCCTGGAGGGTTTTAAATATGAGTATAGTTTACTGCCCATATTCTCATAAGAAGTTTCTGGAAGGATGCAAAAACAACCGTTAACTCATTTTCTCTGGGGAGGAAACTAGAGGGAAAAGATGTAACAGACAATCTGTAGGCCCCTCCACGGAACAGCAAAATTCACATGTTTTTCAAATGCACATGAAACATTTACCAAAATAGAACTTCTGGACCATAAATTGTGAAGTCCCATTACATTTAAAAGGTTTCAAGGAATAAAAAGTACATACTCTGAAAATAGGGGACTTAAATTAGAAATAAAAGGAAGATTTTTGGAAAATTCGCAAATATCCAAAAGCAAAGTAACACACTTCTAAATAACCCATGTGTGATGGTTAATTTTATGTGTCAGGAAGAGAGTTCTCCCTTTCTCTGCCTTCATGTTCTACCCGAATCCTCAATGGATTGGCTGATGCCCACCCATGTTGGTTAGGGCATATCTTCTCTACTCACTAATCTGTTTGGAGATACCTTCACAGCCACACCCAGAAATAATGTCTTATTGGCTGTCTGGGTAGTCTTGGCTGGTCTAAGACCATTGGTCCAAGACCAATGTCTTGGCTCAGTCAAGTTGACATATAAAATAAACCATCCAGAATATGTTTTTTTAAAGCTCTCAAAACCAATAATAAGAAAACAACCCAATAAAGAAATGGGCAAAGTACTTCAACAGACACTTCACCAAAGAATATACCAGCACGGCTGGAAAAAAAAAAAGAAAGAAAAGCACCTGACTGGAACTTTCCTGGGTCCAGTGGTTAAGAATCTGCTTTCCAAAGCAGGAGGCACAGGTTCAATCCCAGTGTCGAAGATACTGCCACAGGGATGCCTCAGGGCAACTGAGCCCATGTACCACATCTAGAGAGAAGCACTCACCCCGCCACAAAGAGCCCTAGGGCTGCAGCTGAGACCCATCACAGCCAAAAATAAAATAAAGAAATATTTTGTAAAAAGCGCAGGACTAGGGTGCTGATCATTAGTCAGAGAAATGCAGATTAAATCCTCAGTCAGACACACACCCCTTAGAATGGCTGTAATTACAAGACTGACCATACCAATGATTGGCAAGGATGCAGAGCAGCTAGAATCCCTTTAACCTTGCTGGTGGGAGTGTGAAATGCTACAACCACTTTGGAAAACATTTTTGCAGTTGCTTATGAACCAGTAACCACAGTCTCTTTTAACGAGAAAGCTCATGTCTATGCAAAGACTGATGAGTACTGATGAGTGAATGTTCATAAAAGCTTTAGTCCAGCCAAAAACTAGAATCAATCCAAATGTCCATCTCCAGGTGAATGGATGGGGATACCTCCACCCAACAGAGTGGTACTCAGCAACACAGAGAAATAAACTACCGATAAACATAGCAACGTGGATTGAATCTCAGAACAGTTCTGCTGGTTGAAAGAAGCCAGAAAAGTGTGTGTTTGTATGTGTGTGGACATCACATACTGAGTGATGCCATTTGTTTAAAACTCTAAAAAATACAAACTAATTTATGGTGAAAGAAAGCAGACCTATGGTTGGCTGGGGAGTTGGTAGCAGGAGGAAGAGACTACAAAAGAATTACAGAGCAACTCTTGGTGCTGGATTTGTTCATTATCTTCACTGTGGTGGTGGTTTCACAGATGTGACCATATGTCAAAACTTATCAACTGTGCTCTAAGTATGTATGGGTTTTTTGTATGTCAGTTATACCTCAATAGTTGTTAAAATAAGTAAAAAAAAAAAAAAATATATCAAAAAGGGAGAAAGAAAAGGAGTGAAATGACTCCAAGAAGGATTACTATAATTTTCTGTAGCATGTGTACCTCTGACTTTGTCCTTGAACTCTGACCCTTCATTCTCAAGAATGTATAAGGTTGGGGAAAGCTGCTTTTTTTGGCACCCCTAATAAATTGACTTCACCTAACACCTTATTGGGACATTTCTTAGGTAGCTGGTGTTTCCTCCTCCTTTTAATAATATTTGCCTGGACTTTAATGGGGCCAACTGGTGTTTTCTAAGCCTCCACAGTCTTAGAACTACCAAATGAATCAGGATAAACTTTATTTATGACTCTTAAGCATCTGTGAATTTATTTACTGCCTTTTCCTCATCCTCCAGAAGAAAGTCTTTGCTAGTGTGGTGTTTTGGGGGTCTCTAATGCTGTATCCCAAAAATTTGGGGGAGCTGGAGACAGGCCAGCAGTGCTACAACTCAAAATCACATCTTTTTTTATTATGTCCTTAGTCTGCTAAGAAGGTTTATAAATATTAAATAAATAAAATTCAATCCCTTGGGTTTTGGAGGGAAATAGTCCTTCCAGGGTAGGAAAAAATTAGTGGCTTGCCAAGTATCTTTAGACAAAAGCGTTTCTCCCTGCCACCCCAATGATCCAAGAACTGGCAATTATGGAAAGAAAGATGGAGTCCACAGAGTACATTTGGGAGCTAAAACAAGCAGATGTAAGATGAGAAAGTGGGATGGGAGGTCCTCGAAGGTTCCACACTGGTTTACAGTTCTGTCACTCTAGTGACACAGGCAGACCCAAATTTTAGTTCTGGCTTTATCGCTATGCAGGGTTACACGCTTACATCATCTCTGTAAGCCTCAGTTCCCTATTTAGTTAAATAAAGATAATAAAGTCTAATAAAATGCATTTAAAACTTCTGTGCTTAAAAACCAACACAACTTGGATGCTGATTCTGGGACTTAAGTCCTGCGGGGTGCTGACCACTTGTTCATTGTGGATCATTAGACAATTGCCTGAGGGCAAGAGCCTGGCAGCCTCTCAGCACACTGTGTCCAGAAATGCCACTTCAAAGAGAATCCGAAGGTGCCCACCCTCAGCCCCACACCTTCTCACTGGTCCTTGCATGTATGTAGTAGGTCTAGTCAAGCCAGAACTCAATTTAAGCCCTTTGCTGATATCTCCTAATTTCCAGCCCTGTGCTGGATGCTCTTGCCTTAGAATCTCAAATTGATCGATTTCTTAACAAGTAAAGCTTAAAGGACTTGCTTTTAAGATACATACAGAAGATGCAGCAAGCTGCCTAGGGACAAGAACGTAGAGAATTCTCCCCACACACCCCCACTCACCCCAAGGGAGGGAGTTTGATAGCTACATAGTGAAAAGTGAAAGTTGGTTGCTCAGTTATGTCCGACTCTCTGTGACTCCGTGGCTCCTGTGTCCACGGAATTCTTCACGCAAGAATACTGGAGTGGATTGCCATTCCCTTTTCCAGGGGATCTTCCCAACCCAGGGATTGAACCCGGGTCTCCTGCACTGCAGACAGATTCTTTACCGTCTGAGCCCAGCCAAATACACATGTATATGTTATTTTCCTCCTTCTGTTAGTTTAGGGATTCTCAGACCTTAGGGTATATAGACAGCTGTAAGCACAAAACTCTGTTCACTGAAGTTGTAGCTGCCCCACCCTCGCCTGTCTCCGATCCCTGCTCAGCTGTCCCCTTATCCACGACGTGTCCCCTATAAATTAGTGACCCCCCCAGCACTCTCCCTGCTCCGATCCGACTTGTCAGTTGTCATCACACATGTCCCCACCTGGCATGTTACATGTTTGCTTATCTCTCTAATGTCTCTCTCCTCCCTCCAGAGTCTGGGCGCTGTGGGAACCAGTGCCTGGAACTATACCTCGTCAGTAAATCTTTGCCGGATGAATGAATGATTATGAATGGGCAGTTTAAGGAACTTTTGAGAGTTAATTTTGATCCTACTTGATCTTTGCCTGCACCGCTGCCTTTGGGACCTCCCACTCTGGAGTTAGATGGTTCTGGTATAATCGTTCACAGGAGGAGACGCTCGGCCAGCTCTCTGATCTGTCTGCCCTTCCCTTTTCTATGCCAGGTGAATATAACACACACAATGGGCCTTCCACACCAGCAAAGGAGGGAGACACAGACAGGCCGCCCCGGGCCTCCGACGGGAAGCTCCGAGGCCGGTCTAAGCGGAGCAGCGACCCCTCCCCAGCAGGGGACAATGAGATCGAGGTAACTCCAGATGCTTCTGCCCGATTGAGTGAATGTCACGTCCACGTGTGGCTGGAACAGGAGGTGGGAGCCAGAGGCCTCTCCAAGTCCCTTGGGGGAAGGATGGCCCTTTGTGTTCACAGAGTGCAGTAACAGAGAAAAGTTCCCTTGACGAGAAGGAGGGAGGAATTCAACTGGCCACATGGAAGCACTGTTGACTGGCCAGGCTAGGAAAAGGGACCCTAGAGGTGGTAACAACCGATAAGCCGCAACAGCATCACCTGGGGGCCTGGGAAAACCCAGACTGTGCCCACCACCAGGGCTTCCAAGTCAGCAGATCTGGGGCAGGGCCTGAGAAGTTGCATTTCCAACAGATTCCTAGATGATGTTGATGTGGTGGGAGACAACACTTTAAGAACCTCCAGTAAAGATGACATTGCACAGTGGACCTTTCCCATTGGATTGGAGTGATTCTTAACTTCAGCTACTGGTTAGACTCACCCGGGCTGCTTTTGAAAATTCAGATGCCCAGACCTCCTCCCAAACTAATTAACTGGACATTGCAGGGAGTTCTAGAAGTTCCCTAGTGACCCTACTGGGTATGTGTCACATAGTCGTGTCCGACTGTTTGCTGCCCCACGGACTATAGCCTGACAGGCTCCTCTGTCCATGGGATTTTCCAGGCAAGAACACTGGAGTGGGTTGTGATTTCCTCCTCCAGGGGATCTGTCCGAGCTAGGGACTGAACCCACGTCTCCTGCATTGACAAATGGACTCTTTTACCACTGAGCCACCTGGGAAGCTATAGTGACCCTCCTACGGCTTAGATATTTATCTGTCTAGAGATAGGAGGCTGGCTGAAATGAATTGGCATTGTTTCTATGATTCTGAGTTTCTCAGACAGTGGCTCTCAGTCTGGGCTGCACATAAGAATCTTCTGGGGACTTTCCTGATGGTCCAGTGGTTAAGACTCTGCCCTTCCAATGCAGGGAGCCCAGGTTCAATCCCTGGTCAGGGAACTCGATCCCACATGTCGCAACTAAGAGTTCACGTGATGCAACTAAGACCCAGTGCTGCCAAATAAATAAATTAAAAAAAAAAAAAAAAAAAAAGAATCTTCTGGGAAGCTTTGAGAAACCTTCATTCTTAAGCTGCAGATCAATGATGATCCAGATCAATGAAGTCAGAGTCCTTGGGGAAGGACCCGGGTGTCAGTATGTTTAAGCTCTCTCGGTGATTCCGGAGCAGCCCAGGCTGAGAACTACTGTCAAAGGGCAGCTCCAGTCCTGATTATAATAAAGCAAGTGTGGGGTTACTGGTCAGCTGCTAACATTTCCCAAGCAAGCAAAAAAGAACAGTGTGCCTGAGAGATGGAGGAGACAAGTAAAGGAAACAAATGCCCCCAAAACAGAGTGTGTGAGTCGCTCGGTCGTGTCCGACTCTCTGTGACCCCATGGACGGTAGCCCACCAGGCTCCTCCATTCATAGGATTTTTCCAGGCAAGATACTGGATTTGGGCTGCCATTTCCTTCTCCCAGGGATCTTTCCTGGCCCAGGGATTGAACCCGGGTTTCCCACATTGCGGGTAGACTCTTTACCATCTGAGCCACCGGGCAAGTTCATGTTATCTGTCTAACTGTTATCTATCTAAGGGAAAAAATGGGCACATGCACAAGTTTGTACTTGTTTGCAGAAGGCAGTCATTTGTCGGCTTGAGTGTGCCCAGGGTATACGTGAGTTGTGTTGGCAAAGCCTGGGTCACTGTCAAGGTACCCAAATGCAGCATCATCACATCCCTGTTCACAATCCTTTACAAATCTGGCAGCTACAAATCTCAGCCGGCAAATTCAGATATGCTAAGAAATACCATTTTCATCATTTCCTTAAAACCAGTGTCATTTTGACTCTGAGTCCCCATCCACCCAGATGCTAGGGAATTCCATTTCATTACTGGGGCCCTTCCCCCTGCAGGGATTATGTGAGAATCTCAGGGTTCATGTGGTCTCAGAAAACAGAATAATAGGGACTTCCCTAGCAGTCCATTGGTTAAGATTCTATGCTTCCAATGCAGAGGATGCGGGTTTGATCCCTGGTGGGGGAACTAAGCTCCCACATACTGCACAATGTGGCCAATAAATAAATAAGTATCCCCCTGGCTAAGAAATAATAATCATTTTTAATTTTTAAAGAAAGACAAAATAATAGCCTCTGTTGTCCAGTGTGGCTTGGTGGCTGCTGCCTTTCTCATTTTCAGTACCTGCAGTGGTCCCTGGAAGTTCAGCCATTCTCTGGGGTCTCCTGCCATATGTTGGGCATAGAGATCCTTGAGGACAATAAGGACTTTGAAGTACAGTAGCTACAGTCCTTTGGTTGCAAACAACAGAAACCAATTCTAGTTACTTAAGCAAAAAGGAATTTACTGGGAGGAAACGGCATGAAGAGGAAGTCATACAGCCAAAGTTATGAAGAATATTATCAAAGGCCATGCTGGGAAATTCAGGGAGCTTCAGGGTGCCAGCCCCCACTGCAGAGCGAAACATTTAAAATCCTAACACTATGTCACTCGATGTTTGATTCCAAAGAGGCAGCATCCCATTGGCCTGGTCTAGGTACTCACGTGTGCCCAAATGGACAGTCCCACCAAGACAGCACGCAATGGGAAAAGAAAACGGGATGCTCTTCTAAGAAGCGGGTGGGGGCTTCCCTGATGGCTCCGCGGTAAAGAATCCATCTGCCAATACAGGAGACAGGGGTTCAATCCCTGGTCTGGGAAGAGCCCGCATGCCGTCGAGCAACTCAGCCCTTGTACCACGACTACTGAGCCTGTGCTCTGGAGCCCGGGAGCCACAACTCCTGAAGCCTGTGTGCCCTAGATTCTGTGCTCCCAACTAGAGAGCGGCTCCCATTTGCGGCAACTAGAGAAAAAGCCTACGCAGCAACAAAGACCCGCTGGAGACCCTAACAACAACAAATGGCCAGTATCAAGACATTTGATATTTAGCCAGTATTCTCTGGTCGGACTGTACTAGTTAACCAGTGTTTACTAGGAGGGCTGTGCTAGTTAGCCAGTATTCACTAAGAGAGCAGTAGCAGTTGTTTATGGCTGGTGTCTGTTCCGATTGCCCTGGAAGGTGTTAAGTATTTTGAACATCCCTCCCCTCCCCTAGGGCTTCCTTGGTGGTTCAGTGGTAAAGAGCCTGCCTGCCAATGCAGGAGGCGTGGGTTTGATCCCTGAGTCAGGAAGATCCCCTGGAGAAGGGAATGGCAACTCACTCCAGTATCCTTGCCTGGGAAACCTTGCGGACAGAGGAGCCTGGCAGGCTGCAGTCCACGGGGTTGCAAAAGAGTCGGACACGACCGAGCGACTAAACAGCAACGACTCCTCCCCCGAGCTTGGTCAGCCTCCTGAGGTATACCCAGCCATCTCCTCTGAGAGCTTGACTGCCCTGGGAACCTGCCACAGAGCATGTGTTCCCACTGCTCATGGCACCATTCTCAGTCCAGAGGATTCTGTCCTTGCTTTTCCTCTAATTCTTAAAGCCACCATCTTCTAAAACCAAGGAGACTTTGCCCAAACCCTTCAGGGGGATTAGGCCTTTGTGAAAAGTTAGAGGAAAATGTACTGGCTCCCGGTTACCCTTGCTTTCTGCCCTCCCAGATCCTGAAGAGTTTCTACCAGCTGGAAGTTGCAGAGCTATAGAAAATCCCGGAGAGCAACTCACACTTTAATATTTTTTTAAAATGTATTACGTCACTAATGTGGTTTCTGCTCTTGGTAGGGGACAGTGGGGGCAGAGAGACATTTTTCCATTAAACTGAGAAGGGGGTGGGGTGGCATGGAAGTGGGGGATTATGGGGTGATATTTTTCTAGGAACATCTGCTGCTTGATTCCAGAGTAAGTACCGCTGGGCAGGAACAGTTGAAAAGGTGTGAGCTGTGTTTCACTGCCATGCTTAATATCAGCATGGAGGGTTTGCACGTGTCGCACCTCTTAAGTCTTTGGCACTGTTGCTAATGACTGTAGCCCACGAGAGAGAAATTAGGTAGAGAAGTGGAAAGAAGGAAAATTCGGAGTCTGTATTAGTTAAAATCCCTTGACTGCAGGTGCCAGAAACCAACTTGAGCTGGCTTAAGTGAAAAAGCAGAATTTATTTTAAGGATATGGGGATTCTCTTAGAACTCGTGAGCCAAGGGGACAGCCAGTGTCGGCAAGATACTGTAGCCAGAAGGTGGAGAGGCCAGGAAACGCATTTACACCTTCTCGCGCCACGTTCCGCAGCGTAGGTGCTGGAATCCCCAGGCAGGAATGTCTCTGCAATGTACAGGTTACTGGGCGCGGCTCTCCTCCGGGCCCCTCACTCTGCGCTCACGCTCAGTCACTCAGGCCTGTCCCACCCTTTGCGACCCCGTGGACTGCAGCCCGCCAGGCTCCTCTGCCCATGGAGTTTCCCAGGCAAGAATACTGGAGCAGGTTGCCATTTCCTCCTCCAGAGGATCTTCCTGACCCAGGGATCGAACCCACGTCTCCTGCATTGGCAGGCAGATTCTTTACCACTGAGCCAGCTGGGAAGCCCTCACTAAAGCCAGCTGAGAAGCCCTTACTTCTCACTAAAACCAAGTCCTACGAAAGTCTTGGATTGTGTTTCCCTCTCTCCAACCTCTGTTCCTCTCCCTCCGCAGAGTGGCCTGGCCTGGCCTCCAGATCATGTTGCCAGCAACAGCCACCCAAAGACAATGAATTTCTTTCCAGGCCCCAGTCTTGAGTTCCCTAGGAAAGGCTTCTGACCCAGTGGGGTTAGGGGCCCAGCCCTGGCCGAAACCCTGGTGGGCTAAAAAGTTAGGGTCATCAGCAGAATGGCCACCGGGAACAATATACCCACAAAAATCTAGGGCAGTGAAATAGAATGGTGCCCCAGAGAGGAAGAGGGACAGACCCTCTTCAGAGGGAATATAGTCAATAAATTAAGGGAGTCTAAATTAAATTTGAAAAATACTCATTGATTTTTTTAAAAAATCCTCTTAACAAAGTATCTAAGTTTAACTGATCCAACCCAGTTGGATAAATTAGGGCTTAGCATATTTAACCCCCCATAGTGATTTTCAAACACTTTTTACCTTGACATATAATAAGAACAATACTTATTATCATGACCCAGCATATATATACACATAATTGTAAGCAGAGCAAAAATTTCACAAAGTAATATTCAAGTCTACTAATTGTTTTGAAAACCTCTGTATTCATTGATCTTTTTCCTTTGAGATATTACCTTTCTCCTCACTTTTAAAGGCATTACAGATGTGTAAATACAACCCCTGACCCCCCAAAGAGTTTTCCAAGGTGACCCACTCAAGTTGGTAGACTAAGTAGGTGCCTTTGCTGCCCCCAACACCAGCTACATAAATGATCGGTCAGCCCTTTTGTTCTTAAAAATAATGATCACCAGAAAAATTAGGGAAACCTACAACATGAAAAATTATGGCCAAGATAAATGAATAGGATAAATGACAGGAGAGGTAATTTAAGAAACAAAAGAGATCATAGAAAAATTCTGTTTGGTTTTCTTATCTAGTATCCACAAAATAAGAAGTTCAGGCTAATGGAAAAGAAACACTCAAAGAAAAAGCTACTGTAGATTTTTAAATGATAGACATAGAAAGGTTAGAAGAGAAAGTTAAAGACATCTCTGTTTTTTTATTTAAAAAAATTATAGAAAAAATATTTTTAAAGGATAAGTAATATCAATTCAAAAGGTCTAATTTGACTGTTGGAAATTCCAGAAAGAGAGAACAGTGGGAGAGATGAAAGAACATTATTTAAAGGAACAGGATTGAAATTATTTGAATGCTGAACAGTATGAATGAAAAAAGACTACACCTAGATATATCCTCATGGGATTTGAGGATGCCAAATTAGCCTTAAAAATCCAAAGAGGAAAAAAGTAAAACCTACAAACAACTGAAGATCAGTGAAACATCAGACTTCTCATTAATCATCCTGGATACTACAAGATAGAGGGATTCTTTCAAGGTTCTAGTGGGCATTATTTTCCAGTTGGAATTCTGCACTTAGAGGAACTTTACAGTGAATTAAAGCTATGATTAGATTTGTAAAAATGCAGGAAGATTACTTTCTGTGCACCCTCTTAGAAAAAGCAACCTAAGGATATACTCAAGCAAAACAAGGAAGAAAACCAATAAAGAGATTTGGGATCCAGAAAACAGTGAATCTGACCCAGAAATGCAGTAAAGGGGAGTCTCAGAATCCTAGCTATGTGGCAACCCTAGAGATGATCCCGTCCACATTGGAACATTCTGTCACAGAGGAAGAACATCTTTGATACAGAAGGTGTGGCTGAATTTGAGATTCTAATAAAGACACCATATTGGAAACAAAAGAATTAAAGCAGTTAATAAACTCCAGCAAAAATAAAAAGTTATTCCAGACAGGCATGATTCCTATGTGAAAAAACTGAGCTATGACATGATTTTAATCAAGATGGAGCACAAAAAAGGAGAATACATATGACCTTAGTGGCAGAAACAGTTTCCTTAAAGTCATTCTGGAGGGGACTTCCTGGTGGTCCAGTAGCTAAGACTCCATGCCCCCAATACATGGGGCCAGTGAACTAGACCTAGTCAGGGAACTAGATCCCACATGTCGCAACTAAGACTTGGTGGAGCTAAATAACTAAGTTTTTTTTTTTTAATAAAATAAAAATAAATGGGCTCCAGAGTTATGACACTGGCTACATAGAAAAGGAAGTAAAATCCTAGCTCATTACTTGACTCTTCAGTGAACAGTAATCACAAGATGTAAATAAATGCCCTTTACTGGCTCCCAACTTTTAACATCAATGTGAAGACAGAGCACAGAAGACTTAAGGTACAGTTATAAAGCCCAGTGCACAAACCAGTTTATCCACATTGACAAGGCAAAAGTAAGGCTGAAGTTCAAATACTGGAGAGGGGAGGGAGCTAGTGGAAAGGGTAGGGACACCAATATCCATATTTTCCATATTGAGCTTGCTGTTTTAGTCAAGAGAAAATATCCAGAGCTTATGGGAATAGGAAATAGAGCGGTTCACATATGTGAAAAGTATAAAATTATGGAGAAATGGGGTAGATTACCATGAGCTAAACCTTCGTCTTTCACAATGCCCAGTCTAAAGTGGGCAAATCACGGATTTCCCTGGGGGTCCAGTGGTTAAGACTCCACCTTCCAATGCAGGGGGCACGGGTTCAATCCCTGGTCAGGGAACTAAGTTCGTACATGCTTCGAGGTGCAACCAAAAATTTAAAAAGTAGAAATAGAAACACAAAAAAACAAGTAAAGTTGGCAAATCAATAAGTGAAAGTATATAATTTAGAGTTATAAAGGTAATCACCAGAACTGCTAAAAACAAATGCTCAGAAGTAGCTGGGCTTATGGTGAGCAGTCAACATAAAATGGTAGTATTTCATTTTGTCAAATGAGTTATACGATTTTTATTGTAGGTTTTGGACTGAATTCCTCCTTTTTTGAGCTTTTATGTGAAAGGCAAGAACAGGCATCTCAGTTCTGGCATCTGTGGGTTGACAGGGACCCCCAGGATTGGCCATCAGAATATATTTTACACAGTTGAGGTTGAGTGGGGACTCAGGGACACATCCATGAGTCACATGTTTTAGAAATTAGAGATAATGTTTTTCAAGACATCTTTCTCCTCCCAAGGAGTTAATTTCTGCAGACATTAAGTCGGATGCAAGCAAATGTATTTATCTCCTTTCTCTCCCTCTCTTTCATCCCAGCGTGTGTTCGTGTGGGACCTGGATGAGACGATAATTATTTTCCACTCCTTACTCACCGGGACTTTCGCCTCCAGATACGGGAAGGTAAGAATCACGTTGTCTCTCTGTCTCTCTCTCTCTTTTTTTCCCTCAGCATAACAGTCCGTCCAGCTGGTTTGTCCTGGGAATTGTGGGGGCAGCTGGTGAGGCAGCTTCTCCAACAAATGCTGCCCCTTTGCATCAGCCCAGGTTTGAGAAGTCCTATAGAATTTTCCCTTGACATGTGAAAATTCAATCAGCTTCCCCCATTGTCTGCCTTGCCTTTTCTTCCAACACATGAAACAGTCAACATCCACTTGATCAGATGTAAGCTTGTAGTCTTCGCCTGTCTCCCTCCTCCTAAGAGGGCTAGGAGATGCTTCAGCCAAACCCAGGAATCCTAGCTGGAAAGTGAGGTAAAGTACTTTTCTTCCTCCCTATTGTTTATCTTAGTATCTCTGGCAGATGAATTTAATTTTCCTTCCATTTTTCTGAGAGAAGGGGGAGACATTTTGTCAGCTCCAACAGCTTTGCAAATGTATCACCGACAAATTATGTCAAGGAACCATTCAGTTAGAATTTCAGGCAGATGCTGTTGGTGGACTGCTGGTCCATGCAAGAACCACCGAAAAGTCCTTAAAAATGCAAAACTGAGGGTTTCCCCGGTGACTCAGTGGTAGAGAATCCATTTACAATGCAGGAGATGTGGGTTCAACCCCTGGGTCAGGAAGATCCCCTGGAGAAGGGCATGGCTACCCACTCCAGTAGTCTTGCCTGGAGAATACCATGGACGGAGGAGCCTGTCAGGCTACAGTCCATGGGGTCTCAAAGAGTCAGACCAAGCGACTGAGCATGCATGCAATGCAAAAATGAACCCAACCGCTAAAACCCAAACCCTGCTGATTCTTTGCATCCATCCTTCGGGCTTGGTATCAACCCCGCTGTGGATGCTCCAGATGTCTGCCATCTCTTCGGGGAGACAGGTAGAGGTGGGGGGCGGGACTCTGGAGGACAGACACAGGATCAGCTCCTCCGAGTTAAGCGACCTGTCGGCAGCTGCTTCCACGCATGAGTGGGAACCAAGAGACTCACCAGCGCCTGGAAAATATTTCTGTTTCTGTTTAGAGCCCAGGAATATGATTTGACATCACCTCATGGCTTTTCCAGCTGCTCGTGTTTTTTATGAGGGTTGTAACAAGCTGGATGTGTAATTAGCAAGATAGATTTATCGTCTGCTGTTACGTTGTAAAGAATGTAAAAATGGTGTTGGTGGTGCAGAAACCTCTCGCCGAGGAGGAATGCCGTTAATATGTCTAGCAGTGCCTGCGGGAAATCCGGCATGCATTTTTGGAGCGTGCACAGCTTAGGGAAAGGATGGCAGAGTCCAGAGCTGCTGAAAGCACCAGAGCAGACTTGGCAGCTATTGCAAAAAAAAGAAAGAAAGAAAGAAAATGGGCTTTCCCAAAGGGGCTGCAGTAGTGAGATGCCCACCCGGGCTGGGTGTTCTGTGGTTCTTAACCACCCAAGTAAAACCATCTCCCTGTAAGAACCATTCCTTCACTCTTCTTGCCCTTCAAGAAGTTCCACTGCTTCATGCAACAATTTGGTTTCCATGTAGGGCTTTGTAATCTTGGGTATGATTTTTGTGTCTGTGTCTCACCACCACTTTTTAATCCAAGTTATGGTCTTACTGCTGCTGAACATTTGAGGGTATGGAAAGCTGGAGAGGGAAAGTTTAAGAGATGACATGCATTTGTTTTCTGCGTCTATCTCTCTATTTCTGCTTTGCAAATAGGTTCATCTGTACCATTCTTTTCTAAGGAGGATGGGATGAACTGGGAGACTGGGATTGACGTATGTACACTGTGTATAAAATGGGCTCCCTGGTGGTTCAGTGGTGAAGAATCCGCCTGCCAGTGCAGGAGATGTGAGTTCAATCCCTGGGTCGGGAAGATCCCCTGGAGGAGGAAACGGCAACCCACTCCAGTATTCTTGCCTGGGAAATCCCATGGACAGAGGAGCCTGGTGGGCTACAGTCAGTCCATGGGGGTCACCAAAGAGTCTGACATGACTTAGCAACTAAACAACAATACGGTGTGTGAAATAGATAACTCATGAGAACTATGTAGCACAGGGAACTCTCCTGAATGCTCGGTGGTGACCTAAATGGGAAGGATATCCAAAAAAGAAGGGATATATGTATGTGTATAGTTGATTCAACCCACTCCATTCTTGCCTAGAAAATCCTGTGGACAGAGTAGCCTGGTGGGTTTCAGTCCATGGGGTTGCAAAGAATCAGACACAACTGAACGGCTTTCATTTTCATGGCCGATTCCCTTTGCTATACAACAGAAACTGACACAGCATTGTAAACCAACTCCAGTAAAAAATATACTCAGTAAAAATTAAAACAAATTCCAGGCTCGCTCAAGGCGGGGACAAAGCTCAGAGCTCTCTTCTGGGCCCCATGGCACCCAGTCCCTGTCCGTCCTCATCACTAGCCAGCTCTCTGCAACCTGATCACCCGATTACCACCACCTTCCCCTACAGCTCTCTGGTCTCCACTCTCGCCCTTTCCAACCGCCTACAGAGAGGTCATCCTAAAAGGCAAGCCTGGTCTCTCCTCTGCTGAAAAATTGTCAGTGGCCTCCCTGCAGAGAAACCCTAACCCCAGCCTCCAAGGCCCTTCCTGAGTTGGCTCCTTCCCCTCTCTCCCGCCTCGTTTCCTGCGACTTGTCCAGAGTTGCTTGCTGTCCTCGTAACCTACCACATTCTCCCCCATCTATCCTAGGTTTCTCCCGGAATCAGAGCCCGAGGCCAGGAGGGAGTGAGTGCTGGTAGTTTAGCTGGGGGGTGATCCCAGGGAGCTCTGGGCACAGAGCGGGGAAGTGAGGTGGGGAGGGGAAGGCGGCCTCTACAGGGTTTGTGGATATTGGGTTGGCCAAAATGTTCATTTGGGTTTTTCCATAAGATATTAGCTATTAACAAACAGTAGCTATGGCTGCAGGTACCTGGGGCTCAAAACTATTGGGGACCTCTGGGAGACCCGGGAACAGCCTCAGAGGTGATAGCCCAAGGAGCAAGGATGATGAGATATTTATCTACAAATTCTCTTCCATCATGGGTTGAGGGATTCTTCTAGGGGTGTTAAGCTCCCTGTCTTGGCCTGCCCCGTGAAAACTCTAGGGCAGGAGATCACAGGTCCTAACAGGAGAGAGCCTCTGCTTCCTGAGAGAACATGGAAGAGGGGCACACTAGAGGTTTCTGCTATGATCTAGAATGTTCTAGAAAGTTGGTGTACTAGGTTAACTCACACTTATCTTTCAGTTCCCATTTTCAGTGTAACTTCCTCCAAGAGGACTTTCCTAACCAATCCCATCTAAATTGCATCTCTTCCCATAATTCTCATTTTTCACTTACAATTATGGAATTCCCTGGTGGTCCAGTGGTTAGGGGGCTTTCCCAGTGGTAAAGAATCCACCTGCCAGTGCAGAAGATGAGGTTTCTATCTTCGGGTCAAGAAGATCCTCTGGAGAAGGAAATGGCAATCCGCTCCATTATTCTTGCCTGGGTAATCCCATAGACAGAGGAGCCTGGCGAGGAACAGTCCCTGGGGTTGGGTCAGACACAGCACAGCTGACCAACTGACACGCACACCAGTGGTTAGCACTCCATGCGCCCATTGCTGAGGGCCCAGGTTCGATTCCTGGTCAGGGGACTGAAAATCCCATGAGCCTTGTGACATGGCCAAAGAATTAAAACTGAATAAATAAAAGTAATTATGTACTTATTCTCTGCCTCCCTTCTAAGTTGTATGGGCCCTGAGGGCAGTGACCATGAACATTTTTTTATCAACCCACCTAAGCACAGTGCACAGACCAGATTGCTCAATGAATATTTGTTGGGAGAATGAATCAGGGTGGTCCTCTAGAATGAAAGCAGCATGACGACAGGCACTTTTTTTTTCTATTTTGTTCATTGCTTTGTCCCCAGAGCATAGAACAGTGCCCCCTACTTAGCAGGCATCAAATAAATATTTGGTGAATGAAGGGAGGAAGGAAAGAAAATAGTATCCAAACAAAAAATTCCTAACTGGGGGCCACCCGCCAAATTCTGCCTGCAGACATTTGTGTCTTGCCCCTAGAGTGTTAGAAAAAAATGTGAATTTGTCGCCAACATTTAAAAAACCAGGAGATTGCACAGACCAAAATAATTGCGATGTCCAAGTCTTCTTGAAAAATTAGAAAATCTGGCAATCCTGCGTTCCCAGATGGCAGCAATAAGCAGGAGCTGAGTAGCTGCTGCCCAGTTAGTGGGGGTGGATGCTCTCCAGCCCATCCATGGCCCCACCTGGCCTGTTTAACCCATTTAGGGGACCTTCCTGACCCCACTGGCACCTGAGTTTCAACATCTGTCCTAAAATTACAGAACCACAGAAGTTAGAGCTGGAAGGACCTGGGAAATCATCACGTCCAGTGAGTCTCCATGGGACAGTATGAGAAACTGAGGTCCAGAGAGAGTGAGGTCACCCAGGGGATAACAAGAGGCACGCCTCAGGCTCACTTGCCTCCCTGGGTACTTGCACAAGGTCCAGGGAAAACTAAGGTGAGATGCTCTTGGGGACCCCAGGTCTCCTGTGCCATCATCATCCCTCTTCTAGAATCTTCCATGAAATTAGAAGACGCTGTGACAAACCCAGACAGCATATTAAAAAGCAGAGACATTACTTTGCCAACAAAAGTCCGTCTGGTCAAAGCTATGGTTTTTCCAGTAGTCATGTACAGAGGTGAGAATTGGACCATAAAGAAGGCTGAGCACCAAAGAAATGATGCTTTTGAACTGTTGTGCTGGAGAAGACTCTTGAGAGTCCCTTGGACTACAAGAAGATCAAACCTGTCAATCCTAAAGAAAATCAACCCTGAATATTCATTGGAAGTACTGATGCTGAAGCTGAAGCTCCAATACTTTGGCCACCTGATGTGAAGAGCCTAGTCATTGATAAAGACTCTGATGCTAGGAATATTGAGGGCAGGAGGAGAGGGGGGTGACAAAGGATAAGATTGTTCGATGGCATAACCACTCAACGGACATGAGTTTGAGCAAACTCCGGGAGATAGTGATGGACAGGGAAGCCTGGTGTGCTGCAGTCCATGGGGTCACAAAGAGGCAGACACGACTGAGCAGCTGAGTCAGGCTGTCACCCCTCCCCAACCCCCAAGCCAGAAATGGCTCTTCGGGAACTAGACACTTTGGCTGAGATTAGAAGTCACATCATTTGAGCCTGCCTTGATGGACTCTGAATCCTTTCTTGGCTCCCCAGCCTTCCACCACAACCCCTGATTTATGAGTATCCCATAACTTTAGGATGTCATCGTTTGTGTCAAAAGAGATGAGTGGGAAGGCCCAATCTGGTAACCAGCTTCAGGGCCTCTCTAGATTCATGAATGTTACCAAATGCAATGCGTCCAAAAGTAATTTTTCAGGAAGAGATCAAACAACAAAAAACACAACTCTTATCTGTACACTATCTTGTTCTCATGGGGCCCAAAGATTGGCTCCTTCTGGTGGCAGTCTCTTTCACCCTGATCACGGGGGTCTCAGGTAGAACGCCACGGTCGGTCCTTCAAGACTTTGGACAACTACCTCCAGCTCTCCTAGGTGAGTGTGGTTGGTTGGTTGGTTTTGCTAAATCCAGCCACTCTAATAAAGACCCAAAGTAACCATGGCTCAAACAAGATAGACGTTTGCTCCTCTCACCTTGCAGCCCAGGCATGAGCAGTTCAAGCTGATAAGGCTGCTGCCCAACACCAGAGACAGCGGCCCCTTCCATTTGTTCTCCATGCATCCCTGGAGCACTGCCCTCATTGCCAAGGTGAAACATGGCTCACCCCTACGTCTGCATCCATCCAGTGAGAAGGGAAGCAGGAAAAGAGAGTCCACTCCTCTCTTTTTCAGTTTTATTTCTTCCCCCTCTCTTTGAAGGGCCAGATCCAGAAGCTGCACAGATCGTTTCTGCTCACATACCATTGGCTGCAACTTCATTGCATGGCTACCTGTAGTTGCAAAGGAGTCTGGGAAATGTAATCTAGTCACATGCTGCATTAAAACTCAGGTATTCTAGGATTCTGAGAAGGGGGGAAGGAAGAAGGTATATTAGAGGACAGCTACCATTTTCTGGCACAAAGTCACCATGCCATAAGAGGAAGAACCATGAAACAAAACTGTTGCGGAAAAGTAAAATTTGCTCTGTTCAAGAGACCTGAAGGGCAATTGTATTTGGGTGTCTGAAGCTCTGAAGGGAGGTCTGGGCTATAAACTGGGACGACAGTGGAGGGGATACAGAGGAGTGGGAGGCGTGTGAGCCCCATTCTGCAGACAGAGTAACTGAGATACAGAGAGGTTCTGCGTCAGGGTATTCATAATGGAACTAAAATACATGGCCTTGACTTTTGGCCCCCAGTTCTTTCTCTTTGTGCTCTTCTTATAGCTGCAGCTACTTGGAGCCCATTATTAATAGCTTATATCAAGCAGGACACTCAGCTTCAACAGTCTGGTGTGTTTAAACTACAAAGGGAATTTATTAGATCACAATAATTGAAAAGCCCAGAGGTAATGGGATTCAGGTTGGGCTGGACCCAGAAGCTTGGTGTTCTTAGGATTTGGGTCTTTCTGCATCCCTCGGCTGGCTTTTTCCATTTGGCAACTCCTTCTTAGAAATCCCAGCTGAAAAACATCTCCTTTCCAAATTCTAGCACAGCTCCCAGGCTTGAATCTCATTGGCCCAAACTAGGTCAAATGCCCACCCATGTATCAAAGTCTGAGGCCCTCTGTAGCCAGCCTAGGTCAGGAGCCTGGCATTGAGGGGGCAGAGGAGCAAGTCAGGTCCATCCCAACCACATGGGAGTGAGACATGTGTCCTGAGTGGGCTCTGAAGGTCGTGACCCTCTGTACATCCACACCAAGGGCCAGCATCGTGGCTGTTATGTTGAGCACCGTCCAGGAAGCAGAAGTCATATCAGTTGTGGTCCCAGCCGAAGGGGCAACTCACTGTTTACCTAGGGAAATAAAGAGCTACAGAGCTAAAATGATTAAGGAATGATTCAAAACAGAGTGACTGAATTTAAAACAGAAACTGGGCTCTCTTCCTGTTCCCAGTCAGGGCATGTGCTGCTCGAGGCTGTCATCTCTCCACTTCCTTTCCATCTCTTCCCACCCAGTGCTCACAGCCAGAGCATCCCTTTGGTGGCTGCACCTCCTCGCATCTTGTGGCTCCATCAGAGGTTCCCCGGAGAGCCAGAGCTGCCAGTGATCACCGCCTCTTTCCTGACCTCTCCTCCGGCCCCACCTCCCCTCCAACCCTGAACTCTGTTATTTTTCCAGCCGGGACTAGACAAATGCAAGGTGGTCAGGAGCCTTTGCCTGTGGCCAGGAAGGGCTCATAGGGAGGACTGGCGAGCAATCTTTCTGGGTTCACAGCGGGTTGGCCCCAACTCCCCGTTTTGTGCCCTGCCTTCCAGGCTGCTCAGTACCGATTGGAAGCTCAGCTCTAGGCCCAGTCGTGGGTGTGTGTGTTTTAATAACAGCTTATTGAGATATAATCCACATACCGTAAATCTACCATTTCACTATGTACAAATTTTATTAGTTTTTAGTGTATTCACAGAGTTGTGCAACCATCACCAACATCTAATTTTAGAACATTTTCATCACCCCCAAAAGACAGCCCAAACCCTTTAGTAATCACTCCCAATTTCCTCCAGCCCACCCCACCCCCAGCCCCTGGTAACCACTAATCTACTTTCTGTCTCTATAGATTTGCCTCTTCTGGACATTTCTTATAAATGAAATCACACAATATGTGGTCTTTTGTAACTAGCTTCTTTCACTTAGCATAATGTTTTTTAAATTATCCGTGTTGTACCATATATCAATACTTCACTTTTATTGTCACATAATTTTACAGTGTATGGATATACTTCATTTTGTCCATCCATTCATCACTTGATGGGCAGTTGGGTTTTTGGCTGTGATGAATAATGCTGCTGTGAACATTTGAATACTAGTTTTTGAGTAGACATATGTGTTCAATTCACTTGGGTATATACCTAGGATTGGAATTGCTGGGTCGTATGGCAACTATATGTTTAAACTTTTGAGAAATTGACAGACTCTTTTCCAGAGTAGTTGCACCATGCTGCCTTCCCATAAGCAAAGGATAGGGGCTCCAGTTTCTCCACATCCTCACTAACACTTGTTACCATCTGTGTTTTTGGTCCTCTTAGTGGATGTGAATTGGCATCTCATGCTTTCGGTTTGCATTCTTCTGATGACAAACTGTGTTGACTAATGACTAATGTTTTCATGTGCTTATTTGGCTACTTGTAATACCTTCTTTAGGGAAGCCCAGGTGGCCCTAAGAATTCTTCAGTAGTAAAGAATTTGCCTGCCAAGGAGGAAATGCAGGTTCGACCCTTGGGTCAAGAAGATCCCCTGGAGAAGGAAATGGCAACCCACTCCAGTATTCTTGCCTGGGAAATCCCATGGACAGAGGAGCCTGGTGGACGACAGTCCATGGGGTCACAAAAGAGTCAGACACGACTTAGCGACTAAACAACAACAAATATCTGCTTTAATACCTATTAAAACCTTTGCTGTTCTTTATTGAAATATAGTTGATTTACAATATTGTATTAGTTTCTAGTATATAGCAAAGTGATTCAGTTATACATCTATATTCTTTTTATATTCTTTTCCATCCGTTTATTTCAAGATATTGAATATATTAATAATTCCCTGTGCTACAGAGTTGTTGTTTAGTTGCTAAGTCATGTCTGACTTTTTTGCAACTTCATGGACTTTGGCCTCCAGGCTTCTCTGTCCTTGGATTTCTCAACAAGAATGCTGAAATGGATTGCTATTTCCTTCCTAATCCCTTCCTGAGGGATTGAACTGTTTTTCAAGGTATATTCGATATCTTGAAATAAACTAATGGAAAAGAATATAAAAAGAATTTATACGTATAACTGAATCACTTTGCTATATACCAGAAACTAATACAATATTGTAAATCAACTCTATTTCAATAAAAAAAAAACAGCAAAGGATTTAATAGGTATTTCTTTAAAGCAGATATTGGTTGTTGTTTAGTTGCTAAGTCGTGTCTGACTCTTTTGTGACCCCATGGACCGTCATCCACCGGGCTCCTCTGTCCAGGCGGTTTCCCACCTTGGCGGGCAGAAGGTCTCCTGCCTTGGCAGGTCTTTTCCCCTGACCCTCCTGGGAAGCCTTGTGCTATACAGTAGGACTTTGCTATTTATCTGTTTATATATGTAGTAGTTTGCACCTGCTAATCCCAAACTCCTAATTCATCCCTCCCCTTTGGTAACCATACGTCTGTGTCTGTGCGTCTGTTTCTGTTTTGTAAATAAGATTAATTTGTATGTTTTAGGTTCCACATATAAGTGATACCATACAACATTTGTCTTTCTCTGACTTACTTCACTTAGTATGGTAATTTCTAGGTCCACTCATATTGCTGCAAATGTCTTTATTTCATTTTTTTATGGTTGACTAGTATTTTGACATCCACAAATATCTTCTTTATCTATTCACCTGTCGATGGATCTTTTGCCCACTTGCAAGTAGTTCGTTTGTCTTTTACCATTGAGTTGTAAGAGTTCTTTATCCATTCTGGATGACACACCATTATCAGATATGTGATTTGCAAGTGTTTTCTCCCTTTCTGTGGGTTGTCTTTTCAGCTTATTGATGATGTCCTCTGAAGTGTATGAAATATTGCAGGGGGAAGGGGTTTAAATTAAAACTTTTTAAAAGTGGCCCAGGAAGGAGCCCTCATAGAGAGGCTGAATTTTGAATAAAGACTTAAAAGGAAGTGGAGGAACAGATACCTGTTGTATAAGAGCAAGAGGAAACAGCAAGTACAAAGGCCCTGAGACGGAAGTCTGCCTGGTGGACTTGAGGGACAGAAAAAAAGCTAGCATGTTTGGAGCACAACAATTCAGGGGAAAAATAGTAACTCAACTGGCTTTCCCCCTGAAGAGGGAGCCATGAGGTTTGAAACAGAGAAAGGACAGACAGGGTCTGAGTGATAATTCTAAAGAGTCCCTCTTGCTGCTCCCCCGAAAAAGGGGGCTGGCCTGGCTGGAAGCAGGGAGACGAGGGAGGGGGCTACTGGAGCAGTCCAGCTGAAACATGATGGCTGTTTGGACCAGAGTGGGTGGGATGCTGGAAGATGAGACATGCAGCCGCCTGGATATATTGTGAAGGCAGAACCAACCGCAGAGTGCAAAGCGAGTCCTATTCTCACCCCCAGGCTTCAGAGACATCTTACTCCCTGTCCGTGGTCTCCCTCTAAAGGGACCTGAGCTCTTCTCCCTCTATTGCCAACTAGCAAATTCCTCTTGAAAAAAATCTCCCCTTTTGGGGCGAGGGGGAGGCACATTCACTGTATACCAAGTACTCTGCTGCTGCAAACATGTGTTTTTTGGGTTTTGGTGGGTTTTTGTTTGTTTGTTTATTAGGTTTTTTTTTTTTAGTTAAACCTAAGTGCCAACATTAAGTTATTCCCACTTTGCCCACACAGGCCTCTTCCTTGTATCACGTGGGCACATGTGTGTTTCCTTGGAGACCCTCCTCCCCGACTTGTGGTTTATTGTGTAGCATGTTGTTTGCTGCTGCTGCTGCTGCTAAGTCACTTCAGTCATGTCCAACTCTGTGCGACCCCATAGACAGCAGCCCACCAGGCTCCCCCGTCCCTGGGATTCTCCAGGCAAGAACACTGGGGTGGGTTTCCATTTTCTTCTCCAGTGCATGAAAGTGAAAAGTGAAAGTGAAGTCGCTCAGTCGTGTCCGACTCTTCGCAACCCCATGGACTGCAGCCTACCAGGCTCCTCCGTCCCTGGGATTTTTCAGGCAAGAGTACTGGAGTGGGTTGCCATTGCCTTCTCCGACCATGTTGTTTACTTTCCTGTAAAATATGTATTACCTTCTTGTGTGCCTTTATTTCTTCTGTCTTTAATGGCATTGTTTGAGCATCCCTTGCTTCTTACCTTTCTCCTTCTGCACTGTGGTCCTGGGTCCTTCCACGTTGCCGTATGCCCTGCTCCATTGTTCTAACTCAGTGGTCTTCAGCTGGAGGTGACTTAGCCCCCAAAGTGACATTTGGCAACGTCAACCGCTTTTGGTTGTGGTGACTTGGGGTTCGTTACTAGCACCTACTGGGTAGAGGCCAGGTATACCACTAAACATCCTACAAGGCTAGTGGTCCCCAACCTTTTTGGCACCAGGGACGGGTTTCATGGAAGACAGTTTTTCCACAGACCAGGGTAAAGAGGATGGTTTCAGGGTGATTCAGGCACATTACATTTATTGTGTACTTTATTTCTATCATTATTACATCAGCTCCACCTCCGATCATCAGGCATTAGATGCCAGGGGTTGGGGACCCCTGCTGTAACGCACTGGACAGTCCCCCATGACAGAGGATTATCTAGCCCCAAATATCTGTAGTGCTGGGGTTGCAAAACGCCACATCCATCTGCTGCTCTGAGTTCCAGGGTTCCGTCTTCCTCATCCCCTCTCCTTGCAGAGAGGACACCCAGGGTCCACCAGCTGCCCCCCAGCACAGAGAATGCTGTGACAAGCATCCTTTATGAGCTGCCTCTGAGCTTTATACCACAAACCTGTAAGGCAAGACTGTTCTATAACACCCATTTCTGGGAAGACTGAGGCTCTGCAAGGCAGCATGATTCAGCCGAGGTCATCCACCTTAAAAGAGATGAGAGCCAGAAGGCAACCCACTGCTCTTAGTCATGTATCTAAACTGCATCCCCAGTGATGCACGTGAATGTCCTCAGGGTGCAAATTAAAAACCACTGGAAGGACTTCCCTGGTGGCCCAGTGGTTAAGAATCCACCTCCCAATGCAGGTTCAATTCCTGGCCAGGGAACTACGACCCCACAAGCTTGGAGGCAACTAAGCCCACACTGCAACTAGAAAGAAGCCCACGCACTGCAACGAAGAGCCCATGTGCCACAGCTAAGACCCAACGCAGCCAAATAAATAGTTTTTAAAAAGAAGAACTTCCTTTAAAAAAATTAAAAAACCAGTGGCATGAACTCTTCTGCTTGACTGGGCTCCAGGAGCACACAGACTGGATCTGATGTCTTCATAGCTTCATCCCCTGGCCGCCAACAGTGCCTGGCACATCCAGTTGATAAATATTTGTTGAATAAATAAATAAATAAACAGCTCGTGGGTAGGGAGTTTTCTGTGTGTGTGGTTGTACACACTGCAGAAATGAGATTCCAGGGTGTCTGCCCTGCAGGGAACAAACAACCACATGCTTGACAAGATAGGGGCCTGTCAGCATCGATCCAAGGCCAAGATGCTGGGTGCCAACCTGGCCTGACCTCACCCAGAGCTGGGCCCATAGCAGGAGCTCAGCAAAGGCTGTGGAAAGTAAAGTGGCCCCTCCAGGCAGGCTTGGGGCCAGGGACTCTTTGGCAGGTGGAGGACCTGGCGTGGAGTCAGGTGACCCTTGATGCCTGAGCAGACACCAATCAAGGGCTTCTCTCCGCGTCACCCCTTTAAAAGGGCCAGCCCCTGCTCAATCTGAAGAAATTAGAGGTTTCAAACTGGCAGTGTAGGGGGCCAGATCTGGCTTGAAGACAGGTTGGCCCTCTGGCATTTTCTTAAGTTCTCAATTCATTGCCAGTATTTTAAAATCTGGATGTCTCCCTTCTCTTGGAAAAGAGGAAGATCTGGCAACACCAGGCCTGAGTTTTCAGAGTGGGGACACTTTGGCAGAACGTGTGCCCTGGGGTTCACCCCTGCCCCCTTCACTCCCTGGAGTCACCCACCCTCCCTGGGCTGTGGGTTGTGGCTCTGTGGTGCCTCGTTTGCACCCCCAGAGGCATCTACATTTGTGCCCTGACAGTGCCAGGTTGCGCCCAGCCTAGGTGGGATATAGAGGGCAGAGGTTACTGGGCCCTGTGCCCTCCCGGTCCCTGGACTCTAAGACATGTGGGTCCCTGGTTCCCTCCAACCAGATTCCAAGCTTTGTCAGGCGGTTCAAAAACTCTGCCTTGAGGACCGCCCACCCCCACAAAATGCAGGCTGTTACTTCCTAAGGATCATCTGTTCCAGGAATCCATTATCATGACTGCGGATTCTGTTCACTCAGCGTGGTTTAAATGCTACCCTCTCCTCTCCTCCAACAAAGAGAAGAGAAGCAACGCTATTATCCAGTGTCCCTTCCTTAGGTAGGTCTGCCTGCTCTTCCCAACTGGTTAGAAACGCCCTCTTGAGATGAGAGCGGGCTTCCCATAACACATTTCTTGGTGTGATTATTCGATAATAGAATAACATCACTATTATTCTATCACTGTTAAATGGCGGGGACTGAAATTCCATTGAAGCAGATGCCGTTAATGCCTCATTTCTCTCGCCACAGCCCTCCCCATCCCCATAGGCATGGTGGGTTCCCTCTGTAAGAACCTGTGACACTCTGGGGTGCAGTCTCCCACATGTCCCCAGAAGGGCAGAACCCACAGCCGTGCCCTGCTCATGGACCTGCCCTCGCTGTTCCTCTGCCCCCCACCTCCATACGTGATCACCAGGGCTTCCTGGGGTCCCCTCCCAGATAAACTGCTTGACCTGAATCTTAGGCTCAGCATCTGCCTCAGAGGGAGACCCAAACTAAGGCATTAAGGATACCTGGATGTTCAGACATCTTCACGATGGGTTTCTTATAGAAGAACTGAAACTCCGCATGGCCAGAGCCCTGTTGTAACATAAGCCCTGCTGGCCCCTCAAAGTGTGGTCCAGGGACCAGCCTCATGAGGGAGCTGTTAGAAATGCAGTCTCAGGTCTCAACACCAGGCTGGACATTTCGACTGGACGCCTCCGCACCTTAGTCCGTGAAGCGAGATGAGAGCCATGCATTCCCTGGTGACGGCGTTTCTCGTGGGTCCTGCCAGCCTGCCAGTCTCTTTGTGTACCTAGAAGAGGCTGGACAGAGAGAGCCCAGCCAGGTCTTGGCTCTACACATCTCTGCCCGGGACTCCCCTACCGTCTCCGATCACCCAGCCCTCCTCCCCCATCCCTCAACCGGTGTAATTACGTGATTCCGGCTCGGATTCCAGAATCCAATACCCAGCGCGGTGCCATCAGGATTCAATCAGATCCAGTTGGCGAGACACGGCTTGGCCTGTCCGTTACTGCTTTACAAACTGAGAAGAAGAAAAAAAAAAAAAAACCTGCTTTTATGACCCACCAGTTAAAAACTATTTGTAGAAGTTGCTAAGGTTCAAATCAAAAGTGCCCTCCCTGGAGGGCGATTAGTTAATTTCAGAGGAGCACAGCTTCTTTTCTTTTCTTTCTTTTCTCCCCTTCTACCTGGAGATGTGGGTCTAATTCATTTCTGCCCTTCAGACATCGAGAGCACTCCATCCTTGGACAAACACAAGCCAAAGTGCTTAAGGACATCTGTTTATTTTATTTCTTTAATGAGAAAACCTTCCAATTTCTCCGGGCTCAGCTGTGTTTATTTACATTGTGTTAACCATGTGAGGCCAGCACCTTGGATGTTTAAAGGCCTGGCTGGGGCCCTTGCCGTGGTATCCAGCTCTGAAATGCAGTCAGCCCAGCCCAAGGAAAACAGAGTCCTTGGAACTCTATAAAATAGATTTTCAAAATAAATACTGCCTAATTCACTCAGTAGATGTGGATTAAGTCAAGATGAATACAATTTGGAAAGGATTTTCTGAGGAAGTCGGAGATTTCTTTCCCCCACTGGGGGTTAAACCTTGTATTTGAGTCTCCGCACCCACCCCCCACCTCCCCCTCCATCTTCCCCCACTTCCCCCACCCCCCCGCAAGCCCTCTTTTCAGTTAAGTAAAAGGTATTTTGTCTTTGGGGCTTATAAAGAAATGATGAGTTTGATTGGCCTCCTCGAGCCATGATTCCTTTCTTTGCAGGACTAGGAAGAGTGACTTAACTAATCGCTGTGTTCTCTCCGGGAAGGGCAGGACGTGAACATCTGCCCTCGTCATTCCGGCGGGGGTGGAGGAGGAAGAGGTGGGAAACGCTTTCAAAGACGTCCTCGAGGTGAATGACAGTTGGAGGGGCCGTGGGCAGGGGGTGGGACCCTTTGTAGCTTTAATCCCCTGTAATAGTTCTTCCCCGAGCCACTGGGCCTCCATGCCAAGTGCCTCTGCTTATGTATTTTAGAGCATTAAAGGATTATTTTCAACATAAAATATATTTCAGAGATGGTTCGGGGTTGTCAGAAAGGTGCTCATTAGCAGAGACTTTCTTTAAAGCCCCAGGCTCGCTCTGCTGGGAGACAGACCATTTCTACTTTGGCGGAGGGGTTCTGAGCTAGTTAAGACTCCTGAGTATGCCTCGTTTTCCGCCCCCAAATTGAACAAATGCGACTGGTTTCCCAGACTTTGGCCAGTTTTGTGTTTTTTTTTTTCCTCCAGCCTCACCTTTCACTGAATGCTGCAGGCCACCTGGAAAAAAATAATAATAATAATGCTAATCATAATAAGAGGGAGTTAAATCTCCTGTGCAAAACCTACAAATTGTTGGTCCGGTTTTGAATGAGAACTCTTTTGTCTGCTATAAACATAGGGGTGCTGCTCACAACGATAAGTGGTGGGAAAAAAATCCCAGGCACCCTGCGAACCTGAATAATGGGAACAATTTTCCTTTACACTTAACTAGCAGGTTGAGAGGCCGTCTCCCCCAGCATCCCCCTACCCGGTACTTTTTTACGGTATTTATTTCCGGACAAAAGGGCTCCTGAGCTGTCCAAAGCTCACAGCCCTTTCCATGGGCCTTGGGTGATGAGAGTGTCTGTCCATGAGTGGCAGGAAGTTGTCAAGGTGGTTGTATGGGAAGTTAGCTTTGACAGGGAGAGAGGAGGTCCCCCCCACCACGCCTGCTCCCCACACTTCTGTGAATTCAGGAACTTGTGGGCCCTTCCGATGGCAGAGAGGGGAAAGAACTAGTGCAAATTCCCCGACGGGGCCTAATTCAGAGGAGAAATATGCAGTGTGAGAATCTCTTTGGAAATGTCCGTCAACAGTTGAATGGATAAACACATCCTCGGGTAGTCATACAATGGGATATTTTCAGCCATAAAAAGGAAGGGAGAACTTAATACGCGCTCAATGTGGACAGACCCCAAAAACATTATGCTAAAGGGAAAGAAGCCAGGCACAAAAGGTCATACGCTGTATGTTTCCATTTATATGAACTATCCGGAGTAGGTGAGTCCATAGAGGCAGAATACAGATTGGTCGTTACCAGGGACCGGAGGGGGAACGGATGGAGAGCAGCTTCTTCATGGGTGTGGGGTTTCCTTTGGGGGTGATGAAAATATTTTGGAACTAAATAGAGATTTGCTCAACTGTAAAATTGGAATAACAGTTCCTGCCCCACTGACCTCAAAAGACCAGTCCGGGAATCATCTGATGTTTCCCTAAAAGCACTGTGGGTGCCGTTGAAGGAATGCAAAACTGCCTGAGCTGGTAAAAAATGAATTTTTTTTTTTAAAACTTGAAAAATGAAGGGTTTTTTTTTTTTTTTTTTTTGGTTGTTGTTTAAATACTCTCCTTACCTGGTTTTGGTGTCCAGATGATAATGGCCTCAAAAAAAAAATGAGTTGGGAAATATTGCCACCTCTTCTATTTTCTGGAAGAGCTTGTGGTGAATTGGTGCTATTCTTCTTAAAATGCTTGGTAGAATTCTCCAGTGAAACCATCTGGACCTGGAGAGTTCATTTTTCAGGAGGTTTTTAACTTTGATTTTAGTGTCTTGAATAGTTACAGCTATTTCACCCTGAGTGAGTTTTGGTAGTTTGTGGTTTTTGAGGAATTTGTCCGTTTCATTCATTGTTGAATTTAAGTGTCTGGAGTTAAAAAAAAAAAAAAACTTATACTTTTATGGTGACTTTCAGTTTCTAGCATATTATAACCCATACCCAGAAGCCTTCAATTACAGGGATAAAAAATGTAAATCTCTCCCTGCATGCGTGGCAGTGAGTTATGAGTCATCTCCTTGGTCCTTAAGATAAACCTACAAGGTATATGTGATCCTCATTCTACCCAGGACACGACTGGATTTTGGACTGCCAGTTTTGTAAGTGGCAGAGAAAGGATCCGACCCCGAACTCCAAAGGCCATTGGAACCCCTCTGCCGTGAGCAGAGCACAGCCCATCAGAAGACCCCCAAATTCCAGGCACAGCTTTCAGACCTTCAGTCCAACTCCAGGTCCTTCCAATGCCTGATTTCCCCCGGTGGGCGAGAGAGCTGCGGGCTACACCTGACTCTCAAACATATTTTGGGGTTACATTTTTTAAGTCAGCTGCCACCATTCAAACTGGAGAGATTTTTTTAAAGCTTTATTTTATTGAAGTGTAGTTGATCTGCAATGTTGTATTAGTTCCTTTATACAGCAAAGTGATTTAGTTTCATATATATATATATATTCTTTTCCATTATGGTTCATTACAGGATATTGAATGCAGTTCCCTGTGCCATGCAGTAGGACCTTGTTGTTTATACATAAGAGCTTGCCTCTGCTAATCCAGAACTCCCACTCTGTCCCTCCCCCAACCTTCCACGCGCCCTTGGCAACTACAAGTCTGTTCTCTGTATCTGTGAGTCGGTTTCTGTTTCCTAGATATAAATTCATTGATGTCATATTGTAGGTTTCACATAGTTAAAAGTGATACCATGTGGCATTTGTCTCTCTCTGTCTGACTTCACTGCGTATGATCCTCTCTGGGTCCATCCATGTTGCTGCCAATGGCATTATTTTGTTCTTTTAATGGCTATTCCACTGCATGTGGGTACCATATCTTCTTTATTCACTCATTTGTCGATGGAAATTTGGTTGTTGCCATATCTTGGCTATTGTGAAGAGTGCTGCTGTGAGCATGGGACTGCATGTATCTTTTTGAATTATAGTTTTTCTGGATATACACCCAGGAGTGGGATTGCTGGATCATATGGTAACTCTATTTTCAGTTTTTTGAAGAACCTCCTTGCTGTTTTCCACAGTGGCTGCACCCATTTACATTCCCACCAGCAGTGTAGAGGGCTCCCTTTTCTCCCTACCCTCTCAGCATTTGTTATTTTTAGACTTTTTAATGATGGCCATTCTACACGGTGTGAGGTGGTACTTCATTATACTTTTGACTTGCAGTTATCTAATTATTAATGATAATGAGCATCTTTTTATGTGCCTATTGGCCGTCAGTATATTTGCTTTGCAGAAATGTCTGGTTAGGTCTTCTGCCCAGTCGTTGATTGGGTTGTTTGTCTTTTTGTTATCGAGCTGGATGAACTATTTATCAGTCACATCGCTTGCAAATATTTTCTCCCAGTCCATGGGTTGTCTTTTCGTTTTGTTTATGATTTCCTTTGCTGTGCAAAAACTTACAAGGTCCCATCAGATGATGAGGTTTATTTATCTATTTATTTATTTGGCTGCACCGGGTCTCAGTTGTAGCACCTGGGAGTTTCAATCTTCATTGCGGCGTGCAGGGTCTTTTAGCTGTGGCATGTGGGATCTTTAGTTGAGGCCTGCAAACGCTTGGCTGCAGCCTGTGAAATCTTGTTCCCTGACCTGGCATCAAATCTGGGTCCCCTGCATCAGGAGCATGGAGTCTTAGCCACTGGACCACCAAGGAAGTCCCAAATGAGGAGATTTTAGATAAGCAACAAGGATATATTGTATAGCACAGAGAATTATCGCCATTATCACATAGTAATCTTGAATGGAGAATAATCTGTAAAAATACTGAATCTATGTACTATGCTGTACGCCTGAAACTAATATAATATTATCAATCAACTAGACTTTAAATGAATAGTTTTCTAACTGGGGGATTTGACACAGAAATTGAGGCTCTGGGTTCTCTTGAAAAATCAGAAGATCTGGCCATGCTGCATCCACACTCCCAAAGGTCACCGCTTGGCTGGAGCTGCATAGCAACCGGTCCCTTTCAGTGGGGTGGTGGCTTCCAGTTGGCCACAATCCCCACCACTCCGTGTGGCCTCCCCAGCACTAAGGCCACGTGTCAGCTGTCATTCCTATCTCGCTTGCACTGCTGTCTTTCTCTAAGAAGAGTTAAGGGGAAAGGTAAATATTTCTTGTACCAAGAGGTGGAAATTTAAAGACCAGCAGGCGCATGTTTCACCTGCCCTGTTTCACTCCTTGAAGTGAACTGCTTAGTCTCCGCAAGTCTTCTTGGCTTTTGTGCTTCATCCACAGAATAAAGTCCAGACCCTGCAGGCTGGCTTCTAGACCTTCCATGACCTTGATCTTCCTTCCATTCTGTCCAGGCTCACCTCTCAGACTCTCATCTTTCTCTTTTCAGCCACAGCCTTACAGTTGCACCAATAGACTCCCCCATCTTTATCCATGCTGTCCCCTTTGCCAGGAATATTTTCTCACTTGCCACTCATTTGCCCAGCTAATGCTCACTTAGCATTCAGGTCTTATGTTAGACATCTCTGCCTCCAGGAAGCTCTCCTTGACTACACTGAGATAGGTGTCCTTCCGGTGTGTTCCCTTAGCACCCTCTGTTTGTCGCTAATTATTTTATCACCTACTAATTTGTGTCTCTCCTTCACTAGACTTCAGAGCTCAAATGCAGGGACTGGGCCCATGTCTTAGTTCCTTCCACATTTCTGCTTTCTAGCACAGCATGTTCTATGTGCCCCATAATTAGTTGTCAGATTAATTTTCTCTCCTTTATAACTCAGCACAAGCTGATTTAAACAGAAAAGTGAATTTATTGGCATTTATAACCAAAAAGTCCTGGGGCATGCTTGCATCCAGAGGCTCAAATGGTGTCAACAGAAGTCAGCCTCTTTGCATCTGTTGGCTCTGTTTTCTTCAGGTAGACTTCGTTCTTTGCACGTGTGATGGCAGGAATGCCCCCAAGCAACACAGGACTGCCAGCCTGATAACTGTTGTGAAAAGAGAGTAACTCTTTCCCAGGAGTTCCAGCCAAGTGCCAGACGAAGCTCTCCTTGGCCTGGCTAGAGCCAGTCCCTCAAAGGTGGACGTAGGTTGAGACAGCCCCCTTGGAACTACAGAGATGGAGAGTGATGGAATCCCCCCTGCACAAACATTCAGGATACTGTTACCAGAAGGTAACAGCATGGATGCTGGGAAGATGAGAACAGCAGCCCTTAGCTTCCGTGTGTATGTTTTAAGCCGTATGAGAGCCAAGAACATGCATGGTCTTACCCAGCTCACAGCAGGTGCTCAGTAAGCGCTTGAAGACAGATCTGACCCAGTTACCAGGGGCCACGCCCTTAGGTGTGACTCTGAAGGGTCTGACCCATTACCTCCGCGCCCTCATCTCCTAGGACTCCTCCCCTCCCTCTCTCTTCTCCAGCCACACTGGTACTCAGCCCTGCCAGCCACGCCCTGCCAGCCACACACCGACCTCAGGGCCTTGGAACACTTGCTTCCCTCTGTCTGAACCATTCCTCCTCCCACCTGGCTTCCTCCCTGTCCCCCTGAAGATCTGTTCCGATGCACAGATTCACACGACGACCTCCCTGACCATCCCATGAGATGCAGCGCCCCCTGCACAGCCCACACAACACAAATTCTTTGCTGTATTTTTTCCATAGTCTTTATCACTCCATGTTTACAATGCACTTTGCCCAGTTCTCGGAAGCACACTTTCATGGTGGTCTGAGTGGATGAATGTCTTTTAAAGATCTGCATCTTTATTTATTTATTTATCTATCATAATTTATTTGGCTGTGCTGGGTCTTAGTTGTGGCACACAGGATCTTTAGCTGTAGGGTGTGGAATCTAGTTCCCTGACCAGGGATCGAACCCTAGCCCCCTGCGTTGGGAGCTCCGAGTCTTAGCCAATGGACCACCAGGGAAGTCCCAAGAACTGCATCTTTAGAAGCATGTTGCTGGTTGTGTAAGAATATCCTCTCTCTGGAATGTGTCACTACCACTACAAATAATAGTAAAAACAATAATAGAAATAATAATGAAAAGCAGAAGATGCAAGAGCGTTGATGAGGACGTGTCCATTGCTGGACAGAAGCAGGAGCCACTTTGCTGGGTGTCAGGCCCTGATCTAAGCATTTGGTATGAACTTCCAGAAATGCACTGGCCTCCCGTGCCAAAATGCACTGGTCTCAAATGCCCCTCAGTCACGAATGGTGACTCGAGTTAGGCTGGTCATCTCATCTGGGTCGTCTGGAACTTTCCCAGTTTTCACGCTCAAGGTGCCAAGTCCCAGGAACCTCCCCAGTTAGGCACATCCGGACAGTCGGTCCCCCTAATCTATGTTCACAGCTCCATTTATCTATTTAATTTTTTGCCTTTAAGTTTACATCCTAGGAAAATGCCTTTAAAGCTGCCAGACACCTCCAGCTGAAAGAACATTTTTCAAAAGGAGTAGTTGCGTAAAACTTCAAAAGAGGAACCAGTTTAGACATCTTTGTTTGTTCTCTTCAATTTGACTATGATTTTATCATTTGTAGTCAGTTTGACTCTTTTGTGATTCAGTGATGACGGGGATTTATCCTGCTGGTTTTTTTGGTAAAGTTCTTGTGAGTACAAATAGACCCATTTGCTGAGCTAAGAAGATCTTTTCTATTTTCTGTGTTCTCCTATGAAACTGCCAAAGAAGCCAAGTTTTTTTTTTTTTTTTAGCTTTACTGTTTAAACATGTGAATCAACTTTTTTTTTTTCTTTACCACCATCATTTTCTTGTCTTCCTCTTTCAAACAAGCTGATCTGTTTTCCAGGAGTTTCCAAGTAATTAAACCCAATTAAAACCATTAAATTCTTTCTTTTAATGACAACTTTATTATTAAAAGCTAACCACAAGGAGGAGATTTAACTGGCAAAGCCCTCCATTGTGTGTTAATCCGTCCCTAACCTCTGGCTGACACTTCCAAGAGATAAACCCCACAGAATAGCTAGGCTGGTTTAATGAATAGCTTTAATTAATACTTTTCTTCCTTGTGGCAGAGTAATTATTTGTTCAGCTTGTAAACAGCTACTTGGCAGTGGTTTTTTTAAAGGCCCAGTTGGCTTGTATGGTGTGATGGCTTTGATTGATTTTGTGTGTTTGTGCGTTTGGTTTTCTTTTTTCTTTAAAAGGGAGAGGGAGAGGTCTGTGTTCCAGAATCGGTGCAGAAGCACGTTGACCCCACGTTGGGGGCATCAGGGTAATCTACACAGGAGAAAAGGCAGGCGAACGCACGTGGCAGGCTGCCTGAATTTGTGAACTGTCTCCAAAGTGGGCAAGGCTGCCCTTTGCAGAAGTCTGCAAGCCCAGACAGGGTGCCCGCCAAGACACAAGCCTAGCTTGTGGCAGTCTGGGTGCTGGGATGAGGAGGAAAAGGCCAGGGTCAAAAATGCCAAACCAAGCTTCTTCTCTAGGTCTCCCCTGATCGCCCCTTCAGGTGCCACCTGAAAAGGACAGCCCAGTGCAAGCGCTGGGTGTGGCCAGTGAGGCCCCGGAGAAGTTAACTCTGTGAATAAGGATGACAGACCCTCTGTGCCTGCTCCCAACTCAGTATCCACTAGAGAGCTTCACATAGATCAGCTCGTTTAGGAGTAGATGCTCTGGTTACCCACATATGCAGACCAGGAGATGGGCACAGCAGCTTCTAGCAGTCACTCACCTCCTAGTAAGAAGGACAGAGCCCAGGTCTGCAGACAGGGGCCTGGCTGCAGTGGTGATTCCGAACAGCTGGGCCACACGGCCCTTTGAAACAGGAGAATGGCACCTTCCACTCAGCTGGTTGGGAGATGAAAAATTTTTTTAACTCATCCCTTATTTAGAAAGCTAGTTTCCTTGATAAGGTTTGTCCACTCTAGAATTACAGAGTGGACTAAGAACCAAGCCTTTCACTAATTTTAAAGGAATTAGAGCAGCAGTTCCCAACTTGGGGGTACCCTGGCCTCCCGGGCGCTTGACTGGAGACATTTTTGGCAGTCACAACTGGATGAGGGGGATATACTCCTGGCATCTAATGGGTAGAGGCCAGCGATGTCACTGAACAGCCTACCATGGACAGTACAGCCCCAGCAAAGAATGACCGGGCTCCGAGGGTCAACAGTGCCGAGGCTGAACACCCCTGATTTATCGAGAGCTCCAGTTTTTCACTCAGAGACATTCTGTAAACACACAAAGCAGTGTTCATGCACCCACCTATCAGTCTCCTAAAGAACTAGCCCAAACTTCTTTTAAAGTAATTAAGAGTTCCCTGGTGGTCTAGTGGTTAGGTCTAGTGGTTAGGCACTTTCACTGCCATGGCCTGAGTTCAATGCCTGATTGAAGAACTGAGATCCTATAAGACAGGGGTCCCCCACCTCCAGCATCTAATGCCTGATGATCTGAGGCGGAGCTGATGTAATAATCATAGAAATAAAGCGCACAATAAATGTAATGCGCTTGAATTGTCCTGAAACCATCCCCCCACCACCCCAGTCCATGAAAAAATTGTCTTCCACAAAACAATCCCTGGTGCCCAAAAGGTTGGGGACCACTGCCGCAAGACACCAAGTGTGGCCCAAAAAAATAAGAATAAAGTAATTGACTAAGGAAGTCTCTTAGTGAATTTGACTGTTAACCATGCCGCTAGCTTTCAGAAACACATCTAAGGAGGTGAGTTCTCGCCGGAATATTAGCTGTGAGCTTGCTAATTAACAAGTAATTAGCAAGATCACATCCTGAACTTGCAAACATCTACTTCTGCTGGTTATACACGTTTCCTTAAGAAAATGCCTTATGAGGAGCTTGAAGTAGGGTTAACTAATTCCATCACCTAAGAAGCTTCAGGGTGAGAGAAGAGTTTGGAAATCTCCGGATGCCTCTTTAGACATGCCTCCCGCTGGGAGCACTCAGAGATGCCTTTGGAGTGAGAAGTCCAGGAAGGCTTACACCTGGGGCTGGGTCCACTTGGAGACCGGAAGTGGCTTAACGTGTAGGATGTCAGCATAGGAGCATCTTGGAGGAAAGACGGTGGGCTGCCCCCTCTTAATGTTGAAGGACTGGCGTTTCACCTGAGACCCCCGTGATGAGGGTGAAAGAGACTGCCCCTGGAAGCTGCCGTCCTTTGATCCCCGTGAGAGCAAGATAATGTGCATACAAGAGTTGTGTTTTTCATTGTTTGGTTGCTTTTTTTTCCGAAAATTACTTTTGGAAGCATTGCATTTGGTAACATTCATGGATCTAGAGAGGCCCTGAATTGGTTACCAAGATGGGCCTTCCCCCGGCTCATCTCTCTTTGACACATACGATGACATCCTAAGAAGTTATGGGCTGCTCATAAATCAGGGGTTGGGGCGGAAGGCTGGGGAGCCAAGGGAGGATTCAGAGTCCTTCAATGCCGGCTCAAGTGATGTGACTTCCAATCTCAGCCAAAGCGTCTGGTTCCTGAAGAGCCATTCCTGGCTTGGGGAGTGGGGAGGCGGGGACAGCTAAGAAGTGAGGGATTTACTGGGTAACTTTGCTTTTCCACATCACGTCTGGGAAATGAGAGGCACAAATGCTCAGGGGCGATGAAGGGAGATCCTTCCCCGGCCCGTGGTCTCTCCTTTTATCCACTTTGAAGCCCAGCGGTTATTAAAAAGGAAAGCTAGCCTGAGACCTGAGAAAAGAATCAGGCTGATTTTTGCACGGCAACCGCCTGTCATTTCTCTTAACTTTGGAAGTGTAATTTAATTAAATGGGTCCCTTGTTCATTAATGGAGAAGGAAATGGCAACCCACTCCAGTATTCTTGCCTGGAAAATTCCATGGGCTGAGGAGGCTGGTGGGCTACCAGGTAGCCAGGGTCCATGGGATCTCAAAGGGTTGGACACGACTGAGCGGCTTCACTTCACTTGTTCATTAAAAGTAGACCTCAACAGTTTTAAATCAGACATTTACTAAAAAAAAAAAATTCTGGTAGTAATCTGACTGTAGCTTCTTTTTCTTAATAAAGTACTTGTTAGTAGTTCCTGTGAAGACATACTCTGTGAGTAAAATGGATAAGATTTTGGTTTCTTCGGTAATCCCATTACCGAAAGAGTGTGGGGTCCGGCTGCTCACCACTCCAAAGCCGATAAACAGGCCATGTTGATGGAAAGGAAACTTGGCTTTATTTCAGATAGCAGCAGCTAGGAGGGAGGGTGGCGGACGTCTGTCCAAAGGCCAACTCCCCACCAGCACCACTGGCAACCAGTGGGCAAGAGCTTTGAGAGAAGTCGGGCGGTACACGCAGAAACAGCACAGTCAGCTCGGACAGTCATCTTCAAATTGGTGATCGGTGGTCTGACCAGTGTCATCTTGATTGTCTTAGGTCCAGTTAATCTTCAGTTCCAGGGTCCACTTGTTCCTATTTCTTTGCAGCCAGTTTTCAGAATTGTGGCAGCTCGTGTCCTGGGTACAGTCTGGTCCTCACACAGTTAACTTCTCCACCTGGTGTTCAAGTATCTATAAGCCAGCTCACAGGATATGGCTCAGAATATTATCTATAGTCCTTGAGAAAGAACTAAAGGTCCTTGACTTGCTTAATGACTACATTATTATTATTAGTCTCCTTTGACTGTTTTCCTGTTCCCACATTTCCCACTTCTCTGATTCAACTTATTCTTTAAAGTTTTCCGCAGACAAAAGGCGGGCAGAGGACACGGCCGTGGGGGGAGGCGGGCAGGAGGCACAAGGACCGTAGGGTACTGCTCCGCTTCAGTCCTGGGTTTGAATCCCAGCTCTGTCGCTTATTAGCAGGATGACCCTGGACAAGTCACCTCCTCGCTTTGAATCTCACTGTAAGCTCGGGAAGAGATATTTTGAAGAGGAAGTGTGCTAATAGACAAAAGACTTACAAACACTTAAATATTTATTTTTAAAAATACTTACCTGAGCATCTGCCATGTATGCGGTCCAGGTTCAAGTTGCGTAGGAGTAGCTCTCATAGAGCTTGCGTTCTGGTTGAGAGAGAAGCATCAAAAATCATAAGATCTTTCCAGACAATGATAAATGCTGTTAAAAACTGTAACAGTGTAATGAGATGTCGCATGAGTGGAGGGTCAGCACCCAGGTTACTTTAGGCAGGATGATCAGAGAAGGTCTTTCTGGTATTGAAAGTGGGAATTGGATGTTACAGAGGGGCCGGCCATGAAAGCATTTGGGGAAAGGGGATTCCAGGCAGTGAGTACAGCAAGTGCAAAGGCCCTGAGGCAGTATCGAGTTGGCAAGCTCACAGAGCAGATCAGTGGGTTAGAGTGGAAAAGTGAAGGATGCTGGCATTATTCCCAGGGCCAGGGGATGCTGAAGGGTTTTAAAAGTGGAGGGACAGTTCTGGTTTTTGTTTTAAAAAGACTGATCTGGCTGCTGCGTGGACAATAGCTTTGGAGGTGAGTGGAAGCTAGCTAGCTGTATATAGCCCGGCATACAGATGTGCTTATTTCCAGTCTCCCTCACCATCTCCCTCTCTCAGTGATGATCTAAAGGCCCCTTAGGAATAAAGTAAAGACATGAGTTACAGGCTAGGCTCGGATAATTAGAAACAGGTTTTTTATAACAAGAGTGTCCAGCAAAGAGATGGGAAAGTTACGTGGGATGTGTGACAATTTTTCATTACATATGACTGTCCTGTATCCCTGGCACCCTCTAATGTGTATTTTCCAACATCACCAAGCAGTTAATTCAATTCTGACTCCGTCTTCCTGAAGACAGCAACACAGGTTAATCCCACTCGCTAAGGGCTCAGTCCCACAAGACTGCCCCCACTTCAGATGCCAGTTGCAAGTCTAGATTGTTACCTGTGCTTCTGACCAACTGGCTATAAATTAGAGGTTCCCATGACCCTCTCCTTGGGTTCAACTAATTTGCTGGAGCTCGCAGGACTGAAGGAAACACTTACATACAGGGACTAGTTTATTACAAAGGATATTATGAAGGATACGGATGAACAACCATGTGGAGAAATACATAAGGAGGGTCCAGAAGGGTCCCCAGCACAGGAGCACCCACATGCAACTGGGGCGTGCCGCCTTCCCAACATGTGAATATGTTCATCACCGCAGGGAAAGTCGCTCAGTCCTGTCTGACTCTTTGTGACCCCATGGACTGTAGCCCACCAGGCTCCTCTTTCTGTGGGATTTTCCAGGCAAGAATACTGAAGTGGGTTGCCATTTCCTTCTTCAGGTATGAAACATAATGATTCTGTATTTTTATAGATTTCACAGCATCAAAAGTTAGTATGATTGAGTGTATTCTCTGTGCTGTCCATTACGTGCCCGTGACTTATGTATTTTACAGCTGGTAGTTTGTGCCTCTCAATCCTCTTCACCTATTCTGCCCACCCCTCTCTCCTCAGGCAGCCACTTGTTTGTTCTCTGTATCTATGAGTCTGTTTTCATTTTACGTTTATTTGTTTTGGTGTTTTGATTCCATGTATAAGTGAAAACATACAGTATTTGTCTTTCTCAGTCCAGCTTATTTCACTGAGCAAAATATCCTCCAGGTCCATCCATCTTGTCAAAATGGCAAGATTTCCTTCTTTTTCACAGCTGGGTAACATTCCGTTGTATATACACACCATGTCATCTTTATCCACTCAACTGCTGATGGGCACTTAGGATGCTTCCATATCTTGGCTGTTAGAAATTCCAAGGGCTTTAGGAGTTCTGTGCCAGAAACAGGGACAAAACCCAAATATATATTTCTCACTATAAATCACAATATCGACTCTCCCCAAATGCCCCCATGGACTGATTCGCCTTTGAGAGCTCCCGAAGGAACACCTTGACTTTATTTTTGTATTTATGTTATTTATTTCCGGCTGCAGTGGGTCTTCGGTGCTGCACGGGCTTTTCTCTGATGGCGGAGAGCGGGGACTGCCCTCTGGCCGTGGCGCACGGCTGTCATTGCGGTGGCTTCCCCTGTTGCGGAGGTCGGGCTCCGAGCTTCAGCAGTGGCAGCACAGGGGCTCAGCCGCGTGGCACACAGGCTTAGTTGCTCCATGGCACATGAAATCTTCCCAGACCAGGAATCGAACCCCTCTCCACTGCTTTGGCAGGCAGATTCCTACCCACTGTGCCACCAGGGAAGTCTGAAACACCTTGATTTTAGATTTCTAATCTCTGGAACTCTGTAAGAGGATAAACCTGTGTTGTTTCAAGCCACTGAATCTGTGGTAATCTGTTACAGCATCCACAAGAAACTAACAAACATGCTCATCTTCGTGTTTAACTTCCCAGTGATGGTGAGTGGAACAGGTTTGCCATCTGTGGTCATGAGGACAAGTTTCTTTCTGAACTGAATGCATTTGTTTAAAAAAAAAAAGTGCAGGAAGGGTAGCTCAATTAAAGGAAGATCCTAAGCTAAATCCTAAGCAGTGTGTGAAAACTTGCAAAGGTGTTACAAGAATGGCCATGGTTTAGGAAATACCAGGTGAAACTATTGCACGGGAATTTCTAAGTGGGGAAAGCTTTCTGATGGAAGGTTTTGGCTGATTCCTTTTTGCTAATTTGCCTATGCTAATAATACCTAAGCACCAGGAGGAAATCATATCACACTCATTATCCTATGCGAGCCCTAGAAAGGAGTCACCTGCTTATATTCAGGTGAGGAAACTGAGACCCAGGGAGGGTGAACATCTCATCCAAGGTCATGTCCCTGGGGAATGGCAGTCCTGGGATTTGAAGCCAGGTCCGGCTGACTCCGCAGTTAATGTTCCCAGTCGCTTTGCTTCAGGGAGCTTCTTGCCTGTGGCCACTTTCATGCACACCTGGTGAATGATGGAGGCGATTTGTGGTGCTCGTTGGAGGAAAGCCACTTGCTCCATTAGGCAGTGCTTGTATAAGGAAGAGACTGTGGTCCTAAGACCAGATAATAAATCAGACCCTTCCGTGTACTTGACTTCACAACACTTTAGGGTTGAGGGAGTAAGAGGTGCCATCAGAAGAGAAGACAGTCTTCTGAAGTGCTGCCTGGAAAGGTTCAGTTATTCCTAAGATGTGCAGAAGCACTTGAACTTGCCTGTGGTCATTGCCACTCTGACGGAAATATACCTGTTCTGGTGCAGACACAGGGAGGCCGTGAGCAGAGTCAACAATCTTCCAGTTGCATGCAACAGAAACAGCACACATTAGTTTAAGACAAAATGGAAAATGTATTTGTGTAACCAGAATATCCAGAAGTAGATTTTGGAAACAGTGGGTATGATTCCCCAATATTTTCATATGAATTTGCATATGATGATGTACTTTGATGTTTTGTCACCTATTCTAGAGATTGGTAAATTTTTCCCCAGTGGCATAATAAATATTTTAGGCTTTAGGCTAGGCTCTGCAGGAGCTATCAACTCTGCCATTATAGCCCAAAAGCAGCCACAAGCACTGAGCGAACAAGTGGGCATGGCTGTGTTCCAGTAAAACTTTATAAAAACAGACAACTGTAGTTTAGTAACCCCTAGATTCTCTTATATTTCTTTCATCCTTTTTTTTTCTTTTTTAAGCTGGTCATTTTTTTTTTATTTTTATTATTATTATTATTTTTTTCCAGTGGGTTTTGTCATACATTGATATGAATCAGCCATGGATTTACACGTATTCCCAATCCCGATCCCCCCTCCCACCTCCCTCTCCACCCGATTCCTCTGGGTCTTCCCAGTGCACCAGGCCAGAGCACTTGTCTCGTGCATCCCACCTGGGCTGCTGATCTGTTTCACCATAGATAGTATACATGCTGTTCTTTTGAAATATCCCACCCTCACATTCTCCCACAAAGTTCAAAAGTCTGTTCTGTATTTCTGTGTCTCTTTTTCTGTTTTGCATATAGGGTTATCGTTATCACCTTTCTAAATTCCATATATATGTGTTAGTATGCTGTAATGTTCTTTATCTTTCTGGCTTACTTCACTCTGTATAATGGGCTCCAGCTTCATCCATCTCATTAGGACTGGTTCAAATGAATTCTTTTTAATGGCTGAGTAATATTCCATGGTGTATATGTACCACAGCTTCCTTATCCATTCATCTGCTGATGGGCATCTAGGTTGCTTCCATGTCCTGGCTATTATAAACAGTGCTGCGATGAACATTGGGGTGCACGTGTCTCTTTCAGATCTGGTTTCCTCAGTGTGTATGCCCAGAAGTGGGATTGCTGGGTCATATGGCAGTTCTATTTCCAGTTTTTTAAGAAATCTCCACACTGTTTTCCATAGCGGCTGTACTAGTTTGCATTCCCACCAACAGTGTAAGAGGGTTCCCTTTTCTCCACACCCTCTCCAGCATTTATTGCTTGTAGACTTTTGGATAGCAGCCATCCTGACTGGCGTGTAATGGTACCTCATTGTGGTTTTGATTTGCATTTCTCTAATAATGAGTGATGTTGAGCATCTTTTCATGTGTTTGTTATAAGCTGGTCATTTTTAAAGTAAACATTCACTAAAAGGATGACAACCTACTCTTTGAAAAACTCGTTTAATCTTTGTATTAATAACAGTTTTATGAGTTGATTAACCCCGTTTTACAGATGAAAAACTGAGGCGTACAGAGGTTAAGTAACCTGTACAAGGTCATCTAGTGGTAAGAGGTGGAACTAGCCTTGAACATAATAAGTGGTCTGGCTCAGAACCCACACTCTTAACCTACTGCAAAACGCTTAGTAATGAGTGGCTATTATTATTATCCAGCCAGCTGTGAAGAAAAAAAAAGACCGCAGTCTTATAAGTTAATTTCAAGATGAATTTGGGGTGTGCCTTTCTTTTCTTCAAAGTGTTGTGATGCTGAATAAAAAATGTGTGGCTCTCACCTCTTTGAATTATAAACGGAATTAAATAATAAATTAAACCATCTACTACAAAAGCATTATGTGCTTAAAATAGAAAACTTGGAAAATTCAATAAAGGAAATTCTCTTTTGGACGAATAGAGCTGTGATTCATTACATACAACTTTTTGGTTCAAAACTTGGACTCCTTCAGAAATGAAAATGGTTTCCTCCTAATCCACAGGGATTGGGCAGAAGACCTCTAAGAATACGGCTTAAATTGGAGAGCTTGGATATTTGGGAGTGATGAAGGCGCTTGACAGAAAACAATTGCCGTCATCTAAATTAACATCTAAATTAACCACAAAGAATTTTTGCATTCAGATTTTGAAACCTCCAGGAATCCACATGCCATTTTCCTCATTCAAGTTTGTTTGATATTTGATTAATTTCGTTTTAGGAAAAGACTTTCTGTTTTAAGGCTCCTACCCTCTCCCTCCACCCCATCCAGGAAATATAGCCATACGTCGTCACAAGATAACTTACTGATCCTCAAGGCAGATCTTTGAGGGGCCCATATGGTAAACACCCCTAGCATCTTCCTCTAATTAAGAGAACCTCACCAAGAATGCGTGATAATTAGGTTACAGCTGCATCCAGACCCACAGCATCTGCCTCGAGGGGGGCGTTCCAGTGCTTGGAACGTCCTCATCAGCCTCCTAAATGAAAGCGTGCGTAGCCCACCTCGCCGTCATCAAAACCGAACCCTGACAAATCTGTAGAACATGAGAGCACATTGAAAAAATCTGCAGTCTGATTTGTACCTTCGTGGGGAGAGAGCCACCCACAGATTCTTGAGTCAAAGATGACATTCCATCCGTCCAACCCCACCAGCCCCCAGCACAGTCCTTTCCACTGACAAGTTACAAATCGAAGCCTGTTTTGGAAAAACTTGCTTTTCTCAGTTCTCCATTCTGATTTAAATTGATTGTTTTTTAAGCACAATCTGTTTCTTGCTGTTACTTGCTTAAGAAATTAACCACTGATTTTTTTTAATCCAAAGAGCATGTAATGATTAAGAAAATGGTTTTCATGTGAGATGGTATTTTCATAAAGCACATCTTTCATAGAGTACCATCTGATTCTGGGTGTTCCTGCTGGGTTTACAGAAACATGAGGAAGTGGACCGGGATGTTTTGACAATAACCAGCACTCGTAGAATGCCTGATAAACCCGACCCTGGGCTAGGGGTTTACACGTGTGCTATTTCATTTAGTCCTTTTATTAGTTGGAAAAACATGGCGCAAAGACTCCATATTTTAGACTTTCTTTGGGAGGTGTGCTAGTTCAGGCAGGCTTCCTCCCTCTCCAAGCTACACGGGGTGAATTAAGCTACCAAACCAGGATGGTGTGTTTATAGAGCATGTCAGGGATGCTTTCAGGGGGCAGCATGAGATGAAACCCCTGCCTGTCTGTCACCCTGTTCTCACATTAATTAATGCTCAGCCTCCACCAATTTTTGTTTCTTCGTTTCTCAGTCTTTACAACCCTGAGAAAAACATTTTCTACTTGGATACAGTGGTCTGGCCCAGAGTGACTGTGTGTTACTTAACTACAGGGACAGTTGTGCTTTTCTTGGGCTATTCTAGACTTTTCCACCTCAGTACAACTAGTTTTTATCAAGTATCTTGAAAAGAGGTTCCCAACTACACAGTTTAAAATAATCTAATAGGCAGCATGCAAGCAGATTTTAGAAAAAACTGAAATAAGAGAATGCTTAGGGAGTAGTTAGGTGTTCTAAAAGTTCTCCTCAGAAACCTTTGGGTGTCTTGAAGTTTTTGTTTCAGTTTTTAATAATCCCAGAAATGTTCGAATCTCTTCTCTTAAAAAAAATTTTTTTGAGAATATTTTAGAAAATGCTAAAGTTCACTTTGATCATCACTTCTAATTCCTCTCTCCCCTTCACTCTGTTTTCCAGAGGTAATTACTGTTCTGATTATCGATATATCTTTGCAGATACTTACAGATATATAAGGGCCCATGGAAAATATGCAGTAACATTTTATATGTTTCCAATAAATGGTAATAACATGCAGTATATAACTCTTATATACTTTCACTCAATAATATTTTTTTGATCTGTCCATGTTAACACTTGGAGATCTGGTTCATTTCTTTCCATTGAATTTAGTTTTCCATTGCATGAATATTCTACATTTTATTTCTCTAATCTCCTTTGGTGGACAGCTAAATTGTTTCCCGTCATTTGCAATTTACAAACAACTCTGTAATGAACATCTTTTTACACATCCCTTGTTCACATATCTGGATTTTTCTCTAGGGTAGTATTTACTCTGGGCTTCCCTGGTGGCTCAGATGGGAACCACCTTCAATAAGGGAGACCTGGGTTCGATCCCTGGGTTGGGAAGATCCCCTGGAGAAGGAAATGGCAAGCCACATTCCCGTATTCTTGCCTGGAAGATCCCCATAGACAGAGGAACCTGGTGGGCCACAGTCCATGGCGTCACAAAGAGTTGGACACGGCTGAGTGGCTAAGCTCACAGTATTGACTGGAGGGTGATGCTGCTTGCGGAGGTTTCCCTTTTCGGCGGCACTGGGCCTTCACTGCTGCGCGGCGCTCTCCAGTCGCGGTGCTCGGGCTCCTCACGGCGGTGGCGGCTCTTGTTGTCAAGCTCGGGCTCTCGGGCACGCGGGCTCGGTGGCTGTCATGCACAGGCTCAGTCACCCCATAGCATTTGGAATTTTCCTGGGCCAGGAATCAGACCCGTGTCCCCTGCTTTGCCAGATGGATTCTTAACCACTGGACTACCAGTGGTTAAGAAAAGGAAAGCCCCTACTTTTGTTTTTAATTTAGTTTCCTTTTAATCCAATAAATATATGCATAGAGTTTAAAACTCATGTCTTCTCCAAAGGAAAGGATTATGAAACACAGCAAGCAGTCCCCAGTGATTTCCCCCCAACACCACCCTGTTTTTTTGCCCAGAGGCAACAACTTTCAACTTTTCTTGATTCTTTGGATATTTACCTTCAAATTTCTAAGTAACCTGCTTCTTTACCCGCTCCATGATTTTTTTCTGTTTTAGGCAGGATCTCTGGCTTCCCAAACTATAACATAAGACTTTAGCTCTCTCTTCTCACCCACCCTTGCCTCTCTCACACATGTAGACTTCCTCTCCACATCCTCCCAAGATCAGTAAGTCATCATTTCATCTTTATTGATGTAGAGGATTCGGCTTCTTATAACTATGCAAACACTTGTCAGAGGTAAGCCATTTTTGTCTACAGTAAACGCTTTTCCTGTTTTGTGTGCTGGCCTGAGAGTTGACGTTTTTCTGAATAAATCCCTTCAGTGGATGAATCTAGATGGCTCCTTCTTCTTGCTTCCCACTTAGTACATGGAGGGCTGGCATAGGTGGTTAGGGGTACAAACAGCCTCACCAAGAAAGAATGTATGCAGTCCTGCAGAGGTGAAACGATTTGGGTTCAAGAAGTATGTGGAAACACCCCCCAAACCTTTTTCCAGGTCACACAGTGATTCCTTACGTGGCTCCAAGGAGTTTGTTTTCCCCATTTCGTCTTCGTTTTTCATGGACCACTCTACCCTGCGACTTCCAGCCAGGGCCCAGCGTGCTAAGCTTTGGCTATGGAAGCCCTGATGAGGTGTTTCACCTAATGGCTGTGTTCCTGGGCTTGATTCTTCACAGTTGTGTGTGTGTGTGAAGCTGAGATCACCAGCTGCGATTTTTTATTTTTCTAAGGGTCAAGACGGGTTTATGTCATTCATTATTTGTTTTTATAACAGAGGTAATACAGCCTTCTGGTGAAAAATTCAACTGGGAAAAGAGGTGTGTGGAGGTCAAGGCCACCTTTAATCCTCTCCCAATCCTGGCCCCTCCAGGGCCTCCTCTGAAGCCAAGCTGCCCTGAGCCAGATTACTGGCTTCAGATCCCAGCACTCACTAGCTGTAGCACCTTGAGCAGGTTGCTTTGTGAGCCTCAGTGTTCACATCTCTGAAATGGGAAGATAATAAGTGCTCACCTCAGAGAGCATTGTGGGGATTAAATGGGTTAAGAAATACTTAGAGAGTGGCACAGAGAAAGCGCCTAACAGATACTAATGAGGACTATTACTAAGTGTTGTCTCTCCTTGTAGACCAGTGGTTCTTAACCTTGACTGCACATTGAAATCAGGTGGGGAGTTTAAACTTTTCTCATACCTGGATCCCAGCCGCAGCCATTCTGATTTTATTGATTTTTAAATGCTCCTCACATCAACAAAGCGTGCAGCCAGGGTTGAGAACCAGTATGCACTATATTTCCCATGTATGTGCTCTGTATTTTCCACGTGCATCAGTTGGAATCAGTGAGGTTATGCTGCAGTAACAAGCATGCCCCAAATCTCACCTGCTTATTTATGGTACATGTCCGTTGTGGTCTGTTGTAGCTCTGACACTCATCATCTTTATTCGGTAACCCAAGCTGACCGAGTCGCTTGTAGCTGGAACATTTAGCCTTGTGAAGTGGGAAGAGAGCATGGCAAACCATACACTAGCTCTTAAAGCTTCCAATCAGAAGTGGGGGAAAAAAAAGTGGGGGAAAGTGTTAGTCGCTCAGTTGTGTCTGACTCTTTGAAATCCCATGGACTGGGATCCCACAAGGCTCCTCTGTCCATGGAATTCTCCAGGCAAGAAGAATACTGGAGTGGTTATCCATTCCCTTCTCTAGGGGATCTTCCTGACCCAGGGATCAAACTTGAGTCTCCTGCATTGCGGGCATATTCTTTACCGTCCCAGTCACCAGGGAAGCCCTTCCAACTAGAAGTGAAACATATCTTCTGCTCACATTTCATTGGCCAAAGCAAGTCACATGGTCACCACTGAGTTCCACAGGGAACTTCTATATCAGGGGTCAGCAGCCTTTCTCTTCAGGGGGCCAGATAGTCAGCACTTTAGGATCGGTAAGGATCTGTCACAACTACACACCTCAGCCTTCAAAGCCCAAAAGCAACCATATACAACACACTGTCCAAAAATGTAAAAATCACTCAACTTGTGAGCCATTCAGAACAGACAGCAGGCCAGATCTGACCTGCGTGCTGTAGTTTGCCAGCCTCTGGCATGTATCATCTTCCTACAGGGAAAAGCTTTTCAGGAAGGGACCCCAAATATGGATGAAGAGTAATGCAGTCTACACACTATGTGTGTAGGAAAGAGAGGGAGAGAGAGTGGACCCTTTTATTGTACACTGTGTTTTACACAGTAATTGCATGCATGCTAAATTGCTTCAGTCGTGTCTGACTCTTTGTGACCCTAAGGACCGTAGCCCGCCAGGTTCCTCTGTCCATGGCATTCTCCAGGCAAGATTACTGCAGTGGTTTGCCATGCCTGCCTCCAGGGAATCTTTTCAACCCAGGGATCAAACCAGCGTCTCTTATGTCTCCTGCATTGGCAGGCAGGTTCTTTCCCACTAGCGCCTCCTGGGATGCCCTTTACACAGTATACTGTGATACAATTTGCTCTTGTTCCTTAATACTGTGTTTCTGGATGATTCTTTCATGTCAGGAGTTCTAGCATGACTCCATTTTTTTAATGGCTGCCTAGTTTTCTCTGGTATGGATGTACTACAGCGGGTTTTGTTTGTGTTTTTATAGTTAGTCCTCTCTTGTTAGATAACAGTGGTTTTTTTAAACATCTGGAGCACGAAGGCAGCGTCATAGACTGATCAGTATAAAGAGAGAACCAAGATCCCAACTCTGCCAGTAGTTTATACATGGTTTATACTGCTTTCGCTGAAATGTCTTATTTTCCAAGAGGTTCTCTTTTCCTCCAGCCATTTGTGGTTCTTGCAACAATGAACACAGGTGCCATTCCAGAGGCATAGTTGGGGTGGGGGGTGGGGATTTAAACACTGATGAGGATAAACAGAAATGATGAAAAGGTAGAAATGAAATCCCAGAAGCTGTGCGACATTATCACCCTGAGCCCACCGTAGGCTGTGTGGGAGCCACAGAGATGAAGACAGACCACAACCGCCGTTCACAGGTGGGACCAGAGGAGGGGAGGCTGCGATGACACAGACTCCACTTACACGCTTTTCTCCCCTTCCTCCTAACAGGACACCACGGCGTCCGTGCGCATCGGCCTCATGATGGAAGAAATGATCTTCAACCTCGCAGATACCCATCTGTTCTTCAATGACCTGGAGGTTTGGAATTGTGATTACTTGTTTCATTCCATAGTTGCTTTATTTAATCACCTGCATCTGGTTTGGGGGTGGAGACATTGCCTTTTTCTTTTTCGTTTGGAGGCTAGAAACTTTTGCTTGCAACCGCTAAGAAGGCATAGGACTGTGGCCAGCCATAGCTTATTGGAAACACACTTGACCAGATTCCCTCTGTGGTTAATGGGCTTTTCTCTCTGCTCTAGCGGTGATGTCCACTGGCAGTTTTACTAATCCAATCAAAGTTGTGTAGTTTCTTCCTCCTGAAATTTACTATTTAATAAAGTTTATTAAGGCAAATTAGTATGGATCCTCCTGGGTCAGGAATAATTAGCAGTGGGCCAGGATGGAAGCTTTTAAAAACAATTTACATTCCCCTGAAAACATGTTTTACAAAGAGAAAGGGGAGGGGGAGCATGCTGATTTAAAGTATCAGCTCCTATGCCCTTAAGCAAGGAGCAAGGGAGATGGGAGAAGGGGGAGAGCAGCTTCAGAAATAAATTTAATTCATTTGTTTATACACTGCCTGTGTCCGAAAGATTGGGGAAGAATCTCAAATAGAAAACATATTTAAAATAGAGCTACTAAAGCAAACACAAAGGAATAGAAAGCCACGTAATGAACAAAGCTGAGGCATTGTACAAAAATAAAAATCTGGCTTGGGTTAACTACAGCAATTCAGAGTCTGTCTCTGAGCTTCCTGGTAGCGAAAGCAAGGAAGGAAATAAAATGCACCACCTTCCCCCAGTGAAAGAGCAAACAGCTTTCTCCAAGGTAAGGAAAGTTTGTCTGATAAGAAAATTAACATGGGAATCTTCTAGATTTGTAAATTACATTCTCGTTATTGGCTTAACAGATAGAAAAATAAAGGCAACCTAAAATATAACTGCTTATGAAAGAACAATTCTATTTATCCTGGTAGGAATATTTTTTCCTAGAATCTGAAAAATCCCTGGGGACTCCATTGCAAAGTAGAAACATCGAGGCTATAAACTTCAAATCTGTCCTGGCCAGCCTGGAGCATTGCTAATATTTATCATCAGGAAAGGATACAGGGTTTCCTTTCTGTTCTGCTGTCCTAGAGTTCCAAAGGGGAAATGCTTGCTGAAATGATCTGTCTTGTGTTTGTCCAGTCTCGACAAGCCATTTGGGCCTCAGTCCTCATGTCTGTGAAATGGGATTGATGCTCTCTGCCCAGCCTCTTTTTCAAGAGAGGATTGAGATAGAAACTTGCTGAGGAAGAAAGTGAGCTTTGGAGTAGTGGGAAATGCCAGTAACATCAAAGCCCAAAACTATCTCTTTCACCAAAAGCAACATGCAAGCTCTCTTTACCAAGGCCTCTCATGTCTTGGAGGGAAAAAAGAGAGAGAAAGAGCTTAAATTTTTAAATTGAAAAAAAACCACATGGTAGTTGAATTCAGTAAGTATTATGAAGCCTAATGTAGTAAAGACTCTGCTGATCACACATAGCAAAACCCAAGTCGCTTTAGCAGAAAATGAAAACTATTGGCCCTTGTAGTTGAAAAGTCCAGGGTAGATTTAGTTTTCCCCTGTCTCCTGCTGAGAATGTTACTTATATGAGAGCAAAGAGCATGTCTGTCTGATTCACCTTAAATCCCTGGAGACCAGGCAATAAACAGCCAAACAAATCCATAAACAAGAATGCTTGTGAGAGTGAAAAAGATGTGAAGAAAATAAAACAATTAGGTGTGATAGTGAGGGAGCAGGGTGGGGGGAACAGCATTCTCATTCTCGAGGGAGTCAGGGAAGGTGTCTCAAGGACATGGCACTTGAGCCAAGGCCTGAATGATGGCAGGGGTCAGCCAGGTGGAGATTAAAGGAGATGGGGTCAGCAGGTGCAAAGGCCCTGAGGTGAGAACTAGTGTGATGTCTTCTAGGTTTGGCAGGAAGGCCACGAGACTGCATGTGAGTGACTGGGTGAGTGAAAGCTGAGAGAGATGAGTCTAGAGAGGCAGGCGTGAGCCAGACACAAGCCATAAACGTCAGGGTTTATTCTGAGTGCTGTGGACAGCCATGGGGCAGGGGAGCATGAAACAAGAAGAGCCACGTGACCTGGTCTATGTGTTACAATGACCAGTCTGGCTGCTGCATGGAGAACAGGCAATAGGAGGGGGAAGGGAGAGACTGGGGGACTAACGTAGAGGCACCTCCAAGCAGAAGAAGAAAAATGGGTTGGATTGAGATGGGAGAAGACGTACACGTAGGGATGGCGGTAAAGCTGAGAGGCCTTGCTCATGGGTTGGAAAGGGGGATGAGGGAGAGGGAGGAGTCAAGAGAGACTCCTGGGCTCAGCCTGACCTGGGTGATGGTGCTGCTCTCTGTGATGGGCGACACAGGGGAGATGAAGAATCCATCCCTCTGTTGAGGGCACCTGGGGTCTGAGATGTCTGGGACACTCCAGCGATGACACCAAGTGTGTGGTAGTCGCTCAGTCGTGTCTGACTCTTTGCGACCCCCATGGACTGTAGCCCATCAGGGTCCTCTGTCCATGGGATTCTCCAGGCAAGAATACTGGAGTGGGTTGCCATGCCCTCCTCCAGGGGACCTTCCCAACCCAGGGATCAAACTCAGTCTCCCGCACTGCAGGCAGCTTCTTTACCATCTGAGCCACCAGGGAAGCCCAATGATACCAAACTGTCAGGCAAATACATAAGCGTTTGAAGCTCTTAAGCAATAGAAGGGCAGATGCATAGTAGGGGCTTTGTCCACCTTGGTTGAAACTGAGACTCAGAGCCAGGTATTTTGAGGGGACCATTGTGTTTGAGTTCAAGCCCATATCTTCAGAACCTTGCCGCCTCTGCTATTCCTTACTGGCCCCAAAGTCAAAGTCACACCTCTTAGAAAACCATCTTAATCACCAGCTGGAGCTACTCAGGGAAGACAGTTTATTTTTATTCTCTACACTTTGTTTTTTCCCAAAATGTCCCCAGTGCCAGAAGCCCCGAGGGCACCTCGGCAGAATTGAAACCACGTTCCTCGATGGAGAAGTTAAGACTCACACAAGTGAAAACATTCTGCTTGCTGGTGCCGGGGAGCCCCTGTCAAAATCTGAAGAGCAGCCTCGTGGAGCTCCGCAGGGAGGCTGTTCCGGGCTGGGCAGAGGCGCGCTGTCTGAGGGAGTCCAGTGCGAGGCCTGGCTCCTGGGCCGATGGTTAGATGACGGCGATTAGGGAGCAAAGTCTGATCCCTTTCTCTGAGCCTGCAGTGCTCTCTGTGAATTAGGAGGTCGGCTTCCACAAGCAGCAGCGATTTATGGAGAATTTAGCATTTGCCAGGCCCTACTCCTAAGTGCTGTGAATTCAGTGGCCAAAAAAAAAAAAAAAAAAAAACACAGCAAGATCCCCTACCCTGGAGGCACTGACCTTCCGATTGGGGAAACAGACCATAAATAACTGAATATAAAATGTCAGATGAAATGCTCCAAAGAGAGCCTGGCAGAGTCGGAGGAGATGGACCCAGGGGGTATTTTACTTGGTATAGCCAGATAAGACGTCTCTGACATTGGAGCAGAGACCTGAAGGAGGTGAAAGAGAGGATCATGTGGGTATCTAAGCAAAGAGTGTGCCAGACAGAGAAAACAGCAGTGCAAAGGCCCTGGGGCATGGGCAACGTTGGCAAGTTCCAGGAATAGGGAGGAGAGATCTGTGCTGCCAGAGCCCAAGCAGGAAAGATTGTGGAGGGCCATTTGGGAGAGGGGAAGACAGATCATATGGCCCATGGTAAGGCTCCAGATAACATTCTGAGAGTAACCAGAAGCCATTGGAGGATTTTGAGCAGGGGAGCAACATGCCCTGACTCGTGGTTCAGAGGCGCCCTCTGGCTGCCGGGTGGAGAAGACCAAAGAGGGCAATGGTGGAAGCAAGTGTTTTTGCATTAAATCGGTGATTCCGGGCCTCAAGGATGAAAGGGGTCACGGGGGAGAATCCACCGAGGGAGAACTGGTCAGAGACAAAGTAGGTGCCAAGTTCAGCTTTCCCTCTGGACATTCAGGATGTGCGTCCTGAGTTCAGGGCAAGCACCTGCTCATCAGCTCAGTCTGCCTTTGGCTCCTGGCCCCACCATCTCCTGGGCTGTGTGACCTGAGCGAGTCACTGCATCTCTCTGAATCTCAGTTTTCTCATGGGTTAAATGGGTAGCTGAAAAGCCCCTACCCTCCAGGGTTATCGTGATGGTGGGAGATACATGGAAGCAGTCAGCACAGAGCCTGCTCCCGTGTACGTGTCCGGCAGATGGGCCTCCCCACCAGTGGCCACACGTGCCTCTGAGACCACACAAGAATGGGGTAACTGTTCTGGGACAGGGGCAAACTGATTAATAGTTGTTAGATGCATTGTGTGATGAGCTAGAAAATACATCTAGCTTACCCAATCCCTGATTTTACCGTAATTCAGTAACAATACATGTAATACAGAGATATGGCAAAGATATGACAGTGGTGGGTGACCTGGACCTCAGTTGCTGGAGTCTGGGCAAAAGTCTTGACAATTACCTGGCCGGTTTGCCTTTGTGCGAGAACTGCTTCTCCTGCAGTAAAACCAGGAGAAGAGGACCCTCACCTGAAAAGTTAGCGGGGCTGCCAGGCTCGATTGAAATTCACCGGCTAGCAGCTCCGGAGCTGTCAAGCCTCCTGGGCTCACCCAACTGCGCATGCGCCCCCACCACGCTGGGGCGGGACCCAGCCCTGCGTCCCAGTGAGTGCAGGCGCTGGGGGGCAAGCCCCCTGGCGAGGTTTCAGGGCTCAGTGCACCGCAGGGGTGGCGATGCCGTTCGTCCGCGGGACCCCTGGGTGAAGAGGTGAGTGGGGCAGGGCAGATTCAGGCGAGAGACAGCCGGCCCTCACTTTCCCCAGCTTCCCTAGCTCTCAAGTGCCAAGTGGGGGAGAGTGAGTGTGGAAATGGGAGGGAAGTGTGGGTTATCACACGAAAGGGAAGAATTTTTGGCTTCCAGCAGGCGGGGCCAGAGAGGCCACATAACCCAGTACTTTAGACGACCTTGTGCAATAAGGAACCGTTCCACCCAAAATGCCAGGGGCACCCCATTGAGAAATGCTACGCGGAGCCCTTGTATTTACATATCACCTAGTCAACTCTAAGGGTATTTACGAATTACCTAGCGTTCAGCACGACCCAGGCTACATGTAACTTACTTTTACTTGAAAAAAAAATATTTTTTGTTGTTAAACTTATTTTTTTTTTCTTACTAATGTTTGAGGGGGAGGAGGGGAATGACTAGCACATTATGCCAGTGATATCGTTGGCGATATTGCTTAGAATGAAACTAAGGTTTTATTTATTGTTTGCTTGTTGTATTGAAGTATAGTTAACTGACTGTTGTGTTAGTTTCTGGTGTACAACAAAGTGATTCAGTTATACACATTTTTTTTCATATTCTTTTCTAAATGGTTTATTACAGGATATTGAATGCAGTTTTCTGTGCTAAATATAAATCCTTATTGTTTATTTTGTATATAGTGTTGTATATCTGGTCATCCCAAACTCCCTTTCCACTTTGGTGACTGTATCTTTGTTTCTTATGTCTGTGAGTCTGTTTCTGTTTTGTAAATAAGTTTGTTTGTATCATAGTTTAGATTCCACATAAAAGTGATCTCACATGTTATTTGTCTTTCTCTGACTTCACTAAGTATGGTCATCTCTGGGTCCACCCGTGGACCCAGAGATTAATGTCATGCAGATGACATTAGTAAGTTCTTTTTCATGGCTGAGTAATATTCCATTGTGTATATGTACCACGTCTTCTTTATCCATTCTTCTGTTGATGAACACTTAGGTTGCGTCCATGTCTTGGCTATTGTAAATAGTGCTGCAATGAACACGGTGTATGTGTCTTTTTGAATAAGGAGTTTTTTTCTGACACATGCCTAGGAGTGGAACTGCTGGATCATATGGTAACTCAGTTGTTAGTTTTTTAAGGGACCTCCATATTCTTCTTCATACTGGCTACACCAATTTATGTTCTCACCCACCAGTGTAGGAGGTTTTCTTCATACCCTCTCCAGCACTTGTTATTTGTGGACTTTGTAATGATGGCCATTCTGACTGGTATAAGGTGACACCTCATTATAGTTTATATTTGTGTTTCTCTAGTAATTAGAAGCCAATTTTTTAAACACTTATAAAGGAGAGTTGACTGAAAGAGGTATGATAAGAGTGCATCACAGATCATAGTAGCGAATACTGTTTGAGAAATTGTTTCAGTGAGATCAGTTCTGTTTCAGTCATTTAAATCTCTCTGTGATAGAAAACGTGTCTTTTATGGAAGGTCACAGTCAAACCCACTGGAAAGCCAATATTCTAGAGCAGTGCTGTCCAATAGAATTTTCTAAGCTATGTCAGTGTTCTGTTCTGCACTGTCCAGCCCAGTAGTCACTGGCTCCCTGAGGTTACTGAGCACTTGAAATATGGCCAGTGTGACCGAGGCCCTGGATTTTTAATTGTATTTAACTGGCTTCCCTGGTGGCTCAGAAGTTAAAGCGTCTGCCTGCAATGCAGGAGACCTGGGTTCGATCCCTGAGTCGGGAAGATCCCCTGGAGAAGGAAATGGCAACCCACTCTAGTACTCTTGCCTGGAGAATCCCATGTGGAAGGAGCCTGGTAGGCTACAGTCCATGGGGTCGCAAAGAGTTGGACACGACTGAACGAATTCACTTCACTTAAATGATTTTAATGTAATAAGCCACATGTAGCTGATGGCTATCATCTTGGACAGGACAGAACATTTGCCTCATTGGACTCATTGTGTTAGGTTTCCATGGTGACTCAGTGATTAAGAATCTGCCTGCCAAGCAGGAGATGAAGGTTTGATCCCGGGGAGGGGAAGATCCCCTGGAGAAGGAAATGGCAACCCACTCCCAGTGTTCTTGCCTGGAGAATCCCATGGACAGAGGAGCCTGGTGGGCTACAGTCCATGGGGTCACACAGAGTCGGACACAACTGAGGGATCAACAGTTCTGGAGGCCAGAAGTCCCAGATTAAGAGGCTGGCAAACGTGGTTTCCGGTGAAAGTTCTTTTCCTAGCTTGTAGATCACCTTCTCGCTGTCTCCATGTGACCTTTCCTCGATGTGTGTACAGGAGAAAACAAAGAGAGAGAGTGTGTGTGCTAGCCAGTTTTGAGTCTCTTCCTGACTATTTTGAGTGTGTGTGCTCAGTTGCTAAGTTGTGTCTGACTCTTCGAGACCCCAGGGACTATAGCACGCCAGACTTCTCTGTCTGTGGAATTTCCCAGGCAAGAATACTGGTGTGGGTTGCCATTTCCTTCTCCAGGCAATCTTCCTGACCCAGGGATCAAACCTGTGTCTCCTGCACTGGCAGGCAGATTCTTTACCCTTGAGCCAGCAGGGAAGCCCAAATGAACACACTAATCCTATCAGATCAGGGTCCCTCCCTTACAACCTCACTTAACATTAATGACTTCCTTAGATGCCCCCTCTCCAAAGAGAGCCATACTGAGGGTTTGCACTTCCACACATGAATTCAGGGAGGACCCAAACATTGAGTCCATAACATCTATTTTACAAATGAAGAAACTGAGGTACAGAGAGGTTAAGCGAACAACCCAAGGTCGCACAGTTGGCAGCGGCAGTCTTCAGACCCGGGCAGCGGCTCCAGAGCCCTTCCATGTATCCGCTGTACTGTGCGATCTCTCCCAGGAGAACGCTTGCCATCTGGCTGAGAGCAGAGATTCCCAGTGGGAAATCTCGACTTGCACAGGGCTGTAGACAGTGGGTTCAGAGGGTAAAGGGGAGCAGGGAGGATAGATGTGCCAGGAAGCCTGGAAAAAGAATGACAGCAAGAGAATAAATCCCCAGTGTACGTGAAGAAAGTGAAGATGAAAAACTCCTCTGTGAGTTAGCATGTCATCTTCGCATTGTATGTGCAAAAGTCACACAGATAACAGCAACCTAAACCACACTACAGTACTAGAGGATCCTCCCTCCCCGCCGACCCCCGCAGCAGGAACAAAGCAATGAACAGAGGACCTAAATGCATTTCTATAAAGTAGGACATGGACAGAGGTTGGAGCTGAGTAGGGGGCACTGTTGGGAATAATAAACTCAATCACAGTGACAGCTGACATGTCCTGAACGCTCACCCTCCAGGTGAACCCTGAAGGGCTCACCTGTGGGCCTTCATTTAACCTTTACAGCAGCCACAGAGGCAGATTCTGTTACGTATCCCCATTTTAGAGATGGGAAGACTGAGGCAGAGAGGTTCACTTACTCAGGGCTGACTTGTATTGAGCTCTAACACTGTGCCCGGCATCACGTGTGCATTTTCTCACTGAAATCTCACAAGTACCATGCAAAGGAGTTGTGTTTTTTTTTAAGTCTATTTTATGGATGAAGAATGAAACCCAGAGAGGTCACTTTTCGAGGGTCACAGAGCTAGTGAGAACAGAGTGGAGGGCTGATCCCGGGCCAAGCGGACTTCTAGGCTGGGACATTTATCTTTCATAGAAGATACAATTTTGAGATGAATGGTGACTTGGAGAACAGGTCCACAGAGTGTGTGGAAGAAAAGAGTCCTTCATAAGAAACGAGATCAACAGAAAGGTTTTGGCAAAAGGTATCCCTGGCCCGACTCAGGCCTGGCCAGGCAGACAGGTGGGCCAGAGGGAGGACATTTCTAGATGCTGCTGGAGCTCTGGGAAGGATCATGCGGGGGTACTCAGAAGTGGCTGGAGTCTGGGCAGGCCGTGGCTGCCTGCCTGACACAGGCCTGATTGCTAAGCATCTGATTTATGGTTCTGCAGGAGCTATATTTCACCATGTCAGCGCTGAGCTGCTCTCCAAGACGTCCTGCCCAACTGACCATTAATGCAACATGGGCCACAGCCTCTTTAATGCTCTTCAGAGAAGTTAAACATACAGACAACACGAGAAAGATGGCCCGGGTTTCCCTCCCAGGAAGCAGGCCCCTCGCTGGCTAATCTAGAGGCAGGATTAAGCAACCTCGCTCTTAAAATATACCTGCCTCGGAGGAGAAGGAGTGGGCAGGGAGTCCATCTGCGCTCTGAGTCATTTTTCTAAAGCAAATTTGTCAACAGTTTCCTTTCTGCATTCGTGCCTCCAAGCAGCCAAGGACAAAAAGTAATGGGATTGGACCACAGCAGAGCAGGCCGGGAAAAGCCCAGCTGTCACCAGCTTAATCAGAATGGATTTTGATGGGTATTTGTCACCAGGCTTACTGTTCATAAATGAGCAAGGATACAAAGTAGTGAAACCTGTGGGATGCAGGCAGAGTCTAATCCAGATAACCTTAAGTACGTTTATTAGAAAAACCAGGAAAATTAATAAGAACTGGTAATTGAAAAGACCATTAAAGTAGGTAAGCCATTGGTAAACACAAATAAGGGGAAAAAAAGAGAAAAAGAGATCAGTAACCAACATCCAGAATGAAAGAGTGGACATTATTATAGGTTCAGAGGAGATTTTCTTTTTTTAAGTATTTATTTGGCTTCACCGGGCCTTAGTTGCAGCATAAGGAATCTTTAGTTGTGGCATTCGACTCTTGGTTGTGGCATATGGGATCTAGTTCCCTGACCAGGATCGAACCAGGGCCCCCTGCTTTGGGAGTGTGGAGTCTTAGCCACTGGACCACCAGGGAAGTTCCTCTTGGTGTTTTTTTTTTAATTATGAGAATAGTGAAAGTAAAGTGAAAATGTTAGTTGCTAAATCACGTTCGACTCTTTGCGACCTCATGGACTGCTATAGCCAGTCTGATTCCTCTGTTCATGGAATTCTCCAGGCAAGAATACTGGAGTGGATAGCCATTCTCTTCTCCAGGGGATCTTCCAGACCCAGAGATCAAACTCCGGTCTCCTGCATTGCTTGCAGATTCTTTACCATCTGAGCCACCAGTTCCAATTATGAGAATACCAAGAGCAATATTATACCAGTGAACTTGAAAACCTGGGTGAAGTTGACCCTTTTCAGGAAGGTACAAATTATCAAAATTAACCCAAGAGGAAATTCTTTAAATAAATATAATAAATCAATGGCCATAGGAAACTGAAATTGTGGATAAAGACATACATCTCTAAAAAGGCACCAAGTCTTGCTTGTTTTAAACAAGAGTACCACCAAACATTCAAGGAAAGGGTAAATAAGTCCCATCCTCCACAAACTACAAAGCAAAGAAAAAGAGGGGATGCTCTCCCATGCATTTGAAGAGTCTGATATCACCCTGAAATTAAATATGGACTTTAAGTACATGGCAAAAGGATAAATCACTGCCGTTGATGATGAAAGGTGGGACAGTCCTGCAGTCCCCCAGAACCTTTACCCAGGCCCTGGGACTCTTTATGTAAGTTCCACTGACCCTGTCTGAACTTCAGTTTCCATGCTGGTGAAGGGAGGGGTCTGGACTATCATTGGAATCCTTTATTAGGCCAGCCACATGCCTCATTACACACCTACAAGTGGATGCAATAACTATATTTCATGGTTTTAAAATCCTGGAGACCTTGAAGGCCCAGAAGCAGTGACACTCCTGTAGCAACTAGCATACCTAGCACCCAGATCTTGGCTTCTAAACACCATTTTCCAGTGAAAGGAACCAGGGCTCCTTGGATAAGAGACCGATTCTAGGGCTGGGACAGAGAAGACACATGCTAACATGGAGCATCTTACAGTACCCCAAACTAAGGACATACTCGCAAATCCCCGTGATGATGGGGTATGTCATAGGGATATAAGAGCTGACCAGAAAGAGTTCCCAATGGTTAGAGCTGGAACAATTTGAGTACTCAAACAAATAACATAGCATCTAACCCTTAGTATGGGCTTCCAGGTGGCACAGTGGTAAAGAATCTGCCTGCCGATACAAGAGAAACGGGTTCGATCCCTCAATTAGGAAGATCCCCTGGAGTAGGAAATGGCAACCCACTCCAGTATTCTTGCCTGAAAAGTTCCATGGACAGAGGGTCCTGGCAGGCCACAGTCCATGGGGTCACAAAGAGTCAGACGTGGCTGAGCAACTAGGCACACACACAACCCTAAGTATAAAGAAAGTTCCTGTGAGTCCACACTGACACAGATGAATGACTGAATAAGTAAAAAGTGGGGGAGAGGAGACAGCTTTACAGTGGAGAGACCTGAGGAACACTACCTGAGCCATCTGACCAAGGTCAGCATCACCAGCGTTACTTCATGTTGATAGAATGTACCCTTGATGCAATGTGTTGGGAGTGGCACTTTGACCTCTGTGATCTTCCTCACAAAACCCCTAGCCCCAGTCTAACCACGAGAAAAACATCAGATAAATCCCAGCTGAGAGACATTCTGCAAAATACCTGACCAGCATTCCTTTAAACTGTCACCAAAACCACAGAAATTCTGAGAAACTATCACAGTCCAGAAGAACCTAAACAGACAAGATGAAAAAATATAACGTGGTACCCCAGATGGGATCCTGGAAGGGAAAAAGGACGGTAGTGGAAAAATGGAATTAAAAATAGACAGTAGCTAATAATAATGTAGTGATATTTATTAATTGTGACAGGCCATTTGAGTATAAGATGTTAACAATAAGGGAAATTGGGCGTGTGGTGTATGGGAACACCCTATACTATAGTCACAATTTTTCTGTAAATCTAAAACTATTCTAAAATTTAAAGTTTATTAAAAAAAAAAAGGAAGACTCATCCAGTAACTTGCCCAAGATCACACACCTAGGAAATGGCAGGGCTGGTACTGGAGCCCAGGGATGGGCTTTTGAAGGCCAACTACAAAGTCAAGTCCATGTGAAACTGAATGTGTCCACCCCAGTTCTCTTCTGCCCCATTCCCTGAGATGTATTAATGTGTAGCATCCTGACGTGTCCATGGGATTAGGACTGAAGACTACAGCATTCTGCTTTGCTTCTAAATTGTTTCATCGGCAGAACTGACCATCCATGAACCTCTTGCAGTGCTGAACTCAATTCAGTTTGAGGCTATGGAATTCACAATAGTAATACTAGCAATAATCAAGACAAACGTGTATGTGGTATTTTCTACAGTCGGGGGACTTTTCAAAGTGCTTTATCTGTATTGATTCATTCACTCCTTACAAAACCCTATGTGGGAAGTACCATTCTGCAGCTCAATTACAGACAAAGAGGCTGAGAATCAAAAAAATTCAATACCTTGTCCAAGTTCATTCTGTTAGTAAGTAGCAGCGTCAGAATTTGACCCAGATCCCAGAGTCTGTACTGTACTCTCTGGCCTTGCAAAAACCAGTTAAAAAAAAAAAAAAAATGGACACTACCTTTATGATTTCCCAGTTTAGTAGATGAAACAAATCAGCCAGTGGGTCAGGCCTAGATTAATCCTACAGGCCCCACAAATTGCAGAAACAGAGAAACTTTTGTCCTGAAATGGGGTAGAGTTGGGGCAGTTTTTCCAAAGGCAGTGACATCAACAAACCTTTGCAGGCTTCAGATAGTTGGAAAGAGAGAGGGGGGAAAGCATTCAGAACAGAAGGAACAGCAAATGCAAAGGCCCTGAGGCAAGAGGCTGAGGGCTGTTGAAGGACTAGCAGAGACTATGTCTGCAGTGCGTTGGGAGATGGGGGGTGGAAGGTGATGAGTGGCAGGGTGTGCAGACAAGAGGGGCCTGAGTCACGGTGAGGCCCCGGAGGGAGGTGGGAGACACTGTGGGGTTTTGAGCAGGGGAGGGCCAGGATCTGACTTAGGGTTTAGCAGGATCCCTCTGGCTGCTGGATGGAAGCTAGGCTGGAAAGGTGGAGGGTATAGAAATGAAGAGGTGATCGTAATAGTCTGAGTCAGAGGTCTGCAAACTTCTTCTGTCAGGAGCCAGAGAGTAAATATTTTAAGTTTTTCAGGGTCAGACTGTCTCTGTCTCAACTACTCACTTCTCCGGTTGTAGGACAGAATCAGCCACAGACCGTAAGTAAATGAATGCACATGGCAGTGTTCCAATAAAACTTTATTTATACAACAGGTGGCCAGCCAGATTTGGCCCCCAGGTCATAGTTTGCTGCCCCCTGGTGTAGGTAGGAGGTAATCATGGCTTAGACCATGGTGGGAGTGGCAAGGGAGACTTTCCCAAGATTCTCTTTCCCTTTGACATGATAAGTACCTGTTTCCAATCAGATTTATGATCTTCCAGATCTTTCCATCTTCATTTATGTGTATGGATACATTCGTATATAGTATCTCATTTTGTTTTTCAGTTCTGTTCACAGTCGCTCAGTCGTGTCTGACTCTGCAGCCCGGTGGTTTTTAACCAGTGTAGACCCCGGTGATACTGGCTGTCTCGTTCTCTAGTCTGCTGCTTTTTGCGCTGCAGGACGTCTTTGTGCTAACCTAACAATCTCTTCCTTCTGAGCGGCCGGGTAGGAGTCCCCTGAATGGATATACCACAGTTCACTCCGCCCTGACCCAGTTGAGGGAACCGCAGGTGATTCCAGTTTCTCACTGAACTGACCGGCCTCCTTGCGCAGGACTCTTGGTGTGTGTTTCTCTGGGTCAGAAAGTGTCAGTCCTCGGCACCACTGCGCCTCACCAGCGTCGAGGCCGCAGGAACCCCCCACTCTGTCTTGGAAGGGCATTCCCGCTCAGACACCCCCACCAAAATTAGAGTCACACTTGGAGTGCAGAGAGGCCAGAGGCACCCTGGGCAGTAAGAAGCTGGATCCTCAGCCTGAGAAGCCTGCCCCCGCCCCATGCAGCCCCGTTGAGGAGCCGGGGGTCCTCTCCCTCAGGACCCAGCCCCATCCTCGCGTCCTCCGCCCTGTCCCACTCCCCTTGGTGCCGGCTCGGCAGGTAACTCGATCCAGGTCAGCTGGCGGGGTATGAGGTAGCGTCTCGCTGAGCGTCATGGTATTTTATTAAGCCCGAAATGTGATCGCTACTGTTGTCGCACTTCAGCGCCCCCAACAATCCCCGGCAGATGAGAAAACCAGAGCCTTCCCGCATGCCTTTCCCCTGACGTCAGGGAAAGTGCAGGGAACCCTGCCCGGGGGGCCCGAGAGCCTGGGTGACCCCCCAGAGCAGCTTTCAAGCCTGAGGGAAGGACCGGGGGCCACTGGGCGGTGTTTTTCCAATTTCAGGCAAAGGAACGGACTGGGGGGAAATCTGCTATTAATTTCTCCTCGGTGCCTGGGTCTCGGAAGTCAGCACTGGCTTTTCAATACAGTCTTCGTTAACCTATTAGGATGGCAGGCCCTAGGGTCCTTCCATCTAGATGACATTGCTCTGGCTCAGGGGTCTCAAATGAGGATGCCCACGGGGGCCCAGGTGAGGCAAAGTGAGGAAAACCCAGTAGAGGCTGTGGATGGTCAGGACAGAGGCATGCAAGCCCTGCCTTGCCAGAGCATGTAAATTCTCAAAGTAGCAGAAAATCTGGAGAGACAGAGAAAGAGGGAGAAGAAGGGAGAGAGGAAGGAAGAAGGGGAAGTGAGGGAGAGAGGCAGGGAGAGAGACGGCTGTTGTTCCAAAAAATGTTTTACTGTTTTAAGACAGTTTGGGCTACATGAGGTACATCTCCTGGCCAGCTTGCAAGCTCTCCCCTAACTGAACCTGTCAACACAGCAGTGAAATTGTCCACCCTGTTCCTTTATCCCTCCGGAGCTGCGCTTCCGGTGGAATTTTATGCAATGATGGGAAACATGCACCATCCAGTATGGTAGCCGTTGGCTCCATTTGGCTACGGAGCCCATGAAACAGACCTAAGGAACTGAATTTTCTATTGAATTTTTAAACTTATTTTATTTGTTTTTCTTGGGCCGCACTGGATCTTCACTGCTGCACACAGCCTTCTCTAGTTGTAGGCGGACACGGCTGAGCAATGTCACTTTCAATTTTCACTTTCATGCATTGGAGAAGGAAATGGCAACCCACTCCAGTGTTCTTGCCTGGAGAATCCCAGGGACGGGGGAGCCTGGTGGGCTGCCGTCTATGGGGTCGCACAGAGTCGGACATGACTCAAGTGACTTAGCAGCAGCAGCGAACATAAGCTACTCTCTCATTGCAGTGCACAGGCTTCTCACTGCAGTGGCTTCTCTCGTTGTGAAGCCTGGGCTCTAGGGTGCGTGGGCTCAGTAGTTGGGGCACATAGGCTTTGTTGCCCCGTGGCATGTGGGATCTTCCTGGAGCAGGGATCGAACCCTTGTCCCCTGCATTGGCAGGCAGGTGCTCAACCACTGGGCCACCAGGGAAGTTCTCTATTTAACTCTAATTGACTAACTATAAAGAACCACATGTGGCTGATTGCTACTGTATTAGATAATGTGATTATAGAACCTTTTCAATTGGAGGTATGCCATCACAGCTCTTTAGGAAAGGACACGCCGTCTCAGGGACAGGGATCAATTATACCAAGAGATTAGAATCCTGGGTGCGTGGAAAGAAAGGCGATATGGAATCATAAGTAGTAAACCAGATGTCTGCTGGCTCAAAGAGCGGTCACTCAGCGCCCTCCCAGGTTTCCTTTTTCCCACTTTTTTGTACTGCTGCTACCACTACTGGGGTCACCGCTGAGCGTCTGCCATGTCCTTTGCCCTCTGGCCTGTCTGCCCTCTGCCCAGGGCTGACCCCAAGGAAGCCCCTAGGTGGACCCTCTGCTGCTGCTGCCATCCAGGCGTGTCCACGCACCAGCCACCCCCAGGGACCTCAGACACGCCAGGTCCCCTGCCACAGGACCCCGCAAGTCCTACTTTGTCGCTGCCTCAGAACTGTGGGCAAAGCAGGCCAGGGACTCTGGGCACAAACCTCTTTCCAAGCCAAAGGCTTCAGCAAACCCCCTTCCAGTCCACAGCCCCTTGAGGAGGCCAGGGAGGGATCAGCGCCACACCACCCCTTCTTCTAGGTTCCGACCTTGATCCCCACAAAGCCGCCCAGGCTTCCCCAGGTGCGACTGTCCCCACCCTGCCCCCGGCGTCTCCGTGACAACCAGGTTTCCTCTGTATATCTTTCACAAGTGATGGGAAGGTGGTCCCATTATCCCCCAGCAAAGCTCCTGTCCTCAAAGATAAATTCCAGCCTCCTCCTTGTGTAAAAAGAAACCTGCTCAAAATGTTGATAGCACCATCTTTTTCCCCAGCGTGTCTCCTCCTGTCAGGAATCCAGGGATGTGAGAACCAGTTTTTTTCTCAGAGGTCAGGCTCAGAGTTCCATTTGTGTCTCCTCTCTCTAACAGTCTTCACTAGGAGGTCTCTACCCCCTGAAATTGTCTTGCAAAAACCCCAATGCCAATGTTTACCAATCTTAACACAATAATCAAAGCTACCATTTATTTAGCACCAGGCGTTTCTTCTCTCTTCAGCCATGTAAGCAGGTTCTGGTATTACCTCCATTTGCCAGTCTGACCTCTGAGGTTCAGGATGGCTGTGTCATTTGCTCAAGGTCACACGGCTAGGCAGTGGTTGGATCCAGGATCCAAACCCAGGCGATCAGATTCCAGAGCCTGAGCTCTGATCAGTACCATGGTGGCAAGCCCAGCACGCTCGTGATTTTTGCCTTATGGATCTTTCCCCTGAATGTACTTGATGATGGAGGTGGAGCTCTCCACAGGGTTGGTGGGACTTGCCTGTGGCTTCCTTGGGGACACTGGCCTCACTCTTGCCTCTTGGTTGCCAACTGCAGGAAACCCCTCTCCACTTCCTTAAACAGAAAAGTCCGTGTATTCCTTTCCTATGACGGCTGTACAAATTCCCACACACTTAGTGGCTTAAAACAACACCGTTCTAGAGGTCAAACGTCCAAAATCCATTTCACTGGGCCAAAGATGTCGGCAGAGCTGGTTTCTTCTGGAGGCTTTGAGGGGAGAAACTCTTTCTTTGCCTTTTTCGACTCCTGGCAGCTACCTGTATTTCTTGGCTTGTGGCCTCTTTCTCTACCTTCAATGCACCTCACTCCAGTTCTCTTGTCTGTCATCAAATAATACCCCTCTGCCTCTTACTTGCAAGGACCCTTGTAATTAAATTCAGGACCCAGCCAGCATACTCTCCCCATCTCGAGATGGTTAACTTAATCACATTTACCGAATTCCTTTTGCCCTGTAAGGTTCCTGGGATTAGGACATAACACATCTTTGGGGGCTGTGGTTCAGCCTACTATAGTGGTCAGGGTGGCCCCCTCTCAGTTGCGGCAGGATAGAGCGAGTCATGTGATCGAACCTCGTCCCTCTCTCCAGCTCCCAGACCTGCTTTCCTCTAACAGCCCCAGGCTTAACCCCACCATCCAGCAGCCCCAGGGAAAGGAGAGCTCCTCTTTCTCAGAAGCCCCAGGGCTGGTTCTCATTGGTCCACCTGAGACCACACCCTCATCTCTGAAGCAATCACTGTGGCCCGAGGACCCTGGGTCTCTCTGATTGGCTGAACCTGGGTCACGTGCCCACCAATGTCATCCCCTCCTCTCCGTCTTAACTGCCGTGCGTTGAGGTATTTCTGCAAAGAGAACTGAGAGATGTATGAGTGGTGGCTGGCAGCTTGTTACTAAAATCTGTTGAATGGCCAGCGCTTGAAAGGGTAACCTGGCACATAGTAGAAGTGAAGTTGCTCAGTCGTGTGTGACTCTTTGCGATCCCATGGACTGTAGCCTACCAGGCTCCTCAGTCCGTGGAAGTTTCCAGGCCAGAGTACTGGAATGGGCTGTCATTTCCTTCTCCAGGGGATCTTCCCCACCAGGGGATCAAACCCAGGTCTCCTGCATTGCAGACAGACAGACGCTTTACCCTCTGAGCCACCAGGGAAGCCCAAACTATATGCCTGGCACATAGTAAGTGCTCAATAAATGATGGTCACAGATGGTGGGACACAGAGGGGAACTTGGGCAGGGGGCATCTCCTGAAGCTAATGCTTGAAGAATGCAAGGTTCACTAAGCAGCGGAAAGCAGAAAGCCCTCCACACAGAGGAAACACCTTGAACAGAACAGAGGCTTCCACTGTATGGCCATGGTATCCATAGGCCCTGGTGTGCCTGGGGACAGAGGGGAATTGGATTGGTCCTATTTTGTGGCTGTCCTCCAGTGTATTACTAATAGCAGCCCCCTTTACACTGCAAAACTGTCAGGCTGTGCGTGATAAATTACACAGTCATCACCACCGCTTATAGCCAACCAGCTCCTTCATAAGGAAACCAAAGGCAGAAGAGGATGAGACTTAACCCAAGGTAACCCAACCTTTAGTAGCAAAGTCTGGACTAGAATTCAGGACTCCTGACTCCCAGTGCAGTGCTCCTTCACCCTCCAGCTTATGAAATCAGCTCTCAAAGGCTGCATCAGCTTCACCAGTCACGTATCTCCCTTTTTCTCTTCTTGCCAAATTCTCCATAGGATTGTGACCAGATCCACGTGGACGATGTCTCATCTGATGACAATGGGCAAGATTTAAGGTAGGAATTCGGGGAGTCAAAAATGCCCCTTCGGATTGAGAATCAAGCTCACCTATCACTGGGATGCAGAGAGGAGGCTGGTTGTCAGGGCAGGGTGTGCCTGCCTCCACCATAGCTGGAACTTGTGTTTCTCTGAACTCAAAAAGCACAACTGTGCCCCCGACCCTGCAGCTTTTCTTCCACATCATCTCAAATCACTGGGGCTGAGCTTTCCACAAATTCCCTGTGACGCTGCTTCTGCTTATCTCTTTGTGGGTCTTTTTTTTCCCCTGCTTACTAAAGTAATGCATGCATGAGGGCATGGGTTCAGTCCCTGGTCGGGGAACTAAGATCCCACAAGTTGCATGTGCACGGCAAAAAATAGAGCATTAAAATATTATAAGAATGGAATAAAGTAATGCATGCATATTGTAAAAACTGTCATACATCACTTCTAATCTTGCCTCCCAGAATCACTACCATCAAGACTTTAGTTCACGTTTTTCCAAGGATTGACTGCACTCATTAACATATATATACATATATATTATTTAGTATAAGATCGACACAGTCAATACTCAAAAATATTTCTTGAATGAATAAATGGTATGTTGGTTTCTAGGGGAAACACTCCTAGGACATGAATTCCAGAAATAAGGTCCCCAACTGCTCAAAATGAGACAGCTTTCTGAAGAATGTGGCTGAGGAATGTTCCAAGCCTGCCCATTATAAAAACAGAACCCTCATTAATCTGTGCTTATCAAAATGATCACAATTCAGCACCTCTCGGCCCATCAAAAGTATTGTGAGACCAAAACGATGTTTTGCTTGTGGGCCATTCATACTAATTTTGCTTAGCATTAGCTTCTGAGGTGTGTCTTCCAACTTACCCCAAAAAAAGAAATCAAAGTTTCTGTTACTGAGCCCTGCAAGTCTTTTCAAAGCCCTGCACAATTAGAAGTGATCGGTGGACATCGCCTGCTTCGCTTTAATTAGCCATTCAGAAAATCCTCTGCAGTCAGGCCTGGCCAGGACCAGGCTCCAGTGCCCGCCAGGACTGCTCAATTTATGGAGTAAATAAATCCCAGATCAAGGCTAATTGTGTCCTTTCCATGAAGTCATCCCTGGGAACCACTCTCCCTTTCAGCACAATGAGCAACCAGTGTTCCATTTTCATCCTTTCTGCTGTAGCAGCTGGCTTGGAATCAAAAGCAGTGCCCCTCTGAACCCTGACTCAAGCTGAGCTTTTGGTACCGCACTTCAAGAATGCACAATCCAAGGGTGTTTTTTGCCCCTAGGAGCCAAATTCCCCATGTGTTCATTCAGGAAATAGCTGTTACGGACCTACTGTGTGCTAGGCATCAAATGCCCCCCCTTTTTTTCTTCTCAGTTAATGGTAAAAATGGAGACTGCCCTGGTGGACCAATGGTTAAGACTCTCTGCTTCCAAGGCAGGGGTCACAGGTTTGATCCCTGGTCGGGGAACTAAGATCCCACATGCCACAAAGGTGGCCAAAAAATAATTAATTAAAAAAAGAAACCCAACAGTAAAAACCAGCAGTGGTACCATCCTTATCTTGCGCCATGCCCTGTTCCAGATGCTTCACGTGGCTTACCTCATTGCACCTTCACAGCAACTAGGAAAAAGTGGCTCTCATCATCCTCATGTTACACTGGGGAACAGGAGGTTCAGAGAGGTTAAGTAACCTGCCCGACCTGACCAGCCCAAGCTGGTAAGTGGGAGAGGCAGGATTGGTGGACACCCTGCCCTGCCCTCCACCTCTTGGCAGAACATCCAGCCATCTCCCCTGGGGTCCTCTGAGTTTCGAGTCAGCGGTTTTCGAGAGTAAATCCTCTAGCCTTTCTGCACTACCCAGGGAGCGGCTACTGGTGGCTACCAATCCCAGAGCTGACACCCGCGTATCCAGGAGGCGACCAGGTTAACACACCCACCGCTGCCCTGCGCAGCACAGACTCTCCTCTGAGCCGTCCCTGCAATACCAAGGGAGCTTCCCCAGCGGGTCTGATGCAGTGGATACTGGTCCATCTGCACGTGTGTGGTACCATCTCCCGTGAGTACCCAGGAGGTCTTGCCTGATCTCTGCTTCTCCAGGGATCCAGAAGAGTTTGAAAAAGAAGAACAAGCCACTTTTGAAAAGGAGGAATGTTAGGGTGAAGGGATGCTCCAGCCCCCAAGTTCACTGCCACTCAACCAAGGTCACAGACTGGTCTAAAGTCACACAGATGCCCTCTGTGCCTACTGGAGACTGCAGTGCTCCGACCACTGGATGGGAACTGGTCTGAAGCTGTTCTTCCACAGACTCTTAAAAAAAAGGGAAAAGAGGTTGATAGAAATTAAATAAAAAAGCAAAATTCTCTCGCAAGGTGAGAACCTTGACGGTAGAGAGGAAGGAGCATGTGGCAAAAAGTGTGGTTCTTGGGGCATATGATTCTCCTTAGGAACAAGATTTGTATTTCAAACCTTATGAACATTCCCTCTTATAATTTGTCTTCCTAGGGACATGGTCATTGTATTGTAATTTATCAAAACCCACTGACTTTCATAAAAAATATGTATTTTCCCAACATGTGCAAAAAAATTATAGTTGAATATCATTCATCAGGCTGTTCATATCAGTGGTTTTAAATACTACTCCAAAATGTGAAACTTAAATTTCAGGAAAAAGTGTCTTAATATTTTTCATAAAATATTGTGAAATATCCAAAATATTTTCCCTTACTGTGTCAATTGAAAAAAACGCTTACAAAATTCCCTTTACTTGATAAAACTAATGAGTTAAAAATCTAAAAAAAATCCAGAGTAAGAGACCTTACATACAACAAGCTATGTAATGATTTCCATGTAATATTAGTCATAGTGGTGGTCACTCAGATAAGAAGTAACCTTGTATTTATCCAAACACCCAATGAAGCAAAATTCTCAGGTGGAAAAAGAAAAAGTGTCGGTTCTAGAAAAGAGGAGCCCTGATGGGATAAAGTCACATAGCTCCTTTCTCATCAGGTTAAGAATGTGCTCAAAAAGTGCCCAGCACAGTGAGTAACCCTTACGAAATGGCTCTCTGTCCGTTTGATTAGATGTTGTCTGCTCCCTTTCACTAGTTTGGCGTATTTTATTTCTCTTTAGCCCCTGCTCATCGCCACCCAAGGGAGGGGCTGAGAAAAAAGCAATAGCAACACCTCTGTGTAGCAAACCCACTGGCATCTTTTGTGGGAAAGAGGAAGGATTCCATGATTTCACTTCCCAGTCCTCAGGGGAGATGGTCCCAGCTCTGCAGGACTTCTGGGGTCGGCATCCACTGTGTCACACCTGCTGGGAGGCTCCCTTGTGGTTCAGGGATGGTGGGGAGGAGAGTCTCGGGTTAACCGAGAGCCGCTGGGAGACGCAGGTGTCAGCTCTGGGACCAGCGTCACGCAAGCAAGTTGTTAGAACAGCCACGTCTCATCTCCATGCAGAAAACATTTTTTAGTAATCTTCTCAGGATCTCAGAAGTTCCTATGTTAAATACCATGATATCAAGCTAGTGGTCAAGCAAGTTAATTACACACAATCTATATTTGTATTTTATTTATTTTTTATTTCTTTGGTCATGCTACACAGCTTACGAGATCTGAGTTCCCCAACCAGGGATTGAACTCACACCCTCAGCAGTGAAAGCATGGGATCCTAACCACTGGACCACCAGGGAATTCCTCATCTTTTTAAATCTGAGTAATTCAGTAAAAAGCAGACAAGAGACTGTGATCACCCCTATTCCTACCATCTCCAACTCACCACTTGCTGATATTATGACTTACTTGCTTCCAAACTTGTACACACTCACAAATGTCTGTGAAAAATGACCCAGGTGAATGTGTTTGTGTGTGTGTGTGTGTGTGTGTGTGTGTGTGTGTGTGTGTTTATGGACATATGGGCCAGAATTTGTCTGAAGAACAGCTTCTGTCAGCCCGCTGGTATCTCTGGGATTGTCCATCCAACCTCCTCTGGAGAGAATCCCAGTGTCTGCAGTTGAACCCCTTCAGATTAAGTCACCCCAGTCAGTGTCCTCCTGGGCCGCCTGCCCCTGTGGTGAAATTTGCTTTTGAATTTGAGGCATCACGCAAGGCATCTCTGTGGATCCTGCAGGGGTTTTGTCGTCACCAGTTTGATATTCAGGCTGAGCCCCACACACAGGAGAGAATGACCCAGCGCTTCACATTTCCAAATTCCCTTTTCTCTGTCGCAGCACTGGCGTTGAACTGGGAATACCTAAGGTACAATTCCCCAGTGTTGTTTTATGCCTAGTGCATCACGTCTCCACCCTTAAACTCATCAGAGAAAATCCAGAAACAACAAAATAATAGGAAGAGAAAAACGTCAGCCAACCCCCTGAATGAGAGGCCCTGGTACCACGCTGAGCTGGTCCCCACCCCCCACCCAGGCCTTCTCTCTCTGAAGAGACCTTCACTTTGGAAGTTTGGTCCACACACTGCCTTGTGACGTCCCATGATTTTGCAGACCTGTACCAGGCTTCCGGTGGAGGGAAAGAAAATGGTATTCCGTGAGAGCTGGGGTTTTCCCTCTCATGCCGTAGCTGCTGGAGGTGACAAATCGCCCACAACTCCCCCTTCTGGTTCCCAGCTGCCATCCTGTCATTAACTTCCTGTGACGCTCTGATGTGTCCCCAGGGCATGCTTCATGCTGACGGAGGGTTCTGTCTGCAAAGTACCAGCAATCGACTCTGCCTGAGTTTTTCTTTTTTTTTTGGCTTCAGCGTTGTGCACAGGCTTTCTCCAGTTGGGGCCAGCAGGGGCTACTCCTCACAGAGCGCAGGCTTCTCATTGAGGTGGCTTTTGTTGCGGAGCACAGGCTCTAGCCTGCGGGCTCAGTAGTTGTGGCCTGGGGATGTAGCTGCTCTATAGCACGTGGGATCTTCTGGGACCAGAGATTGAACCTGTGTCCCCCGCATTGGCAAGTGCATTCCCAACCACTGGGCCACCAAAGAAGTCTGACTCTGCCTAGTTTAAAAGATAAAATTAACGTAGGGAATGCCTATAGAAAGATATAGAGATGCTCACAGCATAGGGGAAAAGGGTTAGCAGCCAGGCCTTTCGAGGCATGTGAAGCAGGGCAGATCTGGGGATCAGAGTATCAAGAGCTCACTGGTATTTTCTTCTGGACCCTTCTCTCGGGGTGAACCGAGGCCAACCACTTTTTGGAATTGCCTTTCCAGTTTCAGATTCCAAAGTAGGGGAGCGAGAGAGGCCTTGGCTTGGCCACTGCATGCAGGGAACAGAATGACTGCTCCTCAAAAAAAAACAGAGATGTTCTTTGATACCAGAAGGAAAGAGAATGGATGCTGCCTGGGCAGGAGCAGAGGATGCCACCATTGTTCGGGAAGTTAATGAAAGCTCTGACCCTGCTTTTCCCAGAACGCACTCAGAGCATCCTCACATGTTCGGGGACATAGTCAAACATTAGCCCACCCATGGGTCTCCTGGTGAGAAGCTCCCACCTCCCCACAGTAACCCTGTCTCTTCTCCCTCTTCCGTCTCCCCAGCACCTACAACTTCTCCGCTGATGGCTTCCACAGTTCGGCCCCGGGAGCCAACCTGTGCCTGGGCTCCGGCGTGCACGGCGGCGTGGACTGGATGAGGAAGCTGGCCTTCCGCTACCGGCGGGTGAAGGAGATGTACAACACCTACAAGAACAACGTCGGCGGTGAGCGGGCCGGGGGAGGGCCATCGACGGTGCTCAGGGGGTCTGCCTGCCTGGGCCTCGGGCGCACCCCGGACCAAGGGGAACTCATCAAGAACGGATGCTGTCACTTACACCCCACCTGCTCGGCACCAGGCTCCGAGAGGCTCACAGACCCTGGCTCACCCGGGGTGGCCCTCCTGACGCCCTCTGGGAGAGGGCGCTAGGATCTCATCATCCCCACTTTGGGTCTGGGGAAGCGGAGGAAGAGATGACGTGTCCTGCCCATGCATGATCACGCCTCCAGCCCCGCCGTGGTTCTCCACCTCTGGTCCTCGGACCAGCAGCCTCAGGGTCACCCGGAGCCTTGTTGGAAATGCAGATTCTGTGGTCCCCACCTCAAACCTGTCAGATCGGCAGCTCTGGGGCGGGCCTGGCCCTCTGCATCTTAGCTGACCCTCCAGGTGGTTCTGCTGCTTGTTGAAAGTTTGAGGACCACAGGCTTCAGCCCTCACTACTGAGATTGTGGCCCCTGGAGCAGCCACAGGAGCATCACCTGGGAGCTTGTGAGAAATGTAGATGCCCAGGCCGCTCCCAAGGCAACTACTGAGTCAGATCTCTGTCTTTAACAAGATTCCCAGGTGATTTGTGAAAACACTGGTTCTCAAGCTTGGCTCATATTGGAACCCCCTGAGGAATTTCCCCTTCTGCTTTTCTTGGCCTGCCTGCCGATTGGCATTGGGACTTACTGAGTTCCCCTGGGCAATTCTACTGTGCAGCCAAGTCGTGAAAGCTTCAGTGGCGGGAGAGCGTTGGCTTATCACACTGAATAAGAACCTGGAAGGGGCTGGAGGCAGGGTGGGTTCACCAATGACCAGGCCCTTGATCACTATTTCTGGAATTCTCTAAGCCTTTGACTCTTAACAGGTGAGACTGCTTCTCCCCCAGGAGGCACGTGGGGATGTTTTTTATTATCACGGTGTCTCTAACCAGCTACTGGCCGGTAAAGGGAATTAGATTTGAGTAGGCAGATAATAGAATCTGCCATCTACACCTTGACCCCATTCCCAGAAAAGAGCAGAGTCCCAGGAAGAATTCAGGGTCTCCAACTGGACAGAACCCACTTCTGGTCCCACCGCTGCCACTTTCTAACTGCCTGAGCCTTAGTTTCTTAAGTCTGTGAAATGGGGATAAAAATAATTCTGCTTCCCTAGCGACTGAAAGGTTTGTTGTTAATGCATACAAAAGGCAGGACTCTGTGCCTGGAATACAGTAGGCACTCAGGAAACAGTAGCATTTATCACTAGCTCCTTTCAGTTTTGCTTGAGAGTCTTTTAGATTGTTCTCTGTTGTCTGCTTTCTGCGGATAGACCATCAGTTCTTCAGGACAGATTTTCTGTCTTGTCTGAGGCTGCAGTCCTGGCAATAGCGAATGTTTCTTGAGCATTTCCTCCATGCTAGGCTCTGTTACGAAGGCTGTTTGTCTCATATTAATGGTTGTTTTGCTCTTCACAACATCTCTGTAATGTAACAGCTTCCTTTTAAATAATTTTTCTATTTATTTACTTTGGGCTGTGCTGGGTCTTCATTGTGGCACGGGCTTTCTCTCTACTTGCAGAGAGCAGGGGGCAGCTCTCGAGTTGTGATGCAAGGGCTTCTCATGATGGGGGCTTCTCGTTGCAAAGCACCGGCTATCTAGGACTCTAGAGCACAGGCTCAGTAGTTGTGGCGCATGGGCTTGGTTGCCTGGTGGCATGTGGGATCCAGATCAGGGATCGATCCTGCGTCTCCCACACTGGTAAATGGATTCTTCACCACTGAGCCACCAGGGAAGCCAGGTATCAGTTTTTACCACGCATGTTGTATGAAGGTGGAAACTGCGGTCAGAGAGGTTGAGTAAGGCACCCAGGGTCTCTCAGCCCAGGCGACAGAGCCGGTCCTGGGCCGGTGACTTCCCCACCTCTGCCCACACTTCATGGCCTCTCACGTCCAAGCCTGTCAGCTTCGGGGCCGGCCCTGCCTGCTCACCCATCTCTGCACACAGATGGAGGGAATCGGGTGCGCTTGGGGTAGGGGCGACAGGGACCGAGTCAGCCAACAGAGGCCCTCGGGTCCTCATCCAAGTTAAGCCCCAGGAAATGCCCAGGGCGTCTGTCGGGCTGTTCTTCTTTCCCCTCAGCTCAGGGGAAATTATCTGGTGTATCAACAGGCAAGGAGCTGGCGGCTGGCAGAACACCGGTGGGTGGCCCCCTTCCTGCTGCCCCTTCCCCAGCTATTTCTGTATCACAGAACTAGCCCAGTGAGGGCTGCGACCTCCAGCCCGGGGTCACCATAGACAGGAGCATCCTAAGGGTTTCAGTAAGTGTGTCTGAAAAAGAGTAAGATACAGGATGCAAAGAGAAAACGCTTAATAAGTCAGCATCCGGGAGGTAGTGAATGATCAATCCATCCATTGAACCTATCAATCTCAAAATAAAATTAAGGTCACTGGATTAAAGTTGACCTTGGGTGTCACCTGACTTGAAACCTCAAACTACAGTAGCTCAACTCTCTTTCCGTCACCCTACTCCCCCCAAACCTCTAAAATGATAACTATTTTCTTTTTTGCTTTGTCCACAGGCTTGATAGGAGCTCCCAAAAGAGAGACCTGGCTACAGCTCAGAGCTGAGCTGGAAGCTCTGACTGATCTCTGGCTGACCCACTCTCTGAAGGCACTAAACCTCATCAATTCCCGGTAGGTGGGAGCCCCCATTTTTTCTTTGTGCCACTGAACTTTCTCCCATTCGAGGCTGGTGGCCCCTCCACTTCCATACTGGGACAATCGGACTCCCCAAATTCTCCATTGCACATTTTCCAGACATTTGATAAAGCTGGGATGTGCCCGCACCATGGACACCTTGTCCCATAGATGAGCAAATAGCTGCAGAGACTCAGGCAGGGGCCCACAGAGCTGAAGACTTCTGTCCGTAGGTCTGTCTTCTCCCGTCTGCTCTTGCCCACGACACCCTGCAGCCACAACATCGCCCTGTGAAGACCATTTTATAGGATGCCACAGTTCACCTGGTGGACCTTTAGTGAGGTCAGGGGAGTCCAGTTTCCAATTTTTAGGGTTCCTAATAAATTGCCTCTTGCTCTAAAAAAAAAAAAAAAAATCGCCTGCAGCAGAGAACAAATTACTCTGTACCAACAGCATAATTCTTATGACCCAACATAAGAATGGGTTACAAACTTGTGAATGGGTTACCCAACTTATGAATGGTTACAAAATGATAGCCCATGAGCTGAATCCATCCTACTGATGCATTTTGTCTGATACACACTTGGCCCTAAAGACAGGGAAGATTAATCCATAACCGCAGGTTCTGAGGATGTCAGGTCGGAGGGGTCAGAACCCACACGTGCTTTCCAGTTTACCCCGGTCCTCACTTCTCCCTGCTCTCCTGCACTAGGTCAGTACCACTCAGGTACATTTCCAGTAGGTCCCTGTAGCTATTTTAGTGACCCTTGCAATAAGCATTTGATTTGTAAATAGAAGTATTATACTTGTATTCAATTTTAATGTGTCAGGCAGGCTTAAAAGAGAGGAATGGCTGGAGGATCCTGGAGCTCCATCCACCCTCACCTGAAGATGACTTAGCCAGAGCCTCAAACCTCACCAGAATTCCCACTGACTCCAGGCTCAGCTACAGACTCCTTGTGCTATCCCGGAGATCTGACCCACAGTCTTCTTTGTCCTCAGGCCCAATTGTGTCAACGTGCTGGTCACCACCACTCAACTAATTCCTGCCCTGGCCAAAGTCCTGCTGTATGGATTGGGTTCTGTGTTTCCTATTGAGAACATCTACAGTGCAACCAAGACAGGTAAGGGGAACCTAGACCTACAAAAGGGGGAGGGTAAGGTCAATTTTGCCTGCCGGGATGAGAGGTTTAATGACACGAGGGAAGTTAAAGAATTTGTCCAGAGGTATGACCAAACTCCCCAAACCACCCTCATAACTCACTGGGATTAACCTCTGATCTAGAGAAATTGCTTAGTTTTGCAGTTTTCCAAAGTGTATTAGTTAAGATATGCACAAAGCTGCTATTAACAAATACCCACAAATACAAGGGTTTAATTACATTAGTGCATGTATGTGTGTGCTAAGTCGCTTTAGTCGTGTCTGACTCTTTGCAACCCTGTGGACCACAGCCGACCAGGCTCTTCTGTCCATGGGATTCTCCAGGCAGGAATACTGGAGTCAGTTGCCATGCCCTCCTCCAGGGGATCTTCCTGACCCAGGGATCGAACCTGCATCTTTTGTGTCCTGCATTGGCAGGCAGGCTCTTTACCACTAGCCGCACCCTTGGGACGACCCTAATTACATTAGGGCCAAAGCTAATATCTCTCAGATGTCAAACAGACCAGAGGCGAGTGATCCAGGCTGATGGAGTGATTCTGTTCTCAAACTCACCCAGGAAGCCAGGTTCTTCCCATTTTATTTTCCCATTATCATCCCTTCTAATTTTATTCTCATCAGTTCAGTTCACTCACTCAGTTGTGTCCAACTCTTTGTGACCCCATGAACCGCAGCACGCCAGGCCTCCCTGTCCATCACCAACTCCCAGAGTTTACCCAACTCATGTCCATTGAGTCGGTGATGCCATCCAACCATCTCATCCTCTGTCGTCCCCTTCTCCTCTGCCCTCAATCTTTCCCAGCATCAGGGTCTTTTCAAATGAGTCAGCTCTTCGCATCAGGTGGCCAAAGTATTGGAGTTTCAGCTTCAACATCAGTCCTTCCAGTGAACACCCAGGACTGATCTCCTTTAGGATGGACTGGTTGGATCTCCTTGCAGTCCAAGGGACTCTCAAGAGTCTTCTCCAACACCACAGTTTTCTTCAGCGCTCAGCTTTCCTTACAGTCCAACTCTCACATCCATACATGACCACTGGAAAAACTGTAGCCTTGACTAGACGGACCTTTGTTGACAAAGTAATGTCTCTGCTTTTTAATATGCTGTCTAGGTTGGTCATAACTTTCCTTCCAAGGAGCAAGCGTCTTTTAATTTCATGGCTGCAGTCACCATCTGCAGTGATTTTGGAGCCCCCCAAAATAAAGTCTGCCACTGTTTCCACTGTTTCCCCATCTATTTCCCATGAAGTGATGGGACCAGATGCCATGATCTTAGTTTTCTGAATGTTGAGCTTTAAGCCAACTTTTCACTCTCCTCTTTCACTTTCATCAAGAGGCTCTTTAGTTCTTCTTCACTCTCTGCCATAAGGGTGGTGTCATCTGCATATCTGAGGTTATTGATATTTCTCCTGGCAATCTTGATTCCAGCTTGTGCTTCCTCCAGCCCAGCATTTCTCATCATGTACTCTGCATATAAGTTAAATAAGCAGGGTGACAACATACAGCCTTGACGTATTCCTTTTCCTATTTGGAACCAGTCTGTTGTTCCATGTCCAGTTCTAAACTGTTGCTTCCTGACCTGCATACAGACTTCTCAAGAGACAGGTCAGGTGGTCTGGTATTCCCATCTCTCAGAATTTTCCACAGTTTATTGTGATCGACACAGTCAAAGGCTATGACATAGTCAGTAAAGCAGAAATAGATGTTTTTCTGGAACTTTCTTGCTTTTTCGATGATCCAGAGGATGTTGGCAATTTGATTTCTGGTTCCTCTGCCTTTTCTAAATCCAGCTTGAACATCTGGAAGTTCATGGTTCACGTATTGCTGAAGCCTGGCCTGGCTTGGAGAATTTTGAGCATTACTTTACTAGCGTGTGAGATGAATGCGATTGTGCAGTAGTTTGAGCATTCTTTGGGATTGCCTTTTTTGGGGATTGGAATGAAAACTGACCTTTTCCAGTCCTGTGGCCACTGCTGAGTTTTCCAAATTTGCTGGCATATTGAGTGCAGCACTTTCACAGCATCATCTTTCAGGATTTGAAATAACTCAACTGGAATTCCATCACCTCCATTAGCTTGGTTCGTAGTGATGCTTCCTAAGGCCCACTTGACTTCACATTCCAGGATGTCTAGCTCTAGGTGAATGATCACACCATCGTGATTATCTGGGTCATGAAGATATTTTTTGTATAGTTCTTCTGTGTATTCTTGCCACCTCTTCTTAATATCTTCTGCTTCTGTTAGGTCCATGCCATTTCTGTCCTTTATTGAGCCCATCTTTGCATGAAATGTTCCCTTGGTATCTCTAATTTTCTTGAAGAGATCTCTAGTCTTTCCCATTCTATTATTTTCCTCTACTTCTTTGCACTGATCACTGAGGAAGGCTTTGTCTCTCCTTGCTATTCTTTAGAACTCTGCATTCAAATAGATATATCTTTCCTTTTCTCCTTTGCTTTTCACTTCTCTTCTTTTCACAGCTATTTGTAAGGCCTCCTCAGACAGCCATTTTGCTTTTTTGCATTTCTTTTTCTTGGGGATGATCTTGCTCCCTGTCTCCTGTACAGTGTCATTAACCTCCATCCGTAGTTCACCAGGCACTCTATCAGATCTAGTCCCTTAAATCTATTTCTCACTTCTACTGTATAGTCATAAGGGATTTGATTTAGGTCATACCCAAATGGTCTAGTGGTTTTCCCAACTTTCTTCAATTTAAGTCTGAATTTGGCAATAAGGACTTCATGATCTGAGCCACAGTCAGCTCCCGGTCTTGTTTTTGCTGACTGTATAGAGCTTCTCTATCTTTGACTGCAAAGAATATAATCAATCTGATTTCAGTGTTGGTCATCTGCTGATGTCCATGTGTAGAGTCTTCTCTTGTGTTGTTTATTCTCATGTATATAGTCAAATCAGAATCTGCCATATTATCATTCCAGCTCATGGGAAGGGAGAAAAGAGGAAGGAGTGATACATGCACGTCCAGTATTCTAAAAATAACACCGGGGGCGGGGTTTACTTCTACTCACCTCCTATTGGCCCAGCTTGGTCAGGTGGCCATAACCAGTTGCCAGGGAATCTGGGAAATGTAGTCCACAGCTAAATGACCATAGCTACTGCTGCTGCTAAGTCACTTCAGTCGTGTCCGACTCTGTGCGACCGCGCAGATGGCAGCCCACCAGGCTCCCCCATCCCTGGGATTCTCCAGGCAAGAACACTGGAGTGGGTTGCCATTTCCTTTTCCAGTGCATGAAAGTGAAAAGTGAAGTCGCTCAGTCGTGTCCAACTCTTAGCGACCCCATAGACTGTAGCCTACCAGGCTCCTCTGTCCATGGGATTTTCCAGGCAAGAGCACTGGAGTGGGGTGCCGTTGCCTTCTCCGAACATAGCTAAGCCCCGGTAAAACTCAGGAAATTCTATTACTAAGAAAGAAGAGGAAAACATTTCCCACCCCAGGATGGTACATGAGGTGGTTTTATTTTAGGTAGTACATTAAATAACCTAACCTTGAACCCACACAGAAGACTGTCGATTTTTTAATGCTCTTTAAAGAAGAGTGTCTCAGTTTAGTGTTATCCTGTTTCAACAACTTTTTCATATTTGCTAATCTCCCTTATTAACAGAGAAAACACCTTAGGCTCAGAGCTTTCATCAAATAAGAGAATTCAGTAACTAGAAGTGAACAGCAGCATTTGTCATCAGGACAAGTAATATTGGTTTTTCTGGGGGAGAGGTAGAAGGGCACTGTGTCTTGATTTGTGTGTGTGTGTGTATCACCTGAAATTGTATAATAACACTAAATCTAGTTAACATGTTTTTAATGAGACATTTTTACCTGTGTTATTTTCTGGAGGAAAAATCAATTTATAATATATACTTTGGAAGCATTTCCTTAGAGCAGAGCCTTTACTAAAGTTCTAGACCAGAGATGGCTAGAAGGACTAGATGTCCTTCAGTGCTCAGGGCAGCAAAGAAATTAGCCAGCCCAAAACGTCAGGAACTCCGAGGCTGAGAAATGCTGATGGAGGTGAAGGGCTCAGCAGGCGCCAGCACAGAGTCATTGCTGTCCCTATTAGCACGCTTCTGTTATGATGGTTGTTCCTAAACTTGCCAACAAGGTCGGGATGAACTAAGATCTGAATTCAGTGTGCAGGATTGATGCTGCTGCCTGGCCACCTGGGACGAAGGGAAACATGAAAAGATGGTCATCTACACGAAACAAGAGAAAAACAAACCGGGGAATCACACGAGGGCCACTCTGGCGCCAGGCTGCCCACCCTCGGACACGTGAAGCCCGACACTTGTGCTTCCTAACCCTGGGACCCTGGGCAGATCGCCTCACCTCTAGGGGCTTCACGTCTAATCTGTAAAACGGGTCCATCGCTCTTACACCAGACAGCTGCATAGACACCAGAGCTTGTTTCAAACCCCTGCTCTGCCTTTCTGCTGGGTCCCGGTGGACCAGCCTCATAACTGCTCTGGGCCTCTGTCTTGTCGTCCCATCACCTGGGGACAGGGACACCTCCAGGTTTGCTCAAGGATGAAATGACTCACCCCAGGTCCTCAGGAAGACGGCTGCACGAAGGAAGCTCTTAATTAGCGGTGATTATCCACCGCAGTCCCGGGTCCTCACCAAGCATCTTCCTTTCCTTCTGTGCATGCAGGGAAGGAGAGCTGCTTCGAGAGGATAATGCAGAGGTTCGGCAGAAAGGCTGTCTACATCGTGATCGGCGATGGCGTGGAAGAGGAGCAGGGAGCCAAAAAGGTACTTCCTCCACGCAGCTCTCAGGGCGCTTCCCCCTTCTCTGTTGAGCCTGTCTCCTTTCCAGGCTCTTCGGTCGCTGGTCCACTCCCACTCAGAAATCACAGAAGCATCCTGAGTCATTTCCTTCTGCAAATCCCCGCTCCGTGCCTTTGGCTGCCACCCCTGGTAGCCTTGCATTGTTTCTGGGACAACTGCTCGGGAGCCCAGAGACCCTCCATCAGGGCAGGCTGGTGGGGGGGCTGGTGCACGTGTGTGTTTTATTTAATACTCACTGATCATATGTTCCAGGAACCCTTCCCAGTTAATAAAGACAGCATTAAGCTAATGAAAAAGAAAATCCTGCTTTTGTGATCTCAGGCCCATGAGGAGACGGGCAGGGGGGTTCTGGTGGCCGCAGCTCTGTTCTTGGAAAAGAAACAGCTGCTAAAGTCCAGGGTCTGGACTTGTCAACAGCATCCCAGAGAGCCTGCCGCCCCCCACCCAGGGGCCTGGGAAGTGGATTGTTAATGTCACAGAGCTTAATTTGGGGGACCTGGTTTCCCCCTTCCTGCCTCAGAAACAGATTTTAAGGAAATGCAAAAATGTTTAGGGTCTCAGCGGATGAAACACATGAGAAGATGGAAGGTCCTGAGACAGGGGTTCAGGAGAGGGAAAGCTTAGAAGACTTTGCATATACCAGTCCAGCCTCCTGGAAGGCTCCTCCCCTTCCCTTCCTTGCTCCTCCCCTTGCTCTTCCGGACTCATTCTTTTCCAGCCTCAGCCTCCCTTCAGAGGAGGCTTTCCCTCCCAGCTCCCACTCCCACCTTCCAAGCTCAATGAGGCCTGCCTGCACTTCCCTCCCACAGATCTCCATATTCCTCCTCCAAGGCCTTATCCCCTCTTGTCATGAAAGAGCTACTTTGTGACTTGTGGCTGCATCACCGACCCTCCACCTGGAGTGTAAGCTCCATTAGCTGAGCACCTACTGTGTGCTGGCCTCTCTTGCAGGCACTGCACCTGGGCAGTGAGCAGAACACACAGGCCGTTCTCACCCCTCACTCAGCTCACAGCCTGGGGACAGGCGGTCAGCACCTAAGTGTAACCAGCATGTCAGATGACCGCCGGAGCTTTGGAGAAAAATAAAGCAGAGAGTGGAGAACAGAGGAGGCGCTAGGGGAGGGCAGGCTGGGAGTGCAGGTGGTGATCAAGGCCTGCCTGGCTGCCAGGTGATGGCCGAGCAGAGGTGGGAGGAGAGGAAGTGAGCCAAGTGAGCATCAGAGGGGGGGAATTTCGGGAGAGGAACCAAGAAGTTCAAAGGTCCGAAGGCTGGGGCTTCCTGCAGAAAGCCAGCGTGGCATCAGGGATGCACCAAGCAAACGGCAGGGCAGGTCGGGAGGTGCGGTCTTGGAGGTGCCTGGGGCATTTGGAGGGACTTCAGCTTTTACTCTGAGCACTTCTTTTTAAAGCAGATTTCTTTAACTTTAAAAATGAACTGATTTAGAGGGACTTCTTTACCTGGCTGTACTTAACCAGTGGCGCTCCAGTGGTTAAGACTCCACACTCCCAATGCAGGGACACAAGTTTGATCCCTGGTCAGGGAAGTGAGATCCCACACACCACATGGCATGGCTTACATTCGACTTAGAGGAGAAAATATTAATCATAGCTATCGGGGCGACCATGAAAAAAGCTGAGTACCGAAAAATGGATGCTTTTGAACTGTGGTGTTGGAGAAGACTCTTGAGAGTCCCTTGGACTGCAAGGAGATCCAACCAGTCCATCCCAAAGGAGATCAGTCCTGAATATTCATTGGAAGGACTGATGCTGAAGCTCCAATACCTAGGCCACCTGATGCGAACAACTGACTCATTGGAAAAGACCCTGATGCTGGGAAAGATTGAAGGCAGGAGGAGAAGGGGATGACAGAGGATGAGACGGTTGGATGGCATCACCGACTCAATGGATATGTGTTTGAGCAAGCTTTGGGAGTTGGTGATTGGCAGGGAGGCCTGGCGTGCTGCAGTCCATAGGGTCACAAAGAGTCAGACTAAGCGAGTGAGCTGACTGATACGGGTGATACACCAGGATATGACCAAAACAGTGGTGTGAACCTCATGAATTATCACATGAATCCAGGACCGGTGTGCCAGGTCAAGAGCTGGTCTCTGGTAAACCTACCCGAAGCCCACTGCTGGGGTGGGAGGGGGAGTCCAGAGCCACTTTTGCAGGTTCAGATCTAATTGAGAAGAACCTCTGCCCAAGCATGTGACAGCGATCAAAATAAACTTTGCTTCTATCAGAGTCAGATTGAGAACCTGCTTAGCCTCTGGTCGTGGGCACGCTACCTGCCCTCTGGTTCTCACCTGGAGAACGACAAGTCCATGGAGCAGTCACTGCCGTTCACTTGCCTTCTCACATCAAAGGGGGTTTCTTAGGACAGTGTAGCAGATGTTTGGAAATGATCGTTTACTATCCTGAAATGAAATACTAACGGATAAGAAAACCTCCTTAAAGCCATAATTTCCTGCCCCAAGAAAATTTTTAGAAAGAAAATAAAAAACATAGTGTCCTGGAGATCAACATCCAGTGATACAGAGAGAAATAAGGGCGGGACCTCCCTGGTGGTCCAGTGGTTAAGACTTTCCCCTTCCAGTGCAGGGGGTGCAGGTTCTATCCACAGGGGGCTAAGATCCCCCATGTCTCAGGACCAAAACATAAAACAGAAGCAACATGGTTAACAACTTCAATAGTTTAAAAATGGTCCTCATCAAAAGTAATCTTTTTAAAGAAATAAGGGAAAGTCGTTTGTACTCAAGGGTTCCTTCAGGTGGCGATAGTGGTAAAGAATCCACCTGCTAATGCAGGAGACACGAGGTCAATCCCTGGGTCCGGAAGGTCCCCTGGAGGAGGGCACGGCCACCCACTCCGGTATTCCTGCCTGGAGAATCCCATGCACAGAGGAGCCTGGCGGGCTACGGTCTACAGGGTCGCAAAGAGTTGGACACGACTGAGCACACACACGTATTTATACTCACAATAACATGTGCTCCGGTGGTAAACATTTGAGCACAGAGCCCTGCACCCAAAAGCGCTGTCGCTGAGGATGCAGCCCGGCAAATGCAGGACACGAGTGTGCAGTCCCGGCCACTCACAGAGCCATCGAGGCACTGCAGCTGTCACGTGATTGCTCCAAACTGCAGGGCAACCCACGGTGAGGCTCGGAGTAAAACAAAATATAGGCTTCCCCAGTTCACAGAGTCACTGCAGCCCTGGAAAACGTTTATTAAAAGCATGGGAAAGATACTCTGTTTATGTGACAGAGTGGAGTTAAGGGTCTCCACTAGGGTTATTATGAATGGGTTTGTATGTTCTTAAATATCTGGCAGAAGATTTGAAAATCATTCAAGTCTAAGGTGTGTGGGATGGAGCAGGCACCTGCACCTCGTGGAGTGCCCCCCAATCATGACAACAGTCAAAACTCACACAGTCGCTCCTAGGAGGCAGGCTGCTTCTTAAGAACTGCTAGTCTAGGTCGCCCTCCCTTAGAGAGCCAGGAGGAGGGGGAGCTGACAGAGATGCCTCTTCATAAACTAAAGTTCTTTTTTTTTTGAGATCTTAGTTCTCCAACCAGGGATCGAACCCATGCCCCCAGCACTGGAAGTGCAGAGTCTTAACCACTGGACCTCCAGGGAAGGCCTGCAGGTGCCCCTTTCAATTCTGTGTCCCAGGCACCTCCCTCACCTCACCCTACAGCTGCCTGGCTCTCACAGAAACAGGTGGCCAGGGGAGCATATTTTGCCCTAAATCCCAGCTTGGCCATTGTTGGCTGTGTGGCCTTCAGCCAGGGGCAGCCCTCTCTGAGCTGCCTTTTTATCTGTTGCCCCCTGCAGAGAACAGACGCCAAGGGGGCCAGCAGAGGAACCATGCAGAGTCAGCCCTCAATAGCCCAAAGTGGGTGCGGTTACTACTCCCTGGGGCTGGGGAGTAGTGGGGGAGAAAGCTAAATCCATCTTCAGAAATTCAGAGGAGGGTCTGTCTCTAGGGGAGCCAGCAGAGAAAGAAAACAGGAGTCCGAATTTGCACATAACAAAGGGGGAAGAAGGAATGAGCACAGAATCTAATTAAAAATAAGCAAAGAAGAGGGGGTTTCCCCCTGACTCCCCAGCCGGGCTGCACTGTTGGAGGGAGTGGCCTGGCTCTGTTTCCCTAGCTCTGCTCTCAATCCAGCACTGAGGCCTGTGTCTCTCTGTAGGATCTGCCCCATCCGGGGTCATCCAGGCTCCCTTGACCTCTGGTACCAGCAGCATGGGGCCCTGGCATGAACAGAAAAGTCAGAGGACTTGGACCCAGGCTCTGTAGAACCAGAGGCTGTTTCTATTTTCGTCTAATGTTATTCCAACTCAAGCTGAGTAATAAACATTGCTGGAACCAGCATCGGGAGGAGAAACATGGAAAAGGAAAAAAAAAAGAAGAGGGGGTTTCCCTGGTGGCTCGGTGGTAAAGAATCCACCTGCCAATGCAGGAGACATGCGTTCGATCCCCGGTCCGGGAGGATCCCACATGCCACAGAGTAACTGAGCCCGTGCATCAGAACTGCTGAGCCCATGTTCTAGAGCGCGGGAGCCTTACCTACTGAGTCCACTTGCCCCGAGTCCGCAGTCAACAACTACAGAAGCCACTGCAATGAGAAGCCTGAACACTGCACCTGAAGAGTGACCCCTGCCCCCTTCAACAAGAGAAAAGCCCTCATGGTGAAGACCCAGCGTGGCCAAAGATAAATACATTTTTAAAAATAAGGCAAAGAAGTTTATAAAAGAAAACAGGAGAAGTCTGACAAATACAAGACACAAAAGTAAACTGATATCAAAAAAGCCAAATGTTGTCACAATAAATGGGAATGAAGCAAAATTTCAAAGTCAGTGATTTTTTGACAGTTTTTTTTTTTAAAAGCTGGCTGAATGTGAAAGATTCCTAATATAGAGAACAGTTGAAAAATACAAAAAAAGTATTCCTGTGTATACTAACAATGAAAGCCGATGCCGCTGTATTAATATCAAGCAAATAGATTTTAAGGTGAAAATCATTACTAAAAAATTAGAAGTATAAAAGTGTTCATTTGAGCTAAACTTGCAAGTACCTAATAAAATAGCTTGTGCTTCCCTGGTGGCTCAGAGGGTAAGGCATCCGCCTGCAATGTGGGAGACTGGGGTTCAAATCCCCGGTCGGGAAGATCCTCTGGAGAAGGAAGTGGCAAGCCACTCCAGGACTCTTGCCTGGAAAATTCCATGGACGGAGGAGCCTGCTAAGCTACCGTCCATGGGATTGCAGAGTCACACACAACTGAGCAACTTCACAATAAAATAGCTTAAATAAGAAAAAAACAAAATCTGCCCACATAACAAAAACTCACCCCAGTGTCTTGTTTGGGCAAAGTCCACAGGAGCAAGTATATCACTGAATCCAGGCTGAGGGAGTGGGTGAGGAAGTCCCCCGGGGCCCAGGCTTTGTACAGTGGAGTTTGCGTTGCCAGAGATGCCGGTCCGCAGCTTCAACAGCGGAGAGCTGTCTCCGCCTCCCGTTAGCGGCCCACAGCGCCAGGGCAGCCCAGGGGCCCAGGCCCCGCCCGTCTTGTCGCTCTGCCAGCCCCAGTGCTGCCGTTACCACACAGCCCACGACGGCTCCTCACCCCCTCCACGCCTGCACTCCCCCACCAGGAAAATCAAGGGGGAGGGGAGAGGGGAGGACCCCCCTGCCCTTTAAGAGCACCGCGGATACAGCGATACGACATCACTGCTGCTCAGGCCAGATTTCTGAGTCAGGAAGTCACACCTTGTCACAAAGGGAGCTGGAAGATGTGGCCTTGATTCTCAGCCACTCCTGCCTAGCAAGGCAAGATACAAAGGAAGAAAAGGAAGAAAACAAGGACGGAGCATTTTTCTGAGAGAGAAGGGGAGAACGAATGTAGGGAGCCAGCAGTCTCCATCACAGCCGGCCAGTGGCGGGGCTGTCACTCATCCCAGGCCTTCAGTTCAGTCCAGTCACTCAGTCGTGTCTGACTCTTGGCGACCCCATGGACTGCAGCATGCCAGGCCTCCTTGTCCATCACCAACTCCCGGAGATTACTCAAACTCATGTCCATTGTGTCGATGATGCCATCCAACCATCTCGTCCTCTGTCATCCCCTTCTCCTCCCGCCTTCAATCTTTCCCAACCTCAGGGTCTTTACCAATGAGTCAGTTCTTCACATCAGGTGGACAAAGTGTTGGACTTTCAGTTTCAGCGTCAGTCCTTCCAATGAATATTCAGGACTGATCTCCTTTAGTATGGGCTGGTTGGATCTCCTTGCAGTCCAAGGGACTCTCAAGAGTCTTCTCCAACACCACAGTTCAAAAGCTTCAATTCTTCGGCACTCATCTTTCTTTATAGTCCAACTCTCACATCCATACATGACTACTGAAAAAACCATAGCTTTGACTAGAAGGACCTTTGTTGGTAATGCCTCTGCTTTTTAATATGCTGTCTAGGTTGGTTACCCACTACTCTTTATTACTGATGTCATCATTTTATTTAATCCTCCAAGCCCCTCCCCCCACACACACGGTGGGTACCATCCCACTTCATTTTATAGAGGACATGTTTGAGACTCAGAGACGTTAATTAATTTACTTAAGGTCACACAGCTGGCAGCGTAAACTGCTCTGTGCTGTGTGCCAAACGCCTGGTAGGAAGGAGGTGGACTTAGGACTTTGAAACACTGTCGTTCTGCAGCCCTGAGCTGGTCAGAAGAGACTGGAGTCCACCAAAGAAGACTCGGGCACACCACCCCCATACGCTCCACTCCCCTTAAAGTTCCCACCAGTGTCTAAAGCAGCAGCCCCAGCACGTTAATGAGTAGCTCTGTGCGCCAGCAGCTCTCCCGACGTGATGGATGGGCCTCATTAGCCCAGGCCGCCGGACACCTAAGCAGTGTGAAATACGGTGACAGGACAAGGGGCTTCAGCTGTTTCAGCTGACAGTGTTGTTAATATCTCCATTTTAGCGGATCATTTGTCTCCACCTCTCCACAAGTGATAAATCCACCCGGGCTCTGCAGCCACCAGGCCTGGGAGGGAGGCTGCTGAGACAGTCTCTTCCCCTTTGCTTGTTTCCTCCAAGAAAAATAAATTACATTGTTTAAGGAGGGACTGGATTGGCCAGGCAGCCACCAACATCCATCTTTGCAGAGAATGAAAGGCTCAGCCAGGCTGAGGGGAGCAGGGTGGGGGAGCTGAAAGGCATTAAAGAGATGGCATCTGTTGCCCATGATGGATCGTTTTCTGCTTCTTTTGGGCAAAAGAGGAAAAGATGTGTCCATTGAGGACTTTGCTTTGAGAAATTCCCCTTCCCTCTTCTTCTCCCTCCCTTCCTTTTTTCATTCATTCCACGAATATTAAGTGCCCACTGTGGGCCAAGAGGCATGCTAGGCAGCAGTGAACATGACTTTCCAAGCTCAGACCCTCCTCAGGGCCTCTGCACTTGCTGTGTCTTCAGCCTTGACTACCTCCCCCCACATTTGCATGGCCCCTGCCTTCCCATTCTCTGGGGCCTACTTAAATGTCATCCCTCCAGAGAAGCCTGCCCTGACCCAGCTCTCTAAAGTGCAGAGCCCCCAGAGGCAGGAAAGGGTTTATTGTGCTCCTGGAACCAAAAGGACATTTGTATAGTTTCTATCCTGTGGGCATAGAACCTCACAGAGCAGCAGATCTACCACGGAACTGGGGGCATTCATATACATTCATCAAGCATCCTCTGTTCACTCAGTAAATAACTGAAGGCCAGTGACTGTCTTGAGGATGCTCAGTATCTTTTAGCTGTAATGAAGACTTAAACACTTGCTAACCTAACAAGATTAGAAGTAGGTGTATCCTAGGTTGTTTCAGTGGCTCCAAAAATTCACCAGGTATCCCTTTCCATCATTTTGCTCTACCTTTCTAATCATCTTTGGCTTTTTCATTTCTGATATTTCATTTCTCATGATCTCAAAACAGCTGCCACAGCTCCAGACATCACATACTAACAAGCCATCATTCAAATGAAAGGGGAAAGTAAGGAGGAAAGAGTTCTCAGGTGCTTCTCTCTAATCATGGAGGAAAATCTTTCCCAGACACTCCCAGCAAACTTCCTCATTGACTTCAATGGCTCACAAGTCAGGAGGGATACAGGACAAATCCCTGACAAACAGGGTTGGAGTTGTCATAGCTTGCTTACATGATCATAATTCACCCCTTACTTACCTCTCTGGCACAGTGCTGCCAAATTCAGGGTTCTGGAAGTAGGAAGGAGGAGGATGGCTGTTGACAGGCATCAGCTTTAGTTAGTGGTTACATTTTCTGGTGATGAACACACAGTCAAGTTTTTTCTCTGGAGTCAGACAGAATCTCTGTGTGCCTCAGTCTCCTTATTTGTAAAACAAGATAGACATGGTATACAGCAAGTATTATCTGCATTTTTCAGACAAGCAGCAGAGTAAATCACTTAAGGTCACCCAGCTAATGAAGATAGAACAGAGCTTTGACAAGGGCAATCTTAAACATTTAACCTTCACACTATGGAAGTGTTTCACAAATTTCTTCTTTCACATGAGCAATTTCTGTAATCAACATAGCACTTCTTTTACACCAATTACTTCTGCTGTATCTGCATGCTGCCTGTCCTATTATCTACTTCATGTTTCCCTTTCAGTCAACGCGCTTATGTTTAAAATGAAAAACCTCATTGCATGACAGTAACACAGAGCATGCATCACCTGCTGTAAAGAAAAGATAAAAAGTCTCTGGGACCAGCCCTATCTGTTCACATGGAAACTAGTGAGTGTTAGGGAGGGGTTGAAGACATCTAGAATGGCCAAGCCTTTCTATCTGAAATGTCATGACTGAGAACACATTTTTAAGTCGAATCGCTTTCCTGTTGTGTGATTTGGTGCACCGCTTCCCTGAGGTTCGGATGGTAAAGAATCTGCCTGCAGTGCAAGAAACTCAGGCTTTATCCCTGGGTCGGGAAGATCCCCTGGAGAAGGGAATGGCAACCCACTCCAGTATTCTCACCTGGAGAATTCCATGGACAGAGGAGCCTGACAGGCTATAGTCCGTGGAGTCACACAGAGTCAGACACAACTGAGTGACTAACACTTTCACTTTCAGCACATCAGGACCACGGCAGTCCCAACGGAGGGGAAAGGGGCCAGTCAGTCCGCATGTTGGACAGGGCAGGATAAGTCATCAGAACAGGCTCAGAAGGGGACTTCCCTGGTGGTCCAGGGATTAAGACTCCACACTCCCAGGGGGCACAGGTTCCATCCCTGTTGCGGAACAAAGATTTCCCCATGCCCACCAGGCAAAGCCAAAAAATAAATAACAGGCTCCAAGGAAATAGAAAGGATGCCCAGACTGGTGGGTACTGATCACCTCTGGTCGGGGGGAGGGGTCCACCGTGATGTTTTGACTCGGGGACTTCTCCTAAGGTTCTCACCACAGGCGTGGGATCCAGGGGGGCTGCAGGAGGTGCCAGCAGAGCCATAACCATGTGTCCGCGGTTCTGTGTTCCAGCACAACATGCCTTTCTGGAGGATATCCTGCCACGCGGACCTGGAGGCGCTGAGGCACGCCCTGGAGCTGGAGTATTTATAGCAGCGCCCGCGGCCTCCCCACCTGCCGTCAGAGCTGCAGCCGCCAGCCCAGGCCCCTGGCTTTCCCCGCCGCCCCCGCCAGAGGCTGGACGGCAGGCAGGGTCCCTCCAGCCGAGAGGCGTCCAGTGACCATCTCAGAAGTGGTCCTTTCGGCCCCAACGCGGGTCCTGAGAAACGGGGCACCCAGCAGTGGCTTTGGAATATTTAACTTTGGGGAAGAGGGCTGGCTCAGAGTCCAGACTTTTCTACAAGACTCACAGAACAAAAGCAAGGAAGTGCTGATTCGGGGGAGGGCTGGTGATGAGAAGGGAACAGGCCTGTTTTTTTCCACTTTAATTTATGGACTGCTGTCATTACTCCGCTATTACGCTCTTGTACCTGTGTTGCTGGTTTTCTTAGCTGTTGGTTTTTTGGTTTTCTCAGCGGGCACGTTTGGCGGCGCACAGTTCTAACTGAAGCCTCTCTGCTCCGAGTGGTGCTCTGGAGGCAGCTCGGGGCTGTGGGGAAGACTGTTGCTTATTTTGTTTTTAAGGACCCAACCCGACATCATGTGGACGGTGCACATGCCTTCAACTGCCATCTTGTTTTCTGGGAAGCGGGGACCCTGCGGAGGAGGTGGTATTTTGTGACAGAAAGAGGCATTAAATAAAACCACGTTTACATTTTGAAGTGGGGTAGGGTGTCACTACTTGATGACCACCTTTGCGGCTTCTGAATATGTTGGTCTTTTCCTCTTTCATTGCAGAAGTATAAAATCCAACTCAAATTGGCTTAAGCCAAAAAAAAAAAAAAAAAGGCATCTCCAGGAACTTTTAGTCCATATATGTCTTCAGGCATAGCTAGATCCTGGCGGTCAAGTGACTTTCTCCTGGGTGGTTTTACTTCTCAGGCAGGCTCTTCCCTGTTGTAGCAAAAATGGCTCCAAGAATCTTTCAGCAAAACCACACCAGTAGAAATAGCTGCTTCTGCCTCGAGGTTCCAACAAGAGCCCAGGATTGTGTCTCATTGGCCAGACCTGAGTCATGACCTACCCATGGAGCTGGATTTAGGGTTCAATCTCTCATGAGCAGAAAGTTGGAGAGAGCTGGTTCCCCAAAGGACGAATCAGTGAGCTACTACTAAAAGAATTTGGGGGGTGCTATGGAAATAGAACTGATCTCCATGCCAATGGTAGGAGTTTGTTTTCCAGGGGATGAACCGAGGATTTGGTGAAGGAAACAAGAAGGGACATCTGGAGAAGTTCCAAGGACATCTTGAGCTCTGTTGCTGCCCACAGAATTCCAAGCAGAGCCTGGATCCATTTGATTGGATGCTAAGCCTAAGTATAAGCTCCTCCCTCTATTCATGTCAGTGAAATCCAGGGTCTTCAATTGGCTGGCATCCATGTCAGTGGAGATGGGAAAACGACCTGATGATCGGAGTCTCAGAGCTAGAATCTGATACATAGAAAGCCATCACCAACAGTGAGATAGACTCCTCACTAGGCTCTGAGCTCCCTGGGGGCAGGTGCTATTTGCTTCATCTCTGTTTCCCCCCAAATCAAGCATGGAATGATGTTCTTGGAATCAATCCACAGAGTGGATGCTAACACAAATTGGAATCCCATTATAGATGAGGTTCCTATGACAAACCTACACAGCATATTAAAAAGCAGAGACATTACTTTGCCAACAAAGGTCCACCTAGTCAAAGCTGTGGTTTTCCCATTAGTCACGTATGGATGTAAGAGTTGGACTATAAAGAAAGCTGAGCGCCAAAGAATTGATGCTTTTGAACTGTGGTGTTGGAGAAGACCCTTGAGAGTCCCTTGGACTGCAAGGAGATCCAACCAGTCCATCCTAAAGGAGATCAGTCCTGGGTGTTCATTGGCAGGACTGATGTTGAAGTTGAAACTCCAATACTTTGGCCACCTGATGCAAAGACCTGATTCATTGGAAAAGACCCTGATGCTGGGAAAGATTGAAGGCAGGAGGAGAAGGGGACGACAGAGGATGAAATGGTTGGATGGCATCACTGACTCGATGGACATGAGTTTGAGCAAGCTCCGGGAGTTGGTGATGGACAGGGAAGCCTGGCATGCTGCAGTCCATGGGGTTGCAAAGAGTCGGACATGACTGAGCCGATTGAACTATAGATGAGGTAGAAAGAAGGATGGAAGTATAATTGACATCATAGTCAGTAAGGTAATTGGCTGGGTGAATGGAATATTTGTAAAAATGGATGAATAGATGTTTAAATAGTTGGGTGGTGGGTGGGTGGCTGGTTAGGTGATTGGAGAATGGAGAAATAAATGGGTGGGTGACTCTTGGAATGACTAGATAGATGGTTATATAGATTGAATGGTTGGATGGTTGGATAGATAATTGATGACCAAATGGTGAGATGGATGGGTGGATGCTTGTCTGGATGAATGAATGGTTGCATGGTGAGATGGAAAGATGGATAGATGGTTAAGTGGGTAAATGAGTGGCTAAATGGATGGATGGGTATTTGAATGAGTAATTGGATAGAATGACTAATGGTTGATGGGTGATTGATATGTGATGGTTGGATATGTGGTTGCAAGAATGGTATAATGGTTAGATGGACAGATGGTTAAATGGAGGTAAAGAATCCCCAGAGTTAGCTGCTGAAAACATGGGTCAACCTCACTATAATCTGCCGACTTAGGTTTCTTCTAATGAGTGGAGGAGCTGTACTGGATGAATTGACTTCTGGTTGGAGAAGAAAAAGAGACTGGAGGACAGCCACCCAGGGAATCAGTGACGTGAACACTCCTGGATCCTCCCTGTTTTCCCATTGACACCCTGGCCACTTAGGTCTTGGTAATCACGTGCTATCCACCCTTCCCTTCCAGCCACCATCACAACCTGCTGTCAGAGAACAGAGTTGTGGTTGCCTAGGGTGGAGGGGAGAAGGACAGGCTGGGAATCTGGGGTTGGTAGATGCAAACTACTACATTTAGAGTAGATAAACAACAAGGTCCTAATGTATAGCACAGGGGACAATATTCAGTATCCTGTGATAAACCATACTGGAAAAGAATGTAAAAAAAGAATGTGTATACGTGTATAACAGGCATTTGGCTGATTCGCAGAGATTGGCACAGCACTGTAAATCAACTATACTTCAATAATTTGGAGGAAAAAAAATAAAATAGTCCTATCTCCAAATACTACAAAAAGAGAAAAAAAACTATCAAGAAAAATTTTGTTTAGAGTTTAACAAAGAGTAAATTTACTTATAAAAAAGAAATTTTATTTTAAAAGGCTTCTGTTAGTGGCACTAATAGTAGACTCTCAGCTGTCCACACAGAAAGAGGTTTGGGGTGAAACAAACGTGTCCCTTAATCCTGAAATTAACTGCCTAGGTGGTCAACTACTTCTCTGTTGTGATGACTGAATGTCGAAGGCTAGTGCTGACAGTCCACAGTTTGTAAGGGTTTCATTCTGAATTCTAGATGACTCGAAGCTCTCAGTGGGTAAAGACACTATCTTTCTCATTCTGTAAGAGAGAAGGCAATTAATGAATGTTGGATGATGGATGGAAGGATAGATGGTGGGTGGTGGGTAGATGGATGGATAAATGGATGGATGGATGGATGGGTAGCTAAGATTCAGTGGTCCCAGACTGCTTGCCTTCAATGTTTATCCAACAGTATCTTGCAGCCCTCTGGAACACTCTTAGAAGTAGAGTGACTGGACTATGCAGTACTCCCAAACAAAAGCCCTTGGCCTTCTGGAAGTCTGAGCGTGACACCAGAAGTTCCTGGCCAGCTCAGCAGAAGGACAGAGAATCAAAGAAGTCTTCCGGTCAACCTCCAGGGCTGAAGGTATTTGTTTCACAATGGATTTAGAAATCCGCTAACAGGGGGATTTTCCAGTTGCAAATGGCATAAATACCATCAAAGTGGCTTTAAAAATAAAAAAAAAGATGTCTTTGGTCTACTTGACTGAAAGGTTCAGGAATGTGTGATCTCAGACCCCATCACCACCAACACCCCAAATGCAGAATTCAACAAGTGTCTTTAAATTTTTTTTTAATTCAGTCTCTTTGTCTCTATCCCTGGACACTGTTCCCTCTAACTTGGCTTCATTTGTGTTATACATGCTTGGGGTAAAAGATGTGGCAGGAGTGATTCCACAAAGATTTCTGTTGATTGAGCATTGGTTAATTCTTAGAAGGATAACTGCTCAGGAAAGATAGGTTAAATTTATTATGTGAGATTAAAATGTCCTTGTGGTTGAAATATTTTGAGTTCATTCTTCCTTAGTTATTTGCAGCCAAAAGCATCTCAACATATATATTAGCACATAGTAAACAGTAGTAGCGGCGTTATATCACGTGGGCTCAGATGTCTACTCAGAAAATGAATCATTCAAGTGGAGTGGACATTTTTTCCATCAGATATTAATCGAGTATCTACAATGCATTGGCAGTGTCCCCGGCACAACAGACACACATTTGAATAAGACATTGTGCTTGCAAAAAAAAAAAAATTGAGAGATTTGACCATCTAAAAAAAACTTACTAAGAAACGTAAGTAAGGCTTCCCTGGTGGCTCAGTGATAAAGAATCCACCTGCCAACGTAGGAAATGCTGGTTCGATCCCTGGTCTGGGAAGTTACTACACGCCGAGGGGCAACTAGACCCGTACACTACAACTTACTGAGCCTGTGCTCCAGAGCCTGGGAGCCCCAAATACTGAAGCCCACTTGCCCTACCGCCTGTTGTCCACAACAAGAGAAGCCACTGCAATGAGAAGCCTGTGCACCACAACTAGAGAGTAGCCCCCACTCCCCCCAACTAGAGAAAAGCCCGTGCAGCAACAAAGAGCCAGCACAGCCACAGATAAATTATAAAAATAACATGAGACAAAAGTCAAACTGAAATTCAAATCGCAGACAACAGCAAGAGTTAACCCCCCTAAATATATAAAAAGCTCCTAGAAATAAATAATAGGCCAACAACCCAAATAAAAAATGAACAAAGGCCATGAACATTTTTGTATTTTTTTAAAGTACAATTGGTTCTTAAACTTATACAAAGATACTCAAGTTCACTCATAATAAGAGAAATGCAGATATACTGAGATACCATTTTTCACATCAGATTGACAAAAATTCGAAAGTTTTATGACTCACAGTGCCGGTGGAGCTGTGGGGCTTCATGCATTGCTTGTGGAAGCTGAAATTGGTACAACTCCTAAGGAGGGAAAGTTGGCCATATTTATCCAATTTGTAAGTTTGACTCAGTACTTCCACTTCTGAGACTCTATCTACAGACATACTTACATAAGCATGCATATTCTGTATAGAGTTACTTTCTACAATACCGTCTGTAATAGCAAAGAATGAAAACAAACTGATATCCGTCAGCAGTGGACTGATACATATTGGCTGTGGGACTTTTTATTTCCTTGGAGTTTGGATCTTACTCCAAATCCAGTGAGAAGACACCAGAAAGTTTAAGGCAGGAGAGGGGCATAATCTGACTTCTATTTTTAAAAATCATCCTGATCTGGGGGATGGGTACCCAAGTATAACCATGTGCAAGAATATATCAGGTGCGCACTTGAGCTTGGTGCAGTAAACTGGGTGTAAAATACATGGAGAAAATACCTTCAAGTTCATGAGAAAGCCCATGACCTGTTTTTGCCCAGACACCCTGCCTCCATCCTTCCCCCTGGAAACCATGCTCCCCGGCACAGATGAGCAGGGACGACGTCTCCAGGTCCCCTAAAGAGCCCCTCCTGGTCCTTCCTAGCCTCTCCCCAGCCTTCCACCTCTCTCCTGATTTCTGTCACCCCAGATCTCCAAGCTCCTATAAATGGACCCATACAGAATGCAGCCTGCCTTCTTTACTCACAAGGATGTGGGGAAACTTCTAGGATGTCGTCCGGATCCACAGGCAGTCCATTCTGGGTAAAGGAAAATCTGAGCTGAGCTGAGCGCCCTCCGCCCTTCTCCCCCAGCGCCGGCAGCCCCACGATGCTGCCGGCTCAGCACCCGCGACGCTGTGCTCGCTGGTGACCACCAGAGGGCAGTGCGAGCCCGCCACTGGCCCGAACTGCCCGCAGGTGCCACCCAAAGTTAGGCCTGGAAATAGCACTGCGAGGATTCCAGAAGCATCTTCTTGGGCTGCGCCCTTGCTTCGGGGGAGTGCTTCCCTGAAATTGCAGCACCTTCGAGGATATGTTCAGGCCCAAGAGTTAAGGATTAATTGACCTGCTCTGGTCACAATGGGGACTCCAGCCGAGAGCAGCATGGTGGCCTGGAGCCATCAGCAACCACTGCCCTGGAAGCGCTTTTTCCTACACTCAGCGCGGCTTTAAAAGTTAACTGCCCTAATGCTTAATAATACCATCTTCATGATAGTTTAAATTGTTTAATAAAATGTTGGGGTTTTTTTCATCCATAAATTCAATATAGCAAAATATGCAGAAGTTCATTCAAGGATGATGGATAAGCCAGCTCCAGCCAAATACTGACTTTAAAATTCAACCATCAAGTATTTGGCCAAAAATGAGTATTTGGGGAACTCGGGCTGCAGGGGAGAGGGTGTCTCTTTGCCCTTGTAGCCCTGTCCCCGCCACACAGGTATCAGGACCACAGAAGCCCAGCCCTCCTGTCTCTCGTAGCCCTTGGATTTCTGCAGGCCACCTGGTGTGGCTGAATGAGGAGCTGCTCCCATAAGCCTGGCGTCTACATTTATTAAACACCTGCTGTGTCCCAGGCACCCGGCTGAGCCCTTGACTTGCATTAGCTCCTTTCATCGCAGCCACACAGGTGCTGTCTGGAGATGACAGATTGCACGTGGTTAAGATGTGGCCTGGGGTCAAATCCCAGCTCTTCCTTTTCCTGCTTGTGGAAACTTCACTCTCTGAACCTCAGCTTTCTCACCTGTAAAATGGGGTTGATGAGAAAACCCACCTCACAGAAATGTTGCCAGCATTGAATGCATTCAGACATGAACAACATTTTTTATTTGAAAACCTCCTTTTCGGTCACTCCACATGAGAAATGCATGTTGTATATATATCAAGACCCAGTCTAACGTAGATATATGTGTACATATTATGTGTGTAAAACTAAAATATGTTCCACAAAGCAATGTTGACCTATAATACTATGATACATCCTGTTATTTTCCATCCTGTCCTGGTTTCTGTTTAAAAGATGCAGGTCACAATCCACTAAATCGACTCCATGACCCACCATTTAGAAAATACTGGTTTAGTAAAAGGCTCGGCAGACCATGCTGTTCTCAGGAGTCCCATTTTACAGAAGGGGAAACTGAGGCCCAGAGAGTGTTGTGGCTTGCCTGTGACCTCACCCACTAGAACGTAGCAGAGCCCAGACTCCAACCTAGGATCTCTGACACCTAAATTAAGGCTCTTCCACACAAGATGCAAACTTGCCAGATCTGACCCAGAGAGAAGTTTGACTGATTTTCACAATGTTTGCAAAATTTGGTACAACTATAGATAACTTGGAAGACATAACTCAAAATATGAATTTTCAACTTCTCACTAAAAAATGTGGGCAATCTGGCAAGACGGGGACCTACGTACACACGGGATCAGCAGGAGCCACACCAGAGCTGCCGCTTTGAGCTGCTCTCCAGGTTCATTCCTTTGCCCCAGTCCCCACCATGCCATGGACAGAGGAGCCTGGCAGGTTACAGTCCATGGGGTCTCAGAGAGTCAGACATGACTTAGCAACTAAACAATAACAATCACTGTGCCGTTTTGTGTCCCAGACACTGAGACAAACCATCAATTGCCATAGTCTATGGTTTTTTCAGAATGGAGAAGTATTTTTCTATCACAAAAGGAAAAACAGGACTTCCCTCGTGGTCCAGTGGTTAAGAATCTGCCTGCCAATGTAGGGGACACAGGTTCGAGCACTGGTCTGGGAAGATTCCACACACCATGGGACAACTAAGCGCATGAAAACTACAGAACCCGCCTTCTAGAGCCCATGCTCTGGAAAAAGGGAAGCCCACGCACTGCAACGAGAGAAAGCTCCCTTGCAGCAACGAAGATCCAGCACAGCCCAAAATAAATAAATTTTTTCAAAAAAGGAAAAACAAAAACTAAACCAAGGGACCTACATTTCAAGAAAAAAAAAAAGCACAAATCTTTTCTCACGTATTTAAATACAAAGAAAACACATCAATATCAACTTAACCCCAAATCTGTTTCACTCGTCTCTACTCCCTGACTTGTTGAGAGTTTGCAACCCCCATCTTAACACTCCCCTTTATCTACCTCCGCCTGGTTTGCAGCTTCCTCAGTCTCTCTGGGCCTGGTGTGTCCTCAGCTGTAAAATGCAGGTGATGAGGGCACCATGTACATAAGCGACCGGGAATGTGAAAAATCCTGGATAAATGAAGTTCCCTTCTCCTCCTTCATTTCGTCAAGGGGAACCGAGGTCAGTACTCGATCACGTTAACAAGTCATTCTGGTGACCAGTTAGCCTGGCCTTGGATTATCTGCGGGGCCAGAGAGGTGATGGTTTCCCATTAACATCATGGCCTGAAAAGAAAGCCCTGGGACAGATGGCAACATCAGAGATTCGACCCCCAGGCACATCTCTGGGTGAGAGCTGGCTTTTTCAACGTCCAAGCATTCCTCTTGCTGCTTACCTTCCTGAATTGAAGAGGCTGGAGAGCTGAAAATTCCGTTTCCCAGACTCCCTTGCAGCCAGGGGACTGAAGCCTCTAAGGGCTCACCCATCAGCTGTGTCCACGAGACACCTGTGTTTGAGCTGAGCTAAGGAAGGAAAAACGGCCGAACACAGGAGACTGACTGGCCTGCAGGTGAGTGGGGCCTCCTGATCCTGTGGGAGTGGCTACCCGGGGCCCAGGCCTGCAGTGTGGCTCCCTCAGCCCTCCTGACATTCTGTAAATGCTCATGATGTTATCAGTTATACCCTAGGAAATTTGAGCAAACTCAGGGAGACAGTGGAGGACTGAGGAGCCCGACATGCTGCAGTCCACTGGATTGCAAAGAATCGGAAGGACTTAGCGTCTTAACAACAACAATCAGTCACACCCAATCAGGGAAGCAGCTAGATCCAGCCCAGGTGGCTGGGGTATGGAGCGAGTGATCAAGAACCCACCTGCCGATGCAGGAGATGTAAAAGATGCGAGTTCGAGCCCTGGGTGGAAAAGATCCCCTGGAGGAAGGCATGGCAACCTACTTCAGTATTCTTGCCTGGAGAATCCTATGGACAAAGGAAGCATGACGGGCTAGAGTCCATCGGATCACACAGAGTCAGACACACACACGCACAATTATTATGAGAATCATTAATAAGCCTTATATGTCAGCATGTGGGAGGAGATTGAGAAGTGAGGTCTGAAAAGGGACTTGTGGAGCCACCAACCAGGCAAATTGAGAGGCCATGGGGTCCATCTAGTCACCAAGTGAGGCTGCCGAGGGCCAACAGTAGAGAAATGGATCGGGAACCATTGCCTCTGCAGCCAAGCGTCCTGATGCCCAGGAGTCAGGAGAAAGACATGGACGCAGCCCAGAGGACAGCAAGGACACGCCGGAGCCTGCAGCTATTTGTCACCACATCAAACCGCAGCGACCTTGTAAGAGGACAGACTGCTGCTCCCCGTCCACTTCCAAACTCTCTCCCAAGTTACGTTTGGTCAATTTCCACCTGGGAACCAAAGAAAGGGATTCTGGGAAATGTAGTCCCAGCCTAGCCAAATAAACAGTGGCGCACAGACCACTTGGCTTACTAAATCCTTCTGCTTCAGTTAGTAGGGTGACTTCTGCTCAGGAAAACTGACCTGACTGATAAAGAGACTTTGGACAAGTCTGCAGTGGGTAGACTTTTTTGTCAATGCTTTAATTTCCCATCTTACGAATCTGCACTAAGAACAGCCTGAATCTCACTTTCCCAGCCTCCCTTGCAGTCAGAATGTAAGCACGTGACCTAGGCTCAACCAATCAGGTACACCCAGATGGTACCAGGCTCAGCCAATCAAATACATCCAAATGGTACTTGGGCCTCAATTAGCTACAGCCACACGGAATGTAGGCTTAGCCAATGGATACACTTACAGGTGAAAGCAATGCAAGCGGATTCTGATGCGTAGAATTCAATCTAGAGGAAGTGGAAGAGACGTAACTAGTGTTACTAGTGACAGCCGCTGTCTGGACCTAGTGGTAGTGACAGGAAGATCCTACAATATAATTTGTATATTGTTCATGGTTGTGTCTCCAGCCCTCCCTCCCAGACATCTGAATCACTTAATATCCTAAGTTCCTTTCCTGCTCAGACTTACCTATAATGGATTCTATTGCTCTCAAGTAAAAACCTGACGCCCCTCTAACTTCATTTAACCATCAAGTCTGTTTCCCAGCCTAGACAAAGAGGGGAACAGTGTCCACTCCCCGGGGCCATGGAGTCAGGGAGAGGCATTTTGTAAACTAACCACAGTGCCACAGACTCTGGGCCAGTGTCGTCTGAGGTGCTCACGGACCTGGGTCGTGAGTCAGGCAGACTGATTTGAATCCTGGCTCTGGCGATGACTGATCTGTTTTGTGACCTTGAGCAGATCACTTTCTTCATCTGGAGAATGGACTGGGATTAGTGCCTGCCTCATGGGGTTATCATGGAGACCAAAAGATTCCAGAAAGGAGCAGTCTCTCAGCACACAGCTCAGGGTGCGAGACGCACCCACACTAGTGATGCTAGAAGGAATACAAGTGACCTTTGTTTCCCTGGATTAAAGAAAATAAGGAATAATAGAGGCGGTGCCCTGATGGAGTCCAAGATGAAGATGGTCTGTGAACACCGAAGGTTAGAAAACATTTACAGATTTAAAACCCATCCTTGACTAATGTCACTGAATTGCACACTTAAAAAATGGTTAAGAGGACAAATTTTGTTACATCTCTTTTACACCATTTTTTTAAAAAAATGTAAAGTACCCAAAGCAGTTATACCCTTTAAATACTATCTCAATAAAGCTTTTTAAAATACCAACCACCCTGGCTTCCCGATTCCTTCTGATCCTAATTCAACCCCCACACCCCCCAACCTCTCTTCATTCTCTGACCTCATCAACCCCACCTCCAGCGCTGAATTCCCTCATTCTGGCCTCACTCACCTTCCTCCTCTTCTTAGAAGATCCAGATGCCCCCTCGGGTCTTTTTTATTTGCTCTCCCTTCTGCCTAGGATGTCCTTCCAATCAGGTTACAGGCTCTGAGATCCAGCTGCCCATCAGAGTCACCTGAGCTTTATGAAGGCCCAAGCCCCACCTCGGAGAGTCAGATGTCATTACTTGGGGAAAGAGGGTGGCGCCTGGACATTTATTGGCTTGTTGTTTTAAAACGTGCCGGGTGCTTCTAACGTTCAGCCGGCATTAAGAAATCACTGCCCAAGACATCACGCTCAGTCCCCACCATCTTTAGGTTTCAGTTCAAAGGCCAGCTCTCCAAGAGGCCGTCCCCAGTCACATCATCTACCTCCCTTCCGTATCCTCATTTGATTCTATCCCCCTAAGATTCTATCATATACATGTCTGACTGCTTCCCAGTGAGAACATCAGATGGATGAAGGCAGAGGCTGGGTCCTCAGTGCTTGGCTCACACAGGTGCTTGGCACACAGCTGCTGCCGGAGTGAACCTCCACCTGTCCCCCTCCTGGGTCTAGAGCCAGCTCTAGGGGCTGCAGTTCTTCAGGGAGGCCACGAGGTGGCGATAGTGCCTGGCTGCATTAAAGGGCATCCCTAGACCCACCAGGCCAGCTGGGCAGGGTGGGGGTCCCCATCCTGCCCTGGGCCTGGCCATCGCTCAGAGACAGGGCCAAGGACCACGGCAGACAGCATGGCGTCCTCCCTCCCCTCCTCATTCCTAGACTCAGAGCCACTGAGCCCTGGAAACAGTCCACTCAAACTAAAGTCAGAGAAGGCCCCGCTGCCCCGTCTGGAACCTCCAAGTCCTCCCCGTCTTTACCTGGCCGCTCACTGAGCCCTGGGTGTAACCTCGCTCATGACCTGCACACGAGGCTGGTGTGCTGGCCATGCCTGAACATCCATCCACTGGGGGCTGTGACACGCACTGCCCCCTTCCACATGGCAGGCTCCCACACCCACGAAGAAGAACAAAGAAGCTCTTGTATGGTCCTCTCTAAACCAGTCCCATTCCATTCCTTTCACAGCATCGGCCGGGGATGGCCTGAGGGGCCAAACCGTGCCCTGCTCTTGTCCAGCCATGAGCTGAGGAGAGTTCACATGTTTCAATGATTGAAAAAACAAAACCAAAACAGTTATGTGACCCACGAAGATGAAATGACCAGGGTGTGCCTGGGCAGAGTCAAGGTCACAGGTTGCCCACAGAGCTCCTTGAAGCTCAGGCTGCCATCTTGGCCACAGAAAGACAAATTCACTCCCTCCCAGTGTTCTTCCAAGACTGACCCAGGATTTCCCTTCTGCCTCCATCTCTGTCAGTAAATCCCCAAGAACTGGACTTCCCAGGAAAGCTCCCAGTGGGAGCCGTTATTTATAATATGGAGAGAGGGGTTCCTGACCTCGTGCGGCCCCGTCTCCGTGTTTGGTCCAAACCTGACACGGCCATCCTGAACAAAGGGAAAACTGCAAATTCGAGGACGACCGAGGCATTTTTCCAAAACAGTTTAATTTAAAAAAGGTGAAGAATCTGAAAAAATTAGGGTGTGGGGGGAACCCAAGAGGGCATACCGCGTGAGTCCACTGGCTCAGTCACAAAGAAACACCATCATCAAAAAAGATATTTAAGTTTAATACAAATTTTATACAAAGAAAATGTGAAAAAATACTTCCATATGCTAAAAGCAATTATGCTTCACAAATAAGGCCAGCTAGGCTAGTTTTTTTTTGTTTGTTTTTTTGACAACTGCAATCGACAAATGTACTTTCCTGTTTTCTTCTAGGACTCTCTCTTTTATTTCTTTTCTAATATGGGTAACTAGCTGGAAACTGTACAGTTCACATCCTCTTATCAACAATGAAGAGAAAGGAAACAAGACTAAAATGTACAACAGAATGTACTGGAATGATATCGTACAATTAATTTTTCTCATATACATACATCACCTTTTTGTGTTGTTCAATGCTTCTTGTTTTACACAACATACAAAATGGTACTACAGCATTCGTAGTGTAACAGACAGCACGGCGGTGTCCTGCTTCCCCTCAAACTGCCTTTGTTTCATGCGGACATAAAAACGTAAAATTCCATCGTATAAATATTACATACATGCTTCGTCTCAGACTCAAATGTCCTCCGCGTGCGTCTCGCCTTTGACTTCTCACTTCCGTGAAGCACGGCCATCTCTTACCAAGCGGGTGTGAGTGTCTTTAAAGGAACCACAAAGCAAAGAAAAACTCTCGTTTTGGAGCTTCTGACTCGAACGCTTCCTACGGTCCCCTCTTCTGCAAACGGAGCTGAGCAGGGCTTGTTTCTAGTTAATCTTCTGTAAACAAGGAGGTGGGGTTTCGTTTTGTTTTGTTTTTTCTCTTTTTTCCCTTTTATAGGAGTAGAGTCATCGTGGAAATCACATAAAATTAACGAGCTCCTCTGCGTGTCCTTCTGGTCCAGAGAGCTTGCCTTTTGTAACATGATAACGTAGTATTTGAAAAGGGGCCAATGGGTGCATGTGATGTGTCCACAGCAGCACCGAATTCTGTGCTGGAAATTCCTGATCCCAATGTGCCATGTACAGACATACGAATGGAAACAGCTCACGGGGCATCAGAGGAGGGCTGTGCGCCAGAGTGAGCCCCACGCCCTCTTGCACCCCTGTGACAGACGGGCTGGATGACCATCCTCTCTCCAGCATCCATTCTTTTTGTTGTTGGGTGTGTTTTCTGTTTTTCATTGTTTTTTTCTCCCTCTTTTCTTTTTTTTTTATAAGTTAAAGTCAATACAAATATAAAAAGGGAAAGGTACTCTAGGCTCGATGACATCCACAAATTGTACATTATTTACATCTAAAGCAAAGGTTTCACGTGGGTGGAACAGTCCTCAGTCAAGGCTATCGCCGGACGTGACGTAGTGTTGGCAGCGCTCCGTGCCGGATGCAGAGGCCGCGTCTGAATGGCTGGCATCCTCCAGTCCGAGGGTGGAGGTCTTCCGGTCTCACGTTTCTTTGCGGTTTCCGGTTTCCCCGGTGTCTGGGGTGTTTCTCTCCATGGGGCGGGCGGCTTGTGTCCCAGCGTGACCCTAGTCCCAGAAGGTGTCCAGGCGGGACTCTTTAGGGATGAGGCTCTTCGAACTGGTACCGGCGTTGTGCTCGGAGCGGGCCGACCCTCGCTTCTCCTCGCTGCCGCTCCAGCAACTGGATTTACTGCTCCGGGAATGGTCTGGGGAGGGGGGAAGCCAAGGGGAAAGGGAGCTTTAGCATCCCTGCCCATCCCTGGCCAAGGGCAACCATCCCCTTCTACATGATCTGCACCTGCTCCCCCAGGAAGCCACCTTCCCCTCCCGACTTCCCACAACACACAGGGGCAAAATCCTGCCACGGTTTACTGCCCTGTATTTGGGGGGTCTGTAAGCATTTAACAAGAGCTGGTTGGAAAAACGGGGGCATCATGCTCAGAGAAAATAAAGACAAGTGGGGAAAAGATACTAAATTATCGAGGAAGATGGTTCTTGTGTGCCACTTAGGACCAGGCACCCTTGCTGCATTAGCAGACACCAAGTACCCCATTGTCCTTGGCCACTAAAAAAGACCCTGAAATTTGGCGTTCAATCTACTTACTTATGTTAATGGGGTTTCTTTAATCATTGCACAGGCAACTTAAAAAAACAGACTTACATCTAAACTAGCCAATGGAAAAGGAGTGAGGACCAGAATGGTTAAGCCCATCTGGGCTTAATGGTTAAGACCAACTGGCTCCCAGTAAGGACAAGCTTAAAGGTCAACTGAAGGATGCAAGAAGCAGAGTAAGACCTAAGGGAGCTTCAAGGACGTGTGCGTCGTAAGGAGCTACATCGTGGATGAGTAAGATGTGAGGACACTGAAGGAAGAGCCAAAGGAGGTATCTGTCCAGCTGGGAGACAGCCCAGCCTGCAGGCTCGGCGGGATGGCCGACTCTGAGAGACCCACCAGCACATCACTGAGATCCCATCATATCCTAGATCATTTACCAAGTTCAGACAGGTTGGGACAAAACTTTTTTTAACTTCTTGAGGTGGGATGATAATATTTGATCAAAAGAAGTCAGCTATCAAGCTTAGAGACAGAATTGGGGTGAGGGAGCAAGGGACCAGATCATCGCCTAGAAGGATGACCGCTCTTATCATCGCCTGGTGACAGGCAGGCGTGTGTGTGGTCCTGAGCTCTTCTGGAAGAGAAGCAGCAAAGACAGTGAGAAGGATCTCCCAAGTCCTTGATTCTCTCAGGAGGGAACGCTTCCTCATCACTTGCATCTGCGACCCAAAGGGGGCGCTATCGCAGTGGGCAGAGCTGGGGGCCAGGGTCGCGCTCTCTTACAGTCCTTGAATCCACCTCTTCTTACATGTTCTTCCCTACTCGCGCCGCCTACACTGTTGTTCCTCTGCAAGGTCAGTGATGCAGGTGGTCATCACAACACGGAAACTGACAACAATGCAGTCAAGTCACACTGGAGTCTCCCCAGCTCTGCTGAAGGCAGAGACCAGCTGGGCAGCAGGGCTTAGCTTCCTTAGCAGAGAAGCCGCATCCCAGAGCCAGGCTGGCCCCCTGAGTAACTGCAGTCTGACCTCTCCCCTCTCCCACCGACAGGACAGGGCGTGCTGGCTGGTTCAGCCAGGCACTGCAGAGGACAATGGGTCTGACTCCAGGACTCATCATGAGAAGACCAAGGATGAAGTCCCTTCACGAAGCCAGATGGGGAATTCCCTGGCAGTTCAGTGGTTAGGACTTGATGCTTTCACTGCCAAGGGTAACAGGTTCAATCCCTGCTCAGGGAACTAAGATCCCATGAGCTGCACAGCATGGTCAAAAAAGAAAAAAAAAACAAAGAAGCCAGACTGTCTGCCCTGGCTCTCTCACTTCCTGCTGCAGTTTCCGATGGTCATCAGAGGCACTAATGCGAGGAAGAAACCAGGCAAAGCCAAGACCCATCACTCGGGAGAACAGGAGACACGCCCACAAAGGAAACACACACGGACACACACAGGACGAGCGGTCCGCCTGCCGGGAGCAGCCGCCCGGCGGCTCCCGCGGGGCGGGTTCATACTTACACTTCTGGGCTGGGTAGCTGGGGTGCGGCTGGTGGTCTGTGGTGGCTGGGGCAGAGGCGGGCTGTTTGTCGCACGTGTTGCTAACTGAAGAGACAGCACAGGCCCCCTCAGAGTCTGGCGGAGAGCTGAGTCCGCCAACCCCACGGGCTCGCTCTCCTGCTCATCAACAGGCTACTGGTCTTAGCACTGGGGGGGGCTGCTGGGTCGATATCACCATTTTCCAACTCAAGGCATGCACAGGAGACTGAGGCTTTCAAAAGTGCATATTAAAACCATGAACAGGATCACTGGACACAGCACGAGATTACAGGTGGCAATAAGGCATACAATGACATAGAAGCAACCACGTGAAGCCATCAACTCCCAGAATTTTGACAGCAAATGTTTCTCGGAACCACTAGCTCTACCAAGAGCTTAATTCAGGCGGGGAAACGGGAGGTGGCCGGCTCCACCACACTGAGGTGGGAAGGCTCCGCCCAAGGAACCCAGATTATTTAGGGCAAGTATAATCACGAATCTACTGCCAAGGCTGATGACAGGTCAGGGAAGAGAGGGTGATGGAGGTGCGTGTGGCGAGAGGACTGAGGGAGGAGCCACAGGTGAGAGTTCAGTGGGCCACTCCTCAGCCACAATGGTAGGACACCAGCACAGAATCGTCTGAAATGGAAGAGCCGGGGAAATCGCTGAAGATACGATACAGAGGGGAGAAAAAAACCTCCAGGGAAAAGTAAGGCTACACAGAGATGGAAATGTATTCATAGTGCACTGTTTGACTCTGCAACGAACAGCACGACCATAGTGATGGAAACAGATGATGACCTGCCAACCTTGAAGACTCAGCCAACAGCCGGAACTGGGAAGGACCAACTACAGTTACAGAAGAGAATGCACATGTTCTCCACCTTGATGGTGGGGAAGTCAGAGCAGGAAGATGGAAAAGTCTGAATATGACTGTGGAGGAGAGGTGAGGGAGGCAGTGAGCACCAAGAGAGGGGTCCAGGGACACTGTTTCCTCCAGCTGGAGAACAAGGCCTAAAGAGTAAGTGTTGAAATGGACCAAGGGAACCCACAGAGCACATCAAACAGTGACAGAGTGGTCTGGGAGAGAGGGGAGAAGAGAGTTGATAAGTGACCCTGATTCTCCTCTAAAGCCAGAAGTCAACAAGCAACGTCTAGATAAAGTCGAGAAACAGAAATATGGGGAAACAAGTTATTTATAAATAAGTACCAGCTGCAAAAAGATAGCCATGGAGACTGAGATGAGGAACTGTTTTGCCCTGTACGATTTTCTCTGACTAGTCATCCCTTGGTATCAGGGATGGTACAGCAGATTCATTCCAGGACCCACCATGGATACTGGATTCCATGGATACTTAAGTCTCATGGTCAGCCCTCCATATCCACAGATTCAACCAGCTACAGACTGTGTAGTACTGTATTCATTATGGGGAAAAAAATCCACACAGACGTGGACCTGCATGGTTCAAACCCATGTTGTTTAAGAGTCAACTCGATAGGCATGCATCACTTTAAAATCTTAAAATGAAGAGACAAGTGACCAGGAGAGGCCAACGCCCACCCCGAGGAAGCTCCTATCTCCTGTTTGACCTTTTCCCTCCGGACTAGATGCTCATCTTAACCAGCCTGGTTCCAGAAGCCGATAAAGAGCACAGGAACCTCCATGCTTTTGCAAAGCCCACTTTTCTCCAGATTCCTTCTACACTGTCAGCAAGCAGGGAGCACTAACGGAAGCCCTGAGACGTACAAGGATCAGAAGATGAGCTGGTCTGTCTGCTTTGATGACAACCCATCAGCCAGATGGCTGTGGAGTGCAACAGGGGGCAGTGAGGAGCAGTGAGCTCCCAGTCCTGATCGGCCTCCAGGGACCTCCGGTTCAGCTCCCTTCAAGCTCACGCTCTAGAATAACACTGCGGCACTCCCTAAAAAATGCTGACAATTCGGTACCTTTCCCTCCCTGCCCCTCTAGTCATCAGACTCCCCGGGATGGTCTTCTCCCCACTCCACCCTCCTCACCAACTCCCCAGCAATTCGAGCCTTCCTACCTCCTCTCTCCAGCCTCCCTTCCTACCCCCTCACACACCAGGGTGCTTCAGCTCGGGGGTCAGCCAGTGACGGCCCACAGGCCAAATCCAGCCCAACGCCTGCTCTTCCAAGTGCAAGCTCACCGCAGCACAGGCGCATCTGTTTATGTGCCATCTGCAGCTGCTTTCATCCGACAACAGCAGTTCTGATAAAGACGGTGTGGCCCTCGAAGCTTCACCTCTTCTCCTCTCTGATCCTTTACAGAAAGTCTACCAACCCCTGGGCCAGGGAACACCTCATCCACCTCACAGCTGGGAGATGCCGTATCTCCCAACTGTCTTCCTGCACGCAAGCCTCCTTGTCCCACCGGATTCCATACCCCACAGCATCGCCGATCTTCCTAAGGCCCGTTTATCTTCCCCTGTGGATGCGGCCACTTTGCTGCTCAACAGCGCCCCCTGCCTGCAGCAGTGTTTTCCCCACAGCTTGAACCCTTCCCCAGGCCAACCACCTCTGCAGCTCTGACACATCCAAAATCCTCCTGCTTAGGGCTCAGCTGGTGTTTCTAAACTCACTCTCCACTTCAGTCGAACAGAAACTCTTATATCACCACCAAAAGCAGGAACACATAATACCTGCCATAGACAGCAGGCAACACGACAAATCAACATAATGAAAACCAAACAGTAGCAGGAAGCTCTAGGCGGGTGCCATGCTGCTGAGGTCTCAAGTCTGCTCTGCCTTTGTTAAAAAGAGAAGCTAGAAGAAGGCATGAGGAAGACACCTCCGCTCCAAACTCAACGTGTCCTCAAGATGTTATCACAAGACCCGAGTGAGAGTGAGAAGGGAGTTGACAGGTGGTTCAATCGTAATTCCATGCCAAGTTCATATTCCCCCTGAGGTCAGCTCATGCCACTCCGCCTTCATGTCCCCCGAGCCCAAACCCCACTTCCAGTGCCTCTGGGAAGTCTCCAGCCACCCTAACAAGGGACATCACTTCTTCCTCTATGTACTCAATATGCAGAAATGAAAAACAAAAACAAAAAGTTTGGTTTTCAACAGAAGAGAATGATCTAGAAGAGAAAAAGACCCTGGCTGGAGCTGAAGGACCCTGAAAGCAGCAGAATAGTTCTCACTGAGGACGAACCCTTTTGGAAGGCCCTAAAAGTGGTTTGAGAGGGTGCAGGGGAAACACCCAGTGGGCTAGAAGACAGCTCAAACTCCGCAAAAGAGGAGAACTAGAAAAGTTAGTGCCAGATAACCCACCCAAGACAGCCTGCCAGGTTATCCCTCGAGAGGAAAGATTTCTACAGAAAGATCATCTACCTAGAAATTTTTTTTCCCCCTCTGAAGGCTCAAGTACCCTCCTCCATGAAATGTGGGTGCTGGGACCTCAGGGACAGTTTCACACAGTTTCATTTGCTACAGTCATTTCTGAGGGCAGAAGAACTGCCCAAACCAAATCCATCTTCTAGCCCACCCCAGGTCAGCAACAGAACCTCTCTGTGTCTTTGGTGTGGAACTCCAAAAAGAAAATCAAAAACAAGGTCAACACTGATTCGCTTGGAGAAATGCCTCAAAGCCGCCTGCCCAGACACTCCCTCACGCCTGCTGACCGGCCCAGGGAGCCCCCGAGGACCCCTAAGGAAACCCAGTTTGAAAACCACCGCCCTGAACCCTTCAGGCTCTCCCTGAGGACACGGCTCCCCTCTGCCCGTGCGGAACGTGAGCGCGAATTCACCCACCAGGGGGCAACGTACCAGAGCCTTGGTTGGAGCCTAAGAGAATGGAGGAGGGCGTCTCCCTGGAGCCAGAGAGGTCGAGGGTCTAGAAACACAAAAAGAGAGAGATGGAGGCAAGGCTCTGGGTTCAGCGGAGCCCCCCCAGGGAAGCCCCGGGATCCCTGGGGATGCGTGTCACGACCCCGCCAACACCTTCATGCCGCCTGCTCAGGGAGGGGAGGCCAGGTCAGCTGGGGTGGCCCTACCCCTGTGCCCTTTAGGGAGGCCCCTTACTCCACTCTCGAGCCTCAGCTTCAAGGACACTGTTCCTCAACTGCCCGCTCTCTGACCTACTCGCCTCTCCGGATTTCTACCCTATCCCAAAAGGAAGTACAGCCGTCTCCCAGGACCCAAGGTGGAATGGTTCAGGAGCCCCCAAGGAAACTAAAACCCAAGGATGCACAAGTTCCCTATATAAAGTGGTCTGGAAGGATGAATACAACTGTGCCTTTGTATCCGAGGGTTTCGCATTCACGGATCCAACAAAACACAGAATGGAATTTTGGCTGGTTGCAGCTACAGATGAGAAATCCATGGATTCTGAGGGCTGACTACATATTACATCATATTATAATCGATTCACGTTTATTTCACAATAACCTCTTCCTCAGCAATAATATCAATGAAATCAAAGAGGTTTGACTTCTGGGATGACTTGATGTTTTCCCTAATACACATGAAGCAAAACCATAATGATTACAAGTGTTAAAAACGACCAACATGTCACCTAAAATAATGTCTGCATACAATCCACATACCACTCCCTGGGAAAATAAGAGGTGTGACCTCTGTGTCCAACACAGCAGCCACCAGCCATCCATGGCCATTTATTGCATTTAAATTAGTTACTATTAAATTAATTTAGTAACATCTGAAATCCAGGTTCTTGGTCACAATGGCCACAGTTCAAGTGCTCAACAGCCACTTGAGGCTGGTGGCTCCCACAACGGGCAGAGGAGATACAGAACACTCCCAACATCACAGGTTCTACTGGACAACACTTGCCCTCAACACACACCTGGGGAGAAGGAGGCCTGCGGAGACCCTGTCGCCCCCACCTGCAGCCTGAAGACAGACACGCTCCTACAGCACGGGGCTCACCGTGGCGGTGGGAGGGGGCAGGTCTGAGAGTCTGCTTGGCCCCGAGGAGTGTGGGATGGATACTCACCGAGCCACTGTCCTTGCTTTTCTCAGCTGGCGTCTCCTTCTCTTTCGAGGCGCTGGTTTCCGGGGGGGCTGCCTGAGTACTGGAGGAGGTGCCCTGGGATGACTTATTTAGTGTTTCTGTGTTCACCTCGGGGTCTGCTTCCTGCTGAGGGGCGGTAGCTGAGGGCAAAGGGCGACAGAAGCCACATGTAAGCCGAGCGTAGTAGCGCCCGGGCCCGCAGGGAACCCTGCTCCGTGCAAACCACCACGTGTTAAGAGATGCCACCCAGCCCTGCCCAGGGCACAGCACGGGCCCAGAATAGCTGGACTGAAGCCTTCCCAGACACAGGAATTCCAGACTGTGCATGAAGATATGTTCATTTTTCAGAGTCTATGATTTAAGTTTCATTAAATCATTCTGGAGACAAAATCATGTTCGTGAAGCAAACAGCTTAGTACGGCTGTTACAATTACTCATTTCATAATTTCTGATTTTAGACCAGTGTTCACACCTCATGCACTCACTTTCACCCTGTAACAGCAGACTTGAGAGGTTTTGACAGACCCTATGGGCCACAAATCCTAAAACATTTACTCTGGACCTTCATAAAAAAAAGCTTACCAACCCTTGCCTAGAGTCTCTCAAACTTGGGTCGTTCATCTACCACCTTTGAAAAATTTGCCAATCCACTGATACAGTCCCTTGTCATATTATTTATGTTATTTGCATTTAAATAAATTCTTTTAAGTGGAGACTTTTACTTCTAAACACAGAAATCTAATATTGGCCATAAATAAGCGCTAACTGTAAAATATTACTAATAAATATTATTAATAAGTTCTAACTAGATGGTGCTTCCAGCTAGAGTCTCCTGGCCTGGGATCTGCTCGCTCTGCATTAGAAAGAGATTTTAAAGACAAATTAGCTCCAAACCATCACTCTGTCCTTCACATAAGAACTGGTGATTGTTTAAAGCCTTTTGTCCAGGATGGGCTCCATGGTGGGGGGCTGTCCTGTGCATTGCAGAACGGGGTAGAAGATGCACTTTATTTCTGTGTGTGTCCGCTTAGTCACTCAGTCATGTCTGACTCTTTGTAACCCCATGAACTGTAGCCTGCCAGGCTCCTCCGTCTGTGGGATTCTCTAGGCAAGCATACTGGAGTGGGCTGCCACTCCTTTCTCCAGGGGATCTTCTCAACCCAGAGATCGAACCCAGGTCTCCTGCATTGCAGGCAGATTCTTTACACCATCTGAGCTACCAGGGACGCCCCCATTTGGTTTGGGCAGAGACAGATACTGCCCCCAGTGGAGAACCACAGCAAGCCACAGGAAACTGAAGTCATCTGGGCTGTCATTACAGGCCGCCAAGGAACCCAGAGGGTGGAGACAACGGAGCCTGGGGACTGGGCCTGCTGCGGTCTCGTGTGCACCAGTCACTTGTGGTGAGTGGGCGCAGCAAGTGCCCTGTGGTCCAGGGGGAGCCAAGGGCCCGCCCCCCACAGCCTGGGCCAGATGGCGCTCCCGAGGCCCTACCTGACTGGGTGCAAGACTTCATGTGCTCGGGCCAGTGGGCCTGCTGGCAGGGGTAGTCGCAGTAGCTGGTGTTCCAGCAGCAGTAGAAGATGGCCTCCTTCTTGCAGTTGGCGCACCACTGCTTCTTCTTGGTCTCGTCCACCGCCTGCTGCTTCTCCAGCTCCAGCTGCTTCTTCACCTCGGCAATGAGCCGGTCCCGCTCCTGCTCTAGGCTCTGCCGCATCTCTGCCATGGTCAGCTCTGCCAGGGGAGGGCAGGGGAGAGGATGCCAACTTCACCCCCCATCCCAGGCCGTGGGCTCATTCACAGCAGGTCAGACGGTGGATCCTGACAGCTGTGAATCTCTGGTCACATGAGCCAGTGCAGAGAGTCACCCAGCCTCCCTGAGCTCCAACGTCCTCATCTGTAAAACGGGCATTCACCGTGCCAACCTGAGGAACTGTTTGTGATCAGGAATGTCAGGTCCTGAGGATAATGATAATGGGGCCCCGTGGTGACTCTGCAGGAAGTGCTCACATAAATCCTCAGAACAATCCCCACTCAATTCATTTTGAAATTTATCATTTGTATAAGCTTTTTTTTCCTATCAAATACTTAATACAGTACCTGTGATCTGTAGGCACTGTTGTAAACACTTTATAAATATGAACTCTTTTAATCCTTGCACTAATCTTAAGGAGGTGACCACTACTATTCCACCCATTTCACAGATAAGGAAACTGAGGCACACAGCTAAGATGGGCAGAACTGGGGCTGCAACTTGGATATACTTCCTTCTCGATGTGTTTGGTGGCAGCGGATCTAATCTTCCAGACAGGGCAGGGCCTCAGCACTGATCATTGGGCCAGGACAATTACCAAACTGCTCAGGCTACTGAGATGTCTCTCAATTTTACAACAGGTCACAGCTCACACGCAGAAGCAGCTACCACAGCTGTTGGGATGAATTTGCTGCTGATGTTGGTGTTTGGAAGAGAGGAAAGGGGGTTCCCGCCAGCTCCTGCTTCATACCTGGTTTCTCCAGGTTAGACTCCCCAGGATGCTGTGTTCTCCCCAGGAGTGGTACATCCCCCTGGCCTTCTTTTGACCCAGTTCACACCTGGGCCCAACTCTAGACACGTGAAGAAGTTCCTATTCAGAACCTTCGTCAATGCAGACCAGGTCAGCAGCACTCACCCAAGTTGTGTTTCATTTCTGAGAGCTCCTGCTGGTGCAGCCACTGGAGTTTCTCTATCTCAATCCTCAGCCTGCGGATCTGTAAGAAGACAGAAGACTTACAAAGCGCATCTGGGTGCCTGTTGCCAACAGGGCTCAGGAGCTCCAGCTCTCACTATGGGCTAATGTCACGTGCTGAGTCAAAGGGCAGGCAGCCTGGTCTCTGCTGGCCTCCCCCAGATGGGTGCCAGTGAGTTAGTCCAAATTCGTGAGAAATTCTGCTTCAAAAAAACCAAATACAAGTGGTCTATCTTTTCCAAGAGATGCTCTAGGAAAAGCCATTTAAAGTGAAAAAAGAAGACAGATTTTCAAAATAAATAGTACAGGGAATCCCCTGCATACAAACAAGTTCCATTCCTAGAGCCCCGTTCATAAGCCCAATTTGCTCGTAAGTCCAACAAAGTTAGCCTAAGCAACCAACACAAGTGGCTGCATAGTCCAGCACCAGCTACATCACTGCTGCTTTTATGCTTGCTTCTGGACACCCTGGGCTTGAAATAAAGATACTGTAATACTGCACTCTCCACAGTAAAGCACCAAGGCACAATCACTTGTGGAAGATATATGCACATGTCAATGTACGCCAGACACGTGAACTAACTTATGTGATCGGACATGCAAACATTCGCGTCTTTGAGAGTTCCCAATGTGAAGGTTCACACATAAGAGATTTACTATATGTAAAAGCTTTGAGCAGGACTTTGGCCTAAAAAAATAAAACTAAAACACCCTAAAAACAGCTTTATTTTATCTCGGACCTAAAGTTTTGGGTGGGGGCCATAATCATTCACCTGAAATCCCAAAGCTTAATAACCATTCTGGAAACCATAGGGTATTTGGGGTGGAGGGGAGGAGGAGTGTATTTGGGGCCAAATTCATTTGGAGAGAAGAAAATATAAACCCAAACTGAACTGATACAAGGCTGCTGACAGTGTTTAATCATCACCATGGTTCTTAACTGGGATGACTTTTGCCCCCCTCCTCTGTCTATGACGCTGCAGTGCCTGGAGACATTCTGGGTTGTTTCTGGCATCCAGAGGGTAGAGACCAGGAATTCTGCTCAACATCCCAGACAGACAGGATGGCCCCCACCATGGCGAAACATCTGGCACCAACGTCAGGAGCTTCAAGGCTGAGAAATCCTGATTTTTCCAACACGGTGGGAACAATCTTTCTGTATCACTGCAGAAATGTTGTCTCTAACTGTGAAAGGGGGCTACATATTACGTCGTTAAAATCTGGAATATTCTGACATCTTTCAAGACCCAAGGTTTCAGGTAACCCCACATCAATTAAATGAACAAAAAGGAATAAAGTATGGCGACAGGTCAGGGTGAAGGAGAGGAGGTTTTTCTAAAAACAGCATTTGGCCTTGTTGTTTGACACCCCAGCATAATCATAAAGACGGTCATATAGCAAAACTACCTAAAGAGATTCATCGATTTTTCTTGGGACCTCCCTGAAATCTTGACATTCACACAGCTCTCTTGGGACTTCCCTGGCAGTCCAGTGGCTAAGATTCCATGCTCCTAATGCCGAGGACACAGGTTCAATCCCTGGTCAGGGAAGTAGGATCCTATAAGGGGCTCAGTGTGGCAAAAAAAAAAAAAAAAAAACCACACAGTTCTCTGTTTAAGGCCCATCAGAGCATCTTCCTGGAGACGTCCCCCTCTTTTTTCGGGTGCCAGCCTCACTCTGCCTGCCCTCTCACATCAATGGCTCCGCGTGGGGTTCCCCTCACTTTCCATCATGATTTTCAATGATCTGAAGAAGTCTTGCCACTTGTCATTTCCCCAAGGGACCCGTCTGCAGCCAGTTTACACTGACATTATCCTAGGAAGAAAATTCAGGGAGGCTTTTCTTTTAAAAAAAAAAAATAAGTGGTCACTTCCTAAGTGGATATTTCCATGTTTTAACCACTCCATTCTCTAAGTAATCATCTAAATTGAGGAAGCTTGGGATACTACCTCTTGAACACCAAGATCACTTGAATAAAAAAGTCCAAACTTCAGGAGATGCCGAAGGAGCCAATTTCACACGGGGCCAAAATAACCGGTTTCTGGTTTCGCCAGTGGGTCAATCACTCGGGCTCTGGTTTCGGCTGTTCGGGTTAGAAGTGAGGTGATGGCAGAGAGCAGGGTGTGTCTCCACAGCACCAGCTTCCTAGCCAACTGAAAAAATACCCTCAACACCGCCATCAAGGCAGAGCGAGCCTGGGGACCGGAGCCAGAACCTGAGAGGGGTTTCCAGAGAACTTCTTCAGGGCGCCCCCATATCAGCCCAGAGAAGACACCCTGAGCAGACAGGGAGTGAAGAATGGGAGGGAGGCTCACGGGAGAGGAGACACATGTGGACACAGCGCTGGTTCACGCTGTTTTACGGCAGGAGCTAAACACTGCAAAGCAATTTCACTTCAGTTTTTAAAAACTTTAAAAAAATATATGAAGCACAGATAACAACCACAAAAAAACAAGAATGGCATGTGTCACCTCTGACCTCAGCTATGGTGCTTCCAGTAGTGTTCTTAGAAAGATCGTTATATATTTCCGTCATCGTGCCTTTTATTGCATCCATCATCTGAAAAGATAAAAACAGAAGTAATTTAGGTGATCAACTTCCCTGAGACTTTTCCTAGATGACATATATCTAAAATCGATCTGTACAAAGCAAAGGAAACCATAAACAAAACAAAAAGACAACCTCACAATGGGAGAAAACATTTGCAAATGAAGCAACCAACAAGGAATTAATCTCCAAAAAGGAATTACTCTCCAAAATACCCAAGCAGCTCAATATAAAAAAAAAAAAAACAATGCAATCAAAAAATGGGGAGGGGGGGGGGAGATCTAAATAGACATTTCTCCAGAGAAGACATACAGATGGCCAACAAACACACGAAAAGATGCTCAAAACCACTAATGATTAGAGGAATGCAAATCAAAAGTACCCTGAGGTGTCACCCTCACACCAGTCAGAATGGCCATCATCAAAAAAATCTTAAACGATAAATGCTTTGGAAATGGTGTGGAGAAAAGGGAACCCTCCTACACTATTGATGGGAACATAAATTGGTACGGCCACTAAAGAGAACTATATGGAATTTCCTTAAAAAACTAAAAACAGAGCTACCATGTGAGCCAGTAATCCTACTCCTAGGCATGTATCTGAAGAAAACCATAATTCAAAAGGAGGCATGCACCCCAGTGCTCACCGTAGTGCTATTGACAATAGCCGGGGCATGGGCAAAACCTACAATGTCCATTGACAGAGGAACGGATACAGAAGATGTACCTACATACAACGGAGTACTACTCAGCCACAAAAAAGGCATGAAATAGTGCCATCTGCAGAGATGTGGCTGAACCTAGAGACCGTCACACAGAGTGAAGACAGACAGATAAATATTGTCCAATATCGCTTCTATGTGGAAGCCAAGAAAATGGCAGGGATGAACTTACTGGCAAAGCAGCAACAGTCACAAATGTAGCAAACAAACTTTCGGCTACAAAAGGGGGGGTTGGGGGAGTGGGGAGACTCTGACTGGGAGACTGGGACTGACATTTATACACCACTACGTACACAATAGATAACTCCCGAGAACCTACTGTCCAACACAGGGAACTCTCCTCAATGCTCTGTGGTGACCTAAAGGGGCACACACCCGCTGAGCCCTCCCACATTACAGGAGGGACAGGAGGGGACGGGAGACCAAACCAGGTCTCAGATCTGGCCCAGCCACTGCCAAGACGCCCCTGTGCTATGCAGTTTGCTCCAACTCAGCAAGAAAACGGGACAAAGAGCACCCTTGTATCTGATGCCCGAGATTTCTTCCTGCCATTAAGTCTTGCCATCCACAACTCTAAGCCCCAGGCATAAAACAAGGATAATAACACTGCCCCCTTGTAGGGTGTATACAAGGATTAAATGAGAAAAAGAGGAGACTGTGGTTCAGTATCTGCTGAGGAGTTCATAAAGAAATACCTGTTTTCTTAATTTCACAAAAGAATTAACTCTCAAGAACATGTGATCGCAAAACTGCTGCCAACCCCAAAAGGGTAACCCCCATTTCACCCCCAAAATAGGTGGAAAATGAATAAAGTATCTGTTGAAATATTAGTTCTCCCCCTTGTTGCAGGGACCACAGGGGGATGTTGCCAGCAAAAACACTTTGTGCTTTATGGTCAGCCATTCTGTACGGGCCTCCCTGCTCAGGTCCATTTAAAATATTCAAAGGAAATTGCTTTACGAGAAAACTTTAGAGAGTGGATGAAATCCAATACTTTACTAATGCCATAGTTACATTCCATTTTAAAGAAATCATGAATTTGTGGACTGACCTTCGTTCCCACTTCCAAATATAGCAAAGAACTCAACATTAATAAAAAGAGCCCTTCTGCCAAAACACACAAATCTGGGTCTTCAACTCTGGGTCACCTCAGACACAAGCAAGTTCACCAGCTCCAAAACTATGTCGCTGAGTTCATTTTCTTAACTGCAAAGAAAATGCCTATCAAAATGTTCATTCCTCAATTTTGCCCCATGAGTAAGGGGGAGAACTGTAAGAGATGGAATAAAAAGGGCTGCAGGAGCGGATAACACTGGCTTGGTGTGAACACCAGCCTGAGCTGCGTGGCAGCCTCAGTTTTCTCATCTGTAAATGGACAACTCGGACCAAATCAACGGAAAGCGATACAAGAAGTCCAATCAATGGCAAGCGAACGAGAAACCTTTTGGGGGGAACTTCCCTGGTGGTCCAGGGGCTAAGCTTCTGCACCAATGCAGGGGGCCTGGGTCTGATTCCTGGTCAGAGAACAAGATCCCACATGCGAACTAAGAATCTGCACACCACAACTAAAGACCTGGAACAGCCAAATAGATAAATAATTTAAAAAAATAAATAAATAAGGAAAAGGAAGCCATTTAAGCAATACCAGACATCTTAAATCAGTCATTTTAAAAAATTACCCTCTTGTAATTCTACAACAGATCTTGTTAGGAAGAAAGTCTCCACGTGGTACCATTAATTCTTTTTTTTTACTATAACTTATTTACGCATTTATTTTTGGCTGTGCCAGGTCTTTGTTGCTTCACAAGCTCTGACCTAGGTGCAGTGAACAGGGGCTACTCTCTAGTTGCAGCGCACAGGCTTCTCACTGCGGCGGCTTCCTGTGTCGGATGGAGAGCACGGGCTCCAGACACAGGCTTTAGCAGTTGCGGCTTCCAGGCTTGGGAGTTGTGGTACATGGGCTTAGTTGCTCTAGAGTGTGTGGGAGCTTCCCGCATCAGGGATGGAACCCATGTCTCCTGCACCGGCAGGCGGATTCTTTACCAACAAGCCACCAGGGAAGCTTGCATTAACTCTTTAACACTTTCATGCTAATCACTTTTTAACAGAAGAAAAGATGGACTCAGGCTTCAATCCTTGAAGAACAGGATCTGGTGAGTGTAGACTGAATTTTATTTCTGTTAAGTCACTATAAATGAAAACATGAAGTCAATCCTAGTTCAAGGTGATGAACAGGTAAGACAAAAACCCTGAGGATCCTCCAACTAATAAAAATAATTGGGAAAAAAAAATTAATAAAAGACCAACCACCAATAAAAAAAAAAAAAAAAATCCCTGAGGATGCAATCATACTTAACAGGTGAACCCTTCCTGTTCTGAAACTCAGGGACTAGATAAAAATTCTTGTGTTTTATTCAAAAGGGGGGAACAGAAATACTAAATAAGAGATGTTACCCCCAGACTTGGGTTTTCTCTCTTTGGCCACGCTGACTCAAGCAGGGTTGCTTTAAAAAGCCACCTGTAAGAACAGTAGGTTTGTGGACCCTGAAGAGCTGTGGTCAGCAGGCCTGGTGTGAATTCACAAGGCAGCTCAAAGCCAGGTCAAGCCGATACTCCAGATCCTGGCTGCTACCATTCAAATGCCAGTTAGACGTTCACGGATTATGCGACCCTGGACAAGTGGTGTGGCCTGGCCAGTTCTCAGCGTGCTCGTCTATAAAAATGGGTGTGAGGACGTCCCTGGCAGTCCAGTGGTTGAGACTCTGCCTTCCACTGTGGGGGGTACGGGTCTGATTCCCTAGTCAGGAAGCTAAGATCCCGCAAGCCTTGTAGTCAAAAAACCAAAACATTATATAAGAAGGAAAGTAAAGCAATAGTGCAACAGATTCAATAAAGACTTTAAAAACTGTACAGATTTTTTTAAAAAAGTTACTAATAAGAAGCCCAGTGAGAAGTTAGGCAGCAACCTGCTTTCATCTTACAACTATGTATCAAGCGCTGTTCTAGGCCCCAGCAGAGAGCAGAAGGACTCCCCAGGGAGCTGCAATTCTGGTGGTGATTTTCACTCCCTGGGTTCTACAGACAGCAACCTGAATGTCACTCCAGGGCACTCTCATCTGACAGCGAGGAGAGCTTTGGTTGCCCAAATTCAACAGTGAGCATGAAATCACTTGGCAAATTAAGAGAGAAGTGGAGAAGAGGGATATGGTGGGGGACAGAACGCATTGGGAGTCTGGGATTAGCAGATGCAAACTATTATACATAGAATAAAAAAAAAAAAAACTATTATGCATAGAATAAACAATAAGGTCCTCCTGTATAGCACAGGGAACTACAATCATTACCCTGTGATAAACCAGAATGGAAAGGAATATGAAAAAGTGCATGTGTATATAACTGAATCATTTTGCTATACAGTAGAAATTAAGACAACACTGTACATCACCTATACTTCAATAGAACAAATTTTAAAAGAGAGAAGACAGAACCTGCAGAGAGGGTGCCCACAAGTGAACACAGAGCAGGCGAGCCCGCCCACCACACCCCTCCACAAGGAACATGCCAAGAGGACAGGTGAGTTGGGGAGGGACTCCACCCTTCCCGATCCCCTCTAATTCCTGGAAAGATCCAAGGCTCGTCCTCCCTGATCCCACCACAGGCACTCACTTTGCTAGTGTACTTGGCGATGTCTGCAGCGACATCAGCTGAAGCGGTGGCGATGGGCAGGTCTGCGCTGACCGAAGATGCAAGGGTGCTCGTGGTCCCTGAGCTGGTGACCAGGGACGACGACTGGGTGCTGGTCACCAGGGTGATGGTGGAGGTGGATGGGCTCTGCGTGATCTCTTTCTGCTGGACAGCTGGGAAAGCAAAGGTTCTTGGTCACCCCACTGCCTCGGGAAGGCTGTCCCAGCTCGAAGCTGTGGTGGGAGCAGGGCCCAATCCACACCGTTCGAGTTTCTCTGCTTTCAAGGGACAAAGATTCTCTCGTCAGCCAAACTCGAGCGAGGCTCCTCCAAGCCCTTTCTCAGCGGGGCCTCCACCTGGGTCTTTAAGGACTAATATGGTTTCCAATAGCGCAAGGCTGCATCCCTAGGATGACCCCCACCCCTTTAAAGGCTAAGAAACTCAAGGCTGCTGATAGAATTGCCTATTTGCTCCAGTCAACCTAACAACAGGGCCCATTGCCCAGTCTCTATGGGAGGGCAGAAGCCTACCTTTAAGAGGTACCAGAGTCAGCAAACCCAGACATTTCACATGGACCAACACCCCCTTACCACTTTGTGTATAACTGTCCCTTTCTGACTCTACAGAGCCCCCACAATTCCCCCTCCCTATTCCCAAATTCTCCCTTTAAAACCCCAGTCCCCAGTGTACACGTTGGAGTTGACTTCAGTTCATGCTGGACATTTTGCCCTACTGCAATAGCATATAGCAGATTAAAATCTATCCTAACTACTTCAACTAGTAGCCAGCCTTGTTTATCTTTAACAGGACAATCTGGGAATTAGGAACCATACCATCAATGAGCTCCTTCTTGCCAGCTCCCAAGTTCCCCGGGAAGGCTCATTATACTTAAGGGCGATGAGCTCAGGAGACTGGAACTGACCCTCCCAACCTGAAAGATCCCAGACTCGGTTCTGCCCCAGCAACTCTTCAGACAGCAGGATCAATCCGGCTGTACATCCAATCGCTCAGTCTCCCTCCACCCCAATCTTTGAAGGGTTTCACTGGGGGCCCAGGTCAGGATCTGACTACTCTTTCATTTCACAACCTGCTGCAACTCTCAAGAGTTCTACCCGCAACAGTGCAGTCAGTACGTGAGAGTTTCGATCAAGGAGCCCAACCATGAAGGATCTCGAGGCAGATTTCCCCATGAAAAAAGCCCTGTGTCAGTCCTCAAGAGAGTTGGACAAACTAGTACCCATCAGATCAGCGCTTTGTTCGGCTTTACATCAGCCTAGATGGAGCCTCCTGCTGGGAGCTGTGTTCCACACTTCAGCAACGGTTCCTGATGCTGGCTCTTCTTGCATTGGGGGCTAACCCCTACTTATTAAGGTATCCTTTACTATCCACTTCTCATCCTGTACTCTTTCAAAAGTAATGCCCAGGGGTTCACGGGCATGCACAAGGAAACTTATACAGAGGTATTCATTGCAGCACTGCTTACAACAGGAAAAAACTGGAAGCAACCTAAATGTCTATCCGTAGGGGAATACTTTATTAAATAAACTGTGGAATACTATGCAGCAGTCCAAAAGAATCAGGGAGGGCTATACGTACTGACATGGATGGACCTCCAAAACATGCTGATGGGTGGGGGAAAAAAAAAAGGCAAGGATGGTACCATTTTTATGTTTCCAAAAAGAAAAAAAAAAGTAATACCTTTATGAAGTCATATATATATACATAAATATATATGCATACATGCATTAAAAAAAGATCTCATGGTTAACAATAACCTCTGAGAAAGGGTGGAGAATGAAATAGAACGTCAATCCAGACAGCATATTTTTGTGTGCCTAGGCATCTATTTCACCCCTTTCTAAGAAGACGTGCATGTACTGTTTACAAAATGAAAAAGGAAAAAGAAAAGTACAAAAAGCAAGCTGCAAAACAATTTTCAAAAATAATGCCAAATGGAATGTGTCAGGCCTCCAGGATACGGTGGCCAGGCAACAAAGGGGAACTGAAAAAAATAAAACGAGGACGATTTTTCTCCTGTCCATGTGGCGAAAAGGGAGCGGGCGCCACGGAGAGCAGAGGGGGAGGCTCGGTACCTTTCACAGCCTGTCTGGTCTGATATCTCGTCCCCTGGGAAGACTGAGGCTGCTGCTGCTGGCTCTGCTGCTGCTGCTGCTGGCGCTGCATCTTCTGCATGTGCCACTTTTGGGAGGACGTTTGAAACTTACTTGATGAGTTCCACACGACCCGCTGCACGGCCGGGGCAGTCTCCTTCGGTAAAAGCGGCCTCTGCTTTTTCACCGGGCTTCCCGTGGTGGAGGCGGCGGCGGCGGCGGCGGCCGGGGCCGTGACCGTGGACGTGGTGCTGGTGCTGGCCGTGACCCCAGCCGTGGGAGTCTGGGAGGATGAGCGAGTGAGAACCGGCGTCTCGGGGGGAGACTGGCTGCCCGCTGTGGTGGATGGTGGAGCTTTACCTACAACTGAAGCCAAGGCATGAAGAAACAAAGCAGGAAACAGACGGGACTCAGGCTGACCTGCAGGGACTCCAGGCCAGTGAGTGCTAGGCGACCACCCCAGGCTAGCATGCCAAGGACCTCCCCGTGAATGGGCACATTCTCACTGTACATGCTTAGGCCACTTCTGCAGCAGGTTCTAGCTTAAAACACCAGCCTCCTTGGGTTACTGCGTGCTCACATTTGAGATACTTGTCAAGGCCTCCAGGGGACTGAGGCCAACATGACCCAGCCCCCGGCCTGGAGCTGCCCACCTGCTAGTCGATGACCCAGTGGATGAACAGAATCACTGCAAGTACCTCGTTCTACAAAGTTAGGAGTTCAGTAAGCAGTTTGAGAACAACTTCGCCAAAGTCCATCTGGAGATGAACAGGAATCCTTTCCTTGGCCAGGAAACCTACAGAGCATGTACCCCAAAGAACCAGCCAGCCTCCCAATGGCCAAAGCATTGAACAACAATGAATCACCTAGTAAGAAGAGTATTATTGTCTTTCATCTCTTCTAATTCCTTCCAGAATAGTCTCAGTGTGGTCCTGGCAGCCTTGACACCTAACACTCAAGGGAACTCCACCCCAAGGCCAGAACCTTCCCCAGCACAATGGTATTTATGGAGAATTTAGAAGCCTTGCTTTTGTTTTGACTGCAGTTATTCCTGTTACATCTTTTTGCAGAGCACAAAATACTATTTCACCTACCGTGTGGTAGTCAAGTTTAAGTCCAAAATTGAGTTCAATTTTTTTTTTTAAAGAGTTGCTGCTTCTGATAAAAATATATATTAAGTCAATAATTGTACGAGCAGGTCTTGGGAATGGCAAAAAGAATGAATGTGAGTGAGTGAGTTTGAAAAAAGCTGCCTTTTGGAGTGTATCTTCTGGGAGGAGCTAGGCTATGAGGGAGGAGGGCAGGATGTCAACAGGCAACAGGGAGAATTTGGAGGGGAACAGTTTTAGCCAAGACATGCCCAGAAATAGGCAGCATTTTGGTGAGTGAGGGCAGGCAGTGAGACGGGCTGGTCGGAAGGCAGGTTAGAGCCAGAAGCCCTGAGCGGTGGAGAGGGGATGACCACCTGAGTGCTTGTCTGTAAGGGGCAGGGGGTGAGTTACTAATGCAGGGACCCCAGGCCCTGCAGAGATGAACCTGCGTCCCCAGAGAGGATTCCCTGGGGTTCACACAAAAAACACGGGTGCAAGTCAGCATCCTTGATCTCAGACGACATGCCTGGACATCAAACTCTTCCATAAGGACTGAAAGTGAAGTCGGTCAGTCGTGTCCGACTCATTTGCAACCCCATGGACGGTAGCCTGCCAGGCTCCTCTGTCCATGGAATTTCCCAGGCAAGAATACTGGAGTGGGTTGCCTTTTCCTTCCCCAGGGGATCTTCCTGACCCAGGGAAAGAATCTGGGCCTCCTGCATTGCAGGCAGATTCTTTACTAGCTGAGCCACCAAGGAAGCCCTTAAGAAGGACTACACCTTTTTTAGGGGCTCAGCATGCTTCTGCCGCATGACTCCATGCCTGTCATTTTTAGATTTCTATCACCCCAGAAAAGACATGAGCTCTTGATCATTCTAGGGGAAATTTCCAGTTAACGGTGGGTCTGGAAAAACCAAGGAGTGTGAAAGGAAAGGAGTGCTGACAAGCTGACCTTACTGCCTGGGGGTGGGGGTGTCTTTGTGGTTATCACAACTGACTGGCCCTCTTGCTCCTCTGGGGAAAAATTCAGCCAAGGTCCTGGGCAAGAACACAGGGTGGGGCTGGGAAAAGATCTCTATCTAGAGTGAGGAGCCCCCATCCTTGCCCAGGACGACCTTCCAGATATCGGACACAACCTCTGCCCCTTCCCCCTCCAGGCGCAAAGGTGGCTTTGACCTTGGCCCTTCTAAAAAAGGCAGAGATCCCATAGGCAGGGCTTCTAACCTGCAAATGCATCTTTAGTGCCTCTCTTTCCTGCCATGCGATTAAAAAATACACTGCCCTTGTTGATTAGCTAGCCTGAACCCTCCTTGGGCAAAGGGCAACCACAGAAAGGTCTTTTTCTCTCTTTCATCTTGCAAAAGCAAACAGCTGGCTTTGTAGATGGGTTACTGCTCTGCAAAGAGTCCCACTAGAGCTCTTTTCCAAATTAAAAAAAAGAAACAGGACTATGCATTCTGAAAGCATTCCAGGCTTGATGCACTCTTGCGGGGCAGGGCGGGGTGGGGGGGCGGGGGGGGTGTGGATTTCGGTTCATTTAGACACTAAAACATTTTAATTTCTAGAGGATGCTGATGGTTTATGGGGGTGGGTGGGCACTAGGGAGAGGAAGGGCCGTGGAAAATTCCATTTGTCCTAAAAATTTGGGAGCGTATAATCACCTGTAGTCTCACAAAGAAGTTAATTTCTTAAAGGTCAACACTCCAAAAGTAACCCCACCCAACTAACCTACTTATACTAGACTTAGGTCACTGTCTTGTACATTAGAAAAGGACTTTTTAAGAGAAGGCTGGAAATGACTGATGCAACACAGGGAAGCATAGTCAAGGTCCTAAAGAGAGGTCCCTTAGCCTCTTCTCTGGGATCTCCAGCTAGAAAAGCAGTCTTTCTATCTGAGGATTCAGATTCTGTGTGTAAGCTGCACTCCTAACTCAAGATCAATAGGAGGTCACCAAGCACTCTCCAAAACACCCTTCACTTAATAAACTTGTAAGTGAAAGCACATCATTGAAAAGATGCTCAACTGCAGAGTTGGTCACGAAGTCAAAACCCAAATCATCCTCTGGTGCCTCTGGATTCCAACCCCTGCAAAGTTCCTCTAACTGAATTATGTTTCAGAATCATCCTATGCTTGAAAGTCCCACCACACACTCAGGGGCTCCTAGAGAAATCTGCTCCAGACACCAGTGAGAGGAACAGCTCAGCTTCATTTTATCAACTGGAGTGCTTTCTATTTAGCAGGGGGAAACATGAGATCTTTTAAGGGACTCATATGTGTTTCCCTTTTTGCTTTGGCTACCAGGAGGCTCAGAGCCAAAATGGAAGCCTGACTTTGCTAATTCTGAAGGCTGAAATAGTTATTTCTGTATACAAATTTTCCCCAGATCGCTCACTGTTCTATTTTCATCTTTCTCACTGATGTCTTGATTTCCATTTTATCAGTATGTCACAAATCCTTTCTGGAAGGGGCAAAAAAAACCCCACAACCAAACAAAAGATCTATTCCAGAAAGAGAGGAATAGTATAAACGTATCATTCATAGGAACACTGCCATCTGGGACCCAACAATTCCACAAACTTCACAGAATAAATGCTACTTCTGTTGCTTTCTGCAGCATCAGAAGTGGTCCCTCAAACCCCAATCCACAGAGAAATGGATGTTTCAGATGTCATTCATAATTTAAGGGATGGGGCGGTGATCCATCCTTCCTGACCCACTCAATTGCCTCTCTCTCTTCCTGCCCTGTATCACTGAGAGATGTTCCATCCTCTTTCAATGAAGTGCAGGAACTGAGGTTCCAGAACAGTTCATGTTGATCCAAACACAGAGGGAAGATGCTCAAAGCCCATCCCCCTCCTGTCTAAGCAGCCAGACTAAGAAATCCCCAGGGGACACATAACTGAGAGGTTATCTCCTGTCAGAAGCTGTGTGTTGTCTGTTATGTCACTAAGTCATGTCCAACTCTTTTGTGACCCCATGGACTATAGCCCACCAGGCTCCTCTGTCCATGGAATTCTCCAGGCAAGAATACTGGATTGTGTTGCCATTTCCTTCTCCAGGAGATCTTCCCGACCTAGGGATTGAACCTGTGTCTCCTGCATTGGCAGGAAGATGCTTTACCACTGAGCCCAGAATTAAACCTGGCTATCCCCTTATGTAACCCACAAAGTGTAAGAGGTTTCATGGCTACAACCTCCAATTTGTCTTTTGGCCATGTCTCTCCTGGGCCCTTAATTAATTCTCCATGATCTTTCTTGGGCATATTGAAATCCCCTCACCACCCACTTGCCAAGCCAGCTGAGAAATTCGCTGACTGCTTCGCCCATGGGCCAAACATCCTTCGAATCATTCCCATGTTCCACTGGGGGGTCTGCCACCATGCCTGGGATGCAGCGGGTTTGAGAGCAGCCACTGCTGGTTCAGTCCCTAACAGCAGCGAAGGGGGAACCACTGAGACTCAGGCCGCAGTCCACAACTAGGGGAGATTTTGCTTTGTCAAGATCCTTTTGAAGGCCACCACTGGGTAGATGCTACTGACATCCAGTTAGTGAAGGCCAGGGATACTGCCAAACATCTTCCAATACACAGGACAAAGAATTATCTGGCATAAAAAGCCAATAGCGCCAAGGTTGAGCGACCTCAGGCCCATGTCAGTTAAACGCAAATATGGCAGAACACGGGCTCAGGTGGGCATCATACAATAAGGCCCCTTGGATTTCTTGAGGCCTTAAGAAGAACTCAGCAGTCTGGTGCCACCAACCCAAAAGGTCTTATACTCTAGTAAGAAAATGTGTTTTGAGATGCCTGGGCAGTGTGAGGGGAGGTAAAGGAGAATAAACTCATCAAGGTCTTTGAACTGAACACTTTTAACAATTTCAGCCCTGTCCAATGTCTTAACATTGACAAATGCTTTAGGCATGTAAGTGAACACATTGAAAAACAAACTGCTTAGGTGCAAAATGACTTGACTGCTAGAAACAACTACTACTTTCTAAGAGACTTCTTAGCCTGTGCTCAAAATCAACCACATTGGGTACTGGGAAGGTAGAAGGTAGGGAGGCCCAGGTTAATGCCTGGTCCCGCTCAGTAACTAGCCAGGTGACCAGGAGTCAATCAAGCTCTGCTGTGCCACCCTTCATGAAGTCAGAGGGTAACATGACACGTGATATTACAAATGGCAAGGTGGCATTCTAAAACCAAATCAAGAAACCGGAAACTGGTGCAATCACTTACCCTCCTGCTTGGGAGATGGTTCTTTGGGTTCCTTCTTATTTTTTCGACCCTCCCGCCCAGAATGGTCTTCTCCTAAATCTATGACAAGTTCACTCTCTGAATCGGAGTCCAGGCCCAAATGCACTGTTGGGGAATCCATCTCATCTTTTCCCTTCAGCTTATCCTTTGTGGGATGAGGTGAGGGTTTTGCTTTGTCTGAAAAGTCCTTCTCAGGCTGGGGGCTCGTCTTCTCCTTGACCGAGCTTGGGTCCGCTTTGTCGCTGGCTGGTGACGTGCTGACTTTCAGCTCCTCTTTCGTCTCCGCCGGGTTTGGCAATTTGGGCTTTTTTTTGACGGCAGATGGCTCTTTGTCCATCCGAGCTCCCTCTTTGTCTTCGGCATCTTCTGGTTCGTTCTTGGACCTCTGCTCCTCATCACTGATAGAGTCACTACCGCTACTATCTGACTTCTCAGAATCCTCCGAATCACTGTGCTCGACAGCCGTATAAACATCTTCCGAGATTTCATTTATGCCTAAATTCAAAAAGAAAACCCAGCATGTGGCGCAGTCACAGAATAAAGAGCAGGACCAAAAAAATGCAAACATTTTCCACGCCCAATGCTGGAATAAAAAAAAGAAACATTTCACATTGCATCACATTGGCCTGGTGGGGTTAGCAGCAGACTCAAGCTGCAGCTGACTACAGGTGACAAATGGAACTTGTCTGCAGAGGGTTTCAGTTACTGACATTCCAAGATGACATGGGACCAAACAACATGAATTTCTCATTTATCCAGAGCTCAATCTCGGCAGCATGGGTAACTCACTGGGACACAGAGAATGGGAAGGATGGAAGGGAATGCTACATAGGAGCTGTTAAATCGGATCCATTTTACAGATAAGGAAAAAAGAGGCCCTGAGAAATCACTTGTCCTGGGACACAGAAAACCAAGACAGAGAGGAGAGGCCAGACACATGGGTCAAGTCACCACTAGAGCTCTTCCCACAAATTTCCAAAGCATTAAGTCTTTCACCCTTTGTGTCCATGACTCGAAGAAATAAGCCAAGGCTTAAAGCAGGGGATGCAAACTCAAGCCCACAAGCCACTTGGGGCCAGCAGACGTGTTATTTAGGAAGCAATGGTTTGACCCAATGCTTTCCAGTATTTTGTTATTTGTTGTTTTTATCTTTAACTTAGAACGTGCTGGCCAATTCATAAATCAGGAAGTCTCACACAAAAACTAAGATGCTAGGCTTGTGCTAAAAGGGCAGAAGACCTGGCCACTCTGGGTCACAGGCCCGCAAGGCTGGCTGGGGCTGAGAACCACTGGCCCCTTTAGGTTGGGGGAGCACTGCCTCCGGGTGACCCAGCTGCCCAGCTCCCATCTGGCTCCCTGCCCTGAAGCAGAGTCAACCACCACTGTGCTTCTACTGTTTTTCTGCTTGTAACCGAGTCCAGAGGAAAGTCACCCATTTCCATATCTCAAGCAAAAGGAGAAACGATAAAACAGCAGGAGTTTCCTATACACACAAGCCAAAATAGGCAAAAGCCTATTTCTAACAATAGTTTCATTTAACCTATTCATGTTTCCTGCTCCTGGTAGTGAGCGTCATCCACCGGTAGGTAAATAATCTGATTCCCTACAATTTTGAAAAGAGGAAATCCCCATCAACTCTGTATTGTCTTCATTCCAGAGCAATGGTTACCATGAGTGGGGTCACGGAAGAGAAACTCGTAAAAGGGTAAGAGCCACAAAGAGCCCAGCAGAATCAGGAGTGAATTATATCCACCTCCTCCAGGGCTCAAATTGAGAGAATCTAAAAACCAAATCTGGTTTAATTTCTGGATCTCAGGGCTTGTGCCACTGGTAACTAAAGGTTGGACACCAGACTGACAAGCATGACCACACACGCTTGGATACTGGAGCCCAAAGAATATGAATTCAGACCCTGCTCCTCTGCTTCTATGTAGTTGTGTGACCCTGAACAAGTGAACTACCTCTCTGAGCCTCCATTTCTTCACCTGTACAGTGGGTCTGATAATAGTATCAACCTTCCAGGACAATCTATGCACAATGCAGGGGGCACAGGAAGTCCTCCATAAATCCTTATTACCAATAACAAACCAAGGAGCTAGACCAGCTGCTTAGAAGAACTCAAGAGGGATACAGCCTGCAAAATTTCATCCATGTCACTCAATGTCCTAACCAAACAGGCAATGCAGCAAGGAATGCTTTCCTCGGACAGACTAAATGACTCCCAACTACAGCTCCTTTCTCATCCAAAGGTCCAGAGCACCCAGTGACATGGAAACCTCACCTTGGACTGGCTTTCTCTACTGAGACCCAGCCAGCCCCTATTTCCTTATAAATGCCCTCCTGACTTTATTTACCTCTTCAACAAATATTCTAGAGCATTACTATGTGTATAAAACCAAGTACCTTGGAGAAGGCAAGTCTTTATAAGATCTTTATAAGACAAACTTCTCTGCCCCCAAGGAGCTTCCACTCTAGATTGGGAGGAATACCCCCACACAAAAGGACCACTGATGCTTTGGAGCCATAAAGTACCAAAGGAGGTGGGCAGATGGGGGAGGGCAGTCAAGGAAGACTTCCTGGAGGAGGTGACGCCCAAGCTCAGCCTTAGGGATAGGATTCAGGTAGGCAGTGTAAAAAGGCAGGCAGCATGGGGACAAGGAAGGGAGGCAACAGATACAGAAACAGGATGCATGTACCAGGGGCGGGGCAGGGTGGGCATGGCCCAGCCTGGAGGGGAAGGGTTTGTGTTGGGGACACTTGTGGGATACACATGATCCTGAAGTGGAGACACTGACATGTGCAGAGAAGCACAACGGCAAACTCAGGAGGCTCTTCCTGCTTCCACACTTTCTTACAAGCAGCACCTCGAATCAGCAGGCTGCCACAATCAAAGAATGCACTCTGACAAACTCAAAATACCCCCCTGAACAACTAACTAGCAAATCTGAAATATTCTGCCAGGAGAAATAATTTGTTGTTGGACAAACACGCCGAAGTTAAACCTGCTGTGAAAAAAGCAGCCAGGATCGGGCTTTCATTTCATCCGGGTGGTACCCGTAAAGACAGCAATGACGGTGATAATGATATAAGCAAACCGAGACACATACCTAATTGTGCTTTGCAACTCTCTATCGTTTTGTCGAGATTTAGCTGGAATCTGCTGCGAATCTGTCGCTTGGGGGAGATGAGAGGAACAGGAGCAGACTGCTGCTGGACAGATTCACTCAGCTCTTTCAGGTCCATCTCGGCCTTGCTCCGATCTGGAAGACACCACACCCCCTCATGAGATCAGGCACTGGAGGGAACCAGCACGTAACGCTCATCGCTTGGTTTCTTCTCGAAAACACGCTTTTGAGCCCAGGAAGAAAAAAACCTAAAATGTCTCTTGTTTATCCCAACAATATTATCTATTTGAAGGCCTGGGCTGACTTGGCGATAAGAGCCTGAGAACATTTGGCAGGTTTCTACTGAACTATCGCCTGGGCTGCTTTCAATACAGAAAATGCACAATCCCAGCCAGATGGTTGGTTTCTAGGAAGCTCAGCATCATTGTGGATCCTTCAAAGTCAAAGGTTATGCTCTGTTCAACCTCAGCAACAGCAGAAAAAGTGACACTGAGTCTAGCCAGTTTGCTTTGAATTTCAGGCCTGGATCAGAGCAGGCTTGTAACCTAGAGAGGCGCTGACCCTTGCAGAGAACATGTTGATAAAGACAGGGAGCCCAGCTCCCCCTTTATCACAGAGACTTCGATCTTCGTCGACCCAGTCTGGAGCTCAAATTAGAAAGAAAGGGAAAACGGGAACTTCCCTAGTGGTACAAAGGCTAAGAATCCGTACTCCCAATGCAGGGGGCCCAGGTTCGATCTCTAGTCAGGGAACTAGATCCCACATGCTGCAACTAAGAGTTCACATGCCACCAAGGGGAAGGTCAAAGATCCCGCGTCTCACAAATAAGACCCGGCCTAGCCAAATAAATAAACGAATATTTAAGGAAAGGGAAAATACACGACAGGCAGACCCTCCAGCCAGTGTGCTGTGCATCCCTTTGGCCCCGGGCATCTATCTGAGGAACGGGGACCCATTAGTCTTGGACATGAACCTGTGTCTTCCTGCTCAGGTAAGATGTCAACGCCTCCTCACCCTGACTGCAGGCAAAGGCCTCTGCTTGATGACTCAGGTCCAAAGGCCCTGCCCACCCCTACGCCACCTCCACCCCCACGTCTGCTGTGGTCTTTGTATGACCAAGCTGGCCCAGATTCCAAAGGATCCATGAGCTTGTATGTCTTGAACTCCTTCCCTACCTCCTCTGCTGCCTCCTCTAGTGACCCCCCCAAAACATGAAAAGGGGACAAAATGGTGGAAGCAGCAAAGGCCAGGGAAACAGTGAGAGACTCTGCAGGCAGGAACATGGTCTTTCACCCTGACATCACCTCCAACAGACCCCAAGCAGAGAATGCGCTTGGGGTCTGATAAGGGAATGAGGGGCACCCAGCTCCTCTTCCCAATCCCTGAAAGCAGGTCAGGGTCAGAAAGGTTGTGGGATCCCTCCAGGATCCATCAAGAACAAAGATGAGCCACCTGTGAGCTAGTTCCACCGACTATGAGCTCACTACCTGACTTATCCCATCTCTTTGTCACCCCCACCCAGAATGCCAGCTCCACCCACCAAGCTGGTACAAGACCAAGATACAGGGCTCCTCCAAAGGCTTCATTCCTCCCCTTAACATGGCCCATGGACTCCGCCCTGCACCCAAGAAGGGAGCATGCTCCTAACACCACACACCAGAGATTTACCCTTTTAAGGGACCACAGGTAGTCTCCCCAAAGCCCCACACAACCCACTCATAGATGACTAGAGCCACAGATTACTCCCAACTTCATTTATCACCATAACGAGGTAAGATTAGGAAGGGCCCTATTCCAAAGACACACTTGGGGTTGGCCACCAGGGAGATTCCAAAAGTGAGCTTTCAAAGCAAACAGGGACAGCATTCTTGTCATTAAAGCAATGGCCCTAAAAAAAAACTGACCTGTGTGTGCACACATGTGTTTGTCTGGTGTGTGTTCCCATGCTGATCAGGGGACCTTCAGAGAGCCTCTCAGGGCCAGGACTGAAGATGCTTGCAAGGAGAATGGCTGAATGCACAACTACTTCAGAGGGGTAAGAATATTCACTCAATTTTACTGGAGACGCATCTTACAAAGTGAACAGAGAGAGTGAAAGAGATAAAAGAGAAAAAAAAGGGAGGAGGACGACTGGGGAACACAGAAAACAGGAAGATCTGATTAAACAACAGTGTGATCAGGACTTAAAGACTTCATCTGCTGAGCCGAGAACATGACAGGAAAGGGGGAAAGACAAGAGGCCTGTCTCGTCATTTCTGGTCTCAGAAATGAAGCAGCACTGCATTCCAGAGGGAATATGCAGGCAGCCTTTTCAAGCATCAAGTTGGAAAAGAAGTATCTCACAAAAATACTTTCCATGAAGTGGAGTAGCAGGAGATGGCGGTGTTGCCTACGTCAGAGGAGGACACCCTGTCCTCCACAACATTCCTGTGTGGTTAACAGATTCCACACAGCCGTTACCTCAAAACACAACTGACCATATCAGGCAAGGGTCAACCAATTTTTTCCATAAGGGGCCACAGAATAAATGAAGCTCTGCACGTGTATAGGCTCTGCTGAGTGCCATAAAATAATGTGTTAAATGAGTGTGGCTGCATTTCAATAAAACTTTATTTACAAAAACAAGTTGGGGGCCAGATTTGGTCCACAGGTTGGAAACTGTGCTGCACAATTGCTGCACAATTGAAATTGCTCCCAGTCCAGTCCAGAGCTTTAAAAAAAAAAACAAAAAAAAAAACCCTGACTACTTGGCCCCACCCCCAGAGACTGAATTCACCAGCCTGGGGAAGGCCTGAGCATTGGCCATATATATAAAGGTTCCCCAGGTGTTTACAATTGGCAGGTAAGGTGGTAAGCCCCTGTATTGGACCAATGTTGTCTGTGAGTAAAGAAAATGCCTCATGATTAGCCTTAAACCTTGGGCACTTTGTGTGAAACCTTGGGGTTCATACAAACAGATCTCCACGTCACGAGAATAATCAAGTACGAGCATGTATGAGCAAGTATGTTGACAGCCAGGGTGGATTCTGCACATATTCCCGATACAGAAGGGCAGAGGTGTACCTGTGTGTGTCTACACTGTGTAATTTTGTTTGTTTGTTTTTGTGTGTGTGCTCAGTCATGTCTGATTCTTTGCAACCCTATGGACTGCAGCCCACCAGGCTCCTCTGTCCACGAGATTTCCCAGGCAGGAATACTGGAATGGACTGCCATTTCCTTCTCCAGGGGATCTTCCTAACCCAGGAATCTGCGTTGACAGGCAGAGTCTTCACCACAGAGCCACCTGGGAAGCCTAAAGGGCATGCTGCCTCCTCTGTGTGTCTACATGAGGGCAATCTCTAAATTTAGCCTAGAAACTGAATATTCATAAGCAAGAGGAATGAAAAGATAAAGCACGTCTTTTCACAAAACTACCGAGTCAGTGAGCTATTCTGATGTTTATTCTAAGGAGAAACCACCAAAAGCCAGGGAGGGGGCTGCTCCAGGGTCCCTGAGAGCGGACCTTCAGGAGTTAAGCCAGATGTAATTATCTTTCGCAAACTTTCAGCTGTGTGTGGACTCAACTGTCCTCCGCAGGGAGAAAAGATGAGCTGCTCTTTCTCATTTAGCTCCTAGAAGCTTATCAGGACTCCTTCTACTTCTGCCCTTCTATATCGGGAATATCTGCAGAATCCACCCTGGCTGTCAACATTTTGAACTTCTCAGCTGGTAGGAAGACAGCTTAGGCTATAAATGGAAACCAGGGATTTGGGAAAAAAAAAAAAAAAAAACCACACCTACGCCAGAGAAAAAAGGCACGATCCTCACATTGCTGGAGGCAGCATAAATCAGAACCACCCTTCAGAGGGCAATCTGGCAATATCTTTCCAAATGTCAGCAGCTCGAGGCCTCTGACCCGCAGCTCCACTTCTAGGAACGTATCCTGTGGATTCACTCCCATTGGGGTAGAAGGGTCTTCATCACAGCTGTTTCCAACAGCAAAAATGGAGATCTACTCAATAACTAAAGTGCGTGGATGAATAAGTTACTGTTCACCTTTAAAGGGAATAAAATACAGCCACTAAAATAACAGCAGCATAGCTCTCTGTGTGGTGATATGGAAAGCCCATCTGTTTAATGAAAAGGAAAGTAGTCAGTCAAGGACATGAGCGCTGGTGTGGGGCAGAAAAGGAGGAAATGCAGATACTAATATATGTGTTCTCGGGCCTCTCAGTGCGGGCGTGTGGGCCTAGCGGGGTGGAGGTGGGGGGCCAGGCGGGGTTCTGGCCCTGCAGAAAGTTCGACAGCAACCCTGACCTCCACCCGCTAGATGGCAATAGCACTCACGCCCCCCACTGGGGCAGTAGGAAAGGGGTCCAGGGGTTAGGACTCCACCTTCCACCGCAGGGAGCACAGGTTTGATCCCCGGTCAGGGGACTAAGACCCTACATGAGACACACGATGCAGCGCCCCCCCCCCCCCCGGCTCCCTGCTCCAAAAGTGTCTCGACGTTGCTAAATGGGGACCAGATCACCCAGACTGATGTCTAAAAGAGCTCTCCAAGGAGACCAGATAGAGCCAACACGGACAGAGGATGGACCAAAAAAAGGAGCCAACACTGGTCACTCTCTTTTTTGGCAGGTGGTGGGGGGAGGATAAAGAGTTAGAGGAACAGGTGATCAGAGGTGACAGACATAGCCTGCCTTTTCATTAATCGTCTTTCTGTACTTTGACTTGGAGAAGGGAATGGCAATCCACTCCAGTATTCTTGCCTTAAGAAGAATTCCATGGACAGAAGAGCCTGGCGGGTTACAGACCATGGAATCGTACTTTGACTTATCTGTTCCCGTGTGCATTCATTACTTTTTTTTTTTCAACAATTTTTTTTCTTCAATTGTGTGATTCTGCAAAAATCAGAACATACTAACGAACACCCAAGCCATCCCTGGAGTGTCCTGAGAGAAGACAAGCCAGCCTAGACATATGACGGACTAAAATCCCACTACCCAAAGCTCCAGCTGCAAGAGGAATAGCCATCATAACAAAGTGTTTTAAGGGCACTTCCTTGGTGGTCAGTGGTTAAGACCAAGCTTTCACTGCAGGGGATACAGGTTCCATCTCTGATCCAGGAACTAAGATCCTGCATGCCATGAGTCATGCCCATCCCCTCAAAAGAAGTTTTAAAACAAAAATATAAGCACTTCTTTTTAAGCTAAAAAAAAAAAAAAACTCCTTCATGTAAAAGACACAGGCAGACTATAAAGAATGGTCTTTCAGGAGGCACAAGATAATGGCTCCTTCAAAGGAACAATATCTTTAGACAAGACACCTGGGCGGATGCTCTTATCAATCAGTAAAGCAGAGATCTTCCTCACCTCATTCACTCTTAAAATAAATCAAGACAACATCTGGAAAGCCGGGGTACCCAGCCTTGCATCCACATCCTCAAGGAATGCCTGGCATCCAAAGTCTTGCTTTCTGCTGGTGAGCAATGGTGGAAGAATAAAGTGGAGGAAAGTTTTCGGGTCTGAGGACGTTCCATCATTGGCATCTCTGACAGGGCATCGAGGCACACTTTGTCACCAACAGTATGACGAACTGCTGAGTTTGTTGAGCCCAAAGCAAACACCGTGCATGAGACAGGAGGAGAGAAGATTCCCAGAGAAAGCAAAAAGGGGTCGAGGCGAAGGGAAGAAACACCCCCTCAACCCCCATCCCACCACCATGCCACAAACGCATTCCTATTCAGGACTCATCTTATTAACTGCCGGAGAGGCACAGAAGGAGCCAGAATCATCCACCTAACTTGGCTCCTTATTTTAGAGCACAGAGAAGGGGCCCAAGACAGCAAGTGAGGCCCAGGGTGTCAGCAAGCAGGGCCTTCCCCCGCCCACCCCGTCATGCTGGAAAAATAAATCATAAGAGTATCCAACTGGTACTCAACCTGTGGGCTGGCTGTATTTTTGGCTGTACTTGTTTCTTTGGTCTAAAGAGAGATGGGTGGGTTGGTTTATTTATTTACTTACTTCCTTGTTTATCTATTTTAATTTGCTTGCGGGATTTTAGTTCCCTGAGCAGGGATCAAACCCTTACCCTTGGCAGTGAAACCACAGTCCTAGATACTGAACCTCCAAGAAATCCCCAAACAGAGGTTTTTAATGAAACTGATGGTCAACTTTTAAAACCTAGAAGAGCTCACATTAAAAACCTGGATTTGTTCTTCTTGAAAGTTCAGAGTTGGACAGCACAAGTGCAATGGGTGGGCGCTGCTTCCTTGAAAAAAGCACTTTGTGCTTCATTCCACTACCATCCAAATCCTCACCTGACCCCTGACCCCTGACCCCTACAGCTGGGCCAACGAACCCTACAGCACTAAGTGGTGAGAGCCCATGTCCTGCAGCCCTGTCCTGCAGCCCTGCCGTTCACGTGTCTTGGTTAAAAACACAAGCTACACGGCAGACAGACCCAAATCTAAAGGCCAAACTCAACCACAGACCATGTGTGATCCTGGGTAGGTAACTTTATTTCTCTGTGCAATGGGGCTATTACCTTACCTTGAAGGTCACTGTATATTCTTTAATAGTTTTCACATACAGAGAGTAAAATTCACTTTTTGGAGAATACCCGAATTTTAACACCTGTGCAGATGCAAGTAACCACCAGAATGCAGAACAATTCCATCTACCAAAGAATCCCTTTGTGATGTATAGTCAAACCCTCCCCAACTCCAGGCAATAACTGATCTTTTTTGCCGTCTCTATAATTTTGCCTTTTCTAGTTTTGGGTTTTGTTTTGCTTTTTAATGAAACACTATTTTGTTAGATAGAATAATGTCATTATTATCCCTGTCACTCTGTCTCACTTATCTCTGCTCAAAGTAGTTATGTGGATGCCAGACATCAAGTGCCATGAGAATTATTTCCCCCCACTTTCTGATTTTTCTACCCATTCACAGCACTTTTCACCAGTCCCTATCTGATCCTCTTGGCATCGGGTAACTGAAATTCCAGCCCATAAGCTGCCAACATTGCCAATGCTTTTGTTTCCACTGACATGAAGCCTATGTCCCAGGAATGGAAGGAGCTGGCAGGGAGCTTCTGCAAAGAGCCTGGGACTCTGCCATGCCTACCACCGATACACACGCCAGAAGAAAACCTTTCTTTCCCACCGCCTGACTCAAGTCAAACAGAAAGACCCAGAGCAGTGCACAGATGCCCAAGGACAGCCTCAGTTAGGGAAGGAGCTAGTCCTGCCACGCAAGACTGATGATTAGGAAGGGTGACCATGAGAACGCCTCCACACAGCTTTCTTTTTGAGGGTGTGGAGGAGAGTGTGAGAAAGCAAACCACACTGCTGAGAACAGGAGTGATCCCCGGGCCGGGGGGCGGGGCGGGGGGTGCAGACGGGTCCTCGTGGCTTCAAATAAGGAGTTCCTGCCGGCCAACCTGAGCGGGAGCCCCTCACGCCACTGCCCAGCCTGTCCCGTCACTTCTGGGCGGCACGAACAGGTGATGGGGGTGAACACAGCCTCCGCCTCCGCGGGGACAGAGACACACCCCAGCCCCACCACCTCTGCCTCTGCAATCCCGGTCCCTGGGGCCCCCTCTCCAGGCCTCAGTTCCTCCATCTGAAAATGACATCTCAGGACAAGATGAGCCCAGAGGGCACTGACCACCAGAGCCTGTGGATTCAGGCTGGAGCATTCAGGTGGCTTCCCCTCCCTCCCTAAAACCTGGCATATTCAAGGCCTCTGGATAACACACCCCGAATGTTGCTTTCTGTTGGTCTCCTGCTCCTTTCTCAGTCTCCTCTGCTCCCTTTTCCTAAGGTCTACATGCACAAATGGGCTACCCTGATGGCAAAAGAACCCGCCTGCCAAAGCAGGAGACACAGGTTCGATCCCTGGGTCGGGAAGATCCCCTGGAGAAGCAAACGGCAACCCACTCCAGTGTTCTTGCCTGGAAAAATCCCATGGACAGAGGAGCCTGGGGGGTATAGTCCATGGGGTTGCAGAGAGTCAGACATGACTGAGCCACTAAACAACAACATGTGCAAGTGGCTCAGGCCTCTCACTCTCTTTATACTCTGGGCCAGGGTCTCTGAACCGCAGCACTGCCGCCATCACAGCTGGATAACTCTCTGTCGTGGGGACTGTTCTGTGCACTGCAGAAAGTTTAGCAGCATCCCCGGTGGGCAGTCACATGCCAGCAGCATCTCTCCTTCCCCACTTCCCCCAAGTTATGAGACCTACTGCTCGGAATCCAATCCCATGAATAAATCAATATTCTCAGAAATACACGTTCTGCCCTGACCCGGCCTGATTCAGGCCTCCACCTGCCCTCACGTCCTCTCCACCTAGGAATCTAGCAGGCATCTCAAACGTACAAAACCGACAACTGAACCCTTGGCTACTGTTTCTCCTGCTGTAACCAAATCTGTCAAACCAGGCACAATCCAGCAACTCTCTGTTGAGGGGCCTGCTCTAGATGCTGGTAGCAACAGCCTCCCCAGCAAGCTGCAACAACTGAAAATGCCTCCAGACATTGCCAGTGTCCCCTGGGATGACGGGGGAGCTGTCCCTGGTGAAGAATGGCTGACACAGGCTAATTCCCAACACAGCACTCAGAGAGGCCCTTCTAAAATGCCCGGTCACATCACTCCTCTGCTCAGATGCCCCCCCGCCCCCGCCCCAAGGTCTACAAGGTCACTGCGTTCTCACCTCAATGCCTCACCTCCTCCCCTTCACCCACTGGGTTATGTCACTGGGCTCCCTTACCATTCCTACAACACACCAAGTTCAGACTGATCCTAAGGCCTTGACATTCCTCTTCCTTCTAGAATGTTCTTCCTCATAATCTGGGCATGATTAGCTTTTCTTGTAACTGACCCCCTTGCCCCTTGACAGGATATCACCTCCCCAGAGGCTTCCCCTAACCACTGCCTCTTGCTCCCCGCCCCCCACCATCCTGGCCCAGCTCTCTCCTTATCAAAGGAACGCTTTTCACCTTCCATGGTGACATGACCTGTCTTGGCTTTTTTCAGTTTGATTATTATTTCGCCCTCTCTAGAACCTAACTCCACAAGACAGCAAGGCCCTCACTCCCCACCCTCCGCCCCAGGCCAAGAACAGTGCACAGCACATAACAGAGGCTCAATCAAACCGGGCTCATGATGGAATGAGTTAATAAAAGAACTTCATAGCTGAGCATTCAGCATTCCTGGTGCCAAGTTTTGTTAAAGACTTTGACCTGAGATAATGCTTTTGAAAGAATCTACTGAGACTCAGTAAGTTTTTTAAAAGAAAGTAAATACTGATTAATAAAACAATAGATACTATGTGTATACATATAACTTTAAATATACATATTTACACATGTAAGAACTGGGTTACTGTGGTCAAGGGCAAGTAAGGTGGTTAACATTGGCCTAAAGTATTTCAGAATAAAACAGTCTTGCATTTCAACAAGTCCCAAGCAATGCTGTGCCAGCTCCTTCTATTGATCTCTCTTCATCTCCATCCACTATACCTTTTCAATATTTTGCACAAAGAAGAGTGGTTCAAGAACCACACACGGGGACTTGCCTGGTGGTTCAGTGGTTAAGACTCCATGCTTCTAATGCAGGGGGCAAGGGTTCGACCTCTGGTTGGGGAACTAGGATCCCACATGGCCAAAAACAAATAAAATAAAAATACCAGACTTAAAAAAAAAAAAAAGAACCATACACAAAAGAGGACATTATAACTTGCAGAAATATACACAGCTGCCACAAAAAGGAACTTCCCAAAATTTCAACTGACCCAGGTTCAGATTCAGGATGCTTCCCGTGGTGGATGTCTTGTCCGTTTTCGTGGTGACTGGCGTTGATACTTGAGGAGAGAAAGGTTTTGGGCTGCCGGATAAACTCCCCGCTTGTCCTGTCTTGGTGGAAGCTGGTGAAGCTGAAAAAGCAGGTTACTTGTTAAAAGACAGATTTACAAATAAAGGAACATATAAAGCTTGTAGGTGTAGGGTAGAGAAGAGAGTACAGAAACTGTATTTGATTTCAACCAGACCCCCAGAGCACCACAGAGGGGTTGGAGCGGGAAGGGCTGGCCATTTATTTCGAGCAAAGAGCTTTAACCCAATGTTAAACCGTTAAAGCCACGAAGGAAAAAGGCCACCCCAGTCATTCTATTAAACACAAAGCTCTAAGACAAATCGGCTAAGCTGCCACTGAAATTGGTTTGGCCCATTCACGGGTGTAAATCTCAAAATAAAGAGCGATTAAACCAGCCCCCACCACAGTCCAGATGCAGAGGCCAGAGCCAGGCTTACAAACGGCATGTCATCCGTTTGTGGGAGACACAGGCGCCGTGCGCAGTCACTGCACCTGCCGGGGGCCAGCTCGACCCGCTGGGGGCTCGTGGGCTTCCCACTTCAAAGGTCCTGCGGTGCTGAACGAAGCCAAACTCCACACCAGATGGAGTGAGGGGGTGGCTGGTCAATTACTGGCCTCCTTACTGGGTTTCAAACTTTTATAGGACAGGGTCATACCTGTGCCCGAGTCTTCTAAAAAGAAGTTAAAATTCCCTACTTACTGCTCCCCTGAGCCCCATCCACTGGGTGGTGGGAAGCAGGACAAAAGCCAAACCATTTAACAAAACAAAGCGTTCGGGTGGGCCAACTGGGACCTGCCAAGGATCTCTGAGATACCGCCCCTTTGCAGCAACGGCTCTATATTACTGGGCTGTCTTGTCAGTATAAACATGTGACAGGGACTTCACTGGTGGTCCCGTGGCTAAGACTCTGCGCTCCCAGTATAGGGGGCCCAGGTTCTATCCCTGGTCAGGGCACTAGATCCCATGTACTGCAATTAAAGATCCTGAGTGCTACAACTAAGACTCAGCGCAGCCAAAATAAATAAACAAACATTAAAAAACAAACAAACAACGTGTGACAGGCAACCAAATCATTGTGCATCCCCTCAGACATACAAGAAACCTCAAGAAAGCTGTGGCTGGTGATGGGTTTAGAACAGAGACACCCCGGGGACTTCACACGTGCTTAGACACGCTGGGGGGTTCTTGCCTTGGTCTCCTCATCTGCCAAACAGGGATCCTCAGAGTGAGGATTTAATGGATTTAACTCTACACCAAGTTCAGCCGGTCAATCTACATGAGCCAGCCTCAGCTCCAGAGCCAAGACCTGCCAATGCTATTTTTAGCACAACAGAGTGGGAAAGACTCTAGACGTAGGGAGCAATGGATCCAAGCACAGATCAGGAGCCAGAAGCAAGGTTCAAATCCCAACTCTGCGGCTGACATACTGTGTGACTTTGGGCAAGTGACTTAATGTCTCTGAATCTCCTTTCCTGATAGCTACAAGGAGGGACAATGATAATATTAATACAGAAGGACTGATCAAAGTACCCAACTTGGGGACTTCCATGGCGGTCCAGTGGCTAAGCCTCCATGCTCCCAACGCAGGGGGCCTGAGTTCAATCCCTGGTCAGGGAACTAGATTCCACATTCCACAACTAAGAGTTCTCATGCTGTAACTAAAGATGCTACATTCCACAATTAAAAGATCCTGAGTGATGCAACTAAGAGCTGGCGCAGCCAAACAAAGTTGTTTTTAAGTCACTAAAAAAGCAACAAAAAAAGCACCTAACTCATCAACTATAAAGAACAAATAAATTCATCAATTATCTACACAATGCCTGATCTCTATTAATTACTATAGTATCATGTGCTATTAGTGTCATATGATTTCCCCATTAACCTCTAGGGTTTTGGTTTCAAGCATCTAACCTGTGATTCTCAGCCAGAAGCGACTCTGCCCTCCACGGTGCAATAGGCAGTGTCTATAAACATTTCTGTTTGTCACAGCTGGGGAGGGGGGTGCTCTGGAATCTAGTAGGTAAGAGACCAGGGCTGCTGCTAAACATCCTATGATGCAGAGCACCCCCGCCACCCACCCAGAACAAATAATTATCTTTGGCCTCAAATGTTAACAGTGCTGAGGTTGGTAAATCCATACAGGGATGAAGGAGGTGTGTCTCCAGGAAACCTTTACCTCATTTGCAAATAAGGTGAGGAGGCTGGAATGAGATAAGCAAATACATGCCAACTGGTGCTTAGCAAGTGCTCAATAAACATCTGACATTATCTTGAGAACTTAAGTTGTTTAAAAATATAAACTATAATCAGTTTCACTGGAAGGATTAAATGCTCTGCTCCAGCACCTGGCAGACAACATCCTCTCAGATGATGACCTTGATTCCCACTTGCCCTCTAACTGCAGCACTCTAACAAGCAGAAATGCTTGTCACACAAAGAAGGAAGAAGAAAGAAAGATAAAGCCATTTCAAAAGATGTAAGTAGTACCAACAAAATCTTCAGCATTAGGACTTTTAAATTATTCTTATTCATTCATGTACGTGTTGTTTCCAAAAGAGATGAGCAGTGGCTGAAAATATCAGGGTCGTGTGCTCCCTCCACAAGGATTAAAGCCAGGACCTTTTTAGTTGTATTCCCTTAAGTAAACGAGGGAGCAGGTCTCCAGGGAGGCTCTTAGCGCCCTCCAGAAGTTCTGCTTGTGGCTGCAGGCAAGGCTGACAAGGAACTCTAACCCCAAAGGGGAGCAGGAACCAAAAGCCTGCCAAAGTGTGGGGTCACACGGAGAACTCAAGTAGAGTCCATATTTCCCTTCTTAACAGATCAAGTTACAAAAGTAAGAAGCAGCAGCCGGCAGGCGGTCTAGCAGAGCTCTCCCCCACTGAAGGCCTGCTGCAGGGAATTTACCAAGAACACAGGGAAAGTCATTAGTTTTATGTGTATGTGTGTGTGTGTGTGTGTATACTCATGAAGTTAAAAAATAATAACTGGAAAAATGAGCCTTTGTTAATAAAACTTAAGTATTACAGGTTTAATAAACATGTCTAAACCATGCCTCACCCAACACTTCAGCAAGGCCTCTGCACACCACTTCGAAAATATAGCCAAATCTCCCCGCTTATCTCCACCCCCATCTCCAGGGTTATCACCCTAGTCCATGAATTCTGAACAGGGGTAATGTGGCCCCCAAAAAATAGATCTTAGGGGCTGAAAAAAATCTTACTTTTTATATATATAAAGCCCATATACAGTATGTCATGGGACATACAATACTTTCAAATTTCATAAGGGTCCACTCTTAGATATAGAGCCCAAAGAACTGAAAACTTGCACTCAAACGACGCCTCTAGGCAGCCCTATTCACCACAGCCCAAAGACAGAAACCACCGAAATATCCATCAAGAGACAGACTAGCCATGGAGCAAAGGAATGAAGCTCGGACACCTGCTCCAACGTGGGTGACCTTGAAAACATCACATGAAGTGAGAGGAGCCAGACACAAAGGTCATGTTTCACAGGATTTCACTGAAATGAAATATCTGGAATGGGCACATTCATACAAATAGAATGCAGTCTGGTGGCTGGCAGGGGTGGGATGAGAGAAGGATGGGGCAGGGGAGCCAGAGGGATGAGGATGGGTGACTTGGTAGATACAGGATTTGCTTCTGCAGTGACAGAAAAGTTTTGGATCGAGTTAACAGTGGTGACTGCACTATTACCGCTGAATTGTTGGCTTTGAAATGATCGATCTTCTGTTATGTGACTCTCACCTCCACTTAAAAAAAGTTCATGGGAGGACAATTAGGAAGAAAGTGTCAAAAAAGGCTCCTTAGGGGGTGACAATCAAAGGAAATTTTAAAAATGGTTGGGAAACACTGCCCTTACCTACCATTTCCACAGAGACCCTGAAAAGTTTCCCACTGGTCCCCCAACCACCTGCCACCTCCGGGGGCACCTCCACCTAGCAGCTATGAGGCCCCTAAAACAAGGAAAGAGAACATCCAGGGACGTCCTGCCTGCCAGCATAAAAGCCAGCGACCTTTCCTCGTCTCTTTCTGGAATCTCCAGCCTCTTGTAGCCTCTTGTGCTTAGCCCCTCCAAGATCAAGTCTGCTCCTACCTCAAACCTTTACACTTGGAATTTCCCAGGAAAGACACCCTCCCCCCTACCCACCACTCCCACTGAGACCATACTGGCTGGCAGCCCTCTATATTTGGGTCCAACGCCACCTCCTTGAAGCCCTCCCTGCTGGCCCCACCTAAGGTGGCCCCGGAGGCCCTTTTGCCTTGAGAATACCAGCTCCACAAGCGCAGGCTCCTTGCCGGCCTCTGACACTGCCAGGCGCCTGAGACGACAGAATGAGTCGATATGTGAGATGATTAATTGAAGAATCAGGTCTCCATTTCTCTTCTCATGACTGTGGTCACAATAAGCAATAAAGAAATGATAATGACAATCAAAATGAAACCTCTCCCATACAAAGGTGCCAATGTACACCATCTCCTCGATATTCTGTAGCTACCGAAGGCATTATGAGTGATTAAGCATCCAAGGGAGAAATGTGGATAAGTAGCCCACAGAAAAAATACAAAAGCTTAAGAAGCACATTTAGAGAGAAACTTGACTTGGATATAAATAAACGTAAACTCAGCTAAAGAGGCACGGAGATAAACAGATACAGTCTGCCTATTTATAGGCTCTATTCTACAGCCTGTTCATCTGCATGGTGCACCTGTTACAAAAAATAACACCTTGGGCCTTCAGGGACTCTCTGCTCCCAAGGCAGGGGGCCTGCGTTTGATCCCTGGTCAGGGTACTAGATCCCACATGCCTCAACTAAGAGTTTGCATATGGCAATTAAAAAAAAAAAAAAAATCCCGCATGCCACAACAAAGACTGAAGATCTAGCATGCTGCAACTAAAATTTGATGCAGTCAAATAAATAAATATTTTTAAAAATAAAAATGAAACATACAAGGCATACAAGGAATTCCCTGGCAGCCCAGTGGTGAAGACTCTGCATTTTCATTGCCAAGGGCCTGGGTGGGACCACAAGTCACACAGTACAGTCAAAAAAGAAAAAGTGTGGAAAAAAGAGAGCGGTAAAATCAAGGGTACAGAAATGCCCCCATATGTGTAAATACTTTCCAAAAGCAGTCCCACATCCTTAAATGAATGCATACTTTTTTTTTTTTTTTGCTAGCAGCACATTCTATAGCCATAGAAACTTTGGAGAAAAACTGGAGCCCAGAATTCAAGGATTACAAAAAAAAAAACCCTTTAGCTTTTCTTGTATACCTTTCTCACCTGCTCTAATATTGCCTGGGTTTCGTTTTGTTGCTTTAATTCTAACCATGTGCATTTAGTCATTTCATCGTTTTTTTAAAAAAGTCAACTAGAGACATTTAGATTATGGACCACTTTGCTCTTTTTAAAATGCTTTTACTGTGGTTTTGTTGGAGGGGGAGCATTAAAACGGGTGCAAAAATATATTTGTTAATATAAAAAATGTAATGAAGTGAGAGGAATTCTGTATGATTCCAGTTAACATTCAATAAATATGTTCTTGAAGACTTTTATTCATGACCATCTAGAGAAACATGTAAAATACTAAGGTGGCCAAAACATCTTCAGCACTGGGAGTTAGAAAGTGAGCAAGGTCTCTCTCTCTCCCTCTCTCTCTATATATATTTATATATAGTCGACATTAAAGAAAACAAGTTGATGTATCTGTTTAAAACATCTGCATTCATATGATTTCATAAAATCTACCTACTATTGATAATGAGAACTGTTGCTGATGTTTAATCACTAAGTCGTGTCCAACTCTTTTCAACCCCATGGACTGTAGCCCTCCAGAGTCCTCTGTCCACGGGATTTCCCAGGCAAAGGATACTGGAGTGGGTTGCCATTTCCTTCTCCAGGGGATCCTCCTGACCCAGGGATCAAACCAGTGTCTCCTGCATTGGCAGACAGATTCTTTACCACTGATCCACCAGAGAAGCCCAATAAGTGCATGCAAATAAAATGATGTCAAAGACACATTGCCAAGTTGAAAGAAGCAAAAATTTCAGTATGATCCCATTCTATCACACACACAAAAATAATTTTTATTATTGTCATCATCAACGTGATTATACACATTAAAAATCTGAAGGACCATCCAATTCTTAGTAGCTGTCACCTCTCAGGATGGAATAATGGACTATTTATTCTATAATGTTAAAATTTCAAAGGAATATTTTATATTCAGGGGGAATATAAACAATGAAGAGATTCAGACCTGAAGGCTGAGCAAAGTTTTATCGGTGTTGAAAGTCAAAAGCATATGGTAGCTCAATCTATGATTCCCAATAGTACTGGAGAGGTGACCACGCCCCTCCCATAGGGGATGTATGACAATGTCTGGAGATGTTCTGACCACGGTAACAGAGGGCAGGGGTGTGGACGGGCATCAAATGGGTGGAGGTCAGGGATGCCGCAGGGCACAGGATAGCCCCACCACACAGAGCCATCCGGCCCAAAATGTCAGTAGTGCTGGGGTTGAGGAACCCTGCTTTAAATCACTCTAGACATTTTCAAAAGCAGAAAAACATTTGGAAACGCTCGTTTCAATTATGCCTTCAAATGGATGCCAATCCTTTTATAAAGCCATAAATCTTGCCTAAAGGAAGACCTAATTGCCTTTGAAGTCACAAATAATTTAATCAGATAATCTACTTTGATGTGCAATTCACGAGTGCCGGCTAAAACACATCATTTATCACCCACATTTACAAAACCCCCGGTCTGTGCTAACTGCCCTTTTGACTACATGAAACACACGTTGTAGAATTAAATTAGAAAAAAAGGGCCCTTTCCTCCCACGCACCCCAGCACTCTGGGTGGGGTAGCGGTGGAGGAGTTAATGACTCACACCTCCGCTCCTCTACTTACAGAACTTTGGAAGCAACCTATATATGCAAAGGGCTGCTGGCATCTTGCACCACCACTCTTGGTGGCTTGTACAGAGGACCTACATAGCCCAGAATCACTGGATGCTCTAGCACAGGACAGAAATGCTGTTCTGAACGGTTATTTAGTAACAGAAAAGCATTCAGAACAGTTTTGTTTTTCTCAGTTCAGCTTTAGTCGCTCTGTTGTGTCCCACTCTTTGGGGCCCCATGGGCTGTGGCTCGCCAGGCTGCTCTGTCCATTGAATTCTCCAGGCAAGAATACCAGAGTGGGCAGCCATTCCCTTCTCCAGGGTATCTTTCCAACCCAGGGACTGAACTAGGGTATCCCACATTGCAGGCAGATTCTTTACCCTCTGAGCCACCAGGGGATCCCATTCAGAATACAAGGTTAAGTTAAATAGGTCTACACGAAAGAGGTGGTCCACGAAGCAAATAGTTCACGGATGCATTGGATGCAGCCTATAGTTTTTCTCATTTGTCTTGGTTTCTAAGACAGCATGTGCGATCTTAGTATCCCAACAATGATTGAACCATGCCCCCTGTATTGGGATAGCAGAGCCTTAAATCACTAGACCACCAGGGAAGTCCCTTTGAGCTATTTTTAAAAATTGGAGATAATGTGTAAAAGCTGGGGTAGTCTGCATTTTAAAAAATATTTGGGATTTCTCTTGAACAACCAGAAATGTGGCAACACTGAGCCGACCTTCCCACTTGGCTAGAACCAGCAAGGGGAGAGGGCCACCAGTGACTTTAAAAAAGCACAGGTCTCTAGCTCAGCACACCCGTACAGGAAGGGTCAGCACTGCTTTGAGAAGCGTTACAGACACAAGCACCCGTGAGTGGTTAAGTGATCGTGAAGACAAGCGGATTTCTGCTTCAATTCAGTCCCTATCACTTCCAATCCTTGCTTATTTCTGTATCGGCATGATCCCCCGAAGTACTTGTTTTCAACTTGGCATATGATGTGTCAAGCAACATAGAAAAAAAGCTCAGGACGGGGAATTCCCTGGAAGTCCAGTACTTAGGACTCCTCGCATTCACTGCCAAGGTTCGATCCCTGGTCGAGGAACTAAGATCCAACACGCTGTGTGGTGCAGCCAAAAAAGAAAAAGTTCAGGAAACAATCTCTAAGGGCTGACTGTGGAAGGTGGGATTATCCCTGACTTTAGCTTTTGTAACTAACCATTGCTTTATGACAAATGTGTTGATTTCACAGGGCAAAGTGGATACGAAACCATCTTTCTTTCTCCCTGGAGTAACCCATGTGGAGCTGCAAGACCAAAGAACCACCATTAGCCCAGAGGCTGGTGAAAGCCAGGCCCCAGGATTCTCACCGGAATACATATTAATTGTAATTTTACATGCATAATTGCAATATGCACATAAAATGCAACAGGATCCTGCAAACAAACTACTGGCAAGGCATCAATTCTGGCCAGGAGGTCTAGATAGAGGAAGCAGGCAAAGCATGGAGAATATAAACTACTCTGGCCCTTAACATGACAAGATTCCAGGAGTGAACAGCTTTTGGTTTACCGAAGTGCTCCTCGAAGACTAAAACCAGCCCTGAGGATTATAGGCACATGATTCGGAGCTCCTCAATGCCCTAAACAAAAGGAGGGTTTCTAAACTCTCATGAAATTTTTATCTAATGATTTATTTCAATGTGTACTTTTATGCTGCAGGCTACAAATTTTTCCCTGCTGAAACTAAAAAGGTTTTGCAATCCTATGACAAGCTACGATTTTAATACAATCTTAGATAAAACAGTCTTGCCAAAAAAAAAAAAAACACAGTCTTGCCTCACTTATATTCTCAATGATTATGGGGGCATTTCAATAAATATCCTGTTTCCTTCCACTAAATGCTATTATCACTGCCAACAGCAGAGGGCAGTGCGTGCAGGGCAAAGAAAGCCAATCTCAGAATCTGTTTGCGGAACTCCCCCATTCTTCTCAGAGACCTCAATTTGCCTTCTGTAAAAGGAGGAGAGTGACTCAGAGTTTCTCTTAGTTTGTACCACATATTGGCAAACCAACCCATGTTGCCTGCAAGCTAAGAAGGGTGCTGTTCTTGTTTCGTCACTAAGTAGTGTCCAACTCTTTTTTTTGACCCCATGGACTGTAGCCCACCAGGATCCTCTGTCCATGGGATTTCCCAGGCGAGAATATTGGAATGGGTTGCCATTTCCTTCTCCAGGGGATCTGCCCGACCCAAGAACTGAACCTGCATCTCCTGCACTGCAGGCAGATTCATTACCGCTGAGTCACTTGGGAAGCCAAGAAGGGTATTTACCACTTTTAAGTGGTTTAGGTGAGAAAAAAAGGATTCATAGCTCCTGAGAACATAACAGTTACATGGAATTCAAATTTCAGTGTCACAGTCACATACTTACTGCCTATGGCTGTTTTAGTAACACAAACAAGGTGTTGAATAGCTGCATAGTTGTGACAAGACACCTACAAAGCCTAAAATATTTACCACCTGGCTCCAGAAAGGGGACAGTTTCTAAGACTAAAAAGACTTTTAATAAATACCTTCTCTTCCTACACTATCCATTGGCTGCCTAACTAATGATCAGCAAAATAACCCAGACACATACTAGCAAGCAGATTATGTTTTGGGAAACAGATTTTAAATTCTACTGAAATGGGGTATCTGCTAACTCACCACCTCAAAAGTCACTCAAATAATGAGGAACTTTGACAGGAATTCTGGCATCATTTCAACCTCTGCCCCTCTTAAGGGAAGAGAGAAGCTTAATTAAACCCATTATATATGTCCCTCATATTCCTCTGAAACTGTGTTTCCTGAAATATGGTGTAGAAACATCCACAGTGGTTCATGGACCAACATGGTTTACAAGCTGTGTGCTAATTTCATGTACATTAGCAAAAAAAAAAAAAACAGCAAGCAATTTAAACACATGAGCTTGTGTATTTTATTTAGCTTCACATGAAGCTAAATTGTGGATCTAATATTTAAGAATGTAATAAAACAGGTGGTACGTACACTATAGCAAAAAAAAAAAAAAAATCATGGCGATTAAAGTTCAGGCAACAGTAATTCATGGGATTGCTGCCCATTAAAACACTTTCTCAACAGTAGGATTTCAATAGGAACTCAGAGGCTGAGGAGCTTGTGTAGATTATATACCATATGTTGTTACCGGCTTAAATGAAATCATGTCATGGAATAAAAGTAAGCCTTTAAGGACTCTGGTCAGAAACAAGGGGGCAAAGGGCAAGCTTTTTCTGAAGCTATGTCAACAGAAGTTATGTCATCCCAGAAAAAAGCTCTTAAACTCAACCTTGAGTCCGTCAACCACATGGCTGGATCAGAACTGAAGAAGAGACTGCAACCTTTACTCTGAAGAATCAAAAGCTGTTGGTGATTAACTCTGCTCCACCTAGAGCCAGTCAGAGAGCAGCTACAAGCAGTACTTGAAAATAAGCAGCCACCCAGAAAGAAGCCACAGCGTGAACCAAAACAAGTAGAAATCTTTTGAGTTCACCATTGACTAAGGCTTCATCATTTTATCTTCTGGGGATACTGATGTTCTCTTAACTGATGCCTGCTCCTCTTTTGTTTTTTTTTTTTTTTTGGGGGGGGGGGGTGCCATCCAGCTTGGGGAATCTTAGTTCCCCAACCAGGGATTGAACCCAGGCCCCAGCAGTGAGACCTTGGAGCCTGAACCACTGGCCCACCAGGAAATTCCTGAAGCCTGTTCCCTAAAAAGTTCTATGTGAAGGAAAGAAGGGAAAGGGGAAAGGAGGGAGGGAGGGAGAGGGGTGATCTGAAAGGCTATCCAAGGGTAATGCTCTGGCCAGAAGTTTAAATAGTGGTGGTCCAACCTGTGGATGTGCTTTATTCATTCTGGGAAATATCTTAAGACATTTTGAGCTGAACTTTCATAACTGGAGAGTCTACATAAAAAGGCAGAGTCCCCATTTCTCTATGAGAATGTTAAGACGTGAAAACCCTAAGTTCACATTTCTGGGCGGCAACCAGGGGCTAAAACCCTTGAGAATGGGGCATGTGCCCTGAGGTTCACAACAGTCTCCTCAGCCCAGAGCCTGCGGGCCGCCTGCATTCATCATCACGTTTCATGTAGAGCTTTATTTTTTTTACCTATGCCTCTTAAAGATAGAATAAGAAAGAAGAAACAGTAAAGGCCACTTTTCAAGAAAAATGACAGTAAACCCATTTCCTTGTGGAAACCATAAAGTTCTCACAGGATTCTTTTTTTAAAAAAATATTTATTTATTTAGCTGCACCAGGTCTTAGTTGAGGCATATGGGATCTAGTTCCCTGACCAGGGATCAAACCTGGGTCCCCAGCATTGGCAGCTCAGAGTCCCAGCCACTGGATCACCTGGGAAGCCCTCTCATAGGTTTTAACATGCAAATGAATTATGTCTGGATGGAAAAGAATTCAATTTAAGTCATCCTTGCTTTTGTTAGTCAGCCAGCACCCCTCCTTTGCAACATCTCTCTGGATCCGTACCGGCATGGGATAAGTGACTACCAGAATAAATAACAGAGCAGCCAACATTTTTGTAGTACTTATTATTTTAGGTACTATTCTAAACCCCTTATGTATATCAGCTCATTAATCCTCACAAGAAACACTGAGGCAGGGCCTATCCTTATGGCTGTGTTACAGGAGAGGAAACCAAGGCATGCGAGGGTCAGGCACCTTGCCTAAAGCCGCAGAGCGAGTGAATGGCAGAGCTGGGACCTGATCGGAGACCAGCATCCTCCTCCTCCTCCTCCACCTCCACTACAGCGGCCAGGCTGGCCAGGCTGCAAGATGCAACAGGACTGTTACACTGAGGGGAAGGCGGGGAGGAGGGGACTGGGACCATTCAAGGCGGGGAGGAGGGGACTGGGACCATTCAAGAAGTGGGCGTGCTCTGCGCTCTCTGGGGAGAGAATATTCTTGTTTCCCGTACGTGTTTCTCTAGTATTTGACTCTTCAGTCATGCGAGTATCTGGTTTTGATAGAAAAATACTGTTTCCATTAAAATAAAATTCTTGAGAAAGAAAAAAAAAAAGGATTGCAGGAAGTTGTGATTCATCTCGGAGGCATTTGAACCGAACTCTGAAGGATTTCTGGCCACCTCTGCCCACTTCTAGGAATGACCTCCAGCTGGCCTTTGGGGAACGCTTTTCTCACGTGTGGGACCGAGCTGCAGCCCACGGGGTCGCAAAGAGGCAGACACGACGTAGCGACTGAACAACGACACCAAGAATCCCAATGGGTTTACTCGCTTAAAATTTAAAATCTGCTCCACTGGGATCGAGGACCCCCCCTCCCTCACCCAGCTCCCTCTGACTCTGTGATGCTCACCAGGCAGGTGGGGCCGGCCAGGTGACGCCCCGATGGGAACCCCTGTGTCCCAGGGACCCCCTGCGCCCTCTCCCCCCGAGGCTGACCTGTGCTCTTGTCCAGGAAGTCCATGGACTCCTCACTGGCGCTGAAGTGGCTGGACGTGGCCTTCTTCTCAGCATCCTGCTCCACGTCGGAGCCTGTGTGCACGGAGGAGTTCGTGCTCATGGGGGAGCGCGGCATGTCGGACAAGGAGATCCTGCGGCCCGCGCCCCCGCTCAGCATGGGCTTGCTCATTAGGACCTTGGGCGACGCGGTCATGTCAAAGCTGAGCTTGACCTTCTCCTGCTTGTCCATCTTGGCGGCACCAGCGCCAGGGTTGGAGGGGTCGAGCAGCATTTGGTACTGGCTGTTGGGCGTGTAGGGTGTCCTGAATGGAGAGTAATTAAAAACCCCGAACTTTCGGCGGATGTTCTCCACGTAAACCTCCATCTCTTGCATTGCACTGTTGAAGATGCTTTTAGTCTTTTTCACAGAAAAAGGAATTTCTTTAGACATGAGGTAGCAATTATTTATTGGAACCCAGGCCCTGGGAGCACAAAAGAGAAAGGGAGTTTAAGTCAGCCCTGGTCGTTTCCAAGATTCTTAAAGTTTTCTTTTTTTTTTTAACAAATTTGCTTGTGCAAGAACACTTAAGTTGAGATCTGCCCTCTTAACAAACGTAACCCTCTTAACAAGTGTGTCATACATTACTGCTGTGTCAACGGAAAAACAGCACAGCCTAAAAACTGAGAATTATGTTTTATTTGGCGGACAAAACTGAGGACCTTAGCCCAGGATGCAGCCTCTCAGATCATGCTGAGAGACTGCTTCAGAGAGGCAAGGGAGGAGTCAGGATATACAGGAGTCTTTTTTTGCAACAAAGACCAGGTAGCCAGAACTTCAAAAGATTCCTATTAAAGAAAACCAGACATCTCGTGTTACGGAATTCAGCATTTTTCTCAGTCTGGGAAGATGCAAGAGTCTGGGTTCACTGAAATCTTTCCTCTGACATGCACCTTAGCGATCTGGGGCCTTCTCAGCCTGAGTCCCCTCAGGATAGGGTGGCTGGGGGAAGGCTGCAGTGGCTGAGCGCTTGGCAGCTGGGTGCCCAATTGTCTCCATCCTAAGCCCCCTCAGGGCTCACCCGTACTGGCCTGATGGCAGTAACGTCCTTTGCTTACTGATAGAGCAGGCAACATTTTTTCATCAACAGCCAGCTGTAGGCATATGCTGGTAAGGCAGTTCTCTAAAGCTTATTCAAGTTTTTTAACTGAAACTTTGTATCTGTTAATCAGTAGTCTCCCTTTTTCCCCTGTCCCCAGCCCCTGGCAACCACCATTCTACTCTGATGCTATGAACCTGACTATCTCAGATACCTCCTACAAATGGAATCATGCAGTGTTTGTGGAACTGGCTTATTCCACTTTGCCGAAAGTCCCTCTGGTACAACCATGATGCTTCATCTTTAAGGCAGAACAGTATTCCACTGTATGTAGAGACCACATTTTCTTTATCCATTCATCTCTTGATGGTCATTTAGGTTGTTTCCAGAATGGTGTTTGTTTGTTTGTTCTTTCTTAACGCAAACCATATATCCTTGTGGATTTGCCAAGATTCTTAAATACATATTCCATTTTTAAAAAATGACTTGGTTTGAATGGTTAATTAACAATCCACTTAACAGGCATGTTCTGTGACAAGGACTGAATGTGAGCAAGACACTCAGCTACATTAAAAGGCTCAATAGCTTAGTCAGTTTAATCCATTAAAAAAATAATAAATCCCCTTTGCCTCTGGGTTGGTAGAGAGTAAGAAAACAGTCTGGATCCTAGACCACACCTCCGAGAAGATAATTATTCCCCAAATCTCACTCTCATGCACTCAGACATAAAGAGGTTTCTTTTCTCTTTTAAAACTGTGATTCTACATGGGACTAGAAAGAAAGGTTAGAAAACCACAACCCTAAAAGGGGTGCATAGTTCTGAATGTGAGATAATTCACGTGGAAAAAATGGGAAAAGAGCCTATTAGCCTTGGGGTATGGGCCCTTCAACTCTTGTTTCAAGCTAGTTCTGTCTTCCTACCGTCAACCTTAACATCCTAATGCACTCTGCAGAAATCCACTAGAACGTGAGCTGCTTTTCTGGAATCAGCCACCCAAGTGAAGGCAGGCAGGAGATGGAAACAAAACCACCATGCTCTGGGGAAGGCAAGAGTGGATATAAGCGCATCTTGGGTGTGCCTTTGTGATACCTGACGCCCCTAGCTTCAACCCAGCGTGTAGATGGGAATCTGGTAGGAATGAGCGTTTCCAAGGAGAACTCAGGGATTTCATAGACCATAAACTCAAGCCAGGTAAAAGCCATGGGGAGCAATGTGGACTTAGTGGGGAGAGCAGGTGGAAAACTCACACCCAGTTTAACGCAAGGACCCCCTACTCAGGTGCTATCAAACTGCCACGGGAATTAGGACCCAACACCAAGTCTTCCAAAATTTTAAAGTAGAAAATATAACCTTTTTATCTTCTCTTTTACCCAAATGTTAACAGCATCTCATTCCTATTTATTAAAAGAAAACCAGCAGGGAGAAACAAAGCCTGGCCATGGGGCAGAGTCCAGGGCACAGGCTGGCGGCCCACAGCTCACAGCTCTTGGTGATGCTAGGTCACGATGCATATGAACACGGAACCCCTCAAAATACCCACCCGCACCCTCAGAGTGCTGGAAACCACCCACTTCTCATCCGTTCCCACTCACTGCTGTCATTCTGCAGAGGCCCGAGGAACCAAAGGTGCAGCCAGGCAGAACGAGGGCTGGGCAGGAGCCAGATGCCCCCAGGGCCAGCGTCTGTGGAGCCTCCAGAGCTTTCAGCTGAGTGGGCAGGAGTTAGGACCAAAACAGGGCTCTAAGGAGCAGTGGGGAGCTCCAGGCGGCCCTGACAGCTGACGCCCCTTCTCTGGGCCAGCCTCTGCTCTGTCGGTGAGGTGCAGGATGAGCCCCTACCTGGAGGGATGCTGGGGAGATGCACCTGACGGGTCCCCTGCACCCCCAGGAGCTGACCAGCCACAGTCACTGGGATTGCACCTTCTCCCACTTTTGTCTGGAATTGGTGCCTTAAGTTCCATGAGGTTATTTTACAAGTGATTTCAGAAAAGGGTTTCTTTTTCTTAAAGAAGACCCAGGAAATACTGAAAGGGATATCCTATTTGCTTAGTGACAGGAAGTCTCTGGGAGGCTATGTCTTGAGAGGCAACACAGTCACACAGCCGAACTACTTCCTACTTCTGGGCCTCGGTTGTCCTATCAATGAAATGGGGATAAAAGCAGCTTCTATTAAAAAAGCACTTAAAACAATGTCAGCTGCCACAGTAGCATTCACTTGGCCCGGCACACAGCACAGACTGAAAACACGTTTCTTTGAATGAATGAATGAATAAAGGAATTTCAGAAAGCTTCCCAAAAAAAATGGTCAAAATCAAAATATAATACTTGCCATCACACCCAGAACCATCTCCGCTAATTTCCATCATGTCTCCTATCAATGGACTGCTAAGATTCCTGGTAAGTGACTTTGCAGATTACTTTGAAATTCATTTTTTTCCTTCCAAGATGACAAGCAAATTTTCACAAGGAGCAATTATTTCAGATCCTGCTGTTGTTTCAAATGATAAACTGTATTTTCTGTATGTTCTGTGGGTGGGTATAATTTTCAAAATATGTCTTTTAAATATACACACACACAAACACTTTCCCAGCCTGCCTGCTAGGGCTCTGTGGGGAGGGGGTGTTGCCTCATTTAATCACAACATAACTTGCTAAAAGAGAACTGGAGATATTAACTGCTGCTCATCTCCGTCTACCTGTTGTTCTAAAGCAGGCGGGGGGCTGCGCTCTGCAGAGAGCCACTAATAGCTAGAATAATTCACATCGCTGAAGGGGGAGGGGGAAGGCAGGAAGGCTAGAAGGGAGGGCTCCTACCTGTCAAAACAGCAACCCCTTATAATTTCCCATTTTAGCTCCACATAAAAAGGAACAGGAGGGGACTACCCCACACGACGATGGGAGATACATTTACCAGCAATCTGGGGAAATGCTTCTGATCCCTGAAAGCATTATTTTGAAAAGCAATTTGTACAGTGATTTAATTTACTGCAGGGGGGAAAAAAAACACCCAAAAAAGAACAGCAGAGCTTAAAAGAGCCGTGGAACCTATGCCCATGCCGGCTGTATCCACAAAAATCACGAAAGCAAGATCCTTTCCAACCTACCTGAAAAAACGGAAGCCGGTGCACAATCAGGCTTCACACAGCCCAGGCCAGTATTTTTAAAGTACAAGATCATTAGTGGGTATCACGACGATCAAATAATAGCCGTGCCCCCCGCCCCTTCTCACATTCATTGGCAGGATCAAAGGCTCACTCAGAGCTACGCGTTTGAAGTCCGTGTTTAACTCCCACCTGTCGTGTTGTCCAAAGAAACGGGCATCCACCTGCCCATCTTTATCCCTCAGAGCTTTCGCAGGCCAGAATGGAAACCCCTTCAGTTTTGCCCAAACCAAAGGATGTGGATTGCTCTAGGAAAAGAAAAACAAAATCCAGAGTTTGTACGTATTCAACAGCAAGACCCATATATAAAGCTCGGTAGGTGAGGGAGCGGTGAGACAGGACATGAAGTGAAAGAGGACAATTTCAAGCAGGGTCTGTCTCCCCAAGAAGCAGTCCCCAGATGCGTAGCCAGTAAGCCTGGGCAAGGCTGGGAGAGGGGTTAAATGGGGAAACCGAGAAGAAGTGAGTGCTGACAAAACCAGGCTTGAATCCTGGCTATGCCGCTATTGCTTGGAGGGCAAGTAAGCAAGAGATTGACCCTTTCTGGGCAACACGGGGACAGTAATACCTACACTCTCCATTAAGTTGGAGGGTTAAATGCACATGATATCCAACAGAGAATAACAGGCAGCACTAGGTACCTTTATTCCTCATCAAGTGCTATTCAAAGGGTTAACTATTCAGATATTCATCTCCAAAGGCACAAAAAGCTATCAACTATGTTTTGATTCTCCACTCTAATGACAAGTCTTGCTGCCCAAACCCCTCCACCCCCACGCCCATACTCCCAGCTCTCTCTGCAAAGCACCAGTTTGGAAAATGTAGATCCCTGGGGGCAACAAGGGTGACGTTCTCTCCCTACTCCCAACCCATCCTCAAGAACCATGGTTTCATATGTAAAATAGACAGCTAGTGGGAAGATGCCATATAACACAGGGAGCTCAACCTGGTGTTCTGTGACAACCTACAGGGGCAGGATGAGGTGTGAGGTGGGAGGGAGGTTCAAGAACGAGGAGACATATGTATACCTATGACGGACTCACAGTGGGGTATGGTAGAGACCACACAACAATGTAAAGCAATTATCTTCCAATTAAAATAGATTTTTTTAAAAAAGGGGAAATCCAGACAACCTGTATCTTCCTGTTCTTTCCTGAGCTCTGACTATGTCAGTGTTGATTAAATCGTTGATCAAATCTTAAAGGGAAAAAAAAAAAGAACCATGGTTTGGAGAGATCATGGAGTTAATCCTGGAAGAGATTTCCAAACCTCTTAAAATAGACGCAGGTGATTTGTAAGTAACATACTCATTTACCACTACTGGCTCACTATCTGAATGATAGTGTGTGTCTATTGGTGTGTCTTTCTTCTGATGAGTTTTTCTTTTATTCTGCATCCTGCTGTTTTCAAGGACTAACAGAGCCCGTCAATCATGATGCTTTGAACTTTTAGCCAAAGAGGTTTATCCCACCTGGATTACTCCCTTTCTGACTATAACCGTATCAGCACGAAAATTATCTAAAAACATCATCCAAAAGTTCCATCCAGTAAGCCACCTGGAGAAAGCTGTTCTGGGTCATCCAAGGCAGAGAGTTCAGTAAACAAAGAAAGAAAAGGAAACCCAACTTACACAAGGCTCACAAAACCAGTTATCTCGTTTTTGGCAGGCAGCTAGATAACACTCTGGACAAACTTCAATTTCATTCATCTGTAAAGCAAAAAGGTGTTAAAAAAAAAAAAAAAAGTCACTCCCAGGGGCCTTATATCTGCAAGTCCTCAAGAAATACATGACGATACTGGCAGGTAAGGTTAGCTAAACTAAGTGCCATGGTGGGGAACACTCTGGACATTAATCACACTATTTCTCACCAACCTTGATGTGTTCACCTAGCCCAAGCCATCATCATCTCTTTCTGAACCGTGTCTCCCAGCTTCCTAATTTGGTCCATTCCCCACATACACGGAACAGCCCGAGCCCAGCCCAGGAGGTTCATTTCATACACACCATCAAAACTAGGGGTTATTTTTCCAGGACACCTGGGCCATTCTTGAAGAAATTCAGGACATTTCCTGCAAATAATGTCAAATGCAAACACCTGCCACAAGAAGACTGAAAGGGAAGAAGGGGTCGGCCTTTGAGTGACAGTGACGCAAGATGACAGCCACCATGGGCTCGGACAATTATGAAAACCAAATATACAGCCTTAAAATAAAATGTGGACCTAAATACCCAGAAGCACCCTCCTTTGTAAGATTTGTAACAAAAATTAATATGAACGGATCTAATAGTTCTAATGAAGTGGTGGACCCAAGAGCCGTTGCAGTGCTAGCAAAATGGCAGAATTCATATAGCATCAAAGCTGTCCTGCAAGAGCTTCGGCACCTAATGATGTCTAAAGAAAATATGAAACTCCCTCAGCCACCTGAAGGACAGTGTTACAGCAATTAATCAAAAAGAAAAACCACAGGCCTTCCCCTGCCCCCCATTTGATTTAACCAGTCTTCATTTTCCACAGTAATAAATTTTCCAGATACGTCTTGTAGACCTCAAAGTACTAGAAAGAAAGCTCCCATTCAAAGGCAGTTTATCTTAAGATACTGTAAATGATACTAATTTTTTTTGTCCATTTGAAATATATAAGTTGTGCTATTACAAAAGAAGAAGACGACTAAAAGGGACCCAAGGAAATGCCACAGTGTGAGACTGGGGGGCAAAGAAATCATAAACGCTATGCTACATGCAGTGCCTGACCACCAGTCAAGGCTGAAAAAAATCCTCTCTCTCAGATCACAGATAAGGTAAGGGTGTTATTTCATCACATACTAGGGTCCCCTCTGTTGCTTTTACTTTCCTCGAACACAAAAGACGCTGTCTGTGCATCAGCAAATTCTCAAATCTCCACAACTACCCTCGGACAATTCCACCAATGGGAACATCAATCACCCAACCCATCATTCCAGGTACACTTAAAAGGGGACAGTGGGAAACACATACCTCATGCTCACAGATTTTGATGACTACTTTTGCAATTTGCGTCAATTTGTGATTTCCTAAGAGAATAAGACAATAGAGTTAATTCAAATGGAAACACAGAAACACCTTAGGATTTATACCTATAGAGCCTTAGGACTTATACTTCTATTAACAACCTTTTCACTTGCTTTCCCTTGGGAGTAACCCTTTAAAGGTTAAAAACCAGACATTCTGGCTTCTAACATCAGTTTAGATGACTTTTCCCAGGAACCAACCTTTGGTGCTGAGATACTCCCTGAAAGGTGACAATGTGTAGTGGTTTCCCAATAGATCACAAGTTAATATTTGAAAGATGCTCTTATAGTCTCAAGGCCCACAGTAGTGGAAAGGAGCCTTCTGGACTTCCCCAGTAGTCCAGTGATAAAGAGTCCGCATGCCAATGCAGGGGACGCAGGTTTGATCCCTGGTCCAGGAAAATTACACGAGTAACTAAGCCCACACACCACAACTACTGAGCCCAAGCACCTAAGAGCCCATGCTCTGCAACGAAAGAAGTCACCACTATGAGAAGCCCACGTGTCTCAACCAGAGAGCAGCCCCTGCTCTCTGCAACCAGAGAAAAGCCCTCGCAGCAACAAAGACCCGGCAGAGCCATAAATAAATAAATACATAAGCAAAGGCGCCTTCTTCTGCCCATTGGCCCAGACCCTAACCCAAGAAGAAGAGTCCAGGGAAAAGAAAACATTTAATTGACTAATTCCAGTGTGCCTGGTGCAATGAACTCAACTCCTTAAAAAAGCCTTATTAGGAAGCAAGCATGAATGGTCTCATTTCACCTAAGAGTAAACCGAGGTTCAGGAGTCATCACATATATGAGATCACTGAGCTAATGAATTGAGGTTATGGCTTCAGGTCCAACTCTTAATCCCTCACCTTTGCACTAAACCAGAGAACAAGAAGGTCAAAAAGCCATGTTGTATTGAACAGTATGTTTTTAGAAATTGTAAATTTAGGGGCAAAAGATTTCATACACACAAATACCTATATTTCTGACATGTCTGAAAACTCAGAAGATCAGAAAACTCTGTATCCAATAAACCACTAGAGTGTCCAGTGGCGACCTCTCCAGAGTGGGTAGGAGTTCCCTGTTGTCTACAGTCTCCAGCTCCCCCCACTGGTCATCCTCGCTTATTCTACTGTTTTTCTGCTACCTGGCTTCATTCACTTGTTTATATGATCTTACTGGCCTTTCTCTGTATTTGAGTTTATAACCTTGACACAAATTTCCAATGCCTAGATACATATCTTTCTCCCATCCCTGCATCCCCAGCCCTGCAAACACGTAATGCAAAATATGTACTTTAAGCAGATAGTCATCCACTCATATTTCTTTCTTCAAACATCAGCTAACAACAGTCTACTCTAGGCCCAAGCACGTATAGGAAACAAGATCTGCCCTTAAAGAGCTTACACCCTGGTGAGCAACTCAAAATTTAAAAAGCACCATCAGGAAAGTGTGATACTTACTGTCATGCTGAAGGACAGGTACAGACAGCCCTTAACAAAAGTATGTAATATGGTCTAGGTCACAAAGGAAAACTCAGGACTGAAAGGCTGAGACTGAAGGACAAGGGAAAATCATCAAGGCAAAGACAGAGGAGTGTTTCAGCAGGGGACTAGAGGAGCAGGATGGCGCAGGACACGCTTAAAGAACTACGGCAAGAAGGCAGACAGAGGATCATGGGAGAAGGTAGGGCAATGGGAAAGGTGCGCATGGAAGAGATTTTTAATGGGAAGTCTCCCCCAATCTGTCCAGAAGGCTTAATCCACAAAAACATAACAAAACTTTATCCAGAATCAAAAGAAGTCCTAAAACTCAGTAATAAAAAACAATTCAATTTTTGAAATGAACAAAAGATCTAAATTGATGTCTTACCAACAAAAGATGGATAAATGACTAATAAGCACAAAAGATACTCAATACCTAGTCATTAGAGACAGATAAAACAGCCATTGCATAACACTTCATGCCCTCAAGAACAGCTAAAGTTAAAGAGACAATATCGAATGTTGGCAATGATGTGGCACAACAAAAACTCTCACATACACTGCTAGAAGGAGTGTAAAATAATACAACCAACTGATGAAATAGTTTGGTAAAATTTCTTATAATTTAAATACAAACCTACTCAATGATCTAGCAATACCACTCTTGGGTATTCATCCAAGAGAAATGACAGCCTATGTCCACACAAAGATTTCTATAAGAATGTTCACAGGGGACTTTATTCATAATAGCCGAAAACTGAAAACAATACAAATATCCATCAATATCAGCAAAGGGAATGGATAAATTGTATATTGACACAATATTGATACCACTCCACAGTAAGAAGAAACAAAGCAATAATGCATACAACAGAAGTGAATCCCAAAAATATTACACTCTGTCAACACAATAAAGACTCCACTGATATGAAATTATAGAATTTGGAGAATTAGTTCTCAGTTATAGAAAACAGAACAGTAGTTCCTTTTGAGGAGTGGGGATTTAGTGAAGAGCGGCAACTGGGATATAATAGGGTGATAGAAATGTTTCAGGGTCTTCTTTGCGGTTGGAGTTGCGGAGATGGAACACGTTTGTCAGATTCATGGAATGTATCTGTAAAATCTGTGCTTTCTGTTTTATATAATTATTCCTCCATTAAAAAGGACAGGGAGGCCTTCCCTGATGATATATAATGGTTAAGACTGCGTGCCCATGCAGGGAACACGGGTTCAATCCCAGATGCCACATGCCATGGACCTCCTAAGCCCATGCACCACAACTAAAGCCTGAGGGCTTAGAGTCTGTTCTCAGCAACAAGAGAAGCCACCGAGATGAGAACCCCATTCACGACAGCGAAGAGTAGCCCCCACTCGCCAGAACTAGAGGAAGCCCGCACGCAGCAGCAAAGACCCAGAGCAACCAAAGATAAATAATTAAGTGTTTTTTAAAAATTAAGAAGACAGGTAAAAGCATCATATAATCACAAGCAACAGTGGATATCCACTCATACCCTAAAATGCATGTATTCACCGCCCCCTATTCACACATATTAGCAATCTACATGTAAGTTTCTTCAACTCTGGGTTCTGATGCATGAAAAAAGATCCTGTTTTTTTTGTTTTTTTTTTTTTATTTTATGAAAGGCAGAAGAACAGGCAACACACAGCATACTCTCTTTTCTAAGAGTCATCTAAGCCACTCACCCCCATTATAAATGATGCAGTTGTGCAAAATCCATTTTGCATCAGCCAAGAAGGCTTCTGTGCAGCCATACATTTTCTTTTTAGCATTCTGGGGAGAAAAGCCACAGAAAATAATCACCAGTGAGTCTCTACAAGCCACAGCCCGTAACACCTGCGTCCCCACATAATTTTCCTAGCAGTCATTTGCCAAATTAATTAATGCTTTTACTCATTTCCCCAGATGCTATTCCAGTTGAGATCTATAACTCTATAAAAATGCATTCAATGAATTCATCACACTAACCTGAATTTTCTCATCTTATAGCACTGTCGTTTATCAGGCAGCTTCCTCCAATGAACCAGAGTATTTTATATATTTACACATTTATTATTAATTATACAGTCTCCCATAAGCCTCATAGTTGAAAACTCAATGAAGCCATTTTTATCCCCATTTTACAGACAGGGAAACTGAGATATAGTAATGTTAAAGAACTAATCCAAAGTTCCAAAGCTATTAATTTATGAAATTAGGATTCCAACCTCATCTTTTTGCAATGTCTTTTTTTTTTTTTAACACCATAAGGGTGTGAGCAGTTTTCCAAAGCAGGCTGAATTTACTGTTTGGAGGTTGGGAGAGAGGGTCCATCAATACACACAATATAATGTTTTCTCCTCATTCATGCTTTTCTTTAAGAATATTTTGGTGCCAAAAATTTGAAAATCAGCACCAAGATGACAGACATTTTAGATGTAGTCTAAAATGCTACCAGTATAATTTTCAGCATGGAATTTCAGTTTGAACCTTTGAAAACCAGGGTTAGTCACTACAGAAATACCCTTCTCCGTGAAATAAGTCAAGCTCTAAGAAGCCACATGTTTACTGCTAACATGAAGATTTCCCAGGTACTTAATTTTCTCTACTTCCTTCCTGCTGCTCTCATTAACATCTCCAAAAGAAAGAGAAGAGTAAACCCCAAATCAATCAAATCACTAATGCTTAGAAGCTGTAACTTTCTCAGATAAAAGGCTAGAATCACCAGCAGAAATAATATTTGGCGCTAAGCAGCAGGTTTCAACACCCACTGTAATCCCTGGGAAAATGTTACAAAGAAGTTAGGGGAATGAGCCTTCTTCCATCCAAATAAAAGTGGCGCAGGGGAGACACAGAGGAGCCATCTAACTTGAGACAGGGCATGGGAAGTGAGGGAAGTCTTGAGTCATCTCAACAGCTGTGGGCTCTTTGATGGAAGCCCACCTTTTCCAATGTACAAAGGTCCATTGGGTGGAAGATGTATTCTGCATAGTCAGGATGTTGCTCCAACGGGACAGGCTTCTGAAACGCATCTGTCTGTAAAAGAAAGGATGCATACACAAAAACACAAACCCAAAAAAAAAAAAAAAAAACCACAAACCCGTCACTGCTATGGAAGACCGCAAGCATTAACACCTACAAACTACTTCAACAATGGAGACATCTTTCCAGAAAATACAGTTCTAAAACTTTCTACAAAACAGACCCTTGAAAAGCTCCAAAGTGGTTTACCCTCTAATTCTGCCTGCTTATCAATAATCATGGACCCAGCTGTGTTCCAGTTTTGTCATCTGTTCAGTTTTCAGTATATACTCAAATAACAGGTCCAGGCCTCTTCAATTAAGATTGACAAGAACAATGGGCTATCAGTTACTTTAGACCTCAACTCTGACGGAGGCTTGTCTGTAGTACACTGCAAATGCCCATAATTAAAACTGACTGGGGGTGAAATTTGGCTACAACTAGAGATGACATGCCAAATAAAGTTCCCCTGAGTGCCAACAAGTTCCAAGTGCTTACTCCTTGGAAGCAAAGTTATGACCAACCTAGACAGCATATTAAAAAGCAGAGACATTACTTTGTCCACAAAGGTCCATCTAGTCAAGGCTAAGGTTTTTCCAGTGGTCGTGTATGGATGTGAGAGTTGGACTATCAAGAAAGATGAGCACCGAAAAATTGAAGCTTTTGAACTGTGGTGTTGGAGAAGACTCTTGAGAGTCCCTTGGACTGCAAGGAGATCCAACCAGTCCATCCTAAAGGAGATCGATCCTGGGTATTCATTGGAAGGACTGATGTTGAAGATGAAACACCAATACTTTGGCCACCTGATGCAAAGAGCTGACTCATTGGAAAAGACCCTGATGCTGGGAAAGATTGAAGACAGGAGAAGGGGATGACAGAGATGAGATGGTTGGATGGCATCACCGACACAATGGACATGGGTTTGGGTGGACTCCGGGAGTTGGTGATGGACAGGGAGGCCTGGCGTGCTACGGTTCATGGGGTCGCAAAGAGTCGGACACAACTGAGCGACTGAACTGAAGTGCCAACAGATGTTTTACACATGGGTAGAAATCTTAGTGAGATTTTGCTCCTCCTCTAAGGAGCCAGATTACTTTCAACATAGGGACTATGTAAAGCAGTGGTCCCCAACCTTTTCGGCACCAGGGGCCAGTTTCGTAGAAGACCATTTTTCCACGAACTGGGGTGAGGTAATGGTTTTGAGATGATTCAAGCCTATTACAATTTTGCACACTTTATTTCCAACCTAATGCCGCTATTGATCTGACAGGTGTACCAGTCCGTGGCCTGGAGGTTGGGGCCCCTGGTGTAAAGGTTTTATATCTTAGTCCACTTTTTTAAGCCCTATTTGAATCAGTTCAAAATGCTAGGCCGGGTTTGTCAATGGGTACTATTTATTTATCAATAAAAAAAATACATAGGGATTTCCCAGTGGTTAGGACTCAGTGCTCTCATTGCTCTCCCTTGTCAAGGAACTATGACCAGGAACACACATATACAGTTTATACAGACACACACACACATATAGATAAGATTTAATTAACGACCAAATTGTGCTCAAGCAAGGCATGTGAATGGATTACCATTTGCAGTTATCCAAGCTCTTTCTCATCCAGAATAAGTTTGGCTTTGTCAGTTTAAAAGATGCTTCCATAAAATCAGCAACTTTCTGCCCTGATTTTGTAACAAACAATTTAGGTAAGAAATTAACACCTTCTTTGATTTTTCTTTTTGGCTTATAATTCTACAGTGTTGAAAAATCGAAATAAATCAATTCTTCTTGTCAAAGTTTGGTATTTTATTTTTAATGAGGCTATATACTTTTGCTTCCGTTGATGGAGTTTTTATGAAAGAGACAGGTTCCCAATTTAGCAACACCCAATGGGCATGCTCTGAACTTTTTCCATCATGATATCAAATTTCAGAATATAATCTCAAAACTAAAGTTTCTACATTTTTAAAGAAGTTAAACCACACTGGCTACTAAAAGCATTCAGATTTTGTATTTCCATATATTCCTTTGACTTAGAAAGCAAAGTCTGAAGAGTTTCATAAAGGGTCACCACTAGCCCATCTGGTGCCTTTGTGTAAATCTACCAAAGAACTCTACCAGAGAACCCAAATTTCTATAGGAAAAATGTCTTAATATTGATGAACTTGTCATAAAGTATTATTTTTTAAAAACAAGGTATGTTACTGCTATCTTTCTGACAACTGTTGCAAAAAACTACAAAATGACAGCTATGATATAGCTGGGACTCTTTGAGAGAAACCACTTTAAAGTTCACAGCTTGCCAGCTGAACACGGCAGGCCTGCTTTCACACAGATTTTCCTAAGGACAAAGGCTGCACATCAAATCCCAATCCAAACTTAAAGAAACTAAGCAAATCCTCACCCTTTACAGGAATCTCACCGGTTGAGTTTTACTTGACGGCTCCCTCATTAGACCCTGATTACAAATAAACTGGGTTGCACTCAGCTCTCTCACTGAAATGGAATTTTTACAACTCCCCCATATCAAGTGTGGTCTGAGGTTTCATTTCGCGACCACTAAGAATTTTAAATCCCCACCAGCTTCCTAATATATGTCATTTCCTGATTAAACTCCTAGGGGACACAAAGTGCTCACTTTTGAGAATTCACTGAATGCCTCTGTCCAATTTAATTTACAGGGATTTGCATCTGGACACACAAGACCCAAAGAGTAAGAAGCACAGGTGTCTGAAAAGCCAAGGTAACTACAAGGAACAAAACTGTTAACAGAACAAAAATCACCATTCTCATTAACACGTGTAATAAGAGGAAGTGTCTTCTTACCCCTGGCTGTTTCATTTTCTGAATGGCGAACTTGAGCAGGTATGATAATTGTTCGATGGTGAGCATCGTCATGGCTTTACTCTGCGTTTCAATGCATTCTGCTACTGTGATCTTCTGCGAGTCAAAATCACACAAATATTCAGTTAGGAAAGACTATTACGATCTCGTGTATTCATTTCCCTTTCCTCCTAATTTTCCAGTAAGTTCACACGTAAAAAATGATCCCCATCTAAATGAGACCAGTTGTTTCGCTTGATGAGGATGCCAGTCTACTTGACCTGGGTGCTGGATCAGTGGATAAAAATGAAGAAGTGTTGTTAGCTCATGGAGGCGATATAATCTGAGAAGAGGGGAGGCAGGCATGGACCTGAAAAATCATCATTCTTATAACCTTGAGTTTCAAAAACAGGACATGAAAGGCCACTGGTCATTTCAGAGTACTCTCTTCACACAATGAATGAACCACTTTCCTTGAGCCTCTAAAGGTTCTGGGCTATCTTTCAGGAAACTGACAAGGCATTAATTCAATGACATCATGGATGGAGAGGGACAGTCTTCCCTACAAAAAAAGTCTAATGCGTGGAAGTGAACTAATAATAAGTATGACTTCATTCTCCATCACCACTGACGTGAACCCACTCAGGACACTCCAGCAAACTACCCAAGGAGCAGTCTTACATGTCTACCTCCATGAGCGAGAAAAGAGAAATTCCTATCAAAGACATGTCTGAAACCAGATTCTGCTATATAAACTGGTACCAGATCTCAGAGGTGTGGAACCCTTAGGTAGCAGCAGAAACAAAAATAGCCAACTCGCATGATGTCACTCTTGAATCATCTGTGTAGGGAGAGCAAAGCAAGGTTTCTCCAACTAATCTGGATTTTGTTTCCATTCTTCAGATCTCCAGATCCTCCAAAAGGAACTTTCATGGTTGGTTGTCGAGAAAAAAGGGCAACACAGGAGGTACTCGGAAGAGGAAACGATGCATGGATCTAACTGTTTGGCTACCAGAACTGGAAAGAGCTAGTCTTCTCAGCTGACCGCCTCACCCATTCACTCCTGGAAGAAATCTGGGACTCAAAGTCTTAGACACAGATCCCTCGTCTATTTGAACTCCAGTTCGTTTCCAGGTAACTATCCATGGTGAACACCTGAGTTGCTCACTCAACTGTTGACCTCTTCTCTCCCAGCCCCAGCCCCGTCCTCCTGGCTGGCAATGCCCAGGGCCTACAATGGAGATAGAAAAAGGGCCAGACAAACATTTTCAAGCCTTTCCTGCCTGGGGATTGGTGAGCCAATGCTGACCAAGGAGCCCAAGGGCATGTCTCTTGTTTAATAAAAAGGGATGTGAGGAGACACACTAACCCCAGGAGGACTACTGTCTAGCCACACATGATAAAACCTCCAGCCACATCTTATGGCCAGGGACATGTCACCTCAACAACAAAACGTGAAGAGTCTGGCTCTGAACAAACTCGGTCCTCGCCCTGCCTCTGGCTTCTTTCTACACATGATAATAAATCCCTATGGTTTCAGATACCTTTCATCAAGCTCCATTCTCTACAGAAAAAGTATCCTATCTGAGCCACTACCTTCACTGAGAAATTATTAAACAATTGGGAAGGAATGGTCAAGACAAAGGAAACAGATGAAGGTTCCAGTTTCCACAATTAAATGCAGGAGAATGAGGTTGGACTCTAAACAGGAGGCCACTGGTGAACAATGTCTCTGTCTAATGTAACCCAGAGAGAATCAAGGATCATCTTTTGCAATTCTAGGGGCATAATGCCATTAAAAAGTCATCATCATATTGACTGGACATCTAATTTCTTCCCATAGATTTTCCCTCTACTGTACACAAAAGCAGTATTACAGACACTGTCCTAAAGCTTGCCTTTTTTCCCCCATGATCACCATTTGGGAGAACTTTCTACTTCCTACCTAGAAAGCATTTTCATTTGAGATCTAATACCAATGTACTTTTGAATTCAGGTGACATTCCATATTAAATAACTTTGTAGATGACATTTTTTTTTGTTTGCTGCTGTTGTTGTTTCACTTCGTTTTTGTTTTCTAGATAACATTCTTAATTTCAGCATTTGGAAAAAGCATCATAGATGGATGTTCCCAAGACTAGAAGACACTTCAGAAGAGTGGAAATCATAATTGTTTTCATGAAGAGTGTTCAGGCTTTGCTATAAATGAAATATACACGTTCCCTTCACTGTGCCAGCGTGCCTCTGCCTCGGGTTCCGTACCCACTGCCTCTTCCCATGGCTCCATGTCTCCTTCCCCTTCTTTAAGTCTTTCTCAAATCGTAAGAGGATTTCCTGGACCTCTGCATTTAAGAGGTTTGAATAAGAGCATCAGGTGGCCACCAGGTGGGACATACAACCAAACACTGGGCTTCCAGCTTGGCTAATGCCGAGGATTCAATGATGCAGCAGGAAATAACATCCAAGAAGGAAGAAAAGAGCTTGGGATCTTTTCAAAACGTATGAACTGGTAGAAGTTTGTAACTTCTGGAATGCTCATTTCAGAAGATTCAGAGAAAGCTGAAGATCTCAGAGCGATCCAAAAACCCATGAGGAATCAAAATCCATGTTCAGTAAGATTGTCTTTCCAAGATCTGGAGTGCTAAGGCCACTGCCAGTGTTGGTCCCCAAAAAAGGGGATGATCAGGACCGAGCAGAGGGAAGGCAAAAAACTTCTCTTTTCCTTGTGTTTGGATTATTTGAAAAATTCGATATCAAAGGAAGAAACACAAAGGAGAGTGAACGAGGCAGACAATGCATTCATTCATCAGGAACTAACCTCACATTCAGGACAAAACCAGTCCCCCTCTGGTTCCGATGTCAGTCTCAGACACTTAGCGTGATAAACCCGGGGACAGAGCTCACAGCAAAGGACTTGGCCTTCCCGGTGACAAACCCAGCAGTAGAAATCATTTCGTCCGTCCTGTGGTACAACATCAACAGGGTCTGTGGTGAGTGGCTGCTTCATATAGTAAAACGGACCATGTCTTAGTTCTGACTGAAATGTAGGCAAGAAAGACAGGTTTGGTTTCAAAACAAATGTGCATTCTCAAAAGGAATTTGAACAAATACAACAATAACAACAAAAGAAAATCAGAGCATTACACACATTCATTAAAAAGCTATCTGGGGTAACTCTACTTTACATTAATATAGAATTTGCAAGTCATTAGACATTAAGATTTATTTCTTCAATCTTGTATTTGAAGAGGCCATGACTTGAAAAGCTGGTGTCTGGGAGTTAACAGGCAGCCTAGCAGGAGAGCACAATGGCTAAAACCAAGGCATGCCTGAGTTCAAATTTAGCTCGACCAGCTGCAGGACCCAGGGCAAGTCTTTTAACCCCCCCAGCTTCAATTTTCTCATCTGTAAAGTGGGGTTGATAACATCTAACTCCATGGGATTGCGGTTGGGATTAAAAGGAATCATACAACGTATGCAATTAACACAGCGCCACCATGACAAATACTGCTAATACACTTAAAAGTCCAACATATGGAAGTCTACATGTAAAAAGCCAAGCAAGTATGGCAATTTGCCCTGGGAGTCTTTCAACAATGGGCCATGGGAGAATGGATCCGTTTGGAAATGAGTCACCAAAAATGATCATTCAGTTTTTTGAAGGCTACCCCCAATGCACAAAGAATTATAGCGAACAAGAGGCTTTCCTAAAACCATGCTTCTCAAACACAGGAGGCCCTGGTATTTGCAGAGAAGCCACATTACTTACTGAAGACAAACAAGGGCAGAAAGATTGAGCGCGGAGTGCCAATTCATGGGATCCAGACCCCTCCCTACGCCAAAATAGCAAGAGAAATACTTCCCTAATGATGCATTGGAAAAGACCCTGATGCTGGGAGAGATCGAGGGCAAGAGAAGGGGATGACAGAGGACGAGATGGTTGGATGGCATCACTAACTCAATGGACATGAGTTTGAGCAAGCTCTGGGAGTTGGTGATGGACAGGGAAGCCTAGCGTGCTACAGTCCATGCGGTCACAGAGTCAGACACGACTGGGCGACTGAACTGAACAGAATGATACATTACAGAATTCAGCAAAGCCACTCTCTGAAAACAATCCCTCAGAAGAAACTCATTCAGAAAATGCCTATTGGAGACCAGTATGAAATCTTGTTTAGGAAGTATGGAAAAGTCTAGGGGTAAGTGTTCAAAATGACCTGGTTAACTTCCCATGTGACCTTGGGAAAGCTACTCAACCCAGTTTAGCCTTGATTCTGTGGACAACAGGGCAGCCACAACCACAGTGCCTACCTCTAAAAAAAACCTCCTGTTAACAAGCTTTTCCCTGTCCTTCAGTAAAACTTTACAGTTTTTCCCATAAAGATCTCATATATTGGTTAGGGACTGCATGATTTTTGTTGCTGCTGTGAATGGGTCATTTTACCATTACAGTTTCTAAATAGTTATTGTTGGTACAAAGACGCGCTATTAGATTTTTAATACTACTTATATATGCACAGTTCTAATAATTTACTGATTAAAAACTTTTATCATCTCTATAAGTAACATTAGTTTTGTCTGCCCATGTCTAATATTCTTGTATCGCTTTAGTCTTCTCCTTATTTTACCAGCTAGGACCCCCAGGATAACGGGAGAGTGACCACAATTGCAAGCATCCCTCTTGTTCCTGGTTTTTATTATGAGGTTTTAATGTCTCCCAAATGCCTGGTACTTCCACCTTCCTTGATAAAGAGTTTCAGAGATGCTTGCTTAGCAGATCTTCACGAATCAATCCTTCTAAGCCTCCCAACTCACTTCTACTAAGAAAAGAGCTAAGACTAATAAGGGCAATGGTGTCGTTTTTGAGTCCAGTTTCAGTTCAACGTTTAAATAGAGTGCTTTACTTGATTTCCAATGAATAACATCATCGTTACGCTATTCTTTCCATGTTACGTTTCTCAGCGCATCGTCACACACACCATCGCCCTTCTGTCCTCACCATCACCCAGAGAGGCACTCAGGGGAGACACCGCTAGTCCCAGCAGAGAGAGGAGAAAACTAAGCTTAAAAGACTTATCTGACCCCCGAGTGCAGAAGCAAGGACTCCCACCCGGGTCTCCCAGCACTTTGTCTCATCCCTATGCCCCACAGAAGATGAAGCTGGATGCAAAGGAGATTCTGATGATTCAGTGACCCCCTCAGAGAACATTCTCTGTAATTCAAAATAACTTCTGCCACACAAACTTATGATTACCAGGGGGCAAAGGAGGCAGGGGATGAATTGGAAGATTAGGATTGACATATACACATTACTATGTATAAAATAGACGGGCTTCCCCAGAGGCTCAGCGATAAAGAATCCGCCTTCAATGCAGGAGACTCAGGTTTGGATCTTCTTGGTTCAGGAAGATCCCATGGAGAAGGAAATGGCAACCCACCCCAGTATTCTTGCCTAGGAAATCCATGGACAGAGGAGCCTGGTGGGCTACAATAAACGGGGTCACAAAAGGGTTGGACGTGACTGCGTGACTAAACAACAATGTATAAAATATACTACTAATAAGGACCTACTGTATAGCGTAGGGAACTCTATTCAATACTCTGTAATGAACTATATGGGAAAAGAATCTTTTAAGACTGGATATACGTTACATGCATAACTGTTTCTCTTTGCTGTATGCCTGAAACTAACACATTATAAATCAACAATACACCAGTAAAAATTAAAAAAACTTCTGCTAATGCAAAAAAGTAGAGCGGAAAAAAAATCTGAAATTTAGGAAGACAACTAGAAACATAATAGAGGGGGCATGAAAAGATAACGGCATCTAGAGTAAGGGGTTCTCAACTCAGATGACATCTTGGGCTAGGCAATCTTGGTTCTGGGATCTGTTCCTGTGCACTGGAGGATCTGTGGCATCATTCGGGGGCACACCCCCACACACACACGCACCAAACTGGGACAACCAAAAATGTCTCAGGCAGAGGCCTGCTCTCTGCCTAGGAAAACGGTTGCTTGAATTTCTACGGGGGAGGGTGTGAAAGTGGAGGGGCTGGGGGAGGGGAAGACAGAGGAACTACCGCAGAGAGATAAACTGAAGCTATCAAGCAAGCAGAACTATTTCTAACCTGAGTGGGGTCCTCCAGGATGCACTGCGGCTTTCTGCAAGATAGCAGGAAGGCGTCTTCGAGGGCCCAACTTCCTTTCAGTAAGTTAATAATAGAACAGGAAGAGGCATGAAGACCTCAATGAAACTAGAAGAATCAGAATGTGACAGCTCATCATCTCTTGAGCAGGCAACCCAAGTCCTTTCCACCTAACAGAAGCCAGGGTATTGCCCCTTGAGAAGTTAAGTTCCCCTCCTCCATGTTCCTGCCCCTACCTGGCCAGGGGTGGGCATTCCCGGGAGGACCAAGAGGAGGGCGGACCAGGCTGCCCTTTTTTTAGGAGATTTCATCCTTGATGAGAACCAGCTGGCTGGGAATCACCTTGCCAATCAGATGCTGGCTCTATCTGCTGCTTGTAAGTGTTTTCTGCTCCATAAAAATAATCTGATAAATATGCAACACTTTAAAAAAGGAAAGGTAAATCATTTCAGGTAGAATGAGTTATGACTTTTTTCCTCCCCCACGTGCACCAGGTGTGTTCTCAGAGTCAGGCAAGCAGGTTGCAACATGCGTTGCTGTGGGGCTCACTGCAGGCTCCGCGCACACACGTTCTTACGTCCCTGCTCCTTCCCCAGGTCAGCTTAACGAGAAATAGACAGGCTTGTTCTTCGGCTTCTGGAACACCCCACGGAACACCCCAGCCTATACCAGGAGCCAGCAAACCTTCTCTACAAAACGGTTCTATGACGATAGGAGGTGAACAGCTGAGGCTCTGCGGGTCGTGTGGTCTCTACGGCGGCACTGTCACAGGAGAGCAGACATGACTACAAACAAGGTGTCACTAAGTGGACGCGGCTTTGTGCCTGTAAACTTCATTTACAGAGACAGGCGCTGGACCACACCTGGCCTGCGAAAAACCAGAGAACATGTCTGGGGAGCCGGGGGGAGGACCACAGACTCAAATTCCTTCTGGGGCCACACAGGAAACAGAGAGGAAGGAAAACTGTCCTCATTCCAGCCTGTTTTCCTGTATTTGATAAAAATACACAAGGGCTGCAAAATAAAGAAAAACTGCTCAGCCCTGGCGTGTGAGGATGGCATTGGAGGGCAGAGCATCGTCAAGGCCCTTAGGCTCCAGTGATCAGCAGTCCTACTGACGGTCCCCTGATCTATCTTGGCTGTTAATATACTGCTCCCGCCCAACAAGGAACTTCTGTTTTTAAGACAATGCATGTGCTGTGTGCTGTGCTTAGTCGTGTCCCACTCTTTGCGACCCCATGGACCGCAGGCTCCTCTGTCCACAGGGATTCTCCAGGCAAGAAGACTGGAGTGAGTTGCTATGCCCTCTTCCAGAGCATGTTCCCAACCCAGGGATCGAACCCAGGTCTTCCACATCGCAGGCGAATTCTTTACAGCCTGAGCCACCAGGGAAACCCAAGACAACGCATGGGCCCAATAAAATAAGTCCCAGCTCACCTCCTTATGAGTATGTATAGCCCCCTACTCAAAGGAGGCAACAGGGGCCCTGTCATTTCTCTGCCATATCTCATCAAAGGTACACCTAAGGTCATTATGCACAAATCTATTAGCAGATTACTGCTCAATACTTGAATAAGAAAGAAAAGTAAAGAAAGGAGGAAGAGAGAGAGAACCTCCCCAAAGGATTCAAACTCAAAAATGTCCCAAGAACTACAGATAGACGGGTATTTCTCAATAAAGGTCCAGTGTCACTTGAGAAAAGGTATTTCTCACCCCATCTACCCGAGGTCATTCAGCAACCTGACCCTCCTCCACACAACACCAGAAGCATCCTTCCAGGCTCTGGGATGTCCCCCACCCCCAGTTCCAAGAAAAAAGCACTTACATACTTTCTAACCTTTGTTAAGAGGTGAAACAAGATGGTGGTGGCCCATTTCAGGTGGTGAAATCCTGGCGGTCCAGTGGTTAAGAATCCCCACCTCTCAATGCAGGGTACACGCATCTGATTCCTGGTCCTGGAAGATCCCACATGCCCCGGAGCGGCTAAGCCCGCAGGCCGAAACTACTGAGGCCCTCAAGACGATAGCCGTGCCCCGCAACAAGAGAAGCCACCTCAATGAGAAGCACTTGTACCACGACAAAGAGTAGCCCCTGTTCCCTGCAACTAGAGAAGGCCCGCGCGCAGGAATGAAGGCTCACCACCACCAAAAAATAAAATCAGTAAGTCTTTTTTTTAGAAAGGTATTAAAAAAAAAAAAAGTCAAATTAGCGGACAGAAAGGTTGAAAAAAATTAAATACAAACCTTAGAACACGTCCCCTAAAAGTAAAGTGTGTTCTAAAGTTCTTCTTAAAACTCTTAGAACTCCCCTAAAAGTAATGAGTCCCCATTACATGAAAAATGGGTGGAAACATAAAACCCATAACTCTACTTCATGATAAACCATCTCTACCAAAAACGGGAAAATATGAGGGTGGGGGGGAGGGCGGTTATTACGCTAGAACGGTTTTCTTTTCAGAACGCTGGAACACAGAGAAATTTCAGAGTGAAGAAAAACAAGAAAGGGGTGAAGAATTTTGATATATACCAAAAATCAAAAGGGTATGAATGCCTAGAGAGAGCCAAAGGAGAGGAATGAGCAAAGCTGGCAGGGGACGCCACTATAGGGAGGGGTGGGGAGTGCAGAAAGGTAGCACACACAGATCCAGTGTCCAGCTATTGCCGGATTTTTCTGATTTTTTATAGGAACTATAAAATATAAGTTGATATTTGACATCTCATGATCATCAAATGTTGATGACTAACAGAAATTACATTGGTAAAACCTAGCATATGGAGACATACATTTTGCATTTAATTCCATAACTTTTGTTCAGTTTTGTAATCTAAAAGAAGAAAGAAAAGGGAAAGAGAAGGAAAAAAAAAAAGAGTCCAGAAGAATTCTTTTTTAAGGATTTAAGTTACCCTTAGGAAAACAGACTGTGCTCAAGGGAAGCTGCCTCGAGGGAAGGTTTGCATAGTTTATGCAAACACTATAAACTAGAATGAATTATGGGGTCAAGGGTCAGGAATTTCTTTTCTTTACAGTTCAGGCTATTTCTCTGTTGCCAACTCCTGGCCGTTAAGCCCCAGGGAGTTTTAGATGTGAAAAACAAAAAACCACAATCAACCTTAGAATGAGTTCCTCCCCAGTTCAAACTCCAGTTTTACAAGGATGGGAAAGCAGCTGACAAGGTCACCCAGTGGGTTTCCCAGATGCAGTGGGGCAGGAAGGAGTCTGGACTACAGGTCTGGACGCCTTCTCCTCCAGAGACACGGCTCTGCAAACCCTCTCATCACTGTGGAAGATGACCGATTCTGCAGACGCACAGACACGCCCTGCGTCCAGTCACCCCTGTGGAAGATGACCGATTCTGCAGATGCACGGACACGCCCTGCGTCCAGTCACCCCTGCTGCTCTGCTCCACAAGCACAGTGCATTCTATATTCACGAGCTCCCCCTGCGTCCAACTCTGGGGTGACAGCAGCCACTGGCCACGTTCTGGCCACAGATTTACAGATACACCATTGCGGTCATGAGGTTTAAGTGTTAAGAGGACCCGTGGATGAGGAAGAGGGAGAAGAAAATCTGTGAATTGCCTAAGTTGGTCAGATTCTAGGAAGAGAGATGTGAGCCAATTTTTTTGTTTTGTTTTCATGTTTTTCTGTGGTTTTTTTTGTTGTTGTTTAATGTGAGCCAATTCTTCCAGGACAGGAGGAAGTCACTGAGCACACACACACAGGAGACTACCTCTCCCCAGAGAGCACAGTATCTGCTTCCTGACTTCACTGATAACTGGTGAGAGAGGGCTTGCCTTAAATTAAGATTTGAGGATTTACAGCCTTTGTGTTTCTTAGTCTCCAAGCCCAACAGCTCTGGGATGACTAATGGTGGCGGGGGTCGGGGTGGGGGGCAGCAGCTTCAAGACAGGTAGACCTAAGCTTCTTACTTGCTCTAAGGCCTTGGGGAAGTGACTTAACCTCTCTGCCAGTGAGACAGAGACGGCTATACCCTTCCTCACAGCATCAAAAGGCTTATGAAAGGATAGTCACATGGTAAGTTCTGCTCTTAGTATCAGTCTCACCAACACTATTACTGAGCCATCATAGCTCGGTTGGTCAAGAATCAGCCTGCAATGCAGGAGACCCCGGTTCGATTCCTGGGTTGGGAAGATCCCCTGGAGAAGGGACAGGCTACCCACTCCAGTATTCTTGGGCTTCCCTGGTAGCTCAGCTGGGAAAGAATCCGCCCGCAGTGCAGAGGACCTGGGTTCGATCCCTGGGTTGGGAAGATCCCCTGGAGAAGGGAAAGGCTATATCCACTCCAGTATTCTGGCCTGGAGAATCCCATGGACTGTATAGTCCATGGGATCACAAAGAGTCGGACGTGACTTTCACTTTCACTCACTTTTCCAACACTGTTGTTATATGATCTTTCAAATTGCAATCTGAAATTATCTTTTCAATGATCATTTCAAATTGCAGGAATTTACTTACAAGCTATCAGTTTCTCCTCTAATGGGAGTTCCAACTCATTAAACCTGGGCTGACCAACATGGCAGCTATAAACCGGAGGTGGCCACGTAAATTTAAATTCAATTAAAAATTCGGTTGCTCAGGCTCAGCTGCCACCTTTACAAGTGCTGTGGCCACACGTGGCTTGTGGCTCTCACACTGAACAGCACAGGCCTGGAACACTTCCAAAGCTATTTAATTATTTCACAAATAGTCTGTGCGATTATTTCACTTAGTGTAGACTCTCGCTTAACTTTCATTATTTATGTCATTTAGCTCAATTCCTCTTCACAACAGCCCTGCGAGTTTGGTAGCACTAAGATCATTATTCTCATTTCAGAAAATGAGAAAATGAAGCACAAAGAGGTTAACCTGCCCACAGCCACAGGGCAGCAGCAGCGCTGGCATTTCACTGTGTAATTTGGAGACAGAAAATAGATTCATGCACAGAAACGGCCCCCTCTCAGAGTCCCAGGCGTTTAACCGTTGCTCGGTTTCTTCCCGTGAAAGCAACAATCTTATTTTATTCAACCTCAAATCCCCAGGGTCCACTTCCACATCCATAATCTGCACAAATGCGTGAGTACATCCCAAGGAATCTCCTCTGCAATGGTATCAGGAAACCGGGCATCCTGCTTGCTCCATGCTAGGAGACTCAACCTCATGGACCATGAAAGCACCTCTCATCTTTTTAAGTCAGAAGAGTAGCGAGTTTGCAGCATAGAATTTTAGAGCTAGAAGGTCGCTGAGACAAGATATAAGATGGCGAATCAATGTTTGCATCGAGGGTGGGGCCTGCCAGGCGCTGGGCACTCTGAGAAGAGATCAGGACGAATTACCCAAGTCGCGGAGGGCAGTGGGTCGGGAGGGCGGCTGTCTCTCACCACAGTCCTAAACCCATTCTTTTACAGATGAGAAAATTGACACCAGAAGGGAGCACAGGCCTCAGCCATACCACCCGCTCCGGGCAGAACTCCAAGCTGTCCTACCAGCCCAGCCTAGGAGGGCAACACCCTCAGGCCACGAGGGCAAACAGTGCCAGCATGTGAAAAAAAGAAATCCAAGGAAAATCCCCAAATCCTTGGGCACGGTATGTCTGTCTTATCTGGGTCACTGCCCTATCCCCACCAAGAGATCTGAAAAGCCACTGGGAATTTCTCCCTAGGCCTATTTTGAGCTCCCCTTTCTGTCCTATGCAAATGACAGCCAGAGCGAGGCAGCCTCCTAAATGCCAAGCACACGGGTGGTTAGAAAAACAATAGCCTTTGTCCGCACTCCCTCCCCATCCCGCCCACGAGTGTGGACACCATTCCCGGTGGCCTCTTACCTGCTCCTTATTGTTATTGTTCAGTAAGCCAGGTTTCTTTTTCTTTTTAATGGGACTTGTGGATGTGTCCTGTGGCGAGTGGCCATTGGAGGAATGAGGAGGGCTGGGGAACTTTCTTTTCTGGGCGGTTCTCTCTGTGGAGCCAGGATCTGAAAGAGACACAAAGGATCACATATTTTAACGCAGTCAGGACTAGGCCCCGCGGGAAGCGGGGTGTGGAGGACACATTCATTTTGTCCCAAACTTAGTGCCATCTTATTGATCCTCCTAGAATATACTTACCCCACTGTCTTCCTTGCATGTCTCAAAGAGGTAAGATGGTCTTTCTTTTGCATACATAACATTTCTGTGAAATTTGTAATTTATGGCCAAAATACAAAAATTGGGAAACTTCACATAATAGATTTGGGGCTTCTATTTAAAAAAAAAAAAATCAGAGCCTGCAGGGCCTTATACAACCAGACCAGCCACTTTTTAGACAGGCATATGCCCTCTATTTTACCAAAATCCCCACCCTTCCCTTTGTTGATAAAGGTCCGTCTAGTCAAACATGGTTTTCCAGTAGTCATGTACAGCTGGGAGAGTCTGACCATAAGGAAGGCTGAACGCCAAAGAACTGACACTTTCGAACTGTGGTGTTGGAGAAGACTCTTGACAGTCTCTCTTGGACTGCAAGATCAAACCAGTCAATCCTAAAAGAAATCAACCGTGAATATTCATTGGAAGGACTGATGCTGAAGCTCTAATACTTTGGCCACCTGATGCAAAGAGCTGACTCACTGGAAAGGATTGGGAAGGATTGAAGGCGAAAGGAGAAAGGGGCGGCAGAGGATGAGATGGCAGGATAGCACCACTGACTCAATGGACATGAATGTGGGAGACAGTGAAGGACAGGGAAGCCGGCTGTGCTGTCGCCCATGGGGTCGCAAACAGTCAGACGGGACTCAGCAACTGAGCAACCACCACCACCAGCCTTCCCTACTGTGTCCCTGCTGACCAGGTCAGGAACCAACAGCCATGAACTGTCACTCACCTAAAGTGAAAGTGAAGTCGCTCAGTCGTGTCCAGCTCTTTGTGACCCTGGTAGGCTACAGTCCATGGAATTTTCCAGGCAAGAGTACTGGAGTGGGTTGCCATTTCCTTCTCCAGGGGATCTTCCCAACCCAGGGTTTGAACCCGGGTCTCCCGCAGTGCAGGCAGACACTTTACCGTCTGAGCCATCAGGGAAGCCACCAATCACACACCCAAGGCTGATGGCAAAAGCAGGAAGCCGAAAGAGACAGACCAAGAAAAGAAGGCCGCATGCTTTTATGAACATGAAGGCAAACGTAACTCGTGGTAGAAGACATTTATTCATGTTTATCAGGTTAACAAAGTATAACTATGTAAAAAAAATATACCCCACCCACCAGAGTTCCCATGACCCAATCACCAGTAGACAATGTGTTTGTGACTCTCCTCCAAACAGAGATCAACAGAAAACGGCATTCTCACCCAAGGCTCATCTGAAAAACACCAACGCCACCCTCGCCAATCCGTTTCTGTTTTTATTCTCCCCACAGCTCATTTAAACACAGGCATTTACGCAACATCCCATCTTCACCTGCAAAGATCTGAATCCGTTCCATGCCCGATGGCTCTCCCGCTAGCTGACGGAGGCCATAAGGGAACGGCCTGGAGCCCCTGCTATGCTTGAGAAATGAAAACTCCAGGGACCAGAAGAGCATAGGGCTGTGCCAAGAGCACAGGTGGCAGAATGGGATACAGAGTTCAGAAAGATGACTATCTGCGAAGATGGCCTGGTGACGTTCCCCAGCTCCAGGGTGAACTCTCGGGCAAGTCCCAGCATGCGGGCTCTGCTCTGTGTCACCAGCCTGAGTCTGGGATGGTGGCCAGAGCTGCTGGGGCAGATCACCAGGGTCCAAGAGCCGGAGAACCCTCCAGCACGCTTCAGACAATGGACCACTTCTGCGAAATCCCATCCACACCAGGGAGCTCTCTCCACTCAGCAGGCAGGCTGCAGGAAAATCCTGAACAAATGTTCCGAGTGCTGCACTGAGACCAGCCCCAAGAGGAAATGAAACGCTAACCACAGGCACCTTGAGGGAGAAGAGACCTCAGAGCCAAGGGGCCACCCCACGGACATCAGAACAGCGGCCTGGAGAGCCCAAAGGGATGGTTCAGAGGCACACGCAGCTAGTTAGTGGGGAAATGCACTCCAAAGACGTAGCCTAGGATTGGCACGTTTCCCCAGAGAGAACCTCCTCTCATTCCCACAGGGATCCTCACCCCACGTCACCATCACATGTGAAAACGCGCACATTCTCCATAGGGTCTTTGACCTAACAATCTCCTCCTAGAGACAGTCTACAGGCCTGGTCAGAGGGCGGCAAAGCATATGCAACATGATTCAACTGCAGCAGGTGGTGTTATAGCTAAGACTAGAAAGGACTTCCGTGTCCACAAGCTGGGAGTTGGTCTGATAACATTTAGTGGGACACAGTCATGAAGAACCAGGCACCTGGAGACAGACTGACGTACAATAATCTCCAAGCTCCTGGGTCAGGTTGAAGAGCATGAAAATACCAATGACGTTCTCCACAGAACTAAAAAAATAATAATTTTTAAATTTGTATAGGAACACAAAAGACCCTGAATGGCCAAAACAATCCTGAGAAAAAAGAACGGAGCTGGAGGAATCACACTCTCTGACTCCAGACTATATTATTTAATACAAAGCTACACTCATCACAACACTTTGGTACTGACATAAAAACAAGACACATAGATCAATGGAACAAGACAGAAAGCCCAGAAATAAACCCACACACTTATGGTCGATCTATGACAAAGGAGGCAAGAATATACAATGGAGAAAAGACAGTCTCTGCAATAAGCGGTACTGGGAAAACTGCATAGCTTTAGAAGAATAAAATTAGAACATTCTCTAACACCATATACAAAAAAGCAATACATGTCTAGCACCAATAATAGACCAAAAGACACAGCCCAAAAAGGATGGGTTGGTTTGGGTTAGCTTGGTTTTTTTCGGGATTTTTTTTTTTTTCCTCTGTTTTGTTTGGTTTGTTTCTTTTTGAAAAAGATGTTTTCATATATATTCATATTTACATAAGCCTAAAATACTCCTAGTTGAACACAAAAGTATAAGTTCTTAATAGGGACCGGTGGTTGCCTCAGGGGAGGAGAATCTGCAAGGAGTGGAAGAAGGACTTCTTTCCACTGTATATCCCACTCTACCATGTTCCTGAACTACTTTATCAAAATAAGGAAAAATAAAAAGGAAGTATTTAGAAGGTTCAGTGTCACATTTTAAAAAAAGCAGTAGGTGCAAACCAAAGCCAGTAATGAGCAAATGACAGAGGCCTGATTCAGGATAAAAAATGTGACCAGATGTACAGACTTACAATTGATCCATGTGGGCCTAGAGACCCCAGGAAGGAGCTTGAAATTTGTTCTGTGTGAATCTAATAAATCCAAATAACTCCATTTATGTATCAGAGGACAAGTGTTTAACAAAATCGTTTTGGGGGCTCAAAGGAGATGTGTCCCAGAAGAAATGAGACCCAGGCCAGGCAAAAACTGAAAGCTACTGGGCCAAGGTTTTGATTCTGTATGTATAGTTTCATTAGTGTACAAAGTTTGAAAGAGGAGAGCACATGAGCAAACTCAGGCCAGTGGAAAGCTAGGAAAATGTTTGGGGGAAAAAACAAATAACCACTGACCCCTGAACAACAGAGGGGTTGGGCCTTCAACTACTACACAGTTGAAAATCCACATACTGCTATCTCTGCCTCAAAAACAAAGGAACTGATAAAGGACTCACCAAAAACCAGGAAGCTGAAGCAATCTGGATAGAATCAGGACTCAAGCCCTGGTTTTTTGTGATTCCACATACTGTGATCTGTAATCGAACACAAAATGTTCCCCGCACTTAAAAACTGGTAAAATGAAAATGCGTGCGTGCTCACTCAGTTGTGTCCGACTCTTTGTGACCCCCATGGACTGCAGCCTGCCAGGCTCCTCTGTCCATGGGATTTCCCAGGCAAGAAAACTGGAGTGGGTTGCCATTTCCTACTCCAGGGGATCTTCCTGACCCAGGGATTGAACCTGTGTGGCCTGCACTGGCAGGCTGATTCTTTATCATTGAGCCACCTGGGAAGCCGAAAATGAAGAGACAAGCATCCTATGTATTGAAAAAAAATCCACGTGTAAGTGGATCAGAGCAGATCCAACACGTGTTCTTCAAGAGTCAAGTTTAGCGTGTCGATGTTGCTCGACGGAGTACTAGTGGATTTTGGAAAGGATGGCCCCTCCTCATTGCAAGGACAACCCCAACCCCCTCACACCCGCTGCCATTGATGGTCCCAAACACTTCCTGAAAAGCACCCCCACATACTTCCTGAACCCTCCCAGGAGGGGGACCAGCCTCCTGGAGCACCTCAGAGCTGGAGTATAGGGAACAGTGGATGAAACCCACAGCCCAGCCCACACCTGGTCAACCTCTGGGGGCAGAAATGGCTCCAGCTCCTCCCTGGGCCAGCTAAATCATCTGCCTGTGGCTGAGATCTCCTAGGACGATGGTTCCCCATCCAAGTGTTGTCCCCACACTAGCTGCAGCATCACCTATGAATTTGCCAGAAATGCATGTTCTCAGGCTCCATGTCAGATCTACAGAACCAGAAACTGGAGCAGAGCCCAGGGATCTGGGGTTTAAGCAAACTTCTGGAGGATTCAGGAGCATGCTAGTCTGAGATGCTCCCGCATGTGTGTTTGGGAGACAGAGTCTGAGTTCTCCAGTCTCAGGAATCTCCTTTCCTTTCTCATCGCCTTCTAGAGGGTTAGTTTGGGACCCCAGGAAACAGAAGCCAAGAAGGAGGCAAAGAGAGAGAATGAAAACAGCTAAGCAACTTTCCCTACTTCTCAGGGCCTCGGGGACACATCTGTAAAATGGGAGGAAAGGTAAGGAAGGGACCAGACCAGTTCTTCCCTGGAGTCCAAGAAAGTGCCTCAAGGCCCCATGAGCTGCCTGCCACAGTTCCTTACGTGGATGCAATTTCCTGAGCAAGGGGGCCTGAGCCTACTTCACCTTTTTAAAGGTGAATCAACTCTAAAGATCAAAAAGCTACAGGACCAGAGGATCCTAAGGTCTTTTAACTTTGAAATTCTTTAATTCCACATGAAAGAGCAGGATGGAGGTAGGGGGGATTCACTAGAAATGAATATACTCATGAGCCATGGAGAGTGGAGGAAACAGTTTTCCCCAAGGCCACCAGGAAATAAAAGGGCAGGAAGGTCTAACTCAGTGAGAGGAGGGGATCTGACCCAAGGCTGCCCACACCCAAGAGGATCCCCAACCTTCTAGTCTGAGCAAAAGAGAAGAAAATCCCCAATTCTGTTCCCGGTTACACACACAGCAACTTGCTCCGGAGTTAACGAGAGTTCAGTGGCTGTATCCAAGGGGACACAAGAAATTTAACAGACTCCAAACAACAGACACATCTGTCAACAGCAGAGGCTCTCACTGAAGCCTCTTAGGGAGAAAAACTGAGAAATGCCGGTTGGATTCAGTGTCCTTCTGAGATACCAGACAGCAGGCCGGCAGCATTCTGACTAACAGCCTACCCACTCCAGTCAGGCTAGGCCTCTGCTGCTAATAGAATGGTGGGTGGGAACCTTGCTGCAGTCATGGTAACAAAGCTGCCTTGAGGACCTTTTCCAGAAAGCTGAGTCAAAGGTTTTTTCTTTTTTCTTTTTTTTCCCTTTTTGATGATTTAATTCTGACAGGGATATATTTCTAAATGCATTTCATGTATAAATTTGGAATGATGATGACACACAGCTACTGTGCACCAAATCACCAGGGAAATGTTTCACCCTTGATCTGAGAGACCTTCCTGGCAAAGCAGCAGGACCTGGGATGTTATGGGGCTGGCCCCATGCCCACTCCCCCAAAGTCAGTCTGGTTCTGAAGGAGTTAACATGGGCAAGAGAGCAGAGCAGAGAAGAAAAGGCCAGAGCCGTGACTCAGGAAAACAGCTTGGCATGGAGCAGGAAGCAGCAGAATTTCCCCTCCTGTGACATTTCACTAAAATCTTAATAAAATATGGCAAGTCTCCTGGGTATCAGGAACCAGGCATGTGACGCCATCCTCCCTGAACTCGTGTCTTGTGAAAGGCAAGAAATAATCCCGCTCAGCCTTTCCTAGATGTCCCTTGTCACAAGGGACGCTCTCCTTCCAGATAACGCAGTCGCGGGTATTAACAGCTAAGATGTTCTTGTATTGTACACAATGCACCAAGCCCTGTTCAAAATGCCTCTCGTGTCCTTCCCTCTAAGTCACCGGCCCAAGAGCACGCAAGTGGCCGGGCTGGGATTCGAACCCAGGCAGCAGAACTCCGAGGCCCACAGGCTGGGCCCTCACCCCAGGGAGAGGCTTGCCTCAGCTCGGTTGCCAGAAGACTTCCTAATTCAGGGTCTTTGTGTTCAACAGCACGCACTCCTTTTGCTCCAGATCACATGGGATGTGGGGGCTGGGGTGCTCCAGGAACCAGGAGGAAGATGGAAAATTGTGACCGTGTCACTCGCAATGATGCACGCTATTGAAGCACATCTCACCTCCCAACCCTCACAGGTGGCACCACAGCCTGTCAGCATCACAGACCAGGCCGGTGGGGAGTGGCGCTCCACAGCCATCTCCCTCCCCCCGACACTCCTCCCCAGTGTCCATCCATCCATCCATCCAAGCACACCGCCCCCACCCACATCCGGCACCTGAGTCACAGCTGCCCGCACCGCCCCCCCCTTCTCCAGAGTCCAGGAAATGACACACCAATTACAGGGAATTGTCTCCTCCAGAGAGGGAAGGGGCCCCAGCTGAGAGCCGGGCGCTTCCTGGGGAGGACCAGCCCAGTAGTGTGTTTTTATGGGTGTTAAATTTCCCTGATGCTGTCAATGGCGAGGCGGCCAGGGAGGGGCTGAATGCAACAGACTCTCAGTCAACAGGCCCGGACCAGCATGGAAGGTGGGGTGACCCACCGGGAGACGGACAGTCTCAGGCAAACCCGGACAAGCTGGTCACCCTACACTGAATCCGGTCAGGCGGGCGGCACAGGATACAGGGCAGTCAGGACCCAGTCCCGCTGCCACCGCGCCAGAGTGCAGTGTGGCTCGAAGCAAGTTCGTTAAGCTCTCTGTGCCTCCGTGCTTCCTTCCGGCCGATGGAGATGAGGGTACCCCATGTGAGTTATACACAGGTTAAACAGAGTTAATTCATGAGATGCTCATGGATACGACAGCGAGGAAGCACTGGATGAAACAGGAGCTAGTTTTTTTAAAAAGCAACACACATCCCCCTTCTTCCTCATCTTCCTCCTCCTCCATCCTTCTCCAAAAACAGAGCCGATTTCTCCGAGAAAGCGTGTTAAATCAAGGTCACAAATTGTTACGGAAATACCAGCCTATATAAAAAGCGGAGACGGGAAGGAGCCCAGGATGTGATGTCTCCACGTCCATCAGACTGTGCAGAGTCCAAGTTTTCCCCTGCCACAGTGAAGGCAGGGGCGGATCGGAGGCCTGCAGAGGCTCAACCTGAAACCAGGCGCCATAGCTGCCAGCCTTCATCATGGCCTCCTTCCAGCGTGACCACACTCCGCTCTTTCCCCGGAACAGCAGAGCCCAGCACGGCTCATCCTTTCCCAAAGACACAGAGCAGGTACCCTAACAGACCTCCCTCGCCAGGAATCCTTCGGGCCCTCTCCAGCCAGTCATTACATCATAATGAAACAAAAGCCCGGAATTTCCTCCAGGCCCAGAGCAGAAAAGGAGAGCAATCTAGAGCAAAGCATGGGGGCGGGGAGGGGGACAACGTTTCTCTTGCCACGGACCAGGTCCCAGACACGAGGAACACGTGAGTGACTGAAACGCTCAGGTGAACAGTCTGAGGACTGGGGACCCACAAGAGCTGGAAGACACGGCCGCGACCTGGGCCTCCCTAGGAAAGGCCGCCCTGGCCTAAGCTGGGCTCCTTTAAAGGTCTCCCGCATGTGACTGTGAACTTCCAGATCAGGAAAAGAAGGGCTGGAATGGAGATGAGGAAAGGGGTCGTTCTCAACTTGGGGGACACGTCACTGGACCAGAATCCGGGTACCTCAGAGATCCAAATGAGCGAGGGGCAGGTAACCCTGCAAACGGGGCGCTTACCTGCCATTGAGAAAGCTCTGCCGTTCGGAGGGCCTAGCCTCTCTTTCAAAGAGAACAGAGGCGCACACACGGCACACATTCCCGCTTCCGGATGCTCAGCGGCCTCTGCCAGGGGGAGGAGGAAGCGGCAGGGACGGCAGGCTGGGAGTCACGGCTTCCCAGGCCGGCCGGCAGGGCCAGGACAGCCTCGCCTCCCTGCAATCAGGCAGCCCGAGGCCCACGACAGGCCTCCGTGTCCCCCAGGCTTGCAGGCTCTCATTTATCACCCTCAGCAGACAGCGGCTCGGCTGAGCTCAAAGTCTTCAGTGCCAGCACCAAAGAGCCATTTATTTCGCTGATGTGAATAAACACAACGAATTGCATGGTTCTACTTGGCCCGACTGAGAATATCAGAAGGGGGGATGGGGGTGGGGGAATGAAAGTTGGGGTGGCTTTGCATTTTGAAGGTGTTTTTTTTAAAAATAACTGTTTCCAATTTAGTTCTGATGCGCCTCTCCCAGAAATGAGAAAACCATCTTCCCACTGTACAGACTCAGTCTCCCTCTCGCCCACCCTCCTCCCTCTTCACCTCCCTCTCTCTCCACTCTCTCTCCCAATAATGCAGAAGTGGTGATTAATGGGCACATTCATATGTAAAAGATGAACTTCCAAACTCTCCCGGCAAGACTGAGATGGCTTCCACCTAGGGAAGAAGAGGCTGATTTATAAATGAATTCCCTGTTTACCCTTCAACATCTAGAGGCAAAGGCAACCAAGTAGCCCTTTCTCCTTCCCCCACCGCGCCGCCCCCCCCCCCCCAAGCCCAGCTGGGATGAAGCCTCTGGAAAAAACGACAACATCTCAACAGGAATTTCCTGGTTCCAGAATGCCAAGCTCTTTCAGGCTTTACAGAGCGGAGGGAAGGCAGGGCCCAAACTCCCTAAGAAAAAAACCGCTGTGCCCCACCCACCCCCCTCAGCAGGTCTAGGCCCAGAAGGCTGGCATCCAACGTGTGTACACAGACGAGGCCTTTAAAGACCCGCCAGATTGCCACAAAGAAAATGTGGAGGAACCAGTTGCCCTCGGCCTTTACAGCGCAGCTGGCAGAGGAGCAAGGTCGCAGGAGGAGCTGGTCCCAGCGCCCCAAGCCCGTGTGCATTATTTATCCAGGCGGCAGGGACTCGGCTCAGGTTCTGGAAAGCTCAGGTGCTGGTGGGTGGCTTTCAAACTGCAATGGGGAATTGCAGCATCAGAAGGCCAGTTCCGAAACAAAAAGACTGCCGGCCGCCAGCTGAAGTAGCAAAGTGGGCTGGAGAAGAAAGGGGGGATGACAGAGGCCACAGGGAAGGGGGTGGGCAGAGGAAGGAAGAGGCGCTGCCCCTCGGTGGTAACCAGGCAAAGTTCCCCACCCACCCTGGGCGGGGTCTGGCCTCTCTATAAGTCGCCTTAATAAAGACAAAGAAAATTCTCTAGAAGACACCAGAGAAGAAGGGACAGGCCCTCTGGTCACCTCATTGCCTTTTTTCTTTTTTTTTTTTTTTGGAGGAAACAAAGATGTTAGGCCCAGACTGTCACTCAGATTACCCCAGTCAAAAGGACGCCCTAACATCACACGGATATGGAGGCCCCCAGGCTTAAGTGTGCATGTATTAGCACAGCCACTGCAACACGCCTTAAGAGGAAAGAAGGTCAAAGATGGGCAGTAACTCCAATGTCATCCATAGGGGACGGACGCGCTGTCATAAAGTGAAATAGGGAAGGAAGCACGTCTTTATGTACTGGCGTGGGGCAAAATCCAAATGAATAAAGGCCAGAAATAGAACCTGAGTGAAAGAAATAGAAGCTGTGTGGGCTCTGGGTTTGCAAAGGCCTGGAGGAACACCCAGGAAAATCAGCCAGCACGGAACTCCTCTTTGAATGCTTTCTGATCCCGGTCACGTATTTAACTATTTAAGGTATTTTTAAATGGCCATGGGGAGAAAGGGATGATCACAACAAGATTTATGGGGCTCCCAGTACATGCCAGGGACCACGTCTGCAGCCCTACCCCCCGGCTTGCAGGAGGAATTCAGAACATCTCCCACACCCCCACCACCCTCTCCCTACCCCGGCACTAATGAGGAGCTGCTCTTAAGGGGCTCAGGTGTCTGAAACAGTGCAAAACTGGTTCTCAACCCCGTTCCCCTCAGGGGACACTTGGCAATGTCTGGAGACATTTCTGGCTGTCACAACCAGGCAAAGAGAGGGGGTTGCTACTAGGCTCTGAGTCCAGGGGTGATGCTCAACACCCCCACAATGCTCAGGTCAGCTCCCACCCCAGTGAATGATCAGGCATAGGACATGTCACTAGCACCCGATGTTGAGAAAAACCCTGGCGGTAAAGAAACTTCCAGGGAGCTGCCCGGCAGGTCTAATTTTGTGTCAATACACCACCCACAATGTTTTCTGCAGCCATTAAGAAGGAAAATGATGCCTTATGTTTCACCTGGCGGCCCTGACTTCAGATTTCAAAGAGAAGAAAACAATGGGATCAGTCAGTCAACAAATAGTCACTGAGAAACTCCTAGACATCTGGGCTCCCTGAGAAACCACCCAGGGAAGGGCCCTGCCCCGCCGGGAGGACAGCCAGAGACAAACAGTGCTAACAGCTCCCTTCCGAGGGCCACGTATCACCTGTTCTTGACACAAGTGTGGACTGACTGACTCCCCACTGCAGCTCTAGGAGGCGGAGGGGCCAGAGACCCCCGTTCTACTGATGAGGAAACTGAGGCCCAGAGAAAAGCAAGCCCATAAGGAAGTGACTAGTAAATAATGGATACAGAATACATTCCACCTAGAAATACTCAATGAGAAACTGATTACAGATGGACAAAAGGCTGAGCAGGACAAATACCGGGGATTTGTGAATAACACAATGGGGAGAGAGTATAACCAGGAAAGGATCTCTGCTCTTTCTTTCTCAAACTTGCCTTGTGTGATTCACAGCTGATACTTATTATTAAGAAGCTACTTTACAAATCCTCCTCCAAATCCCATGAGGTAAGGATGGGTTTTTGTTTGGGATTTCTGCTGTGGTCCTTGGCCCTACCATATGGCATTTGGAACTTCCCCGACCAGGGATCAAACCTGTGTCCTGCAGTTAAAGCACAAAATCTTAAACCAACGGACCACCAGGGAAGTCCAACGATGATGTTTTTGTACCCATTTCATCAGTGAGAGGTGAAATCACTTGTGCCCTAAGGCTCGCATGTCAAAGCAGCAGGCTGGAGCTCCATCATAGCTGGGTCCCACTCCAAAGACACCACCCCCTACCCTAAATCAGTCAGCTGACTTTTCTGAGGTCCAGGGTGCCACCTTGTAATTCTCCATAACTTAAGGGCATGTTTACCAGGGGGGCTTCCCTGGTAGCTCAGCTGGTTAAAGAATCCACCTGCAATGCAGGAGACCCCAGTTCAATTTCTGGGTCAGAAAGATCCCCTGGAGAAGGGAATGGTTACCCACTCCAGTATTCTGGCCTGGAGAATTCCATGGACTGCAGAGTCCATAGGATCACAAAGAGTCAGACACAACTGAGCGACTTTCGCACACAAGGGCATGTTTGGTGCCAGCCAACGTCAATACAATGCTGTTGTTCAACACGTGGACTTTGGAGCCATACCACCAGATCTAAATCCGAGCCCTGTCACCGAGCCCTTCGGCAAGTGACTTAACCTCTGCGCCTAGTCAACCCAGCTGTCAACTGTTAAGACTCTTCCTTCAAGGGCTGTTAGGAATAAAAGACGTACTGTGCGCACAGCGAACAGGGCATCAAACACCACCAGTTCTTACTGGTGGGTAGCCTCGGTGCCAGGGCAAAGACATGAACCCAGAAAACTCAAACCAGTTTCCCCCAATCATTTTGCCTCCTCACCTTGATTTGCCCCCCAATGAGCCCTTCCTAGCCTGATTCTGAAAAGGGTTCACTGATGGGAAATACAGACTTTCACAGTAAGTCCTCCCAGGCTGGCACAAGTTCAACCAAGCCAGCTTCAAATCCCCTCAGGGCTCAGGATTTCCTCCCAGATCAAAGCAGCAGCCCCCGTTGGTAGCCCACAGACCCAGCCCTGCTGTGACCTTCCACTTTAGGATTCCTCCCTACTCAAGTGAGACTCGGGAAGTCTGGGAGAGCGCCGGCCTCAGAATCCTAGTAATCTGCAACATGCATGAAGAATGCTGGACCTGGCAGGGTCAGGATGGAGGCATGGAAGTGCCTACGTGGTGTCTGGCACACAGCAAGTGCTCTGCAGAGAGCTGTTCCTCCCCTGCCCACCCTCCTCCTGCCTGTTCCTGTTTGGCCCGCCCTTCACAGCGGCCACCATCTTGATCCCAGCCCTGGGACTATTCACTTGCCCTTGCCAGCAGCCTTCTTCAAACCTAAACGCAATAAACCGTCCCCTACTTAAAACCCACAGCCAAGGAAGGGGCTTACTGCAGCCAGCATCTTATCAGGACTCACCACACCTTCAGGGATCTGGCCCTGCCCATCTTTTATCCACCTTTCACTCAACCCTAACCACAAACAGCTTTTTTTGTGGCTCAGCTGGTAAAGAATCAGCCTGCAATGCGGGAGACCTGGGTCCGATCCCTGGGTTGGGAAGATCCCCTGGAGAAGGGAAAGGCTACCCCACTCCAGAATTCTGGCCTGGAGGGTCGCAAAGAGTCGGACACAACTGAGCGACTTTCACTTTTAACCACAAACAGTCCCAAAGGAGCCAGTCTCACTTGTCCTGGCTGATTCTTCCACCTGGCGTGTTGTATGCCCAATCTTCCCAGAGTTGGCAACATCTACTTTTGGCTACAATAGTCACGTCACCTCCCCAGAGAAGCCGTCCCTTACCACCCCAGTCTCCGTCACTTATTCTGTCATCTTAAAGGAGTTCCCGCCCCCCCCCACCCCGCCCCTTCACTGAGGTCATCTCCAGCTGGAAATTATCAAAAACATTCTCTTTTTTACTGATTTGCTAGCTTATTGTGTCTCCTCCAGAACGTGAACTCGATCTCAGTTTTTCTGTCTTTCTTTGCTGTAGCTCAATGCCTGACACCCAATGTGGCCTAGAGGCAGTCCCCAAACACACTGGACCAGCTAAATGAAGTGTGATCACAGCAAACTCCAATTTTTCTTCCCAGGTCTAAGCATTTGTCCTGGGAAACCAAGACAGCCAGAGGGTCTTGGTGAAGTGCACAGGGAAAATTACACAAGAAGGGAGTCTGGCCATTCCAGGGTCTGAAAGAAACTGAAGGAGGAAATTCCCTTTTCAACAGGTACTCGGCCATTCTCACTTCTGGCCTAAAGAGCCCATTTTCCCCAAAGGAGGAGATTAAGTGAGGATTTATATCTTGAACATGATGGGGCCTTGCAGCTAAACGCAATTACAGAGAAACCAAAGGCAGAAAACTCAGATGGCTTTTCTCTGGCCACGCATTTCCTAACTCCCTCCATTCTTCTTGGGGAGAGCTATTGTTTCAGAAAGATTTAGTGTTAGAAAAGAGGAATGACTTTCTCCAAGGAAAACACACTCCCAGCTGGGAGACTCCCCACTGTGATGACTGTTTTCACCACACCTCTTAGCCCAGATTCTCGGCCCTTTTTCTTATCAGACCCTTTTAAGGCCGCATTCTCTTTTCCACGCCTCCCTGAAGGCCTGGACTATCCTGCGTGGCCCTGCAGGACGAAAACTGGGGCCCATCGCGTGGGCACTCATCCATAGGAAGCCAGCAAGATGGGCTCGGCCTCAAAAAGGGGAGAGCAAAAAATGACTTCTCAAGTTCATCTTCCCTCCATCCCACTCAACAGGCATGCGACAAGAGAAATTAAATCTGCTCTCTTCTGTCTCCATCTTTGTTCCCCTGGGCTTCTCAGACAAAAGCATTTTCACCCGGCTTGAGGGGAGTCTCGATTTGAAAGATATTTGTCAAGTGACTCTCAGCAACTAACTAATATATCTGGTCTCAACCCAAGAAATAGCAGCCTGGTTTTAAAGAGGATCCCCATGTTCCTGTGCAGGTATGGGCAGTTACTACAGGCGGGTTAGGGAAAAGGCAAAACCAGGTCAGTCTCACTAGGAAGAGGGCCCATGACAGCTGATGAGATGAGCCAGTGATCTAGAAGAGAAGCAACGGCCAGAAAATCATCTAAGGAAACTGACAGCCCTGGCCTGGGTAGGAGATGGATCCCCACGGAAGGATTCCAGACTGCATCCAGTCCACCCCTCACAGCAGTGTGATTCTTTAGTTATTGATATTTAAAAATTGGGAAAAACTGATCTAGAAATCCAGATGACTAGCTCCTCTTTAAAAAAGAAAATTAAGATCCAGCCACAAAAAGTCCCCATTTCCACATGGTACGATCCTCCAGGCTGTTTCCCCTACCCTTAGGATGGAACATGAAATTCCCCATTTGCCAAGGTTTCCATCATTCTTAACTGTCAAGATAATTAATCGTAACCTTGAAAATCCCTTCAAGGCAGAGTAGAGCAGAGAAGAGCAAAGCAGGTAAACAGTAGGATAAGAGATAAAGGATGCTTTGCAAAAATGACCAAGATCTAGACAATGCAAGCCCAACACAGTATATGTTTTGTTTATATTTTTCTAAGAGGGAGACAAAGGACAGATGAAAACATATCAAACTGTCAACTAGGTTACCTGGCGGAGGATTTCTGAGCTTTTTCTTTGTATACTTCAGCCTGCTGCCAGAAGATGCACTGACTTAATCATTTGTAAAGAAAATTCAGGGACTTGCCTGGAAGTGCAGTGGTTAAGACTCCACATCTCCACTACAGTAGGTGCGGGTTCATCCCTGATCTAGGAATTAATATCCCACATGCTCCAAGGTGTACTCAAAAAAAAAGAAAGAAAACCCAGGGCTTCCCCGGTAGTTCAGTGGTAAAGAATCCGCCTGCCAATGTGGGAGACACGGGCTTAATCCCTGCTCTGGGATAATCCCACAAGCCAGGGAAGAGCTAAGCCCGTGCACAACTATTAAGTCTGCGCTATACAGCCTGGGAGCTGCAACTACTGAAGTCTGTGCATCCTAGAGCCTGTGCTTCGCAACAAGAGAAGCCAACACACCACAACGACAGAGCAGCCCCTGCTCTCTGCAGCCAGAGAAAAGCCCGCACAGCAACAAAGACCCAGCACAGTCAAAGTAAATAAAATTACTTTTTTAAAAAAAGCAAAGAAAATCCAATCAACCATTTTCTTCCCTTACTTAACTTTCTGTCTCTTGGAAGAGAGTCTTCATTCAAAAACCATTTATTGAGCAGCTACTACAAATCACTGGTTCAGTCACTAACTCAGTCACTAACTCTTGCAACCCCACGGACTGTAGCCCGCCAGGCTCGTCTGTCCATGGGATTCTCCAGGCAAGAATACCGTAGTGGGTTGCCATTCCCTTCTCCAGGGGATCTTCCCGACCCAGGAATTAAACCCAGGTCTCCTGCATTGCAGGCAGATTCTTTACCAACTGAGATACGAGAGAAGCCAGTACTAGAAATCATTAGCCCCATATTAAACAGGTAAGAAGACCTGGTCCCTGTTATCAGTTCAAGAGGAGATGCAAAGGGAAAAGAATTCAACAACAGAGGCTGAAGGCTGGGAAGAGGGTGGCCCAACACATCCTGGATTCTTTCCCCCCAGCCAGTGCACGAAGATGCCAAAAAGCCTGGCAGAAAGGCAGTTCAGAGGAGCCTGGATAACAAATACCAATTGAGAAGATGGGAAGAGAGCTGTGTTCTTTCTTTGCTGATCTTTTCAAAAAACAGCAAGCCCAGGAGAATCTAATCAAGTGAAATTTAAGACACTGATAGAATTAACTATTTTTTGAGCATGTTCTATGCTGAGCCAATCCGTAGCTAGATTTTCCACCTACTACATCCAGCACAACGTATTAATGTATTGAGAGCTGTAATACAGTGCCGTCCAACAGAACTTTCTATAGTGATGGCAACGTTCCATATCTGTGCTGTCTACATATCTGGACAGCCTCTAGCCACGTGTGGCTACTGGGCACTTGCAATGTGACTCGTCCAACTGAAGAAGGAATTTTTATTTCAATTAGTATAAACTGAAACCGCCACAGAGTAGCTACCTAATCAGAGGAGCCGAGCTTTAGAAGCTCAATATACAACTGACAAGGCAGGAAGTTCAGCAGGCAAGCGGGACCCTTCAGAATCCTCCACCCATGCCTAAGGGAAGAATCCGGTAGTAGCCTTCAAAAGCATAATGATTCAGGGCCTAGAAATGTTTCTGGACTTGCCACCTCCAGCCTAGGCTGGAAATTTCTCAAACCTTCAGGATGTGTGAGAATGTCTGATCAGAGCGGATTACCATCCTGTCCTTTTCCTGGCCAATTTAGGAGACTTTCCAGGGTGATTTCTTTTTTTTTCCACCACGCTTGCAGCTTGCAGGATCTCAGTTCCCTGACCTGGGATCGAACTTGTACCCTCGGCAGTGAAAGCATGAAGTCCTAACCACTAGACAGACCACTAGGGAATTTCCCCGGGGTACGTCCGACTTTGGAAGCTAAAGGAGGAGGTATATCTCCACTGTCAGAGGTATAAATGAAGGTTCCGCAAGAGGGGAGCCTGGGTCCCCGAGGACGTGGAGAAAACAGGTCCTTGGGGAGAGCAGCCTGGAAGGATGGACAAAGGTATGACCCGGCGAGGAGCAGGAGGAAGCCAGCAGTCACATCACAGAACCAACACTGAGGTTGGACAGGCTGAATAGGAGGGGCAGGTTCTTCGGGGACACTGACCAGAGCCCTGGAAAGGACAGATGGAGCAGGGCCTTGAATCTCGACTTAGGACTGGGGTCATCTTCAGGAGCCACCAGCAACCCAAAGCAGGCAAGCAAGACAATCACACTTGTGTTTGGAAAAGGGCCGATTACAAGTGGGCTTAATACCTGGGGAAGGAAAGAAATCAGAGGGAAGGGGGCCATTTCAAAGAGCCCTGTATCCCCGGGGGGAAAGACAGACAAGCCACCGATCGTTTCGGAGAGAGCAGAAATTTGAACTTAGGTAATTATTTCCAGGTGCGGAAGATGCTGGAAACAAAGCCATCCACTCTAGCTGAAAGGCTGCTTTTACTTCCTTCTCCAGGAGAAAAGTTCTATCCACCTGGTAGACAAAGTAAAGTCATTCACTCATTCATTCATTCAAAAGATATATTTATTGTGCTCCAACTGGAACAGGAACAAGTGGTGGTAAAACGGGCATTGGGGAAATGAGATGCACAAAAACAAAAGGCAGGACCCACCCCCACCTGGAGCCAGAGCATCCAGGGAAGGTAGGATGTTAGGAGAAAAAAGAGAGGGGAGGACCTTCCTTCAGAGGATCTGAAAAGATCAGTGTGGCTGGAGTAGAGAGAAAGGGGCACACGGAGGCAGGAGGCTGGAAAAGAGGGCAAGGCTCACACATAAGGATTTTAGGATTTTGCTCTTCATCCTAAAACCAAGAAGTGAGCCCTTAAGACTTTAAAGCAGGAGATGGTAGCTGAAAGAAAGGTTCCTTTTAGAAGGATCAGGAGGGTAGGGCAGATAAGAGATGGGAGCCCAATTAAAAGACTACTACAGGGACTTTCCTGGTGGTCCAGTGGCTAAGACACCCCCACTTCCAATGCAGGAGGTACAAGCTTGGGGGAACTAAGCTTCCACATGCTGGTGGGTGAAGCCAAAAAAAAAAAAAAAAACTATTACAGTTCACTGGTGATAACCTGAAGAAGAGTGATATGTACAATATATTATTGTAAGGAAGCAAAAAAAAGGCAAACGGATAGAAGAATCGAGGCTCAGTCCCATATCCCTGGCCTAGCCAACTGGCAGAGTCCTGGCTTATTCACCATGGTGGAGAAGCAGGTGTTTTGTTGGGGGAGCAGGAGGGAAGGTAGACAGTGAAGTCAGTTTGGGACATGTTGAGTTCAAGACACCCATGAACAACAGGTCGGCAGTCAGGTAGGTAGCTAGCCCTCTGCATCATAACTCAAGAGACATCTAGGCTGGAAGTAAGATATTCGTGAGTCATAAAGCCACAGATGTGGGCGAGATCACCCAGGAAAAGAACATGCTGGGCAAGATGAGGAACCAAGCTTTCAGCAACGCCAACACTTAGCGGTGGGGAGAAGAGGAGGAGCCGGGGAAATCAGAGGAAAAGCACAAGAAGAGGCAGGTTCCAGGAGAAGAATGATCAGCAGTGTCCACTGCCTCCTCTAGATCAGGACACGAAGCACTGACACCACCCACTGGAGTCTACAGGAAGCCCGGTGGGAACTGGTAACATGGAGCATCTGGGTGGATGCCACCACAGAACTGGCAGAACAAAGCAGGAAGTAAGGAAACCAAGACCTAAGTACTGACGCTCCTTTTACCAAATTTGGCTATGGAGAGGCCAGAAAAAGGAGAAACACTAACAGGAGAGATGCAGGGTCAAGAGATGAAATGTGGAAAAGACCTGTGCGTGTTCAAAAATCTGTACATTCCTCAAAAGGCGAAACACAGAGCTACCCTATAACCACAGAGCTACCATAACCACACTCCGAGGTCTACATCCGAGAGAAATGAAAACATACATCCACGTAAAAACTCGCCCATGAATGTTTATGGCACCGTTCTTCATGATAGCCAAAAAAAGGAAACAACTCAACTCCATCAACAGATAAATGGATAAATAAAACAAAATGTGACAATGGAATAACACAATGGAACATTATTCAGTCATAAAAAGGAATCAAGGAGTGGTATGAGGGGACTTCCCTGGTGGTCCAGTGGCTGAGAGTCCACGTACCCAATACAAGGGGCTAGGGTACAATCCCTGGGTCAGGGAACTAGATCCCACGTGCTGCAACTAAGAAGTTCACATGCCACAAAGTTGCTTGCCACAACTAAGACTCAGCACAGCCTTAAAATAAGCAAATAATTTTTTTTTTTAAGTGGTATGTGCTACAATATGAACAAGCATAAGAACATTAATATACAAGTAAGAAGTCAGACATGAATGTTCACATACTAAACGATTCCATCTATATGAAATGATCCAGGTAAGCAAATCCAGAGAGGAAGAAAGCAGGTTAGTGGTTACCAGGGGCTGGGATAAATGGGTGATGAATGGGGAGTTACTGCTAACGGGTCAGGGATTTTTTACTGGGGTGATGAAAATGTTCCAAAATAAGACTGTGGTGATTCACCGAACAAAGCTTCCCTGGTAGCTCAGCAGTAAAAGAATTCACCTGCCAATGCAGGAAATGACGGTCTGATCCCTGGGTCGGGAAGGTCCCCGGGAGAAGGAAATGGCGATGCACTCCAGTACTCCTGCCTGGGAAATCCCATGAACAGAGGAGCCTGGCGGGCCACAGTCCATTGGGTTGCAGAAGAGCTGGACACGACTGAATGACTAAACAAGATGATCACTGAACAATTCTGTGACTGGATTAAAAAAACATGTTGCTGGGAATTCCCTGGTGATCCAGTGGTTAGGACACTGTGTTTTCACTGTGTTTTCAGCACCAAAGGCACTGGTTCGATCCCTGGTCAGAGAACTAAGATCCCACATGCTGCGCAAATCGGCCAAACATAATAATAATAATTTAAAAATAAAAACCACGTTACTGTTCCCTTTGAAACGCTCGATCTCTGGGTTCCAGGAAAGTTGAAGGTAGGACAGAATGGGGGGGGGGGGGCAGTAGTGAGTGTAGGGGGGCCTATAACACTGCACGCACCCCCACTCACCCAGACTCTGAGATGTGGGCTTGATAAGCTTGCTCCCCTCAAGTTAATCGTCAAGGGGCCTCCACCAATGGAGCAAAGTGAAATAACTACTCTTTGAAACTTTCAAGCAAAAAAAAAAAGTGCTGGGATCTCTAAAAGGCCTCAGACCTAGAATGCTAACTCTAGAGGCACTGGGAGGAGGAAAAAGGAGAGATGGTTCTTTTGAAACTAAGGTTGAAAATGGTCCACTGTAGATCACAGTCTTCCGGAACAACAGCAGTCATATAAACATGTAACGTAGGTCAGGCTTCAAAAACGGGGCAAATGCAAGGTTTTCCACGAGTGAACCACGGAGATAAATTGCACAGAAGGTGCTGACAGGATTCCATGAACAGATTGCACTGAAGCTCTGCGGGCCAAGAGAAGGTAGAAGGTTTCTCATTCAGAAAGCCATATCCGACATTCTCAAGAGTTGCAGGATATTTTAGACCTTGTTGGGAGAGGAACAATCTGGTAGTTATCTAACTCGCAAATCAATTCCTTCCACTGCACAGTACATGGATGGCACTTCTCGGGCTGGAGGAAACGTGAAAGAGCCAAAATTGAGTTAAAAATACTGATGCTCATTTTTGAAAAGAAATATTCTCAGCACTTCAGCCTCGCACTGTGATTTAAAGGGTGTTTACGGTTATATTTTCTTAAAGTTTCCTTGGGGAAAAAAAAAGAATGATACAAGGTCTCTATCTGAGAGCCGTCCTCATAAACAGTCCCTTTGTGAAACAAGCTTAATTTACATACAACAGTGAGAACGAGGATCCTGTACTAATTAAGGTCTGGGGCTGGTTAGCAAATTGCTGTAATTGTATATTCTCCAGCTTCCTGTCTTGGAAAACATATTCATACCGAGGCAAATCTCAGCAAGAATGATACTGTTCAAGATTTTAATATCTTGGGCTTCCGTTGCATCTGTGCATGGTTTCCAAGTGGCTCGTTCCCTTGTGCGGGTGACATTACACAGACATTTTTAAAAAATGGTTTCAGCTTTGGCAGCCTGGCATCCGCACACCACAATCATTACTGCAAAATGCACACATAGCAGGATCAAGATGCAGGCAGCCCAAACAGGGGAGCCTTTGTACAGGGAGCTGTGAGCTCCCAGAGTCCATCATTTTTCAGACTTTAAGTCCCTGTCCTTGGAGGAGCTTATTCTGACTCCTACGTCACATGGCTAAAATCCTGCAATGAACTGTGCTGGGTCCAGTCTCCTGCAGAGAGTGCAAACCCACAACTCTCCCACCACTTGTGACCCGGAGACGTGTTCTGTTGGGTTCATGCATGGTCTTTCAGAAACTGGGCTACACGGATCACAATTCTAAATCAGGCATTTTTACAGGAGGCGGGCGGGGAGGGGAATAAAATCCCAGCTGGTGACATCAAATGAGACATATTCCTGTTCCTGCTTTGTTCAACGATCAGATGGAGGCACCCTACCCCTTTAGGACAGACAGTCTCCCACCCACTAAAGGCCTTGAAACCCTGGATAACCTGCTGGCCCCTATGGACATCTCACCCAGGATCCTGGGGGCAGAGCTCATGACTAAGTACAAAGGTTTAAGATCAATGATAAAACCTAACCTCTCTTCTCTACTCCTCCACTTCATTAATCCCTCTGAGCTTCAGTTTCCTGAACTATAAAATGGGAATAACAGCACACCTGTAACACAGCATTATTAAGAGAATCAAACGAAGTAATTTACATCTAATACTTGACACCTAGTAAGTACTCAGGAAAACAGCAGCTAGGCAAACACACTTGGCACCTCGACAGTTCTTCCGAGTTTTGCTCTAGCATCTTTCAGCAGATCATTACCCCCGGACACAAATGTCAACCTGACATCTTGAAAGTGCGAAAGCTTTGTCTCCTGAGAACTAAAACGCTCCAGTAAATGCCAGGGCTGGCATTATGGCAATGACTGGCTTGGGAATTATTCAGTTAATAAGTGAGTACGTGTCAGGGGGAAGAGGGTGCACAAATTGAGTTAGAGAATCTGAAAGGTTGTACAAACTAGACATAGGAACAGAATGAAAGGATTCTGAGCCAATTACTGTTAGGGTTCCTAAGTTTCTCCAGGACAGTTCAGGGTCTCCTCTCCACCCACAAGGAGGGCATGATGCTGCCAGTTTCCCAAGATGCCCAATGGTCCTCACCCTCCTTGAGGAATAATCTCTGCCCCAGTGAGGGCAACTCAGGGGGGTCCAAGTATCTAGTACTGGCCCTTCCTCGGCCAAAGGAAAAAATATGACACCAGGTAAGGACTCTCCCTGGAGACTCTGCCCTATTGATCTGAAGAGACTGTCCATTTAGCTTCACTCCCCAGAGCAGCCCTGGGCCTCCAGCCACTCCAACGAGCCCATGAGGCCACTGACCACCTTCCAGTCCATCCCTTCCCTGCTCCAATGAACCCAAGCTGGCTTCCGCTGCTCACGACAAGAGAACCCCGATCTGACGGTATAGGGTAGGGGCTGAAGCGTGAATTTCCATAAGAAAAGCAGGCTAGAGGAACAAGTGTGTGTTCACGGAGCCCACAGCCTCACAATGTGGATTTCGAATCATAGGGACTAAGAGAGAGAAGGCTTAACTCCCGCCTTTGCAAGCGGGTCACATTTGGACCAGGCTAACTTTAGCTCTCAGAGTCCCAGCAACCCAGTATCATAACTCCAGGCCTTTCTTTGTGTATGCGGTTTCCTCACCTAACCCCAGAGGCTCTATCAGAAGGCTTCTCGAGACATAGAGCCAGCCAGTCATCTGGCCATCCGATCACCCTGGAGGCTGGGAGCTCGGCTCCACACAAGGAAAGCCATCCAAGGCAGTCCCTGGGGAGAGGGGAAGGTCTCCCTCAAAACCAGGTAGCCCTTCCCCTCCCAATTCCCCACCAGAACAGGGCTCCAAAGGCCCTGAGAAAATCAGTCCAAGTGTCTCAGAGGACAGGATGCCTGTCCTGAACATACCCGTCGGGCTGACCTATACAATTCTCTTCTTTTCAACTGAAGTACAAATTTTTATTGATTTATGTTATATTAAATTCAAGTATATAGCATTTCAATTCAATATTTTTACAGATTATACCCCATTATGACAAACTGACTGCCATTCCCTGTGCTATGTGCATATCCTTATTGTTTATCTATTTCATATACAGTGGTTTGTAGCTCTTAATCCCATACCCCTACGTTGCCCATATATATATTCCACATATAAGTGATATCATACAGTACTTGTCTTTGATTTATCTTGCTAAGCCAAATATTGTCTAGGTCCATCCATGTTGCTGCAATTTCATTCTTTTTTATAGCAGAGTAATATTCGATTGTATATATACATCTTCTTTATCCCTTCTTCTGTTGATGGACACTTGAGTTGCTTCCATAGCTCAGCTATTGTAAATAGTGCCGCTACGAACATCAGGGCGCATGTGTCTTTTCAAATTACAACACACAACCAGGAGTGGAACTGCTGTAACACAGTAGTTCTATTTCTAGTTTCTTTGAGAAATCACCATACTATTTTCCATAGTGGCTGCACCAATTTACCATCCCACCAATAATGCAGCAAGGGTTTCCTTTTCCCCACACCCTCGCCAATTCTCATCATTTGTACACGCTTTGATGATGGCCATTCCGAAAGGTGTGAGGTGATCTCTTAAAGTTTTGATTTGCATCTCTCTGATATTTGCCACGCTGAGCATCTTCCCGCATGCCCAAAAGTCATCTGTGTGTTTTCTTTGGGAAAACGTCTATTCAGGTCTTCAGCCCACTTGTTGATTGAGTTGTTTGTTTTCTGATATTGGGCTTTATAAACTGTTTACATATTTTGGATTATACAATTCTTCATTAACCACCTCCATGCCCTCTTCCTGGAGACTGGAAGCAGGGAAAGCAGCAGAACTTGCTGAGTAAAGCTTCTACCTGATAGGCTTATCAACACAAGTGTATCCTTCCTCAGCTGATTCTAATCATGGTTAACACATCCATGCACTAGCCATGTCCCTGGCACTGTTCTGGGTGCTCTGCGCATGTGAGCAAATTTAATCTCCACCATAACCCTCTGTTCTTATCACCCCTAATGCACAGGGGGAAACTGAGCCATAAAGAAGAGCCCAGCGAGGCAGAGGGCAGCCAGAATGAAAGCTCACGGAGTGCAAGCTCAGGGAGTCCGACTCTAGAAGCCCGGTTTTCCTAAACCTCCGGGCCATCCTGCCTCTCAAACGGAAGGGAAAGGCTGACAGTGGTGGTGTAGGCCCTGGAGAGAGAAGGGGCCTATGACATAGCATAGGAGACCATCGACAAATAAATAAATAAAAGTATAATATCATGGACAAGGGCTATGAAGAGCTTCTGAAATGCCATAAATGTTCAACTATCTTGATCTGGGCCATGGTTCCACAAGTGTACACACGTGTTAAAGTGCATGAAGCTGAATGCTGAACGTAAGATTTTAAATGGGGGATTCCCTGGTGATCCAGTGGCTAGGACTCCACGCTTCCAATGAAGGGGGCCTGGGTTCAATCCCTGGTCAGAGAACTAGACCCCACATGCTGCAGCTAAGAGTTCACGTGCCCTGCAACTAAAGATCCTACATGCTACAACTAAGATCTGGTTGAGCCAAATAAACAAAAATTTTTTTTAACGATTTTAAATGTAACAGAAAGTGGTAAGGAATGGCAAATGGTAGGAGCCACTTCTCACTGTGAGAGTGGGAGACCAGAGATAAGTAAGGACAGAAAGCCAGAAGGATCCAGGTGGCAATGGATCAGAATCAGAGACAACTGTAGGAACTCAATTTAACACAGATACAGATAGAAATACTTATAGACGTGCCCACATGTAGGTTCCCACACACGTATGTGTTTCTTCACTCTGCCAGCTGAAAAGACCTAGAAGCAAAGACACCTCAGTAGCAATGAGCACAACCAGCACCCAGATCTTGGTTTCTAAAGCCCTTCTCCAATAACAAACAGGGCCTTAGGGAAATGGCTAATTCTAGGCAGAAGATACATACAAGATGAGCCTATGTGGTGGTGGTGGTTCAGTTGCTAAGTCATGTGTGACTCTTTGAGACCCCTGTCCATGGGATTTCCCAGTCGAGGATACTGGAGTCGGTGACCAATTCCTTCTCCAAGGGATCTTCCCGACCCAGGGATTGAACCTGCGGCTCCTGCGGCTCCTGCATCTCCTGTACTGCAGGCAGCGTCCTACTGTACGCTGAGCCGCTAAGGAAGACCCAAACAAGCCTAAAGCATCCTAGAAATGCCGAGAGCACTTCTGCAGCGGCAGAAAGTAAAACAGTATTCAATCAATTAACTGATCAACCAACAATGATGTCAAAGGGACACAGGAGCGAGCTGAAAGTGCTCCCAGTGGCCAAAGCTGGAACAATCTGAGCAACAAAATAAGTAAGTAGTACTGAACTATAACCCAGTGTATGAAACAGTTTAGTCCCTGCTGATATAAATAAATGGCTGAACAAATACATGAGAAAAACAAGACAAATCTCCCATACAGAAGAACACAAAATACTTTATGTAGATATTCTGGCCTTCGGGAGATGGGGCGTGTCTCCCCACTCTTAAATGTGGGCTGGGCACTGTGACTTCCTTCCAAAAAGGAAGGGGAAAAACCTGACAAACATCCCCTTGGCCAAGTGACCAAGGTCAACATCACCAGTGATGAATTATATTCACAATACATACCCTTGATATAATGTGATGAAAACAGCATTTTAAAGCCTTCCTCTCAGAAACACATAATTCCAGTCTACTCCAGTCCAACAACGAGAAAAAATATTATCCCCAAATAAGGATCATCCTACAAAATACCGCACAGAGTCCTAAAGGGCTCAGGCCAGGCAGGTCGGTCCCAGTGACTTCAGACTGGAGCCTGAGGGCGCTGGAAGGGCAGTGGAGGGACTCAGCAAGAGCAGACGGATCTGATGGAACGTGTTTTTCCAAGACCACCCTGGCTGCTGTCAGGAGAAGATGGGGCCGGGCAGATTAAGCAAGGACGGTGATGATCCCAGAATAGTCACACCTCGGGCAGCCCAGACACAGGATGAAGGGCCAGGAACGTCCAGGGGTCTGCAAGAAGATGAGCAGTGGGGTCTCCACACACAGAGGGACGGGCCTGAGCAGGCTGATAGTCCCCAGTTTGGACCCTTTTGGAGAACGACTAGGTTCCAGGCCCTTCTGGGCCCTGAGTGCTAGAGAAGGAAGCACCTCCTTGGAGTCATGCCTCGATTTGGTCTGATCCCATCCTACACTTAGGACCTGGGAGACATTACCACTCGGAGCCTCAGTTTCCTCATCTGTAAAATGGGAATACCACCTCCCACACCTTCCCAGGGTAAGAAAAGACTCCTGGAACCTCCAAGCACAGCCTGCATAAACGCCCCCAGCAAGTGTTATCTTTACAAGAGAAGCCCAAGGTGGAAGGACTCTTGGAATTTAACCCAACAACCCATTTTACAGATAAGAAAACTGAGCAGCAGAGCCAGAAAAGTGTCTAAGTGATCCACAGGGCAAACGAAGAGCCCGGCCTCCAGCTCCCTCTCTTGAGTTTCTTCTCCACAGTCAGTTTTAACCACAACAGGGGAGCAGCGAGCTGCTTCCCCATCAGCAGTTGTCTCCAGACACCTTTTGTTCAGAGTCCCCTGCAGCTCTGCTGCTGGTCTAGCCAGAGCTGGGTGGGGGCTGTGGTGAAGGGCAGCAGGCCTTAGACTGGGCCTTGTCTCCCTCCCAACATCCTCTTCCCGCTCCCCAGGCACTGCCCACCCACCCGGGCAGCCTGGCCCGCCCACCTAAGGCCACCCCTCCTCTTTGAACCAGGCCCAGACCCCGTCAGGCTGGCCAGACCCAACAACAGCCACCACGAGCTGACCCTCATCATTGCCCAGAATGACAGGCTGTCTTATAAAAATCCTCAAAAAGCTCTGCTGTCCCAAATGCCTTCATGGAACCACATTTTGTGAAGCTCTTAAGCTGGAGAGGAGTCTTTCTGGCCGAGTCCGTACTCATCCTCTGTCTAGCCCTTCCCGCCGCCCCCAGCACAGGGACCCAGTGACATGTCGAATGTGTAACAACATCATGAAACAACCACTTAGTTTGGAGACGAGCATTTTCATCAGCCTTCTAAAAGCACCCGAAGGCAATGTGGGTAAGTGCTTCCTTACTGGGAAACCTCGTAAAATCTCACACAGACCAAACGAAAAGTTATCAATACCACAATTAGAAGATCTTTGAGGTGCTCTACCACAGGATTGAACAGAAGCTCACACCCATGTTTTCTCTGACTTGCAAAATTCTAACACTGGCCCCAGCATTCCAGGAGGTCCTAACATTTTCCTTTACTCACTAACCAAGACCACAGTTTTCCAGGAAGTGGATCACCTTCGTTCCACCTTCACGATTCCAAAGAGACCTTTTATTAAAATCGGAAACCAAGAAGCAGCTGGAGATGCCCGTTGCTTCTAGAACATGCTTTATTTAAATTTATTCCCAAAAGTCACCCTGCAGAGAGCTAGCCAGCCATCCTCAGTCATGACACACACCACGTAAAACTGACTGTCGGGACAATTCCCAACAGGTCAGAACACCTACCCAGACATGCAAGGAAAAGAAAATCAGGAGGAGATTTCTCTATAAATGAGGTTCATCCATCAAAGGCGCCAACCTCTCAAAATGGGAGGAGTGTTGCAACCTCGGCTCGTAAGCCACACTTGACTGCACTACAACAACAAGAAAAAGGAATTCCAATTTCCTCCTCTGCTCTGGAATAGATAATACAAGGTTTTTACTTACCTTTGGAGCGGGTAGAAATATCCATGCCCTCTACCACCTCCTGTTCTGTTTTTATTTCCTCTTCAGCCAAGCTGAAACAGAGCAAATTATGTTCACGTTTTAGGTAGACTGAGAACTTGCCCCATGGGGGCATTTATTCAGAAGTTCTAACAACAAAGCCACCTTTTTAAGACAATCCCCCCATCCTTAGATGAGGCAGGGGGAAAGAAACCCACATCTGATTTCAAACGAAGTGTTAAGATTCCTATAGGGGTTTTTTTAAATACTAGTTTGTTCTTGAAGTCAAATGACTATTCCAGTTGTCATGCTATTGGGGGATGCAAAAGGCTTTTTTTAAATGAGACACACAGTTACAATCTACCGGCCCTAGACCAATGAAAACCCAGCCTCCAAGTAAGTAAGTTTCTTGTTAACACTGGGTTCAGGCTGGAGATGGTTTTCAGGGTACCTGGAGTTCTGATCTCTTGAGTTCTGCAAGGCAAAGAATATCTTTGCAGACCTCCCTGCTAAATCTTAAAATTCCCTGATGAGGCAGGAACGTGAAAATATATACATTAAATCACAAAGTAGAAAAATAAGCCTAGGCTAGAAGCAGAAGGCTTGGCTTCAAAACATTCAAACCACCAGCATTTAGCCCAGGAATTAAGATTGGGGTCTCCACACTCCCAGCCCCTGGGATGTTTCTTCTCTACAGCAGGCATGGCTTAGAGAAAGCATTCAGCACTCTTCTGAGCTGTGACTAATTATCTCCCCCCACCCCCCCCCCACCAAAGTGGAATGAGGAAGGATTATTTAAAAGACAAGCTGAGAGTCGGGGGTTGGGACAAGAAGTAGGGAAAACCAGGCCCCTTCACCAGAATCTTCTCTCCCTCTCTTGGCCGGAATTCTCCCCAGCTGAACAAAGTGCAGGTCATTTCCATTCTTCCCATGGACACACATACACCTCTCAGGCCAAGCCAGGAAAGATCTGCTTTTAAAAGTGCCAACTATTTGAGGTGCTGGAACTTTCCAAGCATTCAGCTGACAGCGAAGTGATAAGAATCTGAGCAATTATTCTAGATGCATTTCCATCAGACTGTGGTTCAACAAGAAGAAATCAGTGCATCTCCAACTGAGATGGCTGAAATTTTCTGGAAGACTCAAGAGCCAGGACAGGAGGGAGGCTGGGTAAGGCAGGAAGAATCAGAATGTCCCGCCTGTGTTTCATTGTCTGGGACAGTGATGAGACAAAAGAGAAGTCCCAAATGGCTTGGAACCTCAGGGTCAGATGGAGATGCATTTAGGAGAGTTCTGTTTGATGAGACTAGATAGAAAAAGGAAGAGATGAGAGCTCAGGATTAAGTTAGAAGAACTTGGAGGCCTCCAACTTCACTGGTCTCAGCAAAGAGAAGAAAAAGAAAGTTTCCTTTTAAACCAGAATATTAACACATTTAGGCCTCTGATATCGAACCCCGTTGACAATTTCATTCACACTGCATCTGTAGGGAAAGCTTGGGACACAAACCACCAAAGAAACAACGGACATGTTGTCACAAGCGGTTTTCGTCAGAAGCCAGCGCCTCTGAAATTTAAACACGTCGCTAACATGCAATAATAGAACAGTGATTTGTGGCAGGTGATTTTAGCACGGGTACTTTTTCTTCCAACTTAAGAGGCAAACATTCTCAACTTCGAAACACACCCCCTGCATACAACATACCCAGACTGTCAAATGGATGCTGCTGATGGTCTCTTGCTTGGGGTGACTGGAAATAAATTTTAACAGAAAGCCCCAGGCGGTCCCTTCAGAAAGGGGGAAAATGGTCAGCTTCAAAAGCACAAAGAGCAACCTTGATCTTTCTAGCAACTAGAATTCTGTTCCCCTCTCTAGCACGAAGTATGTGAAATACTAAACTTCTTGAAACTGATCCCATATTTTGAGTGATGGAGGAAACGCTAATCTGGTATCCAACCAAAATGTTCGGTGGTGAAAAGAAACAATTATGCATTTACAGAGCCTACCCGCCCCCCCCACCCCAAACCCACTTGAAGGATTTCTGCAGTGATGAAAACATTCAAAGGTGTATTGATCATGGAGGAGGGCTGCATTCAAGAGAACAATTATTTGGCTTGTAACAGCCTAGAGGAGGCTGAATACTTCAGGGAGGAAAGCTGCTGAAAGGCTAAGAAAATGCAAACTAGCAAAGGGGTGGCTATTTGCTGCAGAGTTTAAGATAATCAATGCTGGAGCAGAAAAGAGGGAAAAGAAAGTTAAGCTGTTTTATCTTTCCAAGTATTACAAAGTGGGCACCATAATCACCTAACTCTAGCAACAGCACCACCAGCTTCAGCCAAGGATTTGAAGGACAACAATTTCAGAAAACCATCTTTTTCACAGATCAGCAACCCATCCTTTCAAAGGGAACTCATACATGCACACGCACACACACACACACACACACACACACACAATAACTTGTATTTGACTAAAGGAAACTGCAATGTCTATGCATTTAAAGGGGGAAAAAAAAAAATTCATTTACAAAAGCAAAGACCAGAATGCAAAATTAGTCATTTTGAATAGCCACATCTAAAGGGACTTCCTTTTTTCTACACCACTGATCTCATTTTTTTTTTTTTTTTTGCTTTTTTGGTTTAGTGTTAAGTACTAGTATGTTGTTAGGTGAGGGGAAAAATATGAATATTACATCAAAAGTGGTGGTGAGAAAAGATTTGTACCTGTCTGAATGCCCCACAGACCTCGGTCAATTTAGGTTAAGAACTGTTCAGTCATTTGGAGGGAAAAAAAAACAGTCAAATAATAACTTAAGAAAAAGAGGCTACACGTCTGGAGAAAAGACGTTGAACTCTTGTCATTAACACATTAAAGTCTTACAAAATACACAGCATTTTTCCTTCCATATCTGCTAGCTTCCAGCAACCCCGATTATTTAAATCCAAAACAATGGAACAAGCAGTCCTTGTTTCAAACTGACATTACTTTTTTTTTTTAGGTCGGCTGGGGGCCCGCTAAGGGAAAGAGTAAAATTAGCTAAAAATCAAACAACAGCCTCTTAGCCCAACAGGAAAATACACCACCGACTAGTTGTATATACTGTATGCTCCCCACCACCATCCCCTCTTGCACTCACGGGTTCGCCTAAGTCACTTGCCCCTGGATTTCACACACTGATACATTTCAGGCAATTAAAGAAGAAATAACCAGCGCCTGCACAGACAACCAAGACCATCCCATCCCGCCCAGAAAGAATAAAAGATTTCTCCCCCAATGCCTGAGCAAGAAAACCTCTGCTTACTTAACCTGCATGCACTGGAAAAGAGCAATTAAAAGTTGCAGATGAACTGCACCTCCAGGATGTTTTAAGCCTTCTGATTATTAATTCTGAAGACTCAAGGCTGGTCCGTAATTCCCAGGAATCCCATCCCCTCCACACTTCCAGGAGAGAGAGAAAAAAGAGAAAAATAGCTAGTTTGGATAGAAAACTGCCTGGAAACACAATGCCCAGATATTTCTTTTCCCCAAGTGCCCTTACTATTTGACTTTTAACCAAGAATATCTAACCCCTCTAAGAATATATAACCAGCATGCACAAGACTCTGGGTCTACAGCTGAGGACCATCACACAGCAATTCAAGAATCATGCAATCATTAGAAAGGACTTTTCCTTCAGCTTTTTACTTTCATTCAAAATACCAAACTGGTCCAGGCTGTAAGAAATATTTCATCCCCAAGACACAAACATCTTTCCTCTTCCAGATCACAAAAGAGGGAATATCAAAATTCAAACACCATGCTTCCCTAAATCTGCAATTAATTTCTTTAAAAATGGGGGGGCGGGGGAGGGAGGGAATGGTTAGCAGCTTTATATAAGCACTCACCTAAAACAGGCAGAGTCATCGGGAGCTAAGCTATTTATGCAGGATTCTTAAAATGGCGTCTGGCAACACTGCCTCATTCCTGTATTGAAGCTAAAATGGTAGCAGTTTGTTCAATAGCTGTAGCTCTGGCTTAAGCAGCCTTGCTAGTTTCAAAGCCACCTTCCTAAATATCAGAACTAGGAAAAAGCTCAACCAAAGGACACCAACAACCCAACGTTTAGAGGCTTAAAAAAAAATCTGCAGTGACAGGGGGAGTTTGTGAAGTCACAGGTTCCTAAGGAAAACCCTTCTCTTTCAGATCCTGAGCCTTCAACGTGAGGCTCTACAGTGAGGCCCCCTTACCCTCGAATTAGGTGGGTGGAAGGTTAGGACTCAGGCAGCCCTGTGGCATAAAGTGCAGACAAGACAGGTGTCTGTGCAGACAACAAAAACCTTAAAAGGGGGCAGGCTGGGGAGGGGGAAGGAAGCCCATTCCCCCTTGCTGGTAGATTAGAAGCCAGCCTTGCATCCCTACCAAAGAGGAGCTGGGGAAAATGAAAAGTGCTTCCAGGGCAGCAGGCATCTGAAGGGCTGTACCCCAGTCTGAGGCCAAAGGAAAATAAAAAGGCTGTTTAATAAGCCTGGAAACGGCCCCCCAACACCCAGCCAGTCCTAAGACAGTTAACATCAAGGAAAGACAATCCGAGTCTGCAGAGGAGACAACAGGAAAACCTCCCCCTTAGCCAAGGCGCAGAAGAATACTCACAAATTAATTTTTGTCCACCCCCAACAGAGCCCTCAAAATTAACCATGGGTTTGGCAAAACCTGCTTTCACAGGCCGAGCTAAGAGCCTCATAGTGGATAATGTAATTTACGGTTACAGGTCTGAGCATGGCCTCAGTTTTCAAGGTGACTGTTTTGGAGCTTCAGGAGAGAAAGGAGGGCAGAGTGCCCAACGCTGTGCCAGAGCGAGGACGGGCGGCTGGCTCTTGGCCGGCCGGTAGGTAGGTAATCTTGATGAGGAGGGACAGGCTGGCAGCCCAGTTCGCTGCACGGCTGAAATGGCTCCTGCCTGCTTGTTTATCAGTAAGCAGAGTGGGGTGGAGGGGGAAGGGCAGCCATAGCCTTAGCAACCTGAAGCCAAGAGTGAATCCTTACTTGTTTCTGCCTTTGCAGGCAAGGCAAGGGCTGGCTTGCTACACTGACTGTCCCTTCCTCCTTCTCTGCGGTGGGGTGACCAAGGCACTTTTGCAGGTATCTTTCTTTTCAGGGTCAAAGCAGAGGCAAAGCCAGACTAGGCTTCCCAGCTGACAAATGTTTGTGGCCTCTGCCCAGGAGACAGAAGGGGAAAAGGAGGCAAGAGAAACAAAGAGATCACACACATGTGAAGTGGCTGGACTTTGCAAAAAAGAAAAACCTACCTTTGCCTTCAGGTTTTTCTAGGTTGCTGTCACCCCGCTTTCTGAAAGAGTGACTCATCCCCCCCCCCCCCCCCTCCTGTTTAAGACCTGAAGCCATTTCCCTACTGTTCTCCCCTGGTAAGAAAAAGGGGAATGTTTTGTTTTAAAAAAAGGGGGTAACAAGAAAGAAAAAAGAAAAAAAAAAAGATATTGTTTTCATCTCTAATTTATAATCCAGGAGGCCCCATTGTTGCTTTTCTTTCTGACTCAAACCTTTGAGCTGTTAATTATAAAAGTAACTAGACTCAGCTTCAGCAGGCAAACCATGTTACTGCGCAGCAATTAGAAAAACTCTGTAGAAAGTTTACTGAGTGATTATATATAATTAATTCTTAGTTACAGACAGAACACTGACCATTTTCTGGAGCTCATAAAAGCAGTTACTCCCCCTCCCCCACACGAATGCCACTTAATTTCCCAAAGCAGAAAGTGAATCCATCCTGGAGGGTCTTGAAGGGGGGAGGAAAAAAAGAGAGAGAGAGAGGAATCAAAAGCTCCAGTGTGTCTGTGTTTGTTCCTTGCAGCTGTGCATCCTCTTTGGGGATTGAGGAGGCAGAAGGAAAAAGGAAAACAGCCCGACGGTTCTGTTCCTCCCTCTGCAATTTACAAATGTGGCAGAGAGAACCCGTCTACCTTGATGTAAAAAAGAAAAGGTGAGGGGAGGGAGATGCCCTAGGCATGGAACCTAGGAGACGCTTCAGCTCAACGGACCTCCTTTTCCTAAAAGGAACAAAGATGGTAGAAATTTCCAGAAGGCCTGATCTGGGTCCGGCCACTGCAATTGTCAATCTGTAACCTTTCCTCCAAGTCTATTGGTCCAAAAGCTGGAAAGAGAAAGCCCATTGGGCTGCACTGCGAGCCAGCCCTCCTGCCTCTTACCTAGTCCTGCTGCAATGCAGACATTTATTTACCCCCACCCCCCACCCCGAGTGAAAACTGGAAAACAACACTACTTTGAGAGCAATTAACTTTTTACAGACTCATGTCTGCTGCTTGGCCACAGTACCAGAGGCAAGAGGCTGGCGGGGTCCAGGGCTGAGAACTTGCTGGGGCTGCACATCTGAAAACAGATCTTGGCTTTGCAAACCTGTGGGAGCCATTTTAATGCAAGCTTTTGGAGGACAAATGCCCTGCCCTTAGGTTTCCTTCCAGCCCAACAAATACACCATTATGCAAGCACTGACGGCAAGAAACCAGCAGTCTTGTGATTAGATACTGCTCCTATGAACCTCAATATGTAATTTTCATTTACAGCCAGGAGATAAGAACAAAGAAAAGAGCTAAAGTGTCTGAACTTTCTGGTGTGGGGTAGAAGCACACAGTTCTAAGTACGTTACATCATTAACGGCCTGTCTCTTTACTCTGAGAAGCTGGCCTGTTTTACACAGACTTCTCTCAAGCTTAGACTGAGGTACACTCCTCGTTATTAAATGACCTTTTTCCAATGGGTTCTCAAAGGTGGGTTGCTGAACACCACTTTAAAAGAAAGATTATTGACTCCATGAAGATGGCATAATACAGCAACTGAATATACTTCCAGCTTTTCCAGTCCTAGATTGGTCTCCAGGCTGGAAATGTATGAAGTGAACGTCTAGGGAAATACTGAAGCAAACAAGAAGCTACTTTTTTCACTCTGAAGTTCTAGCTGCAGCCTTGAGAGATCAAGGGGAAATGTAAAAAGTGAGAAATAAATCAGAAGTAAAGGCAGGCGTGCATACAGATGTGTAGGGCAGGCTTGGAAAAAGGCCGGGTCTGGGATGTACTGAATCCTGAATCAGACCAAGTTTGGCGGTGGGTGGGATTTTTACAGACATGTTAAGTATCTTAAAACATAAGTACTGACACCACCCCCACACACACACACCACCACCACCCCCAGCTCCTCCCCCCAACCCCCTGCCTTGAAGGCTCTGTGACTCTAACACCAAGCAGTTTCCTTGCATTTCACAAGCAGATTACCTCCCCAGAGTTTTCTACTTAATATCCAAACAAACCCAATTCAAGGTCTCCAGTCAAGTCACAATGAACTGAACAATTTCTGTCTGAGGGTAAACAGGAAGTATAATCTTCAATCCTAGCCCCAGGTTATCAGGAAAAACAGTGGATTCAAACAGTCACCTGAAATCAAGACTCTATTAAAAGCCCTCCTTGGGTTCCTGCTCATAAAAAAAGGCCCCCAGCGGCTGGAGCCAAGACCCCCCTGTTACAAACAGACCCCAAATGTTCGCCAAACTCTTTATACATGGTCACAGAAATGGATTGCTTTACTTACCCAACAAATGTTCAAGCAACCGTCTCATTTTTCCACAGTTAAGAAGAGAGAACAGGCTGGCAGATTTGGGACTTGATCAAAAAGGAAATTTTTTTAAACAGTTACACGGGATTATTAAAAACACACACACAACAACAACACCACAACCCAACCACTGAATATGGAATGCTGTCATGAGCCACAGACGTGATTTTATTTCCTCTGCACTCTATCACACAGGAGGACAGGATGATACAATGTAAAAGGAAAGGAGAATGAAAAAGCAGCAGAAAGGATACATGAGTTCACTGAAAACCATGCAAGAGGAGAAAGCTAAGGGATGCAAAAGACTCCTCTGATTTACTGCAGGATGTTGTCCAACATCTCTCCCCCCACAACCTCCTACACTCCCCCCCACCCCCAATCCCCATCCCTACTCCAAAAACTTCCTCCAAAGCCTAGAAAACACTTTCAGAAACATTTGCTGGCTGTAGGCTGGCTTTGCAGAAGAACACTCTGTATCAACAGAAGTCAGGAAAAAAGGCTGAACAATGTAGTTTCAAGTGAAGAAACCCTGCAGGAAGAGAAAAGACCATAGGGAGACACCACCACCCACCTAGGCCCCAGGACCTAGGATCTGTCCTTAGCACTGCTATTCTGCTGAGGCCTTTGGTTCTTTTTCAAACACACGTCCTCTCTGGTCAGCACTGAGTCCAGCCTTCCCAGCACCTCTTTGGAGGTAAACTTGCCTGCTTTGCTGTCTGCCATGAGCTCTCCTTGGAGGGGAGCCTGCTTGCTTACCTTCCATTTTCTTTCCCCAGCAGGCATGTGACACAAGAGAAGACAATAGTGCAGGGTGGGGGTGGGGGGGGGGACTGCTCAGAGAGAGAGAGAGAGAAAGAGAGAGGAGGGAGGAAGGAAGAAAAAAAAAAAAAAAGCTTCTTTTTTGGCAATACCAGGATCTAGCTTCACACTCTTCTAGAAACACCATGTCCTGGTGGAAGAAAAGGTTTGCCAGGCCCTTGCCAGTTTGCAAAATCGAGCTCTGGCTAATGGCTACTTAGCCATGTGACCCAAGAAAGCAAAAAAAAAAAAAAAAAAAAAAAAAATTTCTCTCTAAACAGTTCCAAGTTAAGCTAAGTGCTGTGGGGTGAGTGTGGCACGGCCAGCCACAAGAAATCACACGGCTCGCCCACAAATGCGGATGCCTCAGAGGGAGGGGGAGAAAAGATGGTTAAAAAGTCGAGCTTACCTCTGTGGATGCATTGTTAACACTGTGTAATGTCAATACTTATAAAACATGGAGGACAGGCTCCTAGTTCTCACAGAAAAAGGGTTTGGCACTTCGGCTTGATGATCTGGCCGCCTCATGAAAGCGCACCCCCGATTGGCTGCCCCGGCAAATCGGAGTGTAAGGCGGCCGCGGATTGGCTGAGACACTTCCTGAGCGATTATCTTTGTGAGGCTCTGGTGAGCAAGAGAGCCATCCTGTGCATAGAGAAAGACAGGCTAAGCTAGGCCTTTTGCAGCAAGAAAAACTGAGGAAAGGGGCCCCCAGACGCCCTTCTCCCACACCCTGACTAGATTTCCCGGCGCGGGCGAACCAGTGCAGCCAGCCTGACCTGCTCCAGCAGAGCCTGAGGCCCGCAGGCCACGGGCAGGAGAGTTTTGGGGGGTGAGCTGGTAGGACTCAACCTCATCTGCCCCCTCAGAAACGGCTCTCTCTCGCTGGGAGGAAGGCTGACCCTTTTCTGGAACAATCCAGCAGAATGTTCTGCACCCCACCCGCGCGGGGGGTGGGGGGAAGAGTAGGGAGTGATGGCTGTAGGGAGGGGAGGCCCAGAAAATGGGCCCAGGGGCAAGAGAAAGAGGCTGGAAGGCAGGCCTCTGGGCAAACCAGACAGGCGAGGAGAGCCCCCCCACCCCACCCCAAAGTCGCCCCAGAGCAGCCATGGGCTTCTCAGAGGCCAGAGGACTCAGGCTGCCAGGGGAGGAGGGGAAACCGAGTGGTCAAAGTTTGCATCGTCATTGTCCGAATGCCTCCTCTGGCCACTTGTCCCCCGGCCCAGAATCTAACCTCTCACCACCCCCACCGCCCCCGCCAGCCAGAACTCAAAGGAAAAACCAAAATGGTTTCCAGCCTCCCTGCCAGGATGCCAGGGCCCCCACCCCCACCCCCACCTCCGTCCTTACCCTAAGAAAAGCCAAAGGCGCTCCTAGCAGGCCACATGCCTACATCTACAAACTTCCCTTCCCCTCCCCGGCCCCCTCCCCCACGGCTGAGGCCTGCTAAACCTGTCAGTTAAACAAAAATCTGACTTCCGTATTAGTCTGCGATGGCTTCAGCTTCCTGCCTATTAACCCTCTCTCGGACTCCGGGCCTGGCTGGGAAGAACTAGGCCCCGAGATCGCAGAAAAGGCCTGTGGAAAAATACCAGCGGCAGCTCCCCCGGCAGATGCAGAAAGAGAGAGAGAGAGAGAGAGAGAGTGAGCGAGCCGCTGTCTCTCTCGCCTTGGCTTCCCAAGGAGGCGTGTACCTTCTGAATCCAGGGCACAGGCAGTGCCTCCCGGGCTGAGAAGCCATTTAAATCCAGAGGGAGAAAGAAAGATGTCAAACTCAGCCCGGGAACAAGAACCCCCATTATTAGTCAGGCCTACACCCACTGCTTAGACCTTCCTGCCACAATCAGCCTTGTATGGTGGTGCTCGGGAAACTGGGCCCTCGCTGGGCAGACAGATCCCATGAGCTTTATTAAGGACTCTTGCTTAAATTTATTCCCACAGAGAACGGCTTCTTTGGGTCCCCAAAGGCAGACGGAATGGCTGTTTCACGCTCAGCCTTACCTTGGCAGTCCCCCACCACCACCACCTCCACTGTATCTGTGGCCCTGCTCCCCAGTAAAATATTAACTAGCGTTTCAGAACCGCTTATAATTCCACCCATCTCAACAGTATTAGGAGGTCTCTGCCTGTTTCCTCTGTCAATCTGCCTTTGTCGTGGGTCTGTAGCCTGAGGAAGAAAAAGCAGATCCAAAAAAGGATCTTAAAACATTCGGTGCTCGCTTGCTTCTTCTTTTTTTTCTTTTTTAAGACAAGGTGCTTAATGTACAAGGTTTTTTTTAAAAAAAAAAAGAAAGAAAGAAAGAAACAGCAAGCTGGAACAACAGAAACTAAACACCGTTCTTCAGAGGCTGGAGAAATCTTCCAGAGGTGACGCAGCCATATGCCAGGAGGTAAAAACCATAGCCCAGGAAAGTCTCCCCTTCTCCTAAAATTAGGACTTGGCAAGCTTTCTGCTTCCTCCCCGTGCAGTGCCACAGAGAAAGCAGTGGAGCTGAGGGCCTGCTCGCCCTGCCCCCGCTCCCGCCCCCATGGACAACAGATGCCCACCGCGTGTACATCAATTCTTCCTGGCCGGGAATCTCCTATCAAGACAGGAACAAGCCAGGAATCCACCCCAGCACACTGTATATGGCAGGGGCAGGGCCCGGGCTGTTTGAAAAGGGAGGGGATTTTGTGGTTGCATTTTAGGCTACAGAGGCCAAGATGCAGGGAGGGACACCTCCACAAAGGTCTAGCACTCAGGACAACAGGCTGGGCCTCACCAGAAGGGAGGGGCCCCCTCTTCCTGGGGGTGGAACTGGGTACCGGGAGACCAAAGAGAGGGCGGGTGAGGGGGGCGGTGGGGGACGCGGACAGGAGGCCTGAGCTGATCAGACTGTGCTCTCCCTCCCTCCTGGCAGTGTGGGCAGGGGCCCCCCCACCGCCGTCCCTGAAGGAACACTATCTGTGTCCGTGGGTGCTGCTTTGCGGAGGGGAGACAAGCAGGACGACGAGTTTGTGGCGGATCTCCCAAACAGCTCACTTCCCAAGCGGACGAGGAAATAAAATACAGCGCTGGTTCGCGTGGTGGATTTTAACCCCGGATTAAAACTGGTTGCATAAGCAGCTGCAGCATCCTCCCCCTACCCCCTGCCCCCCCACCCTCCCCCACCCCGATCACTTGATCACTTGAAATGTTTTCTGGGGCAAAGAGCAGGAAGCTGCCGGCTTATTCTGGCAGCTCCACTCTGTTTGAGGAATGCTGCTGGCATTCGAGTAGGTCTGAGGTTATCTGGAAAACAGCAATTCGGCTGGGGACAGAGACAAAGGTATGGTGGCAGATGGAATCCTGGGAGGGACGCGGATTGAAAAAGGAAGCCCAGGGCAGGCCTACTAAGGGCCAGTTCCCAGGGTTTGATGGAATGTGGCTGATAAGCAGGGAATAAAGAAAACCAAATGCTGCTGGCTTCAATCGAGAGATTACCCAGTGGGCCCCTCTCAAACCCCCCACTGCACAGAGTAATCTCAGCAGCTTCTGCATGCTCGCCCTGGGCCTGGCTCTGGCTAAATCAGCATTTTACACAGACTGACTCCATGAAGTGGGGAGCATTGTTTGAGAGCTGGAACTGAGCCCAGAGAGGTGAAGTGAACTGCCCAGCATCACACAGCAAGCCAGTGCTGGAGGTCAGATTCCCAACCCAGTGAAGACGTCATATCCCTAAACCCTGTACTTGTGCCTGCCTCTAAAGAAAAGAAAGACGCTGAACCAAGCAGAGCAGAAACAAGGCTAAAATCTACCAATGGTGACTGCATGCTCTGTGTTTTCTTTTAGGAGTTTGACTTCTTTGAGAATGTTTTAAGTACTGAATAATGAAATTGGGAGACCTTTAGGTCAGAATCATTCAAAGGCTCAGAGAAAGCTCCTGTCTCCCTACAAACCTTCAACAAGATGTCCAGGGTGACACGTTGCCAACTCTAAAATCAGAAATATAAAAATCCCTGGAAATCAGCTTTTCTTAAAAGGGTGGTTTTGCCCCCCAGGGGATAGGTAGCAATGTCTGGAGACCTTGGGGCAGTCACAGCGCGTGGAGAGAGGTGCTCTTGGCATCCAGTGGGTAGAGACCTGGGATGTGGCTAAATATCCTACCGCATGCAGGACAGCCCCCAGCAAGGACTTACGTGATCTAACTGTCCACTGCACCAAGGTGGGAAGCCTTGGCTTAAAGGGAGGGAAGAAAAATCCAACCATTGTGCTTCTGGATAGCAAAACCAGCAGAGGCCTAAACAAGCAGATTTCGTGGTGATACAAATAAGCCAGGAGCTAGTAAGAACAAATGAAACCATGCCTCTTTTAATATTTCCAGGAGACAGAGAGATTCTGGGGATAGAATCTGGCTGAAGGAAGCCAGTGTGTCTCAGTGACAAAGCTGAGGGCCTCCGAGGAGAGCAAAGGGTTGACCTCAGCCCCCTTCCCCAGGCTTCTTACTGGCCCAGACCTGGCCCCACTGAAATGGCCCGCAGCCAGGCCAGCAGCCCGAGCGACCGCCTCTGCAAGCTGCATCCCAAGATAGTCTGTTGGGCTGACTATGAAAATAAGCACCCTTGGAGTTATCTGCCTCCAGCGAGCAGCAGGCCTCCCTGTCCGTTACGTGAAACGGCCAGGACCAAGGCCGGGAAATGTCTTAAATATCTTGTTTTGTCTTGTTCCCTTCTGGCCAATTGAAACCAAGGCCAGCTTCGGGCACGGAAACAGAAAAGTTCACTTTCAGAGCATGAAGCTGACCGAGTCATGTTACAGCCGTAAAGAGGCAATTAGGATTCAGTCCCTACCTCGGAGAAGAGGGGTCCTCTAGAAGGTTTTCTTCATTTTGTTTTGTTTTCTTCTTCTTCTTTCTAGAAGGGATTGGCAGGATTACGCTCATGGAGGGAGGAGGGAAGGAAGGGCAGGTGGAGAGGGGGAGGGGATGGTACTTGACCATCAGGCAGATGGTGGCAGTGTGGGTGGGCAGAGATGTAATGGATGCAAGAGAACAAAAGATCAAAATCAGGAAGATTCAGGACCTCCTCTGACCTGCTCTTTTTATTTCCTAGCAATTACCGTTACGGAAAGAAGAGCACTTTTTTTTTTTTTTTAAGAGCACATATTTATATGCTCTGTTTCCATCTCCCACTAGACCAGTGCCAGTGTCTGGAGACGTTTCAGGTTGTCACACATGGAGGGAGGGAGGCGATGCCACCACATCGAGAGGGTAAAGATCAAGGATGCTGCTAGGTGTCCTAGAGTGCCCGGGACAAGCCCCCACAGCAGAGCGAGCCAGCCCCAGAGTCTCCAGGCCTGACGCTGAGAAACCCTGCATTAGCCTGAGAGCTTCTACACGGCAAAGATCTGGCCTGACTCCTTCACCATCGTCCCCTCAGAGTCTAACACTGTGATCGATATATTAGAGCTCAATTAAACATCATCTCCCGCCTGGGCAGCTGCACTGGTCTCCTACCTGAGCCCCTGCTTCTGCCCTTGCAGACACTTGTGCACACACACAAACACATACACACACACACAGATCCTTTAAAAACAAGTCAAATCTCATCCCTCCTCTGCTCAAAATCCATCAATAGCTCCCAACTCACAGTACAAGCCCAAAGACTAAATACGGCCCACGGGCCTCCCCGGAACATCAGTGCCCTTGGCACCTCTGACTTCATGCATCTCCTTCCCTGTTCCCTTGGCTCACTCTGCTCTAGCCTCTGTCCATCTGTTCTTTCCAGGGCCTGACTCCGAACCTCCCTCCTCTGGGCCTTTGCACTTGATCTTCCCAAGCTCCCAGTCAGTTGACCTCCCAACTTCCCCAAACCACTCAAAGCAGCCATTCCCCTCCTCTGCCTGCATGTGGCTGCCTCTTCCTTCCTGCCTTCTTGTCGGTTTCAGAAAGGAGGTTCCATTCCCACAGCCATCACCGCATCTCCCCCAACCCAGCTCCTTCTGTCAGCTGCCTTCCGATCTGAGCCCTGGCTCCACAACCTTGCTCTTATGTCTCTAACCTTTTTCCTTTCTTTCCCACATCAAGAGGGAGAATGGTGCAGTGGTTGAGTGTGTGGCTGCTGGCATCAGGCTGTCTAAGTGTGAATACACCTGCCCTACTTGCCAACTGCACAGTCTTGCCTGAGCAACAAAATTCTCTGTGCCTTGATTTCCTCATCTGTACAATGGGCACAATTGTAATGCCTACCTGGAGACATTGAAGGGACCCATCCCATCAAGACTTGCAGCAACACAGCACTCGTTTGCTATTCCTTTTTCCCTCTCTAGTCACTCTAAAAAGGAGATTTCCTGGATGGTTCCACTCAGTATTCTTTCTTCTTTCACCATCAAATTTTCCAAAGGAGGAAAATGATACATACTGATACCTCCCGTGTTCCAAGTACTATGTCAGGTACTGTCCTAAGCAATTTACAGGAACTAATCCATTTACCTACACAACTCTGTAAGGTAGTGTTAGAATCATCAACCCATTTCCTAGTTGATGAAACTGAGGTAGGAACAAGCAATAGTCCTATTCTAAGACAACTTCTAGTTTCTTCTGCCTCACTACTCACCCACTTCTTACTCAGAAGACACCATGCTATCAATAGGGAGTGATTAAATAAACATCGTCCTGCCACACAACAGAATACTATGCAGCTGTGAAAAAAGAATTTGGGACTAAAAAGAAACAGACGAATAAATACAGAGAAGAAACTGGTGGTTGCCAGAGGGGAGTGGGGTGGGAGGGATTGGACAAAACAGGGGAAAGGGAATAAGAGGTACATACTCAGAACATTGAAGAATTGATGCTTTTGAACTGTGATGTTGGAGAAGACTCTTTTTTTTTTTTTTTTTTACTGTTAATATTTAGATATACGTCTTACCAGGTTTTTTTAATATGTTTACATGTTTATGTACATAATAGGAAATATTATTTTATAAAATTAAAATCCCATTGTATCCTACTACTTGCTTTTTATTAATTTTTTTTTTTATAATTTTTTTATTAGTTGGAGGCTAATTACTTCACAACATTTCAGTGGGTTTTGTCATACATTGATATGAATCAGCCATGGATTTACACGTCTTCCCATCCCAATCCCCGCTCCCACCTCCCTCTCCACCCGATTCCTCTCGAAACATTCCCACCCTCGCCTTCTCCCACAGAGTTCAAAAGTCTGTTCTGTATTTCTGTGTCTCTTTTTCTGTTTTGCATATAGGGTTATGATTACCTTCTTTCTAAATTCCATATATATGTGTTAGTATGCTGTAATGTTCTTTGTCTTTCTGGCTTACTTCACTCTGATAAGGGGCTCCAGCTTCATCCATCTCATTAGGACTGGTTCATGGAGAAGACTCTTGAGAGTCCCTTGGACTGCAAGGTGATCCAACCCATCTATCCTAATAGAAATCAGTCCTGAATATTCATTAGAGGGAGTGATGCTGAAGTTGAAACTCCAATACTTTGGCCACCTGATGCAAAGAACTGAGAACTGACTCATTGGAAAAGATCCTGATGCTGGGAAAGATTGAAGGCAGGAAGAGAAGGGGATGACAGAGGATGAGATGGTTGGATGGCATCACCAACGCAATGGACATGATTTTGAATAAACTCCAGGAGTTGGTGATGGACAGGGAAGGCTGGTGGGCGTGCTACAGTCCATGGGGTCGCAAAGAGTCAGACACGACTGAGCGACTGAACTGAGCTGACTCCCACTTATAAAATAAATAACAGAGGTGTAGTGTACAGCATAGCAAATAGTCAATTTTGCAATAACTTTGTATGGTGACAGTAACTAGACTTATCATGATCAATTCATAATGCATATAAATGTTGTATACCTGAAACTAATAAAATATTATATCAACTATACTGCAATAAAAATAATAATGGTGTGGGGGTTTTTACAATTTGTTTTCTGGCCACACCATGTGGTTTGCTGGATCTTAGTTCCCCAAGAAGGCCTTGAACCCAGGCTGCCGTAGTGGAAGTGCTGGGTCCTAACCAGTGGACTGTCAACTGTCAGGGAATTCCCAATGTTTTTAATCTTAATAAAAAAAATCTGGAAACCCTTTTATGGAATAAACTGTAAGATATATTGTTGAGTTTAAAAACCACAAAAACAGAACATGGAATATAAAGTCATTTGTTTTTTTTTTAAATAAGCAAACCTGTGTGAGTGTCTCTTTAACATGTTTGCTTATTATGCATAGAATTTCTTGGAAGCATACTAAAGAAATTGCTAGCAATGGTTGCCTCCAAGGGGTTCTTGGTGGCTGGGGGTCAGGAGTAGGGAGGAGACTTTACCATTGTATCTTTTTATTTTTTTAATTGAAGTATAGTTGATTTACAATGCTGTGTTCACCACTATATCTTTCAAATTTCAACCATGCGAATGTATTACTTCTTCAAAAATAAATTAATAAATGTATTATGAGGAAAGTTGTTAAAGACTGTGAAATGGGCAAAAAAAGATTAACGTGTAACCTGTCTAGCTTCCCCATTGGGTTACCTGTACCTTTCATTGCTTTGGCACTATTTTACAACTCTTCAACTTGTAGAAGACGAATAGTTATGCAAATGATGCTTGTCCATAGAAATGCAAATGGAATCCCCTGGAATGCAATTGATTATTGCCCAGTGGATACTGAACTGCTGGTTTTTGCATCTATTTGTAAATTCAGCATTCCTTCCTTAGACGTGCACTACTTTGAATCCTCCTTTGAATTGGGTCTTAACGCCTTACAAGCATCCACATTATTTAAATGAGTTAGATAAAATCTCTAATGTGTTCATTTTATATTTATATTATTTTTGAGCAGTGATGTAAAAAAAAAAAAATCATCACTGACCTCCAAGAATCTACTTCAACAAGTTAATTGGTATTGGGTCTGTGTTTGACGCTGGACATTGCTGAGTCTCCAACCAGTGCCCTGTCCAGAGACTCCAACTCCATCTGAACCTCCCAACTCCAGACACTGCTCCGTCTTCCTGGCCAACAGTGCTTCTCATCTGGACTCTGGAGCCAGCTTATAGGGGGAAAGAGGTCCATTCCAAGCTCCCTCTCTTCCTACCTACGGAACTTGAGCAGGTGATTGCCCTTTTTGTGCCTCAGTTTCCAAGTCTGTGAAATGGGGATTATGGTCCTCGCTGAGGAGACACTGTGAGGATTAATTTAACAACAAGCACAGAGTGCGGGCTCAAGAAACCTTAGATATTTTTTTCTTCCCTCGAAACTTTTCGTGTAGTCATTTCGTCCATTGCCACAGCAGATTCCGAACGTTTAACCACCCAGGTCCAACCTCTTCCTTGGACAGCAGGGATTTTCTTGCTGTGGATCCAGGCTGTCTACAAATATGCAGGGAGCCCTCCCTCTAGCTCTGAGATTTATTGTCTGTTCCTCCTGCCTTCAAGGAGCTGACAGCTGGGCAGAGGAGGTAGGGAGCTATTAAACAAGTATACTAATAACATAACACATTGAGACTAATGCTGTGAGGAAAAAGCAGAGTGAGGGGGTGGGCAAGTCACTAGGTGGTGAGGAGAGGCCTGCTTTACCCAGGTAGGGAATGCGGCTGTGACATAGGAGCTGAAGGATGAAGGAGATGGAGCCTTCCAGGTGGAATAAGCAGCAGCACAAAGGCCCTGAGGCAGGCCTGACTTGGTAGCTTGGTGTTTCAGAGGAACAAAAGAAGTCCAAGTGTGACCGCTACACTTGAGCTTGGAGAAGTGAGAAATAAGCTCACTGCTCCTGCTATCCTTCCATTACTCAGACTCAAAAGTCTTCCATAATATTCTTGATCCTTCCACATACACACCCCCCACACACACGTGTAGTCCCCACCATCTCCAAGTCTACCCCAAAGAGAGGCCCCTGGAACATGTACAAGTCAGGACCTGAGCTGCTTGGAACGATGTCTACCACCGTTAGGTGACAAAGCCCCAACTAATTTCCATAACTCCCTACACCTGGCTCTCTATCTATAAACAGTACTTCCAATTGGACTGAAGAACAAAAGAATTAAAAGGTATGAAAGGGATAAATTAGGAGTTTGGAATTGTCAGATTCAAACGGCTATGTATAAAATAGATAAGGTGTTACTGGATAGCACAGGGAACTGTGTGATAACTTATGATGAAAAAGAATATGAAACATGATAAATGTATATGAATAACTGAATCGCTTCGCTGTATATCAGAAACCAACACAACATTGTGAATTAACCATTCTTCAACTTTAAAACCTTGATTAAAAAAATAAAGAGTATGAAAACAGCTGCCATTAAATGAAACTTTCAAAATGATCTGTCATTGCTGTTTTCTGAGTAATTCTCTATTAATTAAATGCAACCCTGACTCCCCGAATCAGCACCCCTTCATTTGACCCCATACCTGACTTTCCCACCCCATCGCCCTCTGTTTTTCAGTAAAGCTGGGAAGCATGTCCCAAGTCTGTCCCCCTGGGGCTCCTTCTCCTGTTTCCCTTGCTTCTTGGCATAACACCCACTCTTCAAGTCCTAGTTGCCACCTCATGTCCAGGAGGTCTTTCCTGATTTTTCACCTGGGAGATTGCTAGGCTCCCCAGCTCCTCATGGCCCCTGCCTGTGTGAATTCTCAGTGTAGGGGCTCCTGGGACCTCCCATTGAATGAGGCAAACTCAACTTCTAGACTCTCCCAAACCAGTGCCTCCAAAAGATTTCTCTATCCCAGTCAACAGAATCACACCCTTGACTCCCACTTGCACACATACCCTCCTCCAAACCATCAGCAAGCCTGGCCACCCTTCCCCCCAAGAGTGTTCTAAACCTGGCTCTAACGCCCTGAATCAGCACCAGGGCCTCTGCACAGCCAGGGGACCCCCCCAGCCTTCTCCCCAGTGGTTCCCAGTCCGCCATCTTCCTTCTGAATCAGCTGAGGATTCAGTTCGATTTGTGCGAGGCCTTGCTTCACCTCCCAGAGGTCCACCCTGTGCAGTCAAGACTGGGGATCCTGTTCTGACGGGTCTCCAGTCTCCCGTCCTGCCCTCTCTGGGCTCCTCCCCTCACAGCATCTAGAGGGATCCTATTTAAAAATATAAAATATAAAAATAAAATCACCTGCCTGCTCAAAACTTTCCGTGGACAGCAAGGGTCGCAACAGACAAAAGTTTAGAAACAGCTCAACTGTCCACCAACAGATGAATGGATGAACAAATTCAGTGCATGTACACAGTGGATTATTTAGCTACAAAAAGGAATGGAACGCTGATATATACAGCAGGAATAAACCTTGAAAGCCTTATGCTAAGTGAAAGAAGCCAGATACAAAAAGCCATATTTAAATGAAAGATCCAGAAGAGGCAAACCCAGAGACAGAAAGAACACTGATGTTCACTGGGGGCCAGAGGGGGGAAATATGAGGAGGGACTGCTTAATGGGTATTGGCCCTTTCCTTTTGGGGTGATGAAAAAGTTCTGGGAACTAGACAGTGGTGGTTGTACAACATTGTGAATGTACTTAATGCCACTGGATTGCCCATGCTGAAATGGGTGACAGGACTTCCCGGGTTGTCCCGTGGCTAAGAATCCATGCTCCCAATGCCTGGGGCCTGGGTTCGATCCCTGGTCAGGGAACTAGATCCCTCATGCCACAACTAAGAGCCAACACAGCCAAACAGGTAAATAATAAAAGTAAACATTAAATAAAATGGGTGAAGTGGTAAATTTTGCATTATAAATACGACAATTAAAAAAAACTTTCCACAATCTTTTATGTCACCTTGGATAAAAGTCCCAACTCCTCCAAAGCTCTCCCCTCTCCTCTCACTGATTTCCCACTGGCTCACTGTCATCTGTGGCTCACAGCCACCTGTCTGCCACCCTGCTGTTTTTCAAAGCACCTTTTGCTTTTTCCTATCCCTCATTTGGGGCTCAGTGGTAAAGACTCTGCCTGCCAATGCAGGAGACTCAGGTTCGACTCTTGGGTCGGGAAGATCCCCTGGAGAAGGAAATGGCAACCCACTCCAGGATTCTTGTGTGGGAAATCCCGTGGACAGAGGAGCCTGGGAGCTAAAGTCCATAGGGTCGCAAAAGAGTAGGACACGACTTGGTGACTATAAACCGCCAACAATCTCTCTTTTGACCTTAAAGTTTGTCAGTATTTCTGTCTTGCTCTTGAATCTCTCCTGCTGTTACAAAGTTCACACGTGTAGAACTGTCATTTACATCCTGGGTCCCCCTCCCGTGGCACCATGACTATTGAGAGAAGTCAGAGTTTGTTGAGTGACGAACTGCTTGCTTGCTTGATTGGAATGGATTCTTTACATCCACTTTCTGGCATCACACCTCACACCCTGTCTTCATACCTTCCCCTCTGAAATCACAACTTGTCATTCCCTGGCTCAAAACCCTCCATGGGTTCCCATGAGTTGAGAACAGGAGTCTGCAAAGTACAGCCCACAGACCAAATCCAGCCCACCACCTGTTTTTGTCTGGCCCATGAGCTAAAAAAGTTTTGTTACATTTTTAAATGGTTGGGAAAAAAATCAAAAATGAAAGCAATTTGGAGAATGCATGAATTATATGAAATTTTGGAGAAGGAAATGCAACCCACTCCAGTATTCTTGCCTAGAGAATCCCATACACAGAGGAGCCTGGCTGGCTGTAATCCGTAGGGTTGCACAAAGTCGGACACAACTGAAGCAATTTAGCACAGGAAATTCAAGTTTCAGGGTCTATAAGTAATGTTTTATTGAAACACAGCCTCGGGCACACACTTGTTATCCAGGCCTGCTCTTATGCTACAATAATAGGGTCTCATAGTTGCAATAGAGATCATACATGGTCCTCAAAGTGAAAGTCGCTCAGTTGTGTCCGACTCTTTGCAACCCCATGGCCTATACAGTCTGTGGAATTCTCCAGGCCAGAATACTGGAGTGGGTAGCCTTTCCCTTCTCTAGGGGATCTTCCCAACCCAGGGATCGAACCCAGGTCTCCTGCACTGGGGGCAGATTCTTTACCAGCTGAGCCACAAGGGATGGTCCTCAAAGCCTCATATAATTACTACCTGGTCCTTTACAGAAGGGCTTCCCCAGGTGGCTGAGTGGAAAAGAATCTGCCGGCCTATGCAGGAGACACCTTTGTGGGGAAGATCCCCTGGAGAAGGAAATAGCAACCCGCTCCAGTATTCTTGCCTGAAAAATTCCACAGAGGAGCCTGGCAGGTTACAATCTGTGGGGTCGCAAAGAGTCGTACATGACTGAGTGACTGAACATGCATGCACATTTACAAAAAAATCTCTGCAAATTCCCTCTCAGATGAGAATCCTGTACCTGGAACCTGCAGAACCCCCTCCAGCCTGGTCCCTAAATCTCTGAGCTCGAGGTCTTTGCTCAGCACCCATCTGAGCTGGCTCCCTTACCCTTCTGGGACATCGCCTGTTATTTTCTTCCTAGGAGAGGCACAACACATAAGCTCCTTAATTCTTCACTTAGTTACTTTTTGCTTGTGTACAAAGGAGGGAACTCTGTGAATCTGTTCACTAATATTCCCCAGGCTACCACAGACCTGGGTACTATAGTAGCTGCTCAATAAATATTTAGCCAATGAATCACACTTTCTTCTCACATAAAGGAGTTTCTCTGCAACATCTTCAGTAGATCAACCATGGCCCTGATTTGGATTTTGTACCTTCTTGCAATGTACAATGTCATAATTCATATACAAACAGAAAAAGTTGTATACATATATAATTTATATACAAATTGGAGAAGGAAATGGTAACCCACTCCAGTGTTCTTGCCTGGAGAATCCCAGGGACGGCGGAGCCTGGTGGACTGCTGTCTATGGGGTCACACAGAGTCAGACACGACTGAAGTGACTTAGCAGTAACAGCAGAGAAGGCTGACCACCAGTCATTTTATCTATGGCAATATAGAGAAATATAAACAAAACAGCTTTCTCCTTCAACTGTTTATTGACTCCAGTCACCTGACCTACTTTGGGGTCCTGGAAATGTGCCACTTGCATCTTGTCAAACTAGTTCCCACCCTTTCAGGACCTTCGCACCTGGTTCTTCTGCTTCAGAGCCAGGACCAAAGGTCACCTCCTCCAGGAAGCTCTCTAGGATCACACCACATCTCAATAGTGATTTACCATATTCTAAAATTAAGTGTTGTATTTCCTTTTAAGGTAGGAAACGTGTTGTTTTCATATATACAGTTACCACCGCAGAGTCCAGAGCAGGTCCGGAATTCAAGACTCTCTCAATGCTTGTTTGAGTGACTAAAATCCCTTGAGTTTCTGTACACATTTTTTAAATAGTTTGTTCCGTTCAGTTCAGTTCAGTAGAGTTGCCCAGTCATGTCTGACTCTTTGCGACCCCATGAATCACAGCACGCCAGTCCTCCCTGTCCATCACCAACTCCCGGTTGTTACTGGGTATAAAAAGATGCTTAGTCTTTTATGGACGGGGGGATTTTTGCAGAAACTAAAGCCTGTGGCTGGTGATTTGTTATGTGATATTGATACGGCTCTGGTCAATGATGTGTTAATATATACTCGCTAAGTAACTAGAGTGACTTCTATGAGCCTCCACCTCCTTTTAAAGCCACTCCCACCTCCAACTCCTGTCAGAAGATATCAGCAGTGTCTGGCAGCATCATCTTTACCTTAAAGAGCAGCTTAACCCACTGAGTTTACTACCTCCAGGCGCTGATACAATCTTTATTATCATTTAATTAATCCTCCCAATAACTCTATGCACGAGGTTCTATTATTACCTTCATTTTACCGATGAAGAAACCGAGGCAGAGAGATTAAGTAACGTACTCGTCTGAAAAGGGAAGACATTCATAAGAAAAATGAACTCTAAGCCCTCCTAACCTCAAATTTCAAGAAACAAATACTGTGGGAAAGGGAATCAAGGCAGACAGGAAACACTCAAACGCGATCCGAAATCAGTTTCACAGCAACAAAATAGGACAGTAAAGCCCCCAAAGACATCCCAGACTTGGGGGTGATTTGGTCAAAACTCAATTCTCAAATGATCTCAGGCCACCAAAGCTCGTATTTCCCAGCCAGTACTGCAAGTCCCAAGCCTGGTCGTCACCCTTGACCTCTGCTGTCTCTCTCCTCTCCCACTTCCCATCTGGGAGCTCCGTAGGATTTACCTTCTGAGCGTCTTACACTGTCGACTGCGGCCACGTAACTCCATTCTACAGAGGTGGTGGCCTGCTCCAGATCCACCACTAGCTGTTATCCGGGCAGGAAGGGAACAGCCTCCCACCAGCCCCCAGGCCTCAGTCTGCTCCCACCCCCAACTCTCAGCAGCCCGAGGGATCTTTTGAAATTTCAATTTGGATCAGGACACACCCCCATTTCCCGCCCCCAACCTCCAAAAACCTTTCAAAGATTTCCCATTGTTCTCAAGTCAAAGTCTTTCATTCTTAACCAAGCCTTCTGGGGTTTGCAGGATTCCCTTTCCCAATGTCAGCTTAGGTCTCACCTCCAGCCAGACCCCAACCATCTTGGGAGGCTCTGATACCAACAAGGCTTCTGACCCGGTTCAAATTCTGACCCTGGCTATTCATTCTCTGTGTGACCTTGTGCAAGTAACTTAACCTCTCTGGGAAAATGTGAATTGTAATGTAGTGTTGACAAGAGTCAATTAGTTCCTTTCAGTTCGGTTCAGTCGCTCAGTCGTGTCCGCCTCTTTGCGACCCCATGGCCTGCAGCCTGCCAGGCCTCCCTGTCCATTGCCAATTCCTGGAGCTTGCGCACACTCATGTCCATCGAGTCGGTGATGCCATCCAACCAACTCATCTCTGTCGTCCCCTTCTCCTCCCGCCTTCAATCTTACCCAGCATCAGGGTCTTTTCAAACAAGTCAGTTCTTCGCATCAGGTGGCCAAAGTATTGGAGTTTCAGCTTCAGCATCAGTCCTTTCAACGAATATTCAGGACTGATTTCCTTTAGGGTTGATCTCCTTTGCAGTCCAAGGGATTCTCAAGAGTCTTCAACACCACAGTTCAAAAGCATCAATTCTTCAGTACTCAGCTTTCTTTAGAGTCCAACTCTCACATCCATACATGACTGCTGGAAAAACCATAGTGTTGACTAGATAGACTTTTGTTGGCAAAGTAATATCTCTGCTTTTTAATATGCTGTCTAGGTTGGTCATAACTTTTCTTCCAAGGCTCAAGCATCTTAATTTCATGGCTGCAGTCACCATCTGCAGTGATTTTGGAACCCCAAAAATAAAGTCTCTCACTGTTTCTATTGTTTCCCCATCTACTTGCCATGAGTGATGGGACTGGATGCCATGATCTTAGTTTTCTGAACGCTGAGTTTTAAGCCAACTTTTTCACTCTCCTCTTTCACTTTATCAAGAGGCTCTTTGGTTCTTCTTCACTTTCTGCCATAAGGGTGGTGTCATCTGTGTATTTCAGATTATTGATATTTCTCCCAGCAATCTTGATTCTAGCTTGTGCTTCATCCCGCCTGGCATTTCACATGATGTACTCTGCATTTAAGTTAAATAAGCAGGGTGACAATATACAACCTTGATGTACTCCTTTCCCAATTTGGAATCAGTCTGTTGTTCCATGTCCGGATCTAACTGTTGCTTCTTGACCTGCATACAGATTTCTCAGGAGGCAGGTAAAGTGGTCTGGTATTCCCATCTCAAAGAATTTTCCACAGTTTGTTGTGATCCACACAGTCAAAGGCTTTGGTGAAGTCAATAAAGCAGAAATAGATGTTTTTCTGGAACTCTCTTGCTTTTTCGATGATCCAACAGATGTTGGCAATTTGATCTCTGGTTCCTCTGCCGTCTCTAAATCCAGCTTGAACATCTGGAAGTTCATGGTTCACATACTGTTGAAGCCTGGCTTGGAAAATTTTGAGCATTACTTTACTAGCGTGTGAGATGAGTGCAATTGTGTGGTAGTTTGAGCATTCTTTGGCATTGCCTTTCTTTGGGATTGGAATGAAAACTGACCTTTTCCAGTCCTGTGGCCACTGCTGAGTTTTCCAAATTTGCTAGCATATTGAGTACAGCACTTTCACAGCATCATCTTTTAGGATTTGAAATAGCTCAACGGGAATTCCATCACCTCCACTAGCTTTGTTCGTAGTGATGTTTCCTAAGGCCCACTTGACTTCACATTCCAGGATGTCTGGCTCCAGGTGAGGGATCACACCATTGTGATTATCTGGGTCATGAAGATATTTTTTGTATAGTTCTTCTGTGTATTCTTGCCACCTCTTCTTAATATCTTCTGCTTCTGTTAGGTCCATACCATTTCCGTCCTTTACTGAGCCCATCGTTGCATGAAATGTTCCCTTGGTATCTCTGATTTTCTTGAAGAGATCTCTAGTCTTTCCCATTCTATTGTTTCCCTCTATTTCTTTGCACTGATCACTGAGGAAGGCTTTCTTATCTCTCCTTGCTATTCTTTGGAACTCGGCATTCAAATGGGTATATCTTTCCTTTTCTCCTTTGCCTTTAGCTTGTCTTCTTTTCTCAGCTGTTTATAAGGCCTCCTCAGACAACCATTTAGACTTTTTGTGCTTCTTTTTCTTGGGGATGGTCTTGATCACTGCCTCCTCTACAATGTCACAAACCTGCATCCATAGTTCTTCAGGCACTCTATCAGATCTAATCCCTTGAATCTATTTGTCACTTCCCCTGTATAATCGTAAGGGATTTGATTTAGGTCGTACCTGAATGTTTCCTTTAGTAATAGTGTTTATTTGGCACAGTGTCTGGCACTACTTAGCTGTCACTATTGTTAGCAGAAATCTCCTGCTCATCCTTCAAAACCCAACACAAAATTCATTTCTTCAGGGTACCCTTCCTGGAGTCACTTTCCAATTAATTAGACTGCCCCCTGCTATTTGCTACCTTCATGCTGCTATGGCAATCATAAATGAGTCCTTAATACATTTAATAACTGGATATAAAGTCATCATTGATTCCTTATTTAGTGTCTATTTTGTTCAATTCTGTACCTCCTTCGCACACAGTAGGTGCTCAGAAGTAATCTGGTGAGTGTTGAACAAAGACTGGCTGAATGAATCAACCCTAAGGATGCCTGAATCTGCAGTGTTCAAGAAGAAGAATTAGGAAAGTTGAATTTTAATGAGAATTCAGGAAAACTGGAGCCAGCATGAGGGGACTTGGGAGGAGAGGGGGTAATTAGGTTCCAAAAAGGAAGCTACAGTGATTCGGTATGTAAAGCAAAATTGGGAGGGGCTGTGTGCAGGGAGGGGTCAACCTAAGCTGACTCCTGAGAATTCTGGAGAATTCCCAGGAGAGCAACTCAAGTGTTACCCTTGGGCAGGAAGCTGCCTGGGATCTGGGTCTTTCCATACTTCTAGCCCTTTCTCCTTGCTCTTACCTGCCCACCCCCTGCCACCCCATCCCCACTCTCCCACCTCCCTGGCTCACCAGCTCCAGTTCCTCTTGTCCTAGCTATACCCCAGGCCTCAAGCAGCCTAACATCAAAACCTATAAAGGGTTGCCAGGTTTAGCAGATAAAAATAGAGGACACCCAATTTAAAGTTGAAAACTTCCGGCGCCACTAACTCTTAACTCTCTGGTCCCATCAAACTCAACCCAGTAGGGTCTTCTCTTAATTACCTTTCTGTTTTGGAGTCCTGAGCCTCCTTGAAAGAGTCATTCAACCCCTCTGACCTGCTTCTGCCTCTGGGTAAGAGAGGTAAGAGTGTTAACCACCCAGGGTGGAGTTAGGACTCTGAGAAAATGACCTACCCAGGTCTTTGCACCCAGTACAGATGCCATAAAGAGCAACCAGTAAGGCCATTCTTCTACTCCCTTCTCCTGATGTCGTCTCCTGGGGTCTCACCAGGAAGCTTTCAATATGAATGGCTGAACCCATTTTACAGAGGAGGAAAACTGAGGTCAGCCAATCAGAGGAGGGCTAAGAAGAGAATTCAGTCTTTGGGACTGTCATGCTATAGCTCTTCTTGACTATCAGATGCGAATGTACAGTAAACTATAAGCAACAGGAAGGCAGGGACTTGCCTTGGGTTCTGATGATGGACTCCCAGAACCCAGCACACTACTGGCTCTCAGGAGGTGTGGCATAAAGATCAATGGAACTGGGGACTTCCCTCATGGTCCAGTGGCTAAGACTCCAAGCTCCCAATGCAGGGGGACCAGGTTCAATCCCTGGTCAGGGAGCTGAATCCCACACGCCACAACTAAGAGTTCACAAGACACAACTAAAGATTCCACATGCTGCAACTAAGAGCTGGTGCAGCCACATAAATAAGTATTCAAAGAAAGATCCACGAGATGGGTGAGCGCAGGCCCATCGGAGTCCCCATTTTGTGAGAGTACATGCTCTTGTGTGCTCTCTCCCTTTCTCTCTGCATGCCCTGGGTGTCCAGCCCAAGTCTGCCTTTCTGTACTTTCTCCATCACCTCATCCACATTGGACTGGTGAGGGGAGTAGAGGAGGATTAAGCTTAAGCTTAAGCTGTGGTGTTTTTTTTTTTTTTCTAAAATGAAGCAAAATGACAAAATGCAATTCAAAAGGAAAGAGCCATGACCTTGGGGGTGTCAAAATGGCCACTTTGGCTGCTGTCCGCCTGGGAAGGAGAGACCTCCGAGAACTTGAATTCAACACAGTCCCATTCTGCTTTCGTTAAGACACCCAATGTTTCCCCATCTGCGGCAAGTTGTCCTAAAACAATCAGGAGATAAAGGAATTTTCAGGAGAATAGGATTTTGAGGGTATCTGAGGAGCTGTGTTGAATCCAGCCCAGAGAGCCCACTCAGAATGTGGAACCATGGCATGGTCATGTGGATTAACCCTCTTTGAGAGGCACCAGTGGGTTTACAGGGGCAACCACGGTGCCTGTTCTTAACTGCTCCCACCTGGACCTAAAGTCAGACAGAAACATTGGGGTCTGACTTAGGGAATTATTTTCTGTTTCTCAGCAATGTTTTCTTCATTTGGAGACAGGGATCGGATGGTCGTGGGGTGTGATAAAAGAAGTCTGGAGTTTTAAGACCAGTTTGACCAGAAGTCATGCTCTTTGTAGGTAACCTGAATTGACTTGTCAGTGTTATAGGTTCATTAAATTCTCACCTTTGGGGCACCTCCCCCATGGCCAACGGCAGCCTAGTCATGGCTCTTGACCTGACCAGTGGACCTTTCTCCACGAACGTCCCCTGGAGGAAAGAGCCTTCAGCTCCAAGGTCACCTCCTCCCAGAAGCCTTCCTTGATGGCTTTAACCAGTGGAGGCGCCCCAGCCCCGCCCAGCAGCCACCCTGTATGACATCACCCTGTTGCATTGAGCCCTGTCAGCAATCACACCACGGGCTGTTCTCTGCTGACTTATTGGATTCTTGGTCTCCCCCAGCTAGACGTTCAGCCCCAAAAAGACAGGATGCTGTCTGGCTAGTTCGTTGTGTATCCCCAGCCCTAGAAGGCTGCCTACTCCAGAGCAGACGTCGCATCGGAGCCTGTTAAAAGGACAAATAATTCTCTGACATCTGCTCTTACTGAAGTGGATCAATGATGAAAATAGCCAAATCTGAGCATCAGAAGACCTTTTAGTCTACCTGATACATGATCTCTGTAGTTCTGAGAAGCTAAAGAATTTAAAATAAAGTGTGTGTGTGTTTGTGTGTGAGTAAAAGTGACAGTAGATTACTGAGAACTTTATTGATGGGTGAGTGTGTGTGTGTGTGTAAAAAAAAAAAAAAAAAGGACAAATAATAGTAACAGTAATAATAACTCATGTTAACTGCCTGCTGACTATTTTTTGGTCTCCAGGTGAGGCTCGAATCAACATTTTTCATATATTAAGCCACTGAATCCTCCCAGCATTTTGAGGTAGGTACCCTGGCATGCCACTTTGCACTGGCTATTCCCTGTGCTTGGAATGCCCTTCCCTCAGAAAGCCACAGGACTCACCCCCTGCCTTCATTCAGGATGCCAGCAACTCAGAAGCCTTGCCAGCACCCCCTCATCCCACGCCGAACTGTTGGGGGCTGAACTGTGCTGTCCCCGCCAAGAAACGTAATGGACCACTGCCCCCTCCCCCCCACCCCCAGCTGAGAATGTGGCCTCTGGGGAAGTAGGATCTGTACAGAGGTCAAAATGAAATGGGGTCATGGGGGTGTGCCCTCATCTAAGAAGAGTGGTGCCCTTATTCAAAAGGGACCTTTGGACAGACATGCACAGAGGGAAGACGCTGTGGAGACGCACGGGGAGAAGGCCTTGTGTAGATGGAGGATCGGTCTGCAGGATTTACAAGCCTCGGGATGCCCAAGAGAGCTGGGAGACCAGCAGAAGCGAGGAGACAAGGGAGGATTCCCCGCCCCCACAAGTCCCCACCAACACCTTGGATTCAGACCTCTGGCCTCTGGGAGGGCAAGACAATAAACCTCTATTGCTTTAAGCCACCCGGTTTGTGGCACTTTGCTCCCGGCCTAGGAAACCAAGACACCTGCTTGTTTTTCTTCCTGACACTATCACCACCTGCCACTGCACTGATATATTTTGTCTCCTTACTACCGGCACCCAGCCTGGAGTGTAAGTCTCTCAGGGTCGAGGTCTAATGCTCATGCATCTGATGCAAAGCCTGACACGGATTTGTTCTTTCAAGAAGCATATATGAGTGCCTACTGTGTGCCAGGCTTTTCTCTAAGTGCTGGGGATACAGCAGTGAATTCGAAAAATATCCTCTGACGCTGACGGTCTAGGGAGAAGAGACAGATAATAAACAGGAAGTGGTGATAAGTGCTATGGGGACAAACAGCAGGAAGGGACCCAGGGGGTTTGTGGTGGGCGGCAGTGATATTTGGGGTGGACAGAGACCTCCAAAAGGAGGGGACAGCTGAGGGGAGGCCCCAAGGAGACGAGGGAGGAGGCACAGGGTATCTGGAGAATACATTACAGGAAGGGCCGTGGTTCCCTACCTGGAGATTTTGCCCCCGAAGAGGACATGTGGCAGTTTTTGGAGATATGGTGATGCTGTAGACAGCCAGTACGTGGAGGCCGGGAATGCTGGTGACCATCCAGAAATGCACCCCCACCCCGCTACCCCCTCAACAAAGCTAACAAGCCCCAAACGTCCGTAGCATGAAGCTGAGAAGCACAAAGGTGTGGGGAGGGGGAAGGCCCACCTGGGAGCTTCCTGCAAGTGTAGGTGCTGAGTACTCGGTGTTGGAGGAGTGCTGGAAGGATTTACACCAGGGCAGGACACAGCAGCAGAGGAGGTCAGAGGGCGCCGAGGGAGGGAGGGAGGAACAGAACGGCCACTGGGACCATTTTAAGGAGCTCAATTTGTTTCCTAGTTTGGCTGCTTTGGGTCTTAGTTGCATCGGGCGAGATCTTTTGCTCTGGTGCATGGACTCTAACTGCCGCGCGTGGGCGTCATTGCTCTGCAGCACGAGGGGTCTTAGTTCCCCAACCAGGGATCGAACTCGCATCCTCTGCATGGGAAGGTGGATTCCTAACCGCCCCCACCCCCGGACCACCAGGGAAGTCCCAGGAGCTCCGTAGTTATCCTCAATGAGACAGGAAACCCCTGGCAGCTTTTCAGCAGAGGAGAGACAGCCTGGCTTACTCTGAAGGATCACCTCTGGCTTTGAGGCTGCAAATAGACCTAAGCGACAAGGGGGAGGGCAAGAGGAGAGAGTCCGATGGAGAGACTGTTGGGCTATTTCAGGCCCCAGGTGAAGGTGACCCAGAGCAGAGTGGAGACTGAGGAGGTGGAGAGAAGGGGTAAGGTTCTAGGTCTGCTCGGAAAGTCCAGCTGATAGGGTTTGTGTGGGGCCGGAGAGGAGTGGATGACTTCAAGGTTTGGGGGCCTGAGCTGCTGAGAAGATGGAGTCGGTGTGGCAGAGATGTGGCGGTAATGGGGGGAGAGGGTTGGGGGAGGACGGGAGAGGGGATGAGGGACTCAGTCATACTGGTAGATGGCAGGGAAGCAACTGAATAGCCAAGGCGGTGTGTAGGGGGAAGGGGGAATTTGAGCTGGAGGTGGGAAGAGGCATCAGCGTGTAGAGAGTAGACGGTTGGATGGCATCAGTAACTCGATGGACATGAGTCTGAGCAGTCTCCAGGAGTTTGTGATGGACTGGGAAGCCTGGTGTGCTGCAGTCCATGGGGTTGCAGAGTCAGACACGACTGAGCGGCTAAACTGAAAGCCATGATAGGGGATGAGATTTCCTAGAACTGGGGGTTCTAGGGACAAGACACAGGTCCAAGCACCAATCCCTGAGGCTCTCCACGGTCGGAACATTTGGCCCTGACAGTGAACTCACAAAGATGCTGAGAAGTTTCCGGTGAGGCGGGAGGAGAGCCAGCCTAGAGGCGCTTCCTAGAACCGTAGGGGAGAACGTGTCTGAAGGAGGAAGCTGTCAGCCACCTCATCGAATGCTCCTGATCAGTCAAGTTGGCTGCAGCCTGAGAACAGACCATTGACTGGACTTGGCAACATGATGGCCACAGAAGCACTTGACAAACCTAAACCTTTGTTGATGGACAGCCTCAGACGTCCTCAAAAGAGGGTCACTTTAAGCCTTGGGAAAGCAGCAGAGAAAGACATGCGTTCAAGCCTGGCTCGGGCATCTTCTAACTGTGTGACCTTGGACAAGTTCTTGCCCGCCCCAATGCCCCAGTTACCCCGAACACTGTCCGAGTAGATAAGATCATGATAAGTAAAGAGGCTCTTAGCCTCATAAACCCAGAAACTCCTTGTAGGGGGCAGTGACTGTTGCCAGTGTCTGTAAAGACGCCACCGCTGAAATCAACACTCAAGGTCACCCGGCTTCTGCTGACATCATTTGGCAGAGAGCAGACCGAGAATTCTCAACCTTTCAAGGACGGCATGTGCTGTTAGCGTGAGGTCAGAAACCTTCACGCTGCCTGATAAAAGATATAATGCATATATTATGTTAATCTACACGATTTTGAATAGAAAATGAATACACAGGGTAAAGAATTAAAACATAGAAAGGTATCCAGGGAAAAATTAAGTTTCCCCAATCATTTGATGCCCTCCCCAGAGGAAATGACCAGCACCAGATAACAGAATGTATCCAGGCATCTTCCCCAGCAGTGGTACCCCCCCCATCCTTTTTTTTTTTTTTAATCTTTTGGCCACACCTCACAGGCTTGTGGGATCTTTGTTCCCCCACCAGGGATGGAACCCACACCTCCTGCTTTAGAAGTGTGGAGTCTTAACCACTGGACTTCCAGGGAAGTCCCAGGAAGGAAATTTAGACACAGATGAGGTAAACAGAGGCAAGGGAAAGATGGCCATCTACCAACCAGGGGGGAGAGGCCCAGAAAAGAAAAATCCTTCTCCCTCCTTGCCCACACACTGATTTTGGACTTGTCGTCTCCAGAACTGTGAGACAATACATGTCCGTGGTTTAAGCCCCACAGTCTGTGGCACGTCCCCATGGCAGCCCAAGCAAGTGTCTGTCGCCTTACCTGCTCCACCACCAGTGGAAGGCCAGCTCCACGAGCACCAGGGATTTATGTTTTGTTTTGACTTTTTCCAATCCTATTTACTTTTAGTTGAAGGAAAATTGCTTCACAATATGGTGTTAGCCTCCGCCATGCATCAGCATGAGTCACCGAAAATACACGTGTCTCCTCCCTCTTTAACCTCTCTCCCACCTCCCACTGTGTTGGGTTTTTTTTTAACATTTGTTTTTACATATTTATTTGGCTGCACTGGCTCTTAGTTGCGGCACACAGGATCTTCCATCTTTATGGCAGCAGGAAGAATCTTTGGTTGTGCCTTGTAAACTCCTAGCTGCAGTGTGTGGGGTCTAATCCCCCGACCAGGGATGGAAACTAGGCCGCCTGCATTAGGAGCGTGGAGTCTCAGCTACTGGGCCACTAGGGAAGTCCTGATTTCTGTCTGTTTTTATCACTGCTGTGTGCCCAGAGAGCTCAGAATGCATCTGGCAGATTGTAGAGGGTAGGCACATTTCCGGAAGGAATAAAAGAAGGCATGTGTGGGCTCCATTCCTGGGCAGGGAGTGTGTTGGTGTGAAGAGGTGTGTAGGAGAGCTGTGAGTTACCTATAACCGAGGGGTGGGTAAGGATACGAAAAACATGCTGTCTTGTCCTGTCTGGACAGTGTTCTCCAAGTACATAAAAGCCTGTGTGAAAGGTTACAGATGAGAAAAATCAAAGGTCAGAGAGGGGAATGTAGTAGGTTGATTGATGGCCCCCACAGATAGCAGAATCTGTAAATGTTACCTCATTTGGAAGAGGTGGGAAGTCCGGATGTGATTAAATGGAGGATTTGGAGATGTGGGGATTATCCTGGGTCTTCCAGGTGGGCCCTGACTGCATCCTCATGTATGCATCCCTCTAACAGAAAGGCAGTGGGGGATCTGAAGACAGAGAGGAGACCCTGGGACCATGGCTGCCGAGACTGGAGCCATGTGGCTGCAAGCCAAAGAAAGCCAGCTGCCTCAGAAGCTGGACGGGGCAAGAGCCTCCAGCTCTGCGACACCTTGATTTTGACCCAGTGACACTGATTCTGGACTTCGCAGCTCCAGAACTGTGAGACGATAAATTTCTGTTGTTTTGAGTGGAACGAAAGCAAAAGCTGCCTAATTCTGTATAAGTCCAAGTGTTAAGCCTCTAGCCATCCCGCTGCCCCAACCCTGGACAGAACCACCATCATCTTATCCCAGGACCTTCATGGGTGGCTCCCTTCTGGTCCCCTCACAGCTACACTTCCCCGCCCCCCATCACAGTCCTGTACCCTCTCCATACCTATCATGACCTGAGGATTTTGTGTCTCCCCATGTCAAAATCTTGCCTTTTCACTGCACTTTGGATCTCTTGCAAAATTCTTTTTGTTTTTTAAAAAATTTGTTTATTTTTTGTTGAAGAATAATTGCTTTACAGAATTTTGTTGTTTTCTGTCAAACCTCAACATGAATCAGCCTTCGGGATACATACATCCCCTCCCTTCTGAACCTCCCTCCCATCTCCCTCCCCATCCCACCCCTCTGTGTTGATCCAGAGCCCCTGTTTGAGTTTCCTGAGCCTACAGCAAATTCCTGTTGGCTGTCTGTTTCACAGATGGTAAGTGTGATGAGTAAGAGTATAAGTGGTATGGTAAATGGTATGGTAAGAGTCCCTTGGACTGCAAGGAGATCCAACCAGTCCATCCCAAAGGAGATCAGTCCTGGGTGTTCATTGGAAGGTCTGATGTTGAAGCTGAAACTCCAATACTTTGGCCACCTGATGTGAAGAACTGACTCATTGAAAAAGACCCTGATTCTGGGAACGATTGAGGGCAGGAGGAGAAGGGGATGACAGAGGATGAGATGGTTGGATGGCATCCCCAACTCAAGGGACATGGGTTTGGGTAAACTCAGGAGTTGGTGATGGACAGGGAGGCCTGGTGTGCTGTGGTCCATGGGGTTGCAAAGAGTTGGACACGGCTGAGTGACTGAACTGAACTGAACGTAAGTTTCCATGTTACTCTCTCCACACATCTCACCCTCTCTTCCCCTCTCCCCATGTCCAAAAGTCTAGTCTCTATGTCTGTTTCTCCATTGCTGCCCTGTAAATAAATTCTTCAGTACCATTTTTTTAGATTCTGTATATATGCGTTAAAAGAAAAGAAAGTGAAGTCGCTCAGTCGTGCCTGACTCTTTGCGACCCCGTGGACTGTAGCCTACCAGGTTCCTCCATCCATGGGATTCTCCAGGCAAGAATACTGGAGTGGGTTACCATTTCCTTCTCCAGGGGATCTTCCCAACCCAGGGATTTAACCCGGGTCTCCTGCATTGGAGGCAGACGCTTTAACCTCTGAGCCACCAGGGAAGCATTAGAATATGACATTTATCTTTCTCTTTCAGACTTACTTCACTCTTTATAATAGGTTCTAGGTTCACCCACCTCATTAGGACTGACTCAAATGTGTTCCTTTTTATGGCTAATATTCCATTGTGTATATGTACCACAACTTCCTTATCCATTCATCTGTCAATGGACATCTAGGTTGCTTTCATAAAAATATGGAACACTTCATGAATTTGCGTATCATCCTTGTGCAGGGGCCATGCTAATCTTCCCTGTATCGTTCCAATTTTAGTATATGTGCTGCCAAAGCGAGAACCAAAATTCTTTTAAAAAAAAGATTTAAAATTTATTTCCTGTGCTGGGTCTTAGTTGCAGCATGCAAGATCTTTGATCTTTGTTTTGGCATCTGGGATCTCTAGTTTCAACATATGAATTCTTCGTTGCAGCATGTGAGATCTAGTTCCCTGACCAGAGATGGAACCTGGCCCCAGGCACTGGGAGCATGGAGTCTCAGCCACTGGATCACCAAGGAAGTTCCTCTTCCAAAATTCTTGACACAGCCTACAAGACCCAGCCTAGGAGTCCAGAACCTAATTTTCTTTGTTGTTGTTGTTATTGACATGGTTTGATTCTTTAATAATGGTATCATATTACTTGGAAAATATAAAAAGCAAACATAAAAGCCAAAACACTAAACCACAAAACTATTAGAAATGAATATAATTTTTTTTTAAACTAGCAGTATAAATGATTAACATACTCTTCTCTGTTACTCATATTCTTATACAACAAAAAGTATACATACATGTAAATTAAAAAATCTAACAATAACAATAAAACCAGTTAAGTCGATATGCACCTAACCTTTAAGAAGAAAACTATGAAACTTTGTTGTTTAGTCATTACACCATGTTCAACTCTTTGCCACCTGATGGACTGTAGCCCATCAGGCTCCTCTGTCCATGGGATTTCCCAGGCCAGGGATTGAACCTGAGTCTCCTGTATTGGCAGGTGGATTCTTTACCGCTGAGCCTACAAAGGACATAAAAGAAAGTGTGAAAGAGTTGAGCCACAAATAGACCTAGGTATGTATGGAATTCTCATAACAGAAGTGATGCATTAAACCAGGGGGAAAAGATGTCTAATTCAGTAAATACTCCTAGAAACAGTGTAGCTATTTGGAAAAGAATGATGCTGGCTTCATGCCTTATTCCCTGGCTATCAAAGATGTAATGGTTACAAACAAACAGACCATAGAAACACCAGAAGAAAGCACGAAAATCTGCCTGCCAATACAGGAGGCCCAAGAGACACAGGTTAGATCCCTGGGTTGGGAAGATGCCTTGGAGTAGGAAATGGCAACCCACTCCAGTATTCTTGCCTGGAAAATTCCATGGACAGAGGAGCCTGGTGGGCTAGGGTCCCGAAGAGTTGGACATGACTGAGCGAGTGAACACAACATTTTAGGGCCAACAAGCAGCTCGGTTTCAACTTCCGAAGTTAAAACTCCACCTCCAGTGCTCCTCCGCTCCAGCTGTTGGCTACTATTCAGAAACGTGAGCCCTGAATGGCCGGATCTTATGATTTAAAAAAAAAATCTGAAATCTAGGTTTTTATGGAAAACACTTTTAAAAAACCCCACAACTTAGTCCACTTTTAAAAAGCATGGAACAGCCCAAAATTTACATGGCCACTCCATGGCCGTCTCAGGGGCATGAACCACTGGTTCTCCACCTCAGGGCCGCTGCCGTGAGCTGTGCTGTCCTCTGGCACTCTTCCTTGCATCTCAGTGGGGCTACTTTTACTTTTATTTCTAAAACCGAGCTCCTGCTGCTTCCTTCCCTGTGGCCTTCTGGCACTTTCCTCTGCAGGATGCCCTGCCTTGCCCTCCTCTGAGCCTGATCAGCACGAACTTATCTGCTTCTCCACTTTCCCAGAATTTTCCCCCAAAGGCCCGCTGTGGCCGCCTCCAGCTAAGGTAACCCCCTTTTCCAGTTTGAATCTCCCTTGACTCCTTTTCCGTTACTCTGGTGCTTACCACATTGGGAAGAATCAATTCATTGTAGAATCCAACCTCCCTGTGCCAGGCTGTCACCTCTGACATATATCTACCTTTCTCTTCTTTTTTGGTGCTAGTTGTAAGAACCCACCTGCTAATGCAGGAGACATAAGAGACAAGGGTTTCATCCCTGGGTTGGGAAGATCCCCTGGAGGAGGGCATGGCAACCCACTCCAATATTCTTGCCTGGGGAATCCCATGGACAGAGAATCCTATGGACAGAAGAGTCTGGCGGGCTACATTTCATGAAGTCACAAACAGTCAGACACCAATGATCACTGACGCATCATCAACAGCCAGATGAAGAGAGAGAAGGAGCAAGGTCCCAGACAAGGAAGCCTCTGTGCTTGTGGGGTGCGGGGCCTCACACAATGGCATGTGAAAGCCTTCTGGTTCCCTACGTGGAAGCTGTCTAAGAAAGGACTACAGAGTTGTTCTTTGGGGGTTTCATGGAGGCTTGATCCCACAGTCATGACTGACTAAGTCATTGTTCAATGGTGATTGGTTTGACCTCAGCAAGGAAGACCCAGCATAGTCGATAAATAAATAAATTAAAAAGTAAAGAGCTTTAGAATGAGGATCCACTACTTTGTTTCTCCAAGTTCACAACCTGCATGTGAGTCTGAGTGACTGTGCTTTTCTCCCCAGAGGCTCTCCGTTACTTGAGTATAGACATCAGCTGTGGAATCGCTTTGTTCTCCATGTCCCCTGAAGCTCACTGCTAGGTACTTAGTAAACTGTTCCTCTATTTGTTCATGTGTTCATTCATTCTAAGGACAGTATAATGTAGACTTTGAAAAGTCTGCCTTACGGGCCCCAAATTTAAATTTCTAACAGTGCTACACCGTGGAGTCCACCGTGCATCACTTATTAATTATTAAAGTATCTTCCTGATGTGCATTCTGCCTTTTACATATTAATTTGTTTTCTGCTTAAGGGGAGGAAAATTCTGTTATGGTAACAAAACGTAGGCTTTTTATTTAACAAGGCTGCCTTCGCCTGGCCTGGCCGGGCCACCCCTCCTCCTCCCCATCCTTCTTTCGGAGTGAGATCCACCCTAGCGACTTCAGAAGGCAGCCTCTGGAGCAGGGCTGGGACCCCAGGGAGTCCAGCGAGGCCCAGGGCCCCACATTTAAGGAGGCACTTGCTCTCAGTAACCCGCTCAATGCTCGCATGACCCTGAGTGTCAGCGCCTCCTTAAATGCTGCCTTCTGGACGCCTCCTTGCCCCACCCCAGTCCCAGCCTGCTTTTCAGTCCAGGGCTGGGGAGTCCTGGCTCTGTGACAGACCCGGAGGTGGCCAGGCCCAGAGATGGGGTCTTCAGCTAGGAAATGGGGGTCTTGGTGAGGATTAGGTGAGACGGGGACTTGTAAGGGGGTGCGCAGTGTTTTGCATGCCGCCAACACTTAACTATTTGCTGTCCTTTTACCAAGTCTTCCCCCAGCCAAGGCCCAGGCCAGGAGCTTTCTGGAGTTTTTCTAGTTTCTTCCTCACACAACCCAGGAGAAGCCTGCAACTCAATTCTGATTCTACAGATGAAGGAGCCAGGCTCTGACCCCTGGCCTCCTTCTGACTCCAGCACTTTCCTAACTACCCAAAGCTGGAGGCTTTATTAATAAATAGCAAGTTAGGTGCTTCTTGGCTGGGGGTTTCAATCCTCACTGGGTGTCAGTATTACCTGAGGAGTTTGTAAAAGCACAGATGCTTCAGGAAATCCGGGATTAATTGGTCTGGGAGAGGACCAGACATTGATACAATTTTTAAAGAGCTCCAGGGACTTCCCTGGTGGTCAGGATTCTGTGCTTCAAAGGCAGGGGGCACTGGGTAATCTCTGGTTGGCCACTAGGATCCCACATGCCACACTGGCCAGCCAAAAAAGAAAAAGAAAAAAAAAAGAACTCCAGCTGATTCTAATGTACAGTTAGTTTTGAGAACAAAAAGCTTTAAACTATCTTGAAAGGGAACTCCAAGGGGTTGTTGTGAATTTCAGCATCTCATGCGATGCCTAAATGCATACACACATACATACCACAAGCTTTGCAGTCAGTAAAATCATATATATATATATATATTTTTTTTTTAAATTTCAGCTCCACTTTTCAAACAAATGTGGTTTAGGGGAAATCTCTTTACCTCTCTGAGCCAACTTGAGCACAATCAGAATCACCAAGAAGCTTTATTGAACACTCAATAATAATAATGACCACCCCATAATTTCATCAAAAGGTCCGGGTGGGAGCTGCAACTCCCCAGGTGCCACTGGTCCCTGGAACACGCTTTGAGAATCATTGCTGAGTCAATTGCCTAGGTAATGACCTCAGATCAGGTCACCATCTCCCGTTTCAAATTCAATCCTTGACACCTGTAAAGTGTATCACCCTGTATCCTCGCAGCCACGGGATCCCATGGTTATCAGTAGTTTGGGAAGGAGGCAACCCAGGTTCCCAAACGTGAAGTGGCGTGGTTAGGGTCACACAGCCAGAAAACTGCCAAAGTCTGGGTCTGAACACTTGTCTGTAATTAAAGGCAGGAGAGAACCTGTGCCATCAAGTTCTTTGCAGGCAGCAGAGAAAGCTCTCCCACCAGCTGCCGGAGCTCGCCTAGACATCCGCATGGCACACCCAAGGCTACAACAGGCAAAAGCCTCCTGGCTGCTCGCTTTATTCAGCGGCTTGGAGAGTGGCCAGGGCCCAACTCCGTGGAGGAATGGCGCCCCCTGGTGCCTGTTTGGAGAGCCGCGTTCCTCTGCCCTAGCGGGGCGCTCTTGGTCTTCTGAGTCATCAGCATTCTTGGGCTCTGTTACTAACATGGAAAATATGATTCAGTTCATTCCACCTGCAGAAAAAACTCCGGGTGTTGAAAGGGGGTGGGGACTTCAGAGCTGAGGAATGTAAGGAAGGGCGGTGGACCGGGCCCTGGGGACTTCAGGGGGCTGGAGTAAAATGGTGAAGATGGTAAAAGCCCGGCTGAGAACAATCGGGACTTTCACCTTTTGACCTTCCCCAAGACTCCTACTGAGGAATGTCCAGGATGAAATCTCCTAGAGTTGTTATCAAAGTCCGGTGTGTTCCCTGAAGGCCAGTGTCCCCTTCCTGATCTGGTCCATTTGTTCATTCCGTTAATCATTCAACAGATATTTTTTGAGGGTCCATTATGTGCCAGCACAAAGTGCTGGGAATACAGAAATACGCAGGACAGAAAGCCCGAGGACGATCAGCGGAAGAATGCATAAACGAATAGAGCGCATGGAGAACAATTACAGGGGGGATGGAGACCTCACCGAGAAGATGACGCTTAAGCAAAAACATAAGGGAGGGAGAGAAAGAGGCCATTCATTATCTGGGGGAAGGAATGTTCCAGGAAGAGAGAACGGTAACAGCAAAGGCCCTGGGGCAGGGCAAGCATGTATGTTTGAGGGCTTAGAGTAAGTTCTTTACGGGAAATTGGGATATATTTTTTCACATCCAGGAACCACTTGCCCTGTTATGAATGGAATGGTTTTCGCTAAGTTCTAAAACATGAATACTTCATGACTGGGGTGCCTTGAGAAGAGGGAAGGGGGTGTAAAAGGGGGAGTCGGAAGCTATAAATACACCTTCCAGAAACTTGACTAAAATAAGGAGCAGAGAAATGGTGCAATCCCTGGGAATGACATCAAGGAAGGGATCCAGGGAGAAGAGACATAGTAAGACTCCTTGAGGCTCAGCTGGTAAAGAATCTGCCTGCAACGCGGAAGACCTGGGTTCAATCTCTGAGTTGGGAAGATCCCCTGGAGAAGGGAAAGGCTACCCACTCCAGTGTTCTGGCCTGGAGAATTCCATGGGCTGTACAGTCCATGGGGTCACAAAGAGTCGGACACGACTGAGCGACTTCTTCACTTTCGTGTGTCTGTGGACTTTGGATGACCCCTGGATTTGGGTCCTGGATTCTGCCCTCCTAGAAGATCTTGTTTGGTGCCAAGATTTTAATTGGCATCTTGATGATGATGACTTCCCCCACTTATGTCTGCTCATTTACATCTCCTAAGCATGTGTCTCCAGCCATTGTCACATTGTCTAAAACAGAACGCTTGACTGCGCCATCAAAACCCACCACCTTTCCACTTGACTTTGATAAGCACGAAAGTGAGGACTAGGTTTTGCTCTCTCTTCACTCCCACCCCACGTCCGGGATTGGTCAGCCCTGTGGGTGCCAGCTCCCCCTCTCTTGGTCTCCTTGCCTTCATCTGTGCCCACTTCAATCAATTTCCTACCCAGTAGTCAGGTGGATCTGAAAAAGTAAATCATACCAGACCCTTACTTAAAATTCTCCACTGGTTTTCCATAACAAACAGAAGAAAACCTCTCTGCCATGGCCTCCAAGATCCTGCATAATGGCACCCTGGTCTCTGATTTCGTTTCATACATTCTCTGCCTCTTCCACTATACTCCAGCCTGTCCAGCCCCACTTTGTGTTTCTCAAAGACTCTCTTTCCAGGGAATTTGCCTTGAGATACTCTCCTCCAGGGTCTTCTTCACATTGCCAGTTCTTTCTTGTCCTCCATTCTCAGCTGAAATGTCACTTCCTTGAGAGGCCTTCCCTGATGCCCATTCTAAAGTGGCTTCCCCAGTGGAGGCTTTTGTGTAAATGTAGCCTCCCTGCTCTGTAAACCACAATTAATCGCCTATTCTAGTGCTCATTAATTCCTACCAACTGGTTTCCTAGCCCAGGTCCTGGTTTTTCTAGAAGCCTGGTTCTTCAGCCTTTCTTTTAAGTCAATAAATTCCCCCACAGCCTACCAATATATTCCATCTTGTTTTGCTTAATTTAACTTTTTGGCGGGGGGGTGGGGGGGGGTGGGGGGGGTGGCGCTTAATTTAGTTTTCTGTGATTTGTAACTAAAGAGCCCTAAGGATATAACTAAGATTTGTAACTAAAGAGCCTCCATTATAGGCCATAATCCTTACAGTTCAAAGAGAATTCACTAAACTGCACCCAAGAAATGCTTTAGGTCAATGAAATGATGATGATGATAATTGAGAGCAGTGAAGAATCTGCCTGCAATACAGGAGATGCAGGAGATGTGGGTTCGATCCCTGGGTCAGGAAGATCCCTTGGAGGAGGGCATGGCAACCCACTCCAGTGTTCTTGCTGGGAAAATCCCATAGACAGAGCGAGCCCGGTGGGCTGCAGTCCATGGGGTCACAGAGTCAGACATGGCTGAAACGACAGCATGGACGAATAACACTGATATGAAATTCATGCTCTTATTGAGCACCGTGTTAGAATGTGGGTTCCATAGCTGTACAGAGACCAAAAGAGAACGGGAGACTAGGTCCCACTCTGCCTATCGGATCTAATCCCTTGACTCTATTTGTGCATTTGCCACATTTGACCAATGCGTTCTCCTAGCCTCTACCTTCACACGTGTCATCACAGTGGGCATCTTTGTGCATGTCCCCTGTGGGAGCTATACTCAGGAGAGGTCATGGCCATGTCCTAGGGTATGTGAGTGGCAAGTCCAGCCAGGTTGCTCTCCGGCAGAGCTGCTCCCAGCCTTTACTCCCACTAACAGCCGACTAGGGGAACCTATGCCCCCTGTGAGGCTTTCCTAGTGGCTCAGACAGTAAAGAATCCGCCTGCAATGCAGGAGACCTGGGTTCGATCCCTGGGGTGGGAAGATCCCCTGGAGGAGGGCATGGCAACCCACTCCAGTATTCTTGCTTGGAGAATCCCGATGACCAGAGGAGCTTGGCAGGCTACAGTCCACGGGGTTGCAAAGAGTTGGACTGAATGACTAAGTATTGCCCCCTGCAGTAGAAGTGTGCAGTCTTAATTCAGTTCAGTTCAATTCAGTTGCTCAGTCATGTCCAACTCTGCAACCCCATGGACTGCAGCACTCCAGGCTGCCGTGTCCATCTCCAACTCCCAGAACTTGCTCAAACTCATGCCCAAAAAGTAGGTGATGCCATCCAACCGTCTCATCCTCTGTTGTCCCCTTCTCCTGCCTTCAATCTTTTCCAGCATCAGGGTCTTTTCCAAGGAGTCAGTTCTTCACATCAGGTGAAAGTACTGGAGTTCAACTTTAGCATCAGTCCTTCCAGTGAATATTCAGGACTGATTTCCTTCAGGACTGACTGGGGTTGGATCTCCTTGCCATCCAAGGGACTCTCAAGAGTCTTCTCCAACACTATAGTTCAAAAGCATCATCTTCGTCGCTCAGTTTTCTTTATAGTCCAACTCTCACATCCATACACGACTACTGGAAAAACCATAGCTTTGACCAGACGGACCGCCAGGGAAGTCCCAAACTACCTCTCATCTTAATCCTTGTGATTCATTGGGACTGACCTTGCTCTCTGCTTTCCTTTGACCATGTGTCTGCACTGGCCCATCAGCATGTTGCATCTCTCAGTCAAGGGAAAGCACGAGACCCAAGATGGGCCCAGTTAGAGCTAATTTAGCACTTTCACTGGAATTTGGGGGGGAAAGACTCCTGTGGTGGCTAGGCTGGTAATTCTGGAGTTGTGGGAGGCCATCATTGTTACCATCTTTGGGGAGAAGCTGCTTGAGGGGGTGCAGCCTTCACAGAAGAAAGCATAGCTGAGAGATGAAGATTAAACATGGATGTCATTGCTTGTGCCCCTGGAACCAACCATGCCTGAAGCTGATTTGCATTGAAACTTACAGAAGCCCATAAATTCTTTCTTTGCTGAAGCTAATTTGAGTTGAGCTTAGGTTACTAACAGTGAGATGCTCATCTCATCTATCCTGCTGCCAGGCACACAGTGGGTCAGAGAACAAACATTTGTTGATTGAATGAGTGAGTCCATGTGTGGGAGTAAATAAGACATGAGAAGCAACCCCCATGGGTTCTCAAAGAGGTCAGATGAGATAGCACTACTGGGAAGGCCCATAAATAAGAAAATGGGCTTAAAAAAAAATTCCTTTTGCTAAATTTAAATTCTAAAGCTAAAAATAAATAAATAAATTCTAAAGCTAAACAAGACATAGGAAAGCTCACGCATTGCCATTCAGTTCTGTTCTTTTTGCTTTTAGACCATCAAGTCATCCTCATTAAACTAGGAAGGTAACTTAAAACCCAGCCACATGCCCTCTAGAGGGATGGAGACCAGATAAACTTGCACAAGACTTTCTCTTCTACGATTTTCCAGGGATATTTTCCTTTGCACTCATTTTTATGAAAAGTGAGTTGACATAGGTGCTGAGAAATCCCAAGAGTGCCACCCAGCCGACAATGATTTGAACCAAACATAAAATTTGAATGTTTTTGTCTTGTGAATTTTTTTATTCATAAAAAAAGTAATATGGGACTTCCCTGGTGGTCCAGTGGCTAAGACTCCATGCTCCCATTGCAGGGGGCCCAGGTTTGATTCCTGGTCAGGGAACTAGATCTCACATGCTGCAACTAAACTAGATTCCATGAGTTGCAACTGAGGCCTGGTGCAGCCAAAAAGAAAGTAATATGTGTAATGATTTTGGTTTTTTTTAGCTGCCCCATGTGACTTGCAGCCCCCGGCAGTGCAAGTACAAAGCCCTAGCCACCAGACAGCCAGGGAATTCTCTGCATTTGATTTTTAAATCACCAAAGGTCCAGAAAAACAGAAGGGCAGGATCCTTTCCACCTCTGACTGAGGCCCCAGTTGTCTTCTCCAGAGGCAGCCACATTGCCAGGTTCTCTTGTTTCTTTCTAGAGGTTCTCTGCCTATGTAAGTTCTATCAGTCAAGGCTCTTGACTGCAAGCAACAGAGACACTGGCTTACACTACAAAGGGGTTTATTGGAAGACTAAGAGGAGCTTATGAAATCAGTAAGAAGCATAAAAGCTGACAGGAAATAAGGGACATTAGAAAGAGCCAACTCCTTGGAAAAGACCCTGATGCTGGGAAAAATTGAAGGATAAAGGAGAAAGGGGCAACAGAGGATGAGATGGTTAGATAGTGTCACCGACTCAACGGACATGAATCTGAGCAAACTCTGGGAGATGGTGAAGGACAGGGGAACCTGGAATGCTGCAGTCTATGGGGTCGCAAAGAGTCGGACAGAACTGAGCGACGGAACAACAGCGAAGCATGGAAAATTCTGCTCAAGTCAATGTTGCTGCCACCACTGGTCACATGGAAGGCCGGATCACACCCCTGCCTGAGCACTCAGTCGCTAATTCCTGACCAGGAGAGTAAATCCAAACTCACTATACATTGATTTCAGCAGTTTTGAGTCAAGAACTGAAACTCCTGGGCAGGAACGTCTAATTGCCCAGGTTATCTGCCTCCATGGTCAGATGATGGCGAGAAATTCTCTTTATTTGTAATTTTGAGAAATGTTGCTAAATTTCTTTCCAAGAGAGTGTTTCAGTATCTGCTTCTAACAGCAGTCCAAAAGAATTTATCTTGCCCCAAAGGTGCCAAGAGTGCATAAAGAGTAGGATTTTGAACCAACAGTGGATGACTGAATACTCTACACATTGTGAGAGAGATTAAAAACATCTGACCGTTGTTGGTCCAAATCCCAACAGAATTCAGAGATTCTAGCCTGGTCCTGCATAAGAAGAGAAAAGAGTCGCCTGGATAACAGAGGTGTAATTGGCCCCCCGTGGCACTTAGGGGAGCCCTTTGACAATCAGCCTGTGATGGGGGGGGGCAGGGTTGGATTTGTTTTTATCTCTATTGTTAAGCCTTGAATTTCGAACTCATTAGAGAAGAAATCCTGGGGGTGCCAACTCTCAAGGGGCCCATTAAGATTTGACTTCGGGGAATGGGCTTTTGAATTGCCAAGCAAAACAAAACCATAAATGTAATGGTGGCATGGTACTGCTGTGTCTAAGGAGCATAAGAAATGAATCAGTTGAGTGATTTTCTTCCAAAACAAGGAATCTGGAAGTAGGTAGCTGCTGTTGCTGCGTGAAGGATATATCAGAGCCAGCCAGCTAGTCTGTAATCATCTTTGCCTTTCTTTCACGGTGCAGCAAAATGGCTGCTGCGGCTCCTTGCATCATGTCAGTGTTCAAGGCAAGAAGAGGTCGGGGAAAGGCTGGAGCCAAGTTTCGTCTGTCCCGTTTATCAGGAAAGCAAATGTATTCCTGGAAATCCAATAGCATAGTTGGCAGCCACAGCTGCAGAGGATCTTTCCAACTTCTAAAATAGGAGGAAGAAGAGAATCAGAGGTTGGAAACAGTAGCTGGCTCAGCCAACTGGCTATATCTGTCCTAAGAAACATAAAAAAGCCATAGTGTTTTGGAATATTGAAAGTTCTTGTCTTTCCTTCAATTCTTGCTCCTAACTGACGGGCACTGCCATAATTTTTCATGCCTGTATACATCTACAAGAAACTTAATAGTAAGTCACTATGTGAGTTATTAAGGGTTATTAAAACGCTCTATTCGTGAACTAAAATTAGCCAATTTATCCCCGCCAGTGTTCTGCCAAGTCAGTCTGGCTGCCACTCAATGCTTGATGGCCTTGCCTTTGCACAAATAGCAGAAATTCCTACAATTTAAGAAAAAGACACTTTGTTATCAAAGTTATCTTAAATTAGTTATGGTTCTCAGGAGCTGCTTCTATTTCCTGTATACAAAAAGATATTATACCTTCTTGTGATTGAATCATGGCTTCCAAGAAGGTATGTTCAAGTCCTAACCCTCCTCCTGGTGTGACCTTATTTGGAAATAGGGGCATTGCAGATGTAATTAAATAAAGATGAGATCATCCCGGGTTAGGGTGGATCCTAAGCCAATGATTGGAATCTTTATAAGAAGAGAAAACAGACCTTTGTGCACTGTTTATGGGAACGAAAAATGGCGTAGCCACTGTGGAAAATAGTTTGGCACTTCCTCAAAATGTTAAACACAAAAGGGCCTTCTGACCAAGGAGCTGTGCTCCTGGGTATACAGTTGGCTCTCCGTATCAGTGAAACCTTCATCCTTGGATGTGGAGGGCTGACTGTAGGTGACTTTAACATCTTTGGATTTTCATATCCAAGGGGCTGGTGGGATGACGGTGGTCCTGGAACCAATCAATTGATTGGTTGATTATATATACAAAGTAATTGAAAACAAATTTTCAAACAAAGACATGAATGTTCATAGCAGGACTATTCACACAAGCCAAAAAATTAAAAAAGCAGAAATAACCCAAATGTCCATCAACTGATGAACAAATAAACACAATTTATTATTTTGGTATAAAAGATTATTATCCAGTCACAAAAAGGAACGAAGGGGAATTCCTTGGAGGTCTAGTGGTTAGGACCCAGTGCTTCCACTGCAGGGGGCACAAGCTCAATTCTTGATCGCGGAACTAAGAGCCTGCAAGCCCTACGGCGGGGCCAAAAAAAAAGAGAAATGAAGTACTGATCCATGCTACAACAAACATGGATGAACCTTGAAAACATGCTCAGTGAGAGAAATCATATGCAAAAAAGGCCACTTACTGCATGATTCCATTGATGTGAAATGATTGGAATAGGTAAAACCATATAGGGAGAAAGCAGGTTAACAATTGCTGGGGGCTGAAGGGAGGGTGGGAAGAATGAGGAATGATGCTAATGGGTATGGAGTTTCCTAAATTTTAGGATGATGGAGATGTTTCAGAACTAGACAGAGGTGATGGTTACACAACGCTGTGACTGTGTAACCTCCACTGATGGTTAATTTTGTTTTATGTGAATTTCACCTCAATTTAGAAAGAGAAGGAGGAAGAGGAGGCAGAAAAGGGAAACAAAGAAAAAGAGTCATACATTTATTGCTGGTGGCCATATGGAGGAAGTCCATATACATTTGCATATTGTTACAGTGGCCTTTGGTCGGTATCTTTTAACATTTTAACACTTCTGTGGGACAGGTTCCACTCTTAGGGACCAATATGTAAGGGCATACATATTGTATATGAACTATAAAGAAAGCTGAGTGCCGAAGAATTGATGCTTTTGAACTGTCATATTGGAGAAGGCTCTTGAGAGTCCCTTGGACTGCAAGGAGATCCAACCAGTCCATCCTAAAGGAAATCAGTCCTGAATGTTCATTGGAAGGACTGATGTTGAAGCTGAAACTCCAATACTTTGGCCACCTGATGCAAAGAGCTGACTCATTGGAAAAGACCCTGATGTTGGGAAAGATTGAAGGCAGGAGAAGAAGTGGACGACAGAGGATGAGATGGTTGGATGGGATCACCAACTCGATGGACAGGAGTTTGAGTAGACTCTGGGAATTGGTGATGGACAGGGAGGCCTGGCATGCTGCAATCCATGGGGTCGCAAAGAGTCAGACACGACTGAGCAACTGAACTGAACTGAAGGATATACAAGAAAAATTATGCAGTATTGTTCATAGTGGCAAAAATGGGAAACAAAGAAAATACCCATTGAAAGGATAGTGAATACATCATGGTATAGTCATGCCACAGAATACTACACAACCATTAACATGCTCTCTGCCATTCTCACCTGGAGAGCTTTCCATGTGATACTGTTTTGTTTTTAAATGATATTTATTTATTTACTTATTTTCGGCTGTGCTGGCTTTTCGTTTCTGGGTGGGCTTTTGTTCAGTTATGGCGGCTGGGGGCTCCTCTTTAGTTGCAGTGCATGGGCCTCTCACTGCAGTGGCTTCTCTTATTGCAGAGCATGGGCTCTAGGGCACATAAGCTTCAGTAGTTTCAGCACGTGAGCTCAGTAGTTGGGGCTCCTGGGCTCTAGAGCACAGGCTCAATAGTTGTGGCACACGGGCTTACTTGCCCTGCGGCATGTGGGATCCAGAAGAATGGAGAGGAAAAGGAAAAAAAAAAAGGGAAGAGAGAAGAGAGAAGTCAGCCAGAGAGAAGAAGAGAAAAAGATATTTCACTAGGAAAGGGAAACCCCTCAATATATATAATACAGTATATATACAATATATAATACTTTTATGATTTTATATAAAACTATGTTTATATATATATGTGAATTCAAAAACTTACTTTTAATGAATTATAATCAATTAAACAGAACTTAACGCAGAATTAAAATACCATTGCTTTGGCTTCAGCATTATCAATTAATCCGTGATGCCTTCTTTCTGCAGAATGCAAAGATTTGAACTAAAAAAAAACACAAAAAAACCTGGAGAAGGAAATGGCAACCCACTCCAGTATTCTTGCCTGGAGAAGTCCATGGACAGAGGAGCCTGGCGGGCTGCAGTCCATGGGGTTACATGACTGAGCCTGTGTGCACGAGGGTGGAGGGAGATGGGTTGGTAGCAATAAACTGGTAGAAAAACAGCAACAAAAAAAATGCAAAGATGCGTATTTGCATAAATAGTATTTCTAGTGCATAATTCTCCACTTATCTGGTATTAGAACATGTATGCATTATGATTCAAATATGAATTATTCAAAATCACCCCCAATATACATCCAGAATCTTCCATAGTAATGTACTTGATTAAATAATTAATATAATTGCTTACAGCACCCCGCCCCCAAATAAAAGCATTCAGTCTTTGGCTGCCCAGGAACCTGAAAGCAGACTTGTCTTTGTCCCGGTAGTTACTCTGGGTTTTTGGGATGAGGAGAACAAACTAGAAGACAAAGAGGGAGCTACGGAGTAGATGTCTGTATTTTCACCCGCTGAGCATTCTGTTAGAGGATGATCCCACCTCCATCGTCACTTCATCTAGAAGATGATCCCACCTCCATCGTCACTCCATCTAGCTCCTCTAAGCTCCACCTGGGTCCCTCAACTCCAGGTGTGAACACTTGCCACAGGCTAGCCAGCGAGAGGATGCTATTCATCTGGCCACTCTGATTGGTTCAGAGCTGGACACCTGACCCAAGCTGGACCAATCAGAGGATTACTTCCTACCCTAGACGCTGACGCTCTCAAGAGAAACTCTCCTATTTCGGAACTGAGAGCTGCTGTTTTCGCCACCGAGTTGAGCTGAAGTTCGGATGGAGAGAAGCTGAGGGCCTGCGAGGTTAAAATATCTTGGTGGCGTCTTGGAGTACCTGAATCCGCCAGGGTGGAATCCTACCGACTACTTTGGACTTCTGCACCGCCCCCGCCCCCTCCTTTAGCCGATTTGAGTTTGATTCATTTATGGTTCTGGGCAAGAGTCCTGAGACAAGGGGTGAAAGATTAAGACTTAGACCACTAGTTTTCAAACCTGGCTTTTTAATAGCGATGCCTTGGTGCTTAACCACAGATCCTGACCTAATTGGGTTGTGGTATGGACTGGACTTATGGCAGAAAGCAAAGAAGAACTAAAGGGTCTCTTGGTGAAAGTATCAGCGAAGAGTGAAAAAGTTGGCTTAAAACTCAGCATTCAAAAAACTAAGATCATGGCATCTGGTTCCATCACTTCATGGCAAATAGATGGGGAAACGGTGGCAGACTTTATTTTTTGGGGCTGTAAAATCACTGCAGATGGTGACTGCAGTCATGAAATTAAAAGACCGCTTACTCTTTGGAAGAAAACTTATAGCCAACCTAGACATATTAAGAAGCAGAGACGTTACTTTGCCAACAAAGGTCCATCTGATCAGGGCTATGGTTTTTCCAATGGTCATGTATGGATTGAGAGTTGAACTATAAAGGAAGCTGAGCACCGAAGAATTGATGCTTTTGAACTGTGGTGTTGGAGAAGATTTCTTGAGAATCCCTCGGACAGCAGGGAGATCCAACCAGTTCGTCCTAAAAGAAATCAGTCCTGAGTATTCATTGGAAGGACTGAAGCTGAAACTCCAATACTTTGGCCACCTGATGCGAAGAATTGACTCATTTGAAAAGACCCTGATGCTGGGAAAGATTGAGGGCAGGAGGAGAAGGGGACGACAGAGGATGAGATGATTGGATGGCGTCACCGACTCAGTGGACATAAATTTGGGTAAGCTCCGCGAATTGGTGATGGACAGGGAAGCCTGGCATGCTGCAGTCCATGGGGTCACAAAGAGTCCGACACGACTGAGCAACTGAACTGATAGACTGAACGTCCAGATTTTTCTAAACTCCTAAGATGTGCAGCCGAAGTTGAGAATTACTGACCCTGCTAAGGTGCTCCTTAAACTTTAGTGTGCATAGGGCACACTGAGGCCCCACTTTTGACATTCCCATTGAGTAGGTCTGGGTGAGCCCAGGAATTTACACTTCAAACCAGCTCTCAGATAATGTGGATACTGCTGGTCCATGGACGACACTTTTAAGAACTTCTCATCTAGAGGGCTGAGGGGATGGGGGAAGAGAAGAGCAAAGGCTGGGAGGTGAATGAGGGGCTTGGCAAGTCAGGCGCTAGAGCTGCTGAGGGGCATGGGGGATAAGAACTTTTAATTAGTATTGCTGTGAATTTCGTTTTCTGTTCTTGAGAGTTGGGGGTGGGGTGGGAAATGCGATTCCTGTGTAATTACTTTCAGCTGTTGAACTGTGTCTCCCATGTGACTTCTCCAAGGATAAACCTACATGGATCTCTTAAGTTCATGAGGGTTACAACTATCTGGTTACCCTCCATTGTTGTCACTCATTTTTTTGTCCAGTAGAAAGTGATCACAGGTCAAGGATAGGCCATGGAGATTTTGCCCTCTAGAGTGGATCATAGTCTAGAGAGTTAGCTCCTGTGGAAATGAGTCTGAGGGGTCTTGAGGAGCCAGGCATACCCCCACAGAGACCAGCTTAAAGTGGTTTGACATCCACCAGGTATCCTCGTTTGCAGTAATACATCAGCCCCTCATCTGGGCTCCCTTTGTCTCTTCAGGTGAATGGCACATCCATCATGGACAGGACTCTGGTTCTGTTTGTTTTCCCTTTGTTCTCTCTTTCCTTTCTTTCCTTTAGTTCTGCCAGTTTATGGCTGCCAACCCATCCCCCTCCACCCTCATGCATGTGTCCTCAGTCATGTAACCCCATGGACTGCAGCCCGCCAGGCTCCTCTGTCCATGGACTTTTCTAGGCAAGAATACTGGGGTGGGTTGCCATTTCCTTCTCCTGTTCTTTCTTTCATTAAACATTTCCTCCACATTTTCTACCTGCCAAGCCTTGTTTGAGGCTCTGTAAATACAGATCAAACCAAGTAATAATGGCAGAGATGGTTGGTTGACCACCAATATCCTCACTCCCCCCCACCTCCTTTAAATTTTTTTTTAAATTTCTGGCCGTGCAGCACAGCGGTCAGGATCTTAGTCCCCCAACCAGGAATCTAACCTGTGCCCCCTGCAGTGGAAGCGTGGAGTCCTAACCACTGCACTGTGAGGGAACTCGCCTCTCCTTCCTTCTTGAGCAATAGAACTCATGAGTTTTACCTGGCACATGTTTGTTCAGTTGATAACTGCATTTCTGAGCTTCTTTTGGAGCTAAGTGTTCATGTGACTAAGTTCTAAGATGTTCATGTGAATTTATGTTAAGATGTGAGCAGAAATGATGCATGCTCCTTCCAGGTCTGTTTAAAATAACGGAGAGGGAATTTCTGGCGGTTCAGTGGTTAGGACGCCATGCTGTCATTGCCAAGGGCCCAGATTCAACCCCTGGTCAGAGAACTAAGATGCCACAAGCCTTGGCCAAGATAAAATAATGGATATGTCCTCTGTTTGCTCTTTCTCCTGCCCTTTACCACTGGCTGAGACGATGGTCTGTTGGCAGGAGCTAGAGCAGCAACCTTGGGGCCCAGAGGTTCAAATTGTGCCTTGAAGTTGTCAATGTTTCTACCCTAGGACCACCTACATCTGAATTAGGTGAAAGAGAAATAAACTTGATTTTGTTTGAGCTGGTGGCAGCCTAGATTGTACCTAGACTAGTAAGTCTCTGATCATCACCTCTAGTGAAAGAGACAAAGGAAGTAATTACCAAAAGAGTGTCACAAGTACTGAAATAAAGATAACCCTGTGGTGTTGTGGGGCTCTAAACTAGGGCATGCTCAGACTTAACCTGGGCGTCCATTGGTTAAGACTCCATACATCCATTGCAAGGGACACGGGTTCAGTTCCTAGTTGGGGAACTAAGATCCCACATGCCATGTGGCAAAAAAACAAAGCAAAACCAAAGCTTAGATATGTTCAGCATAGGCTGGGATGTCCATTGATAAGGCTAATTGAGGAGGATCCCTATAGATGGAAACTGGAGTAGGGTTGGACACTTGAATCAGTGAGGATTCTTTGATTTTAAGTAACAGCAACAAAGTCCAACAAGGACTATATTTAGGGGATAATTCATTTATTCAACAAACTTGCCTATCACCTGTTATGTTCCTGGCACTGTTTAGGTCCCGGTGATTAGCAGTGACTAAAACAAACAAAACTTCCCAAATCAAAACATAACTCTGCCCCCATAGATCTTATGATCTAGCGGGGAGAGATTTATTATCTCACAAAACAATAAAATCCAGAGACAGGTGGTCTCGGGCTGGTAGATATGGAGGTTCGACACTGTCTTCAAGGACCCATTTCTTCACTTTGCCATCCTCAGTGTATAAACTTTGTCCTCAGCCTTGTAACCTCATGAATGCAAGATGGCTGCCACTGTTCCAGGCATCACATTACATGCACATTAACCCAGTGGAGTAGAAAAGAGACTGTTTCCTCTCGTTCAGCTATTCTTTTATTATCTAGAAGGAAAACCTCTCAGAAGTCCTCGGCAGATTTCAAGTCCTATTTTCTAGAATTGTATCTGTCACATTCCTGATAAAATCACTGGCCCAGGGAAGGAAACAACCATGAGTGGTTTAATCAGGGATCACCAACTCTTAAAAATTATTAGTGACCTCAGAGAACCTTCTTTTATGTGATTATATCAATTGATATTTGCTGTATTCAAAGTTAAAATGAAAAATTTATGTGTTCATTAGTTCATTTAAAGTTACCCTTTGCATGTTAATATAAATAAGTTTTTTTTAAATAAAAAATAGTATATTTTCCCAAGCAAAAAAATTAGTGAAAAAGTGGCATTTTAGATTTTTCTATATGGCTTTAATTTCTGACTTCATAGAAAAAGTTGTAATTTCTGTTTTTGCCTTTAATTCATTGTGATAAGTTTTTCTGTTTGAAATGTATGAAGAAATTCTGGCCTCACACAGATATGTTGTTGCAAAAAGCAGGGCCTTGCGGAGCCTTGGAAGGATCTCAGGGACCCCCAAGAGTTCTCGGATCACACACTGAGACCCACTGGTTTAGATCAATCAAAACTTAGTCCCCTGTTAGCAAATAGGTTCATCTGTGCCATTTTTCTGAATTCCACATGTATGTATTAATATGTGATCTTTTGTTTTTCTCTTTCTGACTTCCTTCACCTTGTATGACAGACTCCAGGTCCATCCGTGTTTCTACAAGTGACCCGGTATTGTTCTTTTTATGGCTGAGCAGGACTAGAGATGCAGACGTACAGAGTGGACAGGTGGATACGGGGGTTGGCGAGGGAAGAGGGGAAGGATGAACTGGGAGCCTGGGATTGACGTTTCTGCACTACCGTGTGTAAACCAGCTAGTGGGGACCTTCTGTACAATGCAGGGAGCTCAACTCAGCGTTCTGTGAGGACCTAGATGGATGGGGTGATGGGGAGCTAAAGAGGGAAGAGAGATATGTATACATATGGCTGATTCACTTCACCGTGCAGCAGGAACTAACATAGTGTCGTAAGTCAGCCATACCCCAATTAAAAACAACAACAACAACAAAAAAACAACTCGCTCCCTGGGCTCTGAAGAGGCTCAGCTCCCACCCTGACTCCACACAGCTCAACCTCCCTGTGAACACATGGCTGCTTCCATTCTTGAAAATCTCACAGTTCTTTTAGCAAGGAGAAAGGAGAGTGACTACTGGGCAAGCAACCCACAGTGTTTGCCACAAACCACTGTGTAGTAGTGGTTTTCAAGGTTATTTGACTGTATCCGTAGGGAGAGATAATACTTTATATACATTATGCACACACATACAACAGGAAGAGAAGTTTTGTAAAATAATACTTAGCCTTACAACATGCAGTACACAGTGCACTGATATTTTCTGTATTACTTTTTTTTTTGAGTGATAGCTGTAACTCATTAATTCATCTCATGACTCACTGTCTCTCATGGGTCATAATCTTCACTGTGAAGAATACTGCTCTCTAGGGACTTGTTAGTTGATTGGATAAATGGGCTGGGCCAAGGAATCTAAGAGGAGAGGGAATTTAATATGAATTGTCTCAAAACTGACCAGAAAAATTTCCTGAGAAGCCCTGGTTGACCCTGCCTTTTCCCTAGTGACCTACAGTAATTCCTTTATGTTTTTTAGGGAGAAGTAGGCTCAACTCAGTCTTAAGTTAAAAATAATAATAATAAATTAAAAATTTTTTATTTTGACTTAGAGTTGGGAAGCCTAGGAGTTTCTTGAACATCAGGCATGGCTGGAATCAGGTGCTCCACCTGTACACTTGGATGCTCTCCAGGATGGCCTCAATTTCAGCCAAGAGTGGCTCCCTTCAGCAGCTCCGCTTTAAAACCCACAGAGGAGGGACTTCCCTGGTGGTCCGGTGGTCCAGTGATTGAGACTCTGTGCTTCCACTGCAGGCGGCAGGGTTTGATACCTGGTTGGGGAACTGAGAACCCCCATGCCACAAAGTGCAGCCAAAAAAAACCAAAACAAGAACAAACAACAACAACAAAGGAAAGAAACCACAGAGGTAAGAAGACTCTGTCTTGCCAGTACTGGCAGGATATCCACTGCTGATGCTCATTGGCCAGGTCGGTATGCTCACCTTAGGAAGGGGATGTTGAGATCTGACTCATCTGAACCGCGTGGGATTGGCTCTCCGGTGAAGGACTGGGGAGCTGTCGCTTAGAGGAGAAGGTTCTGAGCAGGCAAGCCCGGCAGATGTTCACCATCCCAGGCGTCCTGAGGAAAAAGAAGGCATTGGGTCTGGAGCAACGTTATATTCCCAGGGACTGGCACAGACTAGGCTCAGAAAATATCTGTTGTCAGAACAAGTCTTATTCGTTTGCATGACTGAGAACACTCAGCCCATGTGCATGTTTCAAAAGGTAAAGAAGTCAAGGTAGGCCAGTAGGTCAATGGAAGAGACCAGAGGCCGGTTTAAACTGACACATATATGGCAGACATTTTCAATAAAAGTGCCAAGGTAACTCAGTGGGGACAAGAATTGTGTTTTTTTAAATAAATATTGCTGGAACAATTGGATATTCATACGGAAAAGCAGTGAACTCAAGGAGAATTCCCTGGTAGTCCAGTGGTTAGGAACCCACCTTCCAGTGCAGGGGACTCAGGTTTGATCCCTGGTTGGGGAACTAAGATCCCACGAGCTTTGAGGCAACTGAGCCTCAACTACTGAGCCTGAGTGCTCTGTAGTCCATGGGCCACAATGGAGAACTGATGCAGCTAAATAAATACATACTAAAAAATAATAAAAAAAAAAAATAAGAAAAAAACTTGATTCCTACCTCACTATATATGAAAAATGTTTGAGCTAGATCATAGGGCTAAACACAAAAGGAAAAATAAGCTCCTAGAGGAAGATATAGGACCCACTTGGAATGGACAAAGGTTTCTTAGGCTATCATAAGCACTAATCATAAAAGGAAAAATTTATAAATTGGACTTTATTGAAATTAAGAAAATTCTGTTGTTTCTAATTTACTGTTTAGAAAACAAAAAACCCACTGAATTGTTTATTTTACAATGGTTAACATGGTGAATTTTATGTAATGTGAAATTTATGTTAATTAGAAAAATTAATAAGTATCATATTGCTTGATTGCAAAACTTTAGGATTCTAAAGTACACAGAATATTATAAATTGTCAAGATGACTAGGGAACAAAATTAAATCACTTCAAGGAAAAAAGAATGAAAATGAAAGGCACAGACTTCAACAAAATATTTGTAATACGTAGATTTGACAAGCAAATTGTATCTAGAATATATAAAGAACTCCTACAATTGAGTAATATGAGGATGACCCAACAAAAATACTGCATAAAATGGAAATTCCCTGATGGTCCAGCCATTAGGACTTAGCACTGTTGTTGCTGTGGCCCAAATTCAATCACTGATGGGAAAATAAGATCCCTGTGTGGCCAAAACAAACCAAAAATGGATAAAAGGTTTGAACAGTTGCTTCATAGGAAAAGATATATGAATGTTCAATAAGTACATGAAATATTGCTCAGCATCATTAGTTAATCAGAGAAATGCAACTAAAACCATAAATAAATACCATTACATACCTGTTAGAATGACTTAGAAAAAAAACAGGCAATACTAAGTGGTGTTAAGAATATGGAGCAGCTGGAACTCCTGTTCATTGCTAGTGGGAATGGAAACTGGTGTGGTCACTTTGGAAAAGAGTTTGGCATTTTTAAAATAAATTTAAGCATACAGATACTATATGACTTAGCCATCCTATCTAGATATTCTGTGTCTCAATTGTGATGGTGGTTACGTGACCATACACGTTTGTCAAACCTCGTGAAACTATAAAGGATAAGTTTTACTGTATGTCAATTGGACCTCAATAAATATGATGAGTACATCATGAGAAACGCTGGGCTGGATGAAGCACAAACTGGAATCAAGATTGCCGGGAGAAATATCAATAACCTCAGATATGCAGATGACACCACCCTTATGACAGAAAGTGAAGAAGAACTAAAGAACCTCTTGATGAAAGTGAAAGAGGAGAGTGAAAAAGTTGGCTTAAAGCTCAACATCCAGAAAACTAAGATCATGGCGTCTGGTCCCATCACTTCATGGCAAATAAATGGGGAAACAGTGGAAACAATGGCACACTTTATTTTTTGGGGCTCCAAAATCACTGCAGATGTTGACTGCAGCCATGAAATTAAAAGATGCTTACTCCTTGGAAGGAAAGTTATGACTAACCTAGACAGCATATTAAAAAGCAGACATTACTTTGCCAACAAAGGTCTGTCTAGTCAAGGCTATGATTTTTCCAGTAGTCATGTATGGATGTGAGAGTTGGACTATAAAGAAGGCTGAGCACCAAAGAATTGATGCTCTTGAACTGTGGTGTTGGAGAAGACTCTTGAGAGCCCCTTGGACAGCAGGGAGATGCAACCAGTCCATCCTAAGGGAGATCAGCCATGAGTGTTCATTGGAAGGACTGACATTGAAGCTGAAACTCCAATACTTTGGCCACTTGATTCGAAGAACTGACTCATTGGAAAAGACCCTGATGGTGGGAAAGATTGAAGGTGGAAGGAGAAGGGGATGACAGAGGATGAGATGGTTAGATGGCATCACCGACTCAATGGACATGAGTTTGGGTAAACTCTGGGAGTTGGTGATGGACAGGGAGGCCTGGCATGCTGCAGTCTATGGGGTTGCAAGGAGTCAGACATGACTGAGCAACTGAACTGAACTGAAACATGATGACTTTAAAACAAACAGAATATGATTCACAATAGCAAGTAATAGGATGCAGAGTGACTAGAATCCTCCTTCATCATTGATGGGGGTATAGATGGTACAAGAACTTTGGAAAACTCTTTGGTGATTTCTTATGAAGTTAAATACACACCTGAAACTTGACAACTGTTAGTCGTTCAGTTGTGTCCGACTCTTTGCAACTCCATGAGCTGTAGCCTGCCATGCTCCCCTGCCATGGGATTACCCAGGTAAGAATTCTGGAGTGGGTTGCCATTTCCTTCTCTGGAGGATCTTCCTAACCCAGGGATCAAACCCAGGTCATTGCAGGCAGATTCTTTATTGTCTGAACCACTAGGGAAACACACCTAACACAGATCAATTCCACTCCTAAGTATGTACCCAAGATATATGAATGCTTATGTCCACACAGGCTTGGCCAACAATATTCAAAGCAATTCTTTCCATTATAGCCCCAAACAGGAAACAACCCAAATGTCCATCAAATCGGTGAGTGAATAAACAAATATTGGTATATTAATATAGGAACGTGATCTTGTTCATTTCTGTCTCCTCAGTACCTAGAATACTTGCCTGCCTGACATATAGTAGGGTGCTTGATAAGATTATGTTGTGATGATTGTTGATTCTAAAACTTGCATAATCTATAGAAATATGATTATGTAAATATTTTCTACCACAGAACAATGATGTTACTGGCCTGACATAAAGGGAAACAGAACTTCCTCTATGGTACTATCTTCTGCTCCGTGGCCTTGGTCCTAGGTCACCAGTAACATCCCATTGTCTTGAAATGTGTTGGTACCTTTCTACCAATGGTGTGATGGAGCTGCCACCTACCAGCTCACAGAAACTGATCGTACATATCTCTTCGCAACTCCGCGTTCAGTTATCTCATGTAGGTAGCTTGAAATCGGCCATAGTAGGAGTCTTTGCATCCCTAGATTGGAAAACAAGACATCAGAGCTTCCTTCCTAGAGCCAGTTGTGAACCGTGTTCTAGCACGTCACTGATTAGTCCTGTCCCTAACCCTGGCGGCCTCTTGGTTTCCTTTTAGCTTCTCCGACCTTCCATCACCTGCGTAACAGTTCTCACAGATTCCTGCTGTATTTCTGCCTTCACTAACAAGATACTAAACTTGTTGAGAGAAGAGATGAATTTCTTCACGTTTTGCTTTTAGAACATCTTCAAATGAAGCAAATCGACTTCTTGACGGCATTTTTCACAGAGCCTGTTGACTTTATGTTCTGATTTCTTGTTCTTATGTCTTCTGAGACTTGCTGCCCATTTTCATGCATTTTTAGGTTAATTCCACCACCTCTTGCACAATGTGTCTTCTGCTTGTTTTCACTTCCACTTTTAATTTTCTGGGGTACATCTTGGATTATTTTTTAAAAAAGCTGGATTATGCTTGTTGAATATGGAAACATAGGCCTAAAGCACTATTTGCTTTAAAACTTGAGCTCTGTATTCTGAAGGATTTCCTTGCCCTGATATCTCTAAACACTGATTTGGTCTTTTTTCTATTTTGCAGCATATACACAGATTAAAAAAAATGTTTTTCAATTTTCAAATTCTTGTTCTGAGGTGCCTACTTGAAATAAAGTTGGAGATGACTGTGGCTGTATCTGTAGACAAAATATGGCAAAAAAAGTTTTTTGCACAAACAGCATTGAACAGCAAAGATCAAAATAAGACTTTCACACATACTGCGGGGATGAGGTCGTAGGAAAAAAGGCACTGGCATATGTTGGTAGTGCAAAACGATACAACTTCTGGGGATACTTTACACCCTGTGTTAAATGTCCACTGGCATTTTCCCTTTGCCCTAGCAACTCCACTCTTAGGTATTTGTATTACAGACACACCTGCACACGTACAGAAGAAAGTGAGAACAAAGTTCCTGTTGCAGTGTCATTAGTCATTGTGGGAGTGGAAACAACCCAAGTTTCCATCTATAGGGAGTGACATAGTCACACGTGGAATAGTATGTAATAATAAAGAAAAAAATGAGGAAGCTCTCTTTTTTATTGCTATTGAATAACCTTCAGGAGTTAGTGAAGGACAGGGAAGCTTAGCACACTGCGGTCCATGGGGTCCCAAAGAGTCAGACACAACTGAGTGACTGAAAACAGCAAAAATATATATCTTCAGGTTATGTTGTTAAGAAAAAAAAGCCAGGACACAGAAAAAGTTTATACAGGAGGCCACCTTTTTTGTACAAGGGGGCTCAATATTTGTGAACAGGAAATGTCCACGAGAAACTAACAAAAGTGTTTACCAGTGGTAACAGGAGATAGAGGAACTCAGGAGATGAGTGGAAGTCAGTTTTTCCTGTATATTCTTTTCTATATCATCTTGCTTTTTCAACCTTATGAATGCAATTTCTATTTAAAAATTAAATGGAGGACTTCCCTGGTGATCCGGTTGCTAAGACTCCGTGCTCCCAATGTAGGAGGCCTGCGGCCGATCCCTAGTCAGGGAACTAGATCTCACATGCTGCAGCTAAAGATACTGCCTGCAGGAATGAAGATTGAAAATCCCACGTGCTGCCACAAGACCTGGCACTGTCAAATAAATATTAAAAAAATAAAGATTATTTAAAAATAAATAAAAATTAAATGGAAAGAATGTAAAGCCAGAATATATCAATCACTTATTACATGCCAATTTCTGTGCTGAGAGTATTTCATGGAGAATCTCATTTAAAACTCATGCTGAGAAGCAGGAGTAAAACCTGACATCTCAGAGATAGAGACTGATTTTCAGATAAGTTACACTGTGACTCTCTGATTTGAACATGGTATGTCTGATTCCAGGTCTTTGCTCTTACCATGTGGCTGACTACTTTCCATCAATTGTACTTCAATAAAAAATAAAAAGAAAAAATTAAGATACCCTCAAGGTAGGCATTAAAAAATGTGACTGGCGAATTCCCTGGCAATCCAATGGTCGGGACTCCTCACTTCCACTGCAGGGGCCACGAGTTCAACCCTGCAAGCCACGCGGCCAAAAACAAAACGAAAATGTGACTGACCTTGACTCAAGTTCAATTTGAATTGATAGTCGGAAAATCAGTGAGGCTTTCGGAAGAAAATACATTTTCATGAACTCAAAGATGGGACTGAACTCATTGCTCCCTCTTTAGAAATTGTAACAAGTGTGTATCATGTCTCATGGCTGCTGTGACAAAGACCTACCCCAGGCTTGGTAGTTTAAAACGATAGAAGTTTAGCCTCTCACTCTCCTGGAGGCTAGAAGTCCAAAATTAAGGTGTTGCACGTCTGGTTCCTTCTGGAGGTTCTGAAGGAGGATCTATTTCATGCCTCTTTCCTGGCTTTTGGCAGTTGTGTGCCATCCTTGGCTTTCCTTGGCTTGTAGCTGCATCAGTCCCGTCTCTGCCTCCCTCATCTCATGGCCTTCTCTGTGGGTCTGTGTCTCTCCTCTTATTAGGAAACCACTCACTGGGTTTGAGCCTATTCTAATCATTATGACTTCATCTTAATGATACACTACTGCCTAAATATGGCACTTAGACATACTGAATATTTTAAGCTGAAGGAGTTTGAGAAACAGCAAAAGTAGAAAGAACTCTCTGACCTTCCCTGAAGCAGATCATAAGACCCTCAGGTGAGAGGTACCCACGCTCTACCTGGAGGAAAGGAGTGTCCTTATCTCTGAAGACAGAGGAATCTGAACAAACAAGCTGTGCTGTTTCCCCCAGTTTTCTACCTAGTGTAAAATCAGTCAAGTTTAACTGTTTCTTTGGGTCTTCATTTTCTTATAAAGACTTCTGTTTCCCCTAAAACTTACACATTCAATACATTTTAGTGCTTTTCTCTTGTTGACCAGTCTTTTGTTATAGGGACTCCAGCTGAAAACTTAGAGAGGTAACTTGATTCCGTCAGCAAACACCCAATGTTGGAAGAAGGTCACATTCTGAGGTTCTGAGTGGATATAAATTTGGGGGAGATACTATTCAACCCTTTGCAGGGTTGACACTGTCAACCTGCTTTGACAGTGTCAAAGTAACACTGTCACTTTGCAGGTGACAGTATTGATATGAATTCTATTTTCCTGAAATTCCAGCTTCTGCTCTGTGTGTGTGTGTGTATGTAGGGGCAAAGCTGATGGATGGACTGTAGAAAACCAAATCGCCTTACCAAAAGTACTGGCCTGCTTGCACCTAGCAGGGTGCTCAAGAACACTCTGTCCTGATGGCCGTTGAGTCTAAAATTTGAGTAAACATCATCTACAAAAAATTATGCCCAATCAACAGCACCCTGATTTTCCTTTGGGAAACTCACCTCCTCTTCACTCTCAGTCCATGCAAGTAGGAGGAACTGACCACACTCTTTGGCTCTAGGAGTGGGCACATGACAAGGCTTGGCTAATCAGAACATCTGACATCCTGACCACAGTGATCAGTTCAAGAGACCAAAAATTGAGCCTATCAGAGCCATAGAGATTCAGCCCTGGTCTTTGGCATGAAGCTTCCATTTGTAGGCGTTACCAAACTGAATATAAAGTTAGAGCTACCAGGGGCCCCATAATGCCTCTGAGTGTGAAGTAAAAATGAAGGAAATCAGGGATGAGGGATGGAGAAGATTCCTAACGATACTGTCTGAGATCCTGGATCCAACTGCACCTGAAGGTAGCCCTTCATGTGGACTACCCAAGGATAAGTCAAAGTACTCTTTTATGCTGAAGCTAGTTTCAGCTGAGTTTCTGTCATTTGCAACTGAAAGAGTCCTGACTAACTGAAAATTCCTTCAGTTGCCAGTTTGTTTATTTATTTATTTTTGACTGGGCCAGGACTTGGTTGCAGCACTCAGGATCTTTAGTTGAAGCGTGCAGGATCTAGTTCCCTGAGCAGAGATCGAACTTGGGGTCCCTGCTTTGGGAGTGTGAAGTCTTAACCACTGGAGTACCAGGAAAGTCCCTCCAGTTTATGTCTTGAAGGTAGACAAAAAGAAAAGATATGCTAGTAAAGTGTGGAGAAGGAAATTCCTTCCACTTAAAAAAGAGCTGGACACAGATTAACAAAATAGCTGGAAGTTTGCATGAACTATAAAATTTGCATGATTTGGTTTTCAAGTCATTTGTTCTTTGAACTATTATTTCTAGTTTATATTATTACTGTTCTTCTATTATTTATCAGTTGCTCTTCTAAGTACCAGGGAGACAGTGGTAAACCAGTGAGACATATTCTAGACAAAAAATAAACCAAAAAAAAAAGCAAATTCTAACAAAACCTATTCTGAACATATTCAAAAACAAAGCAAAATATATTCCAGCCAAAAAATCAAGCAGATCATAAAATAATATTAGTGGTGACAGGAAAAATCATAAATAGTAAAAAAAAAAATAATGTACTGAAAAAAAAAATATACTGAATGCCCTTTGGAAAGCTAAATGTTGTTTAGAGGAACCTTTCAGGGTATTTAATTCTACAGGGTCCTGTACCTTTCTTTGTCTTTAGATATTTTGCAATGCTGTAATTTGTACCAAACAGATTAACAATGAAAATGATTCTTGACCACAGAGATGCAGTGAACCTTGTTCAATGGAAATTCAGTTGATTTCCGCCTTATGGGAGAGATGGCTCCCACCATTACATGTGGCCCATGGACACTGACGCGTTTTGCATCTAGTAGTAGTTTCATTTCAGCATTCCTGACTGCCTAAATATAACGTATCTTTGGAGTCTCCTTTGACTCAGTATTAACATCTTACTGGTTCTGAAATCGCTTACCACAGATTGGGGCTTGAATCTGGCCAAAACCCTGCTTGGAATGAACTCACATGGCTGGGACTCAAACCCAGCCAAAACCCTACTTGGGACTTGAACTCATGTGACTGAGACTCAAACCCAGCCAAAACCCACGGTACCTGGTTTCAAGACCCAGTGAAGCTCGGGTTCTTGATGTCTGATCGCAGAAAGAATTCAGTGAGAGATTGATAGGTAAGAAGTGGATTTATTCAGATACAGAGAGAAGCACCCTCCACAGTGTGGGCTATCACAGAGGGTGAGTGTGGCAGGTGCGAAATGTGGCGTGGTTAGTGTTTATAGGCTGGGTGATTTCATATGCTAATGAGTGGGAGGGTTATTCCAACTGTTCTGGGGAAGGGCTGGAGATTTCCAGGATTTGGGCCACTGTCCACTCCTTGGTCTTTTAACAGTGCCTTGGAACTCTCATGGCATCTCTGGGTGTGTCATTTCACTTACTGATTCAGGATCAAGGTCTAGTATTGACTGCCATCTTGGTCCCATTTGATTCTAATCAGTTTATGTTGAGCTATGTCATTCTTTCAAAAGTTGTGCCCTGCCCCTTTCCCTCCTGTTACAGTTCTTTCATTAACTCATGGGTTCAATAAAATCTTTGGCAGGTATTTGCTTGATATTTTTGAATGCATGTCATGATTTTATCTCTTTAGCGTTTTAACGCAGTGAGTGCAGTGGAGGCAAAGCAGATGAGCAGTGGGGTCGACTGGAGTGTGGAACTGCATTAAAGTGATGAAGATGGCTTCTCTGAGAAGGTGGCATTTAAGGAAGGATGTTGGATCTCAGTTTTCTCATCTGTAAAATGGCTCCTAAGCTCTCTCTTGGATTTAACACTCAATGAGTTTATTAACTCTTTCAGTGGACAGAATAGCTCCATGCTGGTCTCATTGATAGTTTCTTCTTACAGCCGTTTTTGTGACCAGTACACTTTCACTTTCAACAGTAATTCAGAAGCCAGCTGACTAGGAGCCAGATCCTTGTTTGTTCATTTTGTCTGCCCAGCATCCATTCCGTCCTCCCCTGGCAACAGCACCCCGATTTTCTGCTGGGGAGCCAGCCCTTTTCCACTCAGTCCATGTGGCTAGGGAAGACTCCTTCCATCCCCAGGATTCAGGAGTGAGCACGTTCCAGGCCTGATAGATGAGAGCATCACTCCCTTCTGGCCAGAGTGATTGGTTTGGAATGCTTCAGGCTGGGCCAATGAGAGCCCTCCAACTTTTCTTGGAACCTTGGTCAAAAGGGTTTTCTCTCGGAAATTCCCTGGCGGTCCAGTGGCTAGGATTCTGCGCTTCCACTGCAGGGAAGATTTTGATCCCTGGTTGAGGAACTAAGATCCGTCGAGTCACATGGCACAGTCAAAAACCAATAACAACAACAACAAATTTTCTCTTTCTATTGGGGTTGCTCTGCTGGTGGGAGGTAACCTTGGAACCAGCATGTAGAGACAGCTCCAGGAGACTGAAGCCAGCATGGAGGGAAAGACCAAGAGTTGATAGAGAAACTGAATACTGACAGCTTTGAGCCCCTGGATTCAACTACTGCTGTCCCGCCAACTTTTTGTTTGAGCTTGTTTAGGCTGGGCTGATACTTCTTACAAATGAGAATCCTGACTCATACAAACCCTAAGTCGTTGTAAACGCTAAATCATTGTAGTAAGACGCTTTGAGCAACTGTGCTTCTAAGATCTGATCAGTTTACCTAGATCAGTTCCATAATAATTTTGAGTTGCTTAGTGATTTATAGCCTGGAGTTAGTCTTTGCAATCACAGAGACCTGGGTTCAAATTATATCTCTATTACCTACCGGTTGGATGAGCTTGGGGAAGTTTGATCACGCATACAGAACTGTTTATGGAGTGTCTCCAGGCTCAAGGTATGGAGTCATGAGCAAGACAAAACATTGCCATGCCTGTGGACTAGTAGGGGGAATTGACTTTTCTGAATCTCAATTTCCTTATCTGTAAAATGGATATAAACACAGTACCTAATTCTCAATGTTGCTATGTTAGATATTATTATGCTACCTTTTGCTGTAGATAGGAGTTGAGATGAAATCCATGTGGTCAAGAATCCTTGTAGATTTAGACTCCCCTTCTATAAGTACTCTTGCCTGGAAAATTCTGTGGATGGGGGAGCCTGGTAGGCTATAGTCCATGGGGTTACAAAGAGTTGGACATGACTGAGTGACTTCACTCTGTAAGTTGGAGCTTTCTTCATTTGTTTGAAAGTGAAAGTGTACTTGTTCAGTTGGGTCCAACTTTTTGTGATCCTATGGACTGTAGCCTGCCAGGCTCATCTGTCCATGGGATTCTCCAGGCAAGAATACTGGAGTGGGTTGCCATTTCCCTCTCCAGGGGATCTTCCGGACCCAGGGATCGAACTCGGGCCTCCTGCATTGCGGGCAGTCTGTTTACCATCTGAGCCACCAGGGAATCCCTTTCTTCATTTGTTTATATATATACTGTACTTATCAGTCACTCACTATGTGCTTACGAACCTGGAAGAAAGCGGGGCTCAGGTTCAAATCCAAGCTCTACCACTCCTTAATCAAATGGCTTAAGCCTCTGAGGCTTAAGTGAAGGAGGCTGCTTCAAGATGAAAATGAAAGGAGAGAAAAATAAGCAAATGGAAAATTAAAAATACAAGGAGAAGGTTAAAGAGAATGGTTTCCGAAACCCAAGCATCCCGTAGATATCTCACTGTTGTTTGTCCCAGCCGCCCTCTCTTTGGAACACAGACCAAAATCACAGCGTTTGAGGCGTTCTTCCTCTGTCCCTTGGCTGAATTGAACTTGTGTTGCTTCCTCTCTCCTTAAATATCCTTTCCTCTGGACAGGATGTTCCTGAAGGAGGCAGAACATCTTGGCTAACTTTAGTTTGCTATTTTCAGTCTGAATTTGTTCCTGGGCAAATCAGCCACAGTCAGAGTATCCTCCCCAGGTTGGATGCTTCTGGCATGATGCTGCAAAGTTTTGTGGGATGCAAGAGCTTAGTTCTACTAAGATCTGAATCTTAAAACCTGGGATGTATCTGGGTTAGGGCATCTTATCCAGTCATTAAAAAAAAAAATTCTTGAACTGCAGAGGGTATGGCAAGATGGGTATATTGCTTAGATTCCTTTTTTGTTGCAAGTAGGGAAAAAAGAACAACAGACCACACAAATCTTCTCAGAGCTGTCTCTAGCGGATTGAGAAGCAGAGGGTACTTAGCCACTGACTCCTGTATCCTGTCAGTTGAAGATGACTTCTAAAGGCAGCAAGTCCCTGGCACTTTTTCTGGGCTGCCCTGAAGCCCGTGCTGGAGATAGCCCTCAGGCTGGAAGACTCAGGTGTGCGAATTAAGAAGCTGAGAGTGAGCCAACGCAGTCCAGCAATTGTAGCTGACCTCAGAGGTGGGTCACGGGGTGTTGGCATGGGGCACCAAGGGCATCGGTTATAAAGAGAATGTGTGTGTTGGCTTGCAGAACTGGGAATACAGGGGGGAATTCCAGTTTCAGGCAGTGCTGGATCAAGGACCTCAAATAATGCCAACAGAACTTGGGTTGTGTCTTTTAGTTCTAATTCTCTGTTGGCTTTATGCTCCACAGGGAGCTCCTAGCCGCTTCAGACTTAGTCCCACTGGTCCAGGAACTGAAACTGTTTACCTCAGATTGGGACTTGACCCATCTGCTGGAACTCACACCCGGCCAAAACTCAGTCTGTGACTCACCCACGCGGGCCAGCACCCACGTGGCTGGGTCTCAGCCAAGACCCATGGTACCTGGTTTCAGGACCTAATGAAGCTCAGGTTCTTGATGTCTTATCGTGAAATGTGATGTGGTTAGTTTTTATGGGCTGGGTAATTTCATATGCTAATGAGTGGGAGGATTTTTCCAACTATTTTGGGGAAGGGGTGGAGATTTCCAGGAATTGGGTCGCCACCCACTCCTTGGTCTTTTGACAGTGACTTGGAACCATCCTGGTACCTCTGGGTGTGTCATTTTAGCTTGCTGATTGAGGATCACGGTTGAGGCTTGGACCCATTTGATGCTCATGGTTTATGTTGCATCCTTGGGCTATGTCATTCTTTCAAAAGTTGTGCCCTGCCCCCTCTTCTCCTGTTACAGAACCCCAGAACAGAACACTTCTTTTCTAACACCTGAACTGACTCACCTGGCCTGGTTTGAGTTACCTGCCCAGCTGGACTCTGTGGTCTGATTAACCACAATCGAGTCACAACCATGCTGATAAATGTCTAACATCTGGCTTTTTGGGAAAATAAAGGTTTGATTTTGGTATTCCCTGGTTGTCCAGTGGTTAGGACTCCAATTCCACTGCTTGGGGTCCAGGTTCCATCCCTGGTCAGTGAACTAAGATCCCATAAGCCTTGCTGCATGGCTGAACAATAAAACAAAAGGTCTGATTCATAGAGTTTGCCAAGTCCTGTGGTGTAAATACCCCTACCACAACCAATTCAAGTTACCAATGTGATGTCAACTGCCTTACAATGCTCCTATAATTTCACCAGCAGCTCTTGTGAGCCTGTGCGTGAGCTGTGAGTCAGCTCACACACAGCACTTGCTCACAAGTCCACCCTTTAGCCCAGGCAATTAAGCCACCCCATGCGTTCCATGTGGACTGAGAGTGGGAAAGGGGTGGTTCCTTAGGGGAAAATCAGGGTGTGATTATAGGAATAAGAGTGATTAGATGCTGAAGTGGCAAAAACAACACATGTCCATCCAGTGTCCAATGACATCCATTCATCAGATTTGTAAAAAAAAAATTTGGCTGCATCGATTCTTCGCCGTGGCATGTGGGATCTTTAGCTGCGGCATATGAACTCTTAGTTGCGGCATGTGGGTTCTTAGTTCTCTGACCAGGGGTCAAACTTGGGCCCCCCTGTATTGGGAGCTTAGAGTCTTAGCCACTGGACCACCAGGGAAGTCCCTCCAACCATCATGTTGTATCAGCACACATTTGCAGCCTTCCTGCTGAATAAGACATGCCCTCAAAACCTTAAACTAGTAAGCCCTTATTCTCATGCTCCTGGGTCAGCAGGTCTTGGCTGGGCTCAGCTGGCCAGGCCTGCCTCAGGCTACAAGTGTCCTGGGCTGAGTCGGCCCCACGTGTTCCTCATCCTTCGTGGACTAGTGGCTCCTGGAGACCTGTTCTTCATCAGGCACCCATAGGAGCTCCCGAGGCCGAGTCAAACTCATGGAAGGGTCTTCTCCCAGGATATCTGCTAACATTCCATTGGCTTAAGCAAGTCACGTGGCCAAGCTCAGCTCTGGAACTGAGCAGTGCATTCCACGCACAGTGGGAGGACCTGCAAAGTCACTGGGTGCTCACAGGTTAGTGAAAATCTACTGTACGTGTTGTGTTATTCGGTAAATCTCTTTGTTCACTTAAGGCCTCATGGTTGTTCATCCAGGTCAGCAGGTATAGATCTAACTGGTTCTTTTGACTATTTGCATCAAATTCCATCCTATAAACACACCACAGTTTATCAACCATTCCACTAATGATGCATGTTTATGTTATCAGGTTTGGGTTTTTTTTTTTTTTTTTGCTTCAAACACTCTGTAGTAAATATCGTGGTACATATATCTGTATATGTTCTTTTTCTAGAGCAGGGATCAACAAGCAGTCTCCACAGATCAAATGCAGCCCAGCACCTATTTTTGTAAATGAAGTTTTATCGGAACACAGCCAAAATCATTCACTTGCCTAATTTCTATAACTACTCTCTCACTACCCCGGCAGGGCTGAGTCATTGATGCAAAAACTGGATGGGTCACAATGCCTAAAATATTTACTCTCTGACTCTTTACAGAGAAAGTTTGCTAATCCCTGTTCCATAAGATAGAGTTCCCACTATGGAGATGCTGGTTAAAAGGAAAAGAGTATATGTATTTTAAAATTTTTAATAGATATTGACATAATTATTTCCCAGCAGTGAAAATATTCCTTCTTTATTGTGTTTTTTTTTTTTTTTAATTATTTATTGGCCTGTGCTGGGTCTTAGTTGTGGCATGCAGGATCTAGTTCTCTGCCAGGGATTGAACCTGTGCCCTCTGCATTAGGAGCTTGGAGTATTAGCCACTGAATCACCGGGGAAGTCCCAGAATATTCCTCTTTTTTTTGTTCTTTGTTTGTTTGTTTTGTTGTTGTTCTTTTTTCTTTTTTTTAAAGAATATTCCTTCTTTATTAAACTTATACACACTGTTGTAAGTGAAAGTGTTAGTTAGTCAGTCATGTCCGATTCCTGTGACTGCATGGACTGTAGCCCGCCAGGCTCCTCTGTCTGTGAAATTCTCCAGGCAAGAATACTGGAGTATGTAGCCATTCCCTTCTCCAGGGCATCTTCCCGACCCAGGGATTGAACCCTGTGGTCTCCTGCATTGCAGGCGAACTCTTTACCGTCTGAGTCACCAGGGAAGGTATAATTAAATATAGAAGTATATAAAGAAGAAAACACACTCCTCCACTATTGGAGTTATCAGTTTGGTATGGCATTTCCAATCAATAAAATCAGTGCGCACACACACACACACACACACACACAGAGTTCCTTATCTCCTCTCCCCCCCTCTTTTTTTTTTTAAAGACAAAAATGAGATCAGTTTGTTTCTATAGCTATTATCCCTGAAACATTTTTGTATTACTCTGCTCTCTTTCCAATGGCTCCTGTCCAAAGAGATCACTGCAGGTGTTTGGACACAAAAGTCCTAGCAGCCAGTGCCCTTAAAAGTAGAATTTCCATTCATCATGTTGAAACTTAGACTATTTGTTGGCTCCGAGAAGATAATAACCACCTGTTTCAATGCTCTCTGTCCCTGAAGAAGCCATATTCGTATGACTCTCATGCTTCAGGTCATCTGGTGGCTTCTCAGTTCAGTGAGTTAAAAATGCAAAATACGCATTGTAGCCTGCAAGGCCCTCGGTGACCCAGCTCTCAGCTGCTCTTCTGGGGCTGTTCTCCCCCTGATTCTCTGTGCCGTCTTTCACTTCCTCAAAGTTGCAACAGGCCCTTTCCGGATTTGTCCTGGGTTGGCCAGGATTCTTTCAGTTACAGGAGGCAGAAACCCAGGTCAGACTGGCTGAAGCCCAAAGGAGCTTCTTGACTTGTGTGATGGAAAAGCCCCAGAGAGAAGCTTAGAATAAAGACCAGACGCCTCATCCCTGTGGGTTAGCTCTGTCCTCTGCCGTATTATCTTTATTCTCAGTCTTTCCCAAAGGGATGTGAAGGCTCAGCTTGCATCCTAATGAGCTACCCTAGTGGAAAGAGTGACACTTTCGCTTCCTCCAGTCACTCTAGAGAAGCGCCTGTGGATGACACTTACTGAGTCAGTAAGGGGTCAGGCGACTATCCCTGAACCCATTGCTGTGACGATTCACAGGTAACTGGTATCAGGATACACTGATTAGCCAACCCCAGGTCTCAGCCCCACCAGCCCTGAGGCGGAATCTCTTCACTTGCAACTCAAGCACCACAGCCAGGGAGTTTGCCAAATGGAAACCAAGGTGCTGCTACCCGAAGCAGGAAAGTGACTGCTGGCAGGCAAAGAAGAACGTCCTTTAAGACATATTGTTCCCTCTGCTGGCAACACCCTTCCCCCGCTTTCCACCTTGACAACAGGATTCTTCTCTGTAACTTTGGCACAAGGCAAAAGATTGAAAATGGCACAACTGTCTATTGCAACAGAGGATTGGCAGTAATTGTGGCTTTCAAAATGTGGTTTTAAGAGCAGCAGCAGCAGCAGCACCCGGAAACTTGCTAGGAATGCACGTTCTCAGGCCCCACCCTCCATTTACTGAGTGGGCCCTGCAGTCTGTGTTTTAGATTCGCATTTAAGTTTGAGAACCACCGAGTTTGAATATTAATGCTGAATCATAAAATAGAAAGCTATTGGACATTGCAGTTTCAGAAACCGTTTCCTTAGAGGCTCAGAATTTGAATAAGAGCAAGCGGCTCATTGGTTATGAAAGCTGCAGTCACTTCTCTGGCACCGAACTTGGCTGTTCATATGGTCTTGTGCCTTTGTTCCTGTGGCAGCCATTACAGGTGACTTTCTTTTTTTTTTTTTTTTAATATTTATTTATTTGTTTATTCATTTGACTGCCTCAAGTCTTAGCTGTGGTATGTGGGACCTACTTCCCTGACCAGGGATTGAACCCTGGCCCCCTGCACTGGGAGCATGGAATCTTAGCCACTGGACCACCAGGGAAGTCCCTACAGGTGACTTTCAACTTCTGTGTTCAAAACTCTTTGGGACTTCGCTGGCGGTACAGTGGTTAAGAATCTGTCTTCCTATGCAGGGGACTTGGGTTCAATCCCTGGCTGGGGAACTAAGATCTCACATGCTATGGGGCAGCTAAACCTGAGTGCCCCAACTCCTGAGCCTGTGTACCACCACTAGAGAAAGCCTGCTCCCAGCAATGAAGACCCAGTGCAGCCAAAATTAAATGATAAATGAAATTTTAAAAATAAAAAGTATATTAAAAAAAAAAAGAAACAGCAAGTCTTCTCCCTTACCCAGAGGCCAGAAGGCTGAAAATGACATTTCCAGCTGCTTCTCTCCTTGAAGCTAGGGGTGTCTGTATAAAAGGAAACCTGCTGAGGTCCTAGTTCAATCCCTGGTCAGGGAACTAAAATCTTCACAAGCGCAAACTGTGCAGTATGGCCAAAAAAAAAAAAACCCAACAACCCAAGGGCAAGTGTATTGACTTCAAACTACGAAAGAAAGAGAAAAAAACGTAAAATGCGAATGAATATGACTATAAAACTGAATTTTATAGCAGCATTATTAATTGTGAAAGTCAGTCTTCATAAAAACGCTTCTATATATGGAAAGTGGTTTGTTGGGTAGATTATCTCACTTTGCAAGAATGCAAAGTGATGTGTGGTAACTGCCAAGAAGCTGCAGCCCACAGCAAATTCAATGAATAATAATTGAATCGTTTAAATTACGAAAATAGTGTCAGAATTTTCTACAACAAAAACAAATTAATGCAAATGTGGGTACACTTGAAAATTTCTTACAAGACATGAGGTAGTGGTGGTGGTTTAGTCGCTAAGTTGTGTCCGCCTCTTGCGATCCCATGGACTGTATGTAACCTCCCAGTCTCCTCTGTCCAGGGGATTCTCCAGGCAAGAATACTGGAGTGAGTTGCCATTTCCTTCTCGAGGGGATCTTCCCGACCCAGCAACCCCATCAAGGTCTGCCTATATTGCAGGCAGATTCTTTACCAACTGAGCTGCGAGACTGGTAGGTGGGACATTGTAAATTCAAAGGTCCTTAAAATCGCTGTTTTTGGGCTTCCCTGGTGGCTCAGTGGTAAAGAATCTGCCTGCCAATACAGGAGATAGGGGTTTGATCCCTGGTCTCCGTGGTCCGGGAAGATCCCACGTGTCAAGGAACAACTAAACCTGTGCACCACAGCTATTGGGCCTACGCTGAGAATCAAGAGAAGCCACTGCAGAGAGAAGCCCGAGCACCACAAGTGGGGAGTAGACCCCACTCTCTGCAACTGGAGAAAGCCTGAGCGAAGCAACGAAGACCCCGCGCAGCCAAAATAAACAAACGAGTAAATCTTAAGTAGCTGTGATCACTCTCACACCGTAACTGTGCTGCATGATCAATGTAGGACATCTTCTCTAGGGTTTGGTGAAACTGGTTATACTTAAACCAATTAAATATCCAAGCTCCTAAAATGAGCTTTAGGAGCAGGTAGACTGAACGGTTAGCTTTTTTGTTTGAAACATTGACCTTCCAGGGTAAGCACTGTGACTGTCTCCAGTGTCAGTTCACTTCTTCCTCTGTTACTTAAGTCACTGTGATTTTTGTATCACTCATCACCAAAATGAGTCCAAATTGACACATAGCTAGGTGTGATTTTTTTTAAAACATACACATATGAAAAAAATATTTTACTGATGGTTGGGGCTACACATCTGGGTACAGGTGCCCAAACTCATCTAACTGTGCATTGAAATTTTTATTGTATATAAATTTCATCTCAAAGTTGGAGAAGAAAGAAATAAAGCACAATAGATATTTTTAATAATTTATTTTTGGCTATGCTGGGCCTTTGTTCCTGCACTGGCTTTTCTCTAGTTGGGGTGCAGGGGCTTCTCATTGCGTGGCTTCTCTTGTAGGAGAGCCTGGATTCTAGGACACATGGGCTTCAGTAGTTGTGGCTCCCAGGCTCTCGAGCCCTGGCACAATAGTATGGCACATGGGCTTAGGTGCTGAGGCATGTGGGATCTTCCTGGACTGAGAATCGAACCTGTGTCTCCTGCATTGGCAGTTCAGATTCTTTACCACTAAGCCACCAGGGAAGCCCAATATTTTTTTTCTTTTAAATGTAAAGAAAGAATATCTGGGGACTTCTCTGGTGGTCCAGTGGTTAGGACTTTGAGCTTCCACTGCAGGGGGCATGGGTTCGATCCTGGTCGAGGAGCTAAGATCCTGCAAACTGCACAGTGAAGCCAAAAAAAAAAGAAAGAAAACCCAACTGTGTTTTAGTCAGGATTTTTTCAAGAAACAGAACCAATAGAATATATATACATATATATATATGTGTGTGTGTGTGTATATGTGTAAAATAAGAAATTGACTTACCTGATTATGAAGGCTGGTGTGCCAAAATCGGCAGAGCTGATGTCCCCGTTCAAGTCCAAAGCCCAGCATAGAACCAGGCAAAGCTCAAGTCTCAGTCTGAAGGCTGGCAGGCAGGAGAATTCTTGCCTGCTGGAGGAGAGTCAGTCTTGTGTTCTACCCAGCCCTTTAAGTGGTTGGGTGAAGCCTGCCCACCCTATGGAGGCCCATCTGCTTTATTCAGTCTACCAGTTTAAATGTTAATCTCATCTTAAAACACCCTAACACAAACAGTAGCTGGAATACTGTTTGACCAAATATCTGGGTACACCATGGTCTGGACTCTGCTAAGTCGCTTCAGTCATGTGACTTTTTGTGACCCCATGGACTGTAACTTGCCAGGCTCCTCTGTCCATGGGGATTTTCCAGGCAAGAATACTGTAGTGTATTGCTGTGCCCTCCTCCAGGAGATCTTCCCTACCCAAGGATTTAACCTGAGTCTCTTTCTGTCTCCTGTATTGGCAGGCAAGTTCTTTACCACGAGCACCACCTTGGAAGCCCCTATGATCTGTCTGGTAAAGTTGACACATGACATTAACTCTCATACTGAGTGTATTATATTAGTATGAAAGCAAAACAGAAAAGGAAGCTCATGTTGCTCTGCATGATATGCCTATAAGCTTGCTTTTCTTTTAATTTACCCCTGAAAAAGGTGTGCATATATATGGAAACTATTCAAACTGCAACACAAATTTCTATAATTAAAATCCTTGACCTGCTGACTGTAGTCATTCCCTCTGGAATGACTGTTTTTTTGTGTGTGTTCTTTTGAAATATGCATGTGCAGGTGTAACTCTATGTGTATGTGTTTGGAGGATATTAAGCCAATGTATAAAAATACATGGGTCCTAGGACTAGACAAGATCAGGGCTTGACCTGGAGAGTGAGATCATAGAGTCCCTTTCAAAGTGTAGAAAGCCTTCTTCTGCCTTTCATAGCAGGCTCCTGCCTGGGACTGGGAGCCCTTGTGGAAAAGGCAGGCATGACTGAGAACAACAAGCTTCAAACCAGGGTGAGGTACCCCTCCGGAGCTGCGAGGAGAGTTTAAGGGAATCTGTGTATAGTTCTTCAACTTCCCTTTGCACGTTTCTTTCCAGCTATTGGTTTTTTTTTTTTTTTTCCCCTTACTGCCCCTGCACAATAACTTTTCTCTCCCTTTACAAAGGAAAGTCACACTTCTCCCCATTCCTGACCAAATTTTATTATGGTTCATTGTCCCAAAGTGTCCAAACTTCCACAGCACCACCCAAAAATGCAATTTGAGATATTGGTAACCATTATCCCCCTTTAATTGATCCAGAACAAAAGTTTTAAAACTTTTAATATGAACACTTTTAGTCACAGGAAACTTTTTGAAACATAAATTATGTCTATACGCATATATTTGTTTTTGGCCTACACGGCTTTCGGGATCTTAGTTTCCAGCCCAGGGATTGAACCCATACCCTCTGTGGTGGAAGGTTGGAGTCTTAACCATTGGGCCGCCAGGGAAGTCCTGGTCACAGGAAAGTTTAAAAAAAAATTAATTTCAATCCTTAGGCATATTATTTCCAAGGAGAGCAAAAGAATGATCAGTAAAAGACTCTAAAGCACAAACTTATAATATCTTACGATAAAATATTGTTGGGGGAGCAGAATGCAAATTAAAGAACCACAGTGGATGAAGTAAAACTTCCATTCTGTTATTCATGGCTTCTTTTTAATGGATAGAAAGCAAATTATTATGGTATTGATATGCTTTAGGGATAATTTCAGGGTGATGAAACTGTTTTGAGATATCAGTACTTACCGTATTGCAAACATTGCATCATTTTCAGCTGTTCTAGCGATTTGATTTTTTAAAATTGAAGTGTAGTTGATTTACAATATATTATTTTCAGGTGTACTGACTTTTAAAAATATTTCATAGTTTTCTTTTAAAAAATAGTTTTATTTGTTTATTTGGCTGCTCCAAGTCTTAACTGTGGCATTTGAGTTCTTCGATCTTCGTTGCTGCGTGCAGAATCTTTAATTGTGGCACGTGGGATCTGATTCCCTGACCAGGGATCGAATCTGGGCCGCCTGCCTTGGGCTCAGAGTCTTAGCCGTAGGACCAGCAGGGAAGTCCCCTGCATAGTTTTTTTCAACTGAAGTATAGTTGATTTACAGTGTTGTATTAATTTCTTCTATACAACAAGGTGATTCAGCTATATATGTATATATTTGTTTTCATATTCTTTTCCATTTTGGTTTGTTACAGGTTATTGCATATAGTTCCCTGTGCTATACAGTAGGACCTTGTTGTTTATCCATCCTATATATATTAGTTTGCCTCTGCTAATCCCAAATTCCCATTCCTTCCCTTCCCTATTCCCCAACCCCCTTGGCAACCAGAAGTCTGTTCTGCATCATTTCTGAGAATGCTTTCAGAAAAGAAGTGACCAAAAAGCTTGAAGACAGTTAAGAGAGGGGAAGAGAAAGCCTGAAGTTTTCTGACTTAGTGGGTCGTGATGGGGGAACAACCAGGGAGCTGAAAGCCTGGAAGGGAGATGGTATGAGATGCAGGGAACACAGGAGAAGAGGGCCTTCACTCATGCGTGAGGTGGACTTCACGTGGAGGGGGCTCTGGAAAGTTGCCTCTGTTGATGAAAGACAGTGCAGGGGCATGGACAGCCAGATAGCAGCCACTCCCAAGACATTCCTGCATGCTATCTGCTAGGGGGTAAATTATCACTTGGCTGGAGGTGATCCTGCAAGTAAGTCCCGGGAAGCAGCCTCAGCAGGGCCTGGGGGAAGGCTGTAGCAGCAACTTAGGGAGGTCTCCAGCACTGGACTGAGCCCACAGTCTAGACTGGGGCAGCAGACGCCATGAGAAAGCCCTGTGATGGGACCCAGCCGGCATTCCTTGGAAGATACTCACTCATCCCCAGCTAAAGACCAGCAAAAGGCAAGGGGTCCCATTTGCTGGTGCCCCAACCCCTAAATCACACCTTTTTTGAACATCTTAAGGAAGGGTTGTACTAAGAACTGAGTTATGTCTCTCCCTTCTTCCCCAAATTCATACACTGAAGCCCTAACCCCAAATGTGATGACATTGGAGATGAGGCCTTTAGTAGGTAATGGGTTCAGATGAGGTCATGAGGGTGGTGTCCTCCTGATGGAATTAGTGTCCATTTTAAGAAAAGAGCTTGCTCTCCTCTGCCCTCCCTGCACTGCTCACATGCTGTGCTGTGGTCAGTAGCTAAGTCATGTTGGACTCTTTGAGACTCTGTGGACCGTAGCCCTCCAGGCTTCTCCATCCGTGGGATTTTCCAGGCGAGAATACTGGAGTGGGTTGCCATTTCCTCCTCCAGGGGATCTTCCCGACCCAGGGATCAAACATGAGTCTCCTACATTGGCAGGCAGATTCTTTACTTCTGAGCTACTGGGGAAGCCCTCCCCTAACATGAGGACACAGCTAAGAAAATAAGTAGCCATCGATAAACCAGGGAGAGCGTTCTTACCAGGAATGGAATTGCTTGGCACCTTGATCTTGGACTTTCCAGTCTCTAGAAATGATTGTCTTGTCTGAGCACCAGTCTAAGGTATCTTGTCAGAGCAGTTGGAGAAGACTAAGCGTGGGAAGAAAAAGAGCTCTAAAGGGCTTGGTATTCACTTGAGTTCTCCAAGGAGAGCCTGAATTGCCCAAGTAAACTGTTGAAAACTATATTTCTCAATCAGGGCTGGAAAATGGCATCACCTGGGCCTTTAGCAAGATGCCTGTGCCTGAACACCCCTCTCAGAGGTTCTTGCTTCATTTCTGTGGTGTACAGTCTTGGTATCGAAGCCTTCAAAATCCCCAGCTGATTCTAGAATGTAACCAGGAGCAGGACCACTGGTGTAAAGAATGAGATGAGGCCAACATTATTTCTTATACTTGCAAGCTTCTCTCTCTCTTTTTAACAATTTTTATTTTATACTGGAGTATAGTTGATTTACAATGTTGTGTTAGTTTTAGGGGCACAGCAAATTTTACAGTTGTATGTACACATATATCTATCCTTTTCAGATTCTTTCCCATACAGGTTATTACAGAATATTGAGTATGATTCCTTATTCTATACAGTAGGTCCTTGTTGATTATCTATTTTATTATAAATATATAGTAGTATATATATGTTAATCCCAAACTCCTAATTTATCCCTCCTCTGCCTTTCCCCTGAAACGTGGGATCTTTGCTATGAAGTGATGGGACCGGATGCCATGATTTTAGTTTTCTGAATGTTGAACTTTAAGCCAACTTTTTCACTCTCCTCTTTCACTTTCATCAAGAGGTTCTTTAGTTCTTCTTCGCTTTCTGCCATAAGGGTGGTGTCATCTGCATATCCAAGGTTATTTCACATGATGTACTCTGCATTTAAGTTAAATAAGCAGGGTGACAATATACAGCCTTGATGTACTCCTTTCCCAATTTGGAACCAGTTCATTGTTCCATGTCCGGTTCTAACTGTTGCTTCTTGACCTGCATACAGATTTCTAAGGGGGCAGGTCAAGTGGTCTGGTATTCCCAACTCTTGAAGAATTTCCCACAGTTTTTTGTGATCTACACAGTCAAAGGCTTTGGCATAGTCAATAAAGCAGAAGTAGATGATTTTTCTGGAACTCTCTTGCTTTTTCTATGATCCAACAGATGTTGGCAATTTGGTCTCTGGTTTCTCTGCCTTTTCTAAATCCAGCTTGAACATTTGGAAATTCTTGATTCATGTATTGTTGAAGCCTGGCTTGGAGAATTTTGAGCATTACTTTGCTAGTGTGTGAGATGAGTGAAATTTTGCAGTAGTTTGAACATTCTTTGGTGTTGCCTTTCTTTGGGATTGGAGTGAAAACTGACCTTTTCCAGTCCTGTGGCCACTGCTGAGTTTTCCAAGTTTGCTAACATATTGAGTTCAGTACTTTCACAGCATCATCTTTTAGGATTTGAAATAGCTCAACTGGAATTCCATCACCTCCACTAGCTTTGTTCGTAGTGATGCTTCCTAAGGCCCACTTGACTTCGCATTCCAGGATGTCTGGCTCTAGGTGAGTGATCATACGGTTATCTGGGTCATTGAGATCTTTTTTTGTATAGTTCTTCTGTGTATTCTTGCCACCTCTTCTTTCTATCTTCTGCTTATGTTAGGAGGGACTTTTTTCTAATTTGCCTTTCATAGGGGATTTTTTTAGTTGCTCCTCAGCATGTGGGATCTTCCTGGATCAGGGATCAAACCTCTGTTTCCTGCGTTGGCAGGCAGATTTTTTTACCACTGAGCCAACAGAGAAGGCCCCAGAGGGAACCTTTTAAAAACTTACATAAAAATCCCTTCTCCTTAGGCTTGGGGAGGTAGCCTGTAAAAATATGTATAAACTCAACATTCTTTACTTTCTTCTCAAGGTAGGAGCCTGCCAAGGATTGTAGTCTATGATCAAGGTCCCACCTGTGGAGTTAGTTATTTGGTTTGGTCCAGGCAGTATTTTGATGCAAAGACAATTGTTACACAAAAACCCAAATTTGCTGTTCCTTTTTAAAAGTAAGACCTGGAAATGACAGGGCCTCATTTCCACGTGGCAACAAAATGCTCCTGCCGGTGGACAGAGTGTACGGTCTTGATTTTCCCACAGTCCCCGCCATGCCCTGCTGGCTCCCATTAGCTGGATTTGCTCATTCACTTTACGACTCATATGAAGTGTGTGGTTTGTGAGCGCTGCTCTACCATCCTACACCTTGCTTTCTTCATTCAATCTCTTAGAGATTTCTTTCTTTCTTTTTTTTTTTTTTTTAGAGATTTTTCAATATGTAAAGTTGCCTCATCTTTTAAGTGGCTGCACGGTGTTCCTTTGGATCTCTGACTTAGAGCATCCCTCTGTTAATGGGCATTTAGGTTGTATCCAACTTTTTACTACTACACGCAGTGCTGTAGTGAGTATCCTTTCTCATGCTTTAGACATAGGCAATAGTGTGCCTAAATAGGCTGTACCTGTCCAGCGAGTCCGTTGTTCAAAACTCAAGAATCTTAAGAGCCAGTTGCTGAACTCCGGGTAGCTTGAAATCAGCAATGGCAAAAGTATTATGTAATTTACACCACAGGAATTGGAAAATGCTACAAATCAGAGTGTCCCTCCCCCCCACCTTGCCCTGGAAAGCCTGTTTACCAGTACACCCTTGCCAGAAGGCATTCTAAATAGTTCCAAAGACCAGGAGTCAGGGAGCAAAGCCAGTTAGCACCAAGAAATCAGAACAAGCTCTGGCCGGAAGAGAGATACTTGTTGGTTAGAGGAGGAATTGAGGTCTGGGTAGCTGGTTGACTTTTCTTGCTAGCTACAGACACTTTGAAGTAAAACCAGGGTACTGAGGGGGTGGGAATTCTTTTTTTTCCCTTTAATTTATTTTTATTTATTTGGCTGCACCAGGTCTTAGATGCAGCATGCAAGATTTTCCATCTTCATTGCAGCATGCAGAATCTTTAGAGGCAGGCTGTGGGCTCTAGTTTTTCTGACCAGGGATCAAACACGGGCCTCCTGCGTTGGGAGCATAGAGTCTTAGCCACTGGACCACCAGGAAAGTACCCTTTAAAAGAAAAAAATTAGAGTATAATTGATCTAAAACACTGTTAGTTCCAAGTGTACAATATAGTGATTAATACTTTTATATTTTATAAAATGATCACCATAAGGATAGGGATTCTTAGTCATATAGGTGCTCATAGATTTTGATTTAAAACTCAAATGCCCAGGTCACTAGGATAATGATATTGCTTAGAGCTGAGGCCAAAGATTATTGGTGGTGGTGGTTTTGTCTCTAAGTCGTGTCTGACTCTTGCGACCCCATGGGCTGTAACCCGCCAGGCTCCCCTGTCCGTGGGATTCTCCAGGCAAGAATACTGCAGTGGGTTGCCACTTCCTTCAGGGGATCTTCCTGTCCTGGGGATCGAACCTGGGTCTCCTGCATTGCAGACAGATTTTTTTTTTTTTTTTTTTTTTACCAACTGAGCTATGAGAGAAGCCTCGTTATTACACAAGGTCAAAGATTCCTGCCCTGTTTGTGGTAGGCATCAAATAGGAAAATGGATGCAGATATTTGGAAAAGCATAACTAGAAAATCCCCACACAATTATTTCTTCTATAATAATTAACACTTTTCCATGGGAAAATCAAATCCTTCTTGGTCCTGGCAGAGTAGCATTGCTACTTTGTTCCTGCATTGCCTGAACATCCATCATTTCATGCCCCAGGAAAGGAAAGATAGAGAAATAGGGGAGGAAAAAAAAGCTCTGCACTTACCCTGTTATTGATAACTGTACTTGTGGAGGTTAAAGAGGCAGTTTGGCCTCATCTGTTTGTGAACTCGGTTCTTTTTTCAAAATTTCTATTTATTAAAACATTTTTAAAAGACTTTGGTGGAGGACTTTCTGGTGGTCCCGTGGTTAAGACTCCATACTTCCACTGCAGGCAGCTTGGGTTTGATTCCTGGTCGGGGAACTAAGGTCCTGCAAACCATATGGCGTGGTCAAGAAAGAAATACCAATTTTTCATCACTTGAGTGCCTCAGAAGATGGAAGTGACTTGGGCTTTTTTCAGTCTCTGAGAGGCCCTGTGAAACCTGGTTTCTTAGCTGGGACGGTCCCGCCTACTTCCCTCTCCACGGCCATGTTTTAGCTCCTGTTGTCAACCCTCCAGTGAGGTCATAGGTAGGACCTTTGGAAAGGTGGTGTCTTGGGCTAGGTTCCTCTTTGCCAGATACAAAGATTCCGGTGCAAATAGTCAACATGGAAGGTAGTTCCAGGAGGCTCCATGAAGGAATGAGGACGTAAGGCAGGGGAGGTAAAAAGCCACCACATTTGTGTTGATGAACAGGTTGCCTCTATTACCAAGTGCAATGCAAGATCCTACAGGGACTTCTGGAAGATTCCAAGGCACATAGGCCATATCACCGATTTATCCCCCCTGAGGGATGAGTGCCACCCCTGTCACTTAGGGCTGCTCCTGGGACAGCTTTCCAATATTCTTGCCTGCACAGAGCGAGGCCCATGCATGCCAGAGAACATTCTCAGGTGGAGAATCACAGGTGTGTCCAGTAGCCAGCCCCCAAACTCAGTGGCTAATGTTCCAAGTCCATTCCCAGTGTTTCGGGGGACTCTGAAAATTGCAGTCACTAGTGGACCCCTGAGTCATGAAGTAGCCTGGAAAACCTGTTTACTCACCAAGTTACTGATTTATTAAAAAGAATACTAAAGGTAGAAGTCAACAGTCAGGGCTTCCCCCATGGCTCAGCAGTAAGAACCTTCCTGCAATGCAGGAGATGCAGGAGACGTTGGTTCGATCCCTGGGTTGGGAAGATCGCCTAGAGGAGAAAATGGCAACCCACTCTAGTATTCTTGCCTGGAAAATTCCATGGACAAGGGGGTTAGCGGGCTACAGTCCATGGGTTTGCAGACATGACTGAGCACAGTACATACCATCAACAACCAGATGAAGAGATACAGGGAACAAGGTCCTAGACAAAAAAGCTTCTGTCCTCATGGAGCATGGGGCCCTGCAAAATGCCTCATGGAAGCATTCTCATTCCCTACATGGAAGCTCTCTGAGAAAGGACCACAAAGTTGTCCTTTGGGGGCTTTATGGAGGCTTCATCCCATAGTCATGTTTGACTAAGTCATAGGCCAATGGAGATTGGTTCAACCTCAGGTCCCTCCTGTTGTTGTAAACTAAAGTCCCTCAGTCGTGTCTGATTCTTTGCGACCCCATGGACTGGAGCACGCCAGGCCTCCCTGTCCATCACCAACTCCTGGAGTTTATTCAAACTCATGTCCATTGAGTCGGTGATGCCATCCAGCCATCTCATCCTGTCATCCCCTTCTCCTCCTGCCCTCAATCTTTCCCCGCATCAGGGCCTTTTCCAATGGGTCAGTTCTTTGCATCAGGAAGCCAAAGTATTGGAGCTTCAGCATCAATCCCTCCAGTGAATATTTGCGGTTGATATCCTTTAGAATTGACTGGTTTGATCTTGCAGTCTAAGGGACTCTCAAGAGTCTTCTCCAACACCACAGTTCAAAAGCATCAGTTCTTCAGTGCTCAGATGAGACTGAAAGTTCCAACCCTCTAATCACAGTTTTTCCCAGCAACCACAGCCCCGTGCCCTTGAGTAAGGAACTGAGGACAAGAGACCGAATTTTGGGGCTTCCTTGGTGGTCCAGTGGTTAAGACTCGGTGCTTCCAATACAGGGGGCACAGGTTCAGTCCCTGGGCTGGGAACTAAGGTCCCACATGCTGCATGGCATTGTTTCCCGACCCCCACCCCCCACGAAGACCAAATAGTATCCCATTGTTCTTTTTTTAATTAAAAAAAATTTTATCTATTTTTAATCAAGGGGTAATTGCTTTACAATACTGTGTTGGTTTCCGTCATATATCAACATGAATCAGCCATCGGCATACGCATGTTCCCTCCCTCTTGAACCACCCTCCCTTAGTCATATGGCAAATTCCCACTGACTTTTTTGCATATGGCGGTGTTTATGTTTCCATGCTCCTCTTTCCAGCCGTCCTACCCTCTCCTTCCCCCTTTGTGTCCACAAGTCTGTTCTGTTTGTCTTCGTCTCCATCGCTGTCCTGAAAATAGGTTCATCAGTACCATCCTGCTAGATTCCATATCCCATTGTTCTTTTTTTTTTTTTAATGCAATTAACATAAAACCACTTTCTTTATTTACTTATGGCTGCGCTGGGTCTTTGTTGCTGTGCGAGGGCTTTCTCTAGATGCAGCGAGCAGGGGTGACTCCTCTTTGCGGTGAGTGAGCTTCTCATCGCCGTGGCTTCTCTTGTTTCGGAGCACGGGTTCTAGGTGCACTAGGCTCTAGGGCTTCAGTAGCTGCAGCACGCTGGCTCAGTAATGGCGAACAGGCAGAGTTGCTCTGCAGCATGTGGAGTCTTCCCCGGGCCAGGGACCAAACCCGTGTCCCCTGCATTGGCAGGTGGATTCTTATTCACTGGACCACCAGGGAAGTACCCCCGTTGTTCTTACTGTTCAGAAAATTCCAAGGGTTTCAGGGGCTGTGAGCCAGGAACCGCAGAGGTATATTGGTCATCTGAATGACCAAATAGTTATTTTTCCTGTAAATTGCAATGCAGCACACCAACATTCTGAATTTCGGTGAGAGAAGAGGATGTTGCTTCTTAAGCCCACCAAATCCCAGCAACAGTTAAGGCCTGAATAATGTCCCTGGTGGTTTTAATGGGGAGAAGGGAGGGACAGTCTTCAAAATCTTTCAAAGGCCATTGATGTGATTGCACAATTGCTTTCCAGACAAAAGGGCAAATTGAACTGTTTTTTAATGTCAAGAGCTAAATAGCCTGGAGAAAAATATAAAATAAGCAATAAGCCACAGCTCTAGTCCTACAACCCTTTCAGTGTAACAGCATGGAGAATCCTGGCTCAACATTTCCCACTTCCAACCAGTGCCTTCATGGAGTTAACCTTCTCCATTTATCTTAAACTGAGCAAGGGCTAAGCCTTCTTAGCCCTTGGGGCTTCTGATTTGAAAGCCTTTCCTTAAACTTGTCTCAATCTATGTGATTACATACTGAGAGTGGCTGTGTTAATTGTGCTAATCAGACTTAATGAAAGAGGGACTTTGTCAGCCATTTCCCGGCTGCTTTCTTAAAAAGGAAGGGTGCTAACAAGTGCTAATGGCTTGACATGGAGAGTTTACCTCCTTGGGGGCTTTTGACCTTCAGTCACATCCTGAAACATTACCCTGGAATTTGCTTTAAGCAACCGAATGTTTGATTTTCCTCATGTAAAGAGGGTCGTATATACTCAGATTTCTCTATTGAATTACTCCTAGAAAATAGAGCCAGGGTTCAAGTCACAGTGAGCAAAACCCAATCACTCTGTTCCTTTGACTTCATAGCTGTGTTACCATATAATATGTACTGTGCTCTTATGTGTTATATTGTGTTATTTTATAACATAGTTTTTAATGCTGTGTATATTGTATTTTATTTATTAGTTTGTTATCTGCCTCATAAGAATCAAAACTCCCTGAGGGCAGAGGTTGGTCACCATTTACCTCGGTAGCCTTAGTACTTAGATGAGTGTACAATAAGAATCTGTAATGTGTTTTTGGAATGAATGAGTGATCTGTTTATCGTCCAGAGTCAAAGAAATTTAAAGAAAAAAGTCTGAATTCAGAAGTACGTTATTGGAGAAAAGACAGTATAGTATCTTCAGGACTGTGGTGCTGGGAAAGCTGGACTGTAGCATGTAAATCAGGAAAGATGCTGGGTTGGTCTAAAAGTTCATTTGTGTTTTTCCATAAAGTATTACTGAAACCTGGAAAGTACGTGGAAACATGGGTGGGTTTGGTTCAGTTTGTTGAGTGGGCTTGATGATATTATCAAGAACAAGATTTCTTTTTTTTTTTACAAGATTTCTTTCCATTTATCTGATCTTCTCCTGTGGTAGCAGTTAGTAGTAAAAGCTGACTTCCAACCCTATGATCACAAGATGACTGCCATAGCTCAATCTGTTTCATGATTCCTCAGTCATGTGCAGGGATGGGGAGAGAGACTGTTCCTCTCCCAGATGCCCCAGAAAATCTAGCTTCTCATTGGCTTAAGTTGAGCTGTGTGCCCAACCTTGATCTGAGAATTTAGGCTAGGATATTGGCTTATGTGAATTAATTTGGGTGTATACTATATGCCCCCAAAGTGGGTGTGCACTCACAGTTTTCCTTAAGGTACATGCTCTGTGCAGGGGTAGTGTGGTGATTGGACTGAAAATTAAAGCACTCTCCAAAGAAAGTATGATCTATTTTCTATGATGAAATTTCACATTTACGTTAAAAATACTATGTATTTTCTATGGTGGCATATATGTCTATGGAAATCTATATGAAGAATACTGGACGGATCCACTGCAAATGTATATTAGTGGTTGCTTCTGGGGAGAGACCTCAGATTGTAAATTAGTAATCAAAGGCTATTTTGGGTTTATCTAGAAGGTTTAGTCGCTAAGTCCTGTCCGACTCTTGTGACCCCGTGGACTGGAGTCCTCCAGGCTCCTCTGTCTATGGGATCTCCCAGGCAAGAATACTGGAGTGGGTTGCCATTTCCTTCTCCAGGGGATCTTCCTGACCCAGGGATTGAACCCGGGTCTCCTGCACTATATCTAGCAGGTGGATCCTCAATCCGAGGTGATTCTGCCCCTCCAGGGGAGGGCTCTCCAGCTGGTCTTGGTTGTCATAGTCAGGGGAGGGATGCTGCTGGCATCTGCTGGGTAGAGGTCACCCCCTGTTAAATGACCTGCAGCGCGCAGGACAGTTCCCACAGCAGAGGAGAGGTATTAGCCTAAAACGCCACTAGAACTGAGGTTGCAAAACCCTGATTGACAACATTTTACTTTTTTAAAAAAGTAACTTTATTTATTTATTTTTGACTGTACTGTGTGGGCTACTCTAGTTGTGGTGCTCGGGCTTCTCACTGTGGTGGCTGCTTGTTGCGGAGCAGCGGCCCTGGGACACGGGGACTTCAGCAGCTGCAGCTCCCGGGCTTTGGAGCACAGGCTTGATCATTGTGGCGCACGAGCTTAGTTACTCCGCAGCAGCATGTGGGATCTTCCCAGATCAGGGATGGAACCTGAGTCTACTGCATGGCCAGGTGGATTCTTTACCACTGAGCTGCCAGGGAAGCCCCTAGAACATTTTGTTTCTTATGAGGAAGTAAGATTCAATATTAACTTACATAGCTAAAAATTGATTTTTTATAAAGGGTCGTTGTGGGTACTGTGATATGCTGTCCACATCCCTGTTCAGGACCCGGATGACTCACGTTTGTGTCTTTCTTTAGAAATTGCCCTTAGCTGGAGGAAGCTGCCTTGTCTAAGCTTAGGAGAACTCTCCAAGGGCAGCCTTTATCTTTGAGAAACCTCAGCGGCTTCGGACACTTTGGGATGATACTTCTTTGTGTGTGGGGGGCTGCCCTGTGTGTTAGAGGCTCTGTAGCAGCACCCCTGATTGCTACCCTCTAGAGACCTCCCCTCCACTTGCAACAACCAAAAACATCTCCAGACATTGCCAAGTCTGGGGGAGGGTGATTGGTCCTCTCCCTGCGTCATGAACCACAGCTGTATCCAATGCCTGCTTGATGCAGGGGTCCAAAGGGCTGGCCACCAGCCTCAGTTCAGAACATAGGTGAGGGTTATTCCAGCATTAGAGCTCCTCATGGAGTTGGCCAAGGTCCCTGTCATTGTCTCGTAGTTCCATTTCTCCTTCTGCCCCCATCCCGCTCCCCTCACCCCATCGTAGCTGTTGTTTTCAGGAGCATTCCCTGGTAAACGTTCCACCTGCTAATCGCCCTCTCAGAGACTGTTTCCTGGGGCAGCCCATCTGAGACCAAGGTCAAGGCTCAGAGGGGTTGAGTGATTTACAGAAGATGGCCAGCAGGAGCTGAGATGTGAGATGTGGAGCAAGGATAGGAACCTGGCTCCTTACTTTCAGAACGGCGCTCAGAAGCATGAAACTTCCAGATCTTCTCCTCATGGGAGTCTGCTGACACTACCTCTCAGGGAGCTCTGACTCTTCCACCCCCACGCCTAGCCCTTCTCTCACCAGAGGGGCAGAAAAATGCATAGAATGTTAAATCTAATGGCATGAATTCAGTTCCTCTCTTTCTTGTTCCTAAGCTGTGTACCTTGTATACGCGCCTGTCTGCAAATTCTTTTGACGAGTTGACAGGCAGCAAGTCCAAACATGTAGATGTTTCAACTACAAGTACTTCAAACAAGTGCATAAAGGTCTTCTGTTCAGAAAACTTTTGCCTTTAGATAAAAATATGGAGGTAAAAGACTCCCATAAAGACCATGATTGGGAAGAAGTCATTTCTCCACGTGATGGTCCTTTTTCAATGACAGAAGGTTAGTGGTCTGGTATGAGAGCTTTTGCTATACCAATGATAATAATAATGAATATTATATAATAATAATAAGCACTAATAGAGGCCTTGCTCTATGCCAATTGCTACATGCTTTTTATATATATTTATGAATTATGTGTTATTAGCATATGGTATCTTATATTAGTATGTATTTTATATGTATTAATAGCATCAGTCAGTTCACTTCAGTTGCTCAGTTGCATCCGACTCTTTGCCACCCCATGGACTGCAGCACGCCAGGCTTCCCTGTCTATCACCAACTCCCGAAGCTTGCTCAAACTCATGTCCATCGAGTTATTTATATTATGTATAGTATAATGCATACCATGTGTCTATGGGAGAAGTATTGTTATTTTGCTGACTTGTTGATGAGGACTCTGAGGCACAGAGAAGTTAATTAATTTCCTCAAAGTCACACAGCCAGTAACGGGCACAGCCCATCCAGCCTGCATGACTGCTAAGTAGTTTTCAGGATCTGCCGTTCCAAGTTGGAGCACATTTATACAGTTGAATACATTTACTAGGAAGAGATGGAAAACTGTTTTCCTCCCTGCCATCTCTCTTCCCTCCCAGCACAAAATAATTGAACATAAAAAAAAAATTAAATAGTCTTTATGTTAAAGAGAGATGTTTAAGCTTCCATCAAGGGGCGAGTATAAGTGCTGAAAATGGACCTGTCATTATATCTTAAAAGGGAAATACAATTATGGATCTGTGATGTGTTTTTAAGCATTTGAACTGCAAAGTCCTATGTAATGCGTGATTATGTTATTCAACTTTTGATCCTTGAAGTGTTCCACTTTTTTTTTTCCAGTTGTGCGTTGTATGTAAAAAGCAGGGGAGTTGATCAGTTACTCAGCAGTTCAAGCACTTTCTGCACTGGATCTCTCTGTGGAAGGAATGCTGTGAGAACTGGGACTGACTGCGTTGCTCATCTTTTACTCAGAAACCCTGACTTGGGTTTTGTATTGGTCTGTTGTGCTTCACCACTGGCAAACAGGATCTGATCAGACTGAACTTCCTGTAGAATAATTCACAGAAGAGTTATTTATGGCTTCTTAATCTTCCCAATCTGAACTAGCAACTTAGGGTAAAGGAAGAGTGTTGAGGAAGTCATGCATAGGATTTAAAAAAAAAAAAAAAAAGGAAGAAGAAAGAAAAAAATGAAATGAAAAGGTCAAAATGATCACCATCCTAGATGTCCTTTAGAGGAGGAAGCTGTTCGAAATCACAGGCTGAGCTGTATATTGTATTTGTGTCTCATATGTTAAAATCTAACAGAGGATGGGGTGGGGGGAAATCCTTAAAGCTTCTTTTCTTTTTTTCTTTCAAAGCTTCTTAATTCTAAGATTGAAGACTTCTGCCTTCCTTTTGAGACTTATTTAAAAAGCTTAGCTGAGTGGTTTGGAGTCAGATCACCTGGGTTGAAATTCTGCTTCTACTCCTTCCTAGCTGGAAATCTTTGTGCCTCAGTTTATCTTTGAAAGTTTAGCTGAATTAATACATGTAGACAAGTGCCTGGCTCTAACTAAACACTCACAAATATTATATAATAATAGTATAATTATAATAACAATAAATAATAGTAATATCAGCTGTTATTATTTTAGAAGGAAACTTTTTTCCCCTCACAGTTCAATTTAATCATCACATACTGGTTGTGTCCTTTCTAGATGCCCAAACTTTGTGCTTGGAATCAGATCTGCTGGAGCTACCATCCATTTTTTAAATATATATATATTTAATATGATATATATATATATATATATGAATCACTTTGCTGTATACTTAAAACTAACACAACATTGTAAATCAATGATAGTTCAATAAAAATTGTAAAAAAAATCATGTCTACCAAGACCTTCTTTGGAAATAAGGTCTTTGTAAATGTCATCAAGTTAAAGGAGGTCATACTGGACTAGTGAAAGTGAAAGTCACTCAGTCGTGTCTGACTCTTTGGACTATACAGTCCATGAAATTCTCCAGGCCAGAATACTGGAGTGGGTAGCCTTTCCCTTCTCCAGGGGATCGTCCCCACCCAGGAATCGAACCAGGATCTCCTGCATTGCAGGAGGATTCTTTACCAGCTGAGCCACCAGGGAAGCCCAAGAATACTGGAGTGGGTAGCCTTCCCTTTCTCCAGGGGATCGTCCCCACCCAGGAATTGAACCAGGAGCTCCTGCATTGCAGGAGGATTCTTTACCAGCTGAGCTACCAGGGAAGCCCTAGCTGCTGCTGCTGCTAAGTCACTTCAGTCATGTCCGACTCTATGAGACCCCATAGACGGCAGCCCACCAGGCTCCCCCGTCCCTGGGATTCTCCAGGCAAGAACACTGGAGTGGGTTGCCACTTCCTCCTCCAATGCATGAAAATGAAAAGTGAAAGTGAAGTCGCTCAGTCGTGTTCGACTCCTAGCAACTCCATGGACTGCAGCCTACCAGGCTCCTCCGTCCATGGAATTTTCCAGGCAAGAGTACTTGAGCGGGTTGCCGTTGCCTTCTCCAGGGAAGCCCTAGGTTGGGCCCTAAAGACAATATGAATAGTGTGCTTATAAAAAGAAATTTGGACATAGAGGCACACACACACGGGGAGAAGGCCATGTGAAGACAGAGGCAAGGGTTGGAGGGATGCATCTACAAGACAGGGAACAGTGAGAATGCCAGCCCAACCAGAAGCTTGGAAGTGGCCAGGAAGGATTCTTTGAAGGGAGTACAGCCCTGCCAACACCTGGATTTTTGTTCTTTATCCTCCAGACCTGTGAAAGAATGCATTTCTATTGTTTAAAGCCATCAGTGTTGTGGTAATTTGTCATTGCGTACTCACAAGGAGAGAAATGAAAATTATAATCACACTGACATGCCATTTTTAACCTGCCAGTTTGATAAAGATCAAAAAGTCTGATAACACACTTAGTTGGCAAATGCACTGGGAAATTTATTGCTGTCATGTATTGCTGGTGGGAGCATGCGTATAAAGGTCCACCTATAATCTGTTTGGAGATGATTTGACAATTTCTATCACAGTTACAAATGCACATACCTTTTGACCCAGCAATTCCACTTCTAAGATTTATCTTACATATGAGAAATGTGCATGGAAAATTGTGCGTAATCAGATTATGCATTACAATATTATCTGTAATCACAAAAGATTGGAGACTAAATGTTCATTGTCAAGTGATGTTTGGACTATAGAACACCGACACTAGCAGTCAGCAAACTCTTTCTGTAAAGGGCTGGAAAGTAAATATTCCAGGCGTTGCAGATCATGCGGTCTCTGTTGCAGCTGTAGCTCAAAAGAAGTCATACACTATACAAATGGCCATGGCTATGTTCCAATAAAACTTTATTTACAAAAAAACAGACAATGGCCAGATTTGGCCCATGGGCCTTAGTTTGCCAGCCTCTGACTTATGCAATGTAATTATGAGTTGCAAATTAATGAGACAGCTTTCTATGTTTTATTATGCAATGACTTGCAAGAATAAGTGAAGAAAGGCAAGTTCAGAATAATATGGATTTGTAAGAAAAAAAATACCTGTATAAAAACAATTTCTTTGTGTATTCATGGACAATATAAAGATCAACAAGATAGTGGACCCCAGGGCTTATTTCTGGTACAGGGAATTGTGTGGCTCAGGAATATAGTTGGGGGAATATTTTTCTTTGTACTTTTTGAATTCTGACCCATGGTAAATTACCTATTCAGAAAGCTAAGTAACCATTTAAAATTTAAAAAGCAAATGGATTTCTTTTACTACCACAAAGATAATCACTTCACAGCCAGCGAGCTAAGAAGGGTTTTTATTTTTTATTTTTTGGGGTTTTTATTTTTAAAAATAAAAAATTTTTATTTAAAAAAATAAAAAATTGATTTATTTTAAATCAAAAAACAATTTTTAGTACATGAAAATGATATAAAATTCAAGTTTCGAAGTCAATAAACTAAATTGAAAGTCAGCTACGTTCATTCATTTATGTTTTGTCTGTGGCTGTTTGGGGCCTCTAGTGGCAGAGTTGAATTACTGAGGAAGAGGCCTAAAATATTTATTATCTGGCCCTTGACCTAAACAGTTCGTAGATCTCTATTCTGAATTAAAGAACAAGACAATCTTTGGCAGACTTCTAGAAATAGAATATTTTAACTGAATATTGAATGATCAGGGACTTCCTTGGTGGTCCAGTGGCTAAGAATTCTCCTTGTACTGCAGGGGATGGGGTTCAATCCCTGGTCAGGGAACTAAAACCCCACATGCCTGGAGCAGCTAAGTCCACGTGCCACAACTAGAGAGTCAACTCTTCATTGTGGTGATGGAAGATCCTGAATGATGCAAATAAGACCTGATGTAGTCAAATAAATTAAAATATACATATTGAGTGACCTCTCCTTTTAAAATATACATATTGAGTGACCTCTCCTTTTTACTTTAAAAAAACAAAACAAAACTAAACTAAATTGCTCATGAAGAACTCAGAAGGAAACTGGAGTTTTCTGGCTTCTTCATAGAGAATAGGAGAAAAGCCAGGGCCTCTGTAAACTTAAGACCTTTACTCATCAACTTTGTAAATCAACTATACTCCAACAAAAATTAAAAAGACGTTTACCACCTGTCTGGATCTCCATGTTCTCTAAGCTTGGGGAGGTCATCAGAGTCAGAAGAATTATCCCAACCCCCAACCTTATCTTACCAAAAATTCGAAGTATTTGAGGTTAACAAAAAGCCCAAGATGGCCTAGAACTTCTTTTAACCTTTATTAAGACTGAATCAAAGCTTTTGGTTTTTGTTGGTTTGATCATAGGAAGAGTATTTTGTCCCCAGTAAAACAAGTCTAAAAGTTTACCCACTCTGAGAGTTTAGTTCTTGGTTTATGAGAAAATGAACACATATAAAAAGTTAGGTAACAATAGGACAGTCAATAGCTGTGTGTTTCAATCTTTTGGACACTGATCCCCAGTGACATATAAATTTTATACTATGATCCAGTATACACATAAGTACCCGTATGCTGAAATAGAAGTTCTGGTTTCAATGTATGACATTTAGTGCTCTGTGATATTTTCTATTTCATTTCATTATTTCCTATTTCATTTTGGTCTAGTCTAGTTTGCTTATTTTTTTTTTTCTAGTTTGCTTATAAATGAAGTATTAATCATAACTTGGAAAATTAATTTCAGAACCTACTAATGCACTATGAAATGCATGGATTGAGACGTGAGGCTTGAAAAACACTTGTCTCTACTCTTTAAGGACATGGTCAGGGAGAATGGTGTATGGAATTCCCTGGTGATACAATGGTTAGGATTTGGCACTTCCACCTCTGTGACCCAGGTTCAATCCCTGGGGGTGAATTGAGAACCCCCACACCGGCAATGTGGGAAAAAAAAAAGAATGGTGTAAGGAAATTGTTTAAGTGAAATGTGATACAAGTGTACAGTGTATAATCATTAAAATAAATGTGGATAAAGTCTATATCCTGATGCAGAAAGGGTCCCCCAAATATATTTGTGTATTTAAAAAACAGGTTGTAAACTGCACAGTATTAGGTAGGATTGTTTTGGTTGCAGATGACAACAAACACCCACATTCATATTCCAACTTCCCCTGGCTTCAGCAAAAAGGAAATTAATGGCCTTGCTTGACTCACAGCTCCTTCTCCTGGAGTCAGTCTATGGAATTGGAGGTGGGTGAGAGACACTTCCCAGGTGGTTTGGTGGTAAAGAATCCACCTGCCAATGCAGGAGACACAGGAGAGCAGAGTTCAATCCCTGGGTTGGGAAGATCTCCTGGAGAAGAAAATGGCAACCCACTTCTCTTACCTGGAAAAATCCAATGGACAGAGGAGCCTGGTGGGCTACAATCTATGTGGTTGCAAAGAGTTGGACACCACTGAACAACTAAAACAACAACAAACATTTGCCCAAATACAATATTCTAGTGATTCCCACTTGCTACAGTTTCTCAAAGATTACTAACAGCATTTCCTCGATCACATCTGCAAATTATTTCAGTCCTTTGGAATGTAATTCATCAGGTTTAAAAACTTTTTGACAAGGTGAATATGGTAACAGAGTCCAAAAGTTGAGTGTTTTTCTGGGAGCCTTCTCAACCTCTCCCCTTCGTGTAAGATTCTCCTCTGATTACTTCTCCTTTAGTCTGTGTTTACATTTTGTGATTTCTTCAAAGTGGGTTCCTAGGCAACCAGCAGAGCTGGGGCACAGAGAACTAGGAACTGGGAAACTGGGCTCCGGGCGTGGCCTTGCCCCGATTCACCACATGACTGTAGTAGATGTCTGTAGTTCAGTCCACCTAGCAACTCTTCCTCCTTCTTGTAGGAACTTCACTCCAGGGTTCCTCCGGGGGATTTCCCCTCCCCACTCAGTCACTGGTTCTGGTGGGGCTGACCCTGCCCCCTACCCCCTACCCCAACCCTTGGGCTCCATTAATCAGCAAGTCACTCAGATCTGCCTGGTCCCTAGTATAGGTCTTCTCTGATCTCGGTGATTGGCTCAGAGATGAGCATGTGACCCAAAGCAGTCTGGTGAGGTCAGTTCTGGGATGTTTACTAGAAATCCTGGAAAAATGTGCTCTTTTTCTATCAAAGTATGATAGGATATAGGGTTGTACCTGCTGTGGGCTTTGGTGGGCCACCATCCGAGAAAAGCTTATTGAAAATGAAGCCAAAACAAAGGAAATGACCAAGAGATGAAGGGAGGATCCTGATCTTTGAGCCTCTGGATCAGTCCATACCTGAAGCTGGGAATTGTCAGTGTTATTGCAATCCAGTGAACCTGTGACTTCTCTTTTCGTAAGCTAATTTGATTTGAATTTCTGTTCCTTACTGTCAAGAATCCTGATTAATACAGTCCTTGGATGAGTTACTTCATCTGTTGTTGCCTTAGTTTTCTTATCTGAAAAAAAAGTACTGATAATGCAAAGTTAAGCAATTTATTGAAAAGCAACTGAGACGAATATAAAGGTTATACCAGTTTCTTTTGTTGCCAGATAATGTATGAGAATGCCTAGTTACTTCCCAACATCCATTTTTTTGTTCCTTCTTCATATTAACAGAACACCAACTTCTAGTGTAGCTTATTGTCACCTAGAATAATGATTAAATTTCCCAACTTCGCTTGTAGTTTGGTAAAGTCACATGACTCAGTTCTGGCCAGTGAGATGTAAGTGGAAGTGAGTGAAGGCTTCCAGAAAGGAAAGGGTGTACCTGTCTCTCTCTCCTTGCTTCCTGCTGCAGGGATGCAGATAGTATAGATGGTGTTCCAGCCGCTGTCCTGAGTCCTGTGGCTTTAAGAGTGGCAGGCTAGATGAAGCAGGCAAACAGAAAGAAACCAGGACCCTTGGGGAAACAGACTTACCGTATCAGCCCTGGACAGCTGACCTACAGAATTCTTTTACATGATAGAAGAAATGAACGTCTGTCTCACTTAAGCCACCAGTTTGTCAGGCCTCTGTTATTTGTATCCAAACCTCAGTTCAATTGACAATGCCATTTTCCCCACGCCCTCAGCAAATTAAAAAAAAAAAATTGGGGGACTTCCCTGGACCAGTGGTTAAGACTCTGCACTTCCAATGCAGGAAGTGTGGGTTCAGTCCCTGGTCGGGAAACTAAGATCCCACCAGCTGCACAGCCGAAAAATTAAAAACAAAAAAAATTAAGATTAAAAACATTGTTTTCATTTTACCAATTAAAGATCGGTAAATGTATTTAAAATTACAAATTATTATTAGTAAATAAAAATACTATTTAAGTTGTTAAACTCTTAGGGCTTCCCTAGTGGCTCAGTGGTAAAGAATCTGCCTGCCATGCAGAAGGCAGGGGTTTCATCCCTGATCCGAGAAGATCCCACATGCCTTGGAGGCACAACTATTGAGCCTGTGTTCTAGAGCCTGTTCTCCACAGCAAGAGAAGCTACCGTAACTATAGTGTAGCCCTGGCTCGCCACAAGTGGAGAAAAGCCCCAGCAGCAACAAAGACCCATCGCAGCCACAAAATAAAATAAAAAAATAATTAAAATTAGTATCATTAAAAGTTTTTCATTTTACCAATCTGATAGGTGAAAAGCAATGCCACTTTATAGCTTTAAATACATTTCTTGTAAGAGATGATCTTATTTTTATACGTTTATGAGCCGTTTGCCCTTTGTCTGTCTGTGAGCTGGTTGTTTTTTTTTTTTTTTTGACTCTAATCTCGGGCTGCCTCTTCCCTACGGTTGTAAAATAGTTACCAGCTGCTCCTGGCTTCTGTCTCATCCTCTCAGCAGCCTCAGCAAGGGAGATACCACTTCGCTAGATGATCCAACAAAACTTTAGTGATTGTCAAGGGAATGAGAAGACAAGGCACAGATGGGAGAAAACATTTGCAAATGACGTACCTCATGAAACACTCTTTTGCAAAACGGACAAAGAGCTCTTAAAACTCAACAATAAGAAAGCCTACAATCTCATTACAGAATGGGCAAAGGATCTGAACACATTCCTCATCAAAGAAGAGACCCAAATGGCAATGTCATCAGGGAAATGCAAACTCAAACTGTAAGTAAATGTCATTACAGAGCTGTCAGAATGGCTAAAACCCCAAACATTGGCAACACCAAGTGCTGGCAAGACTGGGGAACAACAGGAACTCTTGTTCACGGCTGGTGGCAGTGCAAACATGGTGCAGCCATTTAAAAAAATGTTTATTTCTAATTTATTTACTTGGCTGCTGTGGGTCTTAGTTGCGGCAGGCAGGATCTTTTAGTTGCAGCATGTGAGCTCTAGTTCCCTGTCCAGGGATTGAACCCGGGCCCCCTGCCTCGGGAGCGTGGAGTCTTAGCCACTGGACCACCAGGGAAGTCCTGGTCATTTGGAAGAGAGTTTGGCAATTTCTTATAAAATTAAACGTGCTCCAAAGACAGAAATATAGATCAATGGAACAGAATAGAAAGCCCAGAGATAAATCCACGAACCTATGGACACCTTATCTTTGACAAAGGAGGCAAGGATATACAATGGAAAAAAGACAACCTCTTTAACAAGTGGTGCTGGGAAAACTGGTCAACCACTTGTAAAAGAATGAAACCAGAACACTTTCTAACACCATACACAAAAATAAACTCAAAATGGATTAAAGATCTAAATGTAAGACCAGAAATTATAAAACTCCTAGAGGAGAACATAGGCAAAACACTCTCCGACATAAATCACAGCAAGATCCTCTATGACCCACCTCCCAGAATATTGGAAATAAAAGCAAAACTAAACAAATGGGACCTAATGAAACTTAAAAGCTTTTGCACTACAAAGGAAACTATAAGTAAGGTGAAAAGACAGCCCTCAGATTGGGAGAAAATCATAGCAAATGAAGAAACAGACAAAGGATTAATCTCAAAAATATACAAGCAACTCCTGAAGCTCAATTCCAGAAAAATAAATGACCCAATCAAAAAATGGGCCAAAGAACTAAACAGACATTTCTCCAAAGAAGACATACAGATGGCTAACAAACACATGAAAAGATGCTCAACATCACTCATTATTAGAGAAATGCAAATCAAAACCACAATGAGGTACCATTACACGCCAGTCAGGATGGCTGCTATCCAAACGTCTACAAGCAATAAATGCTGGAGAGGGTGTGGAGAAAAGGGAACCCTCTTACACTGTTGGTGGGAATGCAAACTAGTACAGCCGCTATGGAGAACAGTATGGAGATTTCTTAAAAAACTGGAAATAGAACTGCCATATGACCCAGCAATCCCACTTCTGGGCATACACACTGAGGAAACCAGATCTGAAAGAGACACGTGCACCCCAATGTTCATCGCAGCACTGTTTATAATAGCCAGGACATGGAAGCAACCTAGATGCCCATCAGCAGATGAATGGATAAGGAAGCTGTGGTACATATACACCATGGAATATTACTCAGCCATTAAAAAGAATTCATTTGAATCCGTTCTAATGAGATGGATGAAACTGGAGCCCATTATACAGAGTGAAGTAAGCCAGAAAGATAAAGAACATTACAGCATACTAACACATATATATGGAATTTAGAAAGATGGTAACGATAACCCTATATGCAAAACAGAAAAAGAGACACAGAAGTACAGAACAGACTTTTGAACTCTGTGGGAGAAGGTGAGGGTGGGATGTTTCGAAAGAACAGCATGTATACTATCTATGGTGAAACAGATCACCAGCCCAGGTGGGATGCATGAGACAAGTGCTTGGGCCTGGTGCACTGGGAAGACCCAGAGGAATCGGGTGGAGAGGGAGGTGGGAGGGGGGATCGGGATGGGGAATACGTGTAACTCTATGGCTGATTCATATCAATGTATGACAAAACCCACTGAAATGTTGTAAAGTAATTAGCCTCCAACTAATTAAAAAAAAAAGAAAAAAAATACTAAAAAAAAAAAAATGGGTTTGGACACGTACACATGGGGTATAAAAGATTTTCACAAATGCTGGACGGGGTCCTTGGCTAAGAGGAGACTCTGCCTTGGGCCTGCCGGCGTAATAAACTGCACTCCACTATCAAAAAAAAAAAAAAAAAAAAAATTAAACGTGCTCTTACTGTATAACCCAGAAATTGTACTTTTTGGTATTTACTTAACCAAATTAGTTAAAAACTTACATCTACACAGAACCTGGGTCTCTGGTGCCACATGTGGACTTGTCTCTAGTTGGCGGCAATCAGGGGCTACTCTCTAGTGGTGGGGCACAGGCTTCTCATTGTAGTGGCTTCTCCTGTTTTGGGACACGGGCTCTAGAGTGAGGGCTTCAGTAGTTGTAGCACAGGAGCTTAGCTGCTCCTCGGCCCATGGGATCTTCCCAGACCAAGGACTGAACCTGCGTCCCCTGCACTGCAAGGCAGATTGTTAACCACCGCACCACGGAGGAAGTTCGATAAATGTTTATAGCTGCCAAACTTGAAAGCAAGCAAGATGTCCTTTGTTAAGTGAATAGATAAATAACCTGTGCTGCTTTCATACTGTGCAAAACTATTTAGTGCTAAAATGAAATGAGTTACCAAGTCGTGGAAAGACGTAAGTGCATACATACCATGACGGGAAAAGGCACAGGCTCTGTCCTGTGTGATTGCAATTATAGGCCATTCTGGAAACGGTGGAACTATGGAGACAGTGAAACAACCAGTGGTTGAGGGGTGAGTAGGTGGAGCATAGAGGATCTTTAGGGCAGCGAGACAGTTCTGCACGTCGGACCCATGCCATTGTACACCTCAGGTGGCCCGGCGGTAAAGAATCTGCCTGCCAACGCAGGGGGCACAAGCGACGAGAATTTGATCCTGGGGTGGGGAAGATCCCCTAGAGTAGGAAATGGCAAAACCAATCCAATAATCTTGCCTGGAAAAGTCCACGGGCAGTGGAGTCTGGCAGGTTACAGTCCACAAGGTCGCAAAGAGTTGGACAGGTCTGAGCGACTGAGCATGCACAGGCATAGAATGCACACCAGCGGGACAGAACCGTGAGGTTAACTGTGGGCTTTGGGTGATGACGATGTGTCGGTGTGGGTTCACAGATGGGAGCCAACGTACCACCGGGTGGGGAATGCTGAGGGCAGACAAGTGTGTGTGTATTAGGAGGGAGGGTGTATGGTACTTTCCATTCAATTAAAAAATATATTTATTTTTATTTATTTATCTGACTGCTCCAGGTCTTAGCCGTGGCACCCGGGACCTTCAGTCTTTGTGACAGCATGCAGGATCTTTAGTTGTGGCACGTGGGATCTAGTTTCAGGATCAGGAGTCAAACCCGGGCCCCCTGCATTGGGAGCATGGAGTCTTAGCCACTGGACTGCTACAGAAGCCCTTGTAAATCAAAAACTGCTCTTAAAAAAAAAATTAGATCTATAAAAAAAAAACAAAACAAATCAGAGGGTTTGGGCCTGACTAGATGAACTTAGCTCACATGTCTCTCTCTGATCCAGTGTGGCCGGGACACTGAGCACCCAGGTTGAAGATGCCCAGGTACATGGCCATCTCTGGAGGGAAATCAGTCCTCCAAAACCACGTGGGAGAGGGATAGGGAGAGGTAGATGCCTATAAGGAAAATAAGGGCTTGTTTCCTGAGAAGAGGAAAATGGATACTGGGAGTTGAAAACAGTGGATATTGACTTATTGACTATCCTTGGCATTGAGGAGCCATCTGATCCTATAATCAGAACAGAAAGTCCAGAGGCTTTGAGGTAATAAAAAAAGACAGAGCTTTTAGGTATCTAATGAACTCTCATTCGAGTGGACAACTTTGTTAATTTATTGAGCACCAAATATGGGTCAGAGAATATGCTTGGAGCTGAAGAGACTTTTGTGAATAATAACTCAGTGGACAAGTCCATTAATTTTCAAAGGCTTTCGTGTTTATTCAGTGAACATGTAGGAGACAGTTTCACCACTCCAAAATTAAATTACCCATGGCCTAATTAAAATATCCATAAACCTCCCAGATCATTACAATTTCATAGAATTCCAGGGTTCAGAGGAAGCCAGAGCAGTCCCGTAACTCACCACGATCCCCACCCCCACCCCCAGGCTCCCAGGACACACAAGCTAACTTTTGAACTTGACTAACTTATAATGACCACTTAAAGGAAAGAAAGTGCTCGCCAAGTGTTGCCCATGGTTACTCTTGAGGACCCGGCCCCCTAACTGTGTGCGTCAATCTGGAGATTGTGTAATTGTTCAAAAGACTGAAATTCAAACCAGACGGTAATGAATTGTTTTCACGTAGTCTTCAAAAGTTGTTTTTACATAGGCCTTTTGAGGCCAACAAAACCAACTTTTGACTATAATGCATTGAAATGAAACACAAACCCCTTTTATTCTGAAATTTAGTCTCTGGATACTTTTGAAGTGATTTTGTTATTTTTTTACGTTTTGCTTCACTAAGTCCTGCATTGTTCCGGTTACTGTCTGTGATAAAGAAGGCAACAACAATTCCTCTGCCTCCTCCACCCCAGATTGTTCCAGTTTCTCCCTTAAAGAGGCATTTACCCAGAGGAGAGAAAGATGGGTCATATCGTTAACCCTTTCAGTCCATCTGCATTTGTTAAACCCTTAGTATGGACTTGATACATGAAAAAATCAAAGAAATGGACCGTACAGACCGTCCATAGAGGAGTCAAGATTCTTTCAGTGACAGGCTGTGTGATCTTCAGCTAGTTACTTAACATCTCTGAGCTTCTGTTTCCTGAATGTAAAATAAGGATGAACGATATTCCTCCCAGAGTCTTTTTAAAAATAATTAACTAACTACGGACTATGCTGGGCCTTGATTGCTGCACTTTCTCTAGTTGCAGTCCTAGGGCTTCTCATGGTGGTGGTTCCTCTTGTTGTATAACACAGGCTGTGGGTGCGTAGGCTTCAGTAGCTGTGGAGCATGGGCTTAGTTGCCCCAAAGCATGTGGACTCTTCCCTGACCAGGGATTGAACCTCTGTCCGTTGCATTGGCAGGTGGATTCTTAACCATTGGACCATCAAGTGGTTTACTTCCTCATTTATTCAACAAACATAGTGGAGCTTCTGCTGTGTGCCCCCATACCCTTGTAGGAAGTAGGGACACACAATAACCCTGAGAGTTGTACAAGGATTTTGATGCAGATGGAAGCTGGGCAGTAAACAGGAAGCCTTTGTACACGAGCATTTACGGTAAATTACCTACAGAAACCTCAGAAGAAAAGAACATGAGTCTCGAAGGCCACGATATTAGTTATCTATTGCTATGGAACAAACTGCCTCAAAATTTATGAACTTAAAACAGTCAGCATTTCTTACACAGTTTCTGGGGCGGGGGTCAGGAATCCAGGAGGGTTTAGCGGAGTGGTCAGGGTCTCCCAGTCTGCAGGGGGCTGCAGTCACCTGAAGGTTCAGTGGGACTGGAGGATGGGGCTTTAGCTCTTTCATGTGGTTGTTGGCAGGAAGTATGGTCCCTCACGTCACGGGCCTCTTTATAAGCCGGCTTCTGGCAGAGCAGCTGGCTGAGCACGTGACTGAAGGAAGAGAAGGAGGGGACTTCCCTGGTCGGCCAGTGGTTAACAAGTTAACAGTCTGCGCTTCCAGTGCAGGGGCCACTGGTTTGATCCCTGGTGGGAGAACTGAGATCCCACGTGCCACGTGGAGTGGCCAAAAAAAAAAGAGAGAAAGCAACCAAGACGAACTTGGTGTCTTTTGTAAGTTTATCTCAGAAGCGATAATGTATCATCATTCTGCCTGGTTCTCTTGTCTTACAGACCTGCCCACTGCTATGTGTGTGTGGGAGTGGGGTGGCCTACAAAGCTGTGAGAGCCAGTGGAACTAAGGATCATTAGGGGCCATTTTGGGGTTTGGCTATTAACCCCTCCCCCATAGGTTTTTTTTGTGTGTGTGATTTCTCATTTTAAGTCAGTATTCACCTTTACACTTAAATTTTGTGTTCATCATTCTGTTCATTTGCTTGGTTTTATTGTTTTCTTTTTGCCCACACCTCATGGGATGTGGGTTCTTAGTTCCCCGATCAGGGATTGAACCCGTGCCCCCCGGCAGTGGAAGTGTGGAGTCTTAACCACTGGACCTCCAGGGAAGTCCTGCTTGCTAGTTTTTAAGGAAGGCTGTCTCAGATAGCAAAATCTTCAGGTCCCACTAAACCTGGATCCATCTCTGGTCCCAAAATAAGTCTGCTGTTCGTGACACTGGGAGTGTTAGAGATTTTGCACGCAGGGTTGGAAGAAGATAGGACCCAGTCCAGGCAACTTGCTAGCTGAGGGCCTGCCCTGCCTGGGGGGATGGTGTAGGGATCAGCTCCTCCCTCACGGCCTTCACTCAAAGTTTCTTTGGAAGCTTAAATTGCTGGAATCAAACCAGAGGTTTCCAGGAGTGATAAAGAGATAAAGTCCTGTGTGCGCACTGTGGTGCTATATTTAAACACTTTGACAGTGATCAGGTGAAACTTTCCCAGTGCTGATCCACTCTCCTGTAAGTGTTTGTGCCTGGCAGGAGGGCCCAATGGCCCAGTGATTGGACACTCATTGTCAAGTTAATTGACTTGTTTGGTCTCCTTAAACCAAGCGAGTGATGAAATGCAATTTTTTTTTCTCCTCTGTTTTCTTTCCTCATGCACCAAGAAAAACAAAGCTGGCTTTGAAACGCTAATGCATCTATTAATTTCTGAGGCTCCAGCTCTAAATTAGCAAAAACAAAACAAATAGACAAAAAAAAACTCCAGCTTTTTTGCCTTGTTTGGACCTCTACTGTAATCTGAGATGGACCTGATTTCCCTGACCGCATGCAAAGTAGATTGTGAATGATGTGTTGTGATTTATTGTATAAAGGAAATGACCACCATATATTGAATACACACTTTTTGTGTCACAGCTTCTGTATGTATTATCTCATTTGCCGTTCATTTAACAGGCTAAGTTTGATGATCCCCATTTTGCATATGAGGTTCAGAGAGGCTATCTTGCTTAAATACAGTCACACAGTAGAGAAACGCCAGATTTGGGTATGAATGGAGGTGTGTCTGGCTTAGGAACTCATATCCTTTCTACTATGTGGCCTTCCTCCTTCCTCTGATTTAGTCATATTCTTCTACTATATGATTTGGAAGCATCCAGTAGCTTTGCTGCACAGTATTTATTCAATTTCATTGTTATATTCCATTGTAACAGTTATCTATTGCTGTGTAACAAAAAACTATCTCAAAATGCAATTGCTTAAAACAATCTTTTTTTTTTCTTTCTTGTGAGTCTTTGGGTATGGTTCTTCTGGGTTTCCTGGGACAGCTAGAGGCCTGGGTCTTTTTCACCTCAGGCCTTTGTTTCAGTGCTTTTGCTGACCTGGTAGACTTAGGGCAGAGTTCCAAGTGAGTGAAAATAGCAGCTGCAAGGCCTTTCAAGGTCTGGGTTCTAGAACTCATATAGTATCCCTTCTTCTCATTATATTGATGTAAATGGGTTTCAATAAGCTTCACGTAGGTTTAAACCATGTCACGGTGTTTCCCCAGTGCCTAGAACAGAGCTGGTACACAGAATATTTGTTGACATGAATAAGATGATCACAATGTATTTTCCTCCTAGCACTGTGGAACTTAGTTCCCTAAAATGGTGGTTATTCTTTTATAGCTTTCCCAGGGGACATAAGTAATATCAATGGTTTTTATTGCTATTGGGACACCTGATTTCTACCCAATGGCACAGAATGATCTTCATTGTTCCTTCCAACCTGTCCCCAGTTCCCTGTTATCTGATACTTAGTAAATTGTTAGTGATGCATTACCAAATTGATAGAGGGGGAGTGGAAAAGAAGAATGAAGAGTACGGTCATGGATTTCAAATCCTGGTCCTACCTCTTACTAGCTGTGAGATCTTGGGCAAGTCATCCAAGCTCTCCATGCTTTTGTTCTCTCATCTGTAAAATGGGCATAATACTAGAATGTACATCTGGAGATGGATGGAAGAATCAAGTGGGTTAACACTTGCATAAAGCAACAAGGGTCGGCATTCTGTCACTGTTATATAAGTGAAAGTTGCTCAGTCGTGTCTGACTCTTTGTGACCCCATAGACTATACAGTCCATGGAATTCTCCAGGCCAGAATACTGGAGTGGTTCCCTTCTCCAGGGGATCTTCCCTACCCAAGAATCGAACCTAGGTCTCCCACATTGCAGGCGAATTCTTCACGAATGGAGCTACCAGGGAAGCCCAAGAACACTGGAGTGGTAACCTATCCCTTCTCCAGTGGACCTTCCCGACCCAGGAGTTGAACTGGGGTCTCCTGCATTGCAGGTGGATTCTTTACCAGCTGAGCTATCAGGGAAGCCCAGGTATTCGCCTGGAGAATCCCATGGACCAGAGGAACCTGGCAGGCTATAATCTGTGGGGTCACAAGAGTTGGACGCGACTGAACGAATAAGCACAGCTCAGCATTATATAAGAGTTAACTGTTATTGTAAGTAACCTACAGGGCCTGACTTCAAGTTTCCAATGAGTCACTTTCTTAAGATACCACATGATCTTTTGAGAGCTGTTGTTCTCTGCCTTATCCAACAGTCTTCAGAGAATCAGGAAGCCATCAAGATGAGCTCTGAACAAGCGTAAAAGCAACCTTCACCAGTTCATGGTTGGGCAGCTTTAATGCAGCAATTTCTAATTTCATTTATAGTGCTTAGATTTTTAACTGTAGTTTTCTATCCATATGAAGGAGGATGCCTTTTAGAGAGAAATCAGCTTTACAGGCTGACACAGAAAAATTCTATTATAGCATGGTGCTTTCCTTTATTGTATTACTATGTTATAATGGAAAATTTCAGATGTGTTCAAAAGGAGAGAAAAGAATATAACCAACCCCTGTATCCATCATCTATCTGATAATTTGAGAAGCACCTTGCCAAATATATGGTGGTCTGGCTATAAAATGGTGTACAGCAGGCTTTAAAAAGAAAAAAAGTCTTCTGTTATGGAAAAGATGTCTAAGAAAATTAAGAAAAAAGTTGCAAAACAGTCTACACACTGTGTTTCCATTTGGTATAAAAACAATGTGTTTTATTGGCACATATTTGTAATATAGTCACTTATTCCTGCAGAGGCTGAAAGAGTGGGTGGGATTACCAAGCAAATTTACTGCCACACAAGCCACACACAAACATGCACACGCACATATGCACACACACGTGAGGTGGTTGGGATCAGGGGATAGGGTCCCTCTTCTCTCTGCCCATCCCTGAATCCAGTTCGGGTCTGGAAGGAGCTTGCAATCTTGGGGTTCTTGGGGATGTTGTGGTTTGAAATGGCGACACTCTAGATTGCATTTGGAGCTGTCTTAGCAGGAGGCTGGGCCTTTTTTGGTGGCTCAGATGGTAAAGAATCTGCCTGCAATGTAGGAGACCTGGGTTCAATCTCTGGGTCAGAAAGATCCCCTGGAATGGCAACCCACTCCAATATTCTTGCCTGGGAAATCCCATCGACAGAGAATCCCATGCGCAGAGGATCCTGGCAGGCTACAGTCGATGGGGTCCCAAAGAGCTGGACACGACTGAGCCACTAACAATTTCACTTGCTTTAGTAGGAGGCTACTTGGCTTTCGGAAGTTCTCAGAGGGAAGTGTTTCTGTAAGACACACACCTCTTTCTCATGTTAATGTTGGGAGCGTCCCTGGGCTTCACTTTCTTGTATTATGATTCTGGACTGAGATGGGGAAGGAAGGAAGTGTGTATCACCCCCCTTTTGGCCTCCTAGGGGCTCCCGAGACACTGGAAGTTAACATCGTGGAGTGTTTGCCTTGAACTTGTGTTTGCAACCAGGCTGGGGGATGGGTGCTGTTCCTCTGCACAGCTTAGGGATGAGGAAGCTGCAGAGAGTTCAGAGACGTTCCCAAGGTCACACTGCTAGGCGTGGGCTGCCTTTGAACCTCAGTCTCTTAACCACTATTAAACCAGCTGCCTAAACACAAAGAATGTTCTAGCAAGACAGCAGAGA